>NC_051246.2:117866924-123104424 GCF_015237465.2 Chelonia mydas
TTGACATCTGATTTGTGTCCATTTATTCTTTTACGTAGAGACTGTCCAGTTTGACCAATGTACATGGCAGAGGGGCATTGCTGGCACATGATGGCATATATCACATTGGTGGATGTGCAGGTGAATGAGCCTCTGATAGTGTGGCTGATGTTATTAGGCCCTGTGATGGTGTCCCCTGAATAGATATGTGGGCACAGTTGGCAACGGGCTTTGTTGCAAGGATAGGTTCCTGGGTTAGTGGTTCTGTTGTGTGGTATGTGGTTGCTGGTGAGTATTTGCTTCAGGTTGGGGGGCTCTCTGTAGGCAAGGACTGGCCTGTCTCCCAAGATTTGTGAGAGTTTTGGGTCATCCTTCAGGATAGGTTGTAGATCCTTAATAATGCGCTGGAGGGGTTTTAGTTGGGGGCTGAAGGTGACGGCTAGTGGCGTTCTGTTATTTTCTTTGTTGGGCCTGTCTTGTAGTAGGAGACTTCTGGGAACTCTTCTGGCTCTATCAATCTGTTTCTTCACTTCCGCAGGTGGGTATTGTAGTTGTAAGAATGCTTGATAGAGATCTTGTAGGTGTTTGTCTCTGTCTGAGGGGTTGGAGCAAATGCGGTTGTATCACAGAGCTTGGCTGTAGACGATGGATCGTGTGGTGTGGTCAGGGTGAAAGCTGGAGGCATGTAGGTAGGAATAGCGATCAGTAGGTTTCCGGTATAGCGTGGTGTTTATGTGACCATCGTTTATTAGCACTGTAGTGTCCAGGAAGTGGATCTCTTGTGTGGACTGGACCAGGCTGAGGTTGATGGTGGGATGGAAATTGTTGAAATCATGGTGGAATTCCTCAGGGGCTTCTTTTCCATGGGTCCAGATGATGAAGATGTCATCAATATAGCGCAAGTAGAGTAGGGGCGTTAGGGGACGAGAGCTGAGGAAGCGTTGTTCTAAGTCAGCCATAAAAATGTTGGCATACTGTGGGGCCATGTGGGTACCCATAGCAGTGCCGCTGATCTGAAGGTATACATTGTCCCCAAATGTAAAATAGTTATGGGTAAGGACAAAGTCACAAAGTTCACCCACCAGGTTAGCCGTGACATTATCGGGAATAGTGTTCTTGACGGCTTGTAGTCCATCTTTGTGTGGAATGTTGGTGTAGAGGGCTTCTACATCCATAGTGGCCAGGATGGTGTTATCAGGAAGATCACCGATGGATTGTAGTTTCCTCAGGAAGTCAGTGGTGTCTCGAAGGTAGCTGGGAATGCTGGTAGTGTAGGGCCTGAGGAGGGAGTCTACATAGCCAGACAATCCTGCTGTCAGGGTTCCAATGCCTGAGATGATGGGGCGCCCAGGATTTCCAGGTTTATGGATCTTGGGTAGTAGATAGAATATCCCAGGTCGGGGTTCCAGGGGTGTGTCTGTGCGGATTTGATCTTGTGCTTTTTCAGGGAGTTTCTTGAGCAAATGCTGTAGTTTCTTTTGGTAACTCTCAGTGGGATCAGAGGGTAATGGCTTGTAGAAAGTGGTGTTGGAGAGCTGCCGAGCAGCCTCTTGTTCATATTCCGACCTATTCATGATGACAACAGCACCTCCTTTGTCAGCCTTTTTGATTATGATGTCAGAATTGTTTCTGAAGCAGCTAGCAGCAGGTCCGGCTCCTAGGCATGAGGGCCAGGGGGCTCTGTGCGCTGCTCCCACCCCGAGCACCGGCTCCGCACACCTATTGGCCAGTTCCCGGCCAATGGGAGCTGTGGGGTGGTGCCTGCAGGTGAGAGCCGTGCAGAGCCACTTGTGCACCTCCGCCTAGGAACCGGACCTGCTGCTGGCTGCTTCTTGGGTGCAGCGCAGTCTGTGGTGCCAGGACAGGCAGGAAGCCTGCCTTTGCAACCCGGCTGCACCACTGACTAGGAACCACCAGAGGTAAGCCCATGCCCCAACCCCACATCCCAATTCCCTGCCCCAGTGCTGAGCTCCCCACCTCAAACCCAGAGCCCACTCCTGCACCCCAAACCCTTCATCCCTGGCCCCACCCCAGAACCTGCACCACCAGCCCAGAGCCTTGACCCCCTCCCACACCCCAACCCTCTGCCCCAGCCCAGCACCCCCTCCCACACCCTGAACCCCCAATTCCCGGCCCCACCCCACAGCCCTCACTCCAATCCTCTGCCCCAGCCCTGAGCCCCTCCCATACCCCAAGCCCCTCATCCCCAGCTCCGTTGGGTCGTGGGCATCAACAATTTTCTTCGACTGTGTCACCAAGAAAAAAGTTTGAAAACCAATGCTCTAGGGCTCTTGTTATCTCATTGGGGCTCTGGATTGTCGTAGGAAGAGGGCCTGAAACAGAAGCCCTTGTATCAGAGGCCTGGTATGAGGCCTGAGGCCTGGGCTAAGTAGTGGTCAAAGCTTTGCTAATATAAAGCAAAGTCAGGCTGTGAACTAGAGGCAGGCCCATGCCACAGAACCTGGCAAGAACAAGGCTGATATTGCAAAAACACACATTCCTAAATAGTGCTAGGCACAAGAACATACAGGCAAACACATTTCAGAAGGATGGTACCTGAACACCTCAATACCAACACATTTCCCAAAGATAACAGGAAGACGCTGACTAATCTTAAAGATAAGGTCAGTGTTAGGGGGCTTATTCCTTCACCCACTTACTTCCCTGGTCCTTCTCGCATGAACAGAGAGCAACAATACCCGAAGTTCAAAGGTGCAAACAATTCAATGTTTATTGGGGTGAACTTCCAGCAAGCATGATTCCAGTTTCCTTCCTTAGTGTCCCCCTTCCTAGCTCTGATGCCACAGAGCCTTACACCTGTGTCCCTGCCCTTAGCCAAACATGATTCCAATTTACTTACCCCCATTCCCTGTTCCCATTTCCCCCTTTAGCCAAACATGATTCCAATTTCCCCATTCCCTGTTCCCATTTCCCCTCGCCACACCCACCCACTCACTCACTTCCTGATTGACTGCAGACTATATAGTAAAACTTGAGTTCTGCTTAGCTATACCTTAACCAATCATTTTACTGAAATTTAACTAACCAATCCTAACATATTGTAACATGACTATGTAACCAATTATATCCCACCACCTTAATTAGTTTATACCCAGCAAAATTAATTATACAGTAGACAGAAACAATCACAGAACCAGACAGAGATTATACAGACAAACAATAGCAAAGTGGGAACTATAATGATAAAACAATACAGAAGTGAGGATTTCACATCCCAGCTATTGATAAGTGAGTTCTTGCCAGACAGGATGCTATCAAACTAAGTTTCCTTTTACATCTTCGAGGCACTTCCCTTTCTCTGGAGGTGATAGGCATTATCAGGACAGGAGTGTATTCCTAACAGCCCAATAGCACCTTCTTTCAATGTGACTAGTTTGGAATGTGAGGATGTGACCGGTCGCTTCCCAGCTTATGGCTGCCTCTGTTGCTTAGCCAAAGGCCTTAGCCTAAGAACAGGGCCTCAGACTGTCACAGTAAGAGAAGGACCTTACACTGGCAGACAGTGATTTTGATTCTTTCTTTTATACCTCTAGAACTAGCCAAGTGATAAGAATACACCTAAATTCTTAGAGTATGGGCCTTTACAGACAGGCCTGAATATCTATATCCTAACAGTCAGGATGACAGTGTGATGGATAGAAATGTTTTGATCAGACCAACATGTACAAGGTAATGGGTGGCACCTAGATACGTCAGAGGGTGGTACCTAGACATGTCAGATGGGGCAACACATGACTTGTTTGTATCAGTGTATAAAGAAGTATCTCAGAGGGAGTGTCTTTGGTTGGCCTAGGGGATAATGAAAAGTCCCGCCATTAACTGAGCTAGTCCATTGCAATGGGCATACATGTATTAATGTACCTTTAACCATTGAGCCAGGACATTAGGACTGTGCTTCGTTGACAATAAACCTGACCAAGTGCCTTCCCGATGAACCAAGTCTTTGGTTATTGGGTAGTTCGATCAAGGTCTGCTGTGCCAACTATCTGCGTAGAGCTGGGACAGCACGCAGCCAAACATCTAACAACAAGCATAAATGAAATTATATTTGTTTTCCCACCTAGTCAGGATTTAACTTTTATTGGGACTCCCCTCAATTCCTGGATGGGACTTATCTTTCTACTTCAGCACCATATTTTGGAGTTGCAGAAAATAGTCCATGAAGTAAGGAATCAGCTGTCAGCTCTGGCTCAAGTATACTGTCATAATGTTTTTGCAACTTAGGTATGAGGCCTCTTCAATTTACCTAAATTCTCAGGCCCACCCTGGACTTCACAGCCTCAGTGTGACACTGTATAATCCAGACTCAGTAAAATACTGAATTGGTGGTTCCACCTCTAGAATATTTTCAAGGGATTTTTGGCGCGGGCTGAGGGATGTGCTAGCCGCCGCTTCCCGCAGCTCCCATTGGCCTGGAACGTGGCCAGTGGGAGCTGCAATCGGCCGAACCTGTGGACGCAACAGGTAAACAAACTGGCCTGGTCTGCCAGGGTAAGCCCCCTGGCGGGCCGCAGGCCAAAGGTTGCCGATCCCTGGGTTAAGGTATAGCTAAGCAAGACTCAAGTTTCACTATATAAAATGGGGTCCAAAAGGAAGTTATTTGGGAACCAACTCCAGGACACTGCTCCAAGATTAGAGCTGCCAGACCTCAACAACCTGCCAAAGACACTGTGCAGAAGCTGAAGTCCCCCAGGTGACCTGATCCTGACTGGCCATCAAGAAAAGTTCATCTGTCTTATTGGGAATGGTGAGCATTCTATGTTTATTGTGTGCATTCTGTTTTGGTGATTGTTAATAGATGGAGATTAAGTAGGATATTAAGGTAGGATACTGAGTAAGGCTCTTTGACTGGTAAAAGACCCCGCAAACCCGCAAAAGATTAAGCTCTGAGTCCACAGGGAATATGCATTTGCACAGAGGAGTAGAGCCCAGAGCCTGGAGGAACAGAGCCCGGTGCCCACAGAGAGAGAAAGTTAGGTGCCTTTTACCTGGAGCCCTAGGAACTGGGAAAGGGTGGGGGTGCCCAAATTAACTGGGTTAGACATTGAGCCCTAGGAACTATGTAGAGGTGGAAGCCTTGAGCCCTAGTAACTAGGTAGAGGTGGGATGTCCTGGAGTGTGAAAGTGAGAGAGAAATTTTATAGAATCATAGAATATCAGGTTTGGAAGGGCCCTCAGGAGGTCATCTAGTCCAACCCCCTGCTCAGAGCAGGACCAATCCCCAATTTTTGCCCCAGATCCCTAAATGGCCCCCTCAAGGATTGAACTCACAATCCTGGATTTAGCCAATGCTCAAACCACTGAGTTATCCCTGTAACAGCCAGTGTAAGACGGTGGAAAAACTTAGCAGGAAAAACAAACATACATGTTCAGCAAGTGGTTTTTCTTAGTGTGGCTCTCAGCTGAAAAGCGATTTTGTAAAAATGGCATTGTGGGGTTGCCTGTTTATTAGCTGACAATTTCCAGGTTAAACATACCCAGTTTAAAGAAAATCTTTTATTTATCCGCCAACCCTGCACCTCACCTTTGGGTCTCACATTCTTTCCATCTCATGCATGTCACCCTTTGTCTTCAGTTTAAGCCCTCAGTTACATCCATTCACCTATGGTGAGGGACAGAATCTCTGTGTACCCTTCCTAATATATCTGTTTCCTATATTTGTAAAACTACACTGGAATTCAATTAATTATTCTGTGACGCATTATTGTCATCTCCTAGACTTGGTCTTGATATCTATTTTGGGAGAGCAAGGATTCAATATGTTTAAGTGAGACTACTCCCTGCAGTTGTCTACTGATAGGTGATGGCCATAAATGGAGAATTGCAGAGGCAATTTCATAATGGAGAAAGGAAAAGTACAAATATATTGCTTCTGTGGATCCACACTGACCCCTTCTTCCTCCCTTCTTTTGAGTTTCTTTTACTGTAATTGTTTAGAAGAGTTGGTGAGGAACTGAGAAGCATTAGATGGGGTCCCTTTTTTTAACTGAGGACATAATGTCAGGTCAGTGCATCTGCACCCCAAGCAGTTACACTGTTGTGAATGGTTCTGGGACTTGCTTGCATTGTGGCTTTATTGACATTAATTTATAATATACTCCCCTTCGTGTACTTTGTGCACAAGGGGAACATAGGCTCCTGTGTTACATCTCATCTCAGTTTATTTTCATCTCATTTTCTCAACATTCCTGGAGAGCTGGTAACTGTTGAGTTCAGGAGCTGTAAATGCTGTAGCTCAGATTCGAATTATGCCTTTCCATACATATATAACTTCTATTTTAAATCTTCTTAATAACTACAAGTAAAATATATTTACTTCAAGACATTCTTCTAATTTATATTTTAAAAAATCTTTATAATAGAGGCCTGACCTCTGACCTCATGTAATGTTATGTTTCTGGTTGCTTACCTGGTGTGCCTTTATTCCAGCCAGTTATCTGGTACACTAAGTCCTTAATGCAAACTGAAGTCATCTGGATTCAAGGTTTTTCGTTATTATCCCCAGAATTATAGGTTTGGCTCCCAGCTGAGATCACAAATGCTGATCTTTTAAAATGCAGTTTACAGAGATGCATTTTAATGCGGCTCTTAATAGTTGTTTAGGATTTATGGTGCCCCCTTAGATTTATATTTTTGTAAAAGGCTCCTACAGAAATGCACACGTTACACCATTTCCTGCCAGGTGCTCATTGTCAAATATGGAGACGTGGTTTCATTACAGCATTTTCTTTTGCAGCAATCTGACTACTAGCCGCCCCTCAGGGGCCAGACTCAGGCCCGTGGCTACCCCCAGGCTGCCACAGAGAGAGGTAGGCAGCTTCAGGGAGAGCTGGAGGAGGCACATCACCACACCAGACCTGATCTTAGTCCGTGGGGGGCTGTGTCCAAGCTTAGCAGTGGGCGGAGAGACAACTATGCCTCAGCCATGCTTCCGAGGCTGGCTGCTATGGAGGGGAAGCGCTGCTGCACCGCCAGGGGGCTCTGGCAGCAGGGTCAGTGCTGCTGGCAGGGTACCCGGTGGAGCCTCTGTACAGGGTCCCCCAGTGGCGCGAGGGCTGCTAAGGGCAGGACAAGCGCGGCGAAACCAGCCCTGAGGGGAAAATAGCGCGCCACGAGCGCTTCCTAATGGCGCCCGGCGCCCGAGCAAATCAACCTATTCCTCAACGGTAGCACTGTGGTACCCATAGCCCCGCCCCTAAATGTGACTCTGTCTCTCATTGGACAATCCGCTTTCTCCATGCGGCCAATCATCTTAGAGCACTGCCTCCAACACCTGGGGTTGGGATTTGAATCATCTCGTCATACTGATTAGGGGGCAAGCGACCGAGGGGCCTGCCAGGGGCAAATGAGGCGCGTGCCGAGGGGGAGGGAGGTGGTAGCGGCGGCGGTCATTCTCGCGCTCTCTCTCTCTCTCTCCGCCCCTCTCCGGGGAGCCTGCCAGGAGAAAGGGAGGGTAGCGCTGAGTCGAGCCTCCGGTCCGGGGCGGGAGGTTGGGTGGCCCGAGCCCGAGCCTGACCCTGACCCGCTCCTCAGACACCGCTGGGGGGCAATAGACGCTCCTCAGCACCAGCAGACTCTGCGCCCGCCCTGGGGAGGGAAGCCAGTGAGGGCCCCCTCCCTTAGCCCCCCCAGAAAGCCAGGGGGAAGCCGGTGAGCCCCCCCCCCAGAAAGCCCGGGGCTCCCTTAGCCCCTGGGAGAGCCCAGTGGGGGAAAGCCGGTGAGCCCCCCCCCCATAGCTCCTCGGAGAGCCGCGGGGGGGGGAACCGGTGAGCCCCCCCCAGCTCCTCGGAGAGCCGCGGGGGGGGGGAACCGGTGACCCCCCCCCATAGCTCCTCGGAGAGCCTCGGGGAAGCCGGTGAGTCCCCCCCATAGCTCCTCGGAGAGCCGCGGGGGGGGAGCCGGTGAGTGCCCCCCCCTTCAGACTCTCGGAAAGCCTAGGGCCCCCTCAGTCCCTTGGAAAGCTTGGGGGGGGCAGGGAAGCCGGTGAGGGGCCTCCTCAGCCCGTTGGAAAACGGGATGGGTGTTATGTGCCCTCTTCAGAAAGCAGGGAGGGGTCCAGGGCTTAGACCTTATACTGCCTTTTGTGGGGGCTGTGTTTGGAGCTGCACATCAGCCGAGGGTGGTGCGGTGACCCTGGAGGAACAGTATATAAGCAAGCAGGCCACCACAGTGCTGTGAGAGAAATCTCAGTAGCACGAAAAACTGCTCAGAGCAGGGCTAATTGTTTGCCTTGGTTTGGACATTGTCTGCACTTGCTGTCAAACCGTTTTCAGCACCATTTCAGCTGCATATGTTAACACCTGCTGTCCGCAATGGGGGAACTTCCCTAGTTTGACCCAGAGGCTATAGCAGGATTGTGTGGAATGAGGGTAAAGCTGGATCCATGAAATGGGACTGTAAAGTAACAGGATTTGTGAGAACCCAAGTATGAGTCAATATTTCAGTCTCCCCAGCAGGAATGGTCTTAATGCTGAGCTGCCAAGAGTCACATATAAAGATGTGCAACAGAACAGTTGTAAAATAAGACTTACAGTGACAACAGTTTTCTGTGCCATAGTTGGCAGAAGGATTTATAGTCCTCCTTAGCCTTCCCAGAAGTATCTTTGTAATTTACAGCAGATGAGAAAAATGGACATTAAGTTTAGAAATGTTTTAGTTCATTATTGTACCACTATTCCAAATTCACGTACATTCACCTGAATTTCAGCTAAAAATAATTTGAAGGATCTGTCAGTGGTTAGCACGACTAAAAAACTGACGAGGAAAGATAGGGGATTCAGCACATCAACTAAGTAGCATCTGCTGGCAGGGTTCCTATGAGGTCCCTAAAGACCTCCTCACTATTTTGTATCGTTCCCTTGTACTCCCCTTTGTGTCTGTCTTAATCTGTTTGCTCTTGTTTTATATTTAAATTGTAAGTTCTGAAGCAGAAATTGTCTTTTTGTTCTGTGTTTGTACAGTGCCTAACAAAGTGGGGTCCTGGTCTGTGACTCGGGCTCTGAGGCTCTATTACAAACAGAAACACGAACGGAAATGCTGCTGTTCCCTGTGTCATTTTGGGTGGATGTAGCCTTTCACTCTTATTCAAAGAATATGTGAGCCAGGAAAGACTTTCCTATCTGGAATACTTTCCATTTGTGTTAATGCTAACAGTATTATTACTGATGTCCTTTGAAAACCAAAGACATATTGTAAAGAGTGAGGGCCTGATTCTCATTTACAGTAAGGACCTTATTTTCAAAGGTAGGTATACCTAAAGATGTAGATAGGCACCTAATCAGGTTAGATGGCAGGCACCTAATCAGGTTAGATGGCAGGCACCTAATCAGGTTAGATGGCAGGCACCTAATCAGGTTAGGTGGCAGGCACCTAACCGGTAGAGATGTGTTTGACAATCCCAGTAGGTGCCTATCTGCATCTTTAGGTGCCTGAATACCTCTGAAAATCTGGCCCAAAGGCTGCTTTACATCATTTTACTTGCAGGCCCCTTCATGCTGCCAGAACCGTATAAATATTTTATACATAAGAATCTGACCCTTGTTTTAATGTTCATAAAGTGCTCTAAAAATGAAAAGTGCTAAATAGTTTCATAATATTAAGAACTCATCTACTATGGGGCTTCTGGCTTAATTTCCATCAGCAAAGTTTGCTGTTTGAAAAGACCTGTAACTGGACTTTGCTAAAATAAGTCCAGGTTCTTTATTTTCCTTTAAAGATTAAAAGCACATACTGCAATATTGTCTAATGAGGTTTTTCAGGTACTGTATATGGATTACCAGAAAGGTGTGAGGTGATTAAAAGAGCAAGTTCAAACTAAAGATTAGTTATGTTGGGCTTGTTTCCATTTTTTCTTTAAAGCTAATGTTAGCTTTTAAAGTTTAATTTGTACATCAGTGTCAAGATTTATGCTTCTGGATATATTGATAATTCACATTCCATTGGTATATATGAGAATATTTGGTTTATGCAATCTGGGAGCTCTAATTGCAGTGAACAGCAAGGCTTTGAATTTGTCATGTCAGAAGGGAGGAGGAGGAACTTGTTATGAAGCCTTGCCTTCACTGGGAAAGGAAACATTGAGAGTATCTGTGTAATCTTGTACTGATGAGCTGGCATCATATTGCTTTGTAAGGATTGGTATTTGAGTCCTCTGCTCTGTGGTCTAAGACAAGTGGTGGTGGGCATTGCTGCTAAAGAATCTCTGAAATAAGGAAGGAAAACAAATCCAGAAATGCTGTATGAAAACCCTAGTTACATTTAATGCTGTCTGATGCACAACAGGTTTTCTACTCCTTAAAAGTGTATATCAGGTATGTGCTGAATTAGCTCAAATGTATATTTTTTAAAAAATGTTGTAAAAGCTCTGTGATAAGCACTACGTCTGTGAACAGTAAAATATCTTGAAATTTTTATTCTGTGATATTTCATTTTGAGTTTGTTTTAACAGGTTTAATTCCATTACAAGATTATGCTCTTAAAAATATGATCAGTTTGTGCAGATAAATGATCCTTTAATGCATTATCTCTTCAGAAATTCTTTGAGGATTTCATGGAACATTTGCAATAGTTTGCTATACAGAATACTTAAGATTTTTTTTTTAAACAAAAGTTTTTTACAATGGCACTACTGCAGTGAAACTAAGGTGAATGTTTTCACACAAATTGTGGGAAAATAGACATTTCTGATTTGAGAAACAAATTTCAATTGGCTTTGGATCAGGCCCTTACTGAATTGTGTGGAATTCAAATTCCAGAAGATGTATTGAATCTTATTTTCAAGCTTTGTTCCTACAAAGCTGTGTTTATATACCTGATTACCTCATACTTTAATATGATTAAGATTTCACCATCAGATATCTAATTTATTTTTGTAATATAAAGAGAGAATTTTGTAGTTTGAAAATATTTCCTAATTAGATGAGGGAAATTTTATTTATTAAGGATGTTTTTGAAAATATAAGGTGTTGGAATTGTAATGGGAAATATACTGAAGATAGGAGAGTATATTATCATAGGGCTATATCAAGCCATCATTCTTAAATAGGGCCTCATTCAAATCAAATAATGGTTCTGCCTTTAAAAAAGAGAAAAAAAGGCAATGGAATCATCTGGTCTCTCATTCCCAGACACATTTAATAAAATTCCAAGTTTGTGGGAGGGGGATAAAGCAACTTTACAATAATTTAACTTTGGACTTTTAAAAGTCTTGTAGAGACAGTATTGAGGCTTGGGAAAAAAGTTGCATAAATACTAGACAATAGCCTAAAGAGCAAATAGTTGTTCATGTTATTAAGGAAAGCGTTAAGCAAGGTTGTGAATACACTTAGAAGTAAGTTGTATTTGAATGTGAAATTATACGGAATCAGATTCGGAATTGTTGAGTATACTTATCATTCTTCTCCCTCTCCAGATCACTGAGATTGTAACCATATAGTTCCTCAGGAAAAAATGGATAATGTAGAAGTGTGGTATTTTTTACCGGACCAACAAATACATTTCTGAATGTCCGATACACAGATTTAAAACCCACAATATTTAGTCACTGCTTTCGGGGCTTTCACAAAAGTTCCTCTCAACTGCATTTCATCTATATTATTTATATATATTACCTTGGCATGTAATCTCATCTTTTCTATCCCTTTCCCAATTTGAAGAAAAAATTTAATTTATAGTTACTCTGTTTATGCAAGATTACTTTTTCCTTTAATTTTTAGAATATGGCATGAATCAGTTCTTGATGACTGTATTGTCAGCATCATTGAAGCTCTAGTAACACTACATGTACTTGGACACTTAAAAACTTCCTTAGAGATCTTCAAAGGAGAAATAAAAAATTGGTAATCAGTATGGGATTTAAAAATCCCTGACTCTTGTTTACAATTTGTTGTAGAAACAGGGTGGCTTGCCCTGGGCTGGAGAGCCTGGGGGCTAAGCCAGACCTGATTACAAGAGGAGCCTCACCTGATGGGAATCAGGTGATTTAATATAAAAGGCAGCAGGAAGCTGCAGGGGTGTGTTCATTTGAGTAAGGAAGTAGGATGAAAGGGCTGGTGGCTTCGGGTAGAGTTTATTATTGTGGACTTCATGTTTGATTATTTTGTGATTAAGGACTTTGACTGCATTTAGTATTAAACTGTCCCCAGAAAGGGGTGCTGTACGCCACAACAAAGACTCTGCAGTGCTTAAGGGGCCCATAAGAGGGGGGAGGCTAGAGGCAGGGCACTGCGAAACCACCCCTGGCCAAGAGGAGGCATTCAGGTGGCAGCTACTGCTAACAAGCAATCTCTCTTAACCAGTTTGAATTTCAAGATCAATGTTAATGCTTGAAATTCCAAGCAGTTATGGAGAAGATGGATTTAAAATTGCCATGAGTGTCTTAATTCATTTGTTCACCAGTAATTTCATAATTTTGAAGATGAACATTGATTTTCAGTTTTGCAGAGGGGAAATAACTGAAGTCTTCAGCAGAACAACCCTAAAAAATTTCACTTGTCTGGGTGGCATTATTCCCATCTACAAATGTGAGCTTCTGTATGCATATTTTAGTGATTAATATTCTTATAATATGTTAATGGTGTGTGAAAATATACATTTAAACTGTTGAAAAGCAATTTTACTGTGGATGGTTTAAAAGAAATAATGTTCACCTTTACACCATGTGCATTTAAATTTCAGCTCTGTTTTGTTTTTAATTCTGGCTTTGGAATACCCTTATTCTCCCTTCCTAAGTATGTACAAGTAAGAGGGGCTTACCGCAGAGAGGGATGATGATCCTCAAGCATGCAAAGTTTTTACATTACTTCAGTTTCCCCATGTTCCTCTTCCATATTACACATCTGTGTCTGCAGCACGCTTCTGTTATCGGCAGGAAGTGTCCACAGAGAAAAATCTGCTGATCCGTTCCTCCAGAGAGAGCAATCATCAAGCCCAAAAAACAGAAATCCCAAAGTAACTCTTTAGATCATGTTGTGTTAAGACTGAACTGTTGTTCTACTCTGTAGTTTAACTTCTTAGCAAACTGGGCTAATCTATGGGGTGAAATCCCACTGAATCAATGACACAATTCCCACTGACTTCAATCTGGTCAGGATTTTACCCATTATTTTGTTAGATTTGTTTTCCTGGTAGGGTTTGTTAGTGCTGTAGATTTGGTACTGCACATGGCTGTCCAATAACTTTGAAAGTCTGCCAAGTTTTTATTCAATCTGTTAAATATGGGTAATATTAGACACTATATTCAATTTAAAATTATATATGGTACTATGTGTTACATACATATAAAACATAGTTGCTTAGTAATTTCTTATTTGTATAGTCAAGTGGAAGCAATACTTGGATTTTCATGTGACTAAATGGTTTGGAAAAAGATGATACAAGGTTTCAAAAGTAGGTATTAAAATGGGGTATTTTTTTTGTCTTGCTGAGAACAGTGATATAAATAAATCAAGGTATTTGCAAAATGGGCATATTTCAAGTTACAAGTCTTTTTTTAGAAAATAACATTACATAGCTTTACTTTAAAAGTAATTTGGGTGAAATTGGAAGAAAATTTTGGCAAAGTTTATTAAGTCTTGAAATTTTTAGTGCTTCAGTTGTATATATTTTGCTATGAAAGTGTTAAAGTATTTGCAATAGACGAGTACACTGAAATAAATTACATTTGAAATACGAAATAAAACTACACACATTTTTCCAATTGACATGAAATGTAAATGTTTTATATTTTTATTGCAACACTTAGATATTGTTTGCTTTTTGTAGTTAGGGCTAAGGCAACCCTTTGTATTTAAAAGCCCCATTTTGTGGACATTTTACATAAAAACCTAAAGTGAGTTGTGTGCTTCTAGTATGTAATTTACACACACCGGGTATGCTTCCTTCCAGAAAGACGGTGCACCTTCAGAAGCTTGGCAGTCACATGAAAAGGCATGAGGTTGGTGCACAGCTTCAAAAAGGTGCAGCAGTATTGCAGAAAGATTGGTAGTGATTGAACAGGGCATCTTGCCTTTAATATTTTTGTCTTGCACAGACAGAAGCTTTGAACTATTCTAATATAACAATGTTGAATATCTTTTAAGAGGCCAAGGCTCTAGGCGTTAATTGCTTAATAAAATAAGTACAGTAATAAAATTAGTAGAAATGTTTTAAGATTATTCACAAGATAATCTGAAATGGTTTGTTGTTTTTATTTGTAGCAGTGAAGACCGAAAATAATACAAACCCTTCTCAAAGTGTCTGGGGGTGGTGTGTGTGTGTTTTGTTTGTTTGTTTTTAAGGAGGAGGGCATTTCCTTGATGGTATGGAGAGCGAAAGAGGTACAGTGCTGTTCTTAATTCACCATCCTGAAACAAGGAAATATAAATCTAGCATAGAAGCCAGTTCATCTGTAACTAGGGAAGGATCATAAGGATCTACTGTAGGATCATAAGGGCATGTTTTAAATTAACTAACTTTTAAAATGCCTCAAGCAGCTACAGTTAATCTGAGTCTGAATGTTGATAGACATCCAAAGATCTCTAAGGTAGTACCTCTGCGGATAGAATCTGAGCATACACACACCATTCCGAACTTAAATTGGAAAAATGTTCGTTTGAAAGGGTAAAGTTTTTTTTCTAAAATTAAAAGAAATTTTTTACTAGGATTGCTGGACGAGCATGAAACAGAGGTAACAGAAGAATGATTCCTGGGTTTAAGGTCAATATGATCCAAGCCCATGACCAAAAGCTGCTGTATCCTCCTGATGTCTGAGTGTCCCACGTCTAATTAGCCATGAAGGGGAGCAATTCTGGGCCCATTGAAGTCAATGGCAAAATTCCCATTGACTTAAGTGGGGCCAGAATTTAATCTTAGGACGTTTTGGACCTATTGGGCCAGATCCTGAGCTGCTATAAATTGGCATATCTTTATTGAAGTTAATAGAATTACACAAACTTATGCTATCTGAGGATGAGTCCCGTGGTATCTAGCCAGTTAAGTTATTTATAGACTGTCACCAAAGTAGGTAGGCTTTCACCGGTGTTTAGGGCCTGGTTCATTGTCTATTGAAGTCAATGAAGGATCTTTCCACTGGCTTCAATAGGTTTTGAACTAGTTCTTAAACTCTCTACTTACTGATGGCACTGGTGAGAAGCTGAGGACAGGGGAGTATCTCTCCAGTCTTGCCTGGTCACCCTGGCTCTGGTGGTCTTAAACTTTGAGAGAGAGGACAGCAGGGGCTACAGTGCCACCTCTTTTCCCTCCCTGGGACCTTATGTTTTTTTTTTTCATGTGTTGAAATATATTTTTCCTCTACAGCACTTTAATAATGTCTGTCTAGTGTCACTAACAACATTGCTTATGTTGGTTTTATGTGAATACAATTTTGTACACTTGATTTACTAGATAGCTTTGTACATGGGGAATGATTCTCTGTTCCTGATCTGTTTTTCTCATTTACAAATATTGTATAGCTTACAACTATACTAATACTATACAACTTTATATTTTTATATGGCTAAACAAAGGACATGATATAGTCAACAAAATCCGGCCCCTGTGCCAGTTTGTGGCTACCTACTATCAGTCTTGCTTCAGCTGCTCCCAGCAGGGAGTGAAGTTGGTATTGCTATAACTGTTCATCCACTGGAAGTTAACATACTGTTATGATCTTGTAGGGATCTCCCTGAAGTTGCCAGTGCCCCCTGTAACTCCAAGGCCAGATATTTTATGTCAAAATACTTTTTATTCCCTTATAGCAAATTGCAATCTAGCTTTTCCATTTGGCTAAATATTTTCTTCATTATGATCCTGACACTTTCAGATATTAGGGTGCTCAGCCTCTTACAGGATTGGATCTGAAATCTGAAAAGGTTATCTTCATTCTTGCTTTTCACTTTCTGAAAAAATTTTCCTTGAAAATTAGTTTTTTCATTAGATACCCAAGGAAGTTTAGGTGTAACAAACCTATGCATTTAGGGAGTGCCAGGAGAATGAGGCATGTAATGTTGCTTTCTTAATGAGTGATTTGTGTTATAAAACAACCAGTAAGTAGCGGTCCCATACTATGCATAAAGAGTGACTCTCATAAGAACATGAGAACTGCCGTACTGTGTCAGATCAATGGAGTGGTGGGGAGTGTACACAGCAAGGCATCCACCCTGTCTTCCCATCCTGGCTTCTGGTAGTCCAAGATTTAGGGTTGCCCTGGCAGTGGGGTTGCATCCCTGACCATCTTGATTCGTACCCATTGATTGACCTATCTTCCATGAACTTATCTAGTTCTTTTTTGAGCCCAGGTATACTCTTGGCCTTCACAATATCCCATGCCAATGAATTCCACAAGTTAATTGTGCATTGTGTGAAAAAGTATTTTGTCTTGTTTGTATTAAACCTGTTGCCTATTAATATCATCAGGTGACCCAGGGTTTTTGTATCGTGGGAAAGGATAATTAACACTCCCCACAAGTCATGATTTTATAGATCTCTATCATATCTCCCATTAATCTTCTCTTTTCTAAGATGTACAGTCCTAATTTTTGTAGACTCCTTGTATGGAAGCCGTTCCATACCCTTGATCATCTTTGTTGCCCTTCTCTGAACCTTTTTCAGTTCCACTGTATACTTTTTGAGATGGGGAAATCAGAACTGGACACAGTATTCAAGGTGTGGCCACACCATAGGTTTATATAGGGGCATTATGATATTTGCTGTTTTATTTTCTACCCCTTTCCTGATAGCCTTTGTGACCACTGCTGCATATTGTGGCTAGTTCTCTGAAAACTTGAGATCAGTGATGCCAAGATCTCTCTCTCTGGAGTGGCAATAGCTAAATTAGAACCAGTCATTTTATATGTGTAGCTGGGATTATTTTTTCCAACGTGCATTACTTTGCATTTATCAGGGTTGAATTTCATCTACCATTTTGTTGCCCAGTCACCCAGTTTTGTGAGATACCTTTGTAACTCTTCTCAGTCAGCTTTGAAAGTAATCATCTTGAGCAATTTTGTACCATCTACAAACTTTTGCCACTTCACTGTTCACTCTCTTTTCCAAATCATTAATGAATATGTTGAACAGTACAAGTCCAAGTGCTGATCCTTGGGAGTACCCATCTCCATTGTGGAAACTGAAAATTTATTCCTACCCTGTTCTATTCTTGACTCTGGTTTCTACTAGTTTGCCTATTACTGGGTTAGGCTCACCAGCCTGTAATTGCCAGGATCACCTCTGGAGTCCTTTTTAAAACATTGGCATTACATTACTACTTTCTAGTCATTTGGTACAGAGGCTTGTTTCAGCAATGGGTTACTTTACCACAGTTAGTAGTTCTGCAATTTCATATTTGAGTTCCTTCAGAACTCTTGGGTGAATTACTATCTGGTTCTGGTGACATACTACTGTATAAATATCAATTTGTTCTAAAACCTCTTCTGTTGACATGTCAATGTGGGAGAATACTTTTAGATTTCTTACCCAAAAAGGATAGGTCTGATGTTCCTCTACTGATGATCACCTTTTCGGAGGATTGTTTAGCTTATCATCACTGCATGATACACCACATTTTAATTCAGCAAAATAATACATCTAGGATTTATTGCAAGATAATTTTTAAACGTCTTAAGCTGTGTGATAGTGGAATGTACATTTACTGGCTCAGCAAGGGAAAAAAGTGACTCTCTTACTATAGGTAGAAGGGAGTTAAATTTGAGGTGGGGGGGGGGAAGGTCATCTTAGTCCTGTGTGGCTGAGACATTCTTCATTCAAAGTGTCTGACTTGTCAAGAAAATAATGAGCATCTTGTGACTTATCCTGATACGTCAGCCATCAAGGTTATCTGTCACTCCATTGTTTGGTTACAAAGTTGTTGCATATTCTAGGAAAAGTTGTATAGTCATTGTTTCTGTTTCAGGCTCCAGGTAGTAAAGAAAACATGTATTTTCACTCTGATAATTCCAAAATTGAAAAAATTGACTGTTTAAATTAGCTGCCTAGTATAAAACATTTTTTAAAAAACTCTTGACAGGTAATTTGCAATAAGCAGCAATTTTCAGTTGCATGTAGGTGCATATATTTTAGTTTGTTTAGATAGTTTAATTATTTACTTGTGTACGTATTTGACCATGACATTTGAATCAATTCTCTGCTTGCTCTGCAGTATATTGGACAGTGAATATCCAAGATACAGATGGTTGAAAATATAGAGCTATTTAAGGACCAGAAACCTATTTTGTTGTGGGGACAACATTAAAAACTTCGACAATGTTTCTGCATAGTCTCAGATACCAATGCCATCCTTTGGTTTGGAAGTCAATGGAATTGTGAATTCTGCACTCAGTGTCTTAGATTAATGAATGGTAAGTAATACTCAAGGAATCAGATATTTTTTTGTTTACTTTTCTTAAAAAATGTTTCTTCAGTTGTGTGGTATTTAGCTAAATCAAATTGGCCTCAGTGGATAGAAGCATTCAATCCCAAACCCCAATTTCTGTGTGTCTGGTACAGTCCAGTACTCTGAATTGGGGCTGTCAAGTGATTAAAACAATTAATTAATTGCATGATTAATCACATTGTTAATAATATAATACCATTTATTTAAATATTTTTGGATGTTTTCCACATTTTCAAATATATTTCAATTATAACACAGAGTACCAAATGTACAGTGCTCACTTTATATTTTTGATTACAAATATTTGCACTGTAAAAAACAAGATAGTATTTTTCAATTTGCCTTATACAAATACTGTAGTGCAATCTCTATCATGAAATTTGAACTTACAAATGTAGAATTAGGTACAAAAATAACTTCATTTAAAAATAAAACAATGTAACGCTTTAGAGCCTACAAGTCCTACTTCTTGTTCAATCAATTGCTTAGACAAACAAGTTTGTTTACATTTTCAGGAGATAATGCTGCCTGCTTCTTGTTCACAATGTCATGGGAAAGTGAGAACAGGTGTTCGCATGGCACTGTTGTAGCTGGTGTTGCAAGATATTTAGATGCCAGATGTGCTAAAGATTCATATGTCCCTTGATACTTCAAACACCATTCCAGAGGATGTGTCCATGCTGATGACACGTTCCGCTCGATAACAATCCAAAGCAGTGCGGACCAATGCATGTTCATTTTCATCATCGGAGTCAAATGCCACCAGCAGAAGGTTGATTTTCTTTTTTGGTGGTTTGGGTTCTGTAGTTTGCGCATCGGAGTGTTGCTCTTTTAAGACTTCTGAAAGTATGCTCCATGCCTCATCCCTCTCAGATTTTGGAAGATACTTCAGATTTTTAAACCTTGGGTCGAGTGCTGTAGCTATCTTTAGAACTCATAGATTGGTACCTTCTTTGCGTTTTGTCAAATCTGCGGTGAAAGTGTTCTCATCTCATGTTGTTCATCTTAAGTTATCATCCAAGACTATTATAACATGAAATATATGGCGGAATGCGGGTAAAATAGAGCCGGAGACATACAATTCTCCTTCAAGGAGATCAGTCACAATTTTTTTTCTTTTTTTATCAAGCGTCATCAGCATGGAACCATGTCCTCTGGAATGGTGGCTGAAGCATGAAGGGGCATACAAATGTTTAGCATATCTGGCATGTAGATACCTTACAATGCCAGCTACCAAAGTCCCATGTGAATGCCTGTTCTCACTTTCTGTTTACATTGTAAATAAGAAGCAGGTAGCAGTATCTCCCGTAAATGTAAACAAACTTGTTTTGTCTTAGCAATTGGCTGAACAAGAAGTAGGACTGAGTCGACTTGTAGGCTCTAAAGTTTTGCATTGTTCGGTTTTTGAATGCAGTTATGTAACAAAAAAAAATCTCCATTTTTAAGTTGCATGTTCACGTTAAAGAGATTGCACTACAATACTTGTATGTGGTGAATTTGAAAAATACTGTTTCTTTTGTTTATAATTTTTACAGTGCAAATATTTGTAATAAAAAATAATAAAGTGAGCAGTGTACACTTTGTATTCTGTGTTGTAATAGAAATCAATATATTTGAAAATATAGAAAAACATCCAAAATATTTAATAAATTCCAATTGTTCTGTTGTTTAAGAGTATGATTAAAACTGCGATTAATCACAATTTTTAAAATCACGATTAATTTTTTTGAGTTAATCATGTGAGTTAACTGCGACTAATCAACAGCCCTACTCGGAATTTAAATTGGATTTAAACTATTGACATGCAAGTTGAATCTCTCTAGATTTTTTCTGGTACTATTTATTTATTTATTTTTACAATCCGTTTCTCTGGGGAGGAAAAAGGTTGGTCAGGAGTTAAGGAATGTGTCTTATCATGCATCTTTAATGTGATTAGTACTAATATATAAAAAATAAAGTGAGAAAGCCATAGTCTCTGAGGAAACTATACCAAGACAGGATCAGTTTGTAGCTGTTTTCATCACAACCTGTGAGTGGACCCAGCCAGTGGGTCCCATGAGCTCCCATGTCCAACTGAATTTGGATAGAGGATCTCTAGTCATTAGTTTCTAGTTTTGGAGCCCTATGGTACACTCAGATCTCTGGCCTGACTGTCTTCTGTGGGATGTGGGGCTTGGCAGTCCAGCTTCCCGAAACCCATTCTTCTGACCTCCCAAGCCCCCTTTCCCCCCCAGCTCCTTACACATACTCCCACCAATTATATTATACCAAGAATTATACCAAGGCTGTGGGCACTCTGGCTTCTAGTTTAACCCCTTTGGGGAAAACCAGGTACACAGGTTCAGCAATGGAATTTATCAACTACAGTAACATTACTCTTTAAAAAAAAAAATGAAGGTGTTAGTTCTTTGGAAATAACAAAAGTCCAGAGATGCAACTACACCTGTTTTTGAAGGGGTGGGACCAATGTCTGTTAGTGTTCCAGGCTGGGCAGAGTCTCTCTCTCCTGCAAGTCCTTCTTACATATGGTGATGGTTGGCTGCCCTGCACAGAGCAGCATCCCATTTTTAAGTAGAGTCTGTGTCTCCTTGCCATGTACTCCACTGGGATGCTCCAGCACTACCCTAGTCATGCTTGTGCCTTCCCCCAGTGGTTCTCTGTGTAGAAAACCCTTTATGCCAGGAGGATAGTAGTTGGGAGGCACTCAAAGTTGATGGCAGAGCACATCAAGTGTTATGCTCTAACTGCCCAGTGTGGATGCTGCTGGAATGAAGCGAAAGGTACCTAGCTCATGTTAATGTAGTCCTGTCTGAAGCAGAAATACATAGGACAAACTAGGAACAGCTGCGTCTACTTGGGCCATAGAGCGCAACATGTTGATGCACTCTGCAGTTCACCCTCCTATTCCGCACTGCAGTGCAGCATAGTCCTTCAATGAGGTTTCATACGTTTTTCCTGGGTAGGTCTACAGTACATATGCCGGCCATTGGGCATATCTAGGCTTGTACAGTCACAGAGCTAATTTTCCCACATACAGCAGAACGTAGAGGTCATAATTTGATATAGACATATCCCCACTCTCTCACAGTCTGAAAATCAGTATTATTTTAGTTTATGGCGTCCCAAATTATTTGAGTTGGTGAGCCCTTTCCAGACTAAGGTGATTTGCAGCCCCATCCCTAAAGACCTCCAATCCTGGCTATGAGCAGACAAAATTCTGTAACTGTAACCTTATCAGAAATAACTAACTATGAAGTTTCAAATAAATGAAATTTAATTCTAAAAAAAGTACAACTTTTAAAATCCACTTCCCATTCAATGTGATACTCCTCCATCTTGTTGATAAAAGACAAAGGAGGAATTGGTGAAAACACATTCTTAAGTCATTTTTGAGTGATAGGTGATGGAAAGAAAAATGAAGTATTACACCCATAGATGAGAAATATGCTTTGTAGAGAGAAGGTGAAAATGCGTTTGGAAGTTTCATTGCTTCAGCAACTAAAGCTGGGTACTTTCCTCTTTCAAAGACAGCTAAAATCTGCTCAATTTGTGGACAGGGAAAGTCAAGTGCAGGCTCTTGTAATAGGATATGTCTGTTTCTCTTGCAGTGGCCCAAATCAACACCCTGGGTGATGTTGCTGGTGATCCATCTCTTCCCCTTTGTGGATCATCAAAAAAAAAAAAAATCCCACAGCTGAGTCTGAAGTTCCCTGAAATGATAAATTATGAGTCTTTGATGGGTTTCAGCTTGTCTTTCCAGTTTCTTTTAATAGAATCTGAAACAACTGCCCTCTTGCAGGGTCCTAGATCCGGGCCTCTAGCCTGAACCTGTATGTCTGCATTGCAGTTTTAGAACCCTGCAGCTTGAGCCCACGAACCCAAGTCAGCTGACATGGGCCAGCTGTGGGTGTTTTATTGAAGTATAGACATAAGTTCATTAGGATAATTGCTCAGAGGCAGTAGCAAGGTAGACTGTGCGTGACACTCAGTATGAACTGTTGAAGGGTTTGGCAAAGAAATATTGCTAATCCTTCTAGAAATGTGCACTTCTGCTCTAAATTCAGAGTCAATTTAACACTTGAATCACCTCACTTCAATGTAAAACAAGTTGCTGGTGAAGTTACCATAGTAACTCATTGACATATCCATGTCATAACAGAGCAATGCAAAAAAATGAGTACGTACAGAACAACCTTTAAGGAAGCTCATTAATAGCTTCGTGATATACGTGGTATAGATTTTCAGATATTTTCTTAGCATGAAGAGCTTGACAGTGCATTAAATAGTGAAATCATAGGTCTTTAGGGGCCGTGTGACAAGGCAGCAGTTCTTACCTGTCTGGCCTTGGTACAATCCATGCACATTGCAATACAATGTTCCTACTGGGTTGCAGCTCACAATTTTTGGAAACCCTGATCTAGTGGGTCACAGTTTCAGGGTTAACTGTACCTTTGACCACCCCTCCCCCCCACCTGGCCTTCCTCAAGGGCACCCACTTAAAGGTTTCAGGCTTCTTCGCTGTCACCTCTCTTTGGTGGAGAGTTGTCTCTCCCACTCCAGACCAGGAATTTAGGCTTGCAGTCGCTCTTCACCTCACTGTGATTTCCCCAACAGGTCTGATTTGAGATCCAGCACCTGTGGTTAATCTTTCTCCCCAGGGGTTACAACAGTGTAGACCAGTTACCATCCAGCCCTCATAAAGCAAAATACATTTATGCATTACAGGTAAAACTTTTTTTTTCTTTAAAAAGAAGTTCTTATGTGCATGCTAAAATTTTACTAGAGTTCCATCATTCTTATGGTCCCCTAGTAAGCCAAATTTTTTCCAACTCTTCTACAAGGCTTGCCTTCTCCCTGACCCTCTTTGAACTCAGGGCTTTTTGTCTTAAACAGCTTTCTTTTACTCCTGGGGGAATTCTGCATCCCCCCCCCAAAAAAAAATAAAATTCTGCACACAATATTTTAAAATTCTGCATATTTTTGTGTGTCAAAATAATGCAGTATAATCTAGCTAGTTTCAATTATTTTGGTAATTTATTTAAACTACAGTACAATGGATGGAGAATGGGAGTATTGGAGGAAATCACCACACCCTGTCTGTCTAATAGTAATGTAGTTAGTATTTACCCTTTACTTCTAATTATTAGTCAACAAATATATGCAGCCAAATGCTCAGTGTTTCATCATAAGCAACTGAAGAGCAAGTGAGGGCTGGGGCCTCAAACTCACAATTTATACTGGCTACTGACCGTCTCCAGAAAGGTCAGTCACAAACTGATCATTGAGCACATTTTGATAGGAAATTTTTTTCAGTCCAAAAATTTAGACCAGTTCTAATCGCTAAAGCACCATAAGCCTTTATGAGTCCATACTGTCCTTTACAATAAGGCTTCTTTAACCCACTCTGGCAATGTAAAGGAGCCTTAACATTTTTACACCTGTTTTATGCTCCTGGGGGAATTCACTAAGAACAATGGGAACAATACACTAAGCATGCAGACTGCTACATTCTCCTCTGCCTGAGGAAACAGAGTCTGCCAGACGCCTGCCCCTTCAGAAATACCCCAAAGCCTTGCACCTCCAGGCCGAGTGTTCTGTGCTAGGCCGCAGGCCTATCAGGAGTGCTCCGAAAGAACGAAGCCTACACGCAGCAAAGCAGTGAGTTATTGGCTTTATTGAAGGTAAGTGACACACCCGCAATGGGGACTCCAAGCGTTGCTGTCACGGAGGTGGGGAACCCAACGCACCGGAGCTCTGCCTGGGACGGAGTCCGACGAAGGGGCAACCAGTGAGCCATAATAAACAGTACACAGAAACAGCTCATGAATATATAATTAGGTACTTTCCTAAAGGGGCTTTCCGCTACCTGGCAAAGGGCCATGCAGGGCAGACAAAACCGGCCCACAGCTGGCTATAGCTGGTTTTCCATGTCCTACAGTGACCCGTTGGCTCCTAGAAAGCAGAAGTTCCCTAGCTAGGCCGTAACAAAGTCTTCCGCAGTCCCTTACACCGAGCATGCTGCAATAGCGAGTGAGAGGGACAGAGTCTCTCTCACGTGCGCACACACACAACTACCAAGCTCACCCGTCTCAGGTGGTGATTTACGTATCTACTGGCTGCTCTGGGTGCCCAAACTGACCAGTCTGCACTGCCAGACAGTGGGCAAATGACCACTCTTGCTGCTTCCCTGTCAGAAGTCATTTTTCTGCGGGCAAGCAAAGAAATATGCAAGGGCCATGAATTCTGTGCATGTGAAGTGACATAGAATTCCCCCAGGAGTTTTCTTTGTTGGTTTCTGAAAACCCAGTTTGAAGCAGTATATGCAAGCCTCTCCAGAAGGTGGTATCTCTCTAGAGGTATTTATAGGCTGTGTGATTTGCCTTAATTACTCCTTACTGTCTTTAATACCTGGTGGATCTGTGGTAACCCTTCTCCCATCCCCAGAATTGCATACAATCCCTGGCTTACAATGACATATAAACTATTAATAAAATTAAAAAATCTGGTCCCCAAAGATACTGCATCCAGTTGCCATATCTGTCACATAACATTTTAATATCTTGGATTGCTAGATATGAGATTTTTGTTAGATATTTAAGACCTTACTTGTATGTAAAAATTGGGATGAAGTTCAGGTCTTGAGGTCATATTTTGCATGCCAATACAAGGTAATTCCTCCCGGTCAGGGAATGATCTTTAGGAGGGCAGTTTAGTTGTTTTTACTGGACTAAATTGAACTAGGGTGAATTTTGTCAAATGTGTCTACTGTGGGTAAATAGAGGGTTTCAGTTTCCATTTCTGTTGCCAATCTAGGTCACAGAAAAAAGTGTATTGGGCAAATGGAGGGGAGAAAATTCACAGAACTATAAAAGCTTGCAGACTTATGGGATTTTTTTTTTAATTTGGAGCATTTAAATGCTCAAGTAGATTTTCTGAGATCAAAGTTCTGAGTAGCACGCTTCAAAAACTTGTGTTAAGATTTACACATAATTTAGACGTATTTTAGAAAGCAAATTTGAAGCTTAAATACAATGTGTGAATTATTTTTCACTGTCATTTTTATTTTTAATTTTGACTGCATCTTTACCACTGTACAAAAAGCCTCAAGATGTGCAGTTTTATTACCTGTATTCTCTTTAGTTTAGAAAATTAAGCAACTTTTAATATTTTAATTTTTCTAGCTTAAATATCTTCGGATGAATATTTGAACAACACATACTCTGCTTCAGTCTTGCTTCAGAATGTCCATCTGTGCTTCTTCTCACAAGGAGTTTTCTCAGTTACTGCCAATTCAGGATATTGGATGTAGTAAAACAGAAATTAAAATCTCACCTCCTGGCATCAGCTCTCCTGTTTATAGCTGCAGTCAGTCTGCTCTGACAATGGAACAGAGCCCAGTTTATATTCCTTCATCTTATGTGGAAAACAGACATGAATATTCTGCAATGGCATTCTATAGTCCTGCCATAATGAATTACAACATTCCGAGCAATTTCAATGATTCAGAAAGTGCATCTGTAAGGCAGACATCAAGCCCAAATGTTTTATGGTCTCCTCCTGGCCATATTTCACCTTTGACATTACATTGCCAGTCATCACTTTTATATGCAGAGCAACCAAAGAGCCCGTGGTGTGACGCAAGGCCAGTGGACCATGCACTGCCTATGAACAGGTAAATATTTTATTCTTTCAGCATTTTTTTTTTTTGCAAGTTATTACTTGACATTTTATTCAATCATTTTAACGTGGTATTTTTTTTACATATGACTTTTACACACTGGTCCACGAGGAAATGAACTCCATAAGCGATATTGTGTTTTATACAAAAATTTCAGAAGTTTATTACTTTTTAAGATGTCTCTGTCTGGAAATATCTACAGCTGCTGGGGTGGGTTACTCATTACTATATGTTTCATAAAGCCAGCACTGTGTAAAAACTTTGTATCTCAAAGGACTTCAATGCTGTGGCATACTTTAAAAATTCTCTTTGGATTTAACATTGATGCAATAGGTCAAACTGTGTCCAAGAGAACCATATTATTGTATAGCTCGCTAACAGCGTTTAGCAGTTGCTATTCATTAACAAGACTGTCTCACTCTACAAGCTCATGTGAAAAAGCTCCTTTGGAGGCTATAGCCAGTAAAAGATCAGTACAGATAGTTGAGATTTGCACAGCAGAGTCTTTGGTCAAAATTTTCAGTCGTGAGCAACTGGGTGTGTCTTTAAAAATACAGCCACACTTTTTCTACTCCTACTCTGCTTGAATACATAGGTGGGAGTCAACATAAGCATCAATCAGAGGATGCAATTACTCAGTTTGTGCACAAAATCTGTTTACAAATGTGGGTATTGCAAACACAGTTGTTCCTTCAGCAACTAAATATTGAGTCACCAGGTTCTTTACTTACTTATTACAGGCATTACTGCTTGTATTCAGTATCATGTAAAGAATCCAGATTTGATCTATTAATGTTAAATATCAGAAAAGTTAGCCTATTTCTTCTGTTACCTACATTAGTGGTTCTCAAACTGTTTTAATGGGGTTGAGAGGGCTGGCTTCAGCATGGGGCAGTGTGTTTCAAGTTACAGGCCCCCTGCCTGGGGCTGAAGCCCTGGGGCTTTGGTGGGGGTCGAGCTTTGGCTTTGCCCCCCCACACCTGGGGGAGCAGGACTCGGGCAGGCTCAGGCTTTGCCACCCTCGCGCCCCCCCCCCCCCCAGGGTTGTGTAGTAATTTTTGTTGTCAGAAGGGGGTCACAGTGCAATGAAGTTTGAGAACCCTTGACCTACATCAGGGGTCGGCAACCTATGGCACGCGTGCCAAACACGGCACACGAGCCAATTTTTAATGGCATGCTGCTGTCTGCTGGACCCGGGTAGACAGCAGCGTGCCACTAAAAATCCTGCCCGGCCCGCTCTTTTCCGCCCACCGCTCTCTCCTTGCAGGGCAGGCAAGCTTCCCCATCCCCCGCCTCTTCCCCCAGCGTGCTGGGTTACTGCCCCTCCTTCTCTCCCTCCCTGCTGCCGATCAGCTGACAGCCCTTGCTACAGAGGGGGAGAGGGAAAAGCGGAGCCGCAGCGCGCTTGCTGCTCCAGGGACCTTGGGGAAGGGGGTGGAATCAGGGCATATCCCCTCCAGCCCCCTGCTGTGAGCCGCTTCAGGGCAGGGGGCTGGGAGCACCCCCATGACCCCAGCCCTCTGCCCTGACCCCTGCACCTTCCTCACGCACACCCTGACCCCTGCACCCCTCTACACCCCATGCCCTGACTCTTGCACCCCCCACATCCCCACTCCCACCCTGAGCACCAGACGGGAGCTCCTGCACCCCTCGCACCAAATGGAAGCTGCCCAAGTGTCAAGGTTCCTCCCCCACTCTGAACTCTAGGGTACAGATGTGGGGACCTGCATGAAAACCTCCTAAGCTTACTTTTACCAGCTTAGGTTAAAACTTCCCCAAGGTACAAATTAATTTTATCCTTTTTCCTTGGAATATCCACTGCCACCACCAAACTCTAACTGGGTTTACTGGGAAACGTAGTTTGGACACATCTTCCCCCCAAAATCCTCCCAACCTTTGCACCCCACTTCCTGGGAAAGGTTTGGTAAAAATCCTCACCAATTTGCAAGGGTGACCACAGACCCAAACCCTTGGATCTGAGAACAGTGAAAAAGCATTCAGTTTTTAAAGTTTCTAAACTTACAAGAAGACTTTTAATAGAAATAGAAGTAAAGAAATCACCTCTGTAAAATCAGGATGGTAGATACCTTACAGGGTAATTAGATTCAAAACATAGAGAATCCCTCTAGGCAAAACCTTAAGTTACAAAAAAGACACACAGACAGAAATAGTCATTCTATTCAGCACAATTCTTTTCTCAGATTATGATTTCTTTAAATGGCTAATGCAGACCTAGCTAGATTACTTACTAAAAGTGCTAAGACTCCATTCCTGTTCTATCCCCGGCAAAAGCAGCATACCGACAGACACACAGACCCTTTGTTTCTCTCCCTCCTCCCAGCTTTTGAAAGTATCTTGTCTCCTCATTGGTCATTTTGGTCAGGTGCAGCGAGGTTACCTTTAGCTTCTTAACCCTTTACAGGTGAGGGGATTTTTCCTCTGGCCAGGAGGGATTTTAAAGGGGTTTACCCTTCCCTTTATATTTATGACACCAAGTAAGCTCTCCACACCCAAACCTCCTGCCTCAACCCTGAGCCCCCTCCCTCATTCTAGCTCCTGGCCAGACCCTGCACCCCAATCCCCAGCCTGCTCCTTCACCCCCAGCCCTGTTCTCAGCACACTCCCACCCTCATCTCAGTGCACAGAGAGGAAGAGAATGGCTAGAACCAGGGAGAAGGTGGGTACCTACTCTATGTGGACAGGGCCAGGACTCCAGACCGGCAGCGGGCTGAGCGGGGCCAGCAGCCGGGATCCTGGCTGGCAGGAGCCGGCGGACGGAACCCCAGATAGACAGCGGGCTGAGCGGCAGTGGGCTGAGCCGCTCAGTCCACTGCCAGTCTGGGGTCCCGGCCACTGGCCCCGCTCCGCCCACTGCCTGTCTGGGGTTCTGGCTGCCTGCCCCTTGCCAGCCGGGGTCCCGACCGCAGGCCCAGCTCAGCCTGCTGCCGGCCTAGGTGAATGGAACCCCAGGCCGGTGGCGTAAGATCAGCATTTTAATTTAATTTTAAGTGAAGCTTCTTAAACTTTTTGAAAACCTTGTTTACATATGACAATAGTTTAGTTATATAATATATAGACTTATAGAGAGAGACCTTCTAAAAAATGTTAAAATGTATTATTGGCATGCGAAACCTTAAATTAAAGTGAATAAATGAAGACTCAGCACACCACTTCTAAAAGGTTGCCAACCCCTGACCTACATTATTCCCCTGGCCCCCATCTCAGGCCTTGTATTTGTATAAGTGCCACACAGAGCCTGCAGAGGGCCAAGAGAGAATTCTTCTAGCATAGCCCTGCATTGGGAAGTCATAGCACGGCATGCCAAGAATAGGACTGCAGTGGATGCCACCCACTATGGCCATGCTGGCTTATGCTGCAAGCCAGAGGCAGCCGTGTGGAGGCTGTTGTAACTTCGGGTATTAAGTTACACACGACACTGGCGTGTTCTCTGGGACAGCCCTGCCTCCTCTGGGCAGTGCCTTCTGCACTGTGCCTCTGGGAGGCACAGCATAGTATCTCAGCCTGTATTTTAGTTCCTTTTTGTATGAATGGTGGTATCTTATACTTGTTTGCTAAACATAGCAGTTATAATAGAGTCCATACATACCTGTAACCCTTCTGCCCGTCAGAGTTGGCAGCAACAAGGGCCGGGTTCAATATCTAGGGGATCCATTCCAATAACACAATGCAAACTGGCTCGAGCCCCCACCCAGTGACCTGGGACAGATATATACCACCCCCGCTGGGCGCCTCCAAGAGGCAATACTTCCCCTCTCGGAAGCACATAGTCTGAGTGCAAGTGCAAGTGCTAGGGGAGCCAACTAGGGGGGGCGCTTTTCTTGACCTGCTGCTCACAAACCGGGTAGAATTAGTGGGGGAAGCAAAAGTGGATGGGAATCTGGGAGGCAGTGACCATGAGTTGGTTGAGTTCAGGATCCTGACGCAGGGAAGAAAGGTAAGCAGCAGGATACGGACCCTGGACTTCAGGAAAGCAGACTTTGACTCCCTCAGGGAACAGATGGCCAGGATCCCCTGGGGGACTAACATGAAGGGGAAGGGAGTCCAGGAGAGCTGGCTGTATTTCAAGGAATCCCTGTTGAGGTTACAGGGACAAACCATCCCGATGAGTCGAAAGAATAGTAAATATGGCAGGCGACCAGCTTGGCTTAATGGTGAAATCCTAGCGGATCTTAAACATAAAAAAGAAGCTTACAAGAAGTGGAAGGTTGGACATATGACCAGGGAAGAGTATAAAAATATTGCTCGGGCATGTAGGAAAGATATCAGGAGGGCCAAATCGCACCTGGAGCTGCAGCTAGCAAGAGATGTCAAGAGTAACAAGAAGGGTTTCTTCAGGTATGTTGGCAACAAGAAGAAAGCCAAGGAAAGTGTGGGCCCCTTACTGAATGAGGGAGGCAACCTAGTGACAGAGGATGTGGAAAAAGCTAATGTACTCAATGCTTTTTTTGCCTCTGTTTTCACTAACAAGGTCAGCTCCCAGACTGCTGTGCTGGGCATCACAAAATGGGGAAGAGATGGCCAGCCCTCTGTAGAGATAGAGGTGGTTAGGGACTATTTAGAAAAGCTGGACGTGCACAAGTCCATGGGGCCGGACGAGTTGCATCCGAGAGTGCTGAAGGAATTGGCGGCTGTGATTGCAGAGCCCTTGGCCATTATCTTTGAAAACTCGTGGCGAACGGGGGAAGTCCCGGATGACTGGAAAAAGGCTAATGTAGTGCCCATCTTTAAAAAAGGGAAGAAGGAGGATCCTGGGAACTACAGGCCAGTCAGCCTCACCTCAGTCCCTGGAAAAATCATGGAGCAGGTCCTCAAAGAATCAATCCTGAAGCACTTAGAGGAGAGGAAAGTGATCAGGAACAGTCAGCATGGATTCACCAAGGGAAGGTCATGCCTGACTAATCTAATCGCCTTTTATGATGAGATTACTGGTTCTGTGGATGAAGGGAAAGCAGTGGATGTATTGTTTCTTGACTTTAGCAAAGCTTTTGACACGGTCTCCCACAGCATTCTTGTCAGCAAGTTAAGGAAGTATGGGCTGGATGAATGCACTATAAGGTGGGTAGAAAGCTGGCTAGATTGTAGGGCTCAACGGGTAGTGATCAATGGCTCCATGTCTAGTTGGCAGCCGGTGTCAAGTGGCGTGCCCCAGGGGTCGGTCCTGGGGCCCGTTTTGTTCAATATCTTCATAAATGATCTGGAGGATGGTGTGGATTGCACTCTCAGCAAATTTGCGGATGATACTAAACTGGGAGGAGTGGTAGATACGCTGGAGGGGAGGGATAGGATAAGAAGGACCTAGACAAATTGGAGGATTGGGCCAAAAGAAATCTGATGAGGTTCAATAAGGATAAGTGCAGGGTCCTGCACTTAGGATGGAAGAATCCAATGCACCGCTACAGACTAGGGACCGAATGGCTAGGCAGCAGTTCTGCGGAAAAGGACCTAGGGGTGACAGTAGACGAGAAGCTGGATATGAGACAGCAGTGTGCCCTTGTTGCCAAGAAGGCCAATGGCATTTTGGGATGTATAAGTAGGGGCATAGCGAGCAGATCGAGGGACGTGATCGTTCCCCTCTATTCGACACTGGTGAGGCCTCATCTGGAGTACTGTGTCCAGTTTTGGGCCCCACACTACAAGAAGGATGTGGATAAATTGGAAAGAGTCCAGCGAAGGGCAACAAAAATGATTAGGGGTCTAGAGCACATGACTTATGAGGAGAGGCTGAGGGAGCTGGGATTGTTTAGTCTGCAGAAGAGAAGAATGAGGGGGGATTTGATAGCTGCTTTCAACTACCTGAAAGGGGGTTCCAAAGAGGATGGCTCTAGACTGTTCTCAATGGTAGCAGAGGACAGAACGAGGAGTAATGGTCTCAAGTTGCAATGGGGGAGGTTTAGATTGGATATTAGGAAAAACTTTTTCATTAAGAGGGTGGTGAAACACTGGAATGCGTTACCTAGGGAGGTGGTAGAATCTCCTTCCTTAGAGGTTTTGAAGGTCAGGCTTGACAAAGCCCTGGCTGGGATGATTTAACTGGGACTTGGTCCTGCTTTGAGCAGGGGGTTGGACTAGATGACCTTCTGGGGTCCCTTCCAACCCTGATATTCTATGATTCTATGATTCTATGAGTGTAGCAAAAAGCCTTTTAATAACCAGAGAGAAACAATGTGGCATTATGTTGGGGAAACACCACCCACAGGATTCATAACACAACCCATGAGCAAGAAAAAACCCACCCCAAGCAAATTGGGGCATGCCCCTTTCCCTTTGGTTCTTGAGTCCAGCAACCCCAAATCACCCAAAGTCCCAAAAGTCCAATGACCCAAAAGTCTCTGTCCCTGGTCAGGGCAGCCCCAGAGTTCGAAAGTTTATCTGCGGAGCTTTACCTCCCAACCTGGGTGGAGATGGGACGGGGGTAAGAGGCACCTTACGTGATCTGAAGCTGACCGCCCCACAGCTCCATAGGCCTTCGCTCCGCTCCGCCAGCTGCCCCACGAACTCCTTCGCTCAGCTCCGCGGCCCACAAGCAGCTCCCGCCGGCCCACGAACTGCTCCACCAGCCGGCCCACAAACTGCTCCACGTCCCACCAGCAGCTCCCGCCGTCCTACGAACTGCTCCACCAGCCTGTCCACAAGGCACTCCAGCCGTCCCGCAAACTACTCCACAATATATCTTCAGGCTCCCCCACTACTTAACACAACACTCAGTGATTTCAGCTCTTAGTCAGGTCAGCTCTTTGGTGAATTCAGCTTGTAGTAGGGGAGCCTCAGTGCTGGTGCACTGTTAGCCCAAAGTGAGCTCAGCAGCCTGTAACTAGACTTCTAATGAAATCAAAATTAGCTCTGATATTCCACAGTGGAGAGAGGAGGAGGTGCAATTAGCATGTAAGGCCCTCACCAAGTATTACATACCACCAAGTATTAATACTTGTCCCCAGCCTCTCTCAAGTCACAGAGTTTTGGAACCCATGACCCTTGCCTAGTGAGTGCCACTTAGTTGATGGTGAGTCCCTCCATCATAACAAAAGACCAAGTACAGTTCCAAGCACAGTTCCCATAATCAGGGTAATAACAATTCATTCTTCCTGCCCCAATAACAGAGACACTGGGGATCCCACTGCAGCCAAAGTGACCATTTGGGCAGCTATGGCCTCATTCTAGGCGGGGTGGGTGTGCCTATGCAAATGAGATCGGCCCCTGAAATTCTTTTCTATAACTTGCCACACCTCACCACCAGATGTCAGGGTGGAGCTCATCCTGACGCTGCTTACATACCCAATATTTCTTTTCTAGTAGTTGGCTGATTATTTTTTCATACTAATGTATCATAAGTAGCTGAAATTTGAAGAAGTGGGTAACCATTGTTTTTCATCAGTAGATAGCTGCTATACTGCCTACTAGTGAGACAGTTGATTTTTTTTGGTTTAAATGTTATGCTATAGCATATTTTGATCCCATTCACAGGGGGAGCACAGTTCTAAGAATGGGGATTCATTATAACTTTAGACCATAAAGATAAAACAGAAGCAATTTTCCATATTGTAGATATCTAGACTTGAATAAGAGCATTTTCGTGCACAGTCCTGCTTCTCCTTTTTGCTTCATCCTGTGGTGAAGTCTTAATACAGTGTTCATGGTATTAATTTATTGCCATTTATTGATTATGATGCTGAAAACTTATGAATAATAACTGAAATGAAATATCAAATAGTGGAGAGTATGAACTCTGAGGAACCAGCCCCCTGCTCCATTGAGCATAGGCAGAAGTTCCAAGTAATTTTTAAAACCCATAATGAAGTAAGGTATTTGTTTAAATATGAGATACAAGACTTTCCTTGAGTTGAAAATGCATAAACTCATAGAAATGTAGGGTTGACAGGGACCTTGAGAAGTCATCAAACCAAGCCTTCTGTGTTATGGCACGACTAAGTAAACCTAGATCACCCCTGACAGGTGTTTGTCCAACCTGTTTTTAAAAACCTCGCATGATGGGGATTCCACAACCTCCTTTGGAAGCCTATTCCATAGCTGACCCACCCTCATAGTTAGAAAGTTTTTTTTTCTAATATTTAACCTAAATCTCTCTTGCTGCAAATTAAGCCCATTACTACTTGTCCTAACTTCATTGGACATGAAGAACAATTGATCACCACCTTCTTTATAATGGCCCTTAACATATTTGAAGATTATCAGGTTTCTCCCCTCCGCCCCCAGTCTTCTTTTTCCCAAGACTAAACATGCTTACTTTTTTAACCTTTCCTCATAAGACAGGTTTTCTATACCTTTTATCATTTTTGTTGCTCTTCTCTGGATTCTCTCTCCAATTTGCCCACATCTTTCCTAAAGTGTGGCACTAGAATTGGATGCAGTATTCCAGCTTGAGGTTGCACCAGTGCCAAGTATAGAGTGAGACAATTATCTCCCATGTTTTATGTACGACACTCCTGTTAATGCATCCCAGAATGAACTGTGAACAGAGGAATTATGGCATAAAGTAAGGATATATTACACACACACACGTGTAAAAGCCTTTTCTGATGAATACTTGCAATCCCTAATAAAATAGGCTAACTATTTTTGCCCCTTCTTCCTTTCTTTAAAACTGGGATAAATCTGCTTTAGTGATAGTCAATGTAGTTTTAACTATGTTCAAGCATGCTTCTACCTTTTCAGCGTTCTTATTCATCCTTTCAGAATGCCTGGAGTATATTTTTATGTGCTTTTCTAAAGTTCCATGTAGAGTCTTTGGTGAATAGGTTTTTCCTGCCCCAGAAATATATGCTAGCTCCCTAAGAACTTAAAACCCTACTGACTACACTGATTGATATAACTGATCTCCTTCTATCTATGTAGCAAGAGTAGAATCAGAGAGTAACTCTGAAGGCCCTGCTACTTTGCTTATATCTAGGCACATAAATGATTATGTAGCTTCTGGGTTTTTTTTGCATATTATTGTTGCTTTCATGCACACAGAACACTATATTCTCTCCAGTTCTAGCTACAAATTCTATTTGCCAAGGACTTAAGATCTGCTACAGTCATCCAAAAGGCAAGCTGCCGTGTTTTTTCTCAGTTTGCTTACAATACATCTTGTTCTCTGGGTGTACCTTATGAAATAATTCCCTAGCACCACTACCTCTTTCTAAATCCCTCTAATTTCTTATTGTTTCCTTATAGCATCTAGTGACACGAAGCAACTGATTCCCTATTCTTATCCCAATTCCCATTTACCTTGCTCCATCCTTCATCAGATAGGTAAGTATTGTGTTTGGAACTGGTTGTTATACCTCAGAAACAAGAAACGTTTTGCTCTTAGTGACCTTGCCCCTCTCTCTTTCCCCTTCCTACTTGTATCCAGGCATCCTTTGGTCCAAGAGTCTTGCCATTAGGACATTTCAACATGGTAACCTCAGTAAAGGACTTATTCATAAGTCTCACTTTCCCCAATCTACTGAGCTGGCCCTTGAGATTTCAAATTCAGTTCTATCAGTTATTTGAGATTCAGCCAGCTGGAATGAATGAATGAAGCTCCTCATTAGGGAATGAATACATCTGAGGCAAGGTGTGTAGCACAGCCTGCATTCTGTTGTCACTAAGATGATTTATCTGCTTGACTGAAACCACGACCACTTTCTCACCAGCAATCAAAACGCTACCCAAACGCCCCCCACACCCCACAAATAACTGTGATTAAAACCTTCTCTTGATATTAGTACTCACAGACAATCCAGAAATGGATTCTTGTGTTGAACCTCAGGACACTCTTATGCTGCTTATGAGACACATTTTTGGAATAATGAAGGAGGGGAAGTTTCCCAAACTTAAGATGGACTCAAAATAGAAATTTTCCAGGAAATTGCTCTAGTTAGAATTGTCCATTGCCAGTGACTACCAGTATGTAGCAGACTAAAGTCTATTTGCTCTTCTATTTAGTTTTTATACTGCATCAGTCATAGTGGTATCTGAGAGCTCCATTTCCCATGGCAAGTTTCCTAAATACAACATCCAATTATTTGCTGCTCACTTACCATTCAATAATTTCTGTGAGTTTGTATAATTATCACCTCAGCAGTACAATCTATTTGCCCGAGTGCTCCAAATCTTTCCAGACAATCTGTATGAACAACATGAGAGTTACAGTATTTGTTTTAATTACGCTGTGAGACAAACACTTAACGCAGTGTTTCAGATTGCAACCTGCTTGGTAATAATGAGCCTTTAAAAAGGCTAAAGTGAATACAATGAAAAATGAAAATTTGAAATATATCCTAATTTTTTACTCTTTTATAACTGTTTACTTTTCCTTCAGAGAGACATTAAAAAGAAAATCTAATGGCAGTGATTGTACAAGTCCTGGTTCAAAAAGAGATGCACGCTTCTGTGCAGTCTGCAGTGATTATGCTTCAGGATATCACTATGGTGTTTGGTCTTGTGAAGGATGTAAAGCATTCTTTAAAAGAAGTATCCAAGGTAGGAAAAATAGTTTTGGAAGCCTTTGCTTAAAAAAGTGGTGTCTTATATGATCATATACATAAATTGCAATTAGTGTACAGTAGGATAACATGATTTGAATACTCTATCTTATGGTCTTTTGTTTGTCGGCATTGGGAAGGGAATGGACACTTGATCCCTTTAGGGAAGGATACAAAATATGTTGCCATTTAAAACCCTGGAGCAGACATATCAGAGAAATGGCACTGCAGACTCTTACAGATTACTTTGCCTTCAGAAATGCAAAGTTGGTGTAATAATTGTGGCTGATAAAAGGTAGAGAGTGGGAATAGGGCAGGAGGATAAAAAATAATAAGTTTCACTGATATAAATAAATTTAACTCTGAAGAACCTCACTCATACTAGGTAAAATCCAAAAGTTATTTTCATGGAGTCACACTGCAGCTCTTCTTAACTAGGATCAAGATAAACCTCACCTTCTAATCTTTGAAAGCCTTACTATAAAACAAAGTTTTAGTTCTCAAATACTGGAACTCAGTGCAAACCCACTGATGACTATAGGTACATAATGTAGTCTGTCCTTACCTACTGTTACAATCTGTGGGGTGAAATAGTGAAATCTGTGGGGTGAAATTGGCCTGCTCCCAGTCTTCTCTGTGCTCTCTTAATTAGATCTAGGCCAGACCCTCACTCTGTAATATCTGAGGTATGAAAAGGCAGGCCCCAATAGTTTCTCTGCTCATACTTCTCTTCCCCTTTTGCAGTGGTATTTAGTGGTGTGGAAGTACTTGCATGAGCTCTATGTAACAGGGTAAATTTCACCCACTGAGTAGCAATTTGTACAAAAGTGGTTTGCCTTTTCGAGATAGCATATGTACTGTGCATGCAGTGTAACAATGACTGTCAAATCTGCATGCAGTGTGAAATCATTAAAATCAAACCTAAAATAATAAATGAGACTTTTGTGTACATATTCAGTAAATTGGTCTTGTAGTACAATGTGCAGGAAAAATGTTAACCTGATATGCTTTGCTCACCTACGCTTTAGCATTGAACAGGATACCTGTTTTAGTCCATTGAACGTTTTAATTCACCTAGGCAGATAACATTTGGTCTTAATCCAGAGGTTCTATAAATACAAGAAATGGCCTTCACTACACAAAACATATTTTACACTCTGCATCCAAGCTAGTTCAGGTTGTTGCTTAACTCCCCCACCCCAAAATAGTAAAGTTTCCTTTAGACTACCGAGCTGACTTTGTGGGAGCCGTATTAAATAAAGTTATCCCTTTGACAATCACCATAATACTTTGCAATAGCCAATGTGAATTAAATTATCTGTAGTTCTTTTATTTTTTTTATTTTTTTTTAGTATTCAAATGCCTGTACCTACTTCATAAAATACTGGTGGGATTACAGTTATTTTCTGAAGTACAGTTACCACTGATTTATTGTAACTACATCAAACTTGAAGTAAAAGCACTGTATTCAGAAATTAAAACTGATTTCTTCATGAGAACCGTTATGATTTGAGAAATTGTCAAGTGTTTACAAAGCAAATAGCGAAAACCTAATTTTACTAGACACAGAAAAAGAAGGTTTTGTTACCTACCTGGATCCCAATGCTTACACGAAGAAAAATTCTTGCTGTGTTCAGATTCCATTGACCTCAATAGGTTCCTTACAGTTCATTCAATCTGAGGATGGCTTAACGTGCACTGTAGAACTTCCCCTTTAGGGGATTCTAGGGACATCAGCAGTTAGGTAGACCCAGGCAACATGGATTGATTTGAACTCTGCTGCCAGAAAGCCAGAGATGGCAGGCAGAAGATGCCTGAGCAGGATGGATCCCCCAGTATTTAAAGGCTTTGGGGGCAAAATTTTAACTTGTTACCATGGCAGCTGGTACAAAGTATGAACCCCTCTTACCCTTAGTGTGGTGATCAGGGTTTTCCCCATGATTCTTCTCTCGTGTATGTCTAAACTTTGGAGATTATATGTACATAGCTATGCTGGCATCGCCCCCTAGTGTAGACGCAGCCAACACCAACAGGAGTTCCTACCCTCTTGGTGTAGGAACACCATCTCCTCAACAACATTAGCTTTGGGTATGTCTACACTACGAAATTAGGTCAAATTTATAGAAGTCAGTTTTGTAGAAAGCGTTTTTATACAGTCAATTGTGTGTGTCCCCAGACAAATGCTCTAAGTGCATTTAGTTGGCGGAATGCGTCCACAGTACTGAGGCAGCCGTCGACTACCAGAGCGTTGCACTGTGGGTAGCTATCCCACAGTTCCCGCAGTCTCCACCGCCCATTTGAATTCTGGGTAGAAATCCCAATGCCTGATGGGGCAAAAACATTGTCGCGGGTGGTTCTGGGTACATATTGTCAGGCCCCCCCTTCCCTCCCTCCCTCCCTCCGTGAAAGCAATGGCAGACAATGGTTTTGCGCCTTCTTTCCTGGTTACCCGTGCAGACGCCATATCACGGCAAGCATGGAGCCTGCTCAGTTCACCGTATGTCTTCTGGGTGCTGGCAGACGTGGTACTGCATTGCTACACAGCAGCAGCTCATTGCCTTTTGGCAGCAGACAGTGCAGTATGACTGGTAGCCATCGTCACCGTGCTCCAGGGTGCTCTTTTAGCCGACCTCAGTGAGGTCGCTCAGGAGCGCCTGGGCAGACATGGGAGTTACTCAGCCAGGTCATTTCCCTTTTAAGTTTCGTCTCATGGCGATTCAGTCCTGCCGGCAGTTGTACTGCACCGTTTTCTGCCAGCCTAAGATGTATAAAGAGAGATGAAGTGGATCAAAACAAGAAATAGACCAGACTTGTTTTGTATTCATTTTCTCCCGCCTCCCTCCCTCCATGAAATCAATGGCTTTCTAAACCCAGGGTTTTGAGCTCTATCCTTGAGGGGGCCATTCTGTTTCTCCTTGATGCAAAGCTACCCCCTTTGTTGATTTTAATTCCCTGTAAGCCATGTTGTCAGTCGCCCCTCCCTCCATCAGAGCAACGGCAGACAATCGTTTCGCGCCTTTTTTCAGTGCAGATGCCATAGCACTGGGAACATGGGGCCCGCTCAGATCACCGCGGCAATTATGAGCACTATAAACACCGTGCGCATCATCCAGCAGGATATGCAGAACCATAACCTGCAAGAAAAGTGAAACCAGGTGAGGAGGAGGCGACTACAGCGTGGTGAGAAGAGTGATGAGGACATGGACATAGCCTTCTCACAAAATACGGGCCCCTGCCATGTGCACATCATGGTGTCAATTAGACAGGTTCATGGCGTGGAGCACCGATTCTGGGCCTGGGAAACAAGCACAGACTGGTGGGACAGGATAGTGTTGCAGGTCTGGACGAATCCCAGTGGCTGCAAAACTTTTGCATGTGTAAGGGCACTTTCATGGAACTTGCTTTCCCCTGCCCTGAAGCGCAAGAATATCAAGATGAGAGCAGCGCTCACAGTTGAGAAGCGAGTGGCGATAGTCCTGTGGAAGCTTGCAATGTCAGACAGCTACTGGTCAGTCGGGAATCAATTTGGAGTGGGCAAATCTACTGTGGGGGCGGCTGTGATGCAAGTAGCCAACACAATCACTGAGCTGCTGATATCAAGGGTAGTGACTCTGGGAAATGTGCAGGTCATAGTGGATGGCTTTGCTGCAATGGGATTCCCTAACTGTGGTGGGGCCATAGACGGAACCCATATCCCTATCTTGGCACTGGAGCACCAAGGCAGTGAGTACATAAACCGAAAGGGGTACTTTTCAATGGTGCTGCAGGCACTGGTGGATCACAAGGGGCATTTCACCAACATCAATGTGGGATGGTTGGGAAAGGTACATGACACTCGCATCTTCAGGAACTCTGGTCTGTTTCAACAGCTGCAGCAAGGGACTTACTTTCCAGACCAGAAAATAACCGTTGGGGATGTTGAAATGTCTATAGTTATCCTTGGGGACCCAGCCTACCCTTTAATGCGAAGGCTCATGAAACCATACACAGGCAGCCTGGACAGTAGTCAGGAGCTGTTCAACTACAGGCTGAGCAAGTGCAGAATAGTGGTAGAATGTGCATTTGGGCGTTTAAAAGCATGTTGGCGCAGTTTACTGAGTTGTTTAGACCTCAGTGAAACCAATATTCCCATTGTTATTACTGCTTGCTGTGCGCTCCACAATATCTGTGAGAGTAAGGGGGAGACATTTATGGCGGGGTGGGAGGTTGAGGCAAATCGCCTGGCCACTGATTATGCGCCGCCAGACACCAGGGTGGTTAGAAGAGTACAGGAGGGCGTGGTGCGCATCAGAGAAGCTTTGAAAACCAGTTTCAGGACTGGCCAGGCTACGGGGTATGAAAGTTCTGTTTGTTTCTCCTTGATGGAAACCCACCCTGGGGTTCACTCTACTTTCCTGTAAGCTAAGCACCCTCCCCTTCCCCCTTCGATCACCTCTTGCAGAGGCAATAAAGTCATTGTTGCTTCGCATTCATGCATTCTTTATTTATTCATGACACAAATAGGGGGATAACTGCCAAGGTAGCCCTGGAGGGGTGGTTGAGGAGGGAAGCATGGGGTGGGATGGTGGAGGAGGGAAGGATAAGGCCACACAGCACTTTAAAACTTATTGAATGCCAGCCTTCTGTTGCTTGGGGAATCCTCTGGGGTGGCCTGAAGCCCCCCCCCCTCACACCGCGTTTTTGGGCATCTTGGGGAGGAGGCTATGGAACTTGGGGAGGAGGGTGGTTGGTTACACAGTGGCTGTAGCGGCGGTCTGTGGTCCTGCTGCTTTCTGCAGCTCAACCATACGTTGGAGCATATGAGTTTGATCCTCCAGCAGCCTGAGCATTGACTCCTACCTTCTTTCAGCATGCTGACACCACCTCCCATCTTCAGCCCGCCACCTCTCCTCACGGTCATATTGTGTTTTCCTGCACTCTGAGATTGTCTGCCTCCACATATTTTGCTGTGCTCTGTCAGTGTGGGAGGACAGCATGAGGTCAGAAAACATTTAATCGCAAATGCATTTTTTTTTTTGCCTTCTAATCTTTGCTAGCCTCTGGGAAGGAGAAACATATGCAGCTGGTGGAGGGAAAAAAAGGACCCATTTTATAGAACAATGGGTACACTCTTTCACGGTAAACCTTGCTGTTAACATTATATAGCATATGTACTTTCATTACAAGGTCGCATTTTGCCTCTTATTGAGGGTATGCCTGTTTGGTGTGAGAGATCACTCCCGCAGGGCCGGGCAGCAGAATTCGGCTTGCAGGCAGCCATGGTAAGCCACAGTCTTTTGGCTTCTTTAACCTTCATAACATGTGGGAATGATTTCAAACAGCAGTGCCCGTATTTCCCATACAAAGTAGCCGTTGGGTTGGCCATTTAAAATGGGTTGGAAATTTAAAAGGAGGGGCTGCAGTTTCCGGGTTCACTTGCAGCAGAAACCCAACTAACCCCCCCTCCCCCCCCACCACCACATACCCAATTCTCTGAGATGATGGCTTCACCCCTCCCCCCACTGCGTAGCTAACAGCGGGGAAGATTTCTATACAGCCACAGGCAAACAGCGCAGCAGGAATGGGCACCTCTGAATATCCGCTTACTAAAACCACCCTATTTCAACCAGGTGACCATGAATGATATCACTCTCCTGAGGGTAACACAGAGCGATAAAGAACGGATGTTGTTTGAATGCCAGCAAACACCGGGACCACACGCTGCAATGATTCCCAACTACGTGCTACTGGCCTGGCGTGGTAAAGTGTCCTACCATGGAGGACGGAATAAGGCTGCCCTCCCCAGAAATCTTTTGCAAAGGCTTTGGGAGTACATCCAGGAGAGCTTTATGGAGATGTCCCTGGAGGTTTTCCGCTCCATCCCGCGACATATTAACAGACTTTTCCAGTAGCTGTACGGGCCGCGAATGCCAGAGCAAATTAATCATTAAACATGCTTGCTTTTAAACCATGTATAATAATTACAAAGGTGCACTCCCCAGAGGTCCCTTCTCCGCCTTCAGGGTCCGGGAGCCCACCTTGGGTGGGTCCGGGGGGTACTGGGTCCACGTCCATGGTGATAAACAGATCCTGGCTGTTGGGGAAACCGGTTTCTCTGCTTCCTTGCTGTGAGCTGTCTACAACCTCCTCATCTTCCTCGCCCCCAAAACCCGCTTCCGTGTTGCCTCGCACTCCTTGGATGGAGTCAAAGCACAGGGTTGGGGTAGTGGTGGCTGCACCCCTAGAATGGCATGCAGCTCATCATAGAAGAGACACGTCTGGGGCTCTGAACCGGAGAGGCCGTTTGCCTCTCTGGTTTTTTGGTAGGCTTGCTTGAACTCCTTACTTTTCGCGCGGCACTGCTGCAGGTCCCTGTTATAGCCTCTGTCCTTCATGCCATTGGAGATTTTTTCCAAATATTTTGGCATTTTGTCGTTTTGGAGTTCTGCCAGCACGGATTCATCTCCCCATACAGCGATCAGATCCCGTACCTCCCGTTAGGTCCATGCTGGAGCTCTTTGGTGATTCTGGGACTGCATGGTCTCCTGTGCTGATGGGCTGTGTATGGTGACCTGTGCAGGTGAGTTCGCCATGCTGGCCAAACAGGAAATGAGATTCAAAAGTTCGTGGGCCTTTTCCTGTCTACCTGGCCGGTGCATTTGAGTTGAGAGCGCTGTCCAGAGCGGTCACAACTGAGCACTCTGGGATAGCTCCCGGAGACCAATACTGTTGAATTGCGTCCACACTACCCCAAATCCAACCCGGCAAGGCCGATTTCAGCGCTAATCCCCTCATCTGGGGGGTGGAGTAAAGAAATCGATTTTAAGAGCCCTTTAAGTCAAAGAAAAGGGCTTCGTTGTGTGGACGGGTGCAGGGTTAAATTGAGGTAACGCTGCTAAATTTGACCTAAACTCATAGTGTAGACCAGGCCTTTGCCAACAGAAGTACTCTTCCATCAACATAGCTGCATCTACACTGGGGTTTTTGTAGGCATAACTATGACAGTCGGGGATGTGGTTTCTTAACACCCCAATTGATGCATATATGCTGATATAACTGCTCAGTGTAGACTAAGCCTGAGTTTTCTTCCCTCGGATCAGTGGAGGCTGATTTGGCCCTAAGCAATTTGAGAAATCTTTTCTCTCTTTTGTTATCATGTTGCACAGAGGGAAATTAGTATCTTTTGCTTTGAGCAACGTTAATTTGCTTGCTATCAGATATTTGTAGTAACTTATGGTCCAGTTCTAATTCCACTGAAGTCAGTGGGAGTCTTGCCACCCAATTTTATTTTTCTTTGGGAGCATATTTTAGTATTGTGGCTTTGGCTTGAGGCCTTTCACTTTTCTTCATAACATACCTTCTGATCTGGTGTTTACAGATCTTTGTAATGTTAGTTGGCACAGCAGCACACCAGATAGGAGAGTTATGTTCTTTATGGGCAATTAAAAAAAACAAAACACATGGTACTTCCCTGTTGAACTCTGTCTATACGGAGTTTACAGTTGTAATAGATATGGGGTGGATCCAACAAAAGGCAAATCATTTTAAGGTTTTAGCTTGCACAGAAAATGTGGAGGAAGTTTTTTAAAGGTAAATTTAAACATTATTTGGCACCTATGACCCTTAATTAGAAAATTGGTGCTCAGGAATATCTATAGTTCAGCTAAATATCTCTTTAGCTGACCAGTTTTAGGGCTAAATTCTGTCTGCATAGGAGTCAATGGCAGTTATGTACACATGCAACTGAGGGTAGAAGTTGTTCCATTAAAGAATATGGGGCCTATGTTCTCCTTCCTTATACAATACAACAAGGAGAAAAGCAGTAGGAATTAAGGCAAAAAAATGCCCTAAATCTGCAGAATGGATGGAGTGAATTTATCACAGTGTCAGTAGACTTGCCCCCCACCCAGCCCCTCGACTCCCAAGCCTGCAGATAGTCCTCCCTACCTATTCAGTGTGTGAATGATTCCTTAAAGATTTTTTTTTCCAGTGGAGCAGTGATAGACGAATGGTTAAAACTACGAACTAGTCACGCTTTGTGGCATGCTTTCTCCATCCGTATGCAAATTTCTAAGCAGAAATCCGAGTGGGGAATTAATGTTACTAAAAGAAGCCATAATCCCCTCTGAGTCCTCTGTGACTCCTAACACACACCTGCTGTGTGAGCCTCCAATGGCAGCATGACTCCTGAAGTGGGGGGGAGGTTTTTTCCCCCCTCTCTAATTTCAGATTGTTTGTTTATTTTGCATTTGAAAGGACTTGGTATGCAATCAATTTCACTGTTTCTTCTGTATAGTCAGATTCATATAAATGACAGGGGAAGCTGTCTGTCACACCTTAACAGGAAAGAGAAGAATTTAAAACAGAAAACGTGATTTGTAAAACCACAAAAATCGAACAGTATTGAAACTACTTTAAAATAATGTTTAAACAGACAATATTTCAGGTTGACTTAATCTCTTTAAATATTATTGGTGAGGTTTTTGCCTCTGCTTCAAGCCCTTTGTGCCAGGTAAAGTGGTTCTAGAGCTCTGATTCTGACCAGGAGAGAATTGTTCTAGTGTGGGCACTGCAGAAGACTGCCATATGCTGTCCACATACCCCTTTTTCAAGACATTTAGCAAAGCAGGTATGAATAGCATGTTGGGGTAGAGCCAGGGTGGAAGAGAAAAGTTAGGAGCTGAAATTGCAGCATGTAGTGCAGAGGAGACTATGAGCAGCACAATTTCGCATAGGCAGGCAGGTACAGACTGTTGTAACTTAGACTGTCTCTCAGGATTGTCTAAATTCCAGGAGTTGCTCTGGACCTGTGTTCCCTCTAAGCTGCATGGTTGGGCAGCCGCCAAAGAGTGATTCAAGTGCTGCACGCTCGATTAGCAGAGCCATTTACATCCGGCAGTGTGTGTTCAGGTGCTTCGCTCCCCCCCACTTTGCACCCACATTTCTCCTGAGATACTCCTGCTGGCTGTGCAGAATGGGGATGGGGGGGGAGGGGAAGAAGGGAGATGCTTATGACAGGGTGTCCCCCCTTCCCCTGCCCCTGTACCACATAGCCACAGAGCAGGGGAGGGGGGAAAGCCTGGCCCAGGACTCCGAGCAGGAGAGAGCTGCCTTCCAGGTGAATGAGTGAGTGCCTTAAAGAGACAGTGCACAGTCTGAGACTTCCCCAGCAGCGAGCTCTCTCTCCTCTCTCCTCCCCCTGCCCATGTACCCCATCTCTGCAGGGGGGATGGGGAGACAGGGCTCAGGACAGCAGGAGAGCTTTCAGTGAGTGCCTTAAAGAGACAGTGCTTGACATCTCTCAGAAACTTTCCCAGCAGTCAGCACACCTACTGTTTCTGTGTCTCACACATACATGCTCTCTCGCTCACTCACTTTCACGCTCACCTCTCAACACATACAAGTATTTGTTACTTCTTGGTATTTCCTACTGCAATGCACACATATTCTCTGTAATTTTATTCTTTCAAAGTGCTGTTGTTTTAGTTTTTTGACTGGTCTATGCATTTCATAATTTTTATTTCTCTCGTACACTTAAATTTAATTCTTTGAGTAGTGAGTTCTAAAATGCCTAACCTGTCCTGGCTGGAGTAATTATCCCTACGGTAACTTTTAAAAAATATATACTATATCTAGGTTTTTTTGTTTCTACTGGTGGTGCATAAAACAAAATTTATTCCACCTACCTTAATGGAAAAAATTAGAGGGAACATTGCTCTGGACCCTGGTGCAACCTAAAATTAGGAGGCAATGAAGGTGGCTTAAAGCCCCCTTAGGCCCTTTTTGCCCAGGTTGAACTGCTTTTTTGTCAGTCACATCTGCCAGTAAGACATTAGACAAACTGTAATCTGATGTGTTTTTTAAGCATTGTAGTTGAAAAATTCAAGGTTGGAAAATATTGTAATTTTACAAGGAAATGTTCACAGTAGCTCAGTTAAAATAGTTATCCTTGGGAAAAGAACTCCTGAACTGCTTGTTCATGAACCAAGAACATAAGACCTTCTGTTATTTTTTTGATCTATTAATTTTACAGCAATTAAAAATATAATCTGCCCCCCCCCCCCAAAAAATGAGGGAAGACTAATAAAAAACTGTAACTGATAGAGAATATTTTGCATCCATGGCTAATTTCTGTAAGGGAAATGTACAGTGTTTTACAGGAAGTGACTTGGTTGTATTTAATTAATAAAATAATAGTCTACTCCAATACACAAGTGAAACCCCTTAGGCAAAACTATCTGCTGCTGAAACTCCACTGAAACAAGTGGCACTGTGCCAGCAAAACATGCACTAACAATGAAAATCTGCTTTATAGAATACCTAGAATCAGAATGTTTGAGGTTTCATACAGCATGGAAATTAGGCACTTTGGGTAAAATTTCCAAAAGCACTTACGTCCAATTTTCAAAAGTGACTTAGACACTTAGGAGCCTATGTCCCATTGATTTTTCTAAGACTTAAGAGCTGAAGTGATTTAGGCACTTTTGAAAAAATTACTCTTTGGTCCTGATTCAGGTAAATACTTAATATGTTAAGTAGAAACACATGCTTAATTTTCATTGATGAAAAAGCTTAAGTGCTTTCCACAATCAGTGGCCATATTTATTGCATTCTGTAACGATGTTGAATACCTTTTGCTTTGTATATCTTTTGCTCTAACAATAGTATTCAGCATTATATCAGCTACAAAACGTTTTTCAAGTTACCTAACAGAAGAAATTTAACATTGCTTGAGACTTAAAATTTTTTTTCTTTATATCCTGTTGCAGGACACAATGATTACATATGTCCAGCTACCAATCAATGCACAATAGATAAAAATAGGCGTAAAAGCTGTCAGGCATGTAGACTACGGAAATGCTGTGAAGTAGGAATGATGAAATGTGGTGAGTTGTGGGTTTTTGCTTTTTTTTAAAATCCCCTTGTCTTTTCTATACAACTTCTAAGTTATGCTTAAGTCTAAAAAAAGGCATGGCAGGTAACTAAAGTAAGACTTACATTTACATGTAGGAAGGAAATCACTGATTTTCAGGAGAAAGAGTCACTCCAGTTAGTATTCATTTTGGGAAGAAAAATAGTAGGAAGCATTAAGGCTCCAGTCCTGCAACATGTAGCATGCAGGAACACTGCTTTACTTTCCAGACGCAACCTGAAGGCAGTTCACCTGGATGTTACACCTTGCAGGATGAGGTCCTAAGGCAATGTCTACACTTAAAAGCTTACAGAGACACAGCTGTGGTGATGGAACTGTGCCACTGTAAGAGTGCTCATGTAGTTGTTTTTTGCCAATGGGAGAGAGCTGTCTCATCGACATAATAAAACCAGCTCAATGAGCGATAGTATCTATGTTGGCAGGAGAGCGTCTCCCTCTGACATAGCGCTGTGTACACAAGCAGTTATGTCAGCAAAATTGGAAAAAATAATCTGAACTATACATACAAAATAATGGGATCTAAATTAGTTGTTACTAGTTAAGAAAGATATTGGATTCATTTTGGATAGTTCTCTGAAAACATCTGCTCAGTGTGCAGCGACAGTCAAAAAAACCTAACAATATTAGGAACCATTAGGAAGGGAGAGGTAATAAAACAGGTTCAGAGAAGGGCAACAAAAATGAGTAGGGGGTATGGAACCACACTAGGAGAGATTAAAAGACACGCTGTTCATCTTTGAAAAGAGATGACCAAGGGGGTATGATAGAGATCTATAAAATCATGAATGGTGTGGAGAAAGTGAATAGTGAAGTGTTGCTGCCTATGTGAAAGGGTAAATAAGTTTAAAACAAACATAAGGAAGTACTTCTTTGCACAGCACACAATCAACCTGTGGAACTCATTGCCCAGAGGATGTTGCAAAGTCCAAAAGTATAACTGGTCTCAAAAAAGAATTTAAGTAAGTTCATGTAGGATATGTTCATCAGTGGCTGTTAGCCAAGATGATGCCCCATGCTCCAGATGTCCCTAACCCTCCAACTGCCAGAAGCAGGGATTGGATGACGGGAGATGGATCACTCAAAATTACCCCGTTCTGTTCATTTCCTCTGAATTCCCTCTGAAGCATCTGGTAATGGCCACTGTCAGACAGGATACTGGCCTAGATCAGTGGTTCCCAAACTGGGGTTCGTGAAATGTTACAGGGGGTTCTTGCGGGGGGGGGGGAGGAAGAGGAATTCCCTAATGGCAGACAGAGCTGTCCCTAGGGACCCTGGATAGCATGGGGCGAGCAGCCTGGAGCCCCTGGACTTCCAAGAGGTAAGCCGATCAAAGCAAGCATATCTATCACACTGAGGAGATTTAAACTTCAAGACTCCTTATAAGAAATGGAAAGGGAGGTGGATATTTTTTGCTGTTTTTTAAAATTAAATAGGCAGCTAGTATAGTTTTTAAAATTATTTCGAAGAACAAGTTTAAGTGTTGTTGTAATGTGTATTGTTTGCCTGGGCTGCTCAAGACCTGAATTGTTGTGTTGGAACTCTTTGAGTTGGCTTCTTAAATACCTTCATGCTGTTTCACATCTGATACTCCTTGATGAAACATAGGAGCCTTGTCTTATAACAGGCTTATTCAAAGTGCTACAAGCTACGAAAGTGAGATCTTGGAAAAGTGTTGCCGTTTTCGTAATGTAATAATACTGTAACGATAAAGAATTAATAATAGTGTGTAATAAGCATGTCATAAAAACATTTTATATTTCCAAGATCACTACTTTTATAATTTATACTCAGGTAAAGGAGAAAATCCCTGGAAATATTCATTTTTAGGAGGGGGTTTGCGAGCCTTGACATTTTAGTGAAAGGGGTTCACAGGTTGTTAAAGTTTGTGAACCACTGGCCTAGATCAACTATTGGTCTGGCCAAGTATAGCTGCTCTTACATTCTTATATGTTTTTGTTGTCAAAAAGATAGTATTTAAAGGGTCACTGTTAGGCAAAAAATCAAACTGAGAGAATTGTAAATATCTAATTTACTTTTCTATTGAATTGGGATAATGATACTGACCTTTGTAAAGTGCATTGAGCTCTACTGATAAGTGCTATATAAGAGCTAGGTATATTTTATTACTATTTATTATTTATTATTTTCATAGTTAATGCTGATTGTCTAAGCTGAGGGAAATGTAAAAAGTAAATGATAATAGGGTAGTTGCTTTAATCTGGTTCTCCTGAAGTAAGCCTCCAATCCTGCAAATGTGTGCGCATCTTAACTTTATGTGCTGGGTAACATTTTCAGAAGCGTCTGTCCCATTTTCAGAATTGATTTAGATGCTTAGGGTGGGGTCAGAAAGGGGATTTAGGTGTCCAGTTGCCACTTTAGGTATCAAAAGTCAATATTTAGGTGCCACTGACATTCACAAACCCCTGCTCAGTTGCTGCCTAACTCTGTAGGCACGTAAAATCCCTAGGCACCTAAGTTTCCACCATTAAAGTCCCCAGACACCTAAATTTCATCAGCTAGGCATGTGCATAGCCGCCAAAATCCTGTCACTGCCCAGTGCTTGGCACCTATGGGTAGGTCTGCACTTTGAACTAGGAGTGTGATTCCCAACTTGAGGAGGCACATGAGCAGTGCAAGTGGCGGGAGGGGCTAACTGCCTCAAGTGTAAGCTCATCAAAGTCGCTAAGTACATACCTGGGGCAGCTAGGCCCTCCCACCGCTCACACTGCTGGGCTGCAATCTTCTTTGAGAGTGCTAGCTCGATGACCGCTAGCATTAGTGTGGCTCCTCGAGCTGGCAATCAAACCCCCAGCTAGAAGTGTAGACATACCCTAATTTAAACCTAAGCCCCACTGGGATTCATAAACTAGGCCTTCCCCTGCCTATCTTGCCCCTGCAGGAGGAGGATGAGCGGTTTTCCTTTTTATGAACTTTTGCCCAATGGATAGAGCACTCACTCAGGATATGGGAGACTTGGATTCAGTTCCCACCTTGATGAGGGGCTAGAACCTCGCACATCCCATTGGATATAGTCACTCACTTGTGGAACCAGTGAATATTTAATTATTTATACAGTAGAAGAACTCCAACAGTCGAGATGGAGAGAGACCTGACCCACAATACCCTGTAGACAGGACACGCTCTTGGGAGGTGGGAGTTCAAATCCTTGCGCCACATCTGGTAGAGGGGGGAATTGAACCCTTGCCTCCCACATCCTGGCTAAGTACTTTAACCAGTAGGCTAAAAGTTCACAAAGGTGTCTCATCTTTCAGAGGGTTAACCATGTTCAATTTAATCAAGGTGGAAGTGGCCTATTCCCAACAGTTGACAAGAAGGGGTGAATATCAACGGAGGGAAAATTACTTTTTGTAGTGCTAACGAGGCCAGTTCAATCAGGGTGGATGTGGCCTATTCCCAACAGTTGACAAGAAGGTGTGAGTATCTATCAACAGAGGGAAAATTTACTTTTTGTAGTGACCCAGCCATTCCCAGTCTTTATTCAGGCCTAATTTGATGGTGTCGAGTTTGCAAATCAATTCCAGTTCTGCGGTTTCTCATTGAAGTCTGGTTTTGAAGTTTTTTTGTTAAAGAATGGCCGACTTAAAAGTAATTTTCCCTCTGTTGATACTCTCACCTTCTTGTCCACTGTTGGAAATGGGTGGCATCCACCTTGATTGAATTGACCTTGCTAGCACTGACCCCCCACTTGGTAAGGCAACTCCCATCTTTTCATGTGCTGTAATATATAAACTGCCTACTGTATTTTTCACTCCATGCATCTGATGAAGTGGGTTTTAGCCCACAAAAGCTTATGCCCAAATAAATTTGTTAGTCTCTAAGGTGCCACAAGCTCTCTCATGAATCTCATCCTTAGGTCCAGATCATTAGGTGACTTAAATAACTTAAAAATTCTGGTCTTTAGGAGCCTAACTCCCATTGACTTTCACGGAGCCTTAGGTGCCTAAATGCCGTTATTTCATTTTGAAAATGCAATTTTGGGTCCTAAGTCACTTAGCCACTTCTGCAGATTTTACTCACTGTGTAGTCAGTGACTTTGATGGGACTATTCACAATCCATAAAGTTAAGCAAGCGTAAATCTTTGCAGGAATGGGACCTAAATGAGCGGCAGTATCTGAATTTCAAAAATTGCAGGAGAATGGTTTTTAAAAGTGACGAAAAATTGTTCTAATTGTGCTGAAAAAAGAAATCTCTAAAACACTTCTTTAAGTTCTCTGGGACAGAGACTGTCTATTTTGTTGTATGTTTGTACAGTTCCTAGCACAATAGGGTGCAGGTACCTGACTAAGGCTCCTGGGCATGATAGTAATACTACTACTACTACTGATCTAAATCTTGGATTGACACTGTCCATTTATCTTCCTAAATTTATAGAACTGGAATTTTTACTATTCTCCCAAATATACTCATGTTCTAATAACATTCAATGTACACTAAAAATGCTTAAATGTGAGAATTTTAAAGACAAATAAATAACATCAGTATTTTTTAAAATAGTTGCATTGAAATCAGATAAATTTCCTCAAATAAAATTTATGAGAACTCTGTCTATTTCAGTTTTTTGGAAGAATGAAAACAGAAATTACATATCTTGCAATCAAAACTAAATTGTCTCAAAGCATCTCATCAGGTCACTTACAAGACATCTGTGAGAAAAGGTGATGTCTATCAAATTTAGATTTTGGGTTGACGTGAGCAACAGAAGCCTACTTTAGTAATATAGATTATAGGCTCAATCCCACAGTTCATTAGCTAAAGATCTCATTGACTTCCATATGCCCATGCATTTAAAACAAACTGCCATAATTAAAGATGTATTTTTTCATTGAAAATAAAATACCATTTTCCATGGAGCAAAATGATAAATTTTCCACTATTTTTTTTTCTCATTAGAGATTTGCTTTAATAGGACTGTTTACTCTAGGGACTAGGAAGGTACATTCCATTTTCTCCTAAATTGAGGTTTCTTCCCCCTCTTCTGAATGGTATGGTTTGGTTTGGTCCACTTTTGGTGCTGAAACACAGGATGGGATGGGATACTTGGGAAAGTGGACTTTTGGCAAGCCGGGGCTGGTATGGAACTCTGCTTCCCAGCAGAGGGACAACATAGTCCATTAAGCACCAGCCACCACAGCATGGAAAGCTTCCATAAAGTAAAACCCAAAGTGAGTTTGCAAAATCTGGCATGAATATAATTTCAGATTTTAAAGCCAACAAATCCTCATTGGGGATTTCATTGACAGAAATTTTCAATAATTTAAAAATATGATTGGTTTGTACATAAACCCTTTGAAACAGTGGAAGACATTAGGAAAACATTGCTGGGCAGTCTCCTACTCTGATTTTTCTTCTCATCATTTAAGAAGGCAGTGATGTCCAAGAAGTCCAAGCAGCAGACCACAAGTGGTGAAGGTTATTTTTTAGAACTTGTATCAAGGTGATACTGGAGATTAATGTGGGAAATACCACCACTGCCAATAGAAAAATGAGAACCTCAGATACTGCATCTGCAAGTTTCTCCTTAGGAATCCTTGTGGCTCACTCTTCAGATTAAAAAGGCTAGTATACTGGTAAATTTCACATCAGAGAAAACACATCATCACATCAACAGCATCAGAAAAAATGCCAGAATGACCAGCTGTGGAAAAGTAACTGTTTACTCACCTCACCAGGCACAAGGGGAAAACAGAATTCATGCAAAAAAAATAAAAAATAAACCCAGTCCAGCAGGCTCAGGCAAAGTATATCAGAAAAGTTGGATAATTTGTGGGTGATGTGTGTGCATCACCATGCTAATTACCCTTTCTACCTGCACCTGTCCTTCCAAGTACGGGTGTCTTTGCCCTCAACTTGTCTTACTTTTTCAGTGTGGACTGGGAGCTCCTTTTGCAGCATTGGAGGAGCTGAGACGATTTGGAGTTCCACTGCCTCAGCTGAATATCTTTTGGAGCTTTCTGTCATTGGCCTTGGTGAGCCTGACATGGATTGAGCCATTTATCCAGGGCAATCAAGAAGAGGGGAGGTACTCATCTTGTTGCTATCCTATCCACCCTTGGAGTGGGTAGGTTGGTATTTTTTATTTGTTTTTGTTGCTTACTGGGACTGGAGTAGACCTCTTCCTTAATGACTCTTCAGGTTTCCTATTGACTGGGTATATTTTTTCTTTCACTGTTTCTTTTTTTGCATGAATTTTGTGTTTCTCCATGTACTGCCAATGAATGGTATTAAAGGAGTTCAGAAAATACAGAGCCTGATTTTTCAAATGTGTGGGTCATTAATGGAATGTCCAAATCTTGTCTTTCAATACTTTCATCAGTCAATAGGCTTCTCAGGTGTTCTACAAGTTCATGTGCCAGTTTGAGTTGCCAAGTGCAGGATTTACATGTCCTTTTCCCCATGTTAGAAAATTGAACTCACTTCTTTTAGGTGGAATTTTCAAATATTCCAAATTTACTTACGTTGTTAGAAATGAAAGAAAATGACTTTCATAGCACTGTGTGGATTTCAAATTCAGTAACTGCACTGGCTTTCGTTGTAGCTATTGTAGAAATTATAGTAATTTAATCCATTGTTCTGCAGTGTCTGGCAGACAGCAACTTCTTTGTGATCAGTATAACTGAATGAATCTGTTAGTACTCATTCAAAAATACATATAAAATTAAGCTCAAATATCAAACAAAAGTGAATTTTGAATTATATATTCATTTGTAAAATTCACAGTTCATGCTGATTTTGTTAGTTACATAAGCCATTGTTTAGGGAGCAAAAGCAATGCTCCTGCCTTATGTAACTATTCAACACAGCAGAAATTGGTAATATTTGCAACATACAAATAAAAAGCAAACAAACAATCTGAAAGCAAAAATCATTTCTTGAAGGAATTTTTCATTTTAAATAATAAAATATTAGAAAATTTTGTAATTTGTTCATAGTCAATTTGTGAACAAAAAAAAGAATAATTTAAATACCTTATTTAATATGATGCATCTGTTCTGCTCTGGTGACTAGTTTTTATGCCATCCCAGCCAATGTGTGAAAATAGTGCTCTTATTGTGGAGTCCCATATAAACTACAGGGTACCGTTATTAATTACAGCTTTGTTCTGCAAAATGAAAGTATCTGGTAAAATGACTGACTTCTGCATTCTTTACCAAAACACCTTCTCTGGTATTACCTGCATTTTCTAGATTATATAAATGAGGAATGGCATTTAAGTGACTTGACAAAGGTTACATAGGAAGTTTGTGGCAGGGAGAGGAACAAACCCTGATCTCTGTATGTCAATGTGTTGTTTGCTAGACTGCAAGCTTTTCACACAGATTGCTTCAAATTGCTGTACTTAGGCCAAATGTAATGTTGGGCTAATATGTCTGCACATTTTTTGTCAAGTAGAGCTATACATGAAAAGATAGGATAAAATATTGAGTGCACTACGTTTCAAAAGAAATCATGGAAGCTTTATTAATTTAAATCAGCATTTGATCAACTTAAAAGGTGCTGTATCATGATTTGTTAATTAAGTTAGCAGATCTAAATGTTGAATTATAGCAAAACATGACTAATAATTTTTTCTAATCCCAAGAAAATAAATTTTAATACTGAATTAAACTGCATCTTTTTATTTACTGAAGAATTGCATTCCAGATGTGCTGATATAATAGACAAAGGATGATTCACATGACAATTTCAGATAATTAAACCAAATACAAATTATAATTCAGTATCCTGTTTCTTTTTTTTATTTTTGTTTTGTTATCACAAAGTATATTTGTAGAGCAAAAGAGGTCTTTTAAGGAACAACGTCATAACTTTTCTATTGTATTTTGATATTGTGCACTGGACACAGATTAGTTTTCATTGAAATTTAAATATAAGTTTTACATAAGAACGGCCCTACTGGGTCAGATCAAAGGTCCATCTAGCCTAATAACCTGTCTTCTGACAGTGGCCGGTGCCAGGTGTCCCAGAGAGAATTAACAGAACAGGTAATCCTCCAAGTGATCCATCCCCTGTCACTCATTCCCAGCTTCTGGCAAACAGAGGCTAGGGACACCATTCCTGCCCATCCTGGCTAATAGCCATTGATAGACCAAGTTTTGCTATTATGTTTGAAATAGAGCACAAATGAGATGAAATTTGAATTAGTTGAATATTTCATTCTAAAGTAATTTAAAAGATCTTGTCGCTTTGTAGGAAAAACTAACAATTGTATACTCTTAATACAGTCTGTGAATATCAATATTGGTGTGATAGTAAAGGCGTAAGGTGTAGAATATATATACTATGATGAAAACATACCAAATAGCAACTAACTGAAAAGGAATATCAGGCTTAACCCAAAACTACACTGTCACATACTTTACATGGAATAAAGAACTTAGTAGCATACCTGGATAAAAGTTCATTGGTGGATTCTCTGTGGTGATTAATTGTAGAACAGACCTAGCAGAGCCACTCAAATAGTACTTAGCTACCACTGAGAACAGCCTAGGTCCATCCTCTTTGGAACCCCTTTTCAGGTAGTTGAAAGCAACTATCAAATCCCCCCTCATTCTTCTCTTCCACAGACTAAACAATCCCAGTTCCCTCAGCCTCTCCTCATAAGTCATGTGTTCCAGTCCCCTAATCATTTTTGTTGCCCTCCGCTGGATGTTTTCCATTTTTTCCACATCCTTCTTTTATTGTGGAGCCCAAAACTGGACACAGTACTCCAGATGAGGCCTCACCAATGTTGAATAGAGGGGAATGATCACGTCCCTCGATCTACTGGCAGTGCCCTTACGTATGCATCCCAAAATGCCATTGGCCTTCTTGGCAACAAGGGCACACTGTTGACTCATATCCAGCTTCTCGTCCACTGTAACCCCTAGGTCCTTTTCTGCAGAACTGTGGCCAAGACATTTGGTCCCTAGTCTTTAGCGGTGCATGGGATTCTTCCGTCCTAAGTGCAGGACTCTGCACTTGTCCTAGTTGAACCTCATCAGATTTCTTTTGGCCCAATCTTCTAATTTGTCTAGGTCCCTCTGTATCTTATCCCTACCCTCCAGCGTATCTACGTCTCCTCCCAGCTTAGTGTCATCTGCAAACTTGCTGAGGGTGCAATCTACACCATCCTCCAGATCATTTATAAGATATTGAACAAAACCGGCTCGAGGACTGACCTTTGGGGCGCTCCACTTGATACTGGCTGCCAACTGGACATGGAGCCATTGATCACTACCCATTGAGCCTGACAATCTAGCCAACTTTCTATCCACCTTATAGTCCATTCATCCAGCCCATACTTCTTTAACTTGCTGGCAAGAATACTGTGAGAGACCGTGTCAAAAGCTTTGCTAAAGTCAAGGAACAACACGTCCACCGCTTTCCCCTCATCCACAGAGCAGTTATCTCATCATAGAAGGCAATTAGATTAGTCAGGCATGACTTGCCCTTGGTGAATCCATGCTGACTGTTCCTGATCACTTTCCTCTCCTCTAAGTGCTTCAGAATTGATTCCTTGAGGACCTGTTCCATGATTTTTCCAGGGACTGAGGTGAGGCTGACTGGCCTGTAGTTCCCAGGATCCTCCTTCTTCCCTTTTTTAAAGATGGGCACTACATTAGCCTTTTTCCAGTCATCCGGAACTTCCCCCGATCGCCATGAGTTTTCAAAGATAATGGCCAATGGCTCTGCAATCACATCCGCCAACTCCTTTAGCACTCTCGGATGCAGTGCATCCGGCCCCATGGACTTGTGCTCGTCCAGCTTTTCTAAATAGTCCCGAACCACTTCTTTCTCCACAGAGGGCTGGTCACCTCCTCCCCATGCTGTGCTGCCCAGTGCAGTAGTCTGGGAGCTGACCTTGTTCGTGAAGACAGAGGCAAAAAAAGCATGAGTACATTAGCTTTTTCCACATCCTCTGTCACTAGGTTGCCGCCTCCATTCAGTAAGGGGCCCACACTTTCCTTGACTTTCTTCTTGTTGCTAACATACCTGAAGAAACCCTTCTTGTTACTCTTAACATCTCTTGCTAGCTGCAACTCCAAGTGTGATTTGGCCTTCCTGATTTCACTCCTGCATCCCTGAGCAATATTTTTATACTTTTCCCTGGTCATTTGTCCAATCTTCCACTTCTTGTAAGCTTCTTTTTTGTGTTTAAGATCAGCAAGGATTTCACTGTTAAGCCAAGCTGGTTGCCTGCCATATTTACTATTCTTTCTACACATCGGGCTGGTTTGTCCCTGTAACCTCAATAAAGATTCTTTAAAATACAGCCAGCTCTCCTGGACTCCATTCCCCCTCATGTTGTTCTCCCAGGGGATCCTGCCCATCAGTTCCCTGAGGGAATCAGTCTGCTTTTCTGAAGTCCAGGGTCTGTATTCTGCTGCTCTCCTTTCTTCCCTGTGTCAGGATCCTGAACTCGACCATCTCATGGTCACTGCCTCCCAGGTTCCCATCCACTTTTTCTTCCCCTACTAATTCTTCCCGGTTTGTGAGCAGCAGGTCAAGAAGAGCTCTGCCCCTAGTTGGTTCCTCCAGCACTTGCACCAGGAAATTGCCCCCTACCCTTTCCAAAAACTTCTTGGATTGTCTGTGCACCGCTGTATTGCTCTCCCAGCAGATATCAGGGTGATTGAAGTCTCCCATGAGAACCAGGGCCTGCAATCTAGTAACTTCCATGGGTTGCCGGAAGAAAGCCTCGTCCACCTCATCCCCTTAGTCCGGTGGTCTATAGCAGACTCCCACCACGACATCACCCTTGTTGCTCACGCTTCTAAACTTAATCCAGAGATGCTCAGGTTTTTCTGCAGTTTCATACGTGAGCTCTGAACAGTCATACTGCTCTCTAACATACAGTGCAACTCCCCCACCTTTTCTGTTGGGCCTGTCCTTCCTGAACAGTTTATATGAATCCAGACAGTACTCCAGTCAGGTGAGTTATCCCACCAAGTCTCTGTTACTTAGTAAAAAGGCAATTTGGAAGCCTATCTCAACTCTAAATTCAGGAGGCCAAATTCTGTTCTCACCCAGTGTGACTACATTGGGTCAAAGTTGACCTAATTTTTTTAAAACAGCATGAACATATTTTAATATAGGTTATACAATTTATATAGAGAGTAGGAGGCTTTAGGAGATTAGATTCATCAGTGTGTTGTGCCCCGGAAATAAAGGGTCTACAAAATCACTATAATATCCTGACAAATGGGGAGATGCTATTGGGTGCATAACTGACCCTACGCCACTCCACAGGAACTTTGGCACGGGAGATATAGTTGGGGTGGTGTTACATACAACTATTCCTGGCTGGTGTAAATGCCCACAGGAAGTATTGCAGCTGGGGAACAAATTAGGGCAATCCCTCAGTCGCTCTAAATTGTGTTGGGGACCTGATTGGCCAACAGAAGGCCTAGCATATGCAAGGTGTGTAACTTTAAGTGTGTGAGTAGTCCTTCTGCACATGGTTAAGTGTTTAACTTGATCAGAATCTTAACTCATGGGAATACAGAGCTATATATTTAGTTGTTTCTCATTGTTCTAACTCTTCAATAAATACACTATAGGCTTTCTAAGACTTGCAGGTCACACCAGCGTAGTTAATCTTTTCCTTTTGCATTTATACTTAAATGGTGGTCTAGAACTCAAGGATTATATAGTTGTTAAAGCCTGTTGTCAACTCTTCTGACAGTGCTGAAGGTTAACTATTAAAGAAACCAACAACCCACAACTGCACCCTTCCCCCTTTAAGGCACAATGCTAAAAATTATCCTTATAAGCCCAAGGTTAGATGAAGAATGGAACGTTGCACTGGGTTCTGCAATAACCTCTTAGAATATAAAAGGAACTGAGAAAAATGTCACAGAAACAGCTATAATATTGTCCCGCAGTTTTAAATGAATGTATATAGCAGATCTATTTTATTTATTCATATTTGTCCAGTGACAGCTCAACTATATTTGTCTTGATTCTATGGTGAAGCAATATTTGTACTGTGATTATGTTTCCAGTACTTCGGGAGACTTATTTATTTGACCCTTTGATGCTTAATGTTATATGTATTTGAAGTGAAGGTCAAGTCAAGGTCCCTGGCTTTCTCTAAATTAAACAATAACCTATTGATAAAGTTAGTTTGCGTTTAAATGTCCTGTTGAAAGAGGGATCACTAATAGCTATTGGTGGAGAGAGTGAAGTGGTGCAAGTGCTTTCTATTCCAACTCATAATTTAAAGGAATAGCATTGCTCCCTGACCAGGAGAAAAGAGTGGAACACGTTAGTATAAAATATAACTTGTAGTGATTAAAGAGGGTCCTGCAGATTTTGATAGAGGGTATTTGAAGAAAATTCTGCTAGAAAAAACAAAGCTAATGACTGCTGCCATGTGTTGTGATCGTGGTAAAGTGTATTGCAGAGTTAGTTGACCATTAAAGGCCCAAAATACATCTGATACTAGCACTGGCTTATTCTTACATATCAGTAGTTTGACAGATACTCAGACTGAGAAAACATTTTGATGGCGCTAAAACAAAAATTTGACTTCTAAACAATTTAGTCTTTTTATTTTTACTTCAGATATACTTATTTTAGGAAAATAAGTGTTATGGTACCAAAGAATTTCAGTTTAAGAACATCTTCTGATAAATTATTTAAATATGCCTCTGATTTTTAAATAGCAAAATCCTAGATTTTACAAATAACCATTTAATAGTAACTAGAGTGACAACAATAACAAAAGCTTTTTGTTATATGATGTATTCAGCAACAAAGTGGGATGAAAGTTAGGCCAAGGCTGAATGCTTTCACTTCTCCCAAAATTTAGCTATGGGATTTTTGAAAGTATCCTGTTTTAAACAAGACTTTTTCTTCGCATTTTTCAAAGTACAATTAATGATGTTCTCAAGTATAGTAGTATTCACAGCCAGAGCAAATCAGCTTGCTCTGTGACATAGTGAACAATAAACAAACAACTTCTGGCCTTTAATAAGGCCCAGCTTGTATTTCCATGTAAGGTGTTTATCTTGGATCAGTTGACATGCTTTCAGAACTCATTCTATTTGTTTCTGTTGTATATGTATATATCCGCTTTGTTTGCAAACAAAGACCTGATCTGTTTGTCACTAAAGTCAAAGGGAGCTATTCCATTGAGTTTTTGATTTTAAAACAGATTTTAGACCTGATTCAGCTCACTTTAAGTTATATTCTTTTGGATTAAAAGAGTGCTTCCGTTGACCTTAATGGAGGCTGAGTTAAACCAACGCTGAGTGCCTTGAAAATCCTAACTTCAGTGTGGAATGTACTTTTTGTTGTCTTTCTCCTTCTTTGGATTCATGTAAAACTGTGGTAGAAAAAAATTGTAATTATGTAACTTTCTTTGTCTCAGGTTCAAGAAGAGAACGTTGTAGGTATCGTATCATACGCCGGCATCGTAATTCAGAAGATCAAGTGCATTGCACTGGCAAAGCTAAAAAGAATAGTGAAAATACAACCCGAGTGAAAGAAATCCTCCTTAGTGCACTCAGTCCTGAGCAGTTCATTTTAACGTTACTTGAAGCCGAACCGCCTAATGTGTTGCTGGTGAGTCGCCCCAACAAGCCATTTACAGAAGTCTCCATGATGATGTCATTGACAAAACTTGCAGACAAAGAATTGGTTCACATGATTGGTTGGGCCAAGAAAATTCCTGGTAAGAATTTCAAAAACTTTTTTTTTCCATAGAAATTTTGTACTAGGTGCAAATACCTCTACTATAAATATTAATCCATTGTTTAGATTCTGAAGTAGAAGTAGTGTGGCAATAAATGTGTAGGTTCAAGGCCTTAAGATTTTACTTTTAAAATGGCAGTGGAAAACTTACAAATTCTGCAACAAAAATTCTAAATTCTTTGTACAATATTTTAAAATACTGCAGAATTCTGCATATTTTATTTGTCAAAATCACACAATATAATCACACCAGTTTCAATTATTTTTGGTCATTTATTTCAAAGTACCTATCAGCAAGTATGTCTGTAACAATACAGACAACAAAAAAGATTCAGGAAATGTTTTTTGACAAATAGATTCCATACTAGGTGTATTAATATAGAACTCTGAGGAAAAATTCATTTAAACTACAGTACAGAACTGTAGTTCCCACACTCTTCAGAAGCAGTGCAAAGGCTTGGGGGAGTCAGGGGTAATGAAGGAGCTGAGGAGGAGGGAAGTAATTGCTGGGAAGGAGCCTGGGTGTGATCTTGGAGGCTTGCTGGGTATGTGTGGGAAAAGTATGGAACAAGTTTTTTGCGGGGCAGGGAGCGATTGTTAGGGAGCTTCCCCCATGCAGACCCTAGCTGACCTCTAGCCTCTCCCATTCTGTCAGGCACATCTGCCCCTGTCCCCATGTATTCTTGCATCTCCTGTCCACGTGTTCCCTCCACCCCCGCTCAGCCACCCCTCCATCCCTATGTTGCCCCACACACCCTCTCCTGTCCCCATGTGGCCCTGCATCTCCCATCCCCGTGTGTCCCTGCACCTCCATTCCAGTTCAGCCCCTGCCCCAGCCTCTCCTAGCCGACTAGCCCCTGTCTTGACTCCCCAGCAGCCCCATGATGTCTGTCTCCCCATAGCTCCTGTCTCCTGACCTGGCCAAACAGGTGCTGTGAAGAAGGTAGGCTCTTTCTCTTCCCTAGCTGGCTGGGAGCTGCTGCTCTGTTCTATCACCATAGTGCCCTCTGGTGGGCAAAGGTGGAACTGCAGCAACTTTCCAGCAGAAGCTTTTTCTGTGCAAAAATTTAAACTATGTGCTGTTCATTAATTATGCACGTGCACAGTGGCACAGCTTTCGCTCAGGAGTAAAAACTCTTTACTTCCATAATTCGCCAAAAAATGTTTTGATTTAGAGAACAACCGTATCATATATGATGTATCTGGCATTTTAAAATTAGTGAACACTTGTTTATTAGACAAGATCAGCAATCACATGTAATGTTAACTAAGTCCTTTTTAGCAAGTGGACTAAAGAGCAGTTTTGTTAGGAACCATAAATTAGCATTTTAATATGTCAACAGTAATGAATAGACTATCTTTCTCCACTTAAGTATTAAATTAAATTTAAAATGTCTACATAATTTAAAAACCGTTAAGGCCAAATTCATCCCTGGAATTCTGATGAACAGCTCCCATTACAGTAATTGAAAACAACATGCATGTATCCAGGCACAGAGTTTGTCCCATGGTTTAACAGTTTACTTTGTTGTTGCTATACAAGAGCATCAGCTTGCTAAGTAGTATGTAATACTGTGCTCAGATTTATCACACATTCTGTTTAGAGGCAAAAATAGTTAGGGATATTAAGGAAATTATTTTATTTTTAAGTTATTGGTAATGCAAAGAACAAGTATTAAAGCATAACCTTATTTGTTCTGGCCTAGAAAATCTACAGTTTTATGCCAACCCTGTCGTTACGACCTACTGCTTTTCTCTTTTTTTCCTTCTTACAAAATCAGAATGTAACTGATCACAAATCTCTGTTCAAGAATGGACTAGAAGAAAAATAGGAACAGTTTTCCAGTAAGTTGGAAATTGGAATTGTTTAGTCTGCAGAAGAGAAGAATGAGGGGGGATTTGATAGCTGCTTTCAACTACCTGAAAGGGGGTTCCAAAGAGGATGGATCTAGACTGTTCTCAGTGGTACCAGATGACAGAACAAGGAGTAATGGTCTCAAGTTGCAGTGGGGGAGATTTAGGTTGGATATTAGGAAAAACTTTTTCACTAGGAGGGTGGTGAAACACTGGAATGCGTTACCTAGGGAGGTGGTGGAATCTCCTTCCTTAAGAGGTTTTTAAGGTCAGGCTTGACAAAGCCCTTACTGGGATGATTTAGTTGGGAATTGGTCTAGCTTTGAGCAGGGGGTTGGACTAGATGACCTCCTGAGGTACCTTCCAACCCTGATATTCTATGAAAGTTGTGAAACAGATTTTTTCAGTTCACTGGTATTTCTGAAAAATTGAAGAAAAAATTTATTTTCAAGTTGAACTGAAAACAAAATATTTCAGAGCTTCTAGCAAATTGAAAAGTCAAAAAATTAATTTCAGGTTGAATGCTTTTTTTTTTTTGACACAATCAAAACATCCTGTTTTGGTTTTACTATTTATAAATGTTTTTGAATTTTTTAAAAAATATTTTACATTCATTTTGAACTAAAAACTGTGAAATCTTTTGTTTAGAAAATGTTGAAACAGAATTTTTCAATTTTTTTGGAATATATTTTAGGGTTTTTTTAACCAAAACAGTTAAGTAGAACTGACACAAATTTATGAAACATTTCACTGTTAAAAAAATATACAATTTTGGTTGAAAAATAATTTTGGCTGAAAAATTTCACCCAGATTGACTCATCAATTTAAGTGGCAGATCATTGACAAAGTTGTATGAAGACGCTTGCCTTCTCTTTGGCCACACTGTTTAGCATATACTAAGCCAATGACTAATCCCTCAGTCTCCTGAGAACTAAATTCACCAATAGAATAGTAACTAAATAAAAGAAACATTTAAACAATAAAGGAAAACCGAGGTACAGCATCATAGGGCTCAACCAGGCAAACACTTATCTTCTAGCATAGTGCTTACCACTAAGAGTAGTCCCAGTAAGACTACCGTAGTACTACTAATGGTAGCAAATCTTACATCTGGTGGTCAGTGTTTGCAGGATTGAGTTCATGATTGAGAGATGAACTAGATGGTGAGAACTCACGGCAAGTTGAAGAAAGAAGATTAGACTGAGAACTGAGGCTTGTATGTTCTGAAGTTGAATGTCTAAATCATTCATCCTTATTCCTAGTGGTATAAAATGTGTGTAAATTCAAGGAAGAGAATGCTAAACAGTGATTCCTATTGTGCATCATATGTTTTGTTACTGTTTGGGTTAATTCAGCAGAACTGTACTCCATTGGAATATGTGGTTCTGTTGAAATTAAAACATTTTGCAAAATTAGGTTAATTTTGTTTTGAGGACAAGTTCCAGTGTGTTCAGAAATAAACTTATGCTTTGGGGTTTTTTTTAGTGCATTTTCTTTGTAACTTTTAAAGCATTTAAAATAATCTGAAACAAAAAATCAGTTTTTTCAGAGAATTATAAAATTTTCAGTTTTCAATCCAGTTTGAACAGAGCCAGATTTTGAAATTTCAAGTCCTTCATGAAACAGAACTTTCATTGCAACTCTGATTACTATATTTTGTTGCGGAGTTTTTATTTGGTTTGGTTTTTGAATGCTTATAGTGTCTTTATTTTCAGAGTATTGCAAATCAAATCCCTGTCTTGGTGATATTCCAACTACATGAAAAAACAGTTCTTAAGGCAATTAGAAATCATCATACAGATCCTAGAAGCATTATTAGAGTATTGTGTATATTGTTTTTACTAATTAGCTTGTATTTTATAGAATAAAAATAGACTATTAGTTTTAGAACAATGTAGAAAATAGAAGTGACTTAAATTGAATGGCACTCAGAATTGGGAATGCAAACACTACCTCTTGTGATAGTTAACACAACTTTTACTTGTTTAATACTGATTTAAAAATTATTATTATAGCTAAGCTTCAGAATGTAGGAGTAGGCCAACTTTCCAAAATTGGGTGCCTAAAGTTAGGTGCCTAAATCCATATTTAGGCTTTAAAGAAGCAGGCTGACTTTCAAAGCTCTGAGCACCCAACAGTTCCCGGGTTGCAGGTCCAGGACCCTAGTCCTCTTCTTAGTCAACCACTCTGGCTTATCCAAATTTTTGAATGTTTTTTATGCTAATTACAAAAATGATGCATAATGGGAAAGATGAGAACAGTCTCTGAGATGAGAAACTAGAAAAATTATTTTTTTTCTTTGTTATAATATACTGGTATATTTCTTACAGGTACATATGTTTCTGTAAGAAAAGTCTTAAATTATATTTAAATTACAGAGGTCTTGAACTGTGGCCCAATAAGCAGTAATTGTACTTTCAGTGACCTTTTGAAAATGGTATAGCCTTGCTCCCATGCAGTTGGATAAGGAACCCATTTTCTGTTTCAAGTTATTTTATCACTCAAAGCAGAAGTGAAAGTAATTGGTAGGCGCATTATATTTGTTACTTTCCTAGAAGGCAAGCAATAGCTGCTTTTCGTAAGTATTTTTTTTCTTTAATTTGAATGTGTTTTTCAGGGTATTTTTTTTGTCATATTGTTCTACTGTGACTGCAATTTGCCACATTGTTTTTTCTCTATTGCCGAATATACTTTTGATGTTAGTGGGTGTGATGAGGCTGAAATATTTGTTTAGAGGCATAGAAATCTTCATAATGACTTTTGCTTTTAAAGTTTTTAAATTCTTTTTAGGTTAGCTAGTTTAACGGATTAGAGATCAGGAACTGCACTGTCTGCTTCTGCTGTATTCTTTTTCATATAGATTCAAAGGTCAGAAGGGACCATTGGTACACCCACGTCTTGAATGCTGCATGCAGATGCGGTCGCCCCATCTCAAAAAAGATATATTGGACTTGGACTTGGAAAAGGTTCAGAAAAGGGCAACAAAAATGATTAGGGTTATGGAATGGCTGCCGTATGAGGAGAGATTAATAAGACTGGGACTTGTTAGCTTGGAAAAGAGACGACTAAGGGGGGATATGATAGAGGTCTATAAAATCATGACAGGTGTGGAGAAAGAAGGGTTATTTACTCCTTCTTAGAACACAAGAACTAGGGGCCACCAAATTCAAGTAATAGGCAGCAGGTTTAAAACAAAAGGAAATATTTTTTCACACAATGCACAGTCAAGCTGTGCAACTTCTTGCCAGAAGATGTTGTGAAGGCCAAGACTATAACAGTGTTTAAAAGAGAACTAGATAAATTCATGGAGGATAGGTCCATTAATGGCTCTTAGCCACAATGGGCAGGGATGGTGTCCCTAACCTCTGTTTGCCAGAAGCTGGGAATGGGCGACAGGGGATAGATCACTTGATGATTACCTGTTCTGTTCATTCCCTCTGGGGCACCTGGCATTGGCCGCTGTTGGATGACAGGATACTGGGCTAGATGGACCTTTGGACTGACCCAGTATGGCTGTTCTTATTGTGATCATCTAATCTGACCTCCTGTATTACACCGACCATAGAAATACGGTGACTAGAACTCATTCCCACTATATACCATTGAGTTCCATAGCTTAGTACGATTTTTGAAATAGAGTGACCAGAACCGAACACAATATTCCAGGTGAGAGCGTACCATTTGATTTATATAGTGGCATTAGAACATTTTTATTTTAGGAATGAAATTGTAACATTTAAAATTTCATTTATTATACTGCCAATTTTGTTTTTGTGTATTGGCGGGGGGGTTTTGGTATGCTTTTTTGGCTGCCACTGTACATTGATCAAAAGTTTTCCTTGCACTGTCTGAAGTGACAGGTCCTATTCCTGCATGGTTACAGTTAATTTACATCTCAGCAAAGTGATGCACATTTGCTTAACTTTGATATGGGTCCCAATGATTTTTCTTAGTCTTCTCTGGCTTTGTCTGACCTAAATCTTCATTTTGAGAAGACACCTACAAAGAGGCACATAATAGAGGTATACAAAATAGATAAGACTCTGTGCGACAATTGGATCTGGATTCTGTGACACTGGCAGTAATGCTATACCGGCTGCAAATTAAAAACTGATGTTTTTATTAAATTAAATATGAAAAAATTATATAATCCATACAGTAGCCAGTGTTGTTTATTTTAATATTGTTTGATTTGTTGTTGCCACAACACAAGTTTTCATTATTTAAAATGTATATTTCTAGACCTCATGACATAATTGTGTCTTCCTGTGTCTACAGACTTGCCTAAAACAATAGCTCTGAAAAGCATGAGCTGCCCCATTTATCACAATGGAATGTTAACACTGAATTCTACAGACAACAATGTAAATGCTAGCACTTTTAACTATTTCATTGCAGATCACTTTAACAAGAACACAATCCCATACTGCCTCCCATGCCAGAACAGATTCCAAAAGCCCCAACTGCCCATCCCATAGCAACCAAAACCTCCAGCTTCACACTGACAACTTCTACAAAGCAGGCATTTTCAATTCAAAAATATACCTCACTTATTGAAAACAAATGTTCTAGAGCACAACCTGCAGCAAGCAGTGAATTTCACAGCAAATTCCATGGAAGAAGAATCATAGAGAACAGGGGACCCTGGGTCTAGAGAAGGTAAATTGGAAACTCCTATTTTCCCTTTCTATAAGAAGGGGCTATTGAATGGCAATACATTTAAAACGTACACAAAAGGAATACTTTTTACAAAATGTATAGGAACATGTGGAACTCATTACCACTATACATCAGGTCCAATAGTTGAATAGATTAAAAAAGGAATTGGGCATTTTTATGAATAATGAGAACATCCACACATATATTAGGCAGGATAACAAGAACCTGAGTGGCTATAAAATCTCAGGATATAAAAATCTAATCTGATTGAAAGGGGTTAGGAACAAACTGCATCTATGGTCAGGTTACTTCATGATTTTCCACTATGGGGTTTTAGAGGAATTATGGGTGTTTGGAATTCAGGCACCTTGTTTAGTTGTCTAACTATAGATACCCAGGTTTGACAAGGCTTAAGCTGGGTTGTGAACACGGGTGCACTGAGATTGGACCACTGGTCTGGTCCCTTGTTCTGTTTGTACCTCCTTGATTTTTGAGCCTCATTACATTTTACCCTTTTTTTCTTCCATTTTTAATTTTCTTTGTGTATTCTCTCACCCGTTTATCTCTGTTGTTGTTGTTTCTCTTAATCATCCTCTGTACCCCAGCAGCGTCCTACTAGGAGCCGTAGCGGAGGATCAGTTCCCCAGCAGGAGCAGTAGAATGGAATTTAATGAGTTACACTCTGCTACTGCTTCTTCTGTTCCTTTGTTGCTGCTAATAGAAATTTACCTTGCACAGAGAGGTGTGTAGACCTAGAGCTGGCTGTGCATACAGAGGAATTTCATCCTATATGTAAAAGCAGTAGCACAGGTATGATTCTTCATGATTTTAAAACTGTTTTGTGGTAAGTTTTCTCCACAACATATAACTTGTGACTATTTTCTTCTAGTGTTTGAGATATTTTCTGTGCTCTCTTTTTAACCTTTTCTTTTTTACAAATTAATGAAATAAATAGGTGGACATGTCTGATGTTACTATTTCATTGTTCTAGGCTTCATAGAGCTCAGTCTGTATGACCAAGTGAGGCTCTTGGAGAGTTGTTGGATGGAAGTTTTAATGGTGGGTCTGATGTGGAGGTCGATTGATTATCCTGGCAAACTAATTTTTGCACCGGATCTTGTATTAGAGAGGTGAGGAAAAATATAAATTAGTCTCTTTTGATGTATGTTTAATTTCAGCATATGGTAAAAGGGAGCATATAGCCATTAGGGATACTATTAACATTTCACATTTGAAAGTGCAAGAAAATGATACTGTAAAAAATAATGTCATGAGGTTCCTAATCTCTCCAGTAGATCAAGAACTCTAGACAAAAATAATATTGTCAGGTGGATCAAACTTGTGAGTTCCTGAATAATTTCTGTCATAAATGATTATGTTCAACATACCAGTATTTGCTGATTTCTGTAGTGTTTGTCCAGAGCTCTAGACACTTACCAAATTTTTAAAAAACACAATTTAAAATTTAGTTTTTATAGCTACTAGATTTCCCCAAGAAAGACTAGACATGTTACCAAAACATATCATCTGATCCCCACCTAAATATACTTCTATAGCATCTTTTCCATTTGCAGTATCATTACAGTACACCAATTTTTCTAAATATGGAAAAAATATCAGGCTTTGCAATGTTAGTGAAGTAAGGAATAGCTATATGTCTGTGTGTTATGTAAATAAAATAAACTGAAAACTTTTCTTCAGTTGAGTTAATTCGATATGTTACAAGTGACCATATTGCCATTTTCAGGCATCTGCATAGCAGTGTGTGCCAGTTGGATGGGATGTACTATGAACAATTCTCTGCAAGACCTAATCAGAAATTGGGCGCTAGGGTCCCAAAGGTGAAGAGTCAATGAAGTAATCTACTCTCCTACCTGGCCCTAAAATATTGTTTCTTAAGCACTTTGCACCTCTGGGGGAAAGAAGCAAAAATTCAGATCTGTAACTGTAATGTGCCTGAGTGAGATACAAGGCCTCATTTTATAGGCTGCAGATAGTTAAAAGGCAATACTGGTTCTGTAGCAAGGGAAACAAATTCTGTTACCAAATGATATGGCATAAATGTTGATTTACTTACATAAAAATCATTTCAAGGATATGCTTTGTTCAAGACAATGCTAAAGAAATTAATAAGAAAAATGTGTTATGCATTGGATTTTTATAGAAGCAGGTATGTTCTGAATATGGATTGCCTGTTGTATACATTCCCTCCTCTCTGCAAGGTAGGGCAGAGCCTGGGTCTGCAGACATTAAGGGTATTCTGTAAATTAAAAAAAAGTTTTCAAGAAGTTATATGTGGTCTGTGATCCGATTTTTATGGAGATCTTCAGCTACTGTAGGGAATGTACCTTCTCAAACAAAGTTATTTGTAAAGTTCACTTTTCTCTTTTAAATCAGTGATAGCTTGTCCTTCTTCAAATCGCTCCTTAAAATTTTCCTTTGCTGTGATGCCTACAAAAAAACTTGACCACAGGCAGCTAGTGAGCTGAGATAGCTGTCGATCATGCTGACCAATATTGTGTAATTGTTTCCTTGTACTCCCCTGTCTCTATCTGTTGTCTCTTTTCTTATACCTAAATTGTAAGCTCTTTTGGGCAGGGGGATCATCTCTTTGTTCTATGTTGATATAGGGATGAGGGGAAATGTGTAGAAGGAATTCTGGAAATCTTTGACATGCTCCTGGCCACAACATCAAGATTTCGAGAGCTGAAATTACAGCACAAGGAGTATCTGTGTGTCAAGGCTATGATTCTTCTCAATTCCAGTGAGTACATGTTTGCCCTTGAGGTATGTCAAGTTGTGCTGACTATTTAGGGGAAAAAATCTGTCTCTAAAATTGGCAAAAATATCAAAGGACATGTGAACCATTGAAAAAGAATGAAAGAAAAAATAGAAAGTGCTTTTTGTTACTAAAATTTTAATGGCTTTTTGTTTGGTATATTCAGTCAAGTCCTAAGTTTTATTATTATTATTAGATAGATAGATAGATATTTTTGGGTGGCATTCCAGGGTAAAACCTGGTAAAAGGAACTCAAAAGTCTGTAAGTTCTCATCAGGGAGTGGAGTTTATGGCCCACAGAAAGGTCAGAGGCTTGTCCTTTTAAAATTGCTGGAGCCTCCTGATCAGTGGGAAATTCTGCTCCTATCCTTCTGAATCAGGGGCATTTGTAATGTGGGTAAGCCCCTCTGGGCTGCCGTCTGCGTCCCCTTTGCTCCCTTGATACCACAGTTATCTCAGATACTGCCAAAGCAACTTAATTGAAATAAACTGTGTGGTGTTTGATTTTATTTTCATTATAATTCATGAGCAGAAATAATTTAAAGCTTTCAGATGATCCACAAAATGTTTTTGAGAACTACATCCCTGGTTTACATTCTCTTACATAACATGAACCACCGGTGTATTGGCCTTGTTCTTGGCAGACTTTTCTGTAATCATTTCATCCCAGAGTCCATCGTGTAGTGATGTGACCCAAAACAACATCTGTATAAATAAAATATGATATTGTTTATATCTACTATTTTCAGTATGCAGCCTCAGCATAATTCTGAAGGGGAATCTGAGATACTTATGTCCAGCTGTTGTCGATCCATAAATAAGTAAAATACCAGTATTTTAACAGAAAACAGAATTTTATCCTTTTATTTATTTATTTATTATTGTCAACACGTTTTTTTAAAAGTTTTGCTCATCTAATCTAAATATGTGATAAAATCCTAATGCTCAGGGAGGACCATATTATAGATTTCAAGCTTGCAAAACAAGCACAGATACTGAGTTACAAAAGCATCTACTTTTACAAGAGCATCTACACTCTTTGGACCTTATTTGAGGGTCTGGCCCTTTGTCTATGTCTCTGTCTCATATGCTGAAGAGTCTTTGCTTTTGAATGAGCAGTGTGATAACAGTAAAAGAGAATTTCACATTATTCTAATTTCCAGTACATGGGATAACCTAATAATAATAATTTGTTGTCCAGATTTTCATGACAAGTCACCTCTCTGCTCTCTGAAATACTGCAGACAAAAGCTAAAAGGGTGCTTAGACTTAGGCTTATACAAGGATCTGATATATTTTCTTATTGCAATTTGCAGGTTTCTAAAACACCATAAGCTCTCAAACTACTACTAAATTGTTTTACTTTTTACTATGGTGCCTTTAATATAATTCTGTAATCACTGTTCTTTTATTCCTTTCTGTGGGTAAAAATGGGATCTTTTTGTTAAATTCTATATCAATAGATAGAACACTATCTATTGACTTTCCAGTGTGAACTGTAGTTTACAGAAAGCTCTCTTCTCAATCTTCTCCAGTTGCTGACAAAGGCAAAATTATCTGCAGCTGTAGTATAATCTGCAGCAGACCTGCGATCGGACATTTACTTACCGGTCTTCTTTCCAAAGCCGCATAAATCTGAGGAGGAGCGTAGGCTACATGCCTTGGATGTCCGGAGGGCTCTTGCATTCTACATTGACAGAACCAAGGCCGTTCCGTAAGTTGACGCAATTATTCATCACCATGGCCAACAGAATGAAAGGTTGCTCTGTATCCACTCAAACAATTTCTTCTTGGATCACAGCCTGCATTCACTTCTGCTATGACCAAGTAAAGGTACTGCCGCCTTCAGTGATTGTCACTGCCCATTCTACCAGGGCGCAGGCCTCCTCAGCAGCCTTTCTGGCCCAGGTGCCTATTCAGGACATCTGCAGAGCAGCCACCTGGTCATCTGTCCATACCTTTATATCCCACTATGTGCTGACCCAGTAGGCCCAGGACAATGCTGGCTTTGGTAGGGCAATGCTGCAAGCCGCTAAGCTGTGAATTCCAAACCCACCTCCATGGATACTACTTGTGAATCACCTAGAGTGGAAGCTACATGAGCAAGCACTCAAAGAAGAAAAAACTGTTACCTACCTTTTGTAACTGTGCTCTTCGAGATGTGTTGCTCATGTCCATTCCATTTCCCCCCCTTCTACTCCTCTGTCGGAGTTGCTGGCAAGAAGGAACTGAGAGGGTGCAGGGCTGGCGGCGCCTGATATACCGCTGAATGGGAGCGCCACTCTAGGGGGTGCCACAGCCAGCCCTATGGATACGGCTAAGGCAGAAATCTCCGACAACTGTGCACGTGGGCGCACGCATACCTAAAATGGAAAGGACATGAGGAACACATCTCAAAGAACAACAGTTACGAAAGGTAGGTAACTGTTTCTTCCGCCCCAGGATAAAGAAGGAGCGGGACTTCCGACTCGAACAGCTCCTAATGGAGGTGGCCTTTCATCCACAACCAGCCTTGGGCTGGCAGGATCTGGCACTGAGCTCCTCCGTGCGGAGTGCCCCAGCCTCCGTGCCTGAGATGGTGCCAAGGAAGGACTATGCCTATACTCTTAGCACTGGTGCTCCCCAGCACCAAAACCAGTGGAGGAGGCACAGCACAGATCCCACTCTCCAGTGCCATAGAAGTGGCACTGAAAATCGGACAGGGAGCGCTCGCCCACACTGAGAGCTGCTGCCTCAGACAGTGCTGCCAGAGTGCATCCTATGGAAGAGCACCTGGAGCCAATGGCACAAGAGTCGGCACCGTTGACTTTGGCCCAGAAAGGAGGGCTGTCGAGTCCAGTGCCGGTGGACTTTCCTGATCAGGAGTGTCAGGTGGAGGACATAGAGTTGCCATCCTTGGCAGATACCTTTGAGGCTGTGCGGGACTTAATAGCGATGACGGCTCCCCCGTCCCCAGTCATTTGGGATAAGCCTCTGGTAGTTCAGCCTGGGGCACCGTCTAGAGGCAAGCCGGTGATGTCGATGAGAAGATCACTGACGGTCCCCGACTCCACCTTTGACGCGGCACCAGTCCCCGGCACCAGTCCCCAGCACCGCTCCTGATCCCGGCACCGCTCAGCAGCGCCGTACTCACGACACCGATCCCTGGCACCGCTCCACTCGGCAAAGCCGTGACCTTCGCATTCCTGGTCCATGTCATCGGACTTGGAGGTGGAGTCTCATTATTCTTAGCACAACTGGAGCAGGTTGGACCACCGCAGACAGGATGTGCGTGTGGTGCCATAGCAGGTGCAGTGGCAGGTGCCTACCCAATGGCCCTTCTGGATGCTGTAGGCCTATCGCCAAACCCAGGGCACTCATTCTAGGGGCTCCCACTCTGTGGTATCAGAGCCGTGAGTGTCTCCAGCAGCGGCGAGTCATCCCACCCCTCAAGGCTCCGAGATGACACTGGTGCGCGGTGCAAAGCCGCCTCCAGCTCCCATTCTCACCTCTGGCACCGAACCCGCAGTAGTTGCCGAGGAGCGTGGAGCTGAGTAGGACATCCCGGAGGGCCAGGAGGACCTGTACCTCCGCTGGATGAGGCGGTAGTGGGGACTTCCTCCTCTGGGCCGCACCCGACTGACAGCCGGGCACACCGGGACCAGCTACACAGGGTGGCACTGCTGGCCTTTTCCATTGAATGCACAAAGCCGTTCCGTAAGTTGAACCAGCTGTTTGTGGCAGACCAGATTAAAGGACTCTCGGTCTCATTGCAGAGGATCTCATCGTGGATCACATCCTGTATCCGGGCATGCTATGAGTTAGCCAAAGTCCCAGCCCCTGCACTAACGGCACATTCCACAAAAGTGCAGGCCGCCTCAGTGGCATTCCTGCCTCAGGTCCTGATACAGGAGATCTGCAGGATGGCAACGTGGCCCTCGGTTCATACTTTCACCTCGCATTACGCAATTACCCAGCACGCCAGAGACGATTCAGCATTCGGCAGAGTGGTGCTCCAGTCAGCGATTCCATAACTCCGACCCCACCTCCTGGGTAGGGCTTGGGAGTCACCTAATTGGAATCAAAATGAGCAAGTACTCGAAGAAAACAACGGTTACTCACCTTCTCGTAACTGTTGTTCTTCAAGATGTGTTGCTCATATCCATTCCAAACCCACCCTTCCATTCTGTCGGAGTAGCTGACAAGAAGGAACTGAGAAGGTACTGGGTCAGCAGGGTCCTATATTCACTGCCATGGAGGTGCCACTCCAGGGGACTCCACAGCTGATTGAACGTGTGCTGCTAGGGGAAAAACTTTCCAATGACTGTGCACACGGCACGCACACACCTAATTGGAATGGATATGAGCAATACATCTCAAAGAACAGCATTTACGAGAAGGTGAGTAACCATTTTTTCTTTTTTCTCCAGTCATGTAACCATACAACAGCGTAGTTGTATATTCTTTAGCCAGTTTGCTGTCCTTGGTATGTGGCTTCAACAAGTAAATTTCTTGATTGCTTCACTTTGTGATAATGGCCTTCTAATAGGAACGTTCTTCACATTTGCAAATTTAAACTATTCTTATGGAGCTTCATTGAGACAATTATTGAATTTTTAAAAAAGCAACATACACCATCAAGGTTTGCCTTTTGCTTACAGCAAACTGCAGCTGTTTAAAAAAAAAAAATCCACGTGACCAAATCTAATCTTCAACCCCTTCCATTCTCATGCCCCACACATCCAGGCTGTCTTCAACTTGCTGCTACTATCTCCATAATATTTTTAAAAGCTAATGTTTTCTTTCTCATCCATGCAGCTAACTCTCTTCCAAGCCCTCTTCATTTCTCATCCTGATTACTGCAGCCTCCTCTCGGGCCTTCTTAAAATTCACATTGGCCTTCTCCAATCCATGCAAAATGCATCTGTTAAGACAATCTTCCTTTGCAGCCTCTGTGACCCCCATCATCTCCCTTTGGGAATCCCTCCATTGCTGTTCCACCATATTAAATTCAAGATTCATGTCATAACCTTCAAGGTCCTTTACAGCTCTGCCCTTCCCTAATTATCCAGCTCTGTTTTGTCACATTGGTCTCCTCTGCTCCATCAATAATGCTGGTTTCAACTACTTGCTTGCCTGCTCCTCCCTCAGTCTTCCCTGACTAATTTCTTTTGTTTCTGTCCTTAATGCATCTTTTAACATTTCACAGTTTATGCTAGTATTATGACAAATTTCTGACTTGTAAGGAAGTTAGAGCACATAGAGCCAAGGAGTTGGCTGTACATCATGCACAGTGCCTTCCTCACTCACTTGATAAACATTAAAGCCCTGATCCAGCAAAGTATTTAAGCCACTTATGTGCCATTTTGCTCCTGGCCCCATCCCTATGTAGGAGCTGTTTCAGAGAGGGGAGGGAGCTGTTAGAGCAGCCATGAACGTGCTTTTACTTAAACAAAGGGCCGGAGTAACCCCTGGGGACATCCAAAATTGGAAAATGCAAAGATAAGTGAAGCTCAGCCAGACCCAAGAATCTGGCCCTGTATCTTTAGAAGATATTAAAAGCCAATTGTTGTTAATGTATTGTAAGATTGCATACTTAAGTATGCAAATGGCATGACAGAATTGATGAGTAAAAAAGTTTCTAACATGAAGCATCATAGCATACAATTTTAATAGGACTTGCTATTTTTCAATAGACTCAAATAAAATAAATTCCATCCAAAGGCAATCCATGCTCATGTTTTTTCTGGTGAGTTGTAATGCTGTTCTGTCTTTTTGTTTAGGTATGTTTCCATTATCAGCTGCTGCAGAAGAATCTGAAAGCAACAGGAAGCTACATCACTTGCTTAATGCAGTAACTGATGCTTTGGTGTGGGTTATTGCAAAGAGTGGAATCCCATCTCAGCAACAGACAACTCGTTTGGCTAACTTGTTGATGTTACTTTCTCATGTCAGGCATGCAAGGTATATTTAACAGAATTATGTATCTCTTTCAGGTTTTAATATTTGTTGTTAAAGCAAACAAAGCTCGACCAAGCTCTTGAAATCCCTGTGGAAAAATCCTGATATCATCCTTTTAGGGCATTCATTGTAAGATTATTCTAAATTGACAGGATTAACTAAATAATGTACTCAAATCACTTTGACATGCAGCACATTGCATCCACCTTAAAGTACATATCTTATGTAACACTTCTGCCACGTGGAGCCAGCAGCAACCAGGGCTGGGTTCAATATGTAGGGTTTCCTTTCCGTTGATACAACACAGAACTGGCTTGAGCCCCCACCCAGTAACCTGGGAAATTTACACACCACCCCTGGGTGCCTCTGAGAGGCAATGCTTCCCCACTCACAGGCATAGAGTCTGAGTGTAGAAAACAAACTTTTAGGAGGAAAGTACCTCGGCATTAATTTAGGAAAACACCACAAACATGGTTCATAAACATAAACCATGAGTAAAAGACCCACTCCCAAGTAAGCTGGGCAGTGTCCTTTCCCCCTCTGGTTCTTAAGTCCATCAACACAAAAATCCCTTTCCTGTGCCCAACCCTTCTCTGTACCCCACTCACAGTTGCTGTCCTTGGTCAATGCAGACCCAGAGTTCAGAGGTGCATCTGCAGAGTTCACCTCCACCCCCGGGTGGGGTAAAGAAGTACCTTACTTACTCCACTGCTTGGGCACTCGCTCGCCACCCCTCTCTGCGAGCCACCTTCCTGGCCACTCACCGACCGCTCCTTCCGGCCGCCTGCTCACTGGTCTTGCTGCACCTCTCCACCTGCTGGTTGCTCGTGTTGTGCCTCTCCACCGCCACCCTGCTGGCTGCCTGCTCACTGCTCTTGCTGCTCCTCTCCGCCAAACCAGCTATTCATTCACCAGATGTCAGTTGCCGTCTGCTGCTGCCTGCCTCTCTGGTGTGACCTCTGCACATCAGTTACTTAGTAATTTTCAGCTCTTTGCATGTTGGGCAGAAACACTGCCCCAGCTCAGTGATTTCATCTGTGTGATTTTTAACTCTTAGCAGGCAGGGCAGAAACACAGTCCTACCACAATTGATTTCAGCTCTGATTGGGCATTTAACATAACAAATAAGCTCCTATGAAGCCTATTTAGCACTATTCTTTGAACAGTGGGAAGGAACAGGTTAAACCAGTCTAGGGAGGACCCTTGATGAGGGTATGCAGCCTCCTTGGTGGGATACCTGTCCCTACCTCTCTTACTTTCCTACGGCTCTGACATTCGAGCCCCTGGCTTAATGAGGTTCTTTCAACTGAGGGTGGCCCCCTCATTTGAGACAAGCTAAGCACAGTCCTGCTTTCCTGTATTCCTACAATAATTACAACATTGGTAACCATATTTCACTACCCCTGCATTTAGTACTAAGGTGATTTGTACCCAACACCAGCCAAAGTTGATCACTTTGACATCACTGTGTCTATTGAATATGTAAGCAGAGCAAACTGTATTTACATAAACACACCCAAAGTCTCTCCCCCTCCAAGTTAGCTGTCAGGGAAGCATTCATTCAGACCCTGTTTATATCTATAATCATTATTTTAAATAAATCCTCTACATATATCCTCCAAGTAGTACATCCTTTTCATTTCTTTTTAGCACTTCACTTCTTTCACTTTTATTTTTTTTCCCTTCTGGCTAAAAGAGCAGTAATGTGTCTCCTTCAAAATCATTCTGAAATTTCCAATGCTGTTTTGTGGATCACCAGGTCAAGTGTGCTTTGGCATTCATGTCAGTCCCTGGCCTAAAGTCTGATTTCTTCTTCTAGTTCTTTTTTCAAAATCGAATATTCTTTTGCTGAGTGGTTTAGAAAGTGTGGGCATGTGTACGTGCTTCCTGTAAGACAACAGATGTCCATCCCATGGGACACTACTATATCTCCCTGAACAGCTCAGCCTTCAGTCAGGACTTTGTATGGAATACAAAATTCTTCTTTAAGTGCTTTCCTATATGTATGCCACTTCTGATACACATGTGCCCTCTGTATTCAAGATCAGAATCTTCTGACCAGCAGCATCCATTGGGTCACGCCTACACATCACATGCCCAAGGGCATAAAGGGAAACCAGCTGACTGTCCGTTCTTTTTAGTGTTTGTGGCTGCAAGATGGGACTGAAAGAACAGTGTCCCTGGCTCTTGCACTTCTCCACTAGTATTTGTACGTAGTTCTCTTACCATAGTTTAGGGTTAGCTAGGTAGTGTAAGTTAGGTGAATTCTTTTATGTTTTTCTTCAGCTTCATGGTTGATCAGTAATATCCTGGTTTTAAGTATTGTTCATCATGTGAGGCAGCTGTTCCCGTTAATAACTGGTGCATCACCGAGAAATGTGCTTTGTCATTATTTTTTTAAATGAACAATGAAAGTGAGAGATGCTCAAGTAAAAGCTCTTCCTCCTATGTAAGGTACTTCCTCTGTCTTCTGTGAGGGCTGTCTTAGACCAGGAAGGCAGGATCCTTTGGGCTCCGAGCAGTCCTCCTTAAAAAGTGCTATTTTCTCTGCCTTAACTTCTAGAGCTCCTGCTTCTTCATCAAAGCATTCTTCTGCTGATGCTGGTATAATTCCCTCCTCCCACCATGAAAGAAGGAGGTCTCAGCACTCTTTCTCCAAAAAGCATAGAAGCAGGTTTCCATCTGAGGCTATGTCTACATTATGAGCTAGGCATATGATTCCCTTGCTTATGTACACGTATTCATGCTAGTTCTCATCGAGCTAGCTTGAGTATAAATAGTATAGCCACGGTAGCACAGCTAGCAGCTGTTGTGGCATGGCTGAGCTGTGCTGAGTACATGCCCACTGGTTTCAGGTGGATTTGTACTCTGCATGGCTCAGCTGTGCCTTCACTGCCACTACCCATGCAAGTGAGACTACTTGGCTATTGAGCTAGCATGAGTATGTGTACACGAGCAGGGGAATCACACCCGAGCTCATAGTGTAGACGTGGCCTAAATTGCTTGAGAAACAGAAGAAAGACAAGTTTCCTCTTTCTGCTTTAAAAAAGGCAGGTTGTGGTCTGACGAAGGTCCCTTTGGCACCTGTAAGACCCTGAATCTAGATCTTTGTTACCAGCTAAAAACAATTCTCTCTCTGACATAAGTATGGACTCTACGGTACTGCCAAAAGTCTTGCTGTACTATTAAGGGGGCTATCAGCCCTAAAACTGATGCTTCTGGTACCAATTACGTTGGTATTGCCACCCCAGTGACAATTATATTTAGTTTTCTCTTGGTACAAATGTGATTGGCATTGAGATTTATGATCCCAGGGAATTTTTCAGCCCTGCTTGCATCATCCCTTTTTGCTTTCTTCCTCAGTGAAGACCATTGAGCTGGCACTACAGCTTTGGAAGAAGGACTATTCTGTGCACCGGTTAGGAATGTCCTCCCACTCCAACCCTCAGGTTCCTGCAAGGTCTACTTCTCCTCCTGTAAGAAGAGTATTCCTACTCTTCTTCTGCCTCTGATATTCATGGGTGTAGCTCACCTTCCTATTCTCCTAGAGTGCGACTCTATGATCTTTACTATTCTGATACTGTGATAGAGATTTCAGGGCTGGGAGTCATAGCAGGCATAGGGAATATAGGGGACCCTCTAGGGAATACCTGGTACGCATCCCTTGTCCATTTACATATTACTCGTATGGTCCTGCTCCTTGGTCTTACTGGGTACCTTGGCGCATTCGTTAAGCAAGGAGACCTAGCTCCTCTGTCACATAAAGAACCAGGTCTCCCTTGTCTCAGAAGTTGGTAAGGGCACAATAAAAACAGCCCTCTCAGCTCAACTTCCAAAAGAGGCACAATCTTAGCAGAAGTCCTCTGATGCAATTCCAACTCATATATCATCTTCATTGCCAGAAGAAGCTGTTGTGCCATCTATTTCCTCTCCACCTAATGACTGTAGGGTATTTCAAGGCCTTCTTTGCAGGATGACAAAAGTGCTGGAGATTCCTGTAGACAGTCCAGGAAAAGGCTCATGAATTATTGGTTATTTTGTCTTTGCATGAAAGACTCAATGCCTATTAGTGAAAGCCTTTTAGAACCTCCCCAGCTACTCTGCCAAAAGCTAGCATCCATACCCATGACTTCAAAAAAGGAAGACAGAAGATACCAAGACCCCTCTGTGGGATTTGAGTGCATGTATTCACATCCTTCACCAGGTTCTCCCAGAGTCACAGCAGCTCAGGGGAGAACAAGAGGCTTCCAAATCCATCCCTAAAGAAAAGAAGCCAAAGTGGCTAGACCTTTTTGGAAGGAAGAGCTAGTCTGCAACTCAAAATAACTAATTCTTCTTTGAGTCCTTGCTCATGTCGATTCCATTCTAGGTGTGTGCGCACCCATGTGCATGGCCATTGGAGACTTTTGCTTTAGTGGTATCTGTAGGGCTGGCTGTGGTGCCCTCTGGAGTGCAGCGCTCATGCCGCGGTATAGCAGGCACCGCCCTACACCCTGTCAGTTCCTTTTTACCACCTGTGGTGGTCAGTCGGAGTGCCTTTCTTACTTAGCAAGAGCTAGTGGTTTCTCCTCCTTGAACTTCGCGCCTGAGGGCCTTTGTACATAGTTTGCATAGAGTAGTGTTAAATAGTTTTTTAGTGTTACTTAGTGTCCCAGTGGGGACTTTGCCCCAGGTGGGGCATGCCCCAGTCTCCTAGGTTTAAGCCCCGCTCAGACTGCAACAGGCCTATGCATGTAAGTGACCCACATAGCAGCTGCCTTAAGTGCTTGGCGGAGTCACACGTTAAGGATCTGTGCCAGATCTGTAAACTTTTGGCCCCACACCCAAAAGAAGCAGGATATCTGCCTCTGGGCTCTTCTGATGGAGTCCGCCCTCAGCCTGGCTTCTCAGCTGACCAGACAGGTCGCACTGAGCGCCTCGGCCTCCATGCACAGCACACCGCTGGCACCTGGCTCCTCCGGCCCCATTCGCCATCGCCAGTGCCAAAGAAAAAGGCCCAAGCGCTCCTCAGCACCGAGCAAAAGGCCCAAGGGTCATCTACCAAGGAACCTGGGCCTGGCTGCCGGGCTATTCTGGCGCCATGTGATCGTGCCTCCCTGGTTGGGGCTCTCAGCCCCCTTAAAGGTCCGCCACCGACTCCCAGGAGCAATATGGGACTGACACACCTGCCTGCACGATTGTCATCCCAGGCTCCCCAGATGCAGAGAGAGCACAGGTCTCCACCTGCTCCAATGATGACCTCAGTGTCGCAGGACCTGACTAAGGCTCCCCAAGAGGGCAAGCCTGTCAAGACCCCTCAGGAGACAGGGGGACACCGCTAGTTGCCAGACAGAAGATGACTATCTTCTCCACTGTGTCAAGGATCCCCGTGCAGGTCCGAGATGCATCGTTGGTCACCCAGGCTGTTGCCCAGATCCCCTTGGCGCTACTCACTGTCATGGGGTTGACAGTCTCCCCTACTGTTACCGGCGCCACTCATCCTCTCGCCGGTCGTCCTCCAGGCGTCGGTCCTGAGTGCCAGCACAGTGGGAATGTTCCCTGTCTTGGTACCAGTCTCCCCAGCGCCAGTACCACTCTCCCCAGTACCGTCACCAGTCTGTTACACCTGGTCAAATGGACACCAGTAGCCACGACCAGTAAGCAAACGCAGGCGTCAACGGCTCCTCCCTCGTTGCCGGAAGGTGGCTCCTCAGATATGGAGGGCCAGTTCAACCCATCACCCAGGTCCCATCGGCAAGATTGGGCACTGGATCCCACTCCTTAGTCTGTGTCACCACAGTGGCAGCACGGCTAGTGGCCAGTGCAGTGGCCTTATTGGAGCGTGTGGGGCGTAGTGGTTATGATGATGCCCCCTTCGCAGCACTCCTCGGTGGCTGTGTCACAGCATCGGTCAGTGGCACCGCCAGCACTGGGCCCAGTACCGGATGCCAGTTCTGAGTTGGGATGGAGGAACCTGTGCCCACCCCTAAGCCTCCTTCTCTGATGGTGGTCGAGACGCCGGCACCTCCCTCAGCAGTCCAGTCTTCCTCCTCTTCCCCGGACAAGGCAGTTGCGGGACCTTTGAGAGCTAGCCTGCTGGATGACTTCAGAAAGCATCAAACCCTTCTCTGGCACGTGGCCAAGAGCTCGAGGTGCAGGAGATGGCAGAGCCCGCGGACACCCTCTTTAATGTCCTCTCAGCCTCTACACCCACCTGGGTTGCTCTGCCTGTGCATGACGGGATTCTCAGGATAGCCAAGGCCCCGTGGCAGACCCCTTACTCCATCCCTCCCACTTCGAAACGGGCCAAGAAAAAGTATTTTATTCTGGCCAAAGGTTTTGAATACCTTTTATGCCCACCCAACCCCAGGCTTGCTGGTTGTGTCTGCAGCCAAGAAGGACAAGCAGGTTCACTCCTCAACTCCCAAAAACAGAGAGGCCAAGAAACTCTATTTATTTGGGAGGAAAATTTATTCAACTGCCAGCCTGCAATTCCGTGGGGCAAACAATCAGGCCCTGTTGGGCCGGTACAATTTCAGTCTCTGGGACGGTCTCAGAAAGTCCCAGGAATCACTTTCTGAGGGTCTGGCACAAATGTTTGGCAGCCTGGTAGAGGAGGGTACTGTGGCGGCCAGATGCTCCCTGTAGATGGCATGGGACGTGGTGGACTTGGCAGCAGGGTGGTCACATCGGCAGTGGTCATGCAATGCAGCTCCTGGCTCCAAACAGCGGGCCTCTTCTAGGAGATGCAGACCACGATTCAGAACCTCCCCTTTGAGAGAGTTGGTCTCTTCTTCGAGCAGACGGACGCCAGGCTGCATGGGTTGAAGGACACTAGAATTACTCTTCGCTTGTTGGGCATACACACACCACAGTCAGCCAGAAAGCCCTTCCGACTGCCACCACCGCCAAGACGCTGGCAACCCTGTCAGGGCTCTACTAGGAGACGGGATGCTAGCTTTAGTTGCCGATGCCCTTCTTCATTCCACTCACCCGCGCAGCCTGGGCCTGCTAAATACCTAGGGGGCCAGAAGCGATCACTTTGTGGGTGTGCCCGAGAGTGGCGCCCCAGTCCGCCAACCAGATCCGACCCGCATTTTCCTCAACTGTCTCTCTCCCTACCGCTTGGCCTGGTTGCAGATTACGTCAGACTGCTGGGTCCTGGACGTAGTAGCTCGGGGCTATACTCTGCGATTCTTATCTGCCCACACACACACTTTCCCATCCCTCTTCAGGAGAAGCTCCTGGGCTTGGGGGCTGTGGAGGAGGTTCCTTGGGACATGGAAGGAAGAGAATTCTATTCCTGAATCCTTCCTAAACCCAAAGGCCAAAGGGGGCGTTAGGCCCATCCTGGACCTGTGTGGTCTTAACAAGTCTCTCAAGAAATTGAAGTTCCACATGGTCTCCCTGGCCTGCATTATCCCTTCCCTGGATCCAGGGAACTGGTACGCCACTCTTGACTTAAAGGACGCTTAATTTCATGTCTCCATATTCCCAGGACACAGGCGATTCCTGCGTTTCATAGTGTCCGGGTGCCACTCCCAGTTCACAGAGCTACCCTTTGGCCTGTCCTCAGTCCCCAGGGTGTTCACAAAATGAATGGCACTGGTAGTGGCTTACCTGAGACATTGAGGGGTCCAGATCGTCCCGTATCTTGATGACTGGCTCATCAAGGGCAGGTCTCTGGAGCAGGTGTAGAGAAGCCTCAATCTGGTGCAGACCACCTGTAGTGACCTGAGCCTGTTAATAAACATAGAAAAGTCCACGTTAACGCCAGTCCAATGTATAGAGTTTATTGGAGCTGTTCTTGACTCCACGCAGGCCAAGACCTTCCTTCCGGAAGTGCATTTCCAGGCCATGTTGGACCTGATCTCCCACATAAAGAGCCATCCAAGACTATGCTTGCGACTGATGGGGCTACATGGCCACGTGCACATACGTGGTCAGCCATGCCCGACTTTATCTGCAGTCTCTGCCGGTGTGGCTGGCCTCAGTTTATGTCCCCAGCAGACATGACCTGGACTGAGTGGTCATGGTGCCGAGCCACATCCTCTCATACCTGGACTGGTGGCTGGTCAGTGCTGCAAGGAGTTCCCTTTGCGATCCTGTCTTGGACATGTCAGATCTGGGCTGGGGAGCCCACCTGGGCAGGCTCAACACCCAGGGCCTTTGGCTACAAAATGATCTAGCCCTACATATCAATTTCAGGGAGCTCAGAGTGGTTCGCCTGGCCTACCAGGTGTTCTTCTTCCACCTGAAAGGCAAGGTTGTGCACCTCCTGATGGACAATACAGTTGCGATGTATTACATCAATAGGCAGGGCAGCGCCAGGTCTTGGACCCTTTGTCAAGCGCTCAGTCTCTAGGACTTTTGTGTGCGGCATGCCATTCATCTGGTAGCCGCTCATCTACCTGGAACCAAGAACATCCTGGCAGATTGCCTCAGCACGACCTTCTCATCTTGCCACAAATGGTCACTTCATCCGGAGGTGCTCAGCCTAATCTTCCGCAGGTGGGGGACTCCCCAGGTGGACCTGTTTGCGTCCAGACAGAACACAAAGTGCCACATGTTCTGTCTCTGCAGGGCAGTGACAGGGGCTCCGTGTCGGATGCCTTCCTGCTTCCGTGGTCAGGAATGCTGATGTACACCTTCCCGCCAGTGCCATTGGTCCACAGGGTCCTGCTAAAGGTGAAGCAGGACAAAGCTTCCATTATTCTCATAGCCCCAACGTGGCCTCGTCAACACCAGTTTGGCATGCTGCTGAGTTTTTCGACAGCCACCCCTCTGCAGCTACCTCTTTGCCCTGGTTCTGGGACAGGAGATCCGGCCAATCTGCTGCATCCGAACCTGGCGACGCTGCACTTTACAGTTTGGCTGCTGCATGGCTAAGTGTGGACGAATGGGTGTGCTCTGCTGGTGTCCAACAGGTCCTGCTGGGCAGCAGGAAACCCTCCACCAGGGCTACTTGCGTGGTGAAGTGGGAGAGGTTCATATGTTGATCCGAGGCCCAACACATTCGTGCGGAAGAGGCACTGCTGCAGGACATCCTGGACTATTTTGCTGCACCTTAAACTCCAGGTCCTGTCACTACCTTTTGGTCAAGATACACCTGGTGGCCATTTTGGCGTTCCACCCTCCGTTTCAAGGCAGGTTGGTCTTTGCCCATCCCATGATGGCATGGTTCCTGAAAGGTCTGGAGTGCCTTTACCCGCATGTCCGGGATCCAGTCATAGGATCATAGATCATAGGATCATAGAATATCAGAGTTGGAAGGGACCTCAGGAGGTCATCTAGTCCAACCCCCTGCTCAAAGCAGGACCAATCCCCAATTTTTGCCGCAGATCCCTAAATGGCCCCCTCAAGGATTGAACTCACAACCCTGGGTTTAGCAGGCCAATGCTCAAACCACTGAGCTATCCCTCCCCCCTGCTTGGGACCTGAATTTTGTGCTGTCAAGGCTCATGGGTCCCCACTTCGAACCCTTTGCTTCCTGCTCCTTCCTGGTCACTATAACCCCAGCCCATAGGGTGTGCGAGATCAGGACACTCACATTGGAGCTGCCTTATAGGGTCTTCTATAAGGACAAGGTCCAGCTGCATCCGCACCTGGCTTTTCTGCCCAAGGTTGTCTCCCAGTTTCATATTGGTCAAGACACATACTTATCAGTCCTTTGTCCAAAACCTCATGCAAAGAATGAGGAATGCAGGGTGCATACTCTGGACGTCAGATGGGTGCTGGCCTTCAACATAGGTAGAACAAAGCCATTCTGTAAGTCAACGCAGTTGTTTGTTGCAGTTGCAGACAGGATGAAGGGTTGCCCAGTGTCTGCCCAGAGAATCTCGTCTTGGATCATGGCCTGCATCTGCTACTGTTATGAGCTGGCAAAGGTGCCTCTGCCAGCAATCGTGACAGCTCATTCAATTAGGGCACAGGCATCTTTGGCAGCCTTCCTGGCGCAGGTGCCGATCCAAGAAATCTGTTGGGCTGCCACCTGGTCATCCATCCACATGTTCGCATCGCACTACACGCTGACCCAGTAAGCTCGAGATGACGCTGGCTTTGGCAGAGCAGTGCTGCAAGCTGCAGGACTGTGAACGTCGAGCCCACCTCTGTGGATGCTGCTTGTGAGTTGCCTAGAATAGAATCGACATGAGCAAGCACTCAATAAGAAATGGTTACCTACCTTTCGTAACTGTTGTTCGTAGAGATGTTGCTCATGTCCATTCCAATACCTGTCCCCCTGCCCCTCTGTCAGAGTTGTTGGCAAGATGGAACTGAGAGGGCGTAGAGCTGGCGGCGCCTGATATACTGTGGCATGAGCGTGGCACTCCAGCATGCACCACAGCCGACCCTATGGCTACTGCTAAGGCAAAAATCTCTGACGATTGCACACGTGGGCACAAGCACACTTAGAATTGAATGGACATGAGCAACACATCTTGAACTACAATTACGAAAGATAAGTAGCCGTTTTTATCAAGTTCTCCTTTCAGAATATGATTATCTTAACTGGCAAATGGTGTCATTTACTGGATAGTTCCAGTAGAATCAAAAGAGGCAGTGAGATCTTTGATCACAGGTCAGCTTGCCACATAGACCTCTCTGCATACTACTATTGATGCATCTATTCACATCCTTCACCAGGTTCTCCCAGTCACAGCAGCTCAGGAGAGAACAAGAGGCTTATCAGATACTGTGGACTAGATTGATGGCAACAGCAGTTACCATGCATCTTGTATCCTAGCTGCAATCATCTGGAATTCTCAGAGAAGTCCAGAATATAGTCGAGGAACTCCCCTTTGAAGGGAATGAACTTTGTAGTGCTAAACTGATTATACACTACATTCTTTAAAAGATTCTCGAGTTACATTGAGGTATTTGGGAATTGAACGCTCCTTAGCTTAGAAGAAAACAACCTGTAGACATCAAATGTATTCCAGATAACCTTCTGTGTTTTCATACCACCAGCCTTATCAAAGGCCAGCTAAACCACCCAGAAAGAGGTAGTAAGAGACCTTCTTCCACTATGACTGCAAGCACTATAAGGCTGTTTCTGTCTTCCAAACAGTTTGACAGTCACTTTGAGAGCGGTCAGAAACCACTCAGAGTAGCTATACCTGTTCCCTACCCCATTTGGGAATTGAAAATAAAACAAATTACCACAAACCAATGGATCCCATAGATGATATAAAAAGGTTACTTCATGCAGTTCCAGGATCTTCCTACCCCACGATCACCTTTTCAGAGACTCCTCCCAAGAGAGACTATTACATGAAGAGGTGCAATTCCTTTTATCTCCTCTATTTCTCTGAAACGTTCCTCTTCAATTCATGGGAGAAGTTTTTGTTCCTGTTGCTGTCTAATTCTCAAGACTGACATCTCATTCTGGACTTGAGAGATCTGAACACCTTTGTTTGCCAGTTCACGCTGAGAATGGTGACCCTGGCTTCAATAATCCCTAAATTGGGTACTCTAGGCTGGTTTGCCATTCTGTATCTGGAAGATGCATATTTCCATCCATCCAGCACACAGGTTCATAGGTGGGAAAACGGACATACTGCCAGTACATATGGTTGCCGTTCAGCTTGTCAACAGCCCCAAGAACATTTATAAAATGCCTGGCTGCAGTAGCAGCACACCTAGGGAGGCAGGGGATTTTAGAATACCTATATCTGGACAACTGGCTGATTCAGGGAAGTTTTCCTCAGCAAATCACAAACAGCATACATCACATTCTACAGCAGTTCTCTATTTTGGGGCTCAATGTCAACAAAGACAAATCCTCTTTAAATTCCATTTTTTTGAGTCAGTTATAGACTCCAGCACAATGAAGGCATATCTGCCATGAAGCAGATTTGACAATATATTTCTCCTCATAAATCAACTACAGACAAGCCCTTGGACACCAGTAAAAAAGTGTACAATTGCTAGGTCATATGGCTTTGTACACATTTGTGACTCAATTTGCTGGAATTTGCTTTTGTTGTTTATTAGGATGGTTCTTACCACGCAATAAACATCATCTAGACATAGTGGTTCAGATTCCCCCAAACAGCCTGTTCTCCTTAAATGGTAGAAGAACACATATCAAATCTGCAAGAGTGTTCCTTTTTCTTCACTGCTCCATACCAAGGTTCTACTGATGGATGCTTCCATTTTGGGATGGAAAGAATCATCTGGACACATGTGGAGCTCAGGGCATGTAGTTGCAAGAAGAGTCTCACTTATACATCAACATATTGGAGCTCAGAGTGATCCAAATAGCTTGTGCTACATTTGTTCCTTACCTCCAGGCACAGAGCATCTGATTAATGACTAACAATTCCACAGCTATGTTATAAACAGGGAGGAGCCAGATCTACTCCTCTGTGCCAGGAAAATATCATCCTGTGGACCTGGTGCATAAGCAATCAGGTGACGTTTTCAGCCTTTCATCTGCCATGGTGTGACACTATGGGGTTCACCCAGGCCAGGAAGGGGTTCAGTCAACACTTGTCTTGCAACTATGGGTATCTCAAATGCTATGCTGCTGTGGCTCACAGCCCTGGCGCCAACAGCCAGCAGACAAGCACGAGGATCTCATCTTGGCTTCCACCACTGAGTTACTCTTTGCAGGGGGACCTCAACAACCCTTCCAGCCCAGAGTTCTCCACAAAAGCGTTTCTCTGCCATGCTCAGCCACTCTCACTGTAACCCTCACAAAACCTTAATTTGGGTGCTCCTTTAAAGAGACAGTACACAGCAGCCTGTTAACTGGGGTTAAAATGATATAATCTTTCTGTTATGTTAAGAGATTGTGAGCATGAAGATGGTTAAGCCCTTAGCAATTTTGAAACTGTGAATAAAAAAGAGGGGTGGTGTTGACTTCTGAACTTGTCATTACGTCCCAGCCCTAAATCCCCACTCAGATTAAATGTATTTAAACCACTTCAGTGTGTTGACTTGTTGTTTTTATTCACAGTAACAAAGGTATGGAGCACCTTCTGAGCATGAAGTGTAAAAATGTGGTCCCAGTCTATGACTTGTTGCTGGAAATGTTGAATGCACATGCGCTTCGAGGCCAAAGAAAGTCTGCAGTCACAGATTCTGAATTAGGCCCATCAGAACAAACTAGAGATGATGCATGGAATATGGCAGCACAGTAACTTTATAATTACCTGGAAGATCAGGTTTGGAGGAAACTGTGAAGCAAAACAACATTATTTAGAGCTGTCGAAAACTTGATATGTCTCACGACTCTTAGACAACCTTTTTGGGGCTCTATTCTAATCTTTCAGATTTGTATGTTTATCTCGGATAAGGCTGTATATCGCCTCCTGTATTGTGTGAAGCACATCTTGTCCATGTTTCTGACATAATACTTTGCACTTAAACTAATGCTTTCTGTCTGAGACTTATGAACACAATACCCTGTGAGATTGGAAATTATTATTACCCCTTTTTTAAAAATGGGTAAACTGAGGCAGAGAGAAGCTAGGTGACTATCTTAAGAACCCACAGTGGAGAGCTGGGAATAGTGTCCTGACTCCCAGTTCTTGCTTTAACCACTGGACTATGTTTTCTTTCAATATATCAACATATGAAATGTACAGCTGTTACATCACGTGGGAGGGATTTGATTACGTGTATATGATGACGATCACTGGGGAAATGCCTACATTTCAGTTAACGTGGTTAAAGTGCCAAGACACATGTACAATTTAAATGAGTTTATTCCTCGTATGATTATGCAATGGATGCAGATGGAACACAGAAACACTTCCTCGGGCTTCATTTGAGCCACTCAGAATTGGTTGTGGGACCACTTTAAAGACCAGCTCCATAAACATAAAAACAGGTTTCTTTGTTTTGTGAGCCTACTCTTAGGATTTGAACTGTTTCTTTGTGCATGGTACTCATCGGCTTAAAGGTTGACTTGACTGCTTAGTCATTTTCATTTAATACTAAATTTTAAAATTTATTGTCACTGAGATTAATGTGCTGTTGTTTTGTATATTTATAATGACTTAATGTGTAGGTATGAAGGATCAAGAAATTAATTTTTATTATGTGCATTAGTAAAAATAATGTGATACAGTCCACTGAACTATTTTTTTAAATGGTTTCCTAGGCAATTTCACAATCTTCCTGTCACTTCCATCTTGAGTACAGAAGTGTCTAGCTGTATTGTCAGGTTCGTGGGGTTCTGGAAATGCAGTGTACATAACTGTAGGGAGTAGTAGCATAAGTAGAGATGAGGCTCAGCTGGGATCTGCTTTTACTTACATGACTCAGTTTTGCTCTCTTATTTGCAAGAGGAAGTTACATGTAACTTGCTTTGCTAGGGAAGCTCTACCCTAAGTTATGCTTTTTCAGCCCTCCTAAAAGAACCCTAAATGAGAGAGGGAAACATGCCTCTGGGATAAATTCATGGAGGATAGGTCCATCAGTGGCTGTTAGCCAGGATGGGCAGGGACGGTGTCCCTAGCCTCTGTTTGCCAGAAGCTGGGAATGGGTGACGGGACGGATCACTTATGAAGTGCACTGCTTCATGTGTGGCGATTCATTATTGGCATGTCACTAAATATATAGTCACATAAAATGTCTGTCTTGTTGATTTCTGCAGCTGTCTAAGGTGCATTGAGTCTGAAAGGACATATAATATGGCCCATAGCCTCATTTGGAAAATAAGAAAATATTTTTTCTGTCAATTTGCTTATGTAATATTCTGTTTCATGCTGGAATTAAATTCATTAGCCTTTGATAATAACACTGGAGATTAATGGACTTGACTAGATACCAGAGTGTTTAGTTGTATATTATTGTCATTTTAGGTATGTGACAAAACGAAATTAGAGATTAATTTGATGCCCATCTAAGTCAGCGGGGAGGCTTTCTGGTGATTTCTATGGGATTTGGATCAGGCCCTTATGGCAGATCCGCCATACACCATATTTTTTAAGCACAAAGTCACCCTACGCTTACTCCCCAGAATTCTACAGAAGGTGCACTCATCTTTCCACTTCAATGAGCCTATCCATCTCCCTACCTTTTTCCATAACGACATGCAAATTCCTTTGTATCTATGATGCACACTTTAGACGTGCGCAGAGCTTTGTCCTTCTACTTGGACAGGACTAAAACCTTTAGGCGTTCCGACAAGCTATTCGTCCCCATTGCAGAATGCTCTAAGGGCTCATCTGACTCTAACCACAGACTTTCCAACTGGATCTCGAGTTGCATTTGTCTCTGTTATCGATAACAGAATGTGACTCCCCCGACTTTTATCAGGACTCACTCCACCAGATCCATGGCAGCCTCAGTGGCCTTTCTACGTAATGTCCCTCTTAAGGACATTTCCAGAGCTGCCATTTGGGCTTCTGAAAATACATTTGCAAAACATTATGCCCTTACACAGGGACCCATCACTGATACATGTGGGCAGAGCTGTTTTATCTACTGCATTCCTTCCAGATCCAAAGTCCCTACCTCCTTGAGAGATACTGCTTTTCAGTCACCTACAGTGGAGCACCCACAGGGACACGTCTCGAAGAAGAAGAGGTGGTTACTCACCTGTGCAGTAACTGATGTTCTTCGAGATGAGTGTCTCTGGGAGTGCTCCACTTCCCACCCTCCTCCCCTCTACTTTGGAGCTGGGGCGGCCTCCGTTATAGAGAAAGAGCTGAGGAGTTCGGCCACACATGCGCACTATTAAGACAAGACTGGTATGTGAGGCAGGCTCCGCGCATGCACGGCTGATACGGGTACTGCTGTAAAAATCTCTGAACAACGGCGCAGGGGCACACTGACACCTACAGTGGAGCACCCACAGGGACACTCATCTCGAAGAACATCAGTTACTGCACAGGTGGGTAACCTCCTCATATACTGTCTATATAAGACCACAATTCATCTGAGATAACTGATAATAAATTATAGCGTTGTTGTATATTAAAGATGAGTTACCATTATGTTTTAGATCATTTTAATGTATGTATATTTGAGTAACACAAAATAGCTATTAGAAACTTATCTTTAATGCTTAGATATACTGACAAATCTAAAAAAAAAATGAAATGACAAAATATTTTTACTCATTTAACATTTTTAGCCATGTAAATAAAGGTGAATTTGTGGGCAATGTAAAAAACGCATTCCTTTTTATCAAGTTTTGCTAATAATAAACTGTAGTGATTCAAAAAGGATGCTGTAGTTCATCTCTATGCCTTTACTTCTGTCTACGCACTTTAAAATTTTTTTTGCAATCTCTGTTACCAAGAATTACCTAAATTCCTAGTATGCCGTGGTCACCATCAGTTCTTGTTTTCTCAAGGCTTTTAGACTGACACATTAGCAAGATGCTAATTTTTTGTGGTACTGGCTAAATAATGGATTGATTTTCATATTTTTTTTTGTGGTTTGCTTTCATGAAAAGCAGTTATCTCCATGAATTGTTAACACTCTACAGTTACTGTGAATTTGTATTGTTCCCTTAGTTTTGTATTATAAATTCTGTTTCACATGTGTACCTTCACTGAAAAAGTTTAAAACTCAAATGTTTTTAGAATTTGATGTCTTTTCAAATATTTTGTGAATGCCAAATCAAGTGGAAAAAATTACCTTATCTCAGCTGCTTTTTACTTCTGTAGACTTATGGTATTTTTCCAGTAATGTGTATTTCTTTGGATTGTAGGTTTTTGTGGTGAAATAAACAAGTATCATACAATGTGTAATGTATTTTTTTTTTTTTTTTGGTAGTAGTAGCTGTGTAGCTGGAGGTGACTATCATTTTAAATCACAAACTTGATTTTTCCCTTATTGTTTGTTTGTCTTGACATGCCATGTCATGGATCACATTCTCTTTAAATATTGTTTTTGACAGCAAGGATGAAGGGTGACTCTTTGGGTTAAACTGATCCTGATGCAGCCTACCTCCCAGCAGCTAAAAACTCTCTCCTATCGCTATTAAAAGTAGACCCAGTAAAGTACAGAAAATTATTAGAAATAAACCATTGGTAACATGTGATCCACATAAGAAATAGCTAATTTCCTAAGGAGTAAAATAGTTATTCCTGAAGTTGTTAGACTCTCATTTGCTTTGCTTTTCCTCACGTACCGCATCTATTTGCAAAACTTACAATTCTTTATCTTAAAAAATTCTTCTTTCTACAGCCCAGCCCAGCCCTAGGAAGTAACCCTGCAGTGAAAAAGCAGAGGCCAGACTTCACTGTCAAGCTATGAAAGGGTTTTTGTAATCAACTGTGAGTAAAAATAATTTTGAAAAAGTCTGAAAGATAGCTTGATAAGGTTCTTTTCCAACTTACTTTTTTGGGACATTTTGAGATATGGTAAAAGCTCCTTGTATATTCTATATCACATCACCTTGGCAATGTGATAGAATTATACGTAATGAAGGTAAATTGTAGGCTATGAAATTTTCCTTAGACCTTTCATTTTCTTCAAATTTTCTCTTACAAAAGTTGCTTAATAGCATCCGTACTGAATATTGTAGTCAGCAATTTAAAATCCGTAATTAGCAGAAAGCTTTAGATGGGCATTTATGACAAAGAATGCCTGGATTTGATAAAGGTTTAAAGAACTAAAAATACGGACGCTCTAGACAAGATAAAAGTAATCTATTTCAAAATGAAATAAGTATAATATAATGTGGAGAAGAGAGGGATGGGGAAAGAGGTGATAAAATCACTCTTCCTTTCTTTCTTACCCACTGATGCAGTATTGCTGTAAAATTGGTTTGAATCATGTGGACTACCCTCAAGCCTGGATCAGCAAAAACATTAAATGTAAAGAAATACAAAAATGCAACATATATGCAAAAGTCATAAAAACGAATTGATTATTCTCAGAAAGACACTAATGCTTAGGGCACTGCTTACTGCACTAATATGCCTCATCTTGGGGACTAAGGGTATCTCTACAGTATGAAATTAGGTCGAATTTATAGAAGTTGGTTTTGTAGAAAGCGTTTTTATACAGTCAATAGTGTGTGTCCCTACACAAATGCTCTAAGTGCATTTAGTTGGCGGAGTACGTCCACAGTACCGCGGCAACCATCGATTACCGGAGTGTTGCACTGGGTAGCTATCCCACAGTTCCTGCACTCTCTGCCGCCCATTTGAATTCTGGGTAGCAATCCCAATGCCTGATGGGGCAAAAACATTGTCGCAGGTAGTTCTGGGTACATATTGTCAGACAATGGTTTCGCGCCTTCTTTCCTGGTTATCCGTGCAGACGCCATACCACAGCAAGCATGGAGCCTGCTCAGTTCACCGTCACTGTATGTCTTCTGGGTGCTGGCAGATGCGGTGCTGTATTGCTACACAGCAGCAGCTCATTGCCTTTTGGTAGCAGACAGTGCAGTATGACTGGTAGCCATCATCACCGTATTCCAGCGTGCTCTTTTAGCCGACCTCAGTGAGGTCTGTCAGGAGCGCCTGGGCAGACATGGGAGTGACTCAGCCAGGTCATTTCCCTTTTAAGTTTCGTCTCATGGCGATTCAGTCCTGCTGGCAGTTGTACTGCACCGTCTTCTGCCGAGCACCCAGGAGATGATGATGGCTAGCAGTCGTACTGCACCATCTGCTGACTCTGGGAAATGTGCAGGAAGTGTGGATGGCTTTGCTGCAATGGGATTCCCTAACTGTGGGTGGGGTGATAGATGGAACCCATATCCCTATCTTGGCACTGGAGCACCAAGGCAGCAAGTACATAAACCAAAAGGGGTACTTTTCAATGGTGCTGTAAGCACTGGTGGATCACAAGGGACATTTCACCAACATCAACGTGGGATGGTTGGGAAAGGTACATGACACTCGCATCTTCAGGAACTCTGGTCTGTTTCAACAGCTGCAGCAAGGGACTTACTTTCCAGACCAGAAAATAACCGTTGAGGATGTTGAAATCCTTGGGGACCCAGCCTACCCCTTAATGCCATGGCTCATGAAGCCATACACAGGCAGCCTGGACAGTAGTCAGGAGCTGTTCAGCTACAGGCTGAGCAAGTGCAGAATAGTGGTAGAATGTGCATTTGGATGTTTAAAAGCACGCTGGCGCAGTTTATCGAGTCATTTACACCTCAGCGAAACCAATATTCCCATTGTTATTACTGCTTGCTGTGCGCTCCATGATATCTATGAGAGTAAGTGGGAGACGTTTATGGCGGGGTGGGAGGTTGAGGCAAATCATCTGGCCGCTGATTATGCGCAGCCAGCCACCAGGGCGGTTAGAAGAGTACAGGAGGGCGTGGTGTGCATCAGAGAAGCTTTGAAAACCAGTTTCAGGACTGGCCAGGCTACGGGGTGTGAAAGTTCTTTGTTTCTCCTTGATGGAAACCCGCCCCAGGGTTCGCTCTACTTTCCTGTAAGCTAAGCACCCTCCCCTTCCCCCTTCGATCACCACTTGTAGAGGCAATAAAGTCATTGTTGCTTCACATTCATGCATTCTTTATTCATCACACAAATAGGGGGGTAACTACCAAGGTAGCCCTGGAGGGGTGGTGGAGGAGGGAAGCATGGGGTGGGGTGGTGGAGGAGGGAAGGATAAGGCCACACAGCACTTTAAAACTTATTGAATGCCAGCCTTCTGTTGCTTGGGTAATCCTCTGGGGTGGAGTGGCTGGGTGGCCGGAGGCCCCCGCAATCGCGTTCTTGGGCGTCTGGTTGAGGAGGCTATGGAACTTGGGGAGGAGGGCGGTTGGTTACACAAGGGCTGTAGTGGTGGTCTGTGGTCCTGCTGCCTTTCCTGCAGCTCAACCATATGCTGGAGCATATGAGTTTGATCCTCCAGCAGCCTGAGTATTGACTCCTGTCCTCTTTCAGCAAGCTGACGCCACCTCCCATCTTCAGCCCGCCACCTCTCCTCGCGCTCATATTGTGTTTTCCTGCACTCTGACATTGTCTGCCTCCACGTATTTTGCTGTGCTCTGTCAGCATGAGGTCAGAGAACATTTCATCGCAAATGCATTTTCGCCTTCTAATCTTCGCTAGCCTCTGGGAAGGAGAAACATATGCAGCTGGTGGAGGAAAAAACAGGGAGCATGGTAGATAAAAAGACACATTTTATAGAACAATGTGGGTACGCTCTTCCATGGTAAACCTTGCTGTTAACGTTACATAGCACATGTGCTTTCATTACAAGGTCGCATTTTGCCTCTTTTATTGAGAGTATGCTGGTTTGGTGTGAGAGATTACTCCCGCAGGGCCGGGCAGCAGAATTCGGCTTGCAGGCAGCCATGGTAAGCCAGTGTCTTTTGGCTTCTTTAACCTTCATAACATGTGGGAATGGTTTCAAACAGCAGCGCCCTCATTTCCCATACAAAGTAGCCATTGGGTTGGTCATTTAAAATGGGTTGACAGTTTTAAAAGGAGGAGCTAAGGTTTCCGGGTTCACGTGCAGCAGAAACCAACTAACCCCCCCACCCACCCACCGCGCCCAATTCTTTGGGATGATGGCTTCACCCCTCCCCCCACCTCGCTAATAGCGGGGAAGATTTCTGTTCAGCCACAGGCAAACAGCGCAGCAGGAATGGGCACCTCTGAATATCCGCTTACTAAAACCACCCTATTTCAACCAGGTGACCATGAATGATATCACTCTCCTGAGGGTAACACAGAGTGATAAAGAACGGATGTTGTTTGAATGCCAGCAAACACTGGGACCATACGCTGCAATGGTTCCCAACTACGTGCTACTGGCCTGGCGTGGTAAAGTGTCCTACCATGGAGGACGAATAAGGCTGCCCTCCCCATTTGCAAAGGCTTTCGGAGTACATCCAGGAGAGCTTTATGGAGATGTCCCTGGAGGTTTTCCGCTCCATCCCCAGACACGTTAACAGACTTTTCCAGTAGCTGTACGGGCCATGAATGCCAGGGCAAATTAATCATTAAACATGCTTGCTTTTAAACCATGTATAATAATTACAAAGGTGCACTCACCATTTGGTGTATAGGTCCCTTCTCCGCCTTCAGGGTCCGGGAGCTCGTCTTGGGTGGGTTTGGGGGGGTACTGGGACCACGTTCATGGTGATAAACAGATCCTGATTGTTGGGAAAACTGGTTTCTCCGCTTCCTTGCTGTGAGCTGTCTACAACCTCCTCCTCCTCATCTTCCTCACCCCCAAAACCTGCTTCCGTGTTGCCTCACACTCCTTGGATGGAGTCAAAGCACAGGGTTGGGGTAGTGGTGGCTGTACCCCTAGAATGGCATGCAGCTCATCATAGAAGTGGCATGTCTGGGGCTCTGAACTGGAGCGGCCGTTTGCCTCTCTGGTTTTTTGGTAGGCTTGCCTGAGCTCCTTAATTTTCACGCGGCACTGCTGCAGGTCCCTGTTGTAGCCTTTGTCCTTCATGCCATTGGAGATTTTTTGCAAATATTTTGGCATTTCATCTTTTCGAACAGAGTTCTGCCAGCATGGATTCGTCTCCCCATATAGCGATCAGATCCCATACCTCCCGTTAGGTCCATGCTGGAGCTCTTTGGCAATTCTGGGACTGCATGGTCTCCTGTGCTGATGGGCTCTGCATGGTGACCTGTGCAGGTGAGCTTGCCATGCTGGCCAAACAGGAAATGAGATTCAAAAGTTTGCGGGCCTTTTCCTGTCTACCTGGCCAGTGCATCTGAGTTGAGAGCACTGCGCAGAGCGGCCACAACTGAGCACTCTGGGATAGCTCCCGGAGGCCAATACCGTTGAATTGCATCCCCAGTACCCCAAATCCAACCCGGCAACACCGATTTCAGCGCTAATCCCCTCGTCGGGGGTGAAGTAAAGAAATCGATTTAAAGAGCCCTTTAAGTTGGAAAAAAAAGGGCTTCGTCGTGTGGACGGGTGCAGGGTTAAATCGAGAGAACGCTGCTAAATTCGACCTAAACTTGTAGCGTAGCCCAGGCCTAAGAATTTGGTGTGGCTACTAGGAGACCTCTGTGCCAAGGAAAGGAGGACTTCTGGTTGGCGAGAAGCAGGGCAGTTTGGACTCTGCTTCTTTACACTTGAAATCTCTCCTCCTCATTCTGTGCTTTCACTATGCTGGTGCCACTCTCTGCTAGTAGTTCCTGGGAACAAGCTAGAGTGGGGGCTCTAGTGCACATTTGGTGTACAGGCCTGGGCCATAATCTATTTACATTCACTGCAGGGAGACTTTAAAGGACTCTCTCTCTTTCCAAAGGTGCAAACATAAAACAAATTGTTTTCACAAACCTGTGTGAAGGGGGGATGGGGAGTGTAGCTGTGGATATCGTGAGTAGCAGGAGAGTTACAAGTATGCCAAAGCAGGCAAATGTGGGTGCGGATAGGAAAGATACAAAGTTTGGTATTTTGTGCATTTTTGTAAAACTGCTTTTAAAATATTTTTTTCCTCCCCACCTCGAAAAGGTACATGGTGTTAGACCCCCCAGGTTGTTTGTTTGTTCATGTGTCCCATAGCGCAGCCAAGAATGCAGATTATTAGCACTGCAGCAAGGGCTTTTTGCCATCTGGATGGAGTATCCTTGCTGTACACTTCCCTTCCTTAAGAGTGAGCTATAATGGGGAAGGTCATAGAAATTGCTTTGCGGTTGTGAAGGTATTTCAAGACAATGGTCTCAAGGGGGGGAGGGCATTAAATTGTTGAATTTACTCTTCTTGTAGGGGTGAGTGGGGGTTGGGGGAAGATGGTTGGGGAAAGAAAATGAGCTATGGCAAATAACCTATTTCTGATTTTTCTTGTAAGGAAATAAGTGGACCAGTTATGGAGTGTCCTTCTTTGCAAATTGCTGCACCACATTTAGTTTCTAAAGCATTTTGGATTGACTCAGCTGTATTCAATCCATGAAGCATTTTGCTTTACATGTTCATTTATAAGCATCAAGTCCAGTAGGTAAAGGATTCAGTCATTGCAACCATCAGCAGAATTTTAATGAGAAAAATGTTTGAACTGTACCTCCACCAAACATCGTTATTCTAATAAAACTTTTTCTCATATCATCACCTGAAGTTTTAGCTTCACTTTAAATGTGAAGAGTCTTGAAGTTAACTTATAAAAATCTCTTTTGGCATACTGTACATTATTCAGAAGATTATTAAACCAAAAATATTTGATTAAAAAGTCAGCTTACATATGTATTCATATAGTGTATAATCTACATCATAATTATTTTCATTTAGAAAATATGCACAATATAAAACCACTTCCATGCAATATCAATTCTTAATTAAAACATAGTATAAAAAATGACACATCCAACTACAACACAGCAGTCCTAAGCACTGAACACTTTGCACATAAAATATGTATAATTTTCACTGAAAGTGTTGTATGAAAAGTACAATATAACAAAAATATTAGATTTAAATCTGTTTATCAGTTTACTACAGTACCCAAAGATGCAAACTGTTGCCAATGATATGTGCATGCACTTAAGATTGCTATTGTCATATTAAACCATGACAGAGACCATTAGTGTTTAATATTACATTACCATAGTGTCTGTAACTAATGTCCCATTATTAGTCTCTCAACGTGTTCTGTGGACCTTCCAAGTTATGAGGACTGTATTTATAAAATGCTTGTATCTAGTGCATCAAAGTATGTTGCTTAGAGTTTAAAAAATGTATAGAAAAAGTTCATTTTCTGTACGAACAATGCTGTGTTACTCACTGAAATTCTGAAAAGATCTTGTGAGGTTTAATATGTTCCCTTCCCTGCTATGCATTGGAAGGAGGCCATTTAAATAATGCCTCACTTATATTTCAGTAGTAGTACTGTGTGCATTTCTTGCTGTGGGACCCAGGAAACAGGTGCATTAGTGGCTAGTGTCAGGAAAGCATAGCAGAGAGGGTCAAAATGTGAAACACTATGAAACTTTCTATATTTAAGTACATGAATGCACTGTTTGATAGAAGCAGCATGAAAATAAGCACCCATGAGAAAATGTGTTTTGGTATATTGTAGAGTGATGGGACACTTTCTAGGTTGGTGGAGGTCCATTGGTATATCTCAGCATGGGATAGAAAGAGCGGGCAAAGTTGTTCACTTGTGTGCAGCTGTAGTCTTCCTCTGAGGATGGGATCATGCAGGCCAGAAGCAAAAGCAAAAGGAAGAGGAACTGCAGAGGTAAAGCAGCTCTTAATACACGATAAAAGAAGGATTGGGGGCTGGAAGTTGCTTGAGTGGTTTCAGGCTGGTCTCCCATTCTGTAAAGAAAGGATATCGGATATTTTGATAGGGGAAAATGTTAAAAACAAGGTAATTAGCATGTTGCACGCACACTGTCACGCATGCCCTCTACCTTAACCCTCTCCTCCCCCATTTTAAGGAAGGCAACCTTCACTTATTGGAACAGAGACTGCTTTAGATATGAAACACACTTAAATCTAGTTTAAAAAAAAAGTGGGGAGAATGTCTACTACGTATTACCACTAATAACAAAGTCTAATACATAAGGAAAATCCCCCAAAAGATTTTAATGTAATTTATTTAGCCTTTAGGAGAGGGGCGGGCAAAATACGGCCCGTGGACCACATCTGGCCCACCAACCGATTTAATCCGGCCCTCAAGCGCCTGCTTGGGAGCAGGGTCGGGGGCTGCTCTATGCATGCGTGCCACAACTCCCGGAAGCAGTAACATGTCCCCCCTCCGGCTCCTACATTTAGAGTCAGCCAGGGGGCTCCAAGCACAGCTCCCGGTGGTGGGGATCTGTGGCCTATTGGAGCTGCGGGGGCCTGGGAGGGGACATGCTGCTGCTTCTGGAGCTGCGTGAGGTAAGCGCTGCCCAGAGCCTGCACCCCCCGCCCTGCTTTGCCTCCAGCATTTATAATGGTGTTAAATATATTAAATATATTAAAAAAGTGTTTTTAATTTATAAGGAGGGTCGCACTCAGAGACTTGCTATGTGAAAGGGGTCACCAGTAAAAAAAAGTTTGAGAGCCACTGGGCTAAGCAGACACAAAGGAAGGTGCTACTTCTATGTACCACCACTGTATCCTCATGTTGGTATCTGGGGGAAACAGTGAAGTCAGCCATGAATCCAGATACATTGCCTCCATAATGTGTACAGACCCATTAGGAGCAGGGTCTCCCCACATTTGTTTGCCATTTGGCAGTACAACACACTGGCACAAAGCCATCAGGCTTGCCTACTCTCTTTATTTTAAAACGTACTCTACATTTCTACCAAAAATCACATGCTACCTGACACGGCTGCTCTTGCCTTCCGAAGTTCTCCTTACACCAACCTGTTAAGATAAACATTTATTATTACCCACCTCTAGGACATTAAAATGTAAACTTTCTCATAACTAAAATGAGCAAGTTTCAAAAGGTTTGAGGCTAAAGTACAGATTCAATTCAAGGGAAGGTGGGATGAAAAGACAGCAAAAATCTTAGAAAAACAGGCATTTAATTTAAAAAGTTCTTGCCGTTTCATGTGGGCTGGATTTCGCTACTAGTGGATGATAACTTCCAGAATCCAAGTCATCTGCTGCTGGCAGAAATGCACTGATGTCCTAAAAAAACAAACCACACACCCCTAAAATGTGTATACATAAAGCATCAACATAAAAACTGTAAAATGTTGTATATGGCTATCTTTAAAAAATTATCCACGTGTATATATGGATGGCAGCCAGCTTGTGAAGAACAAACAGTTCCACTGCTAAGCACCCATGGATTAGGATTCTTGTTTTATCCTGTGCAGTTTTGAGAAACAGCTTTGGAAGGAACAGAAAGCATGAGCGGCAGATATGTGCTGATATATTAGCTTGAAAACATGTCAGTAAGCCAAACTGGTCTAATTCAAGCTCCCACTGAGGCATAAGGCAGGGTATATCTAATATTGATTGATGGACATACAACATGTAGGGGTTATGTACACACACACGCGTCATATTTCTTGTCCCAATAATTGCTCATATTTAATAAGGCAATAAGGAGCTCTAAATACATACAAGTTTTAAACCAGCCTGATTTTCTTTTAGAGTTTCTACTCTTGATTTTTTACATTTTGGGCTGGTTTTGCAGCACTGGTTCTTGTATCCTTTATTATCATAGCACTTGTTAATAATCAAGTTTAAAAATCATACCCCTGACTCACCATGTTTCCTTGTGAAGTTTTTAAGTCATGTGAAACCTGTTCAAGAAGCCTTTTCAGTTTCTTTCCAATTACGTGTATTTTCTCATCAGCTTCAATATAATCTTCTCCATCTGATTTAACTAGAAGGTAGGTGGAGATTTCCTGTAGAGCATTTACTTGTAGCTGTTGTTCCAACAGCTCTTTCTCCAGTTGCTTAAAAAAGAAATGGTTTGAAATATAACAATCAGTATAACTAATTGCTCTAAACTTGTGGGAGGATTATAATTTCATAACAAGATGAACTAATTTTATTTCTACAACAGTTCCAGTGACTAATGCAGCATGATTGATGATCCAAAAGGAACAATTCACAGAAGGTGTTGCAGACTAGGATTTAGGTGTAATTGCAGGGTTTTGTGGGAAAGATTATTCATAACCTGGTCATACTTCAACACAAACTGGTGCACTTAATCCGGACCTTCGTGAGTACTTAATCTGTTCACAAACAGTACCTCCATCATATTTAGCTTCAGCTAGATTTATTAGTCAACCAATTCCTAAAGCCACAAATCTATTCATGTATAAATGAAGTATCCCCAAACTGTACCTGTTTCCTTTCAAACAACCATTTTTTAGAAATAACTATGTTACTTTTTATTTTTGTGGAAATAACTTGCATGTTAGTCTCGTACCTTGATTCAATAACCAACCCATAACATACCATTAATTCTTTTTGGCACTCCAGTATTGTATGGGGGTCAGCATTTGGATCAGTGAATTGTGCATTATGTCTTAGATTTTCAGCACTTGCTAGTCCCAAGAGTAGTTTCTGACTCAGTTCATGGAAATCCTGAAGAAACAAGTAAAGGTTTACAAGAATGTGTGCCTGGAGTATTGTAATAAAATCAGCCAAACACTCTTGCTCTGTTGTTATGCAATGAAACAGTTGATCAAGTATTTTTACTTAGGTTTGTTGAGGGTTACTCAAAAAGATGACTGGTCATCCTGTGCTAAACTACATGTAACAGCTCAGACTAGTGGTCCCAACTCTATCAGCTCCTTTTGTGGCTTTAAGCAAGTGATTTAACATCTCTTCTTCAATTGCGCCATGTCATCTATAAAACACGGGAAATAAGGTAGAGCTACTTCTCAGGCATGTTGTGTGGATTGCTTGCAAATTGCTTTAAACATGATAAGCCTTCAAATATGATAAGGGCTGTTATAGAGAGGGTGGTGATCAATTGTTCTCCACTGAAGGTAGGATAAATGACCTGATTAATCTGCTGCAAGGGAGAACTAGGTTAAACATCAGAAAAAAACTGTCTAACTATAAGAACAGTTCAGTTCAGGGATAGGCTTCCAAAGGAGATTGTGGAATCCCTCTCATTGACTAAGACTCTAGGTTTACTTGGTTCTGCCTCACCGTGCTGGGGGGAGATTAGATGACCTCTCAAGTCCCTTCCAGCCCTACATTTCTAAGATTCTATGAAAAACAGTGTAAGTGCTATTTACCACTAGTGTGGCTATCCTGTGCATAAAAAAGGGCATACATTCAAAGAAATCTATAATCTGAGTAAAAATTCCAAGGAACTGCTGATATTCCTGCAACTGCCATACTGTGTCCTCTAATCTACTTAATCAGCTCATTACAAATAAACTCTCATTCAAAGTGTGACAAGACAAATGTTTGCTCTATTTACCTGGCACTGCATTAGGGTTTGTTGTAAACCCCTTCTCCAGTTGTCCATTGAATGACATACTTTCTCCCAGCGCAAATTCACTTGTCGAAGTCTGTTTTGAAGCTCTTTTGATTCAGTGCTATCTGTTTGCTGGAAGTCTTTGCTGCTCTGATTAACAGAGAACACTAAAGCCTTGTAGTTATCAAAGGCTTTAAGCATGTCCTGAAGAAAGAAGCAGATTAGAACCCTCAGTGAATTATCAATACCTTTTATAACAATCCTCCACAAACTAAGAAATCACAAATATTTCAGGGAGTCACTAGATCTGAAAAAGCATTTTCCAGATATTTCTAGGGAAGACTTTAAGGCAGAATTTCTCAGTTTCTTGAAGTTGAATACCCACTGGCAATTGCAGGAGCAATAATGTAATTGCATAAGGTAGAATTTTGCAATGACCTGGATGTTAAAAATTCTACATTCTGTTAGAAGCTCGATAGTATTTACAAGTTTTCAGGACCTTGATTTTACAGTTATTAAATGACTCTGTGCACTGCCTGGACAGAACAAAGGTGATGGCAATGGCTCCTGTCCCAAGAAGCTTATAGTCTAAATCAGGGGTCGGCAACCTTTCAGAAGTGGTGGGCCGAGTCTTCATTTATTCACTCTAATTGAAGGTTTCACGTGCCAGTAAAACATTTTAATGTTTTTAGAAGGTCTCTTTCTATAAGTCTATAATATATAACTAAACTATTGTTGTATGTAAAGTAAATAAGGTTTTTAAAATGTTTAAGAAGCTTCATTTAAAATTAAATTAAAATGCAGAGCCCCCCAGACCGGTGGCCAGGACCCAGGCAGTGAGAGTGCCACTGAAAATCAGCTCGCATGCCACCTTTGGCACACATGCGATAGGTTGCCTACCCCGGTCGAAATTATATCTCATCCAAAAAAAAAACAAAAAACACTTCCAGCAACATAGTACCCCTTAACATCGGGTTGAAGTCAAGGGTCCAGCACTGCCTTACAGGGAGGAGTGGCAGCTAGAAATTGGAAGAATCTAGCAATTTCTTGCATATCACCCATCCAAGTACAGACCCGGCTCAGCCCAGCTTAACTTTTAAGATTTAAGAGTATCATCACAAATAGTGTAGCAACCTGCACTTCATGTTCTGGTGAATGCCAATTTTTTATTGTGTCTCAAATTAAATATTGTTCTCTTTCCTAACCTAATATTAACTGAGATAATGAATTTATTCTGCATATTTGATTAATAAATCTTGATGTTCACTTCAACAGAAGTCAGTATCTGATAACTGAGGTGTGATTCCACCTTTTGAAATAGTCCATTAGAAGAGCTACACAAAGTGTCTAGTTTCTGGGTCTAGTTGCTCTCCTCAGTTTGCTGGGAGATGCATAATAACCTGAGCAATTATCAGGCATTGTGCATACAAATCTGCACACATTAGGATAGAAATCTCACATACAGTTGGATGGTAACAGCCTAAAAAACTTTATTGTTAATATAGTATTCACAAATTATAGGAAAAGACTATTTGATCAGAGAAACAAGTCTTTTAAATAGTAATGACATTCTTAAAACCTCACTTCTCAGTATGCGACAACTTACTTTCAGTTTCTTTACTCTTTGTTCCATTGTATGCATATTGGTTGCAGGCTTTGCTTTCTGTAATTCTTCCAGCTCTTCTTCAGTTTTATCCAGCCAAGCAGTAATATCACCGAGGTCAGAGTTCAGTTGTTGCCACTGCTGTAAATTCTGTTTCATTCTAAGTTTATTTCTTAGGTCCTGAGCTTGAATGAGCTCCCATCTCTCAATAACAGCTACAGTGATATACCAAGAAATGCTTTAACACGCCAATAATGTGAATATTATTTAAAACAGAACAGATTATTATTTACAAACTATCAAGTTTAGTGTTTCTAAAGAACCCATTCTACAATCAGTTTCTGACCAGAGAGTCTCTTTCCTTGTGTGATGGGGTATATCAGTCCTGCACTGGGCCAGAGGAGGTTAATCCCATGCTCTGGTCTGAGGAAGCCAGAGAAGCTTAATCCCATGCTCTGGTCTGAGGAAGCCATGCCCCCTCACCCATGCTGGGCATGCTCTAATTGGAACCACAGTATAAGAGGAAGCAGCTCAGCTCAGTCTAGGCTGACCATCGTTAATTGTACTGCAGGCTCCTGCTGGGAGAGTGCTGGAGTCACCAGATGCCAACGCCAGCCAGGTTGGTGCCTCTACCAAAGCCCAGCTGACTGCCAAGGCAGTGATTGCCGAGGGATCCCCTGCATTGGAAGAAGGGTAGGAAACAATTCCCCAGTGAAGGAATGGTAGTGATGGGTGACTGAGAAGCGAGGTATCAGTTCCCTCGGGTCCTGGATCGGGACTTGGCAGAGAAGGGTAGGCCCGGGCCCCCTACCCCATCTGACCTACTGTGGACACCACCGACATGCAGGGAGGTGAACTGGGCCATACAGCCTTGGGAATAAAGGCGGCTACCTAGACTTTGGCAACTAGGCCCTATGTCCTGAACCCCAGGACAGCTTTACTGACTTAGGCCATTGGGCCATACTGCCCTGGGAAGGAAGGCGGCTACTTAGACTTCAGCTACTAGGCCTTACTGTCCTGAACCCCAGGCTTCCCTTAGTGACTCGGGCTGAGGGGCTATACTGCCCCAAGGGGCTGACAGGTATATCTGCTCTGCGACATCTTGTATAATAATACCATAATAATAAAATTATTATAATGTACTACTTGTATCCTGAAAGGTCAGCTTTACAACCAGATATACAACCTATACAGGTTACCTGACACTACACAGGAATTTTTTCCACGGTAATTGAGGAATACATTATCAAGACAGAAATACAGAAGAAATATAGAGAGGTAGAATGTAATTATCCAGACTGAATTTGGCAAAAACAACAGGATTAACAACCATGGGATGAAAGTAAATACAAGTGACCAAGTTTTATGTATCATCTGAAAGAGGCATTTCCAGCAGCATAGTGCTACAAAAAACCATGTTGGAGTATTGCTTCTGTGCTGACTGAAAAGAAAGAGTGTCAACCACTCAATCACCAACATCACTTCTCAGCACATAGGCCTGCCTTGGAGATCTCCCATCCACACAGTGACCTGGCTTGATGCTGGTCAAAGTGTGCTGATGCAGTCACAGCATAAAATGGTTGGTATAGCTTCAATTTATCACTCTCACTCTACTGGAGGTTTATAATTATGGTACAGGGTATTGTAAGCTTAAGGGAGCCTGCTCAACTGTCTCTGTTCTTAGTATGGATCTGCTCTAACTTGAAAAATGTAGCAAAGATTACCAAGCCTTGGTTAATCAAGAGCTTATGTAAATGGCAGCTGTAATATACCATTTTTTCCTTGTGATTGGAGTATAAGTTACTGAGAAAACAAGTTAAACCAATCTTGATTTAGTCAAAGTAACATACTTCTTGGTTTCAGTAAAGAATTTTCACAGTCTGATTAAAAATCCCTTGAAGTGGCTAGAACCTCACTGAAATGAATGGGAACAATTTCACTTTTATCAGTAAGAAGACAAAAGTCAAGTATATGATGAGTCTGAAACTCTTGAGTCTAGTAGATAAAATATAAGGGCCGAGAATTCAGCAATAAACACAGGTCAGACAATGTCAAGTGAGAAGAAGGCTTAGCAAAATCTATCCTTTTGGAGAACGTGGTACATCTTTTCTCAATGTAAGTGTACTGTCATGTTGTCTTTGCTTTGTTTACTTGTGAGTCACATAATAAACCATTTCATAATAGCCATTATTCATTTTTTTACATTGTTTATCTTTACCTGTACCTGACTGCTTCTCTGCAACTGCAATGCTCACAAGCCCCTGTTCATTTTGGGGCTCTTCATCATTCAATATAGCAGATGCTTCTTTCACACAGTCCGTGCTCCCACTGCTTGCAGACACTAGCTGTTTAACCTAGAATTATTTCATAGGTTTATTAAACTCACATGCTGTAAATGCCCACGAACCTTCAAGTTGCATGCACATTGGTATAAAAGGTATAAAAGTGTAGGTTTTGAGAGTTATACTTAATAAAGGTGCAGCAGGCCAACATCATCTCTATGCAACAGCATTTTATGTATACCAGGTAAATATGCAAACAGTTACTAGTAGAAATACAGTAATGACCCAATCTGGTGAGAGGTTCAACTCCTTAAAGGTGTTTAGACTCTTAACTTCTGTGATTTCAATGGAAGTTTAGGAGCCTATATACCTTTGAAGATCTGGGCCCTAGTGATTTATTGATAGAAATTAGTTGATTCTGAACCACTGTATAAAATCTAGTATCTGTGGCATTTCCATTCACTCCATCAGGTACTGAGACTTGGCAAGAGCTACTATAAGAAAAAATATGGCGATGGACTAATAACAAGCATCTCTAACAATAACCATTAATAGCCCGGCCCCAGTGCTACCTCATTCCCATGAGAACTAGAGTATTGATGGCTATGGCCTAATCCCCCTGAAACAGTGAGCTGGCAGAGCAGGTACAATAAGCAATCCAGAAGGAGATGAAGGTAGAGCTGCTGCCAGTTTCACTACTGCTGGAAACCAACCACTAAAAGAATGAGCTCTCTTCTGGCTTCCCTACTGCCCTAGGCACAGTCACTCTGGCAATTCCCTCTTTGCCATCAGGGCAGCTCTTTGAATGACCAGAAATGGGAGGAGTAGCAGGCTGTGTCTAGGCAGACCCCCTTCCCCTCTTCCAGCCTGCATGCTGAGAAAGGATACTTTGAACCTAGAGTTTCTAGGGATTGTCCTGGAGTCTGCAGGAATTAAAGATTAATCTTTAATTGCTTAGAATTAATGTCCACAGATCTGGAACTCACATAGCCTGGCTTATATGGGGTACTTGTCTCTGGGCTGCCAGACTGCACATTTCTCACCATCTCTGCCTGGTGGTACTGATGTTTTCTGCAGGCTGGGCTCTCCGGGGAATGCCATGTAAGAGCTTCTGAAATGGATTTTCCTGCCACATTAAAAAAAAAAAGAAATTAAAAAACCCTGAATCTGAGCCCCTGAACTCTGTAGTGAAGCATTTACTTTTTAAATAAATTAAGAAGTGTTCTGAAGAATATGGCACCAAGTGATGGCATCAAAATGACAGTTCTGCAGCTTTCCTTGCAAAGCATGCACATTTGCAAAATGTCAGCAGTAATCCAGGAGGTAATGAAATGACAGCCATGCAGTTATGGGACATTTTATTTTCTTCTGAAAATGTTTGGCTGCAGTATGATTTAAAACAAGAAAAGAAAAGTTTGCACCATAGTTTTGGGAAGTTCCTATTCCCATGATATGATCATTTTGCTGCAATGCATGACAAGTGAGTCAAGAATAGACCTGTCCTGACTGGAAGAGAACAGTGAATGCTCATTTGGGATTTAACTGATGGCATGCCCAAGGCTCTGTCACACACAATGTAAAATTATAAGCGATAGTGAAAGTGCTCCTTTTACTTGCAAAACTAAACTACTGTCTCAGTAAATAGGTGATTACAATCAACAAGGAAAAAAATAATACCCAGACCAAACCACCATGAAAGAGCTGAAAGATTTTGGATCAATATAATGAAATGCACATTAACCATCTCTGCATTTGACAGGAAAATTCTAAATGGCATGTCCTTGACTGCTTTGTAATGTACATGTGTTTCTACTGCAGCGTAAAAACACCATGACACAATGGCACATGGTGTCCACACAAGGCAGGAAATCAGACGTTACGTATGAAACAGGTTTAGGAGTATAGCGTGCACCACAGGGAGATTGCCATGTTCAGACACATGCATTAGCAGGTGCCTACCAGAAGATGCTTTCAAAGTTTTTGTGGTCATTTTAAGATATGCCTCAGGATTTTCAGTGATTTCTACATCTGAAAGAGAATAACGTCATTTTCCTCACTGGACAAATATTTGATATTTACTGAATATTAAACAGAAACATCTGAAATACTGACTGAAAGGAAAAACTTCATTACTATTTTCATCAGACATTTTTAGACAACAAGGAATTTGGGAGAGTCATTCAAAACTTTAAGTTTGGTTTCGACAAAACTATCCTTTTTGTCCAGACAATATCATGAAGAGTTAAATAACACTCACTTTTTTCTATCATTACAAATTAACCCCCCCAAACAAATAAACAAACAAACAGGTGCCACTTCAGGGATCCTGGAGGTGGCTATAGTGAAACAAAAATGTTTGGGATTATTGGCTCTTACCTGAGAGAGCACTGTAGTATGTTCCTTCTTCTTCATCCTCATGAGAGGAAGAGCCCCCTACATCACCTGTGTGATCCCATTCAAGTGGGATGGAGTCAACACTGACAGGGGTCTCACAGCCTGACCTTTCATGAGGCGGTGCAGGGGACACAAGATGGCAAAGGGACTGCTGGGAAGAAGGCACCTCATTTGTTGCCTTCTTATGCCAGGGATCATTTTGCATTTCTCTTGAGTCTTCTGCATCCGTCTCATTTTCAGATGTATCTTTATCATCTTCTGTCCCCTAAAAATAATTGTTTTATGTTGTGATGAATGAACATAGATCTAGGTCACTTAATGAGTGATCCCAGAAGCAGCAGCATGTCCCCCCTCTGGCTCCTATACGGAGGAGCAGCCAAACGGTTCTGCACACTGCCCCGTCCGCAGGCGCCACCCCTGCAGCTCCCATTGGCTGTTGTTCCTGGCAAATGAGAGCTGCGGGGGCGGCACTTGGGGCGGGGGCAGCATGCGGAACCCCCTGGCTGCCCCTATGTGGGAAGGGGGACATGCTATGCTTTTGGGAGCCACGCGGAGCGAGGCAAACCCCCGACCCCGCTCCCTGGCTGGAGCAGGGCAAGCCCCGGAACCCGCTCCCCAGCAGGAGCTCAAGGGCCAGATTAAAACATCTGGAGGGCCGGATGCAGCCCCCAAACCATAGTTTGCCCACCCCTGCATTAAAACCATGCTGCTACTCAGCTACTGCTATGCAATGAGTATTTCGTTTTCATACCAACACCCTGCCAAAGCACCAAGACCATACTTATCCCTTACAGGATGCCTGGAAGTCAATCTTTGGTGGAACCGAGAGACTCGTCCAAACACTTCCTGACAGTATCTATGCAGTTCCTCCAACTCATCTTCAATCAGGGTAGCATCCAAAGGCTCACTCTTCTGAATCAGTTGCTCTCCAAAAACTATGAGCTGATCGATCTTATTGGTGTTTAGGGTTATTTCCTGTTGGAAACCCTATATTGAGCATACATAAGAAATGGTTACTTAAGCAGTGTTTCTTTCTTGCCTGTGCTTGAGGCTGTCCTTCTGCTCTAGCACTGTAAAGGGAAAGGAATCTGAACACTGGCACAGTCATCTATCTTCTTTTGGCAGATAGCTTCCTAGCCACCATCTGTAAAGGTGTGGTTTTTGTTTTGCTAGTAAAAGTTGTGTGGGTGAATTTAATGTGTGAATTTAGGTGCTGACTGAAATTAGCACAAAGTGAAGATCCATCCATGCAACAAGATCAGCACAGGCAACAGTGATGCAAACTTGCCCACACTATCCGGTGGATGTACCACAATCCTGATCTGGACGGACCACCTCAAGCGTGTGAAAGAATAGGCTATTCTTCATGCCTATGCAAAGTCTTCCAGTGAGCACCCCAGTACCAATGATGGTATTTGTGACGTCGGGATCTAGCCACTAAAACCTGAATGCATTCTATCTTTGCTATTGAAATAGATGGCAAAAACTTCTGGTCACCATTAGCTTGAACAAGTGACCTATAGGTAACTTGAACCATCAAGTCCCCCTTGCCACTAAGTAACCTTTTGAACTTCGCACAGAATAAAACCGAATACATGCTGTGGAATAAGAAGAATGTGTTACGGGGGAAAGGACAAGAGTACTGCTAAAAGGAATATCAACTTAATTATTCATGTAGCAAAGAATTAATACCTTCCTGAAGGAATGTCACAAAAGCTAGTACACATGTACGTGATTGAAATTTTCAAAGAATATACCTCCCAAATATGCTACATTATACAAATATCATTATACAAATATGCTTACATTATATTAAAAATCCTAATTGGAGATAATAATATTATTACAGAATTGGACCTATCTACAAGTTGGCTAACACCTTCTAAACTTTGATTTTAGGTATATAGCTGTTTAGTGATTGCTGTTTACATTTACCCAGATTTAAGCTATTCTTCAGGTTTAATATAACTGTCATTGACACTAAGTTGTAAGGGGGAATGGAAAAATAGAATTGAAGACTCTGAATACTGAACTTACATTTTATAGAAAGTATTTTTTATGTTGAATTGTACAATTATTTTTTAAAGTTTACTGATCCTATAACAAATATGATCTGATGGACATAATGTATGTTGTCATGAACGAGCCCATAGATAACTGGCAGGCATTGTCAAGAGACTACAGACTGACATCATCTTTGTTCCGTAAAACAGCTGTTTTGAATGATACATACGTTTAATTGCCGCATTTTGTCGTCAAAGTTACTCTCTGAGAAGTGTTCCACATTTGTCAGCTGAAGGTCCATTTCTGTGAGCCACACAAGAATGCTTTCCCTTGTTCCCTCAAACTCATCTCTCTGGTTGGTGAAGTACTGAATAAGAAAAGGGCAGCTGTACATTATTAGTTTAGTTACTGAATAAAGATTGTCATAGGAGCATTTTGAAACTGGCATTTTCTTTCAGAATTGCTGTTCATTTTAAATAGACATGTGTGTAAGGCCTTGTCTACACACCAGAATTAGTCTAAGTTGGGTATACTTAAACCTACAACCCCCGCTAGCACGGACACTGTTATACTGATATAAAGGTGTTTATGCCACATAGGAAGGGGAATGAGGTATATGAGTATAAAGCATCTTTATACCAGTATAACTACACCCACACTATGGGGGAAGAGGGGGTGTCCTGGTATAACTATACTTGTGAAAAAAAAAAATCCACACCCCTAATCCACATAGTTCTACCAGTACAAAACCCATATTTAGACCAGGCCTTAGCTGTTTTTGCTGCTCTAACTTTAGCAGCTAGTTTAGATAAAGGAAAAAAGTCCCATCTCTAATTAAAATTAGATCATCAAAATTAGCAAAATGATTGATTAGCTGGAATGTGGAAATACACTCAAGTGTAATTATCATGCCATTTGGTGTTAAAGCCATTTGTATAAATTTGTTCTACTTCCTGCTGTCTCCCACCCAGGTGGAGATCGGAAGAGGAGCTTTTTCCATCACAGACTGCTAAACAGTTCCCAAACAATAAATATACTGAAAAGAGATTAGGTAAAAGAGTGCAAATGACACCTTCTAACTGCAGGTTTGCTCCCTTTGCGTGGTTACAGTCAGATCTGCTGATTTTGGGGAATTTATTTTTCTTCCTCCCACTTGCTGGGAACTTGCTATATCATAAATTGGGCTGTGACTAGCTTTTCCAGGCCACAGCACAGGTATTTGAGCCCTGAAGTCAGTTTAACCAGCTCAGAGAGGATCACCTAAGTATTAGAACGAGCCTCTTCGTGTCCCAATACTCTTTTGCCACTCCCCTCCACTGTGGCTCACGTTGCAGGAGAAGGAGGTCTGGCTGAAGAAAGTGGTGTGGCCAGTATGGCCCTTCACCATACCTTGTACATTTTCAACCCTTTGGGCCTGTCACAAACCAGCATAAATTACAGCGGCCTTGTACAACACTACACCAGGATCTAGGGAGAGAACTTCTTTTTTGCACCCCAGCCCCAAGTTGCCCTCTGTGCAATTCAGCTGACCTCAGGACCTTGCCCTCTAAATTCAGAAAGGCACAAAGAATTTTATTCAGTATTGGAACAGATAGGTGCAATTCCAATTAAGTCAGTAGAGACGCACCTATTTACTCCAGTGCTGAAATTACCCCAATAGTAGGTGTGACAGAGTTCAAAGCAAAAAGGGATGTGGTTAAGATAGGGAGGTGTATTCTGTGTAAAATGGGCTTATGCTTTAGCCCATAAAAAGCCCTATTTATGATACAGCAGGCCCCCAGCAAGCCTATATTTTGTGCAGCAGCCCCTGGAGCCTTGTTTAGTATCAGGATTGCCACGCAGCATAGGTCACCTGAGGACTGGTTCAGAAGGCAAAGGAAGAAGTCAAAGTAAAGTGTCTCAAACTCTGGCAGACATTAAGCAGAGTGCATCATGTACCATGAACACAGCCACAGAAGGGAGCTGGGTCAGAGGAGAGGCAGAACAGGAGCAGCACTACCTGGGGGAGGGGTGAAAGACATGCTCTCCAAAACACTGCCTATTATTCACCTACTCTTCACCTTCCAGCAGTGCTGGTTAATGTCAATCTATTTGTTAAGGACAAATGCCACCAAATGGCCTCCATATGAGGTGCCCTCACGCATTGATTGGTAACTTACACACCTTGCTGCATTAACCTCTGGTTACACTTTACTGAAACATACAAAAGGAAGTATTTCTTCACACAATGCACAGTCAACCTGTGGTACTCTTTGCCAGAGGATGTTGCGAAGGCCAAGAGTACGGTTAAAAAAAAAACTAGCTAAATTCATGGGGGATAGGTCCATCAATGGCTATTAGCCAAGATAGGCAGGGATGGTGTCCCTAGCCTCTGTTTGCCACAAGCTGGGAATGGGCGACGGGATGGATCACTGGATGATGACCTGTTCTGTTCATTCCCTCTGGGACACCTGGCACTGGCTACTGTCGGTAGACAGGACACTGGGCTGGATGGACCTTTGGTCTGACCCAGTCTGGCCGTTCTTATGTTCTGTTCTTATGACTGCAGAATCCCAGTATGGATTGACAGATTTTCTTGGGATAACTTTATCCACGTCTCCATAGTTAGTTCTAGTTAAGAACAAAGGCCAGTTTCTTGTACCTGACTCCTGTGCCAAGCCCTCTCCTCCCAGCCCTGGTTGCAGGAGTGTCAGAGGTGGGGTAGATTGTCCCAGGAGCACAGCTGTCCCTAGGGAACCACTGCCACCATGGGTAGATTAGAACAGCCCCCAGGCTGCCCTAACCCTGTGCTGGAGCAACAACACATCCACCCTGAAAATCAGGGAGCTATTAACAGGCTGCCTGATGGCATCCCTTATCTTCTGTTGCACTAAGTGGAAACCTGGTGCAGGAGAGAACTTGGGGCAAATGTTTAACCTCACCTTGAGCTGTCTTTGATTTTGCTGGTTTGTGTTCCAGCCTGATTGTTCCTTATGTAAACTTTGGGGTTTGCATTTATAAATGAAAAATCTAACTGTGTAGATGATGAGCATTCTCATAACAACTTTGCACTTAGGTAGTGTTATTTCTACATGGGCCTCACAGGGCTTTACACTAACCCTCACAACACCCTGCAATTACCTTCAGTCTTCTTAGAATGGCAGCAACCCGTTTCTGGAGATTGTCCCAGCGCTGGTTGCCTTCATGTACCATCTGTTTCAGCTTGCTGGCTGAATCTGTACGATTCTCGCGGGCAAGCCGCCTATATTGTTTATTGATTAGCTCCAGCTGAGTGAGTCGCTCATGAATTTGTCTTTGAAATGCCTGTAATGCAAATTTAGTAATCTTATTCCTTTGCACTTCAGAGAAAAGATCGATAAAATACTGCAATCATGGAACAGAAAAATCGGATCCTCACAATCAATCAAAACCCTGATTATGTTTTATCACCACAACCTGCCCTCAGATGTGTGTTCATAGCTCCCACTGAAGTCACAGGACGTGAGAGCACATATGCAATTTGTCCTACTTACAGAATTTAGTCTATTACAGTTTCTTGTCCAATTGGAAATAAATGATCACATCCAAAATACATGTAGTATATAATAGCTTGCAATCTCTTAGACTTTTATAAGCAAAACAAACAGCTGAGTTACATGAGCAAATAAAATGTAGCTTTTAATAATCTACTATTAAGGACTGTTTCAAGGATTATCAACTTCTTGGAGAAAATGTGTCTAAAAGCAGTTCAACCACTCGCCCCAGGAACTAATACCAGGGTACAGTCTATTTGTTAGAGCCAGAGCAGACTAAGCAATTGCTTAGAGCCCCAAGCTGCTCAATTAATTATTAGCATGTGTTGGGGGCCCCCAAAATATTCCTGCTTAGGCCCTCCAGTGGGCGAGTACCACCTCTGGTTAGAGCAAATAAGTATCAGGAATGTTGGGTTCTGTTCCCAGCTCTGTCACTGACTTGCTGCCTAATGCTGGGGAAGTTATTTAACCTCTCTGTCCCTCCGTTTGCCTATCTGAAAGATGGGTATAATTGTATTCCCGTATCTCGGAGAGGAGCTGTGAAGTCTGCAAAGAGCTTTGAGAGGCTCATATGAAAGGTTCTTTATATGTGCAAGAATTAGTATTCTTGATAAGCACACATGATGTCTGTGAAACATCAATAGCTGAAATAAAAAGTGTTTACCTCAAACTTCTTCAGCTCCTCTTTGGCATTTGTGTATAAAACTTCGGAAGAGTTGGGATAAGCTGCTGTCCTTTCGGCCGATTTCAACCAGTCTTCAAAGCGAGAATAGTCATCCAAAAACTTCTGCCACAGGCGCCAGGTTTCCTCAATTCTGAGGTGGGGGGTGAGAGGGAAGAAAGGCTCTGGTTTATCACAAGCTTGCCAATCATGTCTCTATAATTTTTGCTTTTCTCTTCAAAATTTGGTTCATGTAGAATGTAACAAAATTCCCTGAAATATCGCACAGTTACATGCACGTCCTAGAAGTGTCAGAAAAGGACTCACTTCATTCGCCTCTCCATAGACATGGAACAAATGTTTCTCCACCGTCTGTCCAGACTCCTGGTAGTCTGCTGGATGGAGTCACATTCTGTCTCATTAGCACATGCATCTGAATCGCTCAGCAACTTGTCACAGATATTAAACACAGATTCTACCCCTTCACTGTGCTGCTCAATGTCTCGTTGCAGATCCTGTGATTAGGAAATAAAGAGTTCAATTAACAAGCAATTAAACATATACATTCCCTTGTAGTAGGTTGTAATGGACAGAGAAGAGTGATCGCCAGCTCAGTAAATGCAATTTTAGTTTTAATGAAGGGACTTATAGAATGTGTTGAACAAATGACAAACAAAGAAGAGATCAGAGAGCTGTCATGGGAAAGTGCATTCTTCCCCATTTAATTTCTCAGTGAAAGTCCAATACCTTCATTAATAATTTGACAAGTATAATACACATTCAAAATCCAAACCACACATTCTACATTGTAAAAATGTGAAGACAAATGTATTTGTTTTTACAATATCAGACAGCATCTTCTTCTTGGTTTATTCCACTATAAACTCTAGCGGTGAATACACAGGATAATTCATAACCTCAGTGAATGCAAAAGCATAATTCACGTCACTCTGGTAATATCACAAACTGCAGAAGAGTGGCAAACACCAAAGAGTCACATCTGCAATTTTTCAGTTCCTCCCTCTGGGATCATCTGCTCCATGGTATCATTTAAAAATGAAAAGCAAAGTTCTCTCGTCCAATCTGCACTATGTATTTCTTCTCCAGAGTCTGTACTTCCATTGTATATGTGGCACTAATCTCCTATTGAGACCAATGCAATAAATGCAGAATGTGCAATACAGCTCCAAAGTGCAGTGTCAGAGAAGTAAACATCATCTGAAATGCTATTAAAAAGCCACCCCATGCAACCCTAGGGACTTGGGAAATGCCATTTAATATTAACCACATTTACATTTTTATGACCTGTTCCTGGCTTCACTACTGAGGATGCAATAACTCCGCAGGAACTTTATTGCAACACAAGCAAACAATGTCAGTGGGAAATCCCATTAAATGGTAATGCCAATTCCACCAGCACTCCTGAACAAGAAATCCACTGCTGGTTTTGTTCTTGATTTTACAGCCCAGGGAGAACCCACAGGAATAGAGAAGAACACAAGGACTTAAAGGAAGATGCTCTCAGGAGTTAATAAAAGACGAACAGTATAACTTCAGAATGTTAGCACAAAAGGAGCAAAACCTCACTGGCTGATCTAAGTGAGAGTAGCATAGGTACCTGAAAGCAGAACTAAGCCAGAAATGACTAAAGTTAAAGTACATACAGTATTTTACATAAAAAGAAATATCCTTGGAGTTAATGAAAAGCTGCTGCTATTGATAATGATTTATGACATCATCCGTACCACTCACAGAGGTTTATTTCTGAGGCTGTTAGAACACCAACTAATGCCAGAGTTTTGTATGTATCTTGCTAAAATTCAAATCTGTCTAATTTGTTATGTAACCACATAGAGAAGAATGTCAAATGTGACTTGAACCTCTTGGGCCAGATTCTGGTGCCCTTATTCACACTGCCCGTGAGTTACTCCTTGAGAAGAACCATTGATTTCAATGGGGCTATTCACAGAGGGCTAGACTGTGACTTTAGGCAAGGGGGGTGATACACAAGCTGGGCTATCCCAGTAGTAGCATTATGCTGAGTCACCACTTTGAGTAACAATTCTACCCTGATTCCTCCTTGCCACTGCGGGTGTAGTAATCTGTGGTTGGCCTATACCAGCGGTTTATCACTCTCCTCTCACTCCCCCAGTGGCTCAGCTTCTGTGAGTGGAGGGTGGGGAAGTGGAGGCAAGGCTCTGTCCTGTCCCTAATCTCCCACTCCATAGAGGGAGTAAGCAGACAATTAGCCTTACTTATTCCTATCCACCTGGACCAAGAGCAAGGTAGAGGTGTAAGGAGTGGTGGTGGGGTCTTACTCCTCTGCAGTGTGAATCACCATCTAGCCCAGAGTAACAGACTGCTCAGTGCCACAAGTACTCCTCGTTCTTAAAATCTAACCCATGTTTTTCTGACTGACTGCAATGTGTATTGTTACAGTCTTCCTGTTCGCGGATAGCTCAGCTGTTCTTTGGTTCTCTGTTACTTTTGCCTGGTGCTTCTAGAAAGTAAGAGCACTAATCCTTATACAGATGCTAAAAGCAGATCCAGCACAGGATTTAAATAGGTTACTATGGATTCTAGGCTGTTCTCTCTATCCAAGAAGAGGCCTTGTCTTTTGAATCTGTGGCCTGTACATAGGAACAGATTCCACTCTCTGTTACGCTGCTGTAAATCTACAACTGACTTCAGTGATGTTACTCTGGACTTACTTACATTGGTGGAACCGTGATCAGAATCTTACCCCCAGAGTACAAAAACTATTCTATTAATGCAAAAGTGGCTTGCTGATACTACCAAAGTATTGTTGTTATCCGTTATGTTTGGGTTCATATAATAACTTCAGTCAGAATCCTTGTTGCTATCACAACTGCTTAATTAAAACCATGTTAACTCTCATTAGAGTGGCAAGACAAACTAAAATACACTAAGTGAGGCACAAAACATGCATACAGAACAAAATACTCCTCACTTCATTGCTCAAAGTTTATTAGACTTAATTATTTAACTGGCCCTACAATGCTGGACTCCTCCTGCAATACTGAGACATCTTTAATTTGTATTTTAAATCTTAAACAGAATGCCTTATGTTGCGATCTTCAACCTGTAGATGAATGAAACGTTATAAAAGCATCTCCACCGGCAAACAATTACCCAGAGTTTTAGAATTAACAGTTATTCCAGACAGCATACATAACACCTTTGTGATCATGGATGTCAAACATAAAACAATCTATTAAGACATATTCCTCACCATTAGGCTGTATCCATCAAAATATTTTTTTGAAATAAAACCAAGGAAGATCTTTTCAAACCCCTATGTGAATGCAACAAGTAAAGCTTAGTGAAAGGCTTTCTGCTTTGAAGTCTTTAGAGTGAGCACTACCTTGCCATATCCAGTGTGTTTAAAGGTTACAGCAGGAGGAGGCTAGGGGTGTCCCAGATTTCTTTGTTTAAAATGAAATCCAAGCAACCAAACAGTAGCTTATTCTATAGGACTCTGAGGAGTAAATAATGTATCTTTGCCGCTGAAGTCGGAATGGCCATAGTAAAAATAAATTAGTTTGGACACAATTCTTTTGTGTCCCAAGTCTTTGTTTTCTGCTCCCAGGAGGAGTTATCTCGGGTGTCAGCCGGGCATAATTTATCACAGCCTATGGAAGCTAAGAGGTTTTAATGAGGGGAAAATAATTACTTGTTATTTAAAGAACCCTTACCATTGCAGATTAAACTATTAAACACTGGAAGCCAAAGGCCACCCTTGCTCCTGTCTGCATGCACAGCTCCTCCTACTGAAGTCAATGGGAGCCATGCCCACTACCTCTGCAAAGGGTGAGTCTGACCCTGACTGTAACGCCTCCTGAAGTGCTGTGTTGAGCTCTGTGGAAAGGAAGCTCAAATAATTCCACAGGGAACGGAGCTCTTATATCTGGATTAGTCAAGGTAGTTTCTCTCAGACAAAGGAACAGCCAGTGGGGTGCGGAACACTTAAGCAGCCATGCATGTTGTTTGCAGGCAGACCTATAAGCCTCCACTTTTGGAAAGTTTAGCCCTAAAAGTTTTAGGATAAACTATAAATGCCCCTATTATGGCGATGGTCAGAGTTAAGTCGTAGGACCTGTTGTCCCACAGCGGCAGGTATTTTTAATCTGTTTGTGCAGACACTTCAGCCTAGATTGTGCCTTTAGGCACAGCCCCAAGCAAGGGGTGATGATGCATAAATTGCACTGCTCCTCAGAGACACTCCTCTGAGCCACAGTCCCCTCCCTGCTTCTCCCATGCACGAGTGGGTGAGTGCAATAATGCCATCCCTGCCCTGCCTCCCAAAATCAGCTCAGCTGTACTAGCTGCTTTGTTAAGGCCCTGCCCATTCCCGTGAGGAATTCCTGCCTATCTGCCCTGGGAGAAGCAAGCAGGTATGGGTCAAGGACCTCAGTGCAGAGAGGTTCACTCTATCCCTCGCTCCTGTGCATGGGCACAGACTGAGGGCTCATCTACACTGGATATGGTAAGCGCTGCCGTGGCAGCACTTTATCATGGCTTTGTGGTCATGGCGAGCGGTGGGAGAGAGCTCTCCCAGTGCTCTAAAAAACCCCACCTCCACCAGGGGCGTAGCTCCCAGCGCTGGGGCACTGTCTACACTGGCGCTTTACAGTGCCGAAACTTGCTGAGCTCAGGGGGATGTTGTTTTCACATGCCTGAGCGAGAAAGTTGCAGTGCTGTACATTGCCAGTGTAGACAAGCCCGACATCACTGTCTAGCCCTGAAGCATCTGCTGTCTTGAACCGAGCAAAGCCTTATCCAAAGGGGAAGAAGATAAGAGAACAAACAACACGACAGAGGTGTAGTCACATTGCTTAATGCACTAATGGAAGGCGGGAAAGAATTTTATGAATGTTTTTGTTTGTTTCTACAATATTTAAATTTCAAAAACATTCTCTAAGTGTTAAATCCCTATAAAGTGTCTCACAAACACTTTGTTAAGTGCAGTGTATTGTAGCCAGGTCGGTCTCAGGATATTAGAGAGACAAGGTGGGTAAGGTAATATCTTTACTGGACCAACATCTGCTGATGAGCGAGACAAGCTTTCGAGCCACAAAGGACTCTTCTTCAGGTCTGAGAAAGGTACTCGCAGTGTCACAGCAAAATGCAAAGTGGAATAGATTGTTTAGCATAAATAGCACATACTGTAAGAGACCAGTCAAGGTAGAGTGACCCATTAATACCACTCCAGTCATAGGACAAAAAGAGGGCGTTAGTGGGTTACAGCTTGTTGTAATAAGCCATACATCCAGTGTCTCTGTTCAAGCCATGATTTTTAGTGTCAATGAATTTACGCTCCCAGGCTCATCTTTTGAAGTGCAGGTTTCCTTTGAGGATGAGGACTGAGAGGTCAGGTATAGAGTGATCGCTTTGTGAAAAGTGCTCACCCACAGGTGATAGGGTGTTTTTGATGTTTTTTCACCCAGAAAAATGATAAAAGACGAAAAAAAACCTCACCTGCGCAACCATTTCAAAAGATGAGCCTAGGAGCTTAAATTCATTACTTTGCTAGACACTAAAAACCATGGACTGAACGGACACTGTTCAGACAAGAGATACCTTGAGTGGTCCCTTACAATGTGTGCTATTCATGCTAAACAATCTGTTCCACCTTGCATTTTGCTGTAACACTGGGAGTACCATTCCCAGAACTGAAGAAGAGCTTTGTGGCTTGAAAGCTTTTCTCTCTCTCACCAACAGAAGATGGTCTAATAAAAGATATTACCTCACCTACCTTGTCTCACTTTGGCAGGAAACACAATGGCTCAAAATGTGAACAACAGAAAAGTCTGTCAAGGAAAGGAAATGAGTGATTTTAAACACAGGACTGATCATAATCAGCATCACTTTAAGCCCATTTATTTCAGATGCTATGATTTTCCCACCTGCTGCTCGGCAAGTCTTTTCTGGATCTCTTGATCATCACAGATGTCATACACAACAGGCTTGGAAAGCTCAGCCTCAATGCGAGCCAACCAGGTGCGAAGGGTACTCATATTTTTGTCTAATGTCTGTATGACAGCAAAGGTCCCTTCCAGTTTCTTCAGCCTAGGGATATTGGAAAGAAAACAGGTTGTTATAAAGACATTTAACAATGGAAGCAGTATTAGCAGAGGCTCTGGAAATGAAGAAAGTATGATTTATACATTATTCTTATCTCCAAACTGACCTGCCTTCTGCAGATTAGAGACACATTTTAATTATAACCTACCCAAATTGGCATAGCAGATGCCTCCACAGCTGCAGAAGGTCCTAAGTGAGTCATTTTAGGAGACGCTGTGAACAGGGAGTGGCCTTCCTAGCCTCTTTCAAGTGCTAGTGGGTTCCTTAGTCATTTCCCTAAGGATTTGTATACAGAAAACTTGCCCCAGTGTACATTTTTTGTATTTGAGACAATCTAGTCACCCCCATCTTCCCGGGGTGCAGTGTGACACCACGTTGCCCCAAAATGCTGGGCTGTGCATACCAGGTAGGAACTGCTCCTTAGTCTTTGAGCTGCATGCTCCACTGCTTGCATAAGTGAAGCCATTTACACCCATGCAAAATGGGTCTAAACACTACTGGGTCAATTCGGATCTCTCCTCTCATTTACACTGGTAGTATTTTACAACTACTTGGTAAAAGTATACGTGAGGCCAGGAAGTGGAAAAATCATTATTTTCCCTAGTTTTCTAGGTTGGGCTCTTTCTCAAGCTACTCTCACATGTGAATTACAGTTCAACCTTGGAGGACAGGCACCCTGCCAGCAGATTTTGATCCTGTTAGGAATATATTAAGTGGGTTGTGCTGCCCCACTGAGGGAGATGGTTCGCTACAACAGCTCTATACCTGTGGGGTGGGAGTTGTTTTCTAGAGAGAGAGATGGAAGATGTATCTCATGGGTTGAGCAGTTTGAAGAGAGGAATCTCAAAACAGCCATGCCTAGGGAAAAGGTTTGAACTGAATATATGTGTTGTTTTAGTGTTAATTTCTGTGTTAATAAAGCCAAACCCCAGGAAAAGGGGTGAGTTTGGACATTGCACTGTGTGTGGACTATGCCTCTGCCTCTTCTATTTTCAGCAGATCTGAGGGTTAGGGCACACATCTCTATGGCTTCCATAAACAGGCCATCTATACTTTTGTCCCCATAGCAATGGGATATTTTGGCCACATGGACTATACTGGTTTATGCAGAAGGGTGCAACAGAATCCTCTGACATACATGAAACAGAGAGGTTAAGCTAGCATAATAAATCTAAATTGAGAAACTTAAATAAGCCACTATGAAGAGAGAGAGAGAGACTGACCACAAAAGAGACAAGTTTGAGGAAAAGGTCCAGCTCTGATTTGCAAAGACAGCAGAGACTGTGGGCCAGATCCATCCCTGGTATACTCTCTCTGTAGTCAATGAAGTTACATCAGGAAGGAATCTGGCTCTGGCTTTCTCTTGCCCAGATGGGTTAACTTTATTTCTACCCACTCCCACTTTAGCATCTAAAATAGGCCAAAGTCACAGGTAGTATATCCATTTGTCTGTTCCAGGATGGTGACTCCTGTGTACCTGTTTTGTATGGGTAAATTTACAATTCCTGATTGATGATTTCCATGGGAAAGACAGGATTGCTACTCTGCAGGGGCAGCTATTGCCCTGCTTCAACAATGTTTTGGAAATGCTTTTTCAGATACGACAAGGGAGCTTGATATTATATTGCAGCAAATGGCTCTAGTCCAACTGGATATAAGAATGGCCATCCTGAGTCATCTAGCCCAGTATCCTGTCTTCTGACAGTGGCCAATGCCACGTGCTTCAGAGGGAATGAACAGAACAGGTAATCATCAAGTGATCCATCCCGTGTCATCCACTCCCAGGTTCTGGCAAAAAGAGGCTAGGAACACTGAGAACATGGTGTTGCATCCCTGCTCCTGCTGGCTGATAGCCACAGATGGACCTGTCCTCCAGGAACTTATCTAGTTCTTTTTTGAACCCTGTAATAGTTTTGGCCTTCACAACATCCTCAGGCAAAGAATTCCACAGGTTGATTGTGTGTGTGTTGTGTGAAGATGTGCTTCCTTTTGTTTGTTTTATACCTGCTGCCTATTACTTTCATTGGGTGACCCGTAGTTCTTGTGTTACGTGAAGGAGTGAATAATATTTCCTTATTCACTTTCTCCACACCAGTCAAGATTTTATAGACCTTTATCATATCTGCCCTTTGTCATCTCTTTTCCAAGTTGAAAAGTCCCAGTCTTTTTAATTTCTCCTCATACAGAAGCTGTTCCATACCTCTAATAATTTTTGTTGCCCTTTCTGAACCTTTTCCAATTCCAATATATCTTTTTTGAGATGGGAGGACCACATCTGCACACAGTATTCAAGGTGTGGGGGTACCATGGATTTATATAGAGGCAATAGGATATTTTCTGTCTTATTATCAATCCCTTTCCTAATCGTTCCTAACATTCTGTTAGTTTTTTTGACGGCCACTGCACATTGAGTGGGATATAAGTGATCCATCCCCTGTCATCCACTACCTGTCGGCTATGACTTCAGGCAACTACCCACAAAGACCCCAAGATCTCTTTCTTAAGTGGTAACAGATAATATAGATCCCATAGTTTTATATGTATAGTTGGGATTATGTTTTCCAATGTGCATTGCTTTGCATTTATCACCATTGAGTTTCATCTGCCATTTCGTTGCCTAGTCACCCAGTTTTGGGAAATCCTTTTGTAATTCTTTGCAGTCTGCTTTGGACTTAACTATCTTGAGTAATTTTGTATCGTCTGCAAATTTTGCCACCTCAAAGTTTACCCCTTTTTCCAGCTGATGTATGAATGTGTTGAACAGCACTGGTCCGAGTACAGACCCCTGGCGGACACCACAATTTTCCACTCTTCGCTTTTCAAATCACCTTGCGTATCTACAAAATCACTGTGTACTGTACAAACAGAATACCATAAAGTGCTCAGAGCTTTGCATTCGGACAACACGTGAGGGCTGGTTGATGGGATCCAGGCCTCAGACTGGCACCGTTCATTCACACCACATTCATGCTAAAGGTGCAGTTCTGCAAACACTATCCAAGTTAGCGCTCGCTACCATGACTTCAGTGGACGTCAATATTAGTAGTACACCTAGTATTATTATTACTATTTGTATTCCTTTAGCACCAAGGGGCTCCCATCATGGACCTCAGCCCCCTCGTGCTAGATGCTGTGTAAACAGAACAAAAATATTCAGTCCCTGCCCCAAAGAGCTCACAATCTAAGTATAACATCAGAGACAACAGGGGAATGCAGAGACACAGATGGGGGACCACAAGTAATAATGAAAGCTGCGAATCTGTCATGGAGGTCACAGATTCTGTGACTTTCCGGGACCTCCATGACTTCCGCAGCTGCTGGTGCGACTGACCCCAGGGCCGCCCGAGCACCTGGCCTGGGGTAAGCAGCGGGGGCTGCCCCTGAGGCCAGCTGCTTGGGCAGTTGCTGGGATGGACCCTGGGACCAGCCACTCGGGCAGCTGCTGGGGTGGTCCCAGGGCCAGCCACATTGGCCACTGCAGGAGCAGCCCCAGCAGCTGGCCCTGGAGTCACTGGAGCTGCAGCAGTCCCGGAGCAGCAGCGGTCCCAGGGGCCACCCTGGAGGCCATCAGAGCAGCGGTCCCCAGGGCCTCAGAGCAGCCGGGGGAAGTCAGCCCCCACCACCAGTGCAGGGGCTAGCTGTCAGTGTCAGGGGCATCCCAGAGCAGCGGTGTCTCAGAGCCATCCAGAGCACCCTAGGGTCTCAGGAGCTGCTAAGTTTTAGTCAGGGGTATTTATAGTGTAAGCAGTGTCAGGATGAGCTCCACCCTGACATCTGGTGGTGAGGTGTGGCAAGTTGTGGAAAAAAAAAAAAAAACTTCAGGGGCCGATCTCATTTGCATAGGCACACCCACCCCGCCTAGAATGAGGCCATAGCTGCCCAAATGGTCACTTCGGCTGCTGTGGGATCCCCAGTGTCTCTGTTATTGGGGCAGGAAGAATAAATTGTTATTACCCTGATTATGGGAACTGTGCTTGGAACTGTACTTGGCCTTTTGCTATGATGGAGGGACTCACCATCAACTAAGTAGCACTCGCTAGGCAAGGGTCATGGGTTCCAAAACTGTGTGAATTGAGAGAGACTTGAGACAGGTATTAGTACCTGGTGGTGTGGGCCTGAAGCACCAATTGCACCTCTGTCTCTCTCCACTGTGGAATGTCAGAGCTAATTTTGGGTCTATTAAGAGTCTTGCTGCAGGTACTGTGCTGCATTCACTTTGGCCTTATGGTGCACCAGCACTAAGGCCCCCACTACTATGAGCTGAAATCACTAAGAGCTGAAATCACTGAGCACTGTGTCAAGTAGTGGGGAGCCGGAAGATCTAGAGTGCAGTGGTGCTGTTCGTGAGACAGCGGTGTGTTCGTGAGACGGCGAGCTGAGCAGAGCTGTTCGTGAGACGGCGAGCTGTGCAGAGCGGAGCCGTTCGTGAGACAGCGAGCTGAGCTGAGCAGAGCTGTTTGTGAGACAGCGAGCTGAGCAGGAGCAGAGCCAGTCGTGAGACAGCAGCGTGTTCGTGAGACGGCGAGCTGAGCAGAGCTGTTCGTGAGACGGCGAGCTGTGCGGAGTGGAGCCGTCCGTGAGACAGCGGTGTGTTCGTGAGACGGCGAGCTGTGCAGAGCGGAGCCATTCGTGAGACAGTGAGCTGAGCAGAGCTGTTCTTGAGACAGCGAGCTGTGCAGAGCAGAGCCGGTCGTGGTGGAGCGGAGCCGTTCGTGAGACAGCGGTGTGTTTGTGAGACGGCGAGCCGAGCAGAGCTGTTCGTGAGACGGTGAGCTGTGCAGAGCGGAGCTGTTCGTGAGACAGCGAGCTGTGCAGAGCGGAGCCGGTCGTGGTGGAGCGGAGCCGTTCGTGAGACAGCGGTGTGTTCGTGAGACGGCGAGCTGAGCAGAGCTGTTCGTGAGACGGTGAGGTGTGCAGAGCGGAGCCGGTCGTGGTGGAGTAGAGCCGTTCGTGAGACAGCGTAGCAGAGCAGAGCCCTGTGGGTCAGTCAGCTTCAGGACACGTAAGGTGCCCCTTACCCCTTTCCCCCACACACAGGCACAGTTTAGGCAGACTGGGGAGTAACACTCTGCAGATGAACTTTTGAACTCTGGGGCTGGACTTTTTGGACTTTGGGTGATTTGTGGATTGCTGGACTCAAGAGACGTTTGGGTGCTGGGACTCAAGAACCCGAGGGAAAGGGGCATGCCCCAATTTGCTTGGGGTGGTTTTTTTTGCTCAAGGGTTGTGTTATGAATCCTGTTGGTGGTGTTTCCCCAACATAATGCCACATTGTTTCTCTCTGTTATTAAAAGGCTTTTTGCTATACTCAGACTATGTGCTTGCGAGAGGGGAAGTATTGCCTCTTGGAGGCGCCCAGCGGGGGTGGTATATATTTGTCCCAGGTCACTGGGTGGGGGCTCGAGCCGGTTTGCATTGTGTTATTGGAATGGATCCCCTAGATATTAAACCCGGCCCTTGTTGCTGCCAACTCTGATGGGCAGAAGGGTTACAATAGTAAAAGACATGGACAGGTCACGGGCCATGAATTTTTGTTTATTGCCCGTGACTTGTCCATGACTTTTACTAAAAATACCCCTGACTAAAACTTGGCCGTAGTAATAAGTAAGTGTTTGCATGGCTGCAACTTTGACAAATAAACAAAGATCAGGAAAAACAGGAAGGAAGTAATTTTACAATGAAGTGATTTTTAAAAGGAAAAGATTTTACAATGAGGAAAGCAAATACAGCTGTTTGTCTTAGAAACCTCCCTAATTCAGAATATAAATATTGCTCTCAATATGTTTGTTGTAGTAGAAAATGTTTGTTAGGATTGCCAGCAACTATAGCACAATAGAAACAACCACTGTGGCACTATTAGTATGTGTTTCCTTTGTAACACAATTATCACCAGAGACCTGCCAATCTAATTAACTAATCTGTTACATATGCCAGCTAGAATATGTCTTTCATCCCAGCCTTAATGCTCTGGGTCATTAATCTCGATCTTGAGAACTAAAACCTAAGATAAACGGACAGGTGATAATAATAAACGCCTTTCAGAAATCAGTGCTGGTACAATATCACAGTATGGGAACAAACTACTGTCTTGAATAAACACACAGACGGGTAAATTCTTAGTGAAGTCAACCAACACTGGGCATGTGGCTCAAGGTTAGTATATTCTAATTCTGTTCTATATAGGTTTGTATTCTGTGCACGACACTGCAGTATGTGAGTGCCTTCCAGTAGCGCATTAGGTGACTAACATCTGTCATGTGTTGTTTGTTCTCTCATCGTCTCCCTAGAGGAAGAAGCGTGCACAGTGGAGAGTTTTGTTTTGGAAGGCAGGGATTTTTTTGGGAGGGGTGGAGGAGGGGAGTTAATATAAATGTTGCTATGTATTTGTTAGAGCGGGGAGATCAAAGAAACACGCTTTGCACTTGGAGGAGATGGTGGTGAGGTTTGTGATGGTCCTTAGTTCCTGGGGGAGTTCAGTCCACAGTCTCAGAACCAGCCCCTGAAAAAGTTCTGTCTCCCGCACAGACAAGCTTTAACCTGGTTGTAGAGAGTTTCATTGTGACAGAGGAACGAAGTTGCCAGGTAGCCATAAAAAAATCCTGAAGGGTGCTGAAAGCCTACTGAGAAATGCTGGGTGCCCTCAACGCCCACTGATGTCAAAGAGAATTGGAAGCATTCCCTCAGGATTCCCAGGGGAATATTGGAACAAAGAATCCAAGACCCTTTGACTGAATAAAAACCACACATTTGTGTCACTGCTACCGTAGCCTTTGTGACGGGGCAAGGCCAGATGGCTACAGAAAAGTAGTGGGAGATAGATATATGAGCTGCAGGCTAAACAAATCCCTAGTACCAGGATCAGTGAAATGGCAGCTGCTCCAGGTCAATTAAGACACCTGGGGCCAATTAAGAACTTTCCAGAAGGCAGCGAGAATGCTAGGTTGACTGGGACACCTGAAGCCAATCAGAGGCTCCCAGTTAGTCAGGTGGGTGTGCATGTCAGGAGCTGTGGGAGGAAGTTGCACTGTTGGAGAGACTGAGTAGTACACACCATATCAGGCACAAGGAAGGAGGCCCTGAGGTAAGGGTGAAGTAGAGCTTCAGGAAGTGCAGGCTGCTGTGGGGGAAGTAGCCCAGGGAATTGTACATGTCATGTTTCTAAAAGGTCAGCTACCATAGCTGATACTATTAGGGTGCCTGGGCTGGAGCCCGGAGTAGAGGGTGGGCCTGGGCTCCCCCCCCCCCCCCCCCGCCCCACTTTGTCCCCTGATTAATCACTGAGGCTGGGAGATAACAGAGACTGTGCAAGGAAGGATAACTTCTCCTCACCTCCCTCACTGGCTTATGATGAAAATGGCTCAGTACACTGTGACCCTTGTCTCTAGAGAGAGAAGGGTTATGTGGAGGGTCACGGTGAACCTCTGAGGCTAGCAAAATCCGCTAGGAAACGCGGGACCCACGGAGGCAAGGACAGAGCTTTGTCACACCTTGTATTTGCTTTCTGCAAGTGTTTGTGTGAATTAACTTTTGTTTGCAGAAAATGTCATGAATGCTCCTCAAATCTGAACCATAGGAGTACGAGTGTTCGTATCATATGGCTGTCCTGAAAGCTCTTTATGGGTATGAAAGTCATTTAATCAGGGAGCAGAAGCTGTACCATGTGAGCGAGGTGACCAATCACACAGCACGAATAGTGAGTTAAGACAAGCAAATGATTAAAGTAATAGATGTGATGAACAATTCATGATCATCCATAGGCCAAAATAGGGTCACATAAAGCACTGGTCAAATAACTTTGAATAACGAACACATTTGTAACAATCGAAGTGTGTGGACAGCTCACTAATTTATTAGATAACGGACTCAGCTGCAACCAATTTGCTCAGATCCACTCAAGAGACTATTGGTTCCCAGCAGCACTGGGTCGTAACATTCCCCAGCTGCAGCTTGCTTCTCTGGGGCTATGAAAAGGAAAAGGCTGAAAAGTCTCCTGTACTTTGCAATGAACATGACTTAAATATGGCCCTTATTCATTCAATACGTGCTTAAGTACATGCTTGGAAGACAATTACTAAATGTTTTCATCTTAAAGCCTAAATTCAAGTAGAGGCAAGGGACTGTGTAGTGCCAGTGGGTTATAACTAAGGACCCGATCCTGAGACACTGAAGTGAATTTAAAGACTCCCATTGATATGAATGGGCTTTGGATCAGGTCCTAACATTCCACCACTGGAGCCTGAATTGAAATGCTTCAGATGGCCTAAAACAAATCCCTTCTAGATGTTGGTGTCATAAGCCCACATGAAGGATGGCATGTTTGGCAGTCCTTGCTCAGGATGTGTCCAGGGATAGAAGGGTTCTTTTGTTGCAGGCCAGGACTAAAGTGTGCTGGCAGGAACATGATGTGATAAAGAATTGCATAGTGCCTGCCTGCACTATGCTGGTTTATAACCAGTGCTGTCAGAAAATGTAGCAGAAAGAACAAACTATAAATAAAACTCATTTCTTTGTTTAATGGGATGAAGAGATTCAGATGCATATTTTTAAATCTCGTTCCACAGTGTAAATATCATTGTGGTCGGGGAGCAGAGATACTATTCATATTTGTTAAAAAAAAAAATATGGTGAAATTAAATTGCACGGTCAATTGACATTACTGCCTGATAACAGAAAATCTTTGTTCGGTAGATTTTAGTGCAAACGGACATATAAAGCACACAAGCTTAAGGAATGACTATTTCATTTGGGCCCAACCTTTAAATGTGTGCACGTTCATTTCTCTGTGCAGCTTCTGGCTCTTGAAAATAACACAGAAACCTTTCCATTGGTTGATTGTATTATTTCAATTACAAGAATTAATATCACATAATCACTGAACAAGAAGGGGCAAGCTACATTTCATATTAAACCTTCCATTTATCCATAATATTGTAGTCCCAAATCTCCACTGACATTGGTACAATGAGATACCAAAGAGACCAGTACACATTTTAACTTAGAAGGCCCCTCAATGCTATTTATCCGGTCTAATGAACTGCATCTCCCACACAGCATAATCCATTTTCTCATCCACTTGTCACAGGCAAATTGCAAACACACACACACACACGCACATGCTGACATAGCAATGCCCATCCCCCAAGTCTGCTGAACCACCCAGACAGATACTACTGAATTAGTGATTTCTATTCTTACACGCACTATAACCAAATGCAGAGCTGATTATTGAAACAGCACTTACCGTTTATAGGGGAAAATCATTCCTTAGCTTGTAAATTCCAAGCTGCAAGGATTCTGTCTGTTTAACCACAGCACTCATGGAAGAGGAAACCCCTCCTCTATGGATGCCCTATTTATTCATTGCTTTAGCATCTCCCCTAGGGGGGGGAAAAAGCCTTTTTCCATCCTCCTCCTCCTCTGCAAAGCCCCTAGCTGGGGAGTCTCGGCACGCGTGCGCGCACACACACACACTGAACAACACTGGTTTCCTTCTGTTAATCTGCATTTTTACCTGGCAAATTGCAGAGAACCCAACCACAAACACAAAATAGCTTTATTTTGACACAACAGAATCAGCTCATGAAGAAAAATACCTTGAGTGATTGCTTGGGGGTGGTAATGAAAAGGTGATGCTCCAGAGGCTTCAAAACCAAAAGGTAAAGTCTGCTGAGTACAGTCAGATACCTTCAGCCTCAGACTCTGATGATTTATAGAGGGATTTTCCTGTTGAAGCAATCCCCAAAATTAAAACACACACAAACGTGCGCACACACACACACACAAAATGCTTACTTGGATTATGCTCTCTGTTGCCTTGTTTGCTATCATATCACAGCTTTTTATGTACAAATTGAAGCTCACTCCTATTCAATTTACCCTGTCCTGTGCTCAGCCCTCCAGTGAAGGAGTAGGACCAATGAAGTGCAAGGAGTTACACTGGCAATCAAACTGCTCCCTAATCTTTACTTATGACATCATTCATTTGTCAAAAAATAAATCATCACAAATTCCGTGTTCTGACATCGCTGCCAGAGAAGGGTGAGAAGGGCTGGGAGGGAGAGAAAGAAAGAAACTTGGTTTAAACACAGATGTATCTGAAAATCAGCAACATGGCACAAAAACTTTGAAAAATCAAACCAAAAATCCAAGAAATTATTTGGAAGTCTAATGCATTTGACCATTTTCTCTGGCATTATGGGAAATCTGTGCCCACCCGATTTCTGCCAGGGTTTATATTTTTATTTCTTTTTTTGTGTGCAGGGAGTGAGTTCAAAATACATGAGTGCACAGTAGATTATTCAAAACAGAGACACCAGCAATAGCGAGCTGCCTCCCTTTGCAGGCCTGGCTCACGCTGGTGCTGACCCACGACGACCCTCCAACCAGGCCAATGGGGCCCACCTACAGGAGGCAAATTCTGCGCCTGGCCCAGTGTTAGTTTGGGTCTCACACAGGGACCTGGGGGGATTTAACCAGGGCCATGGGGTGGCTAATACGCAGGTGCCCCTAGCTGGGAGCCCTTGAAAGCCACAGCTGGAAACCACCCAGCCTCTGCGGGCTCTGGGTGAGGCCGCCCCACTCCCATGTGTGGGTTTTCCTGTTGACTCAGACCCAGCCCCACTTAGTCACATGGTGCTGCCAGGCCCCATCCCTGTGTGGCAGCTGGCAGAAGCGAGCCAGTCAAGTGACCTCAAAGGCCGGCTGAGCTGTGAGAGAGGGAGGGAGAGGCAGGCGCAACAGCTAGGTGCTGCAGAGAGGGGCTGCTGCTTTCCGGGTGGGGAGACTGAGGGTAAGGGGGGCGGAGGCGCTGTGACTCAAGCTGTTCAGGGGGTGACCGAACTTTTAAATTGCACCCCCCCTCCCGGCCCCACTATCACAGCAGGCAGATAGAGCCATTGGGATATTTGTCTCACTGAGATCCACTCTTGTGAGTAAACAAAGGCACACTCAACTGTCATTCTGCACCCGCCGAGGAGGCAGCTGAATCTTTCCTTGCCGCTGTCGAGGTGGCTGGCGTATGGCTTCAGGAGCGAGGGAAGCAAAGGGTAGGCCGTGTCCCCCAGGAATACTATTGCCGATGGTAATCCGCCAGTCCAGGGAAAAATGTCCTTGTTTGTAGCTTTCTGAAAAATCCTGTGTTGTTAAAGATGCGAGCATCATGCATCTTCCCCGACCAGCCCACACTGGCATTGGTGAAGTGTCTGTGGTGAGCCACCAATGCTTTCATAACCAGAGAAAAATAGCCCTTTCTGTTGATGTACTCTGTGGCAAAGTGGTCTGGTGCCAAAATAGGGATATGTGTTCCATCTATTGCTGCATCGCAGTTCGGGAACCGCAGTGCTGCAAATCCACCCACTACCTCACAGCCCTGTGTAGCAGGAGGCAATAAATGGCCCCTGCAGTGGATTTTGCAACTCCTAACTGATTTTCCACTGACCAGTAGCAATCTGGCTTTGCAAGTTTCCACAGTGTGATCATCATTCTCTTCTCCACAGTCAGTGCAGCTCTCAATTTTGGTGTCCCTGAACTGGAGGACTGGGGCGAGCTCGGCCCACGGATCCAGAAATGCAGCCTCACACATCGAAAGGCTCTGCAGCCACTGCTTGTCATCCCAAGCTTGCATTACAATGCAATCCCACCAGTCAGTGCTCATTTCTTGGGCCCAGAAGTCGTGCTCCACCATCTGCAGCTGCTCTGTGAATACCAACTGCAACCTTGAATTGGTTCTCACTATGTCCCACAGCAATCTGTCCTCCAAAAGAATCATCAGCTGATTCAGTTACTCTTGCAGCTGCAAATACTGGGAGGATCGTGAATCCTGTGCTTGCCACACTTATGACCGAAGTGCAGAGTTGTGCACGCTCCCTGTTTCAGTCAGAGATGGTGGACAGCCAGGAGTGCTGCGTGGGTTCATGAGATTTTGAAAAAAGGTGCAAAAATTATGGGATAGAGATGACATTATGGGATGGAGACAGTTGCATGTTGGGAAGTTGACCCCTTGCTCCCACCTCTGCCCAACTCGTTTTGGCTCCACCATGCACTGCCAAAACTTCCCAAAAGATGGTACGCTGGATGGGTGGCGGGTTGCATGCTGGCATATCTACCTATGGTGCACTGCAAACACTCTTGGTGAGCACGTGCAGTGCTGACAGAAGGAGACAAGTATGTGCACGCACATGCGATATACTAAGTATGGCAGCTGAAGGATGATGTAACTTGTTTCAGAGGGGTAGCCGTGTTAGTCTGTATCAGCAAAAAGAATGAGGAGTCCTTGTGGCACCTTAGAGACTAACAAATTTATTGGGGCATAAGCTTTCGTGGGCTAACTTGTAACTTGTGTTGACCAAAGTTTGTAGTGTAGATACGGCCAGAGCCTAAAGGCTTGTTTGTATGGCTAGTTAGTGTGGCGTAAGTCAGAGTATGAATCTACAGCATACAAGCTTTCCGCAAGGTAGCTCGCCATGTGGATACTGCTACCACACATAATGGAACTTCTTCTGCACTGTAGATTCCCACACTGGCTTTCTGTGCACCAACTTGCCATGTAGACAAGCCCGGAGCATTCCCTGTAACGCCACAGATTGACCTATTGTATGTAGACTACCTGTTGCAGACTGCAAGGCTACCTGTGTTATGCAGATGTTTTATTTTGCTTTAATCTGATGTCCTGAATATTCTTATGAAATCCTGTTTTACTATGACTCTTGTAGTTTTAGATTGCTGTTTAAGAATTTCACCCAGACTGTCCAGGGGAGGGGAAAAATCTTAATCTCTAAGAGGTGGAAGGAAGGGTCTCTAAAGCCAACCCTGTTTAGAATTATCCATCAAAAGGGTTTGCTGTGGTCAGGGCTATGAGCCTCCAGATGCATAGGATTTGCCGAATGACCATGGATGAGACCCGTCTTAGAATCATAGAATATCAGGGTTGGAAGGGACCTCAGGAGATCATCTAGTCCAACCCCCTGCTCAAAGCAGGACCAATCCCCAACTAAATCATCCCAGCCAGGGCTTTGTCAAGCCTCACCTTAAAAAAGAGGTGTAAGGTGAACGACACCACCATGTTGGGAGGTGTAAGGTGAATGACACCACCATGTTGGAAGCCTTAACGTTAACTTGCCTTGGCAATGTCCCCATATTTCAGTGCTTATATTAGGGGTTGTAGCCATGTATTTATTCCAACCAATCCCTGCTATAATTTGTCGTGAGCTGCCCTGCAGACAAAGTTACACAAATCCTCTCATCACAGCATACACCTGATTCATGCTGTTCTCAGTACTGCAAAGAAAGTGAATCTACGCAACCAACACAGGAGCACAAGGCATTACCAATAAGCCACGACAGACTGAGTTGTTTGGAAATGGTGCTTATTCTCTGCAATCTTATAAAGAAATTAGATTGAAAAGCTGCTCGCAATATACAGTATGTTTATGGGATACAAAAATACATGCTGAAAGTGCATTTATTACTGTAGACTAATCGGTTTGGTTATGGCCACTGGAGGGACCCACCACCAAGATGCCATGCTTTAATGCAGGTTCCTGTGTTTTCTGCGCAGTTTAAACATCAATTTATAAATAAGTACATTGTTAAACCCTGGGATTGTGAAGATATCCTCTGAGCATGAACCACCGCTGTGGTGGCTTCCTGAGTCTGCAGACAGTCATAATGAAACAATAGTTTCAAGAGCAAATACTTCCTCACTGTGCTTGCCCACAAAACACTACACGCAGTAGAATCTTGGTGGAAAGCAGGCCACAGAGAGAGGCCACGGGACTGCATTGCCCTATATGATGCACTGTCCCTGAAAACTCTCTCAATCCTTGGAGGCAATCGGCGCAGAGTACTGCTCCACTGCATACAGGGTGTGAATTCTTAGTGTATGTGTTCTTGGCAACCTGCCCCCCCTGCAGCCTACACACGCCATTTCCTCTACATTTTGGGCCTTGCACACTTGTGTGTGTACATATGTGTAGCATTTCATTTTAAGGGTACAGCTGCTAACTGATAAGTGGAGATAAGAAAAGATTGCGGATGATGTTCTGGAATCTAAGATACATGTTTCCACAATTAGTGGAATTGCAGAACACTCAGAAAGTGGCCAAAATCTCAAATTAGACTTTAAACTTTTGTTTGTCTAGTACCCTGATTTTTCTTTTCCTGCCAGCCAACAAAGGAAAGCACAGAAGAGATTGGCTAGCTAACAGTCTCTCCAAAGCTGTACAGAAATTAATTTACATAACTTAAAGAAAGGAACAGATGTCTGAATGTTATTTTTTCCATGGGAATTATGTTTTCAGATGCTTCCTAGTTTACATCAAACCATGCTTCAGCTGTGACACACATGACAATGCCTTTGTGAACTGCACAAGCCAAGCAGATACATACAATAAAAGTGCTAAGTCCATTCTGTGTAGCTGCTGCCATATGGCAAATCTGAGCTTGTCACCATGATCTAAGAGAATCACTCCAAATTCTAAACTGAGAAGTCACCTAATTTGCCCATCTGTCTCAGGTTGTTTATTGGTTTAAGGTGAAGTAAGTTGTTTATTGGAATTGTTCTGTATTGATTAGACTGGCTGTCATTTCAATATTGTATAGACATATATATATATATATATATATAATATTATGTGCAAAACACTATGTTAAAAACATTAAGGTTGCCAAGTCACGCACTCAAAAGTTAGGAAATGACAGAAATAAGGTTCCCTGTGCAATCTTAACGTAACCTTTTTGTGCATGTAGTTCATGATACAGCCTTTAATTATATGATCACATACTATTTTTTCCACAGGACCTGTGTCTCATTCAGGGCACAGGATGGATCTTTTAACGAAGTTTTGTGTGGGTAATTTCCTAAATCAAAAAAAAAAAAAAAATGAAAAAACAGAAATTCCACCATTTGACATCATCAGGGTTAGAACCTTTAGATCACTGCACAGACCTCTGCCACTTGAGGTAACTGAGATATTTGGTGACAGCAGAGGAATGATGAGACTCTCCGGCTCTGGAGGGGAGTGCATTCTAGGGGGCATTCCGCAGAAGGGTGACCCATTCTGTCCCCTACACACTGTCCTTGTCCTGTCTCTTCCCCACCCAGCTCTTTGTCCCAGTCTCATTCTCTTCACTTAGCCAGGCCCAGTACTTAATCTTCTCATCCCAGTCCCTTTGCCCAATAAATCGGAGTCTCACCAGTCCAGACTCCCCGACTTGCATTCCTCCCCCAGCTTCTTGTACTTAAGTCTCCCTCCCAGCTCCATATCTGATCTGCCTCCTCGCTCACTCTAATCTCCAGTTGCCCCTCCCACATATTCCCCATTTCCACTGGCTCCCAATCCCAATCTATCTCCCTGATCTCCTCATCAAATTTCACTTCCACCCTCTGGCTCCTTGTCCCAGTCTCTGCCCAGTCAGTCCCAGTTCTCCCCCAAAAGTCCAACAGCTTGTCATGTGTCTTTCCTACCCCCTCACTGCCTTCCACAGCCATTCTTAGTCTCCCCCATCCCCAGCTCCCAGTCCCCCTCCTACCCCAACTCCCAGTTTCCCTGCCCTCCCTCCCACACTCAGCCTTCAGTCCCAGTCTCCCCCATCCAGGCTCCTACTTCCAATCTACTCTACCTGTAGGTCTGGCTCTTGTCCCCACTGTATTTGAACCAGGCAGCTTTCTCCTCCATGCTCGCTGGTCCCAGCAGTGGGGTCTTTGAGAGAAAAGGAGAGACAATCTTCCTGGCTCTCAGTTCAGGGACATGGTCCTGCCCTGGCCCAGAGCTGCATTTGCAGGGAAAGTCCTGCTTAGACCAGGTTGGAGCATGCCCAGTGTGTCCAGAATTTTTTGGGAATTTAGCTGCTAAAATCTAAGGTCTCTACTGGGCCTGTGTAAGATGTATAACTCGACCAAACTGGGACAGATTTTCACTGGAATTGTAAAAGGCACTTCCCTGACACAAAGACCACCCTCTGGCCAAATTTCAAATCCTTACTCAAAGCATGGGAAGACTACGGCTTTTCAAATAAAAGGTAGCAAGACCTTTTTAACATGGGTAAAAACTTATTTTCCCTAGCTTTGGTCTTGGAAACAGATGACCTGTTTTGACTGAACTTAAAAAAAAAAAAAAAAATCAACCTGAGGCAGACATCTAATCGGGAAAATTTCAGTCAAAATGTTTAAAGTTTTGCAGTTATAAGCAACTATAAGGTTTTATAATGCGAAATGTCAGGCAACCTTAATTATAAGCGGTGCTACTAAGCCCCACCTATGAAAAACACATGCAAACACACACACATATTTCCATACAGACTTATACAGATATTATATAATCCAGAACTTCTGCAGGTGAAAATCTGTTGGTTCCACTGAAATTAAGGGATCTATGCCAATTCGCACCAGCAAAAGACCTAGCTCCATATAGCTGCTATGTATGATTGTTATAAGATACATATGTGGCTTATAATTTTCATTTTTAACTTGTAAAACTTATACATATCTCCCCTTAAGACATTTCTCATGATTTTTTTTTTTTTTTTAAGTAATCACTCAATTTAAATTTTTGTTTTTCCTCTCTGTTGTTGGATTCTGTCCCTGAATTTGTCTCTGAGAAGTTAATTCACCTGGGTGGCAGCAGTTGCTTACCATAGTTTGACAGTGTATAATTTTTCCTGTGTTAATTCATAGATTTTTAAGGCTAGAAGGATCCATTATGATTATCTAGTCTGATTTCCTGCATAATACAGCCCACAGAATTCCACCCAATGGTCAAGCTAGAGCCGATCTTTCAGAAAGACATCCAATCTCCCTCAATTGAAAATTATAGCTGGGAGGAAAAATTTGTACTGCAGTGTCAAAGCATGTTTGGGAATAAATGTAAAAGCTTTGCTTTCTCTAATTAAAATTGAAAAATACAGCGTGAATATGGGTTATATTTTCACAAAAGAAGTGCTAAATTTCAGAAAAAGTACACACTAATCCAATATCTTGTTTCTACTCCAGCCTCTATGTGTCACTGGATTCTAGCTATAAGTGGCCAGCAGAGAATTCCCCTGGCATAGGATAACTCTCCACGGGCATAAAGCTGGCCCCTGCATCAGCCAGTCCTCTCATCCCCATGTACAGGGTGTGTTAGGTGAGGGAGGGGGCATGCAGAGCTCTGTGCCAATCCTGCACTAGCATAAAGTCCCACAGGACTGCATAGTTTATAGGCTGCTCCATCTTACATCACAGCTCAGACAGGCTCTCAAGCAACCCCAAGATACAGGGAGCTCAAGCCATTTTTGCTGACCCCTCTGCCCTATTCCTGCACTCAGTGTAAGGATTGAGGAACACAGAACTTAGAATACTAACAATGATCCTCCAGAGCACACTTATGATGGGAACACAGGAATTATCACACAGGATCAAACCAGTGGTCTATCTGGTTCAACATCCATTCCCCAACACAGTGGCCATTGTCCTAATGCTTCAGAGGTAGTGCAAAAAACCCTGCCGCAATGGACAGTTATACAATAATATGTCCAAAGGGGAAGTTATTCCTAGCCGCAGCCAGGCAGAGGTTGGTTTATGGCAAAGATTACTTGAGTACGTTGTGGGCTACAGTTGTTGTGAAGAAAATAACCTTTCCTTTGCTTTTAATTTATAGTACTTTCTCAAATATTATCAGTGAAACACACCGTGTGCAATTCAGTTTTTAAACTAAAAAAAATTTATGAAGTGGCACCAAGCTGCTTGCAAAGATCAGAGATTTTTTTTAAAATATGGTAGCTTGCATTTTAAAACATTATTTCACAACAGTTAACATTCAAAACTGAAAGCCAGTGTGCAGCATACAACAACACTGAGTGGTTTCAGAAGTTAAAAATCCAGCACCTTACGACAAACCTATAACAGGCAGAGAAAAAGTGAAGTTATAACACTTCAGTACTATAAATACAATGGAGATCCATCAACAGAAGTGAACTGCAAGTAGGAAACCTCTTGCATGAAGAACTGGAACGCCTTCCTCTTATATAGCACTTTTCATCGGCAGATCTCAAAGCGCTTTACAGGGGAGGTCAGTATCTATCCCCATTTGACAGATGGGGAAACCGAGACACAGACTTGCTCAAGATCACCCTGAAGGCCAGTGGCGGAGCCAGGAATAGAACCCATGTCTATGGAGTCCCAATCCAGTGCCCTATCCATTAAGAGCAGAACTGAGTGGCAGACTCTAAAGAAGGGCTCTTCTGTTGAGTCACCTTAGGCTCAAGTGCTAAAATCCTTCATTATGATTCAGGGTAATTACAGCTGAGTCATGGTGATGGTTGGGCCCACTTAGCTCCAACCAGAACATTAAGGGGGTGGGAGTCTTCTTTAAGGCCCACAGAAAACAAGGACAGCGAGAAACTCTAGAAAGAGTTTACCTCTGGCATTAACCCAAGATTTCTGCCTATGTTATATTCATTTTATTGTTTCTGAGTTACCAATAAACCCAAATCCCAGGAAGGGGGTGAGTCTGGACACCACCTTGGGGTCGGTGTACTGTGCTGGGGGTGGGATAAAGACTCAATCTGTTCACAGATTATAATGAAATTGGATTATCTCAATCAGAGGGCAGGGTCACAGTTTTCTTAGTTCTTTCAGTAAAATAAAACATTTAATCCAATCAGAAGCTATCAGAGATGGGGCTATCCAGTTTTTGTTATTTTGCCATGGCAAAGCATTTCCTAATTTATCAGTCTGTGGTGTATGCTATATTTTAAAAATAATGTGCAGGTTTTACAGATGTGGTCACGTAAGAGCAGCCTGCAATATTGGGATTAAATTCCTATTTGTTAGGCATTCCAAAAAATTTAAGAGCAGACTGGACCATTTTGATCATCTAGTCTGACCACCTGCATAACACAAGCCATAGGATTTGACCCAGTGATGCACACATATTCCAATAACTTGTACATGGACTAGACCTATCTTTTAGAAAGGCATACAGTCTTAATTTAAAGATTCCCAAGTGATGGAGAATCTACCACATTGCTGCACAGCCAATATGGTATTTTTAAAATGAAGTTCAGTACAATAGCAAAGTAAAATCACTTTGATTCTACCTTAAACCCTCAGATTTAGAAAGAAACTCCCCCCCGCCCTAGTGCTGTGTACATGGAGCAGTATGGTTTCAAAATAGACCAGAAAACCCTAACAATCAAACTGAATAAGAAAATATAGATTTAATCTTATTTTTAAGACAATTTTGAAATCCCAATTAATATACTTTAAAATCAGGTCAGTATGTTTCTGAGTTTAGTTGGGAACTAAATGTAGACATTATACAAATTGTCAAAATAAGCATTTTATTTCAAAGTTCAAGGCCACTTCCTAGTTTCAATCACTTTCCATCAAATGCAAGTATTGAAATTTAAGTTCTTACCGTCCTCCAAAGACATCAAAGAGATGCTGCCACCGATTGTTAATTTTATTGAGTTTGTCATCTATTTCTGCGACTCTGCTCTTGTTGCTAGTCTTGATCAGCTGATCACCCATTTGCTTCAAATGAAGTTTATTTTCACCAAACAGGTTTATTTCTTCCATACAGTCCTGAAAAAACGCATCCAAAAATTACTCACAGCAAATAATGAAAATCAATTTCTTGTTGAAATAATGTTTCTGGGTTTCTTTGTTGTGTGGGTGGGAATGGGCTTGAAGTGGGATGACCAAGAGTGCTACAGAAACACAGGGGAGTAGATCCTCAGCTTGTGTAAATTGGCAGAACTCCACTGCGGAAAATGGAACTACATCAGTTTACACTAGCCAAGGATCCAACCTATTATCTTTTTATCATACAACCAGAAAATAAATGAAATAGAGAAGGGTAGGGAAAACAAGCCACAAAGGACTACATTAGATCTGGTGTTTTAATACATTAAAGTACTACACTGAAAACTTATTCTTAATGGAATAAAGTACCCGTAATTAAGACACTATAAAAAATAAGTGGCTTAAAGACCTGAAAGCTTTCAGGTACATAACCCTAAGAATAGCAATTTAAATTTCTAATATTTTCTTGGTTTTTTTTTTCTTTTAACTTAAATTTTCAACAAGTTACCTTGAAAGAACCTGAATTCAAGTTCAAGGGCTCTTTCTTTGCTGGTATTCTTATACTTGGGAGATCTGGGATTAGATACTGAGCCCCTTAAGCCATTAGGAAAGGACACTGGCAGCGGATTACTGTCCTGTGTCTATAAGATAGTGCTTTTTATATATTATTACTTAATCAAGTCCAGTACCACAGAAGGAAATCAGATGTGTTTCCCGACTTGATCTGTGGGTTTTGAGGTATTGTTTGGTTGTGGTGACCTCCTATGTACTTAGTACCAAAACTACTGCACACCTCTGTATTCTGGGATCATCTCTCATTTACCTTCCAACTGCCCCTTTCACAACAGCTGGCACTGGTGAGAAGTGGGGGAGCAATGAAGCACTACCAGGGCTCCACAGATCACCTACAAAGGATACTCTAAGAGAGGAGTCTCTAGCTTCACACCCTAAAAATATCAAGCACAGGACCGGTATGTTGCGTCCTCCCCCAGTGTAAGAAGCAGGAGTTCCAAGTGCAAATGCAGTATGCTGCTGCAGCGCAATCAGGGGGATGTTCTGTTTTGGTTTTGACTTGGAGATTGATCAGCAGTAGGGATAAAGACAAAGGACTTGGTATCAATGGAAGTTAGGCACTAAATACCTTTGTCAATTGGGGCCTAAATGTTTAAACTTCTTGGCTTTAGCCTGTAAATGCTGTTCGACATTCCTATTTTAGTGCGGGTTTGTCTACAACAAATTCTTAGAGTGCATGAAAAGCTGCTTTCCTGTTTACCTTTTGTAATTTGTCTATCACATCTTCAATGCTAACATCCGCAGTCTGTAACACTTTGCTTTCCATCTCTACCAGCCACGTACATAGCTCCTTATTCTTTTCATCGAACACAGTCCACGCATTGAGTCTGTCCTCTATCTCCTGCTTACGCAGAGACACCTATGGATAAGAATACACGACAGCTGTCAACATCTCTCTCAGCAGGAAGCCAACAATTACAAATATAATCAAAAGCATGCATGACTAAGATATATATTCATGTTTCTTTTTAACAATAGATTATTGCAGCAGATTTCATTATAAATGCAAAATTCTAAATTAATTAGCTGCTCCAATTTACAGGAGCATTTATCAGAGTTCTCCAGTTTTCCTTTTAAAGATGGTAACCAGAATGTTGTAACATGAAGTTGGAACACCAGGAGTAAACACTGTCTAGCAAACACCAGATTCTCTCCATTAGAAAAGCTACTAAACTAGATGATGGCTTTATAAATGATGACATTTGTAACAATTCATAAGCCATACAGTGGAAATCTGGCAATGCCAAACAAACAAGGAAAACAAAATATTCCTTTCTACATACAAACATATACAAAATAGCTATATCTCACAGACCCACATGTACATATACACAACACGTGTTGCGATACATCTCTGTAATAAGTTCCCGTATTTCTGCAATTATGATAAATTATGCAAATACAGATCCCATTTATTGTCCACCTTTGATCATCTCATTGGCATTCTTCTAGGGTGACCAGATAGCAAGTGTGAAAAATCGGGATGGGGGTCGGGAATAATAGGAGCCCATATAAAAAAAAGCCCCAAATATTGGGACTGTCCCTATAAAATCGGGACATCTGGTCACCCTACATTCTTTCCATTTACCTCTTCTATTACTAGTGCCTGGATTCTATGCCCGATATAACTTTATACACTGGTTGAAATTTCAGAGTAGCAATGAGGGAAAAGAAACATAAAAAGATCGTTCATATCACATGTGATACATTAGATAACCTCACACTATTCTGCTTTTGCCTTTTCAGTTCTGAGAACTTTGATTCCATATGTTCCTCATGCACAACAAATTACAGGGTAGGGAAATGTATTCCTAAATCTGCACTGCCTCTTCATTCACATTACATGGACTACACAGAAAGGGGGGGCTAGAAGTGTTATAGAAGGGGCACAGGGGAGTGGCCTCCAAAACGCATAAGAACGGCCCTACTGGGTCAGACCAAAGGTCCATCTAGCCCAGTATCCTGTCTTCCGACAGTGGCCAGTGCCAGGTGCCCCAGAGGGAATGAACAGAACAGGTAATCATCAAGTGATCCCTCCCCTGTCGCTCATTCCCAGCTTCAGGCAAATAGAGGCTAGGGACACCATTCCTGCCTATCGTGGCTAATAGACACTGATGGACCTATCCTCCATGAATTTATCTAGTTCTTTTTTGAACCTGATTATGGTCTTGGCCTTCACAACAACTCCTTTCTCTGGCAAGGAGTTCCACAGCTTAACTGTGCGTTTTGTGAAGAAATACTTCCTTTTATCTGTTTTAAACCTGCTGCCTATTAATTTCATTTGGTGACCCCTAGTTCTTGTGTTATGAGAAGTATTAAACAACAATTCCTTGTCTACTTTCTCTATACCAGTCATGATTTTATAGACCTCAATCATATCTCCATTAGCCGTCTCTTTTCCAAGCTAAAAAGTCCCAGTCTTATTAATCTCTCCTCATAGGGAAGCCGTTCCATACCCCTAATAATTTTTGTTGCCCTTTTCTGAACCTTTTCCAATTCCAATATATCTTTTTTGAGATGGGAGGACCACATCTGCACACAGTATTCAAGATGTGGGTGTACCATGGATTTATATAGAGGCAACATGATATTTTCTGTCCTATTACCTATCCCTTTCTTAATTATTCCCAGCATTCTGTTTGCTTTTTTGACTGCCACTGCACATTGAGTGGATGTTTTCAGAGAACTATCCACAATGACTCCAAGATCTCTTTCTCGAGTGGTAACAGCTAATTTAGACTCACATTAACAGTATGCCAACATTTTTACGGCTGACTTAGAACAACGCTTCCTCAGCTCTCGTCCCCTAACGCCCCTACTCTACTTGCGCTACATTGATGACATCTTCATCATCACCTTCATCATCTGGACTCATGGAAAAGAAGCCCTTGAGGAATTCCACCATGATTTCAACAATTTCCATCCCACCATCAACCTCAGACTGGACCAGTCCACTTCCTGGACACTACAGTGCTAATAAACGATGGTCACATAAACACCACCATATACTGGAAACCTACTGACCGCTATACTTACCTACATGCCTCCAGCTTTCATCCAGACCACACCATGCGATCCATTGTCTACAGCCAAGCTCTGTGATACAACCGCATTTGCTCCAACCCCTCAGACAGAGACAAACACCTACAAGATCTTTATCAAGAGTTCTTACAACTACAACACCCACCTGCTGAAGTGAAGAAACAGACTGACAGAGCCAGAAGAGTACCCAGAAGTCACCTACTACAGGACAGGCCCAACAAAGAAAATAACAGAACGCCACTAGCTGTCACATTCAGCCCCCAACTAAAACCTCTCCAATGCATCAGCAAGGATCTACAACCTACCCTGAAGGACGACCCATCACTCTCACAGGTCTTGGGAGACAGGCCAGTCCTTGCTTACAGACAGCCCCCCAACCTGAAGCAAATACTCACCAGCAACCACACACCACACAACAAAAACACAAACCCAGGAACCTATCCTTGCAACAATGCCCATTGCCAACTCTGTCCACATATCTATTCAGGGGATACCTCAGAGGACCTAATCACAACAGCCACACTATCAGAGGCTCGTTCACCTGCACATCTACCAATGTGATATATGCCATCATGTGCCAGCAATGCCCCTCTGCCATGTACATTGGTCAAACTGGACAGTCTCTACGTAAAAGAATAAATGGACACAAATCAGACGTCAAGAATTATAACATTCAAAAACTAGTCGGAGAACACTTCAATCTCCCTGGTCACTCGATTACAGACCTAAAAGTTGCAATATTACAACAAAAAAAACTTCAAAAACAGACGCCAACGAGAGACTGCTGAATTGGAATTAATTTGCAAACTGGAAACCATTAAATTAGGCTTGAATAAAGACTGGGAGCGGATGGGTCATTACACAAAGTAAAACTATTTCCCCATGCTTATTTCTGCCCCCCCCCCACTGTTACTCTCACCTTCTGGTCAACTGTTGGAAATGGGTCATCCTGATTATCACTGCAAAAGATTTTTTTCTCCTGCTGATAATAGCTCACCTTAATTGATCACTCTCATTATAGTGTGTATGGCAACACCCATTTTTTCATGCTCTCTCTGTGTGTGTGTATATATATATATATATCTTCCTATTGTATTTTCCACTGCATGCATCCGATGAAGTGGGTTTTAGCCCACAAAAGCTTATGCTCAAATAAATTTGTTAATCTCTAAGGTGCCACAAGTACTCCTGTTCTTTTCACATTAAGAAGAAATCTACCAAAGAATCCAGAGACCCTGAGGATTTCTGCCACAATCTGAGAGCTCTTCTGCGTCCATGATATGCCTGCTCACACTTCATCAACACCAGCAGAATAGGGATCATATGATGGCACCAGCTAGCTCTGCCACCTGCACTGTCTCCCCTCTGATGAGGTAAGTTAACTCAATCCATGGGGGCAAGGAGGGGACAGCAATGCTGACTCAAGCAGCATTAACTCCTGTAAGTGTTTCTGATTTCAATTCTGCTTGTTTAAAAGGGGCACATTTTGCATAGAATGGCTGTTCCCTGTTCTAGCCCCCCATCACTCACAGAGCTCTTCCCACTAGAACTTCAGGCTTGATCTCTCTTGGGGAGTTTGCAGTGAAGGGGGGCCATTATGAACTAGCCACCTTTCCCTTCTGTGCTTCCACTCTTTTCCCCTTTCTGTGGTTTTACCCCCATCTTTGCTCTGAGGTGGAACACGCACTATAGATCTAGGTATCATACGTGTGTGTTGTAATAGACCAGGATCCTTACTGAATGAATTAATAAATCCTTGACCTACATACACCTTGCAATGGCAGCGATGCAAACACTAATCCCCTTCCATGCATCTGCTCATTAACTGTTTGTTTATTTACTTCCCTACCCTTTCCAGCATGAGCATCTGCCTGCCTCACTCTGCAATTTTCATGACAGCTGCAGGGTTTGACTTTTAAAGTCTTTCAGACCTCTCCATTTAAATGTCAATTGTTTTCAAACAATACATATCTTTCACTCTCCTGCTTCGACTCATCTCTCAAAACACATACAAAATGGAGTGTTCTACTAGTATGTTTGAAATTGAATTACAATGGCCAGAAGTTTACAGTTTGGATTAATCTGTAGGTAGGCACATTGGCTTGATTTTCATTTTCAGAGCCACTGGGCACTCACTATCTGAGCTAATGGTGCTCAGCATTAGTGCATAATCATGCCTCTTATTTAGGTGTCTAAATATGAATATACAGAAGGTGCCCAATTCAGGCATCCAACTTTGAAAATATTGTGCCTACATGTTTTCAAGTCTGGCATACTCAGTGTTCAGAATCTGCAGTAGTAAGTAAAATAATGAACATATATCATTGGATTAGCCATTCAGGCCTTGTCTACACTACACTATTAATTTGACCTACGTCACGTCAATGTACAGCCACCACAGTAATTACTGTGGTTTTTCATGTCCATACTACCTTCCTTCTGCCGTTGGTGTGTGTCCTTACCAGAAGTGCTTGCACAAACTTAGGGCATGGCTACACTTGCAGTTGTAGAGCGCTGGGAGTTAAACCAGCCTTCGGAGACCGCAGCAGGGAAAACGCTGCCGAGTATTTACACTCTCAGCAGGAAGTGCACTGGCATGGCCACATTAGCAGCTCTTGCAACGCCACAAAGAGCAGTGCATTGTGATAGCTATCCCAGCATGCAAGTGGCTGCAACGTGCTTTTCAAATGCAGGGGGTGGGGTGGAGTGTGACAGGGAGTGTGTTGTGTGTATGTGGAGGGAGAGAGAGAGTGGTTTTTGGGGGGCTAAGAGCATGTCAGCATGCTGTCTTGTAAGTTCAGACAGCAGCAGACCTCCCTCCGCCTCCCCCGCCCTGCCGCCTCTCTCTCACTCACTCAAAGCAAGCAAGCATTCCTCAGTAATGGTTCCTTTGTCCCAGAGCAGATAAGCAGCCAGCTGTCAGAACTGGAGCTTTGAAAGGGCATATCCAAGTTCAAAACAATGACAAGAGTGGCCACTTGACGTAAGGGGATTATAGGACGTTGCCAGAGGTCAATCAGAGCGCAGTAATGCAACACCTTGTTCACACTGATGCTGCGGCACTCCAGCGGGGGCGCAGCAAACATTATTCCACTCACCGAGGTGGAGTATCAGCAGCACTGTAGCCGCGGAGTCAGAGTGCTCTACGTGCCTTGCCAGTGTGGACGGGTAGTGAGCTAGTGCACCCGGAGCTCCTTTATTGTGCTGTAACTCGCAAGTGTAGCCAAGCCCTTAAGTGAGGCAGTGTGGGGCGCTGATTGCCCGGGCTGTTGGCTCTGCATAGCACCTCACAGCTGTGAGCTCCATGCAGAGCTGACAGGCGATGTAAGTAAAGCAGTGTCTACACAGACACTGTGGCGCCCTAACTACATCGACCTAAACACTACACCTCTTGTGGAGGTGGAGTTATTAAGCTTGGTATACTGGAGGACTTACACTGGTAGGAACAACGCTGTAGTGTAGACACTTACAGAATTAGGTCGACAATGTCTCAAAACACATATAAAATGGAGTATTCTATGTACGATGTCGACCTAACTCTGTAGTGTAGACCTGGCTTCAGTTTCAGGCAAAATATTTCTAACTAACTAACAAAAGTCTCTAAGGTGCCACAAGTACTCCTTTTCTTTTTGTGGATACAGACTAACACAACTGCTTCTCTGATCCCCACATCAAAGTTATTATGAAGGGCCTGACCGTGCAATCCTTATTCCACCCAAACTCCCATTGCACTCAAACTCCCTTTGCCTGGGTAAGGTTTGGGCCCTATATACTAAGAGAACTTTGTTTCTACAGTTTTTTTTGTAATCTACAAAAAAATAGCCATGTAATTTTATGACTATAAAGGGTTCCATTTGTTGCTAGCTTAGAACTATCTGCTAAGCTATCTTCTTAAATCAAGAATCTTAAAATCTAGCATTTTGTTTCTTTATCCATTGTGTAAAATATGTACATAAAATACCCAGCAATATATACCAATCTATAAATTCAGTGAGCCAAATTCATCCCTGGTGTAAATCCACTGATTTCTGTGAATGAATTTGGTCCAGTAAATTTAAATGCAGTGCTAACTAAATGTAATACAACAGTAGGCCACAAAAGATGGTAAATGTTGAACAGTAAACTGTTCAAAGTTTTGGAAATATATTATATTAAAGAAATGGCAAGTCCGTTTTTAATATGTTTCGGTCTTTTTTACTAAACATACCTAAAAGCTAATTTATTTCTCAATTTCATTTATTAGCTTTTTTGGAGATGTATTTTACATCAGCCTATGCAACATGCCATCACTTGTGAATTCAAAAGACAAAGTAGGTAGCAGGAACAGCATAACAATTCCCCCCACTTTTTCCCTCCTTCACCTCAGGCGATTCCTCTGTTTAGCCTTAGCACTCTTAGTTTGTGAGTTAGAACAAAGCCATCCATTTCACCCAACAGTTGCATTTTTTTCACACACTCAATTGCTAAGAGTTTGCAAAACTGGAGCACTGTGTGTTATGGAAACAAAGAGAGCAGAGCCCAGACTAACTTTATTCCACTATTGTTCAGCCATGCCTGCAAAGAATGCCCCAAAAGAGACTCTACAACTAAAGTTACCCTGCACGTTAACGAAAGCATGTTTCTTTCTGCTGTTTATGCCCGGCAAGACATTTCACCCTAAACGCATCAACAAAGAACAAGGACATGAACAGTATATTCAACAGCTAAGTGACTTACTCGTAAGCAGAGTTCTTCCCATTGTCTATGCAAATGCTCTACTTGCTCCTTCAGCAGCATCACATCTTCTGCAAGGATATAATGAGCCAAGTCTGCCTTCATATTATCAAGTTCTTTCACGTTTTGATTCCAGTCTGCAAGTGACTTCTCCAGTTCCTGCATTTAAACACAAGGAAAACAATCCTTTAGACTAAGCTCCTGTGTTTTTTCAAAACCTGTTGGTTAATCCTCTGATTGGCCTGTGGGGGAGGGGAAAACAGAAAAAGAGGAGGGGAAATTTACACACAGGCAGCCAAAAGGGTAACAGGGTGAAGCCTTTGCTAGGATGCTTTTAGGTCAGCCTCTCTTTCCTTTTCCTTCTGTCTCTGCATCCTGTTTGGGGGAGGGTGGGAAGAGAAATGGTTAGTTGAAAAGATTAATTTCTCTTTAGCTTTATTAGAGGGTTCCCTCCAGTGTTAGTTATTCTGAGCCTGATCCAGAGCCCATTAAAGTCAATGGCATAGCTCTTGTTGCAGAAATAAGCCTCCTGGTTACTCTATAAAATACTAAAATATTCTCTAATAGATATCCAACACCCAACATCTTCTGATACACTGCTGCAGTGTTTGGTAGAGTTGCCAACTTTCTAATCGCACAAACCGAAACACCCTCGCTCACTTTCACTGGGCTGAGGCAGGGGCTTGGGTGCAAGAGCAGGTGAGGGCTCCGGCTCTGGGGTTGGGTGCTGGAGGAGATGTGGGCTCGGGGGTGGGGCCGGCAATGAGGGATTTGGGGTGCAGGAGGGGGATCAGGGCTGGGAGTTGGGGTCCGGGAGGGGGTTTTGGGTGTGGGCTCTGGCCGGGTGGCGCTGACCTCAGGCGGCTCCTGGTCAGTGGCACAGTGGGGCTAAGGCAGGGTCTCTGCCTGCCCTGGCTCTGCGCGGATCCCAGAAGTTGCGGCATGTCTGGCTTCTAGGCGCAGGGGGTTCTGTGTGCTGCCCACAGGCTCCGCCTCCGTAGCTCCCACTGGTGGTTCCCGGCCAATGGGAGCTGTGGAGCCAGCGCCCAGGGCAAGGCCAGTGCGCTGAGCCTCCCTGGCAAGCTGCCCCTGTGCCTAGCAGCTGGACATGCTGGCCGCTTCTGGGAGCCATGCAGAGCCAGGGCAGGCAGGGAGCCTGCCTTAGCTTCGCTGCGCTGCAGACCGGACTTTTAAAAAAATATTAAAATAAAAAAACCAACCAACCAAACCAACAACAACCCCCAGACCCATTTCTTTAGTTACAAGGAGATAGTCTTCCTGATGGCTTTAAAAAAGTGTTTTGTGTTAACATTGTCACTGAAGGAGAGGAGTAATTGCACAACAAACTGCAGTAGGGAAATATCTGTGTTCTACATATGAAGGAAAGTTCACATTTTACAATAAAGAAAACTTGTCAAAACACCTTCCTGGTTCTGCTAACAAAGAAAAATGCTCTGCTTTGAGGAGACCCCGTAAACTGGACCAAAAAAAAAAATGCACAAGGGGAGCAGACAGCTTCTCCTTCCCTCATAGTGCCTCTGCATGGGCTGGGGAGGCTGTCTCTCCCCAAACAGCCCAGCATGGCCCTGCCCACGCTCCACCCCTAAACCCCTTCCTGCAGTTCCTTCCCAGGTCCCTCTCTTCTGTAGCCCAGGCTAGCTAGGGCTGTGGCAGATAGGTGCCGCAATGACTCGGGGTGCTGGGACCGCTCTGCCCAGTGCTGGGGTTAATGCTCTAGTGCTCTGCGGCCGGGCTGCCTGGGGCTCCGTGGCTGGGGGCGCTGCAGCTGGGCTGCCCGGAGCTGGGGTTGGGAGCTTGCCCGGAGCTCTGAGGTTGGGGGGTGCTTGGGTGGCCTGGGGCTGGGAATCCTCAGTGTGGTGGGGGGTTGCGCTGGGCTCCTGTGGGGGAGGGACAGCAGAAGGGGAGGGGAAGGAGAGGGGTGGGCCTCAGGCAGAAGGGGAGGGGCTGGGGGCTAGCCTCCCCCAGCGCCGGTTCACCGGCTGCCCATGTTCTTCTGATCCATCTGTATATATGCACATTCAGATTTTGAAAGGAGACTGACTCACCATTCAGTTTGCAAAGGAAACACTGAAAAAAATTCTATTAAAATAAAAAGAGTTGATAGTTTAACTGAAAATAATTCTTCCAGTTCACAATAAATTCTCCCTTGAAAATATAAGGGTGTGCATTTATGCAGCTCAATATACATTAACATGGGATCTGAGTCAAAGCCCAGTGAAGTCAATGGGAGAATTCCAATGGATTTTATTGGGCTTTAGATCAGGCCCCAGGCATGGGAAGAGCACTGTTCCATAGAATACCACCTCCTAGCTCTTATAAAGCGCTTTTCATCTTTAGATCTCAAAGTGCTTTACTATGGAGGTCATTATCCCCATTTTTTTTTTACAGGTGGGGAAACTGAGGCATAGGGAAGGAAGTGATTTGCCCAAGGTCACCCAGCAAGCCAGTGGCAGACCGAGGAATAGAACCCAGGTCTCCTGTGTGAGTCCCAGTCCAGTGCTCTATCCATGAAAAGGTCCTTACTTGGTCCTTCTACCTAAGGGCTGCTTCTATACTGACACAATTTGACACTTGTTCTCCATTGCCAACGCTCCACTGTTGGTATTATCAATGGTGATAGCTGTACACAGTCAGGGTGCAGGCATTTTTAATGAACACTGTGTCAACACAAGTGTTCGAAAGCAGACTGTTCCTGCATATGAAAGGAAGCCAGCTATCACAAAGAACATCTCAGGGAGCTGATAGCGATCCAAAGATGTCTGACATCTGTAAACTTACTTGTTTCCACAAAGGCCAAGCAATTCAGTTCGTAAACATGGTGAGAAAGCACAATGCCATGAAGCCAAATGCAAAATTGCCAAAATGAGTCATGCACTGGAAATACTTTCCATGACATTTAACTTTCATGGCAGGACGTTGGCAGCAAAGGCTTTCATTGCTGACAGCTAAACTGCTGCTGCCCCACTCTGGCTCTCCTTTCCTTTTCTCTATTATTTTTAGCATGCCACAGGTGAACAAGGTGCTTTGTAGATATATAAGATAATAAGGTCCCTGCCTGGAGAATTTTGCAGTCTATAATAGACTGATAACACAATAAATAAAGACATCCAACCACGTAGAGGGGAGTGAGGTGAAGTGACAGATGGGGAGAAGGGAATTTTAGCTTCTTATTTTAATGGGTTTGAATTTTTATTTATTTATTTGGAGAGGCAGGGGAAGTGATAAACCTCTATGTCCCATCGAGGGCATAACAGTAAATATCCTGCCAAATTTCAAAAATTCCAGCACTTGCAGAGATTAGGATGTTACCTCAGACATGGGGGAAGGGGCAGAGGCAATTTACCAGTAGCACAGAAGAACTCAGTTTCACAGAGGAGCAAGCAAGATAGAAATCCAGTCTCCCAGAGGCTCAAGTAGTGTACAAGGAATATTTTTTTACAAAATGTGCTTTCAATACCTTAACATGTTCCTTGGTTTTGTAGAGCTCTTCATGATCCTCTGGAAGTGGATCTTTTACTTTTGCCTTAAGCTCTCGCAGCCTGCTTTCCATTTCTTTGATTAGCTTTTTGCAGCTGTCCCACGTCTGTTTTTTACAGAAACAAGGAAGTTATGAATGGTAAATACCTCACAATATGAACGTATTGTACTGTATGGATGAATGAAAGAACAGCAACTTCTAAATTAATTAGTTTTAAAGGACTGATCATCAGGATCTTCTCCCAGTGTGTGCACACTGTCCCTAATAAGAATTTCATTCATGGATTAATGGGAGAATTGAGCCCTCTCGTATTTAATGTTTGCCTTGAAGTGCATTTTAGCTCAAGTGGTTCACATCTCCTTTTATACAAACTAAGATTCTTTGGAGCATAGTTTTAAATTATGCTGGGGATCAATTAAAGTGATATAATTAAATATGAAGTTTTTATGCTTTGAAACACAAATTTACTACAGAGAGGAAACGTTCATGGATCTCTCTCTTACATTCAGAGGGGGTATATATGGAGAGGTGCATATGGCCTCTGGCATAGTCTGCACCTGTAATGGCTCTAAAAGAGAGTAAAGAAGTGTGACTAATGTCACTGGCCCAAATTCTCACCCAGGTGCTTCATGGCTGAAAAGTGTGGGCAGAGTTCCGCAGCCCAGCCAGGCTCCATGCCCACAGACGATGACTGCAGTCCAAAGGGGGGAAGCCCGTTATAGCAGTATCCACCCAGCTACCCAGCTCCTCTCCACAGAGGTATAGTCCACGACTTTGGCCTTCCCACAGCCCCCAGATATAGAGGGATGGAGCTGGTGGGGAGTGATCTCAAAGGGAGTCACAGGGCCTCCTCAGAGTCTAGAGTAGGGGAACTCACACTAGATGCTTTACTGGCAAGGAACTCTGCTGGGGAGGCAAGGGCCATGGGAGTCTTTTGACAACTTCAGAATGGAGCTGTTACCTAAGATTAGAGGCCCCTGACTGAGACACACCCCTGCAAGGGCAAGTGGGAGACAACAGAGCCACCATGATACCCCACACCCCCAATCAAAGGCACTGGTTTCAGGGGCTCTGTCCTTGAATGCCACTGTCTCCCCAACCTGTAAGCTTATTTGTGGGTGTTACTGCAGCCCAGTCATGTAGTACCCTTTGCAGGGCCTGCATACAGGACAAAGATAGATTAGGATCCACCGAAGGGCAAACAAAGAGCTGGGAAGCTGATACTCTTTCTGGGGCTCCTTGGGCACTTGCTGCAGAGAGCCTCTCCATCCCACTAGCCTGCTAGGACTGGTCAAGCTTCCACAAAACTCCCCCATGTCGGAACAGGAGTGTGCAGGCATCTCAAGGTGTCCTCCTCCCCAGAGAACACCTGTCGAGTACCTGCACAGTGCTGAGGAGCCATTTCATGATCTTCTCCACTTGAAGTTGGGCATCATTCCAATTCTCCTGTAACTGGCTGAGTTCCCCTTGTATTACAGCATTGGTCTCCGGGTCTGAGTCTTTACATAACTTCTCCCCAATATCGACAGCGAGGGAATATGTAGTTTGCCATCTCTGAAGAAGTATTTCCTTGTTCTAAAAAACCAACCACAACATTCTAAATCTCAGCCCTGCGATTAGAGAGCTTTACAAACCTGCTTGGAATTTCACTTTTTAAAAGATGACCTACAAAGGGGAAAAAAAATGGGCTTGTTCTTTGTTTTTATTTAATTTTTTCTTATGTGTTAAAAAAACAAACAAACCCTCAACCCTGCATTTTTTCCTGTTTCTTTTGAGCATAAGATGCTATGCTGACTTTATAATGAGTTAAATGATTACACCAAGAGAGTGAAAGTGGTGCAATTGAGAGGAGATTTTTGGTCATACAGTTAAAAAGTCAAGTGTTTAATAAAACGTTGTGTTTGTTAACAACTCTTTAACTTCAATGACTAAGCAACATATTGGAGAAAGAATGTCCTCTGTGAACCCTAACAAGATCTTCACCAAAAATAGGGAAGATGAAAGTTAACATTCCTGTTATATCCAAGCAGAAAAGCATCCATAAAAGCTAGACTTTCTGGCCTTAATTATACATCATAAAGAAGCAAAAACAGGCACTAGTATAATTTTGAAGTCCCCTGAAGGTCACCTTTAACAACAGGAAAAAATAAACATGAAACAAATGAGGCTAGCAACAAAGGAATGGGGCACTGAAAGTCTTAACATTTATAGTAGTCCTAGGTCCTAATGTTAATGGATTGTGTCTGTGCAGAAAGAGTAGTCTAATAATGAATCAAAACCAAATTTTCTGATTGCCTTATACATAGGCCAGTTAGGTGCTTCTATTCACCTTCTTATAATACAATGGAATATTCAATTCAACTGAAAGGCAACACATTTAAAACTAATAAAAGGAAATTATTTTTTACACATTACATAATCAATCTGTGGAACTCATTGACTCAAAGTATCACTGAGGCCAAAAGTTTAGTGCCACTCAGGAAACCTTTAGACATTTATATTGATAATAAGAAGATCTACAGTTACACTACATGAAATATATTTTTAGTAAGGAATATAAGCTTTCATACTTCAAGTCATAAACCGGACACTAAATGACAAAAGTTAGGAAGAAACTTCCCCTATCTGATGGTTATTCCATCACTAGCTATTGTGGCCTTGTCTACACTGAAGTTTTCTTACCTCTTATTTTTAAAAAGGATAAGTGTAAACCACAATTCTGTGCACTAAAGTGAACAATGCCAGGTCTACACTAGCAGGCGCCCCTACTATTATGGGGTCTTCTCCCATCGTAAGGTACTATTGTACTGGACATGAGGAAGGTTGGCAGAATCAGGTTCTAATGAATTCAAAATAGTTCAGCTAATCTAATAAGACATATCATTGTCTGAAATATTCTCTGTCATGGAATATTTCTCTCCAAAGCAAAAAATTATTCAGTACTCTACCAAATATAAAGCTGGCTTCTAATCAGACAGTATTCAACTTTAAACTCAGGTTCCAATTACACTTTAAACTATTAACTTTAAGAGCTTCTCTATCCAGAAATCCGGGACAGTGTTGCACTATTAACCAAGCAAGAGATTCTGGTTTTGGTTCATAATTAAACCTAAAGTTACTTTTTGCCTGAACAGGGTCACATTTAAATTAAAAAACAAACAGCTCTGGTAACTTAAGTTGTTAATGTTCAGTTCAACATTCCCATTAACATAAAACCTCCCAATTACAGTAAGTATGGACTACTGGGAATTTTGAAAATTTACTCACAGAGGTCACTCAAACGAAGACAAGCAAAAGGAAACAGGGCTGACTTTCTGCAATATTATAGGCAGGCATTGTCTATGTGCTTTAGCGAGAACCTGTTGAGGTTCTTTGAATCTTTTCATCAGGACACGTTCACTAAAAACTGCATCTTGCTCCCATATCATAATTTATTTAGGAGTTTATTGTGGGTTCCACAATGCATAAATCAAGACAAATTTTAATAAAACTGTCCCTTTAAAAAAAGAAATCAGCAATTTGTTTTGTGCAAAAAGCGAATGCTTTTAACGTCCTTTCATTTTTCTGGATAGATGTCATTTCAATCTGAAAAATCACTGATCATCTATCTGTTTATAAGAAATAAAAATATGACCTTGAAATCGTGAATTAGATTCCTAAGATGGTAGAGGCTGTAGCTGTCCTGGCTCTTCACAGCAGCTATGAAGTTATTTGTGCAAGTAAGAAAATTTGTGAGATTCTGTTGAGAAACCCTGAAGTGTTGCCACTGCTTCACAAGTCCATCAATATCTTTCCTCCTCTGCTGCACCATCCGAACAACACTCTGCCACTGCTCCTTCAGCAATGTGAGTTTGGAAATAAACTCCGTTCTGAAGAGGACAGAGATTGGCGTGTTAATACAGAATGTCATCTTCACCTTGAAAGCACAAAATGGAGCACCATAAGCACCAGCCTTCTCTGTGCATCAAAACTTCGGTGTGACAGAAAACTATGAAATGATACAAGAACAAACACGAGAGTTTCTCCTGCTATGGCGCAGCAGCATATGGCGCAGCAGCATATGGTACGGCTAGACCCAGAAGCAAGATGTTCCAAATTCTTGAAGTGGATGGAAGTCAATACTGGCAGGAACTGCACTGCAAAACAGAGCAGTACTTGGGCAATGCTAGAACAGCCTCCTGTCACCATTGTACTCTAGTGCAGGTGGAGCCTTAGAGCCCATCTGCATCACAAAAAAACCCTGTGTAGTGCTGAACCCCTTCAAATCAGTTTTTGGTTTCTACCATGAGATATAATATGACTTTTGCCTGCTCCACATTAACAAGTTGAAGTGTTTTCAGCCCATGCTAGTAAAAATGGGTTCAGCTAACATACTTTTTGAATAGTTCAGATGATGCCTTAGAGAAAAAAAGGGAAGGGGAAAGGTAAATCACTTGCAGTGTTACTGCTACCTATGGAGGATGGGGTTCACATAAAACAAAAGTATGTACAAGAGACTCTTAGAGATGTTCCATGAGTTCATACTCTGGCCAATAAACAACTCATCTCTCCATTACCCAAATTAGGATCATGTTGGGTTTACAAAAATTAGCCAGAAGACCATGTCCTCTTGTGAACATGAAGAATCACCAGGCTCCGCTGCTAGGTGCCTTTCTTAAATGCTCTCTCACTTGCGGCATGAGTACTCAAGGAGGAAAAGAGGATCGAGTCTTTTACATATGGCAATCATTTTACCTACCACCAGAGTATAGCCACCTCACCTGTAAACACAGCAACTCTTTAACAGTGCATAACAGTTAGGGCAGGAAGTGAAGGATATCTTATCCCAGGAGAAACTACGAGGGGATTTTTGGTTTTTAGGTAGGCAGAATGTAGTTATTACCCAAAGGGGAACTTGGCCAGGACACCGGTGGTCACACCCTTACTTTTGCAAGATGTACCACAGGCTCTAATGAACACACATGGTTTTGACTTGGGTTTAAAAAGTCTCTTTTAAGGGACTGTTGAGGGTGGTTCAGTACTGACTCAGAAGGAAGCATGTAACACATTAAACCATATCAACACACGCACATACATCATAGGTAAGGCTACGTTTTAGTCACAGGTATTTTTAGTAAAAGTCATGGACAGGTCACGGGCAGTAAACAAAAATTCATGGCCTGTGAACTGTCCATGACTTTTACTATATACCCCGAATTAAAACTTGGGCAGAAGGCCATGGGTGCGCTGCGGGGGAGGTCCACGGGCGGTGATGACCCCCGCTGGTGCTGGGAAGGGGGGCCAGGTGGCGGTGCGTGGCCCGGGACTCCCACTGGTACTGAGGAAAGGGTTGGTGGGGCTGGCAGGCTCCCTACCCAGCTCCACGTGTCCCTGCAGCTCCTAGGGGGAAGGATGGCCAGGGGGGCTCTGCACGCTGCTCCCGCCACAAGCGCTGGCTCCACAGCTCTCATTGGCCAGAAACTGCAGCCAATGGGAGCTGTGGGGGGCAGCACCTGCAGGCGCAGGCAGAGCCCCCTGGCCCCTCCGCCTAGAAGCGGGAGGTACATGCCAGTGGGACCTGGGGAGCCCCCCACACTCAGCTAAGTGCCTCCCCGCACCCCAACCCCCTGCCTCTAGCCGTGAGTCCTGTCCCACACACCCAAATTGCTGTTGTTGGCCCAGGGGCTGCCCGGCTTGGCCAGCCCCTGAGCCAGCACCGGACACTGCAGAAGTCACAGAGCTCATGGAATCCATGACAGACACACAGCCTTAATAATAGGCATAGAAATAAACGGCCATACGCTCATCATTTCAATGAAAATCTATGTGCTGGGGAGCCATCTGAATAAATGTATCCACAAGTACTTGGCTGTGGCTGGGTCACAGAGCTCCTTCAGCCCCAGGGCTGAAGCGGGGCTGGAGGAGTTCTGTGCCCCAGCCAACTATTGGGGGTTGGGGATGCCCCTGCTTGTCCCCCCTTTGTGCATGCCCCTGGTAAGAACTAAGGAGAAAAATCTGTTTTTTTTTACCTTTTTTCTGCTTCTCCTGTTTCCAGTGAAAGTAATGCTTTTGATATGATAGAATTAAAAATCTGCTGATTTACAGAAATCTCCGCTTGCAGCATCTGCAAACATTGCAAAAATAAGAACAATATTAGTTCAGTAACTGATGGGCATTTAAAAACAAACTTTACAATGGGCTTGACTACACACAGAATTATTCTGGAATAGCCATTCTTGAACAGCTCCATATTTAGTGAATAAGGAGCAGAATCTGGCCCACATGCCCTACGGAGTACAAGTAGTAAATGTTTAGTATAATGTTTGTGGAATTAGATGCACAACTACTAATTATAAAAAAGTCTGGGTGACATCCTGTCTCTGTGTCTCTAACTTGCAATGCATGTCATTTAGTATTTGCAGACACAGTTTTTGTGATTTATTTCAGCTGGGACAAGAAGCATCCACTCAGCCTTGCCCCAATTTAATGTTCCCAAGGTGTAATGTATTATTGACACTTCGAGTGGATTCCATTTATATATTGCACAGAATGCTGTTGTTCTATAATACCACCCACAGTATCTCTTTGCAAAGATATGGTTTTCAAGATTTTTTTTTAAAACCCAGTTTAAATCTTCAGCATTATTACCTCATATATTCTCTGTTGTTCCTGAAGCTTTTCAAATCTGCCAGCAATATTCACTTTTAAAGCCTCTTTCATCTTTTCTAGAAATTGTACCCAGTTTTCACATTTCTGAAGAAACTTCTTTTCATCCGATGGAATTCCCTCAAATTCACTGTTTAAAGAAATAATACAGGAACTAGTCTATTGTTGTATATTTTCCAGTTATGATTGTTTATGCTCTAATGGACTGGTAGCACCACGGGCCCTAATCAAGATAAGGTCCCATTGTGCTAGTCTCTGCACAAAACACATGCTAACATATGTGCCTTTGTGCTTCAAACAATTTAAAATATTTAAAAAACCAACAATCTGATGGAATATTTTTAAGTTAGTTTAAAACGGAGGAATTATTTTTGACAAGCCTCTTGGAAATCTGGGGACCAGCTTGTGGAAAATATTTTAATCTGCTTTTAATTTTCCTCATGCATACTGAAACAGTTGGGGGAATTTTCTGACCTGCAATGCTCCAGGGCTGTTGCTGTCTTCTGAGCCCACTGTCGACTCATGCTCTGTAGTTTCTTCACAGTGAAATCACTGAGTGGTAGCCTAAAGCTCACTTCATTCAGATTCTCAATGTCAGGGGACACTGCAGTGAGCTCCAACATGTGGCTCTGCAAATAATGGAACAAAATAACTGACAGAAACATCACCTTTTTTCCATGTCTAGAAAATATAAGTCTTTTTTGTGATGTTTGACAACACAATGTAAACAATGCCTTTTGTTCAGGTTAAAAGGGTCATGGATGAAAAAGATGAATTTCAAGAAGCATAGTTAGTTAATATTGGGCTATATCATCCCTCCATGTACTATTCCACTAGAGAGGACTGAAAACAAGAGTTTTCACTTTCAGTTTCCTTTGCACAATTATTGGGGGAAAAGTCAGACACACCCTCCGAATCCTCATTCATGGAAGTAGTAAAGGGTTACGCACAGCGTATTTTGTAGTATCTATAAATAGCAGGGCTTAAATTTCATAGAGAAGTTTGAGGAGAAGGAATTGTGCCAACCCCAGATTCAGCAGGTTTCTCTCTTCTCTTTTACAATTCTGCCTGAAATCCATGTTCTGATTCCTTTTTAAAAGTAACTCATTATGTTTTATATTGCTCTGGCGATTCAGTTATTCTGATACAAGGCTCTTCAGGTAAAGTATTCCATTGTATTTCTGATTTCCTTAGAAATTTTTTAATGACAAAGAACCATCTTCTGCTAGCAATTAAAATGACCAAAGCTGCTGCTATGCTTGTGAAGAAAGAAAGCTGGCCTTTTCCATCATGACATTGGACATACATCATTTGCTAAGATGAAGTTTAAAACATTTTACGTAATACAAAACTTCAGGTTTATAGATAATTTATTTGGAATAGTTTTATGTATATTTGTCAAGATTTTTTTTTTGAAATTACGTATTCATTGTCAATAGTGGCATAATCATCACAATGAAGTCACTAAAATATAAATACCTGGCGTCTCAGTACATATTAAATTAGTTTAATGGCCAGTTCAGTTCTCTAAGGGCCCAATCCAAAGCCCACTAATTGTCCATTTAGTCAGACTTCATAGAAGAGTCAAGAACTTGGCCTCATTATAGGCAGGGATATTAGCACTGCATATTACTAAAATTACCAGATGCTTTCCATCATAAGACCCTGTATTCAGTTGCTTACAACTTTCCCAGACTTTAAACCTTTTGGCTGGAATTCTCCATACAGGTTGTCCGGCTGACGCTGATTTTTTTCTGAGAAACTTTCAGCCACAACGGTCCAGCCATTTCCGAGAACGAGGCTAGAGAAATGTATGTTTTGCCCATGTTAAGAATTCGGTGACCTTTTCTTCGAACAGTTCTAGTAACTCTATGCCTTGGAGAAAGGATTAGAAATTTTGCAAGGAGATGGCCTCTGTGGCAGGGATGTGCCTTTTGCCATCCCCATGAAAATCTAGCCAAATAATATACTATTGCAAAATCAGTGCATGTACTCATAGACTTCTTCAATGGTAGCAGTTAAAATCTCTGAAGAGACTGTCTTCAGTGAGCACGCTCAAGGCTCTCACAGCTCCTAGTGCTCATACCATCCCCACAGGGCAACAGAGCACACTCCCTCCCCTCAGAGCTCCTCCATGTGACCAGACTGAGCATGTGCCATCCCTACAGAACAACTGAACATGCTCCAGCAACAAAGCCAGACTTTCCCTGTAATGCCTGCTTTTAGCTGCTCTGGGACGGGTTGAGGCCAGGCACCAGAACTGATGGCAGGTAGCCTGTCTCTTCTGTGCTCTCAGTGACATCCCTCCCCACGCTCCCCTGGAAGCTATCTGATTCAGATGCAGAGGTGACAAAACTTGGACTGGGGGAAAGGAAGGAAGTAGACTGGGAAAGTGTATGATGAGAGTGGGACTGGAGGGAGTGGGATGCAAAGTTAGGACAGGGAGCCAGAGGGAAGACTGGGACTGGAAGTTGGAAGGGGGCTGGGGAAGAAAAGAAACAAATCAGATGAGGAGCAGGAGAAGGGAACTGGGACTGGCTGAGCAGGACGACTTGGAGGATTTGAGGAGTGGGAGAGATGGGGAGATTGGGACTTGGACAGCAAGCCCAGACAGAGAGACTAGGACTGGGTAGGCCAGGAGAATGAGACTGGGACAAAGGGGTCAGGGGTGGGGAAGAGACAGAACATGGCTGGGTTGGAGATGGTGGGGAAGAAGTCAGACTCGGAAGGAAGGAGAAGAAAATTCTGTGCCCAGTAGAGCACACTTCCCTCCAGAGCCTGGAATAGAACCCAGGATTCCTGAATGCCACCATTTCTCTGCTGTCAGTGAACCCCCCTAGTCAAGTGTCCTATCCCTCTCTAGCGCTGGCCCAAATGGAGGATGAAAACTTAGTGCAGCTATCAATTACTCAGCTCAAGTGGCAGAGGTTTTTGCAGTGGATCTAAAGGTTCCAGTCCTGCTGATGACCTCATGTTGGTGTCACTATGATGGAATTTCTGGTTTTTCAGTTTGCTTTTTAAAAAAACCTCAGAAATTACACACCAACATGCTATGTTAACATTATTAAGAACATTATTAAAGTGGCAAAGTCAAGCACTCAAAAGTAAGGAAATCACAGAATTGAGGTTGCCTGTGCCACCTTAATTTGGGCCCCCTGTGCATATGCACTGTGATACAGTCTTAAATTACTATTTTTTTCAAGACGACCCCTACCTCATTCCCTGCACAGGATGGACCTGCTCTGAGTATTATCCATCAGGCTAATTTAGTAAAGGAAATTGTTGTCTGTAGGACCCCTGCTTTTTTGTTGCAGAAGTTGGAGGTGTGTAGTGAATGAGGCAGGGGACTGCAGGAAGAGAAAAGAGGGTCTCATTGTTAAGGCAGTTGAATGGACAACTGGATTCCACCCCTGCTTCTGCCACAGAGTTCTGCACTAAATGGGTCAGGGGCCCTGTGGGGAAAAAATAGTACGTGATCAGGAAATCCAGGACTGTATCATAATGGATATGCATGTAGGGGCCAAATTAAAGTTGCACAGGCAACCTCAATCCTGGCATTTCCTAACTTCTGAGTGCTTGACTTTGCCACCTTAATAACGTTCTCTTAACACATTGTTTGTGCATGTAACATTTATGATAATTAAGCTACAGGAAGTACCTATAGTGCTACATGAATAAGTATCCTACAGACTCTCTTACATATGCATAATTTATATCCTTATAGTCATAAGAGCTGGATGTACCATGAGCAATTCTGAGTCTTCTTCTTTCCCCTGGAGACACAGCTTATCCAAAACTTCTATAGGTGTCTTAATTCGAGCTTCCACTGTGCCCAGACAATTATTGAAATCCTCCAGTTGTAAAAGGTTGAACTAGGATGAGAGAATATTTTTGTTATAATCAGCTTTAATACATATATTCAATATGGACAAAAGAGTAATAAACAGCATCCTTATGAAAACAAACAGCTGCTAGATTAGAGTAACTGGCGTATTTGTAGTTAATATTTATGTCTATATTTAAACCATGCTTATTTATATTCTTTTTCTAGATTTTATCTTTGGAATATGTCCTTGCATTTTTAGAGTAAATACTTAGCCTTGACTTCTTGTTATTGGCTTCATAGTTCTAGAAATTAATGGCTGTTTTTCCACAGCACAATGAGTTTCTTTCATTGTGAAAGAACAAGGAAAGTGAAATGGAAATGAAGAAAACACTTCATTACATATAAGGGCACCACCGTCCCCTGTCAGGGTGAGAACTAACTCACTGGGGAGGAGAGATGGTCTTATGGTTAAAGCACTGTAGTGGAACTTGGGAAGCCTGGGCTTATCAGCTCTGCTTAAGACTTATAGAAGGTGGTAAACTCTGCAAGTTTTGACTTACGGCATTTCTTCCCAATTTTTCCACTCAGGAGAAGTAGGATTTAACCCAACATACACACATGTGGCAAGGAGCTGAGCCTCCAAATCCTGGGAATTGTGGGAGATCCACATGGATCTAGGAGAAACAGGGCGGCAATGCTGTGCAAAGACCTGCTACCAGGGACTTCATGATTTAGGGTGAAATTATGGAGCCACAGCACAGCTACTCAGATGGCAGGAAGTTTATGAAAATGGTTCTGCTCCCTTATCAGCCACATAGAGAGTTTGGTCCCATTTGCTCCTATAGATAAAGCTGTGAGTGTTACTTGGGCTCTAGTAGCTCCCAACTGGCTCCATCTGAGGGGAAGAAATACAGGACTGGGTCTGGGATCCCACAGTTTTTTTGAGGGAGGAGGTTAGGGTAACTGGGGGACTCTTCACTTCCCTCCCCATTTCCAGGGTTGAGGGAACTGTGCCAGGAAGGGGTCTGGTGTCACCCTCTCTGCCTGAGAGCTCTCAAATTACAGATGTGTAAAGAATGAATGACAAGAACGACAAAGGAAATCACTTGCGGTAAGACCACAAAATTACACAAGGGAAAAAGACTACACAACTAGAAGTGAAATAAAACTATATTGCACTATAGGTAAAGCTTACACATGATATCAAGAATCAGAGACATCATCCCCAGGAAACAACCTGAGTCTCCAAGCATTGGACTGGGATGATGGATGGAGACATTAAGATCCATCCATATTACAAATTAACAGGCCTGCTTACAAGTGTGTGACAGAGCAGGGTGTGTGTGGAAGGGGAAAACAATTGAAACTGAGTGAACGTAGCATAGCAGGCACACGATGAACCCACCTGTTTCCCCAAGACTTTATTTCTCTTTCGTAACTCAGCTGATGCTATCATTTCACTGAGTTCTAATTCAAACTGAACGTCAGTCCAGGAACGACATGATTTTGTTGAAGAATAGAACTGTATTGAGAGCAAATTTACTATATAAAGAAGTACCTCAAATTCATCTGATTTCATCTGCAACATCTTTTTCAAATAAGCTATCCTTTGGAGAGGATGCACCTTCTCTGAGAGAACTGCATGTGTGGCTGCATTAACCTGTTGTGCTATCTGGTCTGTCAACTCAGAAACCTGGAGAAAGCTTCCCTTTACGGTTTGAAGGCCTTGTTGCAGTATCTAAAATGAAAGATCAAAAAAATAAATCAGATCTGTGTTTTTGTGTCTCTTTTATTGCTATAACTAAACTCCTTCGGTTGATCTGCATTGGAAGCCAAATTCAGCCATAGACTAAGAGAGTGGCTTTCATTGACTTTAATGGGAGTGGCAAGCACTTACTCCAGGATTGAATCTGATAAGTCTATTAACAATGTTGGGTGGGACGAAACCATAGATGTTACTGAAGGTCGGCCTTCCAGTTACCCAGAGATTTAGGCTGATTTTTTTAAAGGTGCTGAAGAGAGTTAGGCATCCAACTCCCAAAGAGCTCTCTTTAGCTCCTTTTTTAAATTCCCAGCCTTAGTATCTGGATTCAAAGTTCAGTGGGATAACATTGCCCAGTAAAAACAACGAGGAGTCCTTGTGGTGCCTTAGAGACTAACAAATTTATTTGGGCATAAGCTTTCGTGGGCTAAAACCCACTTCATCAGATGCATGGAGCGGAAAATACAGTAGCAGGTATATATATACACACACACGGTACATGAAAAGATTTCAGGCACTCGGTTACTAATGTTATGAGGGAGATTAGCGAGAGAAATTGGAAAGAATATCCATCCTCTCTAGAATGGCTTTATACAGTGATGATAATATCCTGCTAACAACTATGCTGAACACCTTTGCCAGCACTTTGGAACTATTTTGATTGATTGAGAGCTTTTTTTCCCCCTCCAGCAACAATACTATAAATTTCAGTTCTAAATGTTATGAACAACTATGGGAGTAGCTGGCACTTCTACAACCAATATACTGCTTGTAGTTCCTTTTATCTGGAGAGGGATTTACAGAATATCAGCCTGGAATGTGTAATTCTCTGCCATGTTCACTTAATACTAAACATGAAAATCCCTGAGTTTTTTTTCCACACATTTCAGTGGGCAATGAGTAAAGAAATGTTTCTTCTGACTAACTATAAAAGTAAGGACAGACTTCCCTGAAAGGTCAAATGTGCTTCTGGCTTACTGACCCTGTCTTTGGCATGGATCAGACTGTAAGCACTTCAGTTATTTATAGAGTTCAAAATATATAATAAAAGTCAGTCATTTTCGGTTCAGTGATTGCTACAAAATAGCCAGATGCTCAGGTTCCCTATGTTACCTTCATAGGGTACTGCCACTGCAAGGGGATGGAAATCTGGCAAAAACTGCCAGTCAGGGATTCCTCTTACATTTGGGAATGACTGGAGGGGATTAAGCAAGAGTAGCTGGCTCTACACCAATTGCTCCTGGCACCCCACCTCTGGCATAGGGAGACATGTCCAGAGCAAACTGCACCCTGGCGGTGCTCCCTAGGGGACCACTGCAGACAATCTAGTTTAGAGAAGCCTCGCTGCTGCTCTAACTAAACTGGTCACGGGCTGCCCACAGAAACTGGAGAGTGCAAGAGACGAAGTCAGGTCACCATCCCCTTCCCTTCTTTGCATGCTGTGCTTGGCCTGACCTGAGGACCTGGCCCAATGTAGTTAAAGAAAATAAAAAAGGAAGGATTACCAAAGAGAAGTCAGGCCCTGGTTCCCATTGTCAGGATTTTTAAATAAGTCCAGCCTTGCATAAGGCAGTGAGAGCACTTTTATGTACCTTCACATCCTGTATCTTCTGCTTCAGGACTTCCTCCATGTTGTCTTCAGGTAAGTGAGCTCCCAAGAGCTGATGACACTGCTCTTCATGTTGTTCTAACCTCACTGCTGCCTCAGTGTATAACCCATCATACGACTCCCAAAGCAATAACAAAGCTTGTGCTGTCTGTAGCTCATCAGTGACTTCTTCATTTGCCAGAGTCCATCTGCAATATACAAGAACATAACACAGGTTATTGATTTAGGTTTTGCCCTTAAACTTGAGGACGTGCACAGACCAGACTCTGATCTCTTTTGAAGATTCTCAGTGGAATTTCTCTGGATTTACACCAGGGCATCTGAGATCAGAGTCTTGCCATCAGTAATGTCCACACTGTATTGCATGTTTACTGTGTTGCTGCTTTTTCTGTTTGTTTTTTGGTCTATCACCCAGACCCACAATAAAACAATATGTTAAAGTCGACTGGCCCTAGTTCACCAAGATATTTAAGCACATGCCTAACTTTAAGCATGTGAGTATTCACAATGAAATCAATTGAAACATTCACATGCCTAAAGTTACGCACATGCTCAGTACCTTGCAGAAGCAGGGGGCTTTATTACCAACATCTATTTTGTGGTTTTTCTTAGGTGTACCTTGTATGTGCCTCCTTGCATTTATGTTCAATAATCTCTGCAAATGAGGAACAACAGTATTTCTTGAGGTTAGCAGCAGAAGCCTGGAGCTTGGCCCAGCTTTCTTCACTCTTCTCTGCTTTGTCTTGAAGAGACTGTGAAAAATGAGTCACAACAATTAGATGTGGAGATGAATGAGCCACAGTTCATTGAGCTAAAATGTAGTTTTCTTTAGAGACTAGGAGATGTAGAGTAGTGATACTGTGACAACATTTATGGCAAAGACAAGTTTTGTGAAAGAAAGAAATAATAATGTAACAATAATATACTTGCTGCTACAAATTAAAGAATTGAAGAATAAATTGTGGCCCAATCCAGTAATACATAATTTCAGAAGCATCTCTTCAGACAGGTATTGGTCCAGTGGGACTCCCCGTGTGAATAAGTGCTACTCAAAGCAAGAAAGTGTTGAAGAATTAGGCCTTTGACTGGCAAATATGGAAAAATAACTGGTTTGAAATTCTGTATTAAATATCAATAGAAAAATATCAATTGACTTTTTAAAGAAGTTTCACTTATTTAGTTCAAACTATTCATTCTAAATTGGAATTCATTTTTCCTTTGGTGTTACTTGGTCTTAGTCCAACCAAAGAGCAGATGTACTTTGAAATTCTTATTTTAGATCGGAAATAATAAAGAAAGGTTAAATATCAATAACTAGAGTCCTCTGAATACATGAGGCTTGATTCCCTGTTGCCCTGCACCTTGTTTATTCATTGTAAAGAGAGCACAGAGCAAGCACAAAACACTACCATTCTGGTTTGTTCATACTTTGCACCTGGTCTGCACTAGTGTGAACGACTACATGAGGTATAGGGCAATGAAGAATTAGGCCTTGTCTACACACAGTCTTGCATTTGTTTAATTAATCTGGTGGATACCTGAAAGTGGTTTATTTCAGTTTAGTTTACACTAGTTCCTAACTTAAGATAAATCCAAATAAGCCTGATTTAAACTGAAATAAGAGCATCTACACAGCTTTTGGCACTGGTTTAACTAAACTGGTTTACGTTCAGACCTTTAGTTAAACTCAAGTGCAACTCTGCTACTAGAGCAGCCCTTGGGCCCATTGTCTGTGCAGGCAGAAAGAATGCCACTGACTCCCATGGGCTTTGGGTTAGGTCCATTGTGAAGCTCTAAAGAATCAGTTTCCTGAGGGGAAACTTACTGGCTTTTTAATTAATCTTCTCCCACATTTGCACTAATACATCTACTTTGTCTTTGGTAGATTTACCTGCAGAGTCGTCACCTGGCCTTTCAAAGCTTCCAGCGATATTACAGAAGGTTTGCATTGTTCTAGGCAGTACAAAGAGCTTATTATCATCAGGTTAACTTCTTCATAGGCTTCGTCATAAATTATCCATTGCTGTAATATTGACTGCATTGAGGTTTTTAACTGTGCTACCTGTAAACAAACAATCACTGCTGAGAAAATGGATTGCTCCTGCTTAACATTTACTTACAAAATGTGTTAATGAAGCTATTTCTTGGGTAATTTTGAAATAAAAATGGACTTCGGTACTTCAGCTCAACGCATGCTGGATGACAATCCACAAAAATTTCACAAATGAAGTAACGGGATAAGTTTGAAATATAAATTTAACTGGATACCAAGGCAATGCTGGCTTGGCAGCCACCACTCCAGAACCCCAGGCTAGGTGAAAATGTGCAGAAACAACGCACAGCTGTTATTCTTTGCTGCCAATATCAGGATGCCCGCTAACAGATAAAGTACTGTGGCTCCTGAAGGCCTTAATCTCCTTAGGAAATAGACAATTTGAGATGGAAATTTAGTTCCAGTTTAGTCAAAATGGAACAGAAATTGTTTGGGGTAATTCAAGCTTCTAATAAAATACCATAGTGTTCTAGAGAGCGACATTCTCTTGTATGCCATTGTGCTATAACAATGCAGATGAAACAGAACCACAGCCTTGTATTCCCATTCAACAACTGCTGGAGGAACTTCAGGACTCACTAGATACAAGAGCCGTGCAATGACTGAGGTGGCAAACTTTCCTCTTTTTCCCTACCCCTTTTCATTATTACAATTACTTTTATCACAGTAGGACTGAAAAGGTTTTCCTTTGTCACAGTCTTTGTGACGTTGCCACAAGAATGAAATCATAGACCTATTCCAGTTGTTACAGGTTGTTCTTATTTTTCTATAGCACCCACCCCCTCATGGGCAGGTTCTCACCTTGCAAAACGTAGGGCTAGATTCTGACTCTGACTACACACCTATACAAGAAAATATGGAGGAAACAGAACTCCCCACCCTTTTGCCCACTATATCGGCTACCTGTATCTTAGGTCCAGGTATGCAGGAGTAAGCACAGCCACTTGTTCCTTATCTGGACCAAGTGGGCAGGATAGGTCCAGGTTGGGAATAGGTGGACTTTTGGCTCAATCCCATTACTCGTTGGCTAGTGTACCTGAGGCAGTGTGCAGAGGTAGGAATAATTTACTGTTGGTACCAGTGAGCAGCAAATTATTGGCACCAGGGAGCAAAGGGGACGCAGGGAGGAATTGTGCCTCCGAGCAGGGTTAGAGTCACAGTCCTACCTGAGACTGTCCCAGCAGTGGTGCAATTAGTGCACCACCCCTTGCTGAGGACCGTGAAGTCGCAATCTAGCCCCTAATTAGGCCAGCCTGCTAGAAGGGAAGAAGCAGTACATAAATAGAACCTCAGGGTTACGAACACCAGAGCTACAAACTGACCAGTCAACCACGCACCATATTGGGTACGGGAAGTATGCAATCAAGCAGCAGCAGAGACAAAAAAAAAAAAAAAAAACCCAATAAAAAAAGCAAATACTGTCCAGTACTGTGTTAAATGATGTAAACTACTAAAAAAATAAAGGAAAAGCAGCATTTTTGTTCTGCATAGTAAGGTTTCAAAGCTGGATTAAGTCTATGTTCAGTTGTAAACTTTTGAAAGAACCACCCTAACGCTTGGTTCAGTTATGAACATGTCAGAGTTATAAACAACCTTCATTTCTGAAGTGTTCACAACTCTGAGGTTCTACTGTATGTTACATACAGAAAAACCCGACATTTAAAGAACATTAGGGTTGCAAAGTTAAGCAATTAAACGTTAGGAAATGTCAAAATTAAGGTTGCTCATGGCAGCTGGGAGCAGCAATTGCACAGAAAGTCCTGCTCAGCCCCTGTAGCTCTTGGCAGGAGCATGTTCAGTACAGATGGAAGTGTCAGAGAATTTCACTGCTAAACTCTAATAAGTCTCTACTGAGCACATTTGAATGGAGATTTTTCAAATTCTTAACTGGGTCAAATTAGAGCTTTCATTGGTCCAGCAAAGAAAAAAAAAAAAAGGGCCCTTCTCTGGCACCATGGTGACCTCCCATTGCTGAATTTCAAATCCCTGTTCCAAAACATTGGTGTACCAGAGCTTCTCAACAAAACAGTTGGAAGAATGTTTTTAACATGAACAAAACAATGTATTTTCTCTAATCTCATTCTGAGAAACAGCTGAACCATTTCTGCTGAAGCTTAAAAAATATTTTAAAAAATCAGCCTGAAGCAGACACCTGACGTGGAAGATTTCAGTCAAAATGGTTAAAATTTGGCAAAGTTAAGTACTGGAAAGCATTGAGCAACCTTAACTTTATCTGCATTACTTATAGTATTATATATTATATGATGGATTGTAAACACAAAGCTGTATTTATCATACACATATGACATTGCTGGGGTTAATTGGCCTAAGAATAAGTTATGGAGAGCCATTGAGGAGGGAAAGGGAATCCACAGGAACGTGAGTGGAGCAACTGCGAACTATAAGGGATCTGCTTAGAATTAAAAAAAGCAGTGGGAGTGGAGGAGGGAGAACCCAGTGCTGTGAAGATGGAAAAGGATTTGCTGGGAACAGAGAGTCTCCATCAGGACTCTAGCAGAGAGCAGGGACAAATAGGAATAGTAAGGGACCAAGTGGATCCAGTTAGGAAGTTTGAGGTTTTCAACCAAATCCTTTAAGCTACCAGAAAAATGTAGATACTTTTTTAAAAAAAACTGGTAAAAGGGGGTAAATTTTTTCTTATTTGACTCCAAAACAGGTTGATCTTTTTTTCTTTTTTCCAAACTTGGCATACAGGTTCTCCTTTGGCATGAGAATAAGCATGATAGTTTTTTGGCCAAAAGGAGAGTTCTTGCCAAAGCTATATGGAGCAAAAAGAAGTAGAAAAAACAGTTACCTACCTTTGTAACTGTTGTTCATCGAGATGTGTTGCTCATGTCCATTCCATTCTAGGCGCGCGTGTGCCCACATGCACAGTCGTCTGAGATTTTTGCCTTAGCGGTACCTGTAGGCTGCCCGTTTGGGAGGGACCCGCCACTGCTTCGTCCGGAGATAACGATGACGAGTGCACAGCTGGGGGAGGGCCAGGTTCCCCTGCCTTCTCCAGGGCCGGCTCCTTAGGTGCTGGAGTCCGATGCGCTGCTCCCCACATCAGATTCGATACCGTTCTCAGACTCTGGTGCTGGCGGTGCCAGGGGCGGTTTGTCCGAGGCAGTCCGGGAGGACTGGTGGGAATACAGGCTTGGCATTATGGGCATGCCCCACAGGTTCCAGTACGGCCACTGAGCAGGCCACTGTCCCTGCTGCTATGCCATCGCTGCAGGCGCTGTGCCACCTTCGTGGGTCAGCGGCGAATCACCCCTCCTAGTCCGAATCTGACCATTGTTCTTCCAGCAACCAGGACAGAGCCATCGAGGCCTCAGTCTGCCGACTGACCCTAGTCGGAGACTGGTGAGATGAGGGCAAGGAGCGGTGCCTGCTTGACGAGCGGAACTGGGGGGGATGGAGACCGGTGCCGCAACCGGGATCAATCCCAGCCTGGTGGGGACTGACGTCTGGGAGACTATCTTGGCAACTGTGACTTGTGCCATGGCAATCTTTGACAGGAAACTTGCCGGTACTGGTGGTACGGGGACTGGTGTCTTGACTCTGGTGTCCCATGTCTTGTAGGGGGAAAGCGCGGCATCAGGAACCTGGGCCTTCTGACCAGAGATGGGGAATGTGGTGCCAGGGCCCTAGGCTGTGGAGATGGGAATCTACGCCTGCAGTCCAGGGACAGAGGGTGCTCCACTGCCCTGTGGGGCAGTCCCATGACCGGCTTGCCTTTAGGTGTTGGGGCCTTAGCCAAGGCCGGTGCCTGGTGCAGTGTCTGTGGTGCTGGTCGGCCGGCTTGTTCTTTAGCCAGCTGGGCTGCTCCAAGCAATGAGGGCCTGAGAAGCCAGGGTCCCCTGCTGCTCCTGGGAGTTGGAGGTGTATCCCTGGCCGGGCTGAGGGGTCTGACCTCAGCGGTATCCCCGTGAAGCCCCGGGGTGGGAACATGGCCCGCCACTGTTCCTTTGCCTGAGGCCCCTTTCCATGCCAGTGCCAGGGGGCTCCTCTTCTTTTGTCGCTTTGTCGGCACTGGTGAGGGGGAGCAGTGCAGGCGGCAGCTGGTGCCAGCAGTGCGCGCCACACCGATGTCGAGGTGCTCGGCGTGGGATCCGAGTGGGAGGGCTCTGACACAGGACGAAGTGCAGCCTCCAGGAGGAGAGTCCTCAAGCAGATATCTCGTTCCTTCTGGGTTCTAGGGCAAAAGTTCTTACAGATTCTGGATTCGTCCTTCAGACAACTGTCGTGGGGGTCACTAATAAGCATCGGCCTGTTGCATGACGAGCATGGTTTGAAGCCAGGAGAGCGGGGTATGCCATGCTCCCGGGCGAAGTCCCAGCCAGGACTCTAACTACCAAATAACCCAACACTTAATTTAAAGGCTAACCAAGTACCTAAACTATATATAATGAAGACAGATAATGGACAGTTGAAGAACAGCTAATGATCTTGCGATTGCAAGACAAGGTGCTCTGACCACCCGTCACAAGCGGTAAGAAGGAACTGAGAGGGCATAAGGTCAGTGGTGCCTATATACCAGTACATGGACGCAGCACTCAAGGGAGTGCCACAGCTGACCCTACGGATACCGCTAAGGCGAAAATCTCTGACGATTGTGCACACCTAGAATGGAATTGACATGAGCAAGCGCTCTAAGAAGAATGGGACATCTACTGCAGCCTTAACTATGGATTGGTCATTGAACAACTCAGTAATACTGGAAATTCCCAAAGAGGGTTTGGAACAGTTGCTAAGATTAAATCCTGGGGAGAAGTGTAAATGCAAAGTTCTCTACCTGACTGACGACACTGTTCCTCATTTCATGTAGCTTATCCATTCTGACAGCCATATCTTCTGAGGTTTGTTTTGCACCATCTTCCAAAGCCATATAATTCTGTTTTAGCTGATCCAGAGCTTTGGATTTAATTGCAAGATGATTTTCTAGCTCCTAAAGGGGAAGAAAGATAAAAATCTTTATCTGTGTGACAATACAAAAGTAAAGACAAATGATTCTTCTTTAAAATCAATCCCATGTCGTTTTTCTAACCATGGGAAACTTACAGCAATTGAGTTCTGGCAGAAATGAGTTTGCCTCAGGAAACTGGAATAATTGTAAATGTCTGTGAATTAGCAGTCTCTTACATGCAGAACACAAGAAACTGCATTTCGCCTCGACATGGAATGCACATGCTGATTTGGAACTGAGAGCCAGATCCTCCGCCAGCACTTGTACCACTCCAGGCAAAGGGGCTAGAAAGCTTTTCAAGCAGGGCAGCAGAAGATTCCCTGTGTCAGATTCCAGCCCTCCTACCCACTCCAGCATATGCATGCGAGGTAGGAGCATCTTGCACAATGGGGATCTCTGGCTTCCTAACAGTTACTAGGAAGTCATTTTCAGCTGACATGGGTTAGAGCAGTCCTGAGGCTCCTTTAACTTACACTGAGCCTGACATGAGCCCTGGCTGACCCTAGCATTGGGGAATGCATAGGTAGCTTAAGCCACCTTTCCCTTCACCTTTCAGATCTTGCCTCCAGCATAGAGGAGTGACGTTTTGGAATAGCCTTCCAAGGGAAGCAGTGAGGGCAAAAGACCTATCTGGCTTTAAGATTAAACTCGATAAGTTTATGGAGGAGATGGTATGATGGGATAACATGATTTTGGTAATTAATTGAACTTTAAATATTCATCGTAAATAGGCCCAATGGCCTGTGATGGGATATTAGATGGGGTGGGATCTGAGTTACTATGGAAAATTCTTTCCTGGGTATCTGGCTGGTGAATCTTGTCCATATGCTCAGAGTTTAGCTGATCGCCATATTTGGGGTCAGGAAGGAATTTTCCTCCAGGGCAGATTGTAAGAGGCCCTGGAGGTTTTTCACCTTCCTCTGTAGCATGGGGCACGGGTCACTTGCTGGAGGATTCTCTGCTCCTTGAAGTCTTTACACCACGATTTGAGGACTTCAATAGCTCAGACATAGGTGAGAGATTTTTCACAGGAGTGGGTGGGTGAGATTCTGTAGCCTGCGTTGTGCAGGAGGTCGGACTAGATGATCATAATGGTCCCTTCTGACCTTAGTATCTATGAATCTGGCCTGGAGTTCGGAAGCAGTCCCACTGAAGTCAGTGGGACTACTTGTGAGAAGAACTGCTCCCCAACGTGATTAAGGTGATCACTACCCCACAGCAGTACATGTGAATGTTTCACACATCCAAATGGGTCAATTCCTTTAACTAAAATGTTGCCCTTTAAGTCAGCACATGTTTTCTGTTAATGATTCACTGTCCAATAGCTTTTTGAATTTTTTTAAAATTCATTTAATTTTTAATGAAGTAAATGAATTTTAATTAAGTGTTTTACCCATCCGAAGAGTAGAATCTTATCTTGCTATGATCAGATATGGTACTTTAGAGATACCAAAAGTATCTTATTAACTAGCTGGCAGAGTCTCACCCCAATACACTTCAGAGAAAATGCAGATAGATGAGTAACTCTGCATTAATACAGCACTGCAGGGAATAATAGCAGCATAATATGAGAGAGATACAAGTAACCATGGTAATAAAATAACAAACATTTCATGGGAGAAAATAGAGGGGTAATATTGAACTGAATGGATGCTGAATATTTCAAGAGTAATTGGGGACCAGCTGGCAGATGACTGCCACCTGTCCTGATTTTGATGGAGCTATCCCACTGAAAAATCCCTAAAATATCCTTACGGCTGGAGTAGCATGACTGCATTTGTGCCAGGACATGATGTGGTGAGGCTAGTCTCACAGCATCAATAATAGAATGAGGTCTTCATGTATCAACAGGTCAAAGATGGCAAACAGGACTAAGTGGGAAAGATAAAATGGACCATTTGAGAAACAGAGAAGAAATATTATGCTAATGCAGAATTATACCAAGTTACCACAGAGTTACTATTCTTCCTAACCAAAGTATCACCACAGAACGTTTCACACTAATCAATCTTTCTGTCAATGTGCTGAACTGAACTGAATGAAAATGAAATATTTTCCATTAGAAGAAATCCAAAATAAGGTAGTGAAAACATTAAGAATTGTTGTAATGTTGCAGGAAATTCCAAGGATAAAAGAGTTCAAAAAACAACTGTGGAATTTCACATCTATGTTGTGCCAGAGCTTCAGGCACTGTAATTCGGTGCATGTTAATTTAGAACAGCTGAGGATCTGGCCCCTGATCTCCCTATCAAACTTTGCATTTCATATTTTCATTAAAGTGATACTCTGTGCTATGCTTTTAGAAATATGGTAGGTTCCTCCAATTTAAAATAAAAATTATGTGACTTTTGTAGCATAGACCCAGCAAAGTCTTAAGAGTAATGTCTGCAACATAAAGAACACCTTTTACCTTACAGTCTTCCAATGTGTTCTGTACTGAGATTAGACTCGCTGGCTTTTCCAAAGATTTCAGCCTCTCGCCTTGTGCTTCCAGCCAGCTGCTCAGAGTTTGTGCTTTGTTTTCATTTTCAGTGACGGTTTCCAAAATATGTTCCAATTCTTGTATCTGAAAATTACAGGGTTAAAAATATTTCATTTTAATTAAATTATATCAGATTGAAAATGTTTCGCCAATTTAAGTTCTCTGTTTTGGTTGGAGTCCTTTGTAGGACTCAGGCAGGACAGGAATGTGTCCAACTGCCTATTCACAGTAAATAGCTCTTTCCCTATTTGGTTCTATATCTCACATCATAATTTCTCTATATTTAGGTATGCCAAAGTATTCTCTAACAGTCTAACAGAACACTATCATCTAGCTCTTCTGTAGAGTTTTTCACCAGTAGATCTAAAAGTGCTGTACAAAGGAGGTCAGTATCATTATCCCCATTTTACTGAGGGGGAAACTGAGTCACAGAGAGGGGAAGTGATGTGCCCAAGGTCACCCAGAAGGTCTGGTGGTAGAGCTGGGAACACAACCCAGGTCCAGTGTTCTATTTGCTAGGCCACACTGCCTCGCAACGCTGAGCCTGTTCCACAGATTATTTCTAGTTTCACCAGGGTGAAATAACTCTGATGCATTTATTTATATGTATTTTCTATAACATATAGTAAATACATAATAAAATAAAGAATAGTGATATGCACCTTGAGAGTGGTTTTCATCCATTGATCTTAAAGTGCTTCTATAAGGAGAGCATATTCCATCATTCTCATTTTCCAGAGGGGGCAGAGAAGTTAAGTGAACTGCTCCCGATCACACAGCTGGGAACAGAACCCAGGACTCCTGATTCCCAGGCCTGGGCCTCATCCACTAGACCACAGTTCTTCATAATAAATGAGTGTGGCTGGCGATATGCCAATCGGCCGCTTTAGCGGTCCCAACATCATATGTTAAATGGAAATAGGCAGGGCACGGGGGGGATATATTAGCATCCTCCCTGTTTTCAATCATGTTCCATAACGTGGAGGAGGATTGGCCTCTTTTTAAACAGTATCATTGTCCCTGTGGCTTCTGAGTGGGTCTTGGCCATCTACCTGCCAGCGCAGGACTGTTTCTTACCATATACTGCCTACTATTTTCAATCTTAAATGTCTCAAGCCATGGGGTCCATATGGCTTTCCTTCAGCTCAACAGATCACCATTATGATTCCCCTGCCCCAATATTCATCTAAATTCTCCCGTTCTGAATTTCTTAATTATACCTCTTCTTACAGGGTGTGATAACACCCACCTACTGTACCTTCCAGGACTGTTACGTAACTGAGCACAAGTGAAAGTACTTTGAGATCCTTGGGGGAAAGGTAGCATAGAAGCACAAAGGATTATAATACACGTAATCAACATTGGAAGGAAAAAAAAAAAGATATAAAACCACGAAATAGGAGCAAACCTTTCTGTTCAGGGACCCTTGCAGCTTGTGCCACTGCAGGTTCATCTCACCAAGATGCTCTGCAAATTCTGTCCTTTCATAGCGCTTGCTTTCTACATCGCAAGTGCTGATCTGCAACAGCGACTGGTTAACAAAATCAACCATCCACTGTTTAAAGTTCATCTCCATCATGTATTCCTGAAAAACAGTTACGATGGCAATATTAATTTCATAAACTCCATTAACTGCTGATTTATAATGTAATTCTGTGGCATTCAGAGAAAACTTATTATTCTGATCCATAGTACCGTGCATTTCCTGAGAGATCCATTCTCCTTTATCTAAATCAAAGGTGGCCTTAGTCTGCTGCTAACAGACACACAGCATGGGCTAAGATAGGTCCCTGCTTTGTCTTTACTCACACAGATGGGTCTTTTCAGAGAAGACGATTCTGCCCAATAGTAAATACTAACTACAGCTAGGAAATGCCATTTATTTTCTTTGAAAGCAGGAAGATTTGGGCAAAAGAAAGCAGATTCTCTCTCTCTTAAATTGTAGTTGTTTCTAATGAAGACACAGTCCTTTCACCAAACAGTACCATCCTGACTGGGGCCACTGGATGATATGGTAATATAGATACTAATATTTTGGAGCCTATGAGATGCATGTCTCCCTCAGGAAGAAAGCTAGAAATATCCTTAAGTTTATCCGGTTGGAAAATTCTGAAGAGCTATTTACTAGACAAGGCAGTGGTCAATTCTGTCGCACAGGGGTCCTAGGATATGAATGCTAGGAACATACTTTTAATTGTTAACCAGAACCAAGAAGCTGACCACAAAAATGCAAAGTGCTAAGAAGCACAGGATTAATCTGCAACAGTACACTAATGTTCCGAGCTGAGCTACTAAGTAATTAGCTGCCCTAAGGAACCTAGAAATAAATGGATATTCTATTCAATTCTATTCTGGCTCTTGTACTGCCATCCATTACTGTGATACCTGAGCACCCTGTAAATGACTCGTTCTTCTGCTCGCATATTTACCTTATATTTCTGAAGAAGGTTTTTGACTTGGGATGCGTTACTTTGCAAATTTACAGTAGCCTCATCATCTTCTCTTTGTTGTTCCACATGGGTCAGCCATGTCATTATTTCTGTGATCGCCTCAAGAGATGGAAGCTTTTCCATCTGAAGCTGGAAATCAAGTATATAATGATTCTTCTGTACTTAACTGGCTAGCAATATTAAATCAGACCATCAAGGAGGAGAACATCTTTATCCCCAAAAGGCCTCACATAATGTAATTATCTAAGTATGAACTTGCAAGTAAACCCTGATACTCAAATTTAGGATATCATTCAAACTTAAAATAAGAAATTTGGACATCTCAGAAGTCTGGGATAAGATTATTATTGCCTCTTGAAACTAACCTTTATATAAAATATGACATTGACGGGCACAGGCAGAGTTAGGTAGAAATACAGTAATAATTAAGCCTCAATACAATACTGAGGATGTTCCAAAAGTGAGTCAGATGGGCAATTGAGCCCTAAAGAAAAAAGTGCTTCCCCTGCCTTATGTAGTGCTTGACTGAATTCCATCAGTAACATTTTAAAATAATTCTGCACGTAGCTTGGCTCAAACAAAGAAATGACATGAGATTCCCTCCTTACCTGGTGAAGTTTTTCTTGGATGGTTGGGAACTGAGTGATCAGTTCTGCCCATTTTTGTTCAAACTGTGCCAAGGATGATCTAAGCACTGCAGCATCCATTTGTTTCACATGAAGAAGCTGGTTGCCAGTGCTTATGACAGATGACTTCAAGGATGATTTTTCATCTACTTCCTTAGAAAATGCCTGAAATATACAGAGATTTAAAAATATAGATATATTTTTTAAACACACAGACAGGGTCTCAATCACAGGAGGGACTGACTGGACGGGGTTGCAATTCTGGTTGAACTGAAACCTGGTAAAACTCATCTCTTTTGATGGAAACTTGAAACCTGTTGGGGCTCAGTAAACCCCAGAGGAACGTTGAGCCACGCAGGCATCAGCCAAGACCTTTCTTCTCTATCTTTCTGCAGGATCCTTTATCCCCAGTATGCTGCCACCTACAACCCCTTTCACTGAACAGGACCCCTATATTTGGTGCTTTATTCTCAGGTTGGATCTCCAGTGTCTTGAAAGACCCTCTCCTTCCTTTCCTGACCATTATTTGGGGGGGTTGGGGGGGAGAATAATCTGCTGGTCCTCTCTCACCTATCAGGATCTTCAGATCTTTGTCCCCTGTCTTTGAGGTGCCGGTTGGTTCATATCCACCCATCCACAGAAATATCTTCAGCAGAGCTAAAGCCCCCCAGTCTCTCTCACCCCCATTTAATAGCAGCAGCAGGACTGTGACATGTTGCCTCCCAGAGGAACCCCGGAGGCAGTGCAGTGCTATCCCACTTCATACTCAGGGCTATGCCCTACTGGCAGATTCTGGCCACATTGCAATGTCATTGGGGGTAGGGAATTATTATCTAGCATCTAAACGCTGCAGAATTTTTTGACTTACAAACAAGCTGTCTATATTGTTTCTGACAGTATGTAGGTCTTGTGACACATTGAGAGACTGCTCCTTCCAAAAATTCATTCTCTGCTGAGCAGACTGCAACCATTCAATTAACGTGTCTGAGTCTCTGTTGTAGCTATAGAAACAAAACAAAGTAGGTTAGCGGACTAGAAATGACTCAATCCCTTAGTAGAGTCTATAACACATTTCTTTTGTCCTCTCAGAATTGTCCTTCCATCCACCTAAAGATGTATGCTGCTAGCACTTTATACAGGTTTATACAGGCCAGGATTCCCGCCCTCCACCTCAGACAGAATCACTGCAGTAGCACAGAACTGATATATGACAACTCTGTTCTGCTGAAAGCATACACATGTTGATTGGAGAAATAATCAACATATTTATGGCCTGTGAAACAGCCTTAGAGCTTCTGAGTCTCAAAAGGCTCTCTTCCTGTATTAACCACACAACTGCATATGGATCTCATATGGAGGCCTGGATCATCTGTGAAGAGGCAATGTCTTCACACTGGCCCAGACACCAGCCCCTGGTCTTTGACAGCACAACTCCAGTGGGTACCCTCCATGTGCAGATCAGGGGAGCGCAATCTGCACTTTAATTAACAATTTTGATATGCAAGTCAGAATAGAATCCAGCTCACTCTCCTCTAGAGATGTCGGCCTTGCAGTGCCAATAGGAGTAAAGACGTTTTTATCATAAAGTAAGTAGATATGACTGACTACACACAGGGAACAGATCTGTTCAGTAAGAAGATGACATTTTTTTAAATAGTCACTTTTTTGACCATAATCGGACTTTTGTTTTCTACAAACAGATGCACAAACTCTGTAGTTTAATAACTTTGATCTCATGATTCAGGAAATATGGGTATTGACGAATATGTGAGAAACCCCAAATAGCAGTGGCTAACCCTAATTCGCCCTTGACTAAAAACTTACCTGACCAAGAGTTTGAGTAATGTTTGAAGTCTGTGCAGCTCATGGCCAACTTTTTTGGTTAAGGACAACCACAGTTCTTCTAGTTTCCCAATTTGGTTTACTAATTCAGGACAGCTCACAACAGTCATCAATTTCTTCCCTTCCTTCACCATCTGGTAAAGTCTGGCATGTTTTTCATCAATGTTTCTTTTGGTTTGCTAGCAAAGTATAAGTATTTTGCACAACAACAACATATTTTAAAAGAGAAATATGGCTATTAAAACATGCATTTTATTCTCACAACTGGCATTTATTTTATTTTCCGTTATGAAGAGCGGTCAGAATAATGGAGACACAAGTTATTTTTCATATTACCTTGTGATGTATCTTGACATGTCATGAAATAGCATGACATGGCTCCACCACATGAAACATAATTATTGTGGCCCATTTGAGGCATCTCATAATACAAATTCAAATGATAATCTATGCCACCTGTGTTCATCATAGTTAGTTCATGATTTTGATAAAGTCATTCCTTCTCAGTGCCGAATAATCTCATATCCATTTGTTTACTTTGGATTATGGACTTCTATAAGGGCATTACATAAATATGGAGTCCGAAAACACTCCTTTTTACACACAAAATATTCTTGGGTTGGTAAAAGGATTTATTTGCAATTAAATAGCCATGCACAAAATCAAGCAGTAGTGAAAAAAACAAACAAACAGAATGCAGGCAAACAGGGTCGAAGTTTACAAACTTGACTCACTATGGACACAAGCGTATGGGAGATCGAATACAACATACTCCCTGAAGAGTGCAAAAGCCAAGTGCTGGCACAAAAAACAATTAACTTCCACCACTGTTTTAGGTGGTATAATATGCAAATCTGGAACTATTCTGTTTTTAGTACATGCTGTGTTCAACCTAAAATCGTTCCTTCTCCTGACAGAAATGAGTCCAAGAAACAAACAAGCCTCTTCAGTAAAGGTAGGTTAGTCTTCCACACTTTCAGCCTCAGCCCTCAGAAGACAACGGAAAGACTTCCCAGGAATGGGGATCAGCCCTAAGCATATACCACTCAGTCTAAGGAGCACCAGCAGACAAACATATTAACGGATACATCATGTGTTTTAAACTCATTTATATTAACTGAAGAACTGTATCGTCCTAAGATAGGGTGCAGTTCTGCCTTCAGATACACAGCACTTCTCTGATATTTGGAACAAATTATTAAATGTCTATCTGCCTTTCTCCAGAAAACTAACTTTATTTTCCTTGGAAAAGAAGAGAATTCAAGGTGATTTAACTGTACTTCCCAGAATTTTGGAAGAGGTTGATAGAATTTTCACTACAAAGAGCAGCTCAAATATTTGGAAACACTGGCCTGATTCTCACCTCACATGGGTGAGAATTGAATCAGGCTCATAATCATTGTGTATCACTGGAGTATGTATTTGAATGCCAGCTTTTAGAGCAGCTGTAGGGACTCTCTTCGTAAATGAACTAATTGAAACTACCCCTCTCCCCGGTACTTTTAAAAGGTATAAAAAGTTTTATTTTCATATGGAAATTTAAGTTTGGGCACAGACTACAGTTGCTACCTTGGCTAAAAGGGAGATGAGAAGGACCCTGTTTGGAGGACATTAAGCATGTGCTAAGCAGATATTTCTAAAACAGTATTTTTGCCATATACAGTGTACCTTGATCCTACCAAAAAAAAGTGATTAAACAGAAATAAATAAAAATACCTGGAGAAGTGTAATCCTCTCCATTAATCTTTCTTCTGTCTCGTCTACCAAATTCACAGAAGGTACTGCAGAAGCAAGCGCCTCTAATTCTTTGTTGAAAGGTACATAGTCCTCATCAAATTCTGACCATTCCTAAAACACACGGCATATGTTAATGTAGTGTACCTCTTGTTCTATGCTTGTGCTAAACATTGAAAATGCTGATGCTTTAACACTTACATATTATTCTTAGTTCAACCAACAAAACAGAACGTCAAAACAAGAGTATAGAGAGAACATGTATTAAAGAGTAGCTTCTATGTGATCTGAAAACTGAGAATTCCAGTTAACACACAGGTGATTTCTCACTCAAAAACTATTTATGATTTTTTTAAAAAGAAACTTAGGTTTTTAAAACTTTTTTTCATTTTAATGTACTACTGGTATTTCTGTGCCACACAGGTCTTTATTCTCAGTCTGGGTGTTCAGAAAGTACCACAGGCATGTTACAGGAATTCACATTCATGCTGGAGGGAGGGACGGTGTTTAAATTCCAAATTTGAGGGGAAAGAGATGAATTGCTAAAACTGAATGTGAACAGTCGGTCACTGCCCTCAAACAGACATGGGTAGTAGGCAGCTGCTGGGCAGAGTATCTCTAGCATAGAAAGGGTTCCATTTTCCATACCAGGTTTATTCTAATCCATTACCTTTAATAAACTCTCTAAGTGTATGCCATATTGGGAAGCCTTTTGTTCCAGCGATCTGACGTCTTCCACCAGCTCAGTCCAGAATTTCTCTTTTTTTTGTAATGTAGCAGGAGTCACCTTCTTGGAATACGATTGCACAACAAGCATATGAGCGATGAGCTTGTGAAAAAAGCCCTGAAAAAACAACACTGTTACATGTTTCAAGCCTATTTTTCTGTTTTATAGCAAGTGCTCCATCAGATTCTTTGTATTACGTGAGGACATCTGTTGTGATTTTAATCATAAATAATAATGACACTTTGCATTCATTATATACTGTTTCATCCAAGGACTTCAAACACACCGATGAACCAGGTAAATAATATTCATTATTCTACAGTGATGTTAACTGAAGTAAGGAGTGGTTAAGGGATGGATTGGGGTAGGACCTTTTATGGGATTGCAGGGCTGGGGAGCTCAACTAGTTTGTCACAAGTGCAGTCCCTGCACCCAATGAAACAGCAAATGCTCCTTCTCCATGATCCCAGGAGCTCAGCACCCAAATTGGACAGGGAGGTGCATAGAGGAAGGGGACAAAGCAGATCCAGAGCGTGCTGGTCACATTGACACACTGGGCTGCTCATAGGGAAAGCTCCATACCATCACCTGCTCATCCCAGTGGCTAAAAGCTATGGTCTAGCCCAGAGAGATTTGCCCAAAGTCACACAGAAAGTTGATAATTAGTAGCAGAACGCAGGAGCCCCTATGCCCATATCCCTGCTCACTCCACTAGACTGTACAGTGTTCCTTAATTAACTTTACCACAGATTTAAAAAATACTGGCTATAAAATAAAACATCTTCCGGACACTTTGATACATTCTGAGGTAGCTCGAACCAGGGATAAATGGATCAGCAAACCCAGACCCCTGTTCCAAAGAGGTCCCCAAAATTGTGAGATTCCATCCAGGAGCAACCATACTTGTTTTGCCAGCTGGGGCGGAAAATGTTTTCAGTGCCGTCCCCTCCCCACTCACGTCCCAGTCCCCTGAGGTGACCAAACAACAACAGCAGCAAAACCCTTGGCAACAAACCAATCAGCAGAGTAGAAAAAAAAAAAAAGCCCAGCAGCATGAAAATGGCCTCTTTATTTATTGTTTTTGAAACCATCCTATCTATCTCAGAATATTTACTGCATTGACTTCAAGTACCTCAGACTCTCTCTTATGCTAGGAGAAGTAGCAATAACTACTCAGCAATGATATTTGAGAAAAGTCAGTCACAGAACGTCATACTCTGCAACGATTTGAGCCATGCTGCATTGCATGTGCTGTACCTTGTGATTTTCCAGGTGAGACTGTAAAGTAGCTCTACTTTTGGCTAGCTGTTTTGAGTCCTGAGCAAGCTTCTCTCGTCCAATGTCTACCAATTCTGCCAACCCACGAATCAAGCCTTCGTATTGGCTCTCGCTGATGAAAGGAGAGTTTAGTTCCATATACTTGGCTCTCAGAACCCCCCAAGTGTCATTCAGAACATCCTAGGAATTAAACAAAATTCAATGAGCTTATTTCTTGCAAGGTATAAACCAACATAGAGACCTGCGCGCACCATTTCTAGAGTATCATATAGCGCCAGATGGCCCTACACCTTTCACTGCTAAAGTGTCTTATTTTGAAGAGTCAAATCTTGCAGGATAGAATGTTGATTGCTCTGTATTCTTACCTCTAATTTATAAACTTCATGGATCAGAGCAACAGGTAATTGAAATCTCTCCCCATGATCTCTCAGTTTTGCTATTTGGGTCTCAAAGTTGTGTAGCTCCAACGTATATGAATCAGTTTTCTGAATAGAAGATATAATAAGGAATTAAGTGTAATTTTGCTCCTTTAGGTTTTACACTATTATTATTAGTATTATGATAGCAGTTAAAGATCGGGACTTAATTGTGCTAGGCACTGTACAAACACACAGTGAAAGAGTCCCTACCCCAAAAGCTTACAATCTAAATAGACAAGACTGACAGGGGAAACAGAAGGAAAGTGACTTGCCCCAGGTCATACAGTCAGCCAATAGCAGAGCCAGTAAAATAATCCAGATCTCCCAGGTCAGTGTCCTCTGTACTGGGCCACGCAGTTATTTTTACTAAATCAGTAGTCGTCAAAATAAAAACACATCACCACCCTCTGAGGGTGCAGAATTTTGTTTTCCAGTGAACACAAGAGACCTGGTGTAGGGAGTTCTCTGAAATAAGGGAAGTTTTAGATTCGTATGATTTTCAGATTTAGCTGGATAGGTGAGAGAACAACTCTGAGGGGTAGGCAGCTGTTGTATGTTCTGGAAAGGGCATGCAATCTGCCCTCAGTTTAACTATCTTGTCATCTTGTCTGTCCTTCCTTAGGGTCTTTTAAGCCCTTAACTAGGAGAAGGTAGGTTAATTGATTCATGTACCATACTACGAATGCTATGGCAATTGTTGCATTTGTTAACATCTGTTTATTAGGTATTCCTTATGTGAATACTTATACTGCTGGGGAGGTCTGAAATAAATACTAGTGTCCCCTCTCCCATAAGGGGAAGCTCAAGGGACATTCTAATTAAGGCTGTTACATATAAAGGGCTGTATTTTGTGCTTTTGTGTATCTTGTCTTGCTTCCTCTCTGCCCTAACCTGCCTGGCTGGGGTGACTTGCGCCCCAAGGGAGTCAAAGAGCGAGTGAGCCCTGTGTTTCAACTAGTGCCAGGACTGCAATCAAGCCCTGCTGTTGCATGGGGGCACAGTGTATGTGTGCGTATGGGGAGTGGTTCATTCGGCCTTCTCCCCCACATTTGCAGACCTGACAGCATGAGCCAGCCCTTAGAAAATATGAAATTGTTTCTCACATTTTAAAAACAAAACCACAGACACAAACCAGGCAATATTGTCCACTGCTAGATAATTTTGCCTTAACTTAGTATTTTGAGTTAATTACCTGAAGCTGTTCAGCAACATTATGCCCACGTATTGCATTCAAGGTTTGTTGCAGAGTAGATTTTTTCTCAATTAACTGATCATACAACATCCTGACTTCATTCTGTGAACAGATAACAACAGGAGCTAACTCAGAAGTGTACTCAATAACAAATGGCAGTGATAAATCTCATACAGTGAAAAGACACTTGAATGGTGATTCATCATGGCACTTTGATCACTCTTTTTTTTACATGCTCTGGGCTCGATGTAGGAATCACTGGGTGAAATTCTACAGTCTGTATTAATCATAGAAACATAGGGCTGCAAAGGACATTGAGAAGTCATCTAGTCCGGCCCCTTGTGCTGAGACAGGATCAAGTAAACCTAGACCATCCCCGACAGGTGTTTGTCTAACCTGTTCTTAAAAACCTCCAAAGTATTCCAGTACTTATCTATCCTTATAGCTACATTTTTTTTCTAATATCTAACCTAAATCTCCCTTGTTGCAGATTAACCCTGTTACTTCTTGTCCTACCTTTAGTGGACATGGAGAACAATTGTTCACTATCCTCTTTATAACAGCCGTTAACATATTTGAACACTTATCAGGTCCCTCCTGTCTTCTTTTCTCAAGACTAAACATGCCCAGTTATTTTTAACCTTTCCTCATAGGCCAGATTTTCTAAACATTTTATCATTTGTGTTGCTCTGGACTCTCTCCAGGTTGTTCACATCTTTCTTGAAATGTGGTACCCAGAACTGGACACAGTACTCCAGCTGAGGCCTCACCACTGCCAAGTAAAACAAGACAATTACCTCTCAGATTTTACATACGACACTCCTGTTAATACACCCCAGAATGATTTTTGCCTTTTTTACAACTGCACCACATTGTTGACGCATATTCAATTTGTGATCCACTATAACCCTCAGATCCTTTTCTGCAGTACTACTGCTTGACCAGCTATTCCCCATTTTATATTCAAGTTTTAGATTTTTCCTCTCTCAGTGAAGTACTTTGCACTTGTCTTTATTCAATTTATCTTGTTGATTTCAGACTAAGTTCTCCAATTTTCTAAGGTCCTTTTGAATTCTAACCCTGCTTTTCAAAGTGCTTGCAACGCTTCCCAGCTTGGTGTCATCTGCACATTATATAAACATGGGCTCCACTCCATTATCCAAGTCATTAATGAAAATATAAAATCGTACCAGACCCAAGGCAGACCTTCTGCAGAAAAGGACCTAGGGGTTACAGTGGACGAGAAGCTGGATATGAGTCAACAGTGTGCCCTTGTTGCCAAGAAGGCCAATGGCATTTTGGGATGTATAGGTAGGGGCATTGCCAGCAGATCGAGGGACGTGATCGTTCCCCTCTATTCGACATTGGTGAGGCTTCATTTGGAGTACCGTGTCCAGTTTTGGGCCCCACACTACAAGAAGGATGTGGAAAAATTGGAAAACGTCCAGCGGAGGGCAACAAAAATGATTAGGGGACTGGAACACATGACTTATGAGGAGAGGCTGAGGGAACTGGGATTGTTTAGTCTGCGGAAGAGAAGAATGAGGGGGGATCTGATAGCTGCTTCAACTACCTGAAAGGAGGTTCCAAAGAGGATGGATCTAGACTGTTCTCAGTGGTAGCTGATGACAGAACAAGGAGTAATGGTCTCAAGTTACAGTGGGGGAGGTTTAGGTTGGATATTAGGAAAAACTTTTTCACTAGGAGGGTGGTGAAAGACTGGAATGTGTTACCTAGGGAGGTGGTGAAATCTCCTTCCTTAGATATTTTTAAGGTCAGGCTTGACAAAGCTCTGGCTGGGATGATTTAGTTGGGGATTGGTCCTGCTTTGAGCAGGGGGTTGGACTAGATGACCTCCTGAGTTCCCTTCCAACCCTGATATTCTATGATTCTATGATTCATGGGACCCCACTAGACATAGCCTGCCAGTTAGACAGAGAATAATTGATAACTACTCTTTGAGTACAGTCTTGCAACCAGTTTTGTTCCCATCTTATAGTAATTTCATCTAGACCACAATTCCCTAGTTTGCTTACGAGAATGTCCTTTGGGGCTGTGTCAAAAGCCTTACTAAAATCAAGATATATCATGTCTACTGCTTCCCCCAATCCACAGCCCTGTCAGAGGAGGGAATCAGGTTGGTTTGGCATGATTTGTTCTTCACAAATCCATGGTGGGTATCACTTATGACCCTATTATCATCTAGATCCTTACAAATTGATTGTTTAATAATTTGTTCCAATATCTTTCCAGGTATCAAAGTTAGGCTGTTTGGTCTTTAATTCCCCAAGTCTTCTTAGTTCCCCTTTTTTAAAGATAGGTAGCGTTTGCCCTTCTCCAGTCCTCTGGGACCTCACCCATCCTCCATGAGTATGCCCCTAAGGCCCTCTGTATGCCAACTGGCAAAGGGCACACCCAATACACTGTTGTCAGAACACATAGCCAAGCAGTGTCCTGTAAGATATCATATAAAAACAGGTGACTTGCTGGTCATTAATATTATTGCATGATTTATGTCCACTTAGTGTGTAAAGAATTATGTATGTGTGCTGGAAATATGTTACTAAACTATGTTCGGACCACACAATTTGAGTAGAGAGGATAAACAAGCTTGTCATTGACAAAGGAATGTTTTTTCACCTGTTTGCCTGTATCTCCAATGTAAATTGAGCTAAACTGAGCAAAATTTAGCAAAGTGAGGCCAGATACAATGGAAGTACATTTACATCTAAGGTAAACAAAACGATTAAGCCAATCAAAAAAGCAAAATTGACCAGAGGATGAGGAAGACAGTACAGCTTCTACACCCTAACAGGGTCTGGGTTTACTTTGCAAAAATACATTTCAGAGGTTTACTGGACTATATGAAGAGGAGAACAAAGGGAACAGCACCCTCTGACTGTGGAGATTGGATCCTCTGGCCTGGCGTGCTGGAAATGCTGGTAACCTGATATAAGTGAAAAAACTGACTAAGCAAAGACTGCAACTTCCCAAAATTAAGTTTTAGTCACTAGAAATAATGTTTTGCTTTGTTTGTAACCATATCTGTCCGTTTTTCTCTTTTTTGTTCTTTATTAATAAACTTCTTTTTAGTTTTACTATAAACCATCTCAGTGTCGTTATATTGAAGTATAGAGTGAGTCCTCAGATAACCTAACAGGCTAGTGCGTACACTGTCTCTTTGCAGGCAGAGAACTTAATAATTTCTGTGAGTGTCCAGTGAGAGGGACTGGACACTACAGAGAACTACTTGGGAACTGGGGTTCACTGATCATTACCTGCAAGGCAAAATTAAGACTGGCAGTATTGAGGAGTTTGCTGGTGAATTGGACAAACTAGTGTGGTAGGGAGCTGACACATAGTCTAATCTCCAGCAAAGCTCACTCTTGCTTAGGTAGAGGGGTAACACAGTGGCTTTCGGTTCTGAGCTGCCCTAAGGAGAGCGTCATATTGAGTTCTTGAAGACAATAGCTAACAGTTCCAAGATTGCTTCAGCTAGTTTCTTAAGTAATCTTGGGTGAATTTTGTCAGGACCTGCCAACTTGAATACATCTAACTAATCTAAATATTCTTTAACCTGTTCTTTCCCTATCCAGATTGTGTTCCTTCCCCCTTTGTTGTTAATATTAACTGTGTTAAGCACCTGTTCACAATTAATCTTTTTAATGAAGACTGAAGCAAAATAGACATTAAACACCACATCTTTGTTGGTGTTATCCCCATTATAAGCTCTCCTTCCCCACTAAGTAGCACAACTACACTTTCCTTTATCTTTCTCTTGCTCCTAATGTACTTATAGAACCTCTTCTTATTGCCTTTTATGTCCTTTGGTATGTGTAACTCATTTTGTGCCTCAGTCTCTCTCACTGCATTCCCACATGCTTGCACTCTTCTTTTCTACTCCTCCTTAGCAATTTGTCCATGTTTCCACTTGTTGTAGGATTCCTTTTTGATTTTCAGGTCATTAAAGAGCTCCTGATGAAGCCATATTGGCCTCATGCATCAGATGAAGTGAGCTGTAGCTCACGAAAGCTTATGCTCAAATAAATTGGTTAGTCTCTAAGGTGCCACAAGTACTCCTTTTCTTTTGGCCTCTTACTGTTCTTCTTATGCAGGAGGTCAGATCAGAGGATCCTAATGGTTCCTCTTGGTCTTAAAAATCTATGAAATACAAAAGGAGGTACAAAATCACCTGCTCTGAAGAAAATGAGCCCCGTACAGCAGCCCTGTTGAGATCAATGATAAGCCTGCCTGAGCATGGACTGCAGGATTGGTTCCCCTTGTATTTTGATACAAGATCAAATATTCCCCGTAGCAAGGGAAATTTAGCACTGAAGTATCTACATTTATACTCAAACAGTGGGGACTCAGGAGCTTTGTTTGAACATAGTAAGCCAAATCCTGAGGCCTTTCCTTTGGTTTTGCTCACTTCAGTAGGAGTCTGCCTGAGTAGGGACAGATGAGGCCCATATATTTCATAACAAAAATCACAACACTGTTCCTACGGAAACACAGCCTTTTGGGGTTAACATTCTATAGGATCTTGGATATTACCCAGAATAATTGCTTTTATCTACTTGTCTTGGGTACTTTCAGAACATTTCACATCACTCTTTCCCCTCTTTCACAGAAGAATAAAGACTGTAATATTATGACACCCAGTACTGTGGCACATGCAAAGTATAGCAAGAAAAACACCAACAAGATACAGTGAGCATTACGAGCTAAATCTGTCCCCAGTGCATAGCCCATAGTGCCCTGGTGCCAGTGTAGACTGATCTGAGGAGAAGGAATCCTCCCCATAAGACAGTCTGCAGTGGCTAATGCTGCCTTCAGAACTGCAATAACTCCCACTGCTCCTGCACCCTCAACTGACAGAAGCAAGCCTCCAGCCCCCTCCTATATGCATAGCCTACTGCATGTTAGCGTGCAACAAGTGTCTCTGCAGAGGAATGACAACCCCCTGCATGGGGTCCCAGGTTGCTTCCCTCCTCGTTCTGCATACACATGTCTACTGTGCTCAGAGCCCAATGCAACTATCACTGTAGGGAGTAGGGACATGACAGGATTTACTCCTAGATGTACCTGAAATCTGCAATAAGCTAGAAAAAGCTTTTTCTGGTGGGTTTTTTTTTGCCCCTTTTTTTTTTTTTTTTTTAACGTCCATTGTATACTGCTCGTTTATAATCCAAAATGCATTAACACTAACACGTCTAATAGATACTGTGAAACAAGACATGCATTCAGCTGTACAGTACCTGATAATTACTACTGTGATCCAGCCCAGCTTTCATTGATTTGCTTCTAGAAGCAGCAGCAGTTTGAGTTAGTTCCAGCCGGGCTTGTAAGTTGTTAAAGCACTCGAAGAATACATCAGTACTTCCATCGGCACAAGTAATAGACTTTAAAAGATCATCCTTTTTATCTCTGATATCTGTGTGAAGTTTTTGCAGCTCTAGAGAGAGAGTCTAAAGGATTGAAAAGAAGAGAAGGCTAGTGAAAATGGTCCTTGTTAGAGGAAGATTCAACTTTTAAAAACACCAGCAGGACTCAGGTTGCTACTTTTACTCAAATATAATGGGCCTGATTCACCTTCTCCGTGTAAATCCACTGACTTTGTGGAGTTACTCCTGATTTACACCAGTGTAAGTGAGAGAGGAGACCTATCTATTTCACTGTAACAGGAACCCACTGATGCCCATCCATCTACGCTTTGGTGCGCTTACCTCACACAGTCCCTGCTGCACAGCAGCCTCTTCACTGGAGAGCACGCAGGTGTTTAACATCTCTTCCATGTTGTTCAAACACTGACTGATCGCCAAAAGCAGCTCAAAGAGCTTTCTGTCCAAATTTAAGGACGCTTCCCCGGCCCCATTTTCCTGGATGAAGACAAGTTATAGCATTTTTCAGAGCTTCCAACCAAGTCAGAGATGATACTGAGCAAGAACATTGACTAAAGAAATGTGTGTAAAACAGTGAAATATTATCTAACTCATGCTATTAGTAATAAACAGAGGTAGTAAAATACTGAATGGCTGATTTGGAAACAGTCCTCACCCTAACCTTTTATTTTGTACCCATGCAATATTGCAGACTCAACCGAAGTCAGTAACATGACCCGTTATCTACTGTTGCAATTTTGATGTACAAATGACATCACTTGTGCCAGCAAATGTTTGCATCAGGGCAATAGCTAATGTTGGGGTTGAAAAATGAGAAGCTGCTTCTCAAAATCCAGACCTGATTCCGCAGTGCATTAAGAACCTGACCAAAGCCCGCCTCTATAATACACTCAGTTTTGGGGAACATGGTTACTGACTAGCTGTGCTTCATCGTGCTAAAGCTATGTCTAGCTTTCTAGAAGTCCTTGTCATTTTTGGAATAACAGAGCACGTGATTTGTACCTGTGTCTGCACAATATTTGCTTCTTGGCTTAGATCTCCAAGCTGCATGGTGTAGGTTTTCAGTTCCTCAACAGTTGGGGTTCTAATGCTACATACAGCACCTCTCGGCAGAATATTCAGTTTTGTTGTAATCTAACGTTTGGAAAAGCAAATTACAGTTAGATTAATGATTCAGATTAAAAATGGAACCATACTGCTACATAATATTCTTTTTAAAACAAAAAATTAAAATAACACCATCTGGATCCTATGGGTCACATTTTCACTAACAGGAAGGAAGCTCACCTGCAAAAAGGTTTTCATACCTGTTGCATCCACAAAAACCTATTTTTGTGCACGCAAAGGTGCTACTTCGGCCTCTGGCTGAGAACATAGCCCTGTGAGTTTCAGTCTTTCAAAACTACAGGCTGCAGTCCTCAGTAAGGCAACCCCCCTGTTTACTTCTGTTTGAGTTCTCCCTGAGTGAGGACTGCATGTCCCAGTCCTTCACCACTCATGACCCTCCTTGAGTAACTGATATTGTCCCATGTAATGGAATCATTTCTGAGAACACAAAATATCAGCCTATTTGTAGTTACTAATTTTTTTTTAATACCAACGAACAAAATTGACAAAAGTACAAGTTATTCATGTTCTCACACAGTAAAAACCTGCAAAGTCATACTAATAATCTTCAATCCCTATAGCCCAAACTTTGGCTTTGACATACACCATGTACGTCCTCATAGAGGACAATCGAGTCCCGCAATGGTGAATGTCAGGACAGAATTTGTCCCTGAGATCATTGTTTGCATCTGCAAGAACTGGGCTTTAATTTCTATCTAATCATTTAATTAAGGCTAGGAGTTGCGCACCTAACTCCCCTAGGCTTCTTTGAAAATCCCAGCTGAAATAAAAAAAGACAGCATCAGGCCTAACCATGTAATACAAGAATTCATCTAGATGGCCTCTATGCTACTTATTACACTCACCACTGCAGTGACACCATCTAACAGAAACTTAAAGAAAAGCACTAATGACTACTCATAATGGCTTTCAAGGATGAGCGAGAGAAACAGTAATACTAAAAATGCCTGGTAACGATACCACTGACTACTATAAATCACGATTTCAATTGGATAGCTATGACACAGTTTTCAATTATTTAATGATGTTAAGAGAGACAATATGATGATACAGAAAGCAAAATGTATTCATTTATGCCTTTGCCGTATCTGAGTAAGGAGCACATATTAGAGGTAATAATTATTTTGTATTGGAAGGAACATAAACGAACCTGAGGGTCAGCAAGCTGACACAGAGGAGACTTCATCGTAGAAAACAGCTCTTGTTGTAAATATTGCCACTTATCACCAGTCTGGTCCTTTAAAAATGGACCAGCAAAGTCACTCCTTGGGATAGGTACGTTACTGCTGTGTTCGGGGAACATGATCATAAGAACAAGGAAAGATTAGCATATCAGTAGATTGTTACAACTGTGTGTATAGAATTATCTCCCTTAACCTACCCTCCTTCCCCACATATACCCACAGTAAAACCAACAGAATGTGTGAATTTAGCCTCACCCTTAATCACATTTTTTTGCCACTCCCTTTCCTCCCACTTTTGTTTTGCTTGTTATCCACTTAGGCTACAATCCTGTGAAGATTTACATACATGCTTAACTTTATGCATTGTGAACACTCCCACTGCCTTCAATGACTTCTTGAATTCAGTGAGATGACTCCAGCATGTAAATTTAAGCTTCTACTCATATCCTTGCAGGACAGGGGCCTTAAACTGTCAGCTCGTTGCGGGTAGGGTCCGTACCTCCACATGCCTGTATAGTACTTAGCATACAGTTGGCACAACAGAAATAATAACTAATAAGAATAATCTTCCTTCAAGCTTTCCCTTTCATTCAGTACTAGCTTATCACCAAATGTTGTGTTAAAGAGGTGAAATAAAAGATAGTGGGTTTTTTAAACAATACTATTATGATAGAGAAAAGCCTTCAGTGCATATTTATACTCCATGGCTGTCAGGTGATGTATTATTTTTAATTACCATCAGCATAACCTTCTAAGCAGCACCACAGACATTTAAAAGCATGGGAATGATGTAGCATACAGTGTTGGGGCAGAATGAAATGCAGCACAGCAGAAGGCTGAAGCTGTGTCTACACTTACAGTGGCAGGTACAGGACAGGCACTACATGTGTAGCTACATGCTGCAGTGAAAGGCTCCGGCAGCGGGAAGGGCTCCGACAGGAGTCTTTCCCCTCTGCCTGAGCTTTTGCCTGCTGCCAGAGACTTTCACTGCAGCAGGGAAAGGCCCCGGCAGGGGAGGCAGCAGGAGGCTACCCTGCTAAAAATAACAGGGTAGACAAGGAAGGCACTGTTTGGGTGGGTAGAGAGCTGTGTAGGGTAGATACCTAGGGGGTCAGGCATGTAGGGCACTCTATTCTATTCACTCAAGCCATGCCTCATTCTCTGTGCTTCTATTTATACCCATGCTAGCGGGGTGTGCAGTGTCTGTACTCTACACACTGCCTAAATGTAGATGTATCTTAAGGCAACAGGATACATAACTATAGGTGATAAGTGCATACATTGTAAAACTTTGGCACACATTTGGAATTAATTAATTGTAAAGCATCAATAACATGCCTGTAGGGCAAGTTTCTTCCAACTCAACTCAGTTAGAAGTTGGCTTCTGCCCTGACGTACGAGGGATTATATCACTTCCCAAACTCCCTTTTTAAAAATCCTTACTATTCTAACTCTGGATGTTCTCATTATCCATATAAGTGTCCAGTCCTTTTTTGAATATTTTGAATACTCTTCGCCTTGGTGATAACCACAGGCTAATTGTACACTGTGTGTGAAAACTTCTTACCTTCTACTAGTTTTAAATTTGCTGCTTTTTACTGTCACTGAATGTCCCCTTGTTTTTGTATTGTGAAATAAGGAGAATAGAGGTGCCTGATCTACCTCTGTATATAAGTTTTTGTTGTCATGCCTACCATAGCTTATGACACACAATAATAATAATTATTATTTATATTACCATAGCATATAGGAGGCCTAGTCATGGACCCGGATCCTATCATGGTAGGTACTGTACAAACACACTTGAGTTATGTAGCAATTTCAGGGGATACTACAGTGTGAATTGGATCTCCACTAAACTGCACAGCTTTTGGCAGATTTTTTCCTTCTGTAATTTTTTTTTTTTTTTTTTTTTTTGGCAACACACCCCTGTGTGAGAACCTCCTGTGCCTCAGCAATCCTGCAGACCATATGGTGTTTGGAAGACATGCTCAGTGATTAATTTTTCTATTTTGTACCTTGAATCTAACTTCTGAGTAGTGCTGTCATCAAAGTGTGGCTGCATTTTTTCTACATAAAATTTGATGAAGTCGACAAGATTATTTTGCTCAGTCAGTTTTAACGGCAGATTCTGGAAATAAGGAATAACATGAATGATAAAGTAAAGTGTGTAAACCATGTTCTTCTCAAAGGATGGTCTTGGTTGCTCACTTAACAAAAATAAATAAAAAAAATTACAGCTACCAAAACAAAAAGCAACTGATTATATACATGTGAACTACACATAACTTTATCAAATACATAACTTTTCTTAGATGATATAACATTATGGAATTGTTTTTAACCTATGTTGAGATCTAAAAGCTAATAATAAAACCACAGAAATGTAGGGCTGGAAGACATTTCAAAAGGTCTTCTAGTTCAGCCTCCCCATGCTAAAGTGGGATTAAGTATATGTAGGCCATCCCTCACAGGTGTTTGTCGAACCCTGTTCTTAAAAACCTTCAATAATGGGATTCCATAACCTCTCTAGTTGCCTTCACTGATGGCTATCACATCGGGGCAGGAGAACAGAGCATACTGTGAAATAATGGACCATATCTTTCCATTCTTATTCTGGCAAAACTCCCATTGAATTCAATGAGACTTTTGCTTGAGTATGAACCACTAGATTTAACCGTGTGTCTTTTAATTAGAAGAGGGAGTTGAATTAGAAATTCAGCAACTCCAGTCTCCAGTGATTCAGTCTGGATTGTTTACTTGAGTAATCTTCAAAGAGAGAGGGCACAAAAAGGGAAAAGCTGATTTTCAAACAGCAGAATCTACAGTGTTACTTACAGAACCGAGAACTTGAGCTCATATTTTTAATCTGCTAACAGTAACCTTAAAAGCCACTATGGGCTAGATTGTGGGTAAAATTTTCAAAAGCACCTCAATTACACTGGAGCCTCAAGTCCCATTTTCAAAAGTGACTTAGGTATTTATCGCCAGATTTTCAAAGATATTTAAGTGTTTAAGGTGCAGAAAGGTGCCTAGTGGTATTTTCAGAAGTTCCTGAACAGGTTCATCACGTGTTTAGGTGCTTTAGAAAATCCCACTACATGCCTATATGCATCTTTAGACACCTAAATAATTTTGAAAATACGGCCCTTAGGAACCGAAGTCCCACTCACTTTCAATTAGAGTTAGGCTCCAAAGTGCCCAAGACACTTTTGACAATTTTTTCCCATGCCTCTAGGCACAGCCATGATCAAGATGTGCAGCGTAAACTGCCCCGCTCCAGGAGTGCCCTTCGGAGGTACGCACCTCAGACACACCCCTCAAGGCTTTGTCCACACACAAAAGCTGCATTGGTTTAGTTAAATCAGTGCTGCTTTGTGTGATGACTCTTTTACATCAGTTTCAGCCTGTTAAGTAACACTCACTGTTCCCGCCCCCCAGCTCCAGGGGGGTAGTAGTTTGCTGCTAGCATTTACCAGGAGCAAACTACATCACCTCCCTCTCACAAGCTCAGCTGCACTGGTCAGGGTGTTGGGGGTGGAGCCAAGGCTCTGCCCATTCCCTGCCCCCACGCCCCTACTCCTGCTTACTCCCATGTGCCCAGACCCAAGGCAGGGTAACCCCCACAGAAATGCAGGGAGAGCTCTCCCTCCCTGTGGAGGTGTATAATCCAAGTCACGGTCTAGCCCTCGGAGTCAAGCATATCTGAACAAAGCAGATAATAGACAACTGCTCTTTGTATTTATGGGATGAGCAGCAGGATTACCTGATGCTGCTGCAAACCATTACGGCTGCTGAACGGTGGCACATCAGTGGTAACAAGGTTGGATCCTTTGGAGTTGCCAGGCTGAAGAAGTTCTGAAGGGATCCTTTCACTGTTGTTGAGCTATAAAGCGAGACAGTGTTTTGTGAAAGCTCTCAGAAGTCAAAAAGTGGCAAAACATATGTGTGTAATTTAGGGAAGAGATGTTATCATGACAGGCTTTGAAAAATACACTGGGGATGAACCAGGGATGATCTCTCAGAAGGACGGGACAAGGCTATTAGTTTAGCCTTGCTGCAAAGATATTTGTGCTGTTTCACCTGGGGAGAGCTTGAATTTATTCTCATCTTTCAGTAAAGTCCTTACTTTCATTAGTTCACCTCCCCACACTGTTGGTAGCAGAATTATAGGAAAGTGCGGTTTTAGAAGTTTCATTGACACCAACTCTTAACACTTTTGTCTGAATGAACTATGGCGAGGTGCAATTTATGCATGTAAAACTAGCTTCCAACTTCCACATGGTTCATATGGTCTGGAAGTTGTGTAGATTTTCTGCCTGGTGATACTTGTAGAGGAATGTTGGTATTCAACAGAAGAGTTTAGCACCACCAGTCCCTTCCCTGGCTACCACTACTCACCTTTCAGACAGTTCTGTTCCAGGGTAGGTGAGCCTGCAGCTGTCTTTGCCAATGCACCCACCCCTAGCAGACTTTCTTGAAGCCATCATAAAAAGAGGGGGTGGGGAACTAGCCCCACAGCTGTAACTGACTGCCAATAAATGAGTCAATCTAAGCAGAGATAGTCAGAGAGATACTTAGATGAGTATTGAATAGGCACAGAGAACAACCTATTCCTTCATCGATGTTGGAGATCCTCCAGTGGAAGACACAGGTGGGGCAGTGTGGGAAAGCTTGCATTGTCACTGCCCTTGCTATTCCTGTTCTCTGAAGAGAGGGCTACAGTCTTGGAATTGTCCACTTGGAACCTTTCACCACCAGGATCTCTATTATACATAACATTTTTTAAAAAATCTTAAAATATTTTTTTCATTCTCTCTCATTTTGGCTCATAAAACCTTGACCTCAGACACTGTGCTCTTTAAGCAAAACGAAATAATTCAGAGAACCACTAAAACCATTACAAACAGCAAGCTGCGCATAATTATACAGCACTGTGAACTAAAATGACAGTGACAGACATGCACATTCATTTGCATCCATCCCTTAATTTCACAACGTCTCTTATAACTAGTCCTCTGAAGCCCTCACCTATTACAGCACAATGTCTCACTCACAGGACTTCGCATAGTATTCAGGCTTTTTACCTGTTCTTCACTGTATTTGTCCTGAAGCATCACCTGGACTTTTTCCAAATTGCACTTCACATCCTTGAGCTTCAAGGAAAGGGCCTCTGCTTCTTTCTGAGGGCCTGCACTATCTCCTTGCTGCCTATCTCTGCAATCTTCCAATAAAGAAGCAACCTTTTGTTCAATCTCTGATAACATAACCTAGGAAATAGAGCAGTTAATTATTCATCTTTACCAGCACAACTGCCTAATACTCTAGTCACTGTTCACACTTCAGCCGTTTGCTTCCGGGAGCTGCTTGAGGTAAATGCTGCACGCCTGACCCCCTCCCACACCTCAACCCCCTGCTCCAGCCCTGCTCCGGCTCTCTGAACCCCTCGGTCCCAGCCTGAAGCACCTCCTGCACTCCAAACCCCTCATCCCCAGCCCCACACCAGAGCCTGCCCTCCCAGCCAGAGAACTCACCCCCTCCCCTGCCCCAATCCCCTACCCCAGCCCTTATCCCCTCCCACCCTCTGAACCCTTCGGTCCCAGCCCATCATCAAATATTTGTTCGCCACAAAGGTACTGACAGACTGTAATCAGGTCACCCCTTAACCGTCTCTTTGGCAAACTAAATAGATTGAGCTCCTTGAGTCTCTCTCTATCAGGCATGTTTTTTAATCCTTTAATCTTTTTGTGGCTCTTCCCTAAACCTTCTCTAATTTTTCCATCCTCCTTTTTTAATTGTAGACATCAGAACTGGCCACAGTATTCCAGTAGCAGCCATACCAGTGTAAAAATAGAGGTAATATAACCTCCCTATTCCTATGCGAGATTCCCATTTATGCATCCAAGGACTGCCACTAGCCTTTCTGGCCACAGCATCTCAGTGGAAGTTCGTGTTCAGCTGATTATCCACCATGATCCATAAGTCTTGTAAGTGACTTGGCAGTCAGTGAGTGAGGAAAGGAAAATGCTCTGGCTATATTAATACAGTACAGCATTTTTTTCTTTTCTTTTTTAAACTTTTAATTATATCCATTTGCAAAGCCAGAAATATTCCAGGAGTTCTATTCATGTTATGAGACTAATACTTAGAAAAATACAAAATCTGTTTATTAACTAATATATAAAGAGGCATGTTTTAAAAAGGAAGCCATTTCAAAATGTAGTTTTTAACCACCTACAGAAGCAGAATAGGATACCGTTAGGGCCAAATTTTGACTTCAGAGTTTATACGGAAGAAGTCCAAAATGTCATGGCTAGGTAAGGAACCATACTTGTGGAGATCATGGTCCACAAATCCTCTTCCCCTTTGACCTATAGGTGCAGGCTCTCCATTCCAACAGTGATAGTAAGAGCACAATTACAATGACACAGTCATCAAGATTGATTTGCTTTGACTGCATATCTGAGCTTGCAGCTGCTTTGTGCTACTCTCCCTTGTGCTACGAGGCCTTGTTGAGACCAGGAAAAATGTTGCTTTTTGAGTTCCAACTGTCAAATTTGAGCTAAATATTAAACTCTGACTATATTGGTATTAAATAGGGTTTATAGTGGAGTCAAACTAGTTTTCCTAGTTTATATAAGGCCCTGGTATGAACCCTGAGTGAATAGGCCTGTAGTCATTTGTAGTAGTGGAATCAGGCCCAGGACATAAATTAGCTGAGAACATTCTCATTGATTTAAAATGGGCATCTTTGTATTAGGTCATTGTGTTCCCCAAAGCTTGTCACTGCTGCAGATAGTGACAGAGTGAAAAGATCCACACTATCTCTGTGAAAAGGAATGAGCTATAGCTACGGTAGCATGCACAAATATAAACCTGTCCAGTTGCAGTGTTGAACATCTAGGTTCCATCTAGGAAGACCAGATAGCAATCGTGAAAAAACGGGACAGGAGGCAGGGGGTAATAGGCACCTATATAACACAAAGCCCCAAATACCGGGACTGATCTTATAAATCGGAACATCTGGTCACTCTAGCTCCATCTAATCCTGCAAAGACTTATGCAAGGGAATAATTTTATGTACATTGTCTTCACATTGACTTCAACTGGACTATTCTTACTGCAAGAGTGAAGCTCACACTTAAGTCTGCAGAATTGGGCCCCAGGGTGCAAAACAAAAATTTACATTTTAGGAAGAAATTTTAGAGCACTTTTACCTCAAAAGCCTACACTAAAATAAAATGGAAATGTCAAATGGTTAGCAAATTCCCTATTCAGTAAACAAGCTTTTATCGCGACTGAGGTCACTGTCTCATTAAAAAAAAAAACAACCTGCCTTTTTTTAGTGAATTTAAACCGGTGAACTTTTTATACACATTACACACATTGGGGTGGAGATAGCTCAGTGGTTTGAGCATTGGCCTCCTAAACCCAGGCTTGTGAGCTCAATCCTTGAGGAGATCATTTAGGGATCTGGGGCAAAAATAAGGGACGGTACTTGGTCCTGCTGTGAAGTCAGGGGACTGGACTCGATGACCTTTCAAGGTCCCTTCCAGCTCTATGAGATAGGTATATCTCCATATTAATTAATAAAACTATGCAAACCAAAATGATCTGTGTAAATTACAGTAAATCTTTCTTTACAAAACACAAATTTGTTATGCTGTAAATCCTATCTAAGATCTCAGATACTAAAATATACAGACAAGGAAACTGAATGTGTACAATATGGTTTAAAAAAAGGGAATTGGAAAAAAGCAGCTAAAATCAAAACCAAGTGGTTCCTCTTCACTACAGTGTACGGCAGAGTACGCAGGAACAGGAGCTGAAGCAGTAATTGTAGCTTTTATGCAAACACACCTATTGGGGGAAGGGTGATTGGTTTAGCTGGCAGCAGTGAACTTTGACCACTTAATCTTACCTGGCAATCAGCAAGCTGCTGTTCCACCATCTGCTGCATTTCAGGGCTCTGAGTTTCTGACTCCAGGGACACTTTAGTTTTGTCTAGCCACAGCTCCAGCTCAGCAACCTGTATCTGGCAGACATGGAGGATCTTTTCAGGCTCAGGCCTATTGCTATCCACTGTTTCCTTTGATTCTCCTGGTTTGTTCTGAAAGCACTGGCAAGTGTTTGTGTCAGAAGAAGGCGTGTCACCCTGAAGCAAAGGACATTCAAACACAGAAAATCTATCAGCGGAAAATGTTTAACTTTGGTATACCAAGAGCTATGAACCTGCACTGGCAGTCACCTTATTCCCAGGTTAAAACAGAAAGAAAAACCCGAACAACTACGCTGAATGATCATATGATCTGGTGCAAAAGGTTTCCAAGCAGCCAATTTGCATTTACACAGGTATATCTGAGCACACAGGAAGAACAATGACTCATGGTTCATTAACTAGCTATCCCAGAGGATAGGTATTTTTCTGTGAGTTCAATGCAAAGTGTTGTATTCTAAGGCACACAGAGCATGCAGCTGGGAAATACTTATGTGCTACTTTTAGGAGTTCAGTTCCAAATAAACTTTAAAAGCATTCTTTATTTAGGATGTAGGCTATACAGAAAACATTGTAGAGTCTTAACTCAAACCCACCCTTGAATAACATTTCTCTTTTATTTATCTTCACCCTAGGAGCAGCCATTAACATTCTGTGATAAACACAATTTTCTTAAGTTTTGGACAAGCAGGCAAATTTTCAAAAATGCATATGCAGGTCGGGGTTGTGCACACGCAGGCATAGACATGCATGTGCAAATCTCTAATTTTCATTTGCGAATCGAGTGCGTAAGGCAAGTTTGTGCAAAAGTACCTACATATGTCTGACAATTAGGGCCCTAATATGGTAGTGCAGGGGTCGGCAACCTATGGCACGCATGCCAAAGACAGCACGCAAACCGATTTTTAATGGCACGCTGCTGCCTGCCAGGTCCCAGCCGCCGGCCCCGCTCAGCCCGCTGCTGAACCCAAGCCGGCAGCCGGCTGAGCTGGACTGGGACCCTGGCAGGCAGCAGCGTACCATTAAAAATCCTGCCCGCCCCGGCCCGCTCTTCTCCGCACCCCCTGCGGCGGCAGGGTGAAGAAGCTTGGTCCTGCCGGCTGCTGCTGCAGGGCAGGCAAGTTCCCCCCCCACCCCCGCCTCTTCCCCCAGAGTGCTGGGTTCCTGCCCCTCCTCCTCTCCCTCCCTGCCACCGATCAGCTGATGGCCCTTGACAGGGAGGGGGAGAAGCAGAGCTGCAGCATGCTCCCTGCTCCGGGAGGAGGCGGAGACGAGGTGGGGATGGGGCCTTGGGGAAGGGAGTTGGAATCAGGGCTTATCTCCTCCAGCCCCCTGCCGTGAGCCGCTATAGGCAGGTGGCTGGGAGCACCCCCATGAGCCTAGCCCACATCCCCAGCCCCCTGCCCTGACCCCTGCACCCCCAACACACTCCCAGCCCTCTGCCCTGACCCTTGCACCCCCCGCCTTCTGTCCTGACTCCAGCACCCCCCCCCCACACCCAGCCCCCCCACAACCCCAGCCCTGACTCCAGCACCCCCCCACATACCCAGCCCCCTACACCCCATGCCCTGAGTCCTGCACCCTCCTCACACACTCCCAGCCCCCTGCCCTGACTTCTGCACCCCCCGCACATACCCAGCCTCTGCCCTGACCCCTGCACCACCACACACACCCAGCCCTCTGCCCTGACCCGTACACCCTGCCACACACCGCAGCCCTCTGCCCTGGCCCCTGCACCCCCCACACACTCCCAGCCCCCTGCCCTGACTCCTGCACCCCCCACACATACCCAGGCCCCCCCACACCCCATTCCCTGACTCTTGCACCCCTCACATTCCCACCCCCACCCCTCGCACCAAAGGGGAGCTCCTGCACCCCTCGCACCAAATGGGAGCTGCCCATGTAAGCACTCCACACCCAAACCTCCTGCCCCAACCCTGAGCCCCCTCCCTCATTCTAGCTCCTGGCCAGACCCTGCACCCCAACCTGCTCCTTCACCCCCAGACCTTTGCTCAGTGCACCCCTACCCTCAGCTCAGTGCAGAGAAAGAGGAAGAGAATCGGCTAGAACCAGGGAGAAGGTAGGTACCCACTCTGTGTGGACAGGGCCGGGACTCCAGACCGGCAGCGGGCTGAGCAGGGCCAGCAGCCGGGATCCTGGCTGGCAGGAGCCAGCAGATGGAACCCCAGATAGACAGCGGGCTGAGCGGCAGTGGGCTGAGCCGCTCAGTCCACTGCCAGTTTGGGGTCCCCGCCACTGGCCCCAGTCAGCCCACTGCTGGTCTGGGGTTCTGGCTGCCTGCCCCTTGCCAGCCGGTGTCCCGGCCGCAGGCCCCACTCAGCCTGCTGCCGGCCTAGGTGAATGGAACCCCAGGCTGGCAGCGGGCTGAGCGGGCCGGCGGTGTAAGATCAGCATTTTAATTTAATTTTAAATGAAACTTCTTAAACATTTTGAAAACATTGTTTACTTTGCATATGACAATAGTTTAGTTATATAATATATAGACTTATAGAGAGAGACCTTCTAAAAAACGTTAAAATGTATTACTGGCACACAAAACCTTAAATTAAAGTGAATAAATGAAGACTCGGCACACCACTTCTGAAAGGTTGCCGACCCCTGTGGTAGTGGAACGATAACTGTTTGGGCAGACACACCAACAGCAATAGTATGGTATTCACTGGCTTTTGAGATGTGAGTTGGTGGATGACAAGACAGGAAAAGTACATTGTTTTAAATATTACACTGTGTTACTTTATTAAATAAGTAAACATCACTTTTGTTGCTTGTCTCTTAAGTGGTCTGGAACATGGCCATTATGAATTAAACACATAAAAGCAAAGAAATCCTAATTTAACACTACACATCCAGGAACTGATTAAATATATATGTGTGCAAGTGTGCTTGTGTGTGTGCGCGTGCCTACACACGTGTGGGAATGGTATTAGGAAGTGTCAGCTGGGATTTTCAGCTTTCGGTCTAGATATATTTGTTGTTATGAGTTCACTCACTCAAATACACATGGAGGGGTGAAAGCAGATTCATTTCTTTTTGGTTTTTAGACTAGGATTTTTTTTTAATGTATCTTTTAATACAGGTCTTAAAACTGTACTTGTTGGAAAATGCGATTTCTATCCAGTGGGAAACATTGACATTTTCAAATTTGTTTACACTCTGAATCAGAACAAAATTTAAAAATTTACCATGCAATAGAAATTCCAAAAACATTTCAATTCAGACAGTGAAATGTTTCATTTTGATAGTATCAAAACAATAATATTAAATATATAAAATAATATATAAATATAATAGTAAAATTAAATATAAACGTCAAAACAAAATTGAAACAATAAATTCTAAACAAAATGAGAATGTCAAAATTAGTTGCATTGATTTTCTCCTATCAAAATGGTGCTGAAATCAACACATTCCCACAAACCTTTCAATTTAGCTGAAACTTTCCAGCTAAAAGGTGGAGTGGTGGTGGTGATATAACACTTGAATTATACCAGCATAGCTAAAGTGGCTTAATTTTTGTGTATAGACAATCCCTAAGTACAGAACACAAATAAACCCACTTCCTAAATCTCTACATACATGTTAAGCTCTGCTGTCAATCATTACGCTCTACTGGTCTTCCTTAAAAGCAAATATATTGTTCGAGATGGGTTAAGCAGTAGTGTATTTGTATGTTACCAAGAGACCCAGCCAGCAGCGTGCATTAGAACAGTTTCACTTCCTTTAACTTAGACTGAATTCAAAGGTATTTAATATTTTTCTACAGTTGCTCCAAATGTCTTCCCTGGTGGGCTTGTCGCAGCACCAAAATAAATGCACGTTGGTCAACTGCACACTGAACTCAATTAGCCACCAGTCAGAACACATACAGTATTTCAATTATCAAAATCCTGGTCTATCTGACTAAAAGTATTTCTCAAGAGAAAGCAAACTGATTTAGTGTTTACAGAAATACATTTCCTTCTGTCTCCGTCCAGTAAATTTATGATCTTAGAAAGAAATTAGTTTAGATCACTATGTATAACATAATATGTGGGGTGGGGGGGGGGGGGCGGGAACTGGGATGGAATCACAATGCTGGCAAAATAACCATTCAGGACAATTCAAGGAAGGAAGACCTCTCCAATGGAAAATTTACAGAAGCAGTAAGGGACTTTGGCAGCAGTGGTGGCTCTAGATCCCATAGTGCTTCCTCTACTGGTAGCTAGAGGGGAAGCAACTGCCTGGCTGTCACAGGCAACGGTTCTTCTGAGATTTTGTTCCACTGGCTTTGATATGGGGAAGAAAGGGGCAGGGGAAAATGGTGAAAGCTCATAGAGATGCCAGTACAACATATGGGCACATAAGATCTCAATAATCATCCTGGAAATATTATGTATGGTTTCCTTTCTAGGACTGACCTTACACTAAGTCTGAGGCTGCATCTCTCTTCCTACAATACCTGGGGGTTTCCCATACAAAGAGGAACTCTTTTTATGTTCAAAGTATTTATGGTGCATCAGAAATAGAAAATTTTTCCAGATAATAAGAAAACAGAGAAAATGGACACCTAGGTCGTGTCACATGGAATGGTCATAAATATATCACCATCGAATCCCATTTCCCATAGTATCAATAAAAACCATTCATGAAAAGTATTGTGTGATTGGGTTTTTCATTTTTAACATTGTAAATGTTCATTAGCTGATGCTTTCTAGCCAGTACAGAGCAAGTGGTGACATGCAGGAAACTCAGTCTAATCCATCTCCCCTTCAAGCTAGTGACTCAGGCTCCTGGATTACTAATCTTTTCTCCAGACCTACTACTTCTGGGAGAATACTGCACACCTACAGAATTCACGTCCCCTGCAAAAATTTTTTTTCCTCCACAGAAAATACATTCTGCCAGGAAAGGTGCTGCAATTACACCTTCACTCACCGGGGCTGCTGTGGTGCCAGAACAGAGGGCAGCCAGCCAGCCCGAAGAAGGATGCGGTGAGGCTGCGTTCCTAACAGTGCCCTGCCCAAGGGGCCAGGAAAGGAGGCACGGGAAAGGGGGGGGGGGGGGGGGAAGAGACAAACAGAGTGCGGCACACAGGGTTGCTGGGGGGGGGTCACAGACTGGGATTCAGAAGGGCCAGTGAGTGGACAGACTAGAGTGGGGGTTGAATGGGAGTGTGGGTGCAAGGCCACATGGGGATGGAGAGTGGGGGTGGCCGAGGGTTCAGGGACACATGGGATTGGGGGAATGGCTGAGTGGGGCTGCAGGTACACATGGGGAGAGCGGTAAATGTGCCTGACTGAATGGGAGAGCCAGGGTCTGCATGGGGGAGGCTACCCAACTCTCTAACAATCTCTTCCCCCCCCACCCCCCTAAAAAAACTGGTTCCATATTTTCCACACCCAACAATCTTCCAGGTTCACGCCCAGGTTCCTGCTCAGCAGTTACTTCCCTCTCCCTCAGCTCCTCCATTACCCTGATTCCCCCAATCCTTTGCACTGCTTTTGAGGGGTGCGGGAAATACATTTATGTATTTTAGTTTAAATGAATTATAACTCAAAGTTCTCTATTAATATACTTAGAAAGGAATCTATTTGTCAAAAAACATTTCCTGAATCTTTTTTGTTGTCTATATTATTACAGACATACTTGCTGCCTGGTATTTTGAAATAAATTACCAAAATAATTGAAACTGGCATGATTATATTGTGTTATTTTGACAAATAAAATATGTACAATTTTGCAGAATTTTAAAGTATTGTGTGCAGAATTTTTAATTTTTGGTGCAAAATTCCCCTAGGAGAAACATACATATTTGACAGCACATTGGCTTCCTGAAACTACGCACTTTGGCTTCCTGGTAAATTGTATTTTCTAGGAGTAAATATATGTATTTGCTCTGATTTAAATAATAAATAACAATAACTATCATTAATGATAATATGAAAGATGCCTATGCAAGGATCTAGATGCCCTCACACAGAACTAGTACTACAACAGAACACCAACAGAATTAAAATAATCATTAAAACAGGAACTCAGCAAACCAACCACCCCCCAAAGAGCTCCTTTTTATCGTTTCATGGCTGTGGGAAGAACACCCTCAGCCTGCTCCAAAACCCCATCAAACAGATGTCTTTTGCAGCATGCCCAGAAGGTCACCAAATTCAGACCAACATCCTTACCACTGCCCAATTACTAAGGCGTGTAGCAGAATCTTCATCGCTTCCAGCTTTCTGTGGAACTTGAAAAGATGTTTCCTTGCCATGTTTATCACATGATTCTGTTAACACATCAGCATCCTGTAAAAAGAAAGGCAGCTGTGGAAATATGTCTATTGTCATTGCCTTGTTGTGCTTTAGAAGCCTCAAAAGGCAGCAGTCACTCAACCCATACATCATTCTGGGCCAATAACCAATGCAGGAAAGTTCCCGCACATCTGACGTAAAGATACAGAAAGACAGATAGATGCTAGTTGATCAGATTGCTTAGGTGCTGCCCACTTTTCCATCAGAAACTGCACATCCTCCACAAGTTACTCCACACACAGGGTAGAGGAAACACCCATTAAAAGTCTCATTTTATCTCTTACCAAGGGAGTGGGGGGAGAGGCGTGAACTCTCTGTTAACCTGAGTTTGCATTTACATTCTTGTGTTTTCGGCAGATAGCATCACCTACAAAAACTGTTTTCCTGCTGAGCGGGCAACTGTTAAAGGATGCTCACAGACGATGAAATTCAGCCCTGTGGGGGGAGCCATGCAAGACCTATGCACCCTTAAATCCCACTCAAGTGCTGATTTGAGGACTAAAGCAATGCAGAGGCCTTGTACAGGCTCTCTACCCAGGGAAGAATTCCCCCATGCAGAGATAAACATGAAGAACGTTACCAGGGCAATGCCATCTGATAGGGTGCCTGAGGACCAGGAAGCTCTGCTGTCTTCTTTGTCTCTCTCATTTCCCTTCCCTGGACGCGAAAAACTTTCAGCTGTCGGTGCTATTGCATTTTCCTTTGAAAACAGCAACAGCCCACCATTAGCTTGATGACATGCAGTTCAAAGGCTTCTTCAGAAAATGTTAATCACTAAAACCATTAGCCACTCTATGGTACATTTCTGCCATGCACGTTCTCTTTCTTTACTCAGTAATCCTAACTCAACAGCCGCCCTTCTATACCACTTCCACTCCCCTGTCTCCCGGTGATAGATGCCAACAGCCCTTTCTACCGATCTCAAACATTCTAAATTGCTTGTGTTGTTTAAATACTTTTTCTATCTCAATGAAGTAATATTTCTTTTTCTTTTTTACTTTGATACGAATGAAACTGATCAGCAAAGGCGCTCGATCGGCAGTCCTGGAAACCGAAATTCTCTGCCCACACCAACGTGCACGGCATAGGCAGTAGCAGTTCACATTTCCCCCACTCTGCCATGCCAACGTGCCTTAGTGTTGACCTGAAAGGAACAACTCCAGATGTGAAAGGCTACTGGAGCTTATGTCCTTCCAATTCTTGGTCTCTCTGCTGTGACAGCCAACAAAGATGCCACTTTGTACAAACTGGTATGATTTTTGAGATGCTGATACACCTAAAAAATGACTGAGATCACAGTTCATTTACCATTAGATACTGAAGACCATCAGATGGTAATAACCCTTGACACTGCTAAGAGCTGGGCAGTATATGAACTGTTGTCCTAGAGGGTATTTAGGCACTAATCCCACAAGCACTTCTGCATGTGTTTTACCTACACATAAATAGCAGAGTTGGTTGGGAATCTTCCACTGAAATTATTATCTGATGGAAAATTCACTTTCCACAAAATCCAAGTTTTCCACGGGAAAATTTCAATTTTACATGGAAATTTTTTCCCAGCTCCATGGCTCCCCTGCTCCTCAGCAGCCCAGCAAAGAAACTGGCCTGGAGTTAGAGCTCCCAACTCGTTGGCAGCCCAGAAATCCTGGGAAAGTTAGCTCCCAAGCTCTCCCAGCTACTTGGCTCCCAAGCTCCCCACCTGGCATGCTACCAAAGCCCTGGGCATCTGGGGGAGTTTTTTAAAGGGCAATTTTGGAATTGCCATTCTCTGGTAGATTTTGATTGTTTTTGTTCCATTTCAGAATTATTTTTTTTTTTAAATTATGGCATTTCCCACCGAACAGGAATTCCAATCTCCGGCCAGCTCTAATGAATAGCCCCATTGACTACATAGAGACTACCCACATGATTAGAGTCAATGGGAATATTCATGTGCTCAAAGTTGAGCGTGTGCATAAGTGTTTGCAGGAGTGAGGCTTTAAAATCTTCCAACAGGGGCCATGTTTCCTTGTTTGTCTGAAGTGTCACATATGTCTATGATGCCAATAAAAAAAACAAAACAACAACGGGGTAAGAGGCCGTATTTAGCTTATTGCAAATCGCTGGAGTTTATTTTCTTGCATTGAATGCACAATAATAATACGGCAATGAACTGTTTGTTGCCTCTTCCCAGAGCATTCTATCCAAGGGAAGCATAGGGGAATCATAGTGTCTCTAAGAAAGGGCCCATTGTACCCTATGATTGTCAAAAGGTAACCCATAGTGCTGTTCATACATTTAAACAGGGTTTATTGCCTGACTACTTATGATGGCCTTTGAGCAAGGACACTTAGAGTAACTAGTCTATCCACATGTGATTGCTGAAGTCATTATCTTTCTCTCAGGCCACGCCAATTATTTCTGTCCCATGTATCCCACTGCCTGAATCACTTCACTGGTATCCTGTACATTACAACATCAAACCCCAGACTCTTTGTCCCCACTTTCAAGGCCCGACATTAATGATACTCAGACTGAGACTTGCGAATGGATCTTTGATGCATCTCCTGCAGCTTTCTGCAGCCCATGATATTAAAACATGGTCTGATTTAATTATTAATCAATCTAAGACATTGACCAATCAGAATGCTTTTACTATGTTATTAACCAATTGTAGTTGATAAAATAATAATACTTGGTCAGTCATTTTTCTGTGAGAATTATATTTTATATTTTTATAAATATTTCTTGTCATACTGTTTGACTGAGTCCTTAGCACTATAGTAAATGAAACAATGAATTCACATACTACCATGGCTCTTTTGGGTAATGTTGATCGCTAATTTGGCTCCTAAACCACTGAGGTATGAGTATCTTTGCCCTACCTAACCCAATCCCTATCTGCAACTCTGCTCTCATTTCCTCCTACTCACCCTCTCATTCCATACACAGCTTTAAACCTCTCTTTACTGCCTTCTCCTCCACACCTACTTTTGTGTTGCCCTCTATGTTTGAAAGAGAGTTTCCCAGTTCATGCCCATTAAGTGCCCTCTCTCTCCTAAAAATCCCCCCTCACTGCCCATTTCTCCCAGGAAGCCTTTCCACTTTATTTTCACCACCAATAATCTTGCCACACCCTCTTTATTTAATCCCATGCCTTGTATCTTGTCTATGTTTATTTTATTTCTCTTAGATTCTAAGCTCCTTAGGGAAGGGGATGCCCTACGCTGTGTTTTGTAAAAGGCCACAGGCACTGATGCTGCTACATTAGGACCACCCGCACTCGTACATTTACACATACATTTTTCATGATTTATTCTATAATAAATCTTATTTCCACCAAAGTCTCCATTATACTTACTTCACTGTGAAACGAACTGTCTTCTGTTTCTTCAACTAAAGATGGTAGGAGAGACATTGATCCTTTCTTTTTCAGCTACAATATACATACAGAGATAGAGTCCAGTTACTCTTAGCTCCACAAATTGCCTCTTTTTTCTGCCCTTTTGCTATCATTTAGTTATCATTTTGCACCTAATTTTGAGAAATGCTGAGCACCTGCAACTCCATTTAAAGTAATCAAAAGCTGCAGGTTCTAAGTAACCTCAAAAATCAGATCCTTTAACTTATTTTTCAGCTTTTAAAGTCATGTCTAAAATTGAGATAACTATCATTCTGTTCCATGCAAACAATTTACTGAAAATCTTTAAACAATTCCTTACAGTGTAAATTACAGATCCAGCATTGGCGTGGATTGCACCCTCAGCAAGTTTGCAGATGACACTCAACTGGGAGGAGAGGTAGATACGCTGGAGGGTAGGGATAGGATACAGAGGGACCTCGACAAATTAGAGGATTGGGCCAAAAGAAATCTGATGAGGTTCAACAAGGACAAGTGCAGAGTGCTGCACTTAGGACAGAAGAATCCCGTGCACCGCTACAGACTAGGGACCGAATGGCTAGGCAGCAGTTCTGCAGAAAAGGACCTCGGGGTTACAGTGGACGAGAAGCTGGATATGAGTCAACAGTGTGCCCTTGTTGCCAAGAAGGCCAAAGGCATTTTAGGCTGTATAAGTAGGGGCATTGTCAGCAGATCGAGGGACATGATCGTTTCCCTCTATTCGACATTGGTGAGGCCTCATCTGGAGTACTGTGTCCAATTTTGGGCCCCACACTACAAGAAGGATGTGGAAAAATTGGAAAGCGTCCAGCAGAGGGCAACAAAAATGATTAGGGGACTGGAACACATGACTTATGAGGAGAGGCTGAGGGAACTGGGATTGTTTAGTCTGTGGAAGAGAAGAATGATAGCTGCTTTCAACTGCCTGAAAGGGGGTTCCAAAGAGGATGGCTCTAGACTGTTCTCAGTGGTAGCAGATGACAGAACAAGGAGTAATGGTCTCAAGTTGCAGTGGGGGAGGTTTAGGTTGGATATTAGGAAAAACTTTTTCACTAGTTGGGTGGTAAAGCACTAGAATGTGTTACCTAGAGAGGTGGTGGAATCTCCTTCCTTTGAGGTTTTTACGGTCAGGCTTTCAGCAGGGGGTTGGACTAGATGACCTCCTGAGGTCCCTTCCAACCCTGATATTCTATGATTCTGCATTTGTTAATTTCAAGCAATCTCACACTGGTTTTCCACATGTTGAAAAATAACCCAAAAGGCCCCCATATTGTGCATCTAACCGTTTCTTGTTAGGGCCATTTAAAGGGACAGAATGGTGTTCTACCTACCTGCAGTTCAGAGGCATCTTTCCCAACCAAGCCAGTTTCCTCGGGTGACAGAGGCACAGAAAGTTCATCCTCTGATTCAGATTGTTCTTGCTGTAAGTGCTGGTGAAGTTCCAGCATTGAACTCTTCATACCCCTAAGGATGTCTTCTTTTTTCTGGCACAGTTTTATGATCTGTTCTTTTATGTCTTCCATTTCCCCCTGAGGAGCAACAAGGCTTGTAACTTACACTTTCGTTGTTAAAAAAGTGATGATATAATAAATAATAACGGCATCTTACTGTGAGAGGGGATCCCAGCCCTTTGGCCTTCTTTTTTGCACTGGGGCAATTCCCCCATCGTCACAGCAGGAGATGTTTAGGTAAGCACTAACTCAGAGGCAGCAGGCTCAGAACAAAGCACATAGCCTACCAGCTGCATACAGAGCCAGCTGTGGCCTTACAGGGAATGTGAAGGCTTGGTAATTAACACTGATCTGGATTCTCACTAGTGGGCCCATGGGAGTGGAAGTCCTGGAGATACTCCTCCCCAGGACAGAGGGAATGCAACTGGGTTGCATTACTCAGCTAATCAGGTCAGTTGATGGTGCTTCCCACAAACTTCTCTGCCAAGTAACTATAAAAGAGGCTTTTCTATCAGAAATGAGAGGAAAGGGAGACAGAAGAATTTATGAGGGAGAAATCAACTGGTAGGTAGCTCAGGGCTGCATCATCTTTATTAAAGACACCTAGTGTGACGCTGGCAGACTAGGTGCCAGCTCGTGCCACGTCTGTAGGCATCAGCTGAGCACCAACAAACTCACAGCTGGAAACCAAACCAGCTCATCTGTATGTTAGTTTTGTTCAAAATAGGTATTAGTTTTATAAGAATGTATTAATGTTTAGACTCTATGAAGTGCTTGTAAATTGCTGCACTCATTAATCTCACTTGTAATGTCTGTAGTCCATGTTATAAGGAAATATGTACATTTTGCTTTATAACTTTGAAAATGTTTTCTCTGTACTTGTGAACCCACACATGGGAATTGTCCTCTGTGCCCATTCAGGAGGCCTATCAAGATTCAACGAGCCATTAAGGAGCATCACAATACAAAAGGATTAGTGAATGGCCTTATCAGACCTTAGAAATGCTACCTGCGAGGGAGCTTGTCTCACGGACTGGAAGGCTAAATGTAAAAGATAAAACAGATTCACGAGAAAATTGTTCATCTCTTTGTTGCCTGAACTCTCACGGGGCCAGGCATACTAAACTAAGGCAGAGATCCCCAGGGGTTAACCCTGGGTCAACCCTGAAAGACATTTTGAAGTGACAGATTATTACATCTCTGTCATATTTAGGAACCTCAGATGGTAACCCATTTGTGTGTGTATGTTTGTTTGCTTTAACCTGTAAATAACTCTCTCTTGTTTGTTTTTCCTAGTTAATAAACCTTTAGTTAATTACAGGACTGGCTACAAGCATTGTATTTGGTCTGAGATCTGAGATACAAATTGAGCTGAGGTATTTGACTGGTCCCTTGGGACTAGAAGTAACCTGAATATTTTTTTATCTTTGGTATAGGTGACCAATTATCACTAAGTCCAGCTTGCCTGGGTGGCAAGATAGACTGGAGAGCCCAGGGGGACTGTCTGTGACTCCATGGTAAGACGACTACAGTGCTCTAGGAGTTCACATTTGTTACTGGGTTGGTGAAATCTAACTGTAAAATGTACCACCAGTTTGGGGTGTCTGTCCTGCTTTTGACAGCCTGAGTTGAGGTTGGCGCTCTTGGTCATGAGTCACTACAGACAGCGTGACACTTAGGAAGAGATTTTTATCTTCCATGTCATCAACTGTCTGTTTAGTAGAGCTGCCCTGTGTCTCCCACATGTGGTGTTAACAGTGGGACTGAGTGCTGGACATTCCCATAATTCTCCAGTTTCCACTCAATACTCTCTCTATCTGCTGCCCCATCCCTACCCCGCAGGTCTCTAAGCCAGCCAATGAAGGGCAAGAGACAGGAGCAGGGACGTCCTTGGTGCTCTCTCCTCTTCACTGTTGACAATGTGTGCGGCAGCACTGCACGCTACAAGGCGCAAGCATTCGCAGAGCTCAGCAGGGGAAAAGCGGCTGCACACCCAGTTCAATGCCTGTAGATAGCAGTGCAACCGTAACAGCTGGCCTTGATGTGATGGCCTGAAATAACAGCATCAGCCTCGTCTCCAGAGGCTGCTCACCCAGAGCATCAATAAAGCAAAGCAAATAACTAACCCAGGTTAGATGACACATGTAAAACTACATAGGCCCTGTCTCCACTACAGCTTCTGCTGTTCAAAACACCAGCGGAACTGCATTGATGCTGAACGACATTGACAGATTTTCTGAACGTAGGCAAGGCCTTTGCATAGAAGGCCTCAGTAGGCATCTGATATGATTTCAGCCCACCCTCACGTAGGGGACATTAATGAGGGGCGGGAAGAATTTTCTTTGGCTCTATCGGAGAGGGATAGAGTGCTGCCGAGATAAATACACCTTTCCTGACACATTGAAACACATGCAGCAAACCCCTCCAGTAACTGCCTCCCGATCAGGGACAGGAGAAAGTCATCAGCATGAAATACTGCCTGTATCTGGCAATGTGCTGCACTACGTTGTAGTTAAAAAGAATGACTTTGCTATCTTTTTCCATTGCGAAGGTGGACTTTGCAGCGTAAGCCCGCACGCAACTGCTCTGCTAATATATATAGCCGGGAAACTGTCTTGAAACAAGCAAGAGTAACATCAAAGTGGTGTGCTCACTCCTCCTCTACTCCAATCACTCTAGTGAGATGTAAACTCACCACTTCCCCACTCCAAAGCCTTCAGTGAGGTGTGGAAGTCAAAGGCTGCTTCAGTCAGTGAAATACTAACATCACTAAGCAGGTGATTTTTTTCTTTTAAAAAAGGACAAGAAAATTAAATGCAAATATCTATATTAAGAGGCAACATTTAGGTTCTTAATTTAACCCACACAAGAGTCAGGAAAAAATTCACAATCAGGATTAATATTGAACGTATGGTGAATTAATCTATTGAACATATCTCTAGCTATACATTTAAAAGTTTAACTAGCAATCATACGTATTATAAATGTATAGGGCCCTACCAAATTCACGGCCATGAAATCTGGTCTCCCACCGTGTAATCTGTATAGTATAGGGTAAAAGCACACAAAAGACCAGATCTCACGGGGGAGACCAGCGTTTCTCATATTGGAGGGCCGGACCCAAAAGGGAGTTGCAGGGGGGTCGCAAGGTTATTTTAGGGGGGTCATGGAATTGCCACCCTTACTTCTGTGATGACTTCAGAGCTGGGCAGCTGGAGACTAGTGGCTGTTGGTTGGGCGCCCAGCTCTGAAGGCAGCACCCTGCCAGCAGCAGCGCAGAAGTAAGTATGGCAAGGTATGGTATTGCCACCCTGACTTTTGTACTGCTCCCTTCAGAGCTGGGCTTCCAGCCAGCAGCCACCGCTCTCCAGCTGCTCAGCTCTGAAGGCAGTGCTGCCACGAGCAGCAGCACAGAAGTAAGGGCAGCAGTACCACGAGCCCCTACAATAACCTTGCAACCCCCCCACAACTCCTTTTTGGGTCAGGATCCCTACAATTACAACACTGTGAAATTTCAGATTTAAATAGCTGAAATCATGAAATTTATGATTTTTAAAATCCTATGACAGTGAAATTGACCAAAATGGACCATGAATTTGGTAGGGCCCTATACATGTACAATTTAGGCGTCTTAATGTTATCATGACTATATGCAGCAGGCCAAGCACTTCAGAGGCACTTTATAAATAATTATTATACTTGTATGACTCGGCCATTTCCTGACTTTTGCAGGTTTGTATTTGACACCTTAATGTTGCCTTCATGCCTTTTTTTTAAAAAAATGTTTGCCCACTATATAATCACTTGATCCACTACAAAAAGCCCCCACCTCTGAGGTGTTTAACAGCTAATGAAGCCACAGAACAACAGTTTAGGATAGGAAGGGGAAACTAGAAACTAACTGCATGAGCAGGGATAATTTACTTAAGTAAAATATTATTAACCAAGATGGCATATAGCCATGTGTGATGGGATGTACAAACCCCACACAGGCCAGGTATTGGTTACTGAACTGCTTTGCACCCAATCAGGCCTGTCCTGCCACAATTGCAAGGAGATTCAGGCTTGAAGGAGAGGAAGAAGCCCGGCTCAGCTGGTGGAAGACCTGGAAGGAACAGATTTTCAATCCTCAGCTCCTGAAGAAAGCTCTGCTGAGAGCAGGTACTGCTTGAATCACTGCTACCTATTGGAGCCCCCTCAGGGGAAGGTGGGCCTGACGCAGAACAGTTACTTTGGGACTATTACCAGTGACTTGCCTGTCAGTGCTGAACAGGACTACAGCCTCCCAGAGGGTTCCAGAAGGAAAGGAGGCCAGTTCAGGGCTTGTGTTAGTTAATTTGTGCTTCTTTTCCCTTTGGACCTTTGACAGCTCAGGAAGAAGTAGACTCCCGCAGGACTAACTTAGAGGGCTGAGTCTCCCACAGCTGGTGCCATGCTGACGCTGGACCACAGGTTGGGTGAGTTCAGGGCCCAGTCATATCCCAAAGGGGCACTGTGGGAGACCAATCCTGTGATATCATGACACTGGGGCTAATACCCCAATTCTTGCAGAAAGTGCCACTGCATCATCAATACGCACAAGTGATCTGGACTTTGCTTATACGTCTCATCTGCAAAACTGCCTACAGCAGCACACACTGCTTCCTAATACCATGGTGGGGTATTGGAGCACCACGGACTCAAGACAAGTGCTGCCTACCGACTCACCAACGCCACTTCCTCCAGCCCTCGGCATGTCCTTCGGCGGTCTGACATCCACATACTGGCTGTGTTTGATAATGCCTACCTCATGAGATCTGATAAATATATCTTAAAATACATACCTAACTGACAAACTAAAGGTACAACAGTGTAACACTAGTTGGTACATGTCATCTTATGCATGAACAGTCATGTATACTGCTTTGAAATCTATCTGCCTACTTATTTTAGCCTTCACACATCGGGAAATGATTGGGAGGAAAAGAAATAAGTGTTGCTGTTTACCCCCACATTAGCATACAGTAGCAGAACTAGACACGAGTCCAGGTCACAGAGGAATACACTACAGGTCAGAGAAAAAATGAAAACAATGAAACTCACCTCTGGACAGGAAGCAGTCTGAGGAAACGAAGGTTTTTCATATGACAGTTCACCCAGCTGGTTCTTTAAGAACTGCTTCAACTTTTCAATTTCTTGTTCACATTCATCGGTCTCTTTTACGATTGACTGTAAAAGGATAATTTTCATTAGCCCTTTTCAATTGATTAGCAGAATACAGAAACAAACTAGTCAGTATTGCAATGAATTCAAACCACTGGAAAGTCAAACAACCTTGTTCCTATATCTGTATATCTAGTGGGTTTAAATTAAGAATTTGTGAGCTGATTTTATTCAGTGTTCCCGAATTCTGTTGTCTTCAAGTTCTTTATTAATTTGCTCATACACAAAAATAAAATAAAATAAAATAAAAATACTGCATCATAGCTGTGACTGGGAGCAGAGTACGTAGCTTTGGCTATAACTATTTATAACAAAATAAATGTATGCATTTAGCTCCCTTTGGCTGTAAAACGTGAAGTCAGACATATTTAATCATATTCACCAGTAGAGTTGTTTAAAAAGAAGAATCTGAAGAGAAACTGGATGATTTTGCCTTTTTGTTGGTTTCATGATACCTTATGAGAAAACCTTCCTACTTTTTATTGGCACAGTGTAGTTCATTGTTGCAGGGTAGGCCTGCAACTAGCAAAAATAAATCATGCTGTGCAACAAAGGTCAGAGGTGAAGGTCAAAGGGTAAATTCTATCTACAATATGTGAGAGCCAAGGTGGGTGAGCACTACGTAAGCTTGAAAGCTTGTCTCTCTCACCAACAAAAGTTGTTCCAATAAAAGATATTAACTCACCCACCTCTCTCTCTAATATCTTGGGATCAACTTAGCTACAACAACAACAACACTATCTGCAATATTTGACAGTTTGAATATTACTGATGAGTCATGTTGGGAGAAGGAGCTTGCATGGACTTGTAGGAAAACCTGCAGTATAGCAGAAATACGCAGCAAAATGCACCATTTTTTCTGGTTGATAATGACAGCAGAATCTCATTAACCTACACAGTTCATTTTTTACACACAAATGGCAGTCTCACCTCAGTACTTAGCAAAGATTTGACAACAAAGAGCTGTAGTGATTTCTCATACAGTATTACTAACAGAACATTACTCTTACTAAATATACTATTTTGCTAGTGTAGAAACCACAAACAATACTTGCTATTGCACAGACCACAACTGTCAGAACAGAGTATACATTCTGCAATATACATTTATTTATTTATATCTATGAATTTGTTTTAATTCATTTTTTGTTTTCTCTTCGTTCATTCATTTGTTCATCAGCAAAGTTCACCCACTTATTACTGCAAATTAGTTTGGTTCTATTCTATTTCTCTCTCTTATGTATGGACTTTAAAGGAAAGGGGTAAATAATTTTGGCTTTTGGGGGTGGGAGGCAAGGGTTGTTTTTAAATTAGAATAGAAGACGGGAGGGTGTGGCTTTGATGACTAAGTCTGACACAACAACAAAATGAAAAGAGAAAGGTACAGGAAAAAATGAATGAAAATAATAGTTCTACCAAAATGCTCATTTTCACTGGGAAACCTAGAATACGCTTTAAAGCTGAGGTGCTAGAAGACTTAGGGCTTGTCTACACAACATGTTATGTTGGTATAATTTATGCTGCTCAGGGGTGTGAATAAGTCAACCCCCTGAGCAACGTACATTACACTGACCTAAGTGCCGGTGTGGACAGCGCTATGTCAGTGGGAGAGCTTCTCCCGCCCACATAGCTACCGCCTCTCACGGAGGTGGTTTTATTATGCTGACAGGACAGCTCTCCCCCATAAGCATAGAGCATCTTCAACAGATGTGCTTCTGCGACACAGCTGCATCTGTGCAACTGCGCCGCTGTAGTGCTTCTAGGGTAGACTAGCCCTTATTTACTGGCTGTTAGCACGTCAATTTAAAAACAATAAGGTGCACCTTAACATGGCTGCTGGGGAAGCATCTTTTCAGATTTCTTAGACCAAAATTTGAATATGAATGCTCTGGATACTGAGTCCAGCCTCTCTCTGCCACACTTGCCCAAACACTATGCAAGTCCCAAGCTTGGCAGGCCTATGTAGTTCTCAGAGAATTGTGTTGACTCCCCCAACAGTTTTGTGGAGGCCTTGTGCCATTCTTAATCTTCTAACCGACGTCCAAAACTCCCTCTTTCCCTGACCCTCCACTCTTCTCTAGCAGGTTGGACCTACTTTAAAAGAGCTGGCTGAGGAGCTCGCTGGACAGTTACTGCTTTTCAGGAAGTCTTGGAACACTACACTGGAGAAGCTCTGGAAGACTCGAAGAAAGCTGCTGTTGTGGCAATATTTTAAAAGGACAAGTGGGATGACCTGGGTAATTTTACACCTGTCAGTATAACATCAATCTCAGGCAAGATAATGGAGTGGCTGACATGGGACTCAATTAATAAAGAATTAAAGGAAGGTAATATAATTAGTATCAATCAACATGAGTTTATGGAAAATAGATCCTGTCAAACTAACTTGATATCCATTTTTGATGAGATTACAAGTTTGGTTGATAAAACACTTCTGTAAAGTGTTTGACCTGGTATCACATGACATTTTGACAAAAATACCAGAATCATATAAAATGAACACAGCATGCATTAAATGGAGCAAAAGTCGGCTAACTGATAGGTCTCAAACTGTAACTGTAAACAGGGAACCATTATCAAACTGGTGGGTTTCTAGTGGGGTCCTTCAGGGACTTGTTCTTGGCCCTGCACTATTTAACGTTTTTAATCGCCTCAAAGAAAACATAAAATCATCACTGATAAAGTTTGCAGATGACACAAAAATTGGAGGAATGGTAAATAACAAAGAGGACAGGTCACTGATACAGAGCGATCTGGACTGCTTGGTAAGCTGGGCACAGGCAAACTATATGCATTTTAATATGGCTAAATGTAAATGCATATAGCTAAGAACAAAAAATGTAGGCCATACTTACAGGATGGGGGAGTGACTCTGAATAAGATTTCGGGGTGGTAGTGGATAATAGGTTGAACATGAGATTTCAGTGCAACGCTGTGGCCAAAAGAACTAATGCAATCCTGGGACGCATAAAAACAAGAGAATCTCAAATGGGAGTAGAGAGGTTATTTTACCTCTGTACTTGGCACTGGTGTGACCACGGCTGGAATATCACGTCTTGTTCTGGTGCCCACAATTCAAGAAGGATGTTAAAAAATTGGAGAGAGTTCAGAGAAGAGCCATGAGAATGATTAAAGGATTAGAAAACATGTCAAGGAGCTCAATCTATTTAGCTTAACAAAGAGAGGGCTACCAGGTGAGTTGATTACAGCCTATAAGTAAAAAGAAAAGGAGTACTTGTGGCACCTTAGAGACTAACCAGTTTATTTGAGCATGAGCTTTCGTGAGCTACAGCTCACTTCATCGGATGCATAGCATATCGTGGAAACTGCAGAAGACATTATATACACACAGAGACCATGAAACAAAACTTCCTCCCACCCCACACTCTCCTGCTGGTAACAGCTTATCTAAAGTGATCATCAAGTAGGGCCATTTCCAGCACAAATCCAGGTTTTCTCACCCTTCCCCCCCACCTCCCACACACACACATACAAACTCACTCTCCTGCTGGTAATAGCCCATCCCTCTTTGAAACCTCTCTTTATAATGCGCATGATAATCAAGGTGGGTCATTTCCAGCACTAATCCAGGTTTTCTCACCCCCCCCACACACCCCCCCTCCAAAAACCACACACACAAAAACCACACACACAAACTCACTCTCCTGCTGGCAATGGCCCTACTTGATGATCACTTTAGATAAGCTGTTACCAGCAGGAGAGTGGGGTGGGAGGAAGTTTTGTTTCATGGTCTCTGTGTGTATATAATGTCTTCTGCAGTTTCCACGATATGCTATGCATCCGATGAAGTGAGCTGTAGCTCACGAAAGCTCATGCTCAAATAAACTGGTTAGTCTCTAAGGTGCCACAAGTACTCCTTTTCTTTTTACGAATACAGACTAACACGGCTGTTACTCTGAAGCCTATAAGTACTTAGTTGGGGAACAATTATTTAATAAGTGGCTCTTCAGTCTAGCAGACAAAGTTATAATATGATCTAATGACTGGAAGTTGAAGCTAGACAAATTCAGACTAGAAATAAGGCATACATTTTTAATAGTGAACGTAATTGGCCATAGGAACAGCTTACCAAGGGTCGTGGCAGATTCTCCATCACTGACAATTTTGAAAGCAAGACTGGATGTTGTCAAGGTTCCTTCCCCACTCTGAACTCTAGGGTACAGATGTGGGGACCTGCATGAAAAACCCCCTAAGCTTATTTTTACCAGCTTAGGTTAAAACTTCCCTAAGGTACAAACTATTTTACCTTTTGTCCCTGGACTTTATTGCTGCCACTACCAAGCGTCTAACAAATATAACCGGGAAAGAGCCCACTTGGAAACGTCTTTCCCCCCAAAATTCCCCCAAGCCCTACACCCCCTTTCCTGGGGAAGGCTTGATAAAAATCCTCATCAATTTGCATAGGTGAACACAGACCCAAGCCCTTGGATCTTAAGAACAATGAAAAAGCAATCAGGTTCTTAAAAGAAGAATTTTAATTGAAGAAAAAGTAAAAGAATCACCTCTGTAAAATCAGGATGGTAAATACCTTAGAGGGTAATCAGATTCAAAACATAGAGAATCCCTCTAGGCAAAACCTTAAGTTACAAAAAGACACAAAAACAGGAATATACATTCCATTCAGCACAACTTATTTTATCAGCCATTTAAACAAAACAGAATCTAACGCATATCTAACTAGATTGCTTATTAACCCTTTACAGGAGTTCTGACCTGCATTCCTGCTCTGGTTCCAGCAAAAACAACACACGGACAGAGAGAAAGAACCCTTTGTCCCCGCCCTCCCCCACCCCCCAGCTTTGAAAGTATCTTGTCTCCTCATTGGTCATTTTGGTCAAATGCCAGCGAGGTTATCTTTAGCTTCTTAACCCTTTATAGGTGAAAGGGGTTTTCCTCTGGCCAGGAGGAATTTAAAGGTGGTTAGCCTTCCCTTTATATTTATGACAGATGTTTTTCTAAAAGATGTGCTGTAGGAATTATTTTGGGGAAGTTCTATGGCCTATACAGGAGGTCAGACTAGATGATGATAAAGGTCCGTTCTGGCCTTGAAATCTATGAAACTACTTTATATCTCATCAATTCTTGTCCCATCCAGTATGTATTAGCCCCGGTGGCTACTCAGAATAGCTTTTATTTTAAGAGCAAAGTAACTTGCAAAGCAATTGAAAATGACTCTGGTAAATGCAAATTAAGACTTGCTTGTGACTAGACAGTTCTAAAGAATGCAAGACCCACACTGAAAATTTTTTTAAAAAATTATTGTGGGCCTAGTCTTGCAAATCCCCAGTCACAAAAATCTTCTGGAAGTCCAGTACAATGCAGACATCATTAAGTGGACATATCTCTTACTAAAAAGCAGGGGTTTTCACTGAGTTGTTATTTTATGTTTTATTTATTATTATCCTCACTATTTATCTATTAACATAGTGCCTAGGAGCCCCAGTCATGGACCAGGAACCCACTGTGCTAGGCGTTACACAAAAACAGAACAAAAAGATGGTCCCTGCCCTGCAGAGCTTACAAAAGAAGATTTTTGCTTTGTGTCTTATTCTGTTACCCCTACACAAGATCCAGGCCTTGCGTAGGTTTTTTGACTATGTCAACGAACAGTTTTTATGGACAGGAAAGTGGGTAGGGGAAGGCTGGCAGGAAAACATATTGGGAAGTATTTGGACCCAAACATGATGCACTAACAATGAGAGCTAAGTCCTCAGCTGGTGTAAACTGGCATAGCTTCATTGACTGCACCAATTTACATCAGCAATACAGACTTTGGCTAGACTAAACTAGTATAAGAAAATCTAATTTTAAGAGATATTACTTTTTGTAGATAAGTCTGAAAAAGATAACACAGATTGATAAATTAGCACAATACATCTTAAATAGGGCTGTCGATTAATCGCAGTTAACTCACGATTAACACACAAAAAGTAACTGCAATTAAAAAAATTAATTGTGATTAATTGTACTGTTAAACAATAGAATACCAATTGAAATTTATTAAATATTTTGGATGTTTTTCTACAGTTTCAAATATATTGATTTCTATTACAACACAGAATACAAAGTGTACAGTGCTCACTTTATATTATTATTTTTATTACAAATATTTGCACTGTAAAAATGATAAACAAAAGAAATAGCATTTTTCAATTCACCTCATAAAAGTACTGTAGTGCAATCTCTTTATCGTGAAAGTGTATCTTACAAATGTAGATTTTTTTTGTTACATAACTGCACTCAAAAAACAAACAATGCAAAACTTTAGAGCCTACAAGTCCACTCAGTCCTACTTCTTGTTCAGCCAATTGCTAAGACAAACAAGTTTGTCTACATTTATGGGAGATATTGTTGACTGCTTCTTATTTACAATGTCACCTGAAAGTGAGAACAGGCATTCACATGGCACTTCTGTAGCCGGTGTAGCAAAATATTTATGTGTCAGATATGCTAAACATTCATATGCTCCTTCATGGTTAGGCCCCATTCCAGAGGACATGCTTCCATGCTGATGATGCTCATTAAAAAAATAATGTGTTAATTAAATTTGTGACTGAACTCTTTGGGGGAGAATTGTATGTCTTCTGTTCTGTTTTACCCACATTCTGCATATATTTCATGTTATACCAGTCTCGGATGATGACCCAGCACATGTTCGTTTGAAGAACACTTGCACAGCAGATTTGACAAAATGCAAAGAAGACACCAATGTGAGATTTCTAAGGATCGATACAGCACTCGACCCAAGGTTTAAGAATCTGAAGTGCCATCCAAAATCTGAGAAGGATGAGGTGTGGAGCATGCTTTCAGATGTCTTAAAAGAGCAACACTCTGGTGTGGAAACTACAGAACCCGAACCACCAAAAAAGAAAATCAACCTTCTGCTGGTGGCATCTGACTCAGATGATGAAAATGAACATGCATTGGTCCGCTCTGCTTTGGATTATTATCGAGCAGAACCCATCATCAGAATGGACACTGAAGCATGAAGAGACATATGAATCTTTAGTGCATCTGGCACGTAAATATCTTGCAATGCCGGCTACAACAGTGCCATGCGAATGCCTGTTCTCGCTTTCAGGTGACATTGTAAACAAGATGTGGGCAGCATTATCTCCTGCAAATTGTAACCAACCTTGTTTGTCTGAGCGATTGGCTGAAGTAGGACTGAGTGGACTTGTAGGTTTTAAAGTCTTACATTGTTTTATTTTTGAATGCAGTTATTTTTTGTACATAATTCTATGTTTGTAAGTTCAACTTTCATTGAAAGGGACTGCATGACAGTATTTGTATTAGGTGAATTGAAATATACTTTTTTTTGTTTTTTAAACAAAAACAGTGAAAATATTTGTAATCAAAAATAAATATAAAGTGAGCACTGCACACTTTGTATTCTGTGTTATAATTGAAAACAATATATTTGAAAATGTAGAAAACATCCACAAATATTTAAATAAATGATATTCTATTATTGTTTAACAATGCAATTAATCGTGATTAATTTTTTTTAATTGGGCAATTAATCGCGATTAATTTTTTTAATCGCTTGACAGTCCTAATCTTAAAATATGAGAACAGTGTCCCTCTTATATAGGAAGTCAGGACAGCCAGCTGTACTCTTTATACCCTCTAACCTGAGTGTTATTTATAGAGCGCTGTTGGTATGCATGGCACTCCACAGGCCAAAATACAAACACAAATGGTTAAATTAATCCTTGGTGAAAGCTGATTGAAGACCTACCCCCAAGGAATATACAAACCAACATCATCACCTAATTCTTTTTTGTTTCTGTGATATATCACTATGCTTTGTTATGCTGGAATTTAATCATGATAAAATTATTAGGATTGTTCTATTACAATATCACTTGATAAATGTAAACCGAGAGTAATATATACATAAACACATACACACTTAAGAATTCAAAATAAATATCCAAGGCTTTTTTTTAAAAAATAAGAGCACATTATTTCCATTCTGGTTGCCTTTACAACAAAGCACTTACATTCTGATGCACAGTTAATGATAAAATGTCCATGCTTTAGTACACTTCTTCCCATGTAATAACTTAGCCGGACAATAGACTTGTATTGGACTACACTTGCTTTCAACCTACACAACAGGACTGGAGAGTCTTTGCTGCAAGGTATGACACCCAAGTGTCAAGAAATGCAATTTTTCCCATCTGTTTTCTAATGAAGAAATCTCATTTAAAAATTGAGTTAGATTTGTAGGAGATAAAGGCAAAGAGGCTGGATATGAGTCAACAGTGTGCCCTTTATTGGGCTGCATTAGTAGGAGCATTGCCAGCAGATCGAGGGAAATGATTATTCCCCTCTATTTGGCATGGGTGAGGCCACATCTGGAGTACTGCGTCCAGTTTTGCCCCCCCGCACACAAAAAAAGGATGTGGACAAATTGGAGAGAGCCCAGCAGAGGGCAACGAAAATGATTAGGAGGCTGGGGCACATGACTTATGAGGAGAGGCTGAGGGAACTGGGCTTATTTAGTCTTCAGAAGAGAAGAGTGAGGGGGATTTGATAGCAGCCTTCAACTACCGGAAGAGGGGTTCCAAAGAGGACGGAGCTAGGCTGTTCTCAGTGGTGGCAGATGACAGAACATGGAGCAATGGTCTCAAGTTGCAGTGGGGGAGGTCTAGGTTGGATATTAGGAAAAACTATTTCACTAGAAGGGTGGTGAAGCAGTGGAATGGGTTACTTAGGGAGGTGGTGGAATCTCCATCCTTAGAGGTTTTTAAGGCCCGGCTTGACAAAGCCCTGGCTGGGATAATTTAGTTGGGATTGGTCCTGCTTTGACCAGGGGGTTGGACTAGATGATCTTCTGAGGTCTCTTCTAACCCTAATCTTCTATGATTCTATGAAAATGCCGAGCATAAACATTATATGGCTTCCAACAAGTACAATATATTTCAAAGCAGGAAAACTTATACCCAAGGGCCCATCTGAACCAATGGGAACCATATAATAATAATACTTTACACTTGTATAGCATCTCGTATCTGAGGATCTCAATGTGCTTTGCAAACTTAGCTTCATAATATACATCTACTTCACAGGCATGTTATCACCTCCATTTTACAAATGTAGAACTTCAGAGGCTCACACAGGAAATCTGGGGTAAAAAATGAACAGAACCCCAAATTCATGACACCTAGGTAAGTCTTCACCACAAGATGATGCTTCAGCACTGAACATTGAAGTACACTGTTACAGCCCCTGGAGCCCCAGCCTTCCTCAAACTATAAGAATGTGCATACCTTTTGGCATATTCCATACCAGCTCCTCTAAAGCTTCAGCAAATAAGCACACATCTAGGATCAATGATGGCTATCTTCATATGAACACCAAATGGCCGAGCAGTGGAAACAACAGCCCTTGAAGTGCTAAAGCACTCTCTTTACTAGAGAACAGTTAAAAGGTGTGTTTAAGAAGAAAAAAAACTTTTGTTTGATGACATCATGCTGAGAAATGCAGAGACCCATCTTAGATTGTTTAGTCCTGAGCCTCCACTCTCCTGCTCACCCAGAAATATTAATAGATTCCAAGGCCAGAAGGGACCATTGTGATCATCTAGTCCAGTGGTTCTCAAGCTGGGGTATGCGTATCCGTGGAGGAACGCAGAGATTGTCCAGGGGGTACATCAACTCATCTAGATATTTGCCTAGTTTTACAACGGGCTACATAAAAAGCACTAGCAAAGTCAAGAGAAACTAAAATTGCATATGGACAATGACTTGTTTATACTGCTCTATTTACTATACACTGAAATGTAAGTACAATATTTATATTCCAATTATTTATTTTATAATTGTATAGTAAAAATGAGAAAGTGAGCAATTTTTCAGTAATAGTGTGCTGTGACACTTTTCTATTTTTATGTCTGATTTTGTAAGCAAGTAGTTTTTATCTGAGGTGTAACTTGGGGTATGCAAGAGAAATCAGACTCTGGAAAAGTTTACAGTAGTCAGGAAAGGTTGAGCGCCACTGATCTCATCTGATATCCTATAACACAAGTCACAAAACTTCCCCAAAAATAATTCCTAGAGCACACCATTTAGAAAAACATCCAATTTTGATTTAAAAATTGTCAGTGATGGATAATCTACCACAATCCTTGGTAAATTGTTCCAATGGTTAATTTATCTGTTAAAAAGTTACACCTTATTTCCAGTCTGAATTTTTCTAACTTCAACTTCCAGCCATTAGATCATATTATATTTTTGTCTACTAGACTGAAGAGCCCATTATAAAATATTTGTTCCCCCAGTAGGTGCTTATAGACTGTAATCAAGTACCTGGTAACCTTCTCTTTGTTAAACTAAATAGATTGAGCTCCTTGACATATTGTCTAATCCTTTAATCATTCTAATGGCTCTTCTCTGAACTCGCTCCAATTTTTTAACATCCTTCTTAAATTGTGGGCCCCCGAACCAGACAGACTATTCCAGCAGTGATCACACCAGTGCCAAATACAGAGGTAAAATAACCTCTCTACTCCTACTCAAGATTCCCATTTATGCATCCAAGGACTGATTATCCACCAGTAGCCCCAAATCTTTTTTAGAGTCACTGCTTCCCAGGATAGCAAATACAGTTGCAGTACCTAATCTGAGGTCAGGTCAGGAGATGTTCAGCTTCAGAATGATAAGCAGTACAATTTACAATGGAGGAAATTGGCCCATTGTGCTTTACTGATAAGAAAAGATTACATCCTTGAGAAATAACTCCTTCAGCAACAGACTTTGCACTATTCACATTTTAATAATTAATGTGAATGTAATTAAATTACTATTAAATGGTAGGTATATATAACAAAAAATATTTCTATGTTCTGTATAAAGATGTAGGATCTGAATTTCAGTGGTGCTGAGCACCTACAGCTTGCATTGACTTGGGTTGTGGGAGCATAGGTATTTAAGTAATATGACAATTAAGTCACTGCTATTGTGTAATACCCAAAACTACCACAAGGTGCCATAAGGCATTAGCTATCTGGGAAAAGAAACTGGCATCTCTTTTAGCTGAATTCCAAAGTTAAAATAAACATCGAAACAGTTATAGCATGCTTTGTCCTTGTATTAAATTACCCAGCAAAAACGGAGACCTGGTAGGTGTATTATGGTCCTGCCTTAACAATCATGTCTCATCACCAAAAAAATTACCACCAATTTAAGAAGTTTTGTATGAAATTTCAGAACAAATGAATCTGATGTAAATGCAAATACTTTACCTCCAGTAGCTCATTTTGTTCCTTGGTAATTTTTTCTAACATTTTCAGTTCTTTCACAAGTTGAGCTGTTCTTCTGAAGACTGAGAGAGGCTGCACTCTCATTCCTGGTAACCTAAGACCTTCTTTGTAGCCCTGTATCTCAGCAAGGGTCTTCTGCAAGGGACGGATGTGGCCAAGTATAACCTAAAAATGTAAATATAACCAGAATACGCTATGAAGAAGAAACACTGATCAATTTTGTCACGCCGTTAAAAAGTTCTCTTACGTAAATTCTGCAGGACTGATTTTAGGCCTTCTCTCAGTTTACCTTCTGAGAACTTTTACCTCAGAATGTTTTCAAAAAATATATGATGAGACTGTACAAACAAGAGGAGTGTGTCATGACACTTGCAGGACAGGGGCCATTAGGACCATTTCTGTCCATTTTGTGGATCTGAGGCATATGGTAGAAATACTGCACATTACTGAAAACACATATGCAATTAGCACAGAACATTCTACCTGACAAATAAATGCCGACAGAAAGTCATGTCTAATGTACTATAGTTTTACTGAGTGGTTGGGTAATTTTAATATTTCAATGAACTCCATCAATTTCTGATTAAATCTGCATGACTCTGTGTAAAGGTTGCTGGACCTGTTTGTTACCTTATCTCAGTCACACCGATTTCATCAGAAATTGATGGAGCTCATTGAAACGTTAAAATTACCCAACCGCTAGACTTGCTTTCAGCAGGTTTCACTAAAATGGTGGTGAAAATGGGTCTAACTAGCAGGACCCCTATCTACGTTATGGTTCACAAGTGTTCAGATCAGTGGGAATTTTTTGTATATTTCTCTAATGTGGACAAAGGTTACAATTTGGGAAGGAAGAATACTGTTTTCAAGGTGAAATATTTCTTCACAATATTACTCACTTCTCCATATACTGTAACAGCTACAACAAGTGCCCTTTGGGTAACAGAACACCAAACATGACCAAACTTTCAGCTTTCCTCTTAAACTGAATCCACAAATTTTGCATGTAGGTGAACTGAAAATGTGGCTTGTAGACACAGGGAAAAAATAAATAGAAAATATCTTTAATACTTTGATTTATTGTACCCAGGGATGGAAGGCAGAACATCCTGGCCAAAATATCCTTGCAATGAACTCTTGAATTGATAAATAATCATGAAATTATAGAAATGTAAGACTGGAAGGGACTTGGATAATAAGACTTTGCACATATATACATGTTTCCATCCAACTATCTTCAAGTGTTTTGTAAAAAACAAATGAATTTGCCCTTTTGAGGTAATATAATCACCTTCATTTCACAAAATGAGGACAATAAGGTACAGTGAAATTAATATCAACTTTTGCCTCAACTTTGAGTGTCCAACCTGAAACCTAGGACCTGATTTTTCGAAGTGCCAGCTGCCTGCAGTTTATGTTTATATTATCTAGCGTTTGGGTCGTCATGACCTCTGAAAATTGGGTCATAAAGTTTCCAGAAATGGAGACACCAAAAATTAATGTGCACTTCTGAAAATTTAAGCATAAACAACTTGCCCAAGGTCACATAGGAAATCTGCTGCAGAGAGAAACAGAACACAGATGTTCCAACTCGTAGTCTCACACATTAACCACAAGGCCATTTAATACAATTGTGAAAAAGTTCCTTCAGCCTTTGGGTTATGAGAATTACAGCCACAATTCCCATAGTATACCTACTCCTGGACAATATTTTACAGTTATTGCTCTCAAAATCAAATCATGCATCATAATAATTTGTTTTCATTAATAAACCATCTTCATATCTGTGAAATGTATTGATTTATTTATTCAATGTAAGAAAAAATGGTTTAATAAGATACATACACACCTGTCCATGTCTAAGATGCTCCTTAGGAGAAAAATCTAATATATCTTCTGTTGACAAGATTGTCTTAATTTTGGCAACATCCTTCCCTATCACTTTCACTTCAGATTCAATGGCATCCACCTCCTAGATGTTTTGAAATATCCAAAATATTTGGGGCTATGAAATTTCATTTTACAGCCACATGAATTGTTATTGTGCCTATTATTGTTGTTATCTTAATAAATACCAAATAAATTAATGAATTACCAGGTCTAAATTTTATCTAAATTCTAAATACATTGTACTCCAATAATTTAATAGGAAGTACATTTTCTTCTAATGCAAATTAGAACTACAAAATGTATAGCTTTCATTTAAATGTTTCATATTAATAACAAATATTTTCAGGCTGCCCTTCAAACATAATAAATAAATAAAACAATCTGTATTATACAATATGTTTTGACCGGAAACATATCAGAAAGAGGTATTAAACTGAACCTTACTAAAAAAGTAATAATAATGTACAATATCCGAGACTGAATGCTGCTGCATTTACAATACATTCAACTGGTAGTGCTGATCCAGAAGCTAGTTGCTATCAATCACACTGTCTTTCACAGGCTCCTTGTCATAACTCACATAGGGAATTAGGTATTAGTGGTCAGCTGGAAAGGATATAGCTTTAATCCCTGAGTAGGGAATCAAAATAACGTTGAAGTCACACATGAACTACTCTTGGGCTTGTATACATGGGGAAGTTTACTGGCTGAACTATTCTGATATAATTATACCAGTACAGCACCCTGTGTGGACATTGATATTCTAGTATAAGATTGACTTTTTTCCAAATTTAGCTTATGTTGCTTTGAAACTGTATGAGCTAAACCAGAAAAAGGCACTCTTATATTGGTATAACTCCCCACGTAATTATATACCAGTATAGTTCTGCTGTCAAATTTCTCTGTGGAGACAAGCCCTTTGAATAAGCTAGTAATAAGCATTGTATTTCTCCTCCTCAAAGACAGAAGGCACACCCCCAAATTATTTTGCCATTTCTCTTGAATTTTACAGCTTAATTATCACATTGGGATTTTTTTTAAATGATGCATTTACCTATATGTTATTCCTATTATTAAAACAAGAATGCTTGCATTCTATTGGCAAATAATGTATACGATCTAATGAAACACCAATAAAAAGCTATTTTTTCCAGACTACCCAGACTTACATCAGCCATGTGCTGGATCTGTGGAAGAATTTCCACTATCTTTTGCTGTAAAGATGTTACTTGACCATTTACTTCATTAATCTGTTGCACTATATTTTCTGTTTCAAAGATTATTGATAACTCATCCAGTTGTGAATAGATATTATGTAGAAGATTTTGCTTTTGTTCCGAATCTTCCAGTGCCATCTGGAAAAAAACAACACCACATCAGCATGTTCAAGGCACTTAGAATGCCTGATTCACTGATGCACCTCGGCTCAGATACAAACCTCTGTTGCATTCTCAAATACTTTGGCCTTCCAGCCCAAAACACACTAATGTTCCAAACTGTAAAGACTTTGTTTAAATACAATAATCTAATCCTTGGATTAATAGGAGACAGTGAAACTTTCACACAATTTTGCATTAATATTCCCCCCCGTGGCAGATTCTAATATATAACAACCTACCACGAAAGGCTACAATACCACTAGTAAAATCCCAGGAACAGCAATGACATTCGTGATTACTTTTTATATAAAAAGTCATGTCCTGAGCGCAAACGATTCTTCTGGGCTAAATTCATGCCTTCTCTTGCCAAAACTCAGATTTCACATACAGAAAGTAGTCTTTGCACCACTCTTCCCATGGCGTCAAATTCCCTCTGATAATGTTACAAAAACCTGACACTTGAAATAACTTACCACAATCCACTTTAAAGTGCATAAGGAAACTGATTTATGAATTACAATTCACCTCAAAATGCTTTAACAAATGCACAAGAACCAAAAAACGGATCTACTAATTCTACATCAATACACTGTTTACTAAAAACTGCAGCATGACCTGTAAAATCTGTTCAACTGTAAAGCAGTGCAACAAGTAGACAAAGGCCAGGACACAAAGTTTACCATTTTCTGAGAAAGATCTATCCCCTATTAAAACGTACCTGTCATATTGTTATATGGCTGCTGACATTTTTTATCACTATGGTCATTTTTCACTGAAGTTCAAATTTTCAGTGGACTTCCTTATTTGTGCCTAAAAAATCTGTTTGTGCAAAATCCATACCTGCATGAGCTGGAGGTACTTAGAATAGGCTACACAGTTTTTGTAATTTGGGCTCCCGGAACAGAAATTTTGTATATACACTTACTTGAAGGGCATTGGCATGTTTACTCAGGGCTTTTGCAGAGTCATTTTCAGCCTCCACGGTTAACAAATGATTGGTGGTTTCTATCCATAACTGCATGCTCTTCAAGAGTTCCTCATATTCCTCCATCTTATTAGTGGCCTATAAAAAAATACTCAAATATATGTTCTGTAACACCCTAAGTTAACATCCCTTATAAATGAAAGACTAGCTGTATTTATTCGTAAGTTCTGAATTATGAAGTATTATTCTGCTCAAATCAGGGTTAACATATTTGACTGAGAAACAGAAAATCTGAATTCAATCCCCAGCTCTGCCACACTTTGTGTGTGACCTTGGGCAAGTCACTTAATTTACCCCAGGTTTATCTTTAAAATGAGACTGGTACTCTCCCACTTCTTAAGGGTGTCGTGAGAATAAACCCATTAAGGAGTGTGAGGATCATATGGGTACTTAGATAGAGAGAAATCCCTAACTGTGAGAGATGGAAGGCTTAATTCTCCACTGGCATCCACTGAACTCATAAGGACTTACATCAACAGAGTTTGGCCCTATTAGCTGAATGACTTTTTAGCTATATTTTGAATAGAAACAGTTAAGGGGGAAAATTAAAGAACACCCTATATATTTTTGCGGAGTTTGGTGAAATTAACCTTGCTATGAAATAAAGAAGCAGGATAAAATGATCAAAAACACTTGAGTGATTTAGGAGCTTAATTCCCATTTTCTTAAGTGTTTTAGGCACTTAGGCCAAGATCTTCAAAAATATTTAGGCATTTAACTCACACTGACAGCAGTGGGAGTTAGGCACTTAAATACCTTTGAGGATCTGGGCTTAGGAAGCCTAAATCCCACTGAGACCTCAATGACACTTAGGCTCCTATGCCACGTAGGCACTACTGACATTTTAACCATAGTCTCTTTTTTAATGTCTGATCCTTTATTAAGCCAAGACACTTGTAGCTTTGCTTTTACCTTGTTTAAGAGTGTGGTTCTGCGCTCAGCGTGTTGTGCGACCTGCTGGTACTGCTGCAAAGGAATCATTAAAGTGTCCATCCATTCCTGTGCGTGACATGGATCCTGTTCTGCTATATCCTGCACTTCTGAGTCCAGTTCATTCAGTTTGTAATGCCAAAGGTCTAGCACATCCCAGATTGTCTACATGTGGGAATATGGTAAAAACAAAAAACATTACGGTCAAACCTAATTCTGACAGGATACATATCTGTATACATAATATCTAATTTATGTTTCCTGTATGGGGTATGTGAGTTTTGAATTTGCAAAGGTTCATGAACTGATACGACTAGTACAGAATTTTCTGTATCTACCCTGGGTCACTCATGCCCAAGGCAAATGAGAAAAAAAATCTTTTGCTGTGAGCTGAAAGGTTTTGAAAGTATTAATCAAGTACATGCTTCTGTGTATGCAGGCAAACACAACGGAAGATCCCTTGACAGTCTCCTAAATCAGGTTCAGTAACTGGACCCATGGTCTTCAGACTCAGAAAATGGAATTTTGAGACATTACCTTTTGAATTTCCTTGGCTTTTGCAATGTTTTCACTCTTGTGTTGTAACATCTTTTCAACAGCTTGCAGGCCATTGTTAATATTCTCTACTTTTTTATTCATCACATAATGAGGAGAGCTCTGCAAGATTTTGGTGCTAACCTGTCATAGTAAAGGGAAAAGTTATGCAGGTAACAAAGATCTGTTTGTTTATTCATAATGTCTCACAAAAAGTTTCAGAATTCTTTGTATTACTTCCTTGACAAGTCACATAAGAATGTAAGCCAGAATTAGATTTGCTGTGAGAAGCAACAGTAATATGGTGTTGAGTTCATGGGTCATTCAATAGTTTCATCCCACTAAAATGACAGGTGGAACACTGCATTAAATACAAATCAATATAATATACTACAATATTGGGTCACTTCTGCTGGTTTCTGTTCTGGCCAGTATGTAAGAGATACAACCTGTACTAGGGAAAAGACACACTCCAGCTCCTCACTCTGAAAAATCAAAACTGAACTATAATCTGCCAGCTGATAGCACTGTTTTGCCTGAGAAATAAAAATCAAGGTTTTACACGTTTCCACTATATTAATGCTCAGACTGACTACAAAAATAAATTACTTTAAAGCCCCAAAACAATCAAGTGCAGAATCTCTCTCAGCAGAACTCCACAAGAACAAGAAATAGGGATATTGAGTACCATGATTTTGGTGTAAGTTGCGGTAAAATTTTTAAAATTGCCTAACTGATTTAGGAACCTAAGCCCAATTTTTTAAAGGGACTTCGGCATTTAGGACTAGTCTGCACACAAAAATTGTACTACATTAATTATACCGCTATAGTTAAAGCAGTACACCGCCCTTAGTGTGGATGCAGGTATACTGGTATAAAGATGCTTACACTAACCAGCACAACCTACAGGAGTATAACTTATACCAGTATAAGAGCATCCTCACTAGGGGGATGTATTGGTATAGTTATTACAGTAAAAAAACATGCTCCTATTCCAAAATACCTATACTGATACGTATCAGACCTTGGGCTTCCAAATGCCTTAGTCACGTCTGAAAATGGGACTGAGATGCCTTAATCACTAGGGAGCATGAAAGCACTGTGCACCAGAGAGGATACATTTTGTTCTTTTTCACCCTTTTTATTAGAATCAGTAAAAATGAATAAACAACAATAATTCTATGCTTCCAGGTTAGAATTTTATCTCAAACTTAATGGACCAGTCTGATTCTCTTTTTCTTCTTGTTTCACACCCTGCAGTCCCTCTTAAAACTTTGACAGCTTTGCTCTAGATAAATAGATATTTCATTTATTCTGTATGTATTATACTTAGGGAATACTGAAAATACTGAGACAGAGTTAGTTACCTAAATTAGACAACGTTAGTTATCTAAATTAACTGGCAAGTTTTTTAGGGCGCCACTGTGCACCAGGGGTTGCTATAAAGAATTATGTCACTAATAATACCCTGCCATATGTGCAGCCCTGTTTATAAAAGTATTTGTTGAACTTCTTGATGGCTTTGAAATGCCCACAAAACAAAGAAATACGTTTTGAACATATCATCTCATCCAACTGTGTATGATACCATGATGAGGTTTCACACTTATTGGGAAACAGATGATAAAAAACACTATTGGTCAAGTTTAAGAATAAGATTGAAGGGAAAGAGAACAATGGTGTTCTGAAAGGTATAAAAGAATGTATATACCTCTTAGCCTTACTGAATCTGCCATTTCTTCTTGTAGCTTAATTAAAATAAATTTTATGCCCTAATTTGTTGATTGCTATAATATTTTAAAAGGATACAGAGGTAACACATGCAATTTATCTGTAGTTTATACATTTTTACTAAGTGTGGAATGCAAATAAAATTAGCATTTATACCAACTAACATTTTCAACTGACACTTGTACTTATAGCAATAATATAGTGTGAAAACATTCCAAATAAATAAAAATGTGAATTTCACACATTACCACCTTCTCTTCTAGGTCTTGTAATGTTTTCTTGCAGTCTTCCAACTGTGTTTCAATATCTGCAGGAACTATTGTATACATTTCTGAATACTTGATTCGTAGTTTCTCCATAATATCCGTAATTGTTTGATTCTCTCTGTTAATTATACTCCGAATCTCCTAAAAACATTTCAGAGGTTTCAGCACTTATAAAACACTAAAAACTTAGACTCAGTAGGAACTAAGTGAGTCTTCTACCATGATGATGATTTAAATAAGTTGTTTTCACATTACAAAACCTCACTTGACAACCTATGCAAGCAGATTAAACCTGAGATATATTCACTGGTTTAGACAAATGATGCTTTTCAAACTGTAAGAATTAATTAAACTTGATACCACCCAATGTCAAACTATTGTTCCAGTAATACTTATTGACAGAAATAATTTATGGTTAAAATGTTAAAGTGCTTCTGTGATTTAATGTTCAGCTCTGTGACATTCCTATTATAAATACTAGATTTTTACTTTCAAAGAAGTTTTACATTATTTTAACAGCTACATTATTATAACAACACAAAGACCGCTAAAAGCAACAGCCTCAAAGCTGAAGTGTCAGCTTTCATGTAATTATGTAGAACTGCAGAGCACAGCTCCTTTCAAAACAGTAGGTTCCAGTCCTGTGTAAGGAATGTAGGTTTTGTGAGACAAAAGAAACCTGAACAACTGTCTACAGCCTGTGGCCTAGAAACAAAACCTGAACTAAGTCCTCTCACAGAAAGAATGAAGAAGAAACTTGTTTGTTAGGCTTTCTAAAATTTCAAGTTGCAAAATTTCTTGTTTTCACAGTTACTTTCCCCTACTCTCCGCCATTTTTGTGTGGTGTCAAATGTTAAATAAGTTATTGGGCAAAGTGATAAATTCCTATTATGCAGTGAGAACTTTTTATTTTACTGTTAGACTATGGGGTGATGATTTTTATAAAGTTTAACCATTCCCCTTTAAATCCTAACCTCCATTTGGGAATCCTGTCCCACACCTAAGTACAATGCAGAGAAAGACTGTATCAATGGATGAAATAAAGTTTTCTTTCCCATTTTGCTGTGACAACTGGGTCCAACTGTAAAGAACATAAAACATCTGTACACCTAATACACCACAAAGAAGCTTACTGTAACAGTGCCACAATTAAGGCTGTGCCAGTAGTGATGGGCTCCCAAATGACCTGTATTTGAAAGAAAACAACTCTCTGACCTGCAGTAAGCAGAAAATATCACTTTGTAAAATGGACTTCCATATCAGTATATAAATACAAACATGCAGTTAATACTTTTAAGCTGTAAAACTGTGATATTTGAAAGCTTCCCAATTTTGTCCAAAAGAACTAAATAAAAACATGATGATGATTATTGTTTGTATTACTCTAGCACCTAAGAGCACTAGTCATGGACCAGGGCTCCACAGGGTTAGGTGCTGTATAAACAGAACAAAAAGATGGTCCCTATCCCAAGGGGCAACATAACATTACCTCACTATCTGCAGCTTTATCCTACATGGGTGCTACTTTAAAACTTGCCAACTGCCTTAGATAGATAAATAAGCACTGCAGTTCATTTTTGTCAGTATTTCATAGAACAGAATCATAGAAACGTAGGTCTTGAAGTCCCTCCCCCTGCACTGAAGCAGGATTAAGAAACCTAATTGCAGCAGCCAAGGTGTTTCTCCTATTAAATATAGGAAAGAGAATATTGCACATATTATTCTTATATATATTTATTTTAAGTGAAATTGGAAGATTGTTCAGTACTGTCAGTAGAAGGAACACTGCAAATACTGAGGTTATGTTATTTAGTCATCTACGGGAACTGACTTTTTTTTTTTTTTTTTTTTTTTTTTTTTTTTAAAGGGCTATTGCTGATTCTTGTGCCCTCCAATTCCTGGCAGTGGTATTGGGAGCACTGTCTACACTGTTTCATTTTGCCAGGGGCACTCCTCCCAGTCAGTTGTCTACCTCTCATTCAGCTACAGCAAGCACAATGTAAGGAGTACAGCATGAATTTAGAGGCTGAAATGGTAGCCTTTTGCTCTTGGATACTATAAAAACCTTACTGACATAACAACATTGACCTGCAAGTACTTATAGAGTGAAAAACAATTCTTACAGACAAGTTGGAAAGGTTTCATCACAATAATGCTAGCTCATGAACTCCCTAGATATGTATTTGCATATTCAACATTGTGTTAACTCCCAACGAAATCCCCAAGCACATTATCACCATTCTCATATGTTCGTATATTATTCCCTGTCCTCAACCCTTTGTCATCTTGTCTCTTCCAGACTGTAAGTTCAATGGGGCAGGGATTGTCACTCTCTGTTTGTACAGCACCCAGCACAACTGAGCCCCAGTCTTCACTGGGGCCTTCAGGGGCTACTGTAAATAAACGTATATTATAATATTAATCATCAACAACAATAATTAATCCACATAAGGGAGTTGGTTAAAGAAAACTACAGTTTAAATAAGCCACTCACGCAAGGTTAACAACAAATACATTTAAATGATATAAAGGTTTCAGAAAATGTGTTAAAACCCAGGTGTAAATCTAAGGGCTTGTCATGCATTAATGCTGTATAGACAAGCTGGGATGTAAATCTACAGCGCAATAGCTTGCCGCATACACAGTCGCTAAATGGACCCTGCTGCTGCGCACTAAAAGCTTTGCCATGCATTTTGATCTACTGCTGTTTGAAGTGGATTACGTTTGAAACAACAGTTGGTCAAAGTGCACTGCAGAACTTTTAGTGCACAATAGCAAGGTCCATATGCCCAGGTAACGTGTGGCACGCTACAGCACTGTAGATTTGCACCCCAGCTTGCCATGCACAATCTCCCTCTGTATAGGCATGCCCTAAAACTGATGGAGGTTGTGGTCCTGATAATGATCTAATTTACAAACATTTTACACCAGTGTAATACATTGACTTCAGTGGAGCTACTGCCAATATACACTGCAAGAGATAAGGATCTCAGCCCCTTCGAAGATATCCTGGGGCAGAATGGGAGGAATGAGAAGATGCATATAAGCTGAGCAGCCATTTCTAAGTGAGACAGGATTGGCTGAGCCCCTCCTTAGGATCAGAACGGGCCTCTGTAGCTGTGGCGCACGATCAGGCCACGTAGCGCTAGCTGGCTCCAAGCCACATACATTATAGAGCCAAGAATTTGGTCCGCATCCCACTGTGCTTATATTTTTTGACACTGATTTGAATGGGAGCAGGCTCAAGCCCCCTGTGTCAAATTTATTATCTAGAAGCCGAGACCCATGCAATGTGACAGTCTTCTACACACCTCCAACCGTGTTGCCTTTTCAGTAGACTCTTGCGACTCTTCATCACACAACAAAAATGAGACCTTTTGTAATGAACTCCTCACAGCATTTATTTCTTCATTAATTTTGTCTCTCTCCTGAATCTCAGACTGCACGGATTTTTTGTGTTTTTGAGCCTTTTGAGATAGCCTTAAAAAAAAAAAAAAAGATTTGCATTGGGAAAAAATTATTTGTCTCAATATTAATTAGAAAGTGAAACATTCCAAAAAGTATTCTGCAAAACTAAATGCTGATATTTAAAAATATACATTTAGAACCAAATCTGTGCCTTAAAATGCACGTCAGTATCTTGGCATGCTTACTTTTTGGTACTTAAGTCACTTTTGACTTCACGCTCTAAGTTTCTTTAGACATGAATCTTCAGATAAAAGTAAATACAGTATGTTTAGTCAAGCAAATTGGGTAGTCAGCCATCTAATTGTCCAATTTAGGCTTGACATAGAGCTTTCACAATTACCGTTGAGGCGTAGAGACATAGGCCTTGAAAAGTAGGTGCACAAAGATTTAGACATCAGAGAGCAAGTGTGAAGAAATACAAAAGTGTACAATTTTGCTCACAAATTTGGTAACTGGGTTGAGACCCCTTTGAAAACCTGGTACATGAGGCAGTAATGATGATAAAGATAAAAATGTGTACACAAATACACAGACGGAGGCTGATTTTCACAGATGCTGAACACCTGCAACATCCCTTCCAGTGAGTGGGAGCTGCAGGTCCTCAATACCTCTAAAATTCAAGATTTTACATCCTTCACATAATTTTAGCCCATATTTGAAGTCCATTAACTTTTTGAAACATTCTCTTAGTACGAAAAAAGAAAAGGAGTACTTGTGGCACCTTAGAGACTAACCAATTTATTTGAGCATAAGCTTTCGTGAGCTACAGCTCACTTCATCGGATGCATACTGTGAGCTGTAGCTCATGAAAGCTTATGCTCAAATAAATTGGTTAGTCTCTAACATGCCACAAGTACTCCTTTTCTTTTTGCGAATACAGACTAACACAGATGTTACTCTGAAACCTGTCTTAGTACGAAGAAAATGCAAGTGAGCCGAGTAAAACATTCTGCTATTACATAGTTCTGTGTAAGATGTTTTTGCAGTGTAGTGTCTTGCACGTACTTTTTACATCGATCTTGCATTGCATGTATCTCATATTGAATGGGAACGGCTGCTTTTCTCTCAATGCTTTCAGGCACATTCAGGATGCTTCTTATACGACGAAGTAGTAAAAGCAATAACAGTTGCTCTCTGTCCATGTTTTCCTCGTAACAGTCCACATATTCTAGCAATTCTAAAAGTGCATCTGTGGAGGCCTTCTCTTTCTCTTTAGGACTTTCCGGTAGTTCTTCCTGAAGATTATCTAGAATTATTGCTTGCCGTTCCACCTAAATAAATAATACAAGTATGACATAAAGTGCACTTTCTTCAGCATTTCACATTACACTATGTCCTTGTCATGCATATCAAACTCGCACTAACAGCAATGGGAGCTCAGTGTGCGGACTGAGAACTCAGGGCTTGATCCTGCAGGGTACTGAGCACTTTAGTTCTGATCCAACAAAGCACATAAGCACATGCATAGTTCAAACCCAATGAGTAGCGCGACTTAATTCAGCAGTTCAGTCTATAAATATCTCCCATGTTTACATTAAGAAAAGGTGATAGATAATGGGACAGTCAGCTGGTGTAAACTGACATATCTCCACTGACTTCAGGGGAGCTATACTGATTTTCACCAGCCAAAGATCTGGCCCCGTAATCTTCTTTAAGCATCCTGTTTTATTATGTTTGTTCCCAAAATATTCTACAACTGTTAAGCCACTCACTTCTTCATTGACAAATTTCCATCCCTGTTTTAGCTCCTCACAATTAATCTCCCATTCTTTTGCAGCCTCGAGCAAACCAAGCCACTTTCCCCACAGTGCTGACACAATCCTGACAAGCATGCAGTCACTTCCTTTGCACATCATGCTCAGGTCTCTTGAGTCCCGTCTCAACGTCATTAGATCCTCTTCAGTCGAAAGAAGGTTAGAGACCAAAACCTTGATACAAATAATAAGCAGAACAATATTGCATATCAGGATATCTAACAAAACAATTCCTTACATGATTAGTCTTCTAGATTAAATAACAGATACTTTGTTGTCTGATGCCTAGATACTATATAATGAGCCAATTTTATATCAGATAACATAAGACAGACCGGGGTAAACCAGACAGAGAGAATCTTGCCAAGAGTTTGGAATATATACCAATGGAAATAGTATTTGCTTATACAATATCTACAATAGAGCACCAGTCTAACCACTTTTTACTTTATCCTCATAATGGCATGGTGATAGCCATCTAGCTAAGGTTGACCTTTATAAACCTGATTTTCAACCTAACTTCCCCAAAAAGAAATCAATCCACCTGAGATTTCATATGCCACATCTCATTTTGAGTAAAGTTTTTCTGGAAGTTTTAGAAAAGCTCAAAAAGAGAATGTTTACATTTTTGGGTGAAATCTTGGCTCCATCTAAGACAATGGCAAAACTTCCACTGATCTTTATGGGGCTAGGATTTCACCCCCAGCATTTAAGAAATTTTCTTATATTTGACTTTTTGAACATTCTCTCTTTTTTTTTGGATCTTTGTTTTGTTGGTCATGCAGAGAAATGCCTTTTACCAGGGATGAAGGGTGGGGGGTTGTTTTTGTTTTCTGGGGGATTTTTGGACAGGAGGAGTAATTATTGGGGAATTACAGATATAAAATATAAAAAGCCTGTGATAGGGTGTACAATACAACAGTAGGCCGGAAAAGGATTAAACTAGGGGTTCTTTAACACAGGGGTGCGGACAGGAGGCAGGGGAAGGGCCTTAGGGAGGTAGGAGGGAAGAAACAGCGATCCCTTTCCCTCTCCTCCCCTTCCAAGGAGAAAACAAGGTCAAGAATCTTCTGGGTCTAGGCCCCAACCAAGAAGCATGGAGGAACTTGTGCTAAAAATAATACATTTGCATGGATACAAAAGTATCTGAAACACAGATAAAGTTTATTTGATAAACACTATGATACATACATCATATACGGCCTGTTTAAACCTAATCACAGGAAAACATAGGCCTACCAACTCCACTTCTACTCTTTGTGTTTCAAGACCTAATGAGCCTGTTTGGATCATTGTTTTGTACAGGGTTTTGTAGCTACTTCAGAGTCACGCTTACCTTGCTTTGTTCCAAGTACTCCAGAGCTTCCTTATAAGACATTGGAATTTGGGACAAAGATTGTCCAAGCATCTTTTCTAGATCATTAATATTAGCATATACCTTCTCTTTGATTTTTGTGTAGCTTCTGTATTTTTCAAAGCACCTATGAAACACAATTAGCAAACTACTCAAACTTTACCATAGCTCCTCCTTGCCTCAGTTTTAATGCACAGTGTAATCATAAATGTAACAAACAAACAAATATATCTTTTAAATATCTTGCCAAATATTTTAGGTTTGATATCAGATACCTCAATTTTTGAGGTGTACAATGGCCTCCAGATACCAACTGTTTTTTTTCTTTTACCCACTACTCTGTTGCAAAGAAATAATTTATATGAACATACACACACACCAATTGTGTATGTAGGACCTGAAGACTTTCATGTTCTCCTGTCGCTCAGCCAGGAAACAGCCCAGAAGAACAAGTCCTGTTCCCAGAGTAGCTTTTCACATTATTATTGACATAATCAAAGACATTGATCACACGCAAAGAATTAAACAAACAAAAAAAGCAAAAAGATAAAATGAGCTTTCGGAACACGTCTCTGAGGGCCGGGAGCAGAAGACACTGTGGTCTGGGTGTTGATTTTGCCTTGACTATCTCCAGTTACTAAAATGGCCTCTGAAAGGGGCACATTAGGCTAACTGCTGTACCAGAGGCGAAGCCTGAGATTATGGAGGTGCTCTGTCTCTTTTTGATCCCTGCACCAGACTCAGTGCTGGATGATACACTTATTTGAATACATTCAAAAAGAATGCTTTATACATGAATTTAAATATGCCTAGTCTAGAGTAATTTTCACACATTAGAATAGCATCTGGGAACAGCATGTATTTGCATAGAGCCCTTTTTATTAAGGATCCATCACAGTAGAAACAAGATTCCACATTTACTGTCATAGATTCATAGATATTAAGGTCAGAAGGGACCATTATGATCATCTAGTCTGACCTCCTGCACAACGCAGGCCACAGAATCAATCGTCTTCCTTGTATCATTGCCTACATAGATCACTTAAACCTACCTCTGCATATCAGTTCTCTTCCTTTGCGCCTTCTCCCTTAGTATTGAATTCTTAGTGACTAGTTCACTTAAAGTATTTTTCAATTGAGGTTTGGCTCTTGGTTTAATTATGTTTTCCAGTTTGGAGGTCAGATCCTCTATGTCTGCCTTTGCAGACTCAAATTCTTCTGGTTTCCAATGTAGAATTTGGCAGGAGTCTTCTAGACTACCAAGGTCAACTTTTGCTGAGAGAATTCTGATTTCATATTCAGTGAGGAGATCCACAGCCCTTTGGACAGCTTTGGTATAAAGCTTAACATTCTCATGAGCTTCGTCTATGGCATTCTGAAAGCATTTAAGAGACAAAAAGATCAATCAAGAAAAACTGCGGGACACAATGGATAGCAAAACAGCCATTTCAGAGAAATGACATGAGTTGGCCTGGCAGGTGATGCTGTCAGAGGCCACTGAGGGTATGTCTGCGCGGGGATAAAAAAAACTCACGGCTGGCCTGGGTCAGCTGACTTGGAGTCACAGGGCTCAGGCGCCAGGGCTGAAAAATTTTTGCTCCCTGCATGCCTCTGGAATGGCGCAAAAGAAGTGCAGCAGGCCAGAGAATCTGGCACGGTTTGATTATAATAAGTTTAACACAAATAATTTCTTTGTTCATTGGCATCATGATCTGAAAAGTAACCAATAAGCCAACCACTCCTGAAACAGCTATGAAGGCTTCAATCTAATTCAGTTACTTGACTTAATAGAGTATCTACAAGCCATGAAAATTTTAACACTGTAGTAAGATACTCCTGGACAGCTAATCAAGACTTACAAAAGGATGTACAATCTTATTTATTCTTACTAAAGATACTTACTACACGGGAAGCAATATCTGTCTTCAGCTGTATTTCAAGATCTTCCAGTTCATCTAATTTTGCTTCTACACCATCAATAAAATAAGATTTTTCTTCTTGCTCTTCTTTCTCTTTACCCATTAGATCTTTCAGGGCACAAAATTCTGCTTGCACCCTGTCTTGCATTGCTTCACAATGCATCTTTTCATACTGAATTTTTTTCATTTCCAAGTCTACCAGAAGTGGCTGCTGAAACTCAGATTTAATCTGCGTTATGGTATGTAATGTGTGTTCCAATTTGCTCTGGAAATCTTGTTTATTTATATACTCTGCCTGAAGATCCACTATCATGTTTTGGAAAAATTGATGCAACCCATCAATATCTTCCTCCAGGCTCTTTATTTGCTGCGTCTTAGCCTCTTTGAGTGATGCATCAAAGACTTCATTTATATTTAATTGATTTACTGCCTCCTGGATTAAGTACCTGATTTGTTGAACTCTCTGGCATAAAATCTGTGCTGATATAAAATTGGTTTCTGTGGAAGAGCCAGGGCTATTTGTTAGTATTTCAGCTTCATTCTTTATACTGGATGTCATGGCCTGGATTTCATTTAGCAATGCTTGATGCCTGTCATATTCTATAACAAAGTTGTCAAAGCATTTAATCTTCTCTTCAAGTTTATTTTTAATTTCAAGAAATTGAGTTTGCAATTCATCATGGTGTGAAGTGTCCCAATTTAGGTTTATACAGTCAAATATTTCCTTGTACTTCGCTATTTGTAACAAACTAGATTGAACAGCTAAGGTTCTCTCTTTAAGCACATTGAGTTTATCCTTAACTTCCTCTTTTACACTTAATATTTCCTCTCTCTCCAGTTTCAATACATCACACCATAGATCATTAAGCTCCTCATGCAATAAAGTTATTCTTTCAGAGAGATCTGTGTAGATAGCTATCTTTTTTTCCACTGCATGGCATTTATTCTGGATTAACCTCTGTATCTTCCTAGCTCTATTCTTAAGGCATCTTAATTGGTCAGTTAGAAATAATTGTTCAAATATGTTTAGTTCCCCACGTGAGTGCTGACTCTCTTGGAGATGTGATGAGATGAGACCTTCCATCTCCTGTATTTCCTTTGAAAGCTCCTTTAAAATGACATGTAGATTGCCTAGCTCAGAGCACGTGATTGTTTGATTTATGTTGGGAATGGTCAGCGTCTCAGCACGGTGAAGCTGGCTGTGAACTCTTTCTATGTCTGCAATAAGCCTCTGCCTTTTTTCCAGTTGGAATTCTAGCTGTTGTAATCTTTGAGCTGATTTTAAAACAAGCGCCTGGTATGAATTCTGTAATTCTTGTAAAAGGGCGCTCAGATCAGTAACTTCTTCTGGATTCAAATCAGGAATGATACACTGGGTCTCATCAGCCAGTGACACAATAGTAGACTCTTTGTCTACAGCTGCACTGTTCACAGCCTTGCAATTTCTGATCTGTATTTTAATATCATCTGGGGAAAGTGCTGCCTTCTGATCAAGAGAAAACAATGAATCTTTGACCCATGATATATTCTCTTTCATCCTTCTCATGATTTCATACTTCTTGGGATCAGAGCTAAGGATCTGAACATCCTCCTGAGGAGTTTGGTGCTCCAATACTTCCAACTGATTCTGCAAATAATTTATTGAATTTTCCAAAGTTTTCTTTTCTTCCTCACTCCAAATCCTTTTCATCTGCAGCTCAGTGCTTCTTTTTAACAAAGAAACACTGTGTTTAATGACTTGTAGCTCTGAGGTCCAAAGTACTGGATATTTGTTTTTTTGTCCATCTGGGGAACTCAATCCAGCTTGTAAATGCTGCTGGTGCTCTATCAACTTTTGAATGTCCTGTGCTTTGTTCATGAGAAGGTTAAATTCATCAATTTCTGAGACAACTTGATAATGTTTCTTTTGCACTGATTGCTCTATGTGTTCCCACCATCGCTCAAGTTGTTTCACTTGACTTTCTGTTAATTCCTTATCTATGCATGTCAAATACCTAGATAAATTATCTCGTTCAGTTTTCAGCTTGTTTAAAATGTCTCTCTCCTTCTGTACTGAATCCATACATTTTTTTATTTTCTCCAGAACAGTGTTGCTCATAGGGCCCCTGTCAATAAAATTATCAAGATTTAAAACAATCTTCCAGAATTAGAATTAGAAGCATTAGACACGTTTTTAAATGATAATTTTGTTGTATACCCACCAACCAGAAAATTGTTCACTCACAAAAGTAATCAATATACATTTTCATTATTTAAAATGTTCTTACCCTGGTCATTTTATACTTTTTACAGTATACAGTTATTTCCTACATAATCCCAGGAAGAGTTGACTATCCTTTCAAATTACTGCAATAACAATAACTTCCAGTGTATGAACTGCATAGGAATAATATTCACTAATGTAATGTGTGCAGTTCTTTAGAAGAGTTATCTTGTAGCCCACTTTTAAAGCTAAACACAAAGTAAACTTCAATAACAATTTTAAATCAGTTGTGGGTTAATTAACACTGTTGTATAGTAACCTCCAGTGTAAAAATTAATGTAAAAGTTTGGAATCAATTATAAGATTCCCATTTATTGAGGTTGAATCAATCAATTTGATTCAGTCAAAAAGACTTTTGCTCCTAAGACTGCTTTTGAAAATCCCACCTTAAATCCATTTAATAGCTTACATTTTAATTCAATTCTGTGCAACCACTTAAAGATAAACAAATAATTCCATAAGTAATTTTTAAAGTGTTTTCAAATAAACCGGCTCATTATTATGATTTATAGGTTAGTTCCATACCTTGAAAGCTAACTTGAAAAACATACTAAATGTTAAAGTGTACTGGTTATCTTTGGCTTAGTACTGGCAGATTTCATTCTGACTACAGAAAATAACACTTTCCCTATCAGTTAAAGTTCATTTGCAGAATATGAAAATATTTCAGTAAACAGCAAATAGGTACCTGATCTCTTAATGGGTCAGATTTTTTAAAATAATACCATTTAGGGGGTTCTGGGGTAAAATTGGGGATTGGTCCTGCTTTGAGCAGGGGGTTGGACTAGATGACCTCCTGAGGTTCCTTCCAACTCTAATATTCTATGAATCTATGAATCTTTTGCCTCCTACTTCTGTCATTTGTTAACAAAGAAAGATGGCAATCTATTTTGTATCTGCCATGCCTTTGGAAAAAATATTTTAATAATACAGCACTTAGACTGTAAGTTTTGCAGGGTAGGGACCATCTGTTTGTTATGTGTCTGTAAAGCATGTAACTCAATGAAGCTGGGATCTCTAGATGCTAGCATAGCAAAAAGTAATAAATAATAATAATAGTTTTCATAGCCATTGCTACTGAAGTGCCCTAGATGCAATGTAATGTTATTACCAATACACTAAATGTACTGGTTTTGACTAAACCAATTTTTGCTGCTTATATAACTTCAGTTAAATCGATACAGTGCCATATTCAGATTTCAGTTATACCAGTACACAACTGTAGTAACTTCACTTAGGTTGATTTACATCAGTTACGCTGATGTAACAGAGATTGGAGTCTGGCCCCCCAGAGAGTAAACTGAAAAAGTTCCTTGTACTTACGTTTTTATGTTTTCTTTTTCTGTTGATAAACTCTTCATTGAAGACTGAACAGCAGACAGATTTTCCTGATAATCATTAACTAGATGATAATGGTGTTGCTTAACCTTCTTAATGGCTTCCAATTCTTGAAGCAATCTGTCCCAGCAAGAAACCATATATTCTGTGGTTTGCAGGTTTGATGTGCTCATTTCTGTTGTGTTGGGGGGCACTTCTTGCCTCAGAGACAAAGTTGTGGCTCTCTGTTTTTCCAGTTCAGCGTATAAATTCTACAATCACATCCACACACCGTGAAAAAAGAAAGATAATTAAATAGAATTTTCACCATTTTTACTTCCTACTGTCTTTACAAAATATGGTTAAAATTTTCACATTTGTGTACACATGAACACATGCATGCTCAGTTACATGTGAGCATACACACAGATGCACATTCATGTACACACACATATAATCACACATATATGTACAATTGCACATCAGCAGGCAAGTATAAAGTCGGTATATTTGCATGCAAAGACAAACATTTACAGACATGTAGTTTATGCAGATGGATTTACAAAGACTATGTTTTCACACAATTGATCATAGAATCATAGAAATGTAAGGCTTAAAAGGGACCTTGAGAAGTCATCAAATCCAGCCCATTGCACTGAGGCAGGACCAAGTAATCCTAGACCATCCCTGACAGATGTTTGTCCAATGGTTTATTAAAAACCTCCAATGAAGATTCCACAACTTCCATTGGAAGCCTATTCCAGAACTTAACTACCCTTACAGTTAGAAAATTTTTCCTAATATCTAGTTTAAATTGCCCTTGCTGCATATTAAGTCCATTGTTTTTGTGGGTATGGAGAACAATTAATCACTATACTCTATAAAACAGCTCTTAATATATTTGAAGATTGTTATCAGGGCTTTTCTCAAGACTAAATGTGCCCAGTTTTTTTTCCAACCTTTCCTCTTAGGTCAGGTTTTCTAAACCTTTCATCATTTTTCTTGCTCTCCACTGGACTCTCTCCAATTTGTCCACATCCTTCCTAAATTGTGGCACCCAGAATTGGACACAGCACTGCAGGCAAGTGCCGAGTAGAGCCGGACAATTACTTCCCGTGTCTTACATAAGACACTCTTATTAATACACCCCAGAATTATATTAGCCTTTTTCGCAACTCCATCAGGTTGTTGGCTTATATTCAATTTGTGATCCACTATAAACTGCAGGTCCTTTTCAGCGGTATTACTTCCTAGCAAGTTATTCCTCATTTTGTAGTTGTGCATTTGATTTTTCCTTCCTAAGTGAAGTACTTTGAACTTGCCTTTACTGAATTTCATCTTGCTGATTTCAGACCAATCCTCGCAATTTGTCCAGGTTGTTTCGAATTCTAATCCTGTCCTCCAAAATGCTAGCAACACCTCCCAGCTTGGTGTCACCTGCAAATTTTATAAGTATACTCTCCACTCCGTTATCTAAGTTATGAATGAAAATATTGAATAGTTCTGGACCCTTGACTGACCCCTGCGAAACCCCAATGGATACACATGCCCAGTTTGACAGCAAACCATTGATAACTACTCTTTGAGTATAGTCTTTCATCCAGTTGTGCACCCACTTCACAGTAATTTCATCTAGATCACATTTCCCTAGTTTGCTTACAAGGATGTCATGCGGAACTGTGTCATCAGTCCAATGTAGAATGAGACTATATGCAACAGTTTAATAGTTTTGTGATTACCTATATTATACCACATTGAATAAACTCAGCTATGTAATTAGTGAGGGAATGAGTTTGCTGGCTCCATACCTCTATCTCTTTTAGTTGCTCATTTACTAACACAACATCCAATTCTGCAGTTTGATTTTTCAGCTCAGAGACCTTTTGTTCCTCCTCAATATATTCAGCATTTGCTTGGGCTTCAGGAAGAAGCTGTTTCTGGAAAACCATTTCCACATTTGAACCCTGGAATGTAAAACGGGATTTTTCATTCTTAATATACATAACAATGTAGCATCTCTACGTTTATTCTTTCTACTTAGCCCCATGTGTTCCGGCTATGCCAAATCCTGCCACTCTTTCCTCCACAGCATCTCTATAACTCATTCCTTTATTTCTGTCCCTCCAGCTAAAATTCTGATACAGATCCTTGTCCTCTCCTGCCTGGATTAGCTCAGCCTGCTCTTCTATGGTCTCCCAGGTCATTCATTAATACAGTTCATACAAGTGCTAAGATGTTGCCCATCATTCTGATCAAGTCATCACCACCCCCAGCTTACCCTCCTCCACTGCATCTTCTTCAGGCTATTTATCACTGTCTTCGAAGTCCTGCTTAACTCTCTCCCACCCTACTCATCTTCTCTTGTTTCACTTTGCTCCCAAGCCCCCTTTGTTTAGCAGTGATGCCAGCCTCAGCACATCATTGGTTTCCTTCGTCATAACCATCTCCATACTCCCCATACATGGAATGCCCTTTCTTGACCATTTGCGAGGACACTATCCTCTCCATGAGCTGAAAGATAATGGCAAGTTTGAGGAGTATTTGCGAATAGTCTATACATTGAGGTTGATAGGGAGGATGGCCTTGTGATTAGGGCACTGGACAGGGAAAGGGGTTCAATTCATGGTACTGCCACCAACTCCTTGTATGACCTTGGGCAAATCTCCTAAATCTCTCTGTGCCTCAATTCCCCATCTGTAAAATGGAGATAATACTACTTCCCTTCCCCAACTCTTTATTTAGATTGTAAGCTCTTCAGGGCAGGGACTATCTCTGACTATGAGTATGTACAGAACCTAGCACAATGAGGCCCTGGTATCACCAGGTGGCACCATAATATAAATAATAATACAAATATCTTGTATCAGCACAACACTGTATTACTAAGAGGTGTCCAAGTATCACCTCGGCCACCTGGTTTATCTGTTGTACTACCACCCACAACCCTCTGTCTGTCTCTGTTTATACTGTGAGCTCCTCAAGGCAGGGACTGTGCCATCTGTTAAGTCTGGAAAGTGCCTTGCACATAAGTTGCTATCGGAAATAAATAAGATAATAACAACAATAATTAACACTCTTCTTGTTACCTTTTCACTGTGAACCAAATATATCCAGTCAGGAAAATCAAATAACCAGGGAACTTTTCCATTTACCCTAACTACACAGCTACAGCAATTGTATCTACTGAGACAGAAACACCAGGTTTCATTTTAAGAGGCCCTGAAGGGCCATGAAATTGAAGGAAATGAAAAAAGTCAGCTAGCTGTCAGAGAGTCAATGGGAAGACAGCATCATCAGATGGAACATAAGTCACAAACATGAAGAAACAAGTGAAATGAAAGTAGGGAAAATGCAGGATGGTGTTATATGGTGTACATTTCCCTTCATATGTATGTGGGGTTTCAGCTACACATGCTGAGGCCCAGCCTAACACAGCCAGACAAGGGAGTAATTCCTCTCCCCCAAATCTCCCCTGCACAGCAGAGTTACTGCTCCCAACATTGCAGCTTGAGCACAGCGGGGACTGGAGCTGCAAATGCAGTACCTCCTTAACCCCCAAGAAGTTGCAGGGAAGAGGCAGAGGAGAGTAGGTCGCGGGCAGTCTTGGCTCCATTGCCAAACATGCCAGCCAGCAGAGCCAAGCCAGCATAAGGGTGGAAGTATCCTGCGCTTATCATATAGCCCTTTTTCCTGTATGATAAGTTACTTCTCTGCAGGAGCAAGGAAGAAATGCTACCTCTCTGACTCACAATTCCTTCCCAGGACACCTCCTAAGGCCATAGAGCTACATGCCACCTCTCATACAGGGCAACGAACAAAGGCTAACTCCTGCCCTAAGGTACTTAGCATATATCATGGACCATCAGTCCAACCCACTGTTTATAAAGAAAGCTCCACTCACTGCACTCAAGAAACTGTTCCAAAAGTTTACATAACGAGCAACCTTCAGGGGCTCCTTCACAGTCAGTGGTAAAAAAATGGAATTGGGGGTTTGAAATGATCAGGGGGATCATTGCAGTGCCACAGCAGAGACAGTGCAAGAAACCAGTGACCTTAGAACTTTGCTTTACGGTTGTTCCCTGCCAGTTCCATATTAGGAATGTGGATGCATGATTGGTGAGCTTTTAGCACCGGTACCTTTCTAGAACTGTGTGTTTTCCAAGTCATGATTTTATTTACAGGGCATCAGTATAATGTAACTACTTAAGAAAAACTACCTGGTACCTAGGATGGCTTAACTGGTAAATACAATGCAAAGGTTCTGGGGGATTATCCTGCAGTCAGACTTATTAATGACCCAATTCTGCAACTGATATACCCTAAAATTACATTTTCTTCAGTTCCACACATGGAATGAATACAGGACTGGCCCACAGTAGAAACAGAATTACAATGTATCCTACAATGCAATATTATACATGGTAATTGTGGTACTATGTAACAAAATATTCATTATTATATTATTAAAAAGTAGCTACATGATATAGTATCTGTGTCTTGTAATAAGTACTGGCTATAACCCCATTAATTTTTCATTCATTAAAAGCAAAGTGGTTTGGGGCGTTTCCAACTTCCCACTTGGTTTTTCCAACTTTATCTGATAGCAAACCCATCGCTGCTGAAGCTTCTCCAGAAATTATCCCCAGTCAGCAATTATCCTGATTTCAGCACCAACTCTCTATCTTGGCTTATCGAGCACAAGAAACTGTGGCCTTCGTTCAAGCTACCTTTTAGTAACTAACAAATGAAAAAGGGAATTAATGATAACCTTCTAGTGACAGAAGTCCCAAAAATGTCAATTGCTTTGCAGAAAGGACTTTCTATAGTACAGATATAGAGCCAAAAAGAAGCAAAAACTTACATGGCATTTAAAAAAAATTAACTCATTCACGACACTAAATTCTTTGAAAAAGGTTGTATACACTTATTTTTGGGCCATACCGTATCCTTATGCATAAAGAAACACAGAAGGGTATGGTATAAGAAGAAGGATAAAGTATGTACCACGTGTACTGGGCAAGAGATGTTTCCTTCTGACATCTGTGTACCCTGAAATTTCAAGAAGAAGCAGCGGTGTGACTTTAAAATCTCACTGGTAACAGGACTGATGTATGAAATGCTGACAGGGAACTTGCCAAAATCTGCATTAAGTGACTGCTACTGAAAGAGAAGTAAATATTATAGAATTATAGAATCAGGGAGACCTGGAAAGTTTGGCTCAAGACTCTCTTAAGGTGTGGCTACTCTTTGGGTTCCTAACTCAGGTCTGCTCAGCCCACAGATCCTCTCTCCCTACACAGCCAAGTCCACCTCTCTCAGTCAAACAGCAGAACTCATTTACCCCTTTCCTAACAAGATCATACAGAGTAGGATGTTTCAGGCAAACATTGTTACAAAGCATATTTACAAGTATTCCCAAAAGGAAACCTAAAATCCACCAGTCAATTTGGGCAGATCTACTCAGAATGAGTACCTGGCTAAAGATTTACCTCTTAGGGAGCAAGTATCAAAACTGGCTGTCAACTGTAGCTATGCTGGGTTAGTATCTATTATTCTCAAGGCAGAAATCTGGAGTAAGAGAACCCTAATTTAGGATTTTAAATAGAACCAGGTATAATTGAAGATATTTTTTCTTTAGCAACCTTGTCTATAATGAAGAGTAGGTTCTTTTAGGAAAAAGAAAGAAACAAATAATCCAAAGTCTTAATCAGGCATGCTGACTAATTACAGTATTTCAAATGACAAGGTGGTGAACCTTACAATTACAAATAAATGAGGCAAACGCAACTATGACACGTAAAAGATTACACCAGGCAAGGTTATGGTAAGGAAGATGATTTACATGAAGAAGCAGAACTGTAATTTTGTCATAACAAATGTTTTGAAAAATTGCAGTTAGTGATGGATTAGCTCGCTTCTTCTGATTTACACTTTTGACATTTCTTTACTTGTGGGATGCACTAGCTTCCTGTCAAAGCGTTGGCTTTGATCTATAAAGCCCTACCTGGTCTGGTTCTTGGATACATATGGTAAAGGACTACACTTCTCTTCCTATGTACCAATCTAATGCTTGAGATTGACTGATGCCCTTCTGTACCCTCACTGGAGTAGAATCCTGTGGAACACAAGGTATTCTCAGAGAATGGTCCCCAGCCCTGGAATTTGCCCTGTTTTGGTCCAACCAGCCTCTATATAGTGAGGCATTTTCGGGAAGTGGATTCAACAGGGAGCTCTGCTCAGTTTTATTTATGTTTGAATGAAATTTGGACTAGATAGTGAGATTATGACCCGTAGTAAGGAGCAGCGCATTTTTGCACTGTCCCAGGAGCAGCCCAAGAGGGAAAGTCACAATCTCCCTCCCAGCTCCCCAGCTGCTCCAAGGAAGGAACAAAACTCCACTGGTCTATACATCTGCCAACACATCTGTTGCAGCAAATACACTGTCCCAAGGGCAGTGGGGGGTGGGGACAGAACCAAGATTCCACACAATCCTGCATGGAGGGAGAATACGTAGGCTCCGCTTCCACTCCCATGCTGCTACCCAGGGTACAGATAGCCAGAACAAGGGAGTTCAGGGCGACTTACACACCCTTATTCCTTTGCTCCAACACAAAGCACAATCCACAATCTGGCCCTTGATCATTACAGGTTTTTGTAACCAATCTCGGTTATTATACAGGTACAGTAGTAGATACTAATTACATCTGGCCAGACATTATACAGAGAGCACATGTTTTTATAAACTGAAACACAGATATACATATAAACGGGGTAAAATGCTAAAAGAACATCACAGGTGTAGATTTTATTTCCAGTGTCAAGTGGCTTGCAACACAGCATTGTCAGCAAATCACTTCAAGGCCACGCACATGGATGAAATAAATCAATTCACACGTATTTCAAGTGTATCGGATAAATTCTCATTTTCATTATCACGGAGTTAGAGACATAAATCCCCGCACTCTGAGGCAAGAATACATCAGTATAACTGAATGGGATGTTTATTGCTATCATTTCCTCTGTAATTAAACTTTAAACATGTATTTTTTATGATTCAGCTGACCCTTACCACCTTGAGTACAATTATCTCCTCTTTGTGATTAATTGCCTTTGTCATTTTGTTGTCATCATCATACAGAGTAGTCGGAAACATTTTCAGCTGTGCTCAGCTTCCCTGCATGCTACCCTGTTCAGTCACCACCTGCATCTCTATATTGTGCTTCTCCTGGTTTTTTTTTTGTTTGTTTGTTTGTTTTTTTAAGTTTACTATTAGTAAAGAGCTACATGCTGACACCAATACCCACACAGAGTAGTGTCCTACTTCACTGTGGTCCCACTAAAGTCAGTGGAACTGCTCGTGGAGGAAGGTTCTCGCTCTTGACCCCCAGCCAAAGCATCAAAATCTGCTCTTAAATGATTATTTAGAGTCAAGATGTATGATATTTATTAAACTGAGCTTTAGCCTATGAAGACATGCAGGAGAGCCACCCAAAGGGAAAGGGAACTAGCGGGCTAGCGGGACACCCGGACGATGCGAAGTCAGTGTCAGGAATGAGGGTCTGCAGCAGCACCTTCCAGTCGCCAGGCAGCAAATGAGCACACCTGGGCCATAGCAAAGACACCGGATTGGCTAAGGCAGTTGGGTGGCATGCTCTTAAATCCAACAGCTGCAGAGGATCAGCAGCTGTTCAGTGCACATGCCTCTGGTTTTCTACCTCTGTGTACTTGCCTCACTGCAAGCCCTGCTCCTGCCTTGCTGTAGCCTAGACCCTGCCCTGAACCCAGCCTTGCTCCAGTCCTCTCCCAGCCCTGCTCCTACCCTCCTTGACTCCAGTTAATCCGGTTCTGACCTTCAGCTCTGCTTCCTGGCTCTGCCTCTGTCCCGACCCTTGGCTTTGGTATTCAGACTCTGACTAGAGTTCTGACCTTGGGCGCTGGCTCCTGAGCCTAACTCCTGCTCTGACCACTGGGACTGACAGCCAGCGTTTGTGGAAAATCAACGAAAAAGGCCTAAATCTATATGTAGGACAATGTAATAATGAAAGAGGCACTAGCTACCTATTCAGTACATCAAGTTGTGCCCTGAAAGCATTTTAAACAATCTAGAAGCCTGGTTCTAGAAAAGTAACTCAGACCTTGATTCTGCAAGCAGATCCCATAGAAGATCAGCACAGGCATGAGTGTCCACCTGTGCAGATCTGCTTGTCGGATCAGGACCTTAATTTCTAACAAAAAAGTCGATGCCATTATTCCACCAACTTCTAGTATTTGTACCATAACTTCTCCTTAAAGGTACCTCACAATCCTACAGCCCTGGTCATGTCCCTTCTTCCTTCTCCTAGAGGCATCTGTATTTCTGGTTTCCACAACATTTTGGTGGTCTTTTTTCTGCCTCAGTTTTACCCATAGGCTGGGAGACAGGTTTAACGGTGGTTCTTTGAATGGTCTCTTCACTTCCACCTGTAGTGTCAAGGCACCTGTGCCTTGAGCCAACCTGCACCACTGCCACATTGCGTGAGGGTGAACAAGCAGAAGTCACATCAAAGAACTCTGGCCACAGACAGGTAACCTTTATTTACCCAAACAATAGTGCATGTCCCACTGTGATCCACACACATTACCGTTCCTTTCTTTATTCTTGACATCATGACATGTAAAGCTACACATACACACTTTACCTTTAATTAGAACTTATTTCTCTGTTACCTGAGCTGTTTGCTCTTGTGTGTTCTTGCTTTGATGTGAATCTTTTAGAGGACTGTCTGCCAATAATCTGCTTTCTTCAGAATACAGATTATTTTGTTGCTCTTTCTCTGCTACATTTCCATTTAAACCTTGACCCTAAGAGAACCAGTAAAAAAACAAAATTTAAAATGAAAAATATTAACCTGTGAAACATAATTATAATCTACAGAAAGAGGTAAAAAAAATCCTTGTACTGTGAGGTTGGCAAAAAGGAAGTAGAAACCTGTTGGCTTTAAAAACCATCTCTGATTTTGTTATAAAACTACTACAAAAGAAGCTGTTTAGGATTTACTGTCAGAGAATGGTTTCAGAGTAGCAGCCGTGTTAGTCTGTATTCGCAAAAAGAACAGGAGTAATTGGGGCACCTTAGAGACTAACAAATTTATTAGAGCATAAGCTTTCGTGAGCATCCGATGAAGTGAGCTATAGCTCACGAAAGCTTATGCTCTAATAAATTTGTTAGTCTCTAAGGTGCCACAAGTACTCCTTTTCTTTCTTTCAGAGAATGGTCACAGCATGTTTTCTCTTTTACAACCTCCTCTTCTCACGCTCCTTGAAACTCCTGACCCATAATATTCAATCTGATTATATAAAAGACAGAAACTGAAGCATGAATTGACGATTGATGTTTTAAACAGAGCTGAGTATCACACTATTGTAATGTGCTGAACAGGTTTGGAGAATTCTTTTACATTCTTTAGTTTATAATTGTGCAATTTATGGAAAGTTTTATTAGGAAACTGAAAAGGTGCAATTAATTACATGCTTTTGAGAGACTGATGCCTTTTCGCCCAAAATTTCTCATTCTGGTTGTCATAAACACACATACTTACATGATTTAGTTTCCAGCATTCTTCCAGCTCTTCTGTTCTGCTGTTCTCTTCAACAGCAGTGGGAATATCAGAAAAGACCTGCTTGTCTCTCTTTATCATTGTATCTGCCTTATCCTGAGTCTTTATTTCCTCATCAAATGCATGTTTTGACTCAAGGGTGTCACTGAGAATATTCTCACCCTCTTGCTTGACATTTTTAAGTTTGTCCTTCAAATTCCTGTGTTTACACTGAAGTGTTTCCATTTCATCCTTAGTAACCTTCTGTCCCGGTGAAGAGGTGTTTTGTTCAACAGATTCTGCTAAAGCCAAAATCTTCTTTAATGTGTCTTCACATTGACTAAGAGGTGCTTGTTCCTGTAAATGAGAGGAAAACATTTTTTATTGAAAAGTGTCTTGATTCAATTTACACAATGTTAAGATGACATTGGTAATAATAATTAATAATAATAATAATAGCTGTATACAGTGAATTACTAAAATCATTAACTTTTGTCATGAAGGGCAACGTATGCTGCAAGATTCACGAAATATTCATGTAAGCCTGCCTACTTGACGGCTGCAGAATGTCAAATACTTCAACTGTATTTTTAAAGGCAGCTGGATGCTTTTGTGATCAGGAACAACACTTACAACTATATAAATTAATGGAACAATCACATTTTATGCCTCAGGGCATATGCTGAACTTGGCAAGGGTTTAAGAAGGAAGTCTCCTTCCTCCCCACACCTCTATTATGTACTGCATTTCACAACCTGTTGGAGGGACAATGAGGGAGTTAACTTTCTTCTGAAGCAACAGGAATTCCCCAGTGTTGGAGTCAGGGTGCCTGACTTGACAAACCAATGGTCTGAGCTGGTATGTCATCCTTCAATATCTTTCTACACTCAGTGACAACACTGATGTTCCTTTGAAGCGTATTTTCACAGAATCAAAAATACCAGGTTTTTAATAAAGATTTAATACTCAAACTGGCTCATGCAATTGTCTGGTCTGTCTCAACCCGTGCTACTCTATCCAGACAGGTTTCAGAGTAGCAGCCATGTTAGTCTGTATTTGCAAAAAGAAAAGGAGTACTTGTGGCACCTTAGAGACTAACAAATTATTCTATCCAGACAGTCTGCATTCAGAACACTGGCTAATTTAGACACAACAGCCATATGTTTGAGAATCACTCTCTTCCTTGTGCCCCACTGACCAGAAGTTGAGTTTAAATGATCTAAGGCCCGAGTCTGCTTCCAGTGAAGCCAACAGCAAAAGTCCCTTGACTCCATTGGGAGCAGGGTCAGGAATGCAGTTACTTCAGAAAAGGTACATCACCCACACTTTACATTTTGGAGGGGGCGGTGTGGTTTAGTCAACTGGATTAATATAATTAACTCTCCTCCTTTATAAACGCAGTACTGCCTTGAAGCTCTATGATCCTGTGGCAGGGATCCATTAACAATAGTATCTAAAAACTGCATCATACCTGCAATTTCAACTGGTGTTTCTCAGCTGCTGGCTTTTCCACTGAGGTATCAGTACAATGACAAAGCTTCGCAGATAGTCTCTTCAGCATGCTACTCAAGGCTGCCAATGTATCCTGGAACACTTGGTGTTCTTGACCATGACCTTCCAGTGCCTGTGCAGAGTTCTAGAAGCCAATCAGTTTCTACTTTTAGTGCAGTGTTACCTCATACAAAACACAGCACATATGGATGGATGCTTACAGAAGGGTTTGAATAGCTCTGCTAGGGAACTGAAGTGTTTAGAAATTTAAAAGGTTGCCAGTTATTTGCATCTAAAACTAATGACAACTGTACTTCACCATGATCAAACAAACAGGCAGATCCATCCCTTGGACAGTTGTATCCCTCCCATCACTGCGCTGTAAAAAACCACAGTCTTAAATGTAGTTGTATGAAAATCCCTATTTGTTATTCTCCTTCCCATAATCACTTGTCTACCTTTGTATGCTCCTCTTACAAATGTAAGCTCCTCTGGTCAGGGGTTGTTCCTTCCTGAATGTCTGGAAAGTATCTAGCCCATTGTGGGCACCACCATAAAAAAACAATAAACAGGATGTCGGCAACATGCCCAGGGAGACCAAATTGCACAGCTGTGCGCCTCAGAGGATCCATCTTCTGTCCAAACATGAAGGATGTTTGGAGGGAGAACACCAGGGTAGGTGCAGGGGCAAAGCCAGCAGATCAACACCTACGTGGAACCAACAGTTAACCCTCATCCTCCTGCATGAGGGAAGAGGACACAACAGTGGTGAAGGCTACAGTAGCTCTGTAGGAACAGATTAGTAAAAAGCCTCTTTCTCCTCTTCTTTGCACTTTGTAACCATATATTCTGATTTGTTGTTTGCCAGTATTTCACACTCAACTGCCCCCACTTTGTATAATCGTTTACTCCTGGGCAAAGCGCAAGGCAGTAGAGGATCAAAACCTTAAGTGACTCCCACTTCCACTCTGTGGCCTGGGGAAGGATTCTGTACCTACCAATTTGCAGAGGAACTCACCACTAACAACTATTTCAGTTTTTCCCAGTGGAGAAGATTTGGCTTTAATTATTTAACTACCAGAAACTAGTAAAGATGTTCACTTCAGTGTGTCCTCACCTTTTACCGTAACATTCTGATCTGATAGCTTAATGAGATAACAAGCAAATAATGAGAACTATAAATAATTAGGTATATTAAAACTAATAATATGATAAGGAAATATGGCATGATTCCAACCTGCAACTGGCTGAGCAGACTTTCATGTAGATATTTTAGTTCTATCCGTGATTCTTCCATGAAGCAGGAATCCTCAATGCAATCCCGTAGGTAATCTCCTTGGCTTTTTAATTCATTCAATAGGAACATTAAACCTTCTGCTTTCTGCAGGAGTTTTATATAATTTGTTAACTGAGTTTGTTTCTCCTGCAAACCAGCATGAACATCAAAATCTAATTCCTGCTGCTGCTTCTTCAGTTCAGTTAGCACTAATCTCAAATCTTCTTTGCTCTGCATGTATCGTTTGTTTTGAAGCTGAATCTGTTCTTGGTGACTTGAAGAAGGGGAAAAAATATATTAATAGAATTCAAGAATTTTGTATTATTTGTTTAGAAATATTAAACTGCAGTCATTAAATCATTAGATCCAATTATAATCATGGGTTTATTCTTTGAGTTGTAAATTACCCATAAGTAGTAAGGCAGGAATTTTCAAAGGGGCAGAAGGGAGTATAGCATCCAAATTTCATTGCATTTCAATGGTGGTTGAGTGCCTAAATCCCTTAGGCTCCTTTTAAATCTCAGTCTATGAAAACATAGTTGTTAGAATCTGAGACCTGCAGATCACGCTGTATATTCTTTGCTTCTCATTCCAATATGAGTGTTACTTTTAACTAAGTTAAACCTACTGTCTTTATGAACCTTTTGTTGGAGGGTTCTTGAAAAATGTCATATTCTGTAGAAAACACACACATTACCTTTTCATGATCATGAAAAGGATTTAAATACAGTACTGTGAAAAACAGGGAACTGTAATTACTCATACGAAAGACCAGCAGCACACTCAAATTTTCTCATACGTTCATACAGTCAGTGGGTAAGTAAATACATTTTGGAGAAGGAACTTATGTGCCAATAATTGAAAATATGACCTATTATGAACAGATCAAAATAAACAGATGTAGTTAAATCCAGAGTAACATTATTAATTTAATGTAAAACAGTGGCTAGAACCCAGAAAAGAATTGTTCTTGAAATGTGCCCACTGCAACCTTTAAGTGAGTGGGTCTGTGTCCGGCTAGGTGGAAGAAGGGCATTGCCCCTTTAAGGACCGTTTGCAATAGGGGGGAGAGAAAGAAGAAAGCTTACAGGGAAGGGCACAATGCACTTGGGGTGAGGTCAAGACCACTGCATTGCCCTTCCTGCTCACTGGAAGAGTGGAAGGGGTATTTACACCCCATAGAGCCACAGAGATGCCTTTACCAGGATTGGGCTGGAAGCGTCCCTTATAGGAGCTGAGTAAGGAGGGGTTGGGGGCTCCTCCATCTCATCGGGGGGAGGTGACACCCCTTCCTTTTCCTGACCTCCTTTAAGGGAGCTGGGTGGGAGGGTTGGGGCTCCTACATCTGAATCAGCAGGGACATGATCCCTTCCTCCCTGCACTCTACAACTTGTTGCCTGGTACTCCAGATACTATAAGTGAATAAAGATGCAGCCTAATTAAACCACATCCATGGCCTTCTGTCTTCCAGCATGGACAAATACTGCATGTTTCAACTCATTTAATATGAACAAGAAGAATCTCTTGCAGAGTTAGAACAAACTGGTTTCTAACAGGGTGACTTGCCCCATGGGCCACAGAGCCTGGGGCTAGGCCAATCCTGATTACAGGATGAGCCCCACCTAAGTGGAATCAGGTAATTCCCTATAAAGGGCAGCAGGTGGCTGTAGTGAAGGGGAGCTGCTCAGAGAGTACAGCGGCTGCTAGGGGTTCGCTGGCTTGAGCAAGGCCTGGGATTTGAGACTAAGGGTATGTCTATACTACCCACTGGATCGGCGGGCAGCGATCGATCCAGCAGGGGTCGATTTATCGTCTACACACGCTAAATCAACCCCCAAGCGTTCTCCCGTTGACTCCTGTACTCCACCGCCGCGAGAGGTGCAGGCTGAGTCGACAGGGGAGCGGCACCAGTCGACTCACCGCAGTGAAGACACCGCGGTGAGTAGGTGTAAGTACGTCAACTTCAGCTACGTTATTCATGGAGCTGAAGTTGTGTAACTTAGATCCCTCCACCACCATGTAGACCAGGCCAAAGACATCAGGCAGAAAGGGCTGCGAGTAGCCTGCTAAGGCAGGAGACCCTGGGCAAGCAAGGAAAGAGTGCAAAAGCTCTCCAGGGAAGGAAGCCTGGGAGTAGGAAGAGAAATGTTTGGTTGGGGGATATTAATTATAACTAATTGAGTTACTTTCTGTGAATAAACCCAGTCTCCAAGCTGAGGTATTTCTGACCTCAGAAAAATGTGTGGAGTCTGTCTAAGGAGCAATTTGAGGGAGAAATTATTAGCCATGCACTGCAGAGGGACTCGTGGCCATTAAGAGGCCCTCAGTAAGCAGTCATATCGCTACGTGGTCTTTTAAAAACTCTGTGCTGTTAGTGACATACAGGTTTCTTTAAATCTTAAGATTGATTCTGACACAGTGTAAATGTGTATAAGGCCAGATCATGACTGGCCCTGGATGGGTTGCAAAGGGTACATGGACCAGCTACCATCTCAGTGGGAGCAAAGAAGGCACTAGGCTAGTGCTGCCAATAGCTATTCCAAAGCTGGGGTTGGATGAACAACTCCTCTCTGCATTGCCAACTCCATCCTGGGCTCCCAGAGGAATTCTGGCTGAGCTGGCCAAAACCTTTCTACTAGGGGTTTCTGCTCTTCCTCCTCATAGCCCATACTCATGGCCAGTAGCTTAAAGCAACTATATGTCCTATCATGAATACTGCAGAAATTCAAATATTTTTCTACTTGTCATTTTCTTGTCCTGCCGAAACAAAGAGCATAGAAGCTATATACTATACTATATACAAAGCAGGAAGAGGAATTGATAGCCATAGTACATAAAGCTACAGTGCCGGTCTCTTTGTAAGCTCCATGGTACCTTAGATATTCGGTGACTAAATGAATAGTGCACTCCCATTGATTTTGGAGATCAGAAATGGTCTGCTGAACGGCAGGATCCTTCACTCCTTCTGTACTTGTTAAGATTTCGCCCAGAGCTATGATGTTTTGCATTTTAGCATCTCCCTTATCTTTGAGAAAAACTATTTCCTGCATAAAACAAAAGAGCAGAAGCAGAACATGTAACATACTTTATTCATTTACTTGTAATTATTCTAACAAAGGGTATCACCTACCAAATGTTTTATTCTTTGCCTACTGCTGTTGAACAAAAACAATTATCACTTCTATGTTCTTCATAATTGATATTAATAATTGGATGGATAATCCAGTTTAAATGTTAGCATTCCATAATGTACCTAAGATTTTTTAACACACACATTCCCTAATACTTCTATAGACCAGTGTTTTTTAACCAGGGGTACGCATATCCCTTGGGGTACACAGAAGTCATCCAGGGGGTACATCAACTCAGCTAGATATTTGTGTAGTTTTTCAACAGGCTACATAAAAAGCATAAATGACATCAGTACAGATTAAAATTTCATACTTCAATGACTTGTTGATGCTGTTCTATATACTGTACACTGAAATGTAAGCATGATATTTACTTTCCAATTGATTTATTTTATAATTGTATGGTAAAAATGAGAACGTAAGCAATTTTTCAGTAATAGTGTGCCATGACACTTTTGTATTTTTATGTCTGATTTTGTAAGCAAGTAGTTTTTAAGTGAGGTGTATCTTGGGGGTCCACAGGACAAATCAGACTCCTGAAAGGGGTACAGTAGTCTGGAAAGGTTGAGAACCACTGCTATAGGAGAACAAAACACCAATATCATTCTGATAAAATAAGCAAAAATTTGCTTCAAATACGATGAGTCAGAGCCCAACACCCATTGCAGCCCCTTTAAGCTGTGTATAAAGGTCAAAGCACCATAAAGACCCATTTCTAGCTGGGGGAGGAGTCTCCCACCCTGGGCACTGCAGAAGACAACGGTAAGGCTTACCCTGTGAGGACCCTCTCACAAACCTCAGCATGGGGGTGGGGGTTGGATAGGTGGGGTGTGTCAGAGGTGAGCCAACAGAACACAGCATTGCCAGTATTCCAGGCAGCACTGCAGCCTACAAGGGAGGCTATACTTTACACAGGCCCTCTGGACTGTCTAATTTATGCTGGGGATCTTTCCAGCTTCTGGAACAGTCAGGATTGGGAGAAAACAAAGCCACTGTATCCCTCCCTTTCCCCTAGGCTGAGAGTTCTGTGCTGCCCAACTGCGTTTAATTAACCACACAACAACATGCTTATTTGTACACTGTAATCATCAATGACATATGGTGGGTCTAATGAGATTATTACACACCATACATTTCCCGTATATTACCCTCAGCTGGCAAAATCAGAGTAGTAAATGTGCTGCAGTACCTTTATTTGATGTATTCTTTCTTCCAGTGGCAACTTGCCTTCCCGTGAACTCAAGCCAATAACTGATTCTTTAAGTCTTTTTATCCAAGACGACATGTTCTGTACAAGCGCTTCCAAATTCTGCCCTTCCATGGACCGTCTCTGAGTAATTCCTAGCGCTTCACTTACGTGTGTCTGTAGTTCCTGATACCGACTAATGAGATGACTGAATTTGGACACTGTTTCATCTCTTGTAAACCCAGACTCCCTCAAAGAATTTGCCAGCTGAGACAGGGAGTGAAATGATTCTCTAAAAAATACAACAAATGAATCACAGTGTATCTGCTACAACAAAGAGGAGTCAAGAAAGATACAAACTATCCCCACTCCCCAAGACAAGGCTACCTTTGCTTTATTAGCATTCGGTAAAAGTTTTCTAATTTTATCTTCTCATTTTTGGTCTCTGGCAATTTTTCTTCCTGAATGGTGAGCCATTCCTTCAAGCCACTGCTGTCTTCTTGAAGTCTAAAGAAAAACATAGACAAAAATGTATACCTTGGTAAGTAAGAAGTATTATATCTGTAATTACTAAAAAATATTGACAGTAACATTTCACTGTAACGGATATGAAATTATCTTGGCCGTGATTCAGCAAGGTATTTAAGCACATACGTAACTAAGCATGTGAGTTGTCCCACTGATTTCAACTGAACCACTGACAAGTTTTAAGCACATGCTCAAATACGTTGCTGAATCGGGGTCCTCATGATCTCTTTATTGTTAAGAAAACTGAAGGAGAAGTGAAACAAAACAGAAGAAAACATCAGCAGATTCCTCAGTAACACACAATTTATAATGAAAATCAGAGTTATTTATTCTTCATTATGGTTATTTAAGAATGGTATCACTTTATATCATCTCTAAGTAAGCAGCTGGGAATTAATTTTAGCTCCCTACCTAATGAGTTGCTGCAGAGACGCACGAAGTTTCTTTTCTTGTTTTTGACATTTGGAGGTTACGCTTTGTAATTCTGCTTCTTGATCTCTCACCCAGCTACTAAGCTGGTTAACACTTGCTTCAGGCAAATAACTCTTCACCTTACTCAAGAGAGATTTTACCTCTTGGATGTCACTCTCTTTGCCTTCAAAAGTTAGGAAACTCTTAATAAAAGCACAAACATGACAAATTAGAGATGCATTTAGCAAGTTTGCTGCTATATAACATATATTTATATTCTATATAAACTTCTGTTTGTGTTATCACTATAGGCTTTTTTTAAAAAATCATTAGTATCTTTTGCAAGGTATATTTACAGTGTGCTATTCATCTAAAACCCACCTCACCTAAGTGCAAAACTAAAAACTCCCTTGAAATATAAGGGGAAAGTGAAGAAGAAGAGAGGACAAAGATTCTCTTCTGCGATAAAGTACACAAAGCAGAAGCATGAACCAAGCATTCACGGCTTTCATATTCAAATCTCTCATTAAGACTCACTTCTTCTATCAAGCCTTCAACTGCTGATAAACTATGACTGTCTGCTCTAGCCTGCAATTTCCATTATATCAGTCTGACAGAAGAAAGGGAAGAGAGGGCAGGAAGGAAAAGGTTGAGGGCAAACAAGAATATCAACATTGATGGACTGGAAATCATGGAGAGGCTAAGTAACAAAGAATAGGTGTGTGATGGGCATTGCTGAAGGAGACCAGGTGATGGTCAGAGAGGGGGAACGCAGCAACAGAGAGATCAGAGAGAGACCAGTGTGTCGTGAAGATCAAGTCAAGTGAATGGCCCTTTTGGTGGGAGGGAGAGTTGAACCAAGGCTGCAGGTTGAAGGAAGACATGAAGGTAAGGAAACATGCGGCTAAGGAGTCAGATCGGTCATCAATGTGGAAGATGACATCATCGAGGATGAGTGTGGGAGATTGAGGAGAGGAAGAGAGGGAGCCAGGAGTAAATCAGAGAGGAAAGGCTGATGGGAATGTGTATGCCTAGGGCTCCTAGGTGGCTATAGAAATATACAAATTAATAATAATAAGGGTGACATACTGGCTCCACTGAAGTCCATGTAGTTAGTACCTTCTAGCATCTGAACTTTCCTAACTATAGGTTAGAACTTTATCTCAATGTACACTTCTTAACACAATTTTATTACCCCTTCCACTAACTGCCACACTGCTTTGTATTTTTTAAAACAAATTCTTCACACTCAAGCCTGAATTTACAAACTACAGTAGGTGAATCTACTCCAAAGTACAGAGTCCCTTGCTAACTTGGGAGGGTGCACCCTCCTTCCAAAGCCTTACATTTTAAAATATTCTAATATCTTACCATGAGCTTCTGCAATTTTTCTTCCAATGTCTGTTTTGTTTCTGATGGGTCAAAACAATCCTTTAAAGATAGTTGTGCGCTGCTGAACCAATCATTAAAATCCTTACACTGATCTGTGGAAAGATAGAGTCTGACTTCTTTTTTTCTTATCCAGTAACAGAAAATCTCTACTCAACATGAAGATTCCAGTTAATCTCCTAATTAATAATTATATTTATCAATGCTGTCCCTGGATGCTGCCTCTCACTACGTGCAACACGACAGAAAATGCTGCAGTCCTTACTTCTTTCTTTTGGAACCAACCTTGTATGGACAGTGAACATGACACGCTGGAGGGCCCAGCTCAGAGGCCTGTTTGTGGCATTTTCCAAAAACGTTGCCTGGGATAATCTATCAACAAACATTCTGATTTACTGTTGCTACATTGGCTTCTATCACAAATAAATCCTACTCAGCAATTACTATTCCCAGTGACTGCAAGCTGATATTCTCTTTGGGTGAAATTCTCTGTGGGCGTAACTCCAATAGGATTACACCAGTAGATTAAAGATACCCATCGTCCTGTGTTTGGCAACTAGAATATGTCACCTAGAACTGAAAATAAACATTTATGAATAGGCCACATCAAGAAGCTAAGCACTGTTCACACATGCATTGCAGCAGCAAAGTTCTGCTAACCTTTCCTATTGCCAGATCTCAAACGCTGATCTGAAAGGATAGAATCTTGAAGGAGTTCCTCAGACACTATGGAACACAAAGATCTGCCATGATTCACCACACAGGGCCCAATCTACAGCCTTTATTCTAACAGAACTTCCATTTAATCCAAATAGGAATTTTGTGCAAGTAAAGGTTTCAGAGTAGCAGCTGTGTTAGCCTGTATTCGCAAAAAGAAAAGGAGGACTTGTGGCACCTTAGAGACTAACCAATTTATCTGAGCATAAGCTTTCATGAGCTACAGCTCACTTCATCGGATGCATTCAGTGGAAAATACTAAATGCATCCGATGAAGTGAGCTGTAGCTCACGAAAACTTATGCTCAAATAAATTGGTTAGTCTCTAAGGTGCCACTAGTATTCCTTTTCTTTGTGCAAGTAAAGACTATGGGACAGAACCCACTGCTCAGAAACAATATGGAGACTGAGGGTCAGATCCTGAGCTGGTGTAAGGAGACATGGTTACACTGCAACAAATGGAACTATTCCATCTTATGCCAGTTGAGGATTTAGCCCTCAGTTTTCACTTGCAAGTTACAACATTCAAGCACGTGCTCAACACAGATATGTATGTCAGTCTTGAAAAGTGAAACCCATTTTTGCTTACAGTTCAAAAGACTGATAAAATGATCCTGGAAAATGTGTTTCTTTGTATTAAATAAATCAGTGATACACTGAAGCTGCTTCTTTAATTCAGCCACTTCTGGAGTCAGACAACCTGTCTTTTTTTGGAGTAATTTCACATGGTGTTTTTGTTGGAGAATTTTCTGATGTAGCTCCTAAATTAAAAAAATAAACAAATTAAAAAGAAAGACGTATTGATATATTAAAAGGCATCTAAGGTTAAGAAGAAGGTTTCAGCATACACTGTACAAAGCTGTTTTGCGACAAATGAAATTGTTTTAAGAAGGGGTCATTTCAAAATATGTCAAAATATATTAACATTATTTATGCAACAAGTGAACAGGGATAAATACTAAGCAATGAGCAGGTGTTATTAAACACACACAGACACACTTCTGCATCACACACAACAGATAGGTGGAGGTTAAAGCAATGTAACAAACTGCAGGGCCATAAATAAATAGCATTTATCATGCACCTTTGTATCACCTGCATTATGCACACTAATCCATCTCACAGGGACTTAATCTAACATCTGAAACCTCTGAGCAGTCACAGGGTTGTTGGTTTTTTAAATAAATGTTCTTCTGACAAATACATTTTTACTTCTCTCCAAAACATGGAATGTGGTATCTCTAGACCCTGCAAGGCTAGATGCAGGTCAGATCCTTAGCCCTGCTCTATCCCTTCTAGTGGCGCAAACGGGGTAGAAAGTTGGCTTAAATAGCCAAGTGGGGATTCCCATGCATAGAGGAATGCCCCCGTGGCATAAAGTCAGCATAGTTGGCTCTGTATCACCAGCTCCTGGCAAACGATATAGTTCTACAATATAGCTCAACATCCTGATGTGACCCAGCCCAATATATGCACTGGGAATTTAATACCTTTTGGGGTGGTGCGTGGTTACCAAGCCCAACACAAACTACTATTTCAGGTAGCTAAAAGGACTGATTAGCTAGCTATAGTAATGTTCAGAGAAAGTATTGTTTGTGGGTAACTTTGGGAAACATTGGGAGTCAAGCTAAAATCTTTACTTCAATGTTCTACCAGCTTCAACCCTTTTAAAATACATGGCAGAAACACATATGAAAAGCTGCCCGTGAAAGAAAAGGTTATCAAAATTACAGGAGATGCATAATTTGATATACAGTACCTCTAATTTCGTAAAGATCTCTAAAGTGTCAGAGGGAAATAAAGCTTTTAAAAGTGATTCTGTCATCCCAATCTGCGTCTTGGCTAGGTCAAGGTCCCCTTTTAGCTCTGCTGAATTGCCATTGAGTTCACTGGGTCTCATCTTATTCGGTAAGTGCTTTCGTATTAGCTCCATTTTGTTCTCAACAGATGACTTGATGACCTTAAAATTGGAAATGCACAAGCAGCATAAGACGTTTTACTGGACTAGTTTCCTACAAAATGAGGCTCAAGAGAGTTTATTCCTTTTTATACCTAACCTTTCTACATTAATTGCATTTTCCTCCATTCTAAACTACTATATTTTCCTTTTTTTAATCTCTGATATTTAAAAAAAAAAATCTAATCCTACACTGATAGTGTTGCTGCTGCTTTAAATGAGTAAAGTTTATTCTTCTGACTACATTAATACTCTCAGCTGAACATGGGCACTAGTCTCCTCTCCACTTCTGGGAAAAACAAGGAGCCAGACCTCTCTGATCCATTCACCGACATTCTGCCTTGTCTCAGGCATCCTGTAGAACAGAGGCAGGCAAACTTTTTGGCCTGAGGGCCACATCAGGTTTCGGAAATTGTATGGAGGGCCGGTTAGGGGAGGCTCTGCCAGGCTGTGCCCTTGCCCCCTATCTACCCCCCCTTGCTTCTCGCCCCCTGACGCCCCCCCCCGGGACTCCTGCCCCATCCAACCCCACCTGTTACCTGATGGCCCCCGCAGGACCCCTGCCCCATCCACCCCCTGCTCCCTGTCTGCCCCCGGAACTCCTGCCCCTGACTGCCCCCCACTGCCCCATCCAACCCCCCCTCCTTCCTGACTGCCTCCACAGGACCCCTGCCCCCATTCAACCCCTCCCCGTTCCCCATCCTCTGGCCGCCCCGACCCCATCCACAGCCCCGCGTCCGGACCACCACCCCAAACTCCCCTGCCCTCTCTCCAACTCCCCCTGCCCCCTTGCCATGCAGCACAGAGCACCGGTGGCTGGCGGCACTACAGCCACGCTGCCCAGAGCATTGCACTGGTGTAGTGTAGTAAATTGCTCCCCGCAACTGCTACCAGTAGCATATTCCTACGCGGAGCAGTTTAATACACTGCACCAGCAGCATGGCGAGCTGAGGCTGCGGGGGAGAGGGAATAGCGGGGGAGGGGCCGGGGGCCAGGAGCTCAGGGGCTGGGCAGGAGGGTCCCGCGGGCCGGATGTGGCCCACGGGCCGTAGTTTGCCCACCTCTGCTATAGAAGCATTGCCACCAGAGCACCACATGGCTCCACTCCAGGCTTCCAAAGACACAGCAAGGAGGGAATGGAGACAGAAGGGAGCAGAACAAGTCCCCATCAGCTCACAAGGTAACAGGATCACTCCATGGCCTTCATAGCTGCTCTAGGCCCACAGAAATAGCCCCACAGGGCTGCTTACAATGGTGACGTCCTCACCCCAAAACACCATCCTTGAGTGCTAGGGCACACAAGAAGCTCAGTCTGAATTGCACAGGGGTTGTAAACCCCCTACATAAACTCGCCACACTGATTCTGCTCTTTTTTGGAAATATGTGCCCATATGGGGGAGAAGGCTTTGTCCTTAACCTAGGGAATTAATGCACCAATGCAAAAACATTTATATTCACTTACTACAGAACCTACAAGAAAAAGAAAACAGTGAATACCATAGACATGTTAAAAGTACATTGTAAAGTATCTTGTTGCCTGCCTGGAGTTCCCCTTGGTGCAAAGTGGCGCTGCAATGCCCTCTACTTGGAGCAGTGGCTGAGGGCCTAGGTCCTACCCCCCTGGAAATCAATGGGCATCCATCCATTAGCTATAAAGGAAATTGGATCAGGCCCTAAATCAGGGGTAGGAAAACTTTTTGGCCCAAGAGCCACATCTGGGTGTGGAAATTGTATGCAGGGCCATGAATGTAGGGCTGGGGCAGGGAGTTGGGGTGCGGGAGGGAGTGTGGGTGTGGGAGGGGTGCGGTGTGCAGGAAGGGACTCAGGGCAAGGGGTTGGGGTGCAGGAGAGGTGCAGGTTCAGGAGGGGGCTCAGGGCAGCAGGCTGGGATGCAGGAGGGGTGTGGCAGGGGGCTCAGGGAAGGAGGTTGGGGTGCAAGAGGGGTGTGGCAGGGGGCTCGGGGGCTCAGGGCAGGGGAGCAGGAGGGGGCTCAGGGCAGGGGGTTGGGGTGCAGGCGGGGTGTGGCAGGGGGCTCAAGGCAGGGGGTTAGGGTGCAGGAGGGGTCTCAGGGCAGGGGGTTGGGGTGCAGGAAGGGGTGCGGAGTGTGGGAGGCAGCTCAGGGCAGGGAGTTGGGGTGCAGCAGGGGACTGAAGGCAAGGGATCAGGGGGCTCAGGGAAGGGGATTGGAGTGCAGGGTGCAGGAGGGGTTCGGGGTGCGGGCTCTGGCCCGGCGCCGCTTTCCTCGAGCGGCTCCAGGGTGGCAGTGGCGCGCAGTGGAGCTAAGGCAGGCTCCCTGCCTGCCCTGGCCCCACACCACTCCCAGAAGTTGCCAGCATGTCCGGCGGTGGCTCCTGGGGGTGGAGTGGTGCAGGTGGCTCCGCCACGCGCTGCCCTTGCCTGTGGGTAACACCCCCAAAGCTCCCATTGGCCGCAGTTCCCCCTCCCTTGGGGCTGCAGGGACATGATGCTGGATGCTTCCAGGAGTGGTGCGGGGCCGGGACAGACAGGGAGCCTGCCTTAGCTTCACTGCACCATGGGGCTGGCAATCCCGCGGGCTGGACTGAAAGCGCTGATGGGCCGGATCTGGCCCACGAGCCGTAGTTTGCCCTCCCCTGCCCTAAATGCCACAGTTTGATCCCAGAACAGCAGAGGACAGACTGAGCCGTTAATATTTAAAAATACTGGTTTGGTTCAGACAATTTATTTGAAAAAAGGGGCAAATTAAATGTTGATCCTAATACGCAACAGAAATATCTCCCTTGCCCGTGGTCAAGGCAAACCAAAAGTAATGATTGTGATGAACAGGGCACTAGCGGCTAGATTACAGTTATCAATGCTATCATGTTAACCATATAAGTCACCCCTTACCTGGAACTCCAAGGGAGGCTCACTGTTATGAAGAAGATGCTCTATCTCAGCCACTTTTCGGTCAAATTCCTCTAAGTTTTGCTCTTGAACCTGTAAAGAAGTCTAAAGGGGAGGGGGGTAACACCAATATATCTGTAACTACATCATTTTCTGTCAAATTAATTTCCATTTTCCTGCTAGAGTACATTGATGATGTTACTAATTTATTGAGCCTGTGTGCTCAATTCCCTTTCAGATTTCCATGGGAGTTGTGTGTGAAATGATTTCAGGATCAGTCCTATTTATGAGAAATACAATGTAGCAACTTAGAATTTTTTGTACCAGCAATAAGAAAATCTAGACTTGGAGTTAAAAATAACAATCTAGTGCAAATGAAAAACCTAAATTATTATTTTATTTTTTCCATAGCACAGTTACTATTGTAGAAAAATAGTCTTAATTTTGTACTTAATTCTTGATTGTCAAGTCAAAACATACTCTAAAATACTCTCTGAAGACACAGACTAAATCAAGAATTATTACAATCCTGATTATATTTTAAGGATAATACTTTAGGTTGATTTGTTGATATTTCATAATGCTATCTGCCTCTATGTAGATTTCCAGGTATATAATGGCCCAATCCAACACCTACTGAAGTCTTGGGCATTGGATCAGTCTATCAAATGTGATTGTCCAAGTTAAAATACCCTGGGTGAGCTTAAACTTCTGAAACAGGTGTGATCAGAAACATTCTACATGTCACATTCATGAATCCATGTGCCTCGTTCACTCAGGGCAAAATATTTCTTTCTATTCTCTTTCTCTACCTACTTAGCAAGTGACTCATTTCCGTCCACGCACTTATTCCAGTTCGCACAAAGAGGAGTTTCCAGTTTCATGCCAACAACATAAAGAAAGTTGTGCAACTTCTTTCACATAATTTATATGGAAACCATCTTTTATATGGGCTGTAAAATATTTAACAATCTAGCTCCTGTCACGTTAAACTTTTTGGAAACATATACACTTAAAATGAGCTGCACTTAACTGCACTGCTATAATGGAGCTGTGATTAAGGATGATGGTTAATATTACATACTAAATATGTGGTAACAATTTTATTGCACAAACATTCACATAGAGATATTTCATGGCAAAGGAAAAAATGTATAAATGGTCGAGATTTCCTGGGAACTTATAGAAGTCTTACACTTAATGTAACTATGCTGGATCAGTTTTCCTTCCTTGCCTGATCTCTTTTGCACTGCTGAAGCGATGCATGGGTGATGGAATCTGATTTTATCTCCCCTGCTGAAGGTTTTTCCTCACATAAGGGAATCCACATCTGGTGTAAACGCCACATAGTTCCTACACCAACCACCCCCAACCCTAGTAAAGGAGGCATGCCAGGGGTGTGGCCATAGCATACTGTGCTTCAACAATTTCTATGTGACAAAATGGCTCTTAGGGGACAGATACCAGCTGGTGTACTTTAGAGCAGCTCTGAGGTATTCCAAACTATTCCAAGATAAACAATAAAAATATGAAAATAGCAGTATATAGTGTGACGTTTCACTCCATATTCTTTATGAAAATATGCTTATGATATGAATATAACGGATATATACTTTATGCAAGATCAACAAGGAATGCGGTGGCACCTTAAAGACTAACAGATTTATTTGGGCATAAGCTTTTGTGGGTAAAAAACTCACTTGCATCTGAAAAAGTGGGGTTTTTACCCACGAAAGCTTATGCCCAAATAAATCTGTTAGTCTTTAAGGTGCCACCGCATTCCTTGTTGTTTTTGTGGATACAGACTAACACGGCTATCCCCTGATACTTTATGCAAAATGGGTCTTGTAAGGTATTATTGAAGAGATTATGATTTACTGAATGTGATTATCCAATCTGTATGCCTGCATCTTTTCTGTATCTGAAGTTAGGAATATTGACTATGTATCTGTATTTCAACTATGCTACTTTGGGGGACGCCCACTGCTAACACTTAGGTACAACAATGGAAAAGCCAGACATGGCTCATGGCCCATCAGCGAGGACAATGGACTGTGAAAAGCTTGGCCTTCCTGTGGACACTCCATACTGACACTGACTCATGGATGGTGTGATACTACAGAGTTAGGTGGTCTTGTCACCTGATACTAAACCTTACCTGGGACTTCTTGTAACTTTCCACCGGAAGGGAAGGTGGGGCGGAGGGGGGGTCAAGTCTGGGAAACAAAGGATTCCTGCCTTATGTAAATCCTATTTAACAGTGGGGAGGAAGGCAAATGGGGCTCCTCCTCTCCATGGCTGTCTGCCCAAAAAGAAAGACTGCAAAAGGCACCTGAAGGGAAGGCAGGTGGGGAGTCCAGACTGAGACAGAGGTCCAGTCTGAAAAGGAATATAACTGGAACTCTGAACCACAGAAACTTTGCAACCTGCCTGCAACAGTATCTAGGGTGAGAAATACTATTTGTAACCAATTTCTTTAGTGAAACTAGCTTAGTTTGCGTGTTTGATTTCATTTGGTCAATAATCTGCTTTGTTCCATTTGTTACCCCTTTTACCACTTAAAATCTACCTTTTATAATTAATAAAATTTGTTTTGTTTATTATTAAACCCAGTTTCTGTAATTTCTAACTGGGTGGGGGGGGGAAGTTGTGCATACCTTCCTCCACATTGAGGGAGGAGGCAGATTTAATAATATATCTTTGGGTCTGCACTCCAAGGGAGGTGGACACCTGAGTGCTAGAGCAAGTCCCTTAAGCTGAGCCTTCCCAGAACTGATCTCAGTGTCTGTTTCATTCTACAGTTGGGGGTAGCGCAGCCTGTGTGTTTGTTGGAGCATGCTTGATAGCCTGACTCAGCAAGACAGGTAAAAAAGGGTGCCCAAACTGGCATAACAGGCAGGCTCACTGGTATCTCAGCACATCAGGTTGCATCTCAAGGGGTCCAACCCGTCACACATAGATTTAAACACGGCCATATACAGATATACACATATATATGTACGTACACACACTCACACCCTTATCCCTGTTTCTCTGACAGGTTCTATGTTTGGAGCACATTGTGGGTGCTATTATACTATACATACTCTTGCACTCAGGGCTTGTCTACACAAACATTTAGTTCTTGGCAAGCTGGGGTGTCTATCTACCCTGCACTAACCTGCTGCAAACTAACTGTCTCCATGAACCCTGCTGACTTCCATTATTTGATCTAGTCACATTTCAAAGAGGACTAAATCAAAGTGCATTAACGAACCATTCAGTTTCCAGGATCTGCATCCTAGTGAGGTACACAATTAATTCAGTGAAATTGCTCCAAAATTGCACAGAAAATTACAAATTTCAAGACTTTCTCTGTGTATCACTGATATTTATAACCAATATATACCTTTATATCCTACAAATCCTTAACATGTTGGAATGAGTTTGTTGTATTTAATTGACTAATATTATCTCAGTCAGTTTACCTTCAATTGTGTCACCTCCTCTTCAGTCAGCTGATGTTCTTCTATGCTCCTAAGTTGTGTATTTGCCCATGTGTCAGTCTTGCTGAATAAATTAAGAAGTTTGTCCCACAAAGCCAGAGCTCTTCCCAAATTATCACAATAGTTTTCAGTTTTTTCATTGATCTACCACAAGATTTATAATAAAAAACAAATTTTAGAAAACAAAGTAACATTCTTAGCAGAAAGGCAATATGATAAAGACTAGATGAGATGGAACCACACAAACAAGGGCAATACGTGAAAAAAAATCTCATGTGTCTTCATTGTGCACTGGTCACAGAGAAGATATTTCAATCTCTTACTAAATATGGCTTTCAGCAATACCATATCAAACACAATGGCTTGTCTCCAGTTTAAAAACAGGTTTAGCAGCATGACTTGCTAATCACATTTTATCTACTCTCAATAAATACCATTTTATCTCAGCATCAATGCACTACTTAAACTGACACTTTTGAACATTTCAATTTCTTACCAATTGCACAGGCACCGTAATTTTCCATATTGTTTCCAAAGTCTAAACCACCATAAGTTGCCATAAAAGTTTAAAAATCCAACCAGTGAAAGCAAATATTGCCTTTTTGTATGCCCCAGCATTGCCCATTGTAGGAGTGTGCCCATGACATATATAGCCTTATATATCACAAACACTGAGGTTGAAGACATAGTCTAAGCTTTGCTTTGATAAACACTTGACTTTATCTCTTAAGAGTCCTTGACATTCTACATTTAATTTAGTCTATATATTACGCAGAAGTCAGAATCAATTAATATAATGCATATCAGATAAGACCACTCTGATAATTTACTTTTTACATACATCCAGCCATCTGTCCACAATAATGTCAGCCTCATTCTGAAAGGGGGGCTCCTCGAAGCTTCTCATTTTATTGAGCTGGAAGTGGAGGTTTTTGCAGATCTGATTTATTTTGTCTACATCTTCAGAGCGATCGTCAAATTCTTCTTTAACCGCTTCAATCTGTGAAAAAGAAAGAATGTATATTTGAAAGCATGAGTCCTGCATTTGGTCAATACTCTTGTTTATCCATCAAATCATTTTTTTGTTGTTGTCACGCTGTTCTTTTCAATTTAGAAACACAGCAGCATGACCCAAATAATCCATTTTATAAAATACAGTGAGAATAAGAATCCATCCTTTGTCATTATATCCCAGTATCTGTACTACTGATCTGAACATTCCACCTGTCACTCTAACTACATCATGATACAGACTGTACATTGCTAAATGAGGAATATGAATATTGGTTTACAAATAAGTTTCTGGCTTACGAAACCCAAACAATTTGCCTCAAACAAATTAATATCCACAGACATCAAAACTGAATTACATCCATATACTGTTTCTGATGCAGAATGAAACAATAGCTGTGTAACAATAATCTGATTCACACCAAGCTCTGAGAGAGATTATTTGTGATTCTGATTCTTAGTTTTATCACTGCTTGTTCCTAAAAATAGAAATTGCCATTGGTTTAAACAGCATACTGCCATTCATTTAACTTTTTATTTAATCCTAAAACAGTTTCTTAGTGTTCGAATATAATATCAATGCATATTTATAAACAATATTTAAAAATGAAGGAAATGAAACACTGACCTCTAGCGTTTGGCAATTTGACATTAATGGATCTATCTTTTCTCCAGACAATGTTCTCTTGGGGTATGTCTACACTGCAACGTAAGCCCATGGTTTGAACTCAAGCTCAAACCTAACCCCCCTTCCATTTACACACAAATTGCACTAACCCAAGGCTTGGACCCAGGACCCCATGGGATGGAGGTTCCAAGTCTGAGTCAAGCTAGGTAACAGAGTTCAAGCCCTATTGCTCTGCTGTGTAGGTGCAGCCACACTGGACTCGTGCTCCGGGAGTCTGCCAAAAGAATCCCATAGGCCAATTTTCTTTGTCCTCTGGACAGTCTAATCTGGGGTACATTCCAGTTTTCCCACACTGCACCACAAACAAAGAGCTAGAGTGGCCAAATCTGGGCGGGTGCTAGAAAGTCTGCAATATGGGTGGTTGGACTCAAGCCCACATAATGCTGTATACAAATGAGAGCCTCAGGGTTCAACAATTCCTAACCTGAGGTTACAGTGAGTATAGACACTCAAGCCCTAGGTTAACAAACTCAAGGTCCAATAACTCGAGTTCTACTAACCCTGGGTTTACATTGCAGTGTAGACATATTATAGACGCAGCCAGCCACTGAGAAAGAGGTCAGGGGGGAAGGTCTTGCAGTCCAGAATGAGAACAGACCTTCTGTCCTACTATTTGATGGGAAAGTAACTGTAGCAGCGCACCGGACTTGAGTGCATACCCATGTCCTGGTGCCCCTGTTACAGGCTCGGGCCCTTTAAAGCTGGAAGTTGTAGTCACAAGGCACATGATTATGAACAAGCATGTGACCTACAGAAAACTAGACAGAAGGCTTGCCACCTAGGCCTGGTGGATGGTCTGGTAGAGACTGGGCACCAGGCAAATCCCAGTGTGGGGCTGCTATGCAGTAGCAAGCCAGAGGGCTGAAAGATTACAGACCCCAGAGAGGGCTGTAAAAGCTTGCTTTGAGAGGAGAGAAAGGACTAATCCCAAAGGGATATAGAGGATGGAGTGCCTGAACCCCCTGCTGCCCTTAGAATCCTTAGAGCAGTGTTTCCCAAACTTGGGACGCCGCTTTGTTCAGGGAACAATGGAGGCTGCGGGAAGCGGTGGCCGATATGTCCCTCGGCCCACTCCACTTCCCGCAGCCCCCGTTGGCCTGCAGCAGCGAACCACCGGCCAGTGGGAGCCACGATCGGCCAAACCTACGGATGCGGCAGGTAAACAAACCGGCCTGGCCCGCCAGGGGCTTTCCCTGGACAAGCAGTGTCCCAAGTTTGGGAAATACTGCCTTAGAGGTACAGCCCAAAATCTCAACCAAGGTGTTCCAGGTATTCCTCTGAGCAAGGAAGGAAAGTGATTAGCTGAGTGATATGGAAGGACTATAATTTTGATCTTCTGTTAGTGTACAGAGTCACACCACAAGCTTCTCTGAAGCAAGAAGCCCAAAATGATCACATTTAATATTATGTTCATTGTAGGTTGTCTACTGTGCTAAAAAGGGTGTGTCTTTACATATCTCAGCTATTTAAAATGTCCTCTTAGTAAATAACTAAACTTGCATTGCTTGTGTATTTAGAAAATGTGCAATAAAAGGCTTTAATATATAAAAATGGTGGAAAGTTGGGAGGATATTTTAAAACACCATGGCTGAAATACCGTTGACGTCACTGAGAGTTTTGTTATTGACTTCTATATGGTCAGTATTTCACCCTATCTCTTTATTACATTTTTATTTTTAAAAAAGCCTCACACTTTTAAAATGAGTTTAGTTTACTGTATAACATTAGAGATGGGCCTAACACAAAAACCTGGTTCTGAACACCCATATATTCTGAAATAGCTTGGAGCCAAAACCAGAGCCAAGTCTCAACTTTGCAGCTCGAGCCTACATCTATAATGGGATGAACAGCCGCCCAGATCTGAACTCCCTCAAATTTTGGGAGGATCGGGTATGGATTTAACTTTCCAGCTACGGTCTTTACCTCTACAGAACTCACCTTTGCTATCATCCTCTGCAGATTGTCTTTCCCCATGTAAGAAGTCTGCTGTGAGAGGACACACTCTTGTTTCTGGATCATGCTTGTCAGACTATTTTTGCAGCTTTGATACTGCTTCAGGAGCTCCAACACCCTCACACACTGCTCCTGGCTATTAAAAAGCAGAATTATTTACTATACATGTATAAACGAACAGCTTCAACATCTCCTCTCTTCCACAGGTAAAAGTGACATAATATTAATAACTTACATTTATATTGCACCTTTCACTCTGAAGATCATTTCACCCACCAGTGGGATGAAACCTAACAGCTATTCAACCGCATACAGCAAAATTTCACCACAGTTTAGGGCAAGAAATTAAAAATATCACCTCCAACTGAAATTGCAGGAGGAACTCAGTACACAAAATGTATTTATGCAAACTGAAATTTGAGCAGGTCATTGGGATTAATTTACAGTAATGGCCACGGGACCTTTAGGGTGGTATTTTCAAAGCTGCCTACGTGATTTGGATGTGGCATCTAAATCCTGTAGGCAGCTTTGAAAATACCATCCTTACTGTTTAGGATCTCAGTCTGGTATCTCATCTAAATGTTCAGACCTTCTGTGGCACAATGCCCCTTTCCTCATACTGGAGCATTAGTTCAGTATAGACTTAGAGGGAAGTGTCATCTCTTGACTCACCATCACTTCCATCAGGAGCTAGGTGTTTCTTAAGAGTTCCCTCATCCAAGTACTCACCATGTTCCACACTTAGCTTGATATACGATAGGGTTACAGGATTGCAATAATAATATCATATGTTTTTTAAATGTGAATATTTGCCTAGTTCTAGTCCTATGACAGCAATGTTTTCTTTTTTTTCTAAGTATATTATTTACTTATAAGTACCTCTGTTTAAGGCCTTTTTCCATTTGATTTTGAGAGATGTTACTACTCATATGACCTGCTTAAAATTTTCATTCTTTCCCCTTACCATTCAGCAAGTGACAGTTTTGTATCCTCCCACAACCTTTCTGTAACTGTGCACTGTTCATCTGCTTCTTCTCCTTTCGTCTCTTCAGTCTGTAGAAACTTGTTAGCAATTTCTCGTATGGATTTCATTTCAATAGCATAGCAACCCAATTCCTGTTCCAATTCAGTTAATGATTTTATCCTTTATTAGAAAAGAAATAAAATATAGCCCTATATTAAAACAGATCATAGATGTTTTTTCCAAAATATAAGTGTGAGGTTTCTTTGAAAGTTTATTATGAACAGCATACATTAACTAACCTAACATTAAATGGGAAAGAACCTTTAATGCAGAGTTAAGGTTGTCCGGTGATAGCTCCTGCCCTTACAGAATGTCAAGTTCTGCATTAAACTTCTGAAAAGGAGGAAATACAGAGTTAAGATAAATGCCTATGCAACCTTAACTCTGCCCCACTGGAGCTGGCAATAGCCACTGGGAATTATCTGCATGCACTCCAGCTGCATTCCCTGTGTTAGCTGTATTGGAGGCTGGAAGAATAAGTTGAAGTATGTTGGAGAAGCTGTGATTTGATATGAGAACTGAGTCTGAGTCCCCCCATATTTGTTATCAAAGGAAAAAGGTGCATGTGTACCTTGATGTGCCAGTCTACATCATTTCAATACACAATCATGTAGGTTGTCTCAGCAGCAAGGCACTGGGGCTTCTTGCTGTGGGTCATGTCAGTAGTGAGGTGGAATACCAAAACAGTCTGTGGATTTAACCATGCGTAAGGAAAAGTATAGGTTTAGGTATATTCTGTGTGCAAGTGTGGAGGGTTTGCAAAAGGGTATGAAGTGATTGTTAAAGTTTGCAAGTCTGTTGAGGGTGAGTGTAGGCTCAGTGTTTGAACCTAGGGCAAGTACAAGTACTCTCTGTCCATTACAGTGAAAAGGCAGAGTGTGAGTGTGGTGTGTTGTGGGGCATGGCTCAGAGAGGATAGAGTTAAGGTTGTGTGGTTGTTTAGCTTAACTCTGCAGTTTCTGGTTTTCAGACGTTTGAGTTATGCTCAACTCCACGTTCTGAAGGGCATGAGCTACCACCAGGCAACCTTAACTCTGCATTAAAACAGTTTTTTGCCATTTAATTTCCTACTTTTTTAAAGAGAAAGATAAATGTTTGTTAGTAGGAGCTAGTGATCATTTAGATAGTTGTAGGTCTCACCTACGTGTGCAGTTGATGTTTGCTACTGTGGGTAGGAAATAACCAAAAGACCTAGCTTTTATATAGTGCTTTCCCTCAGTAGATCTCAACAAACTTTTCATCATTACCCTCATTTTACAGACAGGAAACCAAGACACAGAGACTGACGTGACCTACCCAAGTCACTCAACGGGCCAGTGGCAAAGCTAGGAATAGTCCTGTCTCTCCATGAGGTCACACAATTGCTATGTGATTCTTCAGTGCTCCTCCCACTCCTGTACATTTTGTTATAGTGGAATGGGGATAATGGTCGTGCTTTGAGATGTTAGCCATATGTATTTACTAACAGGGCTGGTGAGAGAAATCTCACCCATGGGCTATGTCCCAAAACTTGAACAGTTTTATTACATGGTTGTTACAATAACTTTAAGCATGTGAGAGAAGACTGGTGTGTCTCTCTCCTTCTCCACACCCCCAGAATACATGAAGGGGTTAGGGAGTGGAGCTCACCCCCACCCCAGAAAGGCAAGACCCCTCCAGAACCTGGCTCACATGAGGGGAGGCAAAGAAGGGGACATCAGACTCCAATAAATGGGCAGGAGCCCCCAGATACTGGCACACACATGGGGGGCATGGAGTGGGGTTCAGACACCACCAGTGAGGGCCAAGACTCACAGATCACATAGGATGGGTAGGGAGAGGGGCTCAGACCCCCCAGAAAAGCAAATCCCCATCCCAGCACCTGGATCACATGGGTGGAGTGAGGGGGTGAGGGTCAGACATCCATAGATGGGCATGGGGCCTCAGATTCTGGCACACACATGGGGGAAGAGAGTGGGGCTCAGACATCACTGGAGGGCAGAGAATCCCAGACCCCAGCTCACATGTGGGGGGCAGGGAGAGGGGCTTAGATCCCCCAGAGGGCCACTGGGCCCCCAGATCCTGGCACACACATAGGGGGGAGAGGGTTCAGACATCCCTGGGGGGCAGGAAACCCCAGCTCCCACAGGTGGAGCAGGAGAGGAGCTCAGACACCCCTGGAAAAGCAAGCCCCTCCAGAACCTGGCTAATATGAGGAAAGCAGGGATGGTGGCCACAGCATCACAGATAGGCAGGGGTCCCAGATACTGGCCCACTCACAGGGGGACAGAGAGTGGGGCTCAGACAGGGACCCCCAGATTCCAGCTCACCTGGGGGAGTAAGGAGAGGGGCTCAGACTCCACACACACACACACACACACACACACACACACACACAGATTCTGATGTACACACACAGCAGGGGAGAATCTCGGGCTGACCGGCATGCCTGCCACTACTGTCCCCCAGGTCCTCTGTCACTCAACCCATGTCCTCTTCCCAGTATTGCTCCCCTTCCCTTCACCTGAGCCCCGCAATCCCTCTCACCTTCCATACCACCCATCCTAATTTATCCCTATCCACTTGATGCAGCTCCAACCTGCTATTGCCCCTATTTTCCCCACTCTTCCACCCCTAAAATGCCCCTCCCTGTCAGCAATCATTTGCATATCTAAATTTAAAAAAAAAAGTTACTTTGATTACATTCCCCCACCCTCCAGCAGTGACAGATTTCAGCAATAGCCTCCCAACCAAGGTGGGACTCCAACTGATGCTAGCTAGGTGAGTCAGGACTATTGCTCATGCCCTTGAGATCTGCAGCTAGTGTGAAACTTTGCAGGCTAACAATCCTGGTAATTCCTCTGTCCCCGCATGCTCAATATCATCAATTTGACATGAAAATTGATGCAGGATGCTTGTGACAAGCCAAACTGGAGAAGCAAAATCTTTTTTGAAATAACCTTTTAATTTGATTTCCCCCAAAGGGCGGGTGGGTGGCATGCCCTCTATTGGGGTGACCCTTGAGTACTGGACACCCTTGTGCGATGATCAAAGCCCTTGTTTGATCTCTATCTGTGACCCAAAATAGCTTTGCAAGAACCTCTCAACTTTAAAAAAAGATGTTTTTTCTGGGAGCTGTATCTCAGGATCCCCTTGGTGAAATGGTCCCAAATTTGGGTCACTAGCAGAACCCCGTGAAGTACTGGTGCTAATCCAATGTAGACCCTAAGCAGGAATATTTTGCCCTCCCCCCAACACATACTAAAAATTAATAGGGGGGCTCTTTGACCCATTCGGGGTCCTAAGCAATTGCTTAGGTCTACATGTTCAGAGCTGCAGTGGCACAGTTGTACTGATACAACTACGCCACTGCAGCACGTCTGGTGAAGACACTCTATGCCGACGGAAGAGAGCCCTCCCAACGGCATAAAAAAACCCACCTCTGCAAGTGGCATAACTTATGTCGGTGTAACATATGTCACTCAGTGCGGCGGAATATTCACACCCCTGAGAGACTTAAGTTTTCCCAACATAGGCTGTAGTGTAGACATAGACCCAGTCTGCTTATGCGTAGCACCGGTGACCCCTGAGGCACTCCAAATTTCAAGGCAATCCAAGTAAGCCTGTAGATTTCAGAACACTTAGAAAAGTCAAGCTTTAAACAGAAAGCTGGTCTTAACTTTAACTGTAGAAGGGCCAGCTCCTCAGCTGGTGTAATCTGGCACAGTTCTTCAGTGGAGCTGTAACAACTTACACCATCTGAGGATCTAATCCAAAACTTCACAGGCCAATAGGTTCTATATTAACGTCGCTAATTACAGTGCCTTCAACTACTAAGTGTCACTCTGGCCAATTTAAGATCTCAGTTCATGTGCTCTATTCAATGAAAAGTGTGACAATGTATGGATTTCATGAATAAAGCAATGGATATAAATTAGTATTGATCAAAATGTATCAAATCCCTGTGTGATTCATGGTAAATGAATTTTCCTGAAGGGGAGCAGAGACCCACCTCAAATATATAAATGCCGTAAATTAACAGGAGGATGCAGATCATTTTAGAAAAAATTCTCAGTTTGCCATGTGTGATATGCACTGACTTTTGACACACAAAGTTTCTACAATGTATGTATCACCATTTAGCAATATATTGTTTAACGCTACTTGGCAGCATTTGTAAATGGCAACCTCACTGCCACCACAGGTGGTCACTGTAACTAATGACTCAACCCTCCCAACTCCCTCAAGCAAACAAAGGGTAGTAGCATGGGGTTAAAGAAACAATATCACGGAGAAGGCTTTTTAAACAATGCAGTCTCTGATCTAACATGACAATCAGTTGACTTCAATGGGAGTATGCTATGCTTAAAGTTACACACGTTTATGTGCTTTGGTGGATTTGGAGACATAGCGATGAGACCAACAGAACTTATTGAAATTATTAAGTGAGGATATAAAAAAGCTACAATAAACACACTCACCTTTGTTGAACAGCAGGAATTGTTGGGTCCTTCAAGCCTATTTTATTAATCTTATCATGTAGATCTTGAATATTTTTTAAGAGTTCATTATTTCTCGTGGAAAAACTCTCCTGTAACTCATTTTCTTGGATGAGCTCCTGCTTACTTAGATGGACAAAAGCCTTGTTTGCCTTTTCAGATAAAGCTGCAATTAGTTTTTCACAGCAAGTCTTTCCCCCATATTCAGCATCTTCCAAGTAGATATCAACCATCTGCAAGCGCTCATCCAAACATTTAGCCTTTTCTTTCATGAGAGAAACTTCTTGCTGCACAGCTTCTTTTGATGTGTTTCCTTGCACCTCAGGTTTGTCAGAAATTGAAGAGTCTGTTGCATGCTCAAAAGAAAGTTTAACTCTTCTCAATGAGGCCAAAAAAGCTTCCAGTTCCTTGAGGACCGTTTCGCTGACCTGCATTTTATGATTCATTTCTTCAAACTGCCTTTTATATTTAAGCATAATCTCGCATGCTGCTTGCAAATCTATTAGGTTAAATTCATCTCCTGTTGAGCTGTCTAGGTTTTCCAGTTGTCTGCATAATTCAATCTGATTTACTATACAGCTCTGGACCTTCTGAAATTGAGAAAACCACAGCAGGGTTAGCAAAGTGAAAGAGAAATTGTATCTCATATTCTAAGCAAAACATATGGCTGTAAAAAAATGAGACTGACCCAAAATAAATCTGACAACATTAACAGCATGAAGAAGAATTTCTTTAGGGTTTTGCTGTTTGGTCTTTTCATTAAATATACCCTAAATCTTAACAGAGAACAAACATATACATCAGACCTCTTGCTTCTTCAGAAATAACACTGTGACCCAAGGATCTCTTGATGCCAACTGGCAGATGGCACAGGGGTACAGGAATCCCCTGGGTCTGATATCTACATACTTCTCCACCATAGAATGTCATGTAAGGTGTCTAATGAAAGCCTGTATCACACTGGTCATCATAATCATTCCAAGGTGTTTGTATGGAAAATATGTGAGCAGTTGTGCACATATACTAAAAATTATGTTCTCTAGGTCTGTGAATTAAGCCAGGTCACCAACCGGTAATCTACATACTCCTGGAAGGTGCGGGGAAGAGATGCTTATCTCGCTCTCACTGGTCATGTGCAAATTAAGTATTGTATGGTTTCCAATGAATGCCCATTCACAGTCTGAGCAAAATACTAATCAATAGGCAGCAGAGGTTGCAGCAAAAAACAAAAGCAGCAGGGATAATCCTGTTCAGGAGTAAGATTATGAACATTTGAAACTATATCCAGGGTGCAGATGAACTCCCCCCTTGGTTCCCTCAGTTGGTTCCCCTTGGAACCTTCAGTTTGAAAGGACAAGCCACCAGTGGGCTTGATCTTACAAGAAGGGATTTCAGTCAACCTAGTGTAAAACGCTGGGAAGAGGACTTGGGGTAAGCTATCTTGCAGGAGATTGGGGAATGCCTTGTTAGTAAAGTGTAGGCTCTAGAACAGAGGTTCTCAATCTGTGGCCCACGGACCACCAGTGGTCCGTGAGCTCCATTCAGATGGTCCACAGATAATTCCCTTTAAGGTGCACGCCTGGGCGGCGGCACACAAGAGAATAAAGGGCCACCCACCTAATTAGTGGAGCCATGCAGGTGTGGCTCCACTAATTAGGTGCCTGGACCCTGGAGAAGATGCACACGTAAGGTGAGGTGGTGGCCGTGGGGGGAATAGGGGACGTCCAGGGCTGCAGCAGCCAGAGAAAGAGGTCACTTTCCCCAACTCCAGGGCTGCGGCTGCCAGGGAGAGACAGCCCTCCTTCCCAGCCTCAGCTCCGTGGTGGGGAAGAGACCCCCCCACTTCTTCCCAGCACCAGCTTGGGGGTTGCCATGGTGGGGAAGAGAGGGAGAGACCCCCCCTCCTTCCCAGCCCCAGCTCGGGGGCTGCCCAGCAGGGGAGAGAGGGAGAGAACCTGCTCCTTCCCAGCCCCAGCTCGGGGGCTGCCATGGCAGGGGAGAGAGGGCACACCCATCGCATTAGAAAGGTAAGACTACTGATATTAAAATATGAGTTGTGTGCTTTTATTTGCAGATCAAAACAATCACTGTTATTAAGTTTTTTTTATATAGCACTTTTATCCAAAACGCTTTACAATAGTTAGCTAACGGTGCAAACAATATTTGGAAAGATCATTAAGTGGTCCTCCGAGACCCTCAGCAATTTTCAACTGGTCTGCGAAAAAAAAAGTTTGAGAACCACTGCTCTAGAAAGCGTGTTATGATTTTGCTTCCCATGCATCCAGTTCCAATATTCTCATTCTCTATCATTTGAATCTTTGTTCTTTGGTAATAAACTTATCCTCGTTTTTTTCTCTCCCTAATACATATGTGTGTGTGTGCCGTGTGTTAAGAGGAGTGGTGATCCCGAGTTGAATTGTGCAAGCTGGTGTGCACTGTTTCTTTGGGAGTAGCGAATCTCTGTGTTTGGAAGAGGGGTTGGGCATTCTACGGGGACGCTGGGAGGACTCAGTGGATGGTGTGTGCCTATTGCTAACTTGCAGAGAGAGAGAGTATGGCCAGCAGATGCCTGGCAGGCAGTGCTTGTGTTGCCAGAGGCTGGTAGTTTCAAGAAGCTGATCCACAGCAGGCATAGACAAGAGTTCCTCACATTCATAGTGGAAGGTGGTGAGGTGCCTCACAACCCAGTACTCCTGAGAAGTGTCACAAACACTCTATATTTGTGACAGTTTGGGAAAATCTGTCTATGTAAAACCCATGACTTCTAATTGGTTTATAAACTCACTATGCCTCAGTGTGTATTGAATCAGCCATTTGCTGACAGAGACCCCATTATGTATCACATATCCTGTCCGGAAGCTGCTACAGGACAATCAAAAAAGTCATTAACACTGAATGACTTTGCCCTGGCAATGCAACAGGTATGTTAAATAGGGTGGCCAAGCTGCACATAACCAGTTTTTCCATTTGGACTTCAGGTGGGCAATAAATCAAGCAACTGATCACCTGATACGGGACTTTAGAGGGGGACTTTGAGGATGATCAGGGTCACATGACAGAGGGGACTGGAAAGATATAACAGGACAAATGTTTTCTCTTGGTAGCTTTCTCTCATGGACCAGAACAAGAAGGCAAAACTGGTCAGGAGGAGGAGAACAGGAGGATCCTGACAGGACTGATCAAAACTCTGTGACCCAGTCCGCTTAAAACAAGACAATTTCCGCTTGTTTTAAGCAGAGTTGGCTTATGATTTCTTCAAGTCACTTGCTGCTTGGTTTTGCGTTTTTCTGGGTCTTTTAAGTAGCTTGTTGTTTGGTTTTGGGCTTCTCCGGGAGGGGCTGCTGCTTTTTTTTTTAATTTCCAGTCGGACAGTGTGGCCAGGCCCCGGGCCAGGCCAATCAGCTCAAAACAAAAAAGCTTTACTTGTGATTGGCTCCCAGTTGCACTGCAAGCTCTGCAGGTGAGTCCCTCCCAACCCACACAGGGAGAGGGGGGAGAGGGAAAGAGCAGCGATCGACAGGGGGAAGGGGAAAGAGGAGTGAACAGGGGTGGGACCTCAGGGGAAGAGGCAGGGCAGGGGTAGGGTCTGGGGAGACAAGGGGGGGGCAAAAGCAGGGCTTCAGAGGAAAGGGGCGAGGCAGGGACAGTTCTGGCACTCCTGCTGGAGTGTCCGGCTTTTATACACTACGAAGTTGGCAACCCTATACAGGGAGTCTTATAGTTTCTCTAAAAGTAAAATGTGGGTGTGCTGAGAAATCCCACTGCAGAGTCTGTTACTTGGTCACAGTATCATGCACTCCCTCAAGAACAAAACAGTAAAACAGAGGGTCCACAGCTTTGGTGGACCTCTGGGAGCATGCAGCAGCTACCGCGAGAACTTGAGACAACTGGAGTTAGTTTCAGAGCCTAGGCAATTGGACTGTATAGTCTCCACTGCCAAGAAGGGGGTCAGACATAGGGTCTGCACCCAGAGTGTGTGCCCAGAAGTCCAGTGCCACAGAGACAGAATCTAAACTCTGCTTCGCCTTAGGAAGCAGAGGCCGTGTGGGAACCATGATACTGCAGCCTGGTGAGTGTCCAGCAGGGGGAAGTTCTCAGGATTGTAATAATAGTCTACTGAAATATTCTGCAATCTGAATTACACCACCTAATAGGTTGACTCTAAGAATCTTTGGGGAGCTGGTTTCAGATGGTAAGACCCACAGAAAAGGCTACTGATCATGCTTGCAGCAGCAGGAGCTTCCTCAACTCAGAAAACCTGACACTAAACAGCTAGATTGGGACCAATGCCATTTTGGAGGAGAAAAAGACAGTTATGAGCAAGGACTATTTGTGACTCCATTTTGTATGGGTACCATTGGTGTACACTTGGGTACGACTGGTGTATTGTAATGTTATTAAGAGAGAAGAGGGCAGCATGCTGTTAAAGGTCATAAGGGTCAAAAAACACTCAGACTACTGGAAGCAATTCCCAAATCCCTGAGTGAGAAGTCCCATACAGTTATCCAGCTCTTGCATGTACAAATGCCTATTTTTTGCAAAGTTTCACCTTGTACTCACATTTGAAAACTGAGATGTGGGCACTGTGTTTTTCCTTACCTTCAGTTCTCCATAAATGAGATCAATATTTCTCAGAGTAAATTGCTGAATGTCCTTTTTGTGGCGTTGCTTGTCTGAGTCACACAGAAGAATGAATTCATTTTCTATTGGTGAAACAACTTCCAAAGCAATCTTTAAAGGTTTCATTCTACAAGAAAGGTAAATAAACATGAACAGGAGAAGCTGGCAAGAAAAGATCCTGCACATATTTCAGGGCAAAAAGCACAATTTTACTGTAAACCAAAAATTAGCTAATAGACTTTGGGAGCAATTCACTCATGTCAACAGAAGTTTTACCACAGATTTAAATAGGAACAGCCCCAATTCCAAAGATTTTAATTCAAAGGTTGAAAAAAAATGTACTAGAAAACTTGGGGATACTATAAAGTGATCTTATAAAGTGGAAGTATTTTTTCACACAACACACAGTCAACCTGTGGAACTCCTTGCCAGAGGATGTAGTGAAGGTCGAATCTATAACAGGGTTCAAAACACAACTAGGTAAGTTCATGGAGGATATGTCCATCAATGGCTATTAGCCAGGATGGACAGCCTCTGTTTGCCAAAACCTGGGAATGGGTGATGGGATGGATCACTTGGTGATTACCTGCTCTGTTCATTCCCTCTGGGGCACCTGGTATTGGCCACTGTCGAAAGAGAGAATACTGGGCTAGATGGAGCTTTGGTCTGACCAAGTATGTCCGTTCTTATGTTCTTATAAGACAGAGATTTGTTTATTATGGGTCTTAGTGTAAGTATCTCTAATTGTCTATGGTATATTATATGTAGCATATATAGCAGGGGTTCTCAAACTTCATTGCACCACGACCCAGCTTCTGACAATAAAGTTACTACATGACCCCTGGGAGGGGAAGTCGGAGCCCAAGGCCTCCTGCCCTGGGTGAGGGGAAAGGGGGCCACAGATCAAGCCCTGTCACTCCGGGTGGAGGGAAAGGGGGCTGCAGTCCAAGCCCCATTGCCCAAGGTGGAGGTGGAGCTCAGGCTTCAGCTTCAGCCCTGGGTCCCATTAAAATGAGGTTGTGACCCACTTTGGGGTCCCGACCAACAGTTTGAGAACCGCTAATACATGGCATATAATACTCCATAAAAATACATTAAGATCATGCTAAGTTTGTATGTTTAAACTGGAAAATGCCAGGCTTCGAACATACAATCCTAACTATGCCTTACAATGCAAAATATATACTATACAATATATTCTTTAATCGTATGATGATATACTATTTCTCAAGTAATACAAAGTACAATGATATTTTATACCTGGCATCTAGAATAATCTGAAGTTCACTCCACACTCTGTTAAGTCTGTTTTGTGTTTCAGAGATAACAGGCTTCTCTGTGTCATCCATAAGATTTTCTAACTTAGATGCAATAATTTCAAACTGTGTCCAACAAGAATTAGCTTCACTCTCTATGACCTAAAACAAGATACATACATTTAATTAATTCAAAGGCATCATATTGTGGAAAAAAACTGGCCAATTTTGAAAATTACCTTTAGAGGCACTATTATAGACAGAGCTGGAAGCACCACATATCGTGAATTTTCCATGTCAGGTGCCTCAGGCTTTTTTGTTGTTTGTTTTTTTTAGGTTTCAGACATTTTTCAGAACAAGATTAGGGAAAAAATTACATAGTTTTACCCATGTTTACAAAAATTCTTACACCCATTTCAGTCAGAAGCTCCAGTGCCTCCATGCTTTGTAGCAAGGATTTGAAATTTTACAGGAGGGTCAGATGTGCCTTTTACCTTCCCTTTGAAAATTCACCCAAATTTGGCCAATTTATAATCCTTTGAACTAGCTTGGTTTACACATACTCAGTAGAAACATGTTAGAGTTCAGCACCTAAATTCTCTGAAGATTGTGTCTGCAGTGAGTATGCTTCACACCTCACAGCTCCTACATGTGACTGGACTGTGCATGTGCCATGCTCAGAGAGTGACTGAAAATGCTCCAGCCCAGGGTGCAGGGGCTGAATAGGATTCTTCCTGCAATTGTTCCTCCTGGTTGCCAGGGGCAGGTGTGGCGCCAAGTGGAACTGAGAGCAAGGAAACTCTCCTGGGCTCTTAGTGGCCCAGGCATCACAGAGGAAGAGTAATATTACTTCTGGAGGAATTCTGCGCTACTGCGTGCGCATATAATTAATGAGCCAGGCATACTTTTAATTTTTTGCACAGAAAAAAGCTTCTGTTCAAATGCTGCTGCAGTTCTGCCTTTTGCCCACCAGACGGCGATGTGGTGCTAGTGCAGAGCAGCAGCTCCCAGCCAGCCAGGGAAAAGAAAGAGCCTGCCTTCTTTGCAGTGCCTGTCAGGCCAGGTCAGGAGACAGGGCCTATGGGGAGACAGGCTATGGGGTGTTGTCGGGGGGTCAGACAGGGGCTCATAAGAGCTAGTGGATGAGAACAGACTGGGGCAGGGGCTGAATGGGAGTGGAGGCACAGGGCCAAAGGTGGGAGGGAGGTGCAGGGCCACATGGTGATGCGGGAGGGAGTGCAGAGCTACATAGGGACAGGGGGTGGCTGAGTGAGAGCACAGATACACATGGGGAAAGGGGGCAGGGGTACAGGGACACATAGGGACAGGAGCTGGCTAAGTGGGGGCACAGAGACACATGGGGACTGGGGGATGGGGTACAGGGCCACATGATGGAGGGGAGTGGATGTCTGAGTGGGGGTGGAGGGACACATGTGGACAGGGGGTGCAGGACACATGGGGACAGGGGCAGATGTGCCTGACTGAATGGGAGAGGCTAGGGGTAAGCCAGGGTCTGCATGGGGGAAACTCCCTAACAATCCCTCCCTGCCTCCCCAAAAACCTGTTCCATACTTTTCCCACCCATACCCAACAACCCTCCAAGTTCACACCCAGGCTCCTTCCCAGAAATTTACTTCCCTCTCCCTCAGCTCCTCCATTACCCCTGACTCCCCCAAGTCAGGGAAATACGGTTCTGTATTGTAGTTTAAACGAATTATTACTCAGAATTCTGTATTAATATGCCTAGTAAGGAATCTATTTGTCAAAAAACATTTCCTGAATCTTTTTTGTTGTCTGTATTGTTACAGACATACTTGCTGACAGGTATTTTGAAATAAATGACCAAAAATAACTGAAGCTGGTGTGATTATATTATGTTATTTTGAAAAATAAAATATGCAGAATTTTGCATAATTTTAAAATATTGTGCACAGAATTTTTAATGTTTTGGCACAGAATTCCCCCAGGAGTATAATATGGAGGAGCAGTTGACTTTGCAACTTCACTGTTCTTTTAACATAGTTTTTTGTGTATAGTAAATATAGAGCATAACTAAATAATAATTGTTTACAAACAATTCAGATCCTCACAAACTACATTAGTGCTGGAGTAATTTTGCACACAATGGTCCAAACTCTCCTCTCAGCTACACCGGCACAACTCCACCGCTATGTAAGGCCTCAATCTCACAAAGAGCTGAGCCTTCCTATGACTGCTGAATGTCCTCAACTCTCACTGAAGCCAACGGCAGTTGGGATGTGCATTACCCCTCAGCAATATGCTCAGTACCTTGAAAGAGAAGGCCTCAAAAGAGAGTAATTTAACCCCTCTTCCTAACATATCATACAAATTGTAGACAAGCAACATATTCTTCAAAATGATCGATATTTACCTGTAGATCTAGCAGCTTATTCTGAAGGCATAAGGTGTCTTTTATTTCATCAGTAAAAGGAGACTCTACTTCATCTTTGATTCTTTGTAAATGAAGTTCGAGATTACTCCTCTGTGTATCAAAGCTAGGAAAAGATGCAATAGTTCTTAGACAGTATCAACTTTAACAGAAGACAGGAAAGGAAAAATAATTGGGGTTGTGACTTGCTGAATAATTACTTTAATTGCCATTACTTCAATGGCAATTAAAGTAAGTTCAGCAATTTGCTCATGGAATTGGTTTTTTTACCTAAACTCCAAATTTTACATGAATAAGCATTTGTGTTTAAAATGGAGTAATTGCTCACTTAGGTACCTTATTTGTGTGTGCGAATGTCTAATTTCAGGCTCAAACATGGGTTTTTTTGTGTAAAAAATAACGAATTTCTGGAAATTTGGCCCAGAATGTTTGGCTTCATCATATTCAGGCACATACACACACCCAAAAGCAAAGCTTCCTCTAACCAAGGAAGACAGAAAAGCAGAAAAATCACTAAATCCATTAGTTTCCTTGTTACAGAGATCTAATTTACATTTAGATACTACTGTGAGTGACTGTTTAGTAAGATAAATAGATAAAACAAAATTTAGAAGAATAAGTAGAGAACAGAATTCAGAATAGCAAAAATAGTCCAGATATATGAAATTTCCAGTTTACTTGTAACTTTTTAGTATAGTATTATCTCTAAATGTGCATATTTTGCCATTTAAAAATTACCTCTCTAATAAAGTCTCTAAGGGCAAATCAGTGTCTTTCTCAAACTTCTTTGTACAGCTTTCACCGTTCTGTTGTTTCATGTCTGATTCCAAAATTACATCTGAAACTGGTCCTGATGCCTAATCAAATGTAAAAATCAATTACGTTGATAACTGCATTACCTTATATCTATGCATTCTACAAAGATCAGAAGACATACATACACTGCAAAGAGAAACAATCACTTCTTCATGCGAAACACACCCAGTTTCTCAGAGAGGAAACTCAATTTATGAACATAAGATTCACTTAAACTAGATTATTAAGTAAAATTATAAAATTATGAAATACACCTCTTTCCATGGTCTATACACATGACATTTGAGCCATCACCAAAGCAGCAGATGCCATCACCAAAGCAGCAGATTCCATCACTATACAATGGACAGTATTTGTAGCACAGCATGAGAGCGCTTCCTCATCACAGTGGCGCACACAGCAACCTCAGCTACCTTAACAGATGTTTCCTCTATATCCTCAGCCATTGGTGCTAACACAATGGAGACTCAAGCTGAACTCTCTGTGCAGGTCACCAGCATGTTTCTGGATGTCTTGCTGATGAATACTGTGCCGCCTATGTACATCTTGGGTCACATGAATTATCATCCTCTTGGACCACATTCTAAACAAGACCTCTTCCTCTATGGCATTCCACTACCAGTAAATAGTTGTAACCCTCTACCTTAGCAATTATTTAATAAAGCTATACATATTCTTTTATTTTAATATTTCCTTAGAAGTGAACCCCTCCAGCATTTTCCATCTCTATATCTCCTCCTATTTGTTCACATCTTTTGGCTACTAAATGTAGTATTCTAGGTGTGTTTCCTCTAGTGCTAGAGGCTGAAATTCAACCCTATCAAGAAGGGCAATACAAGGACTTGAGTCCCATTTTGAGGACTTAAGTGGCCCTTGAGCTTGCCCTTTGCACTCAGAGAGAGGAACTAGACTGTAAGTTCTCTGGGGCACAGATTATCTTTTCAATAAGAATTTGTACATTGTGAGCAAAATGTGGTCCTGAGCTTTGACTGGAGTGCTTGAGTTCCACTGTGATATAGACAGACATAATAATTGCTCTCCATTTGCCCGTGATCCACTCTAGATAAACCAGTGTTTGATAATGGTATGTCTTTAGCCATCTGTCTTGGATGGGTTAAACACAACAAATCCTGTGTCTTGGCAGGGGGGCAGACCAGATGACCCTTGCGGTCCCTTCTAACCCGATGAGTCTATGATCTGAATTCCATACCTCCTGAGTTGAAAGTATATCAACTGATTGGGAAGATACTTCCTTTTCTCCATTCTCAGGAGCAAGTATAGAGCCCCTAAGATTTAAAAGAAATTTCAGCTTAACAACAACAGCAACAACTAGTGAATACAAAGAAAAAACATTGCAATCTTGCAGTATATATCACAAGACAAAAAACAAACACTGCAACTCTGCCGAAGATTAATCTAACAGGACATAGACTAGTTCGTTAAAATATTTTAAAAGAACAATTACACGAGAAAAATATACTCCTGGTTACAATCCTGCAACAGCAGGAGGATGATCTAGATGTCTTAGTTTTATGAAGCTATGATACATTGCGCCACAAAATACTCACCCTTGTTTAGACGCCTGACCATTTCCAATATGGGACAGCAGAGTTACATAAGCATCTGCTGCACATTTTTGAAGTTCTTCTTGCTTTTGTTCACACTCTGCAATTAGTGTCTTTGTTTCCAGGTGAGTTTCTTCTGCAGCCAGTCTTTCACACATTGCTTTAAGAACTTGTAGGCAGTTGTTTAGTTCCCCGAGGTTGCCTTCAGGAGAAAAAAAAGCCTAAATGAAGAAACAAACACATGATAAATTATAACAATGCAGTTATTTTCATACATTGTTATATTTAGCGTTCTTTTGTCATGTAAATGCACTTTCAACTGAGGCTCTCAAACCACTTTGAAAACATAAGGTGAAAAGAAAATTAAAGAAGAGATGACTGAGAAAGACATGAGTAAAAATGTAAAATGTAAACCAAAGTTTCTTACACAATGTGTGAAATTTACCCCTGGGCGGAGGACTAGCACAGGCCTATGAACTAGTAAAACACCACTTAAAGTCATGAGACTAGGTTGTGTGCAACACAAACAAGGAGTTAAACTGGGGCTTCCATACAACCATTGTGGGTAGAGTCAGCTCTATGCATAGGACCTTAGCCATGCAATTAGTACATTGAATGGGAACTACAGTGCACGTGAAGTTTGGTTTTTTTAATTATTACATTTTGAGTAATTAAGGATTAAAAATAAAACCACCTGTCATAAATATAAAGGGAAGGGTAACAACCTTTATGTATGCAGTAATATAAAATCCCTCTTGGCCAGAGGTACAGAATCCTTTTACCTGTAAGGGGTTAATCGGTTCACTTAACCTACTTGGCACCTGACCAGAAGGACCAATGGGGAAAGAAGTGGTGGGGGGATATTTTAGGGAAACAGGAACTCGAAGTGGTCCTTTTCCTGAATCTTTGTCTAATTCACTTGGTGGTGGCAGCAGTACCCATCCAAGGACAAGGAAAGATTTGTGCCTTGGGGAAGTTTTTAATCTAAGCTGGTAGAAATAAGCTTAGAGAGTCTTTCATGCAGCTCCCCACATCTTTACTCCAGAGTTCAGATTGGGGAGGAAACCCTGACACCACCTGTAAGAGATGATTATAAAGTAAGGTATAAACCGAAAAAATTTAGCACCCTACTGGCAAGGAGGTGACTCTTTGAAAGCCTGCTTCCTGAAATAGTGGAACAGTCTGAAGTTAGAAAGAAAATTAAATGATAAAATGCAGAAGGATATACAATACAGTCACCAAGCAGAGAAGCTGAGGACAGCATTTTTATACAGTACCTCGTGTTCTTTTATAAGTCCCTTGGTTTTACCGATGCTAAGGAGTTTCTTCTCTTTATTTATTTGCTTACTGAGTTTTGAAAAAGTTGCATTAAATTTCCCTATTTCAATTTCCATTATGAACTGAATACATGATATGATTTCACGATGAACTGCCTGCAAAGTACAGAAAGCACTCTCAGTGTGATGGTCATGGGGTGACAATGGGCTACAAAGCAAATAAAAACCTCTATTCTGTAACAAAAATTTGTTTTTCAAGAGACCAGGTCTGATAAGAAAAAGCAACTCATTCTCTTATGTATATTTTCTCACCTCCCATCTTTCACGAACATCTTTGCATCTTTCCTCCACTGCTAACTTTTCATGAGCTGGTGAAATATTTTTCAATTGTTCAGCTGCTTTCAAAAACTTTTCAAGAATTCCTGTGTCCAAAATGCTAAAAGCTTCCTGCAAAAAACAAAACAAAACCAGAATTGATCTTCACTTATGTATATCATAAAACAGTGTCATTATCATATCAAAACTATACAATAATGAATGACAAGGTACTTATTATTGGGCTGCAATGGCAAAAGGCCAGATTGTCCCAGGCCCTTGCGGTGGATGCATAGGCAGGCCAGAGCACAATTGCACTCCTGCACTTTCTGTGCCTGAAAAAGGGCCAAGGACAACTGCAGCCCCTACGCTTGGGAAAGCGAAGGTACAGCTCACAACAACACCTATCGCAGGAACATTTTGTACCAGCGGGGAGCGGACAAAGTAGATCAGTGGCTATCCTCCCTCCCTATGCCCAGACAATGGGGCACACCTCCTATATATGACAGGAAGCATGGAAGGGGACTGTGTCTCTGTGATGGGGCGCCTGGCCCGCACTGGCCCTGGTTAAAGCCATCGTAGGGAGGGGCTGCAGGGGAAACAGTCAATTAGGGTGGGGGCTGCAGGCAATTAGGGCGGGGGCTGGACTAGCCAATCGGGGCCCAGTCGGCCCATATAAAAGGAAGCTGCAGAACAGAGAGAGTCATTCTGCTGCAGGGAGCCCTAGGGAGAAGACTGGCTTCCTAGAGGCCTACAGAGGGACCAGCACCTGGGGAAAGGCAGGTGCTAGCAGGGACTGCGGGAGCTTGGGAGAGCTCCTGATGGGCTGCCAGGACTTGCAGGCTCGAGGCCCAGGGAAGAGGGCAAAGGAGCTGGAGCCAGAGGCAGGAGCAGAAGGAACTGAGGCTGCATGGAAGTGGCCCAGGGAATAGAGACAGTGAGCTGGAAAGAAGAGGCAGCAGGAAGCTGCTGTTTACAGGAGCCCTGAGCAGGGGCCCAGAGTAGTGGGTGGGCTTGGGTGCTCCCACCCCCCACTAGCCGCTGAAGGAGCGGCCTGGCTGTGGACTGCCAAGCCGATGCAAGGAGTGGCTGGACTCTTGGTGGAGGAGTCCCCTGGAAGGGGGGGAACCGGATGGTGACACAGCTGGAGGGCTGTGCCACGAAGCAGACACTGAGAGAAAGGTGCTGTAATGGGTCTGCAGGCAGAGGAGAGGATGGGAGAGCCACCATCACCCAAGGGCATACCTGCTGGGACTGAACTAATTCCCAAAACGCCCAGCGGGAGGCACCAGTGTGGTGAGTGACCCCGTGACAGCCTCCTTGAGGTAGAATCCCTATGAGTATTCCCAGTGCTGGGTCTGCACTGCTTTCCAGCCCAGACCCTCCTAAATGGTGCAATTTAGCCCAAGGCCAAGATTACCAAAAGTGACTAATGCTTTTGGGTGCCCAACTTAAGACACTTTAAAGGGGTCTGGATTTTCCAAGGGTGGTTTCTCAGCACTTCCTGAGAATCAGGTGCCTTTAAGGAGTCTCAAGTTAGGCCCCCAAAAAACTGAGGCACTCAGCATCTATATCCACATTTGAAAAGTTTGTCCCAGAGCTGGGGCACATGATACAGGATGAGACTAAAGACTTTTAACTGGCCAAGAAACACAACTGTGGTTCACAGCTGTACATTCTTGAGTGCCTTATAGTTGCCTGGGTATGGGAGTGATGGAGCCATATAAGAAGACAGCTAGTATACAGAATAGCTTATATAAACAAGGAGGTTGAATTACAGTAGCTTTGAGAACTTTCAATTTCTTTTTATATAACTCTCCATCATAACACCCCCATATTACTGTCATGATTATAAACAACATAATCTAAACTAGGTTTTACTTCCGTTCAAATCATGTCAAAGCTAGGTGCAAAAAGTTACTTGTGTGTCTGATGGCCACTTAGTCAGTCAGCTTTCAAAGTTTTGATAAGGCACTTACAACTAATAGCCAGATGTTTAATAAGGCATTGTTGGAAATGGAGAGACCTCCTAGCATTAGTGACATGGAGAAACAAAGTTCAGGATATCCTTTCAATAGAAAAACGACAGATTTTATAATGTGTGGTTACCATTTTGGGGATTTAAACAAAATACACACAGATAACGATAATATAAAAATCCAGGTTAGGAGTAAGATTTCTTGATATTTCTACAGAAAGCTTAAGTATGTTGTTAATAATAAAATAAAAAGTTCTTAAACAAAAGTTGTAAGAACTGCCAAGAAACATGTGCTCTTTTCCACAACAGTGTAAAACAGAAGTCTCCAAACTGTGGGGTGCGCCCACCTATGGGGGCATGGAGGAGTGTTTGGGGGGGCGTGATGGGGCCCAGGCCAGGCCCCATGGGGTCGGGAAAGGAGTGCCACCCAGCCCGGCTCCACTCCCAGCTCTGCTCCAGCCCCACCCCCAGCCCCTAACCATGGCACCACACCTGGCTGCAGCTCTATTCCCAGACCCAGACCTGCCCCCAGCTGTGGCCCCAGCCTCAGCCCCCTTACCCATGTCTGCGTTTCCCATCCCAGGATCCGCAGCCACACTCCCCGCCCCAGCTCGGAGCCGGGGGGGGATGAACAGGGGTAACGGGGGGATGACCCTTAAAAATTTGGGGTCCACTTGTGTAAGATTTTTTTAGTCACAAAATCTCACGATGAAATAATGTGCTCTGATAGTCAAAATCTTCATATGACACAGGTAGGAAGTAAATATTTGAACCCACCTCATTTTTTGAAATGTGCGCATCTGGGCTCACTTTTCGGCCAATGAGTTGCATAGCTTTTAAAATAGATGTTTCAAGCTCCTTCTGGGATTTTTCAAAATTGATCATGACCTCCTTTTCTGACAGAGTCTCTTTAGATTTGGGTGAGACAAGGTCTAGGTTATTCATGGTAGCCTAGGAAGAAAGCGACAATTTTTAGGGTGTGCATGAGTATTGTTAAAACAACTAAAATATTCCTTTATAACATGACTCAAGTTTCTCAGCTTTGGATATTAATTTTGAAATCTCTTCTCCTTCTGCGCCTGACAAGAGAAGAGTTGCTCAAATATTTTTAAAATATTTATATTTTACATGGACCCTAAAAGACGCTTTTCTAACCATTAAATACTACAGATAAGGATATGTGTACTGAATATGATAGTGATAGGGAACAAAGACCTGGAGTCTCTCTCTGACTTCTTTAATTCGTGTCTGTAGCCCAGCTGTCTCAAAATCCGGGAGGGACACCTGGCTTGAAATGTTACGTGTCAAAACTTGCAAGATTTCTTCTGCTGCAGCAACTTGTTCTTGGCACAAGGTTCTTCTGGCAATTAGGATCTGTTTAGATGAAACACAACAGAAGTCTTCAATATTAAATTTTATGTATATCCTTTAGCTTTAGGAACTGAATTGAAAGGCAAGGATTGACTGAAAAGTAGGGAATATTTGGTTACATATGGACCACGCTTTGCAATTACAGGTCATTATCTTGCAGTCCAAAGTATCAACGTCTGGGGAGGGGGGAAGAGAAGAGTCTGGCGCCAACCAAAAAAAGAAGCAGAGAAAACAAGTTGTCAAGCCATCTAATTAATTCCATTGTGATGGGGTGTCCACCTCACACACAATCTGAAGGGGTTAAGGTGGCTAGGTAGGCCAATTAACTGTCCAGGCTGCACCTGAAGAAAGAGCCAGGGAGCAGGGATTAATTAAAGGAGGCTCAGCTGGATGGGAACAGGAGGCGACTGTATGAAGCCCAGGAGCTGAGAGCAGCTGGCGGTTCAGGGAATTAGTCTGCAATCATTCCCTGGGAGAAGGGAGCTGTGCAGCTGGCAACCCCAGAGTGTGGGGCGAGCCAGAAAGACAGCAAAGGCTCAGGGGAAAAGCAGCAAGGCAGACCTTGGTTGCTGAAGAGAGGGTCCCTGAGCTGGAACCTGGGGTAGAGGGCAGGCCTGGGTTCCCCTACCAGCCACTGGGGAAGTGGAGATCAGACTACCTGGGATAGTTCATGCTGAAAGACTTTGATACCCCGGAAGGTGAGGACTATAGTGACCTGCCTGGAGGGCCAAGTCATGAAGAGGAAGCTGCAGCTCCTGGAGTGAGAAGGTCCGCAGAGTGGAGAGAGCGCCAGAGGAGGGCACAGCATCTGGAAGGAGCTAATCCCTAAAGTGGCCAGGAGGAGATGCCCCTAGCAGTGAGTGGACCCTGTGACATCCATACGCATATTTGACTTGTACTTAACTTTTGTGATTGTACTTGCTATCACTACATTATATGTTACATTTCTTTGCCTAACCTTCTATTTTAAAGTATTTTTTTAAAATATGCTTGTATACATACAACCTAGTAACTGAACATACAAAGCACATATTTGCACGTGCATTGTCTGATCACGAAAATGTGTACACACAGCAGTAACTGTATCATGTGAGTAGTCCCATTAAAATAAACAGGAAGTCTCATATAAGCAAAGTTACTCATGTGTATATTTGCTTGCAGAATAGAGCCCCAAATGTGCACTCAGCTGTTCAGAAAACATGCTTGGATATTTTGAAAGCACAGCTTACACCGCTGGGTTTGGATATTTATCACTGTGTGTCTTTCCGAGAGCTGTTCTGATCTATGAATATTCACCTCATTTTCAAACTATCCATTACCATTCCTCTGATGACGATCTATGCTTTATTAAAAATTTCTCTAAGTGAAACAAAAACTTGATCTTGTATAATCATGGGGGACATTGTTACAATCTTATTGAAACACAACTCATAGAAATGTAAGAGCATTTTTGTCACCTTCACATTTTTAACAAGCAAATGTCACACTGAGAATGGGATTTAGTTTATATACATGCACACAATTCTGAAAATTCATGTACACTCTTTTAACATGCCCATACCTCCTAATACTGTAGACTTTACCCAAAGCAGGAGTGCATAATCTCTAAGTAAAATAACCCTGAGACTAAAAACAAAGATCTTTGCAACTACACTGAGGACTCTTTCCCTCTTTACAGAGTGGATGTTTGAATCAATTTCCTACAGGGTCAGATACATAAAGTACAGAGCAGGCAGCTGATTCACACCCCTGCCAGAGCTCTACAGGTCCCCTTTCCAGCCAAGCAGGACTGATGGGATAAAGTGCTTCCTCCCCAGAGGATAAATGCATTGCCTCTTCAGTAAATATTATCACCAGCATTCATCACACTCTCACTTCATTCATTTGCAGGGTATTAGTCAGCGGGGAGTACTGGGCAGGGAGTGTGCTGGATTACTGAGGGGCCTTTATCACACAACTGTAACCCGTTGAAGAATGGGACTGAGATCTTTCTTTAAATTGTGATTGTAATCTGGGAGTGACGATGTTTGAGGGGAAAAGCAGTTACCATGATGGGATACTCAGGACTCTGACAGGAGCCATCCTGAAAAATAATGTTAGACAACTAACCTAGTCCTAGCAACATTACAGCACCTCCTTCCCTTACTTAGCCATTTATTAATACAAAATACATCCTCATTCCTGCTTCATTTAACACAAGCCATTGAATTCATAACTCAGGACTGAGAATCTGATGACTGGATAGATATTTTAAACTTTATATTTGCATTTCTACCTGTAAAGATTGTTCTGTTGAGCTTCCCATGCATCCTTCACGTTTGATGGTCTCAAGAAGGCATTCTGTTCCCGTGGCCCAGTTTTCTACTCCTTTGAGCAGCTCTTCAATTTTCTCCATTCTGGGCAGAAGCTCAGTGGCCTGTTCAGTTACACCTGCATTCTCTTCTCTAAGCTGAGAACATGGAATATTTAGAATCTTAGCAAAGTCAGTATTTGTAAAATGCTCAGAATTTCCTTCTCCGCCCACCCTACATTGCAAGCATTTAATCAGCCTATGGGCTACTTTCTGGCTTTCACTCTGTGACCCAAGATCTTCTTAATGCCAACTGACAAGGGGGCGCAATGGGGTTACAGGAATCTCCTGATTCTGGTATGCACATTCTGGTTCACCAAAGAATGGCATGTGAGGTCTTAAATGAAAGGTGGCGTCACTCTTGTCATCAATATCATTGTGCAATGTATGTGCAGGTGCTGTGTATAAACTGAAAATATGTTCTTAAAGTCTGTATCAAGGTACTAGTCACCAGAAAAGGTGAAAAACAGCCTATCTGTTCACATGTAACTTGAGTATTTTCTTGTTCACAGTGGATCCCCTCACCAGACTTAACTGAATGCGAATGAAGGATTGTAAGAAAGAACTTCAGAAAGAATCTAACAGGAAAAGAAAGGCAGCAGGAGAAGAGAATCTTATCTTGAGTGTGGGACAACACATTTGCTTCATGAAAGAGGGGTCTCAACCAGCCTTGGTTGAGAATTCTGGAGAGAAGTTTGGTTCAGATACTCTTTTTTTAGACAAGAGAGTAACTTGTCAGTTAAGTATAGACTCTAGAAAGCATGTTACGATTTTGTTTAATATGTACCCATTTGATTCCAATATTCTTACTCACTATTACTTGAATTTCTATTCTGTGATAAACTATTCTTGTTTTCACTATAATTATATCTAAGTGCTATGGTGATAAGCAAAGTGCTGGTCCTGAGTTGACTCTTACAGGCCGGTGAGTTCTGTCCCTGTGGGAATAGCAGGCCTGTAATTCTGTAAGTGTTCTGGGGAACAGGAGCTGAACACTGCCGAGAACTCTGAGTACTCAGGGGTTACTGTGTGCCGATCGCTACCTGTACAGAGAGAGTGAGACCTGTGAACACCTGGGAGGCCGTGCTTGTGCTGTCACATACGGTTCCAGGGAGCTGATCTACAGCAGGCAGAGACAAGACTACTTCACGCTAAGAGCAGGTAGTGATGAGGTGCCTCACAGCCGTGGATACCCCTGGGGACCATCACATACACCCCGAGGAGCATAGGTGGAAGCTGGGAATGAAGTGGAGATGTAGTGCCCAAAAAAGTGGGACTGTATATTCAATAGATAAAACTACCCAAATTTAAGTGCTGATATACTGATTAGACTATAGGAGAACTCTTTACCTTTGCATTCTGAATATGTTTCTTACTAGCCTCCGTTGATATATCTGCTGTAGCACTGCATGCAGTTGGCACTGCCTCTGCAGGAGGCTGAGAATTTCCATTACTGTCAACAACTGACTTCTTTTGCTCTTCTTGCATTCTCAGTAATCTCATCTCCTGTGAAAAGGTTGCACAGCATTTGATACTATCATTTATTTTTGATCATTTATTGGCACAACAGTATCATTAATAAATACACTTTTTAAGGGCTCATCTAGAAAACTGAAACAAGGGGCTCTAGTATATTCTCAGCCATATACACCATTGCATTCAATGCTAATAGAGTTCTAAAGGACTTTTACAACTGGGAACCTGTGTGTATTGCTTGCTTTACCCACTCCAAAATGGATAACACTGAATTGTATGAAAGATTATTGATCTGTAAATAACAACCGATAATTATACTGTTAAAAATACAGCTGTGCTTTTGAAATCTACATAACAAAATGATCCCATGAAAGTAAACAGAGCTGCGGTTACTTACAAACTGTGTTCTCTTTATAAATTTAGCCCATCTTGTGTTCAGTTTTTTCAGTTCTTTAGAAATATCTGATCCCACTTGCTCATTGCTGACTTCAATTAAGAAGTTTCCAGCTTCATTTAAGGTACCATGCACCGAGTTCCAGTCTGCCAGAATCTCAGTGGGGACCTATAGAGATGCATTGAAAGGATTAAAGACCCACCATGCAGTTCTTTAATATATTTCCCAAAATAATAATAATAATTTGCACTTATAAGACTTCAAAGTGCTTTAAAAAGGTGAACAAGTATCTTTATGCTTAATCACAAGGAGACATTCAATCAAATACCTTTTTAGGATGTCCTTTTCGTGTTTCGTCCAACCATGTCTTCAGTAAATGAATGTTCTCCATATAAGTAGCCCAAGAACATAGAACTTTTTGTAGGACAGTGTTTACATTGTAAATATATTCTCTGCATGTAGAAATCTTAGAGTCTACCATCTTAAATAGTTTACCAGTGTCTGAAGGATCACCAGCTAGAATATTAAATACATGATAAAACAAATGTTAGAAATAGACATTAATTCATATTAACAATTTCAAAATTATTAATAATTTCAATATTAAGCATATTTCTCAATTGCTTGGAAACTGCCACAATAGAGAAGTGAATCCTTCCTCCTTTGGGTGCTGAAGGGGATTATTATTAACTGTTTGGAAAAACATAAACCAACTAAACAAAACCAACGTTCTGCAGAAAATAAAAGAGGGGTAGCTATGTTAGTCTGTATCCCACAAAAACAACGAGGAGTCCAGTGGCACCTTAAAGACTAACAGATTTATTTGGGCATAAGCATTCGTGGGTAAAAAACCCACTTCTTCAGATGCATGGAGAATTCTTCCATGCATCCGAAGAAGTGGGTTTTTTACCCATGAAAGCTTAGGCCTAAATAAATCTGCTAGTCTTTAAGGTGCCAATGGACTCCTCATACTTTTATTTTTTTAAAAAAACAATCAGGAATTTAAAACATTAATAATGATCAGTTTAAAGCACAACTCTTATTAAAGTACTATATTATTTGCATTCACTTACCTAAGACATTCGTGCTTATGTTTTTGTTTTTCATGTCTTCACATATTTGAAAAGCAGTTTCTAGTTGAGCTATGACTCCCCTTTCTTCAATAAAATCCTGCCAAAGTTAAAGGGAATTGAGATAGGTAATACTGACTGACATAAAAATATGCAGAAAATTCAGTTTGTGATCAATTAATTTTTAGAACATGAACCCAGAAGATACAGGCCAAACATAAACAAAGCAAAATCAAGTTACTTTCACTGCATCCCATCCCCCACCCTTTGTATGAATTATGCCTATTATAGGGCCTGATCTCGCAAACGGTTACTTCTGTAAGTAATCCTAACTCATGCATTGAGAGTTTGTCTACACAAACACTTAGGGTATGTCGACACTAGAAGCACTGCTGTAGTGTAGACAATTACTACATTGACCTAGCACTGTCTACTCTGGCACTTAGGTTGGCTTAACCAAAAGTATCGCAAGGTGTGAATTTTTCACACCCCTGAGTGATATAGCTAGGGTGACCTAAAAGCTGTCTACTTTAGGCATAGACCAGCCCTTAGTTTGCAGCAAGCTGGGGTGTGACTCTACCCCACACCAACCTGCCATGGAATAACTGTCTGTGTGGACCCTGCTGAAGCACATTAATAGTCCACTGATAAGCGTTGATCGAGTCCCATTTCAAAGAGGATTAGATCAAAGCGCATTAATAAACAGTTAATGCATGTCACCAGAGTCCACACAGTTAGTCCCCAGCAGGCTAGTGTGGGGTAGGTTCACACTCCAGTTTACTGTGAACAAATTGTTCATGTAGACAAACCCTCAGGCCATTGACTCAAAGAGGCCACAGTACGTGCCTGAGTCAGGATAAGTCATTTCAGAATTAAGTTCTCAGATCATAAACTCCTTGGGGAAGGCATTTGTTTCCGATAAGCCTGGAAAGTGCCATGAGCACCTATGGCACTACAGAATTAATACACAGGACTTCTGGTTTGGGGGATTTATTAAGTTCATTTTTTAGGATTTACTTTTTGCAATTTTTGAATTGTATGTAGATGTCCAAAAATCAAGGGGTTTCACGACTTTGTTACTATATAGTATATGTTCCCTAGTGCACTTTAACACAGTACTGTTTCAAACAGCACTACACCTATGCACACTAGGGAACCTTTGGTGAGCACCAGCAGGATCAACATGGTCCAATTAATGAGCAACACTTAGTGTACTTTAGAAATCACACCCCCACAGTCTGCATTACTGCTCTGTATAGACAATCTCTTAAATACAAGTAACAATTTTTGGTGTTTTTCTGGTGTTTATTGAATAAACATGGATTTTTTTTTAATATCAGGTATGTTTTACCGCTGCTTATCAGTTAAAACCAAAAATCAAAAGCCCAGTAATACATTATAATAATAAATCTGTGTTAACAATATACCAGATGAATCATAGAATATCAGGATTGGAAGGGACCTCAGGAGGTCATCTAGTCCAACCCCCCTGCTCAAAGCAGGACCAATCCCCAATTTTTGCCCCAAATCCCTAAATGGCCCCCTCAAGGATTGAACTCATAACCCTGGGTTTAGCAGGCCAATGCTCAAACCACTGAGCTATCCCTCCCCCCAGAAACTGGGGCCAGATGAAACTGACAAAATCCAAGAAATTCAGAGTAAAGGCTACATTTCAATTTTCAACCCACCATGTTATGGGTTATTATTGCTGATGTCTTCAAGAATAGTGTGATTTTACACAACATGTTGCCCCATCCTGCACTTCTAATGCAGGCAAAATTCTCCCTGACTGTAATTGGAGCATTGCCTGTCTAAGGACTGTAACGTTGAGCCCCATATGTGCTGTAATAACCAGCCACAAAACGGGAGGTAAGCACAAAATGCAATCAGACAAGTCAACTCATCCGCAACGAGGACCATAAGGATATGTGCATATTGGGAAGGAAGAGAAGGAAGGGCTGCTGAGTATCACTCTCTGGGAGTAGCAGGTGGTGGCAGATGGCTTCTACATTTGGAGTCCTGCTGCTGCAGAATTGTGACCACCTGCTGTCCTGCGCGAGAGGGTTGTGAATTTGAGGCAGGGAGTGGGCTGATATTGCTGACCCTCGCATACTACAGGAGGAAAGGAGGCTAGTCAACTGCCCCCAAAGACAATGACAGAAGAGAGGTGGCCACAGATAATCACATCATCAGAAGAGAGAGATAGATGGGGGAGAAGGGGGAGTATTCAGGGCCTGTCATGGAGAAGGTATCTTGGCTCATGGCTTTTGCTCAAAATCCTGCGAAAACTCATCACTTGCATAGGATTTGGACTAACAATCAGATGAAACTCGGTGGTTTGGACTGAGTTTTGCTTTGAAGTTCTTGGGTTCAAATGAAATTGAAGCTTAAGGGTGAAATCACTCTCACAACAAAAAAAAGCATCACTGAATCCAGGCCTCAGCCAAACCAGAGTGTTTTATGAAACTCTGGGAAACTGTAACTGGAAAAGAGAGACTGAAAAAGAGATGAAGGGAGGAAAGAAATGCAGCATAAGGTGTATTATTGTAAACACTATCCACACTGGCAGGGTCCATTCTAGTGTAAGATGATGGTCACAATCACATGGTCACATTTAGCACAGTGTGCATGGCATGAGTACAACAGCCTTTGATAATTTATTTTAATGAGCAAAATTAACTAGCTTCAGAAAGGGGGTTAGTCCTTCATCACTCTGTATGCTTCTCTTTGCTGCACAGTGACAAACTGCTGGATGATCATAAATAAAATTTTCATTCCATAGTTGTTTGCAGTGTTGTTATAGCATGTTGGTTCCAGACATGAGAGAGACAATGTAGGCAAGGTGATGTCTTTTACTGGACCAACTTCACTTGCTGGAAGAAGGTACAAGCTTCAGAGCTACACAGAGCTCTGTACCTTTCCACCAGTTGAGGTTGGTCCAATAAAATATATTACCTCACCTACCTTGTCTCACCTTTATTCCAGTCTGAAGTGTATTTTAGCTATATGAGGCATACACATATCTACAGCAAAATGGGAAGATGAACATGGTGATAGCAAGGCCTTTTATAAAGATACAGGTTCAACCTGAAACCCACCCTCCTTTGCATAAATCTCAAATTGCCTCCAGCTACGAGAGGATGCTGGATGGAATTAGATCTAAGGCTGTATCCAAGAGGGCAACTACCACTGGTTTAAATTGGAGAACAGTTGCCAAAAATATTAACTATTTTTAAGCTTACATGCCAATCTCTCAGCAATAACTCCACAGATTCCTTAGTCCCATATTTGATATCCCTGATATTTAACTTTAATGTCACTTCATCCGAGATAGCGGAGCACAGGCAGAAGTGGTATTCTAGAAGTATGCTGAAGTTTGTAGACTGGATATTGCTAAATCTGGAAAACAGTAGAGTTTTGGAATTAAACTGGACATAATGAGACATTCATTTACAGAGACCGACCTCTAACCTAAAAATTACCCAAATTCCAGATATCATATGTAAACACAGTCCCTACTGTTGAAGAGGAAAAAAATTTCTAAAATATTTAGGGTTAATTATTTAAATGAGTAATGATTTGGGCACCTTAATTTTTGGATGTCCAATTTAAGAAACCTTAAAAGGGGCTGATTTTCAGAAAGTTCAGAGCACTCACTGTCTGAAAATCAGGCCCTTGAAAGGTGTCTCTAGTTCAGCACACAAAATCACTGGTCACTTTCGAAAATGTAGGCTTTAAACTGCATGATGATACCCTGATCAGCATAACTGAGATGGAACAAAACAAATTTAAAGTGCTTCAGAATTTACGCAAGCTCAATATAACGGTTAATTTTTAATGAAAAGATTAAAACTAATATTCCCCTACTAACTCATCTTCTGTTTTACTTGAAACAGTCTCACAATCCTCATACACCAAACCACCTCTTCCTTCCTCCAAAACCTACATCAAAACACAATTTTTTCACAAAGGTTTTCAAAATTGATCTCTGCAAAATCCTTACTCCAGTTTAAAGTCATAACAATGCCCATCTTACTACTAGCATGTGGCTGACCTGCTTTGCCTGTGTTTGTACTAGACAGTAATAAACTCCTTGAGGTAGGACCATGTTTTTGTATACGTTTGTAGAACACAAAGCACGCTGATAGTGCTCAATAAATAATAAACTCAGACATGGCAGAATGATGCAGTCCAGTTTTGAGCTAAGAGCGGACTTTGTCAGATGCAAGTTTTTAATTATTTAATAATACTTTGTACTTATAGTGCTTTCATCTGTAGATCTGCACATGATTTTAAAAGATGGGTAAGTATCATTATCCTTATTTCACAGATGGGGAAACAGGCACAGAGAAGTGATATGACAAGATCCTGCAGCAAGTCAGTTGCAGAGTTGGGAACAGACCGTTTATGCTTGTGCCATCTAAGTGCACAACAACTGAACACAGAAAACAAGTAATTCGAGTGTTTTTCCATAATGGTGCTAAGCTTGCTAAAAATAATAATTTAACTTAATATGAATGTAGTCAACTCAAGTGCCCAACAGGGTAAATCTGAGAATTGCAACCTTCTTTTCATGTCATCTAGCTTCTCAGTTGGAACCAGTGGCATATCCTTCTCATCTTTATTCTCAAAGGATTGAAGGGTGACCAAGTGACAGTCAAAATAATCCATCAAGCCCTGGAAAAAAATATTATAATTAATATATTTCACTGCTAAGTAGTGTACTTGGGAATATACAATCCACTCCCATATTACAGTGGGAGCTATTAAGAAAACACATTTACCACAGGATCTCACTTCAGTTTTTATTCAGTACAGTATAAATGCATTTCCTATATTACCCCCAAATGTGAGTATTTACCAAGCATAGTAAAAACCTCGCCATGTTTTTATATATATAGGTAATATTGCATTAAGTCAATACTACCAGTGTTTGTTTACTTTTAAAGTCACCCTCTCCACATACTGTAGTGCAATATTACGTCTTTCCAAAGTATGAAGCTCTTGCTTTGCCACACGTTAGACTGACAGCAAGACCTTGTAAATAAATACCTTTATTTTTAATCGTCTGTTACTGTAAAATCACTATTTAAAAAAACATTTATCCCATTGACAATATATTAACCTTTCGATGGCAGAAGTTGGAATTTTTGCGGCAAATCTCATGGGAACATATCACAGGTGCCAGTTGCCAAAAGCAACAAATTGAACATACAAAGTACCCACAAAGATTGTCTCAGAATACTGCACAACATTCCCATATGAATATTAATCACAATATGGAATGCAGCATTCCTGTAAACTACTATTAAATACTTATGCCACCTGGGAATTGAAGGTGATAAAAAGTGTATGTCACAGATGAAGGGCACAGTTATAATTACACACAAAACAACTATGTTAGAATTAATCATGTAATTAAAGACTGTATCATAATATAAATGTACAATAGGGATAAAGTAAGGTTGCACAGGCAACCTTAATTCTCCCACTTCTTAATATGTCTTGCAACTTTAATACTGTTCTTTGAACATATTTTTATGTGTGATTTCCTAGGTTTTTTAAAAAACTGAAAAATACCTAACACATCAAATTGACATCATATTGACACCGACATACGTCATAGCAGTGTTGGAACTAGAGCTGATCTGAAATTTTCCAGCAGAAAGTTTTCCCATTCTGGAAAATGCTGATTTGATAAAATAAAAAATTTTGTAGGAATGTGTTGATTCTGTTGAAATTTTCAACTGGAAATTATTGAAACATGGGCAAAACAACATATTTTCCCTATCCCATTCTCAGAAATAGCCAAACCATTTTGGCTGAAATTTAAAAAAAAAAAAAAAAATACACGTGGCAGAAACCCAGCATAGAAAATTACAGCTCAAACTATTACAGTTTGGCAAAGTTTTAAGCAACTGAAAACAGGGTCTTGTATTGGGAAGTGCTGGATAACCTTAATAATAGGCAGCACTACTAGCCCAATCTATAATAAACCCTCCCACCTTCTCAAGCTTACAGACAGGGCACATCAAATAACCAGCCAACTTGGAATATAACCCAAATGGCTGGTCATAAAAGACAAAAGATGATCATTCAGGTATTCTTTTAAGAGGCTTAAAATTCAAAAGAAAAACTTAAAAATAATATCAGACTTGGGGAGTCAGTGTAAAGATTTCATTACTGGAGTAATATGTTGTGACTTCCAAATATCAGACTATATTCTGTTGTTTTTAAAGCCCCAAGCTGCCAAATACTTAAGCAAGTGCTTAACTTTAGGCACATTAAGTTCCACTCAAGTCAGTAGAAAATTTAGCCATGTGCTCTTCTGAACAGGGATGGACATAAGTACAGATGTAAGGATTAGTATTGCTTATTTGCTTTGCTGACCCAGGGACTAAATTAGTTGCAGGAACCATGCTCTGGGGTGGGGCTAGGGATGAGGGGTTTGGGGTGCAGTAGGGTGCTTTGGGCAGGGATCGAGGAGTTCGGGGAGTGGGAGGGGGATTAGGGCAGGGGCAGAGGTTTGGGGTGTCAGGGGGTGAGGTCTCCAGCTGGGGGTGCGAGCTCCGGGGTTGGGCTGGGGATGAGAGGTTTGGGGTGCAGAAAGGTGCTCCGGGCTGGGACCAAGGGGCTCAAAGGGTGGGAGGGGGATCAGGGCTGGGGCAGGGGTGTGGGAGGGGGTCAGGGGTGTGGTGCTTGGGGTAGGGGCAGCATGTGGAGTGGAGCCCCCTGGCTGCCCCTACACATAGGAGCCAGAGAGGGGCCATGCCACTGCTTCCAGGAGCCACATGGAGCGGCCCCTGACCCTGCTCCTGGCTGGAGCACCAGAGTGGGGCAAGCCCCAAACCCCGCTCCCTAGCAGGAGCTCGACAGCTGAATTAAAATGGCTGGTGGGACAGATGTGGCCCGCAGGCCGTAGTTTGCCCACCCCTGTGCTAATATGATGAAAACACATTAATTTACTCACTCCATCAAGGCTTTCTCTTACATCTTACCCCCATAAAGTCAAAAAATTTTCCTACAAAACTCTGTATTTATCTGGTTACCCTGCCATTGTTCAAAATCAACAGCTGCTACCAAAGGCATCTTTAGAAGTACATATATTCTCCAAAAGAAATCAATCCAGTGACCACATTCCCTCCCAAAAACTAACATCACTTCCATAGTAGGTGCTTTAGTGGGTCAAATTTAACAGTCTTTTTCTGTTTAACAAACCTTAAATAATATAATTTTTCCTTTGAAGAGGGCCATTGCTTTACAGTGGTCCTGCGAATCAGGTAAACCATCTGCCAGCAGATGTTCTACCTCTTGGAGCCAGACCTCGATGCTGTCTAGAGGTGGGGGTAGTGCACAGTCCAGCTTTGTTTTCCATTCATTAATCTAAAAGGCAAATACAAGTCAATGGTAAAATCTCTCTGTTTATTTCTTACCCTATTCTCAGGGGATTAGCAAGATTATTATATATAATACTTGTTAATCTAACATTCTAACTACTTCACAGACAAATTTTGCGCTCAGTAGCAAGCAGGCAGTTCCCACAGCAGTGAAATGGGAGTCATTTGGGTGCATTCAAGATCAGAATTTTCTCCCCCGCTTGCAATCTTCTTGGTGCTACAGGGAATTGAGCAGTTTTTGTCAACATACGATGACTAACAAAGTTTTGTCACAGGGAAATTTACCCAAAGTTAGTGGCACCTTGACACATGACTTCTATCATGAATAATGTGCTCTGACTGTCTTTCCACCACTGCGGACCAAAAGTATCTGATCCACAGTAGCCACTAATCAAGCAGGGAGATACTTGGCATAGAATCATAGAATATCAGGGTTGGAAAGGACCTCACGAGGTCATCTAGTCCAACCCCCTGCTCAAAGCAGGACCAATCCCCAACTAAATCATCCCAGCCAGGGCTTTGTCAAGCCTGACCTTAAAAACCTCTAAGGAAGGAGATTCCACCACCTCCCTAGGTAACGCATTCCAGTGCTTCACCACCCTCCTAGTGAAAAAGTTTTTCCTAATATCCAACCTAAACCGCCCCCACCGCAACTTGAGACCATTATTCCTTGTTCTGTCATCTGCTACCACTGAGAACAGTCTAGATGCAGCCTCTTTGGAACCCCCTTTCAGGTAGTTGAAAGCAGCTATCAAATCCCATCTCATTTTAAACAATCCCAGTTCCCTAGCCATTCCAATCCTTAGTTCAGGGACAGTTGACATGAGCAAGCTCATTACCGAGTACTATCCAATGGGATTAACAGTCCTGCTATGGCAGAGTTGGATAATGGAGGAAGGCCACCCATGCCATGGAAAAAAAATATCTCATCAGCTACAGACTCTATTGCTCGCTCTTTTCTCTGCTGCTTCATTATTTTAACCCTTATTATGTCAAACCGAACATTTTAAGCATAGATCAGCCCAAAACTCTGCATCTGAATGCTGCTAAGCTCAGAGGACGATCAGATCAAGATCATGCTTTGCATGCCGCTGGCAGCCCTAGGATCAGATAGACATAAAGAGAGCCACATTTGTCATCACCCTCCTCTAGCCACAAACCCCCAACTCCACCCCCACACCTCTGCAGCCCTGCACACCAGGCCCAGCTCAACTGGACCTCAGGATCATGGCCAATACCTCAGTATAGTGATTCCTCCCCCTCCCGAAAAAGGAGAAACATAATTATACTACAGTATAAATTCCTGGGGTGAGCTTTATCGTCTTCATAGAATGTGTTCACATTAATAACATAAACAGCAGCTAGAAATATTTCTGTAACCTGGGAGGTTAGGTTATCCCATGTTGCTCTCATCCGTTTCTGATCTTCATTTAGCTCAGGCACACTTCTTTTTGAAGACAACACTGGCAGAAAGGGTCTTTTCTCTTCATTAAACAATTCCATAAATGACAGCATTTCCTAGGGTTAAAATGGGAAGGCAATCTATAGTGGAAAACTACCACATGTAATAATTCCTAGAACCAGATATTACTGTTGGAGGTGAATTTCTGACTCTCATTTACTTCAGTGGGTGGTCCAGATAAGGAATGATGGAATGATAAAACCACTGAGGTCAATGGGAATCAGGCACCATCATCTAAGGGCAGTATCTGGGCCTCACAATATAACACTGTAGCTGAATTTTTATTTAATATCATGTTAATACATTATTCCCAAGCAAACGCACAGTAATATCTCTAACTTTTTCTACTGCTATAACTATTCAACTGTACTGAGAAAAATATCTTGTCTGAGACTAGGCATAGTCAACATGGGGAACTGTGAAGGCTAGGAAGATATTACATGTTAGATACAAGGCTAGGAGGATATTACATGTTAGATACAAGGCCAAAGTGTGCCACACAGATGTTGCCCAACTGGGGTGGAAACATTTTAAAATCTGTTACTTTTGCATTTTGACTGTCAATGCATAGACTGTCAAGAGGGAAGTCAGACCAGCTGCAGAACATAGAGTAAATCTAGCCTGGCTGACTCTGCATGGAACTTAAATAAGAGGAAGAGAACAAAACACTCCTCCCTGCCTATTATAATATTCAATCACTTGTTTTCAGTCAGACTTTGTACGGGTTCATGTTCTCTCAGGGATAAATTGTGACTGTCACCCCACTATTAGTGTAGAGGGCCCTGGATTCAGCAAAACCGCCAGCAAGGGAAACCACTGCACAGGGACTGCAAGTCCCATACTCTTCCAGAAGTACAGCTCCATGGGGTCTCCCTGATGGATGACGGGTTTGGGGGCAGGCTACGGCAAGTGCGGTATGTGGATCCACTGGCCATTCTTCCCCTGCTCCTAAAGAGGGCAGAGAGCAACACCCATTAGGGGTTGCTGCAGCATGAAGCTGCAATAGCACTCACTGTGTGGAGAAGGGGATAATTACCTCTCTAATGGCCCCATAAATCTCCCTTCTACATACTCCGTTATCTGGGCTGTACAAATGGAAGAAGCCATTCCCCTAAGGCATGAGTAGCAGCCAACACTTCCAGCACCCCTTCAGTGACAACAAACTGACGCAAGACCTACAATATTATCACCACAGTAACTGAGAAGCATATATCTACATTCCTCCTAGAGAGGGAATTTTATCTTAACTCTTCCTCGGTGACTTCGGTTTATTTACCAAATCCAGTGACAGATTTGGGGGGAGGGGACGGTGTTAAATTTAAATCTTCAGATTGGACAATAACTTGAAAAGCTACTTTTGGGGGGCTTATTTTAACATTTCTCTTTGCAAATACTATCATATTCAAAAATGTCATTTAATGCTACTTACTTGAAATTTTCTATAGCATGTTTCACTTTCTGTATCAACCAACAACTTTGTTAACTTCTTCTCTTGTGCAGTCAGCCAGCTCAAGGCCTCTTTTACTTTCCCCTGGTAATTGGAGCAGAAAATTCCATTTTTGCATTCTGCAAGTCTTATTTTTAGTTTGCATTGTGTCATAAAACAACACACTAGTGAAGCCTTCCCACTCACTAAAGGTCTGTTCCAAAGCCCATTGAAATCAGTGAAAAGACTCCCACTGATTTAATGAGCTTTGGATCAGGCCGTACAAATAGATGAAAGCCAAAATCTTCAAACCTGGTGCCAGAAGTTAGTTTCCTGAATACAGTAAGGCAGCTTGAAACAAGTAGCCAGACTTCAGGGTGTTACAGGAACATGCTATCATATGTAAATTGTTGGTTAATAGATAAAGGTGCCAGTAGATGGCATTCAAGAATATACAGCATACATCCTGGGTTTTGTAGACCCAATAGAATTCTTGCTATGCCCTTCAAATGGCTTTCTCTGGATGCTCTTTATATCAGCTTCTAACAAGAAGGATCTGGGTTGCTCAGCACTTTTGAAAATCAGTCTACTTCTATCTAGGTACCTAGGTATAATTTTGGGAGCTTGCATTTAGGCAACGAGGTCAGAAAATGTTGGCTGGAATATTTATGGACATCTTAACTAACAAAAAAGTGAACTTTGCAACAAAGTTTCTGTCTACACTATTAAAAAAAATCTACCATGTTGGGGATTTTGGTTACAATAAAATAGGGACACACAAGGTTAGAATAAGCTCAATTGTGTCACTGTAGACAAGATCACACCATGTTTTACAACTATGTTACTGAACCATGCTACAGTAGGGGTGGGCAAACTTTTTGGGCCGAGGGACACATCTGGGTGGGGAAATTGTATGCACGGCCAGGGCAGGGGGTTGGGGTGCGGGAGGGAGAGCGGGGTGTGGGAAGGGGTGCGGTGTGCAGGAACGGGCTCAGGGCAAGGGATTGGGGCAGAGGAGGGGTGCGGACTATGGGAGGGAGCTCAGGGCAGCAGGTGCGGGGTGCGACAGGGGGCTCAGGGCAGGGACTTGGGGTGCACGGGGGTGCAGGGTGCAGCAGGGGCTCAGGGCAGGGACTTGGGGGGCAGGGTGCAGGAGGGGTTCGGGCTCCGGCCCGACGCCACTTACCTAAAGCGGCTCTGGGGTGGCAGCAGCGCGCACTGGGTCCAGGGCAGGCTGCCTGCCTGCCTGCCCTGGCCCCGCACCGCTCCGGGAAGTGGCCAGCACCACGTCCCTGCGCGGCCCCGGGAGTGGAGGGGGCCCACACAGGGCTCTGCGGGCTGCCCCTGCCACACCTCCAGGTACCTCCCCCAAAGCTCCCATTGGCCGCAGTTCCCCGTTCCAATGGGAGCTGCGGGGGGCGGTGCCTGGAGGCAAGGGCAATGCACAGAGCCCTCTGCCCCCCCAGGTGCCTCAGGGACATGGTGCCGGCCGATTCTGAGAGCAGCGCAGGGCCTGTGGCACCAGGGGGGGCAATCCCACGGGCCAGATCCAAAGCCCTGAGGGGCTACAGACTTTGCAAAGGAGGTGTTGAAATTCTCACTCAGAGTTATGAAAAGCAAAAAAGTACACGCATTTGGCTTGGTTCAATGATAAAAGAAATGACATACCTGCATGTCTTCTTCAGCCACAGGTAAACTTCTGGAATACTGCAGAAACTGAGCTACATAAGTCATGATAGATTTTTCATCTGGACTGATAACATCGACATCTGTGAGAGGTAGCACACTATTAGCTCATTCCTGCATATTTCTCAGTTTGATTGTACAATTATATTCTACAGAGCAATCATGAAAATTTAGCAAATACAAATGAATTTATTTTCAGCATTTCAGTTAAAATTTCACTGACAAAAAACAGTATTAAATTAATTTTTTTCCTCAGGAATACTGTAATACAAAACAGCAAATTAGAAAAGAAGCAGGCAATTGTTAATATCGTCATCATGCAGCTTTATATTTTTTCTTCTAAAGGATGTTCCTGTAATTGTTGCCAAGTCAAAACTCCTATTAATTCAGGTTTCCTATGAACTATTCAGCAAAGAACCTCAGGTTAGAACATTCTTACTTTTATCATAAAGATCAGTATGTCATTTTACCCCCCAATCATCACAGTGATTAAACATTAAAAATTCTATTTAGGTACATGTACATTGCAAACGAAACCCCCAACAGCAAGTCTCAGACTCCAGCTCAACTGACTTGGGCTCATGCTACAGGGCTAAAAATAGCAGCCCATTAGGCTGGAGCCCAGGATCTGAGACCCACTCCCCTCACAGGGCTTTAGCCTGAGTGGGAATGTCTATACTGGTAGTTTTAGCCCATAGCGTGAGCCCTGAGCCTAAGTCCGTAGACCCAGGCTTTAGAACTCGCTGCCATAGATTTTTTTTGCGGTGTAGACGTATCCTTTGTTATGAACGGACACTGGTTTGACAGTATCAGCATCAGATCTTATACCAAGTGTATGCAAAACAGACCATTTACCTTCAGGTTCAAGAAGTCTTGGAATATTTAATTCATGTTCTGCAATTTTAAAAGCCTCCTTCAGATTTTCTTTGTTGGTTCTACCCTTTGCTCTGTCCATGTCAACTAAATCTGGTCTTAAAGCATGGATGATAGCTAAAAAAGCCAGTCCATTCCTCCAGCTTGATTGGAAATCTGCCACTTTGATAGATCCATGACTGCCCCAAAATCATAAAGAATAAAATGTCATGTTCTGTTTTCTCAAAATATTTAATATTCAGTTATCAATACAATGTAAACCATGTCAGACTGGGCCTAATCCAAATCCCACTCGAGTTACTGGGAATCTTTCCAATTCTGTGGAAGCTGAGTCAGCCCCATTATGCACGGTCAATATAATCAGTCCAACAAACTTAAAAACTGAAATATTTTTCATTGCATAGTATCATGCTGCTTTTACTTCTTGCTGTGTGCTGCAATGGCACTTGGATGACCAAATTTTCTTTTTTTTATTTATTACATTTAAGGCATCTATCAATGCCTTTTACAGCACAAAAAACAACAAGCCAATAGGAGTCAGGCATCTTACTACCTGAGGCCTTTTTGAAAATCCCAGCCTTAAATTTATTACATTACTTTTGGAAAGTTGTTGTTTTTCCAAAATGTTCAACTGAATTAGGACTAGAGAAATGAAAAAAAATATTTAGAGAGGGATCCCACAATTTCTACAATGCATCTGGTGTCTAGATGATACATTGATGTACATAGAAGATTCATCAGTTACAATGAGTCCTGAGAAAACAACTCCTCAAAAAACAGTTTGTGTATAGTGGATATGATGGTATGTGAACAGGGGTTAATGCAGGGTGTCAGTGATCTTTCATGATTAAAACGTGAGGGTCCATTGATTTAAAAAACAATGTTGGTCTTACATATATGTTATAGCAGTAACTGATATGTTAAACCCACTCTAATCGCAATCAAATAGATTATACCTTTTCTGAATAAAGACAGGCAAAAGAAAGATGATTAGGAAAGAGAGAGCTTTCATTTACATGCAAACCCCATAGCCTTAATAAAACAAATGAAAAATATAGAAAATGTAAGATTCAACTCCTGACAAGTCCCGTATATACATCCAGCAGAAAGCACCTGCTTTGCTGACGAACACTCTAACCTCCCACTAACATGAATGGAAGATTAGTGGGGTGACACCAGAAAAGGTAACCTGGAGAGCTAGAAAGAAAGGGCTGAGGTTTCGGTAATATTTTTTAAAATGTATTTGTGCGAGGCAGTGGCTTTTCAAGGAAATTCAAATGTAAAGCCCTGATCTTGCAAAATCATATGCACATGATTAGCACTCTCATTTAAGTCAATGGAATGACCTGCCGTGTGTCAAGTGAAGCAGGTGTATAAATCTCTGTTGGAGCAGAGCCTGAGCCTTCTTAACTCTATAAAAAGTCCTTAGCTCATGAAACTCTTTCTTTTGGCTTGTGCAATGCTCTGGGGTGAAAATGCATGAACTGGGATGCTGATTCTTTTCTAGGCATTCTGCTTTTTTTTTTTGTTCAACAAATTCTTGGACGATTAGTGTAACTTTGTTACTAAGAGAACCAGTAAATGCTAATCCAACAGGATTAAAACTGGCAAAGCATGCAAGCATTGCAGTAGGCACATTACACAAAGAACGGAGACAGCTGATAAAAAAGAAAGCCAAACAAGTCAATTTATTTATCAGTGTTTTCTTTGTAACGTTAGCTCCAACTTCTTATATTTAAAGGACGCACGTCAACATATTTACGCCCCAAATTTGAAATCCAAGCTTTGTTAGAATTGATGTGAAATGTCAACCAGATTCTAATGTGCTACTTCTTTGTTATACCTAGTAATCAGTCACTAAGAAATTAACCAGACAAAATATAGCGCCTTTATAGGATGACAGTAAAAATAAACATGAGATACAGTTTATATGCTTTCATGGTACTTACATTGAACATTGCTCCTTCACCCACAACAGGAGGGCCTTTTTAGCAGATATCTTCCACCGTTTCTTAACTTTACCTCTTTTTCTTGCCTGTGGGCTTGCAGCTAAAGATGAGTCGACAACGCTCGAACAATCGAGAGATGGATGATTATAACTACTACCAAGGGTCCATGCAAGTTCTTCAATCTACCAGAGACAGGGGAAGAGTTTAACAATGTAAAAATCACTGTTCACACTTGCTCAGAAGAGGCTTGTCAGAGTGGCCCAGTTTAATTCCCCAAAGATTCTGTCTGCATTGAGCATGCTCCAGCCCAGGGTTGAGAAGAACCTTCCCTGTTGCAGCTCTGGGCTGCTACAGACTGGGCCAGGCCCAGGCACCAGACCAGAGAACAGATAGCTGTCTCTCCTGTGCACATACCTTCAGGCAGAATCTGGCCCATGATTTTAAACCAGTTATAAAAAAATATTGACATGCACATCACACTGCTGTCAATCATATCCTGCTCAGCTAACAGGGACCCTAGTACCCATTTCAGAGAAGCAGTTACAGTGTACAATTAGAACATATTAGATGTTTCTTCTCTGAGCCAACACTTCAGGCATACATTGTGCTTATGCATAATTCATCTCATTTTGTGACCATTTTATTCCACAATTTTTTGTATGTTTTTCTCTATTAAAAATACTTTCTCACATCACTGCAATACTTACATGAAAATGTAATATAATTGTCCAAATTAGGCCAAGCACAATGGAAGGTTTTCCTTCAATAATGTCAGCAACATGAATATTTATGACCTTGATCTGGAAAAAGAGGATCACTGTTAAAGAAGGAACATGTTCAACAAACTAAACTGGTGTGAAGAGTGAATTTTAAAGTTAACTTTAATACTCACTGATTTGTTCTTTAAAAATTTCAAGGCATTTTCTATATTGCTTCTGCACTGGAACATGTTACATCCTTTCTCCCGTGGCTACAAAGTAAAACGAAAATATTGCTCTATCAGCTGTGACAATCTGTTTTATTTTAGATTGTTCACCAATAAAGGTCCAAATCCTGCAAAGACTGATGTCTGATTTTGCATCTATTGGCACCAGTGGCATCCCACTGACTTAAATGTTGCCGCATCAAGACCCTTGTGAGCAGTCAGCTCAACCACAGTGCCAGTAAGTTCTTGTTGCTTTAGCCCTTGCAACAAGGACAGCTGATTCTGAATGAGAGAGCCTGCAAGCCATGAGACAGTTGTTCCTGGCAGTGGAAGGTGTGACAGGATACTCACCCCCTGACTCCAGTGGGACTGCTCACATGCTTACAGTTAAGCACGTCCATAAATCTTTACAGCATTTAGGCCAAAGTCAGGATTTCATTCCTTTACTTTATCTTACCAGTTGTTGACCTGAAAGTACTTCCAGCAGGTCCAAGAGCACACGACCTTCTTTGACATCTGTATATAGATCTGAGATAACGGAAGGAGGAGTATGCTGCAAAAGTAATACATTTAGATGCAAGTTATATACTGAATTCTGAAATCATCGTTGAGCAAAATATCACTGATTGCTTTGCTTCTTTTTTTAAAAAAAGTTTTATTTTTTTGCCCTTTTTTTGTTCCACTTACCATTTTTCTGCTTATTTCAACAGAATGATATAGAAAATAGATTTCTTTTAAAGCTGAGGGCCCCAGTTCAAGAAAGCATCCTTGTTCAGCAAAGCACTTAAGTATATGCTTAACTTAAAGTAATTAAAGCCAATTAACTTTAAGCACATGCTTAAATGCTTTCCCAAATAAGGGTGGAATGAAGCACCCACTAAAGCGCTTTCCTGTACTAGGGCCAAAATTATCATGTTTCTAGCTATGCCTTTAAGGAGGCTAAGAAGAGGAGGGTAACTCAGTTTTGATGCAAAATTTCCAGTAACTAATTTTGAAAAATATGAAGGTCAGAAAAAGCAGCTGATTAATGTTCTTATTTTTCACCAATGAAGCCTAAGGTTTGAATATTGACTCTGGAGATAAATGAAAATGACTTCAATGTTGCTTGCTATTTGCAGACTTCGTAAAACCACACTGTGGCTCCCCATCTCTGCTCAAGAAGGGACCAGCACTGAAACAGTTCATACGCCACAGGTCAGGACCAAAATGCATTGACAGAGCAGATTCGTGAAAGCTTACAAGTACCTGCCTCCATCCTTGACTTTCACTGAATTAAAACAATGTTTTAAAAGCATTCCAGTGTAGCACAAATATACAACAATAAAACAAACAGCCTATGATAATGCCTATATAACACCACCAAAAAAACCCCCAGACAAACAAACAAAAACACCACACAAATATATAACCACACACACCCGTCTCTGCCATGTGCATGTTATTCAACAGTTAAAGCATACCTTTCCAGGCTAATTTTCCCTGTTGAACCATGAATATTTAAATTTGTTTGGTTTATTCATTCTTCTACATTTTGCTCTCCAAAGTACAGTTCTAAATTTATTCACAAACAGCAGCAACGTCAAAAAAACAACAACTTTGTTTAACATTAGTTAAGATTGCGCTCCTCAGTAAACAAATCATAAAAAATTAGGAAATGCAAAGTAAAGGATAAAAAGTTTGCGAAGTGAAGCATTCTTGAGTTAGGAAATGCCAGAATGAACATTGATCGTGCAATCTTAATTCAGCCCACTTGTGCATATGCATTACGATACAGTCATTAATTACATGATCCCATATTATTATTATTATTATTATTTTACACAGAACCCTGGTTTGTTCAGGGCGTAGGATGGATCTGCTCTGGGGATGAATTGGGACTGTGTAGTGAAGGAGCCTGTTGCCTGTAGGACCCCTGCCTCATTTGCTGCAGAAGTTGGTAGGTGTGTAGTGAATGAGCCAGAAGCCGGAGGAAAACAAAGGATGGTCTTGTGGTCAGGATAGTTCAATGCCACGTGAAGGCTTGGATTCTATCCCTGCCTCTGCAACAGAGTTCCTATGTGATGCTTGGCAAGTCAGTTACACCAAACGGGGTTCACAAAGTCACTTCTGCATGTAATTAAAGACTATATAACAATCATACCACAGGGGCACTGAATTAAGGTTCCTTGGGCGACATTCATTCTGGCATTTCCTAATTTGATAATACTTGACTTTGCAATTTTTTAATCCTTTTATATCCTTAACTTTGTACTTCTTATTTTTTATGGTTTGTTTACTGAGGAGGGCAATCTTAAAGAATGTTAAACAAAAACTTTTTTGTTATTGAATTTCCTGATTGCCCCGGGCAAGAGGCGGGGAGAGCAGGGGGAAGGCGCTGATCTATGGGGTCTGCCAGTGGGCGGGAGGTGCTGGAGGGAGCGGGGGCAGGTGTAGGGGAGCTGATGGCGGGCTGCCAGACTGTTTAATACCTGTATTAAATTGCTTATTTAAAATTGTTTAAAACGTATATAATGCCTTTTGTCTGGCAAAAAAAAGTTTCCCTGGAACCTAACCCCCCCTATTTACATTAATTCTTATGGGGAAACTGGATTCGCTTAACATCATTTCACTTGAAGTCACATTTTTCAGGAACATAACTACAACGTTAAGTGGGGAGTTACTGTAATAGAGCACTTCCACCTTTGTTGTTTTCAATGTACATTTTATTGCCATTGTTATCTTTGTGAAGTGCCACATTTCACCACACAGTGTCATGTCGACAAATATATTCAAAGTAATTAAATTAATCTGTAGTCATATAAAACCCTTGGAAAACCAGAAGAAGCACAGAAAAGGGGCTGTCATTTTGTAGCTTTGTATTCATGTAACCCTTTTTGAGGAAAGTAACAAACAATTAACCTTGAAATGAAACAGTACAAACCCAAACAGCACAACAGGAACTTATCCAAACACAGTATGCTTCCATTACAATTACTCCTGTGACCTACCATAGTCTGAGGTAAATCAGTTATCAAAGGCAGCCATTGCCATGACGATAGGATGCAGTGTTGTTGTATTCGTGTTGGTCCCAAGATATTAGAGAGACAAGGTGGGTGAGGTAACAGCTTTTATTGGGCCATCTTTGGTGAGAGACTCTTTCATCAACAGAAGTTGGTCCAATAAAAGCTATTATCTCACCCACTTGTCTCTCTAACAAGGGTAACAGTAACTTTCCCCAAGTGTGCAAACAAACTGGGGGAGGGTGAGTGATGAGTAGTTATCTCCAATGTCACAGTGTTACAGCTCACATGACAGCAGAGGGCATCAAATGTAAGGGGGGAAGCAGGGGAATCAGGCTTTTTCACTGTTCCTGTTTTCCCAAATTTCCTAAATAAACAACAATAAATCAATATAAAATACACACTGGAGATCATTCCTCACACATATTAATTAATGAGTGAAATTTGCTTCAAATTTCCCAGGGCATGTTTATAAAAAAAAGGGTTTTGAGACACAGAACCTGAAAAGCATTTCTGATGCAACCTTAACTACGGTCTCATTATTTCAAGACAATAAGACAAAACTATGTTCCACAGACCATTTTCTTACCTTTGCCAACTGTGAATTTATCCAACTAGTGAAGGTTTTCTTCTGGATACATTCCTGCTCCACTGTGAAAAAAGAAAAATCACTTAATAAAACAATTTAACTATTTTTATTTCACTTTTTCAAAGAGACACATGGACTCCAACTCAAATCTAAGTTCTGTCTTCAGTTATCTCAGTGGGTTTTTTATACGGATTTTAATATTATTTTCTGGAATCTAACTGGTATTTTCCTCCACTCAGAAATGAAAGCATCTCCAAAAGCTCCACAACCAGAAAACGCAGTCTTACTGGACTTGATGGGGCTTTATCTGAGGGAAAGGTCCATCCACACAGAGAATCTTAATGTTCTTTAAGATTTTTTTTAAAAGCTCAACTAATGCAAATAGTAAAATGAACAAATGAGCCTACAAAGCAATACGTCTAAAACAGCTTGGGCCTCAACTTATTTCTAAATGTGCCTCAAATGCCTTAGGCCTTTTGTCAGCATAAATCTACTGTTGCAATTCTAAAAGTTCAGATCTAGGGTAAAATTGTCAAAAGTGTCAAAAATCACTAAGGGTTTGTCTACACAGGGATAAAAATCCGGCAGCAGGTCCTGGTCAGCTGACTTGGGCTCACAGGTCTCAGGCTCCCAGGCTGAAAAATCATTGTGTAGACATTTGGGCTCAGGCCTGAGTCCCAGCTCTGAGATCCTGTGAGGGTGGAGGGAACTCAGACTCCAGCCCAAGCCCAAATGTCTACACAGCGATTTTTTAGCCCCACAGCCTGAGCCCTGCAAGTTGAGGCCGTGCTACAGGGCTTTTGTCCCCGTATATACATACCCCTAGGTGTCTAAGTCCCATTGACTCCGCAAGAAAACCAAAAAACTCTCTTTTTTTCCCTCCCCTCCCTTTTATTTAAGAACCCCCCAAAGATCTAATTGTATTTAATTCTTCATTTTTACACAGTATAGCTAATAGGAATAGTATGTTAATTGGCATACAACTACAATTATTATCAAATGCTCTCACATGACTCACATTAAAGGTAGTGGGAGCTGCATGAACAAATCTAAAGGCATAATCTATTTTGATTTCTCTGGTGTCCCTCCCAGGCTTTAGGCATATATTTCATTCAACTTAGGTTGCTACCAACCTTCCTCTCCCCTGACAGCTTTCCCACTACCTGCAACCCATCTGATTAAAGCCATGAAATCTGAGGTGCATGGTAACAGACCTATGGTAATCCAACTAGAAAGATGATTAAACCAGGCCAATTAACTTGGCCACTTAATTAGGACAAATTCTGACATGTGTATGGCACTTATCCCTCTCTCTTGGTTCCAACTTGTATGCACGCTCGTGGGACATTTTGAAACTAGTGCTCTTGTTAGCTAAGACGTGTAATGTTGTATCTAGAACATTGGTTAAAACAGACTGAAAAGGGTAGGGGAGATCACACTGTACCAGCCCAGCAGAGGGAACAAACTCTATCCGCAAAGTATGATTTTCATCCAGATCGGGAGGGCCAGTAGTACGATCTCCACATCACCGACACAATGCAGGACGCTAGGAGAGGGTGCAGGCAGAGTGACCATGCATGGGGCCCTCTGCAGCGCCAGTGCACCAGAAAGGGAGTGTCTGCTTGAGGAGTGAGCAGAGGAGGGGTTTGGGGATCTGCACTTACATAGATCCCGAGGCCCAGAACTCCTACATATAGGGTGCAGAGAAGTAATGGCTATACCACCCATTGGCTGTCTGTGACCTACCCCTCAGGTTGGGAATTGGTGAATTCCAAAGCCCCCCACCTCACAATTCCCAACACCATTCCCCAAACAGCCAAGCTTTGTGAGGGGAGGGATGCCAGCCCAATACCTGCCTGGGAAGGGACAGGGAGAGCTGTGTCTTGAGGGCCCTCCCCTCCCTCATGTGTGAAGGGAAAGTAGAGCAAAGATGGCCTGACAGAATTGTCCAAGTCCGTTCTGCAGTCACTGCAGTACCCTGTGCACAGCTCCAAACTTGTGCCTGCCCCTACACAGCCTTCAACAAGAACTCCCACTATGAAGTAGAAGGTGACTGGATCTGAGAGCAGTGGGCTGCTGGTAGGAGGGGCTCTATGGGCACTGAAAACCTAGCAACCATCTCGGGGATGGAGTTATCTCTAACCATGCAATGAGTCCAGATTCTAAACCGGTAGGCAATTGGTAGAAACAAAAATGTTAGCAGAGGGGATCATGTGAAATTGAACAGCCCTTGTGCCCCAAAGCCTTCCTGCTATATGACTGCACAAATAATCCAAAAGACAAATATGAGAGAAGGTTTGTTCACTTGGCACTGCAGGCCAAATGCAGAATTACTCTACAATGAAAATCCAGCCATTCCCCTGCAGAAAGATCCCAGAACATATGCCCACAAAAAAAGCTTTACTGCTCTGCTTGAGAAAATGAAACCCATTTCATACAAGTGCAGCAAGTACTTTTATTATGCTCATGGAATACAGCTAACACAAATTCCCATGCCAAAGCCCCAGTCTTGCATCAGGCTTTACTAGCATCTAACTCTGCACCCATACAGAGCTCCATTAAGTGAGACTCTGTACGGACAAAGGGGCAGAGCTCAGTGCAGGATCTACACCTAAAGAAGTAGATAGCTAATTCTGGTTCATATTTCTAGATCATCTACCAAAGCCTTAATACTAAATCTGCCCAGAATTAAATATTCATATTCTGCACATCAATAATACTTTGCATGATACATCTAAACAATCTCTCTGTGGCTCTCCATAACCCATCATGCTTTGTATCTAGTATTTGTAATAGTACTACCCTGACTCCACCACAGCCAAGTATGTAGCACTCTATTTTCTCTCGTGATTATATTATTGTTCACGTTTTTAAAAATGAACATTAAAACTAAATTAAAAAGGAGAGGAGACTGTGTGCATGCAGAAATAGAATATAAAAATAATTTTTGTTTTGAAAAAGGGATAACATTAAAAACATAAAACACAGAAATACAGCATTTGAGGCAAATCATAATCATTACTGCTCTAGGAATTAGGTAAACAACACCAAGATATCGGATTCAAGTTAGCACATAAGCAAGCCACACCCCCTTGCTATATTTCAAGCTGCAAAAATATCATGGAGCCTTTGCCAATTATTTAACTGAAATTTGAGTGGATGGTGGCTACTGACTGTAGCAGGCAAGCACGGCTGGTATTTCTACCATTTGAAAAGGAATGTATACCCAAGACTCAATATTTCACTGAAGCCAGTGGTTCCCCATCTCCCTTCTTGCCCCACCCCCAGCTCACACACACTGTGCTGTTGCTGAGCCAGAGAACTAGCTTTTGGGCCTGATTCTGAGAGACAGTGAGGCGCATTAAGCCCTTTGCACTTGTCTTTTGCCTCTATCAGGCCAGTGGCCTCTGATGTGTAACACTTTTGGACATGAACAATATGGGCCTGATCCTGCAAATATTTTCTCATGGGAATAGTCCTTACTTAGGCAACTAGTCTCACATGTTGAACTGGGGACAGGTAATTTAATAATCCATTTAACGGTGTCAGATATTCTCCCCCCTATGCAGGGTACATTGGCTCCCTCTACTTCCCATCCCTCCTGCTCACTCTCCTGCCAGTTGTTCCCAAGGGAAAAACCTATGGTGCAGACCCTGCAGCCTACAGCTGCCACTGTGCCCAGACATCATGAAAGCAATGCAAAGTTGGGGATAAGGAGTTCTTTCTCCTTTCTACACCCTGTGGGGCTGCGTAAGGATTGAGCACATATCTAGCCTACAGCTTGGTTTACTTTCCTGACCCATAAAAAAAACTGTCATGAATCAATAACAAGCTCCATTACAAGAATAGCCAACAGCTCACAAAGCTCTTTGGATAGTAGCCAGGTGTAGTACAACATTCAGATCAGTATACACACATCTGCCCATGCACCCCACACATTCTACTCTAGACATGTTCCTAGCAGAGTGGCAGATGATTATTTCTTCATTTTTACTGTGAATGTGTATTTCCGCTAGTCTAAGACTCCAAGGCTTTAATGATTTATGAAAGCTCAAATTCTTGTATCTATCATGCGGTTCATTAAAAAGGATTTTTATTTCTAGGAGTATGAATGAGTTCTTTGTTGGCTATTTTAATAGGAGTCTAAACGGCCTTAGATTTATCTTGCCCTAGTTTTCAAAATGTAACTGATCCAGAATAAATAAAGCTATCCAAAAACTAATACAGCACTTCCTTCACCCCTGGCAAAATCAGTGCCCAAACTTACCATGCCAGAAAATGGAGCTGATGAGACAAACATGCATCTGACAATATGAGAACACCTGAAAAATCTCAGATTTATTTTCTCTTGCTTTTTAAAGTCAGTCTTTAAAGAATAACTTTTGGGGAGGAACAATAATAATTAATCTGTTACATACAGCAATTGACGCTAAAGAGTAACTGTTGGACACTTACTAGCGTGTCCTGACATGGACAATCACAGCCACTACTTAACAGGCTAATCAGTCAAGGCCAGGTCATCGGCATGCGATCTAGTACATAGTATAGGGCAGTGCATTGGTGAACTGTTTCAAGAGCATCCCAAAGGAAAAAGTGAGAGTCAAGGAGTTGCAATCTCCCAGCTGGTCTCCCCACTGCTCCAGGAAAGGAATACTCTGTGATAGGTATAGATCTGTCACAGCACACACACTCAGGTATGTCTACACTGCATTGTAAGCCCAGGGTTTGAGTTCAGGCTCAAATCTAACCCCCCTTCCGTCAACATACAGATTGCACTCACCCTGGGCTCAGACCCAGAATACCAGGACCCCACGGGGGTGGAAGTTCCAAGCCTGAGTCAAGCCGGGACCCAGGATTCAAGCCCTATTGCTTTGCTGTGTAGACACAGCCCCATTGGGCTCACACTCTAAGAGTCCACCAAAGCTATCCCACAATCCTAAGGACTGACTTTCTTTGTCCTCCGGACAGTCTAGTTTAGTGGACAGTCAGGTTTTATCATGCTGCACCATGAACAAAGGGATGGAATGGTTACATTTTGGGAGGGTGCTAGGAAGTCTGGAATATGGGTGGTTGGACTCAGGTATACATAATGCAGAGTAGACTCTGGAGCCCCAGATTGTGACCCACGGTTCAACAATTCCTAATCTGGGGTTTCAATGAGTGTAGACACTCAAGCCCTAGGTTAACAAACCCAGGGTCTGCTAACTTGATTCTACTAACGCTGGATTTACATTGCAGTGTAGACTTACCCTCAAATGCTGGTGTAATTACACCACCAGGCATGTGGAAGGGGAGAAATCTAAGTTATGCCCTCTTCCCACCTTCTCCTATCCTTTCCTGCACAGCTGCATAAAGGTGGGACGTAGCAGCACTGAAGAGCCTGCTTCTCCCTGCACGCAGGAAGTGGTGGTACAGTGCACCAGCACAAGATGGCCACAATTTGGCCCTGAGTGCTTGTCAAAACATTCTGATACAGTGAACATACCAAACAGGTTATTCATTAGCAGGATCTCTGGGATATCACAGCCAATGAAGTATTTGATACTGCATGATTTTTTAGAGATATGGATTTTAAACAGTTAAATTACATTATTTTAAAATAACTGAACCAATCCTGCAACTTCATTTATTTCTATCTTATTACCATTTTCATTTGAACAGGAAGAATTACCTCTAGCATAGCCTCGCCCATCCCCCTCCTTTTCACAGTTCCAGTTAGCTGCAAGTGCTGGGTAAGTTCCTGCACTTTTAGAAAAATAATTACACATTTGCCATATGGGTGGAAATTCAAAACAGTGATTTCTATTTATTCCGTTCCTCTCCACTAATCAATGCAGTTTCATTCACTCCTAATAGGAAGGCAGAAAAAGAAGTCTCCAGAGCTGATGCTAATGTCCACCCGTACAGTGTTATGTTATCAGTCAGTAATAAAGATACTTTCATCAAGTTTTATGAGCCTGTCCAAAGCCAAATGAAGTCAACAAGAGTCTTTCCATTGACTTCAGTGGGCTTTGGATCAGGCCCTATGTGTTCAAAGTGCTGCACAGATATTAATCATCACATCACCCCTCTGTGCAGCAGGTAAATGTGAGCCCCTGACCCCAAACCACCTACTTATGACCTCCCATTCCCAGAAATTGAAAGCAAATTCTCCAGCCCACAGACACCTTCACCAACTCAAGAAGACTCATTATACTGAGCTTTGTGATCATTAGGTTTCTATCTATCTAGATATCTAAGGTACTTCTACGTGCCCCATTATCATCGTACAGTATCTGAACCCCTCTGTCTTTATTTATCCTCACAGCATCCCTATGAGGTAGGCCAGTGCTATTATCGCCACTGAACTAAGGCACAGAGAGACTAAGTAACTTGCCCACGGTCACACAGGACATCTCTTCTGGAGCAGGAAACCTCCTGCATTCCAGATTAGCACCCTAACCACTGGACCATCCTTCCTCTTTACTGGGGGTAGGGGAGTTTATTTTACTCATTTTCAGTGTTGAGTTTTGGCTCTTATAATACCAGGTAACTTCTTAGACCAATTGTTTTTATAGGTTTACTTGAAAAGTGAAAGAAAAATACTCATACAAACTTTTTTAGCACATCTCATTTACTGTTTGCATCCTAAGCCCACATACCAAAAGGCCGCATGCCATGCAGTTGCTATGTGCAATCAAGAAGTGAACTGCAGACAGGATACTGGGATTTACAGCAGACACCATAAACAGGATGTAAATTTCACTGTAAGTCCCCTGATAGGAACTTTTCCATTTTTAAAAGTGACTCGTGCAAAACAGAGCCAGTGTTGTTTAAAAAAAGAAAAGGAGTACTTGTGGCACCTTAGAGACTAACCAATTTATTTGAGCATGAGCTTTCGTGAGCTACAGCTCACTTCATCGGATGCATACTGTGGAAACTGCAGAAGACATCATATGCACAGAGACCATGAAACAATACCTCCTCCCACCCCACTCTCCTGCTGGTAATAGCTTATCTAAAGTGATCATCAAGTTGGGCCATTTCCAGCACAAATCCAGGTTTTCTCACCCTCCGCCCCCCCACACACAAACTCACTCTCCTGCTGGTAATAGCCCATCCAAAGTGACCACTCTCTTCACAATGTGTATGATAATCAAGGTGGGCCATTTCCTGCACAAATTCAGGTTCTCTCACCCCCTCACCCCCCTCCAAAAACCACACACACAAACTCACTCTCCTGCTGGTAATAGCCTATCCAAAGTGACCACCCTCCCTACAATGTGCATGGTAATCAAGGTGGGCCATTTCCAGCACAAATCCCGGTTTTCTCACCCCCCCCACCCCCATACACACACAAACTCACTCTCCTGCTGGTAATCGCCTATCTAAAGTGACCACTCTCCTTACAACGTGCATGAAAATCAAGGTGGGCCATTTCCAGCACAAATACAGGTTTTCTCACCTGGACTCTTTCCTATTCTAGTTAAAATCCAGAATCCCTAGTTGTAATAAAACAGCAACTGGATAGACCAGGGATTAGGTTAGATCCCAGAGGATTACCATCTAGGAATTCCCAGTTTGAGCAATCTCTGGAATACCAAGTCCACCTGACAGGTACATACTCATGCAAGTAAAATAAAGGAGATACAGATAAGCAGAAGGCAATTTTGGAAAGACGCATGTACTCTAATATAAAATGCAGAAAAAATTATCCACTTATCACTATTTGTGAGGTTTCAAGTAAACAGAAAACACACTGTTATTCTTTCTTCCTAATCATTCAGGGACTATTCAACACATTTGAATTAAATTAAATCATTGCAATATGTTAAATTATTAAACACACCTAAAATAGTTTCTGCTCTCATCCTCTTATATTATCATCCTTTTGGGTACCATCAAATATTAATATATACATGTCAATAAATAAAGAAAACAACTGAGCACCTACTCTGCTAATGAACTGTTGAAAGGCTACATCCTTGCATTTGGTATTTAGCTCCTAAATGTAACAGGCTGAAAACCTGCTTTTTTTTTTTTTCCAACCCTCTCATCCTCCCTAAACTATTTGTGTAGTGGAATTTTGGGGTCCACTGATGCTATGACACCCAACATGATGCAACCTACTAAAAAGAACACATTACTCCCATTTATGCAAATTTGCCACCACCAATCAACTCTACAAATAAAAAAAAAATTGTAACTTATACACTCCACTGGCCATACACCATCATTTTAATCCTTTTCTATATTCCATGAAAAGGACAGAGCAGCGTATAATTGGAGAACTCAACAGCATATTTCATATTCAGAGATATCCTGTCTTTATTTCTATTATCAACACAGAATCACAGGGTTAAGTGGCCCTCAAATGGGTTAAGAAGGGGAATTACGCTCCAGTGCTGGTGTTCAAATTGGCTCAGCAAGCATGGAAAGTAAATTCTGTATCCTGCCTAGGCTTGTTCAGCAGAGAGCTCACACCTACCACCCCTGTGCATCCAGGCTTTCCTGCCAGGAATTAGTATTGGAAAAGGTGAGCTGGGGAAAGGACCAGGTGTGTCCTTTGGGACACTTACCAACCCATCCTAACTTGCATCAAAGAAATGAATAAAATGTCCTGCTGCAAATAGAGAAAAGCTTCTAATCAGCTCCAGATACTAGCCCAGCTGCCATATCTTACTGCTCACCTCCACCACACATACACCCCTGCCCTCACACCCTCTCCTCATTTCAAGGTAACTTCTGGATTACATGAGAGCTGCTTCGCCCAGTAGCTCCCAAACCTTTTACCATCGGGCCCTGCTTGTATCAAAGGAAATGAGCCCAGGCCGCCCCTCCCCATGTACTAGAGACATTTGCATATAATCGTATACCGGCCTTTTGTGGCATACCTGGGTACTAAAGGGCATTGAGCAACGTGGCCTTGCCGCAGCACAGCTCAGCAAGAGAGAGGAGCTGGTTTCTATGCCCACAGCTTGTCTAGAGAGGACAAAAGTGACCCAAACTGAAACCTGAGAGCAGCCTGTAAGTTTCTCCATGGGACCAGGCCTCCAGCAGAACAACTATTGGGAGGGGGCTAGGCAGCAGACTGCCCCTTGCACCACCCTGCCAACAAAGCATGGGGGCAACTGGCTGCTGCCTCCTCCCTCACTGGTATCACACTGGTTGGGCATCTGCAAGGAGGATGCGAGGAGAGCAGAGGAAAGACAGCCCCTGCTGTCAGTGGAATGGCACCTGGCGGCCAGGAGCAGTCACTGCCGAGGAATGTCTGCTCAGCCCTTGCAGCTGTGCTGAGTGCATGGGAGAACCCTTAGCTGAAGCTGGAAGAAGGAAACACAGAAATCTAACACAAAATCCCAGGCAGCCATCTTTTAGTTATAAGAGTGTAAATAAACAAGTGAAGCAAGAGTTCTAGGTCCCACCGAAACACTGCACAGGAGGCCAGGCCCCACAGTTTGCGACTGTCTGATTTAGGCACCGTGTATAAATACAATAGAGGCAATATCCTTTTAACTAATGCATCATGTATTGGGCATGATCTCCAATACACTCTGCCCAGGCAAGAGTAGCCCCTCATTTATTAAACACTTCCTACATGAATGATAAATATTGTAAACATATACCCAGTCAGTACAATGGGTCCAGTTCCAGACTTGGCTGCATCCCCTTTAAGTGGCTATGCAGAGCCACCACACATTAGAGCAGTCTCGGAGGCTGCTCTAAGGTATGCTGCATGCCACATCGGACCCTGCAGCAGTACAGCATATTGGAGGTGTACAGCATTGACAAATCTTGTGATTTTACTAAGAGTCTCTCAAGAGTTGGTGTCTTAAAACCCCAGCTGCTGGAGTCATGTGATTACATACAAATCTCAGCTTTCGTTTAAAAAATAAATAAATAAGTAAAACTTTTTAGCCCTCCCATGGTTGTGGAGTAAAGCTTGAAAACATGACACTCTAAAGACTCAAAAAACTGAGAGCAAATATATGATTTATGAGATTTTTAAAATCTCATGATTTTGGAGCAGGATTTGTGAATGCTTGGGACTGGCAATACTGGGTGTAAGGTCACCTTTGCACCATCCTTCCCACTCTCCTCACCTCCTGTGTTGTACCTAGAATCTGATCCAACATTTTCAAGTTTTATTAAACTTAATTTATATCTTCTTAAACTATCTAACTACAAAGACTGACTCACTATGAACCAAGTTACCTTTCTTCCTTTTACATATAGTTTTCTTTTACCATGTCTTTTCTTCTGTGGTCAAGTATGACAATTTTAGGGGAAGTTGCCACACCTTGAACAGTTTTCCTTTCTAAAAGTTCAGTAGCTAATGCAGTGAATGCAGAATGCTGACATTAATTTAACAAATTAATATTAACATTAATTTAAACAAAAGTTCGTATTATAATCTTGATGGCCATGGGGTGTGACAACCTGTAATTTTAATATTTCAAAATCTTTTTGTAGCTCTGCATGTTGTATATCACAGAGTTCTCATAAAACACATAAAAACCATCACTCAGTGGAGCTACACTGATTTTATACCAGCTGATTATTATGTATTTGTATTGTGGTAATACCTAGGAGACCAGGTCGTAGACCAGAACCCTATTACACGAAGCACTGTAAAAACACAGAACAAAAAGATGGTCGCTACCCCATTAAGTTTACAATCTAAAATGAATTGCTCATCTAATCTAAACTGAGAATGTGGTCCTTACACATATTAGTAGAATGGTTAAATATTCCTTTGACACTATTAGAACTATTGCTTGGCTGTGACCAAGATTGACTGAAAAAATTATTGACTTTGTCCCTATAGCAACCAGATTAGATCAATGTTGTGATGTCCTTGGATGCCTTCCAGGTAAAGTAATGTACTGACTTCTGAATGTATTATCAAGGCTAGTCACCCAGACTACATGCCTGCTCAGTTTTTTTCTTTTTCCAAAACTAAAAGATACACACTAGTTTCTTTTAACCTGTGCATTATACAAAAGTGAACATAAATCACACAGTTAAGAATTAAGATTTTCAAAAACATCATCCTAATGACAGACTTCTAAGTCCATATTTAAGCACCTAAATAAGTGATCTGATTTTCAGAAAGTACTGAGCCCTCACGCTCTGAAAATGAGCCCTCTCTAAGGTGTCTCAAGCTGAGTACCAAGAAACTGACAAACACAAAATCTCCAGACACTTTGAAAATCTTACTTCTAGAAGCTTAACTTTAGGCTTCTATTTCTGAAAAACTCTTAGCTTTAGTGTTTGCTCTTGAATTTCCCTGTTATTCCCACTTGCCATCTGTTATTGAGGATCTACTGATTTCAAGGCTAGTGGTTTCTGTCTACTATCTTAAGAAATATGTCTTTAGTGCTTCTAAGCATATATTTCCAGTTCTGTAATTCTGCCCCAAAGGTTCTACCAGGGTCTCACTTCTTAGTCCGTTGATGTATTCTGTTGACGTATTCTGACTGTAATGAAGTCAAGTGCAAAAGGAAAAGATATCAGTTAGAAAGAAGTTTAGCTTTAGATCATTGTAAATAGTAATTAATCACAATTCATAGCTCAAGAAACATTTGTGCAGATCAGGATGACAGAAGACACTTTGCAGATTCGTTTTTTGCACCAGGTTCATCTGTCTTCAATGTTTTCCCTAAAATAAATCAAAGAGTAACTTCACCCTTACTGAGCCATTGAGAAATCCTTTTACAGGCGGTGATGCAGCCCGTTTCCCCCTACAGCAGACAAAAAACTGAAAAATCAGCTTTGTAATGGACTTGATCCTGAAATCAAGATCAGTTTTTGCATGCAGAAAGACTGTAGGATTGGCTATCAAAGAAACCAAGCAAGGAAACATAGCATACCATAAATATTTAAACAAAACTTCCTATTAATGTGCAAGACAAGTACTGCTATTTCAAAAACACATTCCAAAATTTATCCAAAGAGACAAGTTTAGGGGGAAAGAAATTCTTCTCAGTCCTGCACACTCCAACAAATGGTTAAGGAACCTTTAGCTTTATCATTTTTAGAGCCCATTTCTGCCTCCCTTACTCAGATTGACCAGCACCTTATGATTCAAGTAGTCCCATTGAAATAAAGGGGACTGCTTGCTTTGTAGTGTGTGACTCAGTGTGAGTGAGGGGGGCAGAATCTGGTCTTTAATGAGTTTGTGGGGAAGCCAGAGAGATTTTATGTTCATTGAGGCCCTGAAATATATATCCACAGGGGACGGAGACAAGAAATAAGAAGAAAATGCAGCAAGACTAAAGTATTATCTAAAGCAAAGACTCTTTAGTGCTTTCCACTAATAGCACATAAAAATTAGGCAAGCAAAGGCATTTTTTAATTTGCAGAGATACATAATAAATTATAGGAATTGTGTAACCCTTTAATATTTTCCTTGACAATTGTTTACAGTAACATGTGTTCAGCTACAGAAAACATAAGAAACTGTGAGAAAATCTGTTCCAAAAAAGGCAATCACTCTGTAAATACCATGAAGAAAAGCTCAGTACTGTGTTTCACTTTCCAGTTGAAAAGCCTCTGGCGAGATATTTACAGAAGTCTGTGTACAGTACAGAAATAAATTAACTATATCTGATACTATTTTTATGTTTCATTGGATTTCAGATTTTCACTCAACTTACTCACAGCCACAGACATTTGTCAAAAACTGTCATGAAAAGTTACATGAAACTTGCGTAACTTACCGTGCAGTGAAATCTGAAGATCATCTATTTCCGTGGAAGATTGCTCCTCAGCTGATGCAGATGATTTCTTGCATGCCATATTAAACTCCTTGAAGACTGTATCATTCCCACATTATTTCATCTGACAAACTGAAATGAGAAAGAAAAAGAAAAGTTAGGAGATCAGCACCTCTGTGTTTTCATTAAGAACTGGTGCTCTTAAATGCTATAGTCTGATAGGAGACATGCTTTATTCTTTTTCCTGCTAAGGTGTTTCCTTAGCTTATGTAGAACAAAGTGACTACGCCTACTTTTTGAATCATAAAGTTATTGTCCCTTGGCTCTATTCAGGTTATTTCTAACGGCTGGCTGAACTCCAGAATTCAAATCATGGATTCAAATGTGTCTTGTCATAAAAAGGAAAGCACTGCAATTAGAAAGATTCAAAACACTGTAGGCTTTTTGTAGGAAATCAGGTTGACAAAGGCTCATGCACATTTGTTACAGACTAACCCAAAAGGTTTTCTTTAAATCTTTATATTTTACAGACTTCTTTTCCTGCTTCGTAATTGTTAGAACAGACTGAAAACAATAGCAGCTGAGCTTGCAAAAATTACACAATTAAAGTGTAACAAAAAAGGTGATGGTTGACATAACAGAACAATCATTCTTGCTGTTCCTATCTGTATCTTAGCTACCCCCTTCTCCCACAAAGTCTATTTCTCACAAAGGAGTTTTATTTTCTAGCCCTCGTTTTTTCCCTTCTGTGGATGCCTCCCCCATCTCTAATGCCACCTTAGAGAACAATATACAGTATCCTTTTTAAAAAACATAGTGTTATATATGTGACTCTAGTAACTACATTGTTTAACCTGACAGTGGGAGAAAAACTGGCCTCTCAAATACAGACTGATATTTTTATCAAAAAGTTAAAAAATTAAATAAAGTCAAACAGGTCTGATCTTAAACAAACTCTGTTCACAAACAACAGTACATTTTCAGCACCAAGTATAACGAGTGGCATTCCCAATTCTTATTATTTATTAATATTTAGTTTTGTGTATCTAAACTCCTAATCTCTATGCTGAAAATTAACCTCTCCTTTCTGTGTTTATTTGGTTCGAACAAAAGGCTAACATTTAAGACTGCGAAACACTGAAAAAACATTCTGCCTTTCTTTCCTACATACATAGGTGCTGGAACTATGGGTGCAGAGGATGCTGCAGCACCTCCTGGCTTGAAGTGGTTTCCATTATATACAGGGTTTACAGTTTGGTTCAGTGGCTCCCAGCACCCCCGCTACACAAATTGTTTCAGCACCCCAGCCTACAGAATCTTAAAAGAATGTTCAATCAGGAAGAAAGCTTGCTCCCAGTTTTCAGTGTTCCTTTAAGAGTGAACGCCAAACCTCTAAAACAAAACAGTTGAAATCCCCAAACAATGAGAGGATACGTATATACTGAATACCAATGTTTCCTGTCTTCTATGGGCCTATTTCATGAGGTGACACTACACTAAAAACCAAAACCTGTTCATCTGACTCATATGACATTGAAGTCAATGTGCTTGTGAACATGCAGAGTAGGATTTGGCCCTAAAGTTCTATGGTGATTATTTTTCCAATGTATTTAAAAGACAAAAGGTGTTTATGGAAGTCTCAGTAAAAATCAAGACATTTTAAATGTTAAGGAGAAAGTGTAATGCAGCGGATAGTGCCCTAGACTGGGAGCAAGTAGACCTGGGTTCTATTCCCAGCTGTGCCACTAACCTGCTGTGACACACATCATGTCACACTCTGTGCCTCAGTTTCCCCTCCCACCCTTTATCTCTCTTGTCTATTTAGACTGTAAACTCTTGAAGGCAGAAAACTCTCTTACTATGTGCTCTCTAATCTCAGGTGGTGTCTCTAGGTATTACTATAGTGCACATAAATTAATCATAATAATTTTAACCAACCTATACTGTACTTGGATTTATTACATATCCAAAATGAAAACCCAGTGCAATATCTGCCTCATAAATTTAGGGCTAGATTGCAACCTTCTTACTCACATGGAGTAGCATCTGACTCCAAAAATAGTACCTTTGACTTCAGTAGGACTTCACTCAAAGTAAGATACTATTCAGTGTGAGTAACTGTATTATATCTAGCCTTAATAAATCTACTGCACACACTAGGTTAATAAGATTGATTGCTATTGCTTTCCTGTTCCTATTAAATATTTCCTTTTTTATTTTACATTTACACTGATCCTTTTATTGGATAACTATCTGATACAATTATGTGTAGCAGTTCCTTATAACAGAATGTATTAAAGGGTAATTATGAAAAAACTATGTTTCAAAAAAAATTAAAAGCTTTTGAATGGCAGTGTGCCATTTCAGTATGGATAGAAACCTCAGTTGAAGAAATTACCTTTGCCTTTCCATCTCGCTTGAAAGTTCAGGAAAGCATTTAAGCTTCTGTAAGTATTGCCAACCCCATGAGCTCAAAAAATCGTGAGTCAAACTCAGAAAAATCATGGGACTATCTTCAAAATCATGAGAGGTAGCAACACTGTTTTAAGTCCCATGTCCCCAGTGTGACTTACGTACATGCTTAACTTCAAGAGAGATGACCAGATAATGGTGCTTTCCTAAATAGCCTTTATGACTACATTCTGGACTCCGAAGAAAGGAGAGTCTGAGATAGATTTAGAGGCTTCACCAGTGGAGATTTCAGAGCTTTAAGTGTATAACTTGTATCACTGCATTTTGTGAGTATATTTTTATTTACTCCACAGACAGTCATGATATTTAATTTTATGAAAAAAAAAAGAAGTTACCAAATGTAGAATCCATATGATTTATAGTGGAGATGATGCTATTCTCAGCAAAATCTGTGTAATTATGAATTATAATTACAAATTAATTTATCAGTTTAATAATGTGTGTTTGCAGTAATTACACAGGTTACCTGTGTAAACATTGTGCACTTCGACTGAATCTTCCTTTGGGACCCAATCCTAAAAATCCTGAGCTCACACAGTGGAGCTCAGAGATGGCCAAAAGTGAAATAAGGGCCACAAACCCATGCAGCCAAGCTACAACCTGCTGGGTATGGGTGTAGAGTGGATGACAAAGCCCTCTGAGCCACAGCTGTATTGGTTCTCTCCTTTGTGGATCCCAACATGCCCCTTCCCCGCACCTTGCAGGGTCAAGATCCACAGCAGAGTTCTTCCCATGTGGAAGTGACCATGGTACCATCCAGCACACAGGGTTTCTACTGCGTTTGGTCCAATGTGCACGTTTGTGATCTCAGGATTAGTACCATGGTTATTAAATAACTGGAAAACAATCCTGCCTCAAGTGAGCCTGAGAACGTTCTATTGTTGCTGTTATAATTTGGATGCATTGTTTGAGCCGGATATTTCTAAACCCCGTAGGTGTGTTTCACTTGTCATATGCTACATGCAGATTTCCAAATCTGGGACTGATGTGGATTTAAAATCATTGGGATAATGGAAGTAAATGACCCAGCTCCTAAAAACTTAGGTCTTATCTACACAGGGAAATTTACTAGCATAACTATACCAGTATAATTACATTGCCAGTAAATTTCCCCATCTAGACAAGTTCTAATTAGATTAGAACTCATACACAGACGATTATATTGCAAAATTGTGGGTAATATTCTTACTCTCTGCTTGTTTATTTATAAGCAACTATTTCTAGGGTGCTCATTGCTATACAACTAATACGTGGCAGCTGATAAACTAGTTTGGCTGCACACATTATGTTGATGTTGCAACGGGAATTACAATTACTCCTTTTCTTTTTAGTCATTCCTACTGTGGATCCTCAGATTGCTTGTTCTTTTTTTCTCTTCTCTTCAGTGCCACTGATTATTTATGACACACCCAGGAATTCTGAAAGTATTTCCCTCTGCAGAGGCCTCTACATATAAACTCTAGCCTGATCCTAGCAACAGATTATTATTAAACATGAGTCCACTTGGAGCAGATGTCATGGATAGAAACAGCTGATTTTTGTCTTTAGTGTTTTTTTCATTGTAGAGTTCTATTTGCTGCCTAATAATTAACAGAGATCTTTTATATTTTATTTCTGGAATACATTAGAATAGAATCAGTAGTATCTATACCTATAATGAGTTTTGAGCTCATTTCTCAACGGGAAATTTTCAAGATCATGTCATTATATATGACTGAGAGAATTCCCACAGACATCACAACAATTAAGGTTCTATAGGTATTTACATTTTCATCCAAGTTCTGATGGGTTGATACATCTTTTGTTTTAAAGTAATTTATAGCATGCTGAGATGTGACCTACAGGTTTCTGCCTCAACATTAAATTTACCATTTTTCAATAGGTTTACTTACATGAAAAATCATCAGGGGGTTAGGTATTTTTACATGCACTTCTCTGAGACCCTTGCAACAAAACACCCTCAGCAGGGTGGACTCCTGCTCCAGACTGAATGTAGAAGTAGTTCATTTCCAGGGAAAAATGCTTGGAATGTACCCAGGGGCTTCTGAGGAGATATTGTCTTGACAACCTTTCCAGTTCTACAGCACCCAGCTGGAACACTTCTTCATCGTAAATACACAACTCCCTTTCCCCAAATGATATTGAGCCAGTTCCTCAGCTGGTACAAATCAGCTAGTTCTACTGAGGTCAACAGAGCTACGCTGATTTACCCCAGCTGATGCTCTGACCCATTATCTCCTTGACTGGCTTCATTTTCCATGAAAAATAAAACATGTCACATACTTTCATCATTCAATAAGCAAGAATTCAACTTCTTCCAGGAAAGTTAAAGGTAAGATTTAAATCCATTAAAAGCACGTTAGTTCTGAGTAGCACAGTCCCCATGTTTTCCCAAGAGAAGTAACTGCTTCCCATCAGGACTCTAGCCACCCCGAAATTGGTAGTGAGGATGGTCATGATCATGTCCCTACTCCGCACAAGTCCCTGCTGCAGAGGACAGTGTATCACGCTCTCCATTAAACTGTGCTCCACATGTGAGTTGGGAAGCTCTGAACCATCGGAGACAAGTTTGCCTCTTCCCTCAGAGAAGTGAACATGGAAAAGTTCAGACATCCTAACTAGTTCTGCTCAGGCACAGTGGAGAATCAGTTGGGCTCTAACTCTAGATCTAATCCTGTATCCCATACTCACATGAGTAATTATTTATGAGAACAGTCCCATTGAAGGTTAGCTGCATGGGTAAGATTACTAACAGCAGTACGAGTTATAAGACTGTCCCTTCTATGATTACTTTATTTACGAGAACCAGCGATGGTACGTTTTTTCTTTCCCAGAGGCTTCCCACCAATCTGTTTATAATCCTGGCAATAGTCCAAGCAAAACATAGGGCTATACAAAGGCTATGTCACTTTTTAAGGCCAACAAATGTTACTTCTTTGTTTTGGTTTATATACAAATAGTGCTTCCTGTTAAAAAAGTACAACTGATCTTCTCATTAAATCTATCAGACAACAATGTGTACTTTAAAAAAAAAAAATGTATCTTTCCTGATAGTCCTTTTTTGTTAAACATATTATCACCAATTTCAGCAGGAGAATTACATACTTTAAATTGCACTAATGCTGCATTTTTAAAGCATGTTTCCGTTTTCATTAAAAACGCTGAACTTTCACATAATATAGGTCCATTTTCTTTAAGACTGCACATAGTGTCTCTTGTTTAAATGACTGTAATCGTTCAGGTTATCACTAGCTGCTGAGACTTTCAGTCATGATTTTTTAGAGAGACTGTGAAATTTAATTATTTGAGGTCAATACACTAGACCAAATTTTGCCCTAAAAATGCATGAACACAGCTCCTAAATACATCAATCTGAATGCATCCAAGGCCAGAATTTGACCCCCAGAGAAATGTGTGTTCCGTTTGGCTGTGTTCTATTTTTAGAGCTAGAGTTTACCTCAGATGTATTTCCTCATAACTAGAAATCCAGAAATGGAGCCTATATAGTAGTCTGATAAACCTGAATTTTCAATTAACCTGCAGTTACCCTCATTCAGTTATCTCTTCTTATTAGTAAAGAACACAAAATGGTCAGAGTGACTGTAACGGTCTATGCAGTAACTCAAAAAAAGAGACTGATGCCGAGAGGTGGCTCAGTGGGTTAAGGGCCCTCTCCTTGAGGGAGCAGTAGAGTGCAGGAAGTCTAGGGAACTGAGGCAAAATCCTGGCCCCACTGAAGTGAGTTGGAGTTTTGGCTGGGATTTCACCTCTGGAAACTACCATTCACAGCTACAGGGCCTACACTGCACTTACGCATTGTGCTGAAGCCTCTGGATACATGAAAAATGTCCTTGCCTGACTCATTGCTGCCCTCCAGAGCAGCACATTCAAGGCCAAAATGGAGATACTTTCTCCAGTGCACAGCAAGTCCAAAGGCTCCCTTGTATAGCTACTCTGCCTGTGACCCCTTCCCACTGCATGGCATAATGCAGCCACAATGCAGGCCATCCCATTAAATAAAACATTCGTAAAGGGCTGAGGGGAATAGTTACCTCATTAAAAAAAAGTAAAAAACATGGATGGACATAAAATCAGTATTGGTCAGCTGAGAAAAGTGGGACGCTCCAGGAAATTTGATTTCATCTGACTCCTTATATCATGTTCCCACCATAACAACAGAAGTGTCCTTGATGTACAGCCACATGAGCAACTCTTTATACCCTTCTCCGCAGTGTCGAAAACCTGCCTCATTTGTCAACATTCAGAAGGGAAGAGGGAGGAGGATTCTAGGACCGTTATGGTGACATTAACTCTCACTTGGCAGCTTGACAAACCAAGATAAACAGGAAAACGTAGCCTATTTTGATCGAGCTTATTTCAATAAATTGCTCTTTAGAAACATTTCTATTCTGCCTTTGGGATTACCATTCAAATTGCTTGTTTATTTTCTTAACAGAGACCCAGGGCCTGAGTCTCATTTACACAAGGCCATTTGATACCACTGATGGTGTAAAGGGCATTTAAAGTGGAAGAAAATGATAATTACTTCCACTGTACATTGTCAGAGTGCTGTAAAAGGCATAAATGTCAATGAGAATCAGACACACAATCAAGGTTGCCTTGAAAATGGTACAGATTTTTCCTTCCTGTTTTTTTTACGATAAAGGAAGCAGTCTAATGGTTAAAATGCAGATTATTCAGCTGGTGTGAACCAACACTAACCAGGGCAGTGGGTTTCTCTCTGAGATCACAGATCTGTTTTTGGAAAGAAAGATCTTTCTGAATGTCAGTAACCTGTTAGCAAAATCAAAAGAAACAAGCAGTGTGAGGTGATGTTGGAGAGACTGGTGTGGATTCATAAACCAGATCCTGGGATTGTCCCTGGGACCCTGGGTCTGTTCTTGTAGAGAGCAAGATTCCTGTAAATTGCAGCACACTGTTGTCTCCTAAGAACAGAGCAGACAAAGCAATCAAGGGTGACAGGGAAGGAAAGGGATGCACAATGTCATGCTCACTCACAGCCCAAAACAGAGCAGAGAGGTCTCATGTTAGGTCCCTATCTGCCTTGACAGAGATCAAGGATTGTTTAGATTGCTATTTAGAACAGAAAAGAGGCATCACACTGCAAGCGGTTCTTAGCAAAAAACTCTTTGGTAATGTTTGCTGTTCAGTATTAGCCAGAGAGCAGGAGATCAATCACAGGAGAGAGAGATTGGGAAAGTAAAACTCAAACCAAACTTCCTGAAACTTGATGAGAAAATTAAACTTTAACTGTAGTAACAGGTGCTGAATTGACAGCCCTGGATTCATCCCTTATGGACAGTGTCCAGTTCAGGCTACAGCAGTGTAAACTTCCACCCACCATCATATATGAACTCCGATCTGGAAGGATTACCCCGTAGGAGTAAGAAATCACTTAGTCTTCACTAGAATACAATTCTTTCTAGTGAGAATTACACCAAGAGTGAAAGTTAGGGCCTTATTTTCAAAAGGCTTCTGTTCTGTGGACATACTGTTTGCATACAGACCATCGCTTTCAGGCATATAATCTGCATGACCAAACATCTGCACGCAAAATGAGAGTCCATTTGACAAGGATGACCTTAGTGCTTATGATGTGAAAAAAAAAATCTGTGTTTCTACAACTTATCTAGGTAGATTTTCTCCACCAAGTCCTTCAGCACTGTGAAACAAAGCACTTTTGTTTAGATAACTGATTAAGACAAAGTAAAACAATGTATCCGTCTCTGCTTTCAAGGAATTTGTTGCTTTTTAATTTTTTAAAACTTTAATTCACAGAATGGTTTCAAGCTAACACAATAACTTTTTTGGTACAACAAAAGCCAACCCAGCCACTTTTGGTAACAATATTAAGATGACTAAGAGATGACAAGTCAGCCCAACTACCTACAGAAAAGGAACTTTATATTGTACTAGAGCTGTTATGATAAGTTATTATAATACACAAAACACTATCTTAAAAGAACAATAAGTTTACAAAGACAAGCACTCGAAAGATAGGAAATGCCATATTTAAGGTTGCCTCTGCAATCTTAATTTTCCCCCCTTCTGCATATGCATTCTGATACAGTCTTTAATTACATAACCACATGCTATAAGCCTTAACTCTGATATTTCCTAACTTTTGAGTGTTTGACTTTGCAACCTTAATGTTCTTTTACTGTAAGTTTTTGCACATCATTTCCTAGGTTTTTAAAAAAGCAAACTGAAAAAAAACAAAATTCTACCACGTGCAACCATACTGACCATCACACTGGTCTTCAGAAAGTTCGGAACCTTTAGATCCACAACACAGATCTCTGCCACTTGAGCTAATGGAGTAACTGATAGCAGTATTAGATTGTCATCCTCTATACAGATCAGCTATTAGAGAGGAATGAGACACACTGATTGACAGTGGGTTTCATGCGTATTTGCAACCAGCAGAGAACTGCTGAGACTCAGGAATTCTGGATTCACTTCCAGGTTCTGGAGGGGAGTGTTCTTTTGTGGGCACAGACCCCGTCTGCTCCTGTTCCCAGTCTTTACTTATCCCAGTCTCTTTGCTTTGGCAGTCCCAGCCTCAACCCCCTGGGGCTCCTCATTCTATTTTCAGTCTCTTTGCCCAGCCCGTACCAGGCTACTCATCCTAGTCCCAGTCTCCCTCCCCTTGGCTCCACATCCCAGTCTCCCCCTAGGCTTCTTGCCTATCCAGCCTTGTCTCCCCCATCCCCAGCTCCCAATCTTCCCTCCTTGCTCCTTATCCCAATCTACTCCCTCTTCCCCTGCTGTCCCCTGTCCAACTCTTGTCCCCACTATTCACCAGCAGGGGTTGCATTGAGAGTACAGGAGAAACTCCCTCCTCCCATTTCCTGTACCTGTTCCTGCTCCGCTGGGAGCAGCAATAGCAGGGAAAATATCCTGCTTAGCCCATTGCAGCCTTGGGCTCAAGCATGCCCAGTGCCGACAGATTTCTTGGAAAATTTAGCTGTCAAACTCTCAAAAGTCTCTATGGAACAAGTGCGAATGGAGATTTTTCAAAGGCTGATAACTTGGCCAAATTTGGACTTTTCATGGAAAAGGCACGTGGCTGACACCAGCTAAATTTCAAATCCCTTCCCCAAAGCACAGAGGTGCAAGAACTTCTCAATGAAATAATTACCAGAACTTTTTTAACATAGGCAAAACAAGATATTCTCTCCCCCTCTTCCCCCCTCGCTCCCCCATCTCATTCTGCAAGATCTCTGAACCATTCTTGCTGAAATGTTCCAGGAAAAAAAAAAATCAACTTGAGGCAGTCACCTGGTATGGAAAATTTCTGTCCAACAATTTCAATTAGGCAAAGTTGTAAGCAATTGAAAACAGGACAATCGTAAGTACAGGTAATGCTACTAGCCCTACCAACAATTAGTATTACAGCAAGGCCTGGACACCCCAATGGGATCAGAGCCCCACTGAACTAAGCAACATACACACAAAGACTTAGGGACAGTCCTATCCTGAAGGGAGTAAAATCTATATCAACAAGACAATTATTGTTCCCGTTTTGCAGATGGAACACTGAAGCATGGAGTGATTAAATGACTTGCTCAAGATCATACACAGGAAGTCTGCAGCTGAGCCTGAAACTGAATCCACATCTTCTAAGTCTCAGGTCAGTGCCTTAATCACAAGACCATCCTTTCTCTCTGCAAGTTGCTTTATTCTTAGAGCCAGGTCGGATTTCTTCCGATGTTGCCAAAACAGGACAAATGTCTACAGATCTTGTGCATCTCCCTCACCAAAGCAGACTTTCAAGTGTCAATGTTATAAAGCATGAAGTTATTTGTCAACAAGCTCAGTCAAGCAGTACAAAAAGCGTGTTGTAGAAATGGAGCTACTGTTCCATTCTTCACTGATATTGTTTGAATGAATGATTCTAAGACTCAGAAGGCCATGACTGACAGTGGTACCGTAGACAGACTCCAGTGTGGGAATTTTCAAAATTATGATGTACATTTCTGCATGTTTTCCAATTCATTTGTTTTGCGAAAGCTGGGCAGAACAAAGCTCTGGTAGCAATTTATCATGACAGTGCAGTAATCTGGCATGTGAACACTGTCTCACAAATCCTTACTAATAGGATATGCCTCCAAACTTCTTCGAAATCATGCATTGCTTTCCCACTGAATATACATGCGGACTAGCTTTATTGAGAAATATTTGAAAGGAGGAACATAGTGACGAGAGTTGGGGAATTGGGAGTCAGCTAATCCCATATATTTGAAATATGAATTTTGACAACTATATGAAATGGTAGCATCAGACCACAGGTGAGTTTTGTGAAGACAAAGTCAACACAGACCACTGAAAAGAGATGTAATTGTTCCTTGTGATGGGGCAGAGTGGCCCCGCACTGGTATCGCAGGGGTTAACCCTTCCTTCCTGGCAAAAGAAGCCCCACCCCGGAAGCCCTGCTGGGCATGCGCCAACTGGAGAATAGTTATAAAAGCCTGCAAAGGTGCTCAGTCTGGGTTGGCCACCAGAGGAAAAGGAGGCACACCGCCAGCTCCTGAGGAGGGACAGCCAAAGCTCCCGGATCCAGGGACCAACCAAGCCGGGACGCACCCGACTCCCCAGTCGGAGGTCCCGGCAGGAGGGGACGGACCGGAGGACAGCCCCCGCCCGGATGGAGAAGACAACATTGAGGGTAGGAAGTGACCCAGGGGCACTTTAGAGACGGGCAGCATTACAGCTGCACTGACGCTCAGTGTGTTGCGGGCGGATCCCCGCCGAGCTAAGCACAAGGGACAGCCCTGGGTTGGGACCCGGTGGAGAGGCTGGGCCCGGGTCCCCCTATCCACCCACCCCCGCCATTGGGATACACTTCCCCGCCTGAGAGGGAGTTATGTGGACTCTGGCTGTTGGGCCACACTGCCCCGACGTGTGGGGCGAGTTATCTAGACTCCGGCCGCTAGGCCACACCGTCCTGCTTGCGAGGGGGATTGTGTAGACTTTGGCCACTAGGCCGCACTGCTTCAACATGGGGAGCGATCTATATGGACCCTGGCCATCGGGCCACACTGCCCGATACTCAGGGCGACACATGGACTCAAGCCGTTAAATCCCGCTACCCCGACTAAGGGGCGAGCACAGGGAAACCAGCCACTGGGCCACATTGGAACGCCCTTACAGGACAGGCATGGAAAAGTAAGAGTGGCGAGGCCCCAACACCCCATCCACCCCTGCCACAAAGGGGTGCTGCGGTGCTGGACCCGTCACACTCCTCAAGGAACAGCACTCTCCATGGATCAGCACTTACCACAGACATCTGTGCTGCAAAAGTGTCTGGTTTCTTCAACTCAGAAGGGCTCTTCAGTGTGTATTCTGGGAAGAAAATTCAGATTTCCCACAACTTCAAAATAGGGCCAGCTGTGCTGCTTTTTCCCACTATTCGCCACTACATCTGGACCACAGAGGTTATTAGTTTTCATTGTCTTTTCCTACAGGAAACAGAATTTCCCCTGTGACTGGTGTATTTCACTACTAACACCCCCACTCAAATTTGTGTAACAAATGGTACAAGTGACCTGGCACACATTTCTTTAAAAAAATAAAAAACAGCCACCCCAAAACCTACCAGTCTGCTGACTTCTTTGGCACTGTGAGTTCTGTCTCAAGGGGTTGATTAAAGTGAAAAACAACGTCTGGAAATAACTAGGATTGATCCTTTCTAGTTTTTGTGCTTAGCTTTGTAGAGTGGCTTTCTTCCAGTTCTTTCTTTAATAGGTCGTTCATTTTTATTTAATCCATTCATTTAAGGACTTGACTTCAACTCATCATTCATTTTGCCTCTTGGTGAATAAGCACAGAAACCTCGGGCACAAAGAAACTTTAGAATCAAATCTTGACTCAGACAGCATTTTCCTTCTCCTTTTTACTTTCTATTTACTTCTGTCAAGTTCTCTGTCTTTCCCCAGAATGAGGTGGGAGAATGCACTTGGCGAATGCACTTGTATTTGTCTGGAATTAGAACTGAACGGGATCTATTTAATGCGCAGTCTTATCTCAATAATACATCCTGAGGTATTAGCAATGTGTTTTGTGGTAGAGGAGAGTGAAGGGGAAAACACAATGAATCACTGGTGTAGATAATTTAAAAACAGAGGTTTTTCTGAAGTGGAAACAAGCACGGACATTAGGGTTGTCCTCCAGCAAGCATTATTTTGATAGACATCGCCTGATTTACGAGGGCAACAGTAGATAGCAGTGTTGTCTAGTGGTGGAGGCACCGGCCTGGGAGTCGGGAGACGTGAGTGCTATTTCTGGCACTACCACTAATCTGCTGCGTGACCTTGAAAAAGTCACTTTGCCTTTGTTTACCTTCCCTATCCTTTGCCTCTGTCATTTAGAATGTCAGATCTTCAGGACAGGGATTGTCTCACACTAGGATCTAATCCAAAGCTGTTAAAGTCAGTGGAAAGATTCACAATGAATTCAATGGGATTTGAATCAGGCACTACGTGTTTGCACAGTGCCTAGCACAGTGGGGCCCTGTTCTCAGTTTGCACCTTTTAGGCACTACCATACAACATATAATAAACAATATATGATTAGGGAGATGGTCATAGCTTGATTGTGTTACACCGGTTGGATTGCTGACCTATAGCAGAAACAGTAATGTGTATGTGAGGACCCCAGAACAGATCATTTTAGAAATTGGTTGAGATTGTTTATACCTAGTACTAACGTTGTTTGAATATTTTATTGTTGTATTTGAATGGTTTGTATTTGTTGTTTTTGTTAATAGCTATATAAATTATCTAATGAGAAACATGGGAGCTGCCCCTCTAGAAACCAGATTGGGACACTTGGAGTGGGCCCTTGAAGGGGCCATGAGCAGTGCATGCTGCTGTGGTGGGAAGTTATAATGACAATAATACCTAGCTCTGAGCTCGCACTTTTCTGGACTTAGCTTCGAGGCAGTTCCGAAGGCAGGTCAGAATTCAAAGAATAAATAAAGTTCTTCAGAAACTGAGTCTTGTCATTTAAGGTGTACCATATACGCTAGCTGCTCTGTGCCCTGGGTGGGTGGAAGTAATTTCTTCTCACACCTCCATCATGCTCTTGTGAGCCACGAAGTTGGGAGGTGCACAGCGTCCTTTCTCACAAAGCATACTTCATAGTCAGCTCCGTGCTGGGCTGTCTGCCGTAACGTTACGCTCAGACCAACAAGATTAGACACATCTGAAAGTACATTACTCTTTTTTGTCTTTCCACTTTGTTATTGGTCACCCTCCTGTCCCTGTTCTGACAGCCAGTGTGCTTTAGGAAAAAGGCCTTTTCTCACATAAAGCTTCTTTTATCTGTCCCTCCAAAACTTCCATAACAATAATTGCAAGGGCCCCCCCACCTTAAATAGTCTTTCCTTAAATAGACTTTGCAGCATGGTTTTAGAGCTTCTGAGAACTGATTTTGCTCTTACCCTACCCCACTCCACAAATCAGATGAAATTGCCCCGAACCACTACAGCTAGACTGTGGAGGTATTGCAACCTCCATGTCAGGGGCAGTGTGTATTATGCTGTCCCAGAGCAGACCAGGGACCAAAGTGTGACACAGAGAATCAAAACTCTGTCCTTGGTTCCCTTTTGCTGTAGGGGTGAGATGTGATCTATACGTGCCTTTTTTTCAATCACAGCTTACTTGCCCCTCCATACATACTCAGCTGAGTTTGTCTACACCCTGAGTGGAGAAGGGAAGACAAAGCTTCACCCACAGAGGCTGCTCTCCCTTCATGCTGTGAGATCCACAGTACAGATGATCCACACAGAGGATTTAGAGGTTGTCCTCCTTACACGCCACCACGGATGCATATCCACGGATGCATATCCAGGGTCACAGTTTAGCCCATAACATAGTAATAATCACCATTTTCCAGGACAACATCAACAATCACAGTTTGTACTAATGGGTCTTCACATGGCTCCACAGACCCATTCAGGAAGAACAACATTTACCACACTGACCACAGAACCATTTGCCTGATTGTGTTGATTGTTTCCATACCTGGCACTGTGCTTCCAGCAGCACCACACCTTTCTTCTCAGAGTCCTGGCCACCCATGCTTTTGGTGTGGTGCCACGCAATGTGGTCAGTTGCCAGTTGTCAAAGACCAAGTCACAGATATTTGTCTTGTGCAGATGTTGTTTCAGAGAATCTTTGAAACGTTTCCTCTGCCCTCCACCCTTATAGTTACCAGAGCTCAATTTGGAACATAGAATTTGTTCTGATAGACAGGTCTCAGGCATATGAATTACATGACCAATCCATCTCACTGGGTGCAAATCAAACCAGCCTCAATACCAACTGAACCAGCCTTTGCCGAGGCTTCCATTTTGGACATCCAGTCTTGCCATTTTATGCCCGGCAGGCACTGTAGGTGTTGCAAATGGAAACTGTCAAGCTTTTTAATGTGCTGTTGATAACAGGTCCATGTCTGACATCTGTAGAGCAATGTCGTGAGGACAATAGTGTTGTACACTTTGATTTTTGTCCACAGACAGAGTCCATCCATGTTGCTTCCAGATTCAGTGATACAGATTACCATACGTGGTGCTGGCTTTCTTAATTCACTCATTCACTTCATGATCCTTATCACTTCATTACTTGATAAAGAATCTGTTTGACTGCTTGGAATGTGGTACCTTCCAAGGTTACTGATGAATCCTGGTAAAGCTGTTGAGGAGCTGGCCGGTATACAACCTGTTTTCATTTGACCTTATGGTAAGGCCCAAGTTACGAACTGCCACAGCAAAGTGGTTTGTAAGATCTTATAGTGCTGCTTCAGGAGTGTACCACCAAAGCAGAGTCATTGGCGTAAAGCAGTTTCTTGATCAACACTTCAATCACCTTGGTATTTACATATAGACAAGAGAGATTAAAAAGCTTGCCAGTGTAAAAGTGTATAAAGATGCCATTTGAAGAGCCACGGAAGGCTTCCTCTACCATCACAGCAAAGAACAGACCGAAAAGGCTCGGAGTAAGAACACATCCTTGCTTCACCACATTCATGATTGGAAATGGGTCTGTAAGATCACCATCAAGACATTAACTCTTCCAGCCATGCCTCCACAGACTAGCCGTATGACGTTGATAAATTTGTCTGGACATCCAATTTAGTGAGCAATTTCCAGAGGTCAGGGCAGTTGACCATAGTAAAAGTATACAGTCAGATCGAGAAACATGAGGTACAAAGTTTGATGCTCTTCGTGACATTTTTCCTGTAAAATCATGTCAACATTGCTCCACTGAGCACAAAAGCGGCACTGTGACTCAGATATAACTTTGTCAATAACTTGGGCCAGAAGCCAGTTCAAGTGGATCTTACTGGCCCCTAGTGATTATGTGACACAGGCAGTGGCTTCTGAATCAGTGGACAATCTTCAGAGGCATCTTTTCACCTTACAAGCTCAATCCCACAATCTATCCTCAGACAAAACTCCCAAGACTCTGAGAATCCTCCACCCCCTTACGCTCCGGCTGGCCACAACTGAGGTCCTTATGTTCTTCTGAGCAGAGGGACTACTCCTTGCTAGCGCTCCCTGGGGCACAAAAGGGGAGAGGAGAAGATTCATAGAAGGCAGAGCTGTGGCCCGATACCCCATCAACTATGGCCAACAGAAGTGGCACACCATTAGGGGAGCACATGCTGTAACTTAGTAACAGCAGCTGTGCTTCTCCTGCATGCCAGATATTGTGCTTCCCTCACAAACAGTTCCCTGGTGCTCCTACTAGAACAGCGTGGCTCTACAGTAACTCCAGTGCAGGATGGAATTTAACTGCCATAGTTTGGTCCTTAACGTATACAAGTCTCCAGTTCCTTTGCCCAAGGCCCATACATCAAGACTGAAATACAGCCAAGGGAACATTAAATGAGAGATGTACGAAACTTCAGTTTCATTTGCATGACATCATTTTACATTCAGATAACTTTAGCAGCTATTAGCACAGTAGCAATCTCATAAGTAATCCCACTGAGTAATGGGACTGATTATGTGAGCAAGCAAGTTTGCAGGACTGGGCCCTATAATTACCACCTAAATTTCTAATGTTTCTAAAATTCATAGTTAAAGATGACACTTTCTCCCCACATCAAAAAGCCCCATAAGTAGGGGCAGCATCATTTGCTATGGGGCAAGTTGGGAAGTCACCTCCCACCCCCAGACCTTGGTTTAAACCCATCACCCAATTTTTTCATAGGTCTGTATGCTCCATTATGTCTTCAACTCTCCAGCTCTGCCCCCCAACTTTGCAGGACAGAATTGCTTATAATGTTCATATGCTGAAACAACTTTGCTCCACCTAGAATTTTTGTGAAATGACACCCCTGCCCTTAAGAAAGCCTGTAAAGAAGGCAAGCAAGGAAAGCATATTGGCAACACTCACTTTCACACATTCTTTAAATAAAAAATGTACACACGCAGTTACAGTTTGATACGTTATCCAAAATTATTGGGAATGTGTTCAGTTATTGTAATCAATACACAGACAGGCACTCCACATGCCCAAGCAGGCACTTCTGCATCTATACTTTTTAAAAACAATACCAGTTGTACTTCAGAGAGAAAAAAAAATTGATTTAGCCCGCTTACAAGGCACACTCACTACCTTCAGCAGTAGGAAGAGCTGTTATATCTTTATATCTTTCTAAACAAAAACAATCATTGAGAATCCAGATCTACAACAGAGCCACAGTTGCTAAAAAAACACCATCACAAACCGATGCAATAAGACGACTCATGGAGTACGGCCATATCTCCCCACTTTAGGAATAAATCATGAGAAAATGACGACTATTCGGTATCCCTGATCTTTCAAACCATGTTTCTTGACTGTTTCTTTATTTACATTGGGGGCTAGGTTGGAAACAGTACTTAAAACTTGTCTATACATGGAGTTATTCAGGAACAGTTTTTCCAGAAAAAGTCCACATGTAGACACCCTTTTTCTGGAATAAAGGTCCCTTGTTCCTGTTTTGCTTCATATACTTTGAAAATGAGCTAACTGCTGAGCTAAACTCTATTTATGGAATTCATTATCAGTAAAGAGGTTTTATCATTCTTACAGTGAACTCAATGCAAAAGACTAAACAAGGGCCCATTTTTCTTTGAAACAAGGGCTTCTCAACACAAGGGAGAACTTGACCAAGAAATCATATAAAGTCTGTAAAGTTAAAAACTGTAGCGTGTAAAATATTAGTATTTTTCTTTTGTTGCTATGATTTAAAACACAAAACTGAAACCAACTGTCAGGGAGAGAAAGCATTTTAATCCCATTAGATCATTATCCAGCAATGCTTGCTGCTTCTTGAATTGGTTCATTGTGTCTATGCTTAAAAACTCTGTTTCACAAATAAAAAAATATCTAACTCCCTATGGCCCTGATCTAGTTCCCACCAAAGCCAACTGAAAGACTCCTATTAACTTCAATGGACTTTGGATCATACGGGGGGGAGAGGAGGGCGGGGGGGAAGAATCCTTCTTTTGCTTGTTTTTCCATGTTCAGTTCTTAACCAGGTATGAAGGACATAGCACTTTTAACAACTTGTTCCTCAAGGTGACTTGTAAATGCTTATATATATATATATATCTCCAGGATTTAAGTAAGATGTTCTGAGTGCCCTAAATCAGTAGCTCTCAACCTTTCCAGACTACTGTACCCCTTTCAGGAGTCTGATTTGTCTTGCACACCCCCAAGTTTCACCTCACTTAAAAACTACTCATTTACAAAATCAGACATAAAAATACAAAAGTGTCACAGCACACTATTACTGAAAAATTGCTTACTTTCTCATTTTTACCATATAATATAAAATAAATCAATAGAATATAAAGACTGTACTTACATTTCAGTGTATAGTATATAGAGCAGTATAAATAAGTCACTGTCTGTATGAAATTTTAGTTTGTACTGACTTCGCTAGTGCTTTTTATGTAGCCTGTTGTAAAACTAGGCAACTATCTAGATGAGTTGATGTATCCCCTGGAAGACCTCTGCTTACCCCCAGGGTACGTGTACCTTGGGTTGAGAACCACTTCCCTAAATAACTATGGTAAGAGGGTCATCCACAACTCTGCTAATGCAGAGACTGATGCTGCAAATTGTTCCAAACAGGCAAACCTTTGCACCCATGCAGAACCCCAGTGAAGGTCTTAGGGCCTAACCTTACAAGGTCATCGGGCCTAACCTTACAAGGTCATCGGCGTCTCTGCCAGTGTGTTTATGCAATCTCAACTCCTGTTGATTTCAGTGGAAAATGAGGTCACTCAGCACCCAGCAGGAGGTGCTCAGCATCTTGAAGGATTGAGCCCTTACTATTTAGCAAAGTATTTATTACCATGAAAAGCTCTATTCAATGGGACTACTCATAGTAGTAAGCACTATGCTGGGTAGTAACTGTTTGCAGGATTGAGTCTTTATAAATTATCTTTTCTCACAGCTAATTAGATCTTGATATCATATCTCACTAGCTTCCACTCCATATGACTGAAACCCCAGCATGCATTTATCAGATGTTGTCAGACTGCTACAGGTAGAGCCAACCTAGAGGATTTGGGTAATGATTTTATTTTAACATAATGCACTGTTTTTCCTAGGGCTTTAAAAATCTAATTTTATCACCTATATGTTAGTTTAAAAAATCAACAGAGCTCACGTACAAATAACAAAAACAGATGTCCCTGTTCCCCAGAGGCCAGCTCCAGTTCTTTGCAAAGTTCACTACTAGGCCTTACTCCAGCATGCGCTGTGCTGGCGATATATCACATATATAGCAAGAACCAGCGACAGTAGGGATGTGGAACCTTTCGCACTGAAATCCACAGTAAGTCTAATCTCCTCCAATATCAAGTGTCAGTGCAAACCAGACCTCTCACATGTCCTCCTTTCAAGGGATGTCACTCATGTTAGTCTCAAAGTTATTCCCGTTCCACACAAATTTGGTCTCCCCTCAATTTTATTGTTAAGCTATTTACATCAGAAATAAAGACGCATGAAGCTGAAGTTATGGAAAGTCATTTATGCTAAATGAATTACTTCCACAGCATTTTAAGGTTCCTGCACAGACAACATCTGTATGCCCATGACCACAATCTTTGTCACACCCTGTGTCACAGTCTGACAGTAAGGCATTGGCACATTGAGATGTCTGGAAAGACTGGGCTCAACCAGGAGCCAACCTTGCTCAATGTCACAGGCTAGCTGCTGGCCCTTTAAGGCAGCCAGGCTCAGCCTTGCCTGAGGTCTACCAGCTAGCCCCCAATTAATGGTTAGTGATCCCCAGCTGCAAGGAATCAGAAAAGACTACTGAAACTGAGCAGGGAAGTCAGTGTAGGGAGAGAGACGCAGAGGAGGTGGGACTTACCTGTAGGGGGAAGCCTAGCAGTCTGGGTCTGGCTGTGACTAAAGAGCTGAGCCACAAGAGTAGAGCTAACTCTTGTGATAAGCCCCTGGAGCAAGGGGCCAGCTGTCCCTGGAGACAGTCCTGGGGCTGGTGGTCTGGAATGGGAACAGGGAATAGAAGAATCCCACAGAGAGTAGTACGCTCCTGTGGGAGAGCTCTTACATAGGGCCTACCTGGAGCAGGGAGACCCGTAAATGGAGCTGCCAGTGTCCCCAGAGAGAGGTGGCAGTGGGGGAATCCTGTCAGAGAAACCAGAGAAGCTCTGCAGGGGCCAGGAGAAGGGACCAAGAAGCAGAGGTCTTCAGAGGAGCCCCAGAAGAACAGTAAGCTTGGGAATTTGTTTTGGACTTTTTGTTACCCCAGAAGGGGAGTGAACTTTTATGTGACTTGGCCAGAGGGCCATGATGCTGAAGACCCGGGGGAAGGGGGGAGCTGTTGCAGGGCTGAGGAAGTGACCATCGGGAGTGCCAGAGATCAGGTCCCTTGCCAACACTGCACCTTGATACAAAGGGGCACTACTTGAAGGGAGGATGTGCCATTACACCTAGACATAGACCCCTTCTCCAACAAACTTAGCTTTGACTTCTCTGTTCTTTTATTCTCTTGCATTCCATTTTACAGGTAACTAAATATCTATATTCCACGGATGAACTTACTTACAATAGACAAACTGTACTGTCTTTGCCTCTAGTTTTACTACACTATACAAAATTAAATCATCACTAGGTCTTGCTGCATAATCATAATCATTATGGCAACTTGGCTTCTGTACGCTTCCAACAGAATAGGGTGGATGTTTAATGTAACATGCTCAAAAAACCTCAACCTCTAAAATGCCCTTCAAAATGCTCACGAATAATATAATCTATTTGTTTCAAAAAAACAAGCCGGGACTCTCAAATAATTACTACATTTCAGTTAGGAAGACTTCATAAAAGGACTTTAAAACCCACAAGAGCCACTTGTGCTGTATTTTAATGTAGTCCATTTTTTAAAGTATTTAGGCATTGGGCTTAGGCTCCAAAGAGTGAGATCCACAAAGGGACTTAGGGGTTAAAATGCTGAGCATCATAGTGTCTAACTTTTAGGCACCTAGAAAATCACAGGAATGACACACCAATCCACAAAGCCTGAGTTAGGTGCCTCGGCTGCTCTACGATGAGGAGAGAGAGGCACCTACGGCTGCAATCCACAAAAGCCAGCATGCTAGGTGGCTCCCGGCCTAAGTAAGCCAATGGGAGATGCTGACAACAGGGATGTGTGCTAAGCTCTGCCTCTCTCACTGGGGTAGGGACCCAAGTCTTGTTGAAGGAATGAGTTAGGTGCCTGCTTTGTTCCACACAAAACAGGGGTGGAGGTGATGCCCACCTTAAACTTTTTAGTCCAGTGGTTAGAGAACTCAGCTAGGATGTGTGAGACTCAAGTTCAATTCCCTCTTCTCTGCCAAAGGGGGAGACAGGATTTGAACAGCACTTTCCCACCTTTCAGGAGTGCTCTAAAGACTGGGCTATACTGATGTGAGGAACCCTCACTCTCTCTCCTGTTGAAGCTAATCCACTGTGAATAAACAATGAAAGAGTTATGTGAAGGAGGGGGACTGGACCCAGGGTCTCCCACCTACTAGGCAGGTGTCCTAACCACTGGACTGAATCACTCTGTCACCTGCTTCCCCTGCCCTGAGGCTGTATTGCAGGGTCGGGTCGGGTCGGGTCAGGTCAGGAGTGGGCTCTGTCCAGCAGGGGGCTAGTACTCACAGGCTACACCCTTCTACTTCCTGAGAGCCTGTTGCTGCAGCGGTTGGGTGGTCTTGGCTGCCAGGACTCAGCTCTCTGCCCATCTCGCTCTGCCACTGTACAGAGGAAGTGGACAGGGCTGCGCTGAACTCTGGCAGGAACTGTGCAAAGGGGGAGCAAAGTCCAGGAAAAGCCAAAAACTGGGTGAAAATCGGTAAAACCCAATATTGGCTTTTTCGAAACCTGGACATTTTTTTTTTTTTTTAGAGACAACGGATAAACACCAAAAAAGGTCTTATCTAGAGACGATTATGGAACTGGTTGAAACTGATGAGTTTGCTAACTAGATGTAAGGAGCTCTGTGCATCCCCCATTTCCTGTTCCTGGTTTTCTAATTTTAACCAAAATCAGTAGGATTTTGCTCACGGATGTCTAGAACATTCCCTGAATTTTTACAATTGATCAGCTGGGGCCCTTCAAAAGTTTTCACATTACAGACAGAAATGCCACTGAGTTGAGTGTAAGGCCTCACAAGTTTAACCAATAATCATAATACCTAAGTGAGTGAAGCAAGGTCTTACTCTCAACTCAGTGGCAGTCTCCATTTGGCTTATAAGGAGCCCTAGTGTTGGAGGAAAGGGAGGGGGCACAGAGAACCCCTGGCATGGGGGTGGGAGGAGAATGAGGGCATTGGAATGGGGGAGGACATGGGGGGCGTACAGAGCCTCTGCCATTAGGGCAGAGGGAGGAAGGGGGAGCACACAGAACCCCTGCTGTGGTGAGAAATGGGGAGTACACAAAGCCCCTGCCATGAGGGTGGGCAGAATGGAGGAAAATGATATGGGGGAAGGAAGAGACACAGAGCCCCTGGCATAGGGGGAAAGGGTACCTGAAGGGGCACACAGAGCCCCTCGCATCTAGTGGAGGGAGAATGGGGGACAGAGTCCTTGGCATGTGGGGAGGAATAGAGGACCCTAGTATTCTGGTGGGAGGAATGGGGGGGCACAGAGCCCTTGGCACAAGTAGAGGTTGGGGGAGTCACATGGAGTCCCTGAAATAGAGGGGGACGGGAGAGTGGCCCACCGGGAGCTTGTGGGGTGGAATGGAGGGATGCAAGGAGCCCCTGATGGGTGCAATGAGCTCAGCCTACAGAAGCTACAGAGTGTGCAACCCTCTGCTATGTAGCTTTTTGTCCACCGCAACAGGACTGTATGAGCACACAGCTGGTAATAAAGGTAATAATAGGACTAACTCCTGTCGTCCTTACTCAGCCAAGACTCCCAGGTGGTCCAGTGGAATTTTGCCTGAATAAGGATTCAGGCGCAGAATCCAAGTACAGAACCAACTATGTAACAATAATCTTAAAAGATAACACGTTACATAAGCATCGGCTTGGGGACTCTCTCTTCTACCTATAAGTTTACATGTCCTCCAAAATCATGGTGTCTCCAAAAACACATCACTCAGGCTAATACTCAAGAAACTAATATTTCAAAGCTGAAAAACAGGGATTTCAAAAGGGTGTTACTTTGGCTCAATGACAGAAGGCGATTTCACCCTCCCCCCACAAAAAAGTGGTCCATGCTTCTTGAACTATCTTAGTAGAGGGTTTGTGCCTTAAGTCTCACTAGTTTTTTCCGACTTCTCCCAGTTCCTGCAATTTGATTTATCTTGCAAAGATTGTGTAAATGGTTATGCCTGTGCACACCTGGTAGTTTTTTTTCTGTCAGGAAAATAAAGGATAAATTGAAGCCATTTGAAATACGTTAAAAATACCAACACCTGCGTGGAACTGCATGGCTTGATTAAATAAGGCGCCGGATTTTTCCTTAAAAGCGTCTGGTTACAAGTCAGAGCGGGCCAGGGAAGGTGAAGTGGATACCTAAGGAACAAAGGCGGCTTCAGCTAACAAAGGCGGCCAGGTACGGCAACCAAAGCCCAGACAATGAACGCGGAGGGGGCTGAGCAGGAACGGTTCTGCTCTCCAGCGTCCCACCCAGCCAGGGGCGCAGGGTCAGGGGCTGGCAGGCGGCCCCTGGGGCTAGGGGGTCGGTGCCGTGCAGTCGGCAGGGGCAGGCGCTGGGTACTTTCCAGGCGTCTTGTCACCCACACAAAGGGCTTCTCTCGGCAGCGCTCGGCTCCCTTCCCGCCCGGGCGTACGGCTCGCTCGCTCGCTGACCTCCACGCCAGTGAGGAGCCTACCTCCCCCAGACGGTGGGTGCCCCCGGGCGGCGGCAGCCCTTGCCCCGCCTGCCCGCGGGGCCACACGCCGGCCGGCCAGCGCCGCCAACTTTCCTGCGCGCTCCCCCAGCAGACGCTCTGCGGGCGGCGCGCTGAGCCCCCAGCACCGCCCCGCCGCGCTGCCCCGCTGCCCGGCCGGACGCGGACACCCGCGGCTCCAGGGGGCGGGCGCTGGGCGATACTCACTGTCCGGGGGCTGCAGGGCGCACCCACCGCCTGCGCTGGGGGAGCGGGGCCCCTGGCGTTGCCTCTGGAGGGGACTGGGCGCGGTGGCGCGGCCCCTTGCTCCGCTCCTCGGCTGCAAACCACGCCCCGAGCCGGTGCAACCCCGGACCCTCCCGCCGCCGCCAAGTGCAGGAAGGCGGAGCGCCCTGGGCCCGCACGCCCCCGAGCGAGGAGCCTGGCGCCCGCCTTCCAAACAAACGGCACGTGGCTGAGCTGGGCCCGGAGTCCGGCTCCAGCCTGCCCCCGCCCGGCACCTGCCTGACGGCCACAAGCCGGCCCAGGCCAGGCGGCCCCTAGCCACGGGAGGAGGAAAAGAGGGGCCCTGGGGAAACGCGGGCCCTGCGACACCTGGGTCTGTCCTGGGTAGCTGGAGCAGGCAATAGTAGCCCGGACTCCTGGGTCCTATTAGCATCCTGCTACTGACAAGCTCTGTGACCTTGGGCAAATCGCTCTCACTGGTTGCAGGAGTTTTCTCACTTACAACCTATTCAGCCTGCTACATAACTTCACTGCCCTGGTGCCTATGGAGTAGTGAGAGCAGGGAGCTGGGGGCCAGGAAATAGTTCTCCTCCCCTCTGCCATTCCCTGGCTATGTGAGGGTGGGGAAGGGACAACCTTTGCAATTCATTTTACCCATCCTTAAAAATGAGAGTAGTGCCTACCTACAGGAGTCCTGTAACACTGAATTAAACTGAGTTAAACTTCTCATTCTTAGGTGAACGGAGCTATAGAAGTGCTAAATATTTTTAAACATCACAGTATCTGTTCAAAATGTACCAATTTCCCACTCTAGCCCTGTGAAAAACTCTTCTAATTCAGCTGGGTTGCAGTCACCAGCATTATGGCCATCAAGTTACTCAATATAGCATATACCAAATTGAAGAGTAGTTGTTAATTCAGTTTAATTTCTTTTGGGCAGAACATAACATGAACAACAAATAATGTATCTAAACAACAGTTTTAGATACTCTTTTACTGCACTGCTTTGTAATATGTATATCATCAGAATGGGATTTGGTTTTAACAGTCAGTATTGGTAGTGATCACTTGGCTTTTGGAAAAATTTTTAAATCCATATAGCCAGTTCCTGTCCATATTGATACAGTAGGTTTCTCCTTCACTTATTCTGCTAGGTTGGTATTTGGTGTTAAGGATCAAAGGCTCAATCCTAGTTCCTTTAGAGTAACTGGTAAAACAAACAATCCTTGACTGATTTAAATAAATGGAAGTAGGATAAGGTCCCATATTTGAAGCCATTTCTCAAGGCCAAATCTAGCAGCTTTTACTACTTACTCAGGATAACCTTCATGGGTTTCAATAGTTTTTGTCCAAATAAGTGCTGCTAAACTTGGCCTTCTGATTTTTTTTTCCTTGTATTTTTAAGACAGAAGTGAATTCCACACCTTTTTGAGTGCCACTTTAGCTAAAGAATGTTACAGCTTGTGGGAGTGCCAGATACAGCCAGTTGCAACTTGACAGCCCTGCCTTGGTAAACACCTAATATAATTCACTCTGCTCCTGTAACATTAGCTCTATCTATGGATTATTTCTTTATTATTTGTATAGCAGCACCGCTGTGCCTGACATCTTACAGACCGGGATGAAGACCAGGTCCCTGCCCCAAAGAGCTTTCAGTCTAAAGTGATCACGCACTACATCCAGATCTTTTGAATAGAAAGATTAATATAGTTTGCCCAAACCAATCCTTTGTTTAAAAGCTGGGTGAAATTTTGTTATGGGTTGAATTAAAACCCTTTTGAGATTGATAGGTATGAACTCACCCTTCAGTCATCATAACTGTAAGCCTAAACCCCCACCTAAGACAAAAAGTGTGCATGCATCTGCCCAGGAGATTTTGGCTGAGTGGTGTGTGTGTGCGCATGTGTGTGTAAAGAAATCCCACAGAAACTGAGAAGGGAGAGGCAAGAAAGCCAAGCAGGAGCCTGCACACAATGGAAATTAGAAGCCAATACCTTTGGAGATCTGGGCCGGTACAACCCTGGAAAAAGCCAGAGAGCTCTTGGGTCTGGTATTGGCTAAAGGGCCTTGGGGCTGTCAGTTAAGAAACTGCAATGCCTTATGTTCTTGGTTCCTTCTGCATGCAAAGAGATACAGGACTGTACACGTTCCTTGCAAATATACAAGATTGCATCAAAGAAAACTTCATTTCAACTTCAAACTGGAACATCTATAGGCCTGGACTTTGACTACTCACTTGAGTTGGAAAGGGGCAACACCTTAGTCAATAGGTGGACCATGGCCCAAATCCAGACCACCAGATGCTTTAGAATGGACCCTGAAATCTTTTTTTTTTTTTACTTTAATTATTTTCTCTGGAGTCTGGACCTTGACAAAAAATAATTGATTACCCCTGCTGTAGACCAATCTTGGGGTGGTAGAGTGTCACACACACACACGTATGAATTCTTCAACTAGCTGCTTTTAATCATATATTCTAGGAATCAAAATGACATCCCCAAATATATCAAAATGATTTAGCTGATTAGTAACTTTTTTCTTAAAGTATTTAGGTCACTGTCTTTGCAATAAACACAGTACTATCCCAAACATGTTATACCAAGCTTGATCCTTCTTGGGCGGAGAGTACCAAACTGCATTATAGCCACGCTAAGGAACATCATCTAAACCTTAAATTGGCTATAACATGATTTGGACTGCTCTAAACCAGCAGTACCAAAACATGTTTTATGGCCTTGTCTATACTTGTAAATATTCTATCCATAACTCATCAGTGTAGCTCCACCCTTGGTAGCAGTAGTGGGAGCTGTAGTGTACACAGAGCTCAAGCATTTCTATCACTTTGTTGTCCAGCCCTTAGAGCCACCAGTTCCTTGTCTACACTAGACTTTTCCCATTAACTTCTATGGGAGGGGGATCAGGTCCTTCATTATTATAAATTATACAGTGCCATAAGTATACTTGGCACTTTATAAAGCACAAAGACAGGTCCCTGGCCAGGATGTTTACAATCTAAATTAGTTAATGCACCTAATTAGTTTGTACTGTACTTTGAAGATACAAAGTGATATAAATGCTAAGTATTATTAAACAGACACAATGCAAACAATTAAAGACGAGACATGATGGTGACACAGATAACCATAGATAATCTGCTTTGCATCCACAGCTGTGGCCACCAACTGAATTCTAGGTATTTAATATGTCATGGGCCTTCTCTTAATAAGCAGGTATCTTTCTTTCCTTATGCAGCCCTTGAGCTATGAGTACTATACTATACTAGCTAGGAATATTTAAGATCCCTGTAGTCATGGGAAGTGCCACTTTGACAGCTGCATAGCTACTGCCAAATAGGCGAACAACAAGCCATTCTCATAGGGCAATCTCCTGCAGCCTACCAAAAGGCAAACTATAGCTGTAAGTAGCAAATTCTACTCAGTACACAGCCCAAGCGTGTCCAAGAAGTGTGCAGGGGGGGAGGGGGGACAAAAAGGGTGGGCTTTTCCAACCAGCTATGCCCTCCTCTGAAATGCTGTCTTCTGGCCTTTAGAATGAGCAGCAACTGATCCACATGACATCCTCACCCCTTTCACTAGCTCCCAACTCAGCACAGCACAGAGCCAAAGAGGTGCAAAGGAGAGGCAGAAATAGATATGCACACTGAGATTCCTGAGTCTAGACTATGCTCTTGGCACTGAGGTAAGGGTGGAAACTTGGGGAAGTGTTTGGGAAAGAAACCAAGAGGGCAGAAAATCAGGAAGTGTTGGGAAGGGAAGAAGATAGTTCTGCCCCTGAATTCTTCTCTTCCGCTTGTGTTTAAACAGTAGTTGGCTCCTGGAGTTAACCAAACCTTGAATAATGGAGGCATTGATGGTTCACCTTTCCCCTATACCTCCTGTATTCCAGCTGTGACACCATAGACAATCTTCTTCTCCACTCAGCAAGTCACCTCCAATCATTTAGAGTCAATGAATATTGGTTTTAAACAAACAAACAAAGAGGGGTCAGATACTGTACGAAAGTGCTGCTGCCCCCTTCTTCTCAAAGAAAGGCTGTGTTAAAACAGCAGATTATGTGGTAGCATCTTAAATTTTGGGAGCCTCAACTGGAAAGGAAACTGCAACATTCATTAATGTGTGATGAAAGGATTTTTATTAATTCCTCTGCAGATAACAGCTCCTTTCAAAATGATTTGCATTTAGTTGTGAAATAGAATCCTATAAAACGGGTCTTTGCATCAAAAAGCCAATGCACATGTCCATTCCCCACTGACTTCAGTATAAGGGAGAGTATAAATGTCTGTGTGGATCAGTTTGCAGGATTAGGACCTAAATCACTACAACAGTCAATGGCTCTCCATATATCCAGAGGTACCAGTTCTTGTTGTTCTCAGCTCTGGAGGCAGGGGAAAGCACGGTTCTGAAATTCTGGAATGCTATAACCTTAAAGGAAAATGGAAATGTTCTGACATCTAACTTTCCTGAGTCATACATGACAAATTGCTGTTGTTAGGAGACGTTTATTAAAAGAACATTAGATCAATGTAAATAAAGTCCATTCCCCTTTTTATCATTTCTGAGGCCAGTCCCCAACTTAGTGCAATCTCCCTTAGCCAGAAGATTTTTCTGGCTATACATCTTGCCACAACAGCCCACAATATTACAGGCTAAAACAGCAGGTTTGGGGATTTATGCCAAAACACTCTTTTAGGTCTCAATCCAATGCTCACTGAGGTCAATGGGAGTCTTTCCACTGACTTTACTGGGCTTTGCCATAGGCCTTTATGCAGCAATAATGGACAGATTGTTTACCAAAGTTAGAGAGCCCAAATGAAGAGGAAAGAGAATTTTAATCCATATAGGTGTGTACATAATTTGCAGATTCTTCAACCATGCATATGAGAGAGCTTGAAGGTAATCATCTTAACAACAATCCCTTGTCCCACCACATTTAGTCAAAGCATTTGTATGATTTTTAACAGGGTCTTCAGAATTGATCCAGCAAAACATTTAGTGCATGTGTACCTTTAAACACCCGAGTAGTCCCACTGAAGACAATGGAACTACTCTCATGCTTACACACATGCTGTGCTTTGCTGTGTCAGGGTGAAACTGCAGAATTCTCATGCACTGCTCCAGAGGCAAAATAAGTCAATGCCTTCATCTCTGACAGATATTCCAAAGCTCCCATTGAACAGGTTCATAAATAGTAGCTCCAAACTCCCTAAAGCTTTTACCTTTATCTTCAATTCCCCTCTCCCCGCCAAATTGAAGTCTATTGTATTCTGCAGGGTCTGATTTGTGGTTAATCTCCTTAATGCTAACATATTATAGTTCAAGGCTAGGGAAAAAGACTTAGATCCACGAAGGTATTTAGCTCCTAACTTCCCGCTGATGTTACGCTGTCTATATAGGGAGTTAGGTCAGTATAACTACATCGCTCAGAAGTGTGGCTTACCACACGTCTGAGCAACATAATTATACCAATATAGGTCTGTAGCGTAGACCTGACCTAAGTCACCATTGAAAATGGGACTTAGCCATCTTAGGGCAGGTCTACATTTCAGAATGACTTAAGCATAACTTTGTGTCTCGGGGGTGTGGATTTTTCACACCTCTGAGCAATGGGTATACTGACCTAAGTGCTGGTGTAAACAGCACTATGTTGGTGGGAGAGCTACTCCCACTGACCTAGCTACAGCCTCTCTTGGAGGTGGATTAACTACACTGAGAGGAGAGCTCTCTCCCATTGGCATAGAGCATCTTCATCAAAACACTACAGCGGCACAGTTGCATTGGTGAAGCTGTGCCAATGAAGCATTTTAAGTGTAAACCTGCCCTGAGTCACTTAGGCCTGGCGATGCTGAGCGGAACACACCTAAATACCTTTAAAAATATGGGTCCTTGTGCCTGACTCTACCCTCATTTACATCATCTCCATTGAAATTAATGGAGTCACACAAATGTAAATCTGGTGTGAGAACAGAATCAGGCCCCTTATCTTTATGTTGTCTGTAAAGTGCCTAGCACAATGTTGGTTCTATACAACAGTAAATAGCAGAGACAAAGAAATCAAGCTGATATTGCCTCTACTTCCTCAACTTTTTAAAGCTGTACAAATGACAAACCCAGAAACTTTACCAGAAAGTACTAAGATATATGCATTCAATGCATATATACAATTCATTTTATAATCGAGACTCAAGTCGTCCACTTTGTTAGATGTGAGTTGAAATATATTCATTTTTCTTCTGCAAAGTAAGATGAGTACCAGCAACTTGTCATAGCTTCAGTTTTGGAACTTTATCCACAAAGGGATTCAAACTTATGCAAAAGGGATATACATAGTAGTACAGAATCTGGACATGTTGCTCCTTATGTACAAAGAAAAGTTTGGCATCAGTGAACTGTAAACTGAGATGTAAGTTGACCTCGGTGTGACATTGCACTCCATATGCTTTATGAAAATATGCTTATAAATGTAAATATGATGTAACTGGAACACGCTTTATGCAAAAGGTCTCTTGTAAGGTATCATTACAAAGTTTATAATCTACTGAGTATGTTCATCCTATTTGTTTGCATGTATTTATATGTCTGGAGTTAGGAGAATAAGATATAAACTTGTATTACTTATGTAAACATATTAAGTGGAAGCCATTAAGGGTGCTTCAGAATCAATGAACTGTAAATGGCTCTGTTTACTTGCAAACATTCCCGTGTACGTGTGGGCCAGCCCAGGAAAAACAGAGGCTGGGGTCTCACAGGGCATGTGACGATGTCACCTGATAATGAAATCTACCTTAAATCTGGTACTTTTCCATTTAGAAGGAAGGGTGGGGACCCAGAGAGACAAAAGATTTCCATTTTGTGCCAAAGCTATAAAAGGAGGTGGACCAGGACAAAAACCCCTAGTTACCACCTGAAATGGCTGCTGGAACTAACAAGGACCGTACCAGGGGAAAGGATTGGGCCCAGACTAGGAAGGAGTCTAGTCTGTGAAAGAAGCTTATTGGAACATCTCTGAGGGTGAGATATTACCTGTAATCAGTTTCTTAATGTATTAGGCTTAGACTTGCATGTTTTTGCTTTATTTTGCTTGGTGACTTACTTTGTTCTGTTTGTTATTACTTGAAACCACTTAAATCCTACTTTTTATACTTAATCACTTCTGTTTTATTAATAAACCCAGAGTAAGTGATTAATACCTGGGGGAACAAACAGCTGTGCATATCTCTCTATCAGTGTTATAGAGGGTGGGCAATTTATGAGTTTACCCTGTATAAGCTTTGTACAGAGTAAAAAGGATTTATTTGGGGTTTGGAATCCCACTGGGAACTGGGTGTCTGGGTGCTGGAGTCAAGTAACCTGCAGAGTTGTATTCACTTAAAGCCTGCAGCTTTGGGGGCATGCCCAGACCCTGGGTCTGTGTTGCAGCAGGCAAGCATGTTTGGCTCAACAAGGCAGGGTTCTGGAGTCCCAAGCTGGCAGGGAAAATGTGCGCCGAGGTAATCTCACATCAGGTGACAGTTCCATAGGGTCTCTGTGACCAAACCTGTCACACTAGGAATAAAAATTTGCATGAATAAACGTTCAATGTTTACAGTACAGTAATTATTTTCCTGCTGTTTATTTTGTTTGTTTGGCGTTTTCAAAGCTGACTAAGGAAATTATGTACCCAAGTTCTATGAAATTTCAGTGGGATTTGGACAACTGACTTCTTTAGGCTTCTTTGAAAAACTCACCCCAAAGCTCCGTATTACACACACCACTTCTCTTATACTTGGATTGTAATCTTTTTGGGGCGGGGACTGTCTTTTTGTTCTGTGTTTGTAGAGTTCCTAGCACAATAGGTTCCTGGTATATGATTGGAGTCCCTAAGTGCTAGCACAATATAAATAAATATTGCTGCTACTACTTTATAATAATTATTATTATTAATAATAATAAATATTATTATTATTAACACAGCCACAGAAAAGAATCAGTGGGAAAATAGCCGAACTAAGCATATGTTTCAAATAGAAATGTAGGATTATGAGGACTTACATAAAAATTTGAAAAGATTTAAAATGTGCTTCTGGGCAGTCTGATATAATGAACATTTTCTAGAATTCTAATTTTCCAATTAATCATACTGGGGGCCCCCTCCCTGAATTTTCATTCAGTCCTTGCTTAGGCAAAATTGCCGCTGACTTTAATGTAAAAATTTCAGGATTAGTCTGTCCTCCTATATAGTAGTCACAGTAATTTTCATAAATGAAGTGAAATCGGGAATGTGATGTGATTTGTTTGGGAAAATGATGTGATATCTTATTTTCAAACTGAGATGTATTAATCTATAGAATATCAGTAATATGAAAAGGCATGACTGTGGTGGACATTCAAGCATGCTCTACTACTTTGCTTCATTCTTCAGGCCTTTACATTCAAAATTTCTTGTAGGCAAGAAAAGTAAGATTGGCACGCAGAAGACAGCCTGCTTGGACCTCTTGTTCTGGTATTTAGACTGTTTGTATTGGCATCATGGATATATTTAGAAAACAGTCATCTGTTATATTTTGCATAGGAACAGCTCTGATATTTTAAGAAACATCTGATGTTCTGCATCATATGGCCTCACTTTTACTCATTCAAATTCTCATCATATTACATGGCATCTTATTTTAACAGCTATTTAGAGCCCGATTCTGCCACCCATAATCATGTTGGGGCAGATTCTCTGCTGGTGTTAATTTCAATGGTATATGGTAATTTATACCAGCTGAGGATCTGCCTCATGGAGCAGTATCTCACTCTGAATAACTCAGTTAATTTCAGTGGAACTTTCTGCAGAGTAAAGTACTATTAAAAATGAGTGAGGCTAACAGAATCTGGCCCCTAAGACTATAGTGCTGTACTTTAGGGAATATTCTACTCTATATAGATTCTTATATGGCACTTATTATATTTGCATCTTCTACTAGTTCGTTAAGTGATGTGACTAATGTGTCACATGTTTGTTTTTCTCATCCTCTCCTCAGCAGGAGAAGCGTGTGCAATGGAGTGTTTTTGTTTCGGATTTTTTTTAACTAGTATTATATACATGCGCACACACAGATTGCTATGTTTATATTAGAGAAGGCAAGGTCATAGGAATGCAGCTTGCACTTACAACACAAGGTGGTGAAGTTTGTGACGTCCTTAGTTCCTGGGGGAGTTCATGCCACAGTCTTGGGGACTGGGCCCCAAGAAAACTTTGTCCTGCACAGCTGAGCTTTATCTGCAGAAAGTTTCATTACTGGCATGGACTGAAATAAAATGCAAATATATCAAAGTCACAGTATTACCACATACTAGTTCACTACAAATAAAGTTCACCACATAGTTTGGCACTGTGCTTCCATATTTACTCAAGTGCAGTCCAGAAATGAAATCAGAATGGTGTAGAAGGTCAGAGTTAAGATGTGTAAGAAAGCTGCGGGAAGCCTATACATATTACATCTAGCTCCTACCAGTGCTATTAGTTCTTCATTTTCATGAGAATTAAGAAGATCACTTACAGCTGTGACTTAAGCAAACACTGAACCCAGATCTACAGAAGCACACTATACTTTGCCATTGACTGAGAATGGGTATTTTGTTTATTCCTTCCCTTATGCAGACAGAAAAGGAATTTTTATTTAGCTTAGACTGTTTATTTGGCTTTAGACAGACTTTTTTTGGTTCTTTTAGGCTCCCTAAAGGATGATGCAGTATTTGGATATCATAGGGAATCTTAGGGGCTGGGCAGATGCACAAAAGCATTACAAATCCTTGTGAAGTTGAGGATTGGAAGTGGGAAAACATTTGGAACAAATGTAATGTTAAAAGTATTTTCCAGAGGGTACTGGTGGGAGGAGGTTCTCACACTCCAAGGCCTATCTAATAATTGGATTGTAGCTTCATTTTTCTCAAGCTCTGCAAATGCTGTAAGCAATATTGACATCTAGTGGGAAAATGTATTATTCAAGCTCTCCAGGGCATTTATAAAATTTACAAGTTTCCCACATCACCTCAGGGCATTTCCTGGCAATTAATGAGATCCTGGGAGGAGTTATGCTTAGCAGGAAATGCCATGTGACAACATTGTAACTGGTATTGTAAAGGGAACATAGTAAAGAACGCTCTGAAAACATTTTGTCTGTCTGTGCATTTGTGTGCAACGCAGATTAGCATGAATTTCTTTGCATAATAAGCCAGGCACTTCTAAAGTATTTACAGCTGGTATATTGACCAGTCAGATTACTGGAATAGTTCCATTGGTGGTGGTTGTATTTTTAGACACAGGAGTCCAACTTCAGGGATGTAATATTCAAATTGAAATGCTAAACCTACAAAAGATTGTCATTTGGCTTCACTCCGTGCATTGATAGCTATGTACTATGATGGTTCTTTTATTGCATGTTACAGTATGTCACATTTCCTCATGTAACCTATTATATGAAACACATCCTCAGTAACTGTATCTGAAAAAGCTGTATTTTTTAGTCTTGACATTTAATAGTTTTGCAATAATTTGTTTAAAATGGAAACATTTACCTAGGAGTAACTAGCATCAGATGATTTAATTTGCTTAATTTCTATTCTGCCTAATCAAAAACTCCTTTTAAAAGGAATTGACTCTGATATATTTTAAGAGTGTACAAAACCTAACCTACTGGAATCCGTTCAGTTTTTAACAAAGCAATAATTTACCCCCATTTATCACTTTTCTTTTTACAGAGATGAAGACAGATTGTTGCATTATATTGATTGTTTGGATAACAGAATCTGTTACATTCATAAGCTTGGACTTGAAAGTATCTGTTTGGATTTACTGACTAATTCCTGATACTAATTCAATATCAAGTGATTGTTCAGGACTAACAACTATGCAAGATATAATTTTGATGAAGCAAAAGTATGGACTCTGAATAGATTCCTAGCCAACGCTCCTCAGTTGAAAAGGTAGTGACTGTATTGCTGGGAATGAATGTGATCAACACATAGAGGGAAAGGGGAGAAGTGAAGAGGATCACAGAAATGCATAGAGCAACACAGCGAGTGGGTAGTTATCATAAAGATTTCTACCAGGATGTCTTCTTTCAGGAGCAAATTATTTGATTACATTCATCAGCAGTTCCCCAACTGTCACAGGTTCTTGCACGGGGTACAGGAGTGATATAGTGATTTTTGCTAATTATATTTTTCTTATTTTCACCTTCCCATTTAGACTGATGTAGTTATATCTAGACAAATAACTTGAAACACACTGCAGAAAAGCAAGGGTCGGGTGGTAGAAAAGGGCAAGGAAAGACGTTTCTCAGGAACTAGTGCTATTTCCTTGTTGTGCAGTACAGAGGCAGAGCTAATAAGGGGGAAAACCTGAATGGTGCCGCAAGTAATGCATACCACTCAGGTGGGGTGTGCCTGAAGGGTGGCATTTTCATGCCTTGTTATGTTCTCCTTTAGCTCCTACATATCAGATTGTCATGGATCCTCGGGATTGGTGCTATGGCCCCAGCTTTGGAATGGTCTTTAGGAGGAACCCTTACAGTGTGCCAGACCCTAAAGGGTCTTGCTCTTCCTCCAGGGTAAGCCATGTGGACCTCTGGGCTTGCAGCCATCCTGCTAACAATGCAGCATATTGGGGAAACTGAGGCACACATCAGACTCACATAAAACAAAAAATTCCCACTTTTTAACACAGCTGTATCTCACTGAAATGACATTCACTGAACTGCCTCCCTTAGGAAGGGATGCTTTCAATTACAAATCAGCTAGTGAAATGAATAATGGGAACTCCAAAGAGTTTGCCAACTGGATATAGGCAGTGAAGGTGATCCCAGCTGTGACACAGAACACTAGAAGATCTCTGACATTCCAGACACACTATGTCTGCTCATCCATTCATTCCCTGTTTTAAAATAAGCGTCAATAGGCATGCTGGGACTTGTCTTACTGTTAACACACAGCAACAAATCTATTTATAATGCTATTGTACTCTTATTTATGTGAACAAGAAGCTGTAAGCTGCTGCCGCGTCATTTTTGTGGGTGCAGACCATATCTTCATGCTCAGGGCAGCCCGCAGGCAGATAACCCAGAGAAATACTGAGTTAAAACGTCTTTCTTTAATCTAATCTCTGTCTCCTTTTCAATTAATGGCATGGCTCAGTTGACAAACTCAGGCACTCCCTTGCTTCCCACATACTGTGACCTGCATACACAGATAACAGAATGCATTACTGAGATTAAAAAAAAAATCTCCCATTCCCTATTCTGGGGTCATATTACAGTTACTTACCAACACTATATTATCCATGCCTGCTGAGTATGGCTTTCAAGCACAGATCACAATGAATTAGATATCATATCCAGCAAAATCTAAACTGTTAATTTGAGTGCCAGTATGTGTTCACTGCTATACAGAACAGCACTGTACAGAACTGGGAGGGAGACCTGGTGCTTGCCTGGAGGAGCTTCCAACATATAGGCCAGATTATGCATATCACCTTTACTCATGGCTTGTACTAATTTACTATGAATCAGACTCTGATACCCTTATGTTGGCTGAGTAGCATGTTACTCCATAAGTAGACACATTGATTTTAGACAACTTGCTTTTGACTTCTTAAAAACATATACTGTAGCCCAACCAGAAATTATGGGCCTGATGCAGCGAATACTGGGTGAAATTATATGGCCTGTGTTTAGAGTTGCCAATTTTGGTTGGACATATTCCTGGAGGTTTCATCATGTGACATAATCCTTAATTTAAAAGTTTAATCTTTAATTCCTGGAGACTCCAGGACAATCCTGGAGGCTTGGCAACCCTACACAGGAAATCAACTTAGATTACCATAATGGTCCCATGTTGCCTTAACATCTAGTAATCTATTACTTCAATATGAGTATTTGTGGAATAAGGTACTACTCAGCATGAGTAAGTATATCCGAATCTTGCCCAGTATAAACAATGAAAAGCAGCCCAAATGCATGAGGTGACCAAAGGATGGATTTAACAGAGTAGCGTAGGGTTTTCTGCCTTAAATAAATAGGAGTATGGCAACTCTTAGCTAGGTGAATTATAGGGAATATTTGTGGAAAAAGTGTGTTATAAGGAGGGATCTGAAAGAGGAGGATGCTTAGTGCACCATGGGAGAGGCAAAGGCATAGAGGGCTTCCTTAGACTTGTGCTGACCAAGGTTGGAGATTTGATAAGAATACATTTTTTGTGAGATTTCCAGCATGTCTGTTTCCAGTCACAGGGGAAAAGAAGGAATGCAAAGCACTGTAAAGTCATCTGAGCATTGCAAAGGTTTTGTATTCACATTTGGAAATGGCTGAATGGTCAGGGACTGTTATTTTCTAAACTGTTTTACCCATTCCTTCTGTACAGCAAAGAGCTTTGACAGATGTAAACAGGGCTAGATATTGAACACGGCCCTGGTTGCTGCTGGCTTCACCTGGCAGAAGGGTTACACGTACACCCCCACAAATGTGTCTCTCAAAAGCTCTGATAAACATGGAGTGCCAAATAATGCCTGCTACATGTGGGTGCCCTAGGGGACGCCTGTGTATGCCTCTTCCCACCCAGAGAGTGGGGAGAGGCGTATAATCTGCATTCAACAGTGGGTTCCACAGGGGAAGAAGGAGTGCTAAAGCTGTTGCTGACAGCATTAGAGGGCCATGGCCAAGCTTATATATGGTTATATGATGGTCCCTACCACCTACAGTGATGTAGTACAAGGTTCTCACCCTTTTTCTTTCTGAAGCCCCACAAACATGCTATAAAAACTGCATGGCCCACCTGTGCCCTAATAACTGGATTTCTGCATATAAAAGCCAGGGCCAGCGTTAAGGGGTAGCAACCAGAGCAATTGCTGGTTGCCCCAGGCCAGAGGGGGCACCATGAAACTAAGTTGCTCAGTCTTCTGCTTCAGCCCCAGATGGTGGGGCTCAGGGCCCCAGGCTTCAACCCTGTGCAATAGGACTTCAGCTTTCTGCCCTGGGCCCCAGCAAGTCTAACACTGGTCCTGCTTAGCGGACCCCCTGAAACCTGCTCATGGCCCTCCAGGGGGCCCCGGATCCCTGATTGAGAACCACCGATTTAGTACACCTCCTCCTCCCCCTAGCATGCCTCAGCTTCCCAAGAGGCATAATTAAGCCCTAAGGCTCAGGATACAATGTTCAAAAGCACATAACTGACTTAGGAGCCTAAGTCCTATTTTTAAAAGCAATATAAGCAGTGTTGTAGCTGGGTGGGTCCCAGGATATAGCACAGACTAAGTGGTCGAGATAATATCTTTTATTGGATCGACTTCAGTTGGTGAAAGATACATGCTTTCGAGCTTCACAGAGCTCTCCTTCAGGTGCATCAGAGCAGGTAAAAGGCAGATCACTCTCATCTGCAGGGGCCTATGCAAGATAGCACTCAGTCTGTGCCCAACAGGAGGATGCAAAGAAAGCGGCGGGTCCCTTGTTCCCCCTCTATGGCACATTCAGGTCAGCACATAAATGGGGTAATGGCAAGGGAGAGTCATGGTGATTGGGTGGGGGTGGGCACTGCTGGAGTTACAAAGGTGCTTACAGCCCTGTTTATGGATCAGAGCAGAAGAGGTGCCAGTCCAAGCTGGCTGGCTTGCCCAGTGCCTCTGGGATCCCAGGACACTGGGAAGGGGAGCAATAAACTCACCTGGTAGAAGCAGAGCACTCAGGATGCAACTCAGCATGGAGCAGGCTCCAGTTCCTAGCTGCCCAAAGGAGAAACCGGGCCACAGTGACCTACCTCCCCAGCCCCACCCAATGACTGTGACTCTCTCCCCAGGCATCACCCCTTTTACGTGCTGCTCTGCTGCAGCATTTTAAGTGCAAACAAACCCTTAGGCTCTTAAGTCTCTTAAGCACTTCTGAAACTGTCACTCCTACATGCTACAACTCTATCACTGTACCATCCCTCCACGAACCTCATAACCTGCAATTCTGAAATGCCCATTCTAACAAAACAACTAAATATCCTGGCGCATCCCTGTCATGACTTACACACAGGGATGGAGTAAGCTGCAGGGTGTGATGAACTGTTACCATTTATAAACTGCACAGTCACCATTCGGAACATTAGCTTAAGAGGAACCAAACTAACAGACCAGTGGTTTACAACTTATTTTCATTTTCAGGCCCCTAAAATATTTCGAATGGAGGTGCCTTTGCTGTACCTTTGGAAATTCAGCCTGCGGTCCGTGGACACCCTACCATAGAAGTCTGAGACTGAAAATTGTCTGAACTGAACTCAACGATAAACGTTGCATATGCTCGGCATGGCGTTTCATGCATTGTGAGAAATGGTGCTAACCTGTGGGCTTCTATGGTAATGACAACACTTCCAGGTTTTGACCACTAGGTGGGGGTATTCACATACTTTTGATTGATCAGAGAAATGGAATGCCTTTTCTGGGATCTGAAACTATTTTCATAGTCACCTTTTGCAGACCCCTTAAACATAGTCTGCAGATCCTCAGGGGTCTGCGGAGCACAGGTTCAAAACCACTGTAATAGACAATCGAAGAAATTCAGAAACTCACTGTTTCCAATAAAGAATGGCCTCTTTTTTTCACTCCTTTTCTGTAGGCATTTTCATTAAGACTAAAAATGGTTAAACAAAGAAATGTCTTGCCTCAGAGCACATAGACTGGGGAAAGAGCTCCGCAGAACCTTCAATTGCTGCTCAGTTCTGGAATCTTCTTCCCAAGTCCCTATGACATCGGTGCCTGACTTCTCCCAGCACATTCTGAGCTGCTCCCAGTAGGCAGTGGTGATTGTGTATCTGTCCTCTTAGGTGTTTGTAAAGCACCTATTACCATGGTAGCTAAGTGCTGCATAATAATGAAAGATAGCAATAAGCCCAAAAGGCAACAGTCTCACACCTTCCCTTTCGTCACAGTGTGTGTGTGCAGGGTGGTTTTTTGGGGTTTGTGGGGTTGGGGGGGAGGTTATTTGGCTGTTTGTTCTTTTCTTCTTGCTTTCTAGTCCCTCACCCTGACCCCCCCAAACTCCCCACTTCTGTATTGGCCCTGGGGTGATGCCACTATTTCTCAAAGAAGTGGATCTTGTATTCAAATCTGAATAGGGCAGGTTTACTTTTATCTTCTCTGGCAAAGTTCTATAGTGGAGTAGTTACATGGGTGTAAATGAAGGCAGAAATCTGGCCCAAGGTTCCCATAACTTGTTTTATGTTGCAATTTAGCTCTGCCTTAGATTCATAAGATTGTCGTAAAGATTTACCAGCTCAGGCATAAAGTGTGCTCACCAGCTGTGTAACGTGATAAATGATGATGATGCAGAAACAAATATTTTACTCTCCAGTCAAAAAAATTACTCACCTTAAGCACACAGAATTTTGAAAGTCTTTTGATATCTTTTGGTATACGTGCATTGTCACATCCTGGTCCAGTCCCATTCTCACAATGGACCCCAATCTGTTGTGACTGGATCCAAGCACTGAATCCAACTTCCTGCCAAGCTCTTGGGTCTGGGTAGTGGCTGATAGTTGTACCTAGTTTTGGGTTTCTCTGGTGCAGTCCCCATGTCTGCACCCTTCTTGAGGACTAGGACCCGGCAGTCTGGGTGCCTTCACCTTCCAGAGCCCCCCAGGTTCTTAGACACATTCTCCCCAAAGACCACCCTGCTGTGGGAGCTCTGGTTTCTATTTAACCCCTTCAGGGACATTGTGGTGGTAAAGCAAAGAAACACAGGCTTAGCAAAGGGATTTCTCTCTCTCTCTGACAGGTTTCAGAGTAACAGCCGTGTTAGTCTGTATTCGCAAAAAGAAAAGGAGTACTTGTGGCACCTTAGAGACTAACCAATTTATTTGAGCATAAGCTTTCGTGAGCTACAGCTCACTTCATCGGACGCATACTGTGGAAAGTGTAGAAGATCTTTTTATATACGCACAAAGCATGAAAAAATACCTCCTCCCACCCACTCTCCTGCTGGTAATAGCTTATCTAAAGTGATCACTCGCCTTACAATGTGTATGATAATCAAGTTGGGCCATTTCCAGCACAAATCCAGGTTTGACCACTACTGACCACTATTCCTACCTACATGCCTCCAGCTTTCACCCTGACCACACCACATGATCCATCGTCTACAGCCAAGCTCTGCGATACAACCGCATTTGCTCCAACCCCTCAGACAGAGACAAACACCTACAAGATCTCTATCAAGCATTCTTACAACTACAATACCCACCTGTGGAAGTGAAGAAACAGATTGATAGAGCCAGAAGAGTTCCCAGAAGTCACCTACTACAGGACAGGCCTAACAAAGAAAATAACAGAACACCACTAGCCGTCACCTTCAGCCCCCAACTAAAACCCCTCCAACGCATTATTAAGGATCTACAACCTATCCTGAAGGATGACCCAACACTCTCACAAATCTTGGGAGACAGGTCAGTCCTTGCCTACAGACAGCCCCCCAACCTGAAGCAAATACTCACCAGCAACCACATACCACACAACAGAACCACTAACCCAGGAACCTATCCTTGCAACAAAGCCCGTTGCCAACTGTGCCCACATATCTATTCAGGGGACACCATCACAGGGCCTAATAACATCAGCCACACTATCAGAGGCTCATTCACCTGCACATCCACCAATGTGATATATGCCATCATGTGCCAGCAATGCCCCTCTGCCATGTACATTGGTAAAACTGGACAGTCTTTACGTAAAAGAATAAATGGACACAAATCAGATGTCAAGAATTATAACATTCATAAACCAGTCGGAGAACACTTCAATCTCTCTGGTCACGCAATTTCAGACACGAAAGTTGCTATATTACAACAAAAAAACTTCAAATCCAGACTCCAGCGAGAAACTGTTGAATTGGAATTCATTTGCAAATTGGATACAATTAACTTAGGTTACCTTGCATAATGACTTAGCCACTCCCAGTCTCTATTCAAGCCTATTTCCCCTTGTTTTTTCCAACCCCACTCCCCCCCCCCAGACGGTCTTGTTAAACCCTGGATTTGTGCTGGAAATGGCCCACCTTGATTATCATACACATTGTAAGGAGAGTGATCACTTTAGATAAGCTATTACCAGCAGGAGAGTGGGGTGGGAGGAGGTATTTTTTCATGCTTTGTGTGTATATAAAAAAATCTTCTACACTTTCCACAGTATACGTCCAATGAAGTGAGCTGTAGCTCATGAAAGCTTATGCTCAAATAAATTGGTTAGCCTCTAAGGTGCCACAAGTACTCCTTTTCTCTCTCTCTCTGTCACACACACACACACTCACTCTCTCTCTCTCTCTCTTCCCCCCTCTCCCCCCCTTAAAAAGCACAAGGGAATTACAGATCTAGGAAAAATAACAAACTCCTGAACAAATCCCCCGCACTCTGATCTCACTCCCTGATGTGAGTCTTGGGGTTGGTCTGTGTCTTTAGATAAGGCAAAGTCCCTCCTGCCTCCACTACTCCTGGATCCTGTGCCACTGATGGAATGGTCTCCATCTGAGGGTTAGCAAGCACTACCTTTTAAAAAGAAAAGGAGTATTTGTGGCACCTTAGAGACTAACAAATTTATTTGAGCATAAGCTTTCGTGAGCTACAGCTCACTTCGTCGGATGCGTTTCAGTTTTTTCCACTGAATGCATCCGATGAAGTGAGCTGTAGCTCACGAAAGCTTATGCTCAAATAAATTTGTTAGCCTCTAAGGTTGCACTAGTCCTCCTTTTCTTTTTGTGAATACAGACTAACACGGCTGCTACTCTGAAAACTACCTTTTAAAATAGACTCTGTCCCTCTTTGGCTAGGGGAGAAACTGCAGCTAGCCCAGACATGTGCTTAGCCTGGGGAAGGTGGGGAATTCCAGCCACCTCCCTTCTCCCCAGACACGTTTCTGAGTACAGAATCTATTCAAAGTCAATAGTCCTGCTGGTGGTAACCCCATTGTTTCACCAAGTGCAAGCTATTCAGTGCTGATAGCCTTTGGTGGCTGTGTCACAGCTCTCCAGACCCAGCTTCCTATGTCTGTTTCCTGCTACAAAACAGATGAATTAATCCACAGTGATGGTTACAATTATAAACAGTGTACACAAACCCAAATGGAATTTGTACCTGGACACAGATATAACCCCAAACTGTCACATCTCTCCTCCTTCGAAAATGAACTGATCCACTCCCCCCCCATACCAGGGTCCCCCAATCTACTACCCACTGTGGGTTTTGTATGCCCCCCATTACCCTCTTGCCATTCTTTTCCCCAAGACAGGGGTTCTGTGTGCAGCCCCTTCCCTTCATGCCATGGTCTCTGTCTGCCCCTCTTCTCCCCATTTTCACCCTCACCCCTATGCTAGGGGCTCTGTGTAAATCCTTTTCCCATTCCAGGATATCCCATTTCCCCCCTCCATGCCAGGAGCTATGTTGGGGATCAGTCCTGCTTTGAGCAGGGGGTTGGACTACATGACCTCCTGAGGTCCCTTCCAACCCTGATATTCTATGATTCTATGATTCACCTCTATTTCCTCCTTTCCCCCACATTTCCCATTCTTCCCCAACCACTATATTTTGTCTAGAAGATAAGCCATTCAGACTGCCAATATTATACCTGATCATCTTCCTGATAGAGTGTATTGTCATGCTGCAAGATGTTAACCAGTGTCATCAACCAGTAATTTGATCTATAGGCAAGTGCAGAGATACGTGAAGCTGTGACTGTGCTAAACAGATGCAAGGGGCTCTCTCTCCCTCATTTTCCCTCTTTTGGGTTTTCAATTTTCCCTCAATCAATAGGATTCTGACCACTGTTACCTAGAACATTCCCTGAAATTTTGGAATTAATCAGATGCAACATTCAAAAATTATGATGTTATATACAAACTGACAGAGAAATACCATTTTTGTAAAAAAACCACTCAGTACAAGAAAAATACACCTACTTTACAGAACTACAGACTGGGAAGTTGCTGCTTTATTTAACTACATCACAACAGAGTAGGGTGGAAACTCCCTTTAACTAAAACAGAAAACAAGAGAGAGGTGGAGCATACTCTGAATAACCCTATCATGACCACTTTACTATAGACATCAAATGAGTGGATGACTTTGCAAAGGGCCAGTAAATAGACAAGAAAAGCATACCCCGGATGCTCTTCAAGCGTGGCACATGTCAGGTACCATGTTTCTAATAGGCATCACAACAGAGGTGAGTCTTCAGGAGAGACTTGAAAATGAAGAGGGAAGATCAGGGATTTCCACTGATTTTCTGAATTCCATCTCTCACTTTCTTGATTTAATTTTTAACCACTTTACCCCTTCTTTTGTTTTCTGTTATAAAGGCAGCACATTTTCACTAGATTGAACAAAGTGCTCTCCTTTCATGCACATTTAGGGGAGCAGAGAAATTACAAATTCAATTCTTGCTCCTGCAAAGCAGAATGCAGTGATATGTAGGATTTTAATTTAGGCCCCGATTGTGCAAACACTTATCATGCATCTAACTTCATGCACTTTAGGCAAGGTTTCAGATGAAAGGGAAAGTCAGTCAGTTGTGAGAAGACTGGAAGATTCCAACCCTGGCAAATAGTGAAGAGAATGTTGGCTGGTCTTGATCAGCTGTTTAATGGCTGTGTGTTTAAAGAGTGTACTCTCGGAGCCAGAGCCTCAGCTGGTATAAATTAGCATAGTTCCATTGGACCCCAATGGACTCATGCAGATTTACAACAACTAAGGACCTGAACCTGAGTCTCTACCCTTAAGAACGTTAACCAGCTTTTCTCGCTGGCTCGTTTTAAATGGGCCACTCTCCCAGAGTTCCTGGAATATCAGATGAATCCAGTGTTTGTGTGTATGTATAGTAAAATTGTGCTGTACTATAATACAATATATATCAAAGCAATCAGTAATTGTTAAGTCATCTTAAAACTAGAGCAGCTTTCTTTTACTTAAACAAGTATCCTTCAGTTTACACACCCCAGAAAAGCTGTTCCTGCTGTTATCATTTTAGCCAAGAAGTTTATCAACTTTTATTTTATTATTTTTGATTCATTTTCCAAGAGTTTAAGCCTAAACTTCCACTAACATGCTCCTGACATAGTTATTTACATCTGCCAAACAAGTGTTAACATGCTACCTCTCCATGCTGGTGGTGTTTGACACCCACTTTGCATTTCAATAGGTGACTGCACAACATTCAAGGCAATGGACAAGTCAGGACAGTCCAGAGCAACCTCTGTCACTCAAACTACACTATCTTCACAAACATGCACTTCCCTTAATCTCTGCACAATCCTTACCTCAGAGTAATTAAAAACTTGCTTCATGCCATTTCACTGGTATCTTTTAGCTAAACATTTTCTAATCTGCCTTCTTATTCCACTCTCAGTGTCTGTAAATCTTTTGCATATTGATTTCTTTTTAAATCAACCTTTGTACTTTTCTTTTGACTCTGCATGTTATGTGGAACATTTTCTTTTTCAGAGAGAATACTACCTTTCTCTCCCTCTCCGTCACCCTCAGCTGTCCCAGTGCAGCTGTGCCACTGTAAGATCACTCCTGTAGCTGTTCTATGCCAACGGAAGAGAGTTCTCCCATTGATATAATAAAACAACCTAAATACCAGTAAAACTTATGTCTGTCAAGGGGGTGTTTTTTCACACCCCTGAGCGACACAAGCTTTGGTGACATAAGTGGTAGTGTAGAAATGGCCTTACTCACCTGTCCACAATGCCCTACTGAAAGCAACTCTGCCCACGTCTACACTACAGACCTATATAGGTATAACTACGTCACTCAAGGATGTGAAAAATCCACACCCCCAAGTGATGTAATTATGCTGACTTAACCCCCCATGCAGACAGTGCTACGTCAATGGGAGGGCTTCTCCCTTGGACATAGTTCCTGTCTCTCGGGGAGGTGGATTAACTACACTGATGGGAGAAGCTCTCCCACCAGCATAGGTGCTTCTGCACTAAAGGACTCTACCGGTGCAGGCTGATGCAGCATTTTAAGTGTAGACCTGCCCTCTGCTAAGAGTTTTAACATCACAGTAATTTTCAGTAATTTTCTTTAGTGAGACGATAGTCATCTCCCTCCCCTCCTTATTATACCCTACAGCAGTGGTGCACCCTCTCAGAAGAATGTTCAGGGGGGCGAGTGGCGACACCAAGCGGCTTGTGCCAGTCCCCCATGGCGGGGTCCGGGCCAGTCCCCTAGAGGGCGGGGAGGGAGAGCCATCTCCACTCCCTGACTTACCTCAGCCTGCCTGTAGGTCAGTGTGCCACGCCAATTTCTGCTCCTGGCAGCCTCTGCACCCAGCGCTGGCTTTGCCCCCAGAGACCATTGCTCGCGCCTTCCCCTACCCTGAGATCCTGAGATGGCAGGGGCAGAGGGGCAGCTATGGGCCCTGTCCTACCAGTGCAGCCTGGCTGACAGGTAGAAGCAGCCCACTGCTGAGGAAGCCTTGGCTGTGCAGTAATGTAGGGAGACGCAGGCAGATTCACTTAATGGTACTATGGGGGGGCATGACTGGTAAAGTTTGTGCACCACTGTCCTACAGTGTTTCTGTTTTAACACTTTTTTTCGGTAGAAACACAGTCTTACATGACAGGTTTCAGAGTAACAGCCATGTTAGTCTGTATTCGCAAAAAGAAAAGGAGTACTTGTGGCACCTTAGAGACTAACCAATTTATTTGAGCATAAGCTTTCGTGAGCTACAGCTCACTTCATCGGATGCATACTGTGGAAAGCGTAGAAGATCTTTTTATATACACACAAAGCATGAAAAAATACTTCCTCCCACCCCACTCTCCTGCTGGTAATAGCTTATCTAAAGTGATCACTCTCCTTACAATGTGTATGATAATCAAGTTGGGCCATTTCCACCACAAATCCAGGTTTTCTCACCCAACTTTCATGTCTGTTGCTATATTACAACAAAAAAACTTCAAATCCAGACTCCAGGGAGAAACTGTTGAATTGGAATTCATTTGCAAATTGGATACAATTAACTTAGGCTTGAATAGAGACTGGGAGTGGCTAAGTCATTATGCAAGGTAACCTATTTCTCCTTGTTTTTTCCTACCCCTCCCCCCCAAGACGTTCTTGTTAAACCCTGGATTTGTGCTGGAAATGGCCCACCTTGATTATCATACACATTGTAAGGAGAGTGGTCACTTTAGATAAGCTATTACCAGCAGGAGAGTGGGTTTGTGTGTGGGGGAGGGCGGGGTGAGAAAACCTGGATTTGTGGTGGAAATGGCCCAACTTGATTATCATACACATTGTAAGGAGAGTGATCACTTTAGATAAGCTATTACCAGCAGGAGAGTGGGGTGGGAGGAGGTATTTTTTCATGCCTTGTGTGTATATAAAAAGATCTTCTGCACTTTCCACAGTATGCATCCGATGAAGTGAGCTGTAGCTCACGAAAGCTTATGCTCAAATAAATTGGTTAGTCTCTAAGGTGCCACAAGTCTTACATGAATCTCCTGTGATGATCCTCTGCTTTGTTTTTATGCCTTTGTGAAATAATCACAGGATAAACACAGAATGTATAAATACTCTGGTATTCATTATTTTTATTGTACTAACATGGCTAATGAGGCAAGCATGTGAGTCTGATGTAGAATTTCTCAGCACAGACAGCAAATGTTACCGTAGTCGTGTTGTTCACCAAGCATTTCTTTTGAACTTTATTAGTTTTTGGCAGTGGAGGAGATTCAAAGCTGCTGTTACTAAATTTGAACAATTAGACATGAAGAGACCTGCAACAGGTAAGTTTCAGCATCTCAGCAATTTAAATGTAATATTGTTTTTGCAGTGAGCAAAGGTTTTCATGCTTGAACTACTACATAATAATTATTCAGATGGGGAGTTTATTAGGATTTACCCCTGCTAGTACTAAAACACAATGGGTTTCAGAAATGCTGAATGATCACAGCTCCTGTTGGCTTCATTTGGAGCTGTGGGTGTGTGGAAACTTGGAAGCCTGGAAACTTCAAAAAGACTATTATATTAAAATGTACCAAATTATGACAGCATGAGGATTAGTCATAAGCTTTTGTATTTAAAAGTGTCATATATATTTTCTGAGCTAGAAATTGCATGTTAGCTCCACGGGGGAGTTACTGAGCTTCCCCCAAGAACTAAAACTATTGCGGGTGGGGAGGGACAAACTACTGCAGATCTCGGGACAGGTAAAGATCTCCAGAGAAGTACCAGAACTGTGACAGGGTGCTAGGCACCTCTCAAAATCAAGCCCAACTCATTTCTTTATATCTCAGCATAATTTTATATTGTCTTTGTGTCTTATTCAGTAGGCTATGAGGAGAAGTTAAAAATCCAGAAAGAATGGGTATGCCTTAACTCTACCACCAGACTCTCCTTAGTCTCCCAACAACACAATACAAACATATTATGCCCAGATCCTGCAAAGATTTATGCACATGCTTAACTTTACACTCTGTGCATAGTCCCATTGCCTTCAGGTGGACTATGCAAAATACATTAAGTTGAGCATATAAATCTTTACAGGATCAGAGCCTTAGTATTTTCCTAGAAACCAAGTGCTGTGTGTTATGCTGAGGTAGGCATTGCAAACAGAGAATTCTTTAAATGTTATAGGTTTTGCTGAATGTGGGGGTACTGTGCAGCTGCTTTAAAACATGGGATTATTTTATACTGAAAACGTCTATAAACTGGCAGCGTAGCCTGTACTTTCAAAAATATCAGTTACATATTTTGGGCCAAATTTTCAAAGATTGTTTAAAAAGGTGTTCACACCTATGTGTGCATATTAAAAGTTCATTTATCTTTATCTCTGTAATGTGCAGTTGAAACCATCGTTAAACCTGCTTTGAAGTCAAAACTTTGTGAAATCTCACATTTTACAAGATTTAATCCAAGATTTATAAATAAAGCCAGATTCACTCAAAACAGAAACCTGCTTTGCTCAAAACTGCGCCCATGTTCACTGGACTAGTTCATTAAATGTAACCAACCTTTCACAGAACCTGATCTTGAGTTTTGATGTTTGTTAATCTCATCTGGTTTCAGGGTTTGGGGGTTTTTTTTAATGAAACATTTTGCACTGCTCTGAAAGACAGTAGAAACATTGTTCTGATTTGTAGTAGAACGAAGTCCTATTTAATGAGAACTCATTTCAGAAATCAAACTAGTTTTGTTCAGGTACAAACCAGTATCCACCAAACCACCAAAAATATTTTTCACTACTCTGCCATTCAAACTGGCATAATCAGTTTTAATTGTTTATCATAAAAAACCCAAACTCCAGAAGCAAGAACTTAAGCTTGTGTGTCAGGAATCTAGTGAATGTGCTTTTTAGTAGCTAAATTTGGAATAATGAAAAATCTCTTACATAGGCTTCAAGTTCATGGTCTCAATCCTTATCTTCAAATATATCTATGGCCTGAGCCAAGGATATCTAAAAGATCCTCTAAAACTCCAGGACAAAAAACGGTGATTGACAGCTCTGCTCCTTTGGCACAATGGGACTCTCAACAATAAAAGTAAAGCTCATCTGTGTGAGAGACAGATTGGTGGTCTGAGACTCTGGAATGAACTTCTTCAGGAACTTAAGACCATTAAAAACTGCACCGCTCTCTGTTGCATTCCTTTGACCTTGTCCGCTCTAATATAAACACCTAACAAAACAACCTACCTCATTGCATGTGCTTCTCTATCTGGGGACAGGATGAGAGAACAAACACATGTAGTGAAGTTGCTTAATATACTGCTGGAAAGCATTCAGATACTATGGTGATGTGCATGGTATAAAAACCTACATAGAATAGAAAAGAAGACTAAAATGCCCTGGATGTCAGGGAGTAGGAGTTAAATCCTAGCCCTACTGAAGTTAATAAAAAGAAAAGGAGTACTTATGGTACCTTAGAGACTAACCAATTTATTTGAGCATAAGCTTTCGTGAGCTACAGCTCACTTCATTGGATGCATACTGTGGAAAATACAGAAGATGTTTTTATACACACAAACCATGAAACCTTTCCTTTTTGCAAATACAGACTAACACGGCTGTTACTCTGAAACACTGAAGTTAATGAAATTTTTGCCATTGACTTCAATGAGGTCAGGATTTCTCCCAAGTGTTCTTGTTAAAATCCATCTCTGAAGCAACACTGTTAGCTACAGCTACAATGTTTGCCCTGCTCCCTCTGCCATTCTGTTGGACTTGATATAGATATATCAGAAGGTATTGCAAACTCTAATGCCTACTGGCTGAGAACTCCCCGTTTAGGGGAGAAGGTGAAAAGCTAGAACTGGCTAGCTTCATTTACATAACATTATAATATTGCTTACCCATAGTTCCATCTACGGAGTTTTGTTGCTTAAGTTGGAATTTGTTGAGTTATTTTGATTGTACAAATTTAAAATATGTTACTGTACTCATGAAAGGGCAAAAGAATTGTGAAGAGCATGCCCTAAAGCAATTGGGTCATCCTGATTTTGTGGGTAGTAGACTTGGGTTTGGTAAAAAATCCAAGCTAAGTACAGAAAAGGGAAAAAGAGCTCTATTCTAAAGAGCAAGGAGTATATTAAAGGGCAGTGTTTTGGATTTCTCACCTGGAAATTCTATGCATGAGGAATGAATTTGTGGGACCAGGATCTGAGTGGAACAGCAGTAGTGCAGAACTGACTTTACAGCACTGTTACTAGGCAGAGTAGCACAAAGTTGACTCTGTAGCAACCCAACAGATGGTGACAGCACTGCATTGACTTCAGAATGCCCTACTAGGTAGGATATTGCAGAGCTGACTTTGCATCCCTAGCCACCAGAAGCAGAGCTGATATTGCAAAACTGGACCAAGCAGCAGCACGCAGAGTGGGACCTGGTGGGACAGTTCTCTCTGGACTAGAGCAGACTGGCAGAGGAGTGACACCACATGAATACTACTGAATCTAAGGCCATGTCTACACTACAACATTATGTCAACCTAACTTATGTTGGCATACATCCACCACAGTTATTAAATCACTTGTGTGGGTGCACATTTGGCTCCTTGTGTTGTCAGCACATAAGCAGAGCATGTGGCAGGTTGTTGAAGCTCTGCCCTTGAGGCCATCCACCCTGACAGCAGAAATGTGCTAGCTACAAAGTCTAAAAGAGTATTAGATTGTTTCTTCATATCTGTGTGCTTGGCTTCATTTTCCATAGACCAGGGGGAGAGGAGACAAAGCGAACAAAATAAATAGAAAGAAGAAATATATTACAAAGAGTTACAAGAGGTCAGCAAAAAGAAAAGGAGTACTTGTGGCACCTTAGAGACTAACAAATTTATTTGAGCATAAGCTTTCATGAGCTACAGCTCACTTCATATAGTCTCTAAGGTGCCACAAGTACTCCTTTTCTTTTTGTGAATACAGACTAACACAGCTGCTACTCTGAAACAGGTCAGCAGTTAGACAAAACTACATTAAACAGAACAAGCTCCTTCAGCCTACATGGAAACAAGTGTAAAAAGAATGAAGGTAGCCAGGAAAATGTAACTTAATATGGATTTCTTCCCACAGCTCCAACCCCTCTATAAGATGGGTATTGTCTTTTTTTGTTGTCAGAATTAGTTGGTTTAAAAAGTCCCTTCAACTGTGGTAGTTAACTGCTAAAATGAAATCAAGTACTAACCGGTTGAACTCTTTAATACCCATAGGTTCTTATGTATATTGGGGCTCAAATCTACCCTAAGATATGAATGGGCCTCACATGAAAATTCCAATGCTAGTTTATGCAAGCATGTAGAATAATGAGACAATCAAGATTTTGGTAATGCATTTGTGTACTGAGGAGCACAATCAGGACATTACCTTATAACCAACTTTCTCTAGAACATGACAATCCTTGCTATACACCTAATAGACTTCCAAAAAATTAACATGACTGTTCCTTCAATAGACACTTTTTAAACAAGGTCCTCTACTATATCTTAATAATCATTTACCATTTGTATGTATCATTTACAGTGGTGCTTTCAGGCTTAATTCATGTTTGTAAAGAGATTAAGATTTGAATTTTATCAAATTGAAAGTAGCATTTTTAATGGAGAATGTCATGTTCTGGTTACACTTTTGCAATAAGTTTTATCATTGTAACACTGAAATCATACATTTTGTTGGCACATTTTCTGCCCACAGTCTTAAAATGTTAACACAAGCTTTAGAGAAGTGTTTCTCAAACATATCTCAATATGGAATGTATTTTTAACTGAAGACTCCCCATAAGTCTCCCATTCTCAATTAAGAATGCGTATTTTGAAGAAGTTGTACATATATTTTCTTCCTTCTTGTATCTTTTCCTAGATCTTGCTTTTTGTTTTTCTGAGTACCTCATATGCTAAAACAAAGATATCCAGCATGCTGAACAGAAACATCAATTGTGACTGTGCACAAATCATTAAAACTCACTCTACTTTTGTGCAGCGCTGCAATAATAGAATAATAAAACTATCAGCAGAGGAATAGGATGCAAAATAATCTTACACGAGGTACTTATTATTCTGGGAGCTGGGAATCGCATCCCTAGCTTCAAGTGTAGGCATCATAGTAGACATAACCTTAGGCCTTGTCTGCACTAAAAAGTTAAATCAGTCCAGATACTTTGCTCAGGAGTGTGAAAAATCCATCCCCTGAGCAACATAGTTAAGCTGCCATAAACCCCGATGTAGACAGCGCTAGGTCAACAGGAGACTTCTTCCCTCGACCTAGCTACCGCCTCTTGGGAGGTGGATTACCTACGCCGGTGGGAGAGATCCTCCTATCAGTGTAGGTAGTGTCTATACTTGAAACGCTGCTGCAGCTGTGTACTTAGAGTTTCAAGAGTAGAGACGCCTTTAATTTCAAGGATCAAAGTTAAGGATATCTGAAGACCCATCAGCAATAGCCTGACTACCACCCTGAACAAAGAAGAGCAGGGCAACTCCAGAAGACTCAAGGGAGAAGGCCACCAGCTATTTAAAAACATTTTTATAAAATTCCCAAATTTAGTTGATTCTTTTCCCCTCTCTCCAAAGCTTGGAGCCATTGAACAAAAATAGCTTAGGTTTACAGGAGGAGGGATTAAACCCCCCCACACACACACATGTTCAACTATCTAAAACACTAGAGAACTGGGGGGGGGGGAGAGAATGTGTGTGGGGTACAATCAAGGTTTTATCAGAATGTGAGCAGGTCACTACCCCCTCATGGAGAGAAACAGAGCTGCAGGTACTCTGCCTCAGTTTCCCCAATCATATTTCTAACCTTTTCAGGGGCTACATGGCTCAACCCTCCAGCCAGATCACTATACAAGTTAAATCCCCTTCCAGGGTAACAGAGACCAAAGTCACACTCTATAACAAACACCAGATAAAGGAGTCTTTGCCCCAGCTAGACTTAATTTACAACCTCTGTGGGACTATTCATCTGTCTTCCCTCTGGGTTTAGTGCTTAGTGCTTCTGTCTCTTCAAGTAGGATACCTTCTCCTATGGCTTGGTTTAAGCCCATCAGCAGGTCCCAGGCAGTGGTGAGCTGGAGCCAGTTCACGCGAACTGGTTGTTAAATTTTGAAGCGGTTTTAGAACCGGTTGTTAAACATTGTTACAGCTCCCTGAGCTCCTGGCCGGTGAGGCTCCCCCAGCCCCTTCCCAGCCTTCCCTCGTCTCGCAGAGCCTGAGCATGCCGAGCCACCGGTGTCAGCGCTCTGGACCGCTCCTGAGCGGCTCTGCAACGCCTGCCGCTTTGAGTGGCATGGTAAGGGGGTGGGGCTGCGAGCTCCAGCGGGCCATGCGGCATCCATACACGCTGCCCTGAGCAGCATGGTAAGGAGGCTGGGCTTTTGAATTACATAGAGCTCTGTGGAAAGAAATCAGAAACAGGAAAAAAACACCAACACTCCAATAAGCTCATATCACTCCCTTAACCCTTTCCAGGTCAGTCTGGGTTTTGCAAACCCCATCACACAGGACCTGTTTGGGCAGAGCTGCAGAACATACTTGTGACTTTGCTGCTTGTAAGTTAAACTCCTGTCAATAATACCTTTCTACTCTAGCATGAGTGTATATTAAACGAATGCATGCACGCAAAATAATTAACTCAAAATGTCCCAGTTTTAATTGAGATTGGCATGGTGTCCACACCTTTTGATAAAAAGCACCAGAGTTCCCATGTAGCAGTTAGGCAAACAGTATTTATGAATGAATATGCCCCTGAAGGTATTGTGAGAGAGGCTGATCCAGACCACATTGCAGTCAATGGAAGGACTCCCTTTGTCTTCAGTGGGTGCTGGAGCAGACCTTCAGGCACAGTTCTTTCCCTGTCCCTCCCCCCATTCTCAGACGGGAATAATTTGCTATAGCTCTTTGCCGGGTACAGGTTATTTCCCTTTTCACTGGCTCAGCTCTGTTTGCTGACCCACTGCAGAGTAGGAGTGAAGGCTTTCCCCATTCCCCTCTCCCCACTCTCTCCCCCATCTCTGCCAACTTACTCGTGACTGTGGATAGCAGCAGTTTTATGGAGCTCCCTTTTCACAACATACCTAGAGCAGAGATCCTGGGTGTGGATCTTAATCCCTTGCCTGGCTGTGCAAGGTGTCACAACCTGGTCCAGTCCAGCTCTCTGTCAGTGGACACCAGTCTGTTGTGATGGGATCCGACCACTGAATCCCATGTGCTGCTAAGAAGCTCCCTGGGTCTAGGTAGTAACTAATCACAGTTCCTAGGTCTGGGTCTTCCCAGCACACTCCCCAGGTTCAGGCCTCACGTCCATATCCTTCTTGAGCACTGGGAACCCATAGTCTAGCCATCTCGACCTTGAAACCAGTGACTCAGACCTAGAGCCCCCAGTTGGTAAGACACATTTCCACCCCCTGCCCCCAGATTCCACCTGACTGTGTTAACTCTGGATTTTAGTTAACCCCCTCAGGGATAACATGGCAATATGGCAAAGAAACACAGGCTTAGCAAAGGAATTTCTTAAACACACACTTTGCTCTTAAAAAGCACAAGGGAATTACAGATGTAGGGAAAACAACAAATTCCTGAATGCGTCCCCCTCACTCTGATTTCATTCCCTTTTATGAGCCCTGGGGTTGGTCTGTGTCTTCAGAGGAGGCAAAGTCCCTCCTGCCTCCACTACCCCTCCTGGGTCCTCTGCTGGTGATGGAATGCCCTCTGTCTATGACTAAGGCCATGTCTACACTACAAAGTCAAGTCAACTTGAGTTATGTTGACGATCATCCACCTCTGTAATTAAACTGCTTTTGCATGTCCACACAATGCTCCTTGTGAGCGCGGTGTGCATCCACAGTTGGTGCTCTTGCATCGACAGAGAGAGCAGTGCACCGTGGATAGCTATCCCACTGTGCAACTCGCAACTATCTGCCACTGGGTGTTCTGGGAATGGATTGCAGGGCCTCATGGGGGTGGGCTCAGTGTCCCATGATGCAGTTTTCTTCGTCCCATCGTTCCAGGGGCTTCCATCTATGTTTCAGGCTGCTTTTCAACAGCCCCAGTAAACTGTGCACCCGCCATCTTGGTCTGAAAGCATGGATCCTGCAGTGCTCTCCAGTCTTGTGATGACCGTTATGAACACAAGACAACTGATCCTGCAGTATTTCATGAGCTACAAATCTGAAAATGAATCTATAGTGGTTGCTCTGCTGTGTGCCATGGTATGAAACAATTCAGGATTGTTGTTGGCATTCACAGAGCAGTTGCACAGAGTGGGCCATTGGTACTGGGCTCAGGAAACAAGCACTGAGTGGTGGAATTACATCGTGATGCAAGTATGGGATGATGAGCATCGGCTGCAGAACTTTTGGATGTGCAAAGCCAACTTCCTGGAACTGTGTGCAGAGCTGGCCCCTGCCCTGCAGTGCAAATACACCAAAATGAGAGCTGCCCTCATGGTGGCGAAGCAAGTGGTGACCACCGTGCGGAAGCTGGCAGCTCCAGAGTGCTACTTATCTGTCGTGAATCTGTTTGGAGTTGGGAAGTCCACCATGGAGATTGCAGTGATGCAAGTGTGCAGGGGCATTAATCGTGTCCTGCTATGAAGGACTGTGAGTCTGGGCAATGTAAGGGGAAATGGTGGATGGCTTTGTGACAATGAGATTCCCAAACTGTGGCAGAACAATAGATGGCATACATATCCCCATTTTGGCCCCAGACCATCTTGCGATGGAGTACATCAACAGAAAGGGCTCCTTCTCTATGGTATTGCACGTGCTGGTGGATCACGGGGGTCGTTTCACTGACATTAATGTGGGGTAGTCAGGGAAGATGCAAGAATCTGCACGAAAACTGGCTTGTATAGAAAGTTGCAAGCTAGGACTTTCTTTCCAGACCAGAAGATTCCATCTGGGGATGTGGAAATGCCAGCTGTGATCCTGGGAGACCCAGCCTACCCCTTGATCCCATGGCTCACAAAGTCTTACACTGGAAACCTTGACTGCAGCAAGGAGTACTTCAACAACGGGCTCAGCAGGTGCAGAAAAACCACTGAATGTCCCTTTGGCAGATTAAAGGGTCACTGGCACTGCCTTTTTGGAAGGTTAGATCTCAGTGAGGAAAATATTCCCATGGCCATAGCAGCCTGCCGTGCTCTGCATAATATTTGTGAAGCTAAGGCGGAAAAGTTTCTGCAAGGGTGGAGCATTGAGGTGGATCAACTGGCGGCTGCTTTTGAGCAGCCAGATACCAGGTCTGTTAGAGAGGCTCAGCATGCACTCTCAAGGAACCTGTGGCAGAGGATTGCAGAATACCTTCAGGAAAATTCCTAGAGATCCCTATGGAGGATTCCCAGGACATCCTGAGGTCCCTTCCAACCCTGATATTCTATGATTCTATGATCTCAGTGTGCATTAACAAACTTTTACACTGGGTCCCCTCTGCCTAGCTGCACAGGGGAATGAGAAGCAGATGCAAACAGTGCTAGTGTTGGTTATTTTGATCCCTCTTCTACCCTGAGTTTTTTGTGTTTTTTTTTTGTTAAAGAAAAAGCAGTATTGTGTCCTCCTGCAATATCAAAGCACAAGGAGTACTCTCCCTCTCCTGCATTAGGAGCACCAGAGCTGGAGTGCTTGGACTGTTTAGTCCCTTCTGGAGTTGAAAAGAGGTCCTGGATCGCCACACCACCAGATGACCCTCTCGCCTGTCCCTCATCCTCCTCCAATTCCATTTCCTTGTCCACCACTTTGTCCTCGGCGTTCATTCTGCTGAAGTACCCATGGGGCTCTTGGCAGTGGAGGTGGGGTCACCGCCGAAGATGGCGTGCAGTTCCTTGTAGGAGTGGCACGTCTTTGGTGTCGCACCAGAGCGACAGTTGGCCTCCCTTGCCTTCTGGTGTGCCTGCCTCAGCTCCCTGATCTTAGCTCGGCACTGCTGCATGTCCCTTTCGTGCCCCTTCTCCTCCATGCCATGAGCAATCTGCCCTTAGGTATTAAAGTTCCTATGGCTAGAGCAGAGCTGTGCCTGCACAGCCTCCTCTCCCCACAGACCCAGCAGATCCAACGACTCTGGTGTACTCCAGGTGGGAGTGTGTTTGCTGCAGGAAGCTGGCATGGTCAGCTGGGAAGAGGCAATGCGAGATGTCCAGGCTGAGCAAACAGGAAGAGGAATTTCAAAAATTCCTGGGGCTTTAAAGAGGGAGGGGCGCATGCCTGTGTACTTGGCTGCAGAGCAAATGAGTTCAAACTGGTGACCAGAGTGGTTATGATGGGTATTGTGGGATATCTCCTGGAGGCCACTTAGTGGACCATAAGTAATGCTGTGTCTACACTGACAGTGCATCGCTCTAACTTTGTCCCCAAAAGCTCTATGCCTCTGGTCAAGGTGTTTTTATTATGTCAGCATAGCAGACGGGTTAAATCAGCTGGAGGAACATTGCAGTGTGTTGTACACCTCCTCTGTTTCTGTTTTGTCAACAAAAGATGTTTTTTGTTGATAAAACTGTGTAGTGTAGACATGGCCTTAGAAAGCACTACCTTTTAAAACAGACTCTGTCCCTCTTTGGGCTGGGGAGAAACTGCAGCTTGCTCAGCCATGTGCTTAGCCTGGGGATGGAGGGGAATTCCCGCCACCTCTCTTCTCCCCAGACAGGTTTCTGAGTACAGTGTCCATTCAAAGTCAATGGCCCTGCTGGTGGTAACCCCATTGTTTCACCAGGGGAAAGCTATTCAGTGCAGGTAGCCCTTGGTGGCTGTGTCACAGCTTTCCAGACACAGCTTCTTCACTACGGGTCAGGTTCCTGCTACAAAACAGATGAATTAATCCACAGTGATGGTTACAATTATAAGTCGTGTTCATAAACCCAAATGGAATTCATACCTGCACACAGACATAAACTCAAACTGTCACATCTCTCCCCCATTGAAGATGAGCTGAGCCAGGGTGGGCAAAAAGCAGCCCAGGGAAGTTCTCACATCTTATGGGAGAACATCAGCTACCACACTGACACTCCCTTTTACATGAATCACCTCCCTGTCATAATCTTGGCATGCCAGACTCCATTTTAGCAGTTTGACATTAGACTCTTTCCACCCGAGGAACATGCTTTTCCAGGTCTGATTAAATATTCATCTATTACATCCATACACGTCAAGGCAAATTCCCCCATCCCAGATATTCATACAGTTAAATTTCCTGTGGTGTTGGGTAGTGTATCTCTAAGTTGTTTAGCTTGTCAGACAGAAAGTCTGGGGGAGGGGTGCTGCATCACTGCACTACATGGTACCAGGAGTAAATAAAAGTTAAAGAAAATAATCTGAGTGGAAGAATGGAGAAGTGAAAAGCTCCACCAGAGCTGAAACTCTCTGGAAAGATATTTAAACTGCACTTTACTTTCTATCTGCAAACACTGGATGCCATAGAAAAGAAGGACAATCAGGAAGTAGCCTTAATTTTGACAACAGCAGGTTCTGATGCACTTGATGCATTTAACAGCTTTCAGTTAACTCAGGAAGAGGAGGCTACCTATGAAACTGTACTGGAGAAATTTGAGGAGTACTGCACTGTGCATAAAAATATGAGAGATGTTTTTAACTTTAGGGTTGTGATGATTTGGGGGTTCTTTCTCTGCCACTTCTGAATTGTGGATTATTTAATGAAATTATATCATGAAATTACTATGTTATGGAGAGTCTGTATGTATGTGGATCACACCATGAGAAGTAGGATTGTCTCATGTTGCTGCCAGGCCAGAGACAATGGTGAGTGATCAGCTCTCAATGAAGATCTAGTCAAAGTAAAACACCTTGGGACAACAGGTTTGCTCTAGGTGAGAGAAGATGCTTCCTCCCCTTGTCTGAAGGGAGTGGAGAGTTGGGAGTAATGGAAAGTTACCAGGAGGAGAATAAAAGAGACCAGGTGACCAGGAAGTATTTAGAATAAAGGAACACACAGGAACAGGGAGTCAGAAAGAAGAAGCATGGGGCAGGAGGAAGCAAGGTCACAGAAACAGGGAAGAGGCTTCATGTCGGAGAGAGCCCAACTAGCATGCAAGAAACAGCCTGCTTGAGAAGAGAACAGCTTGCTTGCCTGCCTTCCTGGACCCAGATGGTTCCCCAAGGACTCACAAGGAAAGGGGGAGACAGAAAGTGAGGGATAATACAGTTTCAGATGTTTATTGTTTTGTATGATCGCTACTCTCCTGTGCTTTAAATGATTAAGGATAAAAGAGCATAAAGATATTAGAAAGTGTGTGTGTGTGTCTGTGTGTGTGTGTGTGTGTTGTCTGCTTTACAACTACTGTGTGTCCCTGAAGGAGTTAAACTGTAAACCAGAAGCGTCACACCTTTGGAGTGGAGTTCTGGGGGATGGGTGTGTTTTAGGCGCGTGACAGGTCCCCGCTGTGCCCAGAGGTGCTAGGCAGCTGGACAGCGGGTTCCAACACTCACAGGGTGACGTCAGATAGGTCTGCGCCCTGAAAGTATGCTAGGAACCCTGAGATTGGAACAGTGGCTGGACTTTGTTCAGGCTCCAGGAGCTTGAAACACCCTGGGAAGCCAGAGCACAGAGGCTTGTATTCCCCTAACAGCAATTCTAGCGGAAGGCCAGGAGGGGTGCTCATAGGGTCTCTGACAGGAGTACAAAAGGAAAGTAAAACAATAAAAGAATTTGTGACTGATTTAATACTGAAGAGCCAATCTTACCACTTTGGGAGAACTAACTGAGCCCCTAATAAAAGATCAGATTGTGACTGGAATCTAGAACAAAAAAACTCAGCCAGAGACTACAGAGGACCCAGAATTAACCCTTGACAAAGCAATCAGAATTTGCCAAAAAAGAGAACTCACCCAGTCCAGAATGAAGCTCATGGAGGGTGTACAGTGCTCTGGTGCTGTAAACATGATAGAGAATCCAAAATACAACAAGAAAAAAGACCTGAAGCAGAAAGGAACAGGGAGCTGAAAGCCAGATTTAATCAAGGAGCTAAAAACCAGATTTAATTAAGAACAGCTCATGGAGCTGCATATGCTGTGACAATCAGCACAAATCAGGATAGTGCCTGGCTTATGGGAAGAAATGTAATGGATTACCTGACTTTACAAGAGATTGCAAGCACCAGCAGAATATGCACAGTGTGGACAAAAAGTAGGACAGCACCACTAGCTCATATGAATTTTTCATAGGAGCAATGAATGCTGTTAGAAGCAGAAGATGAATGGACTGTCAACCTGAAAACAAATGGGACATTTATTAATTTTAATTTGGACTGTAGTGCAAAAGCCAGTGTGTTGTCAGAAACTAAAAGAAAAGCCACCAGGTAGTGAATGGTACACAGGTAAAACCCAGGGCTGCCAGTGGGGAGCTTATCCCACTGGAAGAATAGAGATGAAAGAGGCCAATCATCACATAATTCATGCCTCTATGAAATTTCTGCTCGCCCAAAGGAAGAGACTAAAAGTGGAGCTGGAAGGCTCATTGCTCTGTGAACCATAGGGCGAGCAGAAGAACCTATAGAGTCGGGACACTCGGTCGTTATAGAAAGAAAAAAAATCGAACCCTTCACTTGCGTATAAAGTCAAAAGAATTAAATAAATATGTAAAAAAGGGAACATTTTCCACTACCTACAAGGGGGGAAATTTGGGGGGATATGGCTGATGCCAAAAAAATTTCTACACTAAGGCCTTGTTTACACTAAACAGTTTTGTCAACAAAAGTCAGCTTTAGTTGACAAAACAGTGGAGATGTACACACTGCAGTGCTCCTCCCACCGATGTAACTACCCTGCTATGCCGACATAATAAAACAACCTTGATGGGTGCCATAGAGCTTTTAGTGATGCAGTTAGAGCAACATCGAGTCAGTGTAGACAACTCACTTGGTTATGTCCAGGAGGTGTCCCACAATGCCCACCATGACCGTTCTAGTCAGCAGTTTGAACTCTGCAGCCCTGAAGGTACACAGGTATGCACCCCGGTGCATAAGCGCTGACTCCGTGGCTGCTCCAGGGCTAAAGCACCCAGGGAAAATAATTAGTGGGTGCTTAGCACCCCACGGCAATACTCTTGTGATGTTATTTCACAAGTTATCCTGTTATCATAGGCTTTGTCTGGACTAGCATTTGTCCTCTTGTTGTAATTGCTTGCTGATTACTTGTTAAGTGGCTGTAAATGCTAATCTAGATGCAAACATTTGAAAAGTATCAGGACATGGTAGCTCAGCATCAGGCACAACAGAATAGGTTAGGGTAAGAGAAAGCTGATAGAGAAAAGAGGCCATCAAAAAAATCTTGTCTTGAAAACAGCCACAGGGCTGATTTAGTAGTCAAGATTTTTGAGGTCGTTCAAGTGAAATACAGTACCACTAAAATAATCATGTAACATCCAAATTTTACACTTCTTATAACTTTTTTTTTTACACATACTTGGGGCTCAAACTATGGCTCTGATCCTGATATTGCTCTCTCGGGATCAATCATTGATAATTTCCACCACCCACTTCCCTTTTGAGGAAGCAATAATAAAAAAGCTATTCAGGGATGGGTAGAATTTATGGTGCAAATTTAGGTCATTTGATCAAGAGGTTCCCAATATATGTCCTCCCCCCTGCATTATGAGCTTCTTTTAATTTTCGAAGTACTCTAAAATCCACATGCATAATGTGATTGTCTAGGAGATTGGTATCCCTGAAGTAGAAACAAAGTCTGGGACTTCCTGCTATTCCTCTTGCTGCTTCCAGCTGGTCAATGTGCCCCTCACAGCCCATCAGTTTCCATCCTGCATTCTTCCCATGGCCCTTCCAGCCCTACTGGGGGCATGGTGGGGCCAGGTGGAGGGCAGAGCTGGTAGCTAAAGTGGCAGATCATTTCCCTCCCACAGGGATCATTTCCCTCCAATCATGCCCCCTCACTAACACCTCTTCCTCAAGAAACAAGGGAAATTCACTGCCCCAAAACATGGTTAATGCAGGTCTTGTTTACACTACGGCACGCTTGCCAGCATAGCTATGCCAGCTAGACTCACCCCTTCTTAGTACCCTCTTCAATTCAAGAAGTGTGCTTCTGACTCCTGCTGGCACTGCCAGTATGAAGTACCTTCTCGGCTTGTCAGATTGGGTCTATATCTGCTGGTGAACCACAGAGCCACTCATTAGACTGCTTCCCAGGCTGGTGAACCACCCGTGATTCATTAATTTTATACCAGTGTAACTCCACTGATTTCATTGGGTTTGCTCCTGATTTATACTGCTACAAGTGAGGAGAGAATCAAGCATAAGCACCAGCTCTGTGAGTGTTCCAGGGCTCAAACACCCATAGAAAAAATAGTGGGGGTGGTCAACAAGCCACAAGCCACAGCTGTTCAGCTAGGACACCGTTCAGCTGTTCGGCAGCTGGCACGGGGCCTCGAGGAAGGGGGCGAAGCAGGGACAGGAAGAGGCAGAGTGAGGGTAGGGCCTCAAGGGAGGGGGTGGAGTGGGAGTGGAGCACCCACTGGGAAAAATAAAAGTCAGCACCTATGCCCCTGTGGCACTCTGTACCTCAAAGCAGCACCCTGGAATCCCCATATTCACCACTGTCATATAATTATGATATGTTTTGTACAAAGTATGCCTTGTGAAAGTCACTTTGAAAGTCTTGGTCTGTTGAACATTAATATCCTGTTGGATTGTATGTGCTATCATTGTATGTGAAGTTATAAAGTTTTGCTATGTGTGTGTTACTGAAATATGTTGTGAGGTTGGGAGCTCCCACAACCAGCCTTTCAGGTACAACAACGGAGGAGCTAGATGTGCTGAAGGCCCATTAAAGAGAATCCACTATCCCAGGAACTGTATACAACGGAGACTTCTCAGGGAGAGCATGTATACATGGAGGCTGCTTGACCAATAGGGGTAGACCCCATGTCACTAGCAAAGAGCTTTCCAGCAAGCTGGAAGAAACTATAAAAGAGGGGAAGTGACATCATCACTTGGCCTCACTCCCCCCCACAACCCAACACCTGGAAGCACGTCTAGAGGACAAAGACTTTGAACTGAGGAGGGTGGCCCTGGGCTGGAGAAGAGCTCCAGCCTGTGTACTGAAGATCTGTGAGCTGTTTGTACCATCTCTGTGGGTGAGACACTGCTTGATTCAAATCCTGTTTAATTTATAGAACTCAGACTGCGAATTTACTTTTATTTCTTAGGTAACTAACTTTGATCTCTACACTCACTACTTATAATCACTTAAAATCTATCGTTCTGTAGTTAATAAATCTGTTTTATATTTTACCTAAAACAGTGTGTTTTGGTTGAAGTGCTTGGGAAATCTCAGTTCAGGTTACAAAGGCTAGTGTGTATCCTTTCCACATTGAGGGAGAGACGGACTGGATTAGGCTTACGCTGGTCAGGCTTCTGACCAGGGCAAGATGGTATAATTCCAGGGGTGCAAGGCTCAGGAGCTGGAGTGAATTGTCTGGAGCCTCTCTATTGTTGGTTCATGAGTGGCTGGCAACTCTTGCTCAAGATTACAGAGATTATTTTTTTAGTAATGAACATATGATTTGCAAATCAAATACAACCTGGGTGAGATTTGGTGGTTGCAAACTGTCATGCATCCACAGAGTGTGCTATGCCTCTGACCATTATGCAGTCCCTCTGAGAGCAATACCCCTTTAGAGACAGGCCCTATGCAATGTTCCCTTTAATTTTTTCCACCCATGTGTGGAATAAATTTTGTTATGTGCACCAAGGTATGTGCGGATGTATGCCACCAGTAGAAACAAAAACCCTAGATATAATATATATTTTTTTAAAAGCTACCAGTAGGGATAATTACTCCAGCCAGGACAGGTTAGGCATTTTAGAACTCACTACTCAAAGAATTAAATGTAAGTGTAAGAGAGAAATAAAAATTATGAAATACATAGACCAGTCAAAAAACTAAAATAACACACTTTGAAAGAATAAAATTACACAGAATTTATGTGCATTGCAGGAAGCACCAAGAAGTAACAACAACAACAGTGTTGGGAGGTATGTGACACAGACACTGTGTGTGTGTGTGTGACACAGAGACTGTGGTGTGTGTGACACAGTGTGTGTGTCACACACAGAGACTCTGTGTGTGTGTGTGTGTGTGTGACATAGAGACCGTGTGTGCGCTGGCTCTCTGGGGAAGTTTCTGAGAAACGCCCATCCACTGTCTCTTTAAGGCACTCACTGTAAGCTCTCCTCCTCCTGGAACCATGTCCCCCCTCCCCTGCTCTGCGGAGATGGGGTACATGGGCAAAGGGGAGGGGGAGAGAGAGAGAGAGAGTGTGCGTGTGTGTGTGTGTGTGTGTGTGTGTGTGTGTGTGTGTGTGAGAGAGAGAGATAGACAGACAGACAGAGACAGAGATTGTGTGTGCTGACTGCTGGGGAAGTCTCTGAGAGACCATGTGCGGTCTCTTTAAGGCATTCACTCACCTGAAGGCTTGTTCAGACCTCAGCGCTGCTGCGAGTCCTGAGCCCTGTCCCCTTTACCCTGCTCTGTGGAGATGGGGTACAGAGGCTGGGATGGGGGATAGGGAAGGGGACACCCGACATCAGCACCCTTCTTCCCCCCACCCCCTGCTCTGCACAGCCAGCAGGAGGGTCCTGGGAGCAGCTACAGAAGCAATGTGGCTGCAAAGCAGTGGGGTTAGGGAGGAGCACCTGAACACAGGCTGCTCGCTGGATGTGTGTGGCTCTGCTAATCAACCGCGTGGCACTTGAATCTCTCCTGGGCAGCCACCCAAGCGCACAGCTTACAGGGAACACAGGCCCTATGCCTCTACTTTTTGCCAGGGAGAATCCCACAGCTTCATAACTCTGAGACTGGGTCTTTGGCTTCAGCATCTCTGTTCTCACAGTGGTGCCTCCAGTGGTCCAAATGAGTTCAGACCTGTGTCGGAGACTTACCTTCTTGGGAACCACATGACCAGCAGATGTTTGCAATGACCCAAGACAGCCTTTTCAAAACAACTCAGCATTTATTAGTCAACTGGAATACAGTACATAAGGATCCCTAGGTTAGAATGGAAAAGCAAAGTTTATATACATGTCCATGCTGGCAGCATTATCTGTCTCTGTCATCCTAAGAATCCAGGATTCCATCTATCCCTGCACTGGGCCGCAGCTCACTGAGCCCCAGCTGCTCTTTGTTTCGCATTGCCATTTTCACATATTTTATCTCCCTTCGCTGGCAGTTAAAGTTAATGAGACAAGGTGGGTGAGGTAATATCTTTTATTGGACCAACTTCTGTTGATGAGACAGACAAGCTTTCGAGCTTACATTGACCTCTTCTTCAGGTCTGGGAAACTTACTGAGTATCACAGCTAAATGCAAGATGGAACAGCATTTCTCAAATGCGGCAACCGGGGGCTTTTCTTGTGGCCACAGCCTCCTGGGCAATGATGGGGGGGCAGGGCAAAGCAGCAGCCCCTCCCCTGGGGCCACCAGCAGGGGCTGGCCATGTCCCCTTCAGGAGCCACAAACACTGTAGGAGCCGGTGGCCAGCATGAGTTCCCCACCTTCCTGGGGGTGACGGGGCTGGGGCTTCAGGCTTCACCTCTGGGGTGGTGAGTGGCAGCCTCTGGCCATGTGGTGGCAGGCCCCATCCCCCAGCTGCAGGGCTTCGGGTCCAGCTCTGGGCTCACCCCTCCCCACCCCCCGCATGTCACCCCTGACCCCCGCTGCCTCTTCCAGTCCCCAGCCATGCAGCAGGACTCCAGGCTCCCACCCTGGGCTCACCCCCTCATCATCTCTGACCCCGCTGCCTCCCATCTCCCCGGGCCCCCTATCCACTTGCCAGGGCTGAGTAAGTCTGCTGTGAAAAGTGATATTGTTAATATCATTCACAGCCTCCCAGCTAGCTAGCAAGTCTCCTGTGAAAAATGATATGAACAAATATATAAATGTCACTTTTCACAGTAGCAGATTTACTAGCTAAGCAATCAAAAAAGCAAAATATGCAAAGCACCTTATTGGTGTTTCTATTCTGTTCAGGACCAGTAAAGAATAGAGACAACTGTACATTATTTTTAATTATTGAGTCTGCAAAAAAAAGCAACCTACATAAATAGATTACAATGATTTGGACATGTATATGTGCATATTTTTTCCCTTAAAGTTAATTAAGTATTTTAGGGAGAATTGTCAGAGTGGCAACCAGCAAGAGTTGGTGGCCTCACTCTGAGGCCACCCAAAAATTTGTTGTGAGAACCCCTGGCATAAGTAACACATATAGTTAACACATATTTAACATATTATATATATATATATATATATATATATATATATATATATATAACACATATAATAGTTAACACATATTTCAAGGGACCATTAGCTGTGACACTCTGAGTAAGTTTCCCAGACCTGAAGAACAGGTCAGTATAAGCTCGAAAACTTGTCTCTCTCATCAACAGAAGTTGGTCCAAGGTATTACCTCACCCACTTTGTCTCTCTAATATCCTTGGACCCACATGACTACAACAACATTGCATACATCTTTAAAACTTAATATCTAGTCATTTATCTTCCATTGTATCTCCAAGTATCTACACACATATGTTGACAATTCTTGATAGTCTATTCATGCCAAGTGATATGCTTGCTGCCTATATGACTCCTACCAAGTCCTCTCTCTCAGGAAATAAATTAACCTCTTCAATCCCAGCAGGTAACAATACCAAAGTGAGTGGGGAAACTGAGTTATGTATATTTTTTATACAAATAATAAGGAAATTTCTCACATCATCCACACAGACACACTTTCTAGAGCATTTGACAAATATGAAGTGGAGCAAAATCCAGAGCTATACATTGCACACGCCAATTTGATTTAAAAAACCCTGTGCAGTCTCAGACAAAATGTAAGCTGTGATTGCCAGAGCAACAGCTCAGGATGAGAACTTTCAGTAAGTGATTAAGGCTATTAGCACAAGGAGGCCAGGACAGCATGTTCCCAGGCCCTAATACAAATTTAGAGGTGAGCTCTCAGTCCTAGATAGGGTTTTGTTTAAAGATACCTGGATGGTGATGCCTAAGTTGTTAACAGAAAATATATTTAAAAGGATACATGAAGGTCATTTAGGGACTGAAAAATCTAAGAGATGGGCAAGACACTGTTAATTTGAAGACAAAAGTGTCACATGGAAGAAGCTGTCATTGCTTGCTGCATAGGCCAAAAATACAAGCCAAGTCAAGCAAAAGAGCCCATGTTGGTGGCACACAAAAAATTGGCTTCCCGGAGCAAAGTAGGCATAGATTGTTTGCACTGACTGGAAAAAACTATGTACTTGTCCTAGGCTACTATTCTCACTTCCCTGAGATAGCTTTATTAGATAGCTTTACGTCAAATCTAGCTTTCCTAGACATGGTATACCTGACATAGTAATGACTGTCAATGTGCCACAGTGTAGTAGGCATGAGTTTAAGCAATTCACAGTAAAGTTAGGATTTAGAGATTTAATTGCTGGTCCCCACTATCCCAATCCAATGGGTTGAGTGAATGCTCTAACCACTGGGCTGTAGGATACATGGGGACAACCCCGCCCCATCTATCTTACCTGTGGGGCCTAATCCAGTAGGCATGCTCAGAGCACACCTACCTGATCAGGCCCTGCAGACAAGATAGGTCAGGGAATATCTAGTTTGAGAAGCTCACTAAGCCTTAGGTGTGAGCTAGAGGTCAAGTAGCTCCTTGGCATCAGGATTTAAGTTATTTAATGCATGCCCTATGGAGGAAATATAGTCACCTGGACGGGGATGAGGAAGCAAGTTTACTGTAGTGATTTGACAGAGAGGACTCCTCCAATACAGGCCCATTCATTATTTGTCTTCATTTCTTTTTTCTTTCTTTTTGTGTTTGTTATACTGAAAATAATAATTTGTGCCTCACAACTGTGTATAATGGGCTGGTCATTAAAGTTCTTTGCATTCCCAAGACCAGGTGCAAGTGAAAACTTCTGAAAAATAAGAAGAGGCCTTGACAACGATCTTCCGATTCTGAAGTAAAGTATTCACTGTTTTAACAAGTTTTGTGCTTTTGGTTTTGCTGCTTCTTGGAGCTCATCAAATTCATGTTATTTGGAACATCAGTTTTTGGCCTATCTGGTTTAGACAGCAAAGTCAGATTTTTGACATAGCCAGTGAACTTTCCTGATCATACTTATCATACTACAGCATTTTAATAGTGTGCAACCAGTGATGCCCTGACTGAAAAGTTTCACAATTCTATAGCACACCAGTCATTTAGGAAAAATTTAATAAAAGCAAACAATGTATGCAAGAAAAATGTGAAATTGTAAATAGAGTTGTGCAAATAACTGATTTTTTGGTTTGTTGGCAGCAGTGAAAAATTGAAAAAAATTGTTTCAAGTCGACCTTAAATGAAAATTTTTGGTGAACTGAAAAGTAGAAGAAAAATTTGTTTGGGGCTGAAATAAATGTTTCATTTGACCCAAAATAAAACATTTTGTTTCTACTTTGAACTTTAAATTTTTTTTACAAATAAAATGGAAGGAAATTTTGAAATAAAAAGTCATTTTGAAAATGTCAAAACAAAACATTTCTATTTTGTCAGAATTTCCTTTTTGTTTTGCTTTTCTTTTTCCATCTGAAACAATTTGGCAAGTTCAGCACAAATTAACGAGATATTAATCTGCATTTTTCACAAAAAAAGTTTCCATAGAAACTTGTTTCAAGAATAATTGCATTATTCAGACCAGATTCAGTATCTGGGGATTGTAGCAGTTAGCGTCATCCCTCTTTATTGCAGTATGTAAAGTTCACAGCATAGTGATCAGGAGACAAATGGACAAAATGGTGAAGCACTAGAATGGGTTACCTGGGGAGGTGGTGGAATCTCCTTCCTTTGAGGTTTTTAAGGTCAGGCTTGACAAAGCCCTGGCTGGGATGATTTAGTTGGGGATTGGTCCTGCTTTGAGCAGGGGGTTGGACTAGATGACCTCCTGAGGTCCCTTCCAACCCTGATATTCTATGATTCTAAAACTGCCTATTCTTTTTTCTCATTCGCATTCTCTTCTCATTCTTTCAAAACTGCCTATTCTCTTTGCTTCCTGTAGAGTAAGATAATCGTTGGACCTTATCTAAATAAAGTGCTACATTGATTCATTATGTATTTTGCTGAAGACAGCTGGATTCCTGTAAGTTCCTATTGCAGAAGTAATCACTGGAATTCATGAGTGATGTCTTCCTTGTAGAGAGATATGGTTAATTTTAATACTTCAGATTGCTTACTAAGAAAGTGACGTACAAGGTTCAGCACTGGAGAGCAATGTACAGACAGGGCAGATCCCAGAGCACCAGAGTTATATGGTCCTTGCAAGATACCCTGCGAAATAAATCAGATGCTGTATTCTGCACAAGCTTCAGTCTCCAAATGGTTTTAGGCATAGACCCATGTAGAGTACGTTGCAATAGTCTAATCTTAACACTACAAAAGATGAACAACAGTGGCAAGATCTACTTCTGAAAGAAAAGGTTGCAACCTTTTTAACCTATTTAAATAAAGTAGTAATAATTTAATTGAATCCTATATCAGCTCTTCTCTTATTTTGTCCAGGATTGATGTCAGGGTAATTGTCCTATAGATACTTATAGTAATAGGGTAGCTGGCCCCTTAAATGAGACTGAGCCCAGTTCTCCTGTTCCTGTCCAGGTTTGTCCTAATGTGGTGTATTGAGAAGGACAGAGCTGCCCCTGGGTGTTCTAAATGAGAATTCAGACAACTGAGAGGGAGGAGTCCAGAACTGGAGCTCTGAAGCAGAGCTAGGCTGAGAGCTTCAGGGAGGTAATACCTCTGAAGTAGGTAGGGTGACTAGATGTCCCGATTTTATAGGGACAGTCCCGATTTTTGGGACTTTTTCTTACATAGGCTCCTATTACCCCCCACCCCCTGTCCCGATTTTTCACACTTGCTGTCTGGTCACCCTAGAAGTGGGGAGCAGTTAGAATTCCCTAGAGAGCAATGGAGCAAGAGAAGGCAGGCGAAAACTGACGGCAGGAAGGCAGTCAGGTCACCTACAAATTTCTCCAGGCCGGAGGGAGGGCTGAAAGCTGGGAGTAGCAGAGGTAGATACCTGCTGGCTTTTTGAGCTGGAGTCAAAGCTGCAGGGCCAGAGAGGACTGAAGGCTGGGGAATAATGAAGGGGTGAGCCTAGTGGTGTTTCCACAAGAACTGGAACCATATCTGGGAAGGAAATAGGGCAGAGAAGCACCCCAGGTAGAAGGGCTGGGATGAGGTAGAGTGAAAGACCCCAGCGCCACACTTGAGAGCTGGGATAGGCATGGTGAGACACCCCAGAGCCATATTTGGTGTTGGACTGTTGAGACTAATATACTATTTGCACTGTGCTGGGAGAATTATGGTAGTGGGACTTTTGGTAAGAAATTAACCCCACAAAAGGGCTATTTATGTACTTCAAATGCTGTACTTAGTTTATCTGATGAACCAAGAGGGAAACTGATGCAAGGAAGGGGGCATTTGCAGCGCTGTCCTGAGGTCACCAGGGGACACGTGGGAGACAGCCTCAGGTTTACACTTCATCACACTTGCCCTTTTTGAACATTGGCACAACATTAGCATTGTTATTATTATCTCTATTACCATAGGCCCAGGACTCAGCAGTGTCAGCTCATTTTAAGATTCTCTTTGTTTGATTTAAAACCACCTGCAATCATTCCTACTGGTCTTTTTTAGAAGCTTGCCGATGAAGTGAGCTGTAGCTCACGAAAGTTTATGCTCAAATAAATTGGTTAGTCTCTAAGGTGCCACAAGTCCTCCTTTTCTTTTTGTGAATACAGACTAACCCGGCTGCTCCTCTGAAACCTTTATTTCATTAGTTATTCTTTGAACCAGACATCCTTCCCCCTACTTCTTACTGGGTGATGGAGGTGGGGGGTTGTGTGTGTGTGCGCGAGTGGGGAGGGCAGCTCTTCCTCATCCCTCCATACTGGATGATGGAGGCGGTGTGGAGGGGCAGCGCTTTTCTCCCTACCCCTGCTGGGTGATGGAGATCGGGGGGGGCGGGGGCCATCTCCTGCCTACCGAGGGGCTCAAGTTCCTCCGCCCAGTACGCACCCTCCACCCGTGAGCGCCTGTGGGCATCTCCACGTGACACTCGCGCAAGGACGAAGCAGGCAGAGTTCATTGGCCGCTCCGGCGCTCAGAAGGAAGTTGTGATTGGTCGCACTTTCTCCTAGAAGGCGGAGCCGGACGGGACACAGCCAATCAGGAGGGCCTTCCACGCGGATGACAGAGCCGGCTTGCGCCGTGGGTGCTCTTGCCTGTCAAGCCGAAGTTTGCGCAGGCCCCGTGGCGGGAGCGCGCGGGAGTGGGAGCGCGCGACCGGGGCAAGCCGGGCTCGGCTGAGTCAGGAGGGTCACAGGCGGCAGCGGGGAGCGTAGCCGACGGGCCGGAGCGGCTGCTGCGTAGCTAGAAGGAGCAACGGCCGGGCGGGTTCCTAGGGTCGGGTAGAGGTTAAACCCGCTCCCCACTCAGGCCGCCCCCGCCGGCATAGTCCCCTCGCCGCTTCGGGGAGTCACCCCCCCGTCCCCTCAGAGAGACCGCGCCTAGCCTCTCCCGCGAGAGACTCCCCGCAGCGCCCGGCTCCCAGCATGGCTCTGCTCCAGCGCCTGGCCCGGCTCGCTGCCTACTTGCAGGACCCGCAGAAAGTGGCCGACTTCCAGCGGCTCTGCGGGGTGGAGGGGCCTCCGGGCTGGGCCGCCTCCCCTCCCCTCGCTGAGGAGCGCGGGGAGCCGGGGCCGTTAGCCAACGGCAGCTGCCCCGCCGTCAACGGCGGCGGAGAAGGCGATGGGTGGCCCCGGCTCAGAGACGCCGCTGGCGGGGAGAAGCGGCGCCCGAAGGGGCTGGGGAACGGGGCGATTCCCGGGGGAGCCGGCGGGGAGGGAGCCCCGCAGCAGCAGCAGGAGGACGGGAAGGAGCCCCAGCAGATCTGGGGGAGGAGGCAGCCGCGCCGCAACTCCCTGACCGGGGAAGCTGCCTGCCAGGAGATCGCCATCCGCAACCCCTTCCTCTATTATCTGTTCAACCTGGGCACGGAGCTGGGCAACGAGCTCTTCTACATCCTCTTCTTCCCCTTCTGCATCTGGAACCTGGACGCCTGGGTGGGCAGGAGGCTCATCATCGTCTGGGTCTGGGTTATGTACCTGGGCCAGTGCACCAAGGATGTGATCCGCTGGCCGCGGCCTGCCTCCCCTCCCGTGGTGAAGCTGGAGGTCTTCTACAACTCCGAGTACAGCATGCCCTCCACCCACGCCATGTCGGGCACTGCCATCCCTCTGGCGCTGGTCCTGCTCAGCTACGGCAGGTGGCAGGTAATGCGCGCCCCTCTTTTTCATTGCAAGATGCACTCCGCTGCCTTAATGGGAGGGGTGAACTGGTTTGGATAAAATACAAAACCTGTTCCTTCCTCCCCCCTTCCCCCAAAGTAATCTGTTCTTGAAAATGAATGTGAACTGAACCTTTGGGCGGGGTCATCCAGGTAAGTGTTTAAGTATCAGGAGGGAGACTTTTAGTATTTCCAGTTTTTTATTTGAATAGTAACAATGTGCACAGTATGCTCTAAATCTCTGTCTGCCCCCTGTTCTTCAGAGACTTTTTGTAGCCTCAAGTGGTTTGGGCAAACTTTGTCCTAGAAGCTGATCTTTTGGCAGGCCGATTGGTTTCATTGATTGACCGAGCAACAGGAACTTTAGAGTTCAGTGATAATCTTACTTTTGCTTCTGATTTACCACTTGTCCTTGGCATCTCCTTTAGTTTAATAATCTCTTATCTGGGTGTTGAAAATGTAAATAATCCTCCAAAGTGCAGCGCAACTATAGAAGTTCTAATTTTTATCAGGAACTGACTTCTGAACCTTTTCAGGTTTGCCCTTCTCTCATCTAAATCTTAATCTCAGGTATATTGCATCTTAAATCAGCAAGGTCAATTTAAATGATAAATTGTTGTACTCTAGGGATAATTAGATCATGTCATGTTTTCAGTTGCAGTAGTATTGCTGAAATTTTTGCTGTTGAACATATTGCTAGAAAATTCTCTACAAATACATGATCCTCAAGTTCTCTTGCACCACTTGCAGGGGCAGGTGAGCACAAGAGTTTTTGGTGGCTTTTTGATCATTCTTTGATAGCAAGTGTTATAGACATAAGTTTCAATGCACTGCATATTAAGTAACAGCTATGTATTTGGAGGATACAGATCTCCTATGTCCAGTTTATGTTAAAGGGGTTGATTTCTACTTGCAACATGTTTAGCATTTTCAAACTGCTGTCTGTACTGCTTTTCATATAGCTGTATAACTTTTAAGAAGTGCAGCAAATTGCTATGAGATACTTTCAGCTTAGTGACTAAGGAACCCTTATCTTTTCAGTCAGTGCTGTTAATGATCACTGGCTGTTTACTGTCATAGCATGATGCTTGTGTTTTTTTTATCTCAGTCTGTGAAATGGGTTTTCTGAAAGGAGATTGCTGGTTGAAGGTTCATAAATGTGCAAGTGTGGAGTTTAAACAAAGGTTGAGATTCAAAGTGCAGTAACTAACCTTGGTAAAAATCGATCCACTCCCAAAAGTATAGTTATTTTGGATATCTACCCTTTTTTTAGCCAAAGGCCAAGTGCCTTCTACTATACACCAAGTCCCCACCCACTTGATGTGCACAGGCATCTGATAGATCAAGGTGTTAAGGTTTACTTAATTAAATATATATATATTCAGTTATTAGTCACTGATTGTTTATAGTTTCACTATAAAGAGGTACTCTTAAAAATGGACCTTATTCAGCAACATGTGTATTCAGTCACAGTTGCTTACCTTTAGTGACAGAAAAATGTTTTATTGCCTTTTATCCCATTAGCAGTGGAGAGCTGACAGTCTGAGAATGATCTGAGTTGTATTACTTTCTTTATATCCTTAACAGAATAACTTACTAATGCCAGAGAGACAATGTGGGTGAGGTAATATTTTATTGGACCAACTTCTGTTGGTGAGAGAGACAAGCTTTTGAGCCACACAGAGTTCTTTTTCAGGTCAGGGAAAGGTGCTCTGAGCATCACAGCTAAATGCAAGGTGGGACAGACAAGACTACAATGACACTGCATATGTTACTAATGCTAGTCAGTTATATCCGTGAAAACCCTATGAAGGCAATGCTGGTAGTGATGTGTGGGAAGCAGAGTCAAGCTTGATTGTCAGAGTGACTTTACAGCCTTGGCAATCAGAGAAATAGTATTTTTACTGGTAAACTAACTACCCTTGTTATGGAAACTCAGGTGATGACAAACATGGGACCCATGCTTTGGTTTGATTTGTTGTCACTATTCAGAGTAGAACCAAGCTTGACCTTTTCAATAAATCAGCATCTTTTAAATGGATTGCTCTGCAATCTCTTGATTCTATGAAAAACTTAATTTCATATGAAATTATTTGCTTGAATAGTAGAGCACACTGAAACTAAAATTTGTTCAGGATAGTATCTGTCATGTGAAGAAGTATGACCAATCAGATGAGGATGCTTCAGAAACTTTATAGAAAATTGATGCTGTGAATAAATGTGCTGGACTTGACATAAAAGTTTGGGCAGTAACATTTAAGTAGTTTCATTGGTGCTTTTAAATATATTTTTATTCTTGTTGGGGAGAGGAGTTTGATTTATGTGGAGTAGATCTCTGTGATTGGGCCTAGATATTGAGAATCTTAAGAATCTCAGCTTTGACTCTTTGTGCTTATTGTCTTATACTAGGCCCTTTATTGTAGCTTGACATCTAACCAAGGAGGATGGCAATGTTTTTTCCTTTTGAAGCCTATTTGTGCTGCTCATGAGTGCTGGCTATAAGGATTTGCTATGAAGCAGTTTAGAGGTCCTCTCTCTACTGTACAATTGGGTGTACTGCATTTATAATAATTTCAGACTCTGCTAAAAGTTTGAACTCATGTCTCTTGTATAGTAGTGAAGTGCTCTGTTGATGGATTTTGTTGCATTACGTATTATGACTAAACTTTTTAAATAAAATGGATTTTTAGCACTAATATTTCCAAAGGAATATTTAAAATTAGATTAGTGACGTGAAACCATTAAACTAAATCTCTTCTGAAAACTCTGATTGTTTGCAGTGATGATGTAGCTGGTTGGTCCCAGGACTTCAAAGGCACATGGTGAGTGAGGTAATATAAGTTGGTCCAATAAAAGATATTACCTCACCCATCTTGTCTTTGAAAAACCCTACTTGTTTTAAAAAACCTTGCAGAGTATTCTAAGGGTCACATCCTGCTTCCATCAAGGACAATGGCAAAACTCCTTTTGACTTCAGTTGTGCTGGATTGGGCAAAATTAGTGTATATTGTAGGGAACAACTCTGCAGAGATGCCTTTTATTCTTCAGTAGAAGAAAGTTAATAGTTTTAAAAATATTTTTGAAGTACTACTTTTTTGTATAGATATTTTTTATGCCGGTACATAAAAACTACTCTTCTAGCTGCTACCTTCCACCAGGTGCAGTTCTTTTGCATTCATAGAATACTGTTCTTAATGGAATTTTGTTAATTACTTTTCTCTTTAACAAATAAGTAGAGCTTGGTAAATCCTTTATGAATAAAAGGGCCTAAGCCATTAACTTCTACAGAGTTGAAGCTTTAATTTGAAAAGAAAATTCCTGTTATCATAAGAAACATTCTAAATGTGAATCAAATATAAACTGATACACTATTGTCTGTCCTTGGATTCAGGAAGGCAACTCTAATACCTCTGCTGTTTCACATAGCCCTGGTCTACACTACGGGGTTAGGTCAGATTTAGCCGCGTTGAGTCAATTTAAAGACTGCGTCCACACAACAAACTCCGTTCCGTCAACCTAAAGGGCTCTTAAAATTGACTTCTGTACTCCTCCCCGATGAGGGGAGTAGCGCTAAAATGGACCTTGCTGGGTCAAATTTGGGGTAGTGCGGATGCAAATCAACGGTATTGGCCTCTGGGAGCTATCCCAGAGTGCTCCATTATGACTGCTCTGGACAGCACTTTGAACTCTGATGTACTAGCCAGGTACACAGGAAAAGCCCCGAGAACTCTTGAATTTCATTTCCTGTTTGGTCAGTGTGGTGAACTCAGCAGCACAGGTTACCATGCAGTCCCCGCCGACTCGTAGAGCGTAGAATGTTTCTACGCTCACCCTATCATCTCCGTCCCTGACGTTATCGCAGATTAGAAGACAAAAAAAAATGCACTTGCAATAACATGTTTTCTGAGCTCATGCAGTCCTCCCACACTGATAGGGCACAGCTTAATGCATAGAGGTATTCAGTGGCAGAGGCCAGGAAAGAATTAAGTGAGCGTGAAGAGTGGAGGCAGGACGTGATGCTGAGGCTAATGTGGGAGCAAAGGGACATGATCAAGTGTCTGTTGGGGGAGCAGGAAAGCCAACAAGAGCACAGACCCCCGCTGCATCCACTGTATAACCGCCTCCCCATGTTCCATAGCCTCCTCCCCCAGACGCTCAAGAACGCATGAAACTGGTTTTCAAAGCCTCTCTGATGTGCAGCGCACCTTGCTGTGCTCTTCTAATTGCCCTGGTGTCTGGCTGCTGAAAATCGGACACCAGGCAATTTGCCTCAACCTCCCACCCCGCCATAAACGTCTCCCGCTTACTCTCACAGATATTATGGAGCACATAGCAAGCAGCAAAGGGAATAACAAAGGGAATGTTGGTTGCGCTGAGGTCTGACCAACAGCGCCAGCGAGCTTTTAAACGTCCAAAGGCACATTCTACCACCATTCTGCACTTGCTCAGTCTGTAGTTGAACAGCTCCTTACTACTGTCCAGGCTTCATGAGCCACGGGAGCAAAGGGTAGGCTGGGATAGGTGCGACTGCGCGGTGCTGCCGGCTGGGAGAGCAGCCTGCGGCAGAAGCCTCCAGCTCACAGGAGAGCAGAGTTGCAGCGGAGGTGGTGGAGCCGTACACCATGCCCTGGAGGTTGCTAGGAGCCGGGCAGGGAAGACATTCCCCGAACCCCTGGCCAAGCTACATGTCTGATGAGGACGGCTACCAGTCCTACTGCACCGTCTGCTGCAGAGTTGCAGGAGAGCAGAGTTGCAGCGGAAGCGGTGGAGCTGCACATCATGGACGAGGACGGCTAGCCGTCCTACTGCACCATCTGCTGCGAAGGCACCCAGGAGCTGCTGCTGTGTAGCAATGCCAGCTGCTGCAGGTGCTTCTGTGTCGAATGCTTGGAGGCCCTGGTAGAGCAAGGTATGTCGGCCAAGGCAAAAGAGCAAGAGCCCTGGAGCTGTTACATGTGTCAACCACAGAAGTGCTCTGGGGTGTTACAGTGCCAACCGGACTGGAATGTACGGCTGCAAGTCTTCTTCACCAGCGACAAAGGACAGGAATACGATGCACCTAAAATCTAAAAAGGCCCACACATTTCACAGAGTCACTACCCTTGATAACAGAACCTCAATGATTGCATTGGCTACTTGGGTCACAGCAGCCCCCTACAGTAGGCTTGCTCACAACAGCAGCGGTGACAGTGAGCTGAGCGGGCTCCATGCTTGCCATGGTATGGTGTCTGCACAGGTAACCCAGGAAAAAAGGTGTGAAACAATTGTCTGCCGTTGCTTTCACGGAGGGAGGGGCGACTGACGACCTGTACCCCAAACCACCCGCAACAATATTTTTGCCCTATCGGGCATTGGGAGCTTAACCCAGAATTCCAGTGGGTGGTGGGAACTGTGGGATAGCTACCCACAGTGCACCGCTCCATAAGTCGATGCTAGCCATGGTAGTGAGGATGCAGTCCACCAAATTAATGTGCTTAGTGTGGACATATGCAATCTACTGTCTAAAATCGAATTCTGAAAATAGACTTCTATAAAACCGACCTAATTTTGTAGTGTAGACATACAAATAGTTACCCATAAAGTAAGGGTGGGACATAAATAAAACACTGGTTCCTGTCACTACTCTGGAAATAGTGGATTAATTTAAATTACCACTTGGGAGAGTTTTGAGCAACAGGGGACCGCAGTAGAAGTAGTCCCCATCTTTTGTGTGTTAAAGCTGAAAAGTGTAGTATTCTATTTTGGTTTATTATTGCCAGGACTCAAAGATCTCTTCCTAGAGTGTGACATATGGAGCCCTAATCTATGGTCTGCAAATACCCCACATTTTACCATATTTCTTGAATTCTTTTGCACAACCAGAGAGACCTTGAAGGATTCTTGTTTCCAAAAGAACAGTATTGATCTTTTAGCAGCAAGAAAAAAACTGTTTTGATAATACTTCATTATAGTTAACTGTTCTGTCCTCCTTGTAATATATGACTTTTTAATTGTTACTTATTTTGAGACTATATAGAAACTTGACTAATGAGCTCTCTATTTCAGCTATACCGGATTTTGTTGACAAAATCCCTTCATTTTATTAAATTGTTTACTAAGGTGGAAAAATCCACAAACTTTATAATTTTACTTGGTGCCTTTGAGACACAAAGCAGATGCAATCTATCCATGGAAATTTAGATCCACTTTTGTGGCTATTAATACAATAGATGATGAAAATTGTAAAGAAAACTGATTAACTGGAAATAAGGGTGCCATGGGTTTTTTTTTTTTTTTTTTTAAAGGTGTAATCCCTTGTTCCTATCAAGATCTACATTCACACACCTTTTTCTAAATATATGATTTTTACCACAGTAAAGAAAATATAGGCACTCTCTAATCTTTAACCAATCTTCAATATTTTAAATATTATAAAGTGCCGTGGGGGTAAGAGGTAATGTAAAAGCACTGTATGATGTAAACAGTTAACTGACATCTGATAAAATTTTCAAGAACTTTAGAGAGTGCTTGAAAACAAGTACTTGTTTTCCTGATTTTAGAAAATACTTTATATTAGAATTGTTTTTGTACAGATCAAATTCAAATAAACTTTCAAAGCTTGGTATTTTCATGTGTCACATTTCAGATTTATCAGACTCTGCACAGTTCCGGAGGGCTGCTGCAAAGGTGATTTTTAGCTACCTTGATGTCAGATTGGGGAAGCATAATTCTTACAGTAAACTAGAGCAGCCTGTGGATTTTGCTAATATATGTTGGTGGCCAATAGTCCTAAAGGGCTGTTTCAGAAAAGTGGTGCCTATGCAAGACTGGGTCATTCCCTCTGCTCTAGTAGCCGGGAGTGGGTGGTGTAAGAGATTTTGTAGCTTCTCTAGACCATCTCAGAACAACTCTTCCTATGGAGAGGGAATCTTCCAGTGACTGGGTAAGGCCAAAGCTGCTCTACTGTACTGACAGGATCTAGCCATGAAGAGCTTTAGTTATTACTCACTTTGGTTTGAGTCACTGTAATGACTCACTTAAATGTGTGGTGTCTTATCTAGTTACACTTAGTATTGAGCGGAACAATTCACTTAACATGAAGAAAATACAATTGTGTGAATATTAAATTGATTAGTTCTCAGTTAATTTTGTTCAGGCTATTTGCATAATATACCATCTTTCCTTAGCACCTGTAAACATTAGGCAGGTTTGAATTGGTGTATGTATAAATTGACAATCCTGACTCCTTTATGCATATGGCTACATAGCAAGCACTTCAGCTGTTTAATATAAAAATGTAAACTACATGAGCTAAGGTTATTCACTGAGATTTTTGAAAGCTGTTCCAATTTGTTTTGGCTGTTCAGTGAGATTTTGGAATGAAGCAAATAGATTTGGATTGTTAAAATATGTGATGGCTGAACATTCATATCTGTTTAATTCTGTGTTGCCTTTTCCCTTGCCCGGAAAACCAATATTTATTGTCATCTTTATTCGTTATGCTGAAGACCTTTAATGTAAGCTAATTAGGGTGGTTCGGTTGTTTTTTGTTTATTTTGTAAGTCAGTGTCTTTCCATGGACTTTAATGAGAATCAAATCATGTCACATTTTAGCTTGGTGTCCAGTGAGAAATGTGAGGCGGGAGAACAAGATTTACAACAATAAGATAATATGGATGTCTTGGTTAGTGCATATGTATTGATCACTTAAAAGCTTAATTTTTTAAAAAAGATATTGATACTAGCCAGAAAAGGTCAGGATGAAAGTTCCAGGTGTAAAAGTCTGCATAGAATTTGAATGAAGATGAGGAGGAGGAAATAGGGAGGTGCTTAAAAATGAAGATGGCATATGTACTGTCCCTGAGTTACCTTGATATATAGGTATTCATCATGTAACTCCCTGTGCTTTCATTTGGGATTCAAACCCCCCTCAAGCCCCCAAAACAGGGCTGTTAGCAAATATTGCAGTACTTTTCTTATAAATTGTGTAAATGTTTTTGTGTACAACCACCATTTGGATAGACTGTGTAGCAGCTAGTGTGAGAATTTAAATTGTACAATAATAGACTGGCTGCTGGGAATTGACTTATTTCGTTTCTGGTCATTAGCAAATAACAAAACTATGCTCATCTTACTCATCAAGGTTATTGGCTTAACTTTTTGTTCTTGCTCTTATACAGCCTGTGTTTAAAAGACAGATTAATAAAATGGAAAATTGGGAATCTTTGGTAAGCTTAAAACAAATTTTAATTGCTTTTCCCAAAGATAGCAGTACCTTGCTTTTCTGCAAAACATAATGACATGTAACAACCTACGGGATATTTTCATCCCAGTTGAATCAAGGCACATTAAAGGTAGTAATCTCTCTATATCCGTGTGAAGAAGAGCTAAACTAAAACTTTAATTGTGACAGCCTGTACATCTACAGTACATTTTGAAATATGGTTGATTCTCCATCTACCTGTAGGAAACTTTGGCCAGGTCTGAGTTTAGGCTTCGATAATTTTATTTGGTAAAATTAAGTTTAGTATTAATAAGGAATACTGAAATCAGAGCTGCTTTAGGTGAAAGGGCACTGAAGTAGGCCATGCACTCACCTTGTGCTTGGCCCCCATTTTTGAGTCTCTTTTTTTTTTTTTCCCCCTTGTTATGCTTACTTACAGTCACAAGAAATGAATGGAAATGAGTAAAAGGGTACTGGACTAACACTAATTATATTTAGCAAAGTGAGAATGGGCCATTTTCTATTAGAAGTCTGTTGCCAGCTCCTTCTCACATGTTCTGCTTATGAAGAGGACATCTACTTGTGGTCACCAATGGATGTTGGAAGAAAATGTCAACCTCAGACTGGACTCTTCTACTAGGACCTCAGATTGAGATACCAAATGACTACCACATTGAGCTATAGCCAACATGCTGAAACCCTAATTGTAGAAGGGTGGTCCCCAAGGCAGAGCAAGAAGACACTGAATCCTACAAGACTAGCCAAGCAGAAGGAAAGTAGGGGAACTCTCTCTTACATCAACAACGACACCTGAAGTTGTGTCCTGTTTTCTTTCCTGGACTGGTCATCCAGAGAAGAAATTTAAAGACTGATCATCAGCTAAGCCAAGCCTGAAATCACAACAGAGAGAGAAGAGCCCAACCATCACCCTGCATGCAAAAGGAGCTCAAACTTTTTTGCAACATCAGAACTAGCTCACCTAAAACTGGTCATGTTAATTAGAGACTCTAAGAAAAAGACATGAGTGCATTTGTATAGAATTCAGATATCTCTGAATTCTCTTGACATTCTGTGTGTGTCTAACCTTTTCCCTAGGTAAACACTAAAAATCCCCAAATCTGTTATCTAATTAGTAAGAAATTTTATTGGTTAAAAGTGTTATTCTAAAGCTGTTAAGTGCTTGATTTTAAGAATAATTTCTTGCATCTGTATAAAAGTGTCTGGAAGATGCAGACAATGTATTTGTGTGGGAAGGCGAATAAGCTAAATAAAATATAATGTGGGTTATATGTTCTCAGAAATTTAAGGTGGAACAGCTCAGTGGGAAGATACAAAGAAATAATTTTACCTATTGTGCTGCCTTAAAACAAAGGCAAGAGTCGGCTTCTGTCTTTAGCAGATTCCTAGCCTGATTGCCTTCCTTTTAATCTAATCATTCTTCCTTAACTTTCCTGTAAATTAGTCAAGTGTAATTCTTGTGAATTTTGATAAATGATTTAATTACCGATCATAGTAATTGGTGAGCCAGATAAATTGAACCATTAAAATGTTGATTGAGTTTTCAATTGTAACCTTGTTTTGAACATTGTATTGTATTTGATTAGCTTAAGGGAACTACAAATAAAATGAGTGACATATTTACTTTACATTTGTTTGCTTATTCTTTTACTAAATCCATAAAAGCACACTAGATTTGTTCCTCTTGAAATTTCAGTGCAGGAGAACAACTTAGTTAAGAGTTAAAGGTAAATATGTTGAATAACTGTGTATTTTAATTGACTAAAATCCTATCACCACTATGTAAGTTATATACTACATTCTCTTCACTTTGCTATTAGTGCTTTGCCACACAATTTGAGGGAGTTCTCAGTAATAGGAACATTTCTTCCCAGCAGGATCATATTTATCCTGTAATGTCAGATGAAATAACTGATGCAGTTGTCAGGTTCTCAGGATCATGTTTAATTTATAAATTCACAGATAAAAATACTCAAATCTCATTGAAGATTGACCATATACTGTACATGCAAATAATCTCCTTTACATTCTATTTCTTGAACATTTTATGAAATACATTCAATAATGTATATTCAAATGTGTGTATTAGTAGATTAACGGTAGAACAGCCAGTAAAACTACAAATCATAGAAGTTTGTATCTATAAATTGACACCAATTGCAACTTCTTTACATGGTAAATTATCCATATCCTCATTATGTATAACAAAGCAAACATTGTTTTAAATTCAAATTGTCAGTCAGATCACATTTGACCAGTCCTTAGTTTTTAAAAAAAATTAATTAAATAAAAATATTTGCGTACACATCTTGTCATATTCTCATGACTTTGTATGGTTGGCACAAATATGTAGTTAATATTTTCAGGGCTTGTCTACTAAAAACTGTAGTGAAGGGTGCAGTATTTTGCCATATTACTTGATTAAGAGATTTTGACAAAACATATGATTTCTTTAAGGTCTTGAGAAATGTTTTGTATTAACTATTATAGATGCCCTTCATAAGGTTTGCATCTCGTAATCTTGTAAAGATAGTGTAACAGTTCTTCCTTCCCTGTCATCACTAATAATCTTCTCATAAGCTTTCCTTACCTGAATTATTTTCTGGAGTCTTATCTTGAGACTGATCCCCAGAGATGCTGAGCATCCAAAGGCACTTGGCACCCAGCAAGTTCCCAAATTTACCCATATCTTGTAAATACCTTGATTCAGATAATGTCTCACTCTGGAAGGCATGGAGTAAATTTTTTTTTATAAATGAGTTATTAGTTATGTGGTTCACAGATCCATGAACCACTGAGTGCACAGACTCAGTTATGTGCAGCCTTGGAGGCGGAACAAACCTGGCAGTAAGGGAGATGTCTCTCCACCACAGAGAAACCACCAGATTTCATCATCCTTTTTAGGGTATGTCTACACTGCAGTTAAAAACTTGTAGTTGGCCTGTGCCAGCTGACTTGGGGTCATGGGGCTTGGACTAAGGGGCTGTTTAACGGAGGTGTAGATGTTTGGGCTCAGGTTTACAGCCTAGGCTCTAGACCCTACAAGGGGCAGAGGGTCCCAGAGCTTGGGTTCTAAGCCTGAACATCTGCACCACAATTAAACAGCCCCTTAGTCCAAGACCGAGTCAGCTAGCACAGGCCAGCCCCAGGGTTTTAACTGCAGTGTAGACATACCCTTAAACTGCAGGCAGGCAGACCTGCTACAGAACATATATAAAGAAGTGGAGGTGAGGGAGGAGACAGCTGAAATTCTTGAGGCTCTGCTATTATCAGCAGAGGCTATCCCCCTTTCTGTCCCTCCCCTCCTTGCTCATCTGTGTGGAATGCATCATGGGTAAGAAGCGAGAGAAAGCTGGACATTGTCTCTTTTTTTTCCGTAGATATTAAGGTCAGAAGGGACCATTATGATCATCTAGTCTGACCTCCTGCACAACACAGGCCACAGAATCTCAGCCACCCACTCCTGCAATAAACCTCTCACCTATGTCTGAGCTATTGAAGTCCTCAAATCATGGTTTAAAGACTTCAAGGTGCAGAGAATCCTCCAGCAAGTGACCCGTACCCCATGCTGCAGAGGAAGGCAAAAAGCCCCCAGGGCCTCTTCCAATCTGCCCTGGGGGAAAATTCCTTCCCAACCCCAAATATGGCGATCAGCTGAACCCTGAGCATGTGGGCAAGATTCACGAGTCAGATACCCAGGAAAGAATTCTCTGTAGTAACTCAGATCCCACCCAATCTAACATTCCATCACAGGCCATTGGGCCTATTTACCATGAATAGTTAAAGATCAGTTAATTGCCAGAATCATGTTATCCCATCATGCTATCTCCTCCATAAACTTATCAAGTTTAATCTTCAAGCTAGATGGGTCTTTTGCCTCCACTGCTTCCCTTGGAAGGCTGTTCCAGAACTTCACGCCTCTGATGGTTAGAAACCTTGGTCTAATTTCAAGTCTAAACTTCCTGATGGCCAGTTTATATCCATTTGTTCTTGTGTCCACATTGGTACTGAGCTTAAATAATTCCTCTCCCTCTCTGGTATTTATCCCTCTGATATATTTATAGGGAGCAATCATATCTCCCCTCAGCCTTCTTTTAGTTAGGCTAAACAAGCCAAGCTCCTTGAGTCTCCTTTCATAAGACAGGTTTTCCATTCCTCAGATCATCCTAGTAGCCCTTCTCTGTACCTGTTCCAGTTTGAATTCATCCTTCTTAAACATAGGAGACAAGAACTGCACATAGTATTCTAGATGATGTCTCACCAGTGCCTTGTATAACGGTACTAACACCTCCTTATCTCTACTGGAAATACCTCTCCTGATGCATCCCAAGACTGCATTAGCTTTTTGCATGGCCATATCACATTGGCGGATCCCTCTGCTGATTGAGTGGCTGCACGGATGTCTGTGGTGACCTAGGCCCTTCTCAAGAGCTCAGGCTGAGACAGCATTTCCTGCAGCCTTCCTCCCTGAGCAGGACAGCTTCCAGGAAACATTGGCAGCACCTCACCATAAAATTACCCACACAGAAGCCCCAGGACTGTCATGAGTGGCAGCTCCTTACCACGTGAGGGGTGTGTAAGTTGGGCACAATAGCAGAAGGCCAGGGGAGCCTTCCGCCTAGTTGCTGGAGCCCACGCTTACAGTCCTGAATGTTGGCCTGGAGCCCTGCCCCGCCTCTTTCTGACAGCTGCTGCGACAGCAGGGATTTACTGATAGAGACCCAGAGAGCAGGTAGAAAAAGGAGAGTCTCATAAGGGATCTTCTGGCCCATCTGCTCCTAGTGTTCTGCAGTATACTCCTCTGTCCAGCCCTGCAGTGGCTTTGGGTTACTACCTGCCAGCAGTGTCCTACCAGTTCTATCTACCAGGTGCAGTATGTTGGTTAAGGATTATGTTTGAGTCACTGGGGTTGCAACCTGCTGCCCATGGAGTTGACTCAGTGTAAGGGGACTCGGCCCTCTATGGGGTGGTGGGGCACCACACCGCCTCACTACACACTCTCTGCTGGGTTGGGACCTTCAGGCAGGGACTGTGCAAAATAGTTCTAGATAAGCCCAGGCCCTGGGTCAGGGTGGGGCAGCAAACAAACAGTCAGAAGCTCAGGCTCTCAGGCAGGGACTGAGCAAATAGTTCAACAGCAAACCCCAGGCTCCTGGCTTTGAGCGACCAGGGGGAGACTGCCATCCGCGAGGTGGGTGGCAGGGGGGACGCAGGCTCGCCCACTCCACTGCATCCCAGCCCAGGGCCCTAGCAGCGGCAGAAGATCCCACAGTGGGGATCCTGGCCGCAACACACTGACATTGACTCTGGCTGTGCTGCAGCCAGACTATGGTCAGCTGCCCCCGGGCAACTTCCGTACTCCCCTCGTAGGGTACCTGGGTCAGGGTAGTGTTGTCGGAGGGTTCCAGCATCATGGATTCCTCTGGGTAACTGGCAGGCTTGGCAGCTCCTCTGGGTAGTTGGTGACAGGTAGGCTTGGCAGCTCCTCCATGCACCGGTCGGCATTAGGCATTGGCTGGTCCGGCCAGTCCTCAGGTCGGCTGTGGATTGCCGGGGTCTCCCAAGCCGGAGCCAGGCCACAGGCATCTGTCCTCTCCGGCGGCTGCGGCCCAAGTGAGCTCTGGGGTTGGGCTTTTCTACTTCCTGTCCTGCGCCTTGACCTTTGGGGGCGGGCACAGGATCCACTGGTTCCGCCCACGTTGGTGTCTGGGGAGGTTCTTTTCTCTGCGGGGTGGTGGGGCACCACACTGCCTCGCTACACTCAGACTGTGTCTAGGAATCTCTCTCCAAAACAGGATGTGGGATCCTGGAAAGCCACCTTCTGCTCCCGATGCAGCACAACCTTTCAGTTTGAACTCCCTCTTTCTAGGGCAAGAAATCTGCGCAAGAGAGTAGCCACAAGGTTCCATGGCCCTCCAGGAGACCCTCAATCTGAAATTTCTCTTGCTGTCTGAGGAAGAGCATCAAGGGAGACATTAGAAAAAAAGGGGTCTCAGATGTTCAGACCCCTCTAGTCATCCCACTGTGAAGCTCTAAGGGAAGAAAAAGGGCTTCCCAATCCCTCTGTTTTACAAAGAATCTGATTCAGCTAATTTCTTTAGGAAGCACTCTAAGGGCTTATCTACAAGGGGCTTTGCCTTATGACAAACCAGTGTGTGACTCTACACTACGGTAGCTTACCATGCATTAACATTCCATGTGGATGGTGCTACAGCACATTAAGAGTTGCGTAGTGCACTGTAGCATCATCCACATAGGAAAAGTCCCATGTAGATAAGTCCTCAAGAGATACAAAGTGAAATGTTTCCCTCAAGCTGCATAAATCTGTGGAATGCAGCAAGGCAGATGCCTCCCATGCTCACCTTTCTGAAGTGCAGCATAACAATCAGTGCAGAAAACAGCAGGCCATAGCCATGAACTGTTTTCTCTAGGTGTGCGTAGTTGAAACCCTACAAAAGGAAATTCTCCCCACTTATGGAAGGAAGGCCACAATACCAAATCAGAATTGGAAAATCAAAGTTAAATAAAATAACCCACCCCCCTCCCTCCACAAGCTAGACTCTCAGGAAAGAGTATGCTGAGTATTCTAAATTACTGTTATAAGGTCTGCAGATGCCGTAGACAAGCTATAGCTATATATCCCTCTTTATGCACCCTGGGAGGGTATAATAGTGGGATAGGGATTTCCTGCCACACCTAAAAAATGAGGAAAGTATTGCACAGTCATCCGCGACTGCCACTGTGAGTTGTTGCCCTAATATCCTGGGTGTTGCTATCAGCCTTTGTTGCTGGTTGCTGTGCCTTGCCTCCACCTTCTAACCCAAGCAGATGGCTGTGCAGTCATGATGGGGACAGCAGCTCAGATGTGGAAGAACCAGCAGGCAATAAAGGGCATGTTGGTCCACTGTATTTTTTTTACCCTGCCCCTGGCTTCCATTCTGTAAGCTCAGAAGTTTCCTCAGTGTGTACTAGTCAAAATTATCCTGGTATCTCTTATAAAAATAAATGTGCCTGTTTCTCTCGTGGTCAGGAACTCATCTTTTCTAACTGAGACTTTTTTTTTTAATACCTGCAAGACTGTCTTCCTCACTATCCAACCCCATCACAGTACTCTTAGCCCCTTCCTTCTGGCATGAAAACTATTGGGAGCAGCAGGCCCCAAGAGTAAACAAACATACGTCGTATCTGTTAATCTGATACCGTAACTGCCCATTCATGCTTTCACAAGCAGTGAAAATATGGGTGCACAATATTGTAAGTATGGTCTCTCTCAACCTGTTTAAAAAGAGAATGGTATAGTCTAAGGGCTTCTCCCTAAGGAGGAAGAATCAGTTCATGCAGATAGTCATACTAGATCTCTTATGAATGGGAGCAATAGAACCTGTCCCCTCTCCAGAGAGGAAACAAGGCCTTTACTCCATATTGTTCCTGGTCTCTTCTCCCCTCTTGCCCCTTCCCCCCCAAATCAGAATGCCATAAAGAGAAGTTCTTGACCTCAAGTATCTCAACAGTTCCAAGAAGAACTCAAAATTCAGTATAGAGACCTTAAAATCCACAGTGGCTGCCAACAACAAAAGGAACTGCATGATATCAATGGATTTGAAGGATGCCTGTCTCCATATGAGGAAGGATGGCCAGGTGAGTGGGGTATGGCAGACCTAGGTTCCAATCCCTGCTCTGCCATGGACTTCCTGTGTGACCTGGGGCTAGTCCCTTAGCCTCTCTGTGCCTCAGTTCCCCATATGTAAAATATGGGTCCCAGAGGTGAGATGGGCACTGCCAAATTAAAACCACTCATTGAAATGTCATGAAATGACACCCCTATGGACCAAGTTGGTCACAGGATATACACACACTATTGCTGTATCTCAATCTAACAGTCTAACTGATGCTTCCTAAGCTTTGCTCTCAGAGCACAACACTATCAATACAGATCCTTGCCCTTTGGCTTAGTAACAGTATGGCAAGTATTTACAAAAGTGCTGATAGTGTTAATAATAGCTCTTGGACTGGAGAGGGTCTGAAACTACTTACCCCTTCCTGTGTGACCTCATCCAGAGCCACTGTCATAGATGGCACCACGCGATAAGGATGCTGCAGAGCCACAGTTTTGTGAAATCAGTTAACGTTGACTCAATGGATTCCTCATCGTGGAGTCGACATAGACATGGTCCTTTATAAAGTTTCTTTTTGCAGGAGAGAGAAGAGAAGCTGAGAAATTGTAACGGAAGTCAGTCTCTCAAGGGAGACCTTCATATGCGTCTGTTTCCCCTGGGATCAGTGGTCTTCATTGTAGATATTCTTAGTGGCTCATGCTCACAGGAGATTGCTACAGACCTGCTTCTTATCTGCCCTTCAGCGAAGGTCTATTTCCCCAGCAGGATTCTCAGGTCATTCAGATGGTGAATGTGTCTCGGCAGATTTAAGTTAGGAATTCTAATAGGCAAACTAGTTGGGACTTTTATCACCAAGATGCAAGCATAGAGGGATGGGGTGTTCACAAGTGTCAAGAACTTTCCAAGGGTTCTGATGGAAACGAGAGCAAGCGCAGCATAAATTGGTGAAAGCTCAGGACAATCTGATACGGTCTCTAGTTTCTGCTCCCACATGTGGACTTACCTATGTTGATCATGACAACAGCTCAGCCATGTCATATGTCAGCAGGCAAAGGGGAACAGGGTCTACAGTCCCTCAAGGAGAAGCTCACCTTCTGATGACTTGGCCAGTCAATTCACTCTCTTCACATCCAAGGGAAAATAAATGTTATGGCTGGCTGGCTCAGCAGGCCAAAATTTGATTTATCCTGATTGGGAACCATGGCTAGATGTGTTCCATTTACTTGGAGAGGAATCTGGTCTCCCAGCAATAATTTGTTTGCCTCCCACTTGAATTGCAAAGTTTTTCAGTGTTCTTCTCAGGCTGGTGGAATCACAAAGGCAACAGATGCTTTGTCAGAAAGATGGCCCAAAGGGATTCTTTTATTTATGTCTTTCCCTCCCTTTTCTCTCCTTGCCAGAACATTACAGAGGATCAGCAGAGAAGCAGCACTGGTAATTCTGGCTTCCCCAATGTGGCCAAGGAAGCCTTTTTTGACATGGTACAAAAAGCTCCTCTATGTTTTCTGTCCAGAAAGGATCTAATATTATAGGGGCCAGTTAGGCATCAGAAGCCAGGCAGTCTGAACCTAATTGCTAAAAGTTCTTGAATAGAGCCCCTTAAGCCAAATAGGTTATTCAGAGGAGGTAATAGCCATACTTTTAGCTTCTAGAAAGGCCTGGTTGAGGTTTTCCTGTTGGTACCAGGACAAGGGTCTACATCTGCATTTTTCATTAATTTCTTCAAGATGGACTTGGGCTAGGCCTGGCAGTTCAGACACTCAAACATCAAGTTGTTGCTTCATCTACTATCATTAATGCAGTAGATGAGTAGTGGATTTCATCTTAGCTACATGACTAGCAGGTATTTTTAGAGCAGCATCTCAAATACATCCTCCCAAGTACACAGAGTTCTTCCATAGAATCTTGCCTAAGTGGTCTTTTTTGACAGCAGTCATGTTAGTTCCCAGGTGTTTGAGTTGGGAGCTTCTTTCCTGCAATGCTGAAACTTCTGTGAAGATAGTGGTACTTAGAACCAACCTTGTCTTCATTTCAGAAGTATCTGAAACTGAATGTGAAGATGATGCATAGGTTCCAGCTGGTACAGAATGGAGCTGCCTGCCATCTCTGTGGCTCATCAGGTTTGTGCTCAGACCCTTTACTGGCTCCCAGTGAACTTCCGATGCTAGTTTAAGGCTTTGGTCCTAAATTTCAAAGCAATTAATAGATTAAGCCCCACCTACATGAAAGACCAAATTTTGATCTGTGAACCATCACAACAGCTGTGCTTTTTTGGGACAATGCAGCTCACTAAGACCAAGACCAAGCATGTGAGAGCTGAAAACAACACACGTTCTCTGTCAAGTGGTTCCATCTGTGGAACAATCTTCAGAGGAGATCAGGTGAGTCTGACCATCTTTAGGAAATGTTGCAAAGCTTTTCTCTTTGAGAGAGCCTTTCTGCCATAAATGACACTTGCAAATCAAACACTTATTTTATTCCCAACTCCCCACCCAAAAAATATCCCTACCACAAACTGAGTTCTGACCCCATAAAGGGAGAAGTGCCACAGACTCCATAAGTCCACTAAGGACTTTACTATTGTTGATTTTTATCTGAAAGACACTCAGGCCCAGATTTTTGAAGGCATTTAGGCCTTGCTGCATTCGGTGTTGCAAAACCTACCTGATTTATAGCCTAAGTGTCATTTTCAAAAGGGATTTAGGCACTAGAAACTAAAATCCCATTGACAGTTAATGGGGTTTAGGCTCCTAAGTACTTAAATCCCTTGTGAAAAATGAGATTTAGGCTGCTGAATCAGTTAGGTGTTGCAACACTGAGTGCAACAACACCTAAATACCTTTTAAAAATTGAGCCTCAGATGCTATGGAGGTGGGTGTTGGTACAAAACTTAAATTGTATTATTGCTATGGGCAACTTTTCTTTAGTTGGCTTTCCACTGAGTCCTATTAAAATACTCTTGTATCTTGACTATAATACCTAACAGATCTGAACTTGAAATGCATCCTTTCTGTGTCTTGTTTTCATCCTTAACTGGTTCAGAGCTTGGAAAAAACTCACTCATGAACTAAATCTTCCAGGCGGGGTGGAAAAATTCTTGGTTTGATACACCCCAAAGGCTTGCCTACTTAATATCCATTGGTACACAGTTCTGTCCTCCCCAAGAATAAATATATTCTGGTACACTGAAACAAACTCACTTTAATCTGTCAATTAATATTTGATAGAGTAGAAATAGAGGGAATTAAAATTCATGCTCTTCTGCTTCTTGAAAAGCAGATGGTGAACTGATTCTGGTTGGAGTCCATTCTTACAGTATCAGCCTAACAACCATGCTTTTGTAAAGAACAGATAGCAGACTATCTTTGAATTGAGGGGTGTTTATTTGGAAAGTGAGGCGTGAAAGGTGGGTCTTGAATGCTGTTGTGTTGCTACATCTTCAGAAGAGCTTTAAGTTACAACAATAACAAACTATTTATTGAAAGTAGCAAATAAGATTTTTGAATGGACACACGATAGATATTTCAAGAAAATTTGTTAAATTCCATTAGAAAAAGAACACTTGTGTGTGTACAACACAGGCCATAAAATTTCGCTGTCACACCCTGCATTGACCCCAGTGACTTGTTTGGCTAAAACATATCTGCCTGATTTTAAGACATTAAGTAATGGAGAATCCACAACATCCCTTTGTAACTCTTCTTGTTAAAAAAAGAAAAAAAGTGCCTTATTTTCAATTTGAATTTGTCTAACTTTAACTTCCACCCATTGGCTCTTGTTGTTGTTTTCCTCCTCTCAATTAAAGAACCTGTTAGTACCTAGTATTTTCTCCCTGTGAAGGTACTTAGACACTGTAATCAAGTACCTCTCAATCATTCTGATAAACTAAACAGATTAAGCTGTTTAAGTCTCTCACTGGAAGACATTTTGTCCACCCCGTCTAATAATTTTTGTTGTTTTTTCTGGCACCTTCTCCAATTTTTCCACATCCTTTTAAATGCAGAGCTGTATGCATTGTTCCAGTATCTGTATCACCAACGCTCCAAAGAGAGATCAAATCACCTCCTTACTCCTACGCAGCAGTACTGGTGGTGGTTTCATTTTATAGATCAGAACAGCTGCTTCAGCAAAACATGTTGAGAAAATGGGACAAACTTGCAGTATAATGGTAGTCTGTTAGATAAAATATAGAGGAAGACGTCTTTCATTTCAGGACACGTCGCAATTTTACATTGTAGTCGCTTAATTTCTAACATAGAATCATAGAATATCGGGGTTGGAAGGGACCTCAGGAGGTCATCTAGTCCAACCCCCTGCTCAAAGCAGGACCAATCCCCAACTAAATCATCCCAGCCAGGGCTTTGTCAAGCCTGACCTTAAAAATATCTAAGGAAGGAGATTCCACCACCTCCCTAGGTAACGTATTCCAGTGTTTCACCACCCTCCTAGTGAAAAAGTTTTCCTAATATCCAACCTAAACCTCCCCCACTGCAACTTGAGACCACTACTCCTTGTTCTGTCATCAGCTACCACTGAGAACAGTCTAGATCCATCCTCTTTGGAACCCCCTTTCAGCTAATTGAAAGCAGCTATCAAATCATAGAATCATAGAATATCAGGGTTGGAAGGGACCTCAGGAGGTCATCTAGTCCAACCCCCTGCTGAAAGCAGGACCAATCCCCAATCAAATCATCAAATCCCCCCTCATTCTTCTCTTCCGCAGACTAAACAGTCCCAGTTCCCTCAGCCTCTCCTCATAAGTCATGTGTTCCAGTCCCCTAATCATTTTTGTTGCCCTCTGCTGGACTCTTTCCAATTTTTCCACATCTTTCTTGTAGTGTGGGACCCAAAACTGGACACAGTACTCCATATGAGGCCTCACCAATGTCGAATAGAGGGGAACGATCACGTCCCTCGATCTACTGGCAATGCCCCTACCTATACATCCCAAAATGCCATTGGCCATCTTGGCAACAAGGGCACACTGTTGACTCATATCCAGCTTCTCGTCCACTAGGTCCTAGGTCCTTTTCTGCAGAACTGCTGCCGAGCCATTCGGTCCCTAGTCCGTAGCGGTACATGGGATTCTTCTGTCCTAAGTGCAGGACTCTGCACTTGTCCTTGTTGAACCTCATCAGATTTCTTTCGGCCCAGTCCTCTAATTGTCTAGGGCCCTCTGTATCCTATCCCTACCCTCCAGCATATCTACCTCTCCTCCCAGTTTAGTGTCATCTGCAAACTTGCTGAGGGTGCAATCCACACCATCCTCCAGATCATTTATGAAGATATTGAACAAAACTGGCCCGAGGACCGACCCTTGGGGCACTCCACTTGATACCGGCTGCCAACTAGACATGGAGCCATTGATCACTACCTGTTGAGCCCAACAATCTAGCCAACTTTCTATCCACCTTATGGTCCATTCATCCAGCCCATACTTCTTTAACTTGCTGGCAAGAATACTGTGGGAGACCATGTCAAAGCTTTGCTAAAGTCAAGGAACAACATGTCCACTGCTTTCCCTTCATCCACAGAGCCAGTTATCTCATCATAGAAGGCAATTAGATTAGTCAGGCATGACTTGCCCTTGGTGAATCCATGCTGACTGTTCCCGGTCACTTTCCTCTCCTCTAAGTGCTTCAGAATTGATTCCTTGAGGACCTGCTCCATGATTTTTCCAGGGACTGAGGTGAGGCTGACTGGCCTGTAGTTCCCAGGATCCTCCTCCTTCCCTTTTTTAAAGATGGGCACTACATTAGCCTTTTTCCAGTCGTCCGGGACTTCCCCCAATCACCATGAGTTTTCAAAGATAATGGCCAGTGGCTCTGCAATCACATTCACCAACTCCTTTAGCACTCTCGGATGCAGCGCATCCGGCCCCATGGACTTGTGCTCGTCCAGCTTTTCTAAATAGTCCCGAACTACTTCTTTCTCCACAGAGGACGGGTCACCTCCTCCCCATGCTATGCTGCCCAGTGCAGCAGTCTGGGAGCTGACCTTGTTCGTGAAGACAGAGGCAAAAAAAGCATTGAGTACATTAGCTTTTTCCACATCCTCTGTCACTAGGTTGCCTCCCTCATTCAGTAAGGGGCCCACACTTTCCTTGACTTTCTTCTTGTTGCTAACATACCTGAAGAAACCCTTCTTGTTACTCTTAACATCTCTTGCTAGGTGCAATTCCTGGTGTGATTTGGCCTTCCTGATTTCACTCCTGCATCCCCGAGCAATATTTTTATACTCTTCCCTGGTCATTTGTCCAATCTTCTACTTCTTGTAAGCTTCTTTTTTTGTGTTCAAGATCAGCAAGGATTTCACTGTTAAGCCAAGTTGGTTGCCTGCCATATTTACTATTCTTGCTACACTTGGGGATGGTTTGTCCCTGTAACCTCAATATGGATTCTTTAAAATACAGCCAGCTCTCCTGGACTCCTTTCCCCCTCATGACAGGTTTCAGAGTAACAGCCGTGTCAGTCTGTATTCGCAAAAAGAAAAGGAGTACTTGTGGCACCTTAGAGACTAACCAATTTATTTGAGCATAAGCTTTCGTGAGCTACAGCTCACTTCATCGGATGCATACTGTGGAAAGTGTAGAACATCTTTTTATACACACAAAGCATGAAAAAATACCTCCCCCCACCCCACTCTCCTGCTGGTAATAGCTTATCTAAAGTGATCACTCTCCTTACAGTGTGATTGATAATCAAGTTGGGCCATTTCCAGCACAAATCCAGGTTTTCTCACCCCCTCCCTCCACAAACCCACTCTCCTGCCGGTAATAGCTTATCTAAAGTGACCACTCTCCTTACAATGTGCATGATAATCAAGGTGGGCCATTTCCAGCACAAATCCAGGGTTTAACAAGAGCTCTTGTTAAACCCTGGATTTGTGCTGGAAATGGCCCACCTTGATTATCATGCACATTGTAAGGAGAGTGGTCACTTTAGATAAGCTATTACCGGCAGGAGAGTGGGTTTGTGTGGGGGGGTGGGGTGGGGAGGGGGAGGGTGAGCTGAAGTGAGCTGTAGCTCACGAAAGCTTATGCTCAAATAAATTGGTTAGTCTCTAAGGTGCCACAAGTACTCCTTTTCTTTTCCCCCTCATGTTATTCTCCCAGGGGATCCTGCCCATCAGTTCCCTGAGGGAATCAAAGTCTGCTTTTCTGAAGTCCAGGGTCCGTATTCTGCTGCTCTCCTTTCTTCCCTGTGTCAGGATCCTGAACTCGACCATCTCATGGTCACTGCCTCCCAGGTTCCCATCCACTTTTGCTTTCCCTACTAATTCTTCCCAGTTTGTGAGCAGCAGGTCAAGAAGAGCTCTGCCCCTAGTTGGTTCCTTCAGCACTTGCACCAGGAAATTGTCCCCTACACTTTCCAAAAACTTCCTGGATTGTCTGTGCACCGCTGTGTTGCTCTCCCAGCAGATATCAGGGTGATTGAAGTCTCCCATGAGAACCAAGGCCTGCGATCTAGTAACTTCCGTGAGTTACCGGAAGAAAGCCTTGTCCACCTCATCCCCCTGGTCCGGTGGTCTATAGCAGACTCCCACCACGACATCACCCTTGTTGCTCACCCTTCTAAACTTAATCCAGAGACACTCAGGTTTTTCTGCAGTTTCATACTTGAGCTCTGAGCAGTCATACTGCTCCCTTACATACAGTGCAACTCCCCCACCTTTTCTGCCTTGCCTGTCCTTCCTGAACAGTTGATATCCATCCATGACAGTACTCCAGTCATGTGAGTTATCCCATCAAGTCTCTGTTATTCCAATCACATCATAATTCCTTGACTGTGCCAGGACTTCCAGTTCTCCCTGCTTGTTTCCCAGGCTTCTTGCATTTGTGTATAGGCACTTGAGAGAACTCGCTGATCGTCCCTCTTTCTCAGTATGAGGCAGGAGCCCTGCCCTCTCGCGCGCTCCTGCTCGTGCTTCCTCCCGGTATCCCACTTCCCCACTTACCTCATGGCTTTGGTCTCCTTCCCCCGGTGAACCTAGTTTAAAGCCCTCCTCACTAGGTTAGCCAGCCTGCTTGCGAAGATGCTCTTCCCTCTGCCTAGCACTCCTCCTTCTTGGAACACCATCCCATGGTCAAAGAATCCAAAGCCTTCTCTCCGACACCACCTGCGTAGCCATTCGTTGACTTCCACGATTCAACGGTCTCTACCTAGGCCTTTTCCTTCCACGGGCAGGATGGACGAGAAGACCACTTGTGCCTCAAACTCCTTTATCCTTCTTCCCATGATGATGTAGATTTTATATTCTGCCACATACCCCTATAAAGGTCAGTTCTCAAAGTCATATCTCCTGAAATATTACAGACCTGCCTGCCTGGAGTCTTCTGCATCAGCCTAAGGGTGGTAGATGTCTGAAATTTCAAAGTCCAATCCCGGGCTGCTAGTAGGGAGAGGAGCATGCTTACTTTCTCTCCTCCAGGCCCCTTATCAAGTGGTTGGGAGGAGGGGTGATAGGGTTTCTGGTACTGTTCTGCCTGCAGTCTTGTGGCTGCTGCTATGGAGCTGTCATTCGTACCCTACTCTTTTCTTAGCTTTCTGCCCTTACCCTAGTTTCCGTTGGGGTCCTTCTCCCAAATAAATACTCCAGTTTGTCTGCTTCTCATAATTTCTGTTCGCAGCAGGAAAGTGTAAATGACCTGATTCTTAGTTCTTATAAAGAAAAGGATTACTTGTCGCACCTTAGAGACTAACAGATTTATTTAAGCATAAGCTTTCATGAGCTGCTGCTCACTTCATCGGATGCATTCAGTGGAAAATACAGTGGGGAGATTTATATACATTAGAGAGCATGAAACAATGGGTGTTACCATACACACTGTAACCAGAGTGATCACTTAAGGTGAGCTATTACCAGCAGGATAGTGGGGATGGGGATGGCGACGGAACCTTTTGTAGTGATAACCAAGGTGGGCCATTTCCAGCAATTGACAAGTTCTCATAGTTTCCTATTAGTGAAAACTGACATGAGTCTGGTCAACTTTTACTCTGTGGTGCCAAAGCTTAGTACAGCAGCCAAGGCATTGGGGCTTTCTGTCTAGACTTAAGAAAATAACTTTCCCTTCACATCTGAAAGTTTAATTATCTCTGCAATCATAAGCTCTGTAAAAGTTGTCTGAGGGGTTAGCTAGAAGAAACTTCTGATCTTGCCATTTCTGAGGGAGTAGAATACTGTTTCCCTCAACTACTTTGGATGCTATGACCTACTTCTGGGGGATAGAAAAAAGGGGCAAAATGTGAATTTTAATGTAATTAAATGGATTAAAATCAATTTTTTTTTAGTTCTCAAACATAGAATTACTGTATACACACAACAAAACTACACTTGGAATGCTGTTCTCATGCTAGAATCCCGGCATTAGAAAGAAGGTTGAAAAAGGCCTAATTTTTTTAACTGAGAAGGAAGGGAAAATACCTTCTTTTTTTTTTTCTTTTTTTTTTAAAAGCAGAATTTCCTTTTCACCTATACAGAAAACTGAGTCTAAGCTAAAAGAAATGGGTGTCTAGAGTCCTCTTTGGAACTCCCCTCCACTAAGGGAGGGGAATTTTCTGACCCTGAGTCATAATCTTCCAAGACCGATTGTCTACTTATGAATGTTTTCAAACAATGATTAAGTGATAAAAAACCTTGGCATTCAGTCAGAAGGGGACGAAGTTCAAGTCCGGCACTTCCAGGGAAATATTTTCTGTGTGAATCCAATCAGAAGCTTGCTAACCTACTTTAGGCGATGCAATTAAAGCAGAATGGAAATTTCCCAATAAAAACAGGAGGCTTAATATATGATATATGAACATCTAGGGATTTGAAAAGGAAAAATCAGATCTGTAAAGTAAATATTGCCATGCCTTCTTTAACTAAGGAAACAGCGATACTTTGGAGCATTTGTTTCTGAGGTCAAATAGATAAGTCTCTGGAGAAATTGCCAGCAGTGGCCAGACGTTAGTTTAAACCTTTTTGTCAGCTCTGTTATGACATTGTCATTATACCTAAAAGACAGCATACCTAGAAAATTTAAAGTTGTCATAAGAGAATTCCTCAGCCTCTCTTTTATATTGGATATATTTGTGGATACCCTGAGGTTTTTAACTGGAACGACAATGCCTATGTGCAGAAATCAGACTTTATCTTTGCTTGAGCTCATGGAAGACTGATATCCAGGTGAAACAGTTGCTAGCTTTGAAAAAATTCTTACGAGGAAAGGTGGGGAGGCTTTTTGGGGAGAGTTCTTGTCAGTGGTGGCTTGCTTAGTAGAAAATTGGTCACTACCACCATCCAGACTTTAAGAAAGATTTCAAGACTTATTTAATTAATTTAAAAAAAGTTATTTCTATGCATCCAATGAAGTGGGCTGTAGCCCACGAAAGCTTATGCTGTAATAAATTTGTTAGTCTCTAAGATGCCACAAATACTCCTGTTATTTTTGCAGATACAGACAAACACAGCTGCTACTCTGAAACCTTAATTCAGTTTGTTCAGAAATCCAAATAAAAGATTCTGGATATAAGAAGAAAACAGTAAATAAACACTAGTCTAGTCCATCTGTGGTCTTAAATAGATTTTTCTTTTATTTATTTTCATGGATAACACTAGAAACTGTAAATAGCTACCAATGAGTTTGAACAAATGGAATTCAAAGATGAGTGAATAGCAGAATTACTATACCAGTGGCCTTTCCATGGCAGAAAATTTCTTATCTGTTAACTTTTTCTTCTAAATAGCATGTCATCTAATCTGTCATTCATTAATATAATTCCTACACATAAAAATGTTAGCTAAGGTTCCTTAAAGGAAATGACCACTCTCACAAACCCTTAAAACCAAAGAAATGTCAATTATGATATTTGTTTTTAGCCTACCATAACCCCTATTCATCACACTCACCACTTTCACTAACAGACTCCTCCTCTCTTTGAATACCATCTCCAACATGTTCAATAACAGTACAAACACCTCGTTCCTCAGAATCTCACTGTACTGTGAAACCTTCATTCTGACATCTGCAACATGTAAATGTCTATTGAACATCAGTGCATTGTTGAAGTGTATGATGTGGTGTTTTATCATGGAGAAGTATGTGGTTGGAGTTAAAGTTTTGAGGTGACATTTGTGGTGACATTTTAATTTTAGCATAAGATTAGTTTTTAAAAAATAGAGGGGCCACCTCTGAAAATATTGGTTTAAATGACTTGCTCAGCATCATGTAAGAAATCTGTGGTAGAGCTGGAGATGGAACACAGTTCTCTAAGGTCCTAGATCAGTAGTTCTCAAGCTCCTCCCCACAGGCTGCTTGCGACCCAATCGGCACAGAGCTGCAGCCCATGTGACATCCTCAGGGCCATACCGGTAGTTCTGGATGTGGCCCACAATGGAGAAGCACTGTCCTAGACCCATGTCTTGACAACACCACTCTAAAGGGGCAAGGGGGAAAGCATAGGATCATGTAATTAAAGATTATCATTCACTGTGTGTCTCGCAGTGCCTTATAGAGGTGGAGATGCAGAGTAGCCCATTTTAAAGAAAGTATAGCCAAGTATGAAGACCTAGTCTAATCTTTCTGCAAGACAGCATGGCCAAATAGATTAAATTGGTTTCTGTTGCCAGCTGTGCCAGAAGTGATCTTGGGAACCTTTCAGCTCTTCACACATTTCCTCTGTGAAAACATTTTGAATTACACTTGTGTACCTCCTGAGGTCCTGCTTAATAAGAAGAGCAGTGAAGCACACCGCTAGTATGTGGATGTAATAAGATTTGAACTCATCATCTCCTGGATGCCAGTGAACGTTTCCATAGGGGAATTTCTCATATGCTGATCTGGCACTTTCTTACTTAAGGAATCACATATTGAAATTACTGTAATTTTGTGGCTTTACTTTGGCATTTTTCTTTCTACTTAAGTAGAAATTGCTAGTACTATGGAAAAGATCCAAGTATCAATCTGTGCCATTATTGGAAAGCTGAGGTCTCTGGGATTCCTGATGAGCTAAAATCCTAAGCATGTTCCCCAAAGACCACTGGAGTACATAAGAGCTCTGATACACATTTTACAAGTCTTAGATTTTGTATGACTCCTAGCACCTGCAATACTCCTGTACAAACAGCTACTGTGGTTTATATTGGACACAGTTCTTAAATTTGTACTAAACTTATTAGACTGATATTCTTTTCGCTATATAGGAAATGAAACTAATCTTGGAAGTATGCTATCTGTCTTGTGACTGCCTCCCTTTTATGGCTTTGTAAAACTGTAATGATTCTTCTCAAACTATAAAAGGAAGCTGCACCCTATTTTGCACAATACAGTGTTTTGCAAATATGTAGTTTAAGAAAAATGTCTTGTCCTTTATGAGTTGTGAAACAGTATACCATCTTAATCTGAGGACTTCAAAACTTTTTTTAAAAAGTTTAAAATTTTGTTTAGTTCTGGACTCTCAGATACAGTAAATACCAGTTAAAATGAAGCATGTTCTTCCTTCCCAATAATGTAGTGTATAGAATCTTGAAAGATTTTTTCCATGCCATGTGTTCAAGAAAAGCATTGATGTTCATGCTTTAACAAAAACCTTAAAGAAATAAAGAATTAAACCTTAAAGAATTAAATTAAACCACATAAAGAGAATATCATAATTTTCCAGGCTTCCTGATGTAAAGGTCAAGGAGAATAGAATAAGTTCAGACTATTTTAGGTTTCTCCCTAACTTTGATGAATGCCAGCATATCACATTTACTTTTATTTTGAGTGGAGTTTCCAGTGCTCCTTGGATCAATGGATAATGTTTTTGTAGTGACTTGTTGTTGTCTCATTGTAGGAGTAGGATTTTATATTTGTATTAGAGGTTATAATGGGCAGTTATAATAATGGAGTATGTATTAAATGTATTAAAGTATGATTTGATTATTTTGCTAGCTATTTTTTTTTAAATAGCAGAAAGGTATGACCCTCTGGGGCATTGGTAAAAATGCATTTGACAAACTGCTAGTGTCTGTACCGAAGTTAAGGCAGGGACAGACCAGAACAGTCCTTATGACTGATTATGGTCACCCTTTTGTTTTAGAATAAGTTATAATGTCTATTATGTTTTTTTTATATGTATTATAAATTAGGCCCTTTAGTTAAATATACTTTTTTTGTTTTGTTTTAAGGTTTAGTAAGTAGGAGACAGAATTTTGTATTGTGTCTATGTTAATGAAATTAAAGGAATGTTGAAGGCCCAGGCCATAGTGTGAACTGTTTTAATTGCAAAATTTAGTAAGGTTTAATATACAATGCCTTTTTCGCTTAACATAAAACACTGCTGTTTGTATACTTTTAAAGGTCTTTGTAAAAGACTGTTTGTGTAAATGAAAAATGTATGCATTAAAAAAAATAAGGTGTAAAGGCCATTGTTAAAACCAAATGGTCCAAAAAAAAAAGGGTAAAAAAATTTAACAAAACTTATTAAGGCTAAAGAACCATCAACGCGCATTCATAATTAACAAAGGGCAAATTAACAACCCTGAGGTAAAGGCTGGCACTCCTAAAAACAAAACAATTAATTAAATCAAAACTAAAACAGAATGAGCCTTTTGGAAGTGTTTTGGAATGTTAACATTAAAAAATAACACCAACTAAAAAGTAACCGGTCACAAACTAACACAGCAAAATCCATAAACTTTAACCAAAAAAAACTCAACAAAAACTATAAGAACCAGGTGCTTGGCCATGGGACTTTGGGTTTGTTTTGCCATAACTTTAGGAGCATTGGATCGTGACTGACAGAGCCCGGCTCCCCTCTGCAACCAATCTGGCTGGCCACTAAATTAATCCAGACTCTGGACTGGTAACTATAAACATCAACTGGCAGGAGTGTGTGTGTGTGTGTGTGTGTGTGTGTGTGTGTAACTAAAAAGCAAATGCTAACTGCTGTATTCTCAATAAATGTGGTGTATTGCCTTTTTCCCTGAAAAAGATCCCGTGTCCTTCTTAAAAGCATAATATCATCTTCTGTGATCCTAAGGATTAGCAACAAGAGCAGATGAATTGTTAAGGATCCTAGATTAATGCAGATACCTTTTAGTAAGCAAGCAAACTGGGAGAAATAGAAACTCAGCAGAGTTCTTTCTATAAATCTGTAGTATTCAGTTTCCTTCCAGGCAGCTATCTTAAACAATTTGTATTTGATTGTAAACTCAGTATTGCTAACCACAAGTGATGAAAAAATCATGTAAGTTCCTCCAAAATCATGAGCTTATTTTAAATCATGAGATTTTAAACATTATTTTTTTTTGTCTTCTGGGCTTTGAGCCTTTAGGGTTTGTGTTTTCAAGCTTTTTTTTTTTTTTTCCCTGGAACCCTGAGAACTAGAAATATTCTCCCCTCCTCCCCTGCACACCCCCCAGTTGGAAGCTGAGCTGCTTATGCAATTTCGTTACTCCAGGAGCTGAGGCTTATATCATGACACAATTGCAGGAGTTGCTAAAATTGGAATTAATGCATTTCATGAGCTATACTCTTAAGTTTAAAAGAAGTCAAGTGTTTGAATCAGCTCTGCCACTAAAGGGAAGAGTTCAGGGTTACTGCTTTCCTAGCTGCCTTGTAGCACTACACCTGTAGCCCCATGGGCAGCTGTGGTGTGAGCTGGCAGTTATGGAGTGGGTGCTGTCCCTTCCCCACTGGCCACACACTGTGTCACAGGGAAGGGAAGAGAGTTAACTCCAGCTGCTCTCCCACATATTTCCTGCCATACTATGGAACTCCCTGGGAGAGCAAGACAGGACCTTGAATGGCTCTGTCAGAAGCTAGGAGAGTACCTAGTGAAGGATGGCTCCCCTTCCCCAGAGAGCCATGCAGATCATAAAAAGGTGCCGGGGAGAGAGCAGAAACTGAGAACCCACAATCCATTATGTTCTCTGATCCTCTGCGGTTAGAGCAGCCTGGGATCTATGAAGTTTAGAGTTGTCAGATCTCGTTTTAGATATTATCTGGAAAGGATATTTAATTCAATTTCAGTCTCTGCCACCTCATCCCTGTTCAGGGACCCCCTATCACAACAGCCTGCTGTGTATAGGGATAAACTCTCTTTCAGTGGGGTGGCTTCAGAGTTCTGCTTCAAGGGGTTCTATTTCCCCCTACTACTTCATTCCAAAAAAGAAAGGATGACATCTAATATTATATCTGACATCTCAACAAATTCATCTGTTGTTTCAAATTTCAGATAGGTACCCTTTCTTCAATAATCCTTTCCAATAAGCCCGTGAATTGGTTTGTGACACTTGACTTACAGAAGGTTATTTCCATGTGGCAGTTCATTTGGCTCATAGGAAGTATCTATTTCATGGTCAATGGACTTTGTTACCAATTCAGAAGGCTACCTTTCGGTCTCTCAACAGCTTCAAGCATGTTTAGCAAATGCCTCTCTGAGGTGATAGCATATCTGAGGGGACACGGCCTTCAAGTGTGCCCCTTTCTTGATAATTGGTTGAGTCAGTGGGCACACTTCCCAACAGGGAGATTCACATAGTTCTTCAGCTGTTTTCCCATATAGGTCTCACAATCAACTGCAACAAATTTATTCCCACCCCTACTCAGAGGAGCAAGGTTGGACTCAGTGTTATCTAAAGTGTATTTTCCTCAAGAGAGGTTTTATACAATAAAACATTTTATTTCAAACCTCTACAGTCAGCCAAAAAAATGCTTGAGAATCTGTCTCACCTTACTAGATCACATGGCAGCGTGTCCTTAGGACTCCATATTCAAGACTCCACCTCCATCCTATTCAGAGGGCTAATATTAGTTTATCAACCAATCAGGCGCAGTATGGACTACTGGTAGAAGTACCAAAAGTGCTGCCATCTCCATGTTGTGGACAGATCTTCAGATCTGTCAAGGTGTTCTATTCCACCCTGCCCCCTTAGATTCATTGTGACAGATGTGTCGAAGCAGGACTGAGGTGCACAGTTGGACAACCTCCAAATACAGGAGGTCTGGGGTTTTGGACGCAGTCTCAGTGATACAAATAAATTAGAAATCAGAACTGTTTGTCTAGTTTGCAAGACTTTCCTACCCCTGCTTCGATGCACCACTGTTCAGGTCCTAACAGACAATCCAACTGTGATGCACTATATAAACAGCAAGGAGAGGAGGAAGCATCTGCCCCGCTATGGTGGGAAGTGGTTCTTTTGTTGGCATGATGTATTTTTTTTCATTGTGTCAGCCTGATATCCCTTCATTTGCTGGGTGCTCAAAACAGTTTGGCAGATTATCTCAGCAGGAGAGGCTTACTCACCCGTGAGTGGGAGGTGAAAGACTTGGTTCTGCAAGTATTTCTGAAATAGTGGGTCTCCTCAATAGACTTATTTGGCTGTTAAAATATTTTAAGGATCAAACCTGTAAAATGTGCATAAGTGCATCTGAGTTATTTATGTATCATTAAAGGGATGCTAGCAAAGATTTAATTAGTGTTTCTAGATTGCCTTTAATGTAGTCTTGCTGCAGTAGATGGTTGACTCATGGAATAGATGGTTATAGAACATTTAAAGTGTTCTGGGATATCTCTAATTCTTAGCACTCCTTTGAATAAATATAACTTCTATTTTCCTGCACTACCACCCATTTTTTGAGCAATATGCAGACAATTAATTATTTAACAAAGTTTGTAAAATCTTCAGACAGGAAACTATGTCCTCTTTTCAACAAAACATTGCAAGGTTCTGTACAAATATTATGTTTTGTGAGACCCTGGAGAATAGATAACTGATTTTTCCCATTTCACAGATGAGTAAACTCAATATTGTGTAAAACACTTTCTGATCACAATCTATGACAACTCTTTGGATCTACAAACTCAAACTCCATAAAGTGTGTATGTGAAACCCATACAGCCATATTAATTAAAGTGGTGTCTTTTTTGAAGGGTTAGTGAAATTACTGTTTAAATACTTGGCAGCAGCATAATGTGTTGTAGATTGCAGCATGCATTTTGAATGGAAATGAAGAATCTGTTATGTTTATGACTCGAAGGATGTTGCACCTGCTGGGTGTCCTCGGTCAACCCAAGCTTTTTCTTAAAATGTCAGGTGTTAATCAAGTAAAATATCATACTGTTAGCAAGTTTTTCTCATAGAATATGTTAGCACTAGTCTCTCTCCTCTCATTGCTACTTTGAAATGAGCAAAACTGATGTGAAGTACCTCTTTGGAGTGCTTTATCACAACAGCAATTTATCAGTGTTGTACCTTGTCACAGGATATTGTATTATAAATAAGTTTCCTAGATCATAGGAGATCTCCAATGCCACTAAGGATTTGTCATCTTGGATACATCCTGTTTACCAGTTCCTTGATAACAATTGAATATTAAATACTATTTTTGATTTTAGCAACTCTTAACTTCAAATGAATGTTTACTTGTATTGAATTGTGGAACACTTCTCATGAAGGTATAATTTTTCCAAAAGTATGAACTGAACAAGGAGAGGTCCAGTTATGGGCATAATTTTTGCAGTGTCCAAACTGAAATTTTGAAATGTTCTAAAACCATATTCCATTTCATATATTCAGTTTAAATTGAGTTTGCTTATTTACAGTATACAGTAGAACTTCCGAGTTATGAACACCTTGGGAAAGGAGGTTGTTCGTAACTCTGAACCAAATGTTATGGTGGTTCTTTCAAAAGTTTGCAACTGAACATTGACTTAATACACTCTGCAGAACTATGCAGAAGAAAAATGCTGCTTTCCCTTTATTTTTTAGTAGTTTTCATTTAACACAGTACTGTACTATGTTTGCTTTTTTTTTTTTTTTTTTGGTCTCTTCTGCTGCCTGATTGCATACTTCCGGTTTCAAATGAGGTGTGTGGTTGACTGGTCAGTTCATACTGAGGTTCTGCTGTAGCTTTTTTAAAGCAGTGATGCCTTCTCTAAAGTACCTCTATTTTTAACACCCCCCCCGCCCCCATGGCTTAAACTCAAGGATCTGTTGTATGGTCAGCCTTATCTGCTGACTTTGCTGATTAAAATAAATGTTCACCATTTTTGTTAGTCCTTTCCATTAACTTTGATGGGCTTTGGATCCAGTTTTGGGGGGGAGATTCTGTTCTGGCTCATGCATCAGCAGAATTGCTAACTTAGTTTCGATTGCAACATTTTAAATTGTTAATGTGTGAACTTGGAAAGAACCTAGCCAGAGTTTCACTTCCCCAGATAAGCTGAGAAGTGGAAATTAAAAAAACAAAACAAAAAACCACATTTTTACTAGTAAACTGAGCAGAGTTGATCTGGAACTGTCAAATAAATATGGAACCACACTTTTTTTTTTTTTAAAGTCACTTTTCAGAGAAGAAGCATGCTATATCCATAGTCAATTATTTTATGCTTCTGCCTTGCATAGTTAGTTACTGTTGGGGAGAAAAAAAGTTTGATTCAATTTCAGGTACAAATGTTGGTCTGTTGTAACAAAATAAGCAAGGGGTGTTGGTACTGTAGCTGATATAACTTTTCATTTTGCGGATAGATTTTGGAAGATGAGTGATTTTTTCTGTACCTCCTAGAAGAGAGCCAGTAATTAAAAATACAGTCTAAACTTTAAGTCTGTGCATGACCAGTATAGGTTATGTTATGGTTCTTTAGAAAATAAGGCTTTTCTTCTTTCTATTGTTACTTTCCACAAACAAAAAGTATTGTATGATCAGGTGAAAGATTCTAGCAAGAATTACTTGTAAAAATCTAGGCAGTATTACTACAGGAGAGGAGTAGCTGTTACTGGAGAGTAATGTTATGATATAATGACAGTAATAATAATTTAAACATTTATATTATGGTGGCAAACCAGGTCAGGGTCCCATTGTGCTAGGCACAGTATGAACACGTAGAAAATGACAAAAAGCTTGCAGTCTAACAAATAAGAAAATAAGGGCTTGTCTACACTACAAAGTTTTGTCGGCAAAAGTTGCCTTTTGCTGACAAAACAGGAGGTGTACACACTACAAAGCTACTTTTGGTGGAAAAACTCTGCTGTTTTGCCGACAAAACCACCTCGACGAGAGGCATAAAGCTTTTTGCGACAAAGTCAGAGCGACGAAGTGTCAGTATAGACACTGCTGTTTGTTTTGTCGACATGACTGGCTTCCACCAGTATCTCTCAATGCCTGCGGTGACATCCCTGCTCACTGTTTTGATCTCTGCTGCCCTGCATGTATGCACCCCTCCCCTGTCAAAGCTCATGGAAGTATCTGACAGCTGAGTGTGCTGCTCAGTTTGGGGAACAAAGAGCAACTCATTAACCAAATCATGCTCCTGTTCTGCCCTGCATTACGAAGAGTGGCAGGCAGACTGTTGCTGGCAGGGGAGGGAAGACATTCCTCAGCACGGAGAGCTCACAGAACTGCTCAGGATACCGCTCTGGGCAGCTGAGGAGGCTGTTGGAGCACGTGGAGGGAATCACAGAACCGCAGGCAGGCAGAGAGAATAGGTTGCTTCAGGAGAGACTGCTGTGCCAAGCAGAGTCTGGGGCTGACGTGGCCTCAGAATAGGTCCGTCAGCCTGCTGTCTCCTCTGCCCCAGACACACCACTATCCTCTCCCTCCCCCCCCCCCCCCCCCCCCCCGCCTCAGTTGAAAAGCGGCTGACAATCTACTAGGATGCCCCTGGAACGATGACATTGAGAAGCCTGCATCATGTGATGCTGTATCTGCCCCATGAGGCATTGCAAACCCTTCCCAAAGCACCCTACCTCTGCGAGACCAGTTGCACAGTGGCATAGCTACTCCAGCGCACTGCTCTCTGTGTTGATGGAAGAGCTGCTAGTGTGGATGCACTTTACCAACACAATGAGCTAATGTGGACATGCAACAGCGGTTTTAATTAAAAAGGCATAACTTTTGCAGGCAAAACTTTGTAGTATAGACAAAGGCTAAGTGGACAGACAAAGGAAAAAAATAACCAACTGCCTAGCTTGATTATGAGAAAGACCAAAAGCAAAAAGTAATTAGACTTGAATATTAAAATCTGATGCAAACTTCCAAAACAAAGTTGGTTGGGTCTGATGGTAATACTATGTAAATAGTACCCAAAATGTTTTAAACTCTGTCTCTACTGTCAAGAACCCACATCCTTACTCAGAGCTGTCCCTTGGGTAGGGCGAATCAGGGCGACCACTCTGAGCCCTGTGCTTTGGGGGGCCCAGCGGGCCAGTGCGATTGGCCAGCATGGTCGGTCCCGGAAGAGACTAATCGGTCACTTTCACTCCGGACCTTGCACCCCCCCCCCCCCCCCAGGGATGGCCCTGTCCTTACTGTTACATTATTATAATTTTATTACATATCTTCATAATGTTATAACTTTGTATGATGCTTAATTGATTAAAAAGACATGGTCCTGCCCAACAGGGCCTCTACAGTGAATAGAATAGAAAAGCAGACCGAGGAAGAGGGTAGGAAAGAGAGACCAGGGTTAAAATAAATGGATCCATAGAGTAAGGAAGTGATATAAGCTCTGACACTTAAGTAAAAACTGAGCCTAAACAGTAAACAGCACCAGCATCTAAAGCCCTGATGCAGCAAAGCACTTAAGCGTGTGTGCAACTTTAGAACTACTTAGATGCTTAAAGTTAAGCATGTGATTTAGTTCTATTGACTTTATTAAAGTTGCACACATGCTTAAGTGCTTTGCTGCATCAGGACTGAACTTGTTAGTGGAAAGTAAAAGTTTTTGAAGTTGGCTTTAAAAGAAAAGTTGAGGGCATTTGAGACCTGATTCAAAGCCCACTGAAATCAGTGGAAGCAAGTTACTTGGGATTTGGGGAGTGGGGAGTTATCACCGGAGTGAAAGTCAATTGACAGGAGTTGAGTTGAAGGAGAGGAAGAACAGACTCACTCAAGATGCTTGGAGAGAAAGGGAATGAGGGAGACATTGTATTTGTAAGGAAACAAACAAGTGAGGCTTTCTTTATGGTAGGGAAAATCGTATGCAATGATTTTGTAGCACCAACATGCTGGAACTCCTTTTTATGGAGATTTAATACATCCTGGAAGCAAGTAATGTTTCTGTAAATCAGAGAGCAATGTTCCACTCCACTCCGTCTGGGCTGTAGGCTTTAGCTAACTTTATTAGAACTGTTTTGTGTACAGTTTAAAATGGTATTTGAAATATGAGATCTGAGTGTGGTGTAGCTATTCATTGCTAAATCATTTTCATGGAGTATATACTTATGGCTTATGATTCTAATACAATCTTTTTTTTTTTTTTTTTCCAGTATCCCCTTATGTATGGTCTGATTCTTGTGATCTGTTGGTGTTCTCTGGTTTGTTTTAGTCGAATTTACATGGGAATGCACTCAATTTTGGTAAGAGAAACACCACACATGAAATCTGTTACTTTACATAATGATGACACCATATAACTGCTTTCATATGCCTCTGTAATATTCAGATATTTAAACTACAGTAAGGTATCTTGTGCATTGTGGTAATCTGAGGGGCTTTTTTTCAGTATATGTTACTATATGTGGATCCAGTACTCTATTGTTAAATTGAAATGAAATAAATTGTTTATCATTATATAATTGATTAGAAAATAGAAAAACTATACGGTCTACAAAAATTTTACCTAGTAACTTTATAAGTGTACAGAAAAGGCAGCTGTCTAGAACCCTAGATGCTTTTGACATAATTTTTAAAAATAATTAACTAAAACTAGCAAAATATGTGCCCTTATTAAGAGGTAATAGTTTATTGCTGATTAGATTTGTAACTAAAAACATTTTCACCACACATACTTAAAAACAAAATAAATTGTATAAAGCATTTTTCACATAGTAAGACTGTCTGAAGGACCAATATTATGGTTAAAAATTCTGTATCAAGCTTATTAACTTATATAAATTAGTTACACAATTAAAATTAATTGCCATTCCTGTTTGCAGTTTCAGTGCAGAAGTCAAGGACTAATAAGCAAAGGGACCAAATTGCCCTCTTCCTCTCTGATAGTTCATCCAGAGAAGGGTTGAAGTACTTTGTTAGGGCATGAGGAAAGCTTTTCATGCTCATTCAGCTTTCACTTGATGCTTTTGCAAAATGCCAAGGTGACAAGTTAAATCTTATTTAAGGGAAGAAGACTTTCACGCTACAGCAACACTGGGAAGAGAGTGTACTTGGTCAGTAGTTTTGTGTTGCCTTGATATTCTGGAAGATATCTGCATGGTCAAAGGGCTTCTCTCTCTCCCAGCTCCACTGCTGCTTTTCTTCTTGCTACAGTGAAGTCATAATCATATTTTTGTGACATGCCTTTGTATGGATTAGACTAATACTATGCTGCTTCTGCCTTTGTGTTAACAGTAATGCAGCATGATGATAGCTTTATAGGATGAAAAACGACACACATTGATGAAGTAACCCTTTTTCAAACACACAACTTCGGTAATTCACAAACATGGTAAACACATTATGAAACACATCTGGCAGGTCAATTTGTTTCTTAGTCATGATATATTAAAAATTACCCAAGTAGGGCAGTCTCCTTTTAAAAAAAAATTACAAAATACTTTATGGAAGTTTTAAAAAAATAAAGCATATTCAGTACAAGTATAACGATATGTTTGGGACACTGCGGAATCATTTGAATAACAAACTAGTATTCAAATGAATGGGTTCTTCCTAACATATATTACAGCTGTGTACCTCTACATACTGTAAAGAGTAGAGATACCAGTACTTTGTTGTTGCAATCCCAGAGGGTACTTGCTAAGGAATTCTGTTGTAGGCCTAGTGGCCATTAGTAATATCTAACTGTGACACTATCTGCTAGTTTTTTTAAAGTTACCAAACTTTGTTGCTGTTTATCCCATTCCTACCTGGCAATCTTTCACAGTGGGTTTTACCTGTCTCATTCTTAGGAGTGCAGATACCAGAACTTGGCAGCTTCAGATGAGGCTTAGGACCATTTACCACCCAGAAACCATCTCTGTTGAATCTTAGGCTCTTTGTACATTGCATTAGAAAAAGAGCAAGTACAATTCCTTCCCCTACTATTAGAACAAAACTAGATACATTGTGAAAGGTAAAACATAAGAAAAAGGAGATTTCAAACATGTGGAAACCTCTGTACTTACAAAGCAACTAAACTATTCTCCAGGCTAATATAAATTACAATCTGAAATGAATTATTGAAATAATTATTTCAAAGTTGGATATGAAATTCTTTATTTTTTACTAGGATTTCTATCATACTAAATGATTGTATCTTTTATCTCCTCTCAACAGGATGTTATTGCTGGATTTCTGTATGCTATTCTCATCTTGATTGTCTTCCATCCAGCTGTGGACCTGATTGATAACTTCAATTTAACTTTCAAGCATGCACCGCTAATTATCATCAGTCTTCATTTAGCCTTGGGGGTTTTCTCTTTCACTCTTGACACCTGGAGCACATCACGAGGAGATACAGCTCAGATTCTGGGTTGCGGTGCTGGAGTTGCTTGTGGATCTCATTTTAATTACATGTTGGGTCTAATGCAAGATCCTTCCCCAGATACATTGCCTTTAATTCCTCCCTCCATCACTGTGACTTTATTTGGAAAAGCCATATTGCGGTTATTGATTGGAGTAGTACTACTGTTGTTAACAAGAATAGTGATGAAGAAAATCACCATCCCACTGGCCTGTAAAATGTTCTCTATACCGTGTGATGATATACGACAAGCAAGGCAGCTCATGGAGGTTGAACTTCCCTATCGCTATATTACATATGGAATGGTTGGGTTTTCTCTCATGTTTTTGGTTCCTTGCCTGTTTCTTTTTATTGGTCTTTCTTGAGGTAGACTTATTAACTTGACAAGGGAAGAAGGGAGGTAGTTGCCTAATGTAAGAAAAGGTGCACTGGTTTGCTATTGGCAGACTTGTGAGCTGTGCTTTAGCAGGGACTTTAACAGCAATACATGACAGGCACTGCATTTAAAGGAAATTGCACATCTTAGGTATAGTGTCAGGCCAGAAGCCAAGAATTGCTCTCCTGAGAAGTGCTATACTCTATAAATGCCATGTCTATTCTTAATGCTGTAATGATGTGTGTGTATACATTCAGTACATATATATGTGTGTATACACGTATGTAGTGAAACATACATCACACTGTACCTGTATACTTCGGCATATTGACAAAGGTGTCTGACAACTGATCAGAAAGTTCCATTTGTGTTCAGTTTAAGTCATTTCATAATAACTTACGAGTTATTGAACAACAAACAGCTATAATGGAATAGCTTACATGTTTTTCTCCATTCTTCCCCAACCTCAGTTGTTTATATAGATGGCATTTCTAATGGACCAAACTTGCAGTGAAATCAGTCGTAAAAACTGAAGTTATTTCCTTCAATCCCTTCCACAAAATAAAATGTCTAGGCTGACACTGGTTTTAGGAATAAATAAAACTGTTAGATTCAGGTACTGTATTTTATGGCTTAATAATTGTGCCTTTCTGTTGCTAAATTAAAAAATGCCATATACTGTGATGTAAAAATATGACAGCTAATTTTATTTTAAGTCATACATAATTAGGCAGATATTTTTAAATGTAGCTGTCCACATATTAGAATGGTTAATTTTAACTATACTGATCACAGTTTAGCCTATATTTAAAATTATATAGATGGAATGAGCTGAACAGTGAATCACTAAGCTCAACAGGTTGTGAATGGATAATAATTCCCTTTTGTAGGTATTTTTATGTGCATTGTCAGTTACCGGTAGAGGATATATTTTTCTGCAAATTGTCTTAACAGTTTATATACTGGACAAGTGTGTCCAATAGTAAGAAATAAATTATAAACAATAACAATGCACACCCTAGATATCCATGGCCTCGTTCGTTTTGTTATTCCAAACTGATTTTAAAAGGGCCACTGTTTTTAGAGGTGTACTTAAAAGATCCTCTTATCTTGGCTTTAGAAAAAATATATAAATTTTTATGCACAAATTGCATATATTGCAGTTCAAGATGTCTTATCACTTTTACCCATACCTAGACAAAATATATAAAGGTCAAAGCAAATTTCATTGTGATCATTCTATAATAAATTAAACTAAGTGTTTGAAGCAAAGACAACAGCATTGTGAATGCATAAACTATTTGTGCATAACGGGGTTGTTTTGAATGGCTTTTAACAGTAATGCACTTTTCAGCTTTATAGCGCCCTCTTTTCTGCTGATAAGTAAGATGCAATCCTTGGAATATCTAATTTTACATGAACCTGTGATTTGAATTTCATTTTGTCCATATGATTGTTTAGGTTCACATGTTGCCTAAGCGATATGTCAGGAGTTGTTATTGCAATGTTGCAGTATTCTGACAAGACAACTTGTGTTGTGTATCCATATTATATGTTCAGGAAGAACCTTAACTTGATTAAAAGCTTTCTGTTCTAGCTTAGCTATTCACTTTAACATATAGTTTTGTAGAGGATAACTTGGAATTGGAACTTTTTGATTTGGAGATATGAACTCCACACTCTATTAATAATATGTATGTTAACAACACTTAGTAAAGGCACTGACTGACTTCCTATCTCTTTCTTATTAGACCAGTCAGTGGATCATTTTATGGTACGCTGACATCTGAAGTTGTGAAAATTGAACTTTTCAGGTGTGCATTTAGAAGGCACTGTTGGTTATGAATGTATTCCACCGATTTCAGTGTGTGAAACCACCAACTTTTTTTAACAGTTGAAGAGGTGTTTAGCTTGCAAAAAAAACGTGGTTAGCTTGTTTCCGTACTTATTTGTCTATTTATGATTTTCTGTCTATTCCTTTATTACAGTGTTGTGGGGTTAATGTGCAGTAGAAGTTAAATCCCATTTCCAAGGTGTTGAGAGAGGGGATTTGGTACTGGTATGGTTCTGGATTTATACTTGGATGTTCTGAGCAAGTAACTCGGGAGAATATATAAAAAGGCATTCTCCTTAAAGCCCTGCACAGATAATTTGTAGCTAATGTAATATTAAATTGGCCCTTCCAGAGGTAGAAATAATATTTGTAGAATGGTTTCCTTTTCTTTAAATAGCCTGGCTTTACTCTTCTGGTGAAGAATGTTTAAATAGCAGTAGAAAGGGGCAGTTACACAAGAACTAATTGTTCCAAGTAAAAAATTGCACTCGTGGTTTATAGGAACTTGAAATTGAAAGCATGGGATTGTTCTTAAGGCTGAGTTTATAGTTGTACTGCACTGTTATACCATAAATGCAAAAGAAATCTCTGTTGCTGAGAGAGCTCATTGTGTAGTAGATATAAAATCACATGCAGTCATGGTTTCCAGAAGACTAGGAAAAATTGCATTGTAGCTTATTCTACTGTTACTCTATATATTTTGATATTTTGTACATTGCATTTGGTAGTTTTAAAATGTCATTTCTCATGCACAGAGTAGTTTATTCTACAGGAAAAAGGTACATCCAAATGTCAATTTATATAGCACTTTTACAATCCTGTCCTTAGATCATTGCTGCTTACTCGAGTTTCCATGAAAATGGAATATTAAAACCTTTCTTTCATGTTTCATAAGGGCGTTGGATCATGTGGGTAGTGTAACAGAACATGCCATGCAATACAGAAAGCAGTATGGGGCAGGGAAAAGAGGTAGAAATGCAAACGTTTAACAGAGTTGAACTTTAAAGAAAGTTCATATGAACATTTGATTGAAAGTCTAATTTTGTTTTGTGGTTATATTTTCTAAATTGATTCTTCCAAATCTGTAATTAACACTTGTCAAGTGATATAACTTGAACATTTTCATTGGCCTAAACAGATATTCTATCCCTTTATCATTGGAGTTGAGCATGAAAAACAAAGACTTATAGTTGGAACATCAGCTTGTACCAAAATTAAAAAAAATTATATATGCTTTAAAATGATGGTGGGTAGCAGTCTTTTCAGAGTGGGAATACACGTGAAAGAAGTTGAGGAACTTTTATGAGGTAGTGTGAGAATTTAATTATTCAAATATAACTGTGCTAGAGAACTTTCTCAATTCTAGATACTATTTCAACTTTTAGGAATATGCTGTTTCTTTAAAGAAGTAGGTCTACATCCTTTACTAAAAGATATTAGAATACTACATTTGAGTTGGGTTTTTTTGGTTACTATACGCAATTTAAATACAACTGAAAATAATGTTAATATAGGGCCTAATTTAGCAAAGAATTTTGCACAAGGCCAAAGAGGCTCTAAAATATTGACTTATATGTCTGCCTTAAGTATGGAAGCAAGATGAATTTTTTTTCTGACCTGGCACTTAAATAAGACTAATATATGTATTACACTGTCTTTAAAAAAGGAACCCAATCTATTACTTTTTCATGTTTACAATATAACTGCCACTTTTGCTAGCTAAACTTACGTTGATGTTGAGCTGGTTTGTTTTATGCAGTCATGTACAAGGCTCTTAAGTGTTTGATCACATTTGTCTTATTACTTAACTTGCTAATAACATTTTTTTTAAAAAGTATTTTAAAGGTAAATCGGCAAACCAAAAATAACTTTTGCTTTGTTTTAAGTTTACTTGGACTTTTCCTTTTAGGTACAGCTTTTTCTGAAAGCTATAAAGATGTATTTTAAAAATCACATCTCTAAATATACTTTTTTTTAAACCACAACAGTGTTAATTGTCCAGATTTTAAAAGTTGTCATTTTTTTCTTTTTTGCTGTTACATTTTAAATTTGCTTCTGTGTTTTTGTTACTTATTTCCTGGTTTTGTGTCCCAGAGAGGGTCCTATACTATTTGTAAGCAAATGCAAACATTCTATTACCTATGTAAAGATTTTGTCATTTTGGACTTGTAAATATTTAAGGGCTGTTTGTGGCTCAAGTCATGAGAACAAGTCATGCATGCTGTAAGTAAATTCATCTGTTGTGCTAAAAGTGGTTTTATCTCAGTATTTGCTTTCTAAATACGAAAGACAGGCAAGATTTTTAATGCAAATATTTTAAAGTATTAGTAATCAACACATGGGAGGACATAGATGCCCAGCTCCCGTTAACTTTGTTGGGAGTTTTAAATCCAAACCCTTGCGTCCTGAGCGGAAAATTTACCTTTAAAGGCTTGACCCTGCTGTAGTATGCAGACATGCATCACTGTGCATGTGGAGTAGCTAACCTTATAAGATACAAATATAACATACTCATTTTTGAGAACTGGGTGATTACTCTTTATAGAATAACATATAGGACTCAGTCCAATTTCACAGCTGTCTCTTTTTTTCATTTTAATTGCTTTCTTTACCTGGTACTAGTACTACATTTGCAAAAGTGCATTAAAGCATTCCCCTTTGTATTATAATTATGATGATGCGGGACAAGATCCCAGAGTAATACATAAAGAAGGAGAATTAATATACTGGGAAACTTCAACATGTCAAGGTCTATGCACTCTATTCAGTTCTTTTAATGGCAGAGTGTTTTGCCTTGTGAGCTTCACTGAAATATTTTAGAAGTGACTTTGAGGCAATTGAAAGAAAATTGGTCTTTCTTACGGCCTTGCATTCCTGTCAGGAAGGCTCCTTGAATGATTTGCATCACTTCTTTATTCAGAAACAGCTGACAAAAGCTTAACTGGTCACTGCATTTTTGGCATATAGCTGATCTTGTTCAGAATTTACTCTGGATGTATTTATCATTATATAATTTCACATAATTTGCATTGGTTACCTTTATACAGTGCTTCCTTCTGAATCAAAAGGAGTAAAAACACCTTAACTAGGAAAATAAAATCAGATTAGGCAAAGTAGCACTTAGTATTGGTGAATTATTGTCTTTAAATTGCAAATATGACATGCTAGAGCCAATTCCAAGTTGGAAACTATTTTGGAAATTTGCAGCTACTGACCAATGAAGACTGGTTTTATAAAACAATCATTCAGTAATAATGGTTACAAAATATAAATTTGGCTCTTTCAGTAGCCATTGTAAAATTTCATAGGTGTACTGGTCGGCCACCAGTAACACGGAAGAATTTAAAACACACACATTGAGATTTGAAAACTTTTCTTTGGTACATTCAGTTTTGATCCGGAAATAAACTAGATATGGGTGGGAGAACTCACCAAAACAAACTGATAGCAAATTTGTGTTTACAGTATATAGGCAGCCTAATTAATAGTTACTTCTTGCAAGGTCCATGAAGAACAGAACATATTTAAAATTTAAATGGGAAAATTTACTTTAAAGCTATTTATTTTTCATTGCAAATAAGGGCTTTATTAAGTTAGAGGGTTTTAGTAGTACTTGATTTTTCTGCTATTTAATTTTATAGTTACTTTTCTTTTGGTTTTGAAAGTCTAATGAATGTCAAGGTTAGTATTACTGAAATAGATGCCAGGTTTCATTACTTCATTCAAATCGCCCCAAAACAGCTTAACTGAAATTAGGTAACTTTGAAAAACAAAGAAGCCCAAGCCCAAAACAAAACAAAAAAACCCACCACTTTATAAACAAAAACACAACCAAACAAAAAACCTCTAAAGAATAAAAACTCATAGGCATATTTTGGTGTACGTGAATGTGATGTCAGAATTTGGCCTATACTTGAGTTTATGGGATCTGTAGTATACTGCAGCTGAAATAGGAATTTCATAGAATAAGATACATTTAGGAGTGCAATCATTTATCTGTTGTTTTCTCCCATTAATGTTGTGGTGTTCATTAATGAAAGCAAATATTCAATATAAAATATTTTATAGACTTTCTTCATTTTGTGAGGCTGCCAGCAAACACTTTCAGTAAACAATAATATATTTTTAAACTGTTGCCAGCCTCTCAACATCTTGGAGAGAACTAAAAAAAGCAAAGAAACCCAAACTTGCTAGCACAAGTCCTGAATTATTTGCAAGATCACATAATGGTTATTGTATGATAGTGTACAACCTGACATTTAAAGATAAAAAGAACTGTTCCGGTATTTCTTACATTATGGTTAATGCTTTTGCACTCATTGTACGCTCTCCACAGTTGTCAGAATTAAAATTTAATCTTTAACTGATAACGGAAACAATATTTGTAACTCCATCTGCAATGATTGGATAATAAATTACTGTTGGAATCAAATGTTTGGTCATTTCTGCTTCCCATGTTAGAAGGGATATGTGGTTGGATGCCTAATGTTAGGGTAAATTGTTGGCTTGAGAAAATCTACATATATTTAGCTCTTCATATAGTAAAAGTCATTAGGATGACATTAATGTGTGGCATTTTCACATTTAACTTTTGAATCCTTCTGAAAACAACACGTTGACAAGATTTTTACTGTCTGATACAGTTATGTGGCATATTTGTCAGTGTCTCATACCCTAAATGGGAAGCCAAATCATTGATCAAATTAGATAAAATATTTTATTGCTGAGAACTTTAGGTCCTATCTTCTTTACCACCTTCCCCATTCTTTACCCTTTCTTGTTCACAGAAGCATGCTCCTGCTCCACAGCATCTGATAGAAATTTGCTTTCTAGAAAATGAATCAAAGCAGGCACACAAAGAAGCAAAATGTCTGATACAACCCACTGGTTTGAGGTGTATGTGTTAATTATTTATACTACTGTAGCACCTAGGAGCCTTATTCATAGACCAGAACCCCCCTGTGCAAGATGCTGTACAAATACAGAGATGGTCCTTGTCCCAGAGAGCTTACAGTCCAAGTAGAAGACAAAACAACAGATGGATACAGACAGACAGGAGAGTATACAAAAACATTTTGCCAGTGTTGGTCAGCATGATAGGTGTTAGTGCTCATAGAACTCCAAAATGTCAAGTGAGGAAGTTTAAACAATCAGTGCATTATGGTATGTTCTACCTTAAGAAGTGCACCAGAGTTCAGAAACCTCTGAAAGAGGCAGGAAACAGCTTCCTCCTCCCTTACCATTTCTAATCTGATTATAGGGGATTTGATATTAGTCTTCCATGCTTTGCTAATTGCAAAGGTTTACATGGTAGCTGGCACATAGACTCTTCCTTCTGTCCCAGTGTAAAATAAGTCGGGTACTACCAAATTCACAGTCCATTTTGGTCAGTTTGATGGTCATAAGATTTTTAAAATAATAAATTTCACAGTTTCAGATACTCAAATCTGAAATTTCATGGTGTTGTAACCGTGGGGGTCTCAACCCCAAAGCAGGTTGGATGGGGGGCTGCAAGGCTATTGTGGGGTGGGGCACAGTATTACCACTGTTGCTTCTGCACTGCTGCCTTCAGAGCCGGGTGGCCGGAGGGCAGCTGCTGGCTGGGCACCCAGCTCTAAAGACAGCACCACTGCCAGCAACAGCACAAAAATGAGGGTTGCATGGTATGTGGGGGGTTGTCCCATTTTGGGGGCAGGATCAGCCTTATGTGTGGGCAATGTGGTTGATCACCCAGGGCCCTGTGGTCAGGGAGTGCCATGGTCCCTCTCTTCCTCCCCCCTTCCCCACAGACAGTCAAAGGCCCCTTTACCTCCCGAGTGCTGGGACCGGAGACAAGGAGGGGCAAGGCTGGGGGTGCCCCAGTTCAGGGCTCCTACCATGCACCAGACTCCAGTTGCTAGTTCTGGCTAGGCTGCTGCTGGTGGCGGCGCTGCCTTCAGAGCTGGGCTCGCAGCCAGCCGTCACGGAGTTTCCTTCAGCTAGGGGAGATTCCTGAGATCTGATCCAGTCCTGGGAGCAGCCTGTGCAGGGGAGAGGAAGTCCCATCCCTCCCTACACTACCCAGATTTCATAGGGGGAGATAAAGTTTCATGGTCTGTGATGTGTTTTTCATGGCCATTAATTTGGTAGGGTCCTCCGAATAAGACCTTCCTGCTACAACTTGCAAAGCTACTGCTTTTGTTGTTTCTCCTACCAAGGCCATCCCATCTTCACTTAGGTGAGCTGATGGTGAATGTAAAGAACTTGGAGGCTACATACAAGGATCTACTCACCATTGGGACAAGGTCTGTTGCTCGTCAGAGTGTTACACTCATTTCTATTATAACTCATAGATCTTTAAGCCTGGAAGGAACCATTATGATAATCTAGTCTAACTTCGAGCATAAAAGGCCAAAGAACCTCACTCAATAATTTCTACATCAAGCCCATAACTTCTGTTTGAGCTATAGCATATCTTTTAGAAAGACCTCTAATCTTGATTTTTAAATACTTCGAACGAAGAAAAGTCTACCACATCACTAGGTAAACAGTGGAGGTGAGAGAATGAATTCTTGTTTGAAACCAGTGGTTTAAATCATTCACCCAAATCTGTATTTACTTAAATTGTGTATGCTGCATGTTGATATAAAGCCTTAATGATTTATTTTAGCATATAACATTTCGAGATGTTCCAGATTGAATAATGATTGAGGCTGGTAAATGTTTTCTTAAAATCTATGAAGTTTGAGTGGTTTTTGCCATTCAATGCTCTCTTTTATGAGTATTCTTAGGGTGAAAATTTGGTTGACACATGACCTGGGTCAAAATCCATCCTGCTTCTCCTGTATCTTTCTCGCAACCAACTCCTTTATTCTGCTTAAGATGATACTGCAGAATACTTTTTCTGCCACTGAAAGGAATGTAACACCACTTCAGTTACTGCAATTACTTAGGTCACCTTTCTTTAGTATTTTGATTTATGGCCTTTTCCCCATTGTTCTAGAGGCTTTTTCTGGTTCCATGTGTCATTGAAAAGTTTGATAATTTTTGTTTAAAATTGGTCTCATCACAAGCTTTCAACATTTCTCTGGGGACTTGGTGTTCACCTGCAGCTTTCCTAGGCTTAATTTTTCTTTGCTCTATTCATTTTTTGTGATGAGACATTATGATGTCTAGTTCTGAGTGTTTAATTTAATTGTCAAAGTCAATATTTCTTGTGGTTTAGCACCTCTTGAAAATACTCTGCTCTCTTTGTTCTTTTTCTGTTAAGGTATTTTTCCTTGTTTATCCATAACAGGCCCTCTGGCTAGTATAAAATTGCCAGCTAGATCTTTGTTGAGTTGATACAGTGTTTTACTATCCCTTCTTTCAGCAGCTTCAACTTCTTTGGCCATTTTATCCATATTTTTCCTTTTCTTTCAATGCTTTTATTGTTTCATCCTTTGTTTTTAGATAGATTTTTTGCTGCTGCTTTTCTGGTAGATATTTTTAAGTGGTTACTGTTTGCTTTGACTTGTTTCCTTTTCCCCCCACATAGTTCCACATATCCTCAGTTATCCAGACTTCACGTTTGCTTATAGAAAGCCCCACAACGTGTCCATGATGACTTCTTGTGGTGGATTTAAGTCTTGTAGCACCTGAAATTGATTCTTAAGTTCCGTTCGAAACTGCTGCTGTATCCATTAGCCTTTTGCTGTAAATTTTCTTGGTACTTTGGGAGACTTTTTGTTTTTCTTGAGTTTATCTTCAGTCTTGTTGCATACAAATAGTGGTCACTTCCAACATCAGTTCCTCTGTATACTCTAACATCCTGGAGAGTTGATCTAAATTTCTTTCCAATATGTAGATTGTCAGTCTGATTCCTGGTGACTCCATCTGAGGAATTCCAAGTTACTTTATGTATATCTTTTTGTGGGAATAGTGTTCCACCAATGATGAGCCCGGATACCAGGTACAGTTCTTCTAGTCTTCCACAGTTCTGATTTTGGGAACCAAACACGTGATTGCCCATTGCTTTCTCCGCTCTGTTGTTGTTGTCAACATCAACCTTGGCATTGAAGTCCTCCATTTCTAAGCAGATTAATGTCATGCTTGGAGTATTGTCAGTTTGTAGACAGCTCTATATCTGCTCTTTGAGTTCATCATCGTAGTTGTCTCTGTGCATAACATTGTATAATTGTCATTTTCATGTACTGTGTTTAAAACCTGGCTCGGAGCAATTGGGTATTGGTTCTCAATCTAAGTGATTTTTCTGCTTTGGAAGTCACAATTATTGCTGCTTCCTGTGTATCTTATGACTTTATTTTCATTTCTAAATTGCTTTTTATCAGCTCCTGGCCATCAACATTTGCTTACTCCAAGGATTTGAAATTATATTCATCCATTTCTTTCATCACCTGCGCAGCTTTTGGTGTTGCAGCCATCATTCTAATTTTTCAGAAACTGATTTTCATAGTTTTATTTTTACCTTTAGTAAAGAACTTTTCAAACACTTGGCTTCCTGGTGGCTTTCACGAAGACTTGTTATTTCTGTAACTTGGCCTATCACTCAACCCCCACCCACATCTGGAGGACCAGTGAGCTGCTTTTTATCTGGTCCCTACCCTTTGACCTGTCTTGTTTAGGTGACCCTACCAGGAGTTAAAACTACCTCTGGCATCGTTCTGAGGATCATTATAGCATACAAGCCTTCCCACCATACCAAGGTGCAATCCTCAGGGAAATGCTCTTTCCCACTTAGAGTGGGATTTTCATGAGTGCTCCGCATTGACCAAACTCTGCTCCCATTGAAGTCAATGAGAGTTTGACCACTGATTTCAAAAGGAGCAGTTAGGCCAATGTTGAGTGCTTTTGAAAATCCTACTCTGAAGCTACAGTCTCCTGGTCAGAGAATCATTGCAGGTGGTGCCTTTAGTTAGGACTCATGCTGTAATTACTAGTCTCTCTTCCAGGGTTGTATCAAGAGCATAAAGTCCGGCTATTTATTCATCCAGTGGCTGAGAAACAGTTTGTTTGTTTTTTAAAGTACCATCATTACAGGATTCTCCTTGGGTTTCAAGCCCCCAGAGCAAAACAGGCAGCAAGCTTCAGAAGCTGAAGATATTTGTTTTCAGGGTTGCTGTCCCACACACATCAGAGGGCAGTACGTTCTGCTTCTGCAGTGAAAATGGAGCAGCCCACTGGTACCTCCAAATGCCAATTCCTTTTTTACCATTCATGAATGAGAAGCTCCCTCTGGCAGCCGAATATACTTGGCTTTTGGCTAATTTTCTTCATTTCTGGGTTTTCCCCCAGGGGTTTAACTGACCATTAGTTTGCTGTCAGTTTTAACAATTTAACAATTAAAACATTTAGAGAGGCTCCCTCTTGCCATCATCTTGGCATTGGATTAGATATCTTGCTGGTTAGGCCTGTTTCTCTTTTTTCTCTCTTTGGCTAGCTTTGGTTCCTAGGGAGATGATGTAGGCTGCTGCAAATCTCATGAAGGGTCCGTGTAGGCTTTCTTCTTGCAGACTTTGTGAAGTTCATGTGTTTTTTCCAGCACACTACTGCCTGGCCCCTGTGTTAAGATTATAGATTCCAGACCCACAGTAGTGTGGCTAACTCCCAGCTGTAATTTATTCTGGGTACCTTTCCACCCATAAAACAAATACAAATATAGATACAGAAAATCTACATTGATATCAATATACACACTGTTCTAGCTGTAAATCTGCATTTAATTAAGCTTAAAATTGTCACATACCAACAAATGCAGAAAATACAAACTTGAGGATAAAAACTTCTGCATTTTAATTTTCTTTAGTGATTTAGAATACTTTTTAATGTCAGTAGCAACATATCAACTGTTACATTATAAACATCTTGAAAACACTGGCCATCTGAAATATAGAAAATCAAACCTGCCAGTAACAAGAACCCATTATCACTTTTCAGAGCACAGTCTGTTGTAGACTTCTCCTTGTACCATGACTGCTTTACACAGACATCTACAAAAATCCAACTTTACCAAAAAATGTTTAAAGCCCTGCTCTAAACTAAATTGAAATGAAAAATCTCAGACTTCTGTTAGAGTTGACTTCAGTGTTGTAGAGCACATGTGTATGCAACAGGAGCTATTAAAATTTCAGATTTTCAGTATGGGTGCAAGCTGGGTGACAGTACCTCTCTCAGGATGGAGTCTTGTAGTTTTGTCTCTGTTAGACCGGTAGGTTGATCAGGCTATTGTATGCATATGTAGCTTACCACCCTGCAGGTCTGACTGGGTTTTCGGTACCTGCATTTCTTCCTTTGGGAACCTGTGATACATGAGATTGGCCAACAGCCTTCTTAGAGCAAAATATTTTTATTTAGCCATTGGAACAAAGCATTATAGAAAAAAGGATTTTAAAATAAGAAACAACCTACATTTATGTCTGTTATACCAACAGTACTACCACCCCATACTAGTGACATAGGCAGGCATGCCTTACTTTTTCAGATACACCTATGCTTTCCTGTGCCGAGTATCTTTCAACCTATTTCCTGCAGGACCCAGCAAGAGTGTCTTTTTAAACCCTGCAAAGTTCTTTGTTCTTTCCAATGTTGATGGGTTTTGGTCCCTCCTGATCAAACCAGTTTCAAAGGCTAGTGTAGGGTATCAAGCCAGACTAGTTAGAGCTGATAGCCCAATAACCCAGGTCAATATACACTATTGAGAAATTGTTATATAGCACTCCATTTATCGTGTCATTGGGGTTTGTGGACCACTGGTAGCAGCAGAATGCTTAGGTGGTTTGCTGAGAGCTGGCTAGTCATGGTGGTGGTGATTCTCCCTGCTAAAAGAAACTGCAGATGGAATGGGAAATGAAATGAAGTGCAAAAGTGTAGGCAGCATGAGAGCTCTTGCAAAACCAAACCCACAATCCTGTATCACACTGATGAAGCTAAAAATACTTTTCCATGTAAGCAATGCTGTAGTTCAGTGGCCATTTGTAAAAGTTTATCTACTTTTAACCGTATGTTTACATAATCAGCGGAGTTAGTTTAACCCCTGTATGTGCATTTAGGGCTTGATCCTGCTACCATTGAATTCAATAGCAAAACTTCCACTGACTTCAGTGGTGCAGGCTCAAATTGTTAGCCATTGCTTTTGATGATCCAAAGGCCATAGTTTGATGATCTCTGGTATAGATAATTCATTCTTGATGTTCATTCAGCCCTTGGCCTGTCTGCTACAACTGCCAAAAAAAGGTGCCAATTGTAAAAGATTACTACTTCACAGCACTGAACAATGGACTAAAATCACCTGCTTACTGCAGATCACTGAACAACTTTCAGAGCACAATGACTTGGGTCACTACTAACTGGGGATGGATTTGAATCAATAACCTGGAGCTTGAAAGTCTGCTATTGGGGCCTCCTGTGTAATCAATGGGTAAACTTCATATATATTCCTTCTGGGGGAATTCTGTGCCACTGCACAATGCAGAATTGGAGCTGCAGAGCTGCTGGCCACCAGTAGGGGCTGCTGGACCTTACAGAGCCCAGCTCACCTTGGCTGAAGGCTGCAGGCTCTGCTTGATCCTCATTCTCCCAGAGACAGGAAAGGGCCCGAGAGGCCCAGCTCTGGCAGAGGGCGAGTAAGGCCAGGGCCACACCACATCATGTCCTCTGGCAGGACAGTAAAGAAGCTGGGGGGAGTAAAGGCTCTGGGGGTTCTGATATCTGGGCTGGGGATGCCCCACAGCTGGGCTCTGCGGGAAGGGGGGTGCTGGTGTCTGGGCAGGGGGTGCCCTGCGGCTGGGCTCTGCGAGGGATGGGAGTGAAGGTGTCTGGGTTCTGGGGGCCCCACACAGTCCCCTCCAGCATCCTTCAACTGGAACTGGGTTGCCACAGGGGTTTCTTTAACTCTCTACTCCTGGGGGAGTCTTCTTTTCGGTTGTCTGTATTGTTGACAGGAATTTTGAAATAAATTACCAAAATAATTGAAACTAGAGTGTTTATATTGTGTTATTTTGACAAAATGTGCAGAATTTTGCAGAATTTTAAAATATTGTGCACAGAATTTTTAGGTTTTTTGGTGCAGAATTCCCCCAGGAGTTAGTTAAATAAAAATATATTTAAGTCTGCTGATTTTATGTTCTCTCTCTGTGTGTGTATGCGCTGTCAAGCTATTAAATAATTGTGTGATTAATTGCTCTCTTAATAATAGAATACAATTTATTTAAATATTTTTTGATGTTTTCTACATTTTCAAATATATTGATTTCTATTAGAACACAGAATACAAAGTGTACAGTGCTCTGTTTATATTTATTTTTATTACAAATATTTGCACTGGAAAAAAGAAATAGTATTTTTCAATTCGCCTAATACAAGTACTGTAGTGCAGTCTCTTTATCATGAAGGTTGAACTTACAAATGTAGAATTATGTACAAAAAATAACTGCACTCAAAAATAAACCAATGTAAAACTTTAGAGCCTACAAGTCCACTCAGTCCTACTTCTTGTTCAGCCAATCACTAAGACAAACAAATTTGTTTACATTTATGGGAGATAATGCTGCCCACTTCTTATTTACAGTGTCACCTGAAAATGAGAACAGATATTTGCATAGTACTATTGTAACCGGCATTGCTAGATATTTACATGCCAGATATGCTAAACATTCGTATGCCCCTTCATGCTTCGGCCAACATTCCAGAGGACATGTTTCCATGCTGATGATGCTCATTAAAAAAATAATGCATTAATTAAATTTGTGGCTGAACTCCTTGGGAGAGAATTGTATGTCTCTTGCTCTGTTTTACCTGCATTCTGCCATATATTTCATGTTATGGCAATCTTGGATGACGAGCCAGCACATATTGTTCATTTTAAGAACACTTTCACTGCAGATTTGAGAAAACACAAAGAAGGTACCAATGTAAGATTTCTAAAAGTAGCTACAGCACTCAACCCAATGTGTAAGAATCTGAAGTGCCTTCCAAAATCTGAGAGGGACAAGGTGTGGAGCATGTTTTCAGAAGTCTTAAAAATGCAACAGTCCTATGCGGAAACTACGCAACCCGAACCACCAAAAAAGAAAATCAAACTTTTGTTGGTGGCATCTGACTCTCATGATGAAAATGCACATGTATCAGTCCGCACTGCTATGGATCATTATCGAGGAGAACCAGTCATCAGCATGGAAGCATGTCCTCTGGAATGGTGGGCAAAGCATGAAGGGACATATGAATGTTTAGCATACCTGGCATGTAAATATCTTGTGACACCAGCTACAACAGTGTCATGCGAATGCCTGTTCTCACTTTCAGGTGACATTGTAAATAAGAAGTGGGCAGCATTATCTCCCATAAATGTAAACAAACTTGTTTGTCTTAGTGATTGGCTGAACAAGAAGTAGGACTGAGTGGACTTGTAAGCTTTAAAGTTTTACATTGTTTTGTTTCTGAGTACAGTTATGTAACAAACAAAAAATGTACTGCATGCATCCGATGAAGTGAGCTGTAGCTCACGAAAGCTTATGCTCAAATACATTTGTAAGTCTCTAAGGTGCCACAAGTACTCCTTTTCTTTCTACATTTGTAAGTTGCACTTTCACAATAAACAGATTGCACTAAAGTACATGTATGAGGTGAATTGAAAAATACTATTTTTTATCATTTTTACAGGGCAAATATTTGTAATAAAATAATATAAAGTGAGCATTATACGCTTTGTATTCTGTGTTGTAAATTGAAATCAAATACTTGAAAATGTAGAAAAACATCTAAAATATTTAATAAATTGGTATTCTATTGTTTAACAGTGTGATTAAAACTGCAATTAATCGTAATAATTTTTTATCACAATTAATTTTTTTGAGTTAATCATGTGAGTTAACTATGATTAATCAACAGCCCATAAATAAATAAATAGGTTACACACACACACACACACACACACTTTCTGCCAGGTGGAGCCAGCAGCAACAAGGGCCGGGTTCAGTATCTAGGGGTTCCTTTTCAACGGTACAATACAAAACCAGCTCGAGCCCCCACCCCCTGCCTGGGAGAATTACACACCACCCCCTAGGCGCCTCTAAGAGGCACTACTTCCCCTCTCGCAAGCACAGAGTCTGAGTGTAACAAAAACTTTTAATAAAAGGAGGGAAGTAACTCGGCAGTAATTTGGAAAAACACGGCAACTAGGGTTCATAAACATAAACCACGAGCAAAAGACCTACCGTCATGTAAGTTGGGCAGTGTCCTTTTCCCCTCAGGAGGTCCTTGCCACACCTCTCCACTAGCCACCCTGCTAGCTGCTTGCTGTGCCTCTCCACAAGCCACCTGGCTGGCCACTTGCCAAGATGTCTCCAGGGCCCCCCACTTAACACAGCTCTCAGTGATTTAAGCTATTAGTGGGGGAGCCTCACGGCTGGTGCACACTGGGCAGTCTCTTGCAATAGAGACACTATCCCAAAGTAGGTCTAAACCTAGGTATCAGTGTTTTCAGGTCTGTAGTGTGTAAAAAGACTCTCAATTGAATCTAAATTACTTCTTCTATTATATCATAGCGAGAGGAACAGTCAAATGGTGTTTAAGACCCTTAAACAGGACCCACACCACCAGGTACAAGTACCTACTTCCCCGCCTTGGGCTTTGGAACCCATGTCCCCTGCTTAGCAAGTACTGTTCAGTTGAGGGTAAGTCCCTCCATCAGGATATGCCAGGTACAGTTCTGCAGCCCTTGGTTCACACAAGGATAACACTTTATTACTCCTGCCCCAATAACAAGGAGACTGGGGATCCAATACCAGCCACAAGTGATCATTTGGGCAAGAAATCCCATCCTGAGCACCTAGGCACAGTGGGTGTGCCCATGCAAACGAGATCAGCTCCTGAAGTCTTTTTCCACAGCTCACCACTAGATGTCAGGGGAGAGCTCATTCAGACTCTGCTTACATCTATATATATCTATATCTAGTAACCTCATGTTTTAGAAAATAAACCACCACCAACTGATTAATTATGGACCAATGATTACTAAGTATTTTTGTTGTTGATTTAAAATAAACTGGCTTAGTTATGACTGTAAAAACTACAACTGGGTTTTTTTAGTTTGTATAACTCAAATTGTCAATGACTTTATTTTAAGAACTAAAAATATTTATTTAGGGCTGAAACTGTGATATGCCAAAATTCAGTCTGTTAAATGGTTTAAGAGTTGAAAATGCAACTGCTGCCAATATCTTTGGTATACCGGTAAGCGCACAAACAGTACCAATTTAGTATGCAGACTGGCGGGTGGCATCACAGTTATGTTATAGCAACAGCTGTTGCTGAGTTGGCCTCATTACTGTATCAGTATCATGTCTAGACTTCAAGCTGACTAACCTCATTAATATGGAGTTGAAGGAAAAATATAAAATTATTATAGTTAGGTTTGACTCTTTGCTTCAATTCTTTCCATTGAAGGGCATGTCTGGACACTGCTACCACCCCTTGCTAGTCAATGCAAATGCTTATTTCACAATCAGCGTTTGATAATACATGTAAGCAGAGTCAGGATAAGCTCTACCCTGACATCTGGTGGCAAGTCATGGTGGGTTGTGGAAAAGAACTTCAGGGGCTGATCTCAGTTGCCTAGGCACACCCACCCTGCCTAGATGGTCACTTTGGCTGCTGTAGAAGCCCCAGTTTCTCTGTTATTGGGGCAGGAATAAACTGTTGTTATCCTGTTAATACCCACCTGCTGACGCGAAGAAACAGACTGACAGAGCCAGACGAGTACCCAGAAGTCACCTACTACAGGACAGGCGCAACAAAGAAAATAACAGAACGCCACTAGCCATCACCTTCAGCCCCCAACTAAAACCTCTCCAATGCATCATCAAGGATCTACAACCTATCCTGAAGGATGACCCATCACTCTCACAGATCTTGGGAGACAGGCCAGTCCTTGCCTACAGACAACCCCCCAACCTGAAACAAATACTCCCCAGCAACCATACACCACACAACAGACCCACTAACCCAGGAACCTATCCTTGCAACAAAGCCCATTGTCAACTGTGTCCACATATCTATTCAGGGGACACTATCATAGGGCCTAATCACATCAGCCACACGATCAGAGGCTCGTTCACCTGCACATCCACCAATGTGATATATGCCATCATGTGCCAGCAATGCTCCTCTGCCATGTACATTGGTCAAACCGGACAGTCTCTACGTAAAAGAATAAATGGACACAAATCAGACGTCAAGAATTATAACATTCAAAAACCAATCGGAGAACACTTCAATCTCTCTGGTCACTCGATTACAGACCTAAAAGTCGCAATATTACAACAAAAAGACTTCAAAAACAGACTCCAACGAGAGACTGCTGAATTGGAATTCATTTGCAAACTGGATACAATTAACTTAGGCTTGAATAGAGACTGGGAGTGGATGGGTCATTACACAAAGTAAAACTATTTCCCCATGTTTATTCCACGCCACCCCCCCCCCCCCCCCCGTTCCTCAGACGTTCTTGTCAACTGCTGGAAATGGCCCACCTTGATTATCACTACAAAAGGTTTTCTCCCCCCAACCTTCCCCCGGCTCTCCTGCTGGTAATAGCTCATCTTAAGTGATCACTCTCCTTACAGTGTGTATGATAACACCCATTTTTTCATGTTCTGTATGTATATAAATCTCCTCACTATATTTTCCACTGAATGCATCCAATGAAGTGAGCTGTAGCTCACGAAAGCTTATACTCAAATAAATTGGTTAGTCTCTAAGGTACCACAAGTACTCCTTTTCTTTTTGCGAATACAGACTAACACGGCTGCTACTCTGAAACCTATCCTGATTATGTGAATCAAGGACAGTGGAACTGTATTTGGCCTTTTGTTATGATGGAGGGATTCACCATCAACTAAGCAGCACTCGCTAGGCAAGGATCATGGGTTCCAAAACTTAGTGAATAGAGAGAGGCTGGGGACAAGTATTAATACTTGGTGGTATGGGCCTCCTGGTGAGGGCCTTATATGCTAATTGCACTTCCTGCTCTCTCCGCTGTGGAATATCAGAGCTAATTTTGATTCCATTAGGAGTCTAGTTACAGGCTGCTGAGCTGAATTCACTGTGAGCCAATGGTGCACCAGCACTGAGGCTCCCCTACTACAAGCTGAAATCACAAAAGAGCTAAACTTACTCAGAGCTGAAATCACTGAGTGTTGTGTTAAGTAGTGAGGGAGCCTGAAGATATACTGCGGAGCAGTTTGCGGGATGGCTGGCAGAGCAGAGTGGCTCTTGGAGCAGAGCTGTTTGCAGGATGGCTGGCAGAGCAGAGTAGAGTGGCTGGTGGAACAGAGCAGTTTGTCGGATGCCTGGAGCAGCTCATGGGGGCGGCTGGCAGAGTGGAGCGATTCGTGGGACGGCTGGTGAAGCGGAGCGGAGCCCCATGGAGAGGTGGGGCAATCAGCTTTGGACCATGTAAGGTGCCCCTTAACCTCCCCCCCCCCATCTCCACCCAGGTTGGGAAGTAAAACTCTGCAGATAAACTTTTGAACTCGGGGGCTGCCCTGACCAGGGACAGAGACTTTTGGGTTGTTGGACTTTTGGGACTTTGGGTGATTTTGGGTTGCTGGACTCAAGAACCAAAGAGAAAGGACATGCCCCAATTTGCTTGGGGTGGGGTTTTTGCTCATGGGTTGTGTTATGAATCCTGTTGGTGGTGTTTCCCCAACATAATGCCACATTGTTTCTCTCTGTTATTAAAAGGCTTTTGCTACACTCAGACTCTGTGCTTGTGAGAGGGGAAGTATTGCCTCTTGGAGGCGCCCAGCAGGGGTGGTATATATTTGTCCCAGGTCACTGGGTGGGGGCCCGAGCCGGTTTTGCATTGTGTTATTGGAATGGAACCCCTAGATACTGAACCCGGCCCTTGTTGCTGCCAACTCTGGTGGGCAGAAGGGTTACATTTACTTTTAGTGGATGCATTATTTATAATAATGGTAATATAGCAATTCTGAGACTGTAACTAACTGGTCCAAATACACAATGCTTTTCTCATATTAATTTGAAATTGTGAAGCCCAATCATGACAGATGCTAAGTATTCTCAGTCTGTTGATTTCAAGGGGATCAGGCCCCAGGTCAATAAATAAAAATTATAACCTCCTCAACAAAAGTACAATCCAAAACTGAGTCTACTTAATAACTGATAATTCCATAAGAGAGGCAGAATAATTTCGCAGCAGATAAGATGTCAAGTGTGTGTGATGGAATTAGAGCTCCTCTGTCTTCTTCATAGCATACGTGTAACGCGCCTCAAGTGGCATGTGACCAGGATTCATCATCGAATTAGGACCACTGGTTGGATCATTAGCTTCCCTGGCCTGGGCCAGGTACTGACAGGGAGTGTGATGTGAATGGTGATCCAGCTGCTCTGTAATAATTTATGAATAATGTATGACCTAGTTATTGGGAATATTTATTGTATGACTATGTTGGCTTTGTAATAGTGGGGGTTTGTCCGGACAAACAAGCAGGAAGGAAAACAACAGCTCAAGACAAGTCACTCAGTCAACACGAATGGGTTGTTAAGAAACAACACTGGATAGGAGAAGACCCAGCAACAAAAGATGATCAGAAGGACTAGTGCAGTTTAAAAAGGGACTCTTGAGAAAGAGGACAGTAGTTGCTGGGGTAGCTGTCCTGGGAAACCACACAGACACCCAGCCTGTGTTATCATCAGATGGGAAGCCTTCAATAAGAAAGATGTGTGTAGACTGTTTGTTTTTAAAATCCTTTTTCTCTTAGGCTTTGTTCCTAAGGTGGGAATAAACAATACTTTAGTTTTAAGAAAGTTGGCTGGCCACTGTATGTAACACTGGTCACATATTGTAGAAGGGAAGAACTGTAGATGCCAAACCCAGTTGGACCTGCTGGATAGGCATGGTTGCTATATAAGGTACTGTAGCCCGCCAGATCCCAGTCTAAGAATGGGAGAACTGTGGAATTCCACCCCATAGGAGGTAAATGCACGAGACCTAACCTCTGAGAGGCTGCACTCAGAGAGACCAAAATGGGGGCAGAGGTGCAGTAGCCCTATCACTATGACAATGTGCACAATTTACAAATACAGCCTGTTAGCAGTATTTATTTTTATTACTGTAGATGCCCCACCAGGAGAGGTTCCCATTGTGCTAGGCACTGTGTAGATATATAGTAAAAGACACACATTGCCTTAAAGACCTTTTTCTTACAGGTTACAACAGGTGAGTGAAATAGTCCGGGAGAGAGGAAGGATGTTTGTGTACAAGATGGGCTTGCCATTATTAGGTGGTAGCGTTCTGTAGGCCTCATGGCAAAGGTGAACTCTAAGGACTGATCTGATGGAGTATATGGCTTTGTAGATTTTTGGGGGGAACGTTTCCCCATGTGTAAGATACAGCATGGGAGAAAGTACAACAGTGCTTGTAGGAAAAGTGGGCAAATGGTGGGCTGATGATTAGTGCTATAGTTGGTAGAGCAAAGGTAAGGAATAATTGCATGATAAGCTCAGAAGATTTAAAAGGTAGGGTGGAGCTGGGACAGTCCTTGAAGATAAAGACAAGAATCTTGTGTTTTGAGGCAGTGGTTGAGTGGAGGGACTCAAGCTGATTTCTTTCATTTTAATATCCAATTATTTAATTACTATCACAGTATGGCCCATGGTCTCTAGTACTGAGATACATTTAGTCATATTTAGGAAATCAGAAATTCAAATATCAAAGTGATAAAATTGCTTAAGGAATTCAAAGGAGAGCAAGCAATCCTGTTTACACAACTAAGTGCTATAACTATTTTTAAAGTCAAATAAAATTCAGTTAACACTTTCTTCTTCATTCATGGACAAGGACTGCAATGGAGAAGGATTGTTTAGTACTATAGATCGAGAATGAACTTTACCAAATGTTGAAGATTTGGTTCTTCCCCAGACTTTATTACATCTATTCATGTTGGTAATAATACTTAGCACTTCTACAGTGCCATCTGTTCAAGGATTTCAAGTGTTTTAACATTGATTAAGTAAGCCTCAGACAACCCTTGTGCAGTAGATATTCTATTTATATTTTATAATACTTACTCAAAGATAACTCTTGGACACTTTAGAAATACATAATTCTGTCAATAAATGTTCTCAGCCAGTTCAAACTGCAATGAACAATCCAAAAATTTAGCATCTAAAGCAGTTCACCTAATGATTTACCATGTTGCTGTCTTCTGCACCATCATAAGAAACTCATGTGTCACTGATTTATTTTTAGTTTCTATGCTTATTCAGTGTCTGCTGACTGACGTACTGAAAGGACACCATGCTTCTTGGATAAAAGAGCCACCTCACTCTAATATGCTGGTTGGTAGCTTTCCTGGCCATCTCTGGAACTTCTTGCATATTTTTCTTTTTAATGCTAATTTTGTAAAGGATCTGGTATATATTGTTGTTGATACATCTCAGGAATCAGTGATACAAATTCAGAGCAGTAGATACGTTCAACACGTACATATTGCTTTTCAAATAATAGGTTATGTTTTGGGGGATGGGGAGGACCGTATTTAAAGTTAGGTTTTATTTCTCTTTTTAAGTACCCAATTCTCACTGTGTTTGTACTGGAAAAAAATCTTTTTGTTGTAAGTCATTTGAGATTTCCACTTTCACATGATGCAGAGCTTGGCAGATGACAATATAAAATGAAGCAAATTTGGAGTGGATGGTGTTCATCAAGCCCCCAGGCATAATATAGGCATTTAAATACTTATTTATTAATAATTTTCATTTGAAGTGCTCAGAAAGCATTTGAGAAACTGCAATCAAGCATTGAGTAAATCATGTACTTTTGCTAATTATGTACAAAAAACTATGATAAAAGGACATATCGCAACATCAAATGCTAGAATGGAGATACCAACAATTTTCTCAGCAGGTCAACTCAAAGCTCCCAGCCTCCTGTATTAGATAATTTGTGCTAACTTTCTCCATCCTGCAATAAAAATGCTTCCACAGGAGTTCTCACTTGAATACTTGAATAGTTACTCATGAGCTGCTCAGGAAGCCAATTTAAGATTAAATAACCCTATTGAATAAAACAAAACTGGGCAGACCGTGCCCAACAACCCAAGCACCATCCACCATATGAAGATCTCAGTATCTCCACAGTACTGTCCTTCACCTTCTTCATGGGCACTTTGGTGGCCTCTCTACAGTTCAGGATCCATACAGGGGAAAAAGGACTGGAAACAGGAGGGGATGCTGGGGGAAGTGAGATGGTAGAGAATGACTATCTTTTCCCTGCTAATACCACAGAGTTTACGTGGAAAAGGCAATCAGCTCGAAGATTCCACAAAAGGACTACATACAGGAACAGTGAGAACATCCCTGGCTACATTAGATAGAATAATAACGATGACAAACGTTAATAGTGGTGAAAAGTTCTCCTGCTTCAGAGGACATGCCAACCACTAACTGTGGTGGATAAGAAAGAATATCACCCGTAGCCAGGTTATTCCATAAGTGTACGCTATGGGGTTTGGTTTTGCATCTTTCTCTCCAGCATCCGGTACTGGACTACTGTCAGATGAGATACTGGACCAGATGGTCCACTGGTCTGATTTAGTACATCAATTCATATATTCCTAGCTTGAACAATATATTTTAAAAAAAGTAAATCTAACTAGCAATAAAAATGAAATTGACTTTTGTTCTAGATTGACTCCGCAGCAGAGGTCTGACATTCAGAAAATGTTTTTTTCTAATACAATACTTTTCAGAATGAGATTGGAGTACTAAATATCACCTTTGCAACTGTAGGAGGATATAATTGATTTTGAAGCAGTTTTTTCAATGGGAACAATGAGAAGAGGAATTGGTTAAGCATATGGCCAAAAGCATTGCGAAACATCCCAGCAAGTTTGTTGATGGTTGTTAATCTAAAAATATTTCTCAGTTCAAAACTGACAATTTATAGTGCAACAATAGAAACTGCATCAAATTCATTGCTGTTACACAAAATATATGTAGCATGTTTTAAAGTCTTCAAAATGATGTCATCCAGCAATCTATACATACACTTTAGAGTATTTTGCCAGTTTTGCCACTAATTTCAATGCAGCCAAGATTTCACTCAGTCTTCTAGTTGTTGCATAATTAATTACTTAGGCCCTGATCTTGCAATCAGAGTAAGGTGGGCACTCTTGCACCTGTGCAGCGTCCTACTGACTTTAATAGGAGTCCACCCACCTAGATTTGATTTGCAGGCCCTTCGACAGCGTATGTCTGTTTCCATAGCATTTTTATATTAGGAACAAATTCTTCTTGCCTGCTCACCTGAAATTAGTGAACATCGTTACCATTTCATGATCAATCATAGTCAAAGGCAGCAGAGTACATATTGTGTTTGAGCTTGTACATTTTCATAGCAATTTTGAAAGGCTGTTATATCATAGAATCTTAGAATATCAGGGTTGGAAGGGACCTCAGGAGGTCATCTAGTCCAACCCCCTGCAGAACTAAGCATGCCATTTAGGTCTTTATCATGGCCGTACTGTGTTTATACATTATATACAATTAGATTTTAAATGCACAACTCAGAAAAAAATCTGACCCAGGAAACAATTGTTACAGAACAAAAAATACAAAACCAAAAATTACTCTGTCTTCTGTGTCACTACGAATAATGATGTCTGCATGGATAGCAGGCTTCTGTACTCAAGTAAGATGTTTGTCTGTAACTTGTCATGAATGCAGAAAGCTATACCAAATACACTACACTAATAAGAAACCATTTAGAAATACATTTATCTCTGTTGAAATCTTGGTTCACGGATATCAACATCGTTGTGAATTACAAAGAAAGTTGACTGTTTCTCACAATATTACAGGATGTTCCTAGATAAGAATGCACTCTAGTAGTCATAAAAACAAATTATAATGCTGCCAGAATAACCAGACAACAAAGTAACTGCACTGTAATGTGAAATGGGTAGATTAATGGTCATACTGCAGCATGAATAAAAGTTTACATTTATTAACATTAAGTATCTCCACCTGCAGCTTCTCAGGGTTATCAAAAATTAAGCTTTGCTTTACAGTGACAGATAATTGAAATGTCAGTACTCTGGCCTTCTGATATCAACTTCTGCTTACCCTATGTGACCTGGGTTGTTAAAAAAAAAATCTTGTCATGACACTGAAGAACAAGTCATGTGTTTACTATGTGTGGTTCTACAGTTATTACCCATGTGACTTGACCACATTATTGGCTTTAGCTAAAGACCTTGTTTTACTTCAGAAAAACATTAAAACTTACACAGTCAGCTCAAATGTGACTCAAAAGTTTTGGGCGTGTGCGTGTGTTTAAAAAAAATAGCAGTGGCAACTAAACTAATGGAAATGTTTCTATACTGTTTAAAAAATCCTCCTGCAAACTTTTATTTTAAAAATAAATTTTCACTTGCAATATTTGTAACCCATATTTAACACCATTCAGTTTTTGCAAAAGAACATGAAACTGACTAGAAATAAGTTATAAAATCAAAAGCTAGTCATTTCCACTAATCTGTGTTGGGGGAAATAACAAAATGTAAATTAAAAACTTTAATGCTAAAAGGTTAATTTGATTTTAAAAATTCTTTCAACTTCTATAAGCTTAGGTATTTGTAAAATAAATAAGGAGAATTACTTAATTATACTAATATAATTTGTACACGTAAGGCTGTTTTTGTTCTTCTGGCTTTTCTGAGTTTTAAATTGGTTTATCTTTTTTACTTTTTTATTACTAGAATGTTTATATTTAACCCCACCCCCCATTTGGAAAAATGTAATAACAAAAAGTTGTAGGAAATACTGACTGACAGCTGTTTGATTTTTTTTTTTTTTTGGTTAATATTTGTCTCAGGCTATCCTTAAGCTTAGACTGACTACCTCCTCTCATTCCGCCATGTACTCTCCTTTTCCTTCTGCTCCTACCTTCCTACTTGGTTTCAGAGTAGCAGCCGTGTTAGTCTGTAGCTCACGAAAGTTTATGCTCAAATAAATTGGTTAGTCTCTAAGGTGCCACAAGTACTCCTTTTCCTCTTCCTACTTGGATTTCCTAAGTAATATCCCTGTGATTTCTCAAGCCTGCACTGTTCTATGTATCACACATGTTGTAGATCCTAATCTTATGAGATCTTCTGCATCTCTGAATCTTGAAGTCTATAATCCCACTGATTTTAAGTTTCCATGCTCACTACTGGCATATTATGATTTTTGTTGACACTGGCTGTTGCCTCGATCCCATACATCTATAAAGGAAAACTTAGTCCCCACTTAAAATCTAGATCAGATACAAATGAAGCAGTGGAAATTCAAATGCACCACTATTTTTAAAATTCTTAATTTAATTCATAGAGATTCTGTGCCTACTCTGTAAATGTTGCTGTATTATCAACTACAAACACTGAAAAATCAGCAGCTCTCCCTACCTCCGCCCTCCCAAAAATAATGGGGTTGCCTTAGAAATCATGTGTTTTTAAAAATATGTATTTTGGATTATTTTGATTTGTCTTCTGGTATTAGAGCGTTGAGAGTTTGTGTTTTTAAGCTTTTCACTGCAATATTGCAGAATCTTATTTTGGCTCAAGTGGCAGGAGCCTGGGCTTTTGGAGCTGCAGGAATGACTTGTGTCCCTGTTGTAGTTGTGTGGGACTGAGGGACTGCAGTGTAGTTGTAGCAGTGTTGGTCCCAGGATATTAGAGAGACAAGGTGGATGAGGTAATATCTTGTTGGACCAGTATAGGACCTGAAGAAGAGCTCAGGGTAAGCTTGAAAGCTTGTCTCTCTTACCAATAGAAGTTGGTCCAGTAAAATATATTACCTCGCCCCCCCCCCCCCCTCTGTAATGTACAGCACAGCAACAGCCATAGGGGTCTCCATGGCTGCAGATGTAATTACATATGGGCATGAAAAAGGTTGAGTGTGTATATGGGACTGGCAAGGAGACCAACCTGCATGGGGGTAGCTACAGTGGAAAAGGGGGATGTTAAGGGCCCAGGCCTATTACTGTTCATAGCCTTACACACCTGGCCCATGCACAGTGGCTCATGGCCCTTCATTGTTCATAATACTACTTGCCTAGCTGGTACCAGGTGGCCTGTCACTACACATAGCCTGGCCGGTACAGGGTGGCCCGTCGCTGTTCATAGCACTGAATGCCTGTTCTGTATAGCATGGCCTGTCACTGTTCACAGCATAGCATGCCTGAGCTGTTCAGGGTGACCCATCACGGTTCTGAGCACCCCATGCACAGGTTGTATGGGATGGTCTTGGGCCCATCATTGTTAATAGATTGTTGCACAGCTGGGCTGTACAAGATGATCTGTAACTGTTCGCAGTGTGGGTGCCAACTCTCCAGCATTGTCCTGGAGTCTCCAGGAATTAAAAATTAATCTTTAATTAAAGATTACGTCGTGTGATGAAACCTCCAGGAATACGTTCAACCAAAATTGGTAACTGTACTTTGCAGCACTGCATGCCACAGCTGTATATGGGGATGTGTCGTTGTTCATAGTACCGCACGCCTGGGCTTTCCGTTGTGGCCTGTGCCTTGCCACTACTCATAGCATTGTACGCACCTAGTGGTCTGTGGCCTGTCTGTGTTCATAAGATCGCAGGCCTGGGCTGTCCATGATGAACTTGGGACTGTCACTGGCTCAGCACAAGATGTCAGGGCTGTACAGGTTGGCCAGTCTCTGTTCATAGTAGTGCAGCCCACGGCTGCATGAGATGGACTTGGCCCATTGCTGGTCAAAGCAATGTACGCCTGTCCTGCAAGTAGGGTGACCAGGTGTCCGGTTTTCAACTGGAACAGCCGGTTGAAAAGGGATCGTGGTGGCTCCAGCCAGCGGCGTGCAGTGGGGCTGTCAGGTTCCCTGTTAGCCTCTGTGCCAGGCGCCCCCCCGGGAAGCAGCTGACATGTCCCCCGTCTGGCTCCTACGTGTAGGGGCCGCCAGGAGGCTCCTTGCGCTGCTCTCGCCTGCAGGCACCGCCCTACCCCAGCTCCCACTGGCTGCGTTTCCCAGCCAATTGGAGTGCGGAGCCGGCGCTTGGGGCGGGAGCAGCGCGTGGAGCCCCGCGGCTGCCCCACCTAGGAGCTGGATCTGTTGGCCACTTCAGGGGCGCAGTGCAGTGCCAGGGCAGCTAGGAACTAGCCTGCCTTCGCCCTGCAGCACCACCGACGGGACTTTTAACAGCCCAGCTGACAGTGCTGGCCGGAGCTGCCAGGGTCCCTTTTCAACCAGGCGTTCTGCTCGAAAACCGGACGCCTGGCAACCCTCAACGCGCCCTCGGTTGTCGGGGTGGCCTGTCGCTGTCACAGCCTAGCACTGCACCCCGGTCTGTACTTGGGCCTGTCTGGGGGTCCCGTGACTGCGGGGGGGCCAGGGTCTGGGACTGTTCAGAGCACCGCCCCCAGCTCTGCTGCTCCCGCACGCCCCCTGAGCCCGGGAGCAGGTTCATCAGGGCCAAGCCCCGCGCCCACAGGGGTCGCCCCTACGTTCCGGGTACCCCGCTATGGGGGAGGGGTGACCGCTGCGGGCCTGGCCGCCCCGCCTATGGGGGAGGGGTCAGGCCGCCCCGCTCCGCCCACAGCCCAGTGAGGCTCCCCCCCCCCGCCAGCCTCCTTCCGGACCAATCCCACTGCCCGCGTTCCCGAGCTGATACCCAATCGTGAAAGCCGAAACTCAGCGCAAAAACAGCCAACGGACGGCTGGGCGGGGCGGGACTGAGGGCAGCAGCCGGCTCGGGTGAGCGGCGGATGCGGACGGGGTTGGGGTGAGGCGTGCAGCGTGCGCATGTCTATGCGGGGCCCGGGAGAGAGGCAGGCGGCTCATGGTGACGTCATTCCCTCGTGCCGGGCCCGGCGCGCGTGTGGGTGGGGGGGAGAGGCGGAAGAGGCTGCCGCGGGGAGTTGAACTGGTGTGTGAGAGGAGTGGGGGACTAGTTCGGGGGGAGCGCCATTGCGGGGAGTCAAAGGGCGCAGGGCCGGGGGAGGCTCTGTGGGTTCTGGGGCAGGGTCTGTCTGGGGGGAGGGGTTCTGGGGCAGGGGCTGTGTGGGGGGGCAGGGTCTGGGGTAGGGTCGGGGGGGCAGGGTCTGTGTGTGTGTGGGGGTTCTGGGGTAGGGTGTGTAAAGGGGGGAGAAGTGGGGGTGGTTGTACAGTATGTTTCAGGACCCTAGCAGTAAAAGACTGCTGAGTGCGTGCGCACTGGACCGTGCCTAGCTTGTGCTGACGTCTTGACTTATGTTGAATAGTCCTTGGTGCTTCCGTTCTCTCATCAGATGTAAATTACGGATATTACACATCTCTGCGTAGAGCATACTCTTTTTGTTGTTGCCTAGAACGCCCCATGAGAAAAATATCTTGATTGCAACATGTACAAATTGAAGCTCAAGATTTTCTCACATATGTATAGACACTGGCCAGCCTCTTGGTACCTTCCATATCTTGTTTGGTACAAGAGTATGATAGCAGTTTTTTGAGATTTCATTCCTGGCAGGTATTGAGAAATGCATTTAATCTCAGAGCTGTCTTGCTGAGGCTGCTCCCTGAAAATGAAAGACAATGCTGATCACCAACATCTTCACCTCTCATCTTTCTGCCAAACTAAGTTGAAACGGTTCTCATTTCTTTGGTTGTGATAGCATCCATGTTGCTGATATCACACCAGTAAAAATGTGCTTCCTTTTATTCTCTCATATCATCAAGATCCGTAGATATTGAAGTGGGAGAAAAGCATGATTTAACTCTACAGTACCACCAGTATCAAAACTTTCTTGTATAGTGTTCTGTTCCAGATTTCAGAAGTGGCACAAAATAGAAATACCTTGAGCACCGGTGAACTTTTAGTTTCCAAATGAATGTACAAGGAGTAGTCCCTACTGCTGTTAATGGGGTTTTGAGAATTTTTTATTTTTAAAATTGTGATTATGGTTTGACACACTATAGCTGTAAATACATATGTATCATACTGCTCTGACAAAGTCAATATGAAGCAAAGGCAGAACTGGCCTTAAATATGCTGTTCTATATATGAATGTAGGTTTTGGTGTATTTTATTCCCCTTGGCCCATTACTTCTGTAATTTCTTCCTTTAAGAGTCTGTCCCTGTTTTTTGCACAGTTATGTGTAGTGAGTTTCTTTAGCAATGCAAATAATATTTCACAAATATTTCTCAGATTCATTTGTTCTGAGTGTAGCAGTGCATCAAATGAGATGGTCCAAAAGATTCTGGGGCATCATCAGTTTCCAGATGGTAAACTCTTCAGAGAAAGAACTGTCTTTTTGTTTGTGAAAGTGTACTAGATGCGTAAGGCACTATGGAAATAATATTAAACTTAGAACGCCATGAAAAGGACATGTTCTACTAGAGCTATATTTGAGATGTGAGACTTGCAGTTGAATTCCGATGCATGCTACTCAGTCCAACCTTCCATCAGTTCATGCTATACTTAATACCTAGTAGGCTACATCTAGACCAGTAAAGATCCTGAAGTCCTGTTGGTATTTGCTGCTACAACTCTGTTATCTGTACACTGTATTTTAAACATTTTAATAATTTGGTTGAAATTTCAGGAGGGAGGGGAGGGCAAAGGCTGTACAGTCCAGCTATAGAATATTCCAACCATGTCAATAGTGCCTTGCTAGAAAGAATAGGGTTGAATGGCTAGTGGCTTTTCCTTCAGCAGTATTGATTAGTTAAAATTCCCCAAAAGTAGTTAAGACTTGCAGAATGAGAGTTCACTTTGCTGTATCAAACCATTTGATGAGAACACTTGAGCCATTTTCTGTTACAAATGGGCAACAATTATGGGAGAAATGTTAGAAGATGGTATGTCTCTGAAGACACCTACATCATAGTGCGTGCTATTTGTCCTTTATAATTGTTTGGCTGTTAGATAAAATCACATGCAGTAGCATATCATGCTACATACTGCAGCACATACTTCTCTAAAATATGAAACCAAGTGATCTATAACTCTACCACTAGACTTGGATATGTGACTTTAAAAAAAAAAAATCCATATCAGCCTCTCATCTCTGACCAGTATATAATATTTTTCCATAGAATCCCTGCCTCATTCAATGCACAGAAAGGATGGTAGTCACTGAGGCCTGGCCTACGCTAGAGGGGGGGGAATCGATCTGAGTTACACAACTTCAGCTATGTGACTAACGTAGCTGAAGTTGACATACTTAGATCGACTTATTGTAGTGGCTTCACTGCGTTAAGTCGACTGCTGACGCTCCCCCGTCGACTCCGCCTGCACCTCTCGCTCCGGTGGAGTACTGGAGAGTGCTCGGCAGTTGATATATTGCGTCTTCACTAGACGCGATAAATCAACCCCTGCTGGATTGATCGCTCTGGACGTAAGTGCAGACGTGCCCTAAGAGAGCAGCTATTCAGTATTTCTTTTTATCCTAATCAATAAGTGTATAATCCCATGCCTTATTTACTGCAACAGTCAAACTCTGCATTGGATATAGAAGTATTAATTTCCTCATGGTCTTTTCTCTGGTGCCCATCACTGTAGTAGCTGATAATGCTTAACGAACATGAATTAATTTCTTCACAATATCCATGGGAAGTAAGATGGTATGTATTTATTATCCCCTTTTACACATGGGGAGTGAAGTCCAAAATTGTCAAGGGTGATAAAAGTTTTATAGGCCTTTATATGTTCAGACCACAGGTCCCACTGAGTTGCAGCTGAGAATGCTAAGCACTTCTGAAAATGAATCCCCAGGTGTATCTATTGGGTACGCAGAAAATGAGGAACACCGTTAATGGCCATCTGTGAAAATTTTGGTTTATGTGACTTTTCCAGAATCTCACAGCTAACAGGAACTCTGTGATAGAGGCAGGGATAGAATCCAGTTCTTCAGAGTGGTGGTTAAAGCAGCCTCATTTCCTGCATAATCCCCTGCCTCATTTGCTGCATAACTTCCTACTTCTGCAATAGATGAGGTAGGGGTCCTACAGATAAGTCTCTTTCATTCTACAATCCTGTTCATTCCCTGAGTACTGTCCATCCTGTGCATTGAATGAAATGGGGTCTGTCACACCACTTCAGTTATCCTTCACCAGCATTGTGTTTTATTGTGGTGGTCAAGCAGGCCACCCCCTGTAGTACTATTTACATATATTTACCATCCCCCAGCCATCTCCCCACTTGCTTCTGGGGATGGGAACAGGACTAGCAACAGCCAGTTTTGACTATCTCTGCCTTCCTTGGGCTTTCTGCTCTCCCCAGAGCTTTCTTCCTCTCAATTTATATATTCCCAGCTGCTAGGGTTCCTTCCCTCTGAAATGATCCCCTCAGCCATAGCTCAGTTAATTGGTCTCAATAAACTTATACTGGTGGGGATTTGAGTCTCAGGCTGAGTCAGCTCCTGACTCAGTACATACTTTCCAAAGGACCCTGTAACAGTATGATCATGTAATTAAAGACTGTCATAATGCCTAAGCAAAAGGGAGCCAAATTAACTTTGCGCAGGCAACCTTAATTCTGGCATTTCCTCACTTTTGTGTGTTCAATTTTGCAGTCGTAACATTCTTTTAATATATATAATATATGTGTAATACAAATTTCCTAAGTTTTAAAGGAAGCAAACTGAAAAAAACAAACCATATTGACCACTATATGGGTCATGAGTAGAACTGCAATCTTTAGACCCCCAGCACAGACCTCTTGCCACATGAGCTAACTAACTGTAGCGGTAGTAGGCTGTTGTCCTCTGTGACCTAGCCAGTAGAGATTGATGAAAGACATACTTTCTTAGTCTGTTTCACAGCTATTTGCTACACATAAGGAGGAATGATGATTCTCAGGAATTCTGAGTTCAGTTCAAAGTTCAGGAGGAGAGTGTTTTCTGGTGGTTATTGATCTTTTTTTATATCCTGTGCTCCCAGTGTCAAAAACCGAGGTGAGGTTGAATTAAGCTAATCATTTACTGTTTCCACGTGTCAGATGTAGAGAAAGTAACACTAATGAATCGTCAGAGTAAGAGGGTGTTAGGTTATAAAATGACAAGATAATGCTTGTCAGCAATTTATCTTTAAGAATTTAGTTTTAATCTTAGATTTTCATTTTGTCATTTGACTTTTAACATATAGCACTTGCAGTTCATTTTTGTGGCCCATATTCAAGAAACATCGCTATCCACAAAATCACTTAAGCACCTGCTTAATTTGAACTCAATAGAGCTCAAACACAAGTGATTTCATGAACTGGGTCCTATAATGGAATATATACATTATATTGCAACAGAAATATCATGGAAGCTAGTTAAGTGACATGGCATTTTAATGTACTAGCCTTTCATTTTTTTAGACATTAGTTTGATCACCAGGAAAACCAATTCTTCAGGGACAGTTTTCCATATCACTAAACATAACTTGAAGTCTTCTCAAAACATGAATTACAGAATACTGGAATAGCTTGGAGGCACTACGGTGCTGTCGAAACAATGTGGCCCAGATCCTCAAAGGTATTTGAGGATCTCGGCTCATGTAAAATTTTGTCTAGGAACTGCATGTGCTTTGTTTAGTTCTAGCCAATGCCGTCAGTATCTCTTTCAGTGACATTAAAATGCACTAAACTAGACAGTCCTATGCAATGTCTGGTTATTACTATGCCATCATTGTTTGAATGACTGTAGTCATAGTTTAGAGTTTGGTTCAGTTACTACTCGGAATAAACTCTTATTTGTAAATGTTTGGGGGAGATCTATATTTTCTTTTTGTTTTACTTAGATTGTATTTTACTGTAATCTGCTGTTGCTTCTGCTTGGTTCTGTAGTGAAGTACTGTAGGATCTCAACTACCCGAACACTAGAATTATTCATATAATTAGAAGTCAGTTTAAAGAAAAATACTGTAACAAAATGTTCAATAAAGGCTTCCCTTCTCCATCATTTGCCGAAACCATTCATGGTTTATTTTTTATTTGGCCTTAGCAGCACTTTCCTTTGACATGTAAAGTCTTAAAGTTTTCTTTTATACTTCTGTAGTGTCTGTAATTGTGAACACCCATCTCCTTCCCCCATACAGCCAGAACTATCACACTCTTCTTGTTTCCAGATCTGTCCGTTATTGCCAAAATCTCTTGCACAGCTTTTCAACAAGAATTAATAAATACAAATGAATAAGTGCCTTATAACTGGTAAGCAATTAACAAATTGGCAAAGTGACCTCATAAAGTCATAGATTCTAAGGCCCGAAAGGAACATTACGATCATCCAGTCTGACCTTCTATATAACACAGGCCATAGAGCTTCCCAAGAATAATTCGTAGTGTATATTTTTTAGAAAAACATCCGCTCTTGATTTAAAAATTGGCAGTGACGGAGAATCCACCACAATCCTTTGGAAACTGTTCTGATGGTTAATTACTCTCACCCTTAAACATTTACATTTTATTTCCAATCTGAATTTGTCTAGCTTCAACTTCCAGCCATTGGATTGTATTATAACTTTCTCTGCTAGATTGAAGAGCCCATTATTAAATATTTTTTCATCATGTAAATATTTGTAGATTTTAATCAAGTCACCCCTCAACCTTTTCTTTGTTAGACTCAAGGAGCTCAATCTATTTAGCATATCTCTATAAGGTATGTTTTCTAATCCATTAATCATTCTTGTGGCTCTTTTCTGAACCCTCTCCAATTTATAAGCATCCTTTTTGAATTGTATGTCCTAGACTGCACACAGTTTTACAGCAGGGTCTCACCAGTGCCAACTACGGAGTTAAAATAACCTCTCTACTCCTAGTCAGAATTCCCTTGTTTATGCGTCAGCTCTTTTGGCCATAGTGTCACACTTGGAGCTGATGTTCAGCTGATTATCCATCACAACCCCCAAAACTTTTTCAGAGACATTGCTTCCCAGAGTAGAGTCCCCCATCCTGTAAGTATGGCCTGCACTCTTTGTTCCTAGATGTATACATTTACTCTATTAAAACACATTGTTTGCTTGTGCCCGGTTAACCAAGCAATCCAGATCACTCTGTATCAGTCACTTGTCCCCTTCATTATTTATAACTCCTCCGAATAAACTAAAATTGTTTTCTAGACAGGGAGATGTGTTGGCTGTTCCTCAGATAGGCAGGTTCAGCTACCAGTGATTTTGGATAATCAGGGAGCCTAATCTAATAAGCATGAGGTTATGTCAGTTGTTATGGAAGTGATGGAGATAGTAGAAATTAGCATTATGATTTTCTTACAGGATCCGAAAGGAGAAGCAGATGGGTTATGAAAGCACTAACACTTGTTCAAAAAACACACGTCTATTACTAGCAAACCTGATAAAAATTCTTCAAAACTTGTATTAGGTAAGTGGATTTGTTTTAGTTTATGTAGTTTCCTCAGTTAGTGTACTGTATGCACCAACCCCAGAGGGAGAATAATGGATTTAAGACAAAATCAGTTGAGCAGCTGAACAGATAGGATGCGTGTTACATAATTGCATCATGCTTTGGGAACTCCGTTGGGGCCCAAAATTCTAGTGCTGTATTAATTTGAGAAGGGGTAGTGTCTCAGCATGACATCTGTTGTGGAGTGTGGTGCAGACTTTGACACTTGCTGGATGTCTGAAGAGCAAACATGTGTGTGTTGTGTGACAAGTGACTTGACTTCTGTGTTTGGAGATAGTGACGCCCGTCCTCAGATTTGGAATCGTCTTGATAATGCCAACTCTAAATGTTTACAACTCTTGATTCAGGCCCTCCAGAAAAGCATGAGAGTAGCATAAAAATCATGAGATTTTAAAAAAATGGTGTGCTGTTTATTTGCATTCCAATTTCTGAACTTTTAGGGTATACTGGGGTCATGTTTTCAAGCTTTGTGTCACAACAATGAGGGCCAGAAACTTACTTTTTTAATGAAAGCTGAAATTCTGTGTAATCCCTTGATTCCAAGAATTGAGCCTCTAAGAAAAACAATAAATTTGGTGAGATTTGTGATGAAATTGTGAGAGTTGGCAACGCTGTTGTCAGAAATGTTTAAAACTTCATTTAAGTTTTCATTGTAATGCCAAAAACAGAAGATAATTTTTCATTTACCTAAATACAGTAATGTGTGCTGGTAAAATAGTGAGGAGATTAGAATTGCATGACTGTCCAAAGGTAGTTCTTCACATGTTCTTGTAATGATTAGATAATTCGGCATTACTTCTATCAAATTACTGTATTAAACTTCTTTAAAAGCTCTGATTCTCTAGTTTCGTGAGGATGGTGTTTCAAATATTCATTGACTGATGGTCAGTTAGTGACACCAAGTGGATTTATTGGGGAATAACATGTTCCGTTGATGAGACATCTTCTTTGTGCATGTAATGAAGGCATCAGTGGGAACGCCAGTTAAGGTTGAATTGAGATGTACGCTTAGTTCAGGACTAAAATCCTTATGCTTCACACTTCAGTGAGTAAAAATAGTTTCCAAATTTGGCAGAGGACAGTTGAATTTTCTATGTAGAAAGAATTTTCTTTGCAGAAGAGACATTTAATAATTCTCTCTCTTTCAAATTTTGCCCTGAAAATCTTGCAGGTTTTTGGGGGTGGGGGAGGCAGGCAGAGTCACTATTTAGGGAGGGCAGGAGGACACCTACCCCCTCTCCCCCAAGTTTCATACCACATTATAATTTTACAAACAATACACATATCTAAAATATGATTGTGCAGTCGCATTCTTTTTGCTGATTTTCCCAGCCTGTTCCTACAAATCCCATAATCCACAGCCACCACCTCATGGCGCTCTTCACTTCAGTGGGAAGTGTATTAACGCATGGCATCACTTCTTGTGTTGAAACAGTCCTGTGTCTACATACACATTGGTGGAGGTTGGAAGAATTCTGCTTTTTAGACATGGCGTTCCATCCTTTCTGGTAAGTATGTTTTTTTCAACGATGTGTGTCATTATTTGGTCTCTTTGATTAAAAAAATAATCCACTTAAGTTGTGCACATCCTATTCAGTTGATTCTTTAGTCCATCACTTCAGTATTCACTGAAGTTCACAGACAGGCTTCAGGCAGAGTCTGCTTCATTTTATAACATAATATACCTTGTTTATTTGAATTACATGAAGAGTAAAAGTAAGAAAACTCTCTGAACGCATAATGTGCCTATGTTCTAACTCTTACAATGTAAACACTTGTTGCCCTGACAGCCTGAAAACACACACACATAATAATAGGCCAGCGATTTTTAAAAATTATTATTATAGTTTTAACTAGTTTAGGGGATTGTTTTGTTCTTCTTGGTACTTCCTGTCAAAATGTGCAATGCATATATATTCTCTGTAATTTTATTCTTTCAAAGTTTAAGGATTACAGTACTGTTCTGTTAGTTTTTTTTACAGGTCTGTGTATTTCATAATTTTCTCTCTTATGCTTGGTTTCAGAGTAACAGTCGTGCTAGTCTGTATTCGCAAAAAGAAAAGGAGTACTTGTGGCACCTTAGAGACTAACCAATTTATTTGGCATAAGCTTTCGTGAGCTACGGCTCACTTCATCGGATGCTTATGCTTATGCTTAAATTTAATTCTTTGAGTAGTGAATTCTAAAATGTCTAACCTGCCCTGGCTGGAGTAATTATCATTATTACGCTTATTACCATCTTCTGCTTTGTCATTCATTATTTAAAGTGATACAATCAAATAGTAGTAGCCTTCTAGAATGTAAACTTAGCTTGTACTCACCTTAGCAGTGCCAGTTTTAAGAAAAAAAAATAAAGCAACTATCTAATATTGATGAGTGTCATTAACATTAGTGAAATACCTAAGTTTAGACACTGTGCAGATGAAGGTTGCTTATTTTCAAATTGCATTTTTAATTGTATCTGTAAAATAACTTTAAAATTTGAAAGAAATAAGTATGGTTCCAAGTCTGATACTAATAGTAATGATGGAGTCAAATGTTAGTGAGTCATGTACATGATTGTGACTGGTAAATGTAAATGACAAAATAATTAGAAAAATAAATCCCTGTTCTTAATGAAAGAGGAAAAAAAAAACTAAATCGCATATGTTAAAATACATTTTTAGTGGAGTGAAAAACAATTGACTAATCGGAGGTTCTCAAACTGTCGGTCGGGACCCCAGAGTGGGTCGCAACCCCATTTTAATAGGGTCGTCAGGGATGGTGTTAGACTTGCAGAGGCCCAGGGCCGAAGCCTGAGCCCCACTCTTCTGGTCGAAGCCAACGCCTGAGGGGCTTCAGCCCTGGGCAGTGGGGCTCAGGCTTCAGCTTCAGCCCTGGACAGCGGGGCTCAGGTTACAGGCCCCCTGCCTGGAGCTGAAGCCCTTGGGCTTGGGCTTTGGCTTTGGCCCCCCTCTCCCTCATCCACTACACAGGATGGTGGGGCTCGAGCTTTTGCCCCCCCTCGTCTGGGGTGGTGGAGCTCAGGTGGGCTCAGGCTTTGGTCCCTCCTCTTGGAGTTATATAGTAATTTTTGTTGTCAGAAGGGGGTTGCTGTGCAATGAAGTTTGAGAACCGCTGGAGTAGATAATGGCAATAACACAGTGTGTGTCTGTTAAAGAGAGCCAGAGTTATTGCTTCAGTGTGTGATATCCTTTTCCCTGAAGCATACCTCCATGAAGAGTTCCTTGTTGAATTCTGTGCATATACGCGGATGTCTTTTTTCTTTTTTTCTTTTTTCCTTTTTTTAAGCAGGGTTATCTAACAGTGCTAAGCAGACAGCTGTCATGCTTTATATACTGTTTGATTTGACTGACCATTTTTTCCTTTGGTTTCTTCAGTTTTATTTTGCAGAATGATTTGTCTTCACCACTAATACACTCACTAACATCTGATTCACTTGTGCTACCATAAACCAAATCAGAGTAGGAAGCAGCAATCATTTCCAAGCCTTCCATGTAATTGGGGGGAAAGAAAAAAGGAAAAAAATACTGTTTTATTTTTGCTTCATAGTGTTTTATATGTCTTTTTCATTTATTGCACAAGTATTCGCTGCCTCATTGAAAGGCATTGTTGTGTTGCCTTTAAATAATATTTAATTTAATAAAAATAAAATGAGAATAGTGTAGATTTTATTTTATTACTATTTTTGTATGTTTAAAAGCTGATTTAAAAAAAAAAAATTCCCGTGTACAATGGCACCTCTACCACCACAGCAGAGGAATATTTTATAATTTTTTAAAAGAAAGGCCCCTGACTATGAAAACGGTGACAGTGAAGAACCATCCTTTAGGAAGCATTTGCACAGATCATTTTCAAGTAGCATTGTTCTGCCCTCAACACAGAAAAACAAACAGGATAATGATCCTTGTGCCAATATATCAATGGCTACCAACTACACATCTCAGGATGTCCTGTGTGCTCTGACATCACCAGCGGGGTAGAAGGTTTTGTTAAACAGAGTTTACCTGTTCATCACAGGAAAAACAACAACATCTCCATAGCTTATTTCATTGCACAAAGAGGAACAACCAATACAGCCTAAGGTTGACATTTCAACTGTAGTTGGTTTTCTTTGTACCCCTTTATTGAATACTCAGTTGTAGAGGATTCTGTTTTTTGCTTTCCATGGCATCACTTTGCTACTCAAAGCACAATTGGACCAGGAGAACAATGCAACAACAGAACATTCATTGAGCGTAGCTTTAAGAAATGGGAAGATTTTCATAGTTTGTTAAAACAACATCCATTCAGTTCCAGGCATACGGCAGTTTTCATTTCATGGCAAAACTACTTGAAACTTAGGAGCAGCAGTTCGAAAAGTGTTGCAGATCAACTTGTTTCCAGTTGTCAGGCTTCCATAGCTGAAAATTGCCAGCGTGTTGAAACACTCTTAAAGGTATCCATGCTCTGCATGATGTTGCTTTTCCACGGCATGATGAAATACCTAATTCTAGCAATCAAGGCAATTTCATGGAAATTCTTGAGCTGGTTGCTTCAACTTAGCCCAGCCTTTTGAATAGACTAAGAAGCAAGTATGGACACTGTGATCCAGTGTGTCTGGGGCAATCCTTACTGGAAATGCCATGGTCAGGGCAGGCTGCAAAAGGGAGAGCAGATACTCCCAAGACTGGTGGGTAACTCTGAAGTTAAACTCCCCAACCAGTCACAAATTGTGCTCCTGATCCCCCACACTGGTTATTGAGAAGCTGAAAAAGGAAATCACACAGACCCCTTTATTGCATTCCAATTCTCTGGCTCCCAGTCAGCACATAGGTCCAGTACAGTAAGAAATTATTTAAACTCTGTTCACATATACAAAATGTTCTTCTGACCGCAAAGGGTCAGCCACGTTTCCAGGTCAGTATAAGTTTGGCTCTTACTCAAAATACCACACTGCCAGCCAATCCGTTGCTATCTAAAACTAAAGGTTTATTATAAAGAAAAAAGAACAAGAAGAGAGATGTTAAATGGTAAAGCAGTCACATACGTACAAAGATTCAAAGTCCACGTATCAGGCTCCTAGCAGTATTGGTGAGTTTACTGGCTTGAAAGTCCCTCTGGAACAAATCCACAGCTTGGATGGGTCATTCAGTCCTTTGTTCAGAGCTTCATTTGCAGAAAGATTACTCCAGAGGTAAGAAGCAGGAATGCCTTTTATAGTCTTTTGCCATTCAACTTGTGCTTCCTTTGTTCCAAACGCAAGCTCCCGAGCACATAGCCTGGAAGCCTTAGAGTTCTATCCATATGCATGCCCCTGCATGCCTTGCTTTGTCATAAGGTGTAGCCCTTGACCCTTTCAGTGGGTTAATTGTACCATTGATACTCCTTGATGAGCTGTCAAACAGGCTAAGCAGTGCTGATGCCAAACTGTCAGGGGGTGTCACCCAGAAGCATAGCACAAGTTTGAAATACAGACATGCATACATATCTATAACTCATAATACAAAGGTGATACAAACATATAAACAAGATTATACTTGGCAAATTATAACATTTTTGCAGATATCTTGCATGGCATATCTTGCACAGCTCATTGCAATTTTACAATATTGGTGTTCATAATATCCTAAAGTGTCCCCCAAATTCCATACAGTGTCACAGACACTGTACCTCTCACCAGTACCAGAATGATTTAATATATTCTGCAGCAGAAGCCCTGAGAGAAAGCATTGTTGAAGAGGTTGGACAAGTCAAGTATTTTTCTGTCCTTGCTGATGAAACTAAAGATGCATCAAAAAAAAAAAAAAGAGCTGTGTCTCCTTTTACACTTCTATCGAAAAGGAATAATTCAGGAAAGAGTTCTGGGCTGCTTCCACATGGAAAATCTAAATGCTGAATCCTTTTTAAAAATGATTATTGAAGAACTACAGTATTTGAAGCTTGATATTAATTACATTTGTTGCTCAGTGCTATGATGGAGCTTCTATCTGGGTGGGCAGTAGAAGCTCAAATTCAGGAAAGGATTATGCCTGCCATTTATGTGCACTGCCATGCTTGCAGGCTTAATCTTGTCATTGCAGATACATATTCCAGGATCACCCAGTATCAGGAAGTCTTTGCATTTGCCAAGGAACTGTACATCTTTAGCAGTAGTTACAAGCACCATGAACTGTTTAAGGCACAGCAGGAGCTAGGCCAGAAGGTACTCGAGCTAGGTACAGTATGTGAAACTCACTGGTCATACCAGCATGACTCCCTCTGAAAACTGCATGTAAGTTATGGCACTGTAGTGGAAACACTGGAAGCCATTTCAGTTTAGAGAGCTGATGGACCATCAGTTAGCTCTGCAAAGGACTTGATGATAAGGCTAAAGAGCTATTCCTTTCTGTTGAAGCTCTTGGTTTTGGAAAGAATATTCAAAATTTTGAATAGTGCTTTAGAAGAACTGCAGAATAAAAAACTGAATTTATCAAGTGTCATGGATTTAGTAGCAAGCAATGTTGCTGTTCAAGAAATAACATCTGAAAGACTATGTGATGAAGCAGAGATCATTGCCAAGGAACTTGAAACTGTTAGTCCGGATCAGGCAACTGGAACTTTTGATCAGCACAGAAATACAAAAAATGGCAAGAAGACCTAACAAAGTATCCTACAAGCTGGCCTTGTTATTTGTTTCTAGTACACTGAGTGAGTCATTGACACATGATGTTTCCAAGAGCACTCAAAATCTATAAAATCTGATTTCTACAATCCTGTTCTGAACAGAATTCTTGCTGAGCTTGATAGAGGATTCACCTTCAACTCCAGTTTGCTTTCTGCACTAACTGCTTGTGACCAGAAAAGTGAAAATTTTCTTGATTGTGAGAAATTGAAAATAATGGCAGATCAGTATGGATCAACAGGCACCAATTTTTGTGATCTGGATGCAGAAGTAGAAGTTGCTAAGAAGCACATTGCACCAAAAAAATTGACTTCAATTTCTGAATTCTGGAATGTTCTCAATGACATACCAAGGGGTTACCAGTCTTTGCTGTCTAATGTAGATATTGTAGATTTGTTGGCCCAAATTGCTGTAACCACCTCTTCTCCGGGACACTCTCATTATTAGAGACTGAAGTAGTGGGAGGGGGCTGGTGAAAAGGAGGGGGTTCAGCTAAACTGTGCTGACAAAACAAGGTTGCACCTTCATTTTAAAAAAAAGAGGGCACGGTCTGGATTTGACAAGCCTTTTGTGGTTTTCCATTGCCAGAAATCTGCTGCACTCCTCTGTAGGAGAAGAATCACAATGGGACTCATGTTGCCAAATACCGTGCAGCTCAGCAGTTTTGGGAACTAGCAGGAAGTTAATGCATCATTTGCAGGGGATGGGGAAAGAGTTGGAATGTGGGGGAGCATGGAGGTGTGTAGCACTTGTTACGGCTTGCCAGGAAGAAGGGCCTCTGTGTTGCTAATCATTGTAATCTGCGGGCAGAGAAGGCAGGAAAAGCTTTAATCCTTATCTGCCTTTTTGCTTCTCCTCCTGTACGAAGCCCCACTCACCTCATTACCTGAGCTCCTCAAACTCCGATATCACCTTTATACCCCACTCCTGCTTACATACTTACAACTTGCAATCCCTGCTACCCTGGGACATCACCACACAACCTCTCTGCTGCCCTCCCCATTCCCAAGCCTCTACTTTCTCTATCTCCACCAAGATTACTACCTGTGCTGTGTTGTCTGCTACCCCCTCCCCCACACTCACTTAAAGCTAAAAGGGAATGCACAACACACAACTCTTAATAACTTAGTCACTCAAATAATAAATAATAGTAATAACTAATGAATTTCCAATCAACGCAATCAGTAAAATAAACCCAGACTCTTCAACAATATGACAAACTTCCTCTCACTTGTGATACAAATTCACTTGCATTCAGTTGGTTAAAATGTACTCAGATTCTGACCTTGGGGAGATTATTATTTTATTGAAAGACATACTGTCAGTTTGAAAGTGTGTAATGTATTATTAAGACCTTAAAAAAATTTGAGGTCATAATTATGATTCATACATTTTAAAGCCAGAAGGGGACTATGTGGTCTTCTAATCTGACCTCCTTTATAACACAGACCATAGAATTTCACCAATAATTCCTGGATCAAGCCCATAACTTCTGGCGGAGTTGCAGAATATGTTATGAAGGATATCCAATCTTGATTTAAAGACTTCAAATGATGGATAATCCATGACATCCGTAGAAAAGCTGTTCCAGTGATTAATTATCCTTATGTTAAAAATTTGAACCTTATTTCTAGTCTGAATTTGTCTAGCTTCAGCTTCCAGAGATTAGATTTTGTTATGTCTTTGTCCATTAAAGAATCTTCTACTGTTAAAAATTTTGTCCACGTAGGTATTTACAGACTTTGATGACATCATCTCTTAACCTTCTGTTGGATAAACCAAGTAGATTAAACTCCTTACATCTCTCACTGTAAGGCAGGTTTTTCAGATATCAAATAATTGAACTTGCATGTCTGAGTGAGATTTTTTGTGTGTGTATAATGCATATAATCAGGGCCGGCTCTAGGCACCAGCAAAACAAGCAGGTGCTTGGGGCGGCATTATGGTGCCGGCCATGCCGCCCCTAGAAATGTGCCCCCGCCTTGATTCCGCCTGCTCCCTTGAGTGCGCTGCCGCCACTCTGCTTCTCCGCCCTCCCTCCCCACGCGTGAAACAGCTGTTTTGCGTGGCAAGCCTGTGAGGGAGGGAAGGAGAGAGGAGAAGCCGAGCGGCGGCACGCTCGGGGGAGGCGGCGGTGGTGGAGTGGAAGCGAGCTGGGGCGGGGAGTGGTTCCTCTACCCCCCCCCCCCCGTTACTTCCTGCGCTCCCCCCACACCATCGCTCACCTCCACTCTGCCTGCTCCTCTGAACGCGCTGCCTCTCCCTCACCTGAGAGGGAGTGGGGAGAAGTGGAGCAGCGGCGTGTTCAGGGGAGCAGGTGGAGCTAGGGCTGGGGTTTGGGGGAGGGGAGCTGCAGGAAAGAATGGTGTGGGGGGGAAATGCGGCATGCCTGGGGGAAGAGGCGGGGCCAGGGATTTGGTGAAGGGGTTAGGAAGGGGCGGAGCTGTGGGCAGGGGGGGCATGAAAAAAAAGTGGGGGCGGCCAAAATTTTTTTGCTTGGGGCAGCAAAAATCCTGGAGCTGGCCCTGCATACAATATGTCATATGTTCCAGTTAAAGGAATGGGGATCTATTCATCTATTTAATGTCATCTATTCATTCTAAATTGGCCAACTGAAATTGAGTTATTTTAGTAGATTAAGGGCTGTAATAGGTAGCTGTTACTGCTGTAGCACTCCCCTGGCATCAGGGCACTATATTGCAGGGGACTTTGCCTCTTGTACCTCTGTCCCACCCCTTTCTCCCCCATGTAGCCACTTCCTTGGTCTCGCAGTGGCCTAGCCCTCCAGCCAAGTGACATAAAAGTTCACTCCGCTTCCAGGGGTAATAAGAGTCCAACTATGAGTCCAGTGTCTTCCAACTAATAATTGTTCTGCCACTCTCAGGCCTCTCTGAAGTATCTTCTGCTTTTGTCTGTACTCCTAGATCCTGCAGAATTTCCCCAGCACATTTTCCCCCAGGGACTTTGGCAGTTTACGTCAGGGATTTCTCTGTTCCTTGCAGGCCTGTCTTGCTCCCTTTGGTTCTTTTCCAGCCTAGTTTTCCCATGCCTTTCTCAAAGAGGGAACTCTTCTTGTTCCTGTCTCCTGGGTCTTCTCCCTGACTGAGTTCAGCTGTTTAAATAATCCTCTCTCTCATTCTCCACAGCTGGGGTCAGTCATTCTAACTAAACTCCATCACACCCAGCCGGGATTAGTAATTACCACTACATTTCTAGATCACCAGTGAGACTGAGGGATACCGGTGACAAAGCCCAAATTTGCAAGCTCTCCATATGCAGAACTCCCACTTAATTAATGTCTGAAGGGTTTGAAGGTTCAGGCTTCATGCGATTCTGTGTCATGTAATATGATTTTGTGAACTGAGCATTTACCACTATAGAGAATGTTAAATATATCCTTCCACAAGACCCCACAGGTTTTAGGTAGTTCTGGGGACTTTTTGACTTTTGAGCTCTCAGACCTTCTACTTAATCCCCACCCTTCAAGTAGCTATTCAACCATACTTAATGTAGTACCTCATTTGATGAGATCTATTGCAGCACTTTAGCTTCACATAGAAGGGCTAGATGCCACTGATGTTTAATCTTCTTGTTTTGTGCCATTTTCTTCTTGTCATCTGGATCAGGCTGTCAGAAAACCAAGGAGATCTGTGTGGACAGTTAGGAGGAAGCCATCATTTGGGAATCAGAACCTCAGTGGCTATGGGTAGAGGAGAATAGCTTACCAGAGCCTTAATTATTTGACCTGTGGGCAGAGTGCTGCTGACTTTTACCATGTTTTGGAATTTGATGGGATCCCTGGAAATTTGTGGACAGACTAGGATCATGAGTTGTCTGGTTACTAGAGAATTCTCACCATTGCCTTAGTTAGATAATAGTGTATCCAAGGCAGTGGCTGCATTGTGGTCTCCTCTGTATGGATATGTAATCCAAACACCAGGTTCAAGGTGTGACCAGCTGTGTGGGTTGATCAGAGGTGCCCTATCAGAGTCCTGGGGAAACAACTGAGGAAATTTTTGTTTCCTCATTAATAGGGATCAGTAAGTGTTTACTCTTAAAAAATGATATTGTGACTAAGGCACTGAGATTGGTGTAGTGTTACAAAAATGATAGCTTGAATAAAAATATATTTTTCAGAATATGAAGTGGGAGTAGTAATACCACATCTGCACAGGAGGAGGAGGAGAATTCAGATTAATTTCTCACCAGTTTTCTCAATGGAAGCTGTGAACAGTAGGAACAAATTTTAAGCTTATGGTTGCATGAAAAGCAAAGCATCCAGAAAATGCTTTAATCATGGGTTTAAAAGAATGAACTTTAGTACCGCAAAGCATATGCCAAATTATTGGTGTGAAAGTACTTTTTTAAAATACTGGTCAATAAAATACTTTACTTCATTATAGATATTTTGGAAACAATGTGTTATAACAGGAGTTATTGTTCCCACTATATTTAAATGTCTTTATATCCTTTTTTTCTAGTTGCTCAGAATTTTAGGCTGAAATGTCCCATGCTTGCCCTGACTCAGAGCCAAAGTTTTGGGAAAAATTCAGCAAAATATATTCAGACATTTCTGAGAAATGGCTTTTTATTAATCAACCCATATTTTTTTATCAGAAATTTTGTGTTTGCAACTCCATGGCAAAGTCAAATTTGAAAGAAATTGATTTAATAGCTCTGAAGTTGTGAATGTTACATTTTTCATGCATCTGCAGTACATTTTTTATTTATTTCTTGATCTATGGCATGGATCAATGGGGCATGCATGTGCAAGTGGGTGTTTTGCTCAACATAAAGCGTCTTTGAAAAATCTCACTCTTGAAGAACTTCAGCATAATCCCAAACTTGCTTAGACTCTTAAAATTTCCCAAAATTTGCAAATGTTTTAGGGAGTCCACAATATCGTAGTGTTACTGTGAGGACAGTGGTGTGGCTAGAGCAGTGCCCCCTTGTAGACTTTCCAAGTGCCCAGATGCGGGTCTTCCTGGCAGGGAAGAAATCTCAATCTTTGGTGTCCACTGAGGTGGGCTCCGGCTCACCAGCTAATTGTCCTTTAAGTCTTACCCACTTTCTAGGTGTGGTTTTGAGGGGCTCAGCCCCAAAATGTTCTACAATAGAAAGCAAATGTAACTCAATAGTGGGCCATCTGCCCTGAGTCTTCCAGGGGGTGGGGATGTCCCTGTCCTTTCCTTCGGGCTTGGATCCTAAGCAGTCTATGGCCATATCTACAATTACCGGTAGATCAGCACTGCTGTGATCGATGCAGTGGTGTCGATTTTTTGGGTCTGGTGAAGACCCGCTAAGCCGATGGCAGAGCACTCTCCTGTCGACTCTGGTACTGCAGCTTCCCAAGAAGAGTAAGGTAAGTTTGCATCCCATCGACACAGCGTGTTGTAGACACTGTGGTAAGTTGACCTAAGCTACATCAACTTCAGTTACGTTATTCACATAACTAAAGTAGCGTAACTTAGGTTGACTTACTGCGGTAGTATAGACAAGGCCTATGATTCGAGCATTGAATGTTCCTTGGGGTCTAACTGTTCCTCCCAGTGGCTGCTCCAGCTAGAAAGGCTGTCTCCACAACTCTGTAAGTAAAGAGAGGCAGAGCTCCATCCTCCTTCCTGGCCAGTCAAGCCCTGAAATGATCCAGGCTCTCTCCATTTATTCCCCCTCCAGGCTTGGCAGTGGCCACAGGTATAGCTGGGCAGGGCTAGCTGAGCTAAAAGGCTCTCCTTAACCCCTTCTCTATTGGTATGGGACTCCTCCAACCCATCACAGGAGGTGACTTACATTTGCCATATAGCCTAGCGTAATGAACAGTGCTCTATTCCCAACTTTGCTACTGACTGGACTTACTAAAACTTCCTACATAAGGAACACTGTGAAGTAAGCAAATATCATTATCCTCCTTTAAAAATGAGGATTGTAATCCAATTTGAAAACAGTAGTTGCCTAAAGTTATACAGTAAGTCATGTGAGAACCAGCATTAGCAAATAGATTTTTCGAAATCATGGCCCGTGGCAAATCCACACTGCCACCCAGACAAGTAACTTAATCTCTCTGTCTTGCACATCTGTAAAATGGCAATGTTTCTAGAATCATAGAAATGTGGGATTGGAAGAGACCTTGATAGGTCATCAAGTTCAGTTACCAGCACTGAGGTAGGACTAAGTATTATCTAGACCGGGGGTCGGCAACCTTTTGGAAGTGGTGTGCCGGGTCTTCATTTATTCACTTTAATTTAAGGTTTCGTGTTCCAGTAATACATTTTAACGTTTTTAGATGGTCTCTTTCTATAAGTCTATAATATATAACTAAACTATTGTTGTATTTAAAGTACATCAGGTTTTTAAAATATTTAAGAAGCTTAATTTAAAATTAAATTAAAATGCAGAGCCCCCCGGACCGGTGGCCAGGACCCGGGCAGTGTGAGTGTCACTGAAAATCAGCTCGCTTGCCGCCTATGGCATGCATGCCATAGGTTGCCTACCCCTGATCTAGACAATCCCTGACAGGTATTTGTCTAACCTGTTCTTAAAAACCTCCAATGATGGAGATTCCACAACCTCCCTGGGTAATTTATTCCAGTGTTTAACTACCCTTACAGTTAGAAGGTTTTCCTAATATCTAACCTAAATCTCCCTTGCTGAAATTTAAGTCCATTACTTCTTGTCCTGTCCTCACTGTATAAGGAGAACAATTTATCATCTTCCTCTTTAGAACAACCTTTTACATACTGGCAGACTGTTATGTTCCACCCCAGTCTTCTCGTCTCCAGACGAAACAATCTTTCCTCATAGGTCATACTTTCTAGACCTTTAATCATTTTTGTTGCTCTCCTCTGGACTTTTTCCAGTTTGTCCACATCTTTCTCAAAGGGTATGTCTACACTACGAAATTAGGTCGAATTTATAGAAGTCGGTTTTTTAGAAATCGGTTTTATATATTCGAGTGTGTGTGTCCCCACAGAAAATGCTCTAAGTGCATTAACTCGGCAGAGTGCTTCCACAGTACCGAGGCTAGAGTCGACTTCCGGAGAGTTGCACTGTGGGTAGCTATCCCACAGTTCCCGCAGTCTCCGCTGCCCATTGGAATTCTGGGTTGAGATCCCAATGCCTGATGGGGCTAAAACATTGTCGCGGGTGGTTCTGGGTACATATCGTCAGGCCCCCGTTCCCTCCCTCCCTCCGTGAAAGCAAGGGCAGAGAATCGTTTCGCACCTTTTTTCCTGAGCTACCTGTGCAGACGCCATACCACGGCAAGCATGGAGCCCGCTCAGCTCACTGTCACCGTATGTCTCCTGGGTGCTGGCAGACACGGTACTGCATTGCTACACAGTAGCAGCAACCCATTGCCTTGTGGCAGCAGATGGTGCAATAGGACTGGTAGCCGTCATCGTCATGTCCGAGGTGCTCCTGGCCACATCGGCCAGGAGCGCCTGGGCAGACATGGGCTCAGGGACTAAATTTGGAGTGACTTGACCAGGTCATTCTCTTTAGTCCTGCAGTCAGTCCTATTGAACCATCTTATGGTGAGCAGGCAGGCGATACGGATTGCTAGCAGTCCTATTGCATCATCTTCTGCCGGGCAGCCATGAGATGTGGATGGCATGCAGTCCTTCTGCACGGTCTGCTGCCAGCCAAAGATGTAAAAGATAGATGGAGTGGATCAAAACAGGAAATAGACTAGATGTGTTTTGTACTCATTTGCTTCCCCCCCTCCCCCGTCTAGGGGACTCATTCCTCTAGGTCACACTGCAGTCACTCACAGAGAAGGTGCAGCGAGGTAAATCTAGCCATGTATCAATCAGAGGCCAGACTAACCTCCTTGTTCCAATAAGAACAATAACTTAGGTGCACCATTTCTTATTGGAACCCTCCGTGAAGTCCTGCCTGAAATACTCCTTGATGTAAAGCCACCCCCTTTGTTGATTTTAGCTCCCTGAAGCCATCCCTGTAAGCCGTGTCGTCAGTCGCCCCTCCCTCCGTCAGAGCAACGGCAGACAATCGTTCCGCGCCTTTTTTCTGTGCGGACGCCATACCAAGGCAAGCATGGAGGCCGCTCAGCTCACTTTGGCAATTAGGAGCACATTAAACACCACATGCATTATCCAGCAGTATATACAGCACCAGAACCTGGCAGAGCGATACCGGGCGAGGAGGCGACGTCAGCGTGGTCACGTGAGTGATCAGAACATGGACACAGATTTCTGTGAAAGCCTGGGCCCTGGTAATGCATGCATCATGGTGCTAATGGGGCAGGTTCAAGCTGTGGAACGCCGATTCTGGGCTCGGGAAACAAGCACAGACTGGTGGGACCGCATAATGTTGCAGGTCTGGCACGATTCCCAGAGGCTGCGAAACTTTCACATGCGTAAGGGCACTTTCATGGAACTTTGTGACTTGCTTTCCCCTGCCCTGAAGTGCGTGAATACCAAGATGAGAGCAGCCCTCACAGTTGAGAAGCGAGTGGCGATAGCCCTGTGGAAGCTTGCAATGCCAGACAGCTACCGGTCAGTCGGGAATCAATTTGGAGTGGGCAAATCTACTGTGGGGGCTGCTATGATGCAAGTAGCCCACACAATCAAAGATCTGCTGATATCAAGGGTAGTGACCCTGGGAAATGTGCAGGTCATAGTGGATGGCTTTGCTGCAATGGGATTCCCCAACTGTGGTGGGGCCATAGACGGAACCCATATCCCTATCTTGGCACCGGAGCACCAAGCCGGCGAGTACATAAACTGCAAGGGGTACTTTTCAATAGTGCTGCAAGCTCTGGTGGATCACAAGGGACGTTTCACCAACATCAACGTGGGATGGCCGGGAAAGGTACATGATGCTCGCATCTTCAGGAACTGCGGTCTGTTTCAAAAGCTGCAGGAAGGGACTTTATTCCCAGACCAGAAAATAACTGTTGGGGATGTTGAAATGCCTATAGTTATCCTTGGGGACCCAGCCTACCCCTTAATGCCATGGCTCATGAAGTCCGTACACAGGCAGCCTGGACAGTAGTCAGGAGCTGTTCAACTACAGGCTGAGCAAGTGCAGAATGGTGGTAGAATGTGCATTTGGACGTTTAAAGGCGCGCTGGCGCAGTTTACTGACTCGCTTAGACCTCAGCGAAACCAATATTCCCACTGTTATTACTGCTTGCTGTGTGCTCCACAATATCTGTGAGAGTAAGGGGGGGACGTTTATGGCGGGGTGGGAGGTTGAGGCAAATCGCCTGGCTGCTGGTTATGTGCAGCCGGACACCAGGGCGGTTAGAAGAGCACAGGAGGGCGCGGTACGCATCAGAGAAGCTTTGAAAACCAGTTTCATGACTGGCCAGGCTATGGTGTGAAAGTTCTTTGTTTCTCCTTGATGAAACCCCCCGCCCCTTGGTTCACTCTACTTCCCTGTAAGCTAACCACCCTCTCCTCCTCCCTTCGATCACCGCTTGCAGAGGCAATAAAGTCATTGTTGCTTCACATTCTTGCATTCTTTATTCATTCATCACACAAATAGGGGGATGACTACCAAGGGTAGCCCAGGAGGGGTGGTGGAGGAGGGAAGGAAAATGCCACACAGCACTTTAAAAGTTTACAACTTTAAAATTTATTGAATGCCAGCCTTCTTTTTTTGGGCAATCCTCTGTGGCAGAGTGGCTGGTTGGCCGGTGGCCCCCCCACCGCGTTCTTGGGCATCTGGGTGTGGAGGCTATGGAACTTGGGGAGGAGGGCGGTTGGTTACACAGGGGCTGTAGTGGCAGTCTGTGCTCCAGCTGCCTTTGCTGCAGCTCAACCATACACTGGAGCATACTGGTTTGATCCTCCAGCAGCCTCAGCATTGAATCCTGCCTCCTCTCATCACGCTGCCGCCACATTTGAGCTTCAGCCCTGTCTTCAGCCCGCCACTTACTCTCTTCAGCCTGCCACCTCTCCTCCCGGTCATTTTGTGCTTTCCTGCACTCTGACATTATTTGCCTCCATGCATTCGTCTGTGCTCTGTCAGTGTGGGAGGACAGCATGAGCTCAGAGAACATTTCATCACGAGTGCGTTTTTTTTTTTTCTTTCTAATCTTCACTAGCCTCTGGGAAGGAGAAGATCCTGTGATCCTTGAAACACATGTAGCTGGTGGAGAGAAAAAAAAAAGGGACAGCGGTATTTAAAAAGACACATTTTATAAAACAGTGGCTACACTCTTTCAGGGTAAACCTTGCTGTTAACATTATATACATAGCACATGTGCTTTCGTTACAAGGTCGCATTTTGCCTCCCCCCACTGCGTGGCTACCCCCTCAACCCTCCCTCCTCCCCGTGGCTAACAGCAGGGAACATTTCTGTTCAGCCACAAGCAAACAGCCCAGCAGGAATGGGCTCCTCTGAGTGTCCCTTGAAGAAAAGCACCCTATTTCAACCAGGTGACCATGAATGATATCTCACTCTCCTGAGGATAACACAGAGAGATAAAGAACGGATGTTGTTTGAACGCCAGCAAACATACACTGCAATGCTTTGTTGTACAATGATTCCCGAGTACGTGTTACTGGCCTGGAGTGGTAAAGTGTCCTACCATGAAGGACGCAATAAGGCTGCCCTCCCCAGAAACCTTTTGCAAAGGCTTTGGGAGTACATCCAGGAGAGCCGCGAATGCCAGGGCAAATTAATCCTTTCACATGCTTGCTTTTAAACCATGTATAGTATTTTAAAAGGTACACTCACCGGAGGTCCCTTCTCCGCCTGCCGGGTCCAGGAGGCAGCCTTGGGTGGGTTCGGGGGGTACTGGCTCCAGGTCCAGGGTGAGAAACAGTTCCTGGCTGTCGGGAAAAGCGGTTTCTCCTCTTGCTTGCTGTGAGCTATCTACAACCTCATCATCATCATAATCTTCTTCGTCCCCAAAACCTGCTTCCGTGTTGCCTCCATCTCCATTGAAGGAGTCAAACAACACGGCTGGGGTAGTGGTGGCTGAACCCCCTAAAATGGCATGCAGCTCATCATAGAAGCGGCATGTTTGGGGCTCTGACCCGGAGCGGCCGTTCGCCTCTCTGGTTTTCTGGTAGGCTTGCCTCAGCTCCTTAAGTTTCATGCGGCACTGCTTCGGGTCCCTGTTATGGCTTCTGTCCTTCATGCCCTGGGAGATTTTGACAAAGGTTTTGGCATTTCGAAAACTGGAACGGAGTTCTGATAGCACGGATTCCTCTCCCCATACAGCGATCAGATCCCGTACCTCCCGTTCAGTCCATGCTGGAGCTCTTTTGCGATTCTGGGACTCCATCATGGTCACCTCTGCTGATGAGCTCTGCATGGTCACCTGCAGCTTGCCACGCTGGCCAAACAGGAAATGAGATTCAAAAGTTCGCAGTTCTTTTCCTGTCTACCTGGCCAGTGCATCTGAGTTGAGAGTGCTGTCCAGAGCGGTCACAATGGAGCACTCTGGGATAGCTCCCGGAGACCAATACCGTCGAATTGTGTCCACAGTACCCCAAATTCGACCCGGCAAGGCCGATTTAAGCGCTAATCCACTTGTCAGGGGTGGAGTAAGGAAATCGATTTTAAGAGCCCTTTAAGTTGAAATAATGGGCTTCATCGTGTGGACGAGTGCAGGTTTACATCGATTTAACGCTGCTAAATTCGATCTAAAGTCCTAGTGTAGACCAGGGCAAAGTGTCGTACTCAAGTTGAGGCCTTATCAGTGCTGAGTAGACTGGAAGAATTACTTGTCGTGTTTTGCTTGTAACCCTCCTGCTAATACATCCCAGAATGATGTTGCAAAACAAGTGAACAGTATTACAGTGTTGACTCATTTAGTTGTGATCCACTGTAACCCTCCAGATCCTTCTTCTGCAGTACTCCTTCCTAGGCAGTCATTTCCCATTTTGTATTTGTGCAGTTGATTGTTCCTTCCTAAGTCTAGTACTTTTGCATTTGTCCTTATTAAATTTCATCCTATTTTATTCAGACCATTTCTCCAGTTTGTCCAGATCATTTTAAATTTTAATCCTATCCTCCGAAGCACTTGTAACCCCTCCCAGCTTGGTATCCTCTGAAAACTTTTTAAGTGTAGTCTCTTTGCTATTATCCAAATCATTTATGAAGATATTGACTAGAACCAGACCCAGGACAGATCCTTGTGGGACCCCACTTGATATGCCCTTCCAGCTTGATTGTGAACCATTGATAACTACTTCTTGAGTATGCTTTTCCAACCAGTTGTGCAGCCACCTTATAGGAGGTTCATCTAAGCAATATTTCCATAGTTTGCTTAAGAGGTCATGTAAAATAGTGTCTAAAGCCTTACTAAAGTCAAGATATATTACATCTACTGCTTCCCCTCTATCCACAAGGCTTGTTACCCTGTCAAAAAAGGATATTAGGTTGGGTTGACATATGTTCTTGACTGTTAACTGTTATTTATTACCTTATTTTTGTCTAGGTACTTACAGATGGATTGTTTGATTATTTGCTCCTTTTATCTTTCCGGGTACCAAAGTTAAGCTGACTTGTCTGTGATTCCATCGGTTGTCCTTATTCATCTTTTTCATGCTAGGTACTATAGTTCCCTTTTCCAGTCCTCTTGGATCTCTTCTGTTTTCCACATGTTCTCAAAGATAATCACTAATGGCTCATAGATCTCTTCTGCCGGATCCTTAAGTATTCTAGGATTATTTCATCCGGCCCAGCTGATATGAAGACCTCTAACTTGTCTAAGTAATTCTTAACTTGTTCTTTTCCTATTTTAGCCTCAGATCCTATCCCATTTATGCTGATGTTCGCTGTTTAGTTGTCCAATCACTGCTAATTTTTTGGGTGAAAACTAAAGCTAAAAGGCATTTAACATTTTGGCCATTGTTGCATTTTCTGTAATTCTTTTTATTAGAATTCTCTGTTGCATAGCCCTCTGGAGCCAAATGCACAACTGGCACTCTATGTAATGGCAATGTCATTCTTAAATATTTAAGATTTTCTGAATTAAAACTTCCTTTGGTTATTTAAGCATTATTGCAATCACTTAAAATTTTTTGCAGTGTAGATCTGGCCTAATTGTCTGTTTGAATTTTGTTCTATGTGTGTGTCTCATGTAGTCTTATTACGGAGAGCAATCCTTTCCTGTGCTGCTTTGTGATCCCATTTGCTGCTATTAACTGTCCTTTTCTAGTTCATGTTTTTAATATCAATAGGTCTCCAACTTGTGCTTCACCTCCTATCCAATTTACCCTTTCCTGGTACTTCTACTCTGCTAATTTTCCTGCTCAGTTATAATGTAAATAGAGATGGCCAGAATTAGAATGATGAATTTGGGCCAGGCTATATATTTGAATTTTCTTTATCCATGCCTATTCGTACAATTTTTGTTTCACATCAAATCCAACACTAGAAGGGGATATGTATCCTAGTCTGGATGCAGCCAAGATTCAAATGAACAACTGACTTTCTAAAACTTCCATCTTTCTTTGGAGCAAAGTTGCACAAGAACAAGTTGGTGCTGACTAACCCAAAACTAAATCTAAACTTAATCCAGATGCAAACACCATTTTCTTGGTCCATCTCTGTGAACCCTGCATAGTGATGAAGAAGAAACTTCATATTCTGTATTGATGGGAATGTTTCTAAGCAAAAAGATTAGGGTACAAAACTGTCCTCATTCCCTTCTTATGTAGACTCATGGACTTTAAGGCCAGAAGGGACCATCATGATCATCTTGTCTGACCTCTTGCACCTTGCAGGTCACAGAACCTCATCCACCCTCTCCTGTAATAGAGCTATAACCTCTAGCTGAGTTACTGAAGTCCTCAAATTATGATTTAAAGACTTCAAGTGAACAGAGACTCCACCATTTACAATAGTTTAAACCTGCAAGTGCCCACTGCTGCAGAGGTAGTTTTCTTTCCCCCTAGTTCTCATTGAGGCTCTAGTTCAGGGTTTTTTACCCAGTGGGTTGGGACCCAAAATTGGGTCGCCAGAACGTTTCAAAGGGTTGTGTGGCAGCTCCTGTGTCTCCTATCTCATGCTCCAGGCACTGCAACCTCTGGGGTCCGAGTGCCGCCAGTCAGGTTTGCCCCAGCCATCATGACAGGAGTCCAGGTAGATCAAATTTGAGCGAGTGACACTGCAACCCTATGAGCCAGGTCATAACGCCACTCAAACAAATTTGGTCCAGTCATGGGGCTGGGGCATTGCAACCCCAGAGGTTGCAATACCTGGAGCAGAGAGCAAAGTTTAGCCAGCCCCTCAGCACAGAAGCTGCCACTGTGGGGTGAGTGCCAGGCAGGACCCAAGCCTCCCGGGGGGCAGGATCCAACCAAAACCACCCCAGGGCCTCTACCCCCGGACTATTTTCTGGGTCTTGACAGGCCATAAACATTTACAAATGGGTCCTGAACCCAAAAAAGTTGAGAACCATTGCCAGTACCAAGCCTCTGTGACTTTCTCCTTGATGCTCTTCTGGTTGTCTGATTTACATTTTTCCTTTTACTGCCTCTGGTACCTAAGCCTATTTCCCTGCTCCTTTTTCCTGTCCCTTAGCCTTTACTGCTGTTCTTGGGCCGGATCATACTCCTAAAGACACATGTTGTGAGGAAGTAGAGATGGAATTGGACTTACTGAATGACAGAGGTTTATATTTTCTCCTCTACCCCCACATTATTTGTCTGTCCCTCCCTTCTGCCCCTTAGGACTAATAATTTTCTCTCTTGTACAGGTACAAAATCTCCCTAGATTAATTTTTACTGCCTTTGACATGCCACTTGGAACTTAGACCTAGCTGATTTGTTTGGAAGGATAAAACAAATGTCTGTACTGGATTCACCATTGTGATTCCCTGTTGTTGCACAAGCCATACAATTAACTGCCTCTTACATGTTCTCTCAGTCTCATCTGTGCACTTTCCACAAAGCCCCTTATGCCTGAAATTCCCTCCCTGCCTGATATGCCATGCCTCTACCCTCTTCACCTCCAAGTCTCTCCTTAAAACATATTATTTCCAGTGAGCCTACATCTCTGTAGTTCTCACTTCAGTAAGATTAACAAAATCAACTGCAGTATTTACAAATAGCACAAAATCATTGAGACTCTCAAAGCACACACGTATATTTACCCCCGTTTCTTGTTTGTTTGTTTTATGCATCTTACCCCCATCCTAAATGTTATGTTGTCTGTTTAATTTGTAAGTTTGGAGCTGGAACCCTTTCTCCAGTTGTTCGTAAAGCATGTTGGCACCCTTTTTTGTATAAGGAATTGTAATATACTGAGTAATTGTCTACTTGTGCTTCCTTTTACTGATTAGTAGACTTGGCTGATTCACCTTGTTTTCCCCACTGGTGCTGATGATAGGGGAGGCTCCAGAAAGCATGATGCTGTGAGTAAAAGTGGAGCATATTGTGCAAATGCTAATGTGTTCTCCTAAACCAGTGCTGTGCTTGGTGTTTTCATTGTAAAATGCAAACCACACATTTGTTGCAGCTGTGTGGACCGCTTTACATTGGCCAGTGATTGCTTGTTTAGTCTTCATTTTCATTTTTTTTCTTTAACTTCTAATAATTGCGAAAGGGAAAGAGTGAGGATTTGTTTTCATTGGTGAGAGTGGGAAAGAACTGAGCATGATTCCACATACAGTTGTTCAAACCGCTTGCTGTGTTTGATTTTTGACCTGCAGTGAGCAGGCTGCCAAATCTGTAGGTTGTTTTCATTTTTAATAAATGTTTCTATTCACCTATTGATAAGTTACTCTTACATACTGATTAAAGCTTTCTAAGATAAACAGCTCATTTCTCCCATTTTCCACGGTGTATTTCAGAGAGATGTGATTTAATTTGTATACATTGTTGCACTGACATTCCGTTTTGGGAACAAGGGAAGAGCTGCAGAATCTCACAATTCCCATGAACCATCCTAAAAAGAGAAGGAATCTACTTTATGAATCACTGGGTTATTTTTTGAAAACCTTGTTGGATTAAAATGACTCATTGATCTGTCTTTAGCCGGGGAAATGCTGTTTATAACTATCATGCCAAGCACAGAACATTACAATATATGTTCTGATAACACTACATATTAGCCCTACAAAATTGACAAATATTTATTTTACTTCTTTAGAATTCTAATGTACCTACCCCAGACACTTGGCACCCTTGACACTTAAGGGAAAACCAGAAGCAAACTCTACTATAAATCAGAAGTAAACAGCTATCCTATACATCAAAAAGATATCACCCTCCCCTCCCCCCTCCTTCCAGTATTACCCTTCAGGGGACCATTCCATCCTCTCTCTACTCTCCCCTGCCCCCAAAAGCCAGTAAAAAGGTGAACTTTGCAGCATACCCTGAAGGTCCACAGATTAGGCTGTATCAGATTGGTAGGTGTAAAAGCTTGAAAGTTGGGGTGTTTTCACAGAAAGTGCCCTGCAAGAAGCTGCTTCTCTCTCAACCAAGGAAGCTGCAGCTTGAATGCCTCTGCTGATCTCAGTTGTTGCAGTACGGCATAGGGGAGTGGGTCTCTCAGGTAAGAAGGCCCCAGGCCATTTAACATGGCTTTATAGGTCAAAATTAATACCTTAAAGTGCTCCCAGAACCCCCAAAGGCAGCCTGTGAAGATAATGAAGCACTAGTGAAATGTACTTGAGGTGAGATACTCTGCTTAAAAAGTAGGCTACTGAATTCTGTACTCGCTTCAGTTTCTGAATGGATTTAAGAGTTAACTTCAAGTAGGGAACACATTGTAATAGTCTGAGAGGGAGTTGACAAAGCCATAGATAAGTGGCCAAGCCCACGTCCAAAATACAAGGTCACAACTTCTTGGTTAGCCACAAATAAAAGAGGGCTGTGCAGCCGCTGCTGAAATGCGATCATCCAACAATAACTGGGAATCCAATCAGATTCTGAGGTAGCCAATACAAGCTACAAATGGTGGCCAGATCCTTTCAGTCAGATCTTCCATTTGCTTTCCTCAGTTAACCAACATCACCTGTGTCTTTACTAACTGTTGGTGTTCCATCTCACCCAGTCACTGGAAAAGGCATTCATCTGCTCCACCTGAGTTGGAAGAGAGAGAAACATAAAGCTGGGTTTCATCCTGAAGGCACCACAACCAGTACTTCCTTGTTCTCCTTCGAATGGCCTTGTATTCAATCCAGTTCACTTTGTAATACTGGCATGGACACTTGTTTCTCATTGATCACCACAAGTAGTCGTTATGCATACCCATATTCACAGAGGTCAAGGAACTCTGAGGCAACTAGAGACTGTGAGGGCTGCAATAACACAACCTTTCAATAATCTTAACCACAGAGGGAAGATTAGATACAGAGCAGTGATTAGCCATATTGTCAAGGTCAAAACATGGCTTCCTGAACAAAGCCCGTACTCGTGTTTTCTAAAGAGAAGCTGGCAGCTGCCCTCTTTATGGGAGGCACTGTTGTATTGATTTAGATGGAATAAATGGGCCAGAGATGTTAACATAACCCAGTCACTGTCCAACATTAAAGGTTCATGGTTCAGTACACAGAGACCTCAGGCTGCTTTGCACCATGGCAAACACCATTTAAAATCCTTTAACCTTGTATTAAGAGACACAGAAAAGAAGTATAGGTTTCAGAGTAGCAGCCGTGTTAGTCTGTATTCACAAAAAGAAAAGGAGTGCTTGTGGCACCTTAGAGACTAACAAATTTATTAGAGCATAAGCTTTCGTGAGCTATGAAGTGAGCTGTAGCTCACGAAACCTTATGCTCTAATAAATTTGTTAGTCTCTAAAGTGCCACAAATACTCCTTTTCTTTTTGAGAAAAGAAGTAAAAACAGTTAAAGCATTTGAAATGTAAAATATTAAGTAAGACTTTCATTTTAAAAACATTCCCTGTTCCCATTAGCTGGAGAGAGTTTTTTGAAGGAACCTCTCCTCCCCCCTTGTTTGACAATCTCTTAGATGGTGTCAAAGATGGTAATAACTGTCCTATCGGGGAAAAGAGAAGAAATTATCGGAGATGGCCTGGAGCTCCTGTTGCTGCTGCTGTTGGTAAAGTCTGATCCTGTTTCATCCCAGGTGGTGGTTTGGATTCTGCAGAGCCGGTAGAAGTGGTGATGTTATCTGGGTCCCTGTCTCTAGCCCAGTCTGATCAGGACATCACTTAACATTAGAATGAAGAAGATCTGGGGTCACATGAAGGTCCCAGAGTCTTCAAGTATCCAAAAAAGGAGTGATGGGAGGAATAGCCCCCCCTCCCCCCCCATTATTTTGTCCATCAGTTAGGCATAATATCTGACACACCAATTTTGGTCAATTAATTTCTGATTCCACATCCTTTTTTTTTTTAACCAAGCATGATTTCAACACAGTCCTTGAATTATATCAGTGTGGTCTATTATGTTTGGACTAATTTAGTCTTTTTGTCTGGTTCTCATGCACCTGTTTATAACATTCTTTACTGAAAGCAATTTTTACAACTGAGCTTACAATTAGGGTAAATATGTTGGCCCAGTTATTACAACAGCACTTAAAATCACTGTTCGTACTGGGCCCTGTGCTTCTCTGCTAACCTCCACTGTCAAGAAGGACATGGCTCTGATGCATAGGTTGCGTCATGAGGTTTTACTAGTACCTCGGAGAGCTCTACTGGTTAAAATTCAAGTAGTGATGATATAGCATTTGTTGTCCCGAAGATATTGTCCTGTTTTCACAGAAATGAAAAATTTGGTCCAAATCTTGACAATGTATAGGGAATATTTTTTTCTACTTGGTGCTCTCAGTACAAGATGAGGCTTACATATATATCTTTATTCTAGAGCTAGATGATGAAGGACTTAATAAATTAGTCTTTCCCCTTTACTTAATTGGAGAGGCTTTAAGCATTAGGAATAAAAATGAAACCATCTGTCCCATATTTCTTTGTAATGGTTGTGAGCTCTGTTCAGGATCCTTGTAGGTTTGGGGAGTGAGGAACCAAATTAAACAATAAGACTGATCCACCCAGTATGTTGCTGTGTGCGCTTGTGGGTTTGGTCAACCAGCTGCATATTTTGAAAACTCTAATGGTGCCAGTAAAGATGTGAACAAACTGGAGAGAGTCCAGAGGAGAAGAACAAAAATGATAAAAGGGTTAGAAAACATGACCTGTGAGGAAAGATTGAAATAATTGGGCATGTTTAGTCTAGAGAAGAGAAGGTTGAGGGGGGACATCATAGCCTTGAAATATGTAAAAGCCTGTTGTAAAGAGGACTGTGAACATTTGTTCTCCCAGTCCACTAAGGGTGTGGCAAGAATTAATCCTCTTAGTTTGCGGCAAGGGAGACTAGGTTAGATATTAGGAAAAATGTTCTAACCATAAGGATAGTTAAGCACTGGAACAGGTTACCAAGGGAGGTTGTGGAATCCCTGTCATTGGAGGTTTTTAAGAACAGGTTGGACAAACACCTGTCAGGGATGGTCTAGGTTTACTTGGTCCTGCCTTAGTGCAGGGGGATGGACTAGGTGACCTCTTGAGGTCCCTTCCAGCCCCACATTTCTACGATTTAAATAAAAAACACTTTATAAAAAAGCAAACAAACAAATTACAACAGCTGGAAATTTCCTTTCAGGTTAATTTTAAACCTAATTTACAAACTGTGCACCCTCTTTTCCAAGGATAGCACCTGGTTGCTAATCTCATAGGTGCTTTACTGTGTCTAAGATCAAAACATTAGGAGACCTGTTGAAACAATAGCAAAGTTGTTGCAGGCTTGGCAGATGGAGGGTGTGGTAACACTGCATCACAGACTACATTCTTGAGTGCATAGCATCATTTGCCTTGTATATTCTTGTAAATGGCAGCATTCCAACACTTAGTTATCTTCTGTTGTGCTTGGAAGATCATTATTTCCTATTTATCTCATAAATTTAACACACATCCTATTCCTCCTATTTAAACTCTCCCAGCAAAATACAACAGTGACTTCCCCTTCTGAAAAGGAAGGGCTGGCAGCTACACCCTGAAGTCAGCATGAATTGTTTATATAACCTTCAATCAGGAATTCATAATAGACTAAAGTATTTTTCACCAGAGCAGAGATTGTTGCATATTAGTATAACAGGTTTTAGTGAGACATGCTAGCTGTCAAGTGCAGCATAAACCCCTTTCAGCCATTTCACTGAAAATAGAATTGAAAGACCATACCCCCTCACCTTCCAGTACATATAAATTACATCTCTCTGGAAAACATGAAAACATTTCCCCCCAGTATTTCAGAGCAACTAAAACTGTAAAATTTGGAGTAAACAACTAAAGATGCCCCAAGCCATTCTGTTTTCTAGAGAACCCCAATATGTTAACTTGAAGTAGGACTTTGCAGACAGTGCACATTGTAGGGTATAATTTGACATTTCCCTGCGTTAGTAAAATTTTTGACACACAAGATGAGAGTTGCAGAAATTGCACATGGAATAATATCTTTTATCAAAGTCAGTAATATTAAACAATCACAGGTTACTTTCCAAATGGCTGACATTTGTCAGGAGAATGTCTGTCTGAGTTTACTTGACCTTTCTGGTCTAAAAAGGTTTGATTATTTTGAGGTAGAAATTTAAGTCAATATGGAAAATTACCTTTTTCTTACAAACAGAATCTGACTGGGACCCACTGTATACATGTTCTGCAATCATCACAGTTCAGATTACCCCAGGTTCTGCAGACCACTTCCCTTCTGCGTCCACAGGCAGGCACAAATTTGGAAATACTCTTTTAAAACATAAGTTTCTGTTGTAATTCTTCAGTGATCTTGACTAAATATGCCATGTTCCTTTTCTACTTTCTGTTACTAATAAAATTATCTATGTTTTTCCCTTAACTTTTTTTAAAAAAGCAGATCACAGATTTATCTGAGCATTGTTAAATAATTAAACCACGTTTTTTCTCTCAGAACTATAATTTGTGTCTTTTGTCTTTTTTATCCATTGCCTCATCTTTGAAGTACTGTCATAAAACTATCTGGTGAGTATTTTTCACCCCATTAGTATATCAAGGAAAAGTAAGGACATAATTATTTTTGAAAAAGCACTATATAGGTAGATATAGCTTAATGAACCCAGAGTAAGTTGCAGTCCCTGCTCTGAAGAGCTTACAATCTACTGAACAGTGCTTATGAACTGGCCGGTGTTTATGTAATTGCATTGCTGAATGCTTGCCTAATCTGGAAGAGCTATCCAGAAAGGTTTGGAAGAAGTAAATTGTGATGATTAAGCTTGTGCACACGTTTGTGCCAGACAGAATATTGTACGTTCTCTCTGGGGAGAAAGAGACTTTCCACAGGATGTCTGCATTTTGTGGTAAAAAAATGCATTACAGATGTATTCTGTAGGGTTGCTTTGATGTGGAATATTAACCTGGGGACCTTATTGTCACAGGATATTACTGAAGCAAATAGTTTCGTGAGATTATTTGTGACTTGGGAATTAAGCTTTTGTGAGTGTAAGTGTGTACTTAAACTGATGTTTGGTGTGAATTTGGCCCTGATTGTTTCATCATAAGATGAATATTTTACACATTATGAACAGCGCCCCCGCCCCCAAACTATCTATTTCCAGACACTACAGACAAACCCATAACAATATAAAATTCAGATATATTGTAGAACATTCTATGGTAACCCATGGTAGCTGCTAATTTTTTTCATGGAAATTTTAAAAGGTTTAACTAAAACAAGTAATATAGCCCTCCCTTACTGTCCCCTGTAGAGGGAAGAGCATCTTCGCAAGCAGGTTGGCTAATCTAGTGAGGAGGGCTTTAAACTAGGTTCAGCTGGGGAAGGAGACCAAAGCCCTGAGGTAAGTAGGGACGTGGGATACCGGGAGGAAGCACGAGCAGGAGAGCGTGAGAGGGGAGGGCTCCTGCCTCATACTGAGAAAGAGGGAGGATCAGCGAGCTATCTCAAGTGCCTATACACAAATGCAAGAAGCCTGGGAAACAAGCAGGGAGAACTGGAAGTCCTGGCACAGTCAAGGAATTATGATGTGACTGGAATAACAGAGACTTGGTAGGATAACTCACATGACTGGAGTACTGTCATGGATGGATATCAACTGTTCAGGAAGGACAGGCCCGACAGAAAAGGTGGGGGAGTTGCATTATATGTTAGAGAACAGTATGACTGCTCAGAGCTCCGGTATGAAACTGCAGAAAAACCTGAGAGTCTCTGGATTAAGTTTAGAAGTGTGAGCAACAAGGGTGATGTCGTGGTGGGAGTCTGCTATAGACCACCGGACCAGGTGGACGAGGCTTTCTGCCGGCAACTAACGGAAGTTACTAGATCGCAGGCCCTGGTTCTCATGGGAGACTTCAATCACCCTGATATCTGCTAGGAGAGCAATACAGCGGTGCACAGACAATCCAGGAAGTTTTTGGAAAGCGTAGGGGACAATTTCCTGCTGCGAGTGCTGGAGGAACCAACTAGGGGCAGAGCTCTTCTTGACCTGCTGCTCACAAACCGGGAAGAATTAGTAGGGGAAGCAAAAGTGGATGGGAACATGGGAGGCAGTGACCATGAGATGGTTGAGTTTAGTATCCTGGCACAAGGAAGAAAGGAGAGCAGCAGAATACGGACCCTGGACTTCAGAAAAGCAGACTCTGACTCCCTCAGGGAACTGATGCACAGGATCACCTGAGAGAATAACATGAGGGGGAAAGGAGTCCAGGAGAGCTGGCTGTATTTTAAAGAATCCGTATTGAGGTTACAGGGACAAACCATCCCCAAGTGTAGCAAGAATAGTAAATATGGCAGGCGAGCAGCTTGGCTTAACAGTGAAATCCTTGCTGATCTTAAACACAAAAAAGAAGCTTACAAGAAGTGGAAGATTGGACAAATGACCAAGGAAGAGTATAAAAATATTGCTCGGGGATGCAGGAGTGAAATCAGGAAGGCCAAATCACACTTGGAGTTGCAGCTAGCAAGAGATGTTAAGAGTAACAAGAAGGGTTTCTTCAGGTATGTTAGCAACAAGAAGAAAGTCAAGGAAAGTGTGGGCCCCTTACCGAATGAGGGAGGCAACCTAGTGACAGAGGATGTGGAAAAAGCTAATGTACTCAATGCTTTTTTTGCCTCTGTCTTCAGGAACAAGGTCAGCTCCCAGACTACTGCACTGGGCAGCACAGCGTGGGGAGGAGGTGACCAGCCCTCTGTGGAGAAAGAAGTGGTTCGGGACTATTTAGAAAAGCTGGACGAACACAAGTCCATGGGACCGGATGCGCTGCACCCGAGAGTGCTAAAGAAGTTGGTGGATGTGATTGCAGAGCCATTGGCCATAATCTTTGAAAACTCATGGCGATCGGGGGAGGTCCCGGACGACTGGAAAAAGGCTAATGTAGTGCCCATCTTTAAAAAAGGGAAGGAGGAGGATCTGGGGAATTAAAGGCCAGTCAGCCTCACCTCAGTCCCTGGAAAAATCATGGAGCAGATCCTCAAGGAATCAATTCTGAAGCACTTAGAGGAGAGGAAAGTGATCGGGAACAGTCAGCATGGATTCACCAAGAGCAAGTCATGCCTGACTAATCTAATTGCCTTCTATGACAAGATAACTGGCTCTGTGGATGAGGGGAAAGCAGTGGACATGGTGTTCCTTGACTTTAGCAAAGTTTTTGACACGGTCTCCCACAGTATTCTTGCCAGTAAATTAAAGAAGTATGGGCTGGATGAATGGACTATAAGGTGGATAGAAGGCTGACTAGATTGTCAGGCTCAACGGGTAGTGATCAATGGCTCCATGTCTAGTTGGCAGCCGGTATCAAGTGGAGTGCCCCAAGGGTCGGTCCTGGGGCCAGTTTTGTTCAATATCTTCATAAATGATCTGGAGGATGGTGTGGATTGCACCCTCAGCAAGTTTGCAGATGACACTGAACTGGGAGGAGAGGTAGATACGCTGGAGGGTAGGAATAGGATACAGAGGGACCTAGACAAATTAGAGGATTGTGCCAAAAGAAATCTGATGAGGTTCAACAAGGACAAGTGCAGAGTCCTGCACTTAGGACGGAAGAATCCCATGCACCGCTACAGACTAGGGACCGAATGGCTCGGCAGCAGTTCTGCAGAAAAGGACCTAGGGGTTACAGTGGACAAGAAGGTAGATATGAGTCAACAGGGTGCCCTTGTTGCCAAGAAGACCAATGGCATTTTGGGCTGTATAAGTAGGGGCATTGCCAGCAGATCGAGGGACGTGATCGTTTCCCTCTATTCGACATTGGTGAGGCCTCATCTGGAGTACTGTGTCCAGTTTTGGGTCCCACACTACAAGAAGGATGTGAAAAAATTGGAAAGCATCCAGTGGAGGGCAACAAAAATGATTAGGGTACTGGAACACATGACTTATGAGGAGAGGCTGAGGGAACTGGGATTGTTTAGTCTGTGGAAGAGAAGAAAGCGGGGATTTGATAGCTGCTTTCAACTACCTGAAAGGGGGTTCCAAAGAGGATGGATCTAGACTGTTCTCAGTGGTAGCAAATGACAGAATGACGAGTAATGGTCTCAAGTTACAGTGGGGGAGGTTTAGGTTGGATATTAGGAAAAACTTTTTCACTAGGAGGGTGGTGAAGCACTGGAATGGGTTACCTAGGGAGGTGGTGGAATCTCCTTCCTTTGAAGTTTTTAAGGTCAGGCTTGACAAAGCCCTGGCTGGGATGATTTAGTTGGGCATTGGTCCTACTTTGAGCAGGGGGTTGGACTAGTTGACCTCCTGTGGTCCCTTCCAACCCTAATATTCTATGATTCTGTAATCCATCCACACACTTCCCTCCTGACAGTCATTCCCTTCCCTCTGCACAAATCCCCAGCGCATGCAAAATGGTCAGTTGACACAAGTAGTTGCTGTTTTCTGGGTCTGCATAAGCTGTCAGTGAAATCTGTGGGAGTTATTTTAATAATGTTTTACACTCAATTTACAATGGCATAAATATCTAGACAAGATGAAGGGCAGTGGAGGGAGAATTGGGCCCACAGAACTTGGTATATGGTTTTTCAATTAGATAATTTTTATTGAAATTATGTTGCTGATTTCTATTTAAAAAGAAAAAGCTCAGTCCATCCTGTAAACTTTGCCAACCACGTGGTCTGACTTCTGTTAAGTTTTCATAACCAAATGAAATTTCAGAAACTTTTGTTCCTTTATAGTGGCCAAAGTCTGTAAACGGACAGAAACTTAGAAATTGGCCATCATGGCAAATTATCTCAATTTAAAGGCTGTGTTAAGTTTTCTGATTCAGAATTGGCATCAACCCTTTATTGTAGTTTCACAATTTCTTACTGCTTTATAATACAGAAAACAGGATATGCTTGGTAAAAAGAGATCTCCTGTAGGGCACTTCGTATATTTTGGAATAGGATTTTTTTCATGTTAGGAAATTATTTTTTTTATGAGTAATCTGCACATTTTAGGACCTGTGCACTTTCCTGAAATAGGTTACATTTGCAGGACAGTTCAGTAATGTCACAGAAGAAATTGCATCTGAATGTAAGGTTTTTATCTATAGTGTATTAAGTGCTTTATACAGTCTATTTTTAAAAATAATTTGATATAGGACATTCACCATTGATCTTCAGCGACAGTTCCACAATCTAAAAGCTGTTCTCTGTTGCTCAATTTCATCCCATGACTCCTAAGTTATCCTATCTTGGATTGCCTTAAACAAAAATGTACTGTAGTACGTGTATTTTAATTTTTTATTTTACCCTTTGCATTAAGGGCCAGATGTACAAATATATTTAGATGTGTAAAAATACAGATAGGTGCCTCATGGGATTTAGAAAAGCACCCAAGCAAGTTAAGTGCCTAAGTCCCAATGAGAGCTAGGCATCTACCCTGTTTAAGCTTTTCTGTTAACCCCACAAGGTACCTATCTTGCCATCCTTAGGCAAATCTGACCCTAACTGACCATCATAGTGCCAAGTAGCATTTCAGGTGATATTACATATAGCTCAGCAGGTTAGGGTGTTGACTTGAGTGTCTTTCCACTTGTCAAGAACATTGCTTTCCTGCTTATGAGTATTATTAAGCAAATTTGGCTAGAACAACTTGCAAATGATTCACAAAGAGAACAATTAAGATTTTATAGGCTTAGTTAAAATACTTACCTTAAAACACATTTTACCAGAATGGTTTCCTGATGGAGCAGGCTGCTGTATTCATACTTACTTCTGCTTTATCTTCTTCTGAATATATCAAATGACACTAGCTGTGGTGTAAGAACAATGTAAACCTACTTTTATGCATGAGATCTGTTGTGAAAGATGCTGTTTCAGAGATTTTTAAGAGCTGGAATTTCTGCATAATTGAAACTTGTTTAATTCAAATAATATATTTGGGATTTGATGTATTGCAGATTCCTACCAGCTTTGGGTACAGTCTTTCTGACAACCACTATGGAGAAGATTGAAGAACAGTTTGCTAATCTGCGCATAGCAAAACGTTGTGCACTAAATGGAGACCCCACTTACTTACTGGATATAGATGTTTCAAAATCTGTTGAAGCAGAAAGCAACCACTTAGTTGCCGTTTCATGTTCCAATAAATCAATTAAAGTATATAACAGAGAAACGTTACACTTGCTAAGGGAGTATAGTGGCCATCCTGGGTTACTTAATGGAGTCAGATTTGCTCATACAAGTGAGAATATGTTGTTTTCAGCATGCAGTGATGGCACAATAAAATGTTGGGATATTCGCTTAGCTACTCAGGAAGCTGTACAGTCATTCAGTGGTTATCCTTCGAATGTTTTCATCAGCTTTGATATTAATTGCAGTGATCTTATAGTTTGTGCTGGGACAGAAAAAGTTGAAGAGGACACATTCATGGTGTTTTGGGATGCAAGAAGTAATACAAACTATGCATGCGCAGCTAAAGAGCCCTTAGGAACCTATTCAGAGACTCACAATGATGATATCACTAAAATATGTTTCCATCCTATCAAACCCAATTTGGTAGTCTCTGGATCAACTGATGGATTGGTTAATGTGTTTGATATTAACAAGGAAAATGAAGATGATGCTTTGATTGCAACTTGTAATTCGAATTCATCGGTAAGTTTTATTGGTTGGTCTGGGAAAGATTATAAACAGGTATATTGCATGACACATACGGAAGGATTTTGTTGGTGGGATCTTACTCAAATAGATACTGAGGAACCAATGACATTGTTGCAGATTCTGGATGTCAGAGAAGTAGTCTTCATTGAAAATAGCAACTTAAACTATCTGATAGGTGGCTTGTACCATGAAAAGGCAGACAAATTGTTTGTTGTTGGTGGAACAGCTATGGGGAACATTCACCTAATAAACTGTGGCATTGATGGACTGAGCCTTGTGGGCACCCTTCATGGAGGGCACTCTGCTACAGTTCGCTCATTCTACTGGAACATGACAGATGATTCTTTGTTGACTGGTGGAGAGGATGCACAGCTGTTGTTATGGAAACCTGGAGCTGTGGAAAGGTCCCTTGTAAAGAAGGCATCTATGAAAATTGCTTCCTCTGTTCAGCAGCAAGTGAGAGTTCACAGCACCTCTCTCAAACGCAAGAAAAAGTAAAATTATGAAAATGGGACTATTAAATTTGTAGAGTTCACTGTTCTGAGCATTGTATTTGGGATGGTGATTTATTTGCACTATGTGGCAAATATAATTTAGTATGTAAATTTTACCTAGAAATGACCCTCACTTTATCACGTGAATAACTGTTTAAAAAAAAGCAACTGATACTTATTAAAAGGGTAAACATTTACTTTGTATTCACTGAACAAAGTATGTCTTACAATATTGTATATTTTTATAACAAATTTATTATATCAAAATATATTGGCACAGAGATCTTGGATTAGAATAAAAGCCTGCAACTTGTACACTTTATATTACTGCCCACAGTGAAATGTTTTGGACATATTTTAAAAAATTTCAGATTTGTAGCCATCTTTTTCTTACTTGCCTTACCGATAATTTAATGAATGAAATTGCTAAATATATCAAAGACTTAGTGTTACTTACTAATTCTTAGAGGAAGTACTTATTGATGAAATAGAGAAAGGGTATTGTTTTGCACTATTCTCTCACTATTTAATGACAAGTATATAAACAGTGGTTCACAGAACACACTTTATAGCAGAAGTGTGTTTGTTCTAGAAAACAGTAATACTTACTATATCCAAAGTACCTGTAGCCTTTTTTATGCTTATGAAAAGTGTTATAATTGACAGTATTTGGAGAGATTATTTTCTAATCAACACACCCAGTCTATGAAAATTGCAAGCTACCCCACACTATCCTGGCAGTGTATCTCAATACTGACCTGGAAGCACCATCTATAAAGACTGAGGAGGTAGGTCAGTCTCAGTGGGTCATAGGAATTGATGCATATGATCTCCCCAATGCTCCATCTAGTCCACTACCTGTTTTTGACGTGCCATCCCACATGCCACATAGGAAGATATAGAAAAACTTTCAGAATGTAGTTATGGAATAACCTGCCTATAGAGAGTTTCTTTTTAACTCTCTTTAGCTTCTGCCCTGCAATATATGCACAGTAAGTAACTAGGCTCTTTACAGCACAAATACTACTGTCTGTGGACACCTCTCTAAGAGCAATGAGATTTCACTAATCTCACCAAACAGCCATTGGGTGGTGTAAAAATTACCTTGTACCTTCAAAGTTGTTGGTTGTCTGTCTCATTCTGCTCCTCTGGCACATTTTAACCTCTGTGCCTCTCACTCAGTACTCTGAAAGTTGCCTTTATCGTATTCTGCCCTCTCTAAGGTTGTAGTAACATTCACGTCAAATGTATCAGTAATTACCCTACATTTAACAGATAAGTACTATGCTTCAGTGAAGCTTAAACAAATGGAAGAATTGGTATTTTACAGACTAGACAGAGCATGGAAATCAAAAGGATTGTAAGTTTAATACACATATAAGTACTTTGAAGATATTTATAGACTGCATCTAAACTTGAAAATACCCTGTAGTTTGAAGTAAAAATGGTGTTTAATTCACTGTGCATCAAGGGTAATTTATTTTCAGCTATCCCACAAGTATGGTTAATACTACATGTTATAAACATACCTGGATTAATCTCCTGTGGAAATGAGTCCTCTCCAAATACACATGCATCAAGTTTCCTTCTGATATTTATACTAAACAATATTTTGGTTTTTTTATATAGCTAGGGAATATTTAGCTTTATGCTCACTTCATACCTGTCCTTTGGTCATGATGAAGGTGTGATTACATTGCATTTATTAGCACTAAAGATTCCTTTAAAGCACACTTTCAACATCAATATCCTGCTTCTCTGAATAGATTTTATCTGTTATTAAAAGTTACATCTATTAATATCAAAAATTATTGTTCTGTATCTTGTTTACTTTGTGCACTGGAAACCATTTTTTTTAATGGTTGGTGTCACAGTTACAGGGCTCAACACACCCTGTTCTCAAGCCTCTCGCTTTCTCCTGTCTCGTGATGGAATCACACAACTCTCCCTTTCAAAGCGGGCCTTTGGCTGCAGACCAACTGCCACATGAGCATCACCTAACACCGCTTTCAGATGCTGTCTTCCATAGAGACCTCCTTCAGCAGGAAGGTGCTACAAGCAGTGGCCCAGTAATAGTACTGCCTTTTAAGCAACCTTCATGGGAAGAGATTCTTTTTCTAACTCATTCTATTTTACTTTCTCCTTATCTCTCCCTACTTCTGTTTCCTGCTTGCTACTTCCCAGATGTAATAGAATTATGGGAGACTCTCTTTCCTTTCTGCTAGCAGTCTCCCCCACAATTCTACCCACCCTGGATGGCTCGTTAGCCAAGGGGGTCAGCATTTTGTTTGGACAGTTACTATGCAGACAGTTGCTTACAGAACATAGTTCATGAGTTGGCATTTGTTGTTAATATCTTTCTACGAGTTTTACACAGCTTCGGAATGACTCATCTGGTGGCAAGTGGGAGGAGGAGGCATGGCCAGCATATGCCGTGTCACAGCTTTGAACCGCCTCTGGACACAGCAGAATGGAGGGGAGCAGTCCAGACATAACAGAATTGTGATAGTTGCTGCTACCAAAATGGAAAATTTCTTACCTGATCATTTCCTATCTGTGTGCCTAAATGTAGGTTTCTAAAGAAATGTGACCAGAACATCTGTTTTCCCATTTAACAGTCATTTTCCCATTCCAGTGGCTCCCTACTAACATACACTTTTTGAAACTAATTATCATTAGTATCAGTTTACTTAATATATCCACTGGTTTTTAGAAATATATTTTCTGCTTTATTTAAATATCTTCTGCCACGTTCCTTAATATGAATTTTAATGGTAATTCTTACAAGATAACAATAATTCAAATTTCAGAAGAAATCAAAATATTATACTTTAAAAAGGGATACAAATACTTTCAGAATTGTTCTTGGAATGGGGTTAATGTTAATGCAACTAACCTGTGCTCTGTTTATTGGCTAGTCCAATCTGTAAGAGCAGAGTAAAGTAGTTCAGAGTCATTTCCCCACCCCACATTGCTTAAGAACAATAGTTAACCTCAGAATATTTTCAGAGTCTAGAAAATGTTCCTCATCAGAATTGGAACTATTTTAAAGCAAGTCAAATGTTAAGGCTGGATTACTTGACGTTGTTTGTTTTAGCTTATGCTGAAGCCCTATCATTAGTCTAGCTTCTTATTTTGATTATTTTTCTGGTTCAAAAAAAAAAAAAAAGACAGTAAAAGCAATGGTTTACTCAACTGTAATCATAAACACTTGAGAAAGATCTGTGGTGGTGACAAAATTATGCAATTAAAGGCAGCAGTGGAAGTGAATATATTTCACTTTAGCTCTGCACTACACGCTACAGTCCTGCTTTTAAAAAAAGTAGTAGTCTGTTTATTGTATGATTTTGTGTTGTCTGACTGAACAGGATGTGATTTTCTTCTAGGTGGCTCTGGAACCTCCAGAGGGCGCTCTCAACTCTAGGAGACTGATGCTGTGGTTCCTCTCCCCACGTCTCTGAATTTCTTATGTAGTTTGGGGTCCTGGTATCAATTTGTGAGAACTGGAGGGTCTGGAAGGCATATGGGGGGGCGGGTTGTTGTGGATATTTCCTGGGACCTTCCACCATTTTAGGGAGTAACGCACCTAATTAGGGACCAGCACCTGATCTTTCATGGGCTCAGGGGAGCAGGAAAACCTGGAGACATCTGATGTGTGATATTGCCCATGGAGTGATCCTTATGTACACATTAGGAGGCCCAAAAGCTGAAAACACTGAGCCATGGTTGGCCTCATGCACTCTCGTAGCGTGAAAGTGAGATCCTGGATCTCCTGGAATCTTTCAAGTGATGGATAGATTTTTGCCAACAAGGTGTCTATGTCCACTTGTATGTGAGATATCCTTGTCAAGGGACTCAAGGAAATTTTCTTGACGTTTATTACAAAGCTGGGTACTTGCAAGAGATCCAGAATCCTAATTGTGGTGGTGTGCACTGCAGACTGGGTCAGAGCTCTAATCAGGATATCATCTGGAAAGGGTAACCCTGCAACCTGACTCTGGCTATCATTACCACTAACATCTCTGTAAAGACCGTGGGGGCTCACGAGAGACCAAATGGGAGAGTTCAGTACTGGTAGTGGTCTGTGCTGTTCAGCAAACCTCAGAAGCGAAGCTTGTAGTGGCATGGGCAAATGTGAATATGAAGATATGCCTCTGCCAGATTCACTAAAGTTAGGAGGTCCCCATTGGGATAGGGATGATACCATCAAAGCTAGGATCTCCATCTGGAATTTTGTCTTCTTCATCCACTTGTTGAGTTATTTCAGGTTGAGGATGGCTCTGACTCCCCCTGGTGCACTTTTGAACAACAAATAGGTGGAGTAGAATCCTGAGAACCTTTTTTCTAAGGGAACTCCTTCCATTGTGCCTTTGTCCATCAGCTGGTAGATCTCAGTCCAGATCAGTTTGTGCTGTGCAGAATCACTGGATACAGGAGTCTGGATGAAGAAAGGATGGGGTGAAGCCTGTGGCTTGCAGGAGTTACCCCTAATTCACACGCTCACTTGTAACCCATGGGGCTAGCCTGATATATCATTTGTTTTTCTCTATTGGCTTGATCAATTATATTATTTTGTCTTATATTTTTGTGTTGAGTAATTTCAGCAGACGTTACTTCATTATATGTGGCTGTAATGCAAGGAACCTATAGGCTTGTATCCTGTATGATTAGCTAAAACAAGTTAGCATAAGTGGATGTAACCTTTGTCATAGATAAATGGCCTACCAGTTACCCTTTTTGACTTTGGGGAACTGTGTTTACTAAAATTCTGGGATACCAGTAACCACAAGGTACATCACAAGAACATGGAAGTAACGGTTCAGGCCAAGGTAATGGTTTCAAGAATGAGATAATCGGCATTAATATGTATGGATGTTATTAATATGTAAGAATATACAAGCCTATAGAATAAGTGTACCCTCAGATTTATGTGGGTGAGGAAATAAGATTTGGACATGGAAGGTTGGACACTGACATGAATATTCAGGATAATGCCAAGACCCTGTAAGAGGGCAAACCAACATATGGAGCTACCTTCTTTTAGCTTCAAGTTCTCTTTTGTTTAGCTATCAACTCAGCTTTTGCAGTATAGCTTAGCTACTCAACACTTGACCCTGATCTCCACCATCTTGGGATTGAGGAACCTGGACCATCGGATGGATGGTCCTTTGTCTCCCACTACCAAGTCCCCAAGGAAGGGTGTGAGTATGCTAGTCTAAGTAGCTTTTGTAAGGGATGGTACCAGAAGTCCCTATAGAACCGTATTACTTCTTTTTGATTGTGGTTTGAAGCTTTGATAAATTTTTCCTTTATTTTAATAAATATCTCTAAAGCCTGGTTTTGTCCTCAGTATGAATGTCCTTGCTGCACACCCGGAGGGTCCATATGAAGTACTGAACTCTCTAAATTCTGTAATTCTGTAGCCTAATTTTGGGATAAGAACCTAATTGTCTTCTGGTCAGATCATTGGCATGCCTATAATAAGCCAGCCCTCTAAAATTAAAGTTAACACTTACCCACTTGTCTGTGGTCCACATGGACCATTCCTCTGAAAAGTGGGAAATTCTGTCATCTACAGTCAGGTCTGGGCAAAGGTACATTTGCTTGTTGTCACAGAATCATAGAAGTGTAGGACTGGAAGGGATCTCAAGCAGTCATCTAGTCCAGTTCCTGCATTCAAGGCAAGATCATGTAACAACTAGACCATTCCTGACAGGTGTTTATCTAACCTGCTCTTAAAAACCTCCAATGACGGAGATTCCACAACCTCCCTAGGTAATTTATTCCTGTGCTTAACTATGACAATTAGGATGTTTTTCCTAATGTCCAACCTAAACCCCCCTTGCTGGAATTTCAGTCCATTACATCTTGTCTTATCCTTAGAGATTAACAAGAACAATTGTTCACTCTCCTTTTTGTAACAACCTTTTAAGTATCTGAAGATTGTTAGGATGCTCCCTCCCCCTCAGTCTTCTCTTCTTTAGACTAAACAAACCCAAATTTTTCAATCTTTCCTAATAGGTCATGTTTTCTAGACCTTTAATTATTTTTGTTGCTCTCCTCTGGACTTTTGCCAATTGTCCACATCTTTCCTGAAATGTGGCACCCAGAACTGGACACAATACTCCATTTGTGGCCTTATCAGCATGGAGTAGAGTGGAAGAAATACTTCTCATGTCTTTCTTTCAACACTCCTGCTAATGCACATCAGAATGATGACTGGTTTTTTTTTTTTGTTTTTTTTTTGCGCAACAGTGTTACCCTGTTGACTCATATGTAGCTTGTGATCCACTATAACCTCCAGATCCTACTTCTGCAGTACTCCTTCGTAGGTAGTCATTTCCCAATTTTGTATGTGTGCAGTTGATTGTTCCTTCCTAAGTGGTGTACACTGCATTTGCCCTTAATGAATTTCATCCCATTTACTTCAGACCATTTCTCCAGATCATTTTGAATTTTAATCCTATCCTCCAAAGCACTTGCAATCCCTCCCAGCTTGGTATCATCTGCAAACTTTATAAGTATACTCTCTATGCCAGCGTTTCTCACACTGGGGTCCATGGGCCCCACTGATCAACTCCTTCCCCTCTCTCCCTCCCTCAGCTCCTCCCCTTCCCTCCCAGTGCCTCCTGCATGCTGGGGAACAGCTATTCAAAGGCATGCAGGAGGTGCTGGGAGGGAGGGGGAGGAGCTGGGACAGGACGTGCTCAAGGGAGGGATTGTGTCCAGGGCCACTGGTCCTGCTGATCAACTCCTCCCGCTCCTTCCCAGTACCTCCAGTTGTTCCCTGAGGTATAGGAGGCACTGGGAGGGAGGAGGAGGAGAAGGGATGTGGCACACTCGGGGAGGGGAGCATGGAAAGAGGGGAGGAAGAGGAGCAGCAAGGGTGGGGTCTCGGGGGAAAGGGTGGAGTGGGGGTAGAATCTGGGGCTGAGTGGGGGAGACTTGGGGGTCCATGAAAAAATTTAAATCAAAATGGGGGTCCTTCGGTTGCTAAAGTTTGAGAACTGCTGCTCTATGCCATTATCTAAATCACTGATGAAAATATTGAACAGAACCAGACCCAGGACCGATTCCTGCAGGGCTCTGCTCGAAATGCCCTTCCAGTTTAATTATAAACCACTGATAACTACTCTCTGGGAACGGGTTTCAGAGTGGTAGCCGTGTTAGTCTGTATCAGCAAAAACAATGAGGAGTACTTGTGGCACCTTAGAGACTAACAAATTTATTTGGGCATAAGCTTTCGTGGGCTAAAGCCCACTTCATCAGATGCATGCAGTGGAAAATACAGTAGGAAGATATATATATATACACACACACACACAGAGAACATGAAAAATGGGTGTTGCCATACCAACTCTAACAAGACTAATCAATTAAGGTGGGCTATTATCAGCAGGAGAAAAAAAAACTTTTGTAGTGATAATCAGGATAATCAGGATTCTGTGACTTCTATGACCTCCGTGACTAAATCGCAGCCGTACTTATTACCTTATTATCTTCTAGGTGTTTGCAAATTGATTGCTTGATTATTTGCTCATTATCTTTCCACATACTGAAGTTAAGCTGACTAGTCTGTAATTCCCTGGGTTGTCTTTATTTCTCTTTTTATAGATTAGCTCTATATATTTGCCCTTTTGCAGTCTTCTGGCATCTTTCCCCTCTTCCATGAGTTTTGAAGATAATTGCTAACGGCTCAGATATCTCCTCAGTCAGCTCTTTGAGTATTCTAGGATGTTTTTGATCAGGCCCTGGTGACTTGAAGACATCTAACTTGTCTAAATAATTTGTAACTTGTTCTTTCCTAATCTTAGCCTCAGATCCTACCTCATTTTCACTGGCATTCACTATATTAGACTTCCAATCACTACTAAACTTTTTGGTGAAAACTGAAACAAAAAAGTTGTTTTAACATTTCTGCCATTTCCACAATTTCTATTATTGTCTTTCTCCCTTCCCTATCCTGTCCTTGGTCTTCCTCTTGCTTTTCATGTATTTGTATAATATTTTCTTGTTACCCTTAACATCTCTAGTTAGTTTAATTTTGTCTTTACACGCTTGTGTTGTTTGATACTATTCATCATTTGTAATTTGACAGTTTCTACTTTTTGTAGGACTCTTCTTTGCATTTCAGATCATTGAAGATCTCCTGGTTAAGCTAGTGGCCTCTTACCATACTTCCCATCTTTCTTACGCAGTGGGATAGTTTGCTGGGCTCTTGGGGGCTGTGGGACCACCTCTGGGCTTTCTGCTCAAGCCTCAGTTCAAAGACTTGCCCTTGGTGTATCTAGTATCTTTTCTCTCGTACTTCTGTGAAGAGGATGGGTGAAAGGAGAGTATCTGCCAGAAAGTGAGCTTATAGTCTCTTCTTGGACCACTCTGAGGAGACAGGAGGGCCTGCTTTAATTTTGCAGCGTTTTCTGCCACTATCTTATCTAGCTTTTCTCCAAAGAGGAGAGATCCTGTGAATTAGAGGAGCAAATTAGAGATTGCTTGGAATGAGCGTCTATCTTCTGGGGGCAGAGTCATATATCATATATGCCTCCTGGCTGCTGAGCTGGATGCCATAGTCCCAGGTGAGAATCTTATTGCATCGACTACGGTGTCAGCCATGAATGCTGTTGCCAGGGAAATTTTCTTAAGTATGCAGCTGATGTCTGGGTGGTCTCTGTCCTTCAGGGCCCTAAAGTCCTCCAGCCAGGACAGCACAGTTCTTGCAAAGCATGTTGGCTGGGAGGGACACACTGAGGGTGGCTGAGGAAGCTTTGAAATCCCTTCTGAGGATGGCTTCCACTTCCCTAAGGACCTAACAGAGAGGAAATAATTCCCCTTCTGAAGGAATAACCATATCCTTAACCAGGGAGGCTACTGTGGAGTCAACCTTTGGGACTTCAGTAAGATTATTCTTTGTTTCTTGTATCTATGGTCGTGCTTGTTAATATGTTTACCTCTTATCAGGTTTTTCCAGTTCCTCCCTGATCACATCCTCAAAGAAGGAGTGCTGAGGAATCGCTGCCTTTGGGGAGGATTTTGAGGAAAGGTGTTTGTTTGGGGGCTTATCCTTAAGAGCCTGCTCCGGTTTGATCTGGTTGGTGACCACAATCTTTTTGCAGATGATGTCAAACTTCTCAGGGGGAATAAAATATTGTTGCATTTTTTCTAAGTCCTGCTCAGATTTGGAGCTTGAAAGTTCTCCTTTCTCAGTAGAGGAGGTGGGGTCTGAGTCAGAGGACAAGTACCTTTGGGATTGTTTTGCACTTTTTCTTCTTTTGGGGCTTTTTGACTTTTTGGCATGCTTTGCGGTTGTTATTGCCTGGATGTGGCCAGAGCACAGTCTTTTGTGGTTTGCCTTGTGCAGAGCTTGGAACGCTGTAGCAACTTCTCCTTCTGAGTTCTCCCCTTCAGGGTCCCACTCCTCTTGCGTGGGGACGGGCCTCATTAACAGAGTTCCCTGACTGGAATTGGGATGGAGGAGAGCTGGATATGAGCCCTGGAGAGGAAAGCTTCTAGAATTCATTGGAAAGATGACTCTTCTGGAAGGACTCAACAAGGTCGGACTGAGGGATGACTGTCTCATGAATTCTCCAGAGAATGAGGAGTGAGATAGTCCTTTGCTATAAAGTACACTATTTTCCCCAATACTTTCACTTCTGGAGATGTGTTTTTGCCAAGCAGAGCCAAGGTGCACTTATACAAACACACTCGCATCTGTTGTGCCTGCAAATATTGTACTACCATGTGCAAATCTGATCAATTATGTGAGCAAATGAGGTCTGAAGCAGTTACATGTGGATGGCTCTTGTGAAAATCATAGTGGCTTAAAATACTCACCGGATGTTTTTAAAAGTAGGAATGGGGAGAGAGCCTTGTCTTGAGTTCTTTGATTCTTGGATGATGACAGATTGAAGTGCTCTCCTGCTCTAAATTCCAGAGAATTGAGGATTGATACATGGTACTCTTGAGAATGCAGTGAACTGAGGGGATCAGACTATGTAACCCTTATTGGTACAAGGAATTTTTCCACATCAGAAACCACGATACCTTAGATAGTCACTAAGTTGCTTGCAAATGGCCAGTTGCTATGGACACATACTGTGTGTTTGTTACAAATTATGTTTTAGAATCTCTAGGAAACACTCTGCCCAACAGGACACTGAAAATAAAATTACTGTACAGTCAGACAGTCTGAGATTTGATTTGTTCAAGTTAAACAGAGATCTCTACTTCAAAATAGGGCTTGAGCCCAATCTGACATCATGTTAAATTGCTGCTTTTATTAATTAGCTGAAAGAACAATAAACCCCTGTCCGATGGCAGTGAAAGGTCCATAAAGTCATTTTAAAATAAGATTATTCAGTGATATAAACAGGCTATTAGCAGTTATAAGGCCAGATCTCACAAACCTCATGGGAATATTCATTGCTCATTAAAACAGTCCTATTGAAGTCAAAGGTACATTGACTTAATTGGGACTACCTGTGAATGTAAGGATTGCTCATGTAAAAGCTGATGATCAGGCCCTTGATATCTGTAGTATTGAATGCTCTAGCTAAAGATGGGAAGAGATTTCCGTTCTAAACCTCTTCAATTGCTCATGAGCCTTAGGGCAGCTCTACGCTACGGGGTACGTACGGGGTACGTAAAAAATGTAGCTGGAGTTGACGTACCTTAGGTTGACTTATTGCAATGTCTACGCTGCATTGGGTCAATGGGAGAAACTCTCCCATCAACTTACCTTATGCTTCTCGTTCCAGTGGAATACCAGAGTCGACGGGAGAGCGATCGGCGGTTGATTTAGTGGGTCTTCACTAGACCCACTAAATTGACCTCCAGTGGATTGATCACTGCAGTATCGATCCATCGGTAAGTGGAGACAAGCCCTTAGTAACTAAAATCTGTTTGGGCCTAATTGACCAACTACCAGACTGTTTATTGATCAGAAATGCCAGTGGAAAATATTTGCTTGAATTCAACTTTCTTTTGTTAGATGAGCATAGAATGGTTGTTATTAGGGAATACTTTTTGATAATACACCAATAACGAGGGAGTACGGAATCTCTTAAGATTGTCAGTCTGCCTGCATGTATATTGAATTAAACTGATCACTCTATTATATATAATTTGAATTAATTCTTTCAGTTAACGTTTCTATAATGAATTTGGCCTAATTGCTGAAAGGAGTACCAATAGTATTGTGACAATAAAGGAATGGAGGTGGTCTTCCTGTAATTAAAATCTTTTTCAAAGCTCAGGCCATTATGTATTTTTTTTTTTTTTTTAAGCATTTATTTAGCCAGAGTACCTGCATGCTGTTACCGAGCCATAACTTTGTGGTCATTCATCAGCTATGCAAATCCTTGCACTCTGGTTTGTGTGATGATAGTATGGGTATTCTTCATTGACCTCCTCTATTGACACCTCAATCTGGGACAGTTCCTCAGATTTGCCACCTGAAAAGAATGGCTCAGGTGTGGGAATCTACCTCATGTCCTCAGTTGTGAAGACTGAGGCAAAGAATTAATTTAGCTTCTCCACAATGGCCGTCTTTCTTGAATGCTCCTTTAGCAACTCAGTCATCCAGTGGCCCCACTGATGGTTTGGCAGCCTTCCTGCTTCTGATATATTTTTACATTTTTTTGCTGTTTTTGTGTCTTTTGCTAGTTGCTCTTCATATTCTTTTTTGACCTGCCTAATTATACTTTTAAATTTGACTTGTCAGAGTTTATTCTCCTATTTTCCTCAGTAGGATTTGACTTCCAATTTTTAAAGGATGTCAGTTTGCCTCTGTTGTGGTTGTTCTGGTTCAGGGCACAATGCAGACCAGTGAGGGGTTGTCACCCCTTGCCTTGCAACCCTGGGTGCCTTACAATGCCTTGCTTCTGTAGCTCCCAGCCTGGGATGCTCATAGTCAGCAAGAAGCATGCAAGTCACAGCCTGAGTGTCTGTATTCTTGACAGCCCTTGTTTAGCAGCTCTGACCCCAGGAGTAGGGTTGCCAACTCTCCTGGTTTCGCTGGGAGTCTCCTGGAATCATGCTTTATCTCCCGGCTACTTCAGACAAACCGGGAGATTTTGGGTGCCCACAGTCTGGGGCGGCAGTGGGGCTAAGGCAGGCTTCCTGCCTGCTGTAGCCCTGCTCCCAGAAGTGGCCGGCACCATCCCTGTGGCACTTGGGGGAGGGGCAGGGGGTCTCTCCGTGCTGCCCCTGCCCCGAGCACTGACTGCACAGCTCCCATTGGCCAGGAACTGCACCCAAATGGGAGATGTGGGGGTGGTGCCTGTGGGCAGTGGTGTGCAGAGATCCCTTGGCCCACCGCCTAGGAGCCGCTGCCACAGGGATGTGCTGGTCGCTTTTAGGCGCTGCCCAAGGTAAGCGCTGACCCCCTCCTGCACCCCAACCTCCTGCCCCAGCCCAGAGCCTGCACCCAAACTCCCTCCAAGCCTGATTCCATACCCCCTTCTGCACTCAAACTACCTCCCAGAGCCTGCACCTCGCACCCAATCCAGCACTCCAATCCCCTGCCCCAGCCTAGAGCCCATATCCCAACTCCCGCCCAGAGCCCACACCCCCTCCCACACCCCAACCCCCTGCCCCAGCCTGGTGAAACTGTGTGAGGGAGGGGGAAAGTGAGCAGGGACGGGGCCTTGAAGAAGGGGTGGGATGGGGCATGGCCTCGGGGAAGGAGCAGGCTGGGAGGTGGGGCAATGGTCTTTGGATTTGCATGATTAGACAGTTGGCAACTCCACCCAGGAGCCTGTCTACAGTCCCACTCTGGCCTTGGTTACAAGCAGCCAGATGACCCCAACACGATTCCAGTCCTGAATTTCCTCAAAACCATGTTCCCTGAAGAGTCCAGGTGATTTCTTGCTGTTCTTCCATTCCTGTGGGCTTCCCATCCCGCTGTATGATTTCTATGTAAATGGAGCTTCCACGGTTTCTGATTCCACCATGCTTAAGTCACAAAGGAGACAGGCAGATAGTCTGGGCAAACTGTACAGCCTAATATCAATGAGTATCCATAATTCCTTACTCAGTATTAGTACATACATTTTACAATGATATTAACCACCAGTTTGTCGTTAGCTTTCAGAAAAGAGCTGAGTCGCTATGCTCTTCTGACACAGTAATGTTGTATACAATCAGTTGATTCAATTGCTTATCACTTGAGGTTTAGACCCCCTACTTTTGAAATGGATTCTTTTGAGGGTTACCCTTCAAAGTAAAGTTTATTCAAGCTGTGAGGAAGGCAACATGGAGTCTGGTGGTGAAGGAAGCTCCTCGGTCTTTAATCCCCCACTTGTGTTTGCTGATATGCAAATCATTCTGTTTCCTGCCATCTCCTCCTCCTGCTGTGTCTTGATGGTCCTGTTTCTGCTTTATATGTCAATATCATAGATTCATATTTAGGTCAGAAGGGACCATTATGATCATCTAGTCTGACCTCCTGCACAACGCAGGCCACAGAATTTCACCCACCACTCCTGCAAAAAACATCACACCTATATCTGTGCTATTGAAGTCCTCAAATCGTAGTTTAAAGACTTCAAGGAGCAGAGAATCCTCCAGCAAGTGACCCGTGCCCCATGCTACAGAGGAAGGCGAAAAACCTCCAGGGCCTCTTCCAATCTGCCCTGGAGGAAAATTCCTTCCCGACCCCAAATATGGTTATCAGCTAAACCCTGAGCAAATGGGCAAGATTCAGCAGCCAGATACTACGGAAAATTCTTTCCTGGGTAACTTGGATCCCACCCCATCTAATATCCCATCACAGGCCATTGGGCCTATTTACCATGAATATTTAATTACCAAAACCATGTTATCCCATCATACCATCTCCTCCATAAACTTATCGAGTTTAATCTTAAAGCCAGATAGATCTTTTGCTCCCATTGCTTCCCTTGGAAGGCTATTCCAAAACTTCACTCCTCTGATGGTTGGAAACCTTCGTCGAATTTCTAGTCTAAATTTCCTGGTGGCCAGTTTATATCCATTTGTTCTTGTGTCCACATTGGTACTGAGCTTAAATAATTCCTCTCCCTCTCCAGTATTTATCCCTCTGATATATTTATAGAGAGCAATCATATCTCCCCTCAACCTTCTTTTAGTTAGGCTAAACAAGCCAAGCTCCTTGAGTCTCCTTTCATAAGACAGGTTTTCCATTCCTCGGATCATCCTAGTAGCCCTTCTCTGTACCTGTTCCAGTTTGAATTCATCCTTCTTAAACATGGGAGACCAGAACTGCACACAGTATTCCAGGTGAGGTCTCACCAGTGCCTTGTATAACAGTACTAAAACCTCCTTATCCCTACTGGAAATACCTCTCCTGATGCATCCCAAGACCGCATTAGCTTTTTTCACGGCCACATCACATTGGCAGCTCATAGTCATCCTATGATCAACCAATACTCCAAGGTCCTTTTCCTCCTCCGTTACTTCTAATTGATGCATCCCTAGCTTATAACTAAAATTCTTGTTATTAATCGACCTTCACTGTCTTTTCCTGACTATTGAGCTGATCAGAGAATCAAATACACATTCCTTTGTCTAAGACAGACCTGTTTAATAACCCCACGTAACATAACTGGTTTACACACACTTAAATCATAATTCCAGTATATGTTCATAATCCTTAATACACATTGTGTACATACATCATTCAAGACTATTAAAGATCAGTGAGTTATTAGTTTTCAAATGCTACTTCACAAGGCATATTTTGTACAAAGATTATTACAGTAGTGTGTGGGGTGTGAATACAGAGGTGCTTAGCTTCACTGCTTTTAATCACCTCTTTTACTCTGTTTAGTCATGGAGGAATTTTCTGGTCCTCTGACTGTTTATTTTGATTTAGGGTATATATTTAGTTTGAGCCTCTATTATGGTATTTTTAAATAGTTTCTCTGCAGCTTGCAGGCATTTCAATCTTGTGACTGTTCCTTTTAATTTCTGTTTAATCAGCTTCCTAATTTTTGTGAAGTTCTCCTTTTTGAAGTTAAATGTGACTGTGGTGTGTTTCTTTGGCATTTTCCCCCCTACAAGGATGTTAAATTTAATTACATTATGGTCGCTATTACTGAGCAGTTCAGCTGTATTTGCGTCTTGGACCAGATCCTGTGTACCACTTAGGATGAAATCAAGAATTGCTTCTCTGCTTCCGGGTTCCAGGACTAGCTTCTCCAAGAAGCTGTCATTAACAGTGTCTAGGAATTCTATCTCTGTGTCGCATCCTGAGGTGACACGTATCCAGTCAATATGGGATAGATGAAATACACCATTATTATTTCTGTTTTTTTGTAGCCTCTCTAATCTCCCCAAGAATTTCACAATCACTGTCACCATCCTGGTCATGTGGTCAGTAGTATATTCCTATTGCTATATTCTTATTATTCAAGCCTGGAATCCATATAGATTCTGTGGTACAGTTGGATTCATGTAAGATTTTTACTATATTTGACTCTATCCTTTCTTTCACATACAGTGCCACTCCCTCACCAGCATGACCTACTCTGTCATTCCTAAATATTTTGTACCCTAGTATTACCATGTCCCTTTGATTATTATCGTTCCACCAAGTTTCTGTGATGCCTATTATATCAATATCCTCACTTAATACCAGGCACACAAATTGACCCATCTTAGTATTTAGACATCCAGCATTTGTATACAAGCACTTATAAAATTTGTCAGTATTTAGTAGTCTGCCTTCATGTGATGTAATTGGATGAGACTCTTTTTCATTTGACTCTTTCTCTTCAGTTCCTACTTACACTTAAACCAAAGAAAGTACATCTGCTTCTGGCTGCTTCTCTGCACCCAGAGCTGTGTTTTTTGGCAGAAAAGAATTCCAAATGAAGGATTTCTTTCTTTTGTTTACTTTTTAATGAAGTCTGTCTCTCTTTCCATGGTATGAGTTAGGCCAGTGAGGTGGAGAACTAAGGGCTCAATATTTACAGGTCTGCCCCAATGGCAGATGGTCTGGATTAGCTCCTGAAGATGATATATACTCGGACTGCTCTTCTTTGGCTGGTCAAAGCCATTTACATTATTTTTCTTTGTATTTTGTTGTCCTGTCTTTATATTGATAATTTTTCAATTGCACTCACAGTTTTATAGCAAAGCCACAAGCTACGCTGTGTTGAACTAGTAAAAACTTGGAAGCAGAGACATTTTACCATTCTCCACTCCCCATTAAACCAGGCATTGTGACAACTTTCCCTCACCAAATGAACTTTCTGCTTGAATTGCCTGCCAACATCTGCTCCAAACAGTCAACATTTCTTTCTCTCTCTGGGTCATCTCCCTATGCATCAGGATGACTCATTACAATTAACTAAACAAAGCAATGCCCATACCATACTCTTTTAACTTTGATTTGCGTTATGGATGTTTTTAATCTTAGAATTGACAACCCAGGAGGAGAGAAAGAAGGCTTGGGATCCTGCCCCTGAGAGAATGGTTTACCCAGAAGAGTGGAAAAGGCCTGTGGGAGGCAGAGAAGGAAGCAGCCCAGGTAAAGAGCAGCAAGGTTAGAGATTGTGCCAGATCTTGGCTGCTGAGTGTAGCGTCTCTGGTCTGAAACCAGGATAGCGGGTGGGCCCTGGTTCACCTACCAGCCACTGGGAAGTGACACAGAATTGTGGGAGACATCAACAAGACAGCTGGTCTGGAGGGACTCTGGTGCTTCCGAAGGGCAGGAACTACACAATAAACTAGCCAGAGTGCTGAGTTGCAAAGAGAGAGTGAGCACTCCGAGTCACAGAGAGAGAGGCTGTGGGGCGAGCAAACAATGGAAGGGGACACCAGACCTGATGAGAGCTGATTCCCCAGATGCAGCCACAAGGAGGGGCTTCAGCTGTGAGTGAACCCCATTAAAAGTTAAAATAGTAAAAATTGAGTGTGTCATATTTTTATGCAGCCAGTGTATCTTTCTAGTGCTGTATGGATGTACCCAGTATCTGTAATAAAACAGGACACTGGAGAAATCATGAATGATGGCATAAAAGTCCTTTCTGGTTATTTCACAAATATTGCTACAGGGTTTAAATAGATACATTGACTGATTGTCCTCCCAATAATCTTATTTAGAGTTTGTTTGCATTTAAATCTGAAGCAAAAATTGTGTAGTTGGGAATGAGCAATATGGCTGCTCCCTTTGGACTCGAAGTGATGCTACTGAGGCTGCTTGTGCCCTTGTAGAGTGAGCCTTTGCCCAGTGTGAGGGAGGAAGCTGTGCTTACTGACAACAGTGTATGATACTGCCAGAGATCCTCTGAAAAGATAAAACTTGACTTCATACTCATTCTTCTGTGACAACAAACGGTTGAGGTGACTTTCTGATCAGATTAATCCTCTGCAGATAAAAAGTCAATGCTTATCGCATATCAAGGGGATGAAGTCTCCTGTCTTGGCTAGAGGAATTGGGCCTAGGGAAAAACACAGGTTAGTGAATTGATTGGTTTATGTGAAATTCTGAAACTATCTTAGCACTGAATTTCAGGTGCAGTTGTAGTGAGATCTTGTCCTTATGGAATAAGGTGGATCAGCCATTAGAGTCCCAGGTTCACCTACCCTTCTGGATGATGTGAAGGCAGTTAGGAAGGCAACCTTCATTGAGAGGTGAGACACGGAACATGTAGCTAGTGGTTCAAAGGGTGGTTTAGTGCGAGCCAAAAGCACTATGTTAAGATCCCAGTCAGCGGTTGATTTCTTTATTGGTGGAAAGGTTCTGATCAGAATCTTCAAGAATCTGGATGTTACTGGGTGAGTAAAGATCGAGTAACCATCTGGTGCTGGGTGACAGGCTGTGACTGCCACCAGATGAACCCATAGTGAAGTAAAGGAAAGGCCCATCATCTTGAGAGTAAGAAAATAGTCCAAAATAGTAGGAATATCTTGCTGTCTCTGGAAATATATGGTTTTGCTGGGCCCAGTTAGATAAATGTTTCCACTTAGCTTGTTAACATTTTCTGGTGGAGTCACAGAAGTCCAGTTCTCTGCATTCATGGCAGGACTAAGTATTATCTAGACCATCCCTGATAGGTGTTTGTCTAACCTGCTCTTAAAAATCTCCAATGATGGAGATTCCACAACCTCCCTAGGCAATTTATTCCAGTGCTTAACCACCCTAACAGTTAGCAAGTTTTTCCTAATGTCCAGCCTAAACCACCCACGCTGCAATTTAAGCCCATTGCTTCTTGTCATATCCTCAGAGGTTAAGGAGAATAAGTTTTCTCCCTCCTCCTTGTAACCACCTTTTATGCAGTTGAAAACTGTTATCATGTCCCCCCTCAATCTTCTCTTCCCCAGATGAAACAAACTCAATTACTGTGATGGGTTGGATCACAGAAACCACTTTGGGACTGCCACCTGATGTGTCTAGACTACCTCTGAGCCTATTTTCCCTGCCAGCTTGGGACTTCAGTACCTTGCCTTGTATGAGCTAGACACGCTTGCCTGCTGCAAACATAGATCCAAGTCTGAACCATGTCCCCCACAAGCTGCAGGCTTAATTGAAAACAGCTTAAGAAGTGCTTCTGTCTCTAGCACTCAGATACCCAGCTCCCAATGGGGTCCAAATCGTAAATAAATCCGTTTTACTCTGTAAAGCTTATACAGGGTAAACTCATAAATTGTTCGCCCTCTATAACACTGATAGAGAGATGTGCACAGCTGTTTGCCCCTCCTCCCCCGCAGGTATTAATACATACTCTGGGTCAATTAATAAGTAAAAAGTGATTTTATTAAATACAAAAAGTAGGATTTAAGTGGTTCCAAGTAATAACAGACAGAACAAAGTGAATTACCAAGCAAAATAAAATAAAACACGCAAGTCTAAGCCTAATACAGTAGAAAACTGAATACAGATAAAATCTCACCCTCAGAGATGGTTCAATAAGCTTCTTTCACAGACTGGACGCCTTCCTAGTCTGGGCCCAATCCTGTCCCCTTGTACAGTCCTTGTTCCAGCTCAGGGGTAGCTAGGGGATTTCTCATGACTGCAGCCCCCTTTGTTCGGTTCCACCCCCTTATATATCTTTTGCACAAGGCGGGAATCCTTTGTCCCTCTCTGGGTTCCCACCCCTTCTTCTAAATGGAAAAGCACCAGGTTAAAGATGGATTCCAGTTCAGGTGACATGATCACATGTCACTGTAAGACTTCATTACCCACTTGCCAGCACACAGGTATACAGGAAGACTTACAAGTAAACAGAGCCATTTACAACCAACTGTCCTGGTTAATGGGAGCCATCAAGATTCCAAGCCACCATTAATGGCCCACACTTTGCATAATTACAACAGGACCTCAGAATTATATTTCATATTTCTAGTTTTAGATACAAGAATGATACATTTATACAAATAAGATGAACACACTCAGTAGATTATAAGCTTTGTAATGACAGGTTTCAGAGTAGCAGCCGTGTTAGTCTGTATCCGCAAAAAGAAAAGGAGGACTTGTGGCACCTTAGAGACTAACAAATTTATTTGAGCATAAGCCTTCGTGAGCTACAGCTCACTTCATTGGAAGCTTTGTAATGATACCTTACAAGAGACCTTTTGCATGAAGCATATTCCAGTTACCTTATATTCACTCATTAGCATATTTTCATTACATCATATGGAGTGCACTGTCACAAAGGAGAATAATTTTTCTCTCTCCTTGTAACAGTTACCTTTTATATAGTTGACAACTGTTATCATGTCCCCCTCAGTCTTCTCTTCTCCAGATGAAACAAACCCAATTTGCCAATCTTCCCTCACAGGTCATGTTTTCTAGACCTTTAATCATTTTTGTTGCTCTCCTCTGGACTTTTTCCAGTTTGTCCCCATCTTTCCTGAAATGTGGTGCCAAGAACTGGACACATCCAGGTGTCTGTGGATGCCCCAGGGAGATTGCAGTCGTTGCCCAAGGAGCCCAGAGACTCCAAAGACACCCCGACTTCTTCAACTGCAGGAGTCACAGTAGGAAGTAGCCCAGGGAAGGACTAGCCAGTGTCCCTGCAGCAGTCGGCATGCTGCAGGTGGATTCCCTGCCGACTTAGTGGCAAACCCATTTGCCACTACCAGGGCCCTGGGCTGGGACCCGGTGAAGCAGGGAGGGCATGGGCTCCCTACCTCAGCTGCTCCCTTTGGGAGGCAGCCCATCAATCCCTCTCCTATTGACTCTGGCCATTGGGCAGCGCTTCCCTGCAGCTAAGGGGAGTCTTATTGATGCTGGCCCTTGGGCCACGCAGCCCTGGGGCTGAGGGCAGCCATACTGATTTTAACTGTGGGGCTAACACGCCCTTGCCCAACCCCAGGGTGATGGGGTGTACCTGCCCCATGACAAACTCCCACTCATGATTGATGGCAAAATGCCTGCTGAAGCTGTCTGCCAATAAATTCATAGAGTCAAAGATTCCAAGGCCAGAAGGGACAATTGTGATAATCTAGTCTGACCTCCTGTATAGCACAGGCCATAAAACTTCCCCAAAGTAATTCCCTGAGCAGGTATTTTAGAAAAACGTCCAATCTTGATTTCAAAATTGTCAGTGATGGATAATGCATTATGACCCTCGGTAAAATGTCCTAATGGTTAGTTACCCGCACTGTGAAAAATTTCCTCCTTATTTTCATTCTGAATTTGTCTAGCCTCAACTTCCAGCCATTGGATTGTGTTACACCTTTCTCAGCTAAACTGAAGAGCCCATTATTACATATTATTCCCCAAGTAGATATTTACAGACTGTAATGAAGTCACCCCTTAACCTTGTTTTTGCTAAGCTAAGTGTTGGGAAGAGATGGGGTCCACCCAACCAAGAAGGGGAAGAGCACCTTTGCACACTCTAATAATGAGAAGGTCTTTAAACTAGGTTCAAAGGGGGCAGGGGACAAAAGCCCACAGATAAGCATAAAAAAAAGGTAACCTTAACAGAGGGCTAGATGTTGTAGGGGTAGACATAGACATTTACAATAGGGTCAAAGGAGCAACGAAAGGGAAATAAGTGGGGGAATTTGCTCAGCATCTTAGATGTCTGTACATAAATGCAATGACTATAGGGAATAAACTGTAAGAACTGTAAATATTAGTCCATACACAAAATTATAACTTAAGGCATCACAGATACTTGGTGGGATAAGGCTCATAAATGGAATATTGGTGTAAAGTGAAATGGCTTGCTCAGGAAAGACAGGCAGGGTAAACCAGGAGGAGGTGTTGCATTATATATCAAGAATATATGCATTTGTTCTGAGGTCCAGCAGGAGGTGGGAGGCAGATTAGTTGAAAGTCTCTGGATAAAGATAAAAGGGCTAAAAAATAGGGGTGATTTTCTGATAGGGATCTACCATATAAACCACCAACTCAGGAAGAGGAGGTAAATGAGGCATTTCTAGAACAAATAATAGAAATATCCAAAACACAAGACCCGGCAGTAATGGGAGACTTTTACCACCCAGACTTCTGTCGGAAAAGTAACACAGCAAACCACAATTTTCCAATAAGTTCTTGGTATGTATTTTTGTTCCAGAAAGTGGAGGAAGCAACCAGGGGCACAGCCATTTTAGAGTTGATTCTGACCAACAGAGAGCAATTGGTAGCAAATCTAAAGGTGGAAGGCAATTTAGATGAAAGTGATCATGAAATGACAGATTTCATAATACCAAGGAAAAGGGGAAATGAGAGCAACAGAATAAGGACAACGGACTTCCAAAAAGCAGACTTTATCCAACTCCGAGAACTGGTAAGTAGGGTCCCATGGGGAAGAAAATCTCTGTTCAGGAGAGCTGGCGGTTTCTCAAGGAGACAATATTAAAGAAATATGGCTCCATCAGGAGCTCTTTAATGACCTGAAAATCAAAAGGAATCCTACAAAAAGAGAAAACATGGACAAATTGCTAAGGAAGAGTACAAAAGAACAGCACGACAATGTAGTTACAAAATCAGAAAGGCTAAGGCACAAAAGGAGCTACACCCAGCAAGAGACATAAAATGCAGGGAAAAAAACCCGGGGAACAAAGAGGATCTGGGGAATTATAGACTAGTTTTATAGACAGAATTTGTAGACCAGAATTATAGACATTTAATTTTTTAAAGTTAAAAAAAACCCAGAAACTTCAGAATATTTTGTAAAGGAAAGTTCCACATACTTGCAGCATGTGGTTCATAATCATAATAAAATAAAATAAACTTCCTAGGATTGAGGAATATGCAAAACTTACTTCTGTGATTCTAGAGATGATCCATGTGTCTTATAAATTTTAGCATTAGGCACAATCTATGACAGACTAAAAGTAAGGAGAGTTAACAGAAGTAAAAACTTTTCACCCTTGTTGCTAGCAAAGTATAAGAATGCTCAAATTCTTACAACTGTGTTCACAGCTCAGACACTAAAACTACTATGGAAGATTATTCTCCCATCTCACAACTTTCTGGATGGACACACGCACACTTATACACACCTCTTCCAAATCTCTCTTCAGTACTGCAATAGGTAGCTTTTGAAGTTGTTTATCCAACCCATGTATACAATATGGCACATAAATTTTTGGCCTGTCCAGACTCAGCAGCATAACACAGGAAACAGGTTTGGGCAGATGACCTATGGAGAGCATGGAACCATGTGTTTGGGAAAGGAAGATATGGAAAAAGCATGCCCTCCCCTCCCCTTTTTTTTTTGAACCTGCAACTTCTAGTGTGTTCAGCATCTTGCAGGATTAGGTCCTATCTCAGCAAATGAGGCTTTCCATTGGGAAGTAGCAGTAAAATGAGTGTTCCTTGAGAGAGACTAAGACCATTCACAGTTAGTTAATCGTGCTTCAGGGTGGGTGCACACTTGTGTGTTAGATAACCTCTTGAGGTCCCTTGCAACTCCTACAGTTCAATGATTCTGTGCAGAAATTAAAATGATGATTGGCGTTTTTAGAAAGTTTTGAAAATTCACTGTGTATGCACTTGTAGTTATTTAGTGGTCTACCAATCACTTTAGTGTGATGTTAAGCATTTTCTTCAGTAAGAAAAATGTCTCCACAGTAAATGGACATATCCCTTCACTGAGTGTTTGATTATAGAGGAAAGAAGTTCCTCCTGGCCCTTATGGCAGACACATTCACTGTATCTTGGCTGCTACAAACCTAATAACTCTCTGTATAGATTAATGAAATATTTTTGAATTTCTAAATATGTTAATTCCAGTCACACTTGGAGTGAGTGAGAAAATGCAGATGAAGGTACACAGAAGAAATAAGGCTCTGCTTGTTGCTATTGTAAGCTATGTACAAAGAAGCAGAGGTAAGAAGACAGGTTCGTGTTTCATTTTATTGAAGCTTGACAAAACCATGGAAACCCTCTGCCCCAGGTCAGTTTGGGTCAATAGGAGTTTAACTATGTTTTATTTCATGCATTAAAGCCAATGACAACCCTTGAAAAATATTCCTCTTAGAAAAAATGGTCTGGTCCTGAAAGGCTGTGATGGCCTATGGCACCCATTAAAGGCAGTCTGGAGAGAGATTCTACAGTAGATATTAATGGCAGTGAGGAAAACCTAAAGTCTCTACATATAAAAACATATGTGGGTTATCTATTTTTTTAAAAAACTTAACTCCTGAAACACAAGCAAAACATTGAGTACTTCTGCTACTTCCAAAAACTTTGATAAACAAATGCCTCAGTCCTGCTAAGTTACAAGGGCGATATCAGCAGAGAAAATACTTATTTTGGGACACAGTTGTGGGAGAATATCTGTAGATAATCAGAGACCTTAATGTGTAGGACTCTGACATAGGTTGGAGGACTATTGCTCTTACAATTTCCTGTAAGCTTGCTATATGTAAAACTGTCCCTGAATTTTGTTCTGAAATAAAATTATTTCTGGTGATATTTCTGTGGTGGGCGCACCAGCCTTTGAAAGGTTGTCATGGGTAAAATCTGTGAGCTTAACCCACCACCATTACATCCCTCCCACCCACCCATGGGGACAGCTGTGCCCAGGGGGGATTCATCTATAGGGGCGGGTGGTGGTTTTCCTCAGCATGCTGTAGAATTCCTTTGTCCCACTACCACACACCAACTTTGAACCTTGCTTATGTTCAATGCCTGGTGAAGTAGATTCTTTCAGTCTTATCCTATAGTAGCAAAGGGGGCTTCCTAGACGTAAAAGAGGTTGGAAGAAGAGTGTCATAAAGACTGAAGACCCCACAATGAGACACAAGCACCCTTTATTCACCTGAGATACTGAAACAATTACAAGTTCTTCTACAGCAAATTTGCAACATTATAATATTCTCATTTAGTGAATACTTATATTGAACCTAAGTGACCTATCTAATCAGTGGGCCTTCCCTTTAAACTGGTGACTGTGAAAAGAAAAAAACCTCCCCAAAAGCAAACTATAACTAGATTTGGGGTTTACCCATAATTGACAATTATACAATTTATTTTTTTCTTCATTTACATTAGCTTTCTCTGGGTTTGTGCTGTAGACTAGGACACAGCACCAGAAGATGCAATCTATGAGTATATTAACACTGCCAAATGGTTAGGAATACACATCCTAAGAATTCTTCCTTTCACTTCTTCCTTTCATCTTTATTTTACTATTGTTATTTCATTCCTTTCTTTAAGTGTTTGAGTTTGTCATTTTCTAGGGAAGGAAACAAACAATAACAGCTGATAACACTAAACTGCTGCAACCTGTAAATTCCTATTTACTGTGAGCTCTGCACATAGCAACATAGTCTGTATTAGTAACCTAGAACTGTGCACAACAAACCCAACCGTACAGCTAACTCAGTGTCATTTTGCCACATATTTTAATGTGCTTTAATACTATGTCCCATATAAAGATTAAGTTTATATCATTCTGAATTCCTACATTTCACTGTATTGGATGTGTAGACACGGATTTCAGTAATCTCATATTTAACAGGGATTTCTGTGAAACACCACTAGATGCCAATATTCTTGGTAACAGTTCAAGGATTTAGGCACCGGATCCTGCCACCCTTACTCAGACAAACAGTCCTACTGTGTTCAGTAACAGTAGAACTACTCCTATGAGCAAGGTCCCATAATTGTCCTTTTTTCCTTACATAGGTCACAAATGTTGCGAAAAATAGGGTTCATTACATATTAGAACATAGACGCATTTTGTGTTTACATGTGCCCATCTACTATGGAATGAAATACTTGTAAAACTGTTTTATTTGGATTTTTATTTCTATTTACACTTATTTCAATAGGCTGAGTCTGCTCTAATTTAGGCCAGAGCTCACATTGGCCCCTGGGCAGCCCCAGGATTAAAGGAGATGGAGAGGGGTCATAACACCACCGTTGCCCCCTACCTTTCAGAAGGGCTGAATTTAGGTTAGGCACATTTGAAGGTTGAGTCCTAAATGTGTAATTGCTGAATAGAAAATCAACAGTTTGAGCCTTCCTTCAGATTGTGACAGGGCTGCGTGCACAGCCAGTTGCTGATATTCCAAGTACCACAGCAGTGAATGCCACCATTTCAGAAAGCAGAACACTGTTCTTCAGTTATAAAACAATCATACAAAATTCAAAGTCCAGAATACTTCTATGAGTCACTAAACTTCAAAGTGTTTGATCAACCTTTCCTATTCACTATAAGATTTAGAAATTCCACTCCAAATACAGCTAACTGAAAACATCAAGAAATGTGGAGTGTTTGCTGCACAAATGGAGTGATTTGGACAGCGTCCATTTACTGCTTCTCCCATGGGTTGGCAAAACCAATAATACTCAGCAACTGGCATGTTCAAAGCACTACAAACATCAGCTACTGAATTCTAACAGCAGTCCTATGAGGTAAACTTGTACGGTTATCCCTGTGTTAGAGGGGAAACTAAGCAGAGAGATGAAGAGATTTTCTCAAGGTCACACAATAGGTCAGTGGTGAATGAGGATTAGAAATTAAGAGGGAAATCCTGGCCCCGCTGAAGTCAATAGGACTTTTGCTACTGGGGCCCGGTTTTACCCAAAGACTTCTTAACTCTAAACCCTCTCCTCATTTCTCCAGCCATGTTGCTATTCCTAAGTTAAAATATTATATAAAATACATGCAACTTTTAAAAGTTTAACATGATTACTCAGTTTGGCAACATTGCCCAGTGTGGAACCACATGATGCATCTAATCCAAAATGGCAGCAGTCCATCATCATATGAAAATACTAACACAAAGAAGGGATTTTTCTTTAAAAGAGTGAGAAAGAAGGGAGAACAGTTTCTTAAGTGGATGTTAGTTTTCTTCGCTTGCCTGTTGCCAGTCCAGCTCCATAGATTTGTTTTACCTGCCACTTCTAGGAGAGCACTTCAAGCCCATTAGCATTCCAGAAAGTTTCAAATCTTCCCAGAGCAATGAAAAATAGTAACTTCTACAGTAAGGCCATGTCTACATTGCATATAGCTGCTGCAGATTATCGCTTGTGTGCATGCATATGTGGCTCCTTGTGTCAGTAGGGCACATACTCACCAGGAGTCCTTGTACTGATGCAGAGTGCAGTGCACAATGGCTAGGTATGTAACTCATCATCATCCAGCGCTCTGTCTTTTGGGAAGTTTTGGCAATGTGTGATGCGGCTGAGATGTGTTGTAGAGTTGACTGGGAGCATGGAGTCAACTTCCCAGTTTGCAACTGTCTCCTTCCCTAATGTCATCTATATCCCATAATTTTCATACCTTTTTTTCAAAATCCAAAACCTACATGGCCTTCCTTACTGTCCATCATCTCTGACAGAAGCAGGGAGCCTGCATAGCTCTGCACTATTGGCATGAGTGTTGCAAGCACAAGGCGCGTGATCCTGGCGTATGTGCAGAGGAGTGGGGACCATGATGATTCCTTAGAGGACAGCTTGCTGAGGGATATAGTGAAAACCAATTCAAAGTTGTTGGAGGAATTCACTAAGCAGCTGCAGATGGTGGAGCGCCATTTCTGGGCCCGAGAACCAAGCCCTGACTGGTGGAATTGAATCGTCATGCAGGTTTGAGATGAAATGAAGTGGCTGTAGAACTTTGGATGCACAAGGTCACATTCCTGGACCTGTGTGCCAACATCACCGCAGACCTCCAGCTCAGGGACACCAAAATGAAAGGTGCACTGACAAATGAGTGGCAATAGCACTGTGGAAATCTGGAATGCCAAAGAATCCATTTGGAGTCGGGAAATCCATTGCAGGGGCCATTATCATGTGCTGGACCATTAATCGCCTCCTGTTATGCAGGATTGTGACTCCTGGAAATGGGCAGGACATAGTGGATGGATTTGCAGCCATGGGGGTTTCTGAACCGCGGGGAGAGTGATAGATGGCATGCGTGTCCATATTTTGGCATCAGAGACCACTTGCCACAGACCACATCAACAGAAAAGGCTACTTTTCTGTGGTTATGCAAGCGCTGGTGGATCACCAGGGATGCTTCATCAACATCAGTGTAGGCAGGTCAGGGAAGGCGCATGACACTCACATCTTTAAGAACACAGCACTGTTCAGAAAACTGCGATCAGGGACTTTCTTTCCCGACTGGCATATTACCACTGGCAATGTTGAAATGCCAGTACTGATCCCAGGGGACCAGGTCTACCCCTTGCTCATGAAGCTGTACACTGGCCACCTCAACAGCACCAAGGAGTGCTTCAACTACCAGCTCAGCAGGTGCAGAATGACAGTTGAATGTGCCTTTGGTCATTTGAAGGGACACTAGCATTGTTTACTCACAAGATTGGACCTCAATGACAAAAAATTTCTAATGATTATAGCTGCCTGCTGTGTCCTGCATATCTGTGAAGCAAAGGGGGAAAAGTTTCTGCTGGGGTGGAGTGGCTGTCTGCTCAATTTGAATAGCCAGATACAAGGGCTATTAGAAGATCTCAGTGTGGAGCTATATGGCTCAGGGAGGCTTTGAAAGATCATTTTAATAGAGTCAGAGTAGCTTGTGGTGTTGTTGTGTGATCTACCTGGCCTTGCTCTTTTGCGGCCTGGTATGAACCATGTGGTGATTGCTGTACATGCTGCAACATACAGCATTCTCACTGCACCTATTAATTTTGTTTGTGAATGATCTTGTGTTGTGTGACACTGCGCAGTAACAGGTAAATGGTCACTTTCAGAACTGTTGAGCACCAGCCAGCATATGGTGTGAAATGACAACGATTAATTATGTTTCAAATAATGGAATTTTATTCTGTAACAAAATCAGTGCAACTCCCCTCCCCCCTGCATTTAAAAATGAATACATTAAAATGTAATAAATTAGGAGAACAGAACTTATGAAGAGGAAAGAACATTTCAACTATATATACACCACTGTAAACCACGCCTAAGTGAGTAATAGTCGTTTATAAACTCAATTTCTTATTTCTACATTGCAACTCTCTAAAACTGTGCATCTGAGACTCTCAAAGAGCCTTTCAAACACTAAGGCTTGCATTCCATCCCTTTGATCATCTTTGTCACTCATCTCTGGATCCTTTCCAGTTTCTCTACATCCTTTCTATACATTGATGATCAAAACTGGACACAGTACTCCAGCTGAGGCCTAACCAGCGCCGAGTAGAGTGCTACTGTGTCCAGTGTTGGTCATGGATGTAGAGAAACTGGAAAGGATCCAGAGGTGAGTGACAAAGATGATCAAAGGGATGGAATGCAAGCCATGTGAGCAAAGTCTGAAGGAACTGGGTATGTTTATCCTCCAAAAGTTTTTGCAACCCTCCTTCTCCTTTGTGTCATCTGCAAATCTGATTTGTATGCTCTCTATTCCTACATCCAGGTCATTAATAAAGATGTTAAATAACACTGGACCCAAAACAGATCCCTGTGGAACTCCATTTGAGACCTCCTTCCAATCTGACATCATTGCATTAATAGCTACTCTTTGTTTGCGATTGTTTAACCAATTATATATCCACTTAATGGTAGTTCTGCCAAGCTGGCATTTCTTTAGCTTACTTATCAGAATGTCATGTGGGACTATGTCAAAAGCCTTGCTAAAGTCCAGGTATATTATGTCCACTGCATTCCCCCTATCCACCAAACCAGTTACCTTGTCAAAGAAGGAAATCAGCTGGTCTGGCATGATTTGTTCTTAGTAAATCCAGGCTGGCTGCTAGAGATCACCCCTTCATCCTCCAAGTATTTGCAAATTGAATGTTTTATACATTGCTCTAGTAGTTTTCTAGGTATCGAGGTTCGGCTGACTGCTCTATAGTTCCCCGGCTCCTCCTCTATTCCCTTTTTAAAAATGGGCAATACATGTTAGCCCTTCTCCACTCTTCTGGAACCTCTCCTGTCATCCAGGAGTTTGAAAATATAATTGCTAAGGGCTCTGAGATTTCTTCAGTTAATTCCTTCAGCACCCTCGGGTGAACAGCATCAGGCCCTCCTGACTTGAATTCATTCGAATTTGTGGCTTTTTAAAGTGGACATTACTACATTTTTATTTCCCTACGTGCCTGAAAGACAGGTTAGCAGCAATTAAGTGGCTAATGGCCCAGTTGTGCGTTACATATGTAATATATATCACCATGAAAAATCGTGTGTGTAACAGTTGTCTGCAACATGTACGGGGATGCTTTGTGAGCGTTCTTGGATCTGCCAGGGACTAAGACTACCCTGTCACAGACACAGTGTATTATATCAGGATACCATCCTAAGGATAGTCTTGAGGGCTGGCTTCTTCACCTGTAAGGAGGAACAGGAACATGTGGGAAGCATGCTCTGAATTTGCAAGAAAAGTTGGGAAGAAAGAAAGCAGGATGTTGCAAGCTTGGAAGATCCAGATAAAATGGTGAGTAATGCATTAGTAGTCTAAGGGAACAAAGCTCTTTCAGACATAGTAAAAATATGAAAATATACTTGTTGGTGTAGTGGCTGCTGGTTGCTTTTGTTGTTGTTTTTTTGAAGATGAGGATAAAGGCAGCTAGACCATTTGAGAAGCTTCAGTCCAGAAATGAGGCCACTAGTCTCAGGAGAATGGTTTTGTCTGAGGAGGGTAACAACCAAAGACTGCACTCCCTTGGTAAACGAGGCATTAATTTCAGAGCTGAAAGAGAGACTTTATATGAAAGAGGGAAGAAATCAACGAGATGAGATCTCATCTTGTTTCATCTGCAATAGAGATACAACCACAGCGATAAAGTAAGGGAGAATGTAACATGTGACACATGGGGGAGCAATCTTTTCCCATACTGTTTTTCACCCACTAAGCAGAACCATTTGGGTGGTGTCCATTTCACAGGAGAAGGGATGGAATGTTTGAACTGGAGGTTCAGGGGCAGTTGGGGAATGACAGTTGGAGAGGAGAGGGTCGGACGAAAGAGCTGCATACCCCTAAGAGGACAGAGAAAACAGGCAGGCAGGGGACGTACCAGGAAGTGGTAACTTGTGAGAGAAGAAGCGTGGCAGGGGCAGGAAAGCAAATTAGAAATAAAAAAGGGATTGGGCAAAAGAAGAAACTAACTGAACTAGAGGGAAAGCGACAGCAGAGAAAGTGTTCGTGAAAGAGACATCCACCCAAAAAAGTGAGTGTCTGTCTATCGCACTGCATTGACTGTAGGAATAGATTTCTAAGGATCCATAGACAGAGGGATCTATAGACAGAGAAATTAGGGATTGGCTCCCATTCTGTTAGCCATGGCTCTGACTTTCAAATTCCCCCATACCATCTTCATAACTGGAATCACATGTTTTGAGAGCACTGCTGAAGTTACCACCTGGTTCTCCATTCTCTCATTGTTGGCTCAGGCAGGGGTGCTCTATACAGAACCCAAACAAGCATAAGACTCACCTTTAAAGTGTGTCAACATGCAAACTAGATGCTGCCATTATAAATATTAAAACAAAAGTTGGATGTGCCATTCACCAAAACAAAACTAACAACAAAGTCAGAAGCAAAAGTCATCCTGGCTGTAAGCAGATTAAATACAATGATCTTGTGCCTGAGCTGAATTTGGTTCAAGAGGACTTATGCTAAAATAACACTCCTAGACACTGGTGCACTTCATTTATTTTAGAGTAGTTTAGTTGTTTTGAAGCACTATTTCACTGATTGTTCACTTTTGACAATTTCTGTGGCCTTATAGAAGAGCCTGGTTTTCATGCTGATTTGTCTGTTCAGATGGCATTTCTTGTTCCTGCAAAACATTTTCTGGTCTTTTTCCTGTTGGGCTGAATAATTAGTTGTCTGGGGACATAAGGTTTTTCTAGTTCCAATATTAGTAAGCAGGAAAATGTCTGAACAATTCCCATCGTACCAATGAGAATCTTCCCCTCAATGTGTAGATGCTTTATAGCAGTGGTTCTCAATCTTTCCAGATTACTGTACCCCTTTAAGGTGTCAGATTTATGTCGTGCACCCCAAGTTGCATCTCACGTAAAATTTACTTGCTTACAAAAATCAGACAAAAATACAAAAGTGTCACAGCCTAAGTTCCCTCTAAGCTGTGTGGCCGCGCAGCTGCCTATTAAGCCCCAGCGCCGACCTGCCGCGACGCCAACCTGCCCCAGACTTGCCACAGCCAGCCGGGGCAAGGAGCCCCTCCCTTGGCCTGGCCTGGCCCCTCCCGAGCTGCTATGGCCGGGGGAGGTGCCTCTCCCCAGGCCCCGAGCTGCTGTGGTGAGAGAGGGCTAGGGGGAGTCCTCTCTCCCCACTGCAGCCCCGGGGCAGCCTGTACCCCAAACCCCTCATCGCCAGCCCAGAGCCCCCACCCAGCACCCTGAACCCCTCATTCCTGGCTCCACCCCAACTCAGAGCCCCTCCAAGACCCACCCCAGAGCCCACCCCCCGCCCCCAGCCAGGGCCCTCATTCCCCCACACCCCAACCCTCTGCCCCTCCCACACTCCAAACCCCTCAGCCCCAACCCCACCACATGAATTTTGTTATGTGCACCAATATGAAAGTGGTGTGTCACACATCACCTCAAATATTGGTGCACATAACAAAATTCATTCTGTACATGGACGTAAAAAATTAGAGGGAACACTCGTCACAGCACACTATTACTGAAAAATTGCTTACTTTCTCATTTTGTCTGTATGAAATTTTATTTTGTACTGACTTAGCTTGTGCTTTTTATGTAGCCTGTTGTAAAACCAGGCAAATATCTAGATGAGTTGATGTACTCCCTTGAAGACCTCTGTGTAAGCCTAGGGGTAAACGTACCCCTGGTTGAGAACCACAGCTTTAGAGAGCATTATATAACTCTCAGTATGGATACACAGACCAGATGAAGTAGCCAAATAAAACTGTTTACTACCCAACAGAGCAAGACTTCCACAACCTTATCTTTGGTAAAAGTTTTTAGGTAAAGTTTACAGAGGGTTCTTCTGTTGTGCCAATCCAGGAAGGCAGCACTGGGCCATGTGGCCTCCCTTTCTCGTATTTAATTCATATTCTGTATCACAGACAGGTCCATGAACCCTAGATAGTGGCAGGTTTCAGAGTACCAGCCGTGTTAGTCTGTATCCGCAAAAAGAAAAGGAGTACTTGTGGCACCTGAGAGAATAACAAATTTATCTGAACATAAGCTTTCGTGAGCTGCAGCTCACTTCATCGGAGGCATGCATCCGATGAAGTGTGCTGTAGCTCATGAAAGCTTATGCTCAAATAAATTTGTTAGTCTCTAAGGTGCCACAAGTACTCCTTTTCTTTTTCCTAGATAGTGGATATTTAGTCACACTTTGAAACTTCTGGGCAGACCAAACCTGGGAGTAATTGGTGCAGAGTAGGCTCTGCCCACCAGTACTGTTTTGGCACTATAGATGTTGAGCTGGACAGACCATTCTCCACAGATCCTTTTAATGCCTATTCTTAAAAGTAAAACAAGCTACCTTTGAAAATTTCTTTTAAAATCTGTTTTAAAGGCTCATAGTTGCACTTTCCTGAAGGAAAAAAAAAATTTAATTGGGCTCACATTGTGCAGCAAAAATTGAGCAGTGCAGTTATAGAGAACACCTCTCTCTCACAGGATGACCTGGGATGTTTGAGATGACAGTCCTGCAACTCGTTCATTCAGGATAGGGATACATCAGTGGAGGAGTGCTACGATCCAATAGAGTGCCTTTTTTGCCCCTAAACCTTTAGGGCATGTTGAAAGGCTTATATATAAATACAGGCTTTTCCTTGAAGATGCTGGGGGTTCTGAGCTTTACTTGGTGCTGCTTGTTTGGTAGCTTTTATTCTTTAACGACAGATTTGTGAATTTTTAGGATATTCTATATTGCTGCCTAGATGCCAGAATATGTAATCTCTTGGAAATACAGATTTCACAAAATGTAAATGAAGCATTAAATGAAAAAAAAAAAAAGTAGCTGTGTCTCTTTAACATGACAACAGTTTTTCATCAGGGTGCAGACAAATCTCCCTGCACATCTGAGGTCAAGATTCGTATTTCTCTTAAAGGAATACGAGAACTCATGGGACATGACCAGGAAAGAAAAGAAAAACCAATCTGCAAGAAAAGGAAAGAAGAGTTGTGGAAAATTTGCTGGTCAGAAGATAAAGAAAAAGTAAGTCTCATGGTTTTGACATGCTTATCACATCAGACTGATAAATATTACAGTAAACAATATAAACATGCCTGTAGCAGTAAAAATGGAAATAGCAAGTCCTGTACAGCAATTTTTTAGTTATATGGAATACATCATTTAAATATGATTTATTCATTTTCTACTATAAGTTTCTGTAACCTAATAATAGTAACTTATATAAAACAGCAAGAGAGGGAGGTCATGAGACTATCTGCGGAGATGTGGATCGCAGTAGTCTGACTACTAGCTCTTCTATCCCTAGGAACTTATTTTAAGAATAATAACCTCTTATATACTGCCTTTCATCTGTAGATATCAAAGTGCTTTACACAAAGGAGACAAATATTATCCCCATTTTACAGATGAGAAAATTAAAGCATAGACAAGTTCAATAACTTACCTGCGGTCCCCAGGAGGCTAGCAGCCAAGGTCTCCTAAGCCTCACTCCAGTGCTCTCTATACATAATCCAAATGGCATGGAGGACACTGAATTTGGCTAATCTAGAGAATTTTAATTAACAGACATGGAGGGACATAACTATGTGAAACTCTGTTAACTGAAATGGTGAACTCCTTGTCTCTATTGGACAATTGCACTAGTGTAACAAAAACTGATCTAGTTACACTGGTGTAAACCCCTATAATAGATTCACTTAAACCAATTTAGCTTAATACCATAAATTACTACAGTAAGCTAAACTGGTTGAAGTGGATTTAAAGTGATTTAAGTGTATCTGTATTAGGGGTTTGCTCCTCTGTAACTAAATGTTTTTTAGTTCCATCAATACAAGTTTTCTAATGTAGTTAAGAGCTAAGCCTCTATTGTAGTTTTTTTTTTTTTAATACAAGTTTTCTGGGGACATGACAAGCTAGGTAGTGTACTACTTTTTTGTCCCTTTACAGGAAATGACAATTTTTTTTGCAGTTTAGACTCAGTCATATGGAATTGTTTTAAACACTTTTTCTGAGTGCTTCATTGTCCATCTGTATAGCAATGAGAAGAGTGAAGCTTTAAATCTTTCATGGCTCTCACACTAACTCAGTTTCCTAGCAAGGATGTTGGCAATCAGTTCAACTCGTCCTGTGTTTAGTGTGGCACTACTGTATACTCCTTGACTACGGGGGAAACAATTATAAAGAACAAATGGGATGAGGGAAGGCATAAAAGGAAAATGAGGCAAAGACCATCTATGTGGTCTTAATACTAGTAGCTACCATGATTTTCAGTACGTTACCCATGATTACGAACTACCAATGTGTACTTTTTAGTAGCTCACATAAAAAAATTCGCTCCTCTTAAATAGTTCAAAGAACATCTTTTTAAAAAAAATACCTGTTAGAGGAGCAAGTGAAGGTGGGAGAGGGAGGAAGAATACCTATAGTAAGTTTTTATAGCATTATACTCCCAGCTACTTCCTTGTGAAATCAGTAAGGTTTGGCCTTACTTTGTCAAAATCATAGGGGAAATACTGCATTATATTTATAACACAGAAACCATATATATATTTAACCATAATGTGAAAGTTATTAGCTATTATTAAAAATACTCACTTTGTTGCACACATATACCTGTATTCATTTTTTTAAAAAAATCATTAGAAAACACCAAGCTGATGGCACTGGGAAGCCCAAGTGCTCCCTACTATAAGATATGCAGGGCTGGCATAAATCTTATAATTGGGAGAATTCAGCAAGTGTCTTCCCCATTTTTATTTTCACATTGCAGGGGGAAAAAAGGTTGTTAAACAATACTTTTAAAAGCAGCTTTATTTCTTCAGTTACAGGATGTAAATTCACATTTATTCAGCACCTGCCCCCCCATCCTTGTCACGTACACGGGTATGGTGTGGCACCACACAGACCACAGGGAAAACAACAGCTGGGCAGCTCAGCTCACCCACCGCCACACACGTGTGAGGCAGCGACGCTACAGGGGGAGTGGAGGGAAGGAGGCAGAACGTATTTATCCCGGCTGGGAACCGGCCGGACAACATGGTTCATGCCCCCCCACTGCAGAGCGGGGCTCGGCCAGCCGCGCCTCCCCGCAGGAGGCCTGTGGAGCACCCCGGGGGCCTACGGGGCTCCGTCGGGGAGGGCTCGGCTTTACCTTGGCAGGCATCCCCTCCTCGCTCGGCTGGGTGCGCGGGGCAGCGGGCCTTGCCCTGTCCGACGGGGAGGGTCTCTTTTCGGGGCGCGCCTTTCAGCACAGAGACCCGGGTGCCAGCCCCGCGGTAGGGCATAGGCCTCCCCGAGCTACAGGGCCAGGCGGGCAGCGCTACCCGGTCCGAGGCCTTGCTGGCGGCCTGCTCCCTGTGCGAGGGCAGCGGACGAGGAGCCCGGTGGAGCACCGCCAGCCCCGAGGGAAAGCCCAGCTCCTCCTGCCGAGGCGCCGCCAGGCTCAGCAGTAGCGCCCGGTGGGTGCCCGGCCTCCGGTCTGCGCTTGCCGCCCCCGTCCTGTCCAGCCCCGTACCTCTGCTGCCCGCTGGCTCCGGCGGCGGCGCTCCCACTTCCCGGCGGCGGGCGCCAATGAGGCGGCGCGTCCCGGCGGCGGCAGGCTGAGTGGGCGTGTGCGGGGGGCGGGCTGTGGGCGGCGGCAGCACGTTCGGTTGTGTGTGTGCCATGGCCGGAGCCCAGTGAGAGTGGCTGACAATAGGAGCGAGCGAGCCCGAGCGCGACCCCGAGACAGCCGGGACCCCTCGCTCCCCCAGCCAGCCAGCGGCAGAGGAGGCCCCCAGCGCCAGCCGCAGCGCCGCTCGCCGCGCCCGCCCGCCCTGCCGCGGCTCCTCTCCGCTCGGCCCGCGCTCGGCCGCCCCTCCGCAGGCCCCTCCGCAGGGCTCCGCCGGGAATGTGAGTGAGACAGCAGCCATCGCAGGCAGGGGGCCGCGCCGAGCGCACGGGACTGAGCGGAGCCCGAGCAGCTGCCCGTTCCTGAACCCGCCGCCAACGCCGCCCTGCGCTGAGGAGGCCGCTGCCGCCGAGGCCTACAGGCTCCTGCAGCTGCAGGGACAGAGCCCGGCGCGCACAACGCTCCGGCCGCCGCCGCCAGGGATCGGCCGCGCTCCGCCGAGCCCGGCTCACTCCGCCTTCTCCTCCTCGGCTCCGAATTCTCTGCCAGGAGGGTCAAGGTAACTTCACCCCCAGCCCCGAGAGGGCAGCGAGCCGGCCGCGGCGTGGGGGAAGGGCTGCGGGAAGGGCGGGAGGATCGGGGAGCGCTGGAGAAGATGGGGATCACGGGGCGGGGGTGGTAAAGGATAGAGTCCAGCTGTGTTACTTATCCCCTGGTGGAGGGAAATGACATCCAGTAACACCCGTCAGAATGCAGCTAATTACACCCCTGCTTTCACGGAGTGCTTAGTGGAGGCGCTTGCTCCTACCTAGCCGCTTGCAGTGGCATCCATCGGTATTTTTACATTCACTCGCCTTTCCTCGTATTGTCCCCAGCGGTGACAGTCTCTAGTGTGTGTCGCTGTGTATTTACCAAAATACTAAAAAATTTCCCGTGTTATAAATAAACACTTTCTATTGAGAAAGCTATAGCTGTAAATGCAGTTATCCACCACTTGTGCTGCACTCAATAAAAACCTCATTCCTCCCCCCCACCCCACCATGGAAATAGTGTTTTTCAGTGCATTTAAATGATCATTTAGGAATGTGAAAAAGTGACCAGTGTTTACTGTAATGTTGTTAAGGCTGGATGTAGTCTTGTTGAATTAGAATTAGAATTTAATAATGTATAAATCAGGTGAGAGAAACTGTTACTAAATTTACAGCAGAGAAGTGTGGGTAAAGCGTCTTGCTGACAGAATGATCCTGCAGTTTGAGTGATCTGCTCCAGTCTTTGTCCGTTAATGTTCTTAGCAATTCCATTTTGAGACTGTGTACAAATATTTCTGGGGAAATGGTTAGATTTTTTTAACAATTACATCTGACAAGGAGATGAAAATTTTGTTTAATTAGGCGAAATAGGAATAACAAATCTAGAATGTGTGTCATTTTTTGTTATTTCCAGAGTCCTGCTGACAAAACGTAACTTTTTGTGTTTGTATATTTTGAGAGACTCTACTCTCTCCTTACTTAGGAATCACGAATTGGTTTGTAGAAGTGAAAGTATATAACCATTTCTCCATATAATTTGTCTGACTTTCCCATGAAACTTCCATGGCCCCTTGATGTCATGGTGATGTTGGCATCTGTTTCAGTTGGTAAATAACATCTGTTTCAAGTATAGAAGTGTGTTGCTCATAGCCTATTAAATGTAGGATGTATTATTTGGGATGATAATGAAGCCACACCTGAGGAAAAATTAAGTTGATGAAATAAGAATTGTTTTTAGATGATGCCGGCTTCACTGTCCAATATCAAGGGATTCCTCTTGGTTCCTTGAAGAAGTTATATATTTTATATTTTCAGTAGACTTTGTGTGTGTGTGTGCGCACGCGCACACACACACAATAATTTTTCACGTATTAAAGTTGACAGGGTTTCATTTAACAACCCTCATCTTTACATAATTTTTAAAAAATCATACTTAAAAAGTATTTTGCATAATAAGAAAAATCCAAATAATGTTGATTTAAATTATTTATGAATCAGATCAGTCCCCAAATATTTTAACAAAATGAGGACTTCAAGGTGTACTGCAGGTTGCAAAATCAACTCCCATTAGCAATAGTAGTCCTTTAGATAATTGGAATCAATGGACATTGAGTGCTCTCAGAACCTTCCAAAAACCTGTAAGACCCTGATCCTGGAAACATTTACACACGTTTAACTGGAACAGGTACAGAGAAGGGCTACTAGGATGATCCGAGGAATGGAAAACTTGTGTTATGAAAAGAGACTCAAGGAGCTTGGCTTGTTCAGCCTAACTAAAAGAAGGCTGAGGGGAGATATGATTGCTCTCTATAAATATATCAGAGGGATAAATACCAGAGAGGGAGAGGAATTATTTAAGCTCAGTACCAATGTGGACACAAGAACAAATGGATATAAACTGGTCATTGGGAAGTTTAGACTTGAAATTAGACGAAGGTTTCTAACCATCAGAGGAGTGAAGTTTTGGAATAGCCTTCCAAAGGAAGCAGTGGGGGCAAAAAACCTATCTGGCTTTAAGATTAAACTCGATAAGTTTATGGAGGAGATGGTATGATGGAATAACATGATTTTGGTAATTAATTGAACCTTAAATATTCATGGTAAATAGACTTAATGGCCTGTGATGGGATGTTAGATGGGGTGGGATCTGAGTTACTACAGAAAATTCTTTCCTGGGCATCTGGCTGGTGAATCTTGCCCACATGCTCAGGGTTTAGCTGATTGCCATATTTGGGGTTGGGAAGGAATTTTCCTCCAGGGCAGATTGGAAGAGGCCCTGGAGGTTTTTCGCCCTCCTCTGTAGCATGGGGCACAGGTCACTTGCTGGAGGATTCTCTGCTCCTTGAAGTCTTTAAACCATGATTTGAGGACTTCAATAGCTCAGACATAGGTGAGAGGTTTTTCACAGGAGTGGGCGGGTGAGATTCTGTGGCCTGTGTTGTGCAGGAGGTCGGACTAGATGATCATAACGGTCCCTTCTGACCTTAATATCTGTGAATCTGTGACTACTGTGAGTAGCTCTACTGATTAAAGTTGAACACGTGTAAGTGTTTGCTGGATCTGGGGCTAAATCTTTTTTCTTAAATCTGTTCTTTCCACTTCACTGAGAAAATGTGGTTTAACTTTTTTGTCAGAGAAGGCAAGCCTGGTAAAAATCAAGAATTTGGTTGTTGAGAGGCGGTAGCTATATAACAGGTGAGCCCCCCCTTTGACACAGTGCTGTCTACACGGGAGTTAGGTCAGTATAACTGCATTGCTCATGGAGGTGGATTTTCCACATCCCAAGTGATGTAGTTACACCAGCATAACTTGCTAGTGTAGACCAAACCTAGTGAACTTTCTTTGGTTTTAAAGCATAGCAGTATATTTTAGAGAACTTAATGTTTCCACAAAACACCCACCTTTCTTTATGGATAGTAAACTGAATTTTATTTCTGTTTTTAATTGTCCTATAAAGTAGTTGTGACTTTAATATTAAAATTCATTATTATTTTTGAGCTCCTAGAAGTGTGCATGGTGCTTTGTGAAAACAAGTAAAAGATATTTTGTGACCCAAAAAGCTTATGATCGAAGGCTTTGATCCTGCAGACAGGTCTACACAGGCATACTCCTGGACCTCTGTGGAGTTCCATAGACATCAACTGATCTTGATGGATACACATGTCTACATGTGTGGATCTGATTGCAGAATCAGTGCCTAAATTCAGACATGATGTAACAGGTGAGGGCCGTAGACAAAATAGGGGAGAGGACGGACAAGAATTACAGTAGTACCATGAAGCTACTTCATAAGGCCTATATGTAAATTGATGGACCATCTCTCTTTGATGTCACAAGTGGGTTCTTAGGAGGGATGTGAATGAGGAGAAGGAGGTGGCTCTTGACAAACTCATTTAATCTTTACCTGTTTTCATCCACTGGGAATGTATTTATAATGTGTGTTTCCCTTCAGTAGGGATATGTCCTCAGCACCAACCACTCCTCCGTCAGTGGATAAAGTAGACGGATTTTCTCGGAAGTCCGTCAGAAAAGCCAGACAGAAGAGGTCACAAAGCTCCTCCCAGTTTAGGTCTCAGAGCAAGCCTATTGAATTAACTCCTCTGCCTTTTCTAAAAGGTAAGGCTCAAGATCAGTTGTATGATTAAAATATTTTTATTTTACAGTAGACATCTAAATTGTGCTAAAAAGTATTATAACAGAAATTTGAGGGGGGATTTGACCTGTGAGTGAGAAACAGTTCATGCCATATTAATATTTATTAAGCTAAAAAAAAATTGGCATCAGTTAATATATTAAAAATGAAAACTTGCATCTATGAATGGATATGTGTTTACTGTTTGCAATACTTGTGGAAGTTCTGAATTCTAATACTAACAGAACCATTGCTGGCAGTCTGAAGGCACACAAGCTTTTTGCACATATTTTAGGTTATCAACCCTTAACGTTTAATCCAGTGTGGCAATAGTTTTTAAATGAGGAGATGATTCATTAGCAGATGTGAATGATATTAATTTAGCATTGAATTCTGTGATCTGCCAAGCACTTTCTGCAGGGAGCTAAGTGCTCTCAACTCCCACTGATTTTTAGTACAAGTCTGGGGGGCAGAGCCGCTCTTAGAATCATGTCCTTGCAGGGAAAAGGATGTATGTATTTTTCATTTTGTCATCCATTCAGCCTTCCAAAACTGTTATTGAAGAGGCTTAAGTGGTCAAATGCAGATTTCTAGGTTTTCTCATTCTACTTGTTGTTTACAAGGGAAGAAAATAAGTACAGTTAACTAAAGTTAATATTAGAGTTGATCATTGTGGTAGCTGATATTGAAGTTCATAATTCTGGACATTGTCAAGAGCTAGTAGGTTTAGGCCTATCGCCTTTGTTTTGTTTTGCAGATATGTACATTTTCCACATCCCTTCTCTCTACTTGTCTGATACTTTTGTGTTTAGTCAAAGTATTTAAATATGTAAAGGACCTGCTCTGACCAGAATCCTGCCACCCTGCTTGCTCGCAAGAAAGGAGTAGACACATGAAAAATACACACTTCTATATGCATCTATCAATTGAGAGAAAACCAGGTTGCCTGAATTTTTAGTGGATTGTTAGTGGATTTCTCAGTGGAGTTGTCATTTTTATAACATGTCTGAGAACTTTTTTTGTGGAGCTACTAGAGTTTTTAACATCAGGAGCCAAATAACTTTTTAAAAATAGTATTTTAATTGTAAGTTAAATTTTCGGCCTGTCATCCCTGACACTTTCTTTTTTGAAATACCTACGACTCTGGTTCATAAAGAAGGACAATTTGCCCTTTGGTTAATTTGACTAAATTTTGGAAATTAAATAGATTTACATTTTATATAAAAATGAGCACACTGTTGCTACAACTGTTATTAATTATTTGTATTGCAGTGGCTCCTAGTGATTCATTCAAGGAATACACGAGGCACTTTATGCACATATAACGAAAATTTGGTCCCTACTATCTAAGGCCCCAACCCTGCAAACACTTACACACATTCTTAACTTGACTACCATGAGTATACCCATTGAAATCAATGAGGTTACTCATGCTGGTCAAGTTAAGAATGTGTGTGTTTGCAGGGTTGGGGCTTAACTGTTACTGCAAGAGACAGTGTGTGAATACGACAGACATGGAGCACTAAATATCGGTGAAAGAATTAAGATTAGTGTAATAAGCAGTGGTTACAGTGCCCCCGCTTACAAACTGAAGATTTGATCTTGTAAGTTATTTTTCATTGATTTCATGGGAGGCCCTTCATGCTGACACAAGGGTCCACCTGTGGTGGTTCATTTGTGGGATTTGGGCCTAATACTGCTGCTTCAGATAGGTTATATCTGTTGAAGGGACACCATCAACTAAAATTCACACTTTTGCTATAATATACTTTACCTATTATTGTTACCAGTAATACCCAATATTACTAAAGCTGAAAGGAGTGAAAAATATGAATATATATTTAACTTTTATTTAACATATGCATTGCCAACCCTTTGTGTATAGTCAGTTTCACTGTTTCCCTTGGATAGGCTGTTAGGTCCTAATCCTGCAAACTCTTTGGCTTGTCTTTAACTTGAAACATAAGGATAATTCCATGAACTTCAGTAAATTTCCCATTGACTTAATTATTCCCTCTATTGTTTGTATGGTTCTCTCAGATAGGAATAAGAACATTAATAAGAGCATGTGATTCAAGATATTGGTAAATTTTATGGATTCCTAATCGGCAGGGGTGGCCAAACTTACTGACCCTCCGAGCCACATATGACAATCTTCAGAAGTTCGAGAGCCGGGGCACGCCTGCTGGGGCTTCAGCCATGAGCCCTGACAGGTGGGAGACTCCCCCCCCCCACACACCCCCCCCGGACTGCTGCCAGAGGTGATGGGGGAGTAAAGTGCCCCCCCCCCCCCCGATTTTTGCCAGGGTTTTTTGATCTGCTTGGTCACATGGTGCCATCAGGCTCCCTCCTTGCAAGGCAGCTGGTGGAGCCGGCAAGCTAGAAGCTGCAGCAGTGGGGAGAAGCAGTGGCAAACTGCCGGGGGAGATGCTGCTTTTTCTGCTGCCTGTCCACGCAGAGCTAATACCTGGGAGCTGCAGGGAAGGGCCACTGAGGGCATAGGCTCTGACTCCGTGGGTGCTCCGGGGCTGGAGCACCCATGGGGAAAAAAATGATGGGTGCTCAGCACCCACCAGCAGCCATGTGGATAAGCTCCTCTCCCTCCCCCCCCCCACCCCCCCAGTGCCTGCTGGCAGCCCCACAAGTCAGCACCTCCCCTCCCTCCCAGCACCTCCTGAGGGGGCATGATTCAAGCTCTTGGGGGGGGGGGGGAAGGGGGGATGGGATGGCCTTTAAATTGTGCTCCCCCATTCTCAGCAGGCACCAGTCATCTGTGGCAGAAGCCCCTAACCCCACCAGCCAGCCGTAGGGCAGAAGCCTGGGGTCCCCCCCGCCCCGGTCTGATAGGTGGAGAATCGGGGGGCGTTGGGGGCTCTGCAAGCTGCACTTCAACTGTAAAAGAGCTGCACGTGGCTCATGTGCCACAGTTTGACCACCCGATAGTATAGTGTGGGTTCTGACTACCTTAAAGGCTGCCTTTTTGCCTTTTAAAAGGGGCTGTTGAGATTGTCAGAGCTGACAGTCCCCCTAGATTTGGAAGTTTGTGGGAGAGCAGTCTCAATGGAGAGGCCTCATCTCTGGAATTTATATTCCAATCTCAATCCGGTAGTCCAACAACACAGCTTTGCTTTGTTGACCTTCAAGTCTTGTCTGTTTAATCATGAAATAATTGGTTTTGCTTGTCTGGTGTGTGATTTTTTGTTGTTTGTGTGGTTTTTGTTTGGAGGTTATTTTGTTTTAATTAACATTGGTTTGCCTCAGACATTGTGTTGGTCATGTTGTAAACATATCTAGAAGTAGATCAATACGGTGCAAGCTACAAAGGAGAAGTTGGTGGGAGGGAGGTAAAAAAATATACTGTATATATATTTTCAATATCAAGCACCAAAACCTAACCAAAGTGCTGCTAGACTTTCCAGACTCTTTCCAGTGCTGCCTTATACTTGTATGTGCGCTTAAGGATGTGCTGAGTGGTGTGCACTGAAATTGAATAGGAAAAGAATGTACTGCACACTGTTTTTTCTGTCATAAAAACATGTCTAGTTTCATCGAGTAAAGCAATTGATTTCTTAGGGAAGATGAGATAAGTGACAAGTGTGAAATTTTAAATTCAAACTGTTTTGTACTATCAGGACAAATGTAAAGTACGTCAGGAATAAACATCCCCCGTCCACCCTGTTCCATATTCTTTGATACCTTAGTATAATTCTGTTTGCCTGTTCTTTGTTTTTCCAAGAGCAAGTCTACACTTAAAATGCTGCAGCTGCTCTGTGTAGCTACTACACTGACAGGAGAGCTTCTCCTATTGGCGTAGTTAATCCATCTCTGTGAGAGGCGGTAGCTGTGTCAATGGGAGAAGCCCTTCTATTGACATAGCGCTGTCTGCCCCATGGATTAGGTCAGTATAACTGCATCACCCAGGGGTGTGGATTTTTCGCACCCCTGAGGGGCGTAGTTATGCCAATGTAAGTTTATAATGTAGACCTAGCCTAAAACTATTTCACATTTAGGCTGACAAGAAATTTCAGCTCAAAGGTTAATTTTAATTTTGGAAAAGTTTTTTACTTTTCCTAAAACAGAGAGGGAAAGTCCTCCTTCACCAATCGCTTTGCTACTGCAGTATTATGAAATGTATTGAGGTACTAATACATTTATTAAATCGTTCAATACCATGGAAACTATTTCTGTAACAGCAAAAAGGAAGCACTGTCTGAAAAGGGAACGTTTTGTTGCATGTTCTGTTATATATATGATTTATTGTATTGTTTTCTTTATCGGTCAAGTTTTATTATGATCTTCTTATAAAAGCCTATCTTTAGGCTAAGTGCTGAAGGTCTTACTGAGGCAAAAATCCCATCAACTTCAATGGGAGTTTTGCCTGAGTAAGGACTGTGGGATGTGGTCTTTGGTTTTTCCAAGTACAATTACATTTGATCTCGTCTTTGTCTTATCATAAGAATATTATTTATCTTCCCTCATTATTATGTCATAATTATAGGCTCCAATCCTGCAACCCATAATCACGTTTATATTTATTATTATTACGTAGTGAAAAGTGAAACATTTAGCTCTTACGTTAGTAGTTCTGTTGATTTCATTGGGAATGGATTACTTTGCATTTATATAAAAAGAAAAGGAGTACATGTGGTACCTTAGAGACTAACAAATTTATTTGAGTATAAGCTTTCGTGAGCTAGAGCTCACTTCATCGAATGCAGTGAGCTATAGCCCACGAAAGCTTATGCTCAAATAAATTTGTTAGTCTCTAAGGTGCCACAAGTCCTCCTTTTCTTTTTTGAATACAGACTAACACGGCTGCTACTCTGAAACTTTGCATTTATATGGTACTGTTCACTTTAGTTACTTGGAATGCTTTACAAATGCCAATACCATTAATAAGTCCGAGATCACACAGTGCAGTATTGGCACAATTGGGAATAGAGCCCAGAACTCCTGACTTACAGTCCTGTGATCTCTCCATTAGACAGCCTTCTTACATAATCATAAAAACTTGGGATTTAGTTGTGCTTTTCATCTTCAAATGCTAACTAAGATATCTGTCCTGCAGTTGGATCTACACAGGTGGAACCTTGGGACCCTTTCAGAGGCTCATTGACTTTAGTGGCCTCCTTGTGGGCAGAAGGGTCCATCTGCATGCATAGAGTTCAGGATTGGGGCCATAATCCTTGTTTTACCCCTGTGAGGGAGGCAGGTATTATCCCATATTTTAAACTTTTATAGTTTTATTTTAAATACTTGTAAATATTACTTTATGGTTTTCTCCAAATCTGTGGTGAAACTCCATCCATTTTCTTCCATTTTCCTGCACTCTTGTTACTGCATATGCATTGTTTAAATTGAATTTTTGCATTTGTATATCTGATGGTTATGGAATGCCTTTTTTTAAAAATGTCTTTAGCTATCTCCAAAATTTGTGTGCTTTTGGAACATTCCATAAGTGAACTAAATTCCCTTTTTTTGAAACATTTAATATTTGTCTGTTGACTGGGTGTGCTTCTTGCTCTCAAAGGCACTATAGTTCATATCGCCCTAAAAAATAAAGCTTTGAGGCTTCTTCTATTTTAATTTATTTTCTTTTTGCTGTCATGATATCTTGCAAAAACATTAGGTGAAAGGTTAAAAATGGAAGTTAATTGTGAGTGATATGAAGAAATGAACATCCACAGAAATGATGTAATTTTCTTCCATATCTCTGATAACGTTAAATGTGTGTGTAATTTTTTTCCTTTTGTTTATTTCATTTTCCATTATGTGTTCACAGGTAAGTAGGTAGTATAATGGGATACTCCATACATTGACTGGTTTATGTTGCTGTGTATTGAGGAGACCACCCATTCTGTTTTCTTCATTAGAAACTATTCTTTTTGAGAAGATGCTAAGATCGATTGCACCTTTCCTTAGGGTTTTTTTTCTTTTTTAAAGAGTCTTTTTTTTTTTTTTTTTTTTTAGATGAAAGGTAGCTCATATTCACCCAGTCTCTTCCCTCAAATCTTTGTTCTTTCTTGGACCCATTCCTTCAAAGACTTAGTTGTGTATAACTTCACATATGAGTAGTTCAGTTGACTCCACTGGGATGTTAATAGGAGTGTTTAAAGGATTAGGGTCTTAGTGAGTGACAGGTTAATATTGATAACCTTAATATAAGCAAATGTCCACACTTATTACTTCATCTTTATTTTGGGGGAAACCCTGTCCTTATCTTAGAGCAAAGATACAAGGGAACTCAAAGATTGGTCAGAGGAAATAACCTCTACCCTTGCTGGCTGTCTCTAGTCTATAGGGGAATGATTGGTGATTCCAGATATAGAAGAGGGGGCAGCATTTGCCCCTTAGTAAATTGCCTATAACAAAGTATTAAGTAGGTGGAGTAGTAAAGGTGTGTAGTGTGTCCCGTTTCCCCCCCCCCCCCCCCCAGTACTTTTATAAATATCAGCTCCTGATAGGTTTTGGACCACTGGCCTTTTCTAGTGTGCATACACATTTTCAAATTTGTATGTTGTCATATTTGGCTGTTTAATGAAGCAGCAGGTGTTTCAGCCTTACATAGACTGTATGAATCTCCGTCATTCTGTGGTATTCTTTGTAGTATGTAATTGATTAGCTTTCTGTTATGTTTGCATTGCTTGCAAAGTAATTATGATTTAATAGTCCTGTTTTTAAAAAGCCTTTTTACTTTTTTGTGCTACGTTCTTAATTATATTGGTATGTCTTACTATTTTTAAGTCACTATTGATTTCTTGAAAATATTGGGCAAAATTCTCCTCTCCAATCCATGTGGTGGGTCTTAATTTTAATTTTCTTTTTAGAATATCAAGTGTGTACACATGGAGCACTCTTACTAATATCAGTTTTGTGCATAGAAGGAGCACAGTCTACTTGTGTTGGGATCTTCCTGGAGAACTGGAGGGGAGAGATGCTTTCCAAATGTTTTCCAGCAATTTTAAAACAAAAAGTAGAAGTAACAGATGTGGCTGTACAGCATTATTGTTTGTATTGCTGGCTTCTTTGTGCTAGTTATTCTGTAAACACATAGGAAGAGATGGTCCCTGCCTTGAGGAGCTTGCAGTGTAATTTAACATAAGTAAGGCTACGTTTATGTCACAGAGGTAATGGAAGTCACGGGTTCCGTGACTTCCAGAGACCTCCATACCATTCTCTGCTTCAGCCCAAGGGGCTGCTGGACTCCGGAGCTGGCAGGCAGCAGGACCCTGGCAGGGTTCCAGTGACAGGTGGCCCCCTGTAAGGTTCCAGTGACAGGTGACAGACTCCTGAGGGTTCCAGCAACGGGCGACAGCCTTTTGCGGGGGCTTGGGAGAGAGAACGCCTTAGGCTAGCAGCTCTCGGTGTCCTGTTTTCTCTTTGGGAAATATGGTCTCTCTGCAGCTCCCAGTCGCCGTGGGTGGAGGGGGGGTGGCCATAAGCTTCCAGCTGCCACGGGCAGAGGGGAAACCCCACAGCTCCCAGCTCAAAAGTATTGAGTTGTTGTAGTTTTAAAAAAATTATTTTGGCTCCTGACCTAGCTGTCATCACTAGTTCACTGGTATTTTGTAAGAAGTGGGGATTGAGGGATGATGGGAAAGTGTAAGGTCAATATATTTCCAGTGTTAAAATATTCACTTTCAGGACTGATCTCCCAATTAGAATGTTTAATTATATTCCCTAATACAAAATTGTTTTCAGAAAAATGTCTGCTGCTGACAGTGTATGATCAAAAAATAGTTCAAAGTTGTATATTAGCTAGAGAACTGGTTTGTTTTCAGATTTTGATTAAAACAGTGAAATGTACATAACATTTGCATTCTTAATCCCTTATCTATTTTATGTTGTTTGTTGTAAACTGTAGTTAGATATAAAATGTTATAGTTTGTTAAGCTGTAACGCATATTGGAAAAAATAATCCCAGCTATACATACAAAATGATGGGTTCTAAATTAACTGTTACCACTCAAGAATGAGATCTTGTAGTCACTGGATAGTTCTCGCAAAACATGTGCTCAGTGTGCGGTGGCAGTCAAACAAGCTAACAGGCTGTTAGGAACCATTAGGAAAGGTATAGATAATAAAACAGAAAATTTAATAATACTCCTATATAAATCCATGGTATGCACACACCTTGAATATTGCATGCAGTATTAAAAAAGATATACTAGAATTGGAAAAGGTACAGAGAAGAGCAACAAAAGTGATTAGGAGTGTGGAACAGAAAGACTGGGACTTTTCAGCTTGGAAAAGAGACAACGAAGGGGGGATTCGATAGAGATCTATAAAATCATGAAATGTATGGAGAAAGTGAATAGGGAAGTGTTATTTACCCCTTCACAAACACAATAATGGGGGTGAGGGGGTCACCCAATGAAATTAATAGCCAGTAGGTTTAAAACAAACATAAGGAAGTATTTCTTTACACAATGCATAGTCAACCTGTGGAGCTCATCACCCATGGGATGTTGTAAAGGCCTAAAGTATAACTGGGTTCAAAAAGGAATCAGTAAGTTCATGGAGAATAAGTCCATCTATGGTTATTAGCCAAGATGGTTATGGACACAATTCCATGCTCTGCATGTCCCTAAACCTCTGATTGCCAGAAGGTGGGACTGGATGAGAGGGGATGGATTACGTGATGATTGCCTGTTGTGTTTATTCCCTCTGAGGCACCTGACATTGGCCACTGTCGGAAGATGCTGGGCTAGATGGACCATTGGTCTGACCCAGTATGGCCTTTCTTATGGTGTAAGGTGACCTGCAAAGGATTTTAGGAATGTGTTTGTGTCCTTCACTTCTTTATGATGCATGAAAAACACCTGAAAGATATAATGATGGTTTTCTTTAAAACATTTTTTTTGCGGGAGTATGTGTTTGAAATTTTGTCTGTCTTGGTTTTGCTGAAGAATCTTGTGGATGTCTTGGAGGTATGTATTGTGAGTTCTGACAATACACTATCCACCGCCATCCAAAAGAGTGATCTAACTGCTTTGTGTCACTCCATCCTGGCCCTTTTTCTGTCACTAGGGACCTCTGCCTCATTTGCACTGTCATAGGTCAAGTTTAACCCTGGTTTGATTTCTTGTTTCTTACTGTATATGGGGATACCAGAACTGTTGTATTTTTAGGTTTTAAAATACTGGTTGCAATCTGGTTCTGTATGTGTGTTGCTTTCAGGGTTATGTAAGTATTGTTTTGTAGGTTATATTGTATTAGAAAGGGTACTGTGGGTTGGATATACAGCACTGTAAAATCAACTGGTATTTGGAATAGCTTGGAAATTGGGTCAGAAATGATTCAGGGTCAGGGAGAAGTAATATTTCTACTTTCCTTTTACGCAGACGCTCTAAGCATCGAATGAGAATACATAAACTTATATTTAGTTTTCTCTAGAAATAGTTTAGATTCTCTTCACTCAGGATGTTTTTAAAATTTCTGCAATATGGCTTAGATATGTTGTGAATGATCTTTTTTAAAGAGACTGATCTCTCCAAGAAGTATTGCACAGCTTTAATTTTGAACAGTTAAGTCTTGTGGTTAATATGGTAACTTATATTTTCCATTTGTTCAGTTCCATTTGTTTCCCGTTGCAAAGTTTGAAAAACCTGTTGTTACAACCAGACGAAATTTAGCCAATGCAGCAAACTTAATTTAATTGCTGGATGTTTTGAGGGCTACATGCTATAGATGGGAGGCTTATTATCAGAGAGATTTTCAAACGGTATTTTAGGGTTAGGCTGGTCTTTGAGGAGCAGACTTACGTTTTCAATTAGACTAGCTGGTCTATGTGGAAAACATTCCTCAATTGGAGGATTAATACAGTTATCTTTCCCCTCTTCAATTTTCATTGTCGGGCCCTCCCCCCCCCCTTCTTTTTATCGCTTTTCTCCTCACCTTCCTCCACTTTTCTTTCCCCCCTCTTTTTCTGTCTTCTGTGGGCTGCAGTGTTTTTGAAGCCACTAGAGGGTGCTGTGTTCTCTTGCATGTTAACAATAGCATTCCAGACTATGAATGCTTGGGATGGGTTGGCAGGGGTTCTCAAAACTTCATTGCATTGCAACCTACTTCCGACAACAAAAATTACTACACAATTCCAGTATCCTGTATTACACTAGATTCTTTAGAGTCTAGAATGAGGGCCGGCGTTAGGGGACGATAAGCAGGGCAATTGCCTATGGCCCCATTCCAGAGGGGACCAAGTGAAGCTAAGTTGCTCATGTGTTGGCTTCAGTCCCGGATGGTGGGGCTCGGGCTTCAGCTTCTGCCCCTGGTGGCAGGGTGTCAAACAACAGCCCTGGTGACCCCATTAAAAGAAACTCGCAACACACTTTGGGTTAGAGTGATCCTTCCAATCACAGTCAATCCTTCCAATCACAGTCAATAAAATTAGCTACCTGAGTAAGACAAAATAGTCTGTTAGTCATCTCACTGAGGTCCACAGATCTGTTACAGTGATTCTTTCAGTCTGCTTTCAGCTGCTTTGGAGGCTGGACCAGATGTATCAGATGCTTTCAGGAAGGGGTTTGTCTCTCCCTCTGAGGAGCACGCTAGTTCCATTCTGCCTTCATAGCTTCAGTTAGGCAGTTCCAGACTTCTCCATGGCAGAGCTTATTCCCCCTTTCCTCTTTAATAGAATAATTTACCCACTCATTTCTTGAGATTGTTTGTTTATTGGCAGACGGAATAGATGCATTCTTTCCCTAGTGCTGAGACACAGGTGGCTGAAGCCCCTGCTTATCCACATGAAGTGCAGAATGGTGAACAAAGCATGGAAGAGGGAAATGCAAAAACATGTGCCTCTCCCCTGCTTCCCTAATAGAGTGCCTGTGTCCACTATTGGCAGAAACCAGTCCCTTCACAGGCAATTCCTTCTGGGCAGTGATCACTCCAGTTACTTCCCCAGGGCAAGGAAAGGCCCAAGTGGCTGCAGAGGAGAAGATCCAGCTGAGGAAGTGGTCACTAGTTCCCCCTGAGGGGAGCAGTGCCAGCAGAGTGTCCCTAATGCTTTGGGAAAGTTTGCAGGTTTGTGGCAGAGCCATAACTGTGGAACATGGAACAGCTGAACAATTGCCTCAGACTGTGGATGGAAGACAGCGTGAACCAGAGAGATTGTAGTAAGGGGTCTTATAAATAGACCTGTCTGCTTCCTTATACCCTCACTTCCTTCTACTGTACCAGGGCTTTGTTTAGTCCTTATTTTTGTTTGCCCTAAACCAGATGGGGTTTCCCTTGCAGCAGGCTTCTCCAGGATACCCACTAAACCTGCTCGGTTTGAGATAGTTCTTATCAGGGAAAACAAACTGCAGTGAACCCCTTAATCTTAGAGTAATGAGCACATGGGATCTTTCCTCTGGGTCAGGCCTAACCTGGGGCCCTTCTGCTGTCAGGAGAAGATTTGGATGCTTGATTCTATCTTGGGAATAGCCACAGGGAGTCCTGGCAAGAAGAGGCCTCTCCGAAGAAAAGAGAAGTGAAACCACTGATCATCAATTGGATTGCAGAAGGAATTTTCTCTATACCCTTCAGACTTGGAAGAAACTAAAAATGCCCCAAGAAAACAGCCTCTGAACACGCATCCAATCTCTCAGGTTTTTCCTACTTCCAGAGAAAGTGCTGGAAAATTGGAATCATACATACACAGATGTGTTCTTCCTTCTTGTTCTCTGTAAGTCTCGGAGCCTGATTGTCCCGAGCATACCAGGTCCATCAAGAATACAGACATGCCCAAGAAACAGAGACATGGTGCAGCTCACTCCTTGATCTAGGAGAAGAGCCTTAAGAGATAAAATCTCAGGGCAAGCTATTCCAGACAATATATCGTATACACTTGTTCATAAGCTGAATATTTTTGATAAAAAAGTGAAGCATCAAAGAGTGGGGGTTGGCTTATAAACGGATCTACACCAAAATTTGATGATTTAAAACTCTATGGAATTATTGAATTGAATATCTAATACATTGTCGTTTTGTTTACCTGAAGCATCCACAGACATGGAGCCCCTCAGCTACCTGTGGCCGTAGTTTGCCGTTCCCAGCCAATGGTGCCACTTCCTGCAGCTCCCATTGGCTGGGAATGGCAAACCGCGACCACTGGGAGCTGAGGGACTCCGTTCCTGCGAAGGCTCCAGGTAAACAAAACGTCCAGGCCCGCTAGCGGCTTGCCCTAACGGGCCAGGAGCCAAAGTTTGCCAACTCCCTGAAATATAGGGTCGATTTATGAAAGGGTCATACAGTTTTTGCTATTTTTACCTATCCATCTTGGGGGGCCGGCTTATCAACAAACAGGCTAATGAGCGAGTATATACGTTACTTTAAAACTTTTTTTAAAAAAAGGCTGTTAGCACCCTCCTTTCTTTCTCTCTAGATGAGTCCCTGAAAAGAGATAGGAAGTTCAAGAGAGAGTGTAGTGAAACAATATGAAAGTATTTCCCTTCATGTTTCAAACTGTATATCCCTTTAAATACAACCATCATGAATGCTGGGAATACGTAGGAGAAAAAAGGCTAAGCAGATTAACAAAGAGGTTTTGTAATATCTATCAGTCTACCTATCTACGCTGCTCTTTCCTCTCTCAGAAAGGAAAAAGACATTTCCTTTGCAGAAGCTTTCCTAATCAAGTATTCTACAGATAGGAGGGTTGCTGTGACCCCTCAGAAGAAATTACAAGGTGACCTCAGTTGACCTCAGAGCATCACTGTTCTTTTGCCTAGTCGATCCTAGTATGAACAGGCACTTACATGGCCCCCATCACTGTAGTATTTGAGTGTCTCATAACATACACCCTATATTTATCCTCACAACATGCCTGTGAAGTAGGGTAGTGCTGTCATCCCATATATGTGTGTGTATATATAATACATATTTTTTTTCAGATGAAGAACTAAGGCACCGAGAGACTAGGTGACTTGCCGAAGGTCACACGCACAAAGTTTGTGATGAAACAGGCAACTGACCTGATTCTCCAAACAAATTTGAAAAACACTGAAATTCAAGACAGGCTTTGAAGGCAGCCGTGTGCAGAGCTAACTTTTCTATGTTGATGGATTTGAAGAGGCTTGTTTACCTGTACATCCTATTCTCCAAACCCTTAGCAAGTTCCTCTATTTTGTCTTTGTATGGCATTATTTCCAATAAAAATCTTGCCCTTTGGAGTGGTCACAGTTCCCAGGGTGTTCATAAAGGTGCTTGTGGTCTGTGCTTGTGGTCTTCAGACAGGAAGAAGACCAATATATACCTTCCCTGGATGAATTGCTAAACTAAACCCAGTTCAGAGACAAAGCATTACAGGCAACCAGCATGCAGCTTAGATTCTGGCGGATAGCTCTTCATGCCAGATGACTTATGCCAGTTGATTTTTTACTTCAGAGTAGAGTTAGGCATCCTACATTTTAGGGAAGAGGCAAGAGGGCTCTTATGGGAAATCAACGACAGAGAGATCTTAGTACATTAATGATTAACATGTCTATCGGGGTTCCCACTCTAGTGGGGCAAGTTAAGAGCATTTCTGACCCACTTTCCCCAAGCACGCAACTCCTCCACTTGTAACATCCATTTAAACCTCTGAGAGAGGTGCTTTCTTACACTTCATGTCCATTGGGGCAGCCTTAGTGGCAGTCACATTCATTAGAAGTGTCACCTCACTAACATCCAACACAAACTATTCATCTTTGCATTTAAGGCCTTTCATGACATATTCTCACCCTGTCGCCTATCTTTTATATTCTGTCAAGGTTTTGACTCCCACTTCTACTATGCCAATGATGCTAGCCTTCATCACTCATATGTTAGAAAGCCAAAGGTGTTTGAAATTTTTAGGTTTCAGAGTAGTAGCCGTGTTAGTCTGTATTCGCAAAAAGAAAAGGAGTACTTGTGGCACCTTAGAGACTAACCCATTTATTTGAGCATAAGCTTTCGTGAGCTACAGCATCCAATGAAGAGAGCTGTAGCTCACGAAAGCTTATGCTAAATAAATTTGTTAGTCTCTAAGGTGCCACAAGTACTCCTTTTCTTTTGCTTTCTGTCATGCCACCTCCTCTGCATGGGATGAGATCTCTGTAAACCTATGTAAAGTCACCTCGTTGTCTTTTCAGTTCCCTCCTTAAAACTCTCCTTTGCTGTGGTGCCTGCAAAAAACTTGACACTACTTAAGCAGTTTGTGTGTTGTGACTGCTTCTTACCATGCTAACTAGGATTGTTTCATTATTTCCTTATGCTCCCCTGTTTGTTTGTGTCTGCCTGCAGTCTCTTGTTTTAGGGCTATCTACTCTAGAAGTGCTACAGCAGCACAGCTGCAGCATTGTAGTGTGTCTAGTGAAGATGCTCTATGTTGACGGGAGAGAACTCTCCTGTTGGCATAATAAAACCATATCCCTGAGAGGTGGTAGCTCTCCTGCCAACATAGTGCTGTCCGCCCTGGCGCTTGGGTCAGTGTAACTTACATCACTTGGGATGTGGCGTATTCACATCCCTGAGTGACATAGTTTATACTAACATAAACTGTAGTGTAGAGAAGACATTATACTTGGATGGAAAGCTCTTTGGGGCAGGAGAAGTTTGCTGCTTGTTTGTACAGTGTCTAGCACGGTGGGACTCTTATCCATGATTGAGGTCCCAAAGTGCTCCTGTAGTACACATTATTAATAATAAGTGTGTTGGAGCTGAATCTGTAGAGATTCAATGCCATCCCTTCCTGTGGCAGTTCTGAGACTCTCAGTCAAGTTGCAGAAATCTCTAGTTTGATATAAAAAGGGGAAAAAACCTCATTTTGAGCAGAAGCTTCTTAATTTATTTTAAGAGCCACTGCAGGATTAAAGCCTCCTCTATAAAGCCTTCATTTCCTTGAGCTGCTTAAGAAACAAAATGTATAACATACAATAAACCAACAAAAAGTACATATGGTTTGAAGTTTCCTCTTGAAGGAATGGAGAACAGTTTTTCCTCTGCCAACCCTCAGTCCTTCAATCCAACTGGCCTGTTTTATATAAATTTCAGTAAATTAGCTGCAGCTGCCCTGCTCTCATCCCTCAAGCTCATGAGAGAATTCTTCTGTATATAAGCTTCCTCCTTCCAGACAGATGTCTCCTCATTTTGGTAGAGAAACCTTGGTGGGGGTTCAAAGGGAAAGGCGATGAAGATCTCTGTCTGAGGCTCATGGCATCTGTACTGCCAGTCACACTTCCATGTGTACAAGTTAGCCCTCAAAGCTATTCTATTTTTCATGAGGTCGACACCATCTTTCCCAGAAACAGGAGATTGTTACTATATTTCCAATTCAAACCATTGTGTTGTCCAAAGGTGAAGCTATGTCACGTTCTGGATTTACACAGAGCTCTCAGGATGTACACAAGTGCACAAACTCTTCTGTAAATCTAACTCCTCTGTGCTTTATCATCCTTCACATTGTTTAGAGTTATTTCAGTAATGGTGAAGTGTACTGAACCTTCTTGGTAGTAACAAGCAGAGGTGAAAGCGTTTTCAAATAAATATTATGTTAGAGGATGATTGTGACAAGCTGCAGACCCGCTCCTGGTCCTACACTTCCTCCAACATTCACACAGGTAGGGACACACCCAGCTGCAGTTACATGCAGGTTCTCTGACCAGCAATAGAGATGTTATAGCCAAAATAACCACCAGCTTAGGACCCCCCCACTGGAGTATAAACCCCAAATTATACCGTCTTGCACTGCACTGGGAACTGTACGGCATAAGCTCATAGAGTTCGCCCCTCCCTCAATGTGGAGAGGAAATGCAACAGCTCCCTGCGCTAAGATTCCCAAGCACTTCACTCTAAACTTACTGATTTAGATTAAAACATAAAATAAGTTTATTAACTACAAAAGATAGATTTTTAAGTGATAGCAAACAGATCAAAGCAGATTACCTAGTAAATAAACAAAAATGCAAACTAAACTTAACATACTAGAAAGATAGGATTTGAATTAACAATCTCTCACCCTGACTGATGATACAAGCAGGCTGAAGATTCTTAAGGCACTATCTACACTTGCTTTGCAGCTTGGAATCCCCAGGTTTTCATACACAGGCTAGAAATGTCTTTAGCCTGGGTCCAGCACTTTCCCCAGTTCAGTCTTTGTTCCTCAGGTGCTTTCAGGAGTCCTCTTGTGTGGGGAGTGAAGAACAACAGATGATGTCACTCCCTGCCTTATACAGCTTTAGCATATGGCGGGAGCCCTTTTGTCCCAAACTCAGTTTGTGGAAAAACACTGACATCTCAAGATGGAGTCCAGAGTCATGTGGCCTGGTTGCATACTGTACTGAGTCATAGCAGTCATTACTTACAGGCTGTCTGAAACGTTCACAGGAAGGTTAAGTTCTTCCAGGGTCCATTGTGTTTGCTGATGGGCCATCAGTACTGTCTGGCTTCTTCATTGTTATACTAGAAAGGCTAGTTGTGGGTGTCACCCAGAGTAAGCATGATTGAAATACAGATACATAGTCAGTATTCCTAACTTTAGATACAAAAATGATACATGTATACAAATAAGATAATCATATTCAGCAAATCATAACTTTTTTAATGACACCACTCCAAGACCTGACAACTTGTACTAGCATCAGGCTGTGTTAGGCATTGCTTTTAGCTGCCTTTCTGGTAACAGGCTTACAGCAGTGTTGCCAAATATGGAGTCTTGTCAGGCTAAGCCAGACTCTTATTGAGAGAAGGAAAATGGAGAGGCATAGGAAAGACAAGAAATAAATTGGGGATGGAAAAGGACACGTTGGGATGAGGGGAAACAAAGTCTCACATCCCAGGTTGGTATTCAGGATTAAGCTGGAGCCAGTGGAAGTGCTGGTGTCATCTTGGTCCTTCTCTTTAGCCCAGACTGCCCAATCTCCCAGGATTAGGATGAAGAAGGCACAATGGTGTCTTGTTGGATCCTGGGTTGCTAGGAGACTGTGGGAGTAGCAGCCATGATGGTGAAGCTTGCTCTTTCCTGTTCTCATGGAATCCTAGAAATGTAGGGCTGGAAGTGACCTTGAGAAGTCATCAGGTTTGGCCCCCTGCGCACAGTCTTTTGTCTCTGTTAACCAGTGATTTTTACCTCAAAAGTATAGTCTTTTAAGGACTTCAAATGGGAGTGCTGGGTGGAATAGCCCATCATCTCTCAGTTTTGTCTACCAATTAGGCCTAATTTCTAACACCCAAATTTGGTTAATTAATTTTCCTACACTACTCTTGTTTATGAAACATGATCTTAGTGCTGTCCTTGAGTTATAACAGTGGTCTTTTTTGTTTGGACTGACTCAGTCTTTCTGTCTCTCTTTTGCTCCTTTTCCCATCTATATTCACATGTTATGTGATTGGAACATTTCCTAAGCTTTTGTCCACATTCCCACAGTTGAGCTCACAATTAGGGTAAATTTGTAGGGTCAGCTATGAAAGCAGGACATTAACAGGACAAGAAGTAATTGGCTTAATCTGCAGCAAGAGAGACTTAGGTATTAGGAAAAACATTTTAACTATAAGGATCGTTAAGTGCTGGAATAGGCTCTCACGTGAGGTTGTGAAATCCGTGTCATTGGAGGTTTTTAAGAAGAGGTTAGACAAACACCTTTTAGGAAGTTCTAGGTATATTGGGCCTGCCTCAGAGCAAGGGACTGGAGTGCATGACCTCTTGAGGTCCCTTCCAGCCCTACATTTCCATGATTCTGTGATTCTATCTGAGGAAGCAATGACTTTGAAAAAGACTTGCAGGTCATGGTGGATAATCAGCAGAACATGTGATCTCAGTGTAACTCTGTGGCCAAAAGAGCAAATGTGATGCTTGGATGCGTACAAAGGGGAATCTCAATTAGGAATAGAGAGTTTTACATCTATTTGTCACTTGTGTGATTTCTTACTGGAATACTATGTTCAGTTGTGGTGTCCACAATTCAAGAAGAATGTTGGTAAATTGGAGCGGGTTCAGAGAAGAGTTCTGAGAATAATTAAAGGATTGGAAAACATGCCTTATAGTGGTAGACAAAAGGAGCTCAAACTATTTAGCTTAACAAAGAGATGATAAGGGGTGACTTGATCACAGTCTATAAGTTTTTGCATGGGGAATAAATATTTGATAATGGGCTCTTCCTTGCTGCAGAGAAAGGTATAACATGATCCAATGTTTGGAGGCTGAAGCTAGCCAATTCAGACCAGAAATAATCATAAGTTTTTAACTGTGAGGGTAATTAACAAATTACAGAGGGTTATGCTGGATTTTCTATCACTGGTAATTTTTAACTCGAGATTGGATTATTTTTTTTTTGAGATGCTCTAGTTCAAAATGAATTATTTGGGGTAAATTCTGTGGCCTGGATTATATAGGTCAGATTAGATTAACATAATAGTCCTTTCTAGCCCTGGAATCTATGAAAGCTTGATATGAGAACGCCTTTCTGATGTTCAGTCTAAATAGTCTTTCTTAATTTTATATCATTGCTGTTAGTTATAGCCCATTGTACTAGAGTAATTTTTCTCTTTCCTTGGTGTTTATGCTCCTGAAATATGTGTAGTGTTTTGGCAAGGCAGTTCTCCCCCTCACAACCCAGTTGTCTTCTTGTCAAGTGTATGCAATGTACCTGTGTCTGTATATTCCCCTTTTCATTTTTATTGTTTTCTTAACTTGCTTCAGTTTGTCTGTATCTTTCTGACCAAACTCCCTTGAATGAACACTGTTTAAGGTGTGGTCATACTACATCCTTACAGAAAAGAACTATTCACCTCTCTTCTTGTGATGCATCTTTGTATGTAGTCCCAAATTGCATTGGGCTTTTTTGCTGCCATATTGCATTGCCAGCTTATGTCTCATTTGGTATTCACAAATTATTTCCGCATTATTGCTTTTCAGGTTTTTTTCTCCTATTAAATACCTGTGCTTGGAATTATTTTTCTCAGATGTATTAGTTGATGGTTTTCCAAACTGATTCTCACTTTATTTTCTGCCCATGTAAGGCATTTGCTTAGATTCTTGTGTTATTTCTGGCCTCTCTGCTGCTCAAAATTCCTCCTAATTAAACATCATCTAGAGACGTCATTAATATGCTGTTTTACTATTTTTAAATCATTAATGAGGATTAATTATTAATAATTAATCATTAATGGGTCTAATGTTGGTCCCTGAAGTACCTCACTAATCACCTCTTTCCAGTCTGATACATTGCCATTTATTTTTACACTTTGTTGTAGTCTTTCAACCAGTGTTCAGTTTCAGGGCCTCTACCTGACCAAAACCATTCAAATTAATTTTAAGAGTAGGATTTTGATGGAAGATTCACTGGGATTTTATTTCTAATGCTCGTATGGAAGAAATTGTCTTGACGCAATGAGAATATAAATTGAAACAGTGTCATATTCATTGGCTGTAAAATTTATTTTGGTTTTGATGTACTGCTTTTGCACTTTGAGTCTTAGTTTTATATTTAAAGAATACAGTTGTCCAAAGTAAAATATGTACTAGTAGACTGCAGTTTTATCTTTATATATCATCATGAGAACAAAATGTGCTGTCTTTTTGTAGGTTCAGCTATTTGAATCACACGCCTGTGTTTTAACTCTATAATCTGTAATCCTCAATATGTTTTAATCTACTTCATTTTTACTGAACTACAGCTTGGGGATAGGGGAGAATGTATTATGATAGGTATAATTTAAAGGAGTAAAGGTTCTGCGGATTAGAAATGGAATTAGTCAGCATCACTAGAACTTCATTAATTTCAAACAGAAGAAATAAAGCCTCGAGTTAGGTAAAGCACTTAAACACTGGTGATGTTTTAGTTACTGTGGAAGAGATTTAAATACAAATCAGGTTTTTTTTCAGCATTTCACATCTGATAAATTGAATTAACCTTTTACTCAACCTGCTAATTTTAAACATTTAACTATTGTTATTTAAATTAGTGAGTTACACTTATCATATTCTGTGGGAGAATAGAATTAAGGAAAGGTGGCTGATCTGCTTTTAGTTAGAGTGTATAAAGTGGAAGTAGAGCTGTGATGTTTTACCTAAAAAGGGCAAAAATATACTGTTCTCTGGCAGAGAACTCTTATTCAACAATATGACCTGTGGTAGGTATCACCATAAGAATTTCTTAACGGTGCGCACTTACGATTAAATTAAATTTGTGTACTAGCTTGGAACTAATGTTTAGAGGAGCAACTTTGGCAAATTTGAATTTCTGGCCTCTCTAATGAGGAGTCTATCCATACCAGAGATTGTCTGGTTTTCCCTGTTTGCTTTATTGACTTACTGGAAGAATGGAGAGGAAAATCTGTATTTTTATTTAAATAAAAATTGTCTGTAGTCTATGTAGCAGTTGCGGGCAACCTGCGGCCCATCAGGGTAATCTGATTGCAGCTGCGAGACACTTTGCTGACATTGACCATCCGCAGACACAGCTCCCCCCAGCTCCCAGTGGCCTCGGTTTGCTGTCCCAGCTTTCCGCAGCTCCCATTGGCCGTGAACTGTGAACCACGGCCACTGGGAGCTGCAGGGGGCCGTGCCCATGGACGGTCAATGTCAACGAAATGTCTCACGGCCCGCAATAAGATTATCCTGATGGGCCGCAGGTTGCCCACCACTGCTATATAGGGTCACTTGTCCATAAAAGTCAGCCAAAATTGATAGTGCCGCCAGGATGATGCATTCCTATGAATTTAGTACGTTATTAACTTTGTTGATGGGAGAAAATTGAGAGCACCAGTCATAGAGAATCAACACTAAACATTTCAGAATAAGATTTTTTTTTTTAATTTATTTGTTTTATTTTAAACTAAGATTTCTGTAGGACAGTTTCAGGTATAGTACTTCATACCTTTATTACTAGCTGGTTAATTACTTCCTGAAAAGTCAAAGTATTAATACTTCATAGATTCTTTAAAAAAATGTAGCACTTGTTTTCACATGTTTTGGTAAGTGACAGAAACCCCAGACTCTTGTGAAATAAAGTAAATTTATAAAATATGTTGCTAAACTTTAGGCAAGTTTAATTGTTCATCTGATATCACAAGATAGCCAATACTGTTTGGTATTGGAATTTGATTAGTGATCTGTTAACACACATTGCTAAGTAGCAAACTGACAGACATTACATTTCTTAGGATTTTCATAGGCTTAATTCAAACTACAAACTGATGTACAGCATACAGATTTCTGATTGAAGACCACTAGTAACAAAGCATAATTGTTAAGGAGACATGGCTTCTAAAAACTTATTTTGGGGGGCATAGTTCATGTGCTAGCCACAGGTGTTTTCTGCACAGATTTCAATAGATATCACACATTTGTGTAACAGTATGTACACATTTGTGTAATTGTATACTTTTCAAAATTCTGCAAAGAGATGTAAATTGAAATAAAGCTTATTTACACAGTTATGTAATTTAATAAAACAAATTTCTACACATTCTGCAGGATACATTTCCTTATAAAACTTTTTTAACATAATTTCCAGATGAGGAAATAACTAAGGCTTTGAATTTGAGAGTTTGTACCATTCCTTAAAGGACATCCAAAAGTAGTCTTCCAAGGTATTAGCTTCACAGCTTAAATTCACACTGTGCTTTCTGTATTCCTAAACCATATGCTATGAAGCAGTAATTGCATGGAGGTAATGATACTCAACTGTCATTATAGAGTATCTGTGGAAAATTCTGCTAGTCTGCATTTGTAGGTGGATACTAAATGTAGCTTAGAGGTTGGTAGATGCTATCTAGACCAAAATGGATTGGAAATATTAAGCAGCTGTGTTCCTAAGACCTTTTAGTAACGGGAAGAAATGGAGGAAAAAAAGTAACAAAACAAGAGTTATTTTGATTTTTAAATATGTACTTACAAAAATTTTGCTGGCTGGGATTTGATTTTCATGTTGTGTTTGAAATGTATGTGTAAAATATAAAAAATTTTCCCCCTTGAGCTGAAGAAAAATCACTCACCTGTTTTGCATTATATTGGATAAGCACCATCAGCTTCTGCAGAATTTAAGCTTTCATTTAAAAAGTTTCTATTCCGTAGGGTTGTGAAAATAACCTTCCAAACACAAACAAAATTTAAACCAATGCAATTCTGTCTTCTGATGTCTGCAGGAAGATAGCTCCAGTGCATTTGGGCTACTCATATCTTTCCCAAGATACAAAAGAATGAAAACTGATCTGCAGTCTTGTCAGTTTTCAGTTCTGCTATTGGGAGCGCTGTGGGTAGCAGTCAGACTGACAAGAATTTGATCCATTTCACAATACTATATGTGAGAGCACTACAAGTAGTGGAGTTGGACATTGGAATTGTTCACTAAGGACTGGACCCCAAATTTATGCTTGCATTGATGCAAAGACTCAGAGAGGAGACATGCATCCCACCTTCACTATCCTGAGATTAGTTCAGTCGCTGGTGAAGATTAGAGTGGCACTGGGAGATGCTCTAATTTATTCCCTTTTTGTAAAGCCAACGTGTTTGTAGACATTCTCTAGCCCCATCGTTCCAGTTCCCAGAATTCCTCATGCATTGTGGACTGCACGAAGGATGCCTAGAATGAGCTACACCTCAGTTGTTTCTTTTTCTTTCAGGGTGCGTTAGGGCCATTTTACAGTCCATTTGCTCTGGCATAGCTAGAAATAGAGGAAAGGAATTAGGAAGCCCCTTTCCTCACAGAGGGCAAGTGCAGGAAGCACTATAGCAGTCCATAATAGTAGTTCAAGCAGAGACCGTGGACCTGCGTTTATTTCTGGGTGCAGTTCCCTTTATGGCAGTTTTATAGGTATCTTAGAGACTGTCTTTGTGTCAGGGCATTATCCCGGTCATTGAGATCTAACGTGATGCTTGAGCTCACAGTCCCTAGATTTGTACATCTGTGGGGCTGAGCATTTTCACTGGAGGTCCCTGGACATTTGAACTAGCTTGTTTTCAGGTTGGTTGGAGTTTTTGTTAGGGTCTGTCTCTTGTATATTTTTTTATTTTGTGCATCTGAAATCTGCTAGGTACAACATAAAGTGAAAAATAAAACTTTCTTTATGTACCATCTATTCTTCACTCATAGCCAGAGCTATAATACTGACAGGCAAGAGAGTCCATTAATAGAATCCACATTAAAACTATTCTTGCCCCTGTCCCACCTACTCACAAAGGTCAATTGCATGATCATTTCATTATGCTTGACTGCCAGTGAAGCGAAAAACTGTAATCCCATATAGATTTTAGCATAATGAAGCAAAATTTTTTCTAATGCAAGCATAGAAATAGCAAATGAGTGTACGAAGCAAATTATGCTATATCCTAGAATCCAGATGCGACTATAGGCAGGGTTGGCAGCACTACCTATTATTAAGATTTCTTGACACTTCCCATTATACGACTCTGTTTTAAGTTGCTTATAACTTTGCCAAACCTCAACTGTTTCAACTGGAATTCTCCATGTAGCAGTTTGTCTACTTCAGGCTGATTTTTTTTTTTTTTGGAAAATTTCAGCCAAAATGGTTTAGCAGTTTCCAAGGCTAGGGAAAAATACATTATTTTGCCCATGTTAAAAAAAAAAAATTCTTTTGACCTTTTCTTGAAATGCTCCCAGGCTTTGGAGTAAGGACTTTAAATTTGGGATGGGTAGGCTTTTGTCAGAATGTACCTTTTGCTGTCCTTGTGAAATTCCGCCCAAATTCACTTGAGTTATAAACATTTGAAAACCTGCAAAATGCAATTTATCAGATACTTGTTAGAGTTTAACAGCTAAAATCTCAGATGCTTCTGTCATCTCTGATCATACTTGAGTCTCTCAGAGCTCCTAGTGCTGACTAGACTGCGTGCATCATCCCCACAGAGTGACTGAGCATGCTCCATCCCCACACATCTAAAAGTGACAGGACTACATGTGGGGCATCCCTGTGGAGCAGGGGTGGCCAACCTGAGCCTGAGAAGGAGCCAGAATTTACCAATGTACATTGTCGAAGAGCCACAGTAATATGTCAGCAGCCCCTGGTCAGGCCCCCCCCCCCACCGCCCGCTCCCAGCGCCTCCCACTCACCAGCAGCCCCACTGATCAGAGCCTCCCTCTCCCTCCCTGTACCTCCTGATGAGCTGTTTCATAGCGTGCAGGAGGTTCTGCGGGGAGGGGAAGGAGGAGGAGCGAGGACACGGAAGGCTCAGAGGAGGGGGCGGGAAGGGGTGGAGTGGGGCAGGGCCTGTGGCAGAGCTAGGGGTTGAGCAGTGAGTACCCCCGGCACACTGGAAAGTTGGGGCCTGTAGCTCCAGCCCTGGAGTCGGTGCCTATACAAGGAACCGCATATTAACTTCTGAAGAGCCATATGTGGCTCTGGAACCACTGGTTGGCCACCCCTGCTATAGAGCAACTGAGCATATTCCATCCCCTCACGGCTCCTACATAGGGAGCTGATTTTACTGCTGTATACAACATTAGTGAGATCAGTACTGTGCACAGTTCTGGTATCCAGATTTTAAAAAGGATGTTTAAAAGTTGGAGCTGATGCAAAGAAAAGCCTCAGAAAATGATTTGAGAGCTGGAGAAAATGCCTAACAGTGGGAGATTTAAAAAGATCAATCTGTTCAGTTTACCAAAAAGAAGATTGAGAGGTGACCTGATTACAGTGTATATGTACCTTCATAAAGAAAAAAAAATTCAGATACTAAAAGGCTTTTTAATGTAATGAATAAAGGCGTAACAAGAACCAGTGCCTGGAATCTGAAGCTAGACAAATTCAGATTAGAAATTAGCACAATTTTTTAATAGTGAGGGTGATTAACCATTGGAACAAGATGCCAAGGGGAGTGGTGGATTCTCTCTATCTTGATGTCTTCATATCAAGAATGGATACCTTTCTGGAAGGCATGCTTTAGTCAAACACAAGTTGTTAAGATCAATACAAGGGTAACTGCCTGCATATCACAGATCATTACATTTAACTCAGTCAGATTAGGTGATGTTAGTCCCTTCTGGCCTTAAACTGTATGATCTGTAGGACCAGGCCTCATTTGTTGCAGAAGTTGGAAGGTATGTAGTGAATGAGGCAGGTGACTGCGGAAGAGAAGGAAGGGTCCCATGGTTAAGACAGGTTTCAGAGTAGCAGCTGTGTCAGTCTGTATCCACAAAAAGAAAAGGAGGACTTGTGGCACCTTAGAGACTAACAAATTTATTTGAGCATAAGCTTTCTTGAGCTACAGCTCACTTCATCGGATACATTCAGTGGAAAATACAGTGAGGAGATTTATGTACACAGAGAACATGAAACAATGGGTGTTACCATAAACACTGTAACGAGAGTGATCAGGTAAGGTGAGCTATTACCAGCAGGAGAGCGGGGCAGGGGACGACCTTTTGTAGTGATAATCAAGGTGGGCCATTTGCAGCAGTTGACAAGGTGGTCTGAGGAACAGCCGGTGGGGGTGGGGAATAAACATGGGAAAATAGTTTTACTTTGTGTAATGACCCATCCACTCCCCGTCTTTATTCAAGCCTAAGTTAATTGTATCCAGCTTGCAAATTAATTCCAATTCAGCAGTCTCTCGTTGGAGTCTGTTTTTGAAGTTTTTTTGCTGAAGAATTGCTACTTTTAGGTCTGTAATCGAGTGACCAAAGAGATTGAAGTGGACCCATGGAAAAGAAGCCCTTGAGGAATTCCACCATGATTTCAACAATTTCCATCCCACCATCAACCTCAGCCTGGACCAGTCCACACAAGAGATCCACTTCCTGGACACTACAGCGCTAATAAGCGATGGTCACATAAACACCACCCTATACCGGAAACCTACTGACGGCTATGCCTACCTACATGCCTCCAGCTTTCATCCAGACCATACCACACGATCCATTGTCTGCAGCCAGGCTCTACGATACAACCGCATTTGCTCCAACCCCTCAGACAGAGACAAACACCTACAAGATCTCTATCAAGCATTCTTATAACTACAATACCCACCTGCTGAAGTGAAGAAACAGATTGACAGAGCCAGAAGAGTACCCAGAAGTTACCTACTACAGGACAGGTCCAACAAGGAAAATAACAGAACGCCACTAGCCATCACCTTCAGCCCCCAACTAAAACCTCTCCAACGCATCATCAAGGATCTACAACCTATCCTGAAGGACGACCCATCACTCTCACAGATCTTGGGAGACAGGCCAGTCCTTGCTTACAGACAGCCACGGAATCTGAAGCAAATACTCACCAGCAACCACATACCACACAACAGAACCACTAACCCAGGAACCTATCCTTGCAACAAAGCCCGTTGCGAGCTGTGCCCACATATCTATTCAGGGGACACCATCATAGGGCCTAATCACATCAGCCACACTATCAGAGGCTCGTTCACCTGCACATCCACCAATGTGATATATGCCATCATGTGCCAGCAATGCCCCTCTGCCATGTACATTGGTCAAACTGGACAGATTCTACGTAAAAGAATAAATGGTATAATTCTTGACGTCTGATTTGTGTCCTTCAAAAACCAGTCAGAGAACACTTCAATCTCTTTGGTCACTCGATTACAGACCTAAAAGTGGCAATTCTCCAACAAAAAAACTTCAAAAACAGACTCCAACGAGAGACTGCTGAATTGGAATTAATTTGCAAGCTGGATACAATTAACTGAGGCTTGAATAGAGACTGGGAATGGATGGGTCATTACACAAAGTAAAACTATTCCCCCCACCTCTCCCCTGCTGTTCCTCAGACGTTCTTGTCAACTGCTGGAAATGGCCCACCTTGATTATTACTACAAAAGGTTCCACCCCCCCCGTCCTGCTGGTAATAGCTCACCTTACCTGATCACTCTGTGTATGGTAACACCCATTGTTTCATGTTCTCTATGTATATAAATCTCCCCACTGTATTTTCCACTGAATGCATCCGATGAAGTGAGCTGTAGCTCACGAAAGCTTATGTTCAAATAAATTTGTTATTCTCTAAGGTGCCACAAGTTCTCCTTTTCTTTTTATGGTTAAGACAGTTGAATGTTGCCCTAGAGAACTGGATTCTCTCCCTGCCTCTGCCACAGAATTCCTGTGATGCTAATCAAGTGACTTAAACCATACTTTTCAGAGGTGGTCACTAATTGTGTGTTCTTCATTTATTTGGTGCCCAGCTTGAGACTCTGGGGCCTGATTTGTAGAAGAGCTGTGCACTCTAAACTGCAATTGAAGTCAGTGGTAACTGTGTTTGAACATATACATTGCTATATAATGCTGAGTTCTCTGAAAAATTAGTTCTAGGCATCTCAAATTGGACAGCCAAAGTTAGTGGATACTTTTGACCTTAATCTCTCTGTGTCTCCGTTCCCTACCTGTAAAATGGGGATAATACTACTGCCTCACCTCACAGCGATTTTTATAAAGACTATTAATTAATGATTGTGAAGCACTCTTGTACTATAGTGATGAGTGCCACATAAAAGCTCAGAAAATTAATAATTCTGTCTTCATAGTAATGTTTTAATGGAGGGAAATGAATATGACATGGGACCACATGTTGAATAGAGTAACACTGAAATAATGGAATTTGCATTTTCTCAAAATCACAAAACAGTCTCAAGGAACAATAACTAGATTTTTTTTTTAAAGCCTTTGGTTAATATGTTGAGAGCACTTAGTGAAACTCAGATTTCTGGCCTTCTGTATATAGGGCCATGTGTTCCAATGGTTTGTATGCTGCAGAGCAAAGAAAATTATTGCAATTAACTATATGTTTAGCCTAAAAAACCAAGATTTAGCCCAAAACCTTCTACTGTAGTACAACAGAACGTTGATGAAACACCATTACCACAGTAGGAAAAGTAGTGCAGTCTGTAGAAAAGTGGAAACGAATAATAAGAAAGCCTTAAATTGGATTATAGTCACAAAAAGCAAGTTATGAAAAATACACTAAATTAGTACTGCCCAGGAAAGCAGATTATACCAGGGTAGTACATAATGTAAACATGGCTTTCCATGCAGATAAGGCACCAAACCTCTTGGAGATACAGTTTTCATTGCAGACTGAAGTGGCTCAAAAAGTATACATCCAGTTACAAATGTGGCGGACCGTGGTGGTATTCAGCTTCCCAAATCTATTAAGTGCCACTTCACACAGCCAGGACATGTAGATATGTGCTAAACTATCTGTGCTTTGGTACAGCATGGTTTTCTCACTGACCCTGTGTTACAATATGTAGTTACTGACTGTGGTAATGACACATCTTTTCATTAATTGCTACCCAATCAGTTTCTGTGATTTTATTTTTTTCTGACAAAGTGTCTTAAAACTGTAGCAGACCAAGCAAATGATCACCGAAAGGTAAGTAAACAAGCCACCCTCGCAGAAGTGAAAACACAATCTTAGAGACACTGATGACATGTTGAAAAGTCAGTGTCATATAATTCTGCTAGTTACCAAATACCTTAAGTGTTGCTTTCTAATTTTGACATAAAGTTGTACTAACTAGGAGATGTGATCAACAATGCGCTAGCAAATCCTGACCTCTTAGGGACTTCAAATATGCTTTAATATGAGTAATGAATTGTTGAGAGGAAGCTTGTTGGCATATCTTGTGACTGATGGGTCTCCCATTTTCTGAAAATGCAGAATTGTAACTCAGTTCTGTCTTTCTAAAAGAAAACTTTGGAGAAATTCTGTTTTTTAAAAGTTTTTAAAAAGTAATACGTAAATTAGTTAGTCAAAGTAAAAGAAAAACTGAATTGCTCAACAAGTAAATGCCTTTTATGTGAACAATACTCTATTTTAAAAGGTTGTCAGAGGATAAAGATTCTTACTCATGCTTAGTTGCTATTGGTTGCATGATGCTGTCAGCCTTGTGGCTAACAATACAAAGGCATTAATTAGTAACATCGCAATTCATGTCCTATCAAGTTTTGTTGCTTAACCAGCTTGTTGAGCACTGCCTGTGCATAAATCAAAGTAAATGTAATTCAGGAATGAAATTTTACATTGTTCACAAGTGTTACTGTGCAGTAATCAAGTGGGTTGGGATTTCACACACAATGAAAGGACTCTATGTTTATTGCATGTTTACATTGTAAACACTTGAGTGAAGTTGGAGGTGGTAGTTCAAACATGCCTGAAAGCAGCCTTCTTCTTAGGACCATGGTTGTGTTTATTCTTTTGATTGAAGTGTAAGGAACTAGAAGAGGTAGGCAGAAATATAAATCTGTCTGAGTCTATTCATGAGCATCTGAATAAAGATCAGCAATGCCATTTTTTAACTTCCAAAGTACAAAACTTGTCTATATCTAAATATATTTATTAGAATTATTCTCTTATAATAATATTGTCATTATTGTTTAAATATGGTATTTGAAATAAAATGCAGATGTTTTATTGTAAAATATATTATTTCTAGTTACTTGGATTTCTGAAAAATCAAACAACTTGGAAAGGCAAATAAGATACAATATGAACTAAAAAGGAAAGAAAATAGCATCGTTTTTGGATTTTCCCCCTAAGTCTTTGCCTTTAGTATAAAAAATTATGAATGAAAATTTGTTATAAATCTGTGAAGTTTGAGAATGTTTTCTCAAATGCTAGGGCACTACTTGTGTAAATTATTTGTGAGTTAGGCACTACAGTTTTCTTCTTTCCAGTGTGATAATTTTGGCTTTTTTTTCTTTGGGCAACCGCGTGGTAAAATATTGGAGAAAGCATGAGTGTCAATAAAATGGAGAGCGGAAAAAAGAAATATCTGGAAGAATGAAAAAAGGAAATAGATTGGATTTACTGAAGAAGTCTTTCCATTTCCTTGTGTACATACGATGTGTCATCTCTCTAGAGCATAGACCCTTTGAGGCATGAACTCTGTCTTCATTTTTTTCTAAAGTTTATACCATATTCCTGTCACTATATGCATAACAAATGTAAATAAAATGCGTGGGGAGGAAGTTGATGCTGAATATGACTAAAAGCATGAACAATTTTGACTTTAATGATTGCTTAATTGAAAGGAATTATTTACCATCCTGTTTGTGTGAGCGGGGAATTGTTTTTGCTTTAGTCACCATTGAATTGTGAATGTAAATCAATATGTGTGTCTTAGTATTACATACACCGCCACCTGATGCACACGTTCACACCATGTAAATCAAACATTGGTATATCATTTACTACAGTACCTTAGTAAACTGAGACTGGGACAGTATTTATGCTGCTGATACAAGGAATGTGAATTTCCTTAAAGAGGGGAGGCAGGAAACAGTATATGAACACTTCTTACATATTTAACTGTAGCTTCCTTAAACTTTAAAAATACTGAAGTATTGCTTCAGATTTTTTTTAATTTTTCAAAAAGTAGGTAGTCATTTGGTGTGAAATTCACACCACATTAGTTTTTATTCCACTTGAATTTTCTATATAGTTTCTGTTTGGTGTCTCTTACATTTTTAATAGGAATACTTTGTATATTGGCTCTGTCTGAGATTCTTCTTCTTCTTCGAGTGCTTGCTCATGTTGATTCCATTCTAGGTGTGCACACACCCATGTGTGCGGTCATTGGAGATTTTTGCCTTAGCGGAATCCGTAGGGTCGGCTGTTGTGCCCCCTTGAGTGCCGTGCTCACGCATTGGTATATCAGGCGCCGCCAGCCGTATGCCCTCTCATTTCCTTCGTACCGCCAATGGTGGTTAGTTAGGGCCTTGTAAATAGTTGTTTATAGTAGTTGTAGTTGTTAAGTGTAGTTAGAAGTTAGAGTCCCATTGGGAACTTCGCCCCAGGCAGGGGCATGCCCCCGTCCCTGGGGTTTAAGCCCTGCATGGACTGTAACAGGCTGTTGCCTGTAAATGACCCCCTCAGCAGCTGCCTCAAGTGATTGGGGAAATCACATGTGAAGGACAAGGGTTGTATCTGTAAAAATTTTCGACTCAGAAAGAGCATGATATTAATTTTGAGGGCTCTCCTCAAGGAGGCTGTCTTCCAACCGGCTTTTGAGCCGTCCTGGCTGAACTCGACCCCTAGTACTGTGGCCTCTGTGCACAGCACACCCCCGGCACCAGGCTCCGCCCAGCACCGCTCCCTGTCGCCGGTGCCCAGAAAGAAAACTAAGAAGCACAGCTTCCTGGCAGTGGGTAAGAAAGGCTATGGGGCATCCGGCAAAGGACCCAGTTCGGGCCAACAAGCCACTCCAGAGCCACGCGGGCGTGCATCCCCAGTCGGGGCCCATAGCCCCTTAAAGGATCCACCACTGACTCCCAGGAATGGTAGGGGACCCAAACCTGTGGTGACATCTATGCCTTCCTAAGCTCCCCTGGCACCGAGAGAGCAGAGGCCTCGACCCGCACTGCTGGTACCACGTGTGCCACAGGAAGTGGCAAAGGCTCCCTACGAGGGCAAGCCAGCCGCCAAGACCCCCCCCCAGAGGGCAGTTGAGCACCACCGATTTCCTGAGCCAAGGCAGTGCTCTCCGTCTCTGCACCGCAGATCTCCAGCGTCACAGCCCAGATCCTCTGGGGCTCACCCTCGATCACTGGCACAGCATTCGTGGTCGCCACCATCCCGACGCGGATTGCATAGGGAGAGGCGCTGGTCACCATATTACTGGCACCATTCCCCCTACCACCAGTCATCCTCTTGGCGCAGATCTCTGTCACCCGCACCATGGGAGTGCTCTCTGTCGCGATACTGGTCCCCCTGGCACCAGTTGCCCTGGCACCGGTCCCCTGACATCAGGACCAGTCCTCCCACTTCAAACACCGGTCTCCGACGGCAATGGTCAGCAGACAAACACGGGCGTCATCAGCCCCACTGTGGTCACTGGAAGGGAATTCCTCCGGTACGGAAGGGCAGTTTAGCCCCTCGCCGAGACTCCACCGGCGCGATTAGGCACCACAGGCTGTGTTGACTTCTGCAGTGCCGCCTTGGCAGCACAGTGGCCCTATTGGAGTGCGTGGGGCATGCCGGTGTTGCTGATGCCCCCTTTGCACCACTCATCTGCCGCCACTTGATGCAAGTTGATGGCACCGGTGGCACCAGGCTCGGTGTATGAAACCTGCTCAGAGGTTGGGGTAGAGGAGACAGTGCCCACCCCAAAACTGCCTTCCTCCACAGGGATGATGACCTGGGGCCTCCCCGGTGGTAAAATCGTCATCCTCGTCCCCAGACAAGGTGGTTGCGGGACCCTGGAGGGCCAGTCCGCTGGGTGATTTTAAAACACCAGGCCCTGCTTCGATGGGTGGCTGAAAACTTGGGCCTGGAAGTGGAGGAGATGGCAGAGCAGGTGGATGCTTTGTTCAGTGTCCTCTCAGCCTACACCACTGCCTGTATTGCACTACCAGTGCACGATGGGGTCATGAAAATTGCCAAGGCCCTCTGGCAAACCCTGTCATCCATCCTTTCCACCTCCAGAAGGGCTGAAAAGAAGTATTTCATCCTAGCTAAAGGATTCTAGTACTTATATACACACCCACCTCTGGACTCACTCTCGTCTCTGTGACCAACGAGAAGGACAAGCGGGCATACCAGCTCAAGTCCCAGAAATAGAGGCCAAAAGACTGGACCTTTTCAGGAGGAAAATTTACTCAACAGCCAGCCTGCAATTCCGGGTGGCGAATCACCAGACTCTCTCAGGCAGTGTAGGGAGCCAGTGTGGCTCCCCTCCGAACCAGAGGGTAAGGAGCCACCCTCTGGGCCTGAGTGGGCGGGGCCAGGCCAAGCTTCCGCCAATCCCCGGAAGGGGAAGGGTGGGACAGGAAGTACAAAGGGCGGGGCCCTCTGCCCAGTGAGGAGAGCACCAGGGAGGGAGGGAGACACAGGCTGCCGGCTGCTCCCTCGCAAGCCTGCTGCTGACCCAGGCGAACCCCCGGGCAAGGAGGAGCCTTACCTGGGGGAAGGCCTGTGGCAACCAGAGCTGCCGGCCGCTGAATATCCGGAGGAACCGGGGCTGCCTGCAGCAGATTATCCGGAGGAACCGGGGCTGCCCACAGCGGATTATCCGGAGGAACCGGGGCTGCCCACAGCGGATTACCCAGAGGAGATGGAGATTCAAGAGCTGCCCGCAGCGGAATACCCGGAGGAGATGGAGGGACCGGAGCGACCCGCCTGAGAAAGACCGGGTAGGAAGTAGCCCAGGGGCCCAACTACACCGTGGGGTGGGTATGTTTGGTCAGTGGGTGCGGACGGCCCCGCTGACCCAGCGGCGGGACCTTCGCCTCCCGCCACTGTCAGGGCCCTGGGCTGGAACGCAGTGGAGTTGGGTGGGCCTGCGTTCCCCTACCCCGGCGCTCCCCTGCCTGAAGGGCGCGCTACTGACTCTTGCCGGCGCTCCCCTGCCTGAAGGGCGCGCTACTGACTCTTGCCGGCGCTCCCCTGCCTGAGGGGCGCGCTACTGACTCTTGCCGGCGCTCCCCTGCCTGAGGGGCGCGCTACTGACTCTTGCCGGCGCTCCCCTGCCTGAGGGGCGCGCTACTGACTCCGGCCGGCGCTCCCCTGCCTGAGGGGCGCGCTACTGACTCCGGCCGGCCCACCTCCCTGCTAATTCCCCAAAGCCCGGGAGGTGGGGCCGAGGCCTGCTACAAAGACCACGGCCCTCCATCTCCTCTAGGGGCTCGGAGGACCGACCGACACCCGTCACAGGCAGGTACAATTTTAACTTATGGGACTCCCTCCGTGCATTCAAGGAATCCCTCCCCCAAGATTTGGCCCAGAAATTTGACACCCTGATGCAGCAGGATACCGCAGCAGCGAGGTGCTCTCTCCAAATGGGATGGGATTTGGCTGACTCGGTGGCTAGGGTGGTCGCCATGAGGCTCATCTCCTGGCTTCAGACTGCTGGCCTGTCCCAAGAAATGCAGACCTCAATCCAGGACCTCCCATTTGATGGGAATGGTCTCTTTGCAGAGCAGATGGATGCGAGGCTGCATGGATTGAAGGACACTTGTGCTACCCTTAGCTTGCTGGGTATGCATACACCACAGCCTGCATGGAAGCAGTTCCAGCCGCCCCTGCTGCCAAAGCCGTGGCAGCCTCGACAGGGGTCTGCACAGAAAAGGGATAGACACACGAAGTTTAGTCATCGCTGCCCCTCCATCTCCCGCTCACCCGGGCAGCCTGGCCCAGCAAATCATCCTGGGGCCAGAAGTGCTCATTCTGAAGGTGCGCTTGAGAGCGATGCCCCAGTCAACTCCCCAGATCCACCTTGTTTGTTCTTTGACCATCTCCATCCCTACTGTTTGACCTGGTTGTGGGCCACCTTGGACCGCTGGGTGCTAGAGATAGTATCTCGGGGCTATTGCCTGCAATACTTGGCTGCCCCTCCCTCCCACCCCCTTCTTCCCCATCCTTCTTCAGGGTCCCGTCTCACGAGCAGCTCCTCATTCAAGAGGTCAAGATCCTCCTGCACCTGGGGGCAGTGGAGGAGGTCCCTTGGGACATGAAAGGAAAGGGGTTCTATTCCCCCTACTTCCTAATCCTGAACGCAAACTGGGACCTCAGACCCATTCTGGACCTGCGTCGCCTCAACAAGTCTCTCAGGAAGTTGAAGTTTTCTGTGGTCTCTCTGGCCTCTGTCATCCCCTCTCTGGATCTGGGAGACTGGTACGCTGCTCTCGACTTGAAGGACGCTTATTTCCATATTTTCATATTCCAAGGTCACAGACATTTCCTCCGTTTCATAGTGGGCAGACACCATTTTCAATTCACGGCTTTGTCCTTTGGTCTCTGGCCCCAAGGGTGTTCACAAAATGTATGGTGCCAGTGGCTGCTTACCTGAGACATCAAGGAGTCCAGGTATTCCCGTATCTTGACTACTGGATCATCAAGGGCAGGTCTTGGTAACAAGTGCAGAGGAGCCTCAATCTGGTGAGTTCCATCTGCCGTGACCTGGGCCTGTTAATAAACGAGAAAAAATCCATCTTTAAGGCCAGTCCAGTGAATAGAGTTCATTGGAGTAGTTCTCAACTTCATGCGAGCCAGAGCCTTCCTTCTGTAAGCACATTTTCAGGCCATGTCAGACCTGATCTCCCATGTGAAGAACCACCTACTTACCATGGCTCACACCTGCCTATAGTTGTTGGCCACATGGCTTCATGTACATATGTGGTCAGTCATGCCTGGCTCCATCTCTGGCCTCTGCAGGCATGGCTTGCGTCGGTCTACATTCCCAACAGGTCTAAACCGGGTAGTCAGGGTGGCAGATCGCATCCGGTCGTCCCTGGAGTGGTGGTTGGATCCTGGGTCGGTGTTGGAGGGAGTTCCCTTTGCGGCCCTGGCCCCATTGCTGACCCTGGTCTCCGATGCTTTGGACCTGGGCTGGGGAGCCCACCTGCGCGAGCTCGGGGATGATCTGGCCCTCCATATCAACGTCAGGGAGCTCAGAGTGGTTCACCTGGCTTGCCAGGCGTTCTTGCCCCACCTAAAGAGCAAGGTGGTGCAGGTCCTAACAGACAATACCGCAGCGATATATTATATCAACAGGAAGGGCAGAGCCAGGTCGTCAGCCCTTTGCCAAGAATCTCTCCACCTTTGGGACCTCTGTGTGCGGCTTGCCATTCATCTGGTAGCCGCGCACCTACCCGGGACTAGGAACGTATTAGCAGATCACCTCAGCAGGACCTTTTCGTCTCACCACGAGTGGTCACTCCATGCAGAGGCGGTCAGTATAATCTTTCAGAGGTGGGGGACGTCCCAGTTGGACCTGTTCCCGTCCAAGCAGAACAGGAAATGCCATGTGTTCGGTTTGATTCGGGGATGACCAGGGGCTCCCTGTCAGATGGGTTTCTCATCCCATCATCGGGGGCTCTGATATATGCCTTCCCGCCAGTGCTGTTGATTCCCAGGTTCCTTGTGAAGATCAAGCAGGACAGGGTGAAGATTATCCTTAATACATTCCGTTTGGCCTCACCAGCCCTGGTTTGGCATGCTGCTGAACCTTTCAGTAGCTGCCCTGCTGCAGCTACCCCTCTGTCCGGATCTGCTGTTCCAGAACCACAGCAGCCTTTTGCATCTGAACCTGGCGGCAGTACACTTGACAGCATGGCTACTGCATGGCTAAACACGGACAAACAGGAATGCTTGGCCCAGGTTCAGCTGGTCTTGTTGGGTAGCAGGAAACCCTGCACCAGAGCGGCTTACCTGGCCAAATGGAAAAGGTTCATGTGCTGGGCCCTGGAACGGCATATCCAGGCCTTGCTTCAGGAGATCCTGGATTATCTTCTGCACTTCAAACTTCAAGATTTGTCCCTGTCATCGATCAGGGTCCACCTGGCCGCTGTTTCGGCTTTCCACCCTCTGTTCTAAGGCAGGTCGGTCTTCACTCATGATATGATGACCTGGTTGAAAGGTCTGGAGCATCTCTACCTGCACATCCGGGATCCTGTCCCTCCCTGGGACCTGAATCTTGTGCTGTCAAGACTCCTGGGCCCCCCACTTCGAGCCCCTGGCTTCCCTGCTCTTTCCTGCTTTTTTCCTGGAAGGTTTCGTTCCTGGTTGTGATAACGTCGACCCGCAGGGTGTTCGAGATCAGGGTGCTTACTTCAGAACCACTCTATGTGATGTTCTTCGAGGATAAGGTCCAGCTGCGAATGCACCCGGCATTTGTGCCCACGTGTCATTTCCCAGTTTCATACTGGCCAGGACATATATACTTACCTGTCTTCTCTTCAAAGTCTCATACATCAGATGAAGAATGCAGGCTGCATGTTCTGGACATCAGGAGGGTGCTGGCCTTTTACATAGACAGGACAAAGCTGTTCTGTAAGTCGATGCAGTTGTTCATTGCAGTGGCAGACAGAATGAAGGGTCGCCTAGTGTCTGCTCAAAGAATTTTTTCCTGGATCACTGCCTGCATCTGCTACTGCTATGAGCTGGCAAATGTGCCTCCGCCGGCAGTCCTGACAGTGCACTCGACCAGGGCACAGCCGTCATCAGTGGCCTTCCTGGCACAGGTTCCAATCCAAGAGATCTGTAGAGTTGCTACCTGGTCGTCTGTCCACACATTTGCGTCTCATTATGCACTTACTCAGCAAGCTTGAGACGATGCGGTTTTGGCAGAGCAGTGCTGCAAGCTGCACAACTGTGAGCTCCGGGCCCACCTCCAAGGACACTGCTTGTGAGTCACCTAGAATGGAATCGACGTGAGCAAGCACTCGAAGAAGAAAAAACAGTTACCCACCTTTTCATAACTGTTCTTCGAGATGGGTTGCTCATGTCCATTCCATTACCTGCCCTCCTGCCCCTCTGTTGGAGTTGCCGGCAAGAAGGAACTGAGAGGGCGTAGGGCCGGCGGCACTTGATATACTGATGCATGAGCGCGGCACTCAATGGGGCACAACAGCCGACCCTACGGATACCGCTAAGGCAAAAATCTGCGTGGGCACACGCGCACCCAGAACAGAATCGACATTAGTAACACATCTTGAAGAACAACAGTTACAAAAAGATGGATAACTATTTTTTTTGCCAGTTCCTTCTAACCCTATGGGCCTATGATTCTATGTTTTCATTGTTGACTGATGTTGCCTAAAAAATGTGGTGAAGAAGTAGATCCTGAGAAGATTTGGTGCAATGGGTAGGGTGGCTTTGTTTTTAAAAATAATTGTTGGAGTTTGAGTAATTTTTTAATTGTTTACATTATAACTGAAAGTTTTTGTGCTGTACACAGAAGCCTGAGGTAAGGAGCTAGGCTCATGCAGCCTGATTGGGGGGGTAGAGTAGGGCATGTGGAATGTGGAGGGAGCTAGATGCACACATACCTGATTGATGGAGAGTGGGCAGATGCAAGATTGTTCCTGTGTGTCCATAAAATCTTCTCTCAGGAGTCACACCTTTCTGTCCGATTTGATCTTTCAGCAGAGGAGGTTCATGTGCAGCTGCTGACACGCAATGACACCTCACCCAAGGAAGCCAGCCTTCTATTGCTGGCTTTAACCTCCCTTTTATATTCAACCCTGTTACCAAATTACCCTCTTGCAGCACAACCAACTTCTACATCAGATATCTACAACTCCTAGCATTGGGGTGAAAAATAGTCTGGTAAATGGCTATAGTGGAATGACAAAGGGAGAGAAGAGTTAAGGTTGGGATGCATGTCTGTGTTATTCGGTAATTGTGGTAGTGGTAAGGTGTGTGCTTGAGAGTAGAAGCCTTCTGTCTGTGTGAGCTGTGATTTGTGTAACAACGTGTGTGTGAGAATTTTTATTGGTTTGTATTGCTGTCAGTGTAATTTGAATTTTTCAGTTCATGGCCCTGATCCTGAAATATTTTGCTTATGTGGACTTCTGCTTCTGCACAAACACACAGGCACTGAAGAGCTACCTCCATCCAAACAAATATTGTTTCTGAGCTGTAAAGCCCTTTGTTCTTCAAATTTGGTGGTCCACTAAATCTGCTCTGCTAATACATAAAGTACGGTAGGTTATTGAAAATAAGCCAGTACTTCCTACAGCCTGGATTAGTATTTATGTTTGGAAGTACATAAATAAATAAATAAATAGAAGTTCTGCGGTTAAAGAACAAAGAATGGCCATACTGGGTCAGACCAAAGGTCCATCTAGCCCAGTATCCTGTCTTCCGACAGTGGCCAATGCCAGGTGCCCCAGAGGGAATGAACAGAACAGGTAATCATCCAGTGATCCATCCCGTCGCCCATTCCCAGCTTCTGGCAAACAGAGGCTAGGGACACCATCCCTGTCCATCCTGGCTAATAGCATGTATTATATTCATGTATTAACAATAATAATAAAAAAAGACTGATGCTTGTCTTAAAAAGAAAACAATTCAATTGAAATTTCATATGCCACATCTCAGCTCAGCGTAGAATATTTTTGGGAGGTTTGGAAATCATTAGAAAAGAATGATTGCTGTGATGCCTTTAAAAAAATAAAAGTTCCTGTCATTAATTGTATGGCTTGTTATAACTCCAAAATGGCTTCTCTCACAGATCCCCAAATGTTTAGAGGTGGCTGGGATTGTTTTGTTTTATATTTTGGTACCCCTCCAAAAAACAAAACAGCTTTTGATTGGGTGTGCCCCTCCACCACACTACGTTAAGGGGGGAAGGGGTTAACTAGGAGCTCATTAGAGTAATGATAAAGAAGACGCGGGAGAGCCACCGATGAGAAAAATTAAGAGAAAGTGCTTGCCCAGCCATGGGCTCAGGATGTGAGGCAGAACAGGGAAACTGGAAAGCTCTGCTACTCAAGAGACTTAGTAAGGTAAGGACAGTTAGTTTTTATTCCCCTGTTTAAAACAAGTTTTAAATTATTCATTGCTTAGTGTTACATAATTTTTGCACCAGGTTGGAAAAATCACTCATCTTGAGTCCCTGTACATTGGGGCAAGGTAAAACAACAAACACTCATTGTCCCCAAAACAACAACAACAACAAAATAAAAAGAAAAACAAAAATTTTGTCCACAGTTGTGTTCTGTGAAGTAGCAGGATGCGGTATTTTAGTTGGTGTCTTTCATTCCAGTTTCTTGTGACCGCAGCTGTACAGAACTATATAAAGAGCTATGTCTAAAGTTATTTATATTTATTAATATTAAGAAAATAAATGTCTTGCTAACCTGAAGAGTGTGTGTGTGTGTGTGTGTGAGGGGTCATGAAGGGCTGGGAATGGTATGGATTAGGGGTACGGGACTGAATGGGATGGAGTTGTGCCACCCAGTCTTGCGTAGGGAAAAGAAAAGTGCCTCGTATTTAGCACTCACATTAGAGCAGCATTTCTCCTTTTGGACAAAGAGAAAAACAAAGGGATTCCCTTTTCAGCAGTGTAGCAAAACAAACCAACACAAAAATGCCTGGCTCCTTAGCTTCAGGGTAATTAGTTCCAAGTTCTTTCTAGTCCAAATGAGAAAGTGCAGCTCCTTCTTACCAGATGGTATGTTCTCCAACATAAATCCCATTCTTATTATGGCTGCCTCTTAATGATCCACAGCTGAAACCCCTTCCCTCCAGGTTTGGCAGCTCATGCAGTCTCTTTATGGGGTGGAACACGATCTCTTCTTTCTCTCCAGTGAAGAATTTTAATCCCTTCACTATTTAACTGGATTCAGGGTAAATACTCTGTGAAAGGGCTCTGCCTGTAATTTTAAGAAATATTTAGAACCTCTTTTAGCTATAGTCAGATAAAAAAAATGCTTGGGAACAGCACCTATGTTGGTAAATGTAGAGAAAATAATGCTATAAAAGCTTTTATTATTTAAGAAAAAGTTCATTTATTTTTTAATGAGCTATTGATCTCTAGCATATTCAGAATTTCTAGACGGAGCCTATATGTGTATTAAGTGATCTTGCTCTTTGGTTAGTAAAACTTAATCATATTCTTCTAAGATGCAAATTTTTCTGATTTTTGTATTTATATCATTATATTTAATAAGTACTGTTTGTTTTTAAATTATCCAAATTAATATTTGAATTTGTCCTCCTCATAGTACAAGAAAGCATTACAGTGATTTTCAAATTGCTTATTTGGATTGTTCAGTTATACAATTCTGATTTGCATCCGATGAAGTGAGCTGTAGCTCACGAAAGCTTATGCTCAAATAAATTGGTTAGTCTCTAAGGTGCCACAAGTACTCCTTTTCTTTTTGCTGATTTGTGGTGTTCGCCTTTCTCAGTGGTTATTCTCCTCCAGTAATACTCACCCAACTAGTCTTTCCTGGTTGTGATCTGTTTTTCAGTTGATGCCTACTCACCCTTGTGGTGGGAACCTGTGTTTCCTGATACTCAAGCGGGAAGCAGAGTTACCTCTTTAATAGTTAGGAGAAAATACTCTGACACTTCAGCTTGTGTCTCCAGTAACAAGTGGTTGAGAACCACGGAGGCTTCCTGAGCTGTCTAAAACGTTGCTTTGTAAATTTTGTGGACTTTACTGATATTATGAAGACAGCTTGCTCATATCAAGTATGTAAGAAAGATATTTTTGTACCAAGGCACCTCTTACAGAATTGTTTCATTGCCTGTTTGTGTTTCCAGGAGTGCGCTCTTCGGTTTTCAGAAATCTTAGTTTTTACAGGTTTGTTTATGCCTCTTCTAGAATGGCTCCTTGTAAGTTCACTTTTTTGTATAGGTAGTCCTGGACATTTCTGTCCAGATAGTTCCATGGTAAGGGAATTGTTGGTGGATGGGTGAAAAATTGTGGTTGATTTTGTAGCTACAGTGATCTAATATTTTAATTTAACTGATATATTCCTTTACAACCTTAAATGTATGAAACGTTTGTCTTAGAATGTCATTACTTGAAGAAAAATAAAAATATTGATAAGAAAAGTTGTTGTAGAATATTATACAGTAGAACTCAGCTAATTTGCATTAATGTTGAGGAAACCAATTGGGATTTACTGAATTTTGCAAGTGAGCCAGTAAAGGTGAAAGTTATCTCACTTACAGAAAGCCCAAATAATCAGGGGAAGTGCATAGGAGGAACTGGGGAGATGAAATCCACTCATCCCTAAACCAGGCTCCATGGCATGGGATAGCACTGCAGCAGCCTGTTCTCTATAGTTTTTAGTGGAATAGTGTCCGCAATCCTTCTGTGCTATTTATGTGGGATAGTAAGGCAGTGGATTAGTGTAAGTTTAGAGCCCATTGCTTCTTTGCTGACCCACCCTGTCCTCACCATTGGCTGATGAGACCACTACCTGTGCCAGTGGGTGAGTGGTGTCGAGGCCACCAGCACATGGGTCCACTGCTGTAGCCTGATTGTAGGATTTTGGTGAGGCAGAGTGCCTTATGTGTGATTTCTGTGCCAGGATGAACTTCAATCCAATGAAAGTAACAAAATATATAATTTAAAAAGTACTCTGCTCATACTGTATTAGTAAATGTTATATATTTTATAAAAACAATGAAGCCTACAGATGAGACCTCCAGAACATTCTTTTTTGAATGTCTGCTGCCAAAGTTGGGAGTGCCATTTTTTTAAAATGAGCAAATAATGTGTGTAGATAAGTGTTGTTGGTACTGGATCATCTGGACCTGGTGTTTTCTGAGTTTCATGGTGGGCTGAAGAATGCATGTTACCCGTATTCCCACATTGAATTTAGTTCTGGATTTACTGTAGATAACAAGTTTCAGAGTAACAGCCGTGTTAGTCTGTATTCTCAAAAAGAAAAGGAGTACTTGTGGCACCTTAGAGACTAACCAATTTATTTGAGCATAAGCTTTCGTGAGCTACAGCTCACTTCATCGGATGCATACTGTGGAAAATACAGAAGATGTTTTTATACACACAAACCATGAAAAAATGGGTGTTTATCACTACAAAAGGTTTTCTCTCCCCCCACCCCACTCTCCTGCTGGTAATAGCTCATCTAAAGTGATCACTCTCCTTACAATGTGTATGATAATCAAGGTGGGCCATTTCCTCTTGTCCATATTCCGACCTATTCATGATGACAACAGTACCTCCTTTGTCAGCCTTTTTGATTATGATGTCAGAGTTGTTTCTGAGGCTGTGGATGGCATTGTTTTCTGCACAGCTGAGGTTTTGGGGCAAGTGATGCTGCTTTTCCACAATTTCAGCCCGTGCACGTCGGCGGAAGCACTCTATGTAGAAGTCCAGTCTGCTGTCTCGACCTTCAGGAGGAATCCACCTAGAATCCTTCTTTTTGTAGTGTTGGTAGGGAGGTCTCTGTGGATTAGTATGTTGTTCAGAGGTGTGTTGGAAATATTCCTTGAGTCGGAGACGTCGAAAATAGGATTCTAGGTCACCACAGAACTGTATCATGTTCGTGGGGGTGGAGGTCGGAATACGAACAAGAGGCTGCGCGGCAGCTCTCCAACACCACTTTCTACAGGCCATTACCCTCTGATCCCACTGAGAGTTACCAAAAGAAAAGCATTTGCTCAGGAAACTCCCTGAAAAAGCACAAGATCAAATCCGCACAGACACGCGCCTGGAACCCCAACCTGGGATATTCTATCTACTACCCAAGATCCATAAACCTGGAAATCCTGGGCGCCCCATCATCTCGGGCATTGCCACCCTGACAGCAGGATTGTCTGGCTATGTAGACTCCCTCCTCAGGCCCTACGCTACCAGCACTCCGAGCTACCTTCGAGACACCACTGGCTTCCTGAGGAAACTACAATCCATCGGTGATCTTCCTGATAACACCATCCTGGCCACTATGGATGTAGAAGCCCTCTACACCAACATTCCACACAAAGATGGACTACAAGCCGTCAAGAACACTATCCCCGATAATGTCACAGCTAACCTGGTGGCTGAACTTTGTGACTTTGTCCTTACCCATAACTATTTTACATTTGGGGACAATGTATACCTTCAAATCAGCGGCACTGCTATGGATACCCGCATGGCCCCACAGTATGCCAACATTTTTATGGCTGACTTACAACAACGCTTCCTCAGCTCTCGTCCCCTAACACCCCTACTCTACTTGCGCTATATTGATGACATCTTCATCATCTGGACCCATGGAAAAGAAGCTCTTGAGGAATTCCACCATGATTTCAACAATTTCCATCCCACCATCAACCTCAGCCTGGTCCAGTCCACACAAGAGATCCACTTCCTGGACACTACAGTGCTAATAAACGATGGTCACATAAACACCACCCTATACCGGAAACCTACTGACCGCTATTCCTACCTACATGCCTCCAGCTTTCACCCTGACCACACCACACGATCCATTGTCTACAGCCAAGCTCTGCGATACAACCGCATTTGCTCCAACCCCTCAGACAGAGACAAACACCTACAAGATCTCTGTCAAGCATTCTTACAACTACAATACCCACCTGCGGAAGTGAAGAAACAGATTGATAGAGCCAGAAGAGTTCCCAGAAGTCACCTACTACAGGACAGGCGTAACAAAGAAAATAACAGAACGCCACTAGCCGTCACCTTCAGCCCCCAACTAAAACCCCTCCAACGCATTATCAAGGATCTACAACCTATCCTGAAGGACGACCCCACTCTCTCACAAACTTGGGAGACAGGCCAGTCCTTGCCTACAGGCAGCCCCCCTACCTGAAGCGAATACTCACCAGCAACCACATACCACACAACAGAACCACTAACCCAGGAACCTATCCTTGCAACAAAGCCCATTGCCAACTGTGCCCACATATTTATTCAGGGGACACCATCACAGGGCCTAATAACATCAGCCACACTATCAGAGGCTCATTCACCTGCACATCTACCAATGTGATATATGCCATCATGTGCCAGCAATGCCTCTCTGCCATGTACATTGGTCAAACTGGACAGTCTCTACATAAAAGAATAAATGGACACAAATCAGATGTCAAGAATTATAACATTCATAAACCAGTCAGAGAACACTTCAATCTCTCTGGTCACTCAGTTTCTGATCTCAAAGTGACTATCCTTCAACAAAAAAACTTCGAAAACAGACTCCAACGAGAGACTGCTGAATTGGAATTAATTTGCAAATTGGATACAATTAACTTAGGTTACTTTTTATAATGAATCAACCATTCCCAGTCTCTGTTCAAGCCTATTTCCCCTTGTTTATTTCCCCCCCCCCCCAGCTGTTCCTCAGATGTTCTTGTTAAACCCTGGATTTGTGCTGGAAATGGCCCACCTTGATTACCATACACATTGTAAGGAGAGTGATCACTTTAGATGAGCTATTACCAGTAGGAGAGTGGGGTGGGGGGAGAGAAAACCTTTTGTAGTGATAAACACCCATTTTTTCATGGTTTGTGTGTGTAAAAACATCTTCTGTATTTTCCACAGTATGCATCCGATGAAGTGAGCTGTAGCTAACGAAAGCTTATTAATTGGTTAGTCTCTAAGGTGCCACAAGTACTCCTTTTCTTTTTGTAGATAACAAGAATGTGCTGTGGTATAAATGCTTCTTTGACCTGTGCACTGTAGGTGCAAAAACACTTTTGTTAAAATGGCTCTTGTAACATTATTCATATTAGTTCACCATCAGTATATTTGGATAACCTCATTTACTGAGCAGCACATTGAGACTTACCCCTTTAACATGGATAAACATATAATGAAATGCAGATTTTCCTGCTAGATGGGTTTCTTCTCCACTTGTTTCTCTGGGAGAGTGCACCACTGGTCATATGGTTCCTTTCCATGATTAGTGAACAGCTGGCTTACTGCCAGTTAGACTCTAATGGTAAAGTCCTGTTTCCATTGATTGCAATGGCAGTACTCCCATTCACTCCAGTAGGGACAGAGTTTCAACCCAAAGGTGTGTCTGCATTGCACTATATATGTATGTGTGTGTGTGTGTGTGTGTGTGTGTGTGTTTGTGTGTGTTCATTCTGAACTTGAGTTAGCGAACTCTGGTTAAAATAGTGAAGATAAGGAAAAACAGTTTAGATGCTGGAGTTGAAGCCTATAGGGAAGCCTGGAGTTGAACTCGAGCTGCTAACCCAAGTTAAAACCTGAGTTGCCTTGTGTTTGCTGTTATTTTAACGCAGGTTAGCTAACCTGAGTTAAAAACATACCTCTTTTTATTGCAGAATAGACATACCCTAAGACTTTTGCTGCAACCAAAGTATGAATAATGGTGAATTCTCTGAGCGTTGTCAGTGATGTCTGCCTTACATCAGGTTTACCATCTTTGTATGAAAGCGACTCTGCTAACGGTTAATTTGAGATGAACTGGAGAGGGTGGCAGTTTTAGTGTAACATCTGACAGCTGGATAAAGTTTTTTTTTTTTTTTTTTTGGTCTTTGTGTATATGTAATTTTTGAAAACAGCAGTTTAGTCTGGTTGGTATTTATTTAGACAGTCTTCTGGGCTCAAGTTCCTAACGTCTGGGAATTTTATCAGTAATTATGACAAGGACTCTTAACTGGACTGCTGTTGGCTTAGGTTTTTGAAGTTTACTCCCGAGGGAATTCTGTGCCACTGAGCAATACAGAATCTGTGCAGAAATTAGTGTTCTGCACAGAATTTCCTTTTCCCCCCAGAGAAATGGGCTTCAGAGCTGCTGGCTGCATTTGGGGGCTGCTGGATGCAGCAGAGCTCAGCTCGCAAATAGAAGACACCACCAGGGAGAGGGAGGGAGGGAGCTGGAGGGTTCTGGGCAGCTGCAGTTCCCAGCACGCCCCGAAGGGAGGAGATGGCATGCAGGAAACTCCACACAAGCTGGGGACCCAGCGTCAGGCTGTTTCTCCCTCTGTATCTCTGGCTCTGGAAGTGTAGGGGCTATGGGTGTCTGGGTTGGTGGGCGCCCTATGGCTGGATTCTGGGGGAAGGGAGAGGCGGTGTGAGTGTCTGGGCTGCGGGGGCACAGCTGGGCTCTGGCAGGGAGGGGGTGCGGTTGTCTGGGGGGAGGGGTGCCCTATAGCTGGGGGCAGTGGGTGTTGGTGTCTGGTCCCCCTCGGCTTGGCTCTGTGGGGTAGAGGGCAGAGAAGCAGAAACTGGGTTGTTGTAGGGATTTCTTTAACTCTTTACTCCTGGGGGAATATTTTTTGTACCTGTATTGTTACAGACATAGTTGCTGACAGGTATTTTGAAATAAATTACCAAAATAATTGAAACTGGTGTGATTATATAGTGTTGTTTTTGACAAATAAAATATGCAGAAATTTTGCAGAATTTTTAATTTTTTGGTGCAGAATTTCCCCAGAAGTAGAAGTTGCATCTCTTTCTATAATCAGTTGGCCCCTATTAAAGTAGTGTAATGGCACTATAATATTAATTTGATAATTAATTAAACTTATCCCCATTTGCTGTTTAACAGTGCCAGCTAATGGTTCTGGTTCTGTTGCCTAGCACACAGTTGACATTAATACACCTCTACCCTGATATAATGCGGTCCTATATAACGCGGATTCAGATATAACGCGGTAAAGCAGCGCTCCGAGGAGCGGGGCTGCTTTACCTCGTTATATCAGAATTCGTGTTACTGCAAGCGGTTCCTCTGCGCCCCCCCCTTGCTGTGGCCCCCTGCCCGAGCTCACCTCCACTCCCCCCACGAGCGTGCCGCAGCTCTGCTTCTCCTCCCTCCCAGGCTTGCTGTGCCAATCAGCTGATTGGTGCGGCAAGCCTGGGAGGGGGGAGAAGCGGAGCTGCAGCGTGCTCGTGGGAGGAGGCGGAGCGGAGGTGAGCTGGGGAGGGGTGCAGAGGAACCTCTCCCTGCCCCAGCTCACCTCCCCTCTGCCTCCTCCCTTGAGCGTGCCGCCGCTGCTCCGCTTCTTCTCCCCTCCGCCCTTCCAGGCTTCCCGTGCCAAACAGCTGATTGGCGCGGCAAGCCTGGAAGGGAGGGAGAAGCGGAGCCGCGACGGCGCATTCAGGGGAGAAGGCGGAGTAGAGGTGAGCTGGGGCGGGGAGCAGTTCCTCTCCCTACCCCGATATAACGCGGTCTCACCTATAAGATGGTAAGATTTTTTTGGTTCCTGAGGACCGCTTTATTTCAGGATGGAGGTGTAATACTAATCTAGGTTGTATTAGGTTTGCAAAGCAAAACCCCTACTGTGTGGCTCTGAGTGATGTCTGTAGCTATATAATAATAGTAGGTTGGCATTTGCTGCATCTACATTTGTGTAGTTTCTAGTTGTCTGTAATAAAATAGCTTTTGCATTAATTAAATTTAGTAGAATTTTTAAATAATTAAAACATGCAGGGAAAATTGTAAATGCAACATTAGAATTTGTGTATTAAAATATTATAGAATACTGAAGTCAAATTGCAGCATGACCCAGTAATACAGTTACTGACTTGGAACAGAAACATGCTATAATGAACTTCAGTACCCCTGCCAAGATGCAATGATTATGGCATATGCTTATTTTCGCAGTTATATGTGTAGCTTTTACGGACATACAAAAGTAGGCAGGCATGTGTGCGCACACACACAAACACCAGGTAACTAGGGAGTACAGCACAGATGGACTTCACAAGTTATTGGAAAGTACTGTGGGAATATAATGACTAATACATACTTTAATGTCTGATACTGTATCTTTTGTATTGGGGAATAAACAAAATAAGGGTAAGGGATATAGGTTTCATTGTGTTCAGTGTACAAAAAGTAGTTAAAAAGCTGCCTAAGAAATACTATATCTCTCAATGCCAGTGAATCTGGGAGAAACCATTAATGATTGCAAGGAGGAAATCATAGAATCATAGAATATCAGGGTTGGAAGGGACCTCAGGAGGTCATCTAGTCCAACCCCCTGCTCAAAGCAGGACCAATCCCCAATTAAATCATCCCAGCCAGGGCTTTGTCAAGCCTGACCTTAAAAACTTCTAAGGAAGGAGATTCTACCACCTCCCTAGGTAACGCATTCCAGTGCTTCACCACCCTCCTAGTGAAAAAGTTTTTCCTAATATCCAACCTAAACCTCCCCCACTGCAACTTGATTTTTACAATATTACAACTGATTTTTTTTTTTGTCACCCATATTAATGTGGATATTGGGTTTGCCAGCATGGAAAAGGATATTCTCTTTACTAACAGGTGGCTTTACCGAAGAGTCTTTTTCTTGCTGTGAGATCTTAAATAGTGTAGTATGGGCCTTTAAGATGATCATGGACAAAGAACAGCTGATTGAAGCTAAACCTGAGCAAGATGGAGATTATGCTGGTGGGCAGAGAAAAGCATTTTGAAGAGTTTGCAGCCATGGTGCAGTTTCCTTTTGTTGAATGTCTTCACCCACAACTGAACAATTCAGTCCATCACTTAGGAGTGAATAGAATAGAATCAAATTTTGGTGGTGAAACTTTGTTCCAAGTGATAAAGGAACATCAGTTATGTTCCTACCCCCCACTCCTGAAAAAAAAATTGGAAAGCCCTACATTCTAAATGTATAAACTACTTTAAATGTTTGCCTACACTACTATTGGTCAGAGGATAAATGTTGTCTTTCTGAAATTTACCGAAATAAGAAGTTTGCATGGATAGTAGCACTTGTCATCAACTGATCTTGAAATTAAAAAAAAATTGAATTGATTGAGGTTATATAGTCCAGATACATTGCTGAGAGAATTGTTTCAGAACCAGGAGACCTTTGTTATCCATTTCATGTTATTTTCTTGTGTCTTGCAATAGAGTGACATGCTTAATTCTCAACGGAAGGTAAATGATCTAGGAAGCTAAAGGGCAAGACTAGGAGTGGATACCATAGAAAATTTGTGACAAAAGAGGGGATCATGTTGGTTTGAAGGAGTCAGTAGTTTTGAATATATTAGGAATTACTCCCATTTTGGTCTGTGCAGGTGGGTGACAGTGATTCAGAATTTTTAGTGGAACCTAAAAAAATCATCATTGATGCTTAGGTAATCTTACACAGGTTGGGTTACCAAGATATAAAGTAGAGGTGGTAATAGTCTCTCTAAAATTATCAGAATAAACATAGGAATTAAGATTTGTCTTCAAATGTTTATAGTATTGAATGGTGTTTTACTATTCTGCCTCTTTTTTTTTTTTGTACTGGATTTGTTTTTCTATAAAATATAATCTTTCACTTGTTATCAAACTATAAATGAAGTTTAAAACTAAAAATGTAGAATGGGAAAGAGTGATTAATTCTTTACAGAGCATAGGGGACTATCATATTTTTAACTCTCACTGAGTTTTTATTTTGAGGAAGAGAGTTGGAGGGAAAAAATCCTCTTCTAGAATAAAAAAGGGAGGGCATTTGTTAATGGAATGCAGTCTTTTGATGGCAAGTTGTGACGAACCAGCTCAAACAGCTAGGTAAGTGCCCTGTAGCAAATGAGTTGGTGATCTTTCTACAATTCTTAGTGGAAATAGATGTTCCCATTACAGAAAGCTTTACAGCTACCATTAAATTACCCTATTCCACTGAGCACTAAATTACTGCTTTACCCCCCCAACATGTAGACAGTAGTAATCTTGTATCAAGGAAAAAGGCACTGCAGCTCCCAGTACTGAAACCTTTTTGGGAGAGACGATCTGGATTTTCAGTCCTGTCAGTTCAGTTTTCACAAGCATACAGACGGTTGGTTGGTTTCTATTTGTATAAACTTGATACAGCAATTTCATAGGTTTGTAGTATAGATAAAATAAATGCTGCATTTTTAATGCAATTTAAAAAAAAAATCCTGGCAAGGGTCAAAGCCCAATACAATTTTTGCACTCTTAAAAGAGGTATGTATATTTATATAACTTGATCATGGCTTCAAGGATTAACTAATGTATCGACTGTGTAAATTAGAGTGTGACTTACAGTTTGTCTTTTGGCTCCAGTCTGAGTGGAATGCAACTACAAAATTACTGTGATGTGTTGTGGTGATCTGAAATGACTGTCAAACAACATGTGCACTCAGTCAATTCATTTAATGTATAAAGACATATGTGAAGTGACAGACATAGTGAAACTGCTACCAATTTGAGACCGACTTGAGCCTTGTCTTGATAGGCATTTAGGCTTTGACATCACTGTCATATCTTAGGTCAACGGGCAGTTGTACTTTTTGCTGTGTTGGTTTCTAGGTGTCAGACTTGCTTGACATTCGTCTCCTCCAGCTCTGTATTTTTGGCCATCTAGGGTACTGGTTTGAACATGAACACCCTTTGTCCCCATTATACCTGTTCCATTCCAGCTGCCAGTCCCTCTGAAACATCTTAATTGAGATATTTACTATCAAATTACAACACAAGGACTATTTGCCCTTTGTGCATGTTTTGTTCTCAGGCAAAGTTGGAGTCTGATCCATCATCTATTGCAGGATTAGCGCCTCTTCCCCCCCCCCCCCCCCAAAAAAAAAAAAAGGTGGTACGAGTATGTATCTAACAAGAGTTGAAACAGTATTCTCCTGGGGGAGTTCTGTGCCACTGTGGATATGCCACCCACACCCAACAATCCTCCAGGTTCACTCCAGGCTCCTTGCCTCTCCCTCAGCTCCTCCGTTACTCTGACTTCCCTAAGCCTTTGCACTGCTTCTGACAGGTGCAGGAAATACAGTTCTGAATTGTAATTTGAATGAATTACTCAAAGTTCTGTATTCATGTGCCTAGTAAGGAATCTATTTGTAAAAAAAAATTACCAGAATCTTTTTGTTTATGTCTGTAACAACACAGACCAAACTTGCTGACAGATATTTTGAAATAAATTACCAAAATAATTGAAACTGGTGTGACTATATTGTGTTATTTTAACAAATAAAGTTTGCAGAATTTGGCAGAATTTTAAAATATTGTGCACAGAATTTTTAATTTTTTGGTGCAGAATTCCCCCACGAGTAACAGTAACTCAAGACCAATACCCAGGTTGACACTGTGTCAAGTTTCAAAGTCAAGCATTATAGCTTTATAGAAAATTTCAATATTGAAGCTTCAGGTGCAGAGACTTGATTTTGTAGAGTCAAAGATTAATCAAAACAGAACATAAACCAAAATTATCATGGAGGCCTTAAAGAAGCATCTTGTCACCAAGTAACCACATTTTACTGGCTCGAAGAAGCTTTTAGCAAAAGTTCAGAAGAATGATAAAAGCATACAGCAGTGATAAGAAAATGATGAGTTTCATTGCAGAATAGCTGGAGCAGGAACTTCTAAATTCTAGTATGCAGCTTCTGCAAGGAACTCTTATGCTGATTTCAGTCAGAAGGGGTCCATTTAGAAAGTTATATTAGGGACTGAGGCACTGACAGTTGGAATGGGCTCTGAGGTGTAGGGCAAGGAGTGATTTGTGCTCAGTTACTGGTGCTTCAGAGGGCCAAAAAACCCATAGGCAGAGATTATTCATGGCCTGTCTTGAATTCAAGGTGCAATATACTGGATGGGAGAAACTTATGAGATCTTTGGAGAAGTAAAATTACATGTGAGTAATTTTCCTTTATGATCACTAGTCTAGGAAAATCGAATTGTTCTACAGCTCAGGAAGACCCAAAGCCTGATCTGGAGAAATAGAATTTGATTATTGCCTTCCAGACAAACTATTCATCTGTATTTAAAATACCTGGCTGAATCAACAGGCCTGAGCCTAAAAATTAAAATCTGGTCTTGGCTTAAGCCCACTTTCTTCTTCGAGTAGTGTCTCTATGGGTGCTCCACTGTAGGTGTGTCTGCGTCCTTGTGCTGCTGATCAGAGAACTTTGGTAGCAGTGTCTGTTCAGCCTGCACAAGGCACGAGGCAAACCAGCCCTGCTGGTGGGGGAAACCCTCCACAGTTCCTTCTCAACAGGAGTTGACCCAGTGGGTGGCAGAGGCACTGCAGATACCACGACTGGAGGTGACCGAGTCGCACCACAAACTAGTGGACATTTTACATTCTTCTGCCCCCTCCAGAGTAGCCCTCCCTGTTAGTGAGGCACTCTTGGACCCTGCCAAACTCATATGGCAGACCCCTGTGTTAGTCCCACCAACATGTAAGCAGGCTGACAAAAAGTATTATATGCCGGTGAAAGACATGGAGTTTCTCTTCTCCCACCCTCCTCCCAATTCAATCACAGTGCACATAGTTAACTCAAAAGGCTGCCAGCACCATTTCAAATCCACCCCCTACGACCGAGACTGGAAGCACCTGAAACTTTTTGGCAGGAAAACTTACTCCTCAGCCTCTCTTCAGTTCCGCATTGCAAATTATCAAGCCTTAATGGCGAAATATGATTACCAGAGCTATTCAAAACTCAATTCCTTTATTGAGCGTTTCCCAGATTTGCTCAAGGAACAATTCAAGACCATGGTCAACAAAGGCCTACTGATGGCAAATACATCTCTCCAGTCTGCACTCGATGCAGCTGACAGAGCAGCACATTCCATCTCTGCTGCCATCATGATGAGATGAGCCTCTTGGCTGCACCTATTAAGCTTCCCAAAAGAGGTTCAAACAACTGTGGGGGGATCTGCCTTTTGAAGGGACAGAACTATTTGCCGAAAGGACTGACTCGTCCCTCCACACCTTAAAATACTCCAGGACTGCTCTTCGATCCCTTGGGATCTGCACACTGGGTATAAGAGAAAGTATAGCCATCAGCTGTCATTCAAACCCCATTTGTTGCAATATCATCTCAAAGGTGATATGAACCTCAGAGGAAGAAGTCCAGGTTCCCCAGACAGAAACCGTCGGGATCTCCATCTACTTCCTCTCAACCTTCCTCCTCAAAGCAACAGTTTTGACAGGTTGGTTGAGGTGCTCATACACCACTCTCCTCAACACTGACTGATGCTGGAAAACCTCACCCATTTCACCCCATCGGATGCCATCTCACCCCATTCTGCAGTATCGGGGAATGGATAACCTCCAACAAATAGGTGCTGGAGATTATTTGAAATAGGTACTCCATGTATTTCACTTCCTTTCCTCCCAAAAAACACCCCTGACCTTCTTCAGGGACCCTTCTCATGAGAGCTTGCTGCAACAGGAGAGAAGCCATTTCTTCAACATAGGAGCCATAGAGCCAGTGCCCACACATCTAAGAGGCAAAGGCTTCTATTCTCACTAATTCCTGATACTGAAGAAAAAGGGAGTATGGAGACCCATTCTAGACCTCAGAGTGCTCAACAAATTTGTCAAGGCTCAGAAATTCAAGATGGTCAATTAGTAACAGTTATTCCAGGAGACTGGTTCTCAGTCCTTGATCTTTCCACATTTCTATCATACCAAGTCATAGATGAGACCTCAGGTTCACACTAGGCCAAGACCACTGCCAGTACAGAATACTCCCTTTTGGCCTCTCTTTGGCTCCCAGAGTATTCTCCAAGGTCTTCTCCATAGTGGCGGCCTACTTACGCTCCCAGGGCATCATGATTATCCTTACCTGGACGATTGTCTCCTCAGGGCACGTTCCCTTCGGTGAAGCCCTATGAATCAGCCATCTATTTCAGAATCTGGGCTTTCAAATTAATGCACAAAAATTGACATAACTCCTTTACAGAGGTTAAAATTCATGGGACCTGACCTCAACTCCGTCCATGCGAGGGGGCTGATATTTATTGTTTATGCACAAGATAGTTAATCCACATAATGAATGTTGTGAAAGTAATAGCTGCCTTCAAAACACTTAGAGGATGAAGTTAGTACTAATGAAAACAAGTAGCCTGGTAGCATTGATTTGGGGCAATCATAGTATAGGTGGGCATTTTGCAGTTTTTACTGCACACGTTCCAAACATTTCATTTGCAATCTGCAACCCTTTTGTTTTGTTCTGTTCGCAGGCCCCTATTGAGTAGAGACTGCCAATCTGTCCCAAATTGTGTGATGGTTTTGTAATTTGTAAAATGATGACTAGTGTCACCGTAACTCACTTCCATTTGTGACCTTAAGAAGGATTTGAAGCCAGCTCTCTGAAAGTGAACAGCTACTGCACAAACTCATTCTTCTACCTAATCCTCAAGAATATACTTTTAATTTGTTCATAAAATATATGTTCAGTATCAAGAGTGTCATATTATGTAAATACAAAGGTGTTGTACTACAGTATATTTTATAAAGCATTGGTGTGTCCACAATAATAGTATAATGTCAAATTTTGATCCCCTTCTTTTAAAAAAGACATAGTTAAAATTACAAGAATATAGTGTAGGGTAACAAAAATAACAAAGGGAAAGGGGTATGCAGGTTGGTATTGGGATTATTTAGTTTGAGGAAAAGCAATTAAAAGCTAACATGACTGAAATATTTCAAATGTTTTAGAGTTACTATTCCGGGAGTTCTAATGAGAACTACAGATAATGTTGCCCAAGCGTTTCTATTATAATCTCTATTTTGATTTGGTTATAACTGTGTGATTCATACTCATTTTTGTTACAGGTTACTGATTATTTTCATATCAGATTTCCAGATGAGTTAAGTTCACTGAAGTTTATGAATATTCTGTTATGTGTTTTAAATAGCTAAAGGGGAAACCTTCAAGATCTTCACCCCTCAAGGGTCATTTTCTTTAAAGGTTTCAAGGTGAGGATTCCCACAACCACCCAAAGGAAATGATTCTTTCTTTTTCTTTTCTTTTTTACTGAAAAGAAAACCATACCTTCTAGTGTGTCTTAAACATACTAGTAATGGCATGCATCGCCCACTTGATTTGTATTTATAGTGTGTTTTGCAGGGAGGTTGTTTTACAGTAGTCTGTTAGAGCAAACATCTGACCTTTGTGAGTACCCTAATCTTTATAACTGCAAATAAATAAAACTTGTAATATTCAGTGTAACTAAATTTTGAGCTCTAAATTTAGTTACACTGAATATGACAAGTTTTATTTCTGCTGGAAATTGCAATTTGACTATAGAGGAAGTGATTTCTGTTCTTAGTTGGCATGTTTTATTCTTCCTCTCTTTTACCTGCTCTTTTTCAGATCTTCCTTATTTCCTTGGTAAAATGCAGGTATTATTAACACAAGTTAGAATCAATTGGGTCTAGTCTATCCCTTTGATCTTATTATGACATGATTATTGCTGTGTATCTTGAGAAATCTGCTACTGCTTTGATGTGCAGTAGTGATTTTTCTAAGGTATGTAAGTTATGCATGCCAACATACCCCAAGTAAACATCAATTTCTTATTCATAACTAGAAATCTGTATGTAGTTTTACCGTATTTTCAGTGCAAATAATTAATATGCGATCACCATTTCAGTGTGGTAGACTGTGACGGTAATAGTAAACTGGATTTGGAGGTCCATTGGTAGAGAGAGGCTGCCTGTAAGATTATCAGCAGAGAGAAGCTGACAGTTCCCTTGCCCCATACTATTTTGCACTGAAAGTCTTTCATCATCTCCTCTCCAGTCCATTCCTTAGAAAGATTAAAAGATTATACAGCAGCATCTTTGGACCTCTGTTCACAGACGGCAGTCTTTTAACGAACTGACCTCTCATGATGGAAAACTGAACTGAAGTAATGGGAACTGGCAACACAAAATAACTTTAACATGGAAGATAAATTTGTTGATTTCTGCTGACCCATTTCCTCTTGTGCTGAGCGCATCCTGCTTCCCAAATTCCTTTGTTACCTTCATCCTTGGAGAGTTCATTGTTCCCTTCCCAACAGAACTGCCAAGAGCAATTTCAAAAGTGTGTTGCATTCAGGTTTTCCCCAGGCATTGATCACTATTCTAATTGGTTGCTTAAATGATGATTTGCTTCTTAAAGAAGAACTAGATCGAGAAGAGTTTTCATAATTTGTGTGCTGATTACAAAAAGTCTATAATGACTGAGTTTTAGTGTGTTTTATGATGCAGTGTGTCTTGCATAGAATCATCTAGAATTCTTTGTAGTTTCTGCTTTGGAAAATATAATTTATTTTCTCCCCAAGATTTTAATTGAGAGAACTTTGAATGAGATTAACAATTATTGTGGTGCCTTTTTAACCCCTGGCAGCCGGGACCCCATATAAAACTTGGGGGTGCTGCAGCACCCCCTGCACTCCTAGTTCCTCACCTATGTCAACTCCTTAATGGTTAACCGTTTAAGCAATAGAAGTTTAATAGGTTACATGGTTACTATTTTTAAACCCTATTTACATCCCTACTGCTGGTGGGTGCTAAGGACCTGCTAATTTTTTTCCGTGGGTGCTCCAGGGCTAGACATCCATGGAGTCAGCGCCTATCCTAATATAGACCCATACCCCTACCTTCCCATCCACAAAAAAACAGATACACAATTTTATATAAAAATAGATACACACATGTATGTATATAACATCATAGGTTTTACTGATGCGATATGCAAGTTGAAAAGAAACATAGTGAATTATAAAAGGTTTTGAAAAAGATTACATGCTAGAACTAAGCATTATATATGTTGTGAAAATAATACTGAAATACACCTAAATACAATAGATACCAACTACCCCATTTGAACCATAGCTTATGTTTTGGACGAGATTGTTAGTGCCTATCTCAGCGAAGACTGGGTTCCAGAATCCCTCAAACACACTATAGTTAGGCCATTACTAAAGAAGCAAATTCTGAACTCCAATCAGCCACCTCCCAGTCTTATTCTTGAAGGTCCCTTTTTGAAAGATCATCAAGAAAATGGCAACATGAAAACATGACAGATATCTAGCTTCCTGAAGCCCATGACCTTATTTGGTGACATTTTAGACTGGAAGTGGTACTAATGGAAGTTGTTGATCTTCTTGTGCAATGGGCAGAGGCCAGATACCTTTGTTGATATCCCTTGACTTGTTATCAGATTTTAGCGCTTGCTGATACGGCTGTGTAACTTTGTCAAGATGGCTGGAATAGCTTTAAATGGTGTTCTGCTCATTGCTTTCTGAGAGTTTTCAGAAGGTGGTGGTGATTGGCTGCTCCATCTCAAAGGTTCTTATTTGTGGAGATTTGCAAGACTCCAATCTGTTTCATCTTCTGTTCAACATCTATACAGAGCTTCTGGGAATGTGTTGTGTGGAATTAGAACACGATATAAATTGCAGTATCATTAGTACACTGCTGACACCTATCTGACATCTTCTCCTTTGACTCAGACACGGCTGTTGCAGAGCTCACTAAATGCCTGGCAAAATCTGAGATCTGGAATAAAACCAACTATCTGCAATTCAGCTTGTCCACCACAGGGGTTATTCTATGTAGCAAGGAGGTGGAGGGTCTGATGGAATCTATAATTGCTCCATAAGCGCTACACATACAGGAAGAAATTGCAGAGGGTATTGAGCTTTGCCATGTCAGATTTATATATTTTAATGCAGAATGTCAGCCATATTTACGTATTTTTTGTTTCTACAGCAATCCAATATCTTCACTGTTTTTGTTTGTTTGTTTGTTTTAAGATTATACCAATGCAACATAATGAATGTGTAGTGGATTAGGAAGCATCTCTTATTCAACACTTCAAAATAAAATACAATTGTGCAGTCCTTTAGTATATTAATATGAATTTGAGCCTTTAATAATTTGAGGAAGAGTCAAGATTAATCTGTTTTGTTTTGCAAGGATTTACTTTTGTAAAATTCACAAGTTTTTTAAACATGAAATTAGGCATAGATATATATAATTTTAATTTAAATCTTCAATTAATGTGCTTTATTCCAAAATATACTATACTTCTCAATTTCCCATGTTTTCCAAGTATTTTTTAATCTGATCAACACAATACCCTGAAGATTAAAAAACAAAACAAAAAAAACACACCAGTGGGCCAAATGCTGGTCCTCCTTTATATTTGTGCATCCCTGTTTAAGAAATGTGGACCTTGTAAAAGATATGACTTGTATTAAGAGAAGAAAGTGTGATATAGTTGATCTTTTAAAGCAGATTATTAAAACAGTATACATTTCAAATTTATGGAGTGTTATACTGTTTCTAGCTGAAAGCTGAATAGAATAAGCTTGCATGTTTTATTTGTAGCATTTCTTTGAAGATCACTAAGTCCATCCTGCTGTGTAAACCTCTTGAGCTAAGCTGCAGTTTCTTTAAAAAAAAAAAAATGTGGTGGAAGGTGAGGAGGTAGCTTCCTCGGTTGCTTGGCATCTTTTCTGTTTAATATCAAGGCTCTGTTCTATAATTTGTCTATTATCATCATTAGCCCCTTGTGTACATTAAAATCAGATAAACTAAATTTACTACATATTCTTTTTAAATAATGTTTAATAAGGTAACTAACTTGCCACTGTGAATAAAATAGAAACTGTCAAGTGTTTGAGCACATTTATGGTAGTGCTGTTGAGTCCATTGTTATTTCATGTAGTTTTGCTTAGCGACTAATCCAGTAAGACTGGCAAAACAGAGAAAAGCAGCAAATATATACACACTTACTTTATCAGCCAAGAATACTTTTCTACTTTGGGAGAAGAGTGTTCAAATATAAACTATATGTAAAGGATAGCATATTCTGCTGCTTTGGCAGGATTCGATAACAGAAAAGCTTCATTGGCTACTGCAAAATTACAATTGATTTTATTACAGAAAATGTCAACATGGGAATAAAAATTAATGGGACTGTGGAAATTTGTTCGGAAAGTCATAGATTTATTCATTGCTGTATGGTACAGCACTTTTTGAAATATAAAGATTAATTCAGATCGAGCAGATAGAAATATCAAGTTTTAGAACTTTCTTCCTTCTTTATAGTGTAAGCTAACTGTGGCTCTGTTCCTGTGAGGTGCTGAGCATCCTCAGTTTCCAGTGAAATCGGTGGTACTTGATTTCTGAGCAGCTTGCAGGATTAGATCTTATATGTAGGTATGTTTATACTCTCCTCTAAGTCTTGGAGATCTGGTAAATGTTACTTTTTAAAAGCAAAAAATTAAATATAGTGGTACATGCGGTATCCAAGATCTCAACTACTAACTACTCATGAAATTTCTACAAAGGGTTTAATTGTTAGGTTGAGCACTGTTTTATGAAAACTGTATGGAACACTGCTTTCTTTTGAAATTGCTCTTCAAAAAGAATTCCTGTTTCATATAAAAAGATGCCAGACTCACAAAGATTTCCTTTCTTGTTTCATAGACGTTCCATCTTCAGAGCAGCCTGAACTGTTCCTAAAGAAACTTCAGCAGTGCTGTGTAATTTTTGACTTCATGGACACACTATCAGACCTTAAAATGAAAGAATACAAGCGCTCCACTCTTAATGAACTGGTGGACTACATTACAATAAGCAGAGGCTGTTTGACAGAGCAGACTTACCCCGAAGTAGTTAGAATGGTGAGTTTCTTCTTTACTGTGGGCACTTTAGATCCACATACAATGCCAGTTACATATTGGGAGCCAAAATGAACCCTGGAATAAGCGGACTAAATGTGGCCTTGGGTTTGTATTTTCTAGTCGACATCACCAGAGGATACTACTTCTAAGACCAATAAAACGCAAATTTTCACTTGCAGTTAAGTGAAGTCAAATTAGGTCATCAAAACATGAGTGTCAAATATGTAGAAAAGTATACCCAGAGCAATTCAAATTTCAGCATTCAGAATATGAAGTAGACAAAAACTCATCGTGCTTTTTTTTCCTAGTGAAACAGAATGGAATAATTTTAGAATGTTTGTCTTTATTTTTTGTAAGATAAAAGCCATCTTTAAATCTAATAAAATTTCATCACTAAGGAACTTTGTCACTTTTGCCATGTAACTGAGCATTGTGATAGCTAAAAGTGATGCATAGGATCAACATTAAAATTGCAGTGCTTGCTTTGTAGATTCATAGCAACTGCAATTAAGAGGTCACCAGGAGTTCTCAATGGTAGTGGTAATCTTATTAATAAATTATCAACTAACACAAGTGCCTTCAACATCAGTACCGAACTACCACCAGATAGCATGAAGTGAAGAATATTCATTGCAAGCTTTAAGATCAATATTATAAAATCTTACTAAGTTGGCACCCGAAGCAAAAGACAGATATTCAGAAATAGACTTTGTGGTGTTGGTTCTATACTGGTATTATGTGATGATTGAATCTGGTAATAGCCCCACAGTTTTGGAGAACTATGAAAAATTTTACATTGCCGTATGCATGCACTTAATTTTTTTTGTTACACACAAATTATATACAAATACATACTACTGTAGTGATTGTCTGAATTCTGTAGAAGTGTATGTTTTATACCATTGGAATATGTATTTGTGTGTGTGTAATTTGTGTGTTTTATGTATATTTTATATATGTGAAAGATACAAAATCTACATTAAAAGAATGTTAAGGTTTCATATGGAAACTTAATCCTGGCATTTCCTAACATCTGAATGCTTGTTTTTGCAACCTTCCCCTTGTTAACGCACCTTTTTATGTAATTATAAATATATATTGCATGGGCAATGTTAATTTGGCCTTCTTATGCATGTGCATAATGTTACAGTCTAGAATTATGTGATCACACACTTTTTTTTCACAGGACCCCTGCCTTATTCAATACACAGGAAGGATGGTACTTACTCAGTGAAGAGCTATTCAGTATCATGTTTTATTCTCATTGTTCCACATGTAGCCCCATGCCTTATTTACTGTACACCATTCAAACCCTGCTCTGAATATAGAATTATAAATTTTCTCCTGGGGGGGTTTCTGTGGTGCTCATCCCTGTAGTATCAGAGTGCTTCACAAACATTAATTAATTTATCTTCACAAAACTACAGTGAGGCCAGAGGGTGGTATTCCATTTCAGAAATTACGAACTGAGACAGAGATTAAGGTCAAAAGTATCCAGTAATTTTGGATGCTCAAGGCTTGGTTTTTTTCAGAGAACTCAGCATTTTATATCATTTTTATTTGCTCAGAGCAGAGTTTTCATTGACTTCAGTTGCAGCTCAGAGTGCTCAGCACTTCTGCAAATCAGGCAAGTGCAGGCTGGGCATTCAGATAGTCAGTGATCACTTGTGAAAAGTTTGGTTTAAGTGACGTGCCCAGCATCACATAGGAATTCTGTGGCAAAGGCAGGAATAGAATCCAGTTCTTCAGGGCAGCATTCAAATGCCTTAACTATGAAGTAATCCTTTCTCTTCTTGCAGTTCCCTTCCTCACCTACTGCACATCTTCCAATTTCTACAACAAATGAAGAATGGGGTCCTATGGACCAGTGTTTCTCAATCTTTCCAGACCACTGTACCCCTTCAGGAGTCTGTTTTGCCTCACATAACCCAAGTTTCACCTCATTTAAAAAGTACTTCCTTACAAAAATCAGACATAAAAATACAAAAGTGTCACGGTACACTATTACTGGAAAAGTGCGTACTTTCTCATTTTTACTATACAATTATAAAATAAATCCACTGGAATATAAATATTGTACTTACATTTCAGTGTATAGTATATAGAGCAGTATAAAAGTCACTGTATGAAATTTTTATTTGTACTGACTTCACTAGTGCTTTTTATGTAGCCTGGTGTAAAACTAGGCCAATTATCTAGATTAGTTGATGTACCGCCTGGAAGACCTCTGCATACCCCCCAGGGGTATGTGTTCCCCCGATTGAGAACCTCTGCTGTAGACCACAGCTTCCTTCTCTGTGCAGATTCATTCCCTGAGCTAGGTTCATCCTGTGCACTGAAGGGGGGTGAGGGTCCCGTAGAAAAAACAATTGTCATCATGTAATTAAAGACTATCATAATGCATACACACAAGGGGAGCAAATTACGGGTTTACAGGCAACCACAATTCTATCACTTCCTAACTTTTGAGTACTTGATTTTAACATTCTTTTAAATGTAGCTTTTTGTATGTGATATTTTAAAAGGAAAAACCTGAAAAAAACAAATTTCATCACGTTGAACCATTTTGACTTCCACGTGGTTCATCAGAGTGTTGGGAACTTTATATCCACAGCACAGGCTTCTGCCTCTTGACATCAGGGACTAACTGATAGCAGTATTAGGTTTTCATTTTCTGCTGTCGACTGGCATGTCCTTGTCTGAGTCACAGTCTTCTTCCTTACCCTCAGCTCCATGTCCCAGCCTAACTGCTCACTTCTCTGCATTCTAATCAAGCTAGTTCCTCCTCCTGCTTACTGCTTGGATGCCAACAGGGGAACATTGAGACCACAGGAGAAACAGTCTTTGTTCCTGTGCCTGGTCTTACAGCAGTCCTTGGCTGCCGGGAGGAGGAAATGTGGTGAAAGTCCTGCTGAGCCCGTGCATGTTCAGTGCAAACAATCTTTGAGGTGTCTGGCTGCCAAACTGGCTCATAACTTGGCCAAATTTGAGCAGATTTTCACAGGGACAGCAAAAATCCGCACCCTTGGCAACAGGACAACCCCTTTGCCAAATTTCAAGTCCCTTCTCCAAAGCATGGAGGTGCTATAGCTTCTCAATAAAATGGTTGTAAAAAATGTTTTAACATGAGAAAATCAACATTTTTTCCCATACTCCTGAGAAGTGTCAGAATTGTTTTTGTTGAAATTTTCTAAGAAACCTCAGCCTAAGGAAGATGCTTGGCTTGGAAAATTTCAGCGCAAATGGTTAAAGTTTGGCACAGTTATAAGCAAAAGAAAACAAGATCTTACAATGGAAAGTGTCAGGTATTGCTACCTTCACCAGCTATAATGTACACCCGTGCACACACACTTTGCAGATGTTTTCTGTATAAGCGTTATGCATGATGATGTGGCATAGAGTATAAAGGTTTTTAAAACATGCTGGTGCTCATGTTGCTCATGAGTGTCAAATCCATGAGTGAATTATGCAGGTCATCCCAACTGAGTGCTAATAAATGTTTTTTGCTATACCACACCAGCATGTATTTTGTATATGCTACATATTTTACAGGAAAACTGTCTTAGATATGTACTGTTTTTTCCATCACTTTGCCAGCAAAAATTAAACTCCCTTAGTACCATGAGTCCATCTGTACGAGCCTTAGAGGAAGAGAGAATCCCTTAACATTATCTAAAATAGATGTTCAGTACACAGTGTTTCCCCTTGGCTAAGCAGTAGTCAATTTTGGAACCTTGCAACAGGTCACTTTCAGTTGCTGGAGAGAAATTGATGTTGTGAAGTCAGGTATAGTATACCTTGTTTATTTACATTAATATGTACATGAGTCCTGTTACCCTTAAACTGAGATAGACCTAACTGTGTGAAGGCAACTTTGTACGCCCATTCAGTGACCGTGAACAGCCACAAGGAACAGCTAGTTTTGTGCATGTTCCTCCAGGTCTCCAGCTATCCTCCCAGCTGCCATTGATCTTCCCTTTCTGGCTGACCTGTCATGATCCAGTCAGGAGCCAGGAGAACAGCAGCAGATTCACCCTTAGTAAATTCATCACACTGCTCTGTGTTGACTGCGCAGCACATTCATCACAATAATATTTTGATGTTAAGGTATGATATCTTAAGACCTACCAAAGCTAAACATAAATGCTATTTGGAAAACTTGGTGGAATATTCTCTTTACTGTGATGTCTAGCACTCATTTCTAGCACTTTTGGGTTGCGACATACCCATCCAGGAAAGAATATTGGCCATCCTGGCGTTTGGGCCAGTGTAATCTTGTGGGGGATGGGTGGAATTCCATATCTGGAGGCGGCAAAAAGGGAAACAATTTTAAGACTGATATGTTTTAAAAAAGGGGGAGCAGGGAGGGGATAAAAAGGCACCTCTTTGAGCTGAAGGTTTGACATGCTAGTAGTCATACAGAGAAATATTGGCTAAAGTGCTGGTCACTTGCTTCTAATCTTGATTATCTGGAGGAATCTGACTTTAAAATTATATTATATACGGAAAAGCTTTTTAGGTCATTTATACAGTTTTCTAAAATGCTTTAGTTGTAATTTTTCTCTGCCTATAAAACCTGAAAAGTTGATTTATGATACTAAGGCAGCCTGGCTTTATAGATAAAGCGATATAAAATCCATTATTACTAATATTCCTTTAAAACTCTCGAAAATGTTTCCAATTTTTTTTTGGTAGAATACATGTTGTTAGTGGTATGGTGTAAAGGTTTTATAGGCACTCATTTGGGATGATCAGCATAGCTTACTCATGGATCTGTGGCTTTCAACTCATGCAGTTAATGGTATTTAAAACCTAATACTGTGGTCCAGTATTCTGGTATTATATATGTTCTCTCTCTTGTGTTTGTGTACACTCCTCTCCCCTCCCCAAATTACGTTTATCAGTTGTTTTTTAACTAACTGTTTTGCTTGTTTTAAATTTTGAAGCTGTGCTAAACTTTTGGAATTTGTATTGGGGGAGGGGGGAAGTCTTAGTGGTCACCTGACATGTGAGGCTATCACTGGCCTTACAGGGATTATCAATATCACTTGCAGTAGAAGAATAACTGGCACTTGTGCTAATGGAAATAGGAGGATTTATTCAGAAGGAGTATGTTGCACAAAGCCCATCTCCCCTGCAGTTTTTGGAGTGTCATTTGGTGAGCATTTTACATCCTTTAGAATTCAGCTGATCTGAAGAAAAAGGCCCCACCACTTAAAACACAGTGTATGCAAAAGAAGATGTCAATGATACAGTTTTATGGACAAAATAATATGGCACTTAATCTGAAATAATTTACCACTATCTGAGCAAAATTTGCAAGCTTAGAATAAAGTAATGATGGTGATTTTGCTTGGTAGATTAAGCACTGTTAGTTGAATAAAATGAATGTTTGTATTATCTGTGCATTATCCTACAGTGTGCTTGTAGTAGGGCTTTTTATGTTTTCAGAAGGTTAATATGTAAATTGAGACACTGACTGTTTCTATTTAAAAAGGCAGATGGATGGGAAAAATGACTTTCGGTTACATTTAAAACCTTGAATGAATTTCTGTGGTAGGTGCCCATTCTTCCCTTTGCAAATTATAAACCCCCCACAAAACATTTGCTGTAGTGTTTATGCTTTAACCAGGATAACTAACAGACTACCTTTTATTGACTGGATAATGAAACTCTATTGTGATACATGACTTTTAGAGCAAAAGGTCCTTTACTACCTGACTCTTAAATGCAAAATTTGTCCATAGTGCACTAGGTGTCTTCCTGAACTTTTCTATCATTACAAATTATGTGCAATGAAAAAATTAACCTGCATAGGCAAAATTAAACCCAAATCAGGACTATTCTGGCAGTCCTGGCCAAAAGGCTGCTGAACAGCACAGGGACAGGCAGAAATCTGTTGTAAATAACTAAGTCAAACATCAGAGAAATAATCACTTACCAAACAATATATCCAGAGAGCCAGATGCTGAACTCTGTTCCCGTGGTATAAATCTGGAATGATTCCATTGACTTCAATCTGGGTTTATACACACGGAAAGAGATCAGAATCGGGTTCAACGAATGTAACAGAAGTGAGAGAGCTAGTAGATAAAGCTAATCCTGGTTAAAGCTAATCTCCAAACCCTTGATATACAAGGCAAACAAAGCAAACACAGGCAGTTGTTGAGGAATCCTTTTTACGTGTAGGTGCTAGCAGTCAGACTTACCGTAATTGTGAATTCCTTCATTTTCATTAGCTTTGCTTATGATTAGTAGTGGACCCTGGCCTCAAAATACAGATCCAATTTCAAATGTTCCCAAGTTTAAAGGCTGGTTGAATCAGCAGATGTATTGCAAATCTGTACTCTTTAGTATTAACATTTTTTAAAATAACTTGTTTTGTGTATTTTCTCTGTAGTTTTTTTGGGGAGAAAAAATCAGATTGGATTTACACAATATCAAGTTTAAATAAAATAAATAAAACAATACAATTTTCCAGAAATGGATAGTGACAAATTTTGGCTACAATGTTCATCTTAACATCATTTTAGAAAGTTTGTGACAACAAGTTAAGAAATATCAATGTGCCAGAGTCATTGCCTGAAAGATTGCAGTGCTAAAATTACAAGAGTACACAAAGACTGTTTTGAAATCACCTAAGAACTCCTGTACTCCTGAACTTCATTTTTTAAAAGTGTTTTTTTCAGGAATAAAATGTTACTACAAAGCTAGGATCCTCTGAACCTAAATATGGATTTGTAATGGAAGTCCCGAGATAGCTTTAACTAACTGCAAAGTTACCGAAGGCATTTATGAGATATTGAAATGTACAGAAGATGTAGCTATAAAATACGAATTTGAAGAAGTAATTTTAAATTTCTGCTTGAGGATTGTCAGGTGATATTGGCAGTAGAAGCAAGAAAAGAAAAGAAAACAACGTGTTCACACAGATCCTAACCCTTTCACTCATTTTATTTGTTTTAAATATAATTGACAGCAAATTGATTAGTTGGATGCCAGTCACTCAGTACTTGTTAAAGAAGCATCCTCAGCTTGAAATCAAGTTGTTTTCAGACAGTGGGTTATAAGTAGTTTCAGCTACTACACCTGCCCGTGAGTTTTCCTACCAATTTTTGTGGTTTTAGAATAACATTTAGAATGTTTTTTCTTTCTGACTTCTGTTTGTGTGGGTCATTTGCTCAGCCCGGGAAACTGACTACCTGATTACACAGGAGATACGATGAAACTATGTACAGCTGTTAAATGAGCAAAGTAAACAAACTGGAAAAACAAATTAGAAAAACACTTGGTGCTTCTTTGAGTAATTGTCCCTATTGTATTCTACTGTGAGGTAAGCATGCGTACTGTGCGCCTGAGCCAGAGAATTTGGAAGTAGTGTCCATTGGTCCGCGCATGCACCTTGTGTCTGTGACCAAGGGGATAAAGGGTGGTACAGACTGATCGTCTCTTCATTTCCTTCTCACCATCACCTCGTCCAGGTTGGAATCTAGAGTGTCTGCAGCTTTGACTTCATCCTACAAACAATCAGCCTAGTTGTAAATAGTTAACAGTTTTAATAGTTTAGCAGTTTTAACAGTTTTAAAAGTTTTAGTATTAGATTAGTCTCTGGAGGTTGGGGGCGGGGGGGACAGGAGAACACCACTGTTCCCACCCCCCATACCCAGTTTGGGTACCAGACTATGCCCTGTACCCTGGGCTTCAAACTCTGAGCTTCCTGACCATGATCCTTCTCAGTCAGTGATGACCACCAATGATGCCTGTACTGCCTTGGGGAAGCTCACATTGCGGCAAGTATATGCCGATCTTGTTCTTCAGCTGTATTTGAGAAGGACGGGAACTTTGTCTCCGCAAATACCTCATGGAGAAGGCGATGGGGCCCCAATCGGACGCAGGCTGATGAAACCTCACCCCCATACATTTGCTTGATTCAACAAGGAGTGTGCGTCCTGCTGCAAAGTGTGACTCTCTGAATCGGGAGAATCCATCCCCACAGACCCCATGGCAGGGTCTTGTTGGGAAGCTAGGAAGCACTCTCATAAGCATGAGACTAAGTGTTGCTTAAAGTTCACTTCAGAGAAGTTGGACTTGACTGTAAGCAAGCCTACCAGCTCAGTCCATAAGGACTTAGGGATGTTTTAAGTCCCAGAGGCACAACAAGAAAGCCCACAAGCACTGGACTACATTAGTTCCAGACTGTGTCCTGTCAGTACTGTCATCCCCGACGCCAAACTCCGGGATCCATCTGCACCGATGAAGCCCAATCACTGCCAACTCCGGATACCACCCTTCTCACCAGCTCTGATACCCTGGACAAGCAGAGTCCCCCTCACACCGGGGAGGTCTGAATGTGTTGCCACCCCACAAGATGTCTTCACCCTCCCAGATCCAGAATCCTCTCCTCCATTGGGACCCTCTGTTTTCATGGATATAATATCTCGTCAGAGAGAACCAGCTGCACAGTGCAGCCTATTAAGCTCCCATATGCAGAATACACCTCCCCTCCCACAGAGCTGGAAGCAGCCTTCTGCTCAGGAGATTCAGAGCCATTGGCTGAATCGCTCTTCCCTTACCATACTTATCCTCCACCACCCAAAAGGCCTGCACAGTTTCAGGACCAACCTCAGCCTCATCTACCTCATGCCTGTCGACCACTCTTACGGGCCATGTTGGGAGCCTTGGTATCTAGTTGATCCTATCTGCTAGGGAACCACCCATTGCCTCCTCTCTAAGGGGATGCTCAGGTCTACTTCCAGATCCGACAGAGAAGGAAGAATATTACACTCCGGTTCTACTGGAACCAGCAAGATTGCCATAATCGTTCCCAGATGAAACGGAAATTTCTGCACCCCCTCACCTCCATGACTTCAGGCGGTTCCAGGACCTTCTCCACAGAGTTGCTGAAGAGCTTCAGATTCTCCTTGAGGTGGTCCAGGACTCCTAGCACAAACTCTTAGCCATCCTGCACACCTCCAGAACGAACAGAATAGTTCTCCCTATTAATGAAGCTATGCTGGAGCCAGGTAAGACAGTTTGGCACACGCCTGACCCTGCCACTTCCACAGCAGGCTCAGCATCTCAATCTCAGCCTCTGGTTGGACGATATTTTTTTTTATGAGAGCTTGATAGCTGCGAAATACTAAGCCCAACACCTTCCAATCCCAGAACACCGTTCTGGGGACTTCTGGCATGCTCTTTCAACAGCTGGAGTTGGAGATCTCCACTATCTGAACTGCTTCATTCGCAAACTCAGATTTCGCATGGTCATATTGGCAGCAATAATTCCATCTTTAAAAAAGGGCATATGGTTCATAATTGTCAATAGGAAGGACACCTACTTTCACATAGGTATTCAACCCGCCCACAGACGCTTTCTCAGATTTATCTGACTATTTTCAGTAGAGTACTCCCCTTTGGAATAGTAACCACCCCCAAAGTCTTTACCAAGGTATTCTCAGTTGTAGTGGCCCATGTCAGATGTCATGGCTTCATTGTCTTCCTGTACCTCAGCGACATGGCTTCTCGTTGCAAAGTGCTGCATGTACTGCCTTGGGGAAGCTCACATCGCGGCAAGGTGCAGTAGATGCTGATTGTTCCCCAGGTGTACTCAAGAAGGGTGGGAACTTTTGTCTCCGTAAATTCTTCATAGAGAAGGCCAGGAGGCCCCAATCGGACCCAGGCTGGGGAACCCCCCAGTACATCTGCTTGATTCAGCAAGGAGTGCTCTTCCTGCTGCAAAGTGCAACTCCATGATGCTACATCTTCTCTCTTCATTGGGAGTCTGCATAAATATAGAAAAATCTGTTCTCGCCACCACATAATCTCTGGACTTCATCGTGACAACCCTAAATTCTATCACTGCAAAGGTGTACCTGCACGTAGACAGGTTCCAGACCATGAACTATATCATAGTTCATGTCACAAGTAGCCCTCAAGTACCGGTCAAAACACATCTGTCTCTACTCAGTCACATAGCAGGCATTACTTTCAAATTCACTGGCTCAAGGCACATGGTGTACATGCTTAACCCACAGTGGAATACAGATAGGACCATATATCTTGAAGAAACTCCTGTTACAGGTAAGTAACTAGCTCTTACAGTTACTGTAACTTTAATTGTTACAATTAGGGCTGTCGAGATTAAAAAAATTAATCACGATTAATAGTGCAATTAAAAAAATGAATGCACTCTCAAACAACAATAGAATACCATTTATTTTAAATATTTTTGGGTGTTTACTACATTTTCAAATATATTAATTTCAGTTACAACACAGAATACAAAGTGTACAGTGTTCACTTTATATTTATTTATGATTACAAATATTTGCACTGTAAAAACAAATTATTTTTCAGTTCATCTCATAAAAATTCTGTAGTGCAATCTCTTTATCATGAAAGTTGAACTTACAAATGTAGAATTATGTACAAAAAAACTGCATTCAAAAATAAAACGATGTAAAACTTTAGAGCCTACAAGTCCACTCAGTCCTACTTCTTGGTCATTCAATCACTCAGACAAACAAAGTTGGTTACAGTTTGCATGAGATAATGTTGTCTGCTTCTTGTTTACAGTGTCATCTGAAAGTGAGAACAGGTGTTCGCATGGCACTGTTGTAACTGATGTTCCAAGATATTTACATGCCAGATGCGCTAAAGATTCATATGTTTGTTTATGCTTCAACCACCATTCCAGAGGGCATGCTTCCATGCTGATGATGGGTTCTGCTTGATAACGATCCAAAGCAGTGCAGACTGGCGCATGTTAATTTTCATCATCTGAGTCAGAGGCCACCACTAGTAGGTTGATTTTCTTTTTTGGTGATTTGGGTTCTGTAGTTCCCACATCAGTGTGTTGCTCTTTTAAGACTTCTAAAAGCATGCTTCATACCTCGTCCCTCTCAGATTTTGGTCGGCACTTCAGATCCTTAAACTTTGGGTCGAGTGCTGTAGCTATTTTTAGAAATCTCACATCAGTACTTTCTTTGTGTTTGGTCAAATCTGCTGTGAAAGCATTCTTAAAACAAACATGTGCTGGGTCATCATCCAAGACTGCTATAACATGAAATATATGCAGAATGCAGGTAAAACAGGGCAGAAGGCATACAATTCTCCCCCCAAGGAGTACAGTCATAAATTTAATTGATGTTGTGTTTTTTTAACGAGCATCATCAGCATGGAAGCATGTGCTTTGGAATGGTGGCCAAAGCATGAAGGGGCATACGAATGTTTAGCATATCTGGCATGTAAATACCTTGCAACGCCTTCTACAAAAGTGCCATGCGAATGCCTGTTCTCACTTTCAGATGACATTGTAAATAAGAAGCAGTCAGCAGTATCTCCTGTCAATGTAAACAAACTTGTTTGTCTTAGCGATTGGCAGAATAAGAAGTAGGACTGAGTGGACTTGTAGGCTCTGAAGTTTTACACTGTTTTGGTTTTGAGTGCAGTTATGTAACCAAAAAAAAATCTGCATTTGTAAGTTACACTTTCATGATAAAGAGATTGCACTTCAGAACTTGTATGAGATGAATTGAAAAATACTATTTCTTTTGTTTATCATTTTCACAGTGCATATATTTGTAATCAAAAATAATAATATAAAGTGAGCACTATGCACTTTGTTTTCTGTGTTGTAATTGAAATCAATATTGAAAATGTAGAAAAACATCCAAAAATATTTAATAAATTTCAATTGGTATTCTATTGTTATAAGTGCGATTAATCGCAATTAATTGACCGCCCTAGTTACAATCATAGCTAAAAAAATGAAGTATGATTTTGAAGTACGATTTTGAAGTACAAGGTAGCTCTTTAAATGTTTAAATCCAAACTATAAGTGTATCGCTATGTAAGTGTAACGAGAATCTTCCTTTTTTCAGTTTTTTTTAATTTCATTTTATCAAGTGTACTGGCTTAAATGGAAGTATTTTTTTCCCTACAGCTATTTGCAGTTTGAAATCTGAGAGAACATATGTCTTGTAATATGACCTAATTTCTCAAGATCATGCAACTCTAAACTTAGTCACTTTACCATATGCTAGTTGCACAGCAGATAGCAAGGTGTTCCATCACTTAGTCATAATAGTGAAAAAATAAATAGTAAAGTTTGAAAAGTGTAGTTATTTGTGTGGACTGATGCAAACATTATGAAAAGGTTCACAATCTGTTAAGTACTGTGGCTCTTTCCCAACAAGTTATGGGCTTATCCAATCAGAATGGCTTCAGATATTTGTAATATATATGTACAAGTTACTGTGTACATGCTATATTTATATATTTTGGGGGGTCTGTCTCCCATTTACAACAGGGGATGATAACGAGAGAAGATGTAAATTACCCAATCACTAGTGGGAGAATTTAGACCCCTATATGTTTCTCCCTCAATGACAATATATTTAAGGGTCTGTTTGGTTTACTTAGTCCGAACTCCCTTTTCACTTCAGGATAAAATTTGGCATGTACCCAATTCAGAAAAAAAGAAGTACAAGGTATTGAAATAAATGGAAATTGAGCTCGGTCTGACAGTTTTAGTTACAGGTACAAGCAATAAGTTTGGGGAGAACTTTGGACACTGTATGCCATGCTCTAGTTTGGTGGTGGGGGTGGGGAGGAGACTTCTTTGAAAAGGTTTGGGGTTTTTTTGTTTTGTTTTTTTTGCAGGCATTCAGCCCTAACTTCAGACAGGTTCTGTTTGGTATTTAAAAAGTAATTTCAGATACAAATATCTTGGTAAAATCTTGCAACGTATTGCCTGTTAATATATATTCATAGTTACATTGCAGTGGTTGATCAGCATTGATTGATTTTGGAGTAGAGCTGGTCAATATTTTGTCAATTTTTAAATTAGAAAAAAAATCAGGAACATTTTTTATTTTAAATTTACTCCCCCCCTTTCCCCCCAAATAAGTGTTGGTTGGAATTTAAAAAAGAAAGGAAAAAAATGATTGTGGTGAGGGATATTGGAAAAAGTTTTGAAACAGATTTTCCCTTTTCTTCCCCATGCAGCTCTACTTTGAAGCCATTCTACTGTATTGTCAAAGATCTATATCTCAACAGTTCCAGACTAATAAGCAGGCTGTGAATTGATGCTACATGTAAATGAACCATTACACTGTTTTGTGATTCATGCAGTAGTATTCTTCATTCTTTCAGTTGCCTGCATTTCAATCCTTTGTGTGGTACTTTGAAGAAGTACAGTATGTTCCAAGGATTGACGCACTTCAGTGCCCCCACGGCATTGATTTTAAAAAGGAGGTGCCTACTGTAACTGTTCACATTATCTTTTTAAACTTATGATTGCTTTTGGACATCAGTTTAATGACAATTGGAACTCTTCACCATCAGGATAACTTGTCTGTCTGTTCTCTTGACCAAGACATCTACATTTTGCCTCTGTTTATAACATCAACTTCTTCATTCCTAATGCGGACAAGAAAAATTAAAGGGAACTTCACATCTTTTTCAGTTGTGGTTGTACCTTTACTTTAACTTACTCTTACCTACTCTCTTTCTTGCATGCACAAGTGGATTTGGATGCATTTTATGCATGTGGCACTCAGCCTTTACTTGGACTTTACAGTATATGCTTATTCAAAAATAATTTTGCTTTTGTAATAAGCTTACAGTATTCGGGTGCCAGTTTGTTGGCCTTTAACTAGTTGTGGCTAAAACCTTTTTCTCCCACTTCTTGCTCCAGCAATCAGCACAGATAAATGCGTCAATATTTGTTTTCCCTTTTAAAAGGTCCAGGCCCTGTATGCATAGGACTTAGACTTACTTCGTTTCCTACAGATCAGACCTTTGTATCTAGCTTTTGATTCTGAAATATAGTACTTTCTCTTTTAACTTACCATTATTTTTAAAAAGTTAACATTTGCTGTTCACTGGTAATGGGAAGAAATGTGCACTCAGTCTTGCCTAGTCTCTTTTCCAGTCACCAGTTAATTTTAGAGTTCTGAGATAGGTTACTTGTATTCTCTTTCAAAAATGTGAATTCAGCACCCAAATAGTTATTTTATGCTCTCAAACTCTACCCATTGCTTGTCCTCATCACATCAAGTACTAAAGAATAATAAGACAGTGAGCACCCATTTTCTGTAACCCTGTTTATGGCTTCCATGTACTCGGAATAGATTGTAATTTTTCAGTACAAGTGTTGCATACAATATTTAGAACTGTGCAGATGCTTTGTCAACAGTGGTTCAGTAAGTACTTCCCCAGTGGTGTGGTATGTTGCCCACAAATGTGGGTTTGTAATGGAAATACTGGCATAAATAGTTATACTAGATAACAGTGCAATAATAAATTTATGAATAATAATTAAATGATTCCATCTTGACATGCAACTTTGATAAATGAATGAATTGCTTTGACTCGATATATAAAGTTTGACATGTGTGAGCATGTTTTGAATAATAAAGAAGAATGCAGCTATCTCGATGAGGTCTTGATCACTCTTTGGAAACCTAGCATCATTCGGTATAACTAAAATGAGATCTTAATTTAAGTAAAATTAGTTGGATATTAAATATCCCATGATCCATGAAATTTAAATTGCTTTGCCTTTAACAATAGTATGTTAATAAGGAAATGCTGTTGTGTCAGAACTGAGAAAGTTTATTGATTCAATGTCTGTACAGAAATCCTTTTTAAAAAAAGACATAGTTATCCAAAGAAAGGGCAGCTGTCCATCCTTAGAGGTTTTTAAGGCCCAGCTTGACAAAGCCATGGCTGGGATGATTTAGTTAGTGTTGGTTTTGCTTTGAGGAGGGGATTGGACTAGATGACCTCCTGAGGCCTCTTCCAACCCTAATATTCTATGATTCTATGATATGTCTAAATAAGTTGTATAATTTTTTAGCTTAACATAAGACTGGCCATACTGGGTCAGACAAATCATCCATCTTGCCCAGTATCTTGTCTTCCAGTAGTGGCTGATGCTAAATGCTTCAGAGGGGATGAACAGAAGATGGCAATTTATCGAGTGACCCATCCCCTGTCGTTCAGTCCCAGCTTGTAGTAGTTAGAGCAGAGATGGACAACTTGCGGCCCATCAGGGTAAGCTGACTGCGGGCCGCAAGATGTTTTGTGGACGTAGACTGTCTGCAGACACGGCCCCCCTGCAGTTCCCTGTGGCGGCAGTTCGCCATTCCCGGCCAATGGGAGCTGCAGGAAGCAGCAGGCCGCTCGTCCGCAAAATATCTCGCGACCCGCAATCAGCTTACCCTGATGGGCCACAAGTTGCCCACCACTGAGTTAGAGGTTTAGGGACACCGAGAGCATGGGGTTGGTGTCCCTGATATTGGCTAATAGCCATTAATGAACCTATCATCCATGAACTTAACTAATTCTTTTTTGAACTGTTAGTTTTGAATCTTAGTTTAAAATAGAACTTGAATGTAATACGTTGACTAAAATGATGGGATGATTACATCCCATTCATTGAAATCAGTGGAGTTACATTAGTTGGACCAGTGTATTTAGATCACAAATTTATTATTAGTTGCTTAAAAATATGTCATGAATTAAGGACCTAATTGGTTTTTTTAATTTGTAATTTATCATTTAATCAAAGCAGAAGTTGAAAATAGATCAGCTACTCTGATTGTGTATGTGGTCTCATGAGTCTGATTAGAATCTAAAACCTATTTCAGTTTATTTCTGTTTGCAAATCTTTGTCTGAATACAGAGAATTAACATTCTCTAAAAGGAACTGACTGAGAAATGGCAAAATGCATTTGAGGGGTGTTCATTCAAATAGGACTAGTGAGCTATCAGCCCAGAGAGAAGTAAAACTGTTGAGTCCTATCAGGGTATCAATGGAAAGGGTAACACAGGAATTCTGGCTTCAAAGTGGCAGTTATAAGAAGCAACACAGACCAACTTCTGATGATTTCTGTTCCTTATTGGTGCTCTAACTCTTGCTGACTTGAGGCATTTAGTAAAACCTCCAGTAGGCCTTTGTCTTGGCCTAATTTGTAAATGTTGTTGTAAGGTTTTTAAAATAATCATACTTATTTAACTCTTGCTTTCTTGGGTCTGATGATAAATCTGATCAACTAAAATATAGATTAAATTTGCAAAGAATTTTGCTTATTTCTTACAAATGAACTTACAGAAGAATTATCTATCACTGCTGACTCTTTCTTTTGTTGTGCTACCATCCCATTCTGGTCCAGGTCGTGGGAAGGCTAGGATTTTTCAACTTTAAGTATTAATTAAAAATGCTCCAGCATATAGTATTGCAGTATCCCAAATGGCCACCCAGGCACCAGTAAAGAAATTTCTCCTTTTTTATATCCTGAACTGATCCACAGGGGTTTATCTTCTTCCTTTGCCTTGTACACAGTTACAGAGAAACAACTCTCAGCGCTGGTTATATCTTCCATTAACTGCTGATCTGCTCCCTTTCTAGCTGTGTGACTGTGTCTGATGTTAGATACAGTAGAGAGAGAGAGAGATTTCAAAAATCTTCCTGAGAGGGCAGGACTACAATACATGTCTTTCTGCTTACCTGGAGTATCTATTTGATTTATGATCCAGATGAGACTGGAAACTGTGTCATGGAGGACCTTGTAAGTGAACAGTACCAAATTGAACTTAAAGAACAATAACCCCTTTGTCCCCCCAAAAACAAACCCCCAAAACTCACATGGAGAACAACTCATGGTAAATGCTAGTAACCAGTTAGCAAGTATACATTGAATCCAATATCTATCATCACATAACAGGGTGCACGCTACTAATTGCCACATCTGTCAATGTTGAATGCCATGTGTCTGGAAGCAGAGATTTGTGTATACCATAAAAGCTTCAGTAAAAGTCACTGTACTTCACTATTACTGTAGCAAAACACACCCTCTTGTGGTGAGAAGAAGAAAGTCCAATCATAAGCCCACCAGTTTCCTCTGTTCCACACTTTCACTCACTGATTGCTTTATTAATTCTTCTCCCTCAGTTGTTGTTGACACTCCTTTTTTCTTCTTTGTCCTGTTTACAATGAATTTCTCTCGCTGTCTTGCACCGTTTTAGCCTTCCTGCTTTTTCCCCTTGTTCCACTTTCTTTCCTTTTTTCGTAGTTAAATCTTTTACTAGTACCTCTTATAATTTGTGAACTGAAGTGTAGTTCATGCTGCTTTTAACAATGTATTGATTGTTTTTAGGCTTTTGACATTAAAGTAACTCTGCATGTTAAATTACCAGTATGCTGAAAATATAACTTGCAGATCTACTTTTGAAACTTTCTTCTGATTTATCACAGGTCGCTGAATTACAAGAGTAAAAAGCTAGGTACAGAGACAAGAATGTTGAAGAAAGATTCATTGTGCATCTCAAAACCTTCAACAAAACCTCTGCTTAGTTTATCCAAAGAGGATAAAGGGGACCAGCGGGAGTCATGTATAGACTGGATCAGGACATAGCATGCTGCTGTTTTCACCTATTTGATAACCCAGTTAGGTCTGGGATGAACACCAAAGTTTGCAATTTATCTTAGCTGTTGTACAAAGCTATACACCAGAAAAGCTGCCTCAGTAAGCCAGGCAGTCTCAGCAAAGCACTCCTAATTAGGTTTAAGTAGAACAAAACCTCCATGAACTAAAATATGTGATAAGTGACAAGCAAATAGTATTTATTGCTCCCAGTTTGTGCCAGATATACAACTTAGTACTAAGTGTGCAGAGACATTAGAAACTATGCCAGGTGCTGACAGGTGAGACTCCCTGGCACATCCCACTAATATTCTCTCTGTGTGAAGGAAAATAACAAGGTTATATGCAAACCCTCATATTTTTACGCCTGCTCATAGCGCATTCCTATTGATTCTAAATAACCATGCCCTAGACCTTTCAGATTAGTGCCCTTTGTTTGAATTTTGCTCAGCTGGGCTGGGAGTAAGGAGATGAAGGGCTCTTCAAGGGAGAAACAGATACAGTCAGTGAAAGGGCAGCCTGTGAGGTGCTCTTGGAACACCATTGTGAAGAAGGGAAAAAGTTTTTAAGGAAGAGGAGACCATGGCAGGCAACAAGTTTATTAGGTTACTTAGTTCTGCACAATTTCTAATGTGAATTAAGCAAAGTAAATGCTGCCAAACTGACATCCATAGTGGATATATAGAGACTATACATAAACAGAGTTTATACAGAGTTCTGGTGTCTGGAAATGACTGTACTATTTCAGAAGCAGCTCTTAATTTTGTTTTTCTTTTGCTTTTTAGGTATCTTGCAATATATTTAGAACTCTCCCACCTAGTGACAGCAATGAATTTGATCCAGAAGAAGATGAACCCACCCTTGAGGCATCATGGCCACATTTACAGGTATTAAATATAATCTGAGAACAAATCTGTATCACTGCTTGATATGTGTTATGTTTCCCTACACTGTCTGTTAATCTGTGATTCAGATTTGAGTTGGTTCATAAAATGCAGAAATCATTGTTCTACCTTCCTATCACTGCTCTTTACTACAGCTGGAGTACCTATGAAGATAGAAGAGCTTTTGTAATGTTTTCAGGGCCTTTCTGATCAAGTCAGGGACTTAAATTCAGCTCAGGACTGAGAGTGGCCCACATTTTCCTGTTCTCCTTCACTGCATTAAAAAAAATTATTGTGAAGAATTGCACCTGTACACAGTACTTCTTAGCAGCTTCAGCAGGAGCAGTGGAATTAAACTAATGTCATCCTAGTCAGTTTTGTTTTGCTGGGCCATTAGAAAATTGCTACTATGCAGAAGAAGCATACATGAGCACTTGTTGCTAGTCGGGAGGATGAGGGAGAATAGAAATGTTAGTCTCCTTCCCTTTTCCTTCCTAACAATATCTAGCCTTGCCTTCAGGAATTCAGAGCAGAGCATACTCTCTCTGCTATACATCCTCCTTTTGGGATGTATAAGAATGCCTTCAAATATCAATGCCAAATATCTTTAGCATACAGGAAAACAAACTAATTTCACAGAGAGGATCAGAAGCTACTGGACCAGATTCAACCCTGGCAGAAGTAGGTCTATTTTCTATTGCCGTCAACAGGGGCTATGTCCATTTATGCCACAGGTAAATTGGCTTCTCCTCTCTTCAGTTTAGAACAAGTTAGAGCCCGAACACCAGAGAGAGAGAGAGGAATCTGGGAGTTGCTATAAGTACAAGGGTATGCTTGATCTCTACCTAGAGTAAGGAACTGGTTTGAAACTTTTATGCAGGGCCCCAACTCTGCCTGTGAGAGATTTGATAAGTCACACAATATTCTCCTCCCAGAATTTAGAAACTGTCTCCTTTCTCTTTTTGTACTTAAAATCTCACAAAAATACTATTGTGTATTAAATCCCTTGTGGTGCTGAGTGCTGTACAGACACAGAACAAAAAGACAGTTCTGGCCACAAAGAGTTTACAATCTAAGTATAAGTCAAGACAACAGATGGATACAGACAGATGGCAGAGTACAAGGAAACAATGAGACAGTATTGGTCAGCATGATAGGGAGGGGAGTGGCTATGGATTTTCTTAGAAAATAGATGGTTTATAGAGTAAAACTAATCTTCTGACTTGTCAGGGAGTTGATAGAAGTGCTTTCCTGTTGACCTACTGTTGAATTATATAGAGTTCTTGCACTTTTCCTTACCTCCGACCTCCCTGTTTCCTTTTAGAAGCATTTAGAAGAAATCAATCTTCTCAATAAGGCAAAGCAGCCACAGTATGATGTTATAGGGGAGTTTGCATGGAAAAGCTGTAGATTCCTTTAAAATTAATTTTTAGCTTGCCTTTTTCCCTCAACACCAATATTTATCCTTTCAAAAACTGGAAGGGAGCACATTTTAAAATGGTTGGTCTCCTAGGAAAGGTGTGATGGAGAATTGACAGCAGTCTACAACTCATCTGTCTACTGGCAGATCATAGCTGCTTTCCTAAGAGAGCTAGATAATATCTGTTGCACTTTGCTTCCTTTTGCCTTGTTACATACTATCTGAATGGGTCTGGTCAGTTGCAGTCCCTTCTGAATTGTATAGGCAGAGATGGACTTCTGTGAGAGCAAGTATCTCCAGCCCAGGGGCTAATTCTCAGCGAGTTGGAGACTACTGATTAAACCTGTAGCAGAATGTTACAGTGAACAGTTTCTAATTACTATTAAATGTTTCCATACTGTTTCACCAACCCTCTCAAAATCATAATGACTTTATTTTGTATGATTTCAGGAGTCCAGAGGACAGTGAGAATGTGCTTGCCAATTACTCCAGAAAGCTGTACAACCCAATGAACAAGCATTACAGGATGATAATGCCTGTTCTTAGTGGGAGTTGAGATGAAATTCCTCTGATTTAGGGTCAAATGAGTAAGATTAACACGTATGATCATGTAATTAATTCTAGCTCTAAAGTAACCCCTTAATAAATTTAAAAAAAAAATTCCATAAGGTCTTTCAAAACAGACATTTTCTGTTTTAGTGCATTAGGAAAAAAAGCTGGGAAACTTTACAAATAAAAATAAAATAAAATCATAGAATAAACTGTGATTTTGTTTCTTGCAGCTTGTGTATGAGTTTTTCATACGATTTTTGGAAAGCCAAGAATTCCAACCTAGCATTGCCAAAAAGTACATAGATCAGAAATTTGTATTACAGGTAAGCAGGCTCATTTTCTTTAAAACTGTCAGCATGCTTTTGATACTTAATGATTTTTTTTATTCCTAAAACTGGTTTATTCGAAAATAGAATGTGTAACTCTTTCACCCTTCCACAATAACGGGTAAGTGGGTAACAATAAAAGAGATTCAGACTCTCAGGGGGAGGAATATCGATCCATCACAGAAGTTCAGACTAGGTGATCCACAATGGTGCCTTCTGGTGTTGGAGTGAGACCGTCTAGCCATCATTTAATTTTGTCTCCACTTTTTTTTGTTAACTTACTTAAGAAATTTTACTTACAAGTTGTATAACTCAATTGAAGTTGTGGCAGTTTAAAAGTAAAGATTTGGCCATACAGTGCAAAAACCTAAATAGTGTTTATAGAGTGTAAAAAAAACCTATTAAATAGAGATTGTTTATGTCTGAAATTTGACTGACTTTAAAATTGTCAAAATATCACTTTTAAAAAAGGGAAATATTTTCTCACTCTGGCTCAAGAGCTGTTTGAGAGCTAGCAGAAAGAACAAAAGTTCATTAAGAAAACTCTTTCCTAGAGCTCTACTGAAAACACTGAAGTTGTGGTGATCATGGTGGAAATAAATCTAAAGGCCATGTTATGTTCAAGGTCTGTTAGAAGCACAGGAAGGGAAGTATCAATAATGGGGAAAAAGAACTAAATTGTCAAAGAATGGAAGTTTTATCTTCATGATGTGGTTGCCACCAGCGTGACTCAACTGGGGAGGCCATCAGTCTTGCTGATGGTAGCCAGTCTGGAGTTCTGCACCCAGTTCCCTGTCTTACTGGTGTGCAGGCTGGCTTCCCTGTGTGTTCTGCTGCATAGCTGGCAGCAGCTATAGCTGGTGCTTCTCTACTGACGGACTAGCTTTCTTCCACACCTCAGCAAAGCTCTGTATAAATGGCAAGGCAAAGAAAACTCTGTCCCAGAAAAAGGAAAGGAAGAAGATCTGAAAGTACCCTTCTTTGCCTCTTCCCTATAACTTTCTGCAGTGGGTCCATTTTGTCTTTCGTGCTTCTGTCCCCCACCATGGACTTGTGTGGAATCTCTGAATATGACTAGAAAGAGAACCTCTAGGAGGACCGAGACTTAAATAGGGGTCATGCTAGAAGTGATAGGAGATACTTTGCCTTTCTGACACATCTTCATGAGTGAGTCTTTTCATCCATGATCAACAGCCTAGGAAGATTCTCCGAAAAAGCTTCCCAGGAGAGCCATTCTTTCCCCTAACCCCCTCCATAGTCTCTTTCACCCCAGGGCCAAAAACCACATCATTCTTCCTTTTTCCTCCTTCCTCTCAGGTAGGAGAGTCTCCTGGAGAGAATGAGGAATAATTGCTGCTGTGATGAAGTCCCATCCCCGTTCCTTAGCAAACCCTAAGAAGGTCACTCTGAAAGACTCGGGGGTGGGGTGGGTGTATTTTAAATCCCATATCTCTTCAGAAATTCTCAAAAGCAGAGGTGAGGCTCTGCTTTCTTCCCTCCAAAGTAGTGCCTCAGAGTTGATTCTGCCTTTCTGGATAATGATGAAGGAAATGTGGTGAATCTCTCTTGATTTTTTTGCACATCCTGCCAAAGAACCACCTTAGAATCTATATTCTTCACCCAGACTTCCATATCTTCTGATCTCTCACCCAAAGGTAGATTCAGCAGTGGCTTCCTAACTTAAGCTAATAGACCTGCCTAAGGAGGCCAGTATCTCTCTTCATGGTTGATTGAACAGCAAAGTGGAAGAGGTGGCTAAACAATTGTTTGAGTCGGAGGCGAATCTGGTCACTACTGCAACCTATGGCTCATCTTCCTAGAGTGGCCATTCAGTGCCTTGTGGAGATCCAAGAAGAGAAAGTTACTTGCTTCAAGGCTTTCTTTAGGGGATATTTGGTATGAGACTATTGTTCACAGGCTTTCCTTCTACACTTCTTTTCCCTTCAGACCTAGCCGGATCATTGTGGAGAGAATCCTGGTGCCCTACTCTCCATTCTAGAGAAACATTGCTTCTGTACTCTTGTTATATGTTTCTACCCTTACCCAGCATCCTAGGTGTGCTTATCCCTCATGCTTCTTCCTCAGGACACTCACCCTTGTCATCCTTTCGTAATGTTGCACTAGGGTATGAATGTGATCTAAAGAAGGGTTTCGACATCTGATCATCCATAATGGCATACCAAATGAAAGAGTGGTAACTATTAGGAAAGGGAGTTTTAAAACGAGGAATGGTACACATGTAAGTATGTATGAGACAGTATATCACAATGCCTGTTGAGAATCAGATTATTCTTGCCGTGTGGTTAGGTGATAGACTTCTTAAAAATAACTGTGTAACTTTTTTAGATAGAATGAGTATTAATTCAAATGAATGTTTTGTCTAAATCACAAGTTAGGCCTCAATTCGTAAAAAGTAAATTTTCATTTAAAATTAAGTGACTGGCCTATTAAAGCCATATTGCACTTGCAATCGTATATTTAAGGTCAGTTTGGTTTTAGAATTATCACTTTATAAGGATTTGTTAGGTTACTGTAAGACATTTATATGAGATAGCAACTGAAACTTTTATAAAATTCAGCCTGTTCAATGAATATTGTTCCATGGTAACTTTAAACTGTGACATTCTTTTACTTATGTTTTCATTGTTGAATTTGTTTTTAAAATTTGAGAAACTTTAATGAAGTTATTCCTAGTGAGGAATGGCTTTAATTTCAAAATGAGAAAAATACCAGTCACTTTTGTTATGTATTTACGAACCTAGAGCTGTGTCATTGGATGTTTAGAGTTTAACATTTCATTTCGAAAGATGGCTTACATCTATTCTGAAATGTAAGGCAGAGGTTGCTAAGAGACATAACAATTAAGTATCCCCATACCCATATTTTCTGCTCTAGGTGTCTATTTAGTAATTTGTACTTCACATTTCTAGTTATAATTAGTATAAAGGTATCTCAATAATCATGCAAATTATGGAAATCGTTCAACCTGTCCTTAAAAATAACCCTTTGTTATTTTGTTAAAACCTGAAGACAAATTGGATATCATATATCAGAACATGTCTTTTTTACCGTTTTGAGCCCTGTAATTGAAATTGATACTGACAAGCCTAAACTGTTTCCCAAGAGGATCTATGCAATGAAACTGAAAATCTAAACATTTTGCCTGTACAACCAATTCACAGTCAGAGTTAAAATCCAATTGTATCTGCAACATTTCCAGCTATTTTCTACCTTAGGTGAAATTCTGAATTTTTTGGAAGGGTAAGACAGTTATTTATGTATGTGTAATTTGGTGGGGTGGTTTGTTTTGTTTTGCTTTTTGTTTTAGGGCAGAACTAATTCAACACAGTGATTTTGTTTATTACCTCTCTAGGGCAGCTGACAAAACTCATAGTTTCCCTCATGAAATTGTGATTGCATATCCCTCACTGCAGGGGATACTGTATTAATCATCACAAGCTACGGAACTATCCAAAGCAGTAAAACAGTTAGGAAGCTCACATGCATCTGTCACATACTTGAATGTTCTAAACCACAAGTCTTGAACATGTACCTATCTTCACTCTCTTTTATACGCTGAATTGCACAAGGAGAGTGCTGTGATTTTTGTTGAAAAGAAAATGTGCAGTTTGTGGATGCAGAGTAAATAGTGAAACAAGTGCCGCAGAGATAAGAGAAGTTACAATAAAACAGCCTAAGTCCATAAAGGTGTTCAGTACTATAATGGCAATGATGCGACAAGCATCAGGAGACAGAATTTTTGCATGTGCCACTCTAAGACTGTGGAACAAACTTCCACAAACTAAAGACCATCACAGACCTCACCATCTTTCATTCTAACTGCAAGATGCACTCCTTCTCTTATGTAAACACAGAGCAAAAAACTCTGCCAAAACATAGTACTACTCTGCACGTACGGTTTTCCCCTTGAGGAAAGGATGAGACAGAGAATGAACCTCATGTGACAGTTGTTAGTCACTTTTTATAATGCGCTAGTGGAAGGCACTCAGATATTTCAGTGATGATGGCAGTACAAGAACCTACATAGTATAGAATAGAATGAAATCCGTGCGAGTACAAGAGTATGGGGTCATGGGGAATCTGCAAGATTGAACACACATCACTAAGGTTATTGAAAAAATTATTATTTTACTACTTATATCAGTCCACGTTTCCAGCTTGATGTGACTATGAAAGTCCTGAGGGGGCCGTCAGGGAACAAGGTGGGGTTGGAAGGGGTAGGGGTCCGGGGGTGGGGGGGCAGGGGGCTGCCAGGGGACAAGAAGCAAGGAGGGGCGGATAGGGGGCGGGGGCACAGCCTGGCACAGCCTCCCTTAACCAGCCCTCCAAACAATTTCCGAAACCCGATGTGGCCCTCAGGCCAAAAAGTTTGACTGCCCCTGCCCTAAAATCATATGTTAATTATTATTCACTGAACAGCTGAAAAGGATCTATTTAAACTGTGATTTGCCTTTTTTTTTTTTTAAGACAACTTTTGAAAGTGTTTGCAATTTCTTGTGGCTGACTAAAGTCAGGAGCCTAATTATACAGTTTCTTAAACTATTTTTAGATTACTGTTTTCTATAGTGTAAATATTACATTTTATTAGATTTTTCTCTTTACTAAGTATACATTGTCTGTAACACTTCTATATCTGCACATATTTATTATTATTGTAGTTATTGTTATTCAGACCAAAGGTGGTGATGTGACATTTTAGACACAATTAAGAAAAACAAGGTTCCAGCAACAAGGAGCATACCATAGGTGCACTTTGAAAAAAAAAAACAAAAAAACAAAAAAAAAAAACCTCTGATTTGTGAGAGATCACTAGTTTTATTGGTATTCCCCATATTAAGCACTGGGATTATCTCTCAAACCGATATAATGTAGAATCAAAGAAACTTTTTAAGTGCGACCACTGTGAAATCAACATAAGATAAAATGTACATACACAACCGTAAACATCTGTGGGTGGTGGGAGTAATGCATGTAGGAGAGATGATGGCAGCAATAGGGAAAAGGAAACTCTTCCTTAGAGGATAATATTTAAAGCCCCTGACCAGACATCAGTAAAACTGTTTGTTTAAAAGTTTTAAAATGGAATTAAAAATAGAAAAAACAACTTGAGAGAGTTGGTACTGTTCATAAACCACAAGTGGGCTCAAAAGTCATGCATTACATATATGTACGGTGTATGTCTGTGTCAGTTCAGGCCCTTAAAGATTTTGGGCATTAAATTGACATGACTGTGTTAATGAATTGGTATTCATATTTTGCAACTAAACTCTTTTTTTTTTTTTTTTACCATCTCTGGAATGTCACCAGTCCAAGTCCTCTGCTTAACAAGAAAGAATTGGAATAATTGATAAATGCTTTCATATATTTAATGGCTCAACTGTGGCAACTTGAGTTATAAACGCTCCACAATACATTTTCTACAGAGTGCATTGGCTGGTATTCACACAGTTGACTGAATACCTCATGTCTGTGTTGACTCCTTTCAAGTTTGAATGAAGGCAACAAATTTTTGTGGCAGTTGTGTGCGCTCACACATATGCAATCTAGCTCATCATATGTAAACTGCATACATTTTTTAAAATAAAGGCAATTCACCATTTCTTATTAGTCATCTGATTCTTAAATTATGTCTTCTTTTACAACAGCTTTTGGAGCTATTTGACAGTGAAGACCCCCGAGAACGAGACTACCTAAAAACAGTCTTACACAGAATTTATGGCAAGTTTCTTGGTCTTAGAGCATTTATCCGAAAACAGATTAACAATATTTTTCTACGGTAAGTTTTGGGGGAAAATGGTTGTTGGGTTATAAATGTTTTATGAAACTATTTATTAAATTTTTTAAACTTTATTTGATAGGTTTGTTTATGAAACTGAACACTTCAATGGTGTAGCTGAACTGCTGGAAATATTAGGAAGGTAAATGAACCTTTATATAATAAGCCATCTCTGACAGCTATGCTGAAAATTTCAGGGGTCAATGAAAAATATAAGCTTAAGCTCTGATCCTGAAAACAGACTTGTGCACATGCTTAACTTTAAGCACAGATTAAGCCTTGGCATACCTCTTTGCAAAGAAGATTTAATTGTGTGCACATTACAAAGTACAATTTTTTCTTACATTGTTCCTTGTGCACTTCATTCTGACTTGTACATTGCAAATTTTGCTTTAAACAGTTATTAGTGTGTTGGTTTCAGTGTGTTGCTAATCAGTCTAATTGTAGTTAGTTCCACAGTCAGTTACCAAAGAGCACCTTAAACTCATTAATTTACCAACCAAATAGGCAAGGTCATATATATTAGGCAACAAGACTATATGACTGATCACACAGTTATTCTCATGTCAGAGTGTAACTACTATATAGCAATGACTAGAATGAACTGTACCTTGAACACTGGCTAGTGCAAAGGTTCAGCACATATTAGGATAATAACTACAGTCTGTCGTCTTGTGTAATTACTTTGATAAAAACTACTTGTTCAGACCACAAGTAAATGTTCTGTGATGTTGCTAATCAATGTTTCTTTTCTTATTTCTAGTATTATCAATGGTTTTGCTTTACCTCTTAAAGCAGAGCATAAACAGTTTCTGGTGAAGGTGCTGATTCCTTTACATACTGTCAGGAGTTTATCACTCTTCCATGCACAGGTAGAAATTATAAAAAACATTTTCTGCTTTGTTAAAACAGAACAATATACTTGATTGCTTTGGAAATCTTTTGCTTAGCTAAAAAAACTTCTGAATGAAAACAAACAAAAAAAACCAGAAAACTTTTGTCATGTGGAATAAAATTGAAACAGATAAGTATTTGGTAGACTTAATGCATTTTGTAGAATAAATCTGGTGGAATTTATATATAGATAGATAGATATCTGGGTTTCATATAATTTTTGTATACCTGTAAGATATTGTCTAGCACTGAAACTCTGTAGGCTTTCCTCCAGACACCCAATCTTTCTGTCCCTCTAATGAGGCTATCTTCCCCACTCATCCAGAACCTGATCCTGTAGCCAGAGGTCTCAGTTGTTTTTGTCTCTTGCACTGTCATCTGTCTAGTCCTTCTATCTTGGTAATTCTTTACACACTCACCCTCTCTGCACTTTGGCTCTGAATTGATCCTAATTTCTGTACTCTGGCCTTGCTTTCTTAGTCTTTTATGCCAGTTTTTGGCTGTGTTGGCTCATCTCATGTAAGTCGTCATGATGCTGATGCTGCCAAAAATGTAAAAGAAACACATTCACAGAACACTGAGCCTTTCAAAATGTTACTTACATGAGTACAGTTGGAATCCATAAAGTTCAAATGGTTTCAAAATGTACTTGGACATATTTTTTCTTCACTTTTCGTTTGTTTGTTTGTTCTTTGCTGTTAACTGCAGCTTGGATGCAGTTGCAAATTCCCCAGACTCACAGTTTAAAGTAGGATTTACAGTTTAGAGTAAGATGCATACTGAACTATTCTGATTCTCTGTTCTTTTTAATACTGAACATGTCTTTTGAGTTCTCAGTAAAAATGTCATAATTTCATGTGAATATATTTTTTCCCCTTCACAGCTGGCATATTGTATAGTACAGTTTCTGGAGAAAGATCCTTCACTCACAGAGCCAGTAAATATTTCTTTGGTATTTTTTTATATCTTAAACATCCAGTTTTCCCAGCTGTGAAGTTGTAAAATTTAATGTAAAATTTGTTTTCTCATTTGTAATTCAGGTCATTAGAGGTTTAATGAAATTCTGGCCGAAAACCTGCAGTCAGAAAGAGGTAAGTTCTATGTTGCTGTTAAGATTTAAGTAAAGGAGTTTGATAGTTCTACAGATAAACATTAAAGATACTTTTCTCCCAGGAACATCCAGAGAGTTTCAGGTAAATAATACAGACAAATCTTAAATGCTGTTGTTGATTTTGGCGTCTGTTCAGCTTATATGGGTGATTATCTGTGTTCAGACTGACCTGTGTTGGACATAATTTTGACTGTAAAGAGAGGTGTCAAGCTGATGATAGTCATCATCTCTGTTGGCAAGTTAAGCATTATATTGTAGTATGCCAATATAAGTGTTCTTTCACAAGGGAGTGACTCTTCATGTAAAGAGAGCAAAAGTGAATGTTGTGGAATTATGTGGAAAAATTCTATTACAAATTGCAGCAGTTTGTGTCAAGCCTACATTTTCAGAGTTGGGCTAGAGGTATTTTAGCTTCTAACATAGATTGGCAATTAGTTGCATGATTACCTGATTTTGCAAATCTGAGTTTACACACTGATATTTATGGGCACAACAAGAGCATCTTTGTTTGAAAATTGGTCCCAAAAGACAAGCAATTAAAGATGGATCCTTTAATTACCAGGGTAAAATCCTGGCCCATTGAAGTCAATGAGAGTTTTGCCATTGTGTTCACTGGGACCAGGAATTCACCCCAGGTACACAGTGTCATCTGTAAATTCCTTAGGGCAAAGACCACGCATTATAATCTGTAAATAGAACACTAACACACACACCCCAGTGTAAACCAGGGCTTAGAATGCAAAATTTTGAAAACTTGTTCTCTATTTTTGCACCTGCTGTTAATTGTGGGGTCAAATCCTGAAATTTAGATATCTTAACTATCTGACTTAATCAGTAAATAAAGTAGATGACTACATTCAGCTGTTTGTGCCTATAGAATTAGAGGATGGGTGGAGACCTATCTGAAAACTTAGCTGATAAATTGCAAATACAAGAGTTGAGGAGTTCTGAATTTAACAATTACTTGTGTCTAGGTCATGTTCCTTGGGGAGCTGGAGGAGATCTTGGATGTGATTGAACCTTCACAATTTGTCAAAATTCAGGAACCTTTATTTAAACAAATTGCCAAGTGTGTCTCTAGTCCTCACTTTCAGGTCAGTAATACAAGTATATTTTTTAAAAACAGGAATATAGTTTCTAAGATCTTGTGAATATACAAAACAGATACCTAAATGCTGAGTTTGCATTGTACTGATTAGAACATATTTATTATTTGTATATCCATGGACGGGTTTGTTTCAGTAGCAGTCCCTACACTCGGGGAAGGTTGAAATAGAAAAAAGATGAGACTCCAAGGGTGAGATCTTAAAGTCCATTCACAAAACTTGCATCTCATGGTAAAGGAGGGCTAAGGTGGGTTTGGGGGAAAGGGCATGTTAGAGGCAGGGTGACAGAATGCAGTGCTTCAGTGATTCTAAGCAGTGCTCCTTACCTGTTGGGAATCAAGAGGGTGCTGTCGTGGCTTAAAGCCTGCCAAGTGTTGAGCTCCTCTTGTGAGATACTCCATACTCTTGGCTCTCTTTGATTTCTCTGGGAGACAAGGATTTGAAGCAAGCCGCAGCAGGTACTCCGCATTTACCCTGGGTTCAGGTCATATGACCACAAAAGTGATCCAAATAGATTTTAGTTCATACGTAACCTTTCACCATGTAAGAAATTACAATGAAATCAAACACTGAATACTTATACATTAATTTTAACATTAATCATATTTTAAATTTATTTTATATTTACTTTAAAGACAACCTTATATTAATGCAAGTTATGCCCTGGATAAAATAGAGATTTCATTTAGAAAGTAATGATAACCCATTGATTGGCTCTGACGTTATTTGTTTTGAGGCATGTTTTCTGTAAAATATAAGAAATTTGTAGATAACTGAATTTCTGCTAATGGGTTTTATTCCTCCCTCCCCATCAAAGGTGGCAGAAAGGGCGCTGTATTACTGGAATAATGAATACATCATGAGTTTAATAGAAGAGAACTCCAACGTTATACTTCCCATCATGTTTTCCAGTCTTTATAGGATTTCCAAAGAACACTGGAATCCGTGAGTTTTGGCATTATCTTTCATCTGTCCAGTTGCTGAAACCTATATATTCAACCTTGGAAATTCCAGACAAAGAAAACATGAAATAGCACCAAATTCAGCCTTGATGTAAACAGATGCCACTCTATAAAGCCAATGGGATTTAAACCAGAGCTGAATTTGGCTCAGAATATTGTTAAATTATCTGAGACATGCACAAAATCTGAACTCTGTAGGATAAAAGCAGTGCAGATTGTTTCATTTCCAAAATATGTTTGAGCAGCTAATGTAATAATTTTTTAACCTTTGTATTTATTTTTTCATCATAAATTTTTCATCATAAATCATCGTAAATACAAAAACAATAGAAATAAAATATTGCATAATTACCAAGAAGAACTGTCAGGCACCAAACGTTTCTAATGCTCTGTCAATAATTTCTGTAAACCGGTTTACAGGATAAGTCTGACTGTAAATTGGCCTGGAACATACTCCTTGATCTTAATACAGCTCTGCAGATATATAATATTATTTTGATTGGTGTCACATAATCAGTGGCAGCAGCATTTTTCTAAACATTCGCATTTTCACACACATTGCAGCATGTTCTCAGGTTAGATTATTTTTATAAACGTATTCAAAGACAATGGCAGCTATTAAGTCAGTAGTAATCAACAGTTAGCTCACAGCGAGATCCAAGTTATTTGCTAGTATAGAGAAAACCTACATTCTCAAACTCCACTGCTGCTGTACACTATTAAAAAAAGACATTTTCGTCTTGACACAATCAAGATGATGTACATGTCCTATTTATCTGGGTGTTTTTTTTGTTTTTTTTAAAGTAGTCTAGGGCAGTGGTTTTTAAAGTTCGGGTCACGACCCAGTGCTGGGTTGTGGAATGCAAGGCACTGGGTCGCCTTGCTCAGCACCCAGGGACCCTGGCGGCCAGCCAGTAAGAACTAGTAGTCCCTACCTGTTCTGACACCGGGCTGTGCCCCCGCAAGCACCCAGCAGCAGGTCCAGCCAATGGGAGTGGGGGGACAGTGCTTGTGGGTGAGAGCTGCATGGAGCTGCTTGCGCACCTCTGCCCAGGAGTCAGACCTACTGCTGGCCACTTCCGGGGCGCAGTGCGGTCTGTGGCGCCAGGACAGGCGGGAAGCCTGTCTCTGCATCCCAGCTGCACTGCTGACCAGGAGCTGCTGGATGTAAGCCCATGCCCCAGCCCTGAGCCCCCTCCAAACCCGGAGCCTCCTCATCCCCAGCCCCAGCCCAGAGCCCACACTCCCAGCCCAGAGCCCTGACCCCCTTCCTCACCCGAACCCCCTGCCCCAGCCCAGAGTCCCCTTCCACACCCCAAATCCCTCATCCCCAGCTCTGTTGGGTCACGGGCATCAACAATTTTCTTCAACTGGGTCACCAGAAAAAAGGTTTGAAAACCACTGGTCTAGAGAAACATTTAATTATATGTACAGTTATAATTAGATGTCTTCCATTTACTACCTGGGTCACAGAACATGTCTGGGGGCTGGTGGATAGCATTTAGTAATCACATCACAAAATTTAATGCTGAGATCATTTTTTGCATGCACGCTGCTCTCTTTATTCAGGCCTGTACTTTAAAAATTTGTGATAAAATGAAGTTTTATTTCTTAGAATTATCAAGTCTTCCTCAAAGATTTTTTTCTTTTTCCAATGGACTTGTTTTCTTTTTACATGTACTAAAGTGAAATGATCATGAAACGTGCAAATCCAAGGGAATCTTTCATGTTTCTCATACTTGGGTTCTTTACTTTGAGATATTCATACTCTATTCAAAGGCATCTATTGACCCTTTTTTCTGTGCATCATTCACCTCTGATGTTTAGATTTTAATTACTTCTGCTAGAATTACAATTTTGACCATTGGATTACATTCAGAATTGCTGCACTGCTTGGTGAAGTATCTGCAGTTGTATGTGCTAGCTGTCTGTTGTTACCTGTAATAGGTGGGGATTTGTTTTCTTCATTTAAATGATAAAAAGTGATGAGAGCCTGATTCTCACTTCATATAAGTATGTTAATTAGAAGTAACTTCACCGAAGTCAAAGAAGTTACATCACTCTAACTAGTAGGAGATTAGAATCAGGTTCAGCAATTCCAATAAGAAAAGTTCAGGAAAGTGTGTAAATTATTTTTTGTTCTTATTCAATTTCAACTGAAACTAACAGATTCCTTATCTTTTTTATATTTCACAGGGCTATTGTGGCTTTAGTCTACAATGTATTGAAGGCGTTTATGGAAATGAACAGCACCATGTTTGACGAGCTGACAGCCACTTACAAGTCAGATCGTCAGCGGTAACTTTTTAAAGCTTTTTTGTCAGCTGTGCATAAAGCCTGCGTTTAATTTTTTCCTCACATTTTGCTGTGATTGCATAATTTCACACGTAATTGATTGCAATGCCTCATTTTTTTCTGCATGCTCATTAGCCTTCTCCTTGCAAGATGCCAGATAATATCATGTATAGGTGGTTGTTTTCTCCCCTATGAAATACAGTACCCGTTGCATAGCTTGTGGATCTGCATTCCTCACAGAACTCCTTTTGGCACCACATTCCAAAAGACTTAAATGTATCAAGATTTTCAGTAATAAAAGAAGAACAAGGGTTTAAAGATATCACTTGGCTTAAAGGCTTCAAAAAGGGTGGAGGTGGGACATGAGGAATTTCCTCAACACATGACTCACGATAAGACCCATCCTACTTATCCTGCATGTGGTCTTAAGCCTAAGTGGCACCTTTCAGCCCTTTCAGTTTTTCCTTTTTCACAGATCTTGATATAGCCGAGTCCTTTAGAGTGCAGGATCCAGTAGATGCACCATTCATACAATCATTAGTTGCACCCTAGTAAAATGTTTTTTGTCTATTTTCCTTAATCTTCATTCTCCAATTATAGTGCATCATCTTTTGTCTAAAATTTCAGCTTATCCAAAGCGGCAGGTGAAAAAAATGAGGAAACTTCGGGAACTCCGGGCAGTTTGCGACTTCGTTTAAGTCGTGCCTTTTGTGTGACTCGGGGTTCCCACAAGCAAAGCGAAGGGTACTGTATGTCATCAAACCTTGTTAGGTTAGTATAGCCTCTGAAGTCTTTTGGAGGCCATGATACTGTTGAATTATGTGACCAGGTTCATAGTTCACCTTCCTTTTGATTTGATTTGCTTTGCTTTTATATATAATAAAATACAATGTCTTATACATTTAAAAATCTGTAATTGATGGGTTAGATGGTATACTGGATAAATGATTGCACTAACATCTTATTTCTGGAGTCTTGGGTTTAAACCTGAGCCAAGTAGTAGGTGACTTGATGGTTTTTGTTCAGGCCTTGGTAGACAAGTTCAGTCTGTCAGATTAGCTGACAAAATCACTGTACAGTTTGTAGTGTGGGCAACACAGAATCCTAGGACTAGGGTCTGATCCAGGAAGGTTCTGAGACGCCTCAGCTACTACTGAAATTGATGGATGCCGGAGGGACTTTGTATCTCATGAGGCATTCAGAGTTTCACAGGATCAGACCCTGCCATAGCATGTATGTTGCAGGTAATGACTGTATGGAAGAGCTTTCTTAGCACTTGGTTACATGACCTCTACTGTAGCTAGGGCTGGTGCTGGTCTTTTAAATACATTTATTATTATTTTAAAATATATACTGGAATGTAAAAAATGGGATAACTTAACTTCAAATATTAAACCATGTGCAATATTAACAATTAATCACAATTTGCTGAGATAAAGATTTCTTAGGGTTCTGTGGGCAAACATGGGCAAGTTTTCGAACATCTTTCCATAAGAGATTGGATTTTCATTTACTAAGTGCTGGTGCAAAATTCATTAGTATTTGTAAGGAGTGTTGTAGTTAGAGATGGTAAATAGTTGTAAGAACTTGATAATGGGAACCCTCAGAATGAAATTCTGGTGTAAAAACACGCATTTCAAAGGGGACAGGTGAATTGTAGTCCAGTCCAGTTGACTTCAGTGGGATTACTCACAGGATCAGGGCCTAGGAATAGAAATAAGTTATAACAGATTTATGCTGGGTTCCCCAGTAGAACAAAGTTTACAAAATAAGAGTGATGTATAGCCAAGTTATTTAGAATTTGTTAGGGCTAAAGTTTTCAGTGTCAATGAATAATAGTTCAAACATAGGTGAACTAATGAGGTAACCTACTGAAATATTTTAGAAAGAAAGGATACATGACACAGCAATTAGATAATATAATGATAAATTTCTGGTAAGTGTATTCACCATTTCTTATATTTAATTTTGAATATTTTTCAGCAGCTGTGTGTAATGAAAGTAGAAATTATGAATGAAAACAGATGTTTGTTTCTAACCAGAATGGTGTTAATAGATATTATGGCCAAATGACCGCATTTTGACTAAACGTATGCAGCCTAGGTGATGTGAATATCCCAGGTAGCAAGTTGTACCAGAATAAAGCTTCTAAATCAGTGGAATATTTTGAGAAACTCTGCAGTGTGACAAATTGGGAATCTACATATCTGTACCCTAGATGTCCATGACGTTCATGTTCCCATTGGACCTGATCCTGCAAGGTGACTTAAGCAGAAATTGAAAGCTCTCCCCAACTTGTAGCATCAAGACCATACATACTCCAGGTGTTGTAGTTGTTATCAGAACACAATGACTTAATTTTATACATATTTAAAAGCAATTATAACATTATGTCCCCACATTATAGCATAAGGACCATATTAACTCCAAATAACGAGTGACAGAGAGAGAGAACTCAGAGACTAATCAAATTAAGAAAGTTCTAGTTTAGTTTTTTAATTTTTATTGGGTTTCTCCTGACACCTCTTCCACTCAGTTCCCTAAGAACTCAGTTGGACTACAGTCTTGTCACTCTGATTCCTTTATCTAATTTGGCTGCGCAATCTATTGGTAAAGCAAACATTGTCCAGATTATTTTGTAGGGATTCTGTAGGAATAAAAACAAATGCATTGAATGAGGGTTAGATCTTGCAACTGGATTCACACTAGCTGCACTGGGATGGAGCACTTCTGAAGTGAATCTGGCCTTGTTTGAGAGAATAGGCTAGGTTTAATATTAATGAAAACAAGAGAGACCCTAATACTCCTCTTTAAACAAATAAATAAACTTGAAATTGTGAAATAGAACTTGGCCCAAAAAGTATGTATTAATCTGAAATGTAATGTATTTGATCCATAAAATATTTTAATATAATTCTAATATGGACTAGCTATTTTTGCTCTATAGTAAAAATTAATTTCAGTAAAGATTTTTAAACTTTTTTTTATTATATCCCATCTTTTGTTTCTCTCAGTTTTGTTCAGCATTTTTGATGTAGATAAACTAAAAGTTGGAGTAAAAAATATGTACTGAAAATAAATATACATTAGGGAAAAATGCAAGTGCATTAGAAAAATTACTGCTCATAGCTTATATCAAATAAGTACTGTTGGATAGGTACTTTTAAAGCTTCCTTGCTGTTAACACTTTATTTTATTCTATCTGCTAGTGAGAAGAAGAAAGAGAAGGAACGTGAAGAACTGTGGAAAAAACTGGAGGATTTGGAGTTAAAGAGAGGTCTTAGACGTGATGGAATAATTCCAACTTAACAAAAGAAACAAAGCTGCATTATTAACCTGTGGAGTCACACATTTATGTAGTAGAAGATGGAGCAACAGTTTTCTGTATTGTGCAACTTTACAGTAGATTTCACATTTGTTTCATTATTACAACAGCACTGTATATAACAGTCTCGATGTAAAGGAAAAAATAAGGACTTTTATCCAAAGTTTGGACAGCAGATGGACTTCTCAGAACTTTGCAACATAATCATTGTTTTGACCCTTCTTTAAAACCAGTCTTCAAAGATCTGTTGATGAAAATTGCTATGTCAAAATTCCATTGTCAGGACCTGTTCCTTATTTATCATTAGCAGAGAGTATGATACAACTTTCAAATGTGAACAATCTTAAATTTAGCTTGCCTTTCTGCTAAACTGTTAAATGTATTTATAGTAAAGGAGAAAAAAGATTGTCATTTCCTTTTGAGTTTGTGTAACATCCTCCTTCTCTGGATAACTTTACTGTAATTTGACATTTTTTTCCCTTTTGCACATCTTCATAAGTTGAATGTCCATGCAGATCAGGGCCATGAAAAATATAGGTCCCTAAGGTTTTGTTTACTGGTGTGAGTATCTTTCTGGTACCAGGCTAGCATTGGTACTCCTTCAATTTAAGCATTAGAAGTAAAAATAAAGAGGTGATAAACATAGTAGGGAAGGAAATTTCAGATTAATGCGTCAATTTATTGTGAATCCACAGTCTTGAATCCTTTGAAAATGGGCAATAGTAACATCGTGAACTTCAGTACCTAACCAGTATTAGTTACATGTCATTGGACACACATACCAGAGCTGTTTTGGTAATACTAATGGCTAAATGATTAGAATATATATACATTTTATTGGACCATTTTGAAATTATAACGACAAACGCTAAACAGTACAAGCATGAAATTGATCTCCAGTGGTCATGGGTCTAATTGGGAACAGAGCTGAGCAAACAGTTTGGACTGTTTGGAGTTGTTGCCTTACTTTTTAATATGTATTTATAAAGTATTCCAGCAAAAGAGGATGTAGCCTCTAAAAACATACTATAGTGTTTTTGTGACTGTAGTACTATTACTCATCACAGCGCCAGCCCTATGGTTTTAGCTGGAAAGGATTCTGGATAATATACTTCTGCATTCTGAAGTGGATGCTCATTCCTAACTACTGTATTTGTTACCAAAAGTGGTTCTACAAATGCTACTGAAAAAAAATTCTGGAAATCCTAATGTCCTGAGTATTAATAATAAAGTTTAAAATGCTTTTATATCAAAGGTGCATTGTGACCAAATTGTTTAAAAGAAAAACAAGAGGGCTGTATTATAAGTATGCATTATTGGCTATCTGCTTTGTATTTAAAAGTGGAATCTTACATCTTTGATCGGTAAAATGCTGATAAGACTTATGTACAGTATATATTTAGCTAATGCAGTTGCATTATTTTATACCGAAAGGGATGTGTTTCAGGATTTTTCTCCAGGATGCTTTTGAATTGTTATAGACATATGACAACAGTGAGTTGATAATCCTAAACCATCAATCCAGCAGTCTTTATGGTATAAAACTGACTTGGTGTTCATGAGTCTTTGTGTTAGTTGCAAACATGAACTTATGACCTGTTGCCATTGATAGAAATACAGTATAAGTACGAGCTTGTATATTTTTCTTCCTACCATTCAAATATACAGTAGAATTTGAGGTTTTCTTGTTTCCAGGTACAAAAGAAAACAAAAAGGCGGGAGGGGAGCAGGAATCCAATCCCAGGTTACTGGCTGTTTCAGGATTATCAGGTCACAGTTTGTACACATGGGTCTGCACATTGGATGTTGTAAATGCAACAACTTTGTAAAAACTTGACACTGTTAATTCTGGAAAAATAACAGAAGTAAACTAGTCATATGCAACACAAAACATCACAACATGGTTTAATGGGATTAATATAAGCCTCTTATAAGAACACTGACTGGGACACAATGTAAACTTGGCAGATACTGTCATAAGTGAAACATTTTTATTTTAAAAGTGCTGAAACAAAGGTGCAAGTTCAAAAACAGAAGATTAAATAAATTTATAACAAATCGTCCCTTAGCCCTTTGGTTTTTGACAGCCTTTTTGTTTCTACTACAAGTTGGGGTTATATTTAGTAGTGTGACTGTGTCTGCAATTTACATGCTGTATGAGAGGGTGCATTTAAACTCATGCCTGACTAGACTGTGTTAAATGGTCAACAGTTGAACTATTGTGGTGGGAAGAAATCTTGGTGTTTCCATTTTTTTTTCTGCCTGGTGGAATGAAAAGAAACAGTGTGGCATTAGAAAAAGACACCTTGTCCTGTACTTAGAATTTAGGTGAGTGTTGACCATTCTTGGATGTTCTTGGTTTCAGCATGACCTGCTGGAATTGGTGATACAAAACTGATGAGAACCTAGCTGGTTGCAATATTTTTTTTACCTCTAATGGGGGATACTGGGGAGTATCTAAAGTGATTTTCACTTCCATGATAGACTGTTTCTTTAAATTGAATGAGGTAATGTGATGTGAGTCATGTGACTCTAAAAAGGTGAGGTCACTCTGAGGTTGTACTTTGTGATGTACTTAAAGAAGCGCTTGCCATAGTAGTACCACAGAATCCACACAATCCACTGTTGGCTGCCACCCAAAGGCAATATACTGCTCCTGTCCCACTAGAGTCAATGGGAGGTTTATGCAAAGATAAAGGCAGCATATGGACTTAAGTCAGTTGTGATCAGTGCATCTATTCATTTGTGATTTTGTTTGCTTTGTGGTTTTGAGAAACTCTTTTTTTTTTTTTGTTAATGTTTGTTGTAGACTGCTAACATTACAGTTGATGGGAGCTCACTCATGTCTTGTACCATATTGGTTACAGGGGAAAGGATTGAATGTTGTCAGGTAAAAGTAATGAATGACATTTTCAAAACTAGAGCATTGCATCAGGTTATGGGGATGTAACAGTTGTAAAAGTTCCTCTTGCGTACTTTAAATTGAGCATGCATTGCTTTCTTCATCTTGCAAGCTTCCCTTATTGTTTTCTTTTCATTGCTATTGACTGTTTTTTGTCGCTCTTCCAAACCTTTGAATGCTTTAAATAAAAGTACTCTAATGCCATTGGAGTATTTGCAAGCAGGGTTACAGTAAATTAATCTTGGTTTTGTTAGCATAAATAAAAGGATTTAATTTATTTTTACCTCCTTCTATATATGGAACAATCCAGGATGCAGAGCCAAGAACTGTTTGAGCTAGAATTGAAGCAGCTGTACTTATATTGTACATGTGTAAGTATAGCCTCAGGCTCTCTTACACTATGGAAAAAGAAAATATATTACAAGCTTTAAAAGCTTTTTTTATTGTTTTCTGGGAGAGTTGGAGAACTGGATAGCTATTTCCTCCCCCGGTGCACCTCATTTTCCTTTCAATTGAGAGCACAGAACTGGCTTAGAAGGCAGAGCTGCCCTTTTTTCAATACTGAGAGTTGCCCTGTGACAAAATGAGGGTGATAAACAGGCATGATAAAAGAATGTTTTTATTTGCACATTAATATTTTTATTTTTGTATCTTGGCTCATCAGCTTTCCAAAATAGCTGTGTAATGAGACAAACTAGTTTTTCTAGTAGGTATTGGCAGTGAGTTTTTTATATTCCCCAGTATTTTCCTTTCAGAGTCTGTATACAAGGATTGTGTATCCTTGAAGCGAAATTCAGCTAATTTTGATTTAGAAGAAGGTTTTATCCAAGTGCTGCTTACTATCCGCAGAAGCAGCAGCATCTGTTTAAGAGAAACAGACATTCTATCATGACCTCTCTGAATACAGGGTTTTTTGATTTTTTTTGGATCACTTACTGTAAATATGTTATAATCATAACCTCATGTATTGATGAGGGGTTTTCAAATATAAATAATTCCAATACATTTATTGTCCTTGTCCTATTTTTGATTGTAGTTTAAAGAATGACCTGCTCATGCTTTTTGTTTAAAAATTAGCATTAGAGTCATAGATTTCTTGATATTTTAGTATTTCATTGTTTAAGCAGGAGAGGGCAGCAAAAATTCATTTCCCACTCCCCCCCCCCCCCCCCCCCCCCCCAAGAATGCCATGGTCCGTTACTGTTTTTAAATCTAGATGCAGTTAAACTATTGGGTTGGTGGGGAAATAAAACATTTTTTATATATGAAAAGTTGCTTATGGAAATATATAGACTGGTCTAACCAGACTGTGAAAATGTCTTCTATGCTACAGCAAGGTAATAATAAAAAGAAAAATCTTCCACCTCTGGGTAAAGTGAAGCAGGTCTTAAAGACTTGGATTCAAAATGTCATTCTTTGGACATCGTTTACTTTCTTAAAAATGGTATTAAAGAAACAAACTCAAACTCAATGGTGCTCCCAGATATAAATGTGTATCCTTTCTCTTTTGCACATGTGCAAGAGGCTCTGTACTGTGGGTGCATCTAATAAAAAAGCAATGAAGTGTTTTCCAGGCGCATGGCTTTTTTTCACCCTGTCTGTACTTCACATCCCTTTTCAGCAATGGTCTTCCAGCCATCGGATATCATTTCTCGTACATGTCAAACATTAAGGTATCTCAGTGGTGGAAAGATGTTGAGTTAGTGAGACAGGAATGTTAAGGCTCTGTGAGAATTTCCATTTTAAGCTCCCAGTTTTCTTTTGGAGTATGGTGATTGGTCCTCTTAAATTGCAATCACTTCTGAGTCTGAAGGAGACCTTAAAAGCAATGGATATGGGAGCATAAGCATTGGCTCTGTGGCATGCTTCCACTAACCCCTGTCAACCTTGAGGTCTGCAGGTGTGGAAAGGGCAAGACTGGCTGCTCTTCATGATACCATTCTGCCCTTTCAGTCTCTGATCTAGTCTGCACTGTCCTATTCAGTTATCCCAGCCAGAATCTGCAGTTCTTCACACACAGAGACCAGGAAGATGAGGATGAATCCAGGCAGAGGCCAATGGGTGGATCCTGTTAGTGTGTGACTACTGCAGGAGCTGGGCGACCATGGAAGTCAAAATACAGCAAGCGGTGGAGGCACAGGGATCTCTTCCAGGTACTGGACTCAGCTAATCCTCTGGGATCTATGGAACAGGGGGGTCAGGGCAGGGGCAGCCTGTGTCATAAGGAATGATCATTTGCCCAATGATCTTGATTTATAGGTTTCAAATCCTTAAGTAAATTATTTCATTGGTTAATTAACCTCCTGTTAAAAATGAATGCCTTATTTCCTCTCTCAGTTTATCTAGCTTCAGCTTCCAACCATTGGCTCTTGCTATACCTTTTCCTGCTAGAATGAAAAGCCCTCTCCTATCAGAAATCTTGTCCCTGTGTAGGGACTGTGATCAAGTCACCTCTTAACCTTCTCTTAGATACATAGATTGAGCTTCTTTAGTCTCTCATAAAGTGTGTTTTCCAGTCCTTGGAAGGTTTTCCAGTCCGGTTGTAAGAAATTACAATCTTCAGTGAGTTACTGCTCAGTGGAGATTTCTCTGTTGATTATTGTTAAAATAGGAAATAATCATTAAAGAGTCAGAGGTATTTAAAAATAGCTTCTTCGTAGTTGCAGTACTAGTGCCATAGGGCTCGTCTACATTGCCCTGCAGAGCTGGGAGTTGTAGTGTGCTTAGTGTGCTGTGTTATAACTGCCCCGTGTGGACACTGCGGGCGTGAACCCAAAGGTACCTAGTTAACATTAACATGGGCCTCTTTCAAAGAGGTAAGCCAAACACAGGTATTTTCCACTTTTATGCATCCGATGAAGTGAGCTGTAGCTCACGAAAGCTTATGCTCAAATAAATTGGTTAGTCTCTAAGGTGCCACAAGTACTCCTTTTCTTTTTGCGAATACAGACTAACACGGCTGCTATGCTGAAAGGTATCTTTTAGTTCGCTCCAGCAGCATCCACATGGGACAGTTACAGCGCAGTGCATTGGTGCACACTGCAGCCCGCAAACTCGTAGTCTGCAATGCAACCCAATGTAGACATAGCCATAGTTACTTTGCTAATTCTCTCAACCTCAAATTTCCTTCCCACAAATTCCTCAGTTTCTCAGCCAGCAGCAGACCTTCATTCCATGTTAAATTCAGGATTGCCCCACAAATTATGGGCTGCCCTCAGTCATAAGTAGGGCCCTACCAAATTCACGGCCATAAAAAACGTGTTGCACCGTGAAATCTGGTCCCCCGCCCCCATGAAATCTGGCCTTTTGTGTGCTTTTACCCTATATACTATACAGATTTCCTGGGGGAGACCACCGTTTCTCAAATTAGGGGTCCTGACCCAAAAGGGAGTTGCAGGGAGGTCACAAGGTTATTTTAGGGGGGGTCGCAGTACTACCACCCTTCTGTGCTGCCTTCAGAGCTGGGTGCCTGGAGACTGGCAGCTGTTGGCCAGGAGCCCAGATCTGAAGGCAGAGCTGCCGCCAGCAACAGTGCAGAAGTAAAGGTGGCAATACCATACCATGCCATGACATGCCACTCTTACTTCTGCATTGCTGCTCTCCAGCTGCCCAGCTCTGAAGTCACCACTGCTGCCAGCAGCAGCGCAGAAGTAAGCCCCCCCCCCCCAATAACCTTGCAACACCCCCCACCCTCCATCCCACACACACACAACTCCTTCTTGGGTCAGGACCTCTACAATTACACCACCCTGAACTTTCAGATTTAAATTGCTGAAATCATGACAATTACGATTTTTAAAATCCTAGGACTATGAAATTGACCAAAATGGACTGTGAATTTGGTAGGGCCCTAGTCATAAGTCTGGGGGTACCTCAGTGCATGGTGGGCTTTCACTCCCAGAGACCATATGTCTGTATTTAAACAGTTTAATGTACATTGCAGCATCACTTGTGGCATTCAGAATTCTGCTTAAAGGGCTTGAGTTAGCAGCTGAAAATTATCTATCTCTTAAAAGATTAAATGCTTAAGCCGAAGAGAGTACACTGTAAATTTGCTGATAAGCATTTTGAAAGAAGCCTTGCTCACAACTGTTTGCTGTGATCCGACACTTTTTAAAAGCTGATTGCAGCCCAGGCACGTGAAAATCACATTACATTGACATTTTATATTTTCAGTTGTTTCTCAGCGTTTTCATTATTTCAGTCCTTTTATTTTACGTCAGACTAATGTGTTTTCCAATAAGCTGGAAACGCCTGTTTCCCAAATGCCAGGGTTGTTGGGTTTTTTTCATTGCCTGTTTTATGCAGGCAAAGAAATACTGCGCTCTGTAAAGTTTGACGGCTGCACTGATCAAATTACGTGCAGCTGTTTTTTAAAAGTCTGATAGAATAATCTGTTGTTTGAAAGAAGCAGATGTAGCCCCTGTTGCTGTGGGGATGCACCACTATGGTGCTCTAGTAAAAGTAACAGAAGCCGCAACTATATTAAATTGCTCATTTTCAACCCTTATGTGATGATATGGGTGGTGGACTGTCCTTACCATTCATTTCCTGTATTGGCTCGTGTCATATCAGTCTGTGGGGCGGGAAGGCCTCTGTCTGCTGGCCATGGCTGCAGTGCCAGGCACTAGAGCCATCATAGCTGTTTGCCTGATCCCAGCCAACCATGATACCCAAATGAACATTCATTTGTGATCAGACTTAGGCTGTGTCTCAACTTACTGCAGCATGTAGGGTACGCTGCACATCTCCTTAGCCTGGGTATAAATAGCAGTGGAGATGATGAGGCATTGCTTAAGGAGAGTAAAGACATGCCAGAACCTTTAGGCTATCTACCCTATATCCCCAAACAGTGCTTCGCGCATCTACTCTGCTATTTTTACTAGTGTGGTGTCTCACTGCCAGACCCTTTTCCCCCAATACCTCCTCCTTGCAAGAGCCTGTCGCTGCCATGTGAAGCGATATGCCCCAGCGTGGACACAGCCTACTCTTCACTGCAGCATGTAGCTGTACGTAGCCTACATGCCACTGCTCATGTAGACTAAGGTCTTAGGTGAACCTGTAACTGCATGCTCTATCTGTTGACGGGCTAAACATTTTCCCCTGGTGGTTATCAATTGCTGGTAGCTGTGACAGGTGGAGCTTTGAGATGGAGCAACGTCTCCTGCCAGGCTTAACCATGTCAGTGTTGGGGAGGATCAACTGCCATGGTTGGAAGGGTGGGAGTAGCACAAAAGTGGTGCATACCAGTGAAAATTGAATAGTTGGGCGGGGAAAGGGTGTTGTCTTGGTTGGCAATGGGAGACTTTTCTTTGGGAGACTTTTCTGCTGCTCTTTATCCTCCTTTAGGGCCCTGCGTCACCATCATGTCCATAATGCCAGGGAGGAACTTGCCAAAGGACGGTCCAGAATCCTTCCATCTTCATGTAGTGGCAGGGCTGGATTTAGGAGCTGGTATGATTGATTGGGGGCCTAGGTCGGGATTTGACTCTTGTGTTTGTGGACTGGCTATTGGGATAAGGAGTTGAGGACTGCAGCTTTGACATGGGTTGACCATCACCCCATTTAGTTTGATGTTACAGGTTCACCTTCAGCTTTTTCTGGTGCATCAGGCATGTCCGATCTGTTCAGAGATGGACACAATTTCATTTCAGATATTTTCTTACCAGTAGTACAACTGGTGGATATGAATACCTTTTGCTAGGCTAGTGGGACATTATGCTCATCTGTTGACACAATGACTCCCCAGCACGCTCTGCAGAGGTCCCCTTGGCTGTACGGATGAAATGCTTGGGATGGAAGGGTTGCAGATTTAAATGAAAAGATACACCAACACTGATAGTTTTTGAAACTAGGACAGGTATCTCCATCATATGATATTTGGAAGTTCAGACTTGTTAATGGATAGGGCCCTACCAAATTCATGGTCCACTTTGGTCAATTTCGCGGTCATAGGATTTTTTAAAATTTAAAATCTATTTAAAGATTTCAATCTGAAATTTCATGGTGTTGTAATTGTAGAGCTCCTGACCCAAAAAGGAGTTGTGAGGGGTCACAGTACTGCCACCCTTACTTCTGCGCTCCTGCAGGCGGTGGCGCTGCCTCAGAGCTGGGCAGCTGGAGAGCGGCGGCTGCTGGCCGGGAGCCCAGCTCTGACGGCAGCGCCGCCGCCAGCAGCAGCGCAGAAGTAAGGGTGGCCTGGTATGGTATTGCCACCTTTACTCCTGCACTGCTGCCTGCAGAACTGGGCCCTCCGTCAGCAGCTGCCGCTCTCCGGCCACCCAGCTCTGAAGGCAGCATGGAAATAAGGGTGGCAATACTGTAAACTCCCCCCCTCCAAATAACCTTGTGCTCCCCCCGCAACTCCTTTTTGGGTCAGGACCCCCAATTTGAGAAACGCTGGTCTCCCTATGAACTCTGTATAGTATAGGCTAAAAGCACACAAAAGACTGGATTTTATGGTCTGTAACGCAGTTTTCACAGCCGCGAATTTGGCAGGGCCCTATTAACGGAGCTGCTACACTAAGGGCTGCTGTTTATTGTATCTCAGTGTAAACTGAAAATTGGCAGAAATACACTCTTTGCTTGCTTGAGTGCGGAAATGCGGAATTCAGACAGAGTTAATTAGTTATTAGTTCACAGGCTATTTCACAGGCACAAAGGGATATTATCAGCATTTGCTCTCCGTGACACTCCTCAGACAATACTTGATTCACATAGTTTGTATTATAGAGTAGATTCCAAGTGTCAATTATAATTGAACTCATATAGTTCTTAGGAGTATGAAGGAAACAATGTTTCCTTCTGTAACTCAGTAATGCACATGATCGCATTTTAATGTTATGCCATTAAATGATGTATGTTCAACAAGGCTAAGCAGAGACAGATTTTAAAAACCAGTGCCGAACCAAACAAATTGAACAAAGGGCAGGTACCTGTGACCACACGTTAGCAGGAGGGAGAGGTTGAAGATCAGGGAAGAGGTCAAATATTTTGGTTATCTCCAAACCTGATAGGTTCCCCTACTATGTAGTTTTGCTGGTCTCATAGCTGACATTGTGAAAGGTCTTGAATATCAAGATTCTCATCAGGATGCATCCAATGAAGCGGGCTGTAGCCCACGAAAGCTTATGCCCTAATAAATTTGTTAGTCTCGAAGGTGCCACAAGTACTCCTGTTCTTTTTGCGGATACAGACTAACACGGCTGCTACTCTGAAGACAAGAGAAGGATAGTGGCCTTCACCAGTTCCTCTCTAGATAAATCCCTCCAACTTTGATTCGTTGGGCTCCATGGTTAAGGTTTGGAAATTGAAGTGTTTTGAAAAACAATTGCACATGACACGCTATGGGAAGCTCAGCTTTCTTTCATCTCCACTGTGGTTGGAAAAGGTTTCTCGCCTACATGATTTTCCTCTTTCTGGAGAGCAAACATTGCTGTTACTCTGATTGTTATTACAGGTGACCTCTATACAGAAGCCAAACTAGAAGTTGACAAAGGTGCTCTCCAGACCTGGCATTTATATCTTCTCTCCTGGAATAAGCTCAGGTATGTTCTGCATACAACAATGCTGTTAGCTGTGCCTCATATCCCACTGTTTAAGCAGGAAGCCTAAGGTTAGGCTGACTCAGTGCTCCCAGGAACGCCATGCCCTGAACAAACCTCTAACTTCCCTTAAGCCCTTCCAGGGACATCATGGCTTTCTCCTTGTCAGGGGTAAATATTGGTAAATCAGGATGTAACACAAAGGATCCATGCAAGCTCTACTCTGAGTGCTAAAGTATTAGTGATGAAAATCAGCTGCTGACTACTGAAATTATTTGCAAATACAATTTTGAGAGTTGGGGTTAGCAAATAGGAAAAATCTAATAAGTGTTGCTGAGCTGGGTCTTAATTTTCAACGTATGAGAGCATCAGAGGGGTGACCAGCCCGGTTTGCTGCTGTTTTAATCCCACCTGTGTGCGCATTGTAGGTATAATTCTGTTAGTCTTTCTCTTGACCTATTAAAATTCCACACAAAACACATTTTATAGTTTCTCATGTGAGAAACTGCAAAGTGTAGTCACTTTTTTTTTAATATGGTACCTGCAAAGGGGAATTGGGAAACCTGGATCCAAAGGAAAAATACTATTTCAACAGCAGCCTGTTGGTTTATATCAAGGACCTCAGATTCATTTTCAATCCCCTTGATTCAATCAAGAAACTGTTCCATAGGGCCTGATCCTGTGAGGGGCCAAGCATTCACAACTCCTCCATAATTCAATAAGAGCTGCAAGTGCTCGACATCTTGCAAGAGATGCTCAGCACCTCACAGAGTCTCCAAATCTCATTCCTAGGAAAAGAGATTAGCTAATTTGTTAGCTCAAAAGACCCATCCCCACTTTTTTCTTTTAACAGCTCATAAACAGTAACCCCGATAAATCCACAGCCATTAAAGCTGCTTTCTGTTTTCCCCTATTAAAATAGCAAGCCAATCTCAAATCCTTAGCAACGAAATATGTGCAGTCTATAACTTAATGGAACAGCATACAACTCATTATCAGGATTTGAAATCCAATAATTAAATTCAGATGTTTGGCTTAATTACCAGGGAAAACAGAACCTATAAATAAGCTATTTAAAGTCATAATGGTATTTTCTTTTGATCAGGTTTCAACTAGTCACTAATGTAAGAAATCCTGCATTAGTTGCATCACTGCCGGCTGGGAGTGTTAGTGTGAAATGATGATTTTTTTCCCATGTAAACACGATTCCCAGGGATAACAGGTCAACCAACCTTAACAGGTTGTAAAAGGGGAGTCCCAGGGCAAGGTTGGAAAAAAATAGACTGAGAATGTTTAATAAACAGATCAAAATATTGGGTTAAATGTAGGCACTTCCTCTTGAACAGACTTTTCCAGTACCTGAGATGTCCAAATCATCGTGGAGTGAGGTGAGGTAGAGGCTGAAATGGAAACTTTCTGCAGAAACATGGAAATCAGATGAAATAATATACTTTTCTTCAGTATTGGCTTTTACCCCTCTGCAATGCCAAGTCGAGAAGGCTTGAAGTCCAAAATCACAGGTTTCTCAGGGTCCAAACATATTTTCCTCCACTAGACTTTTTTAAAATGGAATGGTTTTCAATGGCATGCACATTCTACCATGTCCCTCCATTTCTTCATCCCAATGTCCTTGGCAGTAAGTTTTCAAGGTAATGTGCTATCTCGGTAGCCCCTTTGCCTGAAAATGTACTCCAGCCATCCAGCAGAGCACTGTTCTGGGTCTGAGAATAAGCTGTATTAATCACAAGAATAGAAAAATGCAACTTCCCTGTTGGCTAAACTAAGAAGACATTTTTTTTTTCATTAAAATGTTTGCGCTGCAACCACTAAGTTAGCTCTTCTCGGACAGTTTGTGAGAGGGAAGGCCAGAGGACAGAACCTTGATGAGAGAGGTCTGGTCCAGACTTTCAGGAACTGTGGGACCAATCCTGCTCTTACTGAAATAAATAGTAGCAGGATAAAGGCCTATGACATTATGGTGACAATGCGATCTCATGTTCATATGGGAACACCTTGATACAAAAACTGACTAAGCTGTACTCCTTATGAAAACAAAGCTCAAAAGAGTGGGGAGAAAATCACACCTCTAACCCTAACCTGTGCCCAAAGGCCCCGTAATGTTAAACCAGTGAAAACGGGATACTCGAGTAACATCATCAGCTACTCTGTGTATTCCAGATAATGGGTCCATGAATGTTTTTTATACATATACAAAATTCAGACTGAATTGGGAAACCTATCTCACTCACCGCATATCTTATAACGTGCACCTGCAAGGCTGTAGAAAAATTGTGTGTTAATATCAAGGAGTCCGGTGGCACCTTAAAGACTAACAGATTTATGTGGGCATAAGCTTTTGTGGGTAAAAAACCGACTTCTTCATTGTAGTATTTGAAACGTAGTTAGACTGCAGTGTAATGCATCAACGTAAGGGAGTCTGTCAGTTTATCAGGTTTCAGAGTAACAGCCGTGTTAGTCTGTATTCGCAAAAAGAAAAGGAGTACTTGTGGCACCTTAGAGACTAACCAATTTATTTGAGCATAAGCTTTCATGAGCTACAGCTCACTTCATCGGATGCATACTGTGGAAACTGCAGAAGACATTATATACACAGAGACCATGAAACAATACCTCCTCCCACCCCACTCTCCTGCTGGTAATAGCTTATCTAAAGTGATCACTCTCCTTACAATGTGTATGATAATCAAGTAGGGCCATTTCCAGCACAAATCCAGGTTTTCTCACCCTCCGCGCCCCCCCCCCCCCCCAACTCACTCTCCTGCTGGATGGGCTATTACCAGCAGGAGAGTGAGTTTGTGTGGGGGGGGAGGGGGCGGAGGGTGAGAAAACCTGGATTTGTGCTGGAAATGGCCCAACTTGATTATCATGCACATTGTAAGGAGAGTGATCACTTTAGATAAGCTATTACCAGCAGGAGAGTGGGGTGGGAGGAGGTATTGTTTCATGGTCTCTGTGTATATAATGTCTTCTGCAGTTTCCACAGTATGCATCCGATGAAGTGAGCTGTAGCTCATGAAAGCTTATGCTCAAATAAATTGGTTAGTCTCTAAGGTGCCACAAGTACTCCTTTTCTTTTTATCAGTTTATTGAGCTGTATACTGACAGCCTATTGAACAAATGAAATGATGCCTGTCCGTAAAAAGGACAAGTTTGTGAACAGGAAATCATTGCAACAAACTGTTGTGTTTCTGCAGCTGTGTCAACCAAAAGCAAATGTAATTCTCCTTTCTGTGACTGTCCCCTTTAAATATAGGGGAGCATCCCTTTGGGTTGCACAGAACCCTGTAATTTTGTGATGAGATCAGAATGTTACTGAGTTACTCTCTCTCTCTGAAACTTTTTCTTGTCTTCTCTGAAATAAGTCATCTAGACCGAAAATCATCTGTTTAGCTTTTGGTGTAAGGCACAATGCAGTGAGATCTTCCCAGAGAGTCTGTGAGAGGGAAGGCCTCGAAACAGAAACTTGATAAGAAAGGTCCTTACAGTACTTGGCACAGGAGAGAATATGTACCAAAGATTCTACTGACGGAACTTTACTGTCCCTTTTTTATACATTCGTAAAGGACCTAATTCTGGACCCTTCGACATCAATGGTAAAACTCCCATTGATCTCAATGGTGCAGAAGAGTCCCAAAGAGAGATCTCTGTTTGAAATTCCAAAACTTTTGCCACACGACGAATATCTTTTATTCCATTCAGCGCTTGCATTTGAAAAGCCTCTTCCGTTTTGATTTTGCTGGTTCTACCTTTCCCCGTGTTATATGGAGAGGACCTCTCTCAAACTAGGAGAAACTTTTCATGGGTGACCACTGAGTTGGTCCACATAGCTGCACATTTCCAACATCCAAAGGGCCCCAACCTATAAAGTACAATTTCCCAAGGCAATCATGCTGGCCTAACTCTGCCCCCATTGATTTCAGTGGGAATCAGGCCAATGTTGAGCTCCGCTGAAAATCTCACCCATTAAAATATGCAGCAGCTGAGTCATGAAAAATCCATAGGATATGGGAGGATCCACAAGCTCCATTGCAAAAGACCATCATAGAACCCTAAAGAGAGACACCCTTTTAAATATACTCCTAGCTGACACTCCTTGATGAGATGAATCATAAATTTGAATTTCCTGTCTTATGTACAGTCTCAAGGATAATCTCAGTATCTTTTCTACTGTACAGAAACCACGGGTCTCCTGAGGCTATTGATAGGCAGCAGGTTTAATACAAACAAGAGAACATACTTTTTCACACACCACACAATTAACCTGTGCAACTCATTGTCATGATGGCCAAAAGTATAACTAGGTTCACTAAAGAACTAGATAAGTTCATGGAGGATAGGTCTATCAATTAGCCAAGATGGTCAAGGATGCCACCCCATGCTCAGGTTGATCCTAAACCTCAGACTGCCAGAAGCTGAGTGGGGAAGACAAGGACGGATCTCTCAAAAATTGCCCTGTTGTATACACTCCCCCTGAAGCTCTGGCACTAGCCGCTGTGGGAAACAGGATACTGGGCTAGATGGACCATTGATCTGACCCAGTATGGCAATTCTTATGGTCTTGTAATCTTTCAAACTTTCTTTGTGTGGTAGCCACGCATAATATCCTTTCCTGGCAAAGCCACATCTGCATACTTTCCTCTATATTTCTAAGTGGCACATAGAATTTTATTTTCTCAGCTCCCCTCAACTTCAGAGGGAGTCATGTGGCCATAACTTAGTGCATTGCTTTGAAAATGTAGCTTTTCATTTCTAGGTTTCAATTTGAATGTCTATATTAGGATCTGAGCAACAGATTCTGAGTGTGTGCGTGTGCCACACATTAGCCTTTGGCTATGGCACACTAATTGCTGCATCGACCCATAATTTACGTTTGCCCTTCAAACACAATAGAATAAAGCAAAACTTATTTTGGGAACAAATGAAATATAAAATTATCTGAAGCATGAAACTCCTTGTTAGACTGTCAAATGTTTACAAATTAATCTCTGGTTTGGAAGTCTCTCTAAATGACAAAAGCACTTTGTTCTTATCAGGTTTTATCTGTCTAATATGATTAATTCAGACGTAACCCATAAAGCCCACTGAATAAAAGACGCACTTAAGGGAAAGCAAAGGTATTTAGCAACAGTACCATGAAATTGAATTTGCAGTTCTCTTTCAGTTAATCTGTACTGAGCAAGAGATGAAAATTGACTTCTACCTGAACCTCCAATGCTCATGCTTAGAAAAAGCAGATCTCTTATATTTGTGAAATCGTAGCTAAATTGTAATCAATGACGTGTTTATCAGTGGCATAAAAACCACCTGGAGGGAAGAGTTCTATTTATGGAACTACTGCACAGATGCAGTAACTGTTCTAACCCTCCACGATGGAGTTGTCAGATGTATGATCGCTCTTGAAGAAGCAGCGTGAACAACTAGAGTGAAAAATGTTTTGCTAAGCAACACTGCACCTGCTATAGGTTTGGTTTGCAAGTGGCTTCTCAAGATGGATTGTAACAATAAAGGGGTAAATGCTGCAGGGGTCGGGGGGGGACATATGACAGTTGTGAAAGATGCTTTCAGTGTGGTCTCTGTGTGCTAGTTTCTAAAAGGGCATAATGAGCTGGCTTCGGTGGAGTTACATCAGCATAAAGTGGTGAATCAGGCCTAAGATATTTTAAGTACAGGAAAAGGGCTCCCAGGCCAACACCTACAGCATGTTTATGCTTTATCCTAATCTACGCTCCTACTTTTTCTCAATGTTGTTATGGTCTGCGAAACAAAGTGGGATGCTCCTTACACTCATTTTCTAGTCTATCAGCTTTCCTACTAATTTAGGATCAAGTTCTCTTTTCTCATGTTTATTACTCTGTTTAGGGTATTTATTCCTACCTTCCGAACCAGTAGATAAGCCCTTAGCTTCTGAAACCCTTGCTAGAGTGAACCATACTTGAAGTAGCTTTACAAATCTATAGCACTTAGACTTCGTAGTGATGGGCACTTTAGAAATACACCTAAACTAGAAATACTATATTTCCCTATTTACCACTGCCCATGTGCAAACAATAATAAACTCTTCATGGCAGGAACTGTCTCTGTGTCCTATACAGGCCAAGCACAAGATTGGTTCTAGACAAATAAATAATAACCCTTATGGAAAGCTCGTGTGAAACAGGGTAGAGCATTTCTCTGGAGGTCTTTTGAGTTGTCCCATACAGTTTCACAGATGACTGAATCCATTTTAAAGATTTCTGTAGGGTGGTTCAAGAAAACCTATAGATTCAAGAAACCTCCTACTCTGTTAAATTATATGGGCCAGATCCTCAGCTAATGGAAATCTACACAGTTCTCTTGTTGGAGACATTTGTCTATCTAAGGTGCTCATTTGATGACACCCTTTCCCCAGTACCAAAGTATCTGAGTGCTTTACAATCTTTTAATGAATTTTTCCTTGTGACATCTCTGTGAGGTAGAACAGAGTTGTTAGATCCATTTGCCAGTTCATGAACTGAGGCACAGAGAGCCCAAGTGACTTGTCCAAGGTCACACAGGAAGTAGGGAATTGGCCTGGGACCCAGGAGACCCTGGTTCAACACCCAAGCCACTGGACCATCCTTCCTCTCATGATATCTATCTCTTGTCATATTCTCTTCCCCTTCCAAGGCAATGATGTCATAGTAATTCCTGTGATTCTCTTAAGCATATCACGTGACTAAATTGAATACTATGCAACCAGATATCACTATTCCCAAGTAATTTTTACTATGCTTGCATTTTCATTAGATGCTGAGAACCCATTTAAAAAACCCAAGTCCTATAACTTTTCAAGAGGGCAAATTCTGCTTTTAAGCACATAAGGCCCTAGTCCTACAAGCTGCTTTGTGTGGGCTGCCCCCCCGTGCAGTGAACAATTTGTATAGCAGGGGTACTGAAAGCCATTGAACAAAACTGTAAACACTGTATATGATGGAAACCACTTCAAGCCAAGAGGTGCAGGAGCACCCCTGCCCGTGTCTACGTGGAGCCATATTGAGATCAGTGTGGCTCCGTGTGGGTGCCTCAGTCCCCAGCAATACCATGTAACTTGCAGGATCAGGGATTTAAACTGGAAATGGCCTGAGCTGCCAAGTTTAAATCCAGATCCAAATTTTCCCAGAGATTGGGGAGTGGTCAAGTTACGGGAATTGGTTCTGTCTGTTCCAGAGATTCTTGCCTATTGTTGTTTAGGGCTATGCCTGCTGGGATCCTGGCTCTGAACCTCTCCAGAATCTGGGGCTGTTCATGGATTGCTTCTTTTTTCTCCTGATGGTGGATTTTGACTAGTGCGGTAGCTTTGTGAGATCATTGGAATTGGAGTCAATGGAGGAGACAGTTAGATGCTTTGTTTCAAGAGGCCTCACTTCCAGCTCTGCCTGTAAACTTCACTGATCACCAAGGCAATCTGGAAAACAGAGCATGAGAGCCAGTGGGGATGCATGTCAGAACAATGTGTCTGTTTTCTGGTGCACTGGACACGAATAATAGGGAAATTAATGAATTAAGATAACATATCTTTGAACTGCTGTAGTTTGATTATGGAGCTTCATCTTCAACTTTTGAGCCTAGAGGAGGGGATTACTGGAGTTATGTCATTGCCCAGCAGGTTGTCAGAAAAGCCTAACACCCTCCTTTCAAAAGACCATTAGAGGAAAGCTATGGAACGCAGAAATGATTTGAGTTCAATTGCTTATTGTCAGTCAGGTATAATTTACATAGTACCTATATTTATTTGGCAATATGTTTCAAGTTCCAATGAAATGAAAGTAGATTTCCAGGTAATTACACGGGTTAGAAACACTGCACCCAATTCTGATTTTACCTGCATTGGCCTTGCACAGGTGAACTCAGGTGGAACTGAACTCTTGGATTACGCTGGACTAGATGTGACCAGAATTGGGGCCAATGAAAGTCAAATAAAACAAGCAAGAGATTTTGGCTCCAGCAGGTTTAAGTGCATACATCCATCTCAAAAGTTGGAGATTGGGGATGCAGGTGTCTTATTTCACGTAGTGCCCAATACTTGAATCTGTTACATTAGTACAGATTTGATAACTATCATAGAATAATAGAATCATAGACGATTAGGGTTGAAAGAGACTTCAGGAGGTTATCTAGTCCAACCCCCTGCTCAAAGCAGGACCAACACCAACTAAATCATCCCAGCCAGTGCTATGTGAAGACAAAACAAGAAAAAACAGCTGCAATACTTAAGGTTTAGATTCCAGTTCCTTAAAAATATAAAGCTAAGTGAAATGAAATATTACAATTTGAACATATTTTTCCACTCTTCTAGGTGTTTGGCGTGTTTGTTATTTTCTGGCAATATGCAGCATGTGAAAAATGGCTTACATACAGTTCATGCAGGAAAAATCATCATAACGATGTGCAAAGTTCATGGAACAATGATCTTTTTGCCCCTTTGAACAGCAACTTGTGGATCTAACCCTGCAAGCATTGCTCAGGCAATATTTCCTGTTGATGACAGGTTTCAGAGTAGCAGCCGTGTTAGTCCGTATTTGCAAAAAGAAAAGGAGTACTTGTGGCACCTTAGAGACTAACCAATTTATTTGAGCATAAGCTTTTGTGAGCTACAGCTCACTTCATCGGATGCATTCAGTGGAAAATACAGTGGGGAGATTTATATACATAGAGAACATGAAACAATGGGTGTTACCATACACACTGTAAGGAGAGCGATCACTTAAGGTGAGCTATTACCAGCAGGAGGGCGGGGGGGGGGGTAGGGGTACCCGCATGGCCCCACAGTATACCAACATTTTTATGGCTGACTTAGAACAACGCTTCCTCAGCTCTCGTCCCCTGATGCCCCTACTCTACTTGCGCTACAAGAAGCCCTTGAGGAATTCCACCATGATTTCAACAATTTCCATCCCACCATCAACCTCAGCCTGGACCAGTCCACACAAGGGATCCACTTCCTGGACACTACGGTGCTAATAAGAGATGGTCACATAAACACCACCCTATACCGGAAACCTACTGACTGCTATTCCTACCTCCATGCTTCCAGCTTTCACCCAGACCACACCAGACGATCTGTTGTCTACAGCCAAGCTCTACAATACAACCGCATTTGCTCCAACCCCTCAGACAGAGACAAACACCTACAAGATCTCTATCAAGCATTCTCACAACTACAATACCCACCTGCTGAAGTGAAGAAACAGATTGACAGAGCCAGAAGAGTACCCAGAAGTCACCTACTACAGGACAGGCCCAACAAAGAAAATAACAGAACGCCATTAGCCATCACCTTCAGCCCCAACTAAAACTTCTCCAACGCATCATCAGGGATCTACAACCTATTCTGAAAGACGACCCATCGCTCTCACAGATCTTGGGAGACCAGCCAGTCCTTGCTTACAGACAGCCCCCCAACCTGAAGCAAATACTCACCAGCAACCACACACCACACAACAGAACCACTAACCCAGGAACCTATCCTTGCAGCAAAGCCCGTTGCCAACTGTGCCCACATATCTATTCAGGGGACACCATCATAGGCCCTAATCACGTCAGCCACACTATCAGAGGCTCGTTCACCTGCACATCTACCAATGTGATATCTGCCATCATGTGCCAGCAATGCCCCTCTGCCATGTACATTGGTCAAACTGGACAGTCTCTACGTAAAAGAATAAATGGACACAAATCGGACATCAAGAATTATAACATTCAAAAACCAGTCACAGAACACTTCAATCTCTTTGGTCACTTGATTACAGACCTAAAAGTTGCAATTCTTCAACAAAAAAACTTCAAAAACAGACTGCTGAATTGGAATTAATTTGCAAACTGGATACAATTAACTTAGACTTGAATAAAGACTTGGAGTGGATGGGTCATTACACAAAGTAAAACTATTTCCCCATGTTTATTTCCCACCCACCCCCACCTCCCACTGTTCCTCAGACGTTCTTGTCAACTGCTGGAAATGGCCCACCTTGATTATCACTACAAAAGGTTCCCCTCCCTGCTCTCCTGCTGGTAATAGCTCACCTACCGTGTGTATGGTAACACCCATTGTTTCATGTTCTCTATGTATATAAATCTCCCCACTGTATTTTCCACTGAATGCATCCGATGAAGTGAGCTGTAGCTCACAAAAGCTTATGCTCAAATAAATTGGTTAGTCTCTAAGGTGCCACAAGTACTCCTTTTCTTATTTCCTGTTGAGTTTGCCTCATTTAGGATCAAGCAGTAAATAAAGAGCAGTATTGATCTTGGAAGCTTTGGTTTACAGGGTAATTTGGTTTCAGAGCCCCTTAAGTTTTGCTTTGAATTGTGGAGTTCAAAAGAGCCCAAAACTAAAAGGGAACCAGGAATTTTTGCAGGGATTTGATGCAAAGCAACAATCAGTCTGAGTTCTTGAAGGTTTGCAAACCTTTGATGAATCTGGGCTGAGTTTCGAATTTGTGTCTAATTAGGTCCATTTTCTGTGGTTTCAAGGCACACTACCCACCGGCACTGATTTAAAAGCTCTAGTGAATTGTAGGTTTGCTTTGGGGGTGCTGAGTTCAGGAAAATCAGCCAATTTTTATTTACAGTATTTTTTCCCTGAATGTTTTCCCAAGGTGTCATTAAAATGTGCAAATGATGCAATGAAGAGCTGAAAGAGAAATATGGGTTGTTTGTTGAATGCTACTCATTAGGCAGGCTGAGGTAAAATTTACAAAAGTGCTCAGGTGAAATACCCCTGTACTGAGCCCAATAACTTGTTTGACTAAAACATATCTTCCAGAGAAGTATTCAGTCTTGGTTTGAAGACAACACAAAGGTAAGGTAATGTACCCATTCTTCTTGCTACTACTAGACAAAACAGGCCAAGCCCTGAATGCTTGCATTCATAGATTAATAGTTTAAGCTACAATGGACCTTTAGATCATTGAGACTAACCTCCTCTTTGTCACAGGCCATTAACTTTCACTTAATTATCCTTTTATTGAGCCCGGTAACTTGTTTGACTAAAGCATTTCTTCTAGAAAGGTATCCAGTCTTGATATGAAGACATCAAGAGATGTAGAATCCACAGCTACCCTTGGTTGTTCCATTGGTGAATCATCCTCACTGTTAAAAATTTGTGCCTAATTACTAATTTGAATTTGTCCGGCTTCAGCTTCCAGCCACTGATTCTTATTATGACTGTCTCTGCTGGGTTACAGAGCCCTTTAGTACCTAGTACTTTCTCCCCGTGAAGGTTTGTTTGACAAGACCTATTTGCCATAAAACCATGCTGACTGGCATTAATTATATTCCAACCCTTTTTAATGTTTTATTAATTGAACCCCATATCAGCTTTTTGATTATTTTGCCCAGGATTGATGTCAGGATAACTAGCCTTACCCTTTTTGAATACTGGCACAACATTAACTCTCTGCCAGCTTTCTGGAAAATCCCCTGCATTACAAGATTTATTACAAATTAACATCAATGGGTCAGAGATCTCCTTAACTCTCACCAAAGTATCCTAAAAGTTGGCTATCTGGCCTGCTGATTGAAAAATAGAGTAGATGTTGTCTGACATCCTCCTTAATTACTAATAGGCTGAAAATACCTCAACATCCTCATGTAATAGGAATACATCATCCTGCTGCTTTCCAGACGAAGAACAGAAATATTTGTCGAATACTTTCTGCCTTTTCTGCGTCATTATTAACAGTTTTGCTGACTCCATTTAGTAATGAGCTTATACAATTTCTAGGGTTTCTATTGTTCCTAATTTACTTTAAAAAATTCCTTATTGTCCTGAGTCCTGTCAGACATGGATTTTTTTCCAGTGTCTCTACTTCCCTTATCAATTTTCTGCACTTCATAACTTCCAACTTATGTTGATTGCTATTTATTTTCCATTTGTTATATGTTGCTTTTTTATTTTTAACTGATGCTTTCACTTTGCCACTGAACCAGAATGGACTTTTAGCCAAAACTTGATTGTGGAATTGCGGCTTTTTGGCTATCTAATAAACTCTTCTTAAAGGACTCCTGAGACACACATGGGGACTCTGTTGTTCAGTGCAATCTCCTCTCAGCAGTGTCTCTTCATTTGGACTTTACTGTAGTTTTCAGGATTTGGCCCATAGGAGTTAGCATTAAGGTACTGTGGAACCTTCGTCTACTGCAGGTGCAGAAAACGGGCACCCAAAGTGGAGTGGCAATGTCAGAGCAATGGTTAATGCAATACCATTTGGGAACAACTGCATAAGAGGTCATGTTCACACATATTATTACTATTTATTATTTGTATTACAATAGCACCTCAAGGCCCTAGTCAAGATCAGGCCCCATTGTGCTAGGTACTGTACGAACATGTAAAGACAGGCCCTGCCCTGAAGAGTTATAATTTAAATAGACAACACAGACAAAGGAACAGAGGCCCAGAGAGGTCACATGCCTAAGTTCACACAATAGGTCAGTGGTGGAGCCCAGGAAGAGGATCTAGGTCTCTTGGTCCCATTTCAATGCACTATTCACTGGACCACATTGCCTCTCCTAAGACAACACAGGGATCAAGGAAAGCACCTTAGTTACAGTAATACTGTGTTAATATTTTTGTAAGAAGGGCCATTCTCCAATCTACTAAGTACTACATGATTTATTTCAACACCAGGTTTGAAATATCTACTTTTCTGACCTCATTTTTTTTCTCCTGGACACATGTTATATTTCGACCAATTTATGGTCCTCCAAGTTCAAGAAGCGTGATGGGCAAATCTTATAAAGCAAGAGGGAGTTGAGTTACGGATGCCTGAAATCTTCATTTAGGGCTAACTTCCCATTGTTATCAGGGCAAGACAGTATTTATCTAGCTACCATCTGAGAATACATTTCCTGATTGTTGCATTGTGACTAATCTGTTTATATTTGGCAATGTTTCCACTGTAACAGTTAGCAGAACTTTACACATTGTCTTTTATTTTAATTTATGATTCAGCCATGTCCTTTCAAAATTAAACCTGTTTGTCAGTTCCTTTCCAAGCCTGTTCTCCATACTCTTTATACATTTAGCAAATGGTGAAAAGACACACCCCAGGACAAACATGTAGCAGATGTGAGGACAAGGAAGAAACTTAAGGTATTTGCTGGCAAGAATATTCTTACAAAACAAAGGTTATCTTCCTTATAGCGCTATAAACAAACAAACAAACAAAAATAACCAACCCACTGAAGCACGGCCTAACGTGAACAAAATTGGTGTGGGGGAAAAAATGAACTTTGCACCATTTCTTTGGGTGACTTCGTTTGCTCAGACAGCTTCATCTACCACCCCTACACTGATCGCTCACAAATCCGTCATTCTACCCCTGACCTGTGTCCTTTCATTCAAACCTCTTTCTGAGCCTGTCTCTCTGATACCTGCTTCCGGTGGCTTGCCATCAACTTCTTATCACCTCATCCACCTCCTCTTTCTATAGCTTTTGAACACACCATCATCTTTGTGAGTGGCCATCTTTAAAACCTCCTTATCCCACATGCTCAGGTTGTGTCCAGATCTTCCTTCCTCTTCTTTCATGAGCTCTCCCTCCCATCCAAAAACAAAATCCCTCCTATCCATCCCTCGTCATGTCTTGATTACTGTCACCGCATCCTTAGCCTCCCTGACACCCACGTTGTTCCCTCCAGCCCAAACTAAACACAGCTGCTAAGATCTTCTTCCTCATTGGTTGTTCCTGTCCTGCAGAGATGTGGTGGGTTACGAGTTTTGTCAATGAGTGAACTACGGTTTGCTGGTCAGAGAGCAAAAACATCCTCAGCACTGACAGGGACCATTTTGGGCTCAGTCCCGCAAGGGGCTGAGTGTCGTCAACTGCTACTGGCATCGTGGAGTGCTCAGGCCCTCCCAGGAAGTGCATGGCACCTTGTTTGACCAAGCCCTTAGTAGGAAGGTGTACATGCCTTACCAGCAGCTACATCATTCACAGCTGGAGGGTACAGCAATAGAATGGTCCTGCCCTACAACAGTATAATATAAAGTGCTGAAGGAGATTGGGTAGGGAAGAAAGGACCGGGAGGCTAGGAGATGTCCTCTACTGTTTTGGATTAGTCTCCAAACTCTGAACACGCTCAGGTTCCCTCACCACTAAGTTTACCTGGAGTTGGGCAACTCTGGGCCTGTTTCATCTCTGGTTTCATGTGAAGGGCAGCTTTGCTAATGCTGGGATTTGCATTTCTTTTTAGCCATTCCTCTTGCAGTCACAATGGACAGACTGTGAGTTGCTCATGGTTTTTTGATAAATAGGTTGGTGTAGCGGGGTGGACACCTGCTTGGGCCCAGAGGGGTTTAAAACAGCCCTGAGAGAGGGCTGTTGCAGGAGAAAGGCAGCGGGGCAGATTGGGGGAGCAGCCGCAGCTGGGGGCCATGCCCCAGTCAGGGCCCAGCTGGCTCTATAAAGGCTGTGAGCCAGAAGCCCAGAGAGAGTCTCTCTCTGCCTTGAGAGAGAGAAGGGCCTGGCTGCAGGGGCTTAACCAAGTATCTGGAGGGGAGCAGGGCTAAGGATAGGCCAAGGGAGCCGGGGAGCTCTGGCCTAGCAAAGCCCCAGACTGTGGGCCTCGTAAGGCCTATTAGATACTGGGGTTGCAGGGGGCAGCCCATGGGTAGCCAGAGGCAGCAGGTCTAAACCCAACCTTGCCTGTGATGAGTGGCTCATACTGCAGTCTCCCCAGGGCGCGGGAGCTAGCTGGTGACTGGCGAGGTAGGGATAGTGGGTGGGGGTTCCCCTAGGAGGGGGAGACCCAGAGCTGTGGGGTACTGGCAGTACCCAGTTAAAGGGGCACCGGGGTCCTGGGAGGGACACGGGAGCCAGCAGCAAGGTGAGACACCGGCCTGAAGAGGGTGCCCCAGAGGCTGGAATGCTAATTTCCTGAGACGACCAGCAGGAGGCGCCGCCGGTGAGTCTGTGCCCGGTTACAGTTGGCTCATCTGCCATACCACAAATAACCAATGACAATAACCAAGATGCCTTCAGCCTGATACTTGATTCCTTTGGTCCAGCTGTGCAAAATTGCGAGGAAAAGCCCCACTTTCCTTGGATGGATGGGGGGTAGAATGCTGGTAAAGAGCCTAGTGGCACTTCTTGTAGTGAAGCTCACATCTGCACCTGACTTGGCTGGCATGTGGCCAGGGGTGCTGGGGATGACACAGCACCCTCTGGCTTAAAGTGACTTCCATCATAGACAGGATTTACAGTTTTGGTCAATGGCTTTCAGCACCCCCACTATAAAAATGGTTCCAAATCCACTGCATGTGGCTTTGTGTCTGCACATCTGTATATATAGCTCTCTCTAAACAAGTGTATGATTATCTAATGTGTCACTCTGTGTCTACAGATCCTCTCTCCACAGGACAAAATCACCAAAGATGGCTGCCAAAGTTCAACACTTCACATGGGCAAAATGGATCACGTGAACTGCAAAGGCTTTAGAATCCTGTAAATTTTTATTTGAAAACAATATTTGGAAGGCTCAAAACCCACGAAAGGTAATGGGTGAAAACTGGAAAGTCACTTCAGCTCTCTGTCTCTCAGTTTCCCTGTCTGTAAAATGGGGATAATGACACTGATCTTTTTTGTAAAGTGCTTTGAGATCTACTAATGTAAGGTGCTACATACATGGTTGGAAAACTGGTCCCAGAGAGTAATCATCAGTGGTTCATAGCTGAACTGGAAGGGCATAATGTGTGGGGTCCCACAGGAATCAGTTCTGGGTCTGGTTCTGTTCAATATCTTCATCAATGATTTAGATAATGGCATAGAGAGCATGTGTATAAAGTTTGTGGATGATACTGGGAGGGGTTACAAGTGCTTTGGAGGATAAGATTAAAGTTCAAAATGATCTGGACAAACTGTCTGAAGTAAATAGGATGAAATTCAATGAGGACAAATGCAAAGTACTCCGTTTAGGAAGGAACAATCAGTTACACACATAGAAAATGGGAAATGACTACTTAGGTAGGAGTACTACAGAAAGGTATCTGGGGGTCATAGTGGGTCACAAGCTAAATATGAGTCAACAGTATAACACTGCTGCTTTGCTTTTTTTTTTGTGTGTGTGTGTGCAACAATCATCATTCTGGGATGTATTAGCAGGAGTGTTGTAAGCAAGACACAAGACGTAATTCTTTCTCTCTATTCCACATTGATTGGGCCTCAGCTGGAGTACTGTGTCCAGTTCTGGGTGCCATGTTTCAGGAAAGATGTCAACAAATTGGAGGAAGTCCAGGGAAGAGCAAAAAAAAAAAAAAAAAAATCTATGAGGGAAGATTGAAAAAATTGGGTTTGTTCAGTCTGGAGAAGAGAAGACCAAGATGGGACATAACAGTTTTCAAGTATGTAAAAGGCTGTTACAAGGAGGAGGGAGAAAAATTGTTCTTGTTAACCACTGAGGACAGGACAAAAAGCAATGGGTTTAAATTGCAGTAAGGGAGATTTAGGCTGGACATTAAGAAATACTTCCTAACTGTTAGGGTGGTTAAGCACTGGAATAAATTGACTAGGGAGGTTGTGTAATCTCCATCATTGGAGATTTTTAAGAGCAGGTTAGACAATCACCTGTCAGGAATGGCCTAGATGATACTTAGTCTTGCCTTGAGTGCAGGGGACCTCTCAAGGTCCCGTCCAGTTCTATGATTCTGTAAGAGCTAGGTGGTGGTGATATTTTATATATTAGCCCACCTGGGTGTGTCACTCTAACCTCATTCCCTGTTCTGTCTTCAGAGAAGTCTTTCATATAACTTACCTCACGCAAATGCATGAAAATACGCTTTGCATGATCCCCTACAAGGTCAAACTGTGCTCTCATGGACTGACAAGGGGAGCAAGTTCTAGCATCAAGGACACTCTCTACCAAGGACACCCTGTCTCCACTTCCACCCAGAGCAAAAATGGGTGGCTCTCAGCCTCATTCAGTCTGGCTGATGATGGCCAGGGAGAGAAAGGGATATCTCTTAAGTCTGTGAGCCTCTCTGATGCATTCAGAATGATGGGGTTCTCTCTTCCCAGCTGTTTTAGGTACTTTCTGCAGGAAGAGCCGAGTGTATGCTTTTTTTCCCCTGTTTGTTTAAAAGAAGAAAATGTGTTTTGTGGCTCGTTAAGCACCTTGTCATTTCTGTGCGGGCAGGCATCTGTCTGCCATGCCCTCCAGGAGTATGTGGTTCAAAAAGGGGACAGTCAGGTAAAAGTCAAATATATTCTTACTTAGCAGCTAAAGTATACATCCTCTTTCATTTGAAATAAATCTGAGAAAGTTGGCAAAAGGGTAAGCCCCCTAATTTTCGACTGTCTGGGGAAAGCTTTTCTCTCTTTCTTAGACCCACCCACTTACCAAAAAGTCAAACAGGTGTTAATTTTTTCTATTCAGTTAAATAATAATAATAAAGTTACCATGGCAACTGCTACATTGCAGGACAGTGATGTTACCCATCAGACATGACGCAGCTCCTTAAACACCAGCATGTGTCCCAGGAATAGCTGGGGCTTTTGAGATGGAGGGAGAGGTGGAGGGAATAGGTTTTCAGCTTGTGACTGCTCATATTATTTTATTGTTTTAATTGATGCAAATGACGACCAGGGACCCCATTCTTGACAGCTGAAAGATCCAGCCCTTCTTTTTCTCAATCCTGGAGCAAGGGGAACCTATCAAAGGTGTTGGGTCTAAAATCTGACCTGCTTGGGTTTTTTTTTTGTTTTTTTTTTTTTCCGAACCTGGGCTAACGATGGTTTAAAAAAATTTTTTTTTCATGTAAACTTTTTTTCTTGTAATGAAAGATAACTTTCTGAACATAATGAATAGTTTTGTGGAAACTTTTTGTTTTGGTCAAAAATTTTCAACGAAAAATGGAACAATTTTGCGAAAAATGTTGTTCCAAAAAACAGACTGTTTCTGTTTTTGGTTTTTAGTTGAAAAAAGGGTGGATGGAGGGGAGGGGAAGCAGAAAATTTTAAAAAGTATGTGTGGGGCTTGCTTTTTAAATTTTCTCTGAAAAATAATTGCCATTTTTGGATCAACTCTAATCTGAGCCTTTGCTTAGGAGGTGCCTAGTGCTCCCATTGACGTCACTGGGACCTAAAAGTCTTCAGCAAGGCTCAGGATTGGGCCCTCAGGGAAGACCCTTGGCAGAAGGAGGGAATAGGTCAGATTTTGGGTCTACCAAACTTATCAGCTCCTATTGATTTCATTTGGAGATGTGGTTGCTCAGCACTTCTGATTATCAAGTACATATAGGGCTTCCACTAACCAAATGTTTACATATTATTTCTAATAAAATAAAAGGCAGCACAGCCAAGCACTCATGAGCAGAAACAATTACATTAAAAGGGTTCCTCTACAGCAGCATTTCCCCCTCAAAAACATTAAACTAGAACAAGCTGAACTGAGCATTTTGAAAACTTCTGACTTTGGGTTACGGCTTGGTAGGTACCAATAAATGGGTGATGAAGCTAAGGGCGGGACATAACCATACACTGATATTTTAATTAAAAATCCTCCAGTTTCTTCTAGCTTCTCTTTATGACAGGCTTGTCAATAGCTCTTTAGAGGAAAGATGGTCTTGTGGTTAAAGCCCTGGACTGGGCTTCAGCAAATTACTGGCTCTACCTGTCTCTCTTTGACTTTGGGCAAGTCCCCTTCATCTCTTTGTGCCTCTGTTCCCCATGGACCTGTCTCATACTCGTTGTCTGTCTTAGCTAGTTGGACTGTAAGTTGATGGGGCAGGGACTGTTCACTTCCTACACATAGAGCACCTAGCATGATGGAGTCTCAGTCTGGAGTGAAGCCTTTATGCTCTACCATAGCACATAAGAATGGCCATACTGGGTCGACCAAAGGTCCATCTAGCCCAGTATCCTGTCTTCCAACAAAAACAACGAGGAGTCCTTGTGGCACCTTAGAGACTAACAAATTTATTTGGGCATAAGCTTTCAGGGGATATAACCCACTTCATCAGATGCACCTGATGAAATGGGTTATATTCCACGAAAGCTTGTGCCCAAATAATTTTGTTCGTCTCTAAGGTGCCACAAGGACTCCTTGTTGTTTTTACTGATACACAAAAGCAGGGGTGAAGTCAAGCAATGACTGACTGTTACAGTTTCCAGGCTGTGGCCAATGTGAATCAGGAATTGGCAGTGATCAAAGCAAGTCAGAGCTTACAAGACCTGAGCACCAGCACTCTCTTCTAGCACAAGCTGAGGGCCAACACTTCTCTGCTGTTTCATGTACCATGTGCTGGGTAATAACACAGAAGGACTCTCTGTTTCTACAACAAAACTGGCTCTTCATTGAGTGAACTATTTGCAGAGATGCTGCAACTGCAGCTAGCATCCCAGCCGTGTCCATGTGGCATAGCTTCCTGGGGCCTCCACCAAATTCTTCTGTCCTGCAACCTGTGCTCCTGCCTGTCATGATGAGACATGGATCCTGATGGGGATCTCTGGGTACTACCTTATTAACTATTTAAATATCCAATATAGCTGCAGGTTAAAGGGATAAACTTTCTGGAGAAAGGAGTGGGTGTGATTCAATTAAATTAAGAGGGTGTCCTGGCTCAGTTGGCTGAAGCATCTGCCTAGGAAATGGTACCTCTTGGTTTATATCCCAGCGGTGCTTGGTGCAGATTTTGTTCAATCTGTTTAGCTTCACAAAGAAGATTAAGGGCTGACTTGAGTACAATCTATAAGTACCTAAATGGGGGATAAAAATTGGATAATGGGCTCTAGCAGACAAAAGCATAACTCAATGCAATGTCTGGAAGCTGAAGCTAGCCAAATTCAGACTGGAAATAGGACATACATTTTTAACAGTGAGGGTAATTAACCACAGGAGCAATTTACAGGGGTCATGGTGGATTCTCCTTCACTGGGGATTTTTAAATCAAGATTGGATGTTTTTTTAAAAAGATATGGTCTAGTACAAAAGGAATTATGGGCAAGTTCTCTGGTCTGTGTTATACAGGAGATCACAGTGGATGAACACAGTGGTCCCTTCTGGCCTTGGAAGCTAAGAATCTATTCTGCATAATTCAGTCTTGCTGTAGCAAACACCACCATGCAGTGACCATCAGCTTAGACCTGTACTCCTGCATTGCATCTTTCAGGGCCAAATCTTGCAGTTCTTGACTGGACAAAACTCTCATTGACTCTAATGGGAGTCTTGCCTGAGAATGGCCAATAAGATTGGGTGCCCCCATCTAATTTAAATAATGGCAGCCAAAGTCAGTGCATGAGAGGTGTACCTCAAGTCAGTGGCAGTGAATATAAACTGGTGTAATTTGCAGGCAGAGAGGACGGCAGGACAACACTGTGGCAGGAAAAGCAACCAACAGAAGGATGTAAAAAGGTAAAGTAGGGAGACCTTGCTGCCTGAATATTCTCAGCAGCATTAGAATATATATAGACACAGGTCCTGGTCCGCTACTGATCCGTGTCATGGACTCCTGTGCCTAGCATAGTCAATGTGCTCCATATGGGCACATGATTCTGCTCTTGTGGATGCAAGTGCAGTATTGGAGCCTGTATTATTGCTGTAGGAGAAGTGCAGCTAGGATCCTGAAATTTGGATAGTACATTAAGAGTATTGTTAACCTGTGTAACATACCTGCACATTGATGGAGCTCTCAGTTGCCTTCTTTGGTGCTGAATGCTAAATGATTAATGAATAATGCATTTATTGGCTGATTTCTAGACTCTGTCTCTGGAGGCATGTATACCCCTTATCAAGAGAGCATGCAAGGCAAACAGCCAGATCACCACCATAGTGCCCGGGAAAAGAGATGGACTTTGAAATGTCCTGGAGGCCAGCAGAATTTGGCTTTGTCAAACCAGTGGTGGTTGGAGGTAACTCAACTCAGCCTTCTTGTCCAAAGCTTTTTTTGTCTCAGGAGTGGGGTCCCTCTCCTGGTACCAACTGACACTTTCAGATTAACAGTGAGCAATTTGGTGGGCTTGTTCTAATAACTAGCACTTGTATAGTGCTTCTCTGAGATGCACAGATCTCCGAGCACTTAGCAAAGGTGAATGTTAGAGATGGAGAAACTGAGATTGCAGGGAAGTGAGATGACTTCCCCAAGGTCACACATGTGACTGAGCTGGGAATGGAACCTTCAAATCCTGACAGCATTACAATGATTTGCATCTGGACCCCTTTTCCTAGTTCCATGTTGCCTGTTGTTTCCGCCCGAGGACCTGATGAAACTTTTATATGCAGGACAAGGGAAATGGAAGAATTTCCTAGTGTGAGCCTGGGCACAAGGATGTATTTGCATAAGTGGTCAGGATACTTTTGCTTTCTGTGAACATTTTTGAAAACAAAAAAATATCACTCCCTGATGGTCACAGAAAGTGACTAGAATGGGTCTTGTGCACAGTGTGAATTCTGGGTTTTGTGTGCATGACTGTTTGTGAATACTTCCTTTGTGGTGTTTGCCCATCTCTTGCTGACTGTGGGATAATGATTACCTGAGTGTCTGACTACAATCCTAATTGCAAGGGGTTGAGATTTCACTGGGGCAAAGAAGATCCATCTTGCCCCAGTGCATGCTCATTATTCCACTAGAATTATGTCACTCACTAAGATACCCCTTTTGTTTCAGTGGGTGATGTTATGAAACAATACCCTTTAAGTTAATCAGTATTGGAAAGCTGAGGCTTGCTTTACAGTCACTGTCTTTGATGTCTTCGGTAGTTCATGTAAGGATCTGCCTCTATTTTGCTTTGATTGACAAGCCCTTTTCTATAAATTTGAGCAATTAAGCAGCCCAGTAGCAGCTGCTAAGGAGATCTGCTAAGAGCAACCTGACACAGACTGCTGTGCAGGTCTCCTGCCATTCACTTTGACATTCTGAAACACGATCTGCAATTTAAAACTGCATAGGCAGATTTGTATCGGACAAGTTAGGTAAGTGTACTTCTGTGTTTGCTGTATGTCACTGCTCCAGCTCAGGATTAAACCAGGTCTTGCTAAAGCAACAGAGAATAAATGTTCAATTTGTACTGAATTCTATCATCAAATATTACTATTTAAACAAGGAATTTTAGGATTTCTCTACATGAGTAATGCAAGATTAGCTCATACATACATGTATTTAATTCACTATGTGCATATAATGCATGTATGTATGTGTTTTATATGTCTTTCCAAAGTTTAACCTCAGTGCATTAAGTTTTCCACACTGAAAACTTCATATTTGTATGTGTATATACACACACTGACTGTATATAGTATACGCACATATGAATATGGAGTTTTCAGTGTGGAAAACTTAATGCACTGAGGTTAAACTTTGGAAGGACATACCAAACCGAGCAGTTAGGTCAATGGGACTTTAGATAGTCCAGCTTCTACTTAATCTGCCAGACCCTCCACGGGTGTAAACTGATGTAGCTCCATTGACTTCAATTGACACTGAGTTGTACCAGCTGAGGATTTGTCTCAGTGGATGCAATGCTGTTTTCTGTACAGTTTGCTCTGCCCCCAAGGTGAAATTTCAGTACCTGGGGTTTTTACATGGAAAACTTTATATGAACTAAAAGCTTGAGAGGTACAGAAGGAGTATATTGGTGTAGGGCTTGATTCACTCATTTGGTGCAGTTTCCATCTCCCTTCTCTGGGAGGGCAAGCCGCATTGGGAAGGGGGTGGGGGGATCCTTTCCCAATGGGTTTTGCTGGGGGGAAGCAGGTTTCATAGAAATTTGGTTAGTGGAAGTTGCCTACAAGATGTGCTGAATCAAGGCATTTCTCAGATACCTTGGCCTTGCCCTTCCTTGTCTAGCAACCATCACTTTCTGGGTTGCTTTGGCAGGTTAGCTGCCCTGACCGGCTCTGTCTCCTGGCAAACTGTGTGGATGGCAGGTGGCACGTGCTGCTGCAGCCCCCAGGGAGTGAATTAAGCATTTACATTCTGGAGAACAAATATGTGTGCAAAATATTCAGGGTATTCTTCGCAACAGGCATACTGCGGTAGTGCCCTCCTTCACGCCAGGAGCAGGGTTTACAGTCCGAAGACAAATGAAACATAGGAATGGGGGGTGGGGAGAGAAGACAACTGTTATAGACAAAGGTGTGTGTACAATTGCCCCCGGCTAATTATAAATATTTAGAGTAAGTCCCATCTGTCCCTGATGCCATTATGAATTGGCTGTTTTTTTTAACAAGCATTGCAGCAGAGGTGAGCCTCAAGGAGGGGATCCTGGCTGTTCGGCTCAGTCTGCTTCCTTGTTCCTGGCAGGGCTGTTCAGTGAGCCTTTGACACCGGGTTCCCTCCCACCTCCCTGCCTCTCTCTCTCCACTCCACCCTATTCCCAGTGAAGCTGGAGCACTGCCTCGTCTGCTGCTCTGCAAAATTCGCTATGCTCAGGGGTGGGGAAACCAGTGGCTCACCTGGCTTGACAAACCCTACAGCTAAAGCTTATGAGTTTAATCACAGAACTTATAGCAAACCCAACTACTGTCCTGCATTACCTAGCTGCACTGCCTGAGTTGTATAGAGGGAGGAATAAGGGGACATGCCATCTTCTCACTCCTCCTCACTACTGGATGCATAAAGGCAAAGGGTGACTAAGAGGGGATGGTGCCATCTCCTCCCCTTCACTCCCTACTCTCAGCACTGCAGATACAGTACACATGCCCCGGACTAAGTGTGCTAGCTCCTCGGGGCTGAGCATGTCTCACAGCCTGCTATTTGTCTCCTTTCCGCCTTGGGGTGCAGCATGAAGCTCCGTCACGTGGTCCTGGGCTCCCTACCTCTCCTGATACTGGCTGGCTGTGTCAGCGCACTCAAAGCCTCCAGCATCAACCTGCGCACGTTCATTGGCTGCGCTGTGCGTGAGTTCACCTTCCTGGCTAGGAAACCTGGCTGCAAGGGGATGCGCATCACCACGGACGCCTGCTGGGGGCGCTGCGAGACTTGGGAGGTGAGCAATACCTTGGGGGGTGGAGGTGGCCTAAGGAGCTAGCTTTAAACCAGTGGTTCCCAACCTATTTACCATTGTGGGCCGCATGTGCAGCTCTCTGTGTGTTATGTGGGTCGCATCCGTACAGTATATATACTACCTGTGTGGCCCTGGGGATGTCACATGGGCCGCAGCTCTGCGCTGATTGGGCCACAAGCGGGCCGCAAGTTGAGAACCACTACTCTAAACAGCACCAGTTTTGGTGTCGCTTTCTTTTTTTCAAATGGAGATCGGCAAGTGGTGCAGGAAGCAGCTTATAATTATTCCCCTGGCACCAGGGAGGATGGTCTTGTGGTGAAGCCCCTGCACTAGGACCCAGGAGATCCGCATTCGACTCCTGGCTCTGCCACGGACTTCCTGTGTGGCCGTGGGCTAGCTGCTTAATCTAGCTCTGCCTTGGTTCCCTGACTATAAAACGAGGATATTTCCTTTCTCTCCGCAGATAAATCACACTTAGATTGTCTGTTCTTTGGGGCAGGGACTGTCTTTACTATGTGTTTGTACAGCACCTACCACGATGGGACCCTGGTCTCAACTGGGGCCCTAATGCACTATTATAATACAAACAAATAACCACAATGACAAGACTGTGCTTGGAAGTCAACAAGCCAGCATGAAGGCAAGGCCCCTGGTCTGGTGAATGACGGTCAAAATACATGTGCCAGTGACTGACAAATTTGCCTTGAGTTATTCATTTGCACCATTGTTCAAGGAAACACCTGCATCAAGGGTAATATTTATAAAGTGCTTACGTAATACTCTCATTATGCAATTTGAAAGCCTCTTACGGCTTAAACACTTAGGGAAAAGAGCCCTGTATGACTTTACCGAAAGAAAATTCCTTTGAGATTAAAATGGGGCCTTTGATTCATGGGTAATATATTTTGTTCCAAACAGCAAATCCCAAAGAGAATGTCTTTCTAATTTGGTCCCATTTAAATTGCAGCCCAGGATGAAAATGAGGTAGTTCTGTTCTGGATGGAGGTGTGGGGGTGAGTGGGTAAGAGAGCAAGTCTACACACATTAGAGATCAAACTCATGACTCATTTTAGCTTGCTGTAATGTAAACATTTAATGGGCTGGATCTGTATGTCTTTATTCAGGGGAAATCCCATTAATGTCCGTGGAGTTTTGCTGAGTAAAGCCGAGGGACTCATTCTGCTGATAACCGATGGGGAGAAGTTTTTGAGTTTTGGTTCAGGCTTTCCTACTCCTTCTTTTATTGTCTGGGGGCGAGGAGGCTGGGCCTCTGTTTGCTATCCTTCCCCTGTGGAATAAACAGGGGAGGTGAAGGGGTTTCCACCTCCATAACCTAAGGAGCTTTGAGAGACACATGCATCTTGTCATCTTGCTCCACCATCTCCCACTGCTCCTTGCAGAGCACAGATGTTGAGGAGGCCTTTATTCGACTGGAGCAGAGTTAAGCTAAATTCATTAAGTTTTTGGCCCTCCTGTTCCTAATGAGTTCCAGGATGTATTATATGGGGGACTTAATAATGTGAGGGACTTCTGAAGCACATGGTGTCTGTGATCAGTCTGGGACTCTCTCCCATAAGGAGCACGGCAAGCCCTTTCCACATCACAGAGGGGAAACCAAACACAAACTAAATTATCCCTATGCTGTACTCGGTTGTGCTGCTTCCCCCTGCAGGTTGGAGCGGGCAGGAGAATCCAGAGAAGTCCAGTTGGCTCCTTTGTATCCCTCTGCTCTCCATCCTGTCCCACCCACTCTTTCAAACTTCTCATGAGGAGAAAAGAGGGATCATGCTGCAGAGGCATAACTTCCCGTCCCCATCTGCGGGCACAGGCTGCCCTCCCCTTGCAAGCTGCAGCTGAGCCGAGGACAGGGAGCTCTAGTCAGACCATGGCAGCCCATCCCAGCACTAGAACTGATCAGAAAATGGGGAGGTTTTTTTTTTTTTTTTTGACAGTTTAGACTTTTCAGTGAAAGTCAAAACCACAATTATTTTGGCCAAAACCTGAAAAATAAATCTCATGGGTGTTGTACTACAGGTGTCTCATGCTCTGGTCTCCCTTGTGGGCTGGGACAGACTACACCTCTCATGATGCCCTGTGGTTCCCCCTCTTGCTGAGCCTCAGTAATGCATCATGGGAGTCCCATTGCCAGAGTGCTTCAGGGACTAGATCGGCTGGCTGGAGAGCCTGGCCCCTAGAGGAGACTGCAGCATCCAAACTACAACTCCTCCCACGCAGCATTGTGGTGGCATTTATTAATATTTTTTTGTTTTTAGGTGTTTGGGTTTTTTGATGAAAAGTCAAAATTTTCCACAGAAAGCAGTGTCACTTTTTGTGCAATGTTTCGTTTAGTTGAAACCCCAATTTTCTGTAAAAATACATAAATAAACAAATCCGTTTTGAGAGAAAAGGTTTTGACCAGCCCTAGCCAGCACCTTCCATTTCAAAAGAATTCTCAGGGAAATGGTCATAAAACCGAAAGGGAAATAGTGTAGTGGGACCCATACAGCACTCAGCCTAAGGATTATTTCTAGCCAGTCTTTATGGACCTGGGCCTGCAAACCAATTGTCCCTACTTTTGTGATTAATCCCAGGGAGGTAGCTGGGACTGTGGGGGTTGCAGGACCAGTGCTATTCGTGCCTGCTCAGAGCTGTCCTGAGTTCCTCTTGCCTTTGTCTGATGTCAGCATTTCCCCCCACCTAACAGAAGCCTGTGCTGGATCCCCCGTACATCGACGCGCACCATCGAGTCTGCACCTACAACGAGACTAAGCTGGTTACGGTGAAGCTGCCGAATTGTGCTGCTGCTGTGGATCCTTCCTACACGTACCCTATGGCCATACGGTGTGACTGCGGGGTCTGTTCCACGGCAACTACTGAATGTGAGACTATCTGAGGCCCCCGCCCCCTGCTGGACAGCTGCTCTCGGCATCTTGGGCCAAACTCTGTCCTGATGTCTGCCCAGAGTAGCTGCAGGATTGCGGGTGGTGTAAGTCAGCACGGAATTTAACCCTATGGCTGTAAAACTTCTAATCACTGACCCTTCTGTACAGTAGAGTCATAAGCTTCTCCTAGCTGCCAGTTGTTTAAAGATCTATTTGTTGCAGTAAAGTAATAAGGAGCCTCACAGCAACATATCAGATGAAAAGTACTGATACAACTTGCTCTAGCCACAGGCAGTTCACAGTGTGAACTTGCCTTATGCATAAAGGGCACATTTAGTTAGAAGTCATAGACACGTTGAAATTGACAAGAAGAGCATTAAGGGCTTAGTAACAATGAATTTGTACATTTCAGGTTTATTTCTCCCAACCCTGAACGCACTCAGCAGAATCCCTTCAACTCCCATTAGGCTGGTTTCTCTTCTAATTTACATGGGTGTAAACCAGGAATAACTACATCAAGGAAAATGGAATTATAGGGCTTTGAGACCAATATCAGTGAGACCAGAATTGGGTTCCGAAACATCTGTAACATGAATGCGAAGATAATTGCATCATAATGACCCTGATGCAGCACTTGCTTAATTCCTTTGTTTAATAGGAATGGACTTTGGCATGTGCTTCAAATTGGCACGTTTACGTGTTTTGCTGAACTGGGTCCACTGCGCATGAAATCTTATGCAAAAGCCAAACCAGGAGAAAATTCCTTAAAAAAAGAAAAAGCCCGTCAAATCTGAAAGAAAAATTAAACATTTCTTCCCATGCTGGTTCTGCTTGGAAAGAGGACAAGAACTGCTTTAATGTAAATCAAAGAGGCTCTCTATGGCCTGTGAGTCTCTCTTGATGATCTCTCCCACTTTGTCAAGATGATCCGAGAGGGGCTATGTAGGATCACGCTACAGTCCCCTGTGCAGCTTAGCTCCCTGGAGACCACGTGCTATGGGCTGGCGTAATGCAACGAGGATGCTCACCATGAAAGCTTTAAAATTGTGCCTCTTATGGCCAGCTCGCGTTGCCACAGTATGTGTGATATTCCCTGTGCTTAGTGCAGGAGTTTCATTTAGTTACAAAGACCATAACAAGGTTTCCAAGCACTATCCACAAGTGCTTAGAGATCCACTGGCCGCCACATGGGGAGAGGGGAACTGCAGCTACAAATATACCTCAACAATGGTCCCTGACCAGTTGCATAGATGTCCTGTGCCCTGGCTCCAGGTTGGAGAGGAGGATTTGGCATCTTCTATCCCTGAATTGTTTCACTCTACATACATGGTTGGTTTCGATTGTTGTGAGAACAGGAATTTTGCCCAGTGTGAGCTGTTAGCAGGAGCACACAAGATAAAACAACTTTCCAACATAGTTCTTCTGATAGTATTTCTGAACAGATTAATGCTAAACACATGATTTACCCACCTAAACCCTGATTAGGGCTTGAAAATCAGGCAAATCAAACAGCCTTGTCTCTTGGTTAGATTGCCTTCCTGTCCCAAGAATGCATGCTCAAAACTACCAAGAAAGCTTACTTGAAGTTTCTTCTGCCCTTTGAAATATATCTTTTAATTTAAGCTGTAATTTATTAAATGCTGTAATTTTGTGCCCATTGAATTGCAAAAGCTTCATGCCACTTGTGTAGGAATAATGGTGGATTTTTATAGCTTTGAATAGGCAGACTGCTGCCCTGAGCAATAGTGTAGTAGCAGCTTTCTGCTGACCAGGATGTTAACTGCCTTTAACAATTCTGCAACTTTTTTCTAGTTGCAGCTCCCATCTCTGCAGTCATGGTGGTGGTGTAAATAGCATTTCTCATGTCCTGAGCAACTTACAAATCTCTGTGTCCTTAATAAATCTGAACTCATATTATGAAAGCAATTTGAGACATGCTTCTGTTTCTGACTTCTTGGTTAGCTAAGCTGCAGCAAAGCAAACTCTTCTGGACACCTGCTAAAAACTTCTGTGAAGCTCAAATTCTGATCATTTGCCTCACAGACTGATGTCTTACCATGAGCCTGATTGCACTGTAGTTGGTAGTCATGGGATTAGGACTGAGGTTTGAGAGTGGTGAAGTGCTCTTCAGAGCTAACAGGGTCTTCAGACTTTTCCCAAATGTGGGAGTGGGTAACATACGACCGTCTGTAGGAGCAGCTATTGTACACAGTGACTGAGTGTTCCAACCGATGATGGGGCCAGACAGATCAGGAGATGGAAGAGGGAGAGTGGGAAGAGCTGAATGATTAGAACCAAACTAACACTTATAGATGCAAAGAAGCTGAATGACAGAGAGCAAAGGTTGTGGGAGGCAGGTACAAGGTGAGAGACTGAGGCCACCAATTTATTTCACACGAACTACACTGAACTCCCTTCAGTTAATTGTGGGTACTGCTAAGCTGGGGTGGGTTCATGGTGCCCTAAGGCAGAAGATGCTATTCCTTATTTCCTATGCAATTAATGCTGGAGATCATAGAATGGGCAGGACCATAATAGTCATTTAAGGGGCTAAACTCAGCATTGGTGTGAGCATAAATCTGGGGTTCAATTAGGAAGTCTTTACTCATGCAAGTTCCCACTGATCTAGTCCTTGAGATCTCACCTCTTAAGTTCAGCCAAGGAAATATCCTTTTATGCCAGGGCTGAATTTGGTCTCAGGCTCACTCTCTCTCTTTTAAGGAATTGTTTTGGTGGGTTACAGAGAGGATGCTAATTAAGAGTACAGTTGCAGTTGTCTAAATTCTGCAACAAGCTTTAGTGCAATATTGACAATTTACAAGTGGGTCGTGGCTAGTGTTGCCATCTTGCAATGGTTTAAAGGAGGACAGACATTTTGTGACCTGTGCAATACTGGATCTGCAACAGTACTGTATCCAAATCACCTTTGAGAGAAAACAAGGATAACAAGTATGTGAATAAGGGGCAAACACTTGACTTTGTGATAGTCTTCCAAATGATCCCCAATGAGCGGTGACTATCTGGCAATAGTCACTGGCAATAACTTTCCAAAGCTTAGCTGAAAAATGCATCTTTGACAGAATACACATGGCAGCCAAAATACCCACAAAGTTCAGTGACTTTCAGTTCAGTGTGTGGAATTGACTTACCAACTTGGTCTTTATTTTCATGGAGGCACACTGACTAGGGCTTACATGTCAGCCATGTCCCCTAAAGCCAGAGGTTCAATTTTCAAAACGGGGTCCACTCAAATCTTCATCCATCCAAGGTTGATAAACTGACTTCCCCTTTGCGGGCATTAAGCTTCTCTTTGTAAGAGTAGTGGTTCCTTGAATGAAAGTCTCTTTTCCCTAGCGTTCCCTCCCCCCCATACTTTTGTTATTCCTGGGCAAATTCTGTACCAAAAAATTAAAAATTCTGAGCACAATATTTTCAAATTCTGCATATTGTCAAAATAACACAATATAATCACACCATTTTAATTGCTTTTGGTGATTTATTTCAAAATACCTGTCAGCAAGTATGTCTGTAACAAAACAGACAAAGATTTGGAAAATGTATTTTGACAAATAGATTCCTTACTAGGCACATTAATACAGAACTCTGAATAATAATTCACTTACACTACAATACAGAACCATATTTCCTGCACCTCCCAGAAGCAGTGCAAAGGCTGGGGGGAGGGCGGAGTCAGGGGTAATGGTGGAGCTGAGGGAGAGGGAAATAATTGCTGAGAAGGAGCCTGGGTGTGAACTTTGAGCATTGTTAGGTATGGGTCAGAAAAGTATGGAACAGGTTTTTTGGGGGTCAGGGAAGGACTGTTGGGGAGCTTCCCCCATGCAGACCCTGGCTGAACCCTAGCCTCTCCTATTCAGTCAGGCACATGTGTCCCTCCATCCCCACTCAGACACCCACTCCCCACCATCACCATGTGGCCCTGCGCCTCCCTCCTCTCTGTGGCCCTGTGCCTACGCTCCCATTCAGCCCCTGCCCCAGTCTGTCGTCCTCCACTAGCCCTTAGAGCCCCTGTCTGACCTCACCCAGCACCCCACACTGTCTCCCCATAGCTCTTCTCCTGACCTGGCCTGCTGTGAAGAAGGCTCTCTAGGCTCTTTCTTCCCTAGCTAGCTGGGAGCTGCTGCTGTGTTTTATCACCACAACACCCTCTGGTGGACAAAAGACAGAACTGCAGCAGCTTTCCAGAAGCTTTTTTCTGTGCAAAAAAAAAAAAAATTAATATGTGCGGTTCATTAATTATGCACACACAATGGTGCAGAATTCCCCCAGGAGTATTTTGTGGAGCACGCTGGTTACTACCTTGCATCCGATACTATCCACTAGAGTTGGACAGAGATTTTCAAAATTAGAAATTTTGAACAAAAAGGGTAAAATTTCATGAAAATTTAAACTGACTTTTTGCTCAGCTCCACTTTCTGCTGTGGAAAAATCAAGATATAACTGTGCCTTTGAATACATAAGGTGACAGTTGGCTTTTATGAAAATTACATATCCAAGAGCAGAATTGTTCCCAAGAAAGGACGTTACAGGTGCTTCTGCTTTGCAAAGTTTGGACGACAGATTGTTACTCTCCTGCTGAGAGAGACCATGGGTCTAAGCATCCATGTCAGTTCAGTGATTTTTCTAATGAGGGATGTATTTATGTTCTGAATGATCATGAAAGGAAGGATTGTTTCATGATTAAGGCACTGGGCTGGGACTCAGAAGGCCTGTCCTCAAGTCCTGGCTCTGCCCCAGACTTCCTGTGTGACCCAGGGCATTGCATTTAATCTCTGTCTCCCAGGTCCTCTTCTGTAAAATGGAAACAACAAATCATCTTCCCTCCCACCCTTTGTCTTGCCTCTTTAGACTGTGATGTCTTTTGGGGGTGGGATTGTCTCACTGTGTGTTTGTACAGCACCTAGCACAATGGGCTGCTGATATTGGCTGGGTCTCTAGGTGTTACCGAGTGTAAATAATAAATACCGATAGTAATAATAACATATCAGCTTTTTTTCTTTGTAGACATTCACTATAAATGCTCATTGGTTTCTGAAGTGCTCTCTCACTTGTATTGCTGTCGTGACTTCCTCCAGCACATCTGACCACACAAGAGAAGCTCTACTATTATGTTCTACTCACTTTTCAAACTTCCTTTGCTAGTGGTGCCTAGAGGAGGCTGCGGGAGGCCCAGTACAAGCAACTGCCGGCTTTCTGGCTGGAGAATGGGTGCATCTGCTACCATGTTCTCATATTCTCCTTGGACTTCCTTATCCTGGATACAGCCTACCCTTTGTACCTGTGATGTCTGACATCAGGCTCATGAGACTTCGCCAAGGAAGGTTACATTAAACAAATCCAGGGCCATATTCTCAGCTACTGTGAATCAGCCTAGCGCCAATGACTTCAGTGAGGCTATCCCAGTTTATACCAGCTGAGTATCTGGCACAACATTTGAGGAGCAGATCTTGTTGCCCTTCCTTTTCTCTCCAGTGTTAAGTTTGCCTAGGCTGCTGCTTAAGGTCACCCAAGTTCTCAAGTTGGGGAAGCCTGGCAGGTTTCAAAAATGTCTCTCAAACAAATAGGTTCTACCTGACTTTAGTGGCTGGATGCAGGACTTACCTGGGTGAGGTTCTCTGGCCTATGATGTGCAGGAGGTCAGACTAGATGATCCCAATGATCCCTCCTAGCCTTGGAAGCTATGAAAGGGAAAGGTTTGACAATAAAGGCAGCGTTTTTAAGAAGTTCTCATAACTCTACCCAGAATGAGGGTAATCAGATTCCTGTTTCCATCCAGCACATACGGGCTGCCTTATCTGCTGTACTTTCTTTGGCCCCTGAAACATTCCACTTCCTTCCCCCTCCCGCCCCTTGTTTAGAAGGAAGGTTATATAACTAATAATCTGTCTTGTCATCAATAAGCTTTTGTTGGAGGGTTTTTATTACCCACTAGTTAGAGTTGTCAGTGAGTTGCAGAAAACTGACACTTGTGTCGGAGTTATTAATAGCTGCTGTACCAGGAGCGCTCAAGCTATCTGTTAAACTGCTTCAAGCTGGCTTCTTTCCAAAATGCCATTAATATTCACAGCCACACACACAAAAGCCTGTATGATATTGTAATGTTCAGGTGGAGACCTGAGCCAATAAGGCCAAGTGATAATCTGGCCTTCACTAAACTCCTGCTTTAAAAAAGTGCTATCGTCAGCTAGAGAGATGGAGCCGTTAACGTGTGATTTTCTGGGGTGTGCTACTTAATTGTAACAATCCCAATGCTGTTTGAATACATGACATCAAAGACACCACTTAAAACATCAGGCTACGCATAGCTTATGAAAGCCAACTGGGGGAGGGAGGGAGAAGATCCAGGGGGGTGGGGGTGTCTGGTTCATGGAGATCATGTCTAATTAAACATCTTAGAGATGACAAGCTGCCAACATACCTTCAACATGCACTCAAGAAACCAGCTCTCAGCATTAACAATCTTGCCAAATACCACTCGGTCTCCAACCTTCCATTCTTGGTGAAAGTTGAGAAGAAGATAGCAGGCCAATTCCAGCATCAGCTGATCACATCCAGTCTTTAGCTAACTACCTACGCTGCAGAAGTGGGCCTGGTATGGAGATAGTACTGGGTGAGTGAGTGTAAAGGAGCAGACTCACCCCTGTGGCACCTCCTGCTGGTTGTTGGGAATTAGCTCTTTTCCAGCCTGGAGCACCCTCTGCAGGCCAGTGATCCACACAGCTCTGGGCCCCCATGTCCCTCACAGACCCTGGTGCCCCTTTCTCTGGGGTTCTGCCCCCTGGCAGTACCCCCACACTCTGCCTCTGGGTCTCCCCTTCCTGGGGAAGCCCCAACCCACTATCCCCCCCTTGCCTCAGTCTGGGCAACTGCCAGTCATCCCCAAGCCCCCGCTCCCTGGGGCAGACCACAGTGTAAAGGCCACTCATCATAGGCAAGGGGGTTTGGACCTGCTGCCTTCCTCTGCCTCCCAGTACCTCTATGGGCCTTGGACCAGGCCCTGCAGCCTGGGGAGTTGCCAGCCTGGAGCACCCCCCTGCCTAGCCTGCTCCTTCCCCAGCATGGCACCACCCTCAGTACCCTGTCAGGCAGCCAGGCCCTGCTCTCTCCCAGCCTGGAGAAAGACTCTTTGGGCCTCTGGCTCACAGCCTTTTTATACAGGCCACCTGGGGCCTGATTGGGGCGTGGCCCAGCTGCAGCTGCTTCCTCAATCAGCCATCCCCAGCCACAGCCCTCTCCAGGGCAGCTTTTAACCCCTTCTATTTTAGGAGCAGGGTAGCCACCCCGCTCCAGTGAGGTATGATCTCAGGGTTACCAGATACCCCATGCTGATCTCATTAGATCTGTCTATAGCCTTCAGAACTGCTGTCCAGCACCCCGGGGAATCTCTTCCAAAGGACTGTCTGAAACCATCATAGTGAGTTTATCCCCATTCTCCCCAGTCAGGGTTAAGAACATATGAATGGCCCACACTGGACCACAGCAATGGTCCAGCTAGCCCAGTATTCTGTCTTCTGACAGTGGCCAGTGCCAGATGCTTCAGAGGGAAAGAACAGAACCGGGTAATTATCAAGTGATCCATCCCATGTCATCGAGTCCAGCTCCTGGTTGAGTTCGGAAACAGTTATTCTTCCCTGAGCATTCCCACCTGTAGAGTCAAATAAATCTCTGTATTGTCCCCTCTTGTTCAAAATGTGTGAGGCTGAGAGTGTGGGTTGCAGTGCCTTCTGGATGTAGCACTAGGTGTTTTTGTAGTTCTTTTTGCTGCCACATCTGTTTACTGGAAATGTCCTGCCAACTAGAGGTGATTAAAGTCTGTTTCAGTTTGGGTAAATAAATATAGAGGCATCGGACAGTTACAGAGTCACTCTCCAACTAATACCATCAAAAGACATAAGTTTATTTTAATGGAATAAATGTATTACTATGTACAATACAAGATATTAATGAGTTGTTATAATATACAATAATTACATGTTTAAAAGAGGGTAAGCCAAAGCATACAGGATTCTGGGTTTTAAATAGAAAATGAACACTGTTAACAAACTTTTGAATAAGCAAAACATAACTGCTGAAAAAATGTATTTGCTTGGTTTCAAGTTATTTCTTTAATTTGAATTTTGAAACTGAGTCCACATCCAGAAAGGATATGACACCTTCATGTCAAATATAACTGTCCACCACTAAGCCTCTGTTTTAACCAGAGCCTGAACCCATTTGTATTGTGCATGGAATGCTTTTAGGAAGAACTGTTAGCAGACACAGAAATTCAGTTGCTTGTATGAAGAAAAGCAAATGCCTCAGTTCTTAATCTGCTGTCTTCTCAGAAATTTTCTTATAATAAGATAGAGGGAATGCTGGATTCTGCTTCGTAAGCCGATGAGTATGGTTTCTTCATGTTTTCTTCCCTACCGGTTTCAGACAAACCTGGTGGGACTATGGAGCTAGTGCTGAGAGCTGGCATCACAGTCCTACTGTGAATATAGTCAGTCACGCTAAAAACAAACCATTTCTACAGTCTTACCGGTCAGTATTTCTACCTGTTTCTCATTAGATTGTCTGTTACATTTTGAGACATGAAGATTGCAGGTCAGTGACAATAGCTGTGAATCACAATGCAAACAACCTTGAATCAAAGTGAAAGTGAATCAATGAGGAGGTTACAAGTAGCCAAAGCTGCGACCTGGCCAACCAAGTACAAAAGTAAAGGTGGAAGCCTGCATAATAATACACCATAGGCTGATGTGAAACAAATGTGATGCCAGCCAGTCCAGTTTCAGCTTCTGAAAAATGTGCCACTTGAAAAATATTGTTACGATGATGACTTTTGCCGTGGTCCTCAACAGGGATTCGATCCCAAAGCTCAAAGCATTGCCTCAACTGCTTGAACTAAAGAACTAAGGCCCAGATCCTGAAAAGAAGGAGTCTAACTCCCATTGAAATCACCAGAAGTAGCTGCCTAAATACCTTTAGGGATCTGGGTCTAAGTCCCGTGGGGCATGTCTACACTGCAATTAGACACCCACAGCTTGCTCATGCCAGCTGACTCGGGCTCACAGGGCTCAGGCTGAGGGTCTGTTTAACTGAAGTGTAGACTTCTGGGCTTGGGCTGCAGCCTGAGATCTGGGACCCTCCCACCTCACAGGGTCCTAGAGCCCAGGCACCAGCTCGAGGCAGGAGGTCTACACTGCAATTAAGCAGTCCCTTAGTCCAATCACGAGTCAGCTGGCATGGGCCAGCTACAGGTGTCTAGTTGCAGTTTAGACATACTCTTAGGTAATCCTTTGGAGACCAGGTGCAGAGGGCGACATGTAACACACACTGAACAGTGGGTTACATTAAGTTATGGATAATCATGCTTCACATGCCTGACAATTTCATCAGTGAAGACTCTATGGGTCCAGTCCTGCAGACATAACCCAGATAAAACAATCAAACCAACAGCCCATCAAATTTCAGTGAGATCTTTCACTGGGCAAGAACTGTTGCCTTGGGTCTTAGCTGACTGCTAAGGCAAAGGCTGGTGCTCAGTTTTCTTCCACTCTTCTGTTCATGCAGCACTGAGAATAACAGAGGAAACTACATGCAGTAAGTAAGAAAGTAAGCCTTGCTTTAAAAACAAAACAAAAGAGATGTCCTCGCTGCCCAGAGGACAGGGGTCAAGATTACAACTAGTCAAAAAACGTTCACTGAATTTTTTTTTTGCTGAAAAACAATTATTTGGCTTTTTGACTGGATCTTTTTGTACAATTTTCCTTTTGGTCAAAATTTTCTGGGTTCTGATGGAAAACCAGAAACCAAAAGTTTTTCCTTAAAATAATTTCTATTTATGGATTTTAAAAAAAATCAGTTTTTGGTTTATGAAAACCAAAATCTTTTACCAAAAACTGATTTTTTAAACCAAAATGGTTTTAGAAAGCTGAAAATTGTTTGCAAGATTTTTATTTAAAAATGAAAAATAATTGTCATGTTAAAAGCAACTCTAGTAAAGATGCACATCTACTTAAGAAACTGCTTTTAAATTCTGGACATGCACGAGGTCAAGAACAGCTTGCTGGGTACATAATATAAAACTGACTAACTTAAAATAGTTGCAGCTATGATGGGGGAAATCAGGGTACATCTATACAGTAAATAATCTTCTGCAGAGTGTCTCTAAATGTTATATGGTCAGCTGTATAAAAATACCTCATTACAAGGTCACTGGAGTATCCTTGGCTCAAATTCAGCCCTAGTGTGACTAGAACTGAGGATGGAATTGGCTCAACCTGTCTATCTGCTCAAAGATTTGACAGCCTTAATAAAGAAGACAGAAAATAGTGGAAATTTGAAGAGATGTTTTCAAATGCACTCAGCATTGGCCTAATTCAGCTTCTATTGAAGTTTTCCCTTGAGGTCACTAGGAGCAGAGTTAGGCCAGTAAGTAAGGCTGCGTGTCTGTCACGGAGGTCACAGAAATCATTGATTCCGTGACTTTCTGTGACCTCCGTGACTTCTGTGGTTCCAAGCCAATGGGAGCTGAGGAGCTGGTGCTTTTGGTGGGAGCAGCGCACGGAGCCCCCCAGGCTTTCCCTTGCCCTAGGAGCTGCAGGCACACTCTAAGCCAGATAGGGAGCCTGCGAGCACTGCCAAACCCACCCCCCAGCACCAGTGGGGGTCCTGGGCCACCCTCCAGCACCAGCAGGGGTCCCGAGTCACCCGCCCAGCACCTGTGGCACCCGCAGACCGCCCCCCCCTTCCCAAGCACCCGCGTCCCAAGTTTTAGTTAGGGGTATATAGTAAAAGTCATGGACAGGTCATGGTTACTGACCTGTCCATGACTTCTACTAAAAATACCCGTGACTAAAACATAGCCTTACCAATAAGAAGCACTTTTGAAAATCCCACGCTAGACTCTTTAGTTAGAGGATTCAGATGGAGATTGTTATACAGACCCTTCCTACCATACACAGACTGTTGTGCAAAGTGATTCTTTCAAGGGGCAGTAATTACTAGCAACACTTTATAATATTAAAACAGAACTTCAAAACTCAAGTGGCCTTGTCCTGATTTATGCCCACTCATATAATGTTTGCATGGCTTGGAATATAAAAACTAGATTTTGATTAGATTTGTTAGTTCTTTTTCTGTTTCTAGTAAGTTTCATGCTGTGGTTCCTATCACTGCTGTGTTTGGGATCCCAGGAGTAGCTTGGAAAGTTTACCTTTGCACCCATGATTCAGAAAGTTTTCACTGACATTAAAAACAAATATTGAAAGCATTTCTATCAATAGCAGCTATTGGATTCTCCCTAACCTTTTAAAAACTTAATTTTGGGGCCCCAAATTTACTGATTGTTGTCTTTGCAATGTGACTTTACAATTCTGCTCCAGAAAATTATAATGATATCTTTGCCTAAAATAGATATCACACTTTCACTGCATTCGATACCTAACTGACTTTTCTATTCATTTTGACTATGCATAAAAATTTCCATGCATATTTCATTTCATTATTTTCTGTGATAAGAATGGAGGCTGCAAACCAGCAACACTGAAATCAATGGAAGTCTTCCACTGAAGTCAGTGGATCCTCATTCCCTCTAGAAAAACATTTGCTTTTGTTACAGATTTTTTTCTTCATTTTTACACAGTACAAATACATCTAGAAACTGTCTTTGATCTCAATTGTTTTGAGCTCGCTTCCTGGTAGAAGAGATGCTGCTCCACTCCAGCTCATGCTATGAAGCTAGAAAGAGTTCAGTCATTTACAGCTGTAGGAAGCAGATGAAACATGACAGAAATCCCCTGGGACAGGGCAAAATTTTACAAAGGATAAAGCATGTGCAGCTAGGCACATGTAATCTACTGTTTTATGTAACATGTAGCACCTGTGTTGCTGAGAGTGCACGCTGCATTGCTTTCATGCTGCAGTGCAAATGTGCTTTCAAACCAACCTGGTTTACTGTGAAAAGAATCAGCAACAATTCAGTTTAGTTTTGAGCTGGTAAGTTCTAATACTATGAACAAGGAGCCATCTGTTCCCTCTTTGTAGTAAAAAGGCTAAGAGCTACACCAGTATTACACAAAGCTGAGCTATGCTAATTAATGGGTATCATCCCACCCAACCAGGAGAGAGTTTGCCGGCAGCAGCAGCCAGCAAGACTATAGAGAGCCAATGAAGAGCTTTTCCTGCAATGAGGGCATGTGGATTATGGAAATGGCAGCACTCTTTTCTAAGAACTTGTCCACCCTGGGGATTTGTCCCAGCTACTGCCATTGGTGTTCACACCAGTGTAGCTACACGAGCAACAGCCAGTCCTGTAAAAGTGAACTACTAGACACCCCAATTTGCACCCGTGTAACTGAACCTGGTTTCAAGCAGTTCTTAAGCTGCTCCAGTGCAGATGGTGGTTATAGCCTACGTTAGGGGTGTGCATTGAAACAACTACACTGCTGGCTGCCACCAGTGGTTGAAATCTCCAGCGTAGACAAGGGCTGAGAATTTCAACATTGGCTAGTGACTATGGGTGCTTCAATTTCTGGGGGTCCAACTTGAGAGACCTGGGAGGAGCCTGATTTTCAGGGTGGGGTGTTCAGCACTTTTTGAGCATTGGGCCCTTTAAGGTACCCAGAGTTTGAGGCATCCGCACTTAGGAGTCACTTTGAAAATCTCGGCCAAAACCAAATTGACACTGCTAGCCATGTGAGATGAAGAACAGACGCACCCCACAGACGAGCAGATAAGTCCCTGAATACTGAAACATCCACTGTATAGGTCTGGTTCAATGCAACGATGTGGAATTTTGCTCACTGCAAATGAAAGCTGCTCAGAGCAACGTGAAGATGTACGTTTCTGGAGTAATTTGCTTTGGTTTTTCTGGGTAGCATGCAAAGGGTTTGGCTTTGCCCTGCCTCTCCTCCACATTTCATTAGCCCACCCCTCTTTCCTGGAGTTTGCGGATATTTTGTGGGACCATTTTGGGTGCTGTAGGTTGATTGAGTACAGTGCCAAGTGGGCTTCTGGATAGGATTTGCGGGAAGGGCTTATTGGCAGTTGATATTTTTTTGTCACACAAGCTGCCAGAGTATATGGCCAAAGGTGATTCACTGATTAGCTAGAAGGGGTTTAATTAAATGGTCTATGCTACACGAGGACCGTCAACTAAGGGCCAGATCCTGCCACCCTCACTGACATGGAGCAATACCTTACTACACAAGCAGGGCATGGGTCTCCTTGAAAAGTGAGGCTCTACTCAGCGTGAGTAAAGGTGTAAAATCTGGCCCCTTAGGAATGTAGGAATAAATCTGAGCCTTGCCTAGAGCTTAGTGTTGATTAGAATGCAATATAAAGTAGCAAGACCCAGAGTCACACGTCGTACTGATAGTTTTGTTACTTAATGAAATTAAATGACACTTAAAAAAGAAAGACAGAGACATTTCGATGAGAGACACTGATCAAGCAAACCTCTTTGGTGTTGAGGCAGGTCTTTCAGGCACCTGATCCTGCTCTTGTTGAACTCAGTGGGAGTTTGGCCACTAACACCAGTGGGAGGAGGCGTGGGCCCTAGGGCGTCCTTTCTTAGCTATGTTAATCTTTAGCATCTAATTCCCAGATTATTAACAATGCAGGCTTTCAGGGTCGAATCCAACACCCACTGAAGTCAATGGAACGACTCCCATCGACGTCACTGAGCGCCAGATTGGGCCCTTCTTGAGAAAAACATTTTGTTTCTTGATCTGATGTACCAGCTTGTTCTTTACAAGTTGCGTGGTAGCTGTGGCGGTAGATATTTAAAAGGCAGAGCAATGAGAGGTGTGCACACTCACTAGGGCTAGGACCTACAGGGCAAAAGGGAGAGAGACAGTGGCTCTGGGGAACCTGCTACTGCCCATGCACTACAAGGGGTGGTATGGCACAAAAGATTAAGGGTGCTTCTTACACCCCCTTACTCCATTGCACCAGCGTGCAGGGCCAGCCACAATCTGACCCACACTAATTCAGTAGCATCCTCTCCTACATGACATGACAGGAGAACAGGCAACATGGGCAATCTTGTTAAAATAGATCACAGAAATATCACTAAACATATTGTATATGTTGTTGAATTTAGGGCCTGATTGGAAGCCCCTTGAAGTCAACTGAAAGGAGCCTATCAGCATCAGTGGCTTTTGGATCAGGCCTTTAAATATACGTGTACAAACATTTTTCTTGTAGCTCCTCATTAGATACCCCCTTGGCACCTTTAGGCTGAGAGATCCAAAGTTGACTAAGGGAGCTGAATGCCCAATTCAGACAGTTCTGAAAATCTCAGCTTCAGTTTTCCAGTCCAGGCTGCGTGCCCCAGGCTCTGCATTCAGTTTTATGGACTTAAGAATGGTTATATGTTAAGAGTGCCAAGCTTAACAAAGTTTGTCGCTGGTGGCAGCTCGGTTCAGAATTGCTCCAGTAAAAATCATAATTAAGACAAAAGCCTTCTTCCAAATTAACTAGAAAAGCTCTTGAATTTTATTAGGCTGAAGAAATTTCTCACCCCTGAAGAAATTTCTCATGCAAGACAGACAAGCACTCCTATCCGCTGGAATATATTTTGTTTAATTACTAAGTGCCCTATCCTGCATTACATATATATACATAACTGAGGTTGACGTCTATGGAAATCCTGTAAGCATTAGGATTGTTTGATCAGACCCGGTGTGACAACAGAGCATCCATTTATTGGCATGCACCGTCAAAGAGCTCACCACGAAAATTTTTCCTGGGACCCTATTTACGTTTAGTTATTAATTAAACCAACTCTTGATAGAATATGTAGGTTTAAAAAAAAAGCCCAGGCTAGGATTTAGCACATTCCTTTTAAGATCTGAACGGATTTGAAAAGATAATAGGCTATTAACAAAAGTAGGTCTGTCAGAAACGGCTTTGATATCAATTGAGATAAACTATGATCATTGTCAAATAATTTCTTGGAGTAGTTTTTACTTTTTACTTACTCTAATAAGCTTTAGAATAACATTATGAATTCAGGGCCTGATTTCCAGGGGGCACTGCAGGTGCTTGGCACCATAACATCAGGTTGCTGGTCTACAGCTTTTCGGTAGGGCAAATGTTTATTGTTTCTGTTGTTTCTAATGGTGCTTGAAAAATAAGCTGATGTTTCTATTCATTTCCGTGTTTCTGCTTTAGAACCATCAGTGGTGTCACAACAACTCTGGGAATAGTCTTTGCTCATCCGTTCGTAGTCCATCTGCTGGCTCCGTAGCAGAAAAGCACAAGGTACTGTAGGCCAATTTTCAAAGGTCATTCTTAACTCTGCCCACAATATTTAGAAAGGGCAATGGCTTGTGCCTCTACCACTCACATTCACCCATGCAAGTGGAGCTCCTTCCCTCAAAAATACATTGTGAGTTTTACAGCTGGGAAGTTACCCGGCATAGAAACATGTGCACTCACAAATACAGTCGGTGGGGAGAGAGGGCAATTAAAGAAGCCTTTTGAAAATTTGGCCTTGTAGGGCCTACATAAACTCTGGCTATATTTAAAAATTTCTTTTTTGATGGCAGGGAATTAAAAAATACATAGAATCCAGAGGCCATTTCTAAGTGGATTGTTACCCCTTGAGGGTAGGTAAAATTTTGGTCATAAGCAGCTTGAAAGCATCTCTTTAATTCACAGTTTTATCACCTTGCAAAATTGATTTACTTCACTTTATAAGTGAAAAAAAAGTCTTGCCTTGCATTAATTAAAATATTTTTTCATGAATAATAATATTCCTCCATCTACTTTCTCTACTATGCAATGATTTGTAGAGAGGTCTGTAGTTTTTAATATATGAGGATATTAGCATTTTAGCATCTATTATCACAGTATTTAGTTTCCCAAAATTACTGCAGTTATATTGATGATATAATTGGTAATTTAATTTCTGATTTAACATGCTTATCATATGTCATACCATCATTATTAACCGGCATCATTGATATTAAACAGCACCCAAACCCCACCATTCAATTATTTGTGGCTTCCTCGGAGGCATGATAGGAATGATATATTGCACTCTTCCAATGTACTCATTATTTTATGATAAGCTCAGTTGTCAATCTAGAGTTTTAGTGTCTCTTCAATTTAGAGGAGCTGTAGCATTATCAGGCAGATCCAACCTTAGGGCATATATTGCAGTTCAGGTGAAAGAGACTTGGCCCCCATTTTTCCCTTACCCAGAGACTCATAAGTATGTGTATACAGTATATCAACTCAATTCCTGGGGAACGGAATAAGCATGCCATCTTCCATTGAAATCAGTGGCAAACCTCAGTGGGGTCAGATTGAGCTCTAAACCCTTGATACGAAGTCCTTTGAAATAATTGATGGGGGAGGGGGCTTTTGTTCATTTCATGGGCATTTGGGTCAGGCCCTAAGTCAATAAAATATTCCCCAAACATTTCTATATCCAGTCTGCTCCTAGCTTTCCTGCTGCACCTCTAATACGTGGGAGTCCAGTGAACCCACTGCCAGACATGCCACCTGCAGCCCAGCTGCACTAGGAAATTAACACATTCACCTAACCGAGATGCAAACCACAGCTCCTTTCATACGGAAGAAAATGGCATCGTCTCCGGGCTCGCTTTCTGGTCTGAGCTATGTTTCCCAAACTTTCTGTCAACATATTCTAGGACAACTCCTTTGACAGGATGAAACAGGAGCCAGCATGTTCACTAGGGATACTAGACAAATTAGAGGATCGGGGCAAAAGAAATCTGATGAGGTTCAACAAGGACAAGTGCAGAGTCCTGCACTTATGATGAAAGAATCCCATGCACCGCTACAGACTAGGGACCGAATGGCTAGGCAGCAGTTCTGCAAAAAAGGACCTAGGGGTTACAGTGGACGAGAAACTAGATATGAGTCAACAGTGTGCCCTTGTTGCCAAGAAGGCCAATGACATTTTGGGCTGTATAAGTAGGGGCATTGCCAGCAGAAGGAGGGACGTGATCGTTCCCCTCTATTCGACATTGGTGAGGCTTCATCTGGAGTACTGTGTCCAGTTTTGGGCCCCACACTATAAGAAGGATGTGGAAAAATTGGAAAGCGTCCAGTGGAGGGCAACAAAAATTATTAGGGGACTGGAACACATGACTTATGAGGAGAGGCTGAGGGAACTGGGATTGTTTAGTCTGCAGAAGTGAAGAATGAGGGGGGATTTGATAGCTGCTTTCAACTACCTGAAAGGGGGTTCCAAAGAGGATGGCTCTAGACTGTTCTCAGTGGTAGCAGATGACATAACAAGGCGCAATGGTCTCAAGTTGCAGTGGGAGAGATTTAGGTTGGATATTAGGAAAAACTTTTCACTAGGAGGGTGGTGAAGCACTGGAATGCGTTTCCTAGGGAGGTGGTGGAATCTCCTTCCTTAGAGGTTTTTAAGGTCAGGCTTGACAAAGCCCTGGCTGGGATGATTTAATTGGTGATTGGTCCTGCTTTGAGGAGGGGGTTGGACTAGGTGACGACCTTAGGTCCCTTCCCACCCTGGTATTCTATGAATCTATGATATGTACCCCAGGTGTAAGGCACACACCAGATTTTCTTTAGCATCTCTGACTTACTGCAACTTCGTTTTCAGTCATGTTCATGGACAGAGACACAATGTTTATCACAATTCGATTGTGCAATAATTAAGGTTAAGATTCTGTCATGGGTATTTTTACTAAAAGTCAGGGACAGGCCATGGGCAATAAACAAAAATTCATGGAAGCCCGTGACCTGTCCCTGACTTTTACAAAAAATACCCTGCAGGGGCGGGATGGGAGACAACAATCAGTTCTGCTGGGGGCTGACCTCAGGCCTCTGCTCTGGCCCTGCTGCTGCTCCTGCGGCAGGGGCTGACAGCTGGAGCTTCAGCCCCAGTGGGGCTGACTCAACCCTGGCCATTGCTTGAGCCCTGGGGCTGCTGCTTTGGCGGCCCTGGGGCTGACTGCTGCTCCAGCCCTGCCCTGGAAGAAGTCCCGGAGGTCCTGGAAAGTCATGGTATCAGTGACCTCCATGACAGAATCATATCCTTCGCAATAATATAGCAAAAGACACTTATTTACCAATTACCATGGCTAACCATCCCTTGTGTCTTGGAGATAATGGGTGACCTGTATTGATATAAATGTTTTGGCTTCTGATCCGGCTCCTATTAGAGTCAATGGCAAAGCTTAAATTTGTGTCCGTAGGATCGTGGGCCCTTGAATTCTAAGTGAGTTGCATTTAGTAAAACAGAAATTGCTTCATTTACCCTTAAGTTACAGCCAGTACGTTCTAGCCATGCACTTTCCACTGATTTTAATGGGTGCCGTGGAGCTGGAATTCAGAGCAAGGCTTTTACAATGCAATGACAACGATCTCATATCGGAAAACCTTCTATAAATATCTGTGTAGTAAAGGATACTGTCATCATCACTGAAGTCAGTGGGAGTTTTGTCTTTGATTTGCAATGAATGTGGGATTGAACCTTATATCTATGGTGTGGCTTACTTTGGGCCGAATGCTATAGTCCTTACTCAAAATCCCACTGAAGTCAATGGGAGTTTTGCCTGAGTAAGGACTGTAGGATTGGTTCCCTAATCTCCCGTTAATGGCAGAGGCTTTCTAGCTGCCCCTCTATAGACACAAGCACTGTACAGTGCATCCAAAGAGGAGAATGCTGGCTGTTCCAAAAAACCGGTGGGTAAATTAATACCTGTGCTAGTACTTTGCTGGTGGGAGAGGGTGCAATTCCATACTAGGTCTGGAAACACTGACTCTTGCAACTGCTTTTTTCAGGGAGTTCCTTTATAGGTCTAGAAACATGGATTTGCTGGCATTGTAATTGTATGCCTTGGAGAGGTACAATCAGAAATGAAATCCATAACAAGACAGCTACATGGGCATCTCCAAGGCACTTGTAGGCAGATGTAAGTAATAAGACACCCTCACAGTTCACCACCGAGTGTCTGTGGTATAACAGCATCTTGCTGTGATGTGCAAAACAACAGGCTCCCTGGAGAAGCCTTAGCAAAAAGGCACACTTTATTCAACAGCAAAGAGTGCTTATTGTCAGCTTTCATTCCCTTGAGGTTCAGGCTTCCTGTCTCCGTATTACATGCTGCAGCACATCATCCTGCATATTGTCTGAAAGAAAGTTCCTGAGTAGTCTACCCACACTATATCTTAACTGCTATTTGCAATAATGAACATGGAAGACACAGACAAAGCAATGAATAGCAAATAGAGGACTACAGTAAATAGACATGTTTAAAAGTCCGCTCAAATGAATACCTTTACACAAGATCATTTCTAAAAAACTATTTCAAATAATGCAACTGGATCATTATAAAGCACTTCAAATCAATGTGACTTTGGCTAGTTTGTTTTTGTTTTCATCCGCTGGGTGAGATGTGGAATCTGTAGATTAAATTTATAATACTCATGGCAATGCAACACCTCCCTGCTTTTTTTGTGTCAGTCACAAGATTCTTTGGTGATCTGATCACTTTGTTTCTGCAAATTAACGCTACAGTTTTTCACTTCCACTGTTCTCCCTCACCCAGCTTCTGAAAACCTCCTGGCCCAGCCTGGACACATTCTGTATAAAATAGAGATATTTGTCATTTCTTATAGTAAAAAGAACATTCCTTCAATCTGGAGGTAAATACTGATCCATTTTGATGGCTTGATGCTGTAACATGAGTTAAATGGCTGGGAATTGGAGTCACTACTGCTTTGCTTTCATGTCATTTTAAACAAACTAAAGTAGATCCTGAAATTAGTGAGTATCTTATAAAGAAAAGTAATTTGAAAGTATATCCTATAGATAACGTATATGATTACATATTAAACTCCTAATGATTTCTCTGTGCTTTCGATCCATTCATATTCAATTCTTAAGTATTATAAATTTATACTTTTGATCAATTCCTGCTTAAGGCCACAAATGAAGTTTTTCTTGGTGGTTTTACAATGTCTTTAAAGTTTTCAACACAGCACCCTAACCCTAACCCTAACCTGATTCAGAGTCAGCCATCAGCAGACATCCTGTTTTATACTGGCTCAGTGCATACGAGCATAGTGTGGGAACAGGCTGCATACAGCTCTATAGGGTTAAGAAAGCAAATAGACATTAGCTGGCTAACATGTTACAGCCTGAGGTTTCACAGAATTGAGGAATCCTATATGGTTTAATCGGACTCCTTTCTGGTCATGTTCCCCATTTCAGTTTGTGTGTGACGCTCATTGCCATTCTAACCTGGGGGGTTTAGTTGAACAATAGCACTGTCCTGCTTTGCTTTTCAAGTGACTTCATACAACTGTACAGCAGCTGTGGCACGTCACGCAGCGTTTCTTCTTTTTCTTAGGGTGAAAAATGGTGAGGATTGCTTCATCGAAGACTGTTTTAAGGCCTTTCTGTGTCAGGGCTGAACATTCCAAATAACACTGCGCTCCAATCTGAAACAGGAGGGAAAGAGAGAGAGGGGTATCATAAATACACGGATTGGAGAAGAAGACAATAGGACATGTTTATGACCTACAGATCCTGTTGTCCATAACGTGCACATAACTCCCTGATATGGAGTGAGCCATGCCTTTAAAATAGATTAAAGTCCTAGCTCTACCTTGGGCCTGGCTTCCTCTCTGATCATGGGACTACCACAAGGCCTTGTGGGACAGGAATTGAGAATAGATGCCAGGGCACTGTCTCAGTACAGAAGGAGAAGTGGAGGGAGCAACAGTCTGCCGATCGGGCTGGCCAGGAAGAGGAAGCTCCATGTATGCCGGCTGAGATTTTGTAGGAACTCTTTCACTGCATAGGGGTTCCTCTGAACAGAAGAAGCTGGATCTCCTGGGTTTCCAGGAGGCATTGCATGGATCTCAGAGTTTCCAGGAGGCATTGGCTCGGGTGCTCCCTGGCAGTGTGGTTGAGTCACTTAACATAACTATCCTTAGCTCCCCTTCCATGCTCTTGGCCTACCCTATCAAACTCCACAGAGATGAAGCCATTGCAGAGGCACTTCTACAGGCTCAGGGTGATTGACGGGGGCATGCCACTGAGTCAAAAATACCCTCCCGTTCTGTGGGCACTTGCACACATGCAGAGTGGACCTTGAGCCTGCCCATGGAAATGAATTTGGATAAATGCAATTCCTCCTGCTTTTAAGCTCTGCTTGGCCTTTTCAAACCCTCTGACTAAATATCAGCATAACCAATATGTGCAGTGACTAGCTGGAACGTGTTCGTGTCTGAATGCAGATGCTGCTGGCATTCACGTACGTACGTATTTCATGTTCATTTCTCCCTCCCTTCTCCTTACCCAGAGCAATTATACATTATGAACTGAAAAGAAGATCCCATAAAATAGAGGGCTATGGGCCTGAGTCTCATTTACAGTAAGGCCCCTGTATGTAGCTGTGTAAAGTGGCCTTAAGTGTCTAAATGAGAATCAGGCCAGATGTGTTTGTATGGGAGTGACTAAGAGTAGAATTTGTCCCATCGTGATTAGCCCATGTAGCACCAGAGAGAATACATTTGAGCTTGTTATTTTAGACGAGCTTTTGTATCCATCTCCTATATATGAGTCTTAGCTAAAAAGCTGGATCCAAGCACACTGAAACTTTGGGAGAGCTCCAGTCCAGATGAGAACTTTCCAGCTCATTCCCATCTCTGCAGCCTAAATGCAGCTTCTGTAGGTTACGATTCATTTTTTTTCCCAGTGAATAATGTTACTCTGCCAAACACAGATGTAACATTTTCTCCCAGGAGAATCATAGAATGTCTTTATAGGTTAATATAAATGAATAACATCCACAATGTACAGTTTGTTTTAACAGGATGTGTAAAACAACCTGTTATGTATCCATTTTGTTACGACCAAATACAGTAAAATGTTGCAGTGGCTGATCCTAAATCAAACCTAAAAACATTAGATGTTTCATTACATTCAGATGTCTCATGTATGGAGTATGCTTGTTATATACCAGAGATTTATTAGTGGGATTGCAGAACAATCAAGGTAAGACTAGAGACAGGCTTAAAGGTGCAAAATCCAGTGTGTTTGGAGTTGAAGTTTTAGTTTGGGCCCAAGTTAGAGAAAATGGAGGAAAAAATGAAAGAATTGGATTTGAGTGAAATATACAGAAACTAAAGTTATGGCCAAACTATCCTGCAGCCTGGGTCCTAACAATAGAGTCATGCAAAACAACGATACCTCTTTAGCCAGCTTCACTCCATGTTCGTAAGTGAGGGGTTTCTCCTTCATATAAAGGAGTCGAGCCAAAGTTTTGGGATCATCACGAAGATCAATCTAGCAGTAAAACACACACACACAGTGATAAATACAACATTCCTGTGGATGCGTTGGCTCCACAGCCCCATGCTAGAATGAATATTTCAAGGACACCCCCATTTATCCCCTATTAGAGAGACCTTTTTTTTTAAAAAAAAGTGGTTCATTATGTATTTCTCTCTCTCTCACTGTGTGTGTGTACGTGCATGTGGCCTCAATGTCTCCGTTCTAGTTTCTGGTCAAAGCAGAAAAGAGAGAAAACAAGACATTGTGTAAGAGTCTTATAGGATTAATTCTATCTATTAGAGCTGTTTGGGAATTTTCCATCAATGTTTTTGGATGGAAAATGCAATTTCTGCAAAACTGAAATTTTCCTGAGGAAAATGTGGATTTTGCAGATTTTGTTTTGATTCTCCGTTAAAATTAAGTATTTAGTTCTGGATCAGTTTGCCCCAAGTGAAACATTTTGGTTTGTTGAACTGAAACAAAACATTTAATCGTGGGTCACTTTTATATTAATCTCTGACTGCCTCAACTGCAGTTGTTGTTTTTTTTAAAAGAGAATATGAGTTTTTACGCCATAGTAGAGATGGACTAAGTAGCATACTGATTGTCCAGTGAAATGCTATTCTGCAAAACTGCCTCCAAAAGATCTTGGTATAAAGGATCGAACGTATTTCTAACTCACCATTATTTGCAGCACCCTTTTAGAAGTCTGAAAAATGTTTTCCTCATTTGGCAAACCTTGATTTTTCTCTGAATATTTTTATAGGCTATAACATTTTTTAATATTTTTATACACCTTCAGCTCCCACCAAAGGGTGTTCAGTGCTTCTCAGGAGATGCTTGGCACCTTGCAGGATTAGACCCTCCACAAAGAGTGTGTGTGTGAGAGCTAGCTGTTGCTGCAGAACTGGCCTAGCTGAATCTCATAAATGTTTTGGCAACAGAGTGATTGATTTTAAAAAACCTAGCTCTGCAGCATGTATCCACCTTAATGTGACCATTTGACAGTAGGTCAGAGCTCATGCCTACGCCATTTAGCAGGAGGGACCCTCTGAGTTGGGGATGTCCGATGGAGGAAGGTTACGACAACCAAAAATACAGGTCTGAACTGGTGGTCATGTGCCTACTACTCTGCTCTGCAGCTTGAGAGTGAATAACAATAATAATTGTTCTGGGTTGGTTCAGTCTCTTTCTCCCAAGAAGGGGAGATCCTTCCTTTGGGAGAGATGTTAAACCTCATGCTTCAGGGCCCAAGTCTATCTCCAACTAGTAGGGATCAGGTGTGGTGTCTATCTCCACAGGTGTCTATCTCCAACTATTAGGGACTGAATGTGGTGGGCAGATTATCCCACATCTGTGTCATGGCCCATAGGGTTCAAACTCAGAGCCACAGGATTCACAGGAGCAGCCATGCTGCAACCCTGCTCTTGGTAGCCTGCTGACAGTTGCTTACGCAGGACCCATGAGGCCCAGCCCCAGTTTGAGGATCCTCCTCTGAGGTCCTATTGGTGGAGCCACAGAGCAGCCGATTGGCCTGCTGACCCTACTTAAGCCAGCAACAGGAACAGGAAGCTGTCTGAACAACTGGGATCCAGCCTGCTCTGGACTGTGTGCTTCCTGCTCCCGCTCCCCTGGGTTGGCTTCCTGGCATCCTGACCTGGCTTAGCTCCTGACCTCTGACTTGTGGTTCTGATCTCTGGTTTGTCTCCTGCCTCTGACACCCTGGTATCCTGACCCAGCTGACTCTTGGCTCCTGACTGAGGACTCTGGCTCTGACCACTAGGTCTGGCTGCCCATGACCTGGCTTTGCCAATCTGCTTACTCTGTAGTTCTTACACCTTCCTCTGAAACAACTGGTGCTGGCCACTGTCAGAGACAGGATACTGGACTGGATGGATCATGGGTCTTACGCACTCTGACAATCCCTAGGTAAACACTGGGGGAAGAAAGTGCTCTCAGCAGGGTTGGCTGGTCTTGAAGGAGCTGCTTTGGCTCTAAAGAGTTTGTTAATCCTCGTTGGCTCAAGGAAGGCTATTCAGGGGTGAACTTTGGGGGATGTAATATGGGAATGGCTCCCCCACTCCAGAAAAATATAATGAATTTAAAGCTCAGTTAAAAATCAGTGATATTGAGGAGCCCCTAACACAGAATATGGGTACACTGGAGTGTAATTTCCTGCATGGGTAGACATAGGTGTGGTAGCTCTGATCAAGCTAGTGCATGGGAAATAGAAGTGCAGCCGAGGCAGTGTGAGTAGTGAGGCGGACTCGCCAGCCTAAGTATGTATCTAGGGGTTCAGATGGGATTGTATTTGAGTTGCTAGCCCATACTGCTGCTTGCGCTGCTATTTTTAGTGTGTTAGCTCCATCGGAGCTAGTCTGGGTATGTCTTCTTGACCTGGGAATTATACCTCCTGCTCCAGTGTAGACATACCCACAGAGTGACCATTCAGAGGATTGGGCAACTAGATGCATTATGCTTGCATGGGGCTTGGGGAAGCCTGCTTGTTTCAGTTCATGTGAGTTGCAGCCTCTGAGTTGCAAGTTTGGTATCCGGTCTGCCAGAATGGAAGCAGGTGTGTGCAGAACAACAGAGTTTTCAGGGGACCCCGGGAATGCAGTCAAACCTCAATCCAGGTAAGTTCTAGCTGGCTTTGAGGTTTCACAAGGCCCGCCTGGCTGTAGAGTTCCAGACCCCTTGTGCAGGCCAATAGGCTTCCCAGTTAGTAGCTACCTGTGTTCCTATGAGCACATAAGGCACATGCGGCATGCTGACTTTCAGTTCAGGCACCCACTCTTCCTGGACATTGTGGTAAGAGGCAGGGTTCACCACAGAAAAACAGATCAAGAACACATCCGTGTTGGGATAGGAGAGGGGTCTCAGCTGATTGTAGTCCTCCTGTCAGAGAGCAAAGGCAGGTGTTAGTAATGGGTCACACAAGCTGCGTAACCACACATCTGCAAGCACTTTATGAGTTGCTCAACATTGTCACTGAATGTCAGTAAGTGCTGATAAATTCCAGGGGGTAGAATGACCACTGCAAAGGGGCGGCGGAGGTATCCCACAGCTGGGTCAGTCTCTGAACCCCCTTTTACCTGGGCTTTGCGCAGACAGGTAGCAGGGTGGGTATTCTGTTTTCATAGTGACTCCAGTGTACAAGGGAGATAAGATGAACAGGGGCTGCCTGTAATGCCATTGAACACTAAAAGAAAAAATACCTTGGGGTAAAAACAGCTCTTTAGGTTGTGCATATTGGCCTCAGCCTTCAATATACCATAATCCCAGGAATTATTATTTGACTGCCATTGTCCTTGGCGCCAGATAACATCTCTAGTCTAGAGGACATTCACGCTGTGCGTTTTACAGTAGGTGTTATGTGCAGGGTGTATAAAACCTCATAAATGCTACAGACATCACCATACACAACAAAAATGGACCTTTGGACTGTTCAGTTACATCACGCTATCTCCAGTGCCACATCAATCAGAATGAGCAACTCTCGTCCTGGAAATGTAGCGGCAGCTCGGATCCAGTTTGTGACTTAAGGTGGTCTGAGATTTCCACGGGCCCCTGTCTTGTGAGAAGAGATGTCACCTTGCCCCCCAGGCTGTGCAGAGAGCAGTGTTCAGTTACCTCAAAGCACGGACATTCCATGTAGTTAGCTGATTTGATAACAGGGAAGCTTGTTAGAAGGACAAATTTGGGTCCCTTCCCAGTCTCGAGAGTTGGATTTTGCAATCCATGTGAAATAGATCAATGGATCTGGAGTAACAGCATATGGAACCTCACAGGCCTGTTCTTGGACAAGTGAAATTCATATTGGAGATGCTGGGTGGAAGCTAGCATTTCCTAATTTTCCTGCAAGTGGTTCAAAAATTACTTGTAAAGTTACCTGTTTCCCTCACCAAATGTATAAAAACACGGCATGGGAACAAATGATCTCACCCTATGGCAGGGCTGGATTAAGGCACAGGCAATATCAGCCTGTGCCTAGGGTCCCAGCACCTGGAGTCATGTGATTATATCAAAATTTGAGTCATGTAAGTTCTCATGGTTGTGAAGAAAAGCTTGAAAATATGAACTGAGTGTAACTGAGGCCGAGATATCTGCCTGGGGGCTTGGCTGCACTTACAACGCTGCAGCTGCACAGCTGCAGTGCTTAGTGAAGACAGTACCTGCGCCGACAGGAGAGTTTCTCCCGTCCGTGTAGTTAATCCACCTCCCTGAGAGGCGTTAGCTGTGTCCATGGGAGAAGCCCTCCTGTCGACACAGCCTAGTCTAGGGAGGGGTTAGATTGGTATAACTGCTTAGTTGCTATTGTAGACTAAGCCTTAGTCTGCAGACAGCCTGAAGGAATAGCTCTGAGAGGTGTGAACTGCCCCATGCATCTTGTACCACCCAGACTGAGGGCTCTGCGTGGGGCAGGACTGGAGAAAGAGAATGCAGAGGGGTCTGGTTGACCAAGATATCTCAGCGGCTGGAGTAAGTACTAGGACCCTCCCCGCCTCTCGCAAATTCTGCTACTCCTGTCTCTCTGGGTCGGAGAGGGTATCCCTGTTGCTCCGTAGGAGAGGGGGTCCCAGCTGCCATTCTTTGGGTGGTGGAGGCAAAAGGGTCCCATGCTGCTGCCCTGTCTCTCGGGGGGGGGGGGGGGGGGAGGGGGAGATCTGTCACTGCCACTCCAGTGGGGGCAGGGCTGCGGGGGGGGGGGGGGGGGGCTCCTGTATCATGGTGTGACCAGGACATCATCCTGCCTTAATCCAGCCCTGCCCTCCTCCTCATCCCATGTTGATTGGGTCAGCAAACACAAGGATTCATTACTAGGAGAGCTTGTCAGGCCGTGCTAGGAATTGAATTAACCACCGAGGCATCAACCACGACACTACAGTCAGCGTAGACAAAGACGAGGTGTGTTCACCATCCTGTCAGCTGATCGTGGCTAAACCCTAGCGTCAGTAGCTTTTACCCCTGACTATCTGACGTAACGTCATGAAGGATGGTCCCTGTCTATGTTGACTGGAAATCTCATGTTTCCTCCGCCCCGCACTTTTTCCATCAAAACTTCATTTTGACAATTTTCAGACCAGCTCGCGTCAGAGGGCGTTGTCACTCGTGAATCCTTGCGAGGCCTGACTCTGACTATTCACTCATGTTATTTATCCATGACTTCTCCTCCTGTGTGTGTGTTTATTATTGGGTGTGTGTGTACAGGAGGGTGTTAACTTGTTTCCCTTTCAAAGCCAGAGTAACGGGACTTTGTCAGCCAACCCCAAAGGCATGGAGGAAACCCGCTCCCTCCATTCTGGACACTGGCTGTGGGGTTGCAGTGCAGCCCTAGTGTGGATGGTGTTAGTCTGTGGGCGTAGTTAGTAGTGGCTGGCCCTCTGGATCCCTGCTCAGGATTTTTGAGTCATTGGATTGGCATAAGCGGTGGCTCCAGCAGCTCCTGGCCTAGCTCATACCTGGCAACCCTCATCTGATGTGGTCTTCCCTGGCTCACAGGGAGTAGAGCTAGCTGCAGCACAGAAACCCCAGTGGAAATGTTCTGCTGCACCAGGACTGAAGCCTGGGCCATCTTTAATTAGCTGAAATATTTTCATTATTTATGTCCCGGGAGTGCCCAAAATGTGCAGGGTCATCCATTGCTCGGTGTGGTGCCGTGTGTCCCTCTGCACCTAGATTGTGAGGCTGTTCCAGGTGTTAGCTATACTGCCAACCCGTCATCTTAAAATGTGCTGGCTTAAGCTTTCCGTGCTGGAGGCTTCCGGTTCAATCCCTGGTATCAGCCAAGATGGTGGCCATCACGTATGCACTGCACCAAGGTAAAGGAAAACAAAGTTTCTATCCTGAAAGATAAAGAGGGGGCTAATGGGCTGCCATGTTGTAGCAGGGTTGGCAGGACGCTGGCTGGCCCAAGTGCTGCTAGTACCCCTTCACCACTGGCTTTTTAAAAAAAGTATAAACAATCCCCAGCTGCTTCCCTACCTGGTATTATTAACTGACCAATATTTTGTAGGGGTCAAAGCAGATGTGGGTTTCGAGAAGGGATTGATTGGTGAGAAGGAAATGGCCTGTCTTATCAGCTCAGGGAGGATGTTCCATGTACAGGGATTAGCATGGAAGAAAATGCAAAGACACTTGTGGGAGAATCAGCTAAAGGAGGTCACACCACTGCTGGTGGAGCAGAGAGCATGATGTGACTGACCAGAGACAAAGCAGGGATGGACGGACATATGCTTCAGGATGACAAGAAGTTTCCACTTGATACAGTGGAGGGCCGTTATCTGATTAATGGAACAATTAGGTAATCTTGGCAGCTGGGTTTTGTGTGGGATAATGCGAGTGTCAGAGGCTTGGCCTCATGCCAACCCTATTACATGGTATTTTAACCAGTGAAATCATATACATCCAGAACATTAAAGCTGATGACTTCTCCCAGGGTAAACACACTTATCCACAATCACCATGGACTGGTACTGGGAGCTGCTTGGCAATTGACTTTTCAAACACTTTTGGTTTATTTGTTCCAAAACAGATCTTTGGGATAACCACAAGGTGGCACCAGATACTCTATGTATCTTTTTTTTATTTGGGACCTTGGAAATCAGTTGGCTAAATATATCTGTTTTAAAAATTCAAGACTTGCCTATTTAGAGGGGTTGAAACTTAGTGTGCTGTTAAAAATCACAGACTAAAAGCTATGAACATTCTGCATAACGGTGACAGGTCCTTTCAGCAGGTTCATTTAATTTGATTTTGCTTGTCACTTTGGAGCTTATGAGGACTGTTTGTTCTCATTTTGTGGTTGCAGCATGGGACATTATATAAGCAATAGGTCGGAAGAGAAAGGATATCTACAGCTTACACACAAGGATCTAGTCTCCTATCAATACATACTAGTAGCTCAGGATGACACTGACAAGCATGGGAGTTATGCTTGCATATCAAGGGAACAGTAGATCTAGGGCTTCCATGTTATCCAACTCCCTGGGACCATAGGAATTGCCATATTAGATCAGATTTGTATTCGGAATCTGACAGGGCCCACTATCAGCTGCTCATGGGGCAGGTGGAAGAAAATCTGTAATGAACCATTGGGATCACCTGCCCATTGGCTAGCTTTGGATTGCTGCAGGAAGTCACTGAGGCCAAGAATTTAACAAGATTCAAAAAAGGGATTGGGCATTTAGCTGGATATGGGAAATATCCAGAGTTGTTGTTTTTAATAACAAATTTTGGAAGGGATATTAAAGCTTGTGTGTTGGGGCTTTCGCTGATCTCTAACTCTTTGAGATCAGGATTAGACTTTTGTGGGTCTAGAATACCTCACAAGCATCTGGGGCTGGCCACTGTCAGAGGCAGGATCCTGGACTAGACAGATCTTGGGTCTGATCCAGTCTATGTTCCTGTGCTCCCAGCTGGCCATTGGCTTTGTGCCCTAAAGCATGGGGCATATCAAAATGATTTTATCCCAGCTAAAGTAACAGTGGATGCACTCATTAGCCGTACACATAACTAATACAGTTGTCCAGATCTTTTCCCCACACTGTGCCCTCCAAGGGGCAGCCCCATCCCTCACCCCCAGTGAGGCTACAGTGAGGGGCAGCAGTGGGGGAGGGGGCAGGTGCACACATGATGGCAGCCTCCCCCCGCAACACCCACCACAGGGGAAGTGAGGGGGCTTCCTGAACCTGAGAGGGGCCCTAGGAGCACGTGCAGTGAAAGTGGTGTGGGGTGAGTATGCTGGAGGGGGGCAGGGGGAGACAGAGGGCCCCTCCCCCAGAGCTCTCTGCTGCTGGTGGGGAGAGGGCTGAGGGGAGTCCTCCTTTCTGTCCCCAGCCCTGGGGAAGCCTGCCTGCACCCCAAACTCATCCCCAGCCCTGCCCCACCCCAGAGCCTGCACCCCCAGCCACAACCCTCACCCCCCTGCACCCCAAACCTCTGCCCTAGCCCTGAGCCTCTTCAAACCCCTTATCCCCAGCCCCAGACAGAGCCCTCATCCCCCTGCACCCTAACCCTCTGCCCCAGCCTCGAGCCCCATCCTGCATCATGAACCCATCATCCCCAGCCCCACCCCACAGCCCTCACCCCACACTCCAAACCCCTCATCCCCAGCCCCACAGCCCTCACTCCTGCACCCCCTCCCTCCGCACCCCCTCCCACCCCCAAACTCTGTCCCAGAGCCTGCACCCCCACCCCTTCCCACACACCCTTTCCTGCCCCCAAACTCCCTCCCAGAGCCTGCCCCCCTCACCCCCTCCTGCACCCCACCCCTTTCCCCAGCCCAGAGTCCCCTCCTGAACCCAAACTTCCTCCCAGAGCCCAACCTCTCACCCCTTCTGCACCCAAACTCCTTCCCAGAGCCTGCACACCCTCCTGCACCCCAATACCCTGCCCCAGCCCAGGGTCTGCACCCCAGACCTCCTCCCACCACCCAAACTCCCTCCGCGAGCCGTAGGCAGGTGGGGGGGGGGCAGAGTTTGGGGGGCGGGTTCTGGGCACCACCAAAATTTCTACAAACCTGCCACCCCTGGCACCCAGAACTAGACATAGTACTCCAATTGTGGCCTTATCAGCACAAAGTAGAGCAGAAGAATCACTTCTTATGTCTTGGTTACAACACTCCTGCGAATACATCCCAGAATGATGTTTGCTTCTTTTTTTTTGCAACACTGTTGACTCATATTTAGCTTGTGATCCACTATGATCCCCAGATCCCTTTCCGTAATACTCCTTCCCAGTCATTTCCCATTTTGTATGTGTGCAATTAATTGTTCCTTCCTAAATGGAGTACTTTGGATTTGTCCTTATTGAATTTCATCCTATTTACTTTAGACCATTTCTCCAGTTTGTCCAGATCATTTTGGATTTTAATCCTATCCTTGAAAACACTTGCAACTCCTCCTAGCTTGATATCAGCCGCAAACTTTATAAGCGTGCTCTCTATGCTATTATCTAAATCACTGATGAAGATATTGAACAGAACTGGATCCAAAACTGATCCCTGCGGGACCCCACTCAACATGCCCTTCCCGCTTGACGGTGAACCATTGATAACTACTCTCTGGGAACGGTTTTCCAGCCAGATATGCACTCATGTTATAGTAGCTCCATCCAGGTTGTATTTCCCTAGTTTGTTTATGAGAAAGTCATGTGAGAGTATCAAAAGCCTTACTAAAGTCAAGATTTACCACATCTACTGCTTCCACCAATCCACAAGGCTTGTTACCCTGTCAAAGAGAGCTATTAGGTTGGTTTGACACAATTTGTTCTGAACAACTCCATGCTGTTACTTATCACCTTATTATCTTCTAGGTACTTGCAGATTGATTGATTGCTTATTTGCTCCATTATCTTTCCGGGTATGGAAGTTAAGTTGACTGGTCTCTAATTCCTTGGGTTATCCTGATTTCCACTATATTTGCCCTCTTCCAGTCCCCTGGAATCTCTCCCGTTTTCTAATTTCATCTCTAATGGATCAGACATTTCCTCAGTCAGCTCCCTGAGTATTCTAAGATGTATTTCGTCAGGCCTGGGCGACTTGAAGACATTCAGCTTGTCTAAGTAATTTTTGATTTGTCCTTTCCCTCTTTTAGCCTTAGATCCTGTCTCATTTTCACTGGTGTTCACTATGTTAAATGTCCAATTGCTACTAAACTTTCTGGTGAAAACTAAAACAAAAAGTTCTTTAGCACTTTTGCCACTTCCACATTTTTTTGTTTTTGCCCCCCCCCCGCCCCGCTCGAATAACGGGCCTACCCTGTTCTTGGTCTTCCTCTTGCTTCTAATGGATTTGTAGAATGTTTTCTTCCCACCCATTATGTTTCTAGCTGGTTTAATCTCGATTTGTAGAATGTTTTCTTCCCACCCATTATGTTTCTAGCTGGTTTAATCTCATTTTGTGCCTCAGCCTTTTTTGTCCGTACATGCTTGTGGTGTTTGTTTATAATCATCCTCTGTAATCTGACTTAGTCTCCACTTTTTGTAGTGTGGTTTTTTTTTTTTTTGAGTTTCGGATCACTGAAAATCTCCTGGTTAAACCAGGGTGATAGTGTTGGCAGGCTGGAAAATGTCACTAGTTTGTTAGTGCTCTGTGCTAATGGGAGTGACTAGGAACTTGCTTCTGTGGAGTTCAGGCCTGGGACCCAGATACACCCTTATTCTAGTGTCATTGTCACAGGCACCTTCTTACCCTGCAATCTCTCTTCCAGTAAAGTTGTTCAGGAAGGGGGTCCGACTATCATGGAGAGACGCACCCTCACAGCCCCTGCTTCAGTAGCGATTGAGGCTGCTTACGGGGGTGTGTGTGTGTGGAATATAATTCCCTGCTGAATGATTGGGCTGTCTTTTGACTGGCCCACAATGGAAAGGGCGGAGCCAGGTCAGGTATTGCTGGGCATGGCTCTGGCAACTAGCAGAGGCTGGGAGGTTTGTGCAACACAGTGTCGCTGTCTCCTACGCTTGTTTGCTATGGTGGGCCTGGCTTTGTTCAGGTATGTGGAGTACTCTCTGTACCCGTTGCTGCTGCTTCCTCCATCGTCTCTCTGTCCATGTTCCCTGCCTTCAGTGTCGGGCTCTCGAAGCACTTTGCACCTGAGCATGGCGCTGAAAATGTCCTGTCTGGGACTGTTCATGCCAAAGATGCAGAAAATCAAGCAGCTGAGATCGAAATTCCCTGCCAGAGCCCTACTCCCACAGCCAGAGGGTAATGCTGTATGAGGGTACATTTTTCAATTGTTAGTTCATCAGCATGTGTTTTAGAGCATGCCAATGTCAAGCATTATTGTTAGCACTGACTTCATGTCAATTTTCTTTGGAAAGCCACACAACTCTAGGAGGTGTGTGTGTGTTGGGGGCAGTGAACCCATATGAGCTGTCATTCCCGCTACAGCATGTGGGAAAGAGCAACCTTCTGGACTCTGTTAAGATATGATCTATTAATCACAAAGTGATTCATGCTCTGTAACGTCTTGACTCAATGACTATCTCCTTTGGACTGAAATCTAAAATGAAAATGGTTCCGACAAGTCAGTTGTAGGAAATGAGTGTCACTTGGAGACAGGCATGCCTGGCCTAACTTGAACTCCGTCACAGGAGATGGCAAAATGATTGTCAAGAAGGAGGGAAAAACACATTTCTGTCAGCTAGATTCACAGCTTAGTGTTTTCTTTTGGCTCAGGAAAATGAATAAAAGGAAGTGTCGTTGACAGAGTGGGTGACAGGTGGAGTATACACAAAACATGTTACAATAATGTTAAGATTCTGGATTAGCCTGACCGAAGTGGTAAACTCAGGCATGAATAAAATTCTGGCCAGATTTTCACAGCCCTGCATTACTGCAGAAGGGTACAAAATGTGAGCACACCCGGAATCCTGCATCTGTGTGAACGAACTATCCTGCACATGCAAATTGGGTAATTGTATGTGTACATTTCCTGATTGCATGTGCAATTATGTGATCAGTGGTTATTATTTATTACTTGTAGCATGGTAGTGCCTAGATGCCTTGACAAAAATATATGGACCCTATTGTGCTAGGCAACACACACACACACACATACTCACAGACAGACCCTGCTCTTACATTTTAGACAAGACTAGTTGTAGAGGGTGGGGGGTGGGAAAAGAGGCATATTAAGGTGATGTGTCTTGGACAATAGTGTGCAGAAAGTCATTGGTGGAGCTGGAACTAGAATCCAGGTCCCCTGATTCTAGTCCAATACCCTGTGCATTGGATCATCCTGCCCCTCAGTATATGTGACTTTGGGGTGTGGCCATGCAACAGGCTGTGTGGGCTTGTGTTACTGTGTTTAGACATTTGCTTGGGCCATGAGTGTGGATCATAGTCTATATTAGTTATTTTTAGTATTGATTTTTAGGTAGTCTATTTCAGTTCATTATTTTTAGATCATCTATTAAAAAAAGGACAAACAAACCATAAGAGATAAAAAACCAGCCACTATAGATAGTATTCAGTAACTGGTGCTGCCTACAGAAATATGAGCAGTCAGTGTGGCAGGAGTTAAAATAGACAAAACACAAATCAGGCAAAAGCAATACCAGAAGGGACCCAATCTTGCAAGCCCCTACTATAGGTGTAGTGATTATTGTAGTGACAGTCTGTTTCTCTGTACCGCTTGGGGTCTCTGCATATAATTAATCTGTGTAACAGTATTCTCAGTACTGTGGTGTCTGCTACTACATTTACTATGCCGGGCAGCATTTGAAGGATCAGGTCCTGATATATCTGTGCCTTGCCCTGAAGTTTGCTAGAGTTGGCCTTTGCTAGACCACCAAGGGGAGGTGAGGCTCGGTACTGAAGAAAATCGGCTACCAGTTCATGCGAGTCTTATCCAATGAAAAATGAGAAGTCTCACACACGTTGGTAAGATGCGCATACAAATGCAGGCAGGGTTGATGTGAGACCCACATGGCGCCTAGAACTTCATGTGAGCCCTCTGCTCTGCAGACAACAGTGCACCCCAATGACATGTTATGGTGCTTTTCATGCCTATTGTGTTCAAGGGCGAGTGAGAATGCAATAGTTGTAGGTTTCTTGCTTGTTTTCTGATCTGATCTAATCCCAGGACCTTATCCAATGTCCATTGAAATCAGCTGAAGCTTTTCTACTGACTTCAGTGGTGCTGACTAAGGTCCCAGCGCTCTCCTTTCAGGCAAGTTAACTTTGGGAACGAATGCTTCCAAATGGCTGGTGAGACAATAATGACACAGGGCTTGTCTACCTGAGAACATTGCAGTGGTTTAACTCAAGGAGGGATTTTTAAACCGATTTAGTTAAACCAGTGCAAGTTCTGTGTGGGCCCAATGATTGAGACTAAAAAGTATTCCATGATGTTCTGTGGAATAACAGTGTTCCCCTATGACTGAAATAGGGGAGAGAAGAATGAAAGGGCAAAGTTTATAAACTGGAGTTGCCATTGTCTTAATTCCACAGTTACTAAGAAAAGGTCTCATTGTAGTACTAGATGCTGCTTCTCTAAGGATCTTGCAGACCTAACAATGTAAACAAAGAGAGATTGACCAGCAAGAGAATGAGATGCTTAATAATAAATTCTCTACATTTTTTCTGGGTTAATTAATTTGGATTGCTGGGACAGCCACAGCAGTTAGGTGCATGTACTCTTCTCAAAAGAACGTCTGTCAGACCAGGGAATAGTCTGGCAAGATAAGCTGTAAAAGTCTCATAATTTGCATTACGTAAGTTTAGACTGGGCATAGACATGGGAGGCTATATTGTAAGTGACAGTCTTTCACTGGTAGGTATATGTTGAAGATTACCTACAGTGGCTGCCATTTAAAAGTTAATAGCTGTTGAGAGCTACTTCACAGAGTTGTATTGGATATTTGCTATTTTCTCTACTCAGGATAGGAAATATTGGCTGTATCTCAGCTGCCACTACATGAAAACTGTTAGTAAATGTTGACTTATTAAAGAGAGCTCTGTGCCTGTGACAGAAGTCAGAGGTGTAAAAGACCTAATAGTTTAGCCTGGTTTTATGTTTAGTTAGAAAAATTCAGTCTTTGGCATGTTTTTTGTGTTGAAATCTCTGCGTAAGAAACGGGTAATCAGTTCAGCCATCACAAAATACCACTGATGCTATTTTTTATATGGAAAAAAGGTGTGTAATAAAAATCAGAAAGGGAAAGAAGGTAAAATAATTTACCTGCCCTGCAGTATCGTATAGCCCCAGCAAGTGCTGCTTGCCTCCGACAGTCACAGTCACTGGAAGAGAGAAACAGAGAAGTTGTGAGACGCAACCCCCAACCAGTAGTTGTGCTAGCAGGACCGGCTCTAGGCACCAGCAAAGCAGTCACGTGCTTGGGGTGGTACCATTCCAGGGGCGGCATTCTGGCCACCCCCCCTTTTTTTTTTTTGCTGGGGCAGCTGCGCTCTCGGGGCTTGGGGTGACAAATTTTTTGCTTGGGGAGGCAAAAAACCTAGAGCCGGCCCTGTGTGCTAGGCAGATTAACGTGCGCTTTACAATGTGCACCCTAAACTAAGCTGACAATCATCCCAAAATGAAGGCAACCTAAAGTCACAAGAAAAGCAGATGGTTTTGGTTGAACTCTCATTTCTTAACAGATAGAGCAGGGTTCCTCAAACTTCATTGCACTGTGACCCCCCCCGCCCTTCTGACAACAAAAATTACTACATGATCCTGGTTGCGCGGGAGGGAAAGCCTGAGCCAAAACCCAAGCCCCACCACCCCGGGTGGGAGGCCAAAGTCAAATGCCAAGGGCTTCAGCCCCAGGAGGGGAGCCTGTAACCTGAGCCCTGCTACCCAGGGCTGAGGCCAGTCTCATGCCAGCCATGGCGACCCCATTACAACAGGTTCGCGACCCACTTTAGGATCCCGACCTGCAGTTTGAGAACCGCTGAGATAGACGAATTGCAAGCACTGCTGCTGTTTGGGCATTCAGAGATCTAAGGACATTTGCTAATGTCTATGAGACCACCAGCTGATTACAGCAAGTCATTAGGAGTCCAAAGCACAGGGAACCTTCCTCCCCACCAAGTCTGTTTGGGTTATGTCTGGTCTTGGTGTTTTCTCTGTTCAGACTTTTTTTCTTCCTTAATTCCAGTGCTATGAAACAATGATGTATTTGGAACTGGGTAGCCCTCAGTCTGGATCAGTGCAAATGCATTACTTTTTTGCTCAATCTCTCCTTTTTGAATGCAGTGATGTTCCATACCAGTTAATACAGTGATATTATTACAAATCATTGTGCTTCAAACACACTTTGAAAACAGGAGTGTAATCTTGAGGGGGTCAAACATTTTCCAGGATATTCACCAGATTTTATAATAGGGCTGATGACTTGATCTATTGATCAAATTCTGTACTGAAGCACAAATGCTCTTAGAGTCAAATTCAACACGGGCTCTCTGGGCCTGATCCAAAGCTCATTAAAGTCCACTGGAGTCTTACCATTGATTTCAGTGGACCTTTTGGATAACATCCTTTATAATTTGATCTCTCTAATCAACATAATTTCATCTAAAAATGTCCTCCGCTTTAATAGAGTTTAGTTATCCAGCTAATGTGCTTAAATCATTAACGTTCAGTCTGGGGAGAGATGGGGAATTCAATTCAAGTCAGTAGAAAAAGATTTTAAGCAGGTATCAGGAGAGTCACATCTCAGAACAATGTTGTTCAAAATTATTCACTGTGTGTACAGGATACCTTAAAACATGCAGGCGAAGGGACTCTGATGCGTGCTGGAAGTGTGGCTGGGGAAGGCTATTTTTGATACTTTTCCCCTAGTCATCTTCTAAAATTAATGAGCGCAGGGAGAGATTGATAGTTAACACTGAGAAAATATGGGACTTGAAATCATCACATAGGCCCTAGCTGATGATTTTACATGATGGGTCTTTTGCAGATGAAAAGTACCCACTGCATTTCAGAAATTAATTATCGCTGCTGTGGGGAACTGTGATGGGCTGTTGACCCCATACTAGACTGGCAAGCATTAATGAGGTTCAGAAGATGCCAGTTAACCTGATAGGAAACACCTGAGGGAGAATTAGGCTTGATAAACAATAGCTAATGGAGGATGGTGCCCAGCTGAGCAGGAAAGCCCTGGGATCCTGGCCCTGAGGGAAAGATGTATCTAGAGAGCTGGTGAAGCGAGAGTCTCAGGGAAATGGTGGCAAGGTTCAGGACAGTGCAGATCTTGGTCTCGGGCTGGAACCCAGAGTAATCCCTGTGTCTGTCTGGATTCACTGTCCTGATTCTGTGGCAGATTGCGATGTAGCATTATGCCATCTCTCTCTCCTTTTTTCTCCCAAGTTTTGGTGCAGTTTTTCCTCCTCACTTTTTGTTGAAAAATCTTTTTCTCATTGTAGTGGGGTGGTTACCCTGCTCCTGAAATAAGAGGAGTGAGAACAGCTGGGGGAAGATGACTGAGTAGCTGACCATATATGTGGCCCGCTCAATCAGGGCCCAGCTGGTCCTAATAAGAGGGCTGGAGGCCAGGAGCTACAGTCAGTCTCTCTCTCTCTCTCATTGGGGTGGGGGAGAGAGAGAGAGAAAAGGACCTGGCTGTCCAGGAGTGGAGTAGTGTTGGGGGAAAGGTAAGAGGAGGTGAGGAGCTCCAGCCTGGTAAATCCCCAGGATGCAGGCCTTGTTAAAGGCCAAAGCAAATACTGGGGTTGTAGAGGTGCAGCCCAGGGTTAGGCAGAGGAAGCTGGTCCAACACCCCTTGCCAATGATGAGTGGCCATTACAGATGGCAGTTTTCCCCAGTGAGCAGGGGCTAGATGATGACTGGCAGTAGCCACTGAAGCAAGGTGGGTTTTGAGGATTGGGGGTCCCTGGGGAGGGGAGACCCAGAGAGTGGGGGTACTGCGGGTGCAGAACCCTGAGGTAAAGGGCACGGGCGTCCAGGAGGGACATGGGGCCTGAGGCAGGCAAGACACCAGCCAGTAGAGGGTGCTCCGGAGCTGGAGTTGAGCTAATTCTCAGGACAACCAACAGGAGGTGCCACGATGATGAGTCCTGACTTCGCTACACTCATCATCTGAGGAAATATCTTTCTTGAATACATTACCACTATGTAATATATTCCTCTCCCACTAGTAGAATTGGTTTATTGACATGAATTTAAATTAGGACGCTGATAGCCTGCTTTGCCTGTGGATTGTTCGGCTCCCAAACATGGGGATTACCAAATTATTAACAATTAAACAAGGGTCAGAAGACTTCCCAATTATTTGAAGCAGGGTTTGAATGGGCTCTCCCCTGACATCTAGTTAGGAGCTGGGGGAGAAGATGTCAGGAACTGACCTTGTTTGCATAGAGACACCCACTCTATCTAGATGTGCAGCATGATGGAGTTGCTTTGCCCAAATGATCACTTTTGGCTGGTGCTGGACTGCAAATAACTTTGTTATTGCAGGGGAAGGGGTAATAAAGTGTTATATGAATCAAGGGAAGCAGAACTGTGTTTGGCATGGCCTGATCGAGGGGGTTCACCCTCACCTGAACTGTGCTCAGTAAGCAGGGGGCAGGGGTGCCAAAGCTTAGTGGAGATGAGAGAAGGTGGGGACAGGTGTTTCTGGGCTTTGCTTAAGGGTCCTAGGCACCATTTGATTGTCACTCTCCCCATCGTGTAATGACAGAGCTGGTTAAGACTCAATTGAGAGTCTTTTGTTGTGGATCACTGGAGGTGAAATCGCAGATAACCAGGTCTAAGCATAATTCCTGGTATGTAATAGCCTCTCTGCTGAAGGAAACTATCCAGCCTGCAGTAGCAGCGAGGCTCCCCCACTAACAGATGAAAACACTCAGAGCTGCGTTAAGTGCCAGGGCCTCAAGATATCCAGAAGTGGCAGTGGTGGAGTGAGTGATGGCAGAGTAGCTGAAGTGCCTTTCTCCCCCGTGCCCCCCACCAGGGTAGGAGGTAAATTCACATGAATGCACTTCTGAACTCTGGGCCTTCACTGACCAAGGACAACAGCTGTGAGTGGGGTGCAGTGGAGGGAGGGGCACATTAGAGGAACTTTTGTTTGTTGGACTTTTTCAGTGCAAGGTGAGAACCTGAGGCAACATACTCTGGGGGGTGGGGGCGTTCTGGTCATGTGCTTCTGAATCATGCTTGTGGCACTTTCCCAAATTAATGCTGGGTTACTTTTTCCTTTTTATTAAAACTTTTTTTTTTCTACACACCCACTGAGTGCTGACAAGAGGGGAAGTATTGGAAGCTCCCAGGGGTGGAGTGTAATTTTCCCAGGTCACTGGGTGAGGGCTCGAGCTGGTTGTGTGTTCTGTTGTTAAAAAGAAACCCCCTGGATATTGAACCCCTCCCTTGTCACTGCCAACTCCACTGGGCAGAGGGCTTACGCTTGTGTAACATAATGTCTACATTCTGATGTTCTGGTACTAGAACTTCCATCATGTTACGGACGTGGTGCTTGTGAAACAGACATCAGAGGTGAATTAGTTGATTCTTCCAATGAAGATCTCACAGCTCCTGCTAAGAGATGATCGGCATGCCTCTGCAGTGTGAGAGGTGACTCAGCATGTCCACTCTGTAGACAGTGGTCATAGCAGTGACTGGCTGCAGCTCATAGATATGCTACTTGCTATAATGTTTCCTCCAATTTTTTACATCCATGTGCAGAATGAATTTTATGTGCACCAATATGGAGGTGATGTGCGGCGCGGGTGGGGCTGAGGGGTTTGGAGTGTGGGAGGGGCTCAAGGCCTGAGGCAGAGCATTGGGGGGGTGAGGGCTCCGGCTGGGGGTGCTGGCTCTGGGGTGGGGCCAGGGATGAGGGGTTTGGGGTGCAGGTTGCCCCAGGGCTGTGGCAGGGAGAGAGGACTTGCAGCAGCCCAGGGCTGGGAGAGACCGCCTCTCCCCACTGCGGTGGCTCTGGGGCTGGGGCCAGGGGAGAGACCGCCTCTCCCCCGGCTGCAGCCCTGCATGCCCCCTACCTCTCTCCAGTCCAGGCCTCTCTGGCTGCAAAGCTTGATAGGCTGATGCGCAGCTTAGAGGGAGCTTAGGCTGCAGCTGCTTTTCCAGGTTCATAAACCCTGCTGCTGGTTTATATCCTGCTCGTAATCTACTGTTGCCTGTTACTCTTGCACCAGCTGTTCTTGGACCATCCTGAATTATTTCAGTAAAGCAAAACCAGCGTATAAGTGTTATCAAGTCATTAGATGTGATACAGACTCATTTGCAGAAGTGTGAACTGGAGCTTCATAAGTTTTGGGATAACAATGTGTAACAAAGGTAAATTTTCATCTACTAGCTGCTCTGGCCAAACCATAATGATTGAATGGTTTTGAAGCTTTTGGATGGCGAACTTGGCAGATAGCCAGAGATTTAGAAGACCTCTATGTCAATTAAGCATCATGAGTGAACACCAGCACCTCTGAAAATCACACCCTTACTGGACTGCAGTTCTGCACCTGGAATTAGAGGCCATTTTAAAAAACCTGGACTGACTGACTTGCCCACTGTTGCTCAAGAAAAGAGTAACAAGCAGGTCAGTTTAGTGCTAATGCCTGCTGACTCCCACGTGTGTACTTTGTCTTTCCTCTCCTGTTTCTGTATCCTTCCTCCTTTATAAATATTTCCTTTGCTTTCATTGAATGCAATATTAAAACATCTAATTGCAAATGAACCCCAGACAGGGATAGGAGTTATTGGGTTTCTGTGCTCACAGTCAGAGAGCCTCCAAGATCCGTTGGTTTGCAATAGTCAACAATAACACATTCGTTATTTCTGTATGTTTGAATCATCACCAGGAAATTAACTCATGGATTGCTAGAGCTGTGTTCCCACTTTGCCCCCTTAAAATAAACAAGATTTTATTGTGGACAGATTGGTTCCTGTCACAGTCTTATAGCCTGCAACTTCAGAGTAATCTTTTTTTGGAAGGGAAAACCACAAGCATGAGTGAAGTTTTGGAATAGCCTTCCCAGGGAGGCAGTGGGGGCAAAAGACCTATCTGGCTTTAAGATTAAACTCGATAAGTTTATGGAGGAGATGGTATAATGGGATAACATGATTTTGGTAATTAATTGAACTCTAAATATTCATGGCAAATAGGCCCAATGGCCTGATGAGATGTTAGATGGGGTGGGGTCTGAGTTACTACAGAAAATTCTTTCCTGGGTATCTGGCTGGTGAATCTTGCCCATATGCTCAGGGTTTAGCTGATCGCCAAATATGGGGTCGGGAAGGAATTTTCCTCCAGGGCAGATTGGAAGAGGCCCTGGAGGTTTTTCGCCTTCCTCTGTAGTATGGGGCACGGGTCACTTGCTGGAGGATTCTCTGCTCCTTGAAGTCTTTAAACCACGATTTGAGGATTTCAATAGCTCAGACATAGCTATTCAATAGCTCAGGTGAGAGGTTTTTCGCAGGAGTGGGTGGATGAGACTCTGTGGCCTGCGTTGTGCAGGAGGTCAGACTAGATGATCATAATGGTCCCTTCTGACCTTAATATCTATGAATCTGTTACCTTGCACCTTAATTGGCCTAAAACCAGGATTTTTGGGTATAAACTGAACTAACAATCTTTTTTAATTGTCCCTGTAACCATCTCATGTCAAAACTACAAACTGTTGACATCTTTGGTGGCTAACATTTTTCATAAGAAGGCCTCGGAATAGCTTGAAGCAGACTGGCATTAGCCATACCATTTTCAGTCACAGCAGCAAAAGCCGAGTTTCGTGTCGTGCAGAGTGCATTTCTTGTTTTGCCTGACATTTAAAAGGTTTGAAGAATGGTCAGTGTGTTTCCTGAGGGGAGGGCATAATAAGGTCTTGAGTGTATGAAGCTATATCTGAACTCCTAGATGTAGCTTTTGGCTTATTGGGGTCATTGCTTTTGCCTTCAGATTCGCAGAGGTTTTAAGGCCAGATGGGATTGTTACATCAGCTACCCTGACCTAACTAAATAGAATTTATTTTTTTAGTGTCTCAGGATAAGGCAGGTTTTCCAGATCTCGAATCATGTTTGTAGCTTTGTTCTGAACGCTTTCCAGTTTTTCAACATCCTTTTTAAAGTGTGGAAACCAGAACTGGGCACAGTATTCCAGTCATGGTCTCACTAATACCATATCTAGGGTTAACATTACTTCCCTCCTCCTGCTTGGTATTCCCTGCATATAACTCCAAACAGTGCATTGGCTCTCTTTGCAAACTCTGACAATTTTATCATGAATCACACAGTGTTTTTTTTCCCCCCTAAGCCCCACCTCCTGGAGTCAGGTGATTCTGTGGGCATCTGAGCTTTCATTCCCGCCCCCCACAAGTTTGTTTTTAGCCTTCATTGCTGCTGAGAAAAGCTTGAAAATGTGCACCCTAAAGACTCAAAAACTGGAAGGCAAATAAAAAGAGCCCCCAAATCTCATGAGTTTCTGAGCCATGATTTTTTGAGTGCTTGGGACTGGCAATGCTGAAAGAAGCAGTGGCTGCGGGGGACCTTTGGATGCTCATGGGATCATCACTGCCCAACACCTTTTTTTGGTGTCTGGACATTCTTTCCCTTCTGCTGATTGGCTGTGTGTTCCAACTCCCTCCTCCCGCTGCCCTCAGATTTAATTGAAAAGCACCAAAAGAGGCATGACCATAAGTGTAATGAGGAATGCCTGCCCCGTGGTGTGCTGTGTTTCTGTATTTGTTTTAGTAGTTGGAGAATTCAGACTGAGTTAATGAGAAAATACAGCCCCCTCAACTTGCATTACAGCCAGGTTAGAAAAGCAGGCTTACATCAAATGACAGCTCTGTCATCCAGTTCCCAAATAAAAATGGATTCATCTAGACAGTGCAACCCCCTAAGAGAATATGTGCCTTGCACCGAGTATGTTGTCTTATAGCATCGTGTTTTACAAGGACTTAGGTCTATAAATTGTTCCCAATTCTCCACAGCTAGGTACATGCTATGCAGAGAAGGCTAATAAAAGAGAGACCAGTCCGCTAACCATTTTTATCCAAGCAGCTTATATCAAATGCTGTAAATCTTTTAAAGTGCCTGGAGAACCCTGGAATTTGGTGTTGGCAAACTTACATGACAAAGAACACACCGGCAGTGGAGATGGATTAGAAAGAGCAAACAGCATAAATCTAGCCCAGAAATAGATGAAAGGGAATGGAAATTCCCAAAGCCTTCAGCACACAAATGCAACACTAAAAATATGAGCTTGTTCCTTCCTAGTCTGGGATGCTGGTTATTTATAGACAGCATGAAATGAGATGATTTATCGGAACCATTGACCTCATTATTTGTAAATTCAGCACCGGAGGATTTCCCCTGCACCCCAGTGACTTACAGTATTGCTGCACTAAACCATCCCTGATCAAAGTAACTTTGCCTGATGTTTGCTAACTTGGTTCGGTTTTCACAGTAGAACTATACCCCAATTCCCTTCACAACCCTGCCCTAGGGTGGTTCAGGGATTTAAATATTATACAGAGGTATTGTAAAGAGTGAAATGCTAATGTGATTACAAGGTTTGGGGAATCAAGGAACAATTTATATCTAAGGGCATGTCTACACAGAGATTTAGCACGCAGCAAGCTGGGGTGTCCATCTAAGACACTCTAGCCTGTGGAAGTGCTCTTGTGAGAGATCAAAGTGTTTATGTTGCAGAAATGGGCTGGGGGTGGAGTTTTGGCTGAGATTGTAGTGTGAGCCTGTGGAAAAAATGAAACTAAGAGCGTGTGGGTTAATAATTGATATCTATCGCTCGCCTAAGTATTTATAATGCTTCCATCACCATAGCACAGTAACAATTTTTCTGGAGCTGGGATTTAGGCACAGATCATCATCAAAAGAAGGAGAATAATCAGATAATTAAAGAAACAATAGCTGATGCTCTGAATAATCTTAATATTTTCAGCTGATCATAGAGCTGACCTGCCCCGCCCTGCAAAAGAGCAGATGGTATGTCTTTTTCAACTTTATTTAACAGAGACAAGATCAGCCAAGGCTATTTAAATCAACTGTTTGCCGTAACATAATTCTCCTAAGGGAGAACTTGGCTTCCTCCTAACAATGGCATGCAAGCTCAATAAGCAGAGCAAAGAGTGTGGGTTCAATTGCTTGGGGCTGGAGGAGATCTGGGGAGTCTGAAGAACAGTGGACCCCAGACTGGAGTGCACCCCTTTGGGGGGCATGGAGGAATTTGGGGGGGGCATATGGCTGGGCCCAGACCAGCCCCATGGGGGCAAGGAGGGAGCGCCACCCGGCCCAGCTCCGACCCCGGCCCAGCTCTGTCACTAGCCCCAGCTCCTCCCCCATCCCCAGTTCTGCTCTGCCTTTAGCCCAAGCTCCTCTGCCGAGGAAGCCTTGGCTGTGCGGGAGTGGAGCGGGGCACGGAGAGATTGCATTACTGGTAAGGGGGACGCATCAGGAAAAGTTTAGGCACCACTGCTGTAAAGCATTGTTCCCTCTCCTGCTTTTCTCCTCTAAGCACAGGAAGCTTGGGGCAAGAGAGGGGAAGAGCTGGGCAGGGTTTTTGTAGCAGGAGGTGTCCAGTTTAACTGTGTAACCCAGGGGTGGCCAGCCTGAGAAGGAGCCAGAATTTACCAATGTACATTGCCAAAGAGCCACAGTAGTATGTCAGCAGCCCCCCACCAGCTCCCCCACTCCCAGCACCTCCTGCCCACCAGCAGCCCCGCCGATCAGCGCTGCCTCCTCCCTCCCTGCACCTCCCGATCAGCTGTTTCGTGGCGTGAAGGAGGCTTGCGGGGGCGGGAAGGAGCGAGGGCATGGCAGGCTCAGGAGGGGGGTGGGAAGGGGTGGAGTGGGGCCAGGGCCTGTGGCAGAGCCAGGGGTTCAGCAGTGAGCACCCCTGGCACACTGGAAAGTTGGCGCCTGTAGCTCCAGCCCCAGAGTTGGTGCCTATAAAAGGAGCTGCATAGTAACCTCTGAAGAGCCACATGTGGCTCCAGAGCCACAGGTTGGCCACCCCTGGTGTAACCAATCCAGGTCAGAGAAAGCTAGCTGAGCTGGAAAGACTCTGAAGAGAAGTCATGAGTTGCAGGGAAAGGCTGGTGGACACCCCAGAGGGCTCTCCCCACGCCCAGAGAACTCTCCAGGGTGGTGAGGCAGGGAAATGGATATAGGTGTGTGCATTATTTTGTATAGGTCTGTGTCTTTCTCCTGCTGCTAAGGAAAGAGCAGTGGTGATTTAGAATTCTGTGCAAAGTCCGTCGGTCTGTCTGGCGTTAATTATCGCGTATCCCTGAAGAAGCAAACTGTGAACCAGAAGGCTTGCACCTCTGGGATTCTGAGGGATGTGGAAGAGCTGCTGGGGAGGCTTGGGAAGATGGCACTAGTTTCAGAGGCTAGGAGGCAACAGGGTCAGTGGGGTTCCTCGTTCCCAAGAAGGGTGTCAGAGGTGAGGTCTACACCAGGAGTGTGTGCCTAGAGGCCCAAAGCCAGGACCAGTGCCTAAAGTCTGCCCAGCCCCAGCAAGCGGAAGGCAGGTGGGATTCAGTTTGAAGCCTTTACAGCAGTCTAGCGAGTGCCCAACAGAGGGAGCTCTCCCAGATCTGTGCCTGGGCTGTAGAGGCATTGCTGGAGAGGTACGAGTATTCTGCAGCAAGCAAATGCTTTAACCCGATAGGTGCCACTGAGAGTTCTCGATGATCGTTAATAGCTGTCTACAAACACAGAAGGCTTAGAGTACAGTGAGGAAAATCCAGAAAACCTTTTAATTCCAAGCAGCTGCTATAAGCGTATACTTGTGCAGGTTTAGCTGACTGAATGCTTCAGGAAAGTCAATGGCTCAGCAGATTGGCAATGATCTTGGGGTCTTTCATCTCTAGGTCTGGTGTGAATTGCCCCTTAGCTGGGAGTGAATAAAAGTCCTTACTGTCAGAGTGCTCAGCATGGAGTTACTTGGCGATCTCAGCCGAGATCTTAGGGTCCACCTCCCAGCGACCATTAGCATACTGGCATTAATCGGCACACTTTCAGGAGAGAAGCCAAGGAGGGGGCATGGAGTTGAATTCAGCTTTCCTTCTGGAATCTCACTCAGTGCAGAGGACCCATCTTCTTGGAGCTATGCTGGGGGTAGATCGAGGACGTCAGTCCGCAGGACTGTCAATCTGCCCCTCCTATGATTACTGAATACACTTAAACAAAGAAAAGTTGGATTCTCTTTTTTTGCCAAGGTATAAAGGAAACAGGCACCAGAGATAAATAGGAAAGGTCGAGGAAGATAAATCTAGCACTGACGTGCATGGGAGGGGACAGAAATTCATGCTTTCCATAACAGAGTTCTATCAGGAGAAATATGATTAAGGTTCAAAGAATGTAAAACAGCACCATGTATTCCCAAAACACTAATTACAAAGACTTTGTTTTAACTGTACAAATATTCCATTTATCTTATTCATATTTACCTTATGATAAGGTTTACCACATTCACATTTGGGCCAAGTGCATTAATAAAAGTACACACAGCAACATCTTGGCATGCTAATCAGACATCATCAGGTGCATCTCTTCCAGCAATCTGTAAGCCAAACTCTGTTCTCTACTGCACCGGTGTGTAGATCTGGAGTAACTCCAGCATCTACTATAGCAGACTACAATGGAGTTACTCCAAGCTTACAACAGTGCAGCTGAAAGCAGAATCTGACCTTCTGTTCCCTATCCTGCCAAAGCAGAAACACATTGGGCACACTGAACTGAATCAACGTACATCTGAGCCTTTTATTCGTGGCATAAGGGACACAGGGAGACCAGAGTCAGAGGGACAAGATGACGGATCAGCAAATTCCATTCTGAACAAATCTGAACAAATTCCAGTCTGAACAAATTCCATTCCATACCTTACATGTTCAGGTCTCTTAAGCTTAACTTCAACACTGACTTTACTGCATAAATAAGAAATGAAGCCTGATCCTGCTGCCATGGAGGGCAGGGGCAGTACTCCCATGCTGTGTTCCCTGGGAGTGGGAGCAGACCTCTTATGATTTAGTCTTAGGTGCCAGCTTTTAGCTGCTATTTATCATACTGCTTACAATGATTTGCCAAACATTGTCTGGCAGTCATTCGCCCGGTGCTGTAAAGACATTCTTCAAAGGCCAGAGGGGTATGCGGGAACAACAAACCTTTATTAGGGAAAGATCTTAGATGGTCCAGTGTCGATCTAAGAGGAGGTGGGAGTGGGGATATGGTGCAGGGAGCCTCTTCTACCTGCCTCCTGTGTCAATCCACCCTAGGCAGCCAGAGTGACAGTGTTTGGGCTCCGTGAGCTCACGGGGTTCCACCCCCAAAGGTCATGGCTGGAGGAGGTGAGGCTGTGTCCAGGCCCTGCTCCTGTGTGTAATGACTTGGGGTGGGAAGCCTGAGCTGAAAGGAGGGCATGTTGCCCTTTGAGACAAAAGAGTAAGGGCCACTGCTAAGTGCCTGCTCCACTTAATAGGCTTGCTAAGTGCCTGCTTCCACATGCAGGCTTGTACCTTTCCAGGCTACCTCATCATGGCTCTAAGAACTACAACAAGGCCTTCAGTCTTGAATTTTGCAGTGTTATGACCGGGGAAAATCCACAGAGTAGGGTAGCCAGATGCCCGGTTTTCGACTGGAAAATCTGGTCGAAAAAGAGACCTGACAGTGTCCAGTCAGATCTTCTGACTGGACACCCAAAGTCTGGTTACTGAAGGCGGGGAGGCGCTGGGTCATCACCCTTTCTCCTGCCTGTGGAGTTTGAGTTCTTGTCTTCCACTTACCTCTCCGGTTTTGCAGCCTCCACGAACAATGAAGAAGTTGTAATGCAAGGAAAAGCAAAGGATCGGGATGGATGAGATGCTACTGTGAGTTCTGCATGTGAATTTTGGGCAGAAGTTAGCCCTGTGTGTGAGAGAGAAAGATATGGTGGGTGAAAGAGAACCTGTGAGTATGGTATGTTTGTCCTGTACCTATGAGTCCGAGTGTGAGATTGCCACAATGAGCTAGAAGACCTAATTCTGACTCATCCGATCAGGACATTTCAGATTGATTATTTGACTGAGCATTTCAACAGGGGCTTGATGCTGAAAGGGGCCGTCTACTCTGGCCCTGAGCCAACAAAGGACTTCAGCAAATGCATAAAGCATGTGCTAAAGTGCTTTGTTGAATCAAGGCCAGAATGTTTGGCACTTTGCAGGACTGAACTCCAAATATTGAAACTAGATCCGGCTGGGAATTTTCTGTAGGAAAATCATTCCAACTAAAAATGAAGTTTCTGCAAAATAAAAAATTTCTGTGGGAAAATTTTTGATTTTTTTTTACTACAATTACCAATTTTCTGTCCGGAAGGGTAAAATGAAATATTTAATTTCAGGTTGGTTTGATCTGAACAGGAATATTTCAGTTTGTTGAAATAACCTATTTTGAGTAATTTCAACATTAAACTGCATTTCCTTATTGTACACTGATTGTTGTGGAAAGTATTCCCTTCTATTGGCTGGGCTCCTTGGAGGACTACATCTCCCATAATGCAATGCAAGGACTCCCCTCGGACTATATGATGCATCATGGGAGCCAAATGATTCTGGGTGTTTAATGGAGATGTAGTCCAGCCAGGCAGGAAAGAAGGCATCAGGTTCCTAAACTACTGCTCCCATAAAGCAATATGTTATGATGGGAAAATACCATTTAATGTTTAAGTAACCTGAAAGAAAGTGTTTTCAGGTCATTACAACAGATCAAAGAGAAACAGTTTGATTTCAGGAATATCCAAATATTTTATTTTGATCTCAATTCTTCAAATGAAATGTTTCCAAATTCAAATTTTCTGGAATTTCTATTTTGGTGAAAATTTCAAGATTTCAGTTTTTCATCCCTATTTGGGATGAAATCAAATGCTGAAATGTTGGAATTTCTTGCAGGATGGAAAATCTGAGTTTTGTTAAGCTCTGGCTGAAACCTTGTCTCCAAGGCTTACTTATTCCATAACTTCATTTTTCTATATTATTTAAGTCATACCATGTGTTTCAAAGTAGTCTGATTTTCCAGGAGCAGTGTATGTTCACTTTAAACGGTAACTCATTTAGATTATAGCTGCACTTTAAAAGATTTATTGAGCCTGATTCTTCCTTCACTCCCATCAGTGAATCAGAAGTAACTTCACTGAAGTCAGTGGAGGTGCATTTGTGTGAGAGCAGAATCAGACAAACCGTCTTTGCATGCACACAAAAAATCGATTGATTTTGAAATAAGCAATGTTCATATTTGTATGTTGATTGCTGATAATATTTTTATTTTAAAGTCTCATAGGTCCCTTTAGTTCTAAAAAGTTTACAGCGAGAAATGGATGCATAAACTGTTGTTCTTGTAATACATATTTGCCCCCTTTTGCTTGAAACAGAATTGACTGCAGTAAGCTAAACATTGGACATCAGGTCATACCTCATTTAAAAAGTGAGATATTACCCAGTATGAAACCTTGGCGTCTACACAGATTACTCTTCCATCTGGGAAGGAACAACACTGATTTTCCATCTAACATTCTTTAAGGCTGTGTTTGCTTAATAATTTACTGAACAATACAGCTCCTAAAACGGACAATCTGAAAAGTCAGTTTTAAACATAATTCTTGGTAAATCTTGCATCTCACATTGTGCTCCTGAGAGCTCAGCAGTATATTCCACGTTATTTTTGCTAGCTTTAATCTACACTACAGATTAGAAAATGTTGGCATACTACTTCAGTTACATTTCAGGTGATATTAATAGGGCCCGGGTCTACTTTAGACAGTTATGACTGAAAATAAAATCTTAGAATGCTGAAAATAAAAGATAAACGTATCAAGGTAGAAAAAATCTACAATTACTTTATGTATAATTTTTACAAGTAGATGCTATGAACTATTACAGAGTCTATGCCTTTAATTTTATTTACTGGTTATTATAAAAACCTGATCTTGGTATTCTTTAAATTGTCACAGTGACTTAATAACATCCACTGTGGGCGTTATGCAATGGTGTTGGTGGATATACTATATATTTTATAATAAACAGTCATTTATATGTATCGCATTCAAAAAACATCTAACTGTTAAGGAGAATGTTATTTCGTACTATTTTTATTATGGCAATGCCTAGTGGCCCCAACCGAGATCCTAATTGCATTGTATTAGGCGCTGTACAAACATAGCCGGAGACAAGCCATGCTGTAAAGATCTTACAGTCCTATAGTGAAGCAGACAAAAGGTGGGAGAAAGGAAGGATGATGATTCCTGTTTTATAGATTTTGGAGGCACAGAGTGATGAAATGACTTAGCCAACTTCATGGGGTAGCCTGTGGCAGAGCCAGGGATAAACCCCACATCTCCTGGGTCCTACTCCAGTGTCTTTATCACAAGACTAACCTTCTTCTCTTGACTGGACTAACTAAGAAGTCCTGGGTGTTTGCCATGTTCACAAATACCCAAAGTTCTTGAACTGATGATCCAAATAATTCCAGTGTGTTTGGATTGGCATCTCTTCCCTAACAAGCAAACCCAGGTCAGTTGTTGTTGCAGATGCATTCAACAGTACAGACTAATAGACCTTTGCCTTTAAACATTTCCACAGAAATAGACTGCAGTCTTCTACTTTCATGGATTTCCTTGGGACTGCTAACCAACACCAGCACTCAAAACATTTTGGTTTTTAACAATGCAGTGATGCAAGCACAAGAGTTTACTTGTCTGCAACTGCTTTGCAAGTAAGTAACATTTCCCTTTTCATGGTTGAAATGATGCTGAATTTTCAGGCATTCTCTAATTTTCCTTTATTTTTTTGAATGAAATGGTGCAGGAGCTTGTCTAACAGTCTTGCGTGAGAATGCCCATGCAGCTAGAATTCACTGGGCTCATTAGATAAGACACTCTCACCCTTCCTGGCCAGTCTGGGTAATGCATACTACAGATTCCCAGGAGCTCATTCGGAATGTACATCCACAAAGAATCAACATGTCAATTGAATCAAAGGGACCTCAGTTTAGACCTTTAAGCTCAGCTGAAAACATTGCTCTACAGTAAGGAAAGCCATGGTGGGGAAAGGGTGAATTTCTATAGACTTGCTCAAAACACTATGCTGTTTGTGCCCTCTTAGGGACAAATGTAGAACACACTGTTTAAAAAAAAAAATCACTCCCTCCCCCCCCCAGCTCCCCACATAAAAGGGTCTACTGAATGAAAGTGTCCCCAGACTTTTAAATCAAGTACAGTAAATACACAATGTGTTTTAAGGAAGGCTGTACAGTTTAAGGACCAGATTCTTAGCAGGTGAAAGCCACTCTGTGAGGCCAAGGGATCAGTGCTGATTTACACCAGCGAATGAGCTAATCCTAAATATTCCCTGAAAATCATAGGTCAGATCCTCAGGTGCAGTGTGGCTGCCTTATGCTGCATTTCTCATGGGCGTCGGCTATAAAATCTTGAGCAACAGGTCCAGGAAAACGTTCTCAGTGTAAGGATGATCCTGCTGTGGTGTAGAGCTGATTTGATAGCTCGTGGGCCACAGCCCTTCCTTGCTGCCCAGCGTTGTAGGGAAAGGGAGTGTGATTACTAACAAGAAGGCAGGGCAGGAAGCCCCTATGCTATACCAAGCCTGTGACTTTGTGGCATAATTTTAGAGCAGCTCTTACGCCGTTCTAGACACACTACACAGTGCATGGTGGAAGGGTTTCCCAGAATAGCACCAGGATCAGGACAGTGCAAATGGGAGCTTTACACTGGTTTGGAATACGTACCACTGACTTTGAGCCTTTTGGGGGTACCTAAGGAGTATAGGGAGCACCCTATACATCTGGATTGCTCTGGGGCATTCAAACCTTTCTGCTTTCTTGTCTGCAAAAGCTCTTTTATGACTGTTCGCTCTGCAATTAGTGATTGCATCATGTGTTCATAAGGGCTTGTAGCAATATAGAGTGGGACTGAAGAGGAAGCTGCCATGAACCACAAACCTTTGGCCTAGAACCTACACACACTTTTAAAAGAGAAATCTTTAGTCTTTTCCCCTAACTGCTGATCAGTGCTTGTGTTCTCCTTCCCTTTGCTCCTTCTTTTTCTGCTTTGCTCTGACCAGGTCGTACTAACACAGCAGCCAAACACATTTTCATTTTACAAAACATTTAAGGTAGAACAAACTCAGCTGCTTTCCTGTAGATCTTTTCCTGGGTGACCTTGGGGTCAGCCTGAATTGCTGCAATCAAAGCACTGCAAATGTCCAGTTCCTAGAGAAAAACAGTGCCTGAAATTGAGTGCCAGCATTACAGCTGTAATTGAAAGCAGTAGATTTCATGCATTTCTGTGTGGATATCGGATAAGCCTCTGATTCTGCAATCTGAGCCAGGTGGGCAGACACCTGCCCTCATGCAGGGGTACTGTTTATTTAATTGGGTTATGCCTGTGCTGATCAGATTGCAGGACTGAGGCCTAGGCTGGCAAAATGTCAGTCTTCACCTCCCTCATCACTTCCTCTTTCAGTGGTTGTTTCCGTTGAACAGTTCTGTGAATTCCGTGATCACAGGAAAAGCAGGTTTTCTTCCTCACTTTTCCATAAAATTGATGACCAAGCCAACTTCTATGATTTCATGGTACATGCAAACTCTAAGCCACATCTAGGCTGCAAAGATTTCCCTAACACCCTCTGAATAGGCCTCCCCTTGCCTTCCAAGCACTGTAGCCGATATTCCATCTCTGACAGGCCTGAACACTTCTCTCATGGGTTATGTGTTTCCAGGTTTCCAAGTAATGCAACCTCATGTGCAGCAACTGACAGAGCAACATTAGTCAGTTCCTCTACAATTTTCAGTAAGCACGGGGATCAGTATAGCTGCCTTCTAGAGCTTTTCACTGGGCTAACTTGCTATCCTGTTCCTTACATGAACTCAGCAAAACCAAGATCTTATCCCTACAAAAGTGACAGTATAATGAACCTTGTAGGCTACAGTATAGTAAACAGTTTACATATGCACTTCAACAGGGCTCATCATCATGCAACGTGCGATATATTACAGTCAATTCATAGATTCCAAGGCCATAAGGGACCACTGTGATTTATCTAGTCTGATCTCCTGTATAACAAAGAAAAGGAGTACTTGTGGCACCTTAGAGACTAACCAGTTTATTTGAGCATGAGCTTTCGTGAGCTACAGCTCACTTCATCGGATGCATAGCTATGCATCCGATGAAGTGAGCTGTAGCTCACGAAAGCTCATGCTCAAATAAACTGGTTAGTCTCTAAGGTGCCACAAGTACTCCTTTTCTTTTTACGAATACAGACTAACACGGCTGTTACTCTGAAACCTGTATAACAAAGGCCAGAGAACGTCCCCAAAATGATTCCCAGAAAAAACATTACATCTTAATTTAAAAAATGTCAGTGATGGAGACTCCACCACAAACCCTGGTAAATTGTTCAAATGGCTAATTATCTTCACTGTTAAAAATGTATGCCTTATTTCCAGTCTCAATATGGCTAGTTTCAACTTCCAGCCATTGGATGGTGTTATACCTTTCTCTGCTAGATTGCAGAGCCCATTATTAAATATTTGTTCCCCATGTAGATACTTAGACTAATCAAGTCACCCCTTAACCTTCTCTTTGTTAAGCTAAAGAGATGGAGCTCCTTGAGTTGCTCACCATAAGGCAAGTTTTCGAACCCTTTAATCATTCTCATGTCTCTTCTTCTCTAAACCCTCTCCAATGTATCACCATCCTTCTTGAATTGTGGACACCAGAACTGGACACAGTATTCCAGTAGCAGTTGCAACAGGGCAAATATAGAGATAAAATAGCTTCTCTCCTCCTATTTGAGATTCCCCTGTTTCTGCCTCCAAGGATTGCATTAGCCCTTTCGGCCACAGTGTCATACTGGGAGCTCACGTTCAGCTCATTATCCACCATCACCCGTAAATCTTTTTCAGAGTAACTGCTTCTCAGGATAGAGTCTCCCATCCTGAAAGTATGGCTTACGTTCTTTGTAGCTAGATGTATACATTTACATTTAGCTATATTGAACCCATATTGTTTGCTTGCACCCAGTTTACAAAGCAACCCAGATTGCTTCGTATTAGTGACTTGTTTTCTTCATTATTTACCACTCCCCCAATTTTTGTGTCCTCTGCAAACTTTGCTAGTGATGATTTTTGTTTTTTTCCAGGTCATTGATTAAAAAGGTTAAATAGCATAGGACGAAGAACAGACCCCACTAGAAACACACCCACTCAATGATGATTCCCCATTACAGTTACATTTTGAGACCTACTAGTTAGACCTATCAGATGCCATACAGTGTTAGCTCACCAATAGGGCATGTATTAATGGTACGCTATTGTGTTTGTATAGACTGTGTACTCAGACAAATTCTCCATAAGTGCTGGCTGACATCTGCGTGCACCTGCACTTGCATGTACAAATGGGTACTCCTCTGCACAGGTAATTGTCTAGTTTGTACATACAAATGTGGCTTCCTTCATAAACGCAGTTTTTTGCGTACACACTTGTTCTACTTTTTGAAAATTTGGCATCTAACATATTACAACTACTATACTACATTACACTAACCTATAAACAACTCTACTACGACTTTAATCATCCTTCAGTCCTATTGTGATTACTGTTGACCCTTGCATACTCATAATTGCAGTGGTGGAGCCAACATGACATTTGCCACCATCAGACTGTTCACTCTGCTTGTTTGTTATCCCCCTTCCTGAGCCCTGTGTCTGTCTTGTCTTGTCAGGAAGCAGGGCCAGCAGCACAGCAAGTCTCCAGGCAACTTAAAGAGTGCAGCTGGCCTGTAACAGGCTGCCAGATGTGACTGGCTACATTGCCCAAATCATTGGAAGAGTCAGCAGACCAGCTCTTCAGCCCAGCAGCAGTTCAGTGGCTGCTCAAAGCATTCATCCACAGCTGCAATAGCTTTTGCTTGTTCCCAGCCTCGTTCCAGTCCTTCTCGCTGTAGTACGTATACTATAGACAGACCAGTAAACCATAGTCTACAGCTGCTATGTATGGATTATAACAAACAGTGAACTAACCACAGAAGCAGCAGTTTCTTTAGCTTTAACCAGGTACTGTTACTTGGAGTGGGATGTCAGATTTCCTTCTGCACTGGTTCGTTGAGGGAACGCTATGGCAAAGAAGTGAGTATAGCAATGCGACATGACTGAGGTGACGTTTGGACAATTCTTGATCTCTTTGACGAAGGAGTTCAAGACCCTTGGGCTGGCTGTTGAGAAGGCGGCATCTCCAGGTTCCTTGAGTATGTAGCTGGGCTCGCTGGACTGTTGCATCTGTTGTGATGGGCTACAGAAGGAGAGGTGGTATCCGAGGTAGCATAGGCATATTCCACCAAGGCCTTTGTAAATCAGAACCAGAACCTTGAAGGGGAGCCAGCACAGGACTGGGCACCACTGCCGTTGCCAAGCACCTGCATGGTGTAGTCTCTTGGGCTCTTTCTGCTTAGGTGCTGGGCTGCCAGAGAGCTGCTTCTGGAATATAGGCCTAGGTAGAATGAGTTACAATAGTCTAACCTGCTTGTGACAAATGCATGAACTGCTGAGGCCAGGTCATCATCCTAGGGGAATGGATAGAGGAGTTTTCTTGCTAGCGAGAGGTGGAAGGAGGGTGCTTTTGGCGATGGCTGTTTAATTGGCCGGGGTTCAGTGATGAGTCTAACAGCACCTAGTTGTCAAACTTAACTGGTGGTGTTCAGATGTCCTCAGCTGAGCATGGAGGGATGGTATCCAAGCACTTCTCTCTTCCAACTAGCAACCCGTCAGTCTTTTCTAAATTTAATCTGAGCCAGCTGTTTTTCATCCAGACTCCAATCTCCTTCAGGCACTGAGATATCTGGGAGCCAGTGCTGGCTGCACCCAATGAAAAGGATATATAGAACTGCACATGGCTGGTATCACAGCCCTGGTTACCTCGTGACCTACCTTAATGTTATACATAGATGTTAAGTAAGTGTGGTGGCAGGCACAAGCAACATTGTTACTAAGTCCTCATTATTATTTTATGAATTACCTTGTCTTTTTATTTTTATGCCTTCACACCCTTTCCCCTGAATCATGTAAAATTACAGCCCGGCTCTAGTACAGTGCATTAGAACATTACCCAGCTCCCCAGGTCAGGGAGTCAGAATAAATGTCTTTTACTTGACCAAGTGTACACAACTGGATGTGAAATGTATGCCTGCAGGGAATCTAAAGGAGGATAGCTACTTAGGGATTAATCAGCTCAGTGAAGTGTCCCTGTGCAAACTGTGATAAAGGGCTGGAGGCCAGTGATTTCTGTAAGCAGAGTTCACACTCCCTTTCTTCACGGATGTGTGCTTCTGGGAGTTTAAGGAGAGTTCAACTTTCTGTTAGCCAGTGATAGAAGCCAATCCAAAACCCAGACACCCCCTGGAGCATTTGCTCAGAGGTACCAAGTTTATGCTCGTTCTGAGGAATAAGGCAAGTGGCAGGAGCTGGCTCCACTTGGTTTATTACCAGTTCAAAAGCATCCCTAAATTACTACCAGGAACGACATGATAAATCCCTGCTGAAGAGGTTTCTCCCAGAATGCTGGAGGCTCAGTTCCCCCCCATTAAATTACTGTGTTGTTGTCATTAGCATTAATGTTGTTAGTCAGCTTCACATCTCTCTGTCCGGCACCATTCCCTCTTGGTGAGAGAGTTCAGTCTTTTACGGTAGGAGTGGGAATGAGCCAGCATAGGAATAAAAATTTGGCCGCTTTTGGAGGGGCATTTTCTGTGCCCCCAATGGTTGGAGAAGCTGGTTCTCCTCCCCCTACTCGGACAAGATAAGCTGGCTCTTCCCCTCCCCTCCCCACCCCATGGCAGTGGAGCGTGCTCTCTCCTGGCAGTCAGAGGAGCTGGATCTCGCTCTCACGGCCCCAGGGCCAGAGGAGCTGTCATCTCCCACCCTGGACTGGCTGGAGGAGTTCTCTGCCCCCCACTGATTGGGAGGGGGGGCCCATGCCCCTGCCCCTGCTTGCCCCCGCTTGCACATGCCCGTGGAATGAGCTGATGGAAATAAAATTTGGTTCCACTTAAAAATTGCATCTCTTGATGTGCACAAATAAGAGGCAAAGTATCACTTTCTTTGGTCAACACCAGGCTCATTTTCTAACCATCATAGAACCATAGAATCACAGATGTAGGACTGAAAGGGACCTCAGGAGGTCATTCAGCCCATCCTCTTGCAATGAAGCAAGACCAAGTACCTGTAGAAGTCATGGAGAAGTTTATAATTCAGCAATCATCTGCAAAGTGCACATTTACATCGCCGCAAGCCAGCCCCTAGTTAATTTCATTTGTAAAGACTGTTGACTTGTATTTGGGGGTCAACAGGGATTGATAAAACTCATATTACAATGGTTGGGCAATGTCTATGATATAACAACACATTAGGGCTAGTCTACACAGTGGGGTAATGCACTCTAAGTGGGTGTGATTTCTAAAGCACACTACAATGTTGCACATTAATTGGTGTGTGTAGACCCCGCTGGTGTGCACTAAAGTGTGCTTTAACACAGTGCTATTTAAAACCGTACAGGCACGTTAACTAAGTCAGATTAACTATTTGACACACAGCTCACAATTGAACTGCTCTGAGTAGTTGCCTGGCTTTGTGTTTGTGTACTATAGCAAGAGAAAGCACACACAGGCTGTTAATATGGTTATTGCTTATCTAAGATGGCCTACTTTGTGCAATACCTTTTGAAATCCATCCATCCCTCCATTCCCCGCCCCCCGCCCTAGTCTCTGAGCAGTTTGTCTTCTGCAGAACTAGGTGAATGCTGGAAAAATCTTTCCACAAATATTTAACTTTTACATGGGTTCACTTTACAGAGTTCACATATTTCTTATAGAAAAGAAATGTTGTGATGTACAGTATTATTGAATGCTATAAGGTGCAAATGAAGCATACAATTAAAATGTGAGCATGTATGTGTATATATATATATATATATATATATATATATATAAATAAATATTTTTAAAAATGGAAACCTAAGTCCTGATCCTGCAAACACTTAAGCACATACGTACCCTTACTTACTTGGAGTCTCATTGAAGTCAATGGGACTTTGACATTGACTTCAATAGGTGTAAGATCAAGCTACTGAATAGTCTCATGTGTACTTATTTGTAATGCATGTGCCACAAGTGTTTGTAGGACTGGTCCTCAAGAACGTGAGCTCCTCCAGGCAGAGTTGGAGCCTTCTTGGTTTGGCAGAACTTCGTGCTTTGTGGGCACTACCAGAAATAAATAATAAACAGCAACAATAATTTAAAGCAGAAAAGGGGGAAGAGAGACTTCTGATCATGGCTCAGGTTTTCAAAAGCAACTAGTACTTTAGAGTGTCTTCATTTTTGGGAGTCTAGCTTGTAACACCTTAAAAAAGGCCTGATTTTCAGACAGAGCGGGGAACATCTGCCCTCTAAAAATTAGGCTCCTTAAAGCAGTCTCAAATTAGGTTTCCAAAAATAGAGGCACCTGAAATCACTAGTCACTTCTGAAAGTCTTGGCTCAAACTCTCAACAGCCCCCAGTGAAGGACTGTATTTCACAGAAGATGTTTTATGCCCTCCTGCCTCTACAGGCAGGTTAATGAATGCAGAGTAACTCCCTGCTTGTGGCACTGACTCCCCCTAGGCAGACCGCTGTGCTTATGCAGCGCTGATCGACTTCTTTAGGAATTGGCAGGAGAGCAGGGGCGAGGAGTATGGCCTAACTGCCCAGAGATAGAGCTGGTTTAAAAGAAGGGGGGGAGTCCATCTCTCGTGGGGAATTTTTTGGAGTCAAAAAGGTAATTTTTCTCTTTTTGATGAAAAAGGCCAAGCAGATCACTTTTGTTGAAAGACCCAATTTTTCAGTTGTTGATGAAAACTGGGGGAAAAAATTCATTTTTTGGGGTTTGCCTTAAAAATTGTGACTCAAATGAAAATTCCCTGTGACAAAATTTCATTTAGAGAAAAAAGGCCATTTTCAACCAGCTCAACTCGCAGTGGTACTTTATGCAATTTCTTTGACCCAGGTCTCATGAGGAATGAGCAGCTCCCTTTGGTCCTACGTGGGAGATGTATTCTATACTGAGGTGACCTAGATTACAGATGCAATCCAAGTCCAGCCCAGCTGCAAATTATTCCTATAGGCATAAGATAATGAAATGGGTGTTTTTATATACACTAACCTGCCAATAGCTGACATTCATGCTGTTAACAGAATTAAAAGAAAAGGACAAGGCAACTACGTGTATGTGAGAAGATTCCTTCCTTCCTAGCACAAGTCAGCACACAGGTAACATTTATCAAAATATAAAATGCATGAGGTGTTGAAACCTTTGCTATTTTATGGATCCCAGGTTGGTGCTGCAGGTGCTATAAAAGGAATTTTTTCCCTTTAAATGCCACTTGCCATAAGACTGTGGGAAGACTCACATGTCAATGCTGACATCAATAAGGATGGATCCGCTAAGTAAAAATTTCATGTTAGTTTCATGATAAACACTTAGGCCTAGCCTTGCAGCTGAATCTGTGGGCAGATCCTTGCATTCATACAGATCCCCTTTGACTACAGTACTTAAAGTTAGGCGTGTGTTTACGTGCTTTGCTGTACTGGGGCTTCAGGGGAGGATTGTCAAAAGCATCTAAATGATTTAAGAGCACAAATACACCGACTGTGAATGGGATTTGTGCTCCTTAGTCACTTTTGAAAACCCACCCACTGGTTATTACTTAATGTTCTTTGGCCAAGTTTTTTCAAAAGCAACTGGTGAATTGGGGTAGTTCCATGTTTTGGGAGTGTGCTTTGAGAAACCTTAAAGGGGCTTGTGTTTTAGTGGGTGGGTGCTAAGCACTTTCTAAAAATCGGGCCTCTTTAACTTGGCTCAAAGGTGCCCCAAATCACTTACCACTTTTGAAAAATTTGCCTCCCCTTTTTTTTTTTTTTTTTTGCAGCATGCTGCCTAGAGTTTAAAACAATACAGTCGCAACCACATAGGTCCTTGCTATAATATACTTTCAGAGTTTGCTTTGATATTATCTTATAAGAATGTATTTATAAAGGACTTTACCCTCATCCTTCATAAGGGGACATTACAGATTGCAGCTGCATCTATTAATTGTATATTATTAATCAACCTTTTATAAATTGACATTTAATGTGTTCCTAAAGTGCCAATTTCAGCTCATGGTGTTAGAGGGATCCTTAATATTACATGGGTAGATTAATTGGAATTTAAATGCTGTTTAAATCACCAAAGCATTAATACTCTTACACCTTAGTAAACATCATTTGCACTGCTTCTAATCACCAGGCTTCTAATTCTGCTCTCAATTATTCATACAGCTTCAATGACTTCAACTCAGTAGACCTCAAACTGAGCGAAGATGGGCTTTGCATGGAAACATGCAGAAATGCCTGGGGCTGCTCTCTGCCCTTCCCATCCCGTACCCCGGCTCATAAAGGGGCAGACCACCCTGTTACATGCATTAACTGAAATTCTGGGAGTGCAAAATTGCACACCATGTCAAAACTTTTAACTTGGCATTCTGTTAACCTGAATCATGAATTTCACTCCGGTATAACTGAAGTCCTTGTTAAAAGTTGTTAGAGTTCTATTGACATCTCAGTATTTCTGCCTGCAGTCATGGGAACTAGATGAAAACATTCCAATAAAGGCAGCACCAGTAGCTCCTAGAAAGTCACAGTGAAAAATTACCAGCTCTTTCTCTTCTAGACCAAAGGCTAGAAACATGCCAGGGAACATCACACTGGCAAAGAAGCCCTGTGAGCATCTACAAATGATATATGCACAACAGGTGGGTAGAGCAAAGAGTACTTTTCCAAAACTTCTTCAGGGTTGTTGAAGGTCAAGGCCTTCTACGCTGTGTGTGAGAATCCGTCATTAGTGTGCTGTGTGGCAGTGAATGCTTTTGGAATCTATTTTCACTACTTCACCCCTTTCTGCTCACTGTGTTATGGCCCTAATAAATCAATAAAAATCCCACCAGTGTTGTCAGACAAGATTTACCCTGTCTAGTTTTCACCAGCTTACACTCCTGTATATATCGATTCATCTCATATTGATGCCCATTGCATCTCAAGCTGTGTTTTCTGTCCTATAATATTGTGGCTTCTCTTTAGTCCCACCCAGTCTGAATCCCATTCAAACCAATGGAAACAGCCCCACTGACTTCAAGGGAAGATGGACTATTGGGCCTCTTAAAACTGGCCTAATAATCTCCTGAATCTCCTATGACCGCAAGAACAGACACGAGTAATCCCCATTGAGAATCAATGTGAGTTACTGTGACCCAGGAGCAAGACAGTGAGGCCCCCTGATTAAAATCCCTATTGCCCCTGCTCCACCCACCCCTTAAGAAGCAATGACATGCCTCAGTTTTGGACTATTAATCTTTTTAGACATCTTTATGGGAGCTCAGTTGTCCTGCTGCAGGATGCTACTGACTCCCATTGAAGTAACTGGGAGAATGAATAAACTCCTCGGATTATTGGGTATTGACCTGCTCAGCCCCATGGCTTTGCCTCTCAAGTGATATGAACACAAATCTTTCCTCTAAAACTTTGCTTCCATTGGAGCACGAGACACGTACCCCCACTGGGCCATGTTTCAGTGTCAAATCTTGAATAGACTTTGAATCTCTCTCTTCCATTTGAACTTGACACTAAAGAACCCTGAGCTATTAAAGTATTATATTAAAATCTTTCCTCCCCATCCTGTTGTGCTCCTGTATAGCAGTTCGTTTGTTACATTTTTCACCTCTTGTAAGGAGTAATCCTGACGACCTTACTCAGGCACCAATTATTTAGGATAAGACTGTGGAGCTACCACAAACTGTAGTTGCCCCAGAAGCAGACTGTGGACTGAATTGTCTCTCAGGGTATGTCTACACTCCAATTAAAAGCCTGTGGTGGGCCTCTGCCAGCTGACTTGGGCTCGGGTTAATGGGCTGGTCAATTGCAGTGTAGACGCTCAGGCTGGAGCCCCAGCTCTAGGACCTTGCAAGGTGGGAAGGTCCCAAATGTCAGGCTGCAGCCCAATGTCTACACTGTAATTAATCAACTCTGCAGTCTGAGCTTGCTGGCATGGGCCAGTCACAGGTGTCCGATTGCAGTGTAGATATACTGTGGCTCTAGACTGTTCTCAGTGGTAGCAGATGACAGAACGAGGAGTAATGGTCTCAAGTTGCAGTGGGGGAGGTTTAGGTTGGATATTAGGAAAAACTTGTTCACTAGGTGGGTGGTGAAGCACTGGAATGCGTTACCTAGGGAGGTGGTGGAATCACCTTCCTTTGAGGTTTTTAAGGTCAGGCTTGACAAAGCCCTGGCTGGGATGATTTAGTTGGGGACTGGTCCTGCTTTGAGCAGCAGGTTGGACTAGATGACCTCCTGAGGTCCCTTCCAACCCTGATATTCTATACCCTCATAGGTGTAAGCCTAGGGTTAGTGGAACTCAAGTCATCAGACCCTGCCTGAGCATTTATACTGATTGTCTGATTTAAGAATTTTCTAACCTGGGCCTGAACTTGAGTCTCCAGCATCCACACTACAGTACGCAGACCCAAGTCCAACAAACCATATCCCAGACTTCCTAGCACACTCATGAAATGTGACTGCTCTAGCCCTTTGTTCTTGGAGCAACGTGGGAAAACTTGACTGTCCACCAAACTTGATTGTCCAGAGGACGATGAAAGCCAGACTGTGGGATTGTGGGATACTTTTGGTGGACTCGCAGAGCACAAGTCCATTGGGGCTGTGTCTACATTGCAAAGCAATAAGGCTTGAACCCTAGGTCCTGGCTTGACTCAGGCTCAGACCCTCAACCCCTGTGGGATACTGGGATCTGAGCCCTGGATTAGCCCAATTTGTGTGTAGATGAAAAGGGGAGTTAGGCTTGAGCCTGAGTTCGAACTCTAGGCTTACACTGCAGTGTAGACTCAATTCAGCCACTATCTCCTTGCTCCAGGGAGCAAGTGAGCTGTGCCAGCCCTATCTGTGATGCAGCTAACTTCCCTCTCCATGCCAGCTGAGCTGCACTGTCTGCAATGTTGGATAGTGTAGCCAAGGCTCCGCCCACTCTTCTCCAGCTGTTCAGGACAGGGAGTACAGGCCGCACAGCGGAGACTCTGTATGCAGAGGCCCAGTGATACTGGTTGCCTGTGTGTACAGTAAGGAAATGTCTTACCTCTCCTTCCTTAACTGCAGAGATGTGCCTGGTGGTTCGTGCCTTAAGGCTAGGCTCTGCACCTTTTGCTCATGTCTGTAGTACCTTGCTCCTTGATTAGCCCCATTGCTTTCAACAGAATAACTTGCAGATTAAGGCCCTATTCAGTAGGAGTAAGGATTTCACAGTCTGGGATTTAGGAAATGGTAAAGAGCAGAAAGTGTTGTGCAACCAACTAATTTAACACAGAAGGCTTAAGAACTGCCATTTTCCACACAAGAGCAAACCAATAAACCTTGTCAGAAAGTTTAAATCAATGTTGTTGAAGCTAATCAAATAATCTGAAATGATTCCATGAAGCTCTAGCCTGCTAATAAATTACAGCAGCTTTAATTGTATACCTCAGATTAGTTAATACTACTTCTGTGGATATATGCAAATTGTTTCTCTTGGCAGTCCATATACATCCAGATCTGAGCCCAGGAGATGTGATAAATAACACCCAATTGTTATATTTTTATAACACTCAGTATAAGGGCATAGGAAATTCACCTGTGCTAACGCAAGGCCTATGCATAAAGATGTTGACTCATGCCGGCAAGGGGGCTCTTCTAGTGCAGATCCAGAATATAAGAGTGGTTGGATTGTCTCTTAAGGGGCAGAAGAAAATAGGGGCAGGGACAGAGAGATCCTGCAGGGGAAAACCCCAGGAACAACTGAGCTCAGGAGAAATCTTAGACTGAGGTTTGTTTAGTGGACTTTTTGTTTAAGTAAACAATAGAGGCAAACCCCAGGCAAGAGGCGAGTTTGGGCCATATCCAGTATGTGCATATACTCCGTTTGGAGTATGGTGGAAATGCCATTTGCTGACAGGGAGGCTGAACTTCACAGAATGTTCCCTGCATTAAAACAAGCCAGTGTCTCTACTAAGCGAAATAGAATACTCATAGGAAAATGGCTCTATTGTGCCCAACTTTCCATATGTGATACCAGAAAGGCCTGTATTATATTTTCTGGACGGAGCCTGTATGGAAGTTGAGAAATGCAGTTTTGATAAAAGGTTACTATGATTGTCTTGCATCCATAGTAATTTTCCTAATGGATCTGACTTAATGAAATGTTAAGACCTTTATTGAAATTCCAGTGCCAGCGTTACCAAGAACAGCCCTCAACCCATAATCCACCAGGAATCCATGTGAGTTATAGTAGCAACAGCCTTGTGACAAGTATCTCTGTGCTCTCTCTGTATTCTTTGAAAATTTCCCATCATTTTGGTGAAGGGGCTGGCACTCGATTGGCTACTTGTCTTTATGAAGTGGAATCTCTTTTGTGCTTTCAGCCAGTGTTTGTTTTTTGTTTTTTGTTTTTTTTTCCCTCAGTCAAAGCACAATCTAATTTAAAATACATACTTATCAAAACTGGAAACCAGCCATTGGATGGCTTTGCAAAGCTTTATTGTAAATAAGATTTCCTTTCCTGGTGTTTCAAGACATAAGTAGTTGGCATGCCCAACTGGTGCCAATATGCACTGCTCTTCAGGATCTCCTAGAAGAGGGAAATCGCATGTACTTTTCAAATAGAGGGCAGAAGGTGTTCTGAGAATGCTCTGTGAGGAGGGAGAAGCATAGAAATCGGTCTTTCTCCCTTTCTTCCCTCTCAGATTTAGCTCTTAGCTATTGTTGTCTTTGTTCTATTGACTATAACGTGTAAAATAGTTTACATGCCTGTTTTGCTACAGTGAAAGCCCCCAGACACTGGAATGACATTCTAGCTAGAACTAGAGAACACTAAGGGCTAGGTTGTAGCTTTAGGCACAGGCTTGAGTAAGGAGTGGTGTGTAAATTACACGCCGCGAATAGCCCAGGATACAGCTCCTCTCCTGCTTCCTCTGTGCTACCTGGGAGTAGTAATTACAAATGACAAATTATGACACCCTCTGCTTCCCAGAGCCATCTCAACTGTGCTGGGCAACAAGTAGAAAAGTAGAGCCAAGGTTCTGCCCATTTCCGCCCACCCTACTCTAGAGAGAGAGGGAGGGAGGGATGGAGGAAAAGAGTGTGCAGCACCTCCTTAGTCCTATATGCCTAGACCCGCTCTGGGGAGCCCATACAAGTTATAAAGGGGGTGGTTCTTACTCTCTGTGATCCCTGTATAGCTGAGTAGCTCAAGTCACAATCTAGCCCCCCCTGAAAAAAAGGATGAATATTAAACAATGACATGCACATGATCAGATCAATTATGCTCTTAAATGGGAGTCTGCGTTTAAATATCACTCAGGAAACATCTGAGGTGTGGCTGCAAAATCTGTGCCAAGTAGAAATCACTTCCACATTAAACGTGGAAGGCCAGACCAACTCGGGCTGAGTGAATTTTGCAGCTAATACATTCTCTGGATAATTGCAGCACTGGCTCTTTTTGCTATTTTGCTGATGCACTCAACTGATGGATGGAAGGAAATTACCTTCCTGTAGATGCCATTCAGCCTGACCTCCCAGCTTAAGGTAAGGCATTAGGAAACAGCAAAATGACAGAAAGCAGGCGAAGGGCAATTCCCAGCACGCAAATGTGTTGCTCGGTAATTCAGCTTCCTAATGTTATAAAGAGATCTTGTGTCTTGTGAAAATATGAATTCCCATTTTTACCAGCGCTGGCTCTACAAGCATGGGCCTGATTCTTCTCCCATTGGGGGAGATCTGACACTGGCTTCTGTGAGAGTAGATTTGGGCCAATAATTCATCCACTGAATGAATGCTTGTGGTGCATACATTTTTAGAGGGACTTGACAGATTTCAAGACACTAGCTCATGGGAGGCATTAATTCTGCATGTTCAGTGTCACCATTAGCAACATTTTATCAGATCACATCACCTGTAATTTCTATACCTGTTCAAGAATCAAATGGCTGCCCCCCCCTTTTTTTTTTGTATTATGGCTCTTTTATGCATCATAAAATACAGTATTATCCACAGCAGTGTTTAGAAACAACCTTTTCGGGCTAGGTCGCTACAGATCACTGCAGCAAGAGGATGAGCGAGCAGACCACTGCTGAGTGATCCAGCCAAAGCCTAAAATGTCTCTGGGCCAAGTTTTAATAGCATTATTCATTGTGAATAGCATTTTCCTCCCAGGGGAGCAAGGTGCTACTCAGAATGAGTAACATTGTCAGGATCTGGCTCTTTGCAAGGCATTCCGCATTTCCGCTTGGTAGTAGCATCTTCACTGATCCTTGTGCACACATTGGGAAATAGAGTCCAACGTTTCAAATCTTGTATCTTGTGCATATATGCGCGTGCCCAGAGAACAATGGAATTCCCATTAAAATGCCAGTTATAGATATTACTTACATTACAAAGCAAGATATGTGCTTTTGTTTCTTTTATGGGAAAGCTGGGTGAACCATAGCTAATTAAATCTTGCCCCCCCAGGGAGCATTTTTTCCCCATGGAGCAGTTTTCTGTGTTTTGACTGTTACAGCTCAATAGACTACAGGCATCAAACATATCAACTAGAAAACAGGGAGCTCACTATTATAAATATTAGATGTCTTAAAGCTCAAAACCAGAGGCTATAACCACAAATGGGCTATCCAAGGTACATTTTCCTACTTGATCCTTTCACGTAGTTCCAGTGCAGGGTGACAAAATGGATATTTTCTAAGTCTTCCAGAGAATAAGATAATTCAACATTCTACTGTGTCTTGGATGTTGCTCTTTTCTTTTTGATACTGTTGGAAGCTCTTATTCATCAAGACAGGTGCATCAGGGACAAAAATATATAGTGTAATGGGGTAGAAATATGAGACTTCTTGGTCACCTGTATGCCGCCCCCTCCCCCTTGAATCAACACAGGGTAGCATTCATAGATTTCTACAGCAGCCCCATTGGTTTTCTTCCTAATCTTACCCTCAATACAGTATTTGCAATGATAAATGTCATAAGAACCTCCTGTGGCAGTTTACTGAGCTTTTTAGTTGGTCTATACCATACTTCTAAAAAACAAAATGCTTAATTTTAGGTCATTGTGTTTTCTTCTGCTTTCCTGGTCTCCTGATAACTCCTTTGCCTCCAAACTTCCTACTTATTTGTTCCTTGTAGGTACTTTTAGACTCTTACCTTATTGTAGGTGTGTTTTGTTTTTGTTTTTTTTTCTAGGCTGGAGAAATTCATTTCTATTAACTTCTTCCTGCAAGTTTTTTGGAACCTGGGATTATTTTTGTCTTTGGATAGTGTCCACTTTAATTTGATCATTTTTGGAATCCAGAGCTGCTTGCTATGCTCCAGATGCTATATAGAGTGGAATAATTGCTACCTGGTCCTATAAGATACCTTTTACTATAGCATGTCTCAGTGTAGCATTAGCATTTCTGGCATCAGTGTCACACTGCATGCTCATGTTCAATTGTTCCTCTGTAAAGCATCTGTTCATGTCCACTTAAGAATGGTGCTTTCTCACATGTGTACAGATTGCAGAGCCATACACCGGTTGCTATTTTTAGCCTGGTAAGTGTATTGCAGCCAGACGTAGTTCTTTGTCTCTCCTATAAACTCATAAATAATCAGTGATGTGTAATGGTACATTTTCTAGTGCTGGAGCCCTCCAGAAATGAACCCATCACACATACAATCTTTCTCCCTCTCCAGTCTCTTCACCTACACCTACCACACATGTGTCCTTCTGTCCTTCAGGGCAGACCTGAGTCCGTCCATTCTGTCTCTGCCCATTTGGAACTTGATGCATTCTAATGATCTGTCCTTCCACACAGAAGCCTGGGCAGGGGGATGGGACGAGGCCGCTGTGCTGCTGTTACTGAAAGTGGGTGTTGCAAGCAAATTCCTGTTTGAGCTGCGAGGAGCTGCCTAGCTTTCCCACCACCTGCAGGTTCTAGAGTCTGGCCTGTCCCACCCCTCACCTAACCCTGACTCTGCTTCACTGCTGGCCTGGTGCCCCATGCACCACCTCAGTGAAAGGGACCTTCTCGTAGGGAATACTACCCCCAGCCTCCCTTTTGAATCCCTCTGCAGGTAGCAGGCCATGTCTCCTGTCCTGTGCCTGGGCTTTTGAAGGAGGGAACAATGCTGCCCAAGCTGGTTACTTCAGGGGCAAATCCCCCCACCCCCTTTCAGCTTCAATTCTTCCTGCTTCCACCCCAGCCTGGTTCGGAGCTGCTTTAGCAACACGACACCCCTGTGTCTAAATAGATGGCTGACAAACCCTCTATGACTGGCATGTGACTGAAAGCGTGTGCAAGCCCTTCTGCACCCCATGGGAAGAAGCTCCTCAGCACTGCTGCACTCGCACCAGTGCTGTCCTGAGGACAAGACACTGCTGAGATTATATCCGGGAGCGGCTTTCACAGTCCGTGGTGAAGTTAGGTACTGCTGATTCTTGCTAGCTCAGAGCCTTACAAGGAGCTAGATTACCCTGACAAAAGGTGGAAAGAGAGGTTTTCTGGGCAGAAACCAGGAGAAGGAGACCTAAGGGCTACCCCATCTGTGCTTTCTCTGGTGTTAACAGATTGTTCAGCTGCATGAAGAGAGTGTGGCCCAGGGCTTCACTTGTTGAACACAAACCCTGTAAGTAAAATGGAAATCCCAGGAAAGGTTTTGTTAAGCTCATCACAGGCCTCTTGTGAATTTTCTGTCCAGCTCCTAAGACCTCCGACCCTACCTCCTGAAATTTTCAGTTCACCACATTTTGTCCAGTGATACTCTGGCTTGTGTTATCTGAACCTACAAATGCAACGTATACCTGAATAAAATGCTGGAGTATTTAAGGTGACACCTGCTGATACCGGTTAGTCAAAGAAGTTTCCTGACTCAGTGCAAGTCATTAGTTAAATACCGGAGCATATCTTCTGCTTAAAACAAAAGCAAACAAACACCACTTTTTTTCAGTTGGAAGAAATTTGGATCTAAATTTTCCTGCATCAGTACTAAATAATCCCTGAAGGAATGATGATGTGTTCTACCCTCTGTATAGTTGAGAAACAAAAATGTTTGAAGAAACACAAGTACAACATTTCATCTGTGGTTAAACACATCAGCACAGACACAACACTGAACTGGTGGCAAGAGCATGGGGCAGCAGTTACTGCTGTGAGAATTGTACTGGAAGGAAACAGCGAATTCATTTAACTCTCCAACTTACCACTGCAAGTTAATTTGGACACGCTATATTCCCCAGCACAGCTATACATTTTTAAATAAGCACAGCCAGGGGTCTAGCTGAAGAGAGACGGTATGGTGCAACATAATCCAACTGTGCTCTGAAATACTGGTGTGTGTTTTAAACAAGCTGCCTTTTACATCTTGTGCCTACAATTTATTTATCTCTGGAACAGGAAAATGGGCAACTGCACCTCACTTCCTGAAATGTGGCATGACATTGCCGTTTTGCGCCTGGTATAATTTGAGCACACCTTTGTATGAAGTGGTTAGAAGTATCTGGCTAAGAAGAAAGCTCCAGAATCTCTTATGTACTGTCAAGGCATGCTTCATAAATGGATCCAATTCTTTTCATACTGTAGCAAAAGTAACTGTGTAGTGTGAACTCTCATAATTATGGCCCTGATTCAGTAAAGTGTAACACTGACAGACCCCAGTCGTCGGCGGGGCAGGGTTGAACCTGGGACCTCTGAAGCGAAATGCATGAGCCTCGACTGCATGAGCTAAAAGCCATATGACTCTTAGCTAAGGTTGTAGAGCAGACTCATTAATCTCTCTCTAAGTGGTCTCGGTGCCATTAGATGGGACAGAACACCACACCCAGGAGGTGTGGGGGTTACAAAAGCACTTAAAAACATGCTTAACTTTAATTAACATTTAAGTTCATCGGACTACTAACATGCTTAAGGTAAACACATGCTTAAATGCTTTGCTGATCTGGCGCCTATAAGATGACCCTGAGACTTTTTTTAATTCTTGTATTTCAGTCTAGAAATACAAAGGTTAGTAACTGGGTAATGGAATTTCCTTCTGATGTCTAACGTGGTGACATTGAAATAGTACAGCAGGAAAAGGTGCATTCTCTTGAAAGAGGTCTGTAAAGGAATTCAGTGATCTAAACAGAGCTCACTTAGGGCTTAATCTTGGACACTTTGTAAGTCCTACTCAGTAATGCCAAGGCAGGTCCACAATGCATGCAGCCATGGAACATTCATTCCATGTTCCGTAGTAGAAGAAAGTGCTCATGCTTGGACTCTGTCACTGTCCCTTTATCCTGTACATCTGTTGTTTCCAAAGCGGAGACATTTAATAATTTCTGACACGAAAGGAAAAGTGCACATGAAGCTTGACAACAAAGCAAGCCTGCAACACGTACTCACACACACAGTTCCATTGAACGCAATGGATGTACTTACAATTACACGCAGAAAATTACTCATGTGAGTGTGTGCAGGGGTCTGGCCTTGAGTGGTAATAAGAGGTATAAAAGCAAAGCATGGTGTTTCTGAAGGACATTAATCATTAAACTTTGAGGCAGAGGGTGAAATCTTGGCTCCAATGAAGACAAAGGGAGTTTTTCCCTTGACTTCAATGAGCCAGGATTTCACCTGCAGTATGTAAATAACTGAATTCAAGAGCGGAACAATCACAATGTCTGTGGTTATTTGGGACAGCTTTTGGCATGTGAAGCTGAGCTTAAACCCTCATCCCTCCCCAACCTGGGGGGAAAAAAAAGGGCCAACGTGTATTCATGGGAAAGGTACTGTTGTTCAGTGGATGGAACACTGGACAGGGGCTTGGGAGACCAGGTTTCAATTCCTGGCTTTGCCAATAGCCTGCTAGGTAGCCCTGGGCAAGTCACTTCCTTCCCCATGCCTCCATTTCCCCTTTGGTTAAAACTGGACATCATGACACTGACCACCCTTGTAAAACACTTTTTGAGATCTATTGATGAAAAGTGCTAGGTGGTGTTGTGATATATTAATACAACATTTCTAGACCACATTTAACAGCCATTTAAAATACTTTCCCATTAAATAGTAAAGTGATCAGGAGTGATCCTGCAATCTCATTGTCACACAAGGTCATTCATTGTTGCTCTACACTGGGGCATGACATCAGATGGGGGAAAGCTGAATGTCTAGCAAATGTGCCTTTGCTACTCTACAGTGCCAAGAAAAAAGGGGGGGGGCATTTATAGAGAGAAATTCTGGTTGTGGCTCCTCCATGTATAAATGCAGCCCAGAGAACTGTTCTCAGAATCGATGTTTCTCATCTGGCAGTTAGCTGATATAAATCCCACCAGAACAATATGGAGTATATTGATTAGATTCTCTCTGATGTCAGTGCATATCGCCTAACTACCATGTATATCTATTGAGCTTGGTGGATTTGAGTGATCAACATTCACTCTCTTTCTTGAATGATCAACTCTTCTTTGGGGAAAAATAATAATGACAAAATCCTGGACTTTTTAGATATTTAAAAATTCCTCCAAGACGGAAATTTAAGAACCAAAAAGCCGGACATGTCTGGGAAAATACGGACATATGGTAACCCTAGATTAACTAGCATCCATACAGACTATTTTTTTTAAACCCATGCAAATCAACATTCAGAATGCTGGTTGCTCTTCACTTTTGAGAATCCAATCCTAATCTCTTTGGCTTGGCTCATTACCGGTGGAAGAACCTCAGGATGTTTAGCAGTTCAGAAGCGTGTCTCTTTGGAATGGGAAGTATGGGAGGGAATTGTCAAAGAAGCTCAACATACATATGTGCCTTATTCCCACGGAATTTTATTGGCAGCTGGGTGCCTTAGGCACTATTGAAAATCCCAGCTGATTTTGCAAGGGCAGGAAGTCTAGTGAGATTTCCAGGTCTTCCATTTCTGGTCCCAACTGAAACAGAGGTACATAGACAGGAGAGGGTAAAACATTACTAGCCAGATTTTTTTACTATCCAAGAAGTGGCTCAGCTGTATAAAATTCAAGATTCAGTTTCAGTTTGGGTTTTATACAGTGAGTGAAATTGTTCTTGTTTTTGTCTGAACTATTTTGACTGCACAGACCATCCAGTTATACCATTATTGTTCTCCTATAGTTGCCTTTAGCCACTGGGCCGTGTTGCATTTACTGTAGAATTGTCCTGCTCTGAGGGATAACTGGGAGGCAAACAAAGGTGTGTTTTAACTTGGGTTAGCTAACCCAAGTTCAAAATAGCAGTGAAGGCTTGGCAACTTGGCTTTTAACTCAGGTTAGCAGCTCAAGTTCAACTCCAGAAGCTGCCCTATAGGATAGAACTCGCACTGCTATTGTCTTCACTTCCATTTTAACCCAAGATAGGTAACCTGAGTTAAGAACAAACCTCTCTTTGCAGTGTGTAGACATACCCTCAAGCGTGCAGGGGAAAGTTGCCCCTGCTACATATACCACTTCAGGAGAGGCAGCATGCTCAGCCTTCTGTGTCCAGTTCAGCCCCTCTTTACCATCCTCACCCTTCTGGGGTGTCTTGTATCCCATGGGGCACTAGAAGACATCTGCCTCTGTGCTTGGGGCTCCTCAGGACTCTTCCTTGCACACTTGCATACCCATGTAGTGGTCAGGCACAATCTGCCCCATAGTGGGAAGATGTGGTATGATTTTCTCTGCTGATGTACCACTTTCAGTTCAGTCCATATGTATTCAAGCAGAGTCAGGATGAACTCCACCCTGACATCTGGTGGTGAGGTGTGGCAAGTTGTGAAAAAGAACTTCAGGGGCTGATCTCATTTGCATAGGCACACCCACCCTGCCTAGAATGAGGCCACAGCTGCCCAAATGGTCACTTTGGCTGCTGTGGGATCCCCAGTGTCTCTGTTATTGGGGTAGGAAGAATAAATTATTACCCTGATTATGGGAATCAAGGACAGTGGAACTGCACTTGGCCTTTTGTTATGATGGAGGGACTCGCCATCAACTAAGTAGCACTCGCTAGGCAAGGGACATGGGTTCCAAAACTCTGTGAATTGAGAGAGGCTGGGGACAGGTATTAATACCTGGTGGCATGGGCCCCATGGTGAGGGCCTTACATGCTAATTGCACTTCCTCCTCTCTCCACTGTGGACTATCAGAGCTAATTTTGATTCCATTAGGAGTCTAGTTACAGGCTGCTGAGCTGAATTCTCTTTGGGCTAATGGTGCACCAGCACTGAAGCTCCCCTACTACAAGCTGAAAACACAACACTCAGTGATTTCAGCTCTTAGTAAGTTTAGCTCTTTTGTGATAAGTAGTGGGGGAGCCTGAAGATACATGGTGGAGCAGTTTGCGGGACAGTGAGCAGAGCGGCTGGTGGAGTGGAGCAGTTTGCGGGATGCCTAGAGCAGCCCATGGGGTGGCTGGCGGAGCGGAGCCCCATGAAGAGGTGGGGCCATCAGCTTTGGACCACGTAAGGTGCCCCTTACTCTCTGCCCCCGCCCCAAATCTCCACCCAGGTTGGGAGGTAACTCTGCAGATAAACTTTTGAACTGGGCTGCCCTGACCAGGGACAGAGACTTTTGGGTCTTTGGACTTTTGGGACTTTGGGTGATTTGGCTTGCTGGACTCAAGAACAAAAGGGAAAGGACACGCCCCAATTTGCTTGGGGTGGGATTTTTGTTCATGGGTTGTGTTATGAATCCTGTTGGTGGTGTTTCTCTCTGTTATTAAAAGGCTTTTTGCTACACTCAGACTATGTGCTTGCGAGAGGGGAAGTATTGCCTCTTGGAGGCGCCCAGCGGGGGTGGTATATATTTGTCACTGGGTGGGGGCCCGAGCCGGTTTTGCATTGTGTTATTGGAATGGAACCCCTAGATACTGAACCTGGCCCTTGTTGCTGCCAACTCTGACAGGCAGAAGGGTTACATGTACTAACAGATGGATGGACGCAAAGCTCCTGGGGTTTAATAATGGGGTTGCACCTGTGTGACTGAAAACAGAATTTGGATCCTTATCTTCCTGTAGAAACATACATCTGTGCAAAGGACTTGGGTGAATAGTCCCCAAAGTACATTTCTCTAAACACTTACGTAAGTCAATATAGTGAATGGGGGAAGGGAAGCAAACAAAAACAAGGCTTCTTTGTAACCTAATTCTTGCCTTGACAAAAATAAATGGCTCAATTATGTGACATTTTTCATTGTATCTCCTGCAAATAATTTGTACATCCTTCCTGATAAATTAACTGTTGTGCTTCATAAATGACTTTGTTCCGATTTCTTAGGAGCTTAGCACTTTTCACAGAAATACATTAAGGAAATTATCTGCTTCCTTTGCTTCTGTATAGATCTTCTAGTTGGCATTTTATTACATGCAACAAATTCCTTCACTTCAAGGACTTCCTTTTGCTTGGAACTTATTTAGCCCACCCTATTATATCTTACTATGACAGCTACCTGGTTCAAACCCTTATCCCTCAATGGTCATGTCTGTTACAAACCTGGCATGACTAATGGTATATTCCAGGATGAGCCCAGCTGTCGTTTATCCACCTCTTTCTGTATTCATTGGCAGGAACAGTTCATCAAGAATAGGAGCTTCTAAAATTTACTTGCTTCCTTGTCAACAACAAAATGTATTTTCCCCTGAGCTGTACTGTGGTTTGCAAGGCTCAAAGCTAAATACTGTGATGATCAGCACACAATAGATGAATAGATATGATCAGCCACTGGTCCTCATTGGGGATTGAACTCAGAATTTTCAGGGTTAAAACCATGTCCATGATCCTTTACCACTTTTGCTAAAGAATTAACTCATTAGCTGCCATCTATAGTCTGTTCTTATCCTCTTAGCACTGAAGGTTCTGGGTTTATTCCTCACTCGCAATCATTGTTTGGTTATGTGAGGTCGTTACAAACGGTTGGCCATAAAGGGATTTGAACTGCTTTGGACCTCAAATGCTAAGGATGCGCTTATCCAGGTTGGGGAAGTGCGTAACCCATGCTAGGAAAAGAGGCTTGGAGTCCTCTAGTGCAGGGGAGGGAAAACTATGGCCCGTGGGCCAGATCTGGCCCATCAGGGCTTTCAATCCAGCCCGCGGATCGCCACCCCTGTGGCGCAGTGGGGCTAAGGCAGGCTCCCTGCCTGCCCTGGCCCCGTGCCACTCCCAGAAGCGGCTGGCACCACGTGCCTGCTGCCCCTTAGAGGTGGGGGGGGCAGAGGGCTCTGTGCACTGCCCTCACCTGCAGGCACTCCCCCCCCAGCTCCTATTGGCTGGGAACAGGGAACCACGGCCAATGGGAGCTTCAGAGGTGTTACCCACAGGCAAGGGCAGTGCACAGCTGAGCCGCCTGCCCCACCCCACGCCCAACAGCCACTGCCGGACATGCTGGGCACTTCTGGGAGCAGCGCAGAGGCAGGGAGCCTGCCTTAGCCCAGCTGCATGCTGCTCCACCCCGGAGCTGCTCGAGGTAAGCAGCACTGGGTCGAAGCCCGCACCCCAAATCCCTCCTGCACCCCAACCCCCTGCCCTGAGCCCCCTCCTGCACACCGCACCTCCTCCCATACCCCACGCTCCCTCCCACACCTCAACCCCCTTCCCCAGCCATACATTCATGGCCCTGCATATAATTTCCCCACCCAGATGTGGCCCTCAGGCCAAAAAGTTTGCCCACCCCTGCTCTAGTGACTGTTTCACATACGATGACAGGACACAACTGCTGCTGCTAGCTGACAGAGTTACTCCTCCAGGTCAAGCAGTATTAACTTGCATTTTTAACATGATAGATTCCAGGCTCAGTTCCCTGGCAACCCTGGATGACAGTTTTCATATCACTAAATTTGGGTGATAAAAATAAATATTATGACCACAAAAACCCTGGAACTGAATCCTAAAAACTGGAATGTGGGTATTCTGATCTCACGCTGACTTCAGACCAGTATAATTCCTCTGAGTACAGTGAAGTTACTCCTGATTTACACTCGTGTGAAATCAAAAGTCAGACCCTTTGTCTTTATTTATTCAATGCGCCACATAGCCATTGTGAAAATTAGACTACATACATAAGCAACATTTTTAATATGTGCTCTAACTTCCATTAACTTTAGTGAACAGCCCCTGGAGAAAAGAACCCTTAACTGATAGTTTATATCATGTCTGAAGTCAAACTTCAGTATCAGAAAAGCTATATCTTCTGAAGCACGCCCGCATTGTCTAACCAAAACACATATCAGCATCCTTTAGGGATGAGGTTGTCCAACTGATTGTATGTCTAACACCTAACTGGTTGGTTTATGGAGTGCTTCCTGGTCATATGGGACCTGGTGTTCAGAAGTTTTCAGTGTCGTAACCAGGCCCAAATCTTCAAAAACAGGCAGTACATCATGTTCTGAGCTCTTTTGAAAATCTAGCTCTTATTTAAGTGTCTAAGGGGATCTTTGTAGTGCAATCACAGGCTGTGACTGCAGCTTGAGTAGATATTTGGGTACCTTTACACAAGGATAAAAAACCCATGGCAAGGCTGCAGGTGGCCTGGGTCAACTGACTTGGGCCCATGGGGCTTGTGCTGCAGGGCTAAAAATCGCTGAATAGACATTGAGGTTTGGGCTGGAGCCTAAGCCTGAGCATCTACACAGTGATTTTTTCAGCCCTGGAACCTGAGCCGTGGGTTTTTTATCCCTATTAGTACAGGTACCACAGTAGTGAAGTAGCAGCAGTGCATGCTTCAGCATAAGCTGTACAAGCCTGCCCAGAGCCCTGGGTAATTACTTGTGGAGCTGGCTTGCATCCTGCCATGGCTTTGCTGCTCCAGTGCCTGAGCTAGGTAGATTAAAGCTAGCATGGGTATGCCTGCTCAAGCTGTAATCACACCCTGTGATTGCACTATAGACCTTCTGTAAGTGGGAGCTCAGCTCAAAATCTGGCCCCAATTTTGGATGCAGAGTACTTGAAAGGCTGGCCCTCAGCTTTTCTGAATATCTGTTCCATGGTGCTGCATCCCTTTTTGTTTCCTGATGCACCTTTGCTAGTCACCACTGCAGTGGTATCGCTCACAGAGAGAGGAAGTCTCAGCTAATCTGGTCCCCCAGGCTAAAACCAGCATCTTGGCGCTAAGAGGCGCTATTGCAGGAAAACTTATTGAGGGAGATTAGCAGATTTTGAACTAGAGTGAGCACGACTGCACAGAACTAGAAGATGTCACAAGTTATGGAGGGTCTGTTCTTCCAGGATAAAGTTGCTCATCATGCCTGGATAACTGCCTGTTTTGAAACTAGAGCATGAGACAGTTTATGAACTTAAAACACATTTTCTAACCTTAGGAGGGTTTTTTTGACTGCGTGTTCTCAGCAAAGAAATATTATAAATAGGCTCTCTTTGGCAGGGGGAAGGAGTGGTATTTTTGTCCCATTTCCCAAAGGATAAAAATTAACAACATGCTTGAATGTGCATGTTTTCCCACTTTGTGCTACAGGGGCTGCTTCCCATAAGGACTGCCGAAAACTCAGCCTTAGCTGATAGTGTTAATATCATTACCTTGCAGTCACTGCTGAATGTCTTTGCCAGAAAGTCTTTAATAAAAGACAATGCTTCTTTCCCCTTAGAATGGCTGGGGTTGGAAAGGAGGTCTCATGAGTCATCTAACTCATCTCCCTGCACCGCGGCAGGACTGATCAGTCCAATTCCCCTTCATAAATTCATGTTAACTTCCTGTCTGAAAGGCTGAGTTTTGACTCTATCCATGCTGATGGTTTAGGCTTTTATTTCTCTAATAATCTGATTCAACTTTGGTTTGGTGCTGGACTGAGGTGCAAGGGACAGGCTCCTGGCACTGTGTGGTGAAGAGAAGGAAGGTCTCCCCCCCCGCCCCGCCGCCCCTTGCTGCTTTTTCCCACCCCAGCAACACCCTCATCCCTCTCCCATGGTAGATGGGCAATTTTTACAGCTGTGTCCCCATCCCCTTTAGGAAGGGACTTTACTCAGCTCCCCTCCCACTCCAGTTGTGGATGGTTTCTCCAGCAGCTGCCTTCTCCCCCAGAGACCGGTGCTGGTGTCATGTACTTCAGGAGTCACTGCTGTGCCAGTGTGCTCTGCAGGGAAGACTCTTCTTCCCCTGCCCAGCAAAGGACAGAATCTCTACTGATGGCTTGGGGAAGTGCTAAGTCTAGAGACTGGCTCTTGTGCTAGCTGAAACAGCATGACCTCAAGATTCTGCCAGCCTGCCCCATGTGCCCCAGCACATATGGGGTTGGCAGTATGGCCTAGCTGAAAGTGCGTGCTGCTCTTTAGCAAAAGAGAAACAAGATGCACTTGGCCCCATGTCCTCCAAGTCTGTCTCAAGCCATCTTGCCCTGTGACGTACGATACTTTCCCCATGCACGGAGACAGCAACATCTGTTAATGGCAGGATTTTGTTCTTAGTTTTCAATTCATGAATGTGTATGGCACAAAACTAATAAAGGACTTAAGATTTAGATGCCATCTAAGGTCCCTTCCAGATTCCTAAGCAGGACTTTGGGGGAAATGAAGTGAATATCCTTGAAAAATCAGTCCCAAGTTTTATTCTGATCCCAGTGCATGCTGGGACAGGGATAGTTTGGTAATGAGCTGCAATCCTTTGATTCAATGAGAAGCCTATTAATGAGCAGTCTCCCAGGATTTGGGTAAATAAGCATCCATTTTGAAGGTAGATGTCAAATATTATAACTAGCATTTTCTCATTTTAAAGGTAAGTAATAATTTGCCAAAAGATGTCCTTCATTTTGAATGACTTTGTCTTGATGGGACAAGTTAAGGAAATGTATTTTCTCTTCCCAGTCCTGTGCCAGTTCCATGATGTAGTTAGTTAGTCCTGGCTATAGCCACTGAAATATTAGGACATAGGAAAGTAGTGGTATATACGCTGAGGGAAACAGAATGATAAACTGTGGCACTTTTATATGCACCAATCAGCTAGGCATCTGCAGCAAGTCCTCCTAAGTGGAGAAGAAAGTTCAAGGGAGAATTTTTTATTGACTTAATCAGCAAAGAAGCTATTATGCTGATGACTCAGTATAATACGGCCACACCACATCCTGCAGAAATGGAAAGATTTGTATAAAGCTAGGGGTTTCTGTTGTTTAGAAGCTCTGGGCAAGTTTTTTTCCCCTTTCTTTTAGCTAGGCATCTATTCTGGAAATAGTGCAGCCACCTATTTGTAAATCAGTCATTCTGGTACAAGAATGAGTTATGTATACTTATCTGTCATGTCCATCATTTAGACTGTAAGTTTAACTCACTGCTCAATATATTGTTGCTCTCTGTACTTGGATCCAGAGGGATATGAGTCTGCTACAAGCTAGGAGAGTTAGTTCTTTAACTCAAACTATAGATCCTGGGTTCTGACCAAGTAGACAGTCATTACATGTAAGCCAGTGGCTAGGGCTCTACAGAGAAGGTGTGCTCTGTGCCATCTCTTAGTGGTCCAGAGGAAGAAACAGAATAATTCATAGATTCCAAGGCAGAAGGAATCATGATAATCTAGCCTGACCTCCTGTATAACGCAGGCCATAAAACCCCAAAATAATTCCTAGAGCAGATCTTTCAGAAAAACACCCAGTCTTGATTTAAAAATTGCCAGTGATGGAGAGTCCACCAAAAACCTTAGTATGTTGTTCCAGTGGTTAATGAGCACATTAAGCTTGTCACTATTAACCTGAAAGGGCCAGGTTGTACAAGGAATCAATGCTTTCTTGTCTCAAGGTTGGGGCTCAAATCTGGTAGACTAGATCTGGGTGAACATTGTGGGGGGAGGGGAGGAGAGAAACAGCCCCTCAAGTAAATATTACAAATTTGCTTCAGTTGTATTCATGTCCTTTTCTACTGAGTTATTACAAATGTTTGTCTGAATGACCTCTCTCTCTCTCTTGTTTGCAAGAATATTCATGGGAAACAAACAAAAAATGTTCATGCAGCTGTCGTCTTGATTCTCCTCCTTCTGTTTATAGAATACTCCTGTGTTAATTCTGCTCCAAAAAATTAAAAATTCTGCGCGCAATATTTTAAAATTCTGCACATTTTATTTATCAAAATAACACAATATAATCTCACCAGTTTCAATTATTGTTGGTCATTTATTTCAAAATACCTGTCAGCAAGTATGTCTGTAACAATACAGACAATAAAAAAGATTCGGGAAATGTTTTGACAAATAGATTTCTTACTAGGCATATTAATACAGAACTTGGAGTAATAATTCATTTAAACTACAATACAGAACCGTATTTCCTGCACCCCTCAGGAGCACTGCAAAGGCTTGGAGGAGTCAGGATAATGGAGGAGCTGAGGGAGAGGGAAGTATATTGCTGGGAAGGAGCCTGGGTGTGAACTTGGAGGGTTGTTGGGTATGGGTGGGAAAAGTATGGAACAGGTTTTTTGGGGGGGGCAGGGAGGGATTGTTAGGGAGCTTCCCCCATGCAGACCCTGGCTGACCCCTAGCCTCTCCCATTCAGTTGGACACATCTCCCCCAGTCCCCATGTGTCCTTCCACCCCCCTGTCCACATATGTCCCTCCACCCCCACTCAGACACCCCCATCCCCATGTCGCCCTGAACCCCCTCCCTCTGTCCCTATGTGTCCCTGTACTCCCTCCCCTGTCTCCATGTGTCTCTATGCCACCACCCAGCCACCCTCTGTCCCTATGTAGCTCTGTGGCCCTGCACTTCCCTCCCCTGTGGCCCTGTGTCTCCATTCCCATTCAGCCCCTGACCCCAGTCTATCGTCCCCCACTAGCTCTTATGAGCCCCTGTCTGATCCCCACAGCACCCCACACTGTCTGTCTCCCATAAGCCCTTATCTCCTGACCTGGCCTGCTGCGAAGAAGGCAGCTCTTTCTCTTCTCTCGCTGGCGGGGAGCTGCTGCTTTGTTCTATCACCACAACACCCTCTGGTGGGCAAAAGGCAGAACTGCAGAAGTTATTTTCTGCTGGGAGCTGCTGCTATTCTTGCACCACAACGCCCTCTGGTGGGCAAAAGGCAGAGCTGCAACAACATTTCAGCAGAAGCTTTTTTCTGCACAAAAAATTAAAAATATGTGCAGCTCATTAATTGTGTGCACAGGCAGTAGTGCAGAATTCCCCCAGGAGTAATAGAAGTTTCAGCCAGGGGACAAAAACAGTATCATCTGACTTAGCTAACCATTAACACACCATGAACAATAAAGAGTTGAAGCAAATAGTTTGGGAGCTACTCAACAAGTGAGACACATCCATATAAAACATTATCAATCAGTTGAAAATAAACATTTCTAAACAATTAGTCTCCTAATTTGTGAACAGAAGAAAGTAATGGCTGTGGTCATTCTACATTGCTGTTAGTTTGCCTGGCTGCAGTCATAACTGAACCACTGCATACAATATTCATCAGCAAATCATTTACGACTCTTGATTTTCTTCACCAGTTATTTTGGACAAATGGTTTTTCATGAACTGTTCACTGTGACCTTTTTGTGAAGTTGGCTAATTATGGCACATGGCATTGTTTCTGGTCCCTGATTGAGTGACTGGAAAAATAGGAAATAACACACTTTTGAATATGAATTTAGGGATGAATAAATATTCATACTAAAATCTCTGAAGCTTTCAGGGTGAACATTGGTGGAGGAATGTTAGCTGTATTCGTGCAAATGTTCACAATCAGAGTAACCATGTTTATGTTAATATTCAACCAGCTCTGCTGGTGATTGAACTGAATTTTGTCTTGGTGCAGTCTCAGTCATAAGTAAACATGTATAACATCACATAGATTGATACAGTTTAACTCAGTTTGACTCGGAAAGCATTGCTCAGAGAAGATCAGCATCAGAATTTTAAAGATGGCATAAAACTGATTTGGCAGAAATTGCTATAAACTATGGAAACCAACATCTATTGTTATTGCCTGTGCTGTCCTGTTTGCCACTGGGATAGATTTTTTTTTTGTTTGCTTGCCACTAGAAACCAGCAGTTTATCTAGCATGTGAAGTTTTCAGCACATGACTTGGATTTTTACTATTCTACAATAAGTACCCAACCAATGCTCTGAGTATTTTGGACAGTGTTTTAAAAGTACACTGATAAATAAGCAGACCCACCAATTAGCCCAAGTCAAATCAAAGAACCCAGTTACAACATGTTTATATATATAACAAATTAATCAGCCTCCCCACACAGTCCCCAGAGTCCCAGACCACTGCTACCCAGACCTACCCAACACCTGTCATGGGTACTGATGGAAAGGCTGGCCTTGCCATGTTACCCTGAAATTTTACAAATTCACACTCTAAGAGACTGGGGGGGGGGGGGGAATAGCAGCTGATCGATGCAGGGGAACAATTCACATATTTATTAACTGGCCTAAAAAGTTGTGTCATGCAGCTGTTTGCACTATGAAACTGGTGCAATGCTTCGCTCCAGAAGTGGCTGCATTTCAATGCTAGGTGAAATAACTGTCATCTCTAGAGGGCCTTTTCTTGCACTCACTGAAATCAACTGAATTTTGGCTTTGACTTCATTGGAGCAGGATTGGGACCACAGTTTGCAAAGTGCTTTGAGGTCCCATAGTGTAAAAGGCACTGTATAAATATAGCATAATTATAATGCTAATTGGAGCTTAGCCCCCTGAAATTTGACACAATTCCTTTGCTACACCCTTGTTGCCTGCCTCCTTTTGCATCAATAATGTGAAAACCTGCCTCACATCTGTGGCCCATACAAAGGATAGCGAGCAGGTAGGGCAAGTTAGCATAATTTGTGATCTGCTGCTGTCAATGGTTACCACCCTATCATCAATGACAACTGTGTAATTAAGCTATTCCCAGTTCTGTGCTAGTTAATACTCTGATAGTATATTTTGACATTATCAAAATGCAGCATTGTGACATTATCAAAACACATTTTTTCAGACTATCCATTCCATGGAAAATTTCAACATTTTTACTTTTCATGCTGATTTGGAACAAACACAGATTTCAAAATGTTGGAATTTCCCATGGAATGGAAATTCTATTTTCTGACTAGCTCTAGTTTTTAATCACTCTAATCAGAGATGGTTTGTCCCACAATAGTATATTAATATCTAAAGACTTTGAACAATCTGTTTGCTTAGCTTTCTGGGCTTTCTCCTAAAAACACTTTTCCTTGTACTAGTTGCTTTGAATGCTTCAGAATTCCAATAAATACTGGAGATAATCTCAGAAACCTAATTCTTCAGCCTCTGCAAATACATTTGTAAAATCTGCATTTGAATGGGAATAGATATTGTTTCATACATATTTATTAAATTTTTACTCCTATTTCTGTTTTGTGGAAACAGCTTTTTAAAAATGGGATTTTAAAATAAATGGGGAGAGGTGGTGGAGAAAAGACATTGTTATTTGCATCTAGAGATGAAGCTACACACATTTATGGAGAAATATGGGTTTCACATTACCACATATCAAACTCAGCATTTACACGGTTTCTTTTTTGGCCACGTCCCTCTGCTAAACCTGACATGAAGCCAAGGTGAAAGCAGAGATTTTCCCATTACAGAATACCAAATCTATGATAAACCATGCTATGAAAATCCAGTTTAGGAGAAACAGAAAATAAAAAACAAAACTGCTGCAAGATCAGTGATGAGTTTTGCATTACTTATAAAATCTGTTTTTTTCAGGGATCTTGTAAATAAAAAAATCATAGAATCAGTAATGTAACATGATGGGGACAACCAGCGCTTGGATTAGGAGAACTTAAGCAACAGTAAAGGCATTTTCAGCCTATTGCACAGTACACGTGCTCACTTTTGAAGCACTTGAAAAAGTTGTAAGCAGTTGCTACAGTAAAAGTGGTCTGTGAATACTGTACCTAAACTGTGGTGGTCTTAAGATGTGTGTATCAGCTTGCACTGTGATAAAATGAATATCAGCTATGATCTTTGCTATGTTCTGTGAGTGGTGGTTCTCTTTTTACCTAAGACAAGCACATTCATCATTAAGAATGAAAACTAATGAACGCTGCTGCTTTGCTCATCATCATACTCTGATATTAAATACTATTAATAATAAATGCCAGCAAAACAGAGTAAGCTTCATTCTGGCAGCACTGGGTGAGATTTCAGTGCTTTACTCAAAGATTAGTTCATAAAAACGATTTCAGTATTGCAGCTTCTGAATCATTTGCCACGAGGAAAAAGATGACTGACAAAATGTGTGTGTGAGAGTCTGGAGGACTCTCTCACACACATTTCTAAGTTCAACTTAGAACTTCAAAACTCCCAGACAAGCCTGGCAACTAGTTATGCAAATGCTGATTTATATCCACTGCCTTTAAAGCCCAGTGGAGGTTAATTAAAGTTGTGTTTCTAATTCTGCATATTTGCCAAAACCAAAATGGGAAACAAATAAGTTCTCTCCTAACTTCATTGCCCCACTTGTATGTGCTGCCCTCTAAGCTGTCTGGCTGCCTTCCAAACCTGAATCACATCCCTGGCTCACAGTAACCCCGACATCCCCTTTGACCCATCCTCCTTTGCCCTTGATCTCCCTTCACCTCACTCCTGGAGTTTTCTGAACCTATTTAGACTTTTTACAAAGTACTTCCTTACCTGCATAGTGGTCAAATACGGTGGGCACGTACTCCTCCGGGAAGGCGTCATTGGCATAACTCATCAGCAGACAGGTTTTCCCAACTGCACCATCCCCAACCACCACACACTTCAACATCTTCTTCACGTTATTGCTGCTGCAGTGGGTGCTGTTGTCATCTTCCTCCTTACAGTTCATTCTTGCTGGTGTTGCTGCTGGTCCCAGGACTTCCAAGTGCACATGAAGGGAAAATGAAGTGCAATTGTATTGACTCTTCCTGAGTTTGGGAGGCTCTCAACCTCAGGAAATCATGCTAATGTTTCCAGGCTGTTCCAACCGCCTCTAACAATGACCATATCAGTAAAGAGGAGCATTGAGGTAAATAAATTATACATCGATTTTAAAAAAAGGATTGCCCTTTCTTGTGAGCTTGAGTCAGGAAATACTCATCCTGTCACAGAGACCTCGATATTTATTGCAACTTTAAAAATATCAGCAGTCTGAGGTGTTGATTCGCTTCTCCCCTTCTCCAGCTTGGCCAGAGGAATCAGGGATTCCTGCTAAATCCACTCCATTTTCCATTTCATTTCTAACATGGAGGAAAGCTGGAGGTTTTTAATGGAGTTTTTCCTTTCTTTCTTCAGCTTGCTGTGTGTCAGGAAATCATGGGTTTCCTGCTGAATTCCATATTAGGATCAGTGGGCTTGTGAAGGGCTGCAAACAATAGGAGCTCTGTGTGTGTTTGTACTTTAGAGGAACTATGCCAGGACATAGAGTAAGAAAAACACTAGAGGTCTCACTGCAGGCTAAAGTTGTTAAGCTTCCTGTTTCATCTAACGCACTCAATGCCGGGCTGGCTGAGATGAGGCTGGTGCTGACTGTTAGATACGTAGATGATTTTCACTGGGGAATGCTGTGCAAGATGGGGATTCAGGCTTAAACGAATAAGAAGGGAATAGCAGGAGGTCTATAAGGGAACCAGCCTGTAAAATATGCAATAGAGTCTATCTTAGGGTTTTCTGCTGCCACCCGTCGCTGTATCAGAGCACCTTGGGGTATGCTTTTTCTTTTGGGGGTGTTGGTACATAGGAGTAGAATTGAACACAAGTGCTCTCCTATGTAAATACCTCCTTAACAATTTGGGTAAAGCAATAAATCAGTTCTTCAAGCCAGGAACTAAGAAAATATCCTCCCCTGTGCCCCCCAAAACAAACAAATGAGATATTTTCTGGTACAGGTGTGTGTGGAGGGAGGTGGGGTGAAAGAGAGCAGCTGAAGACTTAGGAATTACCGCTGTTAAAAGGGAAGGCTACAGGGCAAAGCTACAGAACAGCCTGTGTAAAACCAGAGTTAAATGGCATAGCTTTTACGCCCTAAAAAACTAGAGCAGTGTGTGGTCCAGCACAGTTTTGCTATAGTGTTACATATCGTTCTGATCCTCCTTTTAATTTTATTATATAACTGTCCCAAAGATCCCACTGTGGGTAAACACTTAGGGCCAAACCTTGCTCTCTCTACTTCTGGAAAACTGTGCAATCTCCAGCAGAAGTGAGTCACTAATTTAAAAACAATCCCTTCCTCATGTCAGCCGTTCTCTTCCTTGGGCATCCCAGTGCATGCTGTCTACTCTATGTCTGCCTTACTTAGATTGTAAGGCCTCAGAGTGGGGAAACGGATATGGAGATAATCCACGGTGAGGTAACAACAGGCAAGGCTTTACTGAGGTGTGACACATGCCCTGCCTAGCTCATGGCTTCCCAGAAACAACAGTCTGCAGTCCCATGGTGTTGGTGGGGAAGCACCTAGGGGTCGGGCTTTAAGAGAGAGATCCCCGACCCCAAAGCAGTAAAGACTAATAGGGCCATCTTGGCCACATAACTACAGTCCTGAGCGGTCACACACCACTGTTGTAATGTAGCAAGTGCAGCAGAGACCCCCCCTCCACCCCCTCCCCCCGAGACACCACCCTTTCAGGGCCCAATCCAAAGCCCATTAAAGTCAATGGGAGTCATTCCAGTGATTTAAATGGGCACTGGAGCAGGCCCTCACTCCTTTCCCATGGAGCGGCAGATGTGTGTAGAACACTGGGTGTCACAGAGTCTGTACTAGCCAGAGAGCCGAGTGTGGCTCCGCTGTCTGCCTTTAACCCCTCCTCTCAGGTCTTGTTTGTGAAGAATCTTTGATCCGTGATGCCCACCCCGCCCCCCTTGCTGCCTTTTGTGAGCTGATCTAAATACAAAGTCTTAAGCCATCTGCCACAGCGCAGCACTCCATACAACAAGCGTTACTGAGAGGTTCCTCAGCAAACTCTCCACAGCCTGCCTCTCCTTGCTCAGTGTCCTGACAACGTGTGAGTGAGGATCTGGGCAGGACCCACAGTCTCGGCTTCCTTGTCCTGCATGGGCAAAGTTACCTAGTGATTTCAATGAAGGGTTTAAGTTGCTCTATTCCCATCCCCTTCTGCTGCCCCTCTCCTTCCTTTAAAGGGACCCTCAAAATTGGCCTTTTGCTGGTGGTTTGGGAAACATTTGGGAGGAATCGGTTTTAATTAAGACCTGCCAATAAAAGGATCTAAACTCCTCTCTCTCATATCTTGGCAGCAGCTATTACAGAGCAGTGTTCACTTTTGGCCATGATCTTAAAGACCAGCTAATGGCTCTCCTTGAAGGGGCCAACACAATGATTTATGAGATTAGCTTTAAAGTGAGCAAAGCTGATGTCTTGCCCATATATCTCTTTAATTCAGCACCATCATTTTTCTTTACAAACAGAAACAATGTGAATAGACTAGTTGATTTACCAAAAAAAAGTATAAAGGTCTGCACCTGGACTAAAAGCATATGTTTTCTTTAACGGGGGTTGGCCCCATTCACAACAGCCAGATCAAAACATGGTTTAGTTGCAACCAAGTTTAATAACTGTTGTACAGTTGTATATAACTGTCGTATATAACTTTGGGCTGTATAGACAGCACCACAATTAACCCTTCTGCTGCTCTTGGGCCGTATCTTTTACATCTGTGGCGATGGCGCTAACTTTGCTGTATGGATTAACGGCTCCGGGCTGCTGAACTTGAGCAAAGTTTGAGCAACTACTAGTTGTTTTCTGTAACAGATTGCTACCCCTAAGTTATGTCTCTTAGAGTTCTGCTGCGGGGGATGGCGAGTGGTTGAGTGGTTGCTCTCGCATGTCACCAGATGTTTTTCTTGCCTTCAGTGCTGGGTAATGGATGTTTCTTCAGAACTTTTGATTTCTTAATCGGCAGATGGGAAGTGTCAGTGATGTAGGCACACCTGGTCCTTCTGCTGCATTTCAAATCTGCCGAGGCTATCTCTGCACAGCAGAGCGGTGTGGGCGTTCCGGATTGGAGGATATGGGGTTGTTGATAGTGATAGGCAAAGCTTGAAAGAGCTGGAAATTTAGTTTAGATCCATAGGTTTTCTGCAATTCTCTAAACCTCTCTAATCTGGATATCAGGTTCAATTTTTTCAGGTTCTTTTTCATGAAATTCCCAGTGCTTCCTAATTTGCCAGCAGTTCACAAATACTTGAACAGAATTTCTGTACCTCCACTTCCAGCCAAAGTCCTAAAGAGATGAGGAGTATGAAAATTCAAAAGACACAGAGAAAAAGTTAACCCAATTCATCCAGATCGCCAAAAAGGCTTGTTTAGCATTTTGGGTAGAGACTGCGGTCAGTCCCTTCCTTGTCCAAACCAGTTCGCCCATCATTGCTTGTTGCAAGGGGCTAGCAAAGGGCACAGCCTCAAGTGGGGAAGCTGACCCAAGCTAATGGGGGAAGTTAGCGGGGGTGGAGGGAACTGTGGAGTGAAGCTGTCATTTGAGGCAGGTATCCAGCAGTTTGTAGGAAAAGTAGCTGTGTTCCAGGTGGCGTGTCTGCATTGGCTCACTGATTAACAGAGGGGTTACTGGCAGTCGGCCTAATCCTGTGAGCTGCTGGGTTCCTCCAGCTCCCACTCATTCACCTGCATGGGTCACTTCCATCTTCAGCAGTGTAATTCTGACCAAGAAATCCTGGGAGATGCCTTGCCCATGACTCTGCCTGGGCCTGAGTCCCCACAGAGATTTCTGGTGGCAGCCACAGTGTTCAGTGGTGAGATGAAGGATTTTTTAACTTGGCTGGTGGTAATTTGCTAATTAGTTCTGCCACAGCTATTTGAACAATACGTTTGCTAATTAAACCTATCCTATGAATCCCGTATGTCCTGTGGTTAGGGCAGAGCAAATCAAGGTGAAAAAAAGAGTGGTGCTGTATCCTCCCACCCCCTGTGATCTCACCCAATCTCACGTTGGCTCATGGCCATGCTATCTCTCCACTGCTTTCACCAGATGAGATGTCGTCTTCTGCAGAAACATAAACAAGCATAGAACTTGCAGAGTCATCTGAGATTGTCAGATGCTTATCTGCCCTTTCTTTAGGCCTTGTTGCCCTATTCCTTCCCCCTTCACCTAACCAACCAACTTCTTTCCAACAATCTTATGCTTCCTCTCTCCCTGCCACTCAGCTGATACAGAATCTGGTCTCCTCTGCCTCTCACAGTACCATTAGCTCTGGATGATGTCTGTGGTCCAGACCCTGACTCCCTTTCTTGGCATCCACAGCTTAATTTTCCTTTCCAACTCTCAGTTTCTCTCCCCACCTCAGACCCTCAGCTTCCTTCCTCCTTCCAGCCTTCAATACCTTTCCTTTCATGTGGTTTCAGTAAGTCTGGCAGGCTCCTCTGGGCTCAGGCCAGCTGCCGTGTCCAAACCTCATGCTCTGAGGCTTTTTGGAATGGCTGTCAAGCATTGGTCCCCTTGGCCCCAGCTCAACCAGAGCCGAAAATAATTTGGCCACCAGTGTAGCTAGTGTTTTAACATTTAGCCCAGAGTGGGTTAGATCCTTAGTGCCAGCCTTCCTGGATGCTCAGTGGGGATGGCAGCTGGGATGGATTCTGTCTTCCTCCCTAGAATGAGAGAAATGCTTATCAAAGATGTGAGCGGCAGAAGAGTCTGATGCAGCGTTTTGCAGAGAGTCAGTGTGGCCCGAGGGATAAGGCAGCGGCTTGGTAGCCACCAGGACTTCAGGTCTAGTCCCAGCCCTGTTTGTGACCTTGGATGAGTCACTTCACCTCTTTCCCACCTGTTGCCTAATCTATTTAGAATCTTTAAATTCTTTAGGGCAGGAACTGTGTCTTCTTATGTGTCTGTACAACACCTAGCACAATGGGCCCTTGTTCTCACCTGGGGCCTAGAGGTGCTACTGTAATACAAATAAATAACAAATACAAATGGAAAAAAGAAAGAGGCATCCGAGGCTCTGTTTATACTTATGGCAGCATGCAGAGTACAGGCCCGCCATGTGTAGCTATGTGGCACAGTTACAGGTGGGCTGAGTTCACACTTGTCACTGCAGTGTGTATAGCTACAGTGCTAAAAACAGCAGCGGAGACATGGAAGAGCCATGTAGGATACATACCCACAGTGTTCAGGCATGGAGGGTACACTACTTGCCTTATCCAGGCCTAACTGTCCACACGGCTATCTATACACATGCTAGCTGGGCATGCAGCACCTGTACGCTACACACTACTGCAACTGTAGACATAGCCTAAGAACCACAGTTTGGGGATCACTGCTGAAAATATTTGTAAGGCAGCAACGAGGAGTCTGGTCAGTTCATTCACAAAGCATCACTGCTTTGGATGCCAGAGATGATTTGGGGTATGCTGGGTCAGAGTCATGAGTGGAGGGTGAACCCTGGCTCAGGGAGGCTAGCCCCCGGCCTGGCCCGCCCCTGCTGCCCCCCTTCCCCTACCAGAGCCCAGAGCTCCACCCTCCCCCTGGCCACCAGCCCCCCTCAACCCCGGGCTGCCTGCGTGCCTCCGGCCCCAGAGCTCCTGGTGGGCAGGCAGCACATGGCCCCCAGCCCCCGAATGCCGGGTGGCCAGCGCCACCAGTTGCCCCAAGCACAGGGTGGACTGCGCAGCCCCAGCGCCCAGGGGCACTCCAGCACTGGGCGGCCCCAGCCACCCCAAGTTCTGGCTGCAGGCTGGCCTAGTCCCAGCCCCAGCATGCATCCCAGAAGACAAGTGGCCTGCCTGGGCTGGGGCCAAAAGGGAAGGGCAAGCAGGAGGCGGCCTCACAGTGGAGCATGGGCGGGTCCACATCGGGCTGTTTGGGGAGGAAAAGCCTCCCCCGGCCTACAATACGGGCCGCCCCTGGCCAAAGTCTGGGCTTGGATATGCCATTGTATTTGGCTGGGGTCACTAGGGGCTCCATTAGAATTAGTGGATTTGTTGTCATAGTAGCTCAGTGAATTAATGCTGAGTTTGGTTCATTGTATCCAAAGTCTGAAGAAAATGTTACACTGTAGCCTCCTTTATGATATTTTATCGCTTCCTTGATCTTTAGGCAAAGAGGAAAAACTTACTCCATTCACTGGAAACAAGGCTCCATAGTATTCCAGAATCTCTGTGCCCTTGGAATTGAAACACTTTTACTTGGCTCCTTCAGCCACTTGTGATTTAGAAGACCATTTTCCATAGTGTTGAAGATCTCTTTATGCACCAGGGAAAGACTTGATCAATGAGATGAGACTGTGAAGTCTGCTAAACAAAGTGAGGTTCAAAACGAAGTTCTCCTGGCCAGGTAGCTCAGGGCATTCTTTGCATTATAATATCAAAAGGGGCATAGACCATGAAATTAACTGAAAGCTAGATCAGTGGGCTTAACCTCTTGTAAAGATGTAGACCTGCTTCTCAGTGGCTCTGTAACAGCACTTGATGGCGGAACTGAGTGGGGAGGGCCAAAGTTGCTATAAGCCATCTCTGTACTCCCTGTATTCACTGGGTAGCCTGCTTGGCCCCGATCTAAATTGGAGCAGCCTCAGGGTTGATTCCACTTATGCTTAGAGTGCCTAGGTACCCCCCAGTAGGGATGGAGGATAGCTGGAACGAAATGCACTTTGGGCACACTCCTCTACCTGACCCCATCCATGTGATTTGCCTTGCCTCTGGCACTAGCTACCTCTCACCCATGTGCTTTGATCCTCAGGCCCCAAATTAATTTTACGTCTAGGAAGGTGAAAGTAGTATGTTAGAAAAAATCATAGCAGTTCATCACTAGCATCTCCATCCCCCGTGTGATATGTCTGAAGCATTTTTGGCTGTACAGTTTGTTAGGGGACAAGTGCTGAGGTTTGGCTCTGGGGCTTGTTGAGTGAGGATGGATTCCTATACAGCCGTCCTGTGCAGTTATTAGTGACACCTGCAAATTATACAACAATCTAGTCTTTTTGGAGGCATATCCAAACAGGAGACGTTCCACGGCTAGTGCTGCTGCAGAAGCTATAGTAGTTTTGGTGATGCAGAGGACGTTGCCTTGAAAAGTTTCGTTTATAAAGATGACTCAGGAGACAAGATCCAACAGTGAATGATTCATGTCCAGCCCACCAGATTACCATCATCTTTAAACTATGTTGCCTTCCCCAAGGCAACTGCTATATAATGAGGATCACATATTGCTAGGGGGTTGGTTTTGGTTGGGCAGGGAGGGGTTGACCTGTTAATTCACAATTATTTCTGTGTAATAGCAACTGCAGATAGTGTTAAGTTACTTACCCATAAATACAGCTGGTGGCACTTGGATGCTGTCCTTTTTTCCAGCTGTTTATAGCTTCATGCATTTGATTTTTTGGGGGTTAGTTTTTCATGGGAGATGCAACAGTGCACATTGGCCTCTGAATTTATTCAGCCAGGGATCGCCATGTTCTTCTATTTCCATCAGTGCTCTCTGGTTTCCTTTCCAACCTTGACTGTCACCCGTCCCCTCTCTCCTTTCTGCTCTATCTCCTTCTTGACTGACTTTTGTTTTCTTTGTTCTTTTAGTCTTTGTCCCTCTTTATGCATCTTTTCTCTTTTTTTCTCCCTCTAGCTCAACTTTTCGTCTTCTTCAGAACATCAGCCTATGAGTGACTAAAGTTGTAATCTACTTGTACAGTCACCCTCCCACTATTGAGTATACTGCAGAGAGAAATTGACGAGGTCTGTGAGCACTATTGGAATTGCAGGGAAAATATCCCCTTCAGGCAATTTCTTCCTGTTATGTTTTCCATATAGACTTTTAATCTATATTTCTTATATTTGAGATTGAGAGGTGCAATAAAACAAACAACAAAAGCCTACGTAAGGGGGAACAACACAGTGGGCTGGTCTCATCTGTAACAGACGACATTAGCTCTGCCTCGCAATTTGGCATCTGCCTCAGCAGACAGGGGACTGCTAGGAATATAAAAGTGCTGCAATCAGAAAAGGATTATAATAAAAGTATGCACCACCGTGGTGGCCTGTATTGGTATGTGTGTGGATCTGGTGACATTGTAGAAGTGGGAAAGAAGCATTTCCCTTCTCGTTTCAAGGTGCATCCCATGTTATTCACCTCTGGCTAGTGTTTAGGGGTGTAGTTTGCCTTAATTTAAATCCAGAGAAACAGCTCAAAGTTAGGTGTGACTGAATTTAAAGCCTCTAAGGGAAACAGGCTTATATTTTTAAAATGTGCCAGTTGGACTCTAGATTTCCAGCTCCTCATTTTTGGTCCAAATTGCCAAGCTGGGTTTATTGCTGAAACGTACACACAGCTGATTCAAAAAACATTTGTGCAGAGTTTTTACGCTCTTGGGGGGAAAAAGAGTGGATTCTTTCCAAGAAGAGAATGTGCTTTTGTGCTTTATGTGATCTTTCTGCCTCTACATGCAAATAAATAGAAGGCTCTCACTGTCTTCCACATTCCCCGAATAGGCAGCTGAAAGAGAGGGCTGAGGCACAAACAAAGGGGATGAGCAAATAAAATGCAAGCACCAGTTACTTAAAATAATGTAGGAAGAAGCTAGCAAGGATTAGTAAATTGCAGGTTACCCTGGGTTGTTTCTATTCTCTGTCTTTCTCTGGAAAGCCTACATTGGAAGGAAGGATGGTTTTGAGTTAGGACACTGGATTGGGACTTGGGAAGGTTGGGTTAGTTCCAAACTATGCCACAGCCTCCCTGGGCCACCTTGGGCAAGTCATTTAATCCCTCTGTTTCCCAGTTCCCCATCTGTCAAATGGGGATGATGATGCTTCCTTTGTCTTGTCTATTCTGATTGTAAACTCTTCAGAGCAGGGACTGCCTCTTACCGTGGCCTGGTCTACCCTTAAAAATTAGATTGACCTAGCTCTGTCTCTCAGGGCTCTGAAACATTTCATTCCCTGTGTGCCATAGTTAGGTTGATTTAGCCCCGGTGTACATGCAGTTGGATCAATGGAAGGATTCTTTCATTGACCTAGCTACGGCCTCTCAGAGAGGTGGGTTGGCTACATCAATGGAAAAATCCCCTTCTGTCAATGCAGGAAGTGTCTCCGCTATGGCACTCCAGTGGCCCAGCTGCAGTGCTGTCTACTGCTGTGCCACTGTAGAGTCTGTAACATAGCCATACCCTGCGCAGGGACCCGGATGCTGCAGTACTGCAAAGAGGGAATGCCATTCATAGCATAGTAACGGGACTACCAAAAGATGCTCCCCATCTGTGAAAAATGTTGCTTGGTGCCTAAGGATAAGCACCGTGTGAATCTTTCAAGATCTATCTTAGCTTTTCACCCCAGCAATATTCTCTAACTGGAATAGCAGTTAAAAAGAGGAAACAGGCCATACCACAAGACAGGGAGTCAAGAGGCCTGGATTCTATTCCTGGCTCTGCCACAGACTTGCTTTTGTTAGTCAGGGCAAGTCTGTTCACCTCTCTCTGCCGTGGAAATAATAATAGTGCTGACACCTAGTTCATTCATGTTTTTAAAGTGCTTTGAGATCCCTTAATAAGAAATGCTATAGAAGTGCAAAGGATTATTACTAGTAGTTATTAATTAGCAGTGCCAGTAGTGAAATGTAAGGTGTAAAGTGTTATTCTGGAAACAGTGATAGCCAGCTGTTGCTTTTTATGACTGTAGCCTTGACTGACAATACCCTGCTCTTTGCTACATAGTAAATTAAACTATATGGTTGCAGTTTTAATTTGCCATCTTAACAGAGCTGCTTTAAACTGTTTCCGACCCCTGCCATAAAAGATCAGAATCACCCACTTGTTCTCAGTCCAGAAGCATTTGAGACAATGCTAGCTTTATGGCAGCGAATGTTTACAATAATAATAATGCCATGTGATTAGACTCAGAGGAGGAATCCAGGAGAGTTCCCCATTTTAAACAGTAGTGGATTCAAAGTTGCTCTGCAATACTCCAGGACCCACATTGCAATTTGGTCTCTTCCCACCCCATCCTTGAAATATGTGATGCAAGTTCCGTATGTATTTCTCCATGTTTATAACTTCTCCACCACGGGTTACCAAATGCCAGGACTGTCCTTGCAATGTATTTCAAGAAGTTGTCCATATAAAACCCTCTAATCGTGCTAAAGATTCCCCCATTTCTACAGCCCTACAAGGGATCTCAGGCATATCATTCTCTGTTTCATAATAAATATGACATATGCTACAGCTGCAGTAAGAAAGGCAGAGACTAGCTTGAAAGAGTGTCCCAACTACACCTCTACCCTGATATAACGCGAATTCGGATATAATGCGGTAAAGCAGTGCTCCGGTGGGGTGGGGCTGCACGCCCCGGTGGATCAAAACAAGTTTGATATAACGCTGTTTCACCTATAACGCGGTAAGATTTTTTGGCTCCCGAGGACAGCGTTATATTGGGGTAGAGGTGTATTTGGCATTTTAGAAATGTCATACTATTCATCTAGTTGGACTCAAGAGTTTTTCTAAGAAGTTGCTGCAACAGAATTGACAACAGTCAAACGTAAGTTATTATTTGTAACAGTGGGGTCTAGAGTCCTTGCATGTCCATTTCCTTTCTGGTCTCTCTGACTGCACCCCTATGGTGTCAGACCTCATGACCTTGCCTGCTGTGTGGTGGAAGTTCACAGTGTTCTCACTCTCAGACCAAGATCTGTCTATTGCACCTGCTTATTACCGTACAGGTCCTGTTGGACACCTGCATCTCACCCCCGTGGGAGTCTGTGCCCAGTGATACACAGCGACAAATCACTTTCGAACAAGAGGACTTGTTGTTAGTAAAAGGAACAAGGCATTAGAGAAAATGATTTCAAAATAACCAACAGCCAATACACACATTTGTACTCACCTGATCTTATGCTTCCCTATGATCTCAGTTGGATGGATTTCCCCTCTGAGTTACAAGAGTAGACTCAGCCTATATTCTTCTACCAAGCTCAGGGGCTCTTGGGACCCAAGCTGGTCTCACTTTGCCTTCCAGAGAGCGTCACTCAGTCCCAGTTTGTTTTCCTGCCCTGGGGGAAACTCCCTTTTCCCAGAGCCCCACCCTCCCTGTGTGAGCCTGAGCCCAACTGCCATGTGTCTCAATGGCTTTTGTTAGAGGACCTAGGGGTGAAGTCTTCCTTTTCCCTCAGACTGGTTTTTGCTGGTGGGCCTGCCAAGCCATCTAAGAGCATGCCTCTGTGGTGGCTGCTCCATGGTTTGGCAGTTAGGCCCATGGCTCTCAGTCACAGGCCTTGTGGCTGTTGAGGAGGGTGCTGAGCCCCCCCGCTCCTCAGGAATCCTCTCCATACACCACGTGTTTGGGTACAGATCCATATTCACCACTGAGCGTTCCCAGATCCCTCACAGTCCCCAACCTAGGTCAGAGCCCCTGGTGCAGCAGGCGCTGTACAAATACAGAGTAAAGAGCTTACAATCTAAACAGACAAAAGGGGCGGAGGGAAAACAGGCACAGAGAGAAGTGACTAGGCCAAGGTTACACAGTAGGTCAGGGAGCAGAGCCCTGATTTCCTGGCTCTTAGTCTAGTGCCCAGCATTGCCTGTGTAATGGGGCACACAAGCCCCTGTGCAAGGCAGGAAGGGGTTAATGGGCTACAGGAGGCCCAATTAGTCCAAATGGAGACACCTGGAGCAGGAGGCAGGCTTCCAGGAAGGGACTTAAAAGAGGGGTCCTACATCGTGTTGCGGAGAAGCAGGCAGAGAGAGTGGATGTGGGGCTCTCACAGTGGGAGATAAGCAGGGGTGAAAGTAAGTCGAGGGACTTATCTGTATGGGGCTGGGCTGGGGCCGGCTCTGGCTCCCGGAAGGGGCAGGGCCTCAGGTGGAAAGGGCGGGGCTGGAGGAGGTCAGAGCCAGCCCAGGCCCACCCTGTATCGGCAAGTGCCTCCTTCCCCCTCCCCAGGGTAACAGCGGCAGCCGGGGCCTCTGGCAGGGGTTTAAAGGGCCCTGGGCGGTAGTGGCAGCCGGAGCCCTGGGCCCTTTAAATCGTCCCCAGGGCTCCAGCAGCAGGGCTCTGGGGACGGGGCTCCAGCCGCCACTATCACCCCGGGCCCTTTAAATCGTCCCCGGAACCTGCTGGAGCCCTGGGGAAGCGGCGGTGGGGCTCTGCGGATGATTTAAAGGGCCCAGGGCTCAGCAGCTGCTACCGCCTTGGGCCCTTTAAATCGCCGCCCCAGCCTCGCCGCCGCTATCCCAGGGCTCCGGCAGCAGGGCTCTGGCAGCAATTTAAAGGGCCAGGGACTCCAGCCGCTGCTGGGAGCCGCAGACCCTTTAAATTGCACCTGGGGAAGCTGATCCACCCCGGGACGGCGCACCGGCTCTTGCTAAAATGCCATACCGGGGCGTACCGGCTTGCTTTCACCTCTGGAGATAAGGCTGGCTGGGGCCAGGGGCTGGGGCCTGGTAGCTCTCCCAGAGGAATGGGAAGAGTTTCTGTAGCTTCATACATGTTTTATAATTATAATGAGATTTTTTTTAAAAACCTAAATATATTGTAACTATTGAATAATTTGTCTATGTAGTTGATCAAAATTACACAAAGAAAGTGGAATGATTTACGATTCATTTTGAAAGGCTTTGAATGTAAGAAAATTGATTGTTTTAAAAAAATAACATTCAAGGATTATAACTATAATTATTCTCTGAGTTACAGAAAGCACTGCTTGAGTTAGGATTTTTCCAGGAGTTAGCAAGGTAGCTGGTGACGTAAAGACATTCTTACATGTAAAGATCTTTGCAGCTCATACGAACCTTTATCAAAAAGTAATTGGAAACCCATTGGGAGAGTGTTTTCCTTGGAAGTTTGGTGTTCATTTTCCAGTTGCATTTTATAGCTCTTATACAGGAGGAGAACATGATGGTGGTGGGGAGGAGGAGGTTGGAAACTAGGAGTGGGTGGAGTCAAGACAGCAATAGGAAATGGCTGGCAGGGTGAGGAAGAGCTAGCTGGAGCGGTTGCTGTTAAATCCATACAATGCGACTTTCACATTAAGAGCTATGGTGTCAAGGTACCCGTCCTAAGCACGAATATTCCTGGCAGAATAGATCATCTATCTGGCTTTCTAGTACATCAGAATCTTCTCAGAGGTTTCAGACTGTAGAGCTCACTTTAATGGGAGTTGGATCAAGCCTTTATTCAACTTTCAGATGATGCAGGACAGGGAGCAACTGCATGAGACTAAAGGAACTAGATGTTTCAATTAAAGAACAGGAAAAATTTCTGGGCACTGAAATCAACTCCCAAGGGAGGTGTTCAAGGGACCATCACTGGACATGGTCAAGAGAGGCAAGGCTAGATAAAGACCTTAGAGGAAATGGTAGAAAAAGCATACTGAGAGACAGTATGGCCCTATGGATAGGGCATTGCACTGAAAGTCAAGAGACCTGGCTTTACCTAATGCTTGGCCTTGGGCAACTCACTTCGTCTTTCTGTAGCCACTCCCATCCTTCATTTGTCTTGTCTATTTAGATTATAAGCTCTTTGGGACAGGGACTTTTGTGTCTTACTATGCCTAGCACAATGGGGCCTGATCTCATGTTTTAAGCCTTCCAGGCACTAGTATAATACAAAGCAGTGTTGAGTTTTCTAGCAGGAAGCAAAATGCACAGGGTCAAGTAAGATAAGAACTGTCCCCCAATCTGTATTTGTGCATTTGTTTTTTCTTTCCTAAGTGTAGCACCTTACATTTATCTTTGCTGAATTTCATTTTGTTGTCTATAACCCAGTTCTCTAATTTAATCAAGATCCCTTTGCATTTTAGCTCTATCCTCCAGAGTGTTTGCAACACCCCCCAGCTTTGTGTCATCTGCAGATTTGATCAGTATGCTCTCTATTCTGACATCCAGGTCATTAATAAAGATGCTAAATAACACCAGACCCAGAACGGACCCTGTGGAACCCAACTTAAGACCTCCTTCCACTCTTTGTTTGCAGTTGTTTAACCACTTAATGGTTAATGTATCCACTTAATGGTAATTCTGCCAAGCTCGCATTTCTCCAACTTACTTATGAGAATGTCATGTGGGACTGTGTGAAAAGCCTTGCTAAAGTTCAGGTATATTATGTCCACTGCATTTCCCTCTATCCATCAAACCAGTTACCCTGTCAAAGAAGAAAATCAAGCTGGTTTGGCATGATTTGTTGTTGGTAAATCCATGCTGGCTGCTAGTGATCACCCCTTCATCCTCCAGGTATTCGCAAATTGAATGTTTATACGTTGCTTTAGTAGCTTCCCAGGTATTGAAGTTTGTCTGACTGGTCTCTAGTTCCCCGGCTCCTCCTTTATCCCTTTTTTAAAGATGGGCACTGCACGTTAGCCCTTCTCCAGTCTTCTGGGAACTCTCCTGACATCCATGAGCTTGCAAATTTATTGCCAGTGGTTCTGAGATTTCTTCAGCTAATTCCTTCTGCTAATTCCATCAAGCCCCGATGACTTGAATTCATTCAAATTAGTCAGATGTGTTCTCTACTTATCCAGATCTGCATCCCTTCCCCTTTATTGTCCATGGTAACTTTGCTAGTCATCTGGTCACGTTATTTTTTGTGAGAAGACTGAAGCACAGCAGGCATTGAGCAGCTCTGCCTTCCTATCCTCTTCTGTTATCAGCTCACCTTCTCCATTGAGCCATGGACACACACCATTCCTGAGCTTTTTTTTTTTTTGGTCTGACTTATTTGTAGAACCCCTTCTTGTTGTTTCTAACATTTCTTTCCAGCCGTAACTCATTCTTTGCCTTGGTTTTCCTGTTTTTTGTCCCTACACGATTGTGCTATTCCCATGTATACTTCCTTGGGTGACATCCTTCCATTTCCTGTATGTATCCCTTTTGATTTTTAGATAGCTTAAAAAGCTCCCTGTGCAGCCACATTGGCCTCCTGTGGCTCTTCTTATCTTCCCTCTGCATCACAATAGCTTCATCCTGAGTCTCTAGTATTACGTCTTCTAGGAACTGCCATCCCCATTCGACTCCTTGTCTTCCTTATTGGTCTTTCCATGGGACCTTGCCTACAATTTCTCTGAGTTGGTTGAAATCTGTCTTTCTGAAGTCCAGTGTCCCTTTTTTGCTGTTCTCGTGTCCTCCTTTCCTTATCATCTTGTGTTCTATGAGATCATGATCACTTCCTTCTAAATTCCCAACGACTTTCGCATTCGCAACTAATTCATCCCCATTGGTCAACACCAGATCCAAAATGAATGACCCTCTTGTTGTTTCCTTAACTTTCTGATTCAGAAAGTTGTCTCCTACACATGCTAAGAACTTGCAGGACATACCAAGTTTTGCTGTATTAGTCTTCCAACTGATATCAGGGAAGCTAAAATCCTCCATTAATGCTAGCTCTATGTATGTTAGCTAACTTGTTACCTGCTTGTAGGACGCCTCATCCACTTCCTCTTCTTGATTTGGTGGTCTGTAATAGACCCCTGCCATAACATCACTACTCTTCTTTTCCCTTTTCATCCCCACCCAGAGACTCTCAGTAGGTCTGCTGCTCACTTCCTCTTGGACCTCAGAGCTAGCGTATGCATTTTTGACATATAGTGCAATGCCTTCTCCTTCCCAAACAAGCTATATCCGTCAATGCAACTATTAAGAGAAATAGTGAAACTGTCCCCAAAAGTTATTTTTCAAAAGGGTTGACAGATCACTGAGAAGGCAGGAAGGAATCCAACCAGTTTTGGAACCATACAGTCATGTTCGATTTGTCTAATTTAGTCCTTTTAAATGTTGATACTCTGAAAAATGTTGCTGTTTTTCAAGAGTGTTCCCCCTGCCCTTCTCTTAGGCATCCTACAGGAAACTGGCAAAGAGTAACTTTTATTCTGTATTGGTTCTTTGTATTGCTATCATCACTAACATCTGTCACATGCAGTTCCTTCTCTCTCTCTCTCTCTCTCTCTCTCCCCCTCTCCATACGGCGGGAATTGTATGTGGTGTGTACTGTTTTGTTGGGTTAGTTGCTATGTATTTATATTAGAAGAGGCAGGTCAAAGAAGTGCCCCTTGTACTGTACTTGGAGCTGAGGGTGGTGAGGTTTGTGATGGTCCTTAAATCCACTAGCAGGTCATTCCCCAGCCCAACAGAGAGCATTATTGTCCCTGAGGAGAGGAGTAGTCGACAATGGTCTTCATCCTGGAGTTTTAGGCAATCTTTTAGATATGCTGGGCCCAGGCCACCAGCCACCTGGAAGATAAGGACCAAGACTTTGAACTTGACCTGCTATCCTGTGGGAATCAAGCACGGGGAGTGGAAGACAGATGTGTAGCTAAAGTTCCTGAGGAGACACGCTACAGTGTTCTGTAGTGCTTGGCATTTCCTAATAGCTGGTGGCTTCATGACCAGGTGTACTGCGACTTCATCAATCATGCATCCTCCTCAGGTCTCTAATCAGTTTTTTTTTTTTTAGTTGCTTATTTTGCAACACGGTGGTGGGTTACTTTCTGTCTCTCCTTTCTGAGGCTACATTTTCCACCACAGGTTACCCATGTGGTTCAAAAAGTGACCGAGTAATAGCAATAAGAATGATAGAAGATCAGCCTGTCACATAAAACACGTAGGCACTTAGAGTACATCTACGCTGCAGTTAGAACCATTCTTCCCACTTCAGATAGACACACACGCAGGTTCTGCTTGAGCTAGCACACTAAACATAGCAGTGCAGCTGGGGGCTAGCATGGGTGGCAGCTTGGTCTAGGCACCTGAGGACACACCTGCCTGGACCCCTTCGGTGCGTTCTTGGGCACCTAGCCTAAGCCACCACCTGTGCTGCTCCTGGCTACACTGTCTATTTTTAGTGTGCTACTTCAAGTGGAACTAGAGTGTGTCTGTCTACCCAAGGTGGGAAGCACGCCCCCAGCTGCAGCATAGATGTATCTTTACAGAGGCAACACGGTGGATTGGGCTCTCAGTACTGCCAGCCTCATGAGAGCAAAGGTAATGAGATTGGCCCCCAAACCCATCAAAATCATGTTTCTTTGTCTGTCTGACTTTTTAACTCCCCACTATGCCCCTGAAAATTAGTGGTGTGAGAATTGCAGGTTTAAAAGTCAGCCTTAATGTACACAAAATGCAAGCCTCACTCTGGTGACTCAGATAGACTCCTGCCAGGAATTTTCATGCTTAGGGGGACTTTAACATTATGAACTATGGTGTCAAGGTAACCTCCCTATGTGGATTGAACAGCAACAACTCAAAATCAGATCCATAATCTGGGTATTTAAAACTCCCCAAATGCACTTGCAGTGGCTATAACTGATTAAAAACCCATCAATAATATGCTGCTTAAGCTCCTCAAGTGCTGTGATTATTGAGTGCTAAAATCTAATCACACAGCTCGGTGGTGTTCATTTTAATTCATGTGTGTTTGCTGGACTCAGATTTTAATGAGTGTTCTTTATTATTTTAATCAAATCTCCTGGACAAATTTGCCTCACAGTTGCTAAAGGGGGGCTCCCATTGCTTTCAGTGGGAGCTCTGCAGGTGCCATCTCAGAACGGCAAGTAGCCTCCACAGAATGCATAGAGTAGTGGGGGGAGGCTTCCTCCTCCCCTTCAATGAAGAGTTGCCTAGCAAGGAAGGCTGCACAATGATGATGAAATCCATTGGTGGGTATGTGTCGCAGGTCCCCTGCTGTGACTGATGCACTGAGGAGAGGAGTCTATTACACCCCCAGTTATGGAGTCCTGGCTCTCTAGGTCAAGTTGAAGCAGCTCATGCTGTTGAGTCTGAAGGTCCTGGGTTAAACCCCCATGTGTTGTCATTGTTATGCCATGCTTGCTTGGCTCTCCCATTTACATTTCAATAGTGAGGGATCCTACTCCACATTCCTTCGCAAGGGAAAATATTCAATATAACAGGTGAAGCTGTGGGTTGAGGAGGAAAAGGCAAGAGAGACCAGCCATTGCGAAGCAGCAACCCGTGTCAGAAGCAGACACTGATGCAGTTTCACAGCTGCCAGCAAAGAAGGGTAGCCAGCCGCGTAGACAATAGTCAACTCACCAAGGAACAAAGTTAGGGAGCCAGATGTTACCAGTGGAAGAATGTTATACTGAACTTGGCAGATTAACTCTGCAGCTCTCCAGTACAGTCAGAGGTGATGATTCTGCTGGTAGAGAAGGTAGAGGGAAAAGGAAAGAGATCGCACAGAGCAGAGCCTCATTAAAATGTTACAGTTCAGCCATTAACTTCCAGTTAAGTAGGGGCATTGCCAGCAGATCGAGGGACGTGATCGTTCCCCTCTATTCGACATTGGTGAGGCCTCATCTGGAGTACTGTGTCCAGTTTTGGGCCCCACACTACAGGAAGGATGTGGAAAAATTGGAAAGAGTCCAGCAGAGGGCAACAAAAATGATTAGGGGACTGGAACACATGAGTTATGAGGAGAGGCTGAGGGAACTGGGGATGTTTAGTCTACGGAAGACAGGAATGAGGGGGGATTTGATAACTGCTTTCAACTACCTGAAAGGGGGTTCCAAAGAGGATGGCTCTAGACTGTTCTCAGTGGTAGCAGATGACAGAACAAGGAGTAATGGTCTCAAATTGCAGTGGGGGAGGTTTAGGTTGGATATTAGGAAAAACTTTTTCACTAGGAGGGTGGTGAAACACTGGAATGTGTTACCTAGGGAGGTGGTGGAATCTCCTTCCTTAGAAGTTTTTAAGGTCAGGCTTGACAAAGCCCTGACTGGGATGATTTAATTAGGGATCGGTCCTGCTTTGAGCAGGGGTTGGACTAGATGACCTCCTGAGGTCCCTTCCAACCCTGATATTCTATTATTCCAAAATCAAAGTGATTCTGGGTCTCCATGGCAACAGTAACATTGTTTGAAAGGTGTTGTTTACTACATGACCAAAGTGAGAACTTTGCCATCAGTGAAGCCAGTGCTTCCAAAGTATCTGTTGCTGCAAGGCTTCTGGGAAGCTGGGACTGTTTTTATAGTAACCCCAGTTGTAATTCTCAGATGGGACTGCAAGTTAGGAGGAGAGCTGCTGGTCTTGCTTCTTTCTACTCTTGTCCTCCCAGGTTTCGGGTTGGATCAGAGGTCTCCTCCAGGCCTTATGGATCTGACCTCCAGCTGCAGCCATCAAAATGAGACAGTGGCATGGGAAGGGTTCTCAGTCACGCTGTCTCACTGGAGGCCAGATCCCACAGTCCTTACATCTCCACACTTGTGAACACAAGTGCTGTGGTTGCTTGGGCAGACCAGGCAATGCATGTGCAAACAGCAGTGTAGGAGCCCAACTGTATTATAACATGTATGCAAGTACAAGTGGGCCTCTCTCTTCCAGCATTTGATCTTGGCAGGGTCTGTAAATGGATGATTCTCTTACTATTAGTGTCCTGTGATTAATACTTCCTTAATAATCACAACTGATGAACAAATTACCCATACTGTGATATGCACAGTAACACCTTCACATAGCGGGTTTGTGTTTAGCAGAGGCTCGTAAGGAGGGATCCTTTCAAAAACATTGTATCCATTTCTCTGTTACACAAATTAATAAAACTTAATGTTCATAGATGCCCTATTGAGAGAGTAAAGGTGGCCACTGGCCCAAAGGAGTGCAGGATTCCCTTCTTGGCTCTGCCATGGACATCCTGTGTGACCTTGGGCAAGTCACTTAATCTCTTTCTGCTTCAGGTCCCCATCTTCAAAACTGGGTTAATATTTCCCTCTCTATTTGTTTTGATTGTAAGCTGTTGTGGGGGCAGGGACTGTCTCTTAGGCTATGTCTACACGGCACACCACAGGCGGCAGCGTGTACGGTACGTATAGTCACATGTTGCAGTGAAAAGCTGGCTGCATCCACAATGTGGTGTGTAGCTACCTGCACCATTGAAAGCCTCTGGCAGGTGGGAGACACAGGGTAAAGGCTTTGCCAGTGGGGAGCTGCTGGAGCCTTTCCCCTCATCCCCCGCTGGTGCCTTCCCCTGCTGCCAGAGTCTTTCCCTCAGGTGGGGAAAGGCTCCAGCAGTGGGGAGACAATGGGACACCACACTGTTAAAAATAGCCATGTGGATGGGGGCAGGCACTGATTGGGCATGTAGAGAGCTGTGTAGGATACCTACTCTAAGGTTCAGGCATGACTCTACTTCAGTACTTCACCTTCAAAGAGCTGTTGTTTTAATAAAAACAAAAACCAAGAGGAACAAAAAAACTGTCAGATAAATTCCCCTCCCAGTAGGAATCTACCCTCCATATTACATTGACCCCAGTGTTCAGCACATGCAATATTAAGTCTATTCCTGCACCAGTGACAAAGTTAAAGGTCTGATACCTCACCCTGCTAGAAAAATCCACAGACCCCAAATAAAATTTGCAGATCTTATACAGGGATTTCTTTAAAAAAAATCATAAACAGACAATGAAAAGTACAAAAAGATAGATGACTTTCAGCTTGTATATGTTTCCAGATACTGTGGCCTTCATGCTGTCTCCAATAGAATTATGCTTATAACTTGTCAAAGCTCCAAAACCAGACCATACAAAATGAGACAATATCACACGCATAACATGTTAGGGCAGGGGTAACAGTAATAAAATAGGCGAAGACATACACTGGTGGTACCCCACTCATATCTTGAACATTCATTTGCCAGTTAGGGAAATAAAAGTCTCCTTCCAAAAAAGTGGGGCTGGAGCTGAGATTGTGCAATCCTGGATTTGACATCTTCTGCCTTCCTCTTTAAGGTCACCAAGTTTCTTTTGCCACCTAGTGGCCAGTAAGTAAGACACTTAAAATGAAGAACAGCAGCAGTCTGGGCAAATGGGTCATTATGGCTCTGAGCTGGTGGGTGGTGGTGGAACTGATGGGATGTATTGTTACCTAGATAGTAATGATAATAATACCTATCTCTAAGTAGTTTTCTGATGTTCCTCTTCTCACTGAGATGAGAGCTAAGGATTCACTTGTCTCCATTATGTGCAAATCAAGACAAAGTGACAGAGACAAAGCCAAGTGAATGGTAAGACATGGCACTAGAGAAGCCACTGGTGCTATACTTCTTCCACAGCTGTCCTCTTCCTCCAGTAATGCCCATGGGAGTGGGAGACTCAGAATCTCAGGACAAACTTGTCTGTATGGGGGCTGTGATAAATAAAGTGGGGGGATTGCTCCCTTTGATGGACAGCCAGCCAGCCAGTTAGCTGTAAAATCCCTTTTGGTTTTTTTTACTGTTCTTTACTTACTTCACCTGTAAAGGGTTAAAAAGTCCCCCAGTTTTTTTTTTAAAAAACGGTGGGCACCTGGGCAAAAGAGCCAATGGGAAGGCTAGAACTTTTTAAAATAGGGAAAGAAACTTTCCCTTTGTCTGTTGTTCTCTGGGCTGGTGGGACAGAGCAGCCATGCTGTAAGCAGCTTTAAGCCAGGTATGATCATAAATCATCAGATCATACCTAGAACTACGTATCTGAACTCCAGATGTGTAAGTAGACCAGAATGTTTAGCTATACGCAATCAGGTTTATTTCTGTTTATTTTTTAAGGCTTGTGGATCTCCTCTGCGCTAACCCCTGATGCTTTTGTTTGCTTGTAACCTTTAAGCTAAACCCCAAAGAAAGCTGTTTTGGGTGCTTAATTTTTGTAATTGTTTCTTTTAAGATGTAGCAAAAAGCCTGAGTTCCAGATGTATTTTTTCCCTTTTTGTTTTTTTAATAAAATTTACCTTTTTTAAAGAACAGGATTGGATTTTTGGAGTTCTAAAAGGTTTGTTCATGTTTGATTAGCTGAGAGCCACAGCTAATTTCCCCTGTTTTCTTTCTCAGCTCTTCCCTGGAGGGGGTGAAAGGGCTTCAGGGTATCCCACAGGGAGGAATTCCCAAGTGCTCCTTCCTGGGTTCAAAGGGTTTTTTTTTTTGCATTTGGGTGGTGGCAGTGTTTACCAAGCCAAGGTCAGAGAAGCTGTAACCTTGGGAGTTTAATATAAGCCTGGAGTGGCAGCTATTAATTTTTTAAATCCTTGCAGGCCCCCACTCAGAGTGACAGAGTGGGGATTCAGCCTTGACAGGGGCATATTATCCTCTCTGTGGGCCCTCCTTCTAGAAGGTGGGAGGGACATACTGCCTGTCCGGTGTACTACAGAAGTGTGTTCCCAGTGGCTGAGTCATCCATTTGATAGAGTATAATTTTAATAAAATGCGAATCTTGTGAAAGGGATAAACATACAGGTAACAGGCACTGCTGGGAAGGAATCCAACCAGCACAGCTAAGCCAAATTGGATAGAGGACCCTGCTGCAGGTTTGTGTACAGATCTTCACAGATCACAGGACCTTTTGAGAGATTTGGCTGGGCATGTTTGGAACCTAGGAAGCTTGAGTGAAATTTACTCATTCACAATCTCACAAGTATAGTTATTACTTTCTCTGTTAGACTTTATTGTGACCTTTTGTGTGCTGACGCACTTCCTTTCAGGGGTGTAATGAACCATGTAGAGATAAATGTATGCCTCTCCTCTAGACTTCTTATCAATACATTTATATTACAACAAATAATTGTAGAACAGGAGCTCACTTTCACTTTATTAGCCAGCTGTACTTGTTTTTAAACAGATGGCCTTGTAAAAATAGTTAAGCATATGTCTGACACTTCAGAAACATATGATAGTACAATACAATACTCCTAGAGATCCATTCATCTAGGTCAGATCTTAGTCAGTGTAACCCTTTTACATTTTAGTTCACTTCTATTTAACATGCCAAAGAAGGCAGTATAATTAAGGCTACATTTTAGTCATGGGTATTTTTAGTAAAAGTCATGGGCAGTAAACAAAAATTCATGGCCTGTGACCTGTCCACGGCTTTTACTATATACCCCTAACTAAAACTTGAGTTGGAAGGCTATGGGTGCTCGGGGGGGCGGGGGGGTCCAGAGGTGCCACTGGTGCTAGGGGGATGGACCGGGACCCCTGCAGGTGCTGGGGGAGAGGAGGGCAGTGGTGCTTGGCCTGGGACCCTGGCTGGCACTGGGAGGGGGGCAGCAGTGCCATGTGGCCCGGGACCTGTGCTGGGGTGGGGGGCGGGCGGGCGTTGTTGTGCATCCCAGGACCCCTGCTGGGGGGGAGGGAGAGTCGGCAGGTCTGGCAGCTCCTTACCTGGCTCCCACCGGCATGTCACTGCACCTCCTAGGGGGAGGGGCATCCAGGGGGGCGCTGCTCCTGCCACAATCGCCTGCTCTGCAGCTCCCATTGGCCAGGAACTGCAGCCAATGGGAGCTGCAGGAGCAGCGCCTGCAGGCACATACAGCATGTGGAGCCCCTGACCCCTCAGCCTAGGAGCTGCAGGGACATGCCGGTGAGAGCCAGGGACCCCTGCCTCAAAGATATGCACTGCCTTGCACCGCAACCCCCTGCGCCAGCCCATAGATGCCACCCACACACCCAAACTGCTGCTGCCCCAGGGGCTGCCTGACTCAGGCAGCCCCTGAACCAGCTGCACCGACTGCTGCAGAAGTCACGGAAAGTCATGTAATCCGTGACCTTCTTGACAGACATGCAGCCTTAAGTATAATCCCTTAAGAAGGAAAACTAGTATCTGAAGGAAGTTAATACCTAACCCAATTTTAGATTTTTGGCCCATAGAAGGGGAGCATATATTGAAGTGTATATTTCTTGGCGCGTCGGTGGCTTCTGCTTTGCCAAGGTACTTAAGCACATGCCTGGTTTTCAGAACCTTGCTAAATCAGGCCTTCTTGGGGGCAAAGCTGCTGCCCGCACCCCCATACCGGTAAGAGAGAAATTTTACTTTCACCCCTGCATGGTGCCCATCTACATATGGGTCTGACTCCCCAGGCCAGCAGTCAGTCATTTCCCTGGACCTTCTCTAGAGTGATGGTCCATGGCCTACATTCAGATGGGTAATGAGCGACGCCAGCAGGCAATGCGTTCAGCCACATTTGACTGCTCACCATGACATAAAGCGTTGTGAAATGTGTACATGGCTGGGGAATTAAGGGTGACATGGAACAATGCTGGAGACCTCTCTGTTTCCCCCCTCCCACCTCCAAAATGAAAAAGCCTTAGGAGGTAGCAGAGGCATGGCTGGAACATGCTTCACTCCTGTGATCACGAACCAGCAGAATGACCTCTTGGTGGGCTGTTTATGGGTGGGGCAGGTCTGAACTGTCCCCAGGATTGGTGGATGGGAGGCAGAAAAGGGGCAGAAAAATATTAATGTCCCCATTGACCTCCTGAGGAATAGTTCAAAAATAAAACTGGACGTGTCTTTTCTTGAGAAAAGAAGACTTGGAGGTGTGGGACCTGATAACAGTCTTCAAATACGTTGAGGGCTGTTATAAAGAGGATGGTGATCAATTATTCTCCATGCCCACTGAAGGTAGGATGAGAAGTAATGTACTTCATCTGCAGCAAGGGAGATTTAGGTTAGATATTAGGAAAAACTTTCTAATGATAGTAGGTTTCAGAGTAACAGCCGTGTTAGTCTGTATTCACAAAAAGAAAAGGAGTACTTGTGGCACCTTAGAGACTAACCAATTTATTTGAGCATGAGCTTTCGTGAGATACAGCTCACTTCATCGGATGCATCTGATGAAGTGAGCTGTAGCTCACGAAAGCTTATGCTCAAATAAATTGGTTAGTCTCTAAGGTGCCACAAGTACTCCTTTTCTTTTTTCTAATGATAGTAGTTAAGCTCTGGAAGAGGCTTCCAAGAGAGGTTGTAGAATCCCCATCAGTGGAGGTTTTAAAGAACAGGTTAGATAAACACCTGTCAGGGATTATCTAGGTTTACTTGGTCCTGTCTCAGTGCAGGGAGCTGGACTTGAAGACTTCTCAAGGTCGATTCCGGTCCTAGATTTCTATGATCCATGTGTACCAAGCCTAGCTCTAGTGGACCTGAGGATCTGGCCATATTGTCCTCAATTGTCCTCATAATTATTTCATTATTAGAGGGGCATTATATAAAAATACTGGGCTTGATGATCAGCTGGTATAAAATGGCATAAATAAACTGATATAAACCGGCTGAGGATATGGCCCATTGCTGTCAGAGTTATGTGGGGGAGGTGATTCCATGCATAAAAGAAACAAAACAAAATTGCATTTAAAATTCAAGAATTATGACTCATTGCTGGTATAAATCAGAAGCAGTGGTAGCAGCAAACCAGCTACACCCAGAGCAATAATAAAACAGCAAGGAGAAGGAAGAAAAACCGAATGGCACAATCGAATGATGTGCCTAACTTGTGGATTAATATGTTAACCTCCCGAGCTGCCATTCTAGTGCTCTTCAACAGCATGAAATTCAATAAGAAGTTTATGGGAAAATATGTTATTAAGAGAACATTTTTCCCAGACCTGTTTCTGATCCCGGTGACACTGATGGAGTTATTCCATATTTACATCAGAGTTAACAGGGTTACTCTGGATTTACACTGGGGTCACTGAAATCACAAGCTGGTCCTTCAATTTCCAGCAAGTATGAACAAACATAAAAGACCCTAGGCCCATATCTGATTAATTCTTTGATCGCATACATACTAATCCATGCAGCTCACAGACGGGAAGGTTTTTTTGTTTTGTGTTTTGTTTTTTAGTTTAATAAAAAATGAATTAACGTCCCCAAACAGTTTAAAAATATTTGACATTAATATGTTGGTTTGTTTTGGAGGATCAGTTATTGAGATGCAAAGATTATATCAACTTTCTTGGTAAACCATGGTAGACACAAGTATCCTGGAGGATAATTATTCATTATTTACCATTCATAAATTGATCCTTTTTTTGTTATTCAGGACATGACAACACAGGGCAAAAAACCAGAGTATTCAGAAGGTATTTGTGGTGTTAGCAGCTTTATAATCCCCCCTTTTCTCATCTTTGCATTTCAGAGAGAGAAGTTTTAAAACCCAGTGTATTTGTCACTATGTTTGCACTGTGTTTATCCTTTATATGTCTCTCAGTTTGGAAAGTGAAAGTCCAGGGCAGCCACTTTCATTCTATTTATAATGATTTTTAGTTTCTAAAATCTTTGGATTTCAGACACTAAAGAAAATACATATTTGTTTAACTTTTACTGGTTTTAATTGGAATTTGAGGAAATATTTCTGCCTGGCTTCAGCTGTATAAAAACTTTTGTTTTTAAAGAATTATGGCCCAAATTTTTAGCCCCTGGTCATGGAAACCTTTACACATGTACTTTAAGCACACAAGCAGTTCTGTTAGGTTTTGGAACAGCCTTCCAATAGGAGTAATGGAGGAAAACAACTAGTTTTAAGATGGAGCTTGATAGGTTTATTAATGCGGGTGATATGACAGGGTTGCCTGCAATAGCAGGGGACTGGATTTGTGACCCTGGTAGTCCTGTCCAGTCCTGGTTCATTGACCAGTCAATGGGGCTACTATGTGCTAAAAGTTGAGCATGTGCTTATGTGTTTTCAGGACTGGGTCCTTACTTTGACAGTGTCCCTTTACGTTACAATGTAACTCTTTCGTATTTCTGGCTAGACTGCACATAACAGTATGTTGGGGGCGCTGCATACACAGTGGAGAAAAGGGGAAAATACATTGAGATTTCCAGATTTTTTATTACTACATAAAATGTCAATAAAGAAAAATCTTACATTTGCATACTTTTACCCAGAACCTCTGAGGTAACCTCTTTCCTTCACTCTGCATAGGCATAATTGACTATCCAAGGGACAAGGCAGTGAAGAATTGGGCTTCCTATTTATAGTTTCATAAATACTTAAAACCAAAACAAACCCTCCACACACACAAACTTCCAGGCAGGCTCTTCGAGTGTTTTAAAAGCAGTTCCTGTCAGGTTGCCTTTGTAGATTTTCAAAGGGGTTCTGCATAGCAATTGCAGGAGCCTACAAAGTGCAAGGTTGAAATGAAGTGATGAATTACATGACAGTAAATGCTGTGATGTAAGACTGTCATGTATGGAAAATGGCTATTTTCTAATAAAGCCCTTCATTTGCCATAATCTCCTTTCCTTGAATCTTCAGTAACGCTTGCAGATGTCACACGCATTCATCTTTCTCTCTCTACTGTAATTCAATCACAAGTCATTCTGCCTCTGCCGTGAACATATTTCTTAAATATCTTTCTGCTTCATAGGTAAAAAGATTAGAAATAATTGTGCTTCCTCAATATTAAAACAACTGTTTAAGGCTCCCAGATCAAGCACCTGGACTATAATTGAAACCAGAGATTCTACTGACTCTTTCTAAGCTTGTGATCTCTGGTTATTTAGTCAGCAGACAACTTTGAGTGAAGCAGAGCCTAGTTTTCAAATATGAGAACTACAGGGAGCATTCAGTCCAGTGCTAATTTTGCAGTTTTAACCGGGAAATGAATGGTCTCAATATGTAATTGAGTTCTTAGAGTACCTTAAACAATTTAAGTGAAATATTCAGAGGAACTTCTGCAGATCAGTCATGTTCTTGTAAAAGCAGAGGTACCACAATTTTCACTTTAAAAAATTAAACTGGGAAGTCCATCTGCAAAGCCTTTACCAGTGACTAGTGTGGAAGACCCTTCTGCAAAATCCATGAACACAATTGGATTTGTTTTATATATATATATATATGAGAAGGCTGGAGAACACCCCTTAAAATATGTACCCCACTCCGCAAGGGAGAGACCCAGTTAAGAGTTTCACCCTCTTGATTTCAATGGAAGCAGGAGCAGAAGCAAGATTTGGCACCATCACCTATCTGTTTTGGTAGTCATTGATGATAGTGGGGTGAAATAGATCCCTTTGACTATCAACTGCTGCGTCAACTGAAAGGTCCATTTCAGATCTCAGTGAACCACTGTTATGGATATTGTGATACAGCAGGGCCAGGGAGTAGTGGTAGAAGGGAAATATATAAGCCCTAGGCTAATTAAGGCGTGGTTCCCTGTAGACTAGGGAGGGTTGCTACAGGTTAATTGGAGCACCTGTAGTCAATTGAAGCCCTGTCAGGAACCTAATAACACCCCTCCCCCCCCGGCCTCACATAGTCAGGGTGTGTGAGGAAGGAGAGAGGACTGGAGTTTGGAGGTGTGTTGCTGAGACTCAAAAGGTCAGAGAACAGAAGGAAGGGAGACTCCCTCCCCCAGCATCAAGGACCCAGGGTAGCCCTACTGAAGAGGGTAAGAAACCTGCAGGGGTGGAGAGGGCCTGGGGCTCAGAGTGAGGAGCAAACCCAGACCCCTCCCCTGCTTCCCTCCTCTACCACCTACCTGGGCCAAGAGCAGGGGCAAGGGGTAGCATCTTAGCCCCCTGCCAAGAAAAGTGTGGGACCCACCATACCAACATTGGCCATTTTGTCACAATATATATGTGTAATTTTTAATTTTCTTATTCTCTATTTGGAGGTGACAAAAAAGTCCCTTACTGAGAATCAGGAATCTTGCCCTTTAAGGGCTCAATTGCACCAAATAGGCTGTGTGGAACTACATTGCCCTGCAATGAGCACTAGGGGGACACTGAATGCTGGAGCTCCCTAATATGCCAGGGGAGCATGCTAACTGGTGCATCTTTTAAGGGGATGCCACATGCAGTCCGTCAGCATGCTCGACCAGCTTTGCTGCCAAGTGTGGCTAAGAAGAGCATGGTTCTGCTCCCCCTCTGCCCCCTTTGGGGTAGTGGACACTAGGAGGCAGCAGTCTCTTCAAGAGGAGGAGGGTCTCTTCACAGTCTTGGCTTTAATAGGAAAAATCCAGCATATATAGGACCCTGATCAAATTCTGTGTGAGAAAGGAATTGCATTAGTAAAGGGAAAATGGGAGTGAATTTAGGAAAATAAATAAATACAGATTGAATCCTGGTGGTGCTCCATTGACTTCAGTGGAGTTACACATGAGATGAATTTGGTCCAAATGCTCTAAATGGCAAATCAAGGTCAAAAGCTAATGCAAGTAAATTGTTTTGCATATAACACAGAGGGCTGTCTATTCAAAATTATATACATTTAACTGGGAAATCTCAGCTTGTTTTAATAAATACAGAGGTGTGGGTTTTGTTTTGTGTACTTGTGATCTGGTTTTAATGTAAATTCCCCTATGATGCAGAAATATGCCAGACACAGCAACTCCAAAATACTTTGGTTTGAACCCTGAATGCTTGTCAAGTTATGTGGACTGGGACATGTAGATTAATCTCCTCAGAGAGGATTACAATTTTATATGGTGCATCAGCGGTGGCAAAGTGACAGATTGCATTCCCTTGAGAGGAGAAGGTCTCCGGTTCAGTGCAAGGACAGGTCCCAGATTTAGTTAGTTACTTTGCACTGAAGGAAACAGTTGCCCTAAGAGCCAAAGCACTGTTTTCAGTGATGCTTGGCCATTTTCCTTGGAGTTCATACATAGAAACTCAACCCTTGATATTGCCTATTCACTGATTACTGTACACTGGGATTTTTTCTTCTCCTTCCCTATTCACTCCCTCTACAATATGTATTTGGAAGTTGCTCATGGTCAAGACGAATCTTCAGGCGGATCTTCCCTTCATAGATTCTGAGGTCTTGGCTGGATCTCTCCTGGGAGGGTGGGGATGATGACAATAGAGAAGATAACAGTATGCTATCCTTGCAGTATCCTCTGCAATTTCTCCCCTCCTCCTGCCTTAGGACCAGTGAAAGTTATTCATGGGGTGGTGGCTTTGGGGCCGCATTCTCCAATCATGTGGCCGCAGATATCCTGGAGGATACACCATGCCTAAATGCTTGAAGCAGTTAATCATGACTTGGTGTCTGGATCCCCACTCACATAAGCAGGGCTTGCACAGAATACTATTCTATCCTCATCCTGCCCTCATCATTGGTGTATCTGAGCACCTTCCAGTTGGGCATTAAGCAGTGTGACTAACAGCTGTCACACTTGGTTCATTCTCTCTCTCATCTGCCCACTCCCCAAGTGGGGAATTGTGACTGCAGGTGAGTGTTTTAGTAGGCTTTTGTTTAGGGGTTTTTTAGATATGAACACGCTGCTCTGTGCTTACATTAGAACAGGCAGGTCTAAGAAGTGCACCTTGCTCGTGGTGTGGAAGGTGAGGAGGTTTGTGATGGTTCTTAATCTTGTTTTGGACCACCTCAAGAAAGCTCTGTCCTACACAGATGAGCTTGACCCTTATGGTAGAAAACTTCTCTAGCAAAATGAAACTAAGTGGTCTGCCATAGTCTTCATCCTGGAGCTTTAGGCAATGTTTTAGATATAAAAAGAAAAGGAGTACTTGTGGCACCTTAGAGACTAACCAGTTTATTTGAGCATGAGCTTTCGTGAGCTACAGCTCACTTCATCGGATGCATAGCATATCGTGGAAACTGCAGAAGACATTATATACACACAGAGACCATGAAACAAAACTTCCTCCCACCTCACTCCCCCGCTGGCAACAGCTTATCTAAAGTGATCCTCAAGTAGAGCCATTTCCAGCACAAATCCAGGTTTTCTCACCCTTCCCCCCCGCCCCCCCCCCCCCCACACATACAAACTCACTCTCCTGCTGGCAACAGCCCATCCCCCTTTGAAACCCCTCTTTATAATGCGCATGATAATCAAGGTGGGTCACCTCCAGCACTAATCCAGGTTCTCTCACCCCCCCCCCCCTTTTCCAAAAACCACACACACAAACTCATTCTCCTGCTGGCAACAGCTCATCTTACAATGTGCACAGCAATAATCCAAGTTTAACCAGAACGTCTTGGGGGGGGTTTGCAGGAAAAAAACAAGGGGAGACAGGCTACCTTGCATAATGACTTAGCCACTCCCAGTCTCTATTCAAGCCCAAATTAATAGTATCCAATTTGCAAATGAATTCCAATTCAGCAGTTTCTCGCTGGAGTCTGGATTTGAAGTTTTTTTGCTTTAAGATAGCGACCCTCATGTCTGTGATTGCGTGACCAGAGAGATTGAAGTGTTCTCCGACTGGTTTATGAATGTTATAATTCTTGACATCTGATTTGTGTCCATTTATTCTTTTACGTAGAGACTGTCCAGTTTGACCAATGTACATGGCAGAGGGGCATTGCTGGCACATGATGGCATATATCACATTGGTGGATGTGCAGGTGAACGAGCCTCTGATAGTGTGGCTGATGTTGTTAGGCCCTGTGATGGTGTCCCCTGAATAGATATGTGGGCACAGTTGGCAACGGGCTTTGTTGCAAGGATAGGTTCCTGGGCTAGTGGTTCTGTTGTGTGGTATGTGGTTGTTGGTGAGTATTCGCTTCAGGTTGGGGGGCTGTCTGTAGGCAAGGACTGGCCTTTCTCCCAAGATTTGTGAGAGTGTTGGGTCATCCTTCAGGATAGGTTGTAGATCCTTAATAATGCGTTGGAGGGGTTTTAGTTGGGGGCTGAAGGTGACGGCTAGTGGCGTTCTGTTATTTTCTTTGTTAGGCCTGTCCTGTAGTAGGTGACTTCTGGGAACTCTTCTGGCTCTATCAATCTGTTTCTTCACTTCCGCAGGTGGGTATTGTAGTTGTAAGAATGCTTGATAGAGATCTTGTAGGTGTTTGTCTCTGTCTGAGGGGTTGGAGCAAATGCGGTTGTATCGCAGAGCTTGGCTGTAGACGATGGATCGTGTGGTGTGGTCAGGGTGAAAGCTGGAGGCATGTAGGTAGGAATAGCGGTCAGTAGGTTTCCGGTATAGGGTGGTGTTGATGTGACCATCGTTTATTAGCACTGTAGTGTCCAGGAAGTGGATCTCGTGTGTGGACTGGACCAGGCTGAGGTTGATGGTGGGATGGAAATTGTTGAAATCATGGTGGAATTCCTCAAGGGCTTCTTTTCCATGGGTCCAGATGATGAAGATGTCATCAATATAGTGCAAGTAAAGTAGGGGCGTTAGGGGACGAGAGCTGAGGAAGCGTTGTTCTAAATCAGCCATAAAAATGTTGGCATACTGTGGGGCCATGCGGGTACCCATAGCAGTGCCGCTGATCTGAAGGTATACATTGTCCCCAAATGTAAAATAGTTATGGGTAAGGACAAAGTCAAAGTTCAGCCACCAGGTTAGCCGTGACATTATCGGGGATAGTGTTCTTGATGGCTTGTAGTCCATCTTTGTGTGGAATGTTGGTGTAGAGGGCTTCTACATCCATAGTGGCCAGGATGGTGTTATCAGGAAGATCACCAATGGATTGTAGTTTCCTCAGGAAGTCAGTGGTGTCTCGAAGGTAGCTGGGAGTGCTGGTAGCATAGGGCCTGAGGAGTGAGTCTACATAGCCGGACAATCCTGCTGTCAGGGTGCCAATGCCTGAGATGATGGGGCGCTCAGGATTTCCAGGTTTATGGATCTTGGGTAGTAGATATACTGGGCCCAAGCCATTGAGAGCCTTAGTGATAAGGACCAAGACCTTGAACAGGCTTGGATATTCTATGGGAAGCCAGTGTAGGAATTAGAGGACAGGTCTGACGAGTTCATGGTAGCCAGTGCTTCTTAAGGACTGAAGGCTTCATGCCCAGGTATAATGCCTGGCTGTAGTCTGGACAGAAGGTAACAAAGGCATATGTCATTGTCCACCAGGATGGGACAGAGCCTCCTAGCCAACTGGAGATGGTAGAAAGTGAGACTTGTGTATGCTCCTACGTGAGAGCTTAGCTTCAGCAATCCATCCAGGAGCACTCCTAGCTGCAGACTGAACTGACCAATAGTGGGCATTTACCTTCAACCAAAGGACATTGCACAGCGTCTACAAACTCAAAGTGCTTTCGTCTGCCTTACAGCATAACCTCGGTCTTCTTGGCTTCAGCTTCAGCCAGCCGCTCTTCATCCATGAGCTGCTCTTGTCCAAACACTGTGCCATCTTGGTGGTAATGGTACGGTCCTATGTGAAGACGTTAGAGTTGTCTCACCTGCATATTGCAGGTATTTTGAGTCCATGTCATTTTACCAGTTCATTCATATGTCTGAGTGTACACATATATAATGCAGGTGTGCATGAGTGGTTCAGGGGATTAGGCGGACAGGAGAACAAAGGAAAGGCACATTCAAGAGATTTCCCTGCACACACTCATTCATAGACCCCCAAAGAACCTCTTCAAAGAGAGATTTGATGGAAACTGAATTGTAAACTCTGTCTCACTTGTTGCCTCCCTGCTGTTAGTTTTGCAGGAAGGTTCAGTCTGGCCCATTGTAGCTAACAGGAAGTTGTATTGAATAGTATAAGAGTTACCTCCTTGTTACTGGGATAGAAGTTAGACAAAGTAAAACAATGGAGCAAATAATGGAGAGAGGGGAAGAGATCAGTAGACTTCTATAGTGCAGTACAACTATAAGCAACAATGCAAGAGCTTAATAACAAAGGAAAACCTCAGTCTGAATATTAGGAAAAGCTTCCTGGCAGTGAGTTGTATTATGCTGTGGTACAATCTGTTTGGGGAGAAGTGATGGCAGCCCCATCAGTTGGGACACTTAAAACTAGATTGGGCAGAATGCTAATAAATGTGATAGGGCTCAACCCAGCGTGAACAGGGAGATGGACTGGGTGAGCTAATGCCGTAGTTTTTCTTCCCTTCTAAACTCTTCTAATCTTAGGATTAATTATTGAATGATGACCACTGCATAGCTTTCTTTCTTTCAGCTATTGTTAAAGCATTTTCTCTTGGTCATTTCTCCAGGGACATATTAAATGATTTTGTGCCCCTCTGTTACCAGTGTTCATCTATTGTTGAAATCCAGTTTTGGGATTCATACACTGCAAACAGTAAAAGGGTTGATTAGTAAATAGGCCATAGGTGCATTATACTGTTCTTTCTGCTGTAAACATTTTAATGCTGTGGGCCAAATCCACTGACTTCAGGCTACAGGAGCTGAGGAGCTATGCTGATTTGCACCTGCTGAGGATTTGGCCACTTCTTTTTTAAAAATTGCTGCTTTGTCAAGGCTACATTATGGCGATTAAAAAAAATTAAAACCCCAGTGAGGTGATGAGGTGCTATATAATAGTAATGCCTCCCCAGAGGAGGGTATTGTTGGATTGGTTACTCTTCCTATTCTCAGTTTAGGAGAGACATTTTCTCATCTGTCTCCTGGTGGTCTTTTGAATCACCTGACATTAGAGACGGGCCAGGGCTGTTTAGGCCAAATTTTCAAAACTAGTCTCCAGAACTGCATGTCCACTGGTTTGTTTGCACAGGGAAATCAAGTAGACAAAGTAGCTGAACTCCTTGACATGGGTGCTCAGATGAGAGGTTGTCAAGTTTCCTCCCCCACTCTGAATGCTAGGATACAGATGTGGGGACCTGCATGAAAACCTCCTAAGCTTATCTTTACCAGCTTAGGTCAAAAAGTTCCCCAAGGTACAAAATATTCCACCCTTTGTCCTTGGATTGGCCGCTACCACCACCAAACAAATACTGGTTACTGGGGAAGAGCTGTTTGGAAACATCTTTCCCCCCCCCAAATACTTCCCCAAACCTTGCACCCCACTTCCTGGACAAGGTTTGGTAAAAAGCCTCACCAATTTGCATAGGTGACCACAGACCCAAACCCTTGGATCTGAGAACAATGAAAAAGCATTCAGTTTTCTTACAAGAAGACTTTTAATAGAAATAGGAGTAAATAGAAGTAAAGAAATCCCCTCTGTAAAATCAGGATAGTAGATACCTAACAGGGTAATTAGATTCAAAACATAGAGAATCCCTCTAGGCAAAACCTTAAGTTACAAAAAAGATACACAGACAGAAATAGTTATTCTGTTCAGCACAATTCTTTTCTCAGCCATTTAAAGAAATCATAATCTAACACGTACCTAGCTAGATTACTTACTAAAAGTTCTAAGACTCCATTCCTGGTCTATCCCCGGCAAAGGCAGCATAAAGACAGAGACCCTTTGTTTCTCTCCCTCCTCCCAGCTTTTGAAAGTATCTTGTCTCCTCATTGGTCATTTTGGTCAGGTGCCAGCGAGGTTACCTTTAGCTTCTTAATCCTTTACAGGTGAGAGGAGTTTTCCTCTGGCCAGGAGGGATTTTAAAGGGGTTTACCCTTCCCTTTATATTTATGACAGAGGTTTACAGGCAAAAACACTCATGTGCCCAAAACCCATGGGAGCGGCTTTGCAGGCCAGTTTGCTATTAGCTGAAAATTCAACTATTTAGACCTATCTTGTCCATCATCCTGCTGTTCTCTGCAGCATGCCTCCCTCTCAGACCCAGTGGCAGCCTCTACTGGCAGCTCTGCAGGACCCAGACCTGTGTGCAGGGAAGGTGAGAGGGCTTGATAGATGGCCCTCTGGAGGGGAGGGATAGCTCAGTGGTTTGAGCATTGGCCTGCTAAACTCAGGGTTGTGAGCTCAATCCTTTAGGGGGGCCATTTAGGGATCTGGGGCAAAAATTGGGGATTGGCCCTGCTTTGATCAGGGGGTTGGACTAGATGATCTCCTGAGGTCCTTTCCAACCTTGATATTCTATGGCCACACGCTGCTAGAGTCTTCCCCAGCCCAAAGCCTTGGGGAAAGACAAAGCAAGATGCCACCCACTGTGCCTGCAGGATACTTCTTTAATCTGTGGAACATCCCCACCAAGGAAGGTGCTGAGAACAGTGGTTGTCTCGGAAGCCCCTGCCAGGACAGCTGTCACAGGAGCTGTGCTCTTCAAGGGCCGCAGAAAGATATGGGGGAGAGGTGTCAGACATCAATGTGGAGGCACTGTGGGCCAATGAGCAAATGGTTTCTCAAGGACCACTGGTATAGGAGGTGACCTCCTGACCTTTTCTGTGTGGCGCAAATCCTAACCCTTGGTGGAACAATTTCAAGGGCGACTTTGTGGGGGAGCAGGTGACACTGAGACTGAGTTTGTCAACCTCCTAATGGAAGCTGAGCTGACAGCCCCTTGGTCAATTGAACAGTTACAAAAAAGGACTTAACTCCCTTGCTGTACAAACTGAGTCCACATATGCCACTTGGGGAGGGTGAACAATCCAGCAGTACCAGTCGCTTCCATCTCCAATTCTTATTGGTGGCTTAGTAGCAGCAGCTGCCAGGCAAGTAGAGAAACAAATGTTTGTCAATGAGAGCGTTATTAAAGGAGGATGAGAGCCATCAATTTACCAGCATCTCACTAAAGGACTAGTCAGGAGCCAATTTAGATATTGGATAGTGCCCATTTATAAAAATGAATGTAAAACTACTGGAAAACCTCCACGCTTCAGTCCTGATTCAGAGGCAGCCATAAAGCAGCCAGGGGGTCACTTGGGGTATGGTGTCCATGTGACTGCATTATACTTTTCATAGGTCTTTAAGGAACTAAAAGGCAGCAGTAATGCTGTGTCTACTCTACAAGCATCACCACTTCAGTGCTGCAACTACGGCAGTGTAGTGTACACACTTGCGAAGGAAAATCCCTTCTGTCTCTGTTGCTGTAGTAAATCCACCCCCGCCCTCCCCCCCCATTGAGAGGCAGTAGTTAGGTCAATGGTGTCGGTACTAGGGCTTATGTCGGCCCAACTACGTGTCTCAGGCATGTGAATTTTTCACACACTTGAGCAACATAATTAGACCGACCTATGTTTTCGATGTAGACCAGGCCTAAGACAGAGGCCTACTTTTGATTTTCCTAAGACAGAAGAAAATCAAAATCAGTGACACAACAGCCCCAGGGCAAATCCTGCTTGCCTTATTCATGCAGCAGAAACCATAATGAGTGTGAGAGAAAGGAGAGTGGTATTTAGCCCCTAATGCAGGACTTCTCACAACAAATTTTTTGGTGGCCTCAGTGTGGCCGCCAACTCTTGCTGATGGCTACTCTGACACTAAAAAGGGACCCCCACCAGCCCACGCACTGGCACCCTGAGGCTGAAGCCCAAGCCTGAGCTGTGTTGCACTGGGAAAAGTGGGTCAGGAACTCACCAGCTGCCTGTGGAGTCCCAGGTTCCCCATGCCCAGGCCAGGCAGGAGCAAGGGAGTGCCCTAGCGACTGAATGCCACAGCTCAGAGCCATCTCTGCTGCCACGCACATTGGCCCCATGTGTCTCTAGGGGGGCTGCCCAGAGCCCCCAAAGAGACTGTATGGTGTAGGGCACTGATTCCTGTTGGTGGCACCAGCAAAAACGCCAAGGTGGTGCATCCAGGAGCAACAACTTGGCAGAGGGGCTGCTGCTTTGCCCCCGCAATCTCTGCTCATACTTTGGAGGCTGTTGTGGCTGCATTTGAGAAACACTGCCCTAATGCACAGCAGCCTGTAAAATTAAAATTCTTTATTACTTTTGAACCAAAACACATAGCTAATGGTTGCCAGCCACTGACAGATCTATGCATATAACAGAGGAATAGTGCAACAAGAATGTAACATTTTTGTAATATGGACTCAACAGAATCTGTCGGTCTAGTGAGAATTTTAGTTCCTAGCTGCATTGCCTCTGGATGAAATGACAGACCTTGCCTCCCATTTGTGCTTTCTGTGTGATCAAAGTGTGAAACAGAACAATTTTATAAATCATTTGAATAATATGAAATCAAACCTACCGTTTTTGTTTTTTTAAATCAACCAATAACATTGCAAACAAAACATTACAACCCGGATCCCTAAAAGGACTTATGTTCTGTGCAGTTAGAGAGTCACTGGGGCAGGGAGACTGAACTGTGGGTCTCCTCCTGCCCAAATGAGTCCCCTAACCACCAGACAGTCATTCTCGCTCCCTCTCCGGCCCAGTGACTCTAATTATTAATACACAGTGGAACAGCTTCAACAGATGTAGGGTTCCCTCAGTCACATCAGAATATGCCATAGCTTAGTGGTTAGACCACATTCCTGAGAGGTATAAGAGACCCCCCCTCCCCCGTTCAAATCCTTTCTCCCCTCTGCCTGAGGGGGGAATTTAACCTGGGTCTCCACATCCCAGGTGAGTGCTCTAACCACTGGACTAAAAATTATAAGACCACCAACACCCCTCGTCCAGCCAGATTTTGAACAGGACCATCTCAGTCTGAGCATGCGTACTGGATCTAGGCTTCAAGGGTGAGATCAGTGCACCTCCATCTATCTTTCCCCAGTTCATGGATTGCATTGAGACTGTGGGCGGGAAATAGGCATACAGACGTGTAGAGTGAGTCAACAGTGCACATGCCCACAAGCAGAAACGTTGGGCCGAGGGAACTTTTACAGCAGAAATTTAGGCACTGAGCAAGTTTAGGTGGCAGCCAAGTGGGGGGTTTGTGGATCACAGTGGTGCCTAACACTGGGACTTAAGTGCCTAAATCTGTGGTTTAGGACCCTAAGTACCTTTATGCATCTGGGCCCACATGGTGCCAAAACATGGCAACTTTAGGTCTCTTATCAGCACCATTCAGTTTTTGGGTTATACTGCATATCTATAGCCCCCTGCCAGCATAAGACAAGGAAGCTCCCTGCCTAACCTGTTAATGGGATAATCTGAATGTGGAGGTTGTACTCTGACACACATCACAAATCCTTTTTATATATATAAAATTAGAGGAGATATGGCAGAGGGACATGTTCTGCTCTCAAGACCCTTGTGTAAATCTGAAGTAACTCCTTGATTTCATTGCTTAATCACAGGCTGAAAATTTTCAGTGTAAAAAAGGGGACAATGGTTTCATGAAAAAATCTTAATTTTTTTACTAGCTCTACTCCGATCTGAATCTTCATTAAACAATAATCAGCTACAGCTCAGCGAACAAGGTATGGTTCGCTTGTGGTCACATTAACTCATTTGTGGTTTGACTGTCTCTCTTGATGCAATTGTTTGCTATGAGCTCTCTTAAAGGGAGAGACTGCCTGTTTATCTGTGACCTCTCCAGTCTGACTGGATTGTCCAAATGCTCTCTGAAATACACATAATTAAGCTTAAAAACCCCAACTGCCAGGAACTCCAGTGTCGTCCTTTTTTCTGTTCTCCAGGTATATTTCTGGCACTCACTACAAGAGGAGAGATTAATGTAGAGAAATATATAGCAACAGCACTGTCATTATAGAAGAGCTTCCAGCAGAAGGCTTAATTGCATCATTCAAACAATTTTTTTGAATGCCTACACAAATAATCTGAATACATAGTAAATGGGTCCTAGAAATCTGTCCATCAGAAATATCTAAATGATATCTGTCCTAAGGTTATGATTCTGTGGCTAAGGGGACATGTCACTGCTATTCTAGTGCTTTGACATGATTGACACTTTTAAAAATTACTTCCTTAGCTAGCATTTCAGTAGGAATTTTGGTATGGGATAAAGAAATATCCTTCTCCTTTACTTAGTGGACATGTGGTGACAGTTCTGACAAACACCTACTTCTAAATAAAGTCACTAAGGATAGTAATGCTCGAGGTATAATAAAGAGAAAATCCATGAGCAGTCAATCATATCTTGGTTAATCTGTAATGATCAAACAAAGGGCCCAGTCCCGCAACATGCTGAGCACCTTCAACCCTCTTCGGGAGGGTCTCAACACCTCCTAGGGAAGGGTCCCACTATCACATTCAACAGGAAGCCATAGGAGAGGAGAAGAAGAAATCTCACTGTATTGAGCTGAGACTTTATTTTGATAATGCACCAAGGGCCTGGTTCCCCACTGTGTTATACTAGTGTAACTCTGGTGGTTCACCAGCATAAAACTGGAGAATTGGGTCTGTAGAGTGAGAATAAAAGTTTTGTTGCATGCTATAGAGTTGTATCTGTAAATTACTGCAAATAATGAGAAGCAGTGGGTTGCATGGAACTGAAAACATAATTAAATGGAAAGAATGCTGCCCTCCATTTTAAAGTGCATCTAAGAACAATCATGTTGGCTTTTTAAGTGTTAGAGAAGTCTTACATCAGTGTTTCCTATTGTGGAAGCACTGTACATTCTGTGGCAACAATAAGATACACAGACATGGGAGGAGACCTAATACTGGGATCGACCTCCAACCTCTTGCATCCTGTGTTGATGAAAGACTCCATTGTGTGATGGGAGAAAAAACAAAAACAACGTCCCCCTCTCCTGTGGTTTAACTACATATAATTTAAAGGCTCTGATCCTTAGCTGGTGCAAACTAATGTAACTATTGATTTTAGGTGGCACGAGGCAGGTTTACATCAGGTGAGGATCTGTCCCAATTACTCTATCTGGAATATATTCCAGCTGAAGAGATACTGTTTAAAAATGTAAGAACATCTTTTAATATTGAAGCCAAACTCCTGAGCTGGCTAATTGAAAAACTGTTTAACAAAATTACCTGGAAGAAAGAGAATACCGAGGTTGAAAAATTTGCTGTCTTAACAGAATGTTTTAAGTTAGTCAAAGCTACAGAGGACTTTGAGGAACTCCAGAAGGATCTAAGAGAGCTAGTTGACATTGAAATTCTCCTTAGACCACTGCACCATAATGCACAATCTTAGGGTATTTCTACACTGCAATCTTGGGGTATGACTGCAGATTGAGTACTTACCTGAGCTAGCTTTAACTTAGCTAGCTAGCTTGCATACTGGAACAGTGAAGCTGTGTTAGTGTATGTTTCAGTGTGCGCTGTACAAGCCTGCCCAGACCCCAGGGAATTACTGGCAGGGCACACAGGTAATTGCTTGTGGTCTCTTGGCTGAAGGAGATGTATGTTGGTATCTTTGTGAAGCTCTCAATGAACAACACAGCTATCAAAAAAATAAAACATCATGAAATGAGCGGTGCTAACAAGGAATAGAGAATACTATGGAAAATCATCACCTTAAAAGCTGCAATTGGTTTGGGTCACCTCATCTCAAAAGAAAGATCAGCCAGAGAGAAGTTCAGGGGAAGGGCAGTGAACATGAGTTGCTACATGGAAATAGGGCTGAGGAGGGGATTCCATCAGAGGAGAAATTAGACTAAAGGCGATGTTCTTCTCTGTTATGCCGGTGGAGACCCATTCACCCCGGCAGGGAGGGGAGCTTTTTGTGGTCGGGGCGAGAGCAAAGGGGAGGAGAGAGATTTGATGAAAGGGAGATTCCTGGGGCTGAGGAGGAGATGGTGGGAGAGAATTGAGTATGGGGGTTGAAGTTCTTGGCATGGAGGAAGAAGAAATAGACAGGATGGAAAGGAGGATTCTGAAGCCAAGGGGAGCAAGGAGTGAGAAATATGGAGAGATGGGTTATTGGAGTCGATGGGCGGGGGAGGGGGAGCTGAGAGATTTGAGGTCTAGGGAGGGGTATGTAATAAATTCTGGAGCCATAGACCTCCTTAAAGAACAGGTGATTATTAAGGAGGAAGAAAAGGCACCAAACTGCCAACTAAATGAGCTTCTTTCATGTAGCCCTGGTGGAAAAACAGGAATCTGACACTGCAAATGTTGACACAAACTTTTGACCTGCTCAGCTGTCTTCCAGCATCTCCCTGTGAGTGGAGACCACACCTTTTCCTGGAACTCTCTGGGCAGCACAGAGACATCTAGTGGCCCAAGAGCTCAGCTGTAAATAAACATCATTGGAGAGCTGGGAGGATGAGAGAAACTTGGAGGGTGAGGGCGGAGTTGGAGTAAGACAGGGATGAATAATGAAGGGAGTAGATTGTTTCTGGGAATCCACAAAGGAAGCAGAGATGGAGGTAAGGGATGGGTGAAGGAGGGTGAAGATACTGAGGGAGGATAGAGAAGGGGATTTTGAGGGGTAATGGGGAGGAAAGGGGAGAGGTGGCTAGGGGGTGGTTGCTGTGGGACGGGGCAGAGATTTAGATTCCAGAGATATGGAAGGGGGAAGAGAGAGAGGGATGTGGAGGGACAAGGGGAGCAAGGAAACTGGAGATGGAGGGGTAAGCAGAGATGGTGAAAGGGGAGAGACAGGAGGAGAAGAGGGAGGGCAAGAGCAAAGACTGAAAGAAGATGCAGGGAGAGAACTGGGGTGAATAGGAAAGCAAAGGGGAAGGGCGGGAGACAACACAGATATGGATGGGAAAGAACTGACACCAAGCACTACATAAAAACCTAAGCTGGAAACAAATGAGCTATTGAAAGGAGACCTAAAAATGAGAGAACCTTGGAAGCAGGAGGTGAATGCCCCCTTCACTAGGCTGTGGGGCTTAATTTAATCACCTTCTCTCCCCCCCCCCCGCCCCAAAACCTCCTTCCATACCACAAAGTCCTTTCGTGGTTCAGTAGAGACTTTCCAGGACACATCACTGTGAAGCATAGGATATCTGTGTTACTTTAATACTGAATCAGTCCAGAAGGGCTCAAGTAAGACTGGGGACAGATAGGGGGTGCAGGGGAAAGGGAAGGGGTTGCTGTCGGGGGAGGGGGGAACATTTTCCAAATCTCTCTTTTAAGAATGTTCCATTTTACTTCTAAATAAAAATGCGGAAATTTAAAACCACATATTTCCAGGGTTCTTAATTTTCATATTTTCCCTCCGGTCACTAGATGTTTGATAGAAGGAAGAGATGAAAGTTAGTGAGAAGGGGTAGAAATCACAAAGCAACAGACAAGATGAAAAGATAACCCAAGATATGGTGTAGAAAGAAAGAGGGGGAATGAGAAGGGCAAAAAATTTTATTTTTGGACTGCATGTGCGACTGAAAGGGAGTGTTTGTGGTTTGGTGCTTTTTTTTTTTTTTGTTTACACATCCCTTTGTAATCCTTAATAGGCTAAGAAAATAACATTTAAAAACATTTATTTATTTAGGAAGTTTTAACACATTTACATATCCGTGCCGTGTACAGATCAGAAACAATACAATAATCATTGCAATATTGAGCTTTTGTTTAGAGAAACATTATTCAGTAATATAATCACCAGATCTCTCTATTTAAAAGCGTGTTACAGAGTGAGCATCTTTACATTTTTATCTCCATTCTATCTAGCTATCACTTAACCTATGTAGTGTGAGGTACCCATAACGTTCTTAGGGTGCATTAAATAACCAGCTAGTGAATGAGAGAGGAATAAAACTGTAATAAAATAAACTGGAGAGCATCTCTGGTGAACTCCTGCACACAGCCACAGGGTGTTTCCAACCCACACTTCCAGGGCACATCTACAAATTCCTATGTTCATAACACTGTCCCTTATCAGGAAGCCTCTCTAAATTATAATTTTCTACAAACATATCTCTACATCTTCCCTTTTAAAGAAAAACAAATGAACTCTTATATGTATATTTATTAGGGCTGTCAATCACAGTTAACTCACGCGATTAACTAAAATTTTTTTACTGCGATTTAAAAAATTAATTGTGATTAATTGCACTGTTAAACAACAGAATAACAATTGAAATTTATTAAATATTTTGGATGTTCTTCTACATTTTCAAATATATTGATTTCTATTACAACACAATACAAAGTGTACAGTGCTCACTTTATATTATTTTTGATTACAAATATTTGCACTGAAAAAATGATAAAAGAAATAGTATTTTTCAATTCACCTCATATCATGAAAGTGTAACTTACAAATGTAGATTTTTTTTATTCCATAACTGCACTCAAAAACAAAACAATGTAAAACTTTAGAGCCTACAAATCCACTCAGTCCTACTTCTTGTTCAGCCAATTGCTAAAACAAACAAGTTTGTTTACATTTACGGGAGATACTGCGAACTGCTTCTTATTTACGATGTCACCAGAAGGTGAGAACAGGTGTTCGCATGGCACTTTTGTAGCCGGCGTTGCAAGGTATTTACGTGCCAGATGTGCTAAACATTCTCATGACCCTTCATGCTTCGGCCACCATTCCAGAGGACATGCTTCCATGCTGATGATGCTCGTTTTAAAAAAAAAATGTGTTAATTAAATTTGTGACTGAACTCCTTGGGGGAGAATTGTATGTCTCCTGTTCTGTTTTACCTGCATTCTGTATGAGAGGTGTGATTCCTCAGGCACACTCTTGTCACCTGAGTTAAGAGAGGGGAGATCATGTGCGCTTTGGTCAAAATAATATTTCTGCTTCCATTTCTGATTTTCTTTCATCTTCTGTATGGCTTCACTATTATGAGATTTCAGCAGGTTCTCAGTAATTGGTAAATTAGATCTGATTCTTCTTCTCATTAAGAGCTGAGTTGGAGAAAAGCCATTCTCCAGGGGCTTACTTCTGTAAAGCAGTAATGCTTTATACCAATCACCCCCACTGTCAAGTCTTTTTCATAAGGTTCTTTACCAAACATACAGACCTTTCCACAAGCCCATCTGACTGGGGGTAATTTGGACTTGATGTCTTGTGATGAAAATCCCAATCTATGGCAAAAAGAAAAGGAGTACTTGTGGCACCTTAGAGACTAACCAATTTATTTGAGCATGAGCTTTCGTGAGCTACAGCTCACTTCATCGGATGCATACTGTGGAAACCTGGATTTGTGCTGGAAATGGCCCACCTTGATTATCATACACATTGTAAGGAGAGTGATCACTTTAGATAAGCTATTACCAGCAGGAGAATGGGGTGGCAGAAGGTATTTTTTCATGCTTTTTGTGTGTATATAATAAGATCTTCTATACTTTCCACAGTATGCATCCGATGAAGTGAGCTGTAGCTCATGAAAGCTTATGCTCAAATAAATTGGTTAGTCTCTAAGGTGCCACAAGTACTCCTTTTCTTTTTGCGAATACAGACTAACACGGCTGTTACTCTGAAACCAATCTATGGCAAATTGCCTAAAATCTGCTCTGGAAAATTGTGGCCCATTATCACTAAAGACTTCATCTGGAGAAGATTCCCTTCATGCCAGCTATCACTGACTTACTGTTAGTACTGTGCAGCGTGCAGATTTCTGGATACAGAGAATAATAATCTGTGACTATTAAATAAGCCTTTGATTGCCAGATAAATAAGTCAGTGCCGACTTTTTCATAAGGTCTTTGTGGAACTGGATGAAGTCTTGGTGGCTCTGCCTGTTGGCATGGCTTGTATTTCAAGCATGAAAAGCAGTTTCCTACCACATTAGTAATGTCATGATTGATCCGCGACCAATACAGCACCTCTTGTGCTTGTTGTTTGCACTTCTCAATTCCTAAATGACCCTTGGATCTTCTGTAGCATTTCTTTTTGGAGGCTCATTGGAATTCCAATCTTACTGACCTTGAAAATCACCCCCATCTATCACAGTAAGTTCTTGTCTGCAGTTCCAATAGTCTCTTATACTTGGATAGCAAAAGCTTATTTCTTCAGGCCACCCTTTAATTATCACTTCTTTAAGGATTACCAATGTTTCATCTTTCTCCATTTTCTCTCTTATTTGTTGCAGTTTCCTGTTAACTAGGACAATTGACTTTACAATCTAATCTATGTAGGCTTACATCTCTGTCTCTAAAGTTTTCTTTGGTTTCATGGTTGACATGGCTTTGGAAAGTGCATCTGCAGTGAACATGAATTTACCAGGTATGTAGGTCACAAGCAAATCATAGTTTTGCAGCTTTATCATCATTCTTTGAATCTGTAAGGTACAGTCATTTAGCTGTTTGCTAAATACACTATCACGATCTTGTGGTCCGTTTCAACTTCCACTGTCTGTCCATAACTATACTGATTGCATCTCTCACAGGCAAACAATATTCCTAAAAGCTCCTTCTTGCTCTGTGCATATCCGGTTTCTGCCTCAGTCAGTGATTTGGATGCATATGCCAATGGCTGCCAACAATCTTCATGGTTCGGTAAAATCACTGCACCTAACCCAGACTATGGAGCATCTGCTGAAATTTTAATAGACCTTCCTGGAGCATAGAACTTCAACACTGTTTCTTATCACTTGTTGTTTTAAACCTTCCCATGATTCCTCCTGTTCTGCACCCCAATACCATTCACTTTTATTCTCTAGGAGTTTTCTCAAAGCTGCTTCTTTGTTAGATAGATTAGGTATGAATTTTCCAAGATAAGTAACCATTCCCAGGAACTGCTGGACATCTTTCTTTGACTGGGGATGTGGCATCATTTCAACGGCTGAAATCTTCCTCTTGTTAGGTTTTACACCTTTGTTGGAAATGTCCTCAACAAAAATCAGTTCTATAACCCCTAAAACACATTTCTCCTTATTTAGTTTGAGGTTTGCAGCTCTAGTTGCATCCAGGACTTCCCAAAGTCTATGATCATGCTCCTCTTTCATTGAGCTCCAGATGATGTCATTCATTGAGGTGTCAACACCATGAATATGTTTATAGATCATATCCATGGTTTTGTGGTACGCTTCTGGTGCTGAAGTTATGCCAAAGGGTAAACATAAGAATCTGTATCTGCCAAATGAGGTATTAAATGTGCATAGTTTTGAGCTTTCTTCAGTTTAATTCTAGCTGCCAAAAACCTGAGACTGCATCCAATTTACTAAAATATTGAGCATTTGCAAATTGAGCCATAGTCTCTTCTCTGGTTGATAGTTTGAAATGTTCTCTTTTTACAGCCTTGTTGAGATCTCTGGGATCTAAGCATATGCATAGCTGGCCGTTACTTTTCTCCACAATGACTAGCAAGCTCACCCATTCTGTTGGCTCCTCAATTTTTTTGTATTACTTGCATTGCTTCCATCCTGGCAAGCTCAGCCTTGAGTTTATCATGGAGTGCAAATGGCACCTTTCTACATGGATGGATAATTGGAGGGACCTGCTTGTTTATCCGGATTGTATGTTCACCCTGTAAGCAACCCAAACCTTGAAACTGTTCCTGATATTCCCAAAAGAGTACCTCATAGCCAGGTTCAGTATGATCTTGTAACGAGAGCACCCATTTTACCAGAGAAAGTTTCTCACATGCAGCCAGGCCTAAAATCAGTGTGTCCTCATTTGGCACTACAATGAAAGGGAGCCTATACATAGTGTTTTTATAGTTGATGCTAGCAAAGCATCTCCCCTCCACTGGTATATTTTTTTTTTCCAGAATAACCAGTTACTTTTATTTTTGTTGGTCCCAGGTTTGGTCTTATTTCTAGTCTCTCATAATCTTGTTCAGACAGAATATTAACCTGAGTTCCTGTGTCCAGTTTCAGTAGAATAATCGTTCCATTCACTGCCATAGGCAGTATCCAGTCCCTCACATCAGGCTTGCTAGATCCCAGTACATATATGAAAAACTTCTCAACCAGCTTGTCTTTAACTGAATATACTTGACTTTTCTGCATTTGGGATCTGTAGCATTTTGCAAAAGATTATTTCCCCCACATTTATTACAGTTTCCCAAAGGCATTACACCATGTTTGGGGCCATGCTCTGATCCACACATTCCACATGACCGTCTGTACCCAGTCTTCCCCCTAGCAGTACTTTTCATAGTAAGTGGTTCAGCTCTTTGATTTGGCCTATTCTGGCTATATTATTTTGTATTTAGTACAAGGATAATCCCTTCTGGTGAATTCAGCTCTTTGGCTTGTGCTTTCACAGTTTCTGTTGCCCTGCATATTTGGAGAGCTTTTTCTTAGGTCAAGTTTCCTTCATGGAGCAGTCTCTCTCTCTTAGAATCATTTGTGGCATTAAAGACAATGTGTTATCGCTGACTAGAGACTCTGTCAGCTCACCAAAGTCACAGGTTTTACTGAGTTTCCTTAATTCTGTGACATATTGCTCGATGGTGTCATCATCAGTTTTTTGCATGCATATAAAATTTTTTTGTCTCTCAAAGGTTTCATTCCTTTTTAGCATCCAATATTCCTCAAATGTAGTCAGTATTTTACTTAACCTCATTCTTTCACATTCTTCAAACTTAAAGTTGTTTTAAATATGCAATTCTTCCTACCCAACAACATGCAAAAAGATTGATTTCACTTTATCATCTTTCCACTCTGTCCCTATGGCTGCTAAATATAGTTCAAATCTGTCTGAATTTTTTCCAGTTCTCTGCAACATGGCCTGACAATTGCAGACTGAATGGAGTTTGCAACATATCCATTTTTGGCTTCCCCCACCCCCCTTGTTAAGCAAGTCAAGCTACTATTGTGCTTACCAAATACATGCAAAAGCCTCTGTGCGTTGTGCTCCATGCGTCTCTGGTGCCTCCCTTTGTCTCTGCTTTCAATTGCAAACCCAGGAGTTAACTTCAAAATGACGGCAGTTTCCTTCTCATTCAGCACTTCTGATACCATGTAACGATCTTGGGGTTCATTAAATAACAAACCAGTGAATGAGAAAGGAATAAAACTTTAATGAAACAAACTGGAGAGCATCTCTGGTGAGCTGCTGCACACAGCCATGTGGTGTTCCCAACCCCCGCCTTCAGATTATCTCCAAATCCCTATGTTCATAATACTGTCCCTTATGAGGGAGCATCTCTAAATTATCATCTTCAAACATATCTCTACAGTATCATTGAAACAGTATCTTAGAGAAATTTTCATTTATTGAGCTACAGACTGAGATTGCTGGTCCCCCCCCTCACCCCAGATCAAACCCTATTCTTCTGGGGGTAATTTGCCTGTCCAGATCCTTTTCCCTGCATGTCATATGTGGCCAATTTTGTTAGGAAACTTGTCCATAAAATTGATATAATTTGTTATTTTTTTGTTTGTTTCCTAATCTTACCACACACCATCACTTCTATAAATCTTAGCTTTCTGTATAAAACAACTTTCCTAGACACATAATGCCTAATTTACAAGTACTGGTACCATGGGAGAGTGGGCCAGTTATAGTTAGTTTTGATGTCTAAGTAAATTAGAAAAAATTCTTTACTGAGAATCTGGGTAACTGTATTCCACGGCTCTCCCAATATTTAAAACTCTCTGGTTCATGATGTCGATGAAGATCTGGATTATTTGCAATGGGTATCTTTGGCAAGGGGAATGAATTCATCTAACCTATAGTTCTTTTCCAATCCCTTTGCTAAAGGATGGGAATCAATTTCCAGAGGATATGACTTTGTTTTTATTAATTATTAGCATAGAGATGTTCACACTGCCACAATTTTCTTGTTCAATAAACTCCCAGTGTTGGCTGGGTTAGAATGCCCTCAGTCATTTGAGTGCTTTGAGCTGGCTGGCTTGATAGTAATATCGTTGTGTCTTCACCGTGGTGAGTCGACTGCTGATGCTGCTCCACCATCAACTAGGCCTGTGCCTCTCGTGGCACTGGAGTACAGGAGTCAACGGGAGAGTGTCCAGGGGTCGATTTATCACGTCTAGACTAGATGCAGTGGATCGATCACTGCCCGCCGATCTGGCAGATAGTGAAGACATACCCTTACTCATCTTGGGGAGCTGGAGTACCGGAGTCAACTGGAGAGTGCTCTGCCATCAATTTAGTGGGTCTTCACTAGACCTGCTAGATTGACACCCACTGCATGGATTACAGCAGTGTTGATCTCCCGGGGAGTGAAGACAAGCCTTAAGGGTCAAGGATGATTCCAGAGTAACAGACTGTGCAGTAAATGGAGGGTCTAACTCCAGGAGGGAGACCGAGAGTGGGAGCAAATCAGGAGTTTATGTCAGGAAGGGACAGCCCCAGTGAGGAATGCATCAAAGGGAGAAGCAAGCTCAATGAGAAAAGAGAGAGCTGAGCTACTCAAGGACAGATCTGTGTGAGGCAGGAGGATCAGTGCCCGAGAAGAAAGGATGGAAGGGGGCTGCAGAGGGAAATGGACTTGGCAGGAGTTGGAAGGGTGTGGAGCCAATGGGTGAGCCTCTGTAAAAGGGAATGAAGGCCTCTTTGGGAACAGGGATCTGGTCAGAAGAAGGGTCAGGATGTGGAATTTGAAAGGGAGGGAGCTGGAGAATCTGGCATAAACCACTCTGTGTGCATTGTCTTACAGTGATTTCAAGGAGCACTGATTTGTGTGTCCACTGGAAGGCAAATGAGATAAATGGTATGGAAAATGTATCACTGTAAAGAGTGAATTTACATAACAGTAGGGAACGGAAGCCTGGTCATGGCTGCAGATGTAGAAGAGGCTGACTGCTTTGCTTCATGGCATAGATAACTATGATTCTATGATGTGGTTTGTTAATGCTGGCAAAAAAGCTGCCGGCATGAAGCAACAAACTGCTTTTAACTGATTGTCATTTGTCAGCAAAATATTATTTTTTAAAGATCTCTCCATTAAACCTCCATATCCCTGAAGCATGAAGAAAAAACAACTTGAAAAAAGAACACGTTGGAAATCTGGTCCGCAAGTCCTGCAATGGAAAATACATATGACAGAGGCTTAGAGAAGCTCCAGAGCTAAACCAGCTTTGCATTCGGTCCTGCAAAACTTTAAAAGGTTGCACTAAGACAAAGCTTTTTGTACATCATATCTTGAAATTCAAATCTAGCAGAAAGCAAAGCAGAACAGCTTCTAACTTCCTGTAGCTCACCTGACGACCGCACAGGCGCGGAAGATTTCCTCATCGTTCACTTGCATCATGTACCACCTGTGATGCAGCTCTGCAGATGCATCCCTCCCAATCTTTTCTTTCAATTCTGCTGAGCAGTTACATGGATTTGTGGTGTATCACGCGTGTGGTTTTTAAAGCTTTTGTTAAATTGGATTTATTCCCCCTTGCTAACAATCTCACAGGCAGATTTGCAGGAAGCCTTTATAAATATGACATTGCATTATAGTAAAAGCTTTGCTGTTCTTATCTTTATGGTCAGAAGGGTCTCAAAGGGTCTCTTTAATATGAGGATTAAAATCAGCTTGCCTTAAAGTCAGACTACATTACACAAAACATTTTAACAAATAAATCCAGATATTCCTCTCCATTTTTCTTTGTCACCACTAGCTGAGCTTGCTTGCATTTCTCCACATAACATTCAAGAGAGAAATGTAACACTGTTAAGAAATCTCAAAATAGTGTTTTTTTAATGTTAGCAAAATAATTTTGATTCAGTTCGTTTATGAACAGCTCAGTGCAGAGATTTGTGTCCACTGAGAACAAAGGAATGTAGTTAGGTAATTAACTATAGGCTACATTCCACTAGTGAAAGTTCAGAGAACTATCTAAAGAAAAGGAGTACTTGTGGCACCTTAGAGACTAACAAATTTATTTGAGCATAAGCTTTCGTGAGCCTCAGCTCGCTTCATCGGACGATGAAGCGAGCTGTAGCTCACGAAAGCTTATGCTCAAATAAATTTGTTAGTCTCTAAGGTGCCACAAGTACTCCTTTTCTTTTTGCGAGTACGGACTAACACGGCTGCTACTCTGAAACCTATCTAAAGAATGGTGCTTCCTACTACGGGGGGAGAGAACTCCACTGTCTTTTTAAGAAATAACCACCATGCCACTGCAAAGCTGTTTCAAGCAGGACGTTTATTATGTAACATATTTTGCCAGATTGTATTCAATTAAATACTTGGGAAGCTTTATCTGTTGAGTATATTTTCATATGATAACTCCATTCATGTTCTTAGTTGCTAACTTGCCCAATGCCCTTCAATTCCAATTAGAAACACCTAATGCGTTATTTTTAATGGTTCAGAAGAAAGGGATTCACAACTACTGAACACACAGAACCCTGGGTCCTATAATATCTGCATCCTTGGAGGAAGAGGAGTTTCTTACAAACTCAGTTTCTTTCTGAAATTTGGAGATTTTTTTAGTTAAACAAAAGTTTAACCCCTTAAACACTGACCTCTGTAAGCTGCCTGAAAGATTAGTGGTTAGGAGAATGTATGCTTGCTAAAGAGGGGATGTTGTCTAGTAGGTAAAGCTGGCTATTAGGAGTCTTTGGGTTCTGTTCCTGACTCTGACTTTGCTCAAATCACTCAATCTCTGTGCTTCAGTTTATCCATCTGTAAAATGGGCTTCCACTCAGCAGAACATTTTGTGCTCTTTTACTACACGCTAAAATAATTTCTGCAGTATTTTTTGAAGGATCATCATCATTGTACGTGTGTTACATATGACCCCAAAGTCACGCGGCATTTCACACACAGTTCATATGCTTCAGACAACCGTTGCAGTAAGGTAAAAAGTGCTTGGTTTGTTCATTATCATCTGCTCTAATTTATACATGGACTTCATAGCTTTTATAAGCCTCAAGGTGCAGTGAAGAATTACAAATTATGTATGTGTAGGGATTGCTTCATCCACCTGGCACAAAAACGTGGTGGTCTTCCCTTCAGTGGAACTTGGCTGCCATTGTAATAGTACCAACACAGTAGTAGTTAGGGATCAGAAGTGAGGGGAAATACTTTGTCAATTGCAGGTATGGGGAATTTAGCCTGGAGGTATTAGGCAAGCATGCTGGGAGAGACAGTTCTACTTGTGTGCAAAGGTCTTGGTTTTTTTGATGCCGATATCTCATGTGAAAGATAAGGGACTTGATGACTAAGGGTCAGTGGTTGTCAATGAAAAGTCAGTGTTTGCCAGCAATTTCCAGACAGTGGCCTGGATTGTTCCCTTTTGCAGCAAGGGATGACATTGTGAATGAGGAGCTGCCTCCTCTGTTACACGTGCTCTGGGTGAAATCCACACAGAGAATTTCCTTTGCACTGCCATGGCTGGAGAAAGCATAGGGCCCAGTGCTATCTGAGATACCACCGATTTTCCTAATACTTGGCCTGGGAGACAACTGTAGTTAGCGTGTAATGTCTCTGAGCAAATGCTGATTCTCTAATGGAGGCCTCACTACACCAAAGATTGGTAAGGTTTGTTTGTGATGAAAGTAATAACAGCTTCTGCAGTGTAAAGGTTTAAAGCGTACACTGGACTAAATTAAAAATCTGCCAGATATTTGCATGTTGTGATTTGAGAGTGCAATTAGTTGCATAAATCTAGGAGAGAGTGCTGTGTTTTCAATGGACCTGTATTTGTGTGCGCTTATTTCTGTAAAGGAAGGGAGGAAAGCATTCGTGTGCACAACGGTAATTTTTTAAGGTAAATGTCCACTTGCCGGTATACGTTCCCTGCAGGCTGAGACTTCTGGGAATGGAGAATAAATCCATTAACACCATTAATGTTCTGTTCATTTACGCTTTTTGTGGATATGTGACCGCTAAAACTCTTCTGTAATTGATAATTTAGCTCGCAGTAATAATATTTAAGGTGTGAAATGCAGGGTGAACTGGTGGCAGGATTTTATTTTTTTCCTGTGTGTTGGCATGAGCAGTCTGGATCTGAACGATTGCTTAATTGTTTATTATTGGTTGGATTTCGTAAATGATGTTATGTTCTTACTTCCTTAAACAGAACTAGCCAAAGCTGTGGTGGTCAGATTGCACATAGTAGCATAGGGTGCACTGGCCAATTAAGGTAGGTTCCATCTTTATCTTGAACCTGGTTTCTGCTCAGAAGAGAGGAATTCTGGGACTTGTACTCCCTAAATTGGGAGGAAGCTCCTTTTTACATACTAAGATTGATGGGCAAAAAAATATATGGAGCCTTGGGAAAGAGCTGGGGCTTAGAGGAAGACTAGGCTTTCCTCAGACTTTTTGTTCCGCTTCTTATTTTTTTACATTTTCCTGGAAGGGGAGACATTCTGGTTCCCCAGGACAGCTGTCCTATCAGCAAGTGAGAAACTGAGGTGCAAGCACAATTTTAAAACAAAAGATATGTGCAGTTATAAAGCCATAGGTTTGCCTTTTCACCTATTTTCTGCTCGGCACAACATACCATGATTTAATGTGGCTTATTTTCATCCTGTTGGTTATGGAGGGAGACGGGCACTGAAATTTCATATCCTGGTCCTAGTGCTGAAGTCAGTGGGAATGTGTTTTGCTGAATTACAAAGAAAAAAAAGAGTACTTATGGCACCTTAGAGACTAACAAAGCTTATGCTCAAATAAATTTGTTAGTCTCTAAGGTGCCACAAGTCCTCCTTTTCTTTTTGCGGATACAGACTAGCACGGCTGCTACTCTGAAACCTGCCCAATTACAGATTGCAACAACATACCCAATGATAGTGGGTGTCTGTGGCTAGAGAAGGGACTGAGTCAGGATTCTTGTATTCTTTTCCTGGCTTCTCCACTGATTCACTGTGTAACACTGGACGAGTCACTGAAACTCTGTCCCGCAACTTACCCATCTGTATAATGGGGATAATATCTATTTTTATGAGACTTGGAAGACTGTGAGGTGATTTGGGTGGCAAAGTGTTGTAAGCCAAATACCAGCTCCACATCCCTTTTCCGCTCAACCCGGGTTCTATAGCTTCCTGCTCTCACAACAGTCTTTGTACCCAGTAATATCCTTTCAGCGGAAATGTGGCCTTACAAATCGAAACACAATTGAGTGTTTGAGGTAAAATGCCAGAAATCTATATTTCCATCCTTCTGACTCTTTAATTTTGAACTCTGCTCCTAGGTGGGGTCTGCCCACCTCTGGCAAACAGCGAATTCTTTGCAGATGTTTGAGTTCTCTGTAATACTTCCGTAGCGAGCAGTGTCTTTTTGCATGAGTAGAAGTCTAACCAGAAATGCAGTAAGGATACAGCACTCTATATGTTATGAGTATAACAACTGGCTAAAGCAAACTGGGTGGGTTCAGCTTTAAACATTGGTAGTGATGCCTATTGGTAGGAGAAAACATGCAGAGGAATGAGCAGATGTACACAAACTAGTGCCTATATTTTGTTGAAATGGTTCATAGTTTGGCATCTCACTGGATCCATGACTGCTCCTGCAGTTTCAGATAACAGCAGAGGCTCATTGCAATTTCTACCACCTATGAATAGTAGAGCTGGATGATTTTTTTTTAATCAAAACATTTCTTCAATGCAAAATAGCTTTTTGACCAAAATTACTTTTGTTCTCTAGAACATTTTCACTTCAGTTGTGTTTTTCGATTAGAAAAAAACCTCAAAATGTTATGCTAAAATTTTAAATGCAAACCATTTATGATGATGACTATTATTTTTAACGAAATCAGTTTTCTGGACAATAAACACTGTTTGGATTTTCAGGGTTTTTTTTCTCCACTGAAAAGATCTGAAATTGTCATGGGAAACTTAGGAAAAAAGCAAAAGTTTTATGACCCCCCCCCCACATGTAAAATAATATGACTTTTTTGACCAGCTCTGAAAATTAGCTATGAAGCTGTGAGCAGTTCTTTCTCTCTCAGATCTTCATGACAGTCACCTACAACTTTGTTTCCGGCAGACCAGGCTAGTGAAATGCACGCTACTTTGGGCTATCCTTGAAGACCAAAGAAGCTTCAGATGCTGCAGAATGCAGCTACTCACATGAAGAGCAGGTCACTATGTGTGTATCCAGGTAATTTTGGATTCTAATGTCTGCAGCTGGGTGCAATTTCAGATGCTCTTAATTCTAATTAAACCCCTGAACAGTCACTGGAATGAGTGATCTTTGTTAGCTGTAAGATATAGAAGGACCCTTATATTTTTTGCCAATAGAGGGCAACAGGCTCACATTTATTTACTGCCTGTTTCTATACCCTCCCACTGGAGACAAATGCCGAAAAGCTTCCATTGAGCTCAATAAGAGCAAGACTGGGCTCCAAACTTCAATCAGTAAGGGCAGGACTGGGTCCCAATTTATTCATAACAAAAATAATTAACACTGTAATTATACCCTCTTTTCTTTAAGTGAAGCTAGTGCGTGTTCTTTAGCAATACAGTGACAAGGAAATGCAAGACAGAAGTCAAGTTCAAATCAGAGTGACTTTTGAATGATTTGTAATTCAGAAACAGATTGACAAGCGAGCAGTTGCTTTCAGAGTAAAACTGGAAACTTTCAAGCCAAACCAAGTTTCTAAGCAAAAGTTATAGCAGGGCTAAAAAAATGCATTTAATGAAAACTAGCTGCATTTGTGGACCGTGTATTGAGTCTCAATGTTCTGTATTGTAGAACTACTCTGTACAAACCTATCTGGGTCTCAGTTATTTAACTACAAGCTAGTAATCCTTAATGATTTTAGTGAGGGGTTATGTATACATAATATTGTCTATCATTAACATAAGGCACATTGCAAACTCTGAAAATGAACATAATCTTTATTGGTTTCAGAGTAGCAGCCGTGTTAGGCTGTATTCGCAAAAAGAAAAGGAGTACTAGTGGCACCTTAGAGACTAACCAATTTATCTGAGCATAAGCTTTCGTGAGCTACAGCTCACTTCATCGGAAGCTTATGCTCAAATAAATTGAAGTGAGCTGTAGCTCACGAAAGCTTATGCTCAAATAAATTGGTTAGTCTCTAAGGTGCCACTAGTACTCATAAGCTTTATTATGGCTGCAAACGCAGAGTAATTGTTCCAGGTAAATGTTCCAAGGGAGAACTGGCTTTTGATTTCTTTACCCTAGTGGAAAGGAAAAAAGTTATTTCCCTCTCCAGAGTTCTAAGTGGAGAGGTAAAATCTCACTAAGGCACATAATATTCCCCTAACTGCGTCATTTATTTAAAACAACAGAGTAACTTTAATATTTGCTAATGCCAGGTACCAATTAAAAATAAAGGTAAGTGGATCAACCGGCTGTGGAGGCTGAAGGTCCCCTGGCTGCTGATATATCCAACTGCAAAAGGTTCAAAGATTTGCAGTCCACCAGAAGGTGGAATCCTGCTGGTAGAGGACAGAAAGCATGCCATGATGACCATCCCTAGAAGATCTTTGCAACCTGAAAGTGGGGGGAAGAATGGCTGTCAGCTGATCTCTTTGGATGCTCCCTTAGACTGGGGAGGCCAGGAACAGGGGGGTTGACCAGAACACTCTGAGGATTTGCCCTAATGGAGGGACAATAAATAATTACAAATGACAAACAACTTCTCCCCTACCTCCTTCCTCTATCACCCTTCCTGACGTTATATTTCTGGAGATAGGCCATTATTAGAAATACCCTTTCTTGAGGATATTTGTTGCTGTGGTGGTGGACTGGGTCTAAGGATCCTGGTCCAGAACTTGGTAGAACATGCCACATGATGTACAGCTTCTATAGGGGCAAATCTTCTAGGGGCAAATCTTCTCTCCACTCCCAGCGTGTCAGAAGCCAGCATGATTCTGGGATTCATGCATTTCCACTGTACAGGTGGGAGAACAAGATTTAGGCAGCCCTTGCAGGGATCTACAATTCTAGCATGATGCTGCAGAGCCTAGTTCCATTAGGTCTCCTTGTGCCCAAGCATTTGGCGTCAGAGTGGGCCAGGGACTATTCTCCTGCCATTCGCACCCACAGCTGGTGGGAGGAAGTTGTTAGGAGAACTTGAATGGTTGTGGACTGACTCTGTTGCCGTGGACTGACTCTGTTGCCATGCCCTGACCATTCATTCACCCCATGGCCTCTGCAGCACACAGCCAGCTATCTCAGGCTGTGCATTGGATTCAGGCCTAGAGCCTCACAATTTTGAATGAATAGGTCATGGAAAACATATTTGCACATTGCACATATGACAACTATTTGTAAGTACTCTCAAATGCAGTATCTGAATATGATGGGGGTCTGGCCCAGACCTATGTGTGCTTTAAAAAGCAGGGTTATTTTTATCTGATTGTACCTTGGTGCAGATTCTATTTCCAAGTAAATGAAATACTTAAGGTTTCAAAGGCACAGTTACTTCTTGGTCTAAAATGTAATCGTTCCATAGTCTCTTACTTAATCTTTTTTTGGGTATCTTCTTGTATATCAGACTACCCCTCTGTTTACAAATAAATTCCAGACAGTATTAGAGCTTTGCAATCATTTGGGCAATGGAAGAGTGCATTGTAATTTGAAAACTTGGTTTAGTTAACTTTTAAAAAAACCCTGCTTCTTATTGAAAAATCTATACCAGACCCATCTGAAGCAGTAACCTACAAGCAACAGCTCTCTGTAAGGAGGAAACCAGCACAAGTGCCCTTCTAAACCAATCTGTGTCCTAACTCTGTATGTTCAGTAAATTCTCAGGCAGGGAATGAAGTTTCTTCTCTCATCTATGTGTATTGTCTGTGGTTTGCACTATCATTTGCTAATCTCTTATGGAAAGCTACTCACCTCAACTGGCAGCTGCAAGGCTTTTTGTGCCTTGAAATTTGCAAATAAATCACTGACTGCAACAATAGTTCACCATATGCAGGATATTAATGCATATAAAGACCCTTGACTGTAAAATCTAAATGTATTTTACTGAATCATTTATCTGGCATATATCCAGTCCCAGTGCAACAGCTTGATCATTATGAAAAATGTTTTGGAACTTTCCTGATGAGTCTACTGATCAACGTTCTGGCATACGAGGAAAATAATAGCTTCACTTTACATGAAGTAAACATTAATGCACTCTTATTCAGTATTAGCTCAGTCCAAACTGTATGTCAAAAAGCAATACTTCTACTGGATCAGCTTTTACATGAAAGAGAGTTATGTTATTTAACTGTCCAATAGAACAGCAAATTAGGGACACTTTCCATGTTAATCAATTAGTCATGCAGAAGTCAGGACACTACTGCATTCTAAAGAAGCTCTGGAATAGCACAGTAGCATTACTCATGACATAAGGATCAAGTATCAGGAGGTTCTGTATCTACGATACAAATTTTCTGCATCGCTGGCAACAAAACCTAATAATATTTAACACAACAAACTTGTCAGTGTGGTGGTGAGGTTGAGATTTTAATTGCACTTGAGAGGCAATTCAGAGTTAAGGCTCTTAAATTTTCTGGCGATTTAATATTTTAAACATGCTGATTTAAGGGCCTGCTCCTGTTTCCGTCGACGTGAATGTCAAAACTCTCACAGACTTCATTGTGAGCAGGATGGGACCCAGTCTGTCTCCAACTCTAAACCTGGAGCACTTATTTCTGCATATTTCATGGCGCCGTTGGATTCAGATGAGACATCTTCAATGATGCAAAAATGCTTTGCAATTAGACATTTGCTGCAGAGTCTCTACTCTGTCTTACTGGTTTTGGCTTGGAAGTTGGGGAAACGGGCGGGGCTATTCAGTAAATTGTAGCTGGAGTTAAATGGAAGAGTGGGCCTGGAGCAGGAATGATGTTCAGCTACCCTGTAAAATGCTATCTCCACAGCCATATATTGTGTTAGTGGCCTTAGGTGGTTTTGCACAGAATGGGGGTGCACTACTTTAAAATTAAAGGATGGCAGCATTCATCTTAAATCTGCATCTGTGGAAAAACAACCCAATAACAAAGTTTGCTCTTGACCTGCAGCTGGTGTTATTCAGATGAGAGCAGAGAGAGGAAGGGTGGCTTGGAGGATAATGCGTTGGACTGGGACTCAGAGCTTTGTTCAATTATTGGCTTTGCCAGAGGCTTCCTGTGTGCCTTTAGGTCTTAACCACTTTGTGCCACAGTTTCCTATCTGCAAAATAATTTCTTTCTCCCACACTTCGAGTCTCCTATAAACTTTCAGGTGGGAGTTCTTAATATGTGTGTGGACAGTGCCTAAAATGGGGTGGCCTCTAGACTTTACTGTAATATAAGTACTATTAATGAGTCTATTTAAACTCAACATTTAACACCCTGCTGAATGGCTTTTAATTAAAATGTTCAAAAAAATCACTTTGGAGCTGATCTCATAGGTAGTTTTCTACCCAAAAGCAATTTTTGAGGAAGTTTTAAAAGCGAATGTAAATAGGTTTAGAATTGAAGCGTCCTCTCATTCTGAGCTGCATCACCATTGGTGCAACACGTTACATCTAATCTAGGAAATGCTTTACCTCTAATCTTGTCAGTTATATTCGTGTAAACGGTCTCTGCTTTTTAAAGTAAAAAAACAGAGAGAGGCTTTAAATTGTATAATTTCCCAGCACAAACTCAGGATCTCTTGCCTTATTCAGTGCACCAGATGGACGGTGCTCAAGGAATTTATCAGGGTTCTGTAGTGAAGGTCACTGTTGTCTGTAGGACCCCTACCTCATTCGTTGCGGAAGTTGAAAAGTGTGTAGTGAATGAAGCAGGGGACTGCAGGAAAAGAAAGGATAGTCTTTTGGTTTAGGTAGTTGAATGAAACCCTGGAGAACTGGATTCCATCCCTGCCTCTGCCACAGCGTTCTTATGTGATGCTGGGCAAGTCACTTAAACCAAACTTTTCACAAGTGGCCACTAATTTTTTGTTCCTTGTTTCATGAGTGCCCAGCCTGAGATGCTTGGGGTGTCATTTCCAGATACAGTGACCTGATAGTAATTGTGAAAAATCGGCATGGGGTGGGGGGTAATTGGCACCTATATTAAAAAAAAAAAAGCTCAAATATTGGGACTGTCCCTATAAAATTGGAACATCTGGTCACGCTATTTGCAGATGTGCCGAGCTCTCACAACTGCAGCTGAAGTCAATTGGCACTGGACATACAAAAATGGTACATACTCTTTTTACCTTGATCTCTCCATGCCTCAGTTTATCCTCTGCAAAATGGGGATAATATTTCCCTCCCTCACAGGGGCTGTTAGAAGACAAGTTCATTGATGTCTATGAAGCCCTCTGATATTATGGTGATGAGCACTGTAGAAAAGTCATGAGGAAATTAATAATTCTGTACTTGGTGCAGGGTTTGGATGGTGTGCAGTGAATATGGCATGAGGCCGCACATTGATTAAGTATAAAAAGAACTATTGACTAGTTACCCAGTCACTGAACACCATCCAGCACTAGATGAACTGTGGATGGGCAACCTTAATTCAAGCATTTTCTAACTCCTGAGCACTCAACTTTGCCACCTGAACATTTTTAAATGCAGTTTTCTGTATGTAATTTCTGCTTCTTTTTGTTGTTCATAACTAAAGAGGCTAATGGGGAGGATCTGTCACCCCCACCGTTTGTCTCATCTGGTTTTAATTTCGTAACACAGTGAGGTCAGCGATTCATCACAGCAATGCCTAGCCTACAGTCCTAGACTCTCATAATTGTGATGTCATAGTGGTCCCTTCTGTCATTATCTATGAATCTGTCATCATCTAGTCTGTCCTCCTGCATAACAAGTCACAGTCTTACCATCACAAACTTGTAGCATGCCACAATTTAACATCATAAAAGCACCAATAAGGAGAATTATTGATATGCCACTAACTCACTGGCATTGAGAGCTGGCTGACATTTTTTCATCTAAGTTTCTTTTCTGACAAAAATGTTGCTTTTTTTTACCACAACGAACATTTTTGAATTATTATAAATAGTTTTGTTTTGGAAAACAAAAACAAAACAACCCCATTTTTTGTTCCATTTTTATCCCCCTTTCCCCTTTCTAATGGGGAAAACTTTTTTTTTTAAATTCAAGACAGAAATTGGTATTTTTTTCCACAGAAATGATTTTTTTCTGAAATGTAAATAAAAAATGCTTTGGTTTTTTTGTAGAAAACCAAAAAAATCATGAAATTTCAAATAAAATACATTATTTCAAAAATGTTCATGAAATATACTTTTTTAAAAACAATTCTATGAGCTCCTCAAACAATATGTATTGCACTACACCCTAACTGTCCTCAGGAAGAGAGGTTCTAGGCTCAGACCAGATCTATGTGCCATCCTCTGTGCACTCTCCATGCAGCTGCAATGTAGAACAGCTCTGAGCAATGCTAAGTGCATCCCACCTCTCAGTATCGCATGTGTAAAAATATTTATGTGGGTGGTTTCTGCCTGGTGCCCAGACAGCTCCAGAGGAACCTAGTTCACTTTGTTACACATAAACCTTGAAAGCAAAGGCAAAATTATGAATAAATTAAAAAGCTCTTCCTTCATTGATGACTGAGAACTCATTTGAGGGAAAAAATCAAGAAGCATCTTATGAGATATATATAATGCTGGCCATGTGCATCCCTTGATTTCCTCTTCCTCTCAGAATGAATTTGTGCCAAAATGAGATCATTTTTCAATTCATATGGTAAGTTTATAGAAAGTAATTCAGCAGATTGCTTGAATGAATGGGGTTTCCTACCAAAGATGACCTAAAAAAATTGAGTCTGGCCTGCAGCTGGTTAAAAATGTGCATCTTTCTGTTAACTGATGTTTATGGTAAGTGGAAGACCATGACCAGTCTTTTGGTCCATGGGGTCTCTAACTGGATTGGATGCAGTGCCAAAATAGTAAATACTCCCCACAGTAAAATAACCCATTCACATATGGTGTAGATATTAAGGGCCAGATTCTCAGCTGGTATACATTGACTTCAGTGGAGCTACATAAATCTATACCAGTTGAGGATCTCTCCATACTACTTGACTGATATGGACAAGGGTGTTTATGGAAATGTCATCGGAGGGGAGTGCTGAGATCTGACCTCATGTCCTAATACTGATGATATAAAGAAATCTCAAGTTAGAGGAAATGAAGTGATGGAGGAAGAGAGGGCAAGAGGAAGAAATGGTACCCTGCGATGGGGTGTCTGCCCCATACTGGCTTGCAAGGGGTTAATAGAGCCCTAGGGAGGCTGTGCAGGAAGCAGCCAATAGGAGAGGGGTTGCAAGGAGTAGCCAATCTGGGCCCACCAGACCCATATAAATAGAGCCACAAAGCACAGTATGGTCAGTTACTCTCTGGGGTTCAAGGAGGGAGGTCTGGGTGCCATGCAGGTGGAAGGAAGCTAGCATCCTAGAAAGAGCAGTGCTGGGTAGGAACTGGCTGGTTGTTAGGACTGGTATGCTGAGGTCCTGGGGCTGTAGGGAAGTGGCCCAGGGAAATATACTGAGTTGGAGGGGAGGCAGCAAGGTGCTGCCATTTACAGGGTTCCCTACACTCGCCAAGTAGCTGGACAGTTGACTGCAGGGCCCTCAGAAGGGGGGAGCAGAGATTGTGATCCAGCTGGAGGAGTCATGAAGAAAACACCGTGGTCCTTGGAGCGACGTGGGTCTGGGAGCAGATGTGATTGTGGGTGAGGCCCCATTGGAAGAGGATATACCAACCTGTGAAACTAATCCCCAGGAAAGCCAGCAGGAGGTGCCAGTGTGGTGAATGGAGCCCCGTCACATACCCCTTCATTTGTGTGTCCTTATCTCTTGTGGTGGTCTTAAATTGTGAGCTCTTGGGGCAGGAACCATTGTTGTTCTGTGTTTTGTACTGTGCCTAGCATAATGGGGTCCTGGTCTATGACTAGGCTTCTAGGTGCTATGGTAATACAGTAATAATAATATTTACTGTTCCACTCAAGTACTCAAATGTTCTAATTCCTTGGTTCCTTCCTTTTGGAAATATATATAATTTTTTGTTTTAAAGAATTTTGAAATTGACATTTTTTCTTAAACCAGAATTATTGTATTTAATTTTTTAAAATATGTGGTTCCCTTAACCACAGGATTTCAAGTGGTGGTGCATGAACAGACTGGAGGGCATGATTTGGATTAGCACTTTTATGGCAGGAAAGTATATTGGGAACTCAAATGAATTTTCTGTTCCACTTAAAAACAGACAGTTGAGAGAGGCATTTTTGACTAGGAAGGAAAAGGGTTAGCAGGCTCTTTCCAGATTACACCAATCTCAAATCTATCTGACAGCTCATTGCTTGCTAGTTTGACACTCTGTTTCCAACTAACAACCAAGTATAATTTGAAGATCCCCACAAGACGACAAAAGTCTCCTTTGCCGTTTGCTGTTTGCTGTCTTTCATATCAGACCTTTTCTTTTCGAGGTTATCTTTAGACTTACTGAGCAATTCAGGACAGAAATGAGATGCCCTCCAGACCACCTTCTGGCACCTTAGTTAAATGTTTTGAAGGAAGGTTCTGGTCCCACCATGTACACTGTACTCTTCCTGTCCTTCCAGACAGCGGTGACATTTAAGGATTTATCCCTGGAGCTTGCGCCCCTCAAAAACCTACAGTCCAATTAGTGCCACTGAAACTAGAGTGGTAGAACTAATTTTTAAAAAATGTGGTATTCAGTGTTGGATGCCCGGAGCGTAGCAGAGGGGCTGAGTGTTGGACTCAATTGCCATTTTAAAAATGTTGAGGAAAAGTGAAGTAAACATAAGCAGAAAGAGAAAGCAAGCAAGGGTGTGGATCCAAAATTCAAAGAGCTGGCTTTGTTTTCAGAAGTGAGGAGCGAATAGATAAAAATAAATAAGAATCCAGATTGGGCTGGAAGCAGAGTATCTAGAAATATTATCCAGCTAGGTCAGTCAGTTTGGCTAAGCATGGGTGCACCCAAAGGGCCACCTTATGTCTCCCTAAAGAAACAGCCATGGAGTACTCCACGTGCCAATTATTAGAAGCCAACTTTTTCTATATCTGGGGCAGTGCTCATTGGGGGCAGCTTTTAAAAAATCATTCCTGGAAGGAGAGCCCCTGAACATTTCAGCTCTGTTTCTGAGGAGATAGGCCCAAAATGTCAAACTTTTAGTAGACTGATTCTGTTCCTGTGCAGTTTTATGTTGGTGTGATTTCACTGTAGCTACTCCTGATTTGCATTAGTGCAATTGAGAACATAACCTGAGCTTGGATTTTCAGCAGTCCAGGTAACTATCTACTGGGCTGCTGCATGTATTGACAGGAAACTTGGGGCTCTAAATAGTAGACTTACGGGTTTCAGCAAGAAAAGGCCCCCAATATGGCAGAGCACTTAAGCATGTTTAGTTTTAAGCCTATTAAAAGTTTAATTGATTTTTAGTTAGGCCTTGATCCAGAAAACCAAAGTGGTGAGAAATTGACAAGATTCTGATTATAAACAGGATGTTTGCTGTGGAATAATCTCCTAAGGGGGGGCACTAGCACTTGAGTCAGTGAAAGTGAGCTAAACACTTGAGAATATTCTGCAGGGTACTGTACTGGCAGGGATGGGCCAGAGGACCTAATAGCTCCTCTCCATCTTTCCTTCTGTGATCCTATATAGTCTGAAAGGGTCCTTAAAAATAGGATAAGCAGAAACAATAGACACACAGCTTTCTTCCAGGATCCCTGCCACATTCACAGGATTTTATTCTCTAATCCTTGACAAGTTATTGTCAGAATTACTATATAACTTATGCTGGAGGGGGAAACTGGAATTGGTCAAGAGCATAGAAAAGCATGCACAGCAATTAAGGTGCACTCTCTTACCACACACTGACTCATCTGTTCCTTTGGGACTCTGATGTAGGAAAGGAGGGATACGATAGTGCTGGATACCAAAATAAAATAAAGGGGTTGTAGATGGCTGAGACATCTCTGCCCCAGCTGCCTCCCTCTGTTTATGCATAACCACCCAAGTGTGGCCAGTTTTACACTTTATGCTAAAACATTGCTCTGTGTCACAGATCATTACCCATGTTGCCAGTTTTTGTGATTTTTATCCTGTTTATTTTTTATTTTTTCCCCTAGCCCCAGCTCATGGGGTCATGTGACTATATGAGAATCTCAGCTTTTATTTGTAAAAGCAAGTTTCTAGTGATCACCCTCGTGGTTGCAGAGAAAAGCATGAAAATGTCAGTCCCGAGCACCCTAGAGGCTCAAAAGCCAGAAAGAACCCCAGATGTTTAAAGAGGATGACTTTTAAGCTAATTGAGTGATTGTGTGTGCCTGACTCATAATTTTTGAATGGTTGTAGTTGGCAATATTGCATTAGTTTTTATAATTTGTATTGGAATAGTGCCTCAGCCACGCCTGTTGTGCTAGGTGCTGTACAAACACAGTAGAACACCATACCTGTCCTAAGGCATTTATAATCTGGGCTCAATTCTGCCATGACAGCTGCAAGGTATCAGCCAACTTTTAATGGCTAGACTGAGGACCAGTTGGGGCAGAACACTGATAGTGAAAGAAAATTGATAGTTATGTAATTATAAACATTAAAAAATGTGTAAATATAAAAATATGTATCTGAGTCTTCCTGTCCTCCCAGCTTTTATATCTTGCTGGTCTTGTAGACTGTAAACTGCCTGGGCCAGGTACCATGTCTAGCAGTGTTTATACAGGTCCTAGCCTACTAAGGCCCACGTCCTGATGGGGAGTTGCTGGGTTCTCATGTAAGTCATCATAGATTAATGTTAGCACAAGTTTTATAGTGATTATTAGGTTTATTACGTTGGCGCTGTAGCGAGACCATGAAGCAGTTTTTTAGTGATTAAAACAAAAAAGTAGTGGTAGGCTGGGGGCTGTTTCTCGGTGATACAATAGTACATTGAAAAATGCAGAAGACATTCAAGGCCAAATTCTCTGGAGTGCTGCAACTGACCTGGGCCATACTGCTGCCATAACCTGACCATAAAGCCAGTTTTAATTGCCATGGGATGGGTGGATGGAAATCACCCCAGTGTAAGGCTGATGTTTTATTCTACCCTTGTATGCAGCATCTTTACTCCTGCTCTACGCATTGTGGTGGCTCTAGGGGGCCAGGCCCATGGCCTCATGTGGAGGACTTCCCCCATCAGTTATAAACCTGCTTCAGGCTGAGCAGATTGGGGTATAAAAACGATGACAGTCTCCCTTTAAAAGCAGGTATGTTGGGGCTTATACAACTGCCATTTAAAGAGCGCTGCACACAGGAGTAGGAGGCAAAGGCCTCCCAAACCTGGGACAGGTGCTGCCTAAACCAGATACTAAGGAAGAGCCGATGTAAATCGGGCTGTTTGCCACAATTCACTAACAAGAGACAACAGTATGTAGATGGGAAAATCTGGGTGCAGGGGCAGCAACCTCCAAAGCTTGTGAGGAAGGGCCTGGCTGATGAGCTGGGAGAAGCCAGGTCAGGGGCTGTGTCCTGTCCTTCATCCTCAGCTTTGCTTTCCTTTTGAGTTGCCGGTTTTGTTTGGATGTATTCCTGGAGGTTTCAACACATGATGTAATCTCTAATTAAAGATTAATCTTTAATTCCTAGAGACTCCAGGACAATCCTGGAGGCTTGGCAACCCTACTTTCCTTTCCTCAACCAGTTCCTGCCCTGCAGCATTTCCCCTCTTCCTTGGAGCTTGGTTTCTGATCAGCCTAGGGGAGTTTAAACCCCCCTGCACGGGGAGGGCGGGGGGATTATAACCCCCTAGGCCAGGGGTTTGTGGGCACCTTCAGATAGAAGAGGCTGAGGGAGAGAAGGGCTCTTCCCCACCCCTGTCCCCGGGGCATATCCCATCCCAGGGCGCAGGTAAACCAGGCTGTAGCACACCCCGCGCAGGTGCCCTGTCACGGGAGCGGAAGCCGAGGGTCTTTTCCCGCCGGGAGGGGGCGAGATCCCTGAGGGTGGGTGGGTCTCTCCCCCGCCCCTCTCAGCCCCAGCTGGAGCGGGATTCGCCCAGTCTCGGGCTCACTGCTGCTCCGCGTCTCGCTCCGCGAGCCCACGCCAGGCGCGGCAGCCCCGTCTCTGCTCGGGAGACTTCGCCCCCGCCCCCGGCCCCAACCCAGCTTGGTGTTGCGGGCGGGGAGCGCCAGGGGTTAAAGCCCCATCTCCCCGCCTGTCCTCACCCCCCCACCGGCTCCGGGCAGCGCTGGCTGCTTGGCTGCCTCTCTTCCCCCCCGCATCAAACGCCCAAATCTCCTGAATTATTCAGCTGCGCTCCCCCCGCTCCCTCGCAGGACCGGGCTCCCGCTGGAGCATCGCCCCGTAACTTTTCGGCAGCGGGCAGGTCAGAGCCTGCCGGGAAACCATCCCGCAGCCTCCTCGGCCGCGCGCTCTGCCTCCCCCAGCCCCGGGGCTTTCTGCCTCGTGCACCCCCCGCAACCTGCGCAGCCGGGGCTCGGCGGGGGCTTTGAGCGGCGCATCCCCCGCTCCGCGGCGCACACGGGGCCGCCCCAGCTGCACGGTCCGGCGGAGCTAGGCAGGCTGCGGGGGGCTCCGAGTCCCGCTCGCTAAGCCGGGACCGGCCGCCCCGCGCTGTCCAGGGTGCGGGCCGGGGGCAGCTGCAGCCGCCCTTTGGGGCCCGCGCCTTACCCGGCTCCCGGCTTGCTCCAGCGCCGCGGGGAGCGGAGCGTGCGCGCTGCTCCCGCCCGGCGGGCTCAGGCTCGCAGGGGGCGAGCTCGCGGGACCATGCTGCCCGGCAGCGGCGGCCCGGCCGGCGCGCAGGCGCAATCTGCCCGGAGCCTGCGGTTCCCGAGCCCGGCGTGCGGCACCGCCACAGTCTGGGCTCCCCCCGCCGCCCGAGCGCTACTACCATGAGCTGCTCCATCCTCGCCGGAGCGACTCACCGGCACTGGGCGCGAGACACCTCCCCGGCTGCCCCCCGCCGCCACCGCCGCGCCCCTGCCGCTCCAGAGCCCGGCTCTGCAGGCGCAGGATGCCGGGCGGCAAGCGAGGGCTGGTGGCACCGCAGAACACCTTCCTGGAGAACATCGTCCGGCGCTCCAGCGGTAAGAGCTCTCCCTGCAGGTCGCCCCCTGCCCGGCCCGGGGCCACCTAGGGACGCCCCGCCCGGCACTTGCGGGGGGGCCGCTGCCTGGCGGATCAGGACCGGAGCGGGGGAAAGTTAGCTGCTGCTGGGCTAGGTTATCCTCGCAACTTTATGGTGTGCTGGGTGTCTTTAGACTGGATGCAGCCCGCTAGCCACGGGCATGCTCTTAATCTCCCCCTCAGCGATGCTGCGGATCTGCTTTTAATATGTGGCTGGGGAAATAAAACTTAATACTTTTGCTTTTCAAAAAAAACCCCAAAAACAAACAAATCCCACAAAACCTCTGACCCCCATCAGTGCAATACTGAAGAAGCTCCCCCTGATTATTTGTATCTTCAGCAGGTGAAGATCAGACAGAAATAAAGCCCCGATTTGTTTAGCAGCTTTCTTTCCTGTTAATTTAAGGAATTTGGTTAATTCCACGGGATGCCTGAAGTTCTTCGGGAGCTTTCGTCATCGGTCATTGGTAACTTTAGCTATCTAGCTAAAAGAGTGTCCCACACTGGCAGCGATAATAGAAATAGACACAGTTGACAAATTAGAGAAGATGCTTTCATTGTAAAATTGTTCAGCTTTCTCATCCTAGCCACCACTTTCTGTTTTGTATTTAATTAAACTGAAAAAGCCTGTGTGTGTATTTCCACTAAAATAGCAAAACATGCTGTTAATTTTCCATAAAAATGATTTCCATAGAGAACATAATTTACCTGTAGCTGTAGATATCTGATCTATCCAGCATTTGCTGTTCTTCCTCTGGTACCTTTCCCCCCCCCATCTAACTTCTTTAATCCATGCCAACTTTATTATTATTATTTATTATTATTTTATTGCATTTAAATGCTTTGAGTTTTTATGAACTAGTTCTGAGAATAAATAATCAAAAACATATTTTGAAACTGTATCTTCACTATATACTTAATTCATTCTATGTCTTTAAAAATGGTTCTGTCTAAAAGGCTCACTTTTTATCTTTCCATTGTTGTTCTGTGGTCTAAAGCTCGTAGAGTTTTGTAGCGCTTTAAAACTAATTTTTATTGCAACCATGCTATTAGGATTTACAGTGACTTGACTGGTGGTAATTCTATGGCTGTGCAAACATGCCGAGTATTGTCTGCAGTTCCACACCCGCAGACTCCTCGATTATACATATAATTACAGGACTGCTGGTTTTTAAAATTCCATGGCCGTAAAATTATTCATTGCCTCTGGAATCTATTTTACCCTTGCAGCGCATTAGGAGACACGATCAAGAATATCACACATAACCACATAAAAATAATGAAATGGGTGCAGATCATCCCACCAACAAAACACAGATGACACTTTGGGTTAAACCCTGACCACCTGCTTAGTCTTCACTGAGGCAAATTTCTGTTGAAGTGAGTGGGAGCTTGTATGAATAAAAATGGAAAAAGGACCTCAGAATTTGGCCTATTGGTACCAAGTGGAGGTTTCTCTTTAGATTACAAAAGTTTAGATCAGCAACATGATGTCTAACACTGACCATTTATGTGCTGCCAATCTCTGCATTAGTCTAGTAACATGAATCAGAAAGATGGGCAGAGGGGAGGAAAGCGATTTAAAAAGTTGCAGAATGTATCGTTAGCATTAATATATTTATGTGAAATGTAGTCCCTTCCATGCCTTCAGTTGAGCTTTGCTAAGTTCATTTCATGTTTCTGCCTGAAGTGGTACGGTGTGTTGGATTTGGCACTGATGTCAGATGAAGACTTTGGAGGCTGATTCTACTCCCATTGAAGTCAGTGGGAATTTTGCCATTGCTGTCAATGGGAGCAGAACTGGGACCTAGAAATTGTTGGTCAAAGAATGTTCTTCTTGGTTTTAAAATGTCAGCTTCATAATAAACCGGCAAACATTTTGATCTTTTTCTTCCTCTCGTATTGCCAATATCAAATGCTCTGCTTGGCTGCTGATTCTGTGTCAAGTTCTATAGCAGTAGGATCACGGAAAGCTGGGGTCTCTTGCAATAGTGTACTCACCAGAATTTTAAATGAAAGGTTAAATAATGCAGTTGTAGATAGCATTGGATGAATTATAATTACACTTCACAACAAGATTAAGGAGGTGCAAATAAGCATTAGCATCCCATTTTAAAAATGAGTAAACTAAGGCATGGGCAGTTCAATTATTGTGCCCAAGGTTACATGGGAAATCAGTGGCAGGGCTGGAAACAGAACCGTTGATCTCTTGTTCTAATTAGGTCACATGGCTATCCTAATGAAAGTGTAATAAGGCTTTAAGGTACCAAAAAGTATAAAAGTTCAGTAGGTTTTTTTAATTGTACTTTACTTTATTTTCCATCCAATTTAAATTTGACCAAAAATGGGAACATGGGATTTGTCATATGGGATCAAACCACTGATTCCTCTAATCTGCCTCCTCTAGCGGCTGATATCTGATGCTGGAGGAATGCAACAACTCCTCATAATGCACCAAGCCAGTTGTACATTGATGGATGGGTTGGGAATGTCTTCCTAGCTCATGCAGGTAATCAGTTTTATACCCTGAAGCATGAGATTAGATTATCTTTATTTCACTTAATGACTAATGTTGTCATGGTCATAATATTATTCATGTTTTTTGGAAATCAGCAGGACTATTGGGTTCCATGACATCTTTCATTAGCAGTGAGTTCTATATTGACTGGGCCAAAATGAATGCTCTTGAGTGGGTCAAATCCTGCTCCCATAGTCTTGTCTGTAGTCAGTGTAAGGCAAGCAGGATTATACATCCTGTGAAGTAATATTGCTTTGTATTTATTATATTTGTACTCACAGATTTCAAGTCACTCTTCACTGTCATGGAACAGGGTAAACAAAAAGGGCTTATTTTTTATTATAATCTTTAACATTTTGAATAGCTCAGTCTAGTCCCCTCTAATTTCTTTCTAGGTTAAATAATGCTATTTTTGTTTGTGATTTCTCATCACATTTTAAATCCCGTCAGACTTCTTTATGGATGTATGTTTTGATTGAACAACTGAACATTTATATACAGAATTACAGTAATTTTATAAAGTTGAAATTCACGCTGACTCTGCCTTTTGACAGTGGGAGTTTTGTGCACAGATTGAGTGTGGTAGATAGACCTTGGTGTTAAAAACAGTCATATGGTTGATTTTAACATGAACTGGAAACTTTCTGTTTAGGAAGCTCAAGAACCTTTCCCTTCCCCCAGTTTTGGTTACAAAATAGATTAAACTCAAGAGACATCTCATGAAAAGAGTGAAAATGCATATACAGTACAAAGAAATGTATTGGCCACTGTGTTTCTGTGATCCTATGTTGGAGTGGACTTCCAGAAACCCTTGGTTAAAATTATACCCCCCCAGTTGAAAAGTATGGGAAGACTTGGGGTGACCTCCTTTAATTCTGATGGCATTATACCCCACCTGCTCTGAATTCTTCTAAACCAGCTTTGCCAGGAGTGACTTTTCATCCTGGAGCTTGTAGAGTACTTTTGAAGAGCCAAATATTTTGCCTTTTGGGTAGCACCAAATTGCTCCATCAGGTAGTTTGAAAAGGAATTACCAGAGGATGGTAACTCTGGGCCTTTGTTCATCCAGCCACAGCTGATATTGCCTAAGCTAGTCACTCTGCTATACTATCAATATACTCAGTCAGTACATTTTCCAGGAACAAAACAAAACAAAAAGCCCTCGAAGGGCCTGATCTAAAGCCCACTGAAGTCAATGGGAGTTGTTTAACTGACCTGCTTGTGCTTTGGGCCAGACCTTTTTCTTTTTCCCCCCATGTGTTGTTGCCTTCCCCCTTGCTTATGGTTATAAGAAACTAGAAGTAAATGAGCAAATGAATAGAGTCCCTAGTTCGTTAACCTTTCCCGTTGCAAGTACGCTTGCTTACCCCTGGTAAATAAGGTTTCACGTAAACTGAGAAAATTCTTTGTGTATGAGAGCACTGTGTTAGAACACATCACTGATGTTTCCTTTTACCTTTATTAGAATTCGAGGTTTCAAAAAGGACTTTTCTTTTTTAGGGCAAAATCTTCCTCATAGCTCATCACAGTAGTGCATACCTTTGATTTTTTTTTGATTCCCCTAGATGGGCAGAGCTTCCACTGACAGAAGCATGCGAGATGGGACCTGGATCCAGACATCCCCCAGCTTTGATTCCAGAGCTGAAGTTTGCAGCTCGGGTCCATCTCTGTAAGATACGCAGGGAAAGCCAAATGTTAAAGCTGAGCACTGAGTTGAGCTGTGTCAATAAAGAGAGGAGAAATTTGTCTTCGCTGTCCATCTTTTCCTTTTGCATAATTCATCAGTAAAGTCCGAAACCTGTGTTTAGGACACAATCTGGTTACCTAGACATGTACAGGTTTGTAACTAGTTTACCCTTGGAACTTCTCAGCAGGATGCAATAGAAAGCAAAAGTAGTTTACAGGGGAGCAAGCCCTACTTTAAAGACCAAGAGTTATAATTACCATGATTATTTATTACTTCTCTTGCGTTAACATTTAGAGGCCCAATCAGGAGCACGGTTCTGTTGTGCTAGGCATCGTACAAATACCTATGAATACTTGGGGAGAAAACTTGGCTCCACTGCAGGAAGTGGGAGTTTTGCCATTGATTTCAGTGAGGCCAGTTTGGTTTCTGCCCTGAAGAACTTACAATTTAATGCCGCAATCCTACAATCAGATCCATAGGGATCTTGTTCCCTGATGAGGCTCTGTGATGTCAGTGGGGTTCCACACATGTGAAAGGAACTGCCCCTTGTAGAACCAGTTGCAAGGTCCGGGGCTAAGAAGACAAGTGACACACAAAGGAGGAGGGGAAAGGTGTACGATCATATATGTAACCTTTTATATACATTTTAAATATTGAAAATGTATATATGTAAGTAAGTGTCAGCTCCCCTCTTCTGTCCCTCAAACTAGCCATCAGGAGTTGTCTGATGCCTTATAAGTCTGGCAAGGAAAAAAACTCACAATAATTAAATGGATTTTTGTTTGACCCTGATACAACTGAAGATTCTCTCCATTGTGAAAATTCTTTACGACAAGTTAGTAGAAATACTAGGGCTGAGCACCTTTCTCAAGTACCTAAATTCTTAAGCACAAGGGCTATAAACCAGTGGCCAAATTAATTCGTGGTCTAACTCGTTTGGCTACATTGCAGTCAGGTTAGTGATAAACTTGGTCTAATAAGTTTATTATAATTAGTGGATCATTTAGCTTTTGAAATATCCAGATGATTACAACTGGAATTTGATTAAATTCTTGGGTTTCATTTATAAGTCTGCCTGAGGATGGATTTTGAAACTGAATTTATATAATGATTGCAGTACATTGTTGAGCAGTGCTTTCTATCCCAGACATCCCCTTCTTGCTCAAGAGACTTCCCTTTGCTGGGCCCGATCCTGAAGCCCTAAGTGCCTGTGACTCCTGTTGAAACCAGGGAGAGTTTTATTTATAGTGTTTTTTTAAAAATAAACTTAAAATTTGATCATGAAAAATTGATACCAATAGTTTAGAAATATGTACGTACCATTTTGTTGGTTAAGGGAAGAGCTAGGTTTTTTTCACTGATATTTGATTGGCTGGATTACAATGAAGATATCTTTTATGTTTGTAAATACTTTTTCTTTCAAGTTAATGACAATTGGATGCTGCTCTGGAAGAGGGATTGTTACTTCTATTCAGGGAGAACAGCATTCAGTATATGGCACAAGAGGGCGCTCTAAGTGTTGTTGCATCTACAGATGGGTGTTTAAATCTGAAAGAAAACAGTAAAATGATATTATTGGTTTTTAGAGTAAATATTTAGTTTGTTGTTGTTACTGGAAGAGCTATATAACCAGCAAGAAATGTAAGAAAGTTAATTGAATGGGAAATACATGTAGTTTGCCTGCTTTATCACTGTATTACTTGGTGGCTAGCCAGCATTTAATGACTGAAACAAAGGATTTTTTTAAAATGAATAAAACAGTATTTTCTGTCTGATGGGAGTCTATAAGAGGTAATGTTGTGGGCTAATAATTCTTTCAAGTTAAATTGCATTTCAAGAAACTTGTTTTGACAAAGAAGAGTTATGTGTGGTTTTCACGTACTTGGGAGCTTTTGTGACTGACCGACAATATTTTGAAAGCTAAATGCTTTCAACAGCTATTAGGACACAATCCTGCAGTCCTGGCTCCCAGTGGGAGGGAATCTCACTGGAGTAAAGGGGAGTTTTTCCTGAGTCAGGATGGTATGATCAGGCTCAGAGTTGGTGTGGAGCTGAGAACAGTACACGTTTGAAATTACAAGACTGATCCAATTGACTTGTGAGCAGTCCCAGTGACTTCATTAAGACTTTTGATAGAGTCAGGACTGCAGGATTGGGCCCTAATGCCTAGTGTGCGTAGCATTTAGCTTTCAAAACATTGTCAGTCTTTCTCACAAATTAGTGTGTGAAAATCAGACATTGTTCTCTGTCAAAACAAATTTCTTGAACTATAAATACATTGAGGCTGGTGGGACTACTCGCATGGGTAGTTACATGTGTAAGTGTTTTCAGGATTAGGTCCTATGTACAACTAAAATTATGGGCCAAGATTTTCCAAAGAAGGAGTCTAAAGTTGGGATCCTAAATCCATATTTAGGATCTTGTCTGATTTTCAAGAGTGCTACACACCCAACAGCTCCCTTTGCTTTTAATGGGAGAGGCTGGACGCTCAGCACTGATGAAAAGTAGGTAGGTACCAAGAAGGCCCTGGTCCTGCAAATCTGTGCTTAACTTTATACCCATTAATAGTCTCATTTACGTTAATAGGATGCTTATATGCATAAAATTAAACATGTTTTTGCTGAATCCGCCTTAACTATGGATCTAGATCTTAACTTTAGGCTCCTATTTTTGAAAATCTTGGCCCTGGGATACAATATTTTGTAGCACTATAAATGGCAGAGGAGTGTTTTTTTTTTTTTTTTCTCCAGGTTTTACTCTCTCGTTAATTACCATGTAAAAACTTACCTTAGTGGTATAAGATGGTATAAAAGCTTTCCATTTCTTGTATAACTTCCAAACACCTTCACTTTCAGCTTCTGCAGATTCTATAATACTTTCAGATAAGTGGCGATTAGCAGCCAATTAGTATTTATTTTTGAAATAGACATTTTCACACAAAGTGGACCAGATCGTGCTTGCCTTCCTCTTATGAGCATTCCCTTTGAATGTAATGGGACTACCCAGGTAAACAAGGCAGGCTGGATTTGGTCCAATTGCAGTGCGCATAATTTTAATAGAGAACTGACTCACTGGACATTTTATGGGTAGTTTGTTGGTATCTGTGACAGGTTTGAACTAGTTTAACTCTGTGATAATTCATTTAGGCTGTGTCTACACTACAGCCTATGTCGGCAAAACTTATGTCGCTCAGGGTGTGAATATTCCACTCCCCTGAGCGACATAAGTTACACTGATGTAAGTGTTCGTGTGCACAAAGTACTCTCCTGCTGACATAATTTATCCTGCGTGCAGAGGTGGGTTTTTTTATGCTGACGGCATAGAGCATCTTCACCACACATGCCTCTGCAGTGCTGTACGTATAGACATGGCCTTAGAAGGCATGCAGTGTAAAACTTATGGCCATCATGCAATAAAATAGCATCTCATACAAGCAATGGGGACAACCTGTTGTCTTTATTGATGTAAACCCCCATTGAGGTATGTGGGAATTTTGCCTCAGTAAAGAGTGAAGGATCAGAACATACATGAGACTAGGCCTGTTGTGTAGCAACCAGTTTAACTTTTGAATTTTTGGACAATAAGTTAAATGCAGATTATAACGTTTTTCTTTTAGTGTTTGCCTTGGAAATTGCTGACAACTGCCATGCTCATAGTTGTCCTACAAACTACAGGTACATGGTGATAAAACAGTGAAACATATATTTGTGTACCCAATTTTATCATTTTTGATGAGCAGCTTTTTGGCTTGTAGCGCAATGGTAAACCAATTGTGAGTTGCTCCTCAGTTTGCTATTGTAATATAAATATTAACAACAATAATAGTACGAATAAATATCTGAAGCAGGAAGTTGTTCTGTGATGAATCTGTCAAGGAGATCTCAAGGGTTAGGTTTGGATGAATTTGAAAAGACTGACATGATTCTACATATTTAAAAGGCATAAGAAAAAAAACCACTTTATTAGAAAATGTAGAACGCCCTTTACAGTACAGATTAAGAATGTCATAAGGAGGTTTGTGGTATCAATGTAATGGCTCATCTCTACCATCAGGCCCAAGCTTGGCCCCCTGGTTCTGCAAACTGTTCCACATGGAAAGACTGCTACACCTGCACAGAGCCCCCTTGGCTTTAGTGGGGCTCTTCCCATGCAGGTCAGCTTGCAGGATCAGAATTTTCTATTGCATTCTGTATGGTTGTGTGCCGTGCTGTGAGTGTGTAGCTGGATCCATTGACTAAATTCAGTAGAATATCATTATTTGTCTGTGTCAGGGCTTGATTAGATTGGCTAAAAGGAAATCAAATATAAAGGGGGGAATCTGAAAAGATTTTTTATTTTGTACAGTCTCATGAGTTTTCCGAGAGGAGGTAGTGAAGATTGCGTGGATATGCTGATATCGGTTTAGTTATTGGGACAGTTGATTGACAGTCACGTAAGTGGTTTGGGATTCTCATAAGACAGTTAAGAAGCAAGCCAAAGTTGAAACCAAATTCCAGGCATTTTCACACAGCCTGTCAGTTCCTGGCTGCGCTCAGTCTGGGTTGGAAGTACCGTGCTTGTAAAATTGATTTGGATAATAAATCTATTCAGATGGGAAGATGTGTTTTTTCTTTTCTTATTTTTTCCTATTTTTTATTTCTGGTTGTGTTACTGTATCTTTGATTTTGTATATCTCCTCCTTCCAACATAGTTGTTTGGTTCCTTAAAAGATTAGTTGCATATTCTCCTGGGAGGAGATGTAAATATGAAATGATGGTTTTTACAAATTGTACTTGAGTATTTCTAAGACAAGACTAAGCAGAGATGATGTTCTTCACTTGGCTAAACACATCTCCTAGAGTGATTTAGCTGTTCTTGCTTTTCCATCATTATGTAACGTGTATTTTTACACTGCTTTGGGCATTTTGTTGTTAAAAAAAAATTACTTGAACATCGTGCTCATTTTTTAAAAACAAGGTTCCCAGGTTCAGAACAAAGCTGAACATTAGCCATTGTGAGATTGTGTAGATAATATTAAAGGTTTGGTGCTGTACTACATAGTCTCCTACCTTTTTATACGAAGGAGCTTATGTGCAAAATAGAAGCACAAGAAACTTAAAATATATTTGATTTGTACAAGAAACAGTGCTAGCAAAAGGTAGAATATTTGCTAACTGTGTTCATTCAGTAGTACAGTTGCTTGCCATCTGTATTAAAGTTTGTAAATACGAGAGTGATGTTAGCTCATTAAAAGGGAAGCTGACCCTTCTGAGATGCTAGGAACTCTTTCTGAGGCAGGCATATCCAATGCCTGAGACCTGCATTCCTGTTCTCCTATAGACATCAGTGTTTTAGAAGTATCTATTAAAGGAATATATATATCCTACAGAACTTTGCTTCAGGCATTCTGCAGCACACCAACAAGATGGAGGTGGGAAAAATGCCTGGTGGACCCAGTGCCATCAGACAAGCTTAGAAATCATAAAAATTGACTTTTCTCAAAGGAGATGTAAAATGAAAGTACATTTTCAGCACATCAATTACATTCAAGCAAGAGGGAATACACTAATAGATATTTTAACTTAATAATTGTGGAAGTTTTAAAGTTAGCTGCATGTGAATCTTTTCAAATAATGATTTATTGCCAGTTAGCTAGTTGGGAAATTCTCGGCTCCTACATTCCTATGTTGGATCAGAGTCTATCACATCTAGTATCTGGTGGTCAGCAATGGCCAATATTGAATGGTCCAGATGTAAGTGCTCTCCACTTCTCTACCTCCTCCGTAATGTGCCTGGGAAGTTGTGCATTGCTGTACGTGGAAGGAAAATATATTCTTTTCTGGGCTATACCATACAGCACTTAGTTTACATGAGTGTAAATTACCCATATTTTATCCAGGATTTGTTTACTTGTACCCTCCTACCATCCAGAACTTCTGAACTCTTTTATAGCTCATAAAATAATTCAGTTCTTTTAAAAGCTAGTGTGTACTGGACAGCTTGCCTCTCCTGTGGCAATTAATGCCATAGGCTGACTACATGCTGTGGTCCTGATCCTACTGTCTTAGCTCATCTGCGTAACCTCATGCTGTGCAAGGAATTGTTTTATTAGTTTGTGGCATATGTACAGGAAAGTTATAGGGTTAAATTTTGGTTTAAATTTTTTTAGGTAAATATAACCTGTGTAAAATGTCAGTACCAAATACAGAGGTAGATGTAGGTGTTTCTGTATTTTTTTTCTTTATTTTCCTTTATTGTAGGGCTCTTGTCGTTCTAATTATATATGTATATATTAGTTTACCGCATGTGCTAATTTTATTGATTCATCTAATTAAAACCAACACTAAGAAACACTAAAATTAAAATTTCCCAAACTCTACAAAACTAAAATAAATATAAATTAATCTAAGAACACAGTTTGTAGCAAGTGGGGATTGAATGCCCCACTAAACTTCTGGTACATAGATGTGTGTGTACAGTCATAACCTTTTAATCCCTGGACTCTCAGTCCATTGGAGTTGACATGGGCGCACTGGCAGAAAGAGGAAAACTGCCTAAGGAGGTAGCCAGAATACTGCCCTCACTCTGCTTATCGAAGTAGTCTGAAGTTTTATCACTACCCAAATGTTAGCAGAGGCAAAAAATGCCTTCTTCCATTGCCAGCGTCCTGGGAAATGCTTCTTGGACAATGTTCTAGCCACAGTGCTCAATGGCCCTTGGCTATATGGAACAACCTGTCAGAGGAGATTAGAATGAACCCAAAGTTGACTGTGTTTTGAATGTGAAGCACAACACAGTACTAGTTTTGACCAAAGCTGTCCTGCAAGTGCTGACCATTCCTTAGGTAGGTAAGTTGTATAATTTTGTAACTAGGCCAAATAGGCAGTGGCGGATTAGCCTCTGGGCTGACGAGGCCCGGGCCCTGCGGTCCCAGCCAACTGGAGGGCCCTGGAATAAATCTGCCGCCAGGCGCTGTAAGCCCAGAGCCCCGGCTGCCAGGTTGGCGGGGCTGGGGAAGCCCCCACATCCCGACCCTGCTCCACTGCAGCAGCGCCAAGCGGGGGAAGCCCTCATGCCCCGACCCCCTTCCCCAGCAGCAGCACTGGGCAGATGGGTCAGGGGAAGCCCCCCTCCAATGGCCCCTGACCACAGAAGAAGCCACGGGATGGGGAAGCCCTTGCGCCTTCCCTCCTCACCTGTCCCTGGCTAGGGTGACCAGATGTCCCGATTTTAAGGGGACAGTCCCAATTTTGGGCTCTTTTTCTTATATAGGCTCCTATTACCCCCTACCCCAGTCCCAATTTTTCACACTTGCTGTCTGGTCACCCTATCCCTGGCAGAAGCCACAGGGTAGCAGGGGAAGCCCCCGCGCCCGACCCCACTCTCCAGCAGAAGCGCCAGGCGGGAAAGGCTGGACAAGCCCCAGTACCCTGGCCCTGGTCTCCCGCAGAAATGCGGGCATTGGTGGGCGAAGCCCCAGCACCCAGACCCCTGCGGTGGACCCCGTGGTGCAGGGACAGAGCTTCTCCTGTCTTGGGGCTGCAGTGGGGGTGGCGGAGAAAGGAGCAAAAGGGGTTGCGGGGCTGCAGGGGGGGGCGTGGAACACGGAGGACCCTGGGTGGAACAGGGATGGGCCCTGCCCGCAGGGAAGGGGCAGAAAGGGGTGGGGCTGCAGGCGGAAGGAGTGGAACGGGGTCGGCCGCAGGTGGAAGGGGTGGGGAGGGGCCCCCCACTTGCTCTGGTCCAGGGTCCCAGGAAACCTTAATCTGCCTCAGCAAATAGGTAACTTTAGTCCCAGACTCGCCGTTAGGACCAAAGCTTGCTCATAGTCATTGCAGAAACCTAAATGTTCGTCCACAATTAGATGTCTCAGACAATGTGATCCAAAGCTGTCACATCTCAAACCAGGCAAAACCCCCATAAACTGCTATACTGTACCCTCTGTTAAGTTATGTCTATTGTTACCAAGAGGTTAGATTTCAAAAAAATAAAAAGGGGTGCAAAAATTCAAAACATTGCATAATATACTAGCAGTTAAAACAGAGGGTTAAGAGCAAGGACTCCTGGGTGCAATCTCTGCCAGAGTTTTGGGGTGCGACCTTGTGAGGGTCACTCAAACCAGTGCATAATTCATTAATACTCCTCTCTGCATAAAGCGAAGGTGTATTATATTTCTGTGTCCTGAGTACTTCATCTCTTGATACTAGAAGACATGTCAGTGCCCTTTTCCTGCTGTTTGCAGGAAGATTCATTTAATTTACAGATGCTTGGAGCGGGTCCCATCTTTGTATTCAGAACTGTTGAAAGACCTTTGTACAGGCCCTATTGGAATTTTTAGAATTTGTGTGAAGAAAAAAATTATATGGGACAGGTTAGTCGATGATTGGCGTTGTTTCCAGCACTGACTAGGGGCAGCTAACCCTGCTTTATGTGTAGAAGCTCTGGTGTTTAGCAAAAAACTGTTTAGAGTTTTATTCCGGCAAAATCGCAGTGGTAATGTAAAAATTGTCAAACACAGCTTTGATGGAGAAAACAACTCTATCAGCAATCAAATGGGGGGAAAAAGACAGGTTGGTGTTATACACATGCATTAATGTGGTTATGATATAAGAAGACTCAGGATGTCATTACTAAATCATCATTTTTCAAATTGCATTTATAAACTTTTATACACTGATCCCCGGTATATCTCTGGTGGGCTCTTTCCTTTGTCAAAGTTTTAAAGAGAAGAAGCTAAATACACAAAGCAAGAGACTTGTATATTTGTTTGTCTTTGGCCTGATGCTTGTTACAATGATCATTGTACTAAATTTAGCCTCTTGCTAAATATTTGCATTTTTTGTTTAATTTTTGTGTTTTTCATGAAAAATCAATAAAGCAAAAACAAAACAATAACCCAAAGTCAGTGCTGCTTTCCTATCTCCCATGGGTTTGGTCAGGCTTTGTTAATTAATGCTTTTCGAGCACTATGCAATCCTGAGATGTAAGCCGCTATAAAAGTGCAAAAATATGTCAGGCATGCCATATGTCTGCTCTTGGCTGTGACGTGCCTCTTACGCTGTGTACATTGTGTTCTGAAACAGTTACATAACAGGAATATAGGATCAAGATTATCTCTGTCACAAATGATAAGACTACATATCTATGTAATCTTTTTATTGGTTTATGAATCTCAGGTCCTCCAGGGTGTGTCACATATCCACATGATATCCCTGAATGATTTTGTGTTTGGATATCTGATTCTACTGAAAGATGTATACAATGGAAATGTCAGCCAGTCAGTTCACTTCTGGTGAATGGGGGACTCTCCTGTTTTCATATAAGGTGTTTCTTACTTCTAAGTGTCTAGAACATCTGAGGGAAGATAGTTATAGAAAATGAATATACTGAGTGTGTGCAAAATCAATCCTGTTTTTGATTCAACACTCATGTAATACTTGTAGATTCACACAGTCACGGAAAAGTAGGATTTTCCTTTCATGGGAACGTTAAAGTCCTGCACCAACTCTGAACTGTGCACATCTTCCAGCCCACTTGAGAGGAGTTAATTGGGGTGAATGTTGTAAAGACCATTCAGCAGTTCTAATCGGGGAGAGGGGGTTGGCTGATATGCAGATGCACTGGATAAAATTAAAAACTGTCCTATGGGAACAGTCGTGTTCAGAATTGGAAACAGCGGGGGTGTTACTAATGGATAAGGTTCCATTAGTGCTGCAGTAGGGCTGCCAAAATAAAACAGTGGTGCGGAAAAGAACTCTGGTTACGTCTCCAAAGTGTGAACATCTCTTTTACAGTCACTCATCACGGTCCTGGGATGTTGTTTTTTTGTGCTTCCCATGCAGTTCTTTAATCCCTTTTTATAGCCTCAGCAATTACTGATGCACACACTTGTTACACCCACCTAAATGTCCTGGGTTCAAAAGTTGAACTCGCATCCAGACATTACTGGACTAGTGTTCTGCTTAGACACACTCTCTCAGAGAAGAAAGTCCAATTAGAAAGTAGCGGGGAAATGGTGCAGAGAGGGTAACAAACAGGGATACACTGTGTAGAAAGTAGAGGGAAGAGGAAAAAAATACCTAGAGTATCAGTACAGTGGGTGAAATCTTAGCTCTCTTGAAGTCAATGGCAAAGCTTCCATTGTCATCTGATATTATGTATTTATTTATTTGTATTGTGGTATATGTAGAAGCTCCAGTCATGGACCTGGGTCACTTGCTTCCCTTTAGGTAGAAAAACAAGTTTAAAAAATATTGACTCCCTCTTGGGATAAAAAAGATCTGTGGGTGAACTCAGACTAATTATACGAATCTAAAAAGGTTGAAGTTCACGAAATCCCCAAACTTCTACCCTTACATCATTCTGTCTTTATTAGATTTTCACAAGGAAAAATATTTATCTTCAGATGGTTTTTTTCCCCCTAAATTCAAGTTTGTAAAGTATGTGAGAGAGATGTATGTAGTAACTCAAAAATTTTGCAATATACTTCCATGTTCAATAGAATAGTATTTGAATTATATACTCTACATTCAAGCCTCTAAACCATAGGAAAGAGTGCAGAACCTATAAAAATACAAATTATCGCTCTGATATGAAAGTAAGGTAAATAGATCAAATAAACAAAAGGAGTAGGCATAATTATCCTTTCACTATTATGATGATAGTTGCTAAAAATTCTCCTTTAGACCTTTTTTGGACAATATTTGTGCTGAGAGGAAGATACCTGTATCATCACTGAGTTTGTACATTAGAGACTTTTAATGGCTACATTTCATTAGCTTTTTTGCACCACTCCAGTGGTGAAAGTTACTGAATAGTCCATAGCTACAGTAAAAACACATTTACACAATGCTCAAAGATGACTCTGGATCATAAATGGAGAACCTCTGTTTTAGACTATAGAGAGAGCATTGTTACAGGAACAATATTAGAAATGTTTGCATTGCTGATGAGCATATAACACTCAGTACAGCTGAAGAAAATGGATACTTCCTGCTTCAGAAACACCTTGCTAGAAGGAGCTTTGGAGGAACAACGTTCCAAACTGGTTATTTTAGGACTAGCTCCTAATATGTTTGTGCCAATCCATCTGTATGAGCTGTAGGCGCTGACTAAAAGAACAGGTGATTGAAGCGATATTTAAACATGCGGTCAGCCTCCTGAAAATACTCCCAGCAAATATTAGCATATTTACCGGAACTGATATAGGCTGATAGAATTAACGAGAGCCAGCACCTCCTGTTATGTCGTAAAATAGACATTTCCAGTCTATATCTACAATGTTGTTTTCTTTTCTCATCTCAGCCTTGAACTTTTTACTTTTCTTGCTTCCCATCACTATATTAGAGTTCCATTCATCTTCTCTATTATCTGCCATTAATTATAGGGGTGATATAGCACAGTGCATAGCTGTGCAAATTTCTCTCTGTGTGTTGGTGGCCATCCTCCACCCCAGAGGTGGCTGCCTCTGAATAGTTGTGTGAAAGACTTTGGGAACTGTGAAAAGTCCAGTATTTTATTTGTCTTATTATGTAACATGCCTGTCATCAGTGCTAGGCACGCTGACCATTTAACACACAAATAAACAATTTATAATGTAGTTTAGGGTTGACATCAAGGCACAATATCCTGATCAGATGTTGACAATAGGTGATTCTTAAACAATTCATACAGTAAATTCTAAGAGCGGTGCTTGTTTTAGTACTTTTAGGTGAAAGAAGCTTCAAACCATACTAGAAACAAATCCTGTCCAATCAAATGTAACTTTTCATTTTATCATGCCATATCCTTTCTTTAGATTCTTTAATTGGTTATCTGTTAAACTCCTATCCGATTGATATTATCAATATGAATAACTGTCTGCAATTGGTTTATAACACAAGGATTATTTAAACTTACATGGTGGTTAACTACAAATCTTCCTCTCTTTTTTTTTTTCTTTTTAGAATCAAGTTTTTTACTGGGAAATGCCCAGATTGTGGACTGGCCTGTAGTTTATAGTAATGACGGTTTTTGTAAACTCTCTGGATATCATCGAGCTGACGTCATGCAGAAGAGTAGCACTTGCAGGTATGTAACCTCTGTATATTTACAAATTATTTATATTGAGTGAAAATCAGGACTCTGCTTAAATGTTTAAATGATCTTGAAAGCCTTAATTTAAAAATGATCTGTTAAAAGTTTGTAATTTTACAAACAAACTATTTAAGGTACCAATGCAGTCAATAGAATTTATACCTCTAAAGGTTGGATCCTACACAGTGCTGAGCACCTTGTCTCTGATCCAGCAAAGCACTTAAACGTGTGGTTAACTGTATGCATGAGTAGTTCCACTGAAGTCAATAGATCCACTGAAGTCAATGGAACTAATCCAGTGCTTTAAGTTTAGTACACGCTTAGGTGCTTTTGCTGTATCAGGGCCAGACTGCTCAGCATGTTGTAGGATTGAGCCATAAATGAAATGATTCTGATGATAATATAGATTTGTTTTTAGTTTATAAAATTTACCAATGAACATATTTTCTGCCATCCATATTCTGAAAACAAGCTAGTTCTTCCTTTAATTAGCTGCCAGGTCCTGAGTTGAGGGATTTGTGACTTGCCTTGTGATGGCTGTTGATGGTATAAACGTTCTGAGCAGTGCAGGAATGAAGAAAAATCTTCAGTGGAAAAGGAAAATTTTAGAAACTCTGGGCTAGGTTCTCCTTTGCCTTGGATTGCACCTGATTTACACCAGTATCAGCGAGGTTACAATTGGGCACTGTAATGAATTTGAAAGAGAGGTGCAGACATGGTAGGATATTTAAAAATTTGGTTTCAGTCCACACAAGTGGAAGATTTTTTACTAGTTTCACTCTAATTGACTCGCAAGAGGCCTACCCCCATGAGCACACTGAGGTGGAAACTGCACTCTCTGTCACCATCGGGGTAGCTATCCCTCGCAGCAGGTGGATGTACTGTCACCCCTTCTCTGGTGGTCTGTCAGGAGAAGACAATTTTAATTTATGGCTGGGCATCCATCCTAGCCTCCTCAACTGAGTGCCTGGGAGATGTTCTGGGAGATCACTGAATCCCTGGGAGATGCTTTCTTTGGACTGGGTTAACCAACTCCAAGCCTCATAAAGAATGTGCACCAAGAATCCTGGCAGAGCAGCTGCTACCCGGGGCCCACACCTGGTTACACTGCTGGTAACTGAAGCAACCCAGGGAGCAAATCTGACTCTATATATGCAGCACGTTAACTACCATTCCATTTTCACCAAGAGGCAACAAGCACATTGCTAATGGGAAAACATAATGACTTATGAGGAGAGGCTGAGGGAACTGGGATTGTTTAGTCTGCGGAAGAGAAGAATGAGGGGGGATTTGATAGCTGCTTTCAACTACCTGAAAGGGGGTTCCAAAGAGGATGGATCTAGACTGTTCTCAGGGGTAGCTGATGACAGAACAAGGAGTAATGGTCTCAAGTTGCAGTGGGGGAGGTTTAGGTTGGATATTAGGAAAAACTTTTTCACTAGGAGGGTGGTGAAGCACTGGAATGGGTTACCTAGGGAGATCATAGAATATCACGGTTGGAAGGGACCTCAGGAGGTCATCTAGTCCAACCCCCTGCTCGAAGCAGGACTGATCCCCAACTAAATCATCCCAGCCAGGGCTTTGTCAAGCCTGACCTTAAAAACTTCTAAGGAAGGAGATTCCACCACCAAAGCCCTGGCTGGGATGGTTTAGTTGGGGATTGGTCCTGCTTTGAGCAGGGGGTGGGACTAGATGACCTCCTGAGGTCCCTTCCAACTCTGATATTCTGTGATTCTATGAAAACATAGCCTGCTCTGCTTTCCTCTATGGAGGAGGAGGAGGGGAAACCTTTGGAATCCAAGATTCCTGAAAGTATGCAGGCTTCCTATAGCAGACAATGGTATTGGAACAAGATTGTGATGTCACTGTGCAATATTGAACACAGGCAATAGCAACCAAGTTTACAAACTCATGGGGGCTGATGGAGACAACCTCATCACAGCCATCCCAGGTGCACTGATAGAATTGCCCTGTTGCACTCCCGTGATTGCATCTACGGTTTCTTTGTACTGAAACACATCCATATCAGCTACTTGCTGCCAGCCAAGCCTCTTTAGCACGGCTCTGAATTAAAACCATTACAAGTACAGAACAGAAATATAGGAAAATTTTAGTTAAACACCTTTGAAAAATGAGGACTTATGAGTTCTCCTATTAAAAATACCCTCTCAATTATACTTCAGATAGTGAAGGTGCCAAAAGGTTTGTTGCCTAGCAGTGTTTTTGTGCATGGTTATGTGCTATGGGTATTATATATGGAGAGGAGCCTACCCTGCAACTCCATAATGCTGGCTCCTGTCCTACGGGGCTGGGCCCGGCTTCCTGCTCCAGGTGTTGTGACCTGGCTCACGGGCTTGCAGCACCACTCAGTTTGGACTGGTGGTCCCTCCATTGCGGAGGGGTTGCTGGGCCAAACCTGAATGGTGCTGCAATCCCACGCATCAGTGTTTCTTGCGCCCTCCTTTCCCCCAGGTGGCCCTGCTCCCAGCTGCAGCGTGGACATACCCTTCGAAGTAAAGTCAATGGAGCTGTGCCCATTCATACCAGCCTCTTTTTGAAAACCTCCAGTGAAGACGCATAGGCAGTCTGTTCCATTGTTCTACTGTTCTTACAGTTAGGAACTTTTTCCTGAGATTTAATCTAAATCTGCTATGCTGTAGTTTGAACCCTTGTCTTAGAGGGCAGGACAAGAGGCAAAGAGAGGACAACTTTTCTCCCATCTTTTTTTATGGCAGCCTTTCAAGTATCTGAAGACCACTATCATGTCCCCCCCCTTAAACTCCTCTTTTCCAAACTAAACATACCCAGTTCCCTCAGCCTTTGCTCACATGCCTTGCATTCCATCCCTTTGATCATCTTTGTCTCTCGCATCTGGATCCTTTCCAGTTTCTCTACATCCTTTCTATACAGCAGTGACCAAAATTGGATGCAGTCCTCGAGCTGAGGCCTAACCAGCGCTGAATAGAATGGTACTATCACTTCCCGTGACTTGCCTGCTATGCCTCTGTTAATGCAACCTAAAATTGCATTCATGCTCCGCCCCCCCCCCCCCCCCCCAACAGCATTGCATTGCTGACTCATGTTGAGGTTGTGCTCCACCACAACACCCAGATCCTTCTCAGCAGTGCTGTTGCCAAGCCCGTTATCCCCCATTCTGTATTTGGGCATTTAGTTTGTTTTCCCTAAGTGTAGCACCTTGCATTTGTTTGCTGAATGTCATTTTGTGGTCTCTAGCCCGGTTCGTCTATTTCTCAAGATCCCTCTGAATGTTAGCTCTATCCTCCAAAGTATTGGCAACCCCTACTAGCTTTGTGTCATCTGCAGACTTGATCAGCCTGTTCTCCATACCTCCATCCAGGTCATTAATAAAGGTGTTAAACAACACCAGACCCAGAACAGATCCCTGTGGAACCCCCCAATTATGTATCCACTTAATGGTAGTTCTGTCGAGCCCACATTTCTCCAGCTTACTTATCAGAATGTCGTGTGGGACTGTGTCAAAAGCCTGGCTGAAGTCCAGGTATATTATGACAGGTTTCAGAGTAACAGCCGTGTTAGTCTATGTCTATCATATTCCCTCTATCCACCAAACCAGTTACCCTGTCAAAGAAGGAAATCAAGCTGGTTTGGCATGATTTGTTCTTGGTAAATCCATGCTGGCTGCTATGATCACCCCTTCATCCTCCAGCTATTCGCTAATTGAATGGTTATACATTGCTCTAATAGTTTCCCAGGTATGAAGCTCAGGCTGACTGCTCTATAGTTCCCCGGCTCCTCCTTTCCCCCCTTTTTCAAGATGGGCACTATGTTAGCCTTTCTCCAAACTTCTGGGACCTTTCCTGTCATCCAGGAGTTTGTAGATATTATTGCCAGTGGCTCCAAGATTTCTTCAGCTAATTCTTTCAGTACCCTTGTGTGCATAGCATCTGGCCCTGCTGATTTGAATTCATTCAAATTGGTCAGAAGATCTGATGTGTTCTTTACTTATCCCAGTCTACATCCCTTCCCCTGTATTGTCTATGATAACTTCGCTAGTCATCTGGGCACATGTTATTTTTTTGTGAGAAGACTGAAGCAAAGTAGATATTGAGCAGCTCTGCCTTCCTATCATCTTCCCTTCCCAGCTCATCTTCTCCATTGAGCAGTAGACCCACACCTTCCTTAAGTTTGCATTGATACCTGCTTAGTGGAGGGGAGGAGGAGGAATGTACAGATGCATTTTAGTACTTTTTCCAAACTGTGTGATACAAAAATTAGTTGAATAACATGAAATAAATAAATGTATTTGCATACTTCAAAAAGTTGTGTAATAGTCTAGCAGTTTGGTTTCTTAACTTGTGCAATAAAAAGGCAATGCATACAGTTCTGTTTTATTCCACAAGTTAGCCAAGTGAGGTAAATATTATGTAAGTAAACCTCAGAGGAGTTTAACGGAGTTTTGCATATTTATAGCAGCACAGAGAATTTGAACCAGGGATGCCCTTCCATTGAAATTCACCCTGCCAATATGAATTACAGGTGCTGGCACTTATATAATTGATGTTGGGAATGCACTGGTTGAAAGGTGTAATGTTGAACAGGGTAGCTGGGGAATTGATCCAGCAAGGGACTTAGGCACATCTCTAACTTTACACGTGTGAGTTGTCCCGGTGACTTCCTTCCTACTCACATGGGATAAATGCAAACTTGACTTCAGTGGGGCAATTCATACTCTTAAAAGTTGTGCTGGACTGGGGACCCTATTTGCAAGAGAATTGCGGCCTTTATTTCTTGTTGGTGAAATCCTGTCTTGATTCATAATCAGACCTTTATAAGTAAACTGGATTACCTGAATTTCTTGGGGCACCTCTGCATAATTTTAGAGAACGGAACTTTGGTCCCTGTCTGAATTTTGGATTTGGGGCATGGAAGCAAATTTTGGGTAACTCAGCATTCTCATAACTAATGCTTGGATCATCAGGACTTATCTAGGGTGACCAGATGGCCTGATTTTATAGGGACAGTCACGATTTGGGGGGCTTTTTCTTATATAGGCACCTGTTACCCTCCACCCCCATCCCAATTTTTTACACTTTCTATCTGGTCACCCTAGGATTTATCTGTAGTGGATTCTGTTCTGCCTCAGAAGTATAAGGGGTTCTAAGAGGATTTGAGAATTTGTATGCCTTTTGTTGAGTTTTCTTCTCTACTTTATCATTTTGTCACTGTAGCATGTTTATGTGTTGCCCCAGTGGTGTATATTGTCATCTCTTTTTTTTTAACACTCTAGCCTTGAATGTATACCTAGAAAGTCACTTATGTAAAATGACAGCACATAAATCTTTCTTACAATAAGTAAGCAGCCACAATTGTTTGTTTTATAGGTTTCATGGCAATCTTGGAATACCATAAATGTTGAAATGAGATGTAAATCATAGTTAAATTTCAGTGGATAACAATTACAGCATAGCTAATGTTTATAAGTTGTTACTTGACTGTGGGGGAAAAAAGCAGAAATGGATTTTTCTTTTCCAGTTTTATGTATGGGGAACTGACGGATAAGAAGACCATTGAAAAAGTCAGACAGACTTTTGACAACTATGAGTCAAACTGCTTTGAAATTCTCCTGTACAAGAAAAACAGTATGTATAACATTGTATACAACTGGTGGTAATTGACAGTACATTTTTTAAATGAATAATTGAGCAATAGCAATTTTTCTTTTAACATTTGTGTGGGAGTTTGAGGCAAGATTTTTAAAAGTGACTAGTGATTTTGGGTGCCATAATATTTGAATGGACCACTTGAGACCTCCTAAAAGGGTCTGGTTTTTAGTAGGTAGGTGCTCAGCACTTTCTGAAAGTCTGGCTCCTTTAAAAGGCCTCAGGTGAGGACCCCAGAAACACAACTCATTTTTGAAACTTTTGGAGTATATGAAGGTGATCAAACTAGGTACTTTGGTAGGAAGCACTGTGTGAGGTACTCCATGCAGATTGGAGAATGTCCCTCAATGATGAGCTGGAACACTCATGTCCCAGCTGTCTATGGTCCTGTCAATTGTGCTTACTGATTTGATGGCTCTATGATGCATAAAGACACCCATTAGGAACTTGAATGAGACCACCAAACATAAGACCCAGTCAAGAATTAGTACAAGGTTATTAGAAGGCAGAGGACAATGTAGTAACTCAACAGTGTGACCAATTCTCTCCTTCAGCTGGCTGGCCTCTGCAGCAGGTTTGAAGAACTGGAGATGATTTTACTTCAGAATCAGGTTGCCACCACATATTGCCATCCTACTCTTTCTCTTTAGTTGTTTATGCTGCTCCTGTGCATTGTTCTTGCTCATCAACATTTAACATGATACTGGACACAATCTGTCAGTTGTGGATTGGCTGGCAGAGTTTACAGACTCTGTGTTTTTAACTTTCAGTCCCTCTTTTTTTTTAATGCTTGGACTTAATCACTATTCAAAGAATGCTGCTGCCATGAGGTCACGGAAGCTTGACCCAGTAACTTGCACGTTCATTCAGTTGTGATAGGCCCTAGCCTTGCAAGCTGCTCTCCACGGGCAGACCCCTGCGCCTGCATGGAGTAGCTTGCAGGATTGGGTCCACAGCTTTTCCTAGTGTACTTCAGTTGCAGGAAAATAGTGAACTATAGGAAAGGGCAAGTCATGTTCCAGGGCCTCATCCAATAGTTGTGCTATATGTCACTACAAACACTTCTGTCTCTAAAAACACTTCTGTCTCTAACTATGAACAGAGGATTTAAGACAATGCTGCTCCCTGAGATTGCACCTGCTAAGACTTCCTGAAATGATATGTGTGTTGTTTATACTTTAATTCAACTTTCCCTTTTTAGGAGAAATCATCTCATCCTTGCACACACTTAAGCAATAATAAGCTATCCTAAGATCCCCCAAATTCTGTCCATCCTGAAGTATTTTAGCAAACTTTTCCATTGAAAGAAGAGCAATTGCAGCTCTCACTGCCAGTGTTGCTGCAGGTGTCTTGACATGTCCTGTGAATGACACCATTCTGGTCTTTGGCATATGGTCATGTCTGTTCCTTTGCTTTTCTGCTGCTCTGCTCTTTTGTCTGTGCACTCTGCCTGATTGCTCCCACATGTTAGGAAAATGTCTTGAGATGGGTTTGCCCTCCATTTCTCCTCTGGAAGAGGCTTCTAGTGTTGCCATGCCCTGCTTCCAGCTGGTAACAGAATGGATCCCTCGCAATCAACTCTCCCTTTTGCTACTGGGTTATGTTATGAAAAATAAGCTGAAGTGGCAGCTCCTGGTTAACAGGTCTCAGTCTTTCATTAAATTCCTTTCCCTTTTATTTTTAAATAGAAAAGCTAAAAGTTTTCTCCTGATCTTTTCCCATATCAGGCCAACAGCTTTTGCTTCGAAAAGAATATCCCTGGCTTGAGTGGATTGCCTCTCAATAAATCCCTGAAACACAGCTTCCTCATTAAAACCTTCAGCTGTGCCCAGATTTCCAGCTCTTCTGTCTATATTTTTATAAGATATGCGGGATAACGGAAGGACTTTTTAATAAGAAAATATCCAAGTACAGTCTATAGGGTCATTCTCTGTTCAGTCTTGGATCGGATCCCATCCTTAAATTCAATCTCTCTCGCGCTCTCTCTCTCTCTTCCCCAAAAGCCAAGAATTAAGACTCCCTTTGGTACTAACACTTTAACTGGCCGACTTCTGTCTCAGCAAATGCATTGTCCAGCACTTGGTTCTACCCAGTCATAATCTGTACCTGGCTTCCTGCAGGTTGGCAAAACTAAGTCCTTATAAAAAGAAAAGGAGTACTTGTGGCACCTTAGAGACTAACAAATTTATTTGAGCATAAGCTTTTGTGAGCTACAGCTCACTTCATTGGATGTAGCTCACGAAAGCTTATGCTCAAATAAATTTGTTAGTCTCTAAGGTGCCATAAGTCCTCCTTTCCTTTTTGCGGATACAGAGTAACATGGCTGCTACTCTGAAATAAGTCCTTACAGTGACCACACTACAAAAGCATATGTTAAGGTTAACACTGTAGCAAAAAATAGGTAGTGTACATTTCTTCTAGAACACCTGCAGAAAATGCTGACTGTTACCAGATTGAGGGCTTTCAGTTTATTCCTATTGGAGGCCAGGTGTGTCACCAGCCTTCTGCTCTGAGTCCACTGCACTTTCATAGACCAAGTGAGAGAACACCCAGTGTTCATTTCAAACCCCACCCTGTGCCTAGCAGTGCTGTGTGTTCTTGCTCATGAGTTGTGTAGGTTTTTCTCCTGTGAGACTCTTTTTGGTAGTGACTGAGATTTGTTTGGTTTCTCCTTTGCCTACAGCATAGTGAGAGGTATTATCCAGGGGATGCTGCTTTCAGGCATTATCCTCAGGATTGCTGCCCTCAGGCACTTACTTAGCATTTTAAGCTTGCTGGTATGAGGGCTGCCTGGTTTCCTTATGTTTATTAGAGTGCCTTCTGCTTTTTAATTAGTTACTTGTCTAAAGAGCTTCACATTACAAACCTCTTAGAAGCCAGTGTTCAGGTCTGTAAATCTTGAGTTGGCCATTGGGAGTTGAAATAATTGAGTCAGCACAATGTCCCTGGAATAAACACTAAACCACAGGCCTTCCTTGTGCTTGTACCACTTACTGCTATTATGGTACTGGTGTAATCACAAACAGTTCAATGTAGCCACACTAGCCATGGTGAATTGCAGTTTTGACCTTGTCCACACTAGTCCTATGCTAAACCATTTTATTTTCAGTGCCCTCTGGGCACCTATTCTGCAGTTTCTGGTACAATTCCAGAAGCAATGCATGGTGGGAGATTTTGAAAGGCGAACAGTGCATTGTGGATGGACTAGTCTGTGTCCATACTGGCACCAAAACAGTTCAGACTGAAAACAATTTTTAACCTGGCTGAAAACATGTCTAATCCAAGTGGCATTGTGCATTCTGCTAAGCCATTCTCCAGCACGAGGTCTGAAGATGCTCAAAAGAAGTGGATGCCTGTGAAGTAGCCGTTGCTGCCCTGTTGTTAGCCCTTCAGTAGCCTCTGTGAGGAATGTCAAGACATCAAGCTCGCTGTCAAGCTGCGGATCTATGGAACCACAGTTAGACCAACTCCGCTGAATGGAAGTGAAATGTGGGCATAGAGGAAAGCTGAAGAATGTTGGAATGATGTTTTCCATTCTCGTGGTCTCCGTCCACTTCTCCATATCAAGTGGCAGGACAAGATCAGAAATGAGGATATTCAAAAGCCGAACTAGCAATCGTCTCCATCCACGCTAGTTCAGTTTCAATGGCTTTCTTGGCCTGGACATATTATTTGACTAGATGGCCAACCAGTTTCAAAGTGTGTGTACCAAGGAATGCTGCTACTTGGCCGACAATCCCAAGTTTGCCAAAAGCTTCGGTGGTGTGACAAGATTGCCAGGGATGGATATAAACCGAATATACAATCACACCACCTTAAGCACCTTGCCAGAGATTAATCCATGTGGCAATTTGCGAAGAGGCCATGCCCTGTGCTGATGATACTAAGCCATTTGGAGCACCTCTGTGTATGGATGTGAGGTGTTATAAGCTTGCTATGGGGAGCAATTGACTTTCAGGGTGGTCCATGTTTTCTAGTGGAGGTAAGGCTTTACTGACATGTCATTCATACAAGTGAACTGCGTATCTCTATACAAACTGTTTAGGATCCCAAATCAATAAGAGTAAAATCTACCTCCCCTGCAGCAGATCAGCATGCAGAAATAGAACTGATGTGGTGCACAGTCCTTGTGGTGGCTGACTACACAGGAGTGAATTTGACTATACAGAGAACAGGACACTTGCTAGTTTCATTCTCCTGCATGATGTACCAGTAAGCATATTACATTCCTGCTGTGTGCATATATGTCTGCTATCCTAACCACTCTAGCATTTTAGGTGCTTTGTTGATTGTTTGCTTAACCAAAGTGCCAGGATTGTAAAATGGTTTTGCCTTGAATTCAAATACTAAGAGGAAGATATATCGGTGGGTATATCGTCTGTTGGTTAGAGCAGCAGAGAGACTGGGAGTCAGACCTCTTGTGCTCTATATCCAGCTGTGGGGGTGGGTATGGGTATGGTCTGGTGACTAGCCCAGGAGACTGGGAGGCAGGATGGCTGAGCTCATCTCACGAATGTTCTTTTTCATGTGTGGTAGAGTGTCAAATCTGGGACATGGCACATTTGACAGCATCATCCTACTTTACAGAGACATTTAAAAATGTTTTTAAAAAAATCTAAAGCTTGTTTTTAAGAGGTGGCCAGCAAAGGAAAAACGTAGGTGTCTTTGCCATTTTGTTTTGGTTCTCTGTGATGTGTAACATGAACCTTCAAGGTTTTCCTCTCGCCTTGTTTATTACTTTAGAAATATCAGAAAGTTGTGCCTACCTTGAGGATGAGAACTACCTAAACTTCAAAGGGGGTGAAGAATGATAGGTAGAGACCAGGCTAAAAGGGGAACAATAAAACAGTGTTATGGCAGAGATTACTGGGGTTCTTTCTTTGGTTACTTGTGGTAGTTAATTGGATTGCTAGCATTTTCTCATTTTAATGTGCATGTGAATATATTATAGACCCAAACAAACATGGCAAAGGTACAGCTATCTAGAAATGGTTTTCAGATAAATGTATGTAATACAGCATTTAAAACATGTAGGAGTTGTGGAAAGCTGGTGTTCTACCACATGCCCTGGTTTCTTTCTCTCTTCTCCAGGAACCCCAGTTTGGTTCTACATGCAAATAGCACCTATAAGAAATGAACATGAAAAAGTGGTTTTATTCCTGTGCACTTTTAAAGATATCACTTTGTTCAAACAACCAATTGAAGATGATTCAACAAAAGGTAATTTTTAAAATAATTTATTATTAATGTTAAAATATACATATTCAAGTTGAACCTCAGAGCAGAAGCAAACAATGAATGTGAAGTGTTTCTTGGCTTCAGGAAATGCTTAGCAATTTGTAAAAGTTCTGACATCATTCTGCTACGTTTGTGGTATAAAACTCTAAGATCAAGCACAATGTATGTAACATTCACTAACAAGATGCTGACACTATCCCTAGACTTGGTGTATCTTCTTTTTTGGTATGCATCCGATGAAGTGGGCTGTAGCCCACGAAAGCTTATCCTCAAATAAATTTGTTAGTCTCTAAGGTGCCACCAGTCCTCCTGTTCTTTTTTTGGTATGGTTTCACTGATTGTTTCAGCACAGCTAGATTTTGCTTAGATTCGAAACTAGTATCATTCTGAGACACCTTTAGCCACTTTTAATTATTTGTTAAACTTTACTGTTTTAGGAGATTGAAAATTAAACATCTTTCCCTAAGGAGATTATAATTTTCCATTTAGTAAACCCTTTTTTTCCCCCTTGGTGATGAGGTACTGATATCGTTTTCAAGTTGAAGGTGAAATTACAATGAAATGGCCCATTTCGCTTGTTCCTCGTTGCCAGCAATGATATCAACATAGCTCTGGTTGTTGTGTTTATTTGTTAACAGCTGCTGCAGATGGTGTTCATTTGGATGTGCAGTGGCCTATTCAAATAAACATCCAGGGCCAGATCCTCAGCCTTGTCCAAGGACAGCTGCTGGGGAAGGGTAAAAAGGACCTGTTTATACTGTGTCTCTTGATCCTGAGGCATATTCTGTGCTTCATGGCTGCTGTATGCTAAGTTTGTGTGTGTTGTTTTTCTAATTATACTTAGTGCACACTTGGTTAAGGGAAATAATATCCTGTTGCATACAAGATTTGCTTTGCATTTGCTTATCGTTTATTTATTCCTCCCCTTTCTCCGCCCACCGCCCAAACTTGGCAAAGTCTGTGTTTCTCATGAAGAACTATGAAAACCTGGATTTGTGCTGGAAATGGCCCACCTTGATTATCATACACATTGTAAGGAGAGTGATCACTTTAGATAAACTATTACCAGCAGGAGAATGGGGTGGGGGGAGAGAAAACCTTTTGTAGTGATAAACACCCATTTTTTCATGGTCTGTGTGTATAAAAACATCTTCTGTATTTTCCACAGTATGCATCCGATGAAGTGAGCTGTAGTTCACGAAAGCTTATGCTCAAATAAATTGGTTAGTCTCTAAGGTGCCACAAGTACTCCTTTTCTTTTTATGAATACCCAAAGCTTTAAAGAGAGACTCTTAGTGTCATCCAAGTGCAAAAAACCAGGGTCTGAATGATTTTTCTTACAGTGTGGATAACATCTGATTATCCATGCTCAGGTAATTCAAAAGTTACTGAATATATTTGTCAGGCTGTCTGGAGAGGCTTACGAGCATGTGTGCCAACCTCAGGGCAGACTGTCCAGGAACAGGACACAAACCCCAAACTGGCTATCACTAGATTTCACCAACCAAGTAACAAGTGTGAACTCCTCAGACACTATAACAGCCTTAACATGGAGTCCCAGACAGTCCCTTTGGGCACGCTGATCTATCTTGCCACCCAGGCAAGCCTGCCTTTGTGATAGATGGTCCCTTACACCAAAAATCACAATGTTCAGGTTATTCCTAGTCCCAAAGAACCATCACTTTCCCCAGGTCATTTGTACCTTACATCTCTCATCAAAGACAATGCTTGTAGCCAATCCTATATTAAACTAACTAAAGGTTTATCTACCAGGAAAAAGAATAAGTTATTTACAAGGTTAAAGCAGGTAAACATATACACACAAATGAGTTACAGTCTTAGGTATCAACAGGTATTAGATGTTGCTGTAATATGCAAGCTCTTTGTGTCCTTGAGGGCTAACCCAGGCTAAACAGCTTGGGGATCCCTTTCTTATGCATAGAAATTTTGCCCTCTCCCATTCCAAGCAGCATAATGATAAGTTTTTCTTGACATAGATTTTTATCCCTTTTCCCCAGGGCTTAAGCTGATGGGTGACGATTTGTGCACATCTCCGTTTCATGGATGTTTGGGGAGGGGGGCAAGCAACAAAGTCTTTTGTCCAGTGATGTTCCACAATGGTTTGTCTGATGCCCATAGGCCTTCTTTTGTTGGGCAGGAGATGACCCCTCTTGTGGTAAACTAGTATTTCACATTTGATGATTTTTCTCTTCTGGTGGGGCAGGTTTACAGTTTTAGAGCAAACATTTTTATAGTTACAAAGCAAATACGTAAATACTACCTTATATCATAGGATACAGATATTATAAGTGAGATTAATGCATGCAGCAATTTACATGTGTTTGATAAAGTCTAAACACTAAACACCTTCTTAGAACTCTAATAGCTATTTTGACAATACTAATGCACGTGTGAGCCAGACTGGTTTCCAGCTATGGATTTGTCAGTGTTCAGTGAGGCCTAGGAGTCCCGGCATGAGTTGGCACCTGGTCTGCCAGTATTTACTTCAGACTCTCAATAAACAAATAAATAAATATGTTTATAATTTAAAAAGTCCACCTTTGGGCTAAGACCAAGTATGAGAAATTTCTATCCAAAGATGAATTCTTTGTGAAGTTATAAGAGCATGAAAGGACACCTGAAATGGAAATGCCTTCTCAGCCATTGCAGTATTGTTGCTGCCACTAGAATGGAGTTAGTATCTGGTGTGACAAAGTTCCTCCTCTGCCTTGGTGGGTCCTGTGCTTATTGGTGGATTTGCTTGCCTCAGAGATTCACGGCAGCCCTCAGTTTGGCCACTTTTGATTCACTCAGCTAACCTCATCACTGGCCAGCATGGGGAAAAGGAAGGAGAACAATCCCCACAGTCTCTGCTGGTCCACTTAGTGGGTCGGGGAACAGGCCAGGGACCTTCCCCTCTGGTGGGTCCAGGTCAACTCCTCCTGTATTCAGTAGGGAGTTGGGGGCGATGGGGGGAACCCGTGCCCGCCCTCTACTCCAGGTTCCAGCCCAGGGCCCTGTGGATCACAGCTGTCTACAATGTTTCGTGTAACAATTGTGTGACAACTACAACTCCCTGGACTACTTCCCCATGGCCTCCTCCCAACACCTTCTGTATCCTCACCACAGGACCTTCCTCCTGATGCCAGATAGCATTTGTATTCCTCAGTCCTCCAGCAGCATGCCCTCTCACTCTCAGCTCCTTGCGCGCCCCTCAGTGACTGAAGTGAGGTCCTTTTTAAACCAGGTTCCCTGATTAGCCTGCCTTAATTGGTTCTAGCATCTTCTTAATTAGCTCCATGTGTCCTAATTAGCCTGTTTGCCTTAATTGGTCTCAGCAAGTTGTTGATTGTTCTGGAACTGCCCCTGTTACCTTATCCAGGGAAAAGGGACCTGCTTAACCTGGGGCTAATATATCTGCCTTCTATCACTCTCCACAAAGTCACGGGACCTCCTGGTCAACCTCCTCCTGGCCCTGGCGAAAGAGCCATCTATAAAACCAGGGAGAGGAGGTTGGCTGACAGGCCCCACAGTCACAAGCGGCCCCATTTCCGATCCTCTGTCCATTCACGCATCCGGGCAGAGTTCCTCTGGGCGGCGTCCACTGGCTCCCTTGACGCCTTCGAGGAGCAGTGGGCGCTGTCTGGGGTTCTTTGCTCGGTGTCCCAATCAGGTTCCCTTCGTTTGACCCTTTTGACTGCACTCCTGTCCCTGTTATTTCATTAGTTGTCCTCTGGAATCACTTGGCTTCCAGGTCCTGTGGATCCTCCCCTTAGGCTGAAGGGCGGGGTGTGTGTGTGTGTGTGTGTGTGTGTGGCCCTTTATAAGTGGGCGGGCTTCTGCCCGCCCACTTCCTGGATCCCAGTAGGATCACTCTGCTGTAGCCATCTGGCCCGACCCTGTCACACTGGCTAAAAATTCTTCGTTGCACAATAAACTCCGTGGTCTGACGCATGCCCATGACCACTGCTTCAGCCTGGAAAACAATTTCCTGAAACTTTCAAGGTAAATCCCAGCTAATTGAAAGGACTTATTAATTGGACAGGTGTAATGATATGGGGACAAATCCTTCTCCTCCCTCCCCAAACTCAATGGAGGGGTGAGGTTCAGCAAGTAAGGAGATGCTCAGCAGGGAAATCTCTGCACAGAGTTCCTCTCCTTTGCTCCTTTGGGAGAATGGGGTTTGCCCTTCATGGAATCTGCCCTCAAACTCTGTGTGTCCCCAGGGAGCTGCATTAGGCAAAGAAGCCCTGTGCCACTCTCTTGCAGCACCGGTCCAATGGAGCTGTGTTACCAAAGCCTCCCCTGGCTGCGGCTGCCTGAGCGAGACCTACGAAAGAGGAATCCCACCCAGAGCAATGATATTACCTCCCCAGGCTGGCTGAGCTTTCCTGGGGAACCTCTGTGGGGATGGCAGTTCCCCTCTCCTGCCCTCGCTGCTTGTTGGGCTGTCCACTTCCCAGCCCAAGCTAACTGTCTGCCCTTCCCCTTGTATAGATCCTTGCAGAGTGCTTATTCAGAAGGGGTAGTGGATGGCATAATGAACCTTCCTTCTCCCCAGTCTGGGGGATGGGGGTGGGGCATCCATATTGGTTCCACCTCAGCAATATGTGTTTATGGGGGAAAATATTAAGCTGTGAAAATTCTCTCTGTTTATTGCTGTTGTCTGAAATGGGCGGCTCTCATTATTTTCAAATGCCAATTATTATATTTAAGCACCATTCCAAAATATTGCCCTATAGCAGGCTGAGACTTTAACCTGCAAGTTTAAAAAGCCGATTTTCCGGGCAAGAGGGCATATTGTCTTCTGCTTTCACGTGGGCAGACCAAGAAATGCCGCTGAAGTCTAACAGCACTTGATTAGAGAACTTTGGATAAAATATCCAGTCCAAGCCTGTTAACCCCGCATCATTGGCCTGATTTTCCTCTCACTTACACTGATGTAAATCAGGAGGAACTCCCTATGTCTGTTCATCTCTCTCTCTCTCTCTCTCTCTCTCTCTGAAAATATAAAACAATAAATGTTGGCATCATTATGCATCAAGTTGCAGTGAGGAAGGTCTAGGTTGGATATTAGGAAACACTATTTCACTAGGAGGGTGAAGCACTGGAATGCGTTACCTAGGGAGGTGGTGGAATCTGCATCCTTAGAGGTTTTAAGGCCTGGCTTGACAAAGCTCTGGTTGGGATGATTTAGTGGGTGCTGAACCTGCTTTGAGCAGAGGATTGGATTAGATGACCTCCAGAGGTCTCTTCCAACCCTAATATTCTATGATTCTATGAGCATGTGGGAGAAAACCCCCCAGCACTGTCGCATAATCTTTTGTATCTCAAATGAATGAGTCTGTATTGCCCCACTGCACTGGAATTACAGAACTGCTTTGTCAGATGTAGTGCTATAGGATATGCATAATTCATTTTTCTTGCAGATAACATCGCTGTATGCTCACAAGCTCTCAGAGCACTTTAGTTTTGAATTATGGGCTTGATAGATATATAAATTACAATTTACTGGGAAATTTAGAAGCATTTATGAAAAGCACTAAAGTAAAATACTGCTTTAAAGTACTGGAATTTGTCATTGAAAGGGCTTTTTTTTTTTTAAAGACTTTTTTGTTTCGAGAGTCTACCAGGTCTATGAAGTACATAATACATATGCCCACTGTAACTATGAATGGTGTATTTGAGTAGTCTATTATTTAAGATGTCTATTTCATTTAAGATGAAAAATTCAACAGCAATAAAATATCAATGCCATTATGTACTAATCCTGCCATACCAATGTATTCTGCAGGATCGGTAAGTGTATTGCCATATCCTAGAGCTATAATATATCTCACTCCTGCAAAGCACAAGCAAATAGTCTTTAAAATAATAACAATTAGACAGTGACTCAGGAGATAGGTGCTAGGATATGGAACCTTACCCTTCAGTGTCATCGGCTTCGGTGTGTCCCAGATTGATAGGTTGCCAAAAAGCATTTCTTTGGATTTGATGGCTTCAGTCCAGTCTCTAGTGGGCAAATGTCCACATCACAAAAATCATCATTGCAGCTGGCACCACTCTTGGCACTCTGAGCAGGGATGGAGGCTTAGCCATTATCTGACTCGTAGAAGTGATTCCTCTAGGCCTGAATTTTGCACATAAGTTTGCATTGCTGTTGCCAGTCCTCTATCTGTTCTGTTGATAAACAGGTGGCTTAAGTTTTCAGGGCTGTCTACTAGTGCCTTTCACAAAAACTAAATTCACTTAAAAAAAAATCTGAAAATGCCACTTAAAGGAATGTTCCTGATTAAAAAGTCCTGTTCCGTACACAACCCAAAACCACATCAACAGTCTATAAATCTCTTGCAGTTAATGTTTAATGAGAGAATAATCCCATTGAAAGAAAATCTAACCCACTGAGAGGTACAATTAAAATAAAAATTGATGTAAAAGAGTAATGTTGTTTGTTTAAATGGGTACATTTTCTACATATAAAACCAACAGCTCCTAAGCAATATATGAAATAATGAATATAGTTTTGGGTATCCAGGTTTTTAATGCATTTTTTTTGTACTTGCAGCTCAGGTCAAATAGCTGCATTTATTATTAAAGTTAAATCTAAAAATTCCTGTCAGCAGCAGAGTCATGAAACTAGTTAAGAAAAAATGAACAGCAAGATAAATATGGAATGTTCTGCATTTGAGTGTGTTTGCACAATATGGAATCACAGTTAAGCTAGAGGAAAGGCAGAAAATACATATAATATGAAAATACCTAGCTCTTATATAGCACTTTTCATCAGTAGATCTCAAAGCACTTTGCAAAGGAGAGCAGTATCATTATCCCCATTTTACAGATAGGGAAACTGAGGCACAGAGGGGTAAAGTGACTTGCCCAAGCTCGCCCAGTGATTATGCACCCATTTTGAGCTGACCAGTGGCTGGATGTGAGCGCAAAATAGGTGTGTGCCCACTTGTTAGTATGCAATCAATGGTGCATGCAAAAATAGTTGTGCAAAAACAGAAGTCACGCATTTAAATGTATCCTAGCATTGCAGCAGATTATAAAACAAGGGACTACATGGAATTTTGAAGTCAATGAATTTGGCCTAATACTACTGAGGTAGATGGGATACTTTTGTGCACATTGAGTAACACCTTGCTCCTTCAGTGGTCTCCTTGGCTTCAGTGCGCCTGCTTGTCGAGTAAGGCACTACTTAATGCCTGCAAAAGTCTTATGATCTGGCCCATTATTTTCTGCTTGTTTGTTTATTTTTATATCCATTCACCTCTATCCCCGGTAAAGCTACATTATAGTGGAAAAATTTATCATAGAAAATAGTCCATTTCACCAGCTACCCTTTATCCATAATAAGGAACAAACATTTAGCTGATGTAATAATCTGAATGGCTGAACGTCCATAAATGTTTTAGAATTGTATATTCTCATTACTGATGTTAGAAGCTGATATATCTTTCTCATTTTATATTTCCAAACTGCCTGACTCCAAAAATTGCTAGCTCTCTGCTTTGGTTTGTTTGCCATAGAATATAGATGGTTTCAAGTGGTGTTGTATATTAACCATTTCATGCTTTACTAGAAGATGGAAAAAAAGGCCTTTTCATTGTCCGAAGGTATTGCGCTCCTGTGGGCAGGAATCAACATTAGAATTGCTGTAATTACCCTTTGATAGTCTTTTTTTCAGAGAATATCATTGTTAACCTTAGCATTTTTGCTGCGGATTAAGATCTTGGATACTACTGTGAGGCATTGATTTAAATGCCTTCATTATTTCCTTTACTTTTAAGATCAGACAAGCCTTGACAAAGAAGTTAATTGCAACCCAGTAGAAATACATTAATGTTTTCTTAAGGAAAACGAGTCATGTCTTGATTTTCAGCAAAGCAAATATCCTAATAATACAATATTTCCCTGAGACTTTTAAACTCTTCATATTCCCTTATTCATATATGTGGCTTATAACAACTATAATATCAATTACGGCCTCCATTTTCAAATAAGGCAATTCCAAAGTCCTGTATTCAGATCCTCAGTAGTATTTAGGTGCTTAACTTCCACTGATTTCAGTAGGAGCTAGATGCCTAAATGCATTTTGAGGATCTGGGCTCTAAATCCATACTTTTGCTTCTCAATAAACTGTAACAGATACCCGATGATGCTGAGCACCTCCAATTCCCGCTGAAGTTAATAGGAGAGTGTGACAGAGTACCGGGATCAGCCACCGAACCAGCACGCTGGTCACTCTTTAACCAGTTAGACCCTCAGGGAGAGGATTAAGGAGAGGAATTCATGATTTCTAGATTGGATTGGGGCTGGAAAGCTAATGAGCTCATTAGCTTGTTTACAAGGAGACAGGATAAAAGAGCACAGGAAGGAAGTGCAGGGTGGGAGGGGGGAGTGAGAGAGTGCGTGGACAGCCGGACAGACAGGTGGGCGAGTAGGGCCTGACGAAAAGGAGCGCTTTGGAAGAAGACCTCTTTTCTTTCCCCCCACTTTGGAGAAGGAGTAACAAAACTGGTTAACATTCTAAATACTGTGACTGCACTCGTATGTAGAAGGTGGAGGAGTGAAATACTGCAAACAAACTGCATGATGGTACCAATATGAGCAGAGGTCTCTGAGCAAAGCAAAGAGGTCGGGAGCAGTGGTACCCCTGTCAGACTTGGCGGATCCTTCCTTTATCCTTGCAGATAAAGAAGGTGATGGTGGAATTGGTGTAAATGTTTGGCAGACTGGGCGATGGAGGAGATTTTCCAATGCTGGTCGAACAGCAGAAACAAGTGCAGAAGACCTTGCGGAACTTCTAACAGTCCCGCCATTTGAAGAGAGATCTTCTTGCTTGCCTGGCAGGCTCAGCAACAACCAAAACCCCTGCAGGAGTTTATAAGGGAGTAAGCCCAGGTGCAGCAACAACTACTACAAAGTGTGGTGAGTCCTGCAGTGGGGCTTGGCAATCGGGCGCGGGTCTAGGCCCCTGCAAGATGGGCCCCGCAGACGACCCTGATGCCCTTTGTGGTCATATTGGAGAGAGTGGCTTTGGGGGCAGGATGGAATAGGGAAACTGGGCGCCATGGCTAGCACAGGAGACGCTCAGGAGGCCTATGTGGCTCTCAGTGAGGAGCTGACAAGAGATTGCAAAATGGTTAATGTGGCCAGCCTAGACTAGGTGGGCCTTTCGATGGGCAAGTCTCAGTAAAAATGTTGAATTGCAAGATGGATGGACTGGGGGATTACTGCCTCAGGCATTTGCCCCAAAACCGACAGACTAGGCCACTCGGCTGAGGCTGGACATCCAAGGTGTGGACATTACAGACGCTGTTATTCTTGAACAGTTCCTCTGCTGGTGGATAACCACATATGGGTCAGGTGGCATCAATCTGTTACCCTAGATGTAGCAATTAAACTAACAGAAGAGTTTGCAGTGCTGGACATTCCCGGGGGGTGGGGGGAGTTGGCAGCTTGCAGGTTAAGTGGCCAGATCTGGGGAGGAAGACCAGAGAACTTACATCCAGAAAGAGCACTGAGAAGAAGAGGGAGGAGCCCAGAGGAACATCGACGGGGTCTTGTCTGGTGTGTATTACCAGTGTGGGCAGCAGGAATGTGTAAAAAGAGACCGCCCATACACGGAGTGAAGGTTTACAGACTTCTGTGGTTGGACTGGGACTCCCAGCAGGGAGAAAGAAGGAAGCTACCAACTGTTCCTGTAGTGTTGGGGAGAAGGTATCAAAGGGGGCTGGTGGACACTGCCTCCACCTATTCGCTAATCAGGTGGGAGTTGGTGGAACTTTCTGGAGCAAGGGTGTGGCTCGTATGCATATATGAGTGAATAAGAAGCTCTGCCCTGTGGCACAGGTACCCCTGGAAGTTTGAGAGAAGTTCAAAGGGAAATGGGGTGGGGTAGTGGATGGGTTGCTCCACCCCTTCATATTAGGCACAGACTGGAACCCTTTCCTATTAGGAAAGCAAAGGGGCATCCGGAACCCTGGAGGAATGGAATGAAACCCAGGGGGAAAAAAGCCATTAAGTATAGAAGGGCTGGAAAATATTAGACAGGAGGACACAAGCCAGAGAGAAGATAAAGAAAGGGGAAGTACCCCGACAGGCGAAGGAGGAGTGAAAAAAAGACAAGGAAATAGTCTCATAGGCTAAAGATAACCCGGACATATTACCAGCAGTCCTATTAACAAGGAGACAGGATAAAAGAGCTTGGGAAGGAAGTGCAGAGAGAGAGAAGCAGGAGAGGGACACAGATGCAGACAGACAGACAAGGCTAGTAGGGCCTGACAAAAGGGAGAGCCCTGGGAGGAGACACCCCCTACTTTGGTGAAGGGGTAGTAGCACTGAATGACATTGTGCATACTGTGTGACTTCACTAGTATGGAGAAGGTGCAGGTGGAGTGAAATGCTGTAAATAACTGCACAGTTGTATCTGCACAAGAGAAGGTCTTTGAACAGTGTGAAGCAAAGTGGACGGGAGCAGTGGGTTCACAGTCACAGAGAGTCTGGTGGTCAGCACCTCTGAAAATCAGACCACTTTAGTGAGGTGTCAAAATATCCAAGTTCCTAACCTTTAAGTATCACAGTTTGATAGGTTAGTGTGGTGGACAGATCATTTTATGGCTGTCAAGGTATTAGCAACATACTGCAGCAGCATGGTGCTGGAAAGCTGGCTGAATGGGCTAGCTAGGGATTCCCCTCATGGAAGGAAAATAGTCAGTGGTGTAGAACTGACCTAGCGTCTGTATGCGACCCGGCCCTGGCATACCATATGTTCCTAGGGATAGGGTCCATGTGGAGCAGCTGCTAGACATTGCCTGTTGGGGTATGGGCGGGGATGTTGGTTAAATTCCTAGATTCCAAGGCAAAATTGACCATTGTGATAATCTAGTCTGACCACCTGTATAACATGGCCCACAGGACTTCCCCAAAATAATTCCTAGACCAGACCTTTTAGAGAAACCTCCAATCTTGATGTAAAAATGGTTAGTGATGGAGAATTCACCAGGTTAAAGAGCCTCCAGGCTGCTTTTACTTATGCAGGGTACCTACCCAGCCCCCAGCCAGCCCCAGGTTCTTGGGGTCTGCTAAGGATCTGGCTGCAAGTAATAATTAGGAAGAGATGATTTTATTGAGCAAAGCCCTAACAACTACTTCTTTAAGGGAAGCTACATGCTTCCATTTAAAATGTCCCGAATCAGAAGAAGCGTTCTTGGAAAGGACCCCAGGTGTCACTCCTTCTTTTGACAATTTTTCTGCTGGTCCATTTCCTGTGTTGTGTGTTGCCACAGCTTCTTAAGGCTGCACTACAGCTCAGTGCGTCTATTCTGACTTACTGGCCCCGAACACAAAGGGGCAGCTTTACATCAGAAAGGAACAAAAGCATTTATATCATTAATTGATCACCAGCCTGTATTAATAGTAAAATAATGTGGGGCTCTGAAGAAGGGTTGTGAAATCTGCTCCAGAGTGTGCTAAAACGAGTCAGTGGAACTTCATAGTGCGCAAAGTAAGCTCAAAACAAGAAAGTGGAGTACAGCTATAACAAGAGCAGGTAGTAACAGATTTGTTCCCATTCCAGCTGTCCAGTGTAAAGCCAGGTGATTGAGCACTGGAGAGGAAAGCTGCATCAGCATAGCCACACTATTAGACTAGTATCCATCCAGTAGAAAGGCAGGCACGAGAATGAACAGGTTTTCATTGGGGATAATCATGGCTCCGTTAAAGTTGTTAGGGTGTTTTGACTGTGTAAAGCAGTGGTGGGCAACCTGTGGCCTCTCAGGGTAAAATTTTTTTCATTTGCACGGCCACCCGCAGCTCCCAGTGGCTGTGGGTCACCATTCCCGGCCAATGGGAGCTGCGGGAAGCGGCATGGGCCACAGGGACATGCTGGCCGCTGCTTCCCGCAGCTCCCATTGGCTGGAAATGGCGACCCACAGCCACTGGGAGCTGCGGGCGGCTGTGCAAATGTAAACAAACTGTCTGGCGGCCCGCCAGCGGATTACCCTGATGGGCTGCAGGTTGCCCACCACTGGTGTAAAGGCTATAGGACCAAATCTTATCTAATAATATATTCGTTCTAGGCAAGGCACCATACTTTACCTGTGTTGTTTGGACTAAAGAATAGGAAAGCTGGAAATATCGTGTCCTGCCAAGGCACCACACAAGAAGTTATTTCTGAATCAGCTCATTCATTTAGGGAGGGGTTGAATGAACACGGTCCCATCTGCAAAAGCTTTTTTCCCCAGGGCCAGAAGACTTTCAGTCTCCGTGTCTGGTCCAGTAGATGAGCGTACATGGCAGCTCCATGTTCCTGTGCTCCCTCAAGCTCTAGGCTAAGTGCAGCAATGACAGCTTCCCCTTGTGTTATCGCAGCTCACGTTTAAAATAAACACTGAAAAAAAATTCTTTTTAAACAAAGATAAACTTGTTACCATATTTCTCCTCTCCGAGAAACCTTTGCCCCAGCATGTCTCCGGTACAACACGAACTCATCTCTGGCAACATGCAGGACCAGGTTGTGGCACCTTGGTACTGTGACTCTAACCTGCAGCCCAAAGATGAGAGGACATCGCTTTCTCCCTCAGACCCTTCCCAATAACAACTCTAATTAGAACAAGAGGTGCAGAGAATCCTTTGTGGTAAAATATAAAATTATGAAGAAAACGGCAGAGGAAAAGTGTAGCGTGGAAAACGAGAGTTCAGCTGCAGTAGCATGCACCACAGGTGGGAAAGGGAGAAAGACGAGTTCTTGTCATTCCGCTTCTGAATCTTTCTTTCATGCCCATCGGCATTTTGGCCCTATGGCTCATATTAGTTTGGAGCTGTTGAACACACGCAACTACCTGAGTCGTCAATGTGCTGCTATCGCAGGAAAGGCAACTGCAATTTTGGGTTGCATTCACAGAGGCCTAGCATGCAAGTCACGGGAGGTGATAGTACTGCTGTACTTGGCACTGATTAGGACAGTAGGATAATGGAGCAGCCTGCCTAGGGAGGTCATAGAAGCTTCTTCACTGGAGGTTTTCAAAAGGAGGCTGGGTAGTCATCTGTCTCGGATGGTTTAGACACACATCCTGCATCTTGCAGGAGGTTAGACTAGATGACTCCTGCGGTCCCTTCTAGCCCTATGTGATTTTACCTTTGACTTTCTGGACGTGCAGAAGTCTCAATCCGAGTTTACAGGCAGGATTGAGGAAGGTTTCAATGGACTCCTGAATTTAAGGATAGAAGATTTCTATGGATAATGAGAACATTCTCAGATTATGGAAGATATTTTAAAAACAGGGATGTAAGCTCTCATGTTTCAGTGTGTGACTGGGTGCCTGGGGTGGACCACACTGAGAATGCCACCTCTGGGCAGACTGCAAGAAACAGGGTAGACAGTGGTTGATTCTATATTTAGGTTCAGCAAGTCAGTAAAGTCAGTAAAGAACATCTGTAGCACCACACTGGTTAATAACAAGTCCCTTTTAGCCATTCCAGCCCTTGACTCTGACCCAGATAACCAAATCTAATATAGTGAGAGGTTATTGAAAACCCAGTTTGCCCTATGTGAGGTTCTTGCTAATTACAAAGGATCAATATGTATCTCTCATCTTACCCAAATATCACACAGTCAGCCAATCCTTAGTAAACTAACTAAAAGATGCTTAATAAAAGAAAAGAAGAGAGTTATAAATGGTTAATAGATCATATACATGCAAATGATTGCAAAGTCCTTATATCAGGTTTGTAGCAGTGATGGAATAGACTGCTGGCTTGTAAAATCTCTCTGGTAACTTTGGAAGATCCTCAATCCATAGTTCAAGATGCTCCTTTTTAGTTGTAAGTCCACAGTCCAGAGAATTAGAGCGGGATAGAGGCAAAATGGAGTTGCCTCAGAGGTCTTTTGCTGTGTGCATGGAAATTTACTGTCCCAAACAAAGCCCAAAGCCCCTGTGTATGGAAAGTTACTGGCCCAAGATGGAGTAGAGGGTCACATGAGCATATCACATGTCCCTATATGTTTTGCTGAATCACAGGGCATAGCCATTGATTCCTCACTGGATGAGGTATCCACAGGAAGAGGTAACTGGACGGGATGAGTTTCTTCGATGGCCCATTGTGAGAGTGGAGTATCCTTAATGGGCCATCAACACATAGTTGTCTAGCCGTGATGCAAATCTATCTGGAGGCTGTCACCCATGAACAAAACACATGTTGGAGATACAAATACATAGCCAATATTAATAACTTCAGATACAAAGATGATGCATGGATTTAATCAGGATAATCACACTTGATAGATTATAACGTTTCCATTGACACCTTACATGATACACTTTGTGCAAGATTTGTTGCAATTGTATAACAGTGGTAATATCAATGACATAAATGGTCATCTTTAATCATACAGCATCACACAGTGCATAAACCAGAAACTAATTTAAGAAAAAAACTTTTCTTATTGGCAGGTTATCCCCCAAATTGTTTTCTGGCTTTTTTTCATCTTCCTCTGAAGCACTCTGATATTGGCCACTGTTGGAGACAGGATCAGCTTCAGGTCTGGTCTAGTCTAGTATTTCCTATGTTCCTAGCAATTTGAATGGGTTAACTCAACATCAGGCTTTTCAGATGGAGCTGTGTGAGCAGGACACAGACTTTTCTTTTTCCCCACATAGTATTCTTTCTTTGTGTTACGTCCGCAATCTGTGCAGCTTCTGCACTCCTCCCACAGTGAGAGTAACTGCTAGGACTGGAGGTCACTCACATACATGATAAAATAATCATTCTTTTTAAGTCTCTGCTATAAAGAAGCAGGAAAGAGAAGGAATAAATTGGGTGACATTTGAAAGATCATTGACAGCACTAGCCAGTCATGTAAATAGTGTCTTGCATATTTAAACACACGCACAACTTTTAAATATAATTTTGCATTTAGCTAGTCTACAACAGCATCAAGAAATACTGTTGTGTATCCTGTAATGATTATTTAAGATGCAAAAGGAGAACAAGACAGCCTGCATTCATTCTCGTCTTCCCACTCAGACCCCAGTACCTTGCAGTTGCTGTGTCTTTATTGGGTTGCATATATGAGCTTGGTGTTTATTCAGTAACATCATAGCCAGATAGATTAGATTAGATGAAAACAGTATGCTGGACCTAATGTTGATTTATTGTAGGGTCACTTGAGGCCATATTATATACCGCTTTCCTTCCCGAGCAAACCCATTGGCTCCAATAGAACTTTACAAGGTGGAAGTCAGTGCAGAATTTGAGAACTTAAATCAGGATTGGATTTTTTTTTTAAAGATTGGCTTTTAGTGCAACAAGAAGTTATGGGCTTTGCTGCAGGAAGCACTGGGTGAAATTCTATGGTCTGTGTCATAGAATTATAGAATCATAGAATCATAGAATATCAGGGTTGGAAGGGACCCCAGAAGGTCATCTAGTCCAACCCCCTGCTCGAAGCAGGACCAAGTCCCAGTTAAATCATCCCAGCCAGGGCTTTGTCAAGCCTGACCTTAAAAACCTCTAAGGAAGGAGATTTTCCACCTCCCTAGGTAACGCATTCCAGTGTTTCACCACCCTCTTAGTGAAAAAGTTTTTCCTAATATCCAATCTAAACCTCCCCCATTGCAACTTGAGACCATTACTCCTCGTTCTGTCATCTGCTACCATTGAGAACAGTCTAGAGCCATCCTCTTTGGAACCCCCTTTCAGGTAGTTGAAAGCAGCTATCAAATCCCCCCTCATTCTTCTCTTCTGCAGACTAAACAATCCCAGCTCCCTCAGCCTCTCCTCATAAGTCATGTGCTCTAGACCCCTAATCATTTTTGTTGCCCTTCGCTGGACTCTCTCCAATTTATCCACATCCTTCTTGTAGTGTGGGGCCCAAAACTGGACACAGTACTCCAGATGAGGCCTCACCAGTGTCGAATAGAGGGGAACGATCACGTCCCTCGATCTGCTCGCTATGCCCCTACTTATACATCCCAAAATGCCATTGGCCTTCTTGGCAACAAGGGCACACTGCTGACTCATATCCAGCTTCTCGTCCACTGTCACCCCTAAGTCCTTTTCCGCAGAACTGCTACCTAGCCATTCGGTCCCTAGTCTGTAGCGGTGCATTGGATTCTTCCATCCTAAGTGTAGGACCCTGCACTTATCCTTATTGAACCTCATCAGATTTCTTTTGGCCCAAACCTCCAATTTGTCTAGGTCCTTCTGTATCCTATCCCTCCCCTCCAGCGTATCTACCACTCCTCCCAGTTTAGTATCATCCGCAAATTTGCTGAGAGTGCAATCCACACCATCCTCCAGATCATTTATGAAGATATTGAACAAAACCGGCCCCAGGACCGACCCCTGGGGCACTCCACTTGACACCGGCTGCCAACTAGACATGGAGCCATTGATCACTACCCGTTGAGCCCGACAATCTAGCCAGCTTTCTACCCACCTTATAGTGCATTCATCCAGCCCATACTTCCTTAACTTGCTGACAAGAATACTGTGGGAGACCGTGTCAAAAGCTTTGCTAAAGTCAAGAAACAATACATCCACTGCTTTCCCTTCATCCACAGAACCAGTAATCTCATCATAAAAGACGATTAGATTAGTCAGGCATGACCTTCCCTTGGTGAATCCATGCTGACTGTTCCTGATCACTTTCCTCTCATGTAAGTGCTTCAGGATTGATTCTTTGAGGACCTGCTCCATGATTTTTCCAGGGACTGAGGTGAGGCTGACTGGCCTGTAGTTCCCAGGATCCTCCTTCTTCCCTTTTTTAAAGATTGGCACTACATTAGCCTTTTTCCAGTCATCCGGGACTTCCCCCGTTCGCCACGAGTTTTCAAAGATAATGGCCAAGGGCTCTGCAATCACAGCCGCCAATTCCTTCAGCACTCTCGGATGCAACTCGTCTGGCCCCATGGACTTGTGCACGTCCAGCTTTTCTAAATAGTCCCTAACCACCTCTATCTCCACAGAGGGCTGGCCATCTCTTCCCCATTTTGTGATGCCCAGCGCAGCAGTCTGGGAGCTGACCTTGTTAGTGAAAACAGAGGCAAAAAAAGCATTGAGTACATTAGCTTTTTCCATATCCTCTGTCACTAGGTTGCCTCCCTCATTCAGTAAGGGGCCCACACTTTCCTTGGCTTTCTTCTTGTTGCCAACATACCTGAAGAAACCCTTCTTGTTACTCTTGACATCTCTTGCTAGCTGCAACTCCAGGTGCGATTTGGCCCTCCTGATATCTTTCCTACATCATGAAGGAGGTCAAGCTAGTTGATCACAATGGTCCCATCTGGCCTCCAGATCTATGAATCAAAATGTGGTTGATGGCTTTCATGTGTCATTGGATAAACTTGCCAAGATGAATTTATTTTAAAAGTTATATTTTTCCTGCCTTTTCTCCTAGAGCTAAAAGTGCACTGTTATTGAGTTGGTCTTATATACTCATTCAACCCCTTTTTGTGTGTCTTCCCCAGAGGATTGCCCTAGTCATCACCTATTCATGGTGGATACAGAGCACAGAACAGATGATTTTCTTATCTATGGATTTGTTAGGCATTTCTCACCAGGTTTCTGATTGCAACAGAAGAGGTATTTTTAAATCCAAATTTCTCTTAAATGAAGACTACCAGCAATTCATCATAGTATTGAAGGTGCTATGTGAAGAGACATGAAAAAAGGACTTGCGGGGCATTCCCTGTCATCTACAGTACCAAACAAAAATATCCTCATCTAATCACTAGGCAGATTAATGACCTAAACTTCAGGGAACAAAGTAAATCTTGACTCAGTGACCATCTGCCGTTAGAAAGTTCTGTCTATCTGACTAAGCTGATATAAATCTGACAAATGAAGGAATCCTGGATGGAGTCCAGATATTTGGCAGTAGCAGTTTGGCTTCACTGATGACCTTCCTGTTCCTATAATCTCTGGGTTGTAGGAAATGCTTACAGACTAAAGACTAAATCTTGGCCTCTGTGTACTCCCACTGATACCAGTGGAAGTTCCACATAAGTGTGTCCATATAGCCCTATATTGTCAGTTGTATGCAGGTGGGTGATCCCACCGCTGAACAGAGTTGCTCTTTGTCTGTGGTTCTTGTGGCGTGACTGGAAAGTACTGAGTGGAATCCGTGTGGTGTATCGTGGCCTCTAAGAATTATGTGAAACATCGGCATAGAGCTGTCATAATTCCACTAATGTGCCCAGCTGCTCTCTGAAATCACTGGTTAAGAAAGATAAAGCTCTTCTGACATTTTTTATTTACTTCTTCCTTGTCCCTCTTTCCTGCCAATTCTGTAGGGCAATTAAAAACAAAAGAAAACGGAAGATTTTTGTTCTAGAAATTATTAGTTCATATTCAGAGCAGTGAAATCTGTTTTGACATTGTGTAACAGAGCAGAGTACATGTTCCTAAGTGAATATCAACAACTACTGAAAAGAAAGAGAACATACCATGTTACTGGCAATTCACAATTCAGGCTTATAGTTGGATTATTAAACAAAAAACGTTCAGGGATGCTATGCACTTTTACACTGCAGTTTCGACTTAGCGATATACAAGTAAAGCACCTTTGACAATCCCACATGCTTTTGGGCCACTAATCAGGGGGGCTCTTCTAACATTCCAAATCCCTGAGTGGCTTCAAACAATTGCTATTTAAAAATACGAATCAGCATAACATAGAAATGTTTCCCTCTTCCTTTCCCAAATGTGGAATTCCCCCATAGTACACCTGCCCAGTTCCCATGTTAGGCAAGATTAAATCTTTCACCTTCAACTGCTTTTCTGTACAGAGAAAGCATTTGACCCTTTATTTCACCTCTTGCACGGCTAGAAATTGGGCTTCCATCCTACTGCAAATGGGGAGATTTCTGGTTTTACAACAGGATCCAGCACTTCCTTCTAGTCCTGGAAGCTCCTGTGATAAAGGACTTTAAAGGTCTGATGTTTTTTATTTATAGAAAAGCCCTTTAGGTTGTTTTTGTGGCCCTCTCGAAGACCGTTAGAGTTGGACTGATAGTGACTAAGTAAGAGGAAGGGATATGTAGCTTTAATAACGATAATTTTTTAAAACACACTACTAAAATATATATTGTATTATAGGTGGGGGCAAATAATATTGCCTCTTATTAAGGTTGCTGGACAATTCCCATTATAAGACCCTGTTTTCAGTTGTTGTATACATGTCATAGAATACTTACTACTATATTATAGGCAGAATTGGTAGCGCTGCCTATCATTATGGTTGCCTGACTCTTCCCATTATAAGACTTTGTTTTCAGTTGCTTAGAACTTTGCCGACTTGCAATGGTTTGGGATGAAATTTTCCATGCAGAGCATCTCCATCAGGTTGGAATTTGTGGGGAAATTTTAGCTAAATTAGTTCAGCTGTTGTTGAGGATGAGGTCAGGGACAAATACGTTGTTTTGCCATGTTAAAAAAAAAATCTGTTGACCTTTTAATTTGAGAAGCTGTACTGCCGCTGTGCTTTGGAGCAGGGACTTGAAATTTGGCAAGGAAGTGACTTTCGCATCACATATATGTACTTGTATACACAATACAAAAATGCATACATTAAAGCAGGGCTTTTTTTAAAAAAATAATTAAATCTATTTGATTGTAGCTCCAGAGTGTTTCCTTCCCACCAGCATCCGAGGAAAAGATCTTCATTTTCATTATGGCCAAAGCTTGGATGCTATCCTGCTTAAGGGCCTTGGATTTTCATTGCCTCTCTTTTCTCCCTTTTCCTTCTCATCCATTTACACGTATGTGACCACTCTAACATACTGGCATTTGTTTGGTTGGGAACGCATAGTGCCGCAGCTCCCAGTTTGTGTTGCTATCAGTGATAAAGCAAAGACTGCTCCACGCTGAATTATGAAAGCGGGTTCGCCGGTGGCAGCCCAATGGGTGGCTCCCAAGCCGCCTTTAAGGTAGCTCTTTATCATTAGTTTAACAACTAAATTCATGTCTTAACTGTGTTTTACAATGTAGCCCTCAGTCTATTTTTAAGTGACTTCTTGAGACCTGTATGAATTTTCATCCAGCAGCATTGATATCAACATGCTTTAATTTCAATTTGTATTTTTTTTGTTTTGTTTCTATAGTTTTATTTTTGGTGTTTGGATCTTTTTTGGGGGGTGGGAGGTGGGTAAAGGAAGGGACAACTTTAGGTACGTAGGGCCTGATCCAAAGTCCATAAATCACTGGGAGTCTGTCCATTGGGTCCACTGGGCTTCGGATCAGGCCCCTGGCAGAGTTCTCCGGATTACAGCAGCCGTACTCAAGACGGGCTTGATGCAAAGACTACGGAAATCCTTGGGAGTCTTTCTGTCGACTCCAGTGGCCTTGGAATTTGGCTCCAACACCAGAATAACTCCACCTGCAGCATAAACTGTCTCTCAAAAACACAAAAGAAAGAAAATGCCAAAGTGTGTTAGTTTTACTCATTTTTACTCTTGATTAGCAGAGGTACCTACAGCACACGTTGGTATTTTTCTGTTTTGCGGGGGATGTAAGTCTGGAGTCTGATGCCATGGCAAGCAGTAACTGAGAGAGAGACCATTCAAATCTGAAACTAACATCAGTCCACACGAATGAGGTTTCTACTTGCTGAAGTGTAACTAAATCCAACTTGCACATTTTCTTCTTCCTCACAGGTTGGACAAAGTTTGCTCGATTGACACGAGCATTGACTAACAGCCGAAGTGTTCTGCAGCAGCTAACGCCAATGAACAAAGCTGAGGTGGTGCACAAACACTCAAGATTAGCTGAAGTAAGTGTGAGACAGACTCCCGACTGCCCTTGTTTAAAAGACAGGAGGTGATGGATAAAGGAATTGGCATCATTACTAACTGACATTTTAATATAAAGAATAGTCTTCCCTGCTACTGATTTCCAAATACATCTTTTACTTATGTGAAAGAGCATATTAAATACATACAGCCACCTTTTCTGGATGGGGCATGACTGGTTCCCTTGCAAAAATACACAGACCTCTATTACCTGCATGGCCCTTTGTTCGTGTTTGTGTAACTGTCATTTTGGTGTATTAATCAGGTGATTGCGCACCTCAGAGTGCACAGTTATGTCATCTGCATGCAGTTTTACACTCACATATGAACAGATTGTGACACTTTTACTCCCAGTGAGTAGTAATTTGCTCCTCAAGTAATCCCAATGAAATAAATTGGACTGCTTGAGGATTAAGGTACTATCCCACAAGAGTCCCTGTTTGGCCACATGGCGATTTGCATGCACAGAGAGTGCACGTGTGCTTTTGTTCATGCATCTGTTGCACCCAGCTTTGAAAGTCTTTCCTGCTGTATTTTTGTCACATCTTGTTCTTTAAAAGCTGTAAATTAAACCACTGTTAGCCTGCAAACTTTTCCTTTAACAGTGCAAATAATGCAACAGGTGAATGCTTTCAGGTTAACCAGTTAAAAAAGATTTGCTGACCAGAAGACAGGGACTCTGTATCTCCCATTTCTCCCTTCCGGGTTTTCCATTTTTTTCCAGAGCCATCAACTTCAACCAGCTCTAGAATTGTCTGTAGATCAAAGAACCAGTTGATGGCAGAAATTAACCCCTTCCAGCCTAACAACACCCCCCCGCCCATCTCAGCACCCCTCACATGAGCTACTGAAAATGACAGTCCCAGTCTCTCTGTGCCAGAGGGCTTTTTTACTGAGTTCAGTGTTAAAGATTGATGGAGCATAAAATGTTTCCTCTTCTCTTCATAGTTTTTGTGCACATTTATAATGACGGTTCTGCTTTAATGAAATCAAAGTTGAAATCTTCTTCTGTTTTCCACTCTTCTCACTGCTGGTTTTTTCCCATGAACTGTCCGCCACAGCCACTGAGACAGCCGAGGTGATCCCATCTCTAGCTTCTCTGTCTCAATGACTTCTCAGTGCTCTGTGAACCTGGTTGTGTCCAGTGGTTCTGGGCAAGAAGTTTGCCACTCCAGATGAGATACAGCTTATGCAGGGCAGAATATGCTGCCTACGTTTCAATACTATTAACAGGGTTTGTCATTTGCAGACGAAAACAAGTCAGAGTACAATTGAGCAGCATGAAGTGGAACGATCCTTGTAACTCATGGTCTTCCACAGGCAAACCTGTTGCTTCTCACATGCCATCAAGCACAGCATGGGGATATTTAAAGCACAGAAAGAGACATGGTCTAATCTCTAATGAGGTTACAGTTTAATCTGAAATGAGACTCAACAATTGAGAGCAACGAAGAGTAGAGGGGATTGAAGGTAGTGTCCATCGGATCACAGTTACATCGTTAGCTGTTGCACACCTTGTAACTTGAAAGTGTTTTTTTTTCTTTTAATTTGTAACAGAGTGGCTGGCCCCTTAAGGGCTAGACTAGAGATCTGGGGCCAGCCAGCCCTAGTTACTAAGGTGGCACATGCAAGCAGGGATCCGCTGGCTCCCCTATAAAGAGCAGTGGGGTGCTGCAGAGAGGGGGTGCTCAGGGGCACCAGAGTGAAGTACAGAGGCTGCCGGGAGTGAGCAGGCTCCAGCAGAGGAACCGGGGGGAGCTAGGGAGCAAGGCTACAGGCAGGCGAAGTGAGGGGGCGAAGAGTAAATGGAAGGACTTAAGGAGGGATTGGAGAACTTGATTTTGAATGTTTTGTTAACAACACTGCACTGTCCACTGTCTTCTCTGAGTAAAAGCCTTGCTTGGTTGCTTCCATTGAGTTTTGCCATTGACTTCCATGCAGCCAGGATTTCACACCCTAATCTTAGCAACACCTTTCCTCTCCTGCAAAGAAGAATGAAAAACGTTAATTAACTGCAAATTTGTAATTGCAACACTTTTATACTTTGATTCATGCACTTAAATATTGTTCTGTTTATTTCAGACTCTCTCACTCCCTAGTCATCAAGAATACATTCCAGATTTGAATATTTTGACAAGTATGACAGTTCTGTTTGCCATGTAGCAGCCACTGTGAATATGGTACATTAGCTCCAGTAAGGGGTACTGAAAGTGATGCAGTAGTACAATCGGTTCCTGGAGACTGAATGCATTTACTCTATCCTAATACCCATTTGGAATCCAAAATCCTAAATCTGCTGTTGGTTCCAAAGTATATATAGGTCTTTCATTTGGCAGCTCAATAAGTTAGTAAACCAGTGTAATCACTGTTTTGTTCCTTCCCACTTTAATTTCTCATGTTGGATTGAGATAAGTGATAATTAGACTAGCTAGAATAAATTGTTTTGGCTCTTTTACAAGGTTTGCAGTTCTAGATTTTACAAAGGTGAGTGTGCAGAAGATACTGGGAAAATACAAACTTTTGAAACTGTATTGAATGTATAAATATGTCCTAGGTCAGTACTATTCAGTGTTTTCATTAGTGAGTTGGAAATGAGACTGTGCAAATGAAAAATGAAATCAATGATAACTTAAAATTGACTTTTTAATGGCAACAACGTTTTGTGCAGTCTGGAGAGAAAGGTAAGGAAGCATACATTGTAACCCCGTCTAGTCATACAATTGCAAGCAGTTAGACCAGATCTTATGAACCTAGTGTTTTACTTTAAAAGGAAGTCAGCCAATGAGGCTACAGTCCAGTAGATTGCTGAGCAGGATAATGTTTTGGCTACTTTTTAGATTCAGATAGAGTTCAGATATGAAAGCTAAGCTTTCCAGGACCTGTAGGTATGAATGGGATCTCATATTTTTAACTGCAGGACCTGAGCTGGCACAGCTGTATTCAGATGGGCCTCATGCCAGTTAGTTGGCAGAGTACTTTTACTTTGAACTTTTGAGCAGTAGTTGTTGGCCTTGTTTTCGCTCTGTCCATCTGCAAGTGATCTTTGTTTTTGTAAGGTTACCCTTACGCTTTACACTTTTCCCATTCGTTGAGTGATAGCTACCTCCACCCATTCCTACATGATTTATGCACTGATGAGCTCATGAGATTAACCAATTAAATAATTTAGAAACTACAGGTAGCCTTGGAACCTTCAGGGTATAACGAAAACATTCTCTCCTTAATTCTATGTATTACACAAATTCAGAAGGCACCCATTATAACAAATGTTAACTGAACGCCATAACATCTGTGTTTCTTTCCTTTTATAGGTTCTCCAGCTTGGGTCTGATATTCTTCCTCAGTATAAACAAGAAGCTCCAAAGACTCCACCGCACATTATTTTACACTATTGTGCTTTTAAGACCACCTGGGACTGGGTCATCTTAATTCTAACCTTCTATACAGCAATTATGGTCCCCTACAATGTCTCCTTCAAAACGAAACAGAACAACATAGCTTGGCTGGTGTTGGACAGTGTGGTGGATGTTATTTTTCTGGTTGACATTGTTTTAAACTTTCATACAACCTTTGTTGGCCCTGGGGGAGAGGTTATATCTGATCCCAAACTCATAAGGATGAACTACCTGAAAACTTGGTTTGTGATAGACCTCCTGTCCTGTTTACCTTATGACATCATCAATGCCTTTGAGAATGTGGATGAGGTAAGCAATCTCAATCTGTATGAAATTGACTGCCCTGGGTTATTTCTAATTTTGAATTCAATTAGGGCCCCATTTATATTCACTATAGTGAATTGAAACTCTGTGCAAACATTGGAGGATAAAATTTGGCTGTTGGGCTTTTCACTAAGCAGCATTGTCCTGTATGGGAAGGGAAAGTGTCTTGCTAAGCAATACAAGAGAATATCCATGGTGTGCGTGATTTATAAAGTTATGGGGCAGGATTTTAAAAATTGTTCACTGTTGACCTAACTCTTCTTCCACTGAAGTCAATGGCAAAGCTCCCAGTGACTTCAGTGAGAGCAGAGACCAGTCCACCTCTGAATGGTTTTGAAAATCCTGGCCAGAATTGCTATTTATACCCTGCTGTTTTTCCTTTCCTCCTTGCAACATCTTTTTCAACTTCTGTTTGAGAGATGAACTCCACTACTGTCTGTATTGTCTGCATTTTAAAAGGCTTAATTAGACCCATATCTTGAATTTTTAGAGACTACTTGAGAAAAAAGTGAAAAGCTTAAAAGGCCACTGAATTAAAGCTTCTTAACTTTTAGCCCTAATAACATTTTTTAAAAAAAAAATCAAGCTTGTAGGCTAAGATAATGGAGAAACAAGCAATAACTACAACTAATAATGCATACATGAAACACTGTAGACAAAATTCATTATTAAAATGCAGCCATAATGGTATCAGAACTCATTTTAATTTCCCTTTGGGGCCTCGTATCCTTCGGACGTTAAACAGATGAAAAAGTCTTTGTTCATTTTTTATTATTTGAACTGTTATTTGTTTGAACAGTACAAGTGAGTTTTTTTTTTAATCCTTAAAGAAGTCTCATCACTGCAATTATGTAGCCTCACTTTAAAAAAATCCACACTCCTATTTCTTAACTCAGGTTTTTTGGTACAGATTTTGCAAAGCTCTTTTTAAATGCCACCCCTGCCTCTCTACTCAGTATAATCTTTTGACATTGTTCCATTTTATTTATAGAAAATGTAACAGAAGTAATAATCCTTGCAGTTTAAATGCAAGCTCATATGAGGGCTATCTCTCTGGAATCAAGTTATACAGACAATCAATGTAAGAAGCTGATCCTAACAAGGTTGTTAATGTACCATAGCTTATTAACATAAGAAGAAATACTAGTTCCATGTTAGCAAGAACCTGATTTTACAAAAATATAATGGGTGTTCAGGTTTGTGTGTTTGAATGTGGAAAACGAGCAGGACATGCATCATGGCATATAAACTATATATGCAGTTTTGCAGATTGCTAACGTCTTTCTCTAATGCGTCATGGAAAGCAACTCACTTCGGATATTTGTAAAAGGGCATTGATTATACAAGAAATTACTGGCTCTGTGTGTGTGTATAATATTAAAAAAAACCCCACCAACAACAAACACTAACAAAAAGGGGATTGTGAGCTACTCTAGGCCTAGAGCAATTATCACCAAGCTGCCAACAAAGTAGATATTTGACAGTTTCCACTCCTGTTAAGTGAGCGAGCAATTTGTTGTATTTCTCTTTCATAAAATTTCATCATGTAGATCTGGAACATTTCAAAGAAGGATGGCTATTAGGAATCTAGTACTAGTGCCTGAAAAACAGGCTCTAGGGGCCTTTGAAGTCACCTGTGTAATAAGGCACTGAGCTCTTCTCCGCTACTCAATTTTCCTTTTTCTCTGCATGCCAGCGGAGTCTTTTCTGATAGAGATGGCAGGTGTTTTCATTTATTACAGTTTAAATGTACATCTTTTTTGCAGGTTTTTTGTTTTCTAAAAGGTTGTCGTTTGCGCTTTATCTTCATTTGGCTTTGACTTTTTTGAACTGATGGCTTTCCTGAGAGAGAACTTTTGGGCTTGGTACCAGCAATTCTCCCAAATGATATTGATGTGATAAGGAAATTGAGATACTCAGGTTGGAAGTGCTGTGAGAAATATTTTCACATACTATAGGTCTGATGAGAAGGTGGCTCAATTTCCTCCTGGAGCTAGGTAAGAGAAAGACACATGTTTCTTCTGGAAAGTGCCTTGACTTCAAATTGTTCACTGTGGCACTGAAGAAAAAAGAAGGGAATGGGTAAGGAACTTGGCTACAAGCTGCATCTTGAAGCAATGCTCAAGGCATACCCATCAGAAGTCATTGTTGTGGAATCAGCACCTATTGACCTAGCACTTATGAAAAGTTTTCTGCTCCATTTTGGGCACATGGCTTGGCAATGAAGGATGGCCCAAAGGCAGGGTTAATCCCAAGAGGCTTTACAGAGTCCTATACAGGCTCTTCAACTTGCATCCTGGCCCAACATTCCCCTCCAATCCCACAGCAAGGAGGGAGGAAATTCTTGGCTCTCTTTGCCTTCTGGAAATTTTGGGCTATGCTCTTATGTTGGACCCCTGCAGATCATAAGTCCAACCCCCATTTTTCCCACAGGGCTCATCAGATGCACTGGCCATTTCTGGTGGGGATGAAGGCAGGTGGTAGAGTGGTAGCCCATGTTGTAGCTTTTCCTCTCTAGCGCCCTACAGTGCACCCTCAGTGAGTGTTGAAGGGAAGGGCAGGAGCTTTAAAATATGGATCTCTGAGACCAGTAGCCCTGCATGCACAGTGCACACACATCTGAATTTTGCCCAGAGAGAACAAAATGTAGACTACTAGCTCCCCACAGTCCACTTTAAGATACACACTCTCAATTCTATGCCATAAACTAATGATATCTTTGTGTGTATGTGTGTGTGTGTGTGTGTGTGTGTGTGTATATATACCTACGGGAACCCCCTGATCATTCATATATATATATGAATGTTCTTCTGCACAGTCTGAAATGGCGATGTCCCTTGGGATTGTGTTTGTTTGGAGGGGGTAGCCTACTGCCTTCTGTCCTCAACCGTTCCAGGCTCCTGTAGCAGCAGGATGAATCTCTGGTCATTGAATGAGTTCCCTCCCAGTTCCATACTCAACTGCATATTGCTACCATGGGTAATTAATGGTAATTAACATATATGAATGGTCAGAGGGTTCCCGTAGGTTCTTATACAGTAATTAATTTATTGCAATATAAGCATACGGATCTCAGTATTTCTTTTACAGGCCACAGTGTGAATAATTAACTATTTCATAATTCTGTTACTGTAGTTAGGAAAGAAATAGGAAGGATATGCCAAGAAACCTGAAATGAGGGAATGTATGGAAAGAGAATGCTGGGCTATCATGTTTAAAAACAGGGAATGTTGGCTAGACTGGGTGTTTTACGACTGATTTCACTGGGAACAGAGTTAGGCCAGTGCTGAGAACTTTTTGAGAATTCAGCCGTAAGTGTATATGACTGCATTTTATTGCTCAGTGGAAATAGAGTCACAGCAGTAAAATGTGGAGGAAAAGGATTATGACACTAAGATGTAGGAGGAGAGGATTAGGACGATTTGATGCAGATGAAGAGGTGTAGCTTTACACAGTAAGAGTTATAGAGGCATCTTATAAAGAGCTTAAGAGGATTTGGATGATGTGACTGGAAGGGAGAAAGGTAGGATAATGAGAGAGAGGGAGAACCACACAGTGAAAGCAATCTACATTGACATGATAGATGGAACATTATGTGTTTAAGTGGTATTAGGGAGGTAGGAAAACATGGTAAAACATGTTGAAGAGAAATACTTGGAGAGGAATTGAATAATTCTTTTGCAGATCACCTGCCATAGCTAGGTAAATGGGTAGGATAACACAGGGTTGGAAATCAGAAAAATGCCAGGTGTCATAGTTAGTTGGAAAATATTAGATACACTATTAGCTTAAGCCGGTTTAAAAAGAAAAGGCTAAAATGTTCAGACTTGGAAGCATAAGCATCTTAACGCAGCTCTGAAAATCTGGGTTCACAGCTCTGAAAATCAGGCCACCTAGTTAACCGCTAAAGTAAAAATGAAGGTGTCTAAAAGTTTGAAGATTTGGGACCAGTTTTTTTTAAACAAAGTCTTGAATCTGAAGTTTTTACTCATGCAAAACTCCTGTTGACTTCAGTGGTATTTATAAATATGACAGGTCTGCAACAACAGCAGCAACAATACCATGCTTACGCCGTGGAGGTCTATACCACTGAATGGCCGTGACCACACTGTAGGGCTTTATTCCAGGCGTCTGAGTGCTCCACAGTGTGTGTACTGATTTGGTGCAGCCAGGTTAATTGTGAGTGACCATGCAACCACTGACAATCTGTGACTGAGCAGTGTCCCCTCCTGACCTCAGATCTGATTTTTTTCAGCGTTCGATGTGTGGGGACTTTGTCTCCAAGGTGGGTGACGTGATCCCAAAGGGCCAGCCTCTGGCCAATGGTGGCGTCAGTCCTCTCAAGGCCACTTCTCAATGGCATAGGACTGAGGAGTCTTGGGTACTGGTGCTTAGATACTAGGGTGATGAGTGCAGTATAATAACTCAAGTAGAATAGAATCATCCAAAAATTAGTTCTTTGGAAAGTGGAAGACACTCCTTCAAATTGTTTTCCCATCAGTTTAAATAGGGCTGGATCCTTCATGGACAGATTTCATAGTTTTACTAAATGGTTAGTGCTCTTAATATTGCTGTGAATTTTGGTTTAAATTAATGAGGTTTCTGGTTAGTAATGAAGCAAAAAGTGGAAGTTTTAGCCCATCTCTGCAAGAAAAATGGCCCTAGAATAACACATCTGGTACTGTAAAGAGTGAGGTAGGAAGTCTCGATATGGAGGTGGATTTGTGGGGTGGTAGAACTGGATAGCAGCCTGGGTTTTCAAATGGTTCGTTTTAGGCACATTCCTCTGCACCTTACGTTAAAGTTCAAGAACCCGTGGCTGGAAGTTAAAGCCAGACATGTTCAAACTGGAAATACAGTAGAACCTCAGAGTTATGAACTGACCAGTCAACCACACACCTCATTTGGAACTGGAAGTACTTAATCATGCAGCAGCAGCAGAGACAAAAAAAAAAAAGGCAAATACACTACAGTACTGTGTTTAAACATAAACTACAAAAAAAAATAAAGGGAAAGCAGCATTTTTTCTGCATAGTAAAGTTTCAAAGCTGTATTATGTCAATGTTCAGTTGTAAACTTTTGAAAGAACAACCATAACGTTTTGTTCAGAGTTACAAACATTTCAGAGTTACAAACAACCTCCATTCCCGAGATGTTCATAACTCTGAGGTTTTACTGTAAAGCACACATTTTTAACAGGCAGGGTGATTGGTCATTGGAATAAACTACCAAGGAACGTGGTGGATTCTCCATCTTTTAAATTCTTCACATGAAAACTGGGTGCTTTTCTAGAAGATATGCTTTAGTCATGATAGGTTTCAGAGTAGCAGCAGTGTTAGTCTGTATTCGCAAAAGGAAAAGGAGGACTTGTGGCACCTTAGAGACTAACCAATTTATTTGAGCATAAGCTTTCGTGAGCTACAGCTCACTTCATCGGATGCATTCAGTGGAAAATACAGTGAGGAGATTTATATACATAGAGAACATGAAACAATGGGTGTTACCATACATACTGCAATGAGAGTGATCACTTAAGGTGAGCTATTACCAGCAGGAGAGCAGGGGGGAATTATCACTACAAAAGGTTTTTTCCTCCCCACTCTTCTGCTGGTAATAGCTCACCTTAAGTGATCACTCTCGTTACAGTATGTATGGTAACACCCATTGTTTCATGTTCTCTAACGAGAGTGATCACTTAAGGTGAGCTATTACCAGCAGAAGAGTGGGGAGGAAAAAACCTTTTGTAGTGATAATTCCCCCCTGCTCTCCTGCTGGTAATAGCTCACCTTAAGTGATCACTCTCGTTGCAGTATGTATGGTAACACCCATTGTTTCATGTTCTCTATGTATATAAATCTCCTCACTGTATTTTCCACTGAATGCATCCGATGAAGTGAGCTGTAGCTCACGAAAGCTTATGCTCAAATAAATTGGTTAGTCTCTAAGGTGCCACAAGTACTCCTTTTCTTTTTAGTCATGATGAAATTCTATGGCGGCCAGACTAGATGAAATACACGAATCTGTACATATCACACTGAGACAGAGAGAGGTTAACAGTGTAATATCATTTTTATTACCAATTTTGATCTGCTATAGTGGTAGCAGAAACTTCCATGCATTAATTTTACTAGCCAAAATAGCAATTGTTATAAATTGAAAGTTGATTCAATTAGTTCATCAGTAATACCATTTACAATAACCTACCAAAAGTGTTACCTTTCCGAAAGTACTTAAATGAAGGGTTTATGAGATCTAATTTCAATGTGCTAGCAAGATGAATTGACGTACTTAATAAGAAAGTAGCACTGGTACTAAATGATACAGTCTGATGATAGCTACTTCCGTTTTTCTCCAAGTGGCTGACAGAAACCCCACCCAGAATTTTCCACTGAATGCATCCGATGAAGTGAGCTGCAGCTCATGAAAGCTTATGCTCAAATAAATTTGTTCATCTCTAAGGTGCCACAAGTCCTCCTTTTCTTTTTGCGGATACAGACTAACACGGTTGCTACTCTGAAACCCACCCAGAATTGAATCACTAGTGAAGCTAAGGGTTAAACCATGCTGAAAACTCGAGTAACACAATGACAGAAGTGATCAGACTGAGCCTTGGCAATTTCTCATTTCCATGCAGTTATTATATATGAAGAATACCACATTCCCTCTGTGCTATGCAGAAAAGTATACAATGTAATAAATACAATGGCTTGCTTAGCATGGTCAAGAATAAATTTAGTCTTGCTTAAAGCATACGATACAGTGATAATGGATCAAACTCATTCCTAATGCAAGTCCATTGAAGTTTTCTGAATTACACCGGGAATGAATTTGTTCCAATGTATTTGTCTGTAGTGTCAGATTCTATTCAAGTTTTATAGCCAATGATTTAAAGTATAGGATATTGAATTTTAATTACGCTTTTCATCTGGCCTTTTCTTTTTGTTATGTACTGTATACATTACTGGGAGACAGATGTGGGACAGAAGTCATTTCAATTCATACCGTTAGTGAAACATACACTAACTAACACAGAGTCTAATTGGGCTAATTCCATGTGGAATACTTTCAAGGGAAGCATTGAGTCCTGCCTGCTTGTCTCTCTGGCATAAGGAGGAGAGGGTTAGGAAGAAATCAAGGCAACTGAAGGAACCTTTTCAGATGCAGACCTAAATAACACTGACTGCAGTGGCACAAATCTGTAATATTCAAATTACTTCATGCAAAAGGAAGTGGAGGGAATAGTACACTTTACAATATTTGGAGCATAAAGTTCTCATACGCAAAATGGAGTCCAAAGATGGCATAGGAAAAAAAAATTAAATGGCTAAATAGAAAAATATCCCTTGTTTTCAAAGGTAGATGTCATTGTAATTTGACATGGTCCTTAGAATCATAGAATATCAGAGTTGGAAGGGACCTCTGGAGGTCATCTAGTCCAACCCCCTGCCCAGAGCAGGACCAATCCCCAACTAAATCATCCCAGTCAGGGCTTTGTCAAGCCTGACCTTAAAAACTTCTAAGGAAGGGGATTCCACCACCTCCCTAGGTAACGCATTTCAGTGCTTCACCACCCTCCTAGTGAAAAAGCTTTTCCTAATATCCAACCTAAATCTCCCCCACTGCAAATTGAGACCATTATTCCTTGTCCTGTCATCTGCTATCACTGAGAATAGTCTAGATCCATCCTCTTTGGATCCACCTTTCAGGTAGTTGAAAGCAGCTATCAAATCCCCCCTCATTCTTCTCTTCTGTAGACTAAACAATCCCAGTTCCCTCAGCCTCTCCTCATAAGTCATGTGTTCCAGACTCCTAATAATTTTTGTTGACCTTCGCTGGACTCTCTCCAATTTTTCCACTTCCTTCTTGTAGTGTGGGGCCCAAAACTGGACACAGTACTCCAGATGAGGCCTCACCAATGTCGAATAGAGAGGGACGATCATGTCCCTCGATCTGCTGGCAGTGCCCCTACTTATACATCCCAAAATGCCATTGGCCTTCTTGGCAACAAGGGCACACTGTTGACTCATATCCAGCTTCTTATCCACTGTAACCCCGAGGTCCTTTTCTGCAGAACTGCTGCCTAGCCATTCGGTCCCTAGTCTGTAGCTGTGCATTGGATTCTTCCGTCCTAAGTGCAGGACTCTGCACTTGTCCTTGTTGAACCTCATCAGATTTCTTTTGGCCCAATCCTCCAATTTGTCTAGGTCCCTCTGTATCCTATCCCTACCCTCCAGCATATCTACCACTCCTCCCAGTTTAGTGTCATCCGCAAACTTGCTGAGGGTGCAATCCACACCATCCTCCAGATCATTAATGAAGATATTGAACAAAGCCGGCCCCAGGACCGACCCTTGGGGCACTCCGCTAGATACCGGCTGCCAACTAGACATGGAGCCATTGATCACTACCCGTTGAGACTGACAATCTAGCCAACTTTCTACCCACCTTGTAGTGCATCCATCCAGCCCATACTTCTTTAACTTGCTGGCAAGAATACTGTGGGAGACGATGTCAAAAGCTTTGCTAAAGTCAAGGAGCAACACGTCCACCGCTTTCCCCTCATCCACAGAGCTAGTTATTTTGTCATAGAAGGCAATTAGATTAGTCAGGCATGACTTGCCCTTGGTGAATCCATGCTGACTGTTCCTGGTCACTTTCCTCTCCTCTAAGTGCTTCAGAATTGATTCCTTGAGAACCTGCTCCATGATTTTTCCGGGGACTGAGGTGAGGCTGACTGGCCTGTAGTTCCCAGGATCATCCTCCTTCCCTTTTTTAAAGATGGGCACTACATTAGCCTTTTTCCAGTCGTCCGGGACTTCCCCGGATCGCCATGAGTTTTCAAAGATAATGGCCAATGGTTCTGCGATCACATCCCCCAATTCCTTTAGCACTCTCAGATGCAATGCATCCGGCCCCATGTACTTGTGCATGCCCAGCTTTTCTAAATAGTCCCAAACCACTTCTTTTTTTCACAGAGGACTGGCCACCTCCTCCCCATGCTGTGCTGCCCAGTGCAGTAGTCTGGGAGCTGACCTTGTTCGTGAAGACAGAGGCAAAAAAAGCATTGAGTACATTAGCTTTTTCCACATCCTCTGTCACTAGGTTGCCTCCCTCATTCAGTAAGGGGCCCACATTTTCCTTGACTTTCTTCTTGTTGCCAACATACCTGAAGAAACCCTTCTTGTTACTCTTAACATCTCTCGCTAGCTGCACCTCCAGGTGTGATTTAGCCTTCCTGATTTCACTCCTGCATCCCCGAGCAATATTTTTGTACTCCTCCCTGGTCATTTGTCCAATCTTCCACTTCTTGTAAGCCTCTTTTTTGTGTTTAAGATCAGCAAGGATTTCACTGTTAAGCCAAGCTGGTCGCCTGCCATATTTACTATTCTTTCTACACGTCGGGATGGTTTGTCCCTGTAACCCCAGTGAGGGTTCTTTACAATACAGCCAGCTCTCCTGGACTCCTTTCCCCCTCATGTTATTCTCCCAGGGGATCCTGCCCATCAGTTCCCGGAGGGAGTCAAAGTCTGCTGAAGTCCAGGGTCCATATTCTGCTGCTTTCCTTTCTTCCTTGTGTCAGGATCCTGAACTTGACCATCTCATGGTCAGTGCCTCCCAGGTTCCCATCCTCTTTTGCTTCCCCTACTAATTCGTCCTGGTTTGTGAGCAGCAGGTCAAGAAGAGCTCTGCCCCTAGTTGGTTCCTCCAGCACTTGCACCAGGAAATTGTCCCCTATGCTTTCCAAAAACTTCCTGGATTGTCTGTGCACCGCTGTATTGCTCTCCCAGCAGATATCAGGATGATTGAAGTCGCCCATGAGAACCAGGGCGTGCGATCTAGTAGCTTCTGCGAGTTGCCGGAAGAAAGCCTCGTCCACCTCATCCCCCTGGTCTGGTGGTCTACAGCAGACTCCCACCACGACATCACCCTGGTTGCCCACGCTTCTAAACTTAATCCACAGACTCTCAGGTTTTTCTGCAGCTCCATACTTGAGCTCTGAGCAGTCATACTCCCTTACATACAGTGCAACTCCCCCACCTTTTCTGGCCTCCCTGTCCTTCCTGAACAGTTTATACCCATCCATGACAGTATTCCAGTCATGTGAGTTATCCCACCAAGTCTCTGTTATTCCAATCACATCATAATTCCTTGACTTTGCCAGGACCTCCAGTTCTCCCTGCTTGTTTCCCAGGCTTTGTGCATTTGTATAAAAGCACTTGAGATAACCCGCTGATCACCCCTCATTCTCAGTATGAGGCAGGAGCCCTTCCCTCTCACACGCTCCTGCTCATGCTTCCTCCTGGTATCCCGCTTCCCCACCTACCTCAGGGCTTTGGTCTCCTTCCCCCGGTGAACCTAGTTTAAAGCCCTCCTCACTAGGTTAGCCAGCCTGCTCACGAAGATGCTCTTCCCTCTCTTCATTAAGTGGAGCCCGTCTCTGCCTAGCACTCCTCCTTCTTGGAACACCATCCCATGGTCGAAGAATCCAAAGCCTTCTCTCCGACACCACCTGCGTAGCCATTCATTGACCTCCACGATTCGACGATCCCTACCCCGGCCTTTTCCTTCCACAGGGAGGACGGACGAGAAGATCACTTGCGCCTCATACTCCTTTATCCTCCTTCCCAGAGCCACGTAGTCTGCAGTGATCCGCTCAAGGTCATTTTTGGCAGTGTCATTGGTACCCATGTGGAAAAGCAGGAAGGGGTAGCGGTTCGAGGGATTGATGAGTCTCGACAGTCTCTCCGTCACATCTCGAATCTTAGCCCCTGACAAGCAGCAGACTTCTCTGTTTTCCCGGTCAGAGCGGCAGATAGATGACTCAGTCCCCCGAGGAGAGAGTCCCCGACCACCACCACCCGCCTCCTTCTCTTGGGAGCGGTGGTCGTGGAACCCCCAACCTTAGGACAGTGCATCTCATGCCTTTCAAGTGGCAGAGTCTCCTTCTGCTCCCTTCCCCCAGACGTATCATCTGGGCCACTCCCCTCACTGGTACCTGTGGAGAGAACATGAAAATGGTTATTTACCTGTATCTGCGTTGCTGGTACATGGACGTTCCCTCTTCTTCTTCTGGAGGTCACATGTTGCCAAATTTCTTCACCGTCCTCCTGTCCCCGCTGCGCAGCCTGCTCTGAATCTTCAGAACCTTGTGCCCGTAGAAGCATATCCTGACTTCTGTCCAGGAAATCTTCAGATTCTCTTATGCAACGCAGGGTCGATACCTGTTGCTCCAGACCTTCAACCTTCTCTTCCAATATGGAAACCAGTTTGCATTTTGTACACACAAAGTCGCCTCTGTCCTTTGGAAGAAGGACAAACATGGCTACTGAGAACTTTGTAGTTCTTTAAGTAGTCCTTACTTTTGTTAAAGACATGCTAAGGGCAGGATCTGTGAAATTGACAAGAAAGCCCCCCCTGCCCTGGAGAGCTGAGTGGCTGGACCCTGTGCCCAGCTAGGAGCTGGAGTGAGAATTTGGGGTAGCTTTGGACCTTGCTCCCAGCTGGGCAGATGAGAAGCCCGAGTGGCCCCCTGCTGCTGGGCAGCTTTGTTAATTTCACAGTGAGCCGTGAAATTGACAAGACTGCCTAGCTCCGGCGGGGAGGGAGGGAGAGCCTCGAAGCGGGGTCAGCTGGACCCTAGTGGTGAGAAGCCTTCTTTGGCTTCCCTCAGCCTAGCTCCCGGCAGGGCACGGAGAGGCAAGAAGCCCCAGGTGGGGGGGCAGCCAGGCTCTTGGCAGGGAGCTGCCCATGGAGCTAAGAGATCAGACTCTCAGCTCCCCACACTGCCCCTCTTTGGTCGGTGGAAGTGCTCCTGGTGAGGACAGCCACCACCGACCCAAGGAGTGTCCTGTGGACCTGCACTACTGCAGGAATTACTGCGGTGGCTGTAAGTCGACCTAATATAGGTCGACTTAGGTTTGTAGTGTAGACATACCCTGAGAAACCCCTCTGAGTATTCCTTCACTGCTCTCTCCTTGATCTGGGGGTGAGGATGTGGTAGTTTGCTGCTGGCCTATCATCAGGAAATTACATCATTCCACTTTCTGGCTATTAGTGGGAAGGTTGGAGCCAAGGCTTCACCCAGTCCCTGCCCCTCCTCATCCACTCCCTTCCAGCCTGCTCTGCGAGGGGAGTAAAGGCTCAGTCCTACAGTGATTGAAGTCGGTGGCAAAACTCCCTTTGACTTCAGTGGTGTAAATGGGATTCTGTTTGTCTGGATCAAAGTTCTCAGTAGCCTGTGCAGAGCTTATTCCCATATGGCCACATGACGACATATAGGATTGGGGGGAGGGATAGCTCAGTGGTTTGAGCATTGGCCTGCTAAACCCAGGGTTGTGAGTTCAATCCTTAAAGGGGCCATTTAGGGATCTGGGGCAAAAATTGGGGTTTGGTCCTGCTTTGAGCAGCGGGTTGGACTAGATGACATCCTGAGGTGCCTTCCAACCCTGATATTCTATGAATCCAGCCCTAAATTTAGTCCTTAAAAAGTTGCTTTTTATTTTTCTTGCACTAGCACTTAGATCAGTATCCATGAGGCTTTAGTACATTAATTGATTACCTTAAAAAGGCCTGTGAGCATATGTGATGTGTTGGAAGATTTATTTGAACATGAACTTCAGAAAAGAAGCATTAAGAAGTTAACCATGGATTTTAAGGCTAAGCTCTATTTAAGTAGCTCAACGTGAAGAAAAAATTTGAGAGTGATTTACTTCTAAAATTTCAGACAGCTTATATGTCACGAAGCAGTGCTTGTTTTTCACTGCACGGTTATGTACCTTCTGGAGATGTGCTTATTTCTTGCTTATTACTTACTAATTGCTTAGTAACGAAATCTAGCGTTACAGATCAGTGCAGTAGGTCTAGACAGCTTCTGAATCAAACTGAGGTAGGTCAAGTCTGGAATCTCTGCTGCATTGTTGTTTTTGATCCTTCCAAGGGGCTGTGAAGCAGGCTCCCAGTCCCAGAGGAGAGATCTGTTAATTATCCCCAAAAGATCTACAGCTTGGTGGGAGCTAGAGAGGACAGTATTCTTAAGCTTATATTTGCATATGTTCATGTTTCAGATCCAGGCAAGCTTAGCTGGCCTGAGGACTAAATCACGAGAGTGGGGGGAAACCAAACTTTGATCTTGATCAAGATGTTCATCTCTGTCTTGCCCCCCAGCTTTCATTTCAATTTGATGGAAACTTTAGCTAGTGCAGAATGTTCAGGGAGTATATTTTATTTATGCTTTTCTGACAGAGGCCGTTTGTACCGATATCGTGGATTGAACCAGGGACTTCCACAGCTAAAACCATGAGTAAGGCTACAATTTAATCACAGGTATTTTTATTAAAGGTCATGGACAGGTCACGGGTAAGAAGCAAAAAATCACAGCCCATGACCTGTCTATGACTTATACCATACAAATACCCCTGATTGAATTGGGGGGGGGAGGAGGAACAGGGGGGCCTGCGGCACCAGCTGCGGGGAGGGGAGAAGCCTCAGGGGGTCCCGCTGCTGCTCGGCCGCTGCTGTGTGTGTGAGGGGAAAGTCCCAGGGAGCAAGCCGCTTCTCCGGCTGCCCTGGGACCGCGGCTGGCAGTTCACAGGGCCAACTGGGTTGGCCACTGCTTGGGTGGTCCCCAGGACAGCGGCTGGCTGCAGAGCCTCTCCAACAGTGGCTGGTGTGGCTGTCCCCAAGGCCACCAGGTCCTGCTACTTGGGTGGCCCTGGGGTCAGCCATAGTGGCTGCTGCAGAATCCATGACTTCCACAACCTCCGTGACAGACATGGAGCCATAACCATGAGTCTCTGTGGTTATGTCTTCACTGCAGACTTAACCCAGGCTCATATTCAGGTGTTTCTCCTAAACCCAGTTATGTTCACACACACAAAACCTCTGTCCTGAGGCTAGTGGTGCTTTCAGCCTAGCTGGCCTGTCTGAGGCAATAGGTAAGAGACCAGGTGTAGCTTTCCCTTATGCTGGTACCCACCCACTTTGCAGTGAGGACACAGGCTAAACCATGTGAGTGCTGATAATCTTCCAGTGCCTTCCCACAATTCCCGTGGGTGCCCAGAAGGGCAGACAAGTTCTCCCACAATTCACTGGGAAAGAATCACTGAGTGGTTCAACTTATTGCAGCACAAAGAATCCTGGGATATGCCCCCATAAGTCCTAAGGGGACACAAACTGGTAAGTGCAGCACCATTGAGGGCACGCTAACTTGGAGATGGCCTTGCAGTGTGGCTACTCACACCCAGGCTTGGAGTCCCAGATTTGTGGGTTTGGGAGGATTTCAAGTGTCAGACATGGTTCTTAATTATTTTTTTTTGTTTATGTGCCCAGAGCTTAATCAATTAAAAGGTCAAACTAAATCAAATTTTAAAATTGAAATGTATCTGAAGGAAAAAATCATCCTGTAATATTAAAAAGTTACAGAGCAATTTACCAATTCAGTGCACACGAGGGTCCAACATGCTGTTAGTGTTGTTAGCTAAAGGAAGGCTCAGCCTACATGTTACGATGCTATGCTTGAAAGAGATTTCCAAACCTTAGGAAAGGTATGTTAGGTTATCATTGTTAGGTAACTAATTGATTCAGTTACAAGTCTTTTACAGAGATGTTATTCTGTAAAATATTTTCTTTTCAGAATAAAATGTGCCCATTCAGATCCCATTGACTTCAGTCACACTCAGACTTGTATAAATGATAGCAGAACTGGGCTGATGACATTTTAAAATCAAACAAATTTACATAGTAGCTTAAAAGGGATTTTTTTATGATATTTCATGGCTGCGTATAAAAAATATAATTGCAGGGTATTATGTTTTTTATATCAATTTATAAAAATACTGCTATCCCTAAGAGTCTAAGAATGGGATTTTTAACAGTCCTCAGTTTTGGCCAAAATCTGCTCCTAGTAAAGTGAATGGGAGCAGAGTTTGGCTAACATTGAATGCTTCTGAAAGCCCTATCCTAGGTGCTTATTTCCTGTGTGTGTGTGTGTGTGTGTGTGTGTGCACACATTATATATATAAACACAAAGAACTATGTTAGGGGAACATTATTAAGTTTGCAAAATCAAGTACTCAAAAGTTAGGAAATGCCAGAATTAAGGTTCCCTGTGCTTCAAATTAGCTCCTTGTGCATATGAATTATGATAGTTTTTAATTACCTGATTACATATTATTTTTCCACAGGACCCCTACCTCATTTAGGCACAGGATGGACCTGTTCTGGGGATGAATCAGGATTGGGTAGTGAAAGAGACTTATTTGTAGGGCACTTGGCTTCATTTGTTGCAGGATCTGTGTGTACAGTGAATGAGGCATGAGTCCCAATCCTCTCCCCTAGCCGATCGCAGTCTCTGTTTCTCAGGCTTCTCATCCTGGTCTCAGTCTCCTTGCCCAGCCATTCCAACTTCCACCCCCAGGTCCTTGTTCTCCATTTCCTTCATCAGCCAGTTCCAGTCCCCCACACAACTCCGCATCTGATTTGTCAATCTCCCCTATCTCAGCTCCACTTCTCGCACCATCTCTGCCCATGTTCCCTGTCCCCAGTGGCTCTCGGTCCCAATCTCATTCCCCAGGATCCTTATCCAGTATCAGAGTTCCCTCTCACTCTGTGTCCCAGACTCTTTGCCCATCCAGTCTGAGTCACCTCCCTTTCTTCATCCAGTCTCAGCTTCCTCCCACCTACTGGCTTCCAGTCCCCCACCCTCCCATTTCCCTCCCTGGCACCCAATCTCCTTCCCCACCCCAACTCTCAGGCCACCCTCTTCACCCCACCTGTGCCAGCCTCCAGTCCTATCCCCCACCCCTTAGGTTCCTTGTCCCAATCAGGTCCCCCTACCTCCTCTGCAGGTCTGGCCCTTGATTTTTTCCTTGTTTAAATCAGGTAGATTCCTTGCTCTTCTATGCTGCCTGGACCCATCCAGGAAAGCACCTGAACTGAGAGCACAGGGAGCCTCCATTTCAGGCATCCTGACTCACCACATCCTGTAGCAGCCCAGAGCTACAGCTGCAGAGGAAAGTCATATTCAGCTCCTGGCTGGAGCATGCCCAGTGTCCGTTGAATCTTTGGGGAATCTAGCTGCTCAAATCTAAGAGGACTCTACTGAGCATATGCAAGCTATGATTTCTCAATGTCTTAGAACTTCACCAAATTTGGATGGATTTTCACTGGGAAAAGAAAAAGCACATCTCTGACACAGAAGCCCTCCCCCCTCCCGCCCCCCCCCCCCCGCAGCCAAACGTCAAGCCCTTCTCCAAAGCATAGGGGCACTAGAGCTTTTAAAAGAAAAGGTTACCAGAATTTTTTTAACATGGGCAAAACAATATATTTTCCTCTAACCTCATTCTCAGAAAAGAGAGAATTGTGTTGGCTACAAGTTTTGTTAAAAAAAAAATTCAGCCTGAGGCAGACACCCCAAATGGAAAATTTCAGCCTAATTGGTTAAAGTTTGGCAAAGTTAAAAGCAACTGAAATTAGGGTCTTATAATAGGAGGTGTCAGGCAACCTTAATAATAGTGTCGGGCAACATTAATACCAGTCTAGCCTATAATTCAACAAGATAAATGCTCAGTCACTCAATCCTCTAAACTAATCTCCTCGTTCAACATGTCCATTCAAGAAAGTTTGAGGAAATAGACTTTGCAATATTCCCAAGTCAACAAATTTGGCTTTGTTTAATTGTGAGTAAATGAAGGACCCTTCATTGAAAATGCTCTCCTTGCTAAGTACAGAAGGAAAACTGCTACCATCTGAATATTCAGAAGACACCACAGCCAGCCCCACTATGCACCTATTTAATAGGAAGGATGCTAGATCAGAAACTTGTACTCATTACAAGAGCTCATGGATCAGAAGAGCAAATGCCCAATGTTATTGGCTGTGTTCTTTCCAGAAGAAATGAACTGTACCACTCAGCTATACCTATCCCTGCGTAGATCTTCAGGACTGTCCCTGGTTCCTTGTGGTCAACAGTACCAAAATTGCTGATAGATCTAAAGGAATCGGCAAGCACATGTGATCTCTTTCCATTGTCCAAAGTAGTTTGTCAAGCAACCAAGTCTGCATACCACACAAGGACTTAAAACCACAGAGAAGGGCCAAGGAAGTTGGGGATTCAGTATTAACCAAATAAATGAGATTGTGGATGGAGCAACAGTTGGCCAGATTCTGAACATAAGGAGAGTGAGAACATCACAATAATCTCAAGTGAGAATAGTGGCAGGATTTTCTCATTTCTAGCCACCGTATCTTTTTAAAAATGTGAGTTTGGAAGAACTGGAGTAAACGCAAATCTCCATCAGAGAACAGCATATGCAGTACAGGGGCTATTAAACTTTAGCGTAGTTTGCTTTTTTCCCCCTGTAAATGTCTGGCTTTGTCACAATAAGTACCATTTGATTATTTTTATTTTCTTTTGTTTTCTGATTCAGTGGCTACTGATGTCAAGGGGAATCTTTCCATTGACTTCAATGGACTTTGGATCATTCCCTAAACTTTTTAAAACAAGAAAATCATAAATGGATTTTGAATATTATTTTTGGATTTAATACTTCCAAATCTGTACAAATGAAATGGCTTTTCTGCATAAACAGTTTTTCAATTAGGAAAATTCTGAAGACCAGACAAGCTGTGAGATGAGAAAATGGCCTGGTTTCATTGTGCCATGATTTAATACCCTGTCCACAACCCCTTCATTTCATGAGATGTGGTTTCAGATTGTGTTCATGCTCATAATATAATCTGATGTCCTCAAGCAGAGAACATGTAGTCTATGAGATATTGCAAGCATTTGGCTCAATTGACTTTCTGCCCAGATATGTTAATGTAATGACAAATTATCCTCCTCGGAGGCTGGCTCTGCAGTGTCAAAAATGTATTTTACAACATCTGAAGGATATTATGAGAAAATTGGACTAGATCCACAGCTGCACCACTCAGGTTGCTCTAAATCCCCTTTCCGCTCCCACAGTTCTTGAGGCTGTTGGGGCCAAACTAGCAACCCCCCTTTAAAATAGTGTTGGATTCCCAACATAGTTTTTTTTCTACATGATCCACAAGTTATCATAATATAATATAAATACAGCCTGCCGCCTGAAAGGAGAATGAACACAAAGACAAATTGCAAGCTGTTGGATTAAAAAAACAACAACCTGTGTTAACCTACATTCTTTACGGCATTAATTTGACACTAAAATCCAGTTGCCCTAATTAATTCCACCTCTATTGAATCTTTGGCAAAGCCCTGTGTGAACAATCTATCAGTTACACCATTATCCTCAGGAGATATTTTGTGTCAGAGGAAGTACCAGAGGTACCCATTCAGGCCCAGCACAGTAGTTAACACCTGAGTAGTGCCACTGATTTCAATAGGAAAACTCATATGCTTGAAGTCAAGTGCATGCTTAAGTGCTTCGCTGAACTGGGGCCTTGGTACAGTACTTTGTGGAAAAGATTTTTTAAACTGTTCACCTTCTTCTTAGTTTAAGCAGACTGTAAATCTCTTTTTACTGGTCTTAAAACAATTGATCCAACTAAATTGGCTTGGAGACTAGCAGGCCGTTTGAACAAGTTTCACAGTAGTACTATTTCAGGTAAGGCATATATCAACAGCAGTTAAAATTGAGTGTTTCCCTTTGTTTCATGGTATGATAAATAGATCCTGGGTCAGTGATGCAAAATAAAAGGTGATCGTTATGTAAGTTTGGGAAAGGGTGTAATTTCCAACACAGACTTTCTCTGAGACTTGGAGTTAAATGTTATTTTTGAGGATAATTGTACTGGTGCTGCTAACCTATCTTTATAACTTAGAAAGAGAAAACATTGAGTGTGAGCATAGGAGGATGAGCCAAACTGTAAGCTCTTTGGGGGAGAGACTGTCTTTTTGTTTGTACAGCACCTTGCACAATGGGATTCAGGTTGATGACTGGGGGTCCTGGGACCTACAGTAATACAGATAATAAATAATAATAATAATAAGAAACTCCTGAGTTTTAATCCAAGCCTGACAGTGACTCCTTGGACTGAATCTCTGGTTCAGTCTCTCCATATGTAAAAGGGGAATAATATGTACCTACTTGACAGAGGTATTGGGGCCTGTAATGGGGTATACTGGCCCTTTAAGCCTCAGCAGGATGTGGGTGTGGGCAGAAGACCCCCATCCCAGGGATATTGGTGTAAGCACATGCTAGGAAACTGGCTGAAAGAGGAAGAGAGGAGGTGATTCCAGGCAGTTAGCAGCGGGATGGGCAGACTGTTAGTTAAGGTCCTGGGATCAGGAGCCCTATACTGCATGCTGGGCAGGGTTCCCCTCCCTACCAATCAGGAGGAGCCATCAGAAGGAGAGGAGTATACATGCTGCTTTCCCTCTCACAACATTGCGTGCACTGAAGGAAGGCAGAGCTGGCAGGCTAGGCTTCTGCTGGGCCCAATAAAGGCTTGGTGGTTAGCAGGAGCTTTGGAGATGGGTACGAACTATGGGGTTGCTATGACGGACTTTGTGTTTGGGATGCTGAGGACTATTTTGAATTACTTTGGGCTACCGACCCATTTTCTCAGGGTTAGCATCCACCCTCCCCTGAGAGACTATATGGCACTTCTAAGGGGCCCCAAAGAGAGGAGGCAGACGGGGTGCGGTGGAAACACCTTGGCCACATGAGGGAGCCAGGCAAATGGTGTCCCCACTACAGGGCCCTATCCTGCAGGGACTTTCTCCCATTTTCTTCTTTTTTTCCCATTGATGTCACAGAAGGTGTTTGGAACTTTTCAGGATTAGGCCTTTAATTTGTAAAGTGCTGACTTCAGCGGAGTGACACCATGGATGAACTTGGTGCAATGTAGTATCATAAGAATATCCTCCCCTTTTTAAAAATAGGTGCACTGTGCTTTTGCTTTGTGGGTCTCTTAGACTGTAGTTGGGCTGGGTCCAGCCGAGTGCCCAGTGAAATCAGTGGGAATCTTTTCCACTCACTTCAATGGTTTTTACATTCGGGTCACAATGTACCATGGCCCAATGGGACTAGAGCCCTGTGCGGATACAAAGTTTGTATTCGTATCCGATCCACAAACATGGTCTGTGGATATAAAGTGGGTATCCGCAGATTTGCAGGGCTCTACCAATGACCACGTATTACAGAAAAAACGAACCAGCATCTGCTCAGTTGGAAATCAGAGTAAGGATAGCTTGTGTAAAATTGAGAGAACATAAATGCAGACTATCGTAATCAAAACTGGAAAATTCCACTTCCTTTCTTAGTGTCAGTCACTGTATGCACTCCAGTGCAGTTACAGATCTTCAATTTAAGGATTTGGGGTCTGAAACAAAATGACTGAATGTGAAAAATGTACTGGATTTGAAAAACAAGACCATTGTCTAATGTATTGAATCTAGAAACATCAGTTGTAGGTTACCCTTCAAATACAGCCTGCGATAGGAGACACAGATGCATAAGGGGAATAAGGTTTTTTTGATGCTGAAATTAACTACAGGAATTCCAGTATTTTACAGTTTGATAATATAATTAGCTAATGTTTTGACTAGACTAATTCAATAATGATGCATAGAAAAGTACAATTTAATCTTCGCATAGAAACTTAGAATGTTTGCCTCATTGCCTTAATTTCTATTTTAAATTTAATGTCTGTGCCTTCTTAGTATTTTATATTAGAACTCTTCCTTTGTACGGCTTCTATTTTGAATCACTAATTAATTTAATGCAGAAGTTAGTTATATCATGGGATTACAATAAATTGGGAGCTTTTATTTTTCTTCATTCTGCATGTATAACTTCCATTAACACCATTGTGAATCATACCTGCGTTCAGAGGGATATACACACTTTCTGCTCCTTCCCAAATGTTTCCATTACTTTAAAAACATTTCTGTGTGCTTCTATTTCCTAAGTATTTGCGCTTCCATTAATTTGTACTTTTCTTGAGTAAAAAAAAAAAGTACCGTAGGGAAATATCTGTACTGTCTGACCAGCAAGTAAATTCTCTTTCGTGAACGTTTCTGACTAGTGGCGCTTGGTGTATATGATACCCACTAAACAGAGCAATTGGCTGTCAGTGATTAGGTAGTATCCCACCCTCAGAATTAGTGAGCTATCTATATGGATAAAAGGACATCCACATTACACTGGATGTGACTACAAATAATAAGGGATGTAATCCCTCTTGTTTCAGGATGTTGGCCAGCCACTCACTGATGGGTGGCATAGTAGAAGTTTCCCCTGTGTGCAGGTTATTCCATGGCTGTTGTTTACAAGTTTTCTTGCATCTTCCTCTGAAGCATATGGCACTGACTACAGGATATTGGACCAGATGGTCCATTGGTTGATTCAGTATGGCAATTCTGTGTCCCTATTTACTGTCCTGCAGGGGGTGCAGTTCTTTGATAAACTTAGAGAAGCCTCCTTCTGGATTGTGTACTTAAATTTGGACCTGTTCCCACTGAAATCCATGCTAACCCTTCCACTGACTTTAAAATGGTAAAAAGAAAAGGAGGCCTTAGTCTCTAAGGTGCTACAACAAATTTATTTGAGCATAAGCTTTCGGAAGTGAGCTGTAGCTCCTGAAAGCTTATGCTCAAATAAATTTGTTAGTCTGTAAGGTGCCACAAGTCCTCCTGTTCTTTTTGTGTTACATGCTGTTTTACTCAATAGTGTATTTCTGATGATGTAATGGAACTTATTCTTTTCTAGGGGATCAGCAGCCTTTTCAGTTCCTTAAAAGTGGTGCGACTTCTACGCCTTGGTCGTGTTGCCAGGAAATTGGACCATTATCTGGAATATGGTGCTGCAGTACTAGTGCTGTTGGTCTGTGTCTTTGGACTAGTGGCCCACTGGCTAGCCTGTATATGGTACAGCATTGGGGACTATGAAGTTATAGATGAAGTCACTAACACAATCAAGACAGACAGCTGGCTCTACCAGTTGGCATTGAGTATAGGGGCACCCTATCGGTACAATACCAGCGGCTCAGGGCAGTGGGAAGGAGGCCCCAGCAAAGACTCATTGTATATATCCTCTCTCTACTTTACCATGACAAGCCTTACAACAATAGGATTTGGAAACATAGCTCCAACCACAGATGGAGAGAAGATTTTTTCGGTGGCCATGATGATGGTTGGCTGTAAGTAGAATCATTTTATTTTATTTTGCATGTAGATCTTTGCATTAGTACAGTATGAAAAGAGAAATATTTAAACCATATGCATTGGATCCTTGTACTGTTCACAATTAGTTGCATTTTCAGCTTCCTATGCTTGGCATCAGCACTCTTGACATGTAGAGTATATTTTAGCATCTTCCACTGCAGATAAATAACCAGGGAATAAAGCTGAAAGCACAACTGAAAAATTGAACAATTTTATTGTCAGAGCTTGTGATTAGATTGCAAGATACAGTGTAGGTTAAGTGTGATCACTGGTGCATAGTGAGACTAGGATTTCTTTGCATTTTAAAGATCATTTTGGGTACATTTTAAGTGTCTTAATTTGAATTTGGTTAAAAGTTGCACGCACACACACTGATGGTGCCCAGCTTAAATTAGCCCATAGTATTAAAACAATCAAGGTGACCCAACTGTTTGTTTTTCAAAAAAGCATGATGATTGCATAAGGTGGTTGTACCTTTTATCTCATTGGCTTGGTTTTACTGTAAGCTCTATTTTTATCTCCCAAGAACGGTAACTTTTATCACCATGGAAGCTGGAGGTAGAGGAGATCATTACAAGACACTATATTGTACCTCTTCTCAGTTTCCTGCTATTTTGCAGCTCCTCTAAAATGGCTTTAAAATGGCTGTACAAAGGACTGTTTCTTGTTTTATACTGTCTAGGCAAGAGCACCGGACTGTTCTTTTGGTGAAGAATCATCTTCAAAATTTTGCATTGTTTGAGTAGCTGGCAAATGATAGTAGGGGATTGTTGAAAAATGTAATAAATATTAATATAATGTGGGTGAAAGAGGGAAATATTTAACTGTTTGATAATCTCAATACTTGGCATTTCTACTAATGCTTTACATTGTCAAAGCTCTGTACAACCACTAAGTGATTATATAACAAGGATGCAAACAAAACCGTTCAAATTAGGAACTGCATAATCTCTTTGCTAATTAACTCAGCTAACACCTTGGGTCCATCTTTGCAAAATACTGAACTGTAAAAAGCAACTTTCTTAAGCTCCTCAGCTTGTTAAATCTGTTTACTATTTTTAACACATTCAGGTTGTTTTTAAGATTGGGGAATCAGCAATCTGACTGCATGCCTACAGCGTGGTGTCATACAATTTGCTTTTAATGAGTCTTTTACCTAATGTGTTTCAGTTAACCTTGCAATCTATAAAAAATCAACTCCAAAAAGCTAGATTGTTGTTGAGCTACTGTGTGTATGACATAGAAAATACACATGTTTTGTCGATGGTGTTTAATACTATGTGCAGGTGTCTAAGTACTGGGACAGTAGAATGGTTTTACAGCATCTTAAATATTTCAATCATCTTATTTTCCTTGCTTTTTCTGGAGAGCTCTAATGCTGTGCAGAGGAAGGGACTTTCACAGGTAATCGAACATCATCATTAAATGGCCTGGGGCAGGACAGGAGCAGAGGAAATGGGGCTTGTCACTTTCTTTGCATTTCCTGCAACTGGGCACATTGTTTCTACATTCTTCTCTGAAACATGTGGCAGAGATATGAAAGATACATGCTGGAACCATAGGTTTGATACTGACAAAAGTCTTTGCCCATCCCAGAGGCTGATATTGATAGTGATCCTAAATGTTACCAAAGTGACACCCAGGCTGGGCACATCACAAGCACTGCAGAACTATCCGCTAGAATTGGTGACTGGGATTGTGGGGATTAGGGTGAAGTGGGACAGAGCCTGAAAATCCGCATGTACAGAGAAGGAACAGCAAGGGGGCCAAATCCTACCTGCTGTTTTCAAGTGTGTAATTTCACTGGCATTGGTGTAGCTACTCATGTGAGTAAGGTGAACAGGATTTTGCCTGTAGAAGGGAGGTACAGGGAGCAGAACCTAATTTTTTATCTATATTTTAAAATTACATCAGTAGAAGTTTGGGTGTTTTGCAGATTTAAGAGTGAATGCTTGAGGATCTGATTGTCAAAGATGGGCCCGTATAAATCTACATGCCCAATTGTGTGGGCCTAATTTGTGCATTCAGGTATCATAATTGTGAGTGCAATGTAAACTTAAATCTAAATAAAATAAATGGGTCACTTGATTGCTTACATGGCTAGTTAGATGGCTAACTAGCCATGCCTGCTTGCAGACATCAAGCTTGTGCTTTGCAGTCATGGTATATGCATACACTAATTAGACCTGCTGGATTGTGCATGTGTATTTGAGTGTGTACATCATTGACAATCTGACTGTATGAAAACAAAAAGGAGCTATACAAGGAAGAAAGCATGCAGGAGAAACTGTAATAAGCCAGAAAGGAACTTTTTCCTTTGGGAGATGCTAAACTATAGTGCTAATCCTGTAAATGTTTGCTAATACCAGTAGTTTGGTATTGGAAACATTTTTCTAACTGCCAAATGTTTTAAGCTTAGCATTGGAAACAGAGATAGTAATTCATCACAATCCCAATTGCCTAAGCATGCAATCTTCAGCCATGGAATAAATTATTTGCTGTATTATCAACAAGCAGTGACTTGTGCAAGCCAGAAGTCTGCTATTTTCAATGGTGAAGTTATCTGGAGGAGGAAAGTGTATCTGGAGAGATTATGTGAATGGCCAGCATTACAAAAAGGCATACATTTGAAAACTAATGAAGCGTTAAAGCTGTGCAGCTGACAGCACAAGTTGCCTTATGGAAAAACAAAGTGAATGTGGTTGGCTGTACATTTGACAGATCTTTGGTCACCTGGCTGTTCACTGCGGTCACCTTCAGCAGGTTGTTTAGTCTTTCGGAGAGAGATCACCTTTCCTCTTTCAGGAGAGAGTGCTTTTAGCAACTATACTTCATGTTCACGGAACGTACCTTGGCTATCTCTTTGACTTACTCGGTCCATCTTGGTGTTTAATGCTAAGAAAAACCAGCTTTGTTTGCTGCATCTGAACTTTAAACCATGCTGCTTTTATTTTAAGGCACCCGTGACTCTTGAGTGAAGATTGTGCTGTATAAATGTGTATTTTGTTTTTGTTGTTTCTGGAGGCGGAAAGTGCATTGGGAATTCAGTTTATTATAGCTCATTTTGCTTTGATTAGGTCATTGCATCTACTGCACAGATTGGAGAGAGTGGATATGTCTGTCAAGTCTCTTGCCTGAAGCAGCGGTATCTTATCCTGCATGAGGGACCTTTCCCTCAAGCCTCCCATTGTCTCCTGGCAACTTACGCTCTCCCCTTATGTGTTCCAACTTCCCCCCCTTTGTGATTTCGTCCGACAAAATCCCTGTTATACTAGGTCTTCAGTTGATGTCATAGAGTAACTGCATGGGTTTGGTCAGTTTCACATAATTGAACATGCTGGATAGTGAGCCTGAGGTGTGGGACCAGGAATGTGAAACTTACCATATTGGGTAACAATAAGTGGAAGATCATAGCCATGTTCTTGAAGAACACCCGAGACAATGGATGTTGAGTGTTTAACCGTGTCTGCTCTATCTCCGAATATGAAACCCCCAGAAGAATCTCTCGTTCATGCCTTAGCCCTCTGAAGAGCCTTGAAATTCTGTATGGCCGTTCTACCTTTGAATGGGTATTGTACCACATAGGCCAGGCTTCCCTTGAGAGTAAAAAATACCGGTAGGTTTTGTTTGTTGTTTTTTGTTCTTTGGGGTTTTTTTAACATTGACTCATCCTTAAAAGAATCATTGGGTTTAAATTACAGATGGCAAAGTTTGCTAATTCAAGCTAGTTTTGTGATGGCTCATCAGAATTTATGTGGTTGTAAACCTCCTCCAAAAGCTTTGCCTATTTCTAGTAGATACTGCAGCAGTTTCCACAAAGTGCAGTTACAGAGTATTATCATGTGAATTGCTAGCCGCCTTCAAAGGTCAAAATGACGACAATTCTTTTGGCACTGAACATATACAGTGCAATGCCTTGCATCTGTAGATTGGAAACAGTGAAAACATCGTCATTTACTGACTGTGGGTATGATTCAGCCTTGTTATGGTTCGTGGGAGGCTCTCATTTCAGTAACATTCCCCTATTTTAGTTTTACAAGCTGGAGAGACATTTATTGCAGAAAGTGGGTCAGGTGTTCTCATCTGATCCACCTTTCCTTGTAACAAAGCCCTTCCTAATGAGGTGTGAGTGAACTGTGCTGAAACAGGACCTCCTGAAGGCTGCAGCTCTACTTCCTACACAGCTGTTTGCTTTTTCTCAGGTTCAGATCCCTGGTTTGGGAGTGTGATGTGGTCTGCTTCCAGTGCGAAGATAAGTTGTTGTTGCTAAAAGCCAGCAAATAATTCATTCCAGGGTATTCTTTTATTGTTCAAGTGATGTTAGTCAGTTCATCTTCAGCCTACTGTAGTCAGCCACTTGGGTGCTGTTTGCATGACCCAGACAGGGTTATCTAGCAAATGGATTAAGCAACGGCAAAAGCTGTACACCAGTTGAGCTGTGTATGATGCCTTAATTGGAAGCGGGAGCTTGTCTGGCAGATTTCCAGGCAAGCAGTCCCAAGGGTCTGTAGGATTTAGTTTTAATCCCTATGAAAATATATGTAATAGAGCCGCTCCCAGGAAAAATCATTACCAGCCATGAAGATTAAATCATACTTTGCACCGCAACAAATAGCAGGCTTGCAATGGCATTTGCGTGAGGAGGTTTTATGTCTGCAGGAATGCACTGGACTGTATGTCTAACGATGAATAAAATGTAGCACTTTACTGTCTCATACAAGGGTTCATCCTATGTACAGAAGTTTCTTCCTTCTGCTTCTCCTATCAGCAATGGGAGGTGTGGGAGGGACATGATTCTCCTCCTGGGGCAGTAGGAGGCTTTGACCTCTCTACAGCCAGTGGAGGCCTCATGACTAACTCTCCCTGGCCCCTTTGGGCATGTCTAAACTGTATTGTGAACACTGGTCTGTGGGACCTGCACTTGTGGACTCCACGTTTCCAAGTCTTCAAACTACATTTTAAACCTGGGTTTACAGTTGCTGGATCTGGGTCTGACAGCCATGCTACAGCGTCCATACTGCCCTACACAGACTCTGTGCCTCAGGGCTGCGGCTTGAGCTGAGTCCACACTGCCAAAGGACAGGGCTTGGACTTGAGTCGCAGCAGGACTCGTGCTAGGACTTAGGTCCTGAGTGCTTGATGAGTCAGAAAGATTTGTGTGAAGGGGTTAAGGAGGTAGGGAATTTTGAGCTCAAACCTGGGTCTGAGCCCAGGTTTACAGTGCAGTGTAGACCTCCCTTCGAGTGCCTTGGAAGTACGAGGCCAGTGGGTGAGAACGGGTGGGTGGGAGCCCTCTGCAGTTCCTTTAAACAAGAGCAGTGTGAACTGACAGATCGCTCTGGCTGCTGCTGTTAAAATGTGTCATGTTCATAGCACCCAAAAATGTGACAGGCACATGGACAGCCATCTGTTGACAGAGACATATGGGCTAGGAGGGCTGGTCTGCAAACCTTGTCCTGTGAAGGAGGTAGCATGTAGGCTGGCATTATAGCTGGCCTCCTTTCCTAGCACTTTCTTGAACACAATACAGAGATCCTGCTCTGCTTCTTGATCTAGGGGAGGGAGCTGTCTACATGGTTTTAACTTCCACTTGTTCCTCCTCCCCGCGCTGTGCCCCAGGGCAGGATTGAGCCCTTTCTCGCTTGTGGATACTTGACTGTATTACAAAACCTGAAACTACCATGTAGTTTGCACCGCTCCACTTGATTGGCACCTGCCCAGGGAAGCCCAGAACTGGAGCACCAGGAGTGTTGCAGGTGAAGATTGAAGTGCATTGGCAGAGATGTGTGAGGGACTTTCATCGCCAGTAGCTTTCCTAACTCTCCCAAGAAAGGCTACATTACAGAACTAAACTCTGCCCTAGTGAAATGTTTCAAAGGCACGGCGCTTTCTAAAAATGGTCAGACATGTAATGTGTACGATGAAGCCTGTTGAGAACAACTGATGATGGCCCTCTGATAAAGGTGGAGCAGAATTGTAACCATTCTGTTTTGGTGTTCTTTGGAGGTGTGTCTTGTAACAACAGGACTGGAGTGTGGGTGACGGGCAGTGTCTTAGTCAGGTTTCCCTGTTATTTGTATGCATCCAACACTGGTAACGGGTACTTTACAAAATAAGATATGCCTGGTTCCTCTTCAGGGAAGGCCTCCCCTTTCACCGCCTTTTTAAGTTGACTTCTTGTCAGGATCAGGAGCCAGTGGATTTTCTAGGAGAGCTGTTTTGAGTGTCTTTTCTAGCTGGCTTAAGCAGGTGCCTGCTTGGTGAGATTTGGGCTCAGTCTGATTACCCTGTGAAGTCAGTTCTGTAAGCGCAGACCCTCCTCCAGGCCTTGCCCGCCCGCAACCATTGCAAGTTCAAAAGTGGGTTCATTCACCTAAAGCATTGCTACTATAGCAGACCTGGTAGAGAGCAGAGTGAGAGAGAGAGATGAGTCTAGGTGAGATAAAGGGTAAAGCCCTCTATCTGGACCAGGAATTTGGTTGCCTTGCAACACAGAGTCATGAATTCATGTTGGTTAGCCACATTTAGAGGGCTGAAAGCTGTGTGCTGCTCTGGCTGCAGCTTCTGAATGTTCCTTAGGGTCAGTGCCAGGTAGCATAGGTGGCAGTTAGAGCACTCTAGACATGAGATGCATGAATCACTACCACGAGGCCTGAATCGGAGATAATGGGTGTAGCAGGATGAAAGGGAAAGAAGGCATTGCTGGACACTGCTGTAAGGGCAAGGAAGGGTAGCGACAAAACTTGTAAGGAATTGACCCCACTGCTTTGATGACTGGGGTGAGAGAAGCCTTCTCGTGAGAGGCAATGGCATGGTTTCTGCCAGCATCAGTCTCTATAAAACACTCCAGTTTTGATCTTTTCCAGCCAGGCCATGAATTGAATTGGTGATAGCAAGGTGAAAATGTACTGATGGCTGAGCAGTTTAAATCAGTCATGTACTGGCATTTGGTTTGATTGTCTTGTTGTGCTGCTGACAAACCTTACGTGTGTTAAGCATGATCGCATTGGCCATCTTGAGTGAAGTCCTGCCTTTAACAGGAGGAGCTGCTCTGGGGTGCTCTAGAGGGGGTTTAATTCATGTGTTGCACACCAGAGCCCTTAGATAACCATGTTGCACACTGGGGTGTTCTCTTCTTCTGGGTAAGGGAGGCAACACGTGTCCTCCGTTACCATATGCTGCAGACAGCATCCTGGTGTGCTAGTCACCTGCAAGCAGATTTTTAAAGAGATCTAGGTGCCAAACAATGCTGATAGGCCCCTAGTGAGATATCAAAAAGGCACTCCAGCACAGTGAGGAATCTTGTCAAAATTCTACCGGGCATCTAGTTATATCTTTAGGAGCCTACGTATCTTTGAAAAATCTGCCTCTGGAGTATAGTCACACCCCGTTTTTGGCAGACCACACCCTTTTAATGTGAGTGAGTGGGTGTGATAATTGCTTCCCCCTTCCATAAAGGTCTCTGAAGATAAGTTTGTAAACCTGTCCTGCTTTGCCAGATGGCAGGGGTAAAGTTGCATGCCTACCCTCTAAACATCAGTATTTCTTGACTTTCTAAAGCTTTCTAGAGCTAAAGGGATACTAGGTAAATTTTTCAAAAGGCATCTAGGTCACTTGGAAGTAGAGCTGGGTGAATAATGGATTTTTCGGTTTGTTGGCAATTCTGAAAAATAATTTTAAAAAATTGTTTCAGTTTAAACCAAAAAAATTTGTCGGTAAATGGAAAGTTGAAGGAAAAAAAAAGGGTTGAAAGAAACATTTTGTTACAAAAAAATCAAAATGTTTAGTTTCAATGTCAACCATTTAAAACTTTTATTTATTTATTAGTATAATTATAGGAAATTGTGAAATGGAAAGTCATGTTTTGAACCAAAAACTGAAAATGCTTTGAAAATGTTGAAACAAAATATTCTGATCTTTTTGACTCAAACAATTTGGCAAAACCAGTATGAATTTATGAAATGTTTTGGTGTTGCCAAATCTGCCTTTTTCACCAAAAAAAGTTTTGTTTTAAAAATTTCATCCAGCTCTACTTGGGGAAACTATATTTTCACAAGTTGTCAGGTTACTTAGGAACCTAAGTGCCATTGATTTTCAATTAAATTTAGTGTTCTGCATCCCTCAGTCACTTTTGAAAATTAGACTTAGAATCTTAAGTCACATACTTTTGAAATTTTACCCATCATCAACTTGAAGCCTAGTAAGTTAAACAAAAACAAACCACAGTGTAGTTCCCAGTGCTACACATGTCCCTGAATCTCCTGCCAACCTTGTTGTTTCACAGCCATATTTTGTTATTGTTTAAACATTGTTCTCTTCCCTGTTGCTGTGGTGAAAGACCCATACAAACATCAGGGGTAACTGACCGACTCTATATAGGAAAAAATATAGTCTATATGTAAATATCAAACTGACCGGACAAGAGATTTTCAACTTGACTGGTTGTGACCTCCTTGCAATCACTTGCTGGCCGTCTAGTATTGCTAAATGAGAGTTAGGCCCAAGCTGGATCCCATCTAGATTCTCTGGGAATTTCGGGTATTGAAAAGGTGGAGAATCACTGAAGTAGATGCAAAGTGCTATGAAATGTACAAAGTAGACAAGCTGAAAAACCAGAGCTGTTTTTTTCTCTCTCTAGTGCTTTGCAATTATAGTGATCTTAGCTGTTACCTGTAGCAATAGCAGGTAAAACATTTTCAGACAGAAGAATGGTTTCAGGGCTATTCTCAACTTTGCAGCCTTAACATTCTCTAAACATATCATAGTATTTTATATGAAATTCTCCTCTAGCTGTTGAGGGAAGAGTCAGACTGTAAAAGAATGAGTAGCCTAAATTAAACAGCAGTAGAGTTACTCCTAGAAGTCAGAAGAATTGAAATAAAAGAATCGGATCATGCAGCACTCTTTCATGAGTATTCAATCCATAAGGATTGGCGAGGATACAATGGATTTTCTTGACAGAAGAACTGTGGGTGTGTACTCTTTTGTTTTGCTTGTGTTCTGAAATGGTGGCAGGTTTAAAAATATTCAGGCAGTTAGTTTGTAGCAAAAACATATGTGCCTCTAATGCAAACAGCTGTACACTATAAAACAGCCTCTTTGGGACGTGTTAGTGGAATTCTTGTGAAGTTCTATCTAGAGCAGGTTTATATATGCTTTAGTTCTGTTGTTATTGAGTTGATTCATTTAAATGGATTTGTGGTCTTTAGGGAGAGGAGGCAGAGATTAGGAGAGGAAAGAGTGAAGGAATGGTATTTAGCTGTTACTGTACAATGTTATCTAAAATGACTGAAAATTACTCAGTCATAGATTTAAAAAAAAGATGCCCAAGTATGAATGGGGGAACCCCTAGGCAGTGCTTCTGCTTACTTACAGATTATGCAACTGAGCACCTGAAATATCCGTCCTCTCATGATGTGGAGGCGGTGCTCACATTTTCCCGGTGTACCCAGAACCTCTCTATTTCTCAGTTAGCAAGGGTCAGTTAGCATCTAGACCACAAAAGACCTAGTGTGTTATATTAGGTAACATATATAAACAAATCCTGTGGTACCCCCCCAGACCATTTAGCGATGGATCTTTAATTTACAAGTTTAGCTGCAGATCACTTCATTAAATCAAATAGTAAATTGAATGATGAAAACCTCGACCCTGCAGGGAGTTCTCTGTGGGTGGACCCTCTGCAGAGCCCCATCAAAATAAGTAGGGCCCTGCATGAGTGCAAATGTGTGTCCACATAGAGCTTATAGCTGCTTTGGGGCCTTACAAACTGGAACAGGTGCAGAGAAGGGCTACTAGGATGGTCCGCGGAATGGAAAACCTGTCTTATGAAAGGAGACTCAAGGAGCTTGGCTTGTTCAGCCTAACCAAAAGAAGGTTGAGGGGAGATATGATTGCTCTCTATAAATATATCAGAGGGATAAATACCGGAGAGGGATTATTTAAGCTCAGTACCAATGTAGACACAAGAACAAATGGATATAAACTGGTCATCGGGAAGTTTAGACTTGAAATTAGATGAAGGTGTCTAACCATCAGAGGAGTGAAGTTTTGGAATAGCCTTCCAAGGGAAGCAGTGGGGGCAAAAGACCTCTCTGGCTTTAAGATTAAACTCGATAAGTTTATGGAGGAGATGGTCTGATGGGATAATATGATTTTGGCAATTAATTGATTTTTTAAATATTCATGGTAAATAGGCCCAATGGTCTGTGATGGGATGTTAGATGGGGTGGGATCCGAGTTACTACAGAGAATTCTTTCCTGGGTATCTGGCTGGTGAATCTTGCCCATATGCTCAGGGTTTAGCTGATTGCCATATTTGGGGTCGGGAAGGAATTTTCCTCCAGGGCAGATTGGAAGAGGCCCTGGTGGTTTTATGCCTTCCTCCATAGCATGGGGCGCGGGTCACTTGCTGGAGGATTCTCTGCTCCTTGAAGTCTTTAAACCACGATTTGAGGACTTCAGTAGCTCAGAGATAGGTGAGAGGTTTTTCGCAGGAGTGGGTGGGTGAAATTCTGTGGCCTGCGTTGTGCAGGAGGTCAGACTAGTTGATCATAATGGTCCCTTCTGACTTTAATATCTATGAATCTATGAATGTGCATGACTAGGGCCCTACCAAATTCACAGTCCATTTTGGTCAATTTCACGGTCACATGAATTTAAAAATAATAAATTTCATGATTTTAAATCTATTTAAAGCTATTTAAATCTGAAATTTCACAGTGTTGTAATTATAGGGATCCTGATGCAAAAAGGAGTTGCGGGACAGGGCTCACAAGGTTATTGTAGTGGGTGTTGCCGTACTGCTACCCTTACTTCTGCCCTGCTGCTGACGGCAGCGCTGCCTTCAGAGCTGAGCAACTGGAGAGCGGTGGCTGCTGGCCGGGAGTCCGGCTCTGAGGGCAGAGCCGCCGCCAGCAGCGGTGCAGAAGTAAGGAAAGCCTGGTATGGTATTGCCACCCCTCCTTCTGCGCTGCTGCCTGCAGAGCTGGGCCCAGTCAGCAGCCGCCACTCTCTGGCCGCTCAGCTCTGAAAGCAGCAGCTCAGGAGTAAGGGTGGCCTGGTGTGGTCTTGCCACCCTTACTTCTGCGGTGCTGCTGGCGGGGCGCTGCCTTCACAGCTGGACGCCCAGCCTACAGCTGCTGCTCTCTGGCCGCCCAGCTCTGAAAGCAGCAGCTCAGGAGTAAGGGTGGCTTGGTGTGGTCTTGCCACCCTTACTTCTGCGCTGCTGCTGGCGGGGCGCTGCCTTCAGAGCTGGACGCCCAGCCGACAGCTGCTGCTCTCTGGCCGCCCAGCTCTGAAGGCAGCGCAGAAGTGTGGGTGGCAATACCGTGACCCTGCCCCAAAAATACCCTTGCGACCCCCCCCCCCCCGCAATTCCTTTTTCAGTCCGCACCCCCAATTTGAGAAACGCTGGTCTCCCCGGTGAAATCTGTATAGTACAGGGTAAAAGCACACAAAAGACCAGATTTCAGGGGGGGAGACCAGATTTCATGGTCTGTGATGCTCTTTTCGTGGCTGTGAGTTTGGTAGGGCCCTATTCATGACACGTTGTCAGCAGACTTCTACTTTGTATGCATGTCAGATATGCATTTTCAGTTTGCAAACCAGTATTTTCATCTTGTCTCCTTTAAAACCACGTTCTGAAGTGTCCCTAGCCTCTGTTTGCCAGAAGTTGGGAATGGGCAACACGGGATGGATCACTTGATGATTACCTGTTCTGTTCATTCCTTCTGAAGCACCTCGCATCGGCCACTGTCAGAAGATGGGATACTGTCCTAGATGAACCATTGGTCTGAATCAGTATGGCCGTTTTTACGTAATAATGAGCTAATTTTTTCTGCAACGAAGTACTCTAGTTCCGAAATGTATGGGATTGGGAGGAGAGGTGGGGTCCCAGAGAGCAGGATTTAAGAAGCAAGCTACAATATGAAAAAATTGGAGAGCTCCTGCCGTAAGGAAATCCTGACCTTTCATTTAAGTCAAATTTCCCTCCCCAGATTTTGTCCTTGTTAAATGTCAGAACTGGAGAAAAAAGTGACACCTTTGTATGTCTGGAGAGGCTTAAACATTGGAAAATGACTGATGAGTTTGACAGTAGGAAATAAAGTTCCTGTCCAGTGGGAGGGAACAGTACAGTATAGTAGCATTGCAAGTTAATCACATTGTTGTCATGGAATAACACAACGTATTTAATGTTTATAAAGAGACTTAAAGTTCTTCAGATATAAGATGCTATACACTGTAAAATGTGAAGAATCCTATTGCATTTAATGGCCACACCGCAACCCATATCAGGTTTCCTCAACATTTGCACATTTTTCTCATGTCTTCAGTCCAAGTGCCATGGATCTGATGGAATCCAGCCCTAATCCTTGACATACTCACAGCCTGGGGAAGTCCACACTGGATGAAGAGCCAGCATATCTGTCTTCTTTACCTTCCTCCTTGCAGTGCTTTGTGCAGGGACCATGTTGGGGGCAGGGCATCCATTCCTAGCTGATTTGAGTGTAACCCACGAATATTTTAGTATTTTAGGAAATAGTATCGGTGTTATTTATTTAAAAGAGGAAATAGAGAGTATTTAGTAACCCAGTAGTGAGTGTGTGTATTTTCTCTCACTTTTAAACAAGTGAACAAAGAAAGAAAAGTAAAAACAATCCAAAAACCATAATGATATTTTTAATATAACCAATAAAAGCACTTCTGTTTGTTTTCATTTCAAATGTTGTTGAAAAGCCTAAAAAAATCCAGAAATTTTTTGAACAGAACAACACTTTTTTTCAGTTCTTCTGAGGTTTTTTTTTGTGAAAATTAAAATGGAATTTTGGAGCAGTCCTGCTGCTGATGTTTAACCGGTATTAAAATAAGATGGAAATAGGTTATACATATTCTTCCGTGATGCTGATGTCATAGGTGACATCACTTCTCATGGAGATGGCTCTCATTGCCTTCTCATTGAAGGCTCGGTAATGCCATTTTTAAAATGTAAATTCTTTTCCTGTTCTGAAAAACAGCTCTGTACAAATGGCATCTTGTGGTTCCAGGTTTGCTGCTTCTCAGTGAAAGATGCTCAGTTTCTGAGCAAAAAAAGACTACTTTTAAATGGCCACAACGCCACGTGATTTTTGAATTCAAAATGTCCTTTTTCTGCTCCACATAGCCTGGTGCATTTCTCCCCCCTAAAACAGTAAATGCTCAAATGGACAAACGATGTGTTCTCCAGCACCCTGATCATGCTTGTTGTGCTTACATCTCTTTATCTCTTCATTGTGTTTTTGGATTGTAAGCGCTTTAGAACCGGGACTGTGTCTTCCTATATGTGTGTAAAACATATAGCAGACTTTAGCCATGATGGCAGCCTTAATTATGGTATTTCCCAACTTTTCAGTGCTTGACTTGGCAACATTAAAAATGTTCCTTTAACATACTTTTTGTGCGCAATTGCCTAGGTTTTTAAGAAAGCAATTTGAAAAAGCAAATTATGTCATGTGGCATCACATTGACACCAACATGGCTCCTCAGTGGGGTTGGAACCTTTAGATCCATGACCACAGATCTCTGCCACGTGAGCTAACTGAGTAACTGGTAGGAGTAGTAAGTTGTCATCCTCTGCGTAGTCCAGCAGTGGAGGGAGGTGGAATGCTTTGCCAGTTGGTTTCACAGATATTTGCTGAGGAATAACGAGACTCTGGACTCTTGGGTTCCATTCCAAGCTCTGGAAAGGAGTGTGCTCCAGTGGGCACAAGCTCTTCTGCAGTCTCTCATCCTACCTGCCTCTTTTCCATCCCTATCTGCTCATTCTCCTCATCTAGCCAAACCCAGTCCCCTCTCCCCAGACTTCTCATCCACATCCCAGTCTCCTTGCCTAGCCAGTCCCAGTTCCCCCTGCCCCTGCCTCCAGCTCCTCATACATCTCTCTCCACAACCCTAGCCTCCAGTCCTCCCTCCACATATGTTCCTGGTCTCCACTGGCTCCCAGGCACAATCTCCTTCCACTGGCACGTTGTCCAATCTCGATGTCCCACCCTGGTTCCTTGTCCCAATCTCTTTGCCCAGCCAGTTCTGGTCTCTTCCCATCCAAACTCCCAGTTCCATCTTTCCTCTCCCCTGCTCTGCCAACTTCCAGTCATACTGTCCAACCCCCCCAGGCTCCTGTCCCAATCTAGTCCCTCTGCTTCCCGAGGTTTAGCTCTTCTCCCCTTTACATTCAAATCAGTCAGCTTCTTCCTCCATGTTATATGGGCCTAGCAGGGTCGTTGAGTGCACCGAACAGACAGGCTTCCTCCTTCCAGTTCTAGGGCCCAGACTCAGAACAGCTCATAGCAGCCCAGAGCTGCAATTGCAGGGAAAGGACTGTCCAGCCTTGGGCTGGAGTGTGCTCATTGTGGATAGAATCTTGGGAAATGTAACTGCTAAAATCTAAGAAGTCTCTACAGAATATGTGTGACTGGCATTTTTTTTCAAGGGTTTATAACCTGGCCAAATTTGGGCAGATTTTCACAGATACAGGAAAAGGCTCATCCCTGACACACAGGTCACCCCCCTGCTGAATTTCACGTTCCTGGTGCAAAGCATGGGGGCGCTTGAGCTTTTCTAGGAAAAGGTGGCCAGAATTTTTGAATGTAGGCAAAACAGTGAATTTCCCCCCTAACTTTGTTGTTAAAAATGGCTGAATCATTTTGCCGGCAATTTTCCAACAAAAAATTCAGCCTGAGGCAGACACCCGGCATGGACTTTTTCAACCCACATGGTTAGCGTTTGGCAAAGTTATAAGCAATGGAAAATGGGGTCTCATAATGGGAAGTGTGGGGCAACCCTAATAATATGCAGTGCTACCAGCCCTGCCTATAATTCATGCATGTATGTATAATACAGATAAAATAACTGCGTTTTAAAACTTGAATTTCCGTGCTTTCACAAGATTCATTGTAATTATTGAGTACAACAGAAACATACCGAGTATTACAAGCAAGTCATTTAAAAAATTCAGTTAAATGGCTATAGAATTCAAATCAAGCCTGTTCTCTTGCCAATCATTTCATAGAAATGTGTTATACAATTTGCTTCATTGACTACAAGGTAAAAGATTGGTCCTGATCCGGTAAAAGCACTTAGTTCTTGATTTGGGAAAGCACTTATGCACATTCTTACATCCATCCCCATTCAAAAAAGGACTTAACCACATACTCAATAGAATTCCTGAATGGGATGCTTTCCTGAATTAGGGCCTTAATCATGTGCTTCCGTTTAAGCACATGAATAGTTCCATTGACCTCAATATCGCTTAAAGTGAGGCATGTCCTGGGTTGGTGCCGTAATGAAGGAAACACTTTGGTGTATGGGTGGGATCAGCCAAGTGAATTAGGCGAATACGATCAACTGAAAGTCAGTGGAACTTGTACTGCTAACTCCTGTAAGTGCTTCTCAAAATCCCACCATCCATTTCTATATACACAGAACACAGACATTTTTTCCACGGAATGTTAGAATGACATGGGAATACATTTTCGCTCCTTTATATATTAAAGATATTATCACAGATTTCCCATTGTTTTCCCCCTGAATAATAATAGTATATTTTTGTCCATAGATTTCTAAGCAGTTTATAAAAGTAGGTAGGTACTACTAGCACTGTTTTTATAGAAGGGAAAATTGAGGTGTAGAGAAAGTAAGTAACATTCCCAAGGCCACTCAAGCTGGTCAGTGGTAGGGTTGGGACTAGAACTGAGATCTCCTGATTCAGAGGTCACCACTACCCTAGCCACTTGACCACTAGACATCCCCTTTTTACTGATGCATAGATAGCAATGGCGATGCTGTTATTTCCAGCTTCCCTCTAGTTACTACTATGACTCTCATTATTGTAGACATTTTACACCTGAATTTACAGTGCACCTTTGCCAAAGGAAATGCAGTGTTATATTCAATCAGACATGAACTTTCCATATTAGCACTTAAACTAAAAAAAGAAAAGAAAAAAAAAGGAAGCTGAAAATGAAGAGAAAAAGCTTTTGGTTGCTGGCATGAGTGTTTGTGTATGAAATTATTGAAAATGCTAAAGGGTCTGATTCCTAAATTAATGAAACTGGGGTGAAGATAGGTCATGCAAGAAAGGACATACAATCAAATGGCCTAGAAGAAGATGAGGAAGAAGAATGTAGCAGGGGAGCAAGTGATTAGGGAACCATTTCTCCCTTCTGCACGCTCTGCAAGGCACAGTGCCCTTGGGGAAAAACTTGGCCAGGCTTCCATCCCACGCACTACATCCTTGTCGGACTCTGGTCTGCTAGGATGTCTGTGCGAGTGGGGGGAGGTGTCAAGCCCTGGAGCTAGCTAGACCGTATGCTGTAGCATGCTGATCTTGATTAAAAGTGAAATGAAGATTGCCTGGCAGCATGTGCTGGGACCTTGTGGGGGCTCATGAGGCTGGTGCCACTTAGCTCCTCATCCCCTGTGGCCCTCTAAGGTAAGGGCAAGCGTGCTCTCTCCATCGTCACCACAGAAGGCAGTAGGCACACTGAGATTACTCAGCTGTCTCCTCTTGGAAGAAGAGCAGCTGCGTTTAGCCTTAGATTGGATTTTATGATGCAGAATTAGAGATGATTTTTTGTTGCATTAGACTGGATTTCAAAACTAATAAATTCTCTTCTTACTGACAGAACTTCTTTAATATTTATCCGGGATCATAGCAGAGATGCATCGTTTATGCTGCATTAAAAGGGTATCTATCTGGATTACAATTTTAGGAAGCTTGTAACATCACAGATACCACAACATATTTTTGCCAATGCTGCTTTTAACCGAGAACAGATTTTCTAAGGTTCAGATTGGATCTCAGTACGAGTAGAAAAGTTTCAAAATGACCTATTGGCTGAATTGTATATTTTACCATATGAACATAAGAACAGCCATACTGGTCAGACCAATGGTCCATCTAGCCCAGTATCCTGTCTTCTGATAGTGGCCAATGCCAGGTGCCCCAGAGGCAATGAACAGAACAGGTGATCATCAAGTGATCCATCCCCTGTCACCCATTCCCAGCTTCTGGCAAACAGAGGTTAGGGACACCATCCCTGTCCATCCTGGCTAATAGTCATTGATGGACCTATCCCCCAATTCTTTTAGGCCCTAATTCAGCAAAACATTTAAGCACATGCGTAACTTTAAGCACTGGAGTAATCCCATTGACTCCAGTGGGCCTACACATGATCTTAAAGTTAAGAATGTGCAAAAGTGCTTGCTGAACCAGGGGCCTTAATGAGAAAAATTGGGACCCTCCCAACTAGAATGCCTTGGGAAATCACTAGCTATAGACTACCACACAAGAAAGTAGGAGAATCCTTTTATTAAAATGCTTCCTATAAACAAGAAAAAAACAGTAAAAGGAGTTGTAAACATTTGCAGTATTTTTCATAAAGGGCTTTGAAAGGAACAGGATTGAGTCCGAAATGGAAACTGTATAATTTGTGAACACCCACTCGAACACATGGAATTGAATGTACAGGATTTAGAGTCAAACAGATTTGATGCAGACTAATGAGTCAGGTGGTGGTGGTTGTTTTCAACAGCCACTTGCAAGGCTGGCAAAAGTCAGTCTATTATTGATACACGTACACATTGGTGAAGAAACATTGCAATCTATTTAAGTTTTAAGAAATGCTCTAATAGCTGCCCTCCCCTCTGATGATTATAGAAAATAATGGAACATGAAGAATTTATGCATTCTCATCTTGCAATCCATTGTCAGCCAGATGAGAAAGCAACAAATGGGATGTTTGCTTAAATATATCGTTATGTGACTATAAAATCAAAGGGACTAAACATAGTGCTGTAGTCTTTATCTCAGTGACAGATATTTATTCTTTTCTTTGTTTATAATACACACATACTTCTGTTCTAACAAAATTTATATTGGCTAAAGGCATTTCATTTTGTCAATATGACACACAGCTGTGCAGTAGTATGACTTTTTAATTGTTTTAATGTTGTTACAATCAAAATGTCAGAGTAACTTAGACTTTCTCTTTATTTATTGTCTTGGATATTATGGAAACGGAGCTTCTTCATGAACTACTAAAACAATGACACAGAAGTTGCTAAATAGGGCTATTTTCATCCATACAGGAAAGATGCAGAGTGTTAAATTGCAATCTCACATGGTGTAAATCTGGAGTAACTCAACTGGGGAGGAAAGGAGGTAGTGTAGTCTACTGGACGGAACACTTGACGGAGAATAAGGAGCTCTTGGTTCTATTTCCAGACCTGTCACTCACTTGTGATCCTGGGCAGGCACTTCACATTTGTACCTCTGTTTCCTCTCCAGTCTTTTGGGTGACTTGTCTATTTAGATTGTAAACTCTTTGGGGGCAGGGACTCTCTCTTAATATGTGTTTGTACATTGCCTAGCACTATAGGGCCCCGATCTTGGGGTTGCGTCCTTTACGTACTTCTGTAATACAAAAAAATAAGTAAATAGCATAAGAGTAGCAAAGAGGAGGGTTAACTCCGTTAAGTTATTCTGCTGGTCTATTCACATAAGTAAAGATGGACTCCTGTCTCAGGTCAACTATGAGAGAGTGCTACAGCGATCCAGATTTCACCAAGTTGTATACATTCAGGAAAGGCCAGCGAGATGAGGTGTACAACCCACTCTCAAGTACCCCCCACTGCCACACCTTCACTCAAACATATTCTGTGACGGCCAGAAGTTCGTGGTGGTCCACGGAGGGGCAACTGGAAGCGGAATGAAATGAGATCTAATATCCTGCATCTACTACTCATGCTAAAAAAAAAAAAAAAAAAAAAATAAAGACTGTATTTTCTTTTTTATTTACATAGGTCACAATCATACAAATATTACTGGATGCTGTGCTTACTATCATAAGCTTTGTGCCCGGGAATAAACATTTTGTGGATTAGGACAGTAATCAGGCCACAGGACCCAGCAAAGAAGTGTACTAAAATTACCATCATTGTGAGCTTTCTAACACACTTTGATGTTCTAATCAGGAAAGATGGTGAAGCAGTGCAGGCATAAACACAACAGGACCATTGCTGAAATTCCTTAAATATCAAATTCCTCATCTTCTAAATTGTCATATTAGTAGATTCAAGGCAGAGTCAGTTTTATACAATAGCATAGTGTGACATACAGAACATAGTCGAAATTTGAAAAGCTATATAAGGCATCCAAATCCCCAAGCACCTTTGAAAACCTCAGCCTATATGTACAATATGTGAGGTTGTGTAAAATACTGGGCATAATTTTCAAAGCACCTAGGCTCCTGAGTCACGGAGGTAACTTCGGAAATTTTATCTGTTGCCAGTGTTTATTATATTTTTAGGAGCAGACCCTCAGCTAGTGTAAATTGTCATAGCTTTATGGAAATTTAAACTTTAAGCATTCTATGCACTGATAAAAAGAGCGGATCATAGTTTAAGGCATATGAACAAGGGGGCAGAGTAGAGGTTAATCATTCAGTCTTAACTCTGAATATTCTGACTTTGGAGTGGTTGGTTTCTCAGCCTGGATATCGCATTAGCTTTTGAGTTTTTTTTAAAAATAGAAAAAAACAAAGGAAAAAGATACAAGCTGTTCAGTTTGTGACCCACAGCGTTTCCTGATTTGGAACTCTTTAGCTTACCAGTTCTTCAACACAGATGCACTTAACTCAGGCTCTCTGTACCAGATTGCCTCATTTTTTAAAATTGCCTTTATCTTTCTGAGATGTTAAAGGTTTTTAAATGAACAAAAGTAACAAAGAAAAAAATATATCGTAAAATTCTATGTTAGGTGCACAACATTTCTCCCTGTTACATGCTCATTATATTGAAATGATTCTTATACTTGGCATAAACCTTACATCTCGATGAGAGCTACAAAATAAATTGTTTGATGTTTCTCCCTTCAGCTGTTGTTTATCTGCACATTTTCAGGGTCAAATGAATGGGATAGTGTGTACTTTTTTTTTTTTTTTAGAATTTGTTCAAAATTTCTAAAAACATTTACCCTGAGGTTGAGACATTTTGGAAAATATCAGGTCAAAAGAAATTAGTCTAACATACGAAGGAGGCTTAGAATGGAAGTTGAAATTCAGCCTGAACTGTAAAATACAATAATTGCTTATACACTAATAAATATTTTAACACTCTTGCTTTCTCTTTCCCAAAACACAATCACCACCTTTGGTTTAAATCCCCCAAAAGCTACATTGGTGAAATATGACCACTATTACTTCTCTTTTATGGTCAAAAATTAAATGAAATTTCATGATCGTTTCAGATGTTCATAAAACATCCACCTCTTTTTGAGTTTCACAATAATTTCTTTTTCAATTAAAGTAAAAATTAACTAAAAAAACATGAGCCTAAACTACTTACAGATTTGGCTTAAAACAAGTCACAAAACGAATGTACAAGTTTTTTGCACGAACCTAGTAATGCTTCTAACACCGTGTGCAATTTATGTTCTTTCCTCTGAGTCTTCTTTCATATTCTTTCATTCTGGAGCCAAATATAGAAAATGTATTTTTCTAAATCCATTTCACCTACTGTTTATGGAGTCTGAAAGCCTAGTAATGTAGGACAAAGATGTTTGGCTTCCTATCCTGCTGTGATCCTCAGAGACTCTATTCCTTGCATTCTGTTTTTCTTAAAAGACTTCCTGTGTAGATGGAAATTCATTTTTTTTCATACCTCCTAAGGAGGTCACTGAAGCAGCAATTCTTCTGTTAAACTTCGGATGTGGCCAGGTATATGATTATAGATGGAACAATGCCATCACTGGCACTTCAGCTGGGCCAGGATTTCACCGCAGAAGTCAGTGGAAGTTTTACCATTGACTTCAACAGAGCCAGAATTTCATTGCTGTTGTTTTAATAAGGAAGTGAGGCCTTTGGAAACTACAGGCGCAATCACGCAGAGTGCGCTCCATCTTGGTCCTAGCGGCCTACCCTATCGCATTGGATCAAGATGGAACACGACGTTTGCTGGGACCTATAGTACTTGGGAGCCTCAAATTCCTAGTAAAATAGAAGTAAGCTGCAGTCTACTCTCTTTTTAAAAGTTGGTTCAGTGTGTCATAGAATATCAGGGTTGGAAGGGACGGACCTCAGGAGGTCATCTAGTCCAACCCCCTGCTCAAAGCAGGACTAATGCCCAATTTTTGCCCCAGATCCCTAAATGGCCCTCTCAAGGATTGAACTCACAACCCTGGGTTTAGCAAGCCAATGCTCAGTCCGCTGAGGTGTCCCTCAGTTGGACCAAATTTGGATGCCCCTGTGGTATTACAGTTTGGCAGTAAATATTTATTAGCTTAGAGTTATCAGTTTCTATATGTGGATGTAGTATATGGATAGGAACTGAAGCTCATGTTATGTATCACAGTAGCAGATGTAGTTGTTGAGCGGATCACTGCAGACTACATGGCTCTGGGAAGAAGGAAGGATAAAGGAGTTTGAGGCGCAAGTGGTCTTCTCGTCCATCCTCCCTGTGGAAAGAAAAGACCCCGGGTAGAGGCCGCTGAATCGTGGAAATCAACGAATGGCTACGCAGGTGGTGTCGGAAAGAAGGCTTTGGATTCTTTGACCATGGGATGGAGTTCCAAGAAGGAGGAGTGCTAAGCAGAGACGGGCTCCACCTAACGAAGAGAGGGAAGAGCATCTTTGCAAGCAGGCTGTCTAACCTAGTGAGCAGGCCTTTAAACTAGGCTCAGTGGGGGAAGGAAACCAAAGCCCTGAGGTAAGTGGGATACTGGGAGGAAACACGAGCAGGAGAACGTAAGAGGGGAGGGCTCCTGCCTCATAGCGAGAAAGCGGAATGATCAGCGAGTTATCTTAAGTGCCTGTACACAAATGCAAGAAGCCTGGGAAACAAGCAGGGAGAACTGGCGGTCCTGGCACAGTCAGGGAATTATTTCAATCACATCATAACAGAGACTTGGTGGGATAACTCACATGACTGCAGTACTGTCTTGGATGGATATAAACTGTTCAGGGAGGACAGGCAGGTCAGAAAAGATAGGGGAGTTGCATTGTATGTAAGAGAGCAGTATGACAGCTCAGAGCTCCGGTATGAAACTGCAGAAAAACCTGAGAGTCTCTGGATTAAGTTTAGAAGTGTGAGCAACAAGGGTGATGTCCTGGTGGGAGTCTGCTATAGACCACCAGACCAGGGGGATGAGGTGGATGAGGCTTTCTTCCGGCAACTAACGGCAACTGAGGCCCTGGTTCTCATGGGAGACTTCAATCACCCTGATATCTGCTGGGAGAGTAATACAGCGGTGCACAGACAATCCAGGAAGTTTTTGGAAAGTGTAGGGGACAATTTCCTGGTGCAAGTGCTGGAGGAACCAACTAGGGACAGAGCTCTTCTTGACCTGCTGCTCACAAACCTGCTCTTCTTGACCTGCTGCTAGTAGGGGAAGCAAAAGTGGAAGGGAACCTGGGAGGCAGTGACCAAGAGATGGTTGAGTTTAGTATCCTGACACAAGGAAGAAAGGAGAGCAGCAGAATACGGACCCTGGACTTCAGAAAAGCAGACTTTGACTCCCTCGGGGAACTGATGGGCAGGGTCCCCTTGGGAGAATAACGTGAGGGGGAAAGGAGTCCTGGAGAGCTGGCTGTATTTTAAAGAATCCGTATTGAGGTTACAGGAACAACCATCCCAATGTGTAGAAAGAATAGTAAATATGGCAGGCGACCAGCTTGGCTTAACAGTGAAATCCTTGCTGATCTTAAACACAAAAAAGAGGCTTACAAGAAGTGGAAGATTGGACAAATGACCAGGGAGGAGTACAAAAATATTGCTTGGGGATGCAGGAGTGAAATCAGGAAGGCCAAATCACACCTGGAGTTGCAGCTAGCAAGAGATGTTAAGAGTAACAAGAAGGGTTTCTTCAGGTATGTTGGCAACAAGAAGAAAGTCAAGGAAAGTGTGGGCCCCTTACTGAATGAGGGAGGCAACCTAGTGACAGAGGATGTGGAAAAAGCTAATGTACTCGATGCTTTTTTTGCCTCTGTCTTCACGAACAAGGTCAGCTCCCAGATTACTGCACTGGGCAGCCCAGCGTGGGGAGGAGGTGACAAGCCCTCTGTGGAGAAAGAAGTGGTTCGGGACTATTTAGAAAAGCTGGACGAGCACAGGTCCATGGGGCCAGATGTGCTGCATCCAAGGGTGCTAAAGGAGTTTGCAGCTGTGATTGCAGAGCCATTGGCCGTTATCTTTGAAAATTCATGGCAATCAGGGAGGTCCCGGACTACTGGAAAAAGGCTAATGTAATGCCCATCTTTAAAAAAGGGAAGGAGGAGGATCCTGGGAACTACAAGCCAGTCAGCCTCACCTCAGTCCCCGGAAAAATCATGGAGCAGGACCTCAAGGAATCAATTCTGAAGTTGAAGGGTAGGGATAGGAGACAGAGGGACCTAGACAAATTAGAGGATTGGGCCAAAAGAAACCTGATGAGGTTCAACAAGGACAAGTGCAGAGTCCTGCACTTAGGACGGAAGAATCCGATACACCGCTATAGACTAGGGAGCGAATGGCTAGGCAGCAGTTCTGCAGAAAAGGACCTAGGAGTTACAGTGGACGAGAAGCTGGATATGAGTCAACAGTGTGCCCTTGTTGCCAAGAAGACTAACGGCATTTTGGGCTGTATAAGTAGGAGCATTGCCCGCAAATCGAGGGATGTGATCGTTCCCCTCTATTCAACATTAGTGAGGCCTCATCTGGAGTACTGTGTCCAGCTTTGAGCCCCACACTACAAGAAGGATGTGGAAAAATTGGAAAGCGTCCAGCGGAGGGCAACAAAAATGATTAGGGGACTAGAACACATGACTTATGAGAAGAGACTGAGGGAACTGGGATTGTTTAGTCTGCGGAAGAGAAGAATGAGGGGGGATTTGATAGCTGCTTTCAACTACCTGAAGGGGGGTTCCAAAGAGGATGGATCTAGACTGTTCCCAGTGGTAGCAGATGACAGAACAAGGTGCAATGGCCTCAAGTTGCAGTGGGGGAGGTTTAGGTTGCTTATTAGGAAAAACTTGTTCACTAGGAGGGTGGTGAAGCACTGGAATGGGTTACCTAGGGAGGTGGTGGAATCTCCTTCCTTTGAGGTTTTTAAGGTCAGGCTTGACAAAGCCCTGACTGGGATGATTTAGTTGGGGATTGGTCCTGCTTTGAGGTCCCTTCCAACCCTGATATTCCATGATTTTATGAAAGAAGAGGTTTTTTTGGATTTCATTATGAAGTTATCCATGTAGCATAGTTGAAATGGTATGTGAAGTAATTACTGCTAATTACATTTTCCAATTTAAAAACATTTCCATAATCTTATTTAGGCTAAATGTTTAGTTGTGTCTTTACAAGGGATGATTAAGAAAAATGTTTGTAAGCATGGATCAAGTTGAAACAAGAAGAGTTTAAAATTAGCTGTGGTGACACTGAGCTCCCCTGTATTCACACCCTACACACAGTTGTAATAATCTTTGTACAAAGTATGCCTCGTGAAAGCTATCAAAGTATCATTTGAAAACTAATAACTCACTGATCATTAATATTCTTGAATGTTGTGGATATACGCCAGTATAATGATTAAAGTGTGTTTGAACCAGGCATGTCAGGAGGAGTTTGTATAGGTCTTCCTTAGACAAAGAAATGTGTATTTGATTCTCTGACCAGCCCGATCTTTCGGCAAAGGGCAAAGACAATGAAGGGGGAAGAAAGACTATAGAGCTTCCTTTACTACTAGACACCATGTTGCTTTCCTCACAGCTTGAATACATTTTACTTTGAGGACCCTCAGAAGAATCCATTTCAAAGGTTTACTCGTCTATAAAGACAGGGGAGGTCTCAGCCTGAAGTAATAAGGAATTGAATCAACAGATTGTATACAATATTATAAAATGTATAGAGTGAGGTCTTTTCTGGACGCTAATGACACACTAGTGATTAATATCCTTGTGAAATGTCTGTATTAACACTAAATGGGGATATATGGATATTTCATGACATTATGCTTTAAGGTCTGTGATCAAACAGGGGGAAACAGGTTCCCTCCCAGACAGGAGAGAAGGCAGCTATTTACCTGTCACCTCACCTTGTCACCTTTGTCTGGCTTGTCCTCCTCTGTCCCTTCATGAATGCAAGTTGACGCCTCACCATTCTGTTTTGTTGCCAGCACATTCTTTCCATTTCTGGCCAAAGAGTTTTGTCATGGAATCAGCCCAGCGCGTTTTCGGTCTGCCCAGTGGTCGTTTGTGGTCTCTGGGGATCCAGTCATTGATGCGGGTTGTCCACCTATTGTCTTGCCCGTGGACTATATGACCTGCCCGTCTTCGCTTTGAATGGTACATTGCCTGCACTACATCAGTCACCTTTGTATGCCTTCTGATCTCCTCATTCGGTATGTGATCATGGAGCCATATCTTACACATTCACCTTTCCATTTCTCTCTGGGTGACAGCGAGCTTTTTCTTCCTCCGCTTTCATCGTTGACCAGCTTTCTGCTCCGTATAGCATTGCTGGCAGAACAGTGGAGTTAAACAGTTCTTTCCTTTTCTTCAAGAGCAGTTCGTCATCCTTTAGAGATGTCTTTATTTTGTGGAAACTTGCCCACCCCGCCTTTTGCCTCTTACTCATTCCCCTTCAAATGTGTTGTCTCTGCTCAGCTGCTGAACCAGGTAAATATATTTGTCAACCTCCTCAATTTCATTCCCATTTACAGTGATTCCTTCTGCACAATGCTCATTCTGCATCCACTTCATCTTCGATGTGTTCACTTCCAACCTGATATCATGCAAAAGTGTTTGAAGTGCTGCAGTTTGTTCTCCAGTTCTGCCCTTTGTCAGCATTACACAGTCATCATGAAGAGAAGATGCATTAACTGTTCTCTGTCAATTCTGACTCCTCCTTCCCAGTTCAATTTCTTGAACAGTGACTCCAGTACTGTTTCAAACAGCTTCGGTGAGGTTGTGTTGCCTTGTCTGACTCCTCTATATATAGTAATAATGCAGGGGACATTGAATAATGTTATCTCTGTCGACCAATTGCGATTAATTTCTTCCAGCAGGTCAATGTACCTCTGGTCGATTCTGATTTCATTGAGTGTGTTGAGTACAGCATTAATCTGCACCTAGTTGAATGCCTTTTCGTAGTCAATAAATGCAATACACAATGGTACTTTGTATTCCTTGCATTTTTCAATGAGCTGCCCAACTGAGTGGATGTGATCAATTGTCGAATACCCTGAGTGGAAACCAGCTTGTTCTCTTCTTTCTTGCATCTCAAGGTCCTTCTTAATTTGATTGTTCAGTTGTATGCTCCCACGCAGCAAGCCGAAGAAATGGAGCACTTCTACGAAGAGCTGGAGAAGGTAATGCAGAAAAGATCCAGCTACACAATTATCCAAGAGGACTTCAATGCAATAGCAGGTGGAAAGGAGAGTGAGAGAGAAAAGTACATGAGAAAATTCAGTAAAGGTGTAAGAAATGATCGTGGAGCATGTCTGGTTGCATTTGCAGAAGCAAACCATCTCCACATAATGAACACAATATTTACCTGTCTCCTATGTAAATTAAGCATGGTGGAATCAAAACTATGGAGGCTCCATTTACATACAGCATGAGGTCTTCCTGCCTCTTGAAACAAAGTAATTGAACTTTGGAAGATATAAGCAAAGACAGACACCATCTTTGGCATCCATCACTAGACAGACGCAAGAGGCTAGACCTTGCAAGCTGAGAAAGATGGGTCCTTCAATCAAGGAGCGGGGGTTTGAAGTCTCTAGAAATGGACTATAGGTGAGAAACCACCGTGAAAAAAGCCTGTGCCTTGCTAGGTAACATTTCAGTTTGTTAAATGCGTTTTCACTTCGATGTGCTTGTCACCCTTTCTAACTTTATTCCTTTCACTTGGCATCACTTAACCTATGTCCTATTTGTTAATACTTTTGTTTTATTTTGACTCAAAAACATCTCAGTGCTGTGTTTAAATGGAAGGCTTTATTTTCCCCAGTTAAGCTAATAAGCTGTGATGTGTTTTTGTGCCTCTAGAGGAAGAAACAAACCATATTCTTTCTCTGAACTGTCCAGGAAAGGGATGGACATTACAGAGCACGTAGAATTGTGAAAATTCAGAACTGTGGGAGTGTGTTGGGGTCATTCCACTGGTTGTAACCCAGGCTGGTAGAAGACAGAGTGGGGTTGTGGAGCTGTAGACAGGCTGCTGCGGCTGTCCAATATACGGAAACTCAGGGTGTGACCTGCATGCTTGTGGGCAGGTTGAGTGTCCCAGGCTGGGAGTTAGAGCAGCAAAATATTGTTGCAGGGCAAGGGGTGACACAACCCCTCACTGGTCTGGATTGCACCATGGAGCATGACAGCTACACTCAGGACTTTTGCATTGTATCATATTTTATCCAAACTTGAATGTATAAATGGAGTAGGATAAGGGTCAGTGGGTTTCCTTATGCTGCTAGAAGAGAGATTTTCTGCTATTTTCCAAAGCCCTTTTCACAGCTATATGTATTTTCTTTCCACATGGTGGTTATTACTCTGTATTCTTGTGAAGGATATATAAGCTGCTTTTGCAGAATTAGGTTGTCAATGTCAGTAAGTATAGAATGTTGGAACTACTTAAAAATATAATCAAGAAGCACTTTAGGTCCATTTTTTAATAATTGTTCAGTTTCTTTCTGCATGGATCTTACTTGCATTCTACTTGGAAATCAGATGCATGTTTTTCCAATAAAGTCCAGTTGGGTTTTCTCTCCACCTTCATGAATTTTTAAAATTAGTACATAAGTGAGCACCCTTCAGTAATACTCTGTAAGTGCACAAAAAAGAAAGTCATTAAGAAATAAGTTTCCTCATTAATGGGAATCCTGTGTTAGGGAAATGTAGAAACTACTGAATAGCTAGCTGCATGTGTGCTGAATAGATTTAGGAGGTAGGATTCTTTCCTGTCAGTGTTCCACTTGCACAAAGTCCATTTACTTGGGCTTTGTGTGATGGCAAAGATTTCATTCCAACGCAGAAACTGTATATAGTTTCAAAATGTTATGTAAATAAACTATAAGGGGAAATTATCAAAGGCCCAAATGGCAGTTAGGTACCTCACTCCCACCCCTAATTTAATAATAAAAAAGAGCATAGATTCTCTGAACCACTTAATAACCCTGATGTGCATTCTCAGTTGGAGTTCAGAGTTAAATAGGCACACACATTCAGCGCAAGGAGTCGTGTGAACATTGTGGCCGTGGAAATGGAAGTGGAAATGTCTTCATCAAACAGAAAGTCTTTTCAGTATTTAATGCTGATTCTTAAAAGCAATATTTGTCATGCATGACCCTGTTTTACTATGTTATGAAAAGGAAAAGATAGCGAAAGACGGCTGTATCTCTTCTGTGGCTTAGTTTTATGCCTGTGAACAACTACAAAAGATGGTTTATTTACTCTTCTAACATAGGAAACACTGTAAAACCCTGTCAGTCAGAAGGTATACAGAAGTTCAAAGGACAAATAGCCTCCTCTGACCCAATTTATTTTATACATAACTTTTGTCTGGGACTCCCCACAGCAGCCCTGACTCCGTGGGTGGCTCTTATCGCTGCCTGGCTCTGGCTTCCAGCCTGGCTAGGGGGTGGGGCCTCAGGGGGAAGAGAAGGGGCAGGGAGTTAGGGCCACAAAGGGGGCGGGGCCCCTTCATGTGTCCCATTTTTGCATTTTGATTATGTGGTACGCTAGCTGTGTCTAAAAAGCAACAAGGAGTCCGGTGGCACCTTAAAGACTAACAGATTTATTTGAGCATAAGCTTTCGTGGGTAAAAACCTCACTTCTTCAGATGCATGGAGTGGAAGTCTGCATCATGTACTAACAGTGAGAGAATTGCATATATTCTTCTTTTGTGGCACATGTGTAACTTCACTAAATGTTAAACAGGAATTGCTGGAGAAGGTTATATTCCTGTGTATTAGCTAGCTATGCTCCTAGGAGAGTCATACAATGAATTCCTGTGTGTGCATACTTGATATTGGGTGCATTAGAATAGCAGGACTGAGTGGCTTTTATACTTGGGAGCTACTTTAAAATTGTATTGTAAAAATATTGACCACGTTAAGTAGTGTCACATACATACTCCCAGTAGAATAAAAAGAATGGAGCTCAGTTAATTGCATACGAAGGGCACTACTTATTAGGAAACAGAGAGCTGGAAGTGAATATGATTTACCTCTCACACAGAAAATAGCAGTGCTTTGTGCTCTGAGCAGCACCATCTGAAGAGAAAATCAATTTAACCATGAGCCAGCAAAAATCTATTCTTATCCAGTAGATTTAAAATATTGCTCTTTCGCATATGTTCAGTTGTGCAGTATAAATTTAACAATAACTTAGCCCATTTAAAGGATTCGTGACATTGTATCTGTTTAATTCCTATAGAAGACATCTAGTTAAATTTTTAATACTTAAATGTTATTCATACTGCATTGTAGCAATATAAAGAAACCTGCGTTAATGCATGCAAACATTGCAGCGAGTTCCCTCTGAATGTCTGCCTGTTTTCTATGGCAATGGAGAATTACAAGTAGAACACTTGGTAAGTGATATACACCAAAAAATGGACTGAGATCACCAACTCTTTCCCGTAGTCCACTGACCTCTCAACTTGCCGCGGCCCAAATGCGGGACATAGTGTTGAACAAAGACCCAAAAACAAGGGATACACCCAAATTATTCATTCAGGAGACTTAAAATGCCGTGGGATTCAGCATCTTAATGTAAATAACTTTCTATAGCCTCAGTTTCAGGATTTCTGTTCTAAATAATTTTCAGCAATACAAATGGAGGCCAAATTCGTGTGGCATACAGGGAATATTAGAACTAAACACGAGTGAAGTTCTTTGAAATGAAGGGTACTGGAGACGTGTGATCAGATGGTGATAGTCTACCAGTAAAGGCTGTGGTCACACCTAGGTCTGGGGGGCGGGGAAGGGCTTTGAGCCAAGTATCAATCTGCTGAGCCACTGAGTCTACCTTCTTCTTTAACATCTTAAAATAAGATATTGATAATGGGCATCAGCTGGATTGAATAAGCCTCATTGGTAAATGAGTAAAATAACTTTTGCGGTGAGTTGTGAGCTCTTGTAGCACATCAGGTTTGCTGCTGCATTATACTAATGGAGTTGCAAGAGGCGTGCTCCACCATGACTCGTTATTTTACTGCAGCATCTACTCTGTGACAGCTACCCACACGTGATGACACTTGTGCCTCAAGCTGAAGTAAGTCCGTTGGGATATTTGTTGATAAAAGTAACACGCTATCCTTGTGAAAGTATCCGGTGTCTCAGATGTTTAAAGCTTAAGTCTCCTAAATGCATCAGGTTAATTCTTTCACAGTGCTGAGTTAATTGGTCGCATGCTAACCTTGAATAATGTAATGATTTGATTAGCTAAGTCTGTGGTTAAAGAGAAGCTAGTGGTCAAGTCCCTTTTGTATGAAGTTTGCCCTTCCTTACAATGCACAGATTCTAGCATTAGCGATAGTCTGTTTGTTCAGCAGTACGAGGAAAGGGAATGATTTCTTCAAAAAAAATCATAAATTGAAAGATAGCTATTGTCTCTCAAAATCTGAGAAAGTTCAGTGAAATGTGATTACTTCGGTATAGAGCTGAATCTCCTTTTGGCATTCATTAACCAAGACCATTCTAAACATGTTCTATAATGGGCAAGGAATGAGAAGTGGTTAGCTAGATTACAAATGACCTTTTACTTTTAATTTATTCAATGGTCAGACAAGGTTCATTGGAAAACATTTTCTTTCAAATAAAAGTATGTGTTCTGTTTCTCAGTGTCTTGGTGGTCATCGAAGCCATGCTACATGCAGGTGAAATATATTGTTTTGTGGTTGAATGGAGGCAGCCTGGACTTTCAAAGCAATTTGCTGTCCAGAAATGTTCTGTCAGCGGGGAGATTTTGTAGCCTTGATAGTAGAGGAGAGGAAGGCTCTCTTCGCCTCCTTCGCCACCGTGTTGAACGTTTGTAGAAATTCTTGTCCTAGATTGTCTGTATCAGAATATATTTTCCACCACCAATGCTCAAGATTTCCCCCCCTGCTTTTTTGCTGCTGAATGTCATCTGAGAGGAGGTAGGACAAGGTACTTCAGTGCAGAAATGTTTTAATCCCCTTGCTAATTTTTCTATTCCTTGACCTCTTGGTTGAATAGTTTTTCATAAATAAGTTTTAGAATTTGGCATATTTGGGGCATACCACGCTGGTGACTTCTTCTGGTCTAGCCTTGTACCTTCTTTTTCTGCAGACTCAATCTAAGGATATGGATTTCAGTGAATTTTCCCTGAATTTGAGCTCAGAAAGGAATATAATGGCTACTGAGCAGCACTTAGTTCACACCAACGATGTAGAGGGGAAAGACTCTGTATCCCATTACTTTTCTTCTTATGAACTATCCAGTCTCCATAGTTCAATAATTTTTGACATGAGACTTTGGGCTACATTTTAACTGCTGGGCAAGGAATTTTTTGCTGTTTCCTTACAACCCCCTTTTCCTGTGGACATAATAGTACCCTGTTGTGTAAAATTGTTCCTAACTTATACTTCCTCACTCTCAATGTTCACTTTTTTCCTATATTCTTTTCCTGCTCTTCTTTTTGTCACACTGCAGATCTGATCTAACGTTAATTGGAAAGTTCATTTTAAATTTGCTTCTTCTGTGCCAAGCTCTTTATGTGCAGATACAATAAGGGATTTATGTGCTTTTATGTCCTTTATCTACTGGATGTTCAGATCTTGACTCACTAAACAATAAGCAGAAGTGAAGGTCATGCAGCTGGGACATCACCAACTCCCACAGCCTGAGACCCTTATGTAACTACATTGCTACAGTCTGCACTCTTGTACTTGTGATCAACAAGTGATTTTCAAGAGCAGACTTCAACAGAGTGTCCTGCAGTAATCTATCCTCTAGGTCCCTTGTAGGCAGATTCATATCTGGAAGAAAAGGCTACATCTTCTGAATAGTTTGGAGATGAAAGAGCTACACTGACAAAACTTGGGATTCTATGCTCAACTAATGATCACAAATATTGTGATTGGTTGAAATCTTCCGAATTTTGATTTTTTGTTTTTGAAATTTTTATTTAAAAAAACTAGGTGAATTTTTGTAACAAACTTTTTTGGTAAAAAATTAATCTAGAGCTAGTTCAAAAAAATCTTGACACTTTGACAAAAATAATCAATTTGAATTTTTTTGGGGGGTGGAAGCAAGAATTGTGGGGGAAAAAATCCATTTTTAAAGCAGCTCTATTCCCAAATTGCTAACCTTACCAATATGCATGGGGCAAACATAGTTAGTGCAAATTTATTATTTATTCAGTAATGGCATGTACTGAAAAGTCCGGAGTTCTTTCTACCATCTCAGATAAGCAGTGTGAAATTCTTGCCACAGTATAATCACTGGATTCCAAAATGAAGTCTTAAAGCAGCTCTGAGGCAAGCAACACTGATGGCTGTGTCATAGCCTGACACTAGATCAGTGAAAATGGTGATGTCCGTCCCATTTGTTTTGTACTCACTAAAACATTAGGGTGATGGTCTTATTGTGTGGTATTTGTTTAAATGCAGACCAAATGGCGATGACATAGATACTAGGGCACAAATCCTTTGTTTGACTGTAGTCATTGGAGCTTCTGGCAAAGCACTGCCTGTGTGTTTCAGGTGCCAATTTAACAGTAATTTTAGTGGGTAACGGAATAAAGTCCTGTCTCAGCTGTGATTCAAACCACATTGATGGCACAGCTGTTTCATAACTGAGGCCTGGCAAAGTTATACAAGCTGGATGCTAAGTTTGTTTGCAGGAAGCTTCAACAGAAGAAAAAACATTTTATGTTGAAACAACTGTAGCTAATAACTATGGGGTGTCTGTCAAGAGACTTTTTTGTTCATGGGGAACCTGTACTGGTCTATAGACCTGCATGTAATGCTGGAGATGTAGACGCATGAGCAGTTCCCACCTTACGGGGTGTTGAAAGCCACTTAGACTAGCCATGAGAAGGTTTGTAGTGCAGGAGTTGCATTGACACTCCTGAAGGGAGGAGTACAGTTGCTCCTAAAGCTGTGTGTCTTTAAATGGTGCCAGCTGTGGAGCAGCAAGTTGTTTGTTTGCCACGTGCTCCTTGGAATGGCAGGAAGTTTGCCCACCATAGAAAAGTGGGAGAACTTTTAACTTCTCATGTAAGGTGGCATTAGAGGAAAAGAAGAGTTCAGGTCTTGGATGGTAGAAGTCATTTAATAAATGGAAGAGAGAGCTCTGATGTAATGGCAAAACCGTAAAGGCTGGCTAGCTGAATAACAAAATGGTTTTAATGGTTTCTTGAATCTCTGAAGGTGAATCCAAACTGAAGTATATATTTAATTTTATGGAAGTAAATATTTTATGTGCCCTGGGAACATGCAGCATACATACCATTTTTATTATGATTCCAGTCCTCCAGGACATTTCTCAGGCCAGAGTTTTTCTTATCCGGTGACAGGTGCCTTACAGATATTGCAGTCACCCAGGTTGCTATAGTTAATGCACATGTTAAGGATAACGTAGAAGGTGTTACTAATTTATATCATGATGATTTCTTTGAAAAAGCCTAGGGCATTTGTTCTGGCTCTTTATCTTTAAGACAATTGTCAAAATTTTGCTACACTTTGAAGGAAATGGTAACATTAAAGCCATGCGAGGAAGGTCATTCCATTAGAGCACTTTCCAATTCCTTAGTTACAGCCTCAGCTTTCTTAATTAATACAAAAGTTTTGATAGAGATATGATAGTGGAAGGGAGTCAACTTGGTAGCACTGCAGGAAGTAAATAAATCTCTCCTTTTCATACTGAAAGTGTCTGAAAACCCCACTGTGACAGGTGTCGGTCGGTCCTCCGAGCCCCTAGGGGCGATGGAGAGCTATGGTCTCCATGGCAGGCCTCAGCCACACCTTCCGGGCGTTGGGGAATTAGCGGGGAAGGTGTGCCGGCCAGAGTCAGTAGCGCGCCCCTCAGGTAGGGGAGCGCCGGGGTAGGGGAACGCAGGCCCACCCAACTCCACTGCGTTCCAGCCCAGGGCCCTGACAGTGGCGGGAGGCGAAAGTCCCACCGCTGGGTCAGCGGGGCCGTCCGCACCCGCTGACCAAACACACCCACCCCACGGTGTTGTTCGGCCCCTGGGCTACTTCCTACCCGGTCTCTCAGGCGGGTCGCTCCGGTTCCTCCATCTTGTCCGGGTATTCCGCTGCGGGCAGCTCTGGTCCCTCCATCTCGTCCGAGTATTCCACTGCGGGCCACTCCCGCTCCCCCTTGGTATCGGACTCACGCTGGCCCAGGCTGCAGTCAGGCCCCTCCAGGTTCTCTGGGTATTCAGCGGCTGGCAGCCCTGGTTGCCACAGGCCTTCCTCCCGGTCAGGCTCCTCCTTGCCCAGGGCTTCGCCTGGGTCAGCAGCAGGATTGCGAGGGAGCAGCCAGCAGCCTGTGTCTGTCTCCCTCCCTGGTGCTCTCTTCACTGGGCAGAGGGCCCCACCCTTTGTACTTCCTGTCCCACCCTTCCCCTTCCGGGGATTGGCGGAAGGTTGGCCTGGCCCCGCCCACTCAGGCTGAAAGGGTGGCTCTTTACCCTCTGGTTCGGAGGGAAGCCACCCTGGCTCCCTACATACCCCACCCCTCAAATCCAGCTCCCGATCTTCGGAGCTGGCGTCCTCACCTTCTCCGAGGCGGGATAGGAAATCCGCATTGGCGTTGTCTCGTCCCGCTCGATGGTGAATCGTGAAGGCATAGGGCTGCAGAGCGAGATACCATCGCATCAGCCTGGCATTATTGTCCTTCATTTTATTAAGCCACTTCAGGGGTGCGTGGTCCGTAACCAGTATAAAGGGGGCCCCGAGGAGGTAGCAGCGGAGAGCATCGACTGCCCACTTAACGGCTAGGGCCTCTTTCTCCACAACGGAGTAGTTCCGTTCTCTGGGGAACAGCTTCTGACTGAGGTAAACAATCGGGTGTTCCTCCCCGTCCACCTCCTGCGAGAGGACCGCCCCAAGCCCAACGCCTGAGGCATCTGTCTGGACAATAAAGTCACGATGAAAGTCGGGGCTGAAGAGTATTGGATCGCTACACAGCCGTTCTTTGATAGTTCGAAAGGCCGTCTCGCACTCGTTGGACCAATGCACCCGGCGGGGACTGTCCTTGGTCAAGAGCTCCGTTAGCGGGTCCATAATGCTTGCGAAGTGGGGTACAAACCGCCAGTAATAACCAGCTAAGCCCAAAAATTGACTTACTTGCCTCTTCGTGGTCGGCACCGGACATTCCTGGAGCGCTTGGACCTTCCCGATGAGGGGGCGGACCTGTCCCCGGCCCAAGGTGTACCCCAGGTAAGTGGCTTCCTCCCCCCCGATTCGGCATTTTTTCGGGTTGGCCGTCAGCCCGGCTGCGTGGAGGTCCCTGAGGACTGCCGCTACTTGGTTAAGATGTTTCTCCCAGTTATTGCCATAGATGACCACATCGTCCAGGTAGGCCGCTGCGTATTTCGTGTGTGGTTGCAACACCCGGTCCATCAAACGCTGGAAGGTTGCCGGGGCCCCATGTAGGCTGAAAGGCATCCGGGTGAAATGGTATAACCCTGAAGGGGTGGCAAACGCGGTCTTCTCCTTGGACCTGGGATCCAAGGGGATCTGCCAGTACCCTTTGGTGAGATCTAAAGTGGTGATATAACAGGCCTCCCCGAGCCGGTCGAAGAGCTCATCGACGCGGGGCATCGGATAGGCGTCAAATTTTGAGATGGCGTTGACCCTCCGGAAGTCAATGCAAAACCGCCGGCTCCCATCGGGCTTCGGTACGAGGACGACGGGGCTCCGCCACTCGCTCTGGGAGGGCTCAATAACACCCAGCTCCAACATCGCCTGGACTTCCTCCTCTACGGCCTCCCGCATTCGCCTAGGCAATGGCCGGGTTGTCTCTCGGACCACCACCCCGGGTTCCGTCTGGATAACATGGTAGGTGAGCGTAGTCCGCCCAGGTTTCGTGGTGAACGTCTTGGGGAATGCCCTCACTAAGTAGAGTGCCTGTTCTCGCTGCTCGACGGTGAGTGTCTCTGCTAGCTGGGGTTCACCATTATCCGACTCCTTGGGTGGTTGGGGCCCCAGTTCCGGTTCGGGGGGATATGGAGCCACTAGGAGCCCTTCCCGGTCCTGCCAAGGTTTTAAGAGGTTTACATGATAAATCTGCTTTTCCTTACGGCGACCAGGTTGCTGAATCTCATAAGATACCAGCCCGACCTGGCGGAAGACCTCATACGGACCCTGCCAGCGGGCAAAAAGCTTTGATTCCTCCGAGGGGAGCAGGAGAAGTACTCGGTCCCCTGGCCCGAATGATCGAGCCTGGGCACCCCGATTGTAGTGTTGCTCCTGGGCTCTTTGGGCAGTGTTTAAGTTCTCCCTCGCGAGCTCGCCCGCCCGCGCCAGCCGCCCCTGCAGTTGTAAGACATATTGCAAGAGACCCTGTGTTGCGGACGGGTTGTGTTCCCAAGTCTCCCTCGAGGTCCAACACCCCGTGGGGTCGCCGCCTATAGAGGAGTTCGAATGGGGAGAACTTCGTGGACGCCTGTGGGACTTCTCGAATCGCCAGTAGTAAAGGAGGGAGCAGCTGGTCCCACTGGCCGAGGCCCTGGGTGGGGAAACGCCGCAACATCCCCTTCAGGGTCCGGTTGAACCGCTCAACCAATCTGTCAGTCTGGGGATGGTAGACCGAGGTCTGCAATTTCTTAATCCCCAATAGGGCACATACCTGGCGGAACAGCTTAGACGTGAAGTTGGTCCCTTGATCCGTGAGTATCTCCTGTGGGAGGCCCACCCTTGCGAAGATCTTCACGAGCTCCGCAGCGATAGTGCGGGCGGTGATACTTCTTAAGGGGATGGCCTCCGGGAAGTGGGTGGTGTAGTCCATCAGGACGAGGATGTATTGATGGCCCGCCTTGCTTTTTAGGAACGGCCTGACCAGGTCCATTGCTACCCGCTCAAATGGCACACCTACGACTGGTAACGGGACTAGTGGGGGCCTTCCGTACCCCGGCCGGGGCTGCATGTTGGCAGTCCGGGCACGACACACAATACTCCTTCACCTCACGGTGGACGCCGGGCCAGAAGAACCTGGCCAGGACCCTGGCCACAGTTTTTTCCTGCCCTAAATGGCCGGCAGCCGGCATGTCATGTGCAAGCTTCAGGACAGCCCGACGATGGATGCGGGGGACCACGAGTTGGGTCCGGACCTCTTGGGTCTGGGGGGTCTCGGTCAAGGTGGTAGAGCCGCTCGTGGTTGAGTTCAAAGCTGGGCCACTGGGTGGTGCGCTGCGTCTCCATGACCTCACCATCCACCCGGGCCAGCTGCTCATAGGTAAACCGGAGCGTAGGATCCTCCCTTTGATCTCGGCTAAAGTCCACCAGGTCAGGAGGGGGACCCGCCATTTCCCGGCCATCCTGCCCGGGGGTGGGGCCTGGTTCAGCTCCAGGGTCGGAGCTCGAGTGCTGCTGCTGTTGCTGGCTCTCAGCCAGGAACTTGATAAGCCTTTCTATCTCCATCTTTCCAGTAGGGGAGCTTCAGAGGCGCCCTCGCACTCACCCCTTTCGGCAGGGGTTGGGATCGCCTGCCCGCATTCTCCACCACTTGTGACAGGTGTCGGTCGGTCCTCCGAGCCCCTAGGAGCGATGGAGAGCTATGGTGTCCGTGGCAGGCCTCAGCCACACCTTCCGGGCATTGGGGAATTAGCGGGGAAGGTGTGCTGGCCGGCGTCAGTAGCGCGCCCCTCGGGCCGGGGAGCGCCGGGGTAGGGGAACGCAGGCCCACCCAACTCCACTGCGTTCCAGCCCAGGGCCCTGACAGTGGCGGGAGGCGAAAGTCCCGCCGCTGGGTCAGCGGGGCCGTCCACGCCCGCTGACCAAACACACCCACCCCACGGTGTAGTTCAGCCCCTGGGCTACTTCCTACCCGGTCTCTCAGGCGGGTCGCTCCGGTCCCTCCATCTTGTCCGGGTATTCCGCTGCGGGCAGCTCTGGTCCCTCCATCTCGTCCAAGTATTCCGCTGCGGGCCACTCCGGTCCCTCCATCTTGTCTGGGTATACCGCTGCGGGCCACTCCCGCTCCCCCTCGGTGTCGGACTCACGCTGGCCCGGGCTGCAGTCAGGCCCCTCCAGGTCCTCTGGGTATTCTGCAGCTGGCAGCCCTGGTTGCCACAGGCCTTCCTCCCGGTCAGGCTCCTCCTTGCCCAGGGCTTCGCCTGGGTCAGCAGCAGGATTGCGAGGGAGCAGCCAGCAGCCTGTGTCTGTCTCCCTCCCTGGTGCTCTCTTCACTGGGCAGAGGGCCCCGCCCTTTGTACTTCCTGTCCCACCCTTCCCTATCCGGGGATTGGCGGAAGGTTGGCCTGGCCCCGCCCACTCAGGCTGAAAGGGTGGCTCTTTACCCTCTGGTTCGGAGGGGAGCCATCCTGGCTCCCTACACCCACACACTGTGAAACGGACCTAAATTACTGTTGCCTAGACATGTTTCTCCATGAACATCAGAGACAAGCAAAAAACATTAACGCTAAATCTTTAAGCCAGTTACTCAAGATGTAGACCTCTTCATAAATTTTGGATGTCTTCCCCGGATCCAGCTATATGTAAATCAGGAAGATGATCCATAAAGCAACATCTCTGTGAGTTGAACATAGTTTAGTGGGAGAGAGATTTTTGTGAAAAGATTACATGAACAGTAGAAACCCTTCCCTGTGGACAAATTTGTCAGTTTATTTTTATGATCATTGTTATTAATTTAATTATATGCATTGAGTTAGTGCTCAAAATGCCAACAGAGATCCAGATTCCATTGTGCTAGGCACTGTGCCAATGTGTAGTGAGAGATATTCCCTACCTTTAACATTTACGTTGACTGTATCTGCTCTCTTTGTAATGCTATATATGAATTAGTTACTGTTTGTTTTCAGTATGTTTTCAGCCATGATGTCCTGCATGACTGTCTCAAGAAGAAGCAGCAACATCAAAATCTATCTCTTGCTTGTTGAAATTTTATTGAACTGAAAGTTGTTTTGTCCAAAAGTGGCCAGTTTTTAAACATTTTTTTTGTAAAATAAATTGTTGACGTAAAAAGTTGTAATTTTTGATGAAAAATATTGTGCTACTTTTGAATATTTTTTCAACATTTTTATCAAAAACGTGACAAATTGATAAGTTATCAACATTTACAAAAATGGATAGCCTTTTTCAATACTGGGCTTTTAAAAATAGGGGGGAAATCATGAAACATTTTGAAAAAAACAAAAATGGGTCCATTTAGAAAATATCTAAACAACTTTGAAACTTTTAATTTTGTGTAAACAAGCTTTTATTTCTCAACTAGCTCTAACTGTAATGTGTGCTATAGTATCTGTCATTCTAGTATGTTTTCTTTTTTGAACCTGCCTATAAAATACGCAGGATTTTCCTACATTGTTTCAAATATTAAAGCAATACTATTATCACATATTAGAACCTCGTGCTTCAGTAGATTTGAGCAATTTGTCATAATAAGCCATTGATACTTATTTTGGATTGAATGTTGTCAAGGTTCCTTCCCCACTCTGAACGCTAGGGTGCAGATGTGGAGACCTGCATGAAACCTCCTAAGCTTACTTTCACCAGTTTAGGTTAAAACTTTCCCAGGGTACAAACTATTTTACCCTTTGCCCTTGGACTTTCGCTGCCACCACCAAACGTCTAACACCGGTATTATTATTATTAGGAAAGAGCCCGTTTGGAAACGTCTTTCCCCCCCAAATCCTCCCAAATCTTACCCCCTTTTTTCTGGGGAAGGCTTGATAAAAATCCTTACCAATTTGCATGGGTGACCACAGACCCAAACCCTTGGATCTTAAGAACAATGAAAAAGCATTCAGTTTCTTAAAAGAAGAATTTTAATAGAAGAAAAAGTAAAAAGAATCACCTCTGTAAAATCAGGATGGTAAATACCTTACAGGGTAATTAGATTCAAAACATAGAGAATCCCTCTAGGCAAAACCTTAAGTTACAAAAAGACACAAAAACAGGAATATCCATTCCATTCAGCACAGCTTATTTTCTCAGTCATTTAAACAAACAGAATCTAATGCATATTTAGCTAGATTACTTACTAAGTTCTAAGACTCCATTCCTGTTTTGTCCCCGGCAAAAGTATCGCACAGACAGACCCAAACCCTTTGTTTCTCCCCCCTCCAGCTTTGAAAGTATCTTGTCTCCTCATTGGTCATTGTGGTCAGGTGCCAGCGAGGTTATCCTAGCTTCTTAACCCTTTACAGGTGAAAGGGTTTTTCCTCTGGCCAGGAGGGATTTTAAAGGTGTTTACCCTTCCCTTTATATTTATAACAAATGTATCGACATACCTTATGTTCAGGGAAACTGGGCAAAATTTTCCAAAGTACTTAAATGAGTACCACTGAAAATCAAGTTTCAAAGCCTTGGTCCTGAACTTCAGAGCTGTCAGTTGGTCAGACAACTACATCAGCAAATGTATCTCTGTTCATGTCTCACTGAGACAGCTGCATTCCTGTGAGGCAATCCAGTTTGCAGAGCCCGGGACAAAGTATTTCAGAGCTGGAGATAAATCATACTCAGTGGAGGTGATTCAACTGTGGAAAGAACTTCTGCAGGAGGGCAAACTAATCCAGCATCTGAAAACATTCAGGAGACATTACAGAATCTTCTCCTTTTTGACAAAGCATTTCCACCCTGACCAGCATGATGACTAGAGCTGGGGGAAGTTTTTCAGATGAATACTTTAGTTAGTCAACTTGAAACTGTTTACAAATTTTACACAAATTCGCTGAATAGTTTTTTCCAGAGAAACAGTGAGGAGGAGGTGGTAGCCTCCCACTTTTAACCTTTGATTCAGTGGTTAGAGCACTGACCTGGGATGTGGGAGACAACCTTTTGGTTCCTCATGCTACCTGATGTGGAAAAGGGATTTGAACTTGGGTCTCCTCTCTCTCAGGAGCATGCTCTAGCCACTAGGTTCTTGAATATTCTGATATGGGGGGCTCTCAGTCATTCCTGTTGAAGCTGTTCCACTTTCTATAAGTAATTAAGTAGTCATTAGGGGAGGGATTTGACCTTGAGTCTGCCACCTCCCTGTTGATGGCCCTTAACCATCAGGCTATAGGGTCATTCTTACTCTTGTTCTCTGGCCCAATGACTATTCATTGTTATTATGTTCATTATGAATGACTATGAATTGCCACTAATGGTTTCAGTCCTGCCTGAACCAAAGGTTTTGAAACTGCCTGTGAACTGAAAAATCGGTTAGTTGCCCAGCTCTAATGAAAGAGACAGGGTGGGTGAGGAAATATCTTTTATTAGACCAACTTCTGTTGATGAAAGAGACAAGCCTGCAAGCTACATAGAGCTGCTTCTTCGAGCTCTATGTCGCTTGAAAGCTTGTCTCTTTCACCAACAGAAGTTGGTCCAGTAAAAGATACTACCTTACCCACCTGGTCTCTGCAATATCCTGGGACCAGCACAGGTAAAACTACACTGCAAATAGCTCCAAGGATGACAGTTTTAAAAAATGATTCCCCAAACAGAGCCTCTTTATCCAGGCAGGGAAGAATAGTCAAAATGTATGAAGTCTGCTAAGAGTGCCTGAAGATGTGCATCAGGTGCCAGGGAAGTATTTAGCTACGGTGATGAGTCCTGTAGGACCTGGGAATTGCCAGACTGGATCAGAACAGTGGTTTATCTAGTCTACTGTCATGTCAATGGCAGTGCCCAACACCCAAGGCAAGAAACCCTCTAGTAGGCTGTTACAGAAACCCCTAAAATAAATAGAAGAGGGGGAATTAGTCCAGTTTTGGTGCCACTTCAGACTTATCGCTGGAATTTGTGTAGAAAACCATAAAGTTCCATCTGCTCTGACAATTCCAGTTCAGCCGCACTCACTAAAAGCTGTATTAATCTTTTAAAAGAATGAGAGAACATTAATTGCTTTTTGGTGCATTTTTAATAAACTTTCCTATGTAAGTGTTGTGTGAGCAGCGTTTGCTGCTTTTCTATTTAGATTAAGGATGGGCCATAAAATTCAGACCCACATTTCAAACACCCTAAAATGATCTGGGGTTCAGTAGGGCAGTGTTTTGGGTCTGCCTATAATGAGTTTACGGACTGAGATGTGAAATTTGGACACAGGTTTGGAGTTCAAATTCCAACAAAGACTTGTGGGTGTTTCAACCTGGAGATTTGCTTTGGGACCGTCCCAAATTTTAATTTGTTTTGTAAGAGTCAAAAACAATCTAATAATTGTGCCAACCAACGTAACCACATGGATGTGTTTTCATGTTTTGGTGTTCCTTTTTAATTCTGCCCTCACCCCTCCACCAGTGATCAAAGCAATACTCATCTCAGAGAAGTGTGTGTCTGAGTTGCCAGAGGTAATGAAAGTGGTTTGCAGTCAGAATTATGTTAATTTAACACCTTCAGTAATGTAGATTATATGAAAGAATTCAGAGTTATACAGGTTTTCTTTTTCAGAAAATCAATTGCAGCGTTCCTCTACGGGTTTCAAATGGGCCATATGCACTCGATACGTAATAGAGGCAATGGAATTCTAAAACCCGACATTCTTTTGCCCACAGCTGACAAAATGATTATCTAAGACATTGCAAATGAAACTCCAGCCTGTATTAATTCTTCATTCTTTTCCTTCTCTCCTAATGTCAGATAAAGGGATTGTTGAACAGTATTTCACTCAGCTTTTCAAAACTGTATCCTTTTTTGGGAACTTTCCTTGATTTTATATTGACAGCTTTATATGATGTACATTTCTAGAACTTTGCTCATCACTTTCCTCTAAATAAATGGCATTGCCTCTAATATAGAGTCTTTTTAGTTTTCTTTCATTTAGATGTGCTAACCATACATTTAGGTTCTGTTACAGATTATTTTGAAAATAAAGTGCCGGGTAATGTTGCTTTTTTGGGTTCTTTTTTTTTTACATAAAGATTTAGAGAGTTCCTTTTAAGGTGTTTTCAGATTCTTATACGTGCACAATATCACCAGACTAATTTAATTATTTTACAGTGCAATATTGCTGCTATATAACCCATGTTTACAGAAGGCTGCGTCACAAAAGTCTCATCATGCTAATTGATGTGCTTATTAATATCTGGCTGAGAGGTGCGGGTGCATCTAGGCTAGGGATGTCTCATTGTCTTGCAAAATTGCTGGCAGTTCCTTCAGTGGAAATGATTCCTGCCGTTCCTGGCCAGTGAGAGGCCAGAGAATGTCTGGGACCACAGCTAGCAGAGATTGAGAACATCTCCTTGAGTGAGGAATCTTGAGGCCCACTTTAATGCATGCAGTAATCCTGCCAGTACTGAAGAAACTGTCTCTCCAAGATGATGACCTCACCAGTTACTGCCCAGCAAGTAAAAAACAGTTTACAGACTCACTTGTTAGCCGCCAGCATCATGGATCCCTTTCATTCATTGCTCAGGCCAGACCTATGCATAGAGGTAAACATTATTCAGTTGAGTGATCTCCTCTTGTCCAGCAGTCTGCAGACAGCACCTACTACACCGAGTATCAGCTTTGTCAGACATAAAGAATGCCATCTCCCAGCTGTCACAATACATAGCTCAGGTTGTTTTCTGCAGGAAGAGGAGTTGCCTGAAGATAAACTCAGGCAAGATGGAGGTGATGTTGGTAGAAAAAGGGAAGTGCTTAAAAGGATTGTCCACTGCTATTGCATGTGTGGCGTACAAATTGTTGCATCAAGTTACAGTCTTGGAATCTTGTTGGATTTAGTGTTGTGACTCAAATGACCCTGGGTACAAAAACCACTAATTTCTTTCTGTCCCCCAGAAGACTGCCCCATTCCATCACGTTCAGACCTGGTCACAGTGATCCATGGATTCATGACCACTGGGCTTGATTAGTGTGAATTAATGCATCCTGAAAAAGTTACACATGATACAAAATTCAACAACTCCTTGCTTAGCAACACTGGTTGCCATGAGCATGTCATCTGAGCATTTCTTTCTCTGCACAGACTCCCCAGTGAACACAAAGTCCTATACAAGGTCTCTGCCCTGACATTCAAAGCCTTTCATGGAATTGGGCCAAATACCCTGAGAGTTCACCTCTTACTCCATGACCAAGGCTACATTTTATTCACTGCAGCCAATAAGGGAAGATTAATGAGTACTGGAGATGGAACTTTGACAGAAGCTGAACCTCAGTGATGGAATTCCTTTCCAGAGAATGACCGGCATGTTTAAAACCACACACAATATTCATTTTTTCCATGTACAATCCTGAAGGTTATTTAAGGTTTTACCCTCCACAAATAAGCAAGAAAGACTGAGTGCCTTATTAGTATTAGTAATCCTGATCGTAACAGAGGAAAATACTAAGATACTGCTGTATTAAGGTTTTAGAGTAGCAGCCCTGTTAGTCTGTATTCACTGAATGCATCCAATGAAGTGAGCTGTAGCTCATGAAAGCTTATGCTCAAATAAATTTGTTAGTCTCTAAGGTGCCACAAGTACTCCTTTTCTTTTTGCTGTATTAAGGGCCATGTAAGTACCTAGATGGATGGGTAGATTTCACGGAGATGAATTCCAGTGAGTGATCTTTTACTTCTGTTTGTATCATGTTTTCCACATCCCTTATCATGGTCCTCTGACCACAGTCACTACTTTTAAATTCTGCTTTAAATAAAATAGGTGCAAAACAGGCTGAGCTGGGGAAATGGCTTGCTTCTGAGGGACCCACATATGGTTTTCTCTAGCTGTTATTGAGAATTAGTCAATTAACACAGTGACACAAAAAAATAAAATAAAATGTGGGACGTTCATGATGACTAGATGACTTCAGAAAGCTTTTCCTGACACCAGCTAAATGCTCTGTGCTTATCATCACCTTGAACACAAATTGACAATCTTCTTATAATTAAATGTCAAAATATTACATGTTTATTTACTTCATCGTGATTCATAATAATTTATTAGTGCTAGGTTGGGGTACCATTACTTATGTGAGTGAACACATGACTTGTCTTGACTTCAATATAGTTAAATTCAATGTGTATAAAAGCACAACAGCCTGGCTCTTAAGACATTAACCTGGCAGAAATGTGCCGATTCTGACAAAATTTCCCCTTGAAAGAAAAATTGATTAAAAAAAAAAGTGTTTCAATTCTGTTTCAACCTTTTGAGGAGGGAATGTTTCACTTTTCCATTTCAAAATGACTTGTCATTTCAATTTGTAAATTTTATATTACATAATAGTCAAAGTCAGAACAAAATGTTTTGATTTTATTGGAACAAAATATTTTATTTTACCTGAAATGAAACATGTTGATTGACCTGAAGTGAATTATTTTTGAAATTTTGTTTCACAGAAAACTTTCAGAATATTTTGTTTGTTCGTTCTATTTTGGAATGGAAATTTTTTTGAAATGGAGGATTTTCCAGTGAAATGAAAAATCCAGTTCTTGCACATCTGTACACATTGTTCTTGAGAGATAATGAGATAAATATAACATTTTAGGTAAAAATGGGGTCAAGTCCTGACTGAAGTCGTAACTGGGCCTGGGTAAAGACTTCAAGATTTGGCCCATACTGCCTAGAATGAGTTTTTATGGAAACTCCAGCAGTTGAATTATGAGATTTTTTTGTGTGCATGTAGAGTACTGCAGTGTGCTTATTTCTAGCACTCCAGATGATATTAAAAGTAAATCCTATTAAAATGATTACAGAAAATCTCTTTGGGCTCAAATGCGTACTTGAAATTAAGCTATGGAACATCAGCATACATGGTGGTTGTTCACAGTGGGACAAATTAAAACGTACTACACAGTTAGAAAGCAAATATGAAATAAACCTACGATGGACTAAGCACTTGTCTTGTGGGAGATAAGATGAGTGAGGTAATATCTTTTATTAGACTAACTTCAGCTGGTGAGAGAGACAAGCTTTCGAGCCACCCAGATCTCTTTTTGTAGCTTGAAAGCTTGTCTCTCTCTCTCCAACATGAATTGGTCCAAATAAAAGACATTACCTCACCCACCTTGTGTCTCTGATATCCTGGGACCAACATGGCTACAACTGCTTGTCTCATGTGGACACTCAGGAAAATTAATCCAAATTAACTAAAGGTATGAATTTAAATAGATTAGCTAAACTGCATTAAAACTTGGTGTAGACACTTTAATTCAGAATTTAATGGGTCTTAATTTGGTCAAGTTCAGTGGTTCTCAAACTTTTTTTTCGCAGACCACTTGAAAAGTGCTGAGGGTCTCGGTGGACCACTTAATGATCTTTCCAAATGTTTGTACCATTAGCTAACTATTCTAAAGCGCTTTGGATAAAAGCGCTATATAAAAAAATCTTAATAATAATTAAAGTTTTTTTGTTCTACAAATAAAAGCACACAACTCACATTTTAATAGCAGTAGTCTTACCTTTCTAATGTGATGGATGTGCCCTCTCCCCCCTGCCATGGCAGCCCCTGAGCTGGGGCTGGGAAGGAGGGGAGTTCTCCCCTGCCACAGCAGCCACAGAGCTGAGGCTGGGAAGGAGGGCCGTCTCCCCCCAGCAGTCGCAGCCCTGGACCTGGGGAAAGTCGCCTCTTTCTCAGGCCACCGCAGCCCTGCATGTCTCAAATTCCCCCCACCCGCCTTCTGACCCCACTGCCCCTCCCACCTATCCCCTGTTCCCCCCCAAGGCCACCACCTCACCATACCTATGTGTCTTCTCCAAGGTCCAGGCACCTAATTAGTAGAGCCATGCCTGCGCGGCTCCACTAATTAAGTGGGTAACCCTTCATTCTCTTGTGTGTGGCTGCCCAGATGCACACCTTAGAGGGAACTATTGTGGACCACCTGAATGGAGCTTGGACCACAGTTTGAGAACCTCTGGTCTAGTTTAATTCACAAATTTCATTCACTTTGGGGCTTAATGCAGTTTAGACAAGCCCTTCGTCTTTCAGATAGTTTCTGAACAATGGTTTAGACTGATCGACTCCTACAGATTCCTGACATGGCATTGTAAGGATTTTCAATTCAGAACTGTTGATAAATAGCCCCAACTTTTACCTTAAAGTAGATTGTATTATATATTTTAGACACTTGGGGTCTGGGCATAGGCACTGACTCCATGGGTGCTCCGGGGCTGGAGCACCCATGGGGAAGAATTAGTGGGTGCTCTGCACCTACTGGCAGCCAAACTCCGCTCCGCTCCACCCCCTGAGTGCGCCGCTGCCTCCCTGCTCCTTCGCCTACCTCCCATCCCAGCGCTTCCTGCCCGGCCGCCGCCAAACACTGTTTGGCGGCATTCTGGGAGGGAGTGGGGGGAGCAGGAACATGGAATGCCCAGGGGAGGAGGCGGGGAAGAGGTGGGGCTGGGGGGGGATTTGGGGAAGGAGTTGGAATAGGGACAGGAAGGGGCAGAGTTAGGGCGGGGCAGGGATGGGACAGGCAGGGCAGGGGCGGAGCCTCATGGAAGGGGTGGAGTGGGGGCGTGGCTGGGGGCAGAGGTGGGTTGAGCACCCACCAGTAGGAGCAGAAGTCGGCACCTATGGGTCTGGGCAGGTAGGTCTTATGCACAGGAAGCTCCTACTGATGTTTTGAAGCCATTGGGATATTTGCCAAAGTCCAAACACCATTTAATTGTATATAGCCCATTTAAAATGTGCACTGAAGACTGATACTCAGCTTGTGTAAATTGGTGTAGCTCTGATAGAGCTATTTTGATTTACACCTGCTGAGAATCTGGCCCTGTTGATTTATTGTGGAGATGGATCTGCAGTGCAAATTTCAGATCCAGATGCTGATCCAAACTTCCCCAAAATTCAAGTGGTATTCAAATCCAGGTACTTGGTGGAGGCCTTTTTCTTCTAACTTGAGTTTTGCCACCCCTTCAAGGGGACCAGGGTTCTGTCTTAGAATCATAGAATATCAGGGTTGGAAGGGACCCCAGAAGGTCATCTAGTCCAACCCCCTGCTCGAAGCAGGACCAATTCCCAGTTAAATCATCCCAGCCAGGGCTTTGTCAAGCCTGACCTTAAAAACCTCTAAGGAAGGAGATTCTACCACCTCCCTAGGTAACGCATTCCAGTGTTTCACCACCCTCTTAGTGAAAAAGTTTTTCCTAATATCCAATCTAAACCTCCCCCATTGCAACTTGAGACCATTACTCCTCGTTCTGTCATCTGCTACCATTGAGAACAGTCTAGAGCCATCCTCTTTGGAACCCCCTTTCAGGTAGTTGAAAGCAGCTATCAAATCCCCCCTCATTCTTCTCTTCTGCAGACTAAACAATCCCAGTTCCCTCAGCCTCTCCTCATAAGTCATGTGCTCTAGACCCCTAATCATTTTTGTTGCCCTTCGCTGGACTCTCTCCAATTTATCCACATCCTTCTTGTAGTGTGGGGCCCAAAACTGGACACAGTACTCCAGATGAGGCCTCACCAGTGTCGAATAGAGGGGAATGATCACGTCCCTCGATCTGCTCGCTATGCCCCTACTTATACATCCCAAAATGCCATTGGCCTTCTTGGCAACAAGGGCACACTGCTGACTCATATCCAGCTTCTCGTCCACTGTCACCCCTAGGTCCTTTTCCGCAGAACTGCTGCCTAGCCATTCGGTCCCTAGTCTTGATTTACCAAATATTAAAACTCTATTTAAATAACATTTAAGAGCATTTACTGCCCTTGATCTATAAGTCCAACTTCTGTTGATGCCAGTGGAGGTTACTGGCATGCATTGAGGGCAATATCACTTCAGACAGTTTTAGTTCTGTTGATTTTGCAATATGACTCGTTACAGAATCAAGTTTTTTTCACTGTGAGGAACAAGCATTATTTTGTGGATGAATTTGCCCAGGTTCAAATTTAGCTATGTCTGTCTTGAGGGGGATTAGTGCATGGTCTTTGCTGCCTGAGTTTTGTCTGCGCTCACTCACAGAGGTTCTGGAGGAGTTTGGGAAACTTTGAGTCACAACCTGTGATTAGGAATTCAGTCCCCCCTTGACTGGCTAAAGCCCACAGAGACATTTGCCCATTTTTTGTGGTGATTGTCACTCCCTCCCTTTGTGAGAGGAGAGTGCTAGGGATTCTTATTGAGGCACTGGTGAGGCCTCTGCTCTCTTGAAGCTGATGATCTTGCCAATTATCAGTCTTAGCAAACTCTTCCATTTGTGAGGGGAGGCAGATGTGGAGAAGGTTGTATCAGAGTAGCCAGCTCAGGTAACTAGAATCCTTAGAGTGACAATCTCGTTACAGACCTGGGAATGGGACAGGAACCACACTGGTAGCATTGGTAGATAATCTCCTTGACCCATGGATGAAGAAAACATGTCCACAATTGATTCTTCTGGATTTATAAGCTATTTTGGGTACCCTTGAGCATGAGATGTTGACTTATCAGTGGTCTCTAACTGGAACAAATGGAGCTGTGTGATTGTGACTCTGCTGATTTTTATATGGATGATTCCAGAGGGTGGTTTGAGGCGACTCTTCTAAGCCAAGTGATCTTGCATATGGTGTATAGCAGGGTTCTGTCTTCTCTCACAACATATGTATGTAGCATCTGGAGGGGAAGTAAGAAGGCATGGGCTGCAGTGCATCTAGTATGCTGCGGGCACTCAACTCTGTTTTGTCTGATCCTGCTAGTGTGGCAGAACGAATGACTCCATATCTGCGTGAGACTGGAGAAGGGTGCCGAAGGAGCTGTTCTAGGTTCACTTTCAATAAAATCAAGGTGGTTGTGATAGACTAGGAGATGGAAGAAGTATATCGGTACCCTGAATGAACGAGTCTGACCACTCATTGGGAATCAGCTTAATAGGTGAGGCGCCTCATTAGATCTGAGGCTGCTATTAGAGGAGTATAGAATCATAGAATATCAGGGTTGGAAGGGACCTCAGGAGGTCATCTAGTCCAATCCCCTGCTCAAAGCAGGACCAATCCCCAACTAAATCATCCAAGCCAGGGCTTTGTCAAGCCTGACCTTAAAAACCTCAAAGGAAGGAGATTCCACCACCTCCCTAGGTAAAGCATTCCAGTGCTTCACCACCCTCCTAGTGAAAAAGTTTTTCCTAATATCCAACCTAAACCTCCCCCACTGCAACGTGAGACCATTACTCCTTGTTCTGTCATCTGCTACCACTGAGAATAGTCTAGATCCATCCTCTTTGGAACCCCCTTTCAGGTAGTTGAAAGCAGCTATCAAATCCCCCCTCATTCTTCTCTTCCGCAGACTAAACAATCCCAGTTCCCTCAGCCTCTCCTCATAAGTCATGTTTTCCAGTCCCCTAATCATTTTTGTTGCCCTCCACTGGACGCTTTCCAATTTTTCCACATCCTTCTTGTAGTGTGGGGCTCAAAACTGGACACAGTACTCCAGATGAGGCCTCACCAATGTCGAATAGAAGGGAATGATCACGTCCCTCGATCTGCTGGCAATGCCCCTACATATACATCCCAAAATGCCATCGGCCTTCCTGGCAACAAGGGCACACTGTTGACTCATATCCAGCTTCTCGTCCACTGTAACCCCTAGGTCCTTTTCTGCAGAACTGCTGCCTAGCCATTTGGTCCCTAGTCTGTAGCGGTACCTGGGATTCTTCCGTCCTAAGTGCAGGACTCTGCACTTGTCCTTGTTGAACCTCATCAGATTTCTTTTGGCCCAAATCCTCTAATTTGTCTAGGTCCCTCTGTATCTTATCCCTACCCTCCAGCGTATCTACCTCTCCTCCCAGTTGAGTGTCATCTGCAAACTTGCTGAGGGTGCAATCCACACCATCCTCCAGATCATTAATGAAGATATTGAACAAAGCCGGCCCCAGGACCGACCCTTGGGGCACTCTGCTTGATACCGGCTGCCAACTAGACATGGAGCCATTGATCACTACCCGTTGAGCCCGACGATCTAGCCAACTTTCTATCCACCTTGTAGTGCATCCATCCAGCCCATACTTCTTTAACTTGCTGGCAAGAATACTGTGGGAGACGATGTCAAAAGCTTTGCTAAAGTCAAGGAATAACACGTCCACTGCTTTTCCCTCATCCACACAGCCAGTTATCTCATCATAGAAGGCAATTAGATTAGTCAGGCATGACTTGCCCTTGGTGTATCCATGCGGATTGTTCCTGATCACTTTCCTCTCCTCTAAGTGCTTCAGAATTGATTCCTTGAGGATCTGCTCCATGATTTTTCCAGGGACTGAGGTGAGGCTGACTGGCCTATAGTTCCCTGGTAGTAGGCAGCAGCTGATGCCAGCAAGGAGTTGTCTAATATGGGCCTGATCTGGAACTTACCGAGGAAGTCAGTGTGAGTCCTATCATTAACTTCAGTGGGATTTGGATGAAGCCCTGTTTTGTTTAGGAAAGCAAGTCCTACATGGGTCTCACTAGCATCATCCATGCCTAGCCTAGTCAGCAGGTTGAGAACACTCAGAATCTGAAGTAGGTGGGGTGGGATTCAAGCACATCTGCATGGTTTCAATTATGAGCCATCCACACGAACAGGTGAGTTTGTAAATGAAAAATCTTTTTTAAATGTAGCATCACACCATGTTTATTATCTGAATATGCGTTCCTAAGATTTGCATTAGCACAGTTTTGTTGCAATTAACACACATTAATTCACTATGTAGAGGTTGGGGTTGTTCCTTTCATTTCACAAGTATAATTTGCACATATTAAATAATATAAATGCAGGAGAGGTCTGAAAAACTCAAAATTAATTTTAAATCATGAAATGAAGCAAAAGTACATTTGGTCCATTTAAATAGCATTAATGGTCAGACCTAACAGACTAAAGCCAAGAATTGTCCGAATGACGACTGTTATACCTACAGATGGTCAAAAAGAGTGTTGTGCCCCCCAGCCTCCCATGGAAAATTTCAACAACAACAAATTTTTTTATGTTATTAGCAAAAAATGCAAATCCAAAATATTTTAGTCTAAAATCAAAATATTTCAACTCTGAAATGCCGCCCTACTTCAGGGAGCTTTAGTGCAGGATCACATGCTCCTATTTTTGTGTAAAGGCTGGGCTCCCTGGCTGATGTACCATGATCTTCCATCTGAGTGCAGAGAGATGGTACATCAGGCCAGGGAGTCCAGCTTTGGTTTGTTTAAGTCTGACCATTAATGTTGTTTAAATGGACTAAATGTACTTTTGCTTCATTTCATGGCAGTCCCAGGGCCATGGCGCATCATCATCACAGAAGATGAAGTCCGGCTCGTGACCCCTGCCAGTAGAAAAATAAGGACACGAAGTACCCAAACTACAACTCCCATGATGCACTGCAGTGGCATTTCAGAATCAAAATATTTTGTTTTTTAACTGAAATATTTTGCTTTCCATTCAAAACCTGAAATTTTTCTGGTCTCCAGGTACTCAGTTTTTCAATGAAAATAACATTTTCCATGGAAAGCAGACACTTTTCACAAAAAATGTTTTGTTTAATCTAAAAACTCAATTTTACATCAACAATGGTTTTGATGTGAAATTTTGCACCAGCCCTAGTTACAACTGTCCTCATCACATGTATCATTTTACCTTTTCTTCACGCTAGTGCAAGTCTAACTGTAGTTATAGGGAAAATTACTAAAAATATTCACAGCACCTTATTACTAAGAAGAACTGCTCCTTATCTGCCTTTTGAGACATAACTTCCTACTCCATTGACAACAAGTATTTAATAATACAGAGCAAGTTATGTTCAACTTTACATTGTGCATCATCAACACAACTGCCAGGTGAAATCTGCTTCCCAAATTTTAATTGTCGATGATATGTGAAGCAGAAATAATTAAACTTGATTTCTCATATAGGTTGCGGTCAGAGTTGTGACAGTTGCTAAAAAAAATGCTCTAACTTGTAATTTACACAAATATGGTAGGGAGGCACTAGATGAAAAATATGTAAAGAACCCCAAGAAGTAATTTCTGATTGATTACATTTCTAACCTCAGCCATAATGTCATTCTTACATTTGAATTTTCTCATTTTTGGCAGATTCATGTCAGATCTTGAGGGCTATATTTTATTGATCTAATTTATTTATTGTCATTTATAATATTGAAAAAGATCCCATCCAGCACTTTGAGCTCACTAGTGATAACTTTAACTTTTCAATAGGTAAAATATCATTAATGACAATTACTAAAAACAGCCTGCCCAATAATACCACCCTAATTACATAAAAATAAATAAATTAAATACCTCCAACTTCATACTACACCAACAATTACCCAAACACTAAATGTTTCAGAGATACTATACTGAGTGATCTTGGCATAGGATAAGAAATAATACTTTGAATTCCATTCAGAAATACACAGGTAGCCTGTGCAGATCACAGAGCAACGGTGGTTCATGGTCACTTTACGCGCTTGAATCACACCCAATACGTGGATCAAATCCCACTCACCATGTAGATCAAACAGTAAGAGCATAATCAGCATTCAAGAATGATCTAAGCTCATGAGATCTAGGTGCATTCGGTCTGCTGTGGCTACAGGCTAATGGAATGAGCATCAAAATTGTATATGCACTAATTAAATCATTTTTTTAGCCCATCAGTTTGACCGTGTCATCCCTATCTTTGCATGCCCGCACTGTCTCCCCCTTCTCTATTGCATCAAACACAAGCTCTTTGTCTTCACTTTCAGGGTCCTTTATGGCCTATCCCCACCCGACCTATCATCTCTCACTCACTATCGAGACGTTGACTCCCGCCTCCAGCTGACTGATGGTGCCAGCTCCCATCGCCCTTTTTTTTTTCTTCAAACGATCATCTTCGTACTTTTTCCAGGGCTGCCTTCCATCCTTAGAAGATGCTCCCCATAGACCGCCACAAAGCTACTCAGTATCCTCCTTCAAAGTCCTCCTATAAAATGCATCAAAAAACTTAACAGTGTTTTGTCTGCAGGTGTGCTGAGTCCACTGTCTACCACGCTGACCTGATATCATCTCATTGTTTCCTTGTACTTCACCATCTGTCTGCATCCATTTGCTTTTTCTTGCCTTACACACAGATTGTAAGCTTTTTGGGGCATGGACTGTCTTTTTGTTGTGTGTCCCTAACACAAGGGGGTCTTGGTCCACAACTAGCGCTCCTGGGCACTATGTTAATACAAATAAATAATAATAGTAATAATAATTTGCCCAGTCATGCTCTTTCAGGACCCCAAATTTGGAGACAGATTTTTAGGTACAGTAGATGCTGTCCATTAAAGGGTGTGGGTATAGTCATACTAGCTGCCAGGTTGAGCTGTAGACACTTATACTTAGAAGAAAGATGGATGCATATTACAAAAGTCTTATTGAATCTATTCTTTAAATAACAGTGGTTCCATTCTGCCCTTGGATATTCAGCATATTTTTCAACCCACTAAGAGGTAGGAGAGTGTAACTTGGTATCAGGGTTGCAATGCACCATGCAAGGACTCGCACCATCAAGCAGTGCTTTAGTCTCCCAATGGGCTGGTCTACTCTGAAAACTTACATTGGCATAGCTACAGGGGTGTGACAGATCTGTACCCCTGAAAGATGTAGCTATGCCTACCTTAGTCCCGTGTTGATAGTACTAGGCCGATGGAAGAATTCTTCCATTGAGCTAGCTATTGCCTCTTGGGGAGGTGAATTAACTACAGAGATGAAATACCCCCCTCCTGTTGCTGTAGTGAGTGTCCACGCTGAAGCACTGCAGTAATGCAGCTGTGCCACTGGAGCATTTTAAGTGTAGCTGTACCCTATGTTCGGGGGATTTTGCCTTTACCTTTTACAGTATCTTTAAAACAATGTACATATCAGGAGTAGTAGAATCCTGTACTTTCAACTGTTGCTGCACTGGGTCTCGTCACAGGGAGTATAGCTCAGTGGTAGAGCATTTGACGGCAGATCAAGAGGTCCCTGGTTCAAATCCAGGTGCTCCCTGGGCAGTTGCTTGGCAGAGGGATAACTCAGTGGTTTGAGCATTAGCCTGCTAAACCCAGGGTTGTGAGTTCAGTCCTTGAGGGGGCCATTCTGTTTGGGGGGAAGGCATAGCTCAGTGGTTTGAGTATTGGCCTGCTAAACTCAGGGTTGTGAGTTCAATCCTTGAGGGGGCCATTTAGGGATCTGCAGCAAAAATTGGGGATTGGTCCTGCTTTGAGCAGGGGGTGGGACGAGATGACCTCCTAAGGTCCCTTCAAATCCTGAGATTCTATGATTCTTGCATCTTCAGAGAAGCTTTTTGCCCCAGTGCCACCAAATGAGGCATGGTTTGGCCAAAACGAGTAAGTCTAATGCCCAGGAGATTAAAATCAGCATATGAACACAAGCATCTCAGGTTTACACAGGGCAGGAGGACTCACGGAGGACTGCTGGTATGCTTCAGCCAAATACAAGTTGCGTTTTAGTCAAAAACAAGTGATTGGGTTCAATGCAGGAATAACTGGGTGAAATGATGCATCCGATGAAGTGAGCTGTAGCTCATGAAAGCTTATGCTCAAATAAATTGGTTAGTCTCTAAGGTGCCACAAGTACTCCTTTTCTTTTTGCGAATACAGACTAACACGGCTGTTACTCTGAAACCTGGGTGAAATGAATGGCCTGTGATATACCACAAGTCAGGCTAGATGATCTAATGGTCCCATCTGGCCTTAAACTCTAGGGATCTATATGGCTTTCCTTTCAATGCCAGTGGGCACCAGAGTGAAACCGATGAAGACATTCATGATGGCTACATTTGTAAACGGACTCCCCTGGGATTAGAGCTAGCTGTTTGAAGCCACTATGGATAAACTCATAGTGCCTCATAGAGCAAGGTTCATTAACAAGTGTGTAGCATTAACTGTAATGACAACTTTCACGTGGCCCAGTGTTAAAGCCATCCACTCTGAGCCTTTATCCAACGAGGAGGTGGTTTTATTTATAAAAGTACGTCTCTTAGGTCCATTAGTCTGATCAAATCTGGCTGAACAAATTGTCAGGTTTTTTTTGAAATGTGTTTGTGGCTCAATATGCAGCACGGGCAAGATACTGTATGTGACTTTTTCCGCGTGCACAAGGATTTGGGGGAAACCAGATGATCTGTTAAGGTTGCTATGGCAACCAGATTTACACAGAGGAGCTGCCATGTCAATGACTTCATTAGGAATAATGCGACTTGTCAAATAAAATAAACAAAACCTGCTTAAAACTCTGTGTCAGTGGAGAGGAAGTTAAGTTTCTGAACAAAAGGAATAATAACCAATGTATTTGGAAGGCTTTAGAAAGATGATAGTAAAGTCAGAGGAGGTCTGGCAGAGAATTTAAACAATTTGCAGAAAAGTTAATAGGAATTCATGAGGAGAAAGACATTAATTCTAGCTGGTTGAAATTATTTTAATTGAAAAGTGGGATTTTTTTGAAAAAAAATATTTTGATGGGGGGAAATTCCAAATGAAACATTTAAAAAACAAGATATTTTTATCTGAATTTTTTTTTCAAAATTGTTGGAAAATTCTCTGAATTTTTTTTACTGGTTTCACCTTCCCCCACACATACTGGAAAAGATGTTGGGGAGAAGGGGAAAACAATTTCCCTTATTTACTTTTTTCTACTGGAAAAGTATTTTTAAGTTTTGAAAACTGAAAGAAACTGTTACTTTGGTAAACTTTTACTCCCCTCCCCCTGAAGCTTTTCAGTTGAAAAAAAGAGACAACAGAAAAGAGAACATGAGTTTTTCCTACTTTTTCTCATTATTTAAAACATTTTTTCCACTACAATATTGTGGGTTTTTTTCTTTTATGCTAGAGAGAGAGCTTTTCTTAGTTTTACTTTTTTCACACTTTTCCATTGGGATAAAAAAGACGGAAAAAGTAATAAAATAAAGTGTGGGACTGGGGAAACTGAAAATTTGAAACAATTTTTCACAATGAAATTAATTTTTTTTTAACTTTTTCATTGAAAAACAGGAGGGAAAGTGAAATTTGTTGAATGAAATGGAAACTGTTAATTTTCTTTTGAAAATGTTTTTCAAAAAAAACCACAAAATTTTGTCCAGCTCTAGTTTTGCTCTGGTAACTATTTCCTCTCCTTTTTGATTAATAATAATATCTAGCATGTTATATGCAGTGTCCCAGTTCCAGGAAACTTACTATAGATTCACTGTGAAAGAAAGCAAATGGTTTTCCATAGGCCATCTGTTACTGACAGTGAGGAGACTGGTAGTGTATGTGCGTTACTTTGAAGTGAGAAGTTACATATTCCTTAAAGGCCTGTTTCAAAATTCAGTGACATCAGGGAATCTTCCCATAGACTTTGGTGGACTTTGGATCAGGCTCCATGTGCAAAATGCTTTCAATGTTATTGAGAACCAGGATAACCTCACTAGCCAATTTTGTTTAAAGTGGTTTGATGCGGGTTATGTAAATGTACACAGATATTATACACAAACACATGAATAAATAATAGCATTGGATGATAAATATTTTAGGGAGGTTGTTTGGTATCTATCAGATGGAATAGAGGAGATGAATACACTCTGCTCCAGTGAGAATGAGACCCATAGTCCTCATAAGATTAAAGAAAATACGCAAACATTAGATTAAACAAACTGTAGGGAGTGAAATTCTCTTGGGAGAGATAATCAGTTCTGTAAAACCAAACTTAACGTGTACAGAAAGCCACTCTGCAAAATCAATCAGAGTTAATAGGTTAGTCTAAAACTCATCTAATATGCAGCTAATAACAGAAAAGCCCTGAGAACATCCAGGGCTCTGAAGACTTGTTAACAAGTATATTGTTGTCCTTTGCTTCACAGTGACTTTGAGGCTCCATTCTGCAGGGCTAGATCTTGTGAACATTTCTTATTCATGGGAGAATCCAGTGTGACTATTTGTATTAGTGAGAACTACATACACGAGTAAGATTTATAGGATTGAGCCATTGATGTTTAGATGCACAAATCACATAAAATGTAATCCAGATCCCACCTGCATACACACTAATTTAAAATGTAATTCCCTCATGACAAGGGAAATTAATGGAACCCCGGCCAGCTTCTAATGCCTCATCACATCTGAGAGTTATCTAAGATTCACATAAAGGCAAATATGCAGGTAGAGGGGAAACAATAATTAAATAGCTATAACTTGGCTTTATACATTTAAACACAGATAATTTAAATTATTCTAGTGCATATATGTGTAATCATATTGTGACTTGAACAAAGACAATAGTGATTTAGCATCTTTCTTGGATGGCAGGTGCAACGGGACTAAGATATAATTCCAAGTCTGGAAGATTAAGCATGTTCTTTAACGGAGAAACTTTGACAGTTATTGCTAAATTCTAGTGAGATCCCATACTTAAATATTAAAACCTGTTGGACCAGATCCTGAAGTCTTTATAATGGCATATATCTCATTGACTCCAAAGAGCTTTTAGGATTTGGCTTATTTATTTGTGGTTAAAATCCCCCAAAACCCAGTTTCATCCATGTTTGCCTTGCTCTAAGAAAAATATGGTCCTCCCTATGGGAGATATATTGTTTGAACATAGGGTGTTAGTCAGTGGGACTTAAAATTCACTGAAGGGCTTTGACATTGGAACAAACACGGAAAAAGTTAACTTTGAGCAAGGAAAACCTCACACCACCTCAGATGTTCTTCATTTGCTAATTTATAGTTGTATTTGGATGAGATGTTTCCCCCTCAATACACAAGTTCTCCTTCTGGTTAATCCTGAAGTCAGAGTCCTCTAGTTGAGACATCACAGTCTTGCCATGGAAGCAGTTGTGATGTCCATAATTCAGCACACTGGGCCAAATTCATCCTGGCATCTTGACTTTGTCCCAATGAGCATAACTTCCCTACAGGATCAAGTGGGAGGAGTGAGTCACTTTTAAGGGAGCAAACCATTTTCACATGCCAACAGCAGCAAAAAAGGTAAAAAAAAAAAAAAAAATTATGTAAAAATCAGAGGAAGATAAAAATAGGTGTTTGTAGGTGTGACTTTTTTTCCTCAGTGTCAAAGCCCATCTTTACGACACTCAGACAGTAAAGCCTCCAACTGAAAGTGCATAAAGTTGGACAGTTTTCAATTTCTTTTTAAGCAGATGCAGTCTATTTCACAGAGATGTATGATAGCACTTTGTAATCCATAACTTCCAATCTTCCACCAGACCAACACCTTGAGCCAGATTCTGATGTAAACCAGAAGTAGCTCTGCTGATGTCAATATAATTAAACCGGTGTAAATAAGATCAAAATAAGGCTCCTTATATTCCCACAGTATTTCATTTGGATTACTCACATGGCTTAAATTGTACATGGATCAAAGTGTTTTCAATATTGTGGCCTTAAGATAGAACACCCTCATGATGAGGAAGATTAATAGAACGAAACTCAAAATATGAGGAAGAAAATGCACCAGTAAAAGGGACAGGGATAAACCAGTCCACAAACCATGGAACATCCAGGAATTTCTAAATTGTCCACGTTTTCTTGGATGCTCCCTGATTCAAGGATTGGGGCTGTTCTGTGATAGAGACCGACACTGGATTCAGCAGGGGATTAGCTCAATTGCCACTGCTCTGCAAAGGAAACCATGTGGCCTAATAAGGGGGAACTCATGCTAGGTGACCAGGAGCTTTGTGGTCGACGGGCCAGCAGGGAGAGACGTCTCTGCCAGGCTTGTGGAAACGTTGCTGCTAAGGGAGAGGGAGCAAAGGTGGAGAGGGGGCAAATTGGGGCACAGTGCAGATACCGGGAAGAGAAATAAGTAAGCAAAGAGAGAGCGCAGAATTGCAAATGGAAGGAAAGAGATTAGAAGGGGTTCACCAGAAATAAGCAGGGACTTAAAGAATAGTTAAGGAGCGGTATAACGAAAACATTTAAACCAGAGAGAAAAGACAACAAGAACACCACCCCCAACAGGAAGCAGGTGTAGTTTTGATGTTATGTTATTTTGGGCCAAACTGTGGGGCATCAGTCTGCTACTGTGCCAGCTGCGCACATCATGGGTAGCAGGGCAGGAGGGGACACAGGATCCACACAGCTGCTACATCGCTTCCCAAACAGGTGGGTGGTGCAGGGTGGACAGAGCAGCACCCCTGGCCATCCATCAGGGAGCGTGCGCTGGGCTGGGGCCTGCACTTGCACAGCAAACTCTGTCCCTGGAGCAGCAGGAGGACCGGGAAGATGATTATGTTTTAGGCTGCTCCAGAGTCAACACAGCAAACGTGCTGCCCCTAACGCAGGGCTTGTGGCAAAGCCACAAGAGGCCTCTATTATTCCAGTTATTCTGTCTGCTGAAATGAAGCACCATTTTACACACACTGAAAACGTGGCCTCACTTATTTTGGAGAGAATTTTCCCTCCATGTCGGCTGGTGAGCACTTTGTGAAGTGTGGAGAGGGAGAAGGGCAAGTTGCCCATTAATTTCCTCCTGCTCGGCCTCTGGGCACACAGGTTTGCATAATTCAAATGCAGCTTTTTGTGTGTGTTGTCCAGCTATTTTCACTCCATGGCGCAGTGCACTTTGAGTGCCTATAAATATCTGTTCATAAATTTAAAATCTTCCTCCCTGCAACAGCTTCACGGGGCATGGCATGTTTTTCACCTGAGTTTTCCAAGGGACAGCTGCTGTATATTCAGTCTGTCAGGCAATCAAAGAGGTATTCAATTACAAACGTATAGTCATTAAATATGAAATACAGGGGTCAGAACGAAATGAGGCAGTCACGTTTTGATCAAACAGCAGCTTTGCAATACCGTATTATTCATAATGCTATTTTGATCCCCAGGACACTCATTAGAATGATATTTAACAATAGCGGCATGAGTTGGTCATGTCACTTTGTGCTACTAACAGACATGCCAAACCAGTCCAGTTGCTTACCCTTTCATCTTTTTTCTTTTTCTTTTCTGGCTGCCTGCCTACCTACCGTGAAGTCCTGTCTCTGAGAAAAGTGAGACCGATTCTGATCAGTTACCACGGTGTAAATCTGATTGTGTTACCTGGTATCACTTCAGATTTTCAGTGGGGTAGTTAGAAATTCGGTTCCATGGGTCAAACCTTATCTCATGTAAATGTACACAGCTCCATTGCCTTCAGTGGAGCTGCACCCAGCTGAGGATCTGGTCCAGTATGTCTAAATAATGAGGCAATTGGGGTGATTAACTGATGGCCTCTGACTCGAGGTCCCAGGGTAAGTGAACCGTGGGTCTGATTCTGCTCTCACACTAATGTAATTCCATTCTCTTCAGTGAAATTGCTGCTAACTTACAGTGGAATCAGTTGCAGGGTCTCTTTTCTGGAATACTGAACAGGAAGAGTGATAGGTAATCAGATGGAAGAACAGTGCAGGTCAGAGGTTGGGAGTGAGATGGGGTTTAGCAGGATCTTTCCTTTGAGAAGAGACGAATGAAGATGTGTGTGGCCTCAGGACATCTGGGTTTGAGTAGAACAAAGTGGGGTAACCTGCTTTGTTACAGTAGAGGGAGCAGTTTTTGGTTTGGCTGAAAATAGTTTTATATGCCTCCCTTGTAGTATCAAATTTTTACATCTATTTAATATAGGTTTTTATGGTGTGCATAGAAAATGCACAAATACATTTGTGGTCCTGCCATCTTGAGGTTAGTTTTTAAATAGAACATCAGTTGTCATTAGCAAATTGACTGTGGAATGCCAAATAAGTACCAGAGGAGGCTTAAAGGTCTTGGCATAATACATGCATTCCTGAGTACCTTAAAATCTTATAAAATGTAGAAGATTGTATTGGGTATTGTCTCATTTTATAGCAGATGAACCCTGGCCAGTATCTACCACTGTGGTCAGATATAAATAATTCTCATTTACACTAAAATCCCTTTGCATTGCTCTGGCAGGCGTAAGTATACTAAAAGGTCTCTTTACACTGCAAGATCCATGTAACAGGGTCTTAGTATAAATGAAAACCAGGCCTGGTTATAACTTGGGATTTTGTCATGGGATGGGTGAATAATTTATTAAGATACAAAATAGTATTTTACAATAGTGAGTGCTGAAATAAGAAACTGATTTGATCTTTTTGTGGAAAAATTCTAAGAACTCCTTTTCCTGCACTGAACGCTATATGCAGTTTTGCGTACTGAAGAGATGGAAAATGTGCTCATTTTTTGCATCCCTTACCGTATGTGATTATCGATCATTTTATAAGATAACGATGGGCAAAGCTTCAGAGAAGCTGTCAAGCCAAATGACATTTCAACATCTATCATACTTAGATCAATAACAGGATGAAGGAAAGATTCTATGGTGTTATAATCACAGCTGGGTACAATTAATTCAGTTTTAAAATCGGAGAAAATTACAGTGGTAAAAACATTTGAAAAAACCAGTCTTACCGTCCTTTTTATATGGATATTCTGGTAGGAGAGGTTAATGTAATTGATTCAAAGACTATAAATCTGAAAGGGAGCGTTGTGATCCTCCAGCCCATTGGTTTTCAGCCCACGGCTCCTGGGCAGTTTGTGGCCCAATCAACACACAGCTGTGGCCCATGTGGCATCCTCAGGGCTATACAGGTAGTATTGGATGTGGCCCACAATGGTAAATAGGTTGAGAACCACTGAGTCTGACCTCCTGTATAACACAGGCCATAGGATTTCCCTGATCTCTAAAGCCAGGTCCAAACTCTTGTATAGTTTGCAATATTTATTTTCTCCCCATATTTTTCCTTTTCTGCATCTGTTATAGCAAGTGCCTGGTAATTAATAGCTAATGCATGACACTCTGAAAAGTAGTATTTTCTTATTAGGTGCATTTGAAAAATCCCACTGAGCACCCATCTGTATCTTTAGGTGCCTAAATACCTTTAAAAGTCTGGGCCTTTGTAAAAATATCCCCCATCTTCTCAAGAGACCTCCTCATTGTGTGTATTCAAAATCACGTCTTTACTTTACTTCAGTGACAAATATAAAGTTTCCCGCAGAGTGAACAAAATGAAGATGGCATAAGCAGCAGGTTCTATTCCAGTTTGTACATCAAAAGAACTATTGGCTAAATTCCAGTCATGCCTGTGGACTGCCACTGAAAGCAGTGGAATTGCACAGGTGTCACTCTGGGTCTAATTTGCCTTGTAGAACCTGTCTACCCCTATTCAGCAGTGCACTTAAGCATTAACTTTCATGGGACTTATGGATGTGATTTAAGTTAATCATGTGCTTACGTGCTTTGCTGAAGCGAAGCCCCGGTGCTGCTGAGTGAGATAGAAAGAATTTAACTCCCCTCTCAGAGCACAGGTTGAGTTTGCAGGGCTGGCAGTTAGAGAAAAACCTATTTTTAACTTGTAAATGGAGACCAGTGAGATACAATAAACCTGAAACTCCATTAAACTATGTTTGCAGTTACTTTACAAAGCTGATCTATTCTTTAATGCATTTTGATATTAACTCCAAAACCAAACTGGGAGCATTTTAATATTAACTTTATTAAGCACATTAATCTTATTTCCCTCTAAAAAACAGCCAGATAATTAAGTGCAAAAACTGCTTGTGTAGAGTTCAGGCTGAATAATTCAAATAGAAAAATTAGGAACAGAAAAATAAAAGCAATATTATTGTGACTGCATTGCATATCACAGGTATTTTGTGGCACATATTTTACAAATGAAACAGTGTTATATATGTTTTTTCTTATGTCCTGGGGCATACATGCCCTATGTTGTATGAAGATTACTGTAGTCAATTGTCTGACTGTCACAAAATCTGTTCTTATCTTATTAACTGTATTTTGATATAAAATTGGACAATTAATTTAAGAAAGAAAGACAGAATAAGCAAGTTTAGATGATACACTAGAAAGAATGGCAAATTGGAAAATTGAAAACAAAATTAGCTGATTGAAACAGATTAACTGCATTTAATATAAACAACCTTGTTTTTTAGCATGGATAGAAAATGAGAGTCTTAAAACTGGGAGCTGGAAATACTGTTCTGTACATTCAAATCCAGGTCCGGTAGTTTAAAGGTGTGTTTACAAATTTCCCATTGTATTTTAAGAGGCACTAAGATCAGGTGGTGTTTGTCAGTATGAGAGTGATATTTAGGTATTTTGGCTAAAGTGACTGCCTGCTATCCAGCGTTCATCTTATTTTGACAGGAACTCTGTGTCCATGTAGAAAATTTGCCAAGGAAAAATTATAATAAAAAGAAATAATAATCAGCCCAAACCCTGTAACAAGCTGTTAGCCTGTCTCACACTGATACTGACCGCTGCCAAATTTACTCACGGAGCCCCTTTATGTCAACAATCACTTTTGACCCACTGTCAGTTTCCACGTTTCCATACAATAGCATGGTAGATCCTTTGTGTCTTGTGCTTATTACAGATGACATTTTTGACATAGTGAGGCATACAGTGGAAGAAACATGGCATGATTTTAATCCACAGACGTCAGCATTGGCCAGTAACAATGCTGAAGACAGCATATCGTGGAGAAGCAGGTTCTCCAGTCTTTGATGGGGAAAGGAAAGAGACAGGTTTACGGAATGAGTAGTGGAGATTGTTTGACAGGTGCAATTTAGACTTTTGCATAAAAAAAGGAGGAGGGAGAAAGGGGGATTAAAAAGAACCAGTATCAAGAATGATAATCAAAATGGAGAAAATGACAAATGAGAGAGGGAGCAAAGTGCTACGGGTGCATTGTTGGCTGACATTCACGGTGAACATTATCTCTGATGAACTCTGGCTATCCTCCGAATCTCTTCATTCTTTCTCCACTACATCCAATTTCTTTAGCAAGACAGTTGTACTGTAATTAGCATTTACCGCTGCATGGAATGTTATGCAGCATGTCAAGTGACGAAGCGGAGAGTTGGTAGAAAAGTCATGGATTTCTGGACAGGCATAGAGTTTTTGCATAGAATATTTCTCGGTTCTTTATTTTACTAATTAACGCATTTATTATTGCATTTATCAAATGTGCCCTATCCACATTGTGTCAGGATGCATGAATATAACATACACATACTTGCCTTTAACAAAGACCAATAATAACCCCATCCCCCACCCAAACACACTAGCTAGCAATCTGAATCGCTTTTGGGTACATGTATAGTGCAAGAGCATCTTAGTTTGAAACAAAATGACAGGGTCTTAAATTTATTATCTCATTGCTCTTATTAAAAATGGCCCAACTATCACCATTTAAAAATTAGCTAATGTGCAAGTGCGGCAGAATGTTTCCACATATTTTTGAGGATTTATGCATAAAGGCTGCTGAATGCCTAATTGTGCTTAGACTTGTCAGGCTCCAAAGCAGCTGTTCCAATCTGTTGTGCAAAGAATATGCTTTATAAAAAAAACGTATATATAAATATCATCAATTTACTACAGGCATTCTTCATTACACAATAGGCCCAGATCCTACAGTGCCTTTTAGACAAAGATCCTGTTGACACCAATGGGAGTCTTGCCTATGTAATTGTTACCCTTATTTAACGTTTATTTTACGGTAGTGTCTAGAGCAGTGGTTCTTCAAGAGATGTCCCTGGGGGTCTCCACTCCAGGTGCTCCATTCTAGGTGTTGGTGCACCCCTGTGCCTTCGCTCGGAGATTTTTACATCAGTACTTGCACGGGCCACCCATGCACGGTGCCTGCCTCATGCACCAAATGTGCTTCAATAACGTGCGCATGGCCCAGGCTCTTCAGTTCCTTTTCTACCATCGCCAGCCTGAGACGGAGCTCAGCAGTCTCGCTCAATTATTTCTTGCTTTAGATAGATAGTTGTTTATACAGTTTATCTAGGTTTTTTTTAGTCAGATAAGTTTCATTTCCCCATTCTTCTATTAAATTTTTTTTTCCTTCCCAGTTTTTTTCTGTCAGTTAGAGTTTATACTACGCCTGGCTCGCCAGGTTTTGAGGGATACACTATGTGCAGAGAGGCCATCCCGGTCACTGATGGCCAGTCTCTGTGTTTGCTGTTTGGGGAAGTCCCAAGTTAATTCTAATGGAGAAGTCCCTCAGACTTGCCTCTGACCCAGGTCAGGAGTCCTACTTGAGACAGAGCGCTCCTAAGTCCGCTAAGGACAAGAAAACAACAAAAAACCGGCCAGCTTCATCACTTCACAGAGACCAGACGGCATCCAAACAGCCTCTGACCAGGTCTATCTTGTTGGTGCCGACTCTGCCGCTGCTCAGCACATATGACACTCCAGGCACCTCTAGCATTGTCCGTACGCCAACCGCTGCCGGTACGCGCCACTCTGGTGCCGAGGCTCCGGGCTTAAAGTTGCCCGCCTCTTCTAGTACGGCACCGCACAGCGCCGCAAAGGACTTGGTGCCGACTCAGCTGAGCCTGCCTGTGCCACACACAAGTACAGTTGTTGTCCCGGCACTGACACCTCAATCATCCGTGACTCTGCATAGGGTGCTGCATCAATCGGCACCGCCGCCGCACCCAGCGCTATATACTCCAGTTCCTTCTATCTCAGCACCACAATTTATTCATTCCAGCGATTTGGTAATTTCGCCAACTCCAGATTCCCCATTATTGGTACCAATCTTTCACCAGGATCGTCGGCATGGCACCGACAGCTATCCCCTCTCCCCTCTCACTTTTCTACTGATGAGAATGACAAAGTACAGGCAGTTTTTTCACCATACCACTCCTCCCCCCTTCACACTTCTGGTAGCATGGGAGACCAAGATCCTTATAGTCCAGGGACTTACCACTCTGGTATGGACGCCCATGGATGGGACCGCCCATGGATGGGACCACCCATGCCCTTCCCCAGACAATGGCATTATTGGAACCCATGGGGGTCCTGCAGCAGGCACCACAGTAGCCGGTACAGCCCATGCAGAGGCCACATTAGATCTCCTCCTGTATCCGTCCACACTTCCGCGACAGAAGGCCAGGAGCAACCTGTAACGGTGCACTCAGACAAGGACGCACCTGAACCCTCTCCAAATAATAATAATTCACCCACCTCACCAGAAGAGGCTATTATGCCCCCATTCCCAACAACAACGGATGATTCTACTCATGTTCAGAAGAGCGGCTAATGAGCTCAAGTTCACTCTGGAGGAGGTGTCGGACACTCAGCATGAGCTGACTGACATATTACAATCTTCAGCCTCATCCAAGATTGCCTTACCTATTATTGGAGCCATTATTGACCCTGCCAAAAATATCTGGCACCCCCCAATCTGCAAAAGGGCAGACCGGAAATACTATGTCCCCTGCCGGGGCTCACAATTCCTTTTCATGCACCCACCACCAAATTCACTGGTGGTAGAAGCAGCCAACCAAAAGAACAAACGGCAGCATTTCTGGTCCACTCCCTCTGACAAGGACAGCAAAAGAATGGACCTACTCAGGCACAAAGTTTATGCATCATCCACGCTGCAATTTAGAGTGGCAAACTACGCGGCCCTACTGGCCAAATATGATCACAGAAATTACGGGAAACTCATGGACTTTATTAATGACATCCCAGAGGACAAGAGACAACAGTTCAAAGCAGTAGTCTCTGAAGGGCAGAATATTTCCCTCATGGCATTTCAGGCTGCCCTCAATGCTGTGGACACAGCTGCCAGGTCTGTGATGGCCATAGTGATGCATCGGGCTTCATGATTTACCTTTTCTTCTTTCCCACGTGAGATAGAAAACACCGTGGAGGATCTCCCCTTCGATGGTGAGAAGTTATTGGCAGCAAAAACCAATGAGGTGCTGCACACCATGAAGGATTCCAGAGCGACGCTCAGATCCCTACGCATCCATACACCGGCAGCTAGAAGAAGACAATACAGGTATCAGCCTTAACAACGCCCATGATACCCGGCCTACACACAACAGCAACAGAGGCTATAAGACCACCAGCAGAAACACCACCAAAGACCCAGCCATCAGCGACGATGCCCCACAACGTTGGTACCGTCCCAACCCCCTCAATTTAATAAGCAGATCTGAAGCCTTGGTCAAGGGTATAGAAGACCTCCCACCAACTCCAGCACTTATACTTCCCATCCAACCTTTTGGTCACCATTTACTCCCATTCTACCACAACTAGCGAGCCATCACTACAGACAGATGGACCCTAGAGGTCATCCAGTTGGGCTATTCCATCCCCTTCCTGTCCATACCCTCTCCCACCCCATCCTTCTTCAGGGACCCCTCTCGTGAGCACTTGCTGCATCAAGAGGTGCAACATCTTCTACAAATAGGAGCAATCGAGATGGTGCCTGATCAGGGAAAGGAGTTTTATTCCCACTACTTTTTGACAGAAAAGAAAAGTGAGGGATGGCGACCCATCCTCAACCTCAGGTGACTCAACAAGTTCATCAAAAAGCAAAAATTCAAAATGGTTACCCTCACAACCATAATTCCAGCGCTGGAGCAGGGAGATTGGTTTTCAGCTCTCGACCTGCGGGATGCTTATTTTCATGTAAGTATACACCCCGCCCACAAGCGTTTTCTCCGATTTGTTAAGGACTCAAATCGCTACCAATACAGGGTTCTGCCCTTTGGCCTCTCAACAGCACCCAGCGTCTTTTCCAAGATTCTCGTGGTGGCAATGGCGCACCTACAGAAAAAAGGAGTCAAAATTTTTCCTTACCTGGCTGATTGCCTGCTCAAGGCACAGACTCTCAGGGAGGACATCCAAGCCACACAGATGACCATCGACTGCTTCCAGAGTTTGGGCCATCAAATAAACAAAAACAAATCCACATTAACTCCTACTCAGTGACTAGAGTTCATAGGTGCTCACCTCAATTCCATAACCAGACTGCACCTCTCCCATCTGACAGATTCAACACCATAAAGAATCTTGTCGCCAAGTTTCAAAACAGCCCACAGGTCACTGTCCGCAACTGTCTGCAACTTCTCAGATATATGGCCTCTTGCACTTTTGTGGTCAAGAATGCACGCCTCTACATGCAATGCCTGCAGGGTTGGATGACCACTGTCTACAGACCGAATGTGCATGGCCTAAACAGAATTCTGTCCATACCTACCAAAGTCAAGGACTCACTCACATGGTGGACTCTTCCACACAACCTCTGCTCTGGGGTCCCGTTTGTGCAGGAGTCCCCCTCTGTTATAATTATCATGGATGCTTCTCTCACGGGCTGGGGAGCACACATGGCACACCACACCACTCAGGGACTCTGGTCCCTGGTAGAAGCCTCACTGCACATAAATCTTTTAGAGCTTCTAGCGGTCTGCAACACCTGCATCCAATTTCTCCCGCATATCTCCAGGACCAGCACATCAGGATCATGACCGACAACATCAACTGCATGTTTTATATAAACAGACAAGGGGAAGCTTGATCCCACTCACTCTGCACAGAGGCTAAAAAACTTTGGAATTGGTGCCTCCAACACAATATGCAAATTTCAGCTTCCTACCTACCTGGTTCACTAAACACCACTGTGGACAAGCTCAGCAGATCTTTTCCCCTAGATCACGAATGGGAGATAAACGATACCATCCTATACAACATATTCAAAATATGGGGCTACCCGCAACTGGATCTTTTTGAAACCACGACCAACAAAAAATGCCCGGAATTCTGTTCCAGAGCGGGTCTAGGAAAGCACTCGATGGGAGACACATTCATCATTAAATGGAATGACAATTTCCTATACACATTCCCCCCGATACCACTTCTTTACAGGGTATTACAAAAAACACAAGTGGAGAGGGCCAGGATCATACTAATAGTCCCTACATGGTCCAGACAGGCGTGGTACCAATTTTTAATGACGATGTCAGTTTGCCAGCCGATTCCACTTCCCCCTTCTGAACCTATTATCACAACGCAGGGGTCAGCTACAGCACCCCAGTGTAATGATGCTGTACCTCAAAGCATGGCTCCTCAATGGTTCTCTAATGAGGAACTAGACTGCTCTGAACAGGTACAAAGAGTACTATTACATAGCAGAATACAATTTGCACCTACCACCTATCTCCATAAATGGACTAGGTTTGCTCATTGGTGCTCCACCAAGCAAACCGCTCCTGCTTCCACCCCTCTTTCACTAATACTAGACTATCTTTTAGAACTTGTACTATCTGGGCTCTCCTTTAGCTCCATAAAGGTACATCTAGCAGCAATTACGGTGTTTCACAGTAAGACAAGGGCCTCCAGGCCCTATACCCAGACATCTGTGCAGTAAGATGAGTGTCCCTGTGGGTGCACCACTACCCACCCTCCTCCCCTCCACTTCGGAGTTTGGAGCAGTCTCCGTTGTAGAGAAGGAACTGAGGATCCGGGCCATGTGCAAGCATTATTGAGGCACATTCGGCACCTGAGGCAGGCACCGCGTGTGTGCGGCCCGTGTGAGTACTACTGTAAAAATCTCTGAGCGAAGGCGCAGGGGCACACCAACACCTGGAGTGGAGCACTCACAGGGACATCTCTGGAAGCACTTCAGTTACTGCACAGGTGAATAACCTCCTCTTCTCAAACTTATTTGATTGCGCCCCCCTTCTTTGTGTCTGTAGTACTTTATCCCTCCTCCTGCCACACAGGAACAGATAATGATAAAAAAAATCAACATGCAACTCTCACTAGATATTAAAAACAGTAAAGCATTGATTCAAACAGAGCCAATGATCCATTATAATAAGAACAAAAGGAAAACTATGACTGTGGTCAATGCTTACAATTAAACATGTACATTGCATCATAGCAAATGCATTAACGGACAGACGGTAACGACTTTTTATAATGCTATGCAAGTTTAACAGACATCCGTCAAAAACCACAGTGCCATCTAGAGTCAAATGCACAGCGCCCCTGAGGGCCTGATAGGTTTGGGGGGAATCAGCTTTGCTGAGGGTAAAATGTGCACAGTCATTTTTTTCCCTCTGAAAGCTTCTCATGCCCACCCTCCCAGAATATACTCTACACTGCTCCAGGGCCTGTGGGCCTGCCCCCCAGTTTGAGAACCTCTGGTCTAGAGATCTCGAGCAGGTCAGAGCCTCATAGTGCTGGGGGCTGTACAAACATATTGTAAATGACATTCTGAGCAAGACCCTACTTGAGTCGTGGGATGATTGCCAAATAATTGCAGCTGAGTTGCGGACAAGACATGGAAAATCACAGAAAAGTAATAATGGACCTTTATTAATTGCAGTAATTTGGAAAAGCCAAAGAAGACCTATTTGTTTAAGAAAAATTTGCTGGAACAATATAAACACTCAAGTATTCTCTAATGCCTGCTAATTTTTTTGATAACCAGATATTTTGCTGTAACTATATTACAGTCATCAATATACGGGGCTCACAGCGGGAGCCCAGCCACCCAGGGTTGACAGCGGGACCCCAGCCACCAGTCGCCCAGGTCTGGCGACCAGGGCTCCTGATGTCAGCCCTCCATATGGCAGGGGTTCCTGCTGTCAGCTCTGGGCAGACTGGAAATAAGGTGTACATTTTTAACAGGGAGGGCAGTTATCCATTGGAACAGTTTACCAAGGGCTGTGATGGAGTCTCCATCACTGGCAATTTTTAAATCAAGTTTGGATGTTTTTCTGAAAGATTTGCTCATGGAATTGTTTTGGGAAAGTTCTCTGGCCTGTGATATACAGGAGGTTAGACTAGATGATCACAATGGTCCCTTCTGGCCATGTAATCTATGAAATAGAGAGCAGAATGTAGGAAAAGATGGTTCTTAGTCCAGGCCTCATTTCCTGAAGGTATATTGAGAAAGCAGTCAATGTAGTAATCAATTTGAAATGCTCTAGGTTAATTTAGACCAGTCTGAGCTATTTTTAACAAGAAAATTGCTTGTTGTTAAACAGATGCAAAAGATTTATGTAGGACATTGTTACAAAATCCTCCAGAAATTAATTATATATATACAATGTATATCTGTCTTTTGAGAACTGGAGAGTAAAAATAGAAATCTAAAATAATGGTTGAACCACCTGCATAGCCTTAAGGGTTGCGAGGAAAATATTCCTGCATCATTATTTTAAATTACTCTATACAAAATGAAGCGAGGACTCTCCAAGATTTACATGTAGAAGACAATTAGGAGAAGTAAATGTTAGATGTCAGCAGGAGCAGATGAAGAAAAAAAAATCCACATAAATAAGAATCATTAGTGAGAAGAAGAACAAATGCTGCCTGACCTAACTAGCAAGTGAAATCAGGGAATTGGGGAGGGTAATTTCTCCTACAGTTTGGGTAGCATGATCTCTTCTGTTTTCCCTGAGCTTCTCATAAAAGAAGAGACTAAATTACAACTAATCAGGTACATATGTACATGTCCGTGTCTCTCTGAAAATTGTTTAAATCCTCTTATCCTGGAGAGATGCACCGTGGTTTACATCTCTCTGAATCTCTGCAAATATCGTTTGCCACAACCAAAAACATTAAAATGAAACAAACTGAAATAGAGATGAGAATTGTTGCTATTGTCTCATTTTTAAAAGGGCAAAGGGTGATTCTCAAATGTAATATTGTGGGTATTCATTAACAAGGTGTGTTCTGATAAAGCTCTGATTGGTAATTACTGGGGTCATCCAAATCAAATCAATAACCTTTCAATGTTTAAGAAACAGTTGAAAACACTATCTGAAATATTAGGTATTCATTCTTTTGCATGCGTGTGATCACGGCTGTAATTTTCTTCTATCCACTGGTGCTTCATTAGCGATATTGAATTGCACCCACATTTATGCAAATGTACAGGTAGCACAAGTTTAAAGATCAGAGCTGTTGGTCCAGCAGTCAGGTGAGATGAGGATAGCACAAGAGCCGCTAATGGATTAATGAAGGTTAACAGAAGCCTTTGATGGTGTAAGCTGGTGTATTCATGCCATCTGGGGATCTGGCCCCTTGTGTCTATCTAGGGACTTATTTCATAGATTCATAGATATTTAGGTCAGAAGGGACCACTATGATCATCTAGTCTGACCTCCTGCACAACGCAGGCCACAGAATTTCACCCACCACTCCTGCGAAAAACCTCTCACCTATGTCTGAGCTATTGAAGTCCTCAAATCGTGGTTTAAAGACTTCAAGGAGCAGAGAATCCTCCAGCAAGTGACCCGTGCCCCATGCTACGGAGGAAGGCGAAAAACCTCCAGGGCCTCTTCCAATCTGCCCTGGAGGAAAATTCCTTCCCAACCCCAAATATGGCGATCAGCTGAACCCCGAGCATATGGGCAAGATTCACCAGCCAGATACTACAGTAAATTCTTTCCTGGGTAACTCAGATCCCACCCCATCTAATATCCCATCACAGGCCATTGGGCCTATTTACCATGAATATTTAATTACCAAAACGATGTTATCCCATCATACCATCTCCTCCATAAACTTATCGAGTTTAATCTTAAAGCCATATAGATCTTTTGCCCCCACTGCTTCCCTTGGAAGGCTATTCCAAAACTTCACTCCTCTGATGGTTAGAAACCTTCGTCTAATTTCAAGTCTAAACTTCCTGATGGCCAGGGTGTATCCATTTGTTCTTGTGTCCACATTAGTATTTCATCCCAGTGTCTGTAGTATTTGAAGTTGATGAAGTTACACCAGCCTTAAAGAGATGTAAATGAGAGAAAAATCAGGCATTTTGTATTCCCAAGACTAGCTAACAACAGTTCGGACCAATGTTCCCTCTAATTTTTCCCTTCCATGTGCGGAATGAATTTTGCTGTGTGTACCAATGTGGAGGTGATGTGTGGCAGAGGGTTGGGGTGATGTGGGGCAGAGGATTGGGGTGCAGTGGGTGTGGGTTCCGGGTGAGGGTGCGGGCTCTGGGGTGGGACTGGGGATGAGGGGTTTGGGGTGCAGGGTGACCCAGGCCTCTCTCCCTGCAGCAGCACCTGGGCTGGGAGAGAGCATTTCTCCCTGCCGCAGCAACTCTGGGCCTGGGGCTGGGGAAGAGGCAGCTCTCCCGGCCGCAGTAGCCCCGGGGCTGGGGGAATTAAGTGCACAGCCCTTGGTGGCCTCCTGCACGGCCGCGCAGACGCACCTCTCAGAGGGAACTTAGGTTCAGACTTCTTCTCACAAAACTCCACCGGCCAGAGTTTCCTCAATAGGATACTGAGTGACGACACATTCAACCGATGAAACCCAATATAATGGGTAAAGCATAATGCGTTATCAGAACAAACTAATTTTTCTGAACATTTATGAGGGCAGAACACTGTGGCCAGGCAAATACCCAATGGTGGCTTTTCCATCTTAACCCTTTTATGTGTGTCATACACACAGTGGGATTGGGGACTAAGTACAGGACATGGATAGAGTATCCGTGGTAAATTAAGAAAAATAATCTCCCTCTTGAAACACAATAACTAACAATGGCCAACAGCTGAAATAAGAAATAACCAAATGCAAGGAGCATCTCTGAGGCATACCTCTAATCCTGCCAAGACCTAAATATGTTCCACAAATGCCTTTACAATGTTTGCCAAAGGCCCAAAATGTGACACACATTACAATGTCCGAACACTGAAATGAGCTAGTATTTTTTGCATGTGAAGATTGTGTGGTGTGTAGACTAGCATGCAACATTTTCTTTAATTTCAGTTTCCAAGAAATTATCTGATGATTCATTATATCAATAATTATGTTCAAAGAGGCATTTTCATTCCAAGCTCCTGTTTTCAGGCACTTATTACTTTTCGGTAAAATTACCATTTAAATGGATAGTTTTCATGAATATTCTCAGTCTAAAGGAGATTTTTTTGGTGGGAGGAAATAAGTAGCACTGTGGTAGGGGGCTTGGAGGGCCAACAGCCAAGGGGTTAGCGCACCCAGCTTTTGGCCCCTTCCACCTCTGTCCAAGCAGTAGACGTGCTGTCCTTTCCTTAATTCAGGATCTTTGGCTTTCCACCAGCATCTGGCCCTTGCCCTTTAAGGGGGTGTGGTAGGGGGACCCCGGCCCTCCCTCTGGCCCCGTGGGAAGCGTAACGGGCAGCAAGTCCAAGTTCATTTCTCAGGGCCACTTCCTACCAGTAAATCCCCTGTAGTCCAAGTAGTCAGTTGCTTAGCAGAAAAAGAGTCCAAAGAAGCAGAGCCCTGCAGGACCCACTGGTTCTCAAAGTAGCGGGCAGGTTGGTCAAGGAAGGCACTGTCTGTGCGCCTTATCCATTCTGTGGTCCCCTCTCAGCTCAACCTTCTCTGTGGCTTCTGGGCGAAAGGTTCCTCTCTCCTCCACCTCCTTTATGTGGTCCTCTGAGCTCCCTCTTAACCTGCTCCTCCAGTCGGAGCATGCTCGGCAGGCCCAGAGGCTACCTGGTCATGGTATTGCCTTTTAACCCTCAGGGGCCCAATGTGTCCCCATCACAGGCACTCACCACAGTCAGACTGTGTTTCCACCATGGCACTCTTAGCCACTTCCAGTCTGGCTGGTGTGGTATGAGGATCAGGAATTGAATCTATTCTTTCCTTATGATAGGGCAATACCACATTGTCAGCCAGCCTCTGATTTTTCTGTCCTATTTTGCACTTGCAAAAGGGGGTTGCGTATATTTTTATAGTCACAATCCGTTTCAGTACAGAAATGGGTATAAAACAAGGCAGGCCAAGACTGAAAATATATTTATATTGTAGATTCACTCATCAAATTAACTGAAACCTTTCAACCAATGTACGTGAGTGGAATGGGGGAGTAGCATTTACAAGAAGTGGCACTTCATCCAATTTAACATGCTACAAAAACTGGGAAGAACAGCAAAAGCGAAAAAATGTACAACTGACATTCATCCACCGAGTGTATGCATGTGTAACCCACATACTTTTATACTGTGTATATGCATGTACTGTGCATATGTGTGTATATATGTAATGTATTGTGTAAACATTTTAGTAGCCAGCAGTTGTGATTATATATAATCAGTAAAGCAAAGAGGAACAAGATATATACCTGTTATTTGATTTCTGTACAGTCATATAGTGAGAACATGAATCTCCCCAGTTTTCCAAAATTGAAACCTCATATTCATAAGTGCTACTCCTGCTGTGACCTTACCTGGTCATAGCTCTCATATGTCTATCCAACCAGTCAGAATGCAGTCCCCCTAGACTCTGATGCGGCAGAGAACACCACATCTCTGCTTCATTCTGATGTTTCATTTTTACATTTAGATAGTCAAGAAATTGTTGAGAAATGTCCATGCAATATTTCTACTATTCAAGTATTTTTAAACAAACCCCACGTTTTTAAAAAAATTGCTGCCTCTGGAAGAGCAGTGATAAACTGGACTAAATGTCCATAAAATTAAGTCAGTTTTCTGGAGTGAGGTGAATAATCCGTTGTATACAAAAGGAAGCTGTTATGCGTTAGGAGATAGAAAGTAGTTATCCTTCCACAATAGCTTATTTTTTCCTATTTGTACGCTGCATGTTTTTTTTAAAAAAAAGAATACGTAAACACAGCTGCATTCTGCAGTCTAGTACTTCCAAGCAAAGATGATTAAACATGACACACACACTTCCGTATATTTGTTGATGCCAAGGACAGAATGAAAATGCAACACACTGGTATTTGAAGAAATCAAAATAATTTTCTTTCTGTAAAGTCTACAGTGTTTAAGAGAAGAGTGCTATTTATTTATTTATGGCTTCTTCTCAAGAATAATTAGGTACCGAATCAATAAGGAACCTAAATACCTTTAAGAGCATGCCTAAGTCCATCCCTATTGAAAAGAGCATTTAAGCACATGCTTTAGTCCCATTTAGTCCCATTATTATCATTAATGATTTTCCCTTCAAAAGTGGAGACGGGTGTTTCCTTGAATTGCACTAGCAGTGCATTAAGCTGAGGCTGGAAAATGCTAGAAAGTGGCCTCAGGCTGCTCTGGGCTAGCAGAAATATATGGGGTATATAGAAATGGAGCCAAGCCACAGCATTTAGATATGGATTCAGATTTTGCACACTTGCAAATTCAGAAACGTTTGGATGTATGTGCTATGGTTTGGCCCATCAGAGTGATAGGGCACAGCTTTGAAATTTGGGTCTGGTTTTGAGTTGAAGCTCCTACTTTTCAAAGAATTGGAATATTTGGACCCAGGGATTTGGTGCAGGCCCATCTCTAATGGAAAGCCTTTACACTAGATCTGAGTTACTTGACTTCCTTATCCTGGGATATGGTGCAGCTGCTTTGCACAATGTTGTGGGCACAGTCTGGCCCTAAAACTGGTGTTGCTGGCTATGGTGGGGGAACCACCCCAGCAGAGGGGGATACGCCTCTGGTATATATCTAGTGTGGTGGCTTCTACGCCACATACGCCCAGCTGCTGATATAGAGATGAGGCCAGTGGCAAGGAGATGTGACTGAGGCTTCCCTACATCTTTCTGCTCTCCATTTTCTGTTCTTGAGGCCACCGTCAGCTGACATAATATAGAGCTCATGTTACATCAGAGCTGACGCACAGCTGGTCCTCGATATAGGATACAACATCCTCATGACCTGCACTGAGTCGTCCTTGGCCACAGCTAAGGATCTTGACCACTGTCTGTCCAGATATGTCCTTGCCAAGCTTCAGTTCTCTGGTCCATGGTCTTATCTGGATCAAGATAGGGACACCCCATTCTCAGTTCCTGGTCCCTGCCATTGAACTGCCTCTCAGAGTATGCCAGTGCTGTAGCCGTATTGGTCTCAGGATATTAGAGAGACAAGGTGGGTGAGGTCATATCTTTTATTGGGCCAACTTCTGTTGGTGAGAAAGACAAGCTTTCGGGAAGCTCGTCTCTCTCACCAACAGAGGTTGGCCCAATAAAAGATATGACCTCACCCACCTTGTGTCTCAGAGTACATTCACCGAATCCCTTTGATAAGGTTTAGTGTAAGGCTTTTTCTATTTGGGCCATTTTTGACTTGTTTCTTTTCAGTTGTTCAGCAGTTATTCCTTTTAGTGGCATTTTCCTCCTTATTTTCTGTTGGTGGGAGTCATATGAGCCAATTAAGTATGATGAATGAAGAGGAACGTAAGTTCACATAAGAAAAAGTCCTCTGAGTATAAGTATGTGAATATATGAGTGTATGTAACTAGAACTTTTCAGCACACACAAATGAGTCTGCAACCACTTGCACTTGTTTTTCTCGCAAAACACTTATTGAAACGATTAAGTCTTTTTGTGGAGTATAGACATTTATCTTTGTTTGCCATTTTCTCTCTTTCAGCGCTTCTTTATGCAACTATTTTTGGAAATGTCACCACCATTTTCCAGCAAATGTATGCCAACACCAACCGATACCATGAGATGCTGAACAATGTGAGGGATTTCCTAAAATTATATCAAGTCCCAAAAGGCCTTAGTGAACGAGTCATGGATTATATTGTCTCAACATGGTCCATGTCTAAAGGGATCGACACAGAGAAGGTATGAGTGCATGAGGTAAAAACCCAGATATTGTACCTTTCAATCCATTGTGTCCTTTCCAGTAGTTTAAACAGTTCTGAGTACTGTGAACACGCTGGCAAAAAAGATCTGAACCACATGTGATTCCATTAATACTTTCATAGTTGTGCTCAGACAGAGGGAGCTGGTTTAAAATTAGGGGGAAAAATTGGAAACATCGGTAATTTTCGTAGTGCTTTCTGTTCCCCTGCTTTTCAGTATGTTCGGATTTTCCACTTTCCAGATTTTCCTTGGAATTATTTTAACTTTTTTTGTGTTTTGAGATTTGAAATTAACAAAAACAGTTTTTGAAAAATTTGAGGGGGTGGGAAGAGAAAAATCTCAAAAAGGATATCCTTCATTTTTGGAAAAAACTCACATTTGATGGGGCTGAATGATCCAAATTGGCCATACAGAAACAACTCATAAAAAACACTGAAACCAAACAAAACATTTCACAGAGCAACTAGAAGGCTAAATGTTTTAATTCCAAAATTTTTTGGCAAATGGAAAATGTACATTTCATGAAGCATTCCACTTTAAAAAAGGCCATATGTCAGCAATTTTATTCTGTTTAAAAATATATCCAACAGGTCTTTCCATACATATTACACATACTAGCAGAAAACCATCCTTTACTCACTTTTTTAGTTCTAGTGCTTGCTGATATCATAAAATATAATAATAATACAGTAGCAGTAATGATAAGAGAATAAAAATCGGTGTAGCATTGTGGTCTGGTTAAAAGGTGAGAAGCAGAGCACTAATTGGCTCAGGAGATTGATAATTGCATATAGATCTTTCCTGCTCTTGTTCCTGATCCAAAGCCCACTGAAGTCATTGGGTGTTTGGACTTTGAATCAGGTCTCAGGTCACCATTTGGAATCTGGCGCAGATCAGTAGTGACTGAAAGTTGTTACCATCTGAGGGTTTGTTAGCATTTATGAAGTGAGTTTGGTTGCCTTGGACCAGTTCCCAGTGGACAGGACCATAATTGCTACCATCACAGTTAGCACAAGATTTTATAGACATGGAGACTGACCTCTTTGAGGTGTCCTCTCCAGGCCTGGACTGAAGGCCCTTTGGCAGGGAAGTTTGGGAAAGCTTGTGTTTCTGCTAGTCATTCTATACCTGCTCCAGAGATTAAGAAAGGAGACTAGAGGTGAGATCTTCAGTTGGTGTGAGTTGGCTTAGCTCCAGTGACTTCAGTGGATTTATGCGGATTTACGCCATCGGGGAACTGGACATTGTGTCGAGTACTGAGAACCCTGAAGCCACTTGACAGAGGAAAAGTTGTGATAGACTATTGCTGGCCTGTGCTACAGTACTTACAGGGCTGTGAGATTCTTGTTTCAGTTAACTGCATTGCATTGTGTGGTAGGTGTAATCTGAGTTCCACCAGAACCTATCTCACTATAACACAATAAAATGGAATTATTGTGAGAACAAGGACAGCTTTAAGTCTTCTTATAAACCCATACAATGATAGTTATCGAACTAATTAACCTGAATTTCACAGTTAGCAATTAGCTTCCAAAACTATGCAACTTTTGTGTATTATTGTTATGTTAACTGATAAGGCTTTCGGTTTCTTGGATTCTTGTAGTTCAGTATGCCTGATTCTTTAATATGTTAATTTCAGCTCCATTTATACAGTGACATTCTAACTTCCAAATGTGTTCATTCAGTTTATTGTTAACAAATTTGTTGTAATTGCTGTAAATGGACTCAGTTCTGCTGTGAAAAGCCAAATATGTGTAAAAATTCAATTTTCATTCTCATTTATCTCCTTTTAATTATTTCTGCTGCAGTTCCATTAGACTTTGATTGTGCTTTGCAGTGAATTAGAAGAACCTTTGCTTTAATTACTGAGATTTCTTTCCATTATTTCCACATATCCAGTTTAATAGATTGTAAAAATGCAGTTATAGCCCATAAACATACTTATCATTGGCTTTTAGTAAGCAGCATTCACTTGTCTGCATAGTAGTAGTGGTTGCTTAGCTAGATAATTAATAAGGCCATAAAATCTGTGATTTAGGTTTTTAACAATAGTCCCACACTGGAGGCCTGCCTAACATAGCTCCTGATCTAAACACCATTTAAGTCAATGGAAAGACTCGTGTTGACTTAAATGGTGTTTAGATCAGGCCATTAATGCTTTTATGTAGTACAGTTTTTCAGTTAAAATATTTTATTGACAACCAGTGAGAGAGAAGCTATAAAATGGTTACAACTTTTAAAATATTCCATTACACAGCGTCCAGCAAAGGCTATAAACCTTCAATGGCTATTGCTCAAGTACCTTGCTGCAACTGCTGTGAGTTGCATTGAAGCAAATGCGGGTTTTCCTGCATGCAATAATTGCATGCTGTCAACTGCATGATCAGAACCAAAATTAAGATTTCTTAGGGGAAAGGTGGAAAGCTGTGTGTAGGTCACTGGCAGTCACATGGCCCATCTGAACTTTGAATTCTGAAATGAAGTAATGAAACATCTCAATTATAACAAATGAGAAAATGTTGTATTTCCAAGTTGGCAAACCTAAAAAATACAGCAGTCACATAGACTAGATCCTCTCCTTCATGTTCAGGGCATATTTAGCACTTTACAAACCACTTCAGGTAGGAATGTTTTAAAAAATCATTTGGGAAAAATCATAAGACCTCTGTATTAAAATTTATGGAAAAAAACCAGGTTGCACAGCACCATGTCATAGAAGTTTTATTTACTGTGTGTGCAACACAACAGTCACAATGAGGATAGGAAAATATTGCACCAAGTGGTTCAGGAGCTGACATCCTTTTAAATAATGTGTCTCCATTTCTCTGGGGCTTGGTAACTTTTCTATCCTGAAAACTTTTCCATCTTTTGATCATAAGCTTGATTTAATCCTGCAGTAGAAATATAGAAGAGAGAGAAAAGAACTGTTAAATTTGGTGGTCCACCTCTGTGCCGCAGTAGAATTGTTCCCAGTAGTACATTTCCTAGTTTTTATATCCAGTCTAGTTTTAAAAATCCCTGGTGATGGGCTTCAATCAACCCTGGGAGACTAGCATAGCCTAATATATCTCACTGTAGGAGAGTTTTTTAATGAAATTCAACAGATATTTTCCCTTTCTTAATTTCATTTAGTGCTCACTCTCCTGTCCAGGTGATCAGTAATCTATCACTTGAATCATTTCTCTGGTGTTTTTCATTCCTCACGTCCTTCAAAACAGGATGTATGTCTCCAACACATATTTTTTTTTATCAGACTATCATTATGCATAGTAGTAACTCTCATACTCCTTACATTTGTGTGGACATTTTAGTCTATTTCTATATTTTTCTTATTCTTCAGCAAAGATTTCTGTTAACAGTGCAAATAATTAGCAAAAAACCTCTAAACTTTGGCAATTGTTAATATTTATGGATGGTTTTCTTCCATATAGGCATCATTACTAGAGCTGAGCGAATAACAGACTTTTCAGTTGGCTGGAAATTCTAAAAAATCATGAAAAATAAAAAATTCGTTTCAGCTTGACCACAGTTTTCTTTAAATTTTTGGCCAATCGAAAAGTAAAAAAAAAAATTGATTTTGGTCAAACCATATGTTTCATTCGTCCCAAGATAGTGTTTCAGTTAGATTGCAAGCATTTTTAACGTGTTTAATTTTTAAAATAAAATGTAAATTAATATTGAATGGAAAAGTCGCTTTGAATTGAAACATTTCATTCAGATAATGTCAAAATGAAGCATTTTATTTTTTTCATATTTTGTTTGTTTTTATTTTCAACCAAAACAGTTTGGCATATTTGACATGAATTCATGAAACATTTCAGCGTTGCCAAATCTGCATTTTTCTCCCCCGAAAAAAGTTTCAGCCAAACAATTTCATCTAGCTCTACTGATTACATCTTCATTAGTTCCAAATAAATATACTTTATTGCTCTCTTTGCGTTCACGTGTGCATTATGATGTCATTTGCCCCATTATTAGGATACGTTTCAGTCAGTCAAGCATGCAGCACAACTCAGCACATTGAAATGATTTTTTCTTTAAATCAGATCCATAAGAACAGCTCTACTGGGTCAGACCAAGGGTCCATATAGCACAGTATCCTGTCTTCTGACAGTGGCCAGTGCGAGGTGCCCCAGAGGGAATGAACAGAACAGGTCATCAAGTGATCTATCCCGTCGCTCGTTCCCAGCTTCTGGCAAACAGAGGCTAGGGACACCATCCCTGCCCATCCTGGCTCATAGCCATTGATGGACCTAACGTCCATGAATTTATCTAGTTCTTTTTTTAACCCTATTATGGTCTTGGCCTTCACAACATCCTGTGGCAAGGAGTTCCACAGCTTGACTGTGCGTTGTGTGAAGAAATACTTCCTTTTGTTTGTTTTAAATCTGCTGCCTATTAATTTCATTTGGTGGCCCCTTGTTCTTGTGTTATGAGAAGTAGTAAACAACACTTCTTTATCTACTTTCTCTATACCAGTCGTGATTTTATTAGATCTCAATCATATCTCCCCTTAGCCGTCCTTTTCCAAGCTGAAAAGTCCCAGTCTTATTAATCTCTCCTCATATGGAAGCCGTTTCATACCCCTAATCGTTTTTGTTGTCCTTTTCTGAACCTTTTCCAATTCCAATATATGATTTTTTGAGATGGGGCGACCACATCTGCACACAGTATTCAAGATGTGGGCGTACCATGGATTTATATAGAGGCAATGTGATATTTTCTATCCTATCATCTATCCCTTTTTTAATCATTCCCAACATTCTGTTCGTTTTTTTGACGGCCGCTGCACATTGAGTGGATGTTTTCAGAGAACTATCCACAATGACTCCAAGATCTCTTTCTTGAATGGTAACAGCTAATTTAGACCCCATCATTTTATATGTGTAGTTGGGGTTATGCTTTCCAATGTGCATTACTTTGCATTTATCAGCATAGAATTTCATCTGCCATTTTGTTGTCCAATCACACAGTTTTGAGATTCTTTTGTAGCTCTTCGCAGCCTGCCTGGGTCTTAACTATCTTTAGTAATTTTGTATCATCTGCAAATTTTATCACCTCACCTCACTGTTTACCCCTTTTTCCAGATGATTTGTGAATATGTTGAATAGGACTGATCCCAGAACAGACCCCTAGGGGACACCACTATTTACCTCTCTCCATTCTGAAAACTGGCCATTTATACCTACCCTTTGTTTCCTATCTTTTAACTAGTTACCAATCCAGGAGAGCACCTTCCCTCTTATCCCGTGGCAGCTTAATTTGCTTCAGAACCTTTGGTGAGGGACCTTGTCAAAGGCTTTCTGAAAACCTAAATACACTATGTCCACTGGATCCCCTTGGTCCACATGCTTGTTGACCCCCTGAAAGAATTCTAGTAGATTGGTGTGGCATGATTTCCCTTTACTACAATCATGTTGACTCTTCCTCAATAAATTATGAACAGCTCACATGTTGACACAAAAATACGCAGTTTTTTCTGGTGATGAACAACTGTACTGTATGTAACTACAGGCCAATATAGCATGATAAAGTCTTGTCGTTTTTGTGACAGCTAAGGTTTTTAAAAGAAATGTGCTTGAGACTAAAATATAAGCAAATGCCTTTGCTGGGGACGCTATACCTTTAACAAATGTGCTTTAATTAATTGTTAGAAATAGCATTCAAAAAGTGCAGTTAAATATCTATTCTTAGTCATATATGAGATACTAGTGTTTAATGCCATTGAAGATCTCACTCAGACCAACAACAAAGAAGAAATCTAGAGAGCCTAGTGTTTGGTTCTTGTGCAGATACACAGTGCGGACAAAGTGAAGGTTGACTAGATGTTACTCCTCTCCCCAAAGGGGACAATGAAGAAAAGGGCCATGGATCCAGAGCTGGCTGCCTGAAGTAAAACCCCTCTCAGATGGCCTGATCCAATGCCCATTGACTTCGTTGTGTGCTGGATCTGACCCTGAGCTTCCACACTGCAGGGCTTAAAGCAGTGGTTCTCAACCAGGGGTCCGGGGCGCACTGGGAGGCCGTGAGCAGGTTCCAGGGAGTCCGCCAAGCACGGCTGGCATTAGACCTGTTGGGGCCCAGGACAGAAAGCTGAAACCCCACCACCTGGGACTGAAGCCCAGGGCTCCAAGTCCCATCAACCAGGGCTGAAGCCGAAGCCTGAACAACTTAGCTTCGCAGGCCCCCTTGTGGCCTGGGGCACTGGGACATTCCCTGCTTGCTATCCCCTAACGCTGGCCCTGGCTTTTATATGCAGAAAAACAGCTGCTGTGGCACAGGTGGGCCGTGGAGTTTTTATAGCATGTTGGGGAGGCCTGAGAAGGAAAAAGATTGAGAACCCCTGCCTTAAAGGACCAATCTGGGCTGGGTCTTTGGTGATAATTTGTCCTCAAATTCCATCTTCAACCCACAGTGCTCTTTGTCCTTTCTCACTCCTCCTTCCTGCATACCTATGAATAGAGAATCAATGAAACTAAGAGTATCCCTTTATTTGTATTATTTAAACTGAAGCAAGTGGCCTGTGATAAATCATATTAAAACACTTAGAAGTCAAAGCTCTAACATTGACAGCTAGGAAAATACACACAATACATTACATAGGCACTGTAGATACCATAATATGGTAATACATAGCTCATATCTAGGAGGGAATTTGTTTTTATACAGCCCCTTTCATGCTCAAGGTACCTTGGTTATTCACCCAGTAATGAATTAAATTCAGATCATGAGTAAATTCATGGGAAAACGAAGCAGCCATTATATATTTAAAAGTCTCTCAAAGGCAGCATTGCACATTATAACCTGTTCTGCTGAGAGAGATAAATGTGAGCCAGAACATTCTCTGGTTTCAGAGTAGCAGCGGTGTTAGTCTGTATTCGCAAAAAGAAAAGGAGGACTTAATATGATCTTTTGAGTAGTTGTAAAAATATTTATAGTAACAGCCTGATATATTAAAATGTTCACATTGAATTTGAGCTTCTTAGCTTTAATCAAAATGTGCTTGACAGCAAATGAAACATTAATAGGTTGCAGCTCTCCTCTAAAAATAGGTCATTACACGTGAACTTGCACAACCGTTAGTTTACATTTAGCTGTTTCTATTAAGGTCCCACTCTCCTAATGGCAAAATTGTGAGATGTCAATAAAGCGGAAAGATTTTCTTTCCTTCAACTCTTAGTTAAAGTTTGGCTTGAGATTCTCTTAGAAAGTAATAAAACCAATGGCCAGATAATTTCTAACATGGTTTAACGGTCCACTTTACAATAAAAGACACAGGTTGAAAGGAAACAATTTATTCCTCAGCTTTTATGTAGGAATCTATCAGAGCTAGTTTCACGTTGTAACTCCTGAAATGGAAACAATGGGAAAACAATACAGCATTAAAACTATTAATTGCTAATGGCATGACCCAATAGGCAATAATGCAGAAGAGACAGGACTATGGTAAATATTTTCAGGCTGCAATTTTATGAATCATAAATCTCAGAAAATACAAGGAAATTTAGTCCACTCAGCTGTTCGTGAAATCTTCAGTGGTCCTATAAAATATTGTTGACACCCAGTACTGAAACCTGAGATTCATGGCCTCAAGACATCTCTCCCAGTGTCCTGATGCCCTATAAAATCAGGCTGCTATTTCTACATGGTCTCATGGTGGAAACTTGTCTGTATGACCTGTGCTGCCATCTATCCCTACCACCAGCATAGTCCCCACACTGTAAGATCAGGAGCAAAGGTTCTCTGTTTTCTTGCCATGCAGAAGTTGCACCATATACAAGGTGCAACAACCATGAAATGTACATATGATTCCAGACTCAACAGGAAAAATAAAATAATCTGGACAAATATTGCCCCTACATTGCAAGGGCCGCTTGTCAGCAGTGGGTGAACAAGAAGTCTCCCTCACCTCGCAGAACTGTTCAAGGGCCACTCACCATTACAGTCCACTCCCCCTGAGGGGAGGATGCAGAAAGGGGAAAAGGGAAGAAACAGAACCATGGGCCACCCGCCTTCCCCACAGGCCTACAGAACAGGGTCTGTGTACCGGTGGGAGCACTCTGCTCCCTCCTAATGAATGGTGCTGATTACTTGCCTCCTGTGCCCAACCAGCAGCACCAAGAAAGATGGTGCCTATGTAACCCATACCCACGCAGGGTTTGTCTACACAGCGGCTGGGCGGCACGAGTCCCGTGCTAGCTGTCCTTGAGCTAATGCCCCAAAATAGCAGTGTGGCCATGTGACACAGGCGGTGGCTCAGGCTAGCCACCCAAGTACCTACCCAGGTGGATGGGTGGGACTGTACTTGAGTGGCTAGCTTGGGCCACCATATGTCCTGCTGCTGACATGCTGCTATTTTTAGCTTGCTAGCTCAAAGAGCTACGGTGGGTGTGTCCACCCAAGGTGGGAACATACCCTCAGTAATGCTGTGTCCCTGGTTTGTCACGAGAGGGAGGACGGAACCTGGGACATCTAAATCTAAAAACATGAGTCTTTACTGCTTGAACTAAAAAGATACGTCTGTTAGCTAAGGCAGTGGCAGCCCCATCAACCGTTTGTGACCCAGCCACCGCTTGAGGGAGACAGAGTGCCATGGTGAATGGCTATGTTTGCTCCTGCCAGGGCAATGTAGCTTTGTATTGCTTCCTGTGCAGGGCTGAGAGGCAAAGTCTAGCCTCAGGGAGAATCTCTTCTTTGTATCCTTTGCATCCTTTGACATCTGGATTATCGCTTTATTTAATGACACTGTGGCCCAGATTGAAACAAAAAGTTCCCCATGTAGGTGATAGAACTAGAGCCTGGAATTTTTTGTCAGTCCCAAAACTGTGGGTGCGTTTATTTTATTTTATTGCTGGAGATGGTGAAATTCTGCAGTGTGAATCTCAAGATTTTTTCTTATTGCAAAAATTGGTTTTACCAGGAGTTTCTTAATGATGTTGGCTGACTTCTAATGTACTGTCACCTTAATGAGTTATGTAATGTCTATATTTTTGATATGTGTATAATATGACTTAAAAGGATGAGCACTCCCTCTGTAGTGTACCTACACAACACAGGGTGGGATTTTACACCTTGTATCATCTGCACATTTCATTAATGTGCTCATTACTACATTTTCCAGAGCATTTATTAATCTATTAAAAAATCAAACCAGACCTTCCAGCAGTTGTGTCCCCACAGTATAATATGGTGTAATTTATCATCACCGGTTGTTTCAAGACCTTCAGCCAGTTTTTATCTGTGTTGAGAAGATTGAATTGAATTTAATCCAAAATAATTTGTAGCCATTTCTATATGTTTCCAACACTTGTTAGTGTTATTCAATTAAGAAATTTTCCTTCTTGTTACTGTACTGCCAAATCTGTCTCAATGCTCTGATCACCAGTGTAATTCATATTCTGTATTGCTTAAAAAATGTAATTAACTCAGTTTGCAGATCTGGTGCTTTCATCATATAAAGCAAACTACATAAGAGACGTGAAGAAGATCTCTGTAGAGCCTGAAAGCGTGTCTCTTTCACCAACAGAAGGTGGTCCAATAAAAGATATAACCTCACCCACCTTATCTCTCTCTTGGAATTTTAGACAGTTCAGTTAAATAGTAACAAACCTTCCTTGTTTACATAAAATATTCAATGCTAGCATGTTCGGTCCAATCTATTAAAAACCATCTTAATCCGTGCAGGGTTAATAACTCTGATCAATCTGCCTAACTATTTGTAAAAAGATCCAAGTTACAGTATGAAAGTGCTCAGTGATTTGCATATCAGCTGTTTCTTAATTTTGCCTCTTACGCAGCTAATCCAGTGCCCATTGTGAAATGTATGGCCAGATTTTCAAAAGAGCTCAGCACCTAACTTAATGAGTTTTTATGCAAATCCAGACAGTTTCTTTGGGTGCCTAATAGGAGCTGAGCTCTTTTGAAAGTCTGACCTTGATTGTGGCTGCTGAGCACTTCTGAAAATCTAGCTCTTAATGGCCTCTTCCCAGCAAGGAATTGATCTGCGGGCTCCCAGACAAAAGTGGGCGTACTCTTTTTCCCCCCCCAAGTCAAAGTTAATTGTGTGTAAAAGTTATTCTGCCACCGCTGAATAAATCTCATGGCTGGTGCGGTGAGAGAATGAGAATTTAGATCATTGTAAGACTCCTTCATTGTGTGATTTCTCAGTCTGGCATTCCCTGTCATGACTTCAGAGATATTGTAATGTCCATGAAGCCATTCAGCAGCCTCAAACTGGAGACAATTTCACAAATATTTAAAACTATTCCAGCAGACATTATTTGTACACCATCTTAATCCACAACATCTTTGTTTTAATTCATTTGCTATTCTTGCAGCTCTTTTATAATCTCTGCTCTGCGTAGAATTCTATGAACTATTCTGGAATCTTATCTTAAACTGCCTGAGTACACTTAGAAAATGCTAGGAGGAAAAAAAAAATCAGACAAGCCTCCTTGGGAATTTTACTGTTCCCTTCCAGATCTCAAGTTTAGCACAGAGACGTGGGTGTATTGTACCATTTATTCCTGAGTATTCCAGAGCTTTTAATACCACTGTCACAAGTCTCTGGCTACATACATAGACATCTCACTCACCATCTAAAGTGCACACATGCAGAGATAGAACCTAGCATCTTCGTTCTAGAAATATGAACGACTACCACATGTGCTAAAGGAAACTGTCTGTCTGCTGGGGTTGTATTATGGCTTATGTCCTCTGTGGGCAGGCTAGAAGATGATGATAAAATCAAATCTGAGCATTCTTTTTGTAAGCAACTGAACAGGTTTGATTTTCCACGCAGAAGTGGGCACCTCTTCAGTGCATTACTTGCTCTCAGCAGTTAAGCAAAGCTGCCCTCGGGGATTAGGGGTCTACAGTGGTTCAATCCAATAGATAGCAGTCGGTGGCTTCACAGATGCAAATGTCACCATGAACATGTGACTCAGAACTTTCTCTGTTAAAAATCAGAGGACTCTATCAACTGAGCTAAAGAAGGTTTTTCTGCATAGCGGGAGTCTACATTGCCTTTCGTTTTGGCAGCAGAAGGTAGTGGATTCTGTTCTTTATGATGTTTGGATGCATGTGCAATAGTTACTGACTGTGAAATCTGTGGCCACAGATTTATTACATAGAACCCTGCAGACTGTATTCTCCCAAGCTTATGCTCTGAAGCTATCAAATAGTAAAGCATTGTAGTCGGCAGCCTTCATATTGATTTGTTCATAAAACGAGGATTCCACGCACACGCAAAAAAATAAAAATAAAAGCGAAGACTCCTCTGGAAAAATCTTACCTGTTTGGAAACTGGAAGATGGTTTTTGATACATCGTTTAAAATATACAAAAAATAGAAACCATTAACTAACAGGTATATTGTATCCTCTTTGGACACATATCATTTTAAAAATGTGACCGTTTCAGGAGACAATTTAGAGTCTTTGTTTTTAACCATATAATCAGAATGTCTAGTTCTTACTCTGCTGACTAAGGGCCATTCTCAACAGGGCTTGTATATAACATAGAAACACCTCGTCTGTTACTGTGCTCTCTTTGTAACTTCAGAAGGTTTCTAGTAATTTCAGAAGGTTCCAACTTGTTCCTGCAGAAAATAGAACCATGTTTCCACACCAGAATCTTCTTTACATCAGCAGGAAAACTACCATGCAGAATCTGCTCTGTGCCACCAAATCACCTTCTTACAGTGCTGCCCTGAGTCATGTTAGTGGAGTTGATGGTGTCCATTAAACACCTTCTGAACCCTTGATGCTTGCATTTGCACTCTCAGAAAGGAGCTATAATAAAGGCTCGTCAGAGATGTAGAGTCCTGTGCTGGGAGCATACAGTATATGGATTAATAATTGAGATTACCCATCTTCTCACTATTTTCCCTTGATATTTGCACATTTACTTTTTATTTTCTTCTATATCTAAGATCCTTTGTAAAATCTTTTAACACAAAATGCTTCCTATTTAGTTGTCTTCAACTTCATTCTCTGTTCTCAATTCAAGGAGAACAACATATTGTAAACATGAAATTGTTCAGCCTGTGGCTAGATCTTTGCTCCTTGCTCTTTTACTATTGTGCTTGCCAAAGAATGAAGTTTCAGTGTATATAAAGAAGGTGTTATCAGAAGAGTCACTTTCTAAATGGAGTCTTTTGGATCGTGACTTCAGTTAAATTACTGAATTCTGTGTGATTTACTGAACTGGCATTTTCTGTGCAATGGAGTTCTTGCCCTCCTTGTTATAGTGTTTGATGATAGAAATAGGACTGTACCTATAAAAAAGAACACTACTAGGAATCATAGAAAAGTTGGGCTGACAGGGATCTTGAGAAGTCATCAAATCCTTGCGCTGACCAGGACTAAGTAAACCTAGACCATCCCTGACAGGTGTTTGGCCAACCTGTTCTTAAAAACTTTCAATTATGGGGATTCTACAACCTTCCTTAGAAGCCTATTCAGGAGCGTAACTACCTTTAGAGTTAGAAAGTTTTTCCAGATAGCTAACCTAAATCTCCCTTGCTGCAGATTATGATCATTACATCTTGTCCTGCCTTCAGTGGACATGGAGAACAATTGATCATGGTCCTCTTTATATCAGCCCTTAAAGATTTTGAAGACTTTTGTCAGGTCCCCCTTCAGTCTTGTTTTCTCAAGACTAAACATGCCCAGTTTTTTCAACCTTTCTTCATAAATCAGGTTTGCTAAACTTTTTATGATATTTGTTGCTCTCCTCTGAACTCTCTCTAATTTAACTACATTTTTCTTGAAATGTGGCACCCTGAACTGGACACAATATTCCTGCTGAAGCCTCACTCATGTAAAGTAAAGAAAGACAATTACCTCCCGTGCCTTACATAGGACTTTCCTGTTAATACATTTCAGAATGATTGTTGCCTTTTTCACAGCTGCATCACATTGTTGATGCATATTCAATTTGTGATCCACTCTAACCCCCAGATCATTTTCTACAGTAATACCATCTACCCAATCTATTTCTTGTTTTCTAGTTATGCGTTTGATTTTTTTTCCTTCCTAAGTGAAGTACTTTGCACTTACGTTTTTTTTTTAAATTTCATCTTCTTGAATTCAGACCAATTCTTGAATTTGTCAAGGTCATTTTAAATTCAAATTCTGTCCTCCAAAATGCTCGCAACCCCTCCCAGCTTGATGTTGTATACAAACTTTATAAATATGCTCTCCACCCTGTTATCCAAGTCATTAAATACTGAATAGTACCAGACCCAGAACTGATCCCTGCAGGACCCCACTAGATATATCCTCACAGTTTGACAGAGAACCATTGATAACTACTCTTTGAGTACAGTCTTTCAATCAGGTGTGCACCCAATTTACAGTAATTTCATCTAGACCACATTTCCCTAATTTGCTTATGAGACTGTCATGTGTGACTGTGTCAAAAGCCTTAGTAAAATCAAGATATACCCCGTCTGCCGCATCCCCCCTATCCATTAGGCCAGCAATCCTATCAAAGAAGGAAAATAGGTTGGTTTGACATAATTTGTTCTTGACAAATTCATGCTGGCTATTCTTTATAACTAGGGCTGTCAATAAATTAAAAAAATTTTGTGCGATTAATCGCGATGTTAAAGAATAATAGAATACCATTTATTTAAATATTTGTGAACTTTTTTACATTTTCAAATATATTGATTTCAGTTACAACACAGAATACAAAATATACTGTGCTCACTTTCTATTATTATTTTTATTACAAATATTTGCACAGTAAAAAACAAAAGAAATAGTATTTTTCAATTCACCACATACAAATAATGTAGTGCAGTCTCTTTATCATGAAAGTTGAACTTACAAATGTAGAATTATGTACAAAAAATGCACTCAAAAATAAAACTCAAAACTTTAGAGCCTACAAGTCTACTCAGTCCTACTTCTTGTTCAGCCAGTCACTCAAACAAGTTTGTTTACATTTGCAGGAGGTAATGCTGCTGGCTTCTTGTTTACAGTGTCACCTGAAAGTGAGAACAGTCATTTGAGTGGCACTGTTGTAGTTGGTTTTGCAAAATATTTACATGCCAGATGTGCTAAAGATTCATATGTCCCTTCATGCATCAACCACCATTCCAAAGGACATGCCTCCATACTAATGAGGGGTTCTGCTTGATAACAATCCAAAGCAATGTGGACTGAGGCATGTTCATTTTCATCATCATGAGTCAGATGCCACTAGCAGAAGGTTGCTTTTCTTTTTTGGTGGTTCAGGTTCCGTAGTTTCTACATTAGAATGTTGTTCTTTTAAGACTTCTGAAAACATTCTTCACACCTCGTCCCTCTCAGATTTTTGACGGCACTTCAGATTCTTAAACCTTGGGTTGAGTGCTGTAGCTACTTTTAGAAATCTTACATTGGTACCTTCTTTGCATTTTGTCAAATCTGCAGTGAAAGTGTTCTTAAAACGAACACCATGACAACTTGGGTTGTCATCCAAGACTGCTATAACATGAAATATATGGGAGAATGTGGGTAAAACATAGCAGGGGACATACAATTCTCCCCCAAGGAGTTCAGTCACAAATTTAATTAACAGATTTTTTTTAATGATCATCATCATCATGGAAGCAGGACGTCTGGAATGGTGGCCGAAGCATAAAGGGGAGTACAAATGTTTAACATATCTGGTACGTAAATACCTTGTAATGCCGGTTACAAAAGTGCCATGCAAATGCTTGTTCTCACTTTTAGGTGACATTGTAAATAAGAAGTGGGCAGCATTATCTCCCTTAAATGTAAACAAATTTGTTTGTCTTAGTGATTGGCTGAACAAGATGTAGGACTGAGTGGACTTGTAGGCTCTAAAGTTTTAAATTGTTGTGTTTTTTGAGTGCGTGCAGTTATGTAACTAAAAAAATCTACATTTGTAAGATGCACTTTCACAGTAAAGAGATTGCATTACAGTACTTGTATGAGGTGAAATGAAAAATACTATTTCTTTGTTTATATTTTTACAGTGAAAATATTTGTAATAAAAATAATATAAAGTGAACACTGTACACTTTGTATTCTGTGTTGTAATTGAAATCAATATATTTGAAAATGTAGAAAAACATCCACAAATATTTAATACATTTCAATTGGTATTCTATTGTTTAACAATGACAATAAAAGTGTGATTAAATGCAATTAATTTTTTTAATCGTGATTAATTTTTTTGAGTTAATTGCGTGACTTAACTGTGAGTAATTGACAGCCCTACTTATAACCCTATTATCCTCTAGGTACTTAAAATTTGATTGTTCAATAATTTGTTCCAGTATCTTCCCAGGTATCAAAGTTAGGCTGACTGGTCTATAATTCCCCAGATCTTCCTTGTTCCCCTTTTTAAAGATAGGAACAGTGTTTGAATGACTGATCACTTGGTACTGTATTTTTAACTCACTGAATTGTATTTGAAATGGTTTTAATATGTTTCTTGGGTATATGAATGTTTTTTATTTTTGATGAGTATGATCACTTTATATTAACCAAACAACAAACAAACCAACCAGGAAATCTGAGAAACTCTCAGGATACAAATCTTGTCCTCCCTCTGTAATATTTTACAGTAATTAGAATTTGAGAGGTTTTTAGTACACTCTTTTTTCCTTCCAAAGTATAGAAGATTGGAACATAAGGTTTGGAAGCCAAAATCATTTAGGTGTTTGTAAGATCCATTATGAACACAGGGTTTGGAAATTTTCAAGGATCATGGCCTCTTTTAGTCAAAGTCATTTATATTGTTAAAAGAATGACATTGTTAACAAAGGAAATCCTAGCAATGGTATAAGTCCGATACTAGATAAGAATAGTAAAGTTGCCAGTCATGATGCAGAAAAGGAAGAAATTTCCAATAATTATTATTGGAAAGCAGCAGGGTCATGTATTCATATCTTCCAGTAATAAGGAAAAAGTTTCCCTATTCCATAAGTAAATAGGGAGGATTGAAACAGCAGCTATTAAATGTAAGCATTTTTAAATTAGCAGGTGCTGAAAACTTGCACCCAGGAGTATTAAAAAAATTAGCTGAGAAGCTATCTAAACCATTAATGTTCAGTTTCAACAAATCATGGAAAACTGGGGATGTTGCAGAGGAAAAACCTAATATTGTGCAAATATTTCAAAAAGTTAAATGAGATAACTCAGGTAATTATAGTCTGGTTAGCTTGACATCGATAACGGGCCAAATCATGGAAAGACTGATATGGGACACAGTCAGTAAAGAATTAAAAGATGGTGGCAGGCAACATGGCTTTATGGAAAACAAGTCTTGCCTAACTTGTTTTTTGATGACATAGTGTACTAGACTTCTGCGGGCATTTAACTTAGTCCTGCATGACATTCTGACAAAAAAAAATCACAGACAAAATCAGTGTAGCCCTTATTAAATTGATTAAAAACTGGCTAGCTGGTAGATCTCAAAAGTTATTGTAAATGGGAAACCAATATCCTATGGAAGATTCCATCCCATCGTCATCTTTTGCAAGATCCCACAGGAGACATGAGAGAAACATGCATAACAGTGACTGACTAAAGAAGCTCAATCTATTTAGTTTATCCAAGAGAAGGTTACAAGGTGACTTCATCATGGTCTCCAAGTACCCACACGGGGAAGAGATTTCTGACAGTAGCTGGCTGTTTAATCTAACAGAAAAAGGCTTAACAGGCTCCAATGGTTGGAAGTTGAAGCTATACAAATTCATTCAGATGTAAATTTTTAACAGTGAGGGTAATTAAACATTGGAAGAAGTTACTGAGGGACATGGTAGATTCTCCATCACTTGGAGCCTTTAAATCAAGATTGTCTTGTTGAAAGATGTACTGTAGTTCAACCAGAAGTTATGGGCTAGATGTAAAAATTACTGTGCCAGGTTCTGTGACCTGTATTATGATGATGGTCAGATTAGATTATTATAATGGTCCCTTTTGGCCTTAAACATTTGTGAATATATATGCTTAATATTTACCTTGACTGTCATAATGTACCTGATAAGATAGTAAATCCCTTTCTCAGTTTTCCAATCCATTATCTTAAAGATAACAATATGACTTAGATCTATTAAAATAAGGAAGGGACACATATTAATGTAATTAATTAAGATCTGGATAGTTTATTGTCTGCCAGTTCTATGTTTTGGACCTTTTAGCAATATCATACAATAATAATAATATCATTCTTTATAACAGACCTTGATTGAACAGAAATTAAAATTCTAACTTTAATTCCTACATTAACATGAGCATGGTTGCCACAAAGTTAGTTCAGTGTTGCCTGGATCTCTCTGCTAAAGTGTACCTTGACATTCTAAGGACTGGCAAACTGTTCATGAACTGGGGACTGGCTCCCACTATTGCCTGTGGAGCAAACTGATTTAATTCAGTAATGTGAGAACTTGCGCAGTGTTATTTGTTGACTGCAGTTTTCTCTATATATTAGACTTTCACAGGGTAGTTAATTTGTGTCCACTGGGATTAATTTATACTTTGCCATACATTTTTGTTAGCGGTCTTAAAAAGAGAATATTCCCAAGTAAATTAGCTAACATGGTCTTAAGGATTTACATCACTATTAGCAAGTTTGAGAAAATTTGCTCATGTTAAATGTGCATTTCACAAGCCTAGTTCTTATAATTACTGGTGATTCACAGTTTGTCACTTTCTTTCTTTACCTGGTTAGGCTTTGCTAACTTTCCTTTTATTGTATCTGTTGGAAAAGCCACTTAAGGTAAGAATTTATCTCATGGGACGGCCAAGATCAAGTGATCTATCATTGGCTGCCGTCAGGTTCACAGTGCAGCTTTTCACTCACGTGTGCTTTATATTTCTTATTGCGAGACTGCCTAACGTTTTTGTTCCTATTTGTTCTAATCTTGAAGCTCTTTTGGTATCTTATACAGAGTGTAAGCTCTTTGTGGAAGGGACCGTCCCTTATTATGTGTTTATACAGCACCGGGCACAATGGGGATCTGATCTCAGTTGAGACTGTAGGTGCTTCCATAATGCACGTAATAAATTCTCATCTATTTCAAGGCTTTGGCGGCCAGGTTTTTAAATGACATACATCAGTAGCCCTTTCAATAGCTCACATGTGCACATGCTGAACAGATAACTAGGTGGTTTGTGCATAGCTTCCCATCTTTACAAACTTGATCTGAAGGCGCAAGTGCTGGGGTTTGCTTTCCTACTCTTGCCCATTTAAAAGCACTGAAGGAGGGAACAGCCCTGCTTCCACCACTGCCTTATCAACTTGCCTCAATTCTCTGCTTTTGCAGGGACCGTCTCTGTCAATCAGTGGGTTATTCAGATGCTAAGGCTGCTGAGACTGCCAGTAAGGGTGCCAATTAGTGCCAACTGTAAATGGTGTGTTTTGTAGAATTTATGTTCGTAGGAACTGATATTATAATGTAATAATGCCAAGCTCTTACGTAGGACTTCTCATCAGTAGATCTCAAAGCACTTTACAAATGAGATCAGTATCATTATCCCCATATCACAGACATAGGTGGAAAACTCTCTCTGAATACTGTCTGAAGGTGACAATGGTAAAAATATTCTGCTGTAGGAATGTCTCTTTCTTGAAACACCTACTGATCTTGTATCATATTCCCAGCTGATTTTTTCCCCTTCTTTATTCAGGTTCTTTCCATTTGTCCCAAGGACATGAGGGCAGATATCTGCGTGCATCTGAACCGGAAGGTTTTTAACGAGCACCCTGCCTTTCGACTGGCTAGTGATGGCTGTCTGCGGGCCCTGGCTGTGGAGTTTCAGACTATTCACTGTGCTCCAGGAGACCTCATCTACCATGCTGGAGAAAGCGTAGATGCGCTCTGCTTTGTGGTGTCGGGATCCCTAGAAGTCATACAGGATGATGAGGTGGTTGCTATTTTAGGTACTGTGATCTTTACTGAAATGGTCGTACCCTACATAAATAATGGGGAGCTGCTCCCCAAGTTTTATCTAACAATCCAGATTGAAATGTAAGTTACTCAGTCATGTCTCTCAGCCTGTCTAAGCAGAGGTGCTTATTGCCATTGTGTCTAAGTGCTTCACGCCAATTAAAGCTGTTCCTGAGTATTCCCTGACTGGCAAAACCCTCACCACTTGCCTTGCTCCCAGTGCGCATGATTGTGTGAGTTTCATTTTGTTTTTCCTTCCATCCTGTCTCTACAATTGTGAGTTAATCCTGGGAATATGCTATTCCTGGAGGAAGGACTTACCAGGAGATGGGTCTTCCATCGAGACCTGGCTTTGGCTGCCCTCATTAGGTATTCCACAGCTGGGGTGTAGCTGCTGAAAAGGCTCTGTCTCTGTGTCTTATCCTATCCTAGTACCTGTAGAACATTAGCTGTCTTGGAGGATCATGAATCTTGGCAAATCTTGAAAGAGAGGATACAGGATGAAGAGTAGATAGATGTAAAACAAATAATTAAGGGGGTGAGATATGTGTCTGGAGAGGAAAATTGCTCAGGCAAATCTTGTGGACTTCATTTGCTATTCTTAGAAAGCCCTTGCCCTTGCTTTGCCAGAGATCATAAAATGATGCGCAGTTTTAGCATCGTGAAGCAGTTGTCGGGAAATGCAATTGCAGTGAATGACCTTCCTGAGGGAAACACACATGGAGCGGCTGGCAGCATTGTATTCTGTTAATTACAGCTTCACCTTGTGATAAATTTCCTCTTAGAATAGAGCGACGGAACTCGAGGGGAGAGTGATATTTGGACATTCTGGATCAGGTGAGTTTTGTCGTAGCAGAAATGATTTGCTCAGTGAGCTGTGGATATGCTTTCCTTCTGCTTAGCTTCGAATAATAACTGGTCTTGCCCAGTGGCACTGTAGCAGTGCATTGGGACCATGAAAGATGAGTGGTTGTCATAGCACTGAAACACTTTGTCTCAAGAGAGACTCCTTTAGCAGTAAATCCTTCACATTTTATTCCTGTAGGAGTGCTCTTTCTGCCTACTCTGGCTCACTGGTCAGAGGTAGCGTGTCCCTGAGCACAACAGAATGGCATCTGTGCGCTTGAAATTCTTTAAATCTTCCTCCGGAGGAAGTGTGTGAAGTTTTTTTGTGCTCTCATAGGAGTGTTTTCCATGTTAACCTTCACACTGGCCTGTTTCACTTGCCTGTATTCTAGTCTGGGTCGTTGTTGTTCTTTTCCCCACTGACACATAAATTTTCTAAATTTTCTTCTGAGTCAGGAACAAAAGACACTGAAACTCTTTGCTGGGCAGTGAAATGACACACTTACATCATGGTTGTGAATTGGCCCTCAGGCCAATACCACAGAAAATGAATAGTGGTTTGAGCCAGATAGACATGCAAATTAGGGTTGACCCAAGCAAATCTAGGCCCTTTATGAAGGCCTTTGCTTGATCCCCCTGGCTGGAAAGCTACTGATTCACTCTGTGACCTTCTCCTCCCCCGGACCATCCTCAAATTCCTACATAGGCCACCTGTTGATGAAGGAGGTGGTCAGTGTTGGTAGGAGGGTACAAAAAGAATGTACCTTTGTCTAGGGAATGGGAGGGGGGGAAATAATGGGTGCAGTTTTCCTATTAAACAAGAAGAGGTGGGAATATGCCACCTGCCCCAGCCAGGGCCTCATTAAGGTGCGAGAAATGCAGCTAATGCAGGAGACTCCAGTTGTCACCAAAGCAGGTTGTATGCCACAGCATGCAACACTGGGGCAGGGGCATTAAACAGGACACTGCTGAGCCCCCTGTTGTTACAAGTTTGGCAGCACTGGTTGACCTGGTCCTAACACAAATCTCTCACTGACTGTCGTGGCAAAATTTATGTCCCCATCAGATTTCTCTGCTTCCCCACAGAAAAATGACTTTCTGACAGGGAAGCAAGGGGAACCACAAGAGTGGTCATGTGTCCCTCCCCAGCAGTATGTTTTGGGTGCCAGGGAAGTTGGCAGAGAGGTAAATCACTGTGGGGCAGGGGATAGGACTGGAGAAGACGCGGCTCCCCACCCTGCATCGGGCTCAGCTGCTAGTCCTGGCTGGGCTGGGGAGGACGGGACTTCCTCTTCCCCTGCACGGCATCCGGGACTGGGTCAGACCCACCCTGTTATCTCTCCCCCAGCTGCAGGAAGCTCTGCAAACTCCCTCCACACACACACTTCCTGTACCCATCGCTCCTCAGCTACAGGGGGGTGGGGGATCCCTGTACAGGGAGCTGCTCCCCCATCCACCTAACCCCTGTGCATCCAGAACCCCTCATGCCCAGACCCTTCCACCAATCCTCCCTCCCACCCCCCGCACTCAGAACCCCTCTGATGAGCCCCACTCCCCTTGTGCCTGGACCAGCCTGAGGAGCCACCCACCCTCCGCACCCCACTGAGCCCCAATCAGCCACACCTGGATCCCCACCCCACTGAGCCCCACTCCCCCAGCATCTGGACCCCCCCCTCGAGCCCTCCACACCCAAATCCCCCTGCTGAGCTCTATCCCCCACACACACACATCCAGACCTCCCCTGCAGCTGAGCCCCAACCACCTTCACCTGGACCCCCCTGCAGTGTCCCATTACTGTTGCATCCGGCACCCCCCTAACAAGTCCCTGTGCATCCAGATCCCCCCCCACACCCGGATTGCCCCACACAGAACCCTCTCAACCCACACCTGGATCCCCCCCACACTAAGACCCTCCACACTTAGATCCTTCCTTGTTGAGCCCTCCTGCCCACACCTGGTGCACCTGGCATGAAGGGGGCAGGGCCCTGGGGTGTTTCTGTGGCAGTCCCAGTCCATGCACTGTGTCAGGGTTGGATGCAGCTTCACCACTGAGTCTGTGTCTGGGGTTCGGGGAGCTGTACCGTGATCTCCCATCTCTGTGCAGCCTGTGGCCTGTGCTCCCCAATACCATGCTGGAACCTCCACATTTACTTGACCAATAAAATTCGCAGGATTTTAAAATATTGTGTGCAGATTTTTTAATTTTTTTGCGCAGAATGCCCTCAGGAGTAACTAATGGAGGCCGAAATAAAGGAGAAGACAGAGTAGCTGTCTTTCTAAATCACCTGAAAAGGCTGAGTTCCTCATCTCCCCTAGCCATGACCTCAGCTGTGCCTTTAAGGCAGAGCCCTGCACTGGAAGTGCTGCAGAGCTGCACTGCTCCAAGGGTGTTTGCACAAGAATTCTCTCTCCAGCTCCCTAGCTTGTTGGGGCGTATTTTCGCTGCTGCATCCCTCGAGCAGGTGCATCATATGCCCTGGCTGGGCTGCTCGGTGCATGAAGGCCTGGTGCATGAAGGCTCCTATGATGTCTCGTTGGGCAGGTACTCTGGGGATGTCAGGGTCTGTAATTACGCCAGGCTGCTCTGCCAGGTATGAGACAAGAGGAGACAACAGAAAGCAATACCTGTGCAGTGGCTAATGTACATGTAGGAAGTGGAGGGAGCGCACCAGTCGACGCAGGTCTTCATCACATCACATTATTCTATCCTGGCAGGATGCAGCACGGAGGAAGAAATAAGGAACAAGAGCAAGAGAGGAAATGTCCTGACCCACTGCCAGACGTGTGTGCGCACTTCTGCGCACTCACATAGCTTGTCCAAGGGGCATCCCCAGTTTGTACCGGCTGGAGAATCTGAATTGAGGCATATACACACAAACCTGATGCATTTCCCTTCATTCTTGAAGATATTAAGACATTTTAAACTACAGTTTTTATGCAAAAAGCCATCAGGTCTAGTATTCAGGGTTGAAGCCGCTATGCCGAAAGCTAAAATCAGCAATTTCTTTATCAAAATATTTTTTGTACGTCAAGTCAGCGAACCATCTCCTGCTAAATACTAATCTCAGTGACAAAAAGGATCCCTCTCTCTTTGTGTTACAGCTCTTTAAAGAAGAAAGGCTTGAGCTGCGTGCTACCAAATGAATGATTTTGAGGGTGTTACAATAAAACAAAGCATAAATTACTAATTTGCTGCGCTGAAAAACATTAAGTGAATTTCATGTAGGCTTTGTTGTTCATTACTGAATATCATTTTTCTGCAATAATGGTGAGAGATCTTTACTCCCACCTCCTACATTTTGTAAATCCAGTATCTATGTTACGTGCTGTCTGACTGGAGAGACCTTTAACCACATTGAGTTAAAGAGAATTGGCTTTAATTACTGGAAGTGCCTTCGATTCTGCCATCACTGCTGACAGCTAATTCAATGAAACAGAGTTACATTTATTGTGTGGCATAGGGATTGGTAGACGGCATAAATCTAGTTTAAAGGATGATAAACTGTTACTCTGGTAATAAGCAAAATAGGGGATTTCCTCATGCTCTGAACTGATTAGCTGCAAGACTTTCAGGAGTTCTGGAAGAGGATCCCTTTCAGAGGCATTTGCAAAGGCATTTATAATGACAATAAGATGGTGCAGTGCAGATCAAAGGGTGGAGAACACCATTTTTATCAGTTTGTCCTGCTATAAGCAGTTCATGCAGAAGGGAAAAGGAACTGCACGTCACCTGGCTCTTCCCTTCCACCTCTCCTTTGCTCACTGTCTTTGTAGGAGTCCTTTGAGCATCTCAAGGGGCTTTACATACATTAATTAAATTCTCACCATACCCTGCCCCACTCTGCAGGGAAACATTAGCTTCATTTTAGAAATGACAACATGCGAGGCAAGTGACTTGCTTGAGGTTGAACAGCAGGGTAGTGGCAGAACCAGGATCTCCGACTGTCACTTCTGTGCTTCAGCCGAGAGATCATGCGTTCCTCTTCCCTATGGGGTGCTCTGTCCAAACAATATATATCAAGTCTGAATCTCTTGCATGACCTGGTGTGCCTCCTAGTCCACCTCTCCCACTTTGCTCACTGCCTTTGTGTGAGTCCGTCTGAGGATCTCACGGTGCTTTACGTATATGAATTCATTCATTCTCACCACCCCGCTTTCGCCTCCTGCAGCCATGTTGTTCAGTAGGTTTGGTGTCCCAGACAAGTATTTTCATTGGACTTACAGTAGGGATGCGCTTGACCCTTTGTGTTTAGGGGCAGGGCTTTGGAGCCGAGGTCCTCATCTTTGGAATTTACTCCCCTTAGAAGCTCATGAGAGCCTGGATCTAGTGAGCTTCAGGGCAGGATGGAGGACCTAGTTATTTTGTTTAGCTCTGTTATGCTTTCGTTCTTGTTTTGTGCCTTAATTTTCTGTAATTAAGGTACCCGGCTGCTGTAGCAATAGGCATTATAGAAATGAGTAAATTGAGTGAATAATTCAAATTGAGCCCTGTGATCTGCAAAGTCTGGGATTCTTTAATGAAAATACCCTGGTGTGCCATTAAGTTCTCTCTGTTACGATCTTCATTTTCCTCTACCGTCTGAGTTAAATAACTGCTGATCAAATAGCTAACAAACCAAATTCATCTCTGGTGTAAAATGAAGCTGGAGAAAATGAAGCAGAATACAGCTTGGTAATTTTACCATGTTACATTTGCAACTGCAAGAATAACCGGCAAGGGCAAGCAATCTTATGTCTAATTGTCATAAACTTTGCTGATAAGTCAGGCCACGCTGAGAGCTCTATTCCATAATTTTCCAGTCACAAGTAGAACTTGATAGTGTAACTAGAATTGCTTTATATGCGGAAATGTACCACCAAACAGGTTTCAGTAAATGCAAGCTAATGAAATCAGGTGTCCACTCACATGGGGCAGATGGTAGTTCACCCTACTGCAGTTACATACAATTTGCGTCTGGCAAAGAATCTTATGTAAGTGGTGGTGTTAAATGCCGACCAAGTATTTCTAGATGCTCCCTTTAATAGTATGGTTTACTGTAGAACTCATAGAATTGCTTTAAACCTGAAGATTAAGTAATGTATTTTGAAGAAAATGTTATGCCAGAAGAAAGGTAATGACCTTACACTTAAATGTTGATTCTGGGAACTGATCAAAAATAATTTGGTTCAACCCAAAGGGCTCGGTGATTAAAATATAATAAGGAGCTGAATTCCTAGGTGTGATTGATCCCTGTTGAATGAAAGCAGTTTTGGTAGCCCAGGCAGTATGAATATATGACAGCTCATACTTCATCTACACTAGTGATCTTACCCCACATGTAATCAGATAAATTGTCTATTTTAATGTGATGTATGTCAGTTTTTATATATGTTCGTCATATAATCCCACTACAGCCCTGTTGTTTATTGGATTTTTTATTTTACCAGAAGCCCAGACCTTCAGTTATTAAGCTTCCTTTAAACAGGGTCACATGTTATCTTTTAAGGCATTATTTCTTCCTAGTGGAATTAGAAACTGAATATTACCAAATATCAGACATGAACATCAGGGAAAGCTCGCCATAGCAAGTTGCGTATAATTCATTGGTTTTAGTAAGGTATTTGAAAATTGGGAATGATTTTTTTCCACCCCATATTGCAGCTGTATTCTGAGGTTTAAAGGGATAACAAATTGATTCTTCTAGCAAATAGCATGAGGCGAATCCTAGGAGGTGCCGATCAATTACAACTCCCAGTGAAGTCAGTGCTCAGCGGCTTTCGGATTTATGCAAGTAGGCTTTAGAATTGCAGTATTAGGAATCCATCCATCAGCCCTATTAACATTTTGAATTTACTTGATGTTATGCTGAGCGAATGTTGCTGTGGAATTGAATTGTCATCCTCTGGTCAGATCTAATATAAACCTTTTCCTCTTCCTGGTGGTTCCTTATTGTTGCTTGTTTCTTTGAATAGGTTTTATTTACTGTGATAGACCCAGGCCAGTTGTGTACAGCAGAGTAGCAGAAGGCAGATATACTGGCCACTGGATTAACAGTTTTCTGTTCCCTGACTGACCAGAGCTGGGGCTGCTCCAAGCTAATGAGAACACCTGACTCCAATTAACCTGCAAAGAGTCAGATGAGGCCATTAAGCTAATGTGACCACCTGACTCTATTTAAGGCCCCTCTGATACTATAAAAGGGCTCACTCCAGTCAGGCAGAGAGGAGCCAGAGGAGAGGAAGTGCGGCTGAAGGGCTGGTTACTGAAGACACCCTCAAGTCATTGGTAAGGGAGCCCTAAGGTAAAGATGAAGAAGGGAGAAGCGGCCCAGGGAAATGGAGCAACTCTGGTGGTAAAAGGTTGGCTGCCAACAGCTGCTACCATTAGGGTCCCTGGGCCGGAACCTGGAGTAGAGGGTGGGCCCAGGTTCCCCCCAACCCACCACTACAGAAACACCTCCTGGGAGGGGAAAATAGGCCCCTGTCAGGACAGGAGGCTAAACTGTTTTGGCATGAGGCCGTAGGAGCAGCAGAGACTGTGGGAATTCTCTCACCAACTTCCATTGCTGGCTTATGATGAAAAGGGCTCAGTAGACTATATCCCTGGCCCTAGAGAGAGAAAGGCTACGTGGAGGGTTGCAGTGAGCCTCTGAAGCTAACATAAACCTCCTGGATGTGCGGGACCCACGGGGACAAGGTTGGAGCTGTGCCACGTTATATTTTGTATTTTAATAATTATTTACAAAAAAAGCTTTACCAGTGTTCAGCTGGCTTTCTGCACATGTTCCATACCATTGTTGCTTTTTCTCTCCATTGGCCATTTTTGAACTCATTGCTGTTTTTTCCAAAGTGCTTGAAATGACCTTTCTCATTCTGTCATTTTATGTAGTACCATGCAGCAGGTAGGCCCAAGTTTTCCAAAGGAGCTCAGGGCCAGACTTTCAAGTGTTCAGTGACCACAATTATGGCCAGATTTTCAAATGAGCTCTGCTCCCATTTGGGTACCAAAATAACAGTTGGATTTTCAGCTGAGCGCTTTGTTGAAAATTTAGCCAAGAGGGTCCAGTTATACTTCCACTGTAGTCAGTGGCAAAACATCCATTGACTTCAAGACCTACAGGCCCAGACCCCACTATGTTTTCTAGGGCTTAAGACAGAAAATCAAAAATATATGAATGAACCAATCAAAGCATTTCATATTACATGTTTTCTCCTATATTTATTTTTGATTATTTAGAGTTGGCCAGTTCCTTCATGCTTTAGTGTAGATTCATAGATTTTAAGGTTAGAAGGGACCTTAAACTAATCTAGTGTAACCTCTGACATAACACAGGCCATGATCATGGCTAAAATATTTAGACACACTAGACTAAATCCTGAGATGGGATAAATATGTGCAACACCCAGCAATATAATTTTAGGCTTTGCAGATGGTCAGTTAGGAGTCATCCTAAATTACCAGCAAATACTGTATCTTCCAGCAGTATAGCTCGTGGTGCAGAATTTACTATGTTACATGTAATTGCTCTTCTTCATCAACGTTTTACTGGCACATACCCAGGTTCGGTATTTTATGATTTCACTTTGCAGCCAGAGATTCAGGATAATATTGCATTAACTGCCTAGAAACATGGACTCTGCAGCTCTTCTCAGCCATTTAGATAATGACAGCCCTCCTGTAAACGCCGCCCAGGTCCTTGATGAATAGAGCATTTGTTAGAGAATTGTTTACATTTTAATATTTTATCAGTGGGGAGATGCAGAGCTTTAACACAAATTAAATCTTAATTCATGCAGTTTCCTCTCAATGTGTTGGGTTTGGAAAAGATTTTCTAGGCATTGTAGTCTGTAGATAACTTTTTACATTTTTAAATTGAGTCCAAATACATTGCTCCAGCAGTGTTCAGCCATATAGTGCTGTTAACAGGATATTATGTATTTTGACACCTGACGCCCTTTTGCTGAAAGTTGGTCTTTGGCTGATTAAAATTTAAAACAACTGAAAGGAAACATCTGAGAAAATCCATCTGAAGGTGGGTGAAACTAGGCATGCGCCCTGTGGAGTATTTCCTGTATGAATAAACAGCTGTTATAGAACAACAAACAAACTGTCTGGTGGTTTGTATCATTCCCTGATTTTGGCCCATGTACCATTCTCAGCGCACAACACAAATAACAGGGTTGTATGCTTATGAGATTCATGCGAACAAAGTACCTATATCCCACAATCTACTGCAGCATCAGGCTGTACTCCCGTCCGTATATGCGGCGATGGCTGATGAATTTGCATTGTTGTAGATCCAGCAGCATCACACGAACTCCTTGTGAATCCAGTCTCTGAGCCACCATAAATCTGTGACCCGTTCTGAGCAGAAAGTGCGAACTCACTGTCCCCAATCTTCAGGCTTCCAGCCTTAACTGAGACCTGTCCTGGCTCTCCTTAGACCATGTCCAGCCACTCATATCTGTCTCCCTTTTGCTCCTGTCCTGGGAGGTGTTTATTTTGGTAGTCATAATTTCAGAAAGGAAGATTGGGCCCTTTTATCTGTTTTCCCTTTCTACATAATTTTTACCAGGAGATTTTTCCCCCCGTATCTGCCTAAACTTCTTCCCAAAGGTCCTATCCGGCTCTCACATCTACTAGGATATTTCTCTGCTCAGTTTCTGTTGCCAGTTTAAGATGGAGACATATATATGGGGTGTGTGTGTATATGTATATGTGTATATGTATATATAGACATGTGCAGGGCTCTGAAAGTCTGCTTAACTGGAACCTTTGTGAACCTTCTGTGAACCTCTTTGCAGGCCCCAAGCAAGTTGATAAGTCTTGTAGCTTTGTTCTTCATTGGGGAGGTCAGAGTATTTACTGCAGAATCTTACAAATTGGCAGTTAGCCAATCAAGCATGGCTGTGCTGAAAATCTGGCCCCAAACCTTGCATGTTTCTAACCAGTTTCAAAAATGCTGTCATTACCAATTGGATGTCTAGTTAGGTATTAAGGAGACTGGGAAATATGGTTCCTTGTGAAAAAAATTTTAAATGTAACCCGAGGTCTGAGTTCTCTCAGAACATGTTTTCCAAGAAAATGACCTTGTTATGTATACTTAGAACTCCTCAGGCTTAATCCAACAGATAATTTAGAATTTATACCAGATAGTTCCCTTCTAAAAACTCCGAGTGAGTAGGGCTTTGTCTACCTTCAAAGATAGTATTGATTTATCTGTTAAAACTAGTTAAAACAATGCAGCTATCCCTATTGTGTTCACAGGTGTATTGTTGTAAAAGTGCTTTACACTGGTGTAACTTTTCCCACATGGGACGGGGCATAACTATACTGGTACAAAGCATCTTCATATCAGTGAAACTACATCCAGGCCAAGGGGTCTACCTTAGCAGTGCATGTAGGGCGGTACATTACGGGCTCTCCTGGGAACTGCAGCGGGGAAATGAGCAGAACATGGGGTCACTGGGCGGCCCCATGCCAGCAGCCCCTCTGGTGTGGCTGCTGTACTGCCCCCAGCCTTGTCCTCCAGCGGGGCTGCTGTACAGATGGAGGAGACCCTGCGTGGAAGGGCTGGGGCGATACAGCCATGCCGGAAGAGCTGCGGGCGTGGGACCGTGCTCCTTTCACCGCTGCGGTTCCGAAGGTGCAGCGGGAGGAGGACAGAGGGCCCCCCTCCCTAGATAAGGGGGGTGGATCATGGGGAGGGGACAGGGAGGGCATGGGGCCCCTGGGCTAGGGTGAGGCAGGGAGGAGTCACGTGGGGGGTCATGTGAGGAGGTCATGTGCCCCCCGAGTGCCCTCCTGTACCTGTAAGAAATGGATTCCACTTGCACCACTGGTCTACCTGTGTAACTATTGCAGTAAAAAAAAATCACAATTCTAACTGATAGAGCTAGACTGATACAATTTTCAAGTGCAGACCCAATCTCAGTCTTTCTTTTAGTCCAAAAATCAATGTAACGGTAGTAACCACATGAACATCCAGGGCCTGATTCTCTTTTGCCTTTTGCTTTGTGTAGTCATTTACACTAGTAAAAAGTGCATGTAAAAAGCTACCCATTTTGGTTTGGTAGCTTTCACATTTTCACCCACTTTAAGGCCCCTTTTACACTATCAGAGCAGTGGGATGAGGCTTTAGTGATAATGGGAATCAGAGCCATAGTGATTTACATCCACTTTGCACTGGTGTAATGTCTACACAAGGTGAAAGACAGTGGTGCATCAGGCCCTAGCATGTTGGTGCTACAGGATCCTTTCCTTAAGTCTTGTCAAAAATTATTCCAGAATAAGATAGGGTATGAATTTACAGCATAGTAGCTATTTCTGAATAACTCCATGCATAGGTCAGGTCTACTCTATAGGACTAGATGGACCTAAGTTACACAACTCCAGCTATGTGAATAACGTAGCTGGAGTTGACGTACCTTTGGTTGACTTACTGCGGTGTCTACACCACACTGGGTCAACGGGAGCAACTCTCCCGTCGACTTACCTTATGCTTCTTGTTCCAGTGGAGTACTGGAGTTGACGGGAGAGCGATCGGCAGTCGATTTAGCAGGTCTTCACTAGACCCACTAAATCGACCCCTGGTGGATCAATCGCCACATGTCAATCCCCCGGTAAGTGGAAACAAGCCTATAGACACTCTTATTCCAGATTAAAAGTACCTTTTTCTGTACATTTTTTTAGGTACCTCTTTTAGTTCATTCAATTTTCCAAGTGGATTAAGCTATTTCAGAAAAAGGCATTCTCATTTCAGAATAAGAGTGTGCAAACATGGATTTATCCCTGGACAGCTATTCCTGAATAACTCCATATGTGGATAAGTCCTTAAAGGAGTCTTGGTCAGAGTCTAACTGTGGAGACAGATTTTAAAAATGTATACCCTACAGATCTCTCAAAACAGCCATTTTGCAACACCAGCCCATGGCTGTATCTGTACATGCATACCTGCCTAAATACCTAAATTGCAATATGTGCGTGCATATTTGCTTGCATAACTTAGATACATGCTGTTCATTCAACTTTATTTGAAAATCTGACTTTTAATTTCAACTAGCTAAATTATCCTTTGCAATTATCTGAAAGGATAGTGAAAGAGAAATATATGAATATTTGCCATCATTTACTAATAGCCATCAGTGAGCTGGGGATAAAATATAATATGTGATTACTGTCTGAGTGTTCCCTGATGGGGAAAACTCTATTGTGTTGCAGGATTTTATTTTGTTTTCACTCATTACATTTGTTAACAAATTTGGCTGATTTAACAAGTGTCGCAGCTTTCAAATATTTGGAAAAAGTTCAGAAGAGTCTTGAACTATTTGTTCTTGTTTTCATGCTGTCTGAACACAGCATAATATCACCATGCTTTCGCCGTGCCATGGAAGCTAATGCTCCTATTTATCTTTGTGTTCAAAGAAACATACAGCGTCCGTAAAGTACAAAATGTCAGTGTTACCTTTTGTGTCTGTCCTTTAAATCCTTCCCCACTTCAAGTTACCACGCTGCCATTTGACTCAAAAGGCAACTGACTCGTGAATAAATGAATTGCTCTGGATGATTGTAGTGGCTCAGCATCTATTTGATGATCCCACTGCTGTTTGTTATTTAACAGAACAGCAACAAACATCGTGAAAATCTGTTCATTTCTCTGAAGGATGATTCATTTATAAAAGAATTGTGGTACATTGTTTAACTCTAAGTATTACACAAGGGTTGCATGTAAATATCATCTTTTAACCTTTTATCTTTAATTTGCTGGGTAATATTACCTTGCATTTAGTAAGAAAAGAAACATTTCCCTTACATTGTGGGAGGAGAATGATAAGAGACAACTCAGCGATATTGCTTATTTTCAACAGCAGGCTGTAGTTGCTCAAAGCTAAACTCCAATTTTTCCAAGTGCACATCACAAAGAAAAAATAACTGATGCATTGTTGTACATGTTTCAAAAAGTGGTCTATTTTCAATAAATTATATAACTCTGCTGTGTGTGTATGAAACAGAACTGCGTTTATGAACAAGGACAATTAACTACAGAAAGGCATTTTAAAATCAGTACATTAGATAAGTGATAAATTACTCATAAATGCTCTGCAATAAGCATTTAAACTTTATGCCATCTCATTTTGTAAAATGCATTAGCTGGATTATGTATTCCATATTCACCCTCATTTTTAAAAAAAAATCCTTTGAAAACCAGACTAAGAAAGAAAGCCTTTATAATCTTCATTAGAAGAGACAATTCCAAGATATAGACATTATTTTTTATTGAATGTAAAATAGAGATGAATAAAACCAAGACAAGCATCAGCAATTTTTACTTTACTCCAAATAGAAATTCCTATTCATGTTTTGCAAACCTCCAAAGATCTAGTGAATAATATTATGCACATACAATACCATAGACAATACACAGAAATAAAACCCCAGACCACATGGAACAATGAGATCAGTTTGATCAGCTAGATTGTTAATTTGGTTAATGAATGTAGTTCCCAAAACAAAGCTGCAAAGTATCCTTAGAAAATGTTGCAAATATTTGAGAGTGTGGGCGATAAAAAATATTATACATGTACTATCATTCTTCCCTTGGGAAAATAAAGTCTCCAAGCTATAAAATAAACCCTCACCGGGGTCCAATCCCAGGGCTATTGAAATCAATGGAGAGAGTGCTAAGAAACCTCTTTCTTAGATGCCTGGCTGGTGTGTCTTGCTCACATGCTCAGGGTCAAACTGATCGCCGAATTTGGGGGTCAAAAAGGAATTTCCGCCCAGGTCAGATTGGCAGAGGCCTTGCGGTTTTTTCGCTTTCCTCTGCAGCAAGGGGCACGGGTATCGTCTGGGCATATGTCACCTCTTCATTTTCCTGCCACGGCAAGGGCCCCGGGCATTGGTGGCACCTCGCTCTTTCCTGATCTTGGCCTGTGGCTCACAACAGTTCACTCTTCTGAGGACTGAAATGCTTTTGTTTAACTAAAGTAATTGGGCTCAATATAGGGATATCTGGGTGAAATGTAATCACCTGTGATCGACAGGCGTTCAGTTCTAGATGATCTAATGGTCCCATCTGGCCTTAATCTCTATGAAAAGACTTTACTGGGTTTTGAATTAGACACCAAGTCCCTTATACTTTGTTTCCTTTTAAGGGTCCTAAAAATGTTTGTAACTTTTGTTAAAATCAAGGTGAGCATTTTGTAAGAAATGAGGAGGATACTTCTGAACGCCACCCTCATTTTATACATTCACTTTTTCTACAGTGGCTGCTTCAGGTAATTTTGGGTATCAGGCACAGTCCAAATATTGGACCTCACTCAGCATATTGCTAGAAAAGCAATTAGGCAAGAGAAGGGAATTTTGGCTACTCAAAGGGGGTGTCTTCCCAATTGTTAACCACTGTCAAAACAGCTATTTTAGGGCTCAAACTTGCCAATAATTATGCATATAACTTGCCACATATGAGTTAACTTATTCATGTGTGCAAATATTCTTTTTGAGATGGGGTGGCCAGCACTGCAGATCTACACTTCAGATCTGCCACTTCTCTGGTTTACAGTAAATATGAGGAAAGGTTTTAATCTTGAGATATTTGTCATGACACTTGGTTCTAGCTGTGACATTGAACCATGTGTCTTTTCTTTTATGCAACACTGGACTGTCACATTCCGGGGTACGATCCAGATCAGGGTGCGGCTGTGTCACTGCCTGCCCCATAGCCTTGCGTGCCTCACAATGCTTTGCTGTTGTAGTTCCCAGCCCGGGATGTTCACAAACAGCCAAACAGCATGCAGGTCACAGTCTGGGTGTCTGTGTATAGGTGCAGCCCTGGTCCAGCATGCTTTGTATTTCTGTGCAAATTTGCTCTTATACCTTGCCAGTGGTGCGGTAGAACCTGCTGGGATGGCTGTAATCCTACAGTAATGGTCATATAAGTCAGCAAGTGAGTCTTCCCTGGTTTGCTAGAAAACCCTTGTCTATGTTCTTGCAGCACAGATAACACCTCTGCCTTTTCAACTGGTGTTAACTCACCACAGAGATCGATGCTTTCCATGGGTGAGTCAGGCTGAAGTTCAGTGAGGTGATGTGCCTCAGTTTCCCTTTCTACACAACAGCTTGTGTTGACCATAGCTTGCCTGCTGTGATAAGCTTTAAATCTGTTTACATGCACTAGCTGTGGGACACGATTTCCATGCGACCTTGTAACATGATCTGTATCTTCATTCACCTCTTCTGTCACCGCAAAAGGTCCTTCCCAAGAATTCTGCATTTTAGTGCTTAGCACGAACCTCAGATCCTCCATTTCAAAAGAGTATGTTGGCCATATCGCACCTTTTGCTTGGACTGTTCCTGAGGTTAGTCTGATCCATTTCCATTAAGTCCATTAACTTCTATAACAGTGTACCCTTCTCAGGAGTCTCAGATAAGATCCCTCACTTCTCTTCCATATAGAAGATCAAATGGGGCAAACCCTGCCGACTCTTGGGGCACTTTCCTATAAGCAAATAGCAAATAGGGTAACAATCCATCAGTGACATTGTCCCAGACTCCGGTTCTCCTATTTGATTCTGAGCCTAGATTTTAGAATTCCATTGAACCTCTCCAACAGACCCTTTGTCTCTGGGTGATATGGGATGGCTTTTAGTTGTTTTGCCCCACACAACTTCCATAACTCGCTGAATAGCTGAGACCTGAAATTTGACCCACAGTCAGGTAAAATCTCCTTAGGGAAATCCAATCTGCTAAAAATAGCGAAAATTGCTTTTGCGGCAGAATCAGCTTCAGACCAGTGGAGAGTTGTGTCACCCCAGAATGTGATATGTACCTATCATTTCACTTTGCAACATCCAAATAAAATGAATGGTTTGAGCCACTACCTTCCTAATAGCTTTGGCCAGACCTAGCTTTGGAGGCATGGATTTTATATACACTAGTACCTGTAAATGTTCAGATATTTAGTTTTGTCTTAATCTAGATGGTAAAGTCTTCAAGGCAGGAATGAGGTCTTAATATATGTTTCTACAGTGCCCATCCCAGTGGGGCTCTGATCCTGATTGGGCTTTTGGACAATACTGTAACATCAATAATTAATAATATTTCATCTAGAAAAATCACTTAATCTAATTGTTAGCAGCACTGGTCAAATGGCAGAAAATCAGATTGTCAAATACAACTAAATATAAATACAATGTTCAGTTCACTAAGATTTGTGGGGTCAGTTTGTTGTTTGCAATTTTTCATTGCAATGACCGTTGGACATTCTTGAGAATGTTCACAAATTCCCAATATTTCACAAATTTTCGAGCAGATGATTGTGCAGCTGAAAACATAAAACACAAGCTCATTACAAATTATTTACCATTTGTTATTCTCCTGTTTAAAAATAAAATGTCATTCAGTTAGGGAGTAAAAACAGATGCCCAACTGCACAACACAATTCGAAAATATTTAATGCAAACAGTCATGGACAACAAGTAGTTAGAAAATTATTTGTCAGAACTATTCAGTGAATGCAAATGAACAAGTTCATTCACAGGAATCAGGGTCTATTTGTGAATGATTTGAAAAAGGGAGTTGATTTTTTTAGCAAATGTTATTCTTAATTAATAGTTTGATTGGCTCTAATCGTAAGATACTTCAGTGAGGCCCAGATTCAGCAAAGCACTTAATAGCACATGCATAGCTATAGCATGTGCTTAAGGGTAAAATTTTCAAAAACTGCCCCCCCAATCCAGTTTTTAAAAGGAGCTTAATAAGTCTCATTTTCAAAACTGACTGTCAAGCTTCCTTCCTCACTCTGAACTCTAGGGTATAGATGTGGGGACCTGCATGAAAGACCCCCCTAAGCTTATTCTTACCAGCTTAGGTTAAAAACTTCCCCAAGGTACAAACTTTGCCTTGTCCTTGAACCGTATGCTGCCACCACCAAGCGTTTTAAACAAAGAACAGGGAAAGAGCCCACTTGGAGACGTCTTCTCCCAAAATATCCCCCCAAGCCCTACACCCCCTTTCCTGAGGAAGGCTTGATAAGAATCCTCACCAATTGGTACAGGTGAACACAGACCCAAACCCTTAGATCTTAAGAACAATGAAAAATCAATCAGGTTCTTAAAAGAAGAATTTTAATTAAAGGAAGGGTAAAAGAATCACCTCTATAAAATCAGGATGGTAAATACCTTACAGGGTAATCAGATTCAAAACATAGAGAATCCCTCTAGGCAAAACCTTAAGTTACAAAAGACACAAAAACAGGAATATACATTCCATCCAACACAGCTTATTTTACCAGCCATTAAACAAAAGAAAATCTAACGCATTTTTTAGCTAGATTACTTATAGATTACTTACTAACTTTACAGGAGTTGTAAGGCTGCATTCCTGATCCGTTCCCTTCAAAAGCATCACACAGACAGACCAAAACCTTTGTTCACCCCTCCCTCCAGATTTGAAAGTATCTCGTACCCTCATTGGTCCTTTTGGGTCAGGTGCCAGCGAGGTTACCTTAGCTTCTTAACCCTTTACAGGTGAAAGGGTTTTGCCTCTGGCCAGGAGGGATTTTATAGCACTGTATACAGAAAGGTGGTTACCCTTCCCTTTATATTTATGACACGCCACCCCAAATCACAGATAGGGTGAAACACTGGCTGTGATTTCTTCCTGGAGCTCTAGGAGAAAACAGAGTTAATAAGACGCATGCACCTCTAAATATACTACTAACTGTATAAAGACTAACAATATTTTCCACATCCCAAGGACGATTTTAACCAGTTGATTCTGGGAAACTTTCACAGGAGAGTGCATCAGCCACTTCGTTAGAAGCTCCTGAGATGTGTTGGATGTCGAAATCAAAATCTTGGAGAGCTAAACTCCACCAAATAAGTTTTTTGTTATTTCCCTTGGCGGTATGAAGCCACTGTAGTGCAGCATGGTCGGTTTGCAGGTGGAAACGCCGTCCCCAAATGTATGGGCGTAGCTTTTCCAGGGCGTAGACAATGGCATAACATTCCTTTTCACTGATTGACCAGTGGCTTTCCCTCTCAGACAGCTTCTTGCTGAGAAACACGACAGGATGAAATTCTTGATTCGGTCCTGCCTGCATTAAGACTGCTCCCACACCACGCTCGGACACATCTGTGGTTACTAGGAACGGTTTGTCAAAGTCTGGGGCCCTTAGCACAGGGTCAGACATGAGTGTTGCTTTAAGCTGGTTAAAGGCCTTCTGACACTCTTCAGTCCACTGAACTGCATTTGGCTGTTTCTTTTTGGTTAGGTCTTTCAGTAGGGCAGCGATTTGGCTGTACTGTGGTACAAATCGCCTGTAATATCCGGCCAAGCCTAAGAAGGATTGGACCTGTTTCTTTGACTTTGGGACAGGCCACTTTTGGATAGCATCCACTTTGGCCTGTAGGGGGTTGATAGTTCCTTGACCCATTTGGTGTCCAAGGTAAGTCACTCTGTTTAGGCCTATTTGACACTTCTTAGCCTTAACAGTTAGTCCTGCCTCCCTTATGCCCTCAAAGACTTTTTGTAGATGTTCCAGGTGTTCTGCCCAGAAATCTGAAAATATGGCCACATCGTCAAGGTAGGCGACTGCATATTCTCCCAATCCTGCTAGGAAACCATCTACAAGTTTTTGGAAGGTGGCAGGTGCATTCCGCAGCCTGAAAGGGAGCACATTAAATTCATACAGCCCGACATGTGTGATGAAGGCTGACCTTTCCTTGGCGGATTCATGTAGCGGTACCTGCCAGTACCCCTTGGTTAAGTCCAAGGTAGAGATGAACTGGGCCCATCCCAGTTTCTCTAATAGTTCATCTGTGCGTGGCAGTGGATAGTTGTCTGGGCAAGTTACAGCATTTAGCTTACGGTAGCCCACACAAAAACGTATCTCCCCATCTGGTTTGGGAACTAGAACCACTGGAGATGCCCATGCACTGCGGGAGGGGCGGATTACACCCATCTGTAGCATATCCTGGATCTCCCGTTCTATAGCAGTTTTAGCTTGAGGAGACACCCGGTAAGGTTGGACTTTAATTGGGTGAGCATTACCTGTGTCAATGGAGTGGTATGCCCATTCAGTCAGTCCTGCGGTGGCTGAGAACGTCGGCGTGTAGCTCGTGCACAGCTCCTCGATCTGCTGTCGCTGCATACACCCAAGGGTCCTGGAGAGGTTCACCTCTTCCACACCACCAGCACTTTTCCCTTCGTAGTAGACACCTTCAGGCCACTCAGCATCATCTCCTCCCTGGGCTGTAAACTGACAAATCTTTAATTCTCTGGAATAAAAGGGCTTTAGAGAATTAATATGGTACACCTTCTTAGGCTTTCGGTTGGAGGTGGGGAATGCTATGAGATAATTAACAGCTCTCAGGCGCTCTTGGACCGTGAATGGCCCTTCCCACGACGCTTCCATTTTATGGGCCTGGAGCGCCTTTAAGACCATGATCTGGTCCCCTACTTTGAAGGACTGCTCTCTGGCATGTTTATCATACCAGGCTTTTTGCTCCATTTGAGCATCCTTTAGGTTTTCTTTAGCAAGGGCTAAAGAGGTTCGGAGGGTGTTTTGTAGGTTGGTTACAAAGTCCTGAATGTTAGTTCCTGGAGAAGGTGTAAACCCCTCCTATTGCTGCTTCACCAACAGTAATGGCCCCTTAACCTCACGGCCATATTCAAGTTCAAATGGTGAAAACCCTAAACTGGGATGGGGTACAGCTCTGTAGGCAAAGAGCAACTGCTGCAACACTAGGTCCCAATCATTGGAGTGCTCATTTATGAATGTACTTATCATGGCCCCCAAAGTTCCATTAAACTCCTCCACCAGGCCATTTGTTTGATGATGGTAAGGGGTGGCAACCAAGTGATTCACCCCATGAGTTTCCCAAAAGCTTTCCGTAGTTCCTGCCAGGAAATTAGTTCTTGCATCTGTGAGGATGTCGGAGGGCCAACCTACCCTGGCAAAAATGTCTGTTAGTGCCTGGCACTAGTGGTGCTTAGAGCTACTGCTTCTGGCCATCGGGTGACAAAATCCATGAAAGTCAGTATGTACTGCTTTCCTCTGGGTGTCTTTTTCGGAAAAGGACCCAGAATATCCACAGCTACTCACTGAAATGGAACCTCAATGATGGGGAGTGGCTGGAGAAGGGCTTTGACCTGGTCTTGGGGTTTTCCCACTCTTTAGCACACCTCACAAGACCGGACATAGGTAGAAACATTCTTGCCCATTCCCTCCCAGTGGAACGACTTTCCCAAATGGTCGTTGGTTCTGTTCACCCCAGCATGGCTGCTAGGATGATCGTGGGCTAAGCTTAATAGCTTTACCCAGTACTTAGTTGGAACTACCAACTGTCTCTGAGGATGCCAGTCTTCCTGGTGTCCGCCAGTCTTCCTGGTGTCCACCAAAAAGAGTTTCCTTGTATAAAAGTTTCTACAAGAAACCTGGATCGATTAGAAGAGCTGAGAGGTGGTGGGTTGCTCTGTGCTGTCGTCCAAGCTCTCTGGAGGCTTTCATCTGCTTCCTGTTCAGTCTGGAACTGTTCCCTTGATGCTGGAGACATCAGTTCCTCATTGGATTGTAGACCTGGGCTTGGTCCCTCTGGAAGCGATGCAGGTGATGGGGCTGTTTCCGTGGACTGTGAACCGCTCTCCGCTGGTGCACTATGTTGGGGTTAAGGCTCCGGCTGAGCCTCTTGAATAGGGTTATCTGCTGCTGCCGGTGCAGGTTCGGTGGGGCCCTCAGGTGTTGGGGTTGCAAGTACTGGATTCAGTGCTGGTCACTATTCTGGTGCTGGTTGTTCTGCCAGTTCCGGTTCTGAGACTGGCTCTGTCTGAGTCTCTGTGACTGGATCCACTACTGCTGTTGCAGACATTGGCATGGGGTCCGGTTCCATCACCCCTGACCGGGTCCTGGTAGAAGTTTCCGGAACAGAGGTAGGTGTGACAGCTTGCTTAGCCTGGCTGTGGCTGACCATTCCCACCCTCTTGGCCAGCTTCACATGATTGGCCAAGTCTTCCCCCAACAGCATGGGGATGGGATAATCATCATAGACTGCAAAAGTTCACGTTCCTGACCAGCCCTCGTACTGGACGGGCAACTTGGCTGTAGGCAAGTCAAAAGAGTGTGACTTGAAGGGTTGAATCGTCACTTGGACCTCTGGGTCGATTAAATTGGTGTCCCTCCACGCTGTGACCTTCTTCCCTTCCACACTCACAGTTTCCCTCCACTCTGAGGGTATCTGGGAGGTATCTGGGCCTGAGGACCTCTGGTGTGATTCCGGTGCAATGAACTGTATTCTGTTTGGGGTTCTTGGGGCAGTTGGTCTTTACATGCCCTGGCTCATTACATTTAAAACATCGTCCAGCTGATGGGTCACTGGGGTGAGGTGGGTTGCTGGAGAACAGCGTGGCGGGAAGATAAGGTGTCTGGAGTGTTCCTTGGGGTGTAGTTGGGGCCTTGGGCTTCCCCCGGTAGTAGGGTGTGGTCTGAGGGTGTCCCTTCTGGTATCCGCTCCAACTGCAACCAGGGTTGTTCCTTTCTCCTCCCTCCACCCATTTTGTTCCGGTTTGCCCCACCTCTCTGGCAGTCTGGGACTGCTCGTATTGATAAGCATAAGAAGCAAGACTTTCTGCTGAGTCCATTTTCTTATCCCATAAACACTGTTTTATATCCTCTTTGGACATATTCAGGAATTGCTCCTGAGTCATCAAATCACACATTCCTTCAAAGCTAGTTACACCCCTTCCTTTGACCCATTTATCTAACAGATCCTTCATCTGGTTTATATAAGCCACATTACTTAGTCCAGGTCCTCTCTTAAGGGCTCTAAATTTTACTCTGTAAGTTTCAGGTGTAACTTGAAATTGTTTTAAAACCAAATCCTTGAATTTATTATAGTCAGAAGCCTCCTCAATAGGCATCTTATTGAATATGTCAGTGCTCTTCCAGTCAATTTTGCGACCAATGTGGTCATCTTGTGAGCTTCAGGAATTTGATGGAGTGTGCACAGTCTCTCAAAGGTGAGAAAATATTCAGCAATATCACTGGATTCATCATACTGTGGACATAGTCGCTCCCATTTGTGGATTATTGGGGAAGGATTGTTAGAGTTATTCGGTATATTCTGCTGAGCCTTTGCCTTCTCCACCTCCAGTGCATGCTTCCTCTTTTTCCTTCTCCTCCATTTCTTTAGCCTTTGCCTCCATTTCTCTCCTGTGGGCAGCCTCCCTTTCTTTTTCTTGGGCTGCTTGTCCATCCATCTCCATCTGTCTGAGTTCTACCCATCTTTTATGTTCCTTTTGTCTTTCCTCAGCCTCAAATCTGGCTAATTCCAGTTTTTGTTAGGTATTGCTTTCTGTCATTCTAACCTCTCTGTTTTTAACCTAGCTATACCCAAGAGTTAGAAAGAAAAAAAAAATCTGGCTTGTGAAATTTTGCTGTGCTGTAACCTGATACCTATTTTTTTTTCTGATAGCTGTTCTCAGCCTACAGAAAAATCCTTTTGTTATGCCTGGTGCTCTGTCCCCCAGGCAGAGAGACAGAATCTACAACGGCAATCCTCTTTTACAAAACCTTTTAAAATCCTGCTGTGCTTCTGGTTCAAAATGATCTCAAAATGATCCCACCTCTGCCACCATGTCAAGATTCTTTCCCCACTCTGAACTCTAGGGTACAGATGTGGGGACCTGCATGAAAGACCCCCTAAGCTTATTCTTACCAGCTTAGATTAAAAACTTTCCCAAGGTACAAACTTTGCCTTGTCCTTGAACCGTATGCTGCCACCACCAAGCATTTTAAACAAAGAACAGGGAAAGAGCCCACTTGGGGATGTCTTCCTCCCAAGCCCTACACCCCCTTTCCTGAGGAAGGCTTGATAAGAATCCTCACCAATTGGTACAGGTGAACACAGACCCAAACCCTTAGATCTTAAGAACAATGAAAAATCAATCAGGTTCTTAAAAGAAGAATTTTAATTAAAGGAAGGGTAAAAGAATCACCTCTATAAAATCAGGATGGTAAATACCTTACAGGGTAATCAGATTCAAAACATAGAGAATCCCTCTAGGCAAAACCTTAAGTTACAAAAGACACAAAAACAGGAATATACATTCCATCCAACACAGCTTATTTTACCAGCCATTAAACAAAAGAAAATCTAACGCATTTTTTAGCTAGATTACTTATAGATTACTTACTAACTTTACAGGAGTTGTAAGGCTGCATTCCTGATCCGTTCCTGGCAAAAGCATCACACAGACAGACCAAAACCTTTGTTCACCCCTCCCTCCAGATTTGAAGGTATCTCATACTCTCATTGGTCCTTTTGGGTCAGGTGCCAGCGAGGTTACCTTAGCTTCTTAACCCTTTACAGGTGAAAGGGTATTGCCTCTGGCCAGGAGGGATTTTATAGCACTGTATACAGAAAGGTGGTTACCCTTCCCTTTATATTTATGACAGTGACTTTTGCACTTAGGAGCCTAAGTCTCATTGAAAGAGACCTAGGATCCAAAATTCATTACGCCTTGCAGTGCTGAACAGAGCAATGCCTAAATACCTTTAAAAATCTGGCCTAAATTCAGAATAATTGGGAACTGAAGAAAATTTGGGGAAGGGACTAATTGGTTTGCTGAAGAGCAGTGTATATGTGTGGTTTAATAAATGTTTCCTGCTCTTTTGCAGGTAAAGGCGATGTGTTTGGCGATATCTTCTGGAAGGAAACCACTTTGGCGCATGCGTGTGCCAATGTCCGGGCACTGACGTACTGCGATTTACATATTATTAAACGGGAAGCCTTGCTGAAAGTTCTGGACTTTTATACAGCTTTTGCAAACTCCTTCTCCAGGAATCTCACACTCACTTGCAATCTGAGGAAACGGGTAATGCACTTGGTCTAATTCTCACCATTTCTAGGGGAAAAGTGATTGAGAACCGCCCACAAAGTGTGTGACAAATAGCAATCCCAAATTTAGTCTTGATGTTTTCAGGTCAGTGCAGATTAACTAGACTTTCAGTAAAAGCTGTGGCTGTTCATTAATGGTGGCTCCGTAAAAACTCCCTGTAGATCTGAAGTTCAGAGTATCTGCCTATGAGGGTGACATATGAATGACACTTATTTTCTTTTTTCATTCCTTTTACATCATATATGTGGCTGTGTTTTATAGTCCAATATAATCCAAATTATTACTTCTTCCAAGGTGAAGTTCACTCTCCCATCTACTAAAATCCAGATCAGAGGCCATGCTGATGGGACATGGACCAACTAAGAGGAATTTATTGATGTGAAATAATAAATTATACTCCACAAAGGTATTATGTTAATACCCGCTTCTCTTGCTTACTCAGTTTAGAATTTTAATATGGTGAGGTTAATCAATCTTGACAGTGATTTTATATTCACAACTCTCTCTTTTTTTTAACCCACCTTCTCATTTTATAATCAATCAGCAAAGCTCACTATCCATGAGTCATTTCAAAGGAACACTCGATCTGAAAATTAATTAGCTATAAAGATGTATCTTGAAAATAAGTTAACAGATCCTTTAATTCGCATTGCAGCTGCAAAATTTAATCTTTATGGAGGTGTTTTTAAAGATTGATGAGAATCATATACATTTGATTTGCATAGGAAAATCTCATAACAGTGATTTATAGATTATTGAGTGTTAACTGAAATCCTTTTACAGTTGAAATGGATCTTTTTTTTTCTATAGCTGCATCTAGGGCATCTCATCTGAAGTTACTGTAAGGCTATGATGATTTTTTAAAGACAATTCAGCCATATAGAAAAAGGAGCTCAATGCTTATAGTAAAATAGGAATTGCGCAGCTGGACTGGTGGTTCATTGAGCCTAGTATCGTTCTGGCAACAGTAGCTTGTACAAGATGCTGCCCAGAAAAAAGAATGATGGTTCTTTAGTGCTGTCAATGCAGCCAGCAAAGTACAGGATGTAGGGAAGTGACTCAGCAGGGGGAGAGTTGGGAGAGGTTAAAATGGGCCTACAGATGCACCCAGTCCGAGTTAAGGCTGAAAAAGAGAGCACAGCAAAAATCCAGTTTAGGTTTAAGATTGTCATCTTACCCTCTCTTCTAATTCCCACCTTGCTACCTGCAATGTGCTATGAATTGCTAGTCCAGAGCTGAAAACGCTGCTCAAGAACCTGGGCAGAACCAGGACAGATGTGGGACCAGGGAAGAAATGCTTGAAGGCAATTTCATGGGACAAGCTAATACAACTCATGCTGTGTCAAAATATAAATTTTGCTTCTTGTGACTATAAACCTGTCACTTAAACTAACTTCCTGAAACTACACCTTTTCCTCTGGAGGCATGCCAGAGCTTTGCATTACCGAAAGCAATGTGAACACTTTGCTGACAAAGCAGTGGACTGCAATTCTGCTATTCACATAGCGGAAATCCTTTCCCTTCCTCCACGGAGGAAGAGGGCCTTTTGGCAGTGGGACCAGTGTGCTCCACAAGGTGGGGTGCAATATAAGGGGTGGCTGCACAGATACAGATGTGCAATGCAGAACCGAGTTCCCTGCTTGCTAACCCCTAGGGACCAGGAGGTGCAGTCTGGCGAGCGCCCACAGTGTGGCTGCATGGAGCACTTAGACATGGATCCTCTGTGTTACAGCCACGGTAGTTACTATGCAGGGGCTGTAGTAATGGCGGTGGAGTGCCTATGCAGCCACTTGACACCCTGCTGGTAATGGTGGGAGAATTCTTTTCACCGGTGGAATTACCCAGAGCAAAGCCTGGTATTTGGACTGAGCGTTGGAAGGGAAAATTTGTGCCAGGAGGATTTTCTTGCTGTGGCTGAAAGCAAAGAGGAGCTGAATTTCATAGTGAAGCTTATAAAGAAAGATATGTAGATTGGCTTTCACGGGAGAGGAGAGAGAGATCTCTGTTGGGTACGTAGGGCAGCAGTAAATATGAATGGATTGGCAGTAAAAGGTTCTGAAGAACGTGGCTATGTGGAATCATACCTGATGTCTATCTGTAGCTTCTCAACATCCAGGATTTGGTGGGGGGAAAGGCCTTTTCCTAAAAGAACAATGCTGGGATATTCAGCCAGTCTGGTGCAGGGATTTCCTGTGCTTCATTCCTAGGCACTAGATAGATTTTTATGCTCTTAAACACCATACCCCAATCCAAAATCCTATTAAGTAAGTGACTTCAGTGGGTTTTGGATTAAGTTCCATCGGCAGAAAATGTTCATGCTTCCCCTTGGGTTCTCTACTAGGGACAAAACTGCTAGTTTAAAGGTTCATTTCTTAGAAAATGTGGCCCTAACTATCCAACAGATGGTCCCATCAAGTGGGCAGAAGCAGTCGATCAGGTCACAAGAGACTGGACTGACAGGGCTGCACAATTGTATGACAGCAATTTGTGCAGTAGTCATTTAACCTAAAGGGAAAGAAAATCATTCTCTCCTTTAATTGATTTGAACAGAAATCCTTTTTTAGTTAAGTCATCGCTTCCAAGAGTCACCATTTAATTATAACAAACATCAACTGCTGGCTCTTCTGTGCTCAAGAAGATGGTTGTTTGTTTGCTCTCACTGCAGCAAACGCAGAGGTACAGAGAATTGTTCCCCCATCTGGTTTATTGCTTTACATGCACGCACGCATTTCTAAAGCACTCTTTGCTTCAGCAAGCATTAAGATTTAGTCCACAGACTGTACAGCAATTGAGGCATTTAAAAGGCTAATAAATTAGTAATAGTACTAAGCCTGAAAGGTTAGTTCCACATGACAAGAAAAGAGACAGACACATTGAGGTGGAGAAATAATGTTTTCTCACTCCCCAATAATATCCAGAGACCTGGCATGTTGAATAACTAACTTAACAGAGCTGTGCAGCGTGGTATTACCAACTCAAGATATTTTGTTGTTGTTGGTTAGATAGTTCATCCATCACAATAAATTTATGGGCCCATAAAATAAGAGTGGCTGCTAGCTTTTCAACCTGCAGCGATCTCTCCTGCTCAGAATGGCGAAGTGACTTTTAACCTGCAGTTGCAAAGTGTTGCATCTTTCTTTGTGTGCTGAAATGCTCATGCCACATCTAACATCACTAATCCGGACTGCAAGGCAGGAACAGAACTTGGAACTTTTTCCAAGTAGAGAAAATAATTAAACTAGAAATATTCTTGAAAACTGCAATGAGATTCATGTCCATCTCTGAAAACTAAAGGTTAAAGACCAGTGCTTGGAAGGGCCCATCAATCAGTTACTATCTTCCGATGTGGGAGAGAATATTTATAACATGTAATTCATGAAATGCCTTTTGAGAATCTGTGCTCTTTGGATTAGGGCCTTGTTTTACAAGCTTGGCCTGTGGAGCCATCAGAGCAATCAGACCCTGGCGAGTGGAGTTAAAAAAAAATTGTTAGTAAAGAGTCAAACACACAAAAATGAACATACTATTGGCCGCCAACATTTTACAAGACCTATTTTGAGTCAGCAAATAGGTTCCTGAAGAAAACAAGTACTTAGTTCAAATATTTTTAAATACACAGGTTTCCAGTTCTTGCTACCACTTCCACCTATACCAACTAGTGGCAAAATCCTCAGGTAGCAGCGAGACTGTCATATATTATATATTTTGTACGGTGTGCATTACAGTATGGGGTGTTGCCATTGACTTCAGTGAGGCCATATTTCACCCGTGTTTTTTAAATATGAATGATTGCATACTGTTATTTTCCACAGTATCTGATCCAGTGCACAGGATAGATGGTGCTTAGGGACTGAAAAAGGGGTGTGTGATGAATGAGACTGTGCCTATAGGATCTCTGGCATATTCACTGTTGGAATGTGTGTTAGAGAATGAGGCATAGGAATGCAAAGAGAGAGAGGATACATTTAAGGCAGTTGGAATGTCTTTATATATATAAATATATAATGGCTGATGTATAATTCATCTAACACAGTTTAAACATATGAGGTTATTTGCCTGCAGATCCTCAGGTCATGTCATGTCATGGCCCATTGTTTTTCTCTATACTTGAAATTAGAACAATTTCTTTTTTAATCAGTTCCCTGTTTTTTGCTAGTGATTTTTAATCTTAGACCTTAAAAATACCATTGTTTTCATTTAAGCCAAATATTTGTATCTCTTCATATTCATATTAACGTCTTTGTTGGTATCCACATTCTTGTCCATTTTGGAGGCTTTCCTGAAAGCAAACTAAATGAGCATGTGGATTTAAGAACATATTAAAATTGGGGAACCTAGAACTATATAACCTCCAGAGTTCATGCATAGTTCCATCTGCTTAAAAGTGTCCTGGGGATCTCTGATACTTTTGCATGTTTGCTGTGAAAAATCATTCAGCACGGTGACAGTCTACTTTGCATACAATTGTTCCCATTTTATTCAATGCAGTTTTGCCATTTATAATGAGCCTTTGTGTTGTGAGTTTATTGCATTTTTCAAAGTAGATTCTGCACTCAGCTTTTCTTTGGGAATTGGTTGATAAAGAACATAGCGTGGTGGATGTAGACTTCCTCCTTGTTAAAGGGTTCCAAAGACTTGCCTTTGAGACTAAGATCAAATTACTGGTCTCATTTAATCTAGGACTTTGGGCTAAATGGAATGGAATCTTTTGGGATGAGGCATTAGACCAATACAATTTTATGTTGGATGACTAATACTAAACTTTTTTTGGTCACTCCTCATATGTGCATCATTTGAGTGTTTTGTAAGAAATACTGTAAGGATGCTGAGGGGCTTTGCCACCCATTTGGGGTTGGGAGGAGATTACCAAGAGGTATATTAAGTATAAACTGCAGTGGTGAACTATAAAAACTTGCCACTTTTCCCTTAAATTAATACAGTTACCATAGTATTCACTCATACTCCCCTATACTTTAATATAGGATGCTGTAAACACTACAGTAAGGTTATTTAGGTCAGTTTGTGAGTCCCCGCATTTACATTAGGCAGCAGTTACTCAGACTTAGTCCAATTAAAGTTGATGGGGTTATTTGCGTTCACAGTCTAGTCCTTATATAACTCAGGCAATTGGTGAGCTTTCCTATTCCTGAGATAAGCTGCCTCACCCCGTTGGTGAATCCTTAGAAACGGTGACTCACTGCTTGTCCTGTGACAGTGATTCCTCTTTTGAGGTGTCACCAGTGGTGACAAAAACAGAACCCATTTTGGTTAAATAATTTTCCACAGCATTATTAATTAAAAGAAGCTGTCCACGAATAATGGAAATAGATTAGTCACTGAAAGATCCTGTGGAATTCATGTCTCTGTCTCCATGAATGAAAACAGACCACCACGTGTATTCTGGCACTGCATCCTGGCAATCCCGGTGACCAAACCTGTCATTGTTGATGTTTTTCTTTCTTATACGGAGCATGATCCTCTGCTCATTTTAAGTCGGCGGCACAGGATCAAGACTGTATGAAGTCAGAACCAATAGCTCAGTTTCTATTTTGGCTTATAGAGCTTGCTGGGCCTTTGACTCTGGGTTCATTTTCAAACTGTGGGTGGCTCGTGCCTAATCAGTATTCATTTGACCCACTTCTTGTTGATATCAATTCAGTTCAAATACTCAGACAAAAACATTTTTGTTCCTTTATATGTTTTTGGGCCATGGGTTATCCAACCAGTCACTCGCCACTTTGACCCAAGGCAGGGATGCTTAGAAGGCTTCTTGCACTCAGCTTTGTGAAACGTACCTGCCCTTTCGTTTACCAAAGGCAAAGACAACAACTTCAGTCACAGCCCTCACTTTGGGATGGCTAGTAACTGGCATTTGGCCTATGACAGCAGCAAACTGCAACCCATTCAGCTGGGCTAGCAAGTGACTAGGGTGGGAATGGAGCCAATGAGGGGGAGTGGAGCCTGCCTCTTCCCACCCACTTGTTCCAGTGTAAGCAAGTGCTCAACGCATTCTTACTACTGTGTGCTCGGACCCTAGGCCCAGGAGCCTGGTGGGCATGAATATAAAGGGGAGCTCACTCCCTCTTGTATTCCTCATCAGTGCATAATCCAAGTCACAATTTAGCCTTGCTTTTGGAGTTCACCACACTTACCTCTCCATCCCCATGTGCAAAAGGAACGATTGTTTTACACTGTCCCTTCCCTTCCTCGCCCCTTAGCTGTCCTTGTTCTAGCTCGATGTGCTCTCCAGGGAAGTGAGGTCCTATAGATACAGGTTAGCTAGACTGTAGGGTAGAGCAGCCATGCTGGACAAAAATCAATATGATTTCATTTTCTTCACATCCTAACAGACCTCATGGTATCCTTTATGACCTTAAGAAGCTTTTGTTTATGACAAAAACGTTTTATCACCTGTTTTTGTTTTAGTGACAATTCCTTCCAGGTTCTTCCTCTAGAACCTGCCGTTATGTTAGCTTCTGATCCTAGTCACTTAACTTCTGAGTGGTGAAGAGCTACTGCATCTAATGGCACTTAATTACGGTGCTGCACTCTGAGGTTAGACTGTGATGTTTGCAGTGAAGCATTGTGTCAGTATCCAATCAGGTGGCATCTCTCTGACCCCATCTCATGACAAAGGGCCCAATTCTGCAACCTTTAGCCACTCTGAGTACGCAATGGGTATGTCTACACAGTAAGTGAGGGTGTGATTGTAGCATGACTAGGCAGTGCCCATGCCAACTTTAATGTAACCTGCACAGATAACAGCAGTAATGTAGGCATGGTGGCATGGGCTTTTATATGGACTAGCCACCGGAGTATTTACCAGCTCCCTGGGCTTGATTTCTTGTTGCTAGACCATGCTACCTTGTTCTACACAACTATTGTTACCTGTGCTAGCTAGATTAAAGCTAGCATGGGTATGTTTGTCTGTGAGACAATCACACCCTCATTTGCCATGTAGACACTCCCTTTAGCCACATGAGCAGGCCCATCTGCTGCAGTTTAAAGTTACTGAATCAGGCTCAGAGTTTCTCAGCAGCTCTGTCCTCCAATCTCTTGGCTGATGAGGGATGCCTCGCATTTTTGCACCCCTTCTAGGACACAGAGATTTGAATTTGAGGTGGCCAAAGCAGGGAAGTGGGTCATTGGAGGGCTGTGGATGTCTCCGCCAGGTACAAGAACAGCATACAGATTCAAAGAGAAAACTGCTCTGGCTTTAATGTCACCCCAGTGGGCCGCTGCAGAAAGTTGTGGGAGCACACCTGCTCCTGCACCCGCTCCAGGGTGCAGCGTGTTCCCCACCCCAGGCGTTTGGCCAGCTCCGTGAGTTGATGCGAAGATGGGTGACAGGTTTGTAGTCCTGCCTCCTCCTTCCCCCTCAGGTACTCAGATACCAGGGGGATGGACTAAAAACCTAGCTAGCTAGCAGCTCAGGGAGGGAATGCAGTCATACCTGCCTTTGCATGAGCTGCACAAGGGAGAGGGGGAAGGCTCCTAACGTGCTCTCACTGTGCTAATACTCACATAGGGGCCAGGCACAGTCTGCCCTGTAGATTGTATGTTTGAAGCTCACGAAAGCTTATGCTCAAATAATTTGTTAGTCTCTAAGGTGCCACAAGTCCTCCTTTTCTTTTTATGTTTGAAGTGTAAACTGATCCAGAGGTTAACCAATGTGCTAACGGTTTTAATGATATCCCAAGGCCACATTAATCCTGTAAGGGACTAGCTGGCTCCTTTTCTACTCTGGATGTAATCACTCTGTTAAATACCTACTCTAGAGGTCTGAATCCTGCTTGCATTTAAGCAAGTGGAAAAATACCCAGTGACTCCACTGACAGCAGGACTGGCCCAACTAGTAACCCTTGGCCACACCAAGGGTGGCCTGTTAATTTTTAAGAGTTACAAAATTTCTCCTCCAAAATGTAAAACAAAAGAGCCTTTGATTTCATTTGTCAGGACAATATTTCAGTGGTGATTTTTACTGGAGAATACAAGCCTGTTACAGTGCTTTTCCTTCAAGGGTCGTTTAATGTTTTAATGTTTAATGTTACTTATGTGCATACAGACTGGAAAAAAAATCACATCTTTTTTTGCATGTTTCAGAGTCAGATCATCAGCTGATGTAAATGGAGTTATGCTGATTGACACCAGTGGAGGATTTAGCTCTCTGATCTCTTTTTCAACCACATGAAGAAATGCAATCTGAATGGGTTAACAAATCTATTAATCCGTAATATGTAAGAGACCGAGCTCATTCATAGAAAAACAGGTTAAAGTCAATTACAATGGTCACTTACACATGACTGAAAATTAATTACGTTAGCTTGTAGTTAGTTAAATTTATGAAGTTACACTGTGGGACCATCCAGCTCCAGGGTGATTTATTAAGGTGCACTATTTGTAAATTAATACCTATTTTATTCTGTTAACAATGCTCTCAAAATTAACGGATGCTTCTTATTTCACCCAAGCATTATGTAGGCTATCAAGTAACATTGATCAAAGATGGTTCTGTACACGACCTGCATGACAACTTAAATAAATAAAGGGGTTTATTTTAAGTTTTTGACCCTTTAAACATTTTTTAAAAAATAATGTTATGGTGTTTCTTCTCTGTTGCGTGAAACTGATACTTTCATCTCTCTCTTCCGCAGTTGGGAGGGAATAAGAGTATGCTGTGCTGCAGAAAGTGGAGGACCAATATCTCCATTTTAATTTTGTTTATTGACAGTAAGATAGCTTGGGTATTGCTCTCCTTTGATATTATTGAAAAAAAAAACCCAACAGCGCAACTAGCAGCAAACTCCAGCAAAACTCCACTTCCAACACAGTCCAATAGGTGGGACATTCTACATCCAAACCATCCTGTATAAACAATCACCTCCATCCTCTTTAAAAAGTCAGGCAAACAGATGGTCCTTGCAGATCCAGCTCTTTCAGACCAAAGCTGGAAGCTGCTTCCACAGCTGAAAACACTACCGCCTGCCCCTTTTCTGTTAAATGCAGGAAACTGCTACTCAAGGCTCTCCTCCTACCTCAACTGCAGCGGTATGGCATTGAGAGAGTCGGCTGGTCCCACTCAAGTAGCTTTTGCCATTCGTGAGTAATGAGCCCATCCCAATCTTGTGGTGATAAAATCTTTAAACCACAGTATCATATATTCTACTTATTTATGGATACAGACATGTGGTGTGAATTTGTGTATGTATGTGGGTAGGGTAGTAACTCTTAATCTGTGGGAATTCACTGTTTGGGGGAATGAAAAATATAATCATCTGGATCTTTTTTGTTTGGGCCTCACTTATTGGGCTGGGACAGAACCACTGAGAGCAGATTTTTGAAAAAGAATCTTGATTGCCACTTTAATCTCTCCCTCACTGGCAAATCATTCTGCTAGTATTTTGTTGACTCTGGTTCTCTAGGTTGTTCTGCTACTATAATACTTTCCCACCTCATGGGTCTTCACTTAGTAGCTAGGAGCTCTATTTCTGTTCACAAATCGGTCTTTTGAGTCTAGAAATATGGTGCTTGGATTCTTCTTCAGTTAGGCACATATCCAAAAGAAGTAGAGAGGGGTTTTTACAAGGAATTTGGTTCATTTTGCTGCCCATTGATTGTGCTGAAGAACTGCCCTGTCAGGTCTATGAAAACAGTAGAGTTCAATAAAGCTTATTGGTTGAATGGTGGCAGTTCAAAGGGGAGAGCCTTCCTTGTCTGTACGTGTGTGGTGGGGGAGGGATAGAGAAATCCAAGAACACTACGGAGGAATTCTTATTGAATAGAAAACAAAGCTAATGCTTAGAAAGCCGTTTGGGTTAACTGGGAACAGGAGCATATCAGACAATCACTGCAAGCCTTCTACAAGCGCCTTGCCTCAGATTTTGCCTCATGTGGAATAACCCATAGGAGAACTAAAGCTGGGTGGAAAAAATCCATTTAGTTGAGAACATGGGTTTTTCAACACATCATGTGGTCAGGGAGGTGGGGTTGGTTTGCTACCCACAGAACAGACAGGATATCCCTGCCCTATGTGAAATCCCTTGCATCTCAGGACATCTGTGTGTAGCTCCAGATAATCAATGCTGCTTCTCCGATCTTGGGTTTCCAGTGCCTCCCAAAGAGCCATGCTACCATGGCTTCCTCACCTGTGCCTAGCCCAGTGCATCCAGGGGACTTTGAAGGTGTGGAACCAGAGGACATTTATGATACTGCTGAGAGAAGCCAGTTTACTCTGCAGTATCCCTGCTGGCTTCCAGAAGATTGGCACTTCTGAAAGTGATTCCCCTATAGTTCTGCCCTACCCCTGACCAACTATGGAACCGTCCCCACTCAAAACCCACAGAAGTTCAAGTAAGCAGAGTGTGCGTAGACAGGATCCCATGGGGAAGGAGGACCAAGTCTATATTACCTCAGCCTCCTTTCAGACATCCTTTCACCCAAAGCTGTAGAATATCAAGGTTGGAAGGGACCTCAGGAGGTCATCTAGTCCAACGCCCTGCTCAAAGCAGGACCAATCCCCAACTAAATCATCCCAGCCAGGGCTTTGTCAAGCCGGACCTTGAAAACCTCTAAGGAAGGAGACTCCACCACCTTCCTAGGTAACCCATTCCAGTGCTTCACCACCCTCCTAGTGAACAAGTTTTTCCTAACATCCAACCTAAACCTCCCCCACTGCAACTTGAGACCATTACTCCTTGTTCTGTCATCTGCTACCACTGAGAACAGTCTAGATCCATCCTCTTTGGAACCCCCCTTCAGGTAGTTGAAAGCAGCTATCAAATCCCCCCTCATTCTTCTCTTCTGCAGACTAAACAATCTCAGTTCCCTCAGCCTCTCCTCATAAGTCATGTGCTCCAGCCCCCTAATCATTTTTGTTGCCCTCCGCTGGACTCTTTCCAATTTTTTCACATCCTTCTTGTAGTGTGGGGCCCAAAACTGGACACAGTACTCCAGATGAGGCCTCTCCAGTGTCGAATAGAGGGGAATGATCACGTCCCTCAATCTGCTGGCAATGCCCCTACTTATACAGCCTATAGCGGTGCTGGACTCACCCCTGCGGCACCTCCTGCTGGTCATCCAGGGAATTAGCGTTCCAGCCTCTGGAATGCCCTCTGCAGGCTGGTGTCCCGCTTGCTGCTGGGGCCCAAGTCCCTCCTGAACCCCAGTGCCCCCTTTCATGCCGAGGTGCTGCCACCTGCAGTACCCCACACAGATCTGGGTCTCCCCTTCCAGGGAACCCCCAACCCTCTACCCCCACCTCGCCTCAGTCTATGGCCACTGCCAGTCATCCCCTAGCCCCTGTTCCCTGGGGCCGACTGCAGTGTAAGCGCCACTCATCATAGGCGAGGGGGGGTTTGGACCTGCCGCCTCTGCCTACCCCTTGGGCTGCCCTCTGCAACCCCAGTACCTATTTGGCCTTCCACTAGGCCTGCAGCCTGGGGGTTTCCAAGCCAGAGCTCCCCAGCTCCTCTGGCCTTTCCCCAGCCCTGCTCAATCTCAGGTAGCTTGGTATGCTCCCAGCAGCCAGATCCGTCCCTCACAACAGGCTAGAAAGAGGGTCCTTCTGCTTCTGGCTTCACTGGCTTTTATAGGGCCAGCTGGAAATGAAGACAGAGAGGACTGTGGGAGAAGAGGAGTATATGAATAAACAGTATGAGAAAAATAATGCACTGATAAGAGGCATTCTTTCTTAAATGCAGTGGCTCAGCTTCTGTTTACCTTCCAGCATGATGTTCATTACTCCAGTATTAGTGGTCCCAGTTTATTTGCAGGACTTTCCACAAGTTCCCTGCCGATACTGACAGTTATTCCCACAACAAGAGCTGGTTGAATGTAAGTCAGTCATTTAGAAACCACTTTTCCAGGCTTTCCCTGCACAGCTCTTAAACTGATATAGCTTACTAATCACAGCAACATGCTAACACTAAAAAGGGACCAACCAACTGGTGATTGCTAAGTTTGAAGGGATGGGCTGGTTTTGTTTTTGGTTTTTTATTTTAACTAAGATTAATGGGTTAACGCAAACTTTTCGGGAAAGTTTCTTTTTCCCTCCATATATAATTTAACATTTTCCAGCACGTAGCATTTCTTTGCAGTGATAACCAGTGCAAAAGTCGTGTTCAGTTAAGGTAAATGTTAAGCATAAGGGGTTCACACTGGCTGTTGGAGACCACTGAAAAGGAAGTGACCAATTAAGGGTTAGCAGGCAGGAGGGTGCATTACAAATTGTTGTGAGCCATAAAACCAGCCTCTCTGTTAAGTCCATGGTTTTTAGTGTCCAGCAGATTTGTGAATTGTAGTTCGCAGGCTCATCTTTTGAAGGTGTTGTGCAGGTTTCCGTTGAGGATGAGGACTGAGAGGTCAAATATGATGCTTTATAAAATGTGTTTGCCCACGGGTGATATGGTGTTTTTGTCTTTTATCATTTTTCTGCGTGAGTTCATTAGGGATTGTAGTGATGTTGTGGCCTTTGATGCACTTGATGAGCTACACCACATGTTGGGATAGGCATGTGTGGGACCCAGGTATCTTGAAAGGCGTGTCGGAGGGGGGAGGGGGTTATTGATCATAGAAGCATAGGTTTTGCATCTGTTTTGACAGGGCCTGGTGCTGCTTTGAGTTGATGCGTCCTGGTCTGTGGGGAGCTTGCTTCTGACGATGGGTTTGGTGAGGTTGTGGGGTTGTTCGAAGGCCAGAACAGGGGGGTTGGGAAAAATTTCTTTCAGGATGTGATCCCCATCAAATATGGGTTGTAAGTGTTTGATGATACCCCATATGGGGTCTAGTGTGGTATGGTAGGTGACAACTATGGATATGCAATCAGTGGGAGATTTCCCCTCTCCCCATATTGAAGCAATTTCTTCTGGGATATTTGGGTGGCCCTGTTCATGGTGCGATCTACAGTACTTCTCTGGTGGAGTGTCCTTGTTTAGAGAAGGTGGTTATAAGTGTGTTTAGGTGTGTACCCTGGACTTTCTCTTCAGAGAAAATTAGACTCATAGACTTTAAGGCCAGAACGGACCATCACGATCCTCTAGTCTGACCTCTTGCACCTTGCAGCCACAGAACTTCATCTACCCACTCCTGCAATAGACCCCTAACCTGTGGCTGAGTTACTGAAGTCCTCAAATCATGATTCAAGTTACAGAGAAACCACCATTTACACTAGCCGAAACCTACAAGTGACCTGTGCCCCTTACTGCAGAGGAAGGCAAAAGCACCCCCCAGTCTCTGCCAGTCTGACCGAGGGGAAAATTCCTTCCCCACCCCAATTAGACGCTGAGTATTTAGGCAAGACTCACCAGCCAGACACCTGGGAAAGAATTCTCTGTACTAACTCAGAGCTCTCCCTATCCAGTGTCCCATTGCTGTTGGGGATATTTGCTGCTAGCAGTCGCAGATCGGCTGCATGCCATTGTAGGCAGTCTCATCATCTCATCCCCTCCATAAACTTACCAAGCTCAGTCTTTTTGCCCCCACTGCTCCCCTTGGAATGGTTAGAAACCATCTAATTTCTTGTTGATGGCCAGTTTATAACCATTTATTCTTATGTCAGCATTGGTGCTTCACTTAAATATTGCCTCTCCTGCCTGGTATTTAGGTTTTCCATTCCTCTGATCATCACAGTAGCTCTTCCCTGTGCCAGTTCCAGCTTGAATTCATCTTTCTTACACATGGGAGACCAGAACTGCACACAGTGTTCCACATGAGGTCTCACCAGTGCCTTGTATAATGGTAAAAAGAAAAGGAGGACTTGTGGCACCTTAGAGACTAACCAATTTATTTGAGCATAAGCTTTCGTGAGCTACTGAATGCATCCGATGAAGTGAGCTGTAGCTCACGAAAGCTTATGCTCAAATAAATTGGTTAGTCTCTAAGGTGCCACAAGTCCTCCTGTTCTTTTTGCGAATTCAGACTAACACGGCTGCTATCTGAAACTTGTATAATGGTACTAACGCTTCCCTGTCTTTACTGGAATACCTTGCCTCATGCATCCTAAGATTGCATAGCCTTTTTCACAGCCGCATCACACTGGCAGCTCATAGTCATTCTGTGATCAATCAATACACCAGGTCTTTCACTTCCTTTATCATTTCTAACTGATACATTTCCAGCTTATAACACAAATTCTTGTTGTTAGTCCTAAGTGCATGCACCTTGCACTTTGTGCTATTAAATTTCATCCCATTTCTCTTACTCCAGTTTTCAAAGTTATCCAGATCTTCTTGTATGGTATTCCAATCTCTTCTGCATTTGAAATACCTCCTAACTTTGTGTCATCTGCATAAGAACGGCCATACTGGGTCAGACCAAAGGTCCATCTAGCCCAGTATCCTGTCTTTCGATAGTTGCCAATGCCAGGAGCCCCAGAGGGAATGAACAGAACAGGTAATCAGCAAGTGATCCATCCCCTGTTGCCCATTCCCAGCTTCTGGCAAACAGGCTAGGGACACCATCACTGGCCATCCTGGTTAATAGCCATTGATGGACCTATCCTCTATGAACTTATCTACATTTTTGTTAATTCTGTTATAGTCTTGGCCTTCACAATATCCTCTGGCAAGGAGTTCCACAGGTTGACTGTGCGTTGTGTGAAAAAATACTTCCTTTTGTTTGTTTTAAACCTGCTGCCTATTAATTTGATTTGGTGAACCCTAGTTCTTGTGTTATGAGAAGGAGTAAATAACACTCCCTTATTTACTTTCTCCACACGAGTCATGATTTTGTAAACCTCTATCATATCCCCCCTTAGTCATCTCTTTTCCAAGCTGAAAAGTCCTAGTCTTATTAATCTCTCCTCAGATGGTGGCAGTTCCCTACACCTAATCATTTTTGTTGCCCAATTTCTGAACCTTTTCCAATTCCAATCTGTTTTGAGATGGGGTGACCAAATCTGCATGCAGTATTCAAGATGTGGGCATACCATGGATATATATAGAGGCAATGTGATATTTTCTGTCCTATCATCTATCCCTTTTTTAATCATTCCCAACATTCTGTTCGCTTTTTTGATTGCCGCTGCACATTGAGTGGATGTTTTCAGAGAACTATCCACAATGACTCCAAGATCTCTTTCTTGAATGGTAACAGCTAATGTAGACCCCATCCTTTTATATGTATTGTTGGGATTATGTTTTCCAATGTGCATTTCTTTGTATTTATCAACATTGAATTTCATCTTCCGTTTTGTTGCCCAGTTTTGTGAAATCCTTTTGTAGCTCTTTGCAGTCTGCTTGGGACTGAACTATCCTGGGACTTAACTATCTTGAATTGTTTTGTCATTATTGTTGGGTGTGCTTCAAGGCACTGGAGCGCTTGGTCCTACAGCGCATATTACCCAATGTGGAGAGAATTTTGAGCCTTGACCAAGCCGGCTTTTGCCAAGGCCGTAGCACATGCGACCAAGTACTCACGCTGACCACATTTGTTGAAAATGGCTTCCAGAGAAACTTGAAAACAGACACTGTTTTCATCAATCAAACAACAGCGTATGATACGGTATGGCAAACTGGCCTGTTCGTGAAGGTATCACGGGTCCTGCTACCTTGGGTCACAGGTGTCATTGAACTGTTCCTCCACGATAGGCAGTTCAGAGTCCATATGAGGGAGAAGACAAGTGCTTGGAGATGACAGAGCAATGGGTTATCCCAGGGCTTTATGCTTTCTCCAACCCTTTTAAATTAATGACCTGCCAACAACAGAGTCACGAAAGTTCATTTGTGCAGACGACATCTGTTGCGGTACCCAGGCCTGGACGTTTTACGAGCTTGATGCCACCTTAAACCAGGGCATGATAACGTTACCTGACTCCTGTAAGACTTGGCACCTCCAGCCAAGTGTCATAAAAACAGTCTCCAGTTTGTTCCATCTTCATCATGACAACGCAACCTGAGAATTTCATTGTTTATTTGAATGGTCAGAAGGTGAAGCATGAAGTAGAACCATTCTATTTAGGTGTGACCTTCGCCCACACACTGAGTTACCATGCCCACCTGAAGTAGACTAAAGTTAAAGACTGAAGAATAGCAGCTAAAGTTAAGACACGCAACAATCTTCTTGGCAAACTGGCAGGTTCATCATGGGGTGCTCATGCTCCAACTTTGCGGATGTCAGCTCTTCCCACCTCCTATTCAGTGGTGGAGTATTGCGCACCAGTCTGGAGTCGATCGTCACATACCAAACTGGTGGATACAAAGTTATATGCTGCCATGCGTATCCTCTCTGGCACCCTGCGTCCAACTCCACTCCCATTGCTTCCAGTTCTGAGCAGTATTGCTCCTCCTCATAGCTAACAAGAGGTTGCCACTGGCAAGTTACTGGAGAAAGTACGTGCCAACTCAAGCCTGCCGCTGCACAATGACCTTTCTAAATCACTGCTGCACGTTTGCCATCATGTCGCCCATTATGGTCTCATGCGCCACTCCAGGATGTTAGGGTGGAAACATTCTGGCGAGAGGAATGGATATTGGTTATAATCCCCAACCAGTCCCTCGTTGCCAACTCCACAATTTGCCCGCCTGGTTTTGACCTGCCCCATCGCCAATGGTCCCTGTTGAACAGGTTCCAGACCAGGCAAGGTCTTTGTGCAGCCAACCAGTATCGCTGGGGCCTTTGTGACAGCCCTTTGTGCAGCTGCAGCACAAAACAGCCAATGACGCACAGTGTCAGTGAATGCCTGCTGAATAGGTTCAGCGGTGGCCTCGAAGAACTGCATCACGCCACTGAAGATGCTGTTGCTTGGGTAGATGACTATGCACACACTAAACGAATAGTTTTGTCTCATCTGCAAATTTTACCACCTCACTGTTTACCCCTTTTTCCAGAAATTTGCAAATTTTATTAGTACACTTCCACTTTTTCAGCCAAGGTCATTAATAAAAATTTTAAATAAGATTGGTCCCAAGACCGATCCCTGAAGAACTCCACTAGTAACCTCCCTCCAGCCTGAGAGTTCATCTCTCAGCATGACTTTCACTAGTTCCTTACCCACCTTTCAGTTCTCATTATTAATCCCCATCTCCAATTTAACTTATAATTTCCCATGTGGAACTGTATCAAATGCCGTACTGGTATATTAGACCTACAGCATTTTCTTTGTCTAAAAAAACAGTTGTTTTCTCAAAGAAAGATATCAGGTTGGTCTGGCATGATCTATCTTTTGTAAAACCATGTTGTATTTTATCCCAATTACCGTTCACCTCTATGTCCTAACTGCTTTTTCTTTCAAAATTTGTTCTAAAGCCTTGCATACAATTGAGGTCAAACATACAGGCCTCTAGTTACGTGGATCACCATTTTTCTTTCTTAAAAATGGGTACAATATTAGTAGTTCTTCAGACATAGGATACAACGCCTGAGTTTACAGATTCATGAAAAATCCTTGACGTTGGGCTTGCAATTTCATGTGTCAATTCCTTTAATATTCTTGGATAGAGAGTACCCGGGCCCCCAGTTTAGTCCCATTAAACTGTTTGAGTTTGACTTCCACCTTGGATGTGGTAATTTCTATTTCCATATCCTCATTTCCATTAGCCACCTTGCCATTACCCCTAAACTCCTCATTACGCTTATTAAAAACGAAGACAAAGTATTCATTATGGGGTTGAGCCTTTCCTAGATTAATTTTAATCTCCACCCCATCCTCAGTGCTTAGCAGTCCCACTTCTTACTTGTTTTCTTTTTATTTATGTGGCTATAGAACCTTTTACTATTGGTTTTAATTCCCTTTGCAAGGTCCAGCTCTGCTTGGCTTTTGGCAGTTCTCACTTTTTCCCTACACTTTCTGACCTTCAGCAGGTAGCTGTGGTATCTGAATGCCAAGTTGTATATTACAGATTTCTTGGTGTGTCTGGGTTGTAGCTGGATTTGTGGAGGTAAGTGTGGTGATCCATGGGGTTTTTGTATATAGTCGTTTGTAGGGTTCCATTGTTGAAGCTGATTGTGGTATCTAGGAAGTTGATGCTGATGTGGGAGTGCTCTTGAGAGAGTTTCATGAATGGGTGGTGGTGGTTAAAGTTGTGATGGAAATCTCTGAGGGAATATAACTTTCAGGAACAAGTTTCAGAGTAGCAGCCGTGTTAGCTCACTTCATGCTGTAGCTCACGAAAGCTTATGTTCAAATAAATTTGTTAGTCTCTAAGGTGCCACAAGTACTCCTTTTCTTTTTGCGAATACAGACTAACACTAGTACTCCTTTCCTTTCAGGAACAAGTTATTTGTGAAGAAAAATCATAGTACAGTAAAAATGATCCGTACAAGAGTCTCTGATGTCCTCAACAGTTTCATTAATCAAACTGTCAGAGCACCTTTGAACTTTGGGGACTCTAATTTCATTTTGGCCTCTTATTAAAAGTTACATTATTATGCTAGCTCTTCAGCCGATCTTCCAGATGCAGAATATGTTCTTGATTAGTGCTTCATATTTAGCTCTGTTCCTATCACAGTTCTTTTCTGAATATCATCCATGCTGATTTTCTAAATTGAATCGTCAGACAAACAGCTGCATTTATTTTAATTGTAACAACAGAACAGATTATCCAGACTCTCCAGTTACAGTTCTGCTAATTATTTGTATCATAACACTTGAAGCAGTGGACAACAGCATCCCTGTTTTCCATTTGTGGAGTGGCTTTTTGTGCCAAGTAATCTAAAGGAGTTCTACAAAAGATGTAGACCAATTTATGAATGTTCTTGTCAGTGCCAAACTAATTAAATTGAGTTTTCAGTTTTGATTTAAGGAGGACCCGAGCACCAGTATCCTAGACACCTCTAGACAAGGAGTTCTACAGACATTGTGGTTAATGGCTGGAGAATTGGCCGCTAAATATGGGAAGTTTAGGAACTGTAGTTAACTTGGTGTGCATTGGATGACCTCTCCTAGACTTTGATGTATAATGGATGATCAGAATTGAGAGAGAGAGAGAGAGAGAGTATGTATGTTTTAACCTCAATCCTGAAGGGCCTTAGAGGTCAATCAGAGCACTTTGAAACGAATGCAGAGTCTGAATGACAACTAAGGTAATTGAGCCAGAGGTAGAGTTCTGTGATTGTTCCATCTGGTGCTACTCAGCAGCAGGAGTGCTCATTCTGTGCCAGCTGTTGTTTTGTTAATTGTGCGTGCAGAGAGAACAGCGTAAAGGGCACTAATAGAGTGTAACCAGGGCAAAACATAGTGATGAACATGGAAGTACAGAATTATCGATTTCAGGGAAGGGAAAGATCTGTAAGACTATCCCCCTGGCAGTGCAGGACTTCCACACAAGCACCAGACACATGCAGCATACTAATCAAGCGGCCCACCTTCAGTGTCCATGAGGAAGCCGTTTCTGATCACACTTACAGCCATCATTCCCAAGATGTACAAACTGGAGGATTATAAACCGGTTTGTTCTAGTCTGGAGCAATGAGATAAACAGAAGCAGCAGGCTCAGCCCCTGAGGAGCATCCTGTGTTACTCGGTAAACACACTGATAGAAACTCACAGCAACTCTATTTGAGCTTTGGGGGGATTCATATCCAGAGCTCCTCAAAGAGAAGGTCAGCATGATGCAGGTGGTAAGGAAGAGTGGAAAATGGGAAAATCATCCAGAACCAGAGGGGAGCTTGTAGGATCCCTTTCCCCCCCACTACCCAACTTCTGATTAGCTAATGGCTAGCACACAAGAGACTCACCATTAGAGCTCCCTTCGCTCTATTGTATAGCCAGATCCCTAGTATCGTTTCCTAGAGAGGCTCAGCCTATTGGCACGTAACACAAAAAGCACAGGGATTGACTTAACAAGTGCAGAGATAACTGGGAGGGATACAACACTTCACCAACCCATCGTCCCAGTTAGCCTTCCAGGCTCTGTCAAATGTGCGAGCTCCTTGGGGATACCGCTACCAAGATTAACACAAAGATGGGGCTTCCTTGCAGAGTCACCGTTTACGGGATTCCTTGGAGCTAGGTTCTCAAGGTGCAGGCGTGATGCAGGTGTGCCCCGAATAACGGAAGAATTGGGTCCAGCCATACCTTTGGGTGCCCTCAAACCACCCAAGATCTTTGGCGCTTCAGCAGGCTTTATACTAGAGCAGCACATCTGCTCAGCATGGCTGCCATCTCACTAATATCTTTCAGCGCTGCTTTCTTCCCCTCATGAGGCAAAGCCTGGGGCTCCCTTTTCAAGGGAATACCCCCCACCAGGGGTGGGGCCCACCTTGTGTTTAAACTCTCCAGATCCATTGTATTTTCTTCCCTTTGTCACAGACAGCATTCTAATTGATGAATGGCTTTCCCTCGTGGCTCTAGTGAGTCTCTCCTGGCTATCGGCCACTCTGTCTAAAAGAAAGGTGACAGCTGCAGTGCTCATGTTCCTTCCCCTCTCCATCCCTAAGGGAAAAAGGCTCCCCACTAATTGATGCTGATTGAAATATAAAGTATTTCTACAAAAAATCAGTAAAATAGATGTCTTGCTCCACTAAAAGCTTTCTGTTAGATTAAATTTTATGTTTATGGCTTACGTACAAACTACCTTTCCAGTGAGGTCATTGTGCCAGGGGCAATTACTGACATTTCCACAAAACTTTATTCCCTTGAATTTATAGAGTAAAACACTGTGAGTGGCAGCCTTGCAGCCAGCGCACCTGGCTAAAGTGTGGCCCATCCATAAGAGTGAGGTAGTCATCCATATTGAGGTAGTCATGAGGTAGTCTTTATTCTATAGGGATACAGCCACATGTCCTGTCATAGAATGTTTCATCTTGAACTGGGCAGTCATCGGCAGTTGTCAGTTCACAAGAAGAAAGATCATTGTGTGCAGGAAGCTATACTCTCCGCAGAAGCTCCACCATATTAATGTGGAAGGTGGCTCAGATGTGTTTCCAAGAGTGGTGTCCCTTCCTAACAAGCTGCCAGTGCATCTTTCAGTCAGGCAACATTGACAAACCCTGGTGGAAAGATTTCGCTTAAGCATTCTAGGGATACCTCTTAAAAACTTGAGGTTATTTCAAAGACCATGGGCCATGTTGGCTACATTTTCACTGATGTGTGCAGCTGTCTCTCTGGGTCACAAGTAAGAAGCAGTCTCTGAGATCACCCAGTCTCAGCCCATCTCTAAAGATCGGGACCTTGAACTGGATTCAGAGGCAAGTGAGAGCCAGTGAAAACACTCAGCCCCATTGTGATATATTTTCAGCAGCCTGTCCCACGCAGGGTGGGCTGCCAGATTTTGCATTAGCTAGAATTTCTGCCTGGAATCTTTGTTCCTCCCATTACTAATTATTTGACCTTCCTCTGGTCAAAAGTTGATATTGACTCAGCAAAGCAGGCATGACTGCTCCATTTGTATACATCTAAAATCACCTTGTTAGAAAAATACACTGGGTTTTGGTGCATCAGCTCATAGCAAAGGCAGATTTGATACAAAGAGACTGGCCTTGGTCACAGTTCAAACAAATGAACCTGTGAATCTGAAGTTTTGCACTTTAAAATAAGTTATTTATGACTGTTCATTTCCAAACAAAAGTGGTTATGTTCTAATGTGCATGCAGTCAGAAATTCATAGTTTTTACCAAAATGACTGCAGTAAAAGCATTTCAGTAATTATGGAAACCTTGGAAAGGAAAAAGTGAATAAACAACATCACTTTTAGCAGCTTCTGTATAAAGCCAGAGTTTGCTATAGATGAGTTAATAGAACATCCCAGATATCAGTAGATAGATATCCTGCCACTATAACATTTAAGGAAAAGCATTTTAAAGATTCAAATGAGTGTACGTTTCCACCCTATCTAAAGTAAGAGAGTAGCTCATTTTTGGCAACTTTAGATTTTTCTGCTCTAATGCTTGTTCGAAAATGGAGTCTCTCGCCTTTAGAAATCAATGCATTTACTGAGATCCTTTTGCACGTGTTGCTTCCAAATAGAAACTAAGGGTGAAATCCTCCTGCCCCTCTTGCGTACCAGCTGAAGGCACAAAACGCAAAGCAGCCAACAGAGACTTTGCAGTCCCCTATGCACCACAGAGCTGAGCTCCTTGCTGATTCCTGTTTCACATATAATATTGAGGTAGTAATGGGCAGTCAGGGAATGATGGGGTGTGGCTAATAGCCCTGTGAGCAGAACGGATCCAGTGGACACATTTGGTGTAGTGGGGACCCATCTACCTCCAGTCCCTCCCTTTGACTAGGGAGGAGGAGTCCATGACAGTCATCCCCATGTTGTCCACCTGCTCAAAGCCTGTTTACTTGGGCTGCGTGTGGGAGGAGTGGGGGGGCGTGAATTTCACCCTAGCTGACGGCTATGAATGACATATACAATAGGGAAGAAGAGAAATAATTTTAAATTGATCACGTTTATCCTTTCAGAGAGTAGGGCCGTTCCCCAGGAGCAGAACCACAACTGCTGCGTACATTGAAAATTCCAGTTCCACTCCAGACAGATAAATGTGGCACAAAATACATTGGAGGCTGAAATGATAAACTGCTTAACTAACATGAGCAATGGACACGTGTTTGCTGGGATGAGTATTAAGCCCTGTAGACTGGTGAAATCAAGCTGTTCAGCTAATTCAAATGCTTTAAATTGGAGTTTTCTTTCCACTTATGTGGGCTTGTTCATGTTCATTTTCTTTTTGCCAGCCTTTAAAGTGGTCACAGTGCACGAGAGCCTCAACTGGTGTAAATGAGCATAGCTCCAAAAACATCAGTGGACCTACAGCACCTTACACTGGTTGAGGATCTGGCCCAGTGCACATGTGTGTGAGTTTGCTCTTGGTAGTAACAATTGTGTTTGTCTTGGGGACAACAGCAGGTAGTTATGGGCACGTAATAATACGGTCAAGCAGATGAGAGATTGCATTAGATATACATTAAATGTACTGTGATTGGGGCAAGAAGCTTAATGAGATAGTGATATCCTTCAAGATTAGCTATTTTCACAATCAAGGTGTATTTTATTTTTACTGAAGAAAATGTTTTACACTGCTACTAAATGAAAAATCTGACGGGAAGGGGGAGTAGAAAGCTTGTTTGGCTGATACCTGAACTCAAGCTCTGAACCGGTTTGCTGAGGTCGTCTAGAGAATCCTCTTTCAAGATCCCTGACTGGTTAGTCTTGCTCACATGCTCCGGATCCAGCTGATCACCAGCTTTCGGGTCAGGAAGGAATTTCCCCCAAAATCAGTTTGTCAGGGACCTTGGAGTGGGCTGGCCTTCCTCTGCAGCCTGGAACGGGAGACACCTGCTGGGATTGCTTGGGCAGATCTCACCTAAACAATTCTCTGCCATTGCCAGGGCCTCAGGCACCTTAATCTATCCTGTTCTCTCCTGGTTTCACACAGTTGACTCTCACGAGGAATGAAGTGCTTTGGTCTAGCTAAAGTCTTTGGGCTTATTATATAGGGATATCTGGGTGAGAATTAATGGCCAGTGTTATACAGGAGGTCAAGGAGATGATGGAGTGCTCCCTTCTGACCTTAAACTGTGTGAACCTTTTTGAGTTACAAGGAAACTGTACTGTAATGTTCTGAATATTCACATTGTGAGAAGCATTTCTCACGATGTATAAAAGGTGCGATGTGTTTAAAAATAACAATTTGAATTACAGTTGATATCTCTGACAGCGTGGGTGGGGAGATGTCTGGCTTGGCAGTGTGAGGACCTATTGTCAGAGATGTTAAAACTGCTCCCCAGCTTTATCAATTAAATGCAGAGATGGGCCCTCAACTTTGGGCTGTCTGAAATCCTGATCCCAGTTTTCCAGCTTGAGCCAAACTGTAGTGAATAAAAGAGATCTTATGGTCAACCTTTATACAATAAGGGTTTTTGTTTTTAGGGGAACATGGGTAGGGTACCATCTTGACAATCTGGAGACCTTGATTCTATTCCTAGCTCTGCCATTGACCTGCTGAGTGACCTTGGGTAAGTCATGTGACCTCTCTGTGCCTTGGTTTACCCTCTATAGAAAGGAGCAATGATACTCTTACAGCTTTGTAAAGTACTTTGTGGCCTAGGGAATGAAGAGTGCTAGATTGGCATCAAGTATTATTATTATTGGGTTTTAATTTATGGTTAAATCAATTTAGTTTGCAGATTCCTTGGCATCTCCCTTCGCGCTGTCACAAAGGTGCCATTTTTCAGCCAGATGGCTGCCACACAGGAAGCTTAGCTAAGGCATGTCATCTGCAGTTTCAAAATGACAGTTCCCAATTTGCACTCAGCGAGAGGACTGTTCCACTGCGTGGATATGAAGGATGCTGCACTGAGCAAACTGGAGACCGCTTTCTTTGAAAGGCTTTTTTCTCCTCAGTGATCGATTTTTCTAAGTCACAGCCTGGATCACCTCTGAACCGCAGCAAAATCCTAATCAATTAATGCCGCTGTGTGTTGCAGCCACCAGCTAAGCCTCGTCCAACTGGTGCCAATAATGGGTATCGATCCCATGGCAAGTGTCAGTTTGTTAGTGCCATATGTGCCTGATTTGTTTGTTTTGATGCTGTTCAATGAATGTCTCCTCCTGCTGCTGGGCTGGGTAGGGGGGGAAAAGAAAGCCCCAGGCTAATTATTAAGCCTTGTGATTCCCAAGGCAGTAATGCTGATGGGCTGCTGATAATTGAACGGCAATCTCTCAAGTGCGTCAGGGGCTGCTCATGCTCCGGCTCAGCTTATTGAGCGGTTGTGTCAGTTAATTCCGTCAAAAATTGCTTCACAAAGCCATAGAGCCCATTTTTTTATTGCGAGCAAGGGCCGAAGGTGCTGTGATTCTTCTTGGTTATACAGTCCAAGGGTGAAATCCTGGCCCCACTTAAGTCAATGGCAAAACTCCCATGGGTTTCAGTGCTGCCAGGATTTCACCCCAAGAGTTCAAAATCCCCCATGTTCTACAGGAGCAGCATGACTCTGTTTCTTACAGGAACTCGGTGTATTTGGTGGAATTCTCCCCACAAAGCAGGAAATAGGCTGAAGACGGGAGGACAGCAAGACTACTAAATGGATGAATAATCCATGGACTAGATTTTCCATAGCTCTTACTTGGCCACTCAAGGGAATAAAGGGGCATAAAGCCCCTCTGCCCTTTGCTCCCAACTGCAGCTCCAGCTCTGAATGTGGGGATAAGGGGCGAGCAAAGGCTGACCCCCTGATACTCCCTATTGTGAGAAAGTGGGCAGGGAGGGAGAGAGAAGGGTGGGGAGTTGGAGGAGCTTTGGGTCTGCCCCTTCCTCTTCCTCCCAGCCAGGCACACAGTAAGGGCTTGTCTACACAGGGATGTTATTTTGGAATAGGGCAAGATGTGCATTCAAAGAACTATAGCTATTCCAGGATAAGAGGGTCCACCCAGGGAGTTGTTCTGGGATAGCTACAGTGGAACAGTTATTTGGAATATCTTTTTCAGTCAATGTAGATAAGCCCTAAGTTGCATCCTGAAAAGAGAAGGAGTGACTGACTGTCCCACATCAGAACAAGGGGGGCTCAGGGGAGGAATTGTGCCTCTCTGAGTCTCAGTTCCATAGGTACCGACTCTGGGGGAAAAAAAGGTGGGCGCACCCACTGGCAGCCCCCCATCAGCACCTCCCGCCCACTGGCAGCCCTGCCAATTGGCGCCTCCCCCTTCCCCCCCAGCACCTCTTGCCCGCCTCTTGCTCAGCTGTTCCACGGCGTGCAGGAGGCGCTGGGGCACACGGGAGAGGAGCGAGGGCGGGGAGCATTGCAGGGAAGGGGGTGAATGGGGCGGGAAGAGGCAGGACAGGAGCATGGCAGTGGCAGGAAGAGGCAGGGTGAGGGTGGGGCCTTGGGGGAAGGGGAGGAGTGGGGGTGGGGCTTGGGGCAGAGCCCAGGGCGGAGCACCCCCTAGCAAAGGGGCAGGCAAACTTTTTGGCCTGAGGGCTGCATCAGGTTTAGGAAATTGTATGGAGGGCCGGTTAGGGGAGGCTGTGCCCCCCCCCCGGTCCCCTGCCCCACCCACCCGCCCCTGCTCACTGTCCCCTGACCACCCCCAGAACCCCTACCCCTGACTGCGCCCCCCAGGACCCCTGCCCCACCCTCCCACCCCTGCTCACTGGCTCCTGACTGCCCACCCCGGGACCCCTGCCCCATCCACCCGCCCCTGCTCACTGTCCCCTGACCGCACCGAGAACCCCTACCCCTGACTGCCCCCCACTGCCCCATCCAACCCTCCTTCTCATTCCTGACTGCCCCCAGAATCTCTGCCTCTGACTGGCCCCCGCCGCCCCATCCAACCCCCCGTCTCCTTCCTGACTGCCCCGCACAGGACCGCTTCCCCCATTCAACCCCCCAATCCCTGCCCTCTGACTGCCCCGACCCCTATCTATACCCCTACCCCCTGACCACCACCCTGAACTCCGCTGCCCTCTGTTCAACCCCCCCGCCCCCTGACTGCACTGCCTGGAGCACCGGTGGCTGGCAGCGCTACAGCCATGCTGCCCGGCTGGAGCCAGCCACACACCGCGCAGCACAGAGCCCTGGGTCAGGCCGGGCTCTGCAGCTGCGCTGCCCCAGGAGCTCACAGCCCCCCTGCCCAGAGCATTGTGCCGGCAGCGAGGTGAGGTGAGGCTGCTCGGGAAGGGGAACAGCAGGGGAGGGGACAGGGACTAGACTCCCGGGTAAGGAGCTCAGGGGCCGGGCCGGAGGGTCCCTAGTTTGCCCACCTCTGCCCTAGCACATTAGGAAGTCGGCGCCTATACTCAGTGCCCCCCTGCACCTTCTCTCGGGACAGCGCAGACACATGCTGCCCCTTACTCTGGGCCGAGCCTAATGTCTAGATCTAGCCCTATGTGAGGATTGAAGCATTTCAAGCGTGAGCGGGTACATCTGACAGGGCATCACCATTCTGTGCTTGGCTGTTACATTACTGTTTAAAATAACAGTGGCTGTTTGTATGTTGAGTTTCCATCGTATTGTCTATCCGAGGTGCAAGAAGCACTTCTTCAACATGCCTTCAGAACTAGAAATCCAGAGTACAGCAGGCATCAAATACAACCATTAAAATTAAAAAACAAAAAAACAAAAATTGTCTTATTCCCCCCCTGAGAAGAGGGGAGAAATCCACGTTGTCAGATGTGAGTCGCGTTGCTTAGGCACAGATAACACAGCGATGGGTATGGCATAAAAACCAAAATAGGGCAGAATGGCCAGTGGCAGTTGCATTTCTCTGCAAAGTGAAATGAGCAACAATGAAAACAAATGAGTTTTCCTTAGAGGGTGCAAAGAGCAGTGGGTGTTACTTAAAGTGAGGTTGGTTTGATGTCTAAATATATGTGATGTGAGACTTTCCTATCCTCACAAAATGTGTTTGCAGTAGTTCAAGGAACCTAACATTACCCAAAAGTGTGTGTGTGTCGGGGGTGGATTTTGTTCCCTAATTTAAAAGCATAGCATATCTCTAATTAACCCTGTTCTGATACCACTTTTAGGATCCAATGTCCATCCCCCAAGATAGCGGCCCGATTCATCCTTACCCTGCACCTTGTGCAGACATTTACACCAGTGCAATGTGGGTGTAAAATGATGCTGTTCTGATTTCGTGGCATTTCACATCCAGTTTGCACGGGTCTAAGTCAGTGGTTCTCAACCTTTTTGGGTTCAGGGACCCATTTGGAAACCTTGATAGCCTGTTGCAGTCCAGTAAATAGCCTAGTGCAAAAAACACCTGGTTACTAAATATTTCTTACCCCCCATATATAATATATACATTAACATAATAAGTACTGAGAACTTAATAGGTACACTGTGCGTACCATAGTGGTTGCTCCTGCCGCTCCTGCCCTGTGGGGCTGCCAGGGCTCAGCTCCCCGCTCTAGGCCTTGTGACCTCCGGGGTTGCAGCACCACTTAGGTTTGGCTCAGCTCCACCGAGGGGGAGCCAGCCAGCCATCTTGTGTGAGTGGTGTGGTGACCTGGCGCACAGGGTCACAGTGCCACTCACTCAAATTTGGCCTAGCCAGCCCCTCCGTCATCATGACGGAGGGGAAGCAGGGCCAAACCTGAGTGGTGCTGTGACCTCAGACACTAGATTCCAATGCCTGGAGCTGGGAGCTGACCCACGCCAGTTCCATGGGACCATTGCTTCAGGAGCTGCCACTGTGGGGTGACTGCAGTGCAAGTATGGGGTGGGTTCTGCACCCCCCACCCCTCAGGGTCTCCCACATCCTCAGGGGCAGGACCCAACCTCCTCCCCTCCTGGGCTTCCCACAAGACCCTTTGACACATTCTGGTGACCCAATTTTGGGTCGCGACCCACAGGTTGAGAAACCCTGGCCTAAGTGACTCAGCACAACATAATGCTTGTTTTCACTGCTGTGTTAGCTCAAATTATCCGTACTCCACTCTTCTGGATTTAACCTAGCCTGAGTGGGAGCAGCGCTGCTGCAAACCTGCACTCAAGCTGTACAGAATAGCTGTGTTCCCACTGTATTACCAACTGCAGCATCAGCAGTATGCCAGCTTCAACCCACCCCCCTGCTTGCTTGCGTTTAAAGCATCACTTAACTCAAACTAAAGATTTTTGTGTACCCCTGGGAGTTTGGTTAGGGGCAGCACTCAGTTTGCACCTCGAGCTAACACTGTAGTCGACACAAGCCTATAGAACTGGGCCCTTAATCTTAAACTGAATTCCCATGAAAGGGTAAACCTTTAATTGTATTTTAATTTAATCTCTCAGCCTAGGCACTGTGGCATATACAGGAGAAAACTGAAAATAGCTCCTCCTTCCTACTAGCCAGTGGTCGACCTCTCCCAGTTGTTAAATGCTTTAGCAAAGCATGTGATGCATGGGACTGAGATCACAGCCTGTTCTTCAAGCTAGATGTGTTTTGAAATAGTTCGGTAGAAATTCAGATCCCCATCAAGCATATTGACAGACAGAGCCAAATTTCCAGCTAGCCTCTCTCAAATACACTTTCCTGTTTGCAAACCGATCACCCTCCTTTGCTCAGTCTGTGTGCAGGGATGCCTCTCTCTGAGTTCAAGTGGGTGCCATGCAAATTGGTCATGAATGCGGATTGGAAAGTGGCTCAAAAATTTGGTCCAAAATATCTAATGGCTACAGCACAGAGCAAGTAGTAAAGCGGTGATGGGGGGTGTTGGGCTCCTGTAAATTGCCTGTAGAGTGGCTATTGTGCAGTTCTCCTGGTCGGTCTCCCCCAGTTAGAACCCCTTCCTTACTTAGAGAGTACCTTATATGTCCTCAGTGTTGCTGCAGAAATGAGATTAACCCATTAGAGGTTTTTAAGGCTCGGCTTGACAAAGACTTGGCTGGGATGATTTAGCTGGTGTTGGTCCTGCTTTGAGCAGGGGATTGGACTAGATGACCTCCTGAGGTCTCTTCCAACCCTAATCTTCTATGATTCTATGACGTGCTTTCCAACACATGTTCTTAAATTCCGTTTGAAAGGTTTTTTTCAACCCCTTTGCCTGCTAATGACATTTGCTTTGTTATTTTTGATGGAAATCTTCATACCTCTCCCGGTCAATTTTTTAATAGTTTACAATGAAACTATATGAATATGGTTTCTCTGCAGCAAAATTAAAATGTCCCTGGCAGGAAGCCTTTTTTCCTTTGCGTGCTATAATATCTGTGAAGTCAGGATCAATGAAAATTTGCAAAAAAAAAAAAAGGTTATTATCTACAGCTTCTTTCAAGCAACCAGCAGACTAAGCCACGGAAATCTTCTTTTCCTCCTAAATCCAGCATGAAAGATTCTTCATGAAGCATTCCTATTCTGGAGATTAACTAATTGCACAGTAATCAATCATTTTCATTGCACAGTCACATATAGTGATTTCTTCCCTCCGTGCAAATGGAGCAATGTTTTAAAGGCAAAACACTGCTCTGGGTACAGGAGGATTAAGCAGAATTTATTGGAGAGCAATTAAAATACTGGTTAGAATAATTTGTTTTTAAGGCTGACTTTCACATCAAAGTAAAGATATCTGAAGAGTACACCGGGCTGAAGAACAATAAAGCCGTCATTTCCAGCCATCCATTATGCATCCCAGGAGTTTAAATTAATAGAGTGAGCTAAGAAGTCGTAAAGATTTACAGGGGAGTGAATAGAATGAAGCAGCCTCAAGCCGGAGTTTGAAATAGGAGTCCAGGTGCTGCATTAGAAAAGGCGCGCCGGTGATACCGCAAGAAGTTTGCTTTTGTTTCTTGCAGCTTTAGCTTTCCTTCATTTCTGCACGTAAAGGCCAAGTCCTATTTGTGTGTGTAAAAAGCTGAGTCACAAGGAGAAGCAGAGCAACTGCCCTGTGCCTTCTGCTGGCAGGGGAACCCAGCCAGTGCAAGATTCTAAATGACTGGCCAATTCAGGGCCCTATCCATCCCGTCTGGGAAGACTTCCATTGATTTTAATGGAAGTTGGCTCAGACACTTAATGCACTGCAGCGTTCTTTGCTGCTGCTTTGCTGTTGTCACAAATTGTTTGGTTGTCCTTCTGCTGGCTGCATCTGCTCCTTTTGGCTTGGGAACTAGCTGTTCTCGTCCCTCCACCCCTTAACCGTAGCCCCTGTGGCTGCAGAGGTCCACTCACTTGGCATTTGATTTAGGTCTGTAGTGTAGACCTGGACTTAGTGTGGGCAGATCACTTAGTGTTTGTCTACACAGGGACACTCAAGAAAGTTAATCTGAATTAACTGAAGGTGAGAATTTAAAGAGGATTAGCCCTGGTACACACTATAAACCTATGTCAATATAACTACGTCCGTCGCTCAGGGGGTTGGAAAATCCACACCCCTGAGTGATACTAACCAAATTCCCAGTGTAGACAGAGCTCTGGTAGCTACCACCTCTTGGGGAAGTGGAGTACCTATGCCAAGGGAGAAGCCCTCCCGTTAGTGTAGGTAGCATCTTCACTAAGTGCTACAGCAATGCAGCTGCCTCGGTGCATCTGCACCGCTGAAACACTTTAGGTACAGACAAGCCCCTGGTTGACTGCATTTAACCCTGTATGCATATTCTTATTCAGAATTAAAGTGACCTTAATTCGATTTAGTTTAATTCACTTCTAGAGTGAATTAAACTAAGGACAAGTCTGTACTACAAAATTGAGTTGACCTAAGTTACATTGACTTACAGCCACTGAAGTAATTAAACTGCTTTTGGATGTCCACACTATGCTGCTTGTGTCAGCAGGTGCATGTTCTCACCAGGAGTGCTTGCATCAATTTAATTGTCAGTGTGGGGCATTGTGGGATGGCTTCTGAAAGGCAGCAACAGTCGATGTAAGCAACGCAGCGTCTACACTGACACTGCATCGACCTAACTACATCGACATAAGCACTACGGCCTTCGCGGAGGTGGAGTTATTAAATCAGTGTAGTGGGTGAGCTACATGTATAGACACTTACAGAGTTAGGTCTATAGTGTAGACCAAGGCTAAATCAGATTTTGGCTACTTTAATGCTGAATAAGTGTCCACACAAAGGTTTGATGCAGTTTAGTTAATACACTTTAAAAGATCATTTGGGTTAACTTTTGTGAGTATCCCCGTGTAGACAAGCCCTTAGCCTCTCTGTGACTCAGTTCCCCATTTGTAAAATGGGGATAATTGTACTTCGATACCTTACAGAGCTGTTTGAGGATCAATACTTCAAACTGAGCCACTCAGCTACTACGGTGATGGAGACTCGATTAGAACCGTAGCTAAAGAAACATTGCCGTTTAATTTCAGAACAGGATTTTCAAAAGTGTCCAGTGATTTTGGTTGCCCAGTTTGAGCCAGCCATTTCATGGCCATGTGCCCTGTGTGCTCTCTCTTCACTGGGAAGCCCATGAGTGTCCCAGTGAACAATTAAAAAGTGTGTGCAGCTGGCACTGATTCAAGCTTTCCCTGAGACTGGAGTTAAGGAGGTGCTGGAATGTATTGTGAACAAGATCACTGAGCCTGCCTCACCAGACAAATTCCATTTTAGGTGGCATCTGGCCTTCACAGGTGGGTGCTCAGTGCTTTTGAAATATCAAGTCCCTTTAAGGTGTCTCAGGCTGGTCACCCAAAAATGAGGGCACTTCTGAAAATCTTGATCTATCCAGCCAACGAAGATCCAATGACCGGAAGTTGAAGCAAGACAAATTCAGACTGGAAATAAGGTGCAAATGATTAACAATGAGGGTAATTAATCAACACAACAATGTATTAAGGGGTTGTGCTAGATCCTCCCACGCTGGCAATTTTTAAATCAAGATTGGAAGTTTTCCTAAAAGAGATGTTCTAATTCCAACAGGAATCAATTCAGGGAAGTCATCTGGCCTATGTAATACAGGTGGCCAGATTAGATCTGGCTCAGAATCTATGAGTATGTCTCTCGATTTTGCTACTGTACTTGTTACCATGAAAAATGAGAGCCATTATCTCACACATGTATTTCCACACATTTCATTTGACTAGGTGCAACCATGTGTTATATTCCATAAGAACAACAATTCAACATCCTAGCAATAGGAAGTTATCACCTGGCATGAAATATATGTCTTTTTTTAAAGCTTATTGTAATCCATCCTTCCACTCACTCACCATATTCTTCTGAAAAAAGAAAAGGAGTACTTGTGGCACCTTAGAGACTAACCAATTTATTTGAGCATAAGCTTTCGTTAGCTACAGCTCACTTCATCGGATGCATTCGGTGGAAAATTCTGGGTGGGGTTTCTGTCAGCCACTTAGCAAGGTATTTCAATGTGCTAGCAAGATGAATTGACGTACTTAATAAGAAAGTAGCACTGGTACTAAATGATACAGTCTGATGATAGCTACTTCCGTTTGTCTCCAAGTGGCTGACAGAAACCCCACCCAGAATTTTCCACTGAATGCATCCGATGAAGTGAGCTGTAGCTCACGAAAGCTTATGCTCAGATAAATTGGTTAGTCTCTAAGGTGCCACAAGTACTCCTTTTCTTTTTGCAAATACAGACTAACATGGCTGCTACTCTGAAACCTGTCATATTCTTCTGGTTTATCTCCTGAACTCACCGATTCTGTGTCCTTTGTAAGTAGATCCAGGTGGCCTTTGAAAATACTTTTGACAGTGGTGGTACTGAGACCTACGGGGATGGAGGGAATAGCTATTTGCAAGGCATGTTCAAACAAGGGGAAGGACAAGGGTTACATCGCAAAGTGGTGGACAAAGCTACCAGTTCATAGATACAGCAGAATGAATGGAAAAGAAATAGCCTTTGCATATCCCAGGCTTGAACTAGTTTTCTCATCCTTCATTCCTGCTTCAGACTTCAAGGTTTGTCTTTAGGTTTGGTTACACTGCACTCTACCTGCTGGGAATGGCTCTGTAGCAAATGTAACTATTGCTCAGTATTGGTCACAGCTGGTAGAGTCTCTGTTTGGAATTGGCCCAGCATTGGGTTGGATTAACATTCAGCCTGAATTACCTTTCATTACACGAGAGGATGGAAGAGAGATCAGGGTTTAGATAAGCATGGAGAATCTCAGGTTACTGCTCTCTGTACTGTTCCTGCCTTGTAGATAAACAAAACTCTTCAGTTTTGAGGGCTGACAGTCAGTTAACCTTTACTTAACCTTCACTAGCGCAATAGCAAACCTCTCCCCCCATGCAACCCCCAAATAACCTTTCAAAAATAAATACATCAAAGGGAAGGAAAGCAGCAGCCTGGTCTCACAACACAGCTTTGTGTCACCGAGCACATGGTCATAGTCCCTTGCATAAAGAAAATGAATTCTGACACTTAATTCCCCATCACGTTAAGAGGTTTAGCACTTGCTATGAACAAGGAGTATGTTTCTTTACCTTGGGAGAAGCACTGTACATAAAGATTAATTTAGTTTCTTCCAACTAAGTTCCTCTGGGGTCTGCTTCTGTTTCCAGTGCTTGCGTTTGGAAATATCAGTGTGTAACCTCTCTTAGAAAGTGTTGAGGGAAGAACAACTAGCTCTCCCGGTGTAAGTGTTTAAAATAAGCATGTCACCATTTTCCAAGGAATTTCAGCTCTTATGGTCTATGTAGTATTCTGATTTTTTAATATTTCTATTCCAGAAACATCTAGCAGCCCCATTGTGCTAGGCACTGTATTCACTTACAGAGGGATAGGCAGTTCCTACCCTGGAGGGCTTGCCATCTAAATAAGCAAGAGGGGCAAAGATAGGATGGGAATCAGAGGGTGAAATGGTTTGCCCACGATCACACGATAGTTCAGTGGCAAAGCTAGGAATAGGACCCAGGTCTCCTGACTCCCCATCCAGTGCCTTATCAATTGCCTCCAATGAGACTTGAGGTTTTGCCAACATGTACGTTTCAGGACCAAGTTTTAGCAGAGGCAGAGTTGTGTGTGCACATGCATCCGCTTTCTCATGCGCAAAGGCAGGGTTTTTCTTGCACAGAGGTGAGTGTAGGTTGTGCTTTGCTTTTAGAAAATATGGCTCCTTGTGTACAGTAACTGGATACTTCTGGATTTCTAAGTAATTTCTTGATTTCTAACCGCATGGATCTGTCTTTCAAATGGTGAGAGCTCGGTATTCTTCCTTCTTGAATTGAGCTTCTTTCAATCTTGCTAGAGTTTAGTCACTTTACAAAGGCTCACGGCAAGTAGAAAAACGGGGCTGAACTCACCAAAGACCCAAACTCTGCCCTGCCCCTTAGTGGGTTTGACAAGGCAGCTGAGAGTCATAGAGTCCAAACCCAGAATGGAGCATCAGCTAATCAAATTGGACCTCCTGTATATCTCAGGCCACCAGCACCACCCAGCTCACACTAACCCCAACAAGCAAAATCAGATCCAGGTATTACAGCCCGGAGTTACTCTGTGTTCATTCAGCAGTTGGCACAATAGGCCCCAATCCTGGTCGGGGCTTCTAAGAAGGGCTACAGTGCCAGTATAAATAATAATTCTTTGCCTGTATGTATTGAATTTCTAATCATTGTGGTCTTGAGTTATCCATTGTAACCAACTTCCTGGCTGTTTTGCCCCTTTTCATAGCATCCTGTTCCACAACTGTAGCCACTAAACCAGGGGTAGGCAAACTTTTTGGCCCGAGGGCCACATCTGGGTATGGAAATTGTATGGCGAGCCAGGAATGCTCACAAAATTGGCGTTGGGATGAGGGCTCTGACTGGGGGTGTGAGCTCTGGGGTGGGGCCAGATATGAGGCATTCAGGGTGCTGGAGGGGGCTCATGGCTGGGGCAAGGGGTTGGGGTGCAGGGTGGGAGTGAGGCCTCTGGCTGGGGGTGCGGGCTCTGGGCTGGGGCTGGGGATGAGGGGTTGGGAGTGCAGGAGGGTGCTCTGGCCTGAGACTAAGGGGTTTGGAGAGTGGGAGGGAGATCAGGGCTGGGGCAGGGGGTTGGGGTGCAGGAAGGGATAAGGGGTGCAGGCTCCAGGCAGCGCTTACCTCAAGCAGCTCCCAGAAGCAGTGGCATGTCCCCCCTCCAGCTCCTACGTGGAGGCATGGCCAGGTGGCTCTGCACGCTGCCCTGTCTGCAGGCACTGCCCCTTTAGCTCCCATTGGCCATGGTTCCCAGCCAATGGGAGCTGCAGGGGTGGGGGCAATGTGCGGCGCTCCTTGGCTGCCTTTACACATAGGAGCCAGAGTGGGGACATGCCACTGCTTCTGGGAGCCGCACAGAGCGGGGCAAGCCCCAGATCCCACTCTCCAGCAGGAGCTCGAGGGCCAGATTAAAATGTCTGGAGGGCCGGATGCAGCCCCCAGGCCGTAATTTGCCCACCCCTGCACTAAACTCTGGTATGGAACTCTGTTAAATAGTTGGTGAAAATCTAGATCTGTAATTTTCCCTCAGGGCCGTTAGGTTTTAAAGGGTGACGGGTTGAAAAACACATAGCTCCCTACAAGAGGAATGATGTTAAACAAGACTTTGCCTGTATGTGTGCAGCCACAGAAGATGTTAACTGTGTCCTATCTATACAGCAGCTTTTCTTATAATGAAAAGCTATGACCTACAGGCATATCACTTTGTGCCATGATCTCATCAGATGTCACACAATAAGCAGGGTTGGACCAGTGTGATAGTTGGATGGGAGACCTCAAATAATGCCTGCTTGTTGCAGGAAATAGTATGGATGATTTAGTAGATTGCATTCTTTCCTCTGAGTTAATACTGAATGAATGCCCAGTTGGCAGGGCTGTTTTGGATTTTATGTAAACCCAAAGTCTTGATTAGGTGTAGTCCTTATAAATCTTGTGGCACTTCTCAAAGAATTAACTCTGGCGTCCTGGCCAAATTGCAGCTCAGATCATTTTATTTTCCTTACCAGCATTCTCCCTGCTCTTCCACATAGCTAAAGTATATTTAGTTTCCTAGCTTACATTGTTATTCTGTTGTGAACTATTTATACAGATGCTACATTTCACCCCAGAGCTGGCTGCATTTCAGCAATGGATGAAGTGATTTGTCTATGTAGCATAGTTCATATATCAGTTTAATATTTGTAAAGCAATTTAGGATCCTTTGGGGGTAAAAAACACTCTATAAATATGCCTTTAACATATCTCCTTTCAGTATTCTCAGCAGATTTTTCTTTTTAGGAAGTAGGAATTTCAGTAAGCATGCTGAGTATCGGCTTGAAAAGTGATGCTGCCTTCATTTTTCCTTTTGCCTAACTGAGCAAATTTAATATCTAAAATGCATTGGTGATGGGAGAGATTCGCTTAACTCAATCTCCGTTTAAAAAATAACAGGATAACACAGTGTCTGAGAGCATTTTAAAAGCCAGTGTTTTTCAAAGGATGGCATTACTGGGGCATTTCCTCACAGCTGATTTCAAGTGGGGGGGAAGGAGAACACAGGACGTTTTTTCCTTGCTCCAACCTTTTCTTTTTCTCTCTTTCTCACTCTCACACCCCCCGCACCACAATCACACAGACACAGATACACCTTCTTTTACATGCTGCCTGACCAACAGTGTCGTGCCCCCTTTAGGTGATTCTTGTATATCCTTTGAAAAATTGCGGACGGGCTTTGGTTTATATTCATTTTAATTTCCAGTCATGTACCACATCCTTGCAATTAAGAATAACAGTGATCCCAGAGACAATAGCCATTGTAGCTTGGATAGACAACGCCACCCTGAAATGGAGAAATAAGAAAAAGTTCATGCCAGTGCTAATCTTGCTATGACTAGAATGAAAGAGCCTAAATATTTGGGGGGATCACTACATCAAGAAGGTGCGAATTAGCTTGACACCTACCCTGTGCACCCTGCACATGCCATAACTGTGATGAAATCTGTCTTTCCTCCCACATACACTGCGTGTGTCAGAAACATGCTAAGCCAGGTCCTCAGGTGATATAAACTGGCATAACTCCATTGAAGTCTATGTAGCTGTGCCAGTTGACATCTGCTGAGCATATGGCCTGCAGTTCTGTGTTCAAGGCCTATCCCTATTAAACACCTCGCCTAGAAATAACAATATATAGTTCCCAACATGTACATGGTCTGGGCCTGGAGATGAACTGTGTTGAACTGTCCCTGCTTCAAAGAACTTACATTCTAAAGGTATAAGTAGGTACAAACAAAAGAGAGCTGAAACATGCTACAGTATTTGGTTCTAGATGCACATTCCTTGCACTGCATACATCAGAACCATGCTGCAATATTTTAGACATGCATCACACAAACACCAGACTTGCTAGAAACGCGCTCTTCTCTTCTAGATACATATAACACACAGTCTGCACGAGTCAGGAATGTTTTTCTTTACTAAATGCATGTTGCCTGCTCGCACGCAGTCTAATCAGTGCAGGGATAAGCTATTCTGCTCTGGGGGCCTATGACATCTACATACACACACTACACATGTCAGGAATATGCTATTGTATCCTAGATCTGTCTCACTTACACTGACCATAGGACCAGACTTCAAAGAGAAACTGCTGAGCTTCAGTTCATTTGCTAATTTGACACCATCAGCTCAGGATTAAACAAAGACTGTGACTGGCTAGCCAACTACAAAAGCAGTTTCTCCTCCCTTGGTGTTCACACCTCCACTGCAAGAAGAGGGCCTCATCCTCCCTGACTGAACTAACCTTGTTATCCCTAGCTTGATTCTTGCTTGCATATTGATACCTGCCTTTGGAAATTTCCACTACATGCATCCCACGAAAGCTGATGCTCCAATATGTCTGTTAGTCTATAAGGTGCCACAGGACTCTTTGCTGCTTTTACTGACCATAGAAAGTGCAAGGAGCTCCCCTTATCTCTCCCCCAGAGTTGGCCAGAATCTTGATGAGCGAAGCCTTGTTCCCAGCTGGTGCTGGTGTGCGTTCTAGATCCCTGAAAGGGACTGGGCGAAGGCGGGTCTATGGACTGTGCCTCCTTCGTTGGGTGGAGGCAGAATGGACAGCGCAGTGATTGTCCAAGAGTGGTTACTGCTCTGGAGTATGGAGCTTTGTGGGTATTCTGTCTGACTTATCCAGAATTCCCTCCTAGGAGCTCCAGCCACTACCTCTTCCTCCTACTATTAGAGCCCAGCTCAGAATCTTGTCCTGCATGAGCAAGTTATCAGTATTTCCTTCCTCAGTATGATTAAAATCTGATGAAAATTGTGTGCATAATCATCAGTTTATTCCCAGTTACAGCAGTCACATTTCCACTAGGACAAAGTGATCCAGTCTGGGGAATCTGTTTATCTGTCTGTCGAGCCTCACAACACCCCTGTGGGGTAAGGAAGTGCTATTTATTATCCCCATTTTTCAGATGAGGAACTGAGGCACTGAGAGACTAATCAATGGGAATTAGGTGCCCAAATACTTTTAACAATGTGGCCCTAAGTGATTTGCCCTAGGTCACACAGGAAGTTTGGGGCAGGGAATTGAGCTTAGGTCTCCTGAGTCCTGAGCTAGCAACCAAAGCCCTGGACCATCTTTCCCCTAAAGACCTGAAAGCTAATAAAGATGGCATACTAAAGTCTGCCACACACCCAAACATTAGCTGAATTGCTTTGTCACTCATATGTCACATGTCATACCTTACCAGGCTGGAGCAGCTCATCTCTGGAGCACAAATAACTTTGGTTCACCAAACATTGTACTAACTAGGGGTTCAGAGACTGTGGTGAAGGTCACCTAGAAAGACAGAACCTAAACCCACGTGTCTCAGTGTTGCCCATATCTAATATCCACGTGGATAAGCTGTTCTTGAAAGATGCCTCCCGTATATTAAGTAGAGAAGAGCATTAATTTTCTGGAGCTTTGAAGAGTCCACGTGGGGAGGGTAAGGTATGGACTCCGTTAAATCAGGTAGTTGGTCTTTTGGGTGTTGAATTCATGTTGAATCCTGTTCTGTGTTTAAAGTTAACCACTGGCCAGGTTCCTTTTGTACTTGGGAGATGAAAAGGAGAATTAAAAAAATCTGAGTAGAATGAGAACAGGGTGTGTTTAGTGTTGGGTGAATTGTGAGTGTTTGGTCCTGCGGGGAGGAAGAGAAATCAATCTCAGTTAAAAACAGGACCATGGTCAATATTGTTTGTGTTCTGTTAGTAATGGGTGATGAAGAGAAAGACGTCACTTTCCTCTGATTCATTCTTTTCACTAATCTACCTTTGCAGGCTGCATAGGGGAAGTTTTAACAGTCTGTTCCTGTCAAGGTTCCTCCCCCACTCTGAACTCTAGGGTACAGATGTGGGGACCTACATGAAAACCTCCTAAGCTTACTTTCACCAGCTTAGGTTAAAACTTCCCCAAGGTACAAATTAATTTTATCCTTTGTCCTTGGAATATCCACTGCCACCACCAAACTCTAACTGGGTTTACTGGGAAACGTAGTTTGGACACGTCTTTCCCCCCAAAATCCTCCCAACCCTTGCACCCCACTCCTGGGAAAGGTTTGGTAAAAATCCTCACCAATTTGCATAGGTGACCACAGACCCAAACCCTTGGATCTGAGAACAATGAAAAAGCATTCAATTTTCTTACAAGAAGACTTTTAATAGAAGTAAAGAAATCCCCTCTGTAAAATCAGGATGGTAGATACCTTACAGGGTAATTAGATTAAAAACATAGAGAATCCCTCTAGGCAAAACCTTAAGTTACAAAAAAGACACACAGACAGGAATAGTCATTCTATTCAGCACAGTTCCTTTCTCAGCCATTGAAAGAAATCATAATCTAACACATACCTAGCTAGATTACTTACTAAAAGTTCTAAGACTCCATTACTGTTCTATCCCCGGCAAAAAGCAGCATACCGACAGACACAGACCCTTTGTTTCTCTCCCTCCTCCCAGCTTTTGAAAGTATCTTGTCTCCTCATTGGTCATTTTGGTCAGGTGCCAGCGAGGTTACCTTTAGCTTCTTAACCCTTTACAGGTGAGAGGAGTTTTCCTCTGGCCAGGAGGGATTTTAAAGGGGTTTACCCTTCCCTTTATATTTATGACAGTTCCTATGACTCCAGGTTGTCCCTGTGCAGTAATACCCAGTAGAAGCTGCACCCTGTGATGCACTGCATGTAGAGTGAGCCCTAAAAACTCTTTCCTTTGGCAGGAATGGGAAAGCCCTTCCTTGTGTAGCTGTGCCAGGGCTCCTGCAGTAGCAGTCCTTGGGAACTTGGGGGTTGCTCACTACTGCAGAGCAAGATGCTGAAAAGGATCAGAGAAGGGTAGGATGGAAAAATGGGGTTGTGATTTCAATTTGCCCTTGCACAAACCACACAGCAGGGCTAGCTGTGGATGAGCAGCTTGCTCATCTTCCATGTTCACAGAGAAGCTCTTCTGGAATTATTGTTATAGATATTGGTAATACAGGGTACCAGCAAACACTGATTTCATGGTATATTCCTTTATTAAATCCAAAGGCCAAATGATATGTATGCAATTTCTCTTAACACATCTAAACCTCTAAGTAATAAGCAATTAATACAGCCATACGGTAACAAACATTCCTAAGTGTTTGATCAAGAGACTTTTGAAAAGATCCATCCTTGGGGCAACCCACTTATCCTGGCTGGTTCCAGTATGATCAGGTAGGATGTGATAACTATCTTTAGCAAGCCTGACTCTCTTATACAGTATAATAAACAAGGGATGTTATATTGACAATTATTATTTGAGGTGAAAGCCAGGTTTTGGTCGGTTCAGGTTTGCCCCCTTTTTTGGCCTTTTCTTGGCCTTGGCTAAAACAAGATATGGCTGTTGGTCCTCTTCCTTTTAGATTATTTTAAAGGTATGGATGGCTACACCTGGTATTTTATCGTCTCACATAGGCCCAAATTTGAAAATAAGACTGGCCTGTTAGAGGTTACTATAAGCTTATTACACCACAACACAACTTTCCTTTGTCTATTAAAACCAGTTTAGAAGCCCTTCTTTTTTTTATCAGCCATATTTTAAGCTTAGCATCCTCTCCAGACCTGTCTTGCTTGCTGTTACATTTTATTTACATTTTTGAATCTATTTTTTCGCAAGGACTTATTACACTTGCTTAGCTGCCTACATCTGTACACAAGTTAATAAGCTGATATATTTTCTTACCCAAGCTAAACTAACTTTACCTTCCTACAGGCCCAGAGAGGGACCTTGTCTGCGTAAGACATAGTCTCTACAGTCCTCCTCCTGGGACCTGCCCATAAACAAAGCAGAGGCATAACTGTTACAGTCTAGCAGGGATGGGGAAGGAAACCTTTGACATCTTTGTGAACCACCCATGTAAATACCTTACCAGTCAACCACTGGCCTTGGTACACCAGCTGTGCATGTTCAGTGTTCTGTGATCAGAGAGATGTGCATATGCTCTGCCTAAGTAGAAGATCTCCCGTGGAAAAAATAACAAACCTCTGTATCTTCATTTAGAGACTGTGGCTTCAATTAAATGTAATTAATTCCCTCTTTAATCAAAGGCACCTTCTATTAAATGTATTTTCTGTCCCCTGTGGCTTGCATGATACAGGTGTTACTATTGCAAGAGGGCAGGCGCTAATCAAGGGCAGCTTCTAAATGAAGATATGAATGTATTGCATCTAGATCAGATGAGTCAGATGAAAGGGTCTTCCAGGAGTCCATGCCTTTTAAACTGGGCTTATAATAAACGTGTTAACTTTCTACATTATTATAAGCAGCTGCATCTTCTAGTGGCCCACAAGAATATATTTACTGTATTTGAAAGGTTTCTATGAGGAAGCCGTGGGAGTTTTGATGTCCGTGTTGATTTCAGATTATCTCAGTGAGCTAAATTCCTCCCTACTGTAACTCCATTCCAGCCAATGCAATTAAGATGGTTTCATTTTATGTGAGGCTTGAAAAGAAATATGTGTTTGCATATACAGACAGCTCTTGGAAGTATATATTTTTAAAATATTTAATTACGGACACGTATTACTATGATTTATTATTATGGCTGCTGGCGGTGCTGTAATCACTCCCTATCATGCCACCTTGTCTCACTGTTTTCTTGTATTCCCCTGTCTCTCTGTCTGTATCCATCTGTCTCGTCTTATGCATAGATTGCAAGCTCTTTGGGAGCATGGACTGTCTTCTAGTTCTGTGTTTGTACAGCACCCAGCACACTAGCGCCCTGGTCCATGATACTCAATACAAATAATATATTATCATAATCATAAAAGACTGAGTTTTACTTTGTGAAAAAGTGGAATCAACTGTGCACCCAAAATCTGTTTCAAAGTGGACGTGCTGAGACATTTGATTGATGCGTGGGCCCCACTAATCATTCACACCACAGACTATAGTGCAAGGGAGTTTTCCTGTCCTGCCTTGCAATCGCTCATTCCAAAAAAAAGAAAGAAACCCAAACTAGCAAAATGGGACTGAGGCATTTTAACAAAAAGCACTGGGCTCTGATCAGTCTCACCCTTTGGAGTGTTTTGTTTAGCAGGCTGGTTTGTAACGTTACCCTGGCTTGTTCAGTTCAACGCCTTTAGGGGCATGTGCCTCTCAATCACCTTGCATAAGCAAATGCAATAAATTTCATCCATCTCATCCTTCACGCCCGTTCTGCCACTCTCTGACTAAATCTGCTTTAGATGTGCCCTGTTTTGTGTTTATGACTCTCTTTCTGTGACTAGGTCTGTTCCTTGATTGCTACTGATTCACAACAGTTCACCTGACCTCACTCATGACATCCTTGATTCTTTCTTAGCTTAGGCCACCTTCATTTGCCTCCCACTTTCTCCTGCGATTACCCACTACCAGTCTATCCACATTCTAGTTCTTATGCAGCTTCTGTTTAGCTCTGTTTACAGAAATCCTGTTTTCTCCTAACATACCACATAAAGACCAGTTAATCGGGTCATTGTATGGTTTAGTTCCAAACCAGTTCCTGAGCTTGAGCCTTGGGCTCATTCTGCCAGAGAAGCTTGTGGTATGATCAGTGCTTAATTTTTGCCAGGACTTGCCACCTCAGTTATGAAAGCAAAAATATTGCTTGAGCTCTGGCACCTACTTGCTTGAGCCCTGGCACCTCTATCATTACAAATTAAGCACCAGGTATGATATTGTAATAAACTGCATTACATTAGTCTTTAAAAACTCTCACTTTTGAATTACTTGACACATCCAAACTGAGGAATTGTAATCTGTGTAACCTATATTCCTGTCTCTTTTACCCTCATTATCCCGTGCTTCTTCCCTTATTGGTTGGTTGGTTGGTTGGTTTGTTTGTTTTGTTACACCCACTTGTCTTAAATTAAACCGGAAGCTGTTCAGGGCATGGACTTTTCTGATCAGCACTGTGTTGTTTCTACATCTTCGAATTACATTAGCCATAGTTTGGTGTTCAAAATCCATTGTCTTCTCACCGTGTTTTGGGTTTATCCCTCACAGATTATTTTCCGAAAAATCAGCGATGTCAAGAAGGAAGAAGAGGAGCGCCTGCGCCAGAAGAATGAAGTGACCCTGAGCATCCCTGTGGACCACCCCGTGAGAAAGCTCTTTCAGAAGTTCAAGCAGCAAAAGGAGATGCGGAATCAAGGCACAACACACATCGACCCAGAGAGGAACCAGCTTCAAGTGGAGAGCCGTACCATGCAGAATGGGGCCTCCATCACTGGCACAAGTGTGGTCACTGTGTCTCAGATCACGCCCATTCAAACATCCCTGGCTTATGTGAAAACCAGTGAGACAATCAAGCAGAACAATAGGGACGCAATGGAACTTAAGCCAAATGGCAACCCTGAAAAATGTCTCAAAGTTAACAGTCCCATCAGGATGAAGAATGGGAATGGGAAAGGGTGGCTTCGACTTAAGAACAATATGGGAGCCCCAGAGGAGAAGAAGGAAGACTGGAATAATGTCACAAAGGCTGAGTCAATGGGGCTATTGTCCGACGACCCCAAGTGCAATGACTCAGAGAACAGTGTAACTAAAAATCCACTGAGGAAAACAGACTCTTGTGACAGTGGAATAACAAAAAGTGACCTTCGTTTGGATAAAGCTGGTGAGACTCGCAGCCCCCTGGAACACAGTCCTATCCAAGCTGATGCAAAACACCCATTTTATCCCATTCCTGAGCAGGCCTTACAAACCACACTGCAGGAAGTCAAACACGAACTCAAAGAGGATATCCAGTTGCTAAGCAGCAGGATGACTGCCCTTGAGAAACAGGTGGCAGAGATTTTAAAAATATTGTCTGAAAAGAACGTGTCCCAGACCTCTTCCCCCAAGTCCCATTTATCACCCGAGTTGCCCCCCCAAATACCTTGTCAAGATATTTTTAGTGTTTCAAGGCCTGCATCACCTGAATCAGAAAAAGATGAAATCCACTTTTAACATATACCTATGTGTATATATGTATACCGTATATATGCAATTGTGTATATATGCCTGTATACATATATATATGTGTGTGTGTGTATACAGTAAATATATATACATATATATTTTCACTTGCATCCAATATGACTTGAACACAACAAGGATTTTGATATGTAAATATTGCATGTCCAGCTGGATTCTGGCCTGCCAAAGAAAACAATTATTAACGTAGATATTGCTTGTATAATATGCAGTTGACTGCATGCACACTTTACATTTATTTATAATCTCTATTATGTAATAAAAGGATTACTTTTGTTTAACAAAGGCAATGTTACTATTTAAAGAATCAGGGTCCAACCTGCCAATATTGCCATGACAGTTTTGATCTCGGGCTGGGTGAATTGAGCATTTCTTTCCTCACTGTCCTCTCTGCTGAGTTAAACGGTAGATTAACATGAGGCCGAAGACATGCTCAGTCTTCTATTAGAATCACTTCCTGGTATCGTTCCATTGTGTTATAATGTATATCTAGTGATAGATTTGTGTTTCCCACAAAGGAAGTGGAGGAGTCAGCTGAATTTAAAGGGACAGTAGGTGACAGTCTAAAATGTTGGAAATTATCACTGGGGGTGTTCTGCATGCAAATGCATTTTATCTCAGCTGCCCTCCTCCTCTCAACATTATACATAAGAAACAATAATAATGAAAGATTATGTACAAAATAGCAAAACAAAACATCTCACACACACGCCCTGTATTTCTTTTTGCGTGTGGGAGGGCAGAAACTATTACTTGAAAGCCTCCTGTCAGAATAACCTTATGTCGATTTTTGTACCAATATTTGGCTACAGTGTCTGAGTCTGTCAGGGTATGTGTACGCTGCAGTTAGACACCTGCAGCTGGCCCATGCCAGCTGACTAGGGCTCACAGAGTGCAGGCTAAGGGGCTGTTTAATTGCAGTGTAGACCTTTAGGTTTGGGCTGCAGCCCAAGCTCTGAGACCTCCCACCTCGCAGGGTCCTAAAGCCCAAGCTCCAGTCAGAGCCCAGACATCTACACTGTAATTAAACAGCCCCTTAGCCCGAGCCCCACAAGCCAGAGTCAGCTGGCACAGGTCAGCCACGGGTGTCTAACTGCAGTGTAGACACAACCTCAATGTCTTTATTAGAAACTCAGTTTTTTCAAGGGTTGATGGCAGCTCCCAAAAAATTGCTCCTGGCTGAGACATCACACAAAAGGTCTCAGTGAGGTAGAGGGAAATCTAGGCTCAACTCATTGGGAGGTTGTAACAAGTGGTGTCCAAAGCCTGATGTTCAATGGTTGTATTAATTCTTCCTCCTTTTTAAAACAATGTTTGTAACTCTAAAATTGCCAGTAGCGGGGGGAGATCAGGCTGTATATTCACTAAGGGAGACATTCACTTCACCCACATTGAGCCGGGGTAATAGGACTGTGGGAGGAAGAGGCGTGGGAAAGCTGGGGAGAGGAAATCCAACCCCATCTGAGGACTGGGTGCCTGATACAAATGCTATTGAACTTAACCTTGACTTCAGTGGACTTTGGATCAGGCTGAAGCTGCAGGACTGCAGCCCCTGCATGCCAGTTGTACATTAGATCCTACGACCCCTTACCATAGCCCATCAGCGCCCTCCATGCTGGCTGGTGAGCAGCACACCGAGAGCCCACATGTCGGTTGTGCGATTGCTTAGCGTACAGCGTCACAGTCATGCATTGCCAGTGCGTGGCATTAGTGAGGAAGGGTGCTTACGCCGGCACTCTCTGCCATGGGTGAACTTTACTCAGCTCGCTACAGGAGTTTGAAAAGATGGATCTCCCACACCTAGCAAGACTTTAAAATCTACTTGGGCCTGATCCACTGCTGTCCGAAATTGGCACAGGTCCATTGACTGTAACGGAGCCACACCAATTTACACCAGCTGCGGATCAGGGCAAATGCTGCTTGTGCGGGTGCTTGTTTCAACAACAGTGCCCATAGGGGTTTTAGACCATGCCTTGTTGCTGACCTAGGCTGACCCAATGGACCATACTGACTCCAACGGAGGAGTTCAGTAACGCGCTTTATGGCCTCCTGTGTCATAATCCCACTTTCTAAAAAGTGCCTATAGCAAATACAAATTTGCACAAAAAGCTTTTACAATCAGTCCGGTAAAATACATCAATTTTCATAATTAGTAGGCATCCTCACCAGTTAGACGATCAGAGCCATTGCTTTTTATCAGGTAACTAAAAAACAAAAAAACCCAAAACAGTTCCCCTGTGCAAACGGAATCATTTATAGCAGTGGAAGTTACAAACTTTCATCCCAGGGTGAACATGCCTCTTAATATCAAATTGAAATACGTAATTCCACAAAAGACCAGAACAAAGCCAAAGACGTCATTGCGGCTGTTGTGTCAATTCTCATAGGTTTTTAGGACACAATTTTCTTTCTTTTCTTTTTTCCCCTCCAGCCCCCTCCTTCAGGAAATTCACAAAGTGTGTTGATGGGGGAGGGTGAGATGCCACCTCAACAACAATTATGGACAATTATTTTCAAAGCCTGGTGCCTACACGGCCCGCTCGCTCTGCTCCGTTACATACTTCCTTTTTGTGGCTGCATTTTTGCATCTGCTGTTCTACTACGGGTACAAATCAGGTAGCTGGAGATACCTGGGGCAACCACAATTCATTTTGGGGATACAAGTTGCACTTGGAGAAAGGGAGGCCAGACTTAAGGATTTAAGCCCCTATGTGTCCACAGAGGTGTGGGGGCTACATATGGAGCATGCGTTTTGTGGATACATCTTAAGTGGTAAGCTTTACAGATTTAAGTGTGTGACTTTAATCTCTGGTTAAAGCCTATACACAGCAATTAATTTTCCTGGATCCCTCTCCAGTGTTCCTAGCTGCTGCACATGTTACAGGACTGTGGTTGGTAGTAGCAATCTTGCCAGGTGTTATATTCTCCGCATCTCCCCTCTCCTCTATTGCAGTGGAACCAATGTGAGGGGGGAGGGATAGCTCAGTGGTTTGAGCATTGGCCTGCTAAACCCAGGGTTGTGAGTTCAATCCTTGAGGGTGGCCATTTAGGGAACTGGGGCAAAAATTGGGGATTGGTCCTTCTTTGAGCAGGGGGTTGGACTAGATGACCTCCTGAGGTCCCTTCCAACCCTGATATTCTATGATTCTATGGTTTTGTTGCACGGCCTGAATGGCAATTCTGGGAGCCAGGGCAAAATTTCGGCAGCCCCCTGCACGTTGTGGTGCACAACTCAGCTGTGGCTCCTTGCACTTCAGCACAGAGGGTGAGGTTGGGAGAGGAATGCACCGGGGTAGATCCAGGTGAGCTGTGACTATGCCAATCACTGGCCACTTCCACGGTGGGGGAAGGCACCCCCATGGGTGTAGCGCCTATTTGCCTGGAAAAGAGGATTCTTGCCCTTTCATTCCCCCTGAACCTCCCAGTGAATAGCCTAATTACTCAGACTGTACAGGGGACAGGACTTTGACCCATGTGCACATAACTCCCGTTTCACATTAACAGGAAGTTACATGAATGAAACAGGAGGAGAATATGCCTCTGTGTTATTCTGCAGGGTATAACAGGATGTGTGAGGAAGCTTTAGCCTTAACTGTGAATTTCTTTGCCTTTGGTGGGGGATTTAGTTCTTTCTCTGTAACTAATGTTAACCAGAACTGCATGGCATGTAAGAGGATTTTTTTTACACTCTTTAAATTAGGTGTAACTTCATGCGGCTTTACAGTGAGAGAACATGTAACTAAACTAAACTGACCTTGAAAAATTTTTGAGATAACTGTATCGATTACAGTTCAGGTACAACTATACTGGTTAAAAATGCATACTGGCTAAAAGCTATGCATACTATAAACTAGTAAGTTCATGGAACATACAAGGTTTTTCCAGGTTCAGTGTCAATTCTTGTCCCTGTGCTGCTCTTACTCTGTTATTCATAGGTGCCGGAACTAGGGGCTGGCTTGAAGTGGTTTCCATCATATACAGGGTTTACAATGGGTCAATCGTTCTTAGCACCCCCACAATACAAATTGCTCCGGCACCCCGATGGTACTCCTATATCATCACAAAGATCCACTGAATCCATTCATATCCTGTATGAGGCAATGCATACAGAGCCAAATTTTCAACGGGATTGCAGTGGCTATTCTTACAATAACTGGGGCATGCAAATTGGATACTCCAGTCTCCATTTGCAGCTCAAAGGTATGTTTGCAGGCACATTTTGCAGGCGCAGCCTTTGTGGTTACCATCTGGAAAATTTGGCCCATACATTTTTGACTATAAATGAACAATGCATTACATGTTGTTTCATGAAGTAGCTACCGAAAGGGTCATTTATCTTGTTTTCCAGTCCCCTTGTTCCTTTGTTTGCATGATGTGGCTGATGGTGATGTTGAATGAGGTATACTCTTTTCATTAAGGAAGCATGAGTTTCATGAACCCTGTAAATATCACTCTAATTTTCCAAGCGGAGCAATACAGTGATCTAATGATCCAAATCAAACTTGATTTGAAGTGAAACCTACTTTAACAAACAAACAAAAAATCCTCTGATGCCTGAATCAGCACTCTAGTAGACATATCGGGAGCATTCAGTTGCATGCGTTAAGATTATTTCTGAGATATGTGTAAAAATACAAATGCTCCTGCTACATAATCGTAAGAGTGATAATTCTTAGCACTTACGTAGCGCTTTATGTGTTCAAAGCGCTTTACAAACACAGAAGTGGATTTTATTTTCTGGACAAGACACCAGTCAGGAAAAAAGTGTATATATTCACTTTCCAACACAAATGAAACACCTTTAATAATATTTTTGCATAATATTATAGACATAATTTGAGCAAAACTGTAGAATTACATCAAGCTCAAAAACTCTGAGTAATTAAACCATGGAAGCTTAAGTAGCTAAATATTGCCTGACTGTTCTAATTTCTGATTTGTGAAAGTTTTCTTTCTTCAGAGAGGGCTGGGGATTAGAGTATAACTGATTTACTTGTGTGGCAAAAATATACTTTTGCTATGTTTTCTTCCTGTTAGCACAGCAAAGCCAACATAGCTATAAGAGTTGGCTCTTATTCTCATTGAAGTCAATGGCAAACCTCCCTTTGGCATAAATGAGAAAGGATCATCTCCTGAATGAGCATGTTGGAGCGAAATTCCGATTATAGATCCAAATTCATCCCTCAGTTCCAACTTCATTGAAAGCAACGGGTCTGAACTGTAGGTTGATTTTGGCCTACAAAAGTCTTTACTCTGGTGAAAATGCATGAGGCCGAAAGAATACAGATTAATTTTCGGATCCCAGGCTGAGTTTGCAGAGCTGACCGTTGGAAAAATAACATTTCATTGTTTGTAAACAGAGCACAGTTGAACTAGAAATCATCAAGTCACCATAAATATGAAGCTCCACAATTAAAGCTGGTTGGAAAACAGATTTTCTGTCCCATGAAAAATTTTGGAGATTTTGAACAAAGGAATCGGAATAAAAAGCCAAAATTTTGAATTTTTTTTTGCAAAATTTGGGTTAATTGAAATGTTTTGTTTGGATAAAGTCATTTTGAAATGAAAAATTGAAACTTTCCATTCCAAAAGTGTGGAAAAAGGGGATCTTTCAACATTTTAAAAATGTTTTTTCCAATTGTTTTCCTAAGCGAAATGTCGTCAAAATAGGATTTCACACACAAACATTTCTTTTGTTGAAACAGCATTTTCCATAAGAAAACTGTTTAAAGCAAAAAAAATTGGATCAGTAATGCCAACCATGCCATTTTACAATTGGTTTTCAGTGCAGAACCACACTTAGTCTCTTGAATAAATAAATACTCCGCTGTGAGGCCCTCAGCCCCTTCTATCGCGCTTCAGAATCCTGATGCCAGGATACTTTTATTAGAGTATTTGAGAAATGGGGGTGCTGGGCTCCTCATATAAAGACCCAAATCTGCAAGGTAATGAGCTTCCCGTCTCCCATTCACGTCAGTGTGAGCAGAGAGTGCTCTGTACCTTTGAGGACTGGAAAGAGGAAGATTGTATTTTTCTTGTCTTTTCTGAAACTATCCCGAAATCCTTACTCTCTGGGAGTTCAGGGTAGGGAGCAGAGCACTTGTCTATGTAATTCTGACCGACTGGCCCTGGCCCTTTACCTAGACCTATACAGAGCACACTGACTTTGGTGGGGGTGAAGGGTCTGCAGAAACTGACCCAATTGCAGGATTAAGGGTCTGGGTTTCCACACAGAATCATAGAAGATTAGGGTTGGAAGAGACCTCAGGAGGTCTTCTAGTCCAACCCCCTGCTCAAAGCAGGACCAACCCCAACTAAATCACATGCATGCAGATAACTTTGTTCTAGATAATTTCAACATTTAATTTTTGATGCAAGTAACAAATGAGATCTCTAATTTCCAGATTGTTTTAATCTTCCATGCGGATCAGAATGTTTCATAATCAAGCACAAGTTGTCCAGCGGACTATCGTAGGGCATTTAATAATAGATGAAACAGTCCGCATTAGTTCTAGAAGAAAAACTAGTGAGTTCTTTTAATCAAAGAATATTTTGTTGATAGAACAGATGCAAAGACAGAACACACAACAGCTTGGAGACCCCTAAAGCATGGTGAATCAAATCACTAGCCGTGGTGAGTGTTCAGCAATAAAGACCAATGGCCTTGTGTACTGCAGTGGGACAGTATATTGCAGGCTAGATTGCATACTCAGATGATACAACCGTTCAGCAAGGGCTCGGTGAGAATGTGGTAAACGTATTTGCCAACTATTGGTGGACCTTCTGACACAACCTAGTGAGGGGTTAGAGGCTTAGGCTATGTCTACATGGCAAACCCTCTTGTCTACATGGCAACCCCTCTTCCCCCCGCTTGCCCCTCTGGAGCACCGAGTCTGAGGGCCCGGATCTACAGACAGGCTCACAGGGCTCATGCTACAGCACTAGGAATCGCCATGTTGACGTTCAGGCTGGAGCTCGGGCTCCGAAGCCTGAGGAAGGAGGTGGTTTCAGAGCCCAGCTCATGCCCAGCTATTTTGAGCACCCAAGTACAAGCCCAAAGCTGTAGACCCTGACTCTGAGACACGCCACTGCAGCTCATTGTTTCCGTTTAGATGAACCCGTAGGCTACTAAGTGCCTCAGGCACGGATCCTCAAAGGCATTTAGGCGCCTAACTCCCATGTAAATCTGTGGGTGTTCAGTGCCTAGCTACATTGGTAGATCTGGGGGACTGGGCCTCAATCATGTTTGGAAATGGGATCTAGGCCTCATCCACACATGGTTTTTGCACCAGTATAACTAGGTTGGATATGGGCATGATTCGTTACTGAATAGGAGATGCAGTTGGACCGGGATAATGGAGTACTCTGGTATCGCTTATTCCCCTTCCTGTACAGAAGCACATTGATACAGGTATAACTGTGTCCCTACAAGGGGGCTGTACTGCTTTACCTGCATGGGGATAGTTAAAATGGTACCACATTGGTCTGTTAGACAAAGCCGTAGGCTCCTACGTCACTTATGGATCAGTTTTGAAAATTTGACCTTAAATCTGTGGCACGGTATTGTGGTGGCCTCCTCCCCATTCACAGGTTTCTTTAAAATTCTCTAAAAAAAATTTCAACTTTTTTGCGGGGAGTTTTGTGACCTCCCGGGGTGTGTTTACACTGCAGTAAAACCCTGCGGTATGGCTGTAGCTAGCCTGGGTCAGCTGACTCAGAGTCCCGGGGCTTGAGCTGCGAGACTACAAAATTACTATGTAGACATTTGGGCTGGAGCCCGGGGGCTGAGATCCTGCAAGAGGGAGGGTCTCCTATCCGGAGTCCGAGCGTCTACACTGCAATTTTATAGCCCCACAGCCTGAACCCTGTGAGCCTGAGTCAGCTGACCTGGGCCCTGTGGTTTGGGGCCAGGGGTGGGGAGGTTTATTGTAGTGTAGACATACCTACAGAGGCCCATTGCTGTATATGATTCATATAACACATAGGTATTTGTGGCGTGTAACAATCAACCAGCTCCCTGCCAGGAGGGGCTTTTAAATTGAATTAGACACATGCAGCAAGTGATGATGGCATAGAAAAAAATGGGAAGATGGCAGGCTATGGGTCAGTGTGGGGTACAGACTGAGATTTGTGGGGTGTCGTTTGGTTTTATAACCTATATGTGGGATGCCTGGTGGATTGGACGCTGTCCAGGGGCTTGAGAGGCCTGGGGTCTAGTCCTGGCTCTGCTGCTCGGTCATGTCTTGGCTTTGTGGCTCAGTTTCCCCGTCTGTAAAATGAGATATTTTATTGCCCTCCTTTGTAAAATGCTTTGAGATCTACAGAGAGAGATAGAAGCTGGGTGTTGTTATACTGACATTTGGGACAGTGGAATGAGGCCAACACATAGAGTCGTCCCATGAGAACAAGTAATTAAAAGAGAGCTTTGGAGCTAAATAATGAATAAGTTACTAGGAAACTGGCTAGATGGCAACACTTTCCTGCAGAGCACCATGGAGTGGTGCCATACAACTGGGAAGACAGCAGGAAAAGTGAGCAGAAAGGAAGAAAGGGAATTAAGTGAAAAAGAAAGCTGTTTAAGAAATAAAGCAGGAAGGTCTCACATAGAGATATTATTATTTCACTGAAGAAAATATTCAGATCCCAAGGCCAGAAGGGACCACTGTGATCACCTCCTCTGATCTCCTGTATGACACGGACTAGAGAACTCCCCCAAAATAATTTCTAGAGCAGATCTTTTAGAAAAAATATCCGAAACCCAAAGAACTGGGGATGGGGTGGGTTTTAAGCTTTTATAATTCTGAACATAGGCACCACTTTCCTCTCTACCCGGGGGGTGCTCGACCCCCGCTCTGCCCCAGGCCTGCCCCCACTCCACCCCTTCCTCCAAGCCCCCACTCCTGCCCTGCCTCTTCCCGCCCCTTCTCCACCCCCAGCCCCACCCCCACTCCACCCCTTCCTCCAAGGCCCCACTCTGCCCTGTTTCTTCCTGCCCGTGCTCCACCTCTTCCCTCCCCCAAGTGCACCCCATCCCTGCTCCCCCCCCCCAGCACCGCCTGCAGGCTACAGCTGATCCGCGGTGTCCAGGAGGCCCTGGGAGGGAGGGGGAGGAGTTGATCAGCGAAGCCACTGCCGGGCAGGAGGCACTGGGGGGAGAGGGGGAGCTTGGCTGCTGGTGGGTGCTAAGCACCCGCTAATTTTTTTTCCAGGGCTACTTCAGGGCTGGAGCACCCACGGAGTCGGAGCCTATGATTCTGAACTTTCATCGGTATGCTTACCCTGCAATCTGTTCAGATTGTTATTTAGAACTGATTCTACAGCCATGTACGGTCGGTGTGTGGGTGTGGTACTTTACAGACCATTAAAAGGGTCCCTGCCTCAATGAGCTTGCATTCTAATTCAGACACGCTACAAAAAGAGGGTTGTAGGTGAGGTTCTAATGAGAAATTATATGTCGCTTCTAAAAGAGGATTTTTCTTTCCTTCCCTGTGTTGTGTAATAAATGCTCAGACCCAGTAACTTGCATCTGTTCTGTCAAGAAATGAAATTCCAGTGAGTAAATTTTATCTGAAGTGAGAAGTACAGGTTTTGTAAATAAGCTATGGCATAAAATGATGCAAAACGTAGTGACAACTCAGCCAAGACAATAAATAACATCCAAATATAATTCCAATACTTGTGAGCCATCTACACCTGCAAACACACTCTTGTCAGATCATTACTCAAGTGTAAATCCCCAGATGGATTACGAAATTGTTGGGTGTTTTCCCATTATTAACAACATATTTGTCTTACCATCTTGTTCAGAAGCTTTATCTAGAGAGTCCAAAATCTGAAATGTAAAGAATGATGAAATAAGTTGTCTTTTTATACAGCACCTGTTTCTTACTTTTGTAAAGAAGATGTTTTAAATGTGCAGTATTTTTGCAGATATGTTCTTTACACTGTAATTATTTGGGGGGGGGGGCTGATTTATATGTCCGGTGGTTTAAATAGATATTGTCAAGACTGACAGACATCCCACTATTAATCTGTTCCACCCTTTTAAAGTAAACTGCGGCACTGGAGAATGGAGGAGCATCACAGATGGCTTATATTTAGATCGAACATTTAAAAACTCTAAAGTAAAATTTTCAAATGCACCCAAGTGCCACAGGAGCCTAACTGCAATTAACGTTTGATGAGATTTATGCTCCTACATGAATGTCACTTTCAGAAATGGGACATTCACTCAAATGCTGGTTTAGGAGTTTAAGGCTTCCAGTCCCCGATGTTGAGTCATGAATAACAGTGCAAATCAATACCCAGCGTTAATGAAGGTTTTGTTCAATAACCCATTTCAGGATCATGTCCTGCAAACCTTACTCTCCTTAATAATCATCAGGCCTTTAGAAATAACCCAGATTTAAATTTTTGGTTACTCCAGTCATCTAGTATGCTAACTGGGACTCCAATGAGACACTATGCCAGAACTCATTCTATCCTATACCAGACAGCGTCATTCCATTTGTTGTCCTCCATCAGTTGCACTTTAAGTGAAGTTTACCATAGCCCTCACTCTATACTCATGCTGTCTGCTGCTTGAAAAGTTCCTCTCCATTTCCTCTGGCAAACCCTGGGGCTTTGCTCCAGTCAATATTTCCATTGCTGTTAGGCCAGGGCACTGAGTTTCTCTCCTGTTCAGGGGCCTGGTTTCTGCTGAATTTCCTAAGTCATCATGTCGGCTTCCTCTGTTACTAGTTTTTATGCCCAGAAAGGAGAGCATATTTGGTGGGGTCCACTTTTTTAAGCCATTGCTTAAGAAGGAACAAAGATATTCATGTATTAGAGGGGTAGCCTTGTTAGTCTGTATCCACAAAAACAATGAGGAGTCCAGTGGCACCTTAAAGACTGACAGATTTATTTGAGAATAAGCTTTCGTGGGTAAAAAACCCACTTCTTGAGATGCATCAGAAGAAGTGTTTTTTACCCACGAAAGCTTATGCCCAAATAAATCTGTTCGTCTTTAAGGGGCCACCAAACTCCAAAGATATTCATGACTCACTACTATCTAATTCAGGACAGTGGAGAGGTGTACAGGGTGATTTTTATTTGAAGATCAAACAGTTCAGTTATGCTCGGTAACTAGATATGTTATTCTCAGGACTCCTGTGCAGTCCAATTAATCTGAGGCTTCATCTGATTTTGTATTTCTGGTTTCTTGTCCAAATTATGAAAGAAAAGATTTCTTTAAAAAAAAACAACATCCATATTCGTCTTCCTAATTAGTCCTCAGTTGTCCCTGCAGAACTAATTACCACCTTCTGCAGTTATATCGTCAAGTGTTGCTTGGCCACAAATTCTTATTTTTTGCATAATTATGAGTCTCCATATTATAAACAAACGCAGGCAGCCAGCTGTACATCTGAATACAGAGCAGACATAGGGGCATATAGTGCATGGATTCAGGAGATATGAATGTTCAGGATATTTTGAACCAAACAACAGAGAGTAAAAGCTTGCATGCTGGATGTCTAAAAATCCCATGCCTGCATGTGGAGTTTATGTACCAAAATTCTGTTAGTATTGGCAGGGGTCATATGCCAAATTTCTCTTCACATCAATAGGATAATTAGACCCTTGACAAGCTTCCTAAACTTTGCAAAACTATTTATTCTGTTATGCATGAAAAAACCTTACTCAGCTACCTTAGTAGCTGCACATCATTGCACTTGTGCATACATACACAGACACATGTATTGTGCTAATATTTGCATTTCTTGAAGAATAGATTTACAACAAAACCTAGCACAAAAACCAGGATATTTTCCTTTTTTAAAAACAAAACGGTTTCCTCTGTTCCCTGCTTGGATTTCAAAATGAAATCCTGTAGAAGTAGGAGGCGTGTTGACATAATGTTCCATTGGTGTAAGCAATGGGGCAATTATTTGTTTTCCTGTGTATGCCGGAAAGAACCTGTGTGTTGCTAGCAACTACAGTTACTGCAGATTTTATCATAATCTGCGCAAATTCCAACCATTGACTGTGTGATCTATCCAAGTAGCCTCTAAACTTGTGCTCGTAATTTTGAGTATGTACATTTTTGGCTATGGATTGTCATGTGTAAACAGCATTTTGTACAGGCCACTCAGACCTTTAACTGACTGGTTTGTCTACATAACATAGGATCTGATCCACAACCCACTGAAGTCAATAGGAGTCTTTACATTAATTTGTATGGCCTTTAGAGTAGTCATTTACAGATGGGGCCAAGGCACAGTATTCTGGTCTGGATCAGAACTTCCTCAAAGCCTGGGCTGCTTGGATCCAGGGTTTTAGTTCACCCCCCATCTCTAATGTGAATAAATCCAAGATATTACATCCACAAAACACTGTGTGTGAAATGCAGGCAGAAATTTAGAGGTTGCTTTTGATGATTGGGACAGTGAATAACATTATCATAAAATCAGCTCGACCCACCAGTGAAAGGATATTTTTTTAATGAGGAAGGTCTTTGATCTATTGGCTTATTCTTGGTGTCTAACCTGCCAGTAATCTCATCCAAAATAATTGTTAAAAATTCACTGCTGCCTAGAATACTCTAGAATAAGTCTCTAGATTTTTTTATGCAAAATCTCCTGGGAAGAAGCATATTTAAAAATAACAAGGAGGATAAAACTATTTCTGCCAGGAAAAAAGCAAATAATGTAGACAGAAGGCACTAGCTACATTTCAGCCTGGACTCCTGCACCACAGGGAGACACAGCCCAAAGCAGGGAAGCTGCTGATACTGCTAAAGCACTTCCGGGTTTGCACAGCTCTGTCCCCAACCAGCATCATTGTCATTTTCCATGACCCTTGACTGCCAGATCTAAAAGACTCAGCTCTGTCAGCCAGTGCTGTAGCAACCTCCTCAGCCTCTATATGTGGCCCAGCCACCACCAGAGAGGGACAGAGTGCTGCCCTGACTGGGTGTGGATTACATGGCGCTTGGCAGAATCTAGCCCCACGACTGTGATTCAAGGCATGAAATCCTGGCTCCGCTGGAGTCAATGAGGGTTTTTGCCATTGACTTGAGTGGAGTCAGGAGTTCACCCACTTTCCTTTAAAAACAGCAAAGCTAATGGAGGGTTGGGCTCCACAAGGCACTTGACTGTAAGTATTTAGAATGCCAAGAAGAAATCCCTTGGTGAGGTGTGCGTGGCCTGAGGACCGTCATGTGGAGAAACACCAGTGGAACACGGGCCCCGCTTGGTTTGGTGGGGATGGGCTTATATTTGCAGCAATGTGTGTTTCACTTGCTGACAGGGACAGTGTAATTATGACATCACTGCGTTGCATTTTCGTGCAGGTAGTAGACTGAGGGGCAGGGGGATATTTCCCTAGTATCTATATATATTTACAGTTATAATAAAAATAATATTGTTCTATTTTTTTCTAAAAGCCTCATTCCCCTATAATGACAGATTAAAGCTAAACTGAGCCTGGATCCACTACAACATTGACACTTGCCAATTAAAAACCCTACCCTACCCCACCACAGACAGATAACAGTGTGGTTTATGCATGAGGGCTAAGCACACATGCTACTCTCCCCCTAGCTGTGATCTGAGGGGGTTGAGCGTGCAGCTTTGCATCCAAGATGCATTTTTTTTCCATGGGTCCATGGTGGCTGGCAGCAGTCAGCTGTGTGCCATGAGCCTGCTGCTTACTGATTTATTATTGGGTTGTGACCCCATCACTCTGTCGAGTCTAGCACTTAATAAACCCAATCCTCCTTTGCTGCTCTATAATCCATCGTTCTGCTTGAAAATTCCAAGGCATTACGATATGCCAAGGCATTGGAATATGTGTGTATTGCAACAAGATGTTAAAATCCTGTCTTGTAAAACTGTCATATAGATGTTGGGCAGGACCAGAAATATTTCTTTCCATCACCGCTCTGAAAAATGTAAGTATAGCATAAATATCAATGCTAAAAGTGGGCAAGTCTCAGCCATCAGCTTCAAAGAACAGAAAACCTATTTCTCCCGCACTGCCTGTAGAATATTTTCTTTTGTTCCTATTTGCTGCTCTTTGTATATCTTCCTAATGCAAACACAGATAATGGCACTAATATTACTGCTGATATTTTTTAACATCCTAAAATATCTTTTTGCGTGTTGTTAATATATTAGGGATTTGGGGATTTTAAATGCCTCTGCCTTTCAGGATTATTTCTACAAAAGCAATTTAAACCTGTATTTTGACAGAGGGAAGCTTGTAAAAAACTAGTGGAAAATAAGAATTTCAAACTAAACAGCTATAATAAAAATGCACTTCTGTTACCATACCCAAAATCTACAAAATGATCTCAGATTGTGTCAGGCAAAGACTGTATTTCTGCAGAGAAAACTGTATGTCAACTCGTATTATAGAAATAGCAGATGCACCCTTGACCTATCACATGACTGTTGACAGGGAGTATGTGGGAATGCTTTAACTAACTGTGACAAATGTGTCAATTTATGAAGTGACAATGTGTGATCAAAATAGGATCACTTACAGCAAGTTTGTGGTTTGCTAAAATTCAACAACAGGAAAATGAGTGTCACTTTAGAAGCATTAGCAGGCATATGTTTCTAACCCAAAAGGATTATGGGTTTCAGCACAATAAACTGTACTTCATCAGGGAGGATCAACTTTGGGTTTGGTTTTTTTTCACACATCTTTATTTAAATGTGGATTTTTTTTCATTGATACAGAATAAAAAGTGCATTTTATTGAACTTGTATGGCTGTGTAGTTACCTCTGTTGGATCTTTAACTACTTCTGTTTGCATATTAGCTGAGTCTGGCCAAAGCAGAAAACATGCTCCATTTTCAGAGTTATTTCCTGGACATTTTTACTGCATTTTGTGAACTACAAAAACTATTGTTAGACTTGAGATTCGGTACAGCACAGAGCCTCCCATGGAGTGCTGCTCACTTCTGACCCCGGACAAACTGAAATTAATAGAGTTCAGTGGGAAATGTCTTTCCCATACCAGGATGGTTTTCAAGATTTCAGGTTTTTTTCCTGTCCCAAATCAGGATAAAAAGTCAAAATCCCCAAAAGTTTTGCAAACTAATAATAAATAAAATGGAGCGGGTCAATCAAAACATTTTGTTTTCATATTTTCGAAATGTTTCATTTTTTCATTTTTAAATTTTTTTACTATAAATTAACTGAGATTTCAAAACAAAAATTGATTTTGAACTGGAAAACAAAACAAGTAGTTTCAAAAATATCAAAATGAGACATTTCAATCATTAAAAAAAAATCCAAATTTTTTTTGAATTGGGAGATTTGTTGAAACCGACTCTTTCCCGCAAGTGGTTTCATTTTTGACGAATTGACATTTTCTCACGGAAAAACGTTTAGTTTGGAAATTCCCTACCAACTCTATACATTAACTGTTTAAACAACTATACAAACTGTGGGCCTTATCCCAAACTCACTGAGGTTTACAGACGTTGACTTTGAGGGGCTTTGCGTCAGGTTCTATGGGCTAAATTCATTCTTTGCCAGAGAGTCGAGGCAAATACTTACATGGTCTCTGCATTCCTCGAGTTCTGGAAAGCAGGATCTGCACCGACTCCAGATATGTCACTGCGGTCTTTTACTCAGTCATGTCTCAATCAGGAAAGTAGTGCCATGGGATTCATGTTCCAAAGATTTATTCTAACTTTGTAACCTCTTACCTGGACTGACACTATGCCTCAAATGCTATCATCAGGATGCAAAGTTGTATTACTGTCTATAGAACCAGAATCTCCTGAAAGAAAGTGTTTCCTATTTACCTTGAAAAATATCAATCACTGTACTTTTTTAGCACTCAGGGTTATCAATTAGGTCCAACATCCTCAGCTGCACTGAAAATGCACTGGGCTTAAACACAGAGGGAGGACAGGTGAAATACTTGTCAAAAGTCATGTTAAGGCAGGCCATAATTTTCATCTCAGAAAACCAGTGGCAGGAACTGCCTTTGCTGCTTGTCTTGTATTGTAATTACAGTAGGCTTTTGCCAGTTAGGAAACTAGCAGTGTCAAGGGGGTGGCCTTTTCTGCATGGCTTTGTGACCATTCCAATTCTGTGTGTGTCTCAGCTCCAAGAACCAGAGTTTAGATGGAGAGCTGCCAGGATGACTCGAAGAGAGACCAATACTGGGGTGGTACCAGCTTTATTTGTAGGGGCTGATTTGTGACTGGTGGATGGTACCATTTGATGTTTAGCCATGCAGCTGTGATGTGGGAGTTCTGCTTATTTTTGAAGTTATTTATGGCACAAGTGCTTACCACACACAGGGTCAGATCCTGCAGTCCCTAGTAGATGCAGCTCCTGTTGACCTCACTGGAAGTTGTGCCTCTGAAAGAGCTACAAGAGCTGGGCAATAGTGAACGTAAAGTTTCAGCTGGCCTCCTGAACTCTGCCCCTTAACAGGGGAGCACCCGCATTTGCATGTGCACAGTGAGCATGTGCCCTGCAGATGAACATGCAGACAAGAAGGGAGATGAGCATTTACTGCTCCACATCGACCAATGTCTGTTTATGTGTGTCATGTACCTTGTGCTGGGTAATAACATGAACAGACTTGATGCCTGTAAAACTAAACTCACTTTTATTAAGAGAATTGTTTTAAAGAGATGCTGCAACTGCCGTCAGCATTCCAGCCACATGCACACAGACTGACTTCCTGGTGTCTCCTCCAAACTCTTCCCTCCTGTATCCTGTGCTCATCCCTCAAATTCCATCCAGATTGATACATATGCACAAATGAGGCACTTTATGTATGCAGATATATGAACTTGCAAACATTCACTTAAGAGGCTTACTGAAAGTTTGGACTGAAAGGTTCAGTGATTTTCCAAGGCAAACTGAATTGACTGGACCTTACTACAGTTTGATGTTTAATGAGGTTTTGGCTGTCCTATACAGGGCATGGTGATGTATGTCTCTGTGTTAGTAAGATGCAAGGCCTTATCTATATATTTTTTTTTTGCACTGGTGTAGCTAGCCACTGTAGATGCACTGCACATGTGGAAGATGGATGGGGCTTGGATCAATGTAACTTATCACAGTACTAGACCAATTTAACAATGATGTTTTGTGTCTACATCATAGAGTTACATCAGTGTAATGGCATTGATGTACCTATGCTAGCACAAATTTCCCAGGTCCTAAAAGTTAGTGAAAAGTAAATGATAAAGTATGCACAAATTCCATTTCCATTGTGCCAACATTAACACCCAACAGGCTGCATTGAAGATTTACACTTCAAGGCTGATATTACCATTTGTTTAGTAGCTAACAAATAAACACTACATATAAGATAGCTCAGATAGGGAAACAACACAGAGACAGAAGATTGATTCTGATTGGTTCCTTCCTCTCATCAGACCATGCTTTGCCAGGGAACTTCCTATATCCATTTCTCTTTTAATTTGTCCACAATGGCATCATTTAAAAGAGAATGAGGCTAAAGCGATCATGATAAACTTTAGACAGAATAAAGTAGCTAAGATGTAATGAGCAAACTCTGTTACATTGGAAATTCTTATACCATTAAATTTGCTGCATCTGCTCATCTCACAGCACAAGTTGCACCATCCACTTCTAAACAATCGGAACATTTTGAGTGCATGTCTCAGAGGATTGATAAAGAAAGGTTATTTGACCATGCTAACCTAGAGTTCACATATCATTCATGGCCCTCTCAGATGATTCCATGATTTCCATATGGCCCCAGGGCCAGTCCTAGAACAAATGGCACCCCAGGTGAGGAGCATCTTTGGCACCGCCTCTTAATTTGTTCAGCTTTTGAATACCTTAGTTTTTATTGCATTTGTAGCCCAATTCACGACGTTGCTGCACAATTTGCATGCATGATTTATCCCTGACATATAAGACAATACATTTGCACACTAGGATCTGTAAATCTGTATTTATTCATGTGATATATAAGCAAATAAAACAATTTGTTTCCTCTAAGCTTATAGAAACTTTTTAATTTTAAGAATAACTGAAAAGTACTAACATCAAGAAATTGAACTGGGCACCAAGATCGGGTGGACCAATATTAAATGGGGTTACAGTAGGTGACAGCCTTAGAATGTTAACCCTGGTCCTTTCGTTCAAAAGGTCGCTTTTCTCACCTTTACCCTCGTGAACTGAAACACCGTGTCCGAGACATCCAAAGACTGGTGATGTCGGTCTCTCATCAGCCATTGTCGATCAAAGATATCTTTTAATGAGCCTGAGCTTCAGGAGCTTCTGTAATTAGCTTTCGCTGCACTGGACTTCAAAATGGAGCAATGCTCTGGTCTAATTGCTCCCAGCTGGATCCTGAGAGGTGCCATGTTCCCACAATCCCCTAGTCTAGGGATATTGCAGATGCTCCGCACCTCAAGGGTCATGTCCTCTATTAACATGGAGGTGAGTAAAAAATAACTGGATGCAGTAATACTACCCTTTTTAAAAGGCTCTGGCAGTTATGTGCCAAGAGTTAACGAAAGTGTTCGCACAGTGCCTGGTGTAATGAGGCCCTGATCTTGATTGGGACCTTTTGGCTGTACTCCAGTATAGGTAATACTGTTATGGAACAAGTCAACAGGAGGGGCTGGATCACAAACTTTGACAAGTTATTTTTCTTAAGATGGGAGCACTGTCCAGTCTTTGAAGGAATGCTATATTCTTGCTAGTTTTGTCAGGCAGTTTCTTCTTCAATTCTTGGGACAGTGTTGGTCCCTAGGAATTTGGACCTAGTGTTTTGGCTGAGAGAGTGTTTTCACTACTTTTTAGGCTCCTTGTTCTAAAGCTCATCACGATCACAATGTACAGCAAGATAAGAAGGCCACGCACATGCTAAAGGCTATTCAGGGCCAACTGCCAACAGCTCCACTGTGAACTTGCTGTCGGAGGGAATAAAATGAGGTCAATGAGAACAATGTGAATTATGAGACTGGAGGGAAGAGAGACGTCTGATACATATATGGAATCTATTCCCACTCTGCAAGCAGAGAAGGGCTGTAGCATTAATGAGGAGCACAATCTTCAGTTGCGAATTAGAATCTTTCTCTCTCTCTCTCCTTTCAAATTTAATTCTGCTTTTACTAAAAAATAAAACCGCTGGAAAGTACATCTCCATTTAGCAGTGTCCTGTCTTCATCCATCCAGGGACCCAAAGTTGTTACTCTCTGTTGGCTGTTAATTTTGTTATTTGAAGGGGAGCTGGTTGTTCCATATCAGTTCCAGGATAACTGTCCATAGCAGAAGAATTACAACGATACTGGCACTGGTTTTCAGGTTTCTGGCTATTAAAACAGAGAGACCACAGGTGTTCAGTTCATGCACATTCAAGGTAACGTTTTCAAAACTAATTTTGGGTGCCCTAGTTTGTGGGTGCCCAATTTGAGACTCCCAGGCCCAGATCCTCAAAGGTGTTTAGGTCCTACAAATCCCATTGAATTATCCATTTCAGTGGGGGTTAAATATCTAAAATCATTTGAGGATTTGGGCCCTCGAGTCCTGATTTTTAGAAGTGCAAGTATCCCCCACTCCAGTGATGGGTGCTCAGCACCTCTGACAATCTAGCCAAAGCCAAAAATGGAGGCATCCTAGAAAATCTGGGGAAATGGGATCGGGGCACGGGGGCTTCCCGCACCCGGCGCTCCTGCTGGGGAGTGGGGTCACAGCATGGGGGCTTGCCCTGCTCTGCCTGCCCAGTGCTCTGCCGGGGAGCGGGGTTGGGGTGTAGAGGGCTTGCTCCACTCCCCTGCAGGAGTGCTGGGCAGTTGGGCACAGCAGATCAGGGCATAGGGGCACTCATTTTTCCAGGGGCCCTGGACATGGACCTTATAGGCCCAATGGCTAATCTGCCACTGGACCTACTATCCCATCCCTGTAGGTCATGACTGTGAAACAATGAGTTGGGGAGATGCCTGAGTTGACACTGTTTGTGCTGTGAATGGACAGAGTTGAGGCTGCAGGGTTAGCAGGGTGACTTCTTTCACAAACTCTAATCCACTGGAAAACAAGAAACAGGGTGCTAGTTGGGGGTAGCTTAACATGCTGTATTCTGATTCACTTAAAGCTTTGTGTGTCCACTAGTGGATGTTCAACCTATTGTCTTGCAGAGACATACACAGATATAGGTAACTAAACCCATCTTGATATAGGCACATGGAATGCCAGAGCTGCAGTGCATATGTCATGTTGTTTCAGTCTTTGTTGGCTAATGCTGTACTGCTTGGAGAGGACGCTCATCCTGGGTGATGGATTCCAGCACTAGAAAAAAGCACCGTTGTCTAGGAATTAACTATGTGGCCAGTAATATTCAGTGTCTATTAAGATTGAAATTTTCAAAAGGAGAGTTAGGTGCCCAACTCCTATTGACTTTCAAAGAGAGTTGGGTGCCTAACTCCCATAGATACCTTTAAAAATCCCATTTAAAGATCTATTTGCTTTGTCTCACAGACGAAATGAGCGAACAAAGCGTCTACTGCAGGTTAAATATCGTAGTAAAGGATTTGATACTGCGTCTCGCGTTTCACATTGGCATGGCTGACGACACTGTCATGTGGACTGGAAACTGGCAAAAAGACATCAGACAAAAGGTACTGATAAACAGCAATGTATCGAATTCAGGGCAAGGTGTCCAGTCTGGGCCCACAGACACTGCTGGTAGGACTAGTTTTATTTAACAGCTCCTTGAATTATCTGGGAAGGGGAGTTAATAGCACGGTCATGAAATTCATGGATGGTAGTGAATTGAGAGGAGCTGTGATCACCGTTCAGGACAAAGAAATGATACGGAAGACAAGACCAAGCAAACATTCCTGATAGTGAGATGAATTAGGCTGTACAACAGTCTCACAGGGGAAGCAGAGGACAGAGCGTTTTTAAAACTCAGCTGGGCAAAACCCTAGAAAATGCACTCTAGGGAACAATTCTTGATTGGCAGGAAGATAGACGGGTCGATTTAATAAGCCTTTTCCATTGCTAACTTTTACAGTTCTGTCCTCCTTTCTCAGGGCAATGCAGTTCTGAACGATTGTGATAGCAGTGAAGCCAATTGTCTTCAGACGCTGGAGAGACCAATGCTCTGCTGACAGAGGCAGAATGGACAGATCATCGGACTCAAGTGGCATCAGATGACAGGCACTCTCCACAACATAAGACAGAGGGGGGTCATTTGAGAGCTTATGAAATCCATGTATTGATAATATGTATGATAATGAGACTACGGAGATAGATAGAATTGTCACATTTACTCATATATACGACTGAGTGGCAAACCATATGGGATAGGAACAACTCTGCAAGAGCTGCCGTTTATTTCTATGGAGCTACTTGGAGAGTAAGGTGATATTCAACAAGTCAAATGGTGACAGGAGCCGGCCCAATGATTGGTTTACTATTATTGTTATTATTTAAAGGCCCAGGCCCCATCGTGCTCAGCACTGTATGAACACATAACAGAAACACAGCCGTTGCCCTGAAGAATTTCTAATCTAAGTCAAAGACAAATGACAGGTGGATACAGCAAACACGCTGGAAGGAAGCACAAGGCAACACTGAGACGACTGTGGACAGTGTGACAAGGAGCAGTCACAGAAAATCAGCTGCTTTTGTCTAGATTTTTTGGTACGAATCGGGGCAGAGGTGTGTTTGAAGGAGAACAGCATGGTATGTTTATGGGAGAGCTCCTCCCCTACAGAAGAGGCAACATGGGAGAAAGCATGAAGAGGCTTGCTGGAAAATGTGGCAAATGAGCAATCAAGTCTGCCATTGTTAGCAAAGCAGAGACAGGTAGTACATATCTCAGCAGCGTCTGAGAGATGATAGGTAGAGCTGAGGTGGGTTGCTAAGGGTCTAGAAAGTGAAGACAAATAGTTTGTGTTTGCTGCGGTGGAGAAGTGGGAGCCAGTAAGTTTAGGACAGACATTGTCCTTTTTTCCGTTTCTTCTATTTTTCCATTCAGATTATCATTTGGATCTTGGAACATGCACGCGTGAGAAGATCTGCGGGAAGGGAATGGACTCATTTTCTATTAAAAACAGAATACAGAAAAGAGTATCACTGTGTCCATGTTTGAAAGTAGGTCGGGTGAGTCTTTCCCATGGGCCTTTATCTATGCATGAAGGTATCCAAAGCCTTACAAGCTGGTTCACCTAGTGATTGTTTGAGGGAGACCTAGTGCTGAACTCCTCATTCATGCCAAGACACCAACCTTCCTGTTTGTTACTTTTTCAGGGCCACATTTTGATCCCCTTTCTCCCAATGAAAAGCAGTTACAGGCACGAGCAGACCCCTGAAGTCCCATAAGCAGTTAACAATCTGGCCACTGGTAAGTATACAAGCAATAGAGTGATCTAGAATCCGAGATTTCTCTGTATCTGTAATTTGATCTGGGGCTATGTTAAGCTAGAGACTTATAGGGGCAGGAGCTATGCTGATTTACACCAGATGAGGATCTGTTCCATTGTTGCCTTCTTCTCCTATCTCTTTCCTTTTAAGGACCTAGAGAATGTTACCTCATTCCAGAGCTGCATGTGTTTCATAAAAGCTACACACAAATCTATCTACTCCAAGTATAAAACAAAAACAAGTCTCAGGAAATGACATCCAAGACAAAATACAGAATTCTGTAACAAGGTGTGCTGCTCCTTTAAAGGGTATGCCTTGGCCCCACACAGTCTTGGAGCCCAGAGCCTAGGCATTCTGGGAGTTGTGAGCAATGCCTGCTGGATAATGGGGTGGGACTATATAACAATCTCTCTTTCCTCAGAACGGGGAGAGATTTGGACACCACTTGCAACAGAGCTCCCAAATGAGAGGGGTTATGGAAAAAGGCAAAGGAGGAGGCTTAGAGACAGACAGAGGAATGTGTACCTTGTGGAGAGGTAAGTTTTTCATGTAGTAGAAGACATTTTGTGAGCCTCAGCACCAAGGGGTGAAGGTTTTGGACTTCTGTTCAGTTACAATTTTCCTTATCCCAGAAGGGGGTGGGAGGGTTCGTTTTGGCCACAGGACTGAACTACTCTGGCAGGGAGAAGGAAACCAAGATGCAATGAGGGGGAACTGAGGCACTGGCTGCATCTCTAAGATGAGAAGCAAAATGCACTTTTACAATTCATGTGTGTCTCTGTATGACTATTAATTTCCAGATAATTTACCTTAAAAATGAACAAAAACACCCAAAACAAACAAACAAAACAGAGTAGAACTCGTCAAGATTAACTGCCCTCCATAGTATATTTGGTGAAAACTGTGTGAGCGGAGTGGTGGTTGGTGGTGATGGTTGTTTTTTTTGGCGGGGGCGTTTAATATAAAGTAACATAATAAGTACGTCTGAAAATGGGTGAGTGGTTGAGTTTTTCATGCTAAATCATGCCATGAATGTTTCCCTCAGTGGAGGCAGATCTGAATAATTTCTTAGGGGATTTTATAACCATGACAACCAGTTTAAGAGGAATATTTTCCATAGTTTAAATTAAATTAGCACAAAAAGAAAAGCTTTTCAAAATGGGTACAGGTGAGCTGCCCCTTTTACATTTTCATAATAATAGTGGAATGCTATTTCCCCCTATGTTCTCGTCTTAAATGTGATGTAATTAAAAGCAAAGCGACACTAACCTCTACTTTAATGTAAGTATCACCTTAATAGGACAGTTTTTATTTCCCTGCTTAAAAAACTAAAATAACTCACTTTAAAGATGCTGAAATTAGATCTTCCTGGTTCAAGTCAAGTCAGATGTAAATAGACTAATTCATAATGAATAAAGCATGTTGACATTTAATGCATAGGAGTTTTTTGATGTTGTATCCTTTTGTACAGATGAATTTTGATGTGCTTTACAGAAAGAGTTGAAAGAATTTAGGTAAAACTAAAATAACTTGAAGGTGGTTGTAATCTGAGTTAGACATGGTTGTTATATCTTACTTAGAAATCTCATAAGCAGTTCACGGGAGGGAGAAAGGACACCTAAGTGATCTTCATTTTTCAACTATTTTGAAAATGCCAGTTGAGACTTTGTTAATGTTAGTTGCAAAATACACATGGAACAGAAGTACATCAGTGAGTAATAAATTGATCTTCATTTCCATGTAGACAAAGGTAATCTTTTCCTGAGTGCGTGAGGTTTGACTGCATATGCGGACCAAAATCATATGAGCTGGGTGTTACAATATCCCGTGACCGAAATATGTAAGTTACTGTCCACACTCATTAAGGCCCAGATCTGTCAGAGCATTGATGCACACTCTTAACTTGAAGCATGTGAATAGTCCCACTGAAATGATGTGCTTAAATTATGCACTAGTTTAAGTGCTTTGTTGGATATGGCCTTAGTCTCTTTCGGCATTGCTGTTTCTGAGGGTCTCCCTCACTGTAAAAGTTTTGGATCATTATTCCCCAGTTAGCTTGCACTTCTGCAGACTGTATCTCATCTTCTTTTCAACTCGTATTTCTATCCCACCTGTCCCTTTGTATTATTTCTCTGTACTCACTTTTGTTTGCCAAATCTCCCAAGCATTGCCTGCGTCTGAGGTATCATCTGGGAGCAGCCATTCTCTCTTTTATACCAATTTTAAAGCCTGCCTACAAAGCCCTGGAGAATCACCTGCTTTGTTTTCTAAGGAAATCACATGAAAACGAGCTTTCACAATAGGCAGCCGGGAATGTACGTTCGTTTCTTTCCGCTGTTGTCAGAACGTGTGGCCAGTCTCACGCTTTTGCAGCAAACTGCTTTTACCTCATTGTTATGGCCAGAGGTACAGCAACTTTTGTATCATTAGCAGCTCCATCAGCATCGCTCTTCTGCTGTCTGAGCTCACAGGCCTGACAACTCTACAGCACAAAAAAGGGGGCTGGGGACCAGGCTGTGCTTTATAAGCTGCCCAGCGGGCGCTGGGAAGAGGCAAAGCGCCTCCAAAGTGGTGTGGGACTGGCCAGGCATGACTCAGCTTGGCTCGGCCCCGTGCGAACATGTCTCTGTCTCCGCTCCAGATCCATAGAGCCCTGGCGGTTGTAACCGCATCCGCTCCACTGTCCGCAAAAATGATCCACGGATCTGAAGCAGAAATCCCTGGATTTGCAGGGCTCTACCCGTAGCATGAGCCTCGTGAGCCTGGCTCTGTTGCCCTGGGCTCTGAGACTTGCTATTCTATCTTATAATATCCTGAATAGATATTTCCCATATGTCTTCAAGAACTTACGTGGCCCTTATTTCTTTATTATATCTAATTATTTGTATTGTCATAGCACCCTAGGAGCCACAGTCATGGACCTGGACCCCCTTGTGCTAGGCAATGTACAAACACAGAACAAAAAGATGGTCCCTGCCCCAAGGAACTTACAATCTAAGAGAGAACAAACGGGGACAGACAGATGGAGGAATACAAAGAAACAATAAGACATGGTTAGCATGCCAGGCAGCGGTAGGTGTAATATCTGTCTATATCTTGATGGCCTATGCATCAGCTGTAAAGTTGCATTGTGCTGAAATGTAACATACAAGCCAAATTCTCATATGCACACACACTGCGAGTCAACGTCTCAGCCCAGGAATGTATTCCTTTGCAAACTAACATGAAAATGGATGTTAAAATTATTTGGAAGCATATAGATGAAGAGGGTGTGCAAAGTAATTTCTGTTTAGAAACGATAAAGGTGCTGCTCTTTGAATTCGTTGCTTCTGCTAGGAGTAATTTGGTGCCCATGCAACAGTGCTGTCCTCAATGCAGGCATGAGTTCCCCTACGCTTCTTCTCCTGCTCATTACTTTCTGCTTTGCAATGGTTGACTCAGCCCTAGCCCCTTGGGTTAAGCAAGATCAAGACCTCAAGGACTTTAAAGCATTTTCCTCAAGGTTTCAACTCTTAGCAGTCCGGGCTTTCAGCAAAGCTGAAGTGTAGTATGAGCGGAATATCTAAAATGTCCTCTCCTTGAGTGACTGTCCTGCATTGCAAGCTGAGGTGCTGGTGGTGATACCTGTAGATCTTTCAAGCTGTTACTTTATTCCCATGAACAGTAACATACCTGGCTTTTGCAATAAAAATTCCAAAATAGCCCAAAGCAAGTAATTACATTTGCCACCTGCCTGATGGATTATTAGAACCCTCTTATAGAGAAGGAAATTGGATGTGGATTCTCTAATAAAGTAAAGATACCAAAGTCCTCTAAAAACGCTATTAAAACTGACAGGAATTTGTTAATCAAGATGTGTCACATGGGAATGCTAGTGAAAGACCAAACTTTACTTCCCGGTCTCAGTCACATGACAAGGGTCAGGGTTATGACAGGTTATATCCCTGTCCCATGCTGTGTCTCTATATACACTGACTCAACTGGTTACAGTTACAACCTTCCATTTTTATCCACCCCCATGAAAATCAAATGCAAATCAAACAAAATACCCAGCTTAAAATAACAACCACAAATTACAGCCAAAGAATAGAACATAAGAATGGCCATACTGAGTCAGTCCAAAGGTTCATCTAGCCCAGTATCCTTTCTCCCAACAGTGGCCAATGCCAGGTGCTTCAGGGGGAATGAACAGAACAGGTCATCGAGTGATCCATCTAGGGTTGCCAACCCTCCCGGTTTCACCGGGAGTCTCCCAGAATCTGGCTTTGTCTCCCAGAGGCTCCTGAAGTCAAACTGGGAGATTTTAGGCCACTAAAAGTCTGGCAGCGCAGCAGGGCTAAGGCAGGCTCCCTGTCTGCCCTGGTCCTGCGCCGCTCCTGGAATCAGCCAGCACGACCCTGCAGTCCCTGGGTATTGGGGGGAGGGGAATGGGCTCCACGTGCTGCTCGTGCCCCAAGCACCAACTCCGCAGCTTCTATTGGCCGGGAACACTGGCCAGTTGGAGCTGTGGGGGTGGTGCCTGCAGGCAGAGGCAACTTGCAGAGCCCCCTGCTCCCCCGGGGGAGGGGCTTCAGGGACATGCCGGCCACTTCCAGGAGCAGCATGGAACCAGGGCAGGCAGGGAGCCTGCCTTAGCCCTGCTGCACCGCCGCCTGGGAGCCAACTGAGGTAAGCGCCGCCGGTCCAGAGCCTACACCCCTCACCTGCATCCCAACTCCCTGCCCAAGATCTGAGCCTCCTCCCGCACCCAAACTGCCTCCTAGAGCCCACACCCCCTCCTGCATCCCAGCCCGGAGCCCCACCCCACATCCCAACACCCCCCCAGAGCCTGCACCCCACACCCTCTTCTGCACCTGAGCCCCCTCCAGCACCCAAACTCCCTCTTGGAGCCTGCACCGCCTCCTGCATGCCAACCACCTTCCCAAGCCCTGAGCCCCCTCCAGCACCCAACTCCCTCCCAGAGCTTGGTTCCTTCTGCAGCGGCCTGTTCTGCGGCTGAGGCAGATCCAGCTCTTGGAGCCGATTCCTATTGTCAATGGCTGGATCTCTAGTGGTTAGGGGACTAGCCGGAGACGTGGGATCAGTTCCCTGCTCCACGACAGATAGTGTTACCAACTCTCATTATTTTTATCTTGAGTCTTGTGATACCTGGTGGTTTTCTTAAGATCCTAGATGCTGGCATCATGTGACTACAACAGAATCTCAGTTTTCATTTGGGGGTAGCGGAGGGAGTACATTTCTAGCCTTTATGGCTGCTGAGAAGACTTGAATCCCAAAGGTGTAAAAGCCAGAAAGCAAATAAAAAGAACTCCAAATGTATTAGTTTAAGAATCTTACTATTTTTAAGCCAGTCTCAAGACTTTTGGGGAGCCTGGAACATTCAGAAACGATGGGTGGAGCTGACGGTACTGAATACCGGAGACTATGGAGATTAACCTTGCTGTAACAGGGCTTTGTTTGGGAGTTTTAACACCATCCTGCATTTCCTCACTGCTGGCTTGCTTTTTAAACAGTAACCCAATCTAGCTTTGGCGAGTATGTATGTTTCTGTATTTCAGGGCCTTGGCTGTCAAAGTCCAACTGAAATTTTTAATTCAAATTAGTCCTTGAGATTGGAGTTCTTTGATCCTACAATATTCTGGAAGCTACTGTCTTCGTCTGTGGTCTATACATAGTGCAGTACAGCCGTATAGTACCTTGAACAAGAACTAGACCACTCTGGAGAGGCAATAACCTCTTTTGTGCTAATAAGTTGAAGTAAACGTAACAAAGCTAAGCAAACCGCTCTCCTTGTCCTTTTTAAATGCTAGGTCCGTGAGGCGGCGTCACTAATTAACACGCTGAGCTTCGGATAGCTGCATCGCAGAAAGGGCACTGCTGATGCTCACTGGGCTGCAGGGCTTCTGCCAACCTCCACTTTCATCATTTGTTCCTTTAAATCAATACCATTCCGTTCTGCTTTGAACTTCTACTATTGGAGCTGACGTACCTACACTTACAACCTCGTCTTTGATGGACTCGGGATACCCGCTTTGTCATTATGCTGGAGAAGTGGGGCTGTACAGTGGGCATTTCCAAGAGCGGAGTACAAAGGCAATCATTCGGTGACATTGCTAACATTTCTGAAACTGGGAAGGAAAGATAGAAACGTGGTCTGATAGCAATACAAGTGAAGTTCCTTCCCAGCATTGCATAGATGTTATTCAGTAATAGAGGTACAAGGCTCTGGCTTTCATTCCAAGCCAGAATGAATGTGTATAACAGTCACTTGCTGTCAAATTAAGGAGTGAATGGTGCATCCTACAAAATATATCAATAAGAAATGTGCCATGCAAAGCACAAAATGCGTGCATGCACACATGCACCCAGAGTTATTGAACCCAGGGAGCCAGAGAGGAGAAGTATCTGCTGTGATTACAAATCAGACAAAGGGGAAACGGTGGCCACCGCAGGCCTACTGGAATAAAAACACTGACCTAGACGAGGCTGTTAGGATTCTCATTTAAAGAACAGCAATGCAGGAATGTTCTACTACGTTTGTTTCTTCTAATAGGTGAGTTATTGCCACTCCCCTCTTCATGAACACTGCAAAAAAGATACACCTTAGTGAGCCCTACTACTTCTCAGCAGCAGGAGTGCCGAACTTCTCTCAGGCCCTGCTTGTGCCGTCCTTACTCACAAGGAACTTTTGTTTGGCCTTTGTCATCAACCCCTTGGTGCAGAGTGCCTGGCAGTATCACAGTCCGGGGGCCAGGAGAGTGTAGGTCACTCTGGCTATGTACTCACTGGACGGCAATGGGCAGGGTGTCATGCTTAGTTGTAGCCGGAAGAAGTCATTTTGGCCACTGTTTGTGTTTCGCTGCCCAGGAGCAGTAAAAGCCTGGGAGATTGCACATCACCTGTTCGTCACACCCTTTGGCTCGCTCACTGACTACTCAGCAGCTCTGAAAATTGGACCAGTTTTTAAATGCCGAAATATGGATTAACTTCGGGCATCAAAAGTGTGAACACTTTGAGCATCGTGTTAATGATCTTGCTCAATTGAAATATCACTGACCTAACTGGTGGACTTTTTTTGCTTCCTTGGCCAAGTAAGAGACCTAACCTTTAAGGAAGAGAATTGTTTTCTAGAGATCATTGTTGCTTAATTTGTGCCAGTGCTTGTCATAGCCCCAGTACGTCTGGGCTTGCCGCGTCAGTTATGAATGTAAAAAAAAAAAAAAAATTGCTCAAGCCCCGACACCTAATTGCTAGCACTCCAGCACCTCTTTCATTGCAAATTAAGCACCGGAGATCATCCTTTCAAAGCAGAGAGAACGCCTCCAGGAAACATACGTCTGGGTTGTCAGAGCTGTGTGATGAACTGTGCTCTTTTCCAAGGCTCAATCATTATTTTACAATACTTCTCAGGGCTCCCTCTAAAAGGTAAAATACATTTTATGTTGCAGTCTCACTTTTAACTCCGTCTAGCTAGGATCTCATTCCATGTAGAGTTTGTCACCGGATCGAACTGGGCAGCCATAGTCTCTCAGTTTTTATAAACCTGATATTCAAACACCTGAACGAATGAGGTTTCCTTTGTTCCCCTGCAGTGTGATATAAGCTGCTGAAATCTTGATTTTCTTCTGGAGTGAGCTACCGACGAATGCACATGTAAATGATCTGTACTGGGATAAAAAACTCTTCTATATACCAACCACTAAAGTAACTACTTTGTTCAGTCTATACCCTGAAATAAATGGAGAATGCTTGAATTCTGTCAAATTTAACCACAAATATAAAGATAACCCTGGATATGATGTGCTGTTTTAGACCCACTTAACAGCAGAAATCAGCTTAGCCAAGCTATCTGCTTTCTACTGTATCTTTGGACTAAGTCCCTCAAACAGATAGCTCTCAGCTGTTAGGATAAACCAAAGGATCTGTTTTGAACTGGTCTGAATCCATAAAGATTAGGGATAGCTGAACCTTTAATGTTCTTCTAATATTAATTTGAAAGCAGTTACCTTCTGCTAATGGGAAAATAAAATCGAATACTTAGCCAAACACAGAATTCCTAGTGGTTTAGCAAACTGGAACAGCACAGTGACTAGCTAGAGCCATCTATCAACAAATAAGACTAAACGGGGCCAAAAATAAAAATGCAGTGGGCTAACTCCTCAGCTGGTGTGAACGGGCACAGCTCTGACCTTAATGGAGCTACACCGATTTACCCCAGTTGAAGATTTGCCCCAAGTGACATACATCAAGCCAATGAGACAGAAGATGCTTCCTCTTGTCTGTCGCTATGTCTAGGTTTTTCTAGAGCGTCGGTTGCCGAAGTAACCCAACATGGAAGTTACCCAGCTGCTGGCAAGTAAATGTTTAACTTGTTGACTACTTAATTGCCGTGCTTCTAGAGATAACTAGATTTGAAGTTTAGGAAATTCTAAAGTCAGGCGAACGGTCACAGAAATCCTTCTCACTGGATCTGTTTAGGTTAGTATACAAGCTCTGTCGCCTTACCATCTGAGCACCTCCCAAATGTTTACAAATAGAAACAACTTTTTCCATCCTTCCTTCCCAAGCAGCAGGAGAAATCTTTATTCGTGTATAGCTTTGGGTGTGCTTGTCTTAGTGTGCATATTGGTGTGCAGAGAATGCACAGAGGGGGAGCTATGTTAGAGACAGGGGTTTTGTACTTAGTTGCGAACACACTGAGGATGGGTGTCATTCTGGTGCTGGGTTATGTAGTGTGGCACCAGCTCCTTTGAAAGTTCTGTCTCCCACACTCACGAGCTTCCCCCATTGGGCGATGAGGTTAATTTATTCCAGGGGAACACAGCTGTTGTGGCATGTCTCAGAGGGAGAGGTGTTCTCTTTTAGGGCCAATCTAATGGAGGGCTTTGGACAGGAGGTCAGAGACTCAGAAGTGCACTCTCTAGTCATTGGGGAAACCAGTATTACTAAGGAGATGGGGTGACACGTTAAGTAGCAGCTGCAGTTTTTGTCAGGATGCGTGGCCTCATTCCTAGATACAGGGATTGGAACCCCTGATGTGTTGGTGCAGAGATACTTGTCCCCATCTCCCCTGGCACTGTTTTCTCAGCACACAGGAGCGCAAAGGCAGCAGAGTTGGGAGAACCAAATATCAAACTGGCTGAGCAAAACCAGGGCATCTCTGAATTCTGCTTCTGTCCACGTGAACTTTGTTTCATTACAAGATGGGATCTAGTCATAGGTCTGAAATCCATTTATAATTACCAGTGTTGTGAACAAAACTTGGCTCGCACAAAGCAAATCCAAATGAAGGACAATTATGGCAAACTGAAGTTCAGGGCCAAAGCCTCAGCCGATGTACATTGGCATAGCTCCGTTACAGCCAGTGCTGCTCTGGGGATTTACACCAGCTGAGGATATGGTTCTCTGCTTCTCATTTGGCAATCTGTTTCCAAAAATAACTCTTCCCTTATTCACCTGCTGTCATGGTATGCTGAGAAGTGAAATCACACCAGTATCCACTCACACAGTTACTGAGTATTGAATGGAAATCGTGAAAATACCACACATTCCACCTCACAAAGCACATTTTCTAGCCCAGAGTGCTTTTATATTTGATAATTATATACGGTAGTGTTGTGCGAAATTCATTCTTAAAATCAATTTAATTTCTTTTTAATTACTTACATTTATCAGGTCCTTTAAATTCATAAAGGGATTTGAGAATGCATTTGAGAATCTTATTTGAGAATGAGGGACAAAACTGGCATGACTAAAAACAACTGGAATATACAAAATCTTATCAGGCCATTTGTTTCGCTATTACCATTTCACTGCAGCTATGGTCATGGCCTATTGTGCCTTTGTCATCGGGCCAGATTTTGGCACTTTTCCTGGCACTGAGGATTACCTTACTGCTCAAATAGTGCCACGGACATCACTGGGAATATAGTACTCCTCAACGTGAGACCAGCGGGGCAGGAAATGGCTTTTCTGTCTGTCCCATGACAATTTTTGAGACTTCAAAATCTTTTCCCATTTCTCATCAGAACAAAACTGAAACCTTGTATGTGAGAGAAAGAAAAGCCACTCAGATAGCCTAGCGGTTTGTGCACTTGACTGCCAAGTGGTGGTGTAGATTCAAGTCCATGCTTTGAATATGTGCCTCTGGTTTTGACCAGAAATTCTATCCTGGACCTGAGAAACCTTCTTGATGAAAGGATAGTCAGAACCAATATGTTTCTACAAAAAGCTTTGCTTTTGAGAAATAGGCATTTTTGGACCAAAAAAACGTTTTGTTGAAAAATTCCAGACCAACTCTAAATTCTGAGTAAGGGTGGCAACTAGACCTTAGTGAATTTGTGAACTCCTCAACCCTGAATATGCGAGTCCTTTGTAGGTAAATGCCTTTCCATGGCAATTTTTGCATTTAGCTGCAAAGTTGTCCAAAATGTATCCTTTATGCCACTCCACTTGTGTCCTTCAAAGAGTAATTGTTCTTTCTGTTCTAGCTACATTAAAGACTATGAGCCAGATTCTCATCACTAAAACTGGTTGGGGTTGGGGGAGCCTTTGAAAGAATCATTTGAAAGAACCAACTACATATTTATGGCTAAGAGTTACTCCTTTAGCTCAAAGGGGCTTTTGGTGTGGAAGGTTGAGGGTTCTAGTCATACACATGATCAGTGATGTCTGTATATATGCAGACATAGACTTGTAACATATGCACACGAGTGGCTCTCATGTTATTACACAGAAAATTTGCCTTGAAGTGCTTGTTTTGGGAGACAGATAGGTGGAACAGAAAGTACCCTATGGACTTCACCTACAGACATTTTTTTAAAGTTACTCTGTTAAATTTTTGGCTTTCCAACCTTTACATACAGTACTATACTCAGTCCCCTATGTACTAAGGGAACAGCAAGGTGTTGATAAAGACGATGACCTACAGTCATATCCTGTTAGTCCCAACAGCTATGGACCATTATCTGCTGAACCAGAGTTTGCTTTAGCCACAGTGCCTGATCCTTAACCTCTGACAGCAAGGAGGAAAAACGTACAGCCATATTTCATTAGATAGAAGTACTGGCAATCTTCTGACTGAATAAATGGTGACCCACCCTAATGTAGGATTTATTCTAGCATCTTTCGTTTATCTGATCATGATTCTACCAATTCTGAGCCTAATTCACCCCAGTTGATGGAATTGCACCTGCTTACATCAGAACTATTTTTGGCCTAATTCCATTGCCTGCTGATAGCCTACTTACATTGGCAAGATTGCTCCAGCAGCCTAGGCATTGTAAATCATCACACAAACTGGATTTGTGTTAAACTGCTATATGGGTTCAGCAACTCTGTCAGACATTAGGATCAGATTTTTCCTACATAAGTTGAGTTTTAAGGCCCTTACGGAAGAATGTGTTATTCTGCAAACAATACTTATTTTATAGGGCAGCTGCATTTTCTGACCCTTGAGCTCAAGTTTCCTTTGTTATACTTTTTTTTTCTCTCACTTCAGCTCTCCACAAAGCAATTTATTTAGGGTTCATGCAGTGCTCTGAACAGGAGCATGGTTCAATAACGAAGAGATATACAGTTTCCTAAACCTTTTGTGCCAAACCAAGGCATTCCACTGAATTTCAAATATTCAGCATTTGCAATGTCACCAGTGAAGACCTGATTATAAAGTTTATTGCCCCAGTCCTCTTTCACTGGAGATTAAACACCAAAGTATGATATCAGTGCAGAAATAGAAAAGCAGCTAGTGTTTAGAGAATCTGCGACCTGAAATTTAGCAATGACATTTTCTAGCTTATACAGCTTACAACTTTCTGCACTGGTTACCACTTTAGCATTCAACTACTTCTTAAACATGGAATATAAGTTATTTGTTATGCAGATTTATAAAAGAGCACCATTTCTCTAATGTTTAGATCTTTGGTGAAAAGACGATGTTTGGGAAAAACTTTACAACACGATGATACATATTTCAAGGGGAGACGTGTTTTAGTCTATTTCCATTATCTCTTATTTGTTGCTATGATGTTTTATTTTACACATCCCTCTCGCAAAAGCCATGCACATGAGTTAGGTGCTGTATGTTAATAGTGATACAAAACTGAAAGTTGACATTTAGGAACAGATCCCGATCTGTTTCATAGGGATAGATCCAGAGTAACTCCATTGAATTCAGTTGTTACTCCTGATTTAAACCAGTGTAACTAAGATCAGAATCTGGTCCACACTGATTTAACACTAAACTTCTCTTGGCACAGTTTCATAGTGTTCCTCCTAATTATCCTATCCAGCAACCCTGTGAAGAATTCCATCCTTCCTTGAGACTCAGGCCCTTGAAATACTTACAGCCCATTCTGTTACCTTAGACTCCTTTTCCCCAAATCACCTTACCAGTTATCAAGCTGTCACATGCAATCTCTTGTATTAACCAAGCTACATTTTAGGATGTGGCTGATTAAGTATCACAGTAACAGGACCATATTCGCTGCCTATTTGTTGTCCTTATGGAGTGCAATATTCAATCAGATTCCGCTTGCCATGGCATTGGTTCACCTACCAAGCTGTTCATGAACAGGTGTTTCACGATTGTGCACTTCATTGTGTCTTTCTTTATTTCCTGGAAGTTGGTGTCTGGGTATATAACATACATAAGAACAGCCATACTGGGTCAGACCAAAGGTCCATCTAGTCCAGCATCCTAACTTCTGACAGTGGCTAATGCCAAGTGCCCCAGAGGTAATGAACAGAACAGGTAATCATCAAGTGATCCATCCCCTGTCGCTCATTCCCAGCTTCTGGCAAACAAAGGCTAGGGACACCATCCCTGCCCATCCTGGCTAAATAGCCATTGATGGACCTATCCTCCATGAATTTATCTAGTTCTTTTTTGAACCCTGTTATAGTCTTGGCCTTCACAACATCCTCTGGCAAGGAGTTCCACAAGTTGACTGTGCATTGTGTGAGAAAATACTTCCTTTTGTTTGTTTTAAACCTGCTGCCTAAACCTAGTTCTTGTGTTATGAGAAGGAGTAAATAACACTTCATTATTTACTTTCTACACACCAGTCATGATTTTATAGACCTCTATCATTTCCCCCCTTAGTTGTCTCTTTTCCAAGATGAAAAGTCCCAGTCTTATTAATCTCTCCTCATACGGAAGCTGTTCTATACCCCTAATCATTTTTGTTGCCCTTTTCTGAACCTTTTCCAAGTCCAATATATCTTTTTGAGATGGGGCGACCACATCTGCACGCAGTATTCAAGATGTGGGCGTACCATGGATTTATATAGAGGCATTATGATATTTTCTGTCTTTTATTATCTATTCCTTTCTTAATGATTGCCAACATTCTGTTCGTTTTTTTGACTGCCGTTGCACATTGAGTGGATGTTTTCAGAGAACTATCCACAATGACTCTAAGATCTCTTTCTTGAGTGGTAACAGCTAATTTAGACTCCATCATTTTATATGTATAGTTGAGATACCAAGTCGGGACACTACCAGGGGAAGGAATGTAACTGAACTGAGTGGTGAAATTTAACGCTCGCTCATTGATTAGTTCCATGATTTTATTTTTAGAATTTTTAATCTTAATATTCCCAGATTGATGACAGCACCGGGCTTCATAATCTGAGCAACGTGGGGAGCCTGATCTTCTGCTGTCCATTCTGTGCCTGCTTTGTGTCTAAAAAGAGGGCTTTTGTCTTCAGCTCTGATGATCCAGAACCTTTCATCAACAATAAACTCATATTTAGGGCCAGATCCTCAGCTGGCGAAGCACCAATACATCTTGGTCCTTGTTTGTTTAAATTTCACTAGCACCAGCTTTACCTTTTGAAATAATGAAGAGTAGCACCATTTACTGAAAATCTGACTCCCTCATAACTAATTTAATAAGTGTTCCTGTGTATATGTATACTAAGGTTCTCCAACATTATAAGACCCTGTTTTCAGTTGCTTATAACATTGCCAAACTTTAACTGCTCAGGCTGAAACTAACCTGGTGGGTGGCTGCCATAGGTGGATATTTCTGGGACCATTTTCAGCTAAAATGCTTCAGCTGTTTCTGAGAATGAGACTAGGGAAAATGCATTGTTTTGCTATGTTAAAAAACATTCTGGCAACCTTTGTTTGAGAAGTTCTAGTGCCACCATGCATTGGAGCAGGGACTTGAAGTTTTGCCGGGGTGGGGGGGAAGAAAGGGGGCACTAAGCCAGTGATACGCTTTTTACTGTGAAAATCCACCCGAATTTGAGCATGTGCAAACTGAGATTTTTTTCAGTAGATTTGTTACAGCTTCACAACTACAATCTCTGAAGATTCTGTCCTCACTGAGCATGCTCCATCCCCTCATGGCTCCTTTGAGTAACCAGACTGTGCAAGCACCATCATCAGAGTGACTGAGCATGCATCAGACCAGGGCTGCAGGGGTATACATTGAACAACGAGGATAAAATAAAACTGATTAGCAGCTCATTAAGTGAGCATCTGTGAGGGGTGGCAGGCCTCGAACCTAGGCCATGGGCAGTGCTCACACTATGGCCACCACTCCGCAGCTCACCTGAACAACTGGAGAAGGCAGCAAGTGACGTGCTAGTTTGCAAAAGGCCCTGCCCACAAAGCCCCTGATTGGAAGAAACGTCCAGTGCCATCAGTTGGCTGGGAAACTCTATTTAGACCCAAAAAAGGCATAGGAAGTGGTCTGAGAAAGCCCTGACTGACTGACTGCTACTGTGGAAGCTACCTACTTACCTGACTCCTGAGCTCTGCCTGTTCCTAGTCCTTTTCCTCTTTATCCCAGACACCTGTCTGTTCCTGGTTCCTGCCTACTCCAGGTCCCTGCTCCTATGTCCTACCCTGGTGCTGACTCTGGCTTCTATCCCTGGGTTGGCACCCGACTCTGTCTCCGGCTCTGACCTTTGGTTTTGCACCTGACTCCAACCATTAGGCATGACCACCCACACTTCTGTCCCCACAGCACCATCCGCCTGTGCGCTGAATGAGGAAGGGTCCTGTGGAAAGAGAGCACGTGACGTGATTATAGACTGTATCAAAATACATGCGCACAAAAGGGCTGTAGTAAGATTGCACGGGCACCTTTAAAACTTTCTTCACTTTCGAGTGAGTGACCGCAATTTTAATATTCTTTTAAGATAGCTTTTTTTCTGCATAATGTGTATATAAAATGGCTGAAGATGACATTTTCCAAAGGGCTACCTTTGCTGCCAGAGAAGTCACTGAGGGTCTGTCTACACTGCAGTTGGAAGCATGCCTTCCACCTTGGGTAGACAGACATGCACTAGCTCTGGCCGAGCTAGCTTACTACAAATAGCAGTGTGGATATAGTGGCATGGCCTAGCCATATGAGCACAAGCTAGCCAGCTGGCCCCCTGGGTCCAAACTCGGGTGGCTAACTCATGACACAGTGTCCACTCTGATATTTTTAGTGTGTTAATCTTGCTCAATCTAGCATGCGTCTGCCTGTCCAGTTGGCATGCTCCCAGCAGCAGTGTATCATAGAATCATAGACTATCAGGGTTGGAAGGGACCTCACAAGGTCATCTAGTCCAACCCCCTGCTCAAAGCAGGACCAATCCCCAACTAAACCATCCCAGCCAAGGCTTTGTCAAGCCGGGCCTTAAGACATACCCTGAATGTTTTACCTTTGAGAGAGTTGTATTTAGCTACTGAAATGCAAACGTTCCCATTAGGCCATGCCCACGTAGGGGACAAAAAAGTCCTGTTTTGTACTATACTAAATGCAATACTTTTTGAAAGCCATCCCAAGCTACTTTGGATACTCCGATTTTTTTAAAACTGTATCACGCAGCTCTCCACGCTTTAAGTGATGAGGAATAATGTTTGCTCTTCTTCTCTTCTCCTCACAGTGACTGGATAAAGACGTGAAAGTCTCTCAGCACTAGGTTCTAAGAGGGTGCTTTGAAAGTAAACTTGGGTGTTTTTATCTTTTAAAATCTCTGCACAACATAAATAACATGCATCTTAACGCTTTTTCAGTAGCAGTAATATAATATGTAATGTGTTCAGCCTTTTCTTTTAGCCACAAATGAAAGTGCCCTTAGACTTCCAGTTAAAAGGGGAAGGTATCAATTCTGCAGCTGCCATTTTCAGCAATGCTAACAATTTGGCCCCATCTACACTTGCTGGCAAACTGACATCACTCTCACCTAGGGCTGAGTTGGGTTCTAAAAATTATTGGTAAACTCAGTATTTTTAGCAGAGTTAGACACGACTTTTATTTCTCTTCCTATAATTAAAATCCTTCTGCTTGCCCCATTAACCTTCTGTGTGGCTACTTAACGGGTGCTTGCCTTAAGAAACATTAAACAGCCTAGCACAGAGATAAAGGCGTAATCTACAATGAAACAACTGAAATGTATTAATTATTCAACAAGGCATTTAACATTTGAAAAGTATCATTAATCATTAGACTTGTTAAAGGTCCCCTGTTTTTGTAGGAAATTTGGAGGGGTTTGATATGTTTAAGCACACCATTAAATCCAACTAACTTGACTTTGCTTTTGTGACAGAAAAAAAAACCAACCAAAAAAAACCAAACCGCTCTGCAAGCTGTTGATTTCGGAAATTGCATTGTGTGCTTTTTTTTGAAGTAAAACTAATTAAAACGTGCATAACCCAATTACAAACTATTCCCTTAGAGCAAATTTTAAATTTAACTGAGTCAGGATGCATCAGCTGTGAGACACAGCCCTATATTTGCAAACAGGAGCTGTGTAATGGCTCAAGTGGTCAAATAAATATGCTGATTGTTTTGTCTCTTTCTTCATGCACTGTGCATGTTTGGATCAGAACCAGCTCCTTTCTGACGTGTCAGGTAACTGAGTTTTGCCTCCACCACCTAAGCAGACGATCTAGGAGTTAAATGGCAGGTTGTCCACAGCTGAATAAGCAGACAGCTGGGAGGTTAAGTGACTTAAAAAGACCCTCACTGAGGCTATGTCTACACTACAGACCTTCCAGCAGCACAGCTGTATCGCTGCAGCTGAGCCACTGTAAGATCTCCCGTGTAGCCGCTCTATGTCGGCAGGAGAGGGCTCTCCTGGTGGCATAATTAAACCACCCCTAATGAGCGGCATTTGCTATGTCGGCAGGAGAATGTCCACGTCAGCACATTTGTCAGTGGAACTTATGTCAGTCAGGGGTGTGTTTTTTCACACCCCTGACTGACAAAAGTTTAACGGACAAAAGTGTTGGTGTAGACAAAGCCTAGGGAGTCTGTATCCTGATGTGAGGGGAAAGGAAATGATTTCTTCACCTGGGCATCATCTCCAACACTGGCCCCACCAATCCACTAGCATCCCCTGGGTCAGCAGGGGAAGGTAGTTCATCCTGCTATGATGAGGCCTGGATGACTTTGGTGTGTGCCCAGCTGACACAAGTCTGTCTCGGCCTGGCCCTGGCAAACCCCAGCCCCACCCCGTAAATGAAGAGCTTATTTTTCAAAAATGAGAGGACTGCTGCTGGGCTGTAAAAGAACTCAAAGCTACGCTGGATCCCTTGGGGTTGTTAACCGGGCCTGTGGCACATTTTGATAAAGAAAGGGTGTTCGCTCCAACGTCCTGAAGTCAGCAGAATTACTGTGGATTTACCCTGGAATAAATGGGAGCTGAACCATCCCCCTGGCTCTTACAACAGCAGTTTCTTGGCTATTACAGACTCATGTTTTTTCTTCTAGTTTCCCACCATTTTCCTATTGCAAGTGCAGCTCCACCCACAGCTTACAGCAGATCCAGACCACAGAGTGGTTGAAATGCCAGGAGCCTGTCCACACTAGTGCTCCTACCTTTGCTAGTGTGGGTGAAGCTGTAGCGGATGGTTGGAAGAGAAATGCTGGAGTAGACAAGGCCAAAGAATTTCTCACTCCAACAGCAGAGTAATGTCTACATGTCCTGGTCTCTTCCCTGAGCACTTTGAGCATGTGCCCTCACCTTCCAGACTGGTTTCACTTCCTTTTGTGGAGGTCACATTCAGTGGAATACTATTTATACCACTTACCATCTGCAAGGAGGATCCTCTCCCAGGGAATCCTCCTATGTCTGGGGAATGAAAAACTGCAAGCCAGCCAGACCAGGGAGGACCATGTGGGAAAGCTTGGGTAAGGATATGGAGAGGCAGGGAGAGCAGGAGGAGAGAGTATAGAGGAAAGGGACATTGGAAAAGGACGGTGAACTACAAGGGAAGACAGAGTAGATGGGGAACTAGAGAAGAAAGAATTCTGAGGCCTAGTCTATAGCTAAAGGTCGACCTACCTATGTCGCTCAGGGGAGTGAAAAGGGGTGAATGTACGAAAGCGATGGAAACTCCCCTACCATCACTGTAGTAAGTGTTTACACTACAACAGTATAGATGCAGCTGTGCACCTGTAGTGCTGGGAATGTAGACATACCCTTAGTCAGAGGAGGACAGGACGTAAGGGATGGAGCAGTGGTGGGGAGAGGAACTCCTAATGGCCCCCGTAAGTCACATCAAACTGTCTGGGTAAATCTAAGGGGGAAATGCCATTTCTGATCTTGGTTGGAAAAAATCCGGCTGAATGATCTCCTGGGACTGTTGCCAAATGGCATTTCCTTTCCTCTGCACTTTTCTACCCCTCTGTGTTCAGATGCTGTCACACTCACTACAGGCTTATTGGTGCTGTTTACCAGTTTAAAATGGATCACTGAGATTTCTTAGCATTTGACTGTACTCAGGTCATTCCTTCCTGAGCACATACTACAGTACCAGTATACTGACTGCATAGGCAATGCTGCCGGGCACAAAACAGTGTGGGGAGTAACTGGTCTTGCCTTGTGAACTTTAAGCAAAGTCCAAGTATGCTGCCATCAGCCGCCCCTTGGATCCAAGGAGATTGCCATGGCATCTGTGTATGTGTGGGTGGTACCCAAGTTTACGAGTTTAAACTATGTGCCTTTCCCTTGTAAACAAGTTCCTGAGCTTGAGCAGGCAATGAAAGCTTCTCCGTACTAATGAAATGCCCAAGTCCTAATGGATTAGTAGGTTACATAGCTGCATACTTTCAACATTACATTATAGTGCAGAATGCTGTGGAATGAGAAAGTATGACATGTCCAAACTGTCTTCATTCCCTACAACCTGCCTCAGAAAAATCCTCCGTACCTTTTGGCCCAGAACAATCTCAAACCAAGATCTGTTGACACAGTGCAGCCAAGAGAATATGAGCACCATCATTACCAGGAGGTGTGGGAGATGGATCGGCCATGTGCTTCAGATGGAAACTGATTCCATCACCAGAGTAGCAATAAGATGGACACTGGAAGGCAAGCAAAAATGAGGCAGCCCAAAAACAACATGGCGAAGAGCTGTGGAAGCTGAGCTGAAAAACCTGGGGCACAGCTGGGGAACCATTGAAAGACTTACCAGAAATAGACAGGAGTGGAGGAGCTTCGTCGCTGCCCTAAATGCCAAAGGCGTAATGAGAACATGTTGATGATGATTTCAGATTAAATCTGCATTTCTACTGATAAAAATACAAGTCGCTACTAATAGGTTTTCAGATTGCATTAGCAAAAACATATAAAATTGTACGCCTCGTCTATAAAAAAATGAAGACGGTGAAAAAGTCACAAACACATTATGATGGATTCAAAAACTTGTCTTTTCTGAGACTTGTAAGAATATCATTGGGTAGCTCTCAAAGGCTGCTGCTGAAAGCGAAGGCTGATTTCCACGTTCCCAGTGAAACAAGTGCAGATAGTTTCCCTGCTTGATAGCGGCCCCATGAGTCATTCTGCACATGCTGCCTGATCCAAAGCCCATTGAAGCCGACACAAGACTCCCACTCACTTCACAGGCTTGGACCGGGCCTACACATGATAAATTTAGGACTCTAATCCTGGAAACTGCCCCGTGTAGGTGGAGCTGTGCCCCCACATGAAGCCCTGTTGATTTAAATGGGTCTTCAGCACACTTCCCTCCCCCCAGAAAGTTACAGTCCTAGACCACTTTCCCCCTGTGTTCCCTATATTACTACATGTCAGGTGTTCTACTATAGAGATGTTCACGCTGTAGGTGGTCAGGTGAAATTCATATGGCATAGTTAGAATGCGTCATATTTTACCACGTCCCATGTATTATTTCAGAATGTAGCAGTTGCCATGTAATTCCTCTGGAACTAATAGAGGGCCAGACCTTGCTGACACCACTCCTTCAACGCAGGAGCAGTCCTTGGTTGACGTTAGTGACTGAACACTAGGCATCCCATGATGGTTTGTGGGATCAGGCCCCAAAATTTGTGCCCGGTGGATTAATTAGTTAATATTTGACCAGTTCTTTGCAAACTTGTTAAGTGCTGTGTATGCGCTAAAGATTTGGAGGATTAGTCTTTGGAAGAGGGTTGAGGGAGACTAAAGCCAAGACTACTGCAGACACGTCATGAGCATTCTGCTCCCATTGCATTTTTTAAAAATTCTTCCATTTGTTTGTTTTCATACCAAGCTAAAGAGATGCCATTTCCCATTTAGATCAGGGTTCTCGGCTTTCCTGGCTTGCTCATACATTGAAGTTTACTGTTGATTCTAAGGAAACTTTTAGAAAGGAAGGAAGGGAGATAGATGAATTATGGCATTTGAAGTCAGAGGGAAAATTCTAAAAGGAAAATGTAATTAAGAAATAAATTGAAAAGCGGATGCACCTGTGATACAGTGGCCAGAAACGATTATTTTAGAGGAAAAATGATTGCAGGCAGCTTAATGCTATTTCATTCCCTCACTCTAGGGATTTGGGCTGTCTGCTCATTTATTTGGATATAAAGCAAACCTTTTCTGCTTTCTTTGTTAGTTGTAATGAGTATTATTTTGCTGCAGCGTTTCAATTAAACACAATCACATCCATGTACATTTAGGACAGTGAAACTCTCCTCTGTTGCTTTTCAGATGCACTTGGCATTTGATTTTTTTGGTCTTTGCTGTTAATTGCTCTGTAAATACACAAATGGGGGAAAGTAAGTTTATCTTCTGGGAAAAAGCACCAACGTTTTTGTAAATCCCAGGCTCTTCAAAGAGAGCGAATGGTTTGGAGGAAATTCAAAAGACAGTACAGCTCAACAAGAGTCAGTGCGGCTATGTCTTAATGATTGTGTGCAAGGCAGGAGAAGAGAGGCAGGAAAAATGGTAAATGACATTGACACCAAGTATGCAGTGTTGTTGTAGTCATATTGGTCCCAGGGTATTAGAGAAACAAGGTGCGTGAGGTAATATCTTTTATTGGACCAACTTCTGTTGGTGTGACAAGCTATCAAGCTTACACAGAGCTCTTCTTCAGATCTGGGAAACGTACTAAAAGGGTCACAGCCAAATACAAGATGGAACAGATTGTTTAGCAGAAGTAGTGAACACATATTTCAAAGGACTATTCAAGGTGAAGTGACCCATTAACACCACTCCAGTCATAAGGGGAAAGGTCGTTAGTGGCTTACCAATTGTTGTAATAAGCCATAATTCCAGTGTCTCTATTCAGTCCATGATTTTTAGTGTCTAGCTAAGCTATGAATTTAAGCTCCCAGGCTCGTCTTTTGAAAGTGTTGTGCAGGTTTCCTTTGCGGATGAAGACTGAGAGGTCAGGTATAGAGAGATCGCTTTGTGAAAAGTGTTCACCCACAGATGACAGGATATTTTTGTCTTTTATCATTTCCCTGTGAGTTCATTTGAGAGTGTAATGGTTGTCTGGTTTCACCCACAAAGTTGTTATTGGGGCATTTAGTGCATTGGATGAGGTACACCACATGTTGTGATAGGCATGTGTAGGATCTTGAAAGGCGAGTTGTGGGGGTGTATATCATTGTAGCGGTGGAGATTGTCTGCAGGTTTTGCATCTGTTGTTCTGGCAGGGCCCTTCGAGTGGTTGATGGTACTTATGCTGTGGTCATCATCACGGTATAATGCCCTTAGAGTGACAGCCTGAAATCAAGTTAACTGTATTGTGACACTCTGTACCTCGGGGGAACCCCCGAAACCCCCATGTTCATCCTTATAATATAATTGTTTTGGTATCCAATGCAAAGTTTGTCATGTCTGGTTTCTTCAGAAGGCTCATGATGCACTGAACATTGTTATTATAGTAATGTTATAGGTTGTAATTACATGTGTATAGTTATGAGGCTGAAAATATGTCCTCATGGCTTAAAACAAGCCCAGGCAAAACTCTCCAGGAGCAGAGGGGCAGTTCACACCTCATCAGGATGTGTATGAGACAAACCAAGCCCAGCCTCACAGGAACAAAGGACACTGACCTAGGCAGCAACAAAGGATTTGTTGGACTCTCCAGTGAGTCACCCCCCTTCCCTTGGTCAGTTTGAGGACTATGATGAGGTAATGCTCACCTGACTCTGAAGGGGGAGGAAAATCCAAGAGGGAAGAAAGGACATGATAAAAGGGAGAGATGTTTGCCACGCTGACTCTCCCGCCTCCATCTACAGATACCACCACCAAGCAACTGAAACGCTGATCAAAGGGGAGAGCCTGACTGAAGAGCAACCAGCCAGCCTGTGGTGAGAAGCATCTAAGTTTGTAAGGGCACTGAAAGTGTTAAGATCAGCTTAGAATGTGTTTTGCTTTTATTTCATTTGACCAAATCTGATTTCTTGTGCTTTGACTTATAATCACTTAAAATCTATCTTTTGTAGTTAATAAATTTGTTTGTTTATTTTACCTGAAGCAGTGTGTTTGGTTTGAAGCATGTCAGAGACTCCCCTTGGGATAACAAGCCTGGTACATATCAATTTCTTTGTTAAATTGACAAACTCATATAAGCTTGCAGCATCCAGTCGGCATAACTGGATACTGCAAGATGGAGGTTCCTAGGGTTGTGTCTGGGACCGGAGCTATTGGCTAGTGTCAGTCGGTTGCACAATCTAAACAGCGGCTGGCCAAAAATGCTCACTCATGTAGCTGGGAGCAGGTTACATGCTAGAAGCTGTGCGTGAACGGCCCGGGAGTGGGGGTTCTCAGAAAGAGCAGGGTAAGGTTGGCTCCCAGAGTCGAGGATTAGAGTGACCTAGCAGATCACCGGTCCAGATAACACAAGGTGAATGTCATATGTGTATAATTTGGGATACTAGACCAGCCTTACAGCTTCACTGTAGCACTGCTTAAGGAAAGACTGCTCCTCCTTTTGCAGGGACTGGAAGCAAGATCCTATGAGGGACAGCAGCCTATACAGTTGATTCTCCTTAGGACAAGGCACTGCTATTGGCCACATCTTGAACCATTATGTTCTCTTGGAACACTTCCGAGCCCACAACTTTCTCTAGAGTTGCTGCACATCTTGGGTTCTCTTTTGTGTGTGTGTGTGTTTTATTTGCCAAGCTTGTATGAAATCTCTGATGATAATGGTTTTTATATTGCCAGTAAGGCTGCCTAGAATGTTCCCATCTTTCAGCTAGACTCCTTCATGAAAGTGTTCTCCCTTTGTATAAATCTCTATAAAAAAATGGGGACATGCCCAGCCTAATACTTACTAAAATGATTTCACCATCTCCTAATGCAAATGTTGTGTAACACAAGCAAACAGCTGTTAATAGATCAGAAAATAACAACTCTCATAAGTGCTTTTGACTCACAACCCCTGAAAAGCACTTCTTAGAAGGCCTGCACTGTTCTTTTCTGTGATGATACATATTTTATCAACACAAGCTTACCAGCAGGAAGGAGGCTGAATGCTGGGTAATCCCAGAAGGGAGTCACAGGAGAAGACAGTCGTGGATGTGATGACGTTAGTCTGACTATCAGGCTTTATTAAATTGAAAGTATGTGTTAAAAGTACAGCTGAAAACATAAATTTGCTGCAATTCATTATTTCTTATACTCTTAGGCATTTCTCCAGTGTTCATCACTGTAATTAGGAGCCCGCCAAGCCCTCCTGTGAAAAATGTACACACATTAAGAGTCAGTATAAACGCATCAGAATCTGTTCTGATCTGAAGGACCGTCAATCCTGATGTATCGTTTCCTCTGCCGCAGAATAAATGGTAGGTCCTCACTGGATCCTGGAAGTGCTTCAACAAATTATTCTGGGAACTGGATGTGGTTGAAAATTTTTCAGGGGAATATTTTCCTGTCAGAAAATGACATCACGGTAAAATTAAAAGGTTCCAAGGGAATGTGTCAATTGTGACAAAACTTTTTGTTTTGAAAAAACAAATCAAAACCAAGCTTTCCTTATTGGAACAGAACATGTTTGGTGTTTGTTTCAAAATGACTTCATTAGAAGTTTGTTTTATATTAATTTTAAAATCAAGTCCTAGTTGGAATGAAATGTTTCAGTCGTCCCAAACCAAACACTTTTTAAAATGTTTTTTGTGTGTTTTCATTCCAATTCAGAACAAAAACACATTTTGAAATTGCAGCATTTCCCCTGGAACAGAACTTCCAGTCCCTGCATAGATCTGCTGGGTGTTATCTTTCTTCCTACTGCAAACACTACCTTGAGTCCCATTAAATATAGACAGTGATATGGGGGAAATCCTGCAGCACTGGCTCAGATCCTTTCTCAGACAATACTCCCACTAATACCAGTGAGATAAATGCCCAAGCACCTGATGGATGGATGCAAGCTGAGCACCATAAGTCATCTGATACCAGGCCAATGACCATCCACCCTCTCATCACCTTCTGTAGGATGGCACCACTCCACTGTCCTAGGGACTGATGGATAGAAGGGCCCTCCTGAAATAAGATCTCTTCTCTGCAGTGTACAATGTGCCCATCAAATTATGCCAGGGCTGAGAGGAATATATTTTTAACCAACCTCTTCCTAATTAATGAACCAAATGAGTCTGGCCCTTCTGTACTGGTGGTATTGCTGCATAATAGAGCCCTTGAGGCTAGCAAGTGTCCTGTATCTGTCTTAGGTACTTATATGGCCCATCACCATAATATCCAAGTGCCTCACAATCTTTACTGTATTTATCCTCATAGCTCTCCTGTAAGGTAGAGCAATGCTATTATCCCCATTTGTAACTGAGGCACAAAGAGCAGGGACTTAAACCTCGATTCAGAGCAGAGACTCAAACCTCAATCTCCCACAGCCTAGGCTGCTGCCCTAACCACTGGGCCATCCTTCCAGTCCTCCCATGCTATGTTCTTAAAGCCTAATAATAGAGTCTCTCAACCCATATTCATGAACGATGGAGCCCACTTTTGTGGCAATACAAAACAAAGAGTCTTAAAGTCGGGGGTTTAGAAATGGGAAATCAGCCTGTTCAGAAAGTCCCATTTTTCCAGTTTCAGATTTTTTGCATGGAGACTGCTTTTTGTCTACTGTTTTTAATGGGTCAGTGGTGACAATGGGGTGCTGGCTAAATACATGACATGTAAAACATCTATTTCTAACATTTCCCCTGGGACCGATTGGTAACAGCTTCTTCTATTTAAAAGTAAGTCTAGAAGTAGCCACCAAGACTAAGGTTTTTCAACAGTGGCTTTGGGTGCCCCAATTTTTTGTGCTCCCAACCAGTGGGGTAACAAGGGCCTTGGTGCAAGAATAGATTAGGGGTCCCCTTCCTGATTCCAAAATCTAAAATTTTGCTTATCCACCCATCCCATCCCCCTCACCCTGCAATTCCCCAACACTCCCCACTCACCAGTAAGTCACCAACAACTCAGCCCTCCCAACCTCTCACCAATTGTGCTGGGACCTTTCTGGCTACTTACTGGTGCCCCCAGCTCAGCGTTCCGCTCCAATCCTGATTTAGGGTGGTTCCTCCTAATCCTGACTGCTCAGCAACTCCATGTGCTCCCATTACCTGCTCCACACTCACACAGCACCGGCCAAATTTGAGTGATGGGTGGCATTATGACCTAGTACATGGGGCACAGTGCCACTCATTTTTGGCCTGACCACCCCTTTATAGTGATGGGGGAGTGGCTGGACCAATCCTGAGTAGTGCTGTGAACCCATTGTAATGATATTCACTGAAATTTGGCCCAGATGCCCCACCATCATGATGGAGGCATGGACGGGCCAAACCTGAATGGTGCTGCAACCTGGCAGCATGCCCAGTTGCAATGCCACTCAAATGTGGCCCCCACTGCCCCTCCATCAATGAAGGGGCACCAGGGCAAAATCTGAGAGAGTGTCTTGTGACCCTGTGCACCAGATGAAGTGCAAGAGAGCTGCACTGTTTGTCTGGGCCCCCCCATAACCGCATGGGCCCTGCCATGACTGCACCACTTGCACTACTGTAGCTATGCCATTGTACCTAATTTAAGCCACCTTAAAGGGACTGAATCTTCAGAGACTGGGTGTTCAGCACCCCTATAAAGCACCCAAAATCACTAGTCACTTTTGGAAATCTTGGCTTAAGTTTCAGATTTCCTCCACTACTGGTACCTTGTTTATTCCTAGGGAATCCTGGGTCACTGCACACACGGCAGAAGTCATATGTTCTACAGAATTTTTTTTTTCTCCATGGAAAATACATTCTTCTGGAGAGGTGCTGCAATTTTGCCTTTCACCCACCAGGGGCTGCTGTGGTGCCAGTTCAGAGGCAGCTGGCTCACAGCTCACCAGCCATAGCAGTCAGCGGCCAATAGGGAGAGAGCAGCAGCTGCATTCCTCACAGCGCCCTGCCCACGGGGCCAGGTGAGGAGATATGGGGGAAGGGAAGACAGAGTGGGGCCCTTGGGGCTGCTGTGGGGGGTCATATAGACTGGGGTCAGAAGTGCTAGTTGTGGGAACAGATTGGAGCAGGGGCTAAATGGGAACAGAGGTGCAGGGGCCAGATGGGGATGGGGGGTGCAGGGACAGATGGGGACAGAGGGCAGGGGGTGACTGAGTGGGGGTGCAGGGACACATGGGATGGGAGGTGCAGAGCCACATGGGGACGAGGGACAGGGGGTGGTTGAGTGGGGGGGCACAGGGACATCAGGGGCAGGGTTCTCTCACCCACACCCAACAATCCTCCAGGTTCACTCCCAGGCGCCTTCCCTGCAATTATCTCTACACAGCCATTAAAAACTCCATGGCTGGCCTGTACCAGCTGACTTGGGCTCGGGCTAAGAGGCCATTTAATTGCAGTGTGGACTTTCAGGCTTAGGTGGAGCCTGGGCTCTAGGACCATGCTGGGTTGGAGGGTCCCAGAGCTTGGGCTGCAGCCTGAGCCCAAACATCTACACTGCAATTAAACAGCCCCTTAGCCTGAGCCCTGCGAGCCTGACTCAGCCGGCATGGGTCAGCTGTGGGTGTCTGATTGCAACGTAGACATACCGTTGGTGTCTCAGTTCCCCATCTGCCGAATGGGCATAATAAATAGCACTTGCCTACCTTCAGGGGATTTGAGAGCATAAATACATTAAAGACTGTGAGGTGCTAAGATAGGGGCCATAGAAATTCCTAAGGCACATACAGATGATATGTGGATTGCCTCATTAGGTGCCTGGCCATCACTGTACTGGTATGGAATGGTGTGAGTTGGGTAGAATACTAATTATCTGCAGTATCCAGAGGTGCTGACTGAGACTGAGGCCACATTGTGCTCGGTGCTGTATAAGCACATAGTCGGCCATGTCCCAAAGAGCTTACAGGCTAAAGAGACCAGACAGACTACAGGTGGAAGAACAGCAGTATTATTATCCCCATTTCACAGAGGGGAGAACTGAGGCAATTAGAGATTAAAGCCTGTAAAGATTTCAACTCAAGCCTCAAGTGACTTGCCCAAAGTCACTCGAGAAATCTGTGGCCCAGCCAGCAACTGAACTCAGCTGTCTTGATTCCCAGTGTCTTAACCACTAGACCATCCTTCCCCCTCTCCTCTCCAGTTTAGACTGAAGCGCACATACAACATCCTGTGATGGTTCAAGTTAAAGCTGCCAAAGACAAGGTTTCATATGCGACAGACAGGGCCATTCTGTGGATGGAAAAGCTGCATACAGGCAGAAGGAAGAGGAGATGTTGCATGGTTAGAGGTGCTATCAGCAGTTATGCTAACTCCCTCGGTCCCCTAATACTGTGCCGGGGAGCCAGCGCTCTCAGGCTGCCAGAGATTCAGTGCCCCACAGTTCAAATCACCTCCTTCCAAAGTTCTCGCCTTTTAGGAAAACAAAGAATGGGAGAATTGCTATGATAATTCCCTCCCCTCCTTGCCAGGGAAGCAATTGTACCTAACTGCAGTGACAAATTGCTTTCCAGCAATGGCCACTGTAGCTGCTGGTATTCGGTGGACTTTGGTGCTTTATAATCTTCGTTTCCACCAACAGTAAACAGCTATTGGTGATTTAGTCCTGCAATTATTGTGCAGTCATGGCGAATTGAACATTGCAAATTAAATCTCATTGGTCAGGAGGAAAAAGTAGATTTAAGTGTTCCCTTGTCAAATTTCAGCCCAAGAGTGGCTGTGCATTGTATCCAGCAATTGAGATGCTCCTGAAGCTGTAAGTGAGAAAGGGAGATGCATGTAATCCATCTTTCTTTTGATGTGCAGAGAAGACATATGTGGTTTTTCCACTCATTTAAACTGTGTGCCTGTCACTTTTAGACTAATTTAGGTCAGAAAACAGACTTTCATTCCCATGGGGAACTCTGACATTATCACAGGCATAGTATTATTATTTATCAGGGGCATGATATGATATTTTTTACATCATCAAAATGATTTGATGTTTCCAATTTTTTTTTCCAAAATTTCCATTTTGCAGGAAAAAAATGTTTTTGTTCTAAACTGAAACGAAAAGTTGAAATGTTTTGCAGAATGGAAATTTTGAAAAAGTTTTGATTTGGAAACCTTGAACCATGTTGATAATGTCAAAATGCTTTTATCAATACAGTGCCAAATGTTTCATTTTGACAGTGTTGCAACATGATAATAGAATATAAAATATTAAATATAATATACACAAAAATATAAGTCAAAACAAAATTAAATACAATGTGGTTTTTTTACCATATTGAAAAAAAGCATTTTGATTAGAGTTGACTGAAATGTGGGATTTCTTGCTCATGGAAAATGTCATCTTTTAACGTATGTCTACACTGCACACCACTGGCGGCAGGGTGTAGTGTACGTGTAGCTACATGCCACAGTGAAAAGCAAGCTGCGCCCACACTGCGATGTGTAGCTACATGTATCAGAGAAAGTCTCTGGCAGTGGGCAAATATTCCAGCAGTGGGGAGCGACTGCAGCTTTTCTCTGCTGCCTCCCCAGCAGTGGGAAACGGCTCTGGCAGCTCCCTGAGGGGACAGGCTTCAGCATCCTCTATCAGTTGGCTCCCTGAGGAGCCAGTTAGCCTGACAGTCTGGAAGTCTTGGGAGTCTCAGCCCTAGGTTAGTCCACATGGTGGGATTGCCCTGAAGCCACACACATTGGAAGACCATTTCAGGACTTCCAGGCTCCCAGCTCTGTGGCAGGGAGCTTGGAAGCCCTCAGAGTCCCATCTCAATTTAGGGTTCTCAGGGCTTCCAGGCTCTCTCCTGCAGAGCCAAGCCCTGATCAGAGCCATGGCTCTCATGGCTTTCAGGCTTCCATTTCCATGGTAGGGAGCTTGGCAGCCCTGGCGTGGTAGGGCTTCCTTGAGAGCCCCAAACAGACCAAGGTCCCTGGCCTTGGGGCAACCAGGATGCTAGGGATGTCTCTGCCTCTCTGGCTCCAGGAGCTGGGAGGAGGCAAGGAGTTGTAGGTCACAGGGCGCTGTACCTCAGCAGCCTTCCTAGCAAGGTTTTATTAATTTCACTGGCAAAAAGAGAAATTGACAGGAACCTTCCATGCAGCTAGCCAGTGATACAGCATTTCCTGATGGAAAACAGACATTTTTTTTTAGAAAACATTGAAATGGTCTTGCAGAATATTTTGATTTTTTGCAACATTTGGGAAATTATTCTGAGGAAGACTTGTCAACCAGCTCTAATTTTGATGAAAGTTGAAACAATTCATTTAGACACTTTTCTATGAAATTAAATCCAGAATTAAATGTCCCAGCAGCACATTTCGATTTTTGACAAAGCTGCATTTTCTGACAGGAAAGCGTTCTGTCAAAAAAATTCTAACTAGCTCTATGTGGAAGGGTTGGGGGGTTTTTTGTGTTGTATTGATTGCGAGGTCACTGGTAGCTCAGCTACGCTGGTGTTGAGCATGAGTGAAGGCCAACAACGGCCTATGCAATGACTCACCAGTGCGTTTTACTGATGGGTAGATATCGTAGGGGCCATTTCAGATTCAGTGCCTTCCTTGGAAGTGAGTTTACTCATCAGATTGTTAATTTCTGCATGATACTGCAAGAAACAGTGCTCAAGAAAGAGAGAGGAAATAGTATTCTCTCTAAGGCCTCTGTTGAGCAAAGAACTTCTGCACAAGCATAACTTTAACTACCTGGATAATCTATGGGACTATTCATGTGTCTAAAGTTAAGCACATGTTGAAATGCTTTGCTGGATTAGGGTCTAGTGTACTTTTGTGCCAAAAATTTGCATCATGACTTTTTTAGATCAAACACTTTTCTTGTCTTGAATGGGCAAGTACCTTTATCAATTGCTCCTTTTGTTAGCAAACCATGCACCACCTTTTCCTTTCCATTTTTGTTTTGTTCTTTACCTCTGTTACTACTACCAGTTGATTCAAGAAACGGTAAGAACCTGAATCTGATTTCACACAGATGTAAATCGGAAGTAACGCTAATGAAGCAGACACTGGTGTCAAATCAGAGTAAATGAGATCAAAAACAGGTCCTCTGTTACAGCATACAAAAAATCTCTTAGCACTTTCCGGGGAATTCACTTAGACTCCCCCCCATGAGATCTTTCTAGTGCAATGTGAATATTTGAGACAGGAGAGGTAGAGTGACCCAGTACAGTATATGAGTATCTCTGAATACAAAACTCAGACAGTAAGCTCCAAACAAACTGAACAGTTGATGAGTGGAGCTGCCAGTGATTAATGCTCTGAAGTTGTCATAAATATAAAGGGAAGGGTAACCACCTTTCTGTATACAGTGCTATAAAATACCTCCTGGCCAGAGGCAAAACCCTTTCACCTGTGAAGGTTAAGAAGCTAAGGTAACCTTGCTGGCACCTGACCCAAAATGACCCATGAGGGGACAAGAGTCTTTCAAATCTGGAGATGGGTGGAACAAAGGGTTTGGTCTGTCTGTGTGATGCTTTTGCTGGGAACAGATCAGGAATGCAGCCTTACAACTCCTGTAAAGTTAGTAAGTAATCTAGCTAGAAAATGCATTAGATTTTCTTTTGTTTAATGGCTGGTAAAATAAGCTGTGCTGGATGGAATGTATACTCCTGTTTTTGTGTCTTTTGTAACTTAAGGTTTTGCCTAGAGGGATTCTCTATGTTTTGAATCTGATTACCCTGTAAGGTATTTACCATCCTGATTTTACAGAGGTGACTCTTATCTTTTCTTTAATTAAAATTCTTCTTTTAAGAACCTGATTGATTTTTCATTGTTCTTACGATCCAAGGGTTTGGGTCCATGTTCACCTGTACAAATTGCTGAGGATTCTTACAGCCTTCCCCAGGAAAGGGGGTGTAGGGCTTGGAGAATATTTTGGGGGAAGACGTCTCCAAGTGGGCTCTTTCCCTGTTCTTTGTTTAAAACACTTGGTGGTGGCAGCATACCGTTCAAGGACAAGGCAAAGTTTGTACCTTGGGGAGGTTTTTAACCTAAGCTGGTAAGAATAAGCTTAGGGGGTCTTTCATACAGGTCCCCACATCTGTACCCTAGAATTCCGAGTAGGGAAGGAACCTTGACATGATGTTAGAGGTGGGATCATTTTGAGATCATTTTGAACCAGAAGCACAGCAGGATTTTAAAAGGTTTTGTAAAAGAGGATTGCAGCTGTAGATTCTGTCTCTCTGCCTGGGAGACAGAGCAGCAGGCATAACAAAAGGATTTTTCTGTAGGCTGAGAACAGCTATCAGGAAAAAAATAAATCAGGTTCTTAAAAGAAGAATTTTAATTAAAGAAAAGATAAGAGTCACCTCTGTAAAATCAGAATGGTAAATACCTTACAGGGTAATCAGATTCAAAACATAGAGAATCCCTCTAGGCAAAACCTTAAGTTACAAAAGACACAAAAACAGGAATATACATTCCATCCAGCACAGCTTATTTTACCAGCCATTAAACAAAAGAAAATCTAATGCATTTTCTAGCTAGATTACTTATAGATTACTTACTAACTTTACAGGAGTTGTAAGGCTGCATTCCTGATCTGTTCCCAGCAAAAGCATCACACAGACAGACCAAACCCTTTGTTCACCCCTCCCTCCAGATTTGAAAGTATCTCGTACCCTCATTGGTCATTTTGAGTCAGGTGCCAGCGAGGTTACCTTAGCTTCTTAACCCTTTACAGGTGAAAGGGTTTTGCCTCTGGCCAGGAGGTATTTTATAGCACTGTATACAGAAAGGTGGTTACCCTTCCCTTTATATTTATGACAGAAGTGCTTTTTAACTATGATGAAGCCAATTTTGAGAACACTGTTGCTTTACATAAGATCACAAATTAAAATGAAAAATTGTAGCATGGCTTCACAGCTGTGTCTCATGACCTCGCTCATTTTAAAGGAGGTAGTCTTGAAGGCACTTACGGAAAGCAATTTATTTACTAGCTGTACTCTGGTTTTCACCCATAGGCATCAGGCAGGCATACGGGTAGTTCATTAAGGTTTGGAACATACAGCAACTCTGTGCCAAACATTTACTTCATAACTTTTCATATCAAATTCCTGCCAAGATTTGAAATCAGAAAATATAGCCAATTACTGGAGATAGGAGAGCAAGAAATGGCATATAGAATTCTCCTTGGCATTGATCAAAAACAATTGCGTTTCAGCTCTCAAAGATTCTCTCTGCCCCAGTCAAAACTCCATTAGAAATTCAGAATTAAACTTGTGCAAGAGCTAGATTAATCACCCTGTGATGACTTTGCAGACCTCCAGCAAGCCCACAAGCTAATGGCTCACAGCTGTCATAGGAATGTCATTGGGGGCTACTCTGAGAATCTCTAGGGTATCTAGTCACTGACACCAGAGTGCAGAGAAGAATAAATATAAAATCAATAGCTGACTTTGTTACCCAGACTTTCAGAACCCAAAGCAGTGGTAACTTACTGTTTCACTCTAGGCGGTGTCAGGAATAAATCAATAGGAACACTGCAATTCCAGCTGATGAAACTCGATACAAGTAAGCGTGCTCGTATCCAAAACTAAAATTTATTAGATTTAAGCACACAGACATAAGCAATAGGTTTAGAACATCCCAAATAATTACCTAGAATTTGAGGTGGTATTGAGTAATTGACAGCAGGTCCGCGATGGCCAGTCGCTTCCCCGTTGGGATGTCAGGTGTCAGGAAAAAGTATCTCCGGATAGCTTCAGAGAACTGCTGCAAAGTAACTCTATTATCTAGGCTTTTTATAACTAACTTTTACAAAACACATAAATCATAGTGAACCCTAGTGGGCCATCACATCTCCTAACATCAATAAACTACTTATTAATGAAACATTCCTAGTCTTAATAAACTTCAATATCAAAGGCACCTAAATTCAAGGTCTTCATCCACTTATTTTCATTCAGGCTCAATTTGTTGACTCTTTTCTCCCCTCCTCTCATTCTGATTAGCAAAAACTGCAGCTAGCATATGACCTTGCCTACAGAAGCCCTGCTTATTCAAATGAACCCTTAACTATGCGGTGTTCTGTTTTAGTAATTCATGGTGGCTGAATGCACACAGTATGGTTGCAATTAGCCTGATCAAAATTGGAGGTACACACACCCCTCAAATCCAGGGTGTTCCATCAAGTATAGGGGCCTGAACCCAATTAAATCAACTTCTCTCTACTGCTCCTCCCCATGATCCACAGTATTCTTGAAACTCAGGAGAAGAGCTGAGAGCTACCTTAATAAAAAAAAAAAACCTAGCTGCAGTAAGCATGCAAAGAAGTCATGCATCAGACTACTGGAAGGGTTTCTGGGTATATACACAATGCAGTATGAGCTAGACCAGGGGTGGGCAAACTTTTTGGCTTGAGGGCCACATCAGGGCTGTGAAACTGTATGGCGGGCCGGGTAGCGAAGGCTGTGCCTCCCCAAACAGCCTGGCCCCCACCCCCTCCTACTTCCTGCCCCCTGACTGCCTCCCTCAGAACCCCTGCCCCATCCAACCCCCCCTGTCCCCAGACTGCCCTGTCCACAACCCCGCCCCCTGACAGCCCCCCCCCGGACTCCCACGCCTATCCAACCCCCATTGTTCCCCATTCCCTGACCCACCCCGAACCTCTGCCCCATCCAACCGCCCCCTGCTCCCTGTCTCCTGACTGCCCTGACCCCTATCCACAACGATGCCCCCTGACAGGCCCCCCCAGGACCCCACCCCCTATCCAACCCCCCCACCCCTTACCATGCTGCTCAGAGCAGCAGGAGCTCGCAGCCCTGCCTCCCATGCTGCCCGGAAGGAGTGGTGGGCCAGAGCACTGGCGGCGTGGCAAGCAGAGGCTGTGGGGGAGGGGGTGAGCGGGGGAGGGGCTGGGGGCTAGCCTCCCCGACCGGGGCTCAAGGGCCGGATAGGACGGTCCCGCAGGTCGGATGTGGCCCACAGGCCGTAGTTTGCCCACCTCTGAGCTAGACAGTAGCTGTTGTGGGGACCCAGAGGGGAAGGTCACTCCTTCTACCACTCAAGAAGTGGTCAGTCGCTCTCCAAAAATCCTGAATTCCCCTGTGTAGGGTTTGCTCATTTCCACCCCACCTTGGTGCAATCTACCCCAAAGGGTGTAGGGTTAGCCATAGCTGACCCCACTGCTGTGTTGAGCAATAGAGGTGGTTGTGCCCCCACACAACATGGGGCAATGCCGCCCAGAACTTGCTCTCGCGTGGTGAGCCTCTGTACCAACTCTGGCACAGGCCAGTGTCTAAAACACTCAGCCTGTCACCAGTTGAGAGGTGTTCCTGGGTGTGGGGAGCAGTTCCAGGTGCTGTAAAGTAACTTGCCAGATAACAAGACTAAGAGGGTTTTCTTTCCTTGTCAGATTCTTTGTTGATTACATGTTTGACATGAAGCTAGATCTCAGTAATTAATATCTCAGGTCAGGCCCATCTCGCTTTGCTGAAGCAGGTAACGTGAGCTTGTCACTGCGAGTCATGTGAACCATCGAACGCTCTATCATTTTCAGGAAGGAAAAAGCAGGTGTTGATGCAGTTACAGGGCACAGCATACTGTAAACGGCTGCTTATTTTCTGGCCTGCTTTCCAAGAGCAGCCAATAGTGTGGAGTCTCTCAGTGGAGAGTGTCTGGAAGGCAAAATAGCTTTGGGAACTCGGCCCTTATTTGCAGTACATCCTTTTAGCATAATTACATAAATTAAACAGTGACAAATGATTTGCTCCAGAGGCAAAGTGTAAATTGCTCATTGTAAGCTGTGGAGTCAGTCACACCAGGTAGAATTTTATAACATGAAGATGGCTTCATTTCTTTCAAGGTCTCAGAATGAAACTTGTGCATGATGCAAATATGAGCTACAATGTATTTCAGTTTTAATATATGGGAAGAAAAAGCTTCTGCCATCAAAAATACCTTAAGAACATAAGAATGACCATATTGGGTCAGATCAAAGCTCCATCTATCCCAGTATCCTGTCATCAGCCAGTGGCTAATGCCAGGTGTCTCAGAGGGAATGAACAGAACAGGTAATCATCAAGTGATCCATCCCCTGTCACCCATTCCCAGCTTCTGGCAAACAAAGGCTAGGGCCACCATCCCTGCCCATCCTGCCTACTAGCCATTGATGGACCTATCCTCCATGAATTTATCTAGTTTTTTTTAACCCTGTTATAGTCTTGGCCTTCACAACATCCTCTGGCAACATCCTCTGTGCTTAACATAAGCACAGTGATATTAGAGCCACTGAGGTAGACAGCGATATAATTCTAAAAACATAATAAAAGTGCTCCTCTGATGTGCTTTATAAACAATTTATCACCATGCTTTGGCCCCAGTAAGAAGACAAGCTACTTGATTCTACTGTATCGTTAGACTTTTGTAGCCTACTCATATTGATACACTCAGGGTCTTACAGTGGTGACAGAATGAACTGTTTCTAATGATTGAACCTCAAGGAAGGGTTTTCTGGCAAATGCATGAAATACATTAAGCTGCTTTAATCTTTTTTATGTATTTCCAGCACTAGTGGATCAATGAAGTGATGCCATATTCTGGATAGTAAAGTGATGCCATACTAATTGATGACATCACTGACTGTAAACGGGTTAAGAGCCCATCCATTGCTTCTGAATTCTGGTTCCCCCCCCCCGCCCACATGTGGTATTTTTGGGGAAAAGGAAATGCAATTTGTGATACTTCCAGGACTGGGGATGTTCTGGGTGGGACGTTGGCCTGAGAAAAGGAGTATTTGTAGAATATGGGCACATGCAGAAATGGATGTTGTAAGGAAACACGGCCTTCAGTGACAGCTTGGTGGTTGGGGCAATAGCTTGTGGGAGACCCAGGTACATGTGCCCTTCTCTGCCTGATTCATAGCAATTTTTTCCCATCCCAGATCACTCTGAATCAAATTCATCAGGGACTTGAAACTGGATCTCCTACAGGCCCAAGACCTAACCACCAGGCTACAGTGCCAGAATCTTTCTCTGCCATATTTGAAAATGGACATTGCAGCACAATTCTATTTTTGCGGAACGAAAACAAATCTCCAGAATCTCTGACATTGTTGCGAAATGGAATTGCCGTCCCCCAGTCAGCTCTCCATTGGATACCCCGGATAATCTGAGTGCACAGAAAGTAAATGGCTATGTTATTTATAACTAAAAGAGATGTGGCCGACTTGTCCAGCTCCTTCGCCACCTACCTATCCCACAGGAGATAAGAGGGGGAAGAGAAAACATTATTTCCCCAACATATTGTGCAGTGAACATGTCAATAAACAGTTCTGATGTCAGGATTTTGGTTTGGTTACAACCCAAATTTAGCCTTCCCCAGCGATGGGTTGTTAGAAAAGGTCTGGGCTGAACCAGTTGATGCCTGGAACTACTTTCGCTGATTACCATATCTAAAATAGAACATTTATTTGTTGAATTTCATGTGGTAAACTACTGGTTTAAAGTTCAGGGCTCTAAAGGGAGTATAGGCATTTTAGATTTGGAAATCAACATTTAACGCTTTGCTCGGTGCTTTGGCTCACTTCACTGTGGGTAAAATCCACCCCTGTGCATAGGGATGCCTGGACTAGTGACCCACTACTGTGAGGGCTCAAAGAGAACTTGCATGGTGTATAGCCTTATGTGACTGGCTGTGCAGGACTGAATTCCACTGCAAGTATTGTGTGTGGTTATTTTCCCCCAGTAACAGGAAATGTATTTGATAAGGCTCAGAGGACTTGGATTAGAGATGGTTGAACGGACCAAACTTTGGCCTAAATCTCAACACAAAATGAGCCAAATCTTTGTGGAGCTTCAGGCAAGTACAGCACTTTTCCCATTTTTTATGGTCATGTCCTCTTGCATTTTGTTAAGTTTGGCCATCACCAGAAGCGCTGAATACTGTGAACGACACAGCTCTCGCGCCGTAACTTGTCTTTGTGTGAGAACACTACTGTAATGCTTATTGCCATCTATACACAATGATCCTCTTTGCCCAAGGAGCCCAAAGAGCTTCACAAGCATTACGTTCATTAGCCCTCAGCTTGCCCCAGAGGTAACTGAGTATTGCTGAGCGCTTAGCTTGCATCTGGAGAAACTGAGGCACAGAGGTTAAGCAATGTGGCTGGGGTTACACATCAAGTCCTGTCAGCACTGGGAATAGAACTGAGGATTCCTGATTCCCAGTCTCCTTTTCTAATCCATGGTCAACCGTCTTTCCCTAATTGAGTGGTTTGAGAATTAAGCTAAGATTTAGATACGTGGGCTGAAATTTCAGGTGCTGCTACTCTTCTCAACAAAAAGCTTTTGAGGACCAATCACTCAGGCAGATGTGGGAGAAATATAAGTTCTCAGCGCTGAGCGCTTGGTGCTTAGAAAAAAACTGGCTTGGTGAGGGGGGAGCCACGGGCTAGTTCCTCCATTAGCAATAAGACCCCACCTTCCCTAGGAGGGCTTCACCTGGAAAGAGAGTACACCACCACGCTCCTTCAGGGCCAGATTCTGATGGTGCTACTCAGCGTTAGTATGACTATGCTCCTTGACAGGTCACATTGACTCATTGAGCAGCCCCCTTGATAGTACTACTCAGGGAGGAAAGGGATCAGACTCCAGCCCTTGGTGGTTGTTCTGGGGGGGGAGGGTGGGAATAGGGGCAGCATTAGTTGATGTTCAGAGCTGTGCTGGTGAAAGAGCTGAGAGGAAGCACTGAATCAGCACCTTGCTGTTTGCTCTGGATTGCTGCACCTGCCAAGCCAGCATCTGCTACGACTCCCTCTTCCTCTTTGTGCACAGGTGGCTGGCAGCCACGTGGAAACACTTTGGCTTCCCCTTGGCAAGCTTTCAGTCACCCTGGCATGCAGGCTGGTGAATTTGGGCCGAGGGCTCAACATTAGAGCTGTACCTTTTTAAATCAACTTTTTTTAAAGCAACACAGGTGTGTGTATTTTACACTTTAAAACCAAGACGGCTGCCTCAACAGAGCTGGACCTTGAAAAAAACAAAACCTACGCTGTAGCTATTAAAATATTAAAACCCATATTGAAGGAAACAGCAGTTATATTTCATAGGATGCAAAAGAGGTTCCCACAGCTGCCTATCAAATTTGGTTTCAGATAGGTTTTTACAGATGGGAGGTTTAGAATAGAGCAGCTAGACATGGATGGCAGGTATCTAACATCCGTTTCTGAATGCCAAGGGCCTGCCTATGCAATAGCTGCCAAGCTAGCTGAAATTCTGGAAGCTGGGCAGTGCACCTAACGAGAGCCTATCGCCAGGAGCCAGCTGAAAGAGCAGGTGCTTTGCAGAGATCTTATTATATAAAAAAAAAAAGGTTAAAAGATGACAGCTGTGAGAAAATGAAGCAATTCCCCGTAGAGCGGTTGCCTTATAGGATGTGCAAATGTTTCTGGAAAACCAGCCCTGCTGCAGTTTTATTATTCAGGTGCAAAAGGAAAATGATAGCCAGTGGACCATGGGCTACAACACTTAGTTCCTCCCAGGATGGCCTCATGCCACTCTCTGACAGAACCACCTCACCTGGAGTGGAAAGGGCTATCATATTACAGCCAAATGTAATACCACTTCATTTGTCCTTTAAGAGTTTAGAGGTAAATATGACGGGCTAGGTCCTCAGCCCCGATGAGAGCTCTTTGCACTCGGTTTTAGAGCAGCCTTGGCCACGGAAAGCCGGCATCCTTGGCCTAATGCCACCTGCCCTCCCTCCCCTTATAGTTGTAAGCAGAGTCAGGATGAGCTCCACCCTGACATCTGGTGGTGAGGTGTGGCAAGTTGTGGAAAAGAACTTCAGGGGCTGATCTCATTTGCATAGGCACACCCACCCCGCCTAGAATGAGGCCATAGCTGCCCAAATGGTCACTTTGGCTGCTGCGGGATCCCCAGTGTCTCTGCTATTGGGGCAGGAAGAATAAATTGTTATTACCCTGATTATGGGAATCAAGGACAGTGGAACTGTACTTGGTCTTTTGTTATGATGGAGGGACTCGCCATCAACTAAGTGACAGGTTTCAGAGTAGCAGCCATGTTAGTCTGTATTCACAAAAAGAAAAGGAGGACTTGTGGCACCTTAGAGACTAACCAATTTAGTTAGTCTCTAAGGTGCCACAAGTACTCATCAACTAAGTAGCACTCGCTAGGCAAGGGACATGGGTTCTAAAAGTCTGTGAATTGAGAGAGGCTGGGAACAGGTATTAATACTTGGTGGCATGGGCCCCCTGGTGAGGGCCTTACATGCTAATTGCACTTCCTCCTCTCTCCACTGTGGAATATCAGAGCTAATTTTTATTCTATTAGGAGTCTAGTTACAGGCTGCTGAGCTGAATTCTCTTTGGGCTAATGGTGCACCAGCACTGAGGCTCCCCTACGACAAGCTGAAATCACAAAAGAGCTAAACTTACTAAGAGCTGAAATCGCTGAGTGTTGTGTTAAGTAGTGGGGGAGCCTGAAGATATATGGTGGAGCAGTTTGCGGGGCGGCGATCAGAGCAGAGAGGCTGGTGGAGCAGAGCAGTTTGCGGGATGGCGAGAGCGGCTCATGGGGCGGCTGGCAGAGCGGAGCCCCATGAAGAGGTGGGGCCATCAGATTTGGACCACGTAAGGTGCCCCTTACTCTCCCCGCGCCCCCCACCCCCAATCTCCACCCAGGTTGGGAGGTAAAACTCTGCAGATAAACTTTTGAACTCTGGGGCTGCCCTGACCAGGGACAGAGACTTTTGGGTTGTTGGACTTTTGGGACTTTGGGTGATTTTGGGTTGCTGGACTCAAGAACCAAAGGGAAAGGACATGCCCCAATTTGCTTGAGGTGGGTTTTTTGCTCATGGGTTGTGTTATGAATCCTGTTGGTGGTGTTTCCTCAACATAACGCCACATTGTTTCTCTCTGTTATTAAAAGGCTTTTTGCTACACTCAGACTATGTGCTTGGAAGAGGGGAAGTATTGCCTCTTGGAGGCGCCCAGCGGGAGTGGTATATATTTGTCCCAGGTCACTGAGTGGGGGCTCGAGCTGGTTTTGCATTGTGTTATTGGAATGGAACCCCTAAATACTGAACCCGGCCCTTGTTGCTGCCAACTCTGACAGGCAGAAGGGTTACATAGTGCTTGGCTTTTTGGGGTGGGAAAAGAGCATGGCAAGGCACAGCCAGAGTGCAATGTCGTCTGGTAATCATGGGACAGTCCTCCTTCAGAACCAGCCCAATCAAAGTCAGAACAGCCTTGTGGCTGCTCTAATCTGACCTTGGCCCCAGTTTGGCCTCCAGTTGGTCCCAGAGTTGTGGGAGGGGTAAAGTGATCTTATAGTCCCCTTTGTGTCCTTGATCCCACTTTGAACTGCATCAAGCCTAAAGAGCCATCCCTCTATATTTTAATAATGTTTCGGCTTTTGAGCCTGAATGTACAAACAGAGAGAGGCATTGTGACCCTCAGTGTCACCATGCCTAGCCTTTAGGTGCCTAGAAAATCACTGCCATTCACAAAGCCTGAGTTAGAAACCTAAACTCCCATACAATGAATGGGGAGAGAAAAACACCTTAGACTGACAAAAGCAGGAAGCTGCCTAAACTAGCCCATGGGAAATGCCATGTGTTAATCCGCACGCTTTTTCTTGGAGATGAGTGCATAAATCAAGGCTGCACAGAGGTGCCTAGCTCTGCTTTGAATTCTCAGCTGCAAACCATCTCTTGCCAGTAGGTGCCTACTATGTTAGCAAAAACCAGAAGGCAGAGAAATGAGAAGCATGAGAACGAGTCTGGAATCTGGTGGTTGGAACACTCACCTTGGAGGTGGGAAACCCAGGATCTTGTCCACCTACTCCACAGGGCAATAGCTCCAACAGAAGAGATTGAGGAGCCCCACACCAGAATAGGGTTAAGTGAATTGACTGGGCAACACTTCAGTGGTTGAGTTGAGAATATAACCAATTATCCCATCAGTCGCATATGCAAAACACCCAGTTGTATGCACAGCATCTCGATTTCCAGTTCCATCTTCAGCCCATGAGGCCATCACTCCAGGATCATTTGGGCACCAGAAAAGACAGAACACTGCTCAGGTCATGAATCCCATTCAGTCCGTCAAACCATTTAGTAATTCAGCAGTGATGTATGCACTCAGGGTTGGATAGGTCAAGGGATTTAGGCACTTAGTGGTATATTTTCCCATGTGAGTGTAGTAGCAAGAGCTTAAGACATGAGGCCTGATACAAGAGACCTGGTATGAGGCCTAAGGCCTGAACTGAAGTAGTCAGGCCATGCTGATATAAAGCAAAGTTAGCAAGAGTAGCGGGCCCTGTTACAAAACATGCCTACTTGTGAGTTCACAGAACCTGGCGAAAACAGGGCTGGTATTACAAGAAGGCAAACATTCCTCAGACATGCTAGGCACAGGACACTCATGTAAATATATTTCAGAAGGATAGTATCAGACCACCTCGATACCAAGTCTGGTATGAACACACTCCCTGAAGATAACATAGGGACACATGACCCCCCCTCCCCCGCAAAAAAAGATAAGGTCAGGGGGACAGGGTGATGGACAGAGCTATAAGCTAAAGGGTGGTAACTAACCATGTCAGAGGGGCAATATGTAACTTGTTTGTGTCAGTGTTCAAAAGAGGGGTCAAGGAGGGGGTGTCTTGATCCAGCCTGGGGGGGGGGGGAGGGGCAGAGTGTCACGCCACTCATTGAGCTGAGTCCATTGTAACGGGCATACCTGTAGAACATACAGGACGCTAAGACTGTGCTTCGACAATAAACCTGGGCGAGCATCTTGGCCACCGAACCGAGCCGGTGGTCTCCGTGGGCAGTTTGAGCAAAGGCTGCATACGGGCTATCTGGCCAGAGCCAGTGCAGCACACCAAGAGAACAAGTGGCGACAGGGCACCTAGCACCCACTGACTTCACCGAGGGCGGGGAACGGGTTTATGGGTTTCCAGTACACTGTGCAAATGGCAAACAGGAGCAGTCCGAAGACCAGCCACTCAAGCAACAAGGGACTATGGTGAGACATCACATGCCTGGTGTGAGACTGGGATGGATTTCACCTGTCGAAGCGCCCCACTCTTCATCATATTACATGGGCGTTAAGCAGGCAAGGTGAACTTCACCCACTTCACTACACAGGCCTGATGAGTCCATGTTCTCATTGATTAGAAAACTCCCATTATTACCCCAAACAGTTAACAGAGCAGCACCTGCCATACCCCCTTAGGGCGGTGCCTGACCACAACCAGCCCCCTTGTGAATTATGCAGCAGAGAAAGGGCTCTTGCAGAAACATAATTGCCGATGGCAGCTCTGAGCAAAGAGGGAAAGCGGCACAGCTTTGAAGAAGAAGAAGAAAGGAAGATGTTGGGGGGGGCAGCGGGGGAACAGATAGCTCAGTGGTTTGAGCATTGGCCTGCTAAACCCAGGGTTGTGAGTTCAGTCCTTGAGGGGGCCATTTAGGGATCTGGGGCAAAAATTGGGGATTGGTCCTGCTTTGAGCAGGGGGTTGGACTAGATGACCTCCTGAGGTCCCTTCCAACCCTGATATTCTATGATTCTATGTTCCAGGTCAGGCTGTTCATTAGCAGAACAGTTTGCTGGTTACAGACACAATGAGCGAGTTATGGCTGTGGCAATGCTTAGAGCTCAGTATTGAGAAGCTTGCCAAAAAAGCAAAGCCACGCAGGTGGCCCTTTCAATAGTGAAACGGTCACCAGCAGAATTTTTCACACTATAGGAGAGTGTGTAGCAACATGCACGCTTGTGTTGCCATGCTGTGTTACCTCACATTACACTGTCCCTGAGCAGAAATGCATGAATCCTGCTATATAGTTCATGCGCCTTTCAATAAATGTGCAGAGCCATCTTGCCCTGATTAGCAATTATATTAGATGATATATCGTAAATCTCATCACCAGGTCCTACTGCTGATGTATGCAGTACATCCCCATGCTGTTTATTGGCAAGTGCACCAAAATTGAGCTTAATTAACATTAAAGATTGGGCACTAAGCAATTAAAACTAATCAGGCCCTTCAAAGTTTGGCAGCTGTTCTGAGTTCACGCTGCCATGAACAAAAAAGCACAACAGCATGAGAGAATGGAGCCATGCCAGTCTGAGCGAGGGACGTCCAGCCTTCGGTTGCTACGGGGAATAACAGCCAGGTAAGCCTTTTCCAAGTACAAAGAGCAAGCACATACTTTAAACTAGAGCACGTCAGCTGGCTGGGGAAGAAGCCGCTCAGTGGGCTCATGGAATGTTTTCCCAACCCAGTCATCCTGATCACATCCTCCCACCCCACAGGCGTCTTGGGCCAGATGCTCAAGTGTGGATTTGGGCTGCATTGAACAGTTTGCTGAATGTTTTTTGCAAACATGCATTTTTTTCAATTTCTGACAGGCAAGGCCTCGTTACAGACAAAAATCTAATTTGTTTTAAAACATCACTTAAAATATTGCATGTCAAATAGTGCATCGCTAGCATTCTCCAGCACATCTCAATACATACTGTACCCATGTGTTAAATATAATGAAGGTGTATTCTCAGTTCATCTATCTATAGACACAGTAACATATAGTTAGAGCTTCTGATTTTAGGTTTTAACCGATAAACACCTGTAAAAAAAAGAAATCGGTGTTAGTTCAACAATATCAGAAATGGTTATTTGTATCGAATGGCTTGTCTACACGGAGCAGTACTATGCTCAGCCAGAACGATGTTGAACTAGGCAACCTTACTCATGATAATATATACTGCTTGTGACGGGTGTCAGTCGGTCCTCCGAGCCCCTAGGGGCGATGGAGAGCAATGGTCTTTGTAGCAGGCCTCGGCCCCACCTCCCGGCCGGAGTCAGTAGCGCGCCCCTCGGGCAGGGGGGCGCCAGCAGGAGTCAGTAGCGCGCCCCTCGGGCAGGGGGGCGCCGGGGTAGGGGAACGCAGGCCCACCCAACTCCACTGCGTTCCAGCCCAGGGCCCTGACAGTGGCGGGAGGCGAAGGTCCCGCCGCTGGGTCAGTGGGCAATCCGCACCCGCTGACCAAACACACCCACCCCACGGTGTAGTTGGGCCCCTGGGCTACTTCCTACCCGGTCTCTCAGGCGGGTCGCTCCGGTCCCTCCATCTCCTCTGGATAATCCGCTGTGGGCAGCCCTGGTTCCTCCGGGTATTCAGCGGCCGGCAGCCCTGGTTGCCACAGGCCTTCCCCCCGGTCAGGCTCCTCCTTGCCCAGGGGTTCGCCTGGGTCAGCAGCAGGCTTGCAAGGGAGCAGCCGGCAGCCTGTGTCTGTCTCTCTCCCTGGTGCTCTCCTCACTGGGCAGAGGGCCCCGCCCTTTGTACTTCCTGTCCCACCCTTTCCCTTCCGGGGATTGGTGGAAGTTTGGTCTGGCCCCGCCCACTCAGGCCCAGAGGGTGGCTCCTTACCCTCTGGTTCGGAGGGGAGCCACCCTGGCTCCCTACACTGCTGTAACAAGTAACGTATATTATATATGGCAAAGAGTCCTGTGGCACCTTATAGACTAACAGACGTATTGGAGCATGAGCTTTCGTGGGTGCATACCCACTTCGTGGGATGCATATGGTAAAAATTTCCAGAGGCAGGTATAAATATGCAAGCAAGAATCAGGCTAGGGATAACGAGGTTAGTTCAATCAGGGAGGATGAGGCCCTCTTCTAGCAGTTGAGGTGTGAACACCAAGGGAGGAGAAACTGCTTCTGTAGTTGACTAGCCATTCACAGTCTTTTTTTAATCCTGAGCTGACGGTGTCAAATTAGCAAATGAACTGAAGCTCAGCATTTGCAAATTTGACACCATCCGCCCTTGGTGTTCACACCTCAACTGCTAGAAGAGGGCCTCATCCTCCCTGATTGAACTAACCTCGTTATCCCTAGCCTGATTCTTGCTTGCATATTTATACCTGCCTCTGGAAATTTTCACTACATGCATCCCACGAAGTGGGTATGCACCCATGAAAGCTCATGCTCCAATACGTCCGTTAGCCTATAAGGTGCCACAGGACTCTTTGCCGCTTTTACAGATCCAGACTAACAAGGCTACCCCTCTGATACTTGGTATATTATATACATTACTCATTCCTGTATATACCGAGATAAAGCCCACATCCCATTTTGAACATCTACATAAAACTTAAAAATTGCTAAAAATAAATCCTAAGCAGTGAAATTAATAACTTCCCACCAGAACAAAAGCCCTGTATATACCGTGTGGCACCCAAGAACCAGATTACACAATCTCTTTGTTCTGTGTTTGTACAGCACCTAGCACATGACTGGGGCTCCTAGGCACTATCGCGATACATAATAATAATAATAGACCAATGATTTGAACACACAATTTGCTTTTAAACATTATCCAACCCCATTTCATTGCAGTGATATTTTCAGGTCAAGCTTTAGCAAGATAAATCGTCCTGATGACCTGACAATGACAGAATAATGGTTTTGAAAAATGGGCAGAAATAACGTTCAACTATTTGTTAACAAGTATTCGGAATAGGGGACAATGGTGGTCGATAACACAATTCAGCAAATACTTGAGCCTTTCCATTGTCCAAGGCGTCAGTTGTATCCTATGGTCTATCAAATGCTACCTTCTAAACCTCTCAGCGCTGGAGCATAACACATGTTGATGTTCAAGAAACAGGAACTATCACTGTCAAGTATTCGGTTTTCATGAAGTATTAATAGCAGGATACACATGGTCTCCTGAACTACTTCAACTGTGGTGCCCATCAGTTTAGCAAGAGTATAATTATTAAACTAGATTTAGCTTCATGTCAGCTTCCGCATAGTATATACGTAATTGACACTAGAGGCAGGCTGGCTGAAAGGAACTGAAGGAACTCACTGTGTGAGAACTCAGATCACACTGAAGGCTGCTGAGCCAATACCGAAGACTGTTTAACTGCTAGTGTAGCCTGACAAAACCATTTTCAGTGCTGTTTCAGAAAGCAACACCGAGTCTTGGTGCTGAAAGTGGTTTTTGCCTGGCCTATGCAAGTACTTAAAGTGTGACCAGCTGTAGAAAACCATTTTTAACAATGGTTAATTTCTTAGTAGAGCCAGGGGTTGAGTCTGCTCAGTCTTCTAGCTTGCACCAGTCATGCTCAGAAACACAACACAGCTATTATTAGCATGGTCACGCCTATGCTAAAGTTACACCATCTCCTTAAAATAACCCCTCCCTATCACACTTTTCCCTTCTGAAAATTTGGCTTACTTTTTCTGACAACTTGTGATTATGTCTAACTGGAATTTCGGCCTGTCTCTAATTTTCCCAGCCCTCCCTCTATCTACTTGATGTACCAAATTAAGAACAGCGTAAAGTCAAAACAAGCCAAATGAATTGTAAAAAGGCACAGCAGCCCATGCTGTTACATCACTTCAGCAGAGCTCCCTTTTTGCCAGAACCACCCATCGGTATTCAGTGTCAATGGACTTGCCCATGTAATTAGATTCAATTATTTGTTCCTTTAAAAAAAAAGCATCAGCTGTCTATTTGGCTGTGTTGGCCAGGGCTACCGAACCGTGTCAAGTTAATTATTTTCTGAGCACTGCATCCAGCAAAGAGTCTGGTTTCCTCACATTTGGCTGCACATCCCATGTAGCTTTCCATGGATCAACAGCCATGAAGCCAAAGAATGAGTCAAGAGCCAAAATGGTCAGATGCCAGTCTTTGGAAACATCCTTGTGACTGGAATGGAGCAAAAGGCGGTGCCTTGCCTGATGTCTATATCAGTTATGGGTTACCAACTTAATTGAGTCAACTGCACATGCTCAGAGTAAACGCTGGCATTGACATACACAGCAAGATCTCAGGGTCACGCCCTTTAAGAAAAATTTGTCTTGTTTATATCTACCAGAAAACAGGGTTTGGTGCCAATCTACTTCTATTCACGGACTAGTGAAGAAAAAGAAAGAAACTTCTGTGCTTTCAGCTCAGCTCTGACTCCTCTGAACAGGTGTTTCTCCGAGTTCTCAAAATAGGGGTACCTCATTCCGAAATAATATGTGCACAATCCTTTGCCTTTGCCACATATACAAACCTGTTGTGTCCCAGGCATTATGGGATTGACTCCTGTGTTCTATGGTGAGTGTCCTGGTTGTATGGTATGATCTCCCAGGATTCCTTTCACTCAGTGTGTCTATGGTTAATACTTTACTATAAATCACATCCTGACCCTCTTGTCCCTTGGCTATTTTAGTCTTTAAGACAGGTTAAAGAATGCAATACGCCATTACCATAATACGGTGACATTGCATTCTGCGCTCTTGATGCAATGTCAAAATATCATCATGCAAAAAGGGCTCTTTTACCCCAAACTCCCTTCGATGCGGGTGTTTAGGTTAGCGTTGCAATTTGTGAGGAAACACAGCTGGGCTTGTCCTATGATATACATGGGATAGCTGCAGATCTTTGGAATGTATGGCCACTGGGAGGCATTCATGGACAGAGGACAGTTCTCTAGAGATGGACTTCATCTGAGTAGGGAAAGAAATAGACTTTGAGGATGGAGGCTGGCACAACTGATTAAGAGAGCTTTAAACTAGGAATTTGGGGGAGATGGTTGGGAGATGTCCAGGTAATCTCCACGCCAGATTTTAGCATTGAGAGGGAAGAAAACAAAATAAGAAATGATACAGCCGTGGGTAGGAGAATGTATATAAGGAGGAAGGGCAGTGTGGATACCAGTCTAATAGGTTATACTGGCTGTAGAATGACCATGCCTAATAGGGTACAGAATGTGAGCAAGGCCAAACAGCAAAAATTAAGATGTTTGTACACCAATGTGAGGAGCCTAGGTAACAAAATGGAGGAACTAGAGCTACTGGTGCAGGAAGTGAAACCAGCTATTATAGGGATAACAGAAACATGGTGGAATAGTAGTCATGACTGGACTACAGGTATTGAAGGGTATGTGCTGTTTAGGAAAGACCAAAATAAAGGTAAAGGTGGTGGAGTAGCATTGTATATCAATGATGAGGTAGAATGTAAAGAAATAAGAAGCGATGGAATGGATAAGACAGACTCCGTCTGGGTAAAAATTACATTGGGGAAGAAAACTATTAGAGCCTCCCCTGGGATAATGCTTGGGGTGTGCTATAAACTGCTGGGATCTAATTTGGATATGGATAGAGCCCTCTTTAATGTTTTAATGAAGTAAATACTAATGGAAACTGTGTGATCATGGAAGACTTTAACTTCCCAGATATAGACTGAGGACGAATGCTAGTAATAATAATAAGGCTCAGATTTTCCTAGATGCGATAGCTGATGGATTCCTTCATCAAGTAGTTGCTGAACCAACCAGAGTGGATGCCATTTTAGATTTGGTTTTGGTGAATAGTGAGGACCTCATAGAAGAAATGGTTGTAGGGGGACAATCTTGGTTCAAGTGATCATGAGCTAATTCAGTTCAAACTGAACGGAAGGATTAACAAAAATAAATCTGCAACTAGGGTTTTTAATTTCAAAAGGGCTGACTTTCAAAAATTAAGGAAATTAGTTAGGGAAGTGGATTGGATGAAGAATTTATGCATCTAAATGTACAGGAGGCCTGGAATTACTTTAAATCAAAGCTGCAGAAGCTATCAGAAGCCTGCATCCCAAGAAAGGGGAAAAAATTCATAGGCAGAAGATGACCAAGCTGGATGAGCAAGCATCTCAGAGAGGTGATTAAGAAAAAGCAGAAAGCATACAGGGAGTGGAAGATGGGAGGGATCAGCAAGGAAAGCTACCTTATTGAGGTTAGAACATGTAGAGATAAAGTGAGACAAGCTAAAAGTCATGCAGAGTTGGACCTTGCAAAGGGAATTAAAACCAATAGCAAAAGGTTCTATAGCCATATAAATAAGAAGAAAACAAAGAAAGAAGAAGTGAGCCCGCTAAACACTGAGGATGGAGTGGAGGTCAAGGATAATCTAGGAATGGCCCAATATCTAAACAAATACTTTGCCTCAGTCTTTAATAAGGCTAAAGATAGGGATAATTAGGGATAATGGTAGCATGACAAATGGGAATGAGGATATGGAGGTAGATATTACCATATCTGAGGTAGAAGCGAAACTCAAACAGCTTAATGGGACTAAATCAGGGTGCCCAGATAATCTTCATCCAAGAATATTAAAGGAATTGGCACCCAAAATTGCACGCCCATTAGCAAGAATTTTTAATGAATCTGTAAACTCAGGAGTTGTACCGTATGATAGGAGAATTGCTAACATAGTTCCTATTTTTAAGAAAGGGAAAAAAAGTGATCCAGGTAACTACAGGCCTGTTAGTTTGACATCTGTAGTATGCAAGGTCTTGGAAAAAAATTTGAAGGAGAAAGTAGTTAAGGACATTGAAGTCAATGGTAAATGGGACAAAATACAACATGGTTTTACAAAAGGTAGATCGTGCCAAACCAACCTGATCACCTTCTTTGAGAAAGTAACAGATTTTTTTAGACAAAGGAAACTCAGTGGATCTAATTTACCTAGATTTCAGTAAGGCGTTTGATACCATACCACATGGGGAATTATTAGTTAAATTGGAAAAGATGGGAATCAATATGAACATTGAAAGGTGGATAAGGAATTGGTTAAAGGGGAGACTACAACGGGTCCTACTGAAAGGTGAACTGTCAGGCTGGAGGGAGGTTACCAGTGGAGTTCCTCAAGGATCAGTTTTGGGACCAATCTTATTTAATCTTTTTATTACTGACCTCGGCACAAAAAGCGGGAGTGTGCTAATAAAGTTTGCAGATGATACAAAGCTGGGAGGTATTGCCAATTTAGAGAAGGACTGGGATATCAAACAGGAGGATCTGGATGACCTTTTAAACTGGAGTAATAGTAATAGGATGAAATTTAATAGTGAGAAGTGTAAGGTTATGCATTTAGGGATTAATAACAAGAATTTTAGTTATAAGCTGGGGACGCATCAATTAGAAGTAACGGAGGAGGAGAAGGACCTCGGAGTATTGGTTGATCATAGGATGACTATGAGCCACCAATGTGATATGGCTGTGAAAAAAGCTAATGCGGTCTTGGGATGCATCAGGAGAGGTATTTCCAGTAGAGATAAGGAGGTGTTAGTACCGTTATACAAGGCACTGGTGAGACCGCGTCTGGAATATTGTGTGCAGTTCTGGTCTCTCATGTTTAAGAAGGATGAATTCAAACTGGAACAGGTACAGAAAAGGGCTACTAGGATGATCCGAGGAATGGAAAACTTGTCTTATGAAAGGAGACTCAAGGAGCTTGGCTTGTTTAGCCTAACTAAAAGAAGGTTGAGGGGAGATATGATTGCTCTCTATAAATATATCAGAGGGATAAATACTGGAGAGGGAGAGGAATTATTTAAGCTCAGTACCAATGTGGACACAAGAACAAATGGATATCAACTGGCCACCAGGAAGTTTAGACTTGAAATTAGATGAAGGTTTCTAACCATCAGAGGAATGAAGTTTTGGAATAGCCTTCCAAGGGAAGCAGTGGGGGCAAAAGATCTATCTGGCTTTAAGATTAAACTCGATCAGTTTATGGAGGAGATGGTATGATGGGATAACATGATTTTGGTAATTAATTGATCTTTAAATATTCATGGTAAATAGGCCCAATGGCCTGTGATGGGATGTTAGATGGGGTGGGATCTGAGTTACCCAGGAAAGAATTTTCTGTAGTATCTGGCTGGTGAATCTTGCGCATATGCTCAGGGCTCAGCTGATCACCATATTTGGGGTTGGGAAGGAATTTTCCTCCAGGGCAGATTGGAAGAGGCCCTGGAGGTTTTTCGCCTTCCTCTGTAGCATGGGGCACGGGTCACTTGCTGGAGGATTCTCTGCTCCTTGAAGTCTTTAAACCAAGATTTGAGGACTTCAATAGCTCAGACATAGGTGAGGTTTTTCGCAGGAGTGGGTGGGTGAGATTCTGTGGCCTGCGTTGTGCAGGAGGTCAGACTAGATGATCATAATGGTCCCTTCTGACCTTAGTATCTATGAATCTATGAATCTTCAGAAGTCTCCTAGTACCCTTGTAAGTCTTCTGGGCTTGAAGGAGATTAGAATTATGCAAAAGCAGTGAGGCTCATTTCAGACTATTCTTAAACATGGAGTAACACAGTGGAGAATGAGGCCACAACTGTTTTCTTTTTGTCAGGGTACGCACATGAGGGTGTATAGAAAAAAGGCATTCAAAGTGCCAGTGTATGTGTTTGGCCCACGAGATCATTCTGAATAAAAGATGGCATGTGCTATTTTTTGAGCCATGCTTATAGTTCTCTAGCTGCTCCTAAAATTCTGTTTGAGCCATTGTTATCCTAGTAAAAATATAATAGCTACATAAATAGTAGCATAGAGCTGTACTGTTTCTGAATTAAAATGCTATTAAATCTGTACTAAGCAAACAATAGAGATGCAGTAGGAACACAATATTATGGGCAGGATTCCGATTTTGGTTGCACCAGTAAACAGCTGGAGTAAATGCTCTGAACTTGTCAGAGTTACTTCAGATTTTCACTGATGTAACCGAGAAAAGAAGCTAGTCCAAAAGCTATGGAATGTATTTCCAATGCTAGTGTAGTTATTATTGGCTTAGTGCAATAACTATAGTTTAGTGCAGCCTAAGAATGAAAAGTTTAAGTTTACTAAATGGTAGTTGGCCATTGTTTTTGTTTTCAGAACCCGCAGAATGCAATGAAGTAAAAGGTTTTAATTAAAAGATGGGCTAAACTGTCTGAATCTGGAATAAGTATCTTCCCCTGAAGGGTCTGGTGGTCCCACAGATGGATTAGATACCATACATCTTATATCTACCAAATCTCTTTTCACATTATTCCTCTTTTTGATTTCTAGTCCTAGCTTCTTCTACTTCTATCAGAAAATCTTGAACCATCTTCTTGATTGCCTTTCAGATCAATTTAGTTGATTAATCATGCTCTTCCTGGTCCCTCCTCAGTCAATGGTAGGCCTACGAGACGCAACTCATCAGGTGACAAGAGGACTTTACAGAAGACTCATGGAAATGCTCCTAGCATTTTTGATTATGCATGATCAGATGCATTCACTGACTGGTTTGTGTGACTAAAGCAGATACAAGCCCACAGCAGGAGAAGGACTAAATGCCCCACCCGTATTCCTGGGGAAAGTAAAGTACTATCCAGCAACGATGCAAAATGTTTGTTACTGTAAATGGGATAAGACCACTGATGTGTGGTTGTTAGTGTTTGTGATAGCGCATATAGTGTGAAAAATCTATGACTATGGCTCTTATGTGTCTACTCTGCCAGTGTGAGTTATTTACATGAAATGCAATGCAGGTGAATGACTACTGTTGAAAACATTGCGTTCTGTTTCAATTTGCGAACAGCTTTGCACTAGATTTTTATTTTTGCTGTAATCAATGGATTTTGTACACTGGTAATGTATTATTCTCACTTGCCTGCTGCCACCAATCACTGTATCTGTCAAAAGTGTTAGATTGAGCTGGCACGGTCTTAGGATGAGTGGGGAGGAACCCAGATGTTTGGAAATCCTATGAATTTTCATAGAGCTGCAGAGTTAGATACTGTACTCCTTGGAAGCTTTAGTGCCATTCACATCCTCTTTGAGACATTTAAATCAGCCTGCACACAACAGCTAAATTATTCAAATTGCAAGAGCTAAAACAAAACAAAACAGCACTACAGGAGGAGACTGTCTTCGGCAAAAGTCATCAGAAAGGAACATTTAATGGGCTTGAAAAAAGCCCTGGCTGGAATCACAAAGTCCCCTGCCCTTTAAATTAAAAGTAGCAATGAAAGCCTGTTCTGAAATAGAAGCCCTGATGTTGCAGAAATAGAATGAATGACAGACTTCACGACCATCTTTGCCAAGACCTGAATTCTGGCTTTTAGTAGCTCTGCTTCAATATTGTCTAAACTTACTTTTTGTGTTTTGCTGTGTGGGCAAGAACGCATGCGAGGTGCTGAGAAATTCAATCATACCGAACACAAAGTGCTTGTGCCAAACAGTGTGTATCTCCCTGTAACTATTTTGGCAGTAGAGTATCCTATGGAAATGTAACCCCTTCTGCCAGGCAGGGTTGGCAGCAATAAGAGCCTCATTCAATATCTAGGGGTGCCTCTTAACATTACAAAACAGAACCAGCCTGTGCCCCCTCCTAGAAATCTGGAAAACTAAACACCACCCGCAGGCAACTCTAATAGGTAATACTTCCCCACTCGCAAGCACTGACTTTTTGTAAATGAAAGGAAACTTTTGTTAAAGGGAGCGGGAACATAGCATTAATTTGGGAAACCATCACAATGACGATTCAAAAGTCCACAAACAATAAGTAAACACCCTGCCACACAATATCTCGGGCAGCAGTCCTTTGCCTCAGTTTCCCCATCTTGTGGTGTAAAAGTCCAATGGATGAGTGGCCCTTTAATGCACCACTCCCCTTTTACCTCCATTGCACACCACTCACGGGTGGATGCCCAAGGTCAGCAAAATCCCAAAATCCAAGGGTGCATTCACATGGGTTCACCTCCCATCCCTGATGGAGAGGTGCTCGAGTGATGCCACTACTTGTCTCTGCTGCTGTTTCTGCTCCTCTGCCTTTTGTTGTGATGCCGTGTTCTGAGATACCATCACTCAGCCCAGCGCTTAGTGATTTCATTGGCTAGTGGGGAACCTCTCTGTGGCTGCATTGTCTTTCCCTGTCCCACCCCAGATCTAAGGTTCAGCTCCCCAGACCACTAATCACCAGGTTTGATCACATGGGTATGTATTGGCGGGCTCACTGCTAACTTAGCTGAATTAAACTAAACAGAGGACAAAATAGCCATCAGGATGCCCAGAGTCTTGACTGGATTTTCCATTCTTTGTTAAACTCCCCTATAGCCTTCTATAAGCCAGGTCTGAATTAGCTCTCCCCAGCCATTTAATGATGAACTGGGGGAAAAGACCACAGGGGCAAACTGTATTTGCATAGACACGCCTGCTTTGCCTAGGTGATCAGCAGGCAAACGTCTTTTGCCAACGTGATCAGTTTTGGCTCTTTGGGGTTAAAATTCACTTGAGTCTTGCATGCAGGGGTAATGAAATATGATCCTTCGTGGAGGCGATATACCACAAAGGAAGAGAAAATATATTTGAGAGAGAGATGGCAGGAGGAAATAGGGTTACGGGACCCTATTCTCCCATTGCTGGCTTCAGAGGGAGATACACACAATTTGCAAGTAGAGAATGAGTAACATCATTATTATTATTTTTTGTTCATGTTTTTGATCATTCAAAAACGCTGATGTTAATAGGAGCATCTTGTATCCTAGAGAGAGAGAGAATAAGTCTCATTAAATCTCTTCTGGTTAGCAGTACATCTCTTTCACTCACAGAACTCCCTTTAACAGCCCAATAACTGCATCTGCAGTGGGTATCTCTTTTCTAAGCACGCACTGTTCCAGTTGGAGGGTCAGCAGCTAGCTCGTGTGAAGCAGAATTTTTTTTAAAGGCACACACAGGCGGCTATTTTTGTAGGCACCTACAACTGTGTCATCTCACCACCCCGTGAGTAGGAGGTGAAGGATTAAAAGTGTTCTTGGCTTTGCTACAGGAGTTTAGCTCGAGAAGTCGCCTTCTCTCCAGCAGCTTCTCAGCCTCAAGTGCTAGCACAGTTTGAGACTGTTTAAACATTCCCCTTAACCACTAAATGTCACATCTTGGCACACTGCATGTTTCCCCAGCTAGGTGGCACGCAGAGAGCTACGGCGTTGAACATCGTGGCCTCTTAGAATTTAAATTTTAAAGCAAGCTCAGTGTGCCCAAATAAAGGGATGGGTTGGGGGGGGCGGAGAGCCAAAGGCCAGGTTGTACCTTTAAGCCATTGCCCCACTTTGGGGGCAGCACAGAGGTGCCCCCAGCTCAATATCCAGGAGTCATTGCAGGGAATTCCTAATGGCATGAATTGTTGGTGCCGAACTGATCTATTCGGTTCTATGCTATCCCCTGCAGGGTCCCCAGTGCCGGTGGGGAGGCCGAAAGCCCTTCCCTCACAGCACAACAGCCGGTAGGAGTTGTTGGAGCTGAAGCACAAGTTACAGTAGCCCTCAGGTGTTTTGAGCTTTGTGGGAGCCTGAACTGGCCGCTGGGAGCCTCAGGCCAGGATAGATGCACAGTGACCCTCCTTAGTCCCTGCTCAGCATCAGTGCAGGGATCAATTCTCCCCACTGCACCCAAAGCAGGCACAATGCCCCCTGGATCGCTTGTGGGCAGGGAGGGAAGCTGGCTGCTGCTACAGCCTCTGCAGCATGTTGGCCCCTCCATGCCTAGCCCACACTGCTAGAAGGGAAGGCAAATGATCCTGCACCCTGTGGGGATGCTAACACTGGTACCAGAGCTTGTCTTGGGCTCCAGGGAGTGCAAGGGCTGGACTCATGCCCTGCCTCTGCATGGGAGTGTCTTTGTGTCCTCTTACCCCTTGCTGGGCCAGGCATATGTGAGCCATAAATGTATAGAAAGTAGAGGATGTAGTTTAAAGTGTAAAAAAGTCCACACAAGAGACTTGGATCTGTGGATAGAGGTAAAAACACTGATTTGGTATGTCTGAGAGAGAATGCAGGCCACAGCAATATACAGGGGAGGGGGCACCATGAAGGGATCAGGTCAAGGGAACAGATAGGTCAGGGATGGGATGGGATGGGATGGGATGGGAATTTCCTTGACTGTAGCTTTACAAACATCACTCTAAGAGTGCTACCTAATCCCCCTGTAAAATGCAATCCTCCTTGAGCAGTATTTGCTGCAATGGGCAGAGATGCCAGAACATGGCTCCAGGGTGCATTCAAGATAGAACAAGCTGATGTCTGCACATATCGTAGATATGAAATACACGGTTCCCTTTATGAGTGGTAGGCAATGCCCTGGGATTTCATTTGCTCTTCAGACAGCTATTCTAAATATTAGATGGAGGTCTGGGGTTCTAAATTTACCACCTAATGGCTCAATCAGCAGGATTTTATCCCCAATCTGTCTTTAATTGCTATGCTAAGTGGTCAACTATAGCATGTTGTCTTCTTGTGACCTTTGTTTATAACCAGAAATTCTTTTAGACAAAGCCCATCTTTTTCCTGTTCAATGGCAGGTGTGTGGAACACCTTACTGTGTTAGACTGGCAAGCTGCAACCAGAGAGACTGAATCAAACACATGAACCTAGGTGTGAGATTCCCCTTCCCCTCTCACCTTAATCAGCTGTTCACTTTTAAAACCACTGCACCCACATTAATGCCATCACACTGGTGGCCAGCAGCATGAATACAAATTTAATGAATATTCATTAAATATGAATATTCATTACTGTGCATAGCCATTGCCAACGCGTTTCTGCTTGCAGGGGTCCCAGTGGCATGACAGAAGAAGGCGCTTTCTGAAAAAAGCGCTATTTCTAAACAAATCATTATGGAACAATGAAAGAAGCTTGAATGGTCACTGCACGCCCTATACATCAACGCCTCGCATGGGATGCTTGTCCCAGGGATGTGTGTATCCTACATATCCACTGGGGCAAATTCTACTCCCCATCATACCCCACTTAACATTTACGGTCTTAGGCATGCAAACACATACACAGCCCCAGTGCCTTGACAAGGGACGCAAGCAGCAACAATAAAAAAAACCTCTTATTGATATCCCTATTATAGCCTTTTAAACTGAATGTCTACATTTCAGAGATTCTATTCTATTTTATATAGGTTTTTATGCTGCATAAGCACCTTCCACTAGTGCATTAAGAACACAACTACCCATCTGTCATGTGTTTTTTCTCTTATACTCCCCAGAAGGGAGAGTGGAGTGGAGTGGCTTGTGTTGATAGGGTTTGGGTTTTGTTTTTTCTTGCTATAGCCAGTGTTGGTGTAGCTGTGTTAAATAAAAGAGATTACCTCACCCACCTTGTCTCTCTAGCTACCTGTTGCTATTTGTTTATATTAGAGAAGACAAGGTCAAAGACATGCACCTTGCCCTTGGAGCAGAAAGTGATGAAGTTTGTGATGGGCCTTGGTTCTTGGTGGAGTTCATTCCACCATCTAAATTAATACACAGCTTTGCCACTCTGATTACATACGTAATAGAGCTGGTTGGAACCCAGCATTCCCATTCTCCAGGAAACTCCAACATTTCAAAGAAAAAAAAATCATTCTGAACCAAATTATGAATTTTTGTTTGAAAAAAACCCAAAGTGAAATTTCATTGTGATATTATCAAAATGTGTCATTTCAATAAGAGGTTTAAATAATTTTCTTAGGGTCAAAATGTTTCATTGAGACTTTATTGCCTTGACGTCTACATTAGCAGACAGTATAAAAGTTGAAACGCTTTGACTATTACATAATGTCATGTTATAACTTTCTTAAATGGGAGTCACTCATTTCCCTGCTTGTAGAGTCAGTCCTTCTGCCAGTGTTTTCTGCTGACAGATGAGGATGGTCACCCAGCATGACATTCCCCAAAGAGAGAGACAACCCGCCACAGACATAAACCTTATCTGGTAACCCTTGTGATCTCCCCTTTAAGTCCTACCTCCCATCTCCATTTCCCTCACAATGTGAAAAAATAATTTCTGCCACACTGATGATAACAATAGTGTGTTCAGAGCACTTTACAAACTATAAATAATGAATCCTCCCAACATCCTAGTTTAGTAGATCAGGATTATCTCCATTTTACAAATAGGGTGACAGAGAGAGAGAGAGAGGGGTGTGAAGTGATTTGCCAAATGTCACACAGAAAGTCATTGACCAAGCCAGATAAGAACCTAGGTTTTCTACTTTCTACATGCCCCAATCACTGGGCCACTGATTGCAGAATGGTGCCACGTTTCCTACGACAGTGCTCCAGAATTGTGCCAACAAAGCAGGATGTGACATGATCAAGTCAGCCGGGACCACTATCTCCTGTTGTCTTGCCCCAGTCACCCCCACCTCATTCGGATTTGGTACGGCTCATTATGAGGAAGGGAAAAAGTGTAGATTAGCCAAGCTGATTGGGGCTCTAACGAAAGCAAAGGGCATTTTTTGTCACTAAAAATTGCACCATTTACAAAATGTTTTGCTGGGAAGCTTCTTAGCTGCTTGCATTATTTTTAGATTTGTTTTTATTTTATGCATGAGTGATTTATTCCAAAAACAAGGTAGGGAAAGAACTGACAAGTTGAAGGAATCGAGAAAGGACAAATGGGGGACACACAATTTAAATGAATACTGCAGAACACACTATGCTGATATAAAACATCAGCTTTGTAGGATGCCAAGTTCCTGGAACCAGAGGATCAAATCCTGGCAGAGTTCATTCTGTTCTTCATCTTTCCAAAGCAGATAATTGAGTACCCAACAGTTACTGGTCTCCCATTCCTAAAGTATGGCTGCCCTGTTTGGACATTAAAGAATGCATGAGATTGAAGAGTAGGATGGTTTGCCCCATTGTCCTTCACCAAATTTCAAAGAACCAGAACATTGCATATCAAATATGGTGGACTTAAACAGTGTGTGGATGGTTTTTTTTTTTTAAAAAGACTCACATTAACAATTGTTCTTCCATGGGAAAAAAAAAGGTGGAAAGAGATGCCTTGTGTGGTTTAGGGAAGCTTCTGCCAGATACGTAGAAGTAATTTTTCAAAAATAGTTCAGGCATTGTGATAACGAAGACTTCTCCAGTATTACCACGGTCAGTGAGACCTAGCAGGAGCTGTCATGTAAGCACCGGTCATGCACATTAAAGCTGCCTGGGGGCTCCTTTAACTTATGACCATTTTTGTAAAAAGTTGGAAAATAGTTTAGAACAGCATGTGCTTAACGTAGTCATGTGGGGCTCATTCTTCATGAGTTATCAGTTGTCTTTGATGCTGCTGTTCTTTCCTCCTACCTCCAGTTCTCTCCTTGGGCTTTCAAAGTGCTATCATCTGTTCTTCTGTTAGCTTTTGCACCACTCCTTGATCTCTTCTGTCAAGGGGTTCTCTCCTTCTGAATATCTGTCCTTGTCTATGTCCTTCAAGGATCTGTCCTTGGCCCTCTCCATTTTCCCTCCTAAACTCTCTCTATCAGCTATGACCTCTGCACTGACTCCCACCAAATTTATCTCCACTCTCTGCCCTAGTTTTGTCTCTCCCAGTGTCTTTAAACTCTGAGGTCTTGCCAATTATCCCGCCCCACCATCATGTTTCTTGTCACCCATGCTTGCAGTTGGGAGGTAATGTCTGATTCCCTTCCTTCCTAACTCACTGAGAGCCAGACCCTCAACAAAGCCCTGAACCAAAGTCCATTAAAGTCAGTGGAAAGACTGCCATTGGCTTTGATGGGCTTTAGCTAGGCCCAATCCCCATTTACTTTTCCTACATTTCCAGAAATTGCCCCTCCATCTCCATACTCACTGCCAAGACATTAGAACAGAGGTAAGATTTTTTCAAACAGTTCTAAGTGACTAAGAGCTTACGTCTCAATGACTTTCAGTGAGACTTTGGCCCCCAAGTCACTTTTGAAAAGTGGTACTGAAGTGTTGTGTTCACAGCATACAGACAGAGAAGCTAGCTAAAAACCATAAAACACTCTTTGTGGAAGGTTGAAATGTCACATGACTTTTAGTTTTAGAATCCAGACCAATAACACTCCATGAAAAAAACCAGTGAGAGGCAAAGCAGGCTGCTCCCTATGGCAGAGAGGCACAACTCACCCCATCTGGGACTTTCAAGACTGCTGAAACCCAAATCACATGCTTCACCACAAGAGATCCCCCTAGCCTGCAAGCAGGACCCCATCCTATTCTTCAAGTGACAGCTTACAGTTCTAACACAGTCCTCAATACACCACATAATACAATACACTAGTCCTCAGTCACTTAGATGCTTTTGAAAGTTTTATGTCATGCTTTTCTTTCACATAGTGACTACTGGAGCATCCTGCTCACTCATTTTACTTTTAGACAATCAAGAAATATGGAATTTGTGCAATTACTTGCATTTCTTTTTCAGGTTTGATTGATCTAGTGTTATTGTGGAAGAACTGCAGTCTAGCTATTCAGAACGTATCCATAATGATGATAATTCTTTCAAACTTCTCTGATCACGTCTCCCTCCTTCTAGAATGTCTTTATTGCCCCCGCTTCCACATTTTCTTCTGTATTGAATTCAGGCTTCTCCATACTTTCAAACTTTCCCATTACCTCTGATGTGACCTACTTCCTATTCTGGAGCCAGGAGGCTGTTTTGGCTTCTTTTCTGGCTTTACCCTTCCAGACATTACACCTGCTTCCCTTTCACACTGCTCAATCTATTTTGTGAAGCATTCCACCTACAGACTAGACGAGGGAGACTGTCACTGTGGAAAAGGGACTACAGAGGAATCATCATTGCCACGCACAAGCCCATGGGGAAGCCTGGAGACGTACTTGGGTTGCTAAACCACGCTGAAGTTCATGCTGCTATGTCTTCACTGCTACTGTTACTGGCACTAGCTAGATCAACGTTTGTGAAGGTATGTGTACCTGTAACCCATGCCTGCTTGGTGTGGTTCTCTGTCCCCCTCCAGCGGCACCTAGCTCATCTAGAGATTAAGGAGTCTGCTACAGTCTTAGATAAGCACGATGTGGCTTTTAGCTCATGCAGTAGAGGCTCATATACTAAGCTTCAGAGGTTTCAGGTTCGATCCTGCCCGCTGATGACGGGGATCTTTCAACGTTACATACCCACGCTACAATCACCCCTGAATTAGATGTGTGACCATATCCTGTGCAGTGCTAGTGCACACAATGATCTATATAATATGATTCCAGGAACGTCACCCTGAAGCCTAAAATGTCCGTCGATTCAACCTGGTAATATTTGAAATAAAAAAAGCCCTCAGCCATGCTTCTAGCTTCCCACTGACTCATCGCTGGGTTTTACAGTCTGTTACAATCTGATTTTTAAGACCACAACAATTCTGACATTACACATTGCACCCAGCTACAGTAAGGCACGTAGTTATGCCATGCCAAACGTCCTAGGCCACTGGTGTCAGAGATAGCTGTAGAGTAAGGGTTGAGCTAATTTGCATGCAACAATTTCATTAGCTGTCTGAGTGAGATGGTGGATCACCTGGCCCAACTGCCACCCTTGTGCACCAGCTGCCATTTGCACAAATCTCCCAGCACAGCCACCTGCACAATAATACAATCAGCATGACCAATGAATGCAAACACTTAGCGCCTCACCACAGCACTCACTCCTTATTCACCATCCACACAAATCTCCCAGCAATCCCCCCCCGCCCCGATACAAATCAGCACAACCACCCCAAACGCATATGGCACCTGTTGTGATAATTGAGTCTGCAAATTTACCCCAATTGTGAGCTCAAGTGTGAGAAATGACTGGAAGTTAATAAAATGTCATAATAACCCATAACAACTAATGCTGATGGGAAAAGGTGCAAAAGGGAGACAGAGAGTGAATTAGTTCAAACAAAAAGGCCTCCTGATATAATTCAAGGACCGTGTTAAGAAGATGCCTGGTAAACAAGAAAAGCATGGGACCAAAATCAATGAACCAAAATCGGTGTCTCAGAAATTAGGTCTAATTGGAGAACCAAATTATGAGGGGATGGGCTATTTTGACCATCACTCCCTTTTGGGGTTCTTAAAAGAAAAGCCTTTTGGGGAAAAGATCAAGATGAGCGCACTGTCTGCCAACAAGCACTGCCTGAGGGACAGGAAAAGAGGGGGGAAAAGTGAGCTTCACCATCATGGCTGCCACCCCCACCATTTCCGGGGACCCTGGAATCCACCATGACACCACTGGGTCTTTGTTGTCCCAATCCTGAAAGATGTCCTGAGCAGGCTGATGAGAAGGACCCAGATAACACTGCCACCTCCACCTGCTCTGTCTAAATACCAAACACCACCTGAGATGTGAGACTTTGTCCCCCACCTCCCCCCCCCCCCCCCGTGTGTCCTTTTCTTTCCTCACCTTATCTCTTCTTTTTTGCTTTCTGTCTAATAGGAGTCTGGCTTAGCCGGCCAAGACTGTCTATTTTGCAATACAGGGGATCCCCGGTATACATCTCCCCCGTATCCATTGTTTCGGATATCCTTTGCTCATCAATGGGGGAACATGTTCAGATTTACGTTGGTCCTGATCTGCATATCCGTCAATTGCACGGATTGGGACCAATGTCCATTGGAACATGTTCCCCTATTGTACGCTACAGTACTGTACTTGTGTCCACCGGCCACGTTCAAGGCTTATTACCTACAGCGGACGTTCTCCATGCTGATTAAGGAGACGGCAGGTGAAGGAAAGCCCAGTGTAAAGGAGTTTTGGAAGTCCTACAACATCTTGAACAGCGTGGAAAACATTGACACGTCATGGGAAGACGTCACTTCGCAATGTATGAATGGCATTTGGCGCTATGCATGGCCAGATGCTGTCCACAGCTTCATAGGATTTGATGCTGTTCCTGCTCTCAAGCAAGAAATTGTCAAGTTGGCGAAGGGTGTTGGCCTCGAGGAGGTGGAGGATGATGATGTTGAGGAGTTATTGGAGTCTCATGCTGAGCAACTGACAAATGAGGAACTGACTGAGCTGAACCAACCGAAGAAAGCAAGGATGATGAGGACAATGATATAGGGCAGGAAACCAGGAGTCTGATGACAAAGCATCTCTCCCGTTTCTTTGAATTGCTGGATGAGATGATGGAAATCATACAGAGCGGTGATCCTTTTTGTGAACGGTCTGCCAGAGTCTCCAGGCCTCTCAATGATGCAGTGTCTTGCTACAGGGAGATCTATCATTCAAAGATTCATGTCGGAGAGGAAACGTCGATAAAATCCTTTTTTAATACTTCTGCAACCAAAAAGCCAGCCAAGGAAAAGCCAACCCAAGAAAACCCAGCCGCCACCCCCTACCTAAGTTTAGCGTAATTGACGCTGTTTTATACTGTATTAGTGCACTATATTAAAATGGTCTATGTGTTTGAATGGTGTTAATAGGGTTCTACATTATTTTATTCAATGTTTTATGTGTAAAATGTGTACTGTATAGCCTGTCATTGTAAAAAGATACACTGTTTAGGCGAAAAGAGCATTGTCATAGGAAAGGGAGGTGAAGTTGTGAACGCATTCCCCCTTATTCCATTATTTCTTATGGGGGAAAATTCCCCGGTATACATCATTTTGGTATCCATCGCCCTTTTCAAGAACGCATCCCCAATGTATATAGGGGCCCACTTGTACTGCTGTAAGCCTGTGGCCAAAGAGGCAGATAAACGCTATGCCCTAAACAGCCGAATGCTGGTACAAGTTTGCCAGGTCCCAGAGTGACTAATAAGACCATGTGCCATACCTGTGTTTTGCCAGCAGTGAGGTTGCAAGTGAAAAATCAACACCAGGGACAGAAGCTGCATTTTCTATCTTAGCTGTTGTGTGTGTTTGTTTTGTGCAAAATAATGGTCCTATATGTGACAGGTGCCTGCCATGAGGAGCTCAGCCTAGAACCACTGTGTAGTACCAGTGAAGTACAGAAAAATATACATAATAATGGCATATACTAAGGCCAGTACTGCATGGGGGATGCTCAGGATCCCTGCTGGACTGGACTTCATCAGGCTGTTCCATACGGGATGGAGGTGTGAGAACTCCCCTCTTCCTGGGGGTTTTGTTTTATTAATAAAATTATTACAAAAGAAGCAAAGAGCTCTCACCCAAGCCTTCCCCCCAAGCTTGTCTGCTGCTATAGTTCCTCTTTTAGGAGAGCTCAGCCCAAGACACTAGATTCTTCTCCCCACAGGGGCCACTCCAGCCTGCTTGATATCCAGGGTGAAGTTAACAAGCTGCAGCTGACACAGTGGTCAATTGGCACCTCCCAGTCAGATTCCAGTACCTGGTCTGAGTTGGTAACTGGGGTGGCCTGTCTAACTTCAGCAGAAGAAACCAGCCACCCAGATCCTGTGGCGGAAACCTGATGGAAATCAAGATTAAAACCATTTGAAATTATTATACTGCATTAGCCACGGTATGAGTCCTGTGATATCCCCTCCGAACGAGAAAGCTTCAAATGGCCTTTTCTCCCCATGCAACTGAGAGGGAGGCTTACAGTAACAACAAGCCATCGCTAAGATGTTTATGCAAAAATTAACCTCACAGAGAACAGCTGCAAATCATCCAGTCCTGTTGCAAAGCTACTCACAAAGCACAATGTACTCTGCAGGCTGCCATCTTGGTTTCCCTGATTAAAAGCTGTTATGTATAGTAAGGGAGGGACTTTGCGCCATTCTTACATTGTTCCCGATTAAACTGCTGCTGCTGGATTTAATGACAAATTTAGCATTTGACTGTCTGGCAGGAGTGCCTTGCTTTGCTCTTAGAGTGTCAAGGGCACATACAAAACAGATTCAGATGATTTACTTTATCAATAACTCTTTGTTTCTTAATTCCTTGTAGATAATTTCATGGAGGATTTAAGGCCTCCCCAACCTCTCAACCATCAGCTCCTATATTTAAATGAATCCTCATTAGCAGCAGCAGGAATGGGTTAGTTTAGGCATTCCTGGAGAAACTGGCTGACTTGTTCAGTGAGTTGCAGGAAGAGGAGGAGTAACACTAAATACGGAGGATGGTTTTAATTTTAGCAAGTTTAAAATTCAACCAAAATCAAACTAAGATTGACCTGTTCCTCCAGTGGAGATTCACACAATGCAGAATTGACAGCAATTCAGAATATTTTAAGGTTCCTGCTGCCCCTTTGGCCATCTATTGCCATGGTGATGTCACTTTACTATTTGACACATAATACAACATAATGGCAAGTTAGTACGATTTCTTTTACGACTCTAGACAAGGCCGCCATCTTGGGCAACACACTGGGGACTGAACCTGGCACCTCCCATGTTAAAAACGTCAGCTCCTATAGCATGATCTAAAGAACAAACATTTCCTAGCTGTGGCTGTAACAGATTCATATCCTCTGTGTATTGGGCACAGAGGAAGACCTGGCACACTCACAAGTAGATTATACATTTTGAATGACTACGTATATGCTGTGTTAGTGTAATGAAACTTCCAATTAGTTTCCTGACTCCGTGATTGCAATCATGATCTAAATGCAGCATCAGCATAGTATTTCTTCTAGTTTGGTTGAGTTTAAAACTTTGGCAGGACTCTTTAAATAAGTTACAGGCATAACAGTTTTGTGAATTTTCTTTTTCAGAGTCAAGTTAAGAAAAGACATTTAACTTTAAAAGTGCAACTTCTAGGTTCTCCCTACCCTGCAACCTGCTTTAGTATCTCCAGGAAAGTGAACCCAAAGCGTCAGTTTCATACTTTAGGGAAGATGGAATATATGCAATTACTTACATTTTTGAAGATGTGATTGATCTAGCGCTGTCACAGAAGAACTCGTGTCTTGTTCTTATGGTGCAGACTACGCTGAAGTGAACCTAAAATGTCACTTTGTAACTAAGAGACATAGCAAAAGGCAAAATAATGTTTGTTTTCATGTTTAGCTCAAAGATCCTCTGATGCCTCATGGAAAATTTTTTGCAAGATTCTTAAAGATAATTTTGCCAACAAATTACTTTCTGTATTTTCATCATCTGTTTTAGGGCCAGTCCTGTCCTCCCATTGGTTTCAGTCGCCTGCATATACCGTGTGCTTTGCTCTGTGTACAGGTATTTGGATAAACACAGGATCTTTCCATTGCTGAGGAGTTCATCTGCTCCTGCTGCTTAAATCTCACCAGATTTCATAATCTACTGCTCAAGATATCTATTAATTCATGTGGCGGGGATTACAAAATTACAAACAGAGTAAATTCAAGTGAGGAATAAAATTGTAAAAGTAAATCGGCTCTGAAAAAAACAAAGATCTTGGGCCCAATTCTCCTCTCACGGACACCAGTTTGACACTGGGTTCTTAGCCCTAGGAGAGGTCCCACTGAGTGGGTTATTACTGTGAGCAAGGAGAGCTTGTGGGTAAGGATTGTATGACTGGGCCCAAGCCTAGTAGAAAAGAAACTACTATCATTTCCAAATAAAAAAGTTTCTCCTGAGATGCCAGCATCTCACTCAAAAAACCACAGTTAAATCTTATGCGCTCCTTGGGAACAGGGCTCACGGCTTTGTATGTGCTTGTACAGCACCTGGCATAATGGGACCCCAGTTCTGATCTGGGCGCTACTGCACTATAAATAAAATAATAGAAATCTATGTGTGTAGCAAGCTGGCCTTCTCCCCAGCTCACAAAACGTCTCTTTCTGGGCAGTTTTATTCTCCAAAGGCAAAAATAACAAACACTTCCTCAGCTCATCTAGGCTACAGCTTCCCAGGGCTTTCCTTTTCCACCTCTCACTTCTTCCTGCAGGAATCTTCTGTGCTCTAGTCAACGAGTGCCGCCACCTATGGTTTTCTTCCTGGCCACTCTGGCGGTAACTCCCCAGGATCTTCCTGCTTCTGGCCTGTCTCCTGGCAGTGAGTGTCTCATGTCTGCACCCTCTGCCCATTTCCTGATTAACTCTCTGGCCTGATTCATCCAAGCATCTCTCCAACAGGACCCAGGTTCCTTCTCTTATAGCCCAGTTGGGGTCAGCTGACAAGTCACAGGTGCACCGGCCCTGCTCCCTTTTAAAGGGCCAGTATCACCCTGTGACAATGATTTTTTTTAAATAAAAAGAAGCCCAAGCGTTTCCCTACAGCAGATGCCACCAGAATCCAATTTATAAGGGCAAATCCAGCTTTGTCCCCCCGACAGAGGAACTGGCGAGATCCAGCTGCGTAAAAAAGTGGGGTGAAGATATGAAGGAAAGTACAGGGCATGTGCACCTGCCTCAGACGGGCCCCCACTGAACTGAGTTCCATTGTAGCATGGAACTCAGTTCAGTGGGGGCCTCGTCTGAGGTAGAGCACCAAGGGCTGGTGGGGGTGGAGTATGGGCAGGCTGTGGGACCAACCACAATGCTGTTTGCCCCATCCACACATTCACACCAGAGAGTAACTACTCCCCTAGGCATCTGTACATCTGAATTAAGGGAAGCAAGTGGCCTTTTAAATGGTTGCAGTCTGGTAGAGAATATACCCTAGGTTCTTAAAGGCTTGAAAATGGGATAACAACTCACAAAATTCCTGTGCACATTGCCACTGGAGCCATGGTGAAAACTAGATATTCAGAAAAGATGAACAAGAAAGACAATGCCCTGAATTCAGGGAAGGGATTGCAGTGTAGATTCTGAGCAGTTGTAAACTGGTGTAGCTCCACTGACCCCAGTGGAATGATGGTGATCTACCCAGCCGAGACTCTGCTCTAGCCCGAACACGGATATACTTGAGAACAACACTAGTGAAAAATATGCAGAGAGAAAGAAAACACGAGATAGACACAATTTGCAAGAGAAATGAGAATACTACAGGGATGTTTTTTGGAGTAATAATTTGGCTCCCAAATGGATAACTATGCAACTGAAGGGAGCAAATAGTTAGGAGGTGGATGATTAACTCATAAAAGAGCCTACAGCCACTAGACTACATGCATTACTGATATAGACTGTTGCTGCATTTTGGAGGGTACATAGACTTTATGGCTAGAGAGGACCATTGTGATTATCTACTCTGACCTGCACATTGCAGGCCACAGAACCTCACCCACTCCCCTCCTGTAAGAGACCCCAAACCTCTGGCTGAACTATGGAAATCCATAGAAAACATGCTTAAATACAGTGAAAGGGAGACCCTAAGGTACCACTTGAGTGTTAGTAAAGTCCAGCTATGCACAGAGCAACTGGGTTAAGAGGGTGTAATAACCTTATCACCAACCAGCTTGTGTAATTGGCAATAAGAATATGCAGCACATTCGAAAAGTAAACTGGTACAAAAACAACAGGAGCCCTGTACAAAGACCATTGGTGAGAACCCTTATAAACTTAATTGGATAGAGTCATAGAGGAATACTGAGGTGTAGGCAGGTGGCATTACCTCTTTATATGGCAGTAGTGAGACCACCGCTGAAATCCTGTGTCCCGTTCTGGTGCCCACATTGTCAAGAGGATGTTGAAAAAAACAGAGAGGGCTCAGAGAACAGCTACAACAATTATTTGCAGTCTGGAATTTGTGTTTTACAATGAGAAACTAAAGGAGCTCAATCTATTTAGTAGAACTAGTTGAAATTTTTCCATGAGAAAATGCTGTTTTGTTGAAATTGTTGAAAGTTTCCATGGGAACATGTTCAATTTGATGGCATTTTGTTGAAAAAACAACTGAATAAAGTATTCTGATGATGTCAAAGCATTCCATTTCAACATTACTGGAACAGAATGTTTCAATATTTTGTTTTGTTTCAAAAGCACTTTTCCTTTAGGAATTTAATTTTTTCATTTTATTTATTTTTAATTTGTTTGAAACAGTCAAAATTGGAAAAAATTAGTCAATTTCATTGAAACAGAACATTCTGATCAACCCAAAACAATCCTCCGCCTCTCAGAGAAAGCTATCTGATGACAACATCAGAACAAGATCCAATAGCTGAAAGTTGAAATCGGCAAAGTTCAAGCTAGAAATCAGATACACATTTTTAATGATAAGGGTAACTAACCTTTGGAACAGATCACCAAGGCCTGTGGTAAATTCTCTCATCACTTGGCATCTGTGACTCAAGATCAGAGGTCTTACTAAAAGATACACTCTAGTTAAAACATAAGTTATTTGGCTTGATGCAGAATAAAGTTCTCTGGCCTGTGTTGCACAGGGGGTTAGATTAGATTATCATAATGGTCCCTTAAAATCTATGAAGTACTACAGTACCTTATAGTAATGTCCCATCACAGTATCATGCTCACACACAGAGTTTTGAGCTCACACCTGGATAAAGTGGAGAGTGAGTGTTGAATTTTCTTGCTTCTGGATTCTAGTTAGAGCAATTGGGCAAATATAAAAAACGCGGTGGTTCAGTTTGAATCAGGTAGAACCATGTAAAGTTCAGCTGCTTATCCAAAACTTTAACAGAATATCTGAAACTCTCAGCTCTGCAAAGACAGGCTGGAAGCCCTGCAAGCACAGCTCTTCAGAAGCTGTTGCAGCTCTTCGCTTTCTAGCCCCAGCTGCACCCAGACCCTGCAAAGGCAGCTGAAAGTTTAAAAACAGAAAAAAAAATTGCCTGAACATCTTCAAATATCAGTAAAAGCTCATTTTGGTTTGGTCTGGGTTTTTGGTGGAAGTTTGGAATAGCTTTTACTTCATCCACACTACTTCCCCTAAAGTTATTTCAATTTATTTTTAAGAATTTTCTTTTTTTTTTTAATTGAAGTGTTAAAGAATCAGGGAGAGCTGCGTCATGGACGTGTGAAAGCGCATACACAACAGAGTGGGTTCTGAGAAATTATTGCAGCATGGCTTGTAAATACTTTGATGCCTATGAATTGCTATAGTCTGTCTGACAGTCCACTCCCCATATAGTCTGGTATTCCCCTCAGTGCAAATCCCCAGCTCTGTGTGATGGAGCTCAGACTGGCAGAAGGAACAGTTTTCCGTGGAGCATAACTTGCCAGGAGCAAATTCTGAAGCCAGGTGGAAAAAAACATGACTACAATTGCAGGAGACATGGGGCCTGACTGTAACTTAAAAGTGATTAGCAGTGTTTTCCAAAAATGCGTATAATCAATAAGCTCCCAGGCTGAGACTTAGGGTAGCTGCCATTAAAAACCTCAAGGTTCACCAGTAGTTACCATATAGTTCCTAATTTTATTTCCTACTGTAAGCACAGAGAAAATCTGTAGTCTTAGATACCAGGCAAATGGAGACTGCTTTTAATTGGTGACCACTGTAAAAATCGTACATTCTTTCCTTGAGCAGATGTCATGACAATGCACAAGTCTGAAATTAGAAGTTGATAATAGTACAATTGATCTGAATAGAAAGATTGTTGCAAGCGCTGATAAAATATGCACAGAGCTTCTTTCAGTTCAGAGAACAGAATTCCTGGTTCTATTGAAGTCAACCATAAAACTCCCACTGACTTCAATGGGGCCAGAATTCATCTCACACCACCCCAAACAGCCCTTTATCATTGCATGACACAGTTCAGGATGAAGCCTCTAAGGACCCAAGTCTTGTAGCTGAAATACTGCTATGTCTGTTCTGTACCTGTTCTCACAAGGCCAACAAAGGAACAATTTTGCTTGGCTTCTGTGTTGCTGTGTGTGAGTTCCTTGGGATAGTTGTTTGGATATGTCTGGGCCTATATTCTCCATTTCATTCCAAGCTGTTTCCTCTATTTTCCCCTCTAATTCAGGAAATACACTAATGGTGCATCCAGACCCATTAGCTGAGTTGACTCACAGGAATTTCTTCCAGCACAGATTTATTTCTTGCCATCTGCTGGCATACTGACCAGTTGCTGCCTCCTCAATCCAAAACTACAGACCCACTTCCCATGAGAGAGTGGTGGAATTTCTGAAGGTTAGCCTGGGGGTTCCAGTTCTCAGGGCCTGGATGAGCAGGAACTCCCACTGCCTTGCCCCTTTTCAGCTGAATTACAGTTTGAGATTTTGGAGTTTGTCCAAACCTCAAACTCCAAACGAAATTTACAAGCCAAATGCAGGCGAATCAAAACAAAAAGTTTAGCTGGAACTCCTGCAAACTAAAACCACCCCACTAGTCTGAATACCCATACACCAGGCATGGCCTTGCTTTCCCGCTAATGGCTAGAGGCCTGGAAAGAGGATATAAAAGAGTTATTGCTATTCGTAGTGCATGTGGACTTTGCTTCAGCTCCATGGTAGATTCATAGATTCTAAAGCCATTGGGATCATCCAGTCTGACCTCCCATCTAACACAGGCCAGAGACGTCCCCAAAATAATCCCTAGAGCGTAGGATTTAAAAATGGTCAGTGATAGAGAAACTACCATGCCTCTGCTGCTTTCAAATTCCAGGATAGTCTGTTCAATTGCCAGCAAGGCAAACTTCTCACACAGATGCCCTCTCAGATTCAGTGTATGTGGATGCAACGCAGTGTGAAAATGGTGTTTAAAAAGGTAACTAAGAATCATAGAATATCAGGGTTGGACGGGACCCCAGGAGGTCATCTACTCCAACCCCCTGCTCAAAGCAGGACCAATCCCCAATTAAATCATCCCAGCCAGAGCTTTGTCAAGCCTGACCTTAAAAACTTCTAAGGAAGGAGATTCCACCACCCCCCTAGGTAACGCATTCCAGTGTTTCACCACCCTCCTAGTGAAAAAGTTTTTCTTAATATCCAATCTAAATCTCCCCCACTGCAACTTGAGACCATTACTACTTGTTCTGTCATCTGCTATCACTGAGAACAGTCTAGAGCCATCCTCTTTGGAACCCCCTTTCAGGTAGTTGAAAGCAGCTATCAAATCCACCCTCACTCTTCTCTTCCGTAAACTAAACATCCCCAGTTCCCTCAGCCTCTCCTCATAAGTCATGTGTTCCAGTCCCCCAATCATTTTTGTTGCCCTCTGCTGGACTCTTTCCAATTTTTCCACATCCTTCTTGTAGTGTGGCGCCCAAAACTGGACACAGTGCTCCAGATGAGGCTTCACCAGTGTCGAATAGAGGGGAACGATCACGTCCCTCGATCTGCTGGCAATGCCCCTACGTATACATCCCAAAATGCCATTGGCCTTCTTGGCAACAAGGGCACACTGTTGACTCATATCCAGCTTCTCGTCCACTGTAACCCCGAGGTCCTTTTCTGCAGAACTGCTGCCTAGCCATTCAGTCCCTAGTCTGTAGCTGTGCATTGGATTCTTCCGTCCTAAGTGCAGGACTCTGCACTTGTCCTTGTTGAACCTCATCAGATTTCTTTTGGCCCAATCCTCCAATTTGTCTAGGTCCCTCTGTAACCTATCCCTACCCTCCAGCGTATCTACCTCTCCTCCCAGTTTAGTGTCATCTGCAAACTTGCTGAGGGTGCAATCCACACCATCCTCCAGATCATTAATGAAGATATTGAACAAAACCAGCCCCAGGACCGACCCTTGGGGCACTCCACTTGATACCGGCTGCCAACTAGACATGGAGCCATTGATCACTACCCGTTGACCACGACAATCTAGCCAACTTTCTGTCCATCTTATAGTCCATTCATCCAGCCCATACTTCTTTAACTTGCTGGCAAGAATACTGTGGGAGACAGTATCAAAAGCTTTGCTAAAGTCAAGGAACAACACGTCCACTGCTTTCCCCTCATCCACAGAGCCAGTTATCTCATCATAGAAGGCAATTAGATTAGTCAGGCATGACTTGCCCTTGGTGAATCCAGGCTGACTGTTCCTGATCACTTTCCTCTCCTCTAAGTGCTTCAGAATTGGTTCCTTGAGGACCTGCTCCATGATTTTTCCAGGGACTGAGGTGAGGCTGACTGGCCTATAGTTCCCAGGATCCTCCTCCTTCCCTTTTTTAAAGATGGGCACTACATTAGCCTTTTTCCAGTCGTCCGGGACTTCCCCCAATCGCCATGAGTTTTCAAAGATAATGGCCAATGGCTCTGCAATCCCATCCGCCAACTCCTTTAGCACTCTCGGATGCAACGCATCCGGCCCCATAGACTTGTGCACGCCCAGCTTTTCTAAATAGTCCCGAACCACTTCTTTCTCCACAGAGGGCTGGTCACCTCCTCCCCATGCTGTGCTGCCCAGTGCAGTAGTCTGGGAGCTGACCTTGTTCATGAAGACAGAGGCAAAAAAAGCATTGAGTACATTAGCTTTTTCCACATCCTCTGTCACTAGGTTGCCTCCCTCATTCAGTAAGGGGCCCACACTTTCCTTGACTTTCTTCTTGTTGCTAACATATCTGAAGAAACCCTTCTTGTCACTCTTAACATCTCTCGCTAGCTGCAACTCCAGGTGTGATTTGGCCTTCCTGATTTCACTCCTGCATGCCCGAGCAATATTTTTGTACTCATCCCTGGTCATTTGTCCAATCTTCCACTTCTTGTAAGCTTCTTTTTTGTATTTAAGATCAGCAAGGATTTCACTGTTAAGCCAAGCTGGTCGCCTGCCATATTTACTATTCTTTCTACACATCGGGATGGTTTGTCCCTGTAACCTCAATAAGGATTTTTTAAAATACAGCCAGCTCTCTTGGACTCCTTTCCCCCTCATGTTATTCTCCCAGGGGATCTTGCCCATCAGTTGCCTGAGGGAGTCAAAGTCTGCTTTCTGAAGTCCAGGGTCCGTATTCTGCTGCTTTCCTTTCTTCCTTGTGTCAGGATCCTGAACTCGGCCATCTCATGGTCACTGCCTCCCAGGTTCCCATCCACTTTTGCTTCCCCTACTAATTCTTCCCGGTTTGTGAGCAGCAGGTCAAGAAGAACTCTGGCCCTTGTTGGTTCCTCCAGCATTTGCACCAGGAAATTGTCCCCTACATTTTCCAAAAACTTCCAAAAACAAGAATGGTTCTGCTAGTTGCAGAACCACCACCAATTTTGGTAACAAAAATGAATGCAATGAATACTGCAAGATGAAACCATCAATCACATTTTGTGGGGGGGGGCCCCGCTGGTTGACTGGCATCTGTATATACAGCTGGAATCCATGTTAGAGCTCTGGAATCCATGTTACAGCTAAGGATTATAATAAGAAATATGATTAATTAATACCTCCAGCACTAGTCACATTTTTGTATTACTGGAATGGCTGACTGTTCTGAGAATTACCCTTAAGATAATAGGCTAGTGGGGCAACCAGGGATAAACTAATGAAATGCTTTAGTTATCCATAGCAAAAAGTGAAATGCTATAGACTTAATGTGTACTGCTGATGGGCCTGATCCTGAAGTCAACTGACATTTTTCCAGATGAAGAATTGCAAGATCAGGTTCCTAATGAGCAGCAAGGCTAAACCTTAATGCATCAGCAAACCTCTTACAGGAGCTTAAAGTTCCAGTTTATTATGAAACTAGAAATTCCCAGGGAATAACAAATATTCTGACATCTATCCTCCCAACCAGGGGCTTGATTAGACTGAACAGATTACCAAGGGATGTAGTAAATTCTCCATGACTTGGAGACTTTAAATCAAGGCTAGGTGTCTTTCTAAAAGCTATACTCTAGCTCAAACAGAAGTTATGGTACATTTTTTGGGAGGGGGCTACATTTTGTTTTAAAGTGTGAAGAAGCCTCCCCTATGGAAAAGGACCATCTGGCTATACTGGTCAGATACCCAAACTGAAAATAATCTGATATCTTTGGTGATCTCAGCAGTGATCAATTTTCAGCTTCAGGGAGAATGATTATGGCTACTTTGATCAGTTTGTCTAACATCTGCTTCTGGGTCATTATTTAATACCACAGTAGAACCTAAAAACTGCAGTCAAGACACTTCTGATGGGCTCTTTATGTAGACAGACACAACAGACTCTTTATGTAGTCCTAAAACACAACCTTTTTTCATTTGCAGACCCTATAAAATTTTCAATGGAGGTGCAGACCCCTTTGGAAATCTTAGACATAGTTTGTGGAACCCCAGGGATCCATGGACCACAGATTGGTAATCACTGTTCTATGGTAATGACAACCTTTCGCGGAATCTTTAGACATAGTCTGTGGACCCACAGGGGTCTGTGGACCAGAGATGGAAAACCACTGCCCTAAAGAACTTACCAGCTGAGACAGGCTGCAATAGGTGGCTAACAATCAGAACGAGTGGGAGCATTGATGAAACACTGGCTACATCTGCCAGCATGTGCCCAATTCACATCATTCATTGTTTTAATTTTATAAGGTGCAGATATCACTAATCCCTACAGGCCATTTACTTTGCCATTATCAGTTGGCAATTTCCTGTCGGCATCATAGCAGAACTATGAGGGATATGAGGGAGCAGAGGGTAGTGTGGCTTTAAGGATCAATTCTAGCAGCATGTTCCATGCATTAGGGAAAGCCTGGAAGAAAACACAGAGGTGCTTCTGTGAAAGGTGAATAAATGGGTGATCAAGGCTAGCAAGATACAAGAGCAGATAAGCAGGGAAGGCCAGAGTGGTGAAGAGCCTCCAACAGGGAGTATCACACTCTTTGATGTGGGGGTGACCACTGAGGGGCACTTTCATGAATCAAAGGGGAAGTTCCTTTAAGTAGTGAGCATATTCCTTCTGGGAGCTTTTACGCATTAGCAGTAGAGGCAGTGTGCCACCTTCCCAGAGCCAAGATGTCCCTCTGAGGCTACGGCTACACTTAAAATGCTACAGTGGCACCACTGTACCTGTAGTGCTTCAATGCAGACACTCCAGCGATGGGAGGGGTTTTTCATACCACTGAGAGATGTAGCTAGGCCAGTGTAATATTTCAGTGTAGACCGGGCCTAAGACTGGATAGGCTTCTGAAGTTGATGGGCAAGGATCCATTGGTAATGGTTCATCTTGGTACTAATGACACTGCATCACGGGATAACGCACAGGGAGTAGATGATTTCAAGGAACTCAGAAGCATACTGAAGAAGAAGAAGAATGTCCAAGCAATCTTCTGAGATCCTTCTCACCCCACAAACAAAGGAAGTCAGAAGGCAGAAGATTCTAGAATTGAACCACCAGTGAAGGGCAGAGAGTTTTGGTTTTGTGGAACACCTTCTATGGGGAGAGGGGTCTGTATAGTCTGGATGGCCTCCACCTCAGTAGAAGGGGAGCCAATCTCCTCGAGGACAGGATGCTATAAACTAATAGCAGAAGGGGAGGGTAAAAAAAGAGGAAAGAGAAGAGCACTCAGTACAAAATCGAGATGCTGGGGTATCAATTGGTGTCTTCTACAGACCACCAAGTCACAGTAGGGAAAAGAATGATCACTTCCTTACTCATCTATAGCGGGAAAAAGCTGTTTGATCATAGGGGACTTCAATTTGAGTGACACATGCTGGGGGGTCTTGTAATACCAGTACTAAAACTTCCTTGGAATTTCTAAACATTCTAGATGACAGTTTCCTAACTCAGAAAGTGTTGCATCCAACAAGGCAGAATTCTTTATTAGACCTTGTCCTGAGAGATAAAGAGGAACTGATCACAGAAGTAAAAATTAATGGTAGCTTGGGTAAAAATGATCATGATTTGAACACATTTATAATGTGTAAACATAATAGAGTCCAGACCAATTTATTTACTTACACACACACACACACACACACACACACACACACACACACACAGAGGGTACTTTAATAGGGTCAATTTTACAGAGCTGAAAACAATTATGAGCCAAATCAGCTGGCTGGAAGAATTGAATCAGAAAAATGTGAATGATAATTGGGAACCATTTAAGAGCACCTAACCAAATGCCCAAAAAGCCACAACCCACAAATGAGGAAGAAGGCTGTGCTTGTTAAAAACCAACCTGGTTTACAGGGCAATTGAAAGTAGCTATAAAAATAATACACAAAGGGAAGGTTGATAGTAAAGAATATAAATCAGAAGTTAAAAATTGTGGAAAATCTGTAAGACAAGCAAAGGGACATAAGGAGAAATCAATGGCCAGAAGTGTTAAGGACAATAAGAAGTTTTAAAAATATATTAGGAATAAAAAGAACCCTGGTAACAGTATTGGTCCATTACTAGATGGAAATGGTAGAATTCTTGAATATTTTTTCTGTATTTGGGAAAAAAACAGATTATATAGTCTGATCATATGGTGATAACACTCTTCCATTCCACTAATCGTTCTGGAGGATTAGAAGCAGAAGCTACTAAAGATAGGCATTTTTAAATCAGCAGGTCCAGATAACTTGCATCCAAGAGTTTTTAAAGAGCTGGCTGAGAAGCTTGCTGGACCATTAATGCTGATTTTCAATGTGCCTTGGAACACTGGAGAAGTTCCAGAAGACTAGAAGAAAGCTAATATCATGCCAAATTTTAAAAAGGTTAAACAGGATGACCTGGGTAATTAAAGGCCTGTCAGCCTGGCATAGATCCAAGGCAAGTTAATAGAGCAACTGATACAGGACTCAATTTATAAAGAAATAAGGATGTGTTTGTGTGAAAGAGATCCTCAGCCCTCTGTCACCACAGCTCCCATTTAGGGGAATAAATTAGAGCTGGCTGGAAGTAACCTGGCCCTAATTGGGGAAGCAGACACAGCTGCCACCTAATTAGCCTGGGGCTGCATAAAAGTCTCAGAGGAAGGAAGCCATGTGAGTGGGTGGGAACAGAAAGAGTAGGGAGTGGAAGCAGGGAGGTAGCGCTTCCCTCCTGCCTGAAGACGGTGAAGGGCCAACTGTATATGGTGAAATGGTGGTGAGTACAAGTCTGTGAATAAACTGCACCAGTGGTTACTAAATTCAGGGTCTCAAAGTGACTTTGTGAACCTAGCAGAGGCAGGAGTGAAGGGGGGCCTGCCATGCTCTGCCACAGTACCTCACAACATTTTGATTAAAAAATTAGAATGATATAATTTTAACACAGCACACATTAAATGGATTAAAAGCTGGCTAATAGGTCTCAAAATGTTGCTGTAAAACAAAGAATCATCATGAAGCTGGTATGTTTCCAGTGGGGTCCTGCAGGGACTGGTTCTTGGCCCTAAGCTATTTAATATTTTCATCAGTGACGTGGAGGAAAACATAAAATCAGCACTGATAAAGTTTTCAGATGACCCAAAAATTGGGGGAGCATTAAGTAATGAAGAGGTCAGGTCACCGATTCAGAGTGATCTGGATCACTTGGTAAACTGGGTGCAAGCAGGCATAGGGGTTTTAATAGATCTAAATGTATACATCTAGGAAAAAAGAATGCAGAATGGGGGACTACTCTGGGAAATAGTGACTCTGAAACAGATTTGGGGGTTGTGGTGGATCAGCTGAACAGCAGCTCCAAGTGTGACGCCGTGGCCAAAAAAGCTAATGTGATCCTGAGATGGATAAACAAGAGAATCTCAAGTCGGAGTAGAGAGGTTATTTTACCTCTGTATTTCGCACTGGCATGAACACTGCTGGAATATTGTGTCCAGTTCTAGCACCCACACTTCAAAAAGGATATTAGAGAAGACCCACAACAATGATTAAAGGAATAGAAAACGCTCAATCTGTTTATTTTACCAAAGCAAAGATTAACAGGTGACTTGATTACAGTGTGTAAATACCTACACATGGGGATCAAATTTTTGACAATGGGCTCTTCACTCTAGCAGACAAAGGTATAACATGAGCCAGTGGCTAGAAGTTGAGGCTAGACAAATTCAGACTAGAAATAAGATGTCAATTTTTAACAGTGAGGGTAATGAACCATTGGAACAATTTACCATGGGTTGTGGTGGATTCTCCATCACTGACAATTTTTAAATCAAGACTGGATGTCTTGGTAAATGATGTGGTATAGGAATCATTTTGGGGGAGTTCTATGGACTGTGTTACACAGGAGGGCAGAGTAAATGATCACAGTGGTCCCTTCTGGCAATGGAAACCATGAATCATCACTGAACAACCAGTCAGTCATATTCCAAAGTGCCTTTAATTCACTGCCATACATACAGCTAAAGCAGCTACCTAAAGCCAGAGCATATTATACTGTCCCACATAACATTTTGACCTAAGGCTATCAACAGAGAAGGAAGAAAGAGGAGAAAGTACAAGGAAGTGAGGGAAGAGAAAGAAGAATTTGGCTGTGATAGATAAAAGGGTGAGTTCTGAAAATGTGTTAAGCAGAACTTTTTGAAGAATTCACAGTAACAGAAATAAACCCCCCAGTCTCAGATCAAATTCCCGCATCCCCCAGAGAGAAAGGTGCATACACCATTTCAAGTGTTAGTGTTGCATAGTGCACATAACGAAGATGATCTTATACTAAACATAGAACTCTGGCTATTGTAACTTTAAACCAAATGCAAAAGATAAAAGTTAAAGAACAGCAACCACTGACTACAATTCCACCAGGTACCATGACAGGTGGTAAATAGGACAGAGGACTGTATCTCGTAACCCCCTAATTGGTTGAGTAGTCTCATGCAGGTTAATGGGACTAATTGTGTGAGTAAGTATCACTCTCATGAATAAGGATGCCTGAGTTGGACTACTGTTGGCAAATAGGTAACAAATGCAATCGTTAGAGGTAACATTACCTACATTTTTTCCATCCCATTTGGGCCAGTTTTCTGATTTATACAGCTCATGCAACTATGCCAAGGTTTAAAATGCTTGGCATAGAGATTGTTTTCATGGTGGATGATGGCTGAGGGAGAGGAAAAGAGCACTCTTCGTTAATCTAGATACAAACATACCCTTATATGTGGGTATTTTCATTCACCTTGCCCTAGTCATCATGAACCTCTTTAAGTCACTTCTTACAGCCTCACCCTTTAAGCGGAATTAACAAAATCAGAAAATCTTTATCCTTCTTTTATTGACCCTACTTTGAGGGGAAAAATATCGAAATAATGAATTCTTTTAAAGACAGAATCTAACTTTCTTCATACTAATGTTCTTTTTCTTTTGGGAAGCAACTTAGATAAAACTTCCTTCCTTCAAATAATGCAGTCAAAGAAAGAAAAAGAAGGAAAGAAAGAACATCAGAGGCAGTTTGAGCTAAAAAAAAAAAATCAAGAAAATCCGTTTAAACAAGCCTTTCATAGACAAAGATGACACTTCATCAGGAAATTGCTGGCATATCTACCTCTTTTATTGGACCCAAAGGAAGTTTTTCTAGTAGGGAAAGAAAGCTAGCACCTTGGTGGCTCTATAAAAAAAACAGGTATCCCATTTTTGAATTCTCAATTCCAGTAAATCAAAGACTCCATTACAAATAATATCATGCCAAAGAAGTTTGGATATCTTCTGAGTGGACTGAATTTTCCAGTCTAATTGTTGTTTGTGCACAAGAGGCTTCTAGAAGTGAGAGGAAGTGAGACAAGTGTGAAGTCTGAGATGATCTCAGCATGTCCTGCAATCACACACACATACTGAAAGGTGTTTCAAATGATTTGGGAGTAACCAAGTTGTTTAACGAAGGTGAATCCAGAGTGCTTACAAGAGAAGATGCTGGGTATTTGCCTTCTCTGCTGATTTCTAAGTGATCTGGAGTTGCTGGAAGTACTTCCCTATTGATCCAATATATGTCCATTTGTGCCAGAGCTACAGTAGTTAGTCAAGGAAAGAGTTAACATGATCTAAGGTGGACAAAGTTCTTGAGAATGTTGAAGTTCATCTGGCTCTGGGGAACAGCAAGGGATATACAGAAGTCACTACCAGAGGAGATTTTTGATAGCTCACTAAGAACAGAAAAAGGACCCAAGCAGGCATGGGTGGTGGGTAATTAAGTTTCATATTCAAGAAAGCATCAAAGAAGGCTTGTAGGAAAGCCTTAACCAGGAGTCTAGAAACACCATTGAATCTTGCTGACTTTTGTGGACTCTCTGTTGGAACTTCTGAAACATCTTCGAGAAGCTTGAACTTGAACTTCCTTCTTACAGGTATCATTCTCTATTCACTTGACCAAACAGCTATAGAAGCCAAATAATGTTTTTATTTAAGTTTGTCTGTGCACCATCATTATTGATATCTAAAGCAGGCATGTCCATAGGTATGATGATGGAGATGTTAGTTGGCTGATGCGGCAGAAAACACCTTATTTGGTCCAATGGGTGACTAAGTTTGTATAAGCTTCTTTGCAACAGACTGATGGGTTTTAAAATGAAAGAATTATTCAAAATCTCATGCATATTCTTTCCGGCATCCTTACAACATGTGGGAAGCATCCGTTTAAATATAGAATACAAGGTACTAATGACAAAATATTTAGAATATTTCATTTCAACATATTACTCCCTCTAAATAAAAGAGGAAAGTGTCAAGTTGGCAAGAGCCACTGAATTGAAAACAAAGAAAAACAAAAATAGTAGGCTACAGTTAAAAAAAGAAAACTAAACCACAACAGCAGCAGCAGCAGCATGTTCAGTGGTGTATCTTCAAATCTTAGAAATATGAAGAGATAAATAAGAAAAGCGCCTCCAAGCAATAAAAATAATGGAATTTAAAAAATTCCGAGGGAAACACCCACCCCCCAAAGTTCACAATTTTAAATGAAAAACAATCACCAAACATTAATTTCAGCACCTTGCTAGCTTCAAGAAAACACAAAGAAACTGCACTAATCTGTCAAAAGTAAATTACTTGGCCAGCAAAGGTCTCTCCATAAAGGAGCACACAAAGTCCCATAAAGCCAAACTGAACAGTGCATAGATTTTTTAAGTCCTAAAGGGATGATCTGATCATAGTGAGACTTTCTGCATACCATAGGCCATATAGCCTCACACAGTAATTTCTGCATCAAGCCCCAATGTGTTTCAGGAGATGTAGCACGTCATTTAGAAAGACATCCATTCCTAAGTGATGGAGAATCCACTACACCCCTCGGAAGATTGTTCCAATGTTAAATTACCATTACAAATTTGCACCTTATTCCTATTCTGAATTTGTCTAGCTTCAGCTTCCAATCATTGGACCTTGCTGTGCCTTTGAAAAGAGCTATCTACTAATCAGAAGTCTCTTCTCCATGTATGCACTTATACACTGTGATCAAGTCACCTTTTAACCTTTGCTTGGATTAACAATAAAGCAAGTTTTCTAGACCTCAGATCATTTGCATAGCTCTGTTCTGAACCTTTTCCAACTTTTCAACATCCTTTTTAACATGTGGCCAACGGAAATGGACACATTATGCCAGTAACGGTCTCACTAATGCCATATAGACATAAAATCAGCTCCTTACTCCAACTTGATATTCCTTTGTTTACACATGCAAGGCTCACAGTCACCTCTTAGCTACAGCCTCACACTGGGACCTCATTTTCAGCTGGATAGCTACCATTATCCCTAAGTCCTTTTCAGCATCACTTTATTTTAGGATACAGGCCCCCCCCCCCCCCCCCCCGGTCTTGTAAGTATGCTCCACAATCTTTGTTCCTAGATGTACGATTATATTATTCAAGTGAGCCTGTCCTAGTTCAGGTCAACATTCACTTCAATTTCTTCTCCATGGTCCACCAAGGGCACCTACTGTTAGGCTTCTCAGCCATCACCTCTCCTGGGCAGAGACCCACATCTCCTGATCGGGGTTTTTCCAGGATGCACAGTTCCCTGCCTACACCATATTATTCCTACTTTGCTCTCTCCAGAGGCTACAAACAGCATAATTGTCCATAGTTATAACTTAGCTCTCAGCTCCTTATAAGCAAGCACATCTATTCTTGAAGTTAAAGCACTACAAGAAAACGTATTAAAAACAAAGAACCGATACGCATGATACTAAGCTTACCAGAGATCACCCCCGCCCTGCCCCCAACACAATCAGGGACTCCGGTAGAAGTTAGTCCTTCAAACGCCACCAAGGGATTTTGCAGTGGTTACAAATCCATAACACACACATGGACTGGGTAGATCAGCCAGTTTCTTTACACAGTATGTCCCTTTGGTCTTCAGATTCTGGGCACAGGCAATCAGCAGACAATGGTCTCTTCCTCGGGGCGTAGCTTGAAAAGGCTGGGTTTTTGCATAACCAGGGGTGGGGAGCAGAAGGAATCACCCATGAAGTCCACTTCACATGTATTGTCACAAAAGACCGTTCTTGTCTGCCACATTGTTCAATATAGGCCTTTGATCATTCAGACCCACAATAACACATAATCTTTGCATTTAATACAATGGACTCCAAAGATACTTAAAATGTAATAAGGTTTTCCATGGATATAGCAAGAAATTGCCACATCTGTCACAAAGCCCACCTACCAAGCAATCCAACTGTCCCATTTATTTTTTACTATTCCACCAATATTTGGGTCATCTGCAATTTTACGTTTTCTTCCACTTCATTGAGAAAGGTGCTGAATAGCACTGAGCCAAGACTCTGTAAGACTCCACTAGAAAGAACCCCATTGGATGAGGATTCCCTATTTACTGTTACTTTTTTGAGATGACCAGTTAGCTCATATTAAAAGGATTAAATATGGCTACATTGATTTTGTATAGTGCTATTTTTTTAAATCAGAATGCCATGCAAGATTAAGTCAAATGTCTTAGAGAACTCTGTTATGTCAGCACAATTACCTTTGTCAACCAAACTTGTGATCTCACCTTTGTTTAACAAGACCCATTTGCCATAAAATCATGTTGACTGGCATTAATTATGATGTCATTCTTTAATTCTTTACTGATTGCATCCCATATCAGCCTTTCCATGATTTTCTTGGGATCAATGTCAGGCTAACCGTCCTATAGCTACTTGAATCATCCTTAAAATGTAGGCATAACATGAACTTCTTTTCTAGTCTTCTGAAAGTTCCCCAGTATTGCAAGATTTCTTTCAAAAAAAAAAAGAAAAGGTTTAGAGAGCTCCTTGATATTCTTTTAATACTTTCCAGTGCAGGTTACTGGTCCTGTTGATTTAAAACTGTTTAGCTAAATAGATGTTTAACATCCTCCCTGCTATTGATGGAACAGAAAATATTTCCTTATCTGTATGATATAAATGCATCATCTTGCTTTGCTTCTTTCCACAAACAGAACAGAAATATTAATTGAATACTTCTGCCTTTTCTGCATGATGATGATAAAATTGTAAATCATCATCTAGTTCTTGAACTTATACCATTTCTAGAACTTTGTTTGTTCCCAATATATTTCAAGAATTTTTATTATCCTTAACCCTGCTGGCCATAATTTTCTCATTGATCCTTTTAGCATCTCAGCGATTACTGCATTTCCTAAGGAATGATTTGTACTTGTTGACATCAGTTTCCCCATTTGTTTATATATATTTGTAAAGAAGGAGCTTGGTGGGCCAGGCAACCTAATGGTTAGAACGCTTGAACTCTGGCCCCGCTTGGTCAAGGTACCTCAGTCTTTAAGGCTGGGGGAGGGGAGGTAGGGCAACCGGGGCCCTTCCATTCCACCAGGTCCCAGCCCCTGTGCAAGTCAACCCCTGAGTAGACGGCTTCCCTGGAGGGAGTCTATGTTCACTGCTCTGCGTTGTCCCTTCAGTTTTGAGCATGGCTCTTATCGTCCAAGTTGCAGTGGTGGCTTGTCTCTAGTAGTGCCCCTGCATGGACAATTTGGGGCATCCTGTTGGGATCCCAGGTTCCTTTGGGTGAAGCAGCTGTCTTTGGCAGGATCAGAACCCCACCAGGTCTCCTTTTGGTCACGGGGTTCTGTCTTAGGTTGGATGCTCCTAGACCTCTTCCTCTGTCTCTTCTGGCCAAGGACACGGTGCTTGTTTCCTAGTGACTGCCTTGGCTGGACAGGCTAGTGATCCTTCCCCTCAGGTATGGAGGTAGCTAGCTCCTGCCTCTTCACCAGTCAACCCAAAACTCAGCCAAGTTCTCCTCTTTACTCTCCCCTCCAGGCCTGGCACGGGCTGCAAGTATAATGGGGCAGAGCTGGCTGGGCCCAAAGGCTCTCTTCAACCTCTTCCATGCTGGTGGGCAGTCTCTCTGCTTCAAACACAATATTATTTTATTGTGTCATCACTTTTCCTCTTAATCAGGTTGTTTTTTTAAGCCACGAAGCCTTCTATTGCAAGCGCAGAATTGTTTTATTGTTGGGGTTTTTTTTGTGACAGCGGGGTAGGGATCCAATAAAATACTCTTAAACAACTGCCAATTATTCACATTTTCATGTTTACATTTTGTCCTCCCACTCAGTTTTGCTCATGGTTGCTTTCAGTTTTGGAGAAACAGTAGCAGCTAGACTGAGTGTACCAGAGAATCTGGCAGCATATGCAACAGAGCATAAGAACAAAGTCTTTAGTGACGTATCCATCCCAGCTGAGATGAGGGCTTGGGTAATAGGCTGCTAGACTCATTACAAACTGATTCCCACAAGGATGAGGGAATCAAATGTAACATCTCATTTATGCTGTGTGAATATAAGACAAAACTGCTGCATCGTAGACAAAATTCTTTCCTCACCACAGCAGCAAGAATCACTGACTTCTTCAGGCTGCTTGCAAAAGAGAGGTGACTTACCTGTAACTTCAGAGATTTCGGCAGTGTAAGAGGCACCCAGGTAGCAGGAGGCGGCATGCTCATTGGCAAGGGGAGGTTGGCTTGGGTGGGAACACAAAAGAGGTGCGTGTCTTCAGGACTGGCACTGGGGGTACAAGCAAAGCAGTCAGCACTGCAGGTGTCAGTGCCGAGACACCTGCTGTGTGAATGAATGGTGGATCGCACTCCCTACAATGGTGACGTTTTGCTTTCAGGGTGCCTCTGCTGCTGGCAAACTGGCCTGAGAGTGCTTCCTCCTCCTTGTGCTCCAGGGCAGAAGATAAGGGCTTAGTTGCCTCAACAAGCATTGTAGGGGCCTGCAGACCCAAAAGCCCCATGCCAGCAGGGAGTGACGAGGGCTCCTGGGCTGCTACTTTGGCCTTCACACATGGAATCAAGGCCCATGAGTGGGAATATAAGAGACACCCCCACCAAGACGAACTATTCACAGTAGGGGTGGTTGTGGCTAAGGTGCTAGCCTGAGACTCAGGAGGACTAAGGTCAATTTCCTGCTCTGCTGTAAATTACTTAGTCTTTTGGTGCCTCGGTTTCCCCATCTGTAATGTGGGGATAACAGCACTTCCCTACTTCAGCTGAGAGGTTAAATACACTAAAGATTGTGAGGTAATGGGGGGTCACATCAGTGCCATAGACATAGATGGCAGGCCCTAGCCTCTCCCTCCTCATTGGCCAGTAGTTCTGGTGAAGGGGGAGGAGTGCCCACAGAGAGCTGAAAGCAGCAGGCAGTCCCCAAGGAATCTACAGGGGCTGGTGTCTGCGTCAGCCAAAATTCCTCTGGGGCCTAGAGGGAGGCGGTGTAACATGTACGTTGATGGGGCAGGAAGAAAGGGTAAGTTACCTGAACTAAGATTCCGCCGGCACTTTCTCAGGCACCTCTTGCACCCATGGTGTGTACAGCCTTTGCTGCTGCAGGGAATAATACATTTCATCCTATGCAGGTTCAATAATATTGGCACTTGCTGGGGACTACCACAAGTGGCTGCTCCTTTTTTGCCATCACCAGTTCTCAGGCTGTAGGCAGTAGCCAAAGGGCTGTGGTGGGTTGGCGGCTACAGGCAGTGTGAATTAAAATTTGTATAGCCCCCTAATGCTAAACTGTGATGAAAGTAATGACTCTATTAGCTTGATAAATGTTGATTTAATGACAATTGTGTGCAGACTGTTAGTCTCTAAGGTGCCACAAGTACTCCTTTTCTTTTTGCAAATACAGACTAACACGGCTGCTGCTCTGAAAGCTGGGAATTGTTGTCACTTCCTGTCACAGTTGACTCTGTGGGCATCATCCCTAGCCCCACAAACAGAATTTTTATTAATTTCAGTGCGGCATGGAATCACAACTAGCAGGCTTTATGAAAGCAAATTTTCTTTGTTCTGGAATGTTAATGCTAAATTTAAATGTCATTAAAATTACATCATGGAGCCTGAAGCTTTCAGTACAATGCAGGAAACTGCTGCTGAAATATGTGCTTACTTACTTGCCTGATTTTTAATAGCATAGCAGCCTTGACTCTATAGAGAAAGAGAGTTCAGAAAGCCACAACAGATAAGGATCCTGCTTGTGGATCCTGACCTGTTTTAATTCATTTTCTTCTATTATTTCAATCCAAATCTACATTAAGAGCTTGATCTTGCTTCTGTTGAAATTAACGGCAGCAAGATTATGCCCCAAAGAGACAGTATTGGCCAATTTTTTCAAAAAAAAAATCTACATTTTGTGCTTAAAGGTTCTTCAAAGTCTATTAACAAAAATGTCCTCATAATTTTTCCCCTGAATTCAAACAGACTTAACATTCAACTTCAAAGCTTGGCTACTTCATGAGAACCAAAATTTTTAACGACTGGAAATAGGTTCATCTACTTTCCATTGATTTTGCTTCTCATTCAGCATGGACAGACAGGTAACATGAATGGTAAAATGACAGGAAATTAATAGCTTCTTTAAATTATTTCAGTTTTAATTAGATATGGGCCAAAATCAGAACCATTTATCTAATTCTCTCCCCCATGACTTTGTTCGTTTAGATGACATGGAAGCCAGAGCTGATCTACCCCTGGTTTGGGCTTTGCTAAAGCATAGGCTCCTTGCTCCAATTTTCATTCTAAAGATCTTAGGTGTTAATGATAACAGAGATCAGGAAATACAGGTGAGATTTTCACAAGTATCTAAATGACTTAGGAGCACGTCTTGTTGACATTTAATGAGATTTGTGCTACCAAGTTGCTTTTGAAAATCCCACCAGACGATAATGCTGTTTTGTTTCAGGATAAGGCCACAGTTACTCAGTGCTTTTTACAGTGGCTTTGTCAGAAGTCGTTAGTAAGGCTTTCCTTGGGCTTGGAAATAGAATTAGAAAGGCTTTCAAGGACTCAACATATAAATCACTAGGAATTAAGCTCATACATCTCATTAACACCTCTTGGCATATTGGATCTCAATAAAGCAGAGGAAAAAACAGTGAAGCAACCCAAGCACCAGATGCCACAGTGATAGAGCACAGTACAGACACAGAGAGATCAGATAGAAAAATATGTTCATTTCCTTTCGGTGGCTGCAATAAAAATGATGGAAAATGGTACATTTTGCTAACTTAGTTTTGTAAAATGTAGTTAGGACATGTGGGAATGGGAAACGGGCACAGAATTTTTCTGTCCCCTCTACATCATTCTTCACTCTGTGTGCTGCTGCAAGCAGTCAGCATGATCTCAGATTTGCTGCCTTACTAAGTTTACTTGGTTTGGGGCAGGATGGTGTTGAGACTGAGAAAGGATGGCACTGGATTGAGACTCAGGAGATCTGGGTTCAATTCTTGACTCTTCCTCCAGACCACACAGAAAATTTGGCCGTCACTTAATTTCTCTAAGCCTCAATTCACTAGCTGTAATATAGAATAACACTTCCTCTCTCTCACTCTTTGTCTTGTCTATTTAGACCAGAAGCTCTTTGAGACAAGGGCTGTGTCTTCCTATGTGTATGTACAGTGCTAGCACAAGAAGTCCCTGATCTCACCTAGGCCATCTAGACACTACACTAATACAAATACAGTCTACTCCCATTTATCCAAAACTCTGTTATACGAACCTCCACATTATCTGAATCCCTTCCTTGTCTCCACCACCAGACCAACTGCCTGCATGCAAACCCTCCCCCCACCCAGTGAAACCCCCAGCCCAGCTGCCAGCATGCACATTCCCTCCCCCTGCTCCCTTGCCTCCTCCCTGCACCTCTGCCATGGAATAGCCCTTTGCTTGCTTGGTGTTGTAGCTCTGGCCTTGGCTGATGCAGTGTCAAGTTGCCCAGGTCCCTCTTCAGCACAGACTCCAGGCTCCTCCCTGGGCATGCTGCCGGGGTGCCCACACCAAGACAAGCCGCCATGGGAGGAGCCCAGGCGCTAGGGAGTCTGCTGTTTTGCTGTCACTGTGCATGCCTCGTGACAGCTGCAGAGTCTAGTCCATGTCCAGCTGTTTGATTGCAAGGGAGAGCGCCTGGGGGATTGGGGTGAGAGGCTGCCTTCTTGATTAGCTGAACTCCCCTTTTGCTGAAAAAAGTCTGTGTCCTTCATGCCATTCAGATCCACAGAAGTATCTACCCTACTGCACCTACCCTACTGCCAAAGCCATCTTCAATGATTCATCTTTATAATCCTTGGAGAACTGTTTTTTTTTCTTTATTTTAACCTGGGTCAATTGGTGATATTGAGGGATCAGTTCCCTGGCTGCCATGACCCCGATACCAGGGTCTTACACCTCTTGCTCAGATTCTAATAGTTACCGAATGGCTGCTTTTCAGACCAGAGAGGTTGTGCCACCACTTGTCCTGTAACCCTGACTGCCTTAAAATGCTCTGCTGCTGCAACTCCCTGTCTGGATGCTCCCAGTCAGCATACACGCCTGCACTGTGTGTCTCTGTGTTAAGCAGCCTGGTTCAGCAATTTAACTCCAGCAGCCTGATTGTTATACCACAACCACACTCTAGTCTGCACCAGCCTTGGTTACTACTAGCCAAGTGACCCCAACACTCTCTGTGTCCCAAATTTCCCCAAAATTCATCTGTCCAGAAATGTCCAGCCTTCTCCTGGACCATTCAGAGACGTAATAAGGTGCATTGCTCCTCTCATGAGACAAAACACACAGCAGCTGGTTGCTTTCACTGGCATTAACAATCATTTCAATTCAAATACTGTGTTGATTCAGATTAAAAGTAAAACAAGATGATTAATGAAAAGAGATTGCTTAATTTCATTGGAGACAGGTAGATAGCTGCCTTTCCTCTGGTCTGGAAGAAGACCTGTTTCTCCCTTTGTTTGGTCAAAGACTTTAAAGCATAATATCAGTGGGTATTCATAGTTCCTCATATAGTGTTAATATGCACATTTCACAGTAATATTAATCACCAGTGAGGCATTAGCTTTCATAAGACATTACTTGATACACTTGTATAATGCAATAATACTGTATGCCATCAGTTGATTTAATTACATATCATTTGAGGTTCTGTTTCCTTGTCTTTCTAGTTAACAGGCTATCTCCCCCGCTCACTAGGTTGATAGCTTGGTTTGTCTTTTATGTAAGTGTGCCTTCATTGTCTCTGCCCAACAACAAGGCTGGTCAGACAAACAGATACACACTCCCTTCTCTAGGGCAGACTGGGCTTATGCATTGCTTGCCAAACACATTTTAAGATTCTATCAAATATCCATAACTCTTTGTACTCACCTTGTACATACATCATGCAAGAATATTAATGATCAGTGAGTTACTAGTTTTCCAATGATATATTTCATGCCACCTTTTGGGTATATAGCATGACTGTGTTCTAGGTGTGGTGAAGAGTTTCTGACAGAGGTGAATTACCCATGGGCCGCTGTGTCAGAGTGACCATCGGCAGAAAGGTTACAGTCTTGTCTAATGAAGAGGTGCAACTTACAATGAATTTAATTGGCATCAGAGGAGAATGGGAGTCTTTGGGTTCATTTAAAGTTGTACCTATGAATTTGAGGGTGGATTCCATCCCATTCGGTTCACCAACCTAGAAAACACATGGATTTTGCTTAAGAAGAGAAGCTGAAAATGAAGATGCTGTTACCTTCTTTAAACTATTGAAGATATGCTAAGATGTTAATTTCTGAATTCCCCAAGCTCTCCTGGGGCCAATTTACAAAGGCAGAAGTTGCAAAATCGCAAAAACCTAATGCAGAAAGATAAAAATGATACTTTCTGTAGTGCACAAAGAAAACCTGAGAAAATATCTTGATCAGCAGCATTCTGTAACAAACATAGGCACATGAAAGAGAAAGTATATGGAACATGGAGTAAACAGATTTTACATAATGTCTTATGAAAAATGGTGAGACAAGGTGGGTGTGATAATATCTTTCCCTGCTGCCCCCGTCAGTACCTTTCACTGACACCATAGCTACACACCAGCTGTGGACACAGCCTGCTTTTCATTGAGGCATGTAGCTACATATCCCACACACCAATGCAAGAGGGGTGCAGTGTAGACATAGCCTGTGACTCTATGTCCCTTTATGGCCCAAGCCAAAAAATTTCAAATCTGGATGCCTAAAGTTACGGAGCTGCAGGGTACTCAGCATTTTCAAAAGATCGGGACAACTCCCTTTGGCAGCAACATTTTGACATTCATGTATGGCATGTGTGCATGTGCATCCATTTCCTGGTGGCCTGGGCACTGACCTGGGATGTGGGCGATTCAGGTGCAATTCCTGGTTCTGCCTGATTCAGGGCAATTTCTCATCCCAGATTGCTCTGAATCAGGTGGAGCAGGGACTGGCACCTAGATGCTCCTAACAACCAGTGAGGGGGGGAGACACATATGCTCCTTCTTCATTTCCTCCCCATGAAAACTTTGTTAAAACGGATTCATTGCCAACAAAACATTCTGAGCGTCTCCACTTAGGAACGCAAGATTCGGCAAAGCATTTAAGCAGAAGCTTAACTCTCAGTGCAGTCAAACGACTGTTCAAGCTACTCTGAGTGCTTGTGTAATGAGCCCTATGGAGGGATGTCCCGAAGATCAGAACAATAAAGAGAGGCAGAGGCAATCTAGAGGCCAAATTATGTTTTAGCTCAATCAGGTGGGGTAAAGCAGAAATCAATTAATGTACCAATATAACAAATAAGAAATATTCCTTTTTAATTTTTTTACAGAAAACATGAAGGCCAGTTGTAGGCAGGCAGGGCACTGAAGACACTGTGCCTAGGGACATGTAAGGTGTAAATCCGGCTCCTACTGTAAGCTATTGCTGTTGTCTACTCTATATTAATGATTTTCTTAATTAAACTCACTTTATAGGTAACAGTTTACATTTATGAAAGAACAGAATTTTTAATTAGAAAATAAAATGCAGTTATACATCCCTTTTAAGTTTCTCAGTTTTCAGCCTCTGTAAGACCAGAGTTTGGAGAAAAAGTTCTCAAGATAACTAAACATCCTCTTATGCAATCTTTATTTACTGTCTTGAGGTCTAGTTTAAGCAAAGACATGCATTCCTTGATGTGATGTGTTCACTTCTCAATGAACAATTATCCCTTCACTCCTTTCTGGCTTACAGTCCCTTTGCTCCGACAATTTCTCTACTCCTGTCACTTCACCTTGTCAGACCTTAAGATGCTGTCTGGATGTTTTGTTTTACAGTCCTGTTTTCTTTCACTATAATTCACTTCTGCCTTGTTTCCTAAGTCTGCTTCTCTTTAATTAGAGTTTTCCTTTTAATACAGCTTATTTTCATCACATGTCATTCTTAGAAAACTAAGAAAGGTAATTCCATTTTTAAAAATAATTTCTCAAATTAGAGACTTTTTAGTTATTTGTCCTCTTGTTTAACTGCACTGTTCTTCCTTTAACTTTTCCTCTTTTCCCCTTATACTGCTGTCTTTTCTCTTTCTACTATCCATTTTGTGACTAGCACTACTGATCCCACTATCTCTGTCTTTCCAGTCCCTCCTGAACTAGACTGTCTCCCTTTCAGCTCTGTTTCTGGCGCCCCTTTGACCCACCGGGGTCCCTTTCCACTGGCTCTCCATTTACTGCATCTCTTCTTTACTGGTGCCAGTTGCTGCCTCGCTCATTACTGACCTTTCCTTCCCCCCACCCCCATGCTGGACAGTCTCCCTGCAGACTCTACCAGATATTTCTGCCTCTGCCTGTTTGGCCTGCTCACAGAAGGCGTGTGTGTGTGTGTGTGGACTCTCTGCTCTCCCATGCTGTTTTCTCTCTTTTTTCCCCACCCCAAAACTGTCCACGGCTCAAGCTTACCCCACTTCAACTGCCCCAGAATACTTGGAGTTCCCCGGAACCCCACTCCTCCCAACCAGACATTTTGAGCTCCCGTCATAAAAAAAAAATTCTAAACACCATGAAGTTGCTTCTGAGCAGCCACCTTGCACTGCTCCCATTGCTCTTTTGACCCAACAGCCTCCAGTACAGGTTGGGCATTACACAGGTGTTAAATTAAAATTAGAATAGAGAGGATAATCTTGATTCAATGGCAATTCAGTTCTCTCCCAGTAGGGTATTAACCTATTTCTGAATGCCAAAGCCTTCATACCTACTCAGAAGTCAGGTCCACATGCTCTGATCCTATGTCAGTCTTCTCAAAAGAAAGAGAAGAAAATGGTTTGACGTGTTTACAGCAAGGTGTGACACTTGTTCTACTTTGCATCAGCAGTTTCCATGGGAATGTGGCTTCATAAATACATTTATTTTAAAAATATTCCAATTTTATCCATTTGCTGGTTGGGTTGTCTGCTGGCCTTTGAAGATTCAAGCTTGTTCTAATTTCATCAGAATTAAAACACACAGGGGAATGGTAATGTGAGGCCCCGAGGAAAAGCACAGCTGTTGATCTCCTAATATTTTCCTGGAGACATGAACAAACAGTAAAAACTTTGTTAGACCCTGGCCTTGTTGTAGTCAATAGGAGTTTTGGTCACTGATTTATTATTATAATTTGTATTATAGACCTTTTATTATCTGACTAGCCATTGCGCTAGGTGTATAGCAAAGCCAATCTTTGGCCCCAAGAACTTACAATCATTGGCTGAGTTTTACTGTAGAACCTCAGAGTTACACACAGCTCTGGAATGGAGGTTGTTTGTAACTCTGGTGGTTCAAACATTTACAACTGAACATTGATGTAATACAGCTTTGAAACTTTACAATGCAGAAGAAAAATGCTGCTTTCCCTTTATTTTTTTAGTAGTTTATGTTTAACACAGTACTGTACTGTATTTGCCTTTTGGGGTGGGAGTTGGGAGTCTCTGCTGCTGCCTGATTGCGTCCTTCCGGTTTCAAATGAGGGGTGTGGTTTACTGGTCAGTTCATAACTCTGGTGTTCGTAACTCTGAGGTTCTAGTGTATGCATCGAAATCCCTAGACAGCTTTGCAAATTCCAGCCTCTGTATAAGACAAGAACAAACAGATGGAGAAAGAGGACAGAGGTAAATAGAAACAGAAGCATATTTTCACATAGGCCAAGCGTGTGTAGGGGTTTGTTCATTTATAATAGATAGACAGATCAGTTGCAGTAGCCTCCATTTGCCAGTATCAGCAGGCATTGTTCCATTGGCATCATGGGAGAAGTGAATCTTAAGGAGAGATTTGGATGAGAATAGGATAGTGGCTTTATGAATTTTGTTCCCTACATAAGGGGCAGCATGGAAGAGAGCACAAACATCATTGTGGGAGCAACTGCCAAACAGGTGACACTAGTTAAAGTCTAACCTTTTGGCCTCTTGACTATTAGAAACAGCTGAACAGATTTTCCTTAGAAGTTTGTTTTAAATAGCACTTACTGTCAGTTTTTAGGTCAACTTTCAAAGCAAAGGGAACATTCACAGCCAAAAGAAGATTCTTCACAAGTCTGCCTGAATAAAAAAGAACCCATCTTTTGGCAGACCCCTCATTAGTGTCACTTGAACAGGATTTTTCTTTATTACATTTATTCAAGAGGACAAAAATCGTAACTAAATGCAAAAACCGGGAGGAAAAAAAATCATCACAGCACAACACAACTCCACCCAACGCATACACACTTTGTTCCTTCTACAGCCAAATGCTGCATGTGAAACACAAAGATGTATGTAAAACATATTTTACATTAGAAATGATACTGCTTGGACAACTTCCTGGAACGTTTCAAACCTCACTGAGCTCAGTCTCTGTCCCAGAGTTCAGTGGTATGGGTAAAACTCCCACTGACTTCAAGATAAAGAGGATCAGAGCCTGTGCCAATGCAAGGCTGGAATCAGCTACGCTTACTTCTCTTGACGTGGAACTTACTTACAGAGTGCAATTTCACTTTGGACTGAAAGTTGACCTGAAAACTATGATGGAAAACACCAGTAGAACTACTTGTGGAGTAAGGTACTGCTCATGGGGCAAGATCCTCAGCTGGCGTGAGTTTTCCGAGCTCCGTTAACTTCAATAGAGTTATGACAGTTTATACTAGCTGAGGATTGGCGGAGTGAACAGAGGAAGGATCAGGGGTACATGGAGCTATGACAAATTACGTCAGCGGAGGATCTGTCCCTAGGTTCACAAAAATCAGTCTCCTACTATAAACAAAATGTTGCCTTCTGATTGCAACTGGAAGGAATGGTTTCTCTCTGCCCTCCACCTCTAAATCTGTTTATCTGTAGAGAGAAGCAGCAGCCTGGAGCTTGTCCAAATAATGGAAGGAAATTTAAAAAACATCAAGAAGATTGCAGAGCAATTGGACAATTGCAGAATGTACATTTCTGTTGTGCTCAATTTTCTGCTGTCCTTGACCATAAGCAAGCAGAAATAGGATTGCTAGCTGTACAGAAAAGATATTTCTCTTAACGAAAACTTTATGCTATTCGTTACATGCTAAAAATATCAATGTTTCCTGTACATATATATAGGAAATTAAGAGCAATAAGTACACATTTTGCAGCTTCAGCCAATCTCTATTTTCTAGGTGCAGAACATTACTGATGTTCATCGTTATTTTATATCCCAAATGCACTGACTGCGACACCCAGCTCCACTCATAGTCCTGGTCCCGGCCCTGCTCCCAGGGCACTGGCTGCCAGCCTCGGCTCCGTACCTGCCCCAGCCCATGGTCCCTCCGAGAGCCATGGCCCCACTCCCGGCCCCAGGAGGTGGTGGGGTGCAGACAGGGGTAAGGGGGAGGGCTAGAGGTAAAAAGTTTGGGGACCACTGGCTTAATGAATATGAGACCACCTTTCCTACTGGCGGATAATCCCCAGCAATGATAAAAGCCTGAATTCAAACAGTTAACAGAGGTGGTAGAGTTCTGTGGCTTTGGTGCGGACGTTCCCAGGCTTGAATGTGCTGATTTATGAATGTGTGTGTATAATAGGGGAGGCACGTTAAATCCTAAAAGAAATGATCTGATAGAACTATATTCAAGGCAATAGCTTTAGATCCACATTTTCATAAAATAGACACCCCCCGTCCTTTTATCCTTTTGATTAGGGAAATATAGCGGTTGGTATTAGCAAAGTGAGTACAATAAACCAGCGATACAGTATCTCTACAATTGCTGAGGCATAGAATCCATAAAGCTACCGTCCTTTAAATGTTAGAGATAAATTTTCTAACCTGGTGCATCATTGACGTACTTTGCACATTAATGGCACCCACGCCTTACATTTGTGCATGGACCCCACCTGCGTACAGAACTGTGGATATAATTTGTTTGCACAAAGCAGCACTTATCTACAGAAGAGGGTCTTTTGACTGTGGCAGTACAGCGTAGTGTACCCTCATGGATGCAGGCACAAAATTTGCATGTGCTATTTTTGGAAACTTGGTCAGTGAGATCTAAACAGACAGAAGCTCTATGTGCAAAGTGAAGATTTACAAATTCAGGTCTTATTCTTAAAGAGAAAAATAAAAGACAACTTTCTCTCAATTTAAATACTTAATAATCTCCAGCCAAGCTGTTTCAATGAACACAGTGTATTTATGGCCATTGTATAAAGAGAACATGAGCAACTGTGTTTGTTAAGTGTTTTAATAAACATGAGAGGTGCAGATAGACTCCAGAACATACTTAACGATCATTAGTCATCCTGGCTAGCATTGTTTCAATGCAGGATTGAAATTTACATCACTTGCCTTCAACAGATGATAATTTCCAGTGTTAGTCATGTTAGTGGGATGCCGCTACTCATCTTTGCAAAAAGACTAATCAAAATGGGTCCACGATGTTGTAAAATATTCTGCAGTACTTCAACAAATGCCCTACGGTGGTTATGGTTAATTCTGGGATACACAGGGCTTGTGACAAAGCTGCAATGTAAGGGACAGCATGTAGTTGCACTTCCCCAAGAGGCAACTGGGAATCAAATTGTGACTGAGAATCAAAATCTGATTCCAGATTCCCCTGGTTCTGGGACCAATTACTTTTCCCAACCCCTCCAGTGTAGCGTAGAGCCAAGGCTGTGACAGCACTGGCCCAGTCCCCCTCACTTGAGTGGGAGGGAGATCAGTAGTGCTCCCAAGGCCGATTACACCCCTTCATGGGATCATTAGTTGGGTCACAGTCTAACCTCTAAACAGCTCTTCAATATCTGAGCAGAGAAAAGGCCCATATAAAAGTCACCCTTTAAGGCCTTGTGGTCAATGGTGGTGGCATGCAGGGTACAGCCACTATGCGTGTAGCTACATGCAGCAGTAAAAGGCAGGCTGCATACACATTGTGGGCGGGCTAATGAATTGGTCACTGGTCTGGGACCTGAAGATCTGGGTTCAAATCTCAGCTCAGCCCTAGACTCCCTATGGGTGACTTTGGGCAAGTCACTTAATCTAGCTTTTGCCTCAGTTCCCCATCTGTAAAAAGGGGATAATATCAATTCCCTACTTCAAGAGTGCTGTAATGATGAAATCCATTACAAATTGTGAGGTGTTCAGATATTATGGTGATGAGGACCATGTAAAACCTACCCAGCAAGGTACTTCCAGTACTTCTGTGACTGCATAGGGGTGTGTAAGAGTGCACACAGTGCAGGACCAGATTTTCCAGCTACTCCATTTCTCATGTAGGTCTACCCACAGAGTCAACACTATTGTCCACATTACTGATGAACACACTGGCTCATTCAAGGCAGTGAGCATGTCTTTCATGTAACTGGAAAGTGCCAAGCACTTATGGTGCGGTGTATAATAACTAAATCTTGAGGGCTGCATTGTATGTAGCTTTTCAGAAATACACAGATGAGGTGCAAAAAAGACTCTGTTCAAAGAGCAGAAGCTCTTGCATACCCAGTGAACAAGAAGCAAGAGTGTCTAGTGCAGTCATCAGCACTGGCCATCCCAACGAAGGCTGACCTGGCTCCTCAATCCCTTTCTGCACTGGTCGGTGTAACAGGTCCAGCCCAGAAGGAAGCAAACCAAAGAGGTTTCATGCTACTTGTTCTGACATGCTCCCCAGAGATCTAACAACCCACTCTGCCAGAACACCAGAGAGACTGCTGCTAGGATGGAACCCCTCCCCCAAACAAACAGGCAGTAAGTGCCACAATACAGCTCTGTTTAGGTAATGTTTGCACAGCTGTATAAGTGCTAATATTCTCTTTTTGCCAAGGAAAGCACATCTGAGGATTACGGGCAAGAACAATCGGAAGAATTATTCCTAGAGGGGGATGCTGAATTTTGTGCATATTACGTTTACAGTCAAGTTAATTACCCTTGGTACAATGCAAGAGGACCTATGAAGAATACCTTAATGGCTGTTATCAATGCTGATTTACAGGAAAGCTAAATTAAATTCTAAGCAGAGCAGGATGAGGAAATGCATGTTTAATTCCAGCAATCTCTGGGTAAGAACAGGGGTTTGAAAACCTCAGAGCTGCTAGCACCAGCGCCTTCCTGAATTGATTTACTTGACATGCAACTTGTGGTTGGTTGGTTGGTTTGTTTTATTGCTGCCTTAAGCAATTCTTCCCTATTTCAATCACTTCTATATACGCGCAAAAGGTTGGTATGGATTGCTAATAGACAAGTTAATCAGCTACTGCATATGCATTAGTCTAGTCTAGTCTGCCTCCCCCTCCCCCACTCCATGACCCTTTCTCTTTCTTTCACTTATTTGCAATGTTATCTGGCACTACAAATAAGTTAGATTTACACAGAACAACGCCTTTTTCTCCTGAAAGATCAAACCACACTTTTTAAAAACTTCAGGTACCCAAAAATCACTCACTCATCACTGGAATGCAAATACCTTCAGGATGAACATGACAGCACACAACACTACACAGTTTATGACATGAAATGAAGAATTTTGCATCAAACTGGAAATTCAGAGGAGGTTTAGGTACTGTGGCAGGGTCGGGCCGGATGGCTACAGGAGAGTAATAGAAGGCAGATGTATTAGCCCCAGGTTAAGTAGGTCCCTTTTCCCTGGGTAAGGTAACAGGGAAGGTTCCAGAACAATCAGGAACCTTCTGGAGACAATTAAGACGGACAGGCTGATTAGAACACCTGCAGCCAATCAAGAAGCTACTAGAATCAATTAAGGCAGGCTAATCAGGGCACCTGGATTTAAAAAGGAGCTCACTTCAGTTTGTGGTGCATGTGTAAGGAGCTGGGAGCAAGAGGCACTAGGAGCTGAGAGTGAGAACGCATACTGTTGGAGGACTGAGGAGTACAAGCATTATCAGACACCAGGAAGAAGGTCCTATGGTGAGGATAAAGAAGATATTGGGAGGAGGCCATGGGGAAGTAGCCCAGGGAGTTGTAGCTGTCACACAGCTGTTCCAGGAGGCACTCTAGACAGCTGCATTTCACAGGGCCCTGGCCTGGAACCCGGAGTAGAGGGCGGGCCTGGGTTCCCCCCAAACCTCCCAACTCCTGGTCAGACACAGGAGGAGTTGACCTGGACTGTGGGTTCACGAAAACGGCCAAACTGAGGGCTGCCGTGAAACTCCAAGGAGAGCAAATCCGCCAACAAGCGCAAGACCCACCAAGGTAGAGGAGGAACTTTGTCACAGTATGTAAATGTTAGTTCCACAAACTAGAACTGCTCAGTCCACTAGGGCGAAAGTCCTGTCTCTTGGAAAAGTGACATAGGATATTTAATTGTCAAAGTTTTGCATCTCATCTGATAGACGGCACTTCCACCAACACAGCATCCCTAACAATTTGTTGGGCCCTGAGTAGCACTGATGTAGCACGAAGCATGCCACCGACTGAGCGACTGACAACACGTTCTACAGAGGCCAAAATTTTCCATACAGGGATTCCATCCAAGTGCATTCATTGCTTAAACTCCAACTAGTACCGGCTGCCGCAGCATGCCTCTTCAGCAACACAAGTTACCATGAGTCCATTAAGGCTGCCCTCCACGCTACTCTTCTCATGGAATTTGGAATCAAGTTTAAGATTGGGTCCTTTTCTGCAAGTCTCTCGATGGCCCATGCCAAGGATATCTTTTAAAAAACCCATACACTTAGAACACTGGGATGAAGAATGGGTTTGACAACTTTGCGCTCTGACCCATCACAAACCTACAAGTGCAAGGTGTATTTCTTTGACCTACCTCGTGTGACAAATACATAACAACATGTATATTAAACACACATAAAACAAGACACTGCTCTGCACCTGCTTCTCCCCTTCGGAAGAGGAGAAAGAACAAATGTGATAGATGTTAGTCACATTATTTAATGTACTGCTGCAAGGTGTTCAGATATTATGCTGATGAATGTGGTGTAAAGACCTACATAGAATAGGTTTGGGCTTGACCTGCTCAGCTTGCGAGATCGGATAAGTGGCATCGTTCTAGGTACTGACATGCAACAGTACATAGTAGAACCTTTCAAAGGTCATTTTGTATATTATCTGAAAGTAAACTACTTTTAAAGTTGTTTCTCATTCAATATTGTCTGAACACTGGGCAATGGGTTGTTTGTGAGCTACCTGGTATTTATTATTCATGATCTGTGATTTGTCATCAAAAGCAGATGTTGTGGTCTGTGTGCCAGGATTGGAGGAATAAACAAGAGGTGAACCAGACGTTTCTTTTGCAAACCTTTGGGCAAACACATTTGAGAGATTTTCATTTTTTCACTGAAGGAAACAAGTTCACTTTTTATAAATAAAATGTAGAAAATAAAGAGGGTTGTAGACACCAGATCAAATCTGTAGTTTATATTTTACTGAATACTCTTCATGCAACTCCAGTATATGCATAATGAGGTTTATTGGTCCCTCTGTTGGTGGCAGTTATACACATGCTCTGAGACAAGAGTAGTCCCAATAATTCTGCATCTGACTTTGTGGTATTTGTATCCAACACATTATGAAACTTTGCAAACAATGTTGTGAATACTGAAGACTGGTGAGGCGTCTTTCTTTGTCAGCTATCAAAAGTGCAGCCATCAATTTCAACATTACGATTTGGTACCTTGCTCTTAGTGTTCTGTGTTTTCAGTTTTTACCAATTTTCACTGATAAATTACCAGATTTTTTATTAAAGGAGTTCAGTTTTTACTGATTTATACCCATTTATCAATCAACTAAGTATTTTGGGGGTACTTATTTTTGTGAAACGCTAAAGCTTTACATGATTGTTGTGTCCTACAGCTCTGAGATTGAAGCAGTTCCACAGTGTAAAACACAGAACACACCCATGGCAGAGGTCAGAAAATCAAATGTTAATATAGTGCTGTGACTGGCTCACAAGCAGACAATGCCTGCCTATTTCTTTGGGTCCATTTAGTGTGGTGCTGAATCTAAACAAACAATCCTCCACAGATAAAGATGTGCAATGCTCCCTTTTTACCCAGTTACCCCCTTTAGCGCCAATCTCTTTAAGGGTTTGGATGCAAGAGCCTGGCTTCTTCTGGATCCCCACACAACCAATTCTGCCCTTTCTGTGGCTGGCTCCAGACTACCCCCTAACTGACTTTTCCCCCCGCCAGGACTCTTAGGGGAGGGCATCTCACTCTCTATTGGTCAGACTAGCTCTTCTTCCCGGACCTTCCCTTGTTAGTCATTTGACTCTGCCCCTTCCTCCGTGCAGGCATGCCTGCAATCCTTCCCCGAACCAAAAGGAGCCCCTGTTGTTCTAGATAGTGTCTCTCCTCTATCCCTCTGGGTTGCCTAGCAGACTGAGTCTGCCCTTGGCCCCCCTTCCTACCAGAGACAGTGTGCCTCTCCCTGAACTATCCACATGCAGAATCCCAGGAACCTAGGTAAGCTCCTTGGCGGTTACAGATCGGTAAGGTAACAAGGTAAACATGGGGCAAAGATGCAAATCCATGCCGGAATACCAGTAAGAAAATCAGTGCTTAGGAATTTTCAAGAAAAAGTAAAGTCGGGAGCGAAGAGGATACATGCAAGTACTGCAGCATTGAGGTCACTGCTCGTGCTGACAGAACAAATGAACATGTTGAAAGCAAGTGACACCAGAAGATTAAAGAAGAAAGTGAGCTCTGGGATAAACAGTCAGGAGCTTTCACCAGGGCTTTAATGAAAGAGAGGACACATCATGATTGGATCAATGAATTTGTGGGTGCTCTTTGTTTCACCAGACAACTGCTATTAATAGCAGAGGGGCCTATCGGTGACTTTGTGCATCAATACTGTCCAGCAGCAAAAAGCCTTCCTAATGCAGACAACCTCACTTGTAGGTTTCTGAAAGAAAATGGGGATGCTTTAGTATTTAAACTGATGGAACGAATTGATGGAAATGTGGGGTCTAGTCTGATTTTTGACGAGTCTACTGATGTTTTAGACGGTACAATTCTTGGCCTTTTGTTTTCATTTTTTTATTTCAAAGTGAATAAACCCACATTGTTTTGTGCTGATGGGACATTCATCCCCTCTGCTACCAGACATTTTGTCGATGCAGCAATAACTGACTTGTTTGAGATTGTCCCAACTTAGTTGGGACAATGTGGCCACAACTAACATAAATTCTGCTTCGTGGGTGGCTAAGTTTGCCCGAGAGATTAAGCTCAATCAGAAGCTAGCGCTGCTATGTATTACCTGTCCTGCTCATCTGATTAATGTTGCACTGTCAGCAGCTACTGCTAGAGAAGAAATAAAAGATGTGAAATCTTGCCTCATTGGATTCTGGGCCATTTTCAAGCATGCGAACAAGTAGAAGGCTTTGTTTTACACAGTGTGAGTTGAGTATAGAGAAAATTGTCAATTACCTACCCCTGTTGTGCCACATCCATGGATGAGCTTGTATTTCGCTGTCATGTAAATAACGCGTGGACTGAGGTAATGCATCTCCTTGATCATCCTCAGTTTGTTGGTTCTAAAGCAGAAATTGTGAAGACTGGCAAATAATCAAAAATGACCACCAGATTCTGCGCACCAACGTAATGTGCATTGTTGAAAATGTGGAATCACTGTGTGATACACAGAAAAACACTGGAGTTTTCTCCGACTACTGCCAATGCATTTGCGAATACAGATGCTTACCGGATCCTGACAACCAAAATTTCAGCCAAACCAAGCACAAAAACTGGAGGAGAAACATACAGCAAGAAAACCCAGCTGTTTCTGGAAATCTCTCTCACCCCGGAAAACAAGAAAACTGAAAAAGCATTCAAGACTTTCAACACAACTCTCAGCAAGAAATGAGAGGTGACCAGGGCCAGTAATCTGAACCCCGAAGTGTTTGGTGTTGAAGGTTTTTTTTGAATGTCATCCAGGTGTTGCATCCCTTCCTCAAGGTGAGTTTTGCAGCAGATTATGACCGGTATGCTAGAATGTTTCAACCATTTGCCACTAAAGATGAAATTTCAAATCTGAAAGGGACTTTACTACTTACATGAATTTGCCTACCCCGACAATACGAAACTGGATGTGCTGGCTTTTTGGAACAATCATCAAGACACACTTCCCAACTTCAGCAAAGTGGTGAAGTGAGGTTTGAGTGTACCCCCCTGGATCTATTGATGCACAGCGCATATTTTCAAAGTTGCACTACCTCCAAGACAGCAAGGGGCTCAACATGAATGAGGATTCTTTAAAGAAAATTATGCGTGTGTACGCAAACCAGGATTTCTGGAAAAACTACTAGCTCTGAGAGAGACAAAATATAACTTTGTACATTAAGATAAGTTTCAATTATACTGTAGTAAAACATGTATATTACAAAAGGTTTTTTCCTTCTTTTTTTCCCCCCTGATTTTTCATGATCTTTTAATTTTTTTAACCCAATTTCATCCTGGTTTTAATGTTTGGAAAATAAAGACTGAAAAATTCAGGTTGTTTTTTTTTAACAAACAAAAACTGAAAAGACAGAACACTACTTACTCTCTAGTCGTGTTGCTATAACAACTGTAAAATGTGATTGATACAGTTCCATTCAATGTTTTAGACATACAGGGTTAGTGGCTAAACTACAAATATTCAAACTGAAAGACTATTCCCTTCATGGAGGAATACTTTACTAGCACATTCTAAGACAATAAAAAATGTATTGACATTATACTTTGAATCTGGATTTCGGTCCATCTCTCAGCACTGAATTATCCCGGGGACAAAACATTGATAGTGGTACCTAAGCTAATTGTTGCATTTCAGGTTTGTTTGTTGCCTTTTTCCTGCAGAAGACCCATCACCACCACCCCACAAATGAATAATCTATTATGGACCTGTTTAGTCATGTTTCAGTTGGCAAGACAATGGATCTTGTACTTAATCTTTTATTGCATAAATACAGCTACGTGAGATCATTTGCAGATCTGAGACAGAAAAGCAATTTATTATAATATGAAATAAAGCTTCCAAAGGAATTAATCAAAGACATTTTATTGCTCAAGAAATTGCTTTAGAGTTGTGACTAAACCAAGGATGGTCTGTTTATACTAATGATTATGGATCCAATTTTGTTTTAACTAAAGTCAGTGGTAAAACTTTCATGGAGTTTTCATGAGAACAGGACTGGACTGGGTTTTAGGTTCTTCAAGCAAGGTTCTTGCAAAATCATCAACTGTTCATTAACTGATAGAGGAGCAATGAAAGGAAAAGTTTCTCCAAGAACGACAGAAATAGGTTTTAACTGGTTTGGTGCAAACCCCAAGTTGTCTTTATTTTTTCCCTGGGAGAAAATATCCCTAACATTTATTGGTTGAATGACAATAAAGACAAGATCAGAACTCAAAGTCAGTACACTGCGAGACAGAACTGATCTATTTTTACCTTCACAAGACAATGCAAATTTGTGTATGAAGTTAGCTCATTTATGATAGAATTTCAATTTATAGAAACAATCAGTGAGACAGGGCTGGATGATCCATACGCTTTTGATCCAGTGCATCTAGAAGAAGAATTGGAAACCAAAGAGTCCTGAGTGTACAGACAGAAGGGAGACTGCATGATGTCAGGTGGAAACATTGAGTTGAGCAAGTCTTGGGAGTTTGGGGTAGAGTTTTTCCATGTGAGAGAAATTGGGAGAAAGAAACAGAGGGGTGCTCTGTGTTGACAGACAGGGGAAACAGAACCTATGGGCTCTGCTCTCCAGTCCCCCAACAAGCATACTGAAAAGACATTTTCCCTGAGACTTGGGAACAGAAACAAGGAGACCTGATCTCCAGTCCTCCACTTTAACCATTGGCAAACACTCCCTCAGAATGTCTGGCATATAGCCCAAGAGTTCTGACTCCATCCCAACACTCTAATCATTACACCAAGCTGGAATACACAGGAAGTCTGCCTGCATGTTGTGATTTGCTGATTGCGAGCCTTAACTCACCATATACAGACATCCTCTCTGGTCCACTTCTGTCTTCTCTATGCCATCGTCTTCACCTGCCAACAAGCAGGCAGTGATTAGGGTCAGGTCTGAGAGCCCAAACTCTGTTCAGTATCAGCAAATCCCATACAATAGACTAAGAAACACAGAGGGTCAATTCAAAATGAAATAGTTTTTCCAACAAGGAGCGTTGCTTCCTTTCCAGAACCACCTGCCCTCCCAAACCTTTGCTGCTTCCCTGACAGTCTCTCCTATCCACAGGACACAACACCTCCAATGGTTTGCTGCTTAACTGCCCTGTCCCTCCACACTATCTAATACCCAGAATCATTTCCAGAGACTCACCCCCACACACACTCATTGAATTCAATGGAGATATGCCAGTTTCCACCAGCTGAGCATGCAACCCATTTATTATTTTAGGGGCCGGGGGGGAATCTATAAATTATGCCCTATCAGAATTAGTCTGTCTAAATGTAACTATAAAAATAAAGGGTCAGATCTTTCACTGGTATAATTTGGCACAGCTCCATCGAGTTTAATGGAGCTATGCCAGTTTACCTCTGCTGAAAACTTGGTCCCAGGCGCCTATTAAATTATGGCAAAACAAAAAAACAAAAAAACACAGCCTTTTCAAAGCTTTTAGAGCCTGGACTCATTTTAAATTGCGCCTTTAGTGGCCGAGTGTTGTTGTCAGAATCAGAAAAAGCAGAGGAGAATGAATCTTTGACTTATTAGATTAGAGAGAGCGTGCCATACATTCTGGTCTCTAAAGTTAATACTCTACAGAAGCAAAGGTGCATCTTTTATTACAAACATCACACCAAAGTGGGGTTTGATCTGTTATTCAACCATGGTTCATTTGAAGCAAATGGTCATTTTACATCAAAAGCATTTTATTTTTTTTAAAATGCCGCCCGCCATGGGGGCTCAGTTTCTCTTGGACAACATTCATGCAGCAGGAAGAGGAAACCAGATTAACTAAAGCACTACTGTATTTACAATGCTGCAAGAGTCTGAACAGTGCTGCTCTTTGAGCGTTCTGTGGGATGCAAAGAAGGCTACCAGGACTTGGTTTCAATGGATTTTTTCACATCGGGTTGCAAAGAAGTTATTTATGGTTTCTGCCTACTTCTATGGCATAGAGGATTGTTGCTTGATGCGCACTCCAACTAGTGAAGCCACAAAGCCCTTCCATCCCCATCTCCCTACCATTCTTGTTGTCAGTAGCGGTCCTACAGGTACATCTTCCTCTACCTTTATCCAATGAGAAGAACGGAGCCACTGGAAGTAAACTGAGACATCATTTCCGATCATGCAAAGAATAAGCAGGGGAAGCTGATGCTAGAAACCAATAAAGATTTCACAAGCATTGATAGTACTGAAAGGCTGCTGCAACACAAGCCCTCTGGAGGGAACACAGCACACGTGGACTTTAAACAAACTGGGGTGGTGACAGTCAAAGTTGGAAATCTGCACCTTGAAATTAAAAGTTATCCCAGTACAGTGCCACTGATAATGCAGTGCATTAAAGAAGGCAGTTTTATGTAAGAGGATCTATAGACAATATCTTTCTTCTCATTAACGAGAAGGATAGCAACAGCAAGATATATACACAAGCAAAGAAAAGAAAGTGGAGGAAAGACAGTAGATGGCAGCTTTTGGAACAATAGTTGCCAGTCATGGTACACGTAAAAAGCCTTTAAGTAGTGAGGTAGCTGTAGGTCCAGCATAGCAGCCATTTTGGAGGTTGATTCCTAAGCACTGTCTACAGTACCAGGCTTGTCAAGTATTAGCGGTATCAGGTATTTAAGCATTTGCAACTTCTGCTTAAGTGAAATGTTCCCAGTAGAGCCCAGATGCACTAACTGCTAACTATCTTAGCAGTTAGTGCAATTCTTTGCCTCATCCTCCATATCACTGATGAAAGTTCTCTGATCATCTCCAAGGTTTGCCAATAACACAGGGGAAAAAAACAGATTTACAATTTGATCCATAGCCCACTGAAGTCAACAGAGAAACTCTCAGTGACTTCAGTGGGTACTGGATCAAACCCTTTCAGGCCAAATGGAACTTACTGGGAAATGGGGATGCAGTTAAATGGTGGTGGTAAGAGCAGGGATACAATAGTGTGTTGTGGGTATGTCATTGTAAAGGGGTTGATTCACCACTATCACCTCCTTGTGGCCAGGCATGGCATAGCAAGTCTCTCCCCATGGGGTACCTCATGCAAATGATCCATCTGCCTCTTTCTGTGATTTGGCCCTCTGGCCAGGTCACTTTAAAATCTCCTCCCTGACAGGATAGTCAATGAACAGAAACAAGGGGAACTAACACAAATAAACTGAGTTCACAGGTAACAGCGGGGAATAGTTCCATCTCAAGGTCTCTCAGTATCTACTCTCCCTTTCTTCAAGGAAGAGGCCACAGTTGGCTGGGAAGCTCCTACCTTCAACCAGCCCTCTCTTCAGGAGCTGAGCACTGAAGGTCCATGCTCTTCCCTGGCCTACATTGACTGAGCTGGGGCTCTCTCTAAGCTCTTCCCACCAATCCTGACTTTTCTCACAGGGGCACTGGGGCAGAGCATACTGAACCCCAATTAGCTCATTAACCCCATGTTGTCCAGGATGCAGTTTGTATATCCCATCCCAGCCATCCAGTAACCAATACTGAAGGGAATTTCTTCTCACTTACAACATTACTCTGCACCTTCCTTCAGGCTAGACAATGATGCCAATCTGAGTTTCTCATTCATTTTCTAGCTCACTCACATTTTATTTTACTAGGTGATTCAGAAACAGGATTTCAGGCTTAAGTGAAGCAAAGGTCCATTTACATCTTACCTGCTGCTTCCTGAGGGGGACACCTACAGTATTGTACTTTCAGGTGATATATCCAGAAAGGCAACGATGACAAAAACTGCAAAACAAATCATGAATAAGAAAAGGTGTCAGAGTAGCAGCCGTGTTAGTCTGTATTCGCAAAAAGAAAAGGAGTGCTTGTGGCACCTTAGAGACTAACCAATTTATTTGAGCATAAGCTTTCGTGAGCTACAGCTCACTTCATCGGATGCATTCAGTGGAAAATACAGTGGGGAGATTTATATACATAGAGAACATGAAACAATGGGTATTACCATACACACTGTAACGAGAGCAATCACTTAAGGTGAGCTATTACCAGCAGGAGAGAGGGAGGTGGAGGGGAAACCTTTTGTAGTGATAATCAAGGTGGGCCATTTCCAGCAGTTGACAAGAACATCTGCGGAACATTGGGGGGGGGGGAGAGGGGGGAACATGGGGAAATAGTTTTACTTTGTGTAATGACCCATCCACTCCCAGTCCTTATTCAAGACTAAGTTAATTGTATCCAGTTTGCAAATTAATTCCAATTCAGCAGTCTCTCGTTGGAGTCTGTTTCTGAAGTTTTTTTGTTGAAGAATTGCCACTTTTAGGTCTGTAATCAAGTGACCAGAGAGATTGAAGTGTTCTCCGACTGGTTTTTGAATGTTATAATTCTTGATGTCTGATTTGTGTCCATTTATTCTTTTACGTAGAGACTGTCCAGTTTGACCACCCCTCAGACATTCTTGTCAACTGCTGGAAATGGCCCACCTTGATTATCACTCCAAAAGTTTCCGACCCCCCCCACTCCGCTCTCCTGCTGGTAATAGTTCACATTAAGTGATCACTCTCGTTACAGTGTGTATGGTAACACCCATTGTTTCGTGTTCTCTATGTATATAAATTTCCCCGCTGTATTTTGTTCTTGTCAACTGCTGGAAATGGCCACCTTGATTATCACTCCAAAAGTTTCCGACCCCCCCCACTCCGCTCTCCTGCTGGTAATAGCTCACCTTAAGTGATCACTCTCGTTACAGTGTGTATGGTAACACCCATTGTTTCTTGTTCTCTATGTGTATAAATCTCCCCGCTGTATTTTCCACTGAATGCATCCGATGAAGCGAGCTGTAGCTCACGAAAGCTTATGCTCAAATAAATTTGTTATTCTCTAAAGTGCCACAAGTACTCCTTTTCTTTTTATGAATAAGAAAAGAGTCCCAAGACACAAGCAGCTCCCCTCAAGCAAATTCCAAATGACACTACAGTGAACTGTGCCCAAGGAATCCCACAGGAAATGAAGGACTTATTGCTTTGCTTGTCACGCTTTGCATAAACTTGCAGGAACCCTTAGGACTTTGTGAAGGTGAAAACAGTCTCAATATTTGTCAAGGGAAATCTAAAATACATTTCCTTCTTGTTTTTGCTTTGCTGTCTCAGTTTCCATTTTCAGCCTAGTGTGCCATTGCTTGTTTTGCCTCCCTTGAAACTATAGATTTGATTTAAAACTAGAGAGAGGTCAAAATTAGGGGGGAAAGATGTCATGGATAAGGCACTAGCTTAGGTTTCAAGAGCTCTGGGTTCAAGTCCTCAATCTACCACAAAGTTTCTCTGTAGCATTGGCTCAGTGATCTCCATTCTTCTGTAACATGAGGCTACTACTACTTCCTTTTTCAGTCTTGCTTGTTTGAATTGTAAACTCTTCAGGGCAGAGATTGCCTTATGGTGTGTGTGGACAGTACTTGGCACCTTAGGGACACTAGGCATTACTAAAATACAAATAATAAATAAAATGGTGCTAATAACTCAATTTTTTTCCAGAGACATCTCTGAACTTTGGGGAGTGGTTGGATAAAACAGGATCTGGATCTAAACCTCTGCTGCATTTGCCCAACTCTAAAAATTGAATTTTATTGTGTTCTAGAAAGTACCTGTCCCTTTTCCCATCATTGTTCCCACTGGTTTAGCCAGTTGTGTTGGTCACTTCTACTCTCTGCTTCTTAGCTCTGGCCACTCACATGCTCCAGGGAACCTTCAATAATACGGGGTTTGTTCTGCTTTTCTGATCTCTCCAGCTTTGTGTCACATCTGCCTTTTAAATCACGGTGGCATTGGATGTCACGGGGAAGAAGAGGTGCTCTACCTGCTCTTCTGTTTTATAGATACAAGAGGCAACTTCCTTTCCGTTACTGCACGGATAAAGTGGTGTCTCAGAAGTATTCTTATCCTAGTCCTCATCCTGGCCCATACTCTGACCTTGGAACAGGTGTCTCCCTCTTCTCCAATCCAGCCGAGGGTGGGAGGGGAAGCAGAAGTGGAGTGAGTGCAGATTTGGGGAGGTTATGCCATATCTCTGCAAAGATTTGGTACTTAGAGGCAACAAATTAATCTGAATGAATTTACCTCGGATCTTTCACAGCATCAGCATCCTGAAGTTTTCATCATGACCACACCACCAAATACATTCTACAGGTATCAGCATTTCGAGTCCAAGCTGGGGAAAATCAGTTGCAAATTTTGATGCATAGAATGATCAGCAGAGGGAGGGGGTTAGAGCTATTAGCTATTAGAGCTATTTACACAGGCGGTACTGTTACAACTCAAAATCCTCTTCCCATCTTCACATCTACTTTGTATAATGTGCAGGAGTGGCTGTATGGACTGAGCACGCTTCTGCACATTGAGTTTCGCCTAGGATCTGTGGAGATGACAGTTGGTCAAACAATGGTTGAATTATTTCCCCCACCCATGGACAATTTTGATAAAAACAAAATAACGTTAGTCTAGATTTTCCATTAAAAATTTTGATTTTAATGGAAATTAAAAAAAAAAATCTCAAAAAAATTCAATTTGGAAATGCTGCTGTGGTGGCTCATGGGAACAGTAGTTCAGGTTCCTCATGTTCCCATACTTCTCCACAGGTCAGCCCCCTGGTCTTACTACATCTTCTGTGATGCTCTACAGTCTCCCCCACATTCAAGACCCTACCCAGATGGCATCTTGGGAGATGTAATTCAGCCAGGAGCCCAGCCCATAGAAGCAGAGGTGACGTGTGGGAGGGCATAGGGGATGAAGTGCTCCCCCACCCCCAAGATTGGCCTGCCAGGGGTGGGAAGGGAAGAGGGGCGCTGTTTGTTTCTAGTTAGGAACAGAGGACTGGCCCCTGTTCTCACTGGCAACTCCATCCCCTTTCTAATCCCATTTGATATTGATGTTCTTCCAGATACACAAGCGAGTGTATAAAGCTTTAAAACCAGCTAGTGCTAATTTTGTTCTCATGACTATTTTAATAAAAGCATTGACATGCTTGTTATTGGTAATTATTTAGAATCTGCCTCAATCTTCAGGGTCATGGTTCATAATTTATTAATTACTGCAGGAGATTTAATATTTTTAGTTGTCAACAACAAAAAGGGCTTGTGTTGCTGAGACTAAAGAATCCCATGTGAAGTATGTTGTCTTATATCATAAATTTTAGAAAAGCACCTAAAAAAACCCAGAATAAAACTTGCATAGATGGTTTCTTCCCATATTTATGCCTTTTGAATTCTTGGATTATTGAAGAACAGATTAATTTTGATGAAAAAAAAATCTTCCTCACTGTTCTGATTCCTTTTACCATCTATATTTAAAAATTAGACAGTGAAATGCACATGTACAAACAAAAGCAAAAAATAGTTAACTGTATTTTACTGAACTGGCTTGTTTGATGCGACTAGCAATACCTAGAACTTACACAGGGAGAAGAACCAGAACCATTAGCAATTATCTTTGAGAACTCACAGAGGATGTTTGAGATCACAGAGGACTGGAGAAGGGCAAACATAGTACCTATCTTTAAAAGGGGAACAAAGAGGACCCAGAGAATTAGTGACCCATCAGCCTAACTTTGATACCTGGAAAGATATTGGAACAAAACTATTAAACAATGAATTTTTAAAATACCTAGGAGGATAAAAGAGTGATAAATAATAGCCAACATGGAATTTGTCAACAACAAATCCTGCCAAACCAACCTAATTTGCTTCTTTGACAGGGTTCCTAGCCTAGCGAATGGAGGGATGCAGTAACTGTGATAAATCTTGCTTTTAATAAGTTTTTTGACACAGTGCCAATGACATTCTCATAAGCAAACTGGGGAAATGTGGCCTTGATGAAATACCTATAAAGTGATAGTACAACTGGTTGAAAGACCATGATCAAAGGTACTCAGTGGTTCTGTCAGACTGGAACGATAAAGATGCAATGGCACCCATTGCAATGAATGAGCCATCTTAAAAACATAGAGCAATCGTTAGTGCATCATTAGAGTGCATCTATATGGCCCTCTGTTGGCAATTCACTAAAGTACAGCTAGATTGGTGGATAATGTAGATGGAAAACAAGCTTGGACTGTCTCAGCCAAGGAGAAGCAAGGGTGAGTGATGCTGACCTATTGGTGGGAGAAGGAGAGCTACTCTCTCCTCCGCTCCCTCTTCCTTTAACCCCCGGGGTTTTAAAAAGAAAAGATATTTCAAACAAGTCATACGCAGTTTAGCTTAACAAATAGCTCAAAATGGGAACAAATTATTGAAAAAGCCCATTCTGGAAGATTTGAGTCCAAGCACAGCTGTAAATTATTAAACAGACCTCGGAAAACCTACACTCCAGGCTACACTGGAGAGGGCAGATATTTAAAATTTCATCCTAAATGTACAAACCGTTATTTCCACCACAGTAAGTTACTTCACAGAAATGTGCTGTCTACTTGCTGGAGCTGGTTAGGTAGATTCCTGGAGGAAGATTCATGCTCTGGATATGGTATTATGTTAACTGTACAAGGAAAGGTCTAAATATTTTGCAGTTCTGATCTTAGCACAATGCTATGGTGTGCTCACTATGGGTTTAATTCTGACTCAGGCTTTTAGTGGAATAAGGACTTTGGGATTTGGTCATTAGGGCCACTCTCACTCTGTCTCATGTTCAATAGTACATTAACTCAGAGGTAGCAGGTTTGTATAATTTTGGGTGGTGCCCAGAATGGGTCCAAGTCCCGCGCACCCGCCCCCACCCCCACCACCTGCCTAAGGCTCTGGGAGAGAGTTTGGGTGTGAGAGGGGTGCAAGTTCTGGGAGGCAGTTTGGGTGCAGGCTGGGATTTGAGGTGCAGGCTCTGGGAGGGAGTTTGGGTGCGGGGGTGGGCTCTGGGCTGGGGCAGGGGCAGGGGTGCAGGAAGTGGTTCGGGGGGCAGGCTCCGGGCTGGGGCAGGGGGTGAGGGGTGCAGGCTCTGGGAGGGAGTTTGGGTGCAGGCTCCGGGCTGGGGCAGAGGGTTGGGGTGCGGGAGGGTGAGGCACTTACCTCGGGCGGCTCCCGAAAGCGACTCGCATACCCCTCTGGCAGTGGCTCCTAGGCGGGAGGGGCCGGGGGTCTCCGCAAGTTGCTGCCCACAGGCACTGCCCTCGCAGCTCCCATTGGCCACAGTTCCAATGGCAGAGTCGGTGCTCGGGGCAGGGGCAGCGCGTGGAGACACCCCCTTCCCAGTCCGCAGGGCCATGCTGGCCGCTTCTGGGAGAGGCGCACCGCGCGGACTAAGGACAGGCAGGAAGCTGCTTTAGCCCCTCTGCACTGCCAGTGGTGGCGGCAGGGGCCCCCAGACCCTTTTAAATCGCCTGGGGCAGTAGGCGGGGCTGGGAGACGCTCCGGGGAAGGCGCGTGGGGGTAGCAGCCAGGGCCGGGGGAGAGACCCAACCCCAAACATTGCTGGAGCCAGGCCCTTGTGCTCTGAATATTCCAGGAGCACAGGCACCATGGGCCCATAAAACTCGCTGCCCCTGCATTAACTCGCCAGATAGTCCCACTTATTTAAATGAATGGGACTACTTACAGAGTGAGTTATTAGTCATCAGGCTTGATCCACTGTCCATTGAAATAAATAGGAATCCAAGCGGCAGTCAAAAAAGTGAACAAAATGTTGGGAATCATTAGGAAAGGGATAGATAAGACATAAAATATTATATTTCCTCTATATAAATCCATGGTACGCCTACATCTGAAATACTGTGTACAGATCTGGTTGCCCGGTCTCAAAAAAGATACATTGGAATTGGAAGAGGTACAGAACAGGGCAACCAAAATGATTAGGGGTGTGGAGCAGTTTCCATATGAAGAGAGACTAATAAGACTGGGACTTTTCATCTTGGAAAAGAGACGACTAACAGGGTATAGAATAGAAGTCTATAAAATCATGACTGGTATGGAGAAAGTAAACAAGGAAGTGTTATTTACTCCTTCTCATAACACAGAAACTAGTGGTCACTAAACAAAATTAAATAGGCAGTGGGTTTAAAACAAACAAAAGTAAGTATTTCTTCACACAATACAGTCAACCTATGGAACTCTTTGCCAGAGGATGTCGTGAAGGTCAAGACTATAATAGGGTTTCAAAAAAGAACTAGATAAGTTCATGGAAGACAGGTCCATTAATGGCTATTAGCCAGGATGGGCCGGGATGCAAAACCATGCTCGGAAGTGCCCCCAGCCTCTGTTTACCAGAAGCTGGGAATGGGAGACAGGGATTGGATCACTTGATTTTTCCCTATTCTGTTCATTTCCTCTGAAGCACCTGGCAATTGTCTGCTGTCAGCGAACAAGATACTGGGGTAGATGGTCTGACCCAGTATGGCCATTCTTATGTTCTATTGACTTCAATAGGCTTTGGATCAGGTCAGCTGAGATCAAGGCTGGCAGAATCAGACCACTGAATAAATGACTTCCTCATATTATATCTTCCCAGTATGTGATTAGCCTGGTTGTACACTGAAGCATTTTAAAAAATATAATAAAGGAGGGGACAATCTCTCGGGTGTGGGTCACTAGGCTTATTAAATCACTAAATGCAAAATGTCACAAGCTTTTCCTCCCTTCTACATAGAAAATTTTATCTTTTTTAAAATAATTAATACAATTTCCAATATAAAATAAATCCTCCTTTTTACAATTTCGAGAAAATGAATTGTAAAAATAGATATAGAAGCCAATTGTCTTCCTGTCGAAAGGGCAGGTATTTGTGCCTGAATCATCCTTTCCGTGATAATGAAAAGGGTCGTAGGCCACAAAGGCACTGTAAAAGAGTTAAACTGATTTCTAAGAGACAGGCTTCATTTACGCAAACCAGGAATTGCTCACAAGAAGCCCCCAACTTTCTTTATAAGGCTTATTTGACAGCAATCTTCTTTTTCTGCCAGCAATTATTCAGTTCCGTATTTCAGATATATACCTTATATATTCTTTTTCTAGCGACCCTATAACTTATTTTTTCTTGTCTTGCCCATTTACATTTTCTATTCTGTTCTCTACAGGTTCTTTTACTAAGCTCATCACCAAAGTATCTATCCAGAAAGTGTTTCCTCTAGAGAGCAACTCTCTATGAAGCCTTTGTAGAAAACACACAATGACATCCCTGAACTATCCAATAGTCCAGGTGGATCCTCTTGATTTCCAGACTGCCTTAATGATGGCTAAACCAGTCAAGTGATGAAGCAGCATTACGATAATGATCCAACAAACTCTAATGTAACTTGTGTGTAAATCTAGGGGAGCCCATACCTTTGTATATAAAGTATTACATATTCATATTAAGGAAATGCAGCCCAATTTATGAAATGGAAAACCAAGCACTTGCATTACCATTATGCTGTTATACCTGTGATGTTTTAGCCATACATAGGAAGGCATTCACTGTACATTTGATTACTGTCAGAGGGTAGCTGGCCCTCTGAAAGGTCAGCGACTCAGCCTACCTCTGACAGGCTGCACAAGGTGGAATTGAGGCAACTGATGTTCATCTGGGAATAGGTAAGTCACTGAGTCAGTTAACTGGGTAGGGAAGGCAGTTAATTGGAAGGAAAGCACATGAGCATGATAGAAGGCTAAGGCCCTCAGGAAGCTCCAGAGAGCCTGAGCCAAACAAACTCTGCTCCCAGGGGAGGAAGGCTGGGGTAAGCAGATGGCAAGTTCCTAGGAAAGAGAACCTAAAAAGGGGGATCCTAGAAACAGAGAGCTCCCTGGGGCACCTGTCAGGCCAGGGAACCTGAGGAAAAAGTGCTCCAGGAAAGGAGAGTATTTTTTGCATGAGAGTAACAGTGGACAGACAACCTGGCCTAGTATCTGGGGTGGCCCTTGAGGGTATTTCTACACTGCAATAAAACACCAGTGTCAGCTGACTCAGGCTTGTGGGGCTTGGGTTGCAGGGCTATCACACTGCGGAGTAAATGCTCAAGCTGGAGCCCAGAGGCTGGGGCCCTGCCCCCTTCTTTGAACCCGGCTATACTTTTGGTATTTACAACATCCCCTGGCAATGAGCTCCACAGGCTGACTGTGTGTTGTGTGAAGTATTTCCTTATGTTTGTTTTAAACCTGCTGCCTATTCATTTCAGTGAGCGACCCCTGGTTCTTATGTTACGTGTAGTGTAAATAACATTTCTCTATTCACTTTCTCCACACCATTCATGGTAGTATAGGTTCTATCATATCCCTCTTAGTTGTCTCTTTTGTAAGATGAACAGTCCCAGTCTTTTTAACCTCACTGGGTAGAGGAAAATCCCATGCCTTCACAATACCATACATTGCTAACTCACCAGGGATGCAGTGGCAGATTTAAAGTCAACAGTCTAGAGCAATGTAGAAGAACGTTAAACCTCTTAAAATACATACACTGACCACAGTAACTTATGTTTACCAAATCCATGCCCAACCAGGACTTCCTGGTGGTCACAGTGCTGCACACCATGGACACTTAGAACCGCCTCTCCTCCAAAAGCACAGGCCTCTACAACTTGAGCTAATGGAGAATTTCTGTGAGCCTATGACACATGGTTGAACAGTTGAGAGTTCACCCAATAGAGGGCAGTGGTGAATGGGCACACTTGCCATTACGTCTCAGAATTTTGGTTTCTAAAAAGGAAAACCCTGCCAAGAAAAGGTAGCAGATTCCCAATGATATCTGCCAACCTCTCCATTTATGTATTTAGGCATTGTTTCAGCTTCATTTCCTTATGAAGACAGCTAGTAATACTTAGCTTAAGCAACACAGAGTGAGGGTGCCTTCATGCAAAGGAATGCATTTGAGGTTGGTTTATTTTTTTAAAATGCAGCCCGCTTGAAACAGTTTCATTAGAAGCTGTGGGAGAGGTGGGAGGGAAATCACTCTCTGACTTCCCTGCCACATGATTACCATTCTGACCACAAGTCTGTGAAACAGGTAGGCGACAGAGGAGGTTGGAGGGCAGAAGGCCAAGGAGCAGAACAATGAAACAGCACCAAGTGCAGGTGCCCTGAGATGTAAGTCGTCCGTCAGAGAGAACCTCAGGCACGGGTCACTGTGACATGGTAAGAACATTCTCTTGCTGTTACACAGATACCAAAGCGAAGTCCTAATGTTTATTCTTAAAGTGGGAGGCAGTGATCTTCCAAAAGAACTATACTACAATGCCATTATTTCTATGAATGTTGGTGCAGTGGAATGAGGTGTACTCATTTTACCACCACCAGGCTGCTGCAGGACTGAATGCATTTCAGCCAGTCAGAGGAGTTTATCCACACAAATGAAAGTCTCTTCCCTCCCCCCGCCCCCCGACCCAAGGTATAACGTACTTTTATGAATAAAGATGTCCAGGAGAACTGCCGCCTCTGGGTTCAGTTTAAGATTTACTGTTTTTGGATTATGATGGTTCTAGCGTTTAAGCCTAAGTTGCAGTAATATGCAGGACTCCCACTCAGAAGGCCAAATTCTGCTCTCAATTATGCCAGTGTAGATCCAGAAAGTCATGGAACTCTTACCTTTACGGTGTTAAGATGAAGCTCTGCCTCAGTTTCCCCTCTAGTAAGCTAGGGTAATTTACCTGGCTCTTCAGAAAGATGGATTCCCCCTCTCCATGGCTGATAGTTTTGAGCTTGTGATGTGATTGCCAGACCTTATTCAATGATAAATGCAAGCACCAGAGTATTATAAAACTTCCCTGTTGTCTGCTTGATGGGGACCAGATATTAAAGTCCACCAAACGAATTAGTATCTCCCATTCATGTGGCTGGACTCATGGAGCCCAGTTCTACTCTAAATTACACCAGTGTAACACTCGGGTACTTCCAAAGCATTGGTAGTTTTTCACTTGGTGGGATCTGATGTCACATTGTGGGATTTAAAAAATATATAATTAAAAAAAACACAAGAAAATAAAAAGCTCTATGGCCCAGATCCTGCAGCAAGCTTCCACAGTCAGATCCTTGCACCTGTAGAGAGCTGGAGCCCAGAGAGCTTATTGCATGATCAAGCGTCACTCACCCACCTCTGGATTTCCTACGTAGGGCATCCCCTTGTCTGGGTGCCCGTGTTTGGATCCCCTATCCACAAGAACTGACATGCAGAAGATGAGGTACACTGTGAAACCCAGAGGTGGGGATGTCTGACCAGGTTTATATTTTAAAACATTTAATAATGTGATCCCATAATGTGATGTAACAGAACAATAAATTAAAAGCTGTCAACACTCTGACACCACAGGTATAAAATGAACCAGTGCATGAAGATCCATTTAATTTTATTTTTTATTTTTTTAAACTACTCATCTGCAACAGAGAACATTTGCTCCTATCTTTGACCTTGCTCAACTATTTATACCATTCCAGCACAAAATGCTTTCCATTTGTACCAATCCTTCACATTTCACAGTGACTGGAGATTTTTTTTATTTAGAAGCAACCCCTAAACTTCTCCTGTATCTAATCCCATTTCTTACATCCGCATAATACTTTAAATCCTTTTCCCTTAGGAAGTCCTATTATTTTATACAGCACTTCGCTGTTCAGCCTGAAAAAAGTAATCTTACTGTATCTCTTCTTAACGGTGTCTAGACATAAACGAATAATGAGCCACAGTGTAAAATCCAAAGACTAACTAATAATGCTCTTGGTTGTTAAAACTTTATCCTACAATGCTAAGAAATTGACCAAGGAATAAAAAAAAACCTAGATTATTTTCCTTTCAAAGCCATTTCATCATGTTTCTTTGATTTGTTCAAAATGATGAAAAATATAATAAAATATATAATTATATATATATTGTATTATAATATAATTATAATAATTAAGAATATATAATATAACTATATCTTATATATTATATACTATATTGTTATATTTTATAATAATTATTATATAATATAATAAAATGTATTAGAACATACCCAATTTATATTATTGTTGTTTACATCAAAGCTCTGATGAGAGCCCAAATGTGGACTATATACATAGAGTAAGTGACCTGTGTCCCCTTTTGGCCATTAGAGGCCACTGTGCAGCTGTGCTGCAAGCCACATCTACGGCAGCTGCCTGCAGCACCAGGGTACAACTGCCTGCTCTGAAAAGAATCTTGGAGCAGGCTCAGCAGAGAGGAGCCATCAAGCTCTGCAGCACTGGGCTCACCCCACCTTCAACCACAGTTTGGGAAGGTGGACTTAATGGATGCAAGATACTGAGAGCAGCTCCCTCCAGCTGCAGGCTGCAGACAGCAGGCATACAGGGGGAGTAGTGAGGGCTGTGAGCCATGGCCTGCGAGCCATGACCTGCAAATTTGCATGCACATTTTTTATGCATTTAAAGGTTGAATCTCTAATGTTTATTATGTGTCTCAGAAGCTGGGGGTGGAGTTGGTGCCATTCACAAACCAGAAGCCAGACCAAAAAATAAATAAATCAATTAATTAAAAAAACCCCCAAACCTAATGTTCTTTCAGCAAATCTCATGGGGGGGGGGGCGTTTCTGATCATGAATTCTTGGGCTGCCAGTGCTGAGAAAAAGACCAGAGAGCTGAAAAAAAATCAACCAACTCTTAAGTACTCCAGGGCAACACAGGGGCACAATTATTCAAACACACAGACTGACATGGTGCTGCAGATATTGCTCAACTGCCAGCAACAAACTGGAGGGCAGGAAATCTGCTTGGAGACATCCCTACAGTGATTATTTATACTGCTGACTACGCAGCAGGTGCGTCCAGTAATGACTCACATTACTTGTTGGGGAATATCCTAACTAGCCATAAGCAAATAAAAGCCACAGGCCAGTGTGTTTTACACATCACCCTTAACGCCTGATCCACACTGGATGTGAGTCTCAGCTTAAGAGCCTTGGCTCCTTAGCTTAAGTTGTAGAGAATCATTTTCAGCTCTGGGAAGCCCCAGTTCAACAAAGAAGGAGGTTGCCACAAAACAGCACCCCACACGCCATGGACAATAAGCACACCATCCGTGCCTCTCTAGCAGTGACAAACTTAAGGATGCTCCTTCCATCAGAAGGGTCATGCTGCCAAATCACCGAAGGGGGAGGGTTAACTATAACGAACTATTACAATGCTCTCATATCGCATTCACGATCAGCTCATAGAGACAGCACTGGTCTACTTCGATCATCATTATTTTCCCAGCACTTTCGACGAAGCACACTGTGAAAAAGGCTTTCCATTAACCATAAGCTTCATGTTGCTCCACCGCAGGGCAACGCTTTTCCTGTTCTGTCAATATTCTAATTGGCACAAGTTTCCAGGATTCATTAATGAAAACTGTTTCATGGACGGATGGAGCATTCTGCTAGGGCATTTACCACTCTTCCCCAGGAACGCTAGCTTTGTTAGAGTTAGTGAGCATGGGGAGTGTGGAGCTATGTAAATATAGAGGATGTTATTCTGATTTTTGAACCACAGGATGGAAGGAGGTAGTGGAGCCAATGGATACTGACATATGCCATGTGATGGGATATTAACCATTCAGACTCCCGACCCATGTCCTACGAATGAAGCTGGGAAATAAACAGCCTCTTAGTCCTATGTGAGACCATTATTGCACCTGCTTGTGCGATCCGAGGTAGTTCAAGATGGCAACTGCTAGAGCACAGTAAGAGACTGGGCTCTCTCACTGCCTGTGTTGCTCTCACTGGATTCCAGTGTTACATGACTGACTTCCTTCGCCTACATCAAGTCCCACTGAAACTAGAACTGGCTCTTAGCTGCAGCCTGCACCTCTTGGCTCTGCTGAGCGGGCACTGAACTCTGAGGAGTGATTGTTTCACAGCCACCTGCTACATCTATGCATAACAGCCACTACACCACACAGAGAAACACACGCTCTCGCAGGTTGTGTACTTGTTTGTAGTTTTCCTTAATCTGCTATTAAGGAGATCCAGACTTAGTGTATATGTTTTTGCTCTTCATGAATGGGAAGCCTAACAAGGAGCATCTACCTACATAAATAACTGAGCTTATGGCTCACGTGCGCACTCCTGTTGGGGATCTGAACTACATCTGCTACTGCTGAACCCAGAAAAAATGAAAATAAGAGCCTCAGTGCACATGTTCTGAGTCCCTGCTGCAATCTGGGTGTGCATTAGACCAGCTCCTAGCAGGCTACTTTACTTGCGCCACATGTGATAAAATTAGGGCTGGTTGGAAAATTATATTTTATCCTCATGAAACATTTAAACTTTTTGGTGAAATAGCAAAACCTCAAAACATCTGGCTGAAAACGAAAGCTATCAGGGCAGTGCTTCATGGGAGTTGTAGTTTGGAGCCCTCATTCCCCTATTTGCACCTATGGGTCAGGGTTCCCAGCCAGACTACATCTCTCATGATGCACTGAAATCCCCCTTCCTGCTGAACTGCTACAGTGCATCATGGGAGTCCCAGAAGCACAGTGTTTCAATAAGAAAACTGAAGTGTTCTGTGGTAAACTGATCCTTGTTGCCAAAAAAAGTTTAATCAAAAACCCAATTTTCCATCAAAAACATAGTTTTCATGGAAAATGTTTGACCAGCCCTGGAGCTAACACTATGCTCCTGTCCCCTGGTGACTATATGTGCACGTTATGTCCCTAGGTAAGGGGATCAAATTTTTGTTTTAGGTCTTGGACAGCATTCACTTTTATAATTGGCTGATGGTACGCTCTGCCTTGCTGCTTAGTGTGCGGCTCAGGGTGTGCTATGCCGATTCCCTTCTTGCCTCCAACTCAGTTGTTGAACTTCATATTCCTTTATATGAGGTATAAATTTCTCCCATCTCACAGCTAGTTTTTGGAGGCTTGACTTATCAGCCTGGTACTTTGTACAGTCCCATTTATTTATGAAGATTTCTTTTCCATTTCTGAAGTTAGCCCAAACTGTACAATATATATGTTAATATGGCCATATTCCAGAGCCAGGATCACTAGAACCCATATTGCGTCTATAAGAATCTCCATGGCAGGATTTCCCTTTGACTTCTATAGGCAGAAAGTATTAGCAGCAAATTAATGCTTTGAACAGAATAGACTGAATGAGTGTTTTACCCAGCTAGCATAAGTACCAACTTCCTGAGATTACCTGCGAGATGGGTGTAGGCTGTTTTTTGAAAAGGCGAAAGGGTAGGAAAAGGGCTATTTCTGCTTAGAATGGGTAATGATTAATCAGAATCAATGGATATTAAGGACCTCTTTTAAAAATAGAAGGCTATGACAGAAACAGAGGCAGCAGTGGGAGTGACTCGTAGTGGAAGACACAATGAAGATGACTGGATGTGGAAGCTGCGGTATGTACATGATCCTGGAGGGGGTGCCTGGTAAGAGTTTTGTCTGCACGAAATGCCGTCTGATAGAGCTGATGGAGGAAAAGATCCGAGGTTTGGAGATGCAGGTGGAAAGTCTGGTTGAGTTTAGAAAGGGGTTCGAGCAGATTATGGAGCAAAGACATGAGGTATCTGAAGGGAAAAGCTCAGACTTGCAGATGGAAGCAGGACTGAGGAATTCTGAGGGGAGACTGGGTGAGGAAAGTGGTCAGTGGAAGCATGTGACTAAAAGAACCAGGCAGAGGAAAAGATGGGCTAGTGAAGGAGAAACAGAGCTCAAGAACAGGTTTGCAGAGTTGGAAAATGAAGAAGGGGCTCAGCAGGTAGTCACTAAAGGTGGAAGGGCAAGGAAGAAGAGAAGAGCAGCTAGTCCTATAGGAAAAGGGGAAGAGTCAATGGAGACTACACCAAATATAAGCCCCAGGAGGATACAGGATGGGTTGAAGAGGATTACAAGGGAGAATAGGAATGGAAAGAACTTGCAGCCAGAGGGAACAGAGGATAGACTGGAGAATAGCACCATCACCAGGAAAAGGCAGGTCTATGTGATCGGGGACTCTTTACTGAGAAGAATAGACGGGCCTGTAACCAGAGCTGATCCAGAGAATAGAAGGGTGTGCTGTCTCCCAGGTGCTAAGATACGGGATGTAGACCTGAGGTTGAAAAGGATCCTAAAGGGAGCAGGAAAGAATCCCCTAATTATCCTTCATGTGGGAACAAATGATATGGCTAGATTCTCGCTGAAAAGTATTAAGGGAGACTATGCTAGGCTGGGGAAGACGCTTAAGGAAACCGAGGCTCGGGTGATCTTTAGTAGGATTCTGCCTGTTCCTAGAGAAGGGCAACAAAGGTGTGACAAGATTATGACTATCAACAGATGGCTTAGGCAGTCATGCTATAAGGAGGGCTTTGGGATGTATGGCCACTGGGAGGCATTCATGGACAGAGGACAGTTCTCTCGGGATGGACTTCATCTGAGTAGGGAAGGAAATAGACTTCTAGGATGGAGGCTGGCACAACTGATTAAGAGAGCTTTAAACTAGGAATTTGGGGGAGATGGTTGGGAGATGTCCAGGTAATCTTCACACCGGATTTTAGCATTGAGAGGGAAGAAAATGAAGTAAGAAAGGATACAGCCGTGGGTAGGAGAATGTATATAAGGAGGAAGGGCAGTGTGGATACCAGTCTAATAGGTTATACTGGCTGTAGAATGACCATGCCTAATAGGGTACAGAATGTGAGCGACGCCAAACAGCAAAAATTAAGATGTTTGTACACCAATGCGAGGAGCCTAGGTAACAAAATGGAGGAACTAGAGCTATTGGTGCAGGAAGTGAAACCAGCTATTATAGGGATAACAGAAACATGGTGGAATAGTAGTCATGACTGGACTACAGGTATTGAAGGGTATGTGCTGTTTAGGAAAGACCAAAATAAAGGTAAAGTTGGTGGAGTAGCATTGTATATCAATGATGAGGTAGAATGTAAAGAAATAAGAAGCGGAATGGATAAGACAAAGTCCGTCTGGGCAAAAATTACATTGGGGAAGAAAACTATTAGAGCCTCCCCTGGGATAGTGCTTGGGGTGTGTTATAGACCGCCGGGATCTAATTTGGATATGGATAGAGCCCTCTTTAATGTTTTTAATGAAGTAAATACTAATGGAAACTGCATGATCATGGGAGACTTTAACTTCCCAGATATAGACTGGAGAACGAGTGCTAGTAATAATAATAGGGCTCAGATCTTCCTAGATTCTATAGCTGATGGATTCCTTCATCAAGTAGTTGCTGAACCGACTAGAGGGGATGCCATTTTAGATTTGGTTTTTGTGAGTAGTGAGGACCTTATAGAAGAAATGGTTGTAGGGGACAGTAATAGGATGAAATTTAATAGTGAGAAGTGTAAGGTTATGCATTTAGGGATTAATAACAAGAATTTTAATTATAAGCTGGGGACGCATCAATTAGAAGTAACGGAGGAGGAGAAGGACCTTGGAGTATTGGTTGATCATAGGACTATGAGCCACCAATGTGATATGGCTGTGAAAAAAGCTAATGCGGTCTTGGGATACATCAGGAGAGGTATTTCCAGTAGAGATACAGAGGTGTTAGTACCATTATACAAGACACTAGTGAGACCTCACCTGGAATACTGTGTGCAGTTCTGGTCTCCCATGTTTAAGAAGGATGAATTCAAACTGGAACAGGTACAGAAAAGGGCTACTAGGATGATCCGCGGAATGGAAAACCTGTCTTATGAAAGGAGACTCAAGGAGCTTGGCTTGTTTAGCCTAACTAAAAGAAGGTTGAGGGGAGATATGATTGCTCTCTATAAATATATCAGAGGGATAAATACTGGAGAGGGAAAGGAATTATTTAAGCTCAGTACCAATGTGGACACAAGAACAAATGGATATCAACTGGCCACCAGGAAGTTTAGACTTGAAATTCGATGAAGGTTTCTAACCATCAGAGGACTAAAGTTTTGGAACAGCCTTCCAAGGGAAGCAGTGGGGGCAAAAGATCTATCTGGCTTTAAGATTAAACTCGATCAGTTTATGGAGGAGATGGTATGATGGGATAACATGATTTTGGTAATTAATTGATCTTTAAATATTCATGGTAAATAGGCCCAATGGCCTGTGATGGGATGTTAGATGGGATAGGATCTGAGTTACTACAGGAAATTCTTTCCTGGGTATCTGGCTGGTGAATCTTGCCCACATGCTCAGGGTTCAGTTGATCGTCATATTTGGGGTCGGGAATGAATTTTCCTCCAGGGCAGATTGGAAGAGGCCCTGGAGGTTTTTTGCCTTCCTCTGTAGCATGGGGCACGGGTCACTTGCTGGAGGATTCTCTGCTCCTTGAAGTCTTTAAACCACAATTTGAGGACTTCAATAGCTCAGACATAGGTGAGAGGTTTATCACAGGAGTGGGTGGGTGAGATTCTGTGGCCTGCGTTGTGCAGGAGGTCAGACTAGATGATCATAATGGTCCCTTCTGACCTTAGTATTTATGAATCTATCTATGAATAATTTAGCTTCCTGTAAACCTAAAAACCTGTAGAAGTAAAAATAAAAATGCTGGGACCTATTGTAGCCTAGAGCATAAGTGCTGGCGCTGATCTTTGTAAACTGTAAAGCATTTAATTGTTTCATGCTTTTTTGTTTGTGCCTTCATACAAACAAATTTGTGTGTTGATTCTGAGCTCACTTACACCTGTATAAGTCACAAGAACTCCCATGACATCAACGGAGTTACCTCCATGGAAAAACTGCATAGGTCAGATGAGAATCAGGCCTTAGTTATACAACCTCCTACGTTCACTTATGCTGAATCAGAAGTGAACACTAATCATGCTGTGGATTTCATTTATTACTTCAAATGTACATTCTTTAAGACAGAAACTGTCTTCGTATGATACCTAGCACGCTGGGGCCATGATCTTGTCTGAGACCTCCAGGCACCTCCATATTACCAATAAAGGAGAATAATAAGTTATAAATGAGTCACAGATTACACATAGATTCACTCATTTTTATTAAAAATAGTGCTAAAATTTCAGTTTGATTTACAGATTCAATTAAATGGACCTTGACACTTTTTCCATAATCACTTTATAAAGCTAACAGTCTCAGCAATTGTGCGCCATAGCAGAAAAAAAGCCAAGTGTAATTTGTCTACAATAGAAGATGGCTATAAAATGAATCTTTGCACAACACAAGCAACCAGAAAAGGAGAGATGCATGCACTCAAGAATAAAAAAGGTGCCAAAGGGTGAGCTAAATTAAAATCAGTGGCAAAACAAAGCAGGGAGAAATAGGATCAAGGGGAAAAATACTGACATGGGAGAAGGGAAAAAGGAATTCAAAGAAAGAAAAAGCAAAAATCTGAGCTGGGCTGAAGAACTTTTTCTCTGTGACAGGCTTCAGAGTAGCAGCCGTGTTAGTCTGTATTCACAAAAAGAAAAGGAGCACTTGTGGCACCTGGAGACTAACCAATTTATTTGAGCATAAGCTTTCGTGAGCTACAGCTCACTTCATTGGATGCATTCAGTGGAAAATACAGTGAGGAGATTTATATACACACAGAACATGAAAAAATGGGTGTTTATCATTACAAAAGGGTTTTCTTCCGCCCGCTGATAATAGCTCATCTTAAGTGATCACTCTCCTTACAGTGTGCATGATAATCAAGGTGGGCCATTTCCAGCAGTTAACAAGAACGTCTGAGGAACAGTGGGGGGGGGAATAAACAAGGGGAAATAGTTCTACTTTGTGTAATGACTCAACCACTCTCAGTCTCTATTCAAGCCTAAGTTAATTGTATCCAATTTGCAAATTAATTCCAATTCAGCAGTCTCTCGTTGGAGTCTGTTTCTGAAGTCTTTTTGTTGAAGAATAGCCACTTTTAGGTCAGAAATCGAGTGACCAGAGAGATTGAAGTGTTCTCCGACTGGTTTTTGAACGTTATAATTCTTGACATCTGATTTGTGTCCATTTATTCTTTTACGTAGAGACTGTTCAGTTTGACCAATGTACGTGGCAGAGGGGCATTACTGGCACATGATGGCATATATCACATTGGTAGATGTGCAGGTGAATGAGCCTCTGATAGTGTGGCTGATGTGATTAGGCCCTATGATGGTGCCCCCTGAATAGATATATGGACACTGTTGGCAACGGGCTTTGTTGCAAGGGTAGGTTCCTGGGTTAGTGGTTCTGTTGTGTGGTGTGTGGTTGCTGGTGAGTATTTGCTTCAGGCTGGGGGGCTGTCTGTAGGCAAGGACTGGCCTGTCTCCCAAGATTTGTGAGAGCGACGTGTCGTCCTTCAGGATAGGTTGTAGATCCTTGATAATGCGTTGGAGAGGTTTTAGTTGGGGGCTGAAGGTGACGGTTAGTGGCGTTCTGTTATTTTCTTTGTTGGGCCTGTCCCGTAGTAGGTGACTTCTGGGTACTCTTCTGGCTCTGTCAATCTGTTTCTTCACTTCAGCAGGTGGGTATTGTAGTTATAAGGATGCTTGATAGAGATCTTGTAGGCGTTTGTCTCTGTCTGAGGGGTTGGAGCAAATGCGGTTGTATCGTAGAGCTTGGCTGTAGACAACGGATTGTCTGGTGTGGTCTGGGTGAAAGCTGGAGGCATGTAGGTAGGAATAGCGGTCAGTAGGGTTCCGGTACAGGGTGGTGTTTATGTGACCATTGCTTATTAGCACCATAGTGTCCAGGAAGTGGATCTCTTGTGTGGACTGGTCCAGGCTGAGGTTGATGGTGGGATGGAAATTGTTGAAATCATGGTGGAATTCCTCAAGGGCTTCTTTTCCATGGGTCCAGATGATGAAGATGTCATCAATATAGTGCAAGTAGAGTAGGGGCATTAGAACAACGCTTCCTCAGCTCTTGTCCCCTAAGTCAGCCATAAAAATGTTGGCATACTGTGGGGCCATGAAGGTACCCATAGCAGGGCCGCTGATTTGAAGGTATACATTGTCCCCAAGTGTGAAATAGTTATGGGTGAGGACAAAGTCAAAGTTCAGCCACCAGTTTGCCGTGGCATTATTGGGGATAGTGTTCCTGACGGCTTGTAGTCCATCTTTGTGTGGAATGTTGGTGCAGAGGGCTTCTACATCCATAGTGGCCAGGATGGTGTTTTCAGGAAGATCACCGATGGATTGTAGTTTCCTCAGGAAGTCAGCGGTGTCTCGAAGATAGCTGGGAGTGCTGGTAGCATAGGGTCTGAGGAGGGAGTCTACATAGCCAGACAATCCTGCTGTCAGGGTGCCAATGCCCGAGATGATGGGTGCCCAGGATTTCCAGGTTTATGGATCTTGGGTAGCAGATAGAATGCCCCAGGTCAGGGTTCCAGTGGTGTGTCTGTGCGGATTTGTTCTTGTGCTTTTTCAGGGAGTTTCTTGAGCAAATGCTGTAGTTTCTTTTGGTAACCCTCAGTGGGATCAGAGGGTAATGGCTTGTAGAAAGTGGTGTTGGAGAGCTGCCGAGCAGGCTCTTGTTCATATTCCGACCCATTCATGATGGCAACAGCACCTCCTTTGTCAGCCTTTTTGATTATGATGTCAGAGTTGTTTCTGAGGCTGTGGATGGCATTGTGTTCTGCACGGCTGAGGTTATGGGGCAAGTGATGCTGCTTTTCCACAATTTCAGCCCTTGCACGTCGGCGGAAGCACTCTATGTAGAAGTCCAGTCTGTTTCGACCTTCAGGAGGAGTCCACCTAGAATCCTTCTTTTTGTAGTGTTGGTAGGAAGGTCTCTGTGGATTGGTATGTTGTCCAGAGGTGTGTTGGAAATATTCCTTGAGTCGGAGATGTCGAAAATAGGATTCCAGGTCACCACAGAACTGTATCATGTTCGTGGGGGTGGAGGGGCAGAAGGAGAGGCCCCAAGATAGGACAGCTTCTTCTACTGGGCTAAGAGTATAGTTGGATAGATTAACAATATTGCTGGGTGGGTTAAAGGAACCATTGCTGTGGCCTCTTGTGGCATGCAGTAGTTTAGAAAGTTTAGTGTCATTTTTCTTTTGTAGAGAAGCAAAGTGTGTGTTGTAAATGGCTTGTCTAGTTTTAGTAAAGTCCAGCCACAAGGAAGTTTGTGTGGAAGGTTGTTTTTTTATGAGAGTATCCAGTTTTGAGAGCTCATTCTTAATCTTTCCCTGTTTGCTGTAGAGGATGTTGATCAGGTGGTTCCACAGTTTCTTTGAGAGCATGTGGCACAAGCTGTCAACATAGTTTGTGTGGTATGTAGATTACTTGCTGAAGTGAAGAAACAGATTGACAGAGCCAAAAGAGTACCCAGAAGTCACCTACTACAGGACAGGCCCAACAAAGAAAATAACAGAACGCCACTAACCGTCACCTTCAGCCCCCAACTAAAACCTCTCCAACGCATCATCAAGGATCTACAACCTATCCTGAAGGACGACCCATCACTCTCACAAATCTTGGGAGACAGGCCAGTCCTTGCCTACAGACAGCCCCCCAACCTGAAGCAAATACTCACCAGCAACCACACAACAGAACCACTAACCCAGGAACCTATCCTTGCAAAAAGACTTCAGAAACAGAGTCCAAGGAGAGACTGCTGAATTGGAATTAACTTAGGCTTGAATAGAGACTGGGAGTGGTTGAGTCATTACACAAAGTAAAACTATTTCCCCATGTTTATTCCCCACCGCCCCGTTCCTCAGACGTTCTTGTTAATGGCTGGAAATGGCCCACCTTGATTATCACTACAGAGTGTTTTCTTCCCCCTCCCCCCCACGCTCCTGCTGGTAATAGCTCATCTTAAGTGATCACTCTCCTTACAGTGTGCATGATAAACACCCATTTTTTCATGTTCTGTGTGTATATAAAACTCCCCCCTGTATTTTCCACTGAATGCATCCGATGAAGTGAGCTGTAGCTCACGAAAGCTTATGCTCAAATAAATTGGTTAGTCTCTAAGATGCCACAAGTATTCCTTTTCTTTTTTCTCTGTGTGAACTCATCCTATTTAATGCAATGAATTGGTGGCATGTTCTACAGGTGTATCAGCCATGTGAATCCATGTGTATCTGGCTGCTGGTATGCAGAATCTACCAGTATCAGCTAAAGCTGGTTTTAAAATTTCTGCTGGAACAGTTTTCTCTCAGAAAATGCAGTTTCAATGGAATCCAAATGTTTGAGGAAATGTGTCAATTCCAAATGTTTGAGGGAATGCGTCAATTCCACTGGAACTTTCAAGGAGCCTAGACAGGCTGGCCAGGGAACCACTTTGGTGTTTCCAAAATGAAATTTTTTGGCACTTCATTCCTATGAAAAAATTAGAGATTGACTTTTTGTCCCCATACAAAAAGGATTTTTTTTTAAAAAGTGAAAGATTTTGCAGGATGAAAATTTTGTCCTCCAACCAGCTCTAGTATCAGTGCATTGCCTGAGCTTCGCAAAGTTGCTTCAGCTATTTGCGCACACAATTCCCATTACATTTAATGGGCTTTGAAAAAAATCTCAGCCACTGTGTGCATCTACTAGCAGGCAAGTGCATGAGTTTGTGTTTTCAAGGGAGCAAGCAGCAGCTGGATTATTGCCGCACTCAACCACAGTTTTTTGGCACAGAGAAGGACATAGCAGAACATGAAAGATAGAGGAAAGGTGAGTAGTGACTAAGGCTTGGTCTACACTATCAACTTATGTCGGGATAACTACATCACTCAGGGGTGTGATTTTCCACACCCCTGAGCGATGTAGTTATACAGACTTAACTCCCATCAACGTATCTACCACCTCACTGCTGCAGGTGTAGACAAGCCCTACGACACTGTCCAGATTAACACCCTTCACAAACAGGTAAGAGACTGCCTATGGTGTGCACAAGTGATACTTCAACACTCAGCCAGAGGCAGCTGACCTTGTCTGCATGTTTGGAGAGAGAGTGTGTGATTCCCCTTAAAAACAAAGATCCTCACCTTTCTAAGAATCTCATACTACATAAAAGGCAATAATGCTCACCTTGGGCTTGGAGCATTCAGGTCCAACTCAGCCAAACACATGCTTAATCCCCTTTAATCACACTTTGCTGCTGCTCTTTTCAGTTGTTGCAGAGATTGGGTACTGGATATACCTGTTGGTGACCAGGACATGGTGGTCATGTCTAGACATTGGAGCAGGAGTCAGTAGCCAGGAAATCAGAGAGTCCAGAGGCCAGGTGCCAGAGCTGTGGGTCACAGCTGGAGTTAGAAGCCAAGAGTTGGTGCCTATGATCAGAATCGGGTCACCTGGAGTGAGGCAAGGCAGGGGCACAGCTGGGGCCAAGGCAGATACAAGTCTGAGAACAAGGAAGAGCTATCACAGCTGTGGTTGAATGCTTTGAGCAGCTGCTGAACTGCTGCTGGACTTAAGAGGCAGTCTGCTGAGCCAATCAGGCCTCCTGCTACAGGTTAGCAGTGCTTGTTAGGTTGCCTGGAGGCTGACTCTGCTATAGGCTCGGATTCCTGAAAGCAGCCTCCCATGCAATTCTCACAAAGCCCCTCTTTTTTCTCCCCCCAGCCCTCTAAAGTGCTAGTCCTTGTTTCTGGTCTATGCAGTGAGCCTCTATATTTGAGCCTCTCCCTTCTGTGCCATAAGGAATGAGCTAAGAGCACCCATTAGATTAGGGTACTCCTCAGAACACATGGGGCCTCATTTACACTACTGTAAATCAGGAGCAACTCTGTTGAAGGCAATGGAGTGAAACCAATGTAAATCAGATCAAAATCAGGCCCTCAAAAAGGAACTCACCGTCAACTACCTGAATTAGCAATTATATCGAGGAACAAGCCTCTAATTACATCCAAAAGCCTCTTACGCATCTAACATGCCAGACAGCCAAAAGAGTCGCAAAATTCTAGCTATCTACTGATACCAGGTAATTAAAAACTACTATGCAGAAGTCATTTTTATTTTCTGTTAGGTAAAACTTTGTTTCAAACTTTGACTATTAAAATGTTGGAAGAGAAGAATTACAAGAATTCTTCCAGTAAAATTCAAGCAAAAGCTATGGAAGTGACATGCTTAAAATGCTATTGATTTAACTTCTTGGGAAGCTGTACATCAAGGAAAGAGATGGCTTTTTCTAGACCCATTGCCAAATTGAAATGGAACTCAGAAATGCTTATGTGGTTTGTTGAGAGTGCAGAATGAAGAGAGGACAGGGTAATAAACCCAAAGGAGACCTTTGGCGTCTAATAGGGCTAAAATCTCCAGCAGGTATGTCATTGGAAATTAAAACGTTAAAGGTTTCCGTCCATTAAACAGTATATATATATATATATATATATATATATATATATACACACACACACACACACACACTTAACCAAAATCTAATTTATTTTTCTTTTTTGGTCATTTTAAGACTATAAAGTGCATGCAGTGTATCAACCGCACGTTATGTTGCCTCAACTTGTAGAATGCGGAACTTGAAGCAACTTGCTGGAATAAGATCAACATTTCAGTGCACTTGGTCACATTGGCACCGAGGTTGCCTTTCTGTTACTTGCAAGCAAAATCCCAAGAGAGGTAAATTTTCTTCTGGTGTAAATTTGCACAGCTCTACCGACTTCAATGGAGCTCGGTAGCTTTACACCAGCAGAGAATTTGGCCCAGGAACAGAATACAGCAGCCCCAAATCCGCTCCCAGCAAAACTCATGGGAAACAGGACTAGACCTGTGTCTGCTGAAATGCTTGGTGTACATAAGGCTCTTCTGACCATAAAAACCTATGATCTAGTCCTATGTCCTGCATAATAGACAATAGGATTGAGAGAATGGAGAATCTACCCCATTGCTAGATAAATTGTTCCAATGGCTAATTCATCTCATTGTTAAAATCATACACCATATTTCTCGTCTGCATTTGTCTAGCTTCAGCTTCCAGCCACTGGGTCTTGTTATGACTTTACTTGCTAGATTGAAGAGCCATCTGCTTTAAAAATATTACTCAGTTATAGGTTTCAGAGTAGCAGCCGTGTTAGTCTGTATTTGCAAAAAGAAAAGGAGTACTTGCGGCTAACCAATTTAGAGACTAACCAATTTATTTGAGCATAAGCTTTCGTGAGCTACAGCTCACTTCATTGGATGCATACTGTGGAAAGTACAGAAGACGTTTTTATACACACAAACCATGAAAAAATGGGTGATTATCACTACAAAAGGTTTTCTCTCCCCCCACCCCACTCTCCTGCTGGTAATAGCTTGTGTAAAGTGATCACTCTCCTTACAATGTGTATGATAATCAAGGTGGGCCATTTCCAGCACAAATCCAGGGTTTAACAAGAACATCGGGGGGGGGGGGGGGGGTTGGAAAAAACAAGGGGAAATAGGTTACCTTACATAATGACTTAGGCTTGAATAGAGACTGGGAGTGGCTAAGTTAATTGTATCCAATTTGCAAATGAATTCCAATTCAGCAGTCTCTCGCTGGAGTCTGGATTTGAAGTTTTTCTGTTGTAATATCGCAACTTTCATGTCTGTAATCGTGTGACCAGAGAGATTGAAGTGTTCTCCGACTGGTTTATGAATGTTATAATTCTTGACATCTGATTTGTGTCCATTTATTCTTTTACGTAGAGACTGTCCAGTTTGACCAATGTACATGGCAGAGGGGCATTGCTGGCACATGATGGCATATATCACATTGGTGGATGTGCAGGTGAACAAGCCTCTGATAGTGTGGCTGATGTTATTAGGCCCTGTGATGGTGTCCCCTGAATAGATATGTGGGCACAGTTGGCAACGGGCTTTGTTGCAAGGATAGGTTCCTGGGTTAGTAGTTCTGTTGTGTGGTATGTGGTTGCTGGTGAATATTCGCTTCAGGTTGGGGGGCTGTCTGTAGGCAAGGACTGGCCTGTCTCCCAAGATCTGTGAGAGTGTTGGGTCATCCTTCAGGATAGGTTGTAGATCCTTGATAATGCGTTGGAGGGGTTTTAGTTGGGGGCTGAAAGTGACGGCTAGTGGCGTTCTGTTATTTTCTTTGTTGGGCCTGTCCTGTAGTAGGTGACTTCTGGGAACTCTTCTGGCTCTATCAATCTGTTTCTTCACTTCCGCAGGTGGGTATTGTAGTTGTAAGAATGCTTGATAGAGATCTTGTAGGTGTTTGTCTCTGTCTGAGGAGTTGGAGCAAATGCGGTTGTATCGCAGAGCTTGGCTGTAGACAATGGATCGTGTGGTGTGGTCAGGGTGAAAGCTGGAGGCATGTAGGTAGGAATAGCGGTCAGTAGGTTTCCGGTATAGGGTGGTGTTTATGTGACCATCGTTTATTAGCACTGTAGTGTCCAGGAAGTGGATCTCTTGTGTGGACTGGACCAGGCTGAGGTTGATGGTGGGATGGAAATTGTTGAAATCATGGTGGAACCTATCCTGAAGGACGACACATCGCTCTCACAAATCTTGGGAGACAGGCCAGTCCTTGCCTACAGACAGCCCCCCAACCTGAAGCGAATATTCACCAGCAACCACATACCACACAACAGAACCACTAACCCAGGAACCTATCCTTGCAACAAAGCCCGTTGCCAACTGTGCCCACATATCTATTCAGGGGACACCATCACAGGGCCTAATAACATCAGCCACACTATCAGAGGCTCGTTCACCTGCACATCCACCAATGTGATATATGCCATCATGTGCCAGCAATGCCCCTCTGCCATGTACATTGGTCAAACTGGACAGTCTCTACGTAAAAGAATAAATGGACACAAATCAGATGTCAAGAATTATAACATTCATAAACCAGTCGGAGAACACTTCAATCTCTCTGGTCACACGATTACAGACATGAAAGTTGCGATATTACAACAGAAAAACTTCAAATCCAGACTCCAGCGAGAGACTGCCGAATTGGAATTCATTTGCAAATTGGATACAATTAACTTACGCTTCAATAGAGACTGGGAGTGGCTGAGGTAACCTATTTCCCCTTGTTTTCCTATCCCCCCCCCCCCTTCCTCAGACGTTCTTGTTAAACCCTGGATTTGTGCGGGAAATGGCTCACCTTGATTATCATACACATTGTAAGGAGAGTGATCACTTTACATAAGCTATTACCAGCAGGAGAGTGGGGTGGGGGGAGAGAAAACCTTTTGTAGTGATAATCACCCATTTTTTCATGGTTTGTGTGTATAAAATCGTCTTCTGTACTTTCCACAGTATGCATCCGATGAAGTGAGCTGTAGCTCACGAAAGCTTATGCTCAAATAAATCAGTTAGTTTCTAAGGTGCCACAAGTACTCCTTTTCTTTTTACTCACTTATAGGTTGTGATCAAGTCCTCTCTCAGTTAAACTGAATAGATAGAGCTTTTTTAGTCTCTCACTAGAAAACAGGTTGCCCAGACCTTCTCTTTCTTGCCTGAATCTTTTCTTATTTGCCAACATCCCTTTTAAGGTGTGGACATCAGAACTGGAGATGGTATTCCAGTAATGGGCACACGAATGCTGTAAACAGTGGTAATAACAGCTCCCTAAGCACTAGAGAAATGCATGAGCAGAGGAATCCCCTCACTATGAATAGCAACAGGGCCACTCCATGGGTGCTAGTGAAGCCCAAAGGCTGTAATAAGCCTGCAGACGCCAAATGTCCTCTTCACTGGTGTGAGTAAAGGACCATTAGAAGACCCATGCAGCAACAGCAACAGCTCCTGCCATGCAACAAGTTGCTATGAGGCCAATCTCAGCCCCACATGGGCACTATGTGCCCAAGGCATCACCATTTCCAAGCCCTGTCATCCATCTTGTGCATGGCCGTGGAGTAGGAGACAGGATCTGCCCCTCAATGATTATTTGAGGAAAATAGAGTACACTAGCTGCCTGATTCCTTAAAGCCCGTTAAGCATCTTTGCCCTCACAGTCTACCAAGTCCATTAGTTTAACATATTGCAGCAGGCCCCAGGATTTTAAACTGTCCTGCCTACCTTCTATAGTCATTTCCAATAGTTCACCTATTTGGGCAACACCACATTAGCCAATGGAGGACTTCAAGAAGGAAGACATATCAAGGATAGGAAAGGCATCCACATCATTCACTAGACTCAACAATCTGAGAGATCACCAGCCAGCAGCTCATTTCCACCTGAACCAGAAGGAAGTGCTGGACATATTTGGGGCACGTATTCCGGATGCCAACACTCAGACTCCCACTTGAAGCTATCATGTGCTTTGAGGAAACAAGGGCACGCAAGAGAAACCTCTGGGAGAACCCAGAGCAGGGGGGCCAGAACAGTTGATCCCAACACCAGAGAGCAGATGGAAGCAGCAACAAATGACAGAGGAATGGAAGAGACTGGTTTGTGCTTTGTGCACCAACATGAAGGTGGCAAGGATGATTTTTTAAAGAGTTAGTGTGAAATACTACCATTTAGATCAGGGAGAATTTTTACACCCACTTTGAAAATGACTCTCCAGTGCCCTGCACTGTGTGTAATTAGACACTGTGTCTATATAGCTACAAAGAAATACACATCGCGGGCCCCTGGTATAGGCCCAACAGTTGCCACATCCCAAGAGTGTCATGTCCATTTTCGGGCACTAAAGAACTTATTTGAAAACACACACAAGACTTGCCATAGTAGCCTCCCCTTCCACCCTGCCCCTCCCCCCACCCCCGAGAATAAGTCTATTGCATCATTCCCACCCACCCCCCCTCGAAAATATAATCCCCCATTGTGGTTAAGCCAATTAGATCCCTCTTTCGACTAAATTCTCTGGGGCAGGGACACTCTACTACTGTGTTTGCACAGTGCCTGGCACAATGGGGCCCCATTCTCGGTTGCTCCTTAGGCACTATTGTAATAAACAGGTTTAATAATAAATGACCCTAGCAGGTATATTCTCAGTGTGCAAATCATTTAGCTTTTTCCAAAGTATAAGTTTTCCTGATAAGTCACTCTGATCTTTTTTCAAATCTTCCCCAAAAGCGATTAATTAAAACAAAAAACCACTCAGCTGATCTAAATAAGATTTGCTTTATCCATCAAAAATTCACTGAGCAGATGGTAGCTAGACCTCAGCAGTAACAATATCAACACTGGCAGGAATCTAGCAGCTAACACCATTGCAACGTTGCCATTTCAAAGCCCTGCCTGGGAATTAAAAGAATAGTCAACTATTTTAACACACAAAATAATTGTATTATCCGACTACTTCATACCCTATAATTTACAATGATTTACTTACATTATTTCTCATGGTCTTTGGTTAGAAAAACAAAAAACAAAACAGAGTTTAGACTGGAGCCCAGGATGTGCGTTCTAATTACTATAAATAAATGATTGAGTCAATGTATTTTCCATGGCAACTCCTGCGTCACACAATATGTATGCTACGCTTTTGAGAGAGACAAAACCCCATACTTTAAAATATATATCAACTTAATTTTGGAGTTCTTCTTTGGGCATAACACATATGCCAAAGTGTGAGCAGAAATTTAATGAAACAGAATAGTCTTGGAGCATAACTAATTTACTCATGAACTAGACTCTAAGGCCCATATACTGTTCTCTATCAGAGAATTACATTAGTGAGTTTCACAGAATGAGGGTCTACATGGTACAATGTGTGTGCAGCTTCAGTACAATAACTGACGTTATCTTCAACTATGAGACTTGTCGCTTCCTTTTCATTTAGTTATTTTAATCTTCCAAAAGTGTCTTAAGAGTTGCTTATGAAAACAGCATTAATTTTGATCACTGCTACCATATAATTTAAAATGGCCAAAATTCTGTACAGACTATGTAATCCTACTGAGGTTAATGGGACTACATGGGGCACCAGTCAGTGCAGAATTTGGGCCTGGTGTCATACAAAAGCAAAATCAGGTTTTGTATTTATGTTAATATTTGTGGTGTCTTAATTATTGGATTGCATTAAGTGAATCATTTCCAGAGCACTTGTATTCCTGCCATGGATTTTATATTTATTAGCTGAAAACAGCTCAGAGCTCTTTAAGTATTGATTATGCCTACATCATGTTTTGATCCTGGAATGTAAGATTTGTGCTCCCAGATTGGAAGTTTTGCTATGTACGCACACTAACGTATCAATATGGATCCAAAGAAAGCACAGCATGAGCATCGAGGAAGCTTCAGCTAAAACGCCCTATATATTTTGTAGTTGGAAGGTGCACTTCGAATGCAAGTCCCTGGGAAGAAAAGTGACTAGAGGTTTGATTCAGGGTCAGATCCAGAACCACAAAAGGGCCATTGTCCAGTTCCAGTGCAGGCAGAATTTCGCATGAAGAGCCATTCTCATGAGATTTCTGTGGCACTTGGTGTGAACGTTTAGCACCACTATTCCGGGTGGTCAATTGGGGGCATATAGTAAGAAGGTAAGAGTCTGTGTAAGCAGGGAATAGAGTCTTGCATTCACCCCCTTTTTCCTTTTAGGAGATGTGTTCTGTGATTTGTTGGGGGTTTATTTGATCCTAATACTAACACCATGTAGAGATTTCAGAGATCTTAGATACCATGGTCAAGACCTTGCTATAATTTCAGCCCATACTGACAGAAATCTCATGAGAACAATAGATACTGGAAGATTTCTGTATTTTAGTTCCATTACCTCCCAAGAACAGCTCCCAAGTGTTCAATGCGACCCAAATCCCAAGTGTGATTCAGCCTTGAAGTTGAATACTGGAGCTTGGTCTAAACTTAATGCAGAGGAAATACCACTTTTTACTTATATAAATACAATTTAAATAAAATACACAGGACCCTACACTGAAAACTAATTGGGAAGACTCCTTGTAAGTAATCAAGGTCAAACTCACGTCAGGCAATTGAATATGCACAATTTGTTTCTGAAAACTGAGGTTGTCTTCAACAATTTACAATGCTAGCACATATTTACTAGCACATATTTCGGATATCCTCCACTTGCACAATATTTCCATGCTTTCGGCAGCATTGATGTTTGTGTTCAAAATTCAAGTCACATGAAAACTCATGTTCTTGTACATTTTATTGAACAAAATACCACTTAACCAATCTAATTTGAAAGATACCTGTTTGTTTTAAGAAGGCAGGTCAAGAAAAATTAGTGCTGGTCAACATTTTTCCTGTCAAAACTGTGTTTCAGGGGAAAACTAGGTTCTCAATTAAATACAATTTTCAATATAAAGGGATTGGCTTGCCCTAGACAATTCAGTTTTCACTGAAACCTTTTTGTTCCAAAAGATCTTTTGGCTGATTTCAATGAACGGTCTAAATTTTCTAGGCACATTTTTGATTAAAAATTAAAAACAAAAAAAAACAAAAAAAAAACACACCACTTTTTCAGAATTTTCACAAAAACGTTCTGGCTTTCTAAAACTTAAGCTTTTGAAAAAATATTTTGTACATAGTCTGCTCTTTGTTCTTAGCAACTGAAGAGCGGAAGAGATCAATTTTGTGAAAAGTTATATTACCATATTAAAATAACTTAGCAATCTTATTTCAAGAGGAGCAGAAATACTGGAACCTGAGCTCACAGAAATGTAGAGATGAAAGGGACCTCAAGAAGTCAACATAGATTCATAGATATTAAGGTCAGAAGGGACCATTATGATCATCTAGTCTGACCTCCTGCACAATGCAGGCCACAGAATCTCACCCACCCACTCCTGAGATAAACCTCTCACCTCTGTCTGAGCTATTGAAGTCCTCAAGTCATGGCTTAAAGACTTCAAGGAGCAGAGAATCCTCCAGCAAGTGACCCGTGCCCCATGCTACAGAGGAAGGCGAAAAACTTCCAGGGCCTCTTCCAATCTGCCCTGGAGGAAAATTCCTTCCCGATCCCAAATAGATCCAGTCCCCCTGGACTGTGTCATGACCAAGTAAATCTAGACCATCCCTGTCAAGCATTTGTTCAACCCATTTTTAAAAACCTCCGATAACGGGGATTCCACAGACTTCCTTGGAAGCCTCTTCCAGAGCTTAACTCCCCTTATTAGAGTTGGAAAATTTTCCCAATATCTAACCCAGTGATACTCAGACTGAGGCTCAGGAGCTGCAAGAGGCTCTTTAATGTGTCTCCTACGGCTCTTTGCAGCCCATGATATTGGAACACTGTGTAACCAACCAATCAGGATGCTTTTACTATATTAACCAATTGTAGTTGATAAAATAATAAATCGTCAGTCATTTTGCTGTGAGAATTATATTTATATAAATAAAACTACGTATTTCCTCTGACATACTGTTTGACTCTGAGTATATATATACATATAGATAGTACTCTAATAAGTGAAACAATGAATTCACACTACTGTGGCTCTTTTAGGTACTGTTGATTGCTAATTTGGCTCCTGAACCACTGAGGTCTGAGTATCACTGATCTAACCTAAATCTCCCTTGCTGCAGATTAAGCTCATTATTTCTTGTCCTTCCTTCAGTGGACATGGAGAACAATTCATCACTGTCCTCTTTATAACAGCACTTTACAAATTTGAAGACTTATCTAGTCCCCCTCTCAGCCTTTCAAAACTGAATATGCCCAGGGTTTTTTGTTTTGTTTTTTTAATACTTTCCTTGTAGGTCAAGTTTTCTAAACCTTTTATCATTTTTGTTGCTCTACCTGGACTCTTTCCAATTTGTCTACATCTTCCCTAAAATGTGGCACCTAGAATAGACCTAATAGTCCATCTGAGGCCTCACCAGTCCTGACTAGAATGGGAGAATAACCTCCCGTGTCTTACATAAGACACTCCTGTTAATATACCCCAGAAAGATGTTAGGGGTTTGGGTTTTTTTTGCAGCTGCATCATATTGTTGACTTCTATTCAATGTGTGATCCACTATAATCCCCAGATGCTTGTCAGCAGTATCACTGCCTAGCCACTTATTCCCCATTTTGTAGTTGTGCATTTGATTCTTCCTTCTTAAGTGAACTGCTTTGCACTTGTCTTTATTGAATTTCATCTTATTGAATTCAGACCAATTCTCCCATTTGTCTATTCAGCATAGGGGACCCAACTACATATGCAGCTTTGGAGACAAGGGTAAATGTGAAATTTCTTGCACCGGTTGTATTAACATCGCTCTTACTAATAAGAAATGTTGGTTAATTGCAAGAGAACCATTCAAGTAAAAGCAATCTAGCTTGTATTAGATACCACAGCTATCCTGTGAAGGTGCCTGACTGCCTCAGAGCATGCAGACATGCTGCCAAATGAGAATGGCTTGTACCTCATCAGGGCAGTACCGCAAAAATCGCTTTAACCATCCTCTAGTGGGATTCCAAGAATTTTAAACCAATGTGGCATGAGCCATATGTTTCTCTGTTCGAGGAAAGCTACTAATTAGCAAAATTGGGAAAATCCTATTTCAAAGTGATAAAGTGCAACCCATAGCACATCTTTCACCTGAGAAAACATAATTCTCATGTCAATGGGGTGAGTTTCCTACAACACTAACCTGAAGTTTTCTAGCTCATAGAATGAAATTATGTGGCCAGATCCTCAACAGGTGTAAATTAGTATAATTGCACAATGGAGCTATACCAGTTTACACCACCTAAGGATCTGCCCCCCAGGTGTAGCCTATCATAAGTGGTGCAGGTATTCATACGTATTGTAATATTGAGCCAAATTATGTCATGCTAATTAGTGCAATTCCCAGGAAAAAAATAAAAAAAGATAAATGCAACAATGTTGCAACGTGCACACCACCCAGTCAGCTGTTATGCTCCTGGAAGTACAGTACCCAACGAAGTACACCAGCGAGAGTCCTTTTAATAAAGGCATGGCCTGGACTTTGACCAAACAAATAAAATCAGCTCTCCAAGACTGTGTTTAAACAGTGTTAAGGGGACAGCATAACCCTAAAGCAACAAACTTGAGAATTTAATCTGCAAATCAGAGTGAACACTGCAATGTTCCTTCTCGCTATTGTGCGAAGAGAAAAAAAAAAGAAAAAGAAAAAAAAAGGAAGCCGGGAAAAAGACCCACAGGCACATTGGCAGCTTGAATTAAGAGAAGAGTGTGTACGCCTATTTTCTCATTCTTCATTCAGTGGCTCCTCGCTTAGCCACCAGACTAGCCTTTTTCTTTTTGAAATTCCTGTGTCTTTAGTAATGCATTTTTCACTCCTGTCATTTGCTTTTGAGTAATTACATCATTATTATGTCATGCAGCAGTAACAAATAAAATAATATTTGAATCTCCAAAACAAATCAGAAGGGGTAGAATTTTACTTATTCAGAGACCGATTGAGTAAAAGCCACACAAATATGGATTTGTGCACCATCCCAGGAGACCTAAGGAAAGGAATTGTGACTCCATCTCTTCACCTGGGGCAGATTGGTGGAGGAAGCATTCACCGCCAGTTCTGCCAAACAGCACATTAAGGGGCAGAGTCAAGTCTGTACAACTCCTTACCTACTTGCTCATGGTGGGAAGGAGCAGTCCACAAAATCTGCTTTTTCTCATGGGCCTTCAAAAAGAGCAAGGACTGTTAACCAGAGATGGTTGAAACACAATTTCCGCTCCATGGGAACTTGCAATATTTTGAAATTTGATTTTGTCCTGAATCAGAACAAAGTCAACGTTTTGAAATGTTCAGCAAAACAATTTCAGAAAACTTTCATTTTGGAAATATGCAGGTGATCTTCTCAAAGTACTTCATTCTGAATGTATATTATATTTTATATGCTATAATAATCCATTGCACTATATTTGAAACAATCCACTTTGACAATTTTCTGATGGAACAACTTTCTGCCAGAAAATACTAATTCAAACAAACTTAAATGTTTCATGGGAATGTATCAACCAGCTCTACTCTAGCACCAGAATATTTCTTCACTACTCCTTCAACAAGTTCTCTAATCCTTGTTGATATCAGCAAAGCCAGTTCTCAGGTCTCTAAAGGGGTGCTCGCTCCCCACTCTCTCTGGCACTATAGCTGCTTAGCCAATAGCCAGAGGAAGTCTCCTGGGATCTAAACTGAGAAAAGATTTTTCCAAAGGATTTTCCATTTTTATTTACATTGGTTGCTTTGAAAAACTGGTCATGTGCTAGCTGCAGCTGTTCAGTAACTGCCCTATTACCAGAATTTCCTGTTCTAACTATAGGGAATACTGCAAAAACACTAGCTAGAAAGAGAATGCAAAATAGATTCCCCTTCAGCCTTCTTTGCAAAGCTAAACACACTGAGTTAGCAAACCTTTTTTATTTTTTAGGATACTCCCTCTATCCTGCAAATAATTCACATGGTCTTATTTGGACTTTTTCCAGGTTTTTCATGCCTTTCTCTCTCAGTGTGGGGCCAAAATAGCATGCAGAATTCCAAGAGAATCTTGACAAGTGAGCCCATTATATACTGGAATCGTTAGTTCCTTAGCTTTGTAACTAATTCCATTGGGAATACATCCAAGCATTTGATGTGTTTATCTTACAGCTGCCGTATATCTGCCCCACTCTCCCTTTGATACCTGCGTACCCTAAATTATTCACCAGTACCCCTTGTTCAATTTCTTCAGAAGTTACTCTCAGCTCTTTATCTGTTTATATGTATTTGTTCTCCCAAAGTCCACCAGCCTTGCACTTCGGGATGCTGAATTTAATTTAACACCTCCTCGCTCATTTCTCTAAGCTGTCTAGATCCTGCTGTAACTGAATGAAGCCCTGAAGAGCAGTGGAACCTCTTGTCTCAACATTCACTATAAATTTAGAAATCCAGCAATGTATCCTGGCCTCCAGATCATTTAGATATTGAAAAACGTAGGTCACAGCACAGAGTCTTGTAGGAGTTAACTCCATGCCTTTCATGTTGCTCCATCATCATTTTTACCATCCATCTGTTCTCTTACTCTAAGCCAGTTTTGGCCCAGGTCAGCACATTGGTAACTGTTTCTAAACCTTTCACCTCATCATTGATTAGCAGTCTGTGAGATATTGGTATCTCACAGATACCAATACCTGTGAGGGGGAAGGGATAGCTCAGTGGTTTGAGCATTAGCCTGTTAAACCCAGGATTGTGAGTTCAATTCTTGAGAGGGCCATTTAGGGGTCTAGGCCAAAAATTGGGGATTGGTCCTGCTTTGAGCAGGGGGTTGGACTAGATGACCTGCTGAGGGCCCTTCCAACCCTGATATTCTATGATATAGTAACTCATCAAAAGCTTTGGTGAAAAATTAAGGTAGATTACAAATCCCCCACCATCTGTTTACACTCCAGCTGGTGAGCACTTATGCACCATGCTGACAAGCTCTTTATCCACCACTGAAATACAGCCACATTGGCGTGTACAGTGACATTTCACATATGTTTGGCATAGGAGGTGAAGTACAGACCTTTCCAAAAGAACTTACAGGAGAAGATTAGAAAAGCAGAACGCCCTAAGTGCTCACACTGGAATTTTGAAAGGCTCCCATGGTTAATAGCCCTGTTCTTTCTATATGTGCCATGAGATCCCTCACAACCACAATGTCACAAGGCTAAATTCTGCTCTGGAAACTGATGTAAATACACTGCATTTGCAGCCATGTAAATCCAAAACAGCTCCATGAAAATCAAGGAAAAAGGGCAAAATTTTCAAAAGCGATTTAGGAAGCTATGCTCCATTTTCAAAAGTCACTTAGAAGCCCAAGTTCCATTGACTTTCAGTGAGACTGAGGCTTTTAAGACCCACATTTTAAAAGGTATTTAGGTGCTTAACTCCCTTTGATCATTAGGTATCTACATACCTTGAAACATTTGGGCCTTAGGCACCTAAAAGGCATCTAAGGATTTGGATGGCCCCATGTGACTTTTGAAAATAGGGTTGAGGCGTTTTTGAAAATTTTACCCTTTTTAAAAATTACGTTAAGGATGTTAACAGAATGGAAGGTGCATGCAGCCACATTGTACTTTCCTTTGGGTATCTGAGAAGTATAAATTATAAACATGTTGGATTCAATATTATTCTGGTTCATTCTTAATGTAACTGCATCATGCTTAAGTGACAAAAGCAAAGCAAAGCAAAAAACCCTAAATGACAGAATAGAATGGGGGGTTTTTAGAAAAAAAGAAAAGCAGACTGTAAAAAGAGACTTCAGGAAAGAGGAGCAATAACATTTAGGAAGAGAGTCTATGAACTGTAACTGCATTATGCTTACTATGAGTGTTACTTAAGAACATAAAAATGGCCATACTGCATCGACAAATGGTTCATCTAGCCCATTATCCTATCTCCTGTCAGTGGCTAGTGTCAGATGCTTCAGAGGAAATGAACCGAACAGAGCAATTATCAAGTGATCCATCCCCTGTCATCCAGTCCCAGCTTCTGGAAGTCAGAGGTTTAGGGACGCTCAAAGAATAGGAGAAATATGATTTGTTTAAGTGCCCTGTAGGGACTTGGCTTACCTTTTACATGGGGGAGAAAGCATTCTCCAATTCTCTTTTGGACGATTCCCTTTGCATCATTCTCCCAGTCCTCTGCAATCTACTCTTTTTTTTTTTTTTTTAAAGAGAGAGAGAGCCTGGGAACTTGTTAATATTTCAGAATTCTGAAATTAATACAATAATGATCTGACAACTTATTGATAGTTGTTTTAGCCAACACCTCTTGCACCAATTACATCTGTAGCAAGTCCACGGATGTTAACGGTTTTACACCAGTTTTTCAGAGTGGAGTTTGATTTGAACTTTATGATCTTTGTAGAAGATGCTAGATATCAAACTCTCTTACTGCTCTGTTTTTCTGCCTCCTCAATAATTTTAGTCCTTTCATGCACACTGTTTTTCTTCAGAATTTTCATCCACAATCTCCTTAGTTTATCTGGCACAACCATTTTCCCCCCTCTGACTATTTATTTCCAAGAATACAGTTTTGCTGAGCCTCATTAGTGCACTCTTAAATCTATTCCAGCCTTCCTGTATGTATTCTGATCTTACACTAACACTGTCCAATTAACTGTGCCTATCAATTCTCTCACGCTGTTGAAACTGGTCTTTCAAATTCAAAACCCTAGTTGCCCCTTCCACCTCTACTTCTTTGAATATTGAGTCCAATCTAATGGTTATGTGATTACTGTTCCTCAATGTATATATCCCTTACTAGGTCTCATAACTAGTCATTATGAGCTCTAAGATTGCCTCAGTCCTAGCTGTTTCCATTTTAATGCACATTATAAAGGTGTCCTCAGCCAGTCCTACAAAACTTCTGATTCAGTCACGTAAACCCCACGTAGACTCCCAGCAATTATAGTCTTGATTCAGCAAGACACTTATGTACATTCTTAACTTTAAGCACGTCAGTCATCTCATTGACTTCTTTAGGAATATTCATGTTCTTAAAGCTAGGCACGCGCTTAAGTACCTCACTGAGTGTGGACATATAGCATAATTGGAGTTGATTTTGTATTTGTGACCTATAATAATTAGGTAATTAACTGTCTGCTCTCATGAAGACCAACGTACAGAGCACCTATACTGTGGTCATCATTACAAACTTACCAGTTTTACCTCCCATAAATAAAGTTACCTCAAAATTCATATTATTCTCTGTAGAAAACTTAGACCCTGATTCAGTGAGGTACTTAAGCACATGAGCATTCCCACTGATTTCAGTGGGATCACTCCTGTGCCTAAAATTAGACTCATGCTTAAGTGCATTGATAGATCAAGAGAAGAGTGCTCAGCACCTCCTGGCCTCAAACCCACACTGAGATAATCTTAGCTATTTATCTAAGGCAATAGTGGGTTTTTAACCCACTGTAAATATCCACTAGAGTACTAAGTGGTGAATATCCCTCTTTGTCACTAGCCATTTATATATTTCACCTATAAACAAATAGAGTTGGTCAAAATTTTAGGAAATGTCTTCATAAAATAATTTTTTTTTTAATTGCAAGAAAATAGTCACCAATGGTTGGTCAGTTCTACAGATAATGCAGTCTAGATGTAGAAATACAGCTCAGGTCAGCATTCATCAAGAGCAAAGATAACAAAGTTATCTAAGGTACGATAGTAACTAATTTGGGTAACTTTGTTGATTAAATACCACCTTCAGAGGCCATCTAATTTATCAATCTGCCAATGCAGGTTTGTTCTCTATCGCATATCCTGAAGTGCTATGTGAAGTCTCCATGTTATAACCTAGTGGAGAGCACCCTGGCATGGTAGTCAGGAGACCAGAGTGCTAGTCTCAGCTCTGCTCTATGATCTTGGGCAAGATGTTTCACTTCACTGTGGCTCAGTTTCCCCTCCTACCCTTTGCCTATTTAGATGATAAACTCTTCAAGGCAGGAACTGTCTCCCATTATGTGTTTGTACAGCACCGAGTACACTGCAGCTCTGATCACAGTTGGTGCTTCTAGCATCACTAATACAAATAATATTATGATAATAATGTGCCCCAAATTATGGCTGTTTTATCATTTCTATAAAACGTATCTTATTTTCAGAGTGCAGATAATGACAGTTTATCATTTTTTAAAACTCATTAAAAAGATATAGACTTTCAAGTGAATCCAGTAATAAAGGATATTTTAATGTGTTGTAATTACTAAATTATAAATATTATATACACATATTAAGAACATAAAAATGGCCAGACTGGGTCAGACCAATGGTCCATCTAGCCCAGTATCCTGTCTGCCAACAGTGGCCAGTGCCAGACGCTTCAGAGGGAATGAACAAATCGAGTGATCCATCCCCTGTCATCCAGTCCCAGCTTCTAGCAGTCAGAGGTTTAAGGACACCCAGAGCATAGGGTTGTGTTCCTAATCATCTTGGCTAATACCCATTGATGGACCTATCCTCCAGGAACTTACCTACTTCTTTTTTGAATCCAGTTATACTGTTGGCCTTCATAACATCCCCTGGTAATGCATTCCACAGGGTGACTGTGCATTGTGTGAAGTACTTCCTTTTCTTTGTTTTAATCCTGATACCTATTAATGTCATTGGGTGACCCCTGCTCATTGCATTATGTGAGGGATTAAATAACTCTTCTCTATTCACTTTCTCCACATCATTCATGATTTTCTAGACCTCGGTCATGTCTCCCCTTAGTCAATTTTTTAAGATAACCAGTCCCAGTCTTGAATCCCTCGTCTATATATTTACACACCAGTATTATACACACATTCAGATTAAATATGTGCACATTGCATGGGTATTTGGTTTTCCTCCAATGACACTATATATTAGAGTTTGAACAAAGGAAATGAGAAATTTAATACATAGTTCAATACCTTGATAGATCTGAAAAACAAGCAAAAATACCCTCACCCTTTCCTTAAGACTAAGAGCAAATATACGAGGTGTCTAGATACCAAGCTAAGCATTTTTCTGTAATGAAAGTGTAAAATGGATTTTTCTGTATTTACAGGAAACTTGGCTGAATTTAATATCTTCTGCATGCTCATGCACTCTGCAGTGCATCTGATTTTCATCAATCACTACTCACATATGCTCTAAAAGATTGAAGTTATTTGGTAGGCTAGCAGAGCATCATCATAGTAGAAATTGTTTGCTCCTGAAGCCACTTTGGTCTAGAACAGGGGTCTCAAACTCAAATGACCATGAGGGCCACATGAGGACTAGTACATTGGCCTGAGGGCCTCATCACTGACCACCCCTGCTCTGCCCTGGTCCCGCCCCCACTCCGCCCCTTCCATGAGGCCCCTCCCCTGCCCTGCCTCTTCCCACCCCTTCCCTGCCCCCATTCCTACCCCTTCCCTGAAATCCCCACCCTAACTCCGCCCCCTCCCTGCCCCCAGGGGGTGCAGGAGGGGTGCAGGGTGCATCAGGGGCTCAGGGCAGGGGTGCAGGGGGGTTCTGGGGGCGGGTGCGGCCCAGCACGCACAGGGGGCAGGGCAGGCTCCTGGCCTGCCTGCCCTGCCCCCGCGCCACTCCAGGAAGCGGCTGGGACCTGGGGGAGGAGGGTAGGGCAGGGCACAGGGGTATGTGTGCTGCCCTGGCCGCTCCTCCAGGTATCTCCCCCGAAGCTTCCATTGGCCGGGAACGGGGAACCATGGCCAATGGGAGCTTCGGGGGAGGTACCTGGAGAAGTGGCCAGGGCAACACACAGACCCCTGTGCCCCCTCTCCCCCAGGTCCCGGCCACTTCCCAGAGCATTGTGGGGGCAGGGCAGGCAGGGAGGGAGCCTGCCCTGCCCCTGGTGCGCCCCAGGCCGGAGCCACTCTAGGTAAATGCTAGGGGAGGGGGCCGCGGGGAGCTGGCGGGCCACAGAAAATAACCCTGAGGGCCACATGTTTGAGACCCCTGGTCTAGAAAGAGAATGCTCTCATGAGACTCAGAGTATAGTTTATTAAGGTCAAGAAGACCCAATATGATCTAGTCTGACCTCTGAATAACACAGTCCACAGAATTTCACCTACAACAAGCCCATAACTTCTGGCTGAATTACAGCCTCTTTCAGAAAGTCGTCCAATCTGGATATGAAGACTCCAAGTGATGAAGAATCCACCACATCCCTTGCATAGCTCTTGATTTCAGGGGGGCGGGTGGAAATAGGGTGAGACTAACTTTTCTCATGGTATTTCTACTTCTCTCCTAAAATGAAGCTAAGTAGAAAGACAAAAAATGAAAGTCTCAAAGGTTCAGTTTGGATTTGATTTGTTTTGGATGAAGGATCTGGTCAGTTCTATGCTACATGGACCAGTGTGCAAGCCCCTAACATAATCACCTATCTACGGTTTACTTCCTGGCTAAAACAGCGTCTCTCCTTATCCTCCATCATGGCAACAAAGATCAGTGGAAGGCCTTTGCTGACAGGCCCTAGAGTTAAAGATCCAGGAATTAGAGATGAGGCTTTCAGCAGTGCAGGGTCATCAGCCCAAGAATTTGATTTCCCTATTGCTCCAAAGCCAGAGTTTATTGACCTCAGGGTACAGTGTGAACACCATCCCTTCTTCCAGGCTTTGACTTGAGTGGGGTGACTGTTGCTAAAAGGCATCTAACTCCATTGTTGGGGAGTCTACATAAGGAGCCAGATGAGGCCTGTGCTCCTACAGGGAGGACTTGCCATGGCAGAGCAATACAGGTGATATTTTCCATCTCCATCCTCCTACTTGGAGGTAGCTTTAAGCAGAGCCCCCATTGAAGCCGTCACTGGGGATGCGTTTGTAATAGTCAGTGAATAGTAATAAGACAAGGACAAACCTTCCACAAATCTTGATCTGTGCCACGTGACAGGGGCCAGAAAACAAAGTTCAGGTTCTGTGTGCATCACACCAGTGTGCCTATTGCTCCTGACACAACAAACAACACGAGGAAACCATGTGCACATAGCTAAGTCCCAATTAATGGCATTTAATCAATATACATAAACATGCAAGACCCAGTTACAGACACTCATTACTGCTCTGGCTGGGCCTGGCAACTTTTAAAACCGAACAGAGTGAGTGCCTCTAGAAGGTTCAGAAACTATTTAAAGGGGTACTGCACTATAACACAGTATAGCCTCAGATGGCTGCCTATTTTTTGGGTAGTTAGCCATGGGCGGCAGGTGTAAGAGGCCTGGGGAGGCCAAGCTTCCCCAAACAGGATGCAGCGCACCTCCCTCTGGAGGCGCGCTAGCCCGCCACCCTTGGAGCATCGCTGCTGAAAGGTAACCTGCGCCTTAGCCCCACCTGTGCTCCTCCTGCTCCTGCTTGTCCTCTTACCTCATGGCCCTGCCTGCGCTGCTCCTCTTCCCACCCCTGCTCCACCTCTTCCCCTGAGGGCTGCCTCCCCACCCCCCATCCACTGGTCCTCAGCAGGGCGGGGTGGGGGGGTCCTTGGGGGAAGGGATGGAGAGGCATGAGTGGCAGGGCCTCGGAGGAAGGGGGTGGGGCCACAGACTGGGCGCTAGTGCTCCCCCCCCCGCCAGCCCCATTCTAGGAAGCTTCTGGTGCTCAGTGCCTAGCCTCCCCAAATGTGCGAGTCACACACCACCCATGGTATTAGCCCCAACTGCGGGGGATGGAGGGAGAATGTGACAGCCACACTTATCTTGTTGGACTCTCTCTCTCAGGGCTGTGCTTCAGGGTTTTCTACTGGCACAGGCCCTGGAATGAACGTAGCTCAAGTGTGACATGTGTTACAGTTTTATAGTCTGTATTTTTTAAAAGTCACATCTGTGCACTGAGAGTGTCTGGGGGTATTTCATAAAAATCGCAGAGGAAATAAAATTAAAATGTTTCAGAAGTTGGAAAAAATATTCCTCTCGTCCTCCCCGCCCTCACTCCCACAGTATCTGCAAAACACAGTTAAATTCTCTGCCAGGCAGAGTTCATGTAGGACAAGTTTCAGCCTGAAGTCAAATAAAATGATTTGGTTATAAACCGTTTTAAAAAAAAAAAAAGGAATTTATAATAGAAAGTCCAAGTGGCCCTTTGGTACAGTTTCACTGCTGTATGTTTGTGTGGATGTGGGGCTGGTTTGTTTTTAAAATTGATGAGTAAAATCTTTGAGAAGGTGGATGGGGATTTATTTAGATTTTACCAGCTTAGATGCTGCACAAGCAAAGAAATGTATCATTACTGCTTTCCTTGTATCATTACTGCTTTCCTCAGGCTTTGACTAGAAAGATAACACTGCTCCCACTTCTGCATCTTCACAGCAATATATTCGAGGTCAGACACTGAACGAATGATTATGCCTATTTTATTATTCATATAAAACACACGGCATTTGTTTCAAGCACCAGTAACTTTACAATGGTGTATTTGTTTTCATTGTCTCCCGACTGAACTGATTTTATCTACCCTATTGATTCTTATTTGTTCTGCCAACATTTCTATGCTGTCATTTCCAGTGAATATTTGTTGACTGATTCCAACTACAGATGATCATTAAAAGGTGAGGGAGAATGATGTGTGCTGCCTTATGCTCCTATCATAGAAAGGATTTAGGAATAACTTCCTGAGGATCTGATCCAAAGTACACTGAAGTCAATAGAAGGTTTTCCATAGAATTAAATGGGCCTTGGATCAGGCTCTGAGCTGAGGAAGGATCAAGGGAGAAATAGAAATAACAGGCAACCTTATGATCAAGATGCCTACATCATACTCAGTGATACTGCTCACAAACCCAGCCAAGTCCCTACACAAATGAAAAACTAGAGTACAGTTGGTCAAAAAAAATGAGATGTAATTTTATCGCCTTAAAATCTCAGGCCAGTTGAATCTTTCAAAATGGAAGAAGTTTTGTAAGTGCTAGTATGGTACCAAGAGAAAGAAACGGGCAATATAACAAGAAGCTAACCCAGATGTTAATGCCAGGAGGTTTATCCATTGCTGTGGAACAGAAGGACAAAAAGACAAGGTCATCCAGGGGAACCAGAAAGAACTGTATTTCAAAATCCCAGCAAGCAGAATCAGAAGATAATCTCCTGGGCAAAGCCTTACAACATTTTGGCATTGGGAGAGACAAAGCCTGAAGCAATCTAGTATACTAAAACAGACTGACACATGGGGCTGCAAATGGAAAAATAAAAACTCAGTTCTTATCAGATTAAGAAATGTGGCATGACTTTCAATAATGATGTGTGACCATCATACAACATTATAGTGCATAAAACATCCTTGCCACAATGTCCTTTTCCATTTTGGTTGGTTGAGGGCTTGGGTTTCCCCATGAGTTTATGCCAATATTGCACTTCATTGGCTTTGAAGGGGTCTTGGAGGGGCTTTTTTTTTTGCTCACCCCTCATCCATTGGCCATGACTCAGTTGTGAGAACATGACCTGCTTCAGGAGTTTATTTTCTGGCATTTGAAGAACATGATCAGCCCAGTAGAGTTGGTGGAGAATGATCATCGCTTCAATGCTGGAGGTTCTGGCTTGGGACAGAACACTGATGTTGATGTGCCGGTCATCCCACTTGATTCAGAACATGAATGATATCACCAATGGTGCCTCTGCAATAAAAGCCTTAAAGGTGTCTGTTGTACATGACCCAGGTTTTGGCAATGTATAAGAGCAGGGATAACAATGGCCTGGTACACAAGAAGCTTGGTTTGATTCTTGATGTCATGATCTTCAAAGACATATTTTTTTTAAAGCATCTGAAAGCTGCACTGGGGCATTGAAGACAGTGTTGAATTTCCTCATCAAGGTCAGCTTTCTGTGACAGATAGCTGCCAAGGTAAAGGAAGTGCTCCATGTTCTCCAGGGTCCCTACTGATCTGACTTATGGGAGTGGGATTCTGGTGGAGTACTTTAGTTTTCTTGGTGTTGAGTGTGAGGTCAAGTTGGTTGTAGGCCTCAGAGAAAGTGTCAACTATTTCTTGAAGATCTTCTGCACAGGGCACAGTCATCTGCATATTGGAGTTCAATGACTGATTTAGTGATAGTCTGTCTTGGATCAGAGGCAAATGAGGTTGAAGGGCTTGCCGTCCATTCTGTATTGGATGTCAAGTCTGATGGGGAGCTTGTCAATGATGAGGAGGATGAAGCAAGGAAGATGGAGAAAAAGAGTTGGAGTGATGACACAGCCTTGCTGAAGTCCTGTCTTAACTAGGAAGGGTTCTGTTTCAGATACCTTGCTGATGCCTATGACAAACATGTTGTCATGGGAGAGTCTGAGGATGGCAACAAATTTTGGTGGGCATTCAAATTAAAAGAGATTTCTCCAGAACCTATTGATTGATGGAGTCAAACGCTTTCGTGAGGTTGATGAAAGCCATGTACAGAGGTCAATGTTATTTGCGGCATTTTCCCTGAAGTTGGCGGGCAGTGAATATCATGTTGTAGGTGACTCAAGATGGTCTGAATCCGCATTGTGATTCTGGAAGGGTTTCCCTGGCCAAGGGGAGCAGCTGGATGAGGAGAATTCTGGCAAAAATCTCTCGAGGTGGACAAGAGGGCAATTCCTCAATAGTTTCCACAATCCGATTTGTCTCCTTTCTTGAAAATAGTCATGATCATGGCATCCCTAAAATCAGCTTGGATTTATTCTGAATTCCAAATCTTGAGGATTTGATGTGAAGTTGGTCAGTTCTTCTCCTCCATCTTTGAAGATTTTGGTGGGGATTCCATCGTTAGGTGCCTTATTGTTCATCTGTTTGATGGCTTTCTTTACCTCAGTGAATATAGCTGGGGTTCTGAGGTCAAGTATAAGCCCATATTAAAAAAGATAGCACAGATCATTTGGCACTTGATCATAATGGAATACTTTGTTAAGAAAAATCAAGGCCCAGGGACCATAAAGAATTGTACCCCCCTCCAAAGCGAAAATAGTACATTGACGCTCCAGCTGGGAGGGCAGCTAACACTAAGCTATCCTGCATTAGACTGGTAATACTTGAACATTTCTTTATGAAGTTCAGCCACAGGAAACTACAGCTGAGTGGATAATTCATAGTGAAATGTTTGATTGATTTCTCCTCTCCCTGTTTGCAAATTGTCCACAAGCAGATTTCAAATGAGTAAACTGGAGAAAATTGTAATGTATTTGCTGAAAAATTTCTACAGATCAAGAATTATAGGTAGATTCTTGCAAGAAATTCATATTCAAAATTAGAGCTGCATTAGTAGGATACATAAGTCACATGATATATTTCTTGTTCCCTGGGTCAATGAGTTTAACTCTCAAAATCAGATTTAAGATGCAAATACTTAAAAAAAAAAAGCTTTCTGCAAATATTCTCTAATGTTCAATTTAAAATTTGCTTAAAATTTGTCACTAGCCAGTTTCAAAAAAAAACAAAACAAAAAACTTGATTTATAGTTCCAATTCTTTTTTTAATCCTGCTAAACACTTGCCCCAGTTATATCTTGTGCAATGAGTCCCACACATTGTGCTTTGGATGGAAGTATTTTTCCTATTATCAGTTTTTAATTTGCTGGCTTCCTATTTCATTGGATATCTTCTTGTTCTTATATTATGAGACAGAGGGAACAGAGTTCCTGGTCTATCTTCTTTACCATTCATGATGTTGTATAGCCTTACGTCCACATGTTTTTGTCTCATCTCTAAGAAATAGTCCCAGTCTTTTTAATATCTCTTCAAAAGAAGGTTTCCATGCCTGTAAACATTCTTGACCATCACTGAACCTCTTCAAATTCAGTTATATCCTTTTTTCAGATCACCTGAAAAAAGTGAAAGCACTAGAAAATTGATGGGAAATTTATTAGTGATCTCTCCGCCAACTCCAGGTGGGTAGACGTCCACATCACGAGTAGTACATTGTTCACAGCCTCCAGTGAGTGGACTGGATTAGCATGGAGATGGAGTTCTGAGATAACCCTTGAGAATGCACCCTCCAAGTCAGAATTGAGAGACATTAGGGGGTGGTGTGTGGAAGCTAGCCCTCCTATTGCCCATGTACTGTATTCAGTGATCTTTGGTCTCCAGGGCTGTTGACCTTGGCACCTTTCAGGAGAATTAAATTCCTACACATCCACAAGGTTTGTTTCACTCTAGAGGTTATTAAAAAAGGCTTCCTTCCCTGATGACTCACTGACACCTGGAAGCTAACTGTGCTTTTCATTTGTCTCAATAGAATCCCTTCTTCCTTTCCCCTTAGCAACCAACTGACAAGCTTAGAGAGGCTAAAAGAAACAGGAACAGACATGTCAAGATGCTCTCTTTCTTATGGTACAAAAATGGCTGATTATGGAAACTAAATGCTGAATTTCTCAAGTTGAGAAAGGTAGAGGTAGGTGACATTCTATACCTTGGGGGAGCCCCCCATAGCACCCATATTCCTCATTTTTATGATTGTGATCTTACAAATAAAGCATGCCTTGTAAGGTATCAGGGGAAACATTATGATCTGCTGAAAGTCATTTATCTATCCATATCATCAATGCATATGAAGTTATGTGAATATGTCACTAAAACGTGCTGCAAGTTGTGGAATCAGCCAGCTATTAGCTTCCCAGAGACAACAGAGTCCTGCGCTTAGGACGGAAGAATCCCATGCACTGCTACAGACTAGGGACCGAGCAGCTAGGCAGCAGTTCTGCAGAAAAGGACCTAGGGGTGATGGTGGACAAGAAGCTGGATATAAGTCAGTGTGCCCTTGTTGCCAAGAAGGCTAATGCCATTTTGAGCTGGATAAGTAGGAGCATTGCCAGCAGATCGAGGGATGTGATTGTTCCCCTCTATTCGGTATTGGTGAGGCCCCATCTGGAGTACTGTGTCCAGTTTTTGGCCCCACGCTACAAGAAGGATGTGGAAAAATTGGAAAGAGTCCAGCGGAGGGCAACAAAAATTATTATGGGGCTAGAGCACATGATTTATGAGGAGAGGCTGAGGGAACTGGGATTATTTAGTCTGCAGAAGAGAAGAATGAGGGGAGATTTGACAGCTGCTTTCAACTATCTGAAAGGGGGTTCCAAAGAGGATGGATCTAGACTGTTCTCAGTGGTACCAGATGACAGAACAAGGAGTAATAGTCTCAAGTTGCAGTGGGAGAGGTTTAGGTTGGATATTAGGGAAAACTTTTTCACTAGGAGGGTGGTGAAGCACTGGAACGGGTTACCTAGGGAGGTGGTGGAATCTCCTTCCTTAGAGATTGTTAAGGTCAGGCTTGACAAAGCCCTGGCGGGGATGATTTAGTTGGGGATTGGTCCTGCTTTGAGCAGGGGGTTGGACTAAGTGATCCCTGAGGTCCCTTCCAACCCTGATATTCTATGATTCTATGAACAGCAAGGAGAGTAACCAACGCCCGGGTGGGGTGTCAAACAGCCCATCAACAGTCATTGTCCAGCAAGGGAGTTACAATTCAATGACTCACCTGCATGAGGCCACACAAGGGGAATTGCGCAACTTTGCCTAGAGACTCAGCAATGCCCACCAGACATGCCTGGACTTGCATTCTCCAAACACACAGGACTGAGGGTATAAAGAGAACACAGGGGCTCCATGCTTGGCCCTTCTCCTGCCCCCACCTACGCTGCAAGCAACTAAGACACTGAGAAGACAAGACTCCAACAGAGGAGACTGAAATCTGGACCAAAGGGTGAAATCTGTGTACTAAGGACTGCAGTATCCAGTGGGGTGAGAAAAACTGCTTAATCTAGTTGTTGCCCAGTCTAATAGGGTTGAGAGTTTAGACTGCATGCTCACATTTAATTTTTTTAGTAACTAACTGACTTTTTGCCTATCACTTAAAATCTATCTTTATATAGTCAATAAATTTGTTTAATCGGTTATCTTTACCAGTAAGTTTGTATAAAGTGTGTGGCAAATCTCAGGTGTTGCAAAGGCAAGTGTATATCCATTTTCCATTAATGAAGTGGTGAACCAATTAATAAATCTGCACTGCCCATCTTGAGCAGTGCAACATGATATATTCCTGAGGTACAGAACTGGGAGGGGATCTGGCTCTGGTGCCTTTCTCAGTGTGATTCATGAGTGGCTCTGGGAGCATTCATGCAATCTAGCTGGGTGTGTGGGGCTCCACATGCTGTTGTGTTGCGCCTGGAGGGGCTTGCTGCTGATCACTAGCAAGGCATTGTGAGAGAGACAGCCCACGCTGGAGAGTGTTAAGGGGGCACAGCGGTCCCACAGTCCCAGGCTGAACCCCAGGGGGATCCTGTCAGAATAGCAAAAGGGCTTTTTGTTTTGATTGTGCAAAAGGCTTCTTTTGCTCTCCACTGGTGTTTTGTAGCCCACTTCCACCAACTGCTTTGCACTAAGTCATTCCAGATCAGGATTTCACTCAGGGCTCACCACCCATGCAGGAGTTTCTCCCTATAGCCCTTTTTCCCCCAGCAACCACCAGACGCACCATCCTAGCACCAGAAACATGAGAGCAAGTACCCTGATGACAGTGTCACTTAGAAGCCAATAGTGGCAAAGCTATGCCAGCTGTTTACTGGCAGCCACTAGTGTTTTCCTAGGTGCACTAAAGGAAAGACAAAATATAAATGGAACATTTTTGATTTGGGTCCATTCACTTTTGAAAAAAAATCATTGCACTGTGTGTTATTTTGTTGCATTTCTTCTTTTATGGGATGTAAACTTTTAAGATATCTTTGACTGCTGTCACCTAAGCCCTGATCCAGCAAAGCACATGGTTAACTTCAAGCATAGGAGTAGTCTCAGTCAATTCAGTAGAGCTACTCCCTTGCTTAAAGTGCTTTGCTAGATTGGGGCCTTAATCTCTGTCTTGTAATACAAGGACCTGACCCAAAGCCCAGTGAAGTCAGAGAGTATCTTTCCATTGACTGCAGTGAGACTTGAGTCAGACGCATAAAGTACTTACATGGAAGCAAGTTGCATTGTTCACTTATAACAAACGAAAATCTTCTAAAAAGAAGAACATATGTTGATCACTGCATGCCTACAGTTACCAATCGCACTGCTTCTGTAAGTGACATGAAATGCTCAAGAGTTTAAATATTTTGCTTTGTACAATGAGGGCAGAGGATGAGGAAAGCTGAGTGTTCATGAAAAGGAGGCCAGAAGATGATTAGAGAGAGGAACAGTGACCAAAGTCACCTAATGGAACAGCCAGAAAACTCATTGAAGATGTGCAGATAGCAAGGGAGATGGTCTGGAGACAAGTGCTTAGATGGAGTCTGCCAGTGAGGGTTGTGGAGAAAGAAGGGGTGATGGGGGTCTGGTGAAGGTGTAGATGTTGAGGGAATATTCAAAATATTTGAGCCTTAAAAAAATGGATTCAGGAGAAAGGCTGAAGTCCTGATTGATTTTTAATCTAACTAATTTTTGTTTTTATAAATCTTGGTCAAACTGTTCATTATTATTCTTTTACCTAAAAACAACTAAACTTCCATTGTAGAATATCTTGCTTAGTCTGGTAACTACTTCTTTGTATTAGCCAGTTAATGGGCTTCTCTTGCTGCATTTCATAGCTGTGGGGCTGTTTATGAATCCTTTGTTATTGTCCAATCTAGCTAAAAGAAGAACTGGCTCCAACTTTGCCCCAAAACTAGAAGTGAATTGAACCCAAACTGAGGATGGATCAGAAGTTCAGCTAGCTATTTCTTCCCCTCCTTGTCTGCTAGAAGCTTTCAGGCAGGACTGCAAGTAATAGCAAAATATTGCATTGCCATACTAAACTAGCTGCTCCCTAGTAGTGGTATTACAGTACATTATTGGTACTAGCAAGGATGTTTTCCGACACAATTTTGCTCCTGGCCTACCCATAGCAAGGTGAAAACTCTCTTTGCATCAGGACTGGCTTCTCTAGCCTATGCACAAACATGACTGCCTAGAATACTAAAATTTCTCACGCCGATATACTAAAAGGAGGGTTAAAAAAAAAATGTGAGTGTACCATGTACATGGTGCTATTCCCAAAGTATTTTCCATATTCTTTGGCGTTCTGACCGAAAGACTAAATCCTGGGCTCCCTCCTACACACTCTTTGTTCAGGTAGAGCTATTTTTGAGCTACTGGACATTTTGCCCAAGAAAGGATAAATAGGATTACACCCACTGACATTAGATGAATAATTGGCAGCTTGATTAGTAGTCAGAGCTAAGAACTGTGTGTGGAAAAATAGGGGGAAGTGCCACAACCTAATTTATGAACCAAAAACAATAGGAGAAATTTGATAGAGGCATGAGGACACATCTTCATTAGGTACAAATGGTCATCTACTTCAAATAGGCTGATGACAATTTTCACTTGCTGGAGGATCCGCCCCCATGGAATGTACCAAAGCGCATTTAAAAGTGGGGGCGTGGTGGGCAGCAGGATATACCATCTTTCCCTCACCCCATTTTCTGATTGCTGGTGATAGCAGCAAGAAAAAAAGGAGAGGCATGACACATGGCAAACAGGGACAGCAATTGAGAGACACAGGCAGTATCTCTGTGAAGCAGAAATACCTTCCTGTGGAACAGAAAACATGAACGACTGCATTAACAGATGACATTGCCTGAATTCTACACGTAAATCCTGTTAAAGCTGTGGGACATTTTCACACACTATATTTACTTTGGCACATGTGACGCAGTGGTGTCCCATTTAGATCCCTATAAGTACCTTGCTAGCTAGCCAATCAGGGCCCTGCTGCAGAACAACTGATAAAGAGATTAATGGTATATATTGCTGACCGCAGTAGTAAGAAGTCAATTGATGACCCTTGGAAAGTAATTGGTAGGATTTGGAAATAAATGGAATGGTTTTTTGTTTTTTTTTAAATCAGGTTATTTTAACATTTCAACCATATCAACATGGGGACATAATAGGACACTAAAGTGATTTCATAAACAACTGAAAAATTAATCTCCTTCTTTCTTCTCTTTAATAGCCATACTACCATCTCCCTGGAATAATACTGCTTTATTATTGTTGCAGTAATTAAGATTGATATTCCCATGTTGAAATATATCTTATTGTAAGAGGATTCTATGCAAAAGTATTCTGCCTCCGGCACAAACGCATGCAATACATAGTGCCTAGCTCAGTAAGCAACACAATAGAGTTGTTTTATTCAGCTGATGTCCCTGCAGATACTGACCCTTCAAGAACGGCAATGGACAAGAAAGAAATGCATGAAGGTAGCGATGTTGAAGTGCCATTAGTTGAAAAAAGAAAAAAAAATTAACAAAAATGGTATCAGAACACCAGCCTTGGTAATGTTAAAGAAATAGCACTAGTTTAAACACCATAACACACATGCTGTGTCTGATTCTCCATTAACCTATGTTAATATAAACTAGGAGATACTCCATTGAATGTAATGGTGTTTAACTGGTTGTATACCAATAGAAGTCAGAAGAGACTAAGTATCCTCATCTTCTGGAATAGCATCACAGATTAAGTAGGGATTGCACTGGCTACTGTAAATGTTGCAATGACTCATCCTTCCAGTGCAAAAATGTTTATGCAGACAATACAGTATATCAGTATTAAAGCCCAACGTGTGAGGTTAACTAGCCGCATTAGTGATCTGTAAAGGAGTGCATTGTAAATTCTTTCATGCAGAAGTGGACACACCCTGGGATACATGTCCATTGGATAACCCAAGTTAATTTGCCACATCTGAATTCAGGATTCCCAAATTCATGTCTGAATCTAGGCTATGTTAATCCTCAGCATCAAACATAGGCATACAGGGCTAGATCTTCAACCCCATTGTACCTATGCCAGTTTACAACAGCTGTGACACTGGCCTGAGATTTATAAGTCAATATTTATAGAACAGCCTAAACCAAAAAACAACCTCAAAACTTTGAGAAAGTGTAGATCCAGATGTAAACGTTACCTCACCACCTATAATGAAACATCAAAGATAAACAGAGCAATATTCTGCTCTAAAACAACCAGTTTAATAGCCTTCAATTACAGGTATCAACAGGATTGAGAGAGAGAGAGAAAAAATGAGCCATTTAATGCAGGGCCTTTGACAGGAACAATACTGAAGGGGATGGCAAGGAAGAGATTCTGTAGACCTTCCTTATTCCTCTACTTTAAATAAAGTCACATACACAAAAACTGTTAATTGAAGAATGGTTCCCCATCTTTTTAAGCTTTTTGTTATGCAGCTAAACCTTGCTGTGAGCCTTTATATCTGTTAAATATTGCTATTTCCATTATACATGGAAGGTTCTCAGATCCAATAGTTATCTGACTGAAGTCATGGCTTCATGGCTGTGTTTATTACTAATCAATGCTGATCAACAACAAACATCCTAAAGACTTCGAGCAAAGAGTACCAATGCACACGCATGATTGCACCTGTCACCCAAGAAGGTGATAATCCAACTCACCTTAACACAATAGATCATAATGATGAGATGGTTATAAAACAATCTCCAGTTACGCAGGATAATGGATCTGCTTAAATGAATAAAGCAAGGATTTGAGGCTGTCTGTCTTTAACAGTTCCCAGTGTGCTATCTGTTACAATTGGTTGGAAATATCTGTAGAATACAGAGTGGGCCAAGTGAGCACTATGTCCCATTGACTTCCATGGAACCTGCACGTAGGACACTAAGGGCAGAATTTGGCAATGCAGAATGTGTTCTGTTGTCTAGGTGAAGTGCTGGTAAAGGATAGGGTTTCAGCCAGATCACTGAATTTAATATCCTTTTTGGAAGTTATTTATACAGCATAGTATGCAGATGAAATATAGCATATATTCCACTATATGGATTGAAACAAAGCAGATGTCCAATGAATGTCCACAACTAAAAATATTGGTCTGTCTGAATTAGAGGATCAAATATTTTAAATGGTAGTCAGAATATTTAGTTGTACTCCACAAAATACTAGAATTTATCTGCACAACTGTACATAAAACATGGCACACTCAAAAAATACATTATAGGTCTTTTCCATGATTATAGCATTATTTTTCCAAGGTCATTTGGGGGCAAAAGTCAGTTTCCCTTGGAGATGCCAGAAGCAGAGGATCTGTGAGATTAGCACTCATGAGCCATATGCAAATTTAAGAGACTATTGTCTTCCATGTGCAGAGTAAATTAGTTGAACATGGAAGTTAGCTCAAAAATAAATTCTCCATCAGAGAGCCTAGGGTGGCATGATTATGAGATAGGCCACTACATTACACAACTCAGCCATTTGTTTGGAAAAATGCCAAGGCAGGTGCCTGGTTTTCTATTTGCTCATGCAATAACCAGATTTGCATGCATCATCATGGTATCTGTGTTCAAAGACATATGCACAAAAATGCACACAGGGCTCAAAATAGCAATAATTTTCACTATTGCTATCATTTTAATACCCATCTGAGTTCGAAGATTCATCATAATGTTATTTTCAACTATCCTAATAAAGTTCCTTTAAAATAGACTCTTCCTTACACTACATACAGAGATTAGGCAAAAAATGCTCACATTTCTCATGTATGATTATTTATCCTACAATGACACACATTTAAGGCATTAAATTACTTCCAGCCATGGGGAGAGACAGCAACATATTTTCTTTCCTTGCTAATACTGCCTGGATGTACTTTTTCATTCTCCAAGTGTTTCGGCACAGATAAGTAAGGGGACAGGTTTTGAGACAACCACAGTATTCCCTGGTGTGACTTTGATATTCTGTTGCAAAACATAGTTTGAGTTCTGAATGCCATTCTAGTCCCTACCTGCAGCCCGATCCAATGCCCACTGAAATCATTGCTTCAGTGCCTGGTCCTCATAGCACTGGGAGTTGTGATAAATGTAAGAGTGGGCGACTTTCTACTTTAAGAGCTTAGTACAGCTCCTTATTCAGAAGGGCTCTCTCAAGGCAGTGTGGTAGATACGCTGCCTGTGGAATGAAGGGTTCCGGTTCAAATCCCAACTGCAGAAATCTGCAAGTTTATATACACAGTGAGTCAATTCACCGTGGTATTAGGAATCTGCTAGTTACCCAAAGTCGCTGTGATAAATGAAGTTGGGGGTGGGGGGGGAGCTCCCTTTGATGGGCACCCAGTCAGCCAGTTGGCTGTAAAATCCCTCTTGGTAGCTGTTCTCTGCTTGCTTTACCTGTAAAGGGTTAAAAGTCCCCCAGGTAAAGAAAAGGAAGTGGGCACCTGACCAAAAGAGCCAATGGGAAAGTAGAACTTTTTAAAATTGGGAAAGAAACTTTGTCAGTTGTTCTTGGGAGAAGCAGACATGGAACAGCAATGCTATAAGCAGGAATGCTGTGTAAAGTTTGAACCAGATATGAAGCCATCAGATCATATCTAGAACTACTTTTAACAACCCAAATATGTAAGTAAATTAAGACTGTTTAGAAAGACACAATTAGGTTTATTTCTGTTTATTTTTTAAGGCTTGTGGACTCCTCTGTGCTAACCCCAGAAGCTTTTGTTTGCTTGTAACCTTTAAGCTGACCCCCAAGAAAGCTATTTTGGGTGCTTAATTTTTGGAATCACTCTTTTAAAATTTAGCAAAAATCTAAGTTCCAGATGTATTTTCTTCCCCTTTTTTAAAAAACAGGATTAGATTTTTGGTGTCCTAAGAGGTTTGTGCATATGCTGTTCGATTAGCTAGTGGCAACAGCTAATTCCCTTTGTTTTCTCTCAGCTCTTCCCCGGAGGGGGCAGGGAAAGGGCTTGAGGGTACCCCACAGGGAGGAATTCCCAAGTGCTCCTTCCTGAGTCCAAGGGGTTGGGATTTTTTGTTGTTTTTTTTTTGCATTTGGATGGTGGCAGCATTTGCCAAGCCAAGGTCAGAGAAAAGCTGTAACCTTGGGAGTTTAATACACGCCTGGAGTGGCAAGTATTCATTTTTAGAATCCTTGCAGGCCCCCGCCTTCTGCACTCAGGGTGGGGATTCAGCCTTGACAGTCATTTTGAGTATTTAGCCAGCAACTTGAAAACAAGTACAAAAAGCATCTCTTTTTCCAGATAGTGGAAATCAGGGAGTTGTTACAGTAAAGTATAACCACCACTTTATCTTAGCCAAAAGAATTCCACTATCCACCTGGAATTGCCAAAAATCTCAGATGGGTGCTGAATCCCGAGCTTGTGCCACATCTAAAGCCCTTTTCATTGACTTCAGATCAGGCCTCTTGTCACTGAAACACAGGTACAAATTTTGCTTAGCTAGACTCAGAGGTTTTAGACAGGTGAGCTTATAGTAGTTTCTCCACACGTTTCAACATTTTGTGACAATACTCTTTAAAAAAATTGAAACATCCCCTAAAGGAATCTAATGACACATGATATTGTAAGTTAGACATGCTGTCATAAAAATGCAGACAAGACTCAAAACAGCAAATGTATAGCAGTTGAAGAACTATAAAAAGATACAGTATGAACCTCTCATTAGGGAGACACATTCCTGCACCCATCTGCATCTTGTCTTTCCTATGTATTTCTTTCTGGTTTAGTAGATTATGGAGCAGTTGCAGATTTAGCTTTGAACTTTGGATAAGCTGGTATCCACAACCTTCTCATGTTTTGCCAGGCTCAATCACTTTGATGGGTTTTTAGTGTTTAATCTACAGTTTACACTTTTTCCAATCATACACACAAAGTGGGACTCAGTCAGACAAAAAGTGTTCTGTGCCAAAAAGATGGGGGGGAAAACAAGTAACTAAGTCACTGCGCTTTGTACAAGAGTATGTTGAAGCAGCCAAGAAGCAGTAGACACCCATCTCAACACCATAATGAGTTTTATAGCAATTTTTATTACCTTTTCAGCAAAAATTCTTTAACAATCTACCATGCCTCCAGGTGGCTTTGGAGCAATAGTCCTTTTCCTAGAATGTATCTAATGAATGAGTTTACGGGGGGGGGGCCTCCAAATCTGGGGTACACAGTTCCTGCCTTATTCCATCTCTGTTTTATGTAGCTCCTAAATAAGGCTTCCACATAACACAGATCCAGGACACTGACCAGCCTTAAAGGTGTTCCAGGAATGTTTCAGTGTTATTGTGTTCTGTAGCAACAAGTTATTTTGTCCTATATGACAGCACTGTAAAGATTCCACTTTAAGTGTAGTAACAAATGGAATTTAATTCCTTTCAGTTTCTATTGCAGATCACAGTTTTCAGTACACTAAGTTAGCACAGATTTCAGAGTAGCAGCCATGTTAGTCTGTATCCGCAAAAAGAAAAGGAGGACTTGTGGCACCTTAGAGACTAACAAATTTATTTGAGCATAAGCTTTCGTGAGCTACAGCTCACTTCATCGGATGCATTCAGGGGAAAATACAGGGGGGAGACAGCCCCGCAACCTGAAGCGAATACTCACCCACAACCACACACCACACAACAGAACCACTAACCCAGGAACATATCCTTGCAACAAAGCCTGTTGCCAACTGTGTCCACATATCTATTCAGGGGACACCATCATAGGGCCTAATCACATCAGCCACACTATCAGAGGCTCGTTCACCTGCACATCCACCAATGTGATATATGCCATCATGTGCCAGCAATGCCCCTCTGCCATGTACATTGGCCAAACTGGACGGTCTCTATGTAAAAGAATAAATGGACACAAATCAGACGTCAAGAATTATAACATTCAAAAACCAGTCGGAGAACACTTCAGTCTCCCTGGTCACTCGATTTCTGACCTAAAAGTGGCAATTCTTCAACAAAAAAACTTCAGAAACAGACTCCAAGAGACTGCTGAATTGGAATTAATTTGCAAACTGGATACAATTAACTTAAGCTTGAATAAAGACTGGGAGTGGATGTGTCATTACACAAAGTAAAACTATTTACCCATGTTTATCCTGCCCCCTCTGCCCCCTGCTGTTCCTCAGATGTTCTTGTCAACTGCTGGAAATGGTCCCCCTTGATTATCACTACAAAAGGTTTTTTTCCCCACCGCTCTCCTGCTGGTAATAGCTCACCTTACCTGATCACTCTCGTTAGTGTGTATGGTAACACCCATTGTTTCATGTTCTCTGTGTATATAAATCTCCCCCCTGTATTTTCCACTGAATGCATCCGATGAAGTGAGCTGTAGCTCACGAAAGCTTATGCTCAAATAAATTTGTTAGTCTCTAAGGTGCCACAAGTCCTCCTTTTCTTTTTATGGGGAAATAGTTTTACTTTGTGTAATGACCCATCCACTCCCAGGACCAATGCCTGTGGGACACCACAGTTTGACTGTGAACCACTCAACTGTTCTCTGGAATGGTTTTCCAACCAGTTATGCACTCGCTTTATTGTAGCTCCATCTAAGCTGGATTTCCCTAGTTTGTTTATGAGAAGGTCATACGAGACTATCAAAAGCCTGCTTATATAGTGCCTAGCACAATGATCCCGACTGGGGCTGTAATACAAAGAATAAATCACAGTAATAAATAAGAGCACCACTTTGAGCAAGCAGGGGCTACATCTTTTGTGGGGATAGAAAAACCAGCTTTTGCAGAATTTTAGGTGTGTGGTCATAGTAACAGCCTCTTCCTCATAGTTACTACAGGTGCGGCACCTGGATCACCTAAAGAGGTGACACTTTGTAAAAGGAAAAGGAGGACTTGTGGCACCTTAGAGACTAACAAATTTATTTGAGCATAAGCTTTCATGAGCTACAGCTCACTTCATCGGATGCATTCAGTGGAAAAAAAAAAACACACCTCAAGCAGAGTTTAGAGCTCTCTTGCAGTGTTATTAATACTGGCTTCCACCTCACTGCAATAGTTAAACAAAATTATCCTGAACTTAAATGGTTGAACAACTGTGTGCCAAGCTTAAAGCTCCTTTTAAAAAAAAAATAGTAATTCTGAGCCAGAAAAAAGGGAATAATTCCTCTGAGACAAACTGAGTTTCTGTGTTACTGGATTGCTGAAACTAAGGCTCTGTTTATGTGGCTGAATGAAAGGCTCATGTTAAGTTAAATATGTTCATAAATTATTATGAAAGCAATAAATGAATGTGCATTAACTCTCTTGCAAATAGATCAGACAGTTTTGACTGTGTTGGTAAAGGCCTTTAAAGGAACTCTTTATTGTTGGTAGGAGGCCAACACTTCAGATCAATAGTATCTTTACCTATACCACTAACCTCTCTTTTTTCTGCATAAACAAGAGGTGGTACTTGCCACTAGCTTTCACTTCAATTATTCTGCAAAGTGGAAACTTCCTTTAATATTCACTCTCTCAGAAACCTCCTAACACGAGAGCTGCAAAGCTGAACCTTGAATGGCTGTTTGATAAGGGTAGTTATTTAAAATGAAGGAACTGATGGATAAATCACACTCCTCCAGCCAAGTAGAATTTTGTATTACAATACTACTCCCTGGGTTTTATCTACTCACCTCAGGACTCACCTGAGTCCCTGGAAAAATCATGGAGCAGGTCCTCAAGGAATCTATTTTGAAGCACTTGGAGGAGAGGAATGTGATCAGGAACAGTCAACATGGATTCACCAAGGGCAGGTCATGCCTGACCCACCTGAGTGCCTATGATGAGATAACTGGCTCTGTGGATATGGGGAAAGTGGTGGACGTGATATACCTTGACTTAAGCAAAGCTTTTAATACGGTCTCCCACAGTATTCTTGCCAGCAAGTTAAAAAAGTATGGATTGGATGAATGGACTATAAGGTGGATAGAAAGCTGACTAGATCGTCGGGCTCAATGGGTAGTGATCAACGGCTCGATGTCTAGTTGGCAGACGGGATCAAGCGGAGTGCCCCAGGGATCAGTCCTGGGGCTAGTTTTGTTCAACATCTTCATTAATGATCCGGATGATGGGATGGATTGCATCCTCTGCAAGTTTGTGGATGACACTAAGCTGGGAGGAGAGGTAGATATGCTGGAGGGTAGAGATAGGATCCTGCGTGACCTCGACAAATTGGAGGATTGGGCCAAAAGAAACCTGATGAGGTTCAACAAGGACAAGTGCAGAGTCCTGCACTTAGGATGGAAGAATCCCATGCACTGCTACAGGCTGGGGACTGACTGACTAAGCAGCAGTTCTGCAGAAAAGGACTTAGGGATTACAGTGGACGAGAATCTGGATATGAGTCAGCACTGTGTCCTTGTTGCCAAGAAGGTTAATGGCACATTAGGCTGCATTAGTAGGAGCATTGCCAGCAGATCGAGAGAAGTGATTATTCCCCTCTATTCAGCACTGGTGAGGCCACATCTGGAGTATTGCATTCAGTTTTGGGCCTCCCCACTACAGAAGGGATGTGGACAAATTGGAGAGAGTCCAGTAGAGGGCAACAAAAATGATTAGGGGGCTGGGGCACATGGACTTATGAGGAGAGGCTGAGGGAACTGCGCTTATTTAGTCTGCAGAAGAGAAGAGTGGGAGGGGGAGGGGATTTGAGAGCAGCCTTCAACTACCTGAAGTGGGGTTCCAAAGAGGATGGAGTTCGGTTGTTCTCAGTGGTGGCAGATGATAGAACAAGAAGCAATGGTCTCAAGTTGCAAGGTGGGGGGTTGGATCTAGGAAAAAACTATTTCACTAGGAGAGTGGTGAAGCACTGGAATGGGTTACATAGGGAGGTGGTGGAATCTCCATCCTTAGGGGTTCTTAAGGCCTGGCTTGACAAAGCCATGGCTGAGATGATTTAGTTGGGGTTGGTCCTCCTTTAAGCAGGGGGTTGGATTAGGTGAACTCCAGAAGTCTCTTCCAACCCTAATCTTCTATGATTCTACTGGCTCTATGTGCAGTAAATCTCAACAGGCTCCTCTCCCACAAGTGATATGTCCCACAAGTGATCTTTTGCAGTGAAAAGAAAAGAAGAAAAAAAAAGTCACAGCTCTGGTTTCAGTCCCCTGACAAAAGTGGCCTTACTATGGAATTCCCCTATCCCCAATTTTGCTCATGTCTCCCACTGAGCATTCATGCTAATGAGCAGAACTGGACTAAAAAGTTGCAAAGTTTGGATACTAATATGAAACACACAAGTTTAGGGGTTTCAGACCTGGTGTTTGAGGTCATTCAGCCACAAATGAAAAAAAATGCCCCAAATGAAGTAATGTAAGCCAGACTAAACTTTGTAACAAAAAAGCAAGAGTTTTGCTGCAACCTTCCTTGAAGGTCCATGTCCTTGAAAGGCCCTTTTATCTTTCCATCTCTTCCAAAGCTGGATGGTGTCTTGTACCTGCTCTTGCCTCACCCGACATCTTCAGGGGGTAGCTAGCTGTATCATGTCCCGCTCCCTTGGCCATGTTTAGATGACAGGAGCCTGGTGAGAAGTCCTGCTATCCCCTCAATTCTCATGGTAATTGCAGGGGGCGAGCGCACGAATGACTTAGAATCATAGAATCATAGAATATCAGGGTTGGAAGGGACCTCAGGAGGTCATCTAGTCCAACCCCCTGCTCAAAGCAGGACCAATCCCCAATCAAATCATCCCAGCCAGGGCTTTGTCAAGCCTGACCTTAAAAACTTCTAAGGAAGGAGATTCTACCCCTCCCTAGGTAACGCATTCCAGTGTTTCACCACCCTCCTAGTGAAAAAGTTTTTCCTAATATCCAACCTAAACCTCCCCCACTGCAACTTGAGACCATTACTCCTTGTCCTGTCCTCTTCTACCACTGAGAATAGTCTAGAACCATCCTCTCTGGAACCACCTCTCAGGTAGTTGAAAGCAGCTATCAAATCCCTCCTCATTCTTCTCTTCTGCAGACTAAACAATCCCAGTTCCCTCAGCCTCTCCTCAGAAGTCATGTGTTCCAGACCCCTAATCATTTCTGTTGCCCTTCGCTGGACTCTCTCCAATTTATCCACGTCCTTCTTGTAGTGTGGGGCCCAAAACTGGACACAGTACTCCAGATGAGGCCTCACCAATGTCGAATAGAGGGGAACGATCACGTCCCTCGATCTGCTCGCTATGCCCCTATTTATACATCCCAAAATGCCATTGGCCTTCTTGGCAACAAGGGCACACTGCTGACTCATATCCAGCTTCTCGTCCACTGTAACCCCTAGGTCCTTTTCCGCAGAACTGCTGCCTAGCCATTCGGTCCCTAGTCTGTAGCTGTGCATTGGGTTCTTCCGTCCTAAGTGCAAGACCCTGCACTTATCCTTATTGAATCTCATCAGATTTCTTTTGGCCCAATCCTCCAATTTGTCTAGGGCCCTCTGTATCCTATCCCTGCCCTCCAGTGTATCTACCACTCCTCCCAGTTTAGTATCATCCGCAAATTTGCTGAGAGTGCAATCCACACCATCCTCCAGATCATTTATGAAGATATTGAACAAAACCGGCCCCAGGACCGACCCCTGGGGCACTCCACTTGACACCGGCTGCCAACTAGACATGGAGCCATTGATCACTACCCGTTGAGCCCGACAATCTAGCCAACTTTCTACCCACCTTATAGTGCATTGATCCAGCCCATACTTCTTTAACTTGCTGACAAGAATACTGTGGGAGACCGTGTCAAAAGCTTTGCTAAAGTCAAGAAACAATACATCCACTGCTTTCCCTTCATCCACAGAACCAGTAATCTCCTCATAGAAGGCGATTAGATTAGTCAGGCATGACCTACCCTTGGTGAATCCATGCTGACTGTTCCTGATCACTTTCCTCTCGTGTAAGTGCTTCAGGATTGATTCCTTGAGGACCTGCTCCATGATTTTTCTGGGGACTGAGGTGAGGCTGACTGGCCTGTAGTTCCCAGGATCCTCCTTCTTCCCTTTTTTAAAGATTGGCACTACATTAGCCTTTTTCCAGTCATCCGGGACTTCCCCCGTTCGCCACGAGTTTTCAAAGATAATGGCCAATGGCTCTGCAATCACAGCCGCCAATTCCTTTAGCACTCTCGGATGCAACTCGTCCGGCCCCATGGACTTGTGCACGTCCAGCTTTTCTAAATAGTCCCTAACCACCTCTTTCTCCACAGAGGGCTGGCCATCTACTCCCCATGTTGTGATGCCCAGCGCAGCAGTCTGGGAGCTGTCCTTGTCATACTGCTCCCTTACATACAGTGCTACTCCCCCACCTTTTCTGCCCTGCCTATCCTTCCTGAACAGTTTATAACCATCCATGACAGTACTCCAGTCATGTGAGTTATCCCACCAAGTTTCTGTTATTCCAATCACGTCATAATTCCTTGACATCACCAGGACCTCCAGTTCTCCCTGCTTGTTTCCAAGGCTTTGTGCATTCGTATATAAGCACTTGAGATAACCTGCTGATCGCCCCTCATTCTCAGTATGAGGCAGGAGCCCTCCCCTCACAGATGTTCCTGTCTGTGCTTCCTCCCGGTATCCCATTTTCCCACTTACCTCAGGGCTTTGGTCTCCTTCCCCCGGTGAACCTAGTTTAAAGCCCTCCTCACTCGGTTAGCCAGCCTGCTCGCAAAGATGCTCTTCCCTCTCTTCGTAAGATGGAGCCCATCTCTGCCCAGCACTCCTCCTTCATGGAACACCATCCCATGGTCAAAGAATCCAAAGCCTTCTCTCCGACACCACCTGCGTAGCCATTCGTTGACTTCCACGTTTTGACGGTCCCTGCCCTGGCCTTTTCCTTCCACGGGGAGGATGGACGAGAACACCACTTGCGCCTCAAACTCCTTTATCCTTCTTCCCAGAGCCACGTAGTCCGCAGTAATCCGCTCCAGGTCATTCTTGGCAGTATCATTGGTGCCCACGTGGAGAAGCAGGAAGGGGTAGCAACCCGAGGGCTTGATGAGTCTCGGCAGTCTCTCCATCACATCGCGAATCTTAGCCCCTGGCAAGCAGCAGACTTCTCGGTTTTCCCGGTCAGGGCGACAGATAGATGACTCAGTCCCCCGGAGGAGAGAGTCCCCGACCACCACCACCCGCCTCCTTCTCTTGGGAGTGGTGGTCGTGGAACCCCCCATCTCAGGACAGTGCATCTCATGCCTTCCAACCAGCGGAGTCTCCTTCGGCTCCCTTCCCTCAGACGTATCATCTGGTCCACTCTCCGCATTAGTACCTGTGGAGAGAACATGAAAGCGGTTAGTTACCTGTGTCTGCATTGCTGGTACCCGGACATTCCCCCTTCTTCTTCTGGAGGTCACATGTTGCCAAGCTTCTTCACTGGCCTCTTGGCTCCGCTGTGCAACCTGCTCTAAATCTTTAGAGCTTTGTGCCCGTAGAAGCATATCCTGACTTTTGTCCAGAAAATCCTCAGTTTCTCGTATGCAACGCAGGGTCGTTATCTGTTGCTCCAGACCTTCAATCTTCTCTTCCAATATGGAGACCAGCTTGCACTTTGTACAGACAATTTATCTTGCCTTAGTCCATCATGCAGTTACTAACTCCTTTGGATTTCTGGCTTGCAACTATTCTTCACCCAGCACTGGATCATGGTATTCCTGTTTCTATGACACAAAAAAGAACACCCCCCCCAAAAAAAACCCAAACAAACTCTTAAATAAAAAAAAAAAAAAAAAAGAGATGGCCCATCTCAACACAGGCTTCACTGCCCAAAACGACCTCCATTTGATGGTGTATTTAGAAAGCCATTGTAAATTAACATGGCTAAAGCCTCTTACCTCCCTAGTCCTCTGTACTCTATCCTTTCACAGTCACGGCTGATATAATTTACCACCCTCTTTGGCACATGGGCCGATAATACATAGGCCCTTCTTTACTTCTCTCTGTCTTGCCCTGCTCATCCAGGCAGTGTCCAAATCCTTGTGTTTGTTGTTATTTTGAACACTCCTGGGAACAGACATGGCTGCAGTGCAATATTTTAGTAGGCACTGATTTAAATGGGCACCATATATATGCTACTCCTGGGGGAATTCTGCACCACTGTGCATGTGCAGAAAACATGCCCCCACCCCCTCAAATTTATTTGCTTCCCTGCAGAAAGTGACAGGGAAGCAGAGGAAAGCTGTGCTAGTGGGGAGAGGCTGAGGACACCCATGGTCATAGTTTGGGGGGGCATTGCCCCCCCAGAAACAGAGGTGAGGCATAGGGGCCACATAGGGTCATGTTCCACTGCCCCCCGTTTTTGCAAGCGCAAAGCTGCCTGGCTGAAGGAGGGGATCACTCGCTGACTGCAGCTGGACACTGCTTCCTGGATCCTAGTGGCAGTCGTGCTCCTCTTGTGTGCTGGGAGCCATCCTATTTTCTGTACAACAGTGAGTGCCCACGGTGGAGCAGGGAAAGGGAGGCAGGGTGGAATAGGGCAGAGGGAGAGGAGTGTGGGAGAGAGAAGAGGAGGACTGGTAGGGGGAAAATCGGGAGCCCAGCATGTGACATCCCTTGGCAGCATCTGGGTCTCCCCCACTAAGCAAGCCCATTGAGCCTCTACCCCACCAAGCCCTACTCCCCCAGCATTTGCCCCCCCCCCAGTCCTCCACACCCCTGCTGAACCGTAACCACCTTCACTTGCATCCCCTGCAGAGTGCCATTGCGCCTGTACCTGGAACTCCTGCCCCCCTAAATGGGCCCCAGTGCATCCAGATCCCACACTGAGCTGCTTACACCAAGATTTCTTCCCCCGCACAGAACCCTCTTACCCCACACTTGGATCCCCCCCCCACATTAAGCCCCTCTACACTTGGATTCTGCTGGTCTGAACCTGCCTGCTCACACCTGGTGCGTCTGGCGCAGAGGGGCATGGTCCCAGGGTGTTTCTAGGGCAGGCCTGGCCTCTGCATTGTGTCAGGATCAGCTGTAGCCTCACCACCTATTCCCTGTCTCCAGGTGTGGGGGGAGGCTACAGGGTGATCTCCCACTTCCATGCAGCCAGTGCCTTGTGCTCCCCACTGCCATGCTGGAGCCTCCATATTTATTTAAGGAGAAATACAATGTGCAGAATTTTAAATTATTGTGTGCAGAACTTCATTTTTTGGTGCAGAATTCCCTCAGGGATAACATGCCATTGAAAGTGGAATTTGACCCAAACTTTGTTCTTTTGGAAGCCCAGATCCGGGGCTGTTAGAGAAGCCATTCTGAACATTATACAGCTTTACTTCAACTACTCTCAATAAACAGAGATAAAAGCCCACTCCCCAATAGTATAGCAGCACCACAGTACGAGTAGTACAGCTGTATCAAGATTATTATCTTCACATCTTAAACCGTGCACATTAATACTTTACTTTGTTTCCAGACAGCAGATTATTGCAGCCTGGCTGCCAAACATGATTAATAACTCAGAGAGAGCCTTTGTACTGTATGCAGCATTTGCCAAAAACAGCAGAAATCCAAGGAGGAGGGTGCATCGCAATGACAGTTATTTCACAGCCAGATGACTATTTCTTTGTGATTAAAGAACAAACCCAATTACATGGAGAAAATTCAGTGACAGGGTTTTTTCCTGCCCACCCCCACCCCTTCTTCAAAGTGTTGCTTGGCATTCTTGAGATTAAATTTCACAGCTATAAAATAAACACTTCCAAAAATAACACGAGGCAATATGGTAATCCTGTAAAGTGGAGTCTCCATTAGCTTATTTTCCAGAGCCCAGAACCCTTGCCAGACTCAAAGTCTTATTGCTGCACAGTAAGCAAAAGATGATAAATGACTTTCAGTGTCAGCAAAGAAGGAGCTAGTGCTTTGGTGCAAAAGTCCAGCTTCACTGTATGTTAAAATGGATAAAATCTAGGAGAAAACCACCAGCCTATCCAAGGAACTAAAGTGGCCTTCTTCACTAGTATTCAATGCCCAGGTTCCTTCTGTTGAATATGTTATTATTAGTACAATATGTTCTCCACAAAGATAATATCTAAACAGAAGCTGATCCAACTAAGTACTAAATGCAACCTACAAGCATCCCCAAAATGTCTGCTAGCCTAATTTGATAAGTAATCCTATTATGCAATTTGACGCCCCTCTGAGAAACGCATATGCACTCACACACCACTATCCAAAAAGAGATTAAAGGATTTCTGGTAGCCTAAGCTCCGGCTCTAGTGGAAAGCATCTCCCTGTCTACACCAGTGATTCAAGTAATGAACGTGCTGTGGACAATTGCTCGGAATGGCTTTTGGTTTATGCTGTAAAATGCACCACCCTCCAGAACGCTCACAGCCACACTAATAACCACAAGGAATATTAAAGTGTCGTAAATGCTTATGGCTGCATTATAAAAATAATGGGCCTGCTGGCAGAGCACTCAATTAGGGCCCCTTTCCTTTGGGATCAGTCTCCCCTCCCAAACTGTCAAGGTTTGAAAAAAATCCCAGAGTTGCTGACCTCTCACACATGCAGCAAGACCCATCCTTAGAAGTGGCATTGGTGGAAGGCAGGATCTCTTTCTGGCGGGGATTTTAAGTTGTATCGGTCAGATGACTGCTGATTAAGTAATGCTTGATAAAATGAGAGCAAGGAGAAGAGCTGCCACTTCAGATGGCTTTATGTTATGTGAGATTTCTGTGTTTCTGTATGTCAAGGGAGAGCAGAGCTTTGGACGAACACCTTTTGGGGTGGAGTTAATTTTAATCTGAAACCTAAACAAATAAAATTCTGTGTGAATCTGAGTGAAATCAGGAAGGCCAAATCACACCTGGAGTTGCAGCTAGCAAGAGATGTGAAGAGTAACAAGAAGGGTTTCTTCAGGCATGTTAGCAACAAGAAGAAAGTCAAGGAAACTTACTGAACGAGGGAGGCAACCTAGTGACAGAGGATGTAGAAAAAGCTAATGTACTCAATGCTTTTTTTTGCCTCTGTCTTCACAAACAAGGTCAGCTCCCAGACTACTGCACTGGGCAGCACAGCATGGGGAAGAGGTGACCAGCCCTCTGTGAGGAAAGAATGAGTGGGGATTTGATAGCTGCTTTCAACTACTTGAAACGGGGTTCCAAAGAGGATGGATCTAGACTGTTCTCAGTGGTAGCTGATGACAGAACAAGGAGTAATGGTCTCAAGTTGCAGTGGGGGAGGTTTAGGTTGGATATTAGGAAAAACTTTTTCCACTAGAGGGTGGTGAAACACTGGAATGCGTTACCTAGGGAGGTGGTGGAATCTCCTTCCTTAGATATTTTTAAGGTCAGGCTTGACAAAGCCCTGGCTGGGATGATTTAGTTGGGGATTGGTCCTGCTTTGAGCAGGGGGTTGGACTAGATGACCTCCTGAGGTCCCTTCCAACCCTGATATTCTATGATTCTATGACGTTGACATTGACCCACAGGCTGGGTGGCCCGCTGAGGGGAGTCGTGGCGTGGGAGGTGGTGCTCCCTTCCCACCCCCCCAATGGGGGCTGGCCTAGGCCCTGCCAGATGGGGCTAGTACAAGCCACCTGGCATCACCACTAACCCCCTTCTACCCCTCAATGTTCCTCCATGCACCCATAGGGAGGCATGCCCCACAGTTTGAAAACCTCTGTTCTAGAGCATATTGAGCCAGTAAATGGAGCATCACTAGCAGACCTGTTACCTCATAGCTAGAAGGTTTGCAGGCACGCAGGGTCTGATTGTCCTCTCACTTACCCGGATGTAGCTATTGACTTTGTCTGAGTGACTGATAAAGGTACACCTCACGTGGATGTAATCTACTAATTGGGCCCTTGCATGTGAGTGGCTGTAACAGAGTCTTTACCTCTTCCCCATGTGGGGACATAGCCACTCCCTCATTTCCCCCTCTCTCCAATGGCCTTCCCAGGCTGGAAAAGTGATTTGAGATTCAGTCCTAGGACCAAACCCATGAAAATCCTACCCTTTTAGGGTAAGCAAGAAATCCTGACACAAGACATTCCCCGAGAGCGAGAGAGATCCACCTTGGGTCCCCCTCAGGTCAAACAGCTAATTAATTAATCTCTTGCCCAGGTCCTGTTCTGGCCTTTCCCCTCTTGGAAGCAGAGTGGACTGGGGGCTTCCTCTCACAGGCTCCAGAAGACCCAGCTGTGCCCCACCCAAGGAAAGGAAGTTAGCACTTGGTTCCAAGTCCAAGCTCTCTTTGCTCACAGCCGCTTCATCCTCTTGAAGACCCACTTGCAGAGAGGTGAACTCTCACCCAGCCTGTCTCTAGGCCTCCCCACAGACTCTCCCTCTCAGCCCTGCCACAGATGCACTCTCAGTCTTGACCAATCCATGGTTTCTCCCCACACCTTCTGCTCCCTGCAGTTCTCTCACTTCAGAGGGAAGGCTTCACCTTATATTTGCTGGCACTCTTTCCCATCATGCCATACAGCAGCCTAAAATTCCCTGTGTCCCTCAAGGCACTACATCTCCCAGAAGCCCCTTGCTCCACACCATGTTTGCCCTATAGCCTGCCTTAAATGCCCTGTATTTGGAGTAGGGAGGCGATGGCCTGCCCTTAAAGGGACAGTGCAGCTTGTGACAGGAGTAGAGAAGAATCATGTCAAAGGAAAGGCACAGCATCAGAAAGGAGACAAAAGCTTCAATCCTGCAAACACTGGAGCACACGCTTAACTTTATTCATCTGACCAGACCCATAAAAATCAGCTTGTAAATTTAAGCATGTGCATCCATGTTTGCAGGATTAGGGCCTAAGGGTACATCTACAATGCACACTCCTTACAGTGGTGGGTGTAGAATACATACCCCCTTGCGTGAGTATACATAGCAGTGTAGATGGCAAGGCACTGCTAAGGTGAATAAAGACAGGCTCGAACCTACACAGCTCTCTACACACCCAACCATTGCCTCCCCCCATCTATTTTTAGCAGTGTCATATCCCACTGCCTCCTTGCTGTTGGAGTCTTTCCCTGCCAGAGGGAAAGTCTCCTGCAGCAGGGTATGGCTCCAGTAGCTCCCTGCTGCTCGAGCTTTTCCCTGCTGTCCCCTCTGCCCACCAGAACCTTTCACTGACACGTATGGCTCCACACCAGTGTGGGCGTGGCCTGCTTTTTGCTGTGGTGCGTAGCTACATGGATCCTATTTGCTGCCAGTGGTGTGCAGTGTAGCCATAGCATAAGAGACAGTAAGGGCTTATGAGGACAGCAGTAGCATGTGCAGAAATGGATTTCCTATTTTCGTCTCAAAACTGGTTTTACTAAACTTTCTAACCCAGTCCAAACAGTCTTACAAAAATACTGAATATGCATTTACTGCTGGAAGGCAGTAAAAGAAAACGTTAAAGAACATGAAAACATAATTCACATGCCTTACAACTGATTGCTAAGCACATACAAGAGCTAAGAAAACATCAGCCAATACACTTACTTTTATTAAAGCCAGGGGGAAGGGTTGAAGACGAGGAAAGAACAAGCCAAAAAGAATAAAGGCAAGGCAAGGCTGGAACCATAGGCTTGAAGTCAGAGTAAGCAAGTGTTGTATGAAAAATCTCTCCCAGCTGGTGAAACAAGTAACAATATTTCGGTGAATTCACTGAAAACGGAAGCCTATTTTATTTTATTTTGGTAAAAATGACAGGCAGTTTTCCTGGATGGGAAAGTTCTATTTCATCGCAAACTGGTGAGTTTTTCAAAAGAAATGGCAAACGCCCAGCAGTGGCAAGCTTAAGAAAACTTCACAGCTAGTGGAATTTCAAAACTTTTCACTCAACCCTCCTTCCCCCCAGGAAATGACAGTCAATGTAAACCCAAAGCAGACGGCAATTTGATGACTAAGAAGGAAAAGAGACTGTAGGCCACTCAGCAGGTGTAAATAGGCATATGTCTTTGACTGTCTGGCAATCTAACCCAGTTTGTGTTGCAAGATTAAATGAAAGCTGGCCCATGCTGAAACTGGGGTGGCAAGGCAAGGCAAGGCAAGGCAAGGAAAGGATCCCAGGCAAAAAGATATGAACTTAAATCCCATGCAGAACCCAGTTCATAGTGTAAATGGGGGAATAGTCCCGCTATTGTGGGGAACTTTCCTGGCTTCTACACTACCCCAGTGAAGTGGGCTAGTGAAAGTATCTGAGTCCTCGCTCCCACTTCCTTTACCCAGTGGCCTCCCTGCCCTTGAGGACTCCCCTTCCACTCTCCTGTCTGGCAGAGTCCTCATAACACCAACATGGCTGGGCCCAGGATTCCTGGGGGGCTTGCAACCAACCCTGCTGTGGTCACCTAGGACAGGGGCCAGGGTGTCCCCACTCCGGGGTACTCTCTCTGCACTGGGCACTTCTCTGACCCACATACAATTTAAAGCAAATGCAAGTTATTTAATCAACAATTATTTTTAAAAAGAATAAGGAAAAATGGGAAAGGTTAAAGGAAACACATCAACCCGCTCTGTGGCAGGGAACTTCACAAACAGTGTCTCTGGAATGTCAGGGCAGTTCACAGTCTGTTCCTTGTAAGTCCCAGGCCTTCTTCTCAGGCCCTGGCTGTGCTGCAGGGATGATGTCGGATGGACACTTGCTCTGGTGGTGGCCACACGCTCTCAGGCTCTAAGTGGTAGGACCCTTCTTCCCAGTGTCGCCCCCGCCCTGTCGGGGTTACGATCCAAGCCTGGCCTGCAGACCCTCTTGGCTGAGGCGTCTCCCTGTGCTGGGCCTGCTGCCCAGGGTCCCCCTCGGCCTCCCCAGCTGCTCACTGCACCCAGCTCCGGACTGCTCCAGCCCCAGCTCCACCACTCTGTCTCAGCACTGCTGCTGCTGCTGCTCTGCCTCCAGCTCCCTGGGCTGCTTCTCTTGCCCCTCTGGCTCTGGTTGCTACAGCTCTGCTCCCGGGACAGGTCTGCTCTGCAGGCTGCTTCTGTGACTCTGCTCCCAGCACTCACATGCTTCCTGGGCTGCTTTTCTGGCCCCTCTGGCTCTGATTGCTGCAGCTCTGCTCCCGGGACAGGTCTGCTCTGCAGGCTGCTTCTGTGACTCTGCTCCCAGCACTCACATGCTTCCTGGGCTGCTTTTCCGACCCCTCTGGCTCTGGTTGCTGCAGCTCTGCTCCCAGGGCAAGTCTGCTCTCTCTGGGCTGTGCCTCTGGCTTTGGGGCTGCAGCTCTGCTCCCAGGACAGGGTCTGCTCTCTCTGGGCTGCTTTTCTGGTCCCTCTGCATCTGGCACAGCTCTGCTCCCCAGCTCAGCTTGGCCCCACTCTGTCTGACCCAGACAAATCTAGCTCACAGGGAGGACAGGACCTCCCTGGCCTCCTGACTCCCTGATTAGCCTGCTCGCCCTGTCATTCAGGCTGACCTGGAGCATTGGCCTGTCCCCATTGTTCTTGGGGGCTGTCAGTCTCAGGGTCCTGATTCCCCATCGACCCTTCCCCCTTTTTAGTACTGGGAGCTAGCAACTAAAACACCCCCACTGATGTTAGTAAGGGGGCAACAGTCCCCTTACAATAGCATTCAGTCCAGGGTAGGGGTGCTTAATCCACCGTAATAGATGATAGTTTCTGAACCTGTGCTGTTTCACTCTGTACGTAACATCTCAATATCTTTTTGTACAGTGCTTAGCAAAATGAGGCCCCAATCTCTGCTGGTAACCGCAATAGAAAGCCAACTCTCTATTGCTAACTGTTTCTCCAACAGCAGATGCTCTGTGAATGCAAGACATAGACACAGCAGAAGAGAGGGATAGGAGGGTTTGTTCTTCAGAGACCGGCACCCTTGTGGGATGTTACGTAAAACACAGCATTGTCTGAGAACTCTAAGCCCTTGGGATGCTGTTACCTCGTGATACTGGCAGAAAACAACTGCAGACAGGTGAAAATCTCCTTACTGCAGCAAAATAGCAGATTGCAATAACACTGTCAATTAAGCAATGTTCTTCACACATTAATCCAAAATGAACATTCCCAAAATCCAATCAGGTTTTCTAGTGAATAATTAATCTGTTTTCTTCTAGTCCCAAATATTCTTCAGGGGATTGTTAATAAATCTTTCAGTTCTTAGATACATACCATATTTCCTGATGAGCAACTTGGCCTGTTTTTGTTGTTTTTTGTTGTTTTTTTTTAAATTTATCAGTTGCAAAGTTCTGACTTTCTTCCACGCCTCATTCATTTCACAGCCCCCCAACTCATCCTGTCTTAAATTTAGCCTGCAGGAACAACAACTAGCAGAAGTCATTTCATCCCACCACTAGTTTTTGTTTGGGAAATACGCATCTAGGATGCAAACAGTTATCTGTGGGCCCAGATATTTACTGTGTTACAAATTCTCCCCAGGTATCTAAAGAGGCAGGAGTGAAAGCTAGAGCAATTAGAAACGTGGACATGTCAGTGTGAATTAAGTTATCATCAATAACGCTCCTCAGATGTAATAAGAGAAATACTTTGTGCTGCTTAAAATGTGATTCTTCTCTGACAAGTTATGTTACAAGCATAGCATTGTGGGGATACCATGTTTATTGTTGTTCACTTACTTCCATATCAAATATTCTCTGTATGGAAGTAAAGATATGTTTTTAGGAACATAGGACTTGCCATATGGAATCAAAGCAGGGGGTCTAGTATCCTGTCTCTAGTAGCAGGCAGGAGCAGATGCTTCACAGGATGGTACAAGAATGGTTGTAATGGACAATTAAGGAATAACCCACCCATAGAGGAAGATAATTAATGTTTGGTTTATGCACACATTGTATATCCCTTGGTATATTGTTATCCTAGCCATTGTAATTGTGGATGTTCTCATCACCAATGTAAATGCCCAGGATGATTCTGAAAAGGATTCAGCTCTTCAATTCATGGCCCAGATCCTCAGGTCTGGCTCAGCTAATGCTTAGCACAAGATCCAATGGGAGGGGAGAACAAGGTGACTTAAAGCCTTTGCGCTCTCCTGATCCTGGGAGCAGCTGGACCAGCCAGTTACAGCCTTGGGGCCAGACCACTAAGTCATCTGGCTAGGGGAGAGCTGGTGCTGAAGCAGAAATCTCTCCTCTTCACCATGTGGCTAGGAGGAAGGAAATAGCCCAGACAGCCAGAGCTCAAGAGAACCTGAGGGGTGAAATACACCCCTGTGCAAAGGGCCAGGTCAGCAATAGGTCAATGCACCCGTTAAGTTTCATGCAAGCTCTATTTTTAGGATGTAAGGAATGCGCAGGCTTTGGGCTGGCCCTTGTGAACAGGGGTGAGTTTCTCCCTACAAGCAACACACTTCTGTAAGCAGAGGATCACTGATGATGTAGTCCCACTTCCAATCTGTTGGCAGCATATTTGGACAAGAGAATGGGGATCCAAATATGCTATGCATTTGCTGGAAAATATTGGGTCCAATTCTGCTCTCATGCCCATAAGTTGTACACTCATATACCTCTATTGACTGAAGTAGAGTCACATCCAATTTACACTGGTAATCGGGCTTATGAGTTGTATTTGTATGGCCAACTTTGGGAACTGCGTTATTTGATTAATTTAGTGTGCTGTGTAATATATCCAATATTTTCAATAACTACAGCATTGTCAACCAGCTTTTCTGAATAGGTAATGAAAGCCTTGTACACCATAGACTATGATCAAGAACAAGATTTTTTTTTAAATACTGCAGGGAATAGGTTCTCTCTCTCTGTAGTGTAATTTACCTTTTGAGAGCCTTACTACATACTTCATGCTGCTGATAACATGTGGCATTGTGAGTGTTAATATTTATTGCAGAAGTAGCAACCACTATATTTAACAGAACAGCTTCCACTAAAGTTAACGGGAACTTTGTTAGTAGAATCAACTCACAGGATGGCTTCCTATTAGAAATAATAGGAATGCATTTTATTGGCAATGCCCTGAGAACTGGAAAGAAGTCGTTTATGCAACTCCTTGGTACATTCCTAATGATATTGCCAGAAAGTGTTATTTTTAAATGCAACAAGTATCATACTAAGGGCCCAACATGGGAACAGACTGCAGCCAAAACTGGGTGACTGTACAAGAGAATAAGAGGACATGAGTCACTCTCTTGCTCCCCAGCACCAACTACTCCGTACCATGGGCAGCTGCACAGGGGGCAGAGCAGACTTTGAGGGGCCGCTGTGTCCCCATTCCTGTGCATGAGGTAAGTGTAGGAAGGAACGGGTAGGGAAGGGGCAGTCTGTGGCTCCACCCATTTTTTACACAGGCCAGTACAGCTGCACAAACATAACAAGAGACATGGATGCACCCAGCTATAGGGCCACCTCCAAAGCAAAGGGAAATCCAGGAGGCAAATTGTGGTTCAGAGTAGAGCTGGGCAAAAGTTTTGAACCAAAACTTATTTCTGCCAAAGAAATGCAAATTTGGCAACACCAACACATGTTGTGAATTGGTGACAGTTCTGCCAAATTGTTTTGGTTAAAAAAAAAATCTGAAAAAACGCTAAATGAAACATGCTGATTTTTCAGTTCAGAATGACTTGGTTTCAAAATTTCCTATAATTTTATTTAAAGCCAAGCATTCTGAAATGGTCAAACTCAAAACAAAACATTTCATTCAGCCCAGAATGATTTTTCTCCAAATTTTCAGAATTGCCAGCGAACAGGAAAAAAATCCATTATTTGCCGTTTTGCTCTGAGCCATAACATAGTGCCCCAGACACAGGGCCCATGGCAAAACCATGACCGAGCCCATTGTGTGCGTTGAAGTCACCATCAAAGCTCTCATCAGCGTCAGAACAAGATACAGCCCTTACTATTGGCGTAGCTAGCATGGGACATTTGGGTGGGTCCCGACTTTGGGTGAGTGGGCAATGATGAGGGGCGGGTGAAGTGAGGGTCACGACGGATCCGGGGGCGTACCTCTGCCTACCTCCTCCAGTCCAGCCGGCCTTGCGGAGGGGCGATAGATGATCTGTCCAGGGGTCCCCCTAGGGCCCCACATGCGCACCCAGTTCCAGGAGGAGATGCCGATCTCCAGCGTGCACGGCTCCCAGCACCTGTCCCCGTTGCACTGCCCCATGCTGGGCTTGGCTCTCCGAGGCGGCAGGCCTACGTTTTTTGATGATCACTGCTGCTGGGCCAGCCACAAGGTGCATAGGTAGACCACAGTGTCTAGATATAGATCAGGTCTAAGATTTTAAGTATGATTCATGCATCAGATAAATGCTTCTGAGCCAAGCTACTGCTTCAGTGCTTTTATTTTTTGTCTCAACTTTTTTTGGAAGGACGAATATTTGTGTTGAGCTGCCGATTGAAACGATGGCAAACTTTTATCTATTTATCTGGTGCTTTGTGTGTCTCGCAACTATGCCAGTTATATAGCTGTCCTCCAACTAACCTCAACCCTGGACTGAAAGGAGGGAAGCTATGCTTTTAGGTGAGTGAAGCAACAATATTCTTTGCCAGCTCTTCCTTGGATGGTTGCTTGGCTGACTGCCAGCTTCTCCTTACGGTGCAAGGCAATTTTGTGATGTGCACTACTACAGAGTGCCTGGGACCAAGATTAGGGTGCAAAGCTCATTCACTTACTGTGAATTAGGGGTAAATTCCAGATCTTTGATCCCCCTGTTTTGTTCAGCACACACCAAATACCTCCAAGATAAGCATCTTTGGTGCAATCTAATGAAAGCAGCCATCCAGAAAGGGACATGGAATTCTGTCAGCTTCAGTACTCCTTTCACTCTTGATTTTAAGTTGCATTCAGTAGCCCTCAGGAAAATTAATTTATAATGCTTAGTGGTTCCAGGTTCATCAGATATGCTTTATTTAAAATGTGCTCTAATCTATGTATCGAAAACTAAATTAATGGTTTTTTCCTTGCATCTTCCCATTTCAAATAATATTGATCCTTTAACACTGGAAGTGCCAATCCCTCCTTCCCTTTTTTCCAACTCTTATAATCTTCCCTCATTTTCTTTTCAAAGATTGTACTTGAGAGGCTGCACAAATTTAAAGGACCCTCAGGCCCCTTTTTCTTCAATTACACCATTGAAAGAGCAATTCATAATGTCTGGCCCTACTTGCAATAGCCTAGTCCCTAATGGACTTCATGGAGTCTCTTGCTACTCCTTTTTGAATTGTAGAAAGTTTTGCAAGGAGTAGAGTATTTTAAAGGGGTGGGAGGCAAAGTGTGGTTGATTATAAGAATGTTGTTCTGATTCTGGTGGAACAGCTTCAGCAAAGAGGAAGTTTTTGCAGCATTCCTATAGGTGGGTAGACTCTGGCTTCATGTAATCTCATCTGGAAGCTAGTTCCTCAGTTGGACCCTCTCATTCGAGAACATTAGGTCTCCAGCTCTCCCATTTCATTCTGCATTGGTCTTAGATGAGCACTACTCTCCTGGCAATTCCGTCATCCTGCTAGAACAGGATTTTTCCCTAAAGTTAGGTCACTTGCAGAATCCTTACTGCATTGGTATTTTCAGCACCAGCATTTTCCGGCAGCGGAAGGCTGCTTCCTTTCCTCTCTGCCCGCCCCACACCCCTTAGAAAAACCATCCCACACTTCTGAAAATGATCAGAACGGAGACAAGTTTGGGAAGAAGCAACCCCAAGAGCAGATCCAGTGTCAAGGCTGAGTCCCCACTCTGGCACTTGGAGTGCAGAAGGTGGGGGCCCGCAAGGATTTTAAAAATTAATACTGGCCTCTCCAGGCTTGTATTACACTCCCAAGGAAACAGCTTTTCTCGGACCTAGGCTTAGTAAATGCTGCCACCACCCAAATGCAAAAGCCCCCTGGAAGCCAGGAAGGAGCACTTGGGAATTCCTCTCTGTGGGGTACCTTCAAGCCCTTTCACCCCCCTCCGGGGAAGAGCTGAGAAAGAAAACAAAGGAAATTAGCTCTTGCCACCAGCTAATTAAACAACATATGCACAAACCTCTTAGGACACCAAAAATCTAATCCTGTTCTTTAAAAAGATAAATTTTATTAAAAACAAAAAGGAAGACAATACATCTGGAATTTAGGCTTTTGCTAGATTTTAAAGGAGCAATTCCAAAAATTAAGCTCCCAAAATAGCTTTCTTGGGGGTTCAGCTTAAAGGTTCTAAGCAAACAAAAGCATCTGGGGTTAGCACAGAGGAGATCCACAAGCCAGAATAAAGAAATAAACCTGATCGCGACTATCTAAACATTCCTGTCCCAATGATTCCTTCTAGGTATGGAAGATAATTTTTCTTACCTGGTTCAAACCTTACACAGCATTCCTTCTCTATGTCCCTGCAGTCCAGAGAGAACAACAGACAATAAAGGGAAATTTTTTCCCAATTTTAAAAAGTTCTACCCCTCCCATTGGCTCTTTCAGTCAGGTGCCCACTCCCTTTTTTAAAAAACGTATGTAGGGAGGCTTTTTAATCCCACTTTGAGGTCCTTTCCCATAGCACAGTGCATATTCCCTACATTCTTTCATGCCATTTCATTTCCAGTAACATTTCAAAGACAGACAGACAGACATGTTGAGGTCAAGGTAACCAAGATGGCTACATAGTGCTTGTGGGACTTGCAAAGAGGGGAGACGGGAAGAGACAAAATTAAGAAAAGGAAATAAGAAGGGAGGGAGACAGAGCTGGAGTGGTAGGTGGTGAGGTGTATGATAGTCCTTAATTCCTGTGGGAGTTCCTTATAGACCTGTATAGTCCAATAGAATGAAAAAGAAGAGGACAACTGTTAGGGCAAGAGAGACTTTGAGCCTGACATAGTGCCAATCTCATTGGGAGATTTTCCATTGGCATCATTGAGGACTGGCTCAGGCTCTTTATGAGTTAATTTAATTTAATGAAGCTCCTTCCACATCCTGAGATTTTAATGCTTATTGCAGAAGGAGATTTCTAAGCTTGCATAGTAAAGATCAGCTCTGGTTCCTACAGTGGATAGCTGTAGATGGAGAGAATGCTTCAACTTCCCACTATTCTTAAAGAATGCCACACCAGACACGTCATTAACAGATATCATCATGGTAATGACTCTTATTCATATCACAGATGACTTTGGACATAAAGGTCAGATACGTATCTTGTTTCCTTTGATAATATTCAGGCTTTAACCTTCTCACGCTCAGTGTGCTACCCAGGAGAGGATTGTCTCCTTGATCCGATGCGCTCTTGGGGAACCCGTTAACATGGCTGTTATGTTTCATGCTTTGATGCACCTTTCGAAAACTTCACATCAAGTTGCTTAAGCTACACCTAAGAGATTTTGTGAACGTAGTACTGATGAAACTTAGCATCTAGCCTTCGCGGCTGGACTGTGCAGCCTTTGGTCATAGTGGTGAACGCTTACTGGAGAATTCCCACTGGCTTCAGCAGGACTACTCCTGAGTAAGTTATTACTGTGTCTGAGTAAGGGTGGTAGACACCAGCCATAAATGAATAGTGCCAGCAGTTACTAGGCTCCAAGGACTGAAAACAGAGGGATGTATAGTAGCTTCGGGTTAGTTGTGCTGTGACGTTAGAGCACTGCTGTAGGCCAAGGTGGTTTCTGGCACTTTTTAAAATTAAGTGGCAAAAATGTAACAATCCCCAGCTGCTTCCTCCTACCTGCCTTCCCAAGTGAAAGTGCAGCAGCCCTGACTTCGGGGGAAGAGAGGAAGAGGGAGTGGAGCTCCCCAGTAATAGAAGAAGCTGCTGAGAGACTGAATGACAGTGGAACTGGGTGGCGGGGGAGGGGGAGGGGGAGAAAGTTGGGGGCATTGGGGAACAAATATATAATGGGCTCTTCAATCTAGCAGACAAAGGTATCACATGACCCAAAGGTGGGCAGTTGAAGCTAGACAAATCCAGACTGAAAATAAGACGCAAGTTTTTAACCACTACAGCAAATTTCCCAAGTGTCCTGGTGGATTCCCCATCACTGACAATTTTTAAAACAAGATTGGATGTTTTTTGAAAGATGATCCATAGGCGTAATCATGTGGGAAGTTCCCTGGCCTGTGTTATACAGCAGGTCAGATTACGGTCCTTTCTGGCCTTGGAATCCGTGAATCTATCTTGACCCAGAGAGGCATGTGTTCAGCTATGGCAGGCCTAACCTGTATCCAGCCTCCAAGAATCATCACATAGAAAAAACAAGAAAATACAGTTTTTGTTACAATGGCATGTCACATTGTTCCAGTACTGGATGACAGTGACCCAGGGCTGTGTGTTGCTAATTGCTGTACTTCCACTGTTCCATCTAGACACTGGGGCCTACCTATGCACCAAGCGGTTCAATTGCTTGTGGTTACAAGCTACACCTGCCCTTTCGTATACTACTAAAAATTAACTAACAATTAAAATGAAGTAACATTATCCCTTATATTTTCTAATGCCTGTTTGGATAAATGTCATCCCTGGAAAGTAGGCATCTAACATTTCAGATACTGGATAGTTGGCATTTGGTAAAGCTAGTTGTCATTTCAAGGCTTTGGCAAGTGTTTTTGGATCCTGCTAACATTATCTTACTATCAGCTACTTGGCAGAAGTGTCTTTTTGTGCCCAGTGCCAGTCTCTTTAGCTATTGATTGCACATAAATGCCGCATACAGAATTTCACACAAACACAGCGCTGATACATTAGCTTCTGCATGATGAGGTGATACACTGGCCACAGGCCAGCAGGAGCACTCGCTAGAGCAGTGTGATGTCGTTTTGGTGAACCAGAAGTTAATGCAAACCCCTTTTTTTGGTTTTGGTTCATGCCACAATAATGTCTCCAAGCCCCAATCCAAAACCAAATGCAAAAGGCACTTCTCAGGAAGGCTAACAATATGTATTTATAGGCATTTCTAGACATAACCATTTTGGAGATAAGATCAGCTAAAAAAGGTAGGAACCTTTTCCAAAAGTGAACAATGGGTTCATTTTCAAAACACCAGGTCCCCATTTCTGAGCTGCCCTCAGGACTAGAATAGGGGGTCAGGGTTGGGCAAAATGTTTGTCTTGATTTTAATTACTTTAAGCGCAGGGCCTGCCCCGTCCCTCCGTGTATGTCATCCCAAGATGGGAGCTGCTCTAATTCTTATATATTATAGTATATCATATCAATTGAGTATAGGCAAGACAAAGTTTAAAATAATAATAATAAAATAATAAAAAAGATGAAGAGCTAAATGGTCTTGAGTCAATCAATGGCCTCTGAATCAGCAGTGTTCAGCTTGAGAAAACTTCCTGGAAGCCCCACACACATAAGACTGAACATCTGTCACATGTGATGCATCCTCTACAGACACACAGTGGGCTCTTTTGGATACCCCAGACATGGTTGGTCTTGGTGCAGCAAACCATGCATCATCTGAACCCCTTAAGCTGGTTCCAGAGGTGGCATGGGAGCCTAAAGCCAGATAGCCATTCATCCGGCCTGACAATGATGGAGGAGTTCCTGGTAGTAGTGGCAGAGGATCTCTCCCATTCTGTCCGCCTCTGGGAGCTGAGGATATTATCAACTGAGCATAAGTGTGCAGCACTGTCCAGACAGGATTTCTGCTACACAGTTGGTTGTGGGGGTACTTCCCATATATTCCTGAATAGTGGTGAGTGTGGCATTTTGCTGTACCTCTGCTGATCAGTTTGTTGGCTACGTTCTGAGCAACCATTCTCTAGAGAAGAAACAGAAAACAGAACTAGAAAAGGCACTGCAATCAATGAAAACAGGGAAAGGCTTCAGCTTTGACAGAGCATCACCAGAAGTACATCATCATCTTGGGGAGAAAAGCCAACATCAGTTATCTGTGTTCATGTCCTGCGTCATATAGAACATGATACCCAAGGTATGGCAGAAAGCTATGGCAATAGCTTTGCCAAAGCCAGGTAAAGACCACGCTTTAGCAGCCAGCTATTGCTCAGTGGCACTCCTGAGTTGTAGCTACAAACTCCTGGAACACATAATCCTACAAATAATTACACCTATCACAGAATAACTTTTGAGTGATGACCAGGCAGGTTTCCAGCCAAACTGAAGCACTTGTGACCAAATGCTAGCACTTATGCACATGAGAATGGATTTCAAGAGAAGAAATCTGGAGCTGTCTTTTTTGATCTTACAGCAGCCTCTGGCTGGTCTGCTGTATAAGATGTCAAGAGTTCTTCCTAGATATGTTGTCATGGCAACTGAGCTGATACTCCCCGATAGACACAAATCAGCACCTGAAGATTCCAGAAGAACAGATTCCCGCAAGGCTTGGTGCTGGCATGAATTTGAATGTATTCCCCAATGACCTACCAAACTCATGTATGATGACGATATCTGCTTGGCCTTAAGGGACTGTCACTTCCAAAGACTGAAGAGAACCTGAACAATGATAAGGCGGCCTTAGCTGACTTCTGCAAGAAATGGGAGACTGAAACCAAATATATCAAAGACTGGTCAACATCCTTCCACTGACACCATGCTCAGAACCAACTTGAGCTTAACACCTTTTTGAATGGTTAGCGCACAGTTCAAAGCCAGTGTATCTAGGGGTCACCCTAGATTAATCTCTCTCAAACACACACACACACACACACACACACCATCTCACTAAAAAGAAAAGGAGTACTTGTGGCACCTTAGAGACTAACCAATTTATTTGAGCATAAGCTTTCGCGAGCTACCGCTCACTTCATCGGATGCAGCTCACGAAAGCTTATGCTCAAATAAATTGGTTAGTCTCTAAGGTGCCACAAGTACTCCTTTTCTTTTTGCGAATACAGACTAACACGGCTGCTCCTCTGAAACCTTTCATCTCACTAAAGTAGACTGAAAGTTCAAGAGCAGGAACTATCTCCTGAACAAACTGGTAGGGTCCAGCTGGGCAGCCAGTATGAAAACACTGCTCAGTTTGGAGCTTTCTGCTAGTCATCTGGTGAATACTGTGCCCCATTTTCTTTAAATTCTGTCCACACTAGACTAAAACAGCTTAATCACACCAGGAAAATTATCCCAGGCACACTGAAGCCAACAAAACTTGTATGGTTAGCAGTCCTAGCCAATATTCCTCCACTTAATACCCAGCATCAGAGTGCTCTGACTCATGACCCATAGGGGGCCATGCCAAGCAGAGAATAGCTAGAACAGTGTGCTTCATTCACACCTTCTTCCCTCTTCTGCCCATCCTCCAATATACCCCCTGTGATGGAGAGCTGGCGTAACTATCCTGCCTGTTCTGCACTATTAAGGATGCCCCTTACCTAGGGGTATTCCCTGGGAGCCATTTAGAACATTTTTCGGAGTAACAGCCGTGTTAGTCTGTATTTGCAAAAAGAAAAGGAGTACTTGTGGCACCTTAGAGACTAACCAATTTATCTGAGCTTTCGTGAGCTACAGCTTATGCTCAAATAAATTGGTTAGTCTCTAAAGGTGCCACAAGTACTCCTTTTCTATTTAGAACATTAAATTTGTAATGGAAAGGTACCTTCATTCTCAGCTGTGGCTACTGTGTTCCCTAAACTTTGAATGACCTTTTTAATACAATCCCTTTCCATAATGCACAAGAAATTCTTAGCAACAATAGTAAGACTCAGATTCATAGATACTAAGGTCAGACAGGACCATTATGATCATCTAGTCTGATCTCCTGCACAATTCAGGCCACTGAATCTCACTGACCCACTCCTGCGAAAAACCTCTCACCTATCTCTGAGCTACTGAAGTCCTCAAATCGTGGCTTAAAGACTTCAAGGAGCAGAGAATCCAGCAGCAAGTGACCCGTGCCCCATGCTACAGAGGAAGACGAAAAACCTCCAGGGCCTCTTCCAATCTGCCCTGGAGGAAAATTCATTTCCGACCCCAAATATGGTGATCAGCTAAACCCTGAGCATATGGGCAAGATTCACCAGCCAGATACCCAGGAAAGAATTTCCTGTAGTAACTCAGATCCTACCCCATCTAACATCCCATCACAGGCTATTGGGCCTATTTACCATGAATATTTAAAGATCAATTAATTACCAAAATCGTGTTATCCCATCATAATATCTGTTGTCATTTAAAAGGGACATATCTATTAACCTCCATGGAAATTGTCCCACAGTGAGAGTAGAACTTGGCCCAAAGTGTCCCCAACAGTCGTGTTTGCACAGAAGAGAAAATAAAACATAGACTCTAAATTTAAAAGTAACTTTAGTCACAAATTTGGCTTTAGTTTAGACCATTTCTATAAAGTGCTCCGCTCTGTACTGCTGCTCAACAGTAGCAGAGCTGTGCAAATAACAGTTTTTTCAGTTGGCTGGCAAGTCTGAAAAATTGAAAATAATGTTGGATCTAACTGAAAAAATTTTTGGCAAATCTAAAAGCTAGAAAAAATTGTTTACTGTTTTTAAATGTTTAATAAAAATAAAAAGGAAGTTTCCAAACAAAATGTTGTTTTGTGTTGAAACATTTTGTTTCAAAAGTGTTGACAAATTTTGACCAGCTCTATACAGAAGTAGCTGAGTAGAATTTAATGGCTTGTGTTATACAGGAGGAAGGCAGTACGGATGATCTAATGGTCCCATCTGGCCTTAACATCTATGAAAATAATACAGAACAGTCAATAACTAAAATGATCATAGATTATATTTCTGTGGTACCTATCTGCTAGAATTCCCCGGGACCATTCAGTAATATATTAAAACATGACACAGATAAAGCATTTAGAACATCAGAATGTGTGAGAACAATGTGGTCTAGTAGTCTGAGAAGAGGACTGGGAACCAAGAACTTCCAACCTGTAATCCCAGTCCTGGTAGTTGGGCTAGTGACACTTTGGTGATGCTGAGCTTGCTTTTCTGCCTTAGATCCCCTATCTCTGAAGGGAGGATAATAAACACTTACCAACCTATGCACAAGATTGCTGAAGACAAATTAATGTTTGTCTGGCACATGGAAGATCCAAACTGATTATTACAGTAAGCAAAATTATTTGCAAACACTTTCTAAGCCATTCTTAAGAAACAATTTTTTTAAAAGAGACACATCTATTCTTTTAAAGAGGCAAATGTAAATACATTTCAAGCATTACACTATTATAAACTAATAAAACCCCAATTTTAATAAGAAAATCATTATTTTGTAATAGCATTTTAGGCCACTCCACTGCAACTCCACCAGTTTTCCACACAGGAAGCAAATCCCTATGTTTAAAATATTGACTATGTAATTTTAATTTTTGGGCATGATGCAATATGAGTGAAATTCACCTCCACAGTGGTGACTGGGAAATACATAATGCGTCATCTTCATCCCTTAATGTGGAACTGTAGTGTTGCATTGGGGTGAATTTCACTCAGGGTCCTGAGATTAGGATTGCAGAACACAGATTAAGGAACATTTATGGGCAGGTTCAAAAGGTTATTAGAGCTTTGGGGGAGGGCAGGAGGGAGGAAATCAAAAACTGAGTTCAAGTATAATTTATTGGGGCGACATGTACAGTATGACAAAGTGGCAGGTCTGTAAAAATTTACTCAGACAGAGCCTTATCCAAAGCCCACTGAAGTCAATGGGCATCTTTCCACATCTTTCCATAAATCTGACATTCCTGGAGCTAAGCAGTGTTTTCTTGCCCCTAACTGAGTTAACTGACATTTGAACGAATGAATGCCAGGGGCTGGGGACTGAGAGTCAATGACCTATAAGCACCAGGGTTTGAGAGCGGGAGCTAAAGTCAGTGGGGTTTTTCCGCTTTACTACAGAAGAAGATCTAGGCCTCATAAGTTTTGACTCCACATTAGCAATAGATACATGGTCTGCTTCTTATATACAGTAAACTCTTAAAGTGAGGTGTGGTCTTTTACACTGCCAAAGGGTGTGAAAGGGCCTTAGGGCAAATTAGAATCAGGCTCACAGTGTATCTAGTGGCAATAAGTTGAGAACATTTACCATGATGTCTAGTAGATTTATGAAGAGCATCTTCACACAGTGATTGTCTTCCTCCAATGTGGGAATAAGTCTGATCTAAAGCCTAATTAAAAGTGCTTAGCTTTTCCATTTTCCCGTTGAAACCACCTGCCCAGGGCTTTGAATGCAGGCACCATTGTGAAAAGCTTTTAACGGGAACCCAGTGAGCCTTTATTTATTTGGACACATCAATAGTAAACTAAAATTTTCAGACTACATTTCTATGTCCTTTATGAAAAAGTAATGAAGTTTTTATCTATGAGCTGGGTATTTATAGCGCTTCATGAATTTAGAATGAGTAGGAGCAAAGGGTTTTTTGAGAGCTAGCAGAACAATGGAGAATAAAGCATAAAGATCGGACTTAAACTTCTGATGTGATGGTTTCACTTCTTTTGATTCTAATTAGCTTCATGGCACCTTATAAGGAAGGCCTTGAAATATATCGTTTTTTTAACTTCACTCATTGAACTCCCGCACAGTTTTGCCTGCATAAAAAAACCTCAGATTTTATCACCATAAGAGTCCATTATGATCATCTAGCCGGACATAGGCCAGAGACTTTCATCCAGTCAGAAGACCCAGACAAAAAACACATGGCATGTTGAGATTGATAAGTGCACAGTACACATAGCTTCTGAGGAGAAGGCTTGAACTGATGGGTTTTGGGTTGCAAGGGCTAATATCTGGTCCTCTTAAGCCACCAGGGGAGCATCAAGGTAACGGTGTCACAGTCAAACCAATTAATACAGCCCAGGCCTCATTAAAAAACTCTAATGTGCCCTACTTAGTTGTTTGCTCTTGTCAAGGTTCCTCCCCCACTCTGAACTCTAGGGTACAGATGTGGGGACCTGCATGAAAACCTCCTAAGCTTACTTTTACCAGCTTAGGTTAAAACTTCCCCAAGGTACAAATTAATTTTATTCTTTGTCCTTGGAATATCCACTGCCACCACCAAACTCTAACTGGGTTTACTGGGAAACGTAGTTTGGACACGTCTTTCCCCCCAAAATCCTCCCAACCCTTGCACCCCACTTCCTGGGAAAGGTTTGGTAAAAATCCTCACCAATTTGCATAGGTGACCACAGACCCAAACCCTTGGATCTGAGAACAATGAAAAAGCATTCAGTTTTCTTACAAGAAGACTTTTAACAGAAATAGAAGTAAATAGAGGTAAAGGAATCACCTCTGTAAAATCAGGATGGTAGATACCTTACAGGGTAATTAGATTCAAAACAGAGAGAATCCCTCTAGGCAAAACCTTAAGTTACAAAAAAGACACACAGACAGAAATAGTCATTCTATTCAGCACAATTCTTTTCTCAGCCATTTAAAGAAATCATAATCTAACACATACCTAGCTAGATTACTTACTAAAAGTTCTAAGACTCCATTCCTGGTCTATCCCCGGCAAAAGCAGCATACCGACAGACACAGACCCTTTTTTTCTCTCCCTCCTCCCAGCTTTTGAAAGTATCTTGTCTCCTCATTGGTCATTTTGGTCAGGTGCCAGCGAGGTTACCTTTAGCTTCTTAACCCTTTACAGGTGAGAGGATTTTTCCTCTGGCCAGGAGGGATTTTAAAGGGGTTTACCCTTCCCTTTATATTTATGACAGCTCTCTAAGATTCAAACTATGGCTTTGCTATGAGCCCCAAATAAGGGACGATATCTTGTATTGCCCCTGAAGGTTTATGGGAGTGAGATTAAGATTTAGGAAATCACAATTTCTATCCAGTCCCCCATCTGCTTTGGGGAGACTGCACAGTGTTTATACGCAGTCACCTACATGCAGAGTGGGGATGGGGAGAATAGCAACTCAGCAGAGCTACCTATAATGCAGATTAGCAGTGCAGGGGCATGACGGGGCATCTGGTGCCCCACTGTGCTCCTGGGCCACCTTGCCAGCCAGGTTACTATTCAACCCCACCTAAATCAGCAAGGACTAGATTATATTTTGGGAGACATCAGACAATCGCTGTGAACAAATAAAGAACAGTTGTGACAAACACAAGCACAGAGCCACACAACTGACAAGGCGCACTATGAGATTTTTTTTCCCCCTTCATCCATAGCATCAGTTTGTGCTTCCAGAGGGCCCAGTGGTCTGATCCAGCAAACCCTGGGTTCCTGTCCCATCCAGGTCCTCTTCCATCTGAAGAGTGGTGGCCACATTGTGAGTCCTCAAACACAGATGGAGTTATAGAAAAGAGTGAAATGGGGGAGGGCTTTAGAGCTCTAGCCATGATGCTGAGGTCAATCTCATTGGGAAAATGGCAACTTTATGTTTCAAAGTTCAAACAATCCATGCAGGGTAGAGGAAGGTAGATGCTATGCTTTTCCTGAGCATGCCATTGGAATGTTTCATTTATTTGCACGGAAGCATCAAGAGTGGTTCCAAACTACAATATAGGCCTATGTCCTTTATGAGAAAATAATGTGGATTTTATCTCTGAGCTGTGTATTTATGACTCTTCATGAATTGGGCATGAGTGACAGCAATGTTTTACGAGAGCTAGCAGAAGAATAGTAAATGAAGCATGAGTAGGTGGACTGCAGACACACTTTTGATATGATGGTTTGATGAACATGATGAGGGAATGTTCCCTTTTGGTTAAAAAGGCTAATACTTCTAACTGCAGCAATGAGGTCTTGCAACAGCAGCAGTGCATTACCTTACAGTTCTGAGCAGGAGACCAAAGCCTGGGGAATGTACTTTTAAAGATATCTGAACATTTTCATGACAAAAGAAATATCTGCACAAATGAAAGGAGAACAGGCCACAGGGATCCATTACCCAGCCCCAGGGAGACAGAGGCTATCTAAGGCAGTGGTTCTCAAACTTTTGTACTGGTGACCCCTTTCACATAACAAGCCTCTGTGTCCGACCCCCCCCCCTTTTAAATTAAAAACACTTCTTTACATATTTAAACACCATTATAAATGCTGGAGGCAAAGTGGGGCTTGGGGTGGAGGCTGACAGCTTGCGACCCCCTTAACGGTCCCAACCCCCGGTTTGAGAACCCCTGATCTAAGGTGAAGCTCTCATTGCGGTGAGAGGGTGTCGATAGTATACGCCATTCTTACAAAAACCCACAAAGAAAAAGGTTGCAACTTTTTATTTCTTGATTGGAAGGTGGTAGGATCTAGCCAGCTAAACTGAGACCAGCTTCCCCTAGCTATTGTGCAATGCTGGACACGCTTGAAGCAGACCGCTCTCACCATTAAAAAGTCAGCATTTGCCAATATTCATCAGGCCATGGTATCTGAGACACTGGTTTTTCCCTGTATTGTACTTAGAACAGGAAGTAATTCTGCAATATCTATTGGAAAACGTTGGCTATTTCAATGGAGACCAAGGTAGTTAATATGAGAAACAGTTATGAGAAATAACTGACAAGACCAGAGGTGCTGGGGCTCGGCCCTGGCCAGCCCTGTCACAAATTAAGCATTGATCAGACATCACATACATCCAGTCTGGGGCTTCTGCCAAGACTGAGCCCCATCAGTTGAAGAAGGAGCCCCGGTACCGAACAAAGTGAGGTCAGACTAGATAGAGTTGTCAGCCCCACTAATTGTGACAAATGAGTCCCAGGACTGTCAGGATAATGCTGTCAAATTACTGCAGTGCTGTCCTTGTTTAACACAAGGGTCTATATTTGCACTAACTTTTTTGTGCCCCAATTTTTGTCTTGTGTGCCTTGATTTGTTAAGTAACATTCTGCCCTGAGGAAAAGGAACTGTAATGAGCTATCAACTTTCTGAAGTCTTTCTATGCAACTGAATTCAAACTTTAGTTATTCTCCTTCACTAGATAATCTTTTTCCTTATTAAAAAAAACAACAACAACAACAACAACCCCTGTCCTCAGCCATTCCACTGTTGTTACAATAGTGTTACAATAATAGGACTAATAATATAAATAACCAGTATTCCAAAGCTAGCACTCAACACCCAGAGAATGAACTACATTGTAACCTAAAGAGCCCTTTCTTTAAGCAAAGTGACAGTTTTGTGCAAGCTTCTTTTACCATTTCTAAATGTGTATGTTCTGATGGGATTAAAGATGTATTCCAACTATGAGTAAAGAATATCCTTAATGACGGATTCACCTCTGGCTATATAATTAAGCAATAAGACATGACAGGCAGCGCATCGTAGGGGATTTTTGCACGCCTCAGGTACACTGAAGTATAATGGTGAAGGCCAAGCAATATCAACCCCCTAAGAAGTATAATAATCCCAGCAATGTACTGCTTCATTATACCGGACAAAAGTACTGGAAGAAAAATCCCATCTTATGAATTTCCAGTACATAATGTTGTTAGCCAATCAGAGACGGCCATTTGCTTCCGAAGTTCTAATGTTCCCAAGCATTTGGAGCAAAATTCACCCCCGCTGAGTAAAGCCCAAGTAATCAGGCTTTATACTGAACACACACAAGCATTTCTCTTCTATTTGCCAGTGAACAGTGTCATTTTATAGCTGCTAATAATCAGCCAAATCCTGCAAAAGTCCCTGAAGGCAGCAAGAATGAATGTAGCCCTGGGACACTAGAGGGCAGGATGCAAGGAACCAGCATAACAGTCACTCCTCTTTAGCTTGTTGCGGACACAGCTTCATCAGGTGTGTTTTAAGGGTGGGAAACTGAGGACTGGAAATATGTCCCCTATGTAAAGCCACCAGCCAAACCACCTCCCCACATCACAAGCCTCGGGGGCTACTGATACTTTGGGGTGGCAGTAATGGCCACAAGGCAACTCTAATGGCACCTGGGGTCACAAGTGAGATGGTAGGATCCCATTCACAATCACATCTTGATTCTGCAACATGTATGTTGGCACAAAGTCAGCCTGCGTACGTTCCCGCCTAGCTGTGCGGCCGACTGTGGTAGAAAGATGGATTTGGCATAGAGTCCATCTGCTATTCTTTCTGTACTATCCCCAACACGCTCTGCTGTAGCTCTATATTCCTGGAGCCTCACGGTTCCAAAAGTCACTAGTGATTGTGGGTGCCTGAGTTTTTGGGTGCCCAAGTCAAGACATCTTCAATGGGCCTGATTTTTAGAGGGAGGGTGCTTTAAGGCATCTCACATTGTGCACTCAGAAATGGAAATGCCCAAAATGACTGGTCACTTTTGAAAATGGATTCCCTTGGAAACGGATGTCCCTGAATCAGAAGCTCAGGTCATGTGTTTTGCTGTAAAAAAAGACAGCCTGCACATTTTCTGTCTCCCAAAAACCAGAATGCAAATTGACTCCATGTGAGATCTGGATGTGTAACACATACACACCATGCAAATCATTTAAAAAAAAAACAAAACAAAAATTCTCGCTTGGGAAATATTCCTTCAGCTCACAAAAGGCTAAATCAGATGATCAAACATGACACACAATGAAATATCTAAACCACTCAGAAATACTAATATAATCTATTCACAGTGAGCGTTCTGCATCTAGGAGGCATTCTTGCATTAAATTATAAAGGGATATAAACCATCACAGGAAAAAATATGAGTTAATCCAAGCAGAATTTTTACACTTATTGGTGTCATTAAAGGCTTTATTCAAAAGTAGAAGTAGGAGTTTTTCCAACTGATATTACATTATTAAAATGTCTTGATTTGTCTGCAGATTTCTTCTCTGTTACTCTCCTGTACATTTAACGGTTCCTTACTATACTGTACTTCTCTGGTAGGGAAGCAATGTGAAAGAGATCACAGGGTAAGGCCCCAATTCACAGAGGAATCCCTGATCAGGACAGCACTTTTGCATGTGCTTAACTTTGAGCGCATGCTTAAGTCCCATTAAAATTAATGATGGTCTACTTTGAAGTCAGTGGAACTTAAGGCATGCTTCAATCCATCCCTTTTAAGCCTGTATTAAGTGCTTTCCTAAACTGGGCCCTTAACCAATACACTGTGCTATCTGGAGGTTAGTGAGAAGGATCCCAACCCGGGAATGAGCTTCTGAATTTGCTGTTACCACTGAAGAAAGATCTTGGAGTCTCTGTGGATAGTTCTCTGAAAACATCCACTTAATGTGCAGCAGCAGTCAAAAAAGCTATCAGAATGTTCGGAACCATTAGGAAAGGAATAGATAATAAGACAGAAAATATCATATTGCCTCTATATAAATCCATGGCACACCGACATCTTGAATGCTGCGTGCAGATGTGGTCGCCCCATCTCAAAAAAAGATATATTAGAATTGGAAAAAAGGTTCAGAAAAGGGCAACAAAAATTATTAGGGGTATGGAACAGCTTCCATATGAGGAGAGAGTAATAAGACTGAGACTTTTCAGCTTGGAAAAGAAATGACTAAGGGGGGATATGATAGAAGGCTATAAAATCACGACAGGGTGGAGAAAGTAAAGAACTGTTATTTACTCCTTCTCTTAACACAAGAACTAGGGGTCACCAAATGAAATTAATAGGCAGCAGGTTTAAAACAAACAAATGGAAGTATTTCTTCACACAACGTACAGTCAACCTGTGGAACTCTTTGCCACAGGATGTTATGAAGCCCAAGACTATAACAGGGTTCAAAAAAGAGCTAGATAAATTCAAGAAAAATAGGTCCATCAATGGCTATTAGCCAGGATTGGCAGGGATGGTGTCCCTGTCCCCTGTTTGCCAGAAACTGAGAATGGGCAACAGGGGGTGGATCACTTGAGGATTACCTGTTCTGTTCATTTCATATGGGCACCTGGCACTGGCCACTGTCAGAAGACAGGATACTGGGCTAGATGGACCTTTGGTCTGACCCAGTGTAGCCATTTTCATGTTCTTATAGATGACCCCAGCAGCAGTATGTGGTGCTGATCCTACAATGAGCACCAGAATGGAAATAAAGAACTGTCTTTTGGGCCTATTGTGAAGCAGTTCACCTGGTGCAATTCTTATCATCTAACAATGGCATCTCACAAAAAGCCACATTCTTCTAACTCAGCAAGAAGTTATTAAAATAACAAAAACAGTGCAAGTCCTAAAACCACTCTCTGCTGCCTTCTAGAACTTTGGCTTATAACCTTTGACCCTCCTCATCCCCTATATCCTAGCAGTCTTCTGGCTACAGTTTTAAAGAAACTATCACATATCTGCACACTTGTAGCACTGAATCATAGAATCAAAGAATATCAGGGTTGGAAGGGACCTCAGGAGGTCATCTAGTCCAACCCCCTGCTCAAAGAAGGACCAATCCCCAATTAAATCATCCCAGTCAAGGCTTCATCAAGCCTTACCTTAAAAACTTCTAAGGAAGAAGATTCCACCACCTCCCTAGGTAACACATTCCAGTGTTTCACCACCCTCCTAGTGAAAAAGTTTTTCCTAATATCCAACCTAAACCTCCCCCACTGCAACTTGAGACCACTACTCCTTGTTCTGTCATCTGCTACCACTGAGAACAGTCTAGATCCATCCTCTTTGGAACCCCCTTTCAGGTAGTTGAAAGCGGCTATCAAATCCCTCCTCATTCTTCTCTTCTTCAGACTAAACAATCCCGGTTCCCTCAGCCTCTCCTCATAAGTCATGTGTTCCAGTCCCCTAATCATCTTTGTTGCCCTCTGCTAGACGTTTTCCAATTTTTCCACATCCTTTTTGTAGTGTGGGGCCCAAAACTGGACACAGTACTCCAGATGAGGCCTCACCAATGTCGAATAGAGGGGAACGATCACATCCCTCAATCTGCTGGCAATGCCCTACCTATACATCCCAAAATGCCATTGGCCTTCTTGGCAACAAGGGCACACTGTTGACTCATATCCAGCTTCTCGTCCACTGTAACCCCTAGGTCCTTTTCTGCAGAACTGCTGCCTAGCCATTCGGTCCCTAGTCTGTAGCGGTACATGGGATTCTTCCGTCCTAAGTGCAGGACTCTGCACTTGTCCTTGTTGAACCTCATCAGATTTCTTTTGGCCCAATCCTCTAATTTGTCTAGGGCCCTCTGTATCCTATCCCTACCCTCCAGCTTATCTACCTCTCCTCCCAGTTTAGTATCATCTGCAAACTTGCTGAGGGTGCAATCCACACCATCCTCCAGATCATTTATGACGATATTGAACAAAACCAGCCCCAGGACCGACCCTTGGGGCACTCCACTTTATACCGGCTGCCAACTAGACATGGAGCCATTGATCACTATCCTTTGAGCCCGACAATCTAGCCAACTTTCTGTCCACCTTATAGTCCATTCATCCAGCCCATACTTCTTTAACTTGCTGGCAAGAATACTGAGGGAGACCATGTCAAAAGCTTTGCTAAAGTCAAGGAACAACACGTCCACTGCTTTCCCTTCATCCACAGAGCCAGTTATCTCGTCATAGAAGGCAATTAGATTAGTCAGGCATGACTTGCCCTTGGTGAAACCATGCTGACTGTTCCTGATCACTTTCCTCTCCTCTAAGTGCTTCAGAATTGATTTCTTGAGGACCTGCTCCATGATTTTTCCAGGGACTGAGGTAAGGCTGACTGGCCGGTAGTTCCCAGGATCCTCCTCCTTCCCTTTTTTTAAAGATGGGCACTACATTAGCCTTTTTCCAGTCGTCCGGGACCTCCCCCGATCGCCATGAGTTTTCAAAGATAATGGCCAATGGCTCTGCAATCACATCCGCCAACTCCTTCAGCACTCTCGGATGCAGTGCATCCGGTCCCATGGACTTGTGCTTGTCCAGCTTTTCTAAATAGCCCCGAACCACTTCTTTCTCCACAGAGGGCTGGTCACCTCCTCCCCATGCTGTGCTGCCCAGTGCAGTAGTCTGGGAGTTGACCTTGTTCATGAAGACAGAGGCAAAAAAAGCATTGAGTACATTAGCTTTTTCCACATCCTCTGTCACTAGGTTGCCTCCCTCATTCAGTAAGTGGCCCACACTTTCCTTGACTTTCTTCTTGTTGCTAACATACCTGAAGAAACCCTTCTGAATCTACAGTAGATGTTAATGCTATGTTCACAGCGTACACACAGAGAAATTAGGTAAAAACATAATACTCTTATGGGAATGTTGCAATGTAATGTAACTTTATTTCTTAGAACTGAGATTGATAACACACAAGCACCTGAAAACAGAGGAATAAAGCAGGCCGCTCCCAGGCACAACTAAACCCACATTACTCTAGGCTGGTTTTCTGCAGTCTGACTGCTGCTAGCCCAGGGATGGGCAAACTTTTTGGCCCAAGGGCCACATCTGGGAATAGAAGTTGTGTGGTGGGCTGTGGATGCTCACAAAATTGGGGTTGGGGTGTGGGAGGGGGGTGAGGGCTCTGGTTGGGGATGCAGGCTCTGGGGTGGGACTGGGGATGAGGCGTTTGAGGTGTAGGAGGATGCTCTGGGCTGGGACCAAGGGGTTCGGAGGGTGGGAGTGGGATCAGGGCTGGGGCAGGGGGTTGGGTCATGGAGAGAGGCTCAGGGGTGCAAGCTCTTGGCAGCACTTACCTCAAACAGCTCCTGGAAGCACGACACGTCCCTTCTCCAGCTCCTACGTGGAGGCACAGCCAGACGGCTCTGCACGCTTCCCCATCCACAGTCACTGGCCCTGTGGCTCCCACTGGAGTGCCAGTGCGATTGGAGCACGGAGGAGCCGTAGCAGGGCCACGTCGCAGCTTCCAGGAGCACATCGAGCAGTCCCCAACCCTGCTCAATGGCTGAAGTACTGGAGTGCTGCAAGCCCCAGACCCCACTCCCCAGCGGGAGCTCAAGGGCTGGCTTAAAACATCCCAGATCCGGCCCGTAGATTGCCCACCCCTGTGCTAGCCCCTGCTCACCCGCTTCCCAACAGCGCCTCCTAGCCTGCAAGAAGGACCAGGGTAACCCCTTACACCTAAAGTGATATCTTACCATTTTAGTACAGATTTCAATACACCACAGTTAATATGAACCGAGCTATAACAATGCTGAGTTTTGTCGCCCTTGCAGGTCTAGATCTAGGTAGCAATTTTCCGGTGTTTTAAAAGTTGTTTAAATGAACTGTTTGGAGCTGCAGCCTGTGGGGCTACTGGGAGTTTCAGTGCAGCTTACTACACTAATTTTGTCCCAGCAAGTAAACCATCACTGACATTTTCCTCTGAACACGTACAGAGTCCCTTTGGGCCTCGTCTTAATGTGAAGTTTCTCTAAACGCACATGCTAGGATACTTTTTCATTTATGCTTATCAAGAGTTTCATCAGCTCCAGATTTACACGGCCCTCACAGCCCAATTTACTGAGCGTAGGGCCCATTGCACCTTGCCCTACACCTTGTGAAATCAGTTACTTGTGTGCAAAGTGGATGTAAAATGCTACCATTCTGATTGACTAGCACTTTGCACCATCTTGGACTCATTTGACACAGGTATGAATGACCACCCAAGTTGCAGAGCAACAGGAATTCAGGAATTGGAGAGGGGTAAGTAATTGCTGGGCTAGAGGATAAGCAGATGTGGGGGGCCCAGGATTAATTAGAGTTTTGGGGTTTGGGGAGAAGCTAGAACCTCTGCAGTGAGAGCTCCTGCAACGGGGGCAAGATTCATCCCCACAAAAACAGATCTTTTTAAAAATCTCATGATTTTGGGGGTTCTGACTTACGATTTTTTAAATTTTGGGGGTTGTCACTAACGCTGCCCACAGTGACTCAAGAGCATGAGTACCAATCTCAGGGCAGACTGTTGGGAAGCGGAACACAGGCCACAAATTGGTTGTGAATTCTATATTTAGATTCACCAGCCAATTAGCAAGTGTAAACGCCTCAGGCACTATAACAGCCTTAACATGGAGTCACAGACTGTCCCCTTGAGTACTCTGATCTGTCTTGCCACCCAGGTGAGTTTACCTTTGTGACAGATGATCCTTTTACCAAGAATCACAGCAATATACAGGTTACTCCCAGTCCCAAAGGACCAGTCACTTACCCAGGTCAATTGCATCTTAGATCTCACACCAAAGACAAACTCTTGTAGCCAATTTCAGTAAAAAACTATATAAACATTTTTTTAAAATAGGAAAAGGGAACCAGAGTGTTATTTACAAGGTGAGAGCAGGCAAACATAGATATACAAATGAGTTACAATCTTAAGTTTCAAAAAGTAATAAAAGCTTCTATAATCAGCAAGCTCTGATTATATGGGGGTGGGGAAATTGGAATCATGTTTTGCTAAGGGGGGGAATAGGAACAGGGACACAAGTAAGGCTCTGTGGTGTCAGAGCTGGGAAGGGGGACACTAAGGAAGGAAACTGGAATAGTGCGTGCTGGAAGTTCACCCCAATAAACATTGAATTGTTTGCACCTTTGGACTTCTGGTATTGTTGCTCTCTGTTCATGCGAGAAGGACCAGGGAAGTCAGCGTGTGAAGGAATAAGCCCCTAACACTTATGTTCTCAAACTCTAGAGTCGCTGTTACACAGTACGGAAAGTAACAGCCTTGCATTAGAGGCATGAATATTTAACATGCCATGTTTTGCAATATTTAAAATCAATAAGAGCAAAGCAGCTGAAGAGCAGCTCTCAAGGTCTGACTAAAGCTGGTGAGCCAAAAAAAAAAAGTTTCCATCAGTAATTCTGCTCAGATCTTTTATTTACAGGAAATAAAAAAAAAATTAATTAATTGCAGAACTCTTTATAAATCAGTTAAAAGCAACGCAGTTGGATTATTCTGAGGATTTGTTTGTAAACAGCATATCAACATTTGGCTCTGTAGAAAATACTTTGCTAATTGCTTCTTCTTCTCATTCCCATGAGTACAGAATGCTTTTATGTTTCAGAACATAACAGTTCCCATTGAAATTAAGCCCCACTCAGCTAGGTACAGTGGGGGCATGAATTGGCTAGGGGACAGGAAGTTCACGATATTTTAAAATTTGTATTTATTAAATTCACAGATAGCCTTCCATTATAAGGTTCCTTGGGGCAGGAAATCAGTCTTATCCTGGGCTTGATTCTGCGCCATTAAACTCAAAGGAATTTCACTATTGACTTCAATGGGTGCAAGTTCAAATCCTCTACCTGTACTCAGAGCTCCGCAAACTTTTTCAAATAAAAAACTTTTTGGGAGCAAAAAAAAAAAAATGTAGATTCAGGTCAACCAAAACATTTCACCCATTATCAAATTTGCCAAATTGTTTCAGTCAAAAAACAAAAAATCCCCCCAAAATCCATTTTTTTTATTTGAACTTATTTCTTATTTACTTTAATTTTACCAAAAAAAAATTTAAAGCCCTCAAATTAAATGAAATGTTTCATTTTGGGTCAAACAAAACAAGTTTTTTCACCTTTCACTGAAAAATTCAAAAAGTAAACCAGACATGATGTTTTTAGTTTGGCCACCGAACTGACAAATCAGTTATTTGCGCAGCTCTAGGTGTAATGCATTGTGTCCGTTGACATCAAGGGATAGGGCACTGCTTTGAAAGTCAGGACACCTGGGTTCTACTCCTGGCTCTAGCACATGTTTACTCAGCAGGCCAATCATCTCACCTCCCTATAACATAGGGATAATGATACTTGTCTTCTTTGTAAGGTGTTGTGATCCACTGAGGAAAGGTGCTGTATAAAAGCTTGGTGATTATATAACTGTCACTAATAAAGGAAAGATATTAATAAGGAACCCTGTATCCAGGGTCCTTTTACCACAGCAAGATGATAACCATTCAGAATGCTCTTCTCAAATGCCTTTAGGTCTTTTAAAGGGGGAGCTTTTAAGGGCATCCAAGAATAGTACATTCACTGGAGCCAGACAATAGGGCTTCAAGAAAATCCATGTGGTGAGTCTTCCTTTTAAATGAAACTAAAAAATCTAACTAAGTAATGGAATTAAATGCCCCTTGCTGCTATCACATTGTTCACTTTGCTGGTGTGTTATACCCCTTTCCACTGTGGTGTGTCTGGCCTGTCTATTAGATTGGAAGCTCTCTGGAGCAGAGACTGTCTGCTACACTGTTTGTACAGTGCTGTCATGGGGTGTACAAGCCGCACACTGGGCAAAAAGGGGCTATGGGATTATCTGGGGCCCAGCCCGCCCTGCCCTGCCACAGTTGCAGCAAATGAAAAGAGAGGGAAACATCTCATTTAGGTGACAGGGCTGGAATAGAGCAGCCCACAGCTCCAGCAGTGCACAGCAGAGGGAAGCCTAAAGGCTCTGACACAGCTGCCTAAAGGGGCCCTCTCTGAGGGAAGGGCGGACCCACTTCAGAAACAATCAGAGAGGGATGCATCCCTCTTTCCCCCACCTGTGGAACCTGGACATTGGTAACCCCTTCTTACTGATTTTGTTTGGAGTTCCCCAACAGAGGAAAGCCTGGGACTAAGCTGACCCGGGATGGGGGAGGGAAGAGACAAGAGGAAGTAGTTCAGGGAGGACAACTTTAAGCAGCCTTGGTTGCCAGAACACGGGTAGCCCAAAGGGCCCTGGGTTAGAGCCCAGTAGAGTGGGAGGGCCCAGGCTCCACTCCCCACAGTCCCCTTGGCAGGCAGGGGTTGCAGCTGTGACCACTAGGCCATGCTCTCCACCCAGATCCCGAGTGAGGACTATTACAAGGGCCTAGCACAATGGGGTCCTGTTCTCTGTTGGTCCCTAGGCACTACCATAAGAAACATTAATAAATAAAATAAAGTATAAGTGAAAAATAAGTATCTAACTATGCCATTGATGCTCAGCACTCAAAGATTTTCCTGCTGTTGTCCTTCTCCCAGATAAAACAATCAAATTTATAATTCAAAAAGGTTTAAAAAAAAACAAAAAACCTTCTCTTCTCTCCCCCATCTTCTAAAATGAGATGTAAGTTTTCTCTAATTATTCCTTCCTCTGTCTATGCTCTCCCTGAAAAGTCATGAAAGAGATCACAAATGTGCTTTATTCCTGTTTAAAGGCTTTAATGATGTTTTCTCCCTGCCTGGTGTCAGAATCCATATTCAAAAAAGCAGCACTTCTGTCAGCTTCTCTGAGGCTAACGATATTCTCTAAGGTTCTCTCAAACCTGCAATGAATGGAGTACAGAAACTGCCCAGTAAGAATTGGCAAATAGCCTCCAGTAAGTCATCATACGGTACTTGTGCAATTAAAGTACTAAACTGACCACTAGTATTAGTCATCCACTGGTACTCTCATCAAAACATTGCTTTTGGGAAGCATCATTATTTTGTCCCCTTTCCATTATTTCCAAATTTCCATCGGACCCAGACATTGCTTATTCACCACAGCTGGTGAAGAGGCACATTGTGCCTTGGTCAAATCTTCAAGTTCGCAGTTGCAAAATGGTCTATGCAAATGCACCCTCTTGCACGGAACTTCATTGCAGTTCTTCGCTGGTACAGAAAGAGCACAACGCAGCTTGCAAAATTAGGTTCTAAAGGTCTATAAGGATATTTGGGACCAGCAACTGTGGCAGAATTTTCTCAGACTTTAGAAGTCCTCACTAGAGCATCAGCCCAGCTAGGTTATGGTGAGAAATGCCTACTGCTAGTGAGAGATGATGGTTCAGAACAAGGTTTGAGTGTTCAGTTTGATTTAGATAAGCATCCAAGAGTGCAGTCACTTGTGACCTCTTTCCACTATCATTTTCCCTAGACAGTTTTAGTCATAAAATGGGCCTGGAAACTGCATATGATCAGGCTTTCTTGTGAGATTCCTAGCATCTCCTGGCATAGACCAAGCCTGAAATACTGCAAAGACTCCAGCTTTGTCCAGAATTTTGTCACTTCAATTTGTCTGTTTTTCTTCAGGTGTTTCAGGTGGGTCTTATTTTCTCTAAAGAAATTATTCCAATTTTGTCCCTCATTCATTCTCCATGAGTCCAATAAATTTCTGTAGGTAGAGATTGCATTTCCATAATAGAATGCCCTGTAAGGTAAATATAGGGCAACAAGGGCCCAATCCTCCTGCTGACTGTAACAGGAAGTCTTTAGGGCCTGCTCTATGTCCATGTATAATATGGTGAAAACAAGAGGGATTCTCAACAGCACCACAAATGCTCACACATTCATAATATCTGGCAGAAGCCCATTCAGTAGAGATGGGCCTGAACCAAACCCTGACTTGGAAGCCCCACTGATTTGGAGTCTGAATATGGATCCAAAGTATCTTTAAAATGAGCTGAACCAAAACCCCAAATCCAACCCTCCTAGGACTCTGGGTGTCCATACTCTGGATCTAAATTTTCTCTTTATCAAGCAGTCAGCATACTCATCCTCAAATAATGAGCCACCACAAAACAAAGCTGGTTAAATCAAAAATAGAGTACATATGGAACAGAAAATGTAACGAGGTAGGGTGAGAGTGGGGGGGAATATTTAGAATGATAGATGCCTAGAGTCAAACACACGTGTAAAGAAACAATTTCTGTCAAACATAATTTTAGAGTTGAGGTTTTTAAAGTATACATTGCCATAATATTGTCCATAATAGAAACAGTGAAAAATAAACTCCTAAATTAGTTTCCAGGATAACAAACTAATGGTGCCTTCCATAGTGGGGTAAAATATTTGCAGAGCACTACAAATTCAGAATATACATCATGTAAATACTTTGTAAGGAATCTGTATTTCTCCTCAGTAGTGTAATACTGGGCAAACCAGCTGAAGACTAGAAAATGACATTTGGAAGAAATTATTGCTTTTTCATTTCTTTACAGTCTGACATGAAAGATCTGAATCTTCTTTGGCATCTGACACAAACATGAATAAAGCGCATACCAACCATAACAGAAGAAAATGAGAAATTCTCAGCTGATTCAGAGGCAACTGTTTGGTGCCTAGTTTTGCTTTGTTTTTGAGCTTGTCAGTTTACTCCTTCAGGTAGTTGCAGGTTGTGTCCTGGAGAAATTCTGTGATCCAATTGACTTTTTAATCACATATCAGAGATATTTTAAGTATTCAGGCAGAGCTAAGACCCTGCAGTGAAAGAAGACAGACACGGGATGATGATGTCGAGGCAGCATTCTTATATGAGGAACTGTAGCTGCAAGCACAGAGACATGACGATCGAACCCCGGCCTCAATCAACTTGAGCCAAGGAGGTTCAGGTAACAAGGGACTAGAAGGGCCAGAAAGATGCTACAACCTTGTCCACATTAGGGCTCTGACTGCAGCTGAACTAGCAAGAGTATTGCCATAGACTCAGCCTCTTGTCCTTGCCAGTTCCACGTTCACAGAGCAGAGAATTTTGCAGACTTGGGGAGGGTAGGATTGAAAAATTAAACTAATGATGCTAAGAAAATGTCCACATTTGGTTGCCATCTCTCCTGTGTCAAAACTGAGCCCCTGCCATGAGCTCTGGAGCTTCTCAGACCCAAACGGCACAAGTTAGTTGGAATCCATTAGAGACCATGCAATAGTCTATACTGGTGTTCATTTTAAACTTTACATCCTTCCCCATTTTAGGTGCACTTAATAGGACATTTCATCTGGTTTAAATGGGTTCCATTCATTCAAAGGAAGGTCAAACTCAGGCTGGAAAATATACTCTGATCTAACAGCCTCTGTTTGGAACATCACCTTATACCCAAAGGTTATAATGCAAAAGGGGGTACAAGAAGCTCATTCTGCAATTACTGCCCCAAGTCATGGTAAGCTTGATATTGCCAAGATAGGGCAGAATGATGGCAGGGATGCTGACCTGAAAAATATTCATCTGGGGACACGAGAGATTGCACCATTTCACACGCAGGGAAATTATCCAGGGAAATATTTACAACTAAGCACCTTAGATAATAAAACTTGCCCTACATGCATTGTTTGCATTTGCTTCAGACTGCTACAATGCTACTTCTAAGCCACATGACCTGAATTTTTTTTTAAATATATTTCCAGCATGTAATAGGGATGAAGTACAGTATCACAGCATTTACCTTACTATGTCAAACTATGCACTTAGGGGCATATCCCCTGGCAGATGACCCAAAATAAATGGACTGGGTGCAGAAGAGGTCTTCAGGTGGCATAAGGGATCTCCAACAAGATGCAGTGACACCAGGGCACTCTGTGGCTGCTACTGCCCTGGTAACCTCACCTAATCTATATATCTAAGGTATTTGCATAGCCCCATTACCATAGTATCTGAGCACCTCACAATCTTTAATGTATTCATCTTCACACCACCTCCGGGAGGTAGGGAAGTGCTATTTTACAGGTGGGGAATTGGGGCACAGAGAGCCTCAGTGACGCAGCCAATGTCACAAATGAGGTCTAGAAAACCAGGGATTAAACCCAGGTCCCAAACACTGCACCATCCTACTTCTCAGGGCAGTTTGCTTGGTGGATCCACATGGTCGTGGATTTAGCAGCCCCACATCTTCGAGGCCACTCTCCAAACCCCTTCACACTAGGGTGCAGGGAGTCCCTATAGAACAGTGGTTCAACTTTTCTTTTCCCCCCACAGACCACTTGAAAATTGCTGAGGGTCTCAGCGGACCACTTAATCTTTCCAAATGTTGTTTGTACTGTTAGCTAACTATTGTAAAGCGCTTTGGATAAAAGCGCTATATAAAAAAAGTAAACTTTTTTTGTTCTACAAATAAAAGCACACTACTCATATTTTAATATCAGTAGTCTTACCTTTCTAATGTGATGGATGTGCCCTCTCTCCCCTGCTGCGGCAGCCCCTGAGCTGGGGCTGGGAAGGAGCGGGGGGGGTCTCTCCCCTGCCACAGAGGTGGGGCTGGGAAGGAGGGGGGTCCCCTCAGCAGCTGCAGCCCTGGAGCTGGGGAATGTTGCCTCTTTCTCTGGCTGCCGCAGCCCTGCAGGTCCCAAATTCTGCCCACCCCCCTCTTCTCACCCCACTGCCCCACCCTATCTACCCCCTCTTCCCCACAAGCCCACCACCTCACCTTACGTGTGCATCTTCTCCAGGGTCCAGGCACCTAATTAGTGAAGCCACACCTGCACGGCTCCACTAATTAGGGAGGTGGCCCTTCATTCTCTCATGTGTGGCTTCCCAGGTGCGCACCTTAGAGGGAACTATTCACAGACCACCTGAATGGTGCTCGTGGACCACTGGTGCTTCACGGACCACAGTTTGAGAACCACTGCTATAGGGCTATACAGAGTACTGAGCAGGGCATCTTGGCTGCTCCACCACTCCCGTCACACAGCAGCGCTGCGCGGGTTCCAGTGCATTCTATCCCTGTCACAGCTCTAAAGAGGGGCTAGGAATCAGCTTTCAACTCTTCCCAACCTGACTGGGCAGCATTAGCTCATGTCAGGTTCCAGCATGTCACATCTCATCAGCTGGGGTGAAGCATGAGGTGCTATAATGGAAGCCAACATAACATTAAGGGGGAAGAAAACCATGTCATGTTGGAAAGGCTTTAAAAAGTTTTGATTCCAAAACCCATTTGGTTAATCATCCCTTTAAGAGGCTTTCACTGTAATCCAAGGCTTAACATCTCCTAGGCAGCAGCACTGATGATTTAAAGCAACAATCTGGAGGTGTGAGCAAAAAAATAAAAAGGGGTTAAGTTAAAAATGCTACTGAGCAGGGCTGGTACTCACGGAGCAGCTCTTGTGAAATGATAATATATACAGAAGGGTTGTCCTATTTGGATGGCAATATAGAAGAGCGTGATCCACCGATCCATCATTTCAAGTAAACAGGCAGCAACAGGTTTGTCCAGGGCCAGAGTAATGTGCATGGATGGGAAATAGCAGTTACACATCAGTACAGTCTGTGTTCCTGCTTCCTTCCACTTTGACAAATGAACCTGAGAAAAACAGAGCTTACTGCATGATGCAATTTCTTACTTAACAGGTAGGTATCATGGAGCAATGAAGAGAAGGTTTATCTGGGTGTATTCTTTTGATTTAAGGCATCCCCTACAACTTTATACATGTGGAAAGCCCATGACTAACAATAACCCTTATTGTAACATTAACCTGGATCTGAATGCCTGATTTATAGGTTGTATCAAAAGAGCCAATCTTCTAGTTCTATGAAGAAAATTCTGGGGGGTGGGGGTGGGGCTGTTTGTGGGGAAGCCAGCATTATTTGTGGTATTAAAAATTCAGCTAGGAGAAACTAGCCCATTAACATGTTCCAGGCTGCTCTCAAATATGTTGAATGAGAGCTGTTAAATGAGGTTAATGGACACCATCACAAAGAGGGTAGTCAAAGAGAGCATGGTCTAACAATCGTGAATATTAGCAAGCATGACCACTGAAACAGATATGCAAAAAGCAAATGTGTTCCAATTGTTCATGAGTGGACTCCCCACAAAGCAAGCCATCACTTAATATTTATCTTCCAGACCAGACCTATTTATTATTTGTATTGCAGAAGCAATCAACTGGGATGCATTAGTAACTTGGGGCATCTCCATTTGGGTATAATGTGGTCACCCCAGACACATGCCAGTAAAACATTTATAATGCATCATTGGGACATTTCTTGCTACGTAGCTATAATACACAAAAACCTACATTAAAAGAGCATTACAGTTGCACAGTGAAGCGCTCAAAAGTAAGAAAATACCAGAATTAAGGTTGCCTTTGCAACCTAGGAGATGTTAAGCATTGGATTACAGCAAAAACCTCTCAAAGGGATGATTAACCAAATAGGTTTTGGAATCAAAACTTTTTAAAAGCCTTTCCATTGGCTTCAATTGCAGCTGTCTGATCAGCACTTCTGCAAAATGGATCCCAAGGGTTGAAATTGGGCATGCAGAAAAGGAACACACAACTGGTGAGCACCTGTAAAGTTTGGTTTAAGTGACTTGCCCAGGATCACACAGGAACCCTGTGATAGAGGCAGGACTAGAATTTGATTTCTAGTGTAGCATTCAACTGCCTTAACTAGGAGACAGTCCTCATGCCTCCTGCAACCCCCTGCCTCACTCACTCCACACATTCAGTAAGTGAGACGGGGTCCTACAGTCAAACTCTCTCACTCCACAACCCTGCTCCAGCCACAGAGCACATCCATCTTGTGGACTGATTAAGGCAGGGTTCTTGTGGAAAAAATATGCAGTCATGTAATTAAAAGTTGCGTCAAACTATATGCTTGACCTTTTCTCCCTTAATAATGTTCTTTTGTTATAGTGTGTGCACATGTGCAGTCATCAGCAGGGTTGGAACCTTTAGATCCACTGCACAGACCTCTTTCATGTGAGCTAAGGGAGTAACTGCTAGAGGATGACAACCTACTACTGCTGTGTGGGCCAAACACTAGAGGGAGATGAGACACACACTTTGCCAGAGGGTTTTACTGGTGTTTGCCAATTGCAGAGGAATGGCGAGAGTCTTGGGTTCCATTCCTTGCTCTTTAGGGGACTGGTTTCTAGTGGTCACTGATGCCTCTTCTGCCCCGTCCCCCTCAAACCTGTTCCTGTCCTAGTCATGTCTCTTCCCTACTCCTGGCTCCTCGTCCTAGTTCCATTCTCCCTGCCTATCTGGTCCCAGTCTTCACTCCTCAGGTTTCTGGTCCCAGTCCCATTCTCCCCTCTGGGCTTCCCATCTAAGTCCCAGTCTCCGCCCACAACTCCCAATTTCTCCCCCACACACTCCCAATCTCTTTGCTAAAAGGCCCAGTTCCCTTGTCCCAACTCCTCATCCCCGTCTCCTTGCCCAAGTCCCAGTTTCTTTAATCCCAGTCACATCAGACTCCTTGTCCCAATCTACTCCTTTGACTTCCCACAGTCCAACTCTTGTCCCCCCTGAAATGCCTTCGCAATCCATTATTTTAATGGAGAGACCTGTCAATATACGCAGTGCGCTTTAACCATCCAAGTCTCACCACCTCATGTGGAAACATCACCTTGGAAATTAGCCTAAGCTTTTCAGTTCTGCAGCAGCACCTTCAATCAGCTGAGGAAATGGAAACTTAACTTCTCTCTCTCACCCCCAAAGGAGCCCCTGCCTTAATGTATTATTGTACTATAAATGACAGCTAGTGTTAGGAGAAACTAGAAACAGCTTCCTGTGTAACAAAGGGGGCTTCCTAAGTACGGCAAAGCAATCTAAAGTGATTCTGAAACGCCCCCATGTAATAGCTTCTGCTGATAGTAGCAAATATTCACTATTGAATCTCTACTCAGACACCGTGTCATGAGTCTGATTTTCAGGGGGATTGAGCACACAAGTCCAAAGAAAGTCAGTGGCAGTGCCGTACATCTGAAAATCAAGCTCAGATTTGTTACATCAGCCACCCACTAAACAGATCAGCCTGAAGACTTTAAATATGTTGGTTGTGCTAATTAACTGATCATGAGGAGGCTGCCAGAGTGCAGGCAACAAGGAAAAGCAGCATCTCTAGCAAGTCTTCTCTCAGTTACCGGCAACAGCCGGAATTGTTTAATCTCTTTGCCCAAAAAGGCGCCACTTTTATCAAACAAAGCACATAGCAAGTCAGTTAGATTTCCCTGTGCCTCAGCATCACCTCTGTAAAACTGAGAATTAATACTTCCTGTGTCTATCTTGTCCAATTAGTTAATAAGATCTCTGGGGAAGGGACTATCCCTGACACACATGTACAGCGCCTAGCACAACTGTGCTCTGATTTTATCTGGGACCTCGATCTACTGCCATAATACACATAAGTAATAGACACACTCAGGAAAAAATTGTTTAACAGTCTGAGCATCTGGGTATCTCTAAACAGAATAGCATTACCTTGCCTTTGCTGACAGCTGTCTCAGCCAGCAGTATTCAGAAGTGCTTTCCCTTCCTTATCCTGACCTATTACTTTACCCTCATTCACTAATAAGAACGAAACCTCTGAGCCAGCTGAAAACATTTCCCGTTTTTCCTTTACAACACCCTACAGATCCGATTGTTGAATTTTTTTGCTTACTGTATTACTTAATAGTTTAAGGCAACTAATTGCTTTTGACTCATTTGAACAAACAATTGGATTGTTCCCCACAGCTGTGGATCAATGCCACAGCATTGTGACATTGATAAATACATTAAAAGCCTATTAAATGCATGGGCTTGTTGCAAATAAATGTATTCTTTTAAACAGATGTGTTTACTCAACGATATTAGGACAAATGTTCCTCTTCCTTACATCATTGCAACTACATTAAACTTAGCAGGGCTGCACTGGTGAAACTGAGAGCAAGTAAACATATCATTGCCCTGTATAAAGAGGCTTTTCATCAAGGGGTGGCTCTCCCTGCAATCTACATGGAAGAGGATAAAGGGTCCACTCCTAAATCCCCGACATCACTTTCTCCTAGCTGTGGAGACAGAACCCCACTGACAGTATTTTACTGAGATGGGGGCAAAGGACTCTCCATGCAGCAGAACGACACTACGTCTAACCTCTGCCCCCAGGTTGCAAGATGAAGCACTGTCTGCTGGGATTTTGAGACAATCTCCCTTTACATCACGTTTGGGTGTCTAAACAGATATGCTATAGCTCAGCTAAAAGTTATGAATTCCTGGCTTGATGCAGGAATCACTGGGTGAAGTTCTCTGGCCTGTGATGTGCAAGGGGTCTGATGCGATGACTGTAAAAATCCCTTCTGGCCTTGCAATCTAGTGTCTATGCAGGCTGCACCACCGATTAAAGATGAAAGTTCTGCCAATACACATGATGACAGTTAAAACCTAAATTCTTCTCTCAGCTACGCTATGAAATCAAGCAAAATTTGGCCCTAAGAAGGTAGCCTCAAAGGTCCTGGGGAGTCACCAGTACAGCTCTGCTCTGGCCTAAGTCTAGATGGTCCCTTCTTTAATTTCTCTACTAAGCAGCACCATCCCTTCTTACTGATATCTGTTGGGAGTGTTTAGGTTAAAATATATACAACGTAAAACCCCAATCAGTACTGGTGGATGAGTTCTCTACACAACAGATGCAGATGATTTGCTTTGGTGAGCAGCACAGATCCTTTAAGTAACTACAGGTGGCCTGCCATAGTGTCTAACAGAGAGCCTTTCCAGATTAAATTATGTCAAACTTCAGAGCTTCATCTTTTCCTTGAGCCATCTCAAGGCAGAAGTATTTGGGTTTATTTCATGGTTGAGAAGAGTTTGCTGCTGTAATAAATGAAAGCTTCAAACTGACTGGATCACCAAAGACATTATCTGCATCATCTCTGAACTTACCTTGACCTCCTTCCACTCACCTTTGACAGGACTGCGTGAAACAGGATTTAAACCTCCAGGCAGTCAGCACTTTGCTTGCACAACACAGCAATACAGAAAGGGCTGAGCAGCTACTCCAACTCCAACTCATTAATGGTGATGGGTTCTGTATTCCCCTCCACCTGGGGCACACAGGCTGTGTATGGCCCCTATAAAGTTTGCCTTTGGCAAAGTAGTTCCATTTAGCTTTGAACTAGATATTGAAATATGGCTCTCATCTACATCAGTTGTAGGAAGAGGGCTGGAGTTTCCAAAGCTCCCTGTCTGGGGTACTTAATTTGGCAATTATGCACATACAGGGCCTAATTCTGAGGTCAATGTATGTCTATTTTGTGTTTAATGGGTTTTGGATCAGAAACAGTACGTATGCTTGTGCTGTTTTCCATAGGCTTTTTCAAAGGTTATTTTAGATGCCTCCCACTTTGAAGTTCTGTTCAGATCACAGACAGGGCCGGTAGCACTGCCCGTTAAGGTTACCTGATACTTCACATTCTAAGCCCCTTTTTAGTTGTTTATAACGTTGGCAAACTTGAACCATTTGGGTTGAAATTTTTCATGCCAGGTGTCTGTCAGGTTGAAAGTTTCTGGAAAATTTCAGCCAAAATGGTTCATTTCCAAGAATGATCTGAGGGGGTGGAAATATATTGTTTTCCCAGATTAAAAAAATCTGGTGACCTTTTCTTTGAAAACCTCCGGTGCCCCCCACCCTGACTTTGGAGTAACAACTTGGAATTTGGCAGGAGGTGGCCTGAGTGCCTTTCACTATTCCTGTAAAAATCAGCCAAAATTTGGCCAAGTTAAGATATTTGAAAAATCACAGTTCACACAAGCTCAGTAGTTAATTCTTAGATTTTAGCAGCTAAGCTCCCCAAAGATTCTGTCCACGCTGAGCATTCTCCAGCCAGGGGCTCATCAGGACTTTGCCTGCAACTGCAGCTCCAGGCTGCTGCAATCTGCACTGGGTCTGGGCCCAGGTACCTGAACTGAGAGCAGGGAGCCTGTCTCTCCCGTAAAAAGAAAAGGAGTACTTTTGGCACCTTAGAGATTAACACATTTATTTGAGCATAAGCTTTTGTGAGCTACAGCTCACTTCATCGGATGCATGCAGTGGAAAATACAGTGGAGAGATTTTATATACACAGAGAACATGAAACAATGGGTGTTACCATACACACTGTAACGAGAGAGTGATCAGCTAAGGTGAGCTATTACCAGCAGGAGAGAAGAAAACAAAAACAAAAAACCACCTTTTGTAGTGATAATCAAAGTGGGCCATTTCCAGCAGTTGACAAGAATGTGTGAGGAACAGTGGGGAGAGGGGGAACAAACACGGGGAAATAGTTTTACTTTGTGTAATGACCCATCCACTCCCAGTCTTTATTCAAGCCTAAGTTAATGGTGTCCAGTTTGCAAATTAATTCCAATTCAGCAGTCTCTTGTTGGAGTCTGTTTTTGAAGTTTTTTTGTTGAAGAATTGCCACTATTAGGTCTGTAATCGAGTGACCACAGAGATTGAAGTGGTCTCCGACTGGTTTTTGAATATTATAATTCTTGACATCTGATTTGTGTTCATTTATTCTTTTACATAGAGACTGTCCAGTTTGGCCAATGTACATGGCAGAGGGGCATTGCTGGCACATGATGGCATATATCACATTGGTGGATGTGCAGGTGAACGAGCCTCTGAAAGTGTGGCTGATGTGATTAGGCCCTATGATGGTGTCCCCTGAATAGATATGTGGACAGAGTTGGCAATGGGCTTTGTTGCAAGGATAGGTTCCTGGGTTAGTGTTTTTGGTGTGTGGTTGCTGGTGAGTATTTGCTTCAGGTTGGTGGGCTGTCTGTAAGCAAGGACTGGCCTGTCTCCCAAGATCTGTGAGAGTGATGGGTCGTCCTTCAGGAGTGGTTGTAGATCCTTGATGATGCGCTGGAGAGGTTTTAGTTGGGGGCTGAAGGTGATGGCTAGTGGCATTCTGTTATTTTCTTTGTTGGGCCTGTCCTGTAGTAGGTAACTTCCGGGTACTCTTCTGGCTCTGTCAATCTGTTTCTTCACTTCAGCAGGTGGGTACTGTAGTTGTAAGAACGCTTGATAGAGATCTTGTAGGTGTTTGTCTGTCTGGGGGGTTGGAGCAAATGTGGTTGTATCATAGAGCTTGGCTGTAGACAATGGATCGTGTGGTGTGGTCTGGGTGAAAGCTGGAGGCATGTAGGTAAGTATAGCGGGCAGTAGGTTTCCGGGAGAGGGTGGTGTTTATGTGACCATCGCTTATTAGCACTGTAGTGCCCAGGAAGTGGATCTCTTGTGTGGATTGGTCCAGGCTGAGGTTGATGGTAGGATGGAAATTGTTGAAATCCCTCAAGGGCTTCTTTTCCATGGGTCCAGATGATGAAGATGTCATCAGTGTAGCGCGAGTAGGGGCATTAGGGGACGAGAGCTGAGGAAGCGTTGTTCTATGTCAGCCATAAAAATGTTGGCATACTGTGGGCCATGTGGGTGCCCATAGTAGTGCCGCTGATTTGAAGGTGTACATTGTCCCCAAATGTGAAATAGTTATGGGTGAGGACAAAAGTCAAAGTTCAGCCACTTGGTTTGCCATGACATTAATCAGGGATACTGTTCCTGACAGCTTGTAGTCCATCTTTGTGTGGAATGTTGGTGTAGAGGGCTTCTACATCCATAGTGGCCAGGATGGTGTTTTCAGGAAGATCACCAATGGATTGCAGTTTCTCTCAGGAAGTCAGTGGTGTCTCGAAGATAGCTGGGCGTGCTGGTAGCGTAGGGCCTGAGGAGGGAGTCTACGTAGCCAGACAATCCTGCTGTCAGGGTGCCAATGCCTGAGATGATGGGGTGCCCAGGATTTCCAGGTTTATGGATCTTGGGTAGCAGATAGAATACCCCTGGTCGGAGTTCTAGGGGTGTGTCTGTGCAGATTTGTTCTTGTGCTTTTTCAGGGAGTTTCTAAAGCAGATGGTGTAGTTTCTTTTGGTAACCCTCAGTGGGATCAGGGGGTAATGGCTTGTAGAATGTGGTGTTAGAGAGCTGCCTAGCAGCCTCTCGTTCATATTCCGACCTATTCATGATGACGACAGCACTTCCTTTGTCAGCCTTTTTGATTATGGTCAGAGTTGTTTGAGTAGCAGCTGTGTTAGTCTGTATCTGCAAAAAGAAAAGGAGTACTTGTGGCACCTTAGAGACTAACAAATTTGAGCATAACCTTTCATGAGGTACAGCTGAGGCTGTGGATAGCATTGTGTTCTGCACGGCTGAGGTTATGGGGCAAGCGATGCTGCTTTTCCACAATTTCAGCCCATGCATGTTGGCAGAAGGACTCTATGTAGAAGTCCAGTCTGTTGTTTCGACCTTCAGGAGGAGTCCACCCAGAATCCTTCTTTTTGTAGTCTTGGTAGGAAGGTCTCTGTGGGTTAGTATGTTGTTCAGAGGTGTGTTGGAAATATTCCTTGAGTCTTATAACTTATAAACAAACTTATACAACTTGTAATATTTTTATAAGTTTATTACAAGAATTTCACAGGCCTCTGCATCTGAGGCCTTACCTCCACCTACAGCCCCCCACCACAACACCTGTCACCCCACCCCGGGCACCTGAGCATGGAGGGCAGATGCAGGCACCTACACTCCAAGCCTGCCCTACAGGAGACACCAGCCATGGCACCTCCACCTAAGAGAAGGAGGACAGTCTCTCTCCATGCCATAGGGCCACTGGGAACGCAAAGCACCTCTTCCTTCAGACACGGTCGGCCCCAGCCCAGCACCCTCTGCCCAAGGCAATCTGGACTTATGCAGATGAGAAGCTGGTGTCCTGAATCTGATTGTCCCTGCAGGAAATGTGACAAGGGACAGCTGGCACTCAGTAGGGATGTGGGAGAGTGGGTCCTAGTGCAGAGCGTTCTCATTCCCTGCGTACAGTGCCAGAAGCCTTGACAAGTGGGACAGGTCCCCTGTGGGAGTCTGCAGGAGTTTAGACTTGCTTAGCAGAGTCACTCTGGTAGCTGCTCACCCAGCACCTAGATGTGCCCACTGCACCTGGCACAGCATCCATTCATGAGGAGTCTGGCAAGTCTCTCTCCTGCTCTTGGAGTAGTACCACAATCCCATACTGGCGGCCCACAAAGATGAAGTGCGACCACCACTAAATTCCATCCCTCCCTCGACCACCAACCAAGCAGTGGAAGAACCAGATGCCCCTGCCTCCATCCCCAGGAGGTGCCTGCAGACCTCTGAGGCCAGTGAGGGTAGCTTCCTAGTTGGCCATATAGATGCTTAAGATCCCAATTTCAGAGTTATCACCTAACACCCAGTTGGCTTTTCAGTTTAATGATCAGGTTCATGTCTCTGCCACCCCCTTTTCCTGTCCCCCCACCCCCAAATTTTTCCCTGATAAGCATTCTCCTGGTGCCATTTACCTCTATTTGCATTTTTCCCATTTCTTCCATTGGTAGATAGTTTCAGACATTCACTGGAAGCTTCTCCAGCACTGACACACCACCAAGGAGAAAAGTGAGCCAAGACTGGCCTACCACCCTAGACTGGTCTAACTTTTCAGGGCGTAAATTATTATGTGGGCCCTACGCCCCATTTCAAAAGGGCTGAAGGAAGCTTAAGCCCTCAGCCATGCCTGCAATACGCAAAACGTGGGCATATTTGTGACAGCTGCTATCTTAGCCAACACCCCTGGGACTGAACTGGGAACTTCTAGAGACTTAATTATGAACTGTTACAGCATGAGTGAAAGTCAAAACATGCTAGCTACTGTTGTAACAAACTCCTCCTTGTGTGGATTGGGAACAGAGGAGGCCCTATAACACACACTCACTGGTGGATTACACCCTGGCCCCATCACACACACACGGTCCTTGCATGCACTTACCTGACCTTTTGAAAATTTCTTCGGTACTTCTCTCCCTGTGTCGGTGCACAAAATGCTACCAAAAGCCACCCTGGTTGTTATGAGCATCTATTTAGGCTAAAATGTTTTATAGCCTGGCTCTGTTAACTAGACTGCTGTGAATGGGGAGAGAGCATCTTTAGAACGGATCCTCTTGTGCTGATAGCATGGATTAGGGAACTGTGTTGCAATCAGTCATCATTTATAAGTTATGGATCTGAAGTACATAGCCGCCTGGAAAAACTGACAGAAATGACAGGGTTTTCCACAATAAAAATGCTCATCTTCAACAGTACTGAAAGGACTGAGCTCAATATCTCCCAGGGAAAGGGAGAGAATAAAAAAACCCTAACCAAGATAATAGCCAAGTCCTGTGTATGCATATAGGGTGAAATCCTGGCTCATTACAAAGCTTCCCGTGACTTCCTCAAGGCCAGTTAGACCATGATGATCCTTTCTGGAAAGTGAGAGGAGGGACTTGAGTGGGGTGAGGGGAGAGATCTTGACCAACTTCAAGTTTCACCAACAGCTGATTTCCAAACAAGCTGTCATCGTAACTCATTGTAAAAGGCGGAAAGGGAGTCTCTGTATGGGAGACCAGTTATTCCATGTTAGTAGGATTCCTCTCTTAAATACATGGGCCATGCTGAATGCCCACAGCACTATTTCAGTGTCCCTTCTCTGCCGAACAGAGTCAGGAACTCTTAGATTCATTATCTCACTCTGCCTCATCTTGCAACATGTGGAACTCATTGCCACTTGATAAAAGCAAAATCTTGAGAAAGAGTCAAAGATTAGACATTTAGATGAACAGTAGGGATAACTACAGTTACATTAGATAGGATAAAAATGTACCAAGGATATAAAACCTCATGCTTTGGGGCATAAACCGGTCCCTACCTGCTTGGGTTAGGAAGAAGCATCCTTTGGGGGCATGCTATTGTATACATTGTCTAGTATGGGTGTTTTACTTGCAGCTTCTTCTGAAGCATCTGGTTCTTATCCCTATAAGGCATAGGTTACTGGACAAGTCAAACCACCGGTCTGATTCCATAATGTACGGTAATTCCTATGTTCCGATCAATTTTGCAAATATTAGGAATCTATTTCTGGGTAAACTGGCTCTATTGGATTTAACTGTAATTTTGCTGACTTCAAAGCTCACATCTGTCCCGGGGTGGGCGGTTGGTTTCTAACTTTAGCTTGACCCAAATTACTTACAGCCTTCCTCTGCAGCAGGCAGCAACAACAGTGAAGCCGTGTCACGCTTCTGATCATTATATCACTGGAATAAATTGGTCGGCATGGTCTGTGGACAGATCAGTTTTATAGACAAGCATGTTTAAAGCAAGGCCAGGACTGTTGCTGTTATTCTCTGACGTATGCCCTCATCTGGGGGAATGGGAAATACGGGCTTGATCCTGAGATGAGCTGAGCATCCAAACCTGCTGGATTCAACACCAGCTCCTCTCAGAATGTTCTTGGTTTGGTTTTACATCAGCTGGTCCTCTAGGCTGCGAAATAAATCTCCCTGGAGGTTTAATTTTCTTTAAAAAGGCTAGACCTGATATTCTATTGTACCACTGCTTCAATTTAGAAATCCCCGAGGGAGAGTGACTAGGCTGATATTCATATACAAAGACCCTAGAACAGAACTTCCTGTCCCTAATCCCTGACTGTGTAGCCCATAACCTGAGTGGGAACAAGACACTAGAGCCACTTTTCCTTTACTATCTTAAATGCTTTCCCCTACCCCCTCTCCCACACATGTACACTCTGCAACAGCAATATTAAAACCATCTGTCAGGATGTTTCTTAAAATCAGGGCACTATGCTTGGAATTGGATGTTAAATTATTGAACTAGCCAGCTCTGAAATGATTCCACACAGTAGACTGGAGAAGCATTCCTGTTGCACACCACTAGGATTTTTTTTTTTAAAAAAAAAACTAAGATGTTTGTCATCATGAATAACCAGAACTCCACTGTTTCAACAGCTTTAAACATCACAAAGGATGAGCGCAGGGCAAAGCCAATGCTGATCGTTTATTCCAGAGAGGTGACCATTGCAAACTAATTTGAGTGCGAGAGGTGTTGATTTTTTTTGAAACAGCGGGATCTCACATTAAAATCCATCTGGTACCAAATATGAATGCAAGCAACAAGACCAAATGGCCATTTTGGAGACAATGAATATTAAACTGATTTAAGCATACGCTTTAAAAGCAAAGTACTTTTGAAATTATACTGTCCATCTTTTCATAAAGATTTATATTTGCATGTGTAAATTTTAGACAGATCCAGCAAAAGTCTATTAAAGGAGTTTTTAGCATGCTAGATGATTAAAACAATTAATTTTAGTATCATTCAACACACCAATACTTATGTAAGTGCCATCATTCGAAATATGGCATTCATGTCACATCCTGAACAGCCATGTCTTTTTTTAAGAACCTATGGCCACATTTCAGGGAAGAATTATTATTCCCGAAAAAGCACCTAAACACATGAAGCAGCCCCTTTGATGTCAACAGCACAGGTTAAGTATGTTTGGTCACACATCAGTAGCATCCGTGAGCTGGTGTATAAATTGCTTCTATTCATACTGCAGTCAATAGCAAAATATGGGTCAATTTCAATGGTCTCAACTTGGGGCCAAGGCCCACTCTTTTCTCTTCTGCTGTACAGCGCCTTTATGTTGCTCCTCCACACAGCCCCTAGGGGTGTGGTCAGAGGGCGTGTACATATATACACACACACACACCCCTGAACCAGCAGAGCAGTTGTGGGAAGCTGCCACAAGGTAGAGCAGACCCAAGGTTGGGTAGATTGCTGACCAGAACCAAGAGATGCAAAGTTGGCTTAGTTTGCCCTCCCCTACCACTTGTGCTGTGCATCCTCAGAGGCACGGTTCTGACTTGAAATGGGGATGGGTCACAACTACAATTATAATATTTTAAAGGCACTACTAAGATTCCAGCTCTTATTCTAAGTCAGTCATTTTATAATAGGCCAGCACCTCAATAATCTCACTGATTCACCATTCAGCAGTCCTTTCTGCAGAGTTAAGCAACACTGTACCTCATTTGTCATGTGAAATCCATTGCAAAAATATAATTGAGCACCTGAATACTGTGATAGAAGAAGAGTATGTGGAGAAGAATTAAACACTGCTTTTACTGAATGTAAATCAATTAAACTATTACACTGTTTGCAAAGTACAAACAGTATCACACAAATGAGTTCTGCACTGAACTATCCATTTATAATTACCTGCCTGACATAAGCATTGTGAAGATGCAATGTAGTTTGTCAGCTTTAGCTAAATCATGGCATTTTGGGGCCTGATCCTGCTACTGTTGACCTCAACTGGAGCAGGACTGGCCTTCATCTGTAAAAATTAGACTGCAGGATTATTTAAGATAACAGGTGAAATGGGTCCAATCCTGCCTTCCTGGAGCAACCAGGACTCCTATAGAACATAACCAGGGTAAGGATGTGTGGATTTAGCCCAGATACCTTATATTAGACATTAGCAACCAGACTTAGACAGGCAAACCACAATTAACTTTAAGAGGAGTTTTGGGCATGTAACATCCACAGGAAGAATCTATGGGCTCTGGTATGAGTAGAGATATTCAACGTTTTCACATGAAAATTTTTCCATTGGGAAAATGTTATTTAGTTGAAATTTCTGAAGGAAAATGTCTGTTTTTAATTTTATTTTTTAAATTGACATTTTTCTCAACTTAAAAATTCATTGTTTCAGTTTTCAGAAACTGAAGAATTTAGGTTTCCCATGGCGGGGTGGGATGACACTGGCAGACCAGGTACGAGCTCTTGCGAAGGCTTAAGGCCTCAGCCAAGCACAGACAAATTCATTATTGGAAACCAGTCTGCTTCTCCTGTGTGTTAGTATAGTTGAGATGGGTATTGGACTTAAAATAATGTCATTACTGTTTAGACTTTACGAAATACTTGTAAATTGCTGCATGCATTAATCTCACTTTCAATTTCTTTACCAGCTGCTATAAGTGGTTTTTTTTTGTTTTGTTTTTTTTTTTTTATAGTTACAAAGCAAAAAAGTTTGCTCTGAAACTGTGAACCCAATCAGGAGGGATCATCTCCTGCCCATCAAGAAGGCCTATCAAAGCTAAACGAGCCATTGTGGGACACCACAATACAAAGACGTTAATTGCCCCCTTGCACCCATGAAAAGGCTATGTGCAAAAGGGCTCATCCCATCAGCTTGGATTCTAGAAGAAGGAAATAAAAATAGCTGACACGGAATTTTCTCATCTCTTTTGCTGTTTGGATTCTCACAGGGCCGGAACTATGAAACAGAAGCAGAGATCCCCAGGGTCAACTTGGATTAACCCTAAAAGACATTCAGATATGACTGATTACTACAACTCTGGTCACCTTTTAAAAAACAGACTAACTTGTAAGTATATATGCTTACCTGCTTTAATCTTGTAATAACGTTCTCATTTCTTTTCTTAGTTAACAAATCCTTAGATAGTTTATTATTGGATTGGCTACAAGTGTTGTCTGATGTGAGATCTAAGGTACAAACTGACCTGGGGTAAGCGACTTGTCTTTGGGACTGGGAGTAACCTGAATATTTCGTGATCTTGGGTGTATAGCAGCCATCACTAAATCCAGTTTGCCTGGGTGGCATGTGTGACATTATTGACATGAACTGTAACTACATAGATCATGGTTGCAACCAAGGTCCTATGGTTGCACCAGGTTTTGCACAGAGGAGGTCAAATAGGGTGTCTATGGAAAGATTGTAGTTTGCTGGTTATGATTATGCTGTCTGTATGTGTGTATCATTTTTGTATTTGAAGTTATGAATATTGGCTATGTACTTGTATCTCAATGTGTTTGATTCTAAGTAGCCTCAGTGAAGCATTTAGTCACCTTCTTGAGAATGGGCACTTACTGAGAATAGTCCTATCAAAACACTTAACTGATAATGGACTTTGGGAGACTCCAATCCACATTTGAGCTTTCCTGGGGACATTCAAACTAACATGTAAACAATGGTGTCAGCCTTCAAAAAGCTGAATCATTCATGGACATGGGACTGTGACTTTGCACAGAACAACAAAGGGGTTTCCGCCCACAAGAGAGAATATAAAAGGCCCTGGAACCTCCTCCATTTTGTCTTCAGCTGGCTCAGGATATGGCCTCTCCACCCCAAAGAGATGCCTGAAAAAAACTGGAACAAAGGACAGTAACTACAGGGGTGCGAGTGATTGCTGGACCCAGACTGGGAAGGAGTCTAGTCTATGAAAGAAGCTGTATTCAGTTTCTCACTGTATTAGGCTTGGACTTGTGTGTTTTGTTTTATTTTGCTTAGTAGCTTACTTTTTTCTGTCTGTTACTACTTGGAACCACTTAAATTCTACTTTTTATACTTAATAAAATCAGTTTTTGCATATTAACCCAGAATGAGTAATTAATACCTAGGGGAGCAAACAGCTGTGCATGTGTGTGTGTTATAGCGGGTGGACAATTTATGAGTTTACCCTGTATAAGCTTTATACAGAGAAACGCATTTGGGGTTTGGATCCCATTTGGAGCTGGGTGTCTGGGTGCTAGAGACAGGAGCACTTCTTAAGCTGTTTTCAGTTCAGCCTGCAGCTTTGGGGCGAGTGGTTCAGACCCTGGGTCTGTGCTGGAGTAAACTGGCATGTCCGGCTCAACAAGGCAGGGTTCTGGAGGGCCAAACTGGCAGAGAAAACAGCCTCAGAGGTAGAATCATAGAATATCAGGGTTGGAAGGGACCTCAGAAGGTCATCTAGTCCAACCCCCTGCTCAAAGCAGGACCAATCCCCAACTAAATCATAGTAGTCTCAGCACATGAGGTAAAAGTCCCAAGAGGGTTTCTGTGATCAAATCCGTCAAAGTCAAGATAAACTAGAATGCCCAAGGGGGACTACCTGTGACTCCATGGAAAGACTGTTATAGCGCTTTAGGAATTCACACTTGTTACTGGGTTGATGAAATTTAATTATAGAATATACACCCAGTTTGGGGTGTCTGTCCTGAGATTAGCTCTCACGGTCATGAAATACTCCAGACAGCATGACGGGGTTCCCCCCCCCACTTTTGCTTTCTTTTTCCTTTAGAAAAACTGATTTTTCCTCTGTTTCTTTGTTTCCCAACTTTTCCCAATAGAAATAGGGAGGCCAGGGTATGGGGGAAATAGAACATGGAAAGAAAAATCAAGTATTCTTAGGTTTCCAAAGAACAAAATGAAATGTTTTAAATCAAAAATGAAACAAAAAATCATTCTGAAGTGTTTTATTTTTGTTTTGTAACAAAAAGTCTCATGGAAACGAGAATACTTTCTAGTCAAAAAAATTTAAAAAACCCAGATATTTTCCCCCACAATATTTTCCATAGGAAAACAATGGAGTTTCCAACCACCTGTAGTTGTGAGTCCAGTTGTGTGCCCATGCAAGTGGGCAAGGCAGCCTGAGTCATCCCCTCAGTCTCCTGCATGGCTCCCTGCATCACCAGCCCTGTGTGGGGCCCAGGGAAGGAGGGCCACTGCTAGATGGATGGGGGTAGGAAGATAGGACATGGGAGTCTTGCTTCCACCCCTCAGTCAGTGCATTTAGTCAGCACAGAACAGGGAATTAGGCAGTGTCTTGAAGAGGGCTGGAGGCTCCACGCCTATAGAAAAAGAGAGAAGGGGGGCTTAATTGTCACAGTTCAGTCTCTGCCCTACTTCTGGAGTAGTGCAACTACATAGTACCCCTTTTTCAGTCTGGATGACAGCTCTTTGGTCTTTTTGTTGTGTTATGTTTCCTAGCACAATGGCATTTGGGTGCATGATTGGGGCTCCTACATGCTACCCACAAAACAAACGACAATCCAGGCCTGAGTTAGGAGCGGAGGACTACAACCTCAGGTCACTCACGTTTTGTTAAGAAATTCACTCTCTCACGTTCCGAGATAGTTAATGCCATCAGATTTTCCTGACATGAAAGACCACAAGGAGTGAATTGCAGAGCACAAGCACTGGCAGAAAATTTCTCATTTCACATTCACAAGTATGTGTGTTGGAAATGCTATCAACCAGGCAGAGTACAAAAACAATACCATGCAACTTACCTGACCAGTCACATCTAAACACTGTACCTCAACAAGCAGCAATCAATACTCAGATCTGTTGACAACTAATCTAAACACTTAAAGAATCAAACTATTCTGAAAAGTAAATACAGCTGAGGAAAATGTGTTCTGCTTCTAGATATTCTGCAAGTAGGAAAAAAAGCTAAAAATTATCAGATAAGTTATACCAGTATATCATGTATTATTCATTCAGTTGCAGTTATGAAGGAAGGTTAAGGGAATTGGGTTTATTCTCAATGAAAGGAGAGCGTTGTGATTTATAGCTTTTCAGAGTTCTCAAAGAGAGTGATACGTTTAAAATGCAGAGAGAACTATTTATCCAGGTAAAGCTGAAACTTTACAACGGCATGTTAGCTAAAAGTTAGGAATGTAAGAGTTAGTAAGGAACATGGGTAAAAGACTACTTCACACATAATAGATATGAAAAAGAAATTATAGCTAAAGGCAACTGAAGTGAGTTCACAAGATGCGTTTCTGGAGAAGCTAGAGACCAAGGGATGTGGCAAGAAAGTAGAAAGAAGGAATTAGATCAATAACCACTCATCTCTCTCACACACACAAAAATTTTTTTAAAAAAACACCAATGCCCACTGGGTGGTGAAGGCTGTTTTTGTTCATAACATTGCTTCTGTTCTTATGCCCTTTTGTTCCTGCTTTTGGGCAGCTAAGGATGAAAGTTGAAATGTAGAAAAAAAAAGGAGAATTAGTCAGTGACTCTAGTGCATGAAGAGCACAATTTTAGACAGCCACTAACAGGAAACAGAACACACACACACTTATTACCTCCTAAACAGATCAGATGCCATCTTATTTTTAGCAGGCTTTAGAGAGAGTGTCTTGGTCATAACATGCAATGCCAGTAGTAGTCTGTATTACAATGTCATGTCATATTACGACACCTTGACCTATGACATGTCACCGTATGCACTACTAGTACTTCAGATATCATGAAATAATGTTTAAATTTTTATATTACTCATTATTTTTAAAGATATTTTGAAACAATTTTGGTTTTGAAATTTATTTTCCTAAACACAAAATGGATAAGATTTTGCAAAAATTTTGGTTTTTCCTCAAGACAGCATTTTTCAATGGAAAACTTTTTGGGTGAAATATTTTCACCCAGCTCCACTCCCTTTTCCCATCAAACAAAGTTATTGTGTATAACTTCACATTTTGAATATATAGTTCTAGAAGCCTTCCAGTGCGGCGGGTGCCTCTCAGCACTTAAAAAAAAAAATCACAGCCAAAACAAACTAAGACCACAACCCTCATCAGCAGCCTTACCAAAAGAGGCTTTGCAGAGTGCCTGGAAAGTTAACAAATCCAGGATCTGGAGGACCAAGGGGGGGGGAGTGTGGGAGGGGAGATGAGGAAGAGAGCTAATAAATGAAGACCCTTCCAGAGAATGGAGGCTCCAGCTTAAGTTCCTGAGCAGATATCAACTGTAGCAGCCTATCATGTGGAGTGATGCAGGAGCTCTCAGGTAACCAGGTTAAAAAACCAACAAAGAGCTAAAGAATTCATTAGCCATGGAACAACATCTATTAGAGCAGCAGTGCGAAGTGCGTTCTAGTAGGCTGAGAGCATGGCTAGACATTCACACAGTGAATCATTGCAGGCATGGACTGCCCCTGTGACCATGGGTAAAATGACTTAACTCCTCTGCCCCCATCTCCCTATCTTAAAACAGCACTGTAGGTAAATAACCTGCTTAGTTCGGGGAGGTTCATTTCTCCCATCCTTACTGACCCAGGTTGTGTTGGTCTCCCACAGGACTATCTGCATGGATAATGTGATTATTCACATCAGACTCTGGACCCAACTATCAGAGGTGTGATTTTCAGCATGGGTAGGCATACCAGGCTAACTTCAATATAGCTACCAAACTAAAAATAGCAGCGGGCTAGCAACATGAGCATGTGCCAATGGGCCCCACTGTGCTTGCACCACCCCACCATGTCTTCCCAGCTACTTTTACCTGCGCAAGCTAAATTAAAGCTAGTGTGGTACATCTATAGGAGCTGAAAAATCACACCTTTGATCGCAGTGTGGACATCATAGAATATGATTGGTTAAGGATGGTAAAGCACTTTGAAAGCAAAGGGTGCTGCATACATAAGTATTAATAGCAATGACAAATTGCATTTCTAGGGCACCTAGGTACCAAGGCATTCTAGACACCTTCATAAACTAAGACACCCCTTTGAGTGTTTAATTTCCACTCCAAAAATAAAATGGTAGAAAATATTCACCAAAGCTTTCAAATCAGCTCATTCTCTTTGCATTCCTTTAAAGCAAGCTAAAGTAAACAGTACTTGTTCAGGTTTCAGAGTAACAGCCGTGTTAGTCTGTATTCGCAAAAAGAAAAGGAGTACTTGTGGCACCTTAGAGACTAACCAATTTATTTGAGCATGAGCTTTCCACAGTATGCATCCGATGAAGTGAGCTGTAGCTCACGAAAGCTCATGCTCAAATAAATTGGTTAGTCTCTAAGGTGCCACAAGTACTCCTTTTCTTTTTGCGAGTACTTGTTCACAGCACACAATCATCCTGTGGAATATATTACTGCAGGGATCCATCAAATCAAATACTGAATTTAAAAAACAAATGTATACAATCATAAAGTGCTATTGAACTAGGTAAGTAACAAAACAAAAAAATTTAGTTATGCAGGTTGAGCTGAGGATCATTGTGTTTTGGTGGCATAAACTGATCACCTTCAGGAAGGAATTTCCTCCCTAGTGCACAATTGGATAGGTGCATTATTTTGGGGGTGGAGTGGGCAGTTCCCTCTAATCCAGATTGGCAAATTCTCCGAGTCCTGTCACTGCCATAGGAGTCCAGTGTTTGTATTTGTTGAAGCGTTTCCCTTTCAAATGTAGCTTTTCATGGGATCTGCTGGACGCGGTCTACTTCAGAACCCCCTCACCTGGAAACTCCAACAGCATGTTCAGCAGCCACAGACCAGAGATATACAAGAGCAAAAAATTACTGTTGGGGATGTCCAGATCCCCAAGAAGGGAATTTAAACGCAAAGAAAACTTGACTGTGGATTACAATTAAACGATGGTTTTCGCAAGCAGTCAAACCAATACGCCATTCTTTCCCTGTTGAAACCAGATTTCACGGGACAGCTGACAAGATTTTAAACCAAGTCCAATTTTCAGAGCACAGATGAAATTCTCACAAGCAGAAAAGAAGAAACTCACTTGACATAATAATGAACAAGGAGACTCCTACATGAAAAATAGTTCCCTTTTGAGTTCACAAGGGATCATTTCCTTTGCAAATGAAGAAATGATCACACAGGGTAAAATTTAGGAAGGGATTTAGGCAGTATGCTGCTAAGCTTTGCAACACCTAACTTTTAGGCACCTGGAAAGACACTGATTCACAAAGCCTCTTAGGCTCCCTGTACAATGAACGTGGAGAAATAAGTGCCTTACACTGGGATGTACAAAAGCCAGCACACTAGGCAGGGAGCTACTTAAGCTAGCCAGTGGGAGAGACCAACAGAGGTGCATTCTAAGCCCCACCCCTCTCAGAGTTAGGTGCCTAAGGTCAGGCTGCAGTGGGTTAAATTAATCTGAGGATTATAGACACCTATACACTGTTCAAATTCATTACTGCACACAGTATTTATACTTTGGGTTGCAAAGCCCCATTTAAATTCTCATAATCATTTATTTTTATGGCTTTAAGAGAAGAAACCTCTACATTTCACTGTATGGGGAGATCTTGGCAAACCAGTAATGTGCCTGAACCACTCCTGCTTATTGCTAAAAGTAGCCAATATAACAGGCCATAAATAGGCCTATGCAGCAGCATGACGGAGTCAGAAGGGGAGGGGGTTTGGGTGCCACAGAAAGAGCAGCTTGACCCCATGTCCTTCCTGATGAGATCACTATAGAAATTGCTGAGATATGCATTTTAGGAAAAACAGGAAGCTTGTCTATATGTGGCCTCAGGGATGTGTCTGTCAGGGCCTCCAGGCATGCAGACTCTGGAAAAAAAAGCCACATCTGACTAATTGATGATCAGAAGGAAACCTCTTGCTTAACCTTTGAAATTGCTTGCTTAACAAGTTTCTTTGAGTGACCTGTTAGCATAATACTAATGAATAAATAAGGGAAGAAAGTTTTGGGTAGTTGGACTTTTCAGGGACTCTCCCTCTGGACACATCTTGTGGTCCCCAGATGTGGCAGATGGAAGATTGGCCATCAGAAGACTGCCGCTGTGCCACTCGAGAGCCACACCCAACTTCAGTAATTGAGGGTTGGGGGTGTTTTACTAACCTGTTGCAGACTTATGTAAGTGCTGGAGACTAAAGTACAGCTTTAAGTGAAAGCACGTGTGTTGTCCTGTTTGTGCCAGCCATCGGACGGCCGTGTCTCCCTTGATTTATTTCCTGACACCACCTCAGAGTAAAGTTACCAAGAGCTTTGGGCTGAAAGAACCCCAGGTAACATTACCATCTCTCTGGAAAAGATGGAGCATGCCAGTGTTTCCTTCTTAGAGTAAACATAAAACTTCCACAAATAGTTACAGCTGTGAGATTTGAAATTCTACAGTTGGCTTCATTTAGAAACCTCATTTTTTCCTGAAGTTCATAACATAGCCATAAAATTCTCCTAGACTTGAACCTAGCAGAAAGTTTGAAGACTGAGGTTTTGGTTGGTTGGTTTTAACCACACAAAAATATCAATTATTGGTTCAGGAGTTTGTCTTGTATTATTTTCATGAATGGTACGGGGGGAAAAATAATAGTTTTATACTGTTATGTCTGATATATTTGTTAGAAATCCTATTTATAGCTCTTTATCTAGCCTTAACCCATTCTCTTCTACATTATATTAGCTAGGATAAGAGATTAAAAGGGATCTAAACCCTCAAACTACAGGGCATAAACCAGCAATTAACAGAGATTAGGCAGGTACTAATCAGTTTGATTACTGAAAGTACAGAGCAGAATTTTGACTTTGGCCACAAGTGACAGATTCTGTTCAGTGTTTGATAGAAAAATGGCCCCATTGTTAATTAAGAAAAAAGATTTCTCACCCAGTGAATGAAAAGGCAGGCAAGTATATGGACAAGTTGTTCCACAATTGTATAAAATGTAGTTTCTTGCACCTTGCTCTAAAGATTCAAGTATAGACCACTGTTAGCGAGAGGATAATACAGAGCATTGGTAGACTTGCATTCTAGTTTGTACCACATGATGTATGTTTTGGGCTTTTGCATACTCCCTGTCTGATGATGGGTGGGCCAATGAGCGGGCAATGCCTACACACAGGGGAGTGGAGCAGAGCCCAGGAACTGGATGAGGCAGCAGCAGAAGCCCTGTGGGCTGTAGGAGCCAGTAGCTCTGGAAGCAGGTCTGCATGGACCTCAACCAACGCCCTCCCGCTTAAAAAAAAAAAATAAAAGTGTGGTGGTCTGTCCTCCCCCTTTCCCTTCCCCCACTTTAAGAACTGGCTATAGCGCTGAGTTTCACAGAGCCATTAGTGAGATTTCACCCGCTAATGCAATCATTCCAAATCTAGCAATTCATTCATGGCTTTAGGGGGGAATTCTTATGGTCAGTCTTGATTTCCATGACTACTTATAAGCACAAAGAATGGTGCTCAAAAGCACAAGCTGCAGCAGGCCTGTGAAGATGATGATGATCAGAAAAGTACAAATGGTCTACATGTTTCTTGAAGTTTGACCATGTTCCTGGTGAATGGACAGTTCTGCTACTCAAATTTCTAAGTCTTCCGCAGCTGGTGATGATGTTGATTTGGATTTGTCAGGCTTGTTGGGGCAGAAATCTGATTCCAGCACAGAGATTGGTGTTCAATTGTTGGGTATTGGAGTCTCGAATTCCAAGACAGAAAATTTCCCACTGGTTGTTAATGTGATGGTTATGGATGTGGATGCAGAAGCAGTTGGATTACTAAAAGCATGGGGCAGAATTCTGAATTTGGTCACATGTGACAGATTCTGTTCAGTGTTGTGATAGAAAATGGTCCCATTGCTAATTCAGAAAAACGTTTCACCTATCGAATGCAAAGGCAGGCAAGTATGAAAATCATGGTTCTTTGTCAAAATTCCTAATGGTGAGTTATGCCAGCGATTTTAGTAGACATACAGTTTGATTCTGGCCTCCTTGTTCTATTTCACTTGTTTGCTTTTCCAGCCAAATTCCTCAGCTTCCTTTGTGAACCATAAAACTGAGTTCATGAACTTTTTCTGCTTTAGTATGTGAGTATGCCAACATGAAAGTTCAAAGGAACACATGGAGCCAATCCCTTGGAGGATGGAACTTGCAGAATGATAGGAAAAATGGGTCACTCAGTTGACAGAGTATGCAAGCTGCTAACAGATCCAGAAGGACACGTGGTACAAATATTTTGCATTCTCTTGGATATTTTGCTGTACTTAGGCTAGAGGTGTTTAGATTTGAGATGTTCAGATGAGAAATTAGTCCTCATAATGGTAAATTTGGGGGTTTACTTAACTTTCATGTGCGAGATCATGTGGACTCTATTCATAGACACAGATATTAAGATCAGAAGGAACCATTATGATCATCTAGTCCGACCTCCTGCACAATGCAGGCCTCAGAAGCTCACCCGCCCACTCCTGCAATAAACCTCTCACCTATGTCTGAGCTACTGAAGTCCTCAAATCATGGTTTAAAGACTTCAGGGTGCAGAGAATCCTCCAGCAAGTGACCCATGCTACAGAGGAGGGCAAAAAACCCCCAGGGCCTCTTCCAATCTGCCCTGGAGGAAAATTCCTTCCCGACCCCAAATATGGTGATCAGCTGAACCCTGAGCATGTGGGCAAGATTCACCAGCCAGATACCCAGGAAAGAACTCTCTGTAATAATTCAGATCCCACCCAATCTAACATCCCATCACAGGCCATTGGGCCTATTTACCATGAATAGTTAAAGATCAATTAATTGCCAAAATCATGTTATCCCATCATACCATCGCCTCCATAAACTGATCGAGTTTAATCTTGAAGCCAGATAGGTCTTTTGCCCCCACTACTTCCCTTGGAAGGCTGTTCCAGAACCTCACTCCTCTGATGGTTGTATAATGGTACTAACACCTCTGTATCTCTACTGGAAATACCTCGCCTGATGCATCCCAAGACCGCATTGCTTTTTTCACGGCCATATCACATTGGCGGCTCATAGTCATAGAATCATAGAATATCAGGGTTGGAAGGGACCTCAGGAAGTCATCTAGTCCAACCCCCTGCTCAAAGCAGGACCAATCCCCAATTAAATCATCCCAGCCAGGGCTTTGTCAAGCCTGACCTTAAAAACCTCTAAGGAAGGAGATTCTACCACCTCCCTAGGTAACGCATTCCAGTGTTTCACCACCCTCCTAGTGAAAAAGTTTTTCCTAATATCCAACCTAAACCTCCCCCACTGCAACTTGAGACCATTACTCCTTGTCCTGTCCTCTTCTACCACTGAGAATAGTCTAGAACCATCCTCTTTGGAACCACCTCTCAGGTAGTTGAAAGCAGCTATCAAATCCCTCCTCATTCTTCTCTTCTGCAGAAGAAACAATCCCAGTTCCCTCAGCCTCTCCTCATAAGTCATGTGTTCCAGACCCCTAATCATTTTTGTTGCCCTTCGCCGGACTCTCTCCAATTTATCCACATCCTTCTTGTAGTGCGGGGCCCAAAACTGGACACAGTACTCCAGATGAGGCCTCACCAATGTCGAATAGAGGTGAATGATCACGTCCCTCGATCTGCTGGCTATGCCCCTACTTATACATCCCAAAATGCCATTGGCCTTCTTGGCAACAAGGGTACACTGCTGACTCATATCCAACTTCTTGTCCACTGTCACCCCTAGGTCCTTTTCTGCAGAACTGCTGCCTAGCCATTCGGTCCCTAGTCTGTAGCGGTGCATTGGGTTCTTCCATCCTAAGTGCAGGACCCTGCACTTACCCTTGTTGAACCTCATCAGATTTCTTTTGGCCCAATCCTCCAATTTGTCATCCTGTGGTCAACCAATACTCCAAAGTCCTTCTCCTCCTCCATTACTTCTAATTGATGCGCCCCCAGTTTATAACTAAAATTCTTGTTATTAATCCCTAAATGCATAACCTTACACTTCTCACGATTAAATTTCATCCTATTACTATTACTCCAGTTTACAAGGTCATCCAGATCCTCCTGTATGATTTCCTGGTCCTTTTCTAAATTGGCAATACCTCCCAGCTTTGTATCATCCATAAACTTTATTAGCACACTCCCACTTTTTCTGTCAACATCAGTAATAAAAAGATTAAATAAGATTGGTCTCAAAACTGATCCCTGAGGAACTCCACTGGTAATCTCCCTCCAGCCTGACAGTTCACCTTTCAAAATGAGCCGCTGTAGTCTCCCCTTTAAGCAATTCCTTCTCCACCTTTCAATTTTCATATTGATCCCCATCTTTTCCAATTTAACTAATAATTCCCCACGTGGCACAGTATCAAACGCCTTACTGAAATCTAGGTAAATTAGATCCACTGCGTTTCCTTTGTCTAAAAGATCTGTTACTTTCTCAAAGAAGGAGATCAGGTTGGTTTGGCACGATCTACCTTTTGTAAAACCATGTTGTATTTTGTCCCATTTACCATTGGCCTCAATGTCCTTCACTACTTTCTCCTTCAACATTTTTTCCAAGACCTTGCATACTATAGATGTCAAACTAATAGGCCTGTAGTTACCCAGATCACTTTTCCCCCCCTTTCTTAAAAATAGGAACTATGTTAGCAATTCTCCAGTCATACAGTACAACCCCTGAGTTTACAGATTCATTAAAAATTGTTGCTAATGGGCTTGCAATTTCATGTGCCAATTCCTTTAGTATTCTTGGATGAAGATTATCTGGGCCCCCCGTTTGAGTTTCGCTTCTACCTCAGCTATGGTAATATCTGCCTCCATATCCTCATTCCCATTTGTCATGCTACCATTATCCCTAAGATCCTCATTAAAGACTGAGGCAAAGTATTTGTTTAGATATTGGGCCATGCCTAAATTATCCTTAACCTCCACTCCATCCTCAGTGTTAAGTGGTCCCATTTCTTAGTTTACTTCTTATTTATAATGCTATAGAACCTTTTACTATTAGTTTTAATTGCCTTTGCAAGGTCCAACTCTACTTGACTTTTAGCCTCTCACTTTATCCCTACATGTTCTGACCTCAATAAGGTAGCTTTCCTTGCTGATCCCTCCCATCACCCCTCCCTCTATGCTTTCTGCTTTTTCTTAATCACCTCTCTGAGATGCTTGCTCATCCAGCTTGGTCTACAACTCCTGCCTATGAATTTTTCCCTCTTTCTTGGGATGCAGGCTTCCGATAGCTTCTGCAGCTTTGACTTGAAGTAATCCCAGGCCTCCTCTGCCTTTAGATCCATAAATTCCTCAGTCCAATCCACTTCCCTAACTAATTTCCTTAATTTTTGAATTAAAGTCAGTCCTTTTGAAATCAAAAACCCTAGTCAGATTTTTCTTAATCCTTCTGTTCAGTTTGAACTGAATTAGCTCATGATCACTTGAACCAAGATTGTCCCCCTACAACCATTTCTTCTATAAGGTCCTCACTACTCACAAAAACCAAATCTAAAATGGCATCCCCTCTAGTCGGTTCAGCAACTACTTGATGAAGGAATCCATCAGCTATAGAATCTAGAAGAATCTGAGCCCTATTATTATTACTAGCACTCGTTCTCCAGTCTATATCTGGGAAGTTAAAGTCTCCCATGATCACGCAGTTTCCATTAGTATTTACTTCATTAAAAACATTAAAGAGGGCTCTATCCATATCCAAATTAGATCCCAGCGGTCTACAGCACACCCCAAGCACTATCCCAGGGGAGGCTCTAGTAGTTTTCTTCCCCAATGTGATTTTTACCCAGACGGACTCTGTCTTATCCATTCCATTGCTTCTTATTTCTTTACATTCTACCTCATTGATAGACAATGCTACTCCACCCCCTTTACCTTTATTTTGGTCTTTCCTAAACAGCACATACCCTTCAATACCTGTAGTCCAGTCATGACTACTATTCCACCATGTTTCTGTTATCCTTATAATAGCTGGTTTCACTTCCTGCACCAGTAGCTCTAGTTCCTCCATTTTGTTACCTTGGCTCCTCGCATTGGTGTACAAACATCTTAATTTTTGCTGTTTGGCCTCGCTCACGTTCTGTACCCTATTAGGCATGGTCATTCTACAGCCAGTATAACCTATTAGACTGGTATCCACACTGCCCTTCCTCCTTATATACATTCTCCTACCCATGGCTGTATCCTTTCTTACTTTGTTTTCTTCCCTCTCAATGCTAAAATCCGGTGTGAAGATTACCTGGACATCTCCCAACCATCTCCCCCAAATTCCTAGTTTAAAGATCTCTTAATCAGTTGTGCCAGCCTCCATCCTAGAAGTCTATTTCCTTCCCTACTCAGATGAAGTCCATCCCAAGAGAACTGTCCTCTGTCCATGAATGCCTCCCAGTGGCCATACATTCCAAAGCCCTCCTTATAGCACCACTGCCTGAGCCATCTGTTGAGAGTCATAATCTTGTCACACCTCTGTTGCCCTTCTCTAGGAAGAGGCAGAATCCCACTGAAGATCACCTGAGCCTCTATTTCCTTAAGCGTCTTCCCCAGCCTGGCATAGTCTCCCTTGATATGTTCCAGCGAGAATCTACCGGTATCATTTGTTCCCACATGAAGGACGATCAGTGGATTCTTTCCTGCTCCCTTTAGGATCCTCTTCAACCTCAGGTCCACATCCTGTATCTTAGCGCCTGGAAGACAGCACACCCTTCTATTCTCTGGATCAGCTCTGGTTACAGGCCTGTCCATTCTTCTCAGTAAGGAGTCCCCAATGACATAGACCAGCCTTTTGCTGGTGACTGTGCGATTCTCTGGTCTATCCTCTGTTCCCTCTGGCTGCAAGTTCTTTCCATTCCTATTCTCCCTTGTAATCCTCTTCAACCCATCCTGTATCCTCCTGGGGCTCATATTTGGTGTAGTCTCCATTGACTCTTCCCCTTTTCCTATAGGACTAGCCACTCTTCTCTTCTTCCTTGCCCTTCCACCTTCAGTGACCACCTGCTGAGCCCCTTCTTCACTTTCCAACTCTGCAAACCTGTTCTTGAGCTCTATTTCTCCTTCACTAGCCTGTCTTTTCCTCTGCCTGGTTCTGTTAAGGCTGGTGCAGCAGAAAGTGGCCTACTTAGCATACCGAATTCAAAATTAATTTAATCAGTAGGATTGCAAGAAAAGTATAGCAAGTATTTTGAACAAGGTTAGGAAAGCACTATTGAGTTCAATTGCACACCAGCCCCCTCTTGAATGATCTCTGGTATTAAGCAACGTTGAGGTTTTGAAAGAGCACAAAGATTGTGGAAAGCTTTGTAGGCTTCACTGATACCCACACCAAAACATGGGAGGGTATTTTAGAGACGCTTAAAAAAAAAAATAGATGATTTAGATTGTTGTAGCTTTACTCCCTGCAATCAGCCAATGGAGCTAACATGACTGCAGCATACAAAGGTATTCAAAATTGAATTCAGCAGCTAAAATCAGTATGTGTCTTTCTTCCCTTGTGCTGCCCACCTCACTGAATCTTGGAGAAACAGCTGCAATGGTTGTCCAAGAAGTTGTTCTAGTTTGCGGGATTGTTCAGAGATTATATACTCTGTTTCCTGCTTCTACTAGTCACTGGGATGACTGTGGAGTTCAGGATATTAATTTAATCTAGAACGGGCAGCTCAAGAGGTAGCATAAAGTCACTACTCTCCCCCTGCAGGGAGCCCTGATATTCCAATGCAGCGCTCAGTTCCTCTGCCCAGAGTGGCAGCGATATCTGTAAGGTGGAGAACTTCTCTGCAAGGAACTGCACTGAACTCACTGTTTCACAGGCCATTCATTCACCCCATTTTGGTTTCGAATTGTGGTGAAGCTAGGATCATGTTTGATCTTCAGAGATACAGAAATAAGTGTGTGTGTGTTGAAAGGACAAAGTAAGAGTGTTCACCCTGAATTCCCCCGCTTATACCAATATAATGTGAAAGCACTAATTTACAAGTTGTCCAAAGCACAAGACTTATTCAACGATTATGGGCCTATTTCTGACCTTAGATATACAAATGTCATTTCCATTAAAAGCTTAGAAAATGCCTTACAAGAGAGGCTGAGAAGCTAAACAGAATGATCTCTAAAAAACATTGAGAGGTGACTTAATTACAAAGAAAATACCAGGTAATAAGGGGCTCTTTATATGTGTCTGGAACAGTCATAACAAGAACCAATAGCTGGAAGCCAGAGCCAGACAAATTCAAGTTTAAAAAAGTGCCTATTTTCTTTTTTAAAGAGTGATGTGGTGTAATGAGGACTGGGTTTTCATTGCAAGCTATCACTTTAAGAGGGCGTATCAGGAGGAGGTTAGAGAAACCTGCAATCAGAGTCAATCTGGTACAAGGTGGGGTGAGTTGGACCTCTGCCTTAGGGAGCAACCTGCCGTGTCTGTTTTTGTTTCTTGGGTGTTATTTTAGATATTAAGAATACAAGTAGTGATGTTGCAGCCTTCCAGCAAGAGGGCTTGATGTTTTATACAACTCCTCTCCGTATGTGTCATGAATGTAACAAGTGAGATGATCAGTCATTACAAAGTACCAAGGAAAGTAGATTCTTCATCTCTTGGATGTCTTCAGATCAAGACTTACTGCCTTTCTGGAAAATATGCTTCAGTCAAGTGCAATTATTGGGCTCAATGGAGAGGGGTGACAGGGTGAAATGTAATGGCCTGTGTTACACAGATGGTCAGACTAGATGATCTGCTTGTACCTTCTGGCTTTAAACTATTACCAGTAGGAAAAACTGTACATACACCGGTGGTGAAAAAGGTCATTCCCCATTAATGGCACAGAAACGCCTACATTTCAATTTACTTCTGCCTACACTTTTCCCCGGCAGGATCAGTAAAAGGTCCACAACGAAATGAGCTGGCAAACTGCCACAGTCATGAGAACAAAGTCCTATAGTAAAGGATCCACCTGAAACAGAGCCAGCATAGGACACTGATCTTTTCTGCATTACTACTTTGATATTATGCACTCTACGTCGCTACTGCAGTAGCTGCTTTTGCTTAAGTTTACTAACCAACATTATATGCACTATGCAGTTTAAAACACAGGGCTCAGTGCTGCCTTAAAATATACGGCTGCAACTTTCATCTCATTGAAAGGGCAGAAACAAATGTAAACCAAGATGGAAGGGAACAACTGATAGAGAATGACATTTATTTCACACCCTAAATGTCTATTTTATACACAGGCATTCCCATTGTGTTCTACAAAAAGAACTAGCATTACCAGTGTCAATGGTCTTATTTCAATTACTGAATATTTATAGTAAGGAACAGATGTTATTTCCAGTTCTATAAGCTCTTATGAAAGAATCCTGTGGAATTTAAGAGGAATTAAACCAAGAGGTTTCTACATAAATTCTGTAGCTTCACTTAATAGAGAACTGTGTTCAGGCTATAAAATACTATAGGATGGTTTTAAAATTCTATAGAAAGATTGTTCTCTATTAAATTCTATAGACCTTTCCCATAAGAGAGGCTGTATTTTGAAGTCACAGAAAAATGAATGCCTTCACTGCAAAAGTTATAAATGCAACTTGTTTCTGTGGTGGTTAAATGATTCCTTAAGTATATAATTTCTGATTGAGTCTCTTGCAATGGGTTATGCCAAAAGGCAATGGTTTTGAGTTGACTCCCTTAAAATTCCATTAGTCAGAATCAGAGGTACAGCCCTGTTTAATTTATTTATCAAAGCTGGGATTTTCAAAGGAGTCAAAGAGTTGGTCAAAATTTCTCACTCAAAGAAAATGATTGACTTAAAAATAAAAATAAAAAAAACACACACCAGTTGTTCCCATGAAAAACTTCACTTTCCAAAAAGGCCATTAGAAAAAACACACAAAAAAACCCTGTTTCAATAAAAAGTTTTTAAAGTCTTATTTTTTTCCCCTATTGAGTCCATTTCAGCCTTTTCAAAATGAAAACAACTAATTTTTTCCCCAAAAAAGTTTTTCTTCCCTTTTAATCAGCTCTAAGCCATAATGTACATAAGCACCAATTCCCATTAAAATTGATTGAGACTGGAAACCTGCCTCCCTTACTCTCCTATGAAAAAATCTTAATTCAAAATGCTTTATAAAAGGTAAATACAACATTGTGGCTAGGGTATTCTCCATCTCAGTCTCTGCAGCTTGTGTGTGTGTATGTAGCATGACATTACAGTGTCCTGTAGGGATGTGTGCAATATTCAGCTTCCTGCTAAAAAACTTATCCCTCCGTAGCATAGTAGCAGTTTGTGTGAGATTCTAGTCAGTGTCTAATGTGCATATCCAGTGAGGGGGCAATATTTGCCAATGATACAAAACTCAAGATAGTTAAGTCCAAAGCAGACTGCAAAGAGTCACAAAGGGACCCTCACAAAACTGGGTGACTGGGCAACAAAATGGCAGATGAAATTCAATGTTCATAAATGCAAAGTCATGCACATAGGAAAACAATCCCAACTATACATATAAAATGATGGGGGTCTAAATTAGCTGTTAAAATTCAAGAAAAAGATCTTTGAGTCATTGTGGATAGTTCTCTGAAGAACATCCACTCAATGTGCAGCAGCAGTCAAAAATGCTAACAATGTTAGGAACATTAGGAAAGGGACAGATAAGACAAAATATATTGCCTCTATATAAATCCATGGTACGCCCACATCATGAATACTGAATGCAGACGTGGTCGCCCTATCTTAAAAAAAGATATTGGAATTGGAAACTGTACAGAAAAAGGGCAAGAAAAATGGATTAGGGGTATGGAACAGCTTCCATGAGGAAAGATTAATAAGACAGACTTTTCAGCTTGGAAAAAAGATGACTAACAAGAGATATGATAAAGGTCTATAAAATCATGACTGTGTGGAGAAAGTAAAATAAGAGTGTTATTTACTCCTTCTCATAACACAAGAGCTAGGGGGTCACCAAATGAAATATTTCCTTTTGTTTGTTTTAAACCTACTGTCTACTAATTTCTTCATACAGCACAGTGTCAACCTATGGAACTCCTTGCCAGAGGATGTTTTGAAGGTCAGAACTATGACAGCGTTCAAAAAAGAACTAGATAAAGTTCATGGAGGATAGGTCCATCAATGGCTATTAGCCAGGATGGACAGGGATGGTGTCCCTAGCCTCAGTTTGCCAGAAGCTGGGAATGGACGACAGGGGATGGATCACTTGATGATTCCGTTCTGTTCATTCCCTCTGAAGCACCTGGCATTGGCCACTGTTGGAAGACAGGATACTGGGCTAGACAGACCTCTGATTTGACCCAGTATGGCAGTTCTTATAAGCAATCAAATCTCTTTTTTATAGAAATTATTTGTGGACAGTAAATGTCATGGTAAAAAAGTGGCAGAAATGGGAGGCAGATGGCATATGTGGGGTTAGCACTGCTAATTCTTGCATTTGTAAGCTTCTACTTCTCTTAGCTGTGCTGGATTTCTTCACTGTTGTCGCCAGTTGCTAAAATTAGCACAGGGCAGAATATGCTTTATTTGCTAAGATTTGCTGCCATCTACAGACAAAGCCAAGTTTTAGTTACCCATCAGCGACTGGCAAGGGGAGAGGAGACACACGGTGGAATACTTTAGCTTCATTGGAGCCCTTAGCTGGTGTTTTGCTGAATTGGGTCCCAAGACAGTAATTTACTAGAAGTCTGATTCTATAGGAGCATGACCACCTCCAGCATCATGACATCAGCTCCCATTGATGCTGGAGAACTTCTCAGGATAGCTCTAAAGCTCTCTCCATTGCAACTGATCGGAGAATTTCAGAGACAATTGCACTGAAAAAAGAAAAAGTCCCCAAAGTATCTGTAGAATTTCCCCACACACACTAATTTTCCAAACAGTCCCGATATCTGTGTCTATACTAGGGACAGAGATAGTACAGAATAAGACTTTGTGCAGTTGTTGTTCTAAGAGTCTTATTCTTAGCAGAGTGGTGTGAATAACTGATTTTTTTGGTTTGCTGGCCCTTCTAAAAACAAAGTTTAAAAGAATCATTTCATGCAAAAAAACCCATTTTGTCATGAAATGAGGTTGTTTCAATTTTTTAAAAAATAAAATTCAAAACAAAAAGCCATTTTGAATTGAAAAATCAAAACATTTTGGTTTGAAAATGGAACAGGGAAACATTAATACAAATATAAAATAAATAATAATAAGAAATAATGCAGACATTTTCCTAATTACTGAGCTCACTGTCTAATTTTTCATTGAAAAGCTTCAAAAGGTCTCAGATGGGACAGCCTTTGAAATCCCCAAAATTTTCAGTGGACTTCAAAACTCTTTTCCACCCAGCTCTACTCCCACAGCAAGGTGGACACTGGGGAAATGGATCTAAGCAAGTAGGGACTTGAGAGGTCTGTGGCAGAGGTCCCAGGGTCTAAGTGGCTGGATTTCCCTCTTGGGCAGACACAGGGTCTGCATCTGCAAATGTGCCTGAGAGACCCAGAGCAAGGAACAGTGACCAGTGTTGGCTCAGAAACAAAGGGGCTTCAAAGCACATGGGCCCAGGATTTGGGTCTGTTGTAAACAGACTGGTGTGTCACCAGACAAACTGGAATTCACACTTTGACCAAACATATCCTCAATTTGCATATGTGTATCCACACACCAAAAAAAAAGTTTATATATAGGATATTAAATACAGAGGAAATTAGGTTCTTAAAGCAGGTCACCCTGAGGTAACATGTCTTAAGACAGGTTCCACCAGACAGGGGGTGGGAGACATTTAACTCCCCAACTGACTATTATGCATTGTGTGTCTTAGCGTGCAAATAGACTTCCACTGTAAGTCAAATGCCAATGAAATTACTGTGGGGACTTTAGGAGAAGAAATTAACAGGAAGCTGAAAACAGCAGCAAAGAGAGTGATGAGGAACAAAGGACTGGTCTAATATCCAAGGGTGCAGAAAGACACCTGGGAATCCTTCATGTGGTGAGAAGCTGCCAGCAGGCTTGGTCTTATAAAAGACTCAGCCAATCTGGGTGAAAGATGCTGTGAGAAGAATTTTAGGTAAGCAGTACGTTATTAGATGAGAGTCTCTCATTAGTTGGGTTTAGCCACTAGAATGCATGTTATGATTTTATTTTATATGCAACCCTTTGTTTCCAATATTTCTGTTTGCTATCATTTGACTCTTCATCCTTTGCTAAATCAATTTAGATTTGTTTATAAAGAAAGCAAGTGTAACTGCTATGTTAAGCAAAGCTAGGTCCCAAGATGCAACTAGTAAGCTGGGGTGTACTGTTCTTTTGGACACAGTGGGCCGGGTAGTTCTGTGAGTGCCCAGTGGATAAGGGGCTGGACACCACAGAGAGAACTTGGAGGACTCAGGCATTGGGGTGTGCCTATCACTAGCCTACATGATGGACAACGGAGCCAGCGTGGGCTGAAAGGGGAGTGCTGAGAGTGGCAGAGTCAGGGAGCCAACACCTATCAGGCACAGACAAAGGTTTCTCATGCTAAGGGCAGATGGTAGTAAGGTCCCTCATAACTCTGGGTACTCCCCCCCACAAGAAGTGTCATACTAAGGATATCACTCAGCCTTCATTCTTTGGTTGCCAGGATACTAACGTGAGACCCCCTTCATGGGGGTATGCATCCTCTCAGCTTACAGTTACAACTACGATTACACAAAACAGTAACAATCCACCTACCACTGTTAGTTGAGGGAACCACTGAACAGCCAATATTGTCCACAGAAAATAGAGTCCAGTCAGGACCCAGCAGAGATGCGCAAACAAGTGGAGTTCCTTAATTGTAGAGTCAGATCCTTCATGCTGAGTAGCTACTGAGCCAGGCCCGTGAGGGAGAGAGAGAGGCACGCTAGGAGGAGTGGAAAAAATTATTGAAGCCTCAGACCAAAGTAGCTACAACCTAAAAGGCAGGATGAGCCATAGAACCATGGGAGGGTATAAACACAGGGCTCCCTGCTGCACATTGATAGTGGATTTGGCCTGTAACAAGCATTCAGGGGGCACAGGCTCTCTAGGTTCAGGATAGCCAGTGAGCTCCTGTCCTGCCCTGGGCCTGAATCACATTCACTCTGAGTTTTAGAGTAGCAGCCAAGTTAGTCTGTATTTTAGGTCTGTAATTGAGCAACCAGAGAGATTGAAGTGTTCTCCGACTGGTTTTTGAACGTTATAATTCTTGACGTCTGATTTGAAAACACCATCCTAGCCACTATGGATGTAGAAGCCCTCTACACCAACATTCCACACAAAGATGGACTACAAGCTGTCAGGAACAGTATCCCCGATAATGTCACGGCAAACCTGGTGGCTGAACTTTATGACTTTGTCGTCACCCATAACTATTTCACATTTGGGGACAATGTATACCTTCAAGTCAGCAGCACTGCTATGGGTACCCACAGTATGCCAACATTTTTATGGCTGACTTAGAACAACGCTTCCTCAGCTCTCATCCCCTAACGCCCCTACTCTACTTGTGCTACACTGACGATATCTTCATCATCTGGACCCATGGAAAAGAAGCCCTTGAGGAATTCCACCATGATTTCAACAATTTCCATCCCACCATCAACCTCAGCCTGGACCAGTCCACACAAGAGATCCACTTCCTGGACAATACAGTGCTAATAAGCCATCATTACATAACCACCACCCTATACCGGAAACCTACTGACTGCTATGCTTACCTACATGCCTCCAGCTTTCATCCAGACCACACCACACGATCCATTGTCTACAACCAAGCTCTACAATACAACTGCATTTGCTCCAACCCCTCAGACAGAGACAGACACCTACAAGATCTCTATCAAGCATTCTTACAACTACAATACCCACCTGCTGATGTGAAGAAACAGATTGATAGAGCCAGAAGAGTACCCAGAAGTCACCTACTACAGGACAGGCCCTACAAAGAAAGTAACAGAATGCCACTAGCCATCACCTTCAGCCCCCAACTAAAACCTCTCCCACCCATCATCAAGGATCTACAACCTATCCTGAAGGATGACCCATCACTCTCACAGATCTTGGGAGACAGGCCAGTCCTTGCTTACAGACAGCCCACCAACCTGAAGCAAATACTCACCAGCAACCACACACCACACAATGAAAATACCAACCCAGGAACCTATCCTTGCAACAAAGCCCGTTGCCAACTGCGTCCACATATCTATTCAGGGGACACCATCATAGTGTGGCTGATGTGATTAGGCCCTATCAGAGGTTCATTCACCTGCACATCTACCAATGTGATATATGCCATCATGTGCCAGCAATTCCCCTCTGCCATGTACATTGGCCAGACTGGACAGTCTCTATGTAAAAGAATAAATGAACACAAATCAGACGTCAAGAATTATAACATTCAAAAACCAGTCGGAGAACACTTCAATCTCTCCGGTCACTCGATTACAGACCTAAAAGTGGCAATTCTTCAACAAAAAAACTTCAAAAACAGAGTCCAAGGAGAGACTGCTGAATTGAAATTAACTTGCAAACTGGACACCATTAACTTAGGCTTGAATAAAGACTGGGAGTGGATGGGTCATTACACAAAGTAAAACAATTTCCCCATGTTTATTTTTCCCCCCCTACTGTTCTTCACACGTTCTTGTCAATTGCTGGAAATGGCCCATCTTGATCATCACTACAAAAGGTTTGTTTTTTTTCTCTCCCGCTGGGAATAGCTCACCTTAACTGATCACTCTCGTTATAGTGTGTGTATGGCAACACCCATTGTTTCATGTTCTCTGTGTATATGAAATCTTCCTACTGTATTTTCCACTGCATGCATCCGATGAAGTGGTCTGTAGCCCATGAAAGCTTATGCTCAAATAAATTTGTTAGTCTCTAAGGTGCCACAAGTACTCGTGTTCTATTCACTCTAGGTCCACTTTACAGCACTCTGGCAGTGTAAGGGAGCCAGAAAGTGTGCTTAAATTACTCTTACGCTCTCCTCCAGAGTAGGATAATGGGGCTTTATAGTGAATGTGAATAAGGAACCCTCTGTTTATGCCTTTCCTGGCCTGTTTCAAAGAGTTAGATTACAGCCAACATAATTTTGACACTTCTCTTCCTGAGTTATTAGAGGAGGAATAATTTCCAAGGCATGGTCAACACCAGACTGAGACTATTCTAGATGGAAATGTGAAGAATGTAAAGAGCTTGGAATGGAAGGGTAATGAATAAGTGTTCTTATTCTCAGACTGTATAGTTGTTAAATGCGAGTTTTTGGAGGCTCTGACTGTGGCAGTGTCAGTGGTTTTACTTCTCCTCAATAAACAAATCAACAGCACAAAAGATTTATCTGTAAGTAAAAATATAAAACGATAACTTGACTCAAATCTCTCAGTATAATAGTGCCATCTACAGAAAAAAAGAGGTTATTCTACATCCCCCAAAATACAAGTTAACAAATGCTAACAGGTGAACATAACCCTAGCAGTTAGGTCCCTCTAGACCAGTGGTCTCCAACCAGTTTACACCCAAGATCACTTCTTGAATCTAAGGGCAACCCAGGATCTACGCTGCCTCTTCTGAGGCCCCACCCCTTCCCCAAAGCCCCACCCCACCTCACTCCCTCCCTTCTACCAGGCTGGGGAAGGGATGAGGGCTCTGGGAGGTGGGGGTGAGGGCTGGGGCAGAGTGTTGGGGTGCAGGAATGGGGACAGGGTGCTGTTCTGGGAAAGGGGTCAGGGCTGGGGGCATAGGAGAGAGTATGGGGTGCTGGCTCTGGGAGGGGGCTCAGGGTGCAGCCGGCAGTATGGGGTGCAGCCTCCCGCCAGGCAGAATTTGCCTCCGGTGGCTCCCTATCGGCAGCAAGCACAGAGAAGGCTCCCTACCTATCCCAGCCCCACAACACACCCCTGCAGTTCCAGGGTATGAACACGTGGCTCTGTGTGCTGCCCCTCTCTGCAAGCACCACCCATGTAGCTCTCCCAGCCAACAGGAGCTGCAGGGGCAGTGCATGCAGGTAGGAGCAGCAGGCAGAGGGAGACCCTTGCCCCCTCCCCACAGCAGCACTGGCCTCTTCCAGGAGTTCCATGGGGCCAGGAGTCTGCCTTAGCAGGAGCCATGCTGCACTGCTGGCGATCGCAATCAACCGGGAGATCTTCTAGGATCAACCAGACAATCGCGATTGACCACTTGGTGACCACTGCTCTAGACTACAGCATTTAAACTTTACAAAACCTCTTTAAATACACAGCTAAATTCCTCTCTTGTTGCAAATCATCTTCCCTCTCTCATTTGTCTTTGTTCTTGCTAACTCTAAATAACAAGCCATTGTCTCTGTTATTCCAGCCTCATCGGGGTTCTCCCTCAAGACATTTATGCTGGTGATTTGTTACCCCAACTGATAACACAGCAGACACCAGTGGGAGAGTCTGTTTCAGGCCCTTGCCTCAGGGCACAATTTATTGATAAACAAAACACCAAGATAAAGTAATTTCGCTGCCTAACATAGGCTACGGTTGGCAGAGCCTTTGTCCTCACCTTTCTCAGACCCCTCCGGTGCTCAGCCTAACCAGAAACTCTCTCAGGAGCCTTCTATTCACAGCACTTCCTACACCACAGGGGAATCTGACCTAACAACCAGTCTCTTCAGTTCAGAAGAGTGCTTGCTTGCCTTTATAAGGACCAGGTGCACTTCAAGCTATCACCTGATCCCACCCCCACAGCCTCACATGGGAGGCAACTGATGAGTCACAGGTGAGATTGGGCTCATCTTCCCTTAGAAGGGCCCACTTCCCCATGACACAGATTTATGTTTATTTTTCTGGTTATTGCTTTTCCTTATAATGTTTTATTGACCTATTATATATAATGAGTCCAGAGCTTTATAGCCACAATAAATTAAAGCCCAGGGAGTCAATCCAGTCATTAAATATCCACAGTCAATACCTGTTACGAACAGGTTCAGACCAGCATCAGGATGACACTCATTTGTCTCTGCACAATGCCCCTGCCTGGCAGGTGGGGGTACCAGGCTGATGCTCTGCCTATTATTTGTCCCTGGGCTTGTGAAATGTGCTGCTGTGGGTGATCAGAAAGGATTGTGTGACAGTCCCATATTAATAAATATTGGGGAGGAGGGATGATCTTGTGTTTGAGATGTGGGACTCAGAGTTCTGGGTTCTCATCCTGCCTTTGCCTGCCACAGATTAACTGTGTGCTCTTGGCAAATTACATAGTCTCACTAGGCTTGAGTTCCTCCCTCTTCACAATGGAGATGACACCTCTTGCCTACCTCACAAAGGAGCCCTTTGGGGCAAAGACCATCTTTTTTTTCTGTGTTTGAATAGCGCCTAGCACAATGGGGTCCTGGTCCATGACTGAGGTTGCTGGGCAAGAGCACAGAACAAATAATAAGGTTGTCAGGGTTAAGTCATTACTGGCCGTACAGACTTTCTGGGGAAGTGGGGAACTCAAGAGGGTTTCCAGAAAAAAGCTGAGGATTATGGGTGACTAACATTTGAAGGGGGCATGGGGCTGGATTTGGAAGAGACAGACTTCCATTGGGGGGGATTTTCAAATCAAAACAAGGAAACAAATTAAATGTAAAAGGTTTTTTTACATGTAAAAATAAATGCTTAAAAGGGAAACAGGTGAGGGTTGTTATGAACAATAAAGAACTAAGCAAAAGCTTCTATGCCATTTTAAAGGACCTAGGCCAAAATAAATGGAACTTGATGATCTTTTTTCTTCTCTCTGAATGTTTGTCGTGTTTCATCTTCCCAACTTTCCTCAGAGCAGGAAAGAGCCCATCCATTTTCTCTCCTCTTTCCCCGGTCCACAAAAGTACTCAGACACCTATATCCCAGACTTAGGCACTAAATTCCTGGTTTAGGCACCTAAGTCCCAGTTGTGGCTCCCCTGCAATCCACAGAACTCCCGCCGAACCTTGTAGGCACCTAAACTCATTTGGCGCCTAAGCTTTTTAGGGGAAATGTTCCCTTGGCATCTACAGAGGTGCTAGAACAAGGGGTGCTGGAGGTGCTGCTGCATCCCCTGGCTTGAAGTAGTAATAACAACCCAAATACATGGTTTCGACTTCAGCACCCCCACTATAAAAATTGTTCCAGCACTACTGGGCATCGACATTTCTCCCTCTGACCATACACCCTGCTGCCTCCCTCTAGGCGTCCAGCTACCCTGCTCCCACCTAAGTCCCAGAGCAATCCACAAGGTGTTGGGCTATTAAGAAGACGATCCTGTCCTGATAGTGCCCATCACCATCAGATAAAGAAACAGATCTTAAGATGGTTAAAGAAAACTTAGTTTGACAGCATCCTGTCTAGCAAGAAATCACGTATCAGTGGTTGTGAAACCCTCATTTCTGTATTGTTTTATCTTTATGGCCCCCGCTTTTCTATCGTTAATCTGTCGGGTTCTCCTTAGCCTACAAACAAGGTCTCAGACTAGCCTAGTGAGACAAGGCCCATACACAGGGGGACTGTGATTTTGATTCTTTGTTTTTATACCCCTGTAACTAGCTAAGTGATAAAATACACCTACATTCTTAAAGTATAGGCCTTTACAAGCAGGCCTGAATATCTATATTCTAACAGTTATCTGCAACCTTACCTCATGTGGAATGGCAACGACCTCCAATCTGTAGCTGGGTCCAGCAAAGGCTGCCTGCTCCCTGGTACTAGCTACTAACAGGCATTTAGCGAACCCAGCTATGGATAGTTTAAAGGAACAATATAACTACCCAAAAGAACTGAGGGAATGTGGGTAATCCTGCTGCTTTATAAAAGACTTGAAAGCAGTATTCCCTAGCTCATTTCTGCCACGAGTTCCAAGGACTCTGCATAGTCTCATCTGGCTCAGAGTATCTTAGGGGCTAAATGGATCTGGTCTGAACTGCATGGAGAGCAGAATATATGTGGCTCAAGGCTTGCGTTTGTACTCTGCTGATGCCAGAGCGGCCTCTGGACCCGTGTGCCAAATGGGGGCCACTTTAACTTATAGTGACTGTAAATAAGTGACCAAAACCACAGGTCAAATTCAGCAGAACTCAGTGTTGCTTGGCCATGCCTGCTTCCCCTGTCCTCTGGCAGCCAAGGGCGTGGCAAAGAAGCCCTCCCTTGACTCTGAAGCAGTGGAGGCTCAGTGCTCCAGTGGGGTGAGTCATGGTCACTGGGTAAGATGGCTGTAGGGCCAAGTTCTGTCTGTGATGTAAAAGGGTCTGCACTGAACTGGAGGGCCTCGCCTGCAGATCCGAGCTGGGAAGCTGTTCCCCATGGGGTTTGCACGCCTTGCTCCAGCTCATTTGTTTACAAGGGTGCCCTCTTCCTCTCCAGGTACGTGGGCTGTTCCAATCACACATAACATGCAGGGAAATAGCCTGACAGTGATACCGTGGGTGCCGTGTTCAGTTCCCACCCCTTTTTGAGTAACAAATCCCTGAAAAGAAATCAAACGTGTACGTAGAGGCCCAGATCGCCAGGTAGCATCCAGTCCCCCTGAGCCTTGCTGCTGCAAAGCTGCTTCCTTCAGGACACCCCTCTGCCACAATGCCTCCAGAGCAATAACTGACTGCTGCTTATGACACTTCCTGTAAGAGTCTCCCTGTTCCCTTGTGCTGACCCCATCTGTCTGGGGTAGCCACTTGTTATCTCTCATCACATACGTAGATTGTAGTTCTTTGGGGCAGAGACCATTTTTTTGTTCTGTTTGTACAGCACCTAGCAAAATGGGGTCCTGGGGCACTGCCACAATAGGAATAATAAACAGTGGTAAACAGGGAGTCCAAGCCCATGAATTTTCCCTCTAAGGGACTCCTCGGATGACATTAAAGCTGTCACAGTGACTTCCAGACCATCACCTAATGTAGCCTCTGGGGGCAGGATGGGCATGGCACCTCTTCACCATGTGATCCCAGCTAGGAGCTACTCCAGGAGCTAGATGCCCTGGGATTGGGTAGGATACAAAATAGCATAGCACCACTCTATGGGAAGGAGAAGAGAGAGAATACATGGCTTGCCGGATTTATCATGCCCAGATCTAAGGCTCAGTCTTGCAAAGTACTGAGGCCCAGGTATTTTAGTGCCTAACTGCCACTGAAATCAATAGGAGTTAGGCACCTAAATACTTCTGAGGCTTTGGACTTGAGTGCCCCCAACTCCCATTCAAGTCAGGGCATAAGATTCAGGTTCAGTCAAGTAAACCAAAATTTCACAATTAATGCTTTAAACAACAATATCAGTATGACACATCGGCTCCAGGGAGCAATTCTTGACTTGCCAACATGTTCATAAACCTGGCCAAGGGAAGTGGCTGGAATAAGCTTCACTTCTTGGATGACCTTTTTAAGCCCAGGGCAGAGGGATGAGGGGGGGAAAAAACCTGTGCTTTATTGTCTCCGATTCCCTGGCTAGCTCCACCTCACTGCCTCTACACACAGCTCCTGCAAACCTAGTGAAGTCCACCACCCAGCTACAGGAACCTAAATACCTTTGAGGATTTCGGCCTACAAGACTGCGCTTTCCTTCCTTATGACCTTAAGAGATTATCTTTGCTAACTGGGCCTCTGTCAGGCCATAAAATTTTTGACCAGGTGTAGCAGTTCTTTCCAAACGTTTTCAATTAAACAGCATTTTTTGTGGAAAAAATTCCATTTTCATCTAAATTATTTTGGTTTTGAGCAACCCCAAAATGTTCAGGTTTTGGTTGCAGATTGTTCTGGTTGGTTTCTTTGAGGGGGAAGGGGGTAAATGAAAATCCCAAAAATTTTGAAGAAACATTTTGACAAAACAAAAAGGTTTTCCATTTTCATCATTTTGGACGGCAGGTGGGTGAGGAAGAGCAGAGGGACAGAAACCCATTTCCTAACCAGTTCTAATAGCTGTGTATGTTGTCTGGGGCCCTTCTTCACTATCTAAATGGAAATAATCGGTGGAACTCAAGTTGATTTGAAAATACCTTCCAAGATGAATTTAAATAAGTCATTTCCATGAAGAAATGACAGAGCATTTCTCAAAAACCTTAGATGAGGGTCTGCATCCAGGAATCAGATCGATTTAGGCAAACGCTTGTATCTGCAGTGACCCTGTTAACCTCCAGATGGTTCCAGCACAGATGCGAGGGTCTATCATGTAGTTCAGACTGTAGGATTGAGACCTACATTTTTTGTTTTGTTTTTTAAATTAGATTGTGTTAAACTTGAAGGTGTTAAAACCATCTCTTTGGGATTGTGATGGGGCGCACTTGCCCTGCACTGGTACTGCGAGGGTTAATGCTACTCTCTGGGCCAAGGAGGCCACGCCCATGCGGCTCTGCTGGGCATGCTCTGGCTGGAGACTAGATACAAAAGGAAGCAGCTGACTGAGGAGCCAAGAGACACTGGGGATTCTGGAGATGCTGCATCAGGAACAGGGTAGGAAGTAGTTCAGGGGGACTAGGTATTGTGCCATGTGGGGTCAGCGTGTTTCAGGCGGATACCCTACCAACCCAGTGGTGGGCATACTTGCCACTGGCAGGTCCCTGAGCTGGGATATGGTAGAGCGGGGAGAACCCGGGTCTCCCTACCCAGCTGCCATCCTTTCTTCAGGTGGTGGTCCACTCCTCTGTCTAGCTGCTGAGCCACGCAGCCCCAGCTGAACGGGGCAGCCCTGTTGCCTTTTACCCCTATGTCAAGCTATCCCAAGACAAGGGATGGTTGTATAGACTCAGCCACGGAGACGTCATTACTTCCACCCCCTTCCAAGAAGGGAAGGGGTGCACTTGCCCCACGACAGGGATGATAAATAAGTTTGTGTGGCATCAAATAATCATCATATAAATTGATCACTGTGTACTTGGAATTTTTGGATGAAAGCTTATATGTTTCAATAGAAATAGATTTTTATTAATAACATGCACACATATATATTTAAAATACATGTACACTTTTTCTACCATTCACTTTAGAAAACAATCTCTTAAACCAGGTCCCAAGTAATTTTAAACATTAAAAACAACATTTTTCCATGATTATACAACAAATATGTATTACTCCAACTAAGTGGTGTAGAATCACGATCTAATATTATAATGCAGGTTCATGCTTTCAGTAGAAAGAGATGTCTCCTTTTGATGCTTTATTAATATGAAATATATTTGACAATGCCTGTACCAGCTATTATGCCAGGGTGATTCCCTGATGCAAAAACATTGTATATAAAGGATTTAAATGAAAGAGAGGATTCTGTTTTGCAGCTCTGTCACTGAATTTATCTGAAGAGCATCTTGTGTATAACCTGCAGCTGTGGGTAAAATAGAACCCAAGGAGTATGACAAGAACTGGGAAAATATCACTGAATGAATCATGAAAGAGAAATCATTGAATAAAAAGGAAAAAGTAAAGCCTTGGTTTATATTGGTTAGAGTCTGAAATCCTGCTATTAGGTTTCTTTTTAGAGTAATGGCTTTTTAATGTACTCCCAAGTATCAACCTGGATCTTTGGAGGATACACAAAATTATCATCAGCTATATTGTGGTTTAGTTTTCACAGAAGGCTCCTATGACGAGGGGACTTTAAGGCACAATATTCGATATACTCAACTGAACGCATTCACTAAAAACAAAACTTTTACTGACGATGCCTGATATACATATTCAAGAACTCAAGCGGTAGCTCAGTAATCACATCCATTGAAAATTAGGCAACTTGGGAGTGGCTCCACTGTATACATCAGCCAAATCCTGCAAGTACTTACGCACATGCTTAACTTTAAGCATGAGTATCCCATTGATATCAATGAGGCTACACATGTTGGTAAGTTAAGCACATTGTAAAAGCTTACAGAATCCAGGCCATTGTGTTTCCAAATGCATGTGACTTACAGGAGTATGTAAGTCCTCTATCATGTAACTGCAAGACACTCTGCCTTTGGCAAGTGATAATTATGAGCTTGAGCCTGTAAATGCTTATGGCCACAAATAGTTCCACTGCAGGCAATGAGATGACTCAGTGCAATAAGCACGATGCCTGCTAATAAATGTTTTCAAGATCAGGCCTGATACTTGAAGCCAACCAGGAAAAGTGGTACAAAGAAAACATAATAATTTACATGTTTATACTAAACAGTCAAGTGAGTTTCTGAGTAAATACATGCAACACTGCACTAAACGTTAATTTTTCTTAAGCCAGTCATTTGCAAAATTACCAAATGTTGCTACCAAATCTTTCCCTGTCCGACATAGCCTTTATATTGTCTCTAAGGTGTCATACATTATTTTTAGAATATATTCCAAGACAACTGGTTTTGAGAGGAAGGAATTTCTTTACACCCAGTACAAATATGACCTGTGTGTGTGCATAGTACAGTTGTAAAATCATATACATTTCTTTACACTGAAGTCTGACTCTGGGCTACCTATAGATGGGATCACCTAGGAAAGTTCAGAAAAACGTGTTGCAGAAGTCAAACTAAACCCTGAATGGCTTTATCAATAAAACATCTCTTTATGTATCTGGATTACAGTACTAAATGGTGGTTTGGTAACAGAGTATTCAAATATCACTAGATAATTTAATAACTTCCATAGTCAAGTTGTAGGGTCTGATTCTCCTCTTCAGCGTGCCTGTGCAGTCATTTGGAGCTGTGTATAGTGTGAGCAAAGCTCTGCAATAAACAGCTAAACGACATGAAGTGCAAGTAGGGGGCAGTTGAGAATGTTCACAATTCTGAAGTTTTTGATTAATTTTTTTCCTCAAGAATTTAACCAAGAAAGAGTGGGTGGGAAAATTTCACAAAAATTTCATCCAGTTTCTGCTTGAAATATTTTAATTACATTTTGCTTAAACTTTTTTGGCCCAAAAAGAGAGGAACAAAACGTTGGTGAAAATGTTATCCCATTTTTCAGCCGTCTCTGGAAGAACCAAACCCTTGATCTTCTGAAACGCCAAGCAGTTAGTTACCTGAGACCCTTTCAGGATGTTTGTTTTTTCCTTGATATCTTTTAAAGGTGCATTAAGCTGCAACCCATCATGCAGCATCATATAAAATAAGCTTTTAACAGGCCAGAAAGCAGTTACTTATTTCCCCAGACAAAGTCATTTTTTCAAAGATGACTTCAACAAGTATTGTAGTTCTAGCAAAGGTTAAAGGCTAACTCCAGCTCAATTTTTTTCCCTTCCTTTCTTGCAAAATAGTAGAAGTAACGTTATGAATTATTTGTGAAGTATAATGTAATGTAATGAGCCTTGCCTTTTAGCCCAGAATTATAGTGTGCATACACTGTCAGTCAGTGAGAAAGGGTTATTTAGCATTTCATAAAATAAGCTGATCATTTCGAATGCTGCAGAAAAACTAACACAAAGAAAAAAGTGCATGAATCTGTTCACTTTCGAGCAGAAAATTACATATTTTTAAAACCAGAAGGCAGAAATAATTTCCCAGAGACACCTATTAGTCCTCTAATATCCCTTTCCCCAGCTGTCCCTGCACACACAGTAGGCAATGTACCATCAGAGATAAGAGAGCTCTCTGAGGGATGATGGCTCCTCTAACAACACTGATCATATCATTCTCTCACATATCATACAGTAAACTCATTTCACTACCGGTTTATAGTAGTACACTTATTACACATACTAGATAATTGGAGCCTTTCTCCAGACTAGCCTGGCCTTCTTTCAGTTTTCCTTGTTGTGATATGTAGCGTATATTAGTAGCTTTTAACCGATGTTTTTTTCAAAATACTTCAGTTTGCAAAATGCGAGCTAATGTTTGAAAGTTTGGGCCAGTTTTTCTGCAGGCATTACTCCAGTGGGCCAACAAGAGGCCATTGATTTACACCAGCGGAGCTATGTTGAATCACACCAGCGGAGGATCTGGTCTTCAGACAATTTGACCCCTTTACCTCCAAGGTAAGTATGGACATTTTGCCTCTAAGAAAAATGAAAGTGGCTTCTCAGAACCTAACCATTCACAATTACTAATTTCACTTAAGAAGCGGCATTGCCCCATTTTCCAGCTTTCCCATTTCTGTGCTGTCCGTAGGCTATTTAATAGTAAGGGCATTTCATACAGTTGTAGATTCTGAAATTTGGGAGTAGTAGTTGTGTTGAATTTAGGTCTGAACATTTTTACTACAAATTCTCTTCTTTCCTGGATTTTTAGTTCTCTCTCTTCCTGTCTCTGAAACCCGCATTGGCTTCTAACTATGAATATCATCCTTGACTCACTTGACTTTGCTCCTCATACTTCCTGCCCTTGTCTTTTATTTATTGTACGGTTAATACATGTCTGACAGCAGCAATTGTGTGTGCAATATACAAGAGCAAGGCATTTTAAGTAGGGTTACAGGTGGAATCTTTGTTCTATACTAAGCACATCCATGTAAGGCCATTTTTATTTGTTCATACTGTATAACACTTGAGAAATAGCATCAGTCAAATCTACATGAGAAAATTGGTTACTTGAATACATGTCTGCCTCCATTGTTACAATATACTACTATTTCACTTAGCATTACCTTTAAAGCTCCAGTGGCTAAAACCTGCAATGCAAAGCTGATTCCTTCACTATAAACTTATAGTCTATAGGACTCCCTTTGACTTCCATAAGCTTTGGATCAGGCATATTTGTTCAGCAATTCTGTGTTGCAAGTCATCATTAAGTGAACAACAAATATATTGGTAACTATGTAGTTTACTGGCTTGTTCATAATGTTCTCCCAAGTTACAGTGCAATCCCTGCTTTTGACCCCATTTATTTTAATGTCATTCTCTCCCTAATGCTACTCTTTGGTATTTTCAGAACATAGCTCTGGCAGCTATGACTTTCCCATTCTCGTCATCAGATTGCGCAATGTGTCTCATAGGACATGCTTGATATATATTCTAAAGGAAATTTGAAAAATTGACATTAGACATCTAACTCCACCTCAAACACTGTCACTAATGCAGATTAAACTCATCTCAAATGAAAGTCCTCTGAGGTTTTACTCCAGTGTGTCTAATATATTCCCTTTCTGGAATGTGGGTTTTTGTTTTATTTTGTTTTCAAATCACAAAAAAGTGCCCACCTAAGCTCTAACACTGATCGTGCGATGTACCACATGGTCGAATAGTAAATAGCGCACGCACACACACAAACCTCAGAATTCCAGCCAGGCAACCTGGAGGGGATTCAAATCATGTTTAGAAAACACTGACAACTGGCTGAGAAAATAGACTTTCATCTGAGTCATTCCGTTTTGTCGCAAAATGTGTGTCAACAGAAAGATAAGTAAGAAGTGAGAGCAATTTAGTGGCTCAATTAAAAACACCCTCACTAGAGTGCTGACTGATCTCAGTGTAGAACTTCTTGTGATTACTGGATGAGTTATTTTGCTCTTTTGAAAATCCTAACCAAAGAGGCATTTCTTTTGGCACTGATTCCTTCACATTCAAAGCATTTGTCAAAGAAAACTTGCTTTCTAAACCTTACAGAAAATAACTCCCACCCCTAAATTTTCATTGTCAGAATAATCTGTCACTTTTGGTTTTTACCTCTCACCTGGTATGGCATAATTTAAATACAAAGTAGATAAAATGTTTATATCTACACTGGCAACTTAATGTCGCTTAGTTTCTACAAAATGCATTGCACGCAAGCTCTCTGCTTATAAAACCCTTTGCATACCAATGACTGCAGAGTATTAATCAAAGTACCCTCCATTCATCTCTGTTTGTATCCCGTCTTTCATCACAAGTGTGTTTACAATTAGTGCCTCATCTTCGCATGTTAATAAGCAGTTCAAGCATTCAGAAACAAAACATCAGTGGATCTAACAGCTACTTCAATTCATTTTATAAATAAGCAACTGAGAATTTTGCTCCAAGTGGCTGCTTGTATAGCCCATTCCATAAATGGAATTCTCTGTAGAATAAGGCACAATATGATACGAATGCAGCTCTTCATAATAGAGTGACTGAGAACAGCATTCTTGTACCATAAACTTCAGCCGTTTTCTTGTATCCGAGTAAGCGGTCCTATAACAGGGTGCCTCCTTAAAGTATTCATAGCTCTCTTTGTCTGTCTCTAGGTGGATCTTCCTCAGCAAATTGTTAATAAGCACAGACCTGCGGAGATAGGTTTCAGGGTCTTCAAGGAATCGAAGTTTCTGCAGAGACAGTTTTAGAATACAAGTCCGGTCCTCAGGTAATATCAGGTGCTGAGAAGTAAAAACAACCAATATAGCTTTAGGATCAAGGAATAAGAACAAGAGCTTTTCCCCTTCGGAATATTTATTAGAAACATACTCACTTTTGGAAAATACCCCTGGTAATCTTGATGTAAATCTTCTTCTTCTGCATATTTTCTCTTAAAGTAGGCTACTTTCGACGTCGTTAGCGTATTTGTCAATACCCTGATGGGATCAGCTGTGCAACAAAAAATAGAGTATCAGCAACGATTGTGGCAAATTGATGTCCCCTGTAATGTTAGTCTGGCATGTGCAAAACGATGTGTCTATAAGCCGCGGCTGTTTGGTTTCTGGGACTAACAGGAGTTTTGTTTACAGATCATTAGCTCTATCATCTTTTTTTTTTTCAAGCACACACAGGTGGTGCTAGACACATTGCAGAACTAAGAGAAAGGCAAGACTCCTGCCACAAAAACTTACATTACCTTGATATGTGACTCAGGTGAAATTAATGAGCCATTGGAAGGGTGGGAGGCTAGCAGTGGTTACAGAAATATGATCAACCAATGGAATAGTAGTACAAATGGATGGTTTCATCTGTTGAGTTCAGATGTTCTAGTATCCGTGATGCACTTAACCTAGGAAGGGCATTCAGCACCATTGAACAAGGATGTGAATTTACATCCCGTGTAAAGATTTGATGGCATCTCACCCACAATAATGTATATGGGTGGGATGCAATAACAGTTGTTTCTTCACTCTTCCGTAGAGCAGCTTTATGGTTCAGAATTGTTTACTCATCGTACAAGAGAGACCATGTTACCCCCGCGTCCCACTGTGAAACACTGAAGAGGTGGTTTCCTTGGAGCGTAATTACCATTCTACACACTAGGTGATGCTGTGGTCACAGCAAAGTGAATGAGCTCTTGAAAGTAAAATCTTAGTTGGATTTCAGCATGGTGTGGAGTGGTCACACTTAGTTGTGTTTTATTGCTTATAAGTCGATTTCTATAGTTCTGACTGTATGACTCAGATGGGCACTGAGCAGAAAGAATACTCCATTTGATTCCACAACAAAACTTATAGAGGAGGGAAGAGGTGGACCCAGACCACAGAGGTTGGGGTGGGGGCATTGGATGAAGGCTTTTGTTTCAGCCCACTATGGAGAGAAGGGCCACATGCAGGAGCAGATCTGGCTCTGACCATCTGCTGCTGGGCCCTGGGGGTTTTGTTCTGGACCCATCCCTCCATAAGAGTTCTAGCATAATAAGTTAGTACCTGATTAACTACCCCTCCCCTAAACTTTCACGATGCTCCAGCCAAGCTGAGGTTCCTGCTATGAGCGCTGATACACTCCTTAAATGTGTGACTGTGTGTTCTCCTACACTATACCCAACATGAGAGCAGTTGGATTCCAACAGGCAATGCCTATGTTATATGATTCAGTGGGCCCAATCCACTGTCACTGATGTCAATGGACATTTTGCCCATTGACGTCAGTGGGAGCAGGATTGATCCCCAGAATGTTTCATTGGACATCAAGGGCCCAATTCATCCCTACACCAGAGCTTGGCACAGGGACCAATAGACGGAGGGAAAGGGGGCAGAGGTGGCTTCATGTCACCTGTGTGCCTCTTCTATCCTGAGTAAGCTGGGGAGGGGGACAGACCTAACTGGCACCAAGGGGCCATTCTGGCAGCCAGGGATAGCTACAGCACGGGAATGTCCTAGCCACACTCCAACACATCTTTTGTGCCAGGGGCTCCTGTGGTGGAGTGGGGGAGGATGGCATAGAGCCAGTTTTACTGGCTTTGTGTCAATCAGGGATTTCTCCTGTGCTGGGATATTTCCCAGGGGCCAGATCCAGCTGGTTAACAGCCCTTTCGCCAGAGCTCATGGAAAATCCCACAGGAAGCATCTGAAATAGAAAGATCTCTGTGAGGTTCTCCATGCAGTGTTTTCTCTCCGATTGTTTAGCCAGGGTGGGCTTCCCCTACTACAGAAGGCTACAAGGCTGGCCTGCAAACCCTGACGGGAAGGATTAATTCTCTTTAACTTTCAAAGTCCTGGGCTTCACTAGATCACTTGATGCAACGTGTTACCAGCACAGCTTTAAAGGTGATGCTCCCATGATCCTGGGGCATCAGGATGCGTGGCCACACCCTTTTCTCCGAGCTCATGCCCCCTAAGCCAGTAGCTGTGCAGTGTCGGAGCCACTATCATGGTGGTACATCACCCAAAATGCCTTTTTATAAGGGTCTGAGGTGCTGGATTTAAGTCAGCTTTATGCCAGAGGCAATTGGAGGGAAAAGTTTTAATATCCTGGAGAATTTGAGACAATGTTTCTCAACAACACAGCAAACCTTAAACTAAGCAAGTGACTCAAATTAAAAGGAAATTTTTCAAAAGTTTGAGCCTTATTCGTGTACTTAACAAACATGTATGGTCATGCACTCTGATTTGCACATATATTGCTGCAATCATCCATGCAGGCAGTTAAGTGCCCAAATAGCCATTTCCACAGATATTCACTTATTCATATATGGAACAGTAGGAAATGCCCGTGGATGTGAAACACCAAGATCTTAATGGGTAGGGAGAATGAACTGTCCCTCACAGCCAAGTTAGACAACTGAGGGTTTGATCCTGTATTCCTTGCACACCCACAATGCTCAGTGACTTCAACTACCAACTTAGACAAGACCCAATCAGGGGATATTCCCCAGTGCCACCCAGAGCCCTCCTATTTCTGTGTTTATAAACCCAAAGAAAGTGCCCACTCGGAAACCCAAAGAAAGACATGCTAACTGAGGTTTGGGATACCCTCACGCTTACGACTGATGTTGTATTTTCTGATTTGGCTGGTTATGTACATCTTTCAGCCTGGTTTCAATTTACAGCTGCATAAAACTGGAGTAACGCAGCAGTGAATCAGGTTCTTAGGGCTTTGTTTCAATATAAACACACTGACTCGGTGCTCCTTGTGCGTAAGGCTCTTCTTGGGAGCCAAGTGTTTTGACAGTTACAGCAAGGTGGCACGAGTCTCTCCCCCTGGCTCTCAACCTGGGAGACAGCTGTATGATAACCATATCAAATTTCTTCATCACCACACCACAGTTCAAGCCAGAGGGCCAAATTTTCCAGTGGGTGCAATGCTACTAACATCACTGGTGATGTCCCTGCTTACAACAGCGCTGGATTTGGCCCATACTTCCAACCTCCGAAAATAAGGATAGTCACCTTCAGCAAAGCATACAAGCACACGCTTACATCCATTCCTGTTCATCAAAGGCTAAACTAACAGTCTGTGGCCTGATTTTCCAAGGTGCTGGGCACTGGTGGATCTCAATGGCAGTTAACCAGGTTGGCCTTCTTTCCCCCTCACACTGGTGCGCTGTTTACACTTCACATGACACACTCTGAATGTCTGTTCTCAACACTCAGTGCACAGGGGAGTTGCATTTGTAGCTCCCATCAGTGCTAATGGCAGTTAGAAGCATAAATCCCACACATCAGTGAGAGAATAGACGCCTACATCTCTAATCTTGATTCCCCAAATGTAACTTTACAATGTCTTTAATTATATGCTCTAACTGCCTAATGTGCCCCTTTCTATTAATTTCAAGAATAACAATAGTAGTGCTACACGGCATGATATGCGGTGATGTATTAAGCATGCTTGGAACAGAGGGTTATCTTATCTAAATTAAAGTGGAAATATATTCAGAATATAGCAATGTCATACTTTGACTGAAAATTGCAAGAAGCTCTTTAATTTGACCTGTGTGATCATAACAATGGTCTCAATAACAGGGCAAATGCTTTCCCTTTAATCAGTTGATGTAGAGTGATTTTAACAATGATGCAATTTATATCAGGGGCAGGAGACAAGACTTGGGTTTATAAATGGTTATCTAGTTAGGTGACAAGGAAGGATGGATTTGTGGTTAGGACCCTAGAGGGGGACTCGGGAGACTTGGGTTCTATTCTCAGCTTTTCTACAGACTGCATGTGTGACCTTGGGCAAGTTACTTAATTCTCTGTGCCTCAGTTTCCGCTTCACTGCCTGAGGGGAAATTCATTCACATTTATGACCTGCTCAGATGATGCAGTGACAGGGGCTGTGTCAGTACCTCAACAGTGGCTTGGTGACCCAGACATCTGCAGCTGATAACCTCTGAGATTCACTGACTACAATATGAGCTTAATGCACATTTCAAGGTGAATGGTAGTAACATGTTCCTACTTAGATTCCTATCACAGCGTCGGGAAGATCATCAATATGCAGGCGGGCTAAAGACGACCGAGACGCATACCATATCTAAGTGTCTCTTGCATACTTAAATAGAAAACTTCAGGCTTTTAAACGAATAGAAATTGACATTTATTTTCAATAGGAGACATGACTTTGACACCCTGGGAAATACTGTAAAGTCCTTGCGACTGCTGTCAAAATACAGTAATAAATTCTTTTTTCTCTAACCCAAGCACAGCTTGCACTTAAGGAGCATCCTGGCTGAAATCTTTCTTTGATTTAAGACACCAGGTTGCTGAGCTTCCATCTTTCCTGGGCACTGAGAGTAGCTGCTCTACTGTTTGACTCTGTGAAGCTACTGCACCACGAACAGGTGAACCTGCGGAAGGGAGGCACTTTGCCAGCACAAAGATTTCTCATGGATTCAAAATCAGCTGCAATCTTTTTAAAAGAGCAGGACAAATCTTGCATTTCTTGCTCAGACCTTAAACAGAGAAAACTCCATTTAACTTGCATGGAGTTTTACCTGAGTAAAGACTGCTAGACTGTATCCATACTGTTTAATGTTGCTGAAACTGCTGGCTTTGTGCTTTAAAATGACATTCCTTGTGGTTGGCTAATCATCTCTGAGGACCCCACTACTTAATTCTGTGCACTTTTCCTTCACTGATACAAGTATCCCTGTGCTCGAGAAAGTTTGGCTTTTACATTAGTGAAGACATTGTACTTAATCACAGGGAGATCATCACCTTGCTTATCCCAGTAGCTCCGTTAGCTTCTTTGGGACTATTCACTTTAGCAAAGTGAGCAGGATTTGGTCTGTGTATAGCAAATAAATAAGAGAAAATCATCTCTTCTGGCTGGCCCCCTTTTAAAATAGCTATGAATAAGCAACCCCTTGTTCAACTTCTACACTGGAGCAGTCTTGCCGGAAAGCAGCCCATTATATTGATTGTCCAAATTCTATTAAAGAGACGTTTATTCTGTATTTAGACAACGGCCATTGTGGGTAGTCAGCTAACCTGTCAGTTTCCTTGTGATGCTGAATCAATCTGCAGCGCGGCTCTCTGGGATGGTTTCGGGTCAAACTCCCTCTTTGCCCAGGCTCTGCTAGCATCTCTCACAGCGCCGCACTGGTGCACTGGCGGGGTGGGTCAAGGAGAGACAAACACTTCGCGCGGCAAAATCAAGGCGCGCACCGAAAGTTGTTAGCTTGTAAAAGATCAAAATGTTGCTTAAGGAGACCCCATGATATTTCGTAACACAAAAAGCCATTCCCCGCAGTCACATGCAGCTCCATAGCTTTGACCTTATTTCTTAGGCGCCATTTGGAACATAAAGTCATTGAAACATTACAAACCCTCATTTCACTGAGGAGCGTGTTTATAATTATGTAAGCGGGAACGCTGTTAGTCCGACTGCCTGGTTCTCGAAAGGCCGTGCCATTACATGAGCCATATCCTTTTACTGTCCTGAACTCCTCCTTTTTAAGTTACAGACTTTTATACCCTTTGATTGATTGCTGTCAGACTGTACCTTTCCTGAAAAAAAAGCTGAAGTACTGCGAGCAAGATTACAACATAATTTTGTGGAGTAGTAACAATCTCTTATTATATACACACCTACACAATGTGTATATAATAAAGTAGGTTTTGGAAACATCAGAATTTATCATTTACAATCGGTCCCGTTATTGCAGTGTGGATGTCTCCATTTTTGCCCTTTAGGTGAGGTACCCAATATGAATGCAAATAAGCTTGTATTTGAGCACTGTCTTGCATTCTATATTAGAGGAGAATTTTTAAACACATATTAAAGACACCACTCCCATCAGAAAACTATAAAGAGGGTGGGTCTGCACTTGCATGTGCTGTATGTATAGACACACACACTTTTTATATCAGGGGGTAGCTGTGTTAGTCTGTATCCACAAAAACAATAAGGAGTCTGGTGGCACCTTAAAGACTAACAGATTTATTTGGGCATAAACTTTGGTGGGTAAAAAACCCACTTCTTCAGATGCATGGACTCCCTGTTGTTTTTGTGGATACAGACTAACAGGGCTACCCCCTGATACTTGACACCAATCTAAATGTAGCATCATTCAAATCATATTTTTAGCTCTAGCTGTGCTCTAATGTGTTTCTGCCATGGATAGTTCTTGTCAGTTACTCTTCCTCTGCAGCCAGCGTACCAAGCTCTGCACTTTCAGAGTCTAGTATCAGGGAGTAGCCGTGTTAGTCTGTATCCACCAAAACAACGAGGAGTCTGGTGGCACTTTAAAGACTAGCAGATTTATGTGGGCATAAGCTTTCGTGGGTAAAAAACCCCACTTCTTCAGATGTATCTGAAGAAGTGGGTTTTTTAACCCAGGCAAGCTTAGGCCCAAATAAATCTGTTAGTCTTTAAGGTCCCACGGGACACTTTTAATACATATTCATGAGAAAACCCTAGGGCTCAAGCCTCTCTGTCTGGGTCCCTCAGATATAGGCAATGCCTATAGAGAGACAGCTGTCTCATCCCAGAGGAAGAGCAGGAGGAACCCATGGAAAGAGTTGCTGTGGTTACTTTTCCGAGTTTGGGACTGAAAGACAGGAGATGCTGCGATCCAGCTGCCCTTTGCCCGGCCCTGCGCTCGCCACTCGGCTGGCCAAAGGGCGAGTGGCTCCCGCTTAGTATTAGAGAATTCATGACAAGCCTCCCCCACAGCCTTGGAGGGCTCGCAAAGCCGGAGACGAGGCGGGGGAAGTTCTCCCAAGCAGCCGGCAGAGCGAGCCCCGGGGGGCGGTCACCGCCCCGGCCAGGCAGGGGCTTCCCCCTCATGCCCCCTGCCCGAGCCGCCCTAAGGGGCCGCTGGGCTGTGCAATACAAAGGCACTTACCGGGCAAGCCGGGCCACAGGGCGGGGCTGGCTCCGGCGCTCGCCCCTGGCTTGAAACGCCGCCTCCCCGCTCGGCTCCTGCTCCTCAGCCTGCCCGCGGCGGCAGCCCCAGCTCCGGCAGGTCCCTCCACTCGCTGCCGAGCGCATCCCCGACTCGCTTCAGAGCAGGAGGCGGGCAGCCCAGATGTGCCGCTCCCGGATTGGTCCAGAGGGAGCAGATGTTGGCCCGTTGCTATGAGAGTTGCTAGGAGGCGATGACGCTCTCGGCATCTCAGGAGCAACTTCAGTGGCGCTTTGAATTCCTTGCGGGGAGAGTGTAGTGGAGGGTGCCCTGAACCCGGGGGGCGCCGAGACCCAGGGTTAGGGGTGCCTGAGTCCCGCGGGGGTGCACCAAGACCCAGGGTTAGGGGTGCCCTGACCCCAGGGGGAGGGGGGCACCAAGACCCAGGGTTAGGGGTGCCCTGAGCCCCAGGGTTAGGGGGTGCATCGAGACCCAGGGGGAGGGGTGCCCTGAGTCCCAGGGTTGGGATGCACCAAGACCCAGGGCTAGGGATGACCTGAGTCCCAGGGGAGGGGGTGCCCTGAGCCTGGAGCACTGAAAGGGGTGCACTGAGCTTAGGGCATGGAGGGAAGAGAGGGTGACTTGAGCCCTGGAGTTAGGGGGTGAGCCTGGGGCATGGAGGAGTAGGGGTACTTTTAACCCCAGGGTTAGGGATGCACTGTTTCTGGGGCATGGAGGGGAAGGGAATGCACTAATTCCCGGGTTTAGGGGTGCATGGAGCACCAAGGATAGGAGGGAGGCTGTACTTAGGCCTGGATGTCAGATGGGTAAGGGGTCACTGAACTTGGGGGTGTGCTGAGCCTGCAGACCATACACTGAGGTTTAGGGGTGAGCAAGGAAGGGGTCAGGTGAGGAGTGCATTGAGCCTGGTGGTTTGGCTGGGGAGCGAGCACCCTGCGCATCATGCAAGGAAAGGGGAAGCCTTAGAGCTCAGAGGGAGGGTGCTGAGATAAGCCTTAGGGAAGGAGAGGATGGTCACAGTAGGATAGGGGTTTGGAACACGGAAGGAGTGGAATGAGCACTTTAAGATCCTGCCCATTGCTGGTGGAAAGAACAGGATGGCAGCTGCACACGAGGAGCTGGGGGCTTCATAGTGGGGTGATGGGACATGGAAAGTGCTTTACCTAGGCAGTGTTAAGTGTCTTTGGTGTACGGGAGAGTCTGTAGGAGCGGCAGTGTTGAATTTGGGAATGTTTGCATTAAGGATTGCAGCAGAGATTGGCCTCAGAGAGCAGGTGTCAAAGGGGTAATGACATGTCTTTCCCTCCCACACACCCCTCTCCTCCTGGCCTCTCAAATCACCTGTCTTCTCCCTGCCCTTTCCACAACTTCTAACACCCCCTGCACCAGCTGCCTGCCAGCACCCAGAACACATTGTACAGTATATGCTATTTCACACATTGCAGCTGGGCCAGGTCAAGTCCTAGAGCACCCCAGTTTTGTACCATCGGACCTCCTATCTTAGCACACACACGCTATTCAATCAGACCAGTCCGCGTAGAAGCAGCAGGGCCCAAGTCCCTTTAAGGTGGATGGTCATGGAAAGCCAGGACTTGCCCCCTCCACCCCCCCAAAAGGAGGCAGAGATGAAGAGCACTGCAGAAACCCAGATCTCAATACACTGCAATTGTCCAGAGCCCCATGCCATACTGCAAAATGGAACCTCAAGTGGCCTCCTCTCCACCACACCAGTTGCCTAGTACAGAGGTGTGAGAAGTCAGCACTCACTGACAAACCCGGTGAACAAAGTCAGCACCACAGCAACCCCTGCTGGAGTAGCAATGGACAAGACATCCCCTCTTTTAGTTCATTGATGATTAAAGAGAAGGCAATGGCCAAGACGTGGTAAAGAAATAACAGCAGGTAAAATCTCGCTTAGCACCCATATAGCAGTGTGCAACCTCACAGTGCCATGGGAGCACTAATTTCATTCCTACCCCCACCACCTGCCAGTGAAAAATGACTGTAAAATCTAGAGAAGAGTTAATAGCCGTCAACTAGGCTCTCATGAGTAGTGTTATTATTTGTAGCATCTACTAGCCCCAACCATCAGTCAGAGCCCCGTTGTACTAGATGCTGTACAAACCCAGAACAAAAAGACAATCCCTGCCCCAGGAGTTTATCATCCCAGTATAAGACAACTGGTAGATGCAGACAGGCGGGGGCACGAGGAAGCAATGAGAGTATCCGTCTAGCTACTTCTGTGGCTCTCAACATTGCTAAAGTAACTGGGTATCTTCCAAAGGGTTACAAAAGGGCAGTACAAGGTTAAATACTCAAGTGCCAGAGCCTCACCTGGTGTTAATCAGCAAAGCACCACTGAAGTTAATGGAACTATGCTGACCTATTCAGTCTCTCTCTTCCTTGCTTCCCTGTAGTAGATCACTTGAAGAGACAGTGATTTTTTTCCTTTGTGTGGGCCAGTTCTATCTGTGTCCACCTATCCACAGACACACAATTGCCCTAAGGCCACTATTCCTCAGTGGTGCAGACCATGCCACCACGATCCAGGCCTGTGCAATAATTTAGCCTTGATCCAAAATTGTTCTCCACTTGATGCGATCACTGAAAATAACTCAGACTTTTCAGCCAGTCCAGAGCACAGAAGCCTGTCTTTTCAATGTGGCGAGCCACAGGGGGTGTATAACTCCAGCTGCACCCCACACACTGCCTGCCTGTACATCCCCTTTAGCAATTCTAGAAACCGGGGATCTATAATGCCCTATATGGTCTGCAATCTAGTTGCTTGAGATCATCACTCTCTTTTTTCCTCCTTTTCCACGGTTATGGGTCCCCCCAGATTTTGGCTCCTGGATGTAGTTGCTGCATAGCTGGCAGCAGGATGGTCTCCACAAAGGGCCCATGCCTTTGAAGCCCTCTCCCTGCCATCATCAGACAGATTGAAGGAATGATTCTCCACTCACTTACACAGGTGTAAGTGTTCACTTCAGTAGAGTTACACCTGCTTTACAATGAAGACAATGAGAGGAGAATCACATCCCGAGTTCCATAAATTGAGGGTTAACGAGCTAAATTTCAGCTGCTGTAAATCAGGTTTTTCCAAGTCCATAGAGCTATGCAGATTTAAGCTTGCTAAAGATCTGGCTCCGTTTGTTTCTGTGCACAAACACACACATTTTTCTTGCATATTTGGCTTTAATAAAATCAGACACAACCATATACTTATTTAAAATTACTTCCAAAAGTGCCAGTTCCTCTACTGAATTCACACTAATTTTGAATCTCAATATTCTATGACAATATGAAAGAGCTGGGATTTAATTGATTTAAATTACCTTTCTTTTTATAGTGCTGCCGGTAGCAATGCCATAGTTCAGGTCGATATAATTTTAAAATGTACCATGTGACACAGCTATGACATTCCCCCACCCCACCCCCCCACATACTCTATATGCCACTGAATAGAGGAATCCATTAGCAAAATACAATAATTCTTGAGCACTTTACAAAGACGTGATAATTAATTCAATAATAAAGTGTCTGTATAAGGAAGATAGAAAAAGAAGGCACAGAAACCCCATCTTTACATCTGTTTAAGAACTGAATGAAGTGCAGAGCTAGTCAGTGACAGCCGCTGTTCTGGAAATTGATTGCAATTTCTATTTTTTTATTTTTTACATTTGATACAATTTCTGCCACAGATACATCTTCCCCTCTACAGCTTCATAATGTTCAGCATACAGCCAGGAATCACTGTCGAGCTGTAATTTTCAGCTGAAAGGGCCAGCCATTCTTCCTTTGTCTGGCCCCAAGAGCCATTTTCATCCCCCAATCAGCATGAAAGAAGGTGTTGTTAAACACACATCTAGTATTTGCATTGCTTTTCTTGCCCCATTTTCTGAAGACTTTGGGGGTGGGAGGGGCCAGATCCTTAGCTGGCATAAATCAGCATAGCTCCATTGAAGGAAAGGGCTTTATACTAGCTGAGGATCTGGCCCCTCATTTGAAGCAGACCTGATTCTGGACCAGAAAGTGTGGGAGGCTTCTGATATCTGGGCAGTGATGAGACAGAGGAAAGGGACAGCTACAGGAAGCTCATTGCAGTTACCTAATTCAGGGTTGCCTGAGCTTAGCATCTGGACACCTCCTGCTCTAATTTACGAGGCTGGTGCAAGGCTACTTTCACCAGTGACGGCTCAGGCATGGCAGAGCTCCCATCCCTGACATTCCAGGGGTGGAAATCAGGGATATAGGAGGGAGCTCTGTCCCTTTACAAGCAATATACCAGTGGAGATTCCCCTTTACAGAAGAATTCTCTGCTGGTGATTTCTGGCCAGTTTAAGGCCACGTAGTACTGCTTAGCAGCACAAAGTGCAGTTACTAGAATAGAGAATCTGGACCGACATCTCTGCTGGCACTAATATTTGAAAAATATAAGACCTAAAAGTTTGTACTGCACAGAATAAAACACCTAGACAGACCAATGGTAGATGCCTAGCTCTTTCCCTACAGCACGTGTTTGGTGACTCTTCTGAAAACTAGGCTAGGGTAACTGGGATAATACAGGTTTCAGAGTAGCATCTGTGTTACCAATTAATTTGTTAGAGGGACTGTGATTATACAAAATCAGATGATTATTTTATATTTTATTATAACAGCTTCTGACTTTGAAAGCGACAATTCCCAGATTTGCAGCCAGTCTTTTCTACCCAGATCTATTGCTTAGGGACACAGAATTAAGTTAATATATATAGCATCCAATTTTCTAAATGGATGCACACTGATTGCATGTACAAAAGCATCAATGCATCCATGCAAACCAAACCTAGGCGTTTGCAGTATTTGTAAAAACAGACAGGTAGGACTGCTTAGAGAGAGATGAATACATGGTATACCTGTGCATACGCAGGGCTGCATCCTTAGCTGGGTGAATCAGTGCCATGCTAGGAACCTCAGCAGAACTGCTGCTACGTACTCTAGTAGAAGAATTGGTCTGAATTGTTTTGGAGGCTTACCTTGCCTGTATTGAAAAACTAGCCCCTATATTTCTCCATGTATGTAGTTTCCTCTTTCACATCTTAAAACTTCAGTCCTCTGTCTTTGTAACATTTTTAAAGTAGAGGAGCTGGATTATTTTTATGCTGTAGTTATATATATTTCACTTTTGATGGTGATTTCTGGAATATTTCTGCAGTTTTTATTTATTTTTATGTGTATTAAAACTAATCTGTCAAAACCACTCTGCAGATTATTTTAGGAACATTATTTTTTAAATTTCCATGAAAAAAATTATCCCATTTTTGTTGAAATTCTACATTTTGATGAAAAATTTGAGCAAAAAATTAAAATACTTTGAAAAATTCACACACACACACACCCCCACCGTAAAAATAGTAAAATATAACAAAACTCTCATTGGGGGTCTTGGGAGAGCAAGATTTTCATGTAAACAGTAGGGTAGTCTCGGTGAAACCGCATATACTCTGCTGAGTCCAATTTCTCAGTTGGATTTGCTGAGCTCCAGCAGCTCCCATTGAATTCAGTGGTACTCTTCCTGATTTCTACCAGTGTAAATGACAACAGAAAGCAAAGCCGCAGATTTATTTCCACAGTCACAGCGACATTCAGGGATACACTTTCAAGAATATAAGACTGTGTTGCACGCCAAAAGCAAGTACTTTAGCGGTGGTGAAGACACACTTAGCAGTCTTGGAAAATGCAGCCCCTCCTTGGGGTATTGCAGCAACACAGTGAGTTTGAATCATGAGAAGATCCTTGCATGGATATTGGGGGGCTTCTGAACAACAAAGGCAGGTATGTCAGTTGTTCCCCCTAATACCGAATTCTATTAGTGTAACTACTATTAGCCGCCATCATTTAATTTACAAACTATACCATAGAATGTCTATGGATAGAAATTCCATGCTTGAATAATGAGGATAGCAGTAGGACTATACTAGCTGACTAGGATGGTGACAGTGACGGTGAAAGGCTCAGGGAGATTAGAAAGCCCAGTAATAATGGGAGATTTCAACTATCCCCACATTGACTGGGGAACATGTCATGTCAGGATGGGATGCAGAGATAAAATTTCTAGACACCATTAATGACTGTTTCTTGGAGGAGCTAGTGCTGGAACCCACAAGGGGAGAGGCAATTCTTGATTTAGTCCTAAGTGAAGCACAGGATCTGGTCCAAGAGGTGAACACAGCTGAACCACTCAACCATAATGTAATTACATTTAACATCCTTCAGAGGGGAAAAGGGGGGGGGAGAGAGAGAGAGAAATACCAAACAAACCCACCACAGTAGCATTTAACTTTGAAAAGGGGAACTACACAAAAATGAGGAAGCTAGTTACACAGAAATTAAAAGGAACAGTCACAAGAGTGACCGGTTTCAGAGTGGTAGCCGTGTTAGTCTGTATCAGCAAAAACAATGAGGAGTCCTTTGGGCATAAGTTTTTGTGGGCTAGAACCCACTTCATCAGCTGCATGAATACTGCTCCTGTATTTTCCACTCCATGCATCATAAAAGAAGCTTAAACTACACGTATACCCCAAATAAATAAAAAAATAAGAGAACCAAAAAAAAAAAAAAAAAGGCACCGTGGCTAAACAACAGAGTAAAACAGCAGTTAGAGATAAAAAGACATCCCTTAAAAACTGGAAGTCGACTCCTACTAAGGAACATACATAGAAGCATAAACTCTGGCAAATCAAGTGTAAAAGTGTAATTAGGTCGGCCAAAAAAGAATTTTAAGAGCAACTAGCAAAAGAAAAAAAAACTAACAGCAAATTTTCGTTAAGTACATCAGTTGCAGGACGTCTACCAAACAGTCAGTGGGGTCACTGGATGATTGACGTGCTAAAGGAGCACTCAAAGAAGACAAGGCTGATGAGGAGAATCTGAATGAATTCTTTGCATTGGTCTTCACTGCAGAGAATGTGACAGAGGAACTCAAATATGAAATTGTAGAACTACTGACTATAGTAGGGAAGCTATTATTTAAATCAGAGGACTGGAGGATAGCTAATATAATGCTGATTTTTAAAAATGGCTCCAGAGACAATCCTGGCACTCCCAGAAAGGTAAGTCCAAGTACAGTACCAGGCAAATTGGTTGAAACTATAGTAAAGAACAGAATTATCAGACACATAGATGAACATGATATGCTGGTGAAGATTTAACACAGCTTTTGTAAAGGAAAATCACATCTCACAAATCTCTTAGAATCCGTTGAGGGGGTCAATAAACCTGTAGACAAGAGTGATATACTGTATATAGGGTGCTTGGACTTTCAGAAAGTCTTTGACAAAGTCCTTTACCAAAAGCTTTTAAGCTAAGTAAGCTGTCATGGGATAAGAGGGAATCTCCTCTCATGGATCAGTAACTGGTTAAAAGATAGAGAATAAAGAGTAGGGATAAATGGTTTTCACAGTGGAGAGAGAGAGGTAAATAGCGAGTTCCTCCGAGGATCTGTATTGGGACAAGTGCTATTCAACATATTCATAAATGAGCTGGAAAAGGGGGTAAACGGTGAAATGGCAAAGTTTGCAGATTATACAAAATTACACTAGATAGTTAGGTCCAAACCTGACTACAAAGAGTTACAAAAGGGGCTCACTAAACTAGGCAACAAAATGGCAGGTGAAATTCAGAATTGATAAATGCAAAGTGATGCACATTGGGAAACATAATCCCAATTATAGATACAAAATAATGTGGTCTAAGTTAGCTATTACCACTCAAGAAAGTGATCTTGGAGTCATCACGGTTTGTTCTCAAAACAGCTGCTCAATGTGCAATGGCAATTAAAAAAAAGCTAACGATGTTAGGACCCATTAGGAAAGGGAAAGATAATAAAACAGAAAATATCATCATTGCCACTATATAAAGCCACAGTATGCGCACACCTTGAATACTGCATGCAGTTTGGGTCACCTCGTCTTTAAATTATGTATTAGAATTGGAAAAAATACCCAGAAGGGGAAAAAAAAAAGATTCTGGGTATGGAATGGCTTCCATGGGAGGAGAAATTAGACTGGGCCTCTTCAGACTGTAAGAGACATGACTAAAGGGGGTAGGACAGAGATCTAGAAAATGGTGACTGGTGTGGGGAAAGTGACTAGGGAAGTGTTATTTACCCCTTCACATAGTAAAAGAACCAGGGGTCACTCTATGAAATGAATAGGCAGCAGCTTTAAAACAACCGTACGGAAGTACTTCTTCATACACAGCAGTCAACCCGTGGCACTCATTGAATGGGGGATGTTGTGAAGGCCAAGAGGATAAGTGGGTTCAAAAAAGAATTAGAAAAGTTCATGGAGGCTAGGTCCATCCATGACTATTAGCCAAGATGGTCAGGGATGCCACCCCATGCTCTGGGTGTCCCTTTGCCTCTGACTGCCAGACGCTGTGAATGGATGACAGGGGGTGGGTCGTTACCACCGTTGCCAAATTTCATGCGGTAAATAAGCACCCGACTTTCACTATAAGCCAAAAATCAAGCTAATCCCATTTCAAAACAAGGCCAAAACAAGCCAATCCCAAAGAACCCCAACACTCTATGTGACTAGATCCCCCCCCAGTGTGCAGTTGGGGACTGTGGTGGGCCTGCTGTGCATCCCTGACTCTCTCCCCTCCTTGCCCCACTGCTTGCCAGGAGCTGATAAAAAAAAAGAAGCAACAAGCTACAACAAGCAACAAGCCACAAGCCAAACAAGCTACAAGCCAAAAACTAGCCAACAAGCAACTCACAAGCCAATTAAGCCAAAAACAAGCCCAATTTCTGCATTTTTTTCGGGGGTTTGGCATGTCTGATCATTATCCTTTTCTGTTCATTCTCTCTGAAGCATCCGGCACCAGCCACTGTCGGAAGACAGGATACTGGGCTAGATGGTCTGACCCCATATGGCCTTTCTTATGTCCTTATGATGGTTCCTTATATTCCTTCAGTAAGAGCTCCATGACCAGATACTATGGGTCTGCCTTTCTTCCCTTGTTTGTGTATCTTGTGAAGTGTGTAGAAGGCCCTAGAGGTGGGTTTGTGGGGGAGTCTGTCTTTTAGACTTGAAAGTGCTGAAAGCCAGGACTGCTGTTATATTCATCTTGTGCTCATACTAATCTCCATGGCTGCGGCTTCCAAAGATTGAGACTTCCAAGAGCTTTTGAAAAAGAAACTCTATTTCAGGTCTGATCTTGAAAATAGTCCAGCAAATCCAAGCTAGATGCAAAACATCTTGGCCTACTGTGTGTAGCAACTGCAGATTTCTCCGATGTATTATGGTGCTATTCTGAGCCCAACAGAATGAATTACCAATAGTCATTGCAATTTTGTATTTCTTAGCTTTTGTGTTTGCTTCCTTTAATTTATGTATTGGTAATGCCTTTTGCATGACCTAACTATAACACACGTATATCCTGTACTAGTGTCTATATGGGTATTTCTTAATATAAAACGTACTGTTCTAATAGTTGATATATTAACAAATTTGTATGTATGCCAACACACTTGGACAGCATGTGCGCGTGAGTACGTATACATTTGTTAATATTATTTTGGAGGTTAATGATGGGTCAGATCTTCTCCTGCAGCTAGTAGGGTTGCAACAATGCAGGGGGAATAAAAGAGGAGGGGTGCTCTACTGAGACTTCCACCAATGCCAGACCCCAGATCCGTCCTGAAGGGAGAAGGGGTTCACCAAGCAAAGCTAATACGGTGTACGGAAATACTGCTTACACAAGACAAGGATGCTGTGAAGAGCAACTCCTGCCCCAGCCCCCCGCCCCCTTGATGCCAGGGCTGTATCTGCTGAGCGGTTCTGAAGGGATTGTGGGGGGTGAGGGGGGGACAAGATGGCTGATCCAGTATTCCCCGCCTTTCCACATATAGTGCTGGTTGCACGTTTCAAATTTTGAAATTTAGGGGGTGGAGAGAAAGGAAGTAAAAAAAAAAATTATGAAATTTCCCCCCAGCCCTCTCTATCCACATGCCCGAAGTGCTCCTCTGAGTGTGACAGGAAGATAATGAGGCTCGATATTTCCTATGCTCATCAGTCTGTCCCAGGCGCTGTACGTACTGTACCTTTGTTCTGAACAAAACAGAAGCATACTTTAAAAATCCATCACTTCAAGTTGCATATAGATCCTTTGGATTAAGTCTGTTACAACATGCAAAAAAATTAAGACACACTGTTTTTGCATGTCTATATGAACCATCTGCTTAGACTTTATTGATAAAATCCAATAGCAACCATGTTCAGCATAACAAAATAAGATTATTTCTGAGCTTTGAATGGTCATATGGGCACATATAGTTTCAATTAGACATTTTGCAGAAGTTGGGCTTAATGCTTTTTCCAGTGACAGCTCATCTAGACATTAATATTCCTAATGTAGCATATAATTAGCAAGAGGCAATATACTACATGATCATGCATGCTAGTACATAAATTGATTAAACAAAGTTTTATCTTCAAATAGGTGAAAAGCAAAGTGTAAACCCGTATCACTCATTCTTTAGTCACATTTTTCACCAGTTTTGCACTTTAGATCTCTCTTTCAAAGCACACGTCAAACAGGTAAAATTATGGCCCTGACATTCCAGTCAATACTAGTTATGTATTAACTAGGCAGATGGTACAATTTCCTGTTTGATCTTTGAATGTTACATAAGTGAAAAAGGAGTCGGAGTTTGATACTTCTTTCACACACACAATAATGATTCTCCTCCTGTTACTGTATCACTTTTGGTGGTGGAGATCACCAAAGAATTCATGCTCTAGAAGACTTGCTTTATTCACAGAGAAGTTAAAAATCTGACATGTTATGAATCTGCTTCTGTCACCACTGCCTTAAGTAACCAATTCATAGATACAGCATGTGCTTATGCATCTCAAGTGCTGTAAGACATACCAATCTCCGTGTTACTTTTAGTGCATACTCACCCAAATGTTGGTCTGCAAATTATTTAGAATGTTGCTCACATTGCTACCTGCTTGTGACTTGTGTTACTTATACAATAGCAATGAAGGGGGGGAAATGGGTTAAAACAATCCAGATTTCTCTGCTAGAGACCATGTGATGCTAAACACCATCAATTAGGCCTAAAATGCTGTTCTATGAAAATACCGAGCACTATCTATTCATGTCCACCCACAAGCCAGGTGGAGATGGACCATTGTAGTATGTGTTTCTAAAGGACATAGAATGAGCTAAATATTGTACAGGAGAAAGACTGTAGTATATATAAAGCCAGTGCATCTCCAGTGTCCAGCTGTAAATGCAATGGTGAGACAATAAAACCTTTACTTGCCAGAAACATTATACTGATCCAATATAGAAAGAGTCCAGTACACACTGGTCATAGCTTCTGTACAGTATATTCAAGTCAACTAGTCAGATAATTATTTCAGTGTGCTTCATGCAAATGCTCTTGGATACTCTACTGTAAAAAGTTTACATAAGATATAAATTCAATAAAATATTTAAAATGCTAAATCAAATAATTACTTCTTTTACGTTTAATGATGGAGAGCAAGCTAAATTCTCTGCTGGTGTCAATGCAGTTACACCAGTAGAGACTTTGGCCCAGTAAATCTAAAGCCCTCTGACCGCGCAGGGTCATGGGAAGTATGTGGTGCATGTCCGTTTGGAAAGCTTGAGAGCCACATAATGACAGCAAAAGATTGGAGAACAGGTTTTATCCTGAGCACCATGCACGTAAAATATTGAACATTGCACATGAAAATATTGAACATCCTGACTTGGAGCAGATTTCTGCAGTTATAAGCAAGTGAAGATGGGTGAGGTGCAGGTGTCCGGACATAGCAATAGGCCTGGACCAACTTATGGTAGGGCTAGTGAAACATGAGATTGGAGTTGGGCAAGGAGGACCTGTATGCATGAGATTTTTTTGTCCCTACTAATTTATGAGTGCTGGAATTTTATAATACGAGAAGTCTCAGAACTGATTGGGGGGAAAACAGAGGTATCTTTGTTTGAATTCAAGGCTCATTCTTTTTGGAGTTAGCTGGGATTCATCGAGGAATCCAGCTTTATGTGGAATCAGATGGAAGCTGAATCTGCAAGAAGAATGTGTTTGTATTGGTGAAAATGAGTATACCATATTCACTCTAACCTGGGTGCAATGTACTTCACAAGCTCTTCTGAGGACATGAGAGTTTCCTTCCATCTATTGTTGTCCTTTGGTTATGGCCATGTACACCTTCCAACAATTAAAACATTAAGTCAAAATAGGGAGCAACTCAACAGTGATGTCTGGAGAACACACTTGTCTTATTATCAGAACCCAAGGGCAGTACAGTCCAATATATTACTCAAGACTGTTGGCTACTATGGATATTACTAATAAGATGGCTGAAAACCTACTGATGGCTGAGAGTTCCTAGGGATAAATTGATCCTTGGTGCTAGAAGGTAAAACTCCAATGATGACAATGGAGTTGTGTCTAAATTTGTCATCCATCACCAGATCTGCTTTGGCTTAAGTCTGATTGCATAAGCTGGTATCATTGGGTATGTGCCACCTATATGACTGCACCTGACCCCAAAGCCCCCAGCGTATCCCACTTACAGACCTCTGACTCAACAGCTACAGAACAAGACAGGAAGGCTGCTTTTCTGTCTTTGAATAGGACCAGGTAAAACCTAGGGCTAGAACATTTAGGCCCCTGGAATTCTCTCTGTTCTCATTACTGAAAATAGGTCGACACGGGTACATTATTTTAAGTATGGCCCACGTTGGGTGTGATGTTCCAAGGGATTCTTGTTGGGTATCCATTTTGTTTTGTAGTTGCTGACTACAAAGGGCAGTAATTTGGCCAGGCAATATGCTTCAGTACCACAGGTTAGCTGGTATCTCCACATTCACTCCTTATCTCCTGCAGGCTCCTATACAGTGCTCTCAAAACTATGCATTTGTGAAATAATACCCAAGCCTTGGTGTCTCCAAACTTCCTGAAGATAGACACTGACAAGCCTTCGTTGGTTCAGCTGTGGCATCCAGCTCTCTGCTGGTGCTCCGACTCCGATCTTAAACCTGTTTCTTCTTGTTCACAGCTCAGACACTTGATTACTCACTGGATCCAGTATGGTGATCATATAATTCTTCCCATTGTAAGATCTTGCCGCCTACCCAGCAGTGTAGTCTGCTTGTATCACAGTTAATTTGTGTAAACACTTCCCTGTGTCACTCCTTCCTAGCTAGCTATAAAGGCAACCAGGGTGGAGACCACTTTTCCTAAATGACTATGCAAGTTAGGGTGTCCACCCCCAGTGGATGCTAAATTGGTAATGAGACACCTAATACTCATTTTAGCTGCTTACATGCCAATTGGAGCACCCAATTATGGAAGTGGGTGCCCTCACTTAAGCTGCCAATTCTGAAAATTGGGCTTCCCATGATGTGTATGTAAAGATGTGGCTAGGGAGGGAGCTTTATCATTCAGGATGTGCAAACCTGGGGCCCATTCCTGCAGGCCCTACGAGAAAGCTTTTTAGTAAAACCTGACTTTGGGGCCAAATTTGACGTAACAAGCATTACTCATCACTATGGGCTAGATTGTAGTTTTAGCAGAGAGCCCATATTTAGGGGGATCTGGAGGGCTGCCAGCCCTGGCATTCTAGAGCTCTCCGGCTGTGCTCTTGTTTCTTCGATGAATGAGTTTGCAGTAGGAAGGGAGGGACTGTCATACCAGAAGAGATGAATGGCCCATTGAGTACTGTCTCCAATACTGCCCTATATCTAGCTATTTCACAGAAAGGTGAAAAACCCTGGCCAATTGTGCAACACTATACCACTAGAGAGGGAGAAGCGGGGCTTTGTGATGCCAGCTGGAGATCAGCTTGTGGCCCAAAGCATAACTGCAGATACCAACCTTATTCACCTGAGTGTCTGATCCTTTTTGGATTCTGTGCCTGTAGGTTGTATTGTAAAGATGACACAGTGTCATTGAGAGGCTTCAACAAAGTCACTCAAAATATTCACACATCTATTTATAGCCTCCCCCCACACCAAACATTTTAATTTTAGCTTCTAACATAATGGTTTATTACACTTGCAACAGGATCAATGTAACCAGCTGAATTATAAAAGTTAAATTATTATATGCCTCTTCTCAAGCTTTAAGACTAAAGCCTGTCACTGCTTTTAGAATACAGGCTGCTTTACTCCTAATGGGAGGCATTGTTTTGCCTGCAGACTGCCTGAGGTATGGGAAAGTATTTGTCCCCAGTGTTACGCAGAGAATGGAAAAAATGCCCAGCTGTTCTATGAAGCCTGAGCTTCCCCCCACAGCTGTATTGTACTCAGTGCATTTCATGGGAAAATAGGATGCTCTTGTGTGTTAAATCCTATTATTTCCTTGAGGCTCTCTCGCCCTTTGTAGGGTATAACAATAATCAAAGAACGCATTATATCGATAAGGCTGTAGTCATGAAGGGATGAATTGCGGCATGTAACTGCTGACCCAAGGAGAGGGCAACGTGTAACGTAGTCTCTCTAAGGTTAGCTCAGGAAGGAGTCCATCCCCCATTGGTCTGGTGTATGTATCAGAAACCATTATTATTAAATTCTTTCTTTCGCTGAGCAGTATACAGTGTCATTGTATGGTATCATACATTAACTAAGGAAGTCTATGGGCCAGAGCCTCAGCAAGTGGCATAGCGGCATTGAAGTCAGTAGAGTTATGCTGATCTCAGCTGATTTAAGTCAGGCGGCTGAGGATCTGGCCATATGTAGCTGGAACACAGGCTTAAGGAATCATAAAGATAAACAACAACTCCTAAAAATGACAAAGGCCTTGTCCATATTAGAAAGTTATATTACTTTACCTATACCACTATATTTGAAGTGGTACAACTCCCCCGAGGGTAGACACAATTATATTGGCACAAATGTGCTTTATAAAAGGGAATAAGTTGCACTGCTGTAAGGGCCCTTTAAATCAGTATAAGTGCAGCCACACCAGTATAAGTGTACTGCTATAACTATCTTTGTTTAAAAAAAAAAAATAAAAGCCACCTCTCCTACCAACATAGTGATACCAATACAAAAATCTGTGTGCAGACCAGGCCTGGGTCAGACAGAAGCTTGTAAATTACTACCATAATCTTCAGATTAACCCACTGCTTTCCTGGGAGCCAATGAAACTGTAGTGTCAGGGTAACAGAATGTGGAGGGCCATATCCCACGCTCCAGCTATACGTTAGCTACTCATGTTGAAGGGTAACAGATTGCTTCACTTCATCTTTTTGCTGACCAGTTATCGTGTTAAAGTTGATGACAACTGTGGGACTGACAAATAAACAACAACGGCAACAACAATAAAAGCTTCAGCACACATGCTGGCTCCAAGGTCATCACCAGCTGTACCTGAAGAATAGAGGCCTGCCACCAAAGGAAACCCTCTCCCTCCGCAAGATGTCACCTGAGATTCTGCTGAAGACAAAAAATCAATAGCAGCTGGAAGTGTTTAGTTCTTTGAGTTCAAGAACATCTGAAGACATTCATGACTGAATATCACTCAATTATGTAAAAGCATCAAGCTGCTTCGTAGGATCTGCCGGAGCTAAAAATACACCCAAGTATTGTCTGCAGATCCAAGAGACTGTAACCATTGAAACATTAGACCTCAAGGAAAGCACAGGAAACTCAGAGCACAGGAAACTCAAAGCTGTAGCACGGCAGAACCTCAGGGGTAACACAGGCCAAGTTAGAGAAATAACTGCCGAAAGTAATTAAGACATTAATGAAAAAAATCTAAAACAATCTAAGAGAGTATAAAACCTTTGCAAATAGGCAGCTCTGGGGCCCAGTTCGTTAACAGATTAGGGCTTCTCTATAAGTAGAGTTATTCCCGATAAGAACGTCCGCACATGAAGTTTATTCTAGAATAAGAGTGCTTTATTCTGGATTATTATTTAGTACAATCCAGATTATTTTAACCCACTGGATTACAATATAGTTCAGAATAAGGCACTCTTATTCTGGAATAAGAGTATCCACACATGGAGTTTATCAGAGTAGTTAATTTTCTTTATATTTACACACTACCTTATTCCAGATTAGCTTTCATATGAAGACAAGTCCTCAGACTCATCTCTAGGGATCTCAGTTGAAATTCAGCATTACTATGAGAGAAAATAAATTTGGTGGCTCACCCTATTTGTCATTGGGGCATATTAAAAAAAAAACAACAGCAGAGGTTCTACCATGACTGTCAGTTTCTGCTGAGGAGAGACCCCAGAAAGGAACAGGTCACAACTGGGAGAGGTGGACTGGTAGAGATCAAGTGATGTTTTCAGAGAACCTACCCGCAGCATGCTTGGCTTGAGTCGGTGCAATTAGTTCCTCCCCTTTTAAGAATACAATGCATTTTTAAAAAGGAAAGAAAAATCCAAGTAGGATACAAAGAGTCTGGTCAACAGTGCTAAAGGGGGGTAGATTATCCAAAAACATGAGCATAAGGGGAAGTCATTGTGAACTGACACTACAGCAATTCAACCGTGGCCCCACCATTTGCTGCACCTCACTGAGTGTTCCGTAGCTCCAGCCAAGCCCTGCCCTGGGGTCCTGTGGGATCAAGGATTGGTTTTCTCTCTTCCTCTCTCTGCATCACAGGCTCCTCCATACCCGCAGGGATGGCGCGCACAGAAACACAGGCCTACCACTCATTGCCATTTCTGAGCTAAGTGCTGAGTAGAAATCAGAATAAAATGCATCAGAAGGTGGTGTCGAGAAATGAAAGCATTTCCAAAGACTCATCTACCAACCTCCTCAGCCACTTCTGTGGGGGGGGAAAGAGGTTAGAGAAATGACACACTGCAGTCCGCTTTGCACAATACGGAATGGGAGCACAAGTCCAACTTCATCCATATGAGTAATAACCGAGTCCAAGACATCTCTGCAAAGCGCCACGTAGGACAGGGGACATTGGCTCAGGTGGGAACATGATGCTGCTGAATAATCAGCTTACTCTCAACAGGAAAATTAGAGAAGCAAGGCATTAATAGTAGTGCAACAGAAATGAACATAACCCTGCCAGAGGAAGCACTGAAAGGGAAGTCTGCTCCAATGCGCCTACATTTCTCCACATTTCAGCAGAAACTAGATAAACCACAATAATGTGTTGCTCTGGACTGAGCCATTCTATTGATTAATGGGGTTTAAATAATTCTGAGCACCCATTTACCCATTGAGCAATTTTCCTTGGAAGGTACCACGAAAAATCACTGCTGTAACAATTGTTACAAAAAACCTATGCCTAACCCCAAATACCTTAGCCACGTATGAAAAATTAATACAGTTTTGATTAAATTATGTATTTTGCTGTACTGTGGCCAACTATTTTCTCTAGTGTACATATATTTTAAAATCAATTTCCCTTTATAATGTAACTTCAAAATGGATCTTGGTGTGAAATGTTGCAGAAGTCCCAAACCAGTTATCTTCATTCCTCTGAAAAATCATCTTTTCCAAGGCTGAGTGAGAATGGAGTCGAAAAACACCACAGATTTATAATCATGTATATCTTCACTAGTGGCTGAAACTTTGTATCAATAGGGAATTCCCCTTTAGAATGATATAATCGCATATCACATTTTGCATGTGCAGTAGGTTAATAAGCAAAACGCTGTAAGTTCAGTATTATACACACATCTCACATAGAACAGTTATTTAAAAAGACACTTGTAAGTACATTTTGTGCAGGTCAGATAAAGATGATGCAAAAATTACAAAACATAACTAAACACAGTGACTACTGCCATTAAGCAAGGCAGTTTACTGTGCTTTTATCCTGAAGGGAAATATATTAGAAACATGTAATAAACCCCAGAATGCAGGATTTACTACTTAACGGAACTCCTTTTTCCTTTCAGTCAGTGATTCAATAGCATTAGCATTGCAGCCAAAAAGGAATTTGTTTGCTAGATTACATGGGCCAGATCCAGCTCTGGCTGCTTTGTACTGCTCCAGTGGTGCACAGCAGCTGTAATGCCAGCTTAACTAGGAAGTAGAGGATATTCCTCCTACAAGGGAGAATCTCCAGGTGCAAAAGAGCTAATATAGCAGAACAGAAGCACAGCCAGAGGAAAGACTGTGTGGCCCTCATGCCAGCAATTCCCATCTGCTGGACTGGCCCTGTGGGGACAGAGGTGGCCCAGGTGTAAGTCAGAGCTGACCTCAGCCACCTGTCCTCCCACCATTACCTGAGATGCAATGACCATAGCTCAGATGCAGCCCAAGGCTGAGGCTTATGTTAGGTCCTGCATAGCCCCAGTGAAGTCAGTTTCAGAGTAGCAGCCGTGTTAGTCTGTATTTGCAAAAAGAAAAGGAGTACTTGTGGCACCTTAGAGACTAACCAATTTATTTGAGCATGAGCTTTCGTGAGCTACAGCTCACTTCATCGGATGCATCGGATTCATCTCCTTTTCTTTTAGTGAAGTCAGTGAGACTCATAGTGGTGCCACAGAGCAGAATTTGCCCCTAATTCTCTGTAAGTGGGGGAAACAAAGAAAAAGAGAAACTGTGAATCAAATTTGAAAGCCTTTTGCAGCTGAGTATTTTTGTGCTTCACTATAGTCAGTAGGAATGGAGAGACACCAACTGAAGGGTTTAAATTAGAGACTTGGCAATAGGTGTTATTTGAAATTGTTTAGGGATCTGGCACCTGTCTTCATCTGGTAGGACCTGTACAATCGTATGGCTCTGTGCACTAGGGTCATGGCTCCTATTACTCGGCAACAGCTAGCACTGGATCTCTTGATAATCAAGAAAGAAAATTAGCCTTCTTCCCCTATCTACTGCCTCCACTGGGTTTAACTCACTTTGGAGGCAGGAAAAAGATGATTATTAAAACTGAAAGTGCCGCTGCGCTCTGAAGCGTGACTACCTAAAAATCACCTCACCTTAGTAAGCAGATCTGCCCTTTGTGGGTATGCAGATACAGGCATGAACTGTCATACTTTTCTCTTCTGTTAGCCCTCCAGGGCCAACACCTCTAAGAGACCAAGTGGGATTCTATTCCTTCTTGTGCAAACACTGCTTGAGATGGGTTCGCACAAGGGGAAGTGATAGCACCATGGGGCCTGCAGAACCCTCCCAGTGATGTCAGAGAAGGAAAAAATTCACCTTGACTTTCAGATCTCTGGAATATTTTATGGGATACTTGAAAAAGCACTTTTTACTTGGAGCAGATTTGACTCAGTCATTGAAAGATAATAAATATGAAACCCCACTATGCACAGAATCATTCTTTCAAGCGAACCTCACATTAAGAAAAAAATAAGAAGAGTGAACAATGATCTAGAATAATCGTGGTTTAGGCACCAAGGCAGATGTGCAGCTTGTTTTGGTCTCTCTCTCTCTTTGTTGTTTTGTTTTCACAACAATAGAAGCCACAAACTAAGAAAACAGGGAAACATCTAAACATGCATTATATAACTACTATGTTAAATTGACACCCATCACCTCATACAAACATCTGGTGATATAGGTTGCACAGGAAATAAAACATGCTTACTTCAAATACTAGTAAATAATACAAGAAAGTAATGGCAATCTCTAGGCACTTAAAAGTTTACAGAGAAATCTTTAGTGCTTTCCCATGCTACCTGAAAATATATTAATCAGTCTTAAGTGGTATCAAATGTTTCTCTCTTGGATTTAGAAACACTGTAGTAAAAGGAAGAACGAGTGGCATGCAGTGCTAGACTAATGACGTCATCTGTGTATCAAGAATATTTGCATACATCAATAATAGGAATGGAGGTGGGAGAAAGACATTACACCAGAAGAAAATAGCAACAAAAACAATTTAGATCAATGAGGCATTGACGGCAAGAGGGTAAAAGTAGCTTTGTGTTTTTCATAACCACTTCCCTTCTGGTTATCGTTTGGGTGAGAAAATGTATGAAAACCCTCAAAGGCAACAGGTAAATTTTCTCACTGGGCCCCAGCACCTACATTCACTGAGTGTGCTGAGTTTTAAAAATTCAGTTAAAATAGACCCGGATGGTTCATAATGTTTGCTATGGGATGGCTGCTTTCAGCGGGGTGATTATGGGAGGATCCAGTGGGCAGTCCCAGGAGCTCAGGGACCATTAGGATTCCAGTAAGGTATGCCACCTGCAGACCTGCTGCCCTTTCGTTTCTTTCATTTCTTGCCAGTGGTTTTGCTCTTCTTCTCCGCTGCTGTTCTGACCCATAGAAATCCAGCCAATCATCTCCTTGCGCTTCATGCTGCGCCGGTTGTATATGGAGATCATCAGCGTGACGTCAGAAAGCTGGAACAGGGCAACTTGGAAGACGAACGTCTCCTTGTAGATGGGGTTTGGTTGGCCTCGACGGATGGATGTCTTGCAACGAGACATCTCCTGGCCCATGGAGTTGAGAAGGCAGAGCTTTCCATAGGTGTCTGGGACAAAAGAGAGAAGAGACACTGTTTAGTTTTGTTGCTACTAGCGAAGGAATATCAAGGGGGCAAATGAAGCAAATGGGACCTTTGTCCGAGTAAGCACTGAGTAAAAGCGGAAGGTCAGATCACCTCTTTCCATCATAAAACCCATGGGAGGGGCATAAGAAGGGAGGAAAACTCCGAGGATTTCCTTATCATTCAGTCTGGGTGGGCAGGCAGGGTCTGCTCCTTGGCCTCATGTAATAAACTTCAAGTCTGGCCCTAAACCCTACAGGTCCCACTGGGAGGCCATGACCATCTCCATGGAATCTTTGCTCCAGCTGAGGTCCCAGCACCCCCTCTCCATTTCCTGGCAGCATGGCTCCATTGGAATTGCTACACCAGGGCCTCCCCTGGCTACACTTGCCTCTCATGACTCGCCTTAAAAGGAGGCAACCACTACCTACTATCCTGGACAGATCATGACCCCATAGACAGCCCTTCATAAGTTCCTGAAAGGGGGAGGCAGGTTCCATGGAGGCTGCTGACCACTCTCCTCTTTCTTGTGGGAGAGGAGACATCTGCATGCAGTAGCATGATCTGGCCTTAAGTAAGGATTTCAGAGTTTGTCCCAAGCTTGCAATAAAACCCTCTTTTTGCTTTTCCTCCTGAGTGCAGCAGAATCAAGGTCAACTTCATTCATTGTTCAAATTCTCTAGCGTACAGACATCTGTATTAACTACATTACTGCTGTGCAGGGGGCTGGACTTGACTTCCAGTCCTACATTTCCATGATTCTAGGATAATACCACCACTAACATCAAGTGCTTTCTACAGTCAAAATCCCCAATCTCATCTCATCCCACAAATCCTGCTCAGTGCAAGTTTACAGACTATTCCTGTTTGCAGGTCACTTTGCCAGGTCAACCCAGCTCTAACCTTTTTAAACAGCAAAGACCAAGGTTCTGCAATTTAATATCACCTCAGAGTGCACGAAAGATAGGAAATAAATTACAACCCACTGTCTCCTTCCTACAGCAAGTCTATCCTTTTCTATTCCTGTTTGATGTGCTATGTTACGCACTTATCTGCTGAGAAACACAAGGTGTGAAATTACACTTCAGGTGTGAAAACACTTCTGTAGCTCAAAAGCAGGGCTCTCCATTCCTCAAACTGTTCCACTGAAAAAAGCTGTCAGGAAACTGACAATTGAGGAGTAAATTGTGAGCCTGCACAGCTGTACAGCTATCAGGTTATTGCAGGAAAAGTTCAGCCCTATCACCAGCTAGCTATGGCAATTTGGCTGCCAACATCACACTAGAGACAAAGTAAATCTTGCCAACAAAGATCTTCTCCGTAGAGAGAAAAGGAGAGCAATTTATTCTGTCATGAAATAGTCTGCCGATTGTGGCTGGGAAGGAAAAAAACCCACTTAAATACAAGAAATGTGAATAGTCCATGTGGCACAAAGCAGACTACAGGTCCCATGTATTTTACTGAGAGCTGAACCCTACTTTCTGCGGGATGGCTTGTGATTTTGATGGCACAAATCTGAATCTTGCAGAAGCTTCAGATACATTAAAAACAATACAGAGTTTGGGGGGGGGGGTTGTTTTTGTTTTTTAGCTGGACTGTATATGAAAACAAACAAAACAATCAGCACAGGGTTCCTGGTGTTATACATGGGGATTTTAGTTTATTTTACCTTGCAGGTGTCTGTACTGACAAAGCATAGCTGCACTGTAGAAATGTGTCATCATGAAGCCAGGGGCTCTGGCTGCTGCTCAGGGTACTATGGGGGCTTCTTGATATTAGAACTGGTTGTGGGGGAAAGTTTCAGGAAATTTTGGGGGGAAGTTCTGCCCTTACACAAACATGCCCTTGCTGCAGAAAGTTTGGTTTTAGGGCAGGGGTAGCTCCCAGGTGGAAATTCCAGATGGAAATTTTAAAATGGGTTCCAGTTAGGAACTAGGTACAATGGCTCTATTCTTGGTCTACTAGTTCCTGGAACTACATTTACTTCAACTGAACCCAACAGTGGCCAAAAGGAAATGACTGAAATCTCCACTGGGATACTCAAGGTAGGTTCTGGACAACCTCAGAGCCTTGACATTTGGAGGTTCCCCCACAACTAAGGTGCACCAATGACCAGTGGGTTCTAGCATGAGAACACCCATATAATTTCACCCGGTGAAGTCAGACAGGATTTGAAGCCAGCTGGCTGCAGCATGCTTCGCTCACTGAAGCACCCAGTCCCTGGGAGAAGCAGCACTAACATTCGCTCTGGGAAAGAGCTCATGCAACTAAAGCATAATACAGATACCTCTCTCGATGTGCTAAGTGTCTGTCTTTTCAAGAGACGGGAAACTTCACTATCAACGCTTCAGGCAACAAGCAGCAGGTTTTTTTGCTCACCTGTCAACCCCAGAGAGTGGGAGGGGAGGGACTTTAACTGAGAGTGAAATCCCTAATGTTTCAGCTCCTAGATCTAGAGTTTAGCATGCCCATTGTGTTACATTAACGTATGGCAATGAGTGTATCAAATAAACATTACTATACAGCTTGTAGAGGGCAGCATTCTCAGCGACAGAAACAGTAACTCAGCTGCAGCCGAATGAAAACAGCACTTCAAGCTTCCGTTTCTTTACTTATTGGGTTAGCACCCATTAGTGCTGCTTTATTTTATGACCTATCAGCACATCCTTGTAAATCCTGTTCTTCAGGTTTGTTGCAGATTTGCTGCAAACATTCACCTCCACCTGAAACTTGGGCTTAATAAGATTTTTACCCTGGAGACTAGTTTATATTCTTGTACACACTTTTAGAAAAAATCTTTTGGCTTGTTTTAAAGACATCAGAATGGTGCTGGTGCTGGAATCAATATATATCCAGCAGCAAATGTATTCCTTTAACTCAAAAATAGCTTTGCTTTGTATTTTCCAAGATGTGAGTCTGTAGTACGGATTCTGCTTTTTTATCCTTCTTACACATTTAAAATAATTGAGTTAAGCGAAGTTACTGGGCACCATTGACTACTGGGCGTATAATAATCATTTGAACTTCCATTGCACTTCCCACGCAAAATCTCTATGCACTTGCCAAAAGTTAATGAATTTACCGCTTGATTTTCAGCTATGCTGATCACCCACCATCAGATCCTAAGGGTTATTTGGGGGCAAATTCAGGGGTGAAGAATAAGGGATGCTGAAGGATTAATTAAAGCATTCTCTCTCCTTTTTTTTTTTTTTTCCCTGGCAAAGCAACTAGTTGTAACTCTGTCTGTAACTCACTGGCAAGTGCATGTTGCCTGATCTGCCGGTGATAGGAGTCTGGATAGCGCCCTACCTACAGAGCTTGGCTGGACCTGTAGCAGTTCTAGCTTTTCACTCTGGAGGTTCCCAGTTCAGTGACCGGTATGTTGGTGTGCATCCATAGACCATCATCTTTGGAGCTGTGTGGACTTTTACTGCCTACCATCTTATGCTCTCCTTATGTTCTACAAATTATCCCAGGCACTACAGAACGTTTTTTTAAAGACAGAAGGGAAGGCAAGAACCCTACTTTACTTCTCACCTGAAACTGGTGATATTTCTTGAAGGATTCCATAAAAATCCTGACACCTAAAAGTAATATGAATTATAGTCAACTGCCATTTTAGCTCATTTGCCGGACCATATGATTCTCCTGAGGGGTCATGGCATGCCTAGCCATCCAGAGAGGGCTACAAAATCTGCTAGGTAACCTTTAGAAGGGACTGGAGAAGTTTTGATTGGTTTCAAATGATTGTGTGGGGGCACCCAAATCATAATTGACAGTGGTGAGTATGGGGAGCGGTGTCACTTGTTTGAGTGGTACAATATGCCCAGAGAAAGGTTTTGTGCTAATGAATTATGCATTCTCATAATTTAACCCAAATTTAGTCCCAGGCTTTTCTAGATTCACACCTCTCCCTGTTCAAATTCCGATGACAGAGAGCTCTTAATTCACACAGGAAATAATTAACAAAGGTGTAAACACATCAGGCATCAGATAAAATTTAAGACCAGTCAAGGTTTCAAGTTCCTCCTAAAGCAAATCAGGACTGTGATATCAAGGTCACACCTGGCGCTATCTCCTAGTCCTCCTTGTCTTGGTCACCTCACCCCACTCAAATACCGTACAAGGTAGGAAGGATTTTTTAGTGGTGGGGCACTTGACCGGGACTCTCGAAACCTAGGTTCAGTTCTTGGCTCAGCCATGGACTTTCTGTGTGACCTTGAGTAAGCCAATTAATCCACCCTGTACTTCAGTTCCCAAGGTGGGAATAACAGGACTGCCTTGCCCTCACCAGGGTGTTAAAAGGATAAAATCTGTTAATGATCGTGAGGCACTTTGATACCATGGTGATGAGGATCATAGAAGTTCTTAGCTAGATAGTCTGCGGTATCCTCTGCACTTTTTGCCCCCACTACTCATAACACAGATTGGTTTTTGTTCATCAGCCGTTAAATCTCGATTTGTGGAGCTTTTCCCTTTCCGATTTTGATTTGTTCATTCTCTTTCCCTCCCCCGCCCTCTCTTTTTTAACAATAATGCTATTGTGTTTGTTTAATGGGGTTAATATGCTGCTGGTATGATAATGATCATGTATGGTTGTAATTATCATGTGTGATTAATTCTGCACTTGCTGAAAGGCTGTGAGGGTTATTCTTACCAGCGAGGAAGTCGGAACAATAGTGTTCGACAAGGGGCATTATATATTAACATGAACCCCACAAGAAATGCACAGAGGGAAAGAATTAAGATTGTGCTTGGAAGGAGAGAAGTCAAACAGAACAGCAGGAAATGTCTGGCAGCTCTTTGGGGCAGGAGCTGTCCTTTTGTTCTGTCTGTACAGAACCTGGCACAACAGGGTGCTGGTCCATGACTGAGGGTCCTAGACACTACCCCAGGACAAATAACAACAATTAATAACACATAAGACAAGGACGTTTATCAAGGCTGCAGGTCCCAGCTGTCACTCACTGTAAAATACCCCCACTTAAGTGAGAATACCGGATTTTTGAGGAAAACACCCAGGAGACTAAAATATAAACCCCAGAACCATCCCAGGGGCCCACTAAAATAGTGTGAACAGAACATGGAAGGAAAGGAGGATAAATTCTTCGCTTCTATAATGGATGGAAACATGAGCACCAGCTGATGAGTTTTAGGAGGAGTAAATAAAACAAGATACATATAATACATACATCGTTAGCGTTAAAATGCGGAGAGGGTCATCACGGAAAAAGGGACATACTACAGAAAAAAGTGTGACACTTTCTCGTGGTGCCTGGGACTGTGAGTCACCTTGTTAAACCCCTGCTTCAGCAAGAGAGAGACTGTTGCACTGGGGGGATGAGGTACGTCAGCTCCCTGACACCACCAGCCCATTAGCCATCCAAACAAACTCCTTGGGACTGTGCCAGCTCTTTCTTTGCCTTGCCAGTAACAATAGGTAGATACACAGGGATCACTTAGGGCCGGATGCTGCAGCCCTTCCTTTGGTTTGTATTCCCAGGGTGCCCAGTGAAGTTAATGGAACTACTAACATGAGTAACGACTGCAGACTCACACCTACAGCCCGGCAGGTCCAGGTGAACAATTCCTGAAGTTCTAGCCTGGACCAAACTACTTTTAAATGCCACTTCTGAGTCCTTCTTAGGAGATGCTGTGTCAGAAATTCAAGCAGCAAAAAAACTGCTCACGTGCATCATAATGTTGAGATTTAAAAAAAAATTAACGTTGATGGATCACTGTCATTTTTGAAGGATAAATAAGGGCAGCTGCAATATTTAACTGACTCAGTTCAGTGCTCAACAACATTTTGTTTTGAAGGTTTTGTGATGCATAAGATAAGTCCGGGGGGGAGAAACCATTCTTTCCTTGTTCAACAAACTGTCTCTTGCAGCTTTTGCAGACTCCAAGATGCTGCCCTCTAAATCACTGAGGTCCAAATGTAGTGCCTGCCTCTGCAGGTGTGGAGGCCTCCCCAGGCACCAGAACCACTGTGGATTCGGGGAGCCGTGTAGGGGGCATGCATGCCACATGAGGCATGGAGCTCAGTTATGGAGGGTCCTCAGTGGGGCAGAGAGCCGGGTTGGAGTGAGGACAGAGCATGGTAGGGTTGGACTAGAAGATTCACTGCTGTGTAGCTCCTCCTGCTGTTTCCCCTACACTCTGGTGAAGGCGGTGGGTGGATGTGGGTTGACTAATAGGCGGCAGAGGATACTAAAGCCATTGGACTACAGCAGTGCTTAATTTGTACCAGTGCTGAGCCCCGGCACCTCCGGGCTTGGCAGTTCGTAGCCTCGGCACCTCTGGGCTTGCCGCATCAGTTATGAAAGTAAAAAAATTGCTTGAGCCCCGGCACTTCTTTCATTATACATGAAGCACGGAACTGCAGTAGTATCCATAGAATAGCTCTGCAGCTATCATGCAGTCTGTGTGCACGTAGGGGGGTGGGAAAGATTCTTTCCCTCCTGCTGCCTCCCCTGAGCATCTGCCCAACGCCATCTGGAGAGTAAACATTACACTTCTTTCGACAGCTACTAAGCTGGCAGGGGCTATGACATGGGAGGTTACTCCTGCACTCCATGCTCTCTCTCAATGTCTTCTCGCATGTCTAATGCGCATTGCATAGCAGTTTGGTTTTCCACTGCCTTTTACGTTAGCTGTCCCAAAGCCCTTCACAAAGCCCCATTGTGCTGGAAGCTCCTGTTACGCCTTTCAAAAACAGCGCTCTCAGCACTGGACCCCAGAACACGTTTAACTGAGAGAAGCAATACTGGCCAGGATTCTACGGCTCTCTCCCTGCTCCTCAAAAACAAGATAGGATTTTTAGTTTCTACCTGGAAAAGGAGGCTTGGTTTAATATCTTATCCAAAGAACAGCACCCTAATCAGAGCAGCAGCTTGCATCTCATACTATTTCACTGGAGTGCCAGCAGTGGTGATGACTGCAGTTTCTAGCATGGGGTTTGGAGCCAAGTGTTCCCTTTTTCCAACCCCTTTTGCTCTCTTTTTGATAGGTTTTTCTCTCACATCACATTACCAGTAATTTTCCAGGCATGCAAGTACAGTATAGAACAGAAAATAATGATGTGACTTTGGATGGGGAAGCATATTGTGACAGATATGGAACTTCCCTGCAGTAAATTATGAATATTGTATGCTGGCCTGGCCACGGGGATGGTGTTTATTGTACGACTATATTGATTTAATTCAATAGTGAGCTGTCTGGATACAGGCAAGAAGTAGGAGAAAGGCTCAAGATAGCCACTTATCAGCAAATACTTAAGTGCTAAGGGACGCTGCCAGACTTATTTGCTTTGTTGACACTGTCAGAGTCTCCAATCAGCCTACAAAACTGTTTTAACCAGCAATAATCAGAACCCTGCAAACATGAGAACAAAGAACTTGGGCAGGTTGTAATACAATGTCTTCTCAGGTATGTCTTCATTGCACAGGTTTCAGAGTAACAGCCGTGTTAGTCTGTATTCGCAAAAAGAAAAGGAGTACTTGTGGCAGCTTAGAGACTAACCAATTTATTTGAGCATAAGCTTTCGTGAGCTACAGCTCACTTCATCGGATGCATACTGTGGAAAGTGTAGAAGATCTTTTATACACACAAAGCATGAAAAAATACCTCCCCCCACCCCACTCTCCTGCTGGCAATAGCTTATCTAAAGTGATCACTCTCCTTACAATGTGTATGATAATCAAGTTGGGCCATTTCCAGCACAAATCCAGGTTTTCTCACCCCCTCCCCCCCACCACACACAAACCCACTCTCCTGCTGGCAATAGCTTATCTAAAGTGACCACTCTCCTTACAATGTGTATGATAATCAAGGTGGGCCATTTCCAGCACAAATCCAGGGTTTAACAAGAACGTCCTAACCCCTCCCCCTCCTCAGACGTTCTTGTTAAACCCTGGATTTGTGCTGGAAATGGCCCACCTTGATTATCATACACATTGTAAGGAGAGTGGTCACTTTAGATAAGCTATTGCCAGCAGGAGAGTGGGGTGGGGGGAGGTATTTTTTCATGCTTTGTGTGTATAAAAGATCTTCTACACTTTCCACAGTATGCATCTGATGAAGTGAGCTGTAACTCACGAAAGCTTATGCTCAAATAAACTGGTTAGTCTCTAAGGTGCCACAAGTACTCCTTTTCTTTTTGCTTCATTGCACAGTTAACCAAGGCTCTCACCCAAGTTTTAGGCCAACCCCCACTACCATCCACACAGAAAAACCTCTGATCCCAGGTTTGGAGATGTTGTAAGCTTTGGATACCTGGCCCGGCTGGGAGTGGGGTTAGAACCTGGGATGGAAGCTGTCCAGTTTGCAGTGAAGATGCAGGCTAAACCATGTGAATGATGACAGCCCTCCAATGCCTTCCCACAATTCCCCCCGGGCATCCAGAAGGACAGACACATTCTGCCACAATGCACTGGGAACGAACCACAAAACAGCTCAGCTTATTGCAGCACAAAGAACCATGGGATATGGCCCTGGAAGTCCTAGCCCCTCCCCGCACACACACACGTGAATGTAGCACCAGTGAGGATGCAGTAACTTGGGGATGGCCTTGCAGTGCGGCTACTCACACCCGGGCGAGGCTAATCTGGATGCCAGTCACCCAAGTAAACTCTGCAATACCTTCAGCGGGATAGAGGGCTACAGAGGAAGTAGACAGACACAGGGGCCTGCTGGGTGTGTGTGTGGGGAGGCTAGGCTTGCTGAGGTCACCTTTGTGGGAGGATAGGACTCAAGGCAAGATAGACAAATGTGCAGACTCTTTATTGTTTTAAAATCCTTTTTCTCTTACTCTTTGTTCCCATTGATAAATAAATCATGGTTTTAAGAAGGCTGTTTTGTTTCCTATAATACCACTGGTCACTGGCTCTTGAAGGGAAGAACCACAGGTGCCCGAAACCAGCTGGAACTGCAGAACGAGACTGTTTCATACACAGGGTAGTATAGCCGAGGTCCTGGTCTAAGAGTTGAAGAACTGCATGATCCTAGCCTGAAGCAGGAAAGAGCATGAGGGCCAAGACCTGAGTTGGGAGCACTCAGAGACCAGAAAGAGGCAGCTAGACCTGTGACCACAACATATTTGAAGATTTTCATTGAAATTCTAAGAAAATCTTATTTCTTGAGGGTCTTGCTAGCTACAGGTATTAAGTAATTGGATACCGGGCTTGATCCTGCAAGGTTCTGAGCGCTCTGGCCACAATCTAGCAAAGCAATTAAGTACTTCAATGGAACTACTCACATGCTTGCATTTAAGGGTGTGCTAAAATGCTTTGGCAGATCAGAGCCAAAGGTGCACAGCACCCTGCAGGTTCAAGCCCAAAGAGTCTTCATTTATAGATCCCCGAGTCTTCATTTATAGATCCCCAGCTCAAATCAAGCCCAGGTTCACAGTGACCAAATGTTGTTGCCATCAGGTAGATGTCTGGTGGCTTATGTGAAATGGCCCACATCCAGTTCTCAATGGGCAAGTAACCACATCACCAAAAATACCTCCTCAATTGACGCTAGTTCTCAGATGAGATGACGGGCCGAAGACTGAAGGGCCATGAAGTTTGAACTCACCCCTAGAGGCGGTACCTTTTAGCCTTGAATGAGGCACATTGGCAGCAAAGCTGACTACCACGGCTTGTGCTACACCAGCACAGTGAATAAAGCGCAGACTTTGGTCAGCATCGCTGTTAATGTGTCACGCTTCACGAGCACTAGACACAATTAAAGCATTAAATATGTACTCTTGGCTCCGATTTTATTTTTTATATTAGAGAGGATGGCTGGTCCAAAGACATGGGTTCAAGGCCCTGCTTTCCCACGGACTTCCTGTGTGGCCTTGGGCTGATCACTTAGTAGCTCCATGCCTCAGTTCCCCTCTATAAAATGAGAATAATACCACTTCTTTGCCTCACTGGGATAAATACATTAAATTTTGTGAGGCACTCTGATACTATGCTAATGGCAGCCTCATCAGTACCACAGATAGATATTTTATTCAAAACGCACAGGCAAATTTACCAGCACATGCATTTGGAATAATATTTTTTATTCCACTATTAAATGTAAAATTCAAATGTGCAGAGACTCAATTAGGAAATAATTTCATTGGATAGCTTGATGTGGCAAAAACTGTATCAAGAAAATAAAACCAGGTTGTGGCTCAGTGGCTCTGTTGAATAGGTGTGCCATTACGAGAGATCTCACTTACCGGGCGGCCTGTTTACAGCAAGGTTGCGGAAATGGCTGCCTTTGATCATCTCTACTGACAACCGTCCGGTAGTAGCATTGTACGACAGTCCCACCAGCAGCTCTGGTATGCCTCCGTGAGACAGGGACTGTGTTGAAGAAGCGCTATCGCTGTGAGAGGTTGCCGACAGACTGATCTGAGAGTCTCCGCTCTGCAGGGAAAGAACAAAGAGAATCCCAGTGGAATGCTCAACACTGCTCCCCCTTTAATGTATACCTTGGGGTCTAATTGGGTAGAACTGTGATGTTCTTCTTGGAGTTGCCAATGACTAACAATCATCTGCATGAATAACAATGGGGTAGAAGATAGAACTGCAGGAACAAGTCTCCAGCATCACTTTGCAGAAACACATCTTTCAATACTCTCTCTCTAGAGGCCAGAAGCCCTGTCTAATGTGTTATTACTAGTGTAAATCAAAGCTTTTGAGATAAACATATGCTCCAGTACATCAAAAGTCGAGTAAATTTCCCTGAAAATGACTTTCTGATGGAATGTGTCTAGCACAATCTTCTATCTTTTATGTCACTTGCTGTATATTTTCTTGCTTTCTTCCTAGTTACCACCATGTTCAGTTCTCTCCTCCCCCTGCAAATGCATTGTTTATTATTCATTTTGTATGCACAATCTCATACGGAGTTTCTTTTATATGGTGAAAAGTCTTACGCCTTGTCTACACAGGGAAATTTTCCAGCATAGCTATTGCAAAATAAGCTTTTTTGCAACAGCTATTCTGGAATAGCTCCCAATATGGACACTATTCTGGAATGCGAGTGACTTTTTTCTGGAATAATTATTCTGCTCAATTCCCTCCTTTTCCCTGCCTCTTTGCAGACAAGACCTTAGAGGAAAGGGTGGCCTGTTTTAATATTTGTTAGTATTTTTCTTTTTACCAAAGGATTGAATATTAGTACAAGGCATGCCTGCTTTAAAAAGAAAAAACAGAACAAAACAGTATGTTTGAAAATTTAATAGCTATAGTTTCAAAATCAACCTGATGACACAGCAATTATCCTGCTACTCTGATATCACAGATGATCTAATCTGGGATTGGAAATTGGGATTTTCCAAGGAGATTAAAGGAGCAAAGTGACTAAATCCTACAGAAGCAAGGCACCAAACTTCCTCAGACTTCTTGGAAAACCCCCAGCTAGAATGCTCTTGTGGTGATGTTCACTGTCTATACACAGGACTCTGAAAACTGAGCAGTTCTCTGGAATGTACAAGAGGCTGCTTAAAATATTCAGGCCAAATAAAGTGCCCAACTGGTAGAAAACATGCATGTGTAGATGCAAATGGGTAATTATGGATGCAAAATGGAAGGTTGGTTGTTTCGGCAATGGACCTTTTTGTGGGTTCTACTGCATATTTTATGAGCAGTTACCAGTCTGTGCCCATGAACACATCTTTTGTGGATGGAATTTCTGTGCCTAATTTTGAAAACTTGGCTCTCTAACCTCAGAACACAATAGATTACATGGAAACATCTGGTCCCTGAATGCATAAAAGGTGGAAATTCAGTCTTATGAAAGAACATAAGAACGGCCATACTCGGTCAGACCGAAGGTCCATCTAGCCCAGCATCCTGTCTTCCAACAGTGGCCAATACCAGGTGCCCCACAGGGAATGAACAGAAAACCATCAAGTGATCCATCTCCTGTCGCCCATTCCCAGCTTCTGGAAAACAACCACTTTAAAAAACATGCACCCTGCTCCCTTTCAATCCTTTTGAAATGTCTAAAAGGAAGCATTAGTGAATGCGTCGGGTAATATGGACGCTGAGCACTGAGCTTTCTCTAACTAGTGCTGACATTCATCGCTTGAGACCAGGATGAAAACTGAGATCTGAATAGTGGTGCTAGGAAATGGGCCGGCAGCATGTTTAAGAATCCTTAATAAAGAAGTTGGTGGATTAGCCAAGTCAGCTGTACCCCTCCACCTCCGCCAATGACACAGTGAACTGTTTAACAGACTTACGCTCATATCGCTCCTTGGCTCCAAAACCAGTGTCACCTTCACTTCCCTCTCCTGGTTTAGGCTCCTCAGATAAAACAGTTGCTCCCCCATCATCTGTTCCCGGATCATTTTGCGCACTGCATAGAGACGGAACCTGAGTGCGTAGCTATTCAACTTCTCTGGCTCCAGCTTATTAAAGGTCATTTTGTCTTTGAACACTGGGATGGGTCCTTTCTGAATGCTCGTCTTTCCCCTCTGTTTCTTGCTGGGCATCAGGACTGTGTGAACTTGCCAGGTGTTCACACCACTGCGGTCTTTGTCTGGGATATCCTTAGCTTCCAGGATAGTTACCAGCAGCTTTTGGCTTGAGGCCTTATAATCGAAGATGACGTCTAGGTCACCGCATTTAGAAATGGGTTCATGGGCGCTGTGATGAGCTGGAAGACTATTCCCTCCATCATGTTCCTGCCATGGAGAGAATAAATAAAGGTGTATATATAAAAAAGCATTTTCTTACACAGGCCCTATTAAATCAAACACCTCAAAATCATTCGAGATAGGATAACCTGCAAACACGACAGAGACCAAATACAAGGCACGTTGGCATCTACCGATGAAAAGTGCTATATAAGAACTAGGTATTATTATTATTAATTATTATTATTATTATTATTATTATTATAGCCTCATCAACTCAATCCCTAGATGGACTGTGGGTCTCTTTAATAGTGAAGAAATATCCTGAGCAAAGCACCATTTGCAAAAAGAACACAGACATCCTTACGTGCATCTTCCAAATAGGCTACCCCCGACTGCGTACATCCACACTGCATCTGATACTGAGCCTCCCACCTACAGTTGATGGGCTTGTGCACTAGCCCCCCACTTCAAGGTTTGAGAGCCAAGCCCCAGCCCAAGCTGCACCGTCTACATAGTTGTTATTCTGTCGACCCAGGCTGGGAGGGCTCCCTCCCAGATGCAGTGTAGATATACCCCAAATGTGAATACAGTACCCACCTTGAGAATGTTATATGGTCATGTGAACATACAGGAGTTGGGCCACACTTTGTGGTGTTTTTATTCTGCTCACCTCGTATTTGGAGAGCAGGCAGTCATTTAGCAAAACAAACCATCTAAATGCCCCTTTTATTCTCTTGAGGGGCCAACGCTGGTTAATTGCTGGGTTCTGCACTGCATCTCATTCACAGCTGAGTGGCGGGCTGTTGTTCTGAATTTGCTTGCGGCAAGAGCAGTAGAAATGGTGATACAGAAAAAGAGTCAGATCAGATTGGGGGAGTGGTAAATAATGCCGAGGACAGGTCACTGACTGAGCTAGACCGCTTGGTAAACCGGGTGCAAGCAAACGATATGCCTTTTGATATGGCTAAATGTAGATATGTATACATCTAGGAACACAGAACGTAGGCCATATGAGAGACTGGGGGACCATATTCTGGGAAGCAATGCCTCTGAAAAAGATTTGGGGGGCCATGGTGGATAACCAGTTGAACATGAGCTCCCAGGGTGACACGGTGGCCAAAAAAACCAATGAAGTCCTGGGATGCATAAACAGGGGAATCTCAAGAATGAGTAGAGAGGTTATTTTACCTCTGTATTTGGCACTGGTGTGACTGCTGCTGGAATACTGTGCCCAGTGCTGGTGCTCACAATTCAAGAAGGATGCTGATAAATTAGAAAGGGTTCAGAAAAGAGTGACAAGAATGATTACAGGATTAGACAACATGCCTTATGGTGACAGACTCAAAGAGCTCAATCTATTTAGTTTAACAAAGAGAAGATTACGGGTTACAGTCTGTAAGTATCTACATGGGGAACAAATATTTAACAATGGGCTCTTCCATCTAGCAGAGGAAGGTATAACACGTTCCAGTGGTTGAAAGTTGAAGCTAGACAAATTCAGACTGGAAATAAGGCATAAGGGTAATTAACCATTGGAACAATTTACTAAGGGTCATGATGGATTCTCCAACACTGGCAATTTTAAAATCAAGATTGGATGTTTTTCTGAAAGATCTGCTCGATGAATTATTTGGGGGAAGGTTTTTTTTGGCCTGTGTTATACAGGAGATCAGATTAGATGATCACAATGGTCCTTTCTCGCTTTGGAATCTTTGAATCAAACACTCCTTTGCTCATCTTCCACTGTGTGCGTCTCCCTCCGAAGTGCCTCTAACCTTCTCTTCACATTGAACCCTCATATTTTCATGATGAGAACTCAAAACATATAAGCAACACGTGTGTAAAACAATTGTCAAATTACCTTTTCTTTCGGCTTCTTTACAACATTTATTTGATTAAACAAGATGAAAAAGCCCACTGTTGCTCACTTCACCTGTTGATGGGGGTGTGCGAGTTGCTGTTCCAAGGTGCTTTTTATCTCAGAGATAGAATGTGTTTCATGTGATAAAGAGGTTGCTATAACAATCCATCATTTGTATTTAAACATGTGTATACACTGTACTAGGACAAGATTTCCAGTTAATACTCAGAAGGTGAATCATTGCTGGTAACTGCAAACTACCGAGGAGGGCAATTTCAAGCCTTTATCTTTTGTTTTTAAACTAACATTTCTTTTCAATATGTGGATCTAATTACAACATAGATTAGGGGCAATAATAGTGATTCCCTTAAGAAGCACTAATGGGGTCTATTTATCCAACAAAGCCAGATTTTCAACTACCTCCCATCAATCTGACAAACATTTAGGCTCCTAAATGTATAAGTGCAAAATCCCACATTTCCACTTTCACATAGGCTGGTTCCGGTAGTTTGCAGTTACCTGACTGGTGCATGCAAATACAAGTTTAAGAGAGAGAGAGAGAAATGCAGTGAAAAACTGGCCCCCTTCTGTCCATGCAGAATTCTTGCTAAGGCTAGCCAGAGAAGAATGACACCTAATGAACACATACAAATGGCTTGTTCCAGAACACCACAGACACAGGACTTTGCACGCGTAAGTGCAATGCAGGACAGGTTGTTCCGGAGAACCCGATCACGTGAGTGACGCTGCGTGGCTGTCAAACTACTTCTACCAAGTGGCTGGAGTAAGGCTTAAGGAGCAAGTATGAGAAAGATTGCACTTCAGCCTGTTTCTCCCCATACATGCTCATTCCCATTTTTTACCATGTGCATTTGCCATTCAGGAAGTGGGATCACAATGGGTTTGTGGCTTGCTAACATTCAGCGTGGGGGACTACATTTAGTGTGTAACTTTACGTGCACCTACTTATTGCCTCCGCTTGTATTTGAGCTGAAAAGCAACAGTTTTGTGGATGATGCACAGCCCTGTAGGATAAAGTATGCAAAGATGGCCTTTGTACTTCCACCATCCCTGGCTGGCTGTGCCAGTCGAGCCTCTTGGCATAACTTAGAGCCTGCTCTAAATCATGCCAACTAACAGTCCTCACACCAAATACTAATACTGTAGCCATTGAAGAGTTGGATATCAGGCTGTCTCGACCAAGCTCCCTTAGTTTTGGCTATGTCCCTCACGCCGGCCCTAAGAAAGTGGGAGAAGTGGCAGAAGCTCCATCAACTCTCTGGCACCAGAAAATGGTTCTCCAGTGGCATTACCCTTCCACGGCTGGCCTTTCTACCTTTAGTGATGATTTGTGCTGGCAGTGCAGCACAAAGTCAACAGCCAGCTGGCACTTCCAAAGAATTCTCTGATGTCTGGAACCTATTCATGTTCAAGTTTCCTACAAGGCAGAGGCTGCTTGCAGAAGCTTAGTCCTGCTCCTAATGAAGTCACTGGTAAAATTCCCATTCCATGGCTTATGGGGGGGCCATAAATATCCTGTAAATGTACTGACTATACAAGCAACTGCACTGAAATCCAAGTGCTGTGTGGAGTTAAGTATTTCCACATGAAATAAATGTTTTTCTTTTACAGTAAGGCGTACTGATGTATTGGGCTCAATACAGGAGAAAGTGGGGGAAATTATAGGGCCTGTGACAGACAGGTCAGACTAGATAATTTGATGGTCCCTTCTCTCCTTAAACTGTATCAATCTACATGGATTTAAGACAAATACCCCTCTCAGTATAGTGTGTCTTTTTTAACAGATCATGAGTACAGGACAGAGTGTATATATATGTAAAATACACATTCCTGCCAGAAAAATAAATAAATCTCACAGAGCAGGTAATTATGGGAGCAGCCTGGAAATGCCCTTTGAGTATGCACCGCAGGCGCACAACATTACAGAGCTTGCCTCCAAACAGAGGCCTGTTTGAAAGTAGCACAGCAATGTCTGGGTATCTCTGGAATGTCAGAACATTTAGTTCACTCAAAAAAAATTATCTTCCATTAAGCCACACAATGCAGTCAGATAAGAAGCTACTCACAGCAAACAAATCAGGATCCAGGTGTATCTGAACTCTGTAATTCTCTGTGCGCTGTTCATGTTGTTAAAATACATGCACCTGGGGCAGATTGATAGGCACATTCAAAATAGAAATGAAAAGAGGACACTCAAGATTCCGCAGCACTTGTGCACCATGATGGACATGGAATAGACAGAGAAATGGGCACAGGATCCACAGATAGATAATCATCATGGCTCACAGTAATGAAGAAAAAAGAGTCCAGACTGTTATTGCAGGAGGTTCTGGTGTATCAGGCCATATATGCAGAGCTGATCTGTGCAGCATTCAAAATGACTGCCTATTTTTACTGCCTCTATGTGAATGTCTGCTTTGAACAGGTCAAAAGCCCATACACTGAGAAGCTGCTTTCACTCTCTTCAATTGGGTGGAAGCACCTTGCTCACAGGAAGGGAATATTTTCTGCCAAGCCCTGTTTTTCCTGGGGCAAAGAGATTAACTTGTGCAGCTAAGGGATGTTCTTTTTTGATTCAGAGATGTGACCTTTTGTGCTTTTTTATTTATTTTTTTTAATATTGGAGGCTATTCGATACTCTTGCAGAAATTAATCAGATGGTCAACAATAATCCCTTGATTATTATTTTTTTTATAATAAAGGAACAACCCATATTTAATCATATAGAAAGAGGAGAAGGGTAAGTAGTGAACTAACCCAAAAAGGGCTGTCTTAGAATCTGGAATATTTGCCGATAGGTATTAGCTTTGAAATAAGGGCCAAATCCTTAGGTCTGGCCAAGACCTGCTTGGTGACATATGCTGGATGCAGGAGAGGAAAAGGGGGCTGTAAACCTCCCCAGCCATGCCCCTGCCTGCTGTAGAAATTCGCTCTTTGTGTATGGAGAGCAGTGTGACAAACAGCTAGCTAAGCTAGGGAAGCCCCCAGCCGTCCCTTTAAGGCAGGCTTTCCAGATGCTTCACGCTGCCTGAGCAACGGAAAGCAGCCAGAAGGGGAACTAAGGATCTGACCCAGTAATCATACACTGTATCCCTACAGACACACACCACATACACAAGCAGTAACAAATCCACTTACCTCCTTCAAAGCATGATAAAACATTGTTAGCTAATTCATAGTAACTTCTGTCATGCGGGAAATGGTTGTGATATGATTAGTGTGTGAAATCAGACAATAAAACAGCCTCTCTGAAGGAATACTAGTGAAGTCTATTCAAAATTCCAGCAGGCAAAGTATCAGGAAAAGGGAAAACACACACCAAGGTATGTGCATGCATGCACTTATTAGGGATTACAATCCTGGGTTGTGCAAATTGATTTTTCACTTCATTTCTTCCCTAACATTTCGGACAAGAATTCCAGACATCTTCAGGGAACAGAAACACGGTGTGTAATACAGAATAATTCACCATACCTCAGGGCTCCAAGCTGATGAGCTGTCAGTTGCGTCATTTCCTTCAAATCCCTGGTTGCTGAACGCTGTCTCCATTTGCAAGCTCCCTTCTGTGGTTTGTTGGCTAAGGCTATGGGCAATGCTAGCCTCCATTCCAGGGCCTTTGGCTTGCATGGTACCCCTACTCTCAGAGGTAGTTCTTGAATCAACAGATATGTGGTCATCTTCATGATACGATAGGTTGTCTTGGAAACTCAGTTGGCTTAGCCCATCCAGTTCTAACAATATTCAGCAAGAAACATCATTTCAGAGTGATTAAAATAACATTCTTTTTTCTCCCCTAATTTATCCTTTTTTTCCCCCCACTACAGTATGAGCCTGGCAGGAACAGCTCTGCTTATGAGACTGTGAGACCCCCGGCATTGAACCCACAAAAATCACACAACCCGCATAAATCAGCATTGCAAGGAATAAAAACAGCTGCTCTCCCTCTGCATCCTGAGCAGGGAATCAACCTGCCTGACACAAAGAAAGACATCGGTCACACAGGATGATCACAGGGACGTTTGGGAACACGGTGCTCAGGACGCCTACAGTATGAAGGCAGCACCAGTCAAGAGACAGATCAGGCATGAAATGGAAAAGTATAATGCACGGGCCTGATCCTGAGAGAAGGGTGTGGTGGAGGGAAACCAACACAATTTCCTCTTCTCGGGTGGTGGGAAGCAACACATCGGCCAGCACAGCCCAATAGGAGGACAGGAATGGGGGCATGGCTTGGGGTGGTTCACAGAATGCCTCCCCTCACACTGCATCTCTCACCTGAAGAGCTTTGGTTAAAGCTGCTCTCCAACCAAATGGAAACTCTGAGGAAGGTGGTAACGTTAACTCTACCAGTCTGAGCTTGGGTCAAACCCTCCCTGGGACACAGGGATGCTCATCGGTGCAGGGAGATGCACATTACAACTCTCCTGCCTCCCCAGGACAGCTTTTATGTATCTGATCCACAGGTCTATCCCACGTGATTGAAAATGGAAATGTTACTCACGCTGACCAGTAACCGTAGTTTGTCGACATTTGTGTCCCTTTAAGTGCTCTACTTTAGGTGTGCATGTGCCTCTCAGGCCCTTGGCTGGAGATTTCTAGCTAGCAGTGTCCATTTGGCCTGCATATGCGCCCTATGCCTCAGCAAACACAAAGGCTATTTACAGGCGTGCGGGAAAACCACCCACAGTTCCTTCTCTACCCAGGTGTCCCCGAGGGAACAACTGAAGCAGAGGGGAAGGAGGGTGGGTAGTGGAGCCCCCAGTGGGACACATCTCAAAGAACTTCAATTACTGCACCGGGTGAGTAATCTTTTCTTCTTTGAGTAGTGTCCCAATGGGTACACCACTTCAGCTGACTTCTGAGCAGTATCCCAGGAGGAGAAGGGAGCTTCAGAACAGAGTCCAGAACTGAAGATGGTGCTACAGAGCCAAGTACCACATCAGATCTGATGGCATGGAGCAGGCTGTAATGCTTTAAAAACATACTGAAGTCCAAGTAGTGGCTTTACATATCTCAGATACTGGAACAGTCTTCAAAAATACAGTAGATGTTGCCTGTGATCTGGTTGAATTTGCTCCTACGCCCTGAGAGGGCTGAACACCAGCAGACTCATAAGAGGCAGAGAGACAACTCGATATCCATTTCGAAAAGTGTTTGAGCAGAGATAGAAGCCCCCTTAGAGCTATCTGCGCAGGAGATGAAGAGTCTAGATCATCTACTAAACTGCTTATTCCTATCCAGTAGAAGGCCAAGGCCTTTCTAACTTCCAGGGTGCAGAAATAGGATTTCTGCTGAGAGCTATCAGGTTTTGGAAATATTACCGGAAGATGGATAGACTGGGTAAGATGAAAATCCGATGTAACCTTTGGTAGGAACTAAGGATGTGGACGTAAAGAACATTGTAAAGGGTTCCTACGTCCCTGCCCCTACAGGCCAACATTATGGAAACTTAGAATGCCATCTTCAGAGATAAATGAAATACGCAGCAGGTTGCCTTTGGTTTGTATGGAGGTCTCGTAAGGCGGTTTAGAATCAGGTTAAGGTCCCTAGATAGGGTGGAGTGTCTAATGTGAGGGAAGAGATTCCATAGGTCCTTAATAAAGCTAGACAATACCGGGTGACCAAAAATGGAGAATCCCTTGACCCAGGGATGAAAGGCTGATATGGCAGCCAGGTGTTCTTTGACCAAGCTGATAGAAAACCCAGATGTCTACCGGCTGGATCTGAAATTTAGGATGAGGGAAAAGGGAACCATTTCAGGCTGGAGGTAGCGACAACTGCACCAATAGATGAATCTCTTAGATTTCTGCAGGTAAGCAATGCAGGTTGGTGTTTTCCTACTGTTTAATAACACCTGCTGTACAGCCAAGGTCCATCTGTTCTGAACCATGAGAGTGTCGAAGTGGGCTCCTCATCCTAAAAGGGATGAGTCAGTTAGATGGAGTTGGGCGACAGAAAGGGATGTCCACACAGACATAGAGTTGCTCCTTCCACCAGTCCAAGGAGTTCTTTACTTGCAAAGGGACTGTCACCTGCCTGTCTGAGGAGTCCTTCCTTGGAGAGTAGATTGTTCTGAGCCAATCCTTAAAGCAATGGAGGTGAAGCCTTGTGTGACTGGTCACAAAAGTGCAAGCTATCATATGGCCCAAGAGTTGAAGACAGTTCCTTATTGTGTGGTCTAAGACGGGGTTTCTCAACCCATGGGTCGGGACCCAAAATCGGGTTGCAGAATGTTTCAAAGGGTTGCATGGCTGCTCCTGTGGCACCTGTCCCACGGGGCTGGCTGGGCTCGCCTCCCTACTCCAGGCACTGCAACTTCTGGGGTCCCAGTGCCATTCAGGGTTAGCCCAGCCATCATGACCATGTGACTGGCACTGCAACCCCATGAGTCAGTTCACAATTCAACTCACACAAATTTGGTCCAGTCAGTGGAGCAGTGCCAAACCCGAGTGGCGCTGCAACCCCGGAGGTTGCAATGTCCAGAGCAGAGAGCCAAGCCCAGCCAGCTCCACAGCAGAGGAGCTGCCTCTGTGGGGTGAGTGCCAGGCAGGGCCCAGCCCCCCCGCTCCTCTAGGCACCAGGATCCGACTGAAATCACCCCAGGGGTTCCACCCCCAGACTATTTACGTAAAAGAAAAAATGAACACAAATCAGACGTCAAGAATGATAACATTCGAAAACCAGTTGGAGAACACTTCAGTCTCTCTGGTCACTCGATTACAGACCTAGAAGTGGCAATTCTTCAACAAAAAAAACTTCAAAAACAGACTCCAATGAGAGACTGCTGAATTGGAATTAATTTGCCAACTGGACACCATTAATTTAGGCTTGAATAAAGACTGGGAGTGGATGTGTCATTACACAAAGTAAAACTATTTCCCCATGTTATTTCCCCCCCCTACTGTTCCTCAGATGTTCTTGTCAACTGCTGGAAATGGCCCACCTTGATTATCACTACAAAAGGCTTTTTTTTCCTCTCCGGCTGGTAATAGCTCACCTCACCTCACCACTCTTGTTACAGTGTGTACGGTAACACCCATTGTTTCATGTTCTTTGTGTATATAAAATCTCCCCACTGTATTTTCCACTGCATCCATCCAATGAAGTGAGCTGTAGCTAACGAAAACTTATGCTCAGATAAATTTGTTAGTCACTAAGGTGCCACAAGTCCTCCTTTTCTTTTTGTGGATACAGACTAACACAGCTGCTACTCTTAAGACTATTTACTGGGTCACGACAGGCCATAAACATTTACAGATGAGTCCTGAGCCCAAAAAAGTTGAGAACCACTGATCTAAGGGCTTCGCTGAATTGTCTCTACCAGGCCTGAAAAGGTCACAAATCTGTCTAAAGGGTGTTATGCTCTGGTTGTCAGTAAGCCCCTATAAACTATCCTTTGTACCAGTACCTGAATGAATTTCTTTACGTTTAGCTGCAGGCCCAACTCCTGGAACAGAGCAAGGGCCATCTGGGTGGAAGATAGCACTGCCCTGAAGGAGCAGCCCTTGAGGTACAGGAAGACTAGGATCACTTTCTGCCAAAGATAAGCTGCCACTACTGCTAGGACCTTCGAAAACATCCCTAGGGCTGAGGATAGGCTAAAGGGAAGCATTCGGTGCTGGAACAGATCTTGGCCTATGGTGATTCATAGGTATTTCCTGTGAAATGGGTGTATAATTATATGGAAGTAGGTCTCTTGTAGGTCAAGGGATGAAAACCAATATATGTCCTCCATTAAAGGAATTATAGTTGCCAGAGTCACCATCCTGAACTTTTAAGGTTTTATGAACTTGTTCAAACAGTCTTAGATCCAAGATCAGCCTCTGACCTCTGTCCCTCTTTGGCACCAGGAAATATTTTGAGTAGAAATCCCAGCCCATGAGAGGAATGGACCAATTCCACTGCTCCTAGACAGAGGAGAGAGTCCATCTCTTGCCTCAGTAGAAGCTCACAAGAGGGGTCCTGAAAAGGAGTGGGAGGATTTGAACCCTTGACCAATCTATCGAAACTGCTGCTTAAATGATACCTGGATGGTAATGGAGGGCGGTTGGGCATTTCACTTCCTCTGAAAACTGTGTTTCTTTCTGGCAGTTCTGAGAGTCTATGGTACCTGGACAACTGAGTAGGGCGTGACCTCTTGGCAGTCTGTGACCTACTAAAACTTTTCTTGCTCGTTGGTGTGTAAATGCCCAAGTAACATAGGGTAACCCTGGAGTCCTTCAATGTGTGTGGAATTGTTCGTGGTCTCTGAGAAAAAGCTTATGACCATCAAAGGGAGGTCCTCTACTGTGTTCTGAACCTCTCTTGGAAACCCCAAAACTTGGGGCCATGATGCCCTGAGCATAACTGCTGCTGTAGAGATTAATCTGGCATTCTGCAGACATTGTAGATGTCAGGCACCATTACTTGCTTGGTACAGATGGTACTACTTGCCCTGGCTGAGCTGCTTGCATCAGTACTGGTGGCTGGATTAAGGCGCATGATGGAACCAATGGCTGAGTGAAATGCTTCGCTGTTGATGACAGGGGTGAACTCGATGGGTTCTGGTGCTCCATCTTCTTGTACTTGGAGCTCCAGGACTTCACAGGCCTGCTAGTATTGGAGGAAGAGTCCTTGGCTCCAATGGTATCCTCGGAGACTGAGGACCTCAACAGGGACCTGGTCTTTTCTGCAGCTGTCTCCTTAGAGTAAGAGTCCATGCTCCCCTTTCTGGGAGTCTCCCCAGCAGTATGCAAAGACTTCCCTTTCTTAGGGGAAGCATGCCTCAAGGTTGACCCGGCATGATGGATCTGTCTGAAGACAGATGTATTGGGGGGAGGGGAAGTCTCCTGAGCTGGCCCAGAGGGAGGTTGCAGGCTAACATTCCATGGTTAACAGTCTGAGCTTTATCTCCTGTTCTTCCTCATCCTTGACTTGAGGGCCAAACAGAAGGAAAACTCCCCTAGGCAACAGACACACTTGGAGTGCCCGTCGCTTACCGATATAGCCTTTGGGCAAGAGAGGCAGTGTTTGGAGCCTGGTGAGCCAGGCATTCCCCACCCAGAGAAGACAAGTCTCCCAGAGGAAAGAGAGGGAAAACAATCCTCTCACCTAAAACTAACTATACTAATCACTAAACACAAATTTACAACCATAAACTACAAGAAAAAACAGAGGGCTGAGTATGCTGTAGGTGGACATGCTAGGCTTCTGTCTCAGGCCAAGGTGGTAGAGAAAGATCTGAGGGTGGTTTGCCCATGCACCCCTATATCGCCTCGGTATCTGCCACAAGGTGGCATAAGGTTCATGTGCAGGCCGAACGGGCACTCCTAACTAGAAATCTTCGATCACAGGCTCGAAAGGCACATGCACACCTGAAGTGGAGCACCCATAGGGATACTACTCGAAGAAGAAGGTTAATTATTGAGGGTAAAATTATCTTCCTTTGTCCGAACTGTGAATTTCTTATCTCCAAAGTGAAGATCTCTACTCTTTATATACAGCACTTGTTCCTCTCCTCACACAGAATCTGCACTGGCAACTGCGAGAGTTCTGCAGGGTACAGCGTGGAACCCGGAGTAAAATTCTCTCTCCGTTTAGGCAGATTCCATTTATAGTTTAATCAGAATCATTTGTGGCTTAATCAGAAAACCAGGTATCTTCTGATTTTATACTCGTGAAACCGAAGGCAGGCTTTGTTCCAGACATAAATAAGCGTTACAGTGGTATAACTCATTTTCCTTCCTTGGAGTAAAATTAGTTACATCACTGTAATGCTGGTAAAAGTGACAAACTCAGAATGGAGTTCACTGTATTTACATAACCAGTAAGCCACAGCCCCTTTTTTTTAATCTTAGGGATTTATTTTCTAGTTCCTTCCAAGAACTGCACCATTCGTGTGGAAAGCAACATGATTTTTACTATCATATTTTTACTCAATTTCTTCTGCAAATAAAGAAACAGAAAATAAAAGCAAAAGCAAGACGGCAGAACAAGCAAGAAACAAAAGAAATGTCTGTATACAAATTTACTGAGACTGTACAAATATGGATTCTCCTTGAGGTGTTTAATTAGCAAGTCAGTGTCTTAGACACACTTTAAAAAGGGGGTCATCCATCAAAGCATACGCCACGCAGCAGACTTTCAGATAAAACATAACTGTAGTAATAAATTATCCCCAGGCAATTGTCTTGTGGTTTTGGACTCCTGCCAGGATAATATCTAGATCAATAATAGAGGAATTTTGAAAGCCTTGAAATATATTAATATAACAAACAACTTTCTCTAAGTGTTATGAAAGCAAATGTGGTATACAAGGCAAGTTTCAAGGGAAAGAAAAGTGCGATTCACCATTGACTATTTTAGGGAACAGTCTTGTTATTTCTTTAAATTTATGGTAGTCCTGTCAGTGATAACTGCGTGTGTATATGTGAGGGTGTATTTTGACACTGTAAGAAGTTTAGCAAACATCTGTGCCAGATCAGAGGAGAACTTACGAAGAATGAACTCACTGTACTATGGAAAACTATTTCTGCAAAAAAAAAAAAAAAAAAAAAAAAATTAAATCATGGACAACTGAAGAGGTATTGAAGGGATGGAGAAAGGAAGTACTGAGGTTCCAGTTCTCAAAAAAAGCAAACAGGAGCCCGATCCTGGCCATTATAACCACAAAAGTCTACTACTCTCATCACAACACAACTAATGGGTAAGAAAAACATTGGGGATCATCAGACAATGGAACAGATTATCAAGGGATATGGGAAAATTCTCCATCGCTTGGCATCTTTAGGACTGGATATCTTTCCTAATGACATGCTGTAATGTGATCACAAGTTGTTGGGCTGGATGGAGTCACCACTGGATGAAATTCTCAGACCTGTATCATGTAAGATGACAGACTAGATGATCACAATTGTCCCTTCTGGCCTTAAAATCTATTTATTTTTTAGGGTGATACACGGATGAATTTAAATCAGCAGAAACTTTCTGCTGAATATCAGGGAAAGCTTCTTACCAACAAGATGTAAAAGGACATGGAATAAGCCCTCCAGTTTAATGATGGATGCTCCAGCATTTGAAACTGTGATGAACTGGGAATATATCTATACAATTTGTGAATTGTGTGAGAGATTATGAACCCTGCATGTCAGTCTACAAACTCCATTTTGAATGTGCGGCCTTTTGTCTTCTCTGTGGTCTGTTTGCCACCATGCCGAGATGAAAATTCCCAAGGCTGGCAGCAAATGAAGGACAGTAGAAGGTAACTGACTCCTACGTTCCCAACTGTTGGACATCTACTCACTCTAGACACAGGACTGGTCCCCGCCTGGAAGAACTGGTTTAGCAAGGAGGAAGTCACCTTTGCAACAAAGTCACGGAACAGATTTGTGCTCATATGGTGAAGCTGGCAAGGAGGTCACCTGACATGGGGGCGGGGGAGGGGCTGAAAGTTTTAAAAGGGCAGAGGCTGATCTGCTCGGAGCCCGTTTTCTTCAGTCCATAACAGAGAGACCACTTACCATGTAACAGCCTGCATGAGACAGGGGACACACTGTCTGCCTGGACCCAGATAGTTCCCCCAGGACTCACAAGGAAAAGTGAGGGGCACTGCAGTTTCCGATGTTTATTGTTTTGAATGATCTGTCCTCTCCAGTGATTTCGTGATTAAGTGTAAAAGAGCATAAAAGTGTTAGACTGGGCAAAGTGTGTGAGCACATGTGCGTTGATAGCTTCACAATTGCTGCTGAAAGAGTAAAACTGAAAACCAGAAGCTTCACACTTTTGGGGTGGTCAGCGCTGGTCCTGGGGCCTATGGCAGGTGAGCTGAGACGGGGGCACTGACTGAGTCAGTGCCCAGGAAATGTGCCAGAGAGGAACCAGTGCTGCTGCCTGCTGAGGCTCCTGACGCTTAACACACTGCAGAGGATCCAGCGCCTTGCGAATGAGAGCAAGATGCTAAGCTCTTAGGAGGCTGCTGCTTTGTGGCTAGCTGGCCACTCCCCTGTCTTGTAAGTTACAGCACACTCTTTATAGCCCACAAGGGAGGAGGCATACCAGGAAGAAGGGAGTGCGGACCGAATACACCATGCACCAGCATTTTTGGGACCACTGCAAACAGTTAGCCAGCAGCTACTTTTTCTGCATGGCTGGACTGGAGAATCAGGACTTGGGTAAACTGTAGCTAGAGAGATGGGAAAGATAAACCTCATACAACTATCTCCATCCTGCAGCATCAAAGGAGGAGATGAGAGAGAGAGAAGAGGGGCAAAAGGATTGAAGGCAACAGAGTATTTAACAAAAGGCACTTTCCTGGGTTACTGAATGTCCCAACAGAAGATTGTGCAGTTCCTCACCAGATTGTGCTAATATTCGTGATCAGGAACAAAGCATAACTCACTGGAAGGCTTCTGAGGATCTGATCCAGGGAAGCTGGGTGCGATATATTCTGCGCAGTTCAAGAGGGAGAGGGACAAAGGTGACTTTCCACCATCTCTTTACACTCCTCTGATCCTTGGGCCAGCCAGGGGCCAACCTGGAGACTGGCATAAGCAATAGCAGCCTCAGGGCTTCTCTAATTTACATCTACATTCCTTTGGCCTCAAGAGGCCATTTCACCAACTGGGAAATACAAGAATGTAGAGACTATGGCCACACCCCCTTCCCCATCAGGAGTTAGGGGGTTGGGTGGCATATACCTGCAATGGTGACTCTACCCCAGCCATGGATTCCCCAGGCTGAGGGAATCCTCCATCATGCAGTCAGGCTAGCAGTACACTTGACTGAGGATCTGAGAATATCTAAAACATAAATAAGGGGGCGTTATTTGGAATAAAGGGTCTGATCTGCTTCCATTCAAGTAGACAGCAGAACTCCCAGTGACTTGAGTGAAAGCGGGACTGGGCCCTAACAGTTGGGTTTTTTTTTTTTAACACTTACAATAAATATTAAAGTAGTACTAATCCTAATGATTTCGGTTTATAAAGACAACAAAGGAAGTAACTGTAGTCCACATTATGATCTAACAGCAGTTCTACAGAGGGGCCTAAATCAAAATGATCATAATAATTAACAGGTAACTAAATATTTCAGAATCACAACTGTTTTGTGTAACTAAAACCACACAGGCAGTTTCCTGAAACTTTCCCATCAAAGGTTCTCCCAGACATGTCCTGTATCATAGAATGCCATTGTGCCGATCAATTTTGCACTTGGGTAAATGTTTGAAAACCATGCATGTTTGTTTGGAATATACAAAAGCCACTTGCAATAATAAACAAAGATTGGTCAAAAAATTGTTCCTTTTGATACTATAAATTTTTACCTTCTGTCGTTGCCTGCTATGTAGCGTATGCACTGGTGAATGATGTAACATAATTCATTTGCTATTTACCTGGTATTTGCAAAGCTGCTATAAAAGAAACATGCAATTTCTATTCAAAGGCTTGCTAAAACACACCATATTGATAAGAAATGCAGTTCAACAGATTTCATCGGGCAGAGTCCTACAGTCCTTACTCAGATAAAACGCCCACTGAAATGCATGGGAATTTTGCCTAATGATTAAGGAACCTAATCTAAAACCCATGCAAAGTTAATGGAAAGATTCCCATTGACTTCAGTAGGCTTTGGATCCAGCTCTAAGTCAGTACTTTAGGAATAAACTCCAGATGGATTTTAGCCTGAGCGATCAGAACCAAGGCTGCTCCTTCCCCAGAATAAAAGGACTCTCTCCATGTTAGGTGGCTGTGGATTCAAAGCAAGTGTTTTAATACTCATTTGAGATAGACAATACCTTCGCATTCAGATGCCTCGGTACTGTACTCCTCATGGCTGGACAGCAAGCGGTTGAATTTAGGTTTACGTTCTGAACCCGCTTGTGTTGCCTTTTCAGACAGCCCCGATCGAAAACTCTGCGAGCGTGACACAGAGATCGCAAACTGTTTAATCACCTCGTCGTCGCTATCTGAAGATGTGGTTAGCTCTTCATCCTCCCCATAACTGTTCACTGGGAGAAAAACACAACACGGGCTTTTGACAATTTCACAGGACTTGACACAAAAGTAGGAAAACATGGTACATTTTCAGTTCACTATTTACTTTGGGGGGAAGGAAAAGGAGAGCAATCAGACATATAACTACCATGGGGGAGCAGATGAGGCAGGCATGTTTCCTCCGAGTTTTTGAAATCTTTCTGGTGCCTCACTGGGTCTGCAGGAATCACAAGTGTCACTCCTGGCTTCCCATCCTGCAGATTCCCCCAACTTTTTTAAAATGTGATTGTTCCTCCCACACCCAAAACCAAAAAAAGGAAAACCATTATCTGTATATAACCATTAGCATATGCAGAGCCCAAGTAGTAAACACAGGACTCTAAAACCTTCTCAGCATTCCAATAATACCTCCTCAGCCCTCTGAAATAAAGACTACTGAGTGCAGAAGAAAGAAAACAGAGGGTTAATCTAGTCTTGGGTTACACCATGAACACGAAATTACAGCATCTAGCTAATAGGCATCACCAATTCTGCATTTCAGAGTCTGCAGTGGAACCTTCTGAGAACAATGTAAATTCTAACCTTTAAAGATGAAGATACACATCTGAACATTTTTCTGAAGCTGCCCTTCCCCCTCCTACCGACAATGCTGGCTTTGAATACGGGATCACTACGTTCTCATTAGTGTTTGAATATCCTTTGTGGGAGGCGGGGGGGGCGGGGAGGAAGAAGAGAGGAAAGGGAATCTGATGTCCCATACTTGGCCTCTTTTTTCAAATGAAAATGGAGATGAAAGTACAATGCCACACTGCAGATTCCCCAGCCATCTGTATCAGCAGAGGAGGAAGTTTTCATCTGTGAACTTGTGGGGTCAAGGGAGTTGTGGGTGTAATGGACAGCTGGAGTGTGTGTGTGTTTGTGTATGCATGTGAACACACCAGCTGTGAAGTGTGTTACTATTTTGTTACTTACTCTTGAGGATAAAGAATACAACAGTGGCTGCCAAGACTTGTTTCAATAATCCCCACTGCATATCCAAGCCACTGAACAAATGAACAATGCATACAAGTGCAAAAAGGTGGGGCCATTTTTCCATGCCAATGGCTGATTTTTTTAGGGGAAATACAGCTTCATCTGTATCCCACTCATACACAGCTACCTGGCTAAGATTAGGGAAATAGGACCCTGCTTCCACACATCCAAACTCCATTAAGTGTCTCCAATACTAATCCAATTAGAAATACCCCCACTGCTTCCCAAACCTACCTCCTTTCATGACAGTTGCCACAGGCCTGCCGTCTATCCCTAGGGCAGAACTCATGGGAACCAGGACAAGGGAGCTCTCAGTGGCTGTGAAATTCACCTCCACCAGGAATCTATCAGAAACTGAATCTCATTACGCTGAGGTTGTCTTATCGGATTTGCCTCTGTTGTCTCGCTTTGAGTAATATTGCCAATAACACCAGTATTGCTCTCAGAAATTGGTCTCCTGGTAGGTAAGTGGTATTTGCCTATGCCTCGGGGGAAGTCTCACTACTGTGGGGAGAAATAAATGTCCCCTACTTTGAGAAAATACACTATTTTAATTGTTTAATAGTTGTTTTGTAAATGGCGCTCAGTTACTAATGCTGGATCAATGAGCCCTCCTGAAATTTTAATGAGTTAAAAGGGCTTTTTTATTTTTTTACAGAATTGGGCAGGGACAGAACATCTAACTGCTGAGGTCAGTTCAAGCTTTATAAATCTCTCACAATGTCATGTACCGCATTAAATAAGTATCTGTATTATTTCCAGTCTTTACAATGGAGTGAATGCAAGTAGTTACATTTTCTTCCCCAAAAGTCAAGTACTCTCAGTTTCTGTTCCACAGAAAGCTTTTGCCTTAATTACTTTTGGTTTCAGTTTAGCTAGCAGGTACAGAGAGAATATTTGCTTCATTCAGACTTGTGCATTTAAAGTTGAAAAACTAACTGGGAGATGAAAAGGCAAGAAAGTGTTTTCATCAGTATTTTCATTAATGACTTGGAAAATGGAGTCAAGAATATGCTTATAAAATTTGCAGATGACACCAAACTGGGAGGAGTTGCAAGCACTTTGCAGAACAGGATTAGAATTCAAAATGACCTTGACAATTAGAGAATTGGTCTGAAATCAACCAGATAAAAATTCAGTAAAGACAAATGTAAAGTACTACACTTAGAAAAGAATAACTGGCTAGGTGGTAGTACCACTGAAAAGAATATGGGGGTTATAGTGGATCACAAATTGAATGCGAGTCAACAATACAAGTCCCTGTGTGGACCGTGTCACCACACACTCAAAATTTGGGGACTTGTAAAGCAGAAGTCAAAGTGTAACTGCAGCACTTGCTATGATGTGGGGTGCTATTTCTTAGCTGCATTTTAAAAAATACATGCTAATTAAATGCTAGAACTAGAGGGTCTAGAGCAAATGCCTGATATGACTTCTGCTGCTGAATCTTTGTCCTGGAATGAGACAGCTCCATAGATTGTCACGCTAATATCTTTATAATAATACAACCAAGTTTACTCATGGGAAAGAAAAAACTCAACAGTCAGATCTACAAATGCTCTGATTAGAAAGGGGGAAAAGCATTTTCAGAATCACCATGGAAACGTAAATAAAGGGCCCGTGATTACGATCTAAACTCGTGAAAGATGATGAACACATCTTGTGATTTGAAGATGTTGCGCAGTACATACATTTTAACTCATTTACTCATACACACGCAGCCTCTTTTACAAATCAAACCGCTGATCATTTCTAAAGGGGAGTTGGCAGTACAGTGCAAATACCACAGACAGTGTCTGCAAGGAATTTAAAATACATGTTCAATATTAAATCTAGGTTACAGACGTCCAAATACTACACAGCTAAAAACACCCAAGATAAACGGTCCAAGAATTCTTTATCATTACCAAGTATAAATAATCAAATATCTTTATTCAAAGCCCATACAGAAAAGAATGTATTTCACATAGCTGATAAAATATATTGTGAATGGTGTCAAATATATATATTTTGCATACCGCTCCCCACTTGCATGTTAAATGGTGGTTGTTTAAGCTGTGAGGTCAAGCACTTAGAACACAGTAATGCCAAATTTATCCTCCCCAGATAACCTTAATTCTTTCTTGTGTTTACCCATCCTGTGCTTTGAGGGGTTGATCCTGCTCCACTGAAGTCAATGGGAGTTTCATTATTGACTTCAATGGGAGCAGGATGATGCTCTGAATGAGCAAGCGGTCCAGTGGCAACAACAGTATGTGACCACGTAATTAAAGATTGTGTTGTAATGTATATGCATAATGCCTATGCCTGGCAAATCACAAATGTTCTTAGTACAGTGCCTGCTGCAGCAGTGGCAAGGACATGGGCCGGACCTTAGAATGTTCGTGCTCAATTATTATTTTGCTCTGTTGCCACAATTTCCCCATGGAACGCCAGTGACAGAAGAGAAATGGTGATTTTCAATAGTTTATAACTGAGCAAAATGTGAACTGAATTCCATACGACAATAGGGTGATAGCTCAAGGGCTTTACCCCTGCCAAATTTCAAAGTCTGGCTGCAAAAAATGGAGGTGTCATAGTTTGTCAAAACAAAGGTTGAAGGAATCTTTTAGAATGGAAATGTAAGGCAACCTAAACATAGATTTCAGAGTAACAGCCGTGTTAGTCTGTATTCGTAAAAAGAAAAGGAGTACTTGTGGCACCTTAGAGACTAACCAGTTTATTTGAGCATGAGCTTTCGTGAGCTACAGCTCACTAAGCTGTAGCTCACGAAAGCTCATGCTCAAATAAACTGGTTAGTCTCTAAGGTGCCACAAGTACTCCTTTTCTTTTTACTAAACATAGATGTCACTACCAGATCCCTCTTTAATTACAGGCCTGGTCTTCAAAGGGCCTCAACTTTGTCTACACTGGCACTTTAATCGTTAAAACTTTTGTCGCTCAGGCATATGAAAAAACAACCCCTGGAACAACAGAAGTTTTAACGACGAAAAGCACCTGTGTGGACAGCGCTTCGTCAGTGGGAGGTGAGAGCCTCAGACTCTCTTTTTACACCTTCAACCAACTGCTAATAAAACTCATTGGGAGTGCAAATGAGGGAATGTAGACGTTTGATTACCTCACCTATAGCTACACAGGTAGTTAAGTGTCCATGTGTCTTCATTTGTCCTAACAATTACTTGTGGACCCAAAATGATTGTCCAAAAGGAGACCTGGTTTAAAAAAAAAAAGTTAGGCCTAAAATGTATTTTAAATATATAGAAACTGGGCCTCTCTGTAATATATTAAAGCTGTACCGTTTCAGGATCGTGTTTTTTGTGAATTTAAATACTGCAAAGAGTACCTGATTCAGGTAATGCATTTGCAGTGGCAAGAGAAGCTTCCATCCCTATCAACGTAACTCAGCCCTTAGAAGGACTTGGATATGGCCAAGCCCATTCATTTTGTATGCTCTCTAGTGAGCCTGTCAATAAGAGTGCAAATTAGTGCCAACTGTTCCATCATGCCTCACACCCCCGATAGGTGAGTGACCGTGACATCTTATTGCTGCACTCGGCCCACTACCTTGACTGAACAGAACTAAGCAAATAACTGATTTTCTCGGTTAGTTGCCGAACTGAAAATCCTAAACAAAACAAAAGAAGAGGTTCATTCTGAACCAAACCTGGTGTTTTTTTCCTTGCCAAAATGACCAACCAAATAAATTTTGTTCAGGTTGAACAAAACAACATTTTCAAAATGAAACGGTTCATTTTGAAACAAAATGTTGAAATGGTTCATTTAAAAAAATTTCACTGTTTTGACTTCTTCAGAAACATCTTCCTCATTTTTATTTAGCTGAAACTATTCATAGCATTTGATTCAAATTCACAAATAGTTTCAGTGGCCCCCAAAACTGTATTTTTTGGTGAATTTACTATATACTGAACATTTTTTGCCAGCTCTAGTCATGAGTCAGGTTTCTTCCAGGCAGGGACCTTGTACAAGCTATATGCAACGTGACGCACCTACCATAATTCTGAGTACTGGGCCACTTTACCTGTATCCTTCTTCCAGTTCCCATATCTGGATGTAAATTTGAAAGAAAAAAAAAAAAAAAAAAGGGACTCAGATCCAGACATGCCAAACCTGCGGGAAAAAACACAGAAATCGGGCTTGTTTTTGGCTTAATTGGCTTGTGAGTTGCTTGTTGGCTAGTTTTTGGCTTGTAGCTTGTTTGGCTTGTAGCTTGTTGCTTCTCTTTTTTGATCAGCTCCTGGCAAGCAGGCGTAAGGGGGGGGCAAGCAGGGGAGAGAATCAGGGATGCACAGCAGGCCCACCCAGTCCCAGACTGCAAGCCAGGTGGGTCAAGTCAGATAGAGGTTCTTAGGGATTGGCTTGTTTTGGCCTTGTTTTGAAATGGGATTAGCTTGGTTTTTGACTTATTGTGAAAGTTCGGGGTGCTTATTTACCGCATGAAAGTTGGCAACTGTGCTCAGCTCCAAACCACCCCCTGCCTGGGCTTCTGTAACCGCTAAATGAAAAGGTAAGCAAGAAGTTTTTGCAAAAGCAAAACTGCCCCTGATTTTGCCCATCTCTACTGTGTGTTATGGGTTTTCATTAAGCATGAATTAGTAGCAATTAAAACACTACAGATGGGGCCTATATGTAGGAAGGCCAGTTTTCATGACCCATCCTTCCCTCATAATAGAAAAGAAAATTGTTTATACTTCATATATGTAACTTTCTCATATATTTTCTCTAGCAGGCTCTACGGCACAATGGCTTGCTATACCACCACCCCCCCCCCCCACCACTCCTTTTTTCTTTTTTTTTTTTTTTTTTTTAAAGATGCTGTTTACTCTTCTAATGTAAAAGCATCATTTTGCAAACTCTCTTTGCAAAAGATCACCTAGCAACAAAAGTCAGACTTTACCCCAGATTTTTCCATTAAGTAGAAGGGAGCTTTCTTAAAATGGAGTCGTGTTTTTTCCCAGAACTATTTCACTATTTGCAGAACTCCAGCTGGTACATTGAAATGCATTGAAACTCCTCAGAACTTTCACTCTGGTTCACCATGAGTGGCGCTTCGCTATACCATAGTTCTTATCAGCTGGTTCCTGTGTATTGTTGCAGGGGCACACCCACCACCATTCTTTGTTTGCTGATTAACAGGGCGGGAACAAATTCCCTAGCTAAGATATTTGTTTAGGGCTGCTAAGAATTACTATTGCACTGCAGCAAGGCAGATATTTATTTTTCCACTTAATATAATTTTTTTAACGACATAAGCTTTTGGTTAGTTACAGTGGGGCTGATTCATCACAGCCTAACCCTAGTTCTATACAAGCATAACTCCATTGATTTCAATGGAGTTGCACTCCCAAGGGAAAAAAAACATTCAAACAAGGCAGTGGTGAGCAGTGTTTATATAACTACAGTACTGTATTTTAGCAATATGAGCAGGCCCCTAACTTGAGACCACAAAACTAACTGGGATGCGGGGCTTGGACGAACCTCAGACCTTTCGCCAAACTGAACTAAGTCCACAGGTGTTTTTACAGGTTGGAGATCGGGTTGTTTAAGGTGACCCCATTTCAATCAGCCCTCAGACTCTTCTCTTCACCATCCCCACAGCTTCCTATGGCTGACTAGCTGGCCTCTGGCTTCTCAGGAGGGCCCTGATCCAAAGCTCTCTGAAGTCAGTGGACTGTCCTGCCACACATCCCCCCGCCCGTACCTTAAACGTGTACAGTTCCGTACAGTACAGCTGTGGTCTCTGCTGAGCCCTGCTCTTCTGCGCACCATTCACATGAACTTTTGGCTTGATATGATCTAGACTGCATTGCAAGCCAGAAATGAGAGGTGAAGGCACAGGAACCCAACACAAATTCCTCTTAAGCCCCCAGTGTCTGGACAAGAGGAGAAGGGAGATAGTCCCATGGACCTGGATAGGAATGGGAAGGAGAGTCCCATGGCCCTGTTGGGAGACAGTAAGAAGAGGCGCTCACTGGCCTTTGGTAAGATTGGACCATTATCTGAACTTCTAAAACTCCCAAATCTTTTGAGACTTGTCCACCACTGAACTATACACAAACATGAGTATGCATCTCCTTAGCTCAATCTGGGGAAACCATCTCAGAAACACACAAACACCACCTCCAATAAAACAGCCCAATTACACCAACTTGCTAGTAGGCATCCTATAACCGTCAACTGCACGTTTTTCCACATATAATCCCAACTAGTCCAAGCAGAGGAGTGAGTTACCAAATCTTCATCTGCGGATCTCATTGTCCTCAGAGATTCATGGCACGATCCTAAAAGTTGTCCAGATTTTGACTAGAACAGGTCTTAATATTTTCATAGTTGAGTTCACAGAGCCAGAATATTGTCTCATGAATCATATATTAATACATTCCCCAACAAACGGGACATCTTGGAAAGTTAAGAATCAGAGATACTAGAATTAGAGATAAGACATTCATACAACCTGCAGTCTGTGTTCTAAATCTAGATGCTATAGAAAATTGACTCCTTGAATGAAGTGGCCGAATGAACCAGTTTAAGTGTTGTGACCTAGGGCTTGGATAAGCATCCAGAAGTCCATGCAATCTTACTCCCCTCCTTCAGATCCCTCTCAACATCCATCTCTTCCCATAGTTTATCTCCAGCAATGACTCAAGAGTCCCATATCACCCTAACAACATCTAAAGGCAATTCTAAATTATGCCAGCTGCCAATGGTCAATTACAACAGCCAGGAAATGATGGGGCACAAGATAGCATTAATCATACCCCCATACTAGAGAGATGTAGCCGTTGTTGTATCAGCTGTGAGCTACAACAGTTCTCCATGCACTGGGATGATCCTCCAGAGACCGGAGAGCCTGGCTTTAGAGCTGCTTATGCCACTGGAATGGTGCAAAACAGCCAGAATGCCACTGAGGATCAAGGCCCAAGTCCCAGAGAGTGTTCTGTTTTGTAACGTTTGCTTGCAATCAACAATTTATGGAGTGACCTTCTACAAACGGGGCCAAATTAATAAGAATTGAAACTACAAACAGAAGAAAAAAAGGAAAAAAACTGTTTCAGTCGTTGCAAAAAAATACAACGTTCTATTTCTGCAGACAACATTGTTAGTGTTGTACAAGTCTGCTTGTTACTTCACACATAATGCAGTGAGATCATTCCCACCTTGTATAGAGCAGTAGTAGAAGGAGATGAGAGGTGAAGAGGCAGGTTTTCAATGAGAGATGCAACATTTCTCAGATGCTGCCAAAATGGTAAATGAAGTCTCAAGTCCTAAACAATTTCCCAAAGGAAGAGAGAGGCACAGCTGCCATATGGGGAGTGGGAAGAGGATGCTGCTTGGCAAAATGGCTCAGAAAACACATGCACAAATACACACACACAATTTGCTCTGTAACTGTTGTGAATCATAACGCCCATGTTTTCCTTTTAAATAAATTCCTCTTAGCTAATAAATAATTAGAACAGACGATCAATAATAGATTAGGTTGTGTAACTTTATACAACCTACTCACCGGTAAACATAGAAGACAGAGGTCTTGCAAAGTATACCTTGGTTATCTTCTGTTCTCATGTCTGTTAGGTAGATAGGAGGCAGTGTGTCTACTATAAAGGGCCATGAGCTGGGATTCAGGATATTTGGATTCTATCCTTGGCTTTGTCATTGACCTGGTGTAACCTTGGGCAAGGTCACTTCAACTCTACATACCTCTGCAATACACACCCTACAATATACAACTCTTTGTAAACTTTTTGGAGAAGCAACTCTCACTATATGTTTGTACAGTGTGTTGCAGAGCCACCCACCTCGCCTGGCTTTGGGCTAGCTGCTGCCTCAGTTTCTCCTCAGTTCCACGGACCAGTTACCTACCCACATTCTCCACCACATGGAAGTGTGCTGGCCTGTACCCCAATCCAGGAAGGGCTGACACCACACCCCAGGTCTTTCAAGCCCTTCTTACCAGGCACAGTTTTATTAATTCGAACAAGACCCCAGAAAGTGGCAAAAAACTCACAACCAAAGCATTAGGCTTACCGGTTAACCGACGTTAGCTGTTAACCCCCGGCTGTGCCGTGTCGGCCGGATCCCAGCCCTGGATCCAAGATCCCTGCCTTCGCCGGCCCCCGGGCCCACCTGCGCCGATCCTGCCCACGCCACGCCAGCCCCCAGCCCCGCAGCACTGGACCCCAGTCCAGGCCTTGCCCCACCAGCTGGCCAGATGACCCCAGCCTCATGGCCGGTCAGCCGGCCCCAGCCCCTGCCTCGCTGGCCAGAGCAACCCCAGCTCCTCTCTCTCTAATCAGTTAACCGTTTAAATGATAGAATTTTAATTGTTTAAATGGTTAACTCTTTAAATGATATTTACATTCCTACTTCAACTAAGCCTTCTCAGCCCTTTTATAGGTAACACCTGAGCTCTTCCCAGATGGGTCTGATAATCAAACAGGGCTGGCTGGCCCCAAGACCCTGGGCCTTTGAAAGGGCAGACTCCAGGGCCTAGCTCAATGGGCTCCCATTTTGGTTGATGCCCCTCTAGATGCCACCATAATACAAATAGTAAGTCTTGTTACTGATTAATCAGAAACTTTTTCTCTCAAAGGGATTTATCCCATCAGCCTACGATAACTGTTCTTGCGTGACTGACTATTGGCCATCTATAGATTTTTTCCACATTTCACAAGTTAAGGTCCTTTGTATGCACTTTAAATCCCAAGCAAGAGACCCACAGCAAAATCATGGAACACTGTTACTGCTAGACAGCAATGACCAACAGCTACCCAGTTCCCTGCTATTCTCTGAATAGGCAGCTTTACCCTTTCTACCTCCTTCTTCTTCTCCTCATTCTGCAACATACAAATACTGGTTTTCTGAACTATGCCTTCGGGGAACTCTGACATCAACAGGGTCTGAAATGCCACCTCGACTTTTGGTGTCTAATCTGAGCCACGTTGGGCCTGGTTTATGAAAGGTGAGATACAGCCCCCAGTGCTCACTGATTCTGCTAGCACGGCAGAAAATCAAGCCTAAGGTATTGCAAGGTGGGCCCCCAAAAATGGAGGCGCCCAAAATCACTTGTCACCTTTGAAAACCGTGTCTTCAGTCTCTCTGTGCCTCAGTCTTCCCATCTGTAAAATGGGCTCACTACCGACCTTCCCCACAGGCCTATTGTGAACTTCATTCCTCTTTGCACAGTGCTTTGACATCCTGGTTAGAGGGTACTTTATAATTGCAAAGAATTGTCCATTGGTATTATTCTGCAAATCTTAACACTTTCAAACAACAGAAGAGATTGAAATTATGTAAAAGGGAAAACTTTAGAAAAAAAAATGAACCCCATTACTACACACACAACAGATGTGTGTGTGCACATTAATTCTGAGTGGATGCTATACGTTTAAAAACTAAACCACCAACTCAAAAAATCAGTGGACACAGCTCATTTCCATTGCATCATTGAAGAAATCTTCAGACTCCCACAAAATCTTCTCGAGATACCAGATATATATCCCAGCTTGTCCTTGTGCTCTCTTCCACTCTGGTAGCAAAAATTTTCTGTACATTGCCTTTAATTCTCTTTATTCACTCCTAGTGTTCCTATTGATTCAGTGTGGCCTTTTAGCACTTCCTTTTTTGAATGCAAGGCACTCCTGACTTATAAAGGCTCCAGAGTACGCATTCCAACCAGAGTTCTTTCTAAGTTCTTACCAATGAAGCTGCTACCTTCCTTGGAATCTTTACACTGAGACTGGCTGTCTTTCTAAAAGATATTCTTTAGTTCAAAACAAGTTTGATGTAGACTGCAAGCAACGGGGCAGGGATCTTTTTCTCATTATATGTGTAAAGTGCACAATGGGAACCAAGTCTCTGTTTGGGGCCTCTTGCTTCTACAAATACTAATAAATTGGGCTCACTCCGAAGGGAAGAATAATTCCCTCCATAACAATAATTATTAGTTGAAATTCTATGGCCTTTGTTATGTGTTATGGGAGGTTAAACTAGATAATCATAATGGTCCGATCTGGCCTTAAAATCTATAATACTTTAATATCCTTGAGCCTTTTAGTATCTGTCTACACTAAGAAAATACATGAAAGCTAGCTATCATGATGTAGCTTCTCGATGTAATCCTCAACATTTTCCCTAGAGCAGATACAAATCTACTCCTCCTACCTGAATATAGCTGGGTCAGGTTCATATAATCATATATTTTGAGGCCAGAAGGGATGATTACACTATCATAACATAGACCATAGAATTCCATTCAGTTACTCCCGTATTGAGCCTAATAACTTGTGTTTGACTCAAGACTTCTCTAGGCGTAAACACGTGTCTAGGATGAGGTCGCTAATCTCGGTGTATTTTCCTAGTGAGGACAAGCCCTTTTGTGCATGTGTGATCACACCCGGAAATGTAATCTTCAATTTCTAAATTCTAAATGTCATTCACAGATTATATAGAGGGCCCAGCCCACAGCCTGCCTACGGATGAATGACACCTGGCTCAGCTCCAGGTCCTTGGACAAAAACCAAGTCTAAACAATGCCAACTACCAAGGATAATCTGGCACTTCTTCCCGGCAGTCTCTTGCTTTCGGATTCCTAATGCCAAACCAGATCCCTTGGGTAATGATAAACCTTCACATTTTCTAGTTTACTAAGGTCTGATAAAGTCATTTCAGTGTGATCTGAATGTAGTCTTTAGCTGGCATGGATCTTGCCTTATTTCAGAAAAAACAAATGAAAATCTTGGTTTTGCAATGTTAAGGTTGCCTCCTGAGAATTTCCTGATTTAGTGCTTGCTCATTTATATTGTAACATTGCGAACACAGTGTCAGATTGACAGCCCTGGAGACTCTTCATTCGCAGAACTGGCACTAGAAGTACATGCTTCCCCAACGTGATCTAGAGGATTCAACTCAAGTGGTATTTCAGGCCCCACGCCTATTCCAAATTCAGCCTCTCTACGGAACCTGTCAACTCGTGTTCATGATGAGTGTGGGTTTCTGTTTGTGTGGGACATTCGTCCATTGGCAAGTAAGCTCTGACCACCATATTCATTTCACACAAGTGCCTAACAGCCATCGTAGCATTTTGGGATATTTCTTATTTGAACTAGATTCAAGCCGGTGATGTTGGCCCATATTCCCATTGCCAATTCCCTAACGCAGGGGTCGGCAACCTATAGCACACAAGCCAATTTTTAATGGCACGCTGCTGTCTGCCAGACCCGGGCAGACAGCAGAGTGCCACTAAAAATCCTGCCCGGCCCGCTCTTTTCCGCCCCCCGCTCTCTCCTTGCAGGGCAAGCAAGCTTCCCCCTCCCCCGACCTCTTCCCCCAGCGTGCTGGGTTCCTGCCCCTCCTTCTCTCCCTCTCTGCGGCCAATCAGCTGATGGCCCTTGCTTCAGAGAGGGAGAGGTAAAAGCAGAGCCCCAGCACGCTCTCTGCTCCGGGGACCTTGGGAAAGGCGTTGGAATCAGGGCATACCCCCTCCAGCCCCCTGCCATGAGCCGCTCAGGGCAGGGGGCTGGGAGCACCCCTACTACCCCAGCCCACACCCCCAGCCCTCTGCCCTGACCCCTGAACCCCCCCACACACCCCAGCCCTCTTCCCTGACCCCTCCACCCCCCTCACACACACCCAGCCCTCTGCCCTGACCCCTGAACCCTCCTCACACACATCCAGCCCTCTGCCCTGACCTCTGCACCCCCCCACACCCCAGCCCCGTGCCCTGACCCCAGCACCTCTCCCACAACCCCAGCCCTGACCCCAGCACCCCCCCCCACAAACCCAGCCCTGACTCCAGCACCCCACACACATACCCAGCCCCCCCAGTCCCCTGCCCTGACTCCTGCACCCTCCTCAAACACCCCCAGCCCCCTGCACCCCCCTCAAATACCCAGACCCCCACACCCCATGCCCTGACTCTTGCACCACCCACATCCCCACTCCCACCCTCAGCACCAAACGGGAGCTCCTGCATCCCCCCCCACACATTCCCACCTGCACCCCTCGCACCAAATGGGAGCTGCCCAGGTAAGCGCTCCACACCCAAACCTCCTGCCCCAAACCTGAGCCCCCTCCCTCATTCTAGCTCCTGGCCAGACCCTGCACCCCAACCTGCAGCCTGCTCCTTCACCCCCAGCCCTGTTCTCAGCACACTCCCACCCTCCTCTCAGTGCAGAGAGAGGAAGAGAATGGCTAGAACCAGGGAGAAGGTAGGTACCTACTCTGTGTGGACAGGGCCGGGACTCCAGACCAGCAGCGGGCTGAGCTGGGCCGGCAGCCAGGACCCTAGCTGGCAGGAGCCGGCGGACGGAACCCCAGACCAGCAGCAGTCTGCGGGCAGCGGGCCGAGCTGCTCAGCCCACTGCCAGTCTGGGGTCCCGGGCACCAGCCCCGCTCAGCCCACTGCCGATCTGTGGCTCTGGCTGCAGACCCCTTGCCAGCCGGGGTCCCGACCGCAGGCCTCGCTCAGCCTGCTGCCGGTCTAGATGAACAGAACCCCAGGCCAGCAACGGGCTGAGCAGGCTGGCGGCGTAAGATCAGCATTTTAATTTAATTTTAAATGAAGCTTCTTAAACATTTTGAAAACCTTGTTTACATATGACAATAGTTTAGTTATATAATATAGAGACTTACAGAGAGAGACCTTCTAAAAAACGTTAAAATGTATTATTGGCACGCGAAACCTTAAATTAAAGTGAATAAATGAAGACTCGGCACACCCCTTCTAAAAGGTTGCCGACCCCTGCCCTAACCCAACAGGCCCCTCTTTTTACTCACTACTAAACCATCCCATCACTTGTTTTCTGCAAGGGATTTATAAGGACTGACTTGGTTCTTATGCTATTTCCACTAGAGTCTTCAATAATAGGCACCTACAAACAGGAACCAAGATCTTGGTTTACAAGGCAGTTGTCTCACACCCATAGAGAAGGGTGGGGATGATATGGGAAACTGACAGACGACATCTCAAGCAACTGGAGCGATTCCAGCAGCGCTGCCTCAGGAGAATTCTCAGTATCAGCTGGGAAGACCGATGCACTAACATCAGAGTTCTCTCTGCAGCCAACATCAGCAGCATGGAAGAGCAGGTCATGAAATACCAACTCCGCTGGGTTGGCCACTGTGTACGTATGCCTGACGCTCGCCTCCAGAATCAAGTGATCTTCTCTCAGTTAAGTCAGGGAAGAAGGGCTTTCAGAGGGCAGCGAAAGCATTTCAAAGATATATTGAAAGTACAGCTTAAAAAGAGAGGCATCAACCCAACAAACTGGGAGGACTTGGGGGGGAACAGAACACAGCTGTGCCACATCATACACCAAGCCACAGCTCACTTTGAGAACAGACGTGCTCCTGAGACAGGGACGCGACAAAGGAGGAAAGAAAGGGCACAACATTCCAGCCAACAACTAGGTCTCCTCCAAGATCACAACTGTCACTTCTGTGGGAAAATTTGCAGGGCAAGAACTGGGCTCCTCAGCCACTTAAAAACGCACCAATGAACCCCCTTGGCAGACATCATCCTCGCATCAAGGGACAGCCGAAGAAGAAGGTTTCCTCCACGCTGGTGCTAAGCTGGTGTGACAGAGGAATATGGAGTAAGGCAACTGAGCTTCAGTTAAATACTGATGGGGTATCCAGTCTCCAGTGCGTCTTATACAGATCTCATATGTATCTAGTTTTCTGACAATGAACCAAAAGTGACCAAAGTGAAAGAGTGCTAGAACTTCTCAATGCATCTGTGGTACAACAGCATTTGCATCTCTTAGTTATAGACTGGGGGCTCCACGCAGGGATTCCCTGGCAGGCGAACCTGCGCCACAGCAGCTCAGCATGTGCCACGTTACCTATCAGCAGTGTGATCTGAGAACTCAAAGATTTCAATGCTCAGATACTTAGACCCCTTAGCCTAGAAATGCCTTTCAATAATCTACGCTTGGAACGCACTGAGGCCAGCAGAAGGGCTACTTTAGAAAATAGGGAGCAAGTTTCTTGAAAGCAAAAAGAAAAAAAAAAAGGTGCCTGAAAACCATCTGCTAAAAAACTTATTTGATAAAAATCGGCCTTTTCCACCCAATTTTTAACTGCAATTATGTCATCTTTACTTCACCTAGCAAAAGGTGATGTTTTTCCACCAAAAGGCTTTTCTTTTGCTGCTGTTTTTTTAAAACCAGCATAGCCTATATTAGGATCACCCGGTAATGGGTCTCTGTGCCTATTAATCATCTGTGGCTGCTAAATGAAGTGTATCTATTTTCTCTGTTACATTACTATTGGCAACCAGGTCTTCAGTAAGTGCCCAGAAATATTGCCATGGCAACAAAAAGCATTCAAGCATCACTCTTGTTTTGTGCCAATTTAGCTTTAAAATCTTCTGTTGTAAAGGAGAATATGGCACATTAAGTACAATAAAATCAAGATGCAATGTTCTGAAAAGAGTCCAAGGATAAACAGGAAACATGTATTTTACAGGACCAAGGGAAATAATGCCAAACGCAAGATGAAAATTTTTCAGAAGTTTAATATTTATGCTAGTGAATGACTCTCCTTTACTGTATGCCAGCCAGCCCATATGCTCACTTATGTTGTCATTTAGGGTTAGGAAGAAAGCTAACAGAAACAAGGATACCTCTTACATTTCCCTTGATCATTTCAATCCAGATCTGAAATTTGAAGTTGTCAGGGTATCCCATCTTCTCACATCTCAATTATCAACAGATCATTTCATATGCTCAGTGTAAATCAACAGATCCAAAGAGCAACGGGAGAGATGAAGGAGGGGCATGTATATTTAGGAAGGGGTATACCACACTTTGGGTAGCAGAACATGTTCAATCACATCCGAGACAGGGGAAATTTAATAAAAAAAAAAATCTCAAGCAAGACACTTTCAATCATGGTTCAGTGCTTTCACACTTTATAGCAAGCTGCTGCAATGTATATGTTTTAGATAGCTCTGAGATGAAAGAAGCCAGGCCTTCATGCCATATCTTGCCCTTGATCCATGCCTGCAACTTCACCGCCATCAATCAAGTCATGAGGGCACAATATGGTCAGTAGTGCAGTGCATAGTGGAGGAAAAAGCACTAGGATTGTGGAAAGCTGGTGTTTACAGGTGAAAAGGAAGGGGCTTCGGGCAAAGCAGCTGGGCAGGGGTGGGGAGCTCTGCAGAGTAGAGCTCCATGATGGCTCCATATAGGCTAATGTGGAGAGAGGCTGGTAGGGGTCAGGCCATAGGAACTAACATGGATGCGGTGGCCAGGAACTCCCATAGAACAGGCGCTGAGAGAACATGGCCACTATTCCAATCCTTTAATGTCAAATCCTGCCCTCAGTTTGGGGAGGGGCACAATTTCATCCCCTTGCACAGCCACATAAATGCCTGATTACTCTGGCTTCATGCAGCATTTGTGAATTTCACCTTCTAGCAGACACCACTACTGAGGCCTGGATTTCTAACTTGAGAATTCACATTGATCCAGCTCTAAAATACAGTATCAAAGACATCAGGCAGGGGAGTTTGGGGGAAGGGGATGATGGTGGGAAAGAGTATTATTGGCTGGTTATTCCTTCCTTTCTAATGATTTACTTGTTTAATGGGAATGATGGTGCAGGGGGAAGAAAGTAAAGGACATATTTAAATTTTTCTTGAAGGGTCACTGCCAAGATTTACACCATCCATGTCTCATCTCCCCACCAAGTACCAAAACAAAAGGCCAGATCCTGTGCAGTATCAAGCACCATACCGGAGGTGGGAGTCAAAGGTGTTTAGCCGCCCTCAGGGGAGAGCTTTTCCAACAGCAGGTTCAAATTTTCGGAAGTGTCTAAATGCCAGTTTCAAAAGAGTTAAGCACTTGGAAGTCTTAGGACTTGTCTACACAGGGAGTTATGCCAGATTAATTATTTCTGATGAACTACCTCTGTGGATGCTCCTACTCCAGAATAACAGTGCCTTACTCTCAATCAGCTTGATCTAATAGCTATTCCAGAATAACTCCCTGTGTGAACAAGCCCTTAACACTCCTTGGAAGTGGATTAAGCCAATTTGAAACAAGGATTTCTTATTCCAGAATAAGCGAGTCCAACACATGGAGTTATTCAGGAATAGCTATTCCGCTTTAAATCCAAATTAACTTTCCTGTGTAGACAAGCCCCTATGCTCCTAAATCACTTTTGAAAATTTTACCCTAGGCCAAGAGAAAATATGAATTCCCCGAAACAATGGCTTTAATACATCATTACCTATATGCAACGTAGTCAGGATACTAGTTTTCATGCAGTGTCCACATAGGCTTACACCTCTGCCAGCTCTCCCTGATCACACATGGAAAGTGGATTGATAGAATAAATTCCACCTGAACATACACACAATGAGGTCACATGCAATATAGTGCAGAAGCATAGAAATTCCAGACCACCACCACCACCCACCTACCTCGAAGGGTGTTGTGCTTAAAGTTGCTCATCAGCCAAAGTTTTAAGATTATTGCAGCCCTCTCTTTCCATTATTAGGGGGAAAACTGGTCTGCATCCTTTGGGTAGCTGCCATACAGACCCTTGAAACTATACATTTAACTTATAGACTCAAAGGCTCGAATGAACCATCATAATCATAGAATCATAGAATATCAGGATAGGAAGGGACCTCAGGTCATCTAGTCCAGCCCCCTGCTCAAAGCAGGACCAATCCCCAACTAAATCATCCCAGCCAGGGCTTTGTCAAGTCTGACCTTTAAAACCTCTAAAGAAGGAGATTCCACCACCTTCCTAAGTGACCCATTCCAGTGCTTCACCACCCTCCTCGTGAAAAAGCTTTTCCTAATATCCAATCTAAACCTCCCACACTGCAAGTTTTGCCTTGTTCTATCGTCTGCTACCACTGAGAACAGTCTAGATCCAACCTCTTTGGAATCCCCTTTCAGGTAGCTGAAAGCAGCTATCAAATTCCCCCTCACTCTTCTCTTCTGCAGACTAAATAATCTCAGTTCCCTCAGCCTCTCCTCATAAGTCATGTGCTCCAGCCCCCTAATCATTTTTGTTGCCCTCCGCTGGCATCATTTATTCTAGTCTTACCTCCTGCACATTACAGGCCACAGAACCTCGCCCACCCACTCCTGTAATAGAAGCCTAACCTCTGGCTGAGTTATTGAAGTCCTTAAATGATGGTTTAAAGACTTCAAGTTACAGAGAATCCACCATTTACACTAGTTTAAACCTGCAAGTGACCATACCCCATGGTGCAGAGGAAGGCAAAAAAAAAAAAAAAAACGCAGGGCCTCTGCCAATCTGACCTGGGGAGAAATTTCTTCCCAACGCCAAATATGGCGATCAGTGAGACCCTGAGCATGTGGACAAGACCCACCAGCCAGACACCTGGGAAAGAATTCTCTGTAGTAACTAAGAGCCCTCCCCACCTAGTGTCCAATCACCAGCTGTTGGAGATATTTGTTGCTAACAGTCGCAGATCAGCTACATGCCATTAAAAGCAGTCTCATTATACCATCCCCTCCATAAACTTTTCAAGCCCAGTCTTGAAGCCATTATTAGGGGGATATCTGGTATGCATCCTTTGGGCAGCTGAGATTCAGACCCCTGAAACTATTAATTTAACTTAATTTTTAAAAAAAATCAAATTCTGATCCATTTCCTGCCATTTTCTGCCTAGCGTCCTCTTGAATCTCATTTGAAAAGTTGTGAGGAGAAAAAGTGATCTGGGAATACTTCACCTGTAACTCTCGAAACACATCTATCCTTCAGTACCGCATTTCACAGCAAGCCACACAGAAACATCTTGAGATTCCTGGCAAGGTTTCATTTTTTTTTTAAGCAATGATGTACAAACAGATGCTTCTCAAAGTGAAGGCTTAAGGTGAAAAGCTCCCTTTGAAGGGTTCTGATACCTGAAGCATTTTGGCTGAAATCCACAGCACACTAACATGTCAAGCTCATGAGCCTGAATTGAATAAATGCGGGAAATGAACTGCATTTCTTAATATGGTAACAGGACCTGATTTTCCTCTAACCTACCGTGTCTTTACACCCGTTGAACTCCACTCACTTTAATGCAATTAATTCTGAAAGACAGAGGAGAATCAGGGCCATTAGCATGGTTGGTTTGGGGATTTTGAAGCTGTGAGAAATCTACAAGAGATGATGTAAAATAAAATGAGCAGATTAATAACTAAATCAATCAAAGTCAAAGGAGAGAAATGGGCCCTCTTACATAATGCTGCCGGGTGGTAACCACCATCTTACCTTCCACACATGCCTTTCCATTAATATTTTCTAATGAGCCAGGCATATCAAGTTCACGCTGAAGGTCCCTTATCTGCCTGTTGAGGTAGCCTTCCTCCTCAGGTATGGTAGGAAGCATACCTAGCAGCTGGTGGTCGTCATATTCTTGGTAAAACCCCTGGGATGACAGAGAGCTGGTGTCGTCTGGACGTTGCTCTAAGGAGCTGGTGCCGCTTCTCACTCTTTTCTGCCATTGCAGATCCATGTCGGAGCCCCGGGCAGGTGCCTGGGAATCAAGATCATGACTTGTTGATGGAAAGTCACCGTCTTCAGGATGCACGTGTTCAGCATCTTTCATGTTCTGGCTAAAGCTTCCTTCATCTTCTGAATCTTCAGAGTAGTCCTTGTAACTGCCGTCACTGTCTTCTAAGTCCTGGTTTCCATCTTCCTCCGACTTGTGGTCCACTCTGCTCAAGTTGACCAATGAAGCAGATAAGGAGTCTCCCACTTGCTGGACAGCTTCATACATCCGTGACATCCAGGAGGAGAGTGGCTGGAGGAAACTCTGAGCATTCTGAGAAGCCATGCTTATACCATGACCCGTATCTGATGATCAGTTGTTCAGTTTTGCCAGCATGCCACACTTACAATTCTGTGAGCTATAGAATAAGCATTATAAGAGATTACCGTAAATCACTTGTCCATCAGCGTCTATGTGTTATCTATCAAAACTATCCAGCCTAGAGAGAAGGAAAGGCAAGAACCCGTCCACCAGCTTAGAGATACCGCCACTAAGCCACCACCAGAAATCCAAGATTACACAGCAAGGCATGCATTTTGCAGCAGACAGCAAAGAACTCCAGATAATCCTACAGCAGCGAGATAAAAGCCATTATGACAAAAACTTAAATAGAGACCATTTGAACGCCAGCACTTCTCGTGGTGCTCATACATTACACTATTAGCACCAGAACGATCTATATAAAAATACTCTGTGCTTATATAACAAATTTAAGCCAAGGTTCTCAAAGCATTTACAAACCTTTATTCGCTTAATGCCCCCTTGAGTTAAGTATCATATTATATCCACCTTAAAGATGGGGAAACTGAGGCACAGAAAGTCTTTTGTTTGTTTATTTTTTAATTGACTTGCCTAAAGGTCACACAGTCAATCATTGTCAGACAGCAGCAGCACTCCCCACTCCCAAAACTATGCTCTAGCCATTCACTACACAAATGTCGGTTCCCGTGGGGGAACACAAGTCAATAGGCTGTATTCATTTCTATGAGAAGGTTTAAAAGGAGCATTTTGACATCAATTGTTGGCAGAGGAAGGGGAAGCTGAGCGTAACCACAATGTTCTTTTGATGTTTAAATGAAACATAACCATTTTCTACACTCAGGCCCTGATTCAGCAAGGCAGTTAAGCATGTCTAACTTTCCGCATTGTCAGCAGTCCCGTTGAATTAAGTGGGATTAGTCAGAGGCTTAATGTTAGGCATGTGCTTACATACCTTGCAGAACCAGAACCTAAGACAGTTTCTGATTTTCTGGAAGTAGTGTGTGGAGAGAGATTTAAATATCTCAATTTTTAAAACTAATCTCAATCCAAAACAGGAATGTGTATCATTTTTTCATCTTCATAAGGACTGCAGGAAGGCAATGGGCCCTTCTCTGCATGCCTCTGGCACATCTGCTCTTTGTGTGCCTTTGAAAAATCTTTCCACACATTACCAGAAAGATATCAGCAAATTCAGGGGGAGTTCAGAGAAGAGGAACAAAAATTGCCAGAAAGCTAATGGATTTAGGAGGAAAGATTAAGCCACCTGTACTGCTTGGGTCAGTGACAACTACAAGGGGGAAAAAATGTTTACATGAAATCTGGGCCTTACTGATTCCACTGACTTCAAGAGGGCCAGGTTTCACCCCAAAAGAGAGAAGAATTATACAGTGTGCCACAGGGCAATATAGATAGGCATAACTACATTAAGAAAGGGAAACAGAGGGGGACTGTCACTGAGTGTGGGGGAGTCAGGGCCCTGCACCCCCCACTCCCTGCAATTCACCGTGACTCTCAGCCAGACAGTAAAACAGAAGGTTTATTAGACAACAGGACCAGAGCCTAAAACAGAGCTAGTAGGTACAGAAAACAGGACCCCTCAGTCAGGTCCTTCCTGGGGGGTGGGGAGCCCTGACCCAGGTGCTGGGCCTGTTTCACCAGCAAGCTCCAAACTGAAACTCCTTCCAGCAGCCTCCTCCAGCCTTTGCCCAGCTTCCCAGGGCAGAAGGTGTCACCTGGTGTCACCCCCTCCTGGGCTCAGATTATGAAGGGCAGCCGCCACCCTTTAGGTGCTTGTCATCCCTCAGCGAAGTCACACCCTGATTTCCCATCTCCATCTAGTATTAATGCAGACAGTAAACGAGTAAAACTCCCCTGCAACATTACCAGGTTAATACTCCCTACTCCGTCACATCCCGGGGGTGAAATCTGGGCCTCACTGATATAACTGACTTCAAGGGGGCCAGGGTTTCACCCCAAAAGAGAGAAGAATTATACATTAAGAAAGGGAAAATAGAAGGGGACCATCAAGAAAACCTCTCAACAGTTATATGTATAAGGCTGCAGAATAGTATCCAAAGGAAACTGACAGGAGCCCCATTTCCTGGGATACATAAAACTAGGGAGAGTCTTTTGTCCAGTCTTTTTTTAGAGAGTAGCTCCCCACTGAATTAGACGTGGATGACTCAGTCTACCTTTTCAATCTGCACCTTCCATGACTGATTATTTTGCCAAATGACGTTCATTTAACTGGCTATGGTTTGTTTTGCAGAAATCTCCAAGATGTTTGTCGTCATTAGAGCATGCTTAAAAATATAATCATTATCCCGGTGATAAAAGTGCGGATGACTAAATCTTTGACAATACGTTTTTAAAAGTTAATGGCGGTCACAAAGCCTTTCCGTACATGCGCAGACGCTGATCCAATGCCACTTGGAGTCAACTGGAAGCTTGCCATTGATTTCAGTGGCCTATTAAACCAAGGTCATATTTCCCATGCAATCAATCACGCCCATTCCCTTCACTGTCCCCCCGGCTCCCATCCAGCCACTCATCCTCATATGATATATTTGTTTTGACTCTGAATTCAATTCATTTTCCACCATCTCCAAATGATATGTTTTCAGTGTGCTGCAGATTTTTCTAGTGATGAGTCACTGCACTGTAGACGTTGTTAGGGGACACTGGCAGCATTGACAGCTTGGAAGGAGAGAGTTAGGCCTTTCGGGGTTTTTTGGGTCAGGGTGATTTGGGTTTGCTCTATCCAGCGATGATTGCTAAGCACAGTAGCTAAACATTGCTTCTAAAATGGAATAGTTGGTTTAAAAATAAAGAGAACAAAACCTTTCTGCATTTTTGTGAGGGGTTACTCGCTCACGTCTGTGAGCCAACGACCTCTTGGTGCCCCCTGGCAGAAGGTCAACGTGCGTCACAGCAAGGCCCTTCCAACGCTAAGAATTTTCGTTTTAAATAACTTCACCAATCTCAACTCACATTTTTAAAAATTGAGTTATAGAGGGAGAAAAATTGATGAGAACAATAAGTGAAACGTTGGTGGGAGCAAGTACCACTTATTTTTAACGTGTATATCTCAAAAAACCCACCAAAAAACAGCTTATCAGCTTCACTTCAAACATCCCCAACCTTTTCTCCCTCTCGCGAGACGTTTCAGGCTAAATAGCCTGTGTAGTTATTAATTGTTTCCTTTCTTTTAGAAAATCAGATGGGTAGAAGGGTCGATGTTAGGCATATAAGAGAAAGCACCACAACCATCACTATGAAATCCCTACAATCAATACACTGATTTCTTTATAGATTATATTATGAGCAATGGTAACTGTAAGGAGTGACCTCCTTCAGCTGAGCCTGAGGACGAGCCAGCCCAGCCTCCAGGCAGATAAATGAGCTCAGACGAGTTGCGGCAGGACCACCTGATTGACCTGCCCACCTGATTGGCTGAAGGGAGCCAGCAGACCAGGCCTGTTTTAAGCTCAGCAGCAGGTCCCTGGTGTCTCGATTCTTATGTGCGCAGCTGCGAGTGTTCCTGTGCCTGCCTTGTTCCCAGCCTTGCTCCTGTCCTGTTCCACTCTGCTCCAGCCCTGCTTCCTCCTGACTCTGATCCCTGGCTCAACTCTTGGTTCCCAACTCCTGCTCTGACCACTAGGCCTGACTCCCACTTCAACTACTAGGCCTGACCCCCCAACATCCCAGTCATGACAGTAACTGTCGGATGTACCATCATTCCATTCCTAGGTAGATGACTAGACTGGTTCAGGTGTAAATCCGACAGCACCTTAGCTAAGAACTTAGGGTGTGGTGATAGTAAGACCTTGTCCTTGAAAAACATTATAAATGGGGGTTCTGCCATCAAGGTTCCAATCTCTCCAACCCTATGGGCTGACATGAAAGCTACTAGAAAGGCAGTCTTTATAGATAAGTGAAGCAAGAAGCAGGTCGCCATAGATTCAAACAGAATAAATATCTTATTCAAACATAAGATATTTAAGTACCTGGTTGAGATCCCAAATCATAGTAGCATCTTTACCCTGTGGATAAAGATTAGCCAGACCCTTAATAGATCTCAAGGACATACGGTGCACAAAAATGGAATACCCATCTCGGGGAAAATGAAAAGCTGATATCGCAGGGTGATGAACCTTTAACAGAGCTAATTGATACACTCAGTTTTTTAAGTCCAGCAGATGGCTAAGAGCGGAGAAGATTCAGGCACAGGGTGGTGATGGTGACATCAGTGGTTGAACCTCTTCCATTTCTGAATTTAAGTGCAACCCTTCTGCCTGTCAGAGTTGGCAGCAACAAGGGCCGGGTTCAGTATCTAGGGGTTCCATTCCAATAACACAATGCAAAACCGGCTCGAGCCCCCACCCAGTGACCTGGGACAAATATGTACCCTCCACCCCCCCCCCCCCCCCCCCCCCCCGCTGGGTGCCTCCAAGAGGCAATCTTCCCCTCTCGCAAGCACAGAGTGTAGCAAAAGCCTTTTAATAACAGAGAAACAATGTGGCATTATGTTGGGGAAACACCACCAACAGGATTCATAACACAACCCATGAGCAAAAAAACCCACCCCAAGCAAATTGGGGCGTGCCCTTTCCCTTTGGTTCTTGAGTCCAGCAACCCAAAGTCTCCCAAAGTCCCAAAAGTCTCTGTCCCTGGTCAGTGCAGCACCAGAGTTTGAAAGTTTATCTGCAGAGTTTTACCTCCCAACCTGGGTGGAGATGGGGGGTGGGGTTAAGGGGCACCTTATGTGGTCCAAAGCCGATTGCCCCACCTCTCCATGGGGCTCCGCTCCGCTCCACCAGCCGTCCCACAAACTGCTCCGCTCCACCAGCCGCTCTGCTCTGCCAGCTGTCCCATGAGTCACTCCAGCCATCCCGAAAACTGCTCTGCTCCGCCAGCTGTCCCGCAAACTACTCCGCAATATATCTTCAGGCTCCCCCCTACTTAACACAACACTCAGTGATTTCAGCTCTGAGTAAGTTTAGCTCTTTTGTGATTTCAGCTTGTAGTAGGGGAGCTTAGTACTGGTGCACCATTGGTTCAAAGTGAATTCAGCTCAGCAGTTTGTAACTAGACTCCTAATGGAATCAAAATTAGCTCTGATATTCCACAGTGGAGAGAGGAGGAAGTGCAATTAGCATGTAAGGCCCTCACCAGGGGGCCCATACCACCAGGTATTAATACCTGTCCCCAGCCTCTCTCAATTCACTGAGTTTTGGAACCCATGTCCCTTGCCTAGCGAGTGCTACTTAGTTGATGGCGAGTCCCTTCATCATAACAAAAGGCCAAGTACAGTTCCACTGTCCTTGATTCACAGAATCAGGATAACAACAATTTATTCTTCCTGCCCCAATAACAGAGAAACTGGGGATCCCACAGCAGCCAAAGTGACCATTTGGGCAGCTATGGGCTCATGCTAGGTGGGGTGGGTGTGCCTATGCAAATGAGATCAGTCCCTGAAGTTCTTTTCCACAACTTGCCACAACTCACTACCAGATGTCAGGGTGGAGCTCATCCTGACTCTGCTTACATAAGTAATTCTATTTGATTCCCTTCTACTGTTTAATAATACTTGTTGTACTCCTGTTGAGCAGGTGGATTATAATCCCATGAACCGTCTGGGAGCTATGCTTGGAGCCCTACTTCACCCCTAGGTTGCACTGAAACACAAGACCCATTTCCTGGAAGAGGAGATGAGGGACGGTCAAAAGCTTGAACATTGGTTGGACACACAGGTAAAGCACGTAAGGACACCAACCTTGCCTTGGCCAAGTTGATACTGCAAGGACAACCCTGGCCTTGTCCTGCCTGATGTTGTTCATCACTCTTAGAATTGGTGTTGTTGGAGGCAATGTGTAGAACAGGCCCTTTGTACAAAGAAGGAGAAAGACATCTCCCAAAAAGAGAGGCAACCTAGGCTCCTCTTTAGCAAAATAAGGGACATCCTGTTGCTGGACATGGCAAATAGGTCCACCTGGCGAAGTCCCCACCTCTGGGATATCCCAAGAAGGATTTGAGAGTCCAACTCCCATTCATAGTCCTGGGAGAAGTACCTGCTGAGCCTATTGGCTGTGACATTCTGGACTCCAGGAAGGTAAACAGCTGAGATCTGAATCTGATGGGCTGTACTCCATAACTTCCATAACTAGTTTATAGCTTTGGTACATAGGGAGGGTGATCTTGCTCCTCCCTGTGTGTTGATATAGAACACGCACGGTACATATCCATCCTGCTCCTGATTGATTTGCGACTGATAAGGGGTAGGAACTGAAGGCAGCCACTCCTGACTTCCCTGAGTTCCAACACGTTGATACAGAGATCAGTTTCCTGAGATGATCATCTGCCCTGAGTTGTGAGTGTGTTGAGGTGTGTGCTCCCCACCCTAAACAGTGATGTGTCCATTGTCACAGTTATTGCTGGAGCTGGGCAGATGAAAGGGATGCCTATGCAGATACTGTGTTGGCCTTTCCACCAATCCAGGGAGTTCTTCACCTGGAGGGAAACTGTAACCTGTTTGTCCAAGCTGTTGTTGAGGAATAGATCATCCTCCTGAACCAGCCCTGAAAGCAGTGGAGGCATGATCTTGCATGATTGATCACTAAGATGCAAGCTGCTGTATGACCCAGGAGCTGCAAACAGTTCCTTGCTGTAGTACAGTTGCGTCCTTGAATTGTCCTGACCAGATTCAACAAAGTTATGAATCTGTCTGTGAGAAGGAAGGCCCTGGCTGCCAATGAATCCAAACATGTCCCTATGAAATGTATTCTCTGTTCAGGGGCTAACTTGGACTTATTTAAGTTTAGCTGGAAACCCAACTCCTGAAAGAGGACGAGAGCTGTCTAGGTGGAAGTTAGTACTGCTTTGTAAGTACTAACCAGTCTTCAAGATATGGGAAGACTAAAATTACTTCTCGCTGAAGGCTAAATGACTTTTAGCCGCTACTGCTAAACCCTTGAAAAATTTATTTGAGACTGAAGAGAAGCTGAAGGGAAGTACTCAGCACTGAAAATTATTCTAGCCCATGGTGAAATCCAGGTAACCCCTGTGCTCGGGATATGTCACTATAAGGAAATTGGTTTTTGGCCCTTGACCTAAAGGATGCCTATCTCCTGCCTCTAGAAAAGGGATTATAGCTGCCAGAGTCACCATCAGGAACTTCTGAGACTTTACAAATTTGTTCAGTCAGCTTAGATCTCAGAACAATCTCCACTCTCCGTCCTCCTTCGGCATGAGAAAATACTTTGAGTAAAACCCTTTCCTCCTGTGAGGTGACGGAACTGGTTCTATCATTCCTAAACAAAAGAGGGAGTGTACTTCTTGACTAAGTGTAGTCACGTAAGAGATACCTACACCGCCACACCTGTTGGAAATGGGAAAGGCAATCTCCAAAGTGGGGAGGTGGGCAAAAGGTTGGAGCTTGCAAACTAGAGATGACAGAGGAGACAAAGCCTTGGCCAACCTGTCAAAATTGCCGTTCCGATGATGAGTAGGTACTCACTGAAGGAGGGTGGCAAGCTCTTCTCCTCTGGAATCTCTCTCTCTCACCATGGAATTGGTGATTCTGTGAAAACCAGGGAACTGAGCCAGGCGTGATCTCTGGGTTGTTTGAGACATGCTAACTCTCTTCTTGTTTCTAGGGATATATATACACCCAGAGACCTCAACATGACCCTGGAGTCCTTCAGCATATGCATAGTTCCCAAGTTCTCCATAGGTCACAAGAAGAGCTTCTGACCATCAAATGGGAGGTCCTCAACAGTATTCTGAACCTCTCTTGGGAATCCCAACAACTGGAGCCACAACACCCTGCACATGACAACTGCTGTGGAGGTGGATCTATCAGCAGTGTCTGCAGCATCCAAGGATGCTTGGAGAGAGCTTCTGGCTGATAATTGACCCTCCTTAATGATGGCCCAGAAGGAAGTGTTCTCTGTGCTCCTAAGGAAGATGATCAAAAAAGGATGCAAACTTGTTGTAATTAATGTAGTCATACTTGGCCATAATCTCCTGATAATTTGTGAACTGAAATTGGAGAGTTGCAGATGAGTAGGCTTCCATCCAAAAAGGTCTTACCTTTTCTGGCCATTTCCTATGGAGCACACCTGGAGTAATTCTGTCTACCCCACTTGTTTAGAGCATCCACCACCAGGGAATTAGAAGGGAGATGGGAAAACAGAAATTCTGAGTTCCTGGGGCAACGTAATATTTCTTATCCACCTGCTTACAAGTTGGCAGCATGGCCACATGTCTTTGCTGGATCCAGGAGTGGTTCATTAATGGGTAGTGCAACCCCAGTGGGTGTCACGGAATGCAAAGTGTCCAGGAGTTTGTGATGAGAGTCTTTAACTTCCTCAAGAAGTACAGTATCTGGATGGTGTCAGCCACCCTCTTCACAAGGTCCCGGAATAGATGAAAATCATTGGCCATAAATGGTGGTGGAGGCATGACTGCCTCACCCAGAGATGAAGATGAACCTGGGATTTGAGGGGTAGCCTCTTTGTCCACCCGAGCCGCCTGTTCCTCAAAGGTCCCCTCGTATTGGGGGTTTGGTGGAGGAGACTGTGTAACCCTAGTTTCCTTGTGCAGCGGAGCTGGAAAATTGGCAAATTGCTGCCAAGAAGTCACCCAACAATCCCAATGTGGCCAGTATGCACAGAATTTTTGTAATATTTTGGCACAGAATGCCCCCAGAAGTAAAAGATGGGGAAGGGCAGGGGCCACCATGTAAATTTCTACATATATGTATCAAGCGCTGATCACTGTAGTATCTGAGGGTACATCAATCACACAGACTTTCGAAGGCAAAGGAGCAGTATAAATGCTTTAACTCTCGAGAACTTCTCCCAAAACAGGATATCACAGTAATGGGTGCAATATAAAACAAGGATCAGAGGCTGAGAAGGCTCTAGAGCCCAAGCAGTGAATTCTGAAATTTCTTATTCCTCTCATCACAGCTCTGCATGCAGCTAGCTATGTTTGGAGTTGTGCCAGGATTTGTTTTAAAAACTGATTTCCCGATAACAAAACACATTTTTGTCAGGATATTTAGCCTCCTTTCTTGCTGATCCTTTGTCATGTGCACTCTTTTTGTAAAAGAATGGCAACTACAAATTACTGTCCCCTACAGTTATCACGGGGGGCAGGAGGGAAGAGCGATAGTAAGATCTATTGTGTAAGCGTGATGTTAATTGTTCATAACAGGTAGGAGCTGTTTCACAAATCCAGGCTTGTCTACAATGTAGAGAAATAGTATGAAAACAAGATGAAAAATGTTTCTGCAATTCCTAAACGCAAACATCGTGAAATAACATCTGCAGTAGCATCATTAAATCCGAGCAGGACAGTTTGATTGCAACCTGACCCCAAAGGGTTTATTCCGTTCTGTGAGTTGCTCGGTGTGATCCAAACTACTTATTCCATATATAGACACATTAGTATTCTACTTAGATTGTAACCTCTTTGGGGCAGGGACTGTCTTTTTGTTCTGTGTTTATACATCTTTGACAAATGTGAGAATTGCCCTTAATATTTTATGAAGTATCTGCATGACTCTGTACCGAGCACCTTGCACTGCTATCCATTGGGGGAAGAACGGATTTTTCTCCCTGGGATATGTGAGATCACGTTAGGTATTTGACATATATAGCCACTAGAACCGTCTGGGCTAGAATCAACATGTTTGTTGCAGAGGTAGCTGAATATGTGAACACAGCACAGTTTTGCAACGGAAGGACAATGGACACAGGAACCTGTGTTAAGAACTGGCCTCAGAGACACAGCCACAGGGCTCTCTTTGGAGAGACAAAGAGTGGGGATGGAGCACAGGGAAGCAGGCCCTGGCTTCCACCTCTTTCATGCTAACCCAAGGATGGTCAGAGTCTGTATTCCAGGTAACTGATAAACTGTTCCCTTCCTCTGCAAAGGCTTGTGTTGTGGTGTCACTGCAGAAACTTACTGAGAACACTGCGCCCAGAAGTGCGGGGAGTCTCTCATAGGAGTCTGGCTTGGCAGGACTTGCTGCAGGGAGCCCTGGAGGGTATGTCAACACAGCAAAGAAAACCCGCAGTTGGCCTGTGCCAACTGACTTGGGCTTGTGGGACTGTTTCATTGCTGTGTAGACTTCTGGACTTGGGCTGGAGCCTGAGCTCTGGGACTCTCCCAAACTGCAGGGTCCAAGAGCCCAGGCTCCAGCCTCGAGCCAAGACATTTAAACATTAATGAAACAGCCCCAAGAGCCCGAGTCAGCTGCGGGTTTGTCTTTGCTGTGTGGTTATAACCAGAGAGAGACAGGGATAGCTGGCACCCAAAAGCCCGGCTTCAGAGTCACAGGGGATCCAGCACACGAAAGTGTTACTCGCAGGAGATGCGTTAACAGGGCATAAACCAGATCCATGACACGTATGCTTAGCATAATGGGGTCCTGGTCCACGACTGGTACTCATAGGTGCTAATGCAATCAATAATTATGTTCTTGGGGGAATCTGAGGTAAGTGGAGAGTAGGGAGAAACACATCTCGACTATATTCTGTTGCCTGTGATATAGTGGAGGGCCAGATTCTGACCCGATGTCAGTGTAAATCAGGAGCATCTCCACTGAAGTGAATGGAGTTACATCAGTGTAAAATCAATATGGGACCAGAATCAGGTCTTTAGAAATTCTCTGACCACTTGTCAAATGAGCACAACTGGATAGTTTGTTTCTGAATAGTAACAAGAAGGTGGCACAGCAAGTAACTTTCAGCATCTACATGAGTGTATGTGTGCTCACACGCGCACACAAGGGCTCTCACACCGTTTTCATAGTGCAGACCCCACCTAATTAGACCGACTGACTCCCGAGTCCCCACGCTTTGCAAGCACATGGCCTACCTATCTCCCCTCTGCTCTGTGATCATGTAACAAGCCTGTGGCAAGTACAGCAATTGCTTGCATGGAAAAGTAACCCTAGGAAAGTATCAGAGTAGCAGCCGTGTTAGTCTGTATTCGCAAAAAGAAAAGGAGTACTTGTGGCACCTTAGAGACTAACCAATTTATTTGAGCATAAACTTTCATGAGCTACAGCCCACTTCATCGGATGCATTCAGTGGAAAATACAGGGGGGAGATTTATATACACAGAGAACATGAAACAATGGGTGTTACCATACACACTGTAAGGAGAGTGATCACTTAAGGTGAGCTAATACCAGCAGGAGAGCGGGGTGGGGGGAAGAAAACCTTTTGTAGTGATAATCAAGGTGGGCGATTTCCAGCAGTTGACAAGAACATCTGAGGAACAGTGGGGGGAGGGGGAGGGAATAAACATGGGGAAATAGTTTTACTTTGTGTAATGACCCATCCACTCCCAGTCTCTATTCAAGCCTAAGTTAATTGTATCCAGTTTGCAAATTAAACTGGACAGTCTCTACGTAAAAGAATAAATGGACACAAATCAGACGTCAAGAATTGTAACATTCATAAACCAGTCGGAGAACACTTCAATCTCTTTGGTCACTCGATTACAGACCTAAAAGTTGCAATTCTTCAACAAAAAAACTTCAGAAACAGACTCCAACGAGAGACTGCTGAATTGGAATTAATTTGCGAACTGGATACAATTAACTTAGGCTTGAATAAAGACTGGGAGTGGATGGGTCATTACACAAAGTAAAACTATTTCCCCATGTTTATTCCCGCCCCACCACCCCCCACTGTTCCTCAGACATTCTTGTCAACTGCTGGAAATGGCCCACCTTGATTATCACTACAAAAGGTTTTCTTCTTCCCTCACCCCCGCCGCCGCTCTCCTGCTGGTAATAGCTCATCTTAAGTGATCGCTCTCCTTACAGTGTGTATGGTAACACCCATTGTTTCATGTTCTCTGTGTATATAAATCTCCCCCCTATATTTTCCACTGAATGCATCCGATGAAGTGAGCTGTAGCTCACGAAAGCTTATGCTCAAATAAATTGGTTAGTCTCTAAGGTGCCACAAGTACTCCTCTTCTTTTTGCGAATACAGACTAACATGGCTGCTACTCTGAAAGATTTTTTTAACTCCTGTGGAAAAAAAGTTATAATCACAGTATCTGTTGTTGCTTTCCTTTCATCTCCCCCTTATATCTGTGGAGCTCTAGGTGGTCGGCTCTCCAAGGACCACCAGCAAATGCTGCACAGTTAACAGTGTGGGAACACACCCACACATTATTCCACATGCTACATACTTTTAGACACACCTCTCTCCACTCCTTTTCACAATGCCCCTTAGGCATGGGCGGATCTTTAAGTCCCTGAACTGACCCATACGTCCAACCCCCCACCCTCTCAAGATCCACTTCTGTCATGATGCCTACAGAAATCAGACACCTAACGCTGGCTAGGCTGTGGGACAGACAGAAACAGTATGGTATTTATATGTTCAAACACTTCATTAAGAAATAGTAATAATAATGCCTAGCTCTTACATAGCTCTTTTCATCAGCAGATCTCACAGCACTTTAGTGACTATCATTATCTCTATTTTACACATGGAAAAACTGAGGCACAGAGCAGAGACGTGACTTGCCCAAAGACAGCCAGCAGGCTAGCGGCAGCACCAGGGATAGGATCCAAGTCCCCTGGATCCCAGAGCAGTGCTCTAGCCATTACCTATGCTGCCTTTAAAAGAATTCAGAGCCACAAGCCTTTTCCAGGCAACTGCGTGGCCTCATTGCAGTTACCCTCCTCCTTCCTCCCACTTGCTGCTTGTGTCACTCACTTGTGCTTTAGTGCTTCCAGTTAGATTCTATGCTCTTTGAGGCAGGGATCCAGTTCTAGGGGCTACTGCTAATGTAAGCAATGCTAACAGCAGCCATAACTTTACTGCTCTGGAAAGACACAAATCTCTTTCACTATTGATTGTGCTGTTGGAGGAAGACAGTCTACACAGTCTGTAAACTGAGTGTGCAAATTATTGCCACCATTTGCTTCCCCTTCCTCTTCCTCATTTATGAGTAGGCATAAGGGTTAGCCTGGTGTCAGTACGTGATGGTCACGGCCTCTGCTCCTACGACAGGTTCCATGGAGGACTCAGACAAAAGGGGACACTGAGAAAGCAAGGCAAAAATGCAGTGTTGCCAACCCTCATTATTTTATTCCAAGTCTTGTGATATTGGGTGTTTTCCTAAAAGCCCAGCTCCTGCAGTCAAGTAACTATGTAAAGATTTCACCAGTTTCTATCCCCTGTGGCTTAGGAGAAAAGTTTGAAAACACAAACTGAGGCACTCTAAGAGTTAAAAAACCCCAAGATAAATAAAAACCAATCCACCCCACCCCCATTTTGTTTACTTATGATTTTAAGTGGTCTCCTGATTTTTTGGGGGAGGGGGGTGAAACTTGTGATTTTTGAATGCTTGTGGGTTGGCAATATGGTAATTATTTGAGGAAAATGCAGAATTCTGTGCTTTTTTTCCTCTGTAAATTGTGTAAAGCGGAGTCAAGAGACCAGAATTTTCTTCTCTGGCCTTCAGTTTGCGCTATAAGATTGATCATTCTGCTCCACTTTGGAATAGGTCACATCAATATAAAAAGTGCTAAATCAAGATATAACACGAAGTGGATTGTCTTCTTTTATGAGTCACAGCACTGCAGCTTGTGGCTAGATATGGTAATGTACACAAGGGTTTGCCCTGTGCTTGTTACATATTCCTGCAAACAAGCTGGTTTCGCTCCTGAACTTTGCAGTTGAAGTAAACTTGCAGCATTGTAAACTTTCACCACTTCCAGGGTAAAAGTCACCCCATGCGAAGGGCCTTTGCAGCATTGTACACCCTCCAACTAAGGTGTACAGTTGAGTTCACTTTAGTTTCAAGTGGAGCACAGGTCTTGTACTGACCCTCTGCACAGGAACAAGATTAACCCTGCTTCCATTGTATAGATCGGAGGTTCTCAAACTGTGGTCCGTGGACTGCCAGAGATCTGCGAGCGCCATACAGGTGGTCCGCAGATAGTTCCCTCTAAGGTGCGCACCTGGGCAGCCACACATGAGAGAATGAAGGGCCACCCATCTAATTAGTGGAGCCACACAGGTATGGCTCCACTTATTCGGTGCCTGGACCCTGGAGAAGACGCACATGTAAGGTAGGGTGGTAGCCTTGGGGGGAACAGGAGGTAGGTGGGAGGAGGCAGTAGGGTGAGAAGAGGGGGTGGGGGGGAATTTGGGACGTACAGGGCTGCAGCCACCAGAGAAAGAGGAGACTTTTCCCAGCTCCAGGGCTGTGGCTGCTGTGGCAGGGGAGAGGGCACATCCATTGCATTAGAAAGGTAAGACTACTGATATTAAAGTAAGAGTTGTGTGCTTTCATTTGTAGAACAAAAAAACTTTAATTATTATTAAGGTTTTTTTATATAGCACTTTTATCTAAAGCGCTTTACAATAGTTAGCTAACGGTATAAACAACATTTGGAAAGATCATTAAGTGGTCCGCCGAGACCCTCAGCAATTTTCAAGTGGTCCGAGAAAAAAAAAGTTTGAGAACCACTGGTATAGTTCAAAGGGAAAATATTTCCTCTTTCCCCCCTCAACTCCTCCAGCAATGGCTATTGACTCCCGGAGGGAAACTGCACAAGCTAACCATGCTAAGGCTTAGCACCCCAGCAGTTAGCGCCTACTCCTTCTGTTCAGCTGCACACACTCTAACTCAAAACTGCTCTTGGCTGCTCCACCATGGCTTGGAGTGCACACACACTTGAAGAGAGACAATCAGGGGCAAAGCATCATGGTCCAGAATGCAGCTCATCGTTAAGGTCAGAAAGAGGAATTCTAGTACTAGGCACAAAAGCCTCAAGTACCACAAATGACACTCACTGCGTAACAGTAATTACGAGTCATTGTTCTGGAGTTTCCTAAAGGGTTTTCAATTAATACTTCTTTTTCCATAAAGATTCTTCAAGTGTATTGTTCCTTTCAGGAAGACACAGGCCCCTCTATTACAATCAAATCAGGACTAAAATGCCCAGATGTGTGTCTCAGATTCACAATGATGAAAACACGTATTTCACTCAACTCCTTTTGCCACTATACAGCCAACTTCAAACAAATCTGTGTTCAGATTCCTGGCACTGGAAGACATTCATTTATATATAAGGCTAACCTGAGAACCTACAATCTATGAACCAGGCAGATTTATTTTTCCTTCCAACTTTATTTTTATTGTTAGATAGGTCAACATTCAACAGCAAATCCAGTAAGGATATAAGTGAAGATTGTCATGTACATCAAATTCAGAGAGCCATTAAACTTCTTGGGACAGATTCTGAACTTATTTCACATTAACGTAAGATCTGAGTTACTCCACTGCAGTCAATAAAGGTACTCCAGATGTACACTAGTGTAGTGGAGATTAAAATTTGATTCCCTACATTTGCCCTTCGATTTGGCCAGTTATACAACCAATTTCAGTAATGGACAGAAGAAGTGTTTCAACCATTCCAAATCTCGATGGCTCGATTTCACTATTTCACCATATCTACCCATCACCTACTTACTACCATAACAATTTACATCATAACAATAAGAAGCAGAGGTTTTTATTGAATCTGGCCCTTTAATAATAAAGGCAACCTTCCACCAAGAAGAATAAAGAAGAGAACTGAAAAACAGAATCACAAGTAATTTATATACTGTAATAATATATACCCATACACATACGTATATACAAACACATATTTACCACAGCAAAAATCAAATTCCTTGGTAGAAAAAAAATTCTACTTGTTAGCAGTAATATTTGGAGATTTCCTTAGTTACACTAACTACAGCTATCTCATAGAATGATTTCATCATAAACCACAGCTGCCTTGCTAGATTCAGACCACCTGGCAACCCCATTATCAGCTTAGATGGTAGGCTTCTGCAGGTGCCATATGATGTGATATGTAACCATTAGATTTTGGTCCATTCTTTCATGTTTATGTCTGTAAGAAATCCTGGTCCTTTTGCAAGCATATCTTAAAAATACCTATATAATACATCAAAATTAACTGAACCATAGAAAAGCTGACATTTTGAATTGCTCTAACTTCAACTTTTCCTGACTGTTTTACTTTGTAAAGGAGAACATAGGCTCCGACAGTAATCTCCCATTGTAATTAATGATTACAATGTACTCCTCTTCGGTATCAGATTTAGCACCTCATTAACGTGTATGGTATTTTGCTTGTATGGCACAGCTGTAGTTAAAGTTGAATTAGTGTTTCCATTATAAACCCATGTTTTCAAGGGTTTATTACTCAGTCGTAGAAGATTTACTTTGAAATGAAAATTGCCACCGAGTGCTTCAGCTTGGCAGCAATTTTATGCCTTCAAAATTTGGGAGGGGAAAAAAATCCACCCTGTTTATTAATAATTCACATTTTAAAAGGCATCGTAAATATATGTTTGCATGATAGTCTTTGACAGCTCAAAAGAATGTCGACACCTACACATTGCTGAGAGATGTGTCATTTTTTAAAAAAAGCCACACTCTTGTACTACTTGCCAGAAAAAAAAAAAAAAGACTTAAAACTAATACGGTTAAATTTCTTTTAATACAGAAAAATCTATGCTAAAGTCATGTTAAATTTATGACACAGAGCCCCAAAAGAAAAGGGAAAATATTACGTGCAAGCTGAGCCCTCATTCTGGGTGAGTCCCAATAGCTTTGTTACTAAAAAGATTTACTGGCATGTCTAACTAAATTTATAAGTAGTCCCATTGACTGCTGTGTCAACTTGTGTCTAAGCATTTGTTTGCTTGTTATTAAGGCCCCAAAGTGGGTGGATCCCGGCCAACTGGATATAGCTACAGTGAAGTCCATGAGGTTTTACACAGGTCTGTGGCCAATCCACATGAAGAGAATGGCAGGATTGGGACCTAAGTCCTAACAGGGTTAGGCCCTTCTATAACTAATCTTGAAGACTGGACATCTTGCCCCATCATTTAATTAAAAGCACACTGAAGGATATATTCTGGCAGATAAACCCAAACACGTCTAAGATGCAACTGACTTTGCAAGCAAATCTGAGAAAAATATTAAAGACAGGTCAAATTCTAGCCTAGCAGCTTGGCAGTGCCTCTTTAAGTATAGATTTGTGCGTGTTCATATATATTTTTAAATATTTATTGTAGAACTTTCTGATACATGACAGGTAACTTCTATGAAATGTCCCCCATTATTGGCATTAACATTACCCTAGAGAACATTTACTTAGCATTTTTCTGTCCCACCATAACATTTAGGAAGCTACTGGCCAGATTTGCATGCAGTTCAGCACCTCCCACTGAGACACCTGTGGTCAGATTTTCAAAAGGGCTTACAGCTCCCAATGTAGCCATGTATTCAGGTGCCTAAATAGGAGAAGAGCTCTTCTGAAAAAATCAGTCTGGTTCTGTTGTAAGAACTGAGCACGTCTGAAAATGCCAGGTTACGTGCCGACATTCTTAACCAAACCAAGAAAAGTAAAACTCCCCCATAAGCCTTCCCTCCAAGCTATAGTAACTCAGAGTGTCATCACGGATCTGCCTAATATATGTTTCTGGAATGGGACTAATGCAGGATAATATGTATGACAGCTAATGCCAGGAAGTCAGGATGGAAGCATCCTACACTGAGCAAACAACATTCACATTGCTCTGAGGAAACACCAGAAATGCCCAGATTTTTCTGTTCTTTGCACTACCAAAGCACTCCCACAAGATAACAATGGAAAAATGTGTTTTCTCCAATGTTTTTCTTCCATTTTTCAAGAGAACATTGCTCAAGACAACAAAAAGGACAGGTCCCTTGTAGCAACTGTGTTATTCATTATATCTACTGTTAGAGGTTACGCCACCGCACCTCAAACCCCAGCTATTTTCCCCACAAACAACACTAGACAGTAAAATGGCTCTACTCTCTTCTTAATCAAAGCCTCAGTGAGTTTCTGTACATCAAAGGCACTGAGATAATGATGATGCTTACCCAGGCCCTCATGAACCCCCGACCTCTCTTTGTAGTGTTTTCGTCTCCCTGGTTGTTCCAAGCATGGGAGTCCACCTATCTTTTCGAAGCACAGTTTCTTGTTGATTAAGAGGAAAAGGACTGTGAGGAGGACAATAAATACTCCAACTGCAGACAAGAACCCAATGGCCTCTGGAGTAACTAGTGACAAAAACAAAGAAATAAAATATTATTGCAACTGGAAATGCTTGTCCCCTAGCGAAGTGTGGTTAACTCACCTCCACCCCATACCCATGCCCATGCCCTCCCAAATGCGTAAGAAGCCAAATTCAGCGGAATGCAGCCTGTAGTTAGTGGATGCAACCTCCATATTGGGCCAAATCTACTGGTGACATAAACAATGGGATAAATTCCACAATAAGTCTGATTCTGCTCTCCCTCCGGGTCTGATACATAGTCCACTGAAGACAACGGAAAGACTCCCTTGACTTCCACAGGCTTTGGATCAATCAGGTGCATACACCAGTGCAATTCCATTAACTTCAATAGGGTTACTCCCAATTCACGCGGGTGTAATCAGGCTCAGGCTCACTGGGGCAAAGTTGGTCATAAAGCATGCATACACAGCCACACGCAAAGAGGGAGTGCTATGTCTTAAGGGTGACAAAACAGCATTTATCTTTTCAAGTTGGAAGGAGATTGAAGGAGAGATTTCATTTTCTTTGCGGCGGGTGAGAGGAGTAAGTGGCTGAACCTCTTGGCAGACAGAGAGGTACTAAAGGCAAATACCTTTGGACATTTTTTGCACTTCCTCCAAAAATACATAAGACCATCACAGATGGAGAATGTCTCTGGTACGGGAGAATTCCTTTGCCATTTACTAAGAACCTGGGAAATGTGTCTGTCTCTTCAATGTATCCTGTTAAAATGTTTTTCCTTTGTTGAAATAAGACACAAGCTCCAAAATCATGATTATAACTCTGAACAATACAAGGCCACATCCCCAGCAGGTGTAACTTGTTGCCGACTTCGGGCCTGGACCTCAATTAACTAGTGACATCACTGGCTCTACCTCAGCTGAGAAAGTGGCCCTGTAAGTCAACATTTGCATGTTAAACTGTAGAGAAACATTCTCTTATTTCTGCTTGTTGCATTCTGCCTGAGCCGTTGGCTCTGGAAAGAATTACAGATGCTAGCAGAAAAGCTTTTAAAGCAGTCTCGCATCACGCACATTGAAATGCCAAAAGCAAGGACAGACATTACACAGATCATCTAGTACAGGTGGCAAAAGCACATATGTCAAAAAGCGTAAGCACCATCTGCAAAATAATTCAACATATTCCAGTCATTACTAAATTAACATCAGATGGCTGCGAAGTTCAGTTGCACAGTTCAAGTCAAAGACCCCATCAAAATGAAACATTGGTGGCATATGCTGATTTTGAAGCTATGGCTCACTGAAGAGGCAGGCAGCAAGAAACAAGACAACCAGAGTCAGCACCGCATATCATGTACTCAACTAGAGGTTTACAAGATTTGATTGAGCAAGTATTCAAGGGTGAAGAGGACTGAATTGTCTTCAGTTCCTGTACTGACAGCAGGTAGTGGGACTGCAGGAGGGAGGGTTATAAACAACAGACTGATGTGGCTAATTAGAAACAAAAAATCACAACTTCTCAGAAACAAGCCACACTGAAAAAACATTAACACAGCTTGGAATGAAACCCAGCAAAGCCGAGAAATGCCGAGGTAAAGCAGAAACTGGCGAGTTGATTCTGATCTTGCTCACACCAGTCTGAACAAGCCGTAGCTCCTCCAAGTCTATGCTTTACTTGCCCTCTTTCCCCTAGGTACTGAGGCATGTAACTGGTCCAGTTCCACCATGCAATACTGATCTTTTGGACCAGTCCAGCAGCAAAAAAGGGTCGGTCTGTAAAGAGGGCGAATCTCTCAGCCAGGAAACCATCTCAGTGTACAGGCTTCCCAGGATGGCTTTCTGTGTCCCAACTCTGCCCCTGCCCCATTCCCTGGAGGAAGGGATATCCTGGGGCAGTGCCCTGGAAGGAGGTGAGGCAGCCGTGCCATTGCACCCCTGCTCTTTTCACCTGCTGCAACAGCCCTTAGGTGGCTGTGGTAGTTAAGCAGAACTTAGAACAGCCTTGTGGCACAACTCTGGAATAGAAAGAGGTGCAAGGCTGGCATAAAGCCTCCTTTGCCCTCCCCCCCACCCCCACTGACCCCTTTCCTTCACCGAATACAGCTCTGGCAGGAAAAAGAACTGTAGCCATGTATGCAAGCCCCACTTCTCCTCCCATCCTCTGACTGTCTCAACTGGCATATCTGGGGAATACGTTTAACGTAAGCTTTCGAGTTGGAGACTTGACCACAAGGTTTTTTAGTGATCTGAGGGGGAGGGAGTGATGTCTAATGGCTGCAGGAGGAGATGTTATTGTCATGAGCAGGACACAAAATGATGAATGCCTAAGGCGCTTCCAATCAGTCAGGAGCCCGGGTTCTGGCCACTAGACCTTGAGCTTGGCTGAGGCACTCGATCTCTCTGGCTGAGTCTCCAATAGCTGGCTTCCATTTTCTCCCGCTGACAGCGCCCCAATCTGCCTCCAATGTTCTGAAGAATATGCAGTCTAAACCTGCTCAGAGCAGGTGTAAATGTCATGGTGATAAACACACCAACACTGCATGTCTACAGTAGGGCTCCAATCGCTGCACCCTTTGGTGGGGCTACCAAGCTGCTAGCAAGAGGGGTCAGCTTCCCAGAAAAAAACAAAAACCACAGTGCAGACCACACCTCTGGGCCTCAGTTTGTGGCCTGGATAGAACAGCTTCTTACTGTGGCTGTCTGAAAGGACTGGTGGGGAGCTCCAGGCCAAGTTATGACTTGGTATCCACCCAAACTGGGGTGAAGCTGCTCTTATAGTGGAGGAGGTTATGCCCCACAAACACAGGTCTGAGAGGCTCTTCTTCTCACACTGGCAAGGAGAGAGTCGATACGCATATCTGCCTGTTTGCTGCCAGGGAGAAAAGGGGCAAGACTTGTGCGGAAAGTGGGGGGTGTCCATGCTGCAGGGGCTGAACTTATTCCAGCAACAAACTGCAATAAGAGTCTTGGGGAAAACCAGGGCCACTCTGGTCTCCCCTATCCCTGGACAGGCTAGCTGCAAAAGGTAGGAGGCATCTGCCACCAGAACTCATCAAAAGCCTCTCTTCTCCTGCATGTGGAAACCCCCAAGTTACTTGTGCTGAGTGCCAGCAATCTGTGCCTTAGTGCATCTGAGCGAGGTGCACATGATAGCATTTGAATGCTGTATCTGGGAAGAGACATTCAGATCAATGCATCTGATGGCCAGCTGGGATAATGTACCCTGTTGTGTGGGTAGCCAAGCTCATGCTGTATGGTATGTGCATCAATCAGCACAAGAAATAAAGTTACACACACACACCTGTGCGCGTATCCTAATTGCTTTCCAGATTTCCCAACCCTTCTTTCCTGTCATTCCTCAGCTGACGGGTTATTCTTCACACTCACGCCTCGGGGCTGAAAGCAAGTGTGAGAAATTGCGCCAAAAGGTTTTTCTGTTTTTGGGTTTTTTTGCACTTCCTGTCCTTCATAATCTTTTGGGTGAGGTAACAGAACAAAAGTTTGCAGCCACCATTGTTTATATACCATCATAGGGGCTTCACAGACAAGTGAAAAGGAGCAGATTTTGACCACAGTGGGTATGGCCTACGTTAGACAGAAAGAGATGACAGAGCCTCGGAGCAAGTGAAGAAACACCATGACAGGAAACATGGTCTTGTAGTTAAGGCACTGCACGGGGACTCAGAAGATCTGTGTTCTGTCCTTGGCTCTAGCACTGAGTTCCTGTGTGACCTTGGGAAAGCCACTTCATCCCTCTATGCCTCAGTTCCTTTTCTGTAAAGTGGAGATAATTGTACCCTGCTACCTGCCAGCGGTGCTGTGAGGATAAACTAATTACAAAGGTGTGACATGCAGACGTATTCTAGTGGTGGAGCTATGTCAGCAGAAAGATGATAGTACGAGATTGAGATGTGCTTTGTTATAGACACTTTCCGTTTTGTCATCCCCCACCCCCGCTTTTTTAATTAAATGCTTTAATATGATGGTGGGTGCAAATTAGGTCTCCCAACTGCACACATTGTTTTTGCACATGCAATTGTTCATGCACAGTCTAGAAAACCGGAGCACACCATTTGAGGGGATAAATCTGGAGAAAAGAAGGTCTGTGATGGAAGTGAGATTTATAAGCAATATCTGAAGGCGGATGTTCCAGGCATAGGGTGCTACAATCCTGTCACTACTGTACCCACACTAACAAACTATCTTTGCATTATAGGGAGTGACTACACTATGCAGAGAAGGAACTGTCCAGTATACCAGGGGTAAAATCCTGGCCCCACTGAAGTCAACAGGAACGTTGCCCCTAACTTCAATTGGGGCCAGGGGGAGTCAGGGAGGGAGTCAGGAGAGGGAGTCAGGATTTCAAGCCTGCTGTTTGGCTTGGTGTGAGTTTCACAGCCATTTTAGAAACACACTGAGCTCCTTCACCTAGAACAGGAAAACACACACTGGAAGTTTCTCAGTGCACCTAAGACATACATAGTACTTCCACTGGCTGGAGAGTGTACAAGGAAAAATCTTATTCCAGTTCATTACAGCTGGCCTCCCAAGGATTAAATTCTGAATAAAATCTTATTCCAGACAATGGTTCTTTCATTCCAATTGATTCCAAGCTTTCTGCAATAGGAGTATTTACTGGTACTTTTTAATTACAAAACCCCCCCATAAATTGTCTGTTTTACTGTCTGTGCTAATTACATTTCATTATATATTTGGAGTAAGCTATTATTTTCCTGCTGGTTCCCATGGCTTTCTTCATTATCAACCGCTAATTGTCTAGCATGCACATAGGATTGTGAGCTAAGTAGGCTGCCGTGTGGGCAGAAGTTCGAGGGAAAGCTGCGTGGCATTAGAAATGAGCATTATTATTAGTGTGGCATATTAGAAAGTTTCCACCTACTTGTATGCCCACATAATTTGTTGCACATCATCCCTATCAACAATGTCACCGCGCAACGAGGCACGGGAGGCCATCTGTACTGAGCTATGAGGGAAGATGGTGCGGGGCCAAATAGCTCCTGCAATGACAGTGGAGATACAGGTCTGCCAATGGAGTAATGAACACAGCGAGGGCCCTTTTAAGGGCTCCATTTATCCTTGGCCGGCAGCGCACGAATCCCAGGATGTAATCTGGGCTCATCCCATCTGTCTGCAGGCCAGGGTCAAGTTCATAAAGGGAAATAAAAACAACGCATGCATTCTGGAGTGAATTTACAGAATAACTGTCTCAGAGGTTTTCGGTAGCCAGTGCTAATGCTAATTCGATTTGAACAAGATCCTGAAGAATCCATACCTATGTGAGCTCAGGAAGTGCTATGGAGGCTATTATAGCAACCGCCAGAGTATGCAGAATTTCACAAATTTAGGTCAAGACAGAGTTTTAGGAGCAACTTCCTTACAAAGGGAACTGCTATGCCAGGGAGCACACATGACTGATGCTCTGAGCCACGGTTATCAGCATGGAGCAGGTGGCAGTTTTATTCATGTGCGTTGCATACACAATGTACAAACACTTCAGAAATAAAATGTGTTTTCACAGGATTGCAGCTCTCTTCTGCTATCTAGCTCAAACAAGACAGAGCCAGAGCCTGACCCTTCGTGGCAGCTCTCACACCAGGATGAAATGGTTGCATAACTCTTCCGTAAATATATTACCAGAAATGAAATCAAACAGACCAAATTCAGCCTTGGGGAGGGAGGATGCAATCCCAGTTCAGGTTGCATTTCACTCAGGCTGAATTTGGCTCCATGTATTTTTATGCACTGCTTACGCCCCAGATAGCAGGATGCCTCTCAGCCCCTTCATAAAGGGACGATGAGCCTGATTCTGTTCTCACTGAAATCAGTTGCAAAACTCCCACTGCCATCAATGGGAGTGAGGCCAATCCCAGTGGCTTTGTTCTTGGTAATATATTTGCAGGCCGCCTTTGAAGGATCATGTCGCTTTGAGGGGGAGCTATGGTTTGTCGCAGACATGCGTGTTTTAGAGTAATAGGGATAATAAAGTAACTTCTATCTATCTCAGGTGCTTGTATAATCCTTGTCACCATAGGATCTGAGCACCTCACAGTCTTTATTCTATTTATCCTCAACACTGCTGTGAGGTAGGACAGTGCTGTTAGCCCCATTGTACAGATGGGAACTGAGGCACAGAGAGGCTAAGTGACTTGCGCCAAGTCACCCAGGAAGTCTGGAACAGACCCAAATCTCCCAAGTCCCAGCCCACCCTAACCATGGGACCATTCTTTCAGGCAAACAAGAATACACCTGTAGGTGGCTACAGCACAGCATTTGGCTTCCTATTTGGGACTGTTAGGAAGAACATTTTCAAGTCAACAACTGTCCCCCTCCACTATGTCAGGAACAGGTGTCTGCGTCTCTCCCTCCACCCCCTAAAGCAGGCCACACTGCCTGCATCATCAGCCACATCATGCTTAGACCAACATTTAACGTTTAAAGCCGATTTCTGGGTCAGTGTTTACCTTGCATCTACAGGAAGATGCTCCGGCATGTGGAGGGCACCCAAAAGCCTTTGTATGCTTTGTTGGGTCAACCAGGAGGACCAAGAATAATGATCTGTGCCTTCCCAAGAGACACAGAGTACGCATCTTCACACTGCCGTGCTCAGAACTCTTTTTCTTTCCCATAGCAAATGTTGGCAACTAGCAAAGGACATCTCAGGGTAACTGAAAATTGGCTATTGAACCCCTCACCTCTCCAGCACCAGTTCAAATGCAGAGCATGGAGAGTGTGCCTGAAAGAGGTTACCATCTGATGATCTACATCAGGGTGGCCAACCTGAGCCTGAGAAGGAGCCAGAATTTACCAATGTACCTTGCTAAAGAGCCACACTAATACGTCAGCAGCCCACATCAGTCCCCCCCTCAATTCCCAGCGCCTCCCACCCACGGGCAGCCCTGCCGATCTGCGCCTCCCTCTCCCTCCCACACTGCCCAATCAGCTGTTTCGTGGCGTGCAGGAGGCTTGGGGGGGGGGGGAGGCGCGAGGGCACGGCAAACTCAGGGGAGGGGGCGGGAAGGGGTGGAGTGGGGGCAGGGCCCATGGCAGAGCCAGGGGTTGAGCAGTGAGCACCCCCGGCACACTGGAAAGTTGGGGCCTGTAGCTCCAGCCCCGGAGTCGGTGCCTATACAAGGAGCCGCATATTAACTTCTGAAGAGCCACATGTGGCTCTAGAGCCACAGGTTGGCCACCCCTAGTCTACATCAATGGAGTTGGGCAGTCTCAGTCCATCTCCCAGTCGACAGGTATCCATATCCCTCACATACATCATAGTTGACACTAATTGTCAACCTTATCAATGGTCTCAGAAGAGACCCCAATTCAGAAAGATACTTAAAGTGCACATGCTTCAGTCAGCCAGAAAGATCAAGGACTGAAGGAGGACAGAAACCATTCACATTTTTAGAGGTGGTCCCTCCAGGTCAGAGCTGAGGCACATTGGCAGATCAGCATGGGGAAGCGTGCACTACGGTTGCTTGTCCTGCAAATAAGTATGAACACTTCAGTTTCCAGGCCTGTCAGTCTGCAACCTTCCTTAAACACTAAAGTCATACCACTTTTTTTTAAAGACAGCTCCCTCATTACCAAGGTACCATTAATGCAGTATTTTGAGACAGTGAGGGGATAACATGCATCACTGTAATGATGCATCCATCAATTGCTATCCTCTCAAAGAGTAAATAAGCAAGCACTCAAACACAGACTTTAACGAATATGCCCACACCCCCGCCCTTTGCTCTTCCATTACTCATTTCCTTTCTTGTGACACTAACAGCAGCATGAGCTCATAAGAAACCAAACTCTTGCATTCGTGCCTGCCTGCTCTGCACATTGAAAGCATGAGGTGATTGCTCCAGAATTCCCACAAACATCCCCTGCTCGTTTCCTCCTGCACTAACAGAGGCTTACCGAGAATGACCCACCTTCCCCTCAAGGACAAAAGAAGAAAAAAGGTCATTCTGGTGGTCTCGTTTGTCTCACCTGGACTTGATAAGCTGTAAGAGAGAGAGGCCTTGTTACCACCACGCACCCCACATCTGTCTCTTATAACCTGTACTGCCACCCACAGAACTCTTTGCAAGGGACTTCTATTAACAAAAGGAAACAAACATTTTGGCGTGTGAGGTTTATTTTCTTCTCGGATTTGGTGGGTGGCAAAGAATGAGCTAACCCTAATTAGAATACTCCTGCTCACATTATTCTCATCCTACAAACGCCAATCTTCCTAGTCTCACCTCTTTGACCCCAAACGTGACAACTCACCCGCAGCCAAAGGCTGGACAGCAGCTCCCTTCAAAGACCTGAATAAACCCTATTCCATCATCAATTGACCAAGGACGATGACCAGTAAACCTTCTGCTGAAGGCTGAGTGTGTTCCCTTGGCAATCTGCCTGACCTCCATTGCCCCAGGGAGTGAAAATGTGCTGCCAATAAGAGATTGCAACTAATCAACTCAATCTCTCAATAGTTATAGGGTTTCCCATCTCTGGATGGCAGGCCGTGTGCCCAGACGGAGCAGAGCACTCTGAATACAGACCTGGATTTTACCCTTTCCTAGCTCTCTCCTTAGGCTGCAGTCTTCTCCTGCTGGTTACATAGTGAGAAGAAAAACGAGGCCAGGGTGTACTTATTAAGCCTGCTTGCGAACTCTCTGTTCTGGGCTTTGGCGGGTGTTTCTAATTGCCTAGAAGAGCCACTTCAGCATAGGCAGCTATGGAAGGGAAGGGGAGGAGACCATTTGCTGTGCGAGAGCGAGCTGAACATCATACCTATGAAAGGATTTGTGCTGTAAATGACCCCACTGCCGGGGGCCACGGAGTGAGCTGTGCTGCAGTCTGCCTTTTAGATGCCTCGCGGAGTTCTACGTGTACCACAAGTTCAGAGGGATGTGTCACAGATGCGCCAAGCTCTATCCACGCTCGCGCTTGGTTGGTTCCCATTAAACACTCACTTGTAATAGGCCATGGATTTTCACTGTGGCTGGATGCAACCACGCGTTTTAGCATGTAGTTACAGAAGGAAGGCAAGGGATCAGTAAACCCTGTCACCCCTCGGAAGCAGTTTAGTATGAGGGTATAAAGTTCGCTCTGCCCTTTTGGTTCATTTTTTCTTGTTAAATCCTTCTTTTTCAGGGCACAGAATAGAAGTCTTAGGCCCGTGATCCCACAGGCTGGGTCTTGCTCTGCCTCTAGTGTTTGGGACTTGAACTTGACAGGGGGATGATCCTATGCATATTCTCCAGTCTTCCCTCGGTTGGGCATCCCCCACTGCCTGGGATTGTTGGCACTCTGCCTCCCATGCCACCCCCACCTGGCTCCCCAGAACCCAGTCCAGCTACTTGGGCTTCGGCCTTGGCCACTGAGGAATATAACCAAGGAACCATTGTGCAAAAAGCTTATAGTTTTTCAAGGGATCCTGCAAGAAGGAGGAGACTGCTTGTAACACCAGGTGTGGTTTCCAGGAAAGAATGTGCCGTGGGAGATTTCTGGACTTGTGGTACCAGGCCCCCTGCACCCAGTGAGTGTGTTCTAAAAGGAACTGATCATGGGAGAATGCAAAAGCCATTAAAGCAAATACTACGAAAAAATGACTGAGGTTACTGGCTCCATTTATTTAACACAATGGAGTATTTTGCTAATGCTACCACCTTCCATGTTAACAGTGGCATGTGACCTTTTATTGACCTATTAGCATAACGAACCTGCTGGTTTGTTACAGGGTGACCTGATGGGAAAGAAGTGCCCCACAGGCAATCCTGGGAAAGGAGGCGGCCAAATCAGCATTTAGCTAGCCGGGGGCTTCAGAACCATTGAAAGGAAAGGAAATTTGAGGAGCATGGCAGATTAGGAACTGAAACTGGCTTTAATGGTTGGGAGAACAGCCGATCCTACGCCTTCCTCCCACCTTCCCTTGGCATCCCCATACGCTGCCTCTGACTTGTCCCCTGAAGTGCAAGGTTGAGCAAGCCCTGTACAACATGGATGAGTTTGACCCAATGTATTTGCTACTATAGAGGATAATCCCAAAGCCACTGAAGGCCAAAGGGAAGTTTTGCCACTGAGTTTAGTGGGAGCAGGAGCAGACTCAGAGAACGCAAATGCTGATGATTCATTATTATTTATATTACCATAGCACCTAGGAGCTCCAGTCGTGGTCCAAAACCCCACTGTGCTAGGTGCTGTACAAAACACAGAACAAAAAAGACAGTCCCTGCCCCAAAGAGCTGACAATCCAAGTATCAGACAAGAGAAAACAGATGGATACACAAAGATGAGGGAATACAAGGAACCAATGAGACAACGTTGGTCGGCATCATAGACTGTGGTCTCGGCCCACTAGCAGCCTAACCATTGTCAAGTTTTTTGTAGTTTTAAGGAGGAATTTAAAGGAGGACAGTGAGATGGTTTTGTGGAGATTTACAGGGACCTCCTCCCAGTTGTGAGAGTTGGCATGGGAAAAAGCATAAAGATGCTTTGTTTGACAATTTAACAAGTGGGCAGTGAAGGCTAGCATTGTGGGCTGATCGGAGGAGAGAGTCAACATCTGAATGACAGATGAAAGGTCAGGTGGCGATAGGCTGTGAAAGGCCTTGAAAATAAAAACCAGTATTTTATGTCTGATGCAATAGAGAAGGGGTAACCAGTGCAGGAATACAAAAAGAGAGGTGACAGGGTTCAAGGGACAGGCTAGGAAAATTGACTATGCAAGTTACTTCAGAGCCAGCTATGCTCCCTCTGAAAATATTATATTCCAATATTATACAGTCTATATACAAAAGGTCCCCTATAAATGAAAGCAATTGTGATTCTGGCTGGAAAGATTCATATATGTCAGGAGATTTCAAAAGCAACACTCAGGAGTTTTTCAAGCAGTGCATGTTACATGGGACCATTCTCGTGGACAGCATTTGAGTGTAGCATGCCTTAAGAAACAGGGGGAGGTCAAAAAAAAAAAAATCAAGGACTTCTAACTGAACTACATTCAATGAGAAGCTACATTAAAATAACTTCTACACATTTTATAGGCTTTTGTATTTCCAGTCTATGGAATGTTCTACCTAGTGTGCGAAAATCCCCAGAAAATTTTTTGTAAAAAACTTTCAGACATAACTGACAACAATCCTGAGATGTTTTGAAACAGAGACAGCTATGCTATGGAGTGTTGTTTTTATTTTACGTATATTCTGGCTCCCTCCAACCATTAATTCTACATTTGGGCCCTATAAAAAAGGCAATGCTGTGTTCTCAACCTAAGTCACTCAAAAATAACTGCATGTATTTGTGTTTCTCCCTGTACAACGCTGTGAGGATATGTTTGCTCTCTGTTTGAGCAGGTGATGAATGGTTAACACCTGTGTTATCCTATACATACACCCAGTGTTACTGCTTTATTGTTCTACAGCGAAGATGGAAGCACTTCTGTAATGATCGTATGAAAGAATAAAATATGTGTACAAAGAAAAAGGGCACTGATGCTCTACATTTGGTTACCTGGGGCTTCTAATAGTACTTCAAAAACATACATAAATGTGGTTCTAAATACAAAATAACACAGGCATTTGCAACACAGGGTTTATATTAAAGCTATATCACTAATGAGGTTACAAATTGAAAAGGTTTGCTTCACTCCAGGAAGTATTTATTGAAAATGCCAGACTTACCTATTTTCCCTTAAAGTAGCAGGACAAGTCAAACAAGAAGTGAAACTTCCCAAGTGTGTGTTCTTCACTGATATAGTGTATGCTGTGAATAATACGACTCCAAAGTCAATAGTAGTTCCTTTGTTTTCAGTCCAGGACAGGTTCCTAAATCCTGATTTCCTTTTGGATCTGTGGAGTTCACACTAGCTGGTCAGAGAAGGCCAGCCATATAGATCTGCCGTTTCACAAATGGGAGTGGTGCTTTCTCTCCTTCTCTCTGTACTAGATGATTTACTGTCCAGAGAACAAGGAAGGCTGCTAGTTCATAAACATGTGACAATCACCAAAGGAATGTTAGCCAAAGAGGTGGCAGAGAAAGCAGACTGAATCACTCCCAATGGTGGCTGCTTATAAACTTCTACCCCAACGATAGTATTTCCTGAATATGTAGTTACCTGTATGGGTATTAGCACTTTCTTTACTTGGTCAATTATCTTGCTGACAAATTTACAAGAAAAAAATTAATTCAGATCTCCAGTACAAGGATATAATTTCCTGCCCTGCCTAAACTCAAAGTCTGGCCATAAATATTTTGGATCAGCTAATGAAATGTATCTTTTCTACTGCTGGATCCAAAAGGCTCGCAATGAAAAGTAAACTAAGGATCACAGCTAGTACTGGTGATGTTTCATCTCAAGGGAGTATCCCACCGGTAGCAAGGAACAGAAATACATTATTTGCCAGGCCTCAGTCAGTCATGACTTCATTGAATAGATCTACACAGCCTCAAGCTGAGCCTGGTTTCACCTCCTAGGATTCCAAAGCTAGGAGAGCAAACAAGTTGCGATGGTTATGCTTTTGTAGGTGGGATTTCTGTGCATTATGAGGTAAACTGTTCTATGAGTACAAGTGGAAGCTTGTGCCTTGCTCTACATGGGCAGAAGAGCATTGTTCACAACTGCATACTGGGTGATACATTAACCAGTTACATGCCCACTGGGCATGCAAACAGATGAATGAGTAACATTGGAGAGTGTTTCTTGTAAAACTATGCTTCGCTGGTACAAAATGCGCTTCTATTTTTTTTTTTAAATCTTAGTGTCCTTTTAAAGGAGATTTTTGATCCTATAATACTGACTTTAGTGCCATATCATGGGTTCAGTGCCCATATGCAGCTGCCACTAACATCATCTGTATGTAGGAATCATTAAGGCACGATATGGCCCTTAGTTTACTGGTTTACACCGAATGAAGGGCTTCCATCCCTACATTCTCTAGGGCAAATCCAAACTCACCCTCACTGCCTGCAGAGGGCCCTTTTGCATCAGAACCAGAGCAATTCCCAGTGGTGGCAACACTGTAGTAGTTAGAGCCCGATTTCTTAAAAAACCTTTCATATCTGGTGCATCTCAAAGAGAGCAGTGGAAAGGTCCTCAATAAAACCGCACACCACTGGGCATAGTTATTGCAGCAAAGACTAGACTGAAAAAGAAAAAGCCAGCGGGATATTCTGGCCTCAATGAACTCAATGGGAGTTTTGCTATTGACTTTAATAGAGCCAGGGCCTGTTTCAGTCTTTGAAGAGCATTCCAATTTCCTGAAGGTTTGTAAGGGGCAACCTATTTGCCAGTTTTAGGTACTCAAATGGCCCCCAATCACTATAGTATCTGAGCACCTCAAACATCAGTATTTATCCTCAACACTCCTGTGAAGTACAGCAGTGCTATTATCCCCATTTTACAGATGGGGAATAGAAGCACAGAGAGACTTTCCCAAGGACACACAGGAAGTCTGGCTGAGCAGAGAACTGAGCCCAAGTCTCCCAAGTCCTAGACTAGCGCTCTAATTATTAGACCAGAGGTTCTCAACCAGGGAGATGTGTACCCCTGAAGATACGCAGAGGTCTTCCAGTGGGTACATCAACTCATCTAGATATTTGCCTAGTTTTATAACAGGCTACAAAGAAAGCACCAGCAAGGTCAGTACAAATTAAAATTTCATACAGACAATGACGTGTTTATAATGCTCTATATACTATACACTGAAATGTAAGTACAATATTTATATTCCAATTGATTTTATAATTGTATGGTAAAAATGAGAAAGTCAGCCATTTTTCAGTAGGAGTGTGCTGTGACACTTTCGTATTTTTATGTCTGATTTTGTAAGCAAGTAGTTTTTAAGTGAGGTGAAACTTGGGAGTATGCAAGACAAATCAGACTCCTGAAAGGGGTACAGTAGTCTGGAAAGGTTGACCGTCACTGTAGTAGACCATCCTAGCCCATAACCCTCATGACTTCACTACTCATGGCAGCAGGGCCCAACATACCTGTGGAAACCCATCCTGGGGTCTATTTGCATTTGGCTGGATTCATGCATGCGACGTGAAAATAAAAAGACCCCGAATGTCTGGCTGGCTGAAAAGCTACATATTGCACATCCAGGTGCTGCACATCTCCTGGTTAACATTCTGACACCTCCACCCCTCCCACTGGGCATCAGGGACTTAAAGGGGCTTTTCACGACCTGACTTTTTAAAAAAAAAATTGTATAAATACTGTTCTTTAATCCCTTTGTCAGCCCCTGGGCTGCTGCCGAGACAGAATTGCCACCTTCTTGGCCAGCCAGCCAGATGGATTTTCAGGCTGCTAACGTACAGCATGTAAACATATGACTGGCCCTCCGGGTACCAGCAGAAGAAAGGGTGCAGGGCTTGTTGGATTATTTTGCTTTAGTCCTGGGCTTGCTGTAAAACATTCAAATTATTTGCAACATAGGACCCCGGAAAAACTGCTTTTTAGTGATGGCTGACATCATCCTTGTGTAGGGATATACCCAGTCTGTAGAGTGCTTTATGACCCCATCTGACCGTGATGAGCCATTAAAAATGGAATATTGTTATAGGTGGGGTTACTCGTCCAATCTGTGATTAAAGTTACCAAGCACTTCCCTTTATAAAACCCTGTTTTAAGTTGTTTATAACTTTGTCAAACTATAACCGCTGATCTGAAATCTTCCATGATGGGTGTCTGCCTCAGGCTGAGTTTTTCTTCTCTTTTCTTTTTTTTTATTTGCAGCCAAAATCACCCAGCTGTTTCTGAGAAGATCGCTAGTGAAAAATATTTTTTTTTGCCCCTGTTAAAAAATTCGGGTGACCTTTTCTTTGAAAAGCTCTAGGAGTCCCATTGTCCTGTCCCTGTAATGCTACCCCCACCCTCTGTGCTTTGGAGCAGAGACTTGAAACGAGGCAGAGGAGTGGCCTTTTTGTCAGGCCTCAATCCGCCCAAATTTGGCCAAGTTATAAGACTTTGAAAAAAAATCACAATTCATGCAAGCTCAGTAGAGACTTGTCCACACTGGGCATGCTCCAGCCCAGGGCTGATCAGGGCTTCCCATGAAATTGCTGCAGGCCATGACGGGTCAGAGCACATGAACTGAGAGCAGGGAGGTCGTATCTCCTGTGCTTTCAATGACCACCCCCTGCTGGGGCCCAGGAAGCACAGAGGAGACAAGAGCCAGATCTTGTGGGGGAGGGGAGGAGGCGAGGTAGGGTATAAGAGGAAACAGATTGGGACAAGAAGCCTTGAAGGAGAGACTGGGAATGGCAGGTCAGAGGGAGAGGGAGATTAGGACTTAACTTTTTTTTAAATTGGGGCAGAAGGAAACCTGGGATTGGCTGGGCAAGGAGACTGGGACTAGGAGCGTGGGAAGGGGACAAGAGCTAGCTGGGAAAGAAGACTTGGAGCCAGTGCGGGACAAAGGAGACTAGGACAGGTTGGACAAGGAGACTAGGACAAGCAGCCGGATGGGAAAAGACTGACTTGCTGGGCAAGAAGATTGAAGCTGGGATGCAGGGACAGAACTGGAAACAGGTGGGCAAAGAAAGTGGAATAAGGACCCATGTGGTCACGGGGACACACAGTCTGGATGAGGAGACTAGTACCGAGAGCAAGTGGGTATGACAAACATGGGGAGGAGGGAGAGAGAGAGATCAGACAAGGAGCCAGGAGAGGAGAACTGGGAATGGCTGGGCGAGGAGACTGGATCTAGGATGAGACACCCAATGAGTGAGGACTGGGATGGGTTTCATGAGGAGAGTCAGATTGGGACACAGATCCAGAGGTATGGAAGAGACAGGACTGGGCCAGGGACTGGTTGAGGGGAAGGGTCAGAACTGTCTGTGCCCATTTTAACACACTCCCTGTCAGAGCCCAGAATGGAATCCAAGATTTCTGAGCCTCACCCTTCCTCTGCTTTCAGAAAATAGCTGTGAACCCACTGGCGAAGTGTCCCATCCCGCTGTAGGTTGGTACACAGAGAATGACAACCTACTACGCTATCAGTTACTCCACCAGCTAAAGTGGCAGAGTCCTGTGAAATGGATCAAAATGTTCCAACCTTGCTGATGACGTACGTGAGTATTAATATGCCACATGATGGAATTTCTGGGGTTTTTTTTCCAATTTGTCTTTTTAAAAACATAGGAAACTACACACACAAACTGTGTTAAAAATATAAAGGCTAGATGCATTCATTGCACAAGATGGACCTGCTCAGGGGATGAATCAAGGCCTGTGTCACAAAGGGGGCTGTAGTCTGTAGGACCATTGCTTTATTTGTTGCAAAAGTTGCAAGGTGTGATGTGAAAGGGGCAGGAGATTGCAGGAAAAGAAAGGACTGTCTCACGGTCAAGGGAGCTAAATGCTGCCTTAGGGAATTGGAATCTATCCTTGCTGCTGTCACAGAGTTCCTATGGGATGCTAAGCAAGTCCCTCAAATCCAGACTTATCACAAGTGGTCACTAATTGTGTATTCCCCATTTTCTGGATGCCTGACTTGAGACCTTGGGGTCCAACCTGCAGAAATTTTGAGCACTCTCAGGCGCAAATGAACTCAATGAGAGCTGTGAACATATAAAGTGCACATGCAACCTTAATTCTGGCATTTCCTAACTTCTGGGTGCTAAACTTTGGGTCCTTGATAATGCTCTTTTAATGTAAGTTTTGTGTAATAGTATATATATTACAGAACATTCATCTCCATAATTCACCAGGGCTGTCATAACCAGCAGAGCCATTGAGAAAGATTTAAGTCATCAAACCGAACCCTCCTGCATTTTGCAGATTTACTCACTACCATCCTTCCCATCAATCTTGGCCTATCTTGTTCTTGAATTTGTGCAGTGAGCTATAATAAGCCAATGGAAACACAAGCACAGAAACCTTCCTATATATAATGTAGGGAGAATAAAACTCCCATCCTTGTCTGCTTCGCACTTCTCTTTTTCATCCTACTTTTTGATTTTTACACAGTTTTACTAACACACCTGGAGCAGAAATTGCAGAAATTCAATATCCTTTTCAAATAAGTTATTTTTTTATTTGTCAACCATCAGCTAACCTGTAGAAACACTCCTTTTATGCCCCGTTAAATGTCAAGCTGTTATTTTTAAAATCTGGACAATAGTCTTCACATAAACCTTTGCACTGTTTTAAAGATCAAACATCCTTTCACCTGAGAATCACAGAGAGACTAGTTTCCCTGGTAACATAATTTGCTTCCAGTTCAATGGAACAGTGCGATCCTTTTCAGGGGTTCAGTGAACACAGCAGCCAATCAGCGCTCAGGAAGTCAGGTTCTCTTTCAAAGCTCTATAAAAAGTCTGTTGCCAAGGTGTCTTTGTAATGTTTAAATGAACCTCTTACGGACTGGTTTTAATTCTTCTGTTTAAAGCTACACTAAAGCACAGATCTCCCCCAAAGCCACAAGCCGTAAAACACCTAAGCCTTTTCATTTATCTGCACTTGCTTTTTTTGTTTTAAAACTAGGCAAGCTTCTTGGCATATTCTCACACCATGTTTTCCCCCTCTAACGGCAATTAGCTAATTGAACAGGAGTTCAAAGGAATATAATTTAGAATCCCGCTTGCCCTGACACTGGTACAAAGACACATCATAGCGTAAAGAACTTGATGGTAAAGATTGGCATCCAAAGGCCTTATAATCATTTCACAGAAAGGGCTAGATCATCCTTTCCCTCTTAAAAAAAAAAAAAAAAACAAACACACTAGAAAAGGGGCAAAGTCACTCTATGAGCCTAACAATGCAGAACCCAAGGCTCACTGAAGAGTAAGGGAGGGGATGGGGGGAAGAGGAGGGCTTGTGAATAGGGGAGAGGGAGAGGACCTCTAGCCAAATGGATGCTTCATGATACCTAGGAAAACCTCACAGATCTCAGGAGATCACACCCATGCCCCAACTTCCCAGGCCTGAATACCACAGCTCTCCCTGTGATACCACTGACTCCCCATCCACACCTGGACCCTTCCCCTCATTCCCTCCCCCGCCACACACACCTCACTGAGAAAGCTAGACAGTATGAAACAGAACCAGGGGATGGAGTTAATGCTGACAGGCCAACATGAATTCACAGAGAAATTCTCTCCTGGGAGATGATGTCACACATAGCAGCTGAGTCCGTCTCACTGGCTATACCCCATAAAGCAACAGAGCTTTGCACAAAGGTGCAAAGGGATACTGTGGTAGTTCCCTTTCTCTCCTATTACACCAGGAAGGAACAATCCCACTCCTTTCAACCCCACTGCACCTTGCAGCAGGGGCCATAATATGCCGCACAGATGGAAAATGCACTCTAGCCACCACTCACATTTTGTATGGAAGTAGCTAAGAAAAATTCCTTGCTCAGCAGAATCCTTGCTCATAGTCCCATTGTGTAGCTGATAGAGTGACTACTTGTGAGAATAAGAACTACTCACTGACTAAAGCCTGGGTGTGCACTTGACAGTTGTATGCGGGTACGAAATTTTACAGAAATAGTTATGCCAGTAAAACACCTACTGCAGGTGTGGTTATATTGGTATAAAAGTATGTCCATATAGCGTATTCCCCTTCCTACACCAGTATATCTGTGTCTGCACTACACCGGTTGTACATTACACCGGTTGTATCACTTTACCTATACTAGCACTTGCTAGTGTAGCCAAGCCCTTTGTGTTGCAGGATCTGGCCCAAAATTTGTATGCATAACTTGACAGTGTTATGCCAAAACAAATTTCAAATCTCCTTAGTTAATGCATTTGGGTAGTCAGAGAGAGGACGAGTCTTTCTAAATCTCACTAGACTAAATTTCATCAGACTTCGTTTCGGAATTTGTTGATATTCACCTCCCAATACGTTTTGATGTTACCATTAGCATTTAAATACCTATCATCATTAATGCCTATTGTTCAAATCTGAAACAGATCCACTGTGCACCTGGTGTGATGGCAGCTGTACTAATGATTGGCGTGTTTCCTTTTCAACTTATTTTTTAAAGTGCCAACACCATTTTAAAAGAACTCCATAGTCTTTGCCAGTATCTAAAACAGCGGTGACATGTGCCATTGTCATTTTAGTTTCACTGTAAATTGATCGTCACGGAGCACACAGCCTGTACAAATGCATCGGTAGGCAGCCATTAACAACGGTGAAGCAAGGTTTCAAAAAACGTATACGCGGGCATGCACACAACACCGTCACCGTATCTCGCGTTCATAAAGGTTTAGCAATGAGCACAGAACACAGCTCCTTAGACTCCTCAGAGAGGAGAGCGCCCCCTAGTGCTGTGAACTCATTGAAAAATGGACCCTTCTAGTAAGAAGCAATAAAAGACAGTAAAGGGAGCAACATCTAAAATGCACTCAGGACACTGTGAACCGGGTAAGAATGAGGGTTTACAGGAAGGCCCAGTCCACAAATGAACTGGAGGCCCCAATCGTATGGACATCAATTAAATATGCCTCAAGGCTCCCTATCAGGTGATGGGTACAACGTGAGATTTCATTCATGATTTGCTGAACTTGCCCACCATTTCGTTCATCTGGGGTGATGTGTCCCAATGGAGAAGAAACTGGGAGATGAACATGTTCAACACCATTAGCCATGCTCAACAGCCATGTGCCAGCACAGGAGTAAGTGACAGAGTTTCAGAGCCTAGGGGAGAAGGGCTTTGTTAAAACTGAACCAGCAGAAGCCACGTATAAACTAACTCTATATTGCAGTTCTAGTGTATTTCTTACAAAGCTTTAAACAGAGAGAGTCACATGGCTGTCATGTAGCTATTACTGTGCTCGGAAACTGTTCAAACACAGTGCAAGCCCTAACATGGGCAGAGATTAATAGTCCTACCCATACTCAGAAGTGTTCACCAAAACCATGCACAGGGTGGGCCCACACTGGGGAAAGCCCTTTGCAAATCCGGTGTGCAGATGTACCCATAGTGAGAACACTTAGTATGAACACTTGTGCCTGGTGAGATTATTCATGCTGTTGCATTTCAACCAAACGGTAATATGTGTTTAACGGCTCATCGGTTCCAGCACGTTCTTCCAGGTATTTAACAGCCAACCTAGCTCATTCTGCTAAGAACATGCTCTAAGGCATGGCTGAACTTGTGGGGGCACCGGGTTCTTTCCCTCTGAACTTTTGCATGCTTTGCCCAAGACTTAAGATTCAACTTTGCTCTCACCCAAGGGCCTAATCCAGTGCTCAGTGAAATCAGTGGAAAGCCTCACACTGTCTTCAATGGGCTTTGAATCGGACCCATAATGTATCAATCCTACTGTTTTCACTGGATGTTGCGGGGAATCCCTGAAGGTAAAGGGCTTGACTCTTTACTGCAACCTGCATCCTTTATGCTTCTCCAGCAGCATCATTTGCCCCAGAATAGAGGGCTCTGCTCAGCCACTGCAAAGATGGGGCTCTGAGACATCTCCCCTCCTGATCCTAGGCACAAGGGAGTACAAAGAGTGCAAGGAAACCGGCTTGCATGCTCTTGAGACTGCAATTCCTGGCTGCCCATGGACCCCAGATCGTTGGCTGCTGTAACTTATACCAAGGACCAAATGACTGTCCTGAGAATTCAGGGAGTACAAAAGTGGCTTAAAGCCAACTGTCCTTCTTCCTGCCCCTATCCTAAGTACAGGAACAGAGAGACAAAGCACTGGAGCCCAAACAAGGCCCAGAGGCCAAATCCCAAAGTCCAAACTTAGTTCTTCATCAGGTAAAACCACCGCTGCTGTCAATGGTGGTTTTGTCTCACTCAGGCCTGCATGATTTGTCCTTCCATCACTGTGACACACGAGCCAATTGCATTTGGGGGAGTTAATTCTCATGCTGTCACCTGGAGAGTGTAGAAGCCACCAAATGCATGAGGCACCTCCATGACGTTCTGTCCTGAGGCAAGTCCGGCGCCTTAGAATGCCTGTGAGGGAGAAATGTCTGTGCACAATATCCAAACAAATACATTTGTGGTTTTCATAGCAATTGGGCTCGGGTGGGGGGTTGCTGGCCTGTCCAACCCTAAGTGTGGGTCATGCAGGAAGACATGAGAACCCTAGGGTGGGCTTCACCCACTCCGATAAGGTTGGAGCTGCCCTGTTCAGTGCATTTAGTGAAGGTGGGTAGGCTGCCTACAGTTGAATTCTCCATTACCTTTTGTTTTCTCATAGTGCTCTGGTGTCATGGGTTGCTTTTTATTTTTTGTTCTTCTTCTTTTTTTAATGCATTTTTAAAATATTTTAAAAATAGACACCTGGTCCCCAACAATAAAGAGCTGTAACAAAAGGAGCAAAAATACCCCCATGCCTTGCAGCTCTAACTCATTCAGCAGATCAAACAAATATCCTGCTTCAGGAGCTTTATGTGCCAAATGAACCTTTGCTTTAAGCTGAGGGACAGCCGTCCCAGCAGAGAGTGATATCTAAAAGCTAGTGCATGCCACTAAGCTCCTGGCAACTAGAAGCGTGCTGTGCCAATTCGTCAGCCCCCTGAAACCCGATTTTATAAATCCATCAGGGTGTATTGTGTGTTCTTTACTACAGCCTAACTAGGGCAAGACATTAATCTGAAACCTTATCTTTTTTCACACTACTCTTGAATCATGCCAAGTATCATCAAAGGGAAAGGTGTCCTTCGCTGGACAGTGACTATGGGTTCATCTGCAGCCCTTGGAATCTGGCTCGGTGGGCATACAGAAGCCACAACAGCTGATGTTCTCCCCACCAGGTAATTCCCAAGCCAGAACAGAGTGAATTCCCGGGTGGAACAGCATGCCTTGAAGCCCTGGCCATGTGTACAATCAGTGTCATTAACAGAAGTAATTAGGACTATAAGCAAGTTCTGGGCCAGGGACAGTTTTCATTGTGTGCCTTATTCCCTTGACTGGCACCTCTAGGCATTCTCTCTATTCTGTATGGAACATAGCGAGCCTTCACCACTGCCTTCCATCCTTGCCCATCTCGTGCTGCACTCTTAGCTTTCAATTTGACTTCTATTGTTTCCATGTTATTCTTGGTCTATCTCGTCACATATTCCCCTGGGGGTCCCAATCCAACACCTGTCTTACGTTATTCAGGTCTTTCCTTCACATATGTCCTAATTATCTCCATTTTCATTTTTTAGTTTCTGTTTCATCCTCTTCCAGAGTTCTTTGTGATTTTTTTCTGGCCTTCTGCTATTGAGGATTTGCCTAAGGCAGTTGTTAATGAATTCTTGGGTTTTAGATAGTAAGATCTTATAAGTGTCCAAGTTTCAGTGCCATACAGTAAGACTGATTTACAATGATGTTAAATACTCAACATTTCGTTTGGAGAGCAAGATTTCGGTTTCTCCAGATCGACTGTAGCATTACAAAGGCATATCTGGCTTTTACTATTCTAGCTTTAATGTCTTTGTCTGTTCCACCTGTTGTACTTACAGTGCTGCCAAGACACGTGAAATATCAGACTCTTTCTATGTCAGAAAGCGTTACTGGTGTTCCTTGTTGGTTGTTGAGTCTCATGGGTTTTACTTCTCGGTGTTGACTTTCAACCCTACTGTCATAAATATAAAGGGAAGGGTAAAACCCTTTAAAATCTCTCCTGGCCAGAGGAAAAATCCTCTCACCTGTAAAGGGTTAAGAAGCTAGGATAACCTCGCTGGCACCTGACCAAAATGACCAATGAGGAGACAAGATATGTCAAGGTTCCTTCCCCACTCTGAACTCTAGGGTACAGATGTGGGGACCTGCATGAAAACCTCCTAAGCTTACTTTTACCAGCTTAGGTTATAACTTCCCCAAGGTACAAACTATTTTACCCTTTGCCCTTGGACTTCCACTGCCACCACCAAACGTTTATCTGGATTTATTTTATTAGGAAAGCGTTGTTTGGAAACATCTTTCCCCCCAAAATCCTCCCAACCCTTGCACCCCACTTCCTGGGGAAGGCTTGATAAAAATCCTCACCAATTTGCATAGGTGACCACAGACCCAAACCGTTGGATCTTAAGAACAATGAAAAAAAGCATTCAGTTCTTGAAAAGAAGAATTTTAATAGAAGTAACAGTAAAAAAGAAGTAACAATAAAAAGAATCACCTCTGTAAAATCAGGATGGTAAATACCTTACAGGGTAATTAGATTCAAAACATAGAGAATCCCTCTAGGCAAAACCGTAAGTTACAAAAAGACATACAGACAGGAATATCCAGTCTATTCAGCACAGCTTAATTTCTCAGCCATTTAAAGAAATCATAATCTAACGCATATCTAGCTAGATTACTTACTAAGTTCTAAGACTCCATTCCTGTTCTGTCCCCGGCAAAAGCATCACACAGACAGACACTTTGTTTTTCCCTTCCCCCAGCTTTTGAAAGTATCTTGTCTCCTCGTTGGTCATTTTGGTCAAGTGCCAGCAAGGTTAACCCAGCTTCTTAACCCTTTACAGGTGAGAGCATTTTTCCTCTGGCCAGGAGGGATTTTAAAGGGGTTTACCCTTCCCTTTATATTTATGACACCTACAAATAGTGCATAAGCCTGGAGATTATTTGTTTTGGCTTGCATGTCTCTATGGGTATGGGAGAGCAAGTTTATATGATCTGCAAAGTCAAGATCCTCTAACTTCTATGTGAAAGTCCATTGTATGCCCCTTGTTTGTTCTGTGATCTCTCTCATTACCCAATCCACTACCAGTAAAAAGATCACGAGTGACATAAGACATTCTTGTCTGACATCCCCTAGTAACTTCAAATGATTAGTCAGTTTGCTATTGCATATGTCTTTGGCATGTCATTTTCACAGCAGCTCTGATAATCATCATAAATTTCTGAAGCATTCCATAGTGACATAGCAACTTCCAGAATACTGTTTTATCCACTGTATCAAAGGCTTTGGAAATCTATAAAATTCATATAAAATGATGAATGCCATTCAATGGCAAGATCTACGATAATACGAAGGGTTACTATTTGATCTATACATACTTCCGTATGAACCCTGCCTATTCTTATTGTAACCTTGAATGTACCACTTTATTCCGTCTAGAATAATACGTGTAAATATCTTACTTGGGACAGAGGAGTGGTTTGCAACCTTTTTTCATTTGTGGACCCCTTAAAAATTTCAAATGGAAGTGCAGATCCCTTTGGAAATCTTAGACAATGTTCGTGGACCCCTAGGGGGTCCATGGACCACAAGTTGAAAACCACTGGGATAGCGAAATTGAATGCCCCTCCAGTTTTTACAGTGACTTAGGTCTCCTTTTTTATTTAGCAGCCTCACCATATGATCCTTTTTTCCACTTGTTTGGTATTTTTAGTTCTTCCCATATCCTTTGTAAGAGGCCTACCAAAATAAGAACCTCCACTGGAATGTTATCCGGACCTGACACCTTTCTACTTTTTAAAATCAATTGTCTGTGCTCTGCCCTTCTACTCTCATGGTAGGCCCTAGTTCAACGTCCAGCTCTTCTCCATCCTCTGTCTCGGAGGGATTAGCCATGGGCTTGCCATTCTTCTTGACAAAAAGTACTGCCTTCATTCACATAGTTAATTGTTCAGCTATCTTTGTTAAGTTGTTCTTGTTGTCCTGAACGCCTTTGTTTTTCTTCCTGACAACTGTTTAATGATGTTGTACAGTGTCTTCACGTCATGTTGTGCTGCAACGTTCCGTGCATCTAGAGAGTCTTGTTTTTCTTACCTAGCACTTCTTTTTGGCCTCTGTTCTCTACGGCATATTCCTCCTGGCATTGTTGTGTCTGCTACATGTTTTTCCTTGATTTAGTTTCATTTTAATTCAGTGTCTTTCTTCTATTTTCTGCCATGTATCCTCAGATAACCTCTAAATACGACTGCAATACAAACAACAACTGATGGTCTCTCTGTTCCTTCGCTTGCACTGCAGATGCTAAGTACAGCCAACAGGAGGCGCATACCACTAAGGCAGAGAAGGTGTCCACCAGAACACAAGTGAGACAACCCCGAGGAAAACCTGAGGAGCCTCACCCAGCTGGAGACTACAGCTGGTTGAAAAATAAGTACACATTTTGTGAATTTTTAAAAAAAAAATTAATAGAAAAACAAATTGAGGGGTGGGTTCTTTTCTGTCCCTTTCCCCATGGCAAAAAGGAAAGGCACAATAAAAGGAGGGGAGGAGTCTATTGAGAAAAACCTCACAAAACAAAAAAGTTCAGCTTTCAGTGCTGAAAACAAATTTTTTTTTCAATTTCAGAAATATTGGCTCCCCCTTCCCCAATTTTTTGGCAAAAAAGTTTTGAACAAATTTTGACCAGCTCTACTTGAAAGACCTGATAAGCGAGGGGGAACAAGAACAGCTGCAAGAGGTGTGAGCAAAAGAGAGAGAGAGAGAAAATGATGAGACGGTGCAGAAAGGAAAAACCCAAGATAAAGCAGAGACACATTAAGGGGGTCAATCACCTGAGTAGACGGGAAGGTGGGGGTCAAAGGAGACAATTTGGGGATGCACCGGGGGAGGGGGAGTGACAGCACCGCAAGAGAGAGGCTCTGCTTCTGTTTGCTATTCTCAACCCTCAAAATCCTGATTGAAGGGATTGGCTGGGAAGGCTTGAGAGATGCAGGGCCTGTAAAGCTGCCACATTAATCCTGTGTGGCTCTCTGTCCCCTTCTAATGTTATAAGGAAATGTATGAGTCTACTAGTACTTTCATGCTAGTGGATCTCATCCTTTATATCAAGCAGGTGAGGCTCGTGCCTTTAGATCCAGAAGTCCTGAGTTCAGTCTCTCCAAATAACCCAACTAGTCTCACTTGGTTAGCGAAGCTCACCCTGAGGTTCGGAGATCAATGACAGTTCAATGCTCCAGGCAGGTTGCCATTGTAATGAGGCCTCAGGATGGGGTACCTATAGAGATTGAACCCATGACCTTTCTATCTATAAACATAAGCTGTATGTTTAAGGTAAATAATGCGGCTCAAACATCTTTTTGTGGTCCAGCCACTAGAGGGAGACAGAGACCAAAGTTGATTTGTGTGGATTGCAGCTGGCGCTAATAAATTCAAAATAAACCAGTTTTAGCAAATACTAAACAACCAACTGATTTGATCTTTACATGCCTACAGACCCACATGGAAAAGTTATGAGTGCAGCTCACCTTTAAGTCCTTAGAATTGTGTTTTTTCTGCCCATTTCATGGTCTCATTGATATTTAGCATCTCTTTGGTATCTTTTTAATTTAAAATTCAATTTGTTGGCCGATTGACAGGACTCGCAAAAGGACATACTTAAAAATATATAATCTATTTGAGATTAAATAAAAAATAGCATTTGTAGAAAAAAGTCTCTCTCCACCATCACTCCCAAACAATAAGATTTAAAAAAGCCAAAACAGAAAAGTCATTAGCATGCAAATCAGATTATGCAGGTGTTGTGCACAAGCAGCAGGGAAACAACAAAGGGAAAGGGGGTGGAATTGGCACAAACGCTACATGTCAATTGATGAACACACACCTTGTAATTTTTTCCCTGGAGCAAATCGGACCCGAAGAGAGTCTCCTCTGCAGTAGGTACCAAAATGATTTTCATTCTTTTTAACACTTTGGTGGCCAATGTAAAGACCATCCTACTTCCTCTTTTATCCTGGTTCCCTTCTGCAAGGTCCCATATGTGCTCTGCAGTCAGCTGTACCTAAATCCTATGCCAGGTCCCCTGATTTCCGGGGCAACTTCGTTTAAATTCTAAAACAGTCGATTTTATTGAATTCAATATGAAAATGAATAACAAACAGTAAATGAGAACCAGATCCCAGGGGGTGAGGCCCGTAAGTACCTAGATAGATTTGTTATATAGCATCCAGACATTTTCAGTGACCCTCATTTTTGTACTAGCAACATATGACTGTGTTTTAGAAGTTAGCAGAGGTAAAGCTGGAAGTTTGACTACTGAGAAGAACACCGTTGGAAGACTTTGGCACCTTGGGATGGTGAGCTGCAGTCTGACAAACAGAAGGAACATCAAGCTAATCTAAAATGATCAGCTAGTGAAACAAGTAACAATGTTGACAAACAAACAACTTTAGGCTCCAAAACGAACACTCGGTGCTATGAATAGGACAGTTCACACCTCTTTTAGGAGATATAGTTGCAGGCTGTGTTCAGACCCTGGAAAACATTGCTGCATTGTTAATATTTGGTTCACACTTTTAAGAGTTCTTTGCAACCGTAAGAGCTAGGATTTTTTTTTTTATTTTTTTAAGATTCTGGAGCACAATTCTGCAGCAAAGGGTGGATTTCAGAGCAAATGTCCTAGTATCACGGAGTACAAGGGGGCCCTACACTCGTGCCCTTTGCATTATAAAGCAAAGTAAAGAGACAGAGTAGGATCTTTCTCCAGTCAAAACAAATTCCCAGAGGTGCAAGTGAAGATTTAAACATTTCTAGCCAGTATTTTGACTAGTGCCTCAAAATTAAATGAGCTGGTTTTATCTTACATTTGAGAATGGAAAGATAAAACAATCGCAAGAAAATCCCAGTTATCCATTCCTGTGAATCCTGAAAAACAGCCTGCTACACTCTTCAGTAACAAAGTTAACAATGAATCGACAACTGCCAATTAGGGTTGCCAACTTTCTAATGGCAGAAAACCAAACACCCTTACCCCATCTCCTGCCCCTACCCTGAGACCCCACCTCTTCCCCCCACTCACTCCATCCCCCCTCCCTCCGTCGCTCACTCTCTCCCGCCCTCGCTCACTCACTCACTTTCATTGCAAAGCCCAAGAAGGCACCAGGAGAAGGCTGGGAGCTGCAACAGTTTGAATGTGGGAGGTAGAATGGGGCAGGAAGGGACCTCAAGAGGTCATCTAGTCCAGTGCCCTGCACTCATGGCGGGCCTAAGTATGTGTGATTCAAATAGTCTTCACCTAATCAGGGAGAGATTTTTAAACACTATTGTAAAATTAACTGCCCCCCAAAAGAGTCCCACTCACTCACAATGAGCGAAACTAAAAAGACTATTGCAGGAGCTTGATTTTTCTTGCCTTCACCCAACTGTCCAGGTTGGGGATCCAGTAGTGTTGCAGCCACTAACTGACTCCTTCCCTACCTGACAATGAACTAGATAGAAGGGGGGGAAAGTGATGCCGTTCTATGTGTAATGACTAGTTAAATTGTTTAAATGTATGTTTTAATAGACCATATATGCAATGTGGACAAATTAATGTTATGAGAGTCTTAATGTTAACATTTCCTGACACTTATATTTAAATATATAACCATAATACTGAATTGATGTTACTGTGTGAATTCATTATAGCTCTTTATTGTTAGGGCGAGGTTGCATAAAATGTAATCCATGCCTCAGAAACTGACCCTTCCCTATCTTGCCATCCTGCCATAGGCGCCGACTTCTCCTGGCGCTGGTGGGTGCTCGACCCCTCTCTGCCCCCGGCTCCGCCCCCATTCCAACTCCTTCCCCAAAGTCCCTGCCCCAACTCCGCCTCCTCCCTTCCCCTATTCGACTCCTTCCCCAAATCCCCGCCCTGGCCCCGCCTCCTCCCCTGAGCACGCCACATTCCTGCTCCTCCCCCTCCCTCCCAGTGCTTGCTTCAGCTGTTCGGCGGTAGCAAGCGCTGGGAGGTAGGCGGAGGAGCAGAGACGCGGCGCACTCAGGGGAGGAGGCGGTGAGGCAGGGCAGGGAGTTTGGCTGCCAGTGGGTACAGAGCACCCACTAATTTTTCCCCATGGGTGCTCCAGCCCTGAAGCACCCACGGAGTCGGCGCCTATGCACCCTGTTAACCAGCAGATTTTCTAGTGTTCTTCGTTTCAAGTTTTTTCACTTGTCCTGTGTCTCAGATTTGCCCCAACGCAGGTTGGGGGTAAATATGTTAGAATGTCACGCTGTCCTTCGTTTGGTGCCCAGTGTTCCACATTATGCATCAAATCAATCAATATTGCCTTGTACACACCAACAGTCATGCAAAGGATTGTACACTGTGATACAATGTGTTACGACTGTGTGTCACAAAACATTGGGGAGATGCCCTTAAAAATAAACTTTCTCCTATAATTTCTAAATTGTCCTTTATTTGAAACATGAAGGATCTGTATATGGGCGTGAGGGAGATTACCATAGCCAGGGATTAGCTCACCTGTTTCAGGAACATCATTTCTAGTGAAGCTATGCATTCACTGTTGCCAGGCCCCTTTGTGATGTTGGCACCATCAGACCATATGATCCACTTACTTTTTGCAGATTCCAGCAGGCACCCACCAGTGCGAAGTACCAGACTTTGCACACAGTGATGTCTGGCTGCTGGCGTGACTCATGTGCCCCACTGACTGAGTGGGTTGCAGTGGCCACCCCAGTGGCAGACGCCGGACCAGCCCTAGTGCACTACCCCCTGGATGCGCTGACGGAGACACACCCCAAACCACACTAACCTACATGCACCGCCTCGGGTGCACCTAGGCTAGCAGCTGCTGTGTCCTACTTGCTGGGAGGGAGTATGGGTGGGTGTGTCTACACAGCAATTAAAGCTGGCTGCCCTCTGGCTGCTGACTGAGGCTCGCTGTGGGGCTATTTGAGCTAGCTGAACCCCAAGCTCTGAGACCCCCGAGGGGGGAGGGATTCAAACAACCCAAATGTCTACACAGTAATGTTGCAGCCCCAGTCCACTGAGCCAGGCCAGCAGGGTGTTTAATTGCAGTGTAGACATACCCCAGAGAACTCAGAGGGGCTGAAGTGGAGGCTCCTGGGTAGGGACTTCCGGGGAAAGGAACTGCAAATTCAGAGCATCCCCACCTGACCCCCTCTTCCCCAAGCCACCACCGGCCACTTACAGGGAGCAGGGCCACCTAGCTGGGGCGGCTGCTACGAAGAACAGGAGGGTGCTTGGGGCTGGGGTTATGGAAGGGGGTTGGGGTGTGGGAGCGGGGTTGTCAAGGTTCCTTCCCGACTCTGAACTCTAGTGTACAGATGTGGGGACCTGTATGAAAGACCCCCTAAGCTTATTCTTACCAGCTTAGGTTAAAAACTTCCTCAAGGTACAAACTTTGCCTTATCCTTGAGCCCTATGCTGCCACCACCAAGCATGTTTAACAAAGAACAGGGAAAGAGCCCACTTGGAGATGTCTTCCTCCAAAATATCCCCCTCAAGCCCTACACCCCCTTTCCTGGGGAAGACTTGATAAAACTCCTCACCAATTTGTACAGGTGAACACAGACCCAAACCCTTGGATCTTAAGAACAATGAAAAAAATCATCAGGTTCTTAAAAGAAGAATTTTAAAGAAAAGGTAAAAGAATCACCTCCGTAAAATCAGGATGGTAAATACCTTACAGGGTAATCAGATTCAAAACATAGAGAATCCCTCTAGGCAAAACCTTAAGTTACAAAAAGACACAAAAACAGGAATATACATTCCATTCAGCACAGCCTATTTTACCAGCCATTAAACAAAAGGAAATATAACGCATTTCTAGCTAGATTACTTACTAATTTTTTACAGGAGTTCTGAGCTGCATTCCTGATCTGTTCCTGGCAAAAGCATCACACAGACAGACAGACCTTTTGTTCCCCCGCCTCCAGCTTTGAAAGTATCTTGTCTCCTCATTGGTCATTTTGGTCAGGTGCCAGCGAGGTTATCTTAGCTTCTTAACCCTTTACAGGTGAAAGGGTTTTGCCTCTGGCCAGGAGGGATTTTATAGCACTGTATACAGAAAGGTGGTTACCCTTCCCTTTATATTTATAACAGGGGTGCAGGGGATTGGGATGCAGGAGGGGGTATGGGCTCTGGGCTGGGGGTGTGGCCTCCAGGGTGGGGCCAGAAATGAGGGGTTATGGGTGCGGGAGGGGGCTCCGGGCTGGGGCAAGGGGATGGGAGGAAGTTCGGGGTGCAGACTCTGGGCAGCTCTAGCTGGTGCAGTGCACAGGGACTCCAGGGCCCCTTAAATAGCAGCTGCACCAATGCTGCCCTGGCATGTGTCCGGGGACAGAAGCTGTCCATGTAGCTCCTGGGAATTGGCGGCATGTCTGGCTCCAAGGCAGAGGGGCTGCCAGAGGGGCTCCGTACGTTGCCCTGAGCACTGGCTCTGTAACCGCAGTTCCCATTGGCTGCGGTGCCCCAGATTTGGGCCCACCATGGATTCCCGGCCAGTGGAAGCTGCGGAGCCTTTTTCTTGCCTTCGCCGCCTGCAGGTGGGGGCAGCATGCGGAGCCCCCCGGCCACCCCTCCACCTAGGAGCCGGACATACTGCCACTTCCTGGGAGCTGCATGGAGCCAGGAACAGAGCCTGCCTTAGCCCCGCTGCAGCCAACCAGACTTTTAGTAGCCTGGTCAGTGTGCTGTAACGGTCCCTTTTCCACCGGACGTTCCGTTCGATAACCGAACACCTGGCAACCTTACTGCCAGTTCTTAACACAAACATGCAGCTAGTCTTGGGAAAACCCATACTGAGCTACAAGTTTCAAAAACATGCTTTTACACTTGCAACTTTAAGCTTCGACATTTTCAATACGTAATATATTTCACCAGGATTGTTCTTTATACAAGTAGTCTACCCCTTCCAAAGTAAAAATATAGCTCTCTTATGAAGTTCATTGTTTTTATATATTTACCCATTTTAAAGGTTTCACTGCCTTTATGGCTCTGATTGGAAATCTGCTCTAAATAGGAAAACTATATCCACAGCAGAAGAATACAGCAGCAGTGGTTAATTATGCCATCTAGTGGCACATACGTTCTTCATGTTCCTTTCAATATATAGTAAATTGAAACTAAATGTGCGTGGCCATCAATTAAATTATCCTTCTCACAGCCTATGAATTTCAATACACCATCTGTTCACCTGCTGTGTGGGCGTTCAGTCATCTTCTTGGCAGCAATATTATTCTAGAGCAATTACCTGTGTCTTTATCACCTGTCATTGTGCTTCATCATCTTTTCATCATGTGTAAAACCTACCACTTTATTACTACAATTTCTGTAGGTAGCACAGTCCTGTTAGTTTCCATGGAGATGATCGGTCAGAAAAAGAAAAAGTCTACATTTGAAGTAGCAAAAGCTGGCGGGGGGAGGAGCACTGGGAAAGGGGGGTGTGTGAAATAAGCTTATTTCCCATATTGGAAAGTTTAGCAGAAGAATCACAGGTTTATACTGCAACACAATAGTAACGGGATTGAGGGGTGACCAGCAACCTCGTTAGGGATCTATCAACCTTTCCAATATATGGGATGACTCAAATGACTTGGAGGCAATACTATGTGCCGGGGAGACCTGACTTCACTTCCTGGGCTGCTCTTAGGGTGTGTCTACACTGTAAATCAAGTGTGTTCTTAACTCAGGGTAGCTAATCCAAGCTAAAAAAGTAGTGACAAAGTGGAATCTTGGCTTTTAAATCAGGTTAGCAGCTCACGGTCAATCCCAGTCTCCCCTGGGGGCTTTAACTCAAACTGTGCACCTGTATAAGAGTCCAGTTGCCAGGTCTTCACTACTACATTAACTCACATTAGCTAAGCTGAGTTAAGAACATACCCTCAGAAAGGACATTTTGTCGTCACTATAAATCAGCAGTTAGATGTGTGGGAGGAGGGGGAAGAGGCCAGGTGGCAGAAATCCCCATTGAGGTGATTGTCCCCAACAGAGGCAGCCAGTTTTGCACTGTCTGCTCTGTTTTATGCCTTCTCCTGCCATTATCTTTCAATTAACTGACTTCTAGCCTGACTTCAGTCTGTGTTTATGCTGTTAGCTTTGGTCTCTTTCTAGACCTGCTCTTTCCACTTGCTTCTTTTTCCCATATAGCTGCATCTGCACATTACCACTCTGCCCACCTGGTGTTTTGCTTTTTTCTCCCCACATTTCCATCACTAGACCCCATCTGCTTTTTCTCTCTCATTCATGCTGTTCCTCTCTGCACTTCCTTTTGGGCTTTTTAATTATTTTCTAGTTCTCTGTTCTCATTGTTTCAGGCTCCAAGTGCTCTCTCATTATTTATTATTTCTGGATAGTGTTCCCTAAAACAGTACCAAGCAACAAAGCACAAGCATCGTGCTGTCACTGTAAGCATCTGCTGCTGCTCAAAGCTTCCAAGGTATGTCGCTGCCAGCCCTGAACTGAAACACATCAGGCTCCAGTCAGTCCACTTATTTTTCCCAGGGACACAAGGGCAGCAATTTCATTTCAGATCTATCCCATTTGTTTATTAGTAAGTACCAATGTTATGAATGTTACATAAGAATGGCCCGGATCAGACCAATGGTCCATCTGGCCCAATAGCCTCTCTTCCAACAGTGGCCCGGTGCCAGATGCTTCAGAGGGAGTGAATAGAACAGGGCAGTTTAACAAGTGATCCATCCCCTGTCATCCAGTCCCAGCTTCTAGCAATCAGAAGTTCAGGGACACTCAGAGCATGGGATTGCATCGCTGACCTTCTTGGCCAACAGCCATCTATGGACCTACCCTCCATGAACTTATCTAATGCCTTTTTGGACCCAGTTATACTTTTGACCTTCACAGCATCCCCTGGCAACAAGTTCCACAGGTTGACTGTGCGTATGTGAAGAAATACTTCCTTATGTTTGTTTTAAACCTGCTGCCTATTAATTTCATTGGTTCTTGTGTTATGCAAAGGGGTAAATAACATTTCCCTATTCACTCTCTACACACGATTCATGATTTTACAGACCTATCATATTCCTGCTCAGTCATCTCTTTTCCAAGCTGAAAAGTCCCAGTCTTTTAACTCTCTCCTCAGATGGAAGCTTTTCCACACCACTAATCATTTTATTGCCCTTCTATGTATGTTTTCCAGTTCTAATATATCTTTTTTGTGATGGAGTGACCAGAACTGCACGCAGTATTCAAGGTGTGGGAGTACCATGGAGTTATATAGTGGCATTATGATATCTTCTGTCTTATTGTCTATCCCTTTCCTAATGGTTCCTAAAATTGTTAGTTTTTTGATCACCACTGCATGTTAAGCCGATGTTTTCAGAGAACTACCCATGCTGACTCCAAGATCTCTTTATTGAGTAGTAACAGAAAATTTAGACCCCATCAGTTTGGATTCCAATGTGCATTACTTTTCATTTATCAACATTGAATTTCGTCTGCCATTTTGTTGCCCAGTCACCCAGTTTTGTGAGATCCCTTTGTAACTCTTTGCAGACAGCTTTGGACTCAACGTCTGCAAACTTCGTCACCATACTGTTTGCCCCTTTTTCCAGATCATTTATGAATATGTTGAACAGCAGTGGTCCCAGTACAGACCCCTGGGGGACACCACTATTTACTTCTCTCCATTCTGAAAACTGGCCATTTATTCCTACCCTTTGTTTTCTGTCCTCTAACCAGTTACTGATCCATAAAAGGACCTTCCCTCTTATCCCATGATTGCTTAATTTCTTGGTGAGGGACCTTGTCAAAGGCTTTCTGAAAGTCCAAGTACACTATAACCACTAAATCACACTTGTGCATCTTTATTGATCCCCTCAAAGAATTCTAAGAGATTGGTAAGGCATGATTTCCCTTTACAAAAGTCGTGTTCACTCTTCCCCAACAAGTTGTGTTCATCTATGTGGCTGATCATTCTGTTCTTTACTACAGTTTCAACCAAGTTGCCTGGAACTGAAGATAGGCTTATGGCCTGTAATTATCAGGATCACCTCTGAATCCTTTTTGAAAAAATAAGCATCACAGTAGCTATCCTCCAGTCATTTGGTACAGAGGCCAATTGAAGGCATACCACATATTAGCACTTGCATAGCCCTTTACACCTTCAAAATGCTTTGCAAATATTAATTAATTATCCTCAACTCTCCTGCCTGGTATTAATATTCCCATTTTGCACATGAGGATAATACAGTGAGGTTAAGAGTAGAAGGTCCACATTTTCCAAAAAAACCAGGAGTACTTGTGGCACCTTAGAAACTAACAAATTTATTAGAGCATAAGCTTTCATGAGCTACAGCTCACTTCATTGGATGCATAGAATGGAACATATAGTAAGATTGATTAGACAGACAGACAGACAAGTTGGAAGTTACCATACAAACTATGAGAGGCTAATTAGTTAAGATGAGCTATTATCACCCAGCCACTCCCAGTCTCTATTCAAACCCAAGTTAATGGTATCTAGTTTGCATATTAATTCAAGCTCAGCAGTTTCTCATTGGAGTCTGGTTTTGAAGCTTTTCTGTTGCAAAATTTCCACTCTTAAATCTTTTACTGAGTGACCAGAGAGGTTGAAGTGTTCTCCTACAGGTTTTTGAATGTTATGATTCCTGATGTCAGATTTGTGTCCTTTTATTCTTTTGAGTAGAGACTGTCTGGTTTGGCCAATGTACATGGCAGAGGGGCATTGCTGGCACATGATGGCATATATCACATTGGTAGATGTGCAGGTGAACAAGCCCCTGATGGCATGGCTAATGTGATTAGGTCCTATGATGGTGTCACTTGAATAAATATGTGGACAGAGTTGGCATGGGGCTTTGTTGCAAGGATAGGTTCCTGGGTTAGTGTTTTTTTGTGTGGTGTGTGGTTGCTGGTGAGTATTTGCTTCAGGTTGGGGGGCTGTCTGTAAGTGAGGACTGGTCTGTCTCCCAAGAACTGTGAGAGTGAGGGATCATTTTTCAGGATAGGTTGTAACTCTTTGATGATGCGCTGGAGAGGTTTTAGTTGGGGGCTGAAGGTGACGGCTAGTGGCGTTCTGTTATTTTCTTTGTTGAGCCTGTCCTGTAGTAGGTGACTTCTGGGTACTCTTCTGGCTCTGTCAATCTAAGTGCTCAATTTGAGATTGGTTGGGCCGTATTTTTCAGTAGTTCTGAGAACTTACAACTTTCCAGCTTTCAAGTGGAGTTATTCAGGACCTTTGAAAGTCACACTCAATGTGTGTCAAACTGAATATCCAGAAAGAGAGAACTTTTAAAATTTGACATTAAGCAATTAGCTCAAGGTCACATAGTGAAGAGTCCAAAAATAGAACTACCAATAAACTAAAGCACTAAGTACCTAGAAAACTGAGCACCTGCTTGGAAAGTACAGAATTTTTAAATGAGATTCCTTCGTGTTTCTTTTACCCAGAGGTCCTCGAAAGTTAATTTGATCATGAAGCACTTTTCCAACGCAGCCCTGGGCTTAAGATCTGCCAAAAGGAGAATGAAATGAGGGATTGGCAAGGGCACAGAAAGAGGAAACTCCCTGAGCAGTGAGTGGTTTAATCACTTCACAGAAGGCATCAGTTCCTGTTCTTCTAAAATCATTCAAGTATCAAAGCCAATGAAGAAATCCCCATATCGCAGATTTACTATATATCTGACATCTTATTTTGCACACACTTAAGAATATGCTGGTGACATTTTGACAGAACTGCCTTTTGCAAACCAACCAAACTACATCGAAGGGCAGGCTCTCGTACTCCTGCAGAGCCACAACAGACAACAGATCCATGCTGATAATTCACCACCATCTCTAATGTCAATCCAGGCTTCTACAGAGCACTCATCCCACCATGTGTCAACAGTCACTAGTACTACATAACCAAAGACAATCGGATCAATGCAACCACCCTGCAAACATACCTCCTCATCATTGGGCCAGATCCATGTCTGGTGTAATTCCACCTAAATTCAGAACTAGAGTACCTGCATATGGCGCATGTGTGTTATTCAGCAAACTAAACACCTGTTTTCGATGTGTGATTTGTAGTACAGTACAGTACTATCTAGAAGCCCCAGGGACCCATCATGCTAGGTGCAATACAAACACATGGTAAAAGACAGTCCCTGCCCTGAAGAGCTGACAGCCTTAGTAGACAAGACAGACAACAGGTTGGAGGGGAAACTGAGGCACCAAGAGGTGAAGTGACTTACCAAAGGCCATACAGCAGGTTAGTGGGAGAGCAGGGAATCGGACCTAGATTTCATGAGTGCCACTCCAGTGCCTGATCCACCAGGCTGCCTAAAATCTCACACCTAAATACTGCAGAGGCTTTATTAGCACAGTGTCCTCTTTCCTTTACACTTTGTAATATTCATACTGCCACACACAAAAATTCATTCTTCTCTCATCAAAGCTGTTTTAATTATTTCAGTTCATGGCATGTTTTCTATCCTCATTCCGCTGCAGGCTCTACACGTTCGATAAAACTTCAAGAACTAAAATACTCTCCCAGGATGACAGCTGGCTGAGCGTGCGACAGAACCCCTCCGTCCGCTGTACCCACGGCAGCACACCCAGCTGAGACGGTGGCAGCGCAGACTGGTTTCGAAGGCAGCCTCCGTCCTGTTCTCCATGGCTGGTGAGACAGTGACCATGAACTGGGGCATCTGAGGGTGGAAGTGTAAATCGTGTGGAGAAGGGCTCCTCCGAGCTGGGGTGGAGAGCCACTACTCTAACTACGGGTGGTTCCTTTGTCATAACAGGAACTCTCCGTGCCAGTAACACCCCCACTTTACTGATCGTACTGACATACCTGTTGTCTCACAAAGTTGTATGGCTTTTTGGCTGAGCAGTAATTAAAGCCAACGACTGAGGTTGAAACAGATTTGTGGCACAATATCTATGAGAAATTGAGAGAAGCATTGCCCCCTCTTTCCCCCCAATAAGAAAGGGGAAGAAGAAAAAGATCCTGTATGGTGAACTTTTGACTCCATGTCAGCAGACTGAGCTCTTTAATGTATCATCTGGGACTCCCCACTAGTCATTTTCTGGCCTTGTAGGAAAGGTTTATTGCTGTCCTGGGAGCAGAGAGAGTCCTTCCGCGGCTGTTTATTACGATTATGGATGTACAATGACAACAGCGAGCTCTAGGGGCATCATCCACTGGACCTTTAGAGTGAAGGCAAACACAGCAGCAGCAGACTGGTAAAGTGCAAACACAAGTGCTGAGGCCTTTCATCCCCTCATCAGGACTTATACATGCACCAGCCTGTATGCCTGTACCAAACAACTCCAGGATCTTTTTTCCTAGGAGCTAAGACTGCCATTTCCTCCTCCTCCTCTAAAACCAACTGTTTAAAGTGAATATAATGCTTATGGACAGCCCTGGAGATCAAATCTTTCTTTTCCCCAGAGGTACAGGACAGGCAGCAGCAACACTCCATCCACGTCATCGCTGAAAAGTCATGGAAGATGGGCGAGACTCCAGAAGACTGGAAAAGGGCAAACAGAGTGCCAATCTAAAAAATGTGAAATAAAGACAACCCGGGGAATTACAGACCAGCCAGCTTAACTTCTGTATCCCGGAAAGATAATGGAGCAAATAATTAAGCAATCCATTTGCAAACATCTAGAAGATAATAAGGTGATATGTGACAGTCAGCATGGATTTGTCAAAAACAAATCGTGTCAAACCAACCCGATAGCTTTCTTTGACAGGGTAACAAGCCTTGTGGATAAGGGAGAAGTGGTAGACATGGCATATCTTGACTTTAGTAAAGCTTTTCATACTGTCTCGCATGACCTTCTCATAAACAAACTAGGGAAATGCAACCTAGATGGAGCTACCATAAGGTGGATGCAAAAATGGTTGGAAAACCATTTCCAGAGAGTAGTTATCAGTGTTTCACAGTCATGCTGGAAGGACATAAGTGGGGTCCCGCAGAGATCAGTTCTGGGTCAATCTCTTCCTCAATGATTTAGATAATGGCATAGAGAGTTCACTTATAAAGTTTGTGGACAATACCAAGCTGGTAGGGGTTGCAATTGCTTTGGAGGATAGGATTAAAATTCAAAATGATCTGGAGAAACAAACTGGTGAAATGGTCTGAAGTAAACAGGATGAAATTCAAGAAGGACAAATGCAAAGTACTCCACTTAGGAAGGAACAATCAGTTGCACACATACAAAATGGGAAATGACTATCTAGGAAGGAGTACTGCGGAAAGGGATCTGGGGGTCGTAGTGGATCACAAGCTAAATATGAGTCAACAGTGTAATGCTGTTGCAAAAAAAGCGAACATCATTCTGGGATGTATTAGAAGGAGCGTTGTAAGCAAGACACATGAAGTAATTCTTCCGCTGTACTCCACGCCGATTAGGCCTCATCTGGAGTATTGTGTCCAGTTCTGGGCACCACATTTCAGGAAGGATGTGGACAAATTAGAGAGAATCCAGAGAAGAGCAACAAAAAAGATTAAAGGTCTAGAAAAACATGACCTATGAGGGAAGATTGAAAAAATTGGGTTTGTTTAGTCTGGAAAAGAGAAGACTGAGAGGGGACACATGATAACAGTTTTCAAGTATGTAAAAGGTTATTACGAGGAGGAGGGAGAAAAATTGTTTTTCTTGACCTCTGAGGATAGGACAAGAAGCAAGGGAGATTCAGGTTGGACATTAGGAAAAACTTGCTAACTGTCAGGGTGGTTAAGCACTGGGATAAATTGCCTAGTGGTAGAGAATAGACAAAGCCTTGAGTATTTAGTGCATCCCCAATGAGCAAAATCTTCCAGAGTCATTTTAATGTTCTCCTGCATTGCACTCCATCAATTTTTATCTGCTTCTCCCAATGATTGTAAAGATGCTTATGCTGAATACAAAAGCTCTTTACACTACAGAAAAGCCAATTACTCCCCGATAGCTTGATGATGGCGGCTGACATGGTTTTGACACTTATGGAAAAGCAGCACAGGCCTTGCTTACGTGGGGCTTTGCCACAAGCCCCACATATGGGGCAGTGTATAGATGGGCTGTCCCACAATCAGATTGTGAATTTGAGCTGGCCAATCCGCTTCCTGGTTCTACCACTGCTCCAGGTGCTATGTCCTGCACCCGCGCTATGCCCGGCACAGAATACAGCCCTGGGAGTGCCAGGCGGAGCCAAGGCTGTGACTATTCCCCACCTCTTCCGACACACATGCACTGGGATAAGACCTAGTAACCTTGATAAGGCTGCTCTCCCCATACAATTTGGGCAGAGTGTGTAAGACAGTAAGGGCACTTCTTCATGGCCCCTCAGTCCCCTGGGTGGGCATGCAGGATGAGACACCAACTGGCCCTTCCATCTTTGCTCAATTCCAGATACTGTTGCGAGAACTAACTCCTGAGCAGTGGATACGTTAAAATAGCATCCACTGTGTCCTAATGGAATAATTCCCCTGTGACTGGGGTCCTAGGGGGCCACACTGAGATCACTCAATCAGGCCAAACTGCAAGGAATGGGACAGATGATCCAAACTGATGGTTATTTTTTATATTTGGATTCACCAAGCCAACAACAAAACAGCTTCTACAACACCTTACTGGTTACCCAGAAATACAGTTCCCTTAAAGCAACCCAGCCTTGAGCTCCCACCCAGACAGCCAAGTCATATATGATGAGGATTGCTGAAAATCTTGTTCATCATATAAAAAGTTCTACCAGTCCCAAAGGATCGGACACATTACCCACCAGGTCAGTGAATATCTAAGATCTTACCCAAATACACGCTTACAGCCAATTCTTATTAACTAAACTAAGATTTATTAAAAAAGAGTATTGGTTAAAAGATCATCATACATACAGATATGAATAAAGTTCTTAGGTCAGTTTCATAGTAGAGATGGTGAGCTTTAGAGCTGCAAAGAGCTCTTTCAGAATAAGTTCCCTAAATTATAGTCCAATATCAGGGTGATCCAGTCTGGAGCTGGCGACCTCAGTCTTGAGACTCAAACTTCCCCTGATGAAGCTTAAGCAAATCTGAGATAACAGGATCAGAGCCCAAGAATTTTTTTAATAATTCTCTAGCAACCTCCTGACAGCAGGAAAATAATAGGTGAAGCATTGTGGCTTTGAAGTAGACCTATTTCCTAAGCATCACTGTTAATTAGCTACGTGGATTAGCATAAGGCAACTGCACATCTCCTGCCATTTACAGATTGTTTACTACAAACTTCAAAGAGAAATAAAGTCAATGATACTACTACATGTACGGTTCATCTAAATGTTAACATCTCCTTTTGAACTCTGAATTAACAGAATACTGGACAGAAAGGAACAGTTTCGTGACACTGTCAACCTCTAACAATATATATGTAAAGACACACAAAACACAATCATTATCTACTAATGTTCTCCAAAGGTTCAATCTGCGTCAATTAGCCCGCTAATTGTGTAACCCTTTCTGGCCCTGTTTCACATCCCCTAATGCTGCTATCAATTTCAGACGGGTGTCCAGATTTTAGGTGTGTTGAGCAAGGCCTTTGTGCAATGGGGAGAAATGGTCCGCTATTAGCTTTCCTATTAGCTAAAAGGGATAGTGTCATATTGAACATCACAGTCCAGACCTGCATCTGGATCAGTGGAGCTCCATTAATGTCAAGAAACTATGCTGGTTTACAGCAAATGAAATTATATCAAACTTTTCCCTACTTGGGTTATTAAATCAAATAACTTTAAAAATCCAATGTATTTGTCACTATTCCTGCTTTGTTCGCTCTGCATTTCTCTCTACCTGAATAATGAAAATCACTCATTTTTATTTACAGTCCACTTCACTTTCTGGTTCTCAGTGCTAGTGGTTTGGGTTTCAGACACTGAAGGGGATGTTTATTTGTTCAAATCAAACCAATTATGCTGAAATATACTATAATTTTAAATTCCTAAGAACTTTTCTTTTGGTGTTAAGTTTTGGAAAAGATTTAGTGTTTTGTAAAAACAACTGGCTGATCTGTTTTCTATTGACTGGGAAGAAAGGTAGCCTGTGAAAATTAGAAAACGCAGTTTTTAAAAAATTGAGAATCCAATTTAGAGTTTTAAATTGTGAGAGGAAATTAAAGTGATTTTCACCTATTTTACTCATTGGTGATGAATATCATGTGTGTCAAGCAAGCCAGAAATGTTCTGAGAACTCTAGAGAAAATTCATAGGATGGAAAAAGAGTCTAGAAGCACAACATAGCATGAGGTCCTCTCCCTTCCCCAGTCATTAAGAGTATGTCTACACAGCAATCCAAGACCTGCAGCACGGCTCACCCAGGTCAGCTGACTCAGGCTCAAGCTATGGGGCTAAAAGTTGCAGTATAGACATTCTGGCTCAGGCTGGAGACTGAGCTCTGAAACCTGGTGAGGGGGGTGGGTCCCAAGTCCTGAGACCCACCCCCTTGGCTGGGTTTTAGAACCCAGGCTCCAGCCCAAACCCAAACGTCTACACTGCCATTTTTAGCCCTGCAGCCCCAGCCCAAGTCAATTGGCCCAGTCTCCAAGACTTGGTGCATCTGGCTTTGGATTGCACTGTAGATGTAGCTTAAGGGACTGTCTACAGGGGACAACTCAGGAAAATTAATCCCAACTACCAAAAAAAAAGTGTGAATTTAAAGCAGATTCGTTGAACTGCATTAAACCCCTATGTCCATCATTCAGAATTAAAGATAAAATATTAAGCTAAGCCATACTGTGGCCTCTTCAGTTCTAAGGGGAGTGTCCACACAGGGGTTTAAATCCACAAGGAACGGGGCTCTTCGAGGCTCAGTCCACAGCGACCCCTCTGGCCAAATGAATATATCCAGACCCCGCACTCAGAAGAGTCTGCTCTGCTGAGGCCCCAATCATGGCAAACATATACACGATTAACTTTAACCACAAGAATAGTCCCCCTGACTTCAATGCTTAAAGATAAACATGTGCACAAGAGAAACCTAATAGGGGAAATGGCAAAAGCCCACAGGGCCCAAAGAGGATTTTATGCATTAACTTGGGATGGGAAAAGAATGTGGCAGTGACTTTCCAACAGTCCACAAAACAGCTTGTTAAACAGAAAGCCAACCACACTGTTTCTGAAGTAACAGAACAGTATCCCCCTTTAAACAGTTTGTGAGCCCTCTTTTGCTCTTTTACACAACCAGGAACATTCCATCCTAATTCCCTAGCTAATCTCCAAGTTTGGAGAGGAGCCAAGATATATCCCTGCTACAGGTGAATCACAAGTATGTAGCAAGACAAGGAAGATATCCATATCAAATCCACCTGCTCTGAGATTGTGAACATTAATGGATATCAACCATATACTGACTTACGAACTACATGGATGACAAGTATTTCTTTTTCAGCACACCCTTATTGGGTTTGGATGTTCATCCATCAACAGATTCAGCCACATTTGGCAGTAAGATGCATGAAGCTATTATTCTTTGTCTCCGTGTGTGTGCATGAGCTCTTACCCCTCTAGCTCAACAAGAGGCAGTCAGAGGCACTTTTAAAAGGACTATACATGAATAATGCAATTACCGTATATTGTCTAACTGAAATCGCAGGTTTTGTGGGTATTAGATGGGCTGGATGGATGCACTACAAGGTGGGTAGAAAGTTGGCTAGATTGTCGGGCTCAACGGGTAGTGATCAATGGCTCCATGTCTAGTTGGCATCCGGTATCTAGCGGAGTGCCCCAAGGGTCGGTCCTGGGGCCGGTTTTGTTCAATATCTTCATTAATGATCTGGAGGATGGTGTGGATTGCACCCTCAGCAAGTTTGCAGATGACACTAAACTGGGAGGAGTGGTAGATACGCTGGAGGGTAGGGATAGGATACAGAGGGACCTAGACAAATTGGAGGATTGGGCCAAAAGAAATCTGACGAGGTTCAACAAGGACAAGTGCAGAGTCCCGCACTTAGGACGGAAGAATCCAATGCACAGCTACAGACTAGGGACCGAATGGCTAGGCAGCAGTTCTGCAGAGAAGGACCTAGGGGTGACAGTGGACGAGAAGCTGGATATGAGTCAACAGTGTGCCCTTGTTGCCAAGAAGGCCAATGGCATTTTGGGGTGTATAAGAAGGGGCATTGCCAGCAGATCGAGGGACGTGATCATTCCCCTCTATTCGACACTGGTGAGGCCTCATCTGGAGTACTGTGTCCAGTTTTGGGCCCCACACTACAAGAAGGATGTGGAGAAATTGGAGAGAGTCCAGCGAAGGGCAACAAAAAATGATTAGGGGACTGGAACACATGAGTTATGAGGAGAGGCTGAGGGAACTGGGATTGTTTAGTCTGCAGAAGAGAAGAATGAGGGGGGATTTGATAGCTGCTTTCAACTACCTGAAAGGTAGATCCAAAGAGGATGGATCTAGACTATTCTCAGTGATAGCAGATGACAGGACAAGGAGTAATGGTCTCAAGTTGCAGTGGGGGAGGTTTAGGTTGGATATTAGGAAAAACTTTTTCACTAGGAGGGTAGTGAAACACTGGAATGCGTTACCTAGGGAGGTGGTGGAATCCCCTTCCTTAGAAGTTTTTAAGGTCAGGCTTGACAAAGCCCTGGCTGAGATGATTTAGTTGGGATTGGTCCTGCTCTGGGCAGGGGGTTGGACTAGCTGGCCTCCAGAGGTCCCTTCCAACTCTGTTATTCTAGGATTCTATTCTTTGATCCATCCACCTCTTCAGAACTATCAGGGAGAATGGGAACACAGGACACAGATCCCCACCCTCACCCCAGAAAATAAACTTACTACCCCTAAAAAAGAGGTAACTGATTCTCCCCAGCCACCAAGAAAAGTGAAGGAACTCAGGTGTGGGTTCTCCTGTTCTGTCCTACAGCAGTGGAGGATGTGGGGGTTACAGCAGCCACAGCCTACTCAGGCCCTGTGTGATGAGAGAAGCCAGGATCCCAGAAGGCTGGTATACTGTGGAAGAGAAAGAAGCTAATTTGCTTGAGCTCCCAAACCCCATCCTTAGCAGATTTGCCTGTCATTCCTATGGCGAGAGGGCATACGTGGTCCTTTCATTTGAAGGATCAACCAGCCATGTCAGGGCAGTAAGAGGCTACCTATTAGAGCTAGCCAAAACATTTCAACCATAACTCTTTTTTTATGAAAAAGGTTTCTGTGTCACCATATCTGCATTTCACAAATTGGTGTCCACGTTGCTCAATTGTAAGGGAAAAAATCTGAAGAAAATCAAAATGTTTCATTTTGACAATTTCTAAAAGAAGCATTTTTTATTTCAGTTCAAAACAGCTTTGTTTCAAAATTTCCTTTAATTTTCTTTTTAAAAATTCAAGAAGTTTAAAAATGCTTGAAATCATAATGAAATGTTTCCAGTCCAGCAAAACATTTTGTTCGATCCAAATCCCCACTACCACCCCCCAATGAACCAAAAAAACGAAAATCAGTTATTCTCCCAGCTCTACTACTAACCTCTCATAACTACATGAACCAGACCTAGAATTTGGCTCTAAATATCCTTAGGAGTACCTGGGCATATTGAACGGATGCCTTGTGATTTGAAATGCGTGCCCGGAGTATCACATGTAGCTATGATGCATCATTGGGCCACTACATGAATGACAATTCCTGCAACCTAACATCCCTCTCCAACCAAGAAGGCATCTAGCAAGGTGAAAGCTATGATCTGCTAATATTAAGCCTAGCCCCTCTCTACAAGAGGATGGCCTGGGATTCTCCCGACAAAATTTTGGTGGCCTCAGAGTACGGCCACCAACTCTTGCTGGTGGCCGCTCTGACAAAATTTAGGAAAAACAATTAAATATGCACACATACATGTCCAAATCATTGTAATCTATTTATATGGGGTGGAGCCCCAGCCCAGAGCCCGACAGCTGAAGCTGAGGGGGCAGAAGCACCACCCCTGGAGTCCCACCGCTAAAGCCCTCTCCCAGAGCCACTGGCACTGCAGGGAGGGGACGCTGCTCTGTCCCTCCCCCATCTTTGCCCAGGAGGCTCTCTTGTGGCTGCAAGAAAACCCCCTGATGGCCGCATTTGGGAAACGCTGGCATAGACCTCCAGACATCATGATGCACCACACCAGGCTACACAACTGGAAACATCAGAGTGTTATTTTGGTAGACACAACCTGAATAGCTGGTTTGTATCACAAGTGAAAATTATGAGTTTATTTGGACAAAAACACACAGCTCCTAACCCCTTTTCACGCTGGCTGTATTATTTTATTTTAAAATTGTACACATTTTCGTAGACCTATAACAAGAGGGATAAAAGCATTTTCAGAGTGTAATTGGAAACGTATGTCATTTTTTTCACCAATTTAAAATTTCTGTCAAAAATGAAAATTTTAATTTTGTTCCAAAAATTAATGTTTATTTTAGACCAGTTCTCATAGTCAGGCTGCTTCAAATATAAACTGAGTTACATCACTACTGTACTGCCCTCTGGGGGCATATTGTATAGTTACATCATTTTAGCACAGACACAAAGATCAGCTATCTTAACATAAGCATTACAGAAGGCAGTGCAGCCTATTGTCGCTATAAAAAGGGGCTAGCAATTGAGACAAGGGTTCAAATCCCAACTCTTTTAGTGACTCGGTGTGACTTTGGGCAAATCTCTACCTCAGATACCCCTCTTTGTAAATTTGACATAACATTGCCCAGTGAGGAGCTGCAAGGCAGGGGTTTAAAATGCTTGAAATAAAAATGCTCCTATCACTCTGATCTTTATTAGCTCATTGTTTCCTTGCACTCCCGTCTGTCTGTATCCATCTGTTATCTCGTCTTATACTTACTCTGTAAGCTCTTTGGGGCAGGGACTGTCTTTGTGTTCTGTGTTTGTACAGAACCCAGCCCAGTGGGGTCCATGATTGGGGCTCCCAAGTACTACAGGAACACAAATACATTATTATATTTTTTCTACTCCCTCCCTTCCCTCAAAACTGACAGGAAGTGGAAACAAAGGTTAAAGGACATTGAAGTTATTTCTGTAACACAGGTCAAGGGATTACATCTGCCCTGCAAGTGGCCACATATTGTGGTTTGAATTGTGGTAGTACATGAAGGCCCTAATTGAGATCAGAGCTCCATTACAAAAAAGTAAGCGACTGTGCCTGCCTCAAGGAGCTTCAAACCTTAAGAGGACAAAAGGCCCATGAAAAGAGGAAGAACTGGATACAACAGACAAGCCAAGTTGTCAAGGTTATGATAGAAGCATGTTTTAGTTCCATTTCTTTCTCCCCACTTCCCCAGGACAGATGACATACAAATGGAGTGGGAGATAGTTAGCAAAATATATACTATATACACACACCCACTTTAATACATATTATATACACTGCCTATACCTGACAGCCTTCAGCCTGCCCTTTGCCTGCTGGCCTATGGATTGTGGCATCACAGCAGAAGTGGGTTGAGAAAAGAGTTGAAGAAGAGGGCCTGGGCCTCGCGAATCAAGGCAGGGAGAGAGTCCCACACATAAGGGGCAGTGTGGACAAAGGGACAGAAATATCTGTGCCAGAAGCCGACAGACAGGATAAGTGTTAGAAATGATGCAATAGAAGACCACCACCAACCACCCCTCCCTCTCAAAAAAAAAAAAAAAAAAAAAGAAGAAGAAGAAAAACAGGGAAGGGCAGAGTCGCAAAGGGCCCTGAAAGTCAGGACACATCATGTACAAACACAACCACGTGAAGCCGTCCTCTTCCTGGAGAGAGTGTCATGGATGGTGCCCAGACCAACAGCTGTGTGGCAATGGTAATATCAGGGTAACTGTCCTTAGGGAGCACACTGAGCAGTCTTAGTGCATGTCCCACAGGAGGGAGTGGGACATAATCAGGAACAAAAATTGAAAGGAGGCCACCTGGCTCTTAGAAGAAGTCTTTGTCGCTGAAAGTTCCATTCTGGACCTGGAGGATTGAGTCCTGGTCCTTGCCTGAGCTCCATGATAGAGTAACTCTTTCTCTGGGCCACAATGAGCCATCAGCCTTACACTTCGCAGTACAGCAGAATGCACAGTCACACACTTGTGTCTAAGCCCCTGTTGTCTGGAGTGGCTCACAACCGAGAATACCAACCTCAGAGCAGACTGTTTAGAAGCAGAGCACAAACCCCAAACTGGCTGTGAGTTCTATAATTAAATGTCACCAACCAAATAACAAGTGTAAACTCCTCAGGCACTATAACAGCTTAAAATGGAGTCACAGACTGTCCCCTTGGGCATTCCAATCTATCTAACCACCCAGGCAAGACTGACTCTGTGATAGATGGTCACTTTACACCAAAGATCACAAAATATTCAGGTTATCCAGTCCTGAAAGGCCAGTCACTTACCCCAAGTCAATCTGCACCTTAGATCTCACAAAGGCAACACTTGTACCCAATCCTGAAATAAACTAACTAAAGATTTAACTAGAAAAAACAAAATGGGAGTTATTTATAAGGTTAAAATAATAAAACACACACACACAAATAAGTTGCTGTCTTAGGTTTCAGATGGTGAGAGATCTGCTGAAATATGCCAGCTCTAAATGTCCATTAGGGATCTCCTTCTTCAGTTTAGGTAACTTTGCCCCTTTGAGTTCAAACACCATAAAATGATCCTAATTCCTTATGGTCAGGAATTTTTATCTCCCTAGAGTCCAACCTGATGGGATCAGCACTTCTGCATGCAACCTCCTCATAGGTGGGTATGGGGAGCAATCAACAAAGTCTTTGTTCCACAACAGTCCTTCTTGAGGGCCAGGAGATAATGCCTTCTGTAGGAACCCTGCATTTTCCGTTAGGTGATGTTTGTTTCTCATTTGGTGAGTTACACTGTTCTAAATTGTAAATTGTTCTGGAACTAACACTTAAGTAGTACCGTACAGTGTTGGAGACAGGTATTAGCTCTCTCAGCATACGCACAGTGTGCCCCGCCATTTGATAGCAATGTCATCAGCCAGGTGAAGAGCTGGCAGCCAGACATCAAAGTAAGTCAGTGGGAACTCATCAAGGATGTGCGACAGTCTGAAGTTGACTGCATCTACATCACGGGTCGTTAGAGAAACCCCATTTGAAGAAACTAGCCACAGAACTGTAGAAAACCGGTTCAGGAATGACCACAGGTGCCTTGGCAGATCAAAACCTGGTGGACAGATGTCTGGGTCAGTGAAAAGAAGTGATTAACAACCGTCATTGCTGACCACTCATTATACCAAGCAGATTCCACCATCAGACATTATCAGTAGGATTAATACAGGCAGCATCCTACAAGCATTGCATAAAGTCAAAACACTAAACTATACTAACCCCCAGATAAGCCAGACTGGTCCCTAGCTATGCACTTGTCACTATTCAGTGAGGGCTTTGGCATGAGCTGGCACCTGGTCTACCAGCGTCATACCTGTCCACGCGAATAGTTGCACAAATTGTTGCACCAGTTTAACTAAATCAGTACACTTAAACCAGTGCAAGTTTGTGTGTAGACAAGACCTGCATAACCCAACCCCATTTCTATGTTCCATACAGTGGTCACCCTTAATAGGTTTCCATTGCCTGAGCCAGCTCAGTCATGTTATTCGATTTTTTCTATTATGCCCCAGGCATCACGCATAGGAGCTACTGTAGAATGAACACTGCAGATACTGAGATACTGTTATCTAGAAATTGGAGGCAAAACTGGAAAGTTTTTAAAAGGTGGCCAAATGTACATTACATTGAATTATTCTCTATTAACCTAATCAGATATTTCTGTAATGAAAACATACTTTTTCTACAAGCAGTTTCTGACTCAACCCCATTCCTTCAGTGTACAGGGAAAATGATTTGAAAAACCATTTGTCCTCTTTAAATAGAGGAGCTATTTTTACCTTTATGATGAGCCCAGGCAATTAAAAAACAAGTGTAGTGGTTTGAAAAACAAAGAGAGAGAGAAACAGCTGCTACCTTGTGGTTGTCAGAGTACAAACATGACACGGAGCACGTGGATCTTAGTGCTAACTCTCCTAGCCCTTCTGTATGGGTTTGCAGCCATCACCACATGCAAGGCAATGCCTCATACACTACAATTAGACCCAAACATCCACTAGCTGTTAGGGTGCTAGCACATAAGGTGTTTGATAAATTAACCTGTACACATCAAAGTTGGGAAAGGGATACAGAATAATCTATATCTAGGTCAACAGGTCAAACCCAGCCCAGGTCAGCCAATGACTGAAAGCTGTAACCACCTGATGGCTATTCTGTATCTTTTGTGCAAGGAGTCGGTTGGTCTCAGTGTAGTTTCTAGTGAACAGCTATCCCCAGTTAGCTCCCATTAATGCTCTTGTTGGCATTCTCAGCAGAGGGCCATGCACCCCCACTCAGTGCTCCAGGGAAATCTGGGAAGTCTCAGGTTAACTCCCAGACTCCCATTCTGAAACCACCCAATCTTGGAGTTATCTATTGGCATCAGTGGGGGGAATCTAGCAAGTGTGCTTGGCTACTCCAGGAAGACAGAGGCTGCCAAACAACACAGTACAGGCCAAAAGTTCCTTCCCATCTCCTATAGACAGTAAAGGGGCAGGGATGCAGTTTCAGGATAAAGAACACGTCAGATTTCTCACCAATTTGAATGAATTCAAATCAGCAGGACTGGATGCTAGTCACCCAAGGGCACTGAAGGAATTAGCTGCAGAAATCTCAGAGCCACTGACAATAATATTTACAAATGCATGGATGACAGGAGAGGTCCCAGAAGTCTGGAGAAGGGCTAACATAGTGCCCACCTTGAAAAAGGGGGGAAAAGGAGGAGCCAGGGAACTATAGACCAGTCAGCCTGAATTTGATAACTGGGAAGCTACTAGAGCAAGTATAAACATTCCACTTGCAAACACCTGGAGGATGAAGGGATAATCACTAGCAGCCAGCCTGGATTTACCAAGAAAAAATCATGCCATACCAGCTTGATTTCTTTCTTTGACAGGGTTCCCAGTTTGGTGGATAGCGGGAATGCAGTGGACATAATATACCTAGACTTTAGCAAGGCTTTTGACACCGGCCCACACGACATTCTGATAAATAAGCTGGAGAAATGTGGGCTCAACTGAATTATCATTAAGTGGATACATAATTGGTTAAATAACTGCAAACAAAGAGTAACTATTAATAGAATGATGTTGGATTGGAGGAATGTCTCAAGTGGGGTTCCACAGGATTCTGTTCTGGGTCCAGTGTTCTTTAACACCTTTATTAATGACCTGAATGTAGGTTATGGAGAGCATACTGATCAAGTTTGCAGATGATACAAAGCTGGGGAGGGGGGTTGCCCATTTGGAGGATAAAGCTAACATTCAGAGGGATCTTGAAAAAAGAAGAACTGGGCTATAGACACAAAATGAAATTCAGCGAAGACACATGTAAGGCGCTACACTTAGGGAAGAAAAGCTAAATGCACAAATACAGCATGGGGGATAACGGGCTTGGCAGCAGCACTGCGGAGAAGGATCTTGGAGTTGTGGTGGAGCACCACCTCAACATGAGTCAGCAATGCAATGTTGTTGCGGGGGAAAAAAAGCACGAATGCAATTTTAGGTTGCACTAACAGAGGCATAGCAGGCAAGTCACGGGAAGTGATAGTACCACTCTACTCAGCACTGGTTAGGCCTCAGCTGGAGTACTGTGTCCAATTTTGGTCACCAATGTATACAAAGGATGCAGAGAAACTGGAAAGGATCTAGAGGTGAACAACAAAGATGATCAAAGGGATGGAATGCAAGCCATGTGAGCAAAGGCTGAAGGAACTGGGTATGTTTAGTTTGGAAAAGAGGAGATTAACAGGGAATATGAGAGCAGTCTTCAGATACTTGAAAGGCTGCCATAAAAAAGATGGAGAAAAGTTGTTCTCCTTTGCCACAGAGGACAAGACAAGAGGCAACAGGTTCACACTACACTACAGCACAGCAGATTTAGATTAAATCTCAGGACAGATTTCATAACTGTAAGAACAGCAGGACAATGGAACAGATGCCTTGGGAGGCTGTGGAAGCGTCTTCACTCGATGTTTTCAAAAGGAGGCTAGACAGCCATCTGTCTGTGATGATGCAGACCAGTGGTTCTCAGCCAGGGATATATGTACCCCAGGGGTATGCAGAGGTCTATCAGAGGGTACTCAACTAATTTAGATCAGTGTTTCTCAACCTGGGGTTGCGACCCCGGAGAGGGGGTCCACAGGACAGGTTTAGGGGTCTTGCAAGTGCAGGGCTGGCATAAGTGCGTGGCAAGCAGGACAACTGCCCGAGATCCAACGCCACAGGGGGCCCTGCAAAGATAAGTTACATGCTTCAGCCCAAAGCAGCAGGGCTCAGGCTGCAGACAAGGCTCACAAGTGTAAAACAGGATCAAGCAGGGGCGGCCAGACTGAGCCTGAGAAGGAGCCAGAATTTACCAATGTACATTGCCAAAGAGCCACAATAATAAGCCAGCAGCCCCCATCAGCTTCCCCCAACCCCGCTCCCAGCACCTGCCACCCACCAGCAGCCCTGCCGATCAGCACCTCCCACTCCCTCCCCGCACCTCCCGATCAGCTGTTTTGTGGCATGCAGGAGGATTGGTGGGGGGCGGAGGAGGAGCGAGGGCACGGCAGGCTCTGGGGGGGGGAGGGTGGAGTGGGGGCAGGGCCTGTGGCAGAGCCAGGGGTTGAGCAGTGAACACCCACCGGCACATTGGAAAGTTGGCACCTGTAGCTCCAGCTCCAGAGTCACACAACTTCTGAAGAGCCACATGTGGCTCCATGTATCACACTGAAATGTGCAATATTTATCCTCCGATCAATTTATTTGATAAATATATGGTAAAAATTAGACAGTCAGCAATTTTTCAGTCATAGTGTGCTGTGACACTTTGTATTTTTATGTCTGATTTTGTAAGCAAGTAGTTTTTAAGTGAAGTGAAACTTGGGGTATGCAAGACAAATCAGACTCCTGAAAGGGGTACAGTAGTTTGGAAAGGTTGAGAGCCACTGGTTTAGATACAACAAATCCTGCATCTTGCAGTCCCTTCTAGCCCTATGACTCTAGGTGGTCCAGCGCTGCACTGCTCCCCCATGTCCCAGGGGAGAGCTGGACAGAACTCAAGACAACAGGAGACGCAGTAACTCTGGTAGAGCCAGGCTGGAAAGAGATGAGGCCAGGAGAAAAGGAAATAGCTACAAACATAGAATGGACCAAAGCTGGATGGCAGAAATGGGGGCAGGGGACACTGGGAATGAAAGCCACTCCTGGTGTCTTGTAACAATGCAAAGACTTGGCCCCATGCATTCTGCACAGTTCACACAAGGCGTTTTAACCTATGAGACTTCACACCAGGAGGCCCTCACCACAGACCCCTCCGCCCAAAGGAAGTGTGTTGCCATCACTCACGATTTTACTGCAAGTCTCATGATATTTGGTGTTTTTCTTAAAGCCTCAGCTCCTGGAGGCATGCGATTATGAGCCAATCTCAGCTTTCATTTAAAAAAAAATGTTCTAGCCCTCATGTTTGCAGAGGCAAACACACTCCATGGCCACTCTCAAGGCCACGGAACAAGGCAGCAAAATGAATATACAGATTATATATTACTTTTTAAAACCTCCTAATTTTTAAGCCCATCTTATGATTTTGGAGAGCCTGGCAATTTTAGAACATTTGGGGTCAGTAATACTGTTGCTCTGACTTCATGCAAGACCCAGTAGAATTTCAGAGCCACCTAACCCTGCTACAGCTCTTCAAAGTGATTAGATAAATCCCAGGGAACTAGCATGATGCACCCTTCCACTCAGCTTCCTCTAACTCTCCTGGCTGTGGCAGTCTCCCACTACAGCAAGCTCTAATGATAAAGAGGAAGTTTATTGGTGGCATCTAGGCTGTAGCCAAGCTGGAACATGTGCCTGGGCCTTACTCGATATACATTCCTCCAGTGATTTAAACCTACAGGAAGGGATCCAGCTATAATACATAGGAACTGGAGACGCAAGGAATTCTGTTATTCCACATCTCTCTTTAAGGACAGCCTGCACTGATACAGTTGGGCAGTACAGAAAAGAGGTACATTCATCAAGCGTTATCTGTCAGACATAAACTCCTGCCTCTGATTTACGTACAACTCTCCTCACTGGTTTACTCTCAATAAAACATGCTCACTGAGAGTAGCGTGCCATATGCTAACGGCTCACTCTATTCGATCTCACAATCTCTTCCCAGCTATACAGTCACAGTCATTTCGTGCTTTCTCCCCAGTGTTCCATGTCTTTTCAACAAGCTGCTCAACATTTTATACATTCTTGCCCTCGAAAACATATTCAACTTGACATCATCAACATTAAGGAGCTAGGGTCTGAAATGGCAAAGCACTGGGCAAAAGAACACTTTGAATAGCCTACTTATTTTAAAAGCCCTTCCAGAACTGTAGGTTCTCGCACAATTGCAAGATAGGAACCAATTAAAAATAAACAAAATTAAACTTTGAGGTTTATATGCAACTGGTAATGATTTATAGATCACTGTAGGTAGGAGATAGGTGTGAATGCCTTCAGACAGATCTCTGGTTACAGCCAGCCAATCTTGCTTCTAGGGCAGGAGAACTTTCCAATGACAATTTCAAAAGACAAGCTGCATGCAATTGGTCGTGAATTCGGAAGCACAGAGCAAGGTGCCTCCTCCCACAACCCCCACCCCCACCCCCAGGTATTGGGAGGTGAACTCATGCGAATGCACTTTTGAACTCTGGGTCTTCACTGATCAACAACAACAACTGTGAATGGGGTGCGGTGGAGGGAGAGAGGAAGGGCACGTTACAGGAACTTTTGTTTGTTGGACTTTCTTACCGCAAGAGAATCTGAGGCAAAAGACACTGCCCAACGTACTCTGGGGTAGGTGTTTTCTTCATGGTCTTATGCTTATGAATCCTGCTTGCAACTTTTTCCCAAGTTAATGCCAGGTTATTCTCCCCTTTTTATTAAAAGTTTCTTTTCCAAACACAGACTCAGTGCTTGCAAGATGGGAAGTATTGCCTCTTAGAGGGTACCCAAAGGTGGTGTGTAATTTTCCCAGGTTACTGGGTGGGGCTTGAGCTGGTTCTGTGTTGTATTGTTCAAAAGGGACCCCCTAGGTATCGAACCCAGCCCTTGTCACTGCCGACTCCACTTGGCAGAAGGATTATACATGTGAATCAAGTGGATGGAAGTCTAGTTATTCAGCCAGCATATATAAATGCTTTCTATGCTCACAGATTCTGTCTTTCATGGGAGCAAATATTTGCACTGGCAATGCAAATTTAGAGATCATTTGGGAAAATCTGGCTGAAAAGGTTGCTTTAAATCTGGAAGAGAAGATAATTTTTCTGTTCCGTTTTCTCCTACTCTTTTTCAGGTTCTCTGCCTAATAAAAGCTTCCTTAGGGGTATGTACACATCCTCTACTATCAGTTTACAACTACTACTACATTTAATAGGACTCAGCTGAAAAGCAGCAATACACTTTAAGGTTTCTCTATTAGAAACCCCAATAGATTTCTTTGCATTCAATTTGATGAGCATGCTACAGTCTGTTCCTGTTCTCTGTACAAATGCCTGCATCTGTTCTCACGCACAGACTCTGCCTCTTCTGGAACTCCATGGAATATGTATTTTCAAATTTATTAAAACCAGTTTTTAAATGTAACCATTACTGAACGCTGCCAGGGTTGTCAACTTCCACAATTTTTTCTGGGTCTTGGGATATTAGGTGTTTTTCTTACAGCTCCAGCCCCAGAAAACGCGCAAGAACCTCAGCTTTCACTGATTTTAAAATCTAAGTTTCTAGCCCTCGTGGTTACAGAGAAAAGCCTAAAGACTTGAACCAAGCCCACCCTAGCGGCTCAGAAATCAGAAAGCAAATAAGAGGACTGCACATTTTTTAAAATTTTTGTGATTTTTAAGCCAATCTGCAGATTCTTTGGCTGACTCCTGGTGTTTGAATGTTTGGGGTGGCAGCACTGTGTTCTACCAAGCAAACACCACCACAGATAACGGTATATGAACAGATGATGCTATAGCTATAACTATCCACGCTCAAAAAGAAAACACTGACACCTTCGATTCCCAAATAACTAACAACACAGGGCCCTCGGATACTAGATGAGCACTGCCCCATACTGGGGGTGACGCAGAGCTGCAATGCCCCCCAGAGGCAGGGTCTCTGGAGGGAATGAGCATCAGAAGCCACAAGCCCTCCCTCTGCTGCAAGGCACGCAGGTGATGAGTGAGTGCTGCAGTGCAAACTCCCTTTGGACGCTGCTGCTGAAACCTGCTCCCTCAGCCAGCTGGAGCAGAACCGGGCCAGGCACTGACCACACCCTTCCCCCTTTACTGTGACTTGCATGCCAGGTGCTGGGAGAGAGCAGCCACTGTGCTCTGCCAAGCACAGCTACAGCTGAGCCTCATGCAAGCTATGCAAAGCAGAGATCTCCCGAGCCCTGTGCCTGCACAATCTGTCCCCGATGTATCTAAACTGTTTAAATCTCCATAGCCACAAACTATTTAAAAACTCCAAAATCAGCAGACAAGCTGAAGATTGCTCAGGGGATCCCACAAGCCAGAGGCTCTACAGCAAAAATGGGCAAACTATGGCCCGCGGACAGTCCTGTCCGGCCCTTGAGCTCCTGGCTAGGGAGGCTAGCCCCTGGCCCCGTCCCCTGCTTCCCTCCTCCCTTACAGCCTCAGCTCGCCATGCAGCCAGCGCTCTGGGCGGTGGGGCTGCAAGCTCCTGCCAGGCAGCAGGGCAGTGTGGCTGCCAGTCCTGCTGCTCTGAGAGGCATGGTAAGGGGGCGGAGAGTAGGGGGGTTGGATAAGGGGCAGGGGTTTCCTGAGGGCAGTCAGGAGACAGGGAGCAGAGGGCGGTTGGATGGGGCAGAGGTTCGGTGGGGGCAGTCAGGGGACGGAGAACAGGGGTGGTTGGATAGGCATGGGAGTCCCGGGGCGCCTGTCAGGGGGCAGGGGTGTGGACACGGGTCAGGGCAGTCAGGGGACAGGGAGTGGGGGGGTTGGATAGGGGATGGGGTCCCTGAGGGGGCAGGGGTGTGGACAGGGGTCAGGGCAGTCAGGGGACAGGGAGTGGGGGGGTTGGATAGGGGATGGGGTCCCTGAAGGGGCAGTCAGGGGACAAGGAGCAGGGGGGCAGTCAGGGGATGGGAAGTGAGGGGGGGCAAGGCTGTTTGGGGAGGCAAAGCCTTCCCTACCCAGCCCTCCATACAGTTTTGGAACCCCATGTGGCCCTCAGGCCAAAAAGTTTGCCCACCCCTGGTCTAGAGGCACACAGGTCAATAAACTGACGTCTGCTTCTACACTTTTATGCACCAACTTCACGGGACAGGGTTGTGGGAGTGTGGATTATCCCTCATAAGACTAAGGTCAGAAGGGACCTTCGTGATCATCTAGTCTGACCTCCTGTACATCACAGGCCACAGAATCTCACCCACCCACTCCTGTAATAGTTAACCTCTGGCTGAGTTACTGAAGTCCTCAAATCATGGTTTAAAAAGACTTCAAGTTACAGAGAATCCATTTACATTTGTTTAAACCTGCAAGTGACCCGTGCCCCATGCTGCAGAGGAAGGCAAATTTGACCCGGGGGGAAATTCCTTCCCAACCCCAAATATGGAGATCAGTTAGACCCTGAGCATGTGGGCAAGACCCACCAGGCAGATACCTGGGAAATTATTCTCTGTAGTAACTCAGATCCCTCCCCATCTCCAGCAGTTGGGTAGTTCCTGATAGTTCCTCTTTAATGCAATCCTCCCTTGCCCAACTCATCTCTTTCAGGGCAACGCTAAGTAGTCAAAAAATATATATATATTAGAAGTTGTTTATTTCAGAGGACACTGGGATCTTAAGGACAAGTTTTTTTGAAGTAGCTGGTTCATTCACATGATGATCAAATTAACAGCAGACACACTGCACAAATTGGCACGTATTTGCAATACCTCTTGGCTTGAAGCGAGATTTTATAGTGGTTAATGGTTATAGAAAGACGCCAAGTATCACATTAAGAAGCAATAAGTCTCTTTGTGAAGCTCTCTTCAGAAGCACATGAGTATTCAGCCACTCGCAGCCTGATCCGGTGAGGCGCTAAGCACCTTCTGCAAAGAACACGTGCCTTCAACGCCCACCGAAGTAAACACAAGCTGAGGCCAACACTCAGCAACTTGCTGGAGGTACTCGGGCTCAGATCTTCAAAGGGATTTAGGCACCTATCTCCCCTTGATTTCACTGGGAGTTAGGTATCAAAATATCTTTGAGGATCTGAGCTCAGTACTGTGAAAGAACAGGCCCTAAAACACCAACTGTTTAAATAACCCTGGAGTTGCCAACTCTCATGATTCTATCATAAGCCTCACAAAATGTGCTGTTTTTAATAAAGCCTCAGTTCCTGAAGCCTTGTGATTACATAAGAATCTCAAGTTTCATTTACAATTTTTCAAAAAACATGGCTGAGTAAAGCTTGAAATCATGAACCCTGAAGGCTCAAAAACCAGAAGGACCTGAAATGTATCACTGTTTAAAACCTCAGGATTTTGGGGGGAGCAGATTCACAGTTTTTGAATGTTTGGGTTGGAAACACTGTAACCCTGGCCAGCCACTTTTCTGGAAAAGCCATTGTGATTATTTACTGGATTTTAATTCATCTTCCTCCAATGACTAATAATACATAGATCTCAAAGGGCTTTATAAACAAGGTCAGTATTATTCATCAATGGGGAAATTGAGCCAGAGGGTGGAGAAGGGATTTACCCAAGGTCACCCAACAGGCCACTGGCTGGGCCAGGAACAGAACCCAGGTCTCCTGGGTCCCAGTCCAGTGCTCTAGCCACTACACCAACAGCGATCCCAAAGGAGTACTTGTAACAGGACAAATGGATGACTCCCAGTGAGCGAGTAGTGCTGAGACAGACACTCTCTAAAGAAAGAACAGGGGGACATGTGGCACCTTAGAGACTAACAAATTTATTAGAGCAGAAGCTTTCGTGGGCTACAGCCCACTTCATCGGATGCACAGAATGGAGCATATAGTAAGAAGATAGATATATACACACAGAGAAGGTGGAAGTTGCCATACAAACTGTAAGAGGCTAATTAATTAAGATGAGCTATTATCAGCAGGAAAAAAAAACTTTTCTAGTGATAATCAAGATGGCCCATTTAGACAGTTGACAAGAAGGTGTGAGGATACTTAACATAGGGAAATAGATTCAATATGTGTAATGACCTAGCCACTCCCAGTCTCTATTCAAACCCAAGTTAATGGTAAAACCGGTTGGAGAACACTTCAACTTCTCTGGCCATTCAGTAAAAGATTTAAGGGTGGCAATTTTGCAACAAAAAAGCTTCAAAAACAGACTCCAACGAGAAACTGCTGAGCTGGAATTAATATGCAAACTAGATACCATTAACTTGGGTTTAAACAGAGACTGGGAGTGGCTGGGTCATTACACACATTGAATCTATTTCCCTAAGTTAAGTATCCTCACACCTTCTTGTCAACTGTCTAAATGGGCCATCTTGATTATCACTACAAATGTTTTTTTCTCCTGCTGATAATAGCTCATCTTAATTAATTAGCCTCTTACCACACAACAGAACCACTAACCCAGGAACCTATCCTTGCAACAAAGCCCATTGCCAACTCTGTCCACATATGTATTCAGGGGACACCATCATAGGGCCTAATCACATCAGCCACACTATCAGAGGCTCGTTCACCTGCACATCTACCAATGTGATATATGCCATCATGTGCCAGCAATGCCCCTCTGCCATGTACATTGGTCAAACTGGACAGTCTCTACGTAAAGGAATAAATGGACACAAATCAGACATCAAGAATTATAACATTCAAAAACCAGTCAGAGAACACTTCAATCTCCCTGGTCACTCGATTACAGACCTAAAAATTGCAGTTCTTCAACAAAAAAACTTCAAAAACAGACTCCAACGAGAGACTGCTGAATTGGAATTAATTTGCAAACTGGATACAATTAACTTAGGCTTGAATAGAGACTGGGAGTGGATGGGTCATTACACAAAGGAAAACTATTTCCCCATGTTTATTTCCCCCCACCCCCTACTGCTCCTCAGACGTTCTTGTCAACTGCTGGAAGTGGCCCACCTTGATTATCACTACAAAAGGTTTTCTTCCCTCCCCCTCCCACCCCCCCCCCCCCCCCCCCCCCCGCTCTCCTGCTGGTAATAGCTCACCTTAAGTGATCACTCTCGTTACAGTGTGTATGGTAACACCCATTGTTTCATGTTCTCTCTGAATATAAAATCTCCCCACTGTATTTTCCACTGCATGCATCCGATGAAGTGAGCTATAGCTCTCGAAAGCTTATGCTCAAATAAATTGGTTAGTCTCTAAGGTGCCACTAGTACTCCTTTTCTTTTTGCGAATACAGACTAACACGGCTGCTACTCTGAAACTAGCCTCTTACAGTTTGTATGGCAACTTCCACCTTCTCTGTATGTGTGTGTGTGTGTGTGTGTATATATATATATATATATATATATATATCTTCTTACTATATGTTCCATTTTATGCATCCGATGAAGTGGGCTGTAGCCCACGAAAGCTTCTGCTCTAATAAATTTGTTAGTCTCTAAGGTGCCACAAGTACTCCTGTTCTTTTTGCGAATACAGACTAACACGGCTGCCTCTCTGAAAACTCTCTAAAGAGAGAGCTAGGAAGAACCTACTAAGGAACTGGAGAAAATTAAATCTACCCTTCATACCCAGGAACAACAACTGATGTTAGATACACATGCTCTGACCGTTAGAAAGAGAACTGGATCGTCACACTAGGCACAGCTGGGCAGAGGCAGTGGAAAAGGTGACCTAAACATAGGGGGTCTGTTAGGATAGCAGTGGATGTGTCGGATGTGGAAGGAGGACAGGGCAAAGTATAAGTGATGTAGCCAATCCTCAGCTGCCCACAGTGGTCCTATAAGGACCTCATAGGACCACTGAAGTTAGCAAAACAACAACAATTAAGCTGCTCTAAATTATGCTGCTGGCAGTTTCAGCTAGAGCTCTGTGTACTCCTGTCTTATGCCCTCCTATCCATCCCTCCCTCCTTTTCCCACACCCCACACACACTCCAGGTGCCCCTAGAGCCAACTATGACACCTTTAAGCCAGCCAGGAGTTGGGAGCGGCGGGGGTTCCATTTACGCTAAGGAATGAGATCTGCTCTAACGTACCGAGCTCGGTACCGTGGGTGATCTCCCTATGCTGGGGTGATGCTCCTGTGATCAGCTACCCTGGCTTTAGGATGCACACTGCTGGTGGATATTGGAACTAAAGCAGCTGCACTATAAGGGAGAATCCAAGCTGTGGTTTGCAAACACCGCAGGGAGTTTTTCAGATCTCGAGGAGAACAAACAGCACTGATTTTATAGCCAATATTTCAAGGACAAGTAGCTGTGTGTGTGTGTGTTTGCACATGCATGTGCATGCGAGCTCAAAAAAACGATTTTAAAAACAGCAACAAAAGCCCTAACCTTTAGACCCAGAATTCTGACGCACAAGCAACTTACGGCAACCTAACTCTGTCGTGTAGACTAGGCTTCCTAAGCAACCCTCTGAAGGGAAGCCAGCCAGTAATTCACGATATTCTATGCATTACAGTTGGTGCAGGACCAACACACACAAATACCTCCTCAGACATGCAGCCAATATGGAGCTGCCTGTGTGCCTGTGATTTTACACATCTTTCAGCTCCGTCAGATTGCACAGGCCAAATCCAGAGCTGAGAGGCGTCGTGTGTGTGGGCAGCGGGGGATGGGTGACACTCCACCCTTGCGGAGTTTTTCCCATCTGTGACTGACATATTATGGACGATACTCCTCAATTAATGAGAAATCTAAGGGGTAATAAAATATCCCCACCCTTCTAGGTTGTTCAAACCCAATAAAGCGTATGTATCCCTGCTGTGCAAAAAGTCATCTTACCAGAGGAAAAGAAAGGGCTGCTGCAGAAAGACAAAACAACCCTGCCCTAGGGAGCAGCTGAGAGATCCCTTTCATGCAATGCTAGCCCTAACCTGAATCTGTCCCTCTTACCAATGGGATAGTCAGGAAATCCCAGTTTTCAGGGACACATGGTCACCCTACAAATGAATTGAAAAGGGTCTCACACAAAATGCAAGAGGGGACTGCAGCGTTTCTGCCACATAATCCCTCTCCTCTCTCCCAGCAAAGTGAAAGGCGTGTCTACATGCTGCCTCTGAGTCAACCTAGTCTAGGGGGTATCTCACAGGCAAAAAGCCAGCTTATGGTTTGCCTCGCACCTCAGAGAGCCAGACCACAATGCAAAATGCTCTAATGCAAGTCAAGCATGCAGAATTACTGGCCTGTATCTAATCTGTGATTGCAATAGCTATGAAGAGACGACAAGAAATGGAGCAAATGCCATCTACAGTGCCTTTCCCCCCTCTCAGACATCGTGAGTAAACTGTTTGGACCTGCAGTTTCAGTTAACTGTTTACTTATCATATAACACTGTCATCAGTCACTGTACAGGTCTATGTTACATTTAGAAAGGAAAATATTTAAGAAGCTATTCTGGATTGGGCAGCCAAAATGAGATCCATGGTAGATTAAAATATACACAAGTGTGACCTATTCACAGCCATTTTGATTGGTCAAGCCCAAAACACAGTTGACAGAAGCACAAATGTATCTATTTCTGGGCAGGAATTTCACATCTGCCAAAACAGTATGAGAAAAACACAGCATAAATTGTGCTTTCAGGCAGGCAGAAATATGATAAATTTGGGGAGTTACTCTCCTTTTTATTTCCAGACAGATCAGAATCAACCCCTTAATGAATAATTGATCAAACACTCAATGCACAACAGCAATCAGCAATAGATCATACAAAAGGAAAATGAACATGAAATCTACTTACCCTCATGGATCAGGACATCAACCTGTCTCAAGGAAATAAGAGATCAATGATGCTGCTTTTAAATGTAGATGCTGCCTCGCATTTTCAGATAATTCCCCAATGGTGATTATTACCATTCTTATTTACATTAGTGTAATCCTACAGCCCACCAATGCTGGAGAAGAACTCAGCCAGATGGGATGGCTCTGATGTTCTCTGGTACACCAGGATCAAAAGAACACTCAGACACTAAAACGTTACAGAATGTTGCAGATGGCTCATTAGAGAAATGATAGCACCATCTGGAATAAATCACCAGGGCATAAACAAAGAACAACATGGAACCTGATCCTGCAAACCTTTATTCAGGTGAGCGATCTGGTTTCTCATCTGAGTACGCACTTGTAGCACTGGGCCAATGTTAAGCTGTCTCATCCACTTGAAAGTTTTGCTTAATATTTATTCTATTTGAACCCTTGAAGTCTACTGAAAGAGTTTATGCACCCATTGCACTGTGACCACAATACACACTGGTGGCTTTAGCTTGTGCACACCAGGTGACTTTGGGGGCCAGATTTTCAAAGCTCTTTAGGAGCCTATAGAGAAAGATATATCACAACCAGGGGAGCCCATTAAGCTCTCTCTAATGTGACGAATGCTGCCTACCGTCTTTAATTGTCTACCATTTCTTCAGCAGAATCACACCCCCTGCACTCCTACTTCCAGAGGTGCGCACACAGCTGCATATTTCCACAGAGAACAATGTTAATTCCATGGGGTAACCAGTCCTCCTTGGGTTCTAAATTCTGATTACACTGCCAAATTAAAAATGAAAATTCCCCGTGCACAGAAACAACAAGGAGTAACTCCCTTCTCTCATGTGTCAGTATATAATGCCTGCATCTGTAATTTTCACTCCATGCATCTGAAGAAGTGGTTTTTTACTCACGAAAGCTTATGCCCAAATAAATCTGTGAGTCTTTAAGGTGCAACCAGACTCCTTGTTGTTTTTGTGGATACAGACTAACACGACTACCCCCTGATACTTGACACCCTGCACAAAAGGCTTCCTTTTGAACACTGCTTCTATTTGAACACCGATCAAGAATGAAACAGTGATTTAAAATATTCTCCAAATGACATATCACTGAAGTTTGAATCCATATTTTCCTTCCAATGTTATTCCCCAGAGACATGTTGTAAGCACAAACAAACGCTCTTTCAGAAAATTCAGTGTGTCCGGAGTACTAAGAAAAGACCTATGATCTCAAGCAATATTTTTAACTAAGCAGACATTTTTCAAGATTTGCTTTATAATCACCACAGGCAGACACAACACAAGTCTCCAGTTGGAGAGTGAGAATTCAGTCAACAGAACATCAAATGTTTCAGAGTAACAGCCGTGTTAGTCTGTATTCGCAAAAAGAAAAGGAGTACTTGTGGCACCTTAGAGACTAACCAATTTATTTGAGCTTTCGCGAGCTACAGCTCACTTCATCGGATGCATACTGTGGAAACTGCAGAAGACATTATATACACAGACACCATGAAACAATACCTCCTCCCACCCTACTCTCCTGCTGGTAATAGCTTATCTAAAGTGATCATCAAGTTGGGCCATTTCCAGCACAAATCCAGATTTTCTCACCCTCCGCCCCCCCCACAAACTCACTCTCCTGCTGGTAATAGCCCATTCAAAGTGACCACTCTCTTCACAATGTGTATGATAATCAAGGTGGGCCATTTCCTGCACAAATCCAGGTTCTCTCACCCCCTCACCCCCCTCCAGAAACCACACACACAAACTCACTCTCCTGCTGGTAATAGCCTATCCAAAGTGACCACTCTCCTTACAACGTGCATGAAAATCAAGGTGGGCCATTTCCAGCACAAATACAGGTTCTCTCACCCCCCCACCTTTCCCCCCCCCCCCCCAAAAAAAAAACACACACACACACACACACTCACTCTCCTGCTGGTAATAGCTTATCCAGAGTGACCATTCTCCCTATAATGTGCATGATAATCAAGGTGGGCCATTTCCAGCACAAATCCAGGTTTTCTCACCCCCCCACCCCCATACTGCTGGAGAGTGAGTTTGTGTGTGTATGGGGGCTGCAGCACCCCCAGGTTTTGCACAGGGTCCCAGCTCTCGTCCGCAGCTGTGGTGCAGCTGGCTCACCCTTACCCTTGTCCACACACCCCTCCCCCGAGCCACAGCCCGGTCTTGGCCCCAACTCTGATATCAGCAGGGCTAAATTCACATGGTAAAGTTAAGCAGAGGCATGAGTGTTTGCCAAATTGGAGCCTAAAACTTGTAACTATCAGTATTCTGTTTGTTTCTCTAAATCTCCAGTTCTCTTTCGAACCTGTCTATGCTCTTTGCTTCAACATCTTGTGGCAATGATTTTCCTAGGCTTCCTTGTAAAAGCTGCCTTCTAATGTCACTGTGCCTCTTAAACAAGTCAAAGCATTTTACATTATTTTTAAAATAATCCACTCTACTTTTATATCTACAAAAGTGTTTCATAACAAACAAGGTTTGAGTCCATAAAACAGGTAACAGTTGTCTAAAAATCTGTCACATTTACACTCAGATGATTCAACCCACATAAGTAGGCATATAAAGTTAGAAACATGTCTGGAAACCTGTGATCCTTTGTAGCTATGTTCTGTGCAACTCCCTGGAAACACAGAGACATGCCTACTCCAAGATTACCTGAACCTACTCAGACATTAATGTAAATACAATAAAGCACCTTCAAAATAAATATCCAGAACCGGTGTTTAAAAAACTATTAATGGTCACAATCAACCCCATGTAAAGAAACAAGAAAAATACTAAAATGTCAATTGAAAAAACTTTAAGAAGATCTGGAATTCATCTTCAATACAGAAACATCCAACATTTTCTAGTACTTAAAAGTGACTACTTTAACAGATTGGTGTTCTTGTAGCAATTCTCCTTTCTCTTTTCTTTACAGTTTATTCCCTCTCGGAACAGCTTTCATTTGATAAGAGTCTCATGATGGATCTAATACTGGATGGATCTAATACTATGAAGAATAGACCCCTAATATTAGATATGCATTAAAATTATTCAGGTTTTTTGGTACTCACTGGCCCTGCCCAATGGTGCAGCCTCAGGTGGGGCCAAGATTGTCATTCACTCCCCTCTTTATTCCCCTCACCCCCAATCCTTGAGACAAAAAGGACAATTGGTGGATCACTAATATAAATCAGAGCAGACTCAGGGCTTCTCTAACATATGCCTGGCTGCTGCTGGCCACCAGGATTCACCAACAAATAGAGATGCTCTGGTCATGCCCCCTTTCTGCCAGGAATGGCCCCTATGAGAAGCTGCAGCCCTAGAGGCCACTATGGGAGCTTTAGTCCATCCACAACTTTCCTCACTCAGGGGGAATCCTCAGATGGTCAGTTCAGCCAGCTTTGCAACTGCTCTGACAACATGGCTGGTAAATTCATAAAAATCTACTCCCAATGTGCCAGTTAGATTTTAAAGCTGAAATCCAGCTCGCCAATTGGATAAATATCATAGCTAACATCTAAATGGAATTTAAGATGGATAGCCACTTTTGTATAGTCCAGGAAGCATTAGCTTACAAATTATGTTAGGTTCTTCTCAGATCAACTTTTATCTTCAATAGTGTTTCTCAGATCAGGACACAGCTATTTTTAACCAAACTAGTTTGTTGATTCACCAACAACCACACACGAATATAATCAACAGTTTTGCAAGTCATGTTTAGATATACCAAACATTTCAGCAATGTTTTGAACACAAAACACACATGCAGTCCTGCAAGCAATTGTCATAGGTCAGTGTCAGGGCCCAGCAGCTGTACCATAAAACACTAATCACCAGGACTTCTTACTACATTTTTTTGAAATCATCAGTTATCAATTCTTCACTATTTCTGATATGCTTATCACACTTCTTGGAGCAGCTAGTACAGGAACCCACAAGGGGAGAGGCAATTCTCGATTTAGTCCTGAGTGGAGAGCAGGACAGGACCGCTTGGAAATAGTGACCATAATATAATAACGTTTAACATTCCTGTGGTGGGAAGAACACCTCCTCAACAGCCCAACACTGTGGCATTTAACTTCAGAAAGGGGAACTATGCAAAAATGAGGAGGTTAGTTAAACAGAAATTGAAAGGTACAATGACTAGAGTGAAATCCCTGCAAGACGCATACACAATTTTCAAAGACACCATAATAGAGGCCCAACTTAAATGTATACCCCAAATTAAAAAACACAGTAAAAGAACTAAAAAAGAGCCACCATGGCTTAACAACCATGTAAAAGAAGCAGTGAGAGATAAAAAGGCATCTTTTAAAAAGTGGAAGTCAAATCCTAGTGAGGTAAATAGAAAGGAGCATAAACACTGCCAAATTAAGTGTAAAAACGTAATAAGAAAAGCCAAAAAGGAGTTTGAAGAACAGCTAGCCAAAAGGTAATAAAATGTTTTCTAAGTACATCAGAAGCAGGAAGCCTGCTAAACAACCAGTGGGACCCCTGGACGATCAAGATACAAAAGGAGCACTTAAAGACCATAAAGTCATTGCAGACAAAGTAAATGAATTCTTTGCTTCAGTCTTCATGGCTGAGGATGTTAAGGAGATTCCCAAACCTGAGCCGTCCTTTGTAGGTGACAAATCTGAGGAATTGTCTCAGACTGAAGTTTAGAGGAGGTTTTGGAATTAATTAATAAACTTAACAGTAACAAGTCATCGGGACCAGAGGGCATTCACCCAAGAGTTCTGAAAGAACTCAAATGTGAAATTGCGGAACTATTAACTATGATTTGTATCCTGTCCTTTAAATCAGCTTCTGTACCCAATGACTGGAAGATAGCTAATGTAACGCCAATATTTAAAAAGGGCTCTAGAGGTGATCCCGGCAATTACAGACCAGTAAGCCTAACATCAGTACCAGGCAAATTAGTTGAAACAAGAGTAAATAACAACATTGTCAGACACATAGAAGAACATAAATTGTTGGGCAAAAGTTGACATGGTTTCTGTAAAGGGAAATCATGTCTTACTAATCTATTAGGGTTCTTTGAAGGGGTCAACAAACATGTGGACAAGGAGGATCCAGTGGACATAGTGTACTTAGATTTCCAGAAAGCCTTTGACAAGGTCCCTCACCAAAGGCTCTTACGTAAATTAAGTTGTCATGGGATAAGAGGGAAGATCCTTTCATGAATTGAGAACTGGTTAAAAGACAGGGAACAAAGGGTAGGAATAAAAGGTAAATTTTCAGAATGGAGAGGGGTAACTAGTGGTGTTCCCCAAGGGTCAGTCCTAGGACAAATCCTATTCAACTTATTCACAAATGATCTGGAGAAACGGATAAACAGTGAGGTAGAAAAGTTTGCAGACGATACTAAACTGCTCAAGATAGTTAAGACCAAAGCAGACTGTGAAGAACTTCAAAAAGATCTCACAAAACTAAGTGATTGGGCAACAAAATGGCAAATAAAATTTAATGTGGATAAATGTAAAGTAATGCACATTGGAAAAAATAACCCCAACTATACATACAATATGACGGGGGCTAATTTAGCTACAACTAATCAGGAGAAAGATCTTGGATTCATCGTGGATAGTTCTCTGAAGACGTCCACGCAGTGTGCAGCGGCAGTCAAAAAAGCAAACGGGATGTTAGGAATCATTAAAAAGGGGATAGAGAATAAGACAGAGAGTATCTTATTGTCCTTAAATAAATCCATGGTACACCCACATCTTGAATACTGCGTACAGATGTGGTCCCCTCATCTCAAAAAAGATATACTGGCATTAGAAAAGGTTCAGAAACGGGCAACTAAAATGATTAGGGGTTTGGAATGGGTCCCATATGAGGAGAGATTAAAGAGGCTAGGACTTTTTAGCTTCGAAAAGAGGAGACTAAGGGGGGATATGATAGAGGTATATAAAATCATGAGTGGTGTGGAGAAAGTGAATAAGGAAAAGTTATTTACTTGTTCCCATAATATAAGAACCAGGGGCCACGAAATGAAATTAATGGGCAGCAGGTTTAAAACAAATAAAAGGAAGTTCTTCTTCACTCAGCGCACAGTCAACTTGTGGAACTCCTTGCCTGAGAAGGTTGTGAAGACTAGGACTACAACAGGGTTTAAAAGAGAACTAGATAAATTCATGGAGGTTAATGGCTATTAGCCAGGACACGTAAGGAATGGTGTCCCTAGCCTCTGTTTTTCAGAGGGTGGAGATGGATGGCAGGAGAGAGATCACTTGATCATTACCTGTTAGGTTCACTCCCTCTGAGGTACCTGGCATTGGCCACTATCAGCAGACAGGATAGTGGACTGGATGGACCTTTGGTCTGACCCAGTATGGCCATTCTTATGTTCAAATAATTATCTCAAAAGTTAGAATGCACTTTGTCTTAAGGCACTCTTATGAATAGTCCGCTATTCCTTGTGCTTGATTTGAGAGGAACTAGTTTATACCACCAAAAGCAACTGCTTAAAGTTATTGTTTGAGGCTCTCATAAGCCAATCTATCTGGATTTACAAAGGAGGAACATGCACATAGCGTCACTTAGTTAAAATACAGAATATGGTTCCTTGAGATTTCATTAGAAAGAGTACAGACTCAACAAGGAAACTTTCAGTTACTTCTATTAAAGACCACCAAGAAAAATAAAACCCCTGAAATGAAATCTCACCACTTCTCAGTCCTTGCAAGCTTGTGATAGGGGAGAGCTAGCCACACGGCTGGCCCAAGTGCCTAGTAGCACTTTACAAGTTCAACAGCTTCTTTGGCGGGTTCAGCGAACTCTGAGGTCCCACACAGTGACCTCAATTTTATACCCTGTTTTCAGGGATCGTTGGAAGGGGCAAATCTCTTATTTCTACTGGAACTTGCCAAAAAGGCTCTCACGTTCATGCTCTCTCAAGTTCTCTGTTGCTTTCTTCAACTTCTAGAAGATGGCATCAGCGTACAAATATCTTTAATCCTTTCTTCATCGTAGGCTGTGTGTGTTTTATTTAGGGCTGTCAAGCGATTAAAAAAATTAATCGTGATTAATCACACTGTTAAACAATAATAGAATACCATTTATTTAAATATTTTTGGATGTTTTCTACATTTTCAAATACATTGATTTCAATTACAACACGGAATACAAAATGTACAGTGCTCACTTTATATTTATTTTTTTAATTACAAATATTTGCCCTGTAAAAACAAAAATAGTATTTTTCAATTCACCTCATACAAGTACTATAGTGCAATCTCTTTATCGTGAAAGTTGAACTTATAAATGTAGAATTATGTACAAAAAAATAACTGCATTCAAAAATAAAACAATGTAAAACTTTAGAGCCTAGAGGTCCACTCAGTCCTACTTCAGGCAATCGCTCAGACAAACAAGTCTGATAACAATTTTCAGGAGATAATGCTGCCTGCTTCTTGTTTATAACGTCACCTGAAAGTGAGACCAGGAGTTCGCATGGCACTGTTGTAGCTGGCATCGCAAGATATTTGCATGCCAGATGCGCTAAAGATTCATACGTCCCTTTATACTTCAACCCCCATTCCAGAGGACATGTGTTCATGCAAATAACCGGGTTCTGCTCGATAATGATCCAAAGCAGAGCGGACCAACGCACGTTCATTTTCATCATCTGAGTCAGATGCCACCAGCAGAAGGCTGATTTTCTTTTTTGATGGTTCAGGTTCTGTAGTTTCCACATCTGAGTGTTGCTCTTTTAAGACTTCTGAAAGCATGCTCCACATCTCATCCCATTCAGATTTTGGACAGCACTTCAGATTCTTAAACCTTGGGTTGAGTGCTGTAGCTATCTTTAGAAATCTCACATTGGTACTTTCTTTGCATTTTGTCAAATCTGCTGTGAAAGCGTTCTTAAAATGAACATGTGCTGGGTCATCATCCGAGACTGCTATAACATGAAATATATGGCAGAATGTGAGTAAAACAGAAGAGGAGACATACAATTCTCCCCCAAGGAGTTCAGTCATAAATTTAATTAACATTTTAGTTTTTTAACGAGTATCATCAGCATGGAAGCATGTCCTCTGGAATGGTGGCCGAAGCACGAAGGGGCATACGAATGTTTAACATATCTGACACGTAAATACCTTGCAACGCCGGCTAGAAAAATGCCATGTGAACATCTGTTCTCACTTTCAGGTGACGCTGTAAACAAGATGCAAGCAGCAGTATCTCCTGTAAATGTAAACAAACTTGTTTGTCTTAGCGATTGGCTGAACAAGAAGTAGGACTGAGTGAACTTGTAGGCTCTGAAGTTTTACATTTTTTGTTTTTGTGTGAAGTTATGGAACAAAAAAAATCTGCATTTGTAAGTTACACTTCCTTGATAAAGAGATTGCTCTACAGTACTTGTATGAGGTGAATTGAAAAATACTATTTCTTTTGTTTATCATTTTTACAGTGCAAATATTTGTAATCAAAAATAATAATATAAAGTAAGCACTGTACACTTTGTATTCTGTGTTGTAACAGAAATCAATAGATTTGAAAAAGTAGAAAAAACATCCAAAAGTATTTTATAAATTTCAATTGGTATTCTATTGTTTAACAGTGCGATTAATCGCAATTAATTTTTTTGAGTTAACTACGTGAGCTAACTGTGGTTAATTGACAGCCCTAAGTTTATTCATTTCAAGGATTGTAATTCTCTATTAACCCAGACCATTAATTGGAATTCTCCCCCCTACACACACATCACTTTTAAGCAATTTCTTTTAATACTGCAGAGTTATACACTGGTTAGGTGATGATATTTTTCAATATTCTTTTTCTTTCTGGTGCCATATAATTCATACCACCTGCAGACTGCAACAAACATTTAGGAAAAAAACCCAAGAGAAGCCTTTAGTTCCTCTAAATTTAGTGGACACAGTCCATACATTCCTTATTTATAACTAATACCTTTTATTTCACATCTTTCAGGGATCACAACAGAACAAGAGACATTGTATTGAAGAAACAAAGCAGATCATCCACATATATAGGGATGTATATCTGATTAATAAGGCAGACAAATAAACTTGGGGTGGGGGGGTGAAAGATACAGCAAGCTTGACCCCCTACAGCCTTTGTCTTTCTGTAGGTCACTCCACAAGCTATTCTTAACTGATTTAAAGTTCTCCACCCATCTCTATAACTTGATTAACTTTACAGGACACAATGGGTCACTCTGCACAGGCCAAGATGATGTTACCCTGGTTTGTCAGCCTGTGGGAGGCTCTTTTTAGATAGTCAGAGGAGAAGACACACATTTGCCTTCATATATGTTATGACATTCTTGCCCAAATAACAAACAATAAACTGAAGATTTTGTTTAAACATCCAATTTTCTGTTCCTGTAGGAAGATGTGAGAGGCAAACAAAGGTACACCTTGTGATCTTGTTTGTGTTTTTGATGGGGGAAATAGAGGGATAGTTTTTTTGATTTAAGGGACTGAAGGCTCTATAGTTATTAACAAGTAGATTCAAGGCATATTGATATCTATACATCTCACATTTGTGCTGCCAGGGCAGTGCAAAGCAGCCACTCTGGGGACGAGAAGCTGGCCCTTTGTATTTTCATATATTTGTAAAATATTCTAAAATACAATAAAGACAATTTTTAATTATGTATCTAGCACCAACACTGCCCTCAGGTCCCATCTAACTTATAAAAACAACAGGAGGAAAGCCAGCGTTTGACAAAGTTGTCATATAAAATTGAACAGATCAGGTCATTTCATAGTTCTTCTAAGGCCTCAATAAAAGCAGTGCACAACAACCTGCATCTCATCTGGGCCTTGCCCAGGACACTCTTTCCTTAGGGAGATGCTCTTGAAAGAAATCAAGGAACAGCAGACGTATTTATCTATCACTGTACAGTTAAAGGCAGAGGGAAACTACAATTCCCTGAACAGTCTAACTGCTTTCAAAAAACTCAAACACAGGTTTTTGTTCTTGACCATTTATAACTTGATACACACCATCATTTAAAGAACTCCGTACTATTTTTCAAAAACATTCTTCAATCAGGCCACATGCAATGGATCAATTAAGCAACTTTAAACCAAGTATTAATGTCTATGTTTCTCCATAAAACATGAAGACAAAGATTGGGATGGTGATTCTAAAAGCTAAGAGTGCCCTGAACCAGGTACTAATTCTGGTGAATCCAAGGTGGCATGTTGCAGAACATGGTGGCCAAACACTAGCGTGGCTTATATCAGTTAACAGAGGTGGATGTCACATATGTGCGTATAAAACTACTGCAGCCAAAAGTTAAGCCTAGACAGTTCTTGTCTATGCAACAACTGTAACAGATGAGCCAAAATAGAAGCTGACCGTTATTAGTAATGGTAGTGTCTAGAGGCTGCAGCCGAGATCAGGGTCCCATCACGCTAGGAGTTATACGCACAAATAGTAAGAAGCAGTCCTGTCTCTCAGGAGCTCCAGTGGTTCTCAACCTATTTACCATTGTGGATCACATATGCGGCCCACAACGTGTTATGTGGGCCACATCCAATACTACGTGTATGGCCCTGAGGATGTCACATGGGCTGCAGCTCTGTGCTAACTGGGCCACAAGCAGCCCTTGGGCCACAGGTTGAGAACCACTGAGCTAGACTGGGAGGCAACCCACTTTTGGGGGGATATATTAACAGGTGAGCCTAAGCCTAGGTGTAGTTTGAAGGGTCTGTGGGGCACTGCCCCCCAAACTGCAAGCTTTAGGCAGGCATGGAATTTGCCCCACCAATACACAGCCCCACTAGCCTGACCAGAGCAGCCCCCGTGAACGGAGAAGTCAATCGATGCCTATAGGCCTAAATCTTATTCTCTCAAATAAAATGAAATATAAAATCACGTCCATAAAAAAACCCACTCCTCCTGGCTCTCTTACTAAAGATTTAAATTGCATGTAAAACGGTGCCACTGGAATAGCTGGCAGGCTGAGATCGCCGAACTGGGCCAGCTTGATTTTCCTCATTCTAGCAGCAGGATGGGCCCGAAAGGCAAAAGTTCCGCGTCAGGCCCGGCCTTTTACAGCTGACATCGCTGTCGCTGGACACCCGTCTCCTAACGGGTGGCATTTCTCTCTGCTCTGGTGGGGCATCGACGGACCACAGGAAAATCCTGCCGCTTTTAGCAGGGCTTCCCTGAGCCCTGCCTCTAAAGCCCAGCCAGTTTTCATGCCTCGCAGCAGGTGGAGAAGAACTGGAGGAAGGGGAAGGCAAAGGGCCAGGGCCAGTCAGTTCTCCCCCCAGAAGAGCTCCCCGTTGCTCAGAAGGGTGTAGAAGTCAAGGGGGAGCTGGGGCAGGTAGGGCAGTGGGAAGGCTGAGAGGAGGGAGGGGTGCTACTGGGCAGCCAGGCTAAGGGAGGTTGGGGGCACAGAGGGGGCTGCAGGCAGCTGCGGGAAAAGGGGATTGAGGAGCTAGGGCCTGAGGGGGTGGAGGCCAGAAGGGGCTGGGCAGAGGAGTGGGACTGGCAGGGCTTGGGGCCGGGGGAGGTTGGTGTTGGAGTGCGGGCTGGGGGGGGTCCACAGCAGCTCGCACTACGGCGGGCTGGGCGGGCCCCCGCCAGCCATCGCCGCAGCTCCCCGGCCGGGGCAGAGGTGCCTCCTGCGCTGCCACCCCGGCGGAGGGGAAGGGGGGCGGCCCAGAGCCGGCCCCGGGGCTCGCACTTACTGTCGGTCGCCATGGCCCAGCCCGCAGCCGAGCGCGCCTCTCCCCGCCGGCGCCCGACGCCGCAGCCCGGGCGCGGCGCGCACACACGCCGCAGCCGCCCCGGCGGGCGCACGCCGAGCATCCCACACCTGCCCGCGGCGCCGCCCTCTCCCCGGGGCCGGCCTGCGGTCACCAGCCATGGCCCAGCGCGGGCGCTCCCCGGCAGAATCGAGGCCCGCCTGCCGCCGCCCCGCCCCCCGTTACGAGCAGCGCCCAGGAGCCCCTCGCGGCTTAGCGCAGCGGGGGACAAGTGCGGGGCTGGGGACCGCTGCTGAGCGAGCCTCTGCTGGGCCTGGCACAACCCCTCCCCTAGCCAGGCCGCTCCTGGCCTCTGGGAAAGCCCCTGCGGGTGAGGGAACTGGGGGGTGTCGGGCTTCTGTTAGGGGGCGCAGGGCCCCGGCTCTCCCTGAGGGGCCTCGAGAAGGAAGCGCAGCCCGTGGTGGCTGCTTGGCCCCTAATTGGCTTTGGAGCCCTTGCACCCAAAAAGGCCACCGGCGCTCAGCTAGAAGGAGGGTGGCCCTAGAGGGAGAAGGCTCTGAGGCAGAGGGGTGCTCGCGGGAGGGTTGCTGCCTGGGTCAGGAGTCCCACAGCCCTCTGTCGGGGGCCTGCGTACTGTAAGGCAGGCAGGAGCCTGCCTCGCATCTCTGTCCAGGAGCACTCTTTCAAACTGAGCTCTGGTAGCCTTTGATCAGGTCCATTAGTCAGTTAGCTGCCATCCATCCACCTCTGTGGTTAATTTCTTACAAATGGCCGAGACTGGTTCCTTCTCCTTAAGAGACCAAAGTGGGCCCTGACTCCCCTTAAAGAGTCAACCACCCTGGGACCTGGGGTCTCCATGCGGGTGAGGGATTTGAGCCTAAAAAGCAGCATCCTTATCCTCTTCCCCCAGCTTTGTAGAAGCTTCTTTTATATTTCAACTCTGTAGGTGTAGAGGGAGGTATTGTCCCTTAAACCATGTGAGGATTTGAATGGCTGTAATAATGGTGAATGCTTCTTATGACCTTTCCTCCCCTCTCCACTGAAACCTCCCCTCTGGGCGTCCGAGGGTGAGTTTGGGACATGCCCTGGGAAAGGGTTCTTTGCAACCATGCTGTCATAGACACTGGGCCCCTGGATGTTATGAGTGCTATCACCCTCAATAACTAGAGCTCCGTGTGGATTGCTGACATGCCTGTCCTCAAGTTTAGAAGATCTTTGCCCCACTTGCTCCAGAGGAACTCTGCAAGTTGAAACTGACCTGTATGGAGTCATTCCCCCCACAGAAATGGCCCCTCGGACAGCTAAAAAAATAAAGGTGGTTGAAATTTTTCAGATTTCAAATTTTGACCCAAAAAACAGGAGAAAAATGTTGATGAAATATTCAATTACTTATGTCTGGTTTTCAACCAGCTCTAATAAAAATACATTAAACTTTGGCCCTGTCTACACTACCACTTAAGTTGACATGAGTAAATTACATTGCTGAGGGGTTTAAAAATCACCCCCTGAATGACATAACTTACATTGACTTAATGCGGTGTCTACACTGTGCTATGCTGATGGGAGACATTCTCCTATCGACATAATTAATCCATCTCAACAAGAGGGTGCTTCAGCAGACAGCTAAATCGATGCTGCATCAATCGCAGCGGTGCCAATTTAGCATGGTTGGATGTGGGGCAGGTTGGGGGGGGAGAGGGATTGTAATACAAAGGAGAAACCGAGAAGAAATTGTACTATGGGCAAATTGCTTTTGTGTTGCTTGCCTATATCTCTCGTCTTTTAGATAGTAAGCTCTATGAGGCAGGGGAATGTTTTCTATTCTGCGTGTCCACAAGTGCTAGTGCCATGGGGTCTCAAATGTGGTTGGAGTGTTTAGCTGCTACCAGAACACGAATTAAAATTATAGTGAATAAAGGTACCCAAAAGACACTTACAAAAGAACTCAAATGCTAATAAAAGTTATGGAGTAGACTCACTAGCAAGATCCGCTGAAGGTCAAAGGTTATTCTGGTGGGTAACTCACTGACGTTCAGCTGTATTATAAAATGGATAGATGCCACTCAATGCTGTGTCCAGTGTTGGTCACCCTACCTTAAGACGTAGGGAAAACTGAAAAACTCTATGACAATGCTTAGAGACATAGGATTTATAGTCCATATGATGAAAGATTGGAAAAATTGGCATCCATTAGCCTGGAAAGAAGTTGATAAATGAGTAGCACCTTCCATCCAAATATCTACAAGCTCTTCTCAAACATCAGCAAGGTCTCATTTATTATCTGTTTTACTGTAGGCCCTAGTACACCAAGTCATGGACCAGGAGCCCCATTGTGGAATCCCCATCACTGGAGGTTTTTAAGAACAGGTTAGACAACATCTATCAGCGACTGTCTAGGTTTTCTTCACCCTGCCTCAGCACAGGGGGCTGAACTTGATGACTTCACAATGTCCCTTTCAGCCCTACATTTCTATGATTCTAAAGGTAGAAGTGAGCAAATAAGATCATATTATATAGATACAGATACTGATCTTACCGGAAGAAACTTTTGGGATGGCACTGCATCCTTAGATTGGTCTCAGCACAATTTACTAGCTATTTAAACCCAACTTTCAGACTTGTGGAGGGAGAGAGAACTGAAATTCTCTCAGTGCCTTTGACCATTGTTAGCCTATGCTATAAATCAAGAGAGGAGCTAGATATTAGAACATAACATTACTTGAAGGTTTATGTGTGGGAGATTGCAGCAATAGTTGTGACAAACTGTACCCCATATTCACCCTTTTTACAAGACTACGATAAATTTTGTACAAAGTATGTTTTGCGGGGTATCATTTGAAAACTCCTGATCCACTGAACGTTATTGTCCTGTAAAATATGTGTATCAACACTGTATGTAAAGTTATAAGATTCTATTGTATAACATTGCTGTAACATACTCAAAGTTTAGAAAAGCAGGCACAAACCAGTTCCTCAGAAACAAAAGGCAAGCCCCAAATCCAGTAGACCATCGCCTAGTTAAGCAGCCATTCTTTGGCAGAAGAAGGGTGTAAGCAAGAAATTTACATACTGGCAAATAAACAGCTGGTGGTTCCTGTCCAAAACAGACTTGCTGTTGTCTGAATCCAAAATGGAGGCAATCTTCAAAGGAGAGAAAAAGCAGTATCGCCAACCCCAAATGTTCAAAAATCATGAGTAAGGCTCACCAAAAATCATGATTGACTTTAAAGTCATGTGATTATGTAAAATTAATAGTCCAGTGTTCTTTTCATTTGCCCTTCAGCTTTTTGAGCTTTTAGGGTGCACTGGGGGGTCACATTTTGAAGCTTTCTCCACAGCCACTAGGGTTAGAAACTTTTTCTTTAAGAATGAAGGCTGAAACCATCACATAACCATTTGACTCCGGGAGCTGGGGCTTTAAGGAAAGCAATCATCATGAGACTCAAGACAAAATCATGAGAGTTGGCAACACTGAAAAAGGTATAAGAATAAAGAACACACAACACAAATTACTCTCTCTCTCTTCCATTCCTCTCTGCTCATGGCAGCACCACCACCTGAAGGAACACTGAAATGGGGGAGGGGTCCTGGCTAGAAGACTTTCAGCCTGTAAAGACTGCAAAAAGCATATGGTGAGAAAAACCTTTGCTTTGAATTCATTTAGCTTGCTAAGTTAGGTATTAGTTTGCATTTTATCTTTTACTTTCTTTATAACCAATTCTGACTTTTATGCCTCATTACTTGTAATCACTTAAAATCTTTATGCAGTTAATAAACTTTTTTTTATCTAAACAAGTGTGTGTTTGGATTGAAGTGATTGGGAACCTCCACTTGAGATAGCAGGATTTGTGCACATCATTTTCCATGAATAACAGACTTTCTATGAACTTGTATTGTCCAGGAGGGCACTGGGTAGTAAGAGACGCACATTTCTGGGGGAAGGTCTGGGACTGGGAAGTTGCTGGTGTCACCCTGTATGTAATTTATGAGTGACTGGCCAGAGCATTCATGTACACTGGGACTGGTTTTACATGTTAGAGGCTGTGTGTGAGCAGGAATGGTTACTCTTACAGTGAAGCAGGGTAAAAGGCACACCAGGTTGGAGATTTGAGGGAACACATTACCCAGGGTACAACCTGGACAGCTGTCACAATACAGTGTCAGTCCACTAAAGGGCATCTCAGGAGGTGCCCCTCCTGCTTTCATAACCTCTAACTGCAGATCAGACTGCAACTTAAGAAAGGAAATTTTTTCCAATGTTGGTCAGGTATTATGAATCTTAATTCTTAGCTGCCTCCCAGCTCTTGCTCTTTTGTTGATATGACCATTGGTATCTTCCTCCCACTCACGTTTTCATTTGCTTTACAGAACGAGGACCTGCACTTTGATAATGGATATTTAAAAAAAATAAAGTTTGTTAAACAGTTTAAAGCACCCATCTTAGTGCTGTTTAGTTTTCATATCAAGAAAAGAGTATTCGATAACTAATAAAAAGAAAGCACACGTTGGCGTGAAGAATCTCAAACATATGTTGTCAAGACAAACTTATCTGCCCACACTTCCCATTTTCTTCCGGTTAGAAACCACCTTCTCTTCTTTAAAAGAAAGGCCAGCTTGTTGTGCATAGTTTGGCAATAACAAGGCTCTGAATTGTTGGTCTCCAGCCTTGAAGAGAAATGAACGCTAAGGTTTATTACCAGGTATTTTTATTTCTAGCATTATACCATTCACAAATATATAATTAAGGAAAGATTTATAAGTGCACATTTGGGTCTTCTTTATATAAACTTTAAATGCCTGAGATACAGTTGTTGTAACTTGCTGCATGTCCATTCATCAAGGGCAATAAGGAACAGAATGTAGGTCTGATTTCCTGCCCCGTCCACTGGTAATTCCACTGGAGCACAAGCTGCCCCATCTGTGCTGTTTAATTTCTACATTTCTCTGAACACAGACAATTAAACAAACTAGGCTCTTCCTAGTCAAGTTCATTTTCAGGTTTCTTTTTTTTCCCCCAAGTGGAAAGATATGCACTAGCTACAGGATAATGCAGAAGATGCATAATCTCCCAGTTGCCTCCCCTCCAATAATATCACACTGGTAGAAAGCCATGCCCAGCCTCAAATCCTGGATACTGGGAAAGGGACAGATGCTGCAACTCCTACAAGGATGCTGGAGGGAGCTCCTTAGCAGATGAGACTGATACTCATTGTCAGGCGTGCAGCGTCACATATAACATCTGCTGGAAAGTAGGCGTGCTCTCCCACCTTCTACACCTTCCTGCCTTTCAAGGAGGGGGTCAAGATGTACTACTTTGCCCCATCTTGTATCCTGACTGCTGCATAGTCCTCTACACCTCCCCCAGCCTCTATTTTTCCATTTCAGGAGGTCATGATACCAGAGAGAATGACGCAGAACATTTTCCAGAAGAGTTTGGTCACATTTTTTAATTCTTTCAGTTATGTTCAGACCTCAAACATTTGATTAACCCAAGTTACTAGTATAAATATGCACAGAAGATTTCTAAATGAATCAATATGCATGTTGGAAGAGCACAATTACCATTGCAATGAGAAAACTCCAATTCCAGTAAGCACAACTTAAAATATTCTAAAAATTTGACTTATGCAGATGTTAAGCCTATGAAATAAACAGTTTGAAATTATAAATCAAATAAAAAAACTGAGGACTTGATCTGCTCAATCTTTTTCTTATTGCTAAATATAATTGAGTTCAAACAGGCTGTTTCTTGCGAGTTACTCCCTCAGCTCTAGTTCTGAACAGCAGCAATGAAAATGGCCAGTCTTGTTAATTTCACAGTGCTGCTGTGAAACTTATAAGAGCTGAGGCAGCAGAGCTGTCCTGCATTCTGAAAGACAACACCGCATTGGGCAACACTGGGAAGTTAAGTGTGCAGTCACAAAGACAAGAAACAGATTAGCCACCCGCCCTGCTTTTGTGAGGAAAAATGGCCAGTGTGCCACCGGTGAGTGGATTTTCATGCCCCAGGTTTGTATTTGTTACAACTGTGCTTTTTAAATTTAATCACATGAGACAGAATCCAGTAAAAAGTTTTATCACAACTGAATCTGGGCTCGAGTTCCTAAACATCATGTCACTGTGGGCTAAAAGCAGGCCACATGTTTATAAACGTTGTGCGCAATGAAATGGAGCATACAAACTTAGTAAAAAAAAATCATTTATTGCACTTAGTAATCTTAAATAGTCACTAACATTACAAAATTAACAGTTACGTTCAGAGGTTGTAAGAGTACTGATAGCACAAGTACAAAATATTCATCCATATAGCGTACATACTCGGAGTGTTCTTTTAGTAGATTCTGTTATTTGTGTTAAATGGGAATGAGTTATAAATGTCAACTCACATGGCAAAAGCTAAACAAAACAAAAAAGCAGCCCTCTGCCCCTCACCATTTCCAATACAGGTACAAGGACACATATACAATTTAGTTTTTGGGAGAAAAAGTTTCCACTCCACTCTACCGTCACCTTGGTTGTACCATTACACAACATATACTGAAGTCACTATTTACAGTTCCACATAACCTGTAGTTCTAGTAAGAGTAATTTTTGCTTTGTGACTTCATTTGATATGGCTGCACAGAGATGACCAAATCAAATAATTTACAAAGTTGTTTTAGACATTTATATTTGACCATAAAAAAAAATCTAACAGTCTAATTCACATAAGAAATTCTTCAACTTGATCCTTTCTTAACGGGTTCTTTTCCTTTTAGGGCATGGAAGATCTGACAAGAAGAGATAAAAGAGGTTCAACAGCCTGTCAGATGACTGTTTTTATAAATAAAAAAAGTCAAATAAAAGCTACAGTATACAATTTTATTCAAAATATTAGAGACAGTGTACCCCTTCAAGTATCAACTAGCACTATGGGAACAGATTAGTGTACTTTAAAGTTTATTCAGATATATAAATACCTTGCAAGCTCTCTGCACATGAACTCCCAATGATCTCAATCTAAGTTTCGCACATGAAGTGCTTAAAAGACTGGATCCCAAATGTTTCATGTCTAAATTGATTGCACATGTATCTGTAACAAAGTCTGTTTACCATTGGCATTATCCAAAAAAAGCTGTCTTCTATTTCTTCTTGATTTAGACATACAAGTGCTCTTTTAATCCACATGACCATTTAAAGGGCATATTAGTAATTCACCTGAACTGCAATTAATTGCACTACTACAGTTTAGATTTGAAGTCAATAAACTAAACACACTCACTCAAAAGTTAGCGACAATTATATTTACATGAGGAGGTCTTTAGAGGAAGTAGTCTCTCCTCAGCTCTATAAAAACTCCTTGCACTTTAAAAAGGCAAGTACACACATGCTCCCTCTCTATTCATCTACTTTAATACAGTTTCTATAATGATGACCCCACAAGAGCTTTACCCCACATGTGGCACTAGTTAAAGCTTGTCAATAAGCTTTCCATCACCTTTCCCACTTATTTTAGGTAGCCTCAGTTTCACCTTAGCCTTTCATATTAAGGGTTAGATTCACTGGTCCATTAAGTCCACTTTGCACTGCGTACATGGTACAAAATGACCTTAATGTGGCTGGAGATAACCAACAGAAGGTTTCTCCTCTACTCCTGCCACACCTACCCACCCCACCCCAGACATGTCGGGGTAGAGGGATGGCAAGTACTGCTGCTATACTCAATCCTGCACAGGCATGAAGGAGCTGCCACCATTTCCAGACAGCCTCCACTTCCACCATGATTGAGCTCTGCTTGGGCACAGTGGAAAATTTGCCCTGGAAGCTTCTGATCACTGGTCAACTCAATGAAAACAGAGATTTTAGCAATGCCCCAAGTGCAATTGTAATTTCCATAGGACCAGCTCCAATGGAAGCTCTCTAAGGTTGTCTTTTACTTTCAAGTAAAAGCTATGTTCTCCTTCATGACACAAACAGATGAAGCATATCAAAATCTTCTTCCCTCTTTTCAATTACTAATGGAATCACATCCCAACTTTGCCATGAAGTCTCTAATATTGCAGAGAAAGTCCTTACTCCATGTATATAGGGTTGGCTCTTGATCCTTGGTTTGACTGAGGTATGCGTCAAACATGACCCAAGGGATGGCCCTTTTATGTCCTCTAACTGAGAGGCTAGCCAGGGCTAGTTTGGCCTCCATTGCAAGTTAGTCCAGAGGCTGCTATACCATATAACTAAGGCACCTGTTTAGCAACTTGGAGAACACTTGAAAGAGGTTTTATTCTCCCTTTTAATAAATATAAGAATTATAAGTTCACCTACAGCATTTGCCAAGAATAAATATCCTCCTTTTAACTGAGTGCAATCTTTGCTCTAACTGCACTGTATTAAGAACATAGGAAAAGATGCATATGGCATTACAAGACTTTTAAATGATTATTCATGTGCTTGCAGGGTGCTTGCTAAAGCCTTGTGCTATTTTATGGAAATAAACTTACAGGTTTAGAAATAGTCTAGCTGTGACAAGACAGGAAAACCAGAACAGCAGTAGTTATACAGTAGGTAGAGTTCTTAACTGCACCTTCGGTACTTTGAAAACCACAAATATATTTGCAAAAAGAAACACTAGACAGTAATAAGTTACAACAAACACGTCTCAAATGTTAGGACTGCAGTCATACCTTCTTCACTAGAATTCTCTTCTTCTGCGATTACAGGCATCCTACGATTCCGAGTAACGGCTTCCTTCTTTATTGCTTGTCTCCTATCTACAAAGAAATATTCAGGGGAAAAATGCCACCAGTTATTAATGTCTCTGCATCTCAGGTACAAACAATCCAGACAGATTGCTTACTTGCTCTTGATTAAAAAAGCAGACATCAGTTGGTACTAAGGAGCTTTTAGCACCTTCACAGAACCTTCATTTAGCTCTTGAGCAATAACTAGTAATATAAACATAAACCATACTAACCAAAGACTCTGAAAAGATGGATGCAGGGTTAGTTAACATTAGCCAGAGAGATTACAGAGAATAAAGAGGTTTTGCAGATAACGAAGTGCTACAGAGCCATCAGACCAAATAAATGTTCATTTTCACAGGAATGAAATTCATAAATAAAATGGCTGGAATACCTGAATTTTTCAACTCTGTCTTTTAAGAAAATAAGATCAGACACCTTATGAAACCCTGATTAGAATATACTTGGAGGAATGTAAGAAAATACTTGGAAAATATGACTACATAAAAATGAGCTGATCCAAATGATATACATCTTAGGGTGCAAAGTGAATTAATTTACTGAACTATGGAATTATTTTTGGAATGTAGGAAGATAAGCCAATGCCAGACTAGATCAGAACCTTGGTCCATCTAGTCCAGTATCTTGTCTTTTACAGTGGCAGATACTAGATGCTTCAGAGTAGCGGTCTCAAAGTCCTGGCCCGCGGGCCATCTGCAGCCCAAGAACCTCCCCACTGCAGCCTGCGGAGGAGAGACGTTTCTGCGGCAGGCGCCGCCCCGCACAGCTCCCATTGGCTGTGGGAAAGGGACAGAGATACCATCACTAGTCACCGGGCAGAGTCAGCCATAAAGGCAGAATCATTAGTTGCCAGGGAGAGTCAGCCATGGAGGCTTTTTCCTCCCCACAATGAATATAAACAAGTCAAAATACCGAACACAAAATATCTGATGCCCACCTTGCTGCAATCCTGAAGGTTTCAACGGCTCAGTCACTGAGGCCAAACATCAACAAACTGACAGAACTGAAGTGTTGCCAGGTGTCTGGCAAACACTAAAAACTCTCTGGCAGACAAAGAATTGTATAAAGTTGTATGACAATTTTATAATTTCTAAGAAATTCAAAATAAAAAAATATAAACGTTTTCTTTTCTGAACACCATCTTCAGTGACATTATTGGCCTGCTGGGAGGATTTGAGGACTGGCACTGGGCCCTAAGGTAAATTGAGTTCCTGCTTCAGAGGAAGGTGTAAGAACCCTGCAGTAGGCAGAACTGGGGTAATCTGGTTCCCATATTCGACCTCACCCTGATCTCTAATGCAGTAGAACCTCAGAGTTACAAACTGACTTGTGTTAAACAAACTACTAAAAATTGAAGGGAAAGCTGCATTCTTCTCCCGCATAGTATAATTTGAAAGCTGTATTAAGTCAATGGTCAGTTGTAAACTTTTGAAAGAACAACCATAACATTTTGTTCAGAGTTATGAACGTTAGATTATCTTAAGCCCTAAGCATCAAGTTTCAACATCTCTTCCAAACTTTGTTAACATTAACTACAACATCTCTGTATAACAAGAATATCCGTACAGATATCCAATCCTTTTTGAATCTTGCTACATTCTTGGCCTCAACAACTGCCTGCTGTAATGAGTTCCACAATGTAACCATGCTGGGTGAAAAAGTGTTTCCTTTTTATCAGTCTTGAACTAGCCATTTTTTAATTTTATTGACTGTCCCCATGGTTCTTCTGTTATGAGCAGTGTTCCCTCTAATTTTTCCCACACATGTGTGGAATGAATTTTGTTATGTGCATGAATATGGAGCTGATGTGTCACACATCACCTCCATATTGATGCACATAACATTCATGCGGCAGGGGTGGGACCAAAGGTTCGGCGTGTGGGAGGGGATTCACGGCTGAAACAGAGGGTTGGGATGTAGGAGGGGGTGAGGACTCCAGCTGGGAGTGCAGGCTCTGGGGTGGGACCAAGGATAAGGGATTTGGGGTGCAGGAGGGGGCTGGGGCCGAGGATGAGGGGTGCAGGCTGCCCCGGGGCTATGGCAAGGAGAGAGAGAACTCTCCCCCAGCTCTCTGCCCCCGCAGCAGCACCTGGTCTGGAGGGGATAGGTGCCTCTCCCCCGGCTGCTGCAGGTCCAGGGCATCTCTTCCCCGTCCACGGCAGGTCCAGGCTGGGGCACCTCTTCCCTATCCGTGGTAAGTCCAGGGGGCTGGGTTGGGGCACCTCTCCCCCTGTCTGCAGCAGGTCCTAATATGGCACTAAAAATGATCCTGGCAAAGTTTAAGTGCAATCTTCACTAAAATAATGAAACGTTTATTGTGAGCAGGAACTGTGATTACAGAGCCTTGAGCAATTAACTGCATGATTATATAAAATTCCTTTCAGACAATAACTTTTTATAGAATGGTAAAAGAAACAGTGTGGTAGCTGCAATATAACAGGATTTAAAAAAAACAAAAAAACATTTGATTCAATGTTTTCAATCCTATTCAAAAGCAATGCATTGGATGCCAACAGTGTCACCTGAATTGAAAATTGACTTAAGTACCATTAGTGAGGGCAAAAATAAATGGCACTGTGTATCAGATGGGAGCGGGACGCTGTAGACATCAAGACATCTGTATTATTAAATAATCTTCATTAATAAGCTTAAAGAGCAGATAAATACCGAATTCTTAAATGGGAGGATATTCATTGAAGAACACAACAGGAACAAAAACAGAACATAGAAACAAAAGCAGAAAATCAGACTATTTTCTCTGGATTTTGGGCTAGGCCCCCCTGGAGCTATCAACATTCATACACTGCTTCTACATTCATGAAGGCCAATCCTTGCCCAGCAGGAGAGAAAGAACAACAGTTGGTAGTCTGCCTTTGCCATCTAACACACTGGTGAGAGTAGATAAAAAATAAAAAGCATTCTACCCTACATTACTGGCAGTAAAGAAATGTTTGGGGGGAGAATTACCAAGAGCAGAGATAAGAGTTCACTTTAGCTTAGCCACAGCTCTTTCCGCCTGCTGAGAGAGAGAAGACAACTGAGCAAGATCAGCCAAGTCAGGTGCATTTACAAAGGGAAGTGACATCTCAGGTCCTTTGCTTTATTTCCTGTCTCCATCTGCTGATAAGAACTATAACCAACTGCCTTGGCTGACAGAGGGGAGAGAAGAATTCCTTAGCATCTCCAATACCGCTAATATAATGAAGAATTACCTTTGGTTTCCAATGAGTTTCTCTTCTGTGTCAACTGTGACCTCTCTCTGCTTCTTGTACACCTGGGGGTTTTCATTTTTCCCTGATCAGACCCAGATTCAGAAGATTCTAGTTTAACTTGACGGTGCCTTCTTGATTTGGAGGCCTAAAATCCAAACAAATCCATTAAGCAACAGAAAAAAATCTAGTTACTACATACACAAAATAGTGATACACTCAGCCAGTAACTGAATCTTGTTAGAGAAATAAGACATGTTAAGACATCTTTCTGTCTCCACCACCATGCCAGTGATCACAGTATGCTTAACACAGCGGTTCTCAACCAGGGGTTCTGAGCTCCCTGGGGGAGCCACAAGTAGGTTTCAGGGGTCCACCAAAATAAACCAGAGAGGATGGCCAGCATTAGACTCACTGGGCCCAGGGCAGAAAGCTGAATCCCGAGCCCCTCCTCCCCGGGCTGAAGCCAAAGCCTGAACAACTTAGCTTTTTGGAGCCCCCCTTGGCATGGGGACCTAGGCAATTGCTCTGCTTGCTACCTCCTAAAGCCAGGCATGGCTATTAATCTACTGAAAAACAGTTGTTGTGGCAACGGTTGGCCGTGGAATTTGGGTTTTTTTTGTTTTGTTTTGTTTTTTTTTTGGGGGGGGGGGGGGGGGGGGCGAGAGCTCAGAAGGAAAAAGGTTGAGAACCCCTGGTTTAACAGACAAGACAATAATGACAGTAAGCTTCCATAGTAGTTGAGAACTGGGCACCCAACTCTTATGCACTTTTGAAAATCCCACGTCCTAAAGTATTACCATTTCAGAGTAACAGTGCTTATCTGACATTCAAATAATGAAAAGGAGGATTTGTGGCACCTTAGAGACTAACAAATTTATTTGAGCATAAGCTTTTGTGAGCTACAGCTCACTTCATCGGATGCATTCAGTGGAAAATACAGTGGGGAGATCTGTAGTGAGCTGTAGCTCACGAAAGCTTATGCTCAAATAAATTTTAGTCTCTAAGGTGCCACAAGTCCTCCTTTTCTTTTTGTGAATACAGACTAACACGGCTGCTACTCTGAAACTTGTCAAATAATGAACACATTGTGAGACTTATTTTCAAGAGCACAGAGAATGCCCTGGTGCTACACTTTTTTATACAGTTATTTTTAAGCAATAAGCAGCAAATGTTTGTTACACAAGAAATGTTCTTAAGACAGACTACCAAGACCAAATGGGGTTTTTACTGTCCAGTTTGGGGCTCTATTTTTCTCTTAGTTGCCTGGGAAAGCAACATCGCTATAATTCAAAGTTTTACTACTGTATACTCAAAGCACTATATCATGATTTTAGTAAATATGTGCATCCACATTCCCCATATTAGGAGAGAAAAATGTTTAAGTGTGGATCTACTATAAAAAAATAATCCAATGGAGATTGGGGGATTTCATGTTCATTGGTTCAATGACTAATCAGATCTAGAATAACATTTTCAAAAGTACTTAAGTGACTTAAAAGCCTCGGTCCCATTTTCAAAAAGTGACCTCAGAGCTTAAGTCTCATTCACTTTTAAAAACTCCCAAGACTTTGAAAGTTAAAAGCATTTAGCAGCCTAAATTCTAAAGTCACTTTTGAAAATTTTACCCCATTTCATTTGACAGGTAAAAGTATGGGAGTTTTTTTGTTTTGTTTTTAACTGCCAGCATAGACAGTTCACCCTGGGATTGGAAAGTCATGGCAGCTTTCTAAAATGTATGTACAAAATTTTGTTCTCAGTTACCTGTGTATCTCCACTGAAAAAAGGGGTGTGTACAGATATTAAATGAAGGCCAATTAGTCTTGACATAAGGAACTTTACTAACAGTTCTGTCACGTGCCAGACTAGAATCCAGCTCACTCTCTCAACACTTGTATTGCTTTTGCAAAGCTAATAGGAGTAGTAAAAACTTGGTTTTGTTGCCAATAAGGTGGGTAAGACTGAATGCCCAATGGGAGCAGGGCTTGAAGCAGATGGTGCCATTTTGATAAATCACTTTTCTGACCACATTATAATTTAAGTCAAAGTAAGTGTTTTTGGAAAGGTAATGATTAACAATTCCCTAACAAATATACCTAATTGTTTACTTACCTCAGCAACTGCATTATAGGACTTGTATTTGATTTTAGCCAGTGCATTTGCTCTTTCAGAACCCTGTAAACAAAGAAGGAAAAGGTCAGAGAAAGCCAGTTACCGGCATATCCCCTTAATCTTCTTCCAAGGCATATCCCCTTAATCTTCTCATTTTTATTCGCAATCACAGAGCTTTTCACCCAGATCTCAAAGTGCTTTACTAAATTGGGGAATCATCATCCCTGTTTTATATATAAGTACAGCTAGGAAGACGTGCCCAAGGGGTCACCACATGTCAAAGACTCCAGATCTCCTGTCTCCCACACTCTTGTCCTATCCTCTGAACCATGCCAACCGTGGGCTTTACACGTCTGCTTGCATTCATACAAAAATACTTTGATTTAGTATTTTTCAAGTATTTGACAAGGGCCACAGAGCTTTGCCGCTATGTCTTAGCTGTCCATTGATCTTGTCCTTCCTTATGATCAATTATGAAAAACAGAAATAAAATGCAAGACAGACTCACTTTGCTCAAAGAAACTAGCATCTTAAAACAACTAGAGGATGAAGATAAATGAGGCAGCGATCCCTTCTGTGAATGTACAACTGTTTATAAGATTCACTCGCTATGTCTCTATCTTGGAGTTGGGCACAGGGGAAGAGATAAATCTCAATATTTACAGTATGCAAATTGATGGAATATAAAAGTGTACAAAGGAAGCAGTTTCCATATTACCTGATATAACATTCAGTGAAAGGGCAATATTAAATTAAGGAACAACTCCTTGAGAATCAATGTAGAAGATGCATCTTGCAAACTGTGTCATTTGTAGAGAGCTAAGTGTGTAAAATAAGTGCCGCTTAAAAAGTCCTTATTTCAGTAAAACAAACTATCAGATTTCCAGAGTAAAGCAACTGTGACTTTGGCTTTCCTAGGTTTCTACAGTGCAGAAAATCATACATGCAAATAGTTACCTTTCTACAAAAGATAACTTTCTGGGGTTCAACCCAGCAGTTATTTAAACAAAAAGCAGCACTATGAAACAGTTTATTGTAAAAACTGAATACAGCATTCAGTTGAAACTACAGGAGAACCAGAAAGGAATTTGGCCAGGATAGAAGGGATAGAACACCTACTTATGTGGAGAATGGCCATGGCATTCTTCAGGACCTCTCAAGTTGAGACCTGAGTCCACCACTAACAGAGAAGAACATACTTGCTAAAAAACACCAACACTACTCAGAACTCTGGAATCTGTAGGTCTCCCATGCTAGTACTAGCCAGGCTTGACCAGACCACTGCTTAGTTTCCTGACTTGATCACAGATTGACGTGCTCTGACTGCAGATTAGGTTGCCCAATAACATTAAGATATTACACAGTAAACTTTTCTTACTTCTGAGTCTTGAGAAGTCCCTCCTTCCTTTTTGTCAGTCATTTCGTCACTATCTTTAGCCTTTGAGGAGGATTTCTGAAAAAGTATAGATATGTAAAACTCATTCAGGACTTGAACAAGTCAACTTTACTGTGCACATTTTCAGTTCTCAGTTTCCATTTGACAACATAAAATATAAAAGATCAATTTATTCTAGGAAATTAACCACATTCTCTCCTCCCTTCTACCTCAGTCTAATATTTTAATTACTAGTATCATGTCCCTTGCATGACTTCAAAGTAAGTGTGTGTAGCACATTTAACATTTACATTACAGGATTGCATAGATCCCTACTTAAAGCATTCATGCACCACCAATCCTTCAGACTTCCATAGAGGCAATGTGTACACATTATATATCTGGTCTTTCACTCATGACAAATCTTTTAAGACAAAACTTTAATTTATCATTTGAAAAATATATTCAGAGATCTTCACACATTTAACACATTCTATACACTCATGATAACCTGCACCGTCACAGCACAATAGAGACTATAGCCTACCATTTTGTCCTGTTGCCATTGCTGATATTCCAAAATCATATTCTTAATATTAATTACAAATTCATCCTTTATCAAGCTCAGAGCCTTGTCCGGCTGGGATCCGTCAGTGGAGATCAAACACTTCATTTTCTGATAGTGGTCATGAACATTCATCATTTCCTGAAGTGAAAAATGTTAAAAGCTTTTAAAAAAAAACAATGATGTAGCAACAAATAAAGAATATAAACTCCTGGTTAAATATGGACATTGTGCATATAATTTTTTTAATCATAGTATATTGAACTAGCAACTGTTTTAAAAAGGAGGTTGTTAAAATTAGCTGATCACTGTGTCAGAAGTAGCAAGTCATAAGAGTGTTTTAATTAATGTCTAGTATCATGGTCCCACCAGCTTAGTGGAGAAGCAGAGGAAGACAGACTGTGCACTAAGCAGGAAACATCAGTGGTACCAGGTAATTATTTTCAGGCAAAGATTTCAATCCTCAACTGTTTGAGGCATTTTAAAGTTTCCCCCCATTTCATGGTTAGTTAATGATTTCAGTGGCAACGGAGGACGTGAGATGGGGGGCAGGTCTTCCCTGTGTACAAGTCTAAAATGCTAGAACCAACTGGAAGAGACATCATGAACCAGACAGCTGGTCAGCATGACTAGACAATGTAACAAAAACTCTATCCTACTTCCAGTGCCAGAGTTTGTACAGGTAACATTATACTAAACAAAGGGAGAGAGTAAAATGACCATGATTTAAAATGGGAAAACAGGTAAGGGTTTAAAAAAAAACAAAACACCACCCAATCCTGCAGCTGATTGTAAGCTGGTACATCAACATGCTCACTTGTATGCAGCCAGTTGCCGAACCAGGGCAAACACAAAGGTCAAAATTTAAATTAAAATACTGTCTTTTGCGGTGTACTTCCACCACTTCTTGTCTGAGAGTTGCCTATTTGGATTGGCAGGGAATAGTCTTCTTAACACGTCTGTGAAGCACTTTGCACACTTTCGGTATTATACAAGTATAGTAGTCCTTCCATGAAAATAGATGCAGTGTTTCAGAACGGATGGTAAAACTGTTGGTACACATAATTGTCCTTATTTCTGTAACAAAACTTTTACAAGGACCAGACCATACAATTAGAGAAATTATATTTGACAGTAATGATAATTATTTTGTAGCATAAAAGTTACTGTACCTCCAACACATCATTAGTGATGAGCCTGCTTACTCGGTTACTTAGCTCCTTAAATTCCTCTTTAAGTTCAGTTTCCCGAATCTTTTTCTTAGTTCTGAAGCACAGCTGTATAAAGATGGGTATATTTCGAAATACATGGTAAAAAATGTACAGGTGTATGTTTATAACTATGAAAATTCTCACCTTGACAGTCAAAAATGAAAGATGCTGAAAGGCATGGATCTAGAAAACAAGGTGATCCTGACATTCATCTGTATAGATTTATTTTCAAGCATTCAGTCTCACAGCAATGATTTAATAGCTTTTGTGAAACACTTTTTTAAAAAAAGATATTCTTTCACTGCATGGATGTTATCAGAAATTCAAGCCACCACCCAAACTCAGAAAAACTGAAGGTTAATTTCTACAGATTAAAAGACATGATAAATTATAAAGATGCCAAAGCAATGTTTTTTAAAGCAGAACATATGATGGATTCAGATTACATCTAAACTACATTTTAAATCCAACAGCCTCTATCGTGAGTTAGTTATGTAAAGTGCCTACTGCACTTTGGGGTATTGTAAAAAAGTAACTGCAAACCAAGTGCACTGGTGCTGCTCAACTCTCTCTTAATTTCTTATTTTTAACTAAACATTGTTCAACAATTAGAAGATAGACAGGGATTTTCTAAAGGAAGTAAACTTCTTTGTGCAATAACTCACAAGTCTGGGCATTGCTGTAAAGTGAAATGCTTTGTCTAGTCTCAGCTTCCTAAATATGTACGCTGCATCATAATGCTGGGCATTTATCAGATCCTGTTGAAATCTCTGAACTTCAAGCCACTCCTTGAGTGCAACTCTGATCTGCAATAGAAAAAAGGAATCTATTTTACTGATACACATTTCCTTGAACAGTAGTTAGAGATTTTAGCTGACCAGTGGAGTAAAGTCATAGCATGCTACAAACTGGAGACATGCCTGAATGGGTGTATATGACAGAAGTGACCTCAAAACTACAGAAAAGATGTAGCAGATTCTAATAGTAACAAGTCAATCACGTAAGTAATCCTATACAACATTGTTGTGTTTAGTATTCTAGGTTTAGCCATCTGTTTTGACAATGAATACAACGATGCCAACCTTACTCTGACTTTTAGGGATGTTTATAAAAAAAAGTTAAGGAGGAATTAGAAAGGTTACTTGGACCACAGACAAGTACCAAAGGTGCAAAGCCAAATACAGACAGGAAGTACGGGTACGGCCATACCAAATTCACGGTCCACTTTGGTCAATTTCATGATCATAGGATTTTAAAAATTGTGAATTTCATGATTTCAGGTATTTAAAACTAAAGTTTCACAGTGTTGTGATTGTAAGGTTATTGTAGGGGGAGGGCTGCCGTATTGCTACTCTTACTTCTGCCCTGCTGCTGGCGGCAGCGCTGCCTTCAGAGTTGAGCAGCTGGAGAGCGGCGGACGCTGGCTGCGAGCCCAGCTCTGAAGGCAGAGCTGCTGCCAGCAGCAGCGCAGAAATAAGGGAAGCATGGTAGGGTATGCCGCTCAGCTCTGAAGTCAGCATAGAAGTAAGGGTGGCAATACCATGACGCACTACATAACCGTGAGACCCCCCAACTCCCTTTAGGTCAGGACCCACAATTTGAGAAACTCTGATCTCCCCTATGAAATCTGTATAGTATAGGGCAAAGGCACATAAAAGTCCAGATTTCACAGTCCATAACGCATTTTTCATGACCATGAATTTGGAAGGGGCCTAGACATGGGGTAGCGCCAGGAACGCTTGAGGTGCATTTTAGATCACTATGTGCGATGGATATGTCCATGGGAAAAAGTTCAATAGTATGCATAATTTTCAACCTTTTGTGACAGCTTAAATTGCTTTACATTCGTTTGTATGGTCTATTTTGCACTTCTGAAACCATTTTCAATTTGTTGCCACATTTGGCTATTTTTATCACCTATACCAGCCATTTTGACAGACAGTGGCAGCTGGTGAACTTTGGGGCAAGTGGATCATAACAAACAAAAAAAATATCATGGATGCTTGCCCACAAAATTTTCCTAGGCAGGCAGCCAGAGAACCACGTGCATGTGTATGGGGCTCCATGCCTTCGCATAGCCATGACATTTCCCCCTGGTGAAACCAGAACCTCTCTTTCTCCCCGCTTCTCTCCCCAGAGAAACCAGGAATTCTCCCCGCTCTCCCTGTCTATGATCAAGGGGGACCCTGCCCACTCCACCTTTCCTAGCAGGGGAAAGGGGAGGATTGGCCCTAGGAAAGCAGGCCTCCTATGCCACCTAGGGCTCTTTATTACCTTGGCCACTCCTTGCCCTGGACCTCATTCCCAGGATGATCCTTCTCTTCTTCCTCTTCCTCTGTTGTGTTCCCTCTCTCCTCCTCCCCCACTGGCTGAACAGTAAGTATCTGACAGGAGGCAATGTAGGAATTTGGAATGGTATTGGGGCACTGGTTTCCCCACTCTAGCCACAGGCTGCTTGTTGCTCTCTAAATACCCTGTGGACAGTGCTGATGCATTCTAAACAGTACCTACAGCACATTAACGTACTGCAGCAGGGTTCACAGGGGACAGTTAAAGAGCAACACACAGCCTGTGGCATGGGCAGTGAATCAGGAGCACCAAAAGCCACCTAAAATTTCCACAGCTTGCCTCCTATCAGACCTTCACTGCACAATCTGCACACATGCCACAAAGGCAGCGAAGAATGCCCTGCACAGCCACGGCGCTATTTGCTGTGTTCATCAGACCCAAGTGGCAGTGACTGATGCAAAAGCATAGATTTAAGACCTGAATTCATAATTAAAATGTAAACACTAGGAGGATTATGGAAAATTAGGGAAGACTGGCATCTCTCTGAATGGGGACGAGCAACACTTCGCTCAAAGAGCAAAAGTCTTAGATTCTTAGGTGGTTGAAACACTACGTTTAGCTATGAACGTGCAGACTCAAGTTCATAGTATTTTTAAGAAATTCCATTGTAAAGCTGTAGTTTTATCAACACTGCAATGATATTTTACTGAAGTACCTTTCCTTCCCTATCTATTCTGTCTACCTTCCACTTCTCCAGTTGACTGAAACTTCTTAGATCACTGCTAAAAAATATGTTGGTGGCAGCCATTTGAGTTTTAAATACTTGTAAAGTTATGACAGTTATCTCAATTGAATTTCCTGACTTGTTTGAAGTTAAAGCATGCACTGTAACAGCATTAGTAATTTATTTCAACCACTGAAGTGCAACTTTGGGCCCAAAACTTGCAAATCCTTACATATGCACATATGTTTTACTCATAAGTAGTCTAATTATACCTTTCCCTACACTGCATTTCCAACACCACCTTTACACTTTGTTTCTTCTCCAAAAGCTGATACATTGAAAAAGTGTGGAAGTATCTCATCAGTCCCTGCCTCTCAGCCCACATACGCACTTCCCTTCAACACAGCACTTGGAAATTTTACGGACACCTAACTGTCAGTGAATAAACCTACTAGTTAAAGACTAATGTCAAAGACACACACACACACACACCCCGCCGCCCACCCCTTGTGTTCTGATCTGCCAAGGTGAGAAGTTAATTCATACACTCCTCAAAGCTGTAAAGAGAACAGTGTAAGGATTCTTACCTAAGTGCCATTATTTTAACCTGCTCAGGAACTCCAGGTAGGTGTATGAAAGATGAAAAGTCTTCCCTCTAACCTGAGAGGGAGAGAAAACATTTTCCTCTTGTTTTCCTCTCCTACCCAGAGGGTCCTGGCTGTGAAGATGGTTTTTGCTATTTTACCCCTCAGCTCTTGATGGTGCAAAAAGAATTCATCTACTCTACACCTCCCCCAACATCTCTTTTTAGGTCCCCCTTTCTAAAGAACAGCTTCAGAACATGTATCTATATTGCTTATACCTTTCAGAAGAAACTGCAGTTAAACTTATAATTTCCCTGTTATATATATGGTTCTGAAGAGTGTAAAACGAAAACGGATGAAACTTTGGCCAGTTTTCACTTTGCTACAGGTTGGGAAAACGTAAGCACCAGCAGCAGCACTAGAGCTCTCTGCAGCCCTAGAGAAAGACTGCTGAACATTTACTCTCAGCTCACATTTGGAAGCCTAGAAACTTTAATTTATTATTCTTTAAACAAAGGAGAGTTTCCTATAGGCACAGGCAAGTGATATTTTAAGTTCTGAAAAATAACATGGCTTTAGTTAATTTAGCCAGTTTTTAGGCTCTCAGACTTTAATGATGTTCAAAAAGGCTAGTTTTCTTAGAGGGCCCATTTTTTCCAGAATACTCATGTTTTATTCCTAAAAAAGAAAAAAGTCTTCAAGTTGTGGTGGTAAAATATACAAGAAATCATTATACAATCATAAAAGTCTGATATTCTTTTGAGATGGAATCCTCAAAAAGACTTACCTTTTGTTTTGGCTTACAGAGTTGCGTACTGTACAATCCATACAGAAGATACAGAGCACCAACACGAATCTGGAAAGTGTAAGGAGGCAAGAAGTATCGCCATGCCAGATCCAACACTTTCTGTGTAAACTTATTCTTCTCTAAAGGCCTTGTTTGACCACTAAAACAAACAAACAAAAAATAGATAAAAGCAAATAATGATATAAGTACAGTTTTTAAAAGACTTAACCCATTAATACATTTAAAACTTATGTTAGACTAAGGTCTGATTATAACTGACAAATCTTCAAGGATAATCAGGGTTAAATCTCTTATATTTTATCTCTTGTCATTCTGTCATTCCTTACATTAAACAGAAGACCTATGTTCTGAAGGATGCAATGATCTGATTTTGTTCTCAGAAACCCCGTAAGATAAGGATACAATCAAACTCCTCAGTCCTGAATGTCCTTGCTTTTGGTGTTAGTCAGACTTAACGTTGCTAGATACTTCTATATTCATGTTTTTCCTTATTAAAAAGGAACCAACTGTTTCATTACTGCATTTTCTAATCTATTTCTACTTTTAGGAATTTAAATAGTATGCTTAGAATACAGCCAAAGTGCATGGGCTCAATACAGCATATCTTGGACGCAGTACAGCACAAGCCACATGAAATACAAACACTACATTCATAATCTCAGTATACCTTACAAGAATTAAAGCTTTTGAGGTTTCACTTTCTCCCTCTTTTAAGTTTGCTTTATAATCTTATTTTTTTTTTAAAGTTACAGACTGAAAAATCTAGCGACACCATCAGAGGACCCAACCACATGAGCCACACCATCAGGAGCTCCTTCACCTGCACATCTACTAATGAAATATATGCCATCATGTGCTAGAAATGCCCCTCTGCCATGTACATTGGCCAAACCGGACAGTCGGTTCGTAAAAGAATAAATGGACACAAAATCAGACATCAGGAATGGTACCATACAAAAGCCAGTAGGACAGTCTCCCTGGACAGTCTATAACAGATTTAAAAGTAGCCATATTTCAGCCAAAAAACCTTCAAAAACAGACTTCAAAGAGAAACTGCAGAGCTACAATTCATTTGCAAATTTAACACCATTAATTTGGGCTTGAATAGGGACTGAGAGTGGCTGGCTCACTACAAAAGCAATTTTCCCTCTCTTGGTATTGACACCACCTCCTCATTATTGGGAGTGGACCACATCCACCCTGATAGAATTGGGCCTGTCAACTCCCTTCTCTTCATGTGTCAGTATATTTATGCCTGCATCTGTAATTTTCACTCCATGCATCTGAAGAAGTGGGGTTTTTTTACCCACAAAAGCTTCTGCTCAAATAAATCTGTTAGTCTTTAAGGTGCCACCGGACTCCTTTTTGTTTTTGTGGATACAGACTAATACGGCTACCCCCTGATACTAGACTCTGAAAGTGCAGAGCTTGGTACACTGGCTGCAGAGGAAGAGTAACTGACAAGAACTATCCATGGCAGAAACACATTAGAGCACAGCTAGAGCTAAAAATATAATTTTGAATGATGCTACATTTAGATTGGTCTCAAGTATGGGGGGGTAGCCCTGTTAGTCTGTATCCACAAAACAACAGGGAGTCCATGCATCTGAAGAAGTGGGGTTTTTACCCACCAAAGCTTATGCCCAAATAAATCTGTTAGTCTTTAAGGTGCCACCAGACTCCCTGTTGTTGTTTTTTTACATTTAGATTGACTGTCATGATCCCAGCACAGAGACAGGGGGATCTCTCATAGGGAGGAGGGGGCGTTTACGGCGGAGGTGCCGTATTTCTCACGGGGGTCAAGGGGGAGGAGTGCGGGGAGAAGAGTTGCCGAGCAGGTCTCTCACGGGAGACGGGAGGGGGGGGGAGGGGTGCGAGCGGGTGCCGGGTCTCTCACGGGGGGGGGGGGAGGGGTGCGAGCGGGTGCCGGGTCTCTCACGGGGGGAGGGGAAAGGGGTGCGAGCGGGTGCCGGGTCTCTCACGGGGGGAGGGGAAAGGGGTGCGAGCGGGTGCCGGGTCTCTCACTGGAGACGGGAGGGGGGGGAGGGGTGCGAGCGGGTGCCGGGTCTCTCACGGGGGGGGGGAGGGGTGCGAGCGGGTGCCGGGTCTCTCACGGGGGGAGGGGAAAGGGGTGCGAGCGGGTGCCGGGTCTCTCACTGGAGACGGGAGGGGGGGGAGGGGTGCGAGCGGGTGCCGGGTCTCTCACGGGGGGGGGGAGGGGTGCGAGCGGGTGCCGGGTCTCTCACGGGGGGAGGGGAAAGGGGTGCGAGCGGGTGCCGGGTCTCTCACGGGGGGGGGGAAGGGTGCGAGCGGGTGCCGGGTCTCACGGGGGGGGGGAAGGGTGCGAGCGGGTGCCGGGTCTCTCACGGGGGGAGGGGAAAGGGGTGCGAGCGGGTGCCGGGTCTCTCACGGGGGGGGGGAAGGGTGCGAGCGGGTGCCGGGTCTCACGGGGGGGGGAGGGGTGCGAGCGGGTGCCGGGTCTCTCACGGGGGGGGGGAGGGGTGCGAGTGGGTGCCGGGTCTCTCACGGGGGGGGGGTGCGAGTGGGTGCCGGGTCTCTCACGAGGGGTGCGGGGACGAAGCCGGATCCCTCACGGGGCGGAGGAGGGAGGCTGCCGGGTGTCTCACTGGAAGATGGTGTGGAAGCGGCGGTCCCGCCACAGGCCGGAGAACACCTCGAAGCGGACATTATCCGTCTCCTGGAAGCTGCTCAGCAGCGCCTCGCAGTCCGCCTGCAGCCCCGAGGCGCAGCTCATCCCGGCAGGCCCAGGCAGAGCAGGACCACCAGTGCGCACGCGCGCGGCCCCAGCCACAATGCCTAACGCTATAGTGCGGGAAGGGTGGGAGCGGGTACACGAGCATCCACTGCTCATGCGCCGACTCTGTTCCTCGCAACACTGCGCCTGCGTGAATTTCCGACAACTCTGTCCCGTCAGCCTTCCTTCACACTCACGCTACCCCTGCCCCCTCGCTCACGAGGGCGCATGCGCGCACCTTCAACTTTCATCTGCTGTACTTGAGCTTCTCTAGCCGCCTTGTGGTGGAGGGGAGTCTTTCTCCTGCCCTTCCAGTGAGGGCGGGGCCAGGGCTGAGTGAGGGCAGCCTCCACCTGGTCAGTCCAGTGAGGGTAGTTGCAGGGAGCCTGCCCCCACCTCAGTGATGGCTGTAATGTGGGGGGTGGGTTGAGTAAGTTCCCCCTCCCCCATGAACAAACAAAACAAAGTGGCAGCACCCACAGGCTAGCAGCTGGCCAGAGCGGGGGGGCGGGGCGGGAGAGGGTGTCACTCAGTCACCTGCCGCAGAGCCCACATGGGGCCTAAGAGCCCGAGCCCTGCTTTAATGACCAGGCCCTGCCCCCCCACCCTATGGCGGGGCACAGTTGTTGACCTGAATTTTATGGGTTAGTTGTTATGGCTCGCCACTGATCACATCCAATCAGAAGATTTATAAGGTCTTGTCCAATTCAGAATACAGGGTCCGAGAACTCAGTTCTATATTGGGAGAGGACTCTCTGGGTGCTTGGCAAAAACACTACCACTGAGGACAATACCAAATTGAGAAAAGCTTTATTGAGGTTAACAAAATAATAATAAATGCTACGAAACTTATGACTGCAAAACAGTAAAAGAATTCCAAAACTTCTGTTGGTAACATTCCTATTATAAATACCTTAACCTAACATACTCACACCCTTCCTTGAGGACCCGATAATAGAAGGTGAAGGACCAGCCTCACTTGTGGCATGCCTGATAACATGATGGTTCTGGCTTCCCCAATAGTTAGGAACGTTGAGTAGTTATACTATACTACACAAGCTGAGCTGATAGCGTGATAAAAGATAGAATGATAGGGAGATAAAAATATTATAGAATATAGAAGAACAAAGAAAAGAGAAAGCTCCCTAAGATATCCTTACATGGTATTTTATAGGATCCTGAAGCTACGTAATTCAGGCCCAACCTACTGTACCCAAATCTTATTTCCGTGCCCTAAGAAATGCATGGGTACACTTACTCTCTACATATTAATAAGGATTGTCTCACTCCAAAAACTGCCAATCTAGGCTCTCTTGGCAACTTCCAGGTTTGTGGTATACCCTGTGGTTACCAACTGGTTACAGACGCTGGATAAACCTGTTCAGTGTTGTGTGTAGTTCCTCCCTTTGGTTCCCCAAAGTTCAGAGAGCATTTCTATCTGTGCAAAGGTTGCCAGCTTTTATGCTGACTTACTCTTAACTGATCATACTTTTAGCTATTTAGCGGATGTTACTGGATACCGGCCAGTAGGCTTGTTGCATTTCAGAAAACTTATTCTATGTATAATTTTTAGGAAACACATATCGTATGCCTCAATACATCCTAATTTCATAGGAATTAATACTGATAAAATATAAGAATCATATATGAAATGGATTAATTCAGAAAGAAACATATTATTTGATACAGCTGGCTGGATTAGTAAGATATAACAGCTAGCAAAATAATCCTATGGGCTAGCAAAATAATCCTATGGTCTACAGTGCATGCTGTATGTAAAACAATGGCATGTCCACTTCGGCTCAGCCAGCAGTTTATGACAGCCCTGATCAGAGTGTCCCTCACAGTCCCAAGCTCCAGGCATTGTTCTCTCCCTCAGCAACATGCCTCCTCAGCGCCAGGTTTTGGGGGTCCAGGTAGAAGGAGAGCTCCCAGTGGATGAGGAGTATTGTGAAGGAAAAGAAGAGGTGGTGGCGGAGGTTCAGGGCAGTTGCACTTGTATGTCCCCTCCATACTCCACCAAGAGCGCACCCACTCTAGGCTCCTGGCTCCTCAGCCGTCACCGCTCTTGGGCAGAGACTGGTGTCTCCCTTCCTGCTAACGGGTTTTTCCAGGCTGCACAGTTCCCTGTCTACACTGTGGTATCCCCTGCAAGTCAGACTGCCAAAGCAGGCCAGCACCTGTGCTTTGTTTTCTCTTCGAAAGCTATGAACAACATAAGTTACATCATAACTCTTTATAAGCAAGCATTCTTAGAATCATAGATTCATAGAATATCAGGGTTGGAAGGGACCTCAGGAGGTCATCTAGTCCAACCCCCTGCTCAAAGCAGGACCAATCCCCAACTAAATCATCCCAGCCAGGGCTTTGTCAAGCCTGATCATAAAAATATCTAAGGAAGGAGATTCCACCACCTCCCTAGGTAACGCATTCCAGTGTTTCACCACCCTCCTAGTGAAAAAGTTTTTCCTAATATCCAACCTAAACCTCCCCCACTGCAACTTGAGACCATTACTCCTTGTTCTGTCATCAGCTACCACTGAGAACAGTCTAGATCCATCCTCTTTGGAACCCCCTGTCAGGTAGTTGAAAGCAGCTATCAAATCCCCCCTCATTCTCCTCTTCTGCAGACTAAACAATCCCAGTTCCCTCAGCCTCTCCTCATAAGTCATGTGTTCCAGTCCCCTAATCATTTTTGTTGCCCTCTGCTGGACTCTTTCCAATTTTTCCACATCCTTCTTGTAGTGTGGGGCCCAAAACTGGACACAGTACTCCAGATGAGGCCTCACCAATGTTGAATAGAGGGGAACGATCACGTCCCTCGATATGCTAGCAATGCCCCTACTTATACATCCAAAAATGCCATTGGCCTTCTTGGCAACAAGGGCACACTGTTTACTCATATCCAGCTTCTCGTCCATTGTAACCCCTAGGTCCTTTTCTGCAGAACTGCTGCCGAGCCATTCGGTCCCTAGTCTGCAGCGGTGCATGGGATTCTTCCATCCTAAGTGCAGGACTCTGCACTTGTCCTTGTTGAACCTCATCAGATTTCTTTTGGCCCAAGCCTCTAATTTGTCTAGGGGCCTCTGTATCCTATCCCTACCCTCCAGCTTATCTACCTCTCCTCCCAGTTTAGTGTCATCTGCAAACTTGCTGAGGGTGCAATCCACACCATCCTCCAGATCATTTATGAAGATATTGAACAAACCGGCCCGAGGACCGACCCTTGGGGCACTCCACTTGATACCGGCTGCCAACTAGACATGGAGCCATTGATCACTACGCGTTGAGCCCAACAATCTAGCCAACTTTCTATCCACCTTATAGTCCATTCATCCAGCCCATACTTTTTTAACTTGCTGGCAAGAATACTGTGGGAGACCGTGTCAAAAGCTTTGCTAAAGTCAAGGAACAACACGTCCACTGCTTTCCCCTCATCCACAGAGCCAGTTATCTCATCAGAGAAGGCAATTAGATTAGTCAGGCATGACTTGCCCTTGGTGAATCCATGCTGACTGTTCCTGATCACTTTCCTCTCCTCTAAGTGCTTCAGAATTGATTCCTTGAGGACCTGCTCCATGATTTTTTCCAGGGACTGAGGTGAGGCTGACTGGCCTGTAGTTCCCGGGATCCTCCTTCTTCCCTTTTTTAAAGATGGGCACTACATTAGCCTTTTTCCAGTCATCTGGGACTTCCCTGGATCGCCATGAGTTTTCAAAGATAATGGCCAATGGCTCTGCAATGGCTCTGCATTGAGTACATTAGCTTTTTCCACATCCTCTGTCACTAGGTTGCCTCCATCATTCAGTAAGGGGCCCACACTTTCCTTGACTTTCTTCTTGTTGCTGAAGAAACCCTTCTTGTTACTCTTAACATCTCTTGCTAGCTGCAACTCCAGGGGTGATTTGGCCTTCCTGATTTCACTCCTGCATCCCCGAGCAATATTTTTATACTCCTCCCTGGTCATTTGTCCAATCTTCCACTTCCTGTAGGCTTCTTTTTTGTGTTCAAGATCAGCAAGGATTTCACTGTTAAGCCAGGCTGGTCGCCTGCCATATTCACTATTCTTTCTAACATCGGGATGGTTTGTCCCTGTAACCTCAATAAGCATTCTTTAAAATACAGCCAGCTCTCCTGGACTCCTTTCCCCCTCATGTTATTCTCCCAGGGGATCCTGTCCATCAGTTCCCTGAGGGAGTCAAAGTCTGATTTTCTGAAGTCCAGGGTCCATATTCTGCTGCTCTCCTTTCTTCCCTGTGTCAGGATCCTGAACTCGACCATCTCATGGTCACTGCCTCCCAGGTTCCCATCCACTTTAGCTTCCCCTACTAATTGTTCCCGGTTTGTGAGCAGCAGGTCAAGAAGAGCTCTGCCCCTAGTTGGTTCCTCCAGCACTTGCACCAGGAAATTGTCCCCTACACTTTCCAAAAACTTCCTGGATTGTCTGTGCACCGCTGTATTGCTCTCCCAGCAGATATCAGGGTGATTGAAGTCTCCCATGAGAACCAGGGCCTGCGATCTAGTAACTTCCGTGAGTTGCCAGAAGAAAGCCTCATCCACCTCATCCCCCTGGTCCGGTGATCTATAGCAGACTCCCACCACGACATCACCCTTGTTGCTCACACTTCTAAACTTACTCCAGAGACACTCAGGTTTTTCTCAAAAAAAGAAAAGGAGTACTTGTGGCACCTTAGAGACTAACCAATTAATTTGAGTATAAGCTTTCGTGAGCTACAACTCACTTCATCGGATGCATTCAGTGGAAAATACAGTGAGGAGATTTATATACACACAGAACATGAAAAAATGGGTGTTTATCATGCACACTGTAAGGAGAGTGATCACTTAAGATGAGCTATTACCAGTAGGAGAGTGGGGTGGGGGGGGGGAAGAAAACCTTCTGTAGTGATAATCAAGGTGGGCCATTTCCAGCAGTTAACAAGAACGTCTGAGGAACAGTGGGGGAGGAGGGGGAAGGGAATAAACAAGGGGAAATAGTTTTACTTTGTGTAATGACTCAACCACTCCCAGTCTCTATTCAAGCCTAAGTTAATTGTATCCAATTTGCAAATTAATTCCAATTCAGCAGTCTCTCATTGGAGTCTGTTTTTGAAGTTTTTTTGTTGAAGAAGGTTTTTCTGCAGTTTCATACTTGAGCTCTGAGCAGTCATACTGCTCCTTTACATAGAGTGCAACTCCCCCACCTTTTCTGCCCTGCCTGTCCTTCCTGAACAGTTTATAACCATCCATGACAGTACTCCAGTCATGTGAGTTATCCCACCAAGTCTCTGTTATTCCAATCACATCATAATTCCTTGATTGTGCCAGGACTTCCAGTTCTCCCTGCTTGTTTCCCAGGCTTCTTGCATTTGTGTATAGGCACCTGAGATAACTCGCTGATCGTCCCTCTTTCTCAGTATGAGGCAGGAGCCCTGCCCTCTCGCGCACTCCTGCTCGTGCTTCCTCCCGGTATCCCACTTCCCCACTTACCTCAGGGCTTTGGTCTCCTTCCCCCGGTGAACCTAGTTTAAAGCCCTCCTCACTAGATTAGCCAGCCTGCTTGCGAAGATGCTCTTCCCTCTCTTCACTTATTCTTAAGGTGAAAGCATTACAGAGAAAACATATAAAACCCAATAAACGTTCCTATACACCTGTTAAAAGCTGACCAGAGGTCACCAATCAAGCTTATGGGGCCTCAGTAAGCCAAAGTCCTTCCATCCTTTCCCAGGAAGGATTGGGGGCCCCCTTAGACCATAGGGCCTGTCTGCTTGGTGGATCACAAAGAAGGCCCTGAGTCAGTCTAAACTCAGGCTCTTTAACTGAAAGTCCTTTCTTTGTCTGTTGGTCTCTGGAGAATCCGGTTTGAAGCAGTATATGCAAGCCTCTCCAGGTGGTGGTACATCTCTGGAGATGCTACAACCTGAGTGAATTTGCCTAATCACCCCCTCACTGTTCTTAGTTCCTGGAGGACCATGATTCCCCCTCCCCCATGGAATTATATACTGTTCCTGCCCACAAGGATACACAAACAATACAGGAAGATCTCCCAAAGATATTGCAGCAAATTGCCATTTTTGTCACAGGGTGGAAATGGACTGAAGATAAATAAATGGATAACCTGTGACAAATGCAGATTTTGTACAGGCAGCAATGCCTGAGAAACCCGCCCAACATATACTAAGAGAACTAAATTGCCAGATATATCATCACTGACCTTTAGCTTCCCTTCATGACTTGATACACACTTTCCACTTGACTCCACCTTCTTTGAAGGAATTTTTTTCCAGGGGTCTTGCAAGTGAACTCCTGATCCCAAACCAGCTGAAGTCAATGGGACTTTCGTCACTGATTTTAGTGGGAGAAAGATAAGGCTTCAGGAGAGGCAATTGCTAGCCCATGAAAGAAGCTCAGCTAGCCGGTTAGTTGGCAATGCCTCACCTGGCAACAAAGAGGGAAGCAGCAGCGCCTGTTTGTTTATGCAAGAGATGTTGTGACTGTTACATACAGAGCGGCGGGGGGTCCCCTAGCCTCCGCTCCTTTGTGGTTGAAGGGCGATCTGGCGCCCGCTATATCGCTCCGCTCAGCTAGAAACTGCTGGGGGCCAGGAGCGTGTCTTGACGGGAGGACTTGTGGCACCTTAGAGACTAACCAGTTTATTTGAGCATGAGCTTTCGTGAGCTACAGCTCACTTCATCGGATGCATAGCATATCGTGAAAACTGCAGATGAAGTGAGCTGTAGCTCATGAAAGCTCATGCTCAAATAAACTGGTTAGTCTCTAAGGTGCCACAAGTACTCCTTTTCTTTTTACGAATACAGACTAACACCGCTGTTACTCTGAAACCTGTCTTGAGGGGGTTTGTCCACGGATGGTGCTTTCCCCACTAACAAGAAGTGGAAAAACGTGCCCCAAACTCCTTGACTCTTCAATGCTTGCCAGGAAAGACAAGCTGGCCGGGGTGGGGGATGTAATCGGGCCAGCAGCACCCGATTTCGTTCGCCACCCCTCAGGGCTGCGTCCTGCAGACGCCCCTCCCTGGGCCGGGCACAGCGCTGGAGGGGAGCCCACACGGCGGAGCGAGGCAGCCCGGTGCCGCTTGAGCGCCTGCAAAGGGGAGAGGATCGGCGGGCGTTGTCCCCTGGAGCGAGCTCAGGCCCGGGAAGCCAGGGAGCCCCGGGCCGACGTGCACAGAGACACGTAGGCGGCTGCCCGGGCGCGGGGTGAGCCGGGCGACGGCGTGACTGATGCAGGCGGCTGGGGTGGGGAAGAGCCGGCTGGGGCGGGGGAGCTGCGCGTCGGGCGGGCGCGGCCCGGGGCGAGCGGATGGGAAAGGGCCAGCGCGGGCTCGCCTCTGCATCCTCCCCGAGATCAGCGCACCCGCGCCGGGCCGCTGAGCCCAGCTCGGTGCCCGCACCGGCCTCCAGCGCGGGGGGCTGTTTGCAGTCGCCACGGAGCAGGTGCTGGGGAGCCTGCCAGCGCCCCGCTCCCCTCAGGCCCAGGTAAGGTTCACCACCCGGCGGGCTGACTTGCCGGGAAGAGCCGGTACCTTGGAAAGCTCTTAAAGGCGCAGAGAGCGTGTCCCGAGTACACCCAACTCCGGGGGCCGCACGGCCTGGGTGGGCAGGCACCAGCCCGGCCTGGGTGTACGTTGTTAGGACCGCTTGCCCTGCATTTTCGGGGGGTGGGGGTCGTTTTCATGACCCTCCATGGGACGGGGGGAGAATGAGCCTTATGCTGAAGCCCGCACAGACGCCAGGAATTGCCAGGGCACTTTCGAATTAAACAGGCTTCGCGGCTGTTTTTCACGCCTTTGGAGGAAAGCGGGGTAGTTTGGTGCCTCCTTCAGCATCCAAGGGTCATTGTCAAACGGCTGATTAAACCCCCGGGCGCAAAGAAATGGAGAGTGAAGGCAAAAGCTTTGGGCTGAGATTTCCAGGTTGATTGGCTGGGCGGGCTGGGATTTGTGTTCGGCAAAACAATGAAAGTTAGAACGAAAATCGTGGACCTTAAATCTGAATTCCCTTGGGTTTGCTTTATGAAATTGGGGTGTTACCAATGTGGGAGGGAGAGAGTTGCAGATTTCTGTGGTGGGGCAGGGCTCAGGTATGAGCGAGGGAGTCCTAGGAGAAGAACAGAGATGGAGAGAAAAATTATAGTTAGTTGTCCCTATAGATCACAATGGTACAGTAAATGGTAACTTTAAGTAACTGGACTTTCAAAAATGTAATTTTAAAATCAGTATTGTTACTGGATCAATTCAAGTCAGTTGTTTTCTGAAATAATCATGTGCCTGCATCATAATTTTTAAATCATAATGATTTGGTAATTTTGATTATTTTCCAAAACAACAAAAGTAATTAATCTGAAACATCAATTAACATCTTTCGAACATTACATTTTTTAAAAAGCTGTTTTGAATTACCAAGTGTTAAAGGGTACCTGATGCAACAACATTTTGGATAGAAAAATAAACTTTATAAATATTGTGTAAATAAAAAATTTGTGCTATACTTTGATCCTTTAAATGGGTTCTTTACAAACTATGGAAATGGTGGCCATTTCAGCTGATTAATGATTATTTTAAAGTACCATTTACTGCTCCCTTCATTGGTACAGGAATAGGAGCAGTAGCAAAGCTGTTGTACAAATCATGTACATTTCAGCGTCTGCCAGCTGAGAGCAACATGTGCTGTTTTTTTCCAAGCGCATCATAGACTTTAGAATCTAACAGGAACACAGGAATTGCCAGCTGGGACCCAGACCTGTGGTCTATATAGTCCAGTGTCTTTTCTCCAACAGATTGTGTTAACTATGAAACAGAAATAGAATATCAAAATAATTGAGAAACCATCCTAAGTATCAGAGTGGTAGCCATGTTAGTCTGTATCAGCAAAAAGAACGAGAAGTACTTGTGGCACCTTAGAGACTAACAAATATATTTGAGCATAAGCTTTCGTGGGCTAAAACCCACTTCATCTGATGCATGCAGTGGAAAATACAGTAGGAAGATATATATATACACACAGAGAACATGAAAAAATGGGTGTTGCCATACTCACTATAATGAGAATGATCAATTAAGGTGAACTATTATCAGCAGGAGAAAAAAACCTTTTGTAGTGAAGCTTATGCTCAAATAAATTTGTTAGTCTCTAAGGTGCCACAAGTACTCCTCGTTCTTCATCCTAAGTATGTTTTCCTACTCCTTTTTCCACCCACAGTGGGCTTAATGATTTGAAGGAGGACAAATTAGCTAATGAATCCCAACCTATGTGATTGTTGTTCCCGATGCTTCCACAATCAAAAACCTATGCTAATCAGCCAGATTCCTCCTTTCATAAATTAGGCAGGGCCCACTGAAGTCAGTAGAAGTTTTGCCATTGATGTCAATGGGAACAAGATGCAGCCCTTTCTAATCACTGACTGTGTGCTTGGTGTTGTTAAGATATGGAGTGGGATGAAGTGCTTGTCCCCCAGGAAGTTGACAATCAAAGGGACAGATCCTTTGTTGGTACTTGTCATCGGCAAAACTTTTGTCTTTCGCGGGGTGTGTGTGTGTGTTTTTTAACACCTCTGAACGATTAAAGTTTTGTCTTTCCCTTGCCAGTGTAGACAAAGCCTGCTGTAAGCAGGATTTGGTTCTAGAGTAGTGCATACTTTACAAATTTGTATATAAATGTTTGTATAGTCTGCATTTGATTTAAGTGTGCAGTGTGTGTCAGGATTTCTTGGAAAGATGAGCTAGCTAGGGATATAGGGCAAAACTCTGACAGTGATGTCAGGAGAGCATCATTCTGTGAAGTGAAGGTGCAAGTTACAGTTGATAGTCTGCAAGAAACCTTTGAAGAGGAGGAAGCCAACAGCTTCATTTCTCAGTAATCCAGACCTTTCGCTCTTTACGGATGAAGTTTAGATTCAAATACAGGGCCTGTTACTGTGACGTGAAGAGGAAAAACAATACGATCTATTTGCAAAGTTGTGACTCAGCTTTCACCATTTTTATTTCATAGCATATAGGGGTAATTCAGGGTTGTAACAGTCCACTCATTTATTTTGATTAAAGAATAGAGTGTGTTTTTCATCTGAAGCTCCTTCAGATTTTTGCATCTGATAAGCGGTAATTGCCGAGTGCTGATTGCTGTGTAGTTTCTGACCAAAAGATTGCTTTTCCAAACAAAAAATGGATCGGTAATGTTGATTGGCAAGGGTTCTGTATGCCCAAGATCACTTGTATAAAAAAAGTAATTTCTTGATATTCTTATTTTGGTTCAGGCCAATATTCAACACAAAAGTATTAAATAATATGCAATTTATTGATATTTCTGACATAAATTAAGGGACTGAAAAATAGCAAGAGTTGCTTCCATTGCAATCAGTGTCAGCAAACACCTTTTTATTTTGTTCTAAAAAGCATAGTGTAAATGTATTAAAATACCTATCCAATATGAAAACCTGTGAGTGGCTAAGAATTTTGATATGGTTTTGAAAAATAGTATTGTGTTGAATGATAAGTTTGTGGGAATTTTGTTAATAGAATTATTTTGTAGATTTGTAGCTTATACAAACTTACAAATGTACAAACCCGTCACAAAGAACATATCACTAACCCAAAACCTTGTTCAAACATACTCTAACAAAGTGCAAGAGTTGGCCTATGCCAGTAACATATATGGCATCTACCTTCGCTCTGCTTTCCGAACAATGCCGGACTGTTGACTTTTATATGACACATTTTCATCAGTACTCTACTGATTGGTAGAGATACAACAAGACAATAAGAGTCGAGAGTTACTGCCAAGTCATTTGCTTGTTTTGAGAACAATAGAAATGGGCTTGGCATAATTCCTCTGGGAATTATGGGGCTTTTCAATCTTTCTGCAAATTTTCCTAGCAAAGAGCTGTTACTAAGGAATCTCTGCCGTCAGATTTTTTTTTGTGTCAAGTCCTCTGAGCTGACAAGTTCATTATGCCTCTGACTTCAACTACAACCTCCTGCATTTTAGGAGTCATTAAATTCCTCTGCTGAGAAGTTAGACCCTAACTCAGCACCCTGTTGTCAGTTAAAATAATTAGGCTTAGCCTCTTCTGAAACCCCTGTTCATCAAAGGCCTGATCCACTGACTTTAATGGAGTTGGATAGGGGCCCAACCCCAAGTGCACAAGCTTGCTGGGTGTTCTACTTATTTATAGCATTGCATTTTACCTGTCTCTTTTACAAAGTGGTACTGCCATCTCCCCTTTTTAGAATTGAGATGACAGATTAACAAAAGCCTCAGGACTTTAAACTCAAACCCTGGTCTGATTGTTTTTTAAAGCATTTTACAGCCAAGAAGAACTACAGTCATAATTAGGTCAAAATATTCCACAGGGGAAAAATCAGTCAAACACAAAAAGGAATGTTCCAAAAGGAATTCCATTACACTGAATTTGCTTTTTAGGGGGAGAAGGGTACCCACATTAGCATAAAGCTAGTAAATTGCATAAAACCAGTAGCAAATCCTAGATGTAATTTAAACTTGGCAAGCCTTGCTCAAGGTAAATAGAGACGTCTACAAATATTGTTTCAAATGAAATGTTTTGTTTGACTAATGCTTAGACATTGGACATTAAAAAGAATTAAATTAAAAGGAAATTTTGAAAAAACATCACTTTGAATCAAACTTTGTTTTGAAAATGTTAAAATAAAATGTTTTGCTTTTTTGCATATTTGTGCTGAAATGAACCAATTGGTCATATTGATATGAATTCATGAAACATTTTGGTGTTGCAAAATCTGCATTTTTTTTTGTTGAACTCAAATTTTTGATTGAAAAATTTTACCCGGCTCTGTACACAGTACTGTTAGCCTCTGAAACAGTCATGCTTCTATAGAACTATACATGATGCTTCTATCATGTGTAGGTTGCAGTCATTACATGGTGCCATGACATACATTTGTGCAGCACCCACGTTCCATTTAATAGTAGGTACTAGTAAGACACTTAGAGGCAGACTTGCACATGTGGCATAGAATCATGCAAATATAGGGTTGGAAGGGACCTTGAGAATCATCTAGTCCAACTCCTTGCACTGAAGCAAGACCAAATAAACCTAGACCCTGCCAATAGATGTTTATCTAACCTGTTCTTGAAAACCTCCACTCATGGGGATTCCACAACCTTACTTGGTAACCTATGTCATGAACTAGCCTTCCTGTTATAAACTTTTCCTAATATCTAACCTAAATCTCTCCTGCTGCATATTAAATTGATTGTTTCTTATTCTATCTAGGGTGGACGTGGCAAACAATTGATCACCGTCCTCTTTATAACAGTCTTTAACATATATGAAGCCTGTTATCAGGTCTCTTCCCCCCCAGGGGCTTATTTTCTCAAAACTAAACATGTCCAGTTTTTTTAACCTTTCCTCATCAGTCTGGTTTTTAAACCTTTTAATCATTTTTGTTGCTCTCCTCTGGACTCCCTCCAATTTGTCCACATCGTGTTAGTCTATAGATGCTGGGTCATGTATTCAGTGCTCCTATGACTGCTGGATTCCAGAGCACGATTTGTGAAGGAGAATGTTACATTACTGAATGAATCAATGCAAAATCCCTGCTGGCAGAGTGGCTATTGAAATAGCCTGCATAGCGTAGTTATAAGCAGTTACGTGCTAGTGTAAATATTAAAAAATAGAAATATACCCAATATATAAATAGCTCAGGGGAATAAACCCCAGGGAAGAAAAAGAACAATTTAAGCTGAAGGACAATGTGGGCACAAGCAAAAACAGGTTTAAACTGTCCGTGAATAAGTTTAAACTGGATATGAGGTTTCTAACCATGAGGCGGGAGGTTCTGGAGCAGCTGCCTAGTAGGAGTAGCGGGAGCAAACAACTTAACTATTTTTAAGATGGAGCTTGATAAATTTATTATCAGGGTTGTGATACAATTCCCTGTGCTAATAGGGGCCTGGACTTGGTGACCCAGGTAGTCCTTTCTTGTCCTAATATGACAAGTAAACAAACACATACAAAGGAGGATTTCACAAAAACCATAAATGCATGGCTAGACAATGTCACTTCCAAACTAAGGGCTGTTCTACAGAAAGTCACATTTTATTTCACATCTTTTGTTATTTCAGCACCCATCGGTGTGGGGACATTCATATTTTGGATTAACGGGACAATTTTGATTTAGTGAAATCCTATGGCCTGCGTTATGCAGCATGTCAGATTAGATGATTATGGTCCCTTCTGGCCTTTCAAACAAACAATAAAACCAACACCATGAATGTGTTGGTTGCTTTTAATTACTTGGGACGGGAGCACTCACACTATGATTACCTAGACAGACTGTTACAGTTTCACATACTGCATAAGATCGTTTAGTATCAATGCACAGCCCTAGCTTAAAGTCCAGTACCCATAGGAGAGGGGAGAACAGGCAATTGTGTGAATGCAAAGAGTATCTTTCATGCCATGCTGCCCCCAGGGGTTGCTCTGTGTGTCTCAACTCAGGATATTTAAATTGCAGGTTACCCACCTTTTTCAGCTCTCTCAGGATAGCTGATATTAGAGGCTTGAATCTGACATTCCCAGATCTTATAATTAATTGCTTTACCTCTTGTTGCTGTGATGTATTGGATACTGTCAGTCTGAGAAATCATATTTGATATGATCAGTGTTACTGGCAAAGGGGAAATTATAGAGGCAAACCATCATCTCCTAGTACTCCTTTAGCAGCAAACACGTCTTTATTCTGACCAAAGCGTATCCAGAGAAAAGAGAATTAGAGGCAACTGGTTTGAGACTGTTAACATGGCTAGGAACTTGATTAAAAAGACAAACAAACCCCACACTAGAATTCTGGGGGGTGAGGAGGATTCAGTATATGGTGTGTAGTTGTCTAATTTGCAGTCTCCTTTCCAATTACCCTATTCATGTCACAAAGTATGCACTTGCACAAAACTTATTGTCACGATGCAGATACCAAGGATGCTTTCCTGGTCCTATGACAATCCGGTTGACACATGGATGACACAGAGTAGCCCAGGAGCATAACAGAAGGCCTCCAGAACAGCAGGTAGTGACATGAGGCTGGCCTGAGACACAGGTGTCAGAAAAGGGGTGTGAAATTTCAGCATCCTGAAGAACCGACACAGAGAATTCTGAAATGCAATAATCTTTGCTGATGTATCTGCATAGATCACTCAAGTTTATAGGACGGTGATCTCCACTTTGCCTACATCTTATGTAATGAGGTATGCAAAACCGAACACAGTATTTCCAGCTCACCAGCACTGTAAAAGAATACCTACCTTCTGGGACATAATGCCTCTGGTCTTGAATCATGTCATTTTGCTGATACTAAACTTCAGCAAACTTGTCTTTCAGAAGTATCGTTTTTTTCATGGTCCATCCCTTTAAAAATGCCTCTCTTTTAGCTTATTTCCTTTCTCCTACCACCACCCCCATATCCTAGGTATGGTCTTGTCATACATCTTTCCAAATTCCAAGCAAAAAATTTATTGACCCAAACATATATACACACACACATATATATATATAAAGAGCAAAATAATGTCTTTCGTTTTTCAAATGCTAAAGATACATTTGGTTATTTTTTATGAGACTAGTGAAATTTGCTGACTAGCCACTAACCATGTCTGCAGCTGTATTCTTTTCACACTCTTCCATTTATGAGGAACAAGGAACTATTTTATCTTTCCAATGAGTGCAACACATCACTTACGGTGCTGTATCCTGTTTCCACAGGGATCTGGTAAATCATCTCAAGAATAAAGTCAGATTGAGCAGATCCTGATTCTATTCTGGGGGAAAAAATCCCCAAAGTAACTCATTTGCAAGCTTTTACGATTTTGCTGCAGTCGCAGGAAAAGTTAATTTGTAGTCTGCATTTCCCCAGAAAGATTCAGTTCAGTGAGTCTATGGCAGCGTGCACCAGTAACATTTACTTCAGCATTTCAACCGGTACATTACCTAAACTCTCCAAGGGCTTGTTAGTGCAGGCCGACATTTCAATATGACAACTAACAGTCTTCCCATCTGTCTGTTTTCTAATGTCCTCCTGGGTTGCTAGGGCATCTCTCAGTAAGAGCAGGGACATGTCCCATCTCGAGTTAACTAATAGCCAAGGGTTGTATGGAGTCAACTTTCCCCTCTACCTCCAATTCTTGTAGTATGATTGTCCCCCTCAGATAATTCATTATCTTCCACAGATAAGGGCTGATTAGTAAGGGAGTGACTCGTCATCAAGGGAGGTACCTCTAAAATAAGCTCCAAAGAGTGCTATGGCAAGATGAAGCAGGACAGTAGAAGGCAGATTTAGCAAAAACATGTTTCAGCTGGGAAAAGTCAAGTCTGTTGGGAAAGTTGTTGAACGACAAGGTAAGTGAAGTAATATCTTTTATTGGATCAACTTCTATTGGTGGAAGGGACAGAGATTTGTGGAGCTGCAGGCTTTGGCCTGAGACCGAGATGTGTCTTTGCAAATGCCTGATAGGCCAGCTATCGATACTTATTGGAGAATCAGATTTCTAGACCTATGAATGGGAAGGGAGGACTTAAAATTGTTCAAGAAGCCCACTCACTGCTCCTCAAAGAGGGCAGCTGCCACCTCAAGCCATGAAGAATTCAGCACATGCTTTTTGTTGCAACTTTCTCAGAGGCAGATGAAGGACAACGGGATGGCATGGAAGATGGACCAGCAGGTCATCAAAACAGTGAGTGGTAACTTCTTTCCCTTGGATTTACTGACAAACTATACAGTTTTGGTCACATATTTAAAGGCTAGCTTTACAAGTCTGAATTCAAAGCCTGTCCAGTGTTAAAGGTTACTTTCTAATTTTCATATTGTATAAAGCATGTTATTTGTCATATACTCTCTTGCATTTGAACTTTACAACCAAGATTATCAAAAACAGGTGCTTAGTTAGGCTCTTAATTGAGTTTATCCTGACTTTTGAAAGTGGATGGGCATCCTCAGCGCCAACTGAGCTATTTGAGCTGCTGAGTATTCAGCATTTTTGAACATTTTGCCCAGATATGGATGTAAGAGGCCTTATGGACCAGAGAGTTCAAGAACAGGAACCTAAAAATCTTGGCCTAGGTATCTGTAAAAGTCGATAAACTGGACAAGTTCTAGTTCTGTAACTAAGTACAGTATTTTTTTCCTTTCTTTCCCAACACACTCAACCCAGATCCTAGACTTTTGGCAGTATCTTGTAACTGACTTTCAAGCTCCTTACATTTAAGTTTTCTCAGAAGTAAATGCCAATACGTTCCCTATTTAATTGTAAAAATATTGGCTTCTCAGTCTGAGAATTTTGCATCTTATCCAGATAATAGTTTTAGAAATGGATTTATTTTTTGAATGTTTTTAGCAAGTTAACAATTTGTAAAAGACAGGCACTCTTGAGCATTTTACCCTTCAAGTCCCATTGACTTTCAATGAGAAGTCCCATTTCTCAAAGTGACTCAGTTATATGGGAGCCAAGGCCCTTAAGTCATTTAGGTGTTTTTGACAAATTTACCACACTTGTGTAACTGCTACAGAAAGTATGGATTCCAGGAAGGGTTTAAATTGTGTCTCAAGTATATAAGAAGATTGCTAAGAGCATGATTTTTAAAATATTGCCGTGTGATTGCCTTAAAGTTGAGACCGAAGCTATGCTATCATTCCACGTGTATGTGACAGGTTCTAGTGACACCACATTCTAATGTAGCAAAATGAAAACCGTTACCTTGCCACCAAAACTAGAGCCGAGCAGATGATACAATCACATTTAGAGTTTAGCAAAATTCCATATCTTTAATCAAGTGCCAGGTGCATTTTTCATCTTATGTATATGCCAAGAGTCCAAATTTAACGGATTTCTGGGACAAATTTTTACGTGCTTTGTCTTTGATAGTTACCTTGACAGCTGGTAGAGTATGGAAAGATTTGCCCTTGTTATCCCAAAAACGATATTTTCCCTCCCACTTTCATTCCATGTTTAATAACTGATCGTATGCTTGACAAAAAAGGAAAATTAAACATTTACTTAAAAATCTATTGGCAATGACTGCACAAGTCTTTGTCCTGAAAATTTATTTAGTATGGAATAGGCTCAGATAAATGATTGACTTGATAGGTTTTGAGGTCAGCATCAGGAAATTCATTTTTAACGTCTTAGAGATGATTTTACTGAAATCAGTGCACACCGATGAGCAGTAACCACATAAACAACAAAATCAAGAGGTCACTGTTCTCAATAGATAACACACTTCCCAAGGGGGCCTGGTCCACATAGTTTATTGATGTAATAAAACAATACAGTTAGTGTTAGATCCAACCACAGAGAGAGAAAGAATGAGTGAATGAAAAATTTGTACAGTACATATAGGAAATAGGATGTTTGTGAGACAACTACTCATTTCAAAATCAAAAGGTTTCTAAAATATATTGAGTTATTGAAATCTACATGAATACATGGATGTTAACAGCAACAAGGTGCATAAAAACCGAAACATCAAATATTGAGCAACTCAGTGATGTACTAGGCAACTTTGCTAACAATGCATGATATCTTACGATCTGCTTGAAATATCACCTATACCACACAGGGTAAACAAAACATTTAGAATTAATCTCAGATACACAATATTAGCATGAACTTCCACAACTACAGGCAGGGATTTTTCTGAGCTGGCGAAGTGACTACTTTAGGAACATCAAATCCTCTCTGTAAATTAAGAGAATGTATCCAAATAAAATGCTGTTATAGTCCTTTCCAGATAAAACCCTTCCCTTTTACTTAATACTCATTTCAGTCATAAGCATAATACAGCATTTAAGAACACAGTTTATATTACAACATGACTAAAACAATGACATCCTCGAGAATTAAACATGATTTCGTAGGCAAAAAACAAACAAACTGTCAAAGATTCCTCTCCTTAAAAACTAGTTTTATAAATGTAGACTATATTGCATGAGGAATTGCTGGTATTTTTCTTAAGAAAATATATTGTGCGATTGTGGCTACAATGCACTGCTGCAAAGCATTGTTGTTTCATATAAAAAAAATCATTAAAATAAAAATTTGTTTTAAAATAACTGACAAAGCATACATCTTCCCACTACTTATGAAGAGCAGGCAGGAAGTATTGACAGTTTTACTGTGTAACATTTTACTGATAAGAATCTTTCACTGAAACTCTCCAGCCAAAAATAATAAAAAATAAATACGTTTTTAAAAACAGGTGCATATTTCAAAGCTGCTATTGCAAGGATGTTTTAAATGTAATGGACTTAAAGTCTATGTACCAAAGAACTATGAAAATGCACTATAATCTGAGTTGTTACATAAAGACTATATGAAAAAAGTCTGTCAAAATAAGTAAAGTAGGAAGGGGATCGAAACGGAACTAACTGAATTAGTGCAGTATTGTAGCCAGGCTTCTAAAATCAGATATAGAAAATATAAATAGACTGCTTTAGGTGATGATTCTCCAGTGTCCAAAAAAAGAACAAATATTGTGAAAACTCAGTTAACTTGATCCAGAGCTCTGAGCAATTCTTCACCCTGTAGCAGGTTTCTGCTGCCTTGTATGGGAGCATTTACTTCACAATCATAACTGGTAAGTTGTGGTAGTCCAGTCTCATCCATTGACTGTCCTAGGAGCTTACTCGCTATATCTAAAAAGGAAGAAGATAAAGATAAGGGCACAATACTTACTGTATTTTACATTTCCCAAATTAGTGTATAGGGCGAGACAAGTTCCATTAGCCAATACAGCTTTAATAATATTTAATTTCCCCCCTCCCTCCCACATATACGAACACTAACCAGTTGATAGTAAGATGATTGTCTTTTGTCCCACTCCATTCTGGCCATTAGATTTGCACCCTTTTACACGTTTCCAACAAAGTGATGCATTCGCTCCACAATCTTCTGACTGCTGGAATAAAGATCCCTTTAAAAAAAAAAAAAAAAAATCAACAAAAAAACCCAAACCACTTATTTCTGCAGCTCATGTATGCAAAAATTTCAAGAGGAAATCAATCACCAGTTCTTGTCACTATAGTTACTAACATGCTGCTACTATTTAAAGCTGAATTCATTCAGTACCTGAGAGAGAAAGTTTAAGAGCAAATTAGTGTAGACTGATGTTTAAAAGTAAAAGCGAGTCACTTTAAAAACAAAAAACATTAAGAAGGATAAAGATAACCTTAGTTTTAATAAAACCAAACACCATCCTCAAAATCAGGGTGCATGTATATGTATACATACACCCCCCCACCCCCCTAGCCATCCCTTACTACTTTTGCTGGTCACTCCCACTGTCTGAGGAGGCAGCAGAGTGCACTGAAGTGAATGGAAATAAAAGACACAGGAGAAGAGAGGAGAACTACTATAGCATTACTACTGTTCCCAATCCCCACGTGCACAAAAGGTTAAATGGTTTTTATATCTAGTTGTGTGAATTTTGCTCCCACACGGCAATTATCTTGCCTCCCAGCTCAGCTGCCCCGCCCCCTTTCTTTTGTTCTCATTGTCAATGTGTAGGGCCCTACCAGTCTCATGGCCATGAAAAACATGTCAGGGACCAAGAAATAAGCCCCTCCCCCTGACATCTGATCTGCCTCAGCCAGAGTCCAGGCTGAGCGGGGGTGGGGGCAGGATTTCTTCTTCACCTGCAGGGCTGCTCTCCGGGGGCAGTTCAGACCCACCTCCATGTACCTTTTGGGTTGGGGCCCCCACAGTTACATCACTGTGAAAACCTGAAATTGACCAATTTTAAAACCCTCTTGCCATGAAATGGATCAAAATGGACCCTGAATTTGGTCGGGCCCTACCAATTTGGAATCCTGACTCGTCCAATCACAGGCGTGGCTCTAGAATCACTTTTGACAGCAGCAGACAAGAGATTCTGTGGTACAGGAGAGAGCAGAAGGCTCTGTGTGCCTTCACAGGAAAGTTACTGCTTTCTGGAATAGGTAAGAAAACAGGTCTGCTAAACCAGAAAGCAAGACAAAAGGAAAAGCCAACCATCTACAGAAATGCTTAGAAGCTGGGCAACAGCTGGCAAGAGTGCTAATACTGATTCCTGGATTTGGAAGTTCTGTCCTTTCTCTGGCTGTTGAATATGGAGGGGTGAAGACAGTGGAATGTTGGGAAGATCCTAGAGACTTACATATTCAGGTATGTTGCTTTTCACTTTGAATTACTTCACTTTTTCGCTAAGAATTTTCTGCATATGTGAAATCTAAAGAAACAAGAAAACCTGCCTTTGGTGTAAAAAAGGTTAAAACGAATGACTCAATAGTCGGAAGATTTAAAAGTTACGTTTTCACAGTAAGGTTACCTCAGCCACATTGTACTAGTATATAACTAGTATATTTTTTTGCGCAACGTAACAGTTCACATTACCTTTCCTAACCTTTGATTCATTGGTTTTGAAATCTTATTACACCAGTGTATTTTTCTTTTTAACCAAGAATACATCTACACAGCAAGCAGCACCATGGCAAAAGAGTCTCAGACCCTCGTCTACAGTGGGGCATGCTACAGCGCTAAAAATAGCTATGTAGATGTTTGGGTTCAGGGGTGGGCTTCAGAGCTCAAGCTCCAGCCCGAGCCGGAACGTCTACCCAGCTATTTTTAGTGCTGTAGTGCAAGCCCCCTGAGCCCAAGTCTGTAGATCCAAGCTCTGAGGCTTGCTGTGTAGATGTATCCTAAATGTCCTTGTTTTAAAAAAAAAGTTACACAAATAGTATATTCCAGTTTCTCTTCATGCACAGAACTATGGAACGCGACGCTGACAGGAGCATAAAATCTTATGTGTAGCTCTTCAAAACTAGGATCTATATTTACATAACCCTAAAATATGAGAGAGTATAAACCTAAACTTAGCGGCAGTTTTCTTTTACACATGCGCAACGCACATTTCAAATGCTTACAACTCCATTTGGGGCAGGCTGTACAAGCTGGTTTGGAACTAGTCCTCAGTAAAACCTACACAGGGGTGGTCAAATTTAGTGACCCTCAATCATCAGCCCCATGCGCCTGCTGGGGTTTGGGGCTCCTGCCCTGTGTGGAGGGGAGATTTCAGAGTTCAGCCCTGCGAGAGGCGCCTGCTCAGGGTTTCGTCTCTGCAAGGGGTGGGGGTGGCTGCGTGTCTCTCAGAGCTTCAGCCCCACAGGGGGCGCCTGCACGGACTGAGGGCTTCAGCCCTGCTCCTGCTGAAACCCTAAGCCCTGGCACATGTGCTCCAGAGGGCTGAAGCCCCGAGCCCCCAGCATGCACACCCCGCAGGGCTGAAGCCCCGAAATCCCCCTCCCGGCCGGGCAGAAGCCAGAGCTGACAGGTGAGGGCGATGCCTGAGGTCATGTGCCCCCCCCCAGATTTTTGCCAGGGTTTGCTGTCCCTGCTTGGTCACATGGTGCTGCTGGGCCTCCTCCCTGCAAGCAGCTGCTGGAACCAGCAAGCTGGGAGCTGAGGCAGCAGGGAAAGGCAGTGGCAAACAGCTAGGAGCTGCAGGGAGAGCCGCTGATTTTGCTGCTGCCTCTCTCCGCAGAGCTAAAGCAGCTGCCCCTCCCTGCAGGAGCTACCTCTCCATGTGGATTTAACACATGGGAGCTGCAGGGAGGGGCCGCTTGAGGGTAAGAGGGGATGGTGTGCGAGGGGCAAGCATGACAAGTTGGGGGGGGGGGAGGGGGAGGAAAGGAGAGTCCTTTAATTCGTGTCCCCCCTCTCAGCGGGCACTAGTCATCTCTGGCAGAAGCCCCTAGCCCCACCACCACCCTGCTGCAGGGCAGAAGTTCCAAGCTCCCTCCCCCCAGTCTGGTAGGCGGAGAATGGGTGGTGGGCTAACTGTAAAAGAGACGCATGCATCTCACGAGTCATGGTTTGGCCAACCCGACCTAGGCAGTGGAAAATTTAATCTTTTAAAGCACCACCTTTGAGTTACCTGTGTTAAAAATAGTAATTTTTCAAATACGTGGACAGAAAGACGTTGCCTTTAAGCAGAGACAAAATCAGTAATGGAAATTTTAGCTAAAACGAGAAACTGAGAAAATTATGAACGTGAGAAAAAAGGGGATGAGAGGCACTGTATAAATGGAAGCCTGAACAGAACCTTAATTATAGCAGCTGGCTTACACTGCAATACATGAAGCTAGCACAGATCATTTGCTATTTTATCAGTGGTGACATCTGTTGAAATGGCCTAAATGGGAAAAATACGGCAGCCATAGCGACAATAAGTAAGACACAGGCAGCAAGAATCATTAGAACATTGATGGAGAATGACGAATTCATAAAAGGTTAATCAGGAAAAACCAAACATGCATGTGAATGCAAAGAGCAAAGAGAATGAAAACAGTGTTAGAATTTTTTTTTTTTTAAATAAAAAGATTAAGAGAAGCTAAGGAGAATAAAAACAAGAGTCTCTAAATTACCTAAAAAAAGCTTCAGGAGCTTTACAGAAGAACTGGATGTACAACAAGTTTTCCCCAGCCTTCTGGGAGACAAGAGGTCAGATAGCCAGTAAACAAAATGTACGCAGTCATTCCAAAGCCAGGGCAGGATGTAGGGATAATTCGCAATTCGGAAGAAAACACGCTTGCACTCTAGGGCATGCTAGCCTACAGCTACAAAGCAAAACAGAAAAAACAAAACAAAAAGTCCCTGGCAGCAAGTCTTAGAGCCCAGGTCAACTGACTCAGGCTTGCAGGGCTTGTGTGGTGGGGTTAAAAACGGCAGTGCAGGCATTCGGGCTCAGGCTCCGAAACGTAGCCAACCGGGGCGAGGATCTTTGAGCCCAGGTTCCAACCAGAGCCCAAATGTCTATACTGCTATTTTTAGTCCTGCAATAAAAGCCCAAGTCAGTTGACCCAGGCTTTAAGACTTGCTGCCATGGGGTGTTTTGTTTTTGCTACATATACACATTCTAAGACCACACTTATATTTCAGACCATCAAAGAATCAGAAAGTCTCGAGACGCATACGTGATAGAGAATTAACCTGTGTGAAGTTTTTAAAAGAAATGGGATTTTATTTGACAAGTGACATAGGCAATAAGAGATCTCTCTGAAGTTCTCAAGATACATCAAGGAGAGAGAAACGTAGCTGTACTAATGTCAAATCCCAGGATTTCAGAATACTGACTCAGTGTAAAAAAACCCCAAACCAACCCCAAACCAAAAATCCCCAGATGGAATTTTGCTAAAATAATTGTATGCAAGGTGATAAAGTTGTGGAACACCCTGGTAAGTGAAACAATACAAACTACATAGCTGTTTAAAAGGAATTTTGCAGGTGCTATAAGGACAAATGATGGGTTATTCACAAGTACAATGACTAACTACAGGACAGACTATGCCCTCAACCCTCTTTTTAAGCCCATAACGTTCCCATTCTAACATTCTGATGGTGTCTATTCACAAATGTATATAACTATAAATATATTTCTATTTGTAGGATTTACACATCTTTCCAAATCTGTGCTGCTCCTGTTCCAGCTATTTGCACTGTCTCTGATTTTGAGGGACATGGAGATAAAAGTTTGAAATAGCAATGACATGCATTGTTAGCAGGTGAACGTTCTTTTTAGTCTCATGTTCTTACAATGCCTTATTTTCTCCTTAAGAAACACATTCCAGGAAACTGTTTCACAAGTGAAAAGTTTATCTTCTATCTAACTGAGAAATTTGTCTGGGTGCAGAGGGTAGTTTAAAACTATTTTGACAGTGGGAAAGAATTGAAAATCAGGGGGTTTGCATTCAGGAAGACATAGGATGTTATGAACTTAAATGATTACTTTGGTCACAGGATTTTGCTGTACGACACTAGCTAAAGTCAAGATTCTATATCAGTGGTTAATTCTGGAAACAGTAAGATTACAACTAATTTTAAAAGAAAAATAATACCAAAACTTACAATTCCCACTGCTTGAAAAAGCGAGCCATCATATTCCATCTTTCGCTTTCTCTGAGAGTTATGCAAAGCTAGCATCTTTGGATTTAGTTCTTCATTCATTGCAGATCTAAGAAAAATTGATTCAGTCCATTAAAGTTCCTACTATCCTCAAGCCAGTCTTTTATAAACACTTTGTAAAATAAATATTTCACAGTGACAGTCAAGTTATTTATGTGTCCTAATTTTCTATGATTAGAAAGAATTCTAGCTTTAAATCTTGCTAAGTCAACTACTTCTGATCCTAACATGGAAAACTGGCTGTCCTTTAAAAAGTTCTTCTCTACAGAAAAACAGAGAAAGCTTAAGTGTTTGTTGTACTGCTGTCCCTCCTTAGACAGCAGGCATGGGGAGAGCAGTTAAAATATCCATTTTGCATGTCCATGCACAGGGAAAGCTACTTTGTTTTATCCAATGGATTGAAATTCTGATTTGGTGACACTGTATGTCATGATAAAAATCTGTTTTGGATGCTCATAATCCATATTGCTGAAGTCTGACTTATTTTAAGCATAACATCTAAGCTTAAGGCATAACTACAGTCTCTGCATTCATCACAAACTGGGCAAGAAATTACTTATGCATACCCTCTCTCAATTGGCCTACTGGACCGTTTTATTTGCACAACTCAGGTATGAAGAGGAGCAGAACAAAAATATGAACAAGAATGGTTCAATTGTTTGTTTTCTGTACAAAGGCTTGATGTAAATAAAAATGCAAACAAGGTTCTGGGAAATTAACTCCAGTCTACTGTTGAAGTGCACTAAACCTAAAATTTTCTTTTAAAGCACAAACTAAGGTGTATAGCTTATTCAAAAAAAGAGATCAAAGACAACAGCAGATAATACTGTACAGGCTAATTTCTTCAAGATTAATGGGTAACGGGATTTCAGCTTCGTTTTTAAAATACCTTTTGCTCAAAGTGACTGTTAGCAAATTGGGTGTTCCTGGATAAGATTTCTCCGTCTGGTCCAATGTTCCTTTTCCAGCCCTGATTGGAGATGCAGTTCGACTTCGATTTCCACCATATGGTGATGCTGGGGCGCTCTTGGTTTCATTGATTATGAGGACAGGAGACTGAGAAACAAGTAGAGTCTTAATGTCATCCATGCATTCTGTTTTCACTGGTGTTATTTCCTCAGCAGCAGTAGATGCCGTATGAGTTTGCTGAAATATGATATTGGCGGCCACATTCTGAGCGCTGGCACAACCACTCTCCAGTGAAGGTGGCTGATCAAAGGATCGTAACTGGAAGTCATCATCCATTGGGATGTAAGGAGCTAACATCTCCAAGTCTAAATCAGTTTCCTGAAAGAATAATAAAACGGGTAAATAAAGTTTCTAGGGTATCTGTCCAATACCCAAGAATGCCTTCATCATCTGTAAATAGTCTGCCACTTCCCCTCTCCCCAAACCTCTGGAATAGTGCTTTGTGAACACCATTTTTTTATATCTCAAAAACTATTTAGAAACAAGCTACCAACTCGTCTTCCATTTTCAGAAATACTGCTCCTGTATTTTAACACATTAATTTTAACATTTGATAAAATAAGCTTACAAATACTGTGCTCTAGGATAGGCTTAAGATGACATTTAAGTTTAACTTAATGTACATACCTGAGTAGAGAATGGATTTTTCGCTTCTGTGTCTATTGCAAAGAGTTTTTCCACTAATTCCAGCTTAAACTCATTAGCCATATCATTATCCACATCAAAGCAATACTCATTGGGACTACGGGGCTGTCAAGACAAATCAATTCAATTTTAAGTACAAATTTTCAATTGGTTCAACATTGTGTTATTTTCCATTGTTTCAAGAAACAATGGGCTTAAATTGTAGCAAGGGAAGTTTAGGTTGGACATTAGGAAAAACTTCCTGTCAGGGTGGTTAAGCACTGGAATAAATTGCCTAGGGAGGTTGTGGAATGTCCAGCACTGGAGATTTTTAAGAGCAGTTTGGACAAACACCTGTCAGGAAGGGTTTAGGTAATACTGGGGACTGGACTAGATGACCTCTCGAGGTCCCTTCCAGTCCTATGATTCTACAGCTTCACGCTAAAAAAACCCCATAAAAATGTGCAACCAAACTATAATTGCAAAAATTTCATGAAAACTCAATGGGACTGGATAGTATTTGCATTCATCTAAATACGCCCAGAGCTTTCACCATCATCAGTTTTAATAGATCGCCCCAATTTGGGGACTGTGGGACAGGTATAAATGTGTCAGAAGTTTATACACTGATTTGCTGTAACTCACCCATTAATTGCAATAAGCATCTCTCTGAATCTTAAGTTCTTTAAAAGACATACTCAAAACAGTTACATGCTTCATATGCAGTTTTAATTTCTAATTTTTTAAAAAACTGGAAACATAGCTTTCAAACTGAAAAGTAAAGTAATCTTTTATTGACAGGTCATGCTGTAAATATAATTTAACAGTACATGGCCACAATTTATAAATACAATCAAAACAACTATGCAAATACTCTAAAAAACAAACTCTGTTCATGCCATAGTGTCTAGAGATATTTACTCAAAAGCCTACTGCACATTTATTTGGATGACTGTCTTCCCAAATTGTATGACTGACCTCAGGTGAACTTTGGTTAGTGCTTGCATCAGAAGGGCTGGCTGGCTGGTCTTGCCTCTGGTGGCTGGAAAATGCAAGTTCGAGTGGCTCTGTGTTTGGCTCCAGCTTTGATACAACTTCTCTATTGAGTGCAGGGTCAGCATTGCTACGAAGTGGCTTTGTCGTTTCAGAGGCAGGAAGTGGGGACATTGCCAAATTTATATTCTGCAATTTCTCACTGGATGAGGGGAGCATTACATCATTATACAAAGGAACTTCATCATATTGTTGCTCATCAGACTCTATAAAAATTAAAAAAAAAACAAGCAACCTAAGTAAAAGCGCTGAGTGGGTCTATGGACCTCATTAAATAACAGCAGCTGAAATATTTTTTGTTAAGCAAGTGATACCAGCAAGTTATTTTCTAATGTTTATTTTAACATACACTAATATGATTAATCAATAGGGTCTCTGACTTAAACACAAACCCACCATTACTGCTGAAATCTAAAGAGATAATCGTGTCTCCAGGAGCTGGTGCGAGCAAAGTTAAAGCATCTGGTTCCTTTTTAAGTTTTTCAAAGAGGCTGTTAGTATCTTCTAGGTCAGCCTTGCTGAATATTTTCATATCAGGAGACTCCACTGGTTTCAGCATGCACTCAGTCTGTGCAAGGGAAAGAAATAACTCCTTCTGTACAATCTCACTGTCAAAACCAAAAAGAAAGACTATTCTTTAAAGAGCAGCTAGCAGCTCATGGGAAGTTCAGAAACAATTCTGCCAATTCTATTTTGTTTCTCTTTGCTCGTCATATGCATTTTCATTAACACAGAAGTTTTTAAAATTCTGTTATTGCCCATTCATCCCCCAAATTCAATCTTTTCAGAAACCAATTGTGATCATATAAAAGGATAACTTCACGTAAGTAATTATGATGGCTGTGCTTTATTAAAATGTCAGTAACAAACAGATTAAAAAAATACCAAACACAGATATGGAAATCTTAATTTTTTTTTTTTTTTACACAACAATTATATGCTGTTTTACTGGTTATTACAGATTAATTCACAATTTTGAAGAAGTTCAAAAGATTTCCAAAAACAGCAAGTTGCAGTCAATATTAGCAATGCAGTTATTTTGCCAGTGAAAAGTTAAAGTTTTGAGGAAACAAAAAAAGTCACACTTATGAAGAAGCGGGAGGAAAGGTTATATTTTAACAGAGTTAAATAGTGTTAAAGAGTGACAGAGTTAACACACCACTGAAAAACTCCAGACAAAAAGGTAAAATTAGAGATCTGGACATCTATCTAGACCAGGGGAGGGCAAACTAAGGCCCATGGGCCAGATCTGGCCCATCAGGGCTTTCAATCCAGCTCGCAGGGTTGCCAGCCCTGCTGCGTGCCGCTGCCACCCCAGAGCCGCTTGAGGTAAGTGGCGCCGGGCCAGAGCCTGCACCCCTCCTGCACCCCACACCCTAACCGCCTATCCTGAGCTCCCTCCTGCACCCCAACCCCCTGCCCTGAACCCCCTGCCGCACCCCTCCTGCAGAGTCCATCCTAATTCTACATTCAGATTTCCCCATTGACATCAATGGGAGTTCTAGGTATACATTAAAGAGCGACTCTACTTCTCAGTTTATTGCTCCCTTAACCCTGTAACTGGCAATTTTCTAGGCGAATGCAAAGCATTGCTTGTAAAGGAGATAGATGCCAGAACCTGTCTAATATGAGGTCAGATCCTTTGGGCTTTGGCTCAATCTACAATAAAGAAACATGCAAAAAGTGTTTAACTACTCACAGCTTACCTCAAGACGTAATTTACACACACTATGCACTGTGGTTGGGAGTTCTTAGTGCTGTATATAACAGTTGCTTGAGTTTCAACCCAGACATATCCACCGTGTTTAGCAAGCATTCTGTACTGTCCTGTAGTCACTTGCCCTTTAGTGAACACTAAAGCAGAAAGGTCAACTTTAGCTATAAAAAGTCACTTCATTATTCTAAAGCAAAAACAATCACTTCAGAGCCACACTTGCTATTAAAAACTTTCAAGTAGTTCCCTCCCCACACACACCCTCCCTATCTTATCTAAAGGACTTAAATTACAGAGAGTTATAGGTCTGTCTTTCCACTTACTATCATGGTGAGTTTTGGTCAGATGATCAGAGTCCAGAGCATGATAGTATTCATAGATGGAGTGACCCAAGAGTTCTTCTGGCTCATATCCCATCAGCTCTGTAATTCTTTAAATTGAAAAGAAGAAAGAAAAAAAGTTAAGTGAAAGCAGAAATAGAGAAGCAGATAAGAACATAAGAATGGCCCTACTGGGTCAGACCAATGTTACATATAAGCCCAGTATCCCATCTTCCAACAGCGACCAGTACCAGTGCTTCAGAGAGAATGAACAGAACAGGGTAATTATTGAGTGATCCATACTGCCGTCCAGTCCCAGCTTATGGCTGTCAGAGGTGTAGGGTCACAAGAGCATGGTGCTGCATCCCTGACCTCTTGGCTAACAATCATTTATTTTTATGATTAGATGAATATATTTAATGTAGATGTTAATGGCTCTAAAGATACAATCTCTTCCAAACCAGAAACTCCCAGATGAATACATTGCCAACAACAGTGGTGCGTTTAAAATGAGAGTTTTCCTTTCAAGCAGGGTTAAACTGAGGAAACTTGTCTCTTCTGATGTTTGCCTAACTCAAAGATCTCATAGTCCTATTCCACTAGTCTTTCTAGGCACAGTTTTACTACCAGCTGGAATGTTCATAATCCTCCACTTCTGGATATTAAAATCTAACCTCAGCTCTTTATACATCAATTTTTCTCTTATTAAATACAGGACAATGGCTACTCTGAAAGGATGTAGTATGCCATTTGTACTAATACTATATTCAGAAGTTAAATCAAATATAGATAAGATATTATACCTGCTTCAGCACTATTTTATTCTGTAATTGTTTAAGATGAATAAGAATCTGAAACTTCAACAATCCTAACTTTTACAAGCGCAATCCCTTTAACCACTAGATGGCAGTGTTGTACACAGAACAAAAACAAGAGCACTCAGTTTAGCTGCCTATAACAAAAGAAACCAGAGAAACAGAACACACAGAAATGGCACTGATCTCACTAAACTGGCTGAATCCGTGCAATTTCTGCATGCAAACCAGTTCTGAAAAAACACTCGCACTAACATACAATATTTGTTTGAATCTAACAGCAACCTGATGAAGCGACAGTTTACGTTAGAAGCAGCAATCTCCGACCACTGCTTATTCTATCAAGAAGTAGCAGCATGCGCTGGTATTGATCGGAGTTTTAAATCCAATGTTGTAAAGTTACTTATTCCATATTCTGAACTTGACAAACTAAGTTTTCACTACGAGCTTGTTAGATAAATGCATTTTGCTCAGAAGTGGTCAATTGTACACATGCAAGAAAGGTTTATAAAGAAATACAAAACACTGAAATTAGCAGCTGTGTTAAACCCCAGAGGTGGCTGCACTTCACTGATGGGTAAAAGGGTATCTGATTTTTAAAATGCCTTTAGATCCTTCTGGGTGAAAGGTGCCAATTCAAATTCTTCCAAAAGTGATGACTCCATACAGGAATTATTTCCTTAATGTAGTAAACGTCTCAGGTTAAAAAAAAAAAAAAGAAATCCTTGCTTTTTACATAAAATATATTGACCAATTAAAAAATGACAAGCTAGGTAAAACCTGAAGTATCACATATGAACTCAGTTTTATAGATAGGTGAAAGTTAAGCAATAAAACTACCCACAAGTATAAAAACTACAATAATGCATTGAATGTTTGTCAGAGCTTATATTTGGCTTTACCTTTCATCACAATATGAAAATTTCATATCCAGGCTGTGGCGACTGAGGAATGTCTTGCTGTCCAAAGGGACTTCAATGTTTGATGGATGAGGGATAGGTACACAGATCAACACCAAACATGTCATGGGAGGCTTTTTATATCCACAGAGAGTCTGATTATTGCAGGTATCATACACACGAACATGCCCTGTACAGTGAAGTACCTACGGGGGGGAGGGGGAAAAACATTTAAAAAACTAAGTTCTGTATTGGAAAAGGAGATTGACATAATAACGGTTTTAGTTTCATAAGTGGGCAGTGGCCTTCCTCTCTCCCTCTGCCCTAGGTGAGCTATTGGTGTCCGTAACCAAAATGCAGTAGCAGCATTCAAGCAATATACATGACATCTGCTACAGTTATGTTAAAAAAAAAATTCTTCCCCACTTACACTATGCACATTAAAAATGTTAAGTTGGCTACCAACTTTTTTTCCTTTTTGGTGCTCGCTGAATTTATACTAAAGTTAATTGATTCATCTTTGAAAATTGCCTCTACAGCCAACAGACGAGTGCAATCACTCATCAGTGACATTGTGCATTAGCAGATGGTGTTTGATTGCTTGTACTTCTATTTGAAACACAGACAGAAGACACAGCTTATATTCTGTTTGAAACAGAGATAGAAGACAAAGCTGTATTTTGCATCCTTTGTGGGGATGAAGGTGGAAGGAGAGAGTTCCAACAAACTCCAAATATTCCTGAAAGACAAAAGCCTGGCAATCACTTTGCCTCCCTCTGCGTCTGAAGTCAGAATTGTTTCTAAGAGTGGGGAGCTGATCACGAATACATGACAAACTGAAAGCCATGGAAAAACCTTTCTGAACAGAGTGTAGTCACAGGACATATTAAAAGTGATCATATTTTATCTGGGAGAGAAGATGGATCCATTTAAAGAGACTCAAATTAGCTATATTTTATTCCAGTTATGGTGTGGGGGAGAACCAGCAAAAGAGGTATAATAATGCTAGGCTCCTTCACAAAGTGACCTTAACTGTGGTAACCACTTTAAAGTCAATCAGTCATCATCATGATGTAATCCTAGTTAGTTTTATGCAAGAGCAGGAAGCTTCACACAAATATTTTAATAATGATTAGTGATTCCTGATTTAAGTTGAAAGGTCAGTATTAAAAAGGTTCTCTTATTTTGAAAATGACTGTTCAGTTACATCCTAGGCGTGTTCTAAGTTGCAGTGCAGCATACTTAAGAACTTCTAGTCAAAAGAGTGCACTGTAGGTTTTACCAAATCAGCAAGAAATTGGAGAATGCTAAATTGCACTGCTGCAAGCTAATTATTTTATACTTTGTTCCAAATGTGGATACTTGCACCTGATGAGATCTGAAAAGCAAAGGTTCTAGTTATATCAGTATTCATGTATACCCCATGGTTGGTTACCTTCCATGTTGCAGACTTTATATTCACGGTCCTTCCCCTGCTGGTCAGTGTGCACTTCATTCTGAGGAAAAAGCTACGCTCTGTATTCTGTTCTTTGCCCTTTTTCATAGGACCTAATAAAAAATATTAAGTGAAATGTGAGTATTTCATCACCTTCACAAGCTTCAAATAAGTGCAGCAAAACTAGCTGTGTGACTAGAATAAAGGACACATGAAAGTAGGGATGAAATGGTTATTTTTGTGTGAATGATGCATGCTGGGAGGCCTGACCACATTTTAGATATGAGGAGTTTTCAGGTAAGTTTTTACTCTGAGATAGGCAAAAGAGGATATTGCAATGCTGGACCTGCCAAAACAAGGATAGGTTCAAGGTTCCATTTACAGTAATCCCCCTGATTTCAACGTGAGGACAGATGCGGGGGGGGGGAGAGAGAGAGAGAGAGAGAGAGACTGACTGAGAATTAGTATGTATTGTTCTTCCCCCATCTCTATTTTAAACACACAAGAAAATTAGTCTGAACCCTCTTCACAACCAATAACTCATAGTGGGTGGGGGGAAAAAAGGCTAGATATATTGTACCAATTTTGGCCTATCTTTAGGTTTTCAGTATTTAAAAAAACAAACAAACAAACAAACAAACACACACACACACACACTATTTCAATTCAGGATTAATCATCTGCATGATTTACTGAGAGTAACATGCTGCTGCTGCATAGAGGTCTCCAAGACTGGGACCGAAGCTGATGCCTAGCCACTCAGGGTGGGATTGATGTTGAAGGAGAATCACAGCTCCTTAATAATGGGTACTTGGCTCTGTTTTGACCCATAGCAGCCTTTATTGACAAACAGCTCTATACCATCTGGAACACTACAAGGGATTTTATGGAAATTAAGAAAAGGAGTACTTGTGGCACCTTAGAGACTAACCAATTTATTTGAGCATAAGCTTTCGTGAGCTACAGCTCACTTCATCGTATGCATCCGATGAAGTGAGCTGTAGCTCCCGAAAGCTTATGCTCAAATAAATTGGTTAGTCTCTAAGGTGCCACAAGTACTCCTTTTCTTTTTGTGAATACAGACTAACACGGCTGCTACTCTGAAACCTATGGAAAACAGCCGTGTTAGTCTGTATTCGCAAAAAGAAAAGGAGTACTTGTGGCACCTTAGAGACTAACACATTTATTTGAGCATAAGCTTTCGTGAGTTACAGCTCACTACAGATCTCCCCATTGTATTTTCCACTGAATGCAACCGATGAAGTGAGCTGTAGCTCACAAAAACTTATGCTCAAATAAATGTGTTAATCTTTCAACAGTTCTCTCACCCTATTTCTCCTCCCCTCCCACCCCATCCTTTGCCTATCTTCATGTTCTGTAAAAAGAAAAGGAGTACTTGTGGCACCTTAGAGACTAACAGTTCTATTACACATCTCACCCCCAAAACTATTTCATTATAGCACCATAGTCATGACAGCAGGAGTTAAGATTGTGTCCAAGTCCCTGTTACAGATACAGGAATGTGTCTATATATGAACTTAGAATTGTACAATAAGTATGAACCAAGTTTTGAAACACACCTTCAACTCCCTTGAAGTCAATGGAGAAATCTTAGTGCAATCTAATATTAATGGATCCCATTTTATGTTACTGTACAAATCATCTAATTGCGGTGCACCTGGATTCATTAACAAACTTCTGAAGACCAATCATTATTTTTAAAGCATTGTGATAAAAATGAAGTCTGAATTTCAGAGAGGTCTATTTCAAAAGGAACAAATTGCTCAGACTGGGCAGAGAAGGTGCAAACTGCCTCATCAACACAAGTGTAAGCAGCTTAGTGCCTTTGTGAGTGGACACAGATGAGGTTTGGGGATGGTGGTGGAGAATTAGTTTGCAGGAATGCATTCATAATGACTTTAGGCCACCAATTTGACCTGGTACAATTTGGAAGCTTACAGAATACAGGCTCATTCTAGCATACATTACAGCTATGCACTAGTCTGTTCATACTCTGAAGACAACACAGTTATGACATTCACAGGAAGAAAAATGGATAGAATGCACATGTTCAGAGGATCATAGCAATAACATATCAACTCAAAGTTTTTAAAACAGCACACAGTTTCTGGGTGCATGAACTAGGCAAAGCATATTCAGAAATCTACAATTCACAATATTACCATCATTATTACTTTCTGAATAATCTGTCTAAACATTTTAATGTGTGGTTCTACTCTGAGAAGCAGCTGTATAAAGATGGCACATTTACTGGTTCTTGGTGACTTAGATCTATGCAAGTTGTTTTCAAATTGACAATTCTGAAAACACAAACTAGGATCTGAAACTAAACTGTGCTGTGATGGTACAGCATTACTAATAAATGTTTCTGCTAGCCAAATGTTAGCTTCAGTTACACCTGTACGATCACATACAGCAATATTTAGCACCAAGACTGAAAACGGGTTAATAATTCTGTTATATGTGAGCCAGAACAAAACCTAGGTTATTCAAAGCCATGTTAGCCTTGTAGGGATAACAAATAAAGACATACTTTTGTTATTGCAGTCAGGAAATAGAACTCAATTATATACAGAAAAGAGATCTTTTGAGTGATGGGGTAGGTAAACCATGTTGAAAACTGACTATAATGTAGACCCATTCTGGCATGTCTAAATTATCTACTTATTATGAAACGGCAGTCTTTAAAAAGAATTTATCTTTGCAACAGATCCATTTATATCCTGCTGTATTGAATATAGCATTGCTTCAAGTACAAAGATCCAATTTAGCACTGGATGCATGGACCAGTAATGATGGCAGGAAGATTTAGAAAATTCAGTATTAATATTAAAAGGGCCTGTTTTTCCTTTACACTGGCTTTAAACTAGTCTTCTCCACTGACTTCAGAGTCACTCCTGATTTACCTTGGTGTGAGAAAACAGAATCAAGTCCTACACATTTTGATGACAGGTAGGAATTTATAATCATCTTCTGTTTAATCATTCCAGGGACTCAGGGTAGGTCTACAATGCAGCTGGAGGTATAATTTCCAGCTCAGGTAGAAGTATCTGTACTAGCTTTGATCAAACCAGTGCACTAAAAATAGCAGTGCGGGTGGCAGTTAAGGTTAGCCACCTGCGTACAATCCTGTCCGAGACCCTAGGTAAGTATTCAGGTAGCTAGCCCACACCTTCACAGCTACACTGCTCTTTTTAGTGTGCTAGCTCAATCGAAGTTAGTACAGGTATGTCTATCCAAGTTGGAAATTACACCCCACCTGCAATGTAAACCTACCCTCCGTGACATTCTCCCCTTCAAGAAGCACAGTGGCTTTGCTTGGCTGCCACCTATCCAATATCTGAACTTTTTCCCCTATTTGCTGCAGTGAAAATATAGTAGCTCAATCGCACAGTCTACACTGAGCCTGCAAATGGCTGATGAGTAAAAGGATTGTGGAAGTTTTAATTTTCGCTAGTGCAGTTGGAGAAAATGGGATTAGTGTGTTCCATTCTAGTACAGAGAAAACAAAACTATGAAATATACTGTGTGTCAAAAAGACAGTAACTTCAGAATAAAGAACTGCAGTGAAGCAACAGCATAGTCAAAGACCAGTATTAGCTGAAGATTCATTTTACTTTAAATATTTTTGGTTCGTCCTAAATTCATGCCAAAGCAAGATCTAAAATCATCTGAAATTTATAAAGCTACTGCGTGATTCTTTTCTATACCTTTTCTGAGAACCGCAACCTAAATATAACTTCTTCCAGCATCCTGTGGAAAGATTTGCCCTGCACAGACACTCCAAGACCAATACAGAAAAATACAGATTTATTATCTTCAAATTCTTCTATATCAACCAATTAAGATGTTCTTTACACTCACCCTACCCTCTAAATGTTTCTTATCTTTTAGGCATTTTCATTCCTTCCATCTTCAATAATTTTATTTGATACAAACTTTTTTTTTTTTTTTTTAAAAGCACTACCGAGTAACTCACATCTCTCAGAACATCCATCCCCTGAAGTAGCGTGAGATATCGGTAAAATTGGAGTTGTTTCTGACACCTCTTACTATAGTGTCCCAACTAGATTTGTTGTGAGCTCTGAGAAGTGAAGTGCAGCAAGTAGTTCTCTCCACTGACTCCTTTTTTCCCCTTCACAGTTATTTTATTCTTTAAATACCTTTGGTGCCTGTTCTAAAGAAGCCATAGAAGTCTCAGTAACCAGGTAACTGTGGATTCAGGCTTTTTCCTATTCAAGTAAATGAGGTAAACAATATCAAAACTGATAATATCAGCATCTGATTATACAACACTGATAGGAACCGTCTGTCATTAAATTAAAGAGTAGCCTCTTCTTACCATTTCTATGTGTAAGCATTTCTCTCAGCTCTTCATGGTCACATGGGTGGGTAAAATCGAACACAGTGTGCCCAGTCAGCTCGAACTGTAGAAGTAAAAAAGAGTGTGAGTCTAGCTCTGAGTAGTCAAGAATGTACAGCAGGCACAACATTGTAATTGCATTTAAAGATGTGTCAGTATTTCACCTGAGTGAGCCCCATACACTTGTTCACATTTTCAGACATGTAAATCATGTCACCATCCTCGGAAAGAACCATGACAAATCCATCAAGGGCTTTTAAGTAAAAGCAATTCATCTCCTTCTCCATTTTGGCTTCTGTCTCCAGGTCACCTAGAAGAGCCCACATTTTTATTGTTTTTTAGATGAAACTCACGTAATTCACACTTTGTTGCCTGATGCCTGAAGTCATCCCACACATTAACAGCTAGTTTGACAGGTTGCTCACCAAAGACAGCACAATTCTCTTACTGGGATACTTAGCTGGAGAGATAGTTGTCCTGATTAAGCATCTCACTTAAAAACATGAGCTTTCAAAGACTGTCTGATAAAAACTTAGTAAAACCACATACTATGTTCAAAAATGCCAAAATAAAAGTAACGGTTGCTGCATTTTACCTTTATCTGATCTTTTTTCTTTTAAACTTTAACAACTTCTGCATTAAATGACAAAAGTTTGTATCATTCATATCTAACATCTTGGTAAATGCCACTTATTTACCAGGTTTCAGAGTAGCAGCCGTGTTAGTCTGTATCCGCAAAAAGAAAAGGAGGACTTGTGGCACCTTAGAAACTAACAGATTTATTTGAGCATAAGCTTTCGTGAGCTGAGCTGTAGCTCACGAAAGCTTATGCTCAAATACATTTGTTAGTCTCTAAGGCGCCACAAGTACTCCTTTACTTATTTACAGGCACTGACTAGATGGGTCCTCTATTACACAGAGTTTAAACTACTATCTCACTTATGCAGCAGTCACTCCCCATCGCTACCACTATTTCCTGGAACACGTATTACTGAGGCGTATCTTAAGTGGAGCACAACATATAATGGTTTTCAGTGATTTCATTTAAACAGGAATGCTCAAATTTAGCAAACCTAATCTTAGATCTACCAACTACATATGGGGTCCTGTGAGCTATCTTGGGTATAATCGACCTCCCTTCTCACAAGGGAAGCAGGCAGAGTGGAGATGGTGTCAAGTTTTATGCCCAGAAACTTGAGACCCTGATTTTTGTGGGGGAGTCACAGCTGAGATTTTTAAAAAATAAGATAATGGTGCTGGTCTTCTTAGGGATCCAAGAGATATCAGGAATAAGTATGAAAAAAATGGAGTGTACGTTACAGTTTAGGCCCCCCTCAGCCTGGCTGTATCTATTTAATCTCTCTCCCCACAGTAAAAGGTAACGTTCTAGTTTTTCTAGTGTCTTCATTGATATCCCAATGGAGGGAGGCTATCTTTAACCAATGTAAAAGGCAAGGGGCGAGTTCAGATCACTCAGACCCCTTTCCTGGCCTCTCTGTTGGTAAGCCATAATAAGTTTATTCACTTACTTGCATCTAACAGCTTTCTCATGCGTAAGTAGCTGATAGTCAGCCTCATAATGGAGGCCTTGTCAAGGTGTGCGCTGACAGTATGAGGAAGAGGCAGCTGGTGAGCAAGTTCATAGAAAACTTCAGATTCCTTACTTCTTCGGCATCTGGCTGCATCTCTCGACTTCTCCTTTCTGCGATCTGAACTAATCCTGTATGAATAAAATTTTAGATTATTAACATACATTGGAGGCAACGTTATCACAGTGACACAAACACATTCCTTCCACCTTTATATCTAAGCTACTTGGTAGCTGGTACATTTGTTATGACATATCTGAGACTTTGTAGAAAGATTTAAAATATTCCATGTAAGGGCAGATACTATTCCATATCTGCACATGAATCTCTGACTTCTGGCACAGAAAATCCTCGCAGACAAGATTAAACAAAAACCGATTATTAAGACCAAAATCCAGTTTAGACAACAATTGTGGATTGATAATACACACTGCAGCTTCAATGGAAATATTCTTGGCATTTCCAAGTGTGACCGTTACAAGATTAAATTGGCAAATGCAAAAAAGATTTATAAACAAAGTTTGTTTAAAAAATAAATAGTTTATCTAGAAGTAGCATGCCTCATTCTTCTGAGAATATCAAATTATTCAGTCATCAACTTAATTTTAACATGGCAAAAAAGAGAGCTCCTGTTCTTTCACCTAAAGCACTCCCCTCTCCCCTTTTCTCTACCATGATGGACAACACTGCTGCCCTACCTGTCAGAGTTTATAATCTTGGCTTTATATTTGACTCAGCTTTTTTACCCACCTCTCCAGACCTTGTCTAAATCTTGCGGCTTCTTCCTCAACATATGCAAGACATGACCTTTTCTACTCACTGCTGAACTCTTGTCCAAGCCCTGACCATCTCATGCCTTGATTATTGTGAACTCCTCTTCTCTGGCCTCAATCCTCCAAACTTGCCCTATCCTTCAAATTCACTCAGAATACAGCTGCTAAAGTTATTTTTGGTTTGTTGCTCCCCTCCATTGGTCCCTCTTCTCCTAATGCATCAGACAAACTTCCTGTCCCTACTTACAAAGCTCTTAACAATTTAGCCCATCCCTTCCTATTTGACCTATCATCACAAGGTGGGCTCTGCCAAAGATGCCAGCCTCACTGCCTAATCCTCCTTTTCCTCCATCAAACACATCTATACTCTCTCCTATGCTGGTCCTTGTCACTGGGAGCTTATCACAGTTGTAATCTGTAACGCTACCACCTTCAAGTCCTTCCTCAAAACTCACCTCTGCTGGGATGCACACAGTAAGTTACAATCAGATAATGACTGGGCAGGTGGCAAGCTGTGACTGTGACAGATGGACAATATTCTGAATAAACCTTAAGGGTTAATACCTTTGGGGTACATTGTATTAAAATGCAATTGTGTGTGTGTTATTGTGGCATTGTATGTACATTCCACAGGAGGGAAGCGGGGAGACTAATGCACTTCCTCCATTATCAACCATTTAAAGCTACTTCCTGGAGAGGTAAGCATATACTAGTTCAAGTGTATTCTCCAGGGACCAGAAGAAAAATAAAGGGTTTTTGGATAAACAACTTGATTTTAAACTGGCTCATGACCTTCTTCCTGATTCATTGAACAGTCCTTAGGGTAGGTTTGGAAAGACTGGGCCTACTGGGTACTTGTTCTGAGTTGCAGCGGTGATGAACTCATAACCACGAGGAATCAGCTTGGGTGGGGAGTAGAAGGATTGCTCCTGCCAGAACCTATGTTAAGCTTATTAGTATGTAAGTTCTTTATTAGTATGTAAGTATGTATTAGTAAACTCTGTTAAGCTTATTAGTAAGTTCTTTTACTGTTTTTAGTATGTTTTCTCTGTAATGCTTTTTACCTTAAGAATAGGCTTGCATAAGAAGTGCTGTGTGGTGCCTTATAACTGTGGCAATTAAAGACATGTTAACGGTCTCTGAACAGAAAGCAAGCAGGTGTCCTTGGACAATTTATCTGTGCTGGGAATAAACACAGTAAAGGCAGGAAACTGTGCAATCTGGAAATACCCCTATCAGAAAGGTCTCTACATAAGAGGCAATAGCTGAGGAGCTAGAAAGCTGAGAGTATCCCTGCTGTACACTGATCGGAAATATAGATGCAGTTGCCCTGAACTGCTACATACAGTGGTAGCAGGTATGGGATCTGTAACAATGTGAATTGCTAAGTGCCAAAAGCAGTAAAAGTACTGTAGAAGGAAAAACAGAGAAAAAAGCATTGACAGTCCCTTTGGGAAAAGAAATAGTGAAGAGAGAGAGAAGGGAAAATGAATTATGATCAGCTAAAGAAAATGTGGCTGATTGAGTTATGAAGAGAAAGGGAAATTAGAACCAAAGAAACAAAATCACAGTTGATTTGTTGTGTTCTAATGACCAGTCGAGAAATGATGATTTGTGTTGCTGCTGAAAGAGGGACCAGCGGTTGGGTGTTGGCTCCAAGATTCTCCCCTAGAGAGAAACAGGGAAGAGTCCAACTTTTTAGAGTGCTTACTTAGGAGGGTGGTCTTGTCTTGTCTTTTAGTTGTGGGCCTCTGTGTCTATCAATACTCCAAGATGTACTAGGTGCTGAGATGGTTGAAGATGACTCTTCAGAATTTACTATGAATCCATCCTGTTGCACCATTTGGACCCAAGGACAGGCTCTGAACAGAGCATTGTCCAGGAAAAGGTACATCTGTCCCCTCTTCGGCCTGAGAACAGTCACCAAGACGACAAGGACTTCTGTGAACACTCAAGGAACGGATGACAGTCCAAAAAACAGCGTGTTATATTGAAAATGATTGGTCCCATGAGCGAATTGCAAAAATCTGTTGTGCATTGGTGAACCAGCATATTAAGGTAGGCATCCTTCAAGTAACTAATGCAAGGTAATCCCCCAGTTGAACCACATCCAGGACCCATCTGTCAGTTGTTGAGAGAAGCCGACTGCAACCAGACAGCATTTCTAGTGCTGGAATTTGCTCTGAGGGAAGACTGGCTTCTCCTCTTTCTGGACTTAGACATGTTTCACCTGCTTTTGCTGTAGTCTCACCTTCATTACTTAGCCAGAGTAGCCATGAAAAGGATACTTAGGCCTGTAATAAGGCCAGCTTTTCCTTTCCCATGTCTGGAACCAGGACGGTTCTTTAAGAACTTTTTCGATTTATCTGAGGACTGTCATCACTTTGTTCAATGACTCCCCAAATAACCAACCTATTTAAAATTTCGAAGCTGCTAACATGGTTTTAGCGACCACTGTATCCTGTACTGAACCAAGCAAAGCTACCTAACAGCCGCATGGACATGTCCTTTTGTTTCAAACTGGATCGCAGGGTGAGCAAGGCAGACTTCCATACGGCTGACTCACACCTTGTTTTATCACTCTGTTTGTTTTAACAAGTGGTGGGCCACGAGGCCTCTTACCACCCGCTTGTTCCTCTATATCTGAGCTGCTCCTCTCAGTCCTCCAGGGCTGGCTGTATGGGGCGTGGTCAACCCAAAACAAGCAGGATTTTGTTAGTCCAGCAGTTGTGGCATGACTGGCCTGCAGCACGAGCAGGGTCCTGTTAGCCCATGCATTCTTGTGCCTTTTCTGCCAGCTTTTCTATTCCTCTGGTTAATTATGCGATGCAAAAAAACAAACAAAAAAAACAAAACCAAACCAAACCCAACCAATCATCATTAGTTATTTACTGCCTATTCTTTTCTCCAGACATTTGGACAAATGGGGATTTAACGCATGATTTCAGGAACTATAGTCATTCTCTGAAATATCTCAGATCGTTTCCTGTAGTAATGTGTCCATTTTGCCCTTCTCAGACAAAACCACAATTGTCCTGTTAAGTAATGGCTTGGATATATTGGTTCAGAACAGTCAAACTTGAATGTGTTTCAATTCGAGAAGCCAGGCTCTTTGAATTTCCCTCTAATTTCTGTTGCAGATGTTTCCAGTTGAAGTTAGATTCCTTCCGACTATCGGGATGAAATAAACTACTTCTCCCGGCACTGGTTTAACAAAACTGTTTCAAATGATTTACTTAAAACAGTGCAAAGTCTGCAAAGGCAGAATTAAATCTGGCTTATATTTAACTTAAATCAGTTCCTTACAGACTTAGGTTAAATCAATAAGCCAGGTACAAACCAATTTTAGTTAAGCCTGTGCAACTAGACATGGCCTAGAATTGCCACGCCCAAGTCCGTCTGCTGCAAAAGCCCACTGTGGAGAGCTTGACTCAAATTCCCCTCCTGCCCCTTGACTCAGACACCCCCCCACCCACATAGCTTTTTAAATATAGGTACAGGTTATTACCAAAATAGTAACCACAGGACTACTATCCAATAAAAACAATTTGTTTACTCTTACCTAATCTAAAGAATCTGGGTATAGGAAGGAAAGATTTACCACAAAACACTTAGAAATGTAATGGAAAAGTCCTCTCCCACTTAGTTGCATATATAGATTTTCTTGTGACATTTAATTTCCTGCCCTATCTAAAAATCCAAAGGGGGGCGGGGGGAGAAAAAGACCATTACTATTAATGTAACATCTCAAGTGGCTAGATATACGAATTATTTTGGACTTTTAAGCGAAAAGACACATAGTAACTTTTGTATCATGACCTGCCTTTTTGTAATTCCCCAATAACTAGGTTTAGCCCCAACCACCTCACAGGAAGGTTTCAGTACTATTAGGTTTCCAAGAATCCACAGGCTGACCTCAGATTCCAGTTTTAAACCACCAATACACGTCATGATCTCTAACTGAAGAAATGAAATAAAATAACGCAGGCAACAGTAAAACCTGATAAATATTTAATTATAACTAGGGCTGTTGATCGCAGTTAACTCATGCGATTAACTCAAAAAAATTAATCGCAATTAATTGCACTGTTAAACAATAGAATACCAATTGAAATGTATTAAATATTTTTGGATGTTTTTCTACATTTTCAAATATATTGATTTCAATTACAACACATAATACAAAGTGGAGAGTGCTCACTTCAATATAATAAATTAATATTATTTTCATTAAATATTTTCCACTGTAAAAATGATAAAATAGTATTTTTCAATTCATCTCCTACAAGTACTATAGTGCAATCTCTTTATCGTGAAAGTGTAACTTACAAATGTAGTGGGGGTTTTTTTATTACATAACTGCACTCAAAAACAAAACTATGCAAAACTTTAGAGCCTACAAGTCCACTCAGTCCTACTTCTTGTTCAGCCAATCACAAAGACAAACAAGTTTGTTTACATTTACAGGAGATAATGCTGCCTGCTTCTTATTAACAATGTCACCAGAAAGTGAGAACAGGTGTTCGCATGGCACTTTTGAAGCTGGCATTGCAAGGTATTTACATGCTAGATATGCTAAACATTTGTATGCCCCTTCATGCTTCAGCCACCATTCCAGAGGACATGCTTCCATGCTGATGATGCTCGTTAAAAAAATAACGTGTTAATTAAATATGTGACTGAACTCCTCGGGGGAGAATTGTATGTCTCCTCTTCTGTTTTACCTGCATTCTGCCATATATTTCACGTTATAGCAGTCTCGGATGATGACCCAGCATGTTTGTTTTAAGAACACTTTCACAGCAGATTTGACAAAATGCAAAAGGTACCAACGTGAAATTTCTAAAAATAGCTACAGCACTCGACTCAAGGTTTAAGAATCTGAAGTGCCATCCAAAATCTAAGAGGGACGAGGTGTGGAACATGCTTTCTGAAGTCTTAGAAGAGCAACACTCAGATGCAGAAACTACAGAACCCGAACCACCAAAAAAGAAAATCAACCTTGTGCTGGTGGCATTTGACTCACGATGACGAAACACATGTGTCGGTTCACACTGCTTTGGATCATTATCAAGCAGAACCCGTCATCAGCACGGACGCATGTCCTCTGGAATGGTGGTTGAAGCATGAAGGGACATATGAATCTTTAGCGCATCTGGCACGTAAATATCTTGCAATGCCAACTACAACAGTGCCATGTGAACCCCTGTTCTCACTTTCAGGTGACACTGGCTAAACAAGAAGCGGGCAGCATTATCTCCTGCAAATTGTAACCAAACTTGTTTGAGTGACTGACTGAACAAGAAATAGGACTGAGTGGACTTGTGGGATCTAAAGTTTTACATTGTTTTGTTTTAGAGTGCAGGCTTGATTTTTTTCCCCACATAATTCTACCTTTGTAAGTTCAACTTTCATGATAAAGAGATCGCACTACAGTACTTGCACTAGGTGAATTGAAAAATACTCTAGTTTTTTACAGCGCAAGTATTTCTAATCAAAAATAAATACGAAGTGAGCACTGTACACTTTGTATTCTGTGCTGTAATTGAAATCAATATATCTGAAAAATGTAGAAAACATTCAAAAATATTTAAATGAATGGTATTCTATTATTGTTTAACAGCATGATTAATCGCGATTAGTTTTTTTAATCACTTAACGCTTGACGTTATAAGTAGGGCTATCATGCTGGCAGTAAATTGTTTGAGGTAACGTTTAAAATCTCAGTTAAATATAAATCTGATCTTAAGAAACTGAGCTGAAGTTTTCTGGATTTTGTGAAGAGCATATCGAGTCTCTCTCTCACTTCATTGAAAATCTTAGTTTAAACTGTAAGAACTATACTTACCGACAGGTACTTTGCTCACCAACTAATTACTTCTAGTAACTGAAAATAAGTATTATGATTTAGCAAATGCATGGCAGAAAAAGTTTCCTACCTTTTCATGGGCAAAGGCAGTGACGAAGTGGGGGGAAAAGACACCCAGTTTCTGAAGAATTAAAGTTTTCATTCAAAAAACTAAGACCATGATCTTCACACTTGGGTGACTAATTTTAGGCACTGAAGCCTGAAACTCTGCCCCCCTCCATCCCCCAAGTTTCTACAATATCACAAATCTGACCCAAACTTCTATTCCTTATGATTTTGAAGACAATCTTCCAGATGAAAGCCAACATAGTTGTCTTCCTGAATGTGCAAGTAGAGAGAACTGCCTCTATTCACATAGATGGGAGGGGTTAATGACCATAGATGGTGAAGATTTTCATCAGGATTTGCTGCAGCATTGTTAAGGAATTCAAGAGAGGCATACGGTTAAGGAATTCAAGAGAGGCGGGCATTGACAAAACAACATGGCTCTTCAGACAGTGAGAGTTGCAATGGAAAAAGTGAAGTGTGAGCTAATGGACATTAACTTGCCATATCTTACTATGTATGCTTCTGGACCAAAGCACTTGAGCAGGATACTGAGTTGTTCCCAGTTTAAGCGGACTGTAGCAGATCTGATCAGGATGACAGTAGCACCTTGCTAAAAAGCCATGCAGGATGCTGAAATCAGCAAGAATGACGCTGGCAAATTATCCTGGTTGCCGGCATGAACAGAATGCCTAAGGGGCAGCAGACTGCGCAGGATCTGTTTGACGGTGCTCCTTACAAAACAGTTAATCCCAATAAAACTGATGCTATTGGTGCTGCTATTCAAGGCTGGTGATGACACCGACGTGCTGCTGGTGGACATGGCTCCCCTGTGCCTGGGAATCAAGATGATGGGAGGTGTCTTCATTTAGCTCATCAACAGGAACACAAAGATTCCAAATCAAGAAAAGCCAGGTGTTTTCTATAGCAGCTGATGGACAGACTCAAGTGGAGATTAAAGTGTGCTAGGGTGAGAGAGAGATGGCTGCTGACAACAAGCTTCTTGGGCAATTCACTCTGGTTAGAATTTCTACAGTTCCACATGGAGTGCCCCAGATTGAAGCCACTTTTGACACTGACGCTAACAGCACTGTTCACATTTCAGAAAAAGGGTAAGGGACAGGACGCAAACAGCAAATTGTGATCTGGTCTTGTGGTGACCTCAGCAGAGAAATATTCAGTGAAAGACAGATGAAGAAAGGAAGGTGTCAAAGCTGTGAAGATGGCAGAAGGCATCATCCAAGATAGAGGAGTTTAAGGATCAGCTGCCAGCAGATGAGTGCAACAAACTGAGGGAAGTCAAGTATCAGGGGCTAGCCGTGTTAGTCTGGATCTGTAAAAGCGGCAAAGAGTCCTGTGGCACCTTACAGACTAACTGACGTATTGGAGCATAAGCTTTCGTGGGTGAATACCCACTTCGTCAGATGCAATCTGACATACATATATACACACATATACATACACACAGTATAAGTTTTAAACAATTTAATACTGTAAACAGCAATGATGATTATGAAGCTTGGTTGAGGTGGAGTCAGAGGGTGGAATATTTCCCAGGGAATGCCTTACTGCTAAATGATGAACGAGCACTCGGCTGAGCCCTCAAGGGTTAACATTGTTGTTAATGTAGCCTCACACTCTACAAGGCAGCACAAATGGAGGGAGGGGAGACACACACCCTGTGTGTGAGAGAGAGAGAGAGAGACAGAGACAGACACGCAAGCGCATTGCCCCTTTAAGTACGCTGACCCGACTCTAAGTACATTGCCTTTTTAAGTAGATAAGCAAGTTGAGACAGCAGCTGCTGCCCACAAGCTCCCTTTGTCCTGAGCCCTGTTGATACCTGTTGTGTCCCCCCACTGCTCTGTGGATGGGGTAAAGGAGTGGGGGGAAGGGGGACACCTTGACATTAGCACCCCTTTCCCCTCCCGCCCCCGCACAGCAAGCAGGAGGCTCCAGGAGCAGCTCCAACGCAGAGGGCAGGAGCAGCACAGGGCAGCGGGGGGGAAGGACAGCTGAACTGCCGGCAATTGATAGCCTGCTATGCGGCTGCCACACAGGGAACTTAGGGGAGCGGGGAGCTGATAGGGGAGCTACTGGTCCACCCTGGTTCCAAGCCCCCACCAGCTGGCTCCAACTGGCTGCTCTTCCTGCAAGCAGTGGACAAAGCAGGCGGCTGCCAAACAACGTTATAAGGGAGCATTGCACAACTTTAAACGAGCATGTTCCCTATTGATCAGCAACGTGACGTTAACCAAGATGACTTTAAGTGAAGAGTTACTGTACACAGACTGGAGCAGGAAGAGGGTGAAAGTTCTGAAGCTTGGAAGCAAAGGGACCATCCTGAGCTGAAATGGGCAGAACTCAGTCTGTCTTTGCAGTATTCTATATGCAGTTTCTATAGTGTATAAATGTAATGATTCGTCTACTAGATAAACCTTCATTTGATGAAAGTTAATTCATGCAAGACAAAGTTCTAAAGGTTCAGTCTTGTGGTATTTTCAGCTGAGCAGCCAGGGGATTCACTCATCATTTACTCCTGATACTTGACACAACAGTGTACTAAATTTAGGTCAAAGGTTTGAAACCATGTCACAAATGGTGCAGGGACAGGAGTCCTGATGAAGCCTGAAACAGAACACCCCCCCATGGATCCTCTTTGTGGAGCTAAGCACTTGTGGTCTGATTTGTAGTAGGTCCTGGGTTCAGCAGTGGCTGGGTCAGCTACATTACTAGACAACATTAAATCTGCAGCTAACTTAGTATTCTTGTACCCAGTGATGAGCTGCCAAAACCTTAACAACGGGTTCCCTCCTCACCCCACGAGGGGGTCGTTACCCGCCCTCGCCCCCCGGGACTCCTCCCCCATCCAACCCCCCCGTGTTCCTTGACGTCCCCCCCCAGGACCCCTGCCCCATCCACCCCCCTCCCCTGTCCCCTGACTGCCCCCAGAACAGGGCAGGAGGGTCTCGTGGGCCACCGTAGTGAATGGCCACCCCACCCTTAAGAGCCAGAGGCATCTGCCGGGGGGCGAGGTGGGGAGTCCCGGCAGTGCTTACCTGGGGCAGCTCCCAGGAAGCATCCGGCAGATCCCTCTGGCTCCTAGGGGTGGGGAAGCAACCGCTCCCCCCACTGATCACATCAAAAGTGGCGCCTTAGGTGCCGACTCCCTGGGTGCTCCGGGGCTGGAGCACCCATGGGGAAAAATTGGTGGGAGCAGAGCACCCACCAGCAGCTCCCCGCCCTGCGCCCGGCCCCAGCTCACTTCCGCTCCACCTCCTCCCCTGAACCCACCGCCCCGCTCTGCTTCTCTGCGCCGGCTTCCCGCGAATGAGCTGTTTGGCGGGAAGCCGGGGAGGGTTGAGAAGCAGGCGGCGGCTTCCCGCTCAGGCCGAGGGTGGCAGAGGTGAGCTGGGGTGGGGAGCGATTCCCCTGCGCCCTCCCTCCCCCCAGGTTACCTGCTGCAGCGCAGGCGGCCCTCCTCACCACCACCACGCCCCCCCCCCCCCCAACTCACCTCGGATCTGACTCCCTGGGCCTGAGCAGGAAGCCACGGCTTGCTTCTCAGCCCACCCTGGCTTCCCCCCCGAACAGCTGATTTGCGGGAAGCCGGCAGGAGAAGGGGAGAAGCAGAGCGGGGCAGCACGTTCAGGGGAGGAGGTGGAGCAGAGGTGAGGTGAGCTGGGGTTGGGAGCTGCCGGTTGGTGCTCTGCACCCACCAAATTTTCCCCTTGGGTGCTCCAGGGCTGAAGCACCCGTGGAGTCGGTGCCTAAGGCGCCACTTTTGGCCGGTTAAATTTAAAAGCTCTTTTAGAACCGGTTGTCCCTCGCGGAACAACTGGTTCTAAAAGGGCTTCTAAATTTAACAACCAGTTCTAGCGAACCGGCTCCAGCTCACCACTGCTTGTACCAAAGGAAAATGCGTTATTTTAATTTGGCTTTAACTTTATTCTTTATTTATAAGGGCACATTGAAGTTACATGCATTACTTGTCTAAGCTTTCTACTCCATCCTAGTCTGCTTTCTGCTTATTGTAAAACAACTTCTCTGATAAAATTGTTCTCACTGGAAAAATCATTAAGTTTCCCCCCCACAAATTAATACATGCATCCACCCATTCCATTCTTTACCCCTGCCCTTTCAATACCATGCACTCACACACACAACATTGGTGGTTCCCAGCGAATGGGAGCTGCGGAGCTAGCACTCGGGGCAGGGGTGTTGCACAGAGCCGCCTAGCCGCACCTCTGCCTAGGAGCAGCAGGATATGTTGCCGCTTGCGGGGAACCACCCCAGGTGAGTGCCACCCTCCCACGCCCCACACCCCTCCTGCACTCCGAACCCCTCGTGCCCGTTCCTCTGTCTAGGAGCAGCAGGGACATGTCGCCGCTTCTAGGGACCCATGTGGAGCCAGGTAGGGAGCCTGTCGGACCCACGCCAAACCGGACTTTCAATGAATATCAGAAATGCTGATTTATAGAGCTTTCCGGTTGATAAAGTGCCAGATAACACAGCTTTTACTGTAGTTAGTCATCGCCTCTTGTTTTTCATATCTTGGAAGGAGCTGCAGATGCAGGATTTATAGATGGTGAGGTTTTTTGTTTTTTAAAAAGGAGAAGTGAAGCCACACTTAGCTTGACCGTACAATTCCATACATTCAAATGATCATGAAAATTAAAATGCCAAACACAAAATATACAGGCCTTTAAGAAACATTTTGCATTTTCAGTTCATTAGTAAGTTTATCCTGGGATGTGAGTTGCATAAAGAAATTTTTGAAGATCAGATGTCCTGAGTTCTTAAAACTCTATTTTCCCTCTTAAAATGTAAAAAGATCCCCATATAAAAAAAGCTAGTCTGATTTTAATTAGGAGTACAATAAAACATGGATTCTAGAAAACAGATGTCATCCTTGTTCACTAGGTACTATTACAACAATCACATCAGTGTTGAAACTGTTGAAAAGGGTATATTTAATAAAAGTTAATGACTTGTTAAAACCTCCCAGCGTTGTAATACAAAACAGTTTTATTGTACTGTAAGCACCAAGTGTTGCAGCTTGCTCAGTTTTTCATTTGAGCTCCTTTTCAATGCAATGCAAGTTACAAATGTATTAACTTTGCAGATTTTTCCTTAAATGTTTAGCAAAATATTTTAAATAGTAGTATATGAATGTATATTTATTAATTTCTATCTCTCTACTCCAAATACTCCATGTTGTGTCCAAACTAAAATCTTCGACTGTCTCTCTGACATCTTTTCATGGATGTCTCGCCATCAATTCAAGCTCAACATGGCTAAAACAGAGCTCAAACTCTCCCTGCTATCTCATTTCTCATTGACCATGGAAAATACCATCAACCTGCCTGTCACTCAGGCCCATAACCTCAGTGTCATCTCTGAGCTGGAGCCCTCACACACAGATCATCACATCCAGGCTATGTCCCAAGTCTTGAAGATTCTTTCAGCATATCATCTCTTAAGATGCACCCTTTCTTATCCATCCACACAGCTGAAACTCTAGTCCAGGCTCTCATCTATGATCTCAGTTACAACACCATCCTTTTTCTGGCCTTGACAAATACAATCTTGCCCACCCATTCAGAATCCTGCTGTAGAGATCATTTTCCTGTCCCCTTACTTTGACCATCTCCCCCTGCTTTGCATCCATCCACTGGCTCTGTCTTCTCTGGTGTATTAAATAATCAACAACTCCTACTTTTGATCCGCCCATGATGCCAGCCTCTACCACCCACTTGTTAAATTTTCAAGCAAGCACCTTTGTGCTTTCTCCAATGCTAACCCTAAGACTTCGAAGAAGCTCTCCATAAATATCTGCAAAACTAACTCAATCCTTCTTCAAACCCTGCTCTGCCATGATACCCACAAAAACTTTACAACAATTAGGCTGTGGTGGCTGAGACCACAGCCTCTCACTGTCTTGCACTCCTCCATCAGACTGCCTGTGTATCCATCTGTCTGTCTCTTGCCTGATACTTAGATTGTAAATTCTTTGGGGGCAGGGATTATCTTTTTGCTCTGTTGCTACTGTGCCTAGTACAATGAGGTCCTGGTCCATGACTGGGACTCCTAGGAGTTACAATACATACATAATAAATTATTAATAGCTATTATCTGTAGGATGAAAACATGAAGCCACATGTGGCCAACTGTTATAAATCTCCATGAGGTCTGAAGTAAATCTAGTCAGTTTGCAATATAAATCAAGTTTAATGACTATCTTTACTCTCCTAAGAGCTACTCATGGAGTGATATTCTTGAAAGGTCAGATTTCCAGTGCCAGCAGGGCAGTTTAAAATGTCTCATATATATCAATGCAAAGGCTGTAGATGTCAAAATGGAGGACACTGCCATTATAAGTCTGGATATTACAGACTTCAACAAAGGGAAACAAATACAGGTCAGATACTATATATGTATACATCTGATGAGGCGTTCACCTTTATCAGCTCGCTTATTTTGAACAAAACACCTTGGGCCAGATCTTCAGGTTGGCGTAAACTCACATAGCTTCAATGTAAATTGGCATAGCTCCATCAGCTGGGGGATCTGGCTCCAAAAAGAACCCTAGGGAATGTTGGGGTTTGTGATTTACGCAAATAGTATTTAAAGACACACTGCTGGAATACATCCATATTAAAATAATTTCTCCATTTCTAATGGTTTTGAAATGCTACTCTTTCAAAACTGAAAAATCTTACCTACAACATTATAAGTAGCATTTTTATGGTAGGCCAAATCACACCAGTTCTTGGAAGCTAAGATCCATAATCTGAATTCTTCCCAGACTGCTGAACATCACTTCAAGCACAAACAACGCTCTACTATCCTTGCTTATCCTCGACCACTCTTTGCATGTTCTCTCTGTGTTACGTTCCACAAGTTTTCCCTCCTCAGGTAGTATTTGGAGGGATTCTTTCAGTGTTCCTCCAGTTGCCCAAGAGCACACTTGCCATGGCAGACGCTCTGGCTTCATTCCTAACAGCTATCCCAAATAATTCCATCTTCTTTTCTGGATAGCTTTAGAGAAAATGAGCTGTTGAATGCTCTGATAAATCTCAGCATTTGTTATAAATTCATTCCATTTAATATTTAGTATTTTTCTAAGGCATTTAGAGACTTGCCTGTACCTTTGGGGGATTTCCAGCTATTACATCCATGCATTAAGACAGATATAATATTTGAGTTGAACATTTGTAGTCTGGTCTTTAAGTTGTAGACTTTCAATGACCAAATCTTGTTTAAGCTGGGGACTTCAGCTGTCACTTTACCAATTTGTGACATTATTTCCTTATGGCCATCTCCACTGGCTTGCATGCATGTTACTGCCAACATATGTGAATTAACTCACTTCTTCCTATTCCTCTGCCTTCTAAAGTAATGCTTGAGTTGGAAGTTGCTGGGATTCTCATTTGACTTTTCCTCCCATAATTGATTATTAACCCCGTCTTTATCTGCATGTTGGTTGAGCTGTCACTTAGGCTAGATAGATCAGCACAAAATAGATCTTCTATACTGTTGTTAAGCTGCCTTGATTATATTAGTTATTTTTACTGGCATACCATAACTCTTAAAAACGTTCCCAACTGAATCACAACAGATGCATCAAATGCTTTCTTGAAATATATGACAACTGGTTTTTGCCATAGGACACTCTCTTCAATTATTCTTCTTAGGGGAAAATCTGGCTGACACATGAGTTTCTGGGTTTTAGTTTAATACCACTACCACACTCATCTCCCTAAATATGCCCTGGCTAAGCAAGTACCAAGGACATTCAAAAAAGTTGGTCCATTCTCTGTAATTATGAGCAGAAGAGACTAAACGGAAGAAGTTTTCAAAGTCTCTTAGGTTCCTGACAACCACAAAAAAAGATAAGAGTTTCAAACAAACAGTAACTGTTAATGACAGTTTCTACTGATGATTAAAAAATACTTGATTGGAAAAGATGAATTTGTTACCAACAGTCTCAGTGTTCTCAAAAGACTTATCAACTTCTATACCTAATCCAACTACACAGAGGAAACAAAAGGTCTTATGCTCAAATAAATTTGTTAGTCTAAGGTGACACAAGTACTCCTTTTCTTTTTAAAAGGTCTAAGGTTCCCCTCAAACCATCCAAAGGAGGAAGATGCAAGCACCAGGGAACAAGTGCATGCTGTTACATCACTGACATCAGTGCCAGTCACACTAGCACCAAGGTCTCCCTCTTCCATCAACAATGGGCTGAGAAGAAAGTATGAGAATTTCTTAGGTCTTGTCTAGACTGGCATAAAATGTGTCTTTTTAAAACACTTTTAGCTAAAGTGTTTTTAAAATATACCTTTTACCCTAGCTTAGATAAGCTCTTACTAGACAGAATGCTCACCATTTCTCATAAAAGATGGGGAGTGCAATGAGGGAAGGGTATCTTCTTTCACCTCACAAAGAGCCCTAGTACTGAGCCAAGAGCTAATTAATGCCCCCCAACCATGGTAACAGCTTCAGCTCCTTTCTCCCCCCCCCCCCCCACCCAGCAGTGACTGAATGCATCCTGACAAATGAGGGAGAGGAGCCAGAAGAAAGGGCAGCATGCTAAAGGAGACCGCAGCGAACTTGGGATAACAGACTCTTACCACTGCTCCCTGCTGCTGTATGCCTGTTGTGTACTTGGCCTATCAGGCCTTCTCTACACTACATTTTTCCTTAAAGTTTCCCACTATTGTTACAGATTCACTGGTGGTAGCAACAGTGGTCATCTAGTGCAGACCAGTTGCTGGTATTTCAGCTGCATCAGAGCAGGCCTAGATAGCATGGAAATTAAAACACCTACTCTCACCCACACACTACCTATGCTAGTTCTCCCACTATTATCACTGATGGAGCCACACCGGAAAAGTTAAAACAAGGCTTCAGTAGCTACACTTCTCTGACTTGCATCCTCTCACTAGCAGGAAGATTCTGACCAACCAGCAGTCACAAAACTGTTGCCCACTCCTCTCCCTCCTGTTTGCAGACAAGTCGAGGGAGAAATATTCCTCTCAGACAAGGATCTAGAGATGTGTAAAGGCAGATTTTTCTAACAAAAATGGAAGCGGCAAGGAACGGCATTGTGCTTGCTCTGCCCTTTTTCCATCCTCAGAAGTAACAGGAATGTCAAGTCTGGTATTCCCCTGTTTTTTCAGGAAGACTTTTGGTGGACCAAAGAATATGAACTGGAGAGCTGACTCGCAGGGCTTGTCTGCATAGGGAAATTAACTGGAATAAAATATTTCACAATAGCTCCCTCTGTGAGCTCACTTATTCCAGCATAGGCGTGATCACATGGAGAGTGGTCCCAGAATTTTTTTTTTTCAGAACAGTTTACCACAGGGCAAGGGTGCTGAATCTTTAATGAAATCCTTTATCCAGAATGCTCATTAGTCAAGTGAAATTAAGTGTTAAAGTTGTAAACAATAAGTGACTAAAAAAAACACTTCTCCTTCCAACTGTTCAGTTTTCTGTCTTTTTACTCTTAGGATATCAATTTCACTAGTTCTCCAGGCACCATCTAGCAGTCAAAGGAAAAGAAGGCTGGATTTCTAATGTGTAAAAACCATACACAAAAATTTGCAAATTAAACACTTTTCATGCGTTCTTTATAGATTTTTTTTTTAAGAGAACATTTCCCTATTTTCCCTTTTTAAATTATCACCTTTTATGTTCAATTAGTTATTTTCTCATTTAGGATAAAATTATATAGGAAACATCCCCACAAAGAGAACAATGTGAAAAAATTAAGCAATGCGTGTTTTAGATGTTCCCTATTCAGAAGCAGGGCTTGGTAAATCAGCTGGCCCCAGGCAAGACAGAGGCTTGCCCTAGCTAGCTAGCAATAGTACTTAGCTTAGATTCTGCAAATGTTGATTGTCTATCATTTACCAAAAAGCTTCTAGCCCCTGCACTTGTGAAGATAATTTGACATTAGATTATTGTTCGAAAGCTAGTCCTTTTCCAAATCTTGGCGATAGATTGCTCCAGGGCCACTTCTGTTACTCATAACTTTGTTAAACATCAAAAAAGTAAAATTAACAAAATTCTGATAATTTTTATTGATGGTATTCAAAACCTTGTGCATATCATGTTATGCATACTTAGTAAAGCAATGAGAAGCTGCAGAAACAGACACTGGAGCTAATTACTCTGATGTGCCACACAAAACATGGCTGATTAACAAGGTAAAGCAATGGAGACCATTTCCCCCCCCCTTGCAGAAACAGGAAGTACTTATGCATAAAGAGACAGAAAATCTCCCCCTCTCACAACACCTGGGGAGGTGCGACTTCACATTTTTCAGACTTTTACTAATCAGCAACTAATATCGATGACATAGATTAGCCTTTTTGGCTGAGTTTCCCACCACTGCTCACACTGGCAGAGCTGAATCAGTGTTAACAGTGAGATTTTTTTTAAAAACACAAAGTCCATGATGAATGGTTCCAGAGATAAGATGCTGGAATAGCCTCAGCAAAACGGTCATCCCCTCTCATCATCTGTGTATCTGTTGGCCTTGGAACTTGGCTTCTCATCAGGTTTTGCTGGTGGAGACCCCACCCTCCTTTCTCATACTGGAATGGAATAATGGATGTCTAGTCAAGTTTTTAAGTCCCAACTAAGAATTAAACATGTAGACGATAACTGCAGTTTTAATGAAACTAGAAACCAAATATGAGCGTTGCATTATAGACATGTAAACTACTGGTATATAAGGCATACTGAACACCCGAGATTACCTCTTAAAATTCTCCTGTATGTTACCCTTAATAGATAATATTGAAAACAGAAGGAACAATTTACTTCAAAAGTTATTGAATACTCAGGAAATAAATGTTATAGTATCAAGAAAGAAGATGATAGCGTTCTTGTTTAGTTTCTTTTCTAGTATGTGTAGTCACAAGCAGCATGTCTTTAATAATATTAACTAGTTTTACTACGCAGCACATACACTTAAGATGGCGCAAGTGTCATGCTGCTAATGGTGAGCATTCACATCATGGCATAGAGAAAAAACCCTCTTGGCAGCACCAAGCATTTGTACCCGGTTTATAAAATTTAGGGGGCTAAAACTTTACTTTAGCATATACTATCCTTTTAGGCTGGATTACTTTTGTTTTTGGCCAAATTCACACCAAAGAACTGAACAGTAGAGTAAGAGACCCTATTTGGAAATAAAGGGTAAGCATATTGGTATTATCCTGTTTAACAAAAGCCCAAAAGAATGGCAACCGAGGCTTACTAATTGAAAACAAAAACCCCTCTCAGAAACCCTGTTTCTCCCCACAAGGCACAAGTGGCAAGAGGCCTCCATGAACCCATACTGAAGATGGTTTAACTGCAAGGGAAGAGGCAAAACCCAAATAATTGTCAGTAATATGTCAAGTGTCCATAAGAAATGAAACTAGAACTACAGAAGTTTTGAGCTATATAAAGCAGAATGGCTTTCAAGTGTCTTTCGAAGTTTTCCATGAGTCAATAAGTCCATAAGCCACCAATTCACATTTAAAATTACTATCATCACTGATCTACATTTACGTACAGCTTTTCTTTTTCATTCTTCATATACCTATAACTACTCACCTCCATAATTAAGTTCAGGACTTCACAGCACACTCAACTAGCAGATAACAAGTCTCACTTTATATCCTCTTGCAAATACTCATGAATCGGATGTACCCAAGTGTTAAGATTCCTTTATTCTTACTCTGAAATCTGGAATTTAGTGTAACAGCCGTGTTAGTCTGTATTCGCAAAAAGAAAAGGAGGACTTGTGGCACCTTAGAGACTAACCAATTTATTTGAGCACTTCACCGATGAAGTGAGCTGTAGCTCACGAAAGCTCATGCTCAAATAAATTGGTTAGTCTCTAAGGTGCCACAAGTCCTCCTTTTCTTTTTACTAAATTCCAGAGTAAACTATCAAGTAAGATTGTTTCCCAATCTTTGCTGCTCCTGTATTTATAGTATTGCAACTTTTTTTCTGCTCTATGACAAATACTAACTTTTATCCAAATTCTTACAAAATTACAAAAATTTAGTTCTGTTTCCAACACATCAGGGGGGAAAAAAAGATGGAAACCACCACAGGATTTATGTTGCGTCTCCAAATATGACAGAAATTTTAACAAAACTAAAAATAAGCATCAATGTTCATGTGGTGTAAAATAAGAGGGATTCAACTAAATGAATGTATGAGAGTAGAAAATTAAACTGTAGTGAGTCACCATCACTAAACCTTTGGCTCAAATGTTGCATTTCTGTAGCTTCAAGAAAACATTACTGGAAAATGGAAAGAATCAGCTTCAAAGAATCCTTCAATACACACAGTCAAACCTAACCCACCTCAAACAATTTGGGACTGTTAAGTAACATTTGATGTTTGCAGTACTGTAGCCATGTTGGTCCCCAGATTTTAGAGAGACAAGGTGGGTGAAGAAGAGCTCTGTGTAGCTTGAAAGCTTGTCTCTTCCACCAACAGAAATCGGCACAATAAAAATATATGACCTCACTCATCTTGTCTCTCAAGTAACACAGACTTTCAACAAGTTCTCTGCTCCAAGTTGCATAAATGTCAACTCATGTCCTTCCTTTTATGGCTACCCACATCTTTGCTCTATGCATTTATAACATCAGGAAGAGTATTCCTAAATTACAACTTAAATTTTATACTGTTTCTTTTTCAAACAAAAAACATACTCCACAATACTTTAGAGTTAATACAACTTCACAGGAAGATTCAGAAGGAAGTTCTTCCCACATTGAAGTAGGTCTCCAGGAAGCAGCAGCCAATAAATTCTCATTCTTGCGCGTCACCTTTAGCTTATCCCCTCCCTCCTATGTACACTGATTCTTACATCAAAAAATAAAATAAAAATAAAATGGCAGATCACATCCAGCAGCAGCAGGAAAATGGGAAAAAGTTGCCAAATAAAAGAGGATGGTCAGAAAAATAACAGCCACGGACACAGAATGAAGGGACTAAAAAAACTGAACCCCCAAAACCTTTTCCAGACCAGCCTTTAAACTGGGCCAAGCTCAGTAAAGGTCATTTACTTATGGTGCAACATTTTCTATGATAGTTATTAGCGTTGAGTGGAACACATGAGTTTAGAATGGGAACCACCCATATGTACCCTACTTGTATGCATTTTGCTACACAAGACTTTTTTTTTTTAAACATTTTGCTACACAAGACTTTTTTTTTTTATATTGAAACATAAATTGCAATTGGTGCAAAGGTAGCACTTCCCCCACAGGTAAATTGCTCAGTATTTTCACATACAGTATTTGCAACCTCTAACTGCACAAAATCAATATCCACCAGAAAAAGCTAGTTCAGCCACAAAGATATTTAATTCGTCTCACTTCCAGTATGATTTAAATAGTAAAGCATTTTATATCTTTATCTCATTTGACCTTCTCAGATGATTCTCTGATACAAAGACCAAGATAACAAATCAAAAAAAACCAGGAGTACTTGTGGCACCTTAGAGACTAACACAGCTGCTACTCTAAATCTCAAAAAAGGTATCAATATAGGGTGACCAGACAGCAAATGTGAAAAATCGGGATGGGGGAGGAGGGTAATAGGAGCCTATATAAGAAAAAGACCCAAAAAACGGGACCGTCCCTATAAAATCAGGACATCTGGTCACCCTAACAATAATAATATAAACATACTCTGCCTTCTGCAGATGGAGATTAAATTAATCCCTCCTCAAAGCGCATTGGTGGAGTTTGTTTAATCTAAAAACCTGATAACCAAAATATTGTACTCCCCAGCAAACTCTACACCTTCAACATATAATAAGGTTTATTTCTCGAAGCTTTCATTTCCCCCTTTTGAATCTGAATTAAAAATTCTTAGAGAAGAAAGTTATTTATACTTTGGAACACACATTGTTCAGTAAACTCTCTCTTTTCTAGAGGATCAGCGCCTTGAAGAGAAATTTTTACTTATGGGTTCAACATTTTAAGAATCTCCACTCTTCCTCCCTCCCCCCCAACCCCAACAAAAACCAGCCAATTATGGAAACCAAAACTGCAGAAGATGCCTTAAAAAAAAAAAAAAAAAAAACCAGAAAACCCCCGACGACGTCACAGTTCATTGTTCACATATCCTTTCCAGTACAAACAGCACTCTGGAGTTGTTTTCAGTATCAGAACATCTCATCACATTTGTACCTTTTAAAAAAATACTGTGTTGATTTTCTCAGCATATATAGACATTCTCTTCCTTCCCAATCTGGCTTTAAAAATCCGTCAATTTTTGAAATAACTACTAAACAGCTGTGTATTTTCGTTTCTGCTGCCTGTAACTGTTCTACCTTTATTAATCTGGTGTACCTATTTTCTGACAGATTGTAGAGAGCTTTAAACAAGAGTATGGTTCTTATTAATACAAATCGACACACTAAAAAGCCACCCCCTCTTCTCATCCAAACACTATTACACTCACAAGTACTCTTTTTCTTTTTGCGAATACAGACTAACGCTGCTGCTACTCTGAAACCTGAAATTATACACAGTACATAGTCATGAAATCAGGTGAACACACATCACAGTTAATCAACGGCAAGTCATTCCCTACTTACTCCAAGCCAAGAGCAGAACAAGAATGGGTTTGGGGGTTTTTTTTTGTTTTTTGTTTTTTGTTTTAAGTTGTGTAATGCTCCGTGTGGCAGCAAAAAAGCAGCTCAGGCCACTGAATTCCACCAGGCCTATGCATTAAGTGTTGCTGATGTTAATCAATTATCTTGGAGACGAAGATGCATTAAACAGAACGGCCAAAAGCTCCCCGCGCAAATCCTGGATATTAATTTTCTGAGATCCAGCTTGTGCACTCCCCTCCCCCGCAAAATGGCGACGTGGACCGCAGGGAGGAGGAGGAGAAACGAGAGTGCAGCACTCTCCGGAGAGGGAATAGAGGCCGATGGGGAGGCAGGGAGGCGAGGGGGGTTGGGGGGGGGGGGGAAAGAGGGGCGCCCGGGGGAGAGGGATAGGGGGGGAAGAAGGAAGGGAAGGACAGAGTATAACCGGGGGAGGAAAAGGGGAATGTGACAGGGGTTGGAATGAAGGGGGCAGATCCCCAGGGGGTCTCCAACCCCCCCCCCGGGCAGGCTGGGGTGGGAAGCGTGCGGCGGGGCAGACAGGCGGAGGAGCCCCAGCCCCACAGACCGGGCGGGGGGGGGGGGTAGTGGGGATTAGGCCCCGGTGCCTAGGATGGGGCGGGCGGCGCAGGCCCGAGGAGGAGGAGGAGGGGAAGCGCCACGGGGAGCTAAAGAGGCAGAGGAAGGCCCGGGGCGGGGGAGGATCGCGGCTGGAGAGCGGGCCCCGGTACCTTTTTTTCTCGCCGGTGATCTCCATGGCGGCGGGCCCCGTCGCAGTCCGGGCCGGCGGCTCCAGTCCCCGCAGGGGGTAGCGCGGCGCTGGGGGGAGGCGCAGCCGAGGGGCCGGGGCTCAGCGCATGGGGCAGGCGGCGGGGCCTGCGGAGGGGACGGGCTCGGCGTCGGCTCTGACCGCACAAGGCTGCGGGCTGCTCGCTCCTCGCCGAGCGCTGGGAGGCGGAGGACGAGGGGGCGGGCGGGCGGCCGGCCGGGGCCGGGCCTGCCAGGCGTCGCACCACTGAGAGGCCACGCCGCCGCCCGGCCCCCCTCGCCGGCTGGGTCAGCTGAGCAAACAGCTGGGCGGGGGCTGGAGTCTCACGTGTTGAGCTGTGTGCGGGGCGGGCTGGGGACGAGCCCCCCTGCGCCCGGCCCCCGGCGACACGGCGCGGCCTGCAGAGCGCTCGGGGCGGGCCCAGGCTGCAGCGTCCCCGAGCCCGCCCCCGGCACCCCGCGGGGCCGGAGACCCCCCCCCTTCCCCCGAGCCCGCCCCCGGCACCCCGCGGGGCCGGAGACCCCCCCCCCTTCCCCCGAGCCCGCCCCCGGCACCCCGCGGGGCCGGAGACCCCCCCCCCTTCCCCCGAGCCCGCCCCCGGCACCCCGCGGGGCCGGAGACCCCCCCCCCTTCCCCCGAGCCCGCCCCGGCATCCTGCGGGGCCGGAGACCCCCCAGCTCCCGAGCCCGCCCCCGGCATCCTGCGGGGCCGGAGACCCCACCCTGCCCCCGAGCCCGCCACCTGCACCCCGCGGAGCCGGAGACCCCCCCCTCCGCCGGGTCCCCGAGCCCGCCACCGGCACCCCGCGGGGCTGGAGACCCCCTCCCCGCCACCGGCACCCCGTGCACACAGCAGGGCTAGAGACCCCCCCCTCCCCCGAGCCTGCCACCGGCAGCTGGCGGGGCTAGAGACCCCCCCCAGCCTGCCATCGCCACCCCGTGGGGCTAGAGATCCCCCCCCCGAGCCTGCCACTGGCACCCCGTGCACACAGCAGGGCTAGACCTCCCCTCCCATGCAGAGAGGGAGTCTAGGGACCCCCAAGACTGCCTCCAAGACCCCCACTGCGAGCCTGACACTGACACTCCCCCTACGCACGTCCCCAGTGGTCCTAGAGAAACCCTCGCTCCTTGGGCCTGCCACTGAGAACCCCCTCCCACACAGAGATCCTTACCTCTGTAGATAGAGACAGGTCTGCAGAGGTTTTCACCCCTCCAAACACAAAGAGAGGCCTGAGAAACTCCCCTCCCCAACATGGACACGCAGATGAGGCAGCATATCACCACCAGCACTTACTAACATCAGCAAGAGAAGCCTGCAGAGACATCACCACCCACACCGGCAGGCCTGTAAAGAAAATGTATACACACACACAGCTGCCACACGGACCCCTCCATCAAGACAGGTCTGCTGAGGAAGATTGATTTCAAACATTTGTTAATTTAGGGTAATATCTTGCATCCTGTGAAAGCACACATGGCTTAATCCCTACATCATCTATTGATTTCAGTGGGTTTCTGCATGGGCACAGGGGCCATCCACAGGGGTCTGATTGTAGGTTCAAGGCTCGAAGGCCTTGTCCCCAGGAATTTCAGGCAGGGATGGCCAGTTACTTATGCATGCCCCTAGCATAGGAAGAGTAAGCCACTACAAACCATGACTGCTGCCAGTGCAACTTACCCTTACTTGAATAAACTGTAAATCATGGCTTGGCCTGTCGACTGGGTTTCCATCTGGTACACTGATGGCTGGTTACGGATGAGTGAAATCCCCTGTGCAGACAAGGCCGTTAGAGACCGTAAGATGCTTGGGCCAGGGCTTGTGCTTTTCCTCTGCATTTCATACAGCACCAAGTACAACTGATGAGACTCACCAAATAATACACTTTATAACATGCAAAAAAACTGTTCAGCCTCATAGCTGAGATTTTATTGGGACAATACATAAACATCCATGACAGCACACTATTATTTAAACTATTGATGAAAAAATTTCACCATCTCGTTTCTGTTTCCGCATGGTACTGTACACCACAAGGAAAACATAATTTCCAGTTACCCTTATTAAAACTCAAATGTTTTTAAAAGCTTCTTTTTCATTATGAAAGATGTAAAGGAGTCATGTCCAACCTTTTCAGCCTTAAGGCTGGACAAGTTATTTCAGAGTGTTCAAGGGGCCACGCTGAGTACTTTGGGCTATATGCTCTGTCCTGTTCATCTTCGTTTGTGCCTCTCAGGCGGTGCAGAAGGGAGCACTCCAACTCACAACCAGTTTCAAGTTGCCACCAGGCACTGAGAGCCAGCATAGCTTTCTCCTTGCAGCTTCTGCAACGCAGCACAGGGAGGGAAAGTGGCTGGAATGTGCTGCATTCAGATTATCCACAGCTGGTTTATGTCCTTTAGGGACCACAGACAGCCTGCATAAATTAGAGCAGCCCCTAGAGCTCTCATCTGTGCTGGGACTTTGACAGAAAGGAAGGGGGATGTAACTGGTTGTTGGTTCATAGTTTTCTCTTCTTTTTCCCTCTTGTAAGTTATATGAGGGAGAGGAACCTTCCTCCGATTGGTACTCCCCTAGGCACAGGCAGAACCAATTGGGCTCTTATAGGTAAGGAGTGGGGCAACCAAAGGGATGCACCATGTGGCCAGTAGGGGTGTTACTGAGCAGCTGCATCACAGACTGGACAGAAGGTGCGGAGAGCATTCCTGACTCAGATCAGAGCTGCTCCTGGAGCTGTGTAGGGGAAGTGGCAGGAGGCAATGTTCCATAGCAATGATTCAAACATTTAAGTTTAGAAGTCAGAGGGCATGGCTCAGAGAACACAGGTTTCAGAGTAACAGCCGTGTTAGTCTGTATTCGCAAAAAGAAAAGGAGTACTTGTGGCACCTTAGAGACTAACCAATTTATTTGAGCTGTAGCTCACGAAAGCTCATGCTCAAATAAATTGGTTAGTCTCTAAGGTGCCACAAGTACTCCTTTTCTTTTTTCAGAGAACACACTTTCCATTTGCAGAACAAATAGATTCAACTACTCTAAAGAGTCAAGGCACTAAAATCTTTTACGAACTATGTCCCCAATCCTGCAGACTCTTAATGAATAACTTTATACATATGAGTAATCCTATTTAGATCAATAGGACTACTCACCTGCAAAAAGCTACTCAGGTATATAATGGTTTGCAGGTCTGGGTTCAGTGGACTCAGTCCAACTCTCATTATGAAGTGGAAAGACTCCTACTGACTTCAGTGGGAGCAGGACTCCTACAAACATAGCCTCGCTGTAGGAGAAATATGATTGCAATGCAATCATGGTACAATTTTCATGTTGTCACATAGGACTAATATCTCTTGTCTTTTGCAATACAGTACAGGTAAAATAAATTATGTTAATATAGTATTAAGACAATGTTCTATGCTGAATATAATACATTAGTTTAGTACCTTTTGTTCCAAAGGATGTCAAAGTATTTTACATATGCAGCATGACAAGCATACGTGGTGCTTTACCAAACACAGAAGGACAAGGTCCTTTCTCAACAAGCTTGCAATCGAACTCAGACAAATACAAAACAGGAGACAACTGTGCCAGCACAAATACATGCCAATACTTTGTTGGTGAAGAGATTAACATAGGAAGGCCTCACGAAGGAAGCTTTACATAAACACAGGCACACAGACAAACAGTAAGAAGCATCTGGGAAAGAGAATAACAACTAGAACATAGCACACAATGCAACCACAACTAGGGAGAGTGAAGAGAGGAAATTTTGGCCAGAGTCAGTGCATTTAGCATTGAAGGCTCCACAGCAATATTAACTATGTCTCCTTGATCATGTGGATTATGGGTCTGATCCTGTGAGTGGTAAACAGAAGTGAGATCCACCGGAAGCAATTGGCACCTCACAAGATTGAGTCCTATGACAAAAGCGTTCATTATATTCCATCATATATAGATCACTCTGCTTCTGTGTTATACCCCCTCTGCCATGCTGTGTCTGTCTTGTCAATTTAAATTATAAACTCTTCAGGGCAGGTGCTGTCTGCTACTCTGTCTGTACAGTGCCCAATACAATGGGGCCCATAGTTGATTGACATAAATAAATAACAATAACAAACAATAATAAATGCTCATACAAAGCTGGGTAATGTGATATACTATTCAATAATGACACATAAGGAGCTACACTTGTTAAAAGAGACGTTTTGGTGCATATAGGTAACCTTTTGCATGCCTGTATACATATTGTATAATGTTGTAATGAAAGCTCCTAGGGGTGCAAGTTGGCGTTGCTGTAATATCCTTAACTCCCTGACTTTTATTTACGTAGGTTCTTAATTTTAACAAGCCAAAGTCATTTTTGCATGCAACTGTGTTTTTCTTTAAAAAAAAAAAAAAAAAAAAAGTGGTGTCTGTGAAGTTTAAATAGAAATGGCAGGGTGAATAGCTGCTGCAGTCGGATACATATGCCATAGACTCTTGTTATCCCTTTGAGGTTTCTCATCCAAGAACGGATGAAAGCCAGTTTTGCTTAGCTTATGAGATGTGACAATATCGTAGCTCATGGCAGCATGGCTGTGGACTCGTGATATTTTTGTTGTTCTGCTCACCGAAGCCTCAAGGACAGAAATAATAAGAACAGGTATCAAAACTAGATCTTCCACATAATCACTGAAGAGCACTACCACTAGGCCACCAGGCAGGAGAGCAGATACTTACCTTTCAAAATGAAGCACAGCCAGCCTAAAGATAGGGAGAAATTCACTGGTGCATTGCAGCACCTTTATACCAACTTAACAGGGCCACAGAACCACTGTAACAGTCCTCTCGGGAATTCCCCTGATGTAAAGGGGAGTTCCTGGCAGGTGCAGAGGTGTCCCAGTTGGCTCTCTGCCACTCCCACAGGAGCACCGGCAGAGTGGATGTGTTAGGGGCATTTCTGGGGGGGAGATAGAAAGTGACAGTGGCATTCCTGTGCCCTGTCCTGGCTCCTTCTGACTGCTGGAATGGTGCTTTAATCTGCACTGGGAGCTGAAGTGGCCCCTTCTGACCCATCATAAGGAGGTGCAAAGCTGCCTCAGTGCATGTGGAGGGTTGATTTGGCCCCTTAGAACACCAGGTAAATAGCACAAGGAAAGGTACTAGTCAGGTCAAAACCTGCAGAGCTGTGAAAATTAGACAGGATCAGGCTTATTCTAGCCATTAGCATAATTTGTTTTCAAGCTTGCCGTTGCAATCCTTTCAGCTGCAGCTAACTTTGATACCTGTCATGTGCTCATTTTAGGAGGCACTTGTACATCTTTACCACCACAATCTGGGTTTGTTATACCATTAAGGTTTGAAGAGTTTGTGGACCACTGTACACGTGACAAATGTAGATTGTACCTCACAGTACATCCCCCAAATGCCTCATCCTGTCTAGTTGTAAGTGACTCAAGCAATGAGACTCCAGATTAACACTACAGTCACACAGGTGTAGTAGATCCTTTGAGATCCTTGGATGGAAGGCACTAGATAAAAGCTCCGTGTGGCATACTATTAATAGTATCCACGTTAATTGTTTAGAAAGTGTAAAATCTCACTGCATGAACTGGCTGAGGAGTTGTAAGTGCTATGGTCTCATTATGCACAGTTCAGACAGGCACCTTTGTGTGCATTTCTTTCATGCCAAATAAACACACTATCTGTAGTAAAGACCTATCCATCAAAGGGTGGTAGTATTTCAGAACAATATTAAAAATGGAAGGTTGTTCAGCAATTACACATTTCCCTTAAAAATGGTACTGTAGTCGATTTAAAGATGATATGAAGTATAAATGTTTTCCCCGACATGAAATTTCAAGCCACTTAACTTCAACAATTTCTTATACACTTTTCCTCTCTCATCTTGCCAGTGCCTGCTAACAGTAACTCATTATAGTATGTAGCAACTTAGTCACTTTTCCTGACCTTTATACATGTACAAAGTTCACTACGTTATTTCGTTAGCAGAACTTCCTGAATAACCTATTACTTACATATGACTAATTACACCTCATTCACAGCAGGCTGGGCATTGAGTCAGAAAGTAGCTCAATGAGGGATGGAGCAGGAAATAGGGAAGAGAACAAGTCAACAAAAGGATGCCGGACCTTTTTCCTTCTCGGTTTCCTGATGTGCTTGCTCAGTGGTTCAGATACCACGGTGATGGATGAAAAGGAGCTGTCTTGAGCTCCAGTTCGGGTCTCATTGAAAGAAATGGCGAAGCTTCTATTGACTTCAGTGGGAACATGGTCAGGACCTTAATCTTGCTGGACACCCTTCTCTCCTGACACTGCAGCAGGACACACATACTGACACTCCCCAGGTTACGCAAGACCCGACTTACGCAAATCCGCACTTACGGAAAAAGTTCTGTAAGCTAGAAATAGGAGGGGTTTTTTTTGTTTTTTTGCATAATGGTTGGGTATACGTTTCTGATTTACGCAAAATTTGAGCTATGCAAGGTGTTCTGGAACGGAACGATTGCGTAAGTCAGGGAGCATCTGTAATTCCCATTGACTTTGAATTGACAGTGAAGTCTATTGTGATTGCAACATTAATATCCATCAACTTTGTAAATAAGCCCCTGATGCTACAGTGATAGGCACCATATAAATCAATACATATTTGTTCACAAATCAGATGCAACCCACTATACTCCTTCTGGAAGCACCTACTGGAAGGGTATGTCCTCACCACAGAGTTAGACTGGCTAGACTAGCATGGGTGGAGCATCCCTACTGCAAAGCCCTATGCATGAGACTGCATCCATAATGGTGATAAACTAGCCCTTGTGCTGTGTTGAATTTCTAGCAGGATAGCCTATGGTTCTTAGCTGTGCATTATACTGGGCCACTCCTTTGAATTCATTTGCTGTGTGTTGTGGAAGAACTTGTCTGTCCTTCCTGGGTTCCTGTGCAAGGGGTCTTGTGAGTCTTACTGATGTCACACCACAGATTTCCCATGAGGCTAGTGTCAGCTTCTGGCCATCTGGCAGCACGGGAGAGAGATTTATTGGATGGCATCTCTGTTTAAATGCTGAGGAAGTGCAACAGAAATGGGGCAGGCAAACATAGGTTTAAAATGCGGTGCAGAATAAGGGAGGAGTTCGACAAAAAGTACTGCTCAGGTGCGATAGGATAGGAGGACTAACAGCACTTGGGCTTGATTCGCCTGCATTCACACAGCCAAGTAGGCAGGTTGCCAGCTTGGGCTGAAGTGAAATCCAAGTTCAATTGCCAATTGCTGTGACGTTTTTCATGAGGCAAAGACCTGGAATAATCACCAACTCATTTTGCAATAAACAGCTGTTTTCCCGTAATATCTGTCCCTATTAACTGGATTCAAGCCTGTGACCGGGTAGGGAAAGCTACTGCCACAAGTTATTCCCTGAGTCTGCAACATTGGCTGAAGCAGAAGAGACGTGACCAGAAAAGGATACTACTCTTCTGCAATTGCTACGATTTCCAATAGTCTCTCCCAAGTCTGAGAGCACGTCTACAGTGCAATCCAAAGGGTAACTGCAACTCATGGAGACATACCCGAGCTAGCTTTGGTTTAGCTAACTCAAATAACAACAGTGATGCTGCAGCGGCCCAGATGGCAGCATGCGCTGTACAACTTCACTCAGGATCCTGGGTACGGGCTTGACCCTGGCCCGTGCTGCCGCCCTTGTTGCTACGGCTTCACTGCTATTTTTAAGCTCGCTAGATCAAAGCTAGCTCAGCTATCTACATGTGCTGCGGTCACAATTCTGATGGCAGTGTAGACGTACCCCTGAAGACTCTCCTCACATTCCTAATCCAGCCTCTTGTTCCTTCCTCTTAGCATTTGCATGTTAAAATATTTTAAGGCCAAGGCCCTCTTTTAGGGCCTGGCTCCAAAGCCGGTTTGGAATGGAAAGACTCACACTGACTTCAATGGGCTTTGGATCAGGCCATGTCTCTGCATACAAAGAGGATGCAGCGTGGCTGGTAACTTTTACTGTAATAAAAAAAAAAGCCATCCAGTTCAGTCTGCCCAAATTCAGTATAGCTGAACTTTAAGGGAGAATATTGCTCTCATGAAGGAGACAAACTGAGAACACTGACCAGATGGAAGCATGGTGCATGCAGGTGCTATGCAAACTTCCCCTGCTGGCCTGCCAATGGACTATGCTGTGCCAGCCCCAGGCCACCCTTGAACAGACACTGGTCAACGTATGGAGGGTTTCCTGATGTGGACAAACATTCACTAGGGATCAGAATGGTATCTACAAACTGCTCCACAGAGTAAGGATGATGATCTTCTAGTTAAGACATTATCAAGGGACTCAGGAAGTCTGGGTTCAGTTCAGTCCTTCTGTGGGACACTGGGCAAATCAGTTTCTCTGTGACACATCTTCCCATCTATAAAATGGAGACACAGATGTTTCCTTTCCCCCACCCTTTGTCTTTTCTGGCAATCTCTTCAGAGTGTGGGCTGTCTCTTACATGTGTATGTACAGTAGCTAGCACAATGGGGCCCTGATCTCAGTTAGGGCCTCTTGGTCCTGCTGCAATACAAATAAATAGGGTTGCCAGACACTTTTACTTGTGTCCAAAATACAGTATTTTAACTCACATCACTGGAGCTGAAAGGATACTCCAATGTGCCAACCAGCTCCACAGTGTAACCAACTTAGCTGCAAGGCATCTGCAAAGCTAGTTTTACTTTCTTCTTAGTCCAGCTTCCCTTCTGAATGCCTTATAAGTATAAGGGAAATGCTTTAAGAACATGTAATGGAAGCCAGGCAAACAGTAGGCAGGTGAAACATGAACTGGATTTCAGGAAGAATGTGTTCATACATACCAATACCTACAGCAGAGGGGAACTGTAACTATCTCAAAAGGAAAAGTGGTTTTTGCTTCACACAGACACTCGTTGCAAATACCCATGAACATTTTGGAAAACATTTCTTTTCTCCCCCTCAGCTAATTTACAGCCTGGACTGCAGATTTGTGAGATTCTGTGTCCCACATAATCCAATATTCTGTTATTTCTGAAATAAGCTATGAGTGTTAACATGTATGTGAATGATTAAAATATAAGGGGAATTTATATATTTTTGCATACGCTAACATCCTGTATTGTTTCAACTTTGAAATTTTCCTGTCATGCTACTAAATTTATTTCACTAAACACTGGAAAATGCACATTTCCTAAATAATTTTTCTGTTTATCATTTTTCCCCTTGGGTTTTTGGTTCAAATGGAAACTTAATTTGCTGTTGTGTTTTGGCTAATATATTAGAAAACACAATTCAGGCTTTAATAGCTGTGTGTGTTATAACATGCCTTTTGGAGAATTGTAGGCATTCAGAGAGGAAGGTGATTAATATTATATCTAGGCTTGCAAAAACACGTAGATGCAATTGGCTTGCTTCTCCAGCTATTGGAGGACATTAATTAAAACAGTGATCTCTTGCATTTTTCCTTCTTCCATGAATGTGTGTGTGTACACTACTCAAAAAGATTATAAACCCTAAGCCACAGCTTTTAAGGGACCATCCTATTACAGTTGGTAAGGATTTCATACATATTCAAGAAGAAAAATTCATACAAGATATAATCAGTGTTTATTATAAAGCAATATCAGCAGCAAATTTAAAGTGAATTCAAGAACTCCTGAATTCTAATCCCAATCCTGACACTAACTTCCTCAGTAATTTTACCCAAGTCACTTAACCTTCCTCTGCCTCAGTTTCCCCATCTGCTAAATGGGGATAACAGCACTAACAATGCCTGATGAGAAAGTTAACTGGCAAGATTCACTAAACTACCACAGGAAGGTGTCAGATATACCATACCCTACACCAGTATGGAACTTTGCACCCCAAGGATCAGATTTGGAGGGGAAAATGACAGGTGGAATTACTTCCTCAGGAATCCCTCTTGCAGAAAGCCTAGGGGACCTAAAGCAATGTTTATAAAGTACTACCTAAACAGAACACTGCATCTCACTGGGCAGAAATTAGCACTTTGCCAACTTGACAAGGACAGGGCTGAGACAGGGAAAATTTAAATCCTTTCAATTCTCTTGCAATTATCTAAATGACTGGTTATCACTATGGTTCAAGGCCAACAATGCAATGCTAGCTAAAGAGAACTCTCCAGTTTATCACAGGGTAATCAATGGTTATTCCTTATAGCAGTGATATTGCTTTTGTTGTGGTAGTGCCAAAAACTAAAGCAATATGGCAATACACCGCTGTTATAGTTAATAACTCCCCAAGAACTCTGAGATAATTTATTCAGTCTACTGGGATGAAGGATGGCCCAGTGGTTTGGGGGCTAGCCTGGAACATGGGAGACCTGAAATCAGTGGGAGTTAGGTGCCTAAATACCTCTGAGGATCTGAATCTTAGTCTTTCTGTTCCTCAGTTCCCAATCTACATAGGGGGGATAAAAGCACTTCCCTCCTCACACGGTGAAGGTAACTAAATTAAAAAGTGTGAGGCACACAACCTCTATGGTAAGCACCCCAGATAAACAGATACCACGCAAGTTACTGTTCAGAGACAATAGTGGCCCTCACCCTGTGTGACCCCATAGGGCCTTGCATTTATAGCCAGCTGGCGCACCATCCCTGATTCCTTGTCTATCATCCTATCCTCTGACATGATTCATGAGAGATACTGAATTTCCCTTCCCCCACTCCTAGCTTGGAAAGTCGGGCTTTAGCTCATCCTGCTGGCTTCATAGGGGTTTCACCAGAGACTATGGGGGCTAATAAAATAGTGGAGTGTGAGTGGATCTTGGGCAGCCAGGAAGGAGGCGGTAGCTGTGCAGAGATAGGAGAACAAGTCACAGGAAAGCAAGGAGCTGGATGGAGCCTTGCCATATTATTTCACAAAGGGTTCCACTAACTCGGGCTGACCCTGTTGGGAGGTAATGGAGTACAACCGAGAACGTGAAAGACCCTGAGTTCATAGGAAAAGGAGAAATCAGTGTCAAAGATGGTTACACGAGGAGGAGAGTGTTTGCAGAAGTACTAGGCCAGGAAAATTCAAAACCATATTGACAGAGCAACTGATTAAAACCAGGTTTCAGAGGGGTAGCTGTGTTAGTCTGTATCAGTAAAAACAACAAGGAGTCCTTTTGGCACCTTAGAGACTAACAAATTTATGTGGGCATAAGCTTTCTTTTCACGTACTACGTATATATATCTTCCTACTGTCTTTTCTACTGCATCTGATGAAGTGGGTTTTAGCCCACAAAAGCTTATGCCCAAATAAATTTGTTAGTCTCTAGGGTGCCACAAGTACTCCTCATTGTTTTTGATTGAAACCAGTCTTTATTAGCTGAAATATAATAGTAATTAATGAAACTGTTGCTCCATAGGAGGCAACTCATGAATGCGGAAGAAAGTTTTGACAGGAGCTGGGTCTGCATTACATGATCACACATCTCACCATTTGCAGAACTGAATATAGAACTCATGTATACACCCAGCTTTCCCATAATAAAGTTCCTCAAACACACCCACTTACTCTCTCTCTCTCTCTCACGTGCAGAGACTCTAAACTAATCAAGCTATTTCTTCTACAGCCTTGGAAGGAAGAGAGAAAGAGAGAGATTATTACTGTTATTTTTATTTTTACATATGAGGGAGGCACTCATACTACCGTAATAGGGGCCATGTACATTTCTAGTTAGAACTTACTTCTGGATCCATAAACACTTGTAATAAGCCTCATTCTAGAACTATGGGTGTAAACCATATTAAAGTTTATAACTACCTTAACAAAATACAGATCGCAAATGAGGTGAAAAGCTTCTGGTTCACTGTCAACAACACCATGTAGTTTAACAATGAAGTGAAATAAAACAAGTAAACAAGGTCTTGGACTTTATATTGAGATATAGAATAGTGAGCTGCATACAAGATGTTCTGTCAATACATGAACCTAAGTACACTTCATTTGAATAGATTGTGTTGTGATAGCCCGGGCACACTGTTAGAGGACAAACATTGCAGAGATTAGAAAAATACAACAGAACACAGCCAAAGTTACTCAGTTGTGTAGATTGGAGTTCTGATTAAACATTAGCCAAACTCTGCTTGAGATTACAGGGCACCAGAGATTTAACACTAGATAGGAGGTTCCCAAACTTTTCTTATTGTATACCCCCTTCCAGATCTACCAGCTGCCCACGTACTCCCTTCCAGATTTACCAGTTGCCTGCATACCCTTACCCTTCTCATCACTGATACGTTGTGCGTTCTTCTTAGCGCTACCTGTCTTTAGCCATCTGTCCATATTTCACTATTATATACAGGTATAGCTATAGTGTGATGTATACAACTGAAAAAACAAACAAACCCTAAGTTCTGAGCTCAGTTAGATTGGACAGTTGCTGGGCAACTGAACCCAGGCTGTACGGTGACAGGAGGTGAGGGCTCTGTACATCAGCATCTCTGTATATCTGTGTTCTTATTGGTTCATCTTGAAGTAAATGAACTATCATACTTTATATAACAAATTCCCACAGTTTTAAAGCTTTGTCTGAGCAGCCTATTATGAAAATGGAATAAATAAAATCCACCATTACACAATTTCTCATGCATACCTCCCAGAGATGTCTCGCGTATCCCCAGGGGTACGCATACCACAGTTTGGGAACCTGCACTAGATCTATTGCTCTACAGTCTATAAAAAGGGAAATAAGGACAATCCAGGGAATTACAGATCAGTCAGCCTAATTTCAGTACCGGGAAAGATAATGGAACAAATAATTAAGCAATCAATTTGCAAACACCTAGAAGATAATAAAGTGATAAGTAACAGAATGGATTTGTCAAAAACAAATTGTGTCAAACCAACCTAATAGCTTTCTTTGACAGGGAAAAAGCCTTGTGGATGGGGGGAAGTGGTTGATGGGATATATCTTGACTTTAGTAAGGCTTTGAGCACTGTCTCGCATGACTGTCTCATAAACAAACTAGGGAAATACAACCTAGATGGTTCCCAGAGAGTAGTTATCAATGGTTCACAGTCAAGCTGGAAGGGCATATTGAGTGGGGTCCTGAAGGGATCAGTTCTGGGTCTGGTTGTGTTCAATATCTTCATCAATTATTTAGACAATGGCATAGAAAGCAGCCTTATAAAGTTTACCAGCCCTATCAAGCAGCTTGTTCAAAGTCCCACACAGTCAGTGAAAAAATTAGGGACAGAAGTCAAGTTTCCTAATTCCCAGTCTTGTGCACTTGCCACTGGATCATGCTGCCAGTAGTTATCAGAAGTGAAAAAATCCAACACCAGCACGTCAGGATCAAACACACCTTTTCAATCAACAAGAGACGTGTGACTGGTGTGACTCCAGTTTATCTTTCCAAATAAAGCAGCTTCTCATGCAAAAGCAACCCAATTAAGTGAGTCAAAAGCCAGCAAGAAGCTGCCATGCAAAACAAATATAACATCACATGTCCAAATACAAAACTATTTAAATGAAAATAAACTTGTTCCATACTTAAGAGACTTTACACATGAGTAAACATCATACAGCATATAGAGATAAGAAAACTGATGCAATATTCCAGATAAGTGTGTGCAATAGTACACACACAATTTGCATGTGCCTAACATATATATGCACAAGACGCAGCTAAGGTATTTATACACACATGCCAGTTAGGTGCCTAACTGGCTGTGCATGTGCACTCACCACATACAGATGAATGCGTGCAATTGCACAAGCTTAACTCTGAATATCTTTTACCCCTCTGTAGCGGGGTCTTATTGGAAAACCCGGGAGGTGGGCGGGCGCAAGCCCACCCACTTCTAAAGGCCCCTCCCCAAGCCTAGCGGGAGGGATCACTGGACCCAAGGACCAAGTAAATGCAGGGGACAACTAATGAAAAACAGGGATTGGAGTGAAGGTCATAGGTTCAAAATGAGGATACCAGATGGGGACACTAAGCAGAGAACCCCGGACAGAGCCCGCTGCTCCTCAAAGCTGTCAAGGGAGCCAGCGGACGCTGCCCAGTGGAACTCTGCCCGGATGCGTGAAACTAGGGAGGAACGGAAATAGGCCCCACAGTCGCAGAGCACCCCTTGTCCAATATCCTCCTCCTGGTATTATAGATGGAAACTTTGGCCAGGGCCAGGAGGAGGTTGACGAGGAGGTCTCGCGACTTCGTGGGACTACGGATAGGGTGTGCAAAGAGGAACAAGTGCGGGGAGAAGTGCAGCCAGAACCTCAACAAGAGGTTTTGGAGGAGCTGGAATAGGGGCTGCAACCTGGCACATTCGAGATAGGTGTGCTCCAGGTTCTCCCTCACACTGCAAAAGGGGCAGGCCTCGGGTATAGGGGTGAACCATGCCAGGTGCACGCCCGTGCTCATGGCTCCATGAAGGAGCCGCCAACTGATGTCCCTGGCGGGCTGTGGAACCAAGGCGGAATAAAGGATGGCCTACCGGGGCTCCTCACCCTCTTTAGGTGGAAGACAGTCCTGCCATTTGGTGTCGGGGCGGGACGCGAGGGTGAGGAAGTGCAGTGTGTGGAGCACGAGTGTGTACAGATGGTTTCTGGGCGCGGTTCGAAACCAGACTGGCTGCAGGGGATGCAGCTGGCCCGGAGTGTGGGAGTGGGGAGGCCGGGGGGGCGGGAAGGGGGGCTCGCGGAACAGGGGCCAAAGAAAAAAGTCCGGAGGGCTGGGGTGAGGGGTGGGCGGGGAGTGCCCTCTCGCAGGGCTCGCCACAGGAAAACGAGAGAATCGGGTGACAAGGCAGCCTTCACCTCCTGGAGTATGCGCCTAGGGGTCAGAAGGGTGGAAAGCCCCATGCGTCATCCGAGCACGCGGGGCTCCACCCAGTCCACCCTGTCGTAGTCCAGGAGGTCTCCGACTCTGGTGGTTTCTGCCAGGACCAACCTCTGACATACCGAGGGAGACTCCGCCACCTGCACACGTTGATCGAGGTTGTGTAGCAGGGGCTCCACCCCCTCGCTGGCCACAAAACACCTGGTCACCGAAAAAAGCTTCCAGGTCTAGAGGAGGTCCTGGTAGAAGACCGGCAGCTCGGAGAGGTCTCGCAGAAGACCTCTTGGATGGAGAAAAAAGAGCTGCCGTCATATCGGGGCCCTCGGAGGCAACGGAGGAAGATGTGCGCCAACGTACTCCATGCCGGACTACCTGTACTGTAAAGGAGCCTCTGCAGGGCCTGGAGGCGGAAGACATGGACCTGGCTGCGTAAGCAAACCAGGCCCTATCCTCCCTCCTCCAGGGGGAGACTCAGGACCCCTGCAGAGACCCAGTGCAGCCCCAGCCAGAAGAACTCCAGAGCCATCCTCTGGAGCCTGGCCAGGATCCTCGAGGCCAGGCTCAGGGTTTTGAGCCAGTGCCAGAGCATGGACAGGACCAGTTGGTTCAGCACCAGCGCCCTCCCTCGCAGGGAGAGACACTGGAACAGTCCTGTCCATCTCCGCAGCCGCTCACCCACCCTGGCCTCCAAATTCTGCCAGTTCTCCAGCAGAGAAGGATGCATGGTGGAAAGATAAATGCCAAGATAGAGCAGCGGACCCACGCTCCACCGGGTGGCTTGAAGCGCGGGCGGGAGGGAGCTCGCCTACCACCCGTCACCGACCACCAGGCCAGAGCTTTTGACCCAGTTGACCCGGGTGGAGGAGGCCACCGAGTAAACGGCCTGGCAGGCCTCCACCCGCACCAGGTCATCTGAGTCCTGGACCACGAGGAGCACGTTGTCGGCATACGCTGACAGGACCAGCTGCAGCTCCGGCTCCCAAAGCACCAACCCCGTCAACCTCCGGCGGAGGAGACGGAGGAAGGGCTCGATCACCAGAGCATACAGCTGGCCCAAGAGGGGGCACCCCTGCTGTACTCCCCGCCTGAAGCTGACCAGCTCGGTCAGGGTATAGTTGAGCCTGACCAGACACTCCGCATCAGCGTACAGCACCTGGAGAAAGCCCATGAACTGGGGCCTGAAGTCGAACACCCGCAGGGTGCCCAGGAGATACCCATGGTCCACCCTGTTGAACGCCTTCTCCTGGTCCAGGGATAGGAGGGCGAAAGACAGACCATCCCTACGCCCCAGTTCCAAGAGTTCCCGGACCAAATACAAGTTATCAAATATGGTCCGGCTCAGGACGGTGTAGGTCTGGTCTGAATGGACCACGTCCGCCAGCACGGACCCCAGCCACAGCGAGATGGCCTTCGCTATGACCTTGTAGTCAGTGCAACATCTTTCGGGGGGCCTCCTCTCCCTCTTCGTTGCAGGGGAGGGATCGAGCCCGTGATTTAAGGACGCCGTGCTTTCCCTGGACAAGCACCCAGCCCTCCGAAGTGGGCAGGCAGCCGTGGGTGTCCTCAGGGAGATCATGGACCATCACTCCCTGGTGGATGTCTGGCGCGACCACCACCCGGACAATGATCTCGGTTGGACTGCATTTATTTTTTGCGTTTCCATCTGGCATGAGCTCACGACTCCGGTGTCCGGCTGGCCCTGTTCTCGGATCACCACTTGGTGACCGTGACGGCCTCTCTCAGTTTGGAGAGTCCGGGACAGCCTATTGGCCTTTTCTCCCCGGATCCGACCGATGCCAAAGCCTGCAGCGTGCTCTGGACCGAACTCCCGACGGTCAGCGCAGGCGACCAAGACCAGCTGGAGCTGCCTCTCTCTCTGGCCAAGCTCTTGGAAGCCCTCTGCTGCATGCCCACCAATAAATCTCCGGGCATGGATGGGTTGACCGTGGAGTTCTGCCGCATGTTCTGGGATGTCCTTGGCCCGGACTTTGTCATCGTCTGGGCCGAGTCCTTGCAAAGCGGGGTCCTCCTTCTCTCGTGCAGGCGAGCCATGCTTGCCTTATTGCCGAAGAAGGGGGACCTCCGCGACCTATGGAATTGGTGTTCCGTCTCTCTCCTCAGCATGGACTAAGGTCGTAGCGAAGGCCATCTCGCTGCGGCTGGGGTCCGTGCTGGCGGACGTGGTCCATCCCGACCAGACCTACACCGTCCTGGGCCAGACCATCTTTGACAACTTGTATTTGGTCCGGGAACTCTTGGAGCTGGGGCATAGGGATGGTCTATTGTTCGCTCTCCTGTCCCTGGACCAGGAGAAGGCATTCGACAGGGTGGACCACGGGTATCTCCTGGGCACCCTGTGGGCGTTCGGCTTCGGGCCCCAGTTCATGGGCTTTCTCCAGGTGCTGTACGCCAATGCAGAGTGTCTGGTCAGGCTCAACTGGACCCTGACCGATCTGGTCAGCTTCGGGCGGGGAGTATGGCAGTGGTGCCCCCTCTCGAGCCAGCTGTATGCTCTGGTGATTGAGCCCTTCCTCCATCTCCTCCGCCGGAGGGTTGGCGCTACGGGAGCCGGAGCTGCAGCTGGTCCTGTCGGCGTACACCGACGATGTGCTCCTCATGGTCCAGGACCTGGATGACCTGGTGTGGGTGGAGGCCTGCCAGGCCGTTTACTCGGCGGCCTCCTCCACCCGGGTCAACTGGGTCAAGAGCTCTAGCCTGGTGGTCGGGGACAGGTGGCAGGCGAGCTCCCTCCCACCTGCGCTTCAAGCCATCTGGTGGAGCGCGGGTCCGCTGCTCCATCTTGGCGTTTATCTATCCGCCACGCGTCCTTCTCCTCCGGAGAACTGGCAGGATTTGGAGGCCAGGGTGGGTGAGTGGCTGCGGAGATGGACAGGACTATTCCAGTGTCTCTCCCTGCGAGGGAGGGTGCTGGTGCTGAACCAACTGGTCCTGTCCATGCTCTGGCACCGACTCAACACCCTGAGCCCGGTCCCGAGGATCCTGGCCAGGCTCCAGAGGATGGCTCTGGAGTTCTTCTGGCCGGGGCTGCACTGGGTTTCTGCGGGGGCTCTGAGTCTCCCCCTGGAGGAGGGAGGACAGGGCCTGGTTTGCTTGCGCAGCCAGGTCCATGTCTTCTGTCTCCAGGCCCTGCAGAGGCTCCTTTACGGTGCAGGTAGTCCGGCATGGAGCACGTTGGCGCACATCTTCCTCCGCTGCCTCCGAGGGCCCCGATATGACGGCAGCTCTTTTTTCTCCATCCAAGAGGTCTTCTGCGAGACCTCTCCGAGCTGCCAGTCTTCTACCAGGACCTCCTCCAGACCTGGAAGCATTTTTCGGCGACGAATGAGTCACTTGCCCCCTTCCCCGCTACCTCCCATGTTATTGCCGCCCCCGAGGTTGTCTCGTTTCCTCTGTCTACAGACAATTCTCAGGGGGTAGTTTTCATGTCCCCTCTTCCCAACATCATGGGGGCTGCACTATTCCCTCCGCCGCCCCCTCCCGTGCTGGGGATGGGGACGGGCTGCCCGGCGCAAGTGCGCCGGGGTTCCGCTCCATGCTTGCCCGTCTCTGCAGGCCTCACCGGAGGATGGCAGTGGGTTGGCTGCCACGTCCCCCTCTGTGCTGGTGGAAGAGCTTCGCCGGAGGCTGGAAACGCTAATTCCCTGGATAACCAGCAGGAGGCGCTGCAGGGGTGAGTCGCCGCTCCGCTACACCCTCTCATACCAACAGCATGAAAGAGGCATAATGTCCTTAGAGTGACCCAATGTATCTGACCAGAGTTTATTTTATTGTTCACTATCTTTTCTTCAGTTGGCCATCTAGAGCCTCCTGCCTGGAAGATGCCTCCGAAAGGCCTAAAAACTACACAGTAATTAATGTATAAATAAATAGTAACATGTACTATGAAATAGCTCCCCGAACACACACAGCTATAGCGTATAGGTTTGTGTGTATGACTCAATTACTGCTTAGTGTAAACCCTATAACTGGCAGATTTCCAGTTCCTGAAATATTGCTCTATCACTATGAACCCTGCCTCAAAGTTCATTCTTTCATATAAGAAAATATTACTGATGTTTATAGCATGACTTCAAACACCTGCTGATGAGATGAAGATGCTAATCATGTCCTGGCAGCATTTCTTCTTTTTTTTTCCATCTGGAGTTATTTTCTGTGTCATAATTATGCACAGCCACTGAGTCCTATTGGATGCATCCATGCTTCGAGGCATCCAGGCAGTAATAGTGGCAAGAAATGCCTTCTTCCACCTTTGGCTAGGCAAAAGACTGTGCTGCACTATGGTGTTCAGGGATCATTTAATAAGCAAGGTGCATGCAAGAGATTTGGTTTATTCTGTGTCTGGATCCAATTGGCTGTGCCTAACAGCACGATCATTCCATCGCCCTGCCCACACTCCCTATCTGAGATGCTCATCCCTAAAAGGCACAGTCCCAAATACCACACTCTTGCCTCTCAGATGAGACCCTAGAAACTGTTATGCATGATTGCATCCTATCTCGAATGGTTTACAGCAAATTCTTCTGCTTGGTGCTCACTGTGATGTCCACATAGAAACTCCACTTGGGACAACATACAGCTTCCCCGTTATACAAGCGTGACCAATGAGAGTGTATCGCATGAGTGCTCTGCATACTCCACTGGCTCCCCATTTGATTCCAGATCCACTTCAAAGTCCAGGTCCTTAATGAGCTGGGGCCCAGCTATGTATGTCTCTATCCACCTCACCCACTCAGTGAGGATGTTGCAGTTGGTAGAGATTGTTGTGAACCAAGAACAGAGACAATTTGGCAGAAGATTGTTGATTGCGGAACTCTGAATGAGCCCAAATCTGACTATTTTCACAGCACAGTGCAAGGCCCACCTTTACGTGCAAGCTGTCCCTCAATGAAGGAAGGAGAATGTCTTGTCTCTAACAAATGGATGATGGCAAGGGGCAGTGGGAAGGGAAGTTACAAGGACCTGATCCTATAATCCCTTGCTCACATGAGTAATCCATACTCATATGAGTAATCTTATTGAAGGTTTGCTGTAACGGGCAAGAAGTAACAGCACTTCACATTAGGAGGCGAAGGAAGCAGGGTACTTTTCAGCAACATTTTGCTTTGGATGACCTCGATACCACACAGTGTTGTGTGCATTAGCTATAAATAGACAAGCCATTTCCTCTTTGTGGCTTAATATCGTCTTGATATCACAGCAGCCATTTCAGTTTCATTATGATAAGATGAGCAACATCACATCTGGGGTGTCAGGTAAAAAATATCCAGCAAAACCCCCCAAGTTTAAAATTTTACATTGCTAAAGTGAGCAAGATTGAAGAGGAGAACAGGGCAGGAGCCCTGACTGTCCGCAGTAGAACCATTTACGTGGAGCAGAAAGTGTGGACTTCTGACTGAAGAGGACGCGTATGCTAAGTCTTGTCAGGCTTTTCCTTGAAGAAGTCAGTGCAGTGAGATTGTAGGCAGAGAGGCAGAGTTCAGGACGATGATGAAGGTGGCAGGGAAGGCACAGGGGTTGTAACTCAGTGTTTTGTGAGGGGGATGGTGGTACAGAAGTAACTAAATGGGAGCTACCAAAACAAATTTCTCTTTTCAGGCACATCATTTTTAGGCTTTCCAGCAAGGTAACAGTCAGGGGAGGGGAAGGAGGCGTCTGGTGAAGAGCCATAGAAAAGGCATCTTTTATGCCAAAACATTAGCCTACTTGTAAAGGATGAGGAACTCCATCACACCCAGGATTTGGGGATTCCCAGGGAATGGAGAGGAGACTGAGGCCAGGCCCAGGTAAGTGTTCGAGCTGTAGAAATAGGATAAATAGGCAAAAATGAGGGTAAGGCTAGGAACAACCACTCAAAACTGCAATCTGGGAAAGGAATTGGAGAGCCCCATGAGAAGCACAGCTGCCTAAGATCAGGGATTAAGCAGGCCTTGTGAGCAGGCTCATGATGACTCATAAGCCAACAGAGCATTTCTTCCCTTCTGAAAGAGAGAATTTGTGTGCTGGGCAGGCCTATGGAAACTCTCTCTAGATGCCCTGCTGTTACAAGGCAATGCAGCCATAGTTACTTTCAAGGAAACAAGCTTAGTGGGTTATTTTAATAAATGCTTTTTACAAATAACATTTGTACAGAACATATTTTTTCTCCTCAGGAAGTATGTGACACATGGTAACTGTCTGCTTGCAGAAACATTTGGCTATCTGTTTTCAAGAATGAACAGAACAGAAAAGTTACCTTATCCAACATGTAAGAGAGAGAAAAAAATAACCACACAAACCAAACAAAACTGGGAGCATAGAGGCAACGTTAAACACTGTTAGTCCATTTCCTGAGCTCAAACACAGCATTTGCAGTGAAATGCCAACAGAAGTTTTCCTCAGTCTTAGTAACACAGTTCAGTCTACTACAGAACTATCACATGGTAGCATTTGTAACTTCGGTTACGGTTTGTTTATACTCCTTCTAGTGAACATTGGTAAAAAAGGTTATTTTATTATTCCTAGTGTGGGGGGATTTACTGAGTTCTGGCACTTACATAAAGCCAGTGATTTGCTTTTAAAAAAAGCTAGGAATTAAAAAACACAAAATATAAAATATGAATAATAGCATCACTGATTTTTAAAGAATTAACCTACATTTTAAAATTCAGAAAATACAGGCAACCAAGTTTCATAAATATTTAAAAGGTGATCAACATTTAACGGAAGGTTTTTCTTTTATATGATGGAATTCCAGCTGAGGCAGGCATCTCAAAGCGAAAGTGCTCAGTGACATGGATTTCTCTTTCTGTGTATTTTGGAACATTTCTGTTCACTGAAATGACAGCTTTTCTGGTAATTTCTCCATTTCCCGCAAAAAAGTGTTCATCGCCTTACTGGAAATTGTTCTATTTATGCAAAAAGAAAAAGAGTACTTGTGGTACCTTAGAGACTAACAAATTTATTTGAGCATAAGCTTTCGTGAGCTACAGCTCACTTCATCGGATGCATGAAATATGCTCAAATAAATTTGTTAATCTCTAAGGTGCCACAAGTACTCCTTTTCTTTTTGCGAATACAGACTAACACGGCTGCTACTCTGAACTCTATTTATGCAGTAAATCCTGCTTCTAAAATTGCTTCAGAACTTGTTATGTAACCTAAACAGATGGACTCTGAGCAGTTTTTGTATGTCAATTCAAACGATAATCTAAACAGGCTGCAGTAATTTATCAGCTCATTCACCGCGGATTAAAAACAGAGTTGAGGCCTTAAAATATTCATGGAACACACACACTGATTAGCAGTGTTGATGGGATAAAACTGTAACAAATAATAGTCCTTATAAAGGGCTTTTCCCCACCCTCCCCAGCTGAAGCACTCTGGATGCTGTATATAATAATAAATACTACTACCACTACAATGTATAATATACTATGGTCCTGATCCTGCACATGTTTGACTTGATGCTTTGTGAGTAGTTCCACTGAAGACAATCCAGCCATGCACACCACTGTGGATAAAGTTCCATGTGCGTAAGTCTTTCTGGGAACCAATGCCTAAAAGATCAGCCTTTAAAAGCTAAATGCGGGAGGAGGCGCTTAAAAAGGGGAAGGAGATAAAATGGGCAAATGAGGGGATGGAAAGGTAATAAATATATAGTCCCTTAATCATGTTCTCCAGCTCATCTATTAAATAGTGTTATATACTGTAATTATAAAGCACCAGTCCATCCCCCTGCTCCACGGCAGGGAGAAATATAATAATGTATAAATCAGAATATTGCACCCATAAAGTAAACTCATTTTTAATTAAAAATATTAATAACCTCCCTCTTCCCAGTAAGATTCAGACAAATGGTGACGTCTCAAGGGGCCTGTTTAGCATCGCACCAATTTTACACTTGTTTATTACCATTGACTTCAAGAGAGCTACTCATATTTGACACCTATCTAAGGTCTGGTCTACACTACGAGTTGAATTTAGCAGCGTTATCTCGATTTAACTCTGCACCAGTCCACATGACAAAGCCCTTTTTTTCGACTTAAAGGGCTCTTAAAATCGATTTCTTTACTCCACCCCTGACGAGGGGATTAGCGCTGAAATCAGCCTTGCCGGGTCGAATTTGGGGTACTGTGGATGCAATTCGACAGTATTGGCCTCCGGGAGCGATCCCAGAGTGCTCAGTTGTGACCGCTCTGGACAGTGCTCTCAACTCAGATGCACTGGCCAGGTAGACAGGAAAAGGCCAGTGAACTTTTGAATCTCATTTCCTGTTTGGCCAGTGTGGTGAGCTCACCTGCACAGGTCAGCATACAGAGCCCATCAGCACAGGAGACCATGCAGTCCCAGAATTGCCAAAGAGCTCCAGCATGGATCGAATGGGAGGTACGGGATCTGATTGCTGTATGGGGAGACGAATCCATGGTGGCAGAACTCGGTTCGAAAAAACAAAATGCCAAAACATTTTAAAAAATCTCCAATGGCATGAAGGATAGAAGCTATAACAGGGACCTGCAGCAGTGCCGTGTGAAAATTAAGGAGCTCAGGCAAGCCTACAAAAAAACCAGAGAGGCAAACAGCCGCTCTGGTTCAGAGCCCCAAGCATGCTGCTTCTACGATGAGCTGCATGCCATTCTAGGGGGTGCAGCCACCACTACCCCAACCCTGTGCTTTGACTCCGTCCAAGGAGTGGGAGGCAACATGGAAGCGGGTTTTGGGGGCGAGGAAGATGATGATGAGGAGGTTGTAGACAGCTCACAGCAAGGAAGCAGAGAAACCAGTTTCCCCAACAGCCAGGATCTGTTTATCACCCTGGACCTGGAGCCAGGACCCCCCCAAACCCACCCAAGGCGTGCTCCTGGACCCTGAAGGCGGAGAAGGGACCTCTGATGAGTGTACCTTTGTAAATATTATACATGGTTTAAAAGCAAGCATGTTTAATGATTAATTTGCCCTGACATTCGCGGCCAGTACAGCTACTGGAAAAGTCTGTTAACGTGTCTGGGGATGGAGCGGAAATTCTCCAGGGACATCTCCATAAAGCTCTCTTGGATGTACTCCCAAAGCCTTTGCAAAAGGTTTCTCGGGAGGGTAGCCTTATTCCGTCCTCCATGGTAGGATACTTTACCATGCCAGGCTGGTAGCATGTAGTCGGGAATCATTGCAGAACAAAGCATTGCAGCGTATGGTTCCGGTGTTTGCTGGCATTCAAATAACATCCGTTCTTTATCTCTCCGTGTTACCCTCAGGAGAGTGATATCATTCATGGTCACCTGTTTGAAATAGGGTGGTTTTAGTAAGCGGACATTCAGAGGTGCCCATTTCTGCTGGGCTGTTTGCCTGTGGCTGAACAGAAATCTTCCCCGCTGTTAGCCATGCGGTGGGGGGAGCGGTGAAGCCATCATCCCAGAGAATTGAGTGTGTGTGTGGGGGGGGGAGGGGCTAGTTGGGTTTCTGCTGCACGTGAACCCGGAAACCGCAGCCCCTCCTTTTAAATGGCCAACCCAACGGCTACTTCATATGGGAAATGAGGGTGCTGCTGTTTGAAACCATTCCCACATGTTATGAAGGTTAAAGAAGCCAAAAGACTGTGGCTTACCATGGCTGCCTGCAAGCCAAATTCTGCTGCCCAGCCCTGCGTGAGTGATCTCTCACACCAAACCGGCATACCCTCAATAAGAGGCAAAATGCGACCTTGTAATGAAAGCACATGTGCTATGTAATGTTAACAGCAAGGTTTACCGTGGAAGAGTGTACCCATTTTTCTACAAAAGGTGTCTTTTTAACTACCACTCTCCCTTTTTTTTTTCTCCACCAGCTGCATATGTTTCTCCTTCCCAGAGGCTAGTGAAGATTAGAAGGTGAAAAAAAAAAACGCACTCGCGATGAAATGTTCTCTGACCTCATGCTGTCCTCCCACACTGACATAACACAGCAAAATACGTGGAGGCAGACAATGTCAGAGTGCAGGAAAACACAGTATGACTTCAAGGAGAGGTGGTGGGCTGAAGATGGTAGGTGGTGTCAACTTGCTGAAAGAAAGCAGAAGTCAATACTCAGGCTGCTGGAGGATCAAACTCATACGCTCCAGGGTATGATTGAGCTGCAGGAAAGGCAGCAGGAGCACAGACCGCCGCTTCATCCCCTGTGTAACCAACCGCACTCCTCCCCAAGTTCCATAGCCTCCTCACTCAGACGCCCAAGAACGCGGTTGGGGGGCCTCCGGCCACCCAGCCACTCCACCCCAGAGGACTGCCCAAGCAACAGAAGTTTGTTTCTATAAGTTTTAAAGTGCTGTGTGGCCTTGTCCTTCCCTCCTCCACCACCCCTCCCGGGCTACCTTGGCAGTTATCCCCTATTTGTGTGATGAATAAATAAAGAATGCATGAATGTGAAGCAACAATGACTTTATTGCCTCTGCAACTGGTGATTGAAGGGGGGGAGGGGAGGGTGCTTAGCTTACAGAAAAGTATAGTGAACCCGGGGGAAGGGGGGATTTCCATCAAGGAGAAACAAACAGAACTTTCACACCGTAGCCTGGCCAGTCATGAAACTGGTTTTCAAAGCTTCTCTGATGAGCACTGTGCCCTCCTGTACTCTTCTAACTGCCCTGGTGTCTGGCTGCGCGTAATCAGTGGACAGGCAATTTGCCTCAACCTCCCACCCCACCATAAACGTCTCCCCCTTACTCTCACAGATATTGTGGAGCGCACAGCAAGCAGTAATAACAGTGGGAATATTGGTTTCGCTGAGGTCTAAACAACTCAGTAAACTGCGCCAGTGAGCTTTTAAACGCCCAAATGCACATTCTACCACCATTCTGCACTTGCTCAGCCTGTAGTTGAACAGCTCCTGACTACTGTCCAGGCTGCCTGTGTACGGCTTCATGAGCCATGGCATAAAGGGATAGGCTGGGTCCCCAAGGATAACTATAGGCATTTCAACAACCCCAACGGTTATTTTCTGGTCTGGGAAGTAAGTCCCTTGCTGCAGCTGTTGAAACAGACCAGAGTTCCTGAAGATGCAAGTGTCATGTACCTTTCCCGGCCATCCCACATTGATGTCAGTGAAACGTCCCTTGTGATCCACCAGTGCTTGCAGCACCATTGAAAAGTACCCTTTGCGGTTTATGTACTTGCTGCCTTGGTGCTCCGGTGCCAAGATAGGGATATGGGTTCCATCTATCACCCCACCACAGTTAGGGAATCTCATTGCAGCAAAGCCATCCACTATGACCTGCACATTTCCCAGAGTCACTACCCTTGATAGCAGCGGCTCAGTGATTGCGTTGGCTACTTGCATCACAGCAGCCCCCACAGTAGATTTGCCCACTCCAAATTGATTCCCGACTGACCGGTAGCTGTCTGGCGTTGCAAGCTTCCACAGGGCTATTGCCACTTGCTTCTCAACTGTGAGGGCTGCTCTCATCTTGGTATTCTTGCACTTCAGGGCAGGGGAAAGTAAGTCACAAAGTTCCATGAAAGTGCCCTTATGCATGCTAAAGTTTTGCAGCCACTGGGAATCGTCCCAGACCTGCAACACTGTGCGGTCCCACCAGTCTGTGCTTGTTTCCTGGGCCCAAAATCGGCATTCCACGCCATGAACCCGCCCAATTGACACCATGATGTGCACATTGCAGGGGCCTGTACTTTGTGAGAAGTCTATGTCCATGTCCTCATCACTCTCGTCACCGCGCTGCAGTCGCCTCCTCGCCTGGTTTCGCTTTTGTTGCAGGTTATGGTTCTGCATACCCTGCTGGATAATGCGCGCGGTGTTTTTTGTGCTCATAATTGTTGCGGTGATCTGAGCAGGCTCCATGTTCCCAGTGCTATGGCATCTGCGCTGAAAAAAAGGCATGAAACGATTCTCTGCCGTTGCTCTGACGGAGGGAGGGGCGACTGATGACATGGCTTACAGGGTTGGCTTACAGGGAATTAAAATCAACAAAGGGGGTGGCTTTGCATCAAGGAGAAACAGAATGGCCCCCTGTCAAGGTTCCTCCCCCACTCTGAACTCTAGGGTACAGATGTGGGGACCTGCATGAAAACCTCCTAAGCTTACTTTTACCAGCTTAGGTTAAAACTTCCCCAAGGTACAAGTTAATTTTATCCTTTGACCTTGGAATATCCACTGCCACCACCAAACTCTAACTGGGTTTACTGGGAAACGTAGTTTGGACATGTCTTTCCCCCCAAAATTCTCCCAACCCTTGCACCCCACTTCCTGGGAAAAGTTTGGTAAAAATCCTCACCAATTTGCATAGGTGACCACAGACCCAAACCCTTGGATCTGAGAACAATGAAAAAGCATTCAGTTTTCTTACAAGAAGACTTTTAATAGAAATAGAAGTAAATAGGAGTAAAGGAATCACCCCTGTAAATTCAGGATGGTAGATACCTTACAGGGTAATTAGATTCAAAACATAGAGAATCCCTCTAGGCAAAACCTTAAGTTACAAAAAAGACACAGATAGAAATAGTCATTCTATTCAACACAGTTCTTTTCTCAGCCATTTAAAGAAATCATAATCTAACGCATACCTAGCTAGATTACTTACTAAAAGTTCTAAGACTCCATTACTGTTCTATCCCCGGCAAAAAGCAGCATACCGACAGACACAGATCCTTTGTTTCTCTCCCTCCTCCCAGCTTTTGAAAGTATCTTGTCTCCTCATTGGTCATTTTGGTCAGGTGCCAGCGAGGTTACCTTTAGCTTCTTAACCCTTTACAGGTGAGAGGATTTTTTCCTCTGGCCAGGAGGGATTTTAAAGGGGTTTACCCTTCCCTTTTTATTTATGACACCCCCTCAAAGATAAAACTCAAAACCCTGGGTTTAGCAGGCCATTGATTTCACGGAGGGAGGGAGGGGGGAGAAAATGAATACAAATGAATACAAAATAAATCTGGTCTATTTCTTGTTTTGATCCACTTCATCTATCTTTATACATCTTAGGCTGGCAGCAGACGGTGCAGTACGACTGCTAGCCATCGTCATCTCCTGGGTGCTCACCACAAGACGGTGCAGTACGACTGCCGGCAGGACTGAATCTCCATGAGAAGAAACTTAAAAAGGGAAATGACCTGGCTGAGTCACTCCCATGTCTGCCCAGGCGCACCTGACCGACCTCACCGAGGTCGGCTAAAAGAACACCCTGGAGTACGGTGACGACGGCTACCAGTCATAAAGCACCGTCTGCTGCCAAAAGGCAATGAGCTGCTGCTGTGTAGCAATGCAGTACCACACCTGCCAGCACCCAGGAGACATACAGTGACGGTGACCTGAGCGGGCTCCATGCTTGCCGTGGTATGGCGTCTGCATGGGTAACCCAGGAAAAAAGGCGCGAAACGATTGTCTGCCATAGCTTTCATGGAGGGAGGGAGGGAAGGAGGGGCCTGACGATATGTACCCAGAACCACCCATGACAATGTTTTTGTCCCATCAGGCATTGGGATTTCAACCCAGAATTCAAATGGGCAGCAGAGACTGCGGGAACTGTGGGATAGCTACTCACAGTGCAACGCTCTGGAAGTTGACGGTTGCCTCGGTACTGTGGACGCACTCCGCCGACTAAATGCACTTAGAGCATTTGTGTGGGGACACATACAATCGACTGTATAAAGACGCTTTCTAAAAAACCGACTTCTATAAATTCAACCTAATTTCGCAGTAGATTCATACCCTAAGTGAAAGGAGAATCAGACTTAAAAAGGGGTCTGATACCAAAAAGGATGAGAGGGGATGGAGGGAAAAGTAGTGAATAAAGATCATTCTCAAAAAAAATTAAGCATCTGGGTGCTTTTTAAAAGTGGGGAAAGTTGGTTAGATGGGTGTTGGGGCTGGTGGAGGAGGGACAGAAAGAATGACTTGTGCCCCCTAGAAATCAGCCGAGTAAAAGCCTGATTTCTTACATACTGAAGACCCATCCAAGGCTAAAAAATCTACCATGTTAAAACATAGATTCATAGATGCATAGATATTTAGGTCAGAAGGGACCATTATGATCATCTAGTCTGACCTCCTGCACATCGCAAGCCACAGAATTTCACCCACCACTCCTGCAAAAAACCTCACACCTATATCTGTGCTATTGAAGTCCTCAAATCGTAGTTTAAAGACTTCAAGGAGCAGAGAATCCTCCAGAAATGGTCTTAGTCCAACAATATTATAGCTTTCAGCTTAGTCCTCCAGGAATTAAGTGGAGTATTTGCAAGTTTGAGATTAAACTGTGATGCAGCCATGGTAAGGAGCTTTGCCCTAGGCTATTTTTTAAAAACAGTGCTAAAAGCAGGGTTTCTTAACATGGTTTACATATTCTATGCAGAAGCAAGGCCAAACATGGTCCCAATCCTACAATCAAGTCCATGTAAGCAGACCCTCGCGCTCATGTGGAACTGATTGCAGGATTGGGACCCCCATTACTGTGCCATTACTGTGTTTAAATGTGGTGCTTAACTCCAATGGATTTTGTTATGTAGATGAGGCTTAAAGGGAAATGATGCGACTGATGAGAAGTGTGTGGTGTAAGCAGCCTGAAGTCCAACTCCCTCACAAACACAGCCAAGGGCTGCCCAGGAGGCCATTTTCTGTCCTCAGTTACACACCTGAAATTCCATTCACTACATGGTTGTGAGTTGCACTTTTCTAACTTCCTCGCTCTCCTCCACCCTCAAGATTTTCCATTTCTAATCTTCTGATAAGGGTGAAGGTAGCAACAGGTTTCACTGAAACACCAAGTCATTACAGAAATGAACTGACAGTACCTTAAATACAACGGAGCAAATTCGTCCTCCTTGCAATGCAGAGACAGTCTTTTCTCTGTATGGGCATATAGTGCCTAGCACAAACGGGGCCTCGATTTTTGTGAGCTACTGAAATACAAAGAATTAATAACTGCAATGACTTCAGTGGAGTTTGAATCTGGCCTAGGAATTATTTTATCATCGTTTAGTCAGATTCTATTTTGCTGTACAAAAATATCTCCAAAATTCCACTTGCTCACAAAAGAAAACAAATATGTTTTCCCTTCTGTCTGTAAATATATTGAAATGATCAGCTGAACAGGATTGGCACTCAAGGTTAGAACGCATGCTTGGTTTAGAATAGCTTTTCCCTCAATGATGTAATTTACTTTATTCTACAACTGTGTTAGTCGATCTAAGTAGATTAATGCTGATGCACCAACCTGGCATGCACTCAATTTGCCCAGCAGTTATTCAAGAAGGCTGTTATTTTAGGTTGCAGAATGCATGGTCCACATGACTTTCAGATGGCCATTGGTTTGTTTGTGTGTAAATAGATCTAAAATCCCTGAGGACTAACCCAAATACTGTATTAGCAGTTACATAAGAGGAGAGCTAATGTGTTTCCCCCCTTTGTTACTTGGCTATACTGAATTCATCCTTGTTACTAATAGATGTTGTTTCAAAGGGTACACCCACATCTTTTGGCATATTGATAAACTGATTCCTAAAAGTTCTTTCAGCTCCCCAATGTTCTTAATTTAAAACCCAAAAGAACATTGGATTTGTAGCTCTGAGGCAGGAGGGTTGTTTGTTTAACGTTAGTGAATTTAGTACTCATAAAAAGTGCTGGCCTGACAGCTCTTGGGAAATATATTTTATTTAAACAGAGCTGTCAAGGTTCCTTCCCCACTCTGAACTCTAGGGTACAGATGTGGGGACCTGCATGAAAACCTCCTAAGCTTATTTTTACAAGCTTAGGTTAAAACTTCCCCAAGGTACAAACCATTTTACCTTTTGCCCTTGTACTTTATCGCTGTCACCACCAAACGTCTAACAGATATATAACCGGGAAAGAGGCCGTTTGGAAACATCTTTCCCCCCAAAATCCTCCCAAACCCTACACCCCTTTTCCTGGAGAAGGTTTGATAAAAATCCTCACCAATTTGCATAGGTGAACACAGACCCAAACCCTTGGATCTTAAGAACAATGAAAAAGCAATCAGATTCTTAAAAGAAGAATTTTAATAGAAGAAAAAGTAAAAAGAATCACCTCTGTAAAATCAGGATAATCAGATTCAAAACATAGAGAATCCCTCTAGGCAAAACCTTAAGTTACAAAAAGACACAAAAACAGGAATCTACATTCCATTCAGCACAGCTTATTTTCTCAGCCATTTAAAGGAAACAAAATCTAATGCATATCTAGCTAGATTACTTACTAAGTTCTAAGACTCCAATCCTTTCCTGTTCTCGGCAAATGCATCACACAGACAGACAGAGAGAGAGAGTTTGTTTCTCCCTCCCTCCAGCTTTTGAAAGTATCTTGTCTCCTCATTGGTCATTTTGGTCAGGTGCCAGCGAGGTTATCCTAGCTTCTTAAACCTTTACAGGTGAAAGGGTTTTTCCTCTGGCCAGGAGGGATTTTAAAGGTGTTTACCCTTCCCTTTATATTTATGACAAGAGCATATAGAGCAAAGTTAAGAATAATAAAACCTTTCCCATGATGCACTCTTATGTGCCTCAGAGCGGCCTGGTGGAACTACCTTTAAGACGAAAGACACTAATGACCTCCATGCAACCTCAAGCCTTGGCCTCTCTGCTGAGTTAACACACTGATTTTGTGCATCTGATCATGTCTCCCTCTAGTAGCTGGCTCCAAATACTAAAACACCCTCTTACATGAGGCTAAATGCGGTCTCCAGTAGTTTAAGTGCTAGGGTGCTAGTGCTAAAGATTCCAGCTACAGACTCCGCTAAGGCAATGATGCATGGAAATGAATGACATAAACTGCGGTACGCTCTCCGTTACACTGGGATGCCCAAAAGAATGTCACTAATTGCAACATCCTCAAAGATCTAGACGGAGCGCACAAGTCATTTTACATAAGCGCCCAGACAGCCATTAGACCGGGGTGGGCAAACTTTTTGGCCCAAGGGCCACATCGGGGAATAGAAATTGTATGGCAGGCCATGAATGCTCATGAAATTGGGGTTGGGGTGCGGGAGGGGGTGCGGGCTTTGGGGTGGGGCTGGGGATGAGGAGTTTGAGGTGCAGGAGGGTGCTCTGGGCTGGGACCGAGGGGTTCGGAGGTCTGGAGGGGGATCAGGGCTGGGGCAGGGGTGCGGGAAGGGGTGCAGGTTCTGTCTGGGGGTGCAGGCCCTGGGGTGGGGCTGGGGATGAGAGGTTTGGAGTGCAGGAGGGTGCTCCGGGCTGGGATTGAGGGGTTTGGAGCAGGATCATGGCAGGGGGTTGGGATGTGGGGAGAGGCTCAGGGGGTGCAGGCTCCAAGCGGCGCTTACCTCAAGTGGCACGTCCCTTCTCCAGCTCCTATGCAGAGGTGTGGCCAGGTAGCTCTGTGCACTGCCCCATCCGCAGGAACTGCCCCTGCAGCTCCCATGGAGTGTGTAGGAGCCGGAGCAGGGCCATGCCGTGGCTTCCAGGAGCCGCGTGTTGCGGCCCCCAACTCTCTGCCCTGGCAGGAGCACCAGAGCGGGGCTGAGCAGCGTGGTGCGGCCCTGACCCAGCGCCCTGGCCGGAGCAGAGCCAAGCCGCATGGTGCAGCTCACTGGCTGGCTTAAAACGGCTCGTGGGCTGCATCCGGCCCATGAGCCATAGTTTGCCCACCCCTGCATTATACAGCAGCAATTTTTTGGACATTCTTGGCCAAGGCTGAATTCAAATCATGGATCTAGAGGTGAAGATTCCATATGCGTTTACAAGCCCCTGACCCACCCAATGCTCTAGTTTTTCTGATTTCTGACCTCCCATTTTGAGGTGGCAAGGCTGGCCAAGAAACTGACAGCATCTGCATCCGCAGTGACAAGAATGCCCCCCCCCCTTTTTTTTAGGTGCTATAAATATTCCCTGTACATGCAGAATGTACACAGATAAGGTCGATTGCACAGAGACAAGTAGTTAATCTTGGACATACTCAGTCTTTGTGGAAGGTATTACCTACGCTCAAGACTTTCTGCTGAACTTTCTTCCCTTAAATAATAGCATTTTGCTACAGACTTGTGAAACAAAACTGGGAGCTCTAACGGCTGCTCCTGTAACTATATTTATCTCCCCGCTAACAGTTTTATAGCAAATGATATTTCATTTTGATGTAAAAGCTTTTGAGCAGAAGCCAAATTGCTCCAGGCAAAGCAGATTTTGTTTTCGTACCATTTAATCAGTAGGAAATTAAGAGACCAATGAGGCCAATGGCAATTTTGGGATGTATAAGTAGGGGCATTGCCAGCAGATCAAGGGACATGATCATTCCCCTCTATTCAACATTGGTGAGGCCTCATCTGGAGTACTGTGTCCAGTTTTGGGCCCCAAACTACAAGAAGGATGTGGAAAAATTGGAAAACGTCCAGCAGAGGGCAACAAAAATGATTAGGGGACTGGAACACATGACTTATGAGGAGAGGCTGAGGGAACTGGGATTGTTTAGTCTGCGGAAGAGAAGAATGAGGGGGGATTTGATAACTCCTTTCAACTACCTGAAAGGGGGTTCCAAATCTAGACTGTTCTCAGTGGTAGCAGATGACAGGACAAGGAGTAATGGTCTCAAGTTGCAGTGGGGGAGGTTTAGGTTGGATATTAGGAAAAACTTTTTCACTGGAGGGTGGTGAAACACTGGAATGCGTTACCTAGGGAGGTGGTGGAATCTCCTTCCTTTGAGGTTTTTAAGGTCAGGCTTGACAAAGCCCTGGCTGGGATGATTTAGTTGGGGATTGGTCCTGCTTTGAGCAGGGGGTTGGACTAGATGACCTCCTGAGGTCCCTTCCAACCCTGATATTCTATGATTCTATGACCAATATTGTACTGCAACTGACTTGAAGTCAAACATCTGAGCTCACTGAAATGGGCATTTCCTTTCTGTTGCTCTCTGCATTCTCTTTGTAATGTACCTGGGAGTCAAACAAAGATTCGGTTGGCAAAATATAATTTTAATTTTCTTGTTCCATTGATTATGTTGCCTAATATGAAACAGAAACCAAATCCCAAACTAAACTTTAAGGGGCAGAGCTTCAGCTGGTGTGAATGAGTATAGCTTCACTGGTTTTACAGGAGCGAAGTAATTCCCACCAGCCAAGGATCTGGTCCACAGAGTTTTAGTGGCCATCGCCTTCTGAAATGTTCTAGGATCTGACTCATCTAGTTTGTTGCTGATTATGTTAAAAATAAGTATGACCTGTTAAGGGGAAATTGAGGACGTTGCTCAAATTCCTGTTTGTGCCTTTGTTCCTAAGCGGCTTCTGCTCTGGCAGCTATTCAAACAGCATGGACTTCTACAGAAATGATATTTTAGGATTGCTGCTGCAAAGGATCATGGTGTGTTGCCCTGAAAGAAGTGTTTCTCGAGTAAACCCACATATGACAATGTAGCATGTGTCTCGGCTACCAAAATATAAGCCCTTTTGAAGCATTTTTATTTCTATGAAAAACGTGCTCCGGGGCCCTGTGTCTGCTAACGCCAGGGCTGAATTTGACTCAAAGTCTTAAAACTAGATGCAATTTTTCTCAATTTGGGGGACGGATTGAGGGGAGGAGGAAGAAAGAGCCTTTTTTTCTTTCTTACCCATATGGAGCAAAATTTTATAACATTATCTATAACAGCCATGCAAATGCTACACTAGTTCCATACGTTTTAAGTCTGGATATGAGATCATATATTTACTCATATGTGAATATAAAAATGGCCCTTCTTATATTTCACTCTTAAGTTATATGTATAACATCTATTACTTGCAACCCATGGCCCTGATCCTTCAAATGTGACTGTATGAACAGACCCCTATGCTCAACTCAAGCAGAGACTGATTGATTTCATTAAAGCTTTGCAGAATTGGGACCTGTGTATGTGTATTAAATATATGTCCTTTCCACATACATAGAGCCATATTTGGCACTGTCTTCGAGCCACACTTTGGCAATTGAGGATACAGCCTGAGGGCCCAAGATTTACTGCAAGACTGTAGTTAAGTATGTCTTTTCTACCTATTCAAATATCGCTGGCTATTAGCAAACATGGGAGGGGGGAGTGAGTGAGAGGTACACTGATTTGCATCTCATCTGATATATTTGGAAATTTTCAAAGTACAAATTCTAATCACAACTGGCAGCAAACAGAACGTGGGCCAGATCCTCAGCCGGTGTAAACTGCCCAAGCTCCACTAACTCCAGTTGAGCCAAGTCAATGCACAGCTGAGGATCTGGAGGGATGCCTGTTAAGGACATACACCTCTTTAGCATCATAAAAACCCAATTGTCACTGCAAACCAGAAAACATTGTAGAACATGTCTGAGGTAATACAGGCTTCTCTGGGATGATGCTGTATAGAACGCAAGCAGCAAAACAGAAACTGCTCAGACCTATTATTATACTTCTTATAGGCAGTTCTGAGGTTGTTCCAGGGTATAAAATGTATGTAACCAAATGCAGGTCTACCTTCTTCCACGTTTACAGAGTGTCTGGAAAATGCTTCCAGTTTTTTCATGGCCCCCAGCCTAAGGGCTAGGCACACTACAGAAATGTACAACAATTTTAATAAAAGGCTAAAACAAGATCCCCAGAAATGCCTGGAGGCTGCACAGCAAAAATGGGGATGAAGAATCACATTTATAAGCTCAAGTAATACACAGGACAGAGAGGACGGGGAACCTGATCCTGCATTAATGAGGGTGCTGCTGCACCATTAAGAACTTACTTCTGCTTAGTGGCAAGAATATGGCCCAAGAGGAATGTAAGCTCGTGTAACTAAGCAGTTTGGGGAAGACCCTGGCTCCCTTGAAATCAATAGGAGTTTTGCTACTGGATTCAATGGAGTCAGGGTTCCCTTTATGTGAATGAGAAGGATCATACTTGTACTCCCATCTCCACACACCCACACCTTGCCCCTTTTTTACCCTCTGTTGAGAGCACAAGGGCAAACACACAAAAGGCTTCAGAACTTCAGACTTGCTCCCAGCGCTACTCCTTACATAGGTGGGGGGGCTCATTCTGCTCTGTGCATGAGGGTGAAGCAGATTTTGTTCTCCCCCAGCAGTTCTCTGGCTCTGCTCGACAGGCTGGTGGGCCCAATTTGTCCCCACTCCCTTTTTGGAAATCTGCTATCTAGGGGATGTAAGAGTGAGCAGTTGCTCCCTAAATGCCCGGGGAGCAGAGTGTGTGTTGTGAGTGGTCTCTGTGCAACAGCTAGGGAAATTACTTGCTTGTCCCCATCCCTGCATACACACTCACAATCTGGGCCTTAAGCTTTGTACGTTACTAATTACTTATAAGCTTGTCGATGCTTAGGGCCAAATTCTGCTCTTGGTTACACAGCCGTACTCCAGAGTAACTCCATCTAAGAACAGGGCCTGTCTACACTAGGAACACAAACACTTTCTGACAATGGTAACAGACAGAGTATCCTTCCAGAACCTCATTAGGAAGCTGTTTGACTGCTCGTGTAGGCCTGGGCCAAGTTGTTGGTAACTTCATTACATAAAATATACGAGACCGAGCAGAACCTGATGCATATTCTACAGGTTTGGTCCCTTCTGGGCTGGCATCCAAACAGTTTTCAACAGGAGCTGCAGGGGGCCGTCCGGACTGATTAACATTGTCAACAGCAGTTCAGGGTTCTAGGGTAGCAGAGCTTTAGATTTCTGCCTTCTATTCAGGGGCATATAAGGTGACTGCAGCTGGCACTGCATCTGCCCAGTCCTCTTAAAAACTCATTATAATCAATATTGAATTGAAACTAATGTCAGTGCTTAAATGGACTCTCCCCACAATGGGAATTTCCATCACATCCTCGTCAGGTTTTGAGGACAAGACATCTTGAATTTGTGAGCTTCATAACTAACATTTCCACCCCTTTCCATTACAATGTCATGGCTAATGCTTTGTGAATATGTTTTAAGTAATTAGCAGATACAGCTAGATTATCAGGGTTTGTGGGTTTTTTTTTTTAAAAAGGGAACCTTAATATTCACTTTCTATTTGGCTTCTGATTTCATATTGATCTCTGTCCTTACCAGTGTCACCTCTTACCCCACTCTCCCCGCAAAGATTCTGCGGGAGAAAGACAGCTTTGATCTCTGCTAGCATCTCTCATCAGCTGAGGCTGCAGCAGGCACACACTGAATCAGCCCATTTCCTGGACCCCAAAGCCACCACCTTTCCCAGGCCACAGTACCAGTGGGTTCTCCGTGAATGCCTGCAGAGTGAGATTGGCGATGCCTCACACTGCCACAGGGCTTCCATTATCCAACCAGGTTGGTCTTGGCTACTTAGCCTTCACAAGGGTTTGCACCAGCTTTCATTGGCATGGACTATGGAAGGAGCCTGGCCCATTGTACCTAAAACCCAGCAGATTTATCAGTTCTGTGCACTACACACTCTGAAATACTACACCTGCCTGGTTTTGCTTTCCCATATATTGCGTGGTTTAATTACATGACATTACATTCAAGGTCATACATGAACCTCTATTGCCAGCATCATCATACCACTTAGCACTTCTGCAGCAGTTCAAAGCTCTCAGAGCAAGTTACACCAATAACCCACGAGTGACTCATTTTGACAAGAAGTGCACACTAAAACATTGGCAGGGATGATCAATGTTAAGGTATCTATCTATTTCACAGGGTAAGAATGGTCTGTTGGCATAGCTGAGCCATTGTAATGGTTTTCAATGGAAAACCAACGGAAGCTGATAACATCTGTTCTTATGGCAGGAAATGGGAGGGAGACTAGGGGATTGAGCTCAGAGGGAACCAGCCAGTGCCAGCTTTCACCAGGTTTCCTTATTTCAAGCGTCAGCGTTCTTTACAATACCACTTCTGGAGAAACTATTTAAAGGCTTTGTTAATTAGTCTGTGGTCTCTAGCTATTCCTGTGCTAACTGCTGTGATGCCTATGTGATGCCATATGGTTAAATTTTGCCCAAGGCAATGTCTAGACATATGAACTGCAAGGAAACAGGGTATTTGCTCACTCCCAGATGTACTGTAGAGTGGAAACAGCTAAGCTGGGATTTATTTGTGGAGGTATCCTGATAATAAAGGGACAGTCTTTCAATGAGCCTTGCCTGCACTCAGCCTCATTTGCAGAGTGCTTCTAAGAGCTAGGCTCCAGGCAATCGGTGCCTGCACTGATCACAGCAGGGGTTGCTGGGGATTCTCACTAGAATATCATCAGGGAGCAACTGCTCAGACTCTGAAAACTTTTGAAACTTCCTCTTCCCCATCACAACCTGCCGTACAATTTATCAGTGTGTTGGCCCTGAAAGCATCACAAAAGACATGCATAGAGAATAATTAAGTATGACTATACCTCCTTTTCCCATAACCACAGCCCCTGGCACAGGAAACTGCACCAAGAGTTCTTTCACCTCCCCTCCTTCCCACATGCTGAAGTGAGAGGAGCAGGTGATTTTTTGGGGGGGTTCTTCCTCAGAGCCCAGCAGAAGCTTAAGTAAATGTTTAGCTGGTGGTGGGAAGGGAGCACAGCAAACAGGGTTCCCTAATTCTGCTTATCTGTAGTTCAGACCCAAACTCAGGAAATTAAGAGTGGAGGCTCCCAAGTTAGCAGAAATGGAAGAATCACCTAAAGATGGGAAACCATTCTCTTCAACTCTCTCACCATGAGGCTCCCACTGCTCATGCCTTACCTCTTCCTCTACTTCCTATTTAGCACACACTCACTCCTTTTCTCTCTCCTGCTGCTGCTCTCAGACCACTGCTTGGGCTGCCATGGTACGGCATGCCCAGGGACCACCAGTGCCACCAAATGAGGAGGCCCTCCACCCAAGGTTTCTGCACTTGCTCAGATTTCCATAGGCTGCACGGCTGGGGTGGGTGTGGCCTTACCACTCTTAAGCACCGGCCCCATCCCAAATCAGTACGGGTGCTGCCAGAGCGGCCTGGAGCATCACTCCAGCTGCAGGGCCGCAACACCCCTGAAAGCTGGCGCAGCCACCCCCTCTGTCCAGACGGACAGGCAGGCAGGCTAATGCTGTGAGCTGGTGCACAGGGTACGGTGGAGTGCGGACGAGCCCACAGAGAACTTGACTCTTGGCAGCACCAGCTCATGGACATAAGGAGACGAGACCTGGGGTCCCTGTGGGAAGGGGAGGGTGGGGATGAGTGGGGACAGGAATTTACAGCACTACCCTCCTCCCCCAGAAAAAAAAGAAATCACCGTTGACCCAAAGTGCTTGTAGTGAGTGAAGTAATTCAATTGCATGGGTAAAATAAACTGGAAATAGTTTTTCAAAAAGAGGTTTAAAGACTGAACAGTATTTTCCTTCACTTAGGCTGGCATTTGATACTAGTAAAGAAGTGTAATTTGATTCTTAAAGTAACTCTTAATGCCTGTGAGGGATTACATACCTTCCTCATCAGGATGCTGGGAGGATTAGGTAGCGAATGTTTGCTCGGTGCTTTGAAAACGTAAAGTACTAGATAAACCCGAAACATGAATCCCTTTCCACAAGGCTGTAAAATGCCAGGGTTCCCGGTATTCTACCACCCTCGGTATCTTGTGGTGTGTCTTGTGCCACTGCATTATGCTGTACAAACAGCAGGCTGGAAAAACCCTCGATTTTGTCACGGATGAAAGATCAGGATTCTGCTCTCAGAGCAGTGTGACACCACTGATTGAAGCAGAGTCTACTGATTTACACCAGGGCATACAAGAGGACAGCTGGGCCCTGTCTGTAAAGGCCTGCGGCTTTCCAGGCCTTTGGTCTTTGATATTCTTTGTGACACTGGGAAGTACTGTCCATAATTCCCTCCCTCTCTCTCTCTCCTTAGTGTGGAAAGAAGAACCATGCCGTCTCTCTAGATATCCTCCAGAACTCCTACTGCCAACATCAGGGAGAGCAGCGCCACTGCAGATGTAGCCGCATGGATCGGGCTTGGGTAGGGCTTTGCCTGGGGACATTCAACCCAAGCTAGGCTAGTCCAGGCCAGGTGCCCAATCTCCTGGGCTAACTTTGCACTGAAGGCACATCCTGCTCAACACTTGGCACACCTGTGTGTGTGTTCACACATGAGGCTCTTTAAGTGAGTTTGCCTTTTTAAAGGTTTCAGAGTAGCAGCCGTGTTAGTCTGTATTCGCAAAAAGAAAAGGAGTACTTGTGGCACCTGAGAGACTAACCAATTTATTTGAGCATAAGCTTTCGTGAGCAGCTCACGAAAGCTTATGCTCAAATAAATTGGTTAGTCTCTCAGGTGCCACTAGTACTCCTTTTCTTTTTGCCTTTTCAAAGAGGATTGTCAGTTTCTCTACTATAAACACATTAAGTTTCAGCCTCTTTAATGAATGGCCCTTTCAGCCTTTGGGGGATAATACTTTGCCAGGCACCAGCCTGAGGCAAAGCCATTTGAAAATCTCCTGGGATAACACCACCACTTTGAAGATATCTAGTGAGGCGACACACATTGTATTAGGGTAACTGAGATGGGGTGAGGGAACCAGAGACTCCGACAAGGTGTGAAGAGAGAGAGCCTCAACAAAGAATAAAGACAAAAGGCAGATTATGCTAATGGCCAGATGCTACTCCCCTGCTGGGGAATTCCTGTTCACTGTCTGGGTGTTAGCTATCTCTATGCACCCACAAGATGGGCAAAGAATATTTGTATGACATAGCCATTAGAATAGGATTTGATTCAGAGGGTAAAGCTGTGTCTTCAATACTTCAGTGATTACACTTGTTAGTTAGGGATACCTGTCATCCTATTTAATTCCACGGTTTTATAGCTGTGCAATAGATTGGATGTTAGAATCAGAATAAAATGCACACACAGTGTGGCAAGTACTTCATTTTCCACATTTTTCTTTTTGCAGCAATTGAATATTTGCCTCTGTGGATGAGAGCACATACCGACGCGAGTGGCTGCGCTGAGATCTGGGGTGTGAGAACTGGGCATGCCATGAGCTACCTGCGCAGGGAGAGTGGCTTGGAAGAGGATGGGTAACAACAAAGTGGTGTGTTTGCAGTATATGAATGTATTTACACACTGAGGTCTGCAGATAGATGCACTATCTAAAGCACAGAGCTCACTGACATTTATTATTGCAAGAGAAAAAGAGGAGATAAGAAAATGAAAATCTTTGCACTATCATCTTTCAGAATCACTTAGCAGGTTCTGCATCTTCAAATTTAATTGCCTTTGCATCACAGATATAGAAGCTGGAAAAAATCTCATGAAGTAAACATTTCAGAGAAACAAACAAGCCAAGCTCTGTCTTTGTCTGCCTCAGGAGAGCCCCAGAAAGGACTTGTAGTTACTTTAAAAAATATCAACTTACTCATGAAGGCTGGCCACCAAAGTTCTGATACCTTCAATCAAAGTGGACATGAACGTATTTTAAATTGGTGCTTCACCACTTATTACAAAGGAGCTTGTACCTAAAAAAGCCTCCCTGCTTAGGAGAAAATGCGGTTATATTAGGGCCAGATATGGATGCACTGCTTAGCACCTTACTCTGTGAGCGTCCCCATTGACTTCAGTGGGACTGTTCCAGAAGTGAGGTACCAAGTGTGACTAGCAATGACAGACTACAAGACTTGACCCTTAATTTCCAACTCCAATTAGCCTCTAAAGCAAAACAGATGATTCTTCGCAAAGAGGCTTGAAACAACACATTACTGAGTTTCAGAGTAGCAGCCGTGTTAGTCTGTATCTGCAAAAAGAAAACGAGGACTTGTGGCACCTTAGAGACTAACAAATTTATTTGAGCATATGCTTTTGTGAGCTACAGCTCACTTCATCGGATGCTGTAGCTCACAAAAGCTTATGCTCAAATAAATTTGTTAGTCTCTAAGGTGCCACAAGTACTCCTTCACATTACTGAGTGTCACTCTAATGGATGAGAGAATAGCATAGTTTCCATTTTATCACTTTGAATCAGCAACACAAATCAAGATAACGAGATTGGACAAGAACAAATATTTTTGGATCTACACAGTTTTCCAGATTCAGGCTTTGCTGTTATCAGATTCTGGGAAAGGGTGGCAGCATGTTTTCCATAAATGGCCTGATTGATTGCTAAAGAGGCCATATGAATTATGCTCAAAATTCCTGGATAATTCATTATCTAAACTTGCATTAGCAAATTCTACATACGTAGTTTATACTTTGTAAAAACAAGAGCGATTGCTCTGGCAACGAATGTTTCCCTTCTGTTATGTTTCCTTCGCATTGAGTACCTTTGACATCAATGTGTGTGCCTAAGTGAGACATTAAGATGACTGAAATTGCAAGATTCTAGGAATCACAGATTCCACACAACCAGTAATACAGCTGCGGTGTATCTCACCAAGACCGAAGGCATAACCATAACACAAGGGAAGAAACTGTTTGGGGTTTTTAAAGAGAATTGTTCGGGGGCGGAGGGGAAAAGTCAAGAGTTCTGCTCTGTTAATGGCACCCAATCTCTCTTGCTTCTGGGTTCTGCATGAATTGGAAACAATTGGCACCTTTTCAGTCTGGTTTCAGAAGACACCTACAGGATGAATCAAATGCTTTCTAGAGACACGTTGGCTAAAGAGCCTTTCTTAAGTACTAGTCCTAAGTAGAACTGGCCAAAATACTTGTGTGTGTATTTTACTGAGAGATTATCATCATTAGGTTTGATTCTGCTCTTACCTACATGGGCTGTAAAACCAGGAGTGACTCCACTGAAGTTAATGGAATTACACTGGTGTAAAACCAGACCAACTGAGAGGAGAATCCGTTGATGAGTTGCCAGGATAGCACCAATCAAATATTCTGAGTTGGGTTTATCCATGAATCTTGAACTCTAAATGCAAAGTGGGAAGAACAGGCCATTCTTCACATTAAAGGTGAACAAGAATCCAAATACATTCTCTAGCAATACGTGGCTACCATTTCTGCCCTTTTTTAAACAGGACTGATGCATAAGAGATATTTTCAGATGACAACTGAAGCGCGCACGCAGAGCTCATTGCAAGCTGCTATGAATTACATGGTTTAAAATCAGTTGAAGAGGGGGATAGAATGATTCTGAAATAACAGAACTTTCCTGATAGGAACTTTGAAACTAAAGTGTCCTGCTTCTCCCAAGCATTGCAGTGGTGAAGTGCATTTTTGTCTCCCACAGTGTCATCACCGTGGACTTCTTGCTGGGAAGTAAAAAGGCAGCTCCTATCAGGAGATACTAGCACCAGTCATGGAAATCTTGAGATGGGGATAGTCTCTAAGGTGCCACAAGGACTCCTCGTTGTTTTTGCTCATACAGACTAACATGACTACCCCTCTGAAACCTAAAACCTCTGGGGAGCTCAAAGCAAATCATTACCTATCATCTTCTATGAATTGATAGGATCAGGTTTATTCAGGCCCACTTTTAACTACTCTGTGCATTTTTTCTTTAACAACACTGAAAGCCAGCAGCTTTTTGGGGAAGAAAAAAAAAAGTTGGAACAAAATAGTTCCAAGTCACTCAATTGCACTCAATTGTGCAAGTTCTTGGGGAAACTCTTGTTGTTTGGTTTTGATAATAGAGATTTGTAGAGTCTGAATGTTCTTCAAATGAAAGGGACTTAATGCTGGTAAATCACTGCCTAAGAACTGTCCCCAGCCCGCAACAACATTTCTAAAACAATCAGTCATGGAAATATCTTCTGGATGCCTCAGCTCCCAGAAGAACATATTTTCTAGGTGTGCCTAAAGCTCAGTCAAACAGAGAGAAAAGGGCACAAGCAGAGAAGTGGAGCTGTAGTGAAATAATGAGTAAGAAACTTGACATTTTGTCGCTGAAGAAAAGAAAATAGCAGAAGATGATGATTCTATGATTCTATGAGAAGAGAAAATGTTCCTTGGATGCAGATGCTTAATTGAAGCTTTTCCAAACAGCCTGGACCAGATCTGGCTGCTGTTGCATCCTTAGTTGCATCCTTTGCATCCAGGGAACTGCTTATCTCAGAACCCACTGAGACTCAAGCTATGAGCTCCAATGAAGGACATGAATCCAAACCGCACCCCCTAAGTCCTATCCAGCATGCAATGGGCTCAGTGTAAAACCTAGGATGAATCATCTCTGGAAATGGCCTCCTCTTTGGCTGTTCCAAAGTCCTGGTCAGGATTATGTAGGAGGCACTCCTGGACATTACAATGACCTTCATTCCCTGCTCTGTTCTCTTGAGGGGGCAGGGAACTGTCAGCTGGCCTGCTTATCCCTAGCTGATTATAGCTTTCCTCTATGGAGAGCTGACTAGTCAGGTAATCAGCTTATCCCTATAGACAGGCCTTCCCATTAGGGAAGCACAAAGGCAGCACAAAGCCCAACTTAATTCTCATTAGGCTGCCTAGACAGTCCCATTCCCTCCTCAGTCTTCTGCATGGGACTCAGTAGCCTTTTCATTGTGGGTCCTGCTTTACATTTTAGAAGGCCCTCCATGTCTTCAGCAAAATTATCTTCCCTGGAGAATCACCTGATTGATTATGAAACCCTAATATGCAATATTATATCCCTAATATCCCTTTCCCCTTTTAAACTGTAAAGTAGTAAGAGAAATCCTAACTACTCGCACCCCTCTGTGCCTCAAATAGACTGTCCTCCTCCTGGGCACAAAGGGATCTTGCTCTTCTCCTTCAAGCTCAAATCTCCCAGCCACCCTTCCACTTCCAACCTCCCCTCCAGGGCCACCTACTCCTGAGCTTATGCCTGAATAGATGCTCTTCAAATATAACTCGCCAACAACAAACAAGAAATCAATGTTGGAAGAGGAGACAATCCCAGGACTTTATCCTCTTGAATCCCTTCCTCCCCCTGGCCCATCCTATTTCTGCCCCGACCCTACACTGTGATGATAGCTGAGCCTTCACAGGGGAGGTCTGCATGCCGATCTGGGCCTGTAGATCTTTGCAGTGACCTTTATGGAATCCTCTTACACTTCTATAGAACCCTAGTTGTTTCATTCCTCCATTACAAGTTCTATAGGACTCAGTTATCACCAGGGGATGCATACCTAGGGCACTATATAAATAATAAAGCAATGGGGTCTGCCCCCACATAGGAGGGCTAGTGGGTCCTGTTGCAGAAGACTGGGGTGGATAGGGAGAAAAAATGGACTGCAGACCCTCTGATGAGATCTGCCTTAACAGGGGAGTCGGCCTCTTCTTGCTACCTGCCCACCCAACAACCAACCCACACCCAATAGGACCTGCCGCTGTATGTAAATGCCCTTAACTAGGCATTGTTGCACCTCCAAGAGACTCCCTTTGCCTTCTGGGATTCATTCCCAGGGAAGGGCTCTCATTTTATCCAACCCATTCACCCATCACCAAAAACAGTTTCCTGCAGGTATCAAATTTGCCGATAATCCTATTAAAAAAATGAAGCTGTGTGTTTGCCACCAGTGAGCCCTCTGATTGTAGTAAAGAGCCCTCATGCGAGGCCGGTGAGCAGGAACATCGGAAGTGAGTGGGCAATAAAGAGTGAAGTTTTAATGGATCCTGTACATCACCTTTCAGGATGTTCAATTGTCTGCTTGAGCCAATAGCATTCAGCTCTTGCTGCTGTTGCAGGATGTGGAAAGAGGAAGTCAGACGAAGAAAGGAGACAGGCTATTGTTGCAAGATCTTCAGGGTTTCCCCCTTGCTGCAACATGAAGCAATCTGTGTGCTTGCTATGCTTTAAACTTGCTGGTTTAGTTTTCCAAGAGGACTCTCTCAGAATTATTGTTCCGAGAGGTGTGTTACTAATTCTGCATCATGATCCGGTGGCGCTAATGAAATTCTGAAAACAGGGCTAAGGAGAAAGGATGTCAGTAGCACCAAAGACAATACTATGAAGGAGCAATGTTGATCTGGTGGTTTCTACTCAATAGTGACAGAAATGGAAAAAGACTTGTTTGGGAAAGTAGAAGATTCAGTTGGGGCCAAACTGGAATGGGCCATTTCCATCTAGGTTTACTGGTCTCCGAGTCTATCAGTGCTTTTTGTGCATTGTTCCAAGATTAGATATAACAAGTCACGGATTTTTGACCTGTGCTATTATAATGTATTGGAGAGAGTAAATGAATATGATCTTAACTGTCATCTCTAGAGCAGGAATCCAGTGCAATTCTAGATGATTTAAGGGTTACATTTCAGATTGATCAGTGAAGGATGCCAATGTTCCTTTCCCATTGTCTGATCCCACTGTTCTAATATTAGTTCTTAGCTCAGCTGCTTTCCCAGTGGTATTCTGGGAAGTGTTATCAAGAGATACAAATCCAGGTCTTAAATTTGCTCTTTCTACCCCTCACTTATCCCCTGAGGAGATCTGAGATGTCAGTGAAAGAATCCTAATTTTCTTTATGCAATTGATTGTTTTATAGTGACTAATTCTGGCAGCCAAATACTGTCCCTGACCCAGTAATCTACCCAAGAGATCTAGAAGTTGGCTTCCTTGGTCTTTTATTTTTTTGGCTTTCAACTGGTATCACTCACGGGTCAGTACTTGTGAATAAGACGATAAAACAATGTAAAGAGCCCAAGACTGCTGGGCTGTGGAACTAACTGCTCCAAATGCTCTGGAGCTGAAACACTGACCTTGATTGCTCTTGGACTGCCTAAACTGCTGCCTGCCCTCTGGCAAGGATTAATTCATTCACGTATTGATGTTTCAAGCAACTGTCTTGAAATCATAAAAAAAAAAAAAAAGCAGAAAGCTGTTCCATAAAAACTTTGAATGTTAGTTCCCTATCTTTTTCCTGAGATGCACATTAACGAGTGGGAACGGTGGGAAAACTCCATCTTGTGTATGGGTAGCAGCAGCCTTTAATGTCAGGCTAAATTTTCTTTAAAGACAGATTTAGGGTCTGATTCTCCTCTCATTTACACTGGGGTAAACCAGGAGTAGAAGTCAATGGATTTACACTGGTGTAAAGCTAGCAGAAGTGAAAGTGGCAGTATGCATCCGATGAAGTGAGCTGTAGCTCACGAAAGCTTATGCTCAAATAAATTGGTTAGTCTCTAAGGTGCCACAAGTACTCCTTTTCTTTTTGCGAATACAGACTAACACGGCTGTTACTCTGAAACCTGAAAGGGGAATGTGACCTCCAGGCTCAGATCTTGAGCTGGCGTCAAACAAATTTTAAAGGAGCCACACTGATTTACACCAACTGAGGATCTGGCCCTTAAGCTTTATTTTGTGGACAACTTTATAAACTGAGACTGGATCCATCCATCAGTTTAGATTTCAATTCAACTCCTACCTTATTGTCCACCTTGAAGCTGGCACTAGTTCTATCTCCTGTTCCTCTTCTGGAGCTCATCTCCCTTAGATAAGAGTTAACACAGTTATCTTTTCTCTTTAAATCTATCTGAACATGAAGACATCCCATAATATTCAACAGTTCACGTGATCTATTCTGACATGTGAATTTCTGCGTTAAAGAAAGCAGTGCATGGCCCCACACTTTCTTCAGTACAAAGTGTTATAAATATACCTTTGAAGTCAGGAAAGCTATATTTAAAAAGCTAACACCGAGGGCTTGATAATTTTGACCCTCAGTTACTTTTCATGGGCTATTTCCACATCACCTTGCACCAAAAGGAAGTATTTCCCTTTGTGAACATTGCTGTAAGGAAGAGAAAAAGTGAGTAGGGGAATGTCAAAGAGGATGTTGGTGTGGGAAGTGTGATGTTTCCTAGACCTGACTGTTCCTCCTTGCTTTATATGGAGATGCAAAAGAAGCTACAATTTCTGATTGTCTTATATATACACATTTGTGACCTGCTACCTGAATTATCAATCAGATTAATTAAATTCTTTGTTGGTTCCCTAGACATGAGCTGCCCGAGGAAAGATCAATGGAAACTGGCACAGTTAGCTTTGGCTGGAAGAGGATGTTGGTCCTTTTCACATGTTGCACATGACATGGGGAAGAAATCAGTGCACTGGCAACTAAGCACAAATCCTTTTGTTTGCTGCTATGAGGCAGCAGCACGGCTGGGCAATAGGGGAGGGGTGGAAGAATCTGCTGGGGTCTGGCATGTCAATGAGCATACAAAGCACCCCATTTTGCTTGAGAACGTCTATATCTGGCACTGTCACCATAAGTAGCCAGTCAAGAGATACACTGCAATATAAACATGGCCCTACCAAATTCACGGTCCATTTTTGTAAATTTCATAGTCATGGCGTATTAAAAATATTGAATTTAATGGTTTCAGATATTTAAATCTTAAATTTCACAGTGTTGTAACAAAGCATGAATATGTATTTAAAAAACACAAACATATAATCATGTGAAGCCCTTAAGTTAACAAAAGCTGGTGGGGAAAAAAATAGTTCTGGTTTCAAACGTCATCAGTTGAATGTGAGCATAGAGAATCCTGCAACTGTGTCTTTCTTCATTCCCTGTCTCTGTGCTGAAAAAAATCTGTCTGTGTTTAGACATAGCTCTCCACATCCACGGAGTATGTTGGAATTGTCAGACAGCGCTGCGCTAGCCTTGCAAGGTGGGCGATTCTGCCTTCCATGGAGTTCCAAAACCGTAGCACAAGCAAAGTTCACTCTGCTGCTTTTGTGATGTTTTTTGTAAGCAGGAACCTGCCACCTATAATTCTTGTCAAAGCCAGGAATTGCATTAAGGGAAGTTAAATCCCCCCATCAACAGGAGCATTTGTGCAGGATCAAAAATATGCACAGCTTTTAGGAGCCTTGTTGCAGGTTGCTGAAACTTTTGAGTCGGTTTTTTTACATCGCTTGACTCTTCCCCATAGCAGTAATATTGTCTGAGTTTCTTTGCCATGCAAGAAAACACTTGCTGAGCACTGGCATTTAACTCCGTGTTGTCAGAGTGATTTTCATTTGACTGTCAGCCAAGAACAGTGCATCCATTACTTCATTGTAAACTTCATGGATTATGACATGTCGAGATTCGAACCAAGTGATTAAGTCCATCAGCCCTATGTCATTCTTGGCAATGAACTGAACTTCCTCATTCAGCTGAGCATTGTTCAGAAAGGTTGAAAGTTCTGTTAAAACCTGCGTTTTTGCTGTCAGTGTCAATTCTTCTGAGACAAACTCTGAGCAGTATGTCAGGTGAGCTGCATGGTATTGTACAGCCCAAAACCAGGAATTCCAATAACTGGCTCTGGGGGAAGTGCGATTTTTTGTTCTCCAATTTCAGTTGCATTTGCAATGTATGCCTGTATCGAAGTTTGTGGCTAGGGCAATGTTTAAAGATCTTTTTAATGTAGTGACCAGTTTATCAACTTCACCAAACTTGCATCTCCACACCTCACTGACAAGAGAAATTATCTGTGTATGCACAGCATTTGGCATTAGACACTGGAGAACAGATTTGAAAGATTTTGTCACGTAAGTTGCATCGTCGCTCGTGAAAGCGGATACTTTGCCAAAGTCTGCACTGTATTTTGAAACGGTTTTAACTATCACTTGAGAAACTGTAGTGTAGTTAACAGCATCCAAGTAAATGCAGTTGACAAGCACGGTTGTTAGCTTTCCTGTTTGTACATCTTTGGCCTGGTCAGAATAAAATCAAACAGAATGTGTAGTACCTAGCTATCTTGCTCATCAGTGGACTCAGCAGAAATAATTGCCAAAGATTCACATGACTTAGAGACCTCGTCTCCTCAAAATGTGTTGCAAAACCTTTGGAAGATAGTCCTGTCATAGCTTATTCGCACTTGGTTAGCAACCGGCATTTTGTACATTCTGTTGAATAAATTCATGTAGCTTTTGGTGATCACGTTTTTCAAACAGTATACTAGTACTTGCAAATGCATCCACAAGTTCCATTTTAGCTAAATGACAGGCCTCAGAGCTCTCTGACGTCTTCTTACAAAGAGAAGAAATTGTTTGTTTGTTTTTTTAACTTTCATTTCCCAGAAATGCACTATCCGCAGCCCTCTTGCTGCTTTGGTGGCTTTCGAAGTCTAAGTGGCGCTGAGCCATTGCCCGCTGTGTGTGATCCAATACAACATTGCAGCTTGTACAAACGGTTTGTCACCATTGGCTTCCAAATTCTTTCACACGATCCACTGCAGCAGTGATTGTAGAGGTTTTTGATTTATTTTGGACACTCATTTTAAAATAATTTCACTTGTTTTACGGTAGGCTACCTATTGAGATCACTATGCTACAAAACCACACTGGACGCCCCTATCTACCAATCAGTGAGTTGAGCCCTGAGTGTTATTTGCTGATGTAAAATGTCAATCAACAAATCCTGTCAAGTTCATGACCTTTCCTCTTTTTATATTGAAACAAGCTAATAATCATATCTGGAACCTGTAACAGTACATATAATTGCATTGGATTTTACAATAGGGTAAAAGTACACAAAAATACCAGATTTTACAGGGAAAACCAGATTTCATGGTCTGGGATATATTTTTCGTGGTCATGAATTTGGTAGGGCCCGAAATATAAATGCCATAGAGAGACAGAATTGGAGACAAGCGTATCCACAAGATTATCCCCTCTCCTAAGATTTGTTGGATATTGTCAATTTTCAGGGTGGTTAGTCTTCTCTTTATTTGGGACTTGAACAGTAGTGTCGTGATGTTGCACCATGTTGTCACAACACAACATTGTCATGCAGTCACACAACACCAGGAAATGGAGCTGCAAATATAGAAAGGGCCTCTGATTAGAGCACTGGATTGGGAGTTAGGAGATCTGGATTCAATTCCTCGCTCTGCCACAGAATTTCTGTGTGATTTCATCTGTGAAACAGGGAGAACACCACTTTCTTTCTCCCATCTTTTGGCTAATTCTTCAGGGAGGGGACCGTCTCATATTATGCAGCACCTAGCACTCTGGGACCCCAATATCAGTTGAGGCTCTAGCCATTTCTGAACTACAGATGAGTACCAAATAATCATTGTGGTGTTGCCACAGTGTTGCACTGTCCCTAGGCAGTTTATTTTATCCTACAGGGTAATAGTTACAGACAGCTATACACACCACAAGCAGTGACTGTTTTCAAACATTCTTCAGACTTCCGTCCCGCATGGGATTCAAGGAGAAACACCTACACCATAGGAGGCAGAAATGCTTCCCAATAATCAGATTTTCAGTGTTTGCCTTTATCATCAATTTGATTTTTCTCCTATCAGAGGCTTTCCTAAAAGTCCCTGCATTTTAGGATTTTTCTTTCCGTGTCTCCCTTTAGGTTACTTGATTTTGGAATGTGGCGCCAAATCCACATGTAGTTGCCCCATTCTCTACCTTTCTCTGAAAATTTTGCTGTGACTCAGATTCGAATGACCCCCGTAAACTTGGTGAATCTTAGCCCTAACCTGTATGTTTTGCCTTGGTATAAAAGTTTTGCACAGCTTCGCAGGGCCAGTGTGGAAAACTGTCTACTGCCAGACAAAAAGCAGCAGCTAAGACACTCAATCGGTTTTGTCTAGACCCTAGACTGCACTGCTGCTGCATTATACGATGACTGTCAGAAATAAATACCACATCGCTTTGATTAGCTGACTGTATTCTACAGTCTCAATGGGTTACCTGGCATTGAGCTATCAAACCAGTTATCCAATAAAACATTAACAGACTTCTCACTCATCTGCCCAGGGCCAGATGACCTTCAGAGGCCCTAAGCACTGAAAAGATTATGGAGCCCCCCCATATGTAATTCAAAATAAAAACAATACTATACCATAAAATAAAATTTTATTTTTCGAAATAATACTAAAAACTTACATGTATGCTGAAATTAAAATAGCTTCTTTCTAGGTTTTCTGATTGCAAAATTGAAGTTGCCATACAAACTGTGAGAGGCTAATTAATTAAGCAAAAAGAAAAGGAGTACTTGTGGCGCCTTAGAAACTAACAAATTTATTTGAGCATAAGCTTTCATGAGCTATAGCTCACTTCAAGCTAATTAATTAAGATGAGCTATTGTCAGCAGGAGAAAAAAAACTTCTGTAGTGATAATCAAGATGGCCCATTTAGACAGTTGACAAAAAGGTGTGAGGATACTTAAGGAAATAGCTTCAATATGTGTAATGAGCCAGCCACTCCCAGTCTCTATTCAAACCCAAGTTAATGGTACCTAGTTTGCATACTAATTCAAGCTCAGCAGTTTCTCATTGGAGTCTGTTTTTGAAGCTTTTCTGTTGCAAAATTGCCACCCTTAAATCTTTTACTGAATGGCCAGAGAGGTTGAAGTGTTCTCCTACCGGTTTTTGAATGTTATAATTCCTGATGTCAGATTTGTGTCCATTTATTCTTTTGTGTAGAGACTGTCCAGTTTGGCCAAAGCCCAATGCTAACTCTGTCCACATATTTATTCAAGTTTCAGAGTAGCAGCTGTGTTAGTCTGTATTCGCAAAAAGAAAAGGAGTACTAGTGGCACCTTAGAGACTAACCAATTTATTTGAGCATAAGCTTTCGTGAGCTACAGCTTACTTCATCGGATGCATATTTATTCAAGTTGCACCATAATAGGACCTAATCACATTAGCCACGCCATCAGGGGCTCGTTCACCTGCACATCTACCAATGTGATATACGCCATCATGTGCCAGCAATGCCCCTCTGCCATGTACATTGGCCAAACCAGACAGTCTCTACGCAAAAGAATAAATGGACACAAATCTGACATCAGGAATCATAACATTCAAAAACCGGTAGGAGAACACTTAAGTCTTCTACTGAGTGGCCAGAGAGATTGAAGGGTGGCAATTTTGCAACAGAAAAGCTTCAAAAACAGACTCCAACGAGAAACTGCTGAGCTTGAATTAATATGCAAACTAAATACCATTAACTTGGGTTTGAAAAGTGGCTGGGTCATTACACATATTGAATCTATTTCCCCATGTTAAGTATCCTCACATCTTCTTGTCAACTGTCTAAATGGGCCATCTTGATTATCACTACAAAAGTTTTTTTCTCCTGCTGATAATAGCTCATCTTAATTAATTAGCTTCTTACAGTTTGTATGGCAACTTCCACCTTCTCTGTATGTATGCTCTAATAAATTTGTTCGTCTCTAAGGTGCCATAAGTACTCCTGTTCTTTTTGTAGAATTATCTTTTCCCTTTAGGCTCCAACCAGAGTTTTCCTGCTCTGCTGCCTACACTGTGAAAAGACTAATGGGCCCCCTGCTTTGCCAGGCTTGGCATTTTTCCACAGTGCCTCCCAAGTGCAATTGCAATGTAACGTCTTGCCCTCAGCCAAGAGGACAGACATGTGGTTTCCTCTTTTAACTGCTGCCAAGGCTGGGAGGAAGTCCTATGGAGTGGAAGGCTGTTCCCTTTGTACCTCTCTAGAGTTCCCAGCCTCTTACAGCTTGTTGTGCATGGTAGCCAGAGATCATACCACACTAGAGTTTCCCCAAGAGATTGTAAAAGCGCATGGCCAACACATCTACACAACATGGCAGACAGGAACAGCCAGATCCTCCTCCCACTGAGAGTGGGGTCACTTGATTGATTTCAGTGGAGATGCTCTTGATTGACCCTGCTGTGGGAAGAGAATCTGGCTCTGAACAACTAGTGAGACACGTGTCATGACAAAAATCTTCCCAACAGGGGGCATTATGATATGACTATACATAGGGGAACGTCTAGGAACCTCGAGAACTCTATTTTCAGGAAGTGCTTGCCGAGAGAGGACAGTACATGTGAAGGAAGGACTAAAGCCTGAATATTGCCTTATCTTGGCTCTTTCTTTTTGCACACCCAACAGCATAGTACTTTGCCATAATGACCAACAAACATAAATGCAATATTTCCCAGAAGGCTCAGCAATCATTTCCTGAGGCTTTTCACCGTTCTTGATTAGGAGCAGTGAGTGAGGCATGCTGTGCAAGGCAACCAGAAGACCATCCTTTTGTTACTGTTCCACCCATTTATTGCTATTGACATCCACTGATAAGCCTGTGTTCAGGGTCGTATTAGCACACACCTCACTCAGCCACACATGGGAGTGAATCCCCGCCTGCAACTTGCTCCCCTGCTTAGCCCTATGACTTTGGAATGGCAAAAGCAGATGATGATGATGATATTTGCCTAGTACATCCCTCTGAAGGAAAGTGGGGGTAAGTAGAAGCAGTCCTGGCTCCACCCCTACCACTCACCAGCCTGACACACTGGTTGGGCACATGGGGCAATTAAGCTGCTCCATTGAAAAGGGGAAAGTAATTTACTCTCCACCCCAAGGCAGACAGGGAGTAGGGCAGGAATTGTGACTCAGAATCCCAATTCACTCCCCAATCTGATCCTGTGGCAGTGCAGCTACATATCACCCTTTGCCTAGACCAGACCATAAAGTTACAATCTAGCCCTAAATGTTCGATATGACATTGTGAGGTTTTCTTCTCCAGTGCTGTAAGGCAAAATACACAAAACTGCTGGATCTGGCACTGCAATTCACTCTGGCTACAGCAGGCTGGACATGAGAATTTCCATCCTGTGATAAATTCCAATACATCAACTCACAGACTCAGACTTTAAGGTCAGAAGGGACCATCATGATCATCTAGTCCAGGGGTGGGCAAACTTTTTGGCCCAAGGGCTGCATCTGGGTATGGGAATTGTATGGCAGGCCAGAAATGCTCACGAAATTGGGGGTTGGGGGGCAGGAGGGCTCCGGCTGGGAGTTTGGGCTCTGGGGTGGGGCTGGGGATGAGGAGTTGGGGGTGCAGGAGGATGCTCCAGGCTCGAACCAAGGGTTTGGAGGGCGGGAGGGGGATCAGGGCTGGGTCAGGGGGGTTCGGCACGGGAGGAGGGCAGGGGGGCAGGGTCCATGGCGCTTACCTCAAGCAGCTCCCAGAAACAGTGGCATGTCCCCTCTCTGGCTCCTATGCGGAGGCACGGCCAGGCGGCGCTGCATGCTGCCCTCTGCGCAGGCGCTGCCCTTGCAGCTCTCATTGGCTGCTGTTTCCAACCAATGGGTGCTGCGGGGACAGCACTTGGGGTCGGGGCAGCATGCGGAGCCCCCTGGCTGCCCTTAAGCATAGGAGCTGGAGTGGGGACCTGCTGCTGCTTCCGGGAGCCATGCGGAATGGGGCAAGACCCCGACCTCGCTCCCCGGCTGGAGCTCCAGAGCAGGGCAAGTCCCAGACCCCGCTTCCCGGCGGGAGGTCGAGGACCAGATTAAAACATCTGGAGGGCCGGATGTGGCCCCCAGGCCATAGTTTGCCCACCTTTGATCTAGTTTGACCTCCTGCACATCACAGGCCCCACAACCTCACCCACCCACTCCTGAAACAGACGCCTAACCTCTGGCTGAGTTACTGAAGTCCTCAAATCATGTCTTAAAAAGACTTCAAGTTACATAGAATCCACCATTTACACTGGTTTAAACCTGAAAGTAACCCATGTCCCATGCTGCAGAGGAAGGCAAAAAACCAAAAAGACCCACCAGGGTCTCTGCCAATCTGACCCAGGGGGAAATTACTTCCAGTCCCCAAATATGGAAATCAGTTAGACCCTGAGCACGTGGGCAAGACCCGCCAGCCAGACACCTGGGAAACAATTCTCTGTAATAACTCAGAGCCCTCCCCACCTAGGGTCCCATCAGTGGCCATTGGAGATATTTGCTGCTAGCAGTCACAGATCAGCTACATGCCATTGTAGACAGTCTCATCGTACCATCCCCTCCATAGACCTTTGTTTTAATCCCAAACTGGGAAGAAATTTTTTCACAAATTACATTTTTCAAGAAACAGGAAGCTCTGAAAATTTTTGATTTAGAAAATAAATGTTTTGACATCCCAAAATTTAAGTATTTCATTTCCAGTGAATTCGACATTGAACTATGTCTGCCTGAGCTGCTGCAGAGCCTCATGGGAGTTATAGTTTGATAATGGGGACATGATGCAGCCAATGGGTTTTGCTTCCTGGCTGGACTACATTTTCCCATGAAGCACTGCAATCTCACCTTTGGTTGAACCACCATGGAGCTTCATGGGATTGCTGTGGCAGTGGTGCACCATGGGAGAAATAGTTTGACTGCAAAGCCCAGCCCTTAGAGGAGAATGGGGACATGATGCACTCAGACTACAAGTCCTATGAGGCACTGCAGCAACTCCTGTGGAAATTGCATTTTGCATTGAAAAAATATTGACAGAAAGTTCCTGACCAGCTCTACCTCTTTGAAATCATTAGAAGATTTTAGCAAGCATGTCCAAATTAACTCCATTTTATGGCATGTTCAAAAGCCATCAGGTGGATACATTAAATCCTGATAAATTAAAACTAAGTAAAGCCCAGATGCAGTGTCCCAAACTTTCTATATGTAGGATTGCATAATAACTGGTAGCCTAAAAGACAAGGTGCCAAGTGTGAAGTAACAGTTAATTATTCATACATTTCAGTTGTCTCAACCTGCTGACTGCCTGGCCAGGAAGGAGAAAAGGGAAGTAAGGGATGAGCAACTAAAGCAGAGAAAAGAGGTTGTTAGAGATGCAAGACTCATGATGGCTCCCAATTCACAGTTTGGGCCTGTCCTCCTTCTACAGGCCAATCCTAATTAGTGCCCTCAACACCAGCTGAAGTTAATGGAGCTGCTGAGGATGCTCCACACCTTAGCAATTGGGCCTTTAATTCCTACTGGATGGCGATGGCAATTAACATTTCTGGGATTCTCAGCACACCGTCCAGCGGACTGGAAGAAGGAGACCTGTGCTCTGTTCCCAGACCGGGTATTGGCTTGCTTTATGATCTCAGGTCAGGTGCTTCAGGTTCCTCATCTGTGAAATGGGGCTATTAATCAGGGGCAGAAAAATTCAGAGAGGTCTGGAAAGTTGTGTCAGCATCCCCACTTCTGCCTTCCCGGTGAGGCCGTGGGGTTAGTGGGCTGGTCCCATGCCAGAAAGGGGGGGGGGGGGAGGTGGTGTGCTGGTCCTATACCAAGTGTAGGGGGTCCAGTGGGCTGTGGGGGTGTCTCACTGATGGCCAGCCTGGTCAGGGATTGGGGCCTGGCTCGCTCTGCACTCAGCTCAGGCTGCTGCTTCCTGTCTGGCCACTGGGGGGGTTGGGGGCCGTGCTGATACCCAGGTGATTAGGAGCCCTGGCCCGGCCCACCCCACAGCAGCCCAAGGCAGGTGCCACAGCACTGGCTGGTGAGGCGCTATGAAAAGTCAGGGGAGGGGGACAATTACCTCTCTGCCCCATAGAAAACAGCACCCCAGATGTTAACACTCACCCATCTTTGCAATCCAGAGATGAAAAACACTATGTAAAAACTAAGCATTATTAATGGCCAGCCAGAGCCTATCTGTTCTGAATCCTTTTTTCTTTTATATCTCTAAATAAAGACATTTTAAAATGTCTGTGTATTTCTCTTCTAATGGCAGTGAGTCATCGGTCTAGTGCGATCACACCCCAGCAGCTTGCCATGTTCTGACACACTTAGAAGGAGCTTTCCCTCAGGCCAAGGCCATCCATTTAACTGGAGGGGAAAAGGGGGAAATTTACCTTAATATGGGAGCCATTTGTTACTTTTAGCAAGAAATTCCGCCCTCTGCAGAGATTCAACACCCGTTGGAATCCCACGTAAGTCCTATTTTCAGAGCCTAAGCAGTGCACACGATGCTCTGTGCATGATCTGCATAGGTGTGAATTTTACCTGGACAGAGGAGTTTTTACTCCCTAGATTTTACAGGCCAGTTTCCCTGCTGGTGTAAATTGGCATTGACTTCGGTGGAACTCTACTGATTTACACCAGTTAATAATCTGGCCCTATACGTTTTGACCTCAGTACATTGTCACTCACTGTGTCCCCTAGTTGCAGGCAGATTAATTAGGACTGAATCCTGCACAGAGCTGAGTGTCCTCAACTCCCACTAAACCTCAGTGAGAGATTTCACAGGAGGTGTTCAGCAGCTCACAGAATTGGACCTAAAAACAGATGTGACATTTATGATGAATAATACTTGCACTTCTTTTGGTAAGTGACACTCCAGCTTACTGATCAATGTTTTGACCCAGTATATTACATAACTGTTACACGATTTCTTATTACCCTGGAGGGACCTTTAAAAATTCTGTTTCATACTCCATCAGCTTGACTTTTAAAAAGTTATGCTTCCATGATCTGTATGCAGTACAAACAGAAGTGCCATTTGCATTTATGTTGCAATGTTGTTATATGCAATTCTCCTTTATGCTGACATCTGTGGAACATTGAAGATTGCATTAAAAACGCACAAAACAAAAAAAGGAGTGCCGGCCAAACTTCGCTCTCAGTTACACTGGTGGAAACTTAAAGTAACTCCACTGAAGTTCATGGAGGTACTTGATGTTTACATCAATGCAAGAGCAGAATTTGGCTTGACAAGTCATAATTATAGCTATGAGGAATGTTCATAGCCAAAACCAGATAAAACCTGGAACCATGTCAGTTCTGTTTCAAATACAAAACAGACCATATTCATCAGAGAGTTTGTATGGGTTCATGAACCCTTTTGAGTGTCCTGGGGCAGATTAATGGTTTCAGACCACAATCACGCAGAACGTGTCATTTTGACTCTCAAAGCCAGAGAAATTTGGGAGTTTTCCTTTGAGAGCCCTGGCTTGTTCAAACTGAGAATTCAAAGGAAAACACTGGTGCAGGAACACAAGGGAATCATCGCAGAAGGAAGTGTTCACATGAATCCCTGCAAAGCAAAACTTCCAAGTATTGTATAAGTCTGCAGCTGCATCCGAAAGTTGAATTGGGTTCATTACAAGCTTTTTCCATGAAGTCCATGAGTTGTGCCACTTACACCAAGGATAACTTTGGTTCAGTGATTACTCTGATTTCGTTAAATGAAAGAAACCATCTCACTGCAATTTGCTGTGCACTAACGTAACAAACATAAGCTGCCTGATGCTGCCACTTTTACTCATATTGTGCAGGACCTTACTGATTCTATAGCCTCATTTATTTCAGTGGGATTACTCAAAGCCTAAATTAGTACTCTGAGTAAGGGGGAGGGGCGGGGGGCAGGATCTAGTTCCTAGGATGTAGCTTGTTTCTGCTCAGAAGGAAGGGTTAACGGCAAGACACCTCCCAACGAAAGCAACATTTGTAAAACAATTCACACCAGCAAGTTTTATTCTGATCAAAGCAAGTTTGACACGAATAGTGTCAAGTCCCAATAGGCAGTAGTCTGTATTCATGCCTGCCTCAAATACTATGTAGCTCCAAGAAACAAAGGGTTGAGCAGCAGAAAGAAAAATCTAGATGTATCCTGATACAGGGTGTGCATACTCTGTAACAACTTCCTTTTTACCAGAGATGATACAGACCTGAACCAAAATAAATTACTCAATCACCCGGAACTTGGAGAGAGGCTTTTTTTTGAAATCCTGATTCAGGTCTGGATCTGGATTTTGTGATTTATAGTCATCTCCGTATTCACCTATTTCAGCTTGATAACATTTCTTGGTAAAACAGAGGCAACGCTTTAAACCTTTATAAAGAGAGAAGATTATTGAGGCCACGATTTTCAAAGCAGCTAGTGATTTTGGGGTGTCCAACACGACGTCTTAGAGAAGCAGATTTTCACACAGTCCTGAGCACCCGCCTCCTGAAAATAAATAAAATCAGGCACCTTTAAAGTGTCTCAAGTTGGGTACCCAGAAAATTGAGGCGCTATTGGAAATCTTGGCCTAACTAGTGCCCGGTTCAAGTTAAGTAGTTTCAAAGGCACTGCTGACGGAGCACGGTAGTGCTCAGTGGAAGTAAGGTGGCAGAATTGTTGGTTATTTATTGAGATTCATCACTGCTCCATAAAAGTGAGCTCCCGTCCCCAGCTGTGGACACCCCCGAGGTCCAATTCATACATAACACACTCAGGCCACTGACTCGCTGAGGGCACTACCCCAGCAACATCACTGATATAACACACAGTGAATAATAAAAACCCCAGCAGCATCCCAATCTCATCCCTCGTCCTATTCCTTGGGGACCAGTGAGAAGAGATGAGCCCTGACAGTTTACAAATTTAGGCTGCTATGAACCAAGTGGTGAAGTGAGCTACAAAGACGTGGGGCTCCAAAGGTAAATGCCTGCCCAGCCAACTTGTCTCTTTTATACCAGTGGACTTTTAGCTCAGGCACCTGGAGTCACAGATTCTAAGGCCAGAAGGGACCACTGTCATCATCTAGTCTCACTTCCTGTATAGCAGAGGCCAGAGAACTTCCCCAAAACAATTCCTAGAACCGATCTTTTAGAAAAACAAATTTCTAGTCTGAATTTGTCTAGCTTCAACCTCCAGTCGTGTTATAACTTTCTCTGCTAGGCTGAAGAGCCCATTATTAAATATTTGTTCCCCATGTAGGTACTTACAGACTGTGTTCAAGTCACCCCTTAACTTTCTTTTAATTAAGCTACATAGACTCAAGGACCTCAATCTATCCCATAAGACATGATTTTTAATCCTTTAATTATTCTCCTGGCTCTCCTCTGAACCCTCTCCAATTTATCAACATCCTTCTTGAATTGTGGGCACCAGAACTGGACACAGTATTCCAGCAGTGGTCACATCAGTGCAAACAGAGGTAAAATAACCTCTCTACTCCTACCCAAGTCTCCTCTATTTATGCATTCCAGAATCACATTAGCTCTTTTGGCCACAGCATCACACTGGGAGCTCATGTTCAGTTGATTATCCACCATGACCCTCAATCTTTTTCAGAGTCACTGCTTCCTAAGATAGTGTTCCCCCATCCTCTAAGTACATTCTTTGTTCCCAGATGTATACATTTACATTTAGCGATATTAAAAACACAATCTTTGCTAGATTGCTCTGAATCAGTGACTTGTCCTCTTAATTATTTACTACTCCCCCAATTTTTGTATCATTTGCAGTCTTTATCGGTGATGATTTGTTTTGTTACAGGTCATTGACAAAGATGTTAAATAGCACAGAGCCAAGAACCAGCCCCTGTGGGACCCCACTGGAAACAAACCCCACTCAGTGACAATTCCATGTTTATAATTACATTTTGAGACCCATCAGTTAGCCAGTTTTTAATCTATTTTATATAATTCTTGGTTTTTAATCAAAACGTCACATAGCACCAAGTCAAACGCCCTGTAGAAGTATATTACATCAACACAATTACCTTTAACAATCAAACTTTTAAACACACAAAAAATATCAAGTTAGTCTGACAGGATCTATTTGCCTCAAACCCACGGATTGCAATTGCAGGAGGGTACCATGATTGCCTCTTACTGAATGTCAAGGTATGAATTGGTAACCTTTTAAAAAGAAAGACCATTGCATATCATGCAATCTCACGTTACTATGATGGAAAGGATTCAGAAATTAGTATAAACTGCAGCAGCACCATTAAAAAAGGACAACCACCCAGACTTAGCAGCAGTACATGTCACCGTGCAGGACGAACCAGCGGTGGGTACAATCTTAGATCTTTGGCTCCAGGGACAGGTGGAACATGGGTATGTTGCCAAGGTGACATGAGCCGCCCTAGGGTAGAAGGGTGCCTTCTGTCAGCCAGATCACTGAGAAGCATTTGGCAATGATTTCAGAGAAAGAGCTCAGCTGCCCTTCTGGCTGCCGGTGTGTTCCAACCTGTTATGGAAGGGCATGATCGAATGGGTCTCAGAATTACTGCTCAGGGCCCCATCTCAGCTGGCCTCAGTTCCACCAGATGTGGCTGCAAAGATGGCTGAAGTGTAAACCCACCAACAACCAGAAAGATGGCAAACATCTCCCATGAAGTTTTAACTGGATTTGGTTCATGTCTTAAACTCTTATGTGCTGTTCCTGTGAGCTGTTAGCCATCTGAGATGTTCCATCTTAGAGATGTTCTGTGATGGTGACTGTATTGGCTACATAGTCCAACAGTGCAGCTCAGAACAGCATTTAACATCCCAATCCTCAGATGGGATTGCTCTATTAGCTTCAACAGAGAGAGGTTAATTTGCACCAGCAGAGGTTTGGCTCCTGCCATCTTTTGAGAGGTGGTCTGGTAACTGTACAACTACAGACTTGAAAGCAAGGGCTGTAAGGTTTGTCCCAAGATCTGTGAGGCTGGAGCCATATTCTCTGCAGATCCATGGGTGCTGTATGAATGGAGTACCCGGTCTATGCGCATTTCCCTAGATTGTGCACCTGCTGAGCCACCAACATCCAGATCCTATGATGGACACGTGGAGAGAATTCCAGACATTTCCGCTCCTGGAGATTTTTTTTTCTTTTTTTACTTAATTTCTCCCTTGGCACAAATATTCTTGAAAACAAGTGCGTAGTTCTCCCAGTGGCCTGAAAGCAGATGCAACGACATACCCAGCCTTGGCAAATATCTGAAACATCTACTCCCAGACTTCATTTTCTCTGTGGGTGAAATATGCAAGTTTTCCACCCTAGAACTGTTTGTGAAAAATATACGGGATAAAGGCCTAGAATACTTTGGTAACCCAAAATAGCCAAGGATCAAGACTGCAAGCATGAGAGCCAAATGTATCTGTGTGCACCTTTTTCTTTCTTGACTTCATAACCTTGACTTAGTTGGCAGTCTAAGTAACTGAACATGTTTAAGTCTTAGAATAGGACGTGTGATTCAGAGGCAGAATTAGTCAGACCTGGCAAGAGTCAGTACAACACCTAAAGGAAGGTAGGTGCTGTACTGAAAGTAGTACAGAGAAGACAAAAGATCCAGGGAACTGCAAAATGAAGAGCTTTGAAATGCATAGTAGATCTGCAAACAATGCACGTATACTGGCCCATGACATGTATTGGGGGGGATGAATGGATGTGCAACCAAAATCTTTTATAAGAATTTTATGATTAAAGATGCCATGGGGGAGAGGGGAAAGAGGGAAATGTAAGGTGGATTCCTGACAGTGATTGGCTTGTGACCTCTGGCAAGGTCACAGCCTCAGGTGATGTGGTGACAGCCCATATTACTTTATCTAGGAAGGCCACAAATTAAAGGGAAGGGCTTCCTACTCTACCTTTGCCACCTGCCCTTTTACTCTTTGAGGGACTGGGAGAGAGCTACATTTATAGTTTAAATTGGACTGTAAGCTGTTCAGAGCAGAGACTGCATCTTCCTAGGTGTTTGCACAATGCCTGGTACAATGGGAACTGACGCTGATGGGGTCGTAGGGCACCACACCAATACAAACAACATTAGCTAGCTGCATAGTAGACCATAGTAGATTAAGGTGAGTGACTTAAACAATGTTTCTTCAAGATGTTGCAAGGGGCACAGACCCTTTCAGTTACAAATTTCAGCTAAGTCAAAATGAAAAGGAGAGAAGTGGAAGAGTAGTTTTATTGCGACTTCCTGAATTATCTTGTCAGACAGGGCAGGCCTGTCTTTAATCCTCGTTTAGTAGAGATGGGGTTTTTGTTAGTGTCTGTCACTGCAGTACCTAAGTTGCTTCTGCAGGCGTGACCAACAAAAGCCCAACGCACTTACTTGATGGCAGGAAAGGGCCAGCTGTGTGGGAAAGAGGCTGACCAAGAAGAACTCTGTCTCCTGAGTAAAGGGAAGAGGAGGAGAAGCTCTGGTTCAGAGATTGCAAGTACACTGACCTCCATGCTGAACAGCACAACTCAAACTTCTCTGGAGTTGCTTACAGCTTAAGTGCACTCCCATCCAACAGGCGCTTTGCTTTAAGTTTACCGTAACCCCACCACTCTTGTCTCTCTGTGTGGTTATGGATTAGAGAGGCTTGCACCTGTAGGCTGCCAGTTCAAAGCCTGCCATGGTCACCAGCTAAGAGAGGTGTCCTGTGGAAAGTGAACTGCTGGTCTCCTTCCAGTGGAGAAGTGTTCACAAAACAAACACTAACCCGCAGCCTTGCTGGCAATATCAGAGACCAAGGGTTGCACAGAGTGCATGGAGACTGAGTTACCTCTCCCTTCAAAGGCCTCTTACCTGAGGCAGGATAGTGGCTTGAAGCTCAAGGAGAGGCACATTGGTGGGTAGTTTGGGGGAGCCTAGGTTGCTGCCACAGCTCTTCTTCTGGGAGGTCTCCAGGGCTGTCAAGCCGACACCTTCCATAAACACAACATTTCACTGTAAACACAGCTTTCAAAATCTTTTGGCCAAGATTTTTCAAATGTTTCAAGTTTTGGGTGCCCAACGTGTCACGAAGGAGCCCGATTCTTAGCAAGTGTTACACGCCCACCCTCTGAAAACAAGGCCTCTTTAACATAGTCTCAAGGTGGGCACCCAAAAATAATTGGTCACTTTTGAAAATCTTTGCCCCTGCCTCTGTACTTTCAGATCCACATGTAAAATATGGCTAGTTACCACCAGCCCCAGCCCCCACAACCGCAGGATAGTCCTGATTTCAGAACATCTGTCTCTATACACAAGAGACAGAGGGAGGGAGAGAAGCTGGGCTTTTCTAATTCTCCCTTGCGGAGGATTTTGGGCATCCAAATCCCTTAAGTTTCTTTTTTACAGCTCAAACTGGGATTTTACAAGCATAACAGTGGAGCAGTTAGCTTCCTGGTAGGAGTAAGGGGCTTTGTCATTCTTCGTCGAACTGAACTGATTATAAACTATTTTGTAGAGGGATTATTAGCAGATTTTGCAAAAAGGCCTAGTCAGTAAATGATTTACCAGGGCAATAAGAGATCAAGGAAGTTATTCAGATTGCATCACAAAGCATTTACAAGTTTGCAGTCTATGCAGATCTTGTCTGTACCCAATACCCAGCCCTCCAGCTCTTTTGGAACTTTGTACCAGTTAATTGCCCTGCGTTAGATTTTTTTCAATAAACTCATGACTAAGCCTACATGTCTGCTAATGTGTGCTTTGCTCCAACATGCATATGTATCGGATCCTAGTAACAGCCCAGAGAGGAGACACTGTCAACAGGCTTGAATTTCACATACAATAGGGCTAGGGAAACTGCTAGGAAGAAACAACCAGGAGAAGACTAGGAACAACTAAACAACAGAGGATGTTTTGAAACCTATCTAGTTCCATGAGAAAATGTGAAAGTCTCCTAGCCACAGTGCTGCTGAATGAGAAATCTACCCCGCCCCCCCAATGAATGAGGGGGAATTCACAGACTATGTCATAATGTCTTAATCAGAGAGAGATTCCACAGCCATGGCAACTTCTGCCATTGCTCATGCAATACAATCACAGGGCCAGATCCTCAGCTGATGCAAATCAGCATAGCCCCACTGACTTCAGCTGAATTATGCCCATTTACACTAGCTGAAGCTCTACTTGAATTCAGAATTAATTTGCAAACCAGACAAATGAATAAAAATAAGTGGCTACAAGCTACTTATTAGATCAGGCTTCAGATAATCAGACCTGTCTGTTCCCCCCTCTAACAAGTTACTCTTCTCTTTCCTTGAAAGGTAACCAAACATGCACTAAAAGAAAAGGCCATAAACAGACAAGAAGGAGGGAAGAGATGAAGGATAATAAGAAGCTGTATCTACTCTGTGAGGCACATACACATTGGCAGACACGTCATGTAGGCTCCCGAAAAGGCTTCTAATGGTAACAACTTTCAGCTAGTCCTACAGTAGTTTGGTTTGAGTGTGAACTGCTGCCCAGGAGGTAGGATGGCAATGGGAGATGGAACCTAACTCCAACTCCCTGAGCTAAGCAGTCTCTCCTTTAGAAGTAAAACAAACAGGGCTAGGATGTTCAATACCACTGACAGGATTTGAACATGCAATTCCCATGAAAATGAATAAGAAATGGGCATCTGAGACTCTTGGCAAATTTCATAGCTTCTCGAGCTGCCTGGATCGTTAGTGGCCCACAATCTTCTGGAACGTTGGTTGTGTTTTCTTGCTGAGATACAATTTCAGCACAGTGCAAGGAACAACATTCACGTTCTTTCTCTTCCCCAAACATTTAAACTGCCCCATCAGTGAAAGCTGAATATCCTTTTGGTTACAGTGACCGCAGACAATTACAGTTATTTCAGTTGGTGATGCAAGAACTTGTTCTGCAGCTGAGATAAAAGCCAATGTCTTGCCGTTTCCTTACAGGATTAAATTACTTTGCCTGAGTGTTTGCAATATTGCACAGGGAAAATACAGGGAAAGACTTGACTAACCTTCTCTTTTTATCTAAGCTGAAGGCTGGAGGACCTGTATACAGTTCTCATGTGTTCCAGGAAAACTCCAAGCACATAGAACTATTTGAGAACTTTTAGAACTTGTGCAGACACCGCAAGAAGGTTTGTTCCAGGCCAGTTGTTTGCTGCTAAGTTGCGTTTATCCCTTGGGTTCAGGGGCATGCACAAGGGGGGCATGCCCCCTCCCCAATCAATGGAGGCAGAAAACTCCTCTGGAGCTGGGGTAGGGAGAGTGAGCTCCTCCGGCCCTGGGTTGGGGTGGGAGATGACAGCTCCTCCAGCCCTGGGGCAAGATCCAGCTCCTCCAGCTGCCGGGGGAGAGCAAGCTCCACCAGCCCCAGGGTCCCGGTGGGGAGAGGCAGCTCCTTCGGCCCTCCTGGGGAGGGCAGGGAAGAGCCAGCTCCTCCAGCTGCAGAGGCAGGAGAAATTCACCAACTCCACTGGGGCTGCAATGGGGAGAGCCAGCTCCTGGGGTGGGGGGTAGGGGACAGCCAGCTCCTCCGGCCACGGAGGGCACAGAAAGTGCCCCTTCAAAAGCGGCCAAATTTTTATTCCCGTGCACGCCCCTGCTTGGGTTTGTGTCCTGTCTACACTATGATTTAGTCACGCTGTTAACGTGTTAATTAACATGTTAAAGCATGTATGTTCTTTAGAACAATGCATATGGTGGACTGGATTTTAGTGTTGCTTTCACTAGGATTACCTGCACTCCTCCCCCCATGGGAGGGAAGGGAGTGAAACCCCCCGTGAGTTCTGTTAGCCAAGGCAGGGCTGCCTTCCATCCCGGGATCCAAAGAGCCCCACAGATAGAGGCTGCCCAGCTCTATGCTAAATGTACTATCCCAAGATATGCTCCTGTATCTGCTGGGCTGGGCTCCATGGCCATTCCCCTTCCCCAGCCTGCTTCTGGGCTGCACCAACTGGCTCCGGCTCCTCCTTCAAAGTAAGGATTGCGGCTGCTTGCCTTACCTCGGCTCCACCCACCCTCACAGCAGATTTTCATTAGCCCAGATTCTGCCAGCTTCCACTGGTGGAACCCAGCCAGTGACCCACGCCCACTAGAAACAGCAATTCAGCCTGTACCTCCTAGAGCAGAGAAGCAGAGACACGTCACACGCTAGCCTCCATTTGTACAAACCCTGAGGAGCCAAGCCTTCTCCTCCCCCCGGCTGCAGTATGTTTCCACAGGTGTCACTTTCCCCTGGTGCTCCGCTGCTGTGACCATCTGAAGCATCTGTGCTAAGAGCCCCCCGGTTTACGCAGGAGATGGTTGGGGGCAGCACATGCTCAGGGAGGGGCTGCCAAGTTTGGAATTCATTTCTCCCTTTGATCTGCCAGAGCCCAGGTCCTTTTTGTTCCATCTGTACAGTGCCCAGCACAATGACCCCTGGGACTGAGGCTTCCAGGTGCTACCACAATACAAATAAATCACAACTCCATGGTGTGATCTTTAGAGATGTTAAATCTCATCTGTTTGCAAAGGCTTTTTCTGGAGGGGGGAAGGATTCATAGATTTCAGAGCCAGAAAAGACCATTGTGATAATCTAGTCCAGTGGTTCTCACCCTATTAATCATTGTGGGCCGCATATGCAGCCCACAATATGTTACCTAGGCTGCAGGTTGAGAACCACAGCACCCCCCACATCCTTCCCATCCCCCTCCACACCACTAGGCCCAGCGCCCCCAGCCCAGAGACCCCTCCACAGAGTGGGTCCAGGAGCAGAGCCCTGGTGGTGGGGCCAGGCAGCAGGGACCCTGTACCCCATTGTGTGGGTCCAGGCGGCAGCCCCGACCCGACCCTGCCACCAACCCCAATCCCCGTTGTGCAGGGCCAGGCGCCAGCCCCAACCCTGGACCCTGCTATGTGGGGCCAGGCAGCAGCCCAGACCCAACCCTGCCACCAACCCCTGCTGTGTGGGGCCTGGCGGTTGCCCCAATCCTGGACTTTGTTGTGCTGGACCCTGCTGTATGGGGCCAGGCAGCAGCCCCGACCCGACCCCTGCTGTGCGGGAGCCCCGACCCAGGACCCTGTTGTGCGGGGCTGTGTGGCAGCCCTGACCCCAACTCCAGACCCCGCCGTGTAGCAGCCGAAGCCCTGGACCCTGCTGCCCTGGTCCGCAGCTGTGTGCTAATTGGGCCACATGCAGCCCACGGGTTGAGAACCACTGATCTAGTCTGACCTCCTGCCTAACAAAGGCGGTAGAATTTCACCTAGGGATTCCTGCATCGAGCTACCTAGTTTATGGTGGAACTGGAGCACATTTTGAATTAATCTCAGATTAGAGGATAGCTGGGTTTGTAAGCTCTTAAACGCAAGGACAGTCTCTTTACTACATGTGCCTGCGTGTATAGGACTTACTGAAATGGGGATCTGATGCTGACTCAGGCCTCTAGGTACTACAGTAATATAAATGATAAATACCCCATTATTATTATTACAGGAGCTTGTTGTGGGGATGGGCTGCTCTTTCAGGAGCTTTGTTTTCCTCTGAACACTGCTTGGCATTTTTGATGATAATTGTTTGTGGGTCTGGTTTCTGGGATGGCCCTGGAGAAGCTGATAGGCGCACAAAAGAAAAAGGCATCTGAATAAATGAATCCAGAGCCCCATCCAGCTCCATGTTTGAGGATGCTGCTGAAACCTTTGGGATAAATGGGTTTGCACCAGTCCTTGAAAGCAGCCATCACATTTTTAGTCTTGCCCACAGTTGGACCTCTCAGTGCTTTTGGTTTCAGACAGCAGCTCTGGCCTCTCGAGTCTATAGTCATGGCAGATTAGGCACCCACAGTTCTTGTGGCTGCAGAAGGAGGCCCTAAAAATCAAAATAAAATTGCCCGCTCCTGCCAAGTGGTGGGAGAGCGTCTTCTCCACACAAGGAGGTTCCCAACCTCTCTCTCACCATTGAGGGGAGGTTTCAGAGTAACAGCCGTGTTAGTCTGTATTCGTAAAAAGAAAAGGAGTACTTGTGGCACCTTAGAGACTAACCAGTTTATTTGAGCATGAGCTTTCGTGAGCTACAGCTCACTTCATCGGATGCATAGCATATCGTGGAAACTGCAGAAGACAGTCTTTTGCAGTTTCCACGATATGCTATGCATCCGATGAAGTGAGCTGTAGCTCACGAAAGCTCATGCTCAAATAAACTGGTTAGTCTCTAAGGTGCCACAAGTACTCCTTTTCTTTTCATTGAGGGGAGGAGACGTAATGAAGACCAGATCCACTTTTACATCATTTCCCTCCCTATCTAAGAGCCTGCACCAAAGCCCAATGAGGATCTGGGCCATAGAGGCTGATTTTCAGAGTTGCTAAGCACCTGCCATTGACTTCCACTGGAGTTTTGGGGGATTGGCTTCTCTAAAACCAGTCTGAGACAGAGTATGAAACTGAAGGACCTTTGCTGGGTTTGATAGAGGACCACTTTAGTCACTGAGATAAATGTGCCAGGTGAGCAGAATTTGACCATTAGTGAACAATTAGCATTGCCCTAATTGATATCTGCCAGCAGAAAGTTTATGGGGTCATCAGAGAAACACAGTATCTCATTAAAGGGCTAATTCATTTCTGACTCTGCAAGAGCTTTTCAGCTCGTTTGAAACAGATTAACACATTCTCAGATACATCATACATTTTAAAATCCAACAGGCACTATTTATGTCACTGTGACCTTGACATTTCATTTCATTCTCCATTTAGTTGAATGCAATGGGGCCCAAAGGTGAAACAGCCTAATTAGTAATACCACAAACTAAGTAGTGATCTGATTACAATAGCCCATCTATAGCGTGATCTGCACACAGTATCGCTTAACATGATAATCACTAAGTGCAGCATGACAGGTTTCAGAGTAGCAGCCCTGTTAGTCTGTATCCGCAAAAAGAACAGGAGGACTTGTGGCACCTTAGAAACTAACCAATTTATTTGAACATGAGCTTTCGTGAGCTACAGCTCACTTCATCGGATGCATTCAGTGGAAAATACAGTGGGAAGATTTATATACATAGAAAACATGAAACAATGGGTGTCACCATACACACTGTAACGAGAGTGATCACTTAAGGTGAGCTATTACCAGCAGGAGAGCAGGGGTGGGAGGTGGGAAACTTTTTATCGTGATAATCAAGGTGGGCCATTTCCAGCAGTTGACAAGAACGTCTGAGGAACAGTGGGGGCGGGGGGGGGGGGGAATAAACAAGGGGAAATAGTTTTACTTTGTGTAATGACTCAACCACTCCCAGTCTCTATTCAAGCCTAAGTTAATTGTATCCAGTTTGCAAATTAATTCCAATTCAGCCGTCTTTCATTGGAGTCCGTTTTTGAAGTTTTTTTTGTTGAAGAATTGCAACTTTTAGGTCTGTAATTGAGTGACCAAAGAGATTGAAGTGTTCTCCAACTGGTTTTTGAATGTTATAATTCTTGACGCAACAGAACCACTAACCCAGGAACCTATCCTTGCAACAAAGCCCGTTGCCAACTGTGCCCACATATCTATTCAGGGGACACCATCATAGGGCCTAATCACATCAGCCACACCATCAGAGGCTCGTTCACCTGCACATCTACCAATGTGATATATGCCATCATGTGCCAGCAATGCCCCTCTGCCATGTACATTGGTCAAACTGGACAGTCTCTACGTAAAAGAATAAATGGACACAAATCAGACGTCAAGAATTATAACATTCAAAAACCAGTCGGAGAACACTTCTATCTCTCTAGTCACTCGATTACAGACCTAAAAGTGGCAATTCTTCAAAAAAAAACTTCAAAAACAGACTCCAACGAGAGACTGCTGAATTGGAATTAATTTGCAAACTGGATACAATTAACTTAGGCTTGAATAGAGACTGGGAGTGGATGGGTCATTATACAAAGTAAAACTATTTCCCCTGGTTTATTTCCCCCGCACTGTTCCTCAGACATTCTTGTCAACTGCTGGAAATGGCCCACCTTGATTATCACGACAAAAAGTTCCCCCCCACCCCACCCCCCCCGCTCTCCTGCTGATAATAGCCTGACCTTAAGTGATCACTCTTGTTACAGTGTGTATGGTAACACCCATTGTTTCATGTTCTCTGTGTATATAAATCTCCCCACTGTATTTTCCACTGAATGTATCCGATGAAGTGAGCTGTAGCTCACGAAAGCTTATGCTCAAATAAATTTGTTAGTCTCTAAGGTGCCACAAGTACTCCTTTTCTTTTTCTGAATACAGACTAATAGGGCTGCTACTCTGAAACCTTTCCTTAAGTTAAGTACCTCACACCTTCTTGTCAACTGTCTAAATGGGCCATCTTGATTATCACTACAAAAGTTTTTTCTCCTGCTGATAATAGCTCATCTTAACTAATTAACCTCTCACAGTTTGTATGGTAACTTCCAATTTATCTGTACATCTATCTTACTATATGTTCCATTCTATGCATCCGATGAAGTGGGCTGTAGCCCACGAAAGCTTGTGCTCCAATAAATTTGTTAGTCTCTAAGGTGCCACAAGTCCTCCTGTTCTTTTTGCGGATACAGACTAACGCGGCTGCTACTCTGAAACCTGTTCTAAGTGCAGCATATGCTTTAAATATCTCCTTTATACTAATGCTAAATGCATTTATAGTCCTAATCTCCTAATTGATTGATTCTAAATGTGACAGATTAGCATTCTATCTCATTGTATGTATCTAATCAGCAGCCGAGGGGGCGTATTTCCTATTTAGATAAATGGAAAAACATGCCTCGCAACACCAACGCCAAATGCATCCGATGAAGTGAGCTGTAGCTCACGAAAGCTTATGCTCAAATAAATTGGTTAGTCTCTAAGGTGCCACAAGTCCTCCTTTTCTTTTTGCTAACACCAACTAAGGTAAGGTTACCCAGCACTTGGTTCATCACAGTCTTCTCCTCCTCCCCATCATAGAAAGCAGTCACCATTTACATTATGACTGTGAGATGGAGAGAAAACCACAGCAGGGTTTCACCTTAATTTGAAGGCCTGAGTGAAGAAGTATTGCAACTAAACTGTAGGGTGTGTCACCACCCCACCATACCCCCAAATCATGGTGAATTTCTTGCTCCTCTTTCATCACAGCACTTCTTAGCGTTATAATGAATCTGAATCATACATCTCTGAGGAACTCAACATATAGGGCTCTATTCTCCAGGGAGCTGGCTGATGCTCCCTGATCCTAAATTACCTAGTCCTGGCATAAGCTAGAATAGCTGAAGAGCTACTTTAATTTATATCACTTGTGCAAGGGCCTTAAGAGATCCTACACTAGCAGAGAATAGACATATTGGAGCTCTGCAACACCTCCTCTCCCCTTCCCACACAAGACCCGTAGGCCAAAGATTTGAAGGGGATGGCTGAAACAGGAGGCAGGTACTAGCTATGCCACCTTTGCTAGTTTTATGCCAGCGGAGAGTTCCCCTATGATTGAGTGGTGCAAAGTGGCCATAGCAGACTGGAGAATCTGGCCCATAATGCATTATTGTAGCAGAATACAGATTAAATGTGTCATGCCCTGAGAACAGAGATTTGGAGAAGGCATCCTGGGTATGTAAGAAAAAAAAACCTCACTCATTAAAGGCAAAAATAGTCACCAATTAATTGATAGGGAATGGTTTAGAAAACCTGCATAATAAAGATCAGTAACAGGCAAGAATAAGAGGCATGGGAGGCACCCACCAGAACAATTTCATCTCAGGAGAGCAACGTGTTCAGATCTGTTTATCGGGCAAGGATATTTAAACTTATTGCCCAAAAGTCAGCTCAAAGAGTTTTAACCAGATGACTCAGCCTTACTCATCTCTAATACGATCTTCTTCCTTTAGGCCACAGGGTTTCCAGCTGCAAGTGGTGCTGCTATGGGGCTGGTCTCACTTCACAGATGCCAGCAGAAATCGCAGCCGTTGTCAGTAAAATCGCAATTGTTCTGGCTTCCACAAAAGCAAGGGCCCAGTTCTTAGGTCTGCAATGGCTACTTTTGCACAACTCCTGGAGCACAATAATGTTCTAAAGCTAGGTTAAGTTGGCTACTGGGGAAGCCCCTGGCAGAAAAGGGAATCTGGGGGTGGCACAGAACTGGAATAGTGGCTCCAGAAACCTGTCCAGGCCCATAGTTGCTGTACAGGGGGATGTGATCAGGAGAAAGGCTGTGTAGACTTTATGGCCTGCTGTTCCTGGTTAATGGATTGGCCTCTTAGGGGATAGGCAGATGGGGGCTAACTAGTCTGTGGCTGGCTCTGGAATTAAACAGCCACACAGCTGACATAAATCACTCCCCATTTGTCAGAAATGGGTTTTCCTCAACCAGAACTGAAACACTGTGACTGCAAGTATAGACAAGGCAATGCTGTTTCAAACCCTTAGCCAGAAAAATACATTCTGGGGCTGCGCTGAAAACAGTTCTTGGGTACTTAAGTCACATAGGCACTTTTGAAAATTTACCTGTGGGTCTCTAGATAGCGAAGCAGGCATTGGGTCTGACCACCAATTCTCCCCACTTCTGTTCCCCCACAGCCACTTCCTTTGTTTTAGCATAGCACAAGCTTCTTCCATAGCCCTTACAAGATAGATCCAAAGCTTCTGGTGTTTTCCTGATCCCTCCTTGGTCTGAGAGAAGGGGTTGTTTATATCTTCTGGCACTCCCTCCCAGCATCCCTCTTGTGACAGCCTCTAATTCCCACCAGCCCTGGGAACTACAACTCCCAGAATTCTCTGGTTCTGACTCATCTCAGACCATCCTGAGTGTGGCGGATGCCTTATTTATCAACTCTTAATGCATGCAGGGGGGTGGGGAAGGAGAGAAAGTCCCTCCAGCTACCTTCATTATTTCCTAGACAAATGGGGCTACAAACTGATTTGCCCCTCCCTGCATGTGAGAGACTGTGTAAGCAACCAGAGCTGCTGTGCCAGTAGCTCAGGGGTATGCTTTCTTCCCTTCCCAAGATTGGACCCCTGAAGTGGGCTGTGGGTGGGAAGGGCATAATGTCCAGCCTAGCTGCCCAGATTCAGGGCCCCTACAGAAACAACAAATGTGATATTTGCTGTCACAACCTTCCACAGCCTTTGGGGAACACCAGTACCCCAGTTTCATGGAAGAATAGAGCTGGGCACAAAGAAATCAGGGAGAGAGAAAGTCAGAGAGGAAGCCCAGCAGTTCATAACCACCAGAGGAAAGAGGTCACAGCAGCGTTCTTCATGGTTGGAGACACAGGAGGATGGGTAGGCTGTAGCCACCAAAGAGAAGAATTATGTAGGAAGAATTCTGCACGGTTAGAAGTTTCAAATTGATACCAGGTCCTCAGCATGGAAACTATAGAAGATAACTCTTGAGATCCAGCAGGTCCAAAGGAAAGGAGACATACAGGACGCATGTTGGGATGGCAGCTCAGCCCAACCTGTAAGAAAAATCAAGCTTCCCCACAAAGAGTTCTCCAGCAGTCCAAGGAAGACAGACAATCCTTGTTGGCGATTCAGTACTCAGAAGAATCGAAAGAACATTCTGCCAGGGACACGTGGGCAACAGGACAGAGTGCTGCCTTGCTGGAGCCAAGGCATGCAGTGTCCCTCTAAGACTGGATAGGCTACTGAAGGCAATGAACAAGGATCCATTGAAAATGCTTCATATCAGCACTAATGACGCTGCATTGTGGTATATCTCACAGATAGTAGATGACTTCAAGGAACTTGGAAGCATGCTGAAGAAGAATGTCCAAGCAATCTTCTCGGAGATTCTTCCTGTCCACTAGCAAAGGAAGACAGATGGTAGAAGATTCTGGAAGTAAACCGCTGGCTAGGTAAGTGATGCAGGGATTTGGTTTTGTGGAATACTGGTCCACTTTCTGTGGAGAGAGGGGGGTGTATAGTTTGGATGGCTTTCACCTCAATAGAAGGTGGACCAATTTGGGGATAGGCTGGCTAGAGTAGTCAGGAAGGAGTTAAACCACTAGCAAAAGGGGAAAAGAGGGAGGATATGAGCACTTAGCACAAAATCAAGAGGTTGAGAACAAAATCAAGAAACCAAAGGACATGGAGAGAAGACATGGCTGAATTGCCTGTATACTAATGCTAGGTGCCTGGGTAATAAACAAGAGAAATCACTCATTTATGAACATAAATTGGATCTAGTTGGTAGTACTGAAACCTGGTGGGATGAGTCGCACAATTGGAATGTTAAAATCAATGGTTATAACTTATTGGGAAAAGGGGAGGTGGAATGGCAGTCTGTGTCAAAAATGGGATTACCTGTTTCAAAGTCACTGATCACATGGAAGAAGATTATCTTGAATGCTTATGGATCCATGTCCAAACACAAAAAGCTCAAGATAAGGTTCTAGTTGGGGTCTGCTACAGACCACTAAATCACAGTAGGGAAAAGGATGGCCGCTTCCTTACACACCTATAAGGTGTAGGAAAAAATACTGCGTGATCAAGGGGGATTTCAATTTGAGTGACATACAGTGGAGATCTCATGCTGCCCACACTAAAACATCCTTGGAATTTCTAAACATTGTAGATGACAGTTTCCTAACTCTAAAAGTGTTCTGGCCATGTCCTAGCAGATAAAGAAGAACTGATCACAGAGCCAGAAGCTTATGGTAGCTTAGGTACAAGTGATCATGACATGATCACGTTTATAATGTGCAAGCAGAATAAAGTCTAGACTAATAATATATATACTTGGTGCTTTAATAGGGCCAATTTCACAAAGCTGAAAACAATTATGAGCCAAATCAGCTGGGAGGAAGAATTTAATCAGAAAAATGTGAATGATGTAGTGGAGAGAGAAAGAGCATGGGGCCTGGTACAAGACCTGAAGACTAGTCAGCAAAACTAGGCTATGCTCTGAGCCAAAGTCAGGCCCTGTCACAAAGCAGACATTTGCTTACAAGTTCACAGTCTAGTATATGAACTTAGCAACACTTGCTGTATCTTTGCCAAAACACAGGCTCTCCCAAGTACCAGCTCTTCATATAAACACAATCCTGGGAGATAATACAGGAACACATTGACCCCGAGTAAGACAAGGATGGGAGGACAGGATAACAGAGGGGGATGTTTTGTTCCAACCAGCAGGTACAAGGTGTAGGGTTGATAACTAACCACATCAGGAGTCAGAGTGGTAGCTGTGTTAGTATGTATCAGCAAAACCAATGAGGAGTACTTGTAGCACCTTAGAGACTAACAAATTTATTTGCGCATAAGCTTCCATGGGCTAATGCCCACTTCATCAGATGCATGCAGTGGAAAATACAGTAGGAAGATATTTTTATACAGAGAACGTGAAAAAATGGGTGTTACCATACCAACTCTGATGAGACTCATTGATTAAGGTGGGCTATTATCAGCAGGAGAAAAAAAAACTTTTTTAGTGATAATCAGGAAGGCCCATTTCAAACAGTTGACAAGAAGGTGTGAGTAACAGTAGGGGGGAAAAAAAACCAAGGAGTTCTTGTGGCACCTTAGAGACTAATAAATTTATTTGTGCATAAGCTTTCATAGGCTAAAACCCACTTCATCGGATGCATGCAGTGGAAAATATGGTAGGAAGATATATATATATACACAGAGAAAATGAAAAAATGAGTGTCGCCGTACAAACTGTGAGAGGCTAATTAGTTAAGATGAGCTATTATCAGCAGGAGAAAAAAAACTTTTGTAGTGATAATCAGGATGGCCCATTTCAAACAGTTGACAAGAAGGTGTGAGTAACAGTAGGGGAAGAATTAACATGGGGAAATAGTTTTTATTTTGTGTAATGACCCATCCACTCCCAGTCTTTATTGAAGCCTAATTTAATGGTGTCCAGTTTGCAAATTAATTCCAATTCTGTAGTTTCTCATTGAAGTCTGTTTTTGAAGTTTTTTCGTTGGAGAATTGCGACTTTTAGGTCTGAAATTGAGGGTCCAGGGAGGTTGAAGTATTCTCCGACTGGTTTTTGAATGTTATAAATCTTGACGTCTGATTTGTGTGCATTTATTCTTTTGCGTAGAGACTGTCCGGTTTGGCCAACGTACATGGCAGAGGGGCATTGCTGGCACATGATGGCATATATCACATTGGTAGCTGAAGTGAAGAAATAGATTGACAGAGCCAGAAAAGTACCCAGAAGTCACCTACTACAGGACAGGCCCAAAAAAGAAAGTAACAGAACACCACTAGCCGTCACCTTCAGCCCCCAACTAAAACTTCTCCCGCACATCATCAAGGATCTACAACCTATCCTGAAGGACAATCCCTCACTCTCACAAATCCCTCACTCTCACAAATAACAAACGTGATATTTGCTGTCACAACCTTCCGCAGCCTTTGGGGAACACCAGCACCCCAGTTTCAAGGAAGAATGGAACTAGGCACAAAAATCAGGGAGAGAAAAAGTCAGAGGATCGTCACTCTCACAGATCTTGGGAGACAGGCCAGTCCTTGCTTACAGACAGCCCCCCAACCTGAAGCAAATACTCACCAGCAACCACATGCCACACAACAAAAACACTAACCCAGGAACCTATCCTTGCAACAAAGCCCGTTGCCAACTCTGTCCACGTATCTATTCAAGGGACACCATCATAGGGCCTAATCACATCAGCCACACCATCAGAGGCTCTTCACCTGCACATCTACCAATGTGATATATGCCATCATGTGCCAACAATGCCCCTCTGCCATGTACATTGGCCAAACCAGACAATCGCTACACAAAAGAATAAATGGACACAAATCAGATGTCAAGAATTATAATATTCAAAAACCAGTCGGAAAACACTTCAACCGCCCTGGTCACTCCATTTCAGACTAAAAGTCGCAATTATCCAACAAAAAAATGTCAAAAACAGACTCCAAAGAGAAACTGCAGAACTGGAATTAATTTGTAAACTGCATACCATTAAATTAGGCTTGAATAGAGACTGGGAGTGGATGGGTCATTACACAAAATAAAAACTATTTCCCCATGCTAATTTTTCCCCTACTGTTACTCACATCTTCTTGTCAACTGCTGGAAATGGCCCATCCTGATTATCACTACAAAAGTTTTTTTCCTCCTGCCGATAATAGCCCACCTTAATTGATTAGTCTCATTAGAGTTGGTATGGCAACACCCATTTTTTCATGTTCTCTGTATATATCTTCCTACTGTATTTTCCACTGCATGCATCTGATGAAAGCTTATGCTCAAATAAATTTGTTAGTCTCTAAAGGTGCCACAAGTTCTCCTCGTTGTTTTCATGTCAGGTGTGTAATAGGTAACTTGTTTGTATCAATGTATAAAAGAGAAATCATACAAGGGGCAACATTAGAAAGTCCTGTTGCTGACTGAGCTGGTCCGTTGATCACAGGCATACATGTGCTAGTGTACCCGTAGCACTTATGGGGCAGTAGGACCGTGATTTGTCGACAATAAACCTGGCTGAGCACCTTCGCCACCAAACCGAGTCTGTGGTTTTTCTGGATAGAACTATCAAGGTCTGTGCAGAGGTGGGACAGCCCACGGAGAGAAAACACACATGCCACCTGACAACAAATGATAATTGGGAATCATTTAAGAACACCTTACTAGATGCCCCAAAATTGCACAATTGAGGAAGGTGGCTTTGCTGGTTGGCAAAAAGAAAAGGAGGACTTGTGGCCCCTTAGAGACTAACACATTTATTTGAGCATAAGCTTTCGTGGGCTACAGCTCGCTTCATGGGAGGCATGACTAACACGGCTGCTACTCTGAAAACTTTGCTGGTTGGGTAATTTACCTCCAAATTAAAGGGTTAAACCGCTTGAAAATCTCCGTCCTCTCCTTTCTCTTCTCTCTTAATCAGGGTTACAGTCTTCTCTCCACTCTAGGGTATAACTGTAATGGCCCCCCGCTGGTCCCTTGGAATCAAAGGGGAGCTCACACCCTCCCACTTCCACAAACTCTAGTCCTGGGGTAGAATTTTTCCAAAGCTCCTACGTGACTCATTCCCATTGACCTTTAATGAAATGTACACACCTAAGCCACTTAGGGGCTTTGGAAATTTTTCATCCTTGGGGCCCAAAACATCAGGTCTGACCACGTTTTCCTGCTTCTCTTCTCTCTTTTGTTGGGCACAGTTCAAGCTTCTTCCAGGGCCCCAACAAGAAAGGCCCAGAGCTCTGGGTCATTTCCTGCTCTCTTCTTGGACTGAACGAACAGGTTGCTTATATCCCGCCGCACACCCTCCTAGCATCTGTTGATGTGACAGCTCTTATTCCTGTCAACCGTGGAGGTTACAACTCCCACAGTTCCCTGGTTCCGGGCTGAACTGGGAACAGGGCTTTGCTTAAAGGACCAGCACACCCTGGTTATACAATGCAAAAAATAAAACCAGGTTTGTGTGCCACCGTGATGGAAACACATTGTGTATGAACATGCCAACAGCAAGAGGTGCCTGCTGCTTCATGTAGAAAACTATATGCCAAGGCATGGACACTTAATTAAGCAGCAATGAGATGTAAGTGCAAAATGAGTGCATTAGTAACTGTAGTATCGCCAACCACAAGCATTCAAATAAAATTTTTTGGTTAAATTTTTATGGTTTTTAGGCCAATATATCTTGGTTTCTTTTTACTTGTCTTCTGCCTTTAGAGTCTTTAGGATGCACTTGAGTCCCATTTTTAACTCAATCAGAAAGGTTAGAAAATGAAGTTTTTGTTAAAAATGCAAGCAAAGATTCTTATATTTACACAACTGCAGGAACTGGGGCTCTAAGAAAAAGAAGAAATATCATGAGACTTGCAGATCCCGAGAGTTGACAACACTGTAACTGTAACATCCAGTAAGCCATGACTGTAGGGTGACCAGATGTCCCAATTTTATAGGGACAGTCCTGATTTTTGGGTCTTTTTCTCCCATAGGCACCTATTACCTCCCACCTCCTGTCCCGATTTTTGACACTTGCTATCTCGTCAGCCTACATGACTGGCAAGCAAGAACAGATACGATGTCACTGAAAAACCCTCTGCTTCATCCACTGTTAGGTACTTTAGCAACCAGCAGGCAGCCCATGCCTTATTCACAGTGCGGAGGGTGTAAGTTGCAGAAGGTACAAAACAGACCTTCTCGTTGCAGGCACATTCCACTCTTCGGCAGCTGCAGCTTTTGAGCCTTGCAAGAGAAAGGATCCTTTGCAGTTGCTTTCCTGCAAAAATTCTGAGCTCCCTTAACTGTGTCCCTGTGTCCTCCTGCACTAAACGAGACAGGGTTCACCATATTTTTACTACAGTGCCACCTGCACTATAGTTGTCAAGCCCATATAACTCAGCTAAATCAACAGAATTTTTGCCAGGGTAACAAAAGCAGTATTTCCCACCCAGATGTTCAAAAAGCATGAGCCAGCCCCCCCAAAATCATGAGGTTGGCTCAAAAATCATAGAATTAAAAAAAAAAATCATTCTGAGTTTTTTTTTATTTATCTTCTGGTTTCTGAGTCTTTTGGGAATATCTGGGTCACATTTTTTCAGCTTTCCTCTGCAACCATGAGGACCAGAAACTTTTGTAAAAAACAAAACCTGAGGTTCTCACCTAATCCCATGACTCCAAGAGCAGGGGCTTTAAATAAAACAACAAATATTGCAAGACTCACAATACAATTGCAAGAATCGCCAATACTGTGAAAGGCACTTTGACGTTATAAGGGCTTTGCAATGCAAATTGCTTAGTTTGAGATATTTTGCAATGGGAAAAGTGAACTTTACTCCTTGCCCATCCCCTTGTTCTCAAGCTTGAAAAAAGATATGGAAAATTTCATCCTGGAAGTTGAAAGGTATGGAAGGTAATGAGGAGATTAGGGCAGAAATGCTTAGACAACATCAACTGTATGCAGCCATTGCTTGTGCTACAGTTCGAAAATGAGTGAAAACACGATGTGGCATTTTATAACTTACGCAAAGCATCTTTATATAATTGCTAAATTTTATTTTAAAATTAAATTCCTAGAAATATTTCGAGGCTATTGACAATGTTTTTTCATTGCCTGCCAAGCCATTGCATTAAAAACGATTCCTTTGACAGCCTACTTGTCATATATCTTTAGCCATCTGCCTTCTTTGAATTGCATCTTCCCCTAAACTTTCAAAGGCCTTGTATGAGATTTAGCCCATTGAATTTTATGGCTAAATCTCCTGCATCTTTGACAATGAAAGGATAGTCCATAACAAGAATTCAGAGCTGAGACATCAAAGAGACTTTTCTTTTTAATGCAAGTATTAAAAAGCCTGCATTTACCTTTTTAGGGCAAAGTTGCGTAATAATAATTTGCTCCATGGCCAATTTTCATACTGGAGTGAATACAAGCGCTCTGTACTTTAATCTTTGGAAACCAGTGGCTGCTAGTTTAATGCATGGTCTAAAATTAATATACTAAAACTGTCTAATCATATCCACCCAAGCTGGTCATGCTGTCAAAATAATTGGCAGAGGAACTCACGCAGGAGCTTCTTCATATGGACGCTTTGTTTTAAAAATCAACCTTTAGCTGCATATTCAACAACAGCCTAAATGCTAGATCTGCTTTTGCAAAAACCAAAATTATTGCATGGATACTTTCTAATGAGCTGATATTCATTCTACAGCCAACATGGTCTTGAAGGAGTGAAAGCGAAATATCAATTCCTTCTAAAAGAATGATAGAATTCAAGGAACCTGGCCAATTGCGGCTGATTCAGCATCTGCTGACTGTGGCAGCTAAATCATTATGTTTGCCATTCTAGCTCCAGGAAGCCAGCGGAGATGAATGGTTATTCTGAATTGTGAAAACCAGTATGATTATTTTACACTGCACAGCAGAATTGCAAATTACCATTGAATTTCCAGCCCAGGCAAGAGATCTGCACGCACATGCTTTTACAATGATGAGGATAATGTAAAAGGACCTATGGGGTGAATTGCTGGCGCCAACAACATCAATGGCAAAATTGCCATTGACTTCCATGGGGCCAGGACTTCACCCCTGACATTTTACTCACCCATCCAAAAACGTTACCCCTGGTGAATGACCAACCAGAAATTGGCTGTACAAGGGGAGATTTTTTCCTGCTGGGCTCCCTTCAGGATGGTGTTATGTGCAATTAGAGATACCCCTACTCCCTACTTTCTAGCAGAGCTTTTTGTGAAATGTAAATCAGAAACCATGTCACAATGGCCTGTTCCTTGGATCCACTCCCAATATGGATCCTTGGGGGTACATCAATAAAAGTCTTAAAAGTTGGGTTTTCCACATTCATCTTGCAATCAATGATGTAACCATTGATGTAACTGGAGTCCGGTTAGCAGGGTGATGCAACAGTAAGATTCAATGTTTATGGGTGATTTGGCAGCTCTAACTCCTGAGGAGGGATTCAAGAATGGCATCCCATGAGGCCCATGGATGTTCAGAGGAGCAGCACTACCAATAAAAGTGAGAGGGATGATACCAGCCATCTGGTGAAGGAGGCATATCACAAATCACCCTCATGGCACAGGTATCCCCAGGAGGCTACCCTACAATTATCTCCAGTGGGACTAACTGCCAAAGGGGCTTACCCATGGAGAATTTGAAACCAGTTGCCTGCTGAAGCACTCCTTCCAGTGCTGAAAGTAAGGTTTTTCTAATGATCATTTTTATTCATTTGGTGCCCACCACGTGCTTATTGCTTGTTAAAGAGAGAATCTCCGTTTTTACCTGTGCTCAGATGCTGCTGTGGTGGGTGTGGCCTGATCCAAAGACCATGGAGGTCAAAGAAAGGATACCATTTGATTTCCATGGGCTTTGGATAGGACTGTAACATCTTGTCTACATACACAGCTTGTACCACTTTAACTAGCCCAGCATAGTTAAAGTAGTGCAGCCCCCAAGTATGGATGCAGTTATAGTGGTATACAAGTGCCTACAGCAGTATAAAATTTATTCCTGTACAGGAACAGAAATAAACTATACCAATAAACGCACGCACTTTATACTGGTAGAACTGCATCCATACTAGGGCTTGCATGCATTCAACTCTATGAGTAAGAAAAATAAATATAATAAAATAAATCACCCCCCTAACCAACAGAGTTTTGCAGGTATATTGTCAGTGTGTAGACCAGCCGTGAGAACATGGACAGTCCTTCCCAGACCACCCTTTTTTCAGATTAAACTTGTAACCTGTAATACAAAATAGCTTTGCAAACTGTTTAAAACCCACCTCCTCTTCCCACGAATTGGTATCTGCCCAGGAGGTAGTCAAATCCTCAGGAAAAAATGGTTCTAATCCTGACATGCAGGCTGAAGCTTAGCATTGGCTAAAGAAGGCAGCACTGGAAACGGACATATGATGTGTCCGCTTTCTAGAAGTGAAGGTAAAGCACATCTGAATCTCCTACTGGAGTGACTGGTGTCTAGAAGCTGCTTTCAGCATTGTACCAACTTGACTATGGCTCACATGCTTAAGGCTACAATTGATAAGGCATCCCTTCTGAATAAAACCAAACTAGGTCACCTCTCTCCTTGAATCTTAGCAAAGGTTTATCCTTCTAATGGGGAGAGTGTTGTCCTTTTATGTCGTTGCTTATTATTTGACAATTCTGCTTTCAAACAGCTTGCCAGCTTTGCAGCTCCCGTCACAACAACACTACGAATAATTTAAGAGCTACCATTTTCCATCAAAGTTTTAATGAGCCAGGGAACTCACAAAAGGGGCTCCGTATAACATAATTAAATAAAATCTAAGTAAATGGCAAGGTTTCACACACAATATTTTAGTTGAAAACAGCTGGTAGGCAGAGAAAGAAAGGCGCATCGAGAGTGCATGATGCAAAAAGGCATTTCACAGAATGCAAATGCTAAAACTTTTCATATCACACACATACTAAAACGCTGAGTTACAAGTGGCTTCACTCCGATTTGGAAGAACAGGTAGGGGTGACATGTTTTTGATAGGCTGCACAGTAAAATATTTGACATGGAAGCCCAAAACAGGTTCAAAGAGCCACTTGTCCTTAGGATAGAAATAAATACTCCAGAAACAGGTAGCGCCACGTGCAGCATCTTGCTCCAGGAGCCCAGTGGTTGCTGGTTCTTTCCCACGTTTCCAAAGAGGAGGCAGTGCTGGATCCCTCAAAGCTGAGTCTTGCAAAGGTCGGTATTGTAAAATGTCTGTTTGGCTCAGAGCTGCAAAACTCTGCTCATTTCATGCTCACACCAACTCCCCAAACTCATTGCAAATTGCAACTAGTCAGATCTGTGCTGAACCACATAGCTCAGCATTAATAGTCTGCATTGACTATTTATGATACTGTACCATGTTTATTCCAGCCCTATAAATATTTGATATCAGAGCTGCACAAATCCTAGAGGTTTTGTTGTTTTTTTTTTTAATTTCACATTAAGGTAACTTTGTTGTTGGTGCTGTTGCATAATATAAGGCCGTTTCAGTGTATTCCTTGAGAATGAAACTCCTGGTAAACCAATTTTCACTTCTTCCATCAGATTCTATCACCACCTTGCACAACCTTCCATGTGGCTATGGCTGTAATTCTGGATCAGTGTATGAAAAGTTTCTAAATTCTTCTTGGTTAATCATTGCGATAATCCCTTCTTCGATGGGGGTTAGAGCTGGTTCTTCTTTTATAAAATCAGGATCAAAATTACTAACATCTTCGCTGCATTTCTGCCAAACAAAAAAAAAGACAAAAAGAGGAGAGGTCAAAAACTTGCACCACCACTTTTCTATTCTCTTTGTTTGTAACTTTTTCTGGTCTTGAATGAGATGCGTGACTGCCTCCATGGAGTGCTCAGCTGTTCTGTAACTCACTTTGGGCTGCACCCTGTAAGATGCTGCGTGGCCCTGCTTAGCCCTTTAAAGCCTGTCCTTTGTAAGCCTCCGTAGGCCTTTTGCTGGCAAACCCCTCGCTGACTTAGTTGACATCAGCTGCAGTTTTGCCTGCACTGCTGCTGAATGGCAGACCCCATGGAGCAGTAATCCCTTACTTTGTTTAAGTGTCAGATTGCACAGACCCAGCTATTCACAGTAATTATACACACTGTTTCCAATTAGCTGAATCTACACAGTCTTTGCTTATCTGTGCAGTGTCTGAAATGGCCTAGTTGGGGGATCTTCTCCTTTGTTCAAAAGCCATTATACTTGTACAATAATGAATTAGTAATGCCACAGGAGGAACAAACACCCTGTCTCCAGGTGCCAGATTCCTACCCACCCAGTACAAAGTATGATTGTTTTCAATAGAGACCCCGAAGTTGGCTTATGGTACATTTTGACACAACACTGATTTTGCCTGCCCCCGGAACAGCAAGGAGAAGTTTTATCATCCCAAGCGTTTATTTTTCCAGATCCACTCTAGCAAGGGAATTCACTGGACCCGGCGGAATGGTCACTTTACACTGTGCAAGAACATGTGTATGTTTAGAATGGGATTTTCAAACATACTCAGCATTGGCTCAAATCTGCTCCCAACTGTGTCTCAAAAGGGCATTTTACCACTGATTTCCAGGGGGCTGAGTAGGGCAGGGCTGAGAGCCTTGGCAAATCCCACCCTTATGGTTTCCTTGACAAGTCTCACAAACCTTGCACAACCCAAAAGATTTTCAAGCTCAGCAGACACACAGATCTCTGGATGGCAATAGGAAGCTTGGTTCTGAAGTCCGAACTCCTGATTAGCCAAAGCAAAGGCCAAGTACCAGGGATGGCTGGGCCAGGGTCCCAACATTAAGACTGGGGAAGACCCTGGTCCCAGGAAGATTTTGATTCAGGTGAAGGAAAAGGCAGAACATAAAGAGCCTGATCCTGAAAAGTACTGAGCACCTGCAAGGACCACTGGGCCTGATTCTGCATGCACTGAACTCACTGGGATTTGAACAGGAGGGGGCCCACTGACTGCAATGTGAGATAAAGGAGCTCAGCAGCCCTGAGGATCAGGCCCCAAAAGGGAATTTAAAAGGCAGTGGTGCCATAGGAAGCTAACTGGAGAGAATGAGTGTGAAAGCGTCACGAGGAGCATCTGTGGGGCAGTATGGTATCATGGGACAGAGGGACCAGCACTCTGTGCTCCCCGTCATTGTAACTATTCAATGGCATTACAGTAGCACCCAGAGGCCCCAGCATGGATCACTGCACCACTGGGCTGGGCACTGTACAAATACTGAGTGAGAGAGATCCCCTGCACTGGACAGCTCACTGTCTCAATAGACAAGGCAGGGCTAAACTGGGAGAAGGGAAGGATTATTACCCGACATTTTGTACAAGGGAATTAAAGCACAGAGGGGAGTTAGGTGCCTAATCTGCTTAGGCTCTTCTGAAAATGTGTCTTTAGATGCTTAAGTATCTTTCTGTCCCAGGCAGATTAAGTGACTTGACCAGCATCACACAGGGAGTCTGTGGCAGAACTGTGAATTGAGCCCACTTCTCCTAAGTCCCAGTCCAGTGCCTTAATCACAAAGCCGCCCTTCCACTGCATCCTTCTCCCCAGTAGTTATACAGGTAGGGAGATCATTCAGCAAAAGGAGGGAGCGAGCAAGAGACTCCATCACTCACAATTCTTGGCCTGAAGGGTGGTTCCATCTGGCGCTGGTTCAGCAGGTCCCAGTCCAACCCTTTAAAGTAGGGGTGCCTCAGGATAGTGTTCTCCCCACCCTGAGCCAGGCTGCCCAGGCGTGAGTTAGGGTTCTTGGTCATAAACTGCAGAGCAAAATAAATGAACCTGGTTAGTCCTTTACTCACACCCAGCAAGGAGACAGGGGAGACACCTATTACTAGCAATCACACAAACACCGGTCCTCAGCTCTCTTGTTGAGCCGACTTTGCTGGCCAGACTTTCCACCTTTGTTACACTGGAAGAGCATGCAGGGATCCTCACTCCTCTTTTAGGGAGGAAGCATGGGTATATTTATGTCGTTGGCCGCTTCTATTCCATAAAAAAGAACAGGAGGACTTGTGGCACCTTAGAGACTAACAAATTTATCAGAGCATAAGCTTTTGTGGACTACAGCCCACTTCATCGGATGCACAGAATGGAACATACAGTAAGACATACGTCTCCACGCAAAAAAATAAATGGACACAAATCTGACATCAAGAATCATAACATTCAAAAACCAGTAGGAGAACACTTCAACCTCTGTGGCCACTCAGTAAAAGATTTAAGGGTGGCAATTTTGCAACAGAAAAGCTTCAAAAACAGACTCCAACGAGGAACTGCTGAGCTTGAATTAATATGCAAACGAGATACCATGAATAGAGACTGGGAGCGGCTGGGTCATTACACATATTGAATCTATTTCCTTAAGTTAAGTATCCTCACACCTTCTTGTCAACTGTCTAAATGGGCCAGCTCGATTATCACTATAGAAGTTTTTTTTTTCCTGCTAATAGCAGCTCATCTTAACTAATTAGCCTCTCACAGTTTGTATGGTAACTTCTAACTTATCTGTGTGTGTGTATATATATAATCTTACTATATGTTCCATTCTATGCATCCGATGAGGTGAGCTGTAGCTCACGAAAGCTTATGCTCTAATAAATTTGTTAGCCTTGAAGGTGCCACAAGTCCTCCTGTTCTTTTTGCGGATACAGACTAACACGGCTGCTACTCTGAAATCTTCTATTTCAGATACATCCTTGGTTACCATGATAATAAAAGAAAGTTAAAGTGCATCATCTGCAGCACTATAGACATTGCACATTGTTTTGGGGGTTTTCTTTTTCAAGAACAAAAGCTCTTTATAAGGTTGGTATTTGCCAGCTGCCTGGGCTTTGGATTAGAGTCAGTTTTTAACTGTGCCTTTTTCCAAAACCTCAGCCTGCTGAAGTGAAGCCAGAAACCTGCCACGTTCTTCCTGCAGTCTCTCAGAAATCGGAGACGGCTGAGGAGAATGAGGAAACGTTTGAATGTCACAGATCATTAAGAAGGAAGCGGCAATCCAAAGAAAACTGAACATATGAATTCACAGAGGTGACATCACCTTGTGTGTGTGAAACCCATAGGAAGACTCTCCCATCTCTGCTACGAGAGGAAAGAAACCTCTTTATAGCCGCATGAAACTTCAGCTAGGGGTTCTGATCTGGAGGAAAGTAATAATAAAAGCTATGGCTCATCTAACTGGTTCAGTACTGGTGTGAGAGGGATATGGCTTGTATCTTTCAGATTCTGGAAATAATGCTCAAGTGAGAATGCATTTTCAAGCAGTTGGGAAGTCTTTTCTCATACAAGGAATATTTTGTTTTGTTTTTAAACTTCAGGACCTAATTTTTTAAAAGACTGAAGAAACCAAATGAAAATTCCACCCCGCCACTAAAAACATTTGATTCACTAGAGTAAGAGAAATCCAGTTCAATTTGATTGGAAAAAACCAGCCACTTCAATTTGCCGGGCCAGCTGAAATGGCAGCAGAAAGGAAAATCTGCGTTGTCCAGATGAGTTTCTCGAGGAGGAAAGAGCATTAAATTCAGTAAATACTGCGCCAGTCACACCAGTCACTGTTGATGGAATTTTAAGTCTACTGCATCCTCGGCAATGAAAACATTAAAATGAGCAGGAGGAGCTTTGAGAAATCTTCTTGAATCTGACTGGAAGAACCTTTCAGAAGGCTGGAATTCCTCGAAGAGGAGTTACTAAAAGGCCCAGTCATTCCCTCCCCTGGACAGACCCATGAGAGGGGACAGAGAACACTGGAAATTCTGCAAGATTCACCTTGAGGAGTTTCCTCCACATTTCCCCCCTGAATGGCAGGGGCTTTCTGACCTCATGCAAGTGTGCATGGGCGATTTTGCAGTCTGGGAAGCCTATAGGACCCTCAGCTCCACAAACAAACTAACCACCACCCTGTTAGACTTCAGGCCACCAGCACAGGGAGCTGGCTCCTGTATGGAGCTCTCTGACCTACCAACCTCCTTCCTTGGCAGCATGGCTTCCATATGCTGTCACTGGCTCTCCCATCCTATGTCCGTTTTTCACCAACCCTGTCTGAAGGTGCAGAAGGGAAGCTAAAGCCGTTTACTGCAGCTGATAATCTGGATTCACAGGTGACTGCACCATGCAAAGCAACTGCTCTGTGGCTGTGCCTTAAGTGTGCCCCTTTTTTACCACAAAGCTTCAGCTATGTGGTATCTCCTGGGTGGGGACAAAATGCAGTGGAGGGGCTGTTTACTCCTATGAACCCCCCTCCTAGTCTACCTGCTTTTGTTCCTCTCTGCCAGCACAATCCAAGGGAAGTACGCATCCCCAAAACACTCTGATTTGGGATTAGTGGATTCCCCTTGATCTATTTCTCTGTAAGATCTTCCATGACAACTCAGATTCTAATCCATATACAAATCAGTGAGGGGCAAAGCAAAACCCATTCAGAGTCTTTATATGAACTTCTTAGGTTTGCAAAAGTGGCTGGAAATCACATGATAACAGATTCGCTTGTGAGATTCCCTGTGCTTTTGCTTCCGGTCATACTGGAGAGATGAGAACCTCTCTCCTACTGTTTCAGCAAACCCACTTCTGGACCCAGAGGGAAAGTAAAAATTACTCTTTCTTATTTGTATTACAGTGGTTCTTAGAGGCCCCTACCATGGTCAGATCCCATTGTGCTAGGCCCTGTACAAACACATAGTACAAGCCAGTATTTTCCCAAAAGGACTTAGATTAAATAGGTAAGACAAAGGAGGGGAAGGAGAAATGGAGGCACATCTAGATGAAGTAACTTATCCAAGGTCACACAGCAGCTGGAAATAGAGCCCAGGTCTCCTGACTCCCAGCCCAGTACCTATTCACTACACTATGCTGCCTCTGCTTAGAATGAAAAATAACAAAAATTTTCAAATCTCAGCAAAGTCTCATGGAGGACAGGTCCATCAGTGGATATTACTCAGGATGGGCAAGGATGGTGTGCCTAGCCTCTGTTTGCCAGAAGCTGGGAACAGGTGACTGGTGATGGATCACTTGATTATCTGTTCTGTTCATTCCCTCTGGTATTGATCTCTGTCGGAAGACAGGATTCTGGGCTAGATGGACCTTTGGTCTGGTCTAGTATGGCCATTCTTATGTTCTAAAGGGTTAGTACATTTAGGTTCAAGCCATGCAACAAAAAAAAATCTGAATGGTTCTGTCCATTCACAAAACCAATCCAGAGCCCTGGGAAGTAGGAGTGTGTTTACATTCTCAATGGCTTGTTTTATTCAGCATTATACCAAAACTGCATCAAGCAAAGGCATCCAGTGCAACAAATCAAGTCCACCCAATTGTTCTGGTTCGGTTAGCTGGCTCTGATTAGCACAGTAGACCTCCTGCACCTCCTCAGGAAATTATAGCTGACACAAGGTATCTCAACCCCATATGTGTCTGGTTTTTGGTATCCAAAGGAGGGAGGAAGGGAATCAGCCTTTCCCATTTGCTCACTTATGGAACGCACTTCTGACTGCCTGCCCCCTGGGGCAGTTCTGGAAAGATGCATAATTACTGCCAAGCTCATAGCTGGACTGCTGCGAAAATCCTTTTGAAGTGATCCCTGTTTCAGAAGGGAAATTATTTGAACCACTGGATCCCTGATCAAAGAGCCTCCTTCTCCCGTGCTTCATATTTTATGTATAAATTCAGTCCTGTTCTGCAGTTGGTCTGGTTTTGGAAGTGTGAGTGTTCAGTGTGCACACGCATTGGGGCTCAAGTGATAAAGCAGAAGCCTGAACAATTATCTTTATGTCTCTCTAAAAAATGAAGGGCCTCTACCTCATTTACAGTAAGGCCCCTTTACACCACTTTGACAGAGTAGTGGGGCCTTAATACTGAGTGTAAATAACTAAATGTTCCCAAGGCGCCTTTACATGACCAGAGTGATAGCAAAGGGCTTTCTTAAATGAGAATCAGGCCCAAAATATTCTGTTTTAAAACAGGCAGGATACAATTTGAAAGGACAGGCACATTTATTATCATCACACATAACTGCATCCATCTCTGACTGACTTCTTTTACACGGTACTGAGGCATTTTGCATGCAAATGCCGCTCAGTATGTGTGATCTATCATTCTGAAATTCTAGCCCTTAGATGCCATTATACAGTACCTGTAAACTGTTACTATAGTCATGACACCCCAGAACATCCTACCCTATTACATAGGCTGATGTGCTGGCCTCATGCCTCTGTGACCCAAGGGCTGTCACAAACACCCTGCTGTTTGCCATTTCTAGTCTTTCAGAACATGAAATCTTACCGTGCTTTCTGGAAATGGTGGGTCTGGATAGAGTCAACATGCTTTATGTGGGAAATGGCTGGGTTTAACATCATCGAGTAGGTATCTGACAACTGAGTCCCAGGAAAAACAGAATGCGAACAGCGCCTCTTACTACTTGTGTCAATTTTAATACTTTGTCCCATAATGTAGTTACATATCGTATCATATGATGCACTTCAAATTAAAGGCTGAAATGTTCAAAGCCGCCTAAGGGATTTGGATGCCCGATTCTCATTAAATTTAATAATCTAAAAGATATGCTCTAATTCAGCCCAAAGTAATGGGGTTCACGCAGGATTCACTGGCTGAAATTCTAAGGCAGGAGGTCAGACAGATGATTATGATGGTCTCTCCTGGCCTTAAAAATCTATGAAACTCCCTAGGCAGCTTAGAACCTCAGTAAAAATGTTGTATTATTTATTCTTTGTATTACGGTAGCATCTAGAGGCCTAATAGCAGGGACTCAGTATGCTCGGTGCTATACATATACACAGTAAAAGACAGCCCCTAAATACACAGGACAGACAAAGAGTGGGTGAAAAAAAAGGATTATCTCCATTTTACTGATGGGTAACTGAGGCATAAGTGGCTCAAGGTCACAGAGCAAGTCTGTGGCAGAGCAGGGAATTCAACCCAGCTCCAATGCCTTAACCACCAAGACCAACCTTCCTCTCTAAAGTGTTTATGTGATGTTATGGGAGACTGAAGCCTGTGCCAATGGCTCAAAAAGTTTAGCCAACACCTTCCTCACTAGTCAGTGGCAGGACGGGTATTGCAGCATGCCATTCTAGGCCACCAGAGAGCTCTGAGGGCTTCTGGATACCAGATGAAACATGAATAGGGCAAGGGAAAACACATAAGGACATTTAAAAAATCCAGGGCCTGACCTCTAGGATTGTACTGGGAAATGATAAACTCTGGAAGAGGAAAGTCTTGGCCCCACTTAGAATCCAGAGAGAACCAAGACTTATACTAATATATATTCATAATCAGGCCCAGGTCTGAAAGACCTACAGGGCCTTCCAGGTCCAACTCTACTGTGTTTTGGCAGGTAATGGGAGATGATTCACAGGGAAAAGGTTTCTCTCGGAAAATGTCATTTAGTACTTGATCAGTATCTGTATTTTGCACCAATATCTAGACAACTAATACAAGTATCTGCCTCTTTCCCCAGCTCTATCTACAAACTGCCCATCAAAGAGTTACATAGAAAGAATGAGACAGCCCTTAGCAAAAGCAAAACAGGTTAAAAATCATATAAGTCACTTGATCCTGCTTCCATTGAAATCAATGGCCTAGACTCCTCTGTCTACCTGGGTTTGTAAAGCTGTAAACTCACAGTTATTTTGAGCCTGACCTCATCTGAACTTCTCAGAGGCACGTCAGCCAAAAACAGCACACTGAGCCAGAACACCTGACCTCCATGGGATTGTTGATACATATTTACTGAAAGAACATGTAATGAATCACTCCATACAGTCAAGAGTGGAAGATTAGTCTGTCAGCGAAGCTACAACAGAGATTGTAGGCATAAGGGAGCTCACCACTGGGAAAATATTTTTTCACCCACAAGAGTTAAATCTGTAGACAGGTGGACTATTCTGTACAGAGCACTGCGACTGATTTATAAAGAACCATGGCTTTATAAACTTGTCTAGAGACTTGAGAATGTGCAGAAATGTTTGTACAAACCAAGTTTCTTATAATAATTTCCTTGCTTTTTAGAGTTATATATAATGATCACACACACACGCTCAGCATTATTTTAACATATCTATTTTGTATTTACTTATAGCAGTGTTGATTAGTTTCACACACAATATTGTGTTGAGGAGGTTACTTCTTAGTGGGGGGAAATGTTAAAAAAAATAAAATAAAATAAAAAAATCCAAACACGAGGGGTGAGAGGAAAAGCACCTCAGGAACCTGGATGGGTGAGGAATGAAAATGCCTTCTTTAGCCACAACAGTTGGATTCTACCAGCAATAATTGTTACTACTTGTACTACAGTAGTACGTAGCTGTCACAACTCAGGTCATTAAGTTAGGCTGCTTACGTACACTTAGTAAGACACAATCGAAGCTCTGAGGAGCTTAGGATTTAAACAGGCGAAGGAGACACAGAATGTAAGTATTTAATGAAGTGTTATTATCCCCATTTTACAGATGGGGAACTGAAGCAGAGAGAAGTTAAGTGACCAGCCCAGAGAGACACAGAGAGTCTGTGGCAGAGCCGATGACAGATCTCCTGAGTCCCAACCCATCTCTCTTAACCACAAGACGAACCTCCCTCAAATGGACACTAAGCCAAACCATCCCAATCCGACTCTTGCCTTCAAGATGTTAAGCAAAAGCAATATTTCCTTGTACTTTTTCTTAGCATTTCCCTCTTGTGGTTAGTGAACTATGATAAACACAAAAAGGAAAAGCAAGAGTGCACTAGACTAATGGAACCAAAATACAGCTCCCTTGGGAATGAGACAGAATGGGCTTTCCAGGATCCTCAGGCTCATTAAGAGGAGTGGCCTGAAACAACAAAACAGAAATTAACTTTAAAGGAAATGGGGTTTCTCAAAGATCTATCTGATTTTAGACAAAGGGGAATTGTTATATAAATAGAGCAATTACTCTAATTAAGGCTTCCCTTCATGAATCTTGTGACTGAACACTGGACTTGCAGCAAACGTGGTTTGACTATTATGTAAGCAAACCAAACCAACAATATATGATTTCATTAGCCTTTAGCAGCCCCTAAACAAAGGGGAAGAAAGATGGCTCTACATTTGTTAATGACGTGAAGTCAGGAGGCACTCACATAGCATAAAGAAAAGGAGGACTTGTGGCACCTTAGAGTAACAAATTTATTTGAGCATAAGCTTTCGTGAGCTACAGCTCACTTCATCAGATGCATCAGCTGTAGCTCATGAAAGCTTATGCTCAAATAAATTTGTTAGTCTCTAAGGTGCCACAAGTCCTCCTTTTCTTTTTGCGAATACAGACTAACCCGGCTGCTACTCTGAAACCTGTCACATAGCATAGGAGCGCTTCATTAGCAGCTCTTACAGGGCTCGGTCCTGAGCGTCTTTCTTGGACAAGACTCCCATTACATTCCACGAGAGCGCTATCTGAATTAGACCAGGAGTATAACTTCCAAAAGTGCCTAAATGGCTCAGAAGCCGTAATCCCATTTTCAAAAGTGACTCAGGTTCCACTGACTGTCACTGACAATTAGGCTCCTAAGTGCTGAAGTCATTTTTGAAAATAGGATTTAGACTTCCAAGTCAGTGAGGCACTTTTGAAAATGTCAACTCTCTTCTACATTGAGGATTTGGCCCGATTACAGCTATCAGCACTGCTGCTTAGCCCCTTGTGCAGTGTGGTAAATTGCTATAAGCTGTGATTCCTGCCAGGCAGTTTACCATAGGTTTAAGCAGGGGTGAGCTCCACTGATGCAAATAACAGCTTTGCCTGTCTGTGCTGGGCTTCTGGCTACTGATGGCAGGAATCAAGGTAAATTCTCCTACATAGACAAGGACTAAAGAATGCAGCATTAGGTCTAGGGAGTAGAAATATACTTGAAATGCATTTTTGAAAATGGGGGAAAATTTTTGGTGATTTCACCTTTCCAGCTATGAAGTAAAGGGGATATGGGTAAGACTACATCGCTCCTCTCTGCTCTTCCCCAAAGCCACATGGAACATAAAACTTAACAGCTATCACAATGGCACTAGCAAAAGCTTTAGTGCTGTAGCCCCCCGGTGCTAAGAATAAAACTATCAGGCTGCAGAGGTTAACTTCACTGATATTAAATTGAGATAAGTTTGGTCTCACTCCTGCTTGGTCTCTAGATGATCATGTGACCACTGGATGAGGGGCTGACAATTCCAACCGCTATAGAGAACAAAGAAGATTACTTATGCTGTAAGGATTGTTGAGGAAGATGGATACTCAAAATAAACCAGGGTAGAAAGAGGAAGCAGTGCGAGTGATCAACACATCTGGGACCACATTTTCTGCAGCTGTAAATGGGTAAAGCTTCATTGACATCAAAGGAATTTTGCCCATTCACACAGCAGAGAATCTGGTCCCAGAAGGTGGCTCTCTGCCCCCAGGTGAAGTTAGAATACTGATTGTTTAGCTTCAAACTAACTTCTTGTACTGGAATCTGCTTGCTTCCCCCCAACTTTTTCAGATGTTCCCATCAACACAAATACAAAATGAATAGACTTAGACCAAAATTAGGCCTGGGTGCCCAAAATAAAAATATTAATTGCAATTAATTACGCAATTAAAAAACTTAAGCACGATTAATCGCACTGTTAAACAATAGAATACTATTTATACAAATATTTTTGAATGTTTTCCACATTTTCAAATATATTGATTTCAATTACAACACAGAATACAATGTGTACAGTGCTTATTTTAATTAACACATTTTTTTTTAACAAGTGTCATCAGCATGGAAGCATGTCCTCTGGAATGGTGGCTGAAGTATGAAGGAGCATACAAATGTTCAGCATATTTGGCACAGAAATACCTTGCAATGCTGGCTATAAAAGCATCATACGTATGTCTGTTCTCACTTTCAGGTGACATTGTAAATAAGAAGCAGGCAGCATTAACTCCCGTAAATGTAAACAAACTTTAGCACCTGGCTGAACAAGAAGTAGGACTGAGTGGACTTGTAGGCTATAAAGTTTTACATTGTTTTGTTTTTGAGTGCAGTTATATAACCAAATAAAAAAATCTACATTTGTAAATTGCACTTTCATGTTAAAGAGATTGCACTACAGTGAATTGATGTGAATTGAAAAATACTATTTCTTTTGTTTATCATTTTTACAATGCAAATATTTGTAATAAAATAATATAAAGTGAGCACTGTACACTTTGTATTCAGGGTTGTAATTCAAATCAATGTATTTGAAAATGTAGAAAAACATCCAAAATATTTAATAAATTTCAATTGGTATTCTACTGTTTAACAGTGCAATTAAAACTGAGATTAATTGCGATTCATTTTTTAAATCGCAATTAATTTTTTTGAGTTAATCACGTGATTTAACTGCAATTAATCGACAGCCCTATTAATAATGTATTAATGTAGATGAGTTTCTCGTAGGCTTGGAAGAAGAGAGAATATTTAGTGTGATCCCTTTGGAAGTTCCCTCAGCTGGGAAGCTACAGGGATTCCAGAATGATGGTTCTGAGGTCGGACCTGGAGAACTGCTCAGGAAACGCAAGATGAAAAGTAAACAAAAGTTGTTTACAAGGATCCAGCATGGAGCTTCAGAAAGCGAGTCAAATATTTGAGTGTGGCTTTGACAGCCAAAACTCAATCTAACTGTAAGACAGAATTTATTGGGTCTGCCAACTCAGAAAAGATGCCAAAGGGAATGATGTACTGGCATATTTGAAGGCATTTTTAATATCTGCTTTTGTTAGCCAGGCTCCTTGACTCTGAGGAGAAGCAATGAGTTCATCATGGCTCCTCTTTGATTTCAGTTGTGTCCACCATAGTGTTCATTCTTTACCCTTTAATTCTTGTCTAAAATTTTACAGTACCTGGTTCATTGCACAAACAAAAGTTCACGCTGCTTGTTCTGACACTGTGTGCAAAACAGATTAGCTGCTGCCTTCTATTTGTTCTTAACACAAAGAACCTGGGCTGGATCCATGGACAATGAGTGCAAAGAAGGGAGAGCACTGTGGTAACACTCCATGTGTTCTCTGGGTTCTGCCGGTATAGCCAGCTGTAAGCCACCAGCTCCTGGTTCTCCCCTTACACACTCCAGTCCACTGTAGGATGCATTCTGGGGTGCAGCTGGAGAGCACACCAGCCAGCAGAAGTTACAGCAGTCACAAGATTGCTCTGACTTGCACAGGGGCCAAACTGGGCCTAAGATTGGCGGGGGGGGGGGGGGGGGGGGGCGCTGAGGCAGAAAGCTGAGCTCAGTCCCATGGATTTTGTTTCTCTGCTCCCCTGGCACTGGCAGCAGTTTGCTCGTATCATGTTCTTTACAAAAATCTGCTTCATAAAAAAAAAATCTTTTTACTGCAAGAACCCTGGTCTCTCCCACCATCTCTCCTAACTAATGACAGTTTCAGGTTGCTGACTGGGACGAGACTGAGGCTCATGACTGCATGCTCTCCCTCATGGACTCGGGAAGGCCTTTGTAAAAGTATGCTGATGAGCAAGCGTAAGGTGTCCTACACCAGGTGTAACCAATATAGCTGGTAAAGTTGACATCCCCTAGGATGTATCGTTTATTTCTCCTGCATTCTCATTGCTTTCTTTACTGCTGCTTGCCTGCACTGAGGGCCGTAGGGGAATTTTTTTCAGTATCTCTCAGATCTAGTTTCTGGCCAGATTGTGGTACGCTCATTTGGCACTGATTCAGTCTCTGAGCACTTCAGTTTGGAGCGATTATCCTCCATTTGCTTGGACTGAATTACATTTAGCACTTAGCACATAAGAGATTAAAATGATTTTAGCTCTGCTTTAATTGCATTTTTGTGGGGGCCTCACCATTTTTTGTGCTTCCTTACTTGGTATCATCTGCAAACTAGGAAAACCCCTGTTTTCTATACACTGTTCTCTACCTAATCTATACAAACAAACTGGTTCACTGCACTAGAGTTTGATTGAAAAGGTGCAATTATGGTGTTATTTATATGAACACACAAAGCATTGACCAGAATGCACTACCAGAGTTCCCCTATTTAGCATGCTGCTTTAGTGCTTGATTCTGCCATCCTTATGCACCCTGAGTAGTACCTAACTCTGAGTAGCCCCACTGATTTCAGTGAGACTACTTGTGGAACTACTCAGTGTAAGTAAGGACGGCTGAATCACACCTCAAAGCAACATGCAAACAGAGGCACCCTGGCAGCAGGGCATTCTGGGAAATTTGGTGTGCTCATTTCTGTCCAACAGTTACAAGGTGGATGTGGGGCTCTGAACTAGCCTCAGATCTTTTGCTCTTATGGGCTACAGTGGAATGACAACTCTTTACAGAAAATTGTACCCTGCTTTTTTGATTAATAAGATTAAAATTGGGGGAGGCAGAGGAAGGCACTGTGCCTTCCTATGAACGTACAGCACCCAGCATAATGGGGCCCTGATCATGACTGGGGCCCACTGGGCAGGACTGTAACACAAACAATAGTGATAATAATAAACAATTAAACTTTTAAGTAGCTGTTAGGAGTTCTACACACAAGACTCTCTCTCTCTACTGAAAATTAAGTGACCTTCCTTGTGCTCTGCTCTGAAAGACTTCAGAGCCTTGACTGATTGGGGATAGACGTCAGGGCTTTTATCTGCTCCAGTCACCCTAGCCTGTCACTCTGGGGTACTTTGGTATTGGAATCCTGTCTTTGGGCCCCTGAATGAGAAGTCCCTCTGGAGTAGGATCGAAAAAGCCTCAGTCAGTATCCCAAAATACACTATTCTGGGGCCACGGGGTGGGAGCAGAAACCTGGTTCCATGTTTAACCGTTGCTGTTAAAAAAGCTCCAGTCTCTTGAAAACAGGTTCAGAGGGCACATTAGGGTCAGTGCAGGGGCCTTTGACCTCCAGACATGTGTTCATATACTAGATCAGGACACACATCCCAGCTGATGGAGCTCAGCCACTAACGGACACTCTCCTGAAGTCATGGGGTTTGGAGCGATACTATATCCAGTTGTCTCTCTACATGCTCTCGAGCACTATGGGGAGATTCTCCATGACTGACTGCATCTGGAGAAGAAACTCCCAGTTCCCTCTTTCTCTATCTTGTGCACCAGTGGCCAAGAACTAGAGCACAGATAGGCCCCGTGAGAGACATAAACTCCCAACTGGAGTTGTCATGGAATATACAAAAACCTGAAGGAGAACACTTCAACCTCCCTGGACACACAAGAGCAGATTTAAAGGTAGCCATCCTGCAGCAAAAAAACTTCAGGACCAGACTTCAAAGAGAAACTGCTGAGCTTCAGTTCATTTGCTAATTTGACACCATCAGCTCAGGATTAAACAAAGACTGTGACTGGCTAGCCAACTACAAAAGCAGTTTCTCCTCCCTTGGTGTTCACACCTCCACTGCTAGAAGAGGGCCTCATCCTCCCTGATTGAACTAACCTCGTTATCCCTAGCCTGATTCTTGCTTGCATATTTATACCTGCCTCTGGAAATTTCCACTACATGCATCCCACAAAGTGGGTATGCACCCACGAAAGCTCATGCTCCAATATGTCTGTTAGTCTGTAAGGTGCCACAGGACTCTTTGCCTCCTGTTGTTTGTTCCCACTGTGCTCAGGGAAGCAGAACTTTGTACACTCTTTGTGAATAAACAGGACTGAACAAAGAGATACCCGACTCCCATCATCAATTTCTCCTCCTAATGGAAACAACCCAGCAAGGCCTCCAAATTGGCTCACCACTCAGCTGACAAGAGGCAACAATAAGATTCTGGAAGTGCGTTGATATGAGGAATAGTAAGGAAAGATATGGGACAAAATATGCTAGCTTCTGCTGAACTTGAGAGAGTGGCTTTTCCTATTCATTGATCTATTTATATTTTTCAAAACAAATTCAATAAAAGAATAAGTGATAAAGAGAAATATGGAGGACCAGCGATAACACTGACCACTCTGCTCAGGAACTGACATTAGAAATCCTTCATGACAGGTACTCAACTTTGCTGCTCTTGTTTTAATGCTGGGTTCAGACATCTGCAAGTGTTAACCAGCATCAAAGGGGTTACGTAGATAACCACAGAAGGAAGTGAACTCAGTGACCTGTGGCAACAGACAGTTTGGTAAACCAGAGAATTTGCCTTCTGAGTCAGTGTCAATTCTAGATAATTGTGATCTATAAACATAGATCAACTTCCTGTGTCGTCTTTTCCCCTCTTTTTGTCACTGTACTTCTGACAGCATCACTACATCCAAGTACTTTTCGGGCACCTCTATGCCAGCAGGATTGGATTAGCTCCTATAACCATGCCCATTAGCTCTTTAAATCATCCCCTCTACAGCCTCATCGAGGCTGGAGAATGCTCTTTTTGCTAACTCACCAACATAAGGATTACCCCTCAGTATTACACCTGCATTTCCAAAGTACGTGTTGAACACAGACTACTGAGACCCCAGGCTGTCCTTCTAGCATCTGACCCTTCCCTTGCAGTATGTTTCAGCTTATTCACTCTTCATTCAAAATCAGCATTGCAGGCTCCTACCCCAAGTCTTGATTTTGACCTCTACAGGATCAAACAACAGCAGGGTTTAAATAATACTACTTTTTCTCCATTATATGCATCTCTAGCCAGGGGTGCTGGAACAACTTTTACAGTGGAGGTGCTGAGAGCCATTGAACCAAACTGTAAACCCTGCATATGATAGAAATCATTTCAAGCCAGGGGGTGCGGCACCACTCCCAGTTCCAGCACCTGTGTCTCCAGCAGGCCTGAAGTCTAGTTTGTGATCCACACCAGTTTTTGGAGGAGTGTCTGAGTGTAAGAAAGTGTCTGAATGCTCACATTGAGCACAGAAATTAGCAGCCATCTCCCAGTGACCACCAGCTTCCTCATTTGACTATCAAATATGAGGCGGGGGGGGGGGTGGGCTGATGGTTAGAAGCTCTGGGCTGAGAAGGCAGGGATAAAGCTATCCTGGGGTGCTACCATGCCTTAACCCTTGAGGTTACCTACCTTGTAGAGTGAGGCTTTAGTACAGCTGGTACGCTCCAGAAAACCTTGGAAAGCATCTTCAAATCTCCAAGCCTTTGGCCCACTGATTACCTGTTTTATCTATTACCCACACCATCATCCCTTGTAATGACTCCATTGTCTTCGGGCTCGTTTAAACTTACAGCAGTGTAGCGCTTAGTGAAGACTATCTGTGCTGACAGAAGAACTTCTCCCGCGGTAGCTATATGGGCGGGAGAAGCCCTCCCGTTGACACAGTGCTGTCTACATCAGGGGTTAGGTTCGTATAACTATCTCGCTCAGGGGTGTGGATTTTGGTAGTGTAGACCAAGCATTCCTTTTCCCCTTGCCCTGAAGCCAGGTGCAGAAAGCCTGTGTACCTTTCATGGTTTTACCTCCCCTTTAGACCATTGCTCCTTGAGCCTTGGTTTTTAACATGTCTCCTTTCCTGTTAAACCAAACTTCCAGCAAGCTGGTGCAGGATCAGATCATACCCAAGAAAAGCACACAGATATGAACTCAACTAGAGTTATAGTGATGGTGCTGAAATCAGATATACCATGATGCTCCTGGGCAAAAAGGATGAAAGAGACAGTCATATTTCAGGTGGTAATTCATCTGGCTGGGATCCCAAGATCTCTAGCTGATTGGAATACCACTAGCTCCACTCTAAATGTTATTGTTCACTAGTGACAAATCAGACATCAGACTTCTGTGTTAAAATGAACCCCTAGCTACACACAGCCAATGTGAGTCACTGTCTAGGAACTTGCATAATGACATTTCCAGTACAAGTTTCCTTTTCACAGAGTCCTCCCCAGAAGATGGGGGTAACTAGGTCAGCTTATATCAAGGAGGATTTTGAGGGGGTATATGTTATAGACGTTTATACAGCAGGAGCAGGGGCCAGATTCATTCCTGGCATAGCTAAACAGAATTACTTTGGGGCTGATAATGAGTAGTGGGAGACGGAAGTTGGAAAATGAACCTCATACAGCTCTAGTTACAGCTAATGGGCCAGGTCCCCGGCTGGTGTAAGTCGGCATAGTTCCACTGACTCCAACACAGCTTTGCTGATTTACACCAGCTCAGAATCAGCCTGCCCTTCCCTCCAGCCCTTTACAAACATTTTTAAAATGACACAAAACATTGAAGGGGAAACAAGGAACAATTTCCTTTTTAAAGCACAAATGGTTTCTGCTCTGGCTTCTACACAGGCTCCGTGTGCATCTAGGTTGTTTTTTGTTTCCCTACAGCAGCAATGCTCAAAAACATTCCTGGAACAGCTGCTGACCAAACAAAAGCTTATGTCCTAAATCAGCACTTGAGAATGGATAGTGGCAACCTTCAGGAAATTACAAAGATGCACAGGGTGCAACCTACCTCACAGGATACAAGCACAGATGACTTCTAGGGTGGAGGGAGCTGGGCAAAGCAGAACAGTGGTGAAAAGCAACTTGAAATAGGCCCCAAACTTCATGATGCTGAACCACAGCATAAAGCGATACACAAAAATAAACTGCTCCTGTGCTTATTTATCCTCTGTATCAACTTATAAAAAAATCTCAAAAGGCCAACTGTTTAGCAGATCAAATATCTTCCCAGTTAGTTTGATGCCCTTTGCCATTCTGGCTGGAGGGAGAATTTGATTTTGGTTTCAGGGATGTGTGTCACTCGTGCTCTGCATTCATTAGTATTACTAGAACTGCTGAAGGTTTCAAGCCAGGCCTGTTAGTGAGAAGGATGGTCCAGTAGTTAGGGCGCTGGTCTGGTATTAAGACGACGCAGGTTCAATTCACGCTCTGCCAGACTTCATGTGTGATCTGTTCCATTCTATATAGGCTCTTCTACCATGCCCATCACTGTAGTGTCAGAGTACTTGGGCAAATCACTTAGTCTCTCAGTGCCTCATCTGTAAAATGGAGTTAATGGTTTCCTGCCTCACAGGAATGAGGTGAGAATAAATACAGTAGAGACTGTGAGGTGCTCAGACACTATAGTAATAGAAACCGTATAAGTAACTTAGAGAATGTTAAAAGCAGGAGTCCTCTACACCTGAGCAAGTCTCCCAACCGGCAGCTATAGTAAGCTATCATCCTTTCATACAGACCAACCATTAGAGGGGAACAAAGACCCACATTGTACTAGAGTGTGTTATATGGGAACTTCATATATAAATATTGAACTGAGCTAATATCTGTGGCAAATATATAAATTCAGTTATTAGCACTAAAATTCCTTCTTAAATTCAAAAATAGGTAAAGAGCAAACAAGCATGTCAATTATTCATTGGAATTTAGAGGCCAAAAATATCCCTTTGTATCTAGTTACAAAGAGTTGCCTTTTCTCTAAAGTTGATGTGCTTTGGCACTATTGAAAGTACAACATGAGAAAGTGAGAAGGGACCAATGAAACTACCTGATGAAACGGTCTGTAACCAAAAGCAATTAATCAGAGATTGTAGGGAGCTCATGCTCAAGATATACAAAGTGTCTTAGTGCTGCAAAAAGTGACTTCATCTCTTCAATCATAAATAAAAATGTCTGGTGCAGTCACCTGAAGCAGCAGCCACCTGGAAAGTGACAGATGTGTAAGGAATTGAACCAAATGGCATATATAAAATTCTGTGATGCAAACTCTCATCAGTTCATCACAGACTCCTGGTTATTGCTCTGAAATTGACCTGCTCATAACTTCAGTACTTTAAAGTCTTCTCCCTCCATGTCCCATTTTCTCCCATTGCAGAAATTCCTTTCAGGGCACAGCTTTTTGCAAGCAATGCTTGTAAAGTGCAGAAAGGCAGTTCTGCTCTGGTTTGTGTTTCATGAGCAATGCTAGGGTGAGAAAGTGTTGTAGAGAGAGATCTTTATGCATTATGTTGAGGGTCTACAGCAGGGGTCTCAAACATGTGGCCCGTGGAGCTATTTGCTGCGGCCCGCCAAGCTCCCTGCCCTGGAGTTACTTCCTGCGGCCACCAAGCTCCCCTTCCCCGCCGTCCTCCTCCCCCTCAGCACATCACATCCCTGCTCCTCTGCCTACCTCCAGGCACTTAGCGCTTTCCAGGAGGGAGGGAGGAGGAGCAGGGAGCTGCGCGCTCAGGGGAGGAGGCGGAGAAGAGGCGGGGATTTGGAGAAGGGGTTTGAATAGGGGCAGGGAGGGGACGGAGTTGGGGTGGGGACTTTGGGGGAGGGGTTGGAATGGGGGCGGGGAAGGGGTGGGAAGAGGCAGGACAGGGGTGGGGCCTCATGGAAGGGATGGAGTGGGGGTGGGGCCGGGCAGAGGGGCGGGGCTTTTGTATCTTTATATGAAAAAGTGTCAGTGATGCGGCCCTCAGGCCAATGTACTAGTCCTCATGTGGCCCTTGTGGTGATTTGAGCTTGAGACCCCTGGTCTACAGTTTGAGGGAGCTGCCTGGCTTCCGATTACATTCCTAAACACCCTGGTGTCTTACTGAATTAGGCCCCTCCTGAAACCTGACCCTCTTTCACCAATTCCACTCACCATGCTACTATTTGCAGTTACACGAAGATTACTTAAAGTAACATGTTTGAAAGCTTATTGCGATGACTATGATTAGAGCTCCCTGATTCTTTGCCCCTGCCCTGGCACCAGCATGGGGCAGAACAGCTTGGGGGTGAATCTAACTTGCACCAGCTGGTGTGCTGAGGTGCCTGTTGTAATTAGTGAAATAAATGTGTCATCAGTTTAGCCTCCCTTCACCTTGTTCTGACACAAAATAGGTCATATTACACTTCGTACTTTCTTGTGTGATTAGCGTCTACTGTATCACACTTTGCACTCTGTCTCAGGCTTACGTAAGATTCCTGGTAACGTATGAAAGTACAACTTTAATCTGTTTTAGAACTGTTTTTTGATTAGCTGGCACTCACACACCTAAGAAGGTATCCTTTCCAGGACATAAATTGTCCGAAGCATTTCAGAGCACTGATCTAGCACTACAAATACTGCTCTTGAATTTCCACTGCTTTGGACCACCATCTTTTTTTTCCTTTTAAATTGTTTTGAGAGATTTCCAAGCCCAAGAGAGCCTTCAATGAGAAAAGTGATCATCTCTGGCCGGAGCTTATGGATTTCATAGCACAATCCTTCCTCATGAGATGGATTTTGTTTTTAGTGTGCTTTTAGGAATATTATGGATGTGCTGACAATGTTGCAAACCGTATTATCTGCTTTATATCCCACAGAAGCCTTCCACATCAATTTCCAGAGTTTCGTTACTAGATTACTGTCCTTTATAGAGTTGTTCCTATGGTGCTGCATTTATTTAAGCCGGTATTTCTCAAATCATTAATTACTTATGTTAGGTATTTATATGGCGTTCCCCGCATTAACAGAGTATCTGACTGAGCATGTCAAAGTCTTTAATGTACCTATCTTCACAATGCTGCTGCAAGTTAAGGAAGTAACTGAGGCACTGATAGGCTTAATGCCTGGGCCCAGGTTACACAAGAAGATTGTGGTGGAGCAAGGACTTGAATTTAGGTCTTCTAAATCCTAGGTGAGTGCCTTAACCCCTGGACTACCCTTCCACTCCTTACAGCAGTGCCAAGCAGCTCCAATGTGGTAGGTGCCGTATGCACATAAAGTAAAAAACAGTCCATGCCACCAAGATTTTACAATCTCAATGAACAAAGGAAGGGTTATTATTCCCATTTTACAGGTGGAGGCCTGAGGTGCACAGAGACTGAGTTGTCCATGGTCACACAGCAGTATGTGGCAGAGGTGGGAACTGAAGCCAGATTTCCTGAGTCCCATGCCAGAGCTTTAATCACAACATCATTCCTCCTCACACTGTTTGTTGAGACCTCTCCAAAGCGGGTCTCCAGGCAGGTGAGGGATTTTCCATTGTAAACATTCAAAAATGAGAATTTTCTAGTGATCCCTTGGGAAAGTCAACATTACCTACAGTTAGCACATAGGACTATCTGAGATACTGCAGATATTTCCTGCTTCGCTCACACAGAAGTAACATGGTATCTGATGGTACATGCTGAGCACAGTATCGCTTCTGTTATGGAAGACGAGCATGTGCTACAATGATGTAGTCTAAGAGGGAGCATGCATGCTGCTTGCCAGCCTGATTGTTGAATCAGTTAGGGGATATAAGCAGCAGGTGAACACATGTTAGCGCTGCAGTTCTTACCCTTCAGCCCAAGGTAATGAAAGGATCCTTGCTACTCCACTCATCCACTTGCTTTCCAGTGTGTCTGTCCCCCTCGTTTTAACTTTTTTGAATGCTTTTTAACTCGGGTCTCCCACACTTCAGGAGAGTGCAGTATCCCCTGTCCTATAGCATAGCCTGGTATAGGCCTTTCTCACTCACTCCTATGGAGGCTGTTACACTTTGCATACATAATTATACAGTCATTGGGCCAGAGAGAGGGAGTGACCTTATAGCCAAGCGGGTAGGACACTCTCCTGCAATGTGAGAAACCCAAGCTCAAATCCCTGCTCCAATTATTATTGAATTATACGTCAGGCAGAGGGGAGTCCTGAACGCAGGTCTCCCATATACTGGGATAAAACTTATACGTAGGCTTAGCAGAATTCAATTTTTATAACTTTGATGGATAATATCGATGGTTATTTTTAAGCCTTTTAAAGATTTTTTTTATTGATTTAAATTTTTCACATTTGTGCAAAAATTATGGGTTTTAAGCTTGTTTTTAATTTTTATCAATTTAATTTTCACAGTTGTGGGAAATTATGGGGTGTGTCACACAATACTTCTTTAATGTCAGCAGACACTGAGATTCAACAAGAAAGCTTTATGACTGTTCAAACACAACTTCACATGTCACAACATACAAAAAGAAATCTCTTCAAATCAAAACTCTAATGAGTTCTCAAGCAGCATATTTCTTGCTTTGCCTATTGGAAATTTTAATTACAGATGGAAATATTTTTACATCAGTTTGTGGGCGTATGGTGAAATCAATGTTTACCGACAAAAATCTAACCCTTCCAAGCCTGCTTATAAGGAAGACACTAACTTCTTCTCCAATCCCCTCCCCACTCTGTAAATCTAGCCTCTTATAAACTCCCCAAAATAAAATGTTTTGTGTCGAATGAAATGTTTGTTCGACCTGATTCCCCTACATTTTTTCCAGAATCTTCAAATTCAGTTAAATCTGAGCCAAAATATTAATTATTTTTTTCCATTTTTGGGAACTGCCAGGGAACTGAAACATCAATTATTCACCCAACTCTATTTGCATCAATGATATCAACTATTAGTTTAAAGAACACATCAGGCTGATGTGAGCTGGCATAAAGGACACAGAGGACACAAAAGCAAAGGAACTTACAGCTTTCAGGATCCCTACTGCATCCTGCTGAAGCCAGGTTGGGTAAACAACTTCATCATTCAGAATGGCTTCAAAGAGGTCATCTTCATTCTCTGCTTCAAAAGGGGCATGGCCACATAGCATCTCGTACAGCAGCACCCCCATAGCCCACCAGTCTACATCAGGACCATAGAGCATCTCCTGCAGAATCTACAATGGGGATGAGGAAGGGGGATAAATATTACTCACTGGGCTTAACCATTGTTTTTCTAAGTGGGGGAGAAAATGGAATATTAATGTGAACAAAACATATCACCGCATATTAACTAAGAGTATTCTCTTCTGTGCTTGCCATTCCTCCTTTCTCAGAGCCCCTCTGTGATGTACATGTCCAGCTGGCAACCCGTTGATTTACATCTCCAATAAACAAGGGGTCTGCCAGCTGAACTCACTTACCAGACGTGCTTCGGAACAGACTCTTTAAAATAATGTGCTGAGCAGGAGCTGAAAAGTTTTTCAATCAAATTGTTCTAGAGAGGTGGATCAGCTGGGTCTGTGGCTTGAGCCTCTTCACTCCCCTTTGCCTCCCAGAAGGAAAGGCTTACATGGTTCCAAAAACACATTTCCAGCTCAAGGAGGGAAGGGGTGTGAGAGCAAAAGAAGGCATGAGTGTGAGGAGTGGGGCAGAGGAAGCATGACCACAGAGCATAAATCCAGCAGCGTAACGGAAGCACCTACAGGATCTGGCAGGATCTGGAGGGAAGGTGCTTCTTAAAGCTGTGTTTATTCATTTTAAAATTAGACAGATGAATGACAAGGGGGGGGGGGGGACGGGACACAGACAGAGGTAGAGAAGGGAATTGGGGAATGAGGGAGACAGCAGCCTGCTTTCAACCACACTGGGATGGTACCTGTGCCATTTGCTGTAACCAGCATTTTGGCAGCTACAGTCTGGCATCTATGTTTTTCAAGATGCATTTTCTTTTCCCCCAGGGGAGCTGATGCCCCTGTATCAGCCCATAACAATCTGAAGATTTGTTTAGCCTTCACTAGCCCATGGGGCTGTAAATCTCAGTGCGTTTCTGAGACCAAACTTTCCACCTGTCAGCCCCATAAGATGCAGCCAAATTAAGTGGAGATCTCATTGCGTTGCTTTTAAACCAGACCTACTAACAGCTCAATGGATTTTCCAATGAAGAAGGGTTTCCTGTACCTCAGGAGCAATGTAATCCGGTGTGCCACAAAACGTTGCTGTAGTGATTCCATTGCGAATCCCCTCTTTGCACATGCCAAAATCTGCCAACTTGCAGTGGCCCTCGTGATCCAACAACACATTATCCAGCTTCAGATCCCTGCAATAACAACAACAATTATTACTGTTATTATTTCAATTGCTGCATAGTGGGAGCTGTACAAATCCAAACGAAGGCACAGTCCCTACTCTCCAGAGCTTAAAATAAAACCTGGACAAACATGTATCGCTGGACCCAGCGGCCAACTGCACCATCATCTTTTGAAAAAACAAACGGTGTGCATGAATTTGGCACTTGTGGAAGGGAGGAACTAATAATGTTGAGCTGAGCCAGATTTAATGTGGTCAGGTTTTGTATGAACTTCCCCACGTGGCTTTCCTAAAGCACCACAAGTCTGGCCTGCAGAACGCCCTGCTAATTCAGTTTTGAGATGCGTTCGAGCAGAGTGATAGTTCTACATACACAAAGGCCTAAATGTTCTTAGTTGCCCTGATTTCAGTGAGGTTGCACAGTGAGGTTGTATCCAAGAGGAGGATTTGCTGCCAAGAATCCTGTTATTATTTATGATTTCTTATCCCATCCCCACGTTATTGTCAAAATGTCCAGCGGCTGCACCCAATAGAATAGGAACATAGGAAATATGCACTTTCCAGTTCACCACCTATCGGGATGGAAGCCCATAGTTTAAGCTAAGTCCAAGAAACAGAGAATCTAGAGGATCAAGCAGTGTAGGAAGCTTGTCAGCAGCTTGACCTTGAGATGGCCCCAGGGAATATTCCACAGTCATAAGTACAGTCAGGAGCATGGCCAGATAGCACTGGAGCCATCTGCAGACCCAGGCAATGCTTTCCTAAAAATATATTCCAGCTCTTGGCATCTGGCCCCTTCAGCTGTCAAGCTTATCCTGCGCACACTCGCAGATGGGGGGAAGCAACCACTGTCACAGAGCTGCCTCAGTGACATTAACATCAACAGCAGGACGCCTGTGTACATGCTAGGAATGGGCTCTGTTTCCTCTTCCTGGGTCTTGGGGAAAAGATATGTGACTTGGCCTCTCGAACATATTCTGCTTGCCAAGCATTCTGTCAGATACACCAGTGCCTTCCTGGTGTGGTACAACCCAAACGTTCTGGTCTGGTCCCAGAGCAGACACACTAGCTCTGAGCTGGACAGACATTCTGGGTATCTAACGTAGGAACTCATATGGCCCCCCATTGCCATGGCATCTAGGCACCTCACAGCACTCCAAGGAGTTAGAGCAGGGCTATTACCCCATTTTACCCAGGCACAGAGAGACTAAGGCACAGGAAGCCTATGTCAAAGAAGGGACTAGAACCCAGGTCCCCGGCTAGCATTCTAACCATTGGGCCACCATTCTTCTCTACTACGGTGCCCTGAAAATGAGAAGGCCAGTTATCCCACTCTGTCTCAGAAGTCCTATAACCAGAACCACCACAGGAAACATCTCTTAAACTACTGTTGAGTCACCACAGAGTTTATTATTATTTCTATTACAGTGGAGCAATTGGTCTCGCTGTGCTAGGCAACCGTGTTAGTAAGAGTCAGGTCCTGCCCCAAAGAGCTTACAAATAGACAAGAGAGTGGGAGAAAGGAAAAATAATTATCCCTATTTGGCTGATGGCGAACTGTGGTGCAGAAAGATTAAGTCACTTGCCCAAGGTCACCAGAGCCAGGAATGAACCCTGATCTCCTGAGTTACACTACAGCGTTTGCTCTGGATGGGATGCAAGCAAGTAGCAGAGTTTTTCTTTTTAAAATGAAAAATGGTCATAAAGCCTTATGGGCCAAAACCAACCCTGGAAGGGATTAGGAGGACACAGAGACATATTACGTGTGTTGGGTCATGACAACCTTGCAGTGTGGTTTAAAGAGTGGTTTACAGGTAGAGTTCCTGGAATTCTGCTATGCGCTACTGGTACATCAGGAAACCTCTCCAAGCATAAAGGCAAGCCCTGTTTTCCAGAAATTTGCAGGAAAGTGGTTAAAACAGCAGATTATTCTTTATATCCCGTAAAATCCTTGTTGGTTCTAGGCAAGACTGGCTTGAGGGCCACTACAAATATGCAGGTGGGCAAGGCATTTTGATGAATAGGTGAATGCCTTGGAGATACCCCAAATAAAATCCAAGTGGTTGTAGATTCACTATTTACTACGTTTCTTGGAAACAGCTTGAATGGAAACTCTCTACTTAGGTTCAGGCAAGATAGATACATGAGAGAGGGAGGGAGAAACCAGGTACAGCCACAGTCCTTGAAGGCTTTAGTCCCTATCAGAGGCTGTGAGGTTTAAGCAAGCTTCAGGCTTCATAGTGGAGCTGCAACACCGGGGTCTGTTTTGCCTGGAAGTCATGTCTAGAATCTCCACTGCCTCCCATCCAATGAGCTACAGCAGCCCTGGGCTCCCTGTTAACTGGGCAATACAATATGATCATTAGAGCACCAATATGAAAGGAGCATTTGCAGGTGCAAGCTCATTGTGCCCCCTAAAGGAATCTCTGTTTGTGTAATTCCCATTAAATTTAAACCAGCTGCTGCCCACTCACGTTCTGGAAGCAAGTACAGTTTTAACCATATCAAAGCAAAGCTCCAGCCTGGGGGCTTCTCAGGCTTCCATATTAATCCTGTTAATAACGTCTGTCCCACACTGCAACACGGTGGACATTTGCACCTACTGGCATCTTTTTAAGTGATGTGAAATCTAAAGCTCACATTTTATTATTTCATGTGGCCCAGAATGGGGTATTAATTGAGCCTTGTTTGGTCACAAGATGCTCCAAGTTTGGCTCCCAATATAGGATATGCCCAAAAGGGTTTATTTCACTCTTCACTAACCCTATCCGCAGTCAGTGGTTTTCTCAAGTGATGTCAATGGTATTAATCTGTATACTTGCTGCTTTGCATTCACTGGTCCTACTGTTCTTTATGCCAAATGAACCAATGAGGTCAAATTAAAAAAACCAGGATTCTAAAGTTTTACAAGGCGCTCTTCAGTTCAGCAGCAAGAACTCCAGGAAGCTGATGAAATTGGAAAGTAGCCCACTCACAAAGTCAGATTTACCTCAGATTCCCTTAACGCTTGCATTTTCCAGTCAACATTTTTAGTACTGTCATGCAGCAATAAAGGGAGGGATATTTTCGAAGGTCATTATGCAGTTGTTATGCTGTTATTCTGAGGTCATGCAGTACTGATGCAATCATTTTGCAGGCAAACTCCTACTGGAATAAGGACTTTATGCATACAAAGGAATGAAGCATTTGTCTCTACATGTAGTTACAGTGTGTCAGTTTAACGCATCCTTTTATTTTAGGCATGGAAGAAGTGACAAAAAGGGAGCTGTTCTAGCCTCTTGCATCAGAACACATGCATTTGCTATGTTGGCAGTTGTGACGGGGCAAGGCCAGATGTCTATAGAAAAGTAGTGGGAGATAGATATATTAGCTCCAGGCTAAACAAATCCCTGGTACCAGGATAAGTGAAATGGCAGCTGCTCCAGGTCAATTAAGACACCTGGGGCCAATTAAGAACTTTCCAGAAGGCAGGGAGAATGCTAGGTTGATTGGGACACCTGAAGCCAATCAGGGGCTGGCTGAAACTAGTTAAAAGCCTCCCAATCAGTCAGGTGGGTGTGCATGTCAGGAGCTGTGGGAGGGAGTTGTGCTGTTGGAGAGGCTGAGTAGTACACACCATATCAGGCGCAAGGAAGGAGGCCCTGAGGTAAGGGTGAAGTGGAGCTTGAGGAAGTGCGGGCTGCTGTGGGGGAAGTAGCCCAGGGAATTGTACATGTCATGTTTCTAAAAGGTCAGCTACCATAGCTGATACTATTAGGGTCCCTGGCCAGAGCCCGGAGTAGAGGGTGGGCCTGGGCCCTCCCCCCTTTGCCCCCTGATTAATCACTGAGACTGGGAGACAACAGAGACCGTGCAAGGAAGGATAACTTCTCCTCACCTCCCTTGCTGGCTTATGATGAAAATGGCTCAGTAGACTGTGACCCTTGTCTCTAGAGAGAGAAGGGTTACGTGGAGGGTCACAGTGAGCCTCTGAGGCTAGCGAAATCCGCCAGGAAATGCAGGACCCACGGAGGCAAGGACAGAGCTTTGTCACACAGATTAAAGATCAAAATTTTTCCAGAAGAAATGTACAACTTGCCTGGTTCCCTCTGCAATATTTGCACATTTTGGCTTCCTCTGCACTACTGGGAGTTTTGCCATGGTGAACATAGAGTCCAGAACAGCCTTTGGAGTTGATCCTGCTGAAAAGTATCTTGAAAGGGCTTTCAGTTTATCACCTAAATCACTCGCATCAATATCTCACATGTCATCATGTGTCAACACTGTCTCTAGTGCCCTGTATTGCTGGTGTAGGTCTTCTTCAGGTATAGTGAGGAGTTTTGGAATATCATACAACATCCCAAATATACTGCTATGTTCCTTGAGCTGCATGAAATGTTCTTCAATTGTCTGTATTGCACAATCTAGCACCTGGTTAAAAATTCAACTTTGAATTGTTGTTTGGGGTCTCTTATGGGATCATCCCATGCCTCGTAATCAAAATGTCGTCTTCTTCGGTGACTCTTGTATTCTTGAATGGGTGGGAAAATAGCTTCAGTGTGAAGTTCCTCTGCTAAATTCTGAGCACTCTTCAGAACGTTTTGAAATCCCTCAGCTGACCCATAAGACTGTAGGTATGACTTTGCTTTGTCCAGTTGTTCCATTGCTCCAGATATATCAAGGTCAACACCTTGGAGTCTCTTGCTTACAACACTTATTTCAAACAGCATGTCATGTCTCAACACTAAGCCACACAGAAATTTGAAGTTATGTAAATTTCTGGTGATTCCATTTCCCTCTGCCACTGTTCTCCCACGAACATTTCCTGTCATAGCATTATCCTCCATAATGGCAACTATGGCATCATCTATCTTCCCAATTTGGTGTTTGATGGGCTTTATCGCCTCCACTTGACTTTCCCATCGTGTGGCACTCAGTGGTTTCAGTGTCAGAGAGGATGTTCCCAGATGTTGCGGAGAAAAATACATAGATGCTTTGAATTACATTAAAAAATTCAGTAGCCTCACTAGAAGCTGATGCTGCATCACTGATCACCAAGTTCAATGAATGAGAACTGCATGGGACAAAAAAAGCTCGAGGGTTTAACTCTCAGATCCGTGTCTGTACTCCTCTGTTCTTTCCTCTCATGTTGGCACCATTATCGTAGTCCTGACCTCTCATGTCAGGTATCACAATTCCTGTATCTTCCAGCTTTTTAAGAAGCACATTTGTCATAGCAGCTCCTGTGGTATCATAAATGTCAATACATTCTAGAAGATGCTCTCTGACCGTCACCATTGCAGGGACATTTTCACTAGGTTCTGTTGTTGTTACAAAACACACCATTAAAGTCATTTGTTCCGTATGGCTGATGTCAGGTGTGCAGTCCAGAATAACAGAGTAATATCTTGCTGACTTCAGATCTGCCACAATCTTCTGTTTGACTTTTCTTGCCAGTAACTGTATGATTTCATTTTGAATTGTTTTTCCAAGGTAGTGGTGTGTGTACATTTCTTGGGTGGTGATTCTTCTTAGATGCTCCTGGAGTACAGCATCAAACTCAGCCATCAGCCCCACAATTTTAAGGAAGTTTCCATTGTTTGGCACATACAGCTGATCTGAAGTGTCAAGCAGTGCTAGGTTTTGGGTAGCAAGCATTCTCACAATGGCAGTGAGCCTTTTCAGAACATTTTGCCAGTAAAGAGACTCTGATGCAATCTTCTCTTGATGCTCATCATCTATGGTGGCCTTTAACCTTAGTCTCATCTCAAGCTCTTTCCACCTATGGAATGCTCTCTGGAGATTTGCTGCCTTCTCATGGCATGCCACATTTCTAGCCAGATTTTTCCAGTCCTTTGTTTCTGTAGAACCCAATGTGGCTGGAACATTAGACTGGAAGAGTTTGCAACAAAAACAGCATGCAGCATTCTGGGTTTTTGAGTACATAAGCCATAGCCTCTCCACTTTGTCACCATTGGGGATTTCACGCCAGTAATGTGTTGGATGGAAACTTCTATTTTCATTGTCTTTGGGGTACATGAAGTTTTTCACTTGCTGTGGCCCATGCAGTACAAGGAAGTCCCTCAGGCTACTGCTCAAGTGGGTCCACAATCCTGGATCATCTAGACTTAAGGAAGTAAACTCAGCAGGAGCTGTTTCTTGTACCTCCACCACACTCTTCTCTGATCTACCCTTTTCTTCAGGAATGTGCATGGTTACATCCATTTGAGATGGAGATATGGATGCTGCAGTAGCTGCCAGGTCACCTGCACTCTAACTGGAAGATCAGGCATCTCCTCACCACTCACATCCTCACTGGGGCAGGAAGGCTCACTGTGAACATTTGTGTCTATGTATCTCAGGAGAGTTCCTTCCTGCTTAGATAGAAAAGCTTCCTTTGCTTTCTTTCTTTTTCTGAATGCTGCTCCAGTGGGGCTGTCAAGGTTCCTTCCCCACTCTGAACTCTAGGGTACAGATGTGGGGACCTGCATGAAAGACCCCCTAAACTTATTCTTACCAGCTTAGGTTAAAAAACTTCCTCAAGGTAGAAACTTTGCCTTGTCCTTGAACCCTATGCTGCCACCACCAAGCGTGTTAAATGAAGAACAGGGAAAGAGCCCACTTGGAGACATCTTCCCCAAAAATATCCCCCCAAGCCCTACACCCCCTTTCCTGGGGAAGGCTTGATAAAAATCCTCACCAATTTGTACAGGTGAACACAGACCCAAACCCTTGGATTTTAAGAACAATGAAAAATCAATCAGGTTCTTAAAAGAAGAATTTTAATTAAAGAAAAGGTAAAAGAATCACCTCTGTAAAAATCAGGATGGTAAATACCTTACAGGGTAATCAGGTTCAAAACAGAGAATCCCTCTAGGCAAAACCTTAAGTTACAAAAAGACACAAAAACAGGAATATACATTTCATTCAGCACAGCCTATTTTACCAGCCATTAAACAAAAGGAAATCTAATGCATTTCTAGCTAGATTACTTACTAACTTTTTACAGGAGTTCTGAGCTGCATTCTTGATCTGTTCCCGGCAAAAGCATCACACAAACAGACCCTTTCTTCCCCCGCTCCAACTTTGAAAGTATCTTGTCTCCTCATTGGTCATTTTGGTCAGGTGCCAGCGAGGTTATCTTAGCTTCTTAATCCTTTACATGTGAAAGGGTTTTGCCTCTGGCCAGGAGAGATTTTATAGCTGAGGTAAATGGAAAAACTCCCCTGGGCTTTGGATCAGGCCTCAAGCGATCCTTTACCTGATGGTATTTCATTAATGGTATTTGCAAACCCATAACTTGAAATCATGGAGAAATCATTACTGAGTAATCATTTTTCTGAGAGGAAAAATCTCACCTCTTCCAGATTTTTTCCAATAATAAGGCATGCACGTGGTCATGAATATTTTTATAACCAGGAATTACCTATCACACTGCATCATGAGAATGCTTTGCAAATGTCTAGAGCACCAGTAAAGCTGAGTAAGCATCAGCAAACAGTAGCAAATGGTGTCTAAGGAAGATTTCTGCACCTGTTACGCTGGAATGCAGATAGAAAAACCAGTCTGAGCTGCTGTTCTTTTGGTCAGGTGCCAGCGAGGTTATCTTAGCTTCTTAACCCTTTACAGGTGAAAGGGTTTTGCCTCTGGCCAGGAGGGATTTTATAGCACTGTATACAGAAGGGTGGGTACCCTTCCCTTTATATTTATGACAGGGGCGTTTTCTTCTTTCACTCATGACTGTTGTTCTGTGCCAGCTATTTTTGTCAATGTTACCACATCACTAGGTTTAGAGAGAGATTGAAATCACAAATGGAAAACCAGGGTATTGATTTGTGAAAAAGGAAGCCACAAAATGGAGATGAGAAATAGATGCAACTGTTTTTAACATAAGAAAAACAGCTTGCAAGTTTCAGGTCTGCAAAATAAAAGACAGAATTATCACTATCTTTCAGCTTTGGATGCTTGCTATAAATCTACTGTTGTGGAACTTTAAAGAGAAAAATCAGCAGAGCCAGAACAATTCTGTCATGAGAAACAGTACATATGGTGTACACAGAGCTCAGAGAAGGAACACTTTCTTTTTGGCACAGAGACAAACGGAATACTGAAGGTGACACATTAGGCTGATTAGCTAAAGAAATCCAGTACCCATACTGCCATTTATGGCCACAGTATTCTTGCCTGGCCCAAGTTTAGAAGGTTGGAATTGTTATAGCTCTGTGCTTCCAGAACATGATCCCAAAACTTTGTCAAGATTTAACTTCAGCCTTCTCTGCTACTTTCCCTTATTTAAAATACGAAACAACGGATATTGTAGGTATGTGCACAGTCCTCCTGATCTTTGAAAATGAAGCATCAAAATAAAGCTTTCAGTTTGCGAAACATTAGCTCACCAACCCCCAGTTTTCTAGATAAATGTTCTGTTTGTTGAGTGAGTGAAATGCTCTATCTAGTTTCCAAGTGGCTGTTAAAAGCCCCTGTAGTGTACGAGCAAATTCGGTTTCAGATCACTAGTGCACTGAATGTGATGGCTGGTCCAACGTAACTATGGAATATGGAATGGTTTGCAACTTTAAATACGATAAAACCAGAACGAAATGAAGGATGTGCCTTCATGTGGTGTCATGGCTCCTTAAAAATAAACACAACTTAAAAAAAGGAGGAGTTAAATGTAATGATGTGTACATTAAACTTAATGTAAAGATTGTCAATGAAATGCCCTGTTTGTTGTAGTGATAGCAGACAGCCATTTTGAAATGCTTGCCAGACCTTAGGATAAAGGAATGAGGAACATTACTGTGAAGGCTCCAACCTAGACCTCCACATTTCTCCTGAATACTAGCATAGCAAATGGTAATTTAATATACAGTGAAGTCAGAGAGTCAAATCCAGACCTTGTATAAGTGAGTTTAACTCCATTAAAAATGTACACCAGCACTCATATAGAGCCAGATGCTGGCAGGTAGCTACTTGCTTTTGACAGAGTCTGGGTAGAGTTGTGGGGAGGGAGAGAAGGCCCTTTGGGAGGGACAGTCCCTGTGCAGCTCCTCCTGTGGGCACGGGGAGTGCGCACACTGCTCCATTCCATGGGATTTTACAGCCCGCTCCCCCATAGCACAGCCTGTCAGCTTCAGAGGCCAGCGCTGGGAAAGAAGCAGGTGATAGGGGGAGAAGAGAGCCATGGGATGGCCCCATCTTTTCTCCACCCCCTCTTTGATGTATCTTATGCCCTCAGGAGTGTATGGGTTTGTGTTGGGAAAGAGAGGCGTGTGTGAGTGTGAGAGAGACACAGAGAGAAAAGGCTCCTTGCCTTTCATTCCCCTACTTGTGCACCTTTGCATGGTCCAGGGACCATCAGATTTATGTTGTTTTATGTACCCAATTGGATAAATCTCATTTAGCTTTAGAATTAGTTCCTGCTGTGTCTGTTGAGCTATATGAAACAGTATCTTCACATCTAGAAATATTATTCCACGTAATCTTAAAGACAACTAGCACTTCGAGCGCACAGATAAGTTTTTGCAAGCTGTCTGTCCAGGCCATGCCAATGCTATTCACTTTTCAACAGATCCTGGACTAGAACATAGGAGCTCCTGGCTCACAGTTTTGCCCTCACATCACTTGATACTGCTGCCTTGTATCTTGTATCTGTATGCACCTGCAAATTAACTACACAACAGCACCTGTAAGACCCAGAAGGCTTGGCTTCCCAGGATGGTGTTTACAAAGACGCAATGCCCAAGAGGCTGACTGCAGGAATAATACATGAAGGGATGCAAACACTGATCAGACTTTTCCTGCTTCAGAGACCTCTCTGCATTCATTTTAAAACCCTGCTTCACCATCTCAGCCCCGTTTAGACAGTCTAATTGCTCAGAAGAGCTTCCTAGGGAAGATAACTATTTTTAATATGGCTTCATTTTTACTGAGCCGAATGAGGCCTGATTCAGCTCCCAATTAAATTTGAGCTGGTAGGATAGAAAATACAGCCACTGACAAAACCTGGCACATCACAGTATATAATCACAAAGCTTCCTTGATGCTACTGGGCCTGAGAGATGCAGAACCAATGGGGAGCAGTGGGTGTTCTACACCTTTCAGGATTAAGTCCACCAATAAAAGCTGCACTCTTATTTTACCAATGGCGGCTACTAGATGGTGTAACGACAGTTTCAAAAAGCGGCCTTAAAAGAACTGAACTACTCTGGTTTATGAAATTGGGCAGCAGAAAAACATTACTGCTGAAGCACAGATGCTGCTAGAGATTGCTACGTTTGGGCAACCCCAACGATCCATCCTTACGTCCATACATAGCACTTTAGCACACATTTACTTGCTGCACTTTTTCATGGTAATCTCCTCAGGAAGGAGAAAGAAAGGAGTTACACTTGAGGCATTTCCCAGAATTCCAATGAAAATATTCTCTCATTTACTATGCAGAGGAAAGCCACGGAAAAAAGTCATTATTTCAAGTTCATAGTATGTATGCTGTACACATCCTGTCTGGATCCTGAGCCACTGGACTGACAGCCTTGACCTGGAATTTGCTGGCCCAGGCAATGCCATTTACCTAACAGTGCTTCTATTTTATGCTTGCCAAAATAATTTAAAAAAAACCACTCCATCCTCCTGCCTGAAATCGTCATAGTAGGTGCACGGTAAGCATCAGCCATAAATATACCAACGAGAGTAAGATGAAGATTCATGACTGATGGTGCCAAGAGAGAAAGAGGGCGAGAGATTAAGAAGCATTAGCTGGTTAGGTCACTGTGACCAAAATAGACCCACACTGAATCCTGGATAATAAAAATGAAATTAAAATGAAACAGCACTTGTGCCAGCTGTACATCTGGGAGTGATGAGGTGGATGAACTACCTGACAAGATGAATGATTAAGCCCAGTTATAACCAGTTGTTCAGTATCAATCCACAGCCCACCTAGTCGTTAGTATCTGCTAAAAGGCCCAGCTGGAGCTCTGTCCTGATAGAATTAGAGCTGGTTTATTGAAAAGGATTCTGATTGCACCGAGGGGAGACAGAAATGGCCCCTTTTTGCCTGAGCCTGCCATTTTGAAACTAGAGGATGGCTCAAGTCAAAGCATCTCTTTCTGCTGCCTAGTTACTAATCTCACAACTGCCTGTGAAATCTACCTTCCCCAGGTCCAGAGTAACAGATGGAATATTTCATTTCTGGAAGAAGCAGAAAACAGTTGGCAGAGTTGATCTGGATCATGTGTGCTGATTGCTGCTGGGAACAGCCCAGACAGCAAACTAACCTGTACCAATATTTGTAATGCCTAATAGGGTTTTGTGGGGAAGGAGAAAATCCTGAACTGAACCTAAATGTCTGGCCAAACAAACAGGTCTCTCCACACTCATAGAATATACACCTGCAGTCGTCACTTCCCCAGCCCACTCAAATCAGTGCAAAGACTTCCATTGACCCTGGTGGGCTTGGATCAGGCCCTTAAACAAGAACACCCAAACATTACTGAGGCTCTGATATACTTATAAAGACTTCAGAGAGACAAAGTGGGTGTTGTAATACTTTTATTGGACCAACATCTGTTGATGAAAGAGACAAGCATTCGAGAACAGAGCTCTTCAGACCTTCCTCAGAGCTAAAGAAAAGCTCTGTGTAAGCTCAAAAGCTTGTCTCTTTCAACAGAAGTTGGTCCAATAAAAGATATTATCTCACCCAACCTATTCTCTCTAACATCCTAGGATCAACAAACACTGCAAGCTCTCAAGGCTTCAGGCTGTTTCGTAGCACTTCCTCTGCTACCCCTTTCTATATAGCAGCAGGAAACCAGATGGTAAATTATGAAATATTCTGGGTGCAGGGATTTTCAAACATACTCAGCTTTGGCCTGTTTCCACTGAAGCCAATGGGACTTTACTACTAACTTCAGTAGGTGCAGCGTCAGGCTAAACACTCAGTATTTCTGAAAATCCTCCCTCCCCTTTGTGTATAGCTTCTGTTTACATTAGGAAGAACAGGCTCCAGGATATATTCTCGCTGGCTACAGAGCAACACATTGGGGGCATAATGCACTTATGGTACGTCTACACAGCAAAACAAAACAACCAATCCCCTCCCCAGTAGCAAGTTTCAGAGCTTGGGTTAACCAATTCAGGCTTGTAGGGCTTGTGCTGTGAGGCTAAAACTAGCAGTGTAGACATTCGAGCTTGGGCTGGAGTTCAGGCTCCGAGACCTTCCCCCTTCGCTGAGTTTCCAAGCTGGGCTCCAGACCCAGCCTGACTGTCTCCACTGAGACCCTGTCGCAAAAGCCCGAGTCTGTTGAGACTCGCTGCTGCTGTGTAGACACACAAATATTTTAAAATATTTACTGGGGGAACCTGTCTTCAGATCCAGTTACAATAAAAGCCAAGACCAGCATCGGCATTATCGGTACTCTCTCTTTTAGGACTCTGTGGAAGCTGTGGCTAAACAAAAAAAACCAAACAAACTCTTCTGAGCTCTCTCTTGCCACAAAAATTGCTTAAAATCCATTAGTGAACTCAAATGGAGATATATTTGTCAGAGCCTAGAAGATGGGATGTTGTCCAACGTTTTAGCTTCTCCTTTAACATGGATTATTATTGCTATTCACTCATTAATGGTGATTCACTCCACCCCCACGCGAGTTGCAAGTATCCTGGCTTTTTATGGGTGGAACAAAGCAAGATGAAATTCACCCCACCCACCGCAGTGCCAGGACGCTGGGCTACTATGCAGCCCATCCTACATCTATAGGAATGCCTGCCCAGCTGCTCAGGCAGCCCGCACGTAGCTGGGCAACTGGCTTTGCGTCAGCCCTCCACATTGAGGCAGATTTCACTCTGCTTGCCCAAAAATGCCACACAGACAAGAGATGCCAGTCCTGAAGAGCCTTGATTCTAAATGCCACACCAATTAAGCAAAGTAGCGATGCGGAGTTGGCACCAAGGGAAAAGGTTACGTGACAAAGGTGGTTTGAACAACTGGCTGTTTTAGAAATAGATTAAATAGGTATAATAAATAGGTGAATCATTCAATAAAACAAAGCTGTCTTGGCTGACCCTCCCTCCCCTTTGTAGGAATTGTAGTGGAGGTGGGTCTTGAAGCAGGACTTGATGAGGAGAGGGTGATGTATGGGGAATGTATGTCTTTACACGGACCATGATTTGTCCCTCTAGTAATAGGAACAGCAGATAGGGCCTATAAGGCAATACTGGGACTGGTGATTAACTGTGGTATGCAGTGAAGACGGGGATTTTGAAGGTACCATCCATGAGTAACATGCGCCTGCCTGCCAGCTCATCCTGAGTCAATAATTGGAGGTTCATCTACTAGGTTCACATTTTTTCCCCCTAGAACAGAGGTGGGCAAACTACGGCCCACGGGACCCTCCTGTCCGGCCCCTGAGCTCCTGGCCCGGGAGTCTAGCCCCCAGCCCCTCCCCCGCTGTTCCCCCTCCCCCGCAGCCTCAGCTCACTGTGCCGCCAGTGCCATGCTCTGGGCAGGGGGGCGGCGAGCTGCTGGGGAGTGCAGCTGCAGAGCCCGGCACGTGGCTGGCTCCAGCCGGGCAGCATGGCTGTAGCGCCGCCAGCCACCGGTGTTCCAGGCAGCGCGATAAGGGGGCGGGGGAGAGGGTTTGGTTAGAGGGCAGGGGAGTTCGGGGTGGTGGTCAGGGGGTGGGGGTGTGGATAGGGGTGGGGGTGGTCAGAGGGCAGGGAACAGATGGGTTGAATGGGGGCAGGGGTCCCGGGGGGGCAGTCAGGAATGAGAGGGGGGGGTTGGATGGGGCGGCGGGGGGTAGTCAGGGGCAGGGGTTCCGGGGGCAGTCAGGGGATGGGGGGGTGGATGGGGTAGGAGTCCCAGGAGGCAGATAGGGGTTGGAGGCCGGGCCACACCCCTCTCCCTTAACCAGCCCTCCATACAATTTCCGAAACCCAATGAGGCCCTCAGGCCGTCAGTTTGCCCGCCCCTGCCCTAGAACTAGACCTTTTTGATTAACAGAGGGTAACTGTGAAGGTCTACTCACTCACTCCTCACCAGATTGAAACTGAGGGTCTACTGTTCTCAGACTAGACTATTTAAAACCAAGGAAGACCTAAATTTCAGATGAATCCTTCTTCCATATAGCCCTCGGTTGAGGACGTGCATTGAGGTGTTTGCACTGTGAGTCACTTTTCTTCACTCCAAAAATGTTTTATTTAAGCTTCTTTTAATCTACGGAGACAAGAAACAACAGGCAACACGGAAAGAAATCTTTGCTGGATGGTGTGACTGGAAAACGCCTGTCAAAATCTGAGATTACATATTCTACCCTCAAACCTCCCCTATTTTCACAATATAGAATTGCATAACCATAAACGTTTCCTATTATAATCTGAGGTTTGTCTCAATCTTAAAACAAGATTTTTCAAAGCACTTCTGATCTAGGATTGTTTGAGATACAGTGACCCAGGTCAGATCTAAAATGCACTGTACTTCACTCATGTACTGATTAACTGATTAAACTTTTAATGCACAACACTCAGAAGTCCTATTTTCCCCATCATTCTCCCGTTGCATGGCTGTGTTTATGTACAATGGCAACTGAGCGGCTCTTAAGTTCTGTACGCATAGCTATTGTCAGTAACAAGGACACCACATTGAACAGTACATTCAAGTGTTGGCACCAATAATACCATCCATTTGTGTTTGCTGTTTTCAGACACACTCCCTTTAATAATAAATTCAATGGCAACTAATCAAAGGCAATGGAAGCTAGTGGGAAGCTATGGGACACCTAAAAGGCACTGAATGTGAAACATTTTTGCTTTTAGCGTATATTCTGGAGGTCACTCATTCCACCACATAAGCTAATGAATAATCTGAATTATTAAGCGCAAGGAGCACTTGGCAAGAGCAAAGAATAGGGTGGTACTATGTTCCTGTCTCTGCATTTTGGAAAAACACCACACACACACTCTTATGAAGCCCATGCCTCCGCTCACAAGCAGAATCAACCATATTTCAAATCACAATTGGCTCTCAAACTTTTCCCACATTGAATCTAATCTTAAAACAGAGATCCTCTCTTTCCCTCCTGGCCCCACACCATGTCTGAGGCAACTACATCACCCAGTTACATGATAGCAATGTAATGGAGACAAGTGCATCATTTTGTCCTACTGAATGTGTCTAGGACTTCACAATCATTCGTACCAAATAGCCCTTTGTTACCTGAATCCTGCTGTGATGGGGTAGTCGGCCCCTTAAAGGCAGTAGTGCCTGATGATCAGCCCTCCCTGCCACATGGCATGGCCCTTTAAGGGTTTGAAAGGGCATATGGATAGAGAGGAAACAGTCCTGGGAATGAGTGGTGCATGGGAGGAAATCCTGTCACTTTATCTTTAGGGGCCCAGGGCCAGGAGCATTGCAGAGGGGCAAGGCTCCCCTCTCACCCAACCGATTGGGAATGAGCTGGGAGCGGGGGACTAGTTTATATCATAGCAGACACCAGCAGAAGGCTGCCAAATCTTATGAGCCCGAGGACTAAAGGGACCAGCTCAAGGAGAAGCTTCCTAATGTCCTATAGCCAGCTAAACTACAACCCAGCTCCAGCAGGAGAGCTGGGGATTCCTGGTTTAAGAAAAAGGATAATTGTCTGTATTATCCAGCTCCAAGAGCAGGGCAGGGGGCTCCTACCATAAGGAGACACACACAGACTGAGAGGTAACCCTAAGGGTTACAGAGATCAGAGAGTGAGCTTCAGAGGAACCCCAAAGGCCAGAAGAACGTTTTGTATATTTGGGACTTTTGTTATGGACTATTTTGTACAAGGTTTTATAAGAAACCAGCGCCAAAAAGGGTATTATTGAGGGTATCAAGAGGACCCAAAATGGAGTTACTGGCTTCCTGAGAGGGGAAACTGAGGCAGGGAGTGCCTGGAATGCCACACTTAGCCAGAAGGAGTACTCCAAAGCAGTCATGCCCTGTGACATGCTGTGCTGCTCTAATCAAATCATTCTGAAGTTGGTTCTATCCCCCCAAACTGAGCGTTTGCTATCCCTCACATTTTGGCTGTGTCAGCAAATAAGATCATGGTTGAATTGACTCCAAATAGAAAACTCTCAACAAAGAATTAAGCAGTAACATTTTATCTCCTGTGCAGCAACCCAAACGGGTTCCCAGGGAGATTCAGCCTGGACACTGACATGAATAGCTGACACTTTTGTAGGATGTTTGGAAGAGCGGCCTGCCTCTGTTGCTCATGTGGAAGTGCTCCCACAGACCCCATCATCCACATGCCATAGTCAGAGGCCCTTGCAATGCATGATAGGTTGCCTTGCCCAGCACTTTTAATTGCAACTTTCTCTCTCAAAGCAAAGTGCTCTGAAGGTTGAACACGGCAGAGTCCATACTGCATCTTCACAAGACAGAAAGCTAAATTTGGCACCTGGTCACCCGTGACTTGCTACTAAAACTTGCAGCCAAGGAAAGCTTCTTTCTGTCCTTAGTTGCACCCTGGTAGCTACAGCTCTTCCTAGCATTTCACTGGCAACTGTACTGACTTATATAGGTGGAAAAACTAAATAGAGAATCAAGCAGCTGCTGGTTTAATTTCTTCACCTTTAAAGAAAATGTTAAGACATAAAATTGGCTCTGGCCAGCTGCTCCAGACACCAGGAGGACTCTTTTTTAATGAGGTAGTTTTCAGCTATATGGGCATGGCTGCCATTAATCCTTCATGTTCTGGTCTCCTCTCCAATGGTGTTGCCACACACTTTCCTTACCTATACCTGTCACATGTGTTTCATACTGTCTGTGTTACCTAGCATGCTGTTTGGGGGAGTGATGGTGCCTCATGTGGTGTTTATAAAGCACCACACATCTATGCACTGCTCTGTAAATAAAATATTACACGACTCAATTTCCAAGCCCTTTATGCTCCTATTGTGAACTCCCTTCGTAGAGCTGGAAGCATTGCATATTGTGTCAATAGGGGCTTCCTGCTGGGAGGATTTTTATGACAGGCATTTAAATATCTCAAACAATAAAATTTCGTAAGTTGCTCTGAGACAGACTTTGGGTGCGCTACCGGCTCTCTCTGGAAATTTAAGTCAGCTTCTTTCCTCACCCACTCATGCCTTTCTCCTTGCCAGACTGCCACTCTTTCTCATGCTGAGTTGTACCTTACCTTACCACTAGTGAGTGGGGCTGTTTCTGGAGTGAGGTACTACTCCAGGGGAGAAAGACGGGCAAAAATCTCTCCCCACATGAATGCTATATTCTCTTGTGATTATTTTTCTACCACCCTTAACCCAGATCTGCAGCCAGTTTGAGTGGTATGGGCTGCATGTATATACACCATCTTCAGAGGAACCATGGAGGGGTTAAGCCCCTTCCCAGGGCTGAGAGGAAAAACCCAATCTGTAAACACTTTGCCTCAGAGGGAAGGCTTGCAGAAAAGGGCTGACAGCTGTGGCACCTCAAAGACTGAGCCAAGAGACATGACTCGGGAGCACCAGCACCACAGAAAGTTAGGGCGTTCGCTGGGATGAAGGTGCTCCTGTAGGAGGAGATTGGCACGTCCCTCTAGACAGGAGAGGAGCAATTTACCTCCCTTCCCCTCATGCAAGAGAGGCCTGGAATCATGCGACTTCCCTGCCAAGAGAGGAATCTTTATTGCTCAGCTATTTGTATTAGTCTGATCTTGATAAAAAGGGGAGTGTGTGAAAGACTAATTGACTCCCAGGAGGAAAACAGTCTGAGCTGCTAGACTGTTTGTGTGGATTGTTGGTTGTTTCCAGGCTGACTTAAATGGGTTAATGACTTCCATGTGCGCTGGGGGGGGGCGGGGGGGGGAAGGAGGCAGTGACCCAATGAAAACATAATCCCTACAGGCATCTGTTACTAAATTTGCCCTAGACATAAACCATCACTACAACCTCACAGTATTTACTCACCAGACCAGAGTTTGCTGTTCTTGCCTGTTTGAGGTAGCTCTACAAGGACAGGTTTCAGACTGGTCACCATGTTAGTCTGTATCAGCAAAAACAATGAGGAGTCCTTCTGGCACCTTAGAGACTAACAAATTTATTTGGGCATAAGCTTTCGTGGGCTATAACCCACTTCATCAGATGCATCTACAAGGACAGAATAAGGGAAGAGGCTGAGGCACATCTTGAGGTTTTTTTATCCAGCTGATAGGAATTCCCAAACCTCAGCAGTTTAAACAAACTTTTATGGTAGCTTGCTCAGAAAAAGCTCCATGTGACTTCGACATGGCAGGGAAATGAAGTGAAAGTCACTGAAAAAAATGTATGTGCAGAGAAAGAGCGTGCGCTTAAAGGCTTCTCTGGCTACAGGAAGAAGGGGCTATTTATAAATTATGTAATGCGTTAGGGGGTAGGTGGGTTCTTAATCGTGTGTGTTTGTTTCACTGTTAAAAGGACGTAGGTGGGTCTTGAAAAATCACACCCACAAAAAAGTGTTACAGAAGGTATGGACAGCCCCGAACCAACTGGATTGAAAAATCCCTGTAGAAAAAGCCTCCAGGACATTGCTTTAATTCTGTATTTGTTTACAGCAGTCCCACTGAAATCAGTGGGTCTATTTTCAGAGCAAGGTACTACTCAGGGGGAGTAAGAGTAAAGAATTGGGCCCTAAGCCAACGGACATTTATTAAGCACAAACAGCTATTTATTATCTTGGAGCCCTAGTTATGGATCAGGGCCCCATTATGGTGCGTGCTGTACAAACACTGAACAAAAAGACAGTTCCTGTCCCCAAGAAGCCTCGAAGCATTACTACGTGATCGATAATCACATGATATCCCTAGGTGTATATATTGTTGTGTACTGGGGGTAGGATTTTTCCAAGGAACCTAGGGGAGTTGGCCACTCAGACCCAGACCCTTAAAGTTATTATGTGGCTAATTCCAATAGGAGATAGGCACCTAAATACCTCTGAGGATTTGAGCCTCAAATCCAGACTTCCAAGGGGATCTGGGCACCTAACTACTTAAAATGCCTTTGAAAATCCCAGACTCTGGTGTCTTTTGATTCTTACCCTTCCCTGGAATTAGCTGTTTTTTCCTATCAAAATTCACATTCAGGGCCAGATCCTGCAAATGTACTGAGTTTCTGCTGGGAGATGCTCAGCACTCTCAATTCTAGGACTTCAGTAAGTAGAGAGGTTGATCAGCTTTTATCAAAAGTAGCTAACTTTCAATCATCACAGCAGGGTTACATCATCACATAGCATTCAATCGCAGTCTTTCTAATCCTTCTGGAAGCCAGATGTTCAGAAGTCAGCTTGCTGCAAGTGACCAGCTTGAGAGCACTTCTGCAAAACACTCAGTTGCAATTTCCCACGGAGGAAGAAAGGGATCACTTTCTAGTGGCAGCCTCAGTCCAAATGAAAGGTTGCACACGCAAGCACTGGGAGTTGTGAAGAAAAAAAAAAAAAAAAAAAAAATCACCCCCACATTATTAGAGGCTCCTTGTGAAAAACCGCCTGTAGAGGACACAGCCAGAGAGGTAGTGAAGAAGGGTTTAGAGAAGCTGCTTGGATAACACAGCCTATGCCACATCGTCTGCGGGGAGCTCCTCCATGCCAGCACTGCATCTTTAGTAGCACGTGGCTCTTTACTGGTGACAGCTGCTGAGACTTTTATATCGAAGAGAAAGAATGTTTGTTCTGAGGAGGAGAGCAGATAAGCTCATCCCTCTATTCAAATAAATCCCATTGAGGGATGGCCAGACTGAAGTTATGCATTTCCCACAGATGTCAGTAAGCAGCAGGAGGAGCAGGACTTGAACCATGCAACAGCAGACCAGGGTCTGAGGTGCCTTCCCATGGAAGACAAAAACAAAGCAAAGGTTTGGAACATTTGTTCTACATTAGAAATAACAGTGGGAGTAGTGGGAGGAGTTCTAACATTTTGGTACATAAGCAAGTAAAGAACTCTGAGCAAAATCCTTTCCTCGGTCAAATATGGATAATAGTAGATTGACCTAGATATGCCAAAGCCTGGAGGTGTTTGACCCCTGTACAAGGTGAGGGTCTGCCAGGTTTGCTGCTTGGTCTCAAAGAGTTCCACCTGACATCCCTATTGTCCCAAAGCATGCTCAGTTTAGGATTAGCCTCATGGTCTACTCATAGCTCAGTGCAATTTGGACTCTGTTCCTTGCTCCCTGGTCCAGCAGGGACTATGTCACTCGAAAGGCTGCCTCTGGTTGACATTCACATAGGCAAACTTTAGAAGAAATCCCATCTGGCCAAGGGAATGTCACCCTTCAGGGCCCTTGAAGGGGGTCGCAATGGGAGATGCTCTACCTCTGTAAGTAGGGAGGAGCTAAGAAAGCTTTCTGCACAATCTTTATAAAAGAAAACCACTTTTCCCTTCACTGGGCCTTCAGGCTAGCCAGCAGTTTGCATGGTCAGGGTGGAACAACTTCCATAGATCCAAAGGGAGTAGGGGACACAATACGGAGAGCTTCCACTCACAAGTCACAGTTGCTGAAATTGCAACACTTTCCCCCGGAAAGTCACCTGATTTCCATCTGAGACAACAAAGCATCATGCTCTGCTCCCATTTCTCCACAAAGCATTGCGAAGAGATGTGCCCTTGTGGGCTGCATCTTGATAAAGTTCATGATTTAATAGCAGAACTCAGAACCTCAGCAAGTTCCTGATCCATGTTCTGAGTTGCAAGGGCTTCACGGTGTTTCATACAATGATGAGTCGTGGATATATGTGGAGCAGTTTCAAACCTTTGATCTTCAAGATAGAAGGGGTCCAGCTGTGCAGATTCGGATGCAGGCTTCCCACTCCAATGTGTGAGAAATTAGGAAGTCATTTAAAACGTTAAACAGTTCAGATCCAGTTGCACACATCTTAATTGGCTTACAGACCAAAAAAACTTCCAATATTGATGTTTCATGAGAGTAACGAATGTAAGCAATTAAAAGAGCTTCTTTTGAGAGATATATACGTTGCTTCATCCAGCTGGATTGCAAATAAACTGGACTGCAATTGAGAGATCAGCTGCACTGGATATTTTCTGACATGTCAGAGATTTGGTGACTGACCATGTTGGCTGACAGCGGGATCATTTTTAAACTTCTCTGCTGTGCTGTCTCCAAGCGTGGTCCTGCAAATGTCAACTGCTGCTGGGAGAATCAGCTTTTCCCCAGTTATGTAAGGCTTTTTATTCTTGGCAATGTGGTACGCGACTTGATATGATGCATTTAAAGCAGTTGTAAGGGTGGATACCACATTTTTCATTGTGGTTTTTTGTTTGTTAATTTCTTGTAGATTTTGTTCAAAAAAATCTCTGTTCTTTCCTATCAAATCGCCATGTTTTGTTTCTAAAAATGGCGTCTTAATTATGGCCTAATTTCTCTGTTAACTGCAAAGGAAGTGAAACCAAAATCCAAAAAGGTTTCATCATATTTTTTGTTTTTACAGATTTGTCCTCTGTAAACTCTGTCAGCAGTTTCAGCTTCTACCTTTTGTTTCAGAACATTACTATCTTTTGGCAATACGTACCCATCCATTTTTGACCACATAATGATATGAAAAAATATCAAACTCACCAGCAGAATAAACATTGCACAACTGTTTCCTGTAACGACAGGATATGACATACTAAACCAGAAGGCGGGAAAGGTAGTTGTGGCTATAGAAGATCGTCGGCTTATAATTAAATACATTAAAAGAAAAGGAGGACTTGTAGCACCTTAGAGACTAACAAATTTATTTGAGCATAAGCTTTTGTGAGCTACAGCTCACTTCTGTTAGTCTCTAAGGTGCCACAAGTCCTCCTTTTCTTTTTGCGAATACAGACTAACACGGCTGCTACTCTGAAACCAATTAAATACATTGTAACACACTCCTGTGTACTGCATCAGCAGCCTTGTATCAGCCAAAAAAGTCCATCTGATTAAATAGGTTGCAAAATGTTTACTCATACTTAAGACCCTACTTACCTTGCGACATTGCGGATCCCGCAATATCAAGCTTCCACCGCAATTTGTCGGCTGGGTGGTTGGTTGCCGGGGCTCCCACTGTCAGCCCCGGGTGGCTGACAAAATTGTGGTGGGAGCCTAATATTGCAGGATCTGCAATTTCCACAATATCGCAAATTAAGTAGGGCCTTAGTAATAATAATTTTTTTAAAAGTAAAAAATGCCTTGCACATCGCACCCCCACAGCATTCCTCCAGGCCTCCCAAGGGGGGCATGCCCCACAGTTTGAAAATCTCTGGGTTAGACACTCTGTCAGGGATGGTCTAGGTTTACTTGGTCCTGCCTCAGCACAGAGGGATGGAGTAGATGACCTCTCCAGGTCCCTTCCAGCCCTACGTTCTAGGAGTCTATGATTGTGGGTTGTGTTAAAGTGCTAAAACGGATACAAATTTACACATTCTTCAAATTTCATTAACTTGGTGTGTTTTGAAATATAAAATACACCAAATTCAAACCCTTTTGCCAGAATTAAGTCAGGACACATGACAAACCTCTTATATTTTCTCACTTAGGAAACTCTCTCAAGAGACCAAACCGGATTCATATTAAGAAAAAAGCCTGTATGCTACGTGCCACACATCAGCTCAGCCACTGCTTCCAACGTGCTAGAACCTGTGAGCACTGGAGTCTGCAATGGAATACTCTGCAGCCTTCCGGCGTACATACAGGCATATTTACAGAAGAGAGTTTGGATTAGTGATTTCTGTTTTCAAAGTTCCTTTTTCCCCACAAACTTGCATGTGATGAAATTCCTGACTGTTGCATTCCAACGTCCTATCTCATACTGCATTTCTCCCTCCACCCCCGGCCCAAATTTCAGTTACTCTGCAAAAAACAAAAAAGCCATGGTCACTTTGGCAAGGCTTCATGACTCTGCAAGCCTTCTCGGAGATGGCATGTATCCAGTGAGTTTGGACACCTCACAATACCACATTCTCCCACTGCTTTAGCAGCTCATATTGAATGTTAAAGTTCTTGGATGAGTTTTGCGATGGCAGTATGCCTGAAAGTGGGATTTAGCTGCAGGAAAACACTTCCTAGGTGGAAGTCATTTTCCTGATTCACGAGTACTTCTTTGCTATTTCTAAGCTGTTGAGAGAGACACTTGTGAAACAACTCTAGATATTTATAATTTATGCCTCTGATATGGATATAAACAATTGATTCAAATGAGGCCTATTCAGAATTTGGAATAAGTGTTTCTGTGGTTTCTGGAGATGATATATCTTGGATGTACTTCATAAATCTAAAATCAGACTCTGAAAAGCTCTGTTGTTAGTTTCTGAAGTCTGCTCCTATTGCAGTCAAACAGGAGTTTTTGCCACTGGCATCAGTGGGATAAGGATCAGGTAATGCAGCTTATGGACTAGACTGTGCCTTTAGGCACAGCTCCAAGCAAGGGGTGGTGGTGTGTAAACTGCACTATCCCAGCAGGTATTGTGACACACCTATGAGGCACGCTTCTCCATTTGCTCTGTAGCTGGGGTGTGGTTTAACAATTTGAATTCTGGTCTGTACCAGCAGGAAGTCATGACACTCCCTGCAACAATTCAGCTGCACCTGGCTGGTATATTATGGGATGGAACCAAGGCTTTAGCCATTCTCTACCCACCTGCCCTGCCCACTGCAGGGATTAGGTGAGTGGTACACACCACCAATGTGGTCAACTTCATGTACACTCTCTACATGCATACACATCATACATCACTTGAAAGGTTATGATGTCTAATTTAAGATGAGGTATGATGTGGCAATGTCTACCGGTGTTGTTACGATAGAAACAGTGATAAACAATACCACCATCAATGCATCAAAATGACCACTTTGAAATATTTGCATTCGTTTCTCTGAGTTTATTGACTATTATTTCAAGACACAAAATTGGATTTCTTTGTGACCTCAAAGCACCATAACAATCTAAAGGGTAAAACAAAATCTAATAATAAATTTGGACAAGTATCACTGAAATGTAATAGCTCTGGTGACATTTCTAGTCAACATCTTGCTCAGCATTAAGATCTCTGTTGAGTGTATGTGGGTAACCACAGTCTTCAATGCCTTGGCATGTACAGAGTTCTGTGCATGGAAGATTGTATTAGTAGGGGTCACTGCACAATCAACTATGTCTGTAGTCAAAACAGACATAAATAAGGTTTTGTAGAAGCTCAGATGCCATTGGGCTCTTGATGAATACATTTTTTCCAACCCTGTTGCAATGGTGATCCAATATCTAGTTTATCTGTGAGTGAAGAAATTCAAATCTTTGTTTGCCAAGATGCTCTTTTGACATGCTCTTCAAAACTATCCTCACACTGTGGGAGTTTGGCCAGTGACTTGTCCTTTTTGATAGCTAGATTGAAGCACAAGCAACTGAGGTCTTTGTGGGTCTCTTTTTCTTTCTCACTCTGGTCAGACAACACTACTACCAACTACTTTGTTGCAGAGATTGTGGCTTGTCTGTCACTCTCCCAATTCGGCAAGATCTCTGAACCAGTAAGCACCCTTTGTTTCGACAACATTAAACACAGATTTTCCGCCCCCAATACCAAATAGGGATGACACAGAGTCACATCCCACTAATGCACATACAGCAGGAAGTATGTTGGAGAAATCAGGAGTGAGTGTGTCACAAGCTGCATGCACAGGTATGAAGTGAAGCGTGTCAGTTATGCTCGTAATGGTGCCTGTTTCAGTCCACATTATCTGTGCGTTCCATTTTTGGAAAGTAGTGAACAGCAAGGACCAAAACATCTGTATCAGGTGACCTAATTACTACGGTTCCTTTGACACCAAGAGCCCCAAAAGCCATATTGGCACATACAGCATCCTTGTGTCTGCTTCCTCCTGAGTACTGTACAAGTCTTTGGCTTCTTCGGCACCTCTACTGGCCACTGGAAAGGCTTCCAGCAAGAGGGTGTATTTGTGTTGAGTGTGCTTCTACACATTCAGGTGCATTTTGAACAATACATTCACAGAGGAGTTTTACAAGTGACTGCATGTTGGATGCCACATTTAGAAACGTCTTCCTTGGAGGCACAGGGCGTCCACCACTCACCTGGTATTTCTTACATCCAACCTTAGATCCTGTCCAGTGCTGTCCTTCTGCAGTTTTCAAGGAGTTACTGTTCTCATATCTGTTAAAGGCTTTGATTAAAGAATTAGCTTTGTCAAATCCTTATAGGTCCTGTCTCTAGTACTCAGCAGCCAATTAATTGAATGTGTGGAATTTGTCTCCAGACATCCATTGTATGACAGCCATGGCACCTCTGATGTACATTGTGGATTCTTTGTTGCCTGCTGTTAGCTCATGGATTCTTTCGGTTTAAACTTCCAGCTGTTGCCATAATTCAGCTGTGTCTCTTTTTTCCATTGTTACATCAGCATGGAAGGAGGACATAGGCACAGGTCCTTTTGGGTGACTAAGAACAGTTGCCACTGAAACACCATTTCTGTATTTTGCTAAGGACAGGGCTCTGTAGAAAACAAATTTCTGGATTGAGAGCTGCTGGGATTGTCCCTCCCTTGCCAAACTTGAAGTTGGTCTTCTTGGTCATGTCAGCAAATGGTTTGATGTCTTGACAAGGCTGAAGAATCTACATGTTCCATCAAAATCAAGCACACCTCTCACAAATCTCTCCATTTGGTCTTCATCAAAAACATCTCTTTTTTCAGCAGAGACTCTTCTACATCTGATGGTACATGCAGTCTAGTAGATATGTTGATAAGCACCTCTGGATGTGATTCCGGGTCAAATGGGTTTGTCATATTGTTGATGACATAGTTGGCAAGGGCTGTAACTTCTTCTTTGCAATGCAGAGGCATGGACTTGTTTGTGGAGTTTATCTTCATTAGGCCACTTCTTTCTCTCATTGCTTTTGCAAACTCATAATCTAAAACTGGGTATTGTCACCTCTAACACTAATACTGAGCTGTGCATAAGTGTCACTGAATTAAAAAGCTGGTTTCTAGACTATTTCAAAGGCTGGTAGCGCATGCATAGGCAGTTACAAATTAAAACCTTCTACCAGGCAGACTAAATGCTACATTGTATGTACAAAAGCTTACAAATGGGGAAGTATTACGCTAGGATTTCACGTACATTTATGTCTACCCACTATGCAGTACAAACTGTGGGCACGCAATCTACTGCAACTGGTGCACAACGTGCAGTGTGAGACTGACCTGGTCAGCAAATTTCAACTTAAAATATAGAAAACTATTATACTTGCTTGTGAAATCTTTTGACAATTAAGAATATGAGGTGTGAAAGATTTTCATGTTTGTATATTGCATTTTTGCCACATGCTAAACAGCTTAAACATTTCTGGGGGGAAATAATACTTGCCCATGCAAAATCAATAAAAATGCTCCAATATATTGTTGTCTAGTAGCTTTGACAAATAGACGCCACATTAAGCTGTTGAAATGAACTTAAGCAGTAAAAATTGCAGTCAGTCATATTGCAGTGTTTCTGGAACCATGCAAATAAATGATGCATTCTCATTTTGAGTACCATTGTTTCACCTCACCTACAGTCTTATGGCACCACTTGACAGCTCCACATCATACCTCATCAAAACAAACTTCAAATATGTTTTCAAATGATTTATGATGTAGGTGTGTATAAGGTGGGTATATTAAGCTCCAAAAACATGGCCCTTTTTGGAGAATTGCCACATGCCTAGGTAACAGTGGGGTTCCCGCTCACCTGCATAAGCATGAGTCCAAGTCACAATCGGTCCCTATAGCAGGTATTAGTTACTACTAGTGATGAAGATACCACCTAGAACCCTTGTGAGAGAAGAAAATTCTGTAGGAACAATTCTACACCTCACCCTGCAGTTCTTGTTCTGCAACTCATAATAACGTTGGCTATTCATTAGTTAATTCAAGAATGTAAAGTGCCAGACAAATACTAAATGGTATTAGAATTATTATTTATTTGTACTGAGGTAGCGCAAAGGACCCCCTGTCATGGACCAGGACCCAACTGAGCTAGGCGCTGTCCAAACACAGAAATGAAAGATGGCCCCTGCCCCAAAGAGCTTACAATCTAAGTAAATAGTAAAGCCAAGTAATATACTGCACATACAATGGTTATTCTGTTTCTATGGCTTATTGCTCACACTGAGGCTTAAAGGAATCAGTGACATCAAACTCTGGTAACTTAATTTGTGTCTTTTTTTAAATTTGTTTTCAAGGAGAACTTTAAATAATTGATGTAGGCATAAAGAGAAAAGTCACATGCTACACAGAGAGCTACCATAACTGAGAGATACGCAATACGGCAAAGACAGAGTGAGAACAGCAAATCAAGTATGTCAAGCACCATCTGAAATAACAGAGTTAGAAATAAAGGCTTATACAATTCATCTCCTTATGTGTATATATATTTTACTTGCATGCGCACGCACACACACAAAATGTTTTAAAACTAATTGGAGTACTAAACAGGAATTATAGACCAAGAAAACCTCAGTAACTGGACCTTGCTATTCTGAAAAGCTAATTCAGATTTCCCCGGTATAGCCTTTCTATCTGCTAATGACTAACAATATCAGTATTGCTGATTTTCTTACTGCCACTGTTACATACATAGTTGTTTCACCTTCAGTAACATGTCATGTTGCAACAATTCTTCTATTTCAGCAAGTAGGAAAGAGTTAATGAAATGAAATTCCGTTGGTATACTGTTTGTTTTTAAAAGTATACAAAGCAGTCATTATAATTAAGGTTGACAGAGCCCTTTCCCTCTGTTAAATATACCACCTCTCCTAACGCAAACTTAAGGGTTAGGTCTCCCAGTATCGATGTTGAAAATTTCCTTCAGAAATGGTTCAGTGTCACCAATTTATTTTAGATGACAAATGTGTACTAAACTGACAAAACAATTATGGTAATAATACGGGACAATTTTAAGGGTGCGAAATATAAGATTTTCAAAGCTGGTTGCCAAAAATCAGGCTCTTAAATCCATAATTAGGCACCTACATGCTCAGCACCTTTGAAAATCACTTATTCATGCGCCAACATACTAGAGCTGATTGAAAGATGACAATAGTTTGTTGTGAGAAATTTGTAAAAATAAATAAGTAAAAATAAAAAACTGAAGTTTCCTATGAAAACATTTTATTTTTTGACAAAAAAATTGAAACACAAAATGTTTCAATTTTCATTTTTTTGGCCCTTTTCCCTCTTCCTTTTTCAATTTTCCCACCCCTTTCCCAGCAGCAAAATGGAAAAAAAGGAAAGGGGGGGGGCGGAGTTTGTACTTACAGAAGAGGCTGTTTGACCAAAAATTGTCCATCATCTCTACTAAGTATGGATTTAGGGGTTTAACTTCAAACTTGCATACCTTAAAATGTTGGCTGAAATAGTTATATGTAGCTATCTCTTAATTGTATGCTTTAGTGAAAAACTTTAAGGATGTATTATTAAAAATAAGAAATACAGATCATTCCAAATTTGAGCCTAATCTCGTATACCCTTATGCATGTGAATAATATTGCTTATTTGTATTACACTAGCATCCAAAGTCCCCAGTCAGGACTGCCCCGCATTGTGCTAGGTGCTGTGCAAACACAGAGTAAGGAACAGTTTCTGCCCCAAAGAGCTTACATTCTAAATAGACAAGATGAAACAAACAAATTGATGAACAACAAGTAGAACAGTATCAGGACCATGTTTTTACATAGACTAGCTATGGGCACAGGTTGTATGTTTTGAGTCAATTTGTTTTAACAATATAAAAATACAACAGGCATCAATGATATCAGTAATTCCTGATGATGACCCCTCTAGCTAATATCAGTTGGTAATTTAGTAGCTCTTAATCATACGAGGAGCCATATTAAAGTCAGGGGAGCTATGCACAATGAAGTCATTGTGATGAGATATGGGTATACAATATGCAACAGAGATCTGAAAGCAGGACTTTTGCCCTAAGAGCAAAACTGAAATTCAGGGCTAAGAGATACCACAGAATGACTGATAACTAAAGATGGCATGCAAATGTGATCGGCTGTTTTCTCTGCATTTACCGTTTTGTCCATGTGCAGAAAATAAACACCTTACACAGCAAAGGTCCAAAGGGTGTAAAATAATACAGCACACAAATAAAAAAGGGAAAACATAAAAGCTTTAACCTGAACCAGGTTAAAAAAAAATCTGTTGTAATCACAGTACAAAGTATGTGAGCTGTCAGATATTATATAACCTGCCCACAGACATTACTAGACTACCCGGCCCTTGATATGTTATCATGTCTGAATGCCCTTTATTCAGTTGCAGAAAAGGGATTACAATACGAAGAGAATTTAGGTCTGCTGCATACATACTCTTGCTCAAGGGGCTATACTACTTGTAAGCTACCATGCTTTATGACATTTTACAGCTTTTAACTTAACAGCTTTATTAGTTCCTAATAAAATCTGCTTATTTCCCATTCTTTCTACTACCCTCACAAAAGAGCATAGCCCCTGCCTATTCTATCATGCATATTTCAGCATACTCTAAATACTCTTTCTGGCCCCCAATTCAGGAAAGCACTTAAGCCTGTGCTAAAATACTTTCCTGAATCAGGGCCTCTAAGATTACAGCAATAATGGACTTATTCAGTGACTGGGGATTCTTGGAGCTACAATGAACGTATGAGTGTTGATTCAAAAGTGTTTCAACATTGGCCTAGCTCTGCTCACATCCCATCCATAACTTCCCCATTGGTATACAGACAACATGTACATGTATACACATATTTATGGGATTAGAGAGGAATACAATAGAGGGGACATGTAACTCACTGGCGAGTGTGTGTTACAGGTCCCCCTTTGTACCAATCCACAGATTACATGAGTTCCTGAAAACCCCAGCTAGAGACTTTTAGCTGAAGCTATAGAAGCTCATGTGCTTAGCTCTGGACGTTCCCAGTGCATCAACCAAGTTGGCGGCCATCACCGATGAACTGTTTATGAAAAAGTATAACCTGGTTTCTAGATGGTTTATTAGTTGGGATGCATTCAGGATTCTAAATGTCTCATTAAGCAGAAGTTCTATCTTTCCATGTTAAGAATGCAGAAAAAGCAAAACAATAGTAATTGTAAAAAGAAAAGGAGTACTTGTGGCACCTTAGAGACTAACCAATTCCACAAGTACTCCTTTTCTTTTTGCGAATACAGACTAACACGGCTGCTACTCTGAAACCAATAGTAATTGTGTCTGACCTAGGCAAAGGAATGTCTTACGCTTTGAGGCTCCCTCTGCTGGGTGAATAATACAGCCTCAAGTGCAAAATAGTGCTGACTTTATCAGCAGCACCGATCTCATCCTTGTTTAAGACATTAGCAAAAGGCCCCTTGACTTTAGGGCAGCGGTTTTCAACGTTTTTTCATTTGCGGACCCTTACAAAATTTCAAATGGAGATACAGACCACTTTGGAAATCTCAGACAGTCTGCAGACCCCCAGCATCCGCAGATCACAGGTTGAAAATAACTGTTCTATGGTAACAACAACCTTTTGCAGACCTCTTAGACATAGTCTGTGAACCCCCAGGGTTTGCGGACCATAAGTTGAAAACCACTGCTTTAGGGGAATCAGAATCTGAACCCAGATGTATAGACATGGAAACCAACAACAGAGACAAAAAAGGAAAATAAAATCACCATTTGCAAAAACTGAAAAAGTCAAATGTGTGTGAAGAGGGGGAATCTCTTGGCTTGGGAAGAAGGGAAACTATGTACTAGAACATGGCATGTTGCCTCCGCCCCCCACAGCTCCCATTGGCCAGGAATCGCGGCCAATAGGAGATGCAGGGGCTGCATCTGTGGATGGCGCAGTGCGCAAAGCCACCTGGCCGCACCTCCGCATAGGAGCCAGAGGGGGAACATGCTGCTGCTTCTGGGAGCTGCTTGAGGTAAGCGCCGCCCGGAGCCTGCACCCCTGAGCCTCCCTCCTGGCGGCCCCAACCCCTGCCCCGGCCCTCCAAACCCCTTGGTCCCAGCCTGGAGCATCTTCCTGCACCCCAAACCCCTCATCCTCACCTCAGAGCCCACACCCCTAGCCGGAGCCCTCACCACCTCCCACACCCCCAATTTCATGAGCATTCATGGCCCACCATACAATTTCTATACCCGGATGTGGCCCTCAGACCAAAAAGTTTGCCCACCCCTTTACTAGAAAGAGCTGCACTATAGACAATGGTTCTGTACAAATGGGGAATGGGGCTAACTTTAACTTTTGAGCACATAATTTTACATTAACTTTATTTCAAATTGATTTGGTCTCAGTGGAAACCTTCTGTCCTTCCTGGCTATTAGAAACCTTTCTTGTAAAATTAGTCTCTTTAAAAGGCTTGTATAAACCTCTCTCTAAACGTCACGGCCGGTCAACTGAAACATCAAGTTTATGAACCTGTTACAAAAACACGTTCCTTATAAAAGTCTATAGCCTATGAGACATGTGATCTTGTCAGGCATTATAAGCTAAGAAAGGTCATGATCTCATAAACCTGCCCCAGTTCCCAGTTCTCGGACTGGGAGATCTCCAAAGCAACTGCAGCTCCTGGAAGATTCAGTAGGTGGCACTCTTCCTTGTGAGTCAGTACTGAATGCTGTTAGGGGGCATGGCACTGATGAAATTGTATAAATGGGTCCCTGATCACTTCTTCATTAACAATTCTGTGGCACTTTTAACAACAGTTACTGTTAATCCCTAAATCATGGCCACATTCTAATCCAGATAATTACATTGTGCCCTCCAAAGGCTTGAGGGACCTACCAGTACTCTGCTAAAGACTTGGACTGTCTCAAGGGATGGGACTTCCGCCACCACTTTCCTTCAATGTGCTAACTAACTGCAGGGCTCATCTTCACTACAACTTACGGTGGGCCTGGCCCAGCCTGGTACACAGCTAAGGGGCCATCAACAATGCAAGAGTAAACCATGAGAGAGCAAAATTATGCTGGAACTGGGTCTAAATGACATGGTTGTTTCTGTAGCACAAGTGTACACTCAGGAAGGCAAAATGTCATGACCCGAATTAGAATTTGGTGAAAACACGGGCATTAGCACCCTGCTCTCTTATGAAAAGTGCCTCAGGACCTTCGTTGCCCACAGGTGGTTGGGATCTTGTTTTTACATCACATTCTGAAGAGGAGCCTCCCAATCAAAAAGAGAACAACTTGTCTGGGCCTGAGAGATCCTATACACTCACTGAAATCATCGGCAGCTGCTGGTGCGTAACACCTCTCCATGCTGCGCTACCCTATAGAGAATACCTTGCGGGGGAAGAGAAGGAAGGTAGAAGTGTCATAAGAGTCAAGAATGTATAGGCTGCTTGAGCAGACGACTGTGTGCTGCTGATATAGGAAGCCTGTGATCTGTCTGAGCCCTACTAAACTCTCTGAAGGAAAGGAGCACTTCAAAGACAGGTTTGCACCTTGGTGTGCATGTATAATACCTCAGTTTCAGGACACCGCAAGTGAAACATGACAAGAGGACCTAGTAGATAGCAAATCTATATGCCAAATGCTGCACTGATTTGCCTTGGTCTGAGCTGGGGTACAAGAAAGCAGCTCACCCATTTAAATCATTAGATCAGTATAAAATTAATATGTGCCTTTTAAAAAATTTATGCATTAAGTACGCTCTCATTCCAATCCCTTTTGTTATTTGTTCAGGCTAGTATATATGGCAGCACTCATAGGCTATAGTCCAGAATACTGTAGCTCAGATATAATACTGATATCGTGTTTTGGTTTTTTTTAAGTATGCACAACATTCAAGGGTCCTTTATTTCCCTCAGAGAACTAGCAAGCTGGAAAATGCAAACTAAGAATAAGCTGCCTCAAGAAAAATATTACATACACGCTTCACACAGAGATGTGAGCAAACTCATATATCCTTGCCGAAGTTGATCATCGTGTTTTCCTTTGGATGTAGGTTTAAAAAAAAGCACACAACTGCTGCACTATGAAAGACGATTCTACACACAACCTTAACTGTGATGATGCTTTTACCTAGTAATATATAGCACAAACTGAGCCAAAATCTGCTCAAAAGCTGCAAGACTAGTGTAGTCCAGGGAGCAAAGACCTATGATTCAGCATATGAAAAAGCATGTCCTTAATTCCATGGCTGAATTTCATTCTAATTTTTTCCCCATGTATGATGTGATATGGAACTGCAATATACTTATCAACATTCTTCAGAAAGCAGCTCTAAATAGCAGGTGCTGACTTGAGAATTAAACCACAGCTGATATTTCTTTGATAACGCTAGTAAAATGTCACTTCTGCAGCAACACAAGAACATGCATGAAACTGAAAACCCTCTTTATAAAAAACAAAGCCACAAGTTTATGGGAATTATTCTTGAATCTGTGGTTAACAGCAAAAACCAGACTTTTATCTAGTGACAGCTTCAAAATGAGGTGATCTGAGCAGCCACTGAAAATTAAAGGGCTACCATTAAAGTTATTTATCTTGAAATACTTAATTTTGAAAGATGGAAAATTTCAGTATTGTTACATTTAAAGCTACCCTGGAAGAAGAGCTAATTATGCGGGGCTATTCTGGATCATCCTCTAAGTTACTACTTTATTCAAATGATGATTTATATTAGTATAGACCAAAGAGGATTGTTGGAAAGACACTGGCAAAATGCTTTCATTTCATAAAGTTTTTTCCCTGATGTTTCAATATCCTTTCTGTTAATAAACAGCATCAATCATTCTAACATCAGGTCAAATGGCTCCCTCCTGAACATCTTCCTCTGACCTGCAAACTGCTTCCTATGAGTCACTATATCACATGACCATCCAAAGAGCAATTTATGAGTTAAAAGACTGACTGATTTCCTCACTGGCTTCAACAATTGATAAAGCTGAGACTTTTTGACCAGATGGAGGGATCATATTTAATAAAACTGACACCATACATGAAAGCACACTGTTCTTTCTGGCTAGCATCCTTATCTAAACTAAGATAATCTACCATACATTTATAAGGCACCCAAACCTCTGGGATCTGTGTGCTACATACACACTTACATTTTCTAACAATGAGCTCCAAACCAGTTTAATTGCCGAATCAGCCTTTGGACATCTCCAATACCAAGGCTTAGTTTTCTATCACGAACTATAGCGACAGGTGGGAAGCTCCTAGATATAAACAGATTGACTCCTCTCGTCCAAGGGACAGGCAGCAGGAGAAAGCATTCAAACCACAGAGCGGGTGAGGTATTAGATTCTGTGCAGACATGGTTCTGTCAGTGACTGATTGACAATGACTACTGGAGGTCACTATCTTAAAACAATGTTGGTTGTGTAATTATCTGGTAGGACCTCCCTTTTGGGGCTGGTATTCTACACAAGGGAAAAATCAGAATGAAATCTATCCATGGGATGGGTGGACTTGCTTTTACATGTCGGTCACAGTGCTTTAGAAGAGCAATATGCGTTGTAACTATCACAGGTAACGCCTGGGCTATATTGGAGTTGGGGAATATTAAAACTGCATCCTTTTTCTTTTCCATTTTATATGTTATGTAGCAGACCATTTTGTACTTTAAAAAAAATACAGCGAACTCTGCTCTCTACCTGCCTCTCTACATTTTCTGGGAGCTCCATCTGCAAAGAGAAAGAGCTTTAGCACACTTTCCCTAACTTATTTTTTCGCCTTGCTCGACAAAAAACGGTTACTCACCTTCCTGTAACTGTCGTTCTTCGAGATGTGTTGTCCATTCCAATCAGGTGGGTGCGCGCCGCGTGCATGACAGTCGGAAGATTTTTCCCCTAGCAGCATCCGTAGGGTTGGCCTGGGCGCCCCTGGAGTCGCACCTTCATGGCGCCCAATATAGGGCCCTGCCGACCCCCCCAACCCTTTCAGTTTCTTCTTGCCGACTACTCTGACAGAGGGGTAGGAGGATGGGTATTGGAATGGACATGAACACCACATCTCGAAGAACAACAGTCACGAGGAGAGTAATCGTTTTTTCTTCTTTGAGTGCTCGTTCATGTCAATTCCAATCCGGTGACTCACAAGCCCAAGTTCAGGATGTGGGGTCGGAGTCGTCCACTGATTGGAGCACTGCTCGTTCGAAGGCCGCATTGTCTCTGGCCTGCTGGGTGATTGCGTATGGAGGACCACATTGCTCCTCTGCGGATTTCCTGGGTGGGAACCTGCACCAGGAATGCCGTTGAAGAGGCCTGAGCCCTGGCGGAGTGCACAGTGATCGAAGGAGCAGGCACCCTTGCCAAGTTGTAGCACTCACGAATGCAGGACATGATCCATGACGAGATATGTTGAGAGGAGACAGGAAGACTTTTCATCCTGTCCACCACTGCCATGAATAACTGGTTGGACTTTCAGAACAGTTTTGTTCTCTCAACGTAGAAGGCTAGCACCCTGTGGACATCCAATGAGTGAAGCCTTTGCTCCCCGGTGCTGGAATGTGGCTTTGGGCAGAACACAGGGAAGATGATGTTCTGGTTGATGTGAAACTGTGACGCAACCTTCAGGAGAAAAGCTGGGTGAGGCCTGAGCTGAACCTTGTCCTTATGGAATACAGTGTAAGGGGGCTCTGATGTTAGGGCCCTGAGCTCTGACACTCTCCTAGCTGAGGTTATCGCCACCTGGAACGTCACCTTGTATGAGAGATAGAGCAGGAAGCACGTCGACAAGGACTCAAATGGCAGCCCCATAAGTCTGGATAGGACCAAATTGATGTCCCAAGCCGGGACAGGCTGTCTGACATGCGGGTATAGCCTGTCGAGACCCTTAAGGAAACAGCTTACCAACAGGTTAAGACTGAGCGTCCCTCTGCACCTGAATGGAAGGCGGAGATGGAAGCCAAGTGAATCCTTATTGACAACATCGACAGTCCCTGCTGTTTGAGATGGAGAAGATAGTCCAGCATTAGTGGCACTGAGGCGAGCATCAGAGACGAATGGTGCTGAGTCGACCAGACTGAAAATCTCTTCCACTTGGCAAGGTAGATAGCTCTTGCAGAGTGTTTCCTGCTGCCAAGGAGAACTTGTCTGACTTGATCAGAGCAAGAAAGCTCCCCGCGTTCAGCCATGGAGCTTCCATGCCGTAAGGTGGAGCGACGCAAAGTTTGGATGTTGGACACAGCTGTGATCCTGAGTTATTAGGTCCAGGAAGAGTGGCAAGGTGACTGGGGCTTCCAAGGACATTTCCAGGACTGATGTGTACCAGTGCTGGCGGGGCCAGGCTGGAGTTATCAAATCACCAAAGCTCATTCACTCTGAATCTTGAGGAGCACCTTGTGAACGAGAGGGATGGGTGGAAACACGTATAGGAGAAGGACTCCCCATGGGAAAAGAAACGTGCCCGCGATAGAGCCTGGGCTGTGATTCAGGAAGGAGCAGAATTGCTGACACTTCCTGTTGCGTTGCGTGGCAAACAGGTCTATCTGGGGAAAACCCCACTGATGGAAGATTGAGTTCACTACGTCCAGGCGAAGGGACCACTCATGGCCATGGAACGACCTGCTGAGATGGTCCACCAACTCGTTCTGTACTCCAGGGAGGTACGATACTTGCAGGTGTATCGAGTGTCTACACAGAAGTCCACAGCATGAGGGCTTCCTGGCACAGGGGAGAGGAGTGTTGGTGTCGCTGTGGTGTTGTCTGTGGTGTTGTCTGTCATGACTGATACACATCTCCCTGCTAGGTGGGTTCTGAAAGTCTGGCATGCCAGGTGCACCGCTCTCTGATATTGATGGTGTAGAGCGAGATCTGCCTGAGACCAGAGGCCTTGTGTTCTGAGGTCTCTCAGCTCCCAGCCCAAGCCTGATGCGTCTGTCACTAGTGAGAGGGATGGCTGAGGGTTGGTGAAGGGGACCCCTGCACATACTACTGTGGGTCAAGCCACCACAGGAGGGAGTTGAATACCGGGTGAGGCAGGGTTACAAACCTATCCAAACTGTCCCGGACTGGCTGATACACTAACGCTAGCCATGACTGAAGAGGTTGAAATCTGAATCCCTACTACGTAGATCTCAGGAGTTTCAGGCAATTCCTTGCTGTGGTGGTGGGGAACTCCCTGAGACCTCGTATGATGTCACCCAGGGACCGAAATCTTGCTTCCAGGAGGTATGCCCTGGTTTGTATCGAGTCCAGTACTGCCCCCTATGAACTCTATCCTCTGAACCGGGGACAGTGTTGATTTCCCCTCGTTCAGGAGGCCCCAGTTCATCAAATATCATTCTTATGAAGTCGACCTGTGCCTGCACTTGGGACCTGGAGCAATCCTTGATCAGCCAGTCGTCGAGGTACGGGAACACCTGTACCTGACACCTGTGTGGGAATGTGGCCACAACAGCCATGCACTTGGTGAACACTTGAGGTGCCACTGACAGGCCAAAAGGGAGAACTGAACCGATCATGGTTGTTGTTCACCACAAACCTGAGGTATTTTCTGTGGGGCAGAGTCATTGCTATTTGAAAGTACGTGTCCTCCAAGTTAAGGGTGGCAGGAGGGGCCTCCTTGGGCTTGGAGGCAGGAGAGCGACCCCGCTCTGGCCTTTTCTTTTTCTGGGGCACCAGGGACTGAGACCGGTGTCTCTCAGAAGATTGTCTATGGGCGGACCTGTGGCAGTGCCGTGATTCCTTGGGGTCCTTCCTCAGCACCGGCTTGCACAGCTTCAGTGCTGGAGCACTGCGCACCGATGAGGAGAGGCTGGGCGTGGGTTCTGCCAACCACGGGTAGGATTGTGGACGGAGTGCCACCTCCATTAGAAGGATCTAGAGCCTTTGCTCCAAGTCTTTTAAGGTCCTAGGGTGGAACCCTTTGCAAATTCTGCACCTGTCCTTCTGGTGGCTCTCCCCGAGACACTGCAGACAGGAAGGGTGCAGGTCGCTCTCAGGCATAAATTTTCCACATCCTCACAGAGCTTGAACCCTGGGGGACGGGGCATACCCTTGTACCGGGGGAGCGTTGGTGGGGAGGGCGAACCCCCAAAAGGAAACTTATGAACTACTACTAACACTAACTAGCACTAACCAACTCATGCCAATCCCTTTTGTTATTTGTTAAGGCTAGTATATACGGCAGCACATATAGGCTGCAGTACAGCATACTGTAGCTCAGACATAATACTGATATCATGGGTTTTTTTTTGTTTTTTTTTAAAAAGTATGCACAACATTCAAGTGTGCTTTATTCCCCTCAGAGAACTAGTGAGCTGGAAAACGCAAACTCAGGGCTAGTCTACACTGGCAGCGCTTTTACATGGCTTGTGTGGTCACGGCAGAGCGGTGGAAGAGAGCTCTCCCAGCGCTCTAAAAAACCCCACCTCCACGAGTGGCGTAGCTCCCAGTGCTGGTCCACTGTCCACACTGGTGCTTTACAGCACTGAAACTTGCTGCGCTCAGGGTGGGGTTTTTTCACACCCCTGACCGAGAAAGTTGCAGCGCTGTAAATTGCCAGTGTAGACAAGCCCGAAGAATAAGCTGCCTCAAGAAGAATATTACATACACACTTCACACAGCGCTGTGAGCAAACTCATATATCCTTGCCCAAGCTGATGGTGGAGTTTTCCTTTGGATGTATGTTTAAAAAAAAAAATAAAAAAGAGCGCACAACTGCTGCACTATGAAAGAGGATTCTACATGCAACAACCTTAACCGTGACTATGCTTTTGCCTAGTAGTATATAGCACAAACTGAGCCAAAATCTGCTCAAAAGCTGCAACACTAGCAAAGTCCGCGGAGCAAAGAACTATGATTTGGCATATGAAAAACCATGTCCTTAATTCCATGGGTGAATTTCAGTCTAATTTTTTCCCCTTGTATGATGTGATATGGAACTGCAATATACTTATCAGCATGCTTCAGAAAGCAGCTCTAAATAGAAGGTGCTGACTTGAGAACTAAACCTCAGCTGATATTTCTTTAATAATGATAGTTAAAAGTCTCACTTCTGCAGCAATATACAAACACAAAGAGTGGACATTGGCCAAACGCGCTTGCAAAGCAAGAGCAACAGTTTGTTCCAGCTAGTGGTCACCACCAGTAAGAAAGATCTGAGAGGCTGGCGGGTCAGCAGGGTCCTATATTGGGCGCCATGAAGGCATGACTCCTGGGGGCACCCAGGCCGACCCTCCGGATGCTGTTGGGGGAAAAATCTTCCAGCCGTCGTGCACACACCTGATTGGAATTGACATGAACCAGCACTTGAAGAAGAACAGATGATTGCTGAGCACCAAGCTAAACCGGTTTTGAAAACAAGGTTTCAACATTAGTAGTGTGAGAAACAATCTGGGAACAGGCTCAGATGAGCGAAACCTTAGGAGCTAACGATCAAATGGTGTTTGGCCTGACCTACAGTACAAAATAATACCAATGGCCACTGTCTTCAATGGGGCTGTTCTGCATGGGCACAGGAGTCTACCCGTGTGGATCCTGCTGCAAGATCTAGCCACATATTTGTAACCAGACTGTAATGTAACGTGCTTGAATCGGCACAGAGCATGTCCACACCCCCACAAAGCTCTTAACAGTCCTGGCATACCATGTAAAGGCCTGGCTGGAGAGTGGGGCTGTGGCAGGATTGTCAGGCCATAACTGAATATGAAACATGACAGATTTGCTGTTGGGAACCCCTAAAAGAACCTGTGTAATCTAATTAGCCAGTCCTCCTACCCTCTGAATGAGAGGACATCCGAAAGTGCATTGCACCAAGTTTTATAGACAGTACTCTTAATCATGTCCTCCCAGTATCTTGGATGCTCACTGCGCTAGACATTCCATCCAGGTCTATGAAGTGTCTCACATAGTCTGCCCCCTTGCATACATGCTGGAATTCTCAAAAATTTCTGGCATCGTGATCTTTGCCAGACCAGCCTCCATGATCCAGAACCAGTGATCCACTCTGGCCTGATGATCACAGGGTAATCAGACTGGCAATTGGGAAGCGTTGGGGCATTACACAAGGGATGGTCAACAGCCAAACTGGCTGTGATAAATGAAGGGGGGCGGGGGAGGGGAAAGGACCGCTCTCTTTTACTGACACCCAGCCAGCCATGAAGTCCCTCTTGGTGGCTGTTCTTTGCTTGCTTTACCTGTGAAGGGTTAAAAAGTCTCCCTGGCTAGGTAAAAGAAAGGGAGTGGGCACCTGACCAAAAAAGCCAATGGGACGATTAGAATTTTTAAAAACTGGAAAAAACTTCCCTTGTGGTCTGTTGCTGTTCTCCGGGGAAGAGGGGAACAGGGCAGCAGTTATGATATGAGAAGCTTGAAGCCAGGTATGAAAAATCATGAGATCATACTAGAACTACTTATTTGAAACCCCCAGATGTGTAAGTAGATGAGGAATCTCTAGAAAGACGCGATTAGGTTTATCTCTTTTATTTCTTTATGGCTTGTGGACTCCGCTGTGCTAACCGCAGATGCTTTTGTTTTACTTGTAACCTTTAAGCTGGACCTCAAGAAGCTATCTTGATGCTTAATCCTTGTATTGTTTTAATAAAATTTACCGTTTTTAAAAACAGGATTGAATTTGTGTGTCCCTAAGAGGTTTCTGCATATGTTGTTTAATTAGCTGGTGGCAACAGCTAATTTTCTTTGTTTTCTTTCTCAGCTCTTTCCTGGAGGGGGGGTGGTGTAAGAGCTTGAGGGTACCCCATAGGAAGGAATTCCTAAGTGCATCTTCCTGGGTTTCAAAAAGGGGGGTTTTGCACTTGGGTGGTGGCAGCATCTCCCCACCCAAGGTCAGAGAGAAGCTGTAACCTTGGGAGTTCAATACAAGCCTCGAGTTGCCAGTATTAATTTTTAAAAATCCTTGCAGGCCCCCACTTCTGGACTCAAGTGCCAGAGGGGGGAATTAGCCTTGACACTGGCCCTCCAGACCCTGATGGATTCTGGGATCGGAATGCTATGTAGCCATGGAGAGGGAAATAGTATCTTGAAAAAACACACATAATCCTCTAGCCTGACAGGAGCATCTGAAGCAGCGTGGGGACAAAACTCAGATTTTCCTAGACTGCACTGATATAAACACAATCATGCAAAGTGGTGGGTGTGGACAAAAGATGATGTCTGATATTTAGTTGTGCTAGGAAAAAAAAAACCTTGTGTGGACGTTCTGAGTCATGTTAGACGTGTGTGTTGGACTCATTGTTCTGTCTGTTGCATAAATGGGCATTGAGGGGGAATGCAGAGGAACAACAGTCCCGGTTGGATTCAGGCCATGCGGACAGGGCTATAAATGACAAATCACTCACTGGCAGGGGAAACAGCTCATCGTATTTATGCCCCAGATAACACAGAACGCTTTTACCTAACCTACTCCCTCTTTGTTGTGACCTTGATTTGTACTCAGCAGCGGCAGGCTAGGCTGATTCCTATTGAGAGGAGGCATCTGTTTTTCAGCAGCTAACACTCAGCAGCTATCCAATTTCCCATTAATACAGGCGCCTTGATAAGTGCAAATGTCTGTGGGCCAGATGCTGAGCTGGTGTAAATCAGCTTTGCTTCACTGAAGTCAGTGGAGCAATACTAGTTGACACCAATTCAGCATTTGGCCCCGTATCTTGGGCATGTAAGGATGATATTTTCATTTCTGTTCCTAGACATATAACTGGTCTTGCAATGATGGTTCCCCTCTCCTGCCCCCCGTAGTAAATATTGTATCAGGTAGTTTCCCTGCCTCCTGCAGGCTGTGAGCACCTTTGATAATAAGCAGCAAGGAAACAGAGCGATTGTCATTACATTTGTTAACTGATTCCCAGTGGCTAGCGAGGGATTATTCGCCCAAGTGCAAAAAGGGCAGCTTAGACCAGGAGAGTAAATGAAATCCAGAACTCACCGATAAATGATGCCTTTCTCGTGGAGAAACATGAGGGCTGAAATAATTTCTGCAGCATAGAAGCGGGCTCGAGCTTCATCAAACCGACGCGACTTCTGAATATGGAACATCAAGTCCCCACCATTCACGAACTCCATGACGAAGAACAGGCGATCCTTCACAGACACACAAACATAACATGGACAAAAGAGCATTAATCAGCTTATCCTGTCCCATGCAGAAATGAATTCAAATCTAAACTATTCTCCCCAAAACAAAAGCAGAAAAAAACACCAAGCGATGCTGAAAAATGTGATCTTTCCAGGGAGGTTAAGTCAAAAACTAGATCTGTCAAAAACCCCCTCCCAAACATCTCAATAATGAAATATGTTCATTTGGTCTGTACACATGAGCAGATGCAAGCTTACAAAAAGACTCCTAGAGAATTTAATAGATAATTGTAACCTTTCTATAGGTTTTTATTAACCACCCCAATCCAATTCAATAGAGAATTATATCCCTTCTGTAGATATCTCTGGATGGCTCAAAAGATCTATAGAAAGTATATCAATCTTTATTAGATGCTGTGGCTTCTTAAAGTAGAATCATACTTGAATTTCTATATATCATCTACTAATTTTACCCTTTACTATACTCTATAGGGATTTGAGACACAGTTAGGTGCACATGATGCAGTGCAAGTAATGCACAAGTACATATTGTAATACTTTCAATTCTAGGACTTCAATTTCCCCTTTATTCAGGGAATAGGTGTTGACTGTCAAACTCAAGATGTAAATACACTAGATTTGTGGGCATCACTATGCCATGTTTGCTCAGATTCCTTATAGGGCATAGCTTTACCATTTTAAAGGAAAGGTTATAACAATAATGATGTCACACCTAGAGCATCCCTAGAATCGGCTTCAGAGAATTTTTATTGCTTTACAAGCTAGGATCATGGAAATGGTCTTTAAAATCTTGAAATGTCAGCCTTTCATAACATTGATTATTAATCTACAGACCTTTGTTGGATGTAGGAGCTGATGAAGACTGGGTATACAGTAAAGACTCTGCTGTGTGAAAGTGCAATACATAGTTCCTTGCAGTAAATGAGCAAAGAGTCACTGAACTGATGCTGTTCTTTGAGTGCCTATATTTTTGCAGAGGTCCATAAATGTGGAGAAAGCTGTTGAATATGCAGTTCATGCAGCTGGATCTCCAATTAAGCAATCTGGACACAAAAATGAAAAATGTGCATGTGCAAAATTGGTGCGTGCTCTGTGTTGGGGGGCATAGGGAGGAAAGAATGCAGTCCAGTGTATGCAAAAAAATTGCAAATGAAAATAAATCAAAGGCTTGTTTGACCCTGGCTCAAAATTTGCCTCCATGTTTAAATATCATTATGTTCTGTTCTTCTAATTGTTTTGTCACTAAAGCTTTCATTCTGAACCACAGAAAAGTCTCGTCTGAAAGGTAAATAAAGGATTAACTTGAGAAAGTTTGATTTCTTTATGATGCTTTTTGACCTGCCCTTCTCCAAATCCCCCTCCCATGATTGAGCATTACTAATCTATGACCCAAGGTTTTAATCTCATCTCTAAATTCTGGGTGTTTGGTTCTCGCCAGTCTCTTGCATCTGGCCAGCTTGAAATGACCACTGCCATTAACATCTTGAGATTCAAACAGCAGAAGAAAAGCAAACCAGGAATCCTTTCATTTTACAGCTGGCGCTGAAGACATAAGAAGGAAGCCAAATGGCTTGTGACTGGTGATAACAGCATTCCTCTCTTCACCCTCATGGGCCTTTGTTAATCTGCTACTTGAGTTGATGGAATCTTTCAGCTCTCTTCAGAAGCAGCAAAGTTAAAGATAGATGAGACCCCAGACCCGGGAATCTAAAAATACTCAGCCAACATTTGAAACTACTGTGGGGAAAACGATCACACCACACGAGCCTTAAATGCTGTTTGAAATCCATACAAACAGCAATGATCCTTTACTGTTTCACTTTGGTCTAATATTAGGGCTCGTCTACATGGAGAAATAGCCTGGAATAGCTATTGCATACTACTTCCCCATGAGGACACCCTTATTCCTTACTATGAATGTCTTTGTGTGGTTTACCTTAATCCATATGTACTTAGTTCTGGGTGAAGTAAAACTGCCGATCAAATAAGAATAACCAACTCTCCCAATTTGAGAAATACTGTCAAGGTAAAAGTTGACCTGAAAAGAACCTAGCCTTAACATTAGTAAGCTAATGCTTCCTTGACTCACTGGACTAAGCTACACTGCATAAAAGGTACTCTTACTAGGGAATAAGCGTGCGCACACAAGAAGTTAGTGAAGAATAGCTGTTGTGCTTTAAAATTTTTCTGCAATAGCATCTCAGTGTAGACAAGCCCTTAGAAGGACGTAGATCAAGAATAAGGAACATACACTGTGGTAAAAACAACGAGGAGTCCTTGTGGCACCTTAGAGACGAACAAATTTATTTGGACATAAGCTTTCGTGGGCTAGAACCCATTTCCTCAGATGCATGGAGTGGAAAATACAGTCGCAGGTATAAATACACAGCACATGAAAAGGTGGGAGCAGGTATGAAATCTGGTAGAATTTAGATCAGTTCACTAGGCCATGGCCCACCTCTTCATTCAAATTCCTCCTTAAAATTCCTTCCTGACCCACTGCCTACATGAAGTTATTTAATTCACCAGCACCATATTGTTTGGGTATGTGTATTTAGGAATATAGCGATTGCAATAGTGCAGTGTTTGTCACTGTTGTTTCTTTTTTTATAGCTGAACTTCAGGAAAATGAAACCACTGCAATCCCCTCCTATCTTAATTCATATATGCTCTGCTTCCCCACCCCAGCTAGTCCTTCATGACCTCCTTGGGGGGCATACCTCACACTTTGGGCTATGTTGCTGTAGATTTTCATAGTCTAATACTTCCCTCCTTTCTCACATGCTTACAGGTGCACTGAAACAGCAATGTTTAAAATATCATTGGCATCTGAATTAACAGATATTGAAATGAATGGGGCAGTCCACAGCTATTGTTTCGGGCTCTCCGCAAACTCAGGCAAACATCACTATATGCATTACATTCAGGTCACAGTCTGAAGGTTTTCTTCGCAACGATAGCAGCTAGAGACTTACCTCTGCATATGCTCACATGCAGAGACTATAAATCAGGATTGTTTCGCTATTGAGACTCTCCCATTTAGCCTTCAGCATAACTTCTGCCTATCCAAATTAATTCTTTCCCTCAGGGTTGCTAATTGCCCAGTTTACTAACACTTTTCAGTACTGTGGGTCTGACTAAGTAGAAGAGATGGGGTGGGTATTGTAATTTGTTCACAATTCAGCATTTGTGCATTGGCTTCTTACATGCACGATAGCATATATTATAAAGATCAGCACTAATGAATATGCTTGGGGGAGGAGGAACTAAGTAAGATTTTCTATTGGTATTCACAAGTGGGGCCATCAACCTGCTAAACTGCAAAGACCAACTAAATAATCACTCCAAAGGTATCCTAAGGAGAAAAATAAGCATTCTGAAACAATGACATTTTATTAACAAAGGAGATTACAGCATTTAAAAATAGGGACAAATATTATGAAATGTCGATGAACCAGGAAGGGGGGTTTACACAGCAAATGGCTTTAATAATAAAGTTAGGGGTAGATTATCTGGCACTCCACAGCAATGCTTGGCATGCCCAGAGGATGGGCAGGGATAGAGAGCTTTACATCACTATTCTGCCTCTCCTGACCTTGGGCTCTCAGCACAAGTTAGAGCAGTCTCAGTGCAGCTCTAACTCGTACTGGTGGATAAAGGCTCCCAAGGAGCTACTCCGCAGGCCACGACTGCCCACTCTTCACTTGGGAATGTCCCCTGTACTGAGGTGGGGCAGAGGGGGCGAGAAAAGTCTTCATCTGCTAGTTTAAGACAGCTTTCAGTCCACTTTGAGTTGCTGGATAGGTACAAATGGGAGTTAGGATGGGCTGAGGATTGGACTGTGTTTTTGACAGAGACGCACTGCTGAAATCCTCCTCAGTGTTTTACATGCTGTGTCTCAGAAGACGCTTTCCCTGATCTGTTATCTTTGTCTGACACTAGCAATAAGAAGAAATTAAGAATTTGAGTCAACAGGAAACAGCGACGTTAGAGGCTTCACAGCAACGACAACCACAACAGGAAATCCTGTTGCACCATTTTGGATTGGAATCAACAATCAACAAAGCCACAGTGCCAACTGTTACTGTAAATTAAAGAAACAATTCAGTGAAATAAAGTGATCTGACTCAGATGGGTTTGTTTTCCGGCTGGCCAGTGTCCAAACATGAGTGCTGTAGATTCCTCTGCAGGACAATTCGGTTTATTTCTCATCTTGCTTACTAAGCTGGCAGGAGTTAGGAACAGGGCTCGGCAGATAATGGTGGTGGTCGAAGTAAAAAAACCAAAAATAATTTGGGATCAGACAAACAATTTTTTAAAAAGTTTTTCTTGACAAAACCAAAAAACTGCAAAAAACAAACAAACAAAAACAAACCTGGGGGAAAAAAAATAAAGGTGTCAGATCAAACCAAATGTTTTGGATAGCACCACAAATGAAATGTTTCTGGATCTTTTCCCCCCCTGATTTGTTTTCCAACCGAAACGATTCACTGCATTCAACCCAAGTTTGTGAATAGTTTTGGTTGAGCTGAATCTGTATTTTTTGGTGAAAAAAATATTCTCACACACACACACACACACGCACAAAATTCCCCAGCTCTAGTCAAGAGTACTGTGGGAGCTACATGCTCTGTCCCTAATGAGGGGCCTCATGTAACTCAAATGCACCTCCTCCTTTTTGCTTGGAAAGGCACCCTGGGGCTTTGAAGGGAACTCCTTCCAGTTAGGCCCGGATTCTGCAAGCTGCTCCAGGTAGATTTCCAGGGGGCTTTGTGTGGGCACTGAGCCGCTTGCAGGATTACGATTAGGGTTAAGGGTATGTCTAGACAGCCCATCAGAGCAAGCCACCCAGTCCAGGCTGACAGGCTTGGGATAGCAGGGCTCGTGCCAGCATTTTCAAAATAGGTGGGTAGACCGTGCTTTGAAGATGCAGCTCTGGCTTGAAATTGGGCTCTGAAACCTACCCCCTCCCATCCCCTTGGGCTTCAGAAGTCGAGCTCCAGCCCAGCCAAAATTTCCAAAGTGCTGCCTACACAACTATTTTTAGAGCACTAGCATAAGCCCATCTACCCCAAGTCTGTCAAACCAGGCTGTGTAGAAATACCCTTTGAGATTAGTGGCTGGGACACTGGCGCTTTTGTGAGTGAGCTGATTCAGGCAGGAATAGGGGCACTGATTTCTAGGACTGTCTGGGTCACTGAAGTGAATGGCATCTGCCTGTGAAAATAAGTTATAGTTGCATACCATGGAACAGCAAATGAGATACACTTGTTCTCCACAGCCTGGCACATACTTATAACCATGTCTGAAACGCTCTTCAAAAACTGTTACAGCTAGAGTTGGCTGGAAAACAGAGATCCCTTCTTGTGAAAAATTTCACGTTCTTGGGGGGAAAAAAATCATCCCCAAACAGGACAAAACTTTCAGGCAGAAAATGAAATGGATAAGATTCCTTCCAGCTGAGGAGATCTGGTTTCAATTTTCCCCAATTTTTTCATTAGAATTGTAATTTTTCCCCACAGACATTTTCCGTCAAAAAATTGTTCTGTTGGAGAATTCCTGACCAACTCTAGCTATAACATAACACAGCTGTAACACAGTTAGTGTCCACACACAAAATGGTTACAGGCAGTGCAAGATCAGCATCAGTCCAGAGACTTGCCTTAGGCAGTCTATCTGGTCTGCAGCTCAATGATAAAGACTTCTGGCATGAAATCCTCACCTCTGCTCAGACCCCTTTATGCTTAATCAAAGGGCTGAAGTAGCATAAATGGGCCCTAAAAATCCCAGTTCGGGACAGGAGACAATTCCCCTGATGCAGGAATGGACTAAGAGAGCAGTAAGGCAGCTTCAGGGAAAGCGTCCTCACAATTCCTTGTGTAGGGGGCATACCAGGAGCGTGTCAGGGCAGGGATGCATCAGAGAGTGGTGCAGAGATTCTGAGACATGACAGGGCCCATAGAGAAGCCCTAAGGAGGCTGCCCTACTTAGATAGGCCTCCAGATCTGTATAAATTACACTGGGGGCCTCTCCTGCCCTCAGAGCAGCCCAAGATTGAAAGGGTGCAAAGGTGGCTTAAAGCCACATTAGACCCTTCTTCCTTCAGGCTGCACAGCATAGAATCTCATCCTGAAGTTGTCATAGGCCTCAGTCCTGCAAACAGATCCATGCAGGCAGACCCCTTATACCTACTGACTCATGTGAATGCCTTTGTAGGATCAGATCCTTAATTACTCGTTTAACAAAATTTAACTACGAGCAATTTTATTTTTTTCGTCCAAAGACTTTAAAGTTTGTAGTGTCCATATAAGGGAGCATTTGGAGGACACTGAAATCTGGTATATGGTTATCCAGCATGTTCAGAAATTCCACTTGAATGTGGAATTTCATACTGTGTAAGCATTTAATCTCCACATATATGGCTGGTGCATGCGATTCATTGGCAGGCAAATTTAGGGCCCAATCTGAAACCCATCAAAGTCAAAAGACTCCACTAGAGAGCAAGGGACATTTTCACTCTCTTTTCCCTCGTTGAAAGTGCTTTACAACAGTACTCAGCAATTTACTCTTTGCACAGTGGAAGCCAACAGGACAGGTCTGTCTTTGTTCAATAATGGAATTTTATTAGTTCATAATAAATAAGTAGTAAATTAGTGTAGGGGTTGGACAGCTGGTAAAAGTATTATCATCATGCCATCTCAAGGGCAGTCGGTTTGCCTCAGGGCTACTCAAAACTCCTGCTTTATTTATTTTTTTTGCATAGCTCTGCAACCTCACACAACCCTACTCACTTTAAGTCTTGGCTGGAAGCTTGGAAATCAACGACTGTTTTCTAAATACCATGCTGATAAAAAACACAGGTCAAACTTCACCAGCATTGCAGTGCTCTAACTACAATGGAGTCCAGATGCACTAGAGCATGGAACAGGCCAAATGATTTATTTGACAAATTTCACAATTTCCCCCCCAAACATTTATGAGTCAATAATATGACTGATCATCTTTGAAACTCTCACCCACTAAACCAGTCCTGAATCCTAATGAGCTCTGGCATTCTAAACTAAGAGGTTTACACAATTACAGAGGATAGACTGATAGACTGGATAGTACTCAGCAGTGTCCAGAGTAAGAAGGGATTAGAAGCAGCAGCAGCGGAGGAGAGAAATGGAGAGAAGTCACTAATACAATCTTTCTTTGAAAAGTGTTCTGAAGTAGATTTAATTTTTGAGCCAGATTCCTAGCTGTCTGCAATGGAGCTATACTGATTATACTGACCTTCAAGGCCTTTGCTTTCAAGTCAGAATAATTAACGGAGATAAGCCATTACGTCCAGTCCAACCTTTGTCATAGGAATTGTTCATACACATTAGCTATGGCTCTTAAATACAGTCAAATTGATGATAGCCAGTGATGATAGCTGGCCATTTGGAAATCTTGTGGGCTCTGACAAGGACTACGAAAATTCAGCAATTAACAGTTAATTGCAAACTCATTTTATTGCAATTTCACTGGACATTTTATTTGCATGCTGAAGTCTTCAATCAGTTCACAAGTTCATGCTGCTATGAGCAACAATTTATGCCTAGGAGAAATCAAATTGCAGCATGCCACAAATAGTATTATGAGCCCTGTAAACCTAAAGGCTGTGAACTGCTGGGATTTATTTATTTTTTTATGTTTTTGTTATCTTTATTTAGCTAATGAAGGCATAATGAAAAACTAACACATTTCAGAAATGACAGAGTAATGCTGCATTTATTTCTCCAAAGCAAGCAAAATCATGCACAGTGGCTGTCCTTTGAGAGGGCAGAGGACTTCCTGTCATTAGAGGAATTTAATCTAGGGTTTTGCCTGGCTTATATTTCTGAGTGAGTACATTTCTGAGAAACACACATCAGTTTCTCGCTCTGGGCCTGCTCTTACAACAATGAATTCCTGACGTCACAGTTCCAGCTCCAGGAACTGCTGAGTCATCATTTGACAGTGCTTTGTTATTTTACATGGCTGATAGCAGGCACAAGACCAACTTCCATTCACCGCATTCCTAAAACAACTGAACATTACTTAAGGAAACTCCCTGGAGGCACAGACAATTAAACTGGTTCTTTCCAGCTTCCTGTAACATTTCTCCAGTCTCTCTCTGAGTAAAGGCCTGTGTGTGAGTGAGAGTGTGTGTGTGTGAGAGAGAGAGAGAGGGAGGAAGAGGGAGAGCGCGCGCGCGCGGTGGGTGCCCAGCACCACTGAGAATCAGTTAACACTTCATCAGTGCATGAGAATGCATTGAACTAAATCACAATGTCTGTGTATTTTCTTTACCCCTTCTGTATAGTGGAAACCTTGTCTGCTGCAGCAATTTTAAGAGGTTTCAAGTCAATCTCATTCATCTCTCTGGAACACTGCACCCTTTGAGGTACCAGAGGCTCCTGGCCGGTCGCCCCAGCCCAGGAAGGACTAATGCCAAGCCCAAAAGTCTGCTCAGGCCCTTCCTTTGGGGCCCTGTTTTATTCTTCAACACAAAAGTTAAACAAAGCTATTCTCTTGACCAAAGCAGGCTGAAAAGCCTTTTCCCCTGCTTCTCCCTCCCCCTGCTCCTGGGGCCAGCAACAGGAACCCACCCCCCTCCTGCAGCAATCCTTTTCATCAGAACCACTTGCTGGCTTTTACAATCACTTGATCAATCTCAGCTAGGAGGCAGCGGATCCATCACAGGTGATGTTGGGCCCCAACTCCTCTTAAAGGGCTGCCCCTCCCCACCCCCTGTGACACATACCTCCTGCAAACTCTATGTTGCTCCTCCCACTACCTTAAGTCCAAGTACATCTTAAATGACACGAAGGTTCCATGGTGAACTCATCACATGATCACAAAATTCTACCCAGAATGCACACAAAGGGATGATGTTTATTGCTGCTTATTTATTTATTTCTATTTCATTAGAAAAAAAGAATCCCAAAATCGAGGGGTCTACACATGGAGTTAAACAATAAAAGCACATCCCCCCAAAAAAACCCTCTGAGTCCTTATCCATAAAGTAAATACTTCCACCCACTGTAAACAAAATATTCTTCTCCTGCTTCACTTGTCCCCTTGTGAGGAGTGTGGGAAGCTATGTAGCCCTGGCAGCATGTCTGGCAAGTCAAAGAGTCAGGTCCTGTTAGCTCTAGAAGGGGAATAAATTTAAGAATCAAGGGCACTTGATCATGTCCAGCCACCAACTGCTCCCATTCAAGACAGGGACCTGTGAGTGTATGCATCTCAGCTACTGCAGCTGCCATAGGATCGCACAAGGAGAGAGGGCTCTCCAAGGATAACCGGGACCACACCGCTTGCAGCCACGTTTTCAAAGGCAGCCACTGGATTTGGGTGCCTCAGTTTGTGGGCACGTGACTTGAGACAACTCTGGACCGATTTTCAGAGATGCAGAGTGCCTGCAGCTCCCCCTGGCTTCAGATAGACTTGTGGGTGCTCAGCACCTCTGGAAACTAGGTTCAAGATCTTTCCAGTGGGGGATCCAAAAATTAAGACACCCAACAGTCACTTTGAAAGTGTTGGCCTTAGGGCCTGATTTGTCAGGACTGTGCCGACCTCTTAAACATCATCTAGACAGCAAAGCAGGTTGCTCCCTCAGCCAAAAAAGCATTACCCCTGCCTCAGCGAGGCCGAGTCTCAGCTGGCTGGTTCTCAGCCAAGTTATGACAGCACTAATTTCACCATGAGTTGGCCCCCAGCCACACAGGCTGTTCGTGAATTGGTTCAGTTTCAATCCCTTCTACGCCACAGATTCATAGATTTCAAGGCCAGAAGGGACCATTTGATCACGTAGTCCAGTGGTTTTCGAACTGCGGGTTGGGATCCCAAAGTGGGTCGCGACCCCGTTTTAATGGGGATGCCAGGGCAGGTTTAGACTTGTTGGGGCCTGGGGCCAAAGCCCGAGCCTAACTACCGAGGGCCGAAGCACAAGAGCTCAGGTGACAGGACTTCAGCTTTGGTCTCCCCCCCAAGAGGCACTGGGGGTTTGGGGTTTGGTTTTTGCCCCCCTACCTGGAGCAGAGGTGGGGAGGGAAGCTCAGGTGGGCTCAAACTTCACCCCACACTCCTGGGGTTGTGTAGTAATTTTTGTTGTCAGAAGGGGGTTGCGGTGCAATGAAGTTTGAGAACCCCTGATCTAGTCTGACCTCCTGCGTCATACAGACAAAGTATCATCCAGTTACCCCTGGATGAAACATAATAGCTTGTGTTTGACTAAATTCTAAAACGTGTAATAAACCGTTGTAGATGGAGGGGCCTATATAATGGCTTTCACATTGTTCTCCTATCAAAAATACCCGGTCCACACAGGTCAGGAAAGTCACCCTAGCTAATAGCAGTGGTATTTAAAGCATGGATGCAGCTAGCACCATATTAATTCCTGTATGAGAGGGTCATATTTTACACGTCACCAATTTAAATCAGGACATGCAGGATCAGATTGATTTTTCCTGTAATAGTCCATAGATTGGAGGCAATTCACTCTGCCGATAGGAACTGCACTGCTTTCGACACTCATGGAGTATCCTGTAAACTAATCTACACTCTAGAGTTGGTGATGAACATAAGAACTGCCATATTGGGTCAGACCAAAGGTCCATCTAGCCCAGTATCCTGTCTTCCGACAGTGGCCAAAGCCAGGTGCCCCAGAGGGAATGAACAGAACAGGTAATCATCAAGTGATCCATCCCCTGTAGGCCATTCCCAGCTTCTGGCAAACCGAGGCTAGGGACACCATCCCTGCCTGTCCTGGCTAATAGCCATTGATGGACCTATCCTCCATGAACGTATCTAGTTCTTTTCTGATGGCCTCAAAAGATACTATTCCACACCAGAAAGGAAGGCAGTAACCTACCCATCCTACACTTGAGTACCTCAGCTACAGTCTGACCAAAAAAGGGCTTTGTAGCAGGTCATAGAATCATAGAATATCAGGGTTGGAAGGGACCTCAGGAGGTCATCTAGTCCAACCCCCTGCTCAAAGCAGGACCAATCCCCAATCAAATCATCCCAGCCAAGGCTTTGTCAAGCCTGACCTTAAAAACTTCCAAGGAAGGAGATTCTACCACCTCCCTAGGTAACGCATTCCAGTGTTTCTCCACCCTCCTAGTGAAAAAGTTTTTCCTAATATCCAACCTAAACCTCCCCCACTGCAACTTGAGACCATTACTCCTTGTCCTGTCCTCTTCTACTACTGAGAATAGTCTAGAACCATCCTCTCTGGAACCACCTCTCAGGTAGTTGAAAGCAGCTATCAAATCCCCCCTCATTCTTCTCTTCTGCAGACTAAACAATCCCAGTTCCCTCAGCCTCTCCTCATAAGTCATGTGTTCCAGACCCCTAATCATTTCTGTTGCCCTTCGCTGGACTCTCTCCAATTTATCCACGTCCTTCTTGTAGTGTGGGGCCCAAAACTGGACACAGTACTCCAGATGAGGCCTCACCAATGTCGAATAGAGGGGAACGATCACGTCCCTCGATCTGCTCGCTATGCGCCTACTTATACATCCCAAAATGCCATTGGCCTTCTTGGCAACAAGGGCACACTGCTGACTCATATCCAGCTTCTCATCCACTGTAACCCCTAGGTCCTTTTCCGCAGAACTGCTGCCTAGCCATTCGGTCCCTAGTCTGTAGCTGTGCATTGGGTTCTTCCGTCCTAAGTGCAGGACCCTGCACTTATCCTTATTGAACCGCATCAGATTTCTTTTGGCCCAATCCTCCAATTTGTCTAGGTCCCTCTGTATCCTATCCCTGCCCTCCAGCGTATCTACCACTCCTCCCAGTTTAGTATCATCCGCAAATTTGCTGAGAGTGCAATCCACACCATCCTCCAGATCATTTATAAAGATATTGAACAAAACCGGCCCCAGGACCGACCCCTGGGGCACTCCACTTGACACCGGCTGCCAACTAGACATGGAGCCATTGATCACCACCCGTTGAGCCCGACAATCTAGCCAACTTTCTACCCACCTTATAGTGCATTCATCCAGCCCATACTTCTTTAACTTGCTGACAAGAATACTGTGGGAGACCATGTCAAAAGCTTTGCTAAAGTCAAGAAACAACACATCCACTGCTTTCCCTTCATCCACAGAATCAGTAATCTCATCATAGAAGGCTATTAGATTAGTCAGGCATGACCTACCCTTGGTGAATCCATGCTGACTGTTCCTGATCACTTTCCTCTCGTGTAAGTGCTTCAGGATTGATTCCTTGAGGACCTGCTCCATGATTTTTCCGGGGACTGAGGTGAGGCTGACTGGCCTGTAGTTCCCAGGATCCTCCTTCTTCCCTTTTTTAAAGATTGGCACTACATTAGCCTTTTTCCAGTCATCTGGGACTTCCCCCGTTCGCCACGAGTTTTCAAAGATAATGGCCAATGGCTCTGCAATCACATCCACCAATTCCTTTAGCACTCTCGGATGCAACTCCTCCGGCCCCATGGACTTGTGCACGTCCAGCTTTTCTAAATAGTCCCTAACCACCTCTTTCTCCACAGAGGGCTGGCCATCTACTCCCCATGTTGTGATGCCCAGCGCAGCAGTCTGGGAGCTGTCCTTGTTAGTGAAGACAGAGGCAAAAAAAGCATTGAGCACATTAGCTTTTTCCACATCCTCTGTCACTAGGTTGCCTCCCTCATTCAGTAAGGGGCCCACACTTTCCTTGGCTTTCTTCTTGTTGCCAACATACCTGAAGAAACCCTTCTTGTTACTCTTGACATCTCTTGCTAGCTGCAGCTCCAGGTGCGATTTGGCCCTCCTGATTTCATTCCTACATGCCCGAGCAATATTTTTATACTCTTCCCTGGTCATATGTCCAACCTTCCACTTCTTGTAAGCTTCTTTTTTATGTTTAAGATCCGCTAGGATTTCACCGTTAAGCCAAGCTGGTCGCCTGCCATATTTACTATTCTTTCGACTCATCGGGATGGTTTGTCCCTGTAACCTCAACAGGGATTCCTTGAAATACAGCCAGCTCTCCTGGACTCCTTTCCCCTTCATGTTAGTCCCCCAGGGGATCCTACCCATCCGCTCCCTGAGGGAGTCGAAGTCTGCTTTCCTGAAGTCCAGGGTCCATATCCTGCTGCTTACCTTTCTTCCCTGCGTCAGGATCCTGAACTCAACCAACTCATGGTCACTGCCTCCCAGATTCCCGTCCACTTTTGCTTCCCCCACTAATTCTTCCCTGTTTGTGAGCAGCAGGTCAAGAAAAGCTCCCCCCCCAGTTGGCTCGTCTAGCACTTGCACCAGGAAATTGTCCCCTACGCTTTCCAAAAACTTCCTGGATTGTCTATGCACCGCTGTATTGCTCTCCCAGCAAATATCAGGAAAATTAAAGTCACCCATGAGAACCAGGGCGTGCGATCTAGTAGCTTCTGCGAGTTGCCGGAAGAAAGCCTCATCCACCTCATCCCCCTGGTCCGGTGGTCTAAATCAGACTCCCACCACTACATCACTCTTGTTGCTCACACTTCTAAACTTAATCCATAGACACTCGGGTTTTTCTGCAGTTTCGCACCGGAGCTCTGAGCAGTCATACTGCTCCCTTACATACAGTGCTACTCCACCACCTTTTCTGCCCTGCCTGTCCTTCCTGAACAGTTTATAACCATCCATGACAGTGATCCAGTCATGTGAGTTATCCCACCAAGTCTCTGTTATTCCAATCACGTCATAATTCCTTGACATCACCAGGACCTCCAGTTCTCCCTGCTTGTTTCCAAGGCTTTGTGCATTTGTATATAAGCACTTGAGATAACCTGCTGATCGCCCCTCCTTCTCAGTATGAGGCAGGAGCCTGCCCCTCACAGACGTTCCTGCCTGTGTTTCCTCCCGTCATCCCGCTTTCCCACTTACCTCAGGGCTTTGGTCTCCTTCCCCCGGTGAACCTAGTTTAAAGCCCTCCTCACTAGGTTAGCCAGCCTGCTCGCATCCCTAACGATGCTTCCCTTTCTGGCCTCTACTTATGACCTAAAAGAATGCCAAGCATTACTGAGCCTCTTGGAACATGCCATACTAGAAACATTACTCTCAGCCAAATCCAAATGTCGTGGCAGAGGGCTTAATGTCTACACAAGGGGTTTAAACCAGATTAAGTCAAATTAATCCAGTTCAAAAATGCTTGCATACACACAACGCAATCCATCACAGCACACAATCTCTGCATTTATCACAAACTCCGGAATCCTCTTCCAAAGTGGACTACATTTGCTGCAAATTGAGTTAGATGCAATGTTGCTGTTGAGCAGAGCCAGATAAAGCACAAGCAGCTCAGCAGGACCTATATTAAAACCCAGGATGACCAGAAATAATCTGGCAAGGGACTTGTAACCTACCCATTTTCTGAGGAACTGGACAGGATTTTGCATAAATACATAACCACCCAACCCAGAAAGGTTGTGGAACCTTCTGACCACTCTTCTCCATCCCTCCCAAGGATAACCAGCAACACTCACTGGAGGATGAGAATGAAGAGGGCAGTGAGGAGTTGTCCCCTGAGAGCCAGGCTCTGATGCCAGCCAGGTAGAAAGCCAACCCAATTCCTGTCCTGCAACAACGGAGCCCAAGTCCCAGCCAGAAACCCAGGCTGGGGTCCAAGAGGAAGATCCTCTGGAGGGAATTTCAGCACGTATCTATATTTACAATGTATTATTATTTGTGGATAGCCATGATAGCTTCTGTTTCAGGTGCCCCATTGCCCCAGCCATTTTAGGCAGAGGTGAGCTAGGAGACTTTCCAAGCCTCCAGCCCCTGCCTCCCTCCCTCCACCCATGCTGTCTGCTCACCCTCCACCCCCATATACATTTCCAACTACCCTGTTCCACCCAGGTAATCAGCCTCTGTCACATGCTAAAGCCTTGATCATTGACCATTTTCGGGTCATGCCATGGAGGGCAAATGCCCTTCTACCTATTTTCCTTTCCACTCCCCTCATCTGTCCTGCCCAGTGAACACCCACACCTGGCGGTCTTCAAACATAGCTGCCTCATTGCCTGCTGCTGCCACAGAGGAGGAGAAAAAGAAAAAAGATCCAGTCAGCAAGAAGTAAGGATCCAACAAGTACATCTGCACTTTAGGTATCTGTAAATTACTCAAATCTACCAATTATTTCAAGACACTAGAGAGAAAAGGATGGATGTTTACAACACCAGGAGTGGATCAACATCATCACTATAGCTGTAGCTTTAGCCCGAATACCCTAAACGGGCTCCTACGAACCCCTTCTCAGGCAGAACCTCCAATATTTCCCCCCTCTTTCTGATTTACTTTCCCATTAGCACCCTCCACCGCCTGTGTCGTGATGTTTTTTCCTCTGGCTGAGGGAGAGCTAACTGTGGCATTCTGGAGTTCCTCATCTCTGCTCCTCAGGGCTCTGCCCCAGTGATTGTCATTGCTGTAGTGTGCCCAACCTCAGATTTCTGGGTAGCTGCTAGATTACAAAGCCAGCTTCAACGTTCACGCCATATGTTATGTAATCCTGGAGAAAACAAAACCGAAGGGGTCCCCTTAAAAAGTAATCACAGCTCGATTCCTTACGTAACATATGCAGTGGCTCAAGTTTAGCCCGATCTCTTCCTATATTAAATTTTAAAAAGTCACAGCAACTGAGGACAGGCCCATCTGTTAAATGTGTGGGAGATTTGTGACATAATGGTCATGTTCATTCTAGACAAAACAATCTGAATACCATGGGAGACATTAGAGGCAAATGAGTAACTTTCCCAGGCTGTTCAGTCATTTAAGTGGCATGACATCAGCGAGCATCTTTTAAAGGGACAGAAATGTATGTGCCCTACAAAGCCTCCTGGCTTTGCAAAATGGTACTATTCAGTGATTTGCTCTCCTGGAATCTCTTGACTTCAAGAGTATCCCGATTTGTAGGCTATCATTTGAGAATGTGTTCATTACAGAAAAGCATGTCCCAATGCCAAGAACTCAGGTCTCGCTATTTTTTCAATGACACACTCAAGGCTCCTTGCTTCAGCAATTGGGAGCACAAGGACATGGAAAATAAAGCCACAGGATGACCAGATCTGCAGTCCTGCTAACAAGGACAGTGCCTGAAATTGCATCCCAGGACCAGACAGTCCTCTGAAAGTATCCTGGGCTCACTAGGAGAAAGGGATGAGGGCAGTCGGAGCAAAACCTAGAGGTGTTAACTTGGGTGACATTTGACACCACTTGCCTGGGAAACCGATCATTCCAGTCACTTTCACGGATGTTGGGACAAAGAATTTAAAATCAACTATCCTCACAGAAATAACGGTTCCTCAGCCCCCAAGAAAACGGATTGTGTATAGTACAAACATATATGTGATTAATACATTCCAGGAAAAACAAACCCCTTTGTTCTAAATTCCTGTCTAAATCCTTATAATCTCACTCAGGCTAGGAAGGTATTTATACTGCGCTCGTCACCGTGGTATTTAATGACGTGGACATCATGTAAATAAACATAGAAATAAGAGTATTCTTTAGTGATCATGGACACTAAGGAACTAATACATATGGTTCCGTATGAGAAGCCCCAGATCAGCTATAGGACTAGTTACCATACTATATAGGATATCATTGCAGGGGTATCATCCTGTATGCCATCTGATAGGATGGCTCAAAACTGTATAGAAGGAGATGGTAACTGCATTAGGCTAAGCAGAAATCACCCCTCATGTAAAGATGTGTGATTATAAAAACTGTGAACAGCATTAAAAATACCATTTGGAAGGGTGGACTTCAAAGAGCAGATGTCCATCCACTCAGGCCCAGTTTCAACATGGTTAAAAATCATCCAATGAAAGGAAGAGCATGGCATTTTATTTTCCTGGATGACAGGAATTCAGGGATTAAAGTTTTTTTAAAAAAAAGTCCTTCATCCTCCCCATCAGTTAGTGGGAGTTACAAGATACAGGGTAACCAAGGAGCAGCATGGGTGGGTGTCCTCAGCCAGCCTGTTGTGTTGTTAACATGTCTTCATTAGACTTCAAAAACATGTGACCCATTGTGGCTAAAAGTACACTGGTAACTCCTGCCGCCTAGTGGTAAAAACATTTCCTTTCTAAAACAGCAAGTAGATTGCCTTGGGGTCAGTCGACTCTAAGATTGATAACAGAGCTGGGCCTTTTCAGGGTTATTACTGTTATTTATTATTTGTATCGCGGTCGTGCCTGCGCTCCCTAGTCACGGCCCAGGACCCCATTGTGCTAGGCACTGTACTGAAACAGACCAGAAAGACAGAAAATTATCTGCAGTAGATGCAGGAGTTCTTATCAAGAAATGAACTGCCTCTCTAATCAGCAGCAAAGCAGTTGTCTATGCTTTGCTCCTAACTTGGGGGCAGTACAGTTTGTTTCACTGCACCCAAATAGTATATAGGGGTCTAAATAATCAAATGCGGCCTGCGTCCACCAACATCCCCAATGCGACTCTTACCCATCCACCCTCAAAGCTTCAGGGTACTTCAGACAGACACTTTTCTACAGTAAAGTCTCCATCACCCCACAAAGCACTGCTGCTGGCACAGCCTCACGTACATTTATGCCACAATATCCTTTTGATGCTTATCACTGTAACGTTCAAACGATGCAGCTCTGTGATGAGGAATGCATTTTAAAAAAACTTGCTTTGGATCTTTTAAAGGGAGCTGTTGAGCATCCCCATCTCTCACTGGGGTCGGACCCTATGTTTATTCCAGATGTTAAATAGCCCTGCAGGGAAATGTAAAATGGGCACCCCAGAGGAGATGTGGGAGCTCAGCACTTCTCAGGATCAGGCTCTTCATTTCCTTTAAAATAAGACAAGCCCTCAAAATGGGTAGTTATTGTAAGATTTCTAATGAGAGGCCTGGCACTTTATCAATTGTAATGTATGGCCCAAGTTTTGAAAATTTATATGAATAATGAATGACAATGTCATTTTAAAAACAAAGCAATTAAGCTTTATTAATGTAACTTCATGGAAAGAACAGAAACGAATACAGGAGGAAATTCACCCCTGTGCAGAGAGTGAGCATAAAGACTATACATCACTTTAGCCCCACTCAGCCCTGTTTTGATAACTTAAATGTCGTCTGCACAGGAGTGAATTTCACCCCCAGTCAATACATGTCTCTCTGCAAAAGGACCCAATCATGCTCCCAGAAACTAACATAAATCCAGTTATTGTGGGTTGCAGCTGGCGTGGCTGAGGACAGAATTTGGCCCAAGCACTATAAATCACAATTAACCATGTTAATTTGAAATCTATTTATTTTTTAGTGTCTCTATTATTTTGTTTTAATTTATTATTATAGGCGCACGGATGTTTACCGCTGCTCTCGGACAATCCTGATAACAAACCAATCTCTCTCAACTGGGGGGATTCTCCCAGGAAACGTTTTAATTAAATAAAGTCACAGCAAAGTAGGGTAGCTGTTACTGGCAGAAAGTCCTGTCACAGTAGATCTGAGCTCTAGTAATATCTAACATTACCAGACCTTTCCAAACATATTTCTATGCAATTCATTAGTGAGGTTATTAACCTGGGTCCTTGTACCTTTGTGCTATGAAAACCAAAGTGAGATTCAATTAAGGCCCTCTGTACTTGTGAGAGGGCTGATATATAAACCCTGTTTCTGTTCAGGATAGGTTGCTTTGTGAAATACATAAACTCTAACAAAAATCCTCCTCCATTACGTGGGAGTAGCTTCCCAGGGCTCCACCCCAAGCTGACATGGTGCTTGAGCTCTCCGGCTGGCTGTTGCACCACTCAAATGAAACACGAACACCATCAGTCAGGTTGCTGCCAGAGCGCACTCCTTCCCTGTTAGGGATTCACCAAGCAGCAGTGAAGTATGTGTGATTAAAGAATAATTTCTTCTATGGCCCTCTGAGGGAAAAGGCAGACTCTATGAGACGTCAGTAGAAGACAGACTAGTAATAGCTAGAAATGAGTTGTAGCAGTTTGAAAGAGCTTCAGTACCTAAGATACTTGGATCTCCATGGGAAGGATGGTTTAGCTCATCGAATGTATGTCCACATGCTGAGAGACAGCTATTCTACATTGGGCTGGCCCAATGTTCACTAAAGTCAATGGGACTCTTTCCATTGACTTGAGTGGGTTTTTGATCAGACTCCGCATTAGCTAGTAAGATGGACTAGAGCGGACAGGTTTTTCCCCAAAATCTAATTCTTTGAGGTTGCAGAGTTGTGCTGTAGTGGGGGCAGCGCAGTCTCATTCAATTCTCTAACCAGGATCTCTAGGTCCGAGATCCCTCACTGACCAGTTCAGAGGATTGTGTGGAGAAGGGAGGCTCAGAGTATGTCGGGTGGTTGGCACTGACACAGGCTCTGTTGCCAGGAAGGACGGCACAGCAGGTCTTCCCCATCATTGCAGTTTTGTTAAGCAGCTCGGAACGAGGCAGGATTTTGCCAGGCAAACGGAGATGTTGATGCTAGAGGCAGAACTTGCTGGAACCTTTGCCCTGCCCTCAACCCCATCAGTGGCATGGAGAAACCGCGACTACAGCAGGTTTCAAGGGAACTGTCCGCGGATGCTTTGCTATCCACTCAGCTCTGCTTATAAGAGGTGAGGAAAAATATTCAGGAAGCCTCCATGCTACCCAGTGCGTGGGGAGCAATGTGGAAGCTGAGCCATACTCACAGAAGTCTGAAAACAGTAGAAAAGCTGGGTGAGGAATGGGTGGCTCCTGGCCAGGGACAGGATGCGCTTCTCTGTCATGGTGCATTCCACATCGTCATCCTGGAGAATAACATCCTTCTTCAGCACCTTCACGGCATACAGCTGGTCCGTCTCTTTTATTTTGGCAAGCATCACCTAAACCAAAGCAAGAGAATGAACCATATAGGCTAAATCCTGCTCTCTCCCACACAAGTATGGCAGGAGGACACAGGGGCCTCTCACACAACCTGGCAGGAGATGGAAGACAGCATATCTTCACGGCACACAGTCGTGAAGTCCAGCCAACTAGCGAGGTCAGTGTCAGCGGACATGGGCGTGGCCACCAGTGTGACCATCTAGTGACAAAGCTAGCTAGCATGTGTGCTGCCATGAGCGCAGGCCCTATCCAGCAGAAGTGAGCATGCAGGTTGCTCAGTGCTGTAAGGAGCAGCAAATCTCTCCTAGACCTGGTCAGTGGCATCCTTCCCAGTGCCCGCAGGAATCCTCTACCATAACACACACCACGCCATGCCGTCTGTCCCACCTTGCTGCACAATCAGAGTTTGGCCCATTCACCAATTTTGACTGCACCATTTGCACAATGGCTTTGAGGCAAAAACCAGGTGCATGGTTTGCTGGTAGATGGAGAGTGAGCTCTGAACTGCATTGAGCTCTGACACTATTACCTTGAATCCTTTAAAGGAGAAGTTCATCTTCCCAAGGAAGTGCTGCACAAGTGAGCACTAATGCTGCAGCATACTTGACATTTCTGTTATGCTCCCTTGCATACAGAAATTATTCTTTTGGTTGTGGCTGTTTTCCCCTTTTGTTGTAGTCAGTGTTTCAATTTGTGGTTGGTTTTATATTCCCCTCCTCTCCCCTCTATAGCGGGTCTTTCTGCATATATGTATAATCACCCTGATATTCACATGTGCTGAGCTCCCGTGCAGCGCCCATTGATTTCCAGTCATGTTTCTCCTGACAGGGATCTTACCTTTTATCTGGTTTGGGAAGCACCTCATGTACTTGGGAGCCACTAAAATAACAAACAACAACGACGACACTACTATTTCGTGAAGAGCCAGGAATAAAACTCACCTTCCCAAAACTGCCCTTTCCCAACACTCGGATGAAGGTGAAGTCTTTGATCCCGAACCTGCTTGCTGAACTTCCACTCACACCACTGCCGTCGTTTGGACTTTCTTTTCCCTGGCACCTCAGCGTGGATCTTGAAACTAATTTCTGGGGAGGAAAATAACCGAGTTTGTCTAAAAATTGTATTTCCACTATGATATGCTGCAGTGTTTACTAATGATGTATCTGTCTGGGTATGTCTGCTGTGCTCAGCTGCACTGTACTGCAGCTGAAATACGTTGGGCATAACATCACTCCAGGTGTCATGTGCAACAAGCCCACCCACCATCATCCGTGGCCACAAAGAAACATAAGAACTGGTTCTTGCTCTGTGTTTGACCTTGTAAAGTCACTTTGCTAAACCTAACAGGCAAGCCTGACCTCCCTACTTTGGAAATGGGAGAGCTGAGTGAAAAAACCTGGGAATCTTCCATCTGAATTATTGGGATATGAATAAATATGGCTACTTAATACCTCACAGCATGAATAATATCAGCAACATTTGGAATCCAAAAGATTTGTGTCTAGTCACTTCCCCTTCTCAGCCTCCCTTCCTGCTTACTAGCTACCTCCCTACCACTGCTTCCTCCTTCAATACAAATTCCTTTGAAGCTTTCTCCTCCCTAACTATGGGGCAGATCCAATTTAATGGTGTCCCTTTACATTTTCAAGAGTACTGCCAGTATCAATATCTTTCTACAGCTATTATTTTTGCAGTAGTTAGATCAAGTCAATATCCAGTACTCTCTGTTCATGGCTCTACAGATGTGGGTGCATAGACAAGCCCCAAATACTTACAAAATAAAGGAGACTCTTGCTCCTTTCCCTTCCCCCCAAACTTAGTCACACACAGATTTCTTGAGCTCCACCTTGTGACTGTTTCATAGTAATGCAAAATTCACAGCTGCACAATGAGACCTTTGACAAGGCCAATGTTACAGTAATTGAAATTCAGCTGTGCAGAATGAAACAAAACCATTTGGAACAGCTCCCCAAATCCCTAAAAAATATAAGCTCCCAACACATCCTGATAACTTAATCACATCCTTTACCTCACAAACAATTAGGAAAGCCCACTATGTACCAGGGCACTGATATGTTGTATCTATATGTTCTGCAGATTATACGGAGGACATACTATTAGTGTCTGCTTGTTCAGAGCACAGGCTGCCCCCACTGAAATCAATGGCTGCTTTGGGAGCTCTGTAAATCAGAGAATAAATGGTTAACTCTATTACAGTTTGTGTTACAGACAGACGGATGATGATGAGAGATTTGAAAATCCCTGTAGGCCTATTTTGCTATGAGCTTGATCCAAAGCTCACTGAAGTCAATAGGGGCAAGAACCTCAACTTGTCCCATTGATAGGCTATGCAGATTTACATCATCTGAGGCTCTGACCTGGGAATCTTTCCATTGAGTTCAGCAGGCTTTGGATCAGGCCCTTTGTAGCTGGAGAATCAGCATATTATTTGTCTTTCTTTTCCTCTACATCTCTTTCTTTTGCCTGTTCTATTTCTTTCTTACCTTGGTTCTACATGAAGACTAAGATGGTTTTATGACTTACGCCAATATACAAGTGTTAACTTCCTCTAGTTATATGTTGAAATTTGTCATGTCTGATTATTTATTTTGTCACTTTTTCGGTTTTATTTATTTTACCTTTTTATGTATTTTTTGAGAAATATTAGTCATCATAAAATTGAACAAACCATTGTAAGTGGATAGGTTACCAAGGCCTACTCTTATTTTCTGGGCTGCACAGAGGTTTTGGGGGGTCTGGGACAAAATCTGAAACTGAGGCCCTACCAGCCTTCCAAAAAATTTACCATGGAGATGAAATAGTTTAAGTAGAATATTACTGAAAAACTTTAAAGCTGATTTATTATCACAAAAGACAAGTCACACTATGTTTATCTTTCTTGCTCTTCTTGACAAACACATTTCTGACGCTATCATAATTTGGGCTCTTTGCAAGATCACACACTGTTAGCATCACTAAGGCCAATATACGCATTTTTGGCTCATGGTAAATCAGAAGTAGTTTTTAAATCAGGGCTGACTTGTTTGAGTGCTCCCCTTCGGAAAGTGAAATCAGTATGGAGATGAAAATCCTTAGAGCAACACAGGTCTGTGGGAAAACACACTGCAGTTCTTTTTCATAAATCTTGTTTAATTTAACTGTAGTCACTTTTCCAAATAGCGTCTCTCTCTTAGATTGTTTAAAAGGGTGAATTTCCTCTTCTATTAAATCTCTCAAGTAGCCTTTTGATAGTTCTCGAGCTTTTGTGATATTGGAATTGGCATAATTTATAGTTGGCTTCCAAATAAATGAAAACATGCTGTTGATTTTTGAAGCGGGTTCAGATCTTCTTGTATTTGTGTGGATGAGCGAGTCTAAAGCAACATAAAAAATGTCAACCCTGAACTCAGTTTCTTGGTTTTCATGGTCGTACGTGGTGGTCCTGTCTTCACCATAGTGTGTTTTCCTCTTTCTGCTTCTTTTCTTCTTGAAATCTTGTTGAAGGCCCAGGTCCACTTCTACAAGTTTTGACTAGTCAAGAATCAGAGGCAAAGATTCTCAAAGGCGCTCCAGTTCACTTAGGAGTGATTTCGTCAGCCTTGATTCTTCATCAAGTGTAAGCTCAGAGTCTTGAAGTAAACTCCTTAAGATGCCAATGGCTTGTAGAGCTTTAAACCAGAAAGTAGCCAGTAAAACAAATTTGAAAGACTTTAACCATTTAGACAAACATTCCACTTCGCTGCATAAGTCCACGGGCAAGTCAAATTCTTCCTTCAGTTTCACCAAAGCTTGTAGAATTTCCCTTCTCTAGTGGTTTCACTGCTTCAATTCCTGCACCGGGTTTGCTACATACTATGCAACAAAATGTTTGCAGCTTCCATCAGGCAGGACTGGAACAGAATATATCTACTGACAGACTGATCAGGCAGAGAAATGGTTTTGTACCCTTTGCTTATTTCTATTGATATTGATATATATTCTTTAATTTTATTCCCGATACGTGAATGACTGACATGTAGAATTGTAGCCCACCCTCTTCATAAAATTCCATATGAGTTTTATTTAAGCTAGAGTGCCTTCATCACTTGCCCTTATACAGCTCAGTAATAAATAAAGACTCACGCTATTCAAAGACTGACTGTCTCACATACAGGCTGTGCAGAGAGTACTGCAGCAGGACCTCCTACTTTTATATGGAGTCCGTCACAGCATTGTAAGCCTTTTTTCCATTTTCTGCATTTTATTGTCTTTGGAATTCATGTAGTATAATTGGGTTGTGCATAGTAGTTGTGCATATTGTTCCTTGGGCTTGGAGGCCCCCTCAAATGGGGGGAGGGCTCAGGGCAAACTGCCTCGTTTTCCCCTCCCCTCACCACCTTGGCCAGCCCTGCTTATTTTCATAAATATTTACAGACATTTTAACACTTTGTTACATTAAATTTTATAACGGTCTAAATAGATTGCAGAATACTTTAAAATACATGAATATACAGCGCACACTTAGGCCTCAATTCTGCAAACTCTTACGCACAATGGGACTAATCAAGTACTTAAAGTTAGGCATCTGTGTACTGTTTGCAGGACTGGGGCATTATACCCCTGGAAAGTTCCCACTGTTATATGACCTCTCAGCTGAAGGGATAGGGGCTGCTTTCAATATAACTCCAATAAATAATAATATCTAGTTCTTACATAGCACTTCCTATCCATAGATGTCAAAGCACTGTACAAAAAAGGTGACCACCATGACTGCCGTTTTACAGATGGCTAAATCGAGACAGAGGGAGGTGCAGCGACTTGTCCAAGATCAGCCAGAAAAGCAGTAGCAGAGCTGGGAATAGAACCTAGGTCTCCTGAGTCCCTGTGTAGTGCTCAATTCACTAGGCAACACTGTCTCTCTATTTGCCAGTGGACATGTCCCTGAATAACACTGACCTTTAAACTAGATTTGGGGCTGGATTCTCCTCTCACTTGTACCAATCAGGCACAGTTCAATGGAGTTTCACTGCTGTAAGTGTGAGAGGGGAATCAGGCCCTGGATTTTGCCATATTTTACATTGACCTAACAGGAAGAAACACACATTGAAGCCTCTGCAATATAAGCTTGGAAACTGAACATTCATTTTCCAGATGAGGTGTTTGCTGAATGTCACAGAACAAAAGGCAATTGGTCCAGTGCACCCCGCAATGCCATTCATTCTAACCAAAGCCCTAACCAACTTCTCTTGTGCTTGTACAAATGACACGGCTGTAAACTCTGATAAAGAAAAGAGAAAAGTCTCACCGAATTTGGAGAAATATTTCCTGGCTGCAGGCCCATACATGCCAAGGTTTTGGCCAGTTCTGCTGCATTCACCCCACAGTTGGGTGCCACGTTGGCTTGGCACCTAATATGTACATTCATTTTACACACTGAGGGGGTGAAAAATAAAATCAAATGAACAATTGGAACAATGCTGAGAGAAAGGCTCGGAATGTTACCGCTGAAAAATAACATGGACTAAAGGATTTCACTCCAGAAAATCTACATCATTGCCCTGATCCTGAGCTACAGAAGCCAAAGAGAACAAGGCTATCGACATCAGGTGACAGTACACCAAACATGATGCAACATGGTCAGATGTTCATTTGTGTACATGTATGAGTGTGCTGGGTACAAGGGGTACATACACTACTTTGAAGCTATGCTCACAGGTACAAATTAGCTCCAGAATGCCATGGAATTTAGTGATACACTTCAACAGTGGTTGACAAAAAAGCTGGATGAATAACTGATGTTTCAGTTTGCTGGGAAAACTGAAAATTTTAGAATTATCATCAGCGGACCAAAAAGTTGAAAAAAAAAAAACATTTAGGGTTCCACAAAATATTTCATTTAGTTTTTGAGCTTTTTAAAAAATGGTTTTTAATTTTTTTTAAGGTTTTTTCCAACCAAAACTATTCAGCTAATTTGAGACAAAATTGCAAAATGTGTTGGTCAATTTGAATCTGCATTTTTTTAGCAAAAAAAATTTGTTGAAATTTTTTTGCCCAATTCTAGTTTACAACTCTCTAGTTTCACATCCATATCATTCAACAGAAAACTCACACAGACAGAGAACACTGGGGGGAGGTGAAGGCAGATGGAGATAGAGCATTTGTTACTTAAATGGCTTGATAATAATAGTCATCAAACAAAAACTAAATGCTGGAAAAGCCTTTTCAGTCAATTAACCGTGTGACAAAGAGCCATGTTAATCAACAAACACTGATGACTTTTCCCCTGTTAATGTTTTTTTCTGCTACCTTGTTAGTATTCACTGCTTAAGCAAAGGCTCTCAGGTACATAGAAAGAGCAATGCTAGAAGTAGCAATATCCATGAGTATTTTCAGCTATGTGAGTGAAAGAAAATTGGACAAACAGTGCAAATTAGAATCCACTCTGCAGCCTGGAAAAACAAGAGCTATAAATCTCTTTTGTATCCACAGACTAGAGAGGAGTGTAATATTCTTTCAAGAGTTTAAGCTAAAATATACAGGAAATTGTTCCTCAGCTCTTTGATTTTCCACACATCCATAGAAGTTTTCCTAAGAAAGCCTGAAGAAAGAATAAGGCTGGCTTACTTTTACACTGCAGTCCTTGCCGCATTATCCCCCACAGCAAAGAACCACAATGATCGCAGAAGGTTGGTACTTTGTAATTGTGGATCCTAAACTTGTGAGGAATGTTGATTCCAAATCTTTGTTCCAAAACCTGAGAAAGAATCAAAAAGACACACAGGGTAGAAAACTCCGTGTATGTGTATATATATATATATATATATATATATTTATACATACACACATATACAAGATAATTTTATTAATAAAAAGTACATTAATGTAAGAGCAGGGGGTTGGACTAGATGAGCTCCTGAGGTCTCTTCCAACCCTAATCTTCTATGATTAGGAACAACTGCAGAATTATTTTAAAAAATCCCAGTTCTGAAAGTGTCATCTTTGTTCTCCACTGCATTGTAATTTACCGAATGGGAATGCTGTAATGTATTGACTGAGCTCTAATCAGCAATCAGCCTGCTCTGGCAGATTTTTTGACATGCCTTGTAAGTAGAACAAAGTAGATTTTACAAAGGATTCATTAGCTAATTTCAAATTCTGACAATGAACTTGGAATTATTAAAACTAGATGGGACTTCTATTTGCCTCATCACAAACCTATCTCAAGCCATTTAAGTACTGAATACAAATTATTGCTAACTACAGGAGTTTGTTACTAACTAATCAGCATTAAAATGTTTAACTTATGCGTCACATGCAAAAATAAAATTCTTTAAAATGCTGACTCTATCATTTTTAGTACATGGCATCAGTTTTCCCAGGCCTTCCAAAATTCCTCATCTCTTTTTTACCACTTCTTATCAATGTTTATTTCCATTTTGGACACTGGTTCATCTCCACTTCTCCCCCACCCCTCTCCCACACACACATCTGGGGTTATCCCTCTTTTCCAGTGTGAACTATTTAGATCACAAATGCAGAATCAGAAAACTTTAGAAAACGTTACACACGTTGAACAAATAGATCCTGTTTTATTTTGTGCCTCAACATTTCGGCCCTGGCAGATTGAAAGGTGAATCCATTATCTTAAGTAATTAAAAATATAGGTGCTAATGGAACAACAAGTTTCAAGTCAATTATACCTCTTGAACTTTCTCTCTCTCTCTTTTTGAAAAAAAAGATATTAGGTCTTTTTTTCATTGAAGTGACTAATTGCCATCTTGAGAGATTCCGTATTTGACTGACATTTTAGGATTGGTAAGAAGACATATTAAAGTTTAGCTCAACAGTTCTGGTAAGAAATAGTGAGCAACGGCATCTGTTCGCATGTTCTGGAAAGAACATTATTGGTTACAATACACCTTTTGTGGTGTAGCTTTACTCCATGACTAGTAATATTCCTCATGGATCTTGGTCCTGGATGGATACTATAGAAACACAGGACATAGGATGGTAAGTGATGATCTGGGTCAGAGTCCAGTCGCCTGCTCTCGCAGGCAACCCTGTCATATAATCCCATTCATAAATTTATCAAGCTCTGCCTTAAAATTAGTTAGGTTGTTTGTCTTCACTACTCCTATTCAGAGGATTGTTCCAGAGCCTCCCTCCTCTGATGGTTTGGAACCTTTTCCTAGTTTCCAGCCTAACTTTATTCATGGACAGTTTATACCCATTTGTTCTTGTCCCAACATTGTCCTTTAGGTGAAACAGCTCTTCTCCCTCCCTGGTGTTTACTCCCTGATGTATTTATAAAGCGCAATCATATCCCTTCTCAGGCTTCATGTTGTTAGGTTAAACATATCAAGCTATTTTATTCTTCTCTTGTAAGAAAGGGTCTATAATTCCCCTGATTACCCTAGCAGCCCTTCTCTGAATTTCTGGTTCTATCATGGACTGGGACATGGGTAGTCTGAACCAGTGGTTAGGGCCCAGGCATGGCCTAGTGGGTAGAGCTGAAGCTCTTCCTAGTGGTTGGAGACAGGAACAGGAACCAGGAGTCAGAGCCAGGAGATGAACAAGGGCACAGGGCTGGCAGACTGGAACTGGACAGGAACAAGGCATGAACAGGTCTGGAATGAGGCTGGAAACAAGCAGGTGATCACAGCTGTGGGGGTAAATGTTCAGCAGCATGCAACCTGCTGCTGGTTTAAATGCACACCTGTAGGCTCCTCACAGCCAATCAGGTGATGCTGCCACAACCCAACTAAGCTCATGAACCAACCTGAGAGCTGAGCCAGCCAACACCAGGCTCAGCTGAGGGAAATCGGGCCCAGAGTTCTTGACAGTTTTGAATTAATCCTTCTTGAACATGGGTAACCAGAATTGTACCTAGTATTCCAGATGAAGTCTTACCAGCACTTTGTACAATGGCAGAAATACTTCCCAATTTCTAGAGGAAATACCTCACCTGATACCTCCTAAATATTATCAAGCTCTACGAATGAGCCATACAATTCACCAAACAGTCACATCCTTACCTAAAAGTGTGCCAAACAGAGCAAAAGCTATGGAAGAAGGAAGAATTAATAATAATAATAAAAGATCAAGAGGTGATTTGATTATGGTGTACAAGTACTTTCTTCAGGGGGAAAACAGCTACTAAGGGGCTCTTTAAGGTGTAACAAGGAGTCCAAGCCAGAGAAATTCAAACTAGAAATAAGACAATTATTTAAAAGTGAGGGTGATTAATCATTGGAACAAACTGCCAAGGGGAGTGGTAGATTCTCCAGCTCTGGAAGTCTTCAGATCAAGACTGGATGCAAACATAACAGGCTTTAGTCAAACACAAATGATTGGACTCGATAGAGGATGAAATTATATGGTCTCTGTTATGCAACAGGTTATACCATATTATCTAAACGGTCACTTCTGGCCTTAAAATCTATGAATCTGTGAATGGAGATAAGAAGCCAAAGAAGGATAAATTCCACTATTTTGCAACCACTACCACCCACACAAACCTGAAGATTCAGGAAGTCTTACGATCCAAGTAACCAACTGTGACTTTACCTTGGTGTCTGTCTTGTCAATATTGTTTTGGCACGTGCAGGCTGTAACAATTAGATGATGGCAACGCTTGTGTACAACACAGGTGCATACTAGGAAACAAAAGAAGCATATTGAACTTTATCAAAAAAGACTTAAAATGTATCAAACAATAAACTGGGCTCTGCTAAATTCCATGTAAATCATCAGCAGATAATGGAACAATAGGAGAAACGTACATCCTGGCTGAGATTTTCAAAGCCGCCTAAAGGATTTGGATATCCAGTTTCCATTAATTTTAACAGAAATTGGATGTCCAAATCCTCTAAGAAGCTTAGAAAATCTCAGCCCATATAAATATCGGGAGATACATGCAGAAATGTCAGTGCAATCCAAACATGACTAACAATGAACTAAATCAATATGACCACCGAAATCTTCCAATGAAGAATATTTCAGGTGATGCAAACAAAGGCCATAGAGGACATTGCTTTGATAAATTTCAGACCACAGACACAGTCCAAGGCAGTGCCTCCAAGAAGGGATATTTGCGAGGCCAAATGTAACTCACTGGTGAGTGTGTGTCTAGAGATCCCCCCATAGCCTTACGCTTGCTTGCACTCGCAAGGGCCTATCAGTAAATGAACCCTTTCTTTTTGTTGAGCTTAGGCAGGAGACATTTGGTTTATCTGCAGTTCAGGTCCATGTGAACACACTGGTGTCCCAACACACCTCGTAAGAGCCAAGCTTCATTATTAGACTTACTGAAAGACCATTCCTGCAGGAAGCCAACTTAGAGGGCACAGGCACAGGGAAAGGGAGAGGCCAAGACAAACTGATGAGAATTCATTAAACAGAAAAAAATACTGTAAAAATCAATACAGCATATTACTTTGCATTAGGCAAAAATAGTAGGTCAAACCACAAAGTTTCCTTTTGAAGTAATTTCTCTAATGTCAATTGGTTTTAATTGCATTGTTAAAGGAATTATTGCAGGGAAAAGCCATCCACCCAGGGGCCTGGAGACTGCATGCCTAATGACGGCTGGGCACTATGTTGACGTGACACAGGTCCCAAACTGACAATAAGCTACGAGGAGCTCCACTGACTTCAGTGGGGCTCAATGAAGTGGCAGGAGTCCACCCCCATGGAGCACAGGATTGGGGCCATAGCATGAGGATGTTCCTGCGTGCATATGTATGAGCATACTCTCATGCAGCCAGCCTGATAGCTGCTAATTCACACCTTCTTGGTTGGCTCAAAGAGCAGAATGAATAGTGACTTCAGAGAAAAGAGCAGACAGCATGGCCCTGCTGGAAGAAGATGCATCTCAGTGTTGGAATATTCAGTAATATACGGTATATGGATATAACACTTTACCTTGGCACTGGTATCCCTGCTTCCCAAATACTCCCCTGTTCAAAACAAAACAAAACAAAACATGGAACATGATTCACAATCACAAACCAAAACAGTTTGGCAGTAGTTTCATGAGGGCAGAACTGAAAGGCAATGAAGCCCAAGCATTCTGCTTTCCAAAGCAAACAGCCAGTGGTGACAAGAAGACAGTGAGCGGGCCGAGATTCAGTGCATGTAACAAAGGGACAAGGAAGGCTTTGGCTCACAGGGTAGGCTGTCAAAATGCATCTCTCTTTCCACATTAAACCTCTCACTGTATTTCCTTAAGTACTTCACCTACATTACTCTAAACAAAACAATTATTAGATGGACCAGATTACACGAGCTCCATAATTACCTCTGAAGGTCTTATGTTCCATATGGAACAGAGAGACATAACAGAGTGGGAGATAATTACCTCTCCCTCTACCCATGCTCTTCTCAACCATTTCAGTTTAATGGATTGTTACCCCCTACTCTTTCTACCCATATTAGTTCCACAACTATTAACCTGCTCTTTATGCCTTGAATGGTTTTTGTCTCCTCATCCACCCAGCGCTCTCTCTCTCCTCCCTCAAACCCACTTCTTCCAACAGCCATTCCTGCTTTCTTCTCACCATCAGTAATTCACACAGCATCAACTGAACTGCTGTCCAGGGTCTCATATAACCATTAGTCTTGTCTAACTCAGGCTGTAAGATCTGTTTCTTAATCAATATTTGTAAAGCACCATGTAACTAATCCAGTATTGATCGCTGCATGGGGGTATACCTGCTAGAAAGAGTGTAAAGGTACGGTTATGGGCATGTCTACATGGTCACTTAGCACATGATAAGCTGGGGTGTAAATCTACAAAGCACTAGCTTGCTGTGTACTAACTCACAGCATGGACCCTGCTACTATGCACTAAAAGTTCTGTGGTGCACTTTGACCTACTGCTGCAGTAGTGGGGTTCACATGGCAACTTAAGTGTGCAGCAGACTAGTGAGATGTACAATCACGACCTAGGATGACATGTGCTCACCATGTGCACAAACCCACAGTGGAAGGAAAGGCCCAGGTTGTTGTTTTTTAAGTCATTCTTACCAGATAAACTCCTTGCAGTGGGAGCAGTACGTTGGTTGTCGCAAATATGTAGCCATAAATTTGTGCCCGTTGACCTGATGTACTCTTCTTCGCATAGCCCTCTGGCGTTTCCGAGTAAAATTTTTAAAAATTCTCTCTCTCTGGAGGGTTCCTATACAGAAAAAAAAATACAACATAAAAATTAATTTCTGATTATCTATAGAACAGGGAGAATAATTATTATTTTATATAATGCTTCTGACCATATATCTCGGAGCGCTTTACAAGGTTATCAATCATAATAACCCCAATTTAAAGACACGGAAATTACAGAGAGAAATTATTTGGGCCAGATCACAGAACAAGACAATGGCAAAGAGAGGAACTGAACCCACATCTCCAGAGTGTCAGTCCAGTGTCCTATCCACTAGATCATAATTTTCACTTGCTCGATGAATGCTGTTTACCTCACCTTTGTTGCTCTCATGCTATATCTAAGCATCACCCTTTGGGGGATTTTTTCCTTTAAGTATTAAACAAAACGTAAAGGCCTGTATGTTTAAGAACTGATCAGTGGTTTTAGGGGACTCAATTCTTTGGTGCCCACCTGGCGGCCTCTTAAAGGAGCCTGCTTTATCAGAGGTGTGGCATTTAGCACTTTCTGAAAATAAGGCCCCTTTAAGTTCTCTCACTTTGTGCACACAAACTGAATTACTCCAAATCACTACTCAATTAAAAAATTTAGGACTAATTTAGCCATATAAAAACATCTTCCTGCAAAGCTAAAGTTATGCAAAACATGCACTGACTCATTTCTAAAGCACAGAAATGCTGTCTATATCAATAAAGCCATTCACAGATATTAACGGATATCTAACATAAAATCATAGTGGTCTTGCATTTTCCTATATACAGAGCACTTTTCATCTAGAACGAGCCCAGCACTGACCAGGTTTGACCTTGCGTAGCTTCTCAGATCAAAGGCAGCAGACATTTGCATCAGATAAGACACGAATATTGCAATGAACAGGCCAGTCTAGGTGTACTGCTGCCCTCTACTGGATGGAATCAGAGCTGATCAACCGTGTATTGTGCTACACTTACTGTAGAATGCTAATGGAGAGTCTCCTCTAGTGAAAGTGCTCAGGGCCCAGGAGATTAAAGGTTCTATTCAAGTTGGTGTCAGGAAGTTCTGCATGCCATGGTGTTCAGCATAGTGACAACTCAGGAGACTGTCGAGTTGCAGACTCATTCGCCTATTAGCTTATGATCGACACCACTTCCCCTAATCATACCTGAAAGTGTAGCTACTAGTACCAGAGGCGATGTGTCGGGGTGGGGCACATGGGGTCACATGCCCTACTCCTCTCCCTCACCCCCCAATTTGCTGCTTGACTTATATTGAGCATGCTCAGTAATGCCTGCTGAAGCCGCTACCCTCACTGTGCCCCCCACACTATCGGCAGGTATGGGTCATCTCTGGCTACTAGTGTAATAACCACCACATTTACCTCCTAAGAATGGCCTGACAGAATGTACCCATGTCCACACCCTACATGCTACTGTTATAATCTTTGTACAAGGTATATCTTGTAAGGTATCATTCGAAAATTCATAATTCGCTGGTCAATACTGTCCTGATAAAATATGTGTGGCAACATTGTATGTGCGGTTATAAGATTTCCCCGTATGATGTTAACGACAAGTTTCAAACATGTGGCAAATAGGTCTGTCCACACGTAAGTAGTAAACACTGTTATCAAGCAGGAAGGGAGACAAAGGAAGTGAAAACAGGTGGCAAAACCAGCAGGAAACATCCTTACATATAGATACTCTATCTCCTGAATCTCAGCTAGAAATGTTTTCCAAGTGGGGGACTGACACTATAAAAAGGAAGAACAAACAACCCCAGGCATCCTATCCTCTCTCTCTCCCCCTCCCTCCATCAATTCACTGCTTGAGAAGGGACAAAGGGAGCAGCCATTGAACAGAAAAGGGTTCCTGGCCTAAGAAGTCGGGCCAGTCAGACTGTTGAGAGCATGTGGTGAGAAAACTTTGCTTTGAATTTAACATTGTTTGTCAAGTTAGGCCTTACTTGTGTTTTATCTTTATTTTTCTTGTAACCGTTTCTGACTTTTATGCCTCATTACTTGGATTCACTTAAAATCTCTCTCTTTGTAGTTAATAAACTTGTTTTACTGTTTTATCCATTGTGTCTGAACTGAAGTGTGTGAAGAACTAGTTGAAATAATAAGCTGGCATATTATTATCTTAAAGAAATAAAGGACTTAACACACTTGTATCATCCAGGAGAGGGTGGGCAGTACAGGACATATACTTCTGGGGGAAATCTAAGACTGGGAGTGAGTTGGGGTCACTCTGTACTATAAGCAAGGCTGGTAAGAGCCAAAGCATGGCTGGCTGGCTGCAGCGCACACAGACACAGAGCTGGGAGTGACTTGCATGCTGGAGGCCTTTTGTGAGCCAGGAGGGAGGCTACAACAGCAAAGCAGTGTGAAGGGCACTCCAGGTTAGAGGGCAGGGGTCACACAGCTCCCCATTAGTCGGGACTGTATCCTCAGTATGTCACAAATGGGTTGAAAAATTTTCCCATTTTTCAATCAGCTCTGCCCATTAGACATTTTTTTAAACAACAAAAAATGCTGCCAACTTGATCAAGGCTTGAGGGGGAAAAGAGTTAAACATCGTAAGCATATTTCATGGTCCTTTCTGCAGGAACAGAGATAGAGGAAGTCATGCTATCAGTGCGGCAGCCAACCATTTCAAAGGGATGCCAACCATACGATACACTCCAGTCTCTTTGAATTCTTGCTGTATAGCTTAAGAAGGAAAACTATCAGTAAAGCTCAGATTTTTTTCTGCTGGATACTTTAGTCTTTTCTGCACATGCTTCCTTTCACTTGCACAAACTGGAAATTTCATACCTGATGACATACCTAGGACACTGAAGACTGCTTGCCTTTCAAGACAGCGTGAATTTATTTTTAAAATGAAAACACACCATAAATTGGGATCTGCTCATTAAACAAAGCAGGGATGTGGTATGTATGATCGAAGAACTTAAAAAGAAACTTGCGTTCTTTATAGCCAGTCTTCTAGCTAACGTAAAGGATATTGCTCAGAAAGACAACAGGAAATCATCCCAACACATGCTTAACTCCCATTGAAGTCAATGGGCTTAACACAGGAATTGTTTCACTGAATGGGACCCATAGTCCATCTAATCCAGTATCCTTTCTCCAACAGTGACCAATATCCGATGTTTCAGAGGAAGCTGTAAGTACCCTGCAGCAGGCAGAGACGGGATAATCTGCCTCTGACATTAAGTCTCACTCTGATTTCTAACAACTAGTTTAAGACCTGAAGCACAAGGTTTAACATCCCTTCCAAATGTTTTGTTATCATTAATCATGGTGACTCTGGATATTCTTGATCTCCATACAAGTCTCCAATCCCCTTTTGAATTCTCCTAAATTCTTGGCCTCAGTGACTTCTTGTGGTAATGAATTCCACAGTTTAATTATACATTGTGTGAAAAAACATTTTTTATAATTTTTTAAGTTTGCCATTTTCTAATTTAGTTGATTATGCCCTTGTTCTTGTATTAAGCACATGCTTAAGCACTTTCCTCAACCACGGCCAAAAAAAAAAAAAAAAACAAAAAAACAAAACAGCAAGGAAAGTATCCTGCATCAGAGTTTCAGCACTGATTATGCACCTCCTCGGCATTGAAGGTGAAATGAAGAGAAAAGACTATAATGTTTGTAAGTGTCCCTGTTTATTCAATGCATAGTAAATGGACTAAAGAATAATTTCAACGTACAGCTTGCTTTCCATCAGTTGTTCCACTGGGAAGCCCAGAAGATCCTGCCCTTCACATTTTGTCACTCATGTTTGCCAGAACTTAAGAGAATGTGTTTTTAATTTATCATGTAAATTTCCTATTTTCCTTTTGGCTCTCCTCAGGGATCTGCACAGAGAAAATGCTCCCCTGTGCCATCGCAATTTCTAAGCATCCGATGTGTAACGACAAGCAATCAAGTTCTTTGCAAAAAGAAACAACTATTTAGAAGCCAGACTCATTAATCTCACTTAGGGGGATTCAGCTGTGCATTCATGAGCTTTGCCTCATTATTTTAGAGAGGCTGAGCTTTGGAATCATCTATCTAAGTCAAGCAAGTTAAGCTCTTATTTGTTTTCCTAAAAAACATCATCCCACTTGCTGGTGCTAAAGTTTCAACACCTACTCACTGCATCGACTATATTTTCAAAGCATTTCATGGGTGTGATTAAATCCTGCATAGCGTTTTGATGCTTTGAACAGTTCTTCAGACCCCACTAAGGGGCTTTTCTGTGGTTACCAGTTCATAACTGCTTTGGCTCAGAACCAGTACACTCGTGAATCTATGTGTTATTCCTTTATGCCATTTGGGGCCTTTGATCCTGGGAACAGGTAATTTGTAGACAAGGTCCCCCTGCCAGGGCGACCCTACTCAGGTCTGGAGGTGGTCATTTTATTCCCCTCCTCCCAAGTATTTCCTAGGAAACCCACTCAACAAACAGTTCGTTCTTGTCTTAGCCCACTGTTTAAGAGAGTCCTCTGAAGCTCATACTGGTTCCCTAGGTTTACATGAGTCATGTCTTCTTGATAAGTTACATACAATCCCACCATAACACAAACATTTGCATTTTTAATACAAGCTCCTCAGATACTTACTTCAATAAGTTTTGTCCAAGATATTGAGGAAATTGCCATACTTGTTACACTCAGCAACTTTTAAATCTGGCCCAAATTTATTAAAAAAATGTTTGAATACACTAATTTTTCCTTCCAGTTCAAAGTACCTCCTTCCCCACAACCAACTTCCATCAAGATGGTAAAATCCCAGCAAATAACCACTGTTTCCACCGATGTAGTCATAACACCATCCTTCCAGAGACTGTACATGGAACAAATAAGAGAGCATAAGAGCCATTCTTGTTTGACACAGGGGGCTGATGTAGTAGCCCCACTTGTCTATAATTTTTAATATCACAAAGTTATTTATAGTACTATCTATAAAAACTCACATTGTATTCTGGCCAGTTTCCCATAGAATCTCTCCTCCCATACCCACCCACTTCCCCATTTTACAACAACATTTTACAAAACAAAGCAAAAAAGTCACGATTTGAAAAACTCCAGATTACTTTAGTACTTATAAACTTTTAAAACCCTCCAAACTCTGATAATGTAACTAGCAGTATGGTCCAAATTCCGCTATCATATACATGCAAGCAGCTCCCCAGTGAAGTCAAAGGGAGTGGCCCATACTGTGCTGATGGCTAAATTTAGCCCTCTATAACAGGGTGCTTACTGTGCTTGGTTATTTGTAACATTAACTACAGAGATGAATACTGAGGAGTCTCTTCCCCTTTCCCTCTCTCCAGACATACCCAGCACACATTCACATCAGTGGAAATTATGCATGCTGAGGAGCAGAGAATAAATAAACCACTAAGTCATTTGAGGACATTTGTATGTAATGGCATGCTATTCACCCTATCAGCAGTGTAATTATACTGCAGTACCCGCCATATTAGATTAAGTGATTCCAAAATTATTTGCAATGGAGATTCTTTTTTTCTTTCCACTGCATACATTTTTAGGTGAATAAACTCTGAGTCAAGAAAGTTCCATAGCTATAAAATAGAGATCATTCCCCCACCCTCAATAAAGCTCATATTCACATTTATATTTTTATTCCAACAAAATCATTTATTCATACTGTTCAGAATGTTACTACATATTGCTCCCTCCACCCAATGTTCTTTGCTAGGGTTCAACTCCCCCTCTTAATAAAACAAGAAAACTTAATTAATTCTGTCTCTGGTGAAAAGGCAAATGAGTGAGTTCACTGATCAGCATTTGCAGAATTTACTTGCTTACTCAGTGTTTGCTTCAGTTCAGTCCTTATCTGGATTTTAAAACTGCACCAATAAAAAAAAAAAAACCTACAGAGCCAGTTGTTCTAAGTGTTATGCTGCATAATCATTTGCTTCAAAGGAGATGTGGGATGAAATAGACAGACTGCCAGATCTCATTGACCAGAAATCAATCTCACTGTTGCTGTACCTACTGGTATTACTATGCTGGTTTTACAAATATAGGGACAACTGGATGCACAAAAATTCCATCAGCGTTATATTGTTCTTCCCCTCACACTCACTCAGCTGAATTCTAAACTAAACAAAAAATAAGAGGATTTGATCAAATAGTCTTAAATAATAATGCCAGTGGAATCAAATTTAGTCCCAGGATAAGATTCTCCTCCTGCTAGATAAACACGGAGGCAATTATTGAAAATAAACAGAGGCAAAACCAAGATGTTTAGTAGGAAAACACTGATCCTGTGACAAAACTTTCCTACGAAGACTTAATATCTTTTAAACCAAAAGAGTGCTGCAGATATAATCCTTCAGTTTGATGAACACAAAGGGCTGAAGACCCATTAGTTAAGACATTACAAACCCAACATAGCAATGGAGAAGGCACAATTCTACACCGACAGGAGGATGTGAAAGATATGATCTAAAATAAAAGGAGGACTTATGGCACCTTAGAGACATAAGCAAAAGCTTATGCTCAAATAAATTTGTTAGTCCCTAAGGTGCCACAAGTCCTCCTTTTCTTTTTGCGGATACAGACTAACACGGCTTCTACTCTGAAACATGATCTAAAATGTCACTACCATTGCTGACTGATCTGATTCTATGATTATTACTCCTGGGGAGTGAAAGTTTCTCATTTCATGACTAGTGTAACGTTGCACTCTGGATTAGCTGACTCGAGAATGCTTCTATCTTTATGATTCAGGGTCTTTTTAAATACTCAACGTTATACATTTTATGAATAAACTGGTTTCAGACTGACGGAAGCTAAAAGTTTATTTTTTTAACAAACAATAATAAGGTTACACTTATGACACTAAGATGACACGAAGCTGGGGGACAGGTAGATACACTGGAGGGTAGAGATAGGGTCCAGAGTGACCTAGACAAATTGGAGAACTGGGCCAAAAGAAATCTGATGAGGTTCAACAAGGAAAAGTGCAGGGTCCTGCACTTATGAAGGAAAAATCCCATGCACCGCTACAGGCTGGGGACCGACTGACTAAGCAGCAGTTCTGCAGAAAAGGACCTGGGGATTACGAGAAGTGGACGAGAAGCTGGATATGAGTCAGCAGTGTGCCCTTGTTGCCAAGGCCAACGGCGTATTGGGCTGTATTAGTAGGAGCATTGCCAGCAGATCAAGGGAAGCGATTATTCCCCTCTATTTGGCACTGGTGAGGCCTCACCTGGAGTATTGCATCCAGTTTTGGTCCCCCCATTACAGAAGAGTTGTGGACAAATTGGAGAGAGTCAAGCGGAGGGTAACGAAAATGATTAGGGGGCTGGGGCACATGACTTACGAGGAGAGGCTGAGGGAACTGGGCTTGTTTAGTCTGCAGAAGAGAAGAGTGAGGGGGGATTTGATAGCAGCCTTCAACTACCTGAAGGGGGGTTCGAAAGAGGATGGAGCTCAGTTGTTCTCAGTGGTGGCAGATGACAGAACAAGAAGCAATAGTCTCAAGTTGCAGAGGGGGAGGTCTATGTTGGATATTCGGAAACACTATTTCACTAGGAGGGTGGTGAAGCACTGGAATGGGTTACCTATGGAGGTGATGGAATCTTCATCCTTAGAGGTTTTTAAGGCCCAGCTTGACAAAGCCCTGGCTGGGATGATTTCATTGATGTTGGTCCTGCTTTGAGCAGGGGGTTGGACTAGATGACCTCCTGAGGTCTCTTCCAACCCTAATATTCTATGATTCTAAGGTTTGGAGAGTCAAAAATTGAATTTGCTGACAGTTTCCACTTGGCACACTATCACACTTTAGATCACATTTTTGCTACGTCAGAACCAAAGGATTTTTATCTGATGCTTAACAAATTCAAAAAAGAAGATCACCTTTTTCTTTTCATTTGAAGCTTTTTTATACCCAGAGCTTAAACCCTGCTGAGTTCACCCCATTGCTATTTTCCAATGTATATATTTAGTGCTGCCAAAATAAATTCATTCCAGTAATTACATTTGCTTGTAACCTTCAATTACTGCTTATGTTTAATCTTCTCTACTACCTACTTTTGGCACCTCGTAACAGGGAAGGACAGGAAATGGGTGATTTCCATGGGTGATCCTACCTGCAACAAAATTTAATAGCAACAGAGCAGATATTTTAAAGCATCTTATGTTTATGCCATAATTGTTCACTAAAGAAAGACTCTCAGATTCACCTGACAAGTGCAAGCAAGTCTCTCATAAGGGAAGAGCTAAAGGTTTCCATCCAATTAGGCTTCCATTTCTGCTTCAAAAATTGCCTCTTGAACACTAACCTGTCTGCATCCTAAATTCGGCAGTGCTCATGTTTTGTCAATCATGAAAATTATGGTATGTTTACCCCGTTTTCTATCTGACCTGTCCATTTCTTTCAACCTTCCACTTCCTAGAGATGTTCAATGTTGAGTGTTAAAAGATAGAAAGAAATAGTTAGTTAGTTCTCTTGAGTAGACGGGAATGTGGTGACACAGATATTGCAGCCCCGGGGAGTATCTTTGGGGATCACTATAGTAAATTTATGAATGGTTTATATATGATTGTGCTCTGCTCCATGTGTTCTGTTCTACCACAGCTCCTCCAGGAACTAAAAAACAGTGCGGGGGGGTGGGAGAAGGGGTGATTAAGGCGAGTCACCAAGACTAAACAACTCTAGAGAGATACCACCCCATGGAGAGGTTTGCATAAACTGGTTCAAACTGAGTTCCCAAAAACCCACATGAACAAACGGCTTGGTTTAAGAAGGCTGAGTTTGAACGGACACAGGGCCTTCTTTGTGAGCCAGCAAATGAACATGAACTTTATGGCCTCCTTGGACCAATCTACGGAAGGGCTGGTAAGACTTCGGCCTACTAGGGCCTCATAGAACTAACGGGTGTTTCATGGTATGTTTAATGTGAATTTAAAATCGGGGGAGGAGGAGAGTGTTAAATATTTTTTCTCTGTAACGCTTTTACCTTAAGAATAAATGTGCTTGCTTAGAACTGCGTGGTAACTTGTAACTCTTGGTAATACACTGTTCATAGCCCTGTAAGAGAAAGACTGGCTTGCTGGGGATACTGCAGTGTACAGCAGGGAGCAGTGCAGCCTTAAAACCTTGTCTGGAGGAATGAGCACGAGGGATGAAATTCTGACTCCAGTGAAGTGAATGGGGGCTTTGCCATTACTTCAGTGGAGCCAGTATTTCACCCAAGGTTAGGAGTCACATCTATAGCTCTAATCCATGCTCTGTCACTAACTCATTGTGCAGTTTAGGGCAAGTCATTGTTCCTTTCCATCTCAGTTTACCCATCTACAAAATGAGGACTAAACACATTCTCACCTACCTCACAAAGGAGTTTTGAGGATTAATTTGTTAATATTTGTACAGTGCTTTGAACACAGAAAGCATGATAGAACCACTATGTCATACAGAATACTAATACTTAGGAAAAGAAAAATCACAGAAGCATCAGCCTCTTAGTAAACCATTTGCAGCTCATTTGTCCGTTGTAAAGAATTATTACCAGCCGTAGAAATTCACTAAAGAAGGCAATCCATCCATGATCAGCGTATGAGCACAAGAACAAGCAGAACTCTACACACAAGGCAAGGCATTCAGCCTCCTTGAATTTCCTCTTTCCGCTGTTAAAGAAAGCAGACTAGCTGCACTTCATTTCTATTTATATATTTTTGCCACATGAGGGAAAGAAGTTAATTTATGAGTAATGCCATCTAAGCCTCACCCTCAGACAAGTGGTAGGATGCAGGCTGAACTACTGGTAGTACTTGAATATGACAACAGTCACACATGATAACAGGAACTACCTGATTAATTTAGCTGACTGTGCTGTCAGCACCAGGCTGTAACACCTACCTTCCCACTGGAAACTTCTTTTCAAAGTCCAATAATTACTTTACCTTTTGGATTATTATTACTCTTCTCTCAACTGTATTCCTGACACTGTAGGGCCTTGATCCTGTAAGATGCGTAGTACCTTCTAGAAAATGCTGAGTGCCTTCTATTCTACCTAGGTACTGAAAATGGCCTCCATCACCAGAATATCTGAGTGCCTCCTATCATTAATGTATTTATCTCACAATGCCCTGTTGAGGAACGGAAGGATTATAATTCTCCATTTTAGAGATAGGAAATTAAGGCACAAAGGGAAAGTATTTGCCCAAGGTCACAAAAGTCTGTGATGAAGCTAAGAACTGAACTCTGCTCATCTGTGTCTCACACAGTAGCCTTAACCTTAAGACCCTCCGATTCAACACCCTGCAGGAGGCACATGCACGGTGCAGGATCAGAGAGGCTGGATGATTTAGACAGCATAGAGAGGACTGGGAATTTGGAGACCTGGGGTCTACTTCCCTGCTGTGTGACCTTTGGCAAATTGCTAAACTTTCTGTGCCTCAGTTTGGGGATAATGATAGCCACCTTTCCTGGGTAAAGAACTTGGAGTTGTACAGATAAAAAGCATTAGGTACTGTTATTAGTTCCTGAATCAGGAGAGAGTAAACAGCTGATTTCTCTCCTTTCCCCCCGAATTAAAATCCTTACCATCTCCTTGTGCTTAGGCAAGAGGACCCCCTACTGTAAAACATCATGTTAGTTCTTCTTGTCTATTCAACTGAAGAGAATTTTTGAGACATAGTTTATTAGGGGCCGAAACCATTTAAATAGATTATTTATTAAAAATAGGTAAATAAAATTAACAAAGCCACTTTGATGTGTCTGGTGATTTATTCATGTGCCAGAAGCCTCCCTGCTCCATAGATTTCAAAGCTTTCATATATTACATGGCTGGAGATTATAAAGTGTTGGTGGAACAACAACTTTTATAGATGAAGGCTGGCAGTAGCAGGGTGAAATTTTGGGGAATTTACATCCTGTGGAAATGGCAGGGAGATCCTGAACTTCCCCTGATCCCGATGCCTCAGGGTCAGTGTCTTATTGTAGCAACCAGCAAATCACATTTGGTTAGTAGTTCTGTAATAGGGATTGCAATGTGCAGTGCTTATTTAGACCTTGCCTACACAGAAAAGTTTTACTTAAGTCAGTTTTTAAACCAATATAACGAAACTGGTGCAAACCCCTGAGTGGACACACTTCTTTCAGTCTGAAAGTGGCTTATTTTGGTTTATTTTATCAGCTTAAGCTGAATCAAAAAAAGACAGCTTTATGCCAAAATAAAAGAGCGTCCACACAAGGTTTCACACTGCTTGAACTAATTCTATCCAAATTCATACTTCATGCTAAACTGGTGCAGTTTCTTGTGTACACAAGGACTTAACATCCATCTCAAAGATACAGTACGTGGAAAATACTCTTCAAGTTGACAGAGAGTCAATGCAGAAGAGAAAATACATTAGGAATGGTCAGAAAGCCTAAAGAGAGAATCCTGCTTTTTTCAAAAAGGGCAAAATTTATTAATAAACCTAACGATCCTCTGAATTTCAATCAACTTTCATCCAAAAGGAGCCAATGTACTTTAGCAATTCTGTGACTAGTGATCATTTTACTTACCACGACAATGCAGCCACCTCTAGTGTGCACCACAGCAGACCTTCTTCACTAGCAGCACTACAGCTTTTAGGAAGGAAAGTAAATTATAACTGAAAGTATCATTGGAATTTAGAAGGGGAGAAATTAAATTAGGAGAGTTGGACTTTGGCCAAGGTAGTTAACAACTTTCCACTTCCCCAGTGACGAGTGCCTCAAATATATCTTTCATCTGACAGACAGAAGGAACTGTGCAGCAGTGACGCTAACACTTTGCTGGCACATTAGTTTAGTCTTAACTCAGGCCTGGTCTATACCTAAAACTTAGGTGAAACTAGCTACATCACTCGGGGCGTGAAAAATTCACAGCCCTGAAAGACGTAGTTAAGCCGACCTACACCCTGGTATAGACACTCCTAGTCTGATGGAAGAATTCTTTTGTCAACTTAGCTACCGCCGCTCGAAGGATTAACTACAGCAACAGAAAAAACCCTTCCATCATTGTAATAAGTGTCTGTACTACAGTGGTACAGTTGCAGTACCATAGCTGTGCCACTGTAGTGTCTGTACTGTAGACATATCCTCAGAGGGATGTCTAACACCCGAGTCATCAACACATTTACTACAAGCCTCAATTATCCTGGTTGGCCAGTCACCCAATCCTTGAATGGGCCCAACCCTACTAGCTGACAACATCATAGCCCCAAGTGGTATGGCTACATATATAATCAATGTTAGGTATGTTTGTTCCTTCCTCTTCTGAGATTTCCACATGAGAGCTTGCTAAACATTTCTGTAACTGCAACTGCCCTAAAAGCAGATCATTAACAAGTTTATTCCCTTACACAGACTCCTACATATAAAAGGAGAGAACAACACCACAGATATGTGAATAAGTTAAATATTTCTCCAGAAACTCGTATACCAAACAACTGCTATGGTGAAGACTTTTGGCAAACAGCTGTCGGTTCTCACACTGGGAGACTACCTTCACTTTGGAAATATAGTAATGAGAACTTATCTTCAAGTCTTTAGGCTAGCAGTAGCATTGGCTTGGCTTCATAGGTAGCCCTAAACTGACTAGTAGAGTGAAAGAGCTTACACAATAGCATATACTTTGTCACTGTTCTGCTAATGTAGCTGGAGGCAGCTTTTCAATTCTAAAAGGGCTGATTCCCAAGATGGCTGTATTCCAGAAAGATTGATCAACGTTTGGAAAACGTAACTGCCACAGACAACCCCTGATGCAGCTAACAAATGACTATATCTGGTCAAAATTTTTCAACAGGAAAATTGTCCCACTAAAAAATTACCACTGTCGAATTGAAAATTTCAAAACAAAACAAGATTGTTTTTTGAAAAGAGAAATAAAGTTTTTGATTTGAATCAAAAAGTGAGCTGTAGCTCACGAAAGCTTATGCTCAAATAAATTGGTTAGTCTCTAAGGTGCCACAAGTACTCCTTTTCTTTTTAAAAATAAAAGTGTTTTGCTTCAGATTTTTTTAAAAGAAATGCTAACATAAATGCTTCCTGTTTCAGGAACAGGGCTTCCCTCATCATCCCAGACCTGCATAATGATGCGATCCCACCACTCAGTGCTAATTTCCTGAGCCTACCATGTGCAGCTGTTCCGTGAATGCAAAAAATAATCTAATGTTGCTCCTATCCATATCAGACAGCACGTCAGGCAACTGTGAATCCTGTTGAGTTAAGAATTTCACAATTAACTTCACTACCGTTTGTGATGTGTTAATGGCAGTTAGCGGAGCACTGAAGAGCAGTGCGGGATCCATCCTTTCACACAGGGATGGTGGGGCAAACAGCAAACAAGAGCTGTTGAAAAATGCTGCAAATCGAAGTTGGAAGTACATGGAATGCTGGGACGGAAAACAACGTACCATGGGACACTGAGACTGGACCCATGTTGCACTGCGATCCATTCCGCCTTCCCACAAGACCTAGCGGCAGATGGTGGTGAGCTGAACGGTGGATAACTTATACAGTGCACTGCTCTCACTGTCAATGATAGTGTCCCAAGTGTGGACGCACTCTGCCAACAGAGGGAGTGTAGTGTGAACATGCAATATCAATTTTCTTATAGCACTTTTTGATTGTTGACGAAACTTTTGCCGACAAAACTCTGTAGTGTAGACAACGCATCACTCTCTGTAATCCTTTTACTCCTCTGAATCACACCTAAGCACAGTTTAAACATGGTTGTGATCTAACTACGTTACAGAAATCATAACCTAATGCACAAAGGGACTTATTCTCAGTTCTTGTTAGTGACAACCTAGGGACAAAAGAAGTGAATAGCTTTTTTGTGGTGAACTACTACAAAGAGGGTGGATATGAATATCCCTAATAACAGGACAATGCTCAGTGGAGAATCGGTACAGAATAGGTTTAGAAATATAAATATAATATTGTGCAGAAAAAAAATCAATCACATCTTTAAATCTGTATTGCAACTGTAGAATTATTTATGATTTGCTCAGCACCATAGCCAATAATTTATAATATGCTATTTCCTGCAGTTTTATACCTAAAAGAAGAATTTCTGGATTCCCACTATAGCCAGTCTACCCAGCAAGCAATTACATAAGAACATAAGAACAGCAACACTGGGTCAGACCAGCAGCTCGTCTAGCCCAGTATCCTAGATGAACTGCTGGTCTGTCTTCCAACAGTAGCCAGTGCCAGATGCTTCAGAGAGAATGAACAGGACAGGGCAATTTATTGAGTGTTCCATCCTGTGTCATCTAGTTCTAGTTTCTGGCAGTCAGAGGTTTAGGGACATCCAAAGCATGGGGTTGTGTCCCTGACCATCTTAGCAAATCGTCACTGATGAACCTATTCTTCATGATTTTATCTAATTTGGTTTAGAACCTAGTTATACTTTTGGCTTTCACAACATCCCCTGGCAATGAGTTCCACAGGTTGCCTGTGTGTTGTATGAAGAAGTACTTCCTGATGTTTGTTTTAAACCTGCTGCCTATTACTTTCATTCGGTGACCCCTAGTTCTTCTGTAATGTGAAAGAATAAATAACATTTCCTTATTCACTTTCTCCACACCAGCCATGATTTTATAGACCTCCATCATATCCCCGCTTAGTCATCTCTTTTCTAAACTGAACAGTCCCAGTCTATTTGATCACTCCTTGTATGGGCGCTGTTCTATATCCCTCATCATTTTTGTTCCCCTTCTCTGTATTTTTTCCAATTCTAATCATGGTCATAGTTTGGGGAGACAGGGAGGTGCTGCACCCCCAAACTACAAGCCTCGTGCAGGTGTGGAATTCGCCACCCTCATGTGTGGCCCCACTGGCCTGAGTGGAACTGCCCCCCCATCCCAAATATAGAACTCAAATTACGCCTATAATTCTAATATATCTTTTTTGAGATGAGGCAACCAGAACTGCATGCAGCATTCAAGATGTGGTCATACCATGGATTTATATACTGTAGTGGCATTATGATGTTTTCTGTCTTCTTATCTAACACTTTTCTAATGGGTCCTAACATTCTATAGCTTTTTTGACTGCCGCTGAACACTGAGTGGATGTTTTCGGAGAACTGTGCATGAAGACTCTTTCTTAAGTAGCACCAGCTATTTGAGAGCCCAACATTTTGTACATATGTTTTCCAATGTGCATTACTTAGCATTTATCAACAATGAATTTCATCCGCCATTTTGTTGCCCAGTCACCGAGTTTTGAGAGATCCCTTTGTAACTCTTCACAGACAGCTTTGGACTTAACTATCTTGAGTAAGTATGTGTAGTCTGCAAATTTTGCCACCTCACTCTTTACCCCTTTTTCCAGATCATTTATGACTATGTTAAAAAGCAGTGGTCCACGCTGAGCTCCTTGGGGCACCCCTCTATCTACCCCTCTCCACTGTGAAAACTGACCATTTATTCCTACCCTTTGTTTCCTGTCTTTGAACCAGTTACTGATCCATGAGAGGATCTTCCCTCTTATCCCATGATTACCTATTTTGTTTAAGAGACATTGGTGATGAACCCTGTCAAAGGCTTTCTGAAAATCTAAATACACTACATCCCCTGGATCACCCTTGTCTGTATGTTTGTTGACCCCTCAAAGAATTCTAACAGATTGATGAGGCAAAATTTCCCTTTATAAAAACCACGTTGACTCCTCTCCAGCATATTGTGTTCATCTATCTGATAATTCTGTTCTTTACTACAGTTTCAAACAATTTGCCTTGTACTGAAGTTATACTTACTGGCCCATAATTGCCAGGATTGCTTCTGGACCCTTATTTAAAAATCGGCATTACATTAGCTATCCTCGTCATCTGATACAAAGGCTGATTTAAATGACAACTGTGGTATGATAATGTAACCTATCAGTTTTGCAATTTCATATTTGTGTTCCTTCAGAACACTTGGATGAATACCAGCTGGTCCTCAAGACTTATTACTTTTTAATTTATCAATTTGTTCTAAAACCTCCTCCACTGGTATCTCAGTCTGGGACATTTCCTAAGATTTGTCACCTAAATACAATGGCTCAAAGAAGCAGTCATTAATGATATCTAGAAATTTTATCTCTACATCCCATCCTGAGGTGACATGTTCCCAATCAATATGGGGATAGCTGGAATCTCCCATTATTATTGGTTTTCTATTTTTGTAACCTCTCTATTTTCCCTGAGCCTTTTACAGTCACCAGCGGCATCCTGGTCAGGTGGTCAGTAATATATTCTTACTGCTATACTCTTGTTGTTCAAGCACAGAACTTCTATCCACAGAGATTCTGTGGTACTAGTTGATTCATTTAAAATTTATACTAAATTTGACTCTATACTTTCTTTCACATATAGCGCCACTTCCACACCAGTGCAACCTACTCTGTCATTCCTATATATTTTGTACTCTGGTATTGATAAATTATCATCGTTCCACCAAGTTTCTGTGGTGCCTATTATTTCAAGATCTTCTTTTAATACCAGACATTCAATTTTACCCATCTTAGTACTTAGACTTTTTGCATTTGTATACAAGTACTTATAAAATTTGTCAATACTCAGTTGTCTGCCTTCATGTGATGTAACTGAATGGGAGTCTTTTGTATGACTGTTTTGTTTGACCACCAGCTCCTCCCCAGAACTGCACTAGTCTGTCTAGATGTCTCGAGAGCTCCACAATCTTCGCACCCAGCAGGCAATTCACCATGCAATTCTTCCAGTCATCACAGACCCAACTATCTATATTTCAAATAATTGAAACCCCCCTTACTATTACTTGTTTCTTACTAATAACAGGGGTCCCCTTCCTAACCCTAACCTTCTCAGGCATTATGAAATATGTGAGGCAAGAAATTGGCATGCTATCATATCCCATTCAAAAGAATTGCATGTTTAGTTAACAAAAGAAAGTCAATAGGAAAAAATATTTTAGTCATATGACTAAGACAGCACTGATTTTATTACTTATTTGTAAATGAATAGCAGAGGTAGCATGGGATATAGAAAAGAGAACAAGCCTGGAAGACAAAATCCTGAGTTCTAATCCCAGTCCTAACACTAATTCACTGTGGACCTTTAGGGAAACTGATTTGGACACAGCAAAATCTGAAGTGAAACTTCACCATAAATTTGAACCAAGCTCCTAATTTATTTATTTATTTAGAAGATCAGAAAAGTCCAGTGTAGGTGGCATACCCCCACACATTATATTTTCACAACACTTTTGCACTTCTTGGTTTCAACTAAAGCAAAGGTACTGAAATAGCATGAGAAAGTCTGCTCTGAAATTATTTCTAGCCCAGTTAAAAACAGTGAATATGAGGAATATCACAAGACAATCTGATTTTGTAAAATTTAGAGCCCCATTTCTACTCCATAGAGGTTTGGAAAAGGCTTCATAGATCACTGAATACCTGCCAGAGCCTCCTAACATTTTACGGTTCACCTGTCACTAACACAAAGAGAAGAATGACATTCCTCTTCTATTTTCAATTTTAAAAATAGCTACAAATATATATAAATTGTCTTTTCCTTTGAAAGGAAATCATTGAGAGAGCAGTCACTACTTGTACTACAGAGATTGCTTTGGTGCATGTTTCTTTCAATTTCTGCTTAAGACTTGCACCAATATAGTCAGAAACCATTTAAAGAGAAGAGGGTTCACTGAAAAGGTATAGGATGGATTCATGATCTGAAAAACACCTTACAGTGAGAGACTAAAGGAGATCAATCAATTTAGTTTATCAAAGAGAGGTTAAGACTCTAAACTTAAGAGGCAAACTTATTCACAGGGATGTACACACATCTGATACTAGACATCTCTTGAATCTAGCAGATAAACCCATAACAAGGTCCAGTGGCTAGAAATTGGTCAGAAAACATGAAAAAAAAAAGAAATAAGATGCAAATTTTTAACAGTGAGGGTAACAAACCATTGGAACAGGTCTCCAAGGAATATCACAAATTTTGTATCGCTTGGAGTCTATAATTCAAGATTTAATGTCTTTCTAAACTAAATGCTCTATTTCAATCACCAGTTCTTGGATTCAGTTCAGGAATCTCTATGTGAAATTCTACAGCCTGTATTATTCATAGTTTTTAAGGCCAGATGGGACCATTAGATCATCAAGTCTGACCTCCTGTACATCACAGACCATTAAAAATTTCAACTAGCTCTCCCTATACTGACCCTAATAACTTGTGTTTGACTAAAACACCTCTTCCTGGAAGGCATCTGGTCTTGAAGACCTCAAGAGATAGGAAATCCACCACTTCCCCTGGTAGTTTGTTCCACTGGTTTATCACACTCACTATTAAAAATGTGTGCCTCGTTTCTAATATGAATTTGTCTGGCTTTAATTTGCAGCCATTGGTTCTTTTTGCCTTTCTCCACTATATTACACAGCTCTTTAGTACCCGATATTTTCTCCTCATGGAGGTACTTACTGTAATCCAGCCACATCTCAGTCTTTTCTTTGATAAACTAAATAGATTGAGCTCTTTAAGTCTCCCAATTTAAGTCACTGGTTCTCAACCTATTCACTATTGAGGGCCACATATGCAGCTCTCTGTGTGTTATGTAGGTTGTATCCACACACTATATCTATACTACCTTTATGGCCCTGAGGATGTCACATGGGCTGCAATTGTGTGCTGACTGGACGACAAACAGCCCGCGGGTTGAGAACCATTGCTCCAAACTTTTCTCCAAACTTCAAATCACAGCTGTAGCTTTTCTCTGCACTCTCTCCAAATTTTCAACAATGTTTTAAAACGTGGACACCAGAAATGTCCACAGTATTGATCTCATCAATGCCATATACACAGATACAATTACCTTTCTACTTAGTACACCACAAACACAGCAAGAACTCTGTTTTTTTCAGCCAGGCACTCAGATATCACAAAATATGTTCTGAGGACAAAGACCAGGATACACAACTTAACAGTCTTAAAACTGTCTTCACAAAGCAAGGACACTCCACCAGACAACTAGACTGCATCATGGAAAGGGACACCCAAATACCCCAAGAGAACCTGATTCAATACAAAAATAAAGCCCGCCCCGCACATCCCTTGTTGTCACCTACCACTCCACACCAGAACTTATACGGGGGTATCATCGAACAACTACAACTCATATGCGATGGGGAACCCATCCTGAAAGAAATCCCCCTTCTGGCCTTCAAACAATCCTCCAAGCTCATCAGAAGAAGAAACAAGCACCCCACAGACCAGGACACACCAACTCAAAGCGGAACCAGACCCTACCAGAACAACAGATGCAAAACCTGCAGACACATCTCCACTGCTACAAATGATTAACACCCCCCACAGCACGCCTTTCAATTCCCGCGGATCCTACACATGCCTATTACAACATCCAGTGCACTAAATGCCCCAACAACAACTACGTCCGTGAAAACAGACAGACAATCACTATGCTCTCAAGTGAATTCACACAGGAAAATGATAAAAGACAAAAACACCCTCTCACCTGCAGGTGAACACTTTTCACAAATTTCAGAGTAACAGCCGTGTTAGTCTGTATTCGCAAAAAGAAAAGGAGTACTTGATGCATCCGATGAAGTGAGCTGTAGCTCACGAAAGCTTATGCTCAAATAAATTGGTTAGTCTCTAAGGTGCCACAAGTACTCCTTCACTTTTCACAAAGTGCTCACTCTATATCTGACCCCTGAGTCCTCATCGTCAAAGGAAACCCACACAACACTTTCAAAAGATGAGCCTGGGAGCTTAACTAACACTATAACATTAACAATTTGTAACAATTGCTAGATACTAAAAATAATGGACTGAACAAAGAAACTGGATTTATGGCTTATTGCAACAATCTGTAACCCACTAATCCCCTCTTTTTGTCCTATGACTACAGAGGTGTTAAAGGCCCACTGTACCTTGAATGATCCCTTACAATATGTGCTAACTACTTATGCTAAACAACCTGTTCCACCTTGCATTTTGCTGTGACACTGGGTGTACCTTTCCCCTCAGCTGAAGAAGAGCCCCGTGTGGCTCAAAAGCTTGTCTCTCTCATCAACAGAAGATGGTCCAATAAAAGATCCATCCACCTGGTGTCTCTAATATCCTGGGACTGACACAGCTACAACTACACTGCATTTGTTACATCTATGCAGTTGCCTTTATAAACCACATTTGTAATCTTATCCAAAAATGAAATCCGTTTTGACAAAACAGATTTTCCATAAAACCTTTTGAACTGTCATTAATTATATTCCCATCCTTTAATTCTTTATTTGAATCCTGTATCAATTTTTCAATTATTTTGCCTGGGACTGATGTCAGGCTAATTGGTCTATAATTACCCAGGTCATGTCATTTGCCCTTTTTGAACACAGGCACTAGCCCTCTTCTGGTCTCCTGGAATTTCCCTGGTATTCCAACATTTATTAAAAATTAACATCTGTGGGCCAGAGCTCTCCTTGGCTAACTCTGAAGACTTTTAAGTTATCTGAGCCTGCTGATTTTAAAATGTTTGTCACTAGTAGATGATGTTTAAAATCCATTCTCGTTAGTTACAACAGCCTGCTTCTTTCTAAATACAAACTAGAAACATTTACTGAACACATCTGCCTTTTCTGCATCATTAACTAGGTTACCATCTCTATCTAATAAGGGGTTTGTCTTATGCAGGGGTGGCCAAACTGTGGCTCCAGAGCCACATGTGCTCTTCAGAAGTTAATATGCGGCTCCTTGTAAAGACATCAACTCCGGGGCTGGAGCTATAGGCACCAACTTTCCAATGTGCTGGGGGGTGCTCATTGCTCAACCCCTGGCTCTGCCACAGGCCCTGCCCCCACTCCACCCTTTCCCGCCCCCTCCCCTAAGCCTGCAGTGCCCTCGCTCCTCTCCCTTCCGCTCCGAGCCTCCTGCATGCCACGAAACAGCTGCTCGGGAGGTGCGGGGAGGAAGGGGGAGGCGCTGATTGGTGGGGCTGCTGGTGGACGGGAGGCGCTGGGAGCGGGGGCAGAGCTGATGGGGGGCTGCTGGCGTATTACTGTGACTCTGGCAATGTACACTGGTACTTAAAACACCTTCTTATATTGTCCTTAGCCCTGCCAGCCATGGATTTTTCCCTGATGTATATATTGATTGCTATTTACTTCCCTTCTCCTCCAAGCCACACACCTTTTTTTTTAAATTGAGGTCTTCAGTTCCCTGCTGAATCAGGATGGGGTTTTGTTACAAGTTTTGGACCCAGCAGACTAGGAGATAGATACAGACACAAGAGGGAGCTGATAGAAACACAGCTGTCTCCTGTGCTTAATTTATTGTTCTTTCAGCAAAACTAAAACCAATACAAACCAGCGCAAAAGTGCACTGGAGAAGGGGAGTGCTCAAACATTTAAAGGGTCAAGACATCACATTTTTACCTAAAATTGTCCTCTTTCCTGATTGTGGAATCATGGCTTTTTTGACCATCTAATCATTCAAATTTTTCTATTCCCTCCTCAATCAATTTCACTCATAATTTAACTCCGCTTTGGGACACTAGTCCTTCTATAGTGATATTTATTTATTTATATAGGGCTGTTGATTAATCATAGTTAACTCACGTGATTAATTCAAAAAAATTAATCTCAATCGCAGTTTTAATCGCACTGTTAAACAATAGAATACCAAATGAAATTTATTAACTATTTTTGGATGTTTTTCTATATTTTCAAATATATTGATTTAAATTACCACACAAAATACAAAGTATACAGTTCTCACTTTATATTATTATTTTTATTCCAAATATTTGCACTGTAAAAATGATAAACAAAAGAAATAGTATTTTTCAATTCACCTCATACAAGCACCATAATGCAATCTCTTTATCATGAAAGTGCAACTTAGAAATGTAGATTTTTCCTTTTTGTTACGTAACTGCAGTGAAAAACAAAACAATGTAAAACTTTAGAGCCTACAAGTCCACTCAGTCCTACTTCTTATTCAGCCAATTGCTAAAACAAACAAGTTTGTTTACATTTATGGGAGATAATGCTGCCGGCTTCTTATTTACAATGTCACCTGTAAGTGAGAACAGGGGTTCACATGCACTTGCGTAGCCGGCATTGCAAGGTATTTACGTGTCAGATATACTAAACATTCGTATGCCCCTTCATGCTTCGGCCACCATTGCACAGGACATGGTTCCATGCTGATGACGCTTTTAAAAAAAAAAAAAAAAAAAAAAAAAAAGTGCTAATTAAATTTTGACTGACCTCCTTGGGGGAAACTAGTATGTCTCCTGCTCTGTTTTACCTGCATTCTGCCATGTATTTCATATTATAGCAGTTCATTTTTTTAATCGTGTGATTAATTTTTTAAATCATGATTAATTTTTTTTAATTGCTTGACCACCCTAATTAAAAAACTAGTCGGGACTGCCCTTTGTTTGTCCGTATTGAGTGTGATCTGGACATAACAACTAGGCCCTAGGCTACCACCAACTTCCAGTCCACTGATTAATTCATCTCCACCCATCATAATGAGATCTGAAATAGTTACCCTTGTGTTAGGTAAAGTACTTTTTGTGTTAGAAAATCACTGGCTAAGATTTTTGGAAATATGAGGTTTTGCTACTGGCTGCATGAGACCTTCAGCATATGTCTCCTAAAGTTAAGTCCCCTATAACAACACATTTTTTCTTCTTTCCACGCCGTACAGACAGGTGTTCACGTGGTATTTATCCTGTTCTCTAGTTTAAGTCAGTGGACTATAACGGACTCTCACCAGTACTCCCTCCTCGGCTTTGTTAATTAGCCCATTGATCTCTATGCATTCAAGATCCTGAGGTTCTGAGTCACCAAAAAATTAAACAGGAAACAGTGTCTTTAATGTAGAACACCAGCCCTTCACCTCTTCTACTCATTCTATCCTTCCTGAACAGGTGATAACCAGTGATTTTAACAATCCAATCATGCAAATCATCTCACCAGATTTCAGTTATATCAAATTTCTTCCCATCAGTGAGAACTGTCAATTCTTCTTGCTTATTACCCAGACTGCTAACATTGCTTATAAACCAATTTAAAATTTTCTTCTCTTATTATACAGGAAGTCAGGCTACAAGTTCACAATCGCCCATTTTGGCTCCAGGACCTTCTCCCACTTGCTCCTCTTGGCTCTGTTGCACAGGAGCCCTCAAAACTGGAACCCTTGCTCCCTCATCCAGCATGCTTCCCTTTCACAAACAAAATGCCTATGAATGCCATGTTCTTCCTTGAATAAGTGCTAACTATACAGGCAATGATTCTAAAGAGCTGCAGAACAGACAAGATGCATGAGAACCACGATGCTTTAATCAGGTATCCTTTCCCCCCAGAGCATCTGTGCATTCTTTTGGATTGGAGCCTCATCGGGATACAGACCTTGGGTGAAATCCTGGGCGAAATCCTGGCCCCACTGAAGTCAATGGCCAACACCCCACTGATATTACTGGAGCCAGGATTTATCGCCTTGTAGGTAAAGCATCTAACCTACTGTTGGCATTATATACATAAATAAGTTTCTGTATATTCAAGACTATGTCTCCACCTCACTCCCATTTCTCAGCCTATAAGGGGATAAAACCATCAATTTGAACTTTTCCAAGCAAGCCAGGGAACTCAGTATTTCCATACATATTATCAAACGACAAGCAGCCTGAAAGCAGATTATCTGTTGCTATGTTCTTTTCCCAGCAGAATACTGAGGGAAGGCACTCTATTTTTGCATGCTTCTCTAAAAATCACTCTCCATACTCGATGAGCCTATTAGGTCTTACGTGCAAGCTGTACAGCAAATACTCATCCTCTGTATCTTTGCTTTCCACTGCCAACCACAGAGTTTGCAAGCTATCAAGATTGCAGAGTTTGACAGATTCAGGCCCTTGTCCCTTTGGATATAGTTTGTCAATCCACTTTGTTGTGGCATAACACTAACATTAAAGTAATGTTGTCTTCAAGGGGAATGACGCTGAGTAAGCCACCAGTACCCGTCCAAGAAAATATGTTAAAATGAAGTGAAAAACTCTGTTCCTCATTATGGTCAGAAATTCCGAGATCGTGGAACAGATGGTGATCTTGTATATTATATATAAGCTTCAAAAATCACACAACACAGCTAGCTGAGGATATAATTTAACCCTGATGTTATTTGCTAAATTTATATAAGATCCTCAAGGTTTGGGTATGCACACTTGTCTGGCAGATATTTTCTGGTTTATTTTTTAAAATATAACATGACTAGTGTTGAATTACAACAGAAGATCTTTCTGTGTGCTAGGATTATTCCAATAATTACTAAACTCAAGTGGATTATTTCCAGGAAGGAAGGATGCCCTGTGGTTAAGGCCAAGGACTGGATCTCAGGAGATCTGTATTTATTTTGTGTCAGACTCCCTGTGTAATATTGGGCCAATCACATTATCTCTTTTCAGGATCAGGCTCTTTATGGTCTGCCTTTTCCTTAACCTGAATCCAAATCTTCCTGAAATCTGTGGGACCAGGGTCTTCCCCAGTCTTAATTTTGGGACCTAGCCCATCCCTGTTACTTGGCCTGTGCTTTGGCTAATGAACAGTTTGGCCTTCAGAACCAAGCTTCTTATTGCTATCCAGAGAGCTGTGGTATCTGCTGAGCTTGAAAGTCTTTCGGGTTGTGCAAGCTTCTTGTGCCCTGTCAAGGGAACAATAGAGATGGAATTTCCAAAGCTCTCAGCACTGCCCTTCTCTGCTTCCATGAAAGTCAATGGACCTTTGAGACATCAGTGGGAGCAGAGCTGAGTGCATCTGAAAATCCAGCCCTACAACGGCACATGTTCTTGTACAGTGTAAAGTGACCATTCAGCAGGGCCTAATGAATTCCCTTGGTAACTACTGAGATCATTTATTTTTCCAGATCCATCCTCTCATGGTAATAAAACTTCTCCTTGCTGCTCTGCATCATGTGTGGCCTCAGGCTAGTCACTTTTGGAACAGAATCATGGAGGGATTGTCTGTGAAATGAAGACAACAATACTTCTTTTCTCCCACTCTATGTCTATTTGGATTGTAAACTCTTTGGGACAGAGACTGTCTTTTAGTAAGTGCATGTACACTGCCTAACACATGCCTCTGTATGCTTTTGTCTGGGCCAGTAACCTGTAAGTTAAACTGGCCCATTTAATCACCCATCAATTCATCAGCTTGTTATAAGCTATATCTGGTTGTTGGGAACTAGAAGTTTGCCGTTCCTATTTCCATTTGGTTTTTACCTACTTCTCAAAACAAACGACTCACCTGACTTCTTAAACCGCTTGAAAACCATATATTAAATGTATGGGTGGGGAAGGGGGAACCAAAGATCAGGACTAGTCTCTCTCACTCATCATTCTTTTTTCTTATGGAAGAATCTAACAAGGCATCTGCGTTAGAAATTTTATTGCTGATGGAGGAGGGTACCGTGTTATAGGAAGGATAGTGTCCTGACAGTGTTAAAACTCAGTTTGATTTTGACTGTATCGCATAGGACTAAATCATGCTTTAACCAGAATACAGAACCATGCTGCAGTCTTAGTCTTTGGTTTTCTATGCTATGGAAGCCTGTCATGGTGCCTGACCCAACTACAGTATGACAGTGCTTGACAAACTCGCAGCGAACTGGACCTTTGTTTAATTGCGTTCTCAAATCATGTTACACCCTTGGGCTCTACTAAGATGGGCATAAAAACACTGTTTGGTCAACTCAAACCAAATTCTGCATGGTGCTGAGCATCTCAGCTCCCATTGACTTTAATGGGAAATACAGGCATTCAGTACTTCTGGGGCACTTCTCCTTGTAGGATCAAATTCCTGTACTGCAAAACCAAATCTTTTTTTAACAGCGCCAGTGCTGCTGTCTTGTGTGGCCTTCCTAACAGAAGGTGGCTTTTCATAGTGTAAACAGGACCCCTGTAAAGTTACACTATTACTTACTATATGTAATGCAATAGCACATTCCACTAAGCACTCTACACATATAACAAAAAGACAGTTCCTGCCCCAAACAGTTTACAGTCTAAATATAGGATGAGACACCTTGAAGTTTAGCAGACAGAAGTTGTAACTAATGAGGGGTTACATTTTAAATGTTCAGAAGTTGGTTGAGATACACATCCAAAAGCTCAGAGCTATCAGTCTATTGGAGCCAGGAGAAAGGGCTGGAAATAATTACAAGCCTAAAGAAAAATTCCATGTGATTTCTGTGTGAAAGTTTAGGGAGCCAGGAGCTGTTGCCAGGGAGGAGGAATCTTACCAATCCTTGTGCATGTCCATATTACTATTATTTGTAATATCATAGAGCCAGGAGCCCCAGTCATGGGCCAAAATGCCATTGAGCTAGGCCCTGTACAAACAAAGAACAAAAAAGACTGTCCCTGCCCTAAGGGGCTTACAATAAAAGGGTATGTCTACATTATGGAGACTACTTTGGCATAGCTATAGTGTAGCCAGTAACTATAGCCGGCATTACCCAATAGTGCAGACACAGCTTACTCCAACAGAAGGGGTTTTTCTGTCAGTGTAGGAACACCACCTCCCCAATGATGCTAGCTAGGCCTCTTCCATCCACACAGCTGCATCTACATTGCCAATTAGGTTAGCACTGTGGTTTTTTCACACCTCTCACCAACACAGCAATGCTGATATAACTTTTCAGTTTGGACCAGACCAGAGTAAGGACAATAGACAACAAATAGATGGATACAGGAAATCGGGGGAGTACAAGGAAACAATGAGACAAAAGTGGTCAACATGATAGGCAGTGGTCTCAACACTGTCTCTAGCTGTCAGGTGAATGTTTTGATGACTCAATAAAGCAGTGTAACTAAATATTTCCTGTCTTGAAACCTCTACAGCTGCCTACGGAGAGGAGGGGAAGGACGGGGCAGGGGAAAAGATGACAATTTTTAAATTATTATTATAAAAGAAAAACACTTGAGAATAAAAACAAGTATTAAAAGAAACTAAAGATACAAAAAAGGATATATTACTATCCAAAAATACACCATCTGCCTGAGATTGAGAGTTACAAATTACAGAGGTTTTTCTGGTTTACAGGCAGGTTCTGGTCTCCTACTGTCAGCAGCACCACCTACTGTCATTAAATATTCAGGAACAGGTGCCAAATCTGCACTATCGAATGTTTGTCTGCTGAACATTCTCTTTGTTCTATTTCTAGCCGATAGCTTCAATTTGCCTTCTCTTTCCTGGCTCTTCAAAACAAAGGACTGGAACAAGAAAGGAGGGGGGAACCCAGAATGGAATTTTATGATGGTATTATGATTCTGAGTGGCAATTTAGAAAAACTAGGCAAGTTCAAAAGAGTCCGAAGCACTAAAATGGAAAGGATTATTATATTCTGTACTGTTAATTTTATTAAAATCAACTCAATAGAATGAATTCATAGTATTGGTTTCAAGTAACCTTGGTAAAAATGGAAAGGAATAAGAAGCAAGATAGGTGCTGTGTTGTCTCACTGTCTCCTGGTAAACCCCCATCTGTTTGGATCCATCTGTTGTCTTTTGTTTTATATTTAGATTGAAAGCTCTTCGGTGAGAGATTTTTTGTTCATTGTGCTACATGCTGTACAAACACAGGAGTCATGGTCCGTGACTAGGGCTTCTAGGCATTATGGTAACACAAATAATTAATAATAATAATGTGTGTATATTTTGTAAGCATAATGCTACACCTTATGTGCAAAGTAGCCTGCCAGCAGACTAAGTTAGCCTTATGCTACTGCAGTTCCAATGGAGAGGAGTTTCATGCCATCTCTCAGCTACATACTTGGGGTTTCTCTGTACTCATTCTGGCCCTACCTCAGCAAAGCACTTAAGCACATGCATAACTATAAGTCCATGACAAGGTACCTCCTCCATCTAAGTCCTGTGTACAAAGTGTCCCTACGTCATCCTACTAAAGACAAGGGCTCCACAAGGTATGCTTCATGTTCATGTATTGGAGATAGAATGGGCATTAATTGGCTTCCAGCAGAAGCCATCCACTATGAAGTAGTAGGGAGAAAACAACCAAAAAACTAAGTATTAAAAGCCCATTCAAAAAAAACTAATAATAAAAAATATAATGTTAAATGAAAGAGCACTGATGATCACTATTTTCAAAAGTAAGTAGTGATTTTGGGTGTTCGCCTTTAAAAGGACTTGATTTTCAGAAAGTGCTGAGCAGTCCCACTGATTTCTCGATTTCTGGGCGTGTGATTGGATAACTTGGTATTGAGAGTAATTAATACATACTGCATGTGGGTCTTTCTACCGTATAAAAATTACTGATTTCCCCTTTTACAACCAAGTCAGTATTCAGTAGAATAAGGGATGGGAACAGGAAATAGATGGCAGGTCTTAATTTATAGTTCATCTCTATTCATTCTGAATCATGGCTGATTCACAGAATACCTGCAGAGGGCACTGACAGAGCTGCAAAACCACTAATGTAAATTGCGTAAATTGCACAAACTCTGTGTATCACTCATCTTATCTGAAGAAGAGTGCCACATTTCACACAGACTAAGAAAGGAATCTGAGTGAAGCTCCATAAAAGGCACAATATCAAACAACTGCTGGGGACTATAAAGAGTGATTAGAGTATGGAACTATATCAGTAATGTCTCATGGCTATACAGCATATTTGTCTGTGGCAGCAGCAGGATGTGCTAGGTGCTTTACAGACACTGAGGAAGGGACAGTCCATTCCCTGGAGAGCTCACAGTATAAGGACAAAGAGTCCTGTGGCACATTATAGACTAAGACATATTGGAGCATAAGCTTTCATGAGTGAATACCCACTTCTTCAGATGTATGTAGTGGAAATTTCCAGAGGCAGGTATAAATATGCAAGCAAGAATCAGGCTAGGGATAACGAGGTTAGTTCAATCAGGGAGGATGAGGCCCTCTTCTAACAAAGACTGTGAATGGCTAGCCAACTACAAAAACAGTTTCTCCTTCCTTGGTGTTCACACCTCAACTGCTAGAAGAGGGCCTCATCCTCCCTGATTGAGCTAACCTTGTATTCACCCACGAAAGTTTATGCTCCAATACGTCTGTTAGTCTATAAGGTGCCACACGACTCTTTGCAGCTTTTACAGATCCAGACTAACACGGCTACCCCTCTGATACTTGATAGTATAAGGACAGACAGACCACAAGCAGACAGAGGTTAGGAGAAGGGGAAAATAATTAGGGAATTTTATACTGTTAATTAGATTCATTGTAGACAGCACAGAGTGTTTCAGAGGGACTTAAAGCAGAAGTGGATTTTTAAAAGGGATTTAAAACATAGTCAGGGTTGGAAATTTATGGATGATCTAAGAGTGATCACACAATGCCTAGGGAGCTGTAACAAAAAAGGCACAAAAGTGATTGCCTTTAAACCAATATTCAGATGGGTCTTCCCCAGTCATAAGACACTGCTGAGAGAGAGCCATTTTCTCATGACAAGGTACCTCCTCCATCTAAGTCCTGTGTACAAAGTGTCCCTACGTCATGCTACTAAAGACAAGGGCTCCACAAGGTATGCTTCATGTTCATGTATTGGAGATAGAATGGGCATTAATTGGCTTCCAGCAGAAGCCATCCACTATGAAGTAGTAGGGAGAAAACAACCAAAAAACTAAGTATTAAAAGCCCATTCAAAAAAAACTAATAATAAAAAATATAATGTTAAATGAAAGAGCACTGATGATCACTATTTTCAAAAGTAAGTAGTGATTTTGGGTGTTCGCCTTTAAAAGGACTTGATTTTCAGAAAGTGCTGAGCACAACCCTTTGGAAAAACCAAGACTCTTTGAAGTGTCTCAAGTTGGACACCCAAAAACGGAGGCACACGAAATCACTAGCCTCGTCTGAAAATCTTGACCTACAACTACATGAAAAGATGAAAAAGGACTGTGAAATAGATATTTTTTTAAAAAAAGAAAAAGCTGGTGTTTCTTTCCACCACAATAGAGTATTAATTGCAGCAACAAACTGCAGTTGGTTGCTTTGTGCAATGTTCGCAGCACTAGCAGGAACTCGGTCAGTAACATGTGTGTGTCAAGCATGTGGTGATCACAGTCTGAGGTAGAGAGGTTAATTATTTCTGTTTTGGTGGGTTCACACAGGAAATACAAGCTGAATAGGAGGGGAGTCTGTACAGAATAATAAGCAGAGAGAGCAAAACAATTTTTGTCAAATCCTGTTTTGCACAGAGATACGAGCACATTTACTCAACGCAGCTAGAAAACAGAGAGAGACCATGGCTAAAGTATCCTCAAAGTCACTTTTTCTCTCTTCCTATGGCACCATTTTCCCCCCCTAACAAAAATGATGTGTACTTTTAACCCAAGTAACTGGCATATTTCCATGTCTCAGAACAGCAAGCCAGTGCTGGAAGAAAGATGAGCCATCCTCACAGGAGCTTCCCTTTGAGGAAGTAAGGAAGTCTTCAGAGAAAAACAAGGATGCCGTTCAGTTAAATTAATATTCAGTAGCATCCACTTGGAGTTGACTGAAGAATATCCTTCCACCAAATCCCTACTAAATAATATCAATGGGTTGTCCAGTGAAGGAAATAGGGTCTGAGAATAAAGTAGTAACACTAGGGCTAAAAGAGGGTCATTAATACAGGGAGGGATTTATCCGCACAACACCATTGTGAGGTATGTGTCACAGATTCAGGATAACTGAACATGTATTCTCCCTCCGTTGTCACTCGAGGGCACCCACTTAAGGTTTCTACCTCCCAGCCATCACCTCTCTTGGGCAGAGATCCATGTCTCTCTTCCTGCTGACTGGGGTTTTAAGGCTGTGAAGCTGCCTGCCCTACACTGCGATATCCCCAGCAAGCTAGTCTGACTAAAGGCCAGACCCTGTGCCTTGCTTTCTCTCCAAGGGCTCTGAACAGCATATTGCCAGCAGTTACAAGTTATCACCCGGCTCTTTCTAAGCAAGCACCTTTATTCTTAAGGGGAAAGCATTACATGGAATACTTGTAAAAAACAATAAAGGTTCCTATACAGGCTAAAATCTTACTAGAGATCATCTATCAGTCTTATGGTGCCCTTTCCAACCCTTCTCAAAGGATTGGGGCCTTTGGAGAGAAAGTCCTGCCTGTCTGCTGGCTTAGAAAGAAGGCCCTTAGTCAGTTTAAATGCAGCCCTTTTAGCCAAAAGTCCTTTGTTTGTTGAGGGTCTCTGGGAAATCCAGTTTGAACCAGTATATCAAGCCTCCCCAGGCGTAGTACCACTCTGGAGGTGTTTAGAACCTGAACAATTCACCCTAACCGCCTCCCCCCCCCCCGTTTTGTTTTTTTACTGATTTTTGAAGATTAAACATTTTTAAATGCACTTTTAGAAACGCTGGCTCCCTGCAACTAAAGAACCACAGTCCCCACAGACTCCAGACTGTGTGTGAGAGAGAGAGAAAACACACGCACCTGAGACCTAATCAACCCCATATTAAACCAGCCTTGGGTGAAACTCAGGGAGTTCACCACTAAAATCGAAAAAAGGAATGTTCTGCTGCTGATAAAGCACCCCCACCCCAGGAATGTCCCTAACGAGAGTTATACCCACCAAGGTTGTAAAGATGCTGGGAAATTAGGGAGAATACACAAAGAGACTCAACAAATGGTAAAATAAGCTCAGACCTGAGCTTTATGCTGACCATGTGTACAAATAAAGGTCACAATTAAGTTACAATTTGGGCATGAAAAATAAAATGTAAAGAACTTGGGCAGGAAGGACACATAGATGCCAGTGTGTAATTGGTTAACATTTTTGTTATTTAGGAGCGTGAAAGAGTGTGACAGGTTTAGTAAATTGAAGGAGGGAGCTAGTTTTACCTATACGATGTAAATAAAAAACAATGCTCTTTGGGAACCATTTCCAGACTGCAGCTCAACATCAAGCTACTGGAACTCTGACCCCTCTGCACGACCGTGACGTCCAGAGGCATCACCGGGAACCCACAGATGAATTAATCCTGACTGGCCATTGGGTGAAATTTGTACAGTGGAAGTGGTGAGCATAAAAGATTTGCTTAGTAGATGTATTCTGTGTGTGTTGCTAATAAATAGATGTTTAGAGCACAACTGTGTAAGGCTCTTTCACTGGGAAAAGGTTCCGCAGACCCATAGAGCCCCGAGGAAAAGGGCGGGTACTTAAATTGACCAGGTTTCTTCCTGAGCCCCGTGGGTAAGGATAGGTGCCTTACACACTGAGCCCTCTGAAAGGAAAGGGTGGGGGTGCCTAAATTGATTGGGTCATGCCTTAAACCCTCGGTAGCGTGCAGGCGGGGTGCCCGAAATTGACCAGGTCACACCTTGGTGCCTGGGTAGGCGGGGTGCCCGAAACTGACCAGGTCACACCTTAGGCCCTGGGTAGGCGGGGAGCCTGAAATTGACCAGGTCACACCTTGAGCTCTGGGTAGGCAGGGTGCCTGAAATTGCCCAGGTCACACCTTGAGCTCTGGGTAGGCAGGGTGCCCGAAATTGACCAGGTCACGCCTTGAGCTCTGGGTAGGCAGGGTGCCCGAAATTGACCAGGTAACAACAACAACTCAGGCCTAGGGCACATTCAAATTTTACACCTAAACAAAAAGGGCACGTCTTGACTAGGATTTAAAGATGTGATGTGATGTTGTTATCACATCTTTAAATACTAATCTAGACAAGGCCAAAGAGTTGCTTACCTTATGTTTCATTACTTAACTAAGCTTCACAAACAAAAGACCATGAAACTGCACAGATCCACAAGGTACTTCCATTCTCCCATGCTACAACCCCCGCTACTGGCCTTCCTGCCCACTCACCCTATCTGGCTCCTGGCTACAGCTCTTCGCAGTACCTCATCATGGCTTCTCTGTCCCCTTCATTCACATCCCATGCCATCTGACTCCTCCTGCCAAGTCCCAAGTCTCTAGAGAGATCAAGCCTTGACAGTGAAAGTCCCAATCTGACATACCTGGCCTGGGCTCACTTCTAGTAAGCTATAAAGCCAGAGACACAAACTATCTCCGTAGTGGAGCTGTTAGCTCCATTTCACATGGCAACTTTGGACACAACTCTTTCCCTCTCCCTCATCCCTGTTACCTACAGAGTTGCATCCAAAGATGGCTAAACAGGCAGCCTCTCTATCTGGTGAGCCTCAGTGATTCATGGCCTCTGGGTCATGGACCTTAGCAGGCCTGAAACAGCCACAGGATTGCACTCCCTTTTTCTTCAGGGCTTTTGTTTTAGTTCTTCAAAATAAAGTGATTTGACACAAGTTCAACATCGCAGTAATGTCCTTTCCCCTGACCCGGGGTCTTCCACAGAGGCCCCATCCATTCCCTACAAAGTTAGTCTCTGTAGGCCATCTGGCTGGGTGTTAAGGCAAGCCTCCTTCTCCTTCCTAGCCTGCTCCCTGCAGGATTACACTCTGTAGGCCCTCCTGCAGCTGGGAGGCAGCTGATAAGTCAGGGATGGGGCTAGGGCTGGGGCCAACTCCTTTTAAGGGCCAGTCAGTCTCTGACAGGGATATGGAAATTTTCATTTTTAAATCACCGACTGAAAATTTTTTCTGTCACCTGTGACTTGACAGACTCCTAGCAGACAGGCATCTGCATCGCAGCACTCAGACGTGGCACTCTTGTTAGCAGACTCACAGAGGTGAAATAACTGATAGAGGGGTAACATATTCAAAGTGATCAAGTAATTTAGAACCCTAAGTCCCATATTTAAAAGTGACTCAGGCTCCTAAGTCTCAATGAGTCTAGGGTTCGAAATGCCTATGTCGCTTTTGAAAATGAGACTTAAATGCTTTTGAAAATTTTGCCCCGGACACTTGGCGCAATGCTGGAGCTCTATAAACAATGAATAACTGGACAGGAGGACAAAGCTGTCTCTTCAGGTGAAGGCTGGGACACACTGAAGGGATGGAACTGAGATACAAAGGGAAGCTTACTCTGCTACTTGTGCTGTAGCTCTTTGATATATGATCTTCCAGGGACACCCGGCCCCTGTGACAAGTGATGAATTCACTTATAAATAATTTGTTGCAGATGAGATACCTCATTAAAGTCAAATCCACTAAGAGAAGATTATCAATAGTGGGTCAGGTTCACGGCCTGGATCCTTGACTTCCACAGGGAGAAGACAGGCTGTGAGGCCCACAAGGCCCACCCACAGGTGCAAGCTGTGAACAACTCCCACTCCTATCAAGGGCTGGAGCCACCTGGCACAGCCCACAAAGTGGGAGGGGGCGGCTAGGGATGAGGTGGGACCAGAGCACCCTGGTGATGTGCAGAATCAGCACATCTTCTGAGCAGCTTCTGTGTTTAAATTTCCCTTCTCTGGCAAAGAATGGCAGAGCTACCACCCCATTCCTAATCCTGGAAGTGAATTCCCACTCTGGCACTGCTGGGGGCAGGGGGGAAACTGAATCAAGTACAATAAACATAATGAGATAATTTCACAGGTGGCATAGACCAAGGTCTGGAATAACACATGGCTTAGTGAACAGGGACACCAGAAAAAAGCCAAATGCAAATGACACCACTGAGAAGTAGTATGTGGATTTTCAAACCAAAACCAGGACCAAAACCAGCAGATCTTTGTGGGACTCTGCAAATGTACGGACAGTAGGAGAAAAGCAGAGTCTCAATAAAGAAACAGAATAGAACACCTGTGCCAGATACTGAAAGACTATTTAGCAAAATTATGAGTCCCACTCCAGCTCCCATTGAAGTAAATGGGAATCCTTCCATTGACTTTATCGGGAACTGGACGGGACCCAGGGTCAGCAGCCATGCATCCTTTGGAGTCCTACAGAGTGCAGAGTCACAGAGCACCTAGAACAGTAGGACCATCTAAATACCAACATTAAGCTCAGCGTTCCTCTCAAAACAGCTCCTAATCCTTTTCACTGGGAAGAGTCTTCCAGATACAAAACACATAAGGATCTTCCAGCATCTCCTCACTGCCTACACCCATGTCTGTCTTCCCCAAAGCTAACCATTCCCTCTGTTAGTTTAGGAAGGCCTAAGGGCTTCACACCCCCACCCAGGTGTCTGTGTCTGCTCCCCTGGGAATAGCTGCCTGACAGCTGCCCCTGCCTCTGGACTAGGATTGACCTGGAGTCTCTAGGAATTAAAGATTGTAATAAAAGGTTAGATTATGTTAATCGAAGAAACCTCCAGGAATACGTCCAATTAAAATTGGCAACCCTACTCTGGACAGGTGACTGTTTACAATCCTTCTGAGCACTGAGGAAACAAGTCTTGGAACTTGGTTGGCACCTGGAAGTAGAATCTTCCCAGCTAATAGCTCAGACACTGTCTGTCAAGGACCCAAAACATGTTTAGTGGGAGGTTATTTATTTGGAGCTATTATGTTGCCTTCCAAACAGCCCTGCTACTGAACTAAACTAAACCAAACCAGTGTATGCATATAGTAAACATCCCAATAAACCAATCCGCCCACACATTTACTATCCCATAACCACCTCACATAAAATATTAATAAATTATTACAGATCAGCTCCATACCCTTCACATTTCCACTTTATTGAAGTCAATGCGACTTAAGCACACGTGTGTGCTGGAAAAAAGCTGTTTTGTCTTTTCCAAGCAGGCATTCCAGCTTTCATGGCTTCCTGTAGCAAAGCAGTCATCTGTGCTCAAACACATACCCGAGCATGCTTTAATTGTTATCAGAACAAACAACTGGAAAGTTGAAAACATTTCACAAAAGGGGTAGTCATAGAAGTAAATTTAAATCAGAAGGGAAAGAACAAATGAAGAATATTTTTTAAAGGCAACTTTTGCACTGAGAAGCGTATAGATGTCTGCTATTATGTGTCTTTCTTGAAATAGAACACTTGTGAAGTAGATGGATGAAATTATGGAATGAAGATTATCAGGAAGAAATTTATATATTTGGCACACCCCGTCAAAGGTACTCACCTGGAAATTTCAAGTGAATGAAACTATCAGTTTGAAGGATAACCTGGGAGAAATGAACCACATCAGGCACGAATCAGCTCACTTGGTCCGAGATCACAATGATAAAGGCCCATGTTGTATACAGAATAAGCAGTCCATAAGAGTCTCTTCAAGAGTACCTTTGTTACTCATAAAGTGTTCAGCGGTATGTGAGTTTTACATGAAAAATACTATGATCCATAATATTTACAGTACATTAGCGAGTGACAGCTTAAACTTAAGCAATGATGGATTTAAAAACGTCTTTGAAAACATGCCAAAATATTTCTCTTACCTTCAGTGAAGCTACCTGTAAGAGTGATTACCACAAACACTTTTCCTTCTGGCTCCAGATCCACCTGAAAAAGATTGGGGGACAGGAGGAGAAAGTATGCTTCAGAATAAAGTCTTCTCTTTGCATGTTAAATTAATCCAATACTTGAGAAACATGTAAAGTTGTGTAAGTTATGCTCCTTTAGACCTGATTTTCAGAAATATAGAGTACCCTCTGCTCCAATTGCTCACCACCTCGGTGCGGGAGGGAGAATCTGGTTCTTAATTCTTTAACAATCCAGTGTGTTGAACAGTCTCATTCTTGCATTAAAATATGTGAGTGAAATAATCAATAGAATCTAATATTATTATAATTTGTCAGGCAGATTCAGTGGTAATAAGCCCCTAGGTTATCAGGACAGAATGGAACCTACAAGGTGTATCGCTGTTAGTCTGGTGAATTAAAAAAGTTTGTTCATTTAGTCCCCTATTATCTCATATTGTGCTTGTTTTAGAGTCACTGGAAAAACATCAGTGCTGCGTATAACATAAGCCCCCATCTGTGCCTGATCCACAGACTTTAGGAGTCTCTTACCCTGGGCCAGCCAGGGTATGCTGTCCTTTAACTCAATCTACAGATGGCCACATGAAACAGTTCTGGAGGTCCCAGGTTCAATCTCCAATGATGATCAAGCTGAAGGCCATTACCTTCCAGCTGAAGGAGCCAAGGAATTTTTTATTTTGAAACATTTCTTGAAAGTTCACCTCATTTATTACAGCCTTGCTAAAAATTACTGATGTTCAAGTCAGCCTGCCACATGGTACCTATAAAAAGTCTCTGCTAATTTTATCCTTGCTAATTTAAAGACAAGCTTCACACCAGGTGTGTATGGATAATCTTTGCAGAAGAAAAATTCTGAAAACAGAGCTCCCAGGAGGAATGACTAAACACGATAAATTTCCAGCTGTCTTTGTGCTTGTCTTAACTTGTTTTAGATGGGAAAAAAAATTATTTAACAAGCCACTAACGCCACCGTTAGATAACAAAGTTTAACACCTAGGACCGACATGTTTTAAATACACCTTGCTGTGCAAATGTAGGTGGGACTGATATACTGTCTAGTAGAACAATGTGTTTTCAGGGGTTGGGTCAAGACTGTGAGACCAAATCCCATAGGATTTTAAAAGTACCCCCAAATTCACCACTTCTGCTCCAAGTGCCAAATGCATATTTTCAACTTCGTCAATATAAACACAATGCACACCAGCCAATAAAGAAAATCTGCACAAAACCTTCCCCCTGGAGAGAGGGAGAGAGAAAGAAGGATGAACCGGCATGACACACGTCATTTGAGGCACGCTTGGAAAGCGCTCAGATACCATAGTGATGGTCATGCAGTAACAGCCTGAATAGAAGACAGAATAGTATGGTTGTTCCCAAACTGCGGTCTGAGGACCATTGGCGGGTGGTCTGGAGGACAGCCGCAAGCGGTTCACAGAACTCTAGCTCATCATGTGCTGCTAGCTACTACTCGTTATCTCCAGCTGCTGAACTGCAATAAAATGCAGTTTAAAAATAGGTTCACCTTGCATTTAAACAGTTGCTGTAGGAACTATATAAGTGCTGCATGACCATGAACGGTAGGAGAGGTGGTCCCCACAGCTATAAATGGGAGAAGTGTTGGATAAGTCAGCCCCTCTATTGAGTTGTGTTGTTAATATTAATTAGCACTTTCTGTTAGCACTATCCAAGAAATGGTGCAGCACCACTACCAGGGAGGCTAATTACAGCTGGACTAAGAAAAGCAAGAAGCAAATGATATTCTGGAAGGGACAGTAAAGTGCACCATTCTCACACCTCTCTCATGCCCCAGATCTTGGCACCAGTATAGAGAAATAATCAATACTTTTAAAATTCTCACTCAGAAGTGCAAGCGAGTGAATATGAGACACCACAAAGGAGGAAAAGAGCAAAGTGAGGGTGAAAGAAAGGATGAGAGCTAGCATACAATGGTTATTTATACAGCCCAACAGCAGTTCATTGTGCTCTACAGACAAAAAGAATGACAGGTACATGCATACAAGGAATAAAAGACAAGGAAACTCATTGTTTCCTGACAATAGCTTAACCAGAGTTGCTTGGGAATTTTCTACTGAAGGGTTTTTTGGATGGAAAATGTGTCAATTATGCTGAATCCCACCCTTCCCCACACCCTCAGCTGGGAAAATCTAAGCTGAATGTGTCAGTTTGAGTCGACATTAACCGATGCATCTGCCTTAGCTACCACTGTCTCACATGTGCCTCCATTCTCTCCTATGAGATCAGCTCCCTGGCTAGACTACGCTTCCCACGATGTCACGTCCCCGTGGACCTAAATTCCCATCTTACTGGGTTTCTATGCACTCTTTCAACTGTCCTAAATAGTTTGTTTAAAATAAATAAAACTGAGTTATGGGCCTTTGGGAACAGACAGGTCAAGCTTCTGTGGATAAATTCTTCATTTTATCTTGAAAATGAGCTAAGTGGGTCTTCAAACATAAAATCTAAAATGCAAAATCTGTCACTATGTATTGTTTTTCTGCTAATTTCATTAGGTGAAGATGCCTCAGTCTTTCACTTCCACATCCAAGAAGAGGAACATTCCCTGTTTCTCTTCTTGAAATTTAATAGTAGGCCTTAGTCCTTCCGCTAGAGTTCTGCCCAAGTAAAGACTGCAGGATTTAGCCCTATATATATTTTCAATGGACCTTACATAGTATTTCATACAGAACAAAAGCACCAAACATGAAGTTTGGAACACCTTCTGCATGAGCTCTTTGTGTCTTTGCACTCCACTTTAAATATGGTTTGTGCGGCCAAGGTACTATGCAGCTTTAGGAGATTGGCGCGATCACTCATTTTAAAGATACAGCAGGAGACATTCTACCACATCAAAGAGCCCCAAACTTCTCCCCATTCTAAAGTTGAAGGATAGTCAAATCCAGTAAAAGGATTTAGCAGCCATGGTCATAGAACGTCCCTGTTTTTTCTCCCAGCAAGAGCCTGAAATGGGGAGGGGCCTAGCTGTAATTGAGACTCTCTCATGGCACATCCTGGTGAGTTCTGGAAATATATAATGTTCATCCCCCATCATATAGTTCTTAAATTATTTTTGCAGTAGCACCACAAGGCCCCAATCCAGAGTGCCAGGCACTGTATACCAGAGATATGCTCTAGTTCAACACCAAGCCATGGGGCTATATGCAGGAATTGCTGGGTGTAATCTGTGGCCTGTGTTATTCAGGAGATCCAACTAGATGATCCTAATAGTCTCTTCTGACCTTAAAATACATTGTACTTCAGGTTTCACTAAAGAAATTGTTACAGTGAAAGGAAACGATTAAAAACATCAGATTGTCAATAACAATTTGGATTTTTGACTTGCAATGCTGTTTTTTAAAGGTGACCTTTCACAAGATTGTGAAGAATCCCATATAACATTCATCATTTGAACGAAATCAGAGGTACATGGAAAGAGGTGAAAACAAACTATAAACTTTAAGTAGGGGAAATAACAGAGGAAATTGGAATATTAACATCCATCTCCAGCCCGACATTCCAAGGAGTCTGCCTGAGACCTGACATGGACAGACAAGCTGTCCGGTCACAGCGGTTCAAATCTCATGGGATGCTCCTGCTCTTGACTCCTAGAACTGAACTCTCTATGATGAGGCATACTCGGGAGAAAACTAATGCCTGTGGAATCTGCTCGCTGAGGCTCCAATCCAGAAAGGCATAGAATTAATTTTAAGTACATCAACAGCCACACTGAAGTCATCCCATTTAAGTCAATCAGCCTATTCACATGCATAACTCTGTGCACAAGTAAGGCTTTCGCTACTGTCTCACATGACCTCATAAACAAACTACATAAATATAGCCTAGATGAACCTACTATAAGGTGGGTGCACAACTGGTTGGAAAACTGTATTTAGAACGTAGTTATCTATGGTTCACAGTCAAGCTGGAAGGGCATATCGAGTGGGACACCATAGAAATCTGTCCTCCGTCTAGTTCTATTCAGTATCTTCATAAATTATTTGGATAATGGCAAAGAGAGTACACTTATACATTTTGTGGACAGTACCAAGCTAGGAGGTGTAGCAAGTGCTTTGGAGGACAGGATTAGAATTCAAAATGATCTTGACAAACTAGAGAAATAGTCTGAAATAAATATAATGGAATTCAATAAGGACAAACGACAAGTACTACACTAAGGAAAGAATAATCAATTGCACAAATACAAAATGGGAAAGGAGGAGTACTGCAAAAGAAGATCTGGGGATTATAGTGGATCACAAACTAAATATGAGTCAACAATGTAATACTGCTGCAAAAAAAGCAAACATTATTCTGGGATATATTAGCAGGAGTGTTATAAGCAAGACACGAGAACTAATTCTTCCACTCTACTCAGCACTTATAAGGCCTCAAAAGGAGTACTGTGTCCAGTTCTGGGCACCACATTTCGGAAAAGATGTGAACAAACAGAAGAAAGTCCAGAATACAACAACAAAAATGATTAAAGGTCTAGAAAACATGACCTACTGAAAAAACTGGGTTTGTTTATTCTGGAGAAGAGAAGACTGAGGGGAGGCATGAAAACAGTTTTCAAAGTACACATTATTATTAAGAGGAGCACAGGATAGGAAGCATTGAGCTTAAATTTCAGCAAGGGAGATTTAGGTTAGACATTAGGAAAAACTTCCTGTCAGAGTGGTTAAGCCTAGGGAGGTTGTGGAATCTCCATCATTGGAGGTCTTTAAGAACAGGTTAAACAAACAACTGTCAGGGATGGTCTAGATAATACTGAGTCCTGCCTCAGTGCAGGGGACTGGACTAGATGATATGTTGAGGTCCCTTCCAGTCCTACATGTCTATGATTCCATATGTAAATGCCTTCCTCGATATAGGCCCTAGAGCTTAAATCTGGTAATTTTCAGTGCATGGTAAAAGGCGTTCCCTAAGAACTGTACTAGAAAGTTTTACTACTTTAACTATATTCAGCATGGATGCAGTTATACCAGTATGGAAGTGTTTATAATGTTATAGCTTATTTCAGTTCAGGAAGTAAACTATATCAGTATAAGGCACCTTTACACTGGTATAACTGCACCCACCATAGGGCTTATAGTGGTATAACTATACCAGTTTAAAAAAAAAAAAAATCATACCCCTTACCAATGTAATTTTACCTCCATAACTATTCTAATGTAGACCAGGCTCTCATTTAATTCATCATCATCACAGCTTGATGCAAGGCATGTACACACTATGGACAAAGGGCAATACAGAAACTGTACTTTGCCTCTCCTCCTGGACCCCATAAAGGGTTTCAATAAAAAAAGGGGAAGAGCTTAGGGAATATAAATTATCACACCTTGAGAATGTAGTTAGAGAAACTTCCCTTTCTAGTGTTTCCAGTTCCTTGTCTTGAGTAAAAATGCTCACATACAAAACACTCAAATTTTAATACATCTAAAAAGAAACCCCACAACATAAGGAATGTGCATGGTAGCAATATTTTTGAAGATGATTTTGAATCACATGCCCCCTGGCCTAGAAGAGGATAAGGAAGCATTGCTCAAGAAGGATTTTCAAGGGTGCTTTACACTTATGACACCATGCTGTGATGAAGGCAGGAAATCACTGCATTCAGATTACTGTGAGCTCCCATACAAACAAGAGTGTTGGAGGCTACACCTAGAATATTTTACATCCTGATATTACAGATATTATGAAAGCAAGGGTAAACTGAGAGGCACAAGCAGCTTAGGTAACATATTCTGAGCAGTCTACAACATTCTACTGGACTTAGCCCCACCATTTTATTTACCAGACCCAGGAATGTGCCTTTTTCATCCAACAGAAGTTCTGGTAGAATTTTGTCAATCACTAAAGAACTATACACATATACTGTTTATGTGCATTTTTTATTATAAGACTTTTTTCCCCCACAGTGTTCTTTTAAATAATTGGACTTGAGCACTTCAAAAGGGAGCAGCTGATATGGGACAGTCCCTCGATCCATGGAAGGTGCCACCACATCCAGCAAATGTTTGGTTACAGAGCATACCAGGCCAGGACTATGTGCAGGCAAGACTCCCATGACTTAGGATCCAGTCCTTACAACTGGTATTGAAGTCTGTAACTACAACAACCGCACTAATATAAAGGTAAATACCATCCATACACCAAGTTTGCTTCTCATGTTCTCTTTCTTTTCATCCCAAAGTTAATTGTAGTTGCTTAAATTGTATTTTTATGGAAGGGGAGGAAACAGAAGTTACAGTTTTATCACTTTAGAAATTATTAAAAGCAAGAGCAGATGAGATTAATCAGATTCTTTTGGGAAGGTGGAGTTGATACAGATCTCTCTCCACAAATTATTTCCAGGAAGCACAAAGAAGCACAACAATATAATCTGGGGGCTGGACGAAACGCATATGGAGAACCCCGTATAATTTGTCCAAGAGATGAACAAGAGATCTTTGGAGTGCGGAGCATTATTTAGGGTGAAGCAAGAGGGTATAGGTAGGAGAAGTGAAGGGACACTCAGAGAGAGCATTCAGGTTGAATAGCAGAGAAATTTCACTGACAGCAAGATCATTGGGCTACAGAATAGTTTCCATAGGGAAGTGGTGGGACAACGCTTGGAACATTTAAAATTAGAGTGGGAAATGGACAACATGGAATAATCCTGCATTGGCTCAACTACAAAAATAAAGAGTCTTAATTTTCTCGGTCCATTTATACTGATTTCCTATGCTCACCTGTACGTGCCTCACAACATTAACTATACAATACAAACCAAACTCAAGACATGCAATATGACTGCCTGCATGATAACATCATATTACTTATTCATGTGCATAACATAATACTTGCTCACATAATACTAAACAGTAAACCCACCTGGCCACACTGTAATCTTCAATCCAGTCCTTCCTCAAATTGTTGTGGGCAGAGGGGGAGGGAGGGGGAAATTTTTTTTTGGAAGAGTTCCCAGAAAGTTAACAAACCTGGGCACTGGTAGGGTGGTGAATGTCTGTCAGCCTATTATTAGCCGACTTATCGGACTTTTCCATCTCTAGTATCTATGATAGAGATTAAAAATCCTATGCCACTTTACAAAATGGGGACTGGATAATGCCAGGTGACCTGGCCAAATTACCCCTGTATGAAAAGAGGTGCAGTACAGCACTTCGGCCCGGATTCAAAATGCACTTAAGTACCTATTCTAACTTGGCGTAACTTAAAGTTGAGCATGTGCTTGAGTGCTTTGCTGAGTCACAGCCTTGAAGGTACTGCGTGTGCTGCTGTTGAGAAACCTAAGGCCTGTCTTGTTTAGCTATGGTGTCACCTCACTCCCATAATATAACATACTGCTTTGACAGTAAGGCACTATATAAAACTAAATAGGGCTTTATACTCCTATTCTGTAAGCAGAGCTACTCACACAAGGCCCAATCTTGGAAGGTGCTTAGAGCCCTTAGTTCCAAATGACTTCAGTGGGAGAGAAAGGTGTTCAGCACCCCACAGGATCAGTCCCCAAATTAGTATTTTACCTACTACCTCCAGGTAAAGTTGGAGACTGGCATCACTCAGATTCATATTAAAATCTTTATACTGAAAATCAGACAGAAGTTACTAACGCCTCTTCTCCAAAGTCTGAGTTTAGAAGTCAATTAATACAAGGAAGCGGAGAGACCGAAACGAAGGATTCTTCAGTCACAGATATTCATGTACATAATAGAAACTAGTCAGGTATGAATCATCAGAGGTAGAGGCTAGGAAAACAATCTCCAAGGAGGAAAATCTCTCAGGCAACACATCAACACCCATCCAAAGCATCCACTAAACCTGAAGAGCAGGTACTGCCAGTCAGCTTTTGAGACAGAGCTTGGCATTCTTCCATGAATATTTCACCATGGCTGAGAAAAGAAGGACGAGGAGAAAACCTAGATGGAGGCCTTAATTTCCATTATCTGTCTGCCAGTTTCTGTCTAAATCTGAGAGCAATGTGAGCAAACCGAACCTCTGGAATACAAAGGAGGAATGTTCAATAGTCTTTATGCCACGAATACAAATTCCCGCAGAAATGAGATTCAATGAATAGGGACAACTCTCTGACTTTCACCCTAACACAGTGTTTCCCAAATGGCAGGTCTTTCCCGGGAAGGTTTTAGGTGGGTTGCAGGCCTGGGGCAAAGAGGAGACCAGGGGAAGGGACAGGAGGAGGATTGGAGAACAAGCTCACCCAGTTCTCACTCCGCAGCAGTTGCTCCTGTCTCCCGGGGCTGGGCCCAGCTCCTCACTCAGGGCGCTGTGACCTGGCGCACAGGGTCACACCACCATTCCGGTTTGGCCTGGCTGTCCCTCCATCATGACACATCTAGATTACTCATTCTTTTTTCACCATTAATTTCAAGGACTGACACAGCTGCACACCCCATGAAGCGTCTGAGACTGAATTCTCTGGACTGTCATATGGCAGGCATGGCATTTCTAATGTTAAAGTACTTCAGTAGGCTGAAACTGTTTGTTTGCCAGAAAAAGGGTATGTAATTAGCAGTTATGCGAACAAGCCTACAAAAATGGATTAACCTGCTGCCTTCCCCATCCACAAATGGTAGTGTAACCCATTAGTAAGGCCCTTTTCCGGTTTTTATTTGTTTTGAGCTGGGTTGGTGGTTTTTTATTAATTTCTGGGGGTTTATTTAAAAGTTTTTAAAATGGGGGGGGGGGGAAGAGAATCAATAAAAAACAAAACCGAAAAGCACCAGGCAAGGGGGTGTGGCACCCGCTAATCATGGGGATGGGTACTCACCATTTAGCAGGTGAAGAAGCCTTCTGCCCCCTGCAGCAGTTGGGCAGCCTTGGCTGCCAGGACGCAGCTCCCTGCCCTTCTCACTCTCCTACTGCAGAGAGGAAGCAAATGGGGCCACACTGAAGGGCCAAGGTCACAAGAGGAGGGAAGGCTGCAACCTGTGAGTACTGACTCACACCCCCTCTTGGACAGAGACCCCTTTGGACTCTGCTGGCCCTTCAGCACAGCCTTATCTGCTTCCCCTGCAAAAAATTCTTGGGTCCCAAAAGCGCCAAAATGTGGGTGGAAAAAAATTGGTAAAACCCAAATATTGGCTTTAAAAAAAGGTAGGGAGGGGATTTTTCATGATAAAAAAAAAAATCATTAGATGCTGATAACAAAGGGCCTTAGCCATTGGTCAGTACATGTCATGTTCTCCCTTTGTGCCCAGTCCACAGAGAATGTGTCTGTTACAGCCCCAGCCAAAAAGCCAGGACGCTTCAGCTCAGACTGTAGCTACTCATGCTTTCAGCTCTGGAGGTCCCTGGTTCAATCCCCAATGTGATGACAAAACTGTGGCCCTCATAAAAGGACATCATGAAATCAGCATTCAAAAAATATTTACCTCCTTCCGAGTTTAGTTACGGTCAAAGCTTGCCATGGATATAAAATATCTTAAAGTAACCACTTCATTGCCACCTGCATAGCATTGTAAAGTTAATGGAATTTCACCCCCATTCATATTAGCAGGAATTTAGTCTGTTTAGTAACTCCTATAACCAGTTATTCCAGCCACTGCTCTAATATCTTATCTTCATTCTGATGTATGTTCCAGGATGGGTGCTTAAAGCATGATTTCTTTTTCAGTAAAGTTACAAAATTACAGGCTATAGGCCAACCATGAACAGGGTCATTAAAACAATCAAACATAGCTAACCCCGACCACTAACCTAACGTTTTTAGTCCATTTTACTCAAGGAAAAATCCTAGTGACTTCAATGGGACCTTTGCCCAAGTAAGAAACAAGTAAGGTTTTATGATTTCTGGTAAAATCATTCTATTCTCATGAAACACTTGTTGATAAACCTACTTGATGGGACATATAAACCAAAACATTGAAGATAGTATTTTGAAAAGTATTGCCTTAATTCTCCTCCCATTTAAATAAATGGGAGTTTCACCACTAACTTCAGTCAAAGTGGGTTAAGCCAATGCTGACTGCTTTTGCAAAACCACACCTCTAATGCACTGCACACCCCAGAATAAAGAACCTCGTTTAGAATTCCTTGTGACTGGTCTTTTGTTTCTGTAGTAGAATGCCCTATTGTGGTTTAATAGAAGAATCTGGTTTAGGTACTCTGAAAATATAAACTACACAGGGAGTGTACATGAAAAAAAATCAATATCTATTGTCCCTTTCTTTGGGGACTATTGTCCACTTATTCCTGAATTGATTAAATAAAAATAGAAAAACTAATCAAAACCCAAACTACAGTCTTACTGTAGATCATGCACATATATTCTTATTACCATAGTATCTAAGTACCTCACAGTCTTTAACGTATTTATCCTCATAACACCCATGTTAGGTAGGGAAATGTCATTTTACAAATGTAGAACTGAGCTAGAAAGACAGACTAAGTGACGCACCCAAGAGCACACAGGAGTTTGTTGCAGAACAGGGATTTGCACCCAGGTCTCATGAGCCCTAGGCTAGTGCCCTAACGCCTGAACCATCTTTTGTCACCAAGGATGAGACTGTTTTGGGGAGATCACCTTTCTATATCTGGAGCATGCTAAATGTGAATCACTGAGTGGAAAAAAAAAAAAAAAAAAAAAAAAGGCCAAGAAGTAAGGCAACAAGGGTCCAGACTTTCACAAGAGCTCAGCACCCACAAACAGGGTCAAATTTTCAAAGGAGTGCAGCATGTTGGGTACAAAGCAATTTTGAAAATCTGCCCAAAAGCATCATACTGGGAGCTGCAGGAAGAGGAGTTTTGAAAATCTGGTAGTCAGTTAGGTGCATAAAGGGAAGAAGAGCTCTTTTGAAAATCTGGTCCTGGATCTCTTAACTCTCTCAAGTTAATGGCGTTTTTCTGATTTCATGGTAAAGGGCATGTCGGGGAGAAGTGTTAGATGGCCACATACGCTTCCTGCTGTCTCGTCATCAAACTTTTTAAGCACTACACAGGGTGGGCGTTTTACCACAGAATTCGGTGTTATTGCCTGGGCTCAGTCACGCTAGTGAGTGCGACTTCCTGCCCTATGTGGCTACTGAATTCAAGCAGCGCAGAGTTACACCGCTGTGGGAAACATTTCTTACACCATTCAACTGGGGAAAGAGCAATGATCAATGTTCAGCTAATGGAACATGTAGCTCTCCCTCACACTTTATATTTGACAGAAGACTGCAGATGAGCCTAACATACTATTGACTCAAACGATCCCCTGCTATGGAAAATCCCACAGGATGGGGCTCTGAGAGAAGAGGGCTGCACATAATGGAGGCTTTAACCATCTTTGCACCTGTAATTTTGAAGGCATTGTCTGGCTGAAAGTTATTATAACATTCTGTTCCCCTTTTTTGACCCAGGTCATTAGTCAAAGTACAGGGTTTTAGGGATATTCCAGCTGGAAGTAAAAATTGATGGAGTCTGGCATTTTCTTTGATGCAGTCTTGTATATTTACAAGAATGTACGAAGTCCTGTGTCTCAGTGCAGAAGGAACCAAGCACTTGCTCTTTAGCTTCTTCCAGGGTCACACTGTGCTTAAAAGCTTCTCCTTCCCTCTTCCTCTCACTGTGTTCTTGTCCGTTCTCAGTTTTTGTATGAACACTCTTCCCACAAGCACGTGCACATATATATACATATGTACGCCCCACCTAAAACAATACTCAACCCGAAGTTCCTGGGCGGGTTCACACATCCCTTTTATCTTAACTAGAAGCATAAGCCCCTATGTTAATTGAAGGGTGAGTTCACACCCGTCAATCTCAATGAGGTTTTAACTCAACCTATAACAAGGTCTCACCAAGCTCATAACAATACATTAGCCATCAATGGCTCCCAGGGGCCATTATAGCAGCCAGGTGCAGAGAGAGCCGAATCATACTCCCAAACTACACTACAGCTGGAGGCTGGCATATCATGGGCTATTGTGGCTCTAAATCATTGCAGGGGAAATCTTCAGTGGACAGAATGATTGGGATAAGGCTGCTCTGCGCTACTGGTGAATCAGATCATGGGAATTTGGTGATTGTGCAGGGAAATGGAGCTAAATCTGCATACAACTTTTCATATCAGAACTCATTGTGTTATGAGAGAAAGCGCATCAAATACCACTGTGCATAATCCACCACTGGATATGCAGTTTCTCCTCCTCTTTTCAAATAGGGATCATGGGATTGTTAAAACTTCCAAATGAGTGAAAACTGAAAAAGCCACAGGACCACAGAATTGAAGTTTTGCAAATACAGGGCTCCATTTTCAGACATTCACACACACTGTTACCACAAAGAAACCCCAAAACATCCCATCACTATTACCATGTGTATATGATTACCCCATTTGCATGTGCAATCACTGTAAATGTGCTTGCAAAACAACTGCACACGCCATTGCATGCACACATGTCTGAAAGTAGGCCCAGAGTATTTGTTCTTGTGACAGAACTTCCAGGGGCTTTGACAAAGGCAGACTCAATTTGATTTCTCTTGCAGACAGTGATGGTTAGTCAAGAAACTCTGCTCGCTAATTGTTTAGTAAGGGAAGGGAGACTCAACACTTAACAAGAGAAAGACATGAATATCCAATGGCTTGTGCAGCTGTTGAAACCTCACCCCTCTTCATTAAAAAGACACACACCCGCTCACTTCCCTGTTTCCCCCCCAAAGAGTTTCAGAAATGACTATCTGGTTTTGGAATGTATCTTGATTAGCTCAGTATACATTGGCAGAAAAACCAGGAAATTGCTACACTCGCTATTTCCAATCAAAAACTAAATAAAGTAAATAAATAATTAAAAGAAAATACAGACAACTGGCATGTGGGCAGACTTTCCAGAACAGAAACAATTGAAATACCACAAGAAAAAAGTACGTTTGTGGTGTTTCTCAGTACTAAAACAGCACTGCAAAGCCTGTGCCAGACCATTTCGTGGAAGGAAGTGTATGGGTTTGTGGATGAAGTTTGGGTTTAGGGCTACCCAAAGTTCTCAGATACAGCTCATCCCAAATAAAGGCCTATTTTCCTCCATGCCCCATTGAAGGGTTGACCCTTTGACTTTCTGTCTGGGAAGAAACAGAAAGCGTGTTCATTTGGCTCCAGAGGAAACTGCAGAAATAAATGGAGAAAGAGGGACACAAGTACTAGGAGGAGCAGCAATAAAAAAGGGTTCTTGGCCTTGAGGCACTCTCCTTTGGCTTGAATTGAGCTTTAATAGCACATCTGAGCAAACCTAGAAGTCACTCACAACTTTAAAGCTTACATTGAGCAACGAGGACTGTATCAAGGCCTTTGGTACAAGACGTTGCTTCTATGGCGTTGGACATCTTGTGCCTGTTAGCCGCCATTGCTACCCATGGATTTATAGCAAGGAAAGACTGGAGAAATAAGACCTTGATCTATACACCTTTACCTCTGGTGAATGTAACTCAGGTGATTATGGAGTCCTAGGCTATTTGCAGATGTTTACATCTTATATAAAACTAACATTTCTCTTGTGATCCTACTTAATTTCCTTGGGGTGCTTAGTACTTTTTGTGGCTTTGTTCTTTGATACAAAATTCTGGAAGACCATTATGGTAACAATTACAGGGTTATGGTATAATCTTGAATTTGTTGGGATTTCTTTTTATACAAATCTCTGTTAGTGCTCAGAAATAGCCTATACAGCTGTTTCTAATCAGCCATCGCATTTAATTCACTGTGGTCTATTGCTGCCACTCCATTTTTGACCAGTAGGTTTTCTTCAGTTGGGAAAATAAACATTCACTAACTACAGTAACCAACATGTAAGCCGGCAAATTCCCCAGATTTGGTCTCCCAAATTGTTAATGCCACAGGGAGAAAGATGAAAGGTCTTCCTTTAAGCTAATGAGGTGCTATTCCAGTAACGTTTAAGAGACCTGGCTGGCTTTTGCCAAGCCCAGCACCTTCTTATTAATTACAGCAAAATTAAGGTTATCATGGTATATCTCAGTTTACTGAAGAAGTCAAATTATTTATAGTGTTTCATTCCTACAGCGATAAGCATGAGAAAAAAAAAACCCCCCAAGACAGACATATCTCTACAAGCTTTTATCTTGCAGGAAGGAAACTGGGGGCTACATGATGTGGAAACTAAAATGAAACATTTTAAAACAGTGCAAAAAGTACTGCTGCTCTGTTCAAAAAAGTGTCTGGTGGATTTAATTTCCCCAAATATTAGCAGAATATTTAAGGAAAGGTACAGGCAGTTACTACATGAGCTACCAGTATTGTATTCCAAATTGTATTTCTTGGATGGCAACTATTCAGTTTGTATATGTGCAGAGACCATGAATGTCAGCTATGATTATCACTTGCCTAGGCTATGCTTCCAGACCCAGTGTGTTATAACAACAAGATCTACCTCTGATATTGTGCTTTTCAGCCATAGAACTCAAAGTGCAGTACAAAGGACGCAAATCTCACAATCCCAATTTTACAGATAGGGAAACTGAGGCAAAGAGACTTGCTTAAGGTCACCCAGCAGGCAGGCTGGTAGCAGACAGAGGAACAGAACCTAGGTCTCTTGAGACCCAAGCCAGTATCCTATCTGCCAAGCCATAATGCCTTACAACTGCAAGGGGCCTGCAATATCAAAGAATACAATATACTTTTTGATTCCATAGAATCCCCCAAAGCCTGAGGGGTACAATTACTCTTTCCTCCTCGAAAATAAATGCAAACCTCTCTCTTCCTAAACATTACAAAATGCTGCTCTAGTTGTATTATCTGAAAATCTGTCACTGTTGCAATCCTCTGGGGATAGGGTATTTTGTGTACAAATTAATAGTTTTGGCAAAAGTGGGGGTTTCACATGACAGAGGAGAGGCATAGAGGCCTATGTATTCAGAAACTGTCAATGACATTGCATATGCAATTCAGATCTGCACCCATTTAAAAGCCTAAGTACATTATTAAAACCTCCCCTTAGCTAGCTAGGTATCTAAAAGGGAGCAACCAATTGCTATCTCTATCGGATGCTGGATTAACGTCTAGCTGATAATATGGGCTATGACGACATGGAGAGGTCTAATCATTTGTGCTCATGTGATTTTTGGCAGGTCATGGCTTAATTACATTCTTTCTCTACTGCCAGTTTTCTGGCATTTAACTATATTACGGGATAGTCTGTATTTTGACTCCTCGTCCTTTTACTATATCTTGAAGCTGCACTATGGTATCTCCTTGACAGTCCTCAAGAACATATTGTTAAAGCTGTAGCAACTTTTGTCCATCTAGCCTCTTAGACAAGGTGTTTCCAAAGATGGAGTACCAAGGAGTGTACTCCCCCAGCATTCCTGGGGGGTATTATATTTGCTCCTAGTCTATAGATATAATGCCTACAGATGTTGCCACTCATTTGGGTGTCCTAATCACATTAGGTCTGGCTCTAGGAGACACAGCTGAGTCTTTATTCAGTAACCAGAATGTAGGATAGGATTCAATATTCAATTGACAACATCCATGAGCTCCATTGTGCCATGTACGGAAACCTGCTATTTCTATTCTACTTAATTTCTGTCCTACTTTCTTTATTTTTTAAAAAGTTAAATCAGAGAAGTAGTTGTAAGAGATTGACACCTAAAAAAGATCTTCTACATGGAAAACTTTAAATAATGACATTATGCTCCATATTTCTACAGCAAAGATTAGTTTTAAAACATTCCTGGAACCTCAAAAGTTAAGATGTACAATAAGAAAATAGTGGCAAGGCCCTCAGGCAACTTTTAGTACCATCAACTCTGGGATCACGGTTACATAGTCAAGGAAAAACAACAAAAGAGATGATCTCATTGTGCCTTTGCAAACTTATAATCACAGCTACCACTCTAGTGGCTGTGTTCAGATGGGAAGGGGCTAAAGAGAGCCTCCAGACTTCTGCAGGTCTGCTAGTGTATGTGAGCCTGATTGTTCACCCTCCATTTGCAAAATGAGATATGTCTGGTGTTAGTAATGAAAGCCCCAAGGTAGTGCATTGGCATTTAGTAACATTTACCACGTTTTTCCTTCCAAAACACAGTTTCATGGTAAAGGAACATTTCAAACGATAGGTTTCAGAGTAACAGCCGTGTTAGTCTGTATTCGTAAAAAGAAAAGGAGTACTTGTGGCACCTTAGAGACTAACCAGTTTATTTGAGCATGAGCTTTCGTGAGCTACAGCTCACTTCAGCTGTAGCTCACGAAAGCTCATGCTCAAATAAACTGGTTAGTCTCTAAGGTGCCACAAGTACTCCTTTTCTTATTTCAAACGATATAACTGAGCTGTGTCTTGGATGCAAAAGGTCTGTCTACACTGCAATTAAAAATCCGCGGCTGGCCTATGCCAACTGACTAGGGCTTGTGGGGCTTGGGCTAAGAGGCTGTTTAACTGCAGTGTAAACGTTCAGACTCGGGCTGGAGCCCAGGCTCTGGGACCCTGACAGGTGGGAGGGATCCCATCATTTTGCATATATAGTTTTCCAATATGCATTACTTTGCATTTATCAACACTGAATTTTACCTGCCATTTTGTTGCCCAGTCACCTAGTTTTGTGAGATTCCTTCGTAAGTCCAAAGCAGACTGCAAAGAGTTAACATACACTGATGCTACTGAAGGATATAAGGTTATTATTGTTAATCCACATCCTATGTGAACCCAGGCATTGCCAAACTGTGGAGTGGCCTGCAAAGTTCCAAGTGCAGCAGCCAATGCTCTCCTCTTTAATATGGAGCTTTTGTCTGGAACAAGACATGCAAAGCTCCACCTTGACCCCAGTGGAAGATGGGTAGTGTTCATTGCCATACCTCCATACTGCAGAGGAGAATTGTCATATGCTCTGCTTAACACAGCTGATGCCTACTGTATTGTCACAGCAGCCCACAGTCTGTCTTGGTGTCAGTACTTTATTTGATAAAAACACACACTTTTAACCAAGAGCCTCCTAAACATTAGCTAGTAGAATAAGTGTAAATTCCGCCCTGGAAGGAACGCTTCCCCATCTGGATGGCACTACCATCATGTCCTTTTAACCGTAATTCTGTCTCTTTCCAGTTGACTGGACACAGCTCTTTCAGAGGTACAATCTCCTACTGTGGGGTTCTCATGCCATGATTTTTTTAAAACCTATAAATGACAATTTAGAGTTATAGCCAAAGAGACTTCATTGCCAGAGGGGAGTAGTCTCTAGAGGACATTTTCATAAATCTTCTTTTAAAGGAAGATGTTTGAATAACTTAATTGCTTTAAGATTCACTGAGTTCTGTAATAAACAGCCTATAAGCAAGCATAGATCTAGCCCTGTAAGTGGCATGTCAGATCATCCGGTTAATGACACTAAAAAATAAATGCAGATGGTATGGCTCCTTTGGCATCTGACATATGATATATCCATATGCAAGTCCTTAAGAACAGAAACTAAAACACAAAGTACCACACAACTCCTACTATGTATGACATTTACTGAGCTATAGATAAGATTATAGAATCAAGGGCCAAATCCTCAGCTGGTGTAACAGGGAATAACTCCACTGACTTTGATTGAGCTATGCTGAATGACCGCAGCTCAGAATCAGGTCCTCACTCTGACTTAACTGACACTTCACGATGTAAATATTCATCTTACAGTAGAATAGTGCTTGAAAGGTTTTGGGGATGAATGTCTACAATGAATATTTTCAGCCACCTAATTAACAATCTTTTTGCAATAAAAAGGTCTGAACAACTAATAACTAACTGGAAAAAATTCACAGCAAGAGATGGAAAGATTTGGTCCACTTGCAAGTGTCAGAACACCTACACTCCATGACTGCGGCGCAGCAGCAAGCCACAACAGGGTCTATTGTAAAGAGTGCAGTTCCTGTGGAAACTGTTGCTACATATTGTTAAGAGACGACCTGCCTGAAATACAGAGTGATATAGTCGTTGGTTAAAACTCTGCAACTGCTCGCTAATTTACTGGCTTTAAAAACAAACAAAAAAAACCCCGTGCTTTTTGTCCTGTCTGTGATAGTCCATAGTGAAGCATCAGCTTTGGTTATTCTTTTCAAGCACTCCTGAAGCTAAACTATTTTTGCAGACATTTTTTCTGAACAAAGTGCAATTTTGTTTTTTACATGCTCTGGTTTGATGTTGACAGCTGCCTAGATCATGTATTAACGAGCCACGTGGTTTATAGTGGGAGGTATCTATTTTACTGGGGGGAGATTTCAGGTGGTCAAAAGAATCTTTTGAATCGTTCTCCCCAGAGCCTGTATACAGAACCCTGCATCAAAGGTGCTGTATAAAAACCAAAATTTAGTATCATAGTCTTTCCTCCCCTACCATTGCTGCTCAAGGCAGTAGCAGGTGCTTCAGAGCCTGTTATTTAAATGAGATGTGACACTGCTTGAAAAACAGGGTACACAACAAATCTATTATTGATGCAATTCAATTTGTAGTAAGAGAACAAAGATTACTTTTTTTAAAGTACCAAAGTATATACTCATCTCCTCTATTGCTTACACATATACACTGCTAAGTGACAAAGGGAAATGCCCGAGTTACAGCAAATGCCAGAAACGCATTATGATCACTCACAAAAAAGCAGCTATAACACAGCCTCCTGTAAAATAGCGTAATTGAATGGGGGGGGGGGGGGGAGGGAGGCTCCAGAAAGACACAAATTGATTTTTTTTCTTGATGAATAGAACAAAAGTAAAAAAACGTAATGGGTGGCCTGATCTTAAGGTCAGAATTATGACAAACTTAGAACTAAGACCTCGATCCAGCAAAGCACTTAAGTACATGGATGGTCCAAGTGACTTCAGTGAGACTACTCATGTTTAAAGTTACACACATGCTTAAGCGCCTTGCTAGATCAGGGCCTAAATGGTCAAAATTGTAGTAGCTTCTCCCCCCCCACCCCAGTTCTGATGTTTAAAACACTTGTGCACTGTTGATATTTTGTGTGTCAGCAGAGATACTTTCAACACTGTATATTTCTCCACTGGTCTTGTCTAACCCAGGAAAATGCATGGTGTTGGAAAACAGGCTAAGGTTTTGAACACCTACACTTACCTCTCTAGCACTTACCTTAGAGACTGTGAGATTTTAAAATGTATTAATAGAGGTTATAGTTAACCCTGGGGGAACTTCGGATTGACCATGATCAGCTAACACATTAAACCTTGTACTATGCTACATATAGGTTCATATTTGAGAACATGTTAATATTAGTTATGTTAGCCAACATGCCTTAAAGCACATTTTCCTAGTCTAGACGTAGGCCATTTTGTAAACTTTCAACCAAATGACAAGTGTAAACAACTTCTGAGGGTCCAATTCTGAGTTACACATTCAATGCATTTTGTTTGCAGTGTGCAAGGGACTGAAAAATGTTTTGGAAGCGTGACAATGTAGTCTGAACTTCCACACTATGCCTGAAGTTGCTAGAAACACCACTAGAAGAGTGTTTGAACAGCTTCTGTTCAAATAAGACAGAAAGTGAGTATGTTCTGGAGAAGCAACATTCTATCTTTAGCACAGAGAGCATGTAAGGCATGAACTCGTTAGATTTCACACATCAGAACACTGTAAAAAGTTTTTTCTGCTAATCCAACAAAACAAAATGCTCTAAAGATAAAGACATAAATGAAATGGGCCCAGTCCTGCAAAAAGACACCAGTGCTGCAGTATCTGCACTGGCTTCCAATAGTTCTCCAGGTAGAGTTTAAGGTGTTGGCCATGACCTCCAGGGCCCTAAATCTCTCCTCCACAAGCCTTGCTGACACCCTCCTTTCTTGATCACCATAGACAGCAACACTATCCTGCCTGTCACTCCGGCCTCTAAGTATCTTTGACTCGGAACTCTTGCTAGGTCCTCACACACAGGCTACGTCTAAAACTTGCCAATTCTTTCTGCCTAAAATCTTTAAGATACTCCCTTTCTTATCCGTCCACACAACTAAAACGCTCATCCAGGCTCTCATTGTCTTGCATCTCAATTTCTGCAACATCCTTCTCTGCCCTTGACATATGCAATCTTGCCCAGCTCACATCCATTCAGAAAGCTACTGTTAAGATCATTTTCCTAGCCCGTCACTGTAGCCCCATCACGCCTCATTTTACATTCCTTCACTAGCTCCCCCATCGCTACTCCAAATATAAGCTACTTGTCTCATCCCCCCCTTCCTATCCTCTCTCATTCTATATCAAAAGGTCTACTCCCACCTCCAACTGGCCAATGATGTCAGCCTCCATCACTCATTTACTTCTCTTATGCTGCCCTTCCTGGTTGGGAAGAGCTTCGGGTAACCATCTGTAAAGCAACCTCATTATCTTTCTTCACAACCCCTCCTTAAAACTCTCCTTTGGTGTCACACCTACAAAAAAAATTAACAGCAGTTAGGCTGCTGCGGTGCAATGAGACCACTTCTGATCACCAATATTGTCTCATTGTTTCCTGGTACTCCCCCATCCATCTGTGTCCATCTGCTGTCTCTTGTCCTATACTTAGATTGTAAGCTCCTGGGGTCAGGTACAGCTTTTTGTTCTGTGTTTGTGCAGTGCCATGCACCATGGGATCCTGGTCCCTGACTAGGTCTGCTAGGTGCTACGATAATACAAATATCATCATCATCATCATCATCCTGGGATCCGCCTAGCAGAGAGATCTCACTATGAAATACTGGCCAAAGATACAGACTGCTAATAAAGGAGAAAAATCAATGGGCTGGGTGTTCTCTGGGATGGTCCTAGGACACTAGAACTTGCTTCATCCTTGGGATGAAACAGCCTGACTTGATGATCTTCCAGGCATGCTCCAAGGGTTTGGAGGAAAGATGAAAGCATGTTCATGAGGGGAGAGAGGGTGCTTTTGTTTTATTTTGTTTTTACATTTATTGGCTGGCTGAAATAATTTTTTTATCTCCCACCAATTATTTGATGCTGTGGGCTGAACTGATTTTATTTGTTATTATTTATTGCTGCTGGGGGGAATTATAAATGTAATTATCTCTAGGGTGCTCAGTGCTTCTGCACTGGGCTCTTCACTGTTGTTAAATCTACATTATTAATAAAGTGATGAGCACCTATCTGTGGTTCCAGTCCTGTAAACTAATCTGCACACACAGATCTTTTTTCCAGCAGAGCCTGGACAACATCATTGGGGCTCCATAGGGATATGGGGTTCTGCCCACCAGATCAGCTTGCAGGATCAGGACCTTGGTAGGGTCTACATTCATGTTTTACATACAATTGCTAATCTCTGTTCTGATACAACAGCTTTCACATCCACAAGAAATTGCACCGTCTATCTGGACAACACAGCAAAGCAGAAGTAGCTCCATTGAGGTCAATGGGTTCACACTGATGTAAAGCTGGTGTGAGTCAAATTAGAAGCAAGTGTCAGGATTTCTGTTCCAAAATCGCATCCCACAAAAGACAGGCACCTAGCAAAAAACAAAACTTTTGCAGACTGACATTTCACAATGAACTGCAAAAGGAGGAGGAAGACATTTGTTAGGATGGCCTTAAAAATAGATGCCAGAAAGAACAAAATTCGATGCCAGAAAGAATGCTGAGAGCCTGACTTCTCTCACAGCAGTTTTACACCATTAACTGTGCTAGTGTTACTCCTTATTAACATGGTGGATTGGATCAGAATTAGCCTGGAAATTAGAAGGTTTCCAATCATCAGAAGAGGGAGGTTCTGGAATAGCCTGAATAGTGGGGGCAAACAACCTAACCAGTGTTCAGATGCAGTTTGATAAATTCATGAATGGGATTATATGACAGGGTTACCTGTGATAGCAGGGGACTGGACTTGATGACCCAAAAGGTCCTTTCCAGTCCTGCGTATGAGAGAGAAATTTCAAATTCTTTCCTGAAGAATGAAAAATAAGAAATTGCTTACTGAGTCACAGTCCATTTAAGGCCACCTGTTCTCATTGCTCATGGCAACAAATGCCCCTTACGCTTGGGAAGAATGTCCCATCAAAATTCATAGAGTCACTGCCTTCTCCTCTCCTCAGGGCCTCCTTAAATATCTACCTCTGCCATGATGCCTACAACTCACCACTGACTGACACTGGCAGCCACTTGCAACTACTTTGTCCACTGAGGCAACTAATTTGTCCAGACATACCCAGACCCTCTCTACTGTTCCACCATCCACCACTCCCATATGTCTGCTTATCCACCTACTGCAAACTGTCATAGCCCTAAACTGCAAACTCTTTGGGTCACAGAATGTCTTTATTTTATTCACAGGTACATGAGCAAGCACAATGGGGGGCTGACTGAAGCCTTTATAGGTTCTATCACTACATAAAAGAGCAGCAGCTACCCTTTTCTTTTTCAAAACATTTCTATACTGGCAAAAGCCCTAGTGTGGCTGCAGTTATGCCAGCAAAAGCACTTTAATGTCAATATAAGCTACATCTATACTAGGAGAGTTTGCTGGGATACCTGTATCACAAACCTTTTCTAGTGTAAACCTTGTCTTAAAAATAAACCAGGATGTTCTACTTGATCTTTGAATTTTTGACTAGTCTAAAAACTGTGCAGCCTGGAGCATGGAAATTATTGTCGGTAACCCACCACTTCAGATGTTGTCTCCTTGATATTAAAAACTAAGATTTCACATTAGCCAGAGGCAGACTCATTTAAAGGCTTATGATTGCTGAGCATGTCCCTGAATTTCCAAATGGTCTGAGATTTTGTGGACAGAGAAGTGTGGTGTTTGGTATGGAACCATTTACAGGAATACTTAGAGACTGATTTTATTTGATATCTCTTCTGCTTGTCCTTTTCCATGGTTACATAAAAGCTCTGGGGATTTCTTGAATGTATTAGCGAAGCACAACAACTCACTCAAGCATGAAAAATGGAAGGAACTTGTACACTGTGCAAGGAGGATAACAACTGAATTTCCTTCATTCGGCTTAGTAAGGAGATATGCTTTCATACCGAATTACACTATAAACTGGTAGGTTTTCCAACTGTTCAATAGTCCAAGCCGCCTCCTTGGTGGCCTGTTATCACCTGTAGTGCAAAATAAGTCAAAACCAAATTATTTGCAGAAATTACTCAAAATCAAAAACCCGGATCATGCTGGCTAAAACGCAGCCTTACAAAAAAGCCTATATGGTAAAGACTTAATATAAATGCAAATGCACAGAGGCCCCACCAGATTAGACTACAAGAGTCCTACAGAACTCAGTTTTGTACACAAACCTCCCCAAGGTGCTTGGTTAGCTTTTTTCTACTGTTAACCTAACCTCAGCTCCCTTTCTTAACAAGCAGCCTCTTCTAAAACAGCGACCAGGGGCTCAGGCCTGCAAACATTCATCCCAGGAGTGACTTTACTGACATGACTGGTCCCATTTACTGACTGACTTGAATGGGTAGGCAAATACCCGATCAACTTTTTAAAACTTCTTTCTGAACCCAATAGTCAGATTTTGCATTTTGTCCATCATTCAACCTCTTGTTCAAATCTCTCTTTACAGATTTAGAAATTTTATTAAGCTAATGTTAAAATTATATAATACAGTAACTCCTCAGTTAACGTTGTACTTATGTTCCTGAAAAATGCAACTTTAAGTGAAACGATGTTAAACTAATCCAATTTTCCATAAGATTTAATGAAAATGCAGGGTTTTTTTTTTTAAAAAGCAATATATGGCAAATGTAAAATACTATTGCTATTGAGGTGGTATCAGGGGGTTAGGTTCCAAGGAAATTTTTGGGGGGCAGACAAAAGGCATTATATACTGTACAGTACCGTACTGTAGTTGGGAAGTGCCCCTGGCTTATCCCACACAGGCATAGCCCGCTGCAGGCAAGGACACTAGGAAGCACCTTTGCAGCAGCAGCGGCAGCTTACCCGGAGAAGAACAGGTGCCGACTTTGCTGAGGGATGCTCCAGGCCCGCCTCTTCCTATCCCTGCTCCGCTCCAGGCCCACCTCTTCCCACCCCCACTCCACCTCCTCTCCGGAGCACACTGCATGCCCACTCCTTCCCCACCCCCAGAAAGTCCTTAGCACCGCCAAACAGTTGTTTGGCAGGCTTAGGACTTTCTGGGAGGGAGGGGGAAGAGTGGAGACATGACGCTTCCTCGCTCCTTCCCCTCCCTCCCAGAAAGTCCTAAGCACCACCAAACAGCTGTTTGGCGGTGGGGGAAGCGCTGGGAGGGAGGGGGAGGAGGCAGAGAAGAGGAATTTGTGAAATGCTCCCTTGTAAAGTCATTGCTCTTCCACAAAATCTTACATGCAGCGTACAGAGCAGGCAGCCAAACAACATTATAAGGGAGCATTGCACAACTTTAAACGAGCATGTTCCCTAATTGAGCAGTGACATAACTTTGAAACAATGCTAAGTGGGAGGACGTTAAGTGAGGAGTTACTGTACATAGGTTAAAAAAAGAGTGTCTGTACATCTGGGTATAATAATTAAATTATCCAAAAGTACAAAGGTTGGTTTAAAACTAATACAATCTATATAGTACATAATCAGCAATAACCCAACTTTTATGATACAATTTAGATATTAGTATCCACTTCTGCAAAGTCCACAGTGACAATCCATGTCAGGAAATATGCTGTCACAGGCTACAAAAATCAAACACACACACACACACACACCCCCCACAACAACCACCTATGCTCAGTAGCCTGAATCAGAAAGGTGCTGAGCACCCTCAACTTCCTACTGGCTCACAGCTTTGCGTCTTAAAACAAGCATCCTCTAGAGCACCCCTGTTCACTATGTCATCTGTCTGCCCGCCCACGTAGATTGTGGAAGACTTGGGGAAGGGACAGTGTCCTCCTTTGGGTCTTATACACCACTTAGCAGTTGATGCTTAATAATAAATAATAATTATTCTACTGATCACATTCAAAACAAGGGAAAAACTTCTGCATCTGCTTCAAGAAAATTATAACCCTACCAAAGAAATTTTTGCAACCCTGCAAGAGAAATTTAAAAGGGTTTTTGCAAGGCAACACAAGAAGGGCGAGGCTAGTTTTCACCCCCATTGCAACCAAGTGAACTGCTAACAAGCCACTGTGCAAGCATCCATCATGGGAGCAGATGGAAATAAGACTGTCAAGACATGCCAGCAGATCCAAGCCGATCAATCTAATGGTCCATCTGTGTATTTTCCCCTAGTGGTTTTAGAGATGTTTAACTAGGTGAATCCCTTGACTTCATACTCTTCAAGATCAAAGCTAACAAAAAGTTTGAGGTAGTTTAACAAGGCTGGTGAGTAAAAGTGCTGAAAATTCTAGGAGCTATATCTATAGACTGACAACCTTTGTAACAACAATTAAATCACTCCCTAGTAACTATGACAATTCAATGCTGTTCCAACATGCTCTTACAATTACTATTTGTCCATGCTTAAAAGTTACATCAGCTACTATATAAGTCCCATAGGAATGAATACTAAGATATTTGGTAGTGATCTATTGTAAAAATTTCTCCATTCAGTTAAAACTTCAGTACTTTGCATTATTTATGGCAGTGTTTCTCAAACTTTTTGAGCCAACCCCCGCACCTCCTTTGAGTTACAATTTTTGGTTGCGCTTCCCCAAACCAGACAAAAAGGGGTGAGTCAGAGGGTAGAGATGGTACTCCCGCCCTAAGTCCCACCGCACTGGGCTGAAGCCAGAGCCGCCTGGCATCGCCGCTGGGCCCCCCAAACATTCTTACACTCCCCCCCAAGGGACACACCCGACAGTTTGAAAACCTCTGATTTATTGTGTCTCAGGCCATATCTACACTACCACCTATGTCTGCAAAAATTACGTTGCTCTGCAGTGTGAAAAAACACATCCCTGAGCGACATACGTTTTGCCGGCATAAGTGGTAATGTGCACAGTGTTATGTCGGCAGGAGAGCTTCTCCTCTGCTTGCTGGTGGTGGTTTAATTATGTCAACGGGAGTGCTCTCGCTGTTGCCATACAGCAGCTACACGAGAGATCTCAGAGCAGCGCAGCTGCATCGGTACAGCTATGCCGGAGTAAGATCTCTTGTGTAGACACAGCCTCAGTGTCATCTGATTGTCAGCAGAGGCACAAGTAAACGAGGCACCGTACTTGAGCTATTAGCAAAATCCTTAAACAAATGTCTGCAAAGCTCAATAAATGCTTTAAAATAATTCTTGTAGCACCAGGGTTGTAATCACAATGCAAATCACAACATAACAGCATCCAGAGTATAATGATGAGCTTGATTATCCACTGCCTTGCACCTGCTGTAGCTGTATGCACCTGTGTAACGCAAGTGTAAAGTGCTGCCATTCAAGTTTGGCAGAGTTTTACACCCACTCAGCACGCAAAGGTACAAGATAGTGGAGATGGCTATGCCCACTTTATTCATACACAAGGCATGTTGGCACTTAACAGGAGACATTAAACATACCTAAAAAGGTAAACAAAAAAGAGAAAGAGCAGAGCCTCACTACAAATCTTCCCTATTAACATGCTCTTACAAATTTGCAAGATGAATGTCACACCTGCTTAATAATGAATATGCAATTACAGAAATATTCAGGTTGTAATAATATTTGTTTAGCAGAGAGGCTTTGGCAAATCAACTCATCTGAAGAGTTATGAGACATAGGTAATCCTAAGAAGATCCTCCGAATATGAATTCCAACATACACCCCAAGCACAGTATTCCATTCTGATACCCAGACAACTCACATGCATAAAGTTACTCATATATGTAAGAGTTTGGGGCCTAAATTGCTATGGATTAAGCAAATCATCGCATATATGACATTAACTGACAAGGACCAGTAGTAGTGACAAACTACTTGCTAAAGATGCCTCTCTTTCCACATCTGGATGCTCAAGCATACTAAATTGTCTAATTACAGACGGCAAGAGTTGCACTGTGCACTATGCTTTCCTATGGCTTTCAGGAAATACTAGCCATCGATTAGTTAGATGCATAAAGGGCTACGATATTACTTTAGAACACCAGACCAAAAAGAGTGCATTAGTTCTTAGGCCTTGTCTACCCACAAAAGTTGTACAGCTTTTATTATACTGTTGTAGTTAAAAGCGGTACAACCCCCTTTTTGGTGAGGACCGGTTCTACTGGTATAGAAGTGTTTATACCAGTATACCTTATTTCCGCACAGGAAGGGGAATAAGCTACACTGGTATAAAGAACCTTTCATACACAGAATCATACAAATCATAGGTAGTGTGGAAGGGATCCCAAGAGTTCATCTAGTCCATTCCCCCCATTTTGAGACAGGACAAAGTAAACTTGGACCATCCCTGACAGCTGTTTGTCTAACCTGCTCTGAAAAACCTCCAATGATGGGGATTCCACAACTTCCCTTGGTAACCTATTCCAGTACACACCTATCCTTATAGCAAGAAAGATTTTCCTAGTATCTAAGCTAAATCTCTCTTGCTGCAGATAGCCTATTATTTCTTGTCCTACCGCCAATGAATATGGAGAACTAATCGCCATCCTCTTTAAAACATATCTGAAGATACGTTATGTAAGAATTCTTCCACTGACCTAGCCACATCTGCAGTGGAGGTTAGGCTGACCTAACAATGTTGCACAGGGCACGAAATTTTTCACAGCCTTCAGCAATGTAGAAAGGTCAGACTAAGTTTTAGTAGTGTCAATCTAGCTATGAGCTTGTCTTCACTATGGGGAGATCGACACTGCCACAATCAATGCAGAAGGGTTGATTTCGTGGGTCTAGTGACGGGCCGCTAAATCAGGGGTGGGCAAACTATGGCCCACGAGCCATGTCCGGCCTATCGGACCTCTTAATCCAGCCCTCAAGCTCCCTCCAGGAGCGGGGTTAGGGTTTGCCCTGCTCCACGCTCCAGCTGGGGAGCGGAGTCGGGGGCTTTCTGCGCGACTCCTGGAAGTAGCGGCAGTTCCCCCTCCAGCTCCTATGTATAGGGGAGGCCAGGGGGCTCTGCAAACTGCCGCTGCCCCAAGCGCCTCCCCCCACAGATCCCATTGGCCAGGAACCATGGCCAATGGGAGCTGCAGGGGCAGCGCCTATGGATGGGGTAGCACGCAGAGCAGCCTGACCATGCCTCCACGTAGGAGCCAGAGAGGGAACACACTGCTGCTTCCGGGAGCTGGTTGAGGAAAGCACCACCTGGAGCCTGCACCCCTGAGCCTTTCCCTCCACGCCCCAACCCCTGCCCCAGCCCTCCAAACCCCTCGGTACCAGCCCAGAGCACCCTCCTGCACCCCAAACCCCTCATCCCTATCCCCACCCCAGAGCCTGCACCCCCAGCCAGAGCCCTCAACCCTCCGTGCCCCAGTCCTGAACCCCCTCCTGCCCTCCGAACCCCTCAGTCCCAGCCCGGAGCACCCTTCTGCACCCCAAGCCCCTCATCCCCAGTCCCACCCCAGAGTCCACACCCCCAGCCAGAGCCCTCACCCCTCCTGCACCCCAACTCCCTGCCCCAGCCTGGAGCCCCCTCCCACATTCTGAACTCCTCATTTCTGGCCTCATCCCAGAGCCCACACCCCCAGCCAGAGCCTTCACCACCTCCCGCACTCCAACTCCCAATTTCATGAGCGTTCATGGCCCGCCATACAATTTCTATACCCAGATGTGGCCTTCAGACCAAAAAGTTTGCCCATCCCGGTGCTAAATCGACGGCAGAGCGCTCTCCAGTCGACCCCGGTACTCCATCTCTCCAAGAAGAGTAAGGTAAATCGACCGGAGAGGATCTCCCACCAACACAGTGCAGTGATGATACCCGGGTAAGTTGACCTAAGCTATGGTGACTCCAGCTACACTATTCATGTAGCTGGAGTAGCATAATTTAGGTCGACTTACCTGGGTAGTGAAGACAAGCCCTATCAAAATCAGGAGTGTGGCAAATTCACATGCATGAGAGATTTAGTTAAAATGACCTATGCCCTGGTGTAGACACCATTAGGTCGATGGAAGAATTCTTCTGTCAACCCAGCTAAAATCCCTTCCATCACTGTGGCCAGTATCTACACTACAATGGTGTAGCTGCAGTACCAGGTACAGATTTTGCACGGATATCTATGGGTGTGTAGCCCATACATTGTATAAGGAGATCTTGAGCCCTTCCACCTAAAACAAGTATTATTGAAATAGGCGACAAAACTAATAACCAATATTAACAAAAAGATTGACAAGATGGGTGTGAACCACAATGCTGTCACACTGCATGAGGTTTCTCCCTTGCCTTATCTTTTCATCAGTCCATTATGTATTTCAACTGCTCATTCTACAGGGCAGGAACCTCATGCTTGCCTGGAGAGCGCTTAGCACACTGTTGGGGGGTGACAATAAATAAGCAGGATGTGTAGCACCAATGTTGTGTTTTTCTATAGACACAATCGTCTCTCTGGTACTTCGATACATAATGCTATTTCTCAGTCACTGTGCTGAACTGAGAAAGGAAAGCACTGGCAGCTAAGATTTCGATATCTATCTGTTCTCTCCAGTGGCACTTCTCTCCCCCGCATGCATCATCAGTGTGATTTGACTGGTGGTTTTTTGACTACACTGACTAAACTGTCTGGTCTCAACAAGTTATTAACTGTAATTCCTTCTGGGAATATCCAAACTCCTCTGCAATCTGTCTACCTCGAACAGTGTGTATTTTCATTCAGCATTTCTTGTCAAACTGTAAACTATTGTTAGATGGATACACTTCCCTTTCCCATATTCTAGCTCTGGAAATGAAAGCAGGAGAGCCTTTAACTGACACAGAGATAATTATTATGCACCACATTTTAAGAAAGATGTGAAAAAATTGGAAAGATTCCAGAGAAGAGCAGCAAAAGTGATAAAAGTTTTAGAAATCCTGACCTCTGAGGAAAAGCTGAAAGCATTGGGCATGTTCAGTTTAGAGATGAAAAGACTGTGTGAGGGATGGGGGACCTGATAAGAGTCTTTCAATATGTTAGTGGCTCTTATAAAGAAGACGGTAATTAATTGTTCTCCAAGTCCACCAAGGGTAGGGCAAGAAGCGATCGGCTTCACCTGCAGTAAGGGAAATTTAGGTTGGACAATAGGAAAAACTTGCTAACTCTAAGCATAGTTAAGCTCTAGATCAGGTTTGAGATAGGTTTTTGAATCCCTGTCACTGAATCCCCTTCACTGAAGAACAAGAACAAGGTACACAAACACCTGTCAGGGACGATCTAGGTATACTTAATCCAGCCTCAGCACAGAGGGATGCACTCGATAACCAGCTCAGGTCCTTTGAAGCCCCACATTTCTATGATTCTGTATATCATCTACTCCATCATTAGGGTTGAAACATGAACTATAGCTCTGAGGGGAAAGATGCAAATTGCACCTACTTGGAAAGTTGGGGAACAACCTGCAAATACTGATGTTTGGCTTATGCTGTTACGTATGTGATCTATACCTGATCATGCATTGCCAAGTTCATCCCTGTAACTGGTTTAAATTCAGGGGTGAATTTCGCCCAAAGTGTGTGTGCATATCCACAGGTGTATGGGTATGTGCATATGTAGATTTGTAAGGAAATGTATCCTTCCTCGTGTGCATATGTTTGCAATTAACTGCAAGCATACACATATGTACGAGAGTTTGTAGGTGTGCCTGTGTAACCCACTAGTGAGTGTGCATTACTCACATATTCAAAGACAATATGAGTTTTTACAGCCCCTTGTTGGGGCTCTTGAGCTCATATTTTTAGCCCTGGAGGTCCCCAGTTCAATCTTCAGCAGGTTGTCCAACATGGTGGCCGTCACAGATGCATCTTGTCGCCCTTGCATGCAGAATGCACGTACCAGTGTGACTGCAAGTAGGTGTATGAGCGCAGAGACATGTGTGCATACATAGAGGTGTACAAGTGCGTGCATGCCCACAGGTGTGTGAATGTACATGCCAGTATATATGAGCACACACTCCGTGGGCAGCCCACGTCCCCACGGAAGGACGGCTACTCACCCAGCCTTCGAAGCTGTCAGCGCTGCCCAGGGTGTGTAAGAGGTCATGGAAGCGCAGGGTGCAGTTGGCCACAAAGTCATCGTAGCCGATGGGGGTGTCATGGAAGACGGCCAGCTCCAGCTGACGGCCATCGGTGACGGGGGCAGAGAACTCCTCGTTGTAGGTGGGCTTGTTGGTCTTCTGCTTGGTGCTGGTCTGCCCCACCCGCACCTGGTCCACGCTCACCGCCACGTAGGGGTCCAGCAGCTGGTAGCCCTTCTTGAAGAGCGAGTGTCTCAGCGACCAGCGGGTGGGCTGCAGACCCACCGCCTCGCCGATCCGCACCTTCATGTACCCGTTGAACTTCATGGCCCCAGCCATGGCAAGCCGGCTGGGCAGCGAAAGGGGGAGGAGGCACTAATGGGGAGCCGGCGGGGATGCTGAGCGCAGCAGCTCCGGGGGGGTCCAGCAGCGGCAGCCCCTCCTCAGTGGGGCAGGCAGCCCTCGCTCCCCCACCTCTGAGCCATGCTGCCGGAGACCAGTCCCAAGCCCCGCTCCGCCGCCCAATCCAGGCGCGCCCCTCCCTTGCCCGCCGGGACACCAATCACTGGGGTCGGGGGGGGGCTCTGTCCGCAGCAAGCCCGCCGGAGTTCGCCTGCCGCGGGGAGGCAACCACCCGCTGCCCCAGCAGCAGCAGCAGCAGCGTCCCCGCCCCAGCCGAGGCGGGCCCGGCCGGGCTGCCGAGTCCCCGCAGCGGGAGCTCCCGGCCCTCGCCGCTCCGCAGCAGGAAGCCGCCGCCGCCCCCACCGCCAGTTCCGCACCCGCCCGCCCGCCCGCCGCAGCCTCCCCTCAGCCGGCGCAGAAGCTCGGGCGCCGCCGCCGCTCGCGCCGGGCCCCGGCAGAGCGCATCGCCGGCCCTGCCCGTGCGAGCCAGGCGGGCGAGCGGGCAGGAAGCACCTGAGGCATGTGTGACAGCGCGGGGAGGAGCCTGCAACCGGCCCGGCCGGGGCGAGGCGAGGCGAGGAGGCTGCCTGGGGCCGCTCCCGCCCCCGGAGCTGCTGGAAAAGCTGCTTCCCTGCGCCCAGCCAGCCCGGGGCAGGAGGGCGACGGGCCCCGGGGCGATGGGTTGGCTGGGGGACAGAGGGGGACCCTCGCCGCTGCCCGCTTTGTCACCCCGGGCTGGGAGCCCGGCCCGGCTCTCTCGGGAAGGGGCGGAGGTGGGAGCTCGGCCAAGTGCTGGGCGCTGAGCCGGCACCGCGCGCGGGCGGGCCAGGCAGCGGAGCAGCGCTGTGGCGGTGGGCAGGGACTTGCTCCCGCCCCCGGCGTTTCCCGATCCACAGACCAGAGCGTGCTCAAGCTGGAAAGGCGGGTCAGCTCTGCCCGCCCGGGGTAGGCCCGCCCCGCAGCTGCACAGCCGCTGCTGGCCCGTGTCCGCTGACTCAGACTCCGGCGGGTAAAATTGCAGGGTAGAGGTTCAAGCTCATGCCGGCGCCTGGGCTCTGAGCCCTAGTGAGGAGGGAGGGTCACAGAGCCCGGGCTCCAGCCCGAGCCCAAATGTCTAAGCTGCAGTTGTAGAGCCCCGCAGTCCGAGTTTGAGTCAGCTGACGTGTGCCAGCCACTGGGGTTTTATTGCAGGGTAGCCAGACCCCCAACAGCCCATGCCGGGACGCAGACGGGAAAGGGGAGCCATGTGCCAGTGGTGAATCACTTTCTTCGAATGGAGATTAGGTTATGCATATTAGAATAAGAGAACAGTTTTCATTCCTGACCCACTGCTAAATCTCTCCTGCGATCTCTAACAAAAAGTGCCCTAGCCTGAGCTTTGGTTTTGTGGTGTGTCGTGGAAAGCAAGATGGTTTAATTCCCTCATTAGCGATAAAAGGCTGGGAGAGTTTCTTAATTTCCATATGGAAGTATGTGCACCTGCCGTGCTTTGTATCCTGAAGACTCCTGTGAACCTTACAAATTACAAAACCCTGCTATTTCTCATGTTGTTATTCTGCAAAGTAGTTTCACACTGTCTCATGTTATCTCACGAAACATTAAATAGCAGATCGCAGCGGGAAGGATTGCTATTATATAATTATATGCAACAATTGACATTAATGCAAAAAGTCAGGAATTGCAAGAGTTAAATCTTCCAGCAGCAACATTGCATTGGCCCGTGCAAAGCTTTGCACATCTTGTGTTTTATCACACACATTTTATAACAGAAATAGTTATATTAAAGCTACACATTGAACCAGAAAAACAGGAATAGAAAATATACAAATGTTTTTGCTATTCAAGCCTTAAAAGTTGCATTGCCTGCATTTTGTGATTAACTATGCCATGTACCATTAACATGGGTTTGGCATTTAAGCCACGTCTATACTCTAAATTTAGTTTTATGGTGAAACACTTGCCCACATAACAATATCAGTATGTCGCGAGAATGAGTTCACATTTAGCTGTCTTTGCCCATGCACCAGGTCCTGTTAGGATGTGTCTACACAGCAACTAGACACCTGCGGCTGGCCTGTGCCAGCCGATTCAGTCTCGGGAGCATTTGGGCTGTGGGGCTGTTTCATTGCAGTGTCAACTTCCAGGCTTAGGCTGGAGCCCGAGCTCTGGGGCCCTTCCACCTCGCAGGGTCCTAGAGACCTGGCTCCAGCCTGAACCTGGAAGTCTACACTGTAGTGAAACAGCCCCTTAGCCTGAGAGCCCCACGAGCCTGAGTCAGCTGGCACTGGCCAGCTGCAGGTGTCTAGTTGCTGTGTAGTCATACGCTTAGAGACAGCATGGGTAGGCATCCCAGTCCCCCCATTGCCACCTTGCAGCACACTGCCTTCTAGGTAATGTTTGCAGTGTATTGTGGGATACCAGCACTTCTCTTAGGGAATTGTGGGAGTTGGTGGCCAAGTTTCCACAATTCCCTCTGTTCCATAATCGGCTCTTCCTCATGACCGTTTTCAGTCTCTCCACCATCTTGCTGTCAGACGCACGGATGCTGAACAGATCAGTGGAGGTCTCATCTGTTTTAGAGACAACAGCTACAGTTGCGGAGCTACAACCACCACCACAGCAGCCAGGGTTACAGCACTGAAAATGGGGAAACTGAGGAATGGATGATATGGACAGTGAATAAAAATCACCAGATGCTGCAGGCATTCACTAACCAGCTGCACACAGTGGAGCAGTGTTTTTGGGCCTGCGAAATGAGCAGCGAGTGGTGGAACCTGATCATGATGTCAGTCTGGGATGAACAGCAATGGCCGGAGAACTTTCACGTTCAGAAAGCTACGTTCTTGGAGTAGTGAGCTGAGCTCACCCCAGCTCTCCAGTAGAGAGACACCAAAACAAGAGCTGCTTTGGTCTGTGCACCCCTACTATAGAAGTCTTAGACTGAAAACTGTCTGAACAGAATTCAATGATAAATGTTACACCTGCTTGGCATGGCATTTTGCGCAGCATTAGAAAGGCTGCTAAACTGTGGGCTTCTGTGGTAATGACAACACTTCTTTGATTTTGACCTGTAGGTGGGGGGATATTCAAATACTTTTCATTGATCAGAAAAATGGATGCCTTTTCTGGGATCTGAAACTTTATTTTCATAGTCACCTTTTGTGGACCCTTTAGACATAGTGTGCTGACCCCCAGCAGTCTGCAGACCATAGATTGAAACCCACTGAGTTAGACCCTGAGCATATGGGCAAAATCCACCAGCCTGGGAAAGAATTCTCTGTAGTAGCTCAGAGCCTTCCCCATCTAGTGTCCCATCACCAGCTATTGGAGATATTTGCTGCTAGCAGTCACAGATTGGCTACCTGCCATTGAAGGCAGTTTCATCATACCATCCCCTCCATAAACTTATCAAGCTTGGTCTTAAAGCCAGTTAGTTTTTTTGCCCCCACCGCTCCCTTTTGAGGGCTATTCCAGAACTTCACTCCTCTGGTGGTTAGAAACCTGAGTACATAAGCAGAAAGGGGTACTCTCAGGGGTGAAAATAACGCCGAAGACTTACTGGTCTGGGGCCTTGGGCAGAAGGGGCGAGGAAGGGTCAGCATCCCCCAGCCAGCCCATGTGCGCACTGCCTGGCCTGCACCGCCCAGGGCTCCAGCGGCAATTTAAAGGGTTCGGGGCTCCAGCCACTGGTAGTGGCAGCAGCAGCCGGAGCCCCAGGCCCTTTTAAATTGCTGGCCCCAGGGCAGCTGATCCTTTTGCCCCCATCCCCCACCCACCGTTGGCAGCTGGGGGAGGGGGAGGCAAAAGGCACAACAATTTTAAAGCACTGCCATGTCAGCGCTTTAAACTGGCAGCCACTTTGTACCAGTATGCCGTACTGACCCGTACTGGCTTACTTTCACCCCTGGGTACTCTTTCATGATTATGCAATGATTAGTGGATCTCTGGGGACATTTCACTGACGTTAACATTGATGGTCAGGTAAGTCGTATGATGCTTGCATCTTTAGGAATACAGGACTTTTTGAAAAGCTGCAAGCAGGGACATTTTTCCCAGACTGGCATATTGCTGTTTGTTTTAAAAAATAAAAATCATCTGTCGTTAGTAAAGTCAGTATTTAAATACTCCTCATTAAGTTCTGAAGTTCACAGCTCATTGTGGGGAATTGGATGGGTTCCTACCTTCTCTGCTGCTATTGTTTGACTGGAGTTTTCTAGTGAGTTACTTTGTAATCTTTGCAATACAAGAAAATTTGGTCCCTTGAAGGTCCCAATTTAAGCACAGAGCAGGCCTGACCCTGCTTAGCTGTGCTTGATCTGATGAGAGTATCCAGTAGAATGGCTATGGCAGATTAAGGTAAATAGGCCCTTGTTGATTCTGTCTTGGTCTCACTGAAGCCTCTGATGGATTCAGGAACCTTGGAGTTTATTTAATCTTGAGATCAGATCCACAGTTCACAGAATTTGGATTTGGTTGGTGGTAATCCTGGTCTGGCCCCCAGTCAGCCTCCAAACTCTCCCCCTGCAGCCCTCTGGCTATATTTAATCTAAAAATTATTCCCATCCCACTGAACTCCCCTCCTTTCAGCCACTGTACATTATTGTGCAAATGGAATACCATACATAAATAAAGCAAATCTTTCTAATCGTAAGAGGGTTTGTGTTTTTTTCCCTGTCCTTCCATTTCCTCATTCTACTCTTTCCTTTCCATCTCTCTAACCTTCGTACCATTTACTCTTTTTAACTTTTGTTTTCTTTTTCTCACCTTTCCCCCCCCCCTCCTCCCATGGGCAGCGGGTATCATAGGCTGGGGGAGGCTGTGCCTCCCCAAACAGCCAGGTGTGGCCCCCACCCACTCTCTGTCCCCAGGCCCCCTCCTGCGAGCTCCCCTGTCCCTGTGTTGTGGCCCCAGCTAGGTTCTCTGGGGCTAGGGAGGCTGCGGCCATGCCACCTGCCCTCCTGGTGCTCTGGAGGCTGCGGCCACACCACCTGCACTCCTGGCACTCTGGGGCTGGGGAGGCTGTGGCCACGCCGCCTGCCCTCCTGGTGCTCTGGAGGCTGTGGCCATGCCGCCTACCCTACCAACGCTCTGGGGCCGCGCCGCCTGCCTGGCACTCCGGGGCTGGGGTCATGCCATCCACCTTCCTGGCACTCTGGTTGCACCACCCGCCTTCTCAGTGCTCTGGGGATGGAGCCACGCCTCCTGCCCTCCTGGTGCTGGGGGCTCTAGCCCGGGGCGGGGGACAGCAGCCACGGTGGGGGGCTCTGAGCTCCGGTGGGGCTGGGGCGAGCCTCCCCCAACAAACGTTTTTCACGCACCACCCATGCCTCCTCCTCCTCTTCATTTTCTCTGCCCATCTCTCTTCCCTGTCACTATTGCCTTTCTGTCCCTGTATGCCCAATCTGTTCCTTCCGTAGCTTCCCTCTGTCTTCCTCTCCCTCACCTACTCTCCCCATCAGATGATCCTTACTTTGCCCCCAACACTCTTCTCTTACTCCCTCCAGTTGCTTCATCACTCCACTTCTCACAACACCTGGCATGATGGAGTGGCAGGTTCAAGATCTTTTCAGACACGGGATCCTCTTCACTCCCCCAGAGAGAGCAGATGTAACAGGTTCAGTAGTTTAATAGTTGCCCCATTGTTTCTCTCATGGAATCAACAGATCTGCCAGAAGAGCTTCTATCAGACCTGGTCATTGTTTTTTATTAGGGCTGTCGATTAGTCACTGTTAACTCATGCAATTAACTCAAAAAAATGAATCACGATTAAAAAAATTCATTGCAATTAATCGCAGTTTTAATCGCACTGTTAAACAAGAATAGAATACCAACTGAAATTTATTAAATATGTTTGGATGCTTTTCTACATTTTCAAATATATTGATTTCAATTACAACACAAAATACAAAGTGTACACTGGTCACTTTATATTATTTTTTATTACAAATATTTGCACTGTAAAAATGATAAACAAAAGAAATAGTATTTTTCAATTCATCTTATATAAGTACTGTAGTGTAATCTCTTTATCGTGAAAGTGCAAATTACAAATGTAGAATTTTTTTCATTACATAACTGCAGTCAAAAACAAAACAATGTAAAACTTTAGAGCCTACAAGTCCACTCAGTCCTACTTCTTGTTCAGCCAATCGCTCAGGCAAACAAGTTTGTTTACATTTACGGGAGATAATGCTGCTTGCTTCTTATTTACAATGTCACCTGAAAGTGAGAAGAGACATTCGCATGGCACTTTTGTAGCCGGCGTTGCAAGGTATTTAGGTGCCAGATATGCTAAACATTCATATGCCCCTTCATGCTTCAGCCACCGTTCCAAAGGACATGCTTCCATGCTGATGATGCTCGTTAAAAAAATAAATTGTAAATTAAATTTGTGACTGAACTCCTTGGGGGAAAATTATATATATCCTGTTCTGTTTTACATGCATTCTGCCATATATTTCATGTTAGAGCAGTCTTGGATGATGACCCAGCACATGCTGGTGTTAAGAACACTTTCACAGCAGATTTGACAAAATGCAAAGAAGGTACCGATGTGAGATTTCTAAAGATCGGTATATCACTTAACCCAAAGTTTAAGAATCTGATGTGCCTTCCAATATCTGAGAGGGACGAGGTGTGGAACATGCTTTCAGAAGTCTTAAAAGCGCAACACTCCAATGTGGAAACTACAGAACCCGAACCACCAAAAAAGAAAATCAGCCTTCTGCTGGTGGCATTTGACTCAGATAATGAAAATTAACATGCATCGGCAGGGCCGTCCCTAGAGGGGTGCGGGGCCTGAGGCGAAAGTGATATCACTTCCAGGACCAACAGTGCTGGGGGTGGGTAGGGGAAGCTGGGGGAGGCGGTGCCTCCCCAAACAGCCAGATGTGTCCCCGCCCACACTCCACTTCCCCCTGGGCCCCGTTTCGGCAGCACTGCTCGCCTTCCTAGGGCTGGGGAGGCTGCGGTGCGTGCTTGCCCTGCTGGCGCTCCGGGGCTGGGGAGGCTGCAGCGGCACTGCTGTGCACTCTCCCTCCTGGCGCTCCGGTGTGCGTGCTCTCCCTCGAGTGGAAGGGGCAGGGCTGGGGGTAGCTTCCCCCAGCCAGCAGTTCACCAGTGGCCTGTGCGGTGCTGGCCAATCGCGCTGGCCCGTGGGGCCCCCCAAAGTGCGGGGCCCGGAGTGGTCGCCCCAATTCACCATTCCCTAGGGATGGTTCTGTGCATTGGTCTGCTGTATTAGTAGGAGCATTGCCAGCAGATCAAGGGAAGTGATTATTCCCCTCTATTTGGCACTGGTGAGGCCCTCCTGTACCTGGAGTATTATGTCCAGATTTGGTCCCCCCAGTACAGAAGGGATGTGGACAAACTGAAGAGAGTCCAGCCGAGGGAAATGAAAATAATTAGGGGGCTGGGGCACATGACTTATGAGTAGATGCTGAGGGAACTGGGGTTATTTAGTCTGTAGAAGAGAAGAGTGAGGGGGGATTTGATAGCAGCCTTCAACTACCTGAAGGGGGGTTCCAAAGAGGATGGAGCTAGGCTGTTCTCAGTGGTGGCAGATGACAGAACAAGAAGGAATGGTCTCAAGTTGCAGTGGGGGAGGTCTAGGTTGGATATTAGGAAACACTATTTCACTAGTAGGGTGGTGAAGCACTGGAATGGGTTACCTAGGGAGGTGGCGGAATCTCCATCCTTAGAGGTTTTTAAGGCCCAGCTTGACAAAGCCCAGACTGGGATGATTTAGTTGGTGTTGGTCCTGCTTTGAGCAGGGGATTGGATTAGATGACCTCCTGAGGTCTCTTCCAACCCTAATATTCTATGATTCTGTGATCTGCCCCCATGAAGGTCTCATCCTGCTCACTAATAGTTAGAGATTGATTTGTACCAAAGGTTTTTAATTCCTTCCAAAATTTGTGTTAGCATTAACTATTATCACTCTGAATATTCTTCTTATCCATATAAATGTCCAATCCTTTTTTTAATCTTGCTAAGTCCTTGGCCTCAGTGACCTCCTGTGGTAGAGAGTTTCACAGGCTATTTACATATTGTGTAAAAAAAAAATCCCTTGATCTGTTTTGAATTTGCCACCATTTAATTTTATTGACTGTCCCCTTATTCTTGTGTTATGAGACAGTGAGAAAAGAAGCTCCAGATCTACCTTCTGTAGACCACTCATTATTTTAAATACTTTTATCACCTCCCTTCTTGTTAGTCATGAGCTGTCCATAATAGTCAGCATGGACCTTACACTCCATGGACTTTGTAAGTTCCATGCTAATGATGAAGGGCAACTTGCAACCATTACAAGGCTGCAGTCGGAGACATTGTAAATACTGTAGGCAAGACCTGAAAATTTAAAAGTGCCAAACCATGGAGCTGAAAAGTCCACAGAATGAGCCAGCAGACCTTATGTGGGCTGAGCAGCAAGCACAGATCTTGTAAGCTCCACAATGGTAAGCATGAAGCTTCCAATGTCCATAGGCCTTCAAGGGGTCAGGTTTCAGGTGCTATAGTAGTAAACAATGGGCATTTAAGTTTCTTGAAAAGGAGTTAGTTTTGGCTTTTGAAATTTACAAGGTCCACCTGAAATGTCTGATTTGCACCCAGGTTTCTTTAAAAAGTTTTTTTTTCTTATGGGGCTTAAAAATCTCTTCAGGCTACTCTAGCTGAGCAGCTAACCTCGGGAAGACTTATTTAGAAGTTTATAATATCTGCCAAAACCTGTGGGAGCACACAAAGGTTTATGTTTATGCAGAAAATCCATATTTTGCATACTTTCCAACTTTACAAGATAATAACTGGTGCAGAAGACCGCCAAGGACTAAGGAATAAAATGAGTTTAGAGTGTCTAGACCAAACCACTTTTGCAATGATTAGATAAAATTTGAATTAAAATAAAAAATGTCTGACAACATTAATTACAAAGCTGCTCTATAACACACTAGAGATCTGTCTTTCTACCTCTTCCTTGGTTTTCTAGTCAGAAGCAGAGGAGATCCTTCCTGTGAACCTCATTAGAAGTAATGGTCATGTTAAATCAGATCTGGAAAGACCATTGGTAGAAATGGGGAGAGGTTATAATGAGCACTAAGGACCTAAGGTAGTCAGATTCTGGCCCGCAAGGTACTTATGCATGTGCCTAACTTAAGCACGTGAGTAATCCCTTTAAGTAACTTACCTTACATGGGTGAACTGTGGGGAAGGAAGGTGCAAAGAGCCCTCTTCCTCTTCACCTTCCACTCTTACACACACAGTACTGCCAAAGCCAAACATTTAAAAATCAGGGGTCAAGCTTCCCCCAAAACCATGACATTAGCTTATGAGACTTTAAAAAATGAATAAATAACACATGTTGGGTTCTTTTTAGTTACCTTTGGTTTTTTAGCCTTTAGAGTTCATATTTTCAAGCTCTTTTCCACGACCATGGGGGCCAGAAACTTTAGGTTAAAAAAAAAAACAACTAAACTGAGATTCTCAGGTAATCACATAACTCTAGGATCTGTGGCTTTAAGAAAAAAACACCAAATATGGTAATGATAAAATTGTAAGCTAGCAACACCAGTACCCCCCACTGTCCCTTTGCTGAGCAACAGAGATGTCCAGGTCCTGCTAGTCAGCTTCCCATCTGAGAAGAAATCAGTGATGTGCAGTTTGGGTACATTCTTAGCGTAACTTGTTTTATTTATACCAGTGGTTCCCAAACTTGTTCCGTGCCGCTTCCGGCAGCTCCCATTGGCCTGGAGCAGCGAACCGCGGCCACTGGGAGCCACGATCGGCCGAACCTGCGGACATGGCAGGTAAACAAACCTGCCCGGCCCGCCAGGGGCTTTCCGTGCACAAGTGGCAGAACAAGTTTGGGAACCACTGATTTATACATATACACCAGTCCTGGAACAGTGATGGTCACACATGGCATGCAGGCAAGGCCCTCACTCAAAACTCTCAGCCAAACACCAGTCCCCAGCCAATTCTTCCTCCAAATTGACTCTATTTAGAGAGATTAAGGCAGCGAGCAAATCCTCTTGCTGCTTGCCAAGCTTTCCGAAAGAAATTTCAGAAAACCAACAACAATGCAGCATTTCTTCCAAGACTAAAAATTTGCTCAGATCCTGCTAAGAACTTGTAAGACTGTGTGTAACAGCACCATCTGGTGACCACTGCCATAACACTTTGCTATGCACAGCTCAGAGCGAGAGCAGAACTGCAGTTCCTGCACTCAGGGCAACACCACTCCTCTCTACTTTTCTCCAACAGATGCTGAGATCCTCTGTCAAGAAACTGGACAAGGAGCCCTGAAGCAGAGTAGAGAGGGGCATGTTCCTATTGTGCATAGGAGTGTCCCGGAAGTCAGAACACTTCCTGGTGCTTCCATTTGACTTGTGCAGCTTTGCCCCATCCCCTTATGCTGGGCTGTGCCTAATGGGAATGATCTAGCCCTAAGTGAGCTCACTCAGGAATGCTCTCTCTTAAAACTGACTTGGCTTTTGTTTCCTCAATGCAAATGACCATAGAAGGAAACGAAGTAGTGAGAATACTCTTGCACTTTCTCTTAGAGTCACTGTAATCTTAAATATAATTTTATGTATTTTCCCCTTATGTGTATTGTTAGCACTATTTGGAAAACCTGTTTTTTTGCCTCTGAGAACAAAGCCAGACCACTTGGCTTTGCCTTGTTCTAACTTTATGGTTTAGTCTGCCCTCAGTTCACACTGAAGCTATACAAAAACTAGAGCACGGTCATTCAGCGTCTAGAAAATAAAACAAACAAAACCTCTTTATCCTCCCAAAGTGTAAACTGTTCCTTTTACCAATAACCCATAATTCTCAAGTAATTTGGTATCATCCCCATTTGGCATGGTAAGAGCAATAAGCAACTAGCCCTATTTTTAAATTTATACAAAACACTGGTTACATTCACAAGTGAGACAGTAAGTGACTGGAATACCTTGGCTCTCACAGCTACTATTTCAGAAATGCTACTGACCTTTCTTGTAAATGGAACTGAAGTTGAATACATTAAAACCAAATAGAAACAGCTGCACAGTTTAATGTACCAGGAACTAACTCTATTTAGTTCCTCTATTAATTTTAATCTATTTATACCACTTCCTTCTCACAGCTCTTTCTATAATGGTGCTTCTTAAACCTCTGAATAATGACAGCTGCTAAACCAACTATCCCTTGTGTGGAATAATTTGTTGCTGGAAAAAAAGACCAAATTCTTCTCTAATAATAATAATTACGGAACCTATCCAAAGTTCATTGACGCCAGTGACAAAGCTTCCATTGACTCTAGTGTTTCAGGTTCAGATCCTGGGTTGCATGTGAACCTGGAGACATTCTGCTGAAATTGAGGTATTGCTTGTGATTTACACCCCTACAAACTGAAAGCAAAATCTGGTCCAATATCAATTTTCACTCATTTTAGATCTATAAGTATTTCCTGAGACTAAACTGGAAGCTCACCCAATCTATATTATTTTTTATTTTTAGCAAAACACCATGTAATTTTATAAAACGGTCACATTATAACTGCAGACTACTGTTTATCAGAGCATTAACTCCTACAAGCCAATCATTAATACAGCTAACAGCCTGTTTGATATATTAAACTGCTCTTGCTAGTCTTGTCCATTAACAAACAGTAGTCACTAACTGCTAATAGCAAGTGAGTTATTAAATATAATTGCTTGTGCAGGAAACACTGGAGAACAAGCTGATTGCTCCTACTAAAGCAAAACAATGTTGCTCCTTTATTTGTAATTTAGCCCAAACATGACTGATACTGGAGAGCAGATTTTAGTTAGCAATTTAAGAAACACTTGCAAGTCAGTCCCTACTCACAACACCAATCCTGTCAAACGAACCTCCACACTAAACCAGAGAAATTCCAGATGCTGGTCACTGGAGCTCTTTCTGTATTTTTTCTGATGAGCAGTTGTTTAATCTAAATACAGACAGAACCACGGGATGATATATATAACCTACTGTAAGCCAAGAGGATGTGGGACCCATTGCTTCATTCGTAGTCTTACTTTTAATTTTTTTTTTTTTTACCAAAGTCGAACATAAAAACGTCTTTCACTTTTCCCACAGTTGGGCTTGATGCATGAATTACTGGGTGAAATTCAGTGGCTCATGTTATTCAGCATGGCAGACGAGATAATCATAATGGTCTTGTCTGGCCTTAGAATCTCTGACTAAATCTAAAGCCCCAGTCCTGAAAATACACCTGTGTGTAAATAGTCCCATGGGTACTTCACATGCATTTTATGTTCGTGTTTGCTGCACTGGGGCCTATATAAGTATTTCCAGCTCAAGCATTCACAAATCATAAGTCAATCCCCAGAAATCATGGCATTGGTTTATAAATCATGAGATTTTCTAAAAAAATATTTCATTTTGGGCTCTTTATTTGCCCTCTGGCATCTGAACCTTTGAGGTGCACTTGGTTCATGTTTTCCAGCTTTTCTCCTCAGCTATGAGAGCTAGAGACTTATTTTTTAAATTAACACAGAGTCTCACAAAATAGCATGACTCCATCAGCTGAGGCTTTAAGAAAGACATCAACTGTAATAAGACCCCTGATAAAAACAGGACAATTAGCAACACTGCTCAACGCAGAATTAAACCTCAATGGGCAGCCCTAGAGACAAGAACTCAAATTTAGCCCTACCTTTTGATTTTTTTTTAAAGCAAACTTTAAAGTACTGTAAAGCCAACAGAAATATTTTATGATTATTTTCATTCCACTGGAAAAATTGTTTATAAAATAAAAACAGCCTCTATTTGCCAGCTAAGCAGTGAGAACCTGAAAGTGAAACTGACTATGAACAAACACTAAGCATAATTCGTTGATTTTTAATATTTTGTGTTCATTTGTTTATATGTTCCTTTTTTTCTTTTTAAGTTGGGGGAAAATGTAAAAAGTAATCAGCCTGAGCAGTGAAAAGTGAATTGGGTTTTTTAATTTCTGTGTTAACAATCTAAGTTTTTATTAGTAACATAGTAAATATATGAGTTTATCATTTTTAAATTGGCAGTGGCCCTTTAGTATTATAGCCTGCATATTATTTTCATATACTTTGTGAGTTCAGTAGAAGATATGTGAAAATCAGTTGACAGACCACTTGAAAAACAAATCAGCAAACACTGAAATTAACATTCTGGACCTGATTTTGATCACACTGCTTTCACACTGATTTAAATTGAGTTACTTGAGTAAACGTTGCTGCTGAGAGCGCAGAATCTGGCCCCTTCCATCCCTCATTGAGGTCAATGGAATGGATTGTTATTGACTTCAGTGGGAGTTGGATCAGGACCTTAGTTACTCACTCTTCCTCTTTTCTAACTTTCCCCTCAGCTGATTGTGTACACTAACGATGCCTTCATATTTTGGCGATGGTGTATATTATACACTGTCAGTTACCAACAAACTGTTAGTCACATCCATGCCTTCCACTGTTATGCCGTTAACTTAAGCAATCCCTTCTCCATATTACAGCGATAGCGTGTTTACTCTGGATGCTGACACTTGCAATTCATTAACAATAAATTAGGAAAAACAAAAATCCCAACCAATTCAGTTATTCCTAAATGGTTACAGGGTTTTTCGGAAATGCTTACTAGCGAGGTCCTCTTAAATAGGTGACCATTAACCACTTAGGTTCCAATTCTGCAAATCACTCAAGCAGAGGCTTATGTCCCATTGATTTTGAGGGGACTTCAGGAAAGTACTTAAGCATGTCTTATTAGAGAATAGCTGAATAGTGTCCTCAATAAGCAAAGAGATGCAAAACTCTATACCCTTGTTACACATAGTTTATTTGAGCAGTTGTCAAAATAAGGATATATTCAAATAAAGTAAAAGGTAGTATATTAAAATATTGTAGCGTTACTATGGGGAAAGTAATGGTTAATTTAGATTATTTTATCTGTAATGTAAGAAAACAAAGTAGACTTGTTTTCATGTCACAAATCCACATGTTGTGGGGCTTAGCGCTTGTCTAAATGAATACAAAGAAAAACTCACACGCCACCAAGAGAGAAAAAAACATTAATTATTCTGTAACTAATTAATTAGGGATAATTATAATCCCTCCGCTTCCTTCTGCAAATGCTGTACATTCACAGCTCAGACCTGCCAGGTGCTGAGCCCTTTGGCTCCATCCAGCCGCTCAGTAGCGCCGTAGCCCCGTCCACTGAAGGATGTGTGCTTAAGTGCTCTGCTGGATCAAATCCAAAGTGTTCAGGATCAAGCCTGTAAGCTCTCAAAATGAACCGTGACATCGAATGTGCATAAACGACATCAGGATGATATAGCTGTAAGCATAACTTCGGTCTTTTGCCCTTTACACAACAGTCAACAGCGTGAAGAAACCATCCCAGCGCAGCTGGGTTACAAATAACTGTGTTTACTAACTATTCACAAACATGAAAGGCCTGCTATATTTATACTGCTCCTCGAACTGGTGGCTTCCAAAACACAGAACATGGTGAGCACTACTAGAGGAGTCACGAACAATGTAAAGGGATCCTGCCCTATTCCTATAAACTCCGATAACGCAACAAATTAAGGAGTAAAATAAAAGGATGCCAGGCACAATAACACACATCTGAATGATCAGGGTCCATCATCCAGGCATGCTATTAATATGTTCTTTATGAGATAGAGTCTAGAGCCAGAGAAAATAATCATATTACCATTCTTTAAAAAATCCAAACCCAACATGTTTCACACACTTGTTCTGTTGAAAGCTAATAGTAGTAGAAGTGTTTTGTAAATATAACTTGGAAAAGTGATAAAAAAATATTTCCAAGTGTGGGAATACAGCCTCCTGTGCATCTCATTATCAAAAAAAATTGTATAATTGAATTATAATTGATATAACTCTTATTATGTTTTCAGACTCTTCTCTCACTGGTTGAATGACTGCCACTTCGCTGGAATTTTCGGCATATGCTGGAACCCATCAGAAGCAAAGTACAGCACCCTTTGGTAACAGTAAAAAGAAATAAATGTTAGCTAGTTGTCTCCTTTGACCCATTCTGAAATATATATCGAGAAATGTTTTTTTTAAATAAAGAAAGTTGCAGAAACTAATACAGACATAAGTGAAAATCCAAATTAAATTTTGTACCATTAAATGTGTTAAAGGTTTGCTACAGACAGACAGTAGCTCATCTCTACTTCTATTGATTTCTGTGGAAGCAAGATCTAGTCTATTGTTACCAAATGTCTTTTGTCTACTCTTAAGATCTATTTTTGGTGTTATTTGGTGAAATTCAAGCCATGTTACATGAGTTTGGATACCAAGATTAAGAACAACATAATTAAAATCTAGAGCTATTCATAAAATGGAAAAAACAGTTTTGTGGGAAATTTTGTTTTAGAAGGTTCAAAATAAATCTATTTTCTATTTGTTTTTTAAAGTTTCTGCTATGTTTTTGTCCATTTTTAAAACTGGTTTCCCAAAATCATGTTCGAAATCATTACTGAACATTTTTTATATACCAAAATCACAGTTTATGGTAAATGAATATTGTCTTCTAATTAATTACTTGAACATTTTTGGTTACCAAAACCTGTGATTCTGGTAAACAAAAATGTTCTATAATGATTTAAACACAATTTCAATAAATATATTCTATTTCAAATTATTATAATGTTGCAGAAATTTTCAAAGCTGTGAGCAATTTTTGTGAAAAGTTCCATTTTTCAAAAAAAGACCTTTTATCAGTCAGAAAAATATTTAGTGTGAAAATTTTTGACCAGGTGGAATAAAAACCCAGATATATAGAGAGTATTCCCAAATGTATTCTTTTTCTTTCAGTTGTCTTTGGGGAGTAAACTAGGCTCCCAATATCTATGCAACTGTTTGCTTTCCATGATCCAGATAGTCTCCTGGAAGTTCTACTGCTTAGACAGATAAGCACCTGATTTGTGCCCTACCTAGGGCTGACTTCCGTAGGGCTCTGTGTTGTCTCAAGGATCTATCCACATGGATCCAGTTGCAGGATCAGGACCTTTAAATTTGCAAGCACAAAGTTGCCCCCAGAAAAAGGAAGTGGGGCCTATCTAGTCCCTCAAATACACCACAAGAGATACAAGGTAGGTGAGGTAATATCTTTTATTGGAGCAACTTCTGCTGATGGAAGGGACAAGCTTTTGAGCTACACAGGGCTCTTCTTCGGGTCTGGAGAGGCAATCAGAGTGCCCAAGATAAATACAAAGTGGGACAGATTGTTAAGCATAAGGGGTTCAACATGCTTTAGGAGACCACTTAAAGACAAGTGGGCAGTTGAGGGTAGCAGGCAGGAGGGGGTGTTGTAATGAATCATAAAACCAGTGTCTCTGTTAAGTCCATGTTTCTTAGTGTCCAGCAGGGTTATAAATTTAAGTTCCCAGGCTTGCTGGGAACTTGATTGTTGGGACAATAAAAGATATGGTCTCACCTACCTTGTCTCTCATATTCAGGGACCAACAGGGGCACAATACTGCAAATGCCAAAGGGGATGTGGGTTATCATGGCTTGGCCCTCCCACTTCTCCCACACTGTCCAGCTGACTGAAGTCAGTACAGACAGAGAGAGAGAGCATAAACTACACTACCAACAACAACAAAAAGAGGTGTAGTAACAATCAGGGAACATGCTCCGTCCCTCCCCCGCCAACTCCTTACATTCTGCCCGGCTGTATGCTCCACAGGCAGTTCCTGGGGAAAGGCAATAGCATTGTATCCCCAACCTCCGTCCTCCCAGCAGGCTTGTGGACTGCAAAGCCCCCACAGAACCTGATTTTTGAAAAATGACTGCAGCACAGAGTTCCCTTAAACTGTACCCCAAATTAACTGCACTAAACTCTGTTACCCTTCACTGGGTGGAGTGCACGGCTGGGAAGAGGTCTCACACCTACCATTCATCTCCCTAATTTCTCATTAGCTTTAAAAACCCTACCAGCATGTGGAACTTTTGAACTTCCCTTGGAGATGCTGTGATTAAGCTGTCACAGTTAATCGGGACAAGGTGGGTGAGGTAATGTCTTTTATTGGACCAACTTCTGTTGGTGAGAGAGACCAGCTTTCAACCTACACAGAGCTCGAAAGCTTGTCTCTCGCACAACTTTTAAAAGTTGGCCCAATAAAAGATATTACCTCACCCACCTTGTCTCTCTAATATCCTGGGACCAACCTGGCTACAATAACACTGCAAACAGTAAATTGTTGCAGGATTTTTCTTAATCTTCCACTAGGGGGTACCCTCACCCCATAATTTTTGAAAACAGGAAGTCTGCTGAATGCTGCTTTTAATGAAACATGAAAGCCAGGCCCAGTAAAGCCCCCTGAAAAAAAAGGTTAAAAAATCCTGGTTTACAAGAAAAAAATGCTGTAATTTTATGAAGTATTTTAATTTGATTCTGTTTAGTTAGACCAGCCCCATGGACATGTACCATACAGTATAAACCTGTGACTTCGTGGATATAAACATTCTAACTTCAAATTTAATAAAGGCAGAACTAAAGGCTGGAGGGTTATGGAAGAAGTGGTAGCCCTCAGACGCTTGCATTTAAAAACATTAATTTTATTAAAGTGATGACACACACACAACTTTCAGAACTATATTATTATTTGTATTATAGTAGCACCTAGGGGCGCAAACAAGAGCTGGGCTCCATTGTGCTAGGTGCTGTACAAATACATAGTGAGAGACAGCCTCTGCCCCAAAGAGCTCACAATCTAAACAGACAAGCCGAAGGATAGGGGACTCAGAGGAAACAGAGGTACGGAGAAGAGAGGTGAGTCACCCAAGGTCACACAACACATCAGTGGCAGAGCCAGGAATAGGACCCAGTTTTCCTAAGGCTCATTCCAGGGCCTGGTCCACTAGATCCAGATGCCTCAAAGGCTACATGTATTCAGCCTGCTTTTCAGACATGTTCATCATCCAAAGTACCAATGAAAGTCAACAGGAGCTGAAGCAGCACAGATGGGGGAAAGCATGAGTGGGTGCTCAGCTCCTCTTAAAATCAGGTCCCTACAGTCCAACTAAGTTAGAATGCAACAGCGGGTCACAAGAAAGAAGTGGCACAAATACACATAAGCCTACACTTTCAATGGAGTTAACAATATGCCCACAGAAGTGGCAGGCACTTCAAGTTGCACGTGCAAAGCACACTCCACATACAGCTCTGTATTTGCACATCACTATTTAATGGATACCTATAAATTAGTGCTTGTGTGTGCACCTGCAGTATTCTGAGGGCATCTTGTAGAGGCTTGCTGAGCATTTAGGTTAGTAGATAAAGCTACCGCAGCCATCTGCTTTTCATACAGATTAGAGACATTGTCCTGAAAACTGCCGAGTACACCCAATGCCTATTTACTTCTGTGGGAATTGAGGGTGCTCAGCAACTCCTAGGATCGGGACAAAACCAAAATGATACCAAGTCCTTGTATTTCCCTTTCCCAAAAACTGAACTCTCTTTCAGAGTGGTGCAGAATCTAATTCCCTTTGTATCATACAGAAATATTTAATTTGCCTTCTAGCTCTGGTAACTAAGGACAAAATTTTCCTCTCCGACCTGCGTGGCAGTCCTCACTTTAAATTTGTTAGTCTCTAAGGTGCCACAAGTCCTCCTTTTCTTTTTCCGAATACAGACTAACACGGCTGCTACTCTGAAACCAGTCCTCACTTTGACACTCTGCTGTCTCCATGCGATTCCTTGGACACTAGTGGGAGCTCTGCATATGCTGGGTATGAAGATGAGCACTATGGTGTGGATCTGACAGGACAATTTTTCTCTGAGTCAGGATATTGCTTGGGGAAAAAACATCACCCCACAACCTTTTGTTTCTTAACAACAAACAGCCTTGCAGCAAAAAGAGTGGCAGCCGAGAGGAACTTGTTAGAGCAGTTCAAGGGCTGTAGCTGGGTAATGGGATGAAACTAAAGGAAAAAATAAGTTATACACTAGTCAGTGAGCTCTGCTAGATGGTGCGCATCGACTCCCTACAGCACCACGGCAATTACTCAGGAAAGATCATCAGCTGGTCAGCCTAGGCCATGATTCAGCAAAACACTTAAGTACATGCCCAGTAAGCCTATCACTACGGAGCAAAACACTTAAGTACATCAGGTTTCAGAGTAGCAGCCGTGTTAGTCTGTATTCGCAAAAAGAAAAGGAGTACTTGTGGCACCTTAGAGACTAACCAATTTATTTGAGCATAAGCTTTCGTGAGCTACAGCTCACTTCATTGGATGCATTCAGTGGAAAATACAGTGAGGAGATTTATATACACACAACATGAAAAAATGAGTGTTTATCATGCACACTGTAAGGAGAGTGATCACTTAAGATAAGCTATAAGAGATCCACTTCCTGGACACTACGGTGCTAATAAGCGATGGTCACATAAACACCACCCTATACCGGAAACCTACTGACTGCTATTCCTACCTACATGCCTCCAGCTTTCATCCAGACCACACCACACGATCCATTGTCTACAGCCAAGCTCTACAATACAACCACATTTGCTCCAACCCCTCAGACAGAGACAAACGCCTGCAAGATCTCTATCAAGCATTCTTACAACTACAATACCCACCTGCTGAAGTGAAGAAACAGACTGACAGAGCCAGAAGAGTACCCAGAAGTCACCTACTACAGGACAGGCCCAACAAAGAAAATAACAGAACACCACTAGCCGTCACCTTCAGCCCCCAACTAAAACCTCTCCAACGCATCATCAAGGATCTACAACCTATCCTGAAGGACGACCCATCGCTCTCACAAATCTTGGGAGACAGGCCAGTCCTTGCCTACAGAGAGCCCCCCAACCTGAAGCAAATACTCACCAGCAACCACACAGCACACAACAAAATCACTAACCCAGGAACCTATCCTTGCAACAAAGCCCGTTGCCAACTGGGTCCACATATCTATTCAGGGGACACCATCATAGGGCCTAATCACATCAGCCACACGATCAGAGGCTCGTTCACCTGCACATCTACCAATGTGATATATGCCATCATGTGCCAGCAATGCCCTCTGCCATGTACATTGGTCAAACTGGACAGTCTCCACGTAAAAGAATAAATGGACACAAATCAGATGTCAAGACTTATAACATTCATAAACCAGTCGGAGAACACTTCAATCTCTCGGGTCACTCTATTTCTGACCTAAAAGTGGCAATTCTTCAACAAAAAGACTTCAAAAACAGACTCCAACAAGAGACTGCTGAATTGGAATTAATTTGCAAATTGGATACAATTAACTTAGGCTTGAATAGAGACTGGGAGTGGTTGAGTCACTACACAAAGTAAAACTATTTCCCCTTGTTTATTCCCCCTCACACACACACACACACTGTTCCTCAGACATTCTTGTTAACTGCTGGAAATGGCCCACCTTGATTATCACTACAAAAGTTCCTCCCCTCCCTGCTGGTAATAGCTCATCTTAAGTGATCACTCTCCTTACAGTGTGCATGATAAACACCCATTTTTTCATGTTCTGTGTGTATATAAATCTCCCCACTGTATTTTCCACTGAATGCATCCGATGAAGTGAGCTGTAGCTCACGAAAGCTTATGCGTAAATAAATTGGTTAGTCTCTAAGGTGCCACAAGTACTCCTTTTCTTTTTAAGCACATCAGTAAGCCGATCGCAACTGAGCAAAATACTTAAGTCCCATTTAAATTCCCCATTGTTCTCAGCGGGAGACTTGCTTGTGAAAAAATGGCTACAGTATCAGTCCTACAGTATAAAACATGAGAGCTGTCAACATTTTTGACCGAAACAGAATTTTCTTTAATTTTTTAAACAATTAAAAACTGAGAAACTGGGGGCAGGGTCCTTGTTTGTTTGATTCTTGCCTGTTCCAACCTTTCCCTCTGAAAAAGGGAAGGGACAAAGGGGGGTGGAAAACATAATTTTTCCCCCCAAAAAAACAGTTTTAAAAATTTTGTCTCTTTGAAAATCTTGCAAAGTTCCATGCAACAAATTTGAATAAAACGAACATATTTTGCTTCTTTTGAATTTTTTGTGTGGAAAATACAATTTTTCAGCACACACACACACACACACACACACACAGTTGTATTTTAATTAGAAAACAAAAACACAGAACCCAGAATACCCTTTGGACACCTTGCATATGTATTTGGCGTTTTTACCCTGCATTCTGTTAACTAATTTACAAAAATGAATAGCAGATGAATTACAGTCATCTATTGATGGTCTTGGCAGTGGCTGTGCACTTGAGGCAATCAATGTCTTTCACTGACAGAACACCACGTATTGCATGCAGCTAGAATCCTTAGCTATATTGTGGCATTCCTTTTATTAGAGTGGTTTGCAATAGAATCTGTAGAGGTCCACAATAGGAACTGCCTACCAATTAACAAGGAACCCAAGTTTTTTTTTATTTTCAGATATTTGTAGGATTATAACCAGAAACAAAACCATGAGCAACGAGGCCAGTAAACAATGAACCTTGCTGACTAGTGTTTGTTTTATAACATTTGGCACATCTTGATATGTACATAACAATAGTTCTTCAACCATAAATAATATTTTACAGAGGTCACACCATAGTTATTTAAGTTCAGGGGTTTATTTCCCAGAGCACTAAGTAGCTGTGAATGAATTATGTTTAGTCTGATCTGCCACAGAAGGGTCATAAACATATATGTTGTAGCAAACCACGGAATATTACTCCTGTACATCAGGCAAATTGTAAATGTAAAAGAATAATGCTTGATAAGGGGGGAGTATTTTTATTTTGTTAAAGTAATATATATTTCTAGGGAAGCACTATAAAAGTTTACGTTAACTTGTTTCCCAGAACAGAAGAAAAGATTCAGAAGCAGCCTTAACAGTCGCTCCTCAAGCCAACCCAGAAGTGGGGATACGGACGCAAGCAAAAGTAGCACCAATAAAGAGTGGATTGTGCTGCTTCTCTAAAGCTTTCTGACCTGACCCAGGGGCTCCTGTTGTCTTCTTGGGAGTGAGTGCAGGCTCCTGATTTAGTTGGGGATTGGTCCTGCTTTGAGCAGGGGTTGGACTGGATGACCTTCTGAGGTCCCTTCCAACCCTAATATTCTATGATTTTATGATCTTCGGCAGGAAGACCTGTGAAACAATCAGCAGGCAAGAGAGCATTGAAAACAGAGGAGAGATGCTAACAGAACAGAAACGATAGGCCACATATTTCAAACTTGGCTTCCCAATATTAGATGCCTGAATACATATCTAGACACCTAGGAAGAGATTTTCAAAGACACAAATGGCTCACAACTCCCTTTGAAAGGAGTTGGATGTTTAACTTGCATTCATGCCTTTGAGAACTTCCACCAGAAATAATAATCTGATTTTCAAAGGTGCTGATTACCAGCCACTTCTACTGAAATCAGCTTTAAGCTTCCATCTTTTGATATTTTGGCTGTAATATTTTAGCCTCAGATGAAAATTATTTAAAGTTGCAAACTATTCTTTTTTTAAAAGCAAATAAAATTTGAGAAATATTTTCAGCCTCTTTTCAAAGATTCAAGAAAAAAAACTTGTCTTTACAAATTCTTCCTCTTTATGAATCCTTTAAACATACACTGGGGCAACCAGAAATGGGTTGGGTTTTTTTGAAATTTTAAAGCTGCTTTAAGCATTTACTCCAGAATTCAGACATTCCACTTCAGCGCTGTTAAATTATGGCAGTAAATTAACATTAAATAGTAATTTGTAGCTTTTTTAAAAAAAGGACAAAAATATATAAATGTTTTAGGTAATACCATTTAAGTTTTTCATTAAACAATATAATAATCTGTATTTTACCAATGTGTTAATTTATGTACTGTGAAATAAGGATTAATTACAATTCTGTATAATGGGAAAGGCAAATATAGCAATGAACTACAACATATCGCATGTCTAGAGATGTAATGGAAGACTAAACGTTATCAATTTCACGGCCACACATTATACATGTGTGCCACACTGCCCTCTACTAGATGGGATAATTAGATCTTTTCCTGTACTGGTAGCTCTTTAAAATTTACATAATGGACTTGTTTTTAGTGATGAAGGTCATGTATTCTATTTCTGAGTGCAGTAAAGTTTATTTTGTTCTGTTAAAATAAATTTTAGAAATCCTACCTTCCAATTGCTTGATAAGAAGAAGAAGATTATTTATTATTTATTTGTTTTGCAGTAGCACCAAGGAGACCCTGCCATGCACTAGAACCCCACTGTGCTAGTTTTTCTACAAACACAGAACAGAAAGACTGTCCTTTCCCCAAAGATTTTATAATCTAGGGCTAATTGTATGAAATACACTGTGAAGTTCTTAGGATCTAGACACAATGGTGATGGGGCAGTTAATTAGTATCTACATAAATATGCATTGTTGTAAAATAACATAGTGTAATTTCAATAAGCAGTCATATAAAACATCATTTTAATTTGCAGTTTTAGAATGTGGGTGTACTCTGGTACCAGTCTTGCATTTCTCTGGCACACAAAACTTCCATTTAAATCCCTAGGGATAGAATTTTTAAAGGGGCTTTTCAAATGAAAGTCAACAGGAGTTGGGTGCCTAACCCCCTAACAACCTTTGAAAATCCCACCCCAGGAAATCAGGATGTACTAGGAATACAAGGTCAGCCCCCCTTTGCTACAACTACTAAAATAACAGATTAGATATCATATTAAACTCAGAGTTTATAAACTTGGTTTTCACTTTTTCTTTCATTATTCACTGGTCGCTGTAATCTACGGTGAAGTCAACCTAGAATAAATGTGCGGATTATTCTTGATATTTAGGACTGAAGCAACCTGCTGTGATTAACCCAAAAATGAAACATTAGGAGATTAGCAATACCTTGAATAGTATTGTGTGAATATTTATGCCTTCCCCAAATTTACAAAAAAGATCAATAATATCAGATAACACTTTTAAATTACATAGAGCTGATTATTATCATCATGTATGTTATAGGAGTGCCTAGACTAGAGGTTTCAACCAAGATCAGAACATTATTTTACTAGACACTGCACAAGCATTCTGAGATAATTCCTGCCCTGAAGATTTTATAACCTAAGGGCATGCCTACATGGAGAGTTATTCACGATTAACTATTCCTGATTAACTCCACATGTAGGCACTCTTATTCCGGAATAAGAGTGCTTTATTCCAAATTAGCTCCAAGAAATTAAGGTAGGGTGTGGAATAAAGAAGGGTAAATCCACTGGATTAAACTAATTTGGAATAAGGCACTCTCACTCCAGAATAAGGGTGTTCACACATGGAGTTAATCAGGAATTCTTAATCCTCTTTACATTAACATCTGACCTTAATCTGGATTAATTTACATGTGCATACAAATCCTAAATACACAAGACAGATGAAGAAAGTATTTATCATCATCTCTGTTTTCCAGATGGAGAACTGAGGTACAGAGAGATTTAGTGATTTGCCCAAGGTCACGCAGGGACGTGTGTGGTCATACCTGGGAAGTGTGGATATTTGGTATATATTTGGAAACACAAGGTCAAAGTGCAAATGCCTTTCACCCCCACCTGCGAAAGGCAGATCAGTATCTAATTAACTTGTATTGACTTGTCTTGTTGTGCTTATAAAATGTGTTTTGCATTATATTTTTGTAACAGTTGGCTAGTAAATCCTGACCTGTGAAGGTTAATGCTGAATACCTGCGCAGCTGGAGCCATTGGTGGCCAATCACATTCCTGCTCTGATCATTTCCCGTTTTATAAAATGTAAATATTGGATGTCTTGTCTGAATCTTCAGAACTGAAACATGTGATCATTATTAATAACATATGTAATAAGATACCACACGCTGGCATATTAACTTGCAGTAAATGACACCAAAAATATTGAAAAACTTAGCATAGAATTGAAATTCTTTAATGGTTCAGTGTGCAGTTTGGCATACAACTAGCAGGCAAGAATTCCACACAATGGAACTGTGTAAGTGCTAACAGCAGGCTCCTGCAAGACAAAATAAACTTGTTTTATGGACATGAGGAATTGATTTTTAATGAGATTCTTCTTGGCCACAACACCCATCCTGGGAGGGTGATTTGGTTTTCCCCTTGTCTCAGTTGCAGAATTTTAGGTTGCAGAATAAAGACACATTTAAATTAGGCCTATGGACATGCACTTTTATCATAGTAAGTGAAAAGTAGGTGTTATCCTAGGAACAAATATAAAATGGCTGTTAAAATGCCTGCGGAGAGAATCTCTTCTTCCATGCCATTACCTGCCAGCACATTGTGTGTGTCAGGAGGTCAGGCCACAAGGCAGAACATACACTCTTCAAGCTCTTTAGGAGATAAATGATCATGCAAACTTATGTCCTCAGGACAGAAGATTAGTAAAAAGGATAAATCTCCCTCCTAGGAGGAGTTGAGTAAAGGCATTTCAATTTATTTCTTCAGCTTTGAGTCTTGGTTTTCTGTTAAGAAAATATAGTAGACCCTCAGAGTTACAAACACCAGAGTTATGAACTAACCAGTCAACCACACACCTCATCTGGAATCAGAAGTAAGCAATCAGGCAACAGCAGAGACCAAAAAAAAAAAAAAAAACGGGGGGGGGGGGGGTGGAATACAGTACAGTACTGTGTTAAACATAAACTACTAAAAAAAATAAAGGGAAAGCAGCATTTTTCTTCTGCATAATAAAATTTCAAAGCTGTATTACATCAATGTTCAGTTGTAAACTTTTAAAAGAACAGTCATAATGTTTTGTTCAGCGTTACGAGCATTTCAGAGTTACGAACAACCTCCATTCCCGAGGTGTTCATAACTCTGAGGTTCTAGTGTAGCAAAAACAGGAAAGGTTAATGAACCCAGATTTTGACATCAAACCCCAGCTAAGGTTGAATTTGGCAATGAATGACAGTTCTTTTACTGATTACCCCATTTACCCACGCTCTCTCTTTTACTCTCATTCCCCTCAACATTTTAGTTAAAAAATAAATCCCCTATGTTTGAATCTAGTTTTCCCATCCAGATGCAAACAAATGAAACCACCCAGCCAGCATTTAAAAAGCAATGGTGGACAGAAATAAGAACGAATATTGGAGGCATTTATATTCATACCCAAAACATTAAAAAAAACCAAAAAAACTATCACAGCAAATTATAAATATCAACCGTGCTTTCACCTACAAAATCAAAGTCACTTCCTCTCTCTCTCTTCCCCCACCCTTGCCCAATACACAATGTTTCTTCCTCTTTTCTATTATGGTTTGTGTCTTTAGAGAGCAATCATTGGTTTTTAATTGCCTTCCATTGCCTACTTCATTTGTCAATAAATAGAAAGTGCAGGACTATCACCAAAGAGCTTACATCTGTTTCTCATACATCTTAGCCACCCATGGTGCCTTAAGCTATCCCCTACTGCTAACCAGGCTACCAGTTTATTGGAGGGGAGGGGGGTTTCCTGCCCTTTTAAAAAGATGAAAGTTCCTGAAAGCTTTTTTTGGGGGGGTGCATGTGATGGTTTAAGTTAACCAACTAAGCAGCTGTTAGGTGAGAGAAGGTCACTTCAAAATGAATTACTTTCGTCTTGGGCACCTCCCAGTGGTGGAGCTGGCATTAGCCCGGTGATTAGTATGTGATGACAACACCTTAAAGATAATTAGTTGACAATGAGTTGAGAGCCTATTAACCCCTTTAACACCTCATGGTTTATGATTATAAGGAAACACTTTGGGACAATACAAAATAGATCTCGTTTTCCTGCCATGATTTTACATGATCATTCTCATTGTTTCACTACTCAATTTGTGACCTTCTTCCAGAGAGAAACACTAGGCTGTGTCCCAGGGGATCGTTTCTTTTTCTAAGGGAAGTGAATATGATGGATCAGTGGAAACACTGAGCACCAATGACCTGCCCATTTTCTCTGTTAATTCAACCATCTTTAAAAGTTCTTGGGTCCAGTACAGCACCACTTTCTCAAACACTCATCAAACCAGAAGTCAAAGGGACTACTCACATGAATAACAGCTGTCAGACAATACCTCGTATTTTCTGTAAGTGGCTGCTCAAACCCAAATGTGCAGAGTTGACTTGGCAATCCTTATTTGCACCAGTAGATTTTGATTTTAATGGGGTTACTACTAGAAATAAGGGCTACTTGTAAGAATAAGAGTCAGATGCTGTGCCAGTATTTAAACGGGATGACCTGGGTAATTATAGGCCTGTCAGCCTGTCAATCCCTGGCAAGATAATGAAGCAGCTGATACGGGACTCAGTTAATTAAGAATTAAAAGAGGGTAATATAATAAATGCCAATCCACATAGGTTTGTGGAAAATAGATCCTGTCAAATTAATAGGATATATTTTTGATGAGATTAGAAATTTGGTTGATATCATATTGTCTCTATATAAATCCACGGTACACCCACATCTTGAATACTGCGCGCAGATGTGGTCACCCCATCTCAAAAAACATATACTGCAATTGGAAAAAGGCAACAAAAATGATGAGGCGTATGGAACAGCTGCCATATGAGGAGAGATTAATAATACTGGGACTTTTCATCTTGGAAAAGAGACGACTAAGGGGGGATATGATAGAGGTCTACAAAATCATGACTGGTGTGGAAAAAGTAAATAAGGAAGTGTTATTTACTCCTTCTCATAATACAAGAACTAGGGGCCACCAAATGAAATTAATAGGCAGCAGGTTTAAAACAAAAAAAAAAGGAAGTATTTTTTCACACAACGCACAGTCAACCTGTGGAATTCCTTGCCAGAGGATGTTGTAAAGGCCAAGACTATAACAGGGTTCAAAAAATAACTAGATAAATTCATGGAGGATAGGTCCACCAATGGCTATTAGCCACAATGGGCAGGTATGGTGTCCCTAGCCTCTGTTTGCCAGAAGCTGGGAATGGGCTGTGGGCGACAGGGGATGGATGGATCACTTGATGATTACCTGTTCTGTTCATTCTGTCTGGGGCACCTGGCATTGGCCACTGTCGGAAGAGGGGCTAGATGGACCTTTGGTCTGATCCAATATGACTGTTCTTATGTTCTAAAGGAAATAGTGTTGATATAATATACTTAGTGTTCTGCAAGGCATTTGACTTGGTACCATCCAACATTTTGATTACAAAACTAGCATGATATAAAATTAACATGGCATATGTTACATGGATTAAAAAGCTGGCTAACTGATAGGTCTCAAAATGTAACTGTAAATGGGAATCATCATTGAGCAAGTCTGCTTCTGGTGGGATCCTGCAGGGATTGGTTCTTGGCCCTGTGCTATTTAACATTTTTATTAATGACCTGGAAGAAAACATAAAATCATCACTGATAAAGATTGCAGAGGACACAAAAACTGCGGGAGTGGTAAATAATGAAGAGGACAGGTCACGGATTCAGAGCAATCTAAATCGCTTGGTAAACTGGGTGCAAGCAATCAGCATGTGTTTTAATACAGCTAACTGTAAGAGTATATATTTGGGAATAAAGACTGTTGGCCATACTTACAGGATGGGGGGATTCTATCCTGGGAAGCAGTGACTGAAAAAGATTTGGGGGTCGTGGTGGATAATCAGCTGAACATGAGCTCCCAGTGTGACTAAGGGTACGTCTACACAGGGATAAAAGACATGGCTGCAGCTTGTCTGGGTCAGCTGGCTCAGGCTGAGGGCTGGAGAGACCCAGAGCTTGGGCTCCAGCCTGAGCCTGAACGTCTACATAGCGATTTTTCAGACCTGGAGCCTGAACCCATGACTCTGAGTCAGCTGACCCAGAACAGCTGTGGGTTTTTTATCCCTGTGTAAACTTATCCACTGTGGCAAAAAGAGCTAACGTGATACTGAGAAGCATAAGCAGGGGAATCTCGAGTAGGAGTAGAGAGGTTATTTTACCTCTGTATTTAGTACTGGTGCAACTGCTGCTAGACCACTGTGTCCAGTTTCAGCATCCACAATTCAAGAAGGATCTTGATAAATTGGAGAATGTTCAGAGAAGAGCCACGAGAATGACTAAAAGATTAAAAAACATGCTGTATAGTGACAGCATCAAGGAGCTCAGTCTATTTAGCTTAAGAAACAGAAGGTTAAGGGGTGACTTGATTAATGTCTGTAAGTACCTACATGGAGAACAAATAATGGTCTCTTCAATCTAGCAGAGAAAGATATAACAAAACCCAGTGGCTGGAAGTTAAGGCTAGACAAATTCAGACTGGAAATAAGGCGCAACAATTTTAACAGTGAGAGTACTTAACCATTGGAACAATTTACCAAGGGTCATGGTAGATTCTCCTTCACTGACTATTTTAAAATCAATTTAAGAACAGTTAAGTAATAGAACTTGCTGCCTTACGTAGGTAGGTTATTGAAATAGATAACTGATAACTTGATTATCAAAGACAGTTCAGGATTAATTAAAATCAGTCCTGCCAAGATACATGAAAGGTACCTTGCAGCCAAGTGAGTCTCTAGTTTCAGGGTGTTGTTCTCTGTTCAGCATTTACCAATCCCTCTCCCACCAACCCTTCCTCACATTAGTAGCTCTTATATGAATAGTCCCACTAATGTCAACAGGATGACTTTCTGTAAGGATCTGAGGGATCTGGCCCATAATTATTAAACAGTAGAATAAAAAGGATAACTTTATGGGCCAAGTGTTCAAACGGTGTAATCTGGCATAGTTGCATTGGCTTCAGTGGAGCGACATGAATTTACACCAATGGAACATCTGACTCTTTGTCTACCAAATCTTTTTTCTAGACAGTTCTTTCCTCCATCAAATTTTTAACTACCTCAGTATTCAGTGTTTGTTAACATCTGTGTGGTCCAATTTTCTATTACTGTCAGCAAATTATTTGTCGGGGTGCCAGGTTATTTTGTCCATAAACATTGTCCCCATCACACATTTCTAATTTTAACCCTATTTGTCTCCGGTTGATTTACATTTGGCCAAAAGCAAATTACCTATTGGAAGCATTTATTGAAAATTAATTAGGTGGCGAAAGTGCCTCCGGCAGAATTCTCTTAACAGTGCCTGTTTCTTGTTGCTCTCCAGCATTCACCATTTTCCAGTTAAACACCTAGCAATTAAAAAAAAAAAAAAGATTTCCACAAAGTAAATGATATAATTAGTTCCAGAATGCAACCCAACCTCTCTGAAATCGGATGCTTTCTTCTAGTCCTACAATGCCATGCAACAGCAAGCGGTTTATAGTGCCAAGGGATTTTCTATGGAGGGAAGCATAGGCAGTTTGTCGTAGCTGAGTCACGGTATGGGGCTAAAAGAAGGTGCCATTGCTATATTAGCATTAGCCAGGATGTTAACATGATTTACGGCAAATAGTTCCACAACATTAAAATGACTTTTTATTTTCTGTGTGTGCTGCTTCAAAGAAGAACTCTGTGGGCTCATAAAAATACAGAGAACAAATAGGGGCTTCTAAGACCAATTTATATGCCATGCCCACTGTGCACTGAGACACGTATAATCTGTAAAATGTCAGCTTCAAAGTTCCATAGAGATTGGTGTTAACCCTGACCTCTGACCTCACCAACTCTAGCTGGGCCCTCGTGCTCTCTTAACCAGCTGTTTTAGATAAACGTGTTCCATTTTTAAAGAGACTGTCTCAGAGTTTTACGTGAATAGTAGTAATATTATTAACTCTAGCTGGAAAAACCACCTTAACCGAGAGTCTTTACAGATGGGCCAATCAAAGTCTGACCCCATGTGGAGAGCAGTGGGTTAATAAATATGTCATTGTACTGAAAATATTTAAACAACACTGGGAGAAAAGAGCAAGGCATACGACAAAAGGAAAACATATTATTAGTGTTTCCTGTCAAAGTACACAGAGGAAGCTCTTGATTTTGACCATTTTCCTCATAAAGAGACACAGTACGCCAAGAGAAACAATGCGAAGGAATCTGGTTTATCCGACTGTTGGATATTGGAAATGATCGGCTTAAATGAAGTAAGGTTGAGGCACCAAAACCAGGATCTCCCTGGCAAGCCTGCTAATTGAACATATCAGCAATGGTTGATCAATATTTCAGTGTCCTATGACTGAGCACATGCTCTTCAGTTTTTATTTTACGTATCTCTACACAGTCAGGTGGGGCATTAGCCACTCATGATTGATCAATGGGAAGCCCAGAAATAGATTGTCCACAATCTGCCAACGCAGAAAGCTACAAAGTCTCCATCATCCTCTTAGAAGGAAAATTTTGACGTTCAAACGCAGACAGTATATTTTAGGCAACAAAGAAGCAGAAGGTGTGTCCATTCATGATACATAAAAATAAGTTGGGGTTTTAAGTACAAGTCCACTGGTTCGTCATTCTTTGGGCCTATGCCAAAGGCAATGGAAGTCCATGGGAAAGCTTCTATTGATTTCACTGATCTTTAAAACAAATTATGGGTCAAGACGAACCCTCAATGAAGAAGATGGAAACACTTCCCTCTTTAGGACCATGTTCAAAATCGCCCTCCTTGGTTTTTAATTATTATCTTTTCATTTTAAAGCTTTTAGAGTAGCGTAAAATAAAAATGGACTCCTTACAAGCTTCAACAAAAACAAAAACACCGCATGTAGGTTTTAAAAAAAGAAACTTTGAGAATTCAAAAATATTCTCACTTTTTAGAGAATGAAGGAAATCTTAAATTAGCTCCATTTAAAATATTACCACCAAATTCTGTTCATAATATTTACTTTCAGGAACAGCAAAAACCAATCAGCTAATTCCATACAACCTACCCTCCCCTCTCTCCATAGCCCAAACATTGAGAAATCAAGTACACAGAAGGCAGAAAATGCAGAGGTAAGATTGCAAGCTCAACTTCAACTCTTTCCCCTTGTGCTCATGCCTGAATATATATCCTCTCATATCTTTATGTATTATTTTTCAATTAGTATAATGCAAACTAGAATCCTTTACCCAACCTTACATACAGTACACAGAGTCTTCAGACTTGGCTTGACTTTTAAGTGTCAAAATGAAATCTACAAAAAAGGCAAGTTTGCAGAAAATCAGTTCAGCGGTGCCCCAGTTTGAGGCAATCCCAATTTTAGCACAGTTATCATCAGTTTATTTACCTGCCTTTATCTTAAAGCTAAGAATGGGAAAACTTGTTTTACCTAATTTTGCAACCATTCCAAAGGAGTAGGCTGGAAAGTTAGAATCAGACATTATTGGATTCACGTTTTCTAAAGGGAGACTGTGACAAAAGCAACAGAGGTTGTCGGAGGAGCAAATACAATTTAAAAATAAACAATAACTGGACCAGAGAGAGAAAAAGAGAGGCTGTGAAAAACAGAGAGCACATGAGAAAAGAGTCTCATGAAAAATAAACATTGTTATATATACACACACACCATGCAGAGGGCACTGACCTGAGCCAATCTTGCTTATATAGCATCTTTAATACCTAAATTGTATTGCAGGCTCCCGAGAAAAATTGTTTGTCATTTTGTTTTGAAATTTAATTTCCTTACGTAGGGAGGGAAGGGAAACGAGTAGGCAGGCAACACAAGGTTTGCAAAGGTGAATTAGCTCTTTAGTCCTATCTCAAAAATAGGTTGATGGGTTTGTAGTTCTGTGAACTTAATGAGGTCCACCCATCCCCACTTGAGATATTTGTGTCCTGCTCCCATTCATGTCAACAGAAATGTAGTCAGTAACTAATGTGGGAGCAGAAAATACATGCACACACTTATCTAAATAAGAAACATGTTTCTTAATCTTTATTTACTCTAAAATCCAGTGGTGGTTCCCAAAATATGGATAACTGTGTAACAAAGTCTTTCAGAGCTATTATACTTTCTTGATTTAAACTAGTGTCCTTGCTAGGAACAAGAAGTTGTCTATCTTCAAGGGTGATCAAAATTTATAACAAATATTGTTTAAACTAGAACCATTAACAGATCACTTTCTGCTCCTAATTCAGGGTTTTAATAGCTTTTCTTTGTGGAAATCCAACAGGGGCACAAGGTGGAGCAGCAGTGGTCATTGTTTATTTTTTCAAAACCCATGGATTTAAAAGTCTAAGCTTGCATTTCTTTTCTCCCCATCCCAGGCCCTCTGCTCACCCAGCTATGACCATCTCTCTTCCCCATTGCACAGCCCAGTTCATGGTAGCACAAGAGGTTCTCTCCAGTTCCTATCTTCTGAAAGCACCTCTCTATATATCTCCACCTTACTGATTTTCAAATTGCATGTGGAAAGGACTCATTTCTCCATTACACTTTAAACAATAGAGAGACAGGAAAAAAATGTGTGTTTATAGAGAAGAAGGATGGTCTAATGGTTAAGGCACTAACCCGGGACTTAGGCAACCTATGTTCAAGTCCCTGCTCCACCAGAGACTTCTTGTGTGACCTTGGCCCAGTCACATAGTCTCTGGGTGCCTTATTTCCCAATCTGTACAATGGGGATAATAGCACTGTTGTGAGAATAAGTACATTAGAAAGATTGAGGTTTTCGGATTCTATGATAAAGGGGTCCATATAATTACTTACAATGGACAGATCTCTGAAATTTCATTTTAGTATGTTAGAAAAACCACTAGACGTAATGATGATGCAGCAAAAAACTAGCTCAGATTTAACAATATTGGCTCATTCGTCTGATGCCCTAAAGGCTGCTGCCTTCACAATGCCTGTTCTAAAATTCTTGGCTGTGAGGTGATAGAACATGAGGCAGACTCTGCATGTTCCTCTGCCAAGACGAGGAAAATCATTATCCCTCCCCAAAGAGATGGAGCTATTGGCGCAGAAGGTCACTAGAACCAAGTGTTTGCTGTTGTGGTGATGGGGGTTCTAAAAAGACAGATGTGTGTGTGAAACAAGATCCTCTGCTCTATAAGATCCTAGTGTACTATAAGGAAGTCATAGGGGAACTCAGACACAAGTAGAGACTGTCGGGGTTTGAATTGCAGTAGATATGGGGGGTTTTAATAGGAAAGGGGGGAGACACTTCTGCCTGACGCTGACAAAAAGCATGCTTTGTCCAATCCACTGTAGGAATTGCTGACAGTATCACTCCTCATACTGACAGTATCACAGCTACAATACTGGAAGGTTGGTGGGTGTCACCACAAGTTATTCAGCATTCAAAACGTCATCAATCTAGACATAGCAAGAGAACATATTAGCTGGCACAAGAGATTTTCAGAAATTCTTAGGTGTTATTTCATGAAGCAGCTAGTGTTTTAACCAGAGCTGTTCAGGAATTTTCTGCTGAAATATTCTTCTATAAGAAAATGTTAATTTTGCAAAAAAAATTGATTTTCCATTAGGAAAATCAAAATGTTGAATTTCAGATCTCTGTATCTGAGCCACCACAGTGCCCCATGGGAGCTGTAGTTTGGGCACCTAACACCCTTATTCTCCCCTATGGGCCCGGCCTCCTGGAAATGCTATAGTTCCTATGATGCCACGGTTTCTGTGCTGGAGGAGAGACACCCAAACGAGAACTCCCATGAGGCACTGCAGTGACGCAGACAGATGCAGATTAAAGTTGACTTGACCTGAAATGAAACATATTGACATTTCTGAATATACATTTTTCAGACTTTTTTTTTCCATATTTTTGATTTTTCTACTTTTCATCCCTCCTCATTTGAAAGACTAAATAAAATATTGAAATATCAGAATTTCCTGCATGAAAGAAATTCCATTTTTCAATCAGCTCTAATTTTAACTCGTCTAATTTATCATGTTCTCTTAAAAACAGCAAACTCTTGCTGCTTCTCAATTCAACCCTAATAGGAATATGGGTCTGGTTATTAGAATTTTCAGCTCATGTCCAGAAAATAAAACTGGACTGTGTCTATTTGAAGGCTGCCACCTTGGTCAATACATCAGGGTTTGAACTGGGTACCTCCAACCTGAAAGTAAACAGTGGGCTCTACAGTTAATATCTGTAGCAGACCTATATCCTTGGTGGACTGGGAATAGAGGGGGGACACCCACCATATGCTGACCAGTTGGTTACAGTCTTCTCTGGACAGGGGAAGCTTATTCTGAGCATCTGATGCCCAAAGCAGGTCAAATTGAAGACAAGCTCCTACTTATTAATGGCCACCACCTTGGCCAACACACTGGAAGTTGAACTGGGGACTTCCAGAGCTGAAAGCATGAGTCTCTACAGCTGGAGCTAGAGTCATGGCTCCCACTCTAGGGCAGTAACAGACTCATATCTTTGGTGGATTGGATGCAGTATTGGATATAGACTAACAGTTTATATATCAAAAAGAAAAGGAGTACTTGTGGCGCCTTCAAGACTAACCAATTTATTTGAGCATAAGCTTTTGTGAGCTACAGCTCACTTCATTGGATATAGCTCAAGAGGAAAGTATTATGGAAGTGGTCACAGAGCAGAGGTACATGGATGCTTTAGTGCTACATGAATACAATCCTTCAAAGGTATTGCAAAACATTAAATTTCTGCCTCTCTTTTCTTTGTAGCAGTTATGAATGAATGGCTGACTCCCAGTTTCTCTCACCAAACATCTGAGTCACAATAATGACTGATGATGACATTGTGGGTCCAATCCTCCTCTCTTTTACATTAGTATAAATCAGGAGTCATTGAGTCACTGAGGTCAATGTAGTTACACTAGTGTGAATAAGAGGAGAACCAGGTCTTGTCTCATAGCTCATTAGAATTTTCGGCCTAAAGTAAAATTCCCACAGAAGCTGTAATTTGGCTAGGAGAGTTTAATGCTTTCTTACCTTTAGCCATGTGCCTGTAGCAACTTGCATGGTCATGGAAAGGAAGGCAATTGACTGGAAGTCACAAACTTAGATTGTAAACTCTTTGGGCAGTTTCTATGCAGCCTAGCACAATGGGGTCCTAGTCCATGACTGGGCTCCTAGCTGCTACTGCAATATGAATCAATCAATAAAATAATAAAAAAAAAAAATAATAGCAGCCTAGACTCTTCCTACTCAGTTACAATGCAAGTCCTGCATGTCTCCTAAATACTACAGAATCATGTCTCCAAACCAAAATCAGACAGTACAGGACCAGGGTCCTGGAAAATTAATTAGTGGGAGTGGAATTGGAAATTAATAGTCTATCACAACTAAGTTAGGATCAAGGCTATGTCTGTGAATGCCAAGGAAAAAGAGTTACACACAAAATGAGTCTAAATGGAGAATGATTTAACTTTCCAGCCCTTAAAAACTACATATAATAATTCAGTTATTACAAAAAATGCAGGGCTGTTTCAGCTGGCTTTTCAATACCCAAAATACAGTATTTGATTCATTCTCATATTTTAAGGCCAGAAGGAACTCCTATGATCATCTTATCTCATCTGCTGCACAACAGAAGCCATAGAATTTCACTCAATGTTTCCTACATCCAACCCAACAACTTGTGGCTCAGTGAGATCATGGGTAAAATTCCAGAAGCACCTAAATCTCATTTTCAAAAGTAACAAGCATTTAACAGCTTAAGTCTCATTGCAAGTCAATGGAACTTTGGCTTATGGACTTTTGAAAATTTTACCCATGTCTTTTAGAAAGACTTCTAATCTTGATGTAAGGAGACCCAGGGATGGAGAGTTTACCACATCGTTAGGCCGTACATGTTGCATTACTATATTTTACAACTATTACATTCATTGTCCTAAGCTCCCAATTATACTTTTATTTATGAAAAATTCAGTTTGTAAAAGTCAGCATGTGATACTTGCGTCTATCTTTCAAAGCTTCATACAATGGCAAACCTCTCTTGTTGTCCTCCCTACACACACACACTCCATTGCATAAATAAATTGGGATTGACTAAAAAAATTAGGACTTGAGATCAGCTATTAACTTTATCCTAATTCCCACCTCCCTTTGCTGGGTTCTGAACTGGCTGCTTTAATGGATATTTTTATATTTACTAGCTTTAATTCAGATCATTTGGGATCCCCCAAAGCATCCACAGTGCCAGCTGTGCACAAACAACTCATGCTAGTGCTGGCAAACAATTTTAGAGAGAAAATAAAAGGTAAGCAATTAAACTGTGTAAGCTGGTTTCAGATCCAGTGCACAGATCATATGGAACCTTCAAAACAAAGCACTTAAACTAAGAATCAACACTTGTAAACTGCAGATAACTCAGCACATTTGGTCCGAAGGTGCTTGCAATGGGTTCACAACCCTTGAGTTTGGGGTTGAGTTTCAAGGTTGCGTGAACCCAAAAATTCATGCTCACCAAAACGGAAGTGTGTGTCCTGTTTTGGGCCAAAACCACCATTTCAAATATCCTTAACCCAGAAGTGCAACTCAGCACAGGTTCTTGAACCTCAGCAACTTGTCCATGCTTCAGGCTGCTAATGACTGGGGACAGTTGTGGGCTAGAGTTGTTACAGAAGTTTCATCCAGCTCTCCTGCAAATGTTCAGTGGTGTTTGGCTCTACAAAGCAGAGAAAGAGGCAAAACGGTAGCATAGGTGCTGAAACTAGGGGTGCAGGGGGTGCTGTTGCACCTCCTGGCTTGAAGTGGTTTCCATTATATACAGGGTTTACAGTTTGGTTCAGCACCCCGACTATAAAAATTGTTCCAGCAACACTGGACTGTAGTTGACACTTTCTCCCCCCCAGAATAAGAGAAATACTCATTTTGTGGCTTTGGTGCTGAAAGCATCTGTTTTCATTTGCCATCTATCTTTTTTCCCCTGAGATTGGCTAGTTTCTTTTTCTCCTGCAGAGGTCAGTCTTGCCCACCACACTTTGCAAAGCAGCGAGCCTTACTGATGTGCTGAGGGCATATTCAGTGCTCCTTATCCTCTTCATGTAACAGGGAAGCCGGTACTTGGGCTGTGTCCTTTCCCATGCGGAACTGTTCATCAATTTCTCTGAACAGGAGAGGTGTATAGTCCTCACCGTGAACAATGCTGCAAACAAGTCATAATAACCCTGCTAAATTTTACCCTCAGAAATGCAAACAATGGAGAATGTCTGACCTTGCAGTCTGAGAATAAAAGATTCCACTTTGTTGTCAGCCATAGTTAAGGTGTCTCAGTCTTGACTATGGTAAGTCATGGATTTTGGTGATTCTTTATGGCCAGTGTTTGCAAAACCCCAGATTTCTGTATGTAAAATAGGCACTAGCAAACAGGTACTGTACTTCTAATCCAATATGCTCTTTTGCTAACAGCTGGACATGAACAACAATGGACATGCACACAAATTTTGCTGGTGCAATTTAGAATATAGCCTTCTTTCTGAACTACTAATTTAACATGAGTATGGCACATATGCCACCAAACTATATAATTTTGAAACTTTGGCCTTTTTTATACTACAAAGAGAGGCTGACATAAAGTCGCCTTCCATCAACTTAGTTGTGCATGTGTCTACATACAAATTTGTCTCCCACCGACATATGTGCTTCCTTACAGCAACGCAGTAACCACCTCCACAAACAATGTTGGGCCATAGTCAACATATTGTTGTTGACACAGTGTGAGCATAGACACTGCGTGACTTATGTCGACCCTCACAGTCCCCCAGCAGCTGTCCCACAATGCCTGAGAGCGACCGCTCTGGTCACAATTGTGACCTTCACTGCCCAGGGGTCTGAGAGACCAGAAGCTACCACTCCCTTCTTTAAAACTACAGCATATTTTTGAAATGTCTTTTCCTGGCTGCCCAGCTTGGCAAGCACACCCAGCAGCTCTCCATTGTTGTATGCAACTGCCCAGCTGACCATGCCAGTTACATGCTCTAGACCAGTGAAACTCAGACTGAGGCTCGCGAGCCGCAAGTGGCTCTTTAATGTGTCTCCTGCGACTCTTTGTAGCACATGGTATTAAAACACAGTGTGATTAAATTATTAACCAATCTGTGTTAGTAACCACTCAAGATGCTTTTACTAGGTTATTAACCAACTGTAGTTGATAAAATAAATAATACTTGGTTAGTCATTTTGACAGATATTGGATCTCCTGGACCTGGGGAGAAAAGACTGTCCAAGCACCACTATAGACCAGTCGTAGAAACATGGACACCTATAAGCAGATTGCACAGGGGATGCAGGAGAAAGGGTAAAACAGAGACCAGCAGCAGTGCTGTGTGAAAGCAAAGGAACTGTGGCAGGCATAACACAAGGCCAAGGAAACCAACAGTCAATCTGGTGCCAGTCCGCAGACCTGCCACTTTTGCAATGAGCTGCTTGCTATACCCCACCAGCACCCTGCAGACCACCAGGGACAGCTCAATGGAGCTTGAGACAGAGACTCTTCCATGAACAGCGAGGAGTAGGAGGGACACACTTGGAGGTAACCAGCTGTGCTGCAAGTCAGGATCTTTTTGAGATTCCATTGCAGCCTAGCCAGTCCCTTCAGCTGAGCACGAATGAGCCCAATCCAGGGGAAGGCACCTGGGGTAAGGGAGTGCATGCATTTTTCCCTTAAAATGTTTAAATGTGAAGATGGCACCTGGCTGCACCCCAAGTTAGCAGGACACAAATATCTACTTTTCATTGTTTGACGCCTGTGAAAAGAGGTAGAGTTGTTGTCTGTTTTTCATTCCCCTGTGAGCTTAGGCAAGGAAGCCATGCCGAGCAGTTTGTGTACACAGGGATGTCCCTTGTATCCTCCTCAGAGATCTCGGATTTCATGGAGGTACTCTGTAACCCTCTCCTGGAGGTTTCTAGCAATGGCTGCCTTATTTCTTCCTCCATGATAGAACGCTTTCCCACAGGCTGGTGGCATATGGGCCTGGGTGGCTTTGGAACGGCAGCAATAATTGTGCTCTCAGGAGTGAGAGATCAGCTAAAATCACCACTGCCTGTGGAAAATACAGCCAATACGCAGTGCCATTGCCCTGTGCTCGTATACATGGAAACGGGGGCCAATCTTTTAATGTGTCATGCAACTGAACAGTTCCCTCATCATTCCCTGCCCCATCCCCGGTAGGCCATACTCACCATGGCTGTGGCTGGAGAGCCATGCTGTGCAGAGGTGCTCCAAAGCTGAAGTGGCAATAAGCATGTCTTATTTAAAACTCTTGTGGGAATAAAGGAAGGGAGTTCTGAATCTTATCTTTTGCTTTCCATTGTGACTGTAAGTACAATGATACATCTGCCTGTTTGATCTGTAGCTGCTGCCATTGTGACCTTGAGAGGTGCCCCATCCGCACCCATGGAATGCCTGATCCTGATATGGAAGAGAAAGAAGCGTACTAGGGAAGACATATCCACCTAGATCCTGCAAACCATTGCTGCCCTGGACTGTGAACAGAGGGCCTGGTGGTGAATATCACAGACAGCCTGGAGAAGGAAACAGTGGAGAGGAGAAAGGCTCAGGGATCGCAGCAGGAGAGGGAGATGCACCAGGACATAACGGGACTTCTCAGACAGCAAACATAGATACTGCAGACTGTTATTGCCCTACAAGTCCAACAGCCACAGGTTCGCCTCTCTCTCTAATCAGTGGAAAACTCCATTTCAGCAGCTTCCTGTACCTCCCAATATTCCACATGGCATTATGGGCTGCATTTTTGCCTCTACCACTCTGCATCAGGGCAAAGTAAGGAAAACCACAGCTTCACATTCAGTGACCTGTGAGAGCCCTGGCTGGAGTATGTTTGGCAGAAATGGACAGAAATCAATAGAATCATAGAGCTGGAAGGGACCTCAAGAGGTCGTCTAGTCCAGTCCCCTGCACTCATGGCAGGACTAAATACTATCTAGAACATTCCTGACAGGTGTTTGTCTAACCTGCTCTTAAAAATCTCTGATGATCAAGATTCCACAGCCTCCCTAGGCAATTTATTCCAGTGCTTAACCACCCTGACAGACAGGAAGTTTTTCCTAATGTCCAACCTAAACCTCCCTTGCTGCAATTTAAGCCCATGGCTTCTTGTCCTATCCTCAGAAGTCAAGAAAAACAATTTTTCTTCCTCTTCCATGTAACAACTTTTTACATACTTGAAATGTCATGTCCCCTCTCAGTCTTCTCTTTTCCAGACTAAACAAACCCAATTTTTCACTCTTCCCTCATATGTCATGTTTTCTAGACCTTTAATCATTTTTGTCGCTCTTCTCTGGACTCTCTCCAGTTTGTCCACATCCTTCCTGAAATGTGGTGCTCAGAAATGGACACAATACTCCAGTTGAGGCCTAATCAGCTCGGAGTAGAGCGGAAGAATTACTTACAACACTCCTGCTAATACATCCCAGAAGGATGTTTGCTTTTTTTGCAACAGCATTACACTTTTGACTCATTTAGCTTGTGGTCCACTATGGCCCCTAGATCCCTTTCCGCAGTACTCCTTCCTAGGCAATCATTTCCCATTTTGTATGTGTGCAACTGATTGTTCCTTCCTAACTGGAGTACTTTGCATTTGTCCTTCTTGAATTTCATCCTGTTTACTTCAGACCATTTCTCCAGTTTGTCAACATCATTTTGAATTCTAATGCTATCCTCCAAAGCACTTGCAACCCCTCCCAGCTTGGAATCATCCGCAAACTTTATAAGTGAACTCTGTATGCCAATAACTAAATCACTGATGAAGATATTAAACAGAACTGGACCCAGAACTGATCCCTGCGGAACCCCACTGGTTATGCCCTTCCAGCATGAGTGTGAACCACTGATAACTACTCTTTGGGAATGGTTTTCCAACCAGTTTTGCACCCACCTTATAGTAGCTCCATCTAGGTTGCATTTCCCTAGTTTGTTTATGAGAAGATCATGCGAGACAGTATCAAAAGCTTTATTGAAGTCAAGATACACCACGTCTACCACTTCCCCCCTATGCACAAGGCTTGTTACCCTGTCAAAGAAAGCTATGAGATTGGTCTGACACAATTTGTTTTTGACAAATCCATGATGACTGTTATTTATCACCTTATTATCTTCTAGATGTTTGGAAATTGATTGCTTAATTATTTGCTCCATTATTTTTCCAGGTACAGAAGTTAAGATGACTGGTCTGTAATTCCTTGGGTTGTCCTTATTTCCCTTTTTATCGTCTGGCACTATATTTGCCCTTTTCCAGTCTTCTGGAATCTCTCCCGTCTTCCATGATTTTTCAAATATGATCACTAATGGCTCAGATATCTCCACAGTCAGCTCCTGGAGTATTCTAAGATGCATTTCATCAGGCCCTGGTAACTTGAAGACATCTAATTTGTCTAAGTGTTTTTTACCATTCTAATTTTAAAGTTCTGTTTCATTAAGTTATTTTATGTCTGTACTGTATTGGTTTTTAATCGCACATTAATGTTTTGCAGTGGTATTGTATGCAATACATTTTTATTTTTTGGAAAAAAATCATTTTTATTACTTCATCACTTGCACTGCAGAATGCCTAGCACTAGTCAAAGCACACATTAGTTGTAATACAGCAGAAGCACAGAACTCATAGGTCCAGTGCAAAACACAGTGTAATAATTATAAATGTACAATAAGCACCGCATAATTAATAGGTTCATTAAAAGATTGTCTGATATTCAAAAATGTACACCACATACCACACAATTCCTAACAACCCCCAAAACTTTGGGACCAGGTAGAGCACAGCCCACCGCATCCATTTACCATGGCTGACCATTAAAGTACTCTTCCAAGGCCTCCCTCAGGCACATAGCTCTTCTAATGGCCTGTGCGTCTGGCTGTTCAAAGTCAGCAGGCAGATGCTCCACCTTTGTCCTCCATCCGACTGGCAACTTTACGCCCTTTGCCTCAGAACTACTGTGCAGCACACAACAGGCAACTATAACTATTGGGATTTTTTTCTCACTGATATCTAATCTAGTGAGTAAACACCACCAGCGTCCCTTCAATCTACCAAAAGCACATTCGACTGTCATTCTGCACCTGCTGAGCCAGTAGTTGAATCTTTCCTTCCAAGGTGGCCAGTGTATGGCTTCATGAGCCAGTAGAGCAAGGGGTAGTCTGCATCCCTCAAGATCACTATTGGCATTTTAAAACTGCTATTTGGTAAGCTGCTATTTAGGGGAAATGTCCCTGCTTGCAGCTTCCTGAACAGTCTTGCGTTCTTAAAGATGTGAGTGTCATGTGCCTTCCCTGACCAGCCCCCATACATACCAGTGAAGCACGCCCGCTGATTCACCGCTTCCATAACCATACAAAGGTAGCCTTTTCTGTTGATGTACTCTGTGGCAAGATGGGTTGGGGCCAAAATAGGAATGTGTGTGTTGTCTATCACCCCACTGCAGTTCAGGAACCCCATAGCTTCAAATCCATCCAGGATGTCCTGCACGTTGCCTAGAGTCACAGTCCTTTGTAACAGGATACGATTAATGGTCCTACTCACTTGCATGACATCATTCCCCACAGTGGATTTTCCAACTCCAAAATTATTTCCCACTGAGTAGTAGCAATCTGGCGAAATGACCATTCGCTTGTCAACTGTCAATGCAACGCTCATTCTGATATCCAGGCACTGGAGGGCTGGGGCGAGCTCAGCACACAGATCCAGGAATGTGGCCTTTCACATCCAAAAGTTCCGCAGCTACTCATTGTCATCCGAAATCTGTATTCTGATGCAATCCCTCTAGTCAGTGCTCATTTCTCAGGCCCAGAAGTAGCGCTCCAAAGTCTGCAGCTGCTCCATGAACGCTCCAAGAAACCTTGAACTGTTGTCATGTTCCCCATTCCCCCTACTTCCTGCAGCTCTCCAAATACTGGAGGATCATTCATCCTATATTTGCCACGTTCATGACAATAGTGCAGAACTGTGCAGGCTCCTGTCAGAGATGGCAGACAGCAACAAGTGCCGCATGTGTTTGTGGGATTTTAAAAAAGGCACAAAAATGATGGGATAAGGATGACATTATGGGATAGAGAAAGTTGCATGATGGGAACTTGACTCCTTACTCCCAGCCCTCTCTGCATGACTCGTGTGTGCCCCACAACGCATTACAAAAATTCCCCAAAAGACACTGTGCCGGACGGTGGAGCATGGACACTGGAATACCTACCCCTGGTGCACCACATTTTGCATTGACACAAACATTTCTGGTGAGTACGTGCAGTGCCAACACAAGCTGCCAAGTATGCACATGCACGAGCAATATACTAACTTCGGCACCTTTATGCTGATGTAATTTGCACCAACCAAAGATTTATTCTGACATGGTCCCCCAAGAGGATAGTACATAACGTGGATTGCCAACCTTCATTACAAAAAAATAAAAGAGAAACAGACAATACAAAACACTGAGAGTTTGCTTACTTATTCTAAACAAGATTTGACATAGCCTGTGCTAAAAGCGCCTTATCTTTGCAGTGTGAAGGAGTTTTCCTTCCTCCTTTTAGTCTGAGTTGTTGAAGCACCAGTTGAATGGTAGACCTATGATAAACTGATTTTTACAGCAATTTCACTAAAGTTTTCAAAATCAGTTTAGCTTTTCCACTGCCAGAGGCTGGATTCCCACCTAGAAGTACTTAATGTGGCAGCTGCTTCCTGAGAAGTTTGGCCTCTTGAGTGCATTCTTTTGGGGCGGTAAGAAGGATTCTGAGGAATCCAGTGGTAGTTTGCTTTTATGCATTTTCTGGTAAGCCTGTTTTCCTCACATCTCACACCTTCGACCTTTTCAACTGGGTAAGTTTGGTAGATTGGAGAAAATATTGTTTAAGTATAAAATGAAACTGAATGAAGGGAAGGCTCCAGAACAGAGTCCAGTCTTTAGCTTACACTTGCACCCGGGAAGATTAAAGAAGGTTCATTGGTTTCTTGAAAGCTGGACCTCACTGTTGGAGGGAGACCAGCAGCCAGTGAGGAAACTGCTAATTGTGGCCAGCCAGTTGCCAGCAGGGATGAAATGGGCTGCCTTCCTTGGGAGAAAGATTAAGACCGCAGGCATGGGAAGGAAGGCAAGAGATCACCTGGGGAGATAATGAATTTGTCTGGAGGTAGATCTGCGCCTTAGTTAGACTACATCTGCCCTTGTACATTCATGTCCTTTGCTTCAAATTGTCTTGTACTTCTTTGTGTTAGTACAAGTGTGTATTAGTGGTTGGTCCACAAATAGAATGCAAGACCTACTCCTATATCACCAGCTCAAGGCAATCCCCTTTAGTTCAAGTAGTAGAGACCTATGATTTTGTAGATGAAATACCCAGGTCCCCCCCTCAAGCGGCATGCATATAAGCTATCTAATGATTGTGCCTTTTGCTAACAGGCATGAATTCCTTACACCCTCTCAATACTATCCAGGTAACACCCTTGGATCCCCATAGGGATTATGTGGAGGGTGAATCTGAGCCCTGGTCTACACTACGAGTTTAGGTCAAATTTAGCAGCGTTATGTCGATTTAACCCTGCACCCATCCACACGACCACGCCTGTTTTGTCGACTTAAAGGGCTCTTAAAATCAATTTCTGTACTCCGCCCCGGCGAAGGGAGTAGCGCTAAAATTGACCTTGCTGGGTCAAATTTGGTGTAGTGTGGACGCAATTCAATGGTATTGGCCTTCCAGAGTTCTCCACTGTGACCGCTCTGGACAGCACTCTCAATTCAGATGCACTGGCCAGGTAGACAGGAAAAGCCCCGGGAACTTTTGAATTTCATTTCCTGTTTGGCCAGTGTGGCGAGCTGATCAGCACAGGTGACCATGGAGTCCTAGAATTACAAAAGAGCTCCAGCATGGACCGAATGGGAAGTACTGGATCTGATCGCTGTATGGAGAGAAGAATCTGTGCAGGCAGAACTCCGTTCCAAAAGATGAAATGCCAATATATTTGCCAAAATCTCCAAGGGCATGATGGACAGAGGCTACAACAGGGACCTCCCCACCACTGTCTGTGGAGACCTGCAAGGGGGAAGTCTCACGCAAAAGGGATGAGGATTTTGTGGATGAGGAAGATAATGATGATGAGGAGGTTGAGGATAGCACACAGCAGGCAAGCAGAGAATCCTTTCTCCCCGGCAGCCAGGAACTGTTCATCACCCTGGAGTCAATACCCTCCCAACCCTCCCAAGGCGGGCTCCCGGACCATGAAGCTGAAAAAGGCACCTCTGGTGAGTGTATCTTTGTAAATGTAATACAGGATTTAAAAGCAAGCGTGTTTAATGATTAATTTGCCCTGAAGACTTGGGCTGCATTCGCGGCCAGGATAGCTACTGGAAAAGTCTGTTAACATGTCTGGGGATGGAGCAGAAATCCTCCAGAAACATCTCCATGAAGCTCTCCTGGAGGTTCTCTCTGTGTTAGCCTCAGGAGAGTGATATCATTCACGGTCACCTGGTTGAAATACGGGAAATTTGTTTAAGGGGACATTCAGAGGTGCCCGTTCCTGTTGGGCTGTTTGCCTTTGGCTGAAAAGAAATCACCCCGCTGTTAGCCATGAGGTGGGGAGAGGCCCGTTCATGCTGAGCTGTTTGCGTTTGGCTGACAGGGATCTTCCTGGTGGTGGTGGTGGTGGGGGTGAAGTGATCATCCGAGAGAATTGGGGTGGGGGGGTTGGGTTGTGCTGCACATTCATCCTAAAACCACAGCCCCTCCTTTTAAATGGCCAACCCAATGGGCTTTGCTTGGTATGGGAAAGGAGGGCACTGCTGTTTGAAACTGTTCCCACATGTTATGAAAGTTGAAGAAGCCGAAACCCTTTGCCTTACGATGGCTGCCTGCAAGCCAAATTCTATTGCCCAACGAGCATGTGTGATGTCTCACACCAAACCAGCAGGCACTCAATATAAGAGGCAAAATGCAACCTTGTACCAAAAGCACACGTGCTATGTAATGTGAATCGCTTGATTCAGTGTGAAATAGTCTTTCCTTTGTTCTCTAAAATGTATCTTTTTAAATACTACTCTCCCTTTTTTCCCTCCTGCAGCTGAAAATGTTTATACGCTCCCTCTATCATCTCTGTCCCAGAGGCTAGCGCAGATTAGAAGGCGAAAAAAACGCACTTGCGATGAAATGTTCTCAGAGCTCATGCAGTCCTCCCACACTGAAAGAGCTCAGCAGAATGTATAGAGGCTAACAATGGCAGAGTCCAGGAAAGTGTTAAATGAACGCGATGAGAGGAGGGAGGAGTGTGATGAGAGGAGGCAGGATGCAATGCTGAGGCTAATGGGGGAGCAAAGTGACATGCTCAGGCGTCTGGTGGAGCTGCAGGAAAGGCAACAGGAGCACAGACCACCACTGCAGCCCCTGTATAACCGCCTGCCCTGCTCCCCAAGTTCCATATTCTCCTCACCCAGACGTCCAAGAACGCGAGGGAGAGACTACGGGCACCCAGCCACTCCACCCCAGAGGATTGCCCAAGCAACAGAAGACTGGCATTCACTAAGTTTTGAACTGTAGTGTGGCCTTGTCCTTCCCGCCTCCCCTCATCCACCACCCCACCCGGTGCTTCCCTCCTCACCCACCCATCCCAGGCTGCCTTGCGAGTTTTCCCCCTATTTGTGTGATGAATTAATAAAGAATGCATGATTTTGAAACAATAATGATTTTATTGCCTCTGAAAGCGGTGATCAAAGTGGGGAGGTCGGTTGGCTTACAGGGAAGTAGAGTCAACCCAGGGGGCAGGTTTTCATCAAGGAGAAAAACAGAACTGTCACACTGTAGCCTGGTTTTCAAAGCTTCTCTGATGCGCAGGGCGCCCAACTGTGCTCTTCTAATCGCCCTGGTGTCTGGCTCTGTGCAATCGGCCGCCAGGCGATTTGCCTCAACCTCCCACCCCACCATAAACGTCTCCCCCTTACTCTCACAGATATTATGGAGCACAAAACAAGCAGCAATAACAGTGAGAATATTGGTTTCGCTGAGGTCTAACCTAGTCAGTAAACTGCGCCAGCGCGCTTTTAAATGTCCAAATGCACATTCTACCACCATTCTGCACTTACTCAGTTGAACTGCTCCTTACTACTGTCCAGGGAGCCTGTGTATGTCTTCATGAGCCATGGCATTACGGGGTAGGCTGGGTCCCCAAGGATAACTATAGGCATTTCAACATCCACAATGATAATTTTCTGGTCTGGGAAGTAAGTTCCTTCCTGCAGCTGTTTAAACAGACCGCAGTTCCTGAAGATGCGAGTATCATGCACCTTTCCCACCCATCCCACATTGATGTTGGTGAAACATCCCTTGTGATCCACCAGTGCTTGCAGCACCATAGAAAAGTATCCCTTGTGGTTTACATACTGGCTGCCAAGGTGATCTAGTCCCAAGATAGGGACATGTTTTCCATCTATCGCCCCACCACAGTTAGGGAACCCCACTGCAGCAAAGCCGTCCACTATGACCTGCACATTTCCCAGAGTCACTACCCTTGATAGCAGCAGCTCAGTGATTACATTGGCTACTTGGATCACAGCAGCCCCCAAAGTAGATTTACCCACTCCAAATTGATTCCCGACTGACTGGTAGCTGTCTGGCGTTGCAAGCTTCCACAGGGCTATTACCACTCGCCTCTCAACTGTGAGGGCTGCTCTCATCTTGGTTTTCTTGCGCTTCAGGGCAGGGGAAAGCAAGTCACAAAGTTCCATGAAAGTGCCCTTATGCATGCGAAAGTTTCGCAGCCACTGGGAATCATCCCAGACCTGCAACACTATGCGGTCCCACCAGTCTGTGCTTGTTTCCCGGGCCCAGAATCAGCGTTCTATGGCATGAACCTGCCCCATTACCACCATGATATCCAAATTGCCAGGGCCCGTGCTTTGAGAGAAGTTTGTGTCCATGTCTTCAACACTACCGTGATCGCACTGTCATCGCCTCCTCACCTGCTTTTGCAGGTTCTGCACATAGTGCAGGATAATGTGCAAGGTGTTTGAAATGCTCACAACAGCAGCGGTGAGCTGAGTGGGCTCCATGCTTGCCGTGGTATGGCATCTGAAGGAGAGCAGAGTTGCAGTGGAAGCAGTGGATGACGACGGACGTCACGAGAATAGATATTGATACAGAACGATGAGAGGACCTGCGAGGTGGATTCATGGCACCAGGAGAACAGGGTTGCAGCAGAAGCGGTGGATGATGACGGTTAGCAGTCCTACTGCACCGTCTGCTGACCGCAGTATGAAGTCTGCACGGAAAAAAGGCACGAAACAGTTGTCTGCCATTGCTTTCACGGAGGCAGGGGCGACTGACGACATGTACCCAAAACCACCTGCGACAATGTTTTTGCCCCATCAGGCGTTGGGAGCTTAACCCAGTATTCCAATGGGCAGCGGAGACTGCGGGATAGCTACCCACAGTGCAATGCTCCGAAAGTTGACGTTAACCACAGTAGTGAGGACGCACTCTGCCAACTTAATGCGCTTAGTGTGGACATACACAATCGACTGTATAAAATCGATTTCTAAAAATCGACTTCTATAAGATGGACCTAATTTCATAGTGTAGACATACCCTAAGAGATTTGTTGCCCTTAATGTCATTATCCTTGTCTGGCAAACACACTGTCTTGCCTTGCTTTTTCACCTTTCATGCTCTTACACTTGGTAAATGCTCACTGCAAGTGACTAGTAAAAATATAAAACAGATGCACAGTTGCATCTTGGGATGAATAAATTCTGTCTGTGTGCGAGAGAACAAATGTATGGATAGGTCATTGAATATGCTGGCTACACACTACAGCTGATTTTTAAACCTCTAAATCTTGGCCACAGTTTTTTCCTCTAAATATTGAAACTAGCAAGAATATCTCTGGAACTCATTCTTTGCCAAATATCATGTTTTAGTTTAAATCGAGCCACTTTTTAAGCTAAGGAGGCCAAAATGTCTCCAAAACCATTTAAAGTCTATTTTTCCCCACTCAATTGTATAACTTAAAATGGCCAAACTGATGTTTTCTTTTCTACATCAACAAAAGGGAGGGGAAAAAGCAGCTCCATAGGCAGGCCCTTTGGACAAGTTTCCAAAACCCCATGAAATGGACAGGCAGTGCCTTATGTAGACAGCCCAGCATTTGTATGTGCAAGTTTGTTTATTGGAAAGTAATTACAAATGGAAATTCAGGATTTTGCCCATGCCTTTTGAACAACAATGGGTTGTCTGAGGCCTTGAAAACTTGGCCCTGCATGCAGCAGGTTTTCACAGATAGACTCAGATTTTCTGACTTATGTACGCAATCATGTATTGCAAGAGGTAGCTGCAGCATGGTCTTGTGAGAAAATGATGCTCACAGATCTGAATTCACACTTCTGAAAATCTGGGCTTAAGTGTTCAACCCCTCAAAAGACAGTTTTTCATAATGGAAATGTGAATGTAATGAATGATGAACCTATAATTAACAGCAAAATGGCACAAATAGTGGAATAAGGATAGGGATAACAATAGCAATGCTAATGGCCATTTGGCCAGCTCACTCTACTTTGGTGATGGGGCACACTAAATTGTTTCTGTTCCAATCATGGCCTCTGCTACTCCTTAGCAAGACTAATGAGAAAATTAATTGATGGTCTTATGAGCAGGGCACTGGATTGGCATTCAGGAAGTGTGGGTTCAGTTCCTGGCTCCACCATGGACTTCCTTTGAACCTTCAGCAAGTTGCTTGGGCCCAGATCCTCAAAGGCATTTAGAAATCAATGGGAGTTAGGCCTCTAAATACCTTTTAAGTTCTGGGCCTGGATGACTTGGTTCCCCATCTGTAAGACAGGGTTAACTGTGCCTAGCTTCACAGGTATGTTGTGAGGATAAATTTATTAATGTTTTGAGGTGCTCTGATTCTACATTGTTGGGGGTGAGAAGCATATAAATAGCCAGAAATATAAACCACTACAGCAACAAATAGACAAGGTTTGGTCAGATGTGATTATTCATGCCCTACCTATTGTATATTAGATGGCATAGGTGCTGGAACTAGGGGTGCTGCCGCGCTGCCATACCCCCTGGCTTCCATTATATGCTGGGTTTACAGTTAGGTTCAATGGCTCTCAGCACCCCCACTTTAAAAATATTTCCAGCATCCCTAGATGGCACATTCAGTGATGAGCTTACTTTCTTAACAGTGAAATAAGTTAAATAGTTAAGCATTGAACCTGGATAATCTAGAAGAATGAATTAGCGCCCGTTCAAAATAAAGATCTTTAACTGACCTTTATAGTTCTGTATAGAAACCCAAAGAATCTGCTAAGTGAAACAGCTACAAACTGAGACTCAGGTACGGTAGGTTTACCAGTATTTTTCTTCTATGCTTGAACAATAAAGTAGCTGGTGGTCTCTAATTCTACTGCCTTTTAACATTCCTGGATTTTTTTAGGATAACCCCATAAACCTGAAAGACCCAACCTAACAGGAGCAGCGGCTTTTGTTCAACAATCACAAGTTTCTTCTTGTACAGTGTAGGACTCAAGAGTGTGTGAAGTATGTATGGGGGGCTCAGGGCACAATAGGCCAAAGGTTTAAATACTTTTTGAGGGGAGGGAGCAAGGCAGGCCTGCGTCATAGTGCTAATGTATAAAACTACCTGATACATGAAAGGGTTTCATCCAGTCCCTGTTGCATATGAGCAAATCCTCAGCTGGTGTAAATTGGTGAAGCTGCATTGACTTCAATGGAGCTTTACCGATTTACACCAGCCAAGGCTGTGGCTCTGTATCACAAACCTTGAGTCACTAAAACACCTTTCAAACTACTGGGATGTTAAGATATTCCTAACACATTCATGCAGAGTGGAAAGATGCATTTCCTGGCTATACTTAGTCTGTTCAGCAATTAATTGTTCCTTCTGTTTCTTAAATGCACAGAATATAATGGAAGGGTGCTCTTAATATCAAATGAAACTTCAACTTGGCTTATAATAACAGCCTGACCTCATGGGATAAATGTTTAGTGGAGCCCATGTGAATTTACCCATGTACATGCCAACTTTATTAATAGACGATGCAGCGAGTTATCATTATACAATGTGCTGAAAAAACTTCTCTCATCTCATCTTCACATACTACAGACACCAGCAGAGTTTCTATGGATTTGACTCTCTGCAGCTCACCTTGTGCTGTCAGGGTTTTGACTTCTGATATACTCTTGGAAACACAGGAAGAAAAAAATCTCGGCTCTAAAACTGCCATCGTAGTAAGCACTTCGTTACATGCAGAATCTTCACAGATGGTTGCAAGGGCAACTATCAATTTTCAGTCCTCAGTGTTGTATCAGGTGTCTAGCACGGGTTACCCCTCCCCACAGACGCTGCTGTTCCTCAGCCCCTGCTCCATGATACCCTAAAACCAGTTCGCTATAGGCGATACATGAATAAGGTCAATAAGAACAAATGACTTACACATAACAAAACACTTGGACAGTATTGTGACATTCATAGGAGGAATGGGCAAACCTCACAGTGGCTAGAGTTGATTGGACTATTTTATATACTAAATGTAGAAGTCTCCAAGAAGCTGGGCTGTTCATAAACAAGTGCTACCATACTCTCTCTAATTCTACACATGCACACACGAGTATTTACATTTTGAATATAATTTTTCTTCTTTTTCCTCTCTTCTTCTTTCACAAAGTCCCTCTGTATTTGTTTTTTCACCCACCCACCCACGTTCCACCTTCACATGGCTCCTTTTTTCACCCCATTGAATCTTTCTTTCTTCTTCTTCTTGTTTGCCACAGGCTGACCTAAATTGAATTTGAATCCAATCACATCCAACTTAAACTTCTAGACTGGATACAAAATTAAGCAAAAAGCTCATCAACAATACATAAAATGCCTGCAGATAAAAATGTATTTAGCTAGCAACAGGACTCAAACCACCCCCAGTAGGATTTTCAAAAGTTTTCTGCATTGGCCCAACTCCAATCCCAATGGATTTTTTTTTTTGAAACCCCCATACCTGTAGGATGTTAAAAACTCATTAATTAAGGTTCAAAAATAATTCCTGGAAGACATTATGTTCCCCTGAAAGGCATACTTTGTGGTAGTTTATCGATAACAGTTTGGCTAAGGGGTCTGATTTATGAGAATTACTAATAAATTCACAATTCTTATAATCTATCGGTCTTTACTCAAGTGAAAAGTAGCACTGGACTAGCAAGGGTGTTTCATATAGGACCGGGGTTCTCAAACTGGAGGTCGGGACCCCTCAGGGGGCCACGAGGTTATTATATGGGGGAGTCGCGAGCTGTCAGCCTGCACCCCAAACCCTGCTTTGCATCCAGCATTTGTAATGGTGTTAAATATATAAAAAAGTGTTTTTAATTTATAAGGGGGGGGTCACACTCAGAGGCTTGCTATGTGAAAGGGGTCACCAGTACAGAAGTTTGAGAACCATTGATATAGGACTATCATATTTTAGATACACAGGTAATTCTGTGTCCTCATTTTAATTATCTAACTTTAGGTAACTTTAAGGGGAAAAAGCAGCATTTCCCTACTGAGTTTTGGAAAAGATTATTCTATTTGAACGTAAATGTGTCATACTTTAATAGTTAGACTTGTCAATAATATACTGCTATTCAGAGGATATAATAGTAATTAGTTTATTATTATTATTCCTTATTTGTATGAAGGTAGTGCCTAGAGCCCCAACTGAGATCAGAGACCCACTGTGTTAGGCGCTGTACATATACGGAGTTAAAACAGACCCTGCCCCAAACTGCTTACAATCTAAACAGACAGGAGAGCAAATATTAGCATTATCTCCATTTCACATACAGGGAATGGAGACACCACAAAAGCCGTTCTTCACTACTTTATTCCACTTTTATGTTGGTGTAACTGTTGAAATCAGTGGCATTGCTAGACTAATTAGGTGTAGACAGAGAGAAATGGCCAACACACAAGTTCTATCTGCTCCTAGATGGATACATAAATTACATCCTTCTTTTTGGAGGGTGCGGGGGAAAACCTCCCTAACTAGGGTTTTCTCCTCTTTTCCCCCAGAAGCCTCCAGGCCCTTTTGCTGTTAGGTAATTCTGTATGGATGCCATGGAGAGATGGGCTTTGAATCCATGGTGAAATAAACGGCTCAACGGGAAAGAACTCTGGTTTTGCTGCATTCCTAATATTTTTTGCAGTTTATGGAAAACTCCTATAAACACAGGACAACACAGCAAGCCCCAGCTGCTAATATGCTGTCTAGACTGCTCAAAATATTAGTTTACTCTTTGACTTCCATGGATCATACCTTAAACTTTTGACCTTGCTGCTTTCCTGGGCCCACTCATAAGCCTTGTCACTTTCCAAGTGTTTAATAGCCAAATTACTTGTCACCCAAGCAGCTGGAGATACAGGCAGACTTAAAACCTCTTCTTTATGCAGCTGAGAGCGTGCTGTATAACATCTACATAAAAGGTTAGAAAATGCTGTCAGCCTTCAAAACAGCATGAAATATTCTGCACCCTCCCAAGTTCGACGAAATTGATCCAGGTTACAGAACTGACAGCAGACAGTTCCATGTGGGTGTGTGTAACCCCATAAGATATTTGCTGGGAGGTGGCTCGGGTTTTTCATGAAACCATACTAGCGCTGGGGCACTGCTAATGCATGCCTTTGATTTCTGTTTATGGCCCCCAAGTTGAGTGATCTATCTTATTGGCACCAACTTGACTATTTCTAAATGATGTAGCAGCTGGCTCAACACATAGCTCAAAGATTTATGCTTATGTCACAAAGGCTTCTGACTGGAAGAGAAATTGTCTATAGCTCATACTATACACAGATACAATCTTCATAATTTGTCTTAGTCCATCTCTAGCACAGATTTTAAGAGCTAAAAGGAGGCACTGACATAACTGAAGCAAGGCAAACCTCGAACAGCAGCAGCAACAGTGATTTAGAACAGGTTAGGATCTACCACCAGTGTCTGCAGCGGAAGGTATGATCCTGGAGTTCATTTATTTTGAGAGTGATAGGTACTCTTCCTGGGCATACAGCTCAAGAATGACACTGCTCCTAGAGCCTGGGACAAGCCCGTATTATAAAATGAAATAAATAAATGGAAAAAGAGTTAACCACACAGTTGCAGAAGCACTATAGGCAGATGGACAGGTGTGTATGTGGACACACAGAAATATGCTAATTTTTAGGTAATAAAGCAAAATAGCAACAATCCCGGCCAACATGCTGGTTGTGCACATTCCAAGACCCCATGAAATTGGGACCAGTTTATAAAAGATGTCATGCTGCTTTCATGTCTCAGGCAGAACCACAAAGAACTGTATCCATGCACTTCACCTGCCTGCACTTAAAAATTAACAAAGACTCTTGACATGAAGAAACTCAGAATCATATTTGGCCTGGTTGGCATCCCCATTTCAGCTAGTTTGAGCTAAACTTTGCACTTAATTCTCATTTCAAGAGGCAGGGCACAGAACTAAAGCTGCTTTAGTGGCCCTGATGGATGATCTCCTCCTGTCAATGGATAGAGGACAGACATCCATTCTCAACCTCCTGGACCTCTCTGTGGCATTTGACACTGTTGATCATGATACTGTTGTCTCACCTGAGAGAGGGGACACGAAGTCCAGGTTAATGCACTGAAATGTTTTCAGTCCTTCCTGGAAGGATGCACCCAAAGAGTAGTGAGGGAAACTGCACCTCCACCTCTAGACCCTCACTTGTGGGGTTCCACAAAGATCAGTTGTCTCTGATCCTTTCCAAAATCTACATGCAACCACTAGGTGAACTGGTCACATGACACAGACTCAAGTGCCAGCAATATTCAGATGACACACCGCTCCGCCTGTCCTTTACCACATACAACCACACCACTACCAATAAGATGGACCAGTGCTTGAATGAGATCAGCTCATGAATGAGAACAGCTGGCTGAAGCTGAACCCAAGCAAAACAGAGGTGATGCTGGTGGGCAGAGGATGGTATTTTGAGGAGTTTGCAGCCCCAATGCAGTCTCCGTTGACTGAAAGTTCACATCCGCAGTTGGTCAGTTCAGTCCATAGTCTAGGAGTACTCTTGGATTTCTCACCGACGCTGAGCTCTCACATCACAACGATTGTGAGTAATGCTTTCTAGCATCTCCAGTTGGCTAGGAGACATCCTGGCAGAGTAACACCTGGCCTCCATTATTCCTGCCTTCATCATATCTTGGCTGGACTACAGCCATGTGATATACCTGGGCAGGAAACAGCAGCACTTAGGAAATTCCCACTAGTACAAAGTGCTGCAGTGCATCTCCTCAGCAACACAGGCTACCATGAGCACATCATACTTGTCCTCCTCTCTCTACACTGGCTTCCCATAGCATTTTGAATCAAATTCAAGGTCTCAGTCCTTATTTTCAAAGCACTCCATGGCCTGGGCCCATGATACCTAAAAGATCATCTGAAGGTCTAGGACAAAGATTGTGGTTAATAACCACGCTTCTCTGGCACAATGGAACTCTCAACAATAAAGGTAAAGCTCACCTGAGTAGGAGACAGAACCTGGTCCCAGACTGTGGAATGAAGTTCCCCAGGAACTAAGCACCATCACAAACTTTTCCACTTCAAGTGCAAGGGGCATTTCTTTCACCTTGCCTTTTCTAACATCAACACGTAGGAACAGTTACATTTATTTAATAAATAAATAAAAATCCCACCAAAACAAGACGCTCCACTGTACATACCTTTTCCTTTGAGGGGTAGATCAGAAACCAAACAACATGTGACAGATGTATACTCATGTTACTCACTGTACTATTGGAAGACACTCAGATACTACGGTAATGAGAGCAGCATAAGATATATATAATAGACTAGAAAGGTATTTAGACCTCTAACTCGGGAGTTATGTACCTAAATACTTTTGAGGATCCTGACTAGAGAAATTAAATGATCTGACTAAGGTCACACAGGGAGTCAGTGGCAGAGATGGGAATTAATCGCAGGGGTCTTGGAATGTCCACAACTAGCATGATGGCCGGGATTGTTACTATTTTGCTTTTCTTTTAGGGCTAATTTTTAGGTATAAAGCAAAATAGAGTCCCAAGTCCTTGTTTTAGCCCTAAAAGAAAAAGTATTTCTAATGGAATCTGCACCTCAAAGGTTTGGTCATACCACTGAACAACTTCAAACTCTTGGGCCCAGTTTTCACCTTAGATATGTGCACAGAATGACATGGAGTTTAGGATGCACCTGTATCTGAGGGCTGAATTTGACCTGTGACTTGTAAGCCGCTTAAAATGTTCTGAAATGTTTTCAACCTACCCCTAGATCCTACATCTTATCTTTTAAGGTGTGCACAGTGGATCTTGACTCTAATATGCCCCTAACAGTGCAGAACTGCTAAAGGGAGTTCCTTCCATTTCAGTTGAGCTGTGTGGTGCTGAGCTGCGGGGAGAACTGTACCTAAACATTTTGTAGGCATGTAGCAGCTTAAATGCGCGTAAAGCATGAACATTCTCTGTGCATGGTTTGTTTCTTTGAGAACATTAGTACTTAAGACAGCCCTAGAGCTAAGACAGCCTCTGAAATAACATGTAGTGATGTGACATAGATTTAGGCATGAGTTGAAAACACACACACACACTCACCCAACAGCTCTCTCTTTGATTTTCATGTGGAAATTTCTCACAAGTTCAAATGATTCCCTAATTTTTTTTTTTTTTTTTTGGGGGGGGGGGGGGGGGGGCTATTCATGTCTGAACCAGACACTCTCAGGAGGCTCATTTGCTTGCTTGATAAACCGGAAAAGAACAGTGTGTTCATACAAGTATTTTAATACAGGAAATATGAGTCTAGTCAGTATCTTTCCAACTACATATGGGGGGGGGGGGGTTGAAATGCTACTTAATGTCTTTTAAAGTACTATTTAAATAGCTGCACAGAAACACCATCCAATCACGTCTCCCCTCTTTATAACATGCCAAGTATTTTGTTTGAATCACATTTTATGAAGAAAACAAACAAAATTAGAAGAGAGAACAACAACAACAAAATGTCATTTAGAAGATATAGTACACAAACATTTTAATAGTCACTTCTCATCTGGCTTCATGATGTAACAGATATTATATAAAATTAAGCTATTATGGAGCACACATTAGGGTATGGCTCAGAGCTGGGCTTCTAAATTCCCTGAGGGCAGGCATGAATTCCATAGGGAGTGATACTTTGTTGGTTAAGCATTCCAGAAGCAACCAAGGGGTGCAATCAGAAAACAAAACCCACCCCGCAATAAACAAATTTGCAATGAGCTTTGAGGAAATGACAGACTGATGGTAAAGTGCAGGCCCCAGGAAATGTTTGAATGCTCTCAGATGCTGTGTTAAACTCTCATTTGATGGGAATCTGGAACAATTTTTTTAAAATGGTAAAATTCAGGGCATTCTAGAATTAAATCCTGCACTTCTCAACAAAGCGAACGGAAAGCATGACACTACTGGCCAAACAGGCATTAAATACCTTCCCTGCCCTTTTGTTTCTGAAAAGAAAAATAAAATATCTAAGCAGCATATTGATAGTATGATGCATCAAGAGGATTTCTGAACAAAGGCCCAGTACTGTTATATATGGATTGGAAAGTGTGGTCTATTACACAACACTAGGCTAAGACACATGAACAAAAGTGGGCACTTAACTTTTTGTGCGTCCAAGTTTTTGTTCACAAAACACTAACTTTGAGGGCTAGAGAAAATGACTTACAATGAGAGATTTAAGGATTTCAATCTGTTTAGCTTCTCTAAAAGATTGAGAATAAAATAAATGGAATGACTGTACCTTCATGGGGAGAAAACAACAGGTACTAAAAGGCTCTTTAATCTAGCAGAGAAAAGCATAATAAAAACAATGGGCTAGAAGGCAAAGCCGGACAAATTCAAATTAGAAATAAGGTACAATTTTTTTTTATTTTTTTTTTTTAACAGTGAGGGTGATTAACCATTGGAAGAAACTGCCAGCAGGGAGTGGTGGATTCTCCATGTCTTGATGTCTTCAAAATGAGGCTGAATGCCTTTCTGGAAAATATGCTCTGGCCAAACACAAGTTATTGGGATCAATACAGGGTAACTGGGTGAAATGTTTATGTCCTATGATAGGAGGTCAGACTAGATGATTTAGTGGTCCCTTCTGGCCTTAAACTGTGTAAATCTATGAGTCAATTATTTTGCCACCGTATCTCGAATGTGTAACAGCAACAATATTAATTTAACTTACATATACAGATTTGCTAGAATCCAAAAAAGACACAAATATAGTGAAAGAAAGGCCCTAATTCACACTTAAGTCCCACTGAAGTCAATAGAAGTTAATTGCATGTGTTTAAGTGCTTTCCTGAATCAGTTGTATGCCATGGATCAGTATCAGATAGCTTTATCCAAAGTCCCATGAAGTCAATGGAAGTCTTTCACCGAAATCAAGTCATGCCACTTTGCCAGGAGACAGCAGTCTCTTCCACCTTTGTTTCACTTTTTTCATTTCCTTATTTATTTTGTAATTATTTTAAAACCTTCCCTCTGCCTCCTCCAAAACTCAAGCTTGACGTTCAGAAATGGGGGAAATTACTTAGCACACTGGCATGTACTTTATTATAAGAGGAGCTGGTAGCATGGCCTATTATTAAAGTTGCCCAGCACATGACATTATAAAACTCTGTTTTCAGTTGCTAACCACTTTGCAAACTGGTTGGGGTGAAATTTTCCACTCTGGGTGTCTGCCTCAGGCTGAATTTTTAAAATATTTTTAAATTTCAGCCACAATGGGTCAGCCATTTCCGAGAACAATGGAAAAAATACAATGTTTTGCCCCATGTTAAAAAAATTCCGGCACCCTTTTAAACCGTTCTAGCATACCCTCATTCTTTGGAAATGAAATTTGACTGGCGGGGGGGAAAGTGGCCTTTTTGCCAGGGGGGTGCATTTTGCTGTCCCTGTGGAAATCCATCCGAATTTGGTCAAGTTATAAGCCTTTGAAAAAATCAGTTTGAACATGGTCAGTTGAGACTTTCCCTGTAATGGCTGATCTGGGCCAGGTGGAATCAGGCACTGGAACTGAGAGCAGGGAGTCTCTCACTCCTGTGCTCTCAGGGACCCCTCTGCTGGCACCCAGGCCGCCTGGAGAAGGAAGCTGCCTGAATTGAATGCAGAGGGGACAAAAGCCAGACTGGGGAGAGAAATAGGAAAAAAAATAATATGCAATTATGTAATTAGACTGTCTTAGTTACAACACATATGCACAAGTGGGCCGAATTAAGGTTGCACAGGAAGCCTTAATTCTGGCATTTCCTAACATTGGAGTGCTCAACTTTGCAACCTCAATAATGTTCTTTCAACATAGTTATTTTGTGTTCCATATGTATAAATACCTGCCCAACCCAAACAGTGTGAAGTACTAAGACTGAAATCTCCAAAGTAATATCATTCTGCCATCCCTTTCCCCCAGACTTACAGCTGTCTCCCTGGCAGACATCGTACAGCACAAAGAAAGAACAGGAATAAACACAACACTAACCTAGAAGTTGTCTTTCACCTTGGGTGTTTTCTCTCTCTCTTTCTCTTTCTTTACTTCTTTCTTCCACCCCCTCTGTTTCTAGTTCCTCGCAGATGGAGGTTCGTTCTTTCCTTTGTATTTACTCTCTGGTCTCTCTCCTCTTTTTCTGCATCTTTCCTCTTCTCAGAGTTAGAAAAATGAAACACTTTTCCTCATTTCCTTTATTTTTCACATGTATCTCCATTCCCGCTTGTCTCACTCTTTGCAGTCCCTTTCCAATTGCCCCTCAGCTCTGTGACCTATTTCCTGTCTTCTGTTACTCTTCCACCATGACCTTTCACCTCTGTCCTCCCATTCTATTGTTCATTTATTCCCTGCTGGTTTGGGGCCTGCTCTCTCATTTCCATTTCCTCTACCCACTTTTCTCCTGTGCTTCAGTCCCCTGTTCCACCGCCCTCCTCCCCACACTTTTCTTTCTCCCCCTTGCTGGTCTGTTATCAAGTCCCCACCCTTGTGCCCATCTCCTCCCCCCAACTGCCCTCCATGTTTCCCATCACTCTTCTCTTCCCCACTACTTCACATGGATCCCATTCATCTTTTCTCCTCCCCTCACACCCTCTGCATATACCTACCTCTTGTTATGTTCCCCTCTCTCTCGGGAAAGAGTGAGTACAGACGAAGACTCATCTTTGTGCACTGCCCTCTGCCTCCTCTGCTTCTGTGCTCTGTGCAGCATGAGACGAGTCCTGACATGGGCAGGAGAAGAGAAGCCAGTTGAGGAAACGCCATGAAACTAGAAGAGTAATCCCACCACTACCTGGCAGTAGCAATAAAGCAGGAGTGGAATCCATGCCTCCATCAAGGCCTGTCACCTCCAGCCCCATGCCAACCCTCCTCTGAACAGGACCTGACAACATGGGTGCACGAGGGTGGTTCCCTTGTTCAACTGCACGTGTTGCCTGGGAGTAAGACTGGCTATGGTACAGCCACACATCTGCTAATGGCAGCTCATAAAGAAAAAAGAAACCTCCTTCAGTTTAAAGTTCGCTTTTTTCCCCCCCCCCCCTTCTGCTTCAAAAGAAAGGCAGGTTTCAGGCGGACTCTGGAGCACCCTCCGCTTTAGTATGTGCCATTTACTTCAGTAAGGCTGATTAAGTCGTGCATTTACAAGTAGGCTTTCCATCAGAGCTAATTCAAAGCAGATGTGCTGGGTTCCACAGCCAGGGAGGCATCCATCTGAGAGTTGTGAGGGTCTCTGTAAGAGCACTGTTTTTACTGCACTTTATAGCACACTGGGAGGAGGTTAATTGGTGTAAACGTTTAATTTCAAATAAGGATCCCCTTTTAAAGTTGTATATATGCAGATACTTTTTATGGAGCCTTATATTACAAAGTCAAAGCGAGGGCTGAAGGGGAAAAATAATCACCCCAAAAGATTTCAGGATCAAAGAAATCCAACTTGTCAAATGCTAAGATATTTTTATGAGGAAACAGAACTCACATTTTCTCCAGAAGACACAAAGAGAAGCAAAGAGTGGAAAAATATTTAACTAGATTCCATGTTATATTAGGTGGGGAGGTGGAAGGGGGAATGCCAATGCTAATATGTTGGTTTCAGAACCTTCTAGCTTGGCTTCTTCTGCCAGAAATATTGGCAAGAGAAGACTCTGTGCAGGGACTATTTATGATAAAAGTAATAGATTTGCACATCTTAACAATAGCAGGAGGATTAAAAACTACCCTTTTGCTCCTTCCCATAGCTTTCAAACATATTTTATTTTTTGCTTGTGAGCCAGCATAACCACTCTTATTCCCTGAAATTATTATCAGCCCTGTCTTAATGTAGTTTATTATCTGTGTTATGTTATATGGATGGATTATGGCCAACTTCATACAGTAAAAACCCCACACATGAGGTCTGCAACTTCCTCAAAAAAATCTTTATTTATTTAGATTTAAATTTTATATTTATTAGTGGTGTTTGCATTTTGTTTTGTTAACACTATTCATCTTATTTTTCTGGCCAGTTTTTGGTGGGAATCCAGCTTATTGTTGTATTTGTTTCCAGGCATGTTCTCTCTCACTCATGTGGGACAATCTCAATCATTACTTGGATTACAGTAGCACCTAGAGCCTCAACCGAGATCAAGGCCCCATTGTGCTTACCACTATCCAAACAACATATTGTTGAAAGATCTTAAAATTTACAGAATCAAGACAGACAATGGAAGGCCTATTACTCCTGTTTTATAAATGGTGAACTGAGGCATTAAGTGATTTGCCCAAGGTCACACAGGAAGTCTGTTGCAGAGCCAGGAATTAAACCCAGGTCTCCTATGTCCCAGTTCAGTGCCTTAACCACAGCACCATAGCTCCTGACAAGCTAGCTTGAAAACAACAAGTGAGATAGATATTAGGAAGACGTCAATTGCACGAGGATTGATCAGTTGAATCTCTCTTCCTAGTGAAGGTTGATCATTTGCTAGTGGAGAAACATTACACAAAAGAAGTCTTCCTTCTTTACTTCCCGCTTTCCCCACCATTTTAGACCCTAGGTGTTGCAGGCCCTTGTCAGACTTTGAAGGCCTCAGGGAGTTTTCTGTATCCCACACATCCCAGAGGTGGAGGGAAGTAGGATATTTACATTGGAGGGTATTCTGAATGCTAGCACAACTGGAGATGTAGGCATGGCACAGAGTTTCCACGTCTATAGGGGAGGCGTATCAAGATGTTGTGGCCACTAGGGGGAGCTCTTGTCCTGGGCGGTAGGGGAAACAGATTGGGAGGGTTTTATACTTTTCTATGGCCCTGTTGCTGAGTTGTTTTTTTCCCTATGACCAAGGGCAGGCATGTAGGATGACTCAAGTTTTAATCCTCAAGCGCTGGACCCAAGACAGTGCACATTCAGTCACCACTAGGAGTAGCTCTACACTGCCATTAAAAACCTGAAGTTGGCCCATGCCAGCTAATGCAACTTGTGGGGTTCAAGCTAAGGGGCCGTTTAATTGCAATGTAAATGTTCGGGCTCAGGTTAGGACCTTGCAAAGTGGGAGGATCCCAGAGCTCAGGCTGCAGCCGAAACCCAAATGTCTACACTGCAATTAAATTGCCCCTTAGCCCAAGTCAGCTGGCACGGGCCACCCCTGGGTGTCTAATTGCAGTGTAGACATACCCTAAAAAGGTACAAGAAAAGTAATTATCTACAGGATAAAATTCACCCTATTACAGAGGATCTGCACAAGATCCACATCAACCCTTTATACAACGCTTTAATAGTACACAGGGACTCAGGTGCACAAGGGGTGAATATTATCTTTAGGCAATAAAAAGCTAACAATCTCATAACATATTTGAATCAGAAGAGGCATAGAACACTGAGCCAAATCAATCCCTGGTGTAACTCCAATGATTTTAAGAAGAGTTACACCAAGGATAAATTTGATTCAATGTGTTTTTAATTCAGAATTGATGCCAAGCTATAACCATTCCCATGTGAAACAGGCAAACGTGTTTCTACCATACACCACTGCAGTCTAGTGAAATGCAGATTTGAGGCTTTTTCTTTTTTATTAAGTCTTGCAAACACATTGATTCCCAGGTGAATAATATAAGAATAAATTATAAGCAGGAAGCGTTGATAAAAATCTACAGGAGACATCCATTTTCAAATAAATCAGCACAGTTCACCCCTTGCCGCCCCAGCTTTTCTCTTTCAATTCCTTCCCCTTTTTAGTAATATCTGTTCCAGTTTCCTCACAAGCTGTTGGCCTCTCTGGCAGTTCTAGCCACAGGCCAGTTTGCTGACCCACAGCTATCTGGGATGCACATTTGTAGAGTCCAGACAACCCCAGGGGAGAACAGAGGGTTGAACCCCAAACAATAAGCAGTTGAATCAACCAATTACATACACAATGTTATTGTACTGCAAAAGTATATCGAGTAAGGTCTTTTATGAATGCTTGTAATGTTCTGAACTTGATATGTATACAGACTGTGATTATGAATTTATGCATTTGTATATATATAAATTGTGCTCATAATGTGTGCAGCAACATTTAGCTCCACCTCACAGTGGAAGGGGCTGGCTCCAAGCACTTAGTATTGTACAAACCAAGAAAAGACAAATGGCCATTAAAGTTAATGGGAAAACATTGAAACAACTTGAAACTGAAAAGAAAGACCCGGTCTTGGAAACAAAGAAAGGACAGAGTTTTCCCCATTTGTGTTATGTATACTGTGTGAAGGCAAAAAATAAACTGCAAACCTTTAAAAAATGGCAGAGGATTGAACTGAAGAGGATCCAGAACTTGAGGGACAGCCTCAAAGGCTGTCTGTGAATGCTGTATCTCCCCTAGAGCTATGGGGCATGCTGGGAAACTGTTCAAAGGTAATAGGTAACTTGTATTAGAAAAGTGAATTTACCTACTATGAAAGTGAAAAGCCTGGAGTTGCATCTTTACATTTATTTTCTGTGTAACTTGTATGTGTTTGCTATTCCTTACTATTTTCTCTTTGAATCTGTGCTTTTTCTATTTAAAAAACCTTTTATTTATTTTTACCCCACTCATGTCTCTGGTGTGTAAACTGTGTAGAATGGGTGTGCCAAAGTGAGCTGGCGCCTGGGGGAAGGTTTCACGCCTTCAAGGGTGGTGAACCAGAGGGGAACAGTCTGAGTAGCTGGTAGTTAAGAACTCAGGGTAGATGAATTTGGGGAGACTTGGGACCAGAAGGGCTGTTGGGGTCACCCTGCAAGGAGTAACTAGGCTGGTGGAAGTTGGGGGTGAGAACTCTATGTTTGTGGGCTAATGACTCTATGTTTGTGGGCTGAGCCACAGCAGTAGAGCCCTAACACAGCCAGCATTACAAGCCAGGCAGTGACAGAACCCCTTACTGGTCTGGGAGATCCCCCAAAACCTCACATTGTTAAAATGGGGAGCAATTTTCAAAGGCACAAAGGGCAGTCAAGCACCCCATCCCCCCGGAAAGACAATGGGATTTGGACATTTTACTCCCATTTATGCCTTTTAAAAACCACCCCTGATACTGGAAAAATTCCATAAACTCCATTTTATGTCCCTCGCTTCCATTTTAGAATAAGGAGTCATTTCACCATTGAAAAATTGCAGGCTGTATATTAATTGGACATTGTGGAGCACGATTACTACAAGTAGAATGAGCACAAGTACGGCCATGAAGTATCTCTGGGCTGAGCATGCCCAGTAGAAATTTAGAATGGTGAACAACTAAAGATTACTATAGGCCTAAAGGTTACTCAGAGTCACATAGCAGAAGCTATAGGTCACTAGAAGTTGTGGAGTAGAAGCTAAAAGTTATTGGAGGTTGTGACGGGATCCCCGGGGTGGAGCCTGGGATTGTGGGACTGCTGTACCCTCTGAACTCTCTCCAGCATGGGCTGTGTCTCACCATGCTTTTGCTAGTGACCAGCAGCAAACTTCTCCAGGAGCTGTGATCACTCAGCACAACAGCATGTGGAGCCCCCACACCCAGCTAGATTGCATGAATGCTCCCAGAGCCACTCATGAATCACACAGAGAAAGGCACCAGAGCCAAATCCCCCCAGCTCCCAGCACTGTACCTCAGGAATATACCGTCTTGAGCAGTGCAATTTTATTAATTGATTCACCACTTCATCAAAGGAAAGTGGATGCATACGAGTGGATGAATTAGTCTTTGCAAAACCTGAGCACATTTACCACACACTTCATACAAATTCACTGGTAAAGATAAAAAGTTAAACAAATTTATTGACTACAAAGACTAGATTTTAAGTGATATTAAGTGATAGGCAAAAAGTGAGTTAGTTACCAAAAGAAATAAAATATAAGCACAAATATAAGTCTAAACTCTCAACTGTATTAGACTGGGCAACAACTAGACTAAGCAGTTTTTCTCACCCCACTGGACATTGCAGTTCATAGTACACAGATTTCACCCTTGAAATCTGGGTCAGTCCCCTCAGTTGGAGTCTTCAGAGCGTCCTTGTTGCTTGCAGCAAAGATAGGTGAAGGAGAAAGACCCAACATGGGCCCTGTGTTCAGTTTTATATCCTCAGTCCATGTGTTTGGAAAATACAAGTCCAGGCATGTCTGGTGGACATTGTTGAGTCTCCAGGCAAGGTTGAGCAATTCCTCTAGTGTGGCCTCATGCAGGTGAGTCATTGCATCATAGCTCCCTTGCTGGACAATGGCTGCTGATGGGTTGATTGACACCCCACCGGGGTGTTGGTTACTTTCCTTGCTGTTGCCTCTGGGGAGCTAATATCTGGCTGATTCCCCAACTTACAGCATGTTTTAGTGACAACCATACAACACAATTCTCATATGTATTAATGATATACATATATTGATAGAGAAATGACTTTCAGCAGATCATAATCTTTTCCCTGATACATATAAAGTATGCCTTGTAAGGTCAGATCACAATCATATATAAATGAGGAATATGGGGGTTACAGGGTGCTCCCCCAAGGTACAGAATGTCACAGAGGTTACAAACTGCTGGGCATGCACAGAGTAAAAATAGGCTAAAGGTAACTTGAGGCTAAAGGGTCAGATCTGGAGCATGCTCAGTAAAGATGTGACGAAGTGGGGATTTTCCCTTGTTATGTTGTATGTGAGCCTATGTGAGTCTTACCGTTTTGCATGAATGCTGTGTGTGCCTCAGTTTCCCTGTGTATTGCACCAGTGTCTAGGTGATGGGAATAAGGGTTTGTGACTTTTGCAGGGGCTGCTCCAGCTGAATGCTCTGAAGTCAGACCCAGGAAGGTCGAAGCTGTGTAAGCTTCTTTCCCTGGAGACAGTCTGCTCAGAGAGAGGAGGCTCCCCCAGAGTCCTGGCTGGCTTCATATGGAATAGTTCCAGAGCATCACCCCGGTGACTCTGTGACAAAAGTTCTCGCTGCCGATAGAATAGTATATAAGGCAGGCAAATGAGCTAGTAGAGAGACAGATAGGAAGGCTGACCGAGCAGAGAGAAGAGCAGCTAGAAGGAGTGAGTGACGACCGTGAGGGGTTCTGAGGAGAGAGTGACGGTTTAGTGTCCTGAGGAGAGCACTGATGAAGAGAACAGCCGTTTCAGCGGCAGCTAGAGACGTGGTCACCAACCAACTCCCTTCCCCAGCCTCGAGCCCCCTCCTGCACCCAAACTCCCTCCCAGAGCTTGCACCCCTCACTCCTGCACCCCAACCCCAGGCTCAGCCCGGAGGCCCCCTCCCACACGCCAAACCCCTTGGCCCCAGCCCAGAGCCTGCACCCCAACCCCCTGCCCCAGCCAGATGAAAGTGAGTAGGAGTGGGAGAGAGCGAGCAATGGCGGAAGGGGGAATGGAGTGAGCAAGGTGGGGCCTCAGGGAAGGGGTGGGAACTCGGTGAAGGGGTGGGGCAGACCTTGGGTTAATTTTATATTCAAAGTGATCTTGTGCGTAAAAAGATTGGAGACCACTGAACTAGAGCAGCTGTAGCACTTTCACACCAGCAGCACTCATAACCTCTACAGCAGCGATATAAACAACCAATAGCGAGTGTGTGTGTGTGAGAGTGTGTGAGAGAGAGAGAGAATGTTTATTAATTGTAATTTGCCCATGTGAACCTTGAAGTACAAAGTAAGAACTCCTGTCAGACTGGCCACCTGTAATGGATTAGCATCATTTGAATTGTACATTATTGCAGTTCAGATGCTCTTTAATTTGCAATAAGAGATTTATGTCTGATTTTTGCTTTTAGATTATACTGTAGTAAGGATTATTAGTTACATTAATTAAAAAAAAAACCTTTGCTTTGGAAAAGAATACTTCCTGTGTCAATCATTTTTTCGGACGGTTATATCAGTGTCCTTTAGTATGTTTCCTTCACTGCCCTGGAAACCCATACCTCAGGAGGGATAGATTAAGGGGGCAATAGGCAGGTTTTTCTATGGGTACCTCAATCCATTTTTCAGGGTAACACCCCCACAGAGAATGCTTCTAAAATACTTATAGTGAGGACCACAACTTCCTTCAGCCACCGGAGCACACAAGCTGTGAGACATTCCCCAAAATAACACAGAAATTTGAGGTAAAACTTTCTAAAAGACCTAATTGACAAACTCGTACAGATAGACAGACAGACATCATCTTCCTTTTCAAATGCAAACAGATGGACATCACACCAAAAGGACTGAAGGTAAAAAATCCACTACAATCTACATACCACACAGACTATGCTGACAGACTGTGGCACACACTCTCAAAGAAACTGCGGAACCACCTGATCAACATCCTCTACAGCAAACAGGGAAAGATTAAGAATGAGCTCTCAAAACTGGATACTCTCATAAAAAACCAACCTTCCACACAAACTTCCTCATGGCTGGACTTTACAAAAACTAGACAAGCCATTTACAACACACACTTTGCTTCTCTACAAAGGAAAAAGGACACTAAACTATAAGCTACTACATGCCACAAGGGGCCACAACAGTGGTTCCCTTAACCCACCCAGCAACATTGTTAATCTATCCAACTATACTCTTAGCCCAGCAGAAGAATGTCCTACCTCAGGGCCTCTCCTTCTGCCCCTCCACCCCCACGAACATGATACAGTTTTGTGGTGACCTAGAATCCTATTTTCGACGTCTCCGACTCAAGGAATATTTCCAACACACCTCTGAACAGCATACTAACTCACAGAGACCTTCCTACCAACACTACAACACCACCCTATACCGGAAACCTACTGACCACTATACTTACCTACATGCCTCCAGCTTTCATCCAGACCACACCACACGATCCATTGTCTTGAGCCAAGCTCTACAATACAACCACATTTGCTCCAACCCCTCAGACAGAGACAAACACCTACAAGATCTCTATCAAGCATTCTTACAACTACAGTGCCCACCTGCTGAAGTGAAGAAACAGATTGACAGAGCCAGAAGTCACCTACTACAGGACAGGCCCAACAAAGAAAATAACAGAATGCCACTAGCCGTCACCTTCAGCCCCCAACTAAAACCTCTCCAGTGCATCATCAAGGATCTACAACCTATCCTGAAGGACGATCCCTCACTCTCACAGATCTTGGGAGACAGGCAAGTCTTTGCGTACAGACAGCCCCCCAACCTGAAGCAAATACTCACCAGCAACCACACACCAAAAACACTAACCCAGGAACCTATCCTTGCAACAAAGCCCATTGCCAACTCTGTCCACATATCTATTCAAGGGACACCATCATAGGACCTAATCACATCAGCCACATTATCAGAGGCTCGTTCACCTGTACATCTACCAATGTGATATATACCATGTGCCAGCAATGCCCCTCTGCCATGTACATTGGCCAAACTGGACAGTCTCCACGTAAAAGAATAAATGGACGCAAATCAGATGTCAAGAATTATAACATTCAAAAACCAGTTGGAGAACACTTCAATCTCCTGGTCACTCGATTACAAACCTAAAAGTCGCAATATTACAACAAAAAAACCTTCAAAAACAGACTCCAATGAGAGACTACTGAATTGGAATTAATTTGCAAACTGGACACCATTAAATTAGGCGTGAATAAAGACTGGGAGTGGATGGGTCATTGCACAAAGTAAAACTATTTCCCCATGCTTATTCCCCCTGCCGCCTCCCCCGCCACTGTTACTCTCACCTTCTTGTCAACTGTTGGAAATGGGTCATCCTGATTATCACTACAAAAGGTTTTTTTATCCTGCTGATAATAGCTCACCTTAATTGATCACTCTCATTATAGTGTGTATGGCAATACCCATTTTTTCATGTTCTCTGTGTATATATATATCTTCCTACTGTATTTTCCACTGCATTCATCAGATGAAGTGCGTTTTAACCCACGAAAGCTTATACTCAAATAAATGTGTTACTCTCTAAGGTGCCACAAGTACTCCTCGTTCTTTTAATTGACATAAGCTCCCAAGTTCCATTGACTTTTAATGGGACTTAGGCTCCTTAAAACTTAAGGCTCAGAGCCTGAAAGGTATAGAAGCGCCTAGCTGCTATTAAAATCAATACGAAGTAGGTGCCTAAATACCTTTGCAGATCTGAGCCTAAGTCACTTTAGAAAATGGGATTTGGGTCCTTTTGAAAACTTGACCCTTGTTCTTCATCTTTTCTGATGTCCCCCAGGTACATGTAGTGTAAATCTTCTCCTAAAGAACCCTAATAGTGGCTATTTACTGAGACCATCTGAAAGGTCTAAACAAATTATAGTGGACAAAGTGACAAACCATGGAAAATTCTCCTTCTCTTTTAATACTATGCTGGCATGGGAATTTATGTTAGCTTAGCACTGACATTTTTTTAAACATCTTCAAGATTGGATTGTCACACAGAGGGCATAGGAGGAGCCTGAGTTAATACAAATGGAGGCTGTGACAGGTCTGAAAGTGTGAAAAGTGTGAAGAGGTGACTATGGGCCAGATGCTCCTCCCAGAACTTCTCCTGTTCCACTGCTCAGGTGGCACAGAGAAGCTGGCCAAAGCTGGCCCTCTAAGAATTCCTCTGGCAGAGGTGGGAGACCACACACTGAGCTGGCTTCTAATTGCTCGACTCCCCACTAACAAGGCATAGTGTTGAGTGGGAGGGCCAACACTGCCAATTCTCACATGGCATATGGCCCTGTGGGGACCAAAGCCAGCTGGCATAAATTAGAGCAGCCCCAAGGCTGTTTTACTTAAACCAGGGCCAGGGCTGGCACAGATCCACCCACAGAATGAAGGAGCCACAACCAGCTCTTTGAGAGCCTCACTCTCTCTGGAGCAGGTCTTGAGAGAATCTGGCCCTGAAAGTTTAACTTGCTTTTTTCAGGCAGCGACATCCTTTTTATTTGCTTCCCTTTCCTTAACCCTGACCCACAGTACTTACTCCTGAATTCAAAGGGAGTTCTGCCTGCCCAGAGATAGCAAGATTATTGGGCATTGTGTCATGGTCTCATGAGGGTAAGTCTCCGGATTGGAGAATAGGATTTAGTACATGGCAGGATATTGATTTTAAATAACTTGAGTCTTATAATGCATCTTACTTAAATTATGCAAATAATCAGATTCCTCCTTGCCACAACCAAATACAGCCATATGTTTTATTCCTATTTTCCCCCCTTTCAAAATGCGTGGTTGAATTTGCTGCTCATAAAAGCAGGAGACTAAATGCAAATCCTTCCCTTGGACAGTCATGTAGCTCCTAGCATTTGGTTTTAAGATTTAGACTAGTGCCAAGCAAACACTGTGCAAATTACCCCATTCCGCTCTGCCAATGCATCATTCTCATTCCTGACTTACAGCAGTAGCAGGTCTCAAAAGTAATACTTTAATTTTATAACACATAATGTAAATGCACCAGAACTACTAATAAAGAAAGTGTGTGCTAGATTCTCAGATGGTGTATATCATGGAGCTATGCCAATTTACACCAGCTGAGGATCAGACTCAGTATATTTTTCTGCAATCTTGTTTCCAGCAGTGTCAGAGATATTCACAAAAAGTTAACATCAGCCAGTTGTGAGAGCAAAACTGAAAATCTAATATAGCCACAGTCACAGTGAACATTTTGGTTTTTCCATTAGCCAATATTCTCAGGTTACCAGAAAGGAATTCATTGTGGTTCTTTGTATTCTGTGCTAGCAAAACAAGAGATTAAATGACCTTAGTGTAAGTCATCAGGATGGAAGCTACAATGCTTGACTGCAGTGTGTTAGTGCCTACCAAATTCAGAGCTGATTAGGTTTATATTTTGCAGTTCCTGGCAACAGTGCTGAAGCCCAGGAAAGTCATTCTCTTCAGTGCAATAGCCACACACACACAACTATCAAACTCAAAACAACTTTGTCAATCTGCAGATGCCCTTACTTACATACAGACTTATGAGACACCCACCACATTCCCAGTGGAGGTCCAGAAATCATTCTGTGCTTTGAGTTGACGTACATTTTTCCATATCAGATCAAGAAGTCTGATCCCTGTTAGACTGCAATGTAGCTGTGGAGCAGAAGGGGTAAAGCTCTGTCTGAAATGGAGGAAATGATGATGTAATCTTGAACAGTTAAAGACTGAAAGGATTAAAAGATTTGGAGTAGGATTTGGAAAGTCTCTGGTGTCGCATTCAGAGGAGGTATATTGGCTTCATCACCATCTGGACAGAAATTTTCCTATTGACTGGATCAAGGCTGCTGATATAGCTGTGCTTCCCACTAGCACCACCATACTTAACACTCTGTCATCATTTCCAGCAGAAAGCCTTTTCTTCAAGGGGTTAGAACACCACAGTGAATATTTGTGGCAGGGTGAAACTTGCCTTTAAGGTCTGGGCCCCAGTCCTGAGGGCAGTGGGGGAAGGGTTGGGAGAATGAGCCTTGGATGTCAGTAGGAGAGCACTTCAATCTCCCTGGACACTCAACAACAGACTTAAAAGTGGCAATTCTTCAACAAAAAAACTTCAGAAACAGACTTCAACAAGAAACTGCAGAGCTGGAATTAATTTGCAAACTGGATACCATCAAATAAGGCCTGAATAAAGATTGGGAGTGGATGGGTCACTACACAAAGTAATTTTCCCTTTGCTGATACTCACCCCTTCTTGTCAACTGTTGAGAATAGGCCACTTCCACCTTAACTGAATTGGCCTCGTTAGCACTGACCCCCCACTTGGTAAGGCAACTCCCATCTTTTCATGTGCTGTAATATTTATACTGATTAATGTATTTTTCATTCCACGCATCTGATGAAGTGGGTTTTAGCCCACAAAAACTTATGCCCAAATAAATTTGTTAGTCTCTAAGGTGCCACAAGGACCCCTCATTGTTTTTGCTGATACAGACTAACACAGCTACCACTCTGAAACCTTTCATTTCATAGTAACTTTACCATTACCTCATTTTATAAAATGAAAACATTCTAGATGTTATGAACAACCCTGGACCATGGTTTTCGATCGATCCACTCTGCCACTAGGAACTGGGACAGACTCATGCAAAGTAGATCTAAGAGGGGAGTTGCTGCCAAAGTTGCTGAAGTTCAGGTTCATATTGGACAGTCCCATGCCACAGATGATGTTGCATGGGTCATACTCTGCTTCTGCCCGTATAGTAGTGTCTTACAGAATTTAACGGGGGTGAACCCAATGGCATTCCAGTGAAATTACTCTGAATACCTATACCACCCTCAAACCAGTGTCACCCTTTTTTTACATGAGCAGTTAGCCAACATTCAGGGTCTTGTGGGTTGTTTCTGTTAGGAGGATAAATTTATGATGGAGTCAGGTACATAAAGTCCTGTTTCCTTAAACACAAGGAATCAAACAGCATGGGATAATTCCTTTAATCACAGTCCTAAGCCTCTTTCCAGCAAGCACTTTACCCAAAAGTGTGCTCTCTCTCTCTCAACTTTTCTCAGGGTCATGCTACAAGTGCAACTCTGGCTGGGTCTGGGCTTCCTTGTCCCCTTCTCTGTTGGCTTTGGTGATTCTGCTGCTTCTCTTACTTTTACATACACACACACCCCCAGACCACAGGAAAACGCCTTTGAGCACCTGGTTCAGCCACTCCCCAGGTTTGCGCATGGTCTAGTCCTTGGGCAGTGGTTTTCCATTGTTTCAGCTATCACTAAACAAAGAGCCATTTAATTGTTCCCTCATTTAGCCTGAATGGAAGGCAGCTGTCATTCCCAATAGCTCCAATAAGGTGCTGTGATTGCCCACCTCCCACCATCAATGTCTCAGCTCTGCCCAGTCTCGATGGAGAAAAAATGGTGAGGCGCTGTATGGAGAACGCATCTTTGTCACAACCCTGCCAACCTGAACTTCCACAGCTATAGTCTCAGTTTCTAGGGGCAGCCATGCTGAACTCCTGTCCCCCTGATACCACCTCAGATGGCTCTTATGGATTGTAAATTTTCTGGGGGCAGGGACTATCTTTTTATTCTGTGTTTGCAGAGCACCTAGCACAATGAGATATTAGTCCATGGTTGTGGCTTCTAGGTTCTACAGTAATACAAATAAATAACAATAGAATTTAATAGAGAATGAGATCTTAGAGAGTCTCTAAAATAATTGGTTTTAATCTACCGTATTGAATTCTATAGCAGGGAATAAATTCTCAATCAAATTCTAGAGAATGGTTTAATATAGATTATAAATTAAAAGTAATCATTTTCTGTAACAGTCTATGAGATTCTTCCATAAGGTTGTCCCCAGCTAGCTTTTACACTGGCAGCACTGTATCCTGTCACATCTTGGGTCTAACCTACAGACTGCCAGCTCACGATAGAGCAATAGGGCAATTCATTTGTGTATGAATATCAAAGAAATGCTAAAAGGTCACAGTGACATCAAAAGAATTCATGTGTTAGAATCAATCAAAAGGAGATGTGGATTGTATTTTTTTCCACCTATCAGTATTCTGTTTTCTGCTATCACATTACATGTAGTTACATTATGTATACCCCATACTTAATTAACCCTAGATCAAAGGTGTATTTAATAGATGCTTAAACTTCATGAAAACTAGGGAAGGATTGTTTGGATTGCTGTGACGAAAGGCATTATGTATATATCTGTAATTGGATAGCCTATTGAATGGTTTTGAAGCCTTGGAACTGTAAATGAAGAAACATGCTAACTTCAAAGCACAGATCATTGTGTTTGACGATAGGAAATCCACAGATTCGATGTGCATTTAGTCAACAGAGGAAAAGCCCATGCTGTGATGGAGACACTTGTCAGATTGCTTTCTGTGGAAGACAGCTATACAAATGGATCCAGGGAGTGATCCTGGATCTCTGGACTGACAGGGTGGAATACTGAGCGATTGGACAGAGATCCCTAGAGCTATTCTAGCTAACCTGAGAGATTTATGAAAAACTGGCTGATTACTATCTCTCTGCTATCATACTGGACTTACAAACTTTGACTCACCTGTTCATGTGTTTTACCTGCTTTAACTTCTCAATAACTCAGTTAGTTAGTTTGCTAGAGAACTTGGCTGTCAGCGTAGTCTTTGGTGCGAGATCCAGAGTATCCATTGATCTGGGGTAAGGGACTGAGTAACCTTATGTGAGGTGATTTTGGGGTTTAATAATCTTTCATTACAAAGTCTCGTTTGTCTGGGTGGTAAAGAGGGGCTTGAGAGCATAAGGGGCCTGTCTGCAGCTCCATGGTAAGACTAATATAGAAATCCAGGAGCGCACACTTGTTACTGGCTTAGTGAAATCTAATGATAGAATATACCACCAGTTTGGAGTGTCTGCCCTGTTTTCTAGCAGTCTGACCTGAGACTGGCACACTCAGTTGTAAACCATACCAGACAGCATGACACCTACATCTCCAGCTGCCCTGTGTCATGTAGATACGCCATGGAAGGGGAGTTAAGGCTTCTCTAACCTATGATGCTTTAAGCCTCAGTTCCCAGCTGTCTTTAAGGGCAATGTGTCATAGTCAGGCTGTTTGCATAGTTCTGAAACCAAAAGGGATCATTGTGATCATCTAGTCTCACCTCCTTGTACAGCACAGGGCATAGAACTTCCCCCAAAATAATGCCTAGAGCAGATCTTTTAGGAAACCGTTCAATCTTGATTTGAAAATTGTCTGGGATAGGGAATCCACCACAACCCTTGGTAAACTGGGCCAGTGCTTAATTACCCTCACTGTTAAATATTCATACCTTATTTCCCATCTGAATTTGTCTAGCTTCAACTTCCAGCTGTTGGATCATGTTTTACCTTTCTCAGTTAGGACGAAGAGACCATAAAATATTTGATCTTCATACAGCTATAGAGTTTTGACTGTAATCAAGCCACCCGTTAACCTTCTCAATTTATTTAGCTTAACAAAGCTCTTTGAGTATCACTATATGGCATGTCTGCTAATCCTTGAATCATTCTTGTGGCTCTTCTCTGAACCTTTGCCAAGATGTCAACATTCTTCTTGAATTGTTGGCACCAGAACTGGACACAGTATTCCACCATTGGTCACACCAGGGCCAAATACAGAGGTAAAATAACCTCTCCATTCCTACTCATGATTCCCCTGTTTATGCATCCCAGGATCACATTAGCTCTTTTGGGCACAGCATTACATTGAGAGCTCACGTTCAGCTAATTATTCACTATGTCCCCAAATCTTTTTCAGAGTCACTGCTTCCCAGGACAGACCACCCCATCCTGTAGGCATAGACTTCATTCTTTGTTCCTAGAAGTGGTTAAGCCATTCACCTGAGACAGTTCAGCTCCCTGCTCTGCCTGATGAGAAGGGATTTAAATATGGGTCTCCCACCTCTCAAGTGAGTGCCTGGATCACTGGACTATAGAGTTATTCTCACTTGCTTTCTAGCACAATGCATATTTATACACAGGGGAATAGCTTCAAAAGGAGAGACCAAGACACACCACATCAGAATATCCCAGAGTCCCATGGCCCATATTATTTCAGCATGCAAAGTTCTAGTGCTAGTGAAAACTATGATGGAGGTGAAAGTGGAACTAACTGAATATACAAGAATATTCCAAAAGGTTTGGTTTGGTTCGAGAAATGGGAGGAGGTTTACAGGGATACTAATTAGTTTCTGAATTTGTTCATCCAGCCCTAAATCAGCATTAATCTGAAACTCCATCCTTAAAAATGAAAATGGCAGTGACTTTTACAACAGCCTTAAATGACTTCAGAAACATTTATGAACTCAGAAGCAATTAAATCCCCTGTGAGATATTATTTTAAACAGGACATGCAGCATGTCCTCAGAAAAGACAAAACAGAGCTGTAGCCAGACACACATGGGACACGAAATTATCAAAATTGCTCTTTGGTAAGAAAGTAAATGGTCACATTAGGAGAACATACAAGCTTTAACAAAAAAAACGTAAAATAAAATCAAATCTAAAAGGATCTGCAGAAATCTCATCCTGTCCCTTGTGTTTGTGATTGATCTTCCCACTTGATACATGGCATCCCATTGAAAAAATAGTATCTAATCATGTTTTAAAACTATTTTCTGCCCCACTACACTTTTATCTGCTCCCCCCTTTGTATCCAGACATGGCAGTGGGTGATTGGGTATGGCTGTAAATAGCATATACACATAGGTGCAAGCACCCATGGAAAAAAAGGATCAGGATCCAATTAATCAATTATAAGTCTTTACAGATCCAACAGGTAGTTTACAGCATGATTTTGTAACATAAAATTCTAAACCAAAAAAGTCCCCATTAACAGTAGGAAGGGAAACTATATTATACCCTTGCTAGCAACAGCTACATTTGATTATCATCATGGATGGTGCAGTTTTGATTCTAGTGCAGGGTGGGCTACTTTGAGAGGAAGAAAACCATGCCCAGAGAAGGAAGATTCAGTTTTAAATTCACCCACTTCCTTCACATTTGTAATTTCTCTTCTATCCCTTTGGAACCTTTTCAATTATTATTTTTTTCCAAAATGTTGAACTATTTGTACCTACTTTAAGCTTTCCATTTAGCACCCACCATTATTTATGGTTAATATTTAATCATTATGATATTGATCATCAAAAAAAAGAAAAAACTGGATGGGATTGAAGCAAAGCTCTGACTCACTGGCATGGCGCCTCCTGCTGGTCATCCGGGAATTAGCTCGATTTCAGCCTCAGAGCGCCTCCTGCCGGCCAGTGTCTTCCTACCAGTACCTGCTTCCCATGAATCTCCACCACCTGTAGCACTTCAGGCCCCGCGTCCCTCCCAGACCCCAGTGCCACCCACACTCTGGGTCTCCCCCCTTGGGGAACCCCAACCCCCTATACCCACCTCACCACAGTGGCTACTGCCAGTCGTCATCTAGCCCCTTCTCTCAGGGCTGGGCAGGGGCGGGAAGAGGCGGAGCAGGGGCTGGGGCCCTGGGGAAGAGCTGGAGCAGGGGCTGGAGCTGCGTACTTTGCGTATGGGTAAGCACAGCCCTGCTAGTACCTCCCCTGGCCTTTAGCAGGGCCTCAGCCTGGGGACTCCCCAAGCCAGAGCTCCTCAGCTCTGCCTGCCCTTCCCCAGCTTTGCTCTGCCTCAGGTACGCTGCTTGCTCTCCCAGGGAGCCTGGTCCTCTGCTCTCCTGCTGGAGCAAGAGTCTTTCCCACTCTATCAGTCTTCCCTTTTATCAGGGCCAGCTGTGCCCTAATTGGGTCAGCCACACCTTGGTTGACTACCCAAGCAGCCCCCCTTACCTGCTTTTAACCCCTTTCTGACTGGAGCGGGGTGACCGCCCCACTACAGGGATGAATATATACTGAATGCTGACTAGCCTGGGAACTGGTATGAAATTTCTGAACATGGGCATTTCCTATTCCTGTGGGTAAGTTGGAAGACAATTGTCAACTCAAAACCACTCCTCTCATAGGGTTTGAATAGTAAATGAGGCTTAATATTGAACCCCTAGATACCGAATCCGGCCCTTGTTGCTGCCAACTCTGACGGGCAGAAGGGTTACAATATTAATTTTTTAAATCTTTTCATTTTTATAGATCCATAGATTTTAAGGCTGGAAGGGACCATTATGCTCATTTAGTCTGACCTCTTGCATAACAGGCTAAAGAACCTCATCCAATAATTTGGGTGTCAAAACCTCTCTCTCAAACTTTTTTTAAAGCAGCATTGTCTAGTGGATAGTGCACTGGACTGAGACTCTGGATTCTACTCCTGGCTCTGCCACTGATGCTGGTGTGTCTTGGGAAAGTCACTTCCTCTCTCACCCTTTGCCTGACTGGTCTATTTAAACTGAAAACTTTAGGGCAGGGAGTGTCCCTTTTTGTGTGTTTCTACAGAGCCTACATCAACTGGGCTCTGATCTTGGTTAAAGTGCCTAGACATTAATTTAATTCAACTAATAATAATAAAATTGGTTTCAGAGTAACAGCCGTGTTAGTCTGTATTCACAAAAAGAAAAGGAGTACTTGTGGCACCTCAAAGACTAACCAATTTATTTGAGCATCCGATGAAGTGAGCTGTAGCTCACGAAAGCTTATGCTCAAATAAATTGGTTAGTCTCTAAGGTGCCACAAGTACTCCTTTTCTTTTTGCGAATAATAAAATTAAAATTCTCCCGAAGAATACATCCAATGTACTGCTTGGCATAAACCATCGGGTAGTTTTAGAATATCCTTGGTAGGCTTCACACTTCAATATGAGATACACTGTTCATAGCTTCTACTTGAGAGATCACACCGCTCTGCGGGAGCCCTACGCTCTTGTCCTCTGCGCACAGCTATAGGTGAGGCATAGATAAATGCCCAATACTTCTCTAGACAGAACAATGGTCTTTCATTATTTTAAGGAAAAGTTTATCACAGTCAGTCTGCTGCCAGAACACAGTCATTGCGGTGAGTGAAGACTGGGAAGCGGAAAGTAAGAGGAGATCTTTAGGGTAATTACACTGAATTTGCCCAAAGGTGCAATGCAGGTGGTCCAAGGCCTTAGGCAATGACCTAAGAAAAATTTTTGGAAGCATTCAGCTGCAACCACTGTAGCTGAGCCACCTGCCTTGGAAGCTGAAATCATCCAGATTCCATGTACTCATCTGTTTTTAACAATTTAGGGTAGTTTCACTAAAGGGTTTGAAGCAGGAAAAAGACGGTTGATCCAATAGAAGAGCTTAACCCTGTTCGCCTTAGTGGCTTTTACACATCACCTTAAGACTAACCGCAGGCTGAAGAACCTGCTCACAGATCAGAAGTGCATTCAGCCACTAAACCCAACAGGCATTAAAGAAACAAAAACACATTTTCTTTCCAGAAGGCTGGTGGGGCAGCTAGCTGCTGTCACACCCTCTGAAACAGCTGCCCTGCATGGGTTTAAGCTACTTTTGTTTTTTATTGATTTAGTGAAAAACACCCTGCTTCATTTTTTTATCTCATGGCAGCCAAGCCAGGGAAACAAAGATGTGACCACATGGGGTTTTACAAACAATTACTTTTCAAATTCTATATATATATATATATTTTTGGACCAAATCCTCAGCAAATGTGAATGGACATAGCTGCATTGACTTTCAGAGAGCTACGAGGATTTGCACTAGTGGGAATCAGATGCTTTGCTTATCAGGAAATTCTTCTGCAACAAGAAACAAACATATAACTAGCCTGTACTTAAACGTACAGAAAGGTGCTAAGAAATAATGTTGCTAATTTACAGTACATGCTCCACTGGGTACAAAATCCAGCTACACATCAGATAAAACTAGCGTCTTAACATACGTATTTAAAAATGTAATATTTGGCTTTAACCCCAACAAGCAATTGGGACAATTTTTAATATACAGGTGCTGGGTCAGGTCAATCAAGGCCCTCTATGGGGTGGGACCAAGATACCCCAGAAATTGCCTCTTGATTTGTGCTCAGATGCGTATACCCGTTCCTCTCCTCATAGAACTTGAAGCTACTGTGGCTCAGGGTCAAACTCGTGGGAGCTGGCAGAAGAATATGTGATGGAGGGTCCTCATCTCTGGAACTATCTGCCAGAAGAGAGTCATGTAAGCTCAAGCTTAACAAAAGACCTGACTCAGCTCCTATTAAAATTATTAGATTCTAAAACCTGTATAACTTCTTCCCTCTGCTATAACTAAATGGTGAGGGGGTTGTTTAACAGGCTGCTTTTCCATAGTATCAATCTTGGTCTGGTCCAGTCCAATCTACATTGTGGTTGGACCAGGAGAACACCTCATCATACCCAACCGGAAAGTCTCTTAGATTGTTCTGCTGCCCCTCCTCTAAATGTACAGCACCGGAACAAGGCTAGTAGAAGCTTTGGGACCTCACTTCCATCCTTATACTTGCTTTTATACCAGCATTTACTAGGTCCCCTGGTTCACATTTTGCAGCTGTGGTTCCCTTGTTTACTGTTTGCCAGAAACATTCAACAAACAAACAGGAATCCATCCCCGTTTCAGATCCACAACCACGTTAGCCACTACAATTCCTGCCAAGACCCTACATCTCAAGCACTCCTCATCTTTCCTATACTGGAAAATAGTAATAATATGTAGCTGTTTTCATGTATTCAGGGGCAGAATCCAGAGTAACTTGTTAATGGCAAACCAATTGTCTACAACTTATTTTTTTAAAACCTGAGCCAATTTTTTCAAGGGAATTTTCACAGACTGAATTTATAAGACACTTTTCCTGGCATTCATTACACAGTTATTAGCCATAATTAAATCCAAACCAATTATTACCTCATCCACCATCTCAGCTATCCAGACTTCCTGCTAAGATTCCAGAGGACCAATTTTCCTCATTTTTGGATGGGTACAAATTCCCCAGTCACTGTCTCCATTTGAGACTAATTAGCTGGTTCAGTTTTGGCTCCCCTATTCCTTAGCATTTTTAGCCTGTCTGGTCTAAGAATAGTTAGGTTTGAGCCAATGCCCACTGTTCCTGTGCATTTCACAGATCCTATAATACACTCAATAGCCAAACTCCCATTATCCTGTTTATATTCCCAGACCTAAATAAAAACGGTGGGACTGATCCTTGTACCTCTAAGCTTTGCTCCTTCAGTTTCGTGTCCCCCTATTTCCCAAACTGGATTGTACGGGAGGGATTTCACTAGATACTTGTGATACTCTGTCCTGGCCCATCTTATAACAAACCTTTTTATAGCCAATTTTTTCACAACACCAGCATGTAACTGAGCTGCTTCTCTTAATTTTTCATTATTGCCAATTTGCCTTATTTTACAAGCCAAATTTAACTCTTTCTCTAATTATGCAAAAATACAATAAACCGGATTAGACTCCCCTTTTCCATCATGCATATTAGACCCACATGTACTCACAGGGTTCACAACAATCAGCTTCCATCTTCCTCAGTTGAGTGGCTTCCTCTTCAGATGCACGGCTACAAAGGAAGAGTCGCTATCTGTGGCAAATTACACAGCCTCTTGGAGTGTCTTTGGCCTCCTTTACCTGATCTTGATCTGCAACTCCACAGGCAACTGAGCACCTAATAAACTGATTTGAAATCAATTTATCCTGGTATTTGGATATGCCAGGAACACAGGCCTTCACAGGCTCTCTTCTAGTTCAGGTGGGGTCTCTTTTCCCTCTCCTCTAGCTTAACTGTTCCCTGGCCAACTCAAATTGATGTCTAGCTCCTAACTGCACATCAAGAGCTTGTACCAGATCTGGATAACTCTGTCTCTGTTTAGGGGGTAAGTTCTCCAGCACCATCAGAGCCGGGCTACTTCAGTTGGCTGCTAGAAATCCCCCCCCCCCCCCCCCCCCCCCCCCCCCCAGTGCATCTTCGCAGGTATTCATGTGGGCTATGATGTTGAACTGAGAAAAATAAAAGGAGTACTTGTGGCACTTTCGAGACTAAAAATTTCTCCATGAGGCTAAATTCAGTGCCTTGCATAATGACAGGTTTCAGAGCAGCAGCCGTGTTAGTCTGTATTCGCAAAAAGAAAAGGAGGACTTGTGGCACCTTAAGTCTTAAGCCACATGCAAACTAACCTCAGCATAAAGACACCAGATTAACACATTTAAAAGCATTACCATTGTATACACTCTGCTGTTCTCCCCCTTGAAGGGACAGTGTCACAGCCCGAGAGCAAACAGCAGCATAGCCACAACCCAGTGTGACAGGGTCGGGCCAGATGGCTGCCGGAGAGTAATAGAAGGCAGATATATTAGCCCCAGGCTAAATAGGTCCCTTTTCCCTGGGTAAGGTAACAGGGAAGGTTCCAGAACAAATCAGGAACCTTCTGGAGACAATTAAGACAGGTTGATTAGAACACCTGCAGCCAATCAAGAAGCTACTAGAATCAATTAAGGCAGGCTAATCAGGGCACCTGGGTTTTTAAAAGGAGCTCACTTTAGTTTGTGGTGTGCATGTGAGGAGCTGGGAGCAAGAGGCACTAGGAGCTGAGAGTGAGAACGTGGACTGAGGTGTACAAGCACTGTCAGACACCAGGAAGAAGGTCTTATGGTGAGGATAAAGAAGGTGTTGGGAGGAGGCCATGGGGAAGTAGCCGAGGGAGTTGTAGCTGTCGCACAGCTGTTCCAGGAGGCACTCTAGACAGCTGCATTCCACAGGGCCCTGGGCTGGAACCCAGAGTAGAGGGCGGGCCCAGGTTCCCCCCAAATCCTCCCAACTCCTGGTCAGACACAGGAGTCATCGACCTGGACTGTGGGTTCAGAAAAACAGCCAAGCTGAGGGCTGCCATGAAGCTCCAAGGCGAGCAAATCCGCCAATAAGCACAAGACCCACCAAGGTAGGGCCACCAGTACAAAAGTTTGAGAACCACTGGTGTAGAGGCATTAGATGACAAAGTCTGCAAATATATTGGTTGAACAATATGCCAAGATTAACAGGCTCATATATAAGGATAGAACTGTGGCAAAACATAAAAGATGAAGTATTCAGGAGGGAAGACAGAATTTAAAAATGTGCACACAGATCTGAGTTCCTTGGCTTTAGAAAGATCTCTCTCGTACATGAGTTAGAAGATACAATACAGAAACTAAAACCAAGCAACTCCCTATGGCTCAACCTCATCTATGGCCATATAACAACGCCAGGCTGCTGGACATCATAAATGAATCGTAGAAAAAAGGAATGGTATCTAATCAGTGGACGTTAGGCGTTATTGTTTCTCTTCTTAAGACTATCAAGCATCCCTCTTTTCTGGGCAGCTATTAGCCTGTATCTTTAACCTGTCACCTTTGCAAAATAATGGAAAGAATGGTACAATTCTATGTGGGGTGTGGGGGAGAGGCATTTAAAAGAAGGAAAAACAGAACCTATCCAAATAGCTTAGAGGCCCTTGCACTCAATTATAGACCTACTGGTGTCCTTGTGTCAGTCTGTTGTTGATGGAGTCCAACAAAAGCCACTACAGTCATTAATAGGAGTCATTTGGGATCTCAGTGTGGCATTTGAAAGAGTTCGGCATGATAAGGTCTTAGTGAAACTCGCTAAGATAGGAATCTGTGGTAGAACATACCTTTGGATAAGAGATTTTTCCAACGGTATAAAAAGATAACAGTAAGACTAAATGGCACTTTTTTTTGAAGTCAAGGCCACTCAGGGCTGGAGTTTCTCGGGGCTCAGTTGTAAGTCGTCTGCTTTTCATGCTTTCTCCTCTAGACTATCAGGCCACCTGAAATCTTCTATACACATGTATGCAGAGGATATTGCACTTTGTATCAAGGGTTGTGAAACAGATGTACTAGAGAGTGACCTGAATGAAGACTTGGCAATTCTAAGTAGATGGGTAAATGAACATAAATTCCAGCTGAACACAGGAAAAATGAAGTCCACCTACTTTACCACAGATCATAGGAGGTTCAACGACAGTCCAAAATTCATATTGCAGAAGATGTTCCCATTGAGAGGAACCTGGTGTATACCTTGCAGTGACCTTGGACACTGAACTAAGGTTTGGATCACAAATCAGAAAGATAGCAGCTAAAGCAGAGATTGAATCTTCTACAGTATATTGTCTGGTCCAATGGGGGTTCATGTGTTAGGACATTGAATACTGCTCAATAGTTTGTCCAATACTTAACATGCCTGACTTTTCTGGTCACATAGTACTCCCAGTAATCGTGCTACGATCAACATTGTGCAACCGTCTGTATTTCACCCCATAACTGGAGCTGTGAGATCCATTCCAACAATTTGTGAACAAGAGTCTGATGTTCAAACTGAGAATTGTATAAACGAACAGCTATTTTAGTATGGACATCATCTTTGTTCCGTATCTGAATGTCATCACTGATCAGGTCTGTTCAGATACTGAAAAAAAAAACAACAACAAATCAAAGCTGAAATCATTATTCTGTTTTGAAAGATGTGTGAAGGCTACTGAAGAAATTGAAGCCCTTGATGATGTTTGGGGGATAGAATGTGTGAAGAAGTTTGAATGCCCAGTAATTCTTCCACCTGAACCCATTTGCTTTTAGTAACTCTCTCTTACTCTTCTTTTTGTAACTTTGCTTGAAGGAACATGAACATGGCCACACTAAGCAAAATTGTAGAAAAGACCATCCTACAGAATCATGCACAAGCCAAACAGATTTACAGTTCGTCAGACAAGTCCTTCAAGAATAGTTGTTGTGGTGTCTTCATCCAGTGATCTGTTGGAGAGAGTACAAGAAACAGTGATAGTTCAGAAAAATATCAGGTCAAACTATCTGGCTGAACTGAAAGCTATTCTCACTTCACTGAAAGAAATAGAGCAGAAATAGATGTGGATGTTGTGGTGTTTCTTGACTTGTAGGCAGTGATCCTCGGTTCCTTTTCAAGAAACCAGAATGCTATCAGCAATGCAATTCAGGAGGTGGCTTGGAGGATCTCCAAATGAGGCAATAAATTGACTTTTCAGTGGATTCCATAACACATCGGAGTATGTGGGAGTGAGGTAGCTGATGTCTTGGCCAAAACTGGAAGATTGGCAATTCAGGTTGGAATTTCAGTTGAGGATACTGATGCCCTAGCAAAGAAAATATTAGCTGAAATAAATGGTCAGAAGAGATCCTCTAATTGATATCAAAGCATCTTGGAAAAGAATATCCATTATCATGAGATTGCAGATGGGACACACTGCAGGAATGAATATCAATAGAGTTGGGACCAAGGTATATCCTCTTTGCAAGTAGTGTCAGGAGCAGACTTTAATACCTGTCAATGCTTTTGAACACAATACCAAAAGGAAAGTGAAGCTTTTCAGTTTGGACCTGTTGGATCAAGCTCTTACAAAGGACCCTGTTCTTTTGTCAGATTTGTTCTCTAACTTCATGGTCTGATATGATTATTGCAGGAGAAGACAATGACAAACTACCAAGAAAAGTGGTGGATTTTCCATCCCGTGGAGCCTTCAAATCAAGAGTTGTTGCCTTTCTGGAAGAAATGCTTTAGCCAAACACAAGTTATTGGGTTCGGTACAGCGGTAACTGAGTGAAATTTAATGGCCTGTGTTATACAGGAGGTCAGACTAGATGATCTAATGGTCCCTTCTGGCCTAAAACTCTACGAAAATATGAATTTCCTCTGCATTTTGGGTGGGGCCTGGGTTTCCCATGGAGTCCTCATCTTGAAAGCCTTTTCCGTCTCTTATCCCTGGAGGCCACAGTCAAACTTCAGTACATCACAACCTGTGCACTTTGCTATTTTAATTTCTGTACCTGGCAAGGAACGTGGGACCCCATAAAAACACTGCAGGTGGTGGGAGCCAGTACTCTACTGACTTCTGTAATGGCTTGCCATATATCACTTCATTATAGCCCCTTCAAAACCAGCCTGAACAGAAAGAGAAATATTTTTCCTGACTGTTGCTCCTGAGAGTCAGCCTGGCTCAAGGTTGAAAGGATTTCATGTAAGAAGCCTGCAGAGCTTTTATGGTCATTTGAAATAAGTTGAAAAAGAGAAAAAAGTAGAATGTAAAGTAATAACAGTGTGAAATAGTGTATCAAAGGACCCTGGATATTTCCTGTAATCCTGAATTTGAGCTAATGAGCCTCTCTTAGGCTGGCTTCCAATGCACACCACCATGTATCAGCTGCCTAGTCCTGCCTCTCCCTGGCTTCATGTTATAGGCTCTCTGAGATGGAGGCTAACACAGTGAGCTCTCTAACAGCCATTGATCAGGACATGCAGGAAAAAGAGCACAGACACAGGGATGGATTTAAGAGGCAGGCTGCACTTTATTAACTCAATACTGTGGAAAGGCACTCTGCTCTGTCTCCCTTCTACCAGCCATATAAATGGGTCCAGGGCAGGCTTTCACTATATAATCCAAAATGCCCCCCCCCCCAAGGGGTGCCAAAAAAAGGGACCTCAGTCTGCAAAGGCTTCAGTTCACCCCTTTTCTTAGAGGCCCAAGCTCCATCAGTAAAATCCCAGATCTCTCACTTCTGGGAACTGGCCCTTTTGGCCTTTGAGCTGCACTGGATGTCAGTGGCAAAAAAATCCTGGCAAGGGCTTAAATTAGTAAATGGGGAGGAGCAAGGAGCCAATTAGTTCTCCTCTCCCTCTGGCTAGCTAATGGGAAGCAGACAGCACACAGAGTAGTATGTCCCCCTCCTATCAAATTTTCCACCCATTGAGTTGTGTGGAGGGCATTTTGAAATGACTCACAGACAGGCAGGGAGATTCTTTATATTTAAACCTGTAACGCACAGAAGACAGAACAAAATATCCTTTCCATTTACATAGCTACAGTTGCCACAAGGACTGGCAGCTCAGAGGGAATGAATGGAGGCCTGGAAATTGAGGCAGGAATCCCAGATCTGAGGAATATCTGAATGAAATTCCACACTCATTCATTGTGTCATTAGACTTCCCTCACTTTCACACTTTAACCACAAAAAATTTTCCAACATCAGAGGTGTGTGAAACTGGTGAAAAACTTTCCAAGGATTTTCACACAATTTTTTTGTTTTGGCCATTTCATTGTGGAGGACTCTGTGCCCCTTAAATTTTGGGTTTCCCTGTTGTACAAAATGCAGTTATTTTTGCATCAGAGACATGTGAAATGTTGACAATGCAACACTGCATATTTAAAAGCCCCCTTTTGATCTGTAGGCAACCCCTCTAACTTGAAAATTGGCTAATTTTCACTGGAGAGTGGTATACTTTTGTGCAATAAATCTGAGAAATCAAATATTGCAATAAAATGGATTCTATTTTTGCATTAGTTTAAAAAAAAAAAAAAGCCACCCAACCCTGGCTTAACTTTTAATTGCAAATATTTCTACCACCCCAAGTCCTTGCCATTTCTATTAACAATGCAAGTAACCACCCCACCACAACATAACACTTCCCTTACGCAGAACATTTTCCCTTGGAAACATGAATCAGGGAATGTGCCTTTAATAGCATAAATGTCATTTTAATCTGCTTGCAATGATCCATGGTGAACTTCTATGACGTGCACCATACATCAGTGACAGCCTCTCGGTTTGGTTAGAGCAAAATTCTTCAAAATGACAGCAGCTCACTGAAGAAATCCCTACTCCCCGTTTCCCCCTATTCCCTCACGATAATGTCTCATTGGTGGCTTTTCCTCCCTTCTGCCTGATTTCACTTCATAAACCTGGTCCAGCCCAGTTCCAATGGTTAGAAGTGACCCAGCAGGAAATGTCTAGCTCTTCTCCAATCCAAAAAACAGCAGGCCTGTAGATGCTGTTTGGGAAAGGGGAAAATGAATCCATGCCAAGGTTCCAGGAAGGCGGCTCATGGCCAGGCCATCTCAGACTTTCCATTCCATCTGCAAATGAGACATGACAGGTACAGGTTAGTATTGAGCAGCCGTCTCCAAAATTAAAAGCTTTGTTCCAGATAGTTTTTCCTCACAGATTCTTATGTGTGACTCAAGATATGTTTTTCATAATAAACTCAATCCAAGTACAGTATACATGAGCACACAGAAACATTCTGAAACTGGTTCAACGTTTAGATGGCAGCTAGTTTCTTACACGTGACCTAATAATCAATTGTGAGCCTATATTTGCTAACCTAATGATTGGCAGATATTTAAATGGTACCACTGTACTCCATTTCTGATCTACAGTCTCTACTGAGAAGTGGAATAACTTACACTGATTCACTGTGATCACTGCAATATAATGATGTTACCTGCACTTGCCCTCAACATCTTGAACAACTCACCAAACTTCACTGTCTCAGTTTTCACACCTGCAAAGTGGGGATAATATTTATCCACTTCCCAGGGATGTGGAGAACATAAGTTACTGTCCATGAAAGCACTTTGGAGAAGTGCCTGGTATTATTACTCTGATAAAAGGATCTGTGAGGGCAGCCGTTGGACAGGAGAAGCTGGAAAGTAAGCCAGGAAAATGTGGAAGAAAGGAATCATGGCTTCCTAATGTCATGGTTTCCATTAGGGACGGGATGAATATAAAACTGTAGCATCTTGTGCCATGGGATTTTTATCAGCATGATTCTGTTACACCAAGTTGTACTGGTATATTGGCCTAGAGGATAGAGCACAGGCCTCAAACTCAGGACACCTGTGTTCTATTCCCAGCTTTGCCACTGACTTGCTGGGTGACCTTGGGAAAATCACTTCCCTTCTCCGTGCCTCAGCTTCCCCGTTTAAAATAGGGATAATGTCAATGATACTGACCTCCCTTTGTAAAATGCTTTGAGATCTACTGAAGAAAGGGGCTATACAAGAGTTAGGTATTATTAGTACTCCTTGCCAACTCCGGTGCAACTGAGGGGAGAATCAGGCCCCTATATTTTCACCTAATACCAGTTTCCTCCAAATTCCAGAAGAAAAACTTTGCTCCTTGCCAATAACCCTATCCCATCACACAGTAATGTACTATGCACCATTATACCCTCTGGTTACAAAATAAATTAAAACACCATTAGCAAGACAGCTGAGAAAGCAACGGGAAATCCAACTGGTGAGGAAGCTTTTTTATTCTTGATGTCTATGAAGCTCTCCAAGTTTGGCAGGCTCGTGAGCCCAGTAAAGTTAATGGGAGAAGGAAAATCCATCATGTACAATTGCTAGTTTGGGGCTCACAAAACCCAAATAAATCAAAAGAGGAAGCAGCGAAGCCTCTATCACTAGAAGGTTTGCTTTGTGAATGTTTTATTATTTAATTACAGTTCCTCTTGCTTCCAGTTTTGGTTACTAGGTCTTTAGTATGTTATATATAGAAGGAAGCATAATCACTTAAACCACATGAGCTATTTTGGAGGCATTCCATATTCCCCTTCTACTCCTGTGTTAGGGTTCTTTCCCCTTCACAATCCTTTTACACATTTCCCTTACATTATCTATCGATGGGTTTTATATTGATACAGAGATGTATTATCTGTGCGCTTTCCAAGTGAACTTGCTAGATACCGTTAATGATTGCTTCTTGGAGCAGTTAGTCCTGAAACCCACAAAGAGAAAGGCAATTCTTGATTTAGTCCTAAGTGGTGCACAGGATCTGATCCAAGAGGTAAATATAGTTGAACCGCTAGGTAATAGTGACCATAATGGAATAAATTTAACATTCTTGTAGGGAAGAAAATAGCAAAGAAACCCATCACAGTAGCATTTAACTTCAAAGAGAGGAACTACACAAGAATGAAGAAACTAGTTAAATGGAAATTAAAAGGAAAAAAAATCACAAGAGTGAAATGCTTGCAAGCTGTGAGATGTAGCTCACAAAAGCTTATGCTCAAATAAATTGGATAGTCTCTAAGGTGCCACAAGTCCTCCTTTTCTTTTTGTGAATACAGACTAACACGGCTGCTACTCTGAAACCGGAAACTTTTTAGTGGCTCAAACGCAATGTACACTCCAAATTTAAAAAAAAAACAAAAAAACATACAGCAAGAGGACCCCCCCAAAAATGACACCATGGCTAAACAACACAGTAAAAGAAGTAGTTAGAAACAAAAAAGACATCTTTTAAAAATTGGAAGTCAAATCCTACTGAGAAAAACAGAAAGGTGCATAAACTCTGACAAGTCAAGTGTAAAAGTATAATTAAGCAGGCCAAAAAAGAATGTGAAGAGCAGCTAGCAAAGGACACAAAAACTAACATCAAAAAAACATAAGCACATCTGAAGCAGGAAGCCTGCCAAACAATCAATGGGGCCACTGAATGATTGAGGTGCTAAAGGAGCACTCAAGGAAGGCAAGGCCATTGCAGAGAAGCGAAATGAATTCTTTGCATCTGTCTTCACTGCAGAGGATGTGAGGGAGATTCCCACACCTGAGCCATTCTTTTTAGGTGACAAATCTGAGGAAATGCCCCAGACAGAGTGAGGTGTCAACAGAGGTGGCATTGGAACAAACTGATAAACAAACAGTAATAAATCACCAGGATCAGATGGTATTCACCCAAGAGTACTGAAGGAACACTCATGAAATTGCAGAACTACAAACTGTGATATTTAACTTATCGTTTAAATCAGCTTTTGCACCAGATGACTGGCAGACAGTTAATATAATGCTGATTTTTTAAAAATAGGTTCCAGAGATGATCCTGGCAATTAAAGGCTGGTAAGCCTAACTTCAGTACCAGGCAAGTTGATTGAAATTGTAATAAAGAACAGAATGATCAGACACATAGATGAACATAATATGTTGGGGGAAGAGTCAACACAGCTTTTGTAAAGGGAAATCATGTCTCACCAATCTATCAGAATCCTTTGTGGGGGTCAACAAGCATGTGGACAAGGGTGATCCAGTGAATATAGTGTACCTGGACTCTCAGAAAGCCTTTGACAAGGTCCCTCACCAAAGTCTCTTAGTTAAAATAAGCTTATCATGGGATCAGAGGGAAGGTCCGCTTATGGATCAATAACTGGTTAAAAGATAGGAAATGAAGGGTAGGAATAAACAGTCAGTTTTCACAGTGAAGAGAGGTAAATAGTGGAGTTCACCAAGGATCTGTACTGGGACCAGTGCTGTTCAACATATCCTTGAATGATCTTGAAAAAGGAGTGAATAGTGTGGTGGCAAAATTTGCAGACAATACAAAATTACTCAAGATAGTTAAGTCCAAAGCTGAAGGCTAAGAGTTAGAAAAGAATCTCGCAAAGCCAGGTGACTGGGCGACAAAATGCCATATGAAATTCAATGTTGATAAATGCAAAGTAATACACATTGGAAAATATAATTTCAATTATACATACAAAATGATAGGGTCTAAATTAGCTGCTACCACTCTTGGAATCATTGTGGACAGTTCTCTGAAAACAACTGCTCAATATGCAGCAGTGGTCAAAAAAGCTACCAATGTTAGTAATCTTTAGGAAAGGGATAGATAATAAGACAGAAAATATGCCAGTATACAAATCCATGGTACACCACACCTTGAACACTGTGTGCAGTGCTGGTCACCTCATCTCAAAAAAACTATATTAGAAATGGAAAAAGTACAGAGGGGCAACAAAAATGACTAGGGATATGGAACAGCTTCCCTATGAGGAGAGATTAAAAAGACCGGGACTGTTCAACTTGGAAAAGAGAGGACTAAAGAGGTGTAACCCCTTTGGGGTTTAGAAAGCATGGCCCCTTTAAATCTTTTTCCAGGGGGCGGGGGGGGGGGAGAGTTCTGATTGTTCCAGAAGGAGGAAGTTCTGTTGTGGGGACGAGGAGCAGAGAGAAAGGGGAGAGCAACAGGGTGTGTCTGGCGCTACAGACAGAAGGGCTGCAGCAAGCAGGCCCTCACACAGTGAAGCAGCCAAGAACCTGCCTGAAGCCTGGGAAGGACAGAGCAGCCGATTGGGGACACCCCAGTATGGGAGCCAGGAGGAGCACTGTGCCAGTGGAAGGAGAAGTGGACAAGAAGGAGGACAAAGTGGAAGGACAAAGTGGAGCTGAACCCAGTATCACTGCTGCCCAGAGCTGCATGGGGCCGTGAGAACTGGGGCTTGTGACTTTGCACTGGGGATGAGGAGGGAGGCTGCTACCTAGTTAAGTGAGGAGGCTTGAGCAGGATCTCTCCCAGGCCTCTTTACCAGTGGAGATTTGCAGCTTTCCAGTCCTCCTTCCCCCTTCTGGTCCCAGCCAGCAACGGATCAGCTCAGGCCCTGCATATCTCCTTTTAACTGAGCCTCCTTCACTCTGATTGGCTGCTTCTCTGCAGCCCTTCTAGGCAGGCCTGGAGGACCCCACCTTCATTGCACCTTTTCTGGGAATGGGTGTGGCAGGACAAGGCCTTCAGCAGGGGGCCTCAAAAGGCCTAGTACACCTCACCATAATTTCATACAACACAAAGTCAACCTGTGGATCTCCGTTGCCATAGGATGTTGTGAAGGCCAAAAGTATAACTGGGTTAAAAAAAAAAAAGAAAAAAAAAAGACAAGTTTATGGAGCTATTAGCCAAAATGATCAAGGATGTAATCCCGTGCTCTGGGGGTTCCTAAATCTGACTGCCAGAAGTTGGGACTGGACAACAGGGGATGGATCGCTCAATAATTGTTCTGTTCTGTTCATTCCCTGTGAAGCATCTGGCACCAGCCACCATTGGAAGAGAGGAAACTGAGGTAGATGGACCCAATGGTCTGACCCACTATGGCCATTCTTACGTTATGTTTTTATGGTTTTTGTAAAATCAATAGCAATAATTAAAACCCTAGTGTCACTAGTCTAGTCTTGAGATAATCTAGCCCTCATCAATATCACCACTCCACCTTTACACACTCAGCAGAAGATAATCAGATCAAGTTGAAAATAAACATGTGCCACGCAGCTACATATAGATCTGGATCCAAACTTGAAGGGGGTTGCGGGTTCAAATCTAAGTTCTTGGTTCAACATATTATAGATAAGGGCAGCCATGGATTTCACATAAAGATACAAAGTTAGAGATGGATTTCTGATCTGAAGGCAAAGTTCAGGGATGCTCAGAACCATGTGGTTGATTGTGAGCCTTCAGGAAAAATCTTCACTGATGTGTTCCAAAGCACAATGCTCCTCCAGCAAGTTTAGCTTTACTGCACTAATGTCAGTGATGGTCTAGTTCAAGACTAACCTTTCACCTCTGTGCATTAGGATGAAACTTTGCTGTGGCCGAAAGTGATGGATAGTCTCATTCCTTGCCCACCGAGACACTTGTCCACATCCCATATTAATCATTTTACCACCACTTTCACTTGATTAGCATCTCCACTCAAGAGGGGACCAGCTTGGAATAGTAGAGTGTGTTACAGGCAGATAAAGGATGCCCAGCACTGGAATTAATTGTGCATTGGCAAGACTGTGGAGGACAGAAGCACCTAGCAAACCCACCTGAGACTGGCTCCTCATTGTGCTGTGATGAATATACACGCATAGTAAGAGCTTACAATCTAAATAGATAAGACAGACAAAGTGTCGGATGGGAAACAGAAGCAAAGAGAAGTAAAGTCACTCACCAAAGGTCACACTGCATGTCCCTGCAAGAACTCACTGGACCACCTTGCCTCACCTGTGGCAGTTGGAGGTCTACACTGATGTCACTGCTTGAGTTGCGTAAGGATGCCTGCTTATAATAGGAGCCATACCATGCCATCATTTTTTAAACACAACTCCCTCAAGTCATCCATTTGATTCTAGTTAGATCTGTACATTTCCTTTGAAATTTTCTCACAAAAAACGCAAAACAATTCTTATGACCAAATCTCTTGGGAATCTCCAAGTCTCCTGTGGGGATGTGTCTCTTTCTGTTGAAATAGGACAAGGAAAATTCATGAGGCAGGTCACCCCTTCCTCTGAAATCTGCTATCCACCAATACAAGAGTCAAACTCATAACAATGGCCATTTTTCACCTTTTACTAGGGGACTTACAGATCCCAGGCTGTGCCATCAAATTTATTTTAAATAAAAGCAAGTCTGTCCTTCAGAATGAATTTAAAGAAGTAAAAAGCTTCTGAAAAAGTCTGTCCCATACCACATCCACCATTGTTGAATCCTTGCTCTGCTACTACTGGTTCTTATCAGCCATCACACCTTCAAGTACAAAAGGTGTGTCTAATATTAGCCAGGAAACGTCTTGGTAAAGACCTGGACTTTTTCAGCTAATCGGCATTAATAACTTTGTATGTCTGAAGACAGTCCATAGGAAATGCAGGCTGACTCATCTACCCAGTAATTAGACAAACTCCTTGAGAAAGTGCAGGTGGCTGCACCATAAGGCGCATTAGCCAAGGTGTAGAATACGCTTTTGACCAGAGGGCAGATAATAGCAGCAATAATTTCCTCTGGTGATATAATATAAAAGAGCAGTATTTCTGACAGACGTGGCATCTGGCTGGGACTGGAAACTCAAGCAGCATTCCGGGCTCACTTAAAGGAGCTCTGTAATACACGGAAATCATTGATTTATTTTACACCCTCGCAAATTATTGAAAAGAATCACAATCGAAATTCCACAAGAAACAGCAGGTATTTGGTATTTATGGTATACATCATCCCAGGATCTGTATCCTGTGTACTTTTTCTGCAAAGGCTAGCTGTATATCATTTTTATGTATCTGAAGAATTGTTGTAATGCAATGTGAACCTACGAACGGGATAAAGTTACATATTCTCCATTGATTTTCCATTGTATCCATTATCTTTAATGCTGGAATGTAGGTTAGTGCTAGTGGCCGGAAGCTTCTTCACCTCCGCACTGAATGGTACTTTAGGAAATCCATACCCTGGTGGCATATAAAATCAGCTGTTAGTTGTCAGTAGGAGACAGATTTTCCCAAAGTGCTAGCTTAATGGGGGAAGTGGGGTGGTGCACCCATCCACAGAGCATATTTTTGTGCAGGAAAGGGAGACAGAGAAGCCAAAGGAGTAAGACAAGGGAAAGTAGTAAAAGGACTGAGAAGAGATGAGATAGGAAGTAACGGAAAAGAGACGAGATGGAGCCGGAAGTAGGAGAAGGTGTAAAGAGTGAGTGGAGGAAGAGGAATGATATAAGGGATGGAAAGGGGGAAGGCAATGAAGAGAAGTGGACAGTGGAGAAGAGTGCAGGGAGGAGACACAGAGAAGGAAGAGGCCAGACTTGTGGCCTGTCCATGTGCTGGAGTTCAAACCCATGTAAGGAACCAAGCTTAATGCTCTTCCACCTATGTTGGTTTCTAACGCAGTTGACCAACCAGCCCAGATGGGCCCAAACATATAAGAACTAGATTTTAACAACAATTCTCTACTTAGCATTTCAAATCACATGTTAAAGCCAACCCCCAAAAGTTTGAAGTATTAAAATAGAACAAATGTTTAAGTTCACTGGGTTTCAGCACTACCCAAGATCCAATGTTGCCCACAACTAGTCCTGTGCATTTCAGACACTGGCCCTAAAATGTGGAAAGGATTCCTTTATAAAGCCTTCAAACTCCCAAACTATTACAAGAAATTACTTGTAACTTTCCCCCATATTAAACCTGTATCCTAGGAGTAAGTGATGAAATTTTGATTAGGGGGACAAGTGATTTTTTTATCCCTAAGAAAGAGCCAGAGCATTTACTCATGCAAATCGTTCTATTGAAGCCAAGGGAATTAAGTAGCCATTCACCCCTGTGAGTAAGAGGTTCAGAGTCTGGTTTAAAAAGAAAAAAAATCTCCACTTTAATTGCAAAAACTGACTGTAATCTTAACTAGGGAGTCACCAATGTCTGTCTCCATAATGTATTTTTAAGTACAAAATTCTTCTGAAGGACAGGTGACCCGTTCATCTTCTTCTGATCTTTACTGCTTTCGGTACTGATGTTGACATCTGCAACTAATTCACAATCTAGGAGTCTGAGCTGTGACCAATGCAAAAATATTTACAAAACTCTGACCAGCTTTATTAACACACTGTACTGACCTCATTCAGCGCTTGTGTATATGTGCAGTTATTCTAAAATAGCAATTCCAGAATTATTCTTTCTGAATAATTCCTCGTGTGAACACCCTTCTGTGTTCCTTATTCTGGAATTTGCCTTATTCTAGTTTAGTTTTATCCATTTAAATTAAACTGGAACAATGCATTCATATTCCAGAATAAGAGTGTCCACGCACGGAGTTATTCAGGAATTGCTATTGAACTTTAATTTCACATCCTGCTTTAAATTCACATCCTATTTTAATCCGAATTAATTTTCAAGCATAGCTAAACCCCAGAGTCTCTACTATAACTGAGCATGCATGTAGAAAAAAAGATAAAACATGGATTTTTCTTCAGTTGATTAACTAGGTGAAGAATAGAAACTTCAGCGGGTATTGAGTGAGACTTGGGGCTACTAAGTTTTGCAACTAGTGCAAGAAAATCTACCACTATAACCCCGTAGTGTTACAATTATTTTGTCATTTTAGCATATGCTGAAAACATAAGTGCTCCATCCCAAACTGCTCTTTCTCACTCTGTGTGCGCTTCACAGCAGGAACCCTTTTCTCATTTAAACAGCCAATTAAAACCTACTCTGGCACTTAGCACATGACATCAAGTTGCAGTACTTAGCTGCCTTCCACAGTGTGAATTTAATTTGACAAAAGGGCAACTAATAAAGATCTTGGAAGGCTGGTTAAAGTTAATTAAAGCTTTTCCTTACTCTTGGTTTAAAGGTACACTTCCCCCTGGTGTGAGAGCTTGCTGCTATTTTTTTAAAGCTACTTTATATCCTCCAACCAGAAAATTGCGTGTCACATCCTGGCAGGCTACATTTGAAGTCTCATGGTCAATGTCATGTCAGGCTTTGACTCTTTACCCAGGAATGGCTGGAGAGAGAAGCTTTTCGTCCAAAGCACATAAGGAAGAGAACAAGGGAACTTGTTTCCTGCAGCCAGACTTCCCTTCTCCTGGGGGAGTAGAATTCTGAAAGGACGACTTAGCTTCTGTCACACTGAACTACATTCGTCCTATTTCTTTAAAGCAATCTGTAATTCCAGATGTGTTTTTATAAGCAGAAGAGAAGGTTCCTCCAAGTAGCCCGTATGGCTGACTCATGTCATAAGTATTTAATCGTACTGATGAAAGTCGTTTTAAACACTTCAACCACACACAGTGCTGTTCCCTGCACAGTCATATCACTATCACAGTCAAATATTCACCTCTCTACCACTGCATCTTCAAGCATCTTGCTTCTTTTTTATAAATGCATTCTAAAAGAAAGTGCAAATAATGTTACCACATAGCAAATAATGGTCACCCTTGGAAATACCCCTCAAATCTTCTACATGAGCACCACAAATGAATAATTTTTTAAAAAATCCGCTTTTCTGTTTGTACAATTGTTTTAGAGCTCATTCAAGGGTTAAATATTTCCTATTTCATGTATAAATTGGTTAAAATATATATGACCATTAATGAATGTACTTTAGAAATGACATACTTTAAGCTTTCTCCAACTGTGTATAGACAAAAGTACACTGACATACCTTAAAATCATTGTCTCTTTATATGTGTGATTACGATAGCCTAGCTAGAAAATAAAAGGAGTACTTGTGGCACCTTAGAGACTAACCAATTTATTTGAGCATAAGCCTTCGTGAGCTACAGCTCACTTCATTGGATGCAGCTTATGCTCAAATAAATTGGTTAGTCTCTAAGGTGCCACAAGTACTCCTTTTCTTTTTGTGAATACAGACTAACACGGCTGTTACTCTGAAACCTAGCTAGAAAATAGTCCTCCTGCCATCATGAGATGTATTCTCCCACTGCTAGGAAGAGGATAGCCCTGTGTGATTTCTAGTGCATGAGCCTGATCCAGAGCCTGCTGAAAGCTATCAATGAGAAGCGTTCCATAGACTTCACTGGGACTTGGATTAAGCCTGGTGAGTTTCAACAACAGGTTTAAAACTAATTCCAAGGACCAAACCCTGCCCCCTCCTCTGCATCTATGGAGGGTGGCTTCAGAGGGCACTGACCTAGGGTTGTACTGTGAAAAGGGGAGAGGGCAGCAATGGGGGACCCCACCAAAGGGGACTGCACCCTCACCATTACCGCTCCGTTTGCCCACAGGGAGGCTGGGGTCAGGGCAAGCCTGGTGGATTACAGAGCCACCACCCCCCATTATTCCCTGGGGGCAGGGAAGCATGCTGGCTGTGGGAACTACTTGCAGAGCCAAATGTTGCAGTGGTAGCTAAAGAGTGGTCTGCTTTTCTAGAGCAAGGGAAAGATCGCTAGTCCTCAGTCACAGTGCACAGCCTGGCCCTTCGGGTTATGTGCCAAGTCCAGGAACTGACCCTGCTTTTCGGAAGGGTATTGTATGTGTGTGTGAGAGAGAGAACCTAGATATCCTAGGTATTTCCCTGTGTAGGAAGGAATCCAGAATTTAGAGGCCTGAGCTGAGCCGTATGTAAGTGGGTATAATATCTGCCTGCTGGGGGTGTTCTGAGGCCTACTTCATTAAGATTTTTAAAATGATTGGAGATCCTGGGATGAAAAGGATATATGCCAGGCATGCGGAAACCATGGCAGTGAGCATGTAATAGCTGCTTACTTTGTATGTCAGCCCGTGAAAGGACACAAAAATGAAGTCAATGGGCAAAATTGGTAGAACTACCTCTGTGGGCATGATAAGGCCTTGCAAGTTGCTAGTGATGAGTCATCCAGCTGGAGCTATGTGGGGCTAGCTGTAGTTTAATGGGCTGGGAGGTTTTCAATTTATGATCCAGGTGAATTTTAAAGTTTATTTTTTACACTTGGTTACATTTGAGGCCTTGTCCAGCTGGACAGTTACCCTTTAGAAGGGCATTTACTCTCTACTTCAATATTGTATACTTTCAAGAAGCCAGAGTTCCTCAGTTTAGGAGAGTGGTGCATTGAGGACTGTATTGGAATTGCAAGCTGTCACTTTCAGTGTGGGGGATTTCCTGGTCATGCTTGCAGGCTAGAAGGCTCTGTAGTGAAACCTGTGATGTAGCAGCAGTCAGGCTGCAACAAGCCAGCCTAGAGTAAAGTGGGGTCAGTTGTGCCTCTTTGTTTTATGAAGCAGCCTGCATTGCGTCTCTGTTTTTGGTTAGGGTGTATTATTGTTCTGGATTCTAAGAATAAGTAGTGTTAGATTGCCACCTTCCAGCAAGAGTATTTAATGTTTTTATTTAACTTCTCTGTGTATGCTGTGTACATAACTTGAAGAATTGGGTGCTGCTTTATCAGTTCTTCAATCATAATAAAGAAGGGTTTATTTCCTTAAATATGTCCCCTCTGCCAAACTTTAAGTCATACGGCATTAGGGTCTACAAACCCCATATCCCCAAATCACTGAAGCATGGGGAGTCTAGTCTTTAGAACAAGGGGTCCCATCAGGAAATCTTTACTCATGCGAGTAGTTTTACTGACATGAATAAGCCTATTTGTTTCAGATTTGCAGAATTAGGCCCTTTAATTGATGGAATGTTACGACCTTGTTGCATCTGGATGGAGGGTGCATGACTAAGATGTTGCCATGACTTTTCAGGAGAGAGCATTAAATAGGACAGCATTAGAGCAATGGAGAGATCTCAATTTTCTTGTATATGAGTTCAGGCTGTGGAGCTAACGGACACCGAAAGAGAGAGCTTAACACCTATAAATCTTACACCATAAACTAACTTGATTCATGGCTCAAATGTAATGTCCAAGTTCTTGACAGTCTGGAGAGCAAATTTTTAAAATACGGTTAGCTGCTATCACTGGAAACTTTAACTCACTGGCTTCACACTCAGAAGGTTTAAGCTGCAAGTGGCAGGAGAAGATTTGTGTGTTCTTGTGAACAAAATAAGTAAGGGTAGGAAAACTTGACCCAACAGTTTTGAGACATGCCTGCCATAAATAACCAATTGATCTGGATGACTAACAAAGCCATTAGCAGGCAGGGAGTGCCCGCTGCAATTCAGGCACCACATGCAGTGCTGGAGGTGCCAGCGAAATGGATGTGGCTGGCAATCGACCAGCGCGGTCATCTCCCCAAAGGAATACTCAGGAGGGATAAAGGCAAATGCAGTCTCTTTCATCTCAGCCATCTCGTACTGCAGCCAGAGTTGAGGATTATGTGGAACCGTTCGGTCATGGACAAAACCAAAATAAAACGACTACCTTGCTCCCGGGCAGCAAATCCATTGGAGGAGTGAAAGTATTTCAAATTAAATAGAAGACCCTGTCTTGACACTTGCAGACAATAAGCCCTGTGTGCTGCAAATCACCAGAGCTATGCAACTGATAGCGGTAGTCTTAATCCAGTGGGGCTCTCTCTCTCTCTTGTTTTGTTTTCTGGTTTCTGAAGAAGAATGGCAGTTGTTGTTTTCGTTGTGGGGGGCAGGGGAAGGCTTACATCTCTGGTCACTGGCTGTCAGGTACAGGGAATGAAGTGGAAGGTTACATTTCATTATCAGATTATAGGCCGCTTCCCCCCAGTCTCAAAAAAAAGACTGTAATGAAAGTAATTTGAGCCACTTCATTGTCACTGATGCATCCCTGAAGCAGTCTCCAAACTCACATGCATTTATCTTGGGTAAAACTTGATTACTCTATTTATTCTTTCTTGGTGGACTTTCCCGTCTTTATGAAGAAGGACACAGCTGCAGGAGTAAGAATCCATTGAAACTGCCTAGTGAGCCTGGGGAGTAGATTTATTTATTTCTGGAGAAAGATAGTCACTGTCTTAAGAAGAAAAACGCCAATGACAGGAAACAGTGGGCCAGACACCCCACTGCTCTGCACCTTGTATATTGATTTATATCAGATTTCTAAAACAGAGCTTGGTGAGCACCATTAGAAGGCTCACAAACTTATTAAAGGGATACAACCCTATTCCTATACAGAACAAGAATACACATTATGTATGGGTCCAAGTTTCATTGTGTTAGTCCATAGGATGTCCTGCTGTTTCAGCAACTTCCTTTGGGCAGCCTAAAATATCCCCAGTTCTCCTTTTATCAGTCCAAATCTTTTCTTAATAACCACAAAATATGTTTCTGAGAATAATACCACCTTGACTAGCATTTGCTCTGTTTACAGGAACACATAGCCCAGTGGAGTGAGTGTTCAGGGTGATGAGCAGTGTTTGGAGTGAAGACACTATCAAAACTAGGAGTGACTATTGTGGACAGTTGAATGTTTCTTGATAAATTAATTCAGAATGCTAAAGCCTGTGTAACAGGGCGTGATGGGTGGGGCGTGTATGCACATCCCAGTGTTTCAGCCCATGGACTCTTTATAATTGGGATTTGTGATAGCAGGGCACATCACTAGGGGCAAGCGTATGACCTACAGGAAACCAGATACATGACTTCCTGCAACTGTGGCAGCCACAGAGAGAAGAGACCCGGGGTCAGTGATGCCCCAGTATGGGTCTTTCCACAGTAGCCAGGAAGAAAAGAGAAGAGTGTGTCCTGGGAAAGCCTTGGGTGGTTAAAATCTGGTATTTTGAATTTATTGGCTCTTCTTTTGGAACCTCATTTGACAATAAAGCCAGCCCTGAGAAAAGGCTCCTGGTTCTTGGGAGCTTTATTTGATATTCCTTGTCTAGTGACTTTGTCCACTGAATTATAGCCCAATTCTTATTTACACTAAGACTCCTTCATACCAGTCTGGCAGCATCAAGGAATCTTGATCTAAAGGAGCATCAGACCCTATCATACTGAAAACAATTCTCCACCCTGAAAAAATAGGCACAAGTCACTGCTGCACCAGAACCAGCAACACCAGCACAAAAGTGCCCTGACTTTTCACTTGGAAAAAGGTCATTTTAATACTCACAGACATTCCATACATTTTTAGAAATACCCACTGGCCTCTAGAGACACAGCATGTTGAAATGCATTTAAATAAATACCGAGGTTATCACGTATTACATAGTCAACATTAAAATAACCAGCTATATTTAACCCCACACAGAAAGCCAGATCCAACCTTCAGAATAAATTATTTATTTTAAAGGTCATTTGGAACGGGTTTGTGTGGGTGAAAAAGCCTCCACTGTCCGCAGTCCCAAAGCAGGAACAGAGCTCATGTACAGATTTAAAATGTATAACTAAATGTATTTTAAATTAAACAAACTATTTTACATACCTGTCAAGATTTGAATTCAGATTTCTGGGTTGCTCCTACAGCAGCTGATGGAAACTCCATCACTCACTGCACTGAGGTAGCTGCTTGTGCACCATCCACTCTCGATAGTAGATAGGCATTTCAGCTCACCTTTAATCATTGCAAACATAACAAGCAGAAGAGCGGAAAGGTCAAGAAGTCTGTGTTCAGATTTGGATTACATTTAGGGTAGGAATTCGAGTTGAGGTTTGAGGCCAAACCAAGGCTAGGGTTTAGATTGAAATTCAATCCTGAAATCACTAGAGTTTCTCCTCAGACACTAAAGAAAACAAGGAGTCCTTGTGGCACCTTAGAAACTAACAAATTTGGGCATAAGCTTTCGTTGGCTAAAACCCACTTCATTGGATGCATGCAGTGGAAAATACAGTAGGAAGATATATATATATACACACACACGGAGAACATGAAAAAATGGGTGTTGCCATACCAACTGTAATGAGACCAATTAATTAAGGTGGGCTATTATCAGGAGGAGGGAAAAAAAAAACTTTTGTAGTGATAATCAGGATGGCCCATTTCAAACAGTTGACAAGAAGGTGTAACAGTAGGGGGGAAAATTGGCATGGGGAAATAGTTTTTACTTTGCGTAATGACCGATCCACTTCCAGTCTTTATTCAAGACTAATTTAATGGTGTCCAGTTTGCAAATTCATTCCAATTCTGCAGTTTCTCGTTGGAGTCTGTTTCTGAAGGTTTTTTGTTGTAGAATTGTGAGTTTTAGGTCTGAAATTGAGTTACCAGGAAGGTTGAAGTATTCTCCAACTGGTTTTTGAATGTTATAATTCTTGATGTCTGATGTGTCCATTTATTCTTTTGCGTAGAGATTGTCCAGTTTGACCAATGTACATGGCAGAGGGGCATTGCTGGCACATGATGGCATATATCACATTGTTAGATGTGCAGGTGAACGAGCCTCTGATGGTGTGGCTGATGTGATTAGGCCCTATGATGGTGTCCCTTGAATAGATATGTGGACAGAGTTGGCATCGGGCTTTGTTGCAAGGATAGGTTCCTGGGTTAGTGTTTTTGTTGTGTGGTTGCTGGTGAGTATTTGCTTCAGGTTGGGGGTCTGTCTGTAAACAAGGACTGGCCTGTCTCCCAAGATCTGTGAGAGTGATGGGTCGCCCTTCAGGATAGGTTGTAGATCCTTGATGATGCGCTGGAGAGGTTTTAGTTGGGGGCTGAAAGTGACAGCTAGTGGCATTCTGTGACTTTCTTTGTTTGAAGAACAGGAGTACTTGTGGCACCTTAAAGACTAACAAATTTATTGGAGCATAAGCTTTCGAGGGCTACAGCCCACTTCATCGGATGCATAGAATGGAACATATAGCAAGAAGATGTGTACATATATATGTATACACACACACACACACACAGACACACACAGAGAAGGTGGAAGTTGCCAAATGAACTGTAAGAGGCTAATTAAGATGAGCTATTATCAGCAGGAGAAAAAAACTTTTGTATTGATAATCAAGATGGCCCATTTAGACAGTTGACAAGAAGGTGTGAGGATACTTAACATGGGGAAATAGATTCAATATGTGTAATAATCCAACCACTCCCAGTCTCTATTCAAACCCAAGTTAATGGTATCTAGTTTGCATATTAATTCAAGCACAGCAGTTTCTCGTTGGAGTCTGTTTTTGAAGCTTTTCTGTTGCAAAATTGCCACCTTAAACTTAAGTCTTCTACTGAGTCCAAATAGTGAAAATCTTGCGAGATTAGTAGTTCTATAATTGCTACCCCTTGTATCATGGCAATCTTGCAACATCTGTGGTGCTTACAAGATTTCTGATTTTTAGCCCCACCTGAATCAGTTCTGGAAATATTAGTGCCTGGTAGTTTTGAGCATGACCAAGAACAAAAAACAAAGGAGCAGCTTTGGAACTGGGGCTTTGAACGAGGAGTCCTGCCCCCAGCTCTTTAATTTACCAGGGATTTCAGACGTGAGATTCCAGTTCATCCTACCTCTTAGAATAATGAACAAGCAGAACAAAGAATTCACAGATTTTAAGGCCAGAAGAGTCCATTATGAATATCATCTTACCTGCATAAAACAGGCTATAGATAGAAAGCCACAACTGGGGCAGACCAACACAACGAGAGGTGTCGATGAGGAAACAATGGGATTTGTTCCCTTTTAGCTGATTTGGGAAGTTATTTTATACAACTCACCAAATCAGCACTGGTACACACACAAATAACCCCTTCCATATCCCTCATCAAATCTGGGCTCCCATTACAAAGAGTTTATTCCAATTTAGAATTGTATTTAACTCAGGTCACAATGTAAACTTCTCTCCCCACACAATATCTATAGTGTGCCTTCCCCTTTCACTTCTATCTCCAGTGTAGCCCAACTGGGAGGGCTTTCTGTGCATTGCAGGATGCCCTTCATGCTTCTGCTCAATGTGTGGGATTGCACCATGTGTCAGAAGGTTGCTTGTGAAATCACTAGAAGCAATGGCACAGCTCTAACTTCACAGTGGGATTTCAGGATGTCCTTCAGCCATGGGGAGGAATGGATGGAAACTCTAAAACAAGGTGTAACTTTACAGGATGTGAAAGACTTCAAGAAGCATAGTCAGAGGACATCAGGAAACTACTTTTAATTAGCCCTGCTTTGTGCTTTGTGTTATTCCTGCTGATGAAAAATAAAAAAATTCATTCTGTCATCAGCTCTATCTATAGCACAATCCTTACGTGAACTAATCTGTCAGACTCGACTCCTCTAGCAAAACATGTTATAATCCTGATTCTCAGCTGTGAGAATCAATCATCCATTTCCAGAACACATTGGTTAACATCCCTGGAACCTAATATATTTTTATTACACCAAGAAAGCCAGAGGCGGAGCACCAGGTTCTGAAGCGTTTGTCTATTAACCATGCAGTTTCAAAGGAACTGTTCCCTGCTCCCAAGGTTACATTCAACGTGCCTGCCCTGGAATAAAGCAATCAATCAAATCTCAACCTTCCTAATAGGGAGAGTATATGCAGCATGTGTTGATATTTATGGCATTAGGTAAGCAAAAGGGATCCCCAGCATGAAGCTGGATTTTGAAGTGGACAGTCTGAGAAGCTGCGATTGGATGTATACAGAAAAGCAATATTGTCTTTTAAAGTAAAGGAAAACAGTCTGATATAAATTAACAGATTTATGCACCAGACATACTGGAGGAAACACACACATATGTATGGTCATATGAGACTTCACCCTCAGAAGCAGAAACTGCCTTTAAAAATATCAGATAGTACTTATCTATCAATATCCTATCATCAGCATGTTTGGTATAGGAAGACTGCAGCAAGAGTTAAATTCCTACCCTTCAAAAAGCCAGCTCTGATGGTGTACATCTATAGCCCCCATTTCTGAGCACCTCACAATCTTTAATATACTAATCCTCACAAGACACCTGTGAGGGAGGGAAGAGCTATTATCCCTATTTTACAGATAAGGAACAAAGTGCAAGGGGATTAAGTGATCTGTGCAGGGTTACACAGGTACACGCACTTGCATTTGGGCTCCCTAGCTGGGCAGACATTCATGCAAATCTGGGGGTAGATGTGGAGTTTATGCATTTTGTTTGTGCAGAGTTCTGACTCTGCCAATATTGCAGCTGCAGTTAAGAAGACCCACTCACAATTTAAATCCAACATCTAGAGGTTTTCCCTATGAGTCCTTAGGTTAGCAAATTGGCGTCACACAAAAGTAGAAAACAAAATGGATAAGGAAGACAGTAGCTAACCAACTGAACATGAGCTCCCAGTGAACGGAAGTAGCAAAAAGGGCTAATGTAATCCTTGGCGGTATGAATACAGTAATATCAAATATCACTTGGGCGCTCTGCATACAGCCATAATGAGACCATAATTGGATCTTGTGTCCAGTGCTGGTGTCCACACTTCAAAAGGGTGGCTCAAAAGCTCATTCTCTTGTTTATTAAAGGACCCATTGTCATTTCCCAGACTGTATGCATCACACATGCATGCAGAACAAGCTGAGAACATCTACCACTTTTATTCCAGTTTGTGCAATAATGGAAAGTTTATATGCAAGTGAAATTGAGATATAATTAACAGTATTGTCAACTCCTTGAATTCAAAAATCATGAATAAGGACTCCAAAAATAATGAAACTGGCTTTAAAATACTGAGATTTTACAAAATAATGTATTTGGAGTTTTTTGTTTGCCTTTTTTGCTTTTGATGCTTTAGTGTTTGTTCACATTTTAAAGCATTTCTCTATAATTGTGAGGACCTAGAAACTTACTATTTTTAATGAAAGCTGAGATTTTGGTGTGTTCACATGAACTCAGATCTTAGGGCTTTAAGAATAAAATCCACCAAATATTGCCAGACTCGTAATAACATTGCCAGAGCTGGCAACACCGTAGTTACTGTGCAATGTAGAACTGTAGAGCCAGATTTCAATTTTGGATGTACAGAGCTTTTAAAATGTTTATATATTTATATATATAAACCCCCACTACAATACTATTGTTATGGGAATAAAGATTCATCTTGCTCAGGTAACAGCAGGAAAAGTGGAAGATCTACTAGATATAAAAGGAGTGTTTAATCCTCCTAAATATTTTATTTTACCAGTCTGATATCACTAATGTTATACAGTTATAAAGAACTGATGTAAAACTGCAATTTCTATAGTTCATTTTCTGAAAACTCCAGTAATTTATGCATTTTTATCCAATTTGTCAGATTCTTTTCAGTGCTGGACTAGCATGATGCCCCAGTGTGGAATAATTAATAATGCTATTAGTATTAGATTATTAAAAAAACTAGCAATAAGAGAAATCAGATGCAAGTAGCACTTCTAGCAGTGAATGTTCATATCTACCTGGGACAGACATCTTTTGCTGGAACTTCTACTATGTCTTTTCGCCTACACCACAATACGTCAGTTGCCAAGTGGTAGTAGCAATGGTGGAAGGCCAGTGGTTATAATGGCCTCTGCCGTCTCTATACTAGCCATCCTACCTTTGCTAGCACTGGTGGAAAAGCACAAGTGGTGCAGTGGAGGGGGATTTCTTGAAAAACACTATTAGACAAGGCTCTAGAGTGATATCTAATGCTTAGGAAGGTAGTGAGGAAAGGGAAGAGAATTGAAGGGAAAGTAGCAGGGGAAAGGATGCAATTATATCATGCTGTACTTTAAAAAAATGTTGCCTATATATTTTAAGGCCACCTGAAACACAAATCTAGCAGGTTCCAACATACAATAATGTAATTTCAAGGAAGTTAACACAAACATTCAGAATAATTACAGTAATTGGGCCTATAGCTATTGGAAGGCAAAACAAACAGATGAATGAGCATGTTAACTCAGTTTTTTTAATCTCACGAGAACACTGTAGGACAAATGCTCAGGTAACTAATTAGTTTAGGATTACATAAACCCTATACACTTACCAGGAAAGGGCAGAGGGGATAATTTACTATACAATTACAAAGCTTGCACATGGTTGTCTCCATGGGGCATTGTAAAGTGGAGATGCTCATTAGTCCAAGTCAAAGCTGGACTCTGAAAAGCTCCCCTCCTGTTCCCCGGGGGCATCTTTTTGCACTAGAATCTTAGGCAAGGAGTTGAACTCCTCTCCCTGCCCCATTCATCCATTAACAAATTAGATTCTTTGGAAGTGCATTTTCTTAGCCCATATTATTGAGGGCAAAGAGGAGGCTAAGAAACCCAAATACCATGTCACGACAGGGCCTTTGTTTGTTTGGGCATCAAGAGACGATGCCCAATATTCTAATATTCTGAAAGTGTATGTACTAGGGGGTCATAAGAGTCATTGTTTATCACAAGAATGGCCTTACTGGGTCAGACCAATGGTCCATCTAGCCCAGTATCATGTCTTCTACCTGTGGCCAGTGCCAGATGCTTCAGAGGGAGTTTATTGGGTGAGCCATCCCATCCCAGCTTCTAGCTGGGAGAGGTTTAGGGACACCCCTGACTGCTAGAAGCTGGGACTTGCAGGCTGAGTGGATTACAACCACAAGGGGTTCCTTGCTTTCCTCTCTTCTTCTCCACAAGCTCCCCTTCCCTTATATGAGGAACTCTGTGTGTCCATAATGTCCCCCTCCCCTCATAACATTGTGCCCCATTCAGAGACCCCAACAGTTGGTGTGGCCCCTCCTTCCTCTCACGAGAAATCAGCCATTACTGTCAGAAACACGGGAAGTCACACTTTTAGGAGCTTTTTTACTTTCCTTTTAGGAAGGAAAGCACAGCAAAAGCAATCCTCTCCTGATGGCATCCTGAAACATTACGTATGTGGGAATTCAATGTAAATTGGCTTGCAAATTTCACAGCTAAGATAGGCTGAAAATACATCCCCGACTTCAAGTCCAGGCCAGTTCAATTACAGCACAGTACTCAGGCTGCAGGTGAGGATAAGGAGGATGATTGGGAAATAGCAATCCAATTTAATAGTGCCTCCTGCTGGTTGGTTTGAATGAGTGTGAATTTCATGCTTGTGAAAGGTGTTTGATTTACAGCACTAGAGAGAGAGAGTTACTCACAGAAGAGGCACAGCACCTGTGGTGGCTATGTGAGCTCCCCAATGCTGCCCAGCCAGGTGTCTTAACTGCGATCCGGATGAACCACCTGTAAGGATGAAAGTATAGTTTAGTTTCCATACTCATTCAGACTTTGGACTCTATCCTGAGGATGCCAACCAGGAAGATAGTTACGGTTTTGGTGTAAGTGATTTGGACACCACAAACTGATCTGAAATCAAACTCATTTCATGTAGGCAGTTGAGCAGGTCTCATGAGTTGTTTTTGGCCACTACCAACCCATGCTGGATTTGAACTACCATATGACAGGTAAAAATCTTTGTATCCCTTAACTAGTCCCCTGAGCCATCTAATAGCCCCTCAGAGCAGAAGAGTGGCGTTAGGAAGTACCCACCTGCCTTCACTAGTTGAAGGACAAGCCCTGCCAATTGCAGCCAAAGAAAGAGAACATTGTTAGCGTGCTAAGAGATAATGGCACCCTCTTTGGACTATAACAAGGCTAAGAAGAGCAAACCCATGCTTGGGTGCTGGGATTGGGGATGGGAGCCACATTCCACTTTTTCCAGAATAACTCGGAGAAGCGTCAACATGTTGGCCAGGCATTGAGAGTGAGTGGTCAGCCATGTTATTTGCGTGGCTTTGCTTTCTGATAATAGAATGATTATTGGAAAAGCAACACACAAACTTTTGGCTTTCTGGGGAGGGGAGGGGGGTCATCTTCCAATTATTTATCTAATGAATGCTATAGGCAAGGAGGAACAGACTGTTCAGGAGAGCAATATCTGGTAGAGACCATGTTTTTGGAAAAGTCCCCATAATGCATCCTTTGTGTTTAAGGTATGCATATGTACTGAGATTGAAGTTATGCACATTTCAATGGAAATTTCATACAGTGTCAAAATTCTATTATACGATCACAGTTTATTGCACTACATTTGTAATTTCAATGTGTAAGTTCTTTGCTTTGATATGCTTTAAGGGCCCCAGAACAAAACTCACATGATGAAATGAAAGTGTCAAATCTAATTGCAATATTTGGCATTTGTTTTGGGGGGTGAATTCCCACACCCCCCCTCAGGACACACTGTTAGCTGTGCCTCAGATTTGGGTAGGAGCTATCTAAACTTCCTCATAGGGCTCTGCTAAGTTACTTCAGTCCATCTTCTCTCTCGGGACCAGGCTGCCAGTCACACTGTATCGTATCAGCTTTCAATTGGGCTGAAGTGTTCTTTAGTAGGGGGGCAATTTTTGTCATGGTAATTTGTGGGACAAATCATCTGGCAGTCATACTGAAGGACAAAAATCTTGCAAATATTTGGGGGGGGGGGAGGTGAGGGGGGAGTCCCTGACCTATTTCTGTACCCAAAATATCCTTTTGTTTTGCCACCTTCACTACCAGCAAGATCCACAGTCCCAAGTAAACATAGCACTATGTAGCCCTAGCAGACAACGTATATAAATCAGAGGGCAGCTTTTAAGTGTATAAATATCATCTCAAAGCCAAGTGGCAGAGCAAGATGCTGCCTGAGAGGAGACGGGGGCAAAATCTGAGATCAGCAGGTCGGGGGAGCTCTGCAGATGCGGTGTTCTCTCAAGGGAGTGCCCATACAAATCACAACCGGAAAAGACCTATTAGATCATCTTCTCTAAGCCTTGCCCATAGAGGAACATTGCCTGCAGCATATTCCCAAGTGTTCTATCCTGCTCAGTTTGAAATGAATCATGATGGGCTTCCAACTATTTCCCTGGGGGAGGTTATTTCACAGCCTAGTAGGCGTTATTGTTAAGACAATTTTCCTGAAGTCAGTCCTCAATTTTCCTTCTCTTAATATCATGCCACTACTTCTTGAACCACCAGGAATAATCGCTCACCTGAACATTCATTCCATTCACATCCTCATAGATGGTTATCACAGCCCTGTTGCCATCATGGAGCCAAGCTATAAGTATTTCTTTTAAGCTTTCCTCATCAGTTAATCCCTCCAGCCCCCCAACCATCTCTCTTGCAACCCCCTTTGGCTGACCAGAGCAGCTATGCTGAGGGGTTACAGACACTCTGCCACATGCATTCTTCTTGCTGGAGTCTATTCCCTCCCCCTCCGCAAGGGAGATGAGAGTGGGAGATCCCAACAGACACCCCCAAAAGAAAGAAGCATATTATAGCTCTGTTTTTCAATACTTCTCCCCCCACTCCACTACCGGCCCCCCTGCACACAGCACTTTCATTCATCTTGCAAGAATTTAAAACGACTTGGCAGGACAGGAAGTGTCTACAAATAAACCAGAATGCACTTTCTGTTGAACAAACTCCAACAGATTGTAATGAACAAAATGTCCCCTTACCTGGAATATGATTTTCATGTAAGTGACAAGTCAGCAGGTCAGTTGATCTCTTCCTTTGCATCACAATGGGGATAACAGAGATGGCATCAGCACTAGTTTTTTCCTACCCTGCTGTGCTCTAAAAATTTATTCTAGGAATCTTAAAGAGCAGGAGAGTAAAAAAAGAAATGCAAGTTCAGCAAACAGAACTCCATAATCTTTATTCAACCTTTTTCACAGGGGATAGGAGCAGAGGGGAGCTGTTTTAGTTTATATTAAGCTTTAAAAAGTATTTACTCAGCAGTTCCAGATACAGACACGGCACTCCAGATTTGCTTTACATTTTTCCAGTAACCCAGATTTACTGCATTTCTGATAAAAAAAATACTATGGAGCTTTTACATTAGTTAAAAATCATCACCTGATGTAGGGAGTCTCAAAAGATTTAGCTGGAACAAAAAACTACTGGCCTGAATGAAAACCAATGGATCTTCCCAAGTTCCAGCTCAGATAATGCGCTTCTCACGTCCTTGTCACAACCTAGATGTTGTTCTAGAACCACGCACAAGCAATGGCTCTTTCCCTCAGGTTAAAGCATACACAGCTGGAGCAGCTGAGGCTTTGGTCTAATGAACTGCAAAAGGTTGGAAACTACTGGGGTAGGGCAACAAACACAGTGACTCTTGCATGCTGCTCAAAGTGTTGGCCATTAAAACATTTTCCAATTGCCTTAGACAACCAAGTAAGTCGTTGCAGTTAAATGACCTGACAATTTGTGATATACAAGGCATTTCCTATTAGGAAACAAAGGAATACTCCTGCAACTGAGGTAACTGCATCTATCTTAGATAAAACTGGCAATTTTTTTTGTAAGGGCCACCACTGGAGAAAGCCCTGTTTTATGTCCTGATCCAAGTCCCACTAATGTCAGTGGACACTGGGTGGGCTTTCTACAGCTCATGGCCTCCATTGGTTCACTGAAGATGTTATGAGGCTGTCAGAATTACAGTCATTCCTCCTGGTTGGAGAGAGGTCATCATGATGCAAATATCAGTGGAAGAGCTGGTCAAAAATTTCTGATGGAACCGTTTTCTATTGGAAAATGCTGATTTGATTAAAATCAAAATATTTTGTGGGAACATCAAATTCATTACAATTTTTGATCAAAAATTATCCAAGCACTTGTTTTGACTTTATTATTTGGCCTTTGAGGTTATATTGTAAATTAATCAAATATAAGTCAAAATGAAACACTTCAGCGTAATTGAAATGAATCACTTCCATAAGGTTGATCCTATATTTCTGAAACAATTATTTTCAGAATTTTTGTTTCATGTGAATTTTGCCTTTTCGTTTTCTGATTCACAAGGAAAGGAAATTTCAAAATGTCAGAATTCCCCGTGGGATGGAAATTCCAAGTTTTGACCAATCAATACCCCAGAAAAAAAAAATCTAGGACCAGATTCTTCAGTGTGCCTGGGTTGCTTTGCTCCATTTTGGCAAAAAGTGTAACTAGGTTAAAAAAAGAAATTAGAGAAGTTCATGGAGGACAGGTCAATCAATAGCTATTAGCCACGATGGTCAGGGATGCAACCCCATGCTCTGCGTGTCCCTAAATCTCCAACTGCCAGAAGCTGAAACTGGATGGATCATTTGAAATTGCCCTATTCTGTTCATTGCCTCTGAAGTATCTGGCATTGGCCACTGTCGGAAGATAGGATAGTGGGCTAGATGGAGGGAGGGATAGCTCAGTGGTTTGAGCATTGGCCTGCTAAACCCAGGGTTGTGAGTTCAATCCTTGAGGGGGCCATTTAGGGATCTGGGGCAACTATGGCGAATTGGTCCTGCTTTGAGCAGGGGGTTGGACTAGATGACCTCCTGAGGTCCCTTCCAACCCTGACATTCTATGATGGACCATTTGTCTGACCCAGTATGGCCATTTTTAAAGCAGCTCTAAAACCAGCATTACAGGCCTCCTGCTGGGGGAAAATCCTTGGTTTGCAGAGGCAACATAGCAGCTCTTACACCGCACTATTCCCCAAATCCCTAGTGCAGGGGGCATGATTGGGGCATCCCTATGTTCTGGCAATTTTAAGATGCAGGAATGGCCCTGTAGCGGGGTGGTTACCCGCTCCAGCCCTGGCAGGGCTGAGGCCATCATGTGGGGAATAGCCCAGCCGGATTAAGGAAGCAGCCGCAGCTGTGGCCAGCTCAATCAGGCCCAGCTGGCCCCTATAAGAGGCTGTGAGCCAGGAGCCCAGGCAGTCTCCCTCTGCCTGGAGAGGGAGAAGGGCCTGGCTGCAAGGTGCCGAGCAGGACACCTAGATTGGAGCAGGGCTGGGGAAGGGCCAGAGGAGCTGGGAAAGCCTCAGGCTGCAGGCCTGACTACAGGCCGAATCGGTGAAGGGTTGCAGAGGGGCAGCCCACGGGTAGGCGGAGGCAGCAGGTCCAAAACCCCCTTGCCGGTGATGAGTGGCGTATACACTGCAGCCTGCCCCTGATATAAGGGGCTAAGTGGGGACTGGCAGTAGCCCAGACTGAGGTGAAGTGGGGTTAGAGGGTGGGGGTTCCCCTGGGTGGGAAGACCCAGAACCCGAGAGTGTGGGGGTACTGTGAGGGGGGCAGCACCCCAGAGAAAGGGGCACCAGGTCCTGGGAGGGACACGGGGGCCAGCGGTAAGGTGGATCACCGGCCTGCAGAGGGTGCTCCAGGGCTGGACGAGCTAATTCCCAATGACTACCAGCAGGAGGAGCCGCTGGGTGAGTCCGAACCTTTACAGGCCCCCTGGAGCTCTATTTTATACCAGCTGCCTGAGATTGTTCTAGTGTATGCCAGGGACCAGCCTGACATATAGAAGGCCATAGGCGTGAAGCCATCTTTAATCCCCTCTCATCCCAAGCTGCGGCTGAGCACAACTTGGCTGCAGTTCACGATCTGGGCCTTGACTAGTATTTCTAAACAAGTGACAATTGCCAAACTTTAAAATAAACCTGCGAAAATCCTACTAATTGTATCTCACAAGCTGAAGTTGTCAGGTGCTAAAAGTTTGGGAGCTTGACAAATGATTGTAGTACTTTCTGTGCTAGCTTGTGATATAGAGTACCCCATGTGATAGAGGCTAGCAGGTGGTGGCAAAAGGACAAAATCTTGGTTACAAAGATTTACAAATTTGCAATACACAGCTAAGTGATTTAGGTGCTTACGTCCCACTTCTAAGACAAACTTCTAAGTGCCTAAGGCCCAGATCTTCAAATGTATTTAGGTGCCTAACTTGCATTGAAATCAATGGGAGCCAGGTGCCCAAATACCTCTGAGAAGCTGAGCTTACGTCACTTTTGAAAACAGGATTTAGGAAACCAACAATTTGGGGCACTTTTGAAAATTTTACCAACAAGCTTTTTTAGCCAGATTTTTGCATGCTCCATTATTGCCATTACTGGCAATCTCTGGTTTATTTTGACAGCGTAGTCATTTAACCAATCATTTGGAACCCCGCAAATCCAAATCAAATCTTATTCTAGCTGATACGCATATCTAAACCATTTGTACAAATCATGCAGCTACAGTAACTGCACAAGTTCTGTATATCCCATAAAATGTTGCACACACTCAATCCCAGATGTCTGCAATGGCAGCTGAGGGCACTCAGCACCTGGCAGGATTGGGCCCCTCCAAGTGCAAGGATCAAAACAAGGAAAAACTTTTAATTCGCTAAATTAACTAGGTCTGCCATTTTGTTAAAATTAACAGGTTTGATTCTGAGTTTTAGACATTCCCAGTTGTATGCAAAATTAGCATATCCCCACTATGAAACCGAAAGGGATTTTAAAAGCCCAAGAGCTCTTTTAATAGCATGCTGAAGGGTCTGCAGGAGGGGCAAGGAATTTGCATGGAAGACAAAGTTAAATATTTTCTAGCCCATTTCAAAATTGGTTCTCATGCCCCGCCCTGCATTAAAGATCCCTAAACAAACCTTTTCAAAGATTTGATCCAACTCCCCAAGAAAACAACAAAGACAACCAGGGGCTTTGATGGGAGTCCAAGCAGGGCTCAAGTTCATTCTTCAGCATGGAAAAAGAAACCCTCTCAAAGGCCCCATTCAGCAGATCACTTAAACACATGCTTAAGTACCTTCTTGAATAGGAATGCATTTAAGCATGTGCTTATGGGCTTTGCTGTTAGTCAGGGTCAAAATATTGATTTATACTGAACTCCTTTATTGCTAACAAAGCAGCAGACTTTATGCTAAAGACAACAATTTAAGAACTTTATTTCTCTCCATTAGGTAGGGTACATTTCAAACAGGAAATTTCATCCGGTCTCCCTTTAGGCCCCTTAAAATCCATCATATTTGTATTTTCTGCTAAAGGGGAAAAAAGTGTCAAAACTAAATGTTCCCCCCATAACACCATGCTGGGAAATGTCTGCCAATAATTACATGCAAAAGAAAAGGATCCGTTTAGATGAAGATTGGCAAACAGCTGGTCCCTGCCTTTAGTGAGGGGATATATTTGACTGAAAATTAAATATCAATTTGCAGAATATTCAAGGTTGTAAAAATCCAGCCTTGGGGACATGTATTTCTGTGGGACATTTCATTCTTTTTTGATAGCTATCCATCAAATGGAGTGGTTAGCTCAGAGACATAACACAAGTGTCTTCTACCAGCATTTGGAATCCAAGTATAGGAACTCTGTCTGCTATAGTAACCTCCTTAAAGAGGACCAGATGAATGTGCTTGGGGTGCAGATGGTTTAAAAACAACCAACTTGTATACAGCAGTGGAAAATATGTCAGGAAGTACAAGAGAAAATAGTGCCATTTTAATGACTGTCTCAGAGTTAAACAGCACAGTGCTGTTATGAAGAGCACCAACATTGCCATATCAGAGGAGACCAGTCACATATCTAGCCTCTGACAGTGGTCAAGAGGAATGACCGCCCTTGCAACCTTATCATAGCTAGCATAACAGCAAATGCCATTCTTATTCAGAGCCATCTCAAACCCTTTGGCAGTCGCTATGCAATTTGCCACAATAATATTCTGCAGCTCTAAGTTCTATGATAATTACTTAGTTCAGTTATATCTCTTCTCAGTGATTGTCAACATCAGGTTAACCACTTCTGTGCCAATTTATGGACCATACAATTATTTATACAATGTAGCAGCCCTTAGCTGTACACTCTACCCTTCATTATTATTTGTATCTAAGTCTCCAGAAAAGACTCACACAATGATTCCCAACCAGTAAAGCACTAAACAGTATCAAGAAAATGAGATATGTGCTAAGGGCACTTTGAAGTCTGGGCAGAGGTCTGAATGGAGGGAGCTGAGAGTCAGGAACTCCTGAGTTTTAACGCTTGCTTTGGCAGAGCCCATCTATTGCCCGAACAAGTCACTTACAGCCAGATTTTTAAGAACAGTCAAGTCAGCAGCACTGGGTCTGGTTTCCAATGCTGTAGCATACCCACAGTTCCCAGCTCCTCTGAAATGCAGGCCCTTGTTGACTCAGATCAGGCTCTCAAAAACTGAGTCACACCAAACATATGAAAATTTTGGTCTCAGTTTCTCCATCTGTAACATGGGGATACATGTCTGCCTCAGGAAGCTCTGGGGGGAACTAATTAGTTAATTGATTAGCCATCCATCTGGGCGTTTAATCAATGTGCTCTAGAGAGGACTATTTCTGGCAAATTTTGCCAAGGTCTGAGTCTCCTCTTATTAAAATCCATGTCAACACTCCCACTGATTGCAATGAAGTAGGATCAGACTCAATAACGGAAGGGCTGTGAGTGGGGAGGAATCCCCTCCTTGCTACATTCTTTCCATTAGCATTAACGAGAGTTCTGTGCATGCCTGTCACAAAGCCAAGCACCAAACACTCAGACCAGAGTTATGAGAAAAGCCCCATAGCTCACCATGGAATGACTCGCCTTTGGATCCTGTTACTACACAATAATTGACAATTAAACATTTACACATAAGAGGAAAGACAGTGTGTGTGTGTGCAGTTTCCAGGAATTAGCTAAGCACATTCAGAACATGCACGCTAATGTTAAATGCATCATTTTTAGCAGGGCCTCAGCCTGCTTTGCCTTTTGTGCCCATGTTTTGTACACTCGAGGACACAAATATTAGGATTTGTATGGCAAATTTTCTGATCTACATCAAACACTAATATTTAAGTCTGCTGTTACAAATACAGGTACAAAGAAAGAATGCAGCTGTGAATTCTGTGGGAGTTGAAAAGAAAGGCTGGTGAAAACTATAGTCATAATTTGCACCAGTGAAAGGGAGGTCAGGCTTTTAAAAATGTTGGTCAGTAGGACTGGGTGAGCTTTTACGAATGTGGAAAACAAAAGGGTATATTTTAGAGAATAACAGGCATGACTTCAGCCGCTTTCCCCTTTTAAAGGGATGGAGGTTGTACAGCTATATCCCCAGCTACAAGACTAAACACGTTACCCTCTCCCAGGGCCATAATTGGAAGCAGCCATAAAACACACAAGCTACCTAAATCCTACCTAGAGAGGGATTCACAGCCACATGTTCCACAAACCCAGCTGGAAAAACGCTATGTTAAACATCCACCCAAAGGCCCACTTGCCAAATGAAGCACCAGCGTGCGTTAGGAGGCAAGAATAGGACCTTGAGTTTTTCATGCTCTGTTATTCAAGCCCTATGGTGGTTTAATGTCTTAATAACCAGTGTCCCAAATCTCTTCTCCATACTTGTGTGAAAATGCCATTAACATCAATAGGAGCTATATGGGAGAATAAAGAACAGGTCCCCAAGAACACTACTCTATTCTAGTTGATGGAGCTATAATACCGTGCTTCCTCTCACTGCATTTCTACAAAGCAAGCAATCTTTAGCAACCACCCAGATTCCCCAGCTTGTTCTGGCTACGGCTGTGATTTGCTACATGACATGTGGTGCTATAATTTCCACCCTGGTCTCCAGAAAAGTAGTTCTGCAAACCAGCCTGATTAGCCATCACTCAAGATTCCCGTTCATTTGACAAATCTCGTGCCTTGGATTACATCATTCCAGAAAACTGAAACGCAAGTCAGATGGCTAAGGCATTAATGACATCGCTGTAAAGACTCAACAATGCAAATCTTCCCCGAACGAACCGTCTTGACCTTTGCCGTACTGACAATCAGTGTGACATCATGTGCAAAGAAACTTTAAATTTAAACCAGGTGCTGCCTGGCGTCTCACGACTGCTGTTTAAACCACTAATATGAGAGGAGCTATGCTGAAATAGTAAAATGGAGGCAAGAAAAATGCCAAGCATGGAGAGGGCCCACTTACTAATAAAAACAGGTATGAGCAGCTGCTGAAGTGAAGACACAAAATCTGCCATGCCCTACTCAGCATGATAGGATGATTTAGTTGGGGATCGGTCCTGCTTTGAGCAGGGGGTTGGACTAGATGACCTCCTGAGGTCCCTTCCAACCCTGATATTCTATGATTCTGTGAAAGGTACAGGAGCTTGTTCTTATGCTATCCAAAACCAACTCTGGCTAGGAGCAAAGGAAAGTTTAATAATATATGCATAGCAGATCACGTATATTAACACTCATGCACGTGAGCAGGTTTTTCTTTACACAGATGCTATAATTACTCCAGAAACAAGACAGTGAAGATTTTCCAGTTATAAATCCGGATGTCCAAGACTCTGTAGCTTGGACTTTTCAAACTGTATCAGGTTAAAACTTGGCGCACAAGTTATCAGGATGAATTATTATTTATATGGCACCATGGGTAAGCATGGTGTTTTACAGACTAATAAAAAGACATGATCCCTGTCCCAAGCAGCTTGCGTTCTATATAGTGTCTCAAACTCCAACATTCTTTCTTAAAGAAGTCAGTTAGTGGATTACTCTCCGTCTTTACCCCACCGCTACATCTTGCTGCAGACGTCAAGCCCCACTGAGAGAGAGTGCACCATATGGAGCACTTACCCTCAGTTCTGCCATTGACCCCTTCTGGCCAACCACATCTCCTGGTGTCCTGCAGAAGCAATTCTGGTGTAAGCATGCTACTTAGCCACCATTCCTCAGTTTCATGCTGCTGGTATTTGTGCTGTTTTGCTCCTCCTAGTGGTCCCTCTGTGCATAGCACAAGTAGCAGGTTTCCTATGGATTAAACTACTGTCTTTGAGTCAGTCAGTTGCAATTCACACTGGGCAATGTTATTTATGCAACTTGAAAATGTCAGAGAGCATAATTCAAGGAGCAAAACAAATGTTTTCCTTTCTTCTATTGTCCTGGAGGTAAACAGATCCTCCAGGAGCAGTTAACAGCCCATTGGACAGTCTCATACTCATTGTCAACCACATTTTATCCATGAGTGGCAGATTAGACCATTTAAGGAGACTTCTTGTTCACCTGCCAGAGTAAGCACCAGAACCAACTATAAAGAGAGTGTTTATGGGTGGAGGAAAACGGTAATTTTTAGCGGTTGGATGGAGCAAGGATGTGGAGGATCCTATCTAGACTTGCCACGTTACACCACTACCATACTTAAAAAGAAAAAGCATGGCAGAGTCATCTAATAGTTTTATAATACTAACAGACTGAGTTGACACTATCGGCAACACTGGTAGGTTTAGGAAGTTAACTGAGATAATACAAAGCTTAGTTTAATGAAACAGACAAATTATAATACACAAATCATTCTGAAACAGAGTAGACAGTCAAATAAGTTATGCAAATATTATTTTGTCCGTTTCTTTGGAACAAGCCCATGACTGTTGCACAGGGAGTATGAGGGGATGAGGAATCAAAATCAGGAAATTTGTTGTATAAAACACACAAGTTTGACTTTATACAAAGATAGGGTAATTTTTAAATGCCTTTTAATTTCACATTAAGTATAAATATTCCCATGATAGACTGATCACTATTAAAATAGAAAGATTATATTATATATATACACACACGATTTAGAGATGGGATTCCCTTATACCCCTCTGTGGTCAAACCAACCAAGATGAAGAGACCAAGAACATACCAACATGTCATCTGAAGGTTCAAGTAGTGTATCTACATCTGAGCAGCCCAAATCACAAGTACAGACACCGACTGAAGAAAATGTCTTCACAACCTAAAGGCAATTCCTGATGTTTATCAGGCAAACTTTTCCCATTTATTGAAGTTACAAAAGATGGCTACTGGTGCACTTCTTGCAAAAAAACGGCTTACAAAGAAGGAAAGTTTCCCGCTGTTACAATTGTTAAACAGGAGGAACGTGGTTTGTCAGGCCAATCAGCAAAGTCAATTCTGACAAACTATGTGAAAGGGATGCAACACACCAAGTCTCTAGACTGTATCAACATGCAGAAAGCCTTATAAGCTAGTCACTGTCGAAGCCATTTTTAGAAGTACTTTATGAGCCTGTTAAGAATGCTGGAGACACAACACAGTTTATGCAAAGTAACATGGCTGTTGCATCATACTTTCTATTTAAGCAAAAGATACCACACACTACAAACTACACTATACACTACAAATGTTAAGTGCATTGACACTTGTTAACCCTGAAGTTGGACACTGGTCCCAAACAAGATCGGCAAATGCTCAATATCTTTCTACAAGAAACTCAACTGACTGGTTAGAAGCATGTGGTATAACAGTTAAACACTCAGCAGTTGGAAAAGTGAACATTCAAAAAATTCAAAAAACTATTCACCACATTCAAAAAGTTTGCATATATGACTGATGAAAGCACCAATGCAAATGAGCATCAAGTAGTCTTGCGTATGTTATCTTGATGTCAGTGGTAGGCCAGTGGTTGCATTTCTAGATGTTTGGGTTATAGAAGACACATTGGCTGCATTTGTGACAAGCCACATCTTAGAAGAGTTAAATGCTTGTAAATTGTACCCAAACAGATGGCTGCTTGTGCATTTGATGGAGCTGCAAACTTCTATGGAACACATGGTGGAGTACAAACTGTGACCCGGGGTGCCTGGGTCGGCCCTCACTGAAAATGCCACCATCAGGGAAGGCTGCAAAGGGAGAGAAGACACTCTCTAAACTGATGGTTACCACAGAAGTTAAACTCACTAACCAGTCACAAACTGTGCTTCTGATTCTCCACACTGGTTATCAAGAAGATGAAAAAAAGAAATCACACAGCCTCCTTTATTGCATTCTAGTTCTCTGGCTCCCAATCAACACATAGGTCCAGTACTGTGGGAAGTTATTTAAAAACTCTACTCACTACACAAAATGTTCTTCTGAAAGGGAAGCCATGTTACCAGGTCAATATTAGTTTGGATCTTACCCAAAATACCATGCTGCCAGCCAATCCTTTACTGTCTAAAACTAAAGTTTTATTATAAAGAAAAAAGAAAGAACAAGAAGGGAGCTGTTAAATGGTAATCAGTTACATAAAGAAACTTCAGAGTCCATACATCAGGTTCGTAGCAATATTGGCGAGTTTGCTGGCTTGAAAGTCCTTCTTGAGCACATCCACCGCTTGGATGGGTCATTCAGTCCTTTGTTCAGAACTTCAGTTTGTAGAAAAAAGTTTCTCCAGAAGCAAGAACCAGGAATGAAGACAAAAGGGAGATGATGCAGCTGCCCTTCACATTCCTTTTGCCATGTGGCTTATACTTCCTGTGTCCCAAACACAAGCTTTACAGCACATGGCATGGTAAAGCCTTAGGGTTCTGTCCATAGGCATGCCCCACATGCATCGCTAAGTCATAAGGTGTAGTCCCTGGCCTTTCAATGGGTTCATTGTACGGCTGACCACCCTTGATGGGCCATCGAACTGGCTAGGCCATGCTGATGCCAATCTGTCTGGGCGTGTCACACAGAAACACAGCACAAGTTTGGAAATACAGATATACCATACGTATATATAACTCATAATACAAAGGTGATACAGACATATAAAACAAGATCATCAGACGTGGCAAATTATAACATGGTCGCAGATACCTCACATGGCATATCTGGTCAGATTCTTTGCAATTTTATAATATTGGTATCAACAATATCATAAAGTGCCCCCCATATTTCATACAGCGTCGCACAAGCTTTGTTCAGAGAGAAGCGTAACCCTAATCTCTTATACACACTGCAGAGACCATCTTAAATTTCAGTATCCGCAAAGATAATGGAGCAAATAATTAAGCAATCAATTTGCAAACACCTAAAAGATCACAAAAGTGACAGTCAACATGGATTTGACAAGAACAAATAGCGTCAAACCAACCGAATAGCTTTCTTTGACAAGGTAATAAGCCTTGTGGATAGAGAGGAAGTGATAGATGTGGTATATCTTGACTTTAGTAAGTCTTTAGATATGGTCTTGCATGACCTTCTCATAAAGAAACTAGGGAAATACAACCTAGGCGGAACTACTATAAGGTGGGTGCATAACTGGTTGGAAAATTGTTCCTCGTCCTAGAGAGTAGTTATCAGTGGTTCAGAGTCAAGCTGGTAGGGTATATTGAGTAGAGTCCTGCAGGGATTGGTCCTGGGTCCAGTTTTGTTCAATTTCTCGATCAATGATTCAGATAATGGCATCAAGAGTACACTTCTAAAGCTGGGAGGGCTTGAAGGGCTTTGGAGGACAGGATTACAATTCAAAATGATCTGAAGAAATGGTCTGAAGTAAATAGGACGACATTCAGTAAGGACAAACGCAAAGTACTCCATTTAGGAAAGATCAACCAATTGCACACATACAAAATGGGAAATGATTGCCTAGGAAAGAGTACTGCAGAAAAGGATCTAGGGGTCATAGTTGATCACAAGCTAAATATGAGTCAACAGTGTAATACTGTTGCAAAAAAAAGCAAACATCATTCTGGGATGTATTAGCAGGAGTATTGAAAGCAAGACACAAGAAGTAATTCTTCCGCGCTGATTAGGCCTCATCTGGAGTAGTGTGTCCAGTTCTGGGTGCCATATTTCAGGAAAGATGTGGACAAACTGAACGTCCAGAGGAGAGCAACAACAAATGATTTAAGTCTAGAAAACATGACCTATGAAGAAAGATTGAAAGAATTGGATTTGTTTAGTCTGGAGAAGACTGCAGGGGGGTGGGGGGTCGGGGGGAAATGGGACATAACAGTTTTCAAGTACAGAAAAGGTTGTTCCAAGGAAGAGGGAGAAAAATTGTTGTTGTTAACCTCTGACGCTCGGACAAGAAGCAATGGGATTAAATTTTAGCAAGGGAAATTTAGGCTGAACGTTAGGAAAAACTTCCTGTCAGGGCAGTTAAGCACTGGAATAAATTGCCTAGGGAGGTTGTGGTATCTCCGTCACTGGAGGTTTTTAAAAGCAGGTTAGACAATCAACTGTCAGGGATGGTCTAGATAATACTTAGTTCTTCCTTGAATGCAGGGGACTGTACTAGAAGACTTCTCAAAGTCCATTCCAGTCCTACGATTCTATGATCTACTCAACTAGCACTAATACGAGCTGTGGAATCTTCAAAAGACATTTTAAAAAGCCACAAATGTAATGTCTTTGTTATACTCTATTTTTCAGCAAGAGTCTGAAAAGATTGAATGTCTTGAAAAAAAATAGAAGATGCTCTGGGACTGAAGTTCAAATTAGTCCATCCTGGGAATACCCGCTGTCTTTCTCACAAATAATCCTTGGCTGATGTCTTAAAATTACTGCAACCATTATGACTGGCTTTGGAAAGTGTCTACCAAGATGGGATGGATCTAAGTAGGGAGGCTGGTGGACTACTTTTGTTACTATGTTCAGAGAAGACAATTGCCATTCTCTCTCTTTTTTGTCTACTGTTTTTTAGGTTATTAAACAATGTCCTCCAGACATCTGCTACAACAGTAGTATATCTTTGTTCAGCAATAGAAATGTTGATCAGAAAGATAGCTATTGAAAATGCCCTGGAAGAAGCAAGGACTTCAGTACAGAAGTTGACCAATGAAGGCACTTACGTTGAATCCTTAAGTGAGGAGGACAAGAAGTGTTTATTAAGCCAGCTGAAAAAGTGCATAGACTTGATTCTTACAAATCTACAACAACGACTTCTGGATTCTACTAAATCTCTACGTAGCTTTTACAGATGCCTGTCTTATAATACACTAACAGTTGAGTGGAGTGAGGCATTACCAGTAATGGGACTGCCATGTGATTAGGACAGAATAGAGAATTTGAACACAAAGTGGAATGTCATATGAGGAATGAATGAAGATTTGACTTCAACTTCTTTTTATCATCATTACTAGTGGCTCGACCCAATCTTTGCGTTATGTTTCCTGAGATGAAAGAAGTAGGAATTAATCTCTTGCTACTCCCAGTCACAACAACTACAGTTGAGCGTTCTTTTTCAATCACTGAATAGAAGTTTGTGTTCTGAAAGAAGTCATCTTCTGCTCATGAGAAGCCACCAATGATGAACATGCTGCATTCAAGACGTTCATTAGCAGAATTGTGCAAAATTACAAGAAACCAAGGAGGATGTAGATGTAGTGCTTCATAGAAGGCTTGAGTAGCCAACTTTGTGTGACATTTTTAAATCTAATAAAATAGTTGTGCAACATTTTTCAGTTTTTACTATGGTGCCATTCACCTCACCTTTGCCGTCACAGTGTTATCCACTGGCCCTCACCCCCCTGTAAATTTGAAACCCCTCCCACCCCATTCATTTCAATTCCTGGGAAAAATACTGATCTAGAGATTATACAACCTAATACTTGAAATTTTCTGCCATTGGTGGTGTTGCTTGAATAAGAACAGAAAATAAATGAAGAAAATACACCCTTTATTAAGTCTTTCAGTCAGGGGGAAAAGAAAAAAAAAGGTTACAAGCTACAATTAAAGCTCCTTCAGCTTTAACTCAAACGGCAGAACTACAATTTCAGTTTAAGTATTGAATTAAAATCAAAGCCTAATTCAAAAAAAAGTTGTACATGATCTGTCTTACTCAGAATAGTTTAACACTCTGTCCAGTTGGTTTGCTAATCTGATTTTGAATCTTTAATTAGATATTACATAAGTATTTCTCCTACAGAAGTAAAAACATTAAAATAAATTTGATCTGTGGCAATTTGGCAACCAATCCCTTTTTCTTTTAAAAGGATGATATTGATATAGATATGTATATTTAGTATCTATATAAACACCTATATGACCCAAACAAAGAGATATTCTGGAACACAATCTCAATACACCTGGACTTTTAAGAGAAGGTTTTCAAACTCTGTACCCAAAACTGGACCAAAATTGTGTGGCTGCAGCCTAATGGCAAAATTCTGGCCACACTGAAGTCAATGGCAAATCTTGCGCTGACTTCAATGGGACTTGGATTTCATCCCTCTCTCTTTTCTGAAAGTAAAGGGGGGAGAGAAAGCAAGATAAGGAGGGAGTGTCAGAAAAACAGCCAGGAGCATGGGTGGTTCAAATCTGGGTTCAACTAAACCGCATTCCCCTTAACTCTTGTTTGTTATGAGGATGGCAGGAAGGGCTGAGCAGGATTATTTGAAAGGAAATGGTTCTGGTTTAGTTTATCTAGGTGCAGATATGGCTCTCATCACTGTAGTATCTGAACACTTTTTTATATAAAAGTATACTACCCAAATACAGCATTCTTACTTTATACTTACTAGACAGCTTGAAACAGTAATTAAATTGATTTAATTATACTGGCACAAACCTGTAATTTAGAATCACTGTGTGATGCTGGTAGATCAGGTGCCAGCTCATGCCAAGGCCCCTAAGCTTCACTGAACACTGACAAATGCATAGTTGGAAACTAGTCTGGTTCACCTGCATGTTAGCACTTTTAAAACAGATGTTCAGTTTATAAACGTGTTTTGTATTTGGAATTTATGAAATGCTTGTGAGTTCCTGCATGCATTAATCCCACTTATTATATCTGTATACCATGTTAAAAGAAATATTTAAGTGTTTGCTTTATAACTATAAAAGTGTTTGCTATGAAACTGTAAACATCCCTAATCAGGAGAGAACCATTACCAAGTGTGAAATACTAGTTTAACACATGTCCATCTCCTGCCCAACAAAAGAACTATGGACACCAGGCAAATTGTTGTGGAACATCAATGACTGAAAGACTTTGTTGATTGCTTCCCCCACAACCATGAAGAGGGGATGTGCACAAACCCTCGTTCCATTAAAGTTTGAACTCTGGGGGAAGGTAATAAAGATCCCTGACCAGAAGGAACTATATCACCATGTTGCTTGGAATTTGGAGAAGACAATATTTCTAAACGTAAGCCAGCGTTCCCCCCGCAAGCTGCTTAGCTTGAGTTAGCGCTAAAGGACATACAGAGCTTGCATGTTACAGCAGCTGCAATTACATTTTGGAACCTAAGCCAAACACATTTTTGTGCATATATTCACCTTCTTTAACCTTGTAAATAACTCATTTCCTTTTCTTAGTTAATAAATCTTTAGTTAATTACTGGATTGGCTACAAGTGTGGTCTCTGGTGATCTGAGGTGCAACTGACCTGGTGTAAGTGACTGATCCTTTGGGACTAGGAGTAACCTGAATATTGTTGTGATTTTTGGTGTAAGAGACCATCTATCACAAAGGCAGGCTTGCCTGGGTGGCAAGATAGACCAGAGTGCCTAAGGGGACTGTCTTTTATAATGCTTCACACTCGATAGCTGGGGAAATCTAATTATAGAACACACAACCAATTTGGGGTTTGTGTCCTGTTTGTAACAGTCTGCCTTGAGGTCAGCATCCATGTTTATGAACTACTCTAGACAGTTCAGCACACTGAAACCCTTTTCAACAGTGTTTACAGCGGTTTAGTTTAATCTGATATTTTACTGAATTAAACGGAACTGGTAACTCAGTTACATTGGTGAAAAAAATCCAAAATCTTTTTCTTTTTATATATCACAGATTCTAGGGTTATGAGCAGCATTCCTTAATAGTCAATAAAATAAATTAAATGCAATTATTTCCACAATCATACATTGTTGCATAGTTTATTTGCACATACACAGAAATTCATACCTCGTAGAAAGAAAAAAAAATAACAATTCACATTTGGCAAAACTGTCTTCATAACGAGGGCCCTGATTCTGAGCCAGTTTTATACTGTTAGTGTCTCCAGTAAAATAGGTGCTTCACAGTGTTTTTAAAAATGATCTTCATGAACTAAATTTATACACTATTTTTACCCACATAAAATGACATTTCCACAGAGCACAAGAAATGTATGAATTGGATGTGAGCTCGTTTTCTCTCTCATGAAAACAATGTAAACATCAGCTGTTTAAGCACGTTTCTCAAAATGGGTGTTACCATAACAGTGACAAAAACGATAGCAATTGCATTGCAACAGTACATAATTATTTTGTTATAGTTAGTAGGACGTAATTTCTACTGTTCTTGAGTGTGAAATATGATGTATTCAAATTGATCAGACATTTATTAAATTACTTCAGAATTCTGGCCAGGCATGCCTCCAAGCACTGCATGGAAGGAATCCTCCAAAAAGTGGGACAATTCCCACCACATTTCTTATCAGAAATGAACACTATACATTCCATCCCATATCATGCATATTTAAGTAGCTGGGCTGTTAAACTAAAAACAATATCTGCACAGTGACAGTCCAACTGAAAATAATGGGAATGTTATACAAAAATATAGGTCATAACATGACTATTCAGTTCATCTTAGGCCACGTCTACACTTACCGGGGATTGATGCTGCTGCAATTGATGCAGCGGGGGTTGATTTAGCAGGTCTTTCACTAGACTCGCTAAATCGACCACACAGTGCTCTCCAGTTGACTCCGGTACTCCACCGGAACGAGAAGATTAAGGTACTGCCGTCGATGCAGCGCAGTATAGACACCACAGTAAGTTGACCTACGCTACATTATTCACATAGCTGGAGTAGTGTAACTTAGCTCGACTTACCACAGTAGTGTAGACGAGGCCTCAGATCTACTATGTAGTGAAACAAAAGGCATAAGAAACTCAACTGTGTTAAACATACAGGGATATATACAGCAGAGAATTTTAATTAGATTACATTTCTAGTGCTGTGAAAACAAAGCACTATGTAAATATTAAGAGGCAAACTGCTTACCAGATAGCACTGATTAAAATATAGAAAAATGTCAGCATTTCACAAAAACTAAAAACATGTTTCAATGAGTACAAGCAAACTCCTTTTTTCCTTTTTTGATATAATTAATGAGGGGAGAGAAACGGTAGCTTTTATCGAGGGACTCTCCCACAATATAGGCAAGCATATGAGCAAGGACAATAGAAGTGTCAGTGTTCTGGAAACTGAGGTTATTTCTCCAGATTTTAGGTTCTGCCAAACTTAATTTCCTATAGATGTATTTCTTTTCAAAAGAAACATTTGTAACTCTTCTCCTTGTAAAAAGAAAATAAATTGGTTAGTCTCTAAGGTGCCACTAGTACTCCTTTTCTTTTTGCGAATACAGACTAACACGGCTGCTACTCTGAAATCTTCTCCTTGTGAAGATAACCCTCATACTATAAATCAATGCACTGCTGTCTTGTCTGCAATACTCTGCACCTAAACTGAAATAATATAGCTCCAACGGAGGTGTGAATTGCTTCCATTCCCCTTAATGGAGTATTAACTTCACAAACTAGTATTAGCCATTTAAAAGCTTAACTATTTGGCTGTACCCAGCCATGTTAAAAGTGTCATGTTTACCTAGATTACAGTGTAAAGTTGGTATTTTAAATGGGAAACCATTACAAATATAGCATTGGTATGTTCATATGCTTTCAGATATTTCCTTAGCTGCATTCTTCAAAATTATGCACACAAACCCCATTGTAAATCCAGTCCTTTCAGAAGAGCAGGCTATTAAATTTAACGCTGGACACACTCATTTTTTTTTTCCAGGTAGGTATAAGAAAACTGCAGATCTTGCCAGGTTTTTATAAGCTTTCCAGTTCACCCAGTTAAGTTTTTAATGTTAACTTACTGTGCAGTTTAAAATACCTTTTTAGATTACCATAATCATGTCTTGCAGATATTACTAGATATTAAGATATGAGAGTAGGGCAAAGTAGTATGTGAAATAAAGAATTCCCACAGAAATTCCCCTGATTTTGATTAATATTCTTGTAGATTATTAGTGTCCTTGCAAAAAAGCTACAAGTAAACATGGAGACTGATCCAACGCTCATTCAAATGAATAGAACAATGCTCATTGACTTCAAATGGTCTTTGGATCAGGCCACATATGAAAAACAAGTAGCTGATTCACAACTGTCCCTACTGTCGCATTTACTCAAGATGGCTGGGTAACATCTATCCAAGGTTTAGGTTACCCAAGATTTAGGTTTTTACACCGCTCATTGAAATATCTGAACAGCTGAACATTTAGTAGAAGGGGGAACTTAAGACATACCATGGAAAGAAAAGATAGTGATATTTGTTTATCAGGAGTAAAATGTGGGAATAATTGCAAGAGGGATCAATGGCAGGACAGAGAGCCTCCTTCATGTGTTTGTTCTAGGCTTCCACAGTAATCCACACTGCCAATCCCTTGATCAAAGGAGGCAGGAAACTTCTTATGTTCAGAGGTACCCAAACTTTCCCCAACAGTTTGTTTCAGCTCAAGGCTACACCGTAAACTTTCATGAGATATATTATGTTCATTCATGAAGACAAGAGAAATATGCTACAGAAACTCCTAAGGTCAGATCCTGGGCCCTGATCAGGTCACTTTGCTCCATCAAAGCAGCACACTGACTCTGCTATAGAGACAGACGAAAGGGTAGCTGAGAATTCTCTTTGGCATGGAGGAATCCTGGGCTGGCAGAATGGTCTGTACCCATTCTTGCGGTTGGAAGTTGAAGCAGTCCTGTTTAGCCCTCTGTTGGCCCAGGACTAGAGCTGGCGATCAGAGCTATCTTTGCATCGACTTCCCTCAACTGCACAACTGAAAATTGTGTCAGCTGAGTTTATTTTAAATTAAAGTTGCAAAATACAGCTGAACTGCATAAATGTTACTTTAGAGCATTTCACTTTTGTATCTTATTTTACATTTCAGATGTAACAGTAAGTAGCCAATCAAATTAAAAGAAATATCACATCTGGAAATAGTGAAGTTTCCAAGCCTCTAAATCTTGCTGCTCCAGTCTGAGGACTAATTACTTAACTTTATGTAGGTCTCATTTTATCTTCTTAACTTCCTTAGAAGATAAAAAAAAATCTATAGATTAGAGCATTTTCATTTTAAACGATATTCTCAACAACAAAGAAATTTTCAAAAAATTGACCATCATTCCTATCACTGTTTCAGCTCCTCTGGTGTAAGCAATGTTGGCTCTGGGCTGCCAATACCATTTTTAGCATTGTGTGGATTAGAGCTCAGAGGAAGTCCAACTGCTGCTGAAAATGGCCATCATATTTCATTTTAAGCATAAAGAGTGCAGAAGGGGATATGTAAGGGTTTAGCGATGTGGGGTGAAACTCTGGTCTTATATGGCAAAAGTCTCATTAACTTCAATAGTCCCAGGATTTCACTCTTGGAGTCTGATTCTTCTCTAACTTACGTCAGTGTAAAATTTAGACACACTCTAGTTCAACCATAAATTATGGGGCTAGAAGTCAGAATCATTGAATGAAGTTTTATGGCCTGTCTTATGCAAATCAGGCTAGATGATCATAATGGTTCCTTCTTGCTGTAGTACTTATGAGTACTTATGGAAGCTAATTGAGTTACACATGTGTGTGTTGGGGGGGGTTAAAAAAAAATCAGGCCTCTAATGCTTTGAATACTCATATTAGGTGACCAATATTCAAAAATTGGCATTTGTAATTGAAATGCTGGAAGATCTTAAGTGCAAAACAGTGATTGCTAGCGCTTCCGAAATACACAACAAATATCCTAGAAGGGCACAGAGTTTATTTGACAGACTCATTCCAAGAAGGCCTAAATCCAGTGAAGTATAAACTATACATAATTTAAAAGTGCAATTTCAAATAGAGGAATACGCTGGTGGGAGGGGAAATCTTCCTGTTGGGTAGGGTAACAGTGTGGAGACCAAATCAGCTTCAAGATTTCAATACGAGGGTGGTAAAATTTTGAAAGCTATTTTAATGAAAGTGATGCAAATCCTTTTATAACTGCTGTTGTGAGACTTTCAATATTATGAATGCACAAGTTTTTGTAAAATCTGCCCATCTCAAGGGAAATCAGCTGAATCCAAGCCAGAACTCAGGGTGTTAGGGCAGGTTCAGATGCAGACCTCTGACCCTTTAAAATCTGAAAGCCTGAAACAAAATATTTTTTGCATTGTAAGCACACTATATAATGTCGTGTCATAAAGTGACCTCTTCACCTGGGTCATGTGAAGTCATTTTAAGACTAATATATTTGTAGAATGGAAGAGTTTAATTGTGCGAGAAGTAAACCAGTCAAAGAAATGGACATGAGAGTAAACAAACAAAATGTTACTTGTTTCATACACAGCTTTTGAAGGGTTTCTTCTTGAAGATGTCCAGCATTCAGTTGAGAATTTGCAATATGTTGCTGAGAATTGTCTCTCTCAAGTCCAGCTCAAGAAGCAATGGAAGGGATTTTATTGATTAATCCAATTGAAAATGATTAAGGCTAAACTTAAGAGACCAATAAGTATGCCAAAAATAAACAATGCACAAGCCTGTGAAGACAGAAGAACAAACAGTGAATGTTGAACAGCCGAATTCAATTTATACTTCTGAGAATTGCTATTAAGACCCTGACTATGAAAAAGAAATTCTACCTCCAATGCACTGACAGGCTTTAACAGCATATTTTTTAAATGATCTGCTACGTTTAAAATAACCAAAGTATTTAAACACAGCTGCTCTTTCCAACACAAATTAAATATATTCAGAAAGCTATTCATCTATATGAACACTAAGCTAAGCCTGCTTTGGGAATGATTTCACAAAGAATTCCCTTTCAAAACCAGTTTAGTGTGTCCACACTATCCACCTGGGAACTGTGTAGATGAACTTTGCATATTTAACTAAATTCCTGGAAAGGAATTAATTCCATTTGACCCTATGCACACAGGGGCTCAAAGTAAGTTAAGAAACAGAATTTAAACTCTACTTTAAAGACAGTTCTAGTTAAATACATTCCAAACTCTGCTAGAGCAGCCAGGGCGGATAGAGACAGACCCTCTGGAAACCATGTTTAGAAACAGCATTCTATTTTCAATAGCATTGACATGGTTATAACAGTAAGCAGATTACTGATTTATAGCCAGCTCTGCTGATGTTATCATGCTCTATCTACACAAGCTACTCAAGACTTTAAACTGTATGTAGGTGTCAATACTAGCCTTTCCACTAAGATTTCCCATAATTGGTAGTCCTAGTGCAACCCTATAGAGGAGAGGGCGAGGGGAGATAAAAATGGTGGGAACATCAGCGTAGATGGTCTGCTGGCATTTTAACCACTGTGTCCTCTAACTTTTCTCAGTTGATATGGTGGTTAAAATGACAATGACCATGGCCACAGGCAGCAGCATGTTGGTTGCATTAGAACTCCCTCAATGGCTACCACTGGTAGTGCTGTAGCTGTTGTATCAGCTGTGGGAAACGTTAGGGGAAAAGGGGGCTTGTGCCAAGGAAGGTTTATTAGGGAACAGCATATAAACAGTGTTCCACACAAACATGGTTTGGCTGGACAACATGGACAAGGCCAAACTATATCAGAACTGTGTTTAAAAACAGATGGATCTGGTTTAAAGCCCCAGATCTGGACTTTGGGGAAATGTGGATTCAGATCAATATTACACAGCTTAGGTTCATGAAAGAGGTGGACTACATTAGTTTCAATAAGACCAGAGAACTGAAACAGAACGTCGCAGAAGACAAACTCCACACTACTATTGCAGACTTCAGGCTGCTAAAAATGGGTGCAGTGCAAAAGGCAAAGCATATTCTGTAGTATAATAAAATTTATCTAACATTAGAATCCTTGCATACAATAACAACACATGGAAAAATATCATACCCCAAGCTTCTGTCGTGATATAAAGTCCTCCCTGCTAAGTTTAAGATAAAACAGTCCAGGATACACAAAGAGCAAACACGTAGATGTGGTAGAGCCTTTACAAGATAATAAGAAAAAAATTATTTGTAGTAAGACTGGTACAGGGATATAAGCAGATATATTGTGTGATCTTTTTAGAATAGAACCCCATAATCCCCAAAACAAAACAACAAAAACCCAAACAAACAAACAAAAAAAAACTTACCAACTAATCCAAATACATTTCTAATATCGGGCACAAACAATGCAAGCAAAACAATGATTGCATTGAGTGCTAAAGTGACAAGGATATGGCAAATCCATGAAGTAGGAAGATGAGATAAAAATATCATCATTACAGCCTTCCTTGCCTATATAATGAAAGGGGGAAAAAAAATTCAAGCAGGCACAAAAAACTTTATTCTAAAAGCCTTATTGTTATTTCCATTTTGATAAAGTATACCTTAGGTTTTACTTGGAAAAGACAGTTTTAAAGGAAAACATTTATTGATGTAGTTCAACAAAAGCCAAGAAAAAAGGTGTTCACATATAAATGTCATAGAAAATATGACACATATACTTTACTGCCTTTAAAGAACAAAACATTTAAATTACTGCAAAATTGTGTGCACACACAAATCATTAATATATGTAACTAGCTCCTTATGAAGAGCATATGGATTGTAGTAGTTGGATATACTTTGATGTTAATATTTGCTAATGGTTACGTTTATCCAGAGAGGCATATCATTATCCTGAAAACTAAATGAAGTTCTGAACATAAATCCCCTACCAACTGACAGAATTGTCCCCTAAATTTTAGAACCACGTGATAAATACTGCTTTAAAACTTAAGTAAATGTTACACTATGTGAAGACAAAGCTACATTAAACTTTCGTTAAATCACTAGCAGCAAAGTATTATTTGCTGACTTCAATTTTCCTCTCCATACAGCCTTTTGAAAACAGAATTTAAGAAAAATGAAACAAAATAAACTTTAGAAATACTTTAGTCTCTAAATTAAAAACAATGCTGTGGGTTAGTTTAAATCTAAGCTCAGTCTCAGAAAGCATAAATTAGCTTAGTGGTTAGTTGTTATTTTGGAGTTTTCATGGAACATATGCAAGTATGAGGTCTTTGATCAATCACTTGACAAATGAGTAAGATACACAAAGCTAGATGTGACTCTAATATTGCAGTCTGCAAAGAATTAGCATTACCATACTATGAAACTGCTATGCCAGCATCAAAACTTTTAGGAGTACTTACAGGGAAATGGATTAGAGGCACTGTCAAAATCACAGCAAATAACATGCCTAGTTTTACAGTCATGATGACAATATCATGCGGCAGGTACCTGGTGTAACCTTGAAGTAATTCTGAGTCCACTTTGTCTGAAAAACCAAGAAATTGAATGTCAAACCAAAGGGAATTCAGAAACAGAACAACTATATCTCACCTATATTAATTCTCAAAGTTTCCATTTGGAGCAACTACTAGGCTGTTTTGTGCCCATAGCAGAATGGAGGCCGTGTACAAATTTCTTCCTGCCCCTAATGAAGCCAACAATAAACATATGTATGTTTCATACACAATCTAGAGAAACTTCTATTGTCTGAGTCATGAAACCAAGCTATGTACAAGTGAGAAAACAAACATGGAGAAGAAAGGGCTACAAGAGAGGGATACTCAGGCTTTGCAGATGTAGACTATAAGCTGGCCAATCCACAGGCAAGGCAACACTGTGCTAGTGTCAGGGATATGGGTGGTTGGACTCAAGCCTGCATAATGTAGTATAGACAATGGAGCCCAAGGCAGGATTACAAAGAGTATAGATTTCAGAGTAACAGCCGTGTTAGTCTGTATTCGCAAAAAGAAAAGAAGTACTTGTGGCACCTTAGAGACTAACCAATTTATTTGAGCATGAGCTTTCGTGAGCTACAGCTCACTTCATCGGATGCATACTGTGGAAATTGCAGAAGACATTATTATATACACAGACACCATGAAATAATACCTCCTCCCACCCCACTCTCCTGCTGGTAATAGCTTATCTAAAGTGATCATCAAGATGGGCCATTTCCAGCACAAATCCAGGTTTTCTCACCCTCCACCCCCCCACTGTGTACAGTCTGTGGGGGGGCGGAGGGTGAGAAAACCTGGATTTGTGCTGGAAATGGCCCATCTTGATGATCACTTTAGATAAGCTATTACCAGCAGGAGAGTGGGGTGGGAGGAGGTATTATTTCATGGTGTCTGTGTATATAATAATGTCTTCTGCAATTTCCACAGTATGCATCCGATGAAGTGAGCTGTAGCTCACGAAAGCTCATGCTCAAATAAACTGGTTAGTCTCTAAGGTGCCACAAGTACTCCTTTTCTTTTTTTAAAGAGTATAGATGCTCCAGTGCTTCATTAACAAATCCAAGGTCTGCTAACTCGAGTTTTACTAACCCTGCACTTACACTGCAGGTATACCCTGGTGGCTTAAAGAAAACAGATGATGATGATGAGACAGATGATAAATTATCCTGTAAAGACAGCACAACTCAAGGCCCCTTCTGTAGATAACTGAACTTGATGAGCTGTAACCAAGGCATTTGTGGTAGCCTTCAAAGAAGATATCTAAAATAGCGATGAGTGGGGCTTGAAGAGGGTCCACTTCGTTAAACTAAGACCAAAGGAAAAATATTCAGACCAAATAAGACCTTATCAGAATCTTTTCTGGTTTATGCCAGAATAGTAATAATCCATGGGGAATACAAGAGGATTTACCCTCTCAGGCTCCAAGCAGTAAGGTGAAGCCTGGTATAATGCATTTGAAAAATTTGGTCCTGCTATGGCATGTCCTAGAGAATAGGCTTGCTAACTGACACCTCCAGTTTGAAGAATGAGGGTCTCAGTAGTTAGAAGTAATCAGAACAATTTTTGCTAGGTTTTTAGTCTTCTTGATCATTTGTCTGAACAGAGGAAAAAAAGGGTGGAATTCAATAAGCCAAGGCACTGTGCCATATAGCTGATTCTTTATTTCTGGAACAGAAAACTAGGATACACTTTTTGGTTAAACTGGGTGGTGAATTTGCTCAGAAGTAAACTCTTTCTGCTGGACCAATTGACCTTACATGTTCAGCTTTCCATACACATATGGTATAAAGTGATTTGGAAGGTAAAATTTCACCATTTGGGAAAGTAGCTGCAGCGCCTCTAATTTCAAAGAGAAATTCTTGGTTATTCTTCCTAATGTATATATGCTACTGTTGTCTAATAGTTGCCTTCTTTCAGTATTTTTGCAGACTAGTTATTATGGGGAAAGGATGATTGGCTAAAGTCATTAATGACTTTAACATGTTAACTTCTATTAATGACACATGAGATTGAGATTTGTTTGACATGTAAGTGATTGGATGTTGTGGCAAAAGACTGGTGCTTGAGAGCTCGCAAGTTAAACCCTGGGAAGTACAATAATTTAATAGAAAACAGGGTAGAAGCAACGTAAGAGACCAGGTAAGAGAACTTTCAGTAAGAACTTTAATTCCCTCAACAGTAATGAGGGTTCTTCTCTTACTCCACCACCATTTTAAAACTATTTGGAGAGTGAGATTAGTTTTACAAAAGTCACATCTGGGGTGGCAACTATTATGTTCAAATCTCTTATAGCACAAGCACAACTCCTATTTTTGGTACTAAAAGTGGGAAATGATGATTACTTAGAAAACAAACCAATAACTGCAACTTTCACTTTTGTTTCCACGACTTTTGCCCTTTCATCCTGACCATTCATGACTTTTCTTGGAAGATGCCATGATTTTAACAAAAATCACTCGCCTACAGATGATCCACTACTCTAACTCATAGCAGATTTATGCTACCATGGGCTTCTGCTCCTATCAAAGCCTCTTGGTCACCCTGACTTACAGATCCACAGCAAAGAGTCAACATCCTTCCAAACTGGATGTAGAAGAAACATCTGTTCTCAAAGGAGTTCTTTTTTCCTTTCCAGTTGGTTTTTACTTTTCTAAGAATGGCGTTTATGACAAGGGGATGGAGAGGTGGGGCAGGGGTGGGGGAGATTCACTCATGCAATTTAATTTGCCTTTTTGGCTAAAGATAGGGAAGGAGTAGCCTGCACACAGGAAAGAACCCTGTATGTATCCTCTGCAAAAAAACCTATTTAACTAATGTACATTATACCATCAGGCCTGAAAGGAAAGGAAAAGAGACAATCATTTCAATCAAAGTAAAGGTTAAGGGCTGGAGTCAAGGCAGAGCAAAGCTCCAATTAGGTCTACTGCATAAGGGACCAGGAACATGGTCTCCAGGACATGACTTCAGTGCTCTTTCTTCCTTTCCCTTTTTGCTGGGGACTTATCTGGAAACAAAATGAACAGGAACCCCACCCTGGAATCAGCTTCAGTGGTCTTCTGCAGTGGTACTCCGCACCCACATTCCCGCGTAGGCTGTTTGTTTCAACTTTCTTCCATGTGGAAAGAGCCAGCATGTGGTGGAACTAGCCCATGTTGCATTGACCAATCTGACATGGTGCTAGGCAGCAAGGTGAATCAGGCTTTTATCATTTGAGGGGAAGCCCAGGTAACTTATTTGCTCTGTCACGGTCAGATCCAGACAAAGGGGAATCAAGGGCGGGGGGGGAGCTAATTTGCAGGAAGGCAGTAAAAGTCAGGTTAGAAAGCTGGCAGGAGCAGGGCGGGGAGAGCTAATTTGCAAGAAGGCAGTAAAAGTCAGGTTAGAAAGCTAGCAGGAGCAGTCCTACACCAATAGCAAAGGCATAAGGTAGGGACTGCTAGTCTCCACCATTTAATTGATAATAGGAATTTGTTGTGCCTACAAGAGAAATACATTAATGCTCTGAAGAGGCAGTGTGCTTTTTTGCAAGAACTCAAAGCAATTTCCTCTGCAGATCAGTAATTATTTGGTAGGTGTCAACAGGACTGGTGTTGTGCCAGATTGTCCCGAGCCCACAGACATTCTAAACAGATAACACAAAATACCCAGAGACACAAGGGTTCTCTTAAGAGCATTTCCCCCCCTACTGTTGGGCTGATAGTTTTATTTATTTTGAGTGACAGAGATTAACACATTAACTTCATGAGAGGAGTGAATTTTGAGAAGCAATTTGAAAGAAGAATCCTCATGCAGGTCAGTAATGCATTTCAGTGACCATGTTTGTTGATGCATCTGAAGAAGTGGGTTTTTTACCCACAAAAGCTTATGCCCAAATAAATCTGTTAGTCTTTAATATGCCACCGGACCTCCTTGTTGTTTTCATGTTTGTATAATGCTACCATACTGCAGAGGGCAGTTGATCCAGATTGCTGGATGGAAACTTGAGAGAATACAACTTTGGCATGTATGATCTAGGAACAAAATGTGCAATCATGTGAAAATAAAGCTGGACACATGTAGAGCTGAACAACTTTCTCTTGGAAAGATATAGCACCGTGACATTATATGACAGGGTACTGCAAACACTATCACACAGCTGACATACCACACTGATACAGGTAGCTTCTATCTAGATGTTACAGGAAGACTGAACTGCTATATTAAATGGACACTCACCTACTTCTGACAATGTTATGATAGACCTTTAAAAAAAGAAAGCCATTGTGTAGTTAAGAGTTCTGAAATCTGTCTAAGTATTTGGGAGAAGCAAGCCTACCAGAATGGCTATTAAGTCACCTATATTTAAGCCCCAGCTACAAAAAATGGCACTTCAAAGTGTTCAAGAACTGCATCATCAATTGCATAGTTATTACACTGCTGCTGCAGCATACTGCCATGCAAAATCTACAGAAAAGCAGAACTGAAGGAGTCTGCTGAACAGATAGGATGATTTTTATATGGACAAGTTTATAATCGGAAATCCTCATTTTCTGTTTAAATACAAAAATTCACCAACAAAACATAACTACCACCCTCCCCATCCCCACCCTGAACAAAATGGCAAGGGTCCTTTAAAGAGAGAGACACCTTCAACAGAACGCACACCTTGGTCTCTATGACCACAGTAATTCATACTCTATGTATCATTTTGTGTTTGTGCTTCCTCTGGTTTGCCTTTCTGTTGCAGATAGCAGCGGTATCTTTAAGAAGTCACTTTGTGTGGAGGAATCTATGATACAAATAATTAGTGAGGCTGTTTTAGTAAAGCTTTCTTGGAGTGTTCGTTTAAACTTTTGGTTTTGTTTCATTAATCAAACAGATTTCTATTCAAATAAATCCATACAAGAAACCTACATCTTATCATGGCCTATGTGACGTGTCCATGCTGCTCTTGGCAATGCTTTGGAGAGAGGCAAAAGTGACTGTAATCCACCTTTATACCTCCGTGCTCCCAGGGTCATCCTGCTACTGACCCAGCCCTTGGTGAAAGGCACAGCAGGCCCTGTTGTGCTACGGGTGCACTGGGTTGACCGAATGGTAATTAGCATGTCAAGCTTCTCTAATGTAGGCATGATCTTAGACGATATTTCACTAATCCCAATTAACTAAGTGAACGGTTTACTTGTATAGTGTTTACGGCCCCTATCCGGCAAAGAATTACATACATGCTTAACTTCCACACTGAGCAACCATACTGAAGTTAATTTTTACAAAGCTAGGCACCTCTGTAAGCCTTTGCAGGACTGGTGCTTAAGTGGCTTAATTATTTCATATGTGCAACACAGGCCTTATTTTAAATACCCCAAATATTTTATTCCTTCATATGCATTCTATAGTAGGCTTTATATATTTGCAAACAGAATGAATTATTTAGCACACAAATAAATGAAAAAATCCTTGGGAGCAGGCTGAATCAGTACATGTATTATGCAGTACATGATAAGCCCGAACATTCTTCACTATTATCTTGACCTCTAAAGAACTGTTAAGAACATACTTACCATAAAAAGTAAGGTACCCAAACAAGGCAGACACAAAATAGAGTAGGAAACTCAGACCAATTCCTGTGTTGGTTACATTCTGCATTCTGCTTTTTGATGGACTAAAATGCAAAACAACACCCCCCACCCCCGAATAATTATTATGGTTTAATGTATGGTTTGAGGTGTTGAACACATAGCAGTTTATCTTTAGAATGATCTTACAATTTACATTTTACAGGGATGAACCCCTGTGGTTTATCATTACCCAATACTTTGCTGGTCCCTGTATTTGCAGATTTCAAATCACTTTACACATGAAGACAAGTATCATTATCCCCATTTTACAGACACAGAAACTGAGGCACACAGAGGTGAACTCCCCACCCCCACACCCCCAGTTCTGACTTGCCCAGGATGACACATCAAGTCAATGGCAGAGCCAGGAATAGAACCTAGTCCAGTATCCTATCAATTGAGCCCCACAGGGTGACTATCATAACAGCGCAGATTTAGCCAAATGCAGGCTCTCTGGCTGCTATAAAAATCAGCAAGTAAATGTCTGTGGATTTTGTTTTTTTCCCAGTAGACAATGAAAACATATTTGCTAGTTTCTCTGCTACAAATATAATCAGAGGCTATGTCTACACTATAAGCGAGGCATGTGATTCCCCTGCTTGTGTACACCTATTTGCAGTAGCTTGATGAGAGCTAGCGTAAGTATAAATAGCAGTTTAGCCGTGGAAGCATGGACAGCAGAGGCAGGGGTGAGCTGTGCTGAGTACAAACCTGCCTGAAAACAGTGGGGACATATTTGGCATGGCATAGGTCAGCTGTGCCTCTGCTGTCAGTTCCCATGCCATCACGGCTACATTACAATTCATACTCGCTAGCTCTTATTAAGCAAACACAATTACGTGCATATAAGCAGGGGAATCACACCCCTCGTTTGTAGCGTAGACATAGCCTAAAATGCCAGTGCTGCCTCAGATGAAAAATTTTGCCTACCTAATATATAAAGGATAAATTGTCATTGTTCAACCGCACTAAGTTGAATATGGAACAGATTTTCTGACAACTTTGGTTGAATAAGAAAAACACTATCATTATATTTCAACATTACTTGCTTTCCATATGTTACCTTCGGAGCTCACAGTAAATGGGCAATACTGAGGTATGACAGAGAAACGAGAAGGCCATGGTTGGAATGGCATAAGCACTCTAAAAGGAGGGGTGGGGCGGGGGGGAGAGAAACAAAGAAAAAAATTCTCACTATAAACAGCTGTAAATTAATTTGAGTGAACCTAAGATTCTACTTCATGGCCTCAATCCAATGCCTGAAATCAATGGGAGAGGTTTTGGACTAATGCTTCTGGATAAACTCTATACTAGATAATGGGGGTTTCCCAATTGTTTCATGCAACTGTGCCATTTCAGCTAAGAACTCCAGTATATCAGCCAATACCCTCCTGACAGTGGAGGGTACGGGCTACAAAACTCTTTTTGGATATATAAAGCCCAAAAGTGCCACATCTTACTCGCCTTACTCATGTGGGTTCTTCCACTTTAGTTCCTGAGCCTACTCCCATAAGCAGGATAAGTAGGATTTGGCACATAGGGTCGGTAAAAATACTACAATTGGTTATTTATATAGTATGAAACTTACCAAATTATAAGTACAGCTGTCTATAACATGCAACATTACTGTGTCAAATTATTGACTCCTTTAACCTGCCCTGAACTTTTCGTTAAAAAATTCAGTATTTGTGTCTCTTAAAAATTGGTTACAGCATTCAGAAACCTGAAAGACCTAAAAAAATGCTTTTGCAAATGAAGTCTGAAGGCTGTTCTATAATCAAAAAGTTTTATCAGTAAAATTGTCAGGGGGGTGATTTTTCTTCTGCACAACTAACAGCTAGAAAATTTTTTTAAATGAAAGCTGAGACTCTGGAGAACAACTTAGAGGCATATGTGGGTACCCCCAACCTACAGCTATTCCTTTAGAAAACATTGGTTTATGCCCTATGCCAGCAGGGTTCATATCCATTAAAAAAACAAAACCTCTGCGCACCCCACCTGTTATTAAGATACACAGCACATTACCTCCTTAGAAAAATGAAAGAGCTTTGCTTTACAATCCTCAGTAGAATTTGAAATCTGTGCAAGATACATACACAAAAAAAGGGAAATGACATATTAAATGACTGACTACAAACCACAGACATTAGATCACATTGTTTCAAGCTAATAAAATCATGCTAATTAAAGAGTACCAATATTCTATGAATGAAAAGGAACTAAGGATTTATCAACTATTTTTTTAATTATAAAATATTACTAACCTGAGGGTTTTGATGTAGAGAAAGAATGATTTATATTACTAAAAAGATACAAAAGCTTCAAAATAGCATATATGTTACCTGTAAGATCTCTATAGGGCTGTTTAATGTCAGTGGACAAGGGATGGACCATTTTTTTATTACAACCTGTAAAGACAGCGTGTATTTAATATTTTCAAGACTGCCTGAAAGCTGGGGTATTATATAAATAATTAGAACATGAGTATATTGATAAACACAGTAATACAAGGCAATTACAAACAACCTGCTTGTCTATTGGAGAGCTGGGCAAGGAAGATCAAAAGGATTTGAGAGAAAATGCTGTCAACATCATTCCACCCAGCCAGTTAATTAGATATTAAAGGAGGTCTAACATTGCAATGGCAGAAACGTGGTTGTAATTAAATGGCAAAAGCAGGAAAAGAAAACTCCCCAAACCAAACCCCTAATATTTCCCAGAAATCTATAGGGAGTTTTACCCACGCTGATGGTTTTGACAGTTCCATGTGGTGGGGACGAAAATCAGAAGGAAATTAAGGAAAAAAATATGACACTTTCCCTCTCATGAGTCGATTTATAATTATAGTTGCATTCTTCCTGTCACTGTATTTATGGCTCTGTCCACATTTCCCATTCTAGTTACCTATTTTTAGGTGTTAGAAATTCTTTATATCACTTGCTCGAGGCTTTAAACTTGAAATAATAAGGGGTCAGATTCATGACAGGGATAAAATGGAAGAGATCTGTCCTTTTATCTCTGAAACTCTACCTGTACAAACATGCTAGAGAGACAAGATTGATGAAGTAATATCTTTTATTGGACAAACTTCTATTGCTGAGAAAGAGAGAGAGAGAAGCTTTCGACCCTACACGAACTGTTCTTGAGGTACATGTACAAACGTGGCATTCTCAAGAAAGCAATGACTAGAAGCTCCCCACTCTCATGGAGTATCCCCAGCAAAAGTGTGGCCAGAGGGAATAGTGGGTACATGGCATGCTATTCATGCAACCTTGCAACACAGACAGAAAAAACCCTTCTGCAGCAATAACATAGGTCTTAAATTATGCAGCTTAGAAGCTTTCAAAATATTTTTCCATCAGCTGAACTCAAAGCACTTTGCAAATGCAGGTAAGTTTAATTATTTCCATTGCAAATGAGGGCACTGAAGTAGAGAGAGGAGATGAGACTTGCTTGAGGTAACACAGAGATCTAGGACTAGAACCCAGTTCAATGCCCTATACACTAGACCAGTGGTGCCTAAACTTTTCCTGTTGTGTCCCTGCCTTACCAGTAATGGAATCTGTCCGTGCCCCTCCATTACAGCACAGTTGGCTCAGCAGGGGAGCTGGGGCTGAAGGCAGGCATGGAGGCAGAGCTGGGTGCCGCTCCCTCTTTGCCCCCCTCTACCATGGGGGCTAGCCTGCTGGGCCCCACTCCACGCCGCCCTGAACTTTCCTCCATGGCCTCCTAGGGTGGAGTGCTGCACAGTTTGGGAACCACTGCACTAGACCATGTTGCTTAAATAAGACATGAGCGATATATGGTGCCTATCCCTGCAGCAGGGCATATTAAATTTGTGCTCACAAGCAAAAGCTGAAGGAGACAGTATGTGCATGAAGCTGACTGTACAGAATTATTGTATAAGTGATAAATTCATAAATGATCTGGAGGATGGTGTGGATTGCACTCTCAGCAAATTTGCGGATGATACTAAACTGGGAGGAGTGGTAGATACGCTGGAGGGGAGGGATACGATACAGAAGGACCTAGACAAATTGGAGGATTGGGCCAAAAGAAATCTGATGAGGTTCAATAAGGATAAGTGCAGGGTCCTGCACTTAGGACGGAAGAACCCAATGCACCGCTACAGACTAGGGACCGAATGGCTAGGCAGCAGTTCTGCGGAAAAGGACCTAGGGGTGACAGTGGACGAGAAGCTGGATATGAGTCAGCAGTGTGCCCTTGTTGCCAAGAAGGCCAATGGCATTTTGGGATGTATAAGTAGGGGCATAGCGAGCAGATCGAGGGACGTGATCGTTCCCCTCTATTCGACACTGGTGAGGCCTCATCTGGAGTACTGTGTCCAGTTTTGGGCCCCACACTACAAGAAGGATGTGGATAAATTGGAAAGAGTCCAGCGAAGGGCAACAAAAATGATTAGGGGTCTAGAGCACATGACTTATGAGGAGAGGCTGAGGGAGCTGGGATTGTTTAGTCTGCAGAAGAGAAGAATGAGGGGGGATTTGATAGCTGCTTTCAACTACCTGAAAGGGGGTTCCAAAGAGGATGGCTCTAGACTGTTCTCAATGGTAGCAGATGACAGAACGAGGAGTAATGGTCTCAAGTTGCAATGGGGGAGGTTTAGATTGGATATTAGGAAAAACTTTTTCACTAAGAGGGTGGTGAAACACTGGAATGCGTTACCTAGGGAGGTGGTAGAATCTCCTTCCTTACAGGTTTTTAAGGTCAGGCTTGACAAAGCCCTGGCTGGGATGATTTAACTGGGACTTGGTCCTGCTTTGAGCAGGGGGTTGGACTAGATGACCTTCTGGGGTCCCTTCCAACCCTGATATTCTATGATTCTATGATTCTATGATTCTAAGTAAAATAAGGGCATTACTTCCAATGACTGGTGCAGATTTCTTCTGCAACAAATTGAAGTACATCTGTCATGACAGAAATTAATACTGTACAAACTACAACATGTATTTCAATAGTACATATCACCTGCTTCAAAGCAGTTAACTATGAAAACTAAATTGTATTTCATACAGCTTCCAGATTTTCAGAGTAGCAGTTTTAAAAAAAACAACAAAAAACCATCACCTTACATTTTTTCCTAACAGTATTATTTTTCTTTAAAAATACATAATGGCATATGGCCTCACTTACTATTCTTTGTAGTTCCTAAGTTGTCATTTACAAACTAAGGCAGAAATGTGCAATTTTTACAGCTTCATAAGAAATGTAGTACCCTCCGCATCCCTGAAATACATAGGGTTTCCTAGCCACACACACAAGTTCTGGGCCTGGAACCAAAATGCTTTCTACCTCTGCAGTATCCACATGTGAATCTTGCTTATAGTTTATGTTAATCTCTTATGGTTCTATGCATACATTTCTTCTTTAAACCAAATTTTTTTTCAGATCTGTTCATTCATCGTAATGTCTTATTTCTGAAAACTGCACACATTTCCTTTTAAATGTAAAAGGACCACAGAATGCATTTTAAAACTCATTGCACCTACCTCAGCCCCAGATCTAACCAATAATTCTTGAGGGTGGTAACTTTTTTAAAACGTATTTTAGAGGGGAGGTCAAACACTGAGCTAATAATGGAAACTCATTTTCAGCCTTGTTAATTACGGAGAGGCTATTGTTGCTCCATAATACCAAGCTGAAGAAGATTACCTCCCAACCTCCCCATAAGAGCATTTCACTTCTTGACAGATCCCCTAAGGAGCTGTTTTGGTCAGCTTTGAAGTTTGGTTTTATCACACGGTTCAGTTCCTAATGGGTTGCCTTGCTCTCCTGGATGGCACGTTCTTTCGACTCATTTTCCACAATGTTTATCCTTTTATACAATAAGTCTGCTGTGCAAGTCAATGCAAGCCAGAGTAAAGCAGGGGGCATTTTGCCATGCTTCTAAATAGGACTCTTGTTTACATACCTTCTTGATCCTACTAAATATTACATTTATGCATTAGCAACTGTATATTCTCTTCAGTAAAAAGCAATGCAATTCTAAGGCACAATTCTCTTCCTAGGGCTGCATAACAGATCTCAGCTCCAATATTTGGTTCTGTTTCCTTTACAGAGCCCACAATTGGGGAATATCAGGGTCAAAAATCCCCCAAATGGCTCAGAGGAAAGAAGTTTTCCTTTCAGTTGCAAAGAAGGTGTTTGATGTATTAATGGAACTTGCCTAAGTTCTAGTTCTCTTGGATTCTTTTTGAGCAGTTTCACTTTGAACTGTCTCGCTTCATTCTACATGTAAATTTAATTTACTTGTAATATGACATTTTCTTCCTGTGCTAGTTACAGTAATAGTTAGAAGCTAAGAAAACAGAATTCCATTCCACAAGTAGGAAAATGAAGCATACATGCCAGTTTTCACTGCCATGTCAGCAAAACAAAAATATTGTTACATTTACCAGACCAAAATATAATTATTTTAAATCTTTTCACATGTTTTAAAGTTCATACATATTTTCATCTCTCTTCAGCAAAACACACTTATCCTGTCCAAAAAAGTGTATGCCGGGACACAGAAAACTCTTAGTTTTACAGAGAACTTTAAAAAAAGAAGAAAAAAAAGGAAAGACTTATAAAAGCATTTAAACAATAAGAAAAATGTTAGCTAGATAAGCTGAGCACTGATTTTTAACTTACCACAAGAGCAAAGTACACCATAAAGAAAAATGATAAACTACTTGTATAGCCAAGAAAGCCTGTAAAATAACAGTAAAAATAAAAGGCAATTTATAAGAAAATTGATCCTAATGTACAGCTAAAGCTTTACATTTTAGGCATGTTTTCTATTACAGTGCTTGGTATCTGGGGCTTAAGACTCAGAATAACAACATTCCAACTGCCTGTCACAGATCATTTATGTAGTTTTGTAGGGCAGAATTAGAACGGGCTTACCACTAATGGCATGCTGTAAGTAAATGCAGCTCTTTAATGTTCTGCTGTAAAGATTTTATTTTAGTATGGCATACAAAATACTATTGCAACCCAAGTAATAGGTTAACTAGGCAGGCCTGGAAGGCAGAACATGCTACAATAACTTAAATAGTCCCTACCATTACCAACCCCCTGCCAGCTAAAATAAATAAATAACCCATTAAGGTTTTTAAATCCTCAGTTGTAATTGCTACTAAAATAGAATAATACTATCTTCTTTCCTTAAATTACTTACCAATTTTTGGAAGAAGTGCAAGAGGAAAAACAATGCAGACTGAAGTAATCAGTAACAGAACTCTGCCGTCAAGATACCATGACCTATTGAAAAAGTTAATTATAAATTGCACAAAGTTCAAAGGCCCTAAAATATACATATATTACTTTAGTAAACACTTATCTTGGACAAATAATCCTTAGGATAAAAATATGCTTTTTTAATTCAGTATGGCTAGATCATCATGCTCACTATAAGGATTTGTATTTTAAGCTCATATATATGGCTGTATTGAAATTGAGTTCTCCAACGGTCAGAATACAGGAATGACCAACACTGTTGACAGTTTTCTGGTAGGCAAATACTTGCATTGAGATTGGTGTAAGAGGCCTGATTTACACAGCTATGATTACTTCTTAATAACCATGCAGTATGCAAAACCCTGAGCTCAGACAAAGTAGTGGATCACAGCACTGGGATTTCCAGGACCATGGTTAAATCAACATCTGTACAATATACCAACTGCAATTTGATTGACTAGAACCACACATCCATAGGACTAAAACAAAAGTGGCCACCTCAGCTTCCCACTCTTTTCCCTATCCTGTTTCTCCCACATGACCTTGGCTCATCTCCACCTCCAAGATTCCCAACACGGACAGCTAACTTACACACAAGCATACTTCATTAAAAAAAAAAAATAATGATTTTTTAAAGACCCTACTTCTCCCTTCTGCCCAAGTTTCAGTGAAAAACATGCTGATGGACGCAGGCAGAGGAAAGAAAACACCCTATATCCATCACACTCAGTTTTCAAATAATGTTTATGAGAAATGTACATTTTCTGAGGAGAAGAGAGACAGAGTAAGGAAAGAAGAGAGAATATATTTATTTATTTATTTATTATGGGAGAAGTGGCCAGTCATTCCCTAGGGGCACAGATACGAGAAAAGTAAAGGAGATAGAGGGGGTGAAAGAGCATCTCCTTTGTCATTTACATATATAGCATCGAAGAGGTACACAATGCTTTACAAAAATCAAAATTCATCCAAAAAGGTAGAGTCCCTTCTCCAAAGAACCTGAAGTCTTATGCTCCAATACGTCTGTTAGTCTATAAGGTGCTACAGGACTCTTTGCTGCTTTTATTAAAAACAGTAACAGAGGGTGCTCCCTGCTAACCTGGTAATAACCACCATATCCTTGACTGATAAATACCTTGCAAATCAGCCTTCAGGTTTATTACCTATGAACACCTTGGCCTTTGGCCTCAGAGTTTGGGTAGTCCAGGATATGGTTAGCACTTCATACACAGGCAGTACCCGCAAGACATCATTTAAAAAAAGAAGCAGATGACCTGAGTTTCACAGAAAAAGTACTGTCACTTATATGGACAACTACCGGTCCTGTTTTTAAAAAAAGTGTTATGTATAGTGGGATAAAAAAGCCCAGAGCCAACAAGCTTATAGCATTGTTGACAACTGGAGGTCATACTTCCAAGTCAAGTGACCATTTTGCTATGTATTGAAAATTTCTGTAGAAACACAGAATTCTTTTTTTTTAAATGTATTGTTGCCTAGATGTGCTACAGCTTCAGTTACTTTCTAATGAAACTTTGCTATTTGCAGCCCTTAGGAGCAGTGTCAGTTAACACCACACAGCCTAGACAACAGCAGAGCTCCAGCAGTAATAGCAGCAGCCATCTTGGCTAAATATAGGGCCAGTTTTCTCACTGTTTACAATTTGTCCCTCATATTTGCTTTAAAATGTTGTATTTACATAGTACTTTATTGAGGTCATTCCCTGAAAGTGTGCCCCCAATATATTTACATGTCATTTTAATTCACAGTTTGTCATAATTTGTTTCCCACAGGGTGGCTGACGAGCTTTAAAATTAATAGAGGGGGTTAAGTAAATGGACCATAAATGCTGCGCTAAGTGAGGGGTAAGCTGAAGTACCTTAGCTGCAGTATATGTGCGGCATTTGTTTCAAGCCACATGACTGTCTAAACGAACAGCTAAACAATCAATAGATTATAGTACTTTAAACCACTGATGAGTTAGGAGGACAAAACTTTTTTGGTTAGCATGTACTAATCAATACTATTATGTTTGGAAAATGTGTTCTTGAAAAAACAAATAAGAAACCATATAAAATACCACTACAACATATGAAATACAAATCAGAAAAAAGAAAGTATTACAAAAAGATTCTTAAAGTGTCTTAGTTTGAAATATGGAAGTTATTTTTTATTAAAAATTAACAATGAAACATCAGCGATCAACCCCCCCAAGTTTTTCCATAAAGTATTATAGTATAAAAACATTTTCTCTCAAAATGAAAGTTTTTAGATTTCCTATAAAACTGGTTTGAGCTGTAACTTTACTCCTCTATGATAAAAATGTTCCAAGTATGAAATATGAAGTATAAGTTTTTAGCTGTATTGCAAATGTTTTGGCAAGCAGATGTTCTTTTTTTTCCATATTTTAACTAAAAACAGACATTTATAAATTGATTTAATTTCATTCCCAAATAGAACAGGACAAGACCATCATATGTTCTAAATTAGGTTCTTACTCTCAGTCCATATCAGTTATACAACACACAGGCAAGACAACTTAATTGCATCAATCATATCCTCCTGACAGGGTCATTAAATGTTAACAGAGAGCTCACAAATTACAACATTTTGACGCAGTCTGTGTTTTAAACTACGTTCATGTCATCATCAAAAAATATATGGAGTTCTTGTTATTCAGACTGATTGAAACATTTCTATTTACAATTAACAAGTGTGTATACTGTACTTTTTTAAAAAATATACAAAATAAGCATTAAGGCACATTGCAAACTATGGTCCTAAGCCTGGAAACACTTACACATGTGCTTAACTTCCTCAACAGAAAAATTTACATGCATACACATACTCTAAATACATTTCACACATACATATTTAGATCCTATACATGCATATAAAACTAATTTTTCACAAATAGTGATGTTTCAAGTGTGTGAATTTGCTAAACTAACTGAAGTACAAGACAAACCATGCACCAAAATGAAAGCATATCAGATGCCATATTGATTTAACAGAAACAAAACTGCCATGTAACCACATCTGGAAACAAATTTCCTACTATAATTAGTTAAATCAACCACCCAATATTGATGTCCCTTGCATATTTAAAGACTACCTTTAGGTTTGATATTCAATTACGTATTTTGGGTGCTTGATTATTTCCTACAATTTTACAAATTAACTACCAAAGAGGTATACATTAAGGTTTCAACAAATGGACAAAAGAAAATAAAAATATTAAAGGTTCTGCTCCAACATGACAATTCACGCTGCTGTGTGAAGTTTTTTTTTAACAAAAGTTAAAAGTTATAAATGAAGCAAACAGGCTTTGGACATGCAGGAAAAAAACAAGGAAAAAAAGCCATAGTTCAGTGTATGCACTTTGATTGTGGCTTAATCAGTAATTTCAAAATACGCTTTTTAGATGGAACAGATTATGGGAATTCGATCATGTCCACAGAAGTCAGTGGAAAGATTCCCATTGACTTCAAATGGAAATGGATCAGACCAAAGGAACCCTCAGTGTGTTTCAGGTAAGATACATATTCTGGTAGCGTTCTCATTTTGAGCATATGAATTATTTACACGACAACCAGCAAAGTTTGGTGGAGTCTGTATCAGACAGAAATTTTGGCACATTAAGAAATACAACTCTTTCTTCTAGACTGTAAGGTCTTCAGACAGGGACTGTGTCACTATATATGCTTGTGAAGTGCCTAGCAGAATGGGACCACATTCCTGATTGGGGCCTCTAGATTCTACTGTTATATGAATGCCAATAATTATGAAACGATAATTAAAAGTTACTACGAACCTTATTACAAATTTTTGTTGGAATCAACTCTGCATGAACACAACCATTATTTAAAAGTAAAGTAAAAGTAAAAATATCAGACAGCAAAAATAAAGAATTTTTTCCACAACACTTACCCAATCAATTCAATATGCTTAATGTCACAGTGCTCAGAGAGGGCTTAAAATATCAGGTTGAAGGTGGAAGATGACATTAGTTACAATGTTAAAGACAACAATTACATCTTTTTTTTCAAGCTTATGGCAATATTTTCCAAATTAAAAGCAAACACAAAACACTACCATTTATACAGAGCTTTAGTAGGTTAATGACCTCTATTATTTTGAAAAAAATTAAGACTATCACAGACTGCTTTTTCCCTAAGTGACAGCTTTTAATTATAACCAACATAAAAGTATCAAACTGAAAGATGTAAATAAAGCAAAAATAACTTTTTTTTTTAAGTAAGCACTACAACATTTATGTACTGTGTCTGTATCACTGGCATACACAGTGTCTCTCTGTTAGAGTTTGTATACTGAGCTTCAGCCCAGAGAAAAATGTTATAACGGAGTGAAAAAAATCTCCGAAAATAAGAGTTTGCAAAACAGCCATAACACAACCTAAAACATATTGACATGAATGGTGACAGCACTGTAACAACCAAAATAAGATATTCTAATGCTGAAGCTGGAACGTTTTTCTTAGGAGAGCCAGTTTTCTTGTGATGGATCTGATTCAGATCTAAAGTACATTGCCTGCTATATACAACTATATAGCTGTACTTCCAAAGCATAATTTCTTTAATGGAAGCCAAGTTGGGGAATTATAAACCATGTTTGAAAACTTGGCATGTTTCTCAAGACAAGTCCAATTATTGAAGCAAGACAACAAATATTTAAATTTGAATGCCTCCTGGGTTTTGTATTGCGGTTTAACAATATGCGAAGTGATAACATGACAGCAGTTTAAACGTTTTGGTTTTTTCTGCCTTCTCCTTTCAAGCTCAGTTCTCACAAGATTCTTGCTCCCTAATATAGAAAAAGATTTTTTTTGGATGGAGTTTTGACTTCAAAGGCTGCAAAATCAAGCTCAGAAATTACAGGCCTAATTTCCTAGTTGGGAATAACTTCACTAAAATCTATGGAGTTAAAGCAATGTGAAATTTATGAGGGAAGAGAATCAGGCTCTATTTTCGTATGTGGATGAAGAACTCAAACATGCCAACAGCATTCCGTGTTCCAGGAACTCCTGTAAATCACTAATTTTTTTAGCATGTGAAATCAAAGGGAAATGTTGGTATCAATACTTTGAAACAGAGCTGAACTGCTTCTACAGGACTTGCTTTCTTCCATTATATGTTTAAAACATTTTTCTCTTACCCGCTGTCATTTCCACTTATGAATCCTGCAATTGCACCAGGCAGTTCAGATTTAACAATTAGAAGATAAGATGACATAGCTGTGAATAGAAATGGAACAGATTTAGTATTGGAATACTAGCATCTCTCGTAATTGCAATTAGCATGGCTTAACCAAAGTGGTTGGAACGTAACATCCCAGCTAGTTATTAGACTCAGTGGCACCATAGTCAAAATTAATGCTTTTTTTCATATACTTCCATTAGAAATATCTACAAATCCACATGCATTACACCCATTAACTAAAGCAGCAAAGAGATTACTACCACATGAGAATCTTGAAATAAGGAACATTTTCTAGGATACTACAGAAAGGTAGTATGAAACAAATTGGAGAAAAACCCATACAAGTTGGAAAAAAGGAACTTCTTGCTAAGCTTTCTTCCTTAAACTTGATCTACTACCGGTAGCCTGGCTGCAGCATGGTCTCTTCCCCCTTCTTTTATAAGTTAAAAAAATATCTGTGGGGTACTAAATTATGAGAACAAATCATGAGAATTGTTTATGTTTAGAAAATATTTTAAATGATGTGCTTTGATTTTTTTTTTTTTTTAAATCAGTCAGTACACTAATATCTAATACACATTGCAACAATTTAGGTAACTACAGGATTGATATATTTTTACAATACAAAATTACTAATATTTCTGGTAATGAATTACAACAATGTAGTCAACTAGGACTTCAAAAGTTGTCCCTGTCCTGCATACCATGGCCACTAGGAATGTCATGGGAACAACAGAGACAGAACTCTGTTCCTCCTGCTTAAAAAGCACAGGACACTTTAGAGTCAAAGAAGAATCTCCATTAATTGTCAGCAGCATAGGAACTATGATACACAATTAAGCATTTACGATTCCGTTTAGATGAGGGCAATGATATAGATAAACATACAGTTAATCGTTACCCTCTGTAAAAAGACCTTGGGGGTAAACAAGAACTCTTACAACTTTCTTCACTATTACTCATTTATATATTACCTCATCTACAACCCATTAGCCTCTAGAAGAGGCTAATTCTCATGTTACTGTGTCTTCACTGTCTATAAAGGTTTACATATAGTTCCAAGACCAACAGAAAATTACTAAGTGATTTGTTCAGTTTTACAGTAGCTTTAAGACACACCTAAAACTACCATGAAGGTAACCCCTCCACCCTTCAGAACTGAATGATTTTAGAAATTTGCTGAAAAAGCTTTAAATATTTTTAAAATCTGAAAAACATTTTTTGTATTTAATAAGATTAAAGTTTTAGTCCAGTATACTCAGTTATTTGGGGTTTTTTTAATCAACTTAAGTTGAAACCAAATACAGCACATTTCTGAAAGCTGATTTTAAGATTAGACACAATAAAAAAAATTAAATAGACTGTTCCAATCTTTAAAAGTTAGTAAACACAGAAGCTGCAGCACTGAAACAGTTAATGGTAAATTCTGAAGAGAAGGAATGTGGTCTCTGTAAAGAAAGTGAAATGTATTAATACAAAGTGACATGTACCTACAGCAAGGTTAAATTAAAAACAGTTGCTAGGTCACTAAATAAGGAAATATTCACTTCTTTGTATTAAAAAAACTCAGATTTTTCCAATCTAGAACTGTTTTTCCCTGTTGACACACAGCTGTTGATAAGGCCCGGTGAGAAATTGTATGTGGTGTCACCAATTTGATTCTTTTATTATGGAAATTAGATGGTATGTGCTATATAAGAATATGTATAAATTTAATGTAATTTTAAAAATATCAGTATTACAATAGGAAGAAGACAAAGAACTGAATTTTCTGATGCTAACGCATAGATACATTCATACATTATCCCCCCAAAAGGCAGATTTTAAAAACCACTGAAGTCGAGAAACAGTAACTTCCTTTAAATTACAATTCATCATTAACAGTCCCATCAGTCTCTCTCTTACTTGTACTATACAATTCATTCTATGTACACAGGTCTGAAGTTTCAGACATTTATCTCCTTCAGAAAGATTTTTTTAAAATCATAATTTCTATTGCTGTAGAAAGCTTTAGATTAATGTCAAGTTTAGATTTCCTGCTAATACATGATGTCACTCTTCCCATACATTTCTATTAGCCTCTGGCTAACCATTTAATTGCTTATCCTTTGTTGTGTGCTTATCGCTTATCCTTTGTTGTATGCTTACTGTTTGTTTTTCAAATTGGAGTCCTATTTCATTGAATTTCACTCCCAAGAAGGGAGCTAAATCGTGCAACAAGAAACTTGCACGTGCTAAACATTTGTATGTATCTTTCTTACTTTCTGTACGTATACTAATACATATACTAATAAATAATCTAACAAGCTACTTCAGTTTTCTTGTCCAATTTATGTTCTTTTCCTTTTTTCTTTTCTCTAGGATATGAAGAAAATCAATGCTGAATGTACTGAGTATATTTATACCCTGAAGCTTACGTAAGATACGAATCTCTCTTTTGGCAACTCATGAGTAAACAGCACTGCATAAGATACCATGCTCTGTTCATTGTTTAAGAGGATAACTCCAGCTTCTTTTTCATATCAACAAATACAGTTACATATTTCACAGAAAGAATAGCACTTTGGTAGGTTGAGAAAACCCCAAAGTTTTAAATTAATCAATCGATCAAATATTTTTATTTAAATTAAATACAGGTGTTTTTTTTTTTTTTAAATGAACACACTTTAAATTTGAAATTGAAAACCTAAGTGTTAAGGCCTACATGTATTATAATCTATTAAAATCATGTAAATTAAATACCAAAAATAATATTACACAGTACATGTATTCTGCCAAGCTTTAAAGAAAGTCAGACCACTGAACTGCTGGAAATCACTGGCTAGGCATCTGGAACCCGAGTTTACTGAAATGCTAAACCAGCTTTTGACAGCAGTAGCTTCTTCATTTCAATTTATTCAACTAGTTAGGTTCAATGACTAGTTCATTCAAAGTTATGAAATCAAGTGGGAACTGAAAAAAGCAGGAAAGCTTGTTTTCCTCTTCCAACCTATGAATAATAATTAGGTGTAAGAGGTTGAGATCTAATAGTTCTAAAATCTTGACAGATAGAGTGACCAGAAACAATTAATTTGATTCACTAACTACAGATGATACTTCATTAAATCAGTTTTAAATGCAAAACATGTTTTGATAAACTTTGATAAGAAAAATGTGTGTGTTCACTACTTTTAAGGGAGTCATATATAATAAAAAATCAAATGGTGGTTTTGTACATTTAATTGAATTCAAACAGTGCTTGACACAAATCACAAATAAAAAATTAATCTAGTAAATAAGAAATGCATCATTTACCATAACAAAACTGTAAAAGTTAAGAATTTGAATAAATATAAATGAAGCTATATAATTGCTTAAATAAATATGTATAATGTATCCCTATCAGCAAAAATGCACACCAAATTTAGTGTAGAGGCTCTATTTATTTGCAAATCAACATATTTAACGGTTACCAACTAGTCAGAATCAACCTTTCTTTAGGAAAATAAAAAGTACAAATCCAAAACATAATTAAAACTGATGATTAAAGTCAGCAAAAAGGAAAACTTGATTTAAATCATGATTAAAATTAGTCATTTAAATCACTTTGATTTAATACACCCTGCTTTAATATATTAAACAATATTGAAAAAAATAAAGAAACTAATCACGGATCCTTTGGAAAAAAACTACAAAAAGGTTAATTAAAGAAATCAGTTTGTTGAAACTAAAGAGGGAAAGCTTTCCACTGAGATGGGATGTAGCAGTTAAAAAAAAAAAAAAAAAAGTCTAACAACAATTATTTTCTAGTAAGAAGAAAAAAATAACTACAGTGTCCACTAGTTTTGTCCAGTGTCTACTAACAGAAGTAGGAGAGAAGGATAGAATCAAAACAGGTATCTTTGGCTACAAAGGAATGATTTTTGTGAGATTTCAAAAATGGCAGATGCAGATAAAATTTCAGATTTCAAAAATGGCAGATAAAAACTTCAAGTTATATTGTAAAACTTAAATGCTACCTGCACTGGAGAGGACTTAGTGTATAAGGTCATCTCTCATAAGGGGAACAGATGAGTTGGTCATGAGTTGGTCTGAGCTGTTCTACGGCAATTGCAAAAGAATACGTCATAATCTCTGATTTGCCCCAATAGTAAGGAATTAACATTTTGTGTCATTTGGTTGAGTATTAAAACAGACACTTAAGGGGTCTAAAGAATTATCTATCACATACAAACAGTTACATTAAAAGAACATTAAGGTTGCAAAGTCAAGCACTCAAAAAATTAGTAAGTGCCAGAAGTAAGGCTGCCTGTGCAATCTGAGTTCAGCCCTCTTACGTATATATATGTATTAGGACAGTCTTGGCCAGTATCATGTAGGAAATGTGTGGCAGAGCCAAGGAGAGAATTCAACTCTCCTGAGTCCCAGTCTAGTGCCTTAAATATAAAAGAATGTCTGTTCTCTTCTTGCATACCCTCTGCTTCATTCGCTGTCCATCTTGTGCACTGAATGATGCCGAGGTCCTATGGAATAAATGGTACGTGACGACGTAACTAGAGACTGTAACATAATGCCGATGCACAAAGAGGCTGAACTACAGTTGCAGATGCAACCTTAATTTGGGCATTTCCTATTGCTTGATTTAGCAACCTTAATGATCCTTTAATTTAACTTTTTGTACATAATTACTACTAGGAACTGGCTGATCAAGAAGAATTAACCAGAGTGGAACTTTATACCAACAACTCGACTTATGGAAATTTTGTAATTCAACATTCCATCAGGGAGAAAAATAATAATTCTCATCACCTTAAAGTTATCAGCCAATAGATTCACCACTGTCCTAAAAGCAACAAGTGATCACACTTACCGATATATAGAACTTATTAGCACATTGTGAAATGCTGATGTTGGCTGGCTAGTTTGCAGGATAGGATTTATAATGTAGAACGTTAAGCTACTTTACACCAAGAGTTCTTCATTATGTAGCTGGAGACATCACAACAGGTTAATACTAACTAGAAACACATATGTAATAGAAATGCTGACTAATGCATTTATACTGTGCATTTATACTGTTTGGCACTCACCATATGAACCCAGATTTGAAAAACCATGTGGGGGAGGGGGAGAAGAAGAGAGAAAAATTGAGAGAAGTCCAATAAACGCACCACCAATCCTCTCAGGTAGTCCAACCTTAAGCCACCTAAATGGCTTTGCTTTTTGGTTCCCATAATACTAACTTCAGTTTCTTTTCATCATCCTATCCACAAACAAGGGATTTGCTGCCCAAGTCTAAAGTAGTGACTTGGGAGGATGTATATTCATATCCAAAGGGAACTGTTGACATGATTGTTCCTTCCTAATACTTGGGTTGGTGATACACCCTTTAAAAAAAAATCTCATGGTTGGAAAGAATGAACCTTATTCCCTCAGGGTACTTGTTCTCAATCAACTAGTTCAGTTTGTTACGTTATTACTAATCCTTGCATCTTTATAATGCCTCATGCAAAAAATCCCAAAGCACTTTACAAACTTTATACGCAGGAGAGGAGTGAGGTGAGGAAGGGAAACAGACTTTGTAAAAACCCCTCTGTCCAGACACTGATCTCTTGGACAGAAGAGACGAGAGAACTGTGAAGTGGGAGATGGGGGACAGTAAGACAGCAGAGCAGTCTTGTCTTGTGGAACTGAGCAAATACCAGATCAATAAGGTGTCTCCTCACAGATTCCAGGCAGCACAGAAGATGGAAAGAAAAGTAACAATTGTATTCCCTTGCTAGAGAGAATCTGACCAATAAAGTCCTGTTCATTTCAAAACACTGAGAAGAAAGGTTAAAAACTAAAATAAGGGTGGGGGTAAACCTAGTTAAAAGTTACACTAGGCTAAAAAACAAAAAAACAACCACCCTATCACTGAGAAACTGAGCTGGACTGCTCAGATGAAATTGGATCTTTCATAGAAACTAATGCGACAACAGATATTTGAACTTTTACATTTCGCTCTGTAGATAAAATGACCTTCTTAGCAATAGTTTGTTCTGACCCAATGGATGCAAGAGAAAGTGTCCATCTAAATAATGAGATGTCAGGAGATGGGAGTTGCGAATGCAAGTGAAATTGGAGAGTGGAATGCTGAATTTTTGGTAGGCAATTCTGTTTCATGGGGATTTGGAGTGGGGCTGAGGGAGAGGAACATTACAGTATCTCCATGGGCGGCACATCCAATAGGCTGGGGAAAGCTGTGCCTCCCCAAACAGCCCCGTGTGGCCCAGCCTACACTCCTCCCCAAAGCCACCTCCTGCTCGCCCTTCCCCCTTGGTCCCAGCCCAGGTGGCAGGCTGCTCCTCTTCAGTGCTGCTGGGGCTTGAGTGGCCAGGACTTGGGGTGGCTGGGGCCACCCTGTGCTCGGGGGCCAGGGAGGGAAGCGGGGCTGGCTGGGGGCTGGCCTCCCCCAGCTAGCAGTTCACCCGCTGCCCATGAGTATCTCCATCTACCCATCTGAAAATCAAAATAATACTATAACCAAACTGCGAAGAGAAGAAGAGCAGAAGAAACGAAGTGTGAATGCTACCAAAAATCCATGAGCTACTTTGCCCCTCATACTGCATGAGGCGTCTGTTTATCTTCAGAGGGGCAGCAGTGTTAGTCTGGAGCTGTAAAAGCGGCAAAGAGTCCTGTGGCACCTTGTAGACTAACAGACGTATTGGAGCATGAGCTTTTGATCCAACGAAGTGGGTATTCACTCACAAAAGCTCATGCGCCAATACATCTGTTAGTCTACAAGGTGCCACAGGACTCTTTGCCGCTCTTCTGTTTATGTCAGTTTCTAAGGCAGGGGTTCTCAAAATGGGGGTCATGACCCCTCAGGGGTTGCGAGGGTATTACATGGGGGTCACGACCTGTCAGCTTCCACCCCAAGCCCCGCTTTGCCTCCAACATTTATAACAGTGTTTAATGTAAAAAATTGTGCTTTTAATTGGGGGTGGGGGTGGGGAGTGGTCAGACTCAGGGGCTTGCTGTGTGAAAGCAGTCATCAATACAAAAGTTTGAGAACCACTCTAAGGCATCCATCCCATGCATTAGGTATGTATAAAAATATTACACAATCAAAACAAAGTCTTGAAGGCTCTCCCACTCCATATTTATGAAAATAATATATTTCCTTTAGCAGAAATCTACAGAATCACTGGAGCTGCATGTATTTAGTTTAAAACAGTACTAAAAAAAACAAAACAAAACACAACACCACCACAGATTTAGTGCTTGTCTGAATGGGAAAGGTATACTGGTAGAAGGCACGATGAATATAATCTGCTATAAATTATACCAATAGAACTTCCTGTGTGGACTATTTTATTCTGGCATGAGAGTCTTTTTCCGGTTTAGTTTATGTCACTTTGGAAGGGATTTAAATAAAGCTGAAAACAGCCACTCTGATTCTGGAATAAGAGCATCCACATATGGGAGTTATACTGGTGTAACTATGGTGGTTTAACTACAAATAGACTAATCTAACAGGAAAAATGTCTCATGTAGACAATCTCTAAATGTATTAAATCTGCAGATAGATATAAGAATTATTTTCTTAAAAGTCTTAATTTTTTCACTGTGTCAAAAATCCCCTAATTACATTCACTACATTATGAAAATACAGCATAACTGTTCTTACTGGCCATCAATTGTTAATTTAGTATGGCAGTTGATAAACCTGCCCTTATTTAAAGAAGCTCTACACTGGAAATCCTCAGTTTAAAAAAATAAGGCTAATTAGCTTTCAGGTCAAACACAAACGGCAGCATGCATTCCAGTTTGCTTAAAAACAGGATTTGATTTTCTGTATTTGGAGGAAGGTCAGTAACTTCTTAAAGGATTAACCAATCCAGTCTTCAGCAAAGAGATGGACTAGGTCTGCCCTTTCACTCTATGGTGGTGTTAATTTATTCAAATAGGTTGGTAGAATATGTACTCTGATGGGAGAGACAAGGATGCAATCCCTGATTTTCTCACTATATTTGCCATATTTAAATTCCTCCAGATTAGCACTTTTTAAACAAGACAAAATTCTACTTACAATACATTTTTAATTAAATGACAAATGAACTCTGAGCAGAATAAAAGGTAAGTTGCAAAGCAGAAAAATATGACTATCTTGATCATAGAAAACAACTGAAGTTTGAGTATTTTAATTTCACGGTGTAAAATATGCCACTTGAGCTTTGGCAGAAGCCAGATAATGCTGTAGTTTTATATATAAGTTACGTAAATTGCACTGTGTACAAATTCATCACTGGAGCTATAAGTATGTTTAACCAAGCTTATACAAGTTATAAATTCCTTCTTCCCTAATTTAGGCTCCCTCCAATTCTCCCACTGTCTTAACTGTAATAAATGTAAATCCAAGTAAAATCTAAAAAAGGCCCTCTCTTCAGCATAACCAGCCTAAGACTGCTAATTAGCAGCACTTAAAAAATACAAACAAAAACCCAACATCACAACTTCATGTTAGTGCTGTGCTCTGACTGGCCAGCAGATGGCGTTGAGAGAGCATTGCTGGAAAAGCACATTACCCACACCTCTACAAAACCCCCCAAAAAGTCTCTTATGCAGACCCTTTCCTAGATTTAGCTCTTTTTATACTTAAGAAAAGTCTGCCAAATATTGACTATTTTAATTGCAAAAAATCTCCTAAACAAAAAATAAGAAATCAAAATTTTAATATTCAGTAATGTATTCAACATCATTTACTGAAATTTGCTACAGTTTAGTCGAATGTCATGTGTTGTTCATTTTGTTGATCATATTAACAGACTGTAAAATGTAACTCACAAGAGAATAAAATGTCTGCGGTATCTGTAGAACGTCTGTTTAAAATGCATAGTATGCAAGCAAACAGCATAGCTCAAGATAGAGCTAGGCTTGCAGGATGCAAAACCACCACCATTGCTGCAGTTTCCTTTCCCGATACCCTTTGGTGTTCATCAATTTGTCTTTGCTTTTAGTTTAGAATCTGACTGGAAACAGTTTTTGATGTTTTCAAAGAGGAAATAATTTTGCACCTTTTGAGAGCCAGTTGACTGCAGGTAAATAATTTAACTTGTAAAAGGCACAACTGGAAACCATTATAAACTAATTAATCTTCTTCAGCACTAGAATTTGCTAAACCCTTGTAAAATGAAATTTTGCTTTCACATATGTTCGATTTGGGAAACTCAATTCCATGGAGCTGCAAATACTGATCATTTGGACACAACAAACAAAAAGCAGGCAAACTGATCTTTAACAAAAGAATTCCACTGTACACCTCAGACTGTTGTTGCAAAAGATCCCTGTGGAGATCATCTGTGTTCAACTGCAGTATTTAATTCCAGCTGCTACTGCATATAGTATCATTAAATTCATGTTCTCAAAATTTCCAATTTGTTTCTATCTATCAAAACTTCCAGGTTCCATGTGATCAGTCATACCTCCCTACAGCAATGATCTTCAGCTAGTGCCAGTCTTTAGCCTGGAGAAATATGCTGTAAAACTCCGCCCACATAATTCCTGCTTTAGACCTCAATGCTGAAGATTTGTTAGTGTTGGCAACAGATTGTGAAATGCTCTTGCGCAATACTTTATGATGTGTCTCTCCATTTTCCACAAATCTTGCTAAAATATTTCACTCTCCAACTTCATTCATTATATATGCTGTTATATCCCTACTGACACACGCACTTTATTGCTGGAGAGGACAATTAATCGGAGGATATTTTTTAAATGGGAAATCTTTGAGAGCTTTTCCTTGGGGAAGAATTCCTTCCCATTGTCCTGCCCCCTTCCATGGAGTAGCTGCCCAAAACCTGGCAGATCCTTCAGGATCTAGGGGAACCCACAGGATGCAGAACCCTGGCTCTGGCCCACTGCACCCCGCTCACTGCTACACAGACACACAACTCCATTGGAGCTTCAATAACAGGGGCTCCCTCTAGATTCAGTTACTTCTGGAGAGGATTATGTAACAATAGATAAACATTGATGGGGTTTTTTAAATTAAAAAATTGATGTTTTAAAATGTCAAATCTGATTTTAATCTAAAATACATTTTTCTTTTAAAAATTAAACCCATTTAAAATGACAACCTTACTATACTCTATTAAAATAATTTAAATTAAATAAAAAACATTCAAACAGTACATCTTTGCTCCTGAAGTTTCAAAGAAAGTCATACCACTGACTCTCTTTGAACAGTCACTGAATAAGCACTGGAACCAGAGTTTGTTGAAGGGCTAAATCAGCTTTTGACAGTAGTAGCCTCTTCTGCAGGTGCAGAGAGAATATTTTCTTCTTTTCAGTTTATTCCACATCCCACTAGTTCAGTTCAACAACTAGTTCATTCAAAGTTTGAGAAACCTGTTGGGAGCTGAAAAAGCAGGAATGTTTATTTTCCTCTTCCAATCTAAGACTAAAAACAAGGTGTGATAGGAGGAGATCTAACAGTTCTAAAATCTTGAAGGTCATGGTGACTAGAAACCATCAGTTGACTTCATTAACTACAGATAATACTTCCTTTGTTTAATAAATCATTTTTATATGTAAAACATGGTTTGATTAACTTTTTTCCCGTATGTGGCCAGCACATTTAATGTAATTGTATTTAACTAACAAAAACATTTTTAAAATGATGATTTTGCAGATTTTTAATTGAATTTCAATTTCCATCCAAATGCAGCTTGACACAAATTATAAGTAAAAATATTAATCATCTAGAGAATAAGAAATGCATCTCAATATAATAAAAGTAGTAAAAATCAAGAATTGGAATAAATATATAATTGCTTAAATAATGTGTATTAGTATGGTTAGCAAAAAAAGGACCAAATCATACTGTAGCAGGGCTACTCACCTCCTGAGTGTCCCCTCATGGCCAGGAGTAGCTCTGTGGCACCCTGCCTCAGTATCCCCTCCTGGGTAACTGAAGGACTTTATACAGTCTTATCCTCTAATCCATCAACATGGTTTATTATCATGAACTGTTTTGAACTATGTTCTGGTAAAGTCCCAACACACATTCCATTTATCACCCAAGTGCAAACACCCAACACATCTTTGACCCTCAATGCCACATATACCACACACTGGCACCTTCAGCCATGGCCTCTTTGCCAGTCCTCTTCGGTCCCTCTGCCAGGACAGCCACCCCAGACCTTCCAACTGGAGTGCAACCCTGCTCTTCCCAGTGGAATCATCCACATGTTGGGAAATCATTCTTGCCAGAGGAGCATCCCTTAACTCCCTCTGGCCCTCTCACTGTTCCCTAAGGTTCAGCCTTTCAGTGCTGAGACATCAGTCTTGGCTCCAGCTTGGAAACAGCAGGCACCTGTTGCCTTCAGCCCTGGCTCGAGGAGAAACCCCTCTTGTTGCTCTCCTTGCCTTCAGCCTTCTCCCAGGAACCGCAGTCAGTCTCCTAGCTCTGGCAGCTCTCATCTGCCCCTCTCCCAACTGACTCATATCTGTGTTCTAAGGTTACCTTCATTCATTGGCGCTCTCTCTTCTCTAGAGCTCAGATAACCTCTTTTAAGCCCCACTGAAGTGAGCTGAGGCAGCACAGGTACTGTCCCTGCTCCTCTTAAAAGGCCAGTGTCACCCTATGACACATACTAACCAATGAGAATGAACCATCTTTTTCAAAATAACTAAAAAGTATAAATGCAGAACAAGATTAAAATCAATTATGTAAATCAAGATTTCCTGCTTGCTGATTTAAATCAATCCACCCTCTTATGTAAATAAGTGAATACAGCCTGGTGCTGTGGTAACCAAGAATCTTCCTTAGGACAAAATGATTTTTCCCCCCTCCTCTCACAGATGCAGAACTCACAGAACTGCATGGAGAGCCCTTCAGCTAGGATGTGTGTAGATGGAATAGACAACAGACCTCCTCCCCCCTTTCAGCATGGCAGGCCTGAAATGTACACCTGGAGCAGAGGTGGGCAAACTATAGCCCACGGGCCACATCTGACCCGTGGGACCCTCAGGCCTGGCCCCTGAGCTCCTGGCCCGGGAGACTAGTCCCCGGCCCCTCCCCCGCTGTTCCCCCTCCGATGCAGCCTCAGCTCACTGCGCTGCCAGTGCCGTGCTCTGGGCAGGGGGGCTGCGAGCTCCTGGGGCAGCGCAGCTGCAGAGCCCGGCCTGACCCGGTGCTCTGTGCTGCGCAGAGGCGTGGCTGTAGCACTGCCAGCCACCGGTGCTCCAGGCAGCGTGGTAAGGGGGCGGGGGGGGGAGGGGTTGGATAGAGGGCAGAGGAGTTCGGGGTGGTGGTCAGGGGGCGGGGGTGTGGATAGGGGTCGGGGCGGTCAGAGAGCAGGGAATAGGGGGGTTGAATGGGGGCAGGGGTCCCAGAAGGGCAGTCAGGAAGGAGAGGAGGGGAGGGGTTGGATGGGGCGGTGGGGGGCAGTCAGGGGATAGGGAGAAGGGGTAGTTGGATGGGGCAGGGGTCCTGGGGTGGGGCAGTCAGGAATGAGAGGAGGGGTTGGATGGGGCAGTGGGGGGCAGTCAGGTGAGGGAGGTCCGGGGGCGGTCAGGGAGCAGGGGGTGGTGGAGGGAGCAGGAGTCCCAGGGGGGCAGTCAGGGGGCGAGAAGCAGGAGGGGTAGGATAGGGGTCAGGGGCTGTGCCGGGCCATGCCTGGCTGTTGGGGGAGGCACAGCCTTCCCTAACCGGCCCTCCATACAATTTTGGAAACCCGATGTGGTCCTCAGGCCAAAAGGTTTGCCCGCCCCTGACCTAGAGGATCATTCCATGCATGGATCTCAGGAGGAGGTGGGAAGTGAGATAGTACAGGACATGGATAGGACAACATGATGATCTGGTATCATGCAACTTCCTATCTACAGCCTAATTCTGCAACCCCTTCTCATGCTAAGTAGCACTTATGTGAATAGTCCCACTGAAGTCAGTGGGACTATTTGAGTGAGTAACTATTACTAGTAGGAGTAAAGTTTTTAAAGACGATTATTCAATTAGACTTATAAATGTGGAAAAAAGAAAAATCATGTTTAAAAACTTTAGAGTGACAAATCCCAAGCCCTATCCCTAACTCTGAATTCCCTGGCTTCTGATTGCTTATGTCTCAACTTTAACTTTTAAATTGACTATTAAGGAAAAATTTTTTAAGGCTGATTGATCCAAATTTGAGTTACTATTCCTCTTCTTATAGCTGTTTGTAAAAACCAAGCAAGTTTTTCTTTTGTCAAAGCTTCTTTGCACAGTAGTAAAGTCAGCATCCCCATATAAACAAACAAACCAGTGGGTATGTGCAATAAAGTTATTAAAAATAAGAAGTTTACTTTCAACTCTGCAAGATGTTTTTTGCTTTGGGTTTTTTTAAAAAAATATAACCATAAGAAAAAGGCTTTTTAAAGTTTATGAAAAAAAAAAACAAACAAAAAAACTAACCTAGAACACTAAAGGCATCCTTTTAAACATGGTTTAAAAAAAAACGTTAAATAACGTCTCCACTCCAATTGAGTGTAAGTCACTTCCATATATTCTGGTTACTTTTAGAAATAATGAGACCACACTAAAAAATAAAGCTTAGCCTACATTCTGAAAGTGCCAATAATCTTCTTTGTAATGAGATTCCAAATGATACAATATTCCCAGCTCTGATGATGGAAAAGGTAAACTGAGAACATTTTATTTCTAGTCGTACTCTGAAATTTAAGACATTGATACAGCGTGAAAGACTATTGAAGGGTCATGGCTTTGCTGGATGCAAAGAAACAAGGGCGGGGGGATGGGACATCAAAGAAAGGGCTGAACATAAAGAAGTCCATACTGATAAGACTAGAGGCATCCCTTCAGGACAAACTAAACTCAAAGGCCTGACCTCTCTCACTGAGAAACCCATGGAAGGGGACCAAAAAGGCAAGAAAACTTCCTGTACCTTAACTGTCTCTTCAAGGGTCAAGAAGATGGAGTTTTGATTGGGAGAGGCCTCCTAATCCTGGAAATCTGTTAAATACTAGGAGAGCCAATTGTAAGGATGGCTCCTGACCACCGCACGGCTTCACTAGCTCCCACCTTTCCCCTGGCAGCACACTTCCAAAGGACCATGCTGCTATTGGCTGAGTCTCTTTGAGACAGTAGCAATAGCAGCTGCTGGGGAGGGAGGATTCATTGAGAGTGAAAACAAAGCTCCCACAGGATACCAGGAGATGGAGGAAGTGCCATGGAGGCTGCATTCCCCGTCCCCACCTCCAGTTAGACAAGGCAGAGTGCCTCTTTATGCAAAGGGGAGGGGGTGCTTTTGGTCTAGCAACACTACATTGATTCAGTTAGGGAAAAATCGCCTATCCCTATCTGTGAAATGGGTTAATCTTTGCAAAGAACTTAAATGTATGAGGGCAGGAAATACGTGTACCACTCTCCTATACAAAAGATCTTTGCACTTAAATCCTGAGAACCAAAAGACAGAGGATATGAAAAGTGACAGGCATTTTTAAATACTTGAAAGAATGCTTTCCAGTTGTGAAAGCTGCTCCTTGAATTAACCTGTTAAACAGAAATGAAATTCTTGGGAGAACAGGTCAAGATCCCTGGCGGAGAATTCCATTGCAGAAGATGGAATAAGCAGTTTGATAATATCCAACATGCAACAGCTTGGGCCTCTAGCATGACTAAACTGAGTTTTATTAAAAATGACACACAGAGAAGGTTATGAACTGTTATGGGGATGAAATAAGACTCAAATTTCCTTTGACCGAATAGCCTTGTACTAGATCCCAGAGTCACCCGAACCTTCACTATGTATCCCCTCTTTGTCTAAAAGCATTTATTTAGTGGTCCAGTCAAATGGGAAAGGAAATTTAAAAATCTGTTCATAGCTACATAACATCCTCTAAAACCTGCATGAATAAATAATCTTTAGACCTTGGAATTAATGTGTTTGCTCCTGTCTGATATTAATTCCAGGATTTTTATAGCCATTTAAATTAAGTAGTTTCCATTACTAGCAATTTTAGTAAAGGCAGGCCAATCATAAAAGCAGTCACTTGGTCTACTTCTACGTCCATTTTGCAATAAGTCCAGGTACTCTGGTAATTACTGCTTGTTCTTTACAGACAGACACTGGAACACTGTTTCTCTGAGTCATTATAAATGACTGTCTGCATCCTCTTTCTTAATCTTTTTATTTTGTTTTCAGCACATTTCCTGCTTTCATCCAGGAGAAAGAATCCAGTTTAAACCTGAGCATTCCACAGCCATCAGTCACTCTCTTCTAACTCTACCTTTTAAACCTACCTTCTTTTGGACTCTACTCTTAATATTTCTGTAAGTACTCCTACTTTATTCATATGCTGGTTGCTAATTGGGATTTACATGTTTATAACTATGTAATTGATTATTTTTATTTCAAGACAGTTATTTTATTAGGAAATGTACTAAGATGAGCAAAAAAGAACTACCAGTATATAGCTAGACTACGCAGCAGATGACAAAAAACTGATTAGTGTGAAAAATAGACCACATTATGAAGGATAATGTATACTCAACACAAAATCTCGAATTAACCAAAAATAGAGAAAAACTACCATTAAGCTAGCATACACAGCATTCTATGGTTCAGTAAATAGAAGCCACTAAAACAATTAAATTCAAAGGCAAACCTTTTATGTTTGCATTCATCACGTCATGGGTAGGAATTGCAGGGTAAAGAGCATGTGATGTGACAAAGTGTACCTACTGTAGCACTTGGGCATAACAAGATCTCATAAACCTTGCCCATAAATTTCCTTTTTGTCAGCCTCTCTCAAGTATAATTTTACCGAAATATAGCCTTTTGTGTTTATAAACACCCCAAAGCACACATACCCCACTATGAAATTTCTTACCTCCAATATTCTGAATAATTATCGTACTTCCCACAATAACCTATAAAAAAAATTGATTTCTTTAGAAAGGGTAAGGAAAACTTAAATCAAAACTTCAGTCTAACAGTCAAATTGCATATTGATTATCTTAAACCAAACGTAGAACTGATAATTAGTACTGTCTTCTATTTAGTTTAACACATGTGGAAACAAATGTAATATAACAGCAAAAAATCTTCACCAGAATACTGTATTTTCATTTTGAGATGACAGAACAAAAGTAGTTATAAATGAAGTCTGCTCTGTAGACCGCTTATTTTTGTATCATTCAGAGGGCATTTGAGTATATTCTAATAATTTTCTTAGAACTTTGCTGCATCTGTCATTCGCCTCTGAAGAGACAATCAGATAGTACATGCAAATCTCTTCTGTGTGTCAGCCTCATCAGAGGCTATGAATATTTTATTCTGAACCTTAAACCTCATTTTCTCTTTAGAATATTAAAAATTTACTCTTAGATCAGCAAAAATAAAAGGAGCACCTCAGTGACTAACAAATTTATTTGAGCATAAGCTTTCGTGAGCTACAGCTCTTAGATCAGGGATTTTTTAAATTTAAATTTCTGATCATTTGTAGGACCAGTGCTGGGAAAGAAGTTTACCAGTCCAGAAAGCACTGAACTGATCCAAAGTATATCTAGCCTTTACAGTCATGAGAGAAGACCTTAATATTTGTAGTCAATGGGGCTAGCCTGCCAGCTTGCTGTGTTATATAATCGGTTTGCCTTTATTAATTTGATTGATTATATTATTTTGGTTTATATTGCAGTAGATATTATTTCATTATATTTGGCTGTAATGCAAGGAACCTACAGGCCTGTATCCTGTATGATTAGTTAGAGCAAGTTGCATAAGTGTTTGTAACCTTTGGCATAGATAAATTGCCTACCAGTTATCCTTCTGACTTTGGGGAACTGAATGGAGAACTGAAGGTGTTTACCAAAATTCTGGGACATATCAGTAACCACAAGGTGCACCGCAGGAGCATGGAAGAAACAGTTCAGAGCAAAGGTAATGGTTTTGAGAATGAGATAATCGATATTAATATGTATGAATATGTTATTAATAGGTACGAATGTGCTAGTCTATAGAGTAAGTGCACCCTAAGATTTATCTGGATGAGGAAATAAGATTTGGGCATGGAAGGTTGGGCACGGATATGAATATTCAGGATAGTGCCAGGACCCTATAAGAGGACAAACCCCCATGTTGAGGAATCCTTCTCTTGGTTATCTTTCTTTACGTTCTCTTTTGTTAAGCTATCAGCTCAGCTTCTGCAATATAGCTTAGCTACTCAACACTCGAACCTGATCTCTACTATTTTGGGATTGAGGAACCTGGACCATCAAACTCAATGGATATGCTAGAGACCAGGGTGGCCTTCTGTGTCTCACAACCAGATCCCCCATGAAGGGTGTGAGTGTGCTAGTTTAAATAGCTTTTGTAAAAGGGATCTTACCACCAGGAACTATAGAACTGTACCCTGCTACAAACCCCGGTGCCAACTCTGTTCACATATCTATTCAAGGGACAACATCATAGGACCTAACCACATCAGCCACACCATCAGGGGCTTGTTCACCTGCACATCTACCAATGTGATATATGCCATCCTGTGCCAGCAATGCCCCTCTGCCATGTACACTGGCCAAACCGGACAGTCTCTACGCAAAAGAATAAATGGACACAAATCTGACATCAGGAATCATAACATTCAAAAACCAGTAGGAGAACACTTCAAACTCTCTGATCACTCAATAACAAACCTAAAGGTAGCAACTCTTCAACAAAAAAACCCTTCAAAAACAGACTCCATTGTGAAGCTGCAGAACTGGAATTAATTTGCAAACTGTATACCATCAGATTAGGCCTGAATAGAGACTGGGAGTGGTTGGGTCATTACAAATACTAAACTTAATTTCCCCAGTACTAATTTCTCCCTACTGTTACTCACATCTTCTTGTCAACTGTCTGTAATGGGCCACCCTCTTACCACTTCAAAAGTTATTTTTCCTCCCTTGGTATCCTGCTGTTAATTGATTTATCTTGTTAGACTGACCTCACACTTGGTAAAGCAACCCCCATCCTTTCATAGTATTTATACCTGCTCCTGTATGCTCATGTATTTATACCTGCTCCTGTTCACTCCATGCATCTGATGAAGTGGGTTCTAACCCACGAACACTTATGCCCAAATAAATTGCTTAGTCTCTAAGGTGCAACAAGGACTCCTTGTTATTTTTGCTGATACTGACTAACACAGTTACCACTCTAAAACTACTCTTTTTTTGTGGCTCTGTGGTTTGTAGCTTTGATTACTCTCTCGTTTATTTTAATACAGATCTTAAAATTTTGACTTTGTCCTCAGTGTGAATGTCCTTGCTGCACACCTCAAGAGTCCGGACAAAGTACTGAACTCTCTACATTCTCTAATTCTGTAGCCTGATTTTGGAACAAGAACCTAAGTATCTTCTGGGCAGATCATTGGCAAGCCTATAATAAATCAGCCCTATAAAATCAGGTTAACAAATTATGTTTCTGTGATTACTATCTTGCTGTCTTTCTGGTTCAATTCCAACGTATAACCATGGACCAAGGTAGTGGGTACTTATTTTGTGGGCACAAAGTTAGTAAGTAAATAATCAGCGTTAGACTATTACGGTGTTGGGCGCAATGGAAAAAGCTAAGAAGGAGGAATAAAGAGAAGAAAAAGAGCTGGCTGAAAACCTGGATCAACTTCTACATACCATTTCAACGCCTTCAGATTTCAATCTTTCAGGTAGTTTACAGAATTAATTTCTAGTTGTAATGTGTTACAAAATAGCAGCTATTAAAATCATGCCAAAATTGAAGTTGAGAAAAAAAGCAAGATAAGTTTGACATGTTTTTAAGAAGTATGAGACCTTGTCATTTGCTAAGGCTGGAAAGAAATCTCTAACACTACCAGAGAGCTAAAATTACCAGCTTTTCAACAGTAGAAACCACGCATTTTTGGTTCTGATTACTTGTGGTTAACACATTTACAATGGATTTAATATTTTGTTAAATACCAAGATTTATTACTGGTTGAGGTAACCTGATCTAATCTTAGTTTTAGTCAATAAATACTGAAGGTCACCTAGACTAGAGTCATTATTTACTAATTAATGCTACTGGAAGTTATGCATGCCTAATGGGCCAGATTCCAATCTCAGTTACACCCAATGCATCTGAGATCAGAATCTGGCCAGTGAAGCAGAAAAGAGACTTCTGCCTTGTGCTTTTTTTGTCCTCAGGAAGCTGTTTAAAAAGGCAACCTTTTAACACTTTGTTTTGGCAGTTCACACAGAACCTGAAACACAGATCAGAATAATAATGGAGAATGTGTAATGTTTAATATACTTCCGTCTCAAAAAGGAGATCCACTACCAGTGTTTTCCCTGCTGTGACAGGGTGTTCACCCCACACAAGGCAGAGTGGGTTAAAGTAGGTCAATTAACCTTATATGCTGAATCTAGAGGAGAGCCAGAGCTCAATAAAGCCTAATGAAAGAAGTAGTTCCACTGGGAAGGAACAGGTTGGGCCTGTCTAAAGGGATGAAGTGGAGAACAGAAGGGAGCTGCTCCAGAGGAAGTAGTTGGCAGTCACTCTCTGAGGGAAGGGAGGTTTCTTTAAGGCTACAGAGTCTTGACAAGTCAAAGGGAGGAAGTAGTTGGACCGGGGAGGCCGGGGGACTAAAAAAGGGATGTAGGAAAGAGCCCAGGGAACCAGCGACAGGGCCTGGGAGCAAGAAGACTGTAGCTGCTAGACACATGGTCCCTGGGCCTGAACCTGGTGGACCCAGGTTTCCCTGTCAGCAGCTGGGAAAGTTGCACAAGACCTGGCCTTGAACTGGAAGACCGCCTGGAACAGCATGTGGACAGTGGATCCAATGGGATGCTGATATCCTGGAAGGGGAGACCTACAGTGACCTGGCTGGAGGACTGAGTCACAAAGAGGGAGTACCACGAATCCAGGAGAGTGAGGGGGAGATGTGGTAGGAGCAATTGTGAGATGGGGGGCCTCAGACCTGAAAGGAGCTAATATCTAGTTGGTGGTGTCCCAACAGCAAGTGAACACTGTTACACCTGCACATGCTACATCTAATACTGGACAGATCTGGTTAAGAGAAAAAGCATGCAGCAGACCATCTATTAATCAACGTGGAAGCCACATCCATTTATTCTTAACCCAAAAAAGCCTTTATAAGGATGTCTGAGAATAAGAATTGTTCATCTGAAGTGATCACTAAATTAATAACACTCCTTAAACTTTGTCTGATTTACTTACAGTATTCACCTTTCATGTAGTATCTAAGGTACATCTTCACAGCAAACAAAGACCCACCACAGAGAGTCTCAGAGCCTGGGTCAACTTACTGGAGCTCATGCGGAGGAGCTAAAAATAGCAGTATAGATAAGGCCCTACCAAATTTATGGCTGTGAAAAATGTGTCACAGACCATGAAATAAGTCCTTCCCTGTGAAATCTGATTTCCCCCTTGCTACTGGGAACACCCCAGCCAGGGGGTTCCTAGGTGCAAGTCCCAGTCGGGATTGGAAGGGAAAGGACTTGTCCTTCCCCTGCACAGCTGCTCTCGCTCTCAGGAGGAGATCAGACCCACCTCCGAGAGTCTCCCCCGCTGCAGGAAGCTCCAGCCCCAGAGGTTCCTGCAGCTGGAGGAGGCTTGTGGAAGTGGGTTGTCCGATATCACCCAGCTGCTCTCCTAGCTGCAAGTCCCTACTGGGCTGGGGTGGACAGGACTTGTCCTTCCCTTCCATGGCAGTTTTGGAGGTCTGGAGGGTGGGGAAAAGAGATCAGATCCACCTTCCCCTGCTGCAGGAAGCTCCCTGTCTAGCATCAGAGGTTTCTGCAGCTGGAGGAGGCTTGTGGAGGTGGGTCCGATATCCTCCTGCTCCTGGAAGCGCCCCAGCTAGGGGGCTCCTAGCTGTTAGTCCTTGCTGGGCTGGGGAGGGAGAAGATTTGTCCTTCCCTTGCATGGCAGCTCGGGATGGGGAGGAGGAGGGGAATCAGACCCACTTCCGAGTACCTTTTGGGTTGAGACCCCCATGGTTACAACACCATGATATTTCAGATGTAAACAGCCGAAAACATGAAACTGACCAATTTAAAAACCCTCTGGCCATGAAATTGATCAAAATGGACCATGAATTTGGTAGGGCACTAAGTATAGATGTTTGGGCTCAGGCTCTGAAACCCAGTAAGGGTCTTGGAACCTGGGCTCTAACCCAAGCCTGAATATCACTACTATTTTTAGTCCTGCAGAGCAGGGCCGGCAAGCCTGAGTCAGCTGACCTGGGCTCTGAGAATCACTGCTGCAAAGGGGTTTGCTGTGTAGACATCCCCTAAGCACTTAGAGTTGAAGCACCACGGTGACTCATTCAGAGGCATCTGTAAACAGATTATGTGGTAATATTGCACAGAATTTGAATGTCAGATAAAAACATTGGAAATGGAGTATTGGGATGAGTAGGTGGTAGCAAAAGCTAACATACTGTAGTAAATACTATCTATGGACTGGAAAGTAATAACATTTTCCTTCAAGAGATCTTTGTGTTCAAACAGAATATGCCACCATAAATTAAAGCTACATACTTTAGGGCTAACTAAACTTTTGGCCTGCACAGTCTAGAATTGAAAACTGGGGAGTAGTAGAAATTTATTTACCAAAATCATAGGATTTGTACAATCTTAGGGTTTTGCTAATTATACTACATAGCTATTTCTTAAACAAGAATGATGTAATTATAGTCAACAAAATATTTCTCAGAACTATAGTACAGAATAAAAGAGACATGGGTACTGTAAACAGAAGTTACCTTCCCAGGTGATCCAAACGCAAAGAGACCAAGATCTTCATAAGAAGTGACAGCTGTTAAAAGAAAAACAAAAGTATTTCCAACTTCATATTCACTTAGTTATGAATAGTTGGGTGTGGTTTATTTATTTATTTATTTTTACACTGACAAAACTAAAGCAGTATTTTATGATGCTCATTTATAATATAGCTTTTGGATATAAACACTTTCTTCAACATACATTGCTCCATATACATAATGATCAGTATGCTCAGTAGAAATTTATATTACAGTAGTTTTACGTTAAACATGATTACAAATACATGGATACCACATCACCTTCTCTTTAAGGATTCTTGTAAATTATACCATGGACTAAACAATTCTGAACAATATTCATTAAACAAACTAATTATTTTATTTCATTTTCATAAAGAATAACCGGGGCAGCTTTGTATTATAGTGGACAAATCTTTCAAGAAATGTCAACCTCACCACCCAATTCTGCCCAACTCCAGCTAATTTCAGAGAGAGCTGAAGGTGCACTATACTTTGCAGGGTCAGGCCCTAAGAACAATCACAACAGATCCTTACATACAGTGTAACCTGAACTGAGGCCCACCTTCAAAAGTAATCACTTGACCTAAGCAACCATATTAAAGTAATTCAATATTTCCAATATATATATGCTGGTAACTTAAAAAGAGATCATTCTGAACGGAAGAATTAATCTCAAAATGTTGGTCGATATACATTTTGTTACTAGAAAATCAAGAAGTATCAAAAAAGACGCAAATTATTCTCAAAAATGCCTTTCTTCTAGTCTATATTAATGCAGGGCATGGCTGAGATTCAAACTGCTGTAAATATTTTAGAGGGCAAATCAGATTTTATTTTTATAACTCTTATACTCTTTCCTCTCACTTAGCCCCTTACAGTGTGCTTTACCATCTCTCCTCATGTCACAATTTATTTTGGCCCCAACCCTGCAAGCTGACCTGCCAGGACAGACCCCCAAGCTGAGTCCCGCTGAAGTCAATGGAATATCACAAGGGAGAGAGCATCAGTCTGCGTCAATCAAGTTGCAGGATTGGGGCCTCAGACTAAATTCAAGACAGAGACACTGTTATTTGTCTGTAAAGTTATACACACAGTAATAATTACTGTAGCACAGATAAATAACAGAACTTAATCATCTTGTAGGCCTTTTGCAAGCTCAGTGTATGACATTCCTCTCTAGTACCATCATCAATATGTTGTGCAAAAACAAAATGGGCCAGAGTCTGCTCTATTACGCCAGTGTAAACCTGGAATAACTCTGCATTTATGCTAGAAATTAAGTCCTGTGAATAGTGTGGCATTTATTCTCAATTTTTCAAAAGTACAACAATTTGATTTAAAAAGCAAAATAAACTCTACCAGTTTAAAGACAAGGTAGTTCAGCAAGAAATATATGATTTCTGAAACATACTGCAACACAAGGGAAATCCAGTTGTATCCGCTGAGGTGAATTTGACAATTACAATACCAGTAACACTGATGGCTGCACACTTCACATATAAAAATGTAGCAGCAGCAGCTCACAGTAACCTTAACCCTCTACTCCTGCGAAAATCAATCCAGCTATTAGCTCAATCCTGCTATAATTGAAGACTGAACAACTCTCAACACACAACTTGGGAGTAAACAGCAATGTTTATCTGCTAAGCCATTTGATTGCTACTAGTAATTAGATTCGGTCACTGTTACAAATCCAGAGTATTTGTGTCATTAAAAAATTAGAAACACTTCTATTAAGCACAAACATTTGTCATAATGTCTTATTGGAGATCTATCTCCCTTTACAATAGAATTCATATAGAAGCTTCCTCTGAAGACAGCTGCATACCATTTCTTTTTACACTCATTTTTCACCACAATGGACAATTTATAAACGTTGTCAAGGTACTTTTCTTACCATAAAAGTATATCCCCAGCTCATTCTCTAGGATTAACCACTGCAATTCCTTCCTTCCCAACCCCAGTCACACATTAGCTCATTATTGTACGTTTGTTCACAAATGCTGGTCTCCTGCATTTTTTTAAAGAATATGTAATGATCTGTTTTGAAGAGTACCCCACGTATAAAGAACAGTATACATTTCACTGAGACAGAGACATAGTAGGTCAAGCTTGTGGCCTTTCAGCCTTAACAGGTTTCCACTAAAAGACCAGCAATGTTCTGTAACCTGGAATTATCTCATTGTTTTTACAGGAACCACTGACCAAAACTATATTAAAATGTAACCTGACTGCAACCATCTAAAAATCAGTGAAAGCCTGTAAGTTTACATCCAGGAATTTTAATACATTTTTTATTCAATGAAGTACCGAGGCATATTTCTGGTCCTAGTTTAGCCTGGCAATGAGTTAATTGGTAGTAATTATTAATTGGAAAGGTGTTCTTCTACAGCATGTGAAATAATTCATACAATCACTTTACTGACATTGCCTCCTTATACCTGTATATGTAAAAAAAAAAAATAAAATAAAATGCTTCCCAGAAGAGCAATATTACCTATGAATAATGACTTAGGGACCTAGAATATAAAGATGGTTTAAAGCCTCAAAGTTCACCAAGTGGAAAGTTCCTTTACTGTAAAATAGCTTTTCTTCCATTTCTCCCCCTTTGCCTGCCCCAGTAATTTCCTTTGCACTGGGTTGTCCATGAAGATAATAAATAAAATCAACATAATACCGCCACCATTTAGGATGGATATGATACAGTGCTTTTCATCCATGGTTTTGAATACTCTAACGTTTTTTACCCTCATTTTACAGATGGGAAAACAGATTAAATATCTTGCCCAAAGTCAGAAAGCATGTCTATCACATAACTGGGAACAGAATCTATGTCTCCTGACTTCCAGTCCAGTGCCTTATCCACTGCATGGATACCTCCTATGAGAAATACTGTACTTTAAAAGATTGTGGTAATGGGGACCATATAAAAACCTACAGTAGACAAAGAATTTTCAAACCTTTGCACTATCAGGTAATGATTCCTTTCTAAACTTGGAACCTTAACTGGCTGGAGAGAAAGAGGTAGCCACAAACTATTCCAAAAGCACCAAGCAGCTATTGCTCTCTTTCATTAAAGTATCCCTAACCTCTATATATAATATTAAAAAAAAAATCAGTAAAGTGTGCGAAAAGGAGATCACTCAACTGATGAAGACAGGAACAGCAGAATCAGGAAACAGTCAGCTGAGTGACCAAAGCTAGCTATGGGAAACAAAGGCAATAAGGAAAGAAAAGAAAGCTTTCTCTTACCATGAAAACCATCCTTAAAGTGAAGACGACAGATAGGGCGGTAATGACAAGATGGATGAGGGGACAGAGACCAGGTTATACCAGAAAACCTCCATGTAGTAGAATTTATGGAACTGGAATCTTAAGGTTTCAATAACAGTTTTAAAAAAGGCATGAGTTAAATCATTAGGTGGCAGCTGATTAGATATTGTAGAGAGTTAAGACTCCAAAGCAAACACTCCTGAACTACGATAAGTTAATACTAAGGGTCTAGAATCAGAAGACACACCAGAATCAAGCAGCGTCAGATGATCCTTAAGATAGAAGAGGTATGCAAAGAGCAAGGGGATGGAGAACAGTCAAATAAGATTACCAAGCCTGATAAGGTATCCATTAAAGTGAATGAGTGTCCACAATGATACTAATTTAGGGCTTGCTGCTGCTCTTATGACTTCAAAGAAAGCAGCAGCAGCAGGGTCTTGGAGTATATATGTAAATGAACAAAATGCTTGAATCCAGAAGCTGTTAAAACAGTCCTTACAAAGCTATATCAGATATTTGCCTTTTTTCGTGCATCTTTACAGAATTTCTGGGAGCTCAAAAATCATTTAGTGCATACCACCTACCGCAAAAAGAAAAAAATTTAGTCACAAAGTTTCAGAAGTATGACAATGTTTCAAAAATCACACTTATGGATGAGTTTTATAACAAAATACTGACAAATCTTAATTATCAAAATATTACAGCAATAGTGAGATATACAGTATCATATTTATATAACATTAATTCAAATAATTTTACAGGGTCACATCTTTGAGATGTAGATGAGACAAACTATAGACTATTGTTCTATATATTCTCTTCACTTACCAGTCTGAATGCACATACTAAGCAGCAGAAATACAGAGTAAGAAGCAAGGCTGGCAACAATCAGCAGCAAGATACTAAAATATAAAATATTGAAGTTTAAGGCATTTCTTAAAGTAAAATACATGTTCTCTTTTTAAATCTTGTGCAATAATAAACCAGTAAGAAGTTAGCACGAGACAGGACTTCCTCATTTTATGGCTCACATCTGCTGACCAAAGTTCAAATGGTCACTGACTTATCTGCTGTTTGCTATGTTCCACTACACTTCACATTTTTATGTGCTAGACTATAAGTCATCACAGATTTTATTTAGGACAAAAGCACTGCACATGAACCATTTCATAACCACAAGTGGAACATAACCACCAGGAACTGCAACTCTACCGCATGTGTGTTTGTATATATATTGAAGTGAACTTAGTCCTTACAGAAGGAGTTAGACTGACAATGGTAGTTAGTCCTCTATTTATTCACAGAATAGGTACAGCATGAAGAGCAGAAATACATGCTTCCCCACACTGCTCAGCAGAAGTGCATCAGCCCTATCCTGGACAGCCCAATTTTAAAGCTAAATGGGATAAAATGATTTTGTGATATAAACATCTATCCATTAGGAACTGGGTTGAGTACCAAATTGCCACCAATTTAATAGTAATTTAATGAGACTTCAGGTCACTATCTTCACAGGCCAGATTTGAAATAATAACCTAGAAGTGAAAGGGTCCATAGCCTTAATGGCATAAATACAAGCCACCCAGCCCTTGTACAATGTAATATTTTTCCATACAAAAAACCTCAGCTCAGATCTTGCTCTCCACTTTAAATACTGTAATAACTTTTTTTTTTTTAAAAAAAAAGAACATGCAAAGGTCATTTTAGAATGGATATGTATGTGAAACTAAAAACTTACCTAAATCCAATGATCCCTGTGTTGGCCATGGCATAGGATAAACCAAGTATTCCACTTCCCATGATTGCATTCATTAAATTAAATACTGAGAAACCAAACGAAACACCTGAAGACGCATGATTCAGGGCTCTCTGTAAATAGGATAAACAAATACAATTAGTATGAGGGTTTTGTGGTTGTTTGTTTGTTTTGGAGAGACCAAAGAAATTTCAGCCACATAACTTCTCCCTCTCTCCATCGAACAGACCCTTATAAAACTCTAGAACCCAGACTTAAAAAATAAATAGTACAGCTGTAGTAATGATCCCCAAACACAGTAGTTTTCTACACAAACTAGAGTGGTTTAGATTAGAATGTGGTTAGCTTTGTTTGTTAAAGAAGGCTTTGATAGCCAATGGAGTGGGGGGGGGGGGAGGAGGAGGAGGAGGAGGAGAAAGGTAAGGAAACAGCAGCACGTGGGAGAGTTGAACACTTCCAAGCCTTAGTTAATCGAACGATCAAACATCTCAGAAAAACTGTTCTCCTCACTTTAAAGCCCTGTACTACTGTGTGTGCCTGCATCTCTGCTCATTTCTTCCTGCTCCACTCTGTAGGGCCAGATCTCCCTGCTATAGGCCCCACTTTGTATCCTTGTCATCTTTCTGCCACCTTCTAGGTAGCATTTCACTAGTTCACACTGTTCTTTGAGCTTGAGAGTCTTTTTTTTCCATGTACTAGACACCTTCTCCTCTCCTTAAAATATCTCCTCAAAATACACTTTCTTCATAGAATCATAGAACTGGAAGGGACCTTGAGAGGTCATCTAGTCCAGTCCCCTGCATCAAGGCAGGACTAAGTATTATCTAGGCCATCCCTGACAGGTATTTGTCCAACCTGCTCTTAAAAATCCCCAGTGATGGAGATTCCACCACTTTCCTAGGCAATTTATTCCAGTGCTTAACCTCTCTGACAGTCAGGAAGTTTTTCCTAATGTCCAACCTTAACCGCCCTTGCTGCAATTTAAGCCCATTGCTTCTTGTCCATCCTCAGAGCTTAAGAAGAACAATTTTTCCTCCCTCCTCCTTGTAACAACCTTTTATGTACTTGAAAACTGTTATCATGTCCCCTCTCAGTATTCTCTTCTCCAGACTAAACAAACTCAGTTTTTTCAATCTTCCTTCACAGGTCATGTTTTCTAGACCTTTAATCTTTTTTGTTGCTCTTCTCTGGACCGTCTCTAATTTGTCCACATCTTTCCTGAAATGTGGCACCCAGAACTGGACTCAATAATCCAGATGAGGCCTAATCAGCGTGGAGTACAGCAGAAGAATTACTTCTTGTGTCTTGCTTACAATACTCCTGCTAATACATCCCAGAATGATGTTTGCTCTTTTTGCAACAGCATTACACTGTTGACTCATATTTAGCTTGTGATCCACTATGACCCCCAGATCCCTTTCCGCAGTACTTCTTCCTAGGCAGTCATTTCCCATTTTGTATGTGTGCAACTGATTGTTCCTTCCTAAGTAGAGTACTGTGAATTTGTCCTTATTGAATTTCATCCTATTTACTTCAGACCCTTTCTCCAGTTTGTCCAGATCATTTTGAATTTTAATCCTCCCCTCCCAGCTTGGTATCGTCCACAAAACTTTATAAGTGTACTCTTTATGCCATTATCTAAATCATTGATGAAGTCTTCATGAAGTCTTTCAAAAACAAAATGCTTCAATATTCTTACTCAATGGCCATGTTACTTATCATTTGTCTGAACTAGCCTATCAGCTTCTTGGGTGGAGACTGTCCTCTTGTTTGCTTTTCTAGGGCACCAAGCACACTAATGCTAATAAAATACAAGCAGCACCAAAAAATACCAACACAGTAATTCCCACCCAACCTCCCCACATTATCATCAGGGCTGCATGTCCCTGCTGGTTTAAATTCAGCCCAGACTAGTAGCACCCAACCCAATAGTCATTACCATCTAATAGCTGTCCAAGACGAGTTTGGTGATCTCAGTCGGGTGAACAATGGTTTCACTTCACAAACAACCCACTGGCCCTTCATCTACTTTCTCGGGTGGCAGGATCAAGCCAAGAAGCCAAGGCTTGAATTGCCCATGGAGAATGATCCCTCCTCCCATCCCCCGTCGCCCCTCAAAGCACAAGCGGGGAAGCCTGGCTAGGCGGGACCTGTCCTGGGGATAAAAAGTCTCCCCCTCCTCCCCTCACACCTACGTGCCTGACACCTCCCTCCTCCCCGGCTCCAGCTCAGACCCAGCTCCGCTCCCTCAGCTCCTGCCCCAGACACCCCCCGGGACCCGCCCAGCCCCCCGTCCCCTCACACACATCGCCCAGCGGCGCCGGAGGCAGCAACGGGGTGGACTCCTGCTCCCCTTCCTGCTCGCGGGCGGACAGGTACCAGCCCGGCTCGCAGTTGATACTCCCGGGCCCCCGCTGCTGCATGGTGCCCTTTGCCTCCCAGCCAGGCCAACCGCTCTATCCCGCGCCTCCTCTCGAGGGGAGGGAGTTGGGCGGCGCCTCAAGCCGGACTGGGGCCGCCCCCTTCGGGCCGGCCGGGGAAGGCGGCGCCTCCTGATGCCGTCACTCCCCCTCCCCCCGCCGTTCGCCGGTCTCCGGCTGATTACGTGTTAGTGCGCCTGAGGAGAGCGCCGAGACGTGAGCACGCGCGCTGCTGGAGCCCGGCATGAGGTGAGGGGCGGGCAAGGCTCGCCGCCGGCCGGGGAGCCGGTTAGTGAGGGGGATACGGGACCCTGTGGGCCGACGCCTGGAGGGGGAAGGGCCGGGCCCATGGCATCTGAGGGGGAAGGGTCTGACCCTGCGCCGGCCCCAGACACCCCCATTCGGAGCAGGAGGCTGCGGCTCGGCCGCCTCTTGCTGCCGTGCTGTGAAGCCGGCGAGCCGCGCCGGGGGCCGGAGCCGAGCTCCGGCGGGGGAGGGGATCGGAGCCGAGCTCAGCCGGGGCCCGGCGCAGCTTTTCCACGAGGCGCTCCTGTCCCCTTGGCTGAGGAGCGAGCCCGACCAGGGGCTCTCACGTTCTGGCCGGGGCCCGGCTGCAGAGACACGCCGGGGTAGCAATTCATGGTCTTCATAGACCAGCTGCCTCGCCGCTGCTGGTCGCCACCTGGAGAGTTACCGCACGGAAGATCTCCTTTGCTTTTCATTGTGCAGGGGGTTGGTTCACTCCCCTCTGCGCCGGGACACTGCACGTGCACCAGGACGGTTCTTCTCTTTCTGTTCTTAGCTCCCAGCTCAGGTTCATAGGCACAAGAACAAGGCTGCAGCCTCTACTGCAAACACAGAAGGGAATGTTTAGTTGTTTACAAAAGTTTCCATTTGAATCAAATTCAGGGATCCATTCATTGGTTGGTCTTTTGGGCCCAAGTTGATCTGATCTTGCTCCCCTAAAACACAACTGGACCTACTGGTCTGGAAAACCTGCCACTCAAACAAAACTGGGTCAAACAAATTCAAAAAGGGAAGGCTAATGTAGTCCGATACCCTGAATGTTGAAGAGAGACTAAGGCACAGTCGACTTAAAAATTAAATTCACCTAGTTCCTGGGGCTCAGGGATATAGAAAATGTATGTACCCTTAGGGCTGTAGGTAGGTTTGACCTAACTGCCGGTGCAGACAGAGGTAGGGCACTGGAAAAATTGTTCTGTTGACCTGACTACTGCCTCTTGGAGGGATGGATTAACTACATCAAAAGAAAACCACCTTACATTATTGTAGGAAGTGTCGGAACTACAGTAGACATGCCCTAAAACAATCAGGGAATGAATTCTGTAGATTGCATCTTTGAAGCAAGACCAACCTGCTTCTGACCCAGTTCAAGTGCAACCTCAAGACAGAACAGTCCATCTGACATCAATTGTTTTGGAGGGAGACTAGCAACAGAAAATTCTTCAGTTACTTTGAACCTAGCAAAATAAAGGCCTTAGTGTACTATCAGAAGAACCTTGAACTGAATCCATTTTCATAGTGGCAACAAGTGCAGATTATGGAGCTAAGGAATTACTAATTGTTCCTTGGTATAGAAGGAAGACAAACACAAAACCACATTTGTCAACTCTTGCCGCTTTTAGATTAATTTCAAGGCAAGCCTTTTAGGAGTGAATTATGTGCAATATGAAGGGGACTAAAAACATGAGTGATTGTATTCAGGACTCCATTAGAGAGGAAAGACAGTTTTTATAGAAAAACTTAAGAAGGTAGGTCATCCTAAAATAATGTTGCCCAATAAAATTCCAAGTGGAAACAGCATCCAGATACTCTGAAATTCTGAACTCGTCCAATGACGAACGGTAGCCACATTAACTGAGTAACTAGAGAGCATAAGCCACCCTCAGTATGCTTTCCAGGAGCATTACTTAAGTCAGGTTTCCTACAAAGGGGCAGTCTAATGGAATGAGGCAAAGTGAGGAGTGAAACAAGGAAACTTGTATGACCCCAGGTCTGTTTCTGTGGTTGTGGGTGATACATGGAAAGTCCTCTACTTCCACCACCATATGGTAACCCTTTGTACAGCTGGCCATGCTAGCAGTTGATGTGCTTTTGCCTCGGGCCAAGATACCAAAGCCCACTGGTCTAGGCTTCTATATTTTTTGCACAATACTCAACTTAAGCTCTGAGAACACATACACTCACCAATAGGTGTCCAGTCTGAACACTGAGGAGCCTTTGGTGAATGAAAAGGGGGGCAAAAAAATAAAGACAGGTAAAAGACGCACAGGAGAAGGAAAAGGATAAAAATGCAAAGGAAAGGTGGTAGCAACTGCATGAGGGCAGGACAGGATATGAGGGTGCACAGGGAGGTGGATGGCTTTTTACCACCACCACCACCACCAAAAAATCAGCTGTTTGACTTAAGAGCAATACAAATAAGACTTACATCCAAACAACTGACTGCCATCATGGGAAGACTTACACAATGAGACACAGCACTCAGATACTACAAGTGATGAATGCAATATGAAAACGTACATAAAACTAGTGTCAGAGGATAGCTCTACTTCTTTTTCTTGTAAAACCAATAATAGCCTCATTTTGTATATATTGAATGGGGAGGTAGAGTGGGCAGAAAGCAGCAGCCCTTAGGGGAAACACTCAAAGACAAAGATTCCTGTTCCAGTTCAGGTTACCCTCCCACAAATGTGCTAAGTCCCTGCAGAGTGGTTCCACCCACCAGCAACTGCAGTATTGCTACCAGTGTTCTCTGATCAGGTTTATCAGAGACAGCAAACAGATCTAAACACATTTGTCTTAATGCGAGTATCATCAGGCTCATCAATCATAAGTAAACTTTACCTTTGGGTATGGGTATGAGGTGATCATTCACCATTACATAAAATTGGTTGAGTTGTGTTTTTTGGCCATGTACAAGGATAGAAATTTGTTGTCTAATTCTCTATGAACTATACAAAACTGCTGTGAATTAGTTGATACAAACAAACTTTATTTTGTGAGATTGCAAATCCATATGACTTGCAGTGTTTTTTTTTTAATGGAATGATTACATAATGTCTATAAAAGGAATAATTTCCCTTCTAGGATTTTATGGAGATTATATGGATACTCTGCTAGGCTACTGAAAACTAAACTTTTTAGAACAGCTGCATCAAATACATCATTTCCAGAAGTTTGGATACTGCTGATACAGTATTTTGAGAGAGTACCTGGATTTTTTTGGGTAGTTCAGAGGAACAGTTTCTTTACAATGCCTGAAATTCTAGAAAATAAAGCTGATCTTGAACTGTATTCACCTCATCCTGAAGTACGTGGAATGACAACACTTGACAGAGCAGCTTTCAAAAGGACAATTGTTGTTCCAGTTCTAAAAGTGAAAAAAGAAGTAATAAACAAATTGTTAAAATCCCTCAAACATACAACACTGCAGCGCCCAGGTCTGAAGCGAGTGATTGATGATCCAAAAGATGAAGACAATAGACTTGTTTTGTTGGATCCTCATAAAATATCAGCAGAATATTCACTGGGAGAATCTGAACAAGAAGTATTAAAGCAGTTTAATATTGACCCTCATGTGTCCAAGTATAACTTGGAACTAACTTATGACAATTTCAAGACTGAGGAAATCTTACGAGCGGTGCTTCCTGAAGGTCAAGATGTCACCTCTGGATTTAGTAGGATTGGCCATATAGCTCACTTGAATCTTAGAGATCATCAGCTACCCTACAAACATCTGATTGGTATGTACAACCTTCATACTCAACAAATAGCTTTGGGAGAAGTGTATAATTGGATAAGTCATTTTAATAAGTGCCTGAGCTAGAGATTATTATTTTGCACAGGGAAACTTATTGGAACCCCTCGTTTTAAAAATTTCTTACCTTAAACAGTCTTTTATTAAAAGTGAATGCTTAAGTTAAAGGGCACTGGATCAGGCCTTTTAGCGAACTTGAAGTTAATAGTAGCCTATTGACCTCACTGGGCATTGGATCAGGCCCTTTGCATCTAGCAAATTTCAGGTTAGGCCCATTAAACTCAACCCCTTTATGGCAGGGGAGACCAAGATCAAAACTAACATTTTATTGATACAGCAGCGAAAGTTTACTGCTCTACTGAACTTATGTTACTAGCTGATCTGGGTACCAGTAGAATCATGTTGATACGGAAGTTGAATTGGTCCTCTAGATAATAATTTATTATGTGTATTACGGTAGTGCTGGAATGCCCTAGAACACTAGAGGTGAAGTGACTTGCCCAAGGTCACATGGCAGGTCAGTAGCAGAACTAGGTCTCTTGAGTTCCAGACCAGTGACCAGGAGCAGCTCCTAAACTTCATTGGTTCACCTACCATCACCTTAAATGGTGAAGTGACTGGATGGAACATCAAGTTCACATATTACAGGTTGGGAATCTCTGCAGTAGACAGTACTCTCTCCCTGAAGCACAAGAGCCTTCACTGGGAATCTAACCCTCTTTTTTCAGTGTAAAATATTTGCAGTAGGAGTTCCCTGTGACACAAGTGGGAATAATTTATAGCACGCTGAATGATTTCACATGTAAGTCGTTCTACAGGCAGTTTGCTTTTTTGAAATACAACTCAGAATTGCTGTCTTATATATCCTACAGGATTTAAAGATTTAGCAACACTTAGTAGTTGAATATTTTTATTCCTTTCTTGCAGGTCAGGTTATAATTGACAAGAATCCAGGAATCACCTGTACAGTAAATAAAATCAATATTATTGACAACACTTATCGAAATTTTCAAATGGAAGTGCTAGCGGGAGAGGCGAATATGATTACAAAGGTACAGTTTTTCCTATTTTCTCCTGGCACACTTCATCAGACACACACAATGCAGTTGAAGTGGAAGAGTAGATGTGATGGAAAAAGATACCGTAAAACTTAAATGTTGTCCCAACCCCACCCTTGGCCCATTATCTCAGTGCTTAGCAGTCCTGTATGTGTTCTGTGTGCCCCAGGCTACCATGAATGAAATCACAGCTAGCTATGTTTACAAGATCTTTATAAGGATATTGCTAAACATTATTTGAACTTGTATAGCCTAGCTTTTATTGAGAGTCAGATAAACTATATTCAAAGTCAGGTAAAGTAATGGACTCTTACAAAGTTATTAAGGCTGTTGATTAATTGCAAAAAGAACAGGAGTACTTGTGGCACCTTATAGACTAACATTTATTTGAGCATAAGCTTTCATGGGCTACAGCGCACTTCATCGGATGCATAGAATGGAACATATAGTAAGAAGATTTTATTTATACATATACATATATATACACACACACACACACACACACACAGAACATGAAAAAGTGGAGTAAGAGGCTAATTAATTAAGATGAGCTATTATCAGCAGGAGAAAAAAACCCACATATTTATTCAAGTGACACCATCATAGGACCTAATCACATTAGCCATGCCATCGGGGGCTCATTCACCTGCACATCTACCAATGTGATATATGCCATCCTGTGCCAGCAATGCCCCTCTGCCATGTACATTGGCCAAACCGGACAGTCTCTACGCAAAAGAATAAATGGACACAAATCTGACATCATGAATTATAACGTTCAAAAACCGGTAGGAGAACACTTCAACCTCTCTGGCCACTCAGTAACAGACTTAAAGGTGGCAATTTTGCAACAGCAAAGCTTCAAAAACAGACTCCAATGAGAAACTGCTGAGCTTGAATTAATATGCAAACTAAATACCATTAACTTGGGTTTGAATAGAGACTGGGAGTGGCTGGGTCATTACACATATTGAATCTATTTCCCCATGTTAAGTATCCTCACACCTTCTTGTCAACTGTCTAAATGGACCATCTTGATTATTACTACAAAAGTGTTTTTTCTCCTGCTGATAATAATTAATTAGCCTCTTTACTCCACTTTTTCATGTTTTATGTGTGTGTGTATATATATATATTATATATATAATCTTACTATATGTTCCATTCTATGCATCCGATGAAGTGGGCTGTAGCCCACGAAAGCTTATGCTCAAATAAATTTTAGTCTCTAAGGTGCCACAAGTACTCCTTTTCTTTTTGCAGATACAGACTAACACAGCTGCTACTTTGAAACAGATTAATTGCAGTTAACTTGTGATTAAATCAATAGTGATTAATCAGTTTTAATCGCACTGTTAAACAGTATACCAGTTGAAATTTATTAAATGTTTTTGCATGTTTTTCTACATTTTCAAATATGATTTCAATTGCAACACAAAATGCAAAGTGTAGACTGCTCACTTTATTTATTACAAATATTTGCACTGTAAAAATGATAAAAGTATTTTTCAGTTCACCTCATACAAGTACTCTAGTGCAATCTCTTTATCCTGAATATGCAACTTACAAATGTAGATTTTTTTTGTTACGTAACTGCACTCAAAAACAAAACAATGCAGAAGCTTAGAGCCTACAAGTCTAGTCAGTCCTATTCTTGTTCAGCCAATCACTAAGACAAACAAGTTTGTTTACATTTACAGGAGATAATGCTGCGCACTTTTTGTTTACCATGTCACTGAAAGTGAGAACAGGCATTCACATGGCACTTTTGTAGCCGGCATCGCAAGGTATTTATGTGCCGGATATGCTTACATTTGTATGCTCCTTCATGCTTCAGCTACCATTCTAGAGGACATGCTTCCATGCTGATGATGCTCGTTAAAAAAAACATTAAATTATATTTGTGACTGAACTCCTTCGGGGAGAATAGTGCGTCTCCAGCTCTGTTTTACCCACATTCTGCCATATATTTTGTGTTATAGCAGTCTTGGATGATGACTCAGCACATGTTCATTTTAAGAACGCTTTCACTGCAGATTTGACAAAACGCAAAGAAGGTATTAGTGTGAGATTTCTAAAGATATCTACAGCACTCGATCCAAGTTTTAAGAATCAGAAATGCCTTCCAAAATGTGAGAGGGATAAGATGTGGAGCAGATTTTCAGAAGTCTTAAAAGAGCAATACTCTGATGGAGAAACTACATAATCTGAACCACCGTAAAAGAAAATCAACCTTCTGTTGGTGGCAGCTGACTCAGATTACGAACATGAACATGCGTTGGTCCGTACTGGTTTGGTTTGTTATCGAGCAGAACCTATCATCAGCATGAACACATGTCCTCTGGAATGGTGGATGAAGCATGAAGGGACATATAAATCTTCAGCGCATCTGGCATGTAAATATCGTGTGACGCCGGCTGCAACAGTGCCATGCGAACACCTGTTCTCACTTTCTGGGGACATTGTGAACAAGAAGCAGGCAGCATTATCTCCTGCAAATGTAAACAAACTTGTTTGTCTGAGCAATTGGCTGAACAAGAAATAGGACTGACTAGACTTGTAGGCTCTAAAATTCTACATTGTGTTATTTTGTAATGCAGTTATTGATGTACATAATTCTACATTTGTAAGTTCAACTTTCATGGTAAAGAGATTGCACTACAGTACTTGTATTAGGTGAATTGAAAAATACTATCTTGTTTTTTGCAGTGCAAATATTTAATCAAAAAAATACAAAGTGAGCACTGTACACTTTGTGTTCTGCGGTGTAACTGAAATCAGTATATTTAAATAAATGGTATTCTATTGCTTAATCACAATTAATTTTTTAAATCACTTAACAGCCCTAAAAGTTACTAATGTAGAATGTAGGTTCCCTTCCCCTTCCAAAAAAAAAAAAAAAAAAAGTATTTTTACATTGTTAAATGCATTTGGTGCAAGAAAATAAGGTAAGTGCTTTGGATTCACTTTGCGTAGTGTGGTGGCTGGAGCACAGGACTGGGACTTAGATTCTGTTCCTGTGTCTACCACTGACTAACTCTGACCTAGGCAAGAGATTCTGTGCCTCAATTTCCTCTTCTGTAACACTTTGGTAGATGTTTTATGACCTTTGGGTGAAAAGTACAATTTGTCTATACATCGTGGCAAATTGCCGGTATGATTATGATGGGTCTCGTGCTTCCTCTTCTTGGCCCCCCTTGTGGTTCAGGGCACAGTTTCCTGCCCCTGAACTAGGGTATTTACTGTCCCACTAGTAACCCAGAGAAGCGTAGTGGAGAGGGAGGGACCTGGGCCCACCCTCTACTCCAGGTCCCAGCCCAGGGGCCCTAGGGATAGTGGTTCCTTCCCCTGGGCTACTTCCCTCTTCAGCTTGTGGGGCTTCCTGCCCTCTCTCTCTGCGCAAGCCGGGTGTCTCTTTACCTAGGGTCTTGGTCTTCTAGCCCGACACGGCACTGCTCCAACTCCTTCAAACTGCTCTCTGCTCCAACTCCAAACCACTCTGCTCCAACTCCTTCCCCTGGCTGTTTGAAGCAGGGGTTTTTATCGGGTGACTAGCTTCAGGTGCTCTTAATTGGCTTCAGGTGCTTTTAATTAATCTATAGAAACCTTTCTTCCCTCTAGAGGGAATAAGGCTTCTCCTCATCCTGGGACTTACATCTCTCTCCTGTATCACTCTCCTGCTGCCTTCTGGCCATGCTGTATCACAACATAGAAAGTACTGTACTATTTATTTAACTGGACTGTTGAGGCTTAGACAGGAGTTAAGGCAACAATTTCTAATTTGGCGATTCCTTTTTTAAAATAAGTTTTTTTGTTTTGTTAACTTTTAAATGTGTTTCCTCTTCCCTCTGAAACATAATTGAATAGTTTGGATGTGTAGCGCTGGCAAAATATACAAATAGAAAGCATTTAAATCAGATCAACAGTCTGATTTCATTCAAGACAACCAGGTGGCATTAGCTCATAATTAAGCATATTTGAGCTATGTTTCTCTACTGTAGGAGTTCTTGCATGAAAGTGTAAAATAGTTATTTTAAGTTGTTGCTTTTTTCCCCACCTGGTGATTTACATATGCCAGCTACCTGGATTGACTGACTGAAATATCCCTTATTTGGCTACAGAGGACCATTTAATGGCCCTTTTATAGAAAGAGCTGGGCTGGGAAAGCCAGTTGGCATTGAAGATGCCTATCAGTGGCATGAACATCAATGTTCCCATTACATTTTAGTAAAATATTTAATTAATTGATTACTGTTTAAACATACATGTATGTCTGGAACCTAAATACAGTTGGTTTAAACAAATGTCTTGGACTTTTTTCAGACTAGAGAGAACTACATCACCTATGAATTTGACTTTTCTAAAGTCTATTGGAATTCCCGTCTAAGCACAGAACATGGCCGTATCATTGAACTTTTAAAGCCAGGTGATGTTCTATTTGATGTCTTTGCCGGGGTTGGGCCTTTTGCCATCCCAGCAGCAAAGAAAAAGTGCAGCGTATTTGCAAATGATCTCAACCCTGAATCCTACAAATGGCTTCTACACAACTGTAAATTAAACAAAGTGGACAAAAAAATAAAAAAATTCAATATGGATGGTAGGGATTTTCTTCTGGGACCAGTTAAAGAAGAGCTAACCAAGGAACTGTCACTTCTGACAAAAGAAAGGAAAAACACTCTGCACATAGTCATGAATTTGCCAGCTTTGGCTATTGAATTTCTAGATGTTTTCAAACATTTCTTAGACGGAAAGCCATGCAGCACTGACCTCCTTCCCACAGTGCACTGTTACAGCTTCTCAAAACAGGATAATCCTGCCAAAGATGTTCAAGAACGGGCTGAAGCTTTTCTGGGAACTTCTTTAGAGGGACGCTGTTCTACTCATCTGGTGAGAAATGTTGCACCAAATAAGGAAATGATGTGCATCAGTTTCCAGATCCCAGCTGAAGTGCTGTTCAAGAAGCAGTGTACTCATGAAGGTAAATTAAAGTTTGATGCTAGAAACTTTAGGGTTTTTCAACTGTATGCTTTGCCTCAAATTATACTTGAGAAAAAAAGACTGCATTTGATGGATTTAAAACTAGAATTCTCTGAGCTATGGGGCTGATTCTAGTCTCATTTAGTGGTGTAATTCCAATTTGTTAGTCCTAATTTAGATCCCCTCCTGCACTAAGGAACACACAGGCAGACCCCTGTGCCTGTGTAAAGTCAGTTGTAGAATCAGAGCCTCTAAATTGGCAGGATCAGGTTCTATAAATTGGAAAACTTGAAGTTCACGTAGAAACTCCTATTGAGTTCAGTAGAGTCAGGCTTTAGTCCTAGTAAGGTTAATGGCATTTACTCATCATATGCTTACCTTCCATCCTCCCTGCCGATTAATTTTTACGCCCTTCTCCTCTGACAGCTTTGACACTGGACTCTTTGCCGTTAATTGAAGTGCCACAAGTCCTGCGTAGAGACATTTTAGTTTTAGTGTAGAAATGTATTAAATGTTAACGTACTGTTTTCTGAACTTGTTCCAGAGAGTCCTGCGGAACCAGCCTCTAAACGTCTGCGCCCAAATGAAGACTCTCCAGAATAAAAATTGACTAATTTAAAAGACTAGTTAATCCAATTTTGGTTATTTTGTGCAAGAGAGCTAGGTGGAAAATCTACCCTGAAGTCACTGAAAGCAGAATGGATTTACCCACATACGCCAAGAAAAGTCAATGCATGAAAGTCGGGGGGGGAGGGATTGTGAGCACCTTACTCCTGTCCATTTTTTAAAAAACAGGATCAGTAACTAGACAGGATCGTTTCTTTTATTGCAGAGAATATTAAACTTTTTATTTTCTCATGTTATGTGTTAGTTCTGTCATATGTATGTTGTCCTTGGGGGTGGGGAAAGGGCCAGGGAGGGTGTGATAGCACAAAGATTGTGAACGTTTCCAGGTGTAGCTTTATTTTGGGCATTTGCAGTTTATGGCAACACTTTTATTGTAAATGTTTTAGATGGGACAACATGGCCCAACATGGCCCATTCTGTTTTTGTAGAACTTTTCTAAGGAGAATTGTATGTACGTTAGTGAAGGCCATCTGTATTTGTGCAAGCAGAACTGGGCTCTTTCACATGCAGACCGGTTTGGTGCTTACGTGTACTGGATTTGCGTGACTGGAGAGTGCATGAACACATGAACAGCTTGTGTGTCAGCAAGACAGCTTTCTGAAATTTTGACCTAAGGTACAAGTAAACACACGTGCCTGTGCCACTGTAATGATAAATGGCATTACCGCCAAATTGATTTAGCTAGGTGTTAGAGAACTCTGTACTTACCAAAGCTTGAAAGACTCTGCTACCTACTAAGTGGCCATTAGTACAAAATACAAGTAATTTAGTTTTGCTTCAGTGCAAGGTTGTGGCTAGGGAACTGAACTGGGATTCATAAATCCCAAGGCCCGAAGGGACTATTGACCTCCTGTGTAACAGGCCATAGAACACCTCCAAAATAATTCCTTTTGAAGCTAGAGCATATTTAAAAAAAAAAAAATCAATTTCTCAATCAAGATTTAAAAATTGCCAGTGATGGAGAATCTATCACAACCCTTGGTGAATTATTCCAGTGGTTAATTATTCTCTGTTAAAGGTATGCCTTAGTTCCAGTTTGGTTTTGTCTAGCTTCAAATTCCAGCCACTGTACCCCAGAGACTTAAGTTCACTTGCTAGGTCATCTTGGGCAATTCATTTAATCCCGCTTATTTACACTGTATACCTTAAGTGACCCAGTACGCTTTAGGATCTTTAGCACTTATTTGAGTATTGCTCTTATCTTTCCAGTTCATGTTTAAGTTGTCGCCTCATTTTGTTCACAATAAATATTTGCATATAAATGAAGTACTTGAACTTAGGCACATCCAAGGCTAGATTTTCTGAATACTGAGTACAAAACTGCACCTCCAAATACTGCTACTACACCCATATTTGGAAACTGGACATAAAAATAGCCAGTTAAGTATCTAATCATTTGCACGTTCTTAGCATGACTGCATTCACATTTACAACCAGACGGCTAAAGCGTTACAACTCAACAAGTGGAAGGAATTACCTGGGAAACCAAAGCAAGAGCTTCTCTGTCATCTTGTGTGAATTCAAACAAGTACACATTCACCTTGTACACAGTGCAGCCAATCTATAATACGGTGCAAAAGTATGGAACTTGCCCAGCTGCCTGATTTCTACCACCACTGCAGAAGCTCCTGTTTAATGTTAACCGTTGCTTCATGCTTATACACTACCTGGAGCAAGGCTATCACTTTCCTGCGATACCAACCCCCCTGTTCTCTCCCTCTCGAAAAAGCTGACCAGCTGGTTTTTAACAGCTTTTTAAGGTAAAGCTGTAAACTTTACTTCATCTCTCCCTCTACTAGAAGCTCTGGTTCTATTCCCCAGTCAAAACTGCTTTCACCTCCTACGCTCCGCTTCAAACACCAGTCCATGTCACTTTTCCCCAACCAGGCTAGCAGCTTCAAACTACCCAAGACCTGGCTAACCTTTGCTGCTAGTTAAGCTTGCTGTCTAGCTTCTGCCATCTGTTGGCAGAGGCTAATATTCCTCACTCTGTGCCTCTGTTCTCATCCCCAGTCTCCATTTTAATCTGTTACTTTAAACTCTATAATGCATACAGACAACCGAGGCTTTGAAGGGCATTAGCCTTTCCTACTCCTTCCCCCTCACACACACACACACCATTTGTGCCCAAACTTCCCTCTCATGGCCCCCCTCCCTTTTACCTGTAATGGAAGGTGCTGTGCCCTTCCTCACCCCCCACGGGCCAGGGCAGAGCTGGGGGCAGAGCAGACCTGGGTGGCATTCTTTCCCTTTCCCCTGTGGGGGCTGGCCTAGGCCATGCCGTGCTCCCCGGGGACCACTGTTCTAAACTGTCACAGAAAACTTGCTCTGTTTAATAAAGGAGCTGCATTACCTTGGAAGGGGGGGTGGGGAGGAAATGACACACAAAATGATGAAGCAAAGGTTTGTTGCATTCTTTTCTATATCATTTGGCCTCCTTTAGCCTTCTCCAGTTAGAACCACTTGAGCTAGTAATGATGCTCCACTTAAGCTTATTCTCCAGGAACACAGGTGAAGGATTCTTAGCCAGGGACTTTATGCCACTTTCTGGACAAAGATAGCATGAGGAGTGACATCAAGTATGTCTAATATAGGAGTGATGTCAGCATAGCTCCACGTTTTCTTGTCTCCCCCCACAGGCATTCGGAAACAAACCCACTCGTCTAGGCTGGAGAAAATAGTTTTATGGGGAAAAAAACATAGGTTTGAATATTGACTCAATGTTATAATCAAAATGGCATTTAAATGCTTGTGCAAATAAAAACCCTGCAATAAGAGTAAAACCACAAAATTTAATAAAAAGTCTGGTTTTATTTTAAAAAATTTACAAGTCTCTTTTTTAAACCTCAAACATCCATAGCTGAATTATTCACATCTTCCATTAGATGTGGCTTATTGCTTCAGCCCCTCTCAGCAAAGTACCACATGACTAAAGAGTTCCCCTTCTGCAAAAATGTATCCACCACTTTACAAAGCTCTTGTGCAGACTTATAAAAAAAAAACAACAAAAACCTTTAGTAAAGCCAGCTGTGCTTAAGTATTTTATATATATATGAAAAAGGTGACAGCAGGTTAACGATAGTGCAGATGGCAGCAGTTTCACTGGAGGTTTGCTTGACTTGCTCCTTGCTCTGCTCCAGAATCCACTGCTCACAGGCCGGTGTATGCAGGCTAGCTGGGATGCCAGAAAAGCCCACTGAAAGCATCTTGTAGGGCTCGGTGACAAGCAAGGGAGGAAGTGTAGCCCCCAGCAAGATCCTGTGGAGAGGTAGCTCGGACATGGTTTAGATATCTGAAACAAAGAGAAACATGGTTTTAGGCCAAAACCAAATATCACATACACTGTGGGAACCCCAAGTAGTTTTTAAGTTCCCACCACTGAAAACTTTTCCAGTGATGGTAAAAATATCACTCAAAATCTAACTAAGACCATTAGAAACTACAGCAATCAAATATACTTAGCTTCTTCTCAATAAGCGAAGTATCCTGAATGATTTCTAACATACTTAAAGCACAGATTATTAGAGTCAGACCGTATATAAGTATATTTTGTATAGTCTCATAAAAACTAGATTTCTAAAAGTTTTACTGATTAAATAATACAACATAATGGCTTGTAAAGTTCAGAAAACAAGGGTTCCAAGACCTCGGGCACATTTCAGAGGCAACGCACCTGGAAGAACCTGCCCATGCGTGTATAACAGTGGTTCCCAACCCTTTGTGTGCCGTGACACACCTTGACGTACCTCCCATTATTTTGAGGCACATCACATGGTCTCCAAAAGAACTCATGAATATTCATGACCCAATCCCAAACAAGGCTCCCAAATGTATTGGGTAGGAGGATTTTGGCCCCTGCAGCAGAATTTCTTACCCCCCCCATCTGCCCATCCCAAGCCCAGCAATGAATTCTGTCCCCAACCTCCAAATCAATCCTGTTCCCCAGTCTCCAAATCAGTTCTGTCCCTACCCTCCAGTCCAGGCCACACCTCCCCCCAATTCTGCCCCCCACCCACACCAGCTGTACCCCCCCACCTCACACCCATCCCCCACACCTCACTTCTGCTTCTCCTGGGGTTCTTCTCCCCTCCCAACCCTGGGGGGCTGTAGCAGAGTCCCTGCTCCCCTTCCAGGCTGGGGAGGGGTGGCTCCAGGAGGCTCTTTCCCCTCCCCCGCCCCCCCCCCCAGCTGGTGGCTGCAGGAGGGGGGAAGAAATGGGAGACTGAGTTCTGATTGGTTGCTCTGCCCCTGGAGCAGACAGGGTAGTGAGGCAGACAGCCAATCAGAAGGCAGCTTTCCCCCCATTCCTTTCTTCTTCCCTTCTCCCACTCCACAGGACTCTGAGCAGGGGGTTGGACTAGATGACCTCCTGAGGTCCCTCCCAACCCTGATATTCCATGACTCAAATTTGCTATCTTAACCTTACTTTGGGGAGTGGAATGTGACGCATGCAAAATATTCGCACGGGGCCTGGTCCTGGAGAGCAAAAGTACAAACTGCAATCCACCTTCGACACTAATTAAAGTACAAAGGAAGGGTTTTTGGTTCTAGTGTAGTTTTTCAAAAAAATTAGCAGCACACCTGTTCAGGCCTGATGGCACACCAGTTGGGAAACACAGGCGTATAATACAGGCCAGTATGTGTGAAAATGCATCCCTAGGTGTGCTCACAAATTTCAGGTTTTCTGGGTGCAGTGAGTATCTATGCATTTTTTCCCCCAGTTGCTTTTGTCACCGCTCTTGAAAATCTAGCTATCTGTGGTGAGTAAATTCAAGCACTGAGTCAAGAACGTGAAAGATATCAAACTCTATAGAAGTCTATGGAGCCACCTGCGTCTAACGTCCCCTAGTAACTCACAGGACAAGCCCGGAGGGACAATGGCAATACAAGCTTCCCTACATTGCTCTGAAGTGGTCTTTGAGGAGTTCTATGTCCAGTTAATGCTAGACTGCCAGTAGACTGCTGGTGGGTTTGGTGACACCAATACTCTGCATTCTGCTCCCAGAATGTCTATCTGGAGCAACTCCACTGAATCCATGAAGTTACACTGGTGCAAGGTGATTGCAAAACCAGACCCATTAGTGAAAGAATCCTTACAGCACCCCTGTGAATTAAGTATATTCCCCATTTTACAGATAGGGAAATTGCATCAGACACAGGTGTCCCCAGAATCCCTATTAGCAAGTGGACAGAAACCAGCAACTCATTTCACCAGGGCGGGAAATATCCAGACCAAATTTGAACCAGTGACCTGAAGCTGGAAGAGGCTACGCTCATTGTGTGTCCTTGAGCTCTCGGGCTCCCAAAAAAAGGGCTGGGGAGAGCAAACACTCAGGTTATTTTGCCCACTTAGAACTACCCGTAAAGTGGCAGTGTTGTATGAAGAAGAATGGGGCTAAATGGGGCTTGAATGTTTCATTTAGTGCCATAAACTCATAATCCCTGCCCTGGCATAATAAAGATGTAGGGCCAGATCCTCACCTGGTGTAAATTACTTTGGTGCAGCTATACCCATTTATACCAGCTGAGGATCTGGTCCACTGAACCCAATTAAGCACATCAAATCCCCAGGGTTACAGCTTATCACCACCAGGAGAGTGGCTGCCTCAACCTTTAAGAGCCAGATACAGAACCATACATGAGAATTGGTTTTCCACAGTTGTAATGAAAGCCACTAAGATGAAACTAGCTGTTTTGATTCATCACATCTTGGTACAAGTTGCACCCGGGAAGGTTGAGTCATTCCACCTCTGGCTTGGCAATTCAAGCACAAACTTGCAATGCGCACACAGCCTTTTTATATGTTATCCTGAGAAACCCAAAACAGCTGCACTTCTGGCAGGAAAATACAGGACCACCAGTAAAATATCCAAAAGAGTTGCATCTTTTAATTTATGACTGCACTGTTTCCATAAAGAGTACATAAAACAGGTCAGCCTTTTTAGGTAAAATGTAATAAAACGGTCATACCCATTGATGCCATAAATGTGTAAAGAATGTTATTAAATAATGATTAATTACAGTTTGAAAACTATTTCTCACACCTAATAACTATAATGCACCCATGTGAGCGATATTTCTAACGGAGTTATTGTTAGTAAGATGCTAAGTTAACAGAGTGAGTTTGTCTTTTATTGCCAAATCCAGGTATGTGCCAGTGCTTTATATTGACGAGTGCAGGGACGGCTTCATGGTGCTGAAGACAAGCTCTCAACAACATGGACATTACATAGTACAAAGAAACTCCCCTTCAACATCAATGGTAACCTACAAATGGGGGGGGGGGGGGAAGGGGGCTGGAAGTTTGTGCCATTTTTAGCTTCTTTATGACGTATGAAAGAAAGCCTAAGAGAGTTCCTGGTTTTGTTTTGTAAAGGACAGATTTTTTTTTTTTGCTTGCCCTTTAAAACATTAGGAACAAAGTCTTATGTTCCCTGATTTTACTGGAGGATATCTGACAGCTTTTCTCCTGAGTTAAAAACACCCCTATCACCCGTAATACCAGTGAGTTTTACATAGTCTTAATAAAAATCATCTCATCTCAATCAATCAAGTTTTACTTGCAGCATGTTTTTCTCTTGGCAGAAGCTTAATAGTTCTCCAGTCTTCCATAGAGTGTTCCAAGAAAAAGATCTGAATTTTTACAGTAAAAAAAACCCAAGCAAGGAGGGGTAATACCCCCAAACACGCCTTTTATTGAAAAGCTTTTCAGACCTTCCTCAGACATGGGGGAGGGGAGGGAAGAGTGGGAGGACAGTCCAATTTTTCCCCTTTCCAGATCACCTTTAAATGGGAGTGTCAGTCTTATAAAGAAGTCTGATTCTACAGAAATTATGGCCTTCACAATCAACTAGTATGTGATCTCTGAAGCAGCACAAAAATCATTACTGCTGAAAAGGTTTTAAACCTAATTTTACCATGGCAACTTGCATTAATTCTTGTTTTTCCAATAAAACAAACAGGATACATTGTTGGCTTTCAACTGAGGCATTTATTTTCTTGTTAGGTAATGTTAACTTAATGTTCTTAACCCCTTTAATTACTGTGGTACACCAGAGCATTTTAAAAAGGCTCTGCCACACTGAAACCACACAATGAGAAATAAGTGTTTTGCCTACTTTTTCACATTAATCCACATCTGTGTTATTTTAATTCCTTCATGACCATTACCCAAGTTCATCTCTGAACGGGATTCCTGGGGTTTCTGGCAGAGGTCAGTATCTTTTCATGTACACCTTTACAACAGCACCAGGAAGAAGAGCTTGCCAAGTCTATTTCCAAAAGTCAAGCTCAGTTGGGTTTTGGAACCTGTAGGTAATTGCTCCGACTAGTTAGCAAATTCCAGCACACTGTGTCTGTTTTTCATAGGTTTATTTTAAGTATCTGTAAATCTTATATGCAGAAACCAGGAAAAAGAGGTTTGCTTATTCTGGTGCACTGTTTTTCATGTATCTTGTTTTTACTGAGAGCAGACTAAACTCTAAGGTTAAGAAAAACATGCACTATTATTTTTGAATAAGGTTAAAGACCCATGTGTTCTCTAAACCATGGCTTTATACTCTTCGCATTTGCCATGTTGCCAGTGCTCTGCTTCATACTCTGCCCAAACAAGTCCCCTTTCCGTAGCTGCTGCTATTGATCTTCCCCCGTCAACCTAGTGCATCAGTTAAAAACACACTGTATTTTGTTCTTTGTGAGTCTTGAGGAATTTCGTTCTTGACCTATGATTTCTCATCACAATGTGAAATAATCCTCCTGTTTTCAAGGAAAAGGATGTACTTTACAATTATCCTAGAATCTTCAAGGCCAAGCTGGTCATTTCAGGGGGTGAGCTTCCCCTTATATTTTCCTCCTCCCTTCAAAGGCCTTGTGGCCACTCCTCTAGCAGGAATGGCTGGACACCACTCAAGCAGTGGTCAGCAGTATTCAACTTGTCAACGGAGCACTCCCATTTCTGAAAGGCTAGGGGACCCCAGACTTTACTTTCCAAGATGGCAGCACTTTATTTTGACTTCGGCTTTCCGATAAAAGCTTCTCTGGTAGTCCTTTTGCATGGTCACCTTTTATAATTGCATTAATTGCAGTAAGAGGAACATAATCAAATAGTTTAGGCTTAAAATTGGGCCTGCTTAAAAGCAATTCTAGTGTAGAGTTACAAGTTTGTCCAGATGTTTCTTTTTAAAATCAATCAGTTTTAGGTAGAACAATGTTATCAGAGATCCTGTCCACTTTCCAGTTTCTAGCAAAGTAAGGGCCCAAACATTTCCTTACTCCACCTATTCCCTTGCCCACTGATGACATCCCCCCCTCCCCCGCGCCAATAAAACACCCCACCTCCTAGCTGCTGGACCATCTTTCCTCTGCACTTTAAAACTCTAAGGGAACTGGGTCCTCAGTGCCAAATGCCCTCTTCAACAATTGTATTAAAAATGGTTACTAACCTTTCTGTAACTGTTCTTCGAGATGTGCTGTTCAGGTCCATTCCATGTTAGGTATGTACGTGCCGCGTATACAGTCACTGGAGATTTTCCCCTCAATGGTATCTATTGGGCAGGCTCTGGTGTCCTCTGGTGCCATGCACTCATGTGCCAGTAAAAGGGGTCCAGCCAGCTCTGCATCCTCACGATTCCTTCTTGCCGGCTAACTCCAACAGAGGGGCAGAAAGGTGTGTCATGGAATGGACATAAGCAACACACCTCGAAGAACAGTTACAGAAAGGTTAGTAACTGTTTTTTCTGCTTCGAGTGCTTACTCATGTCCATTCCATGTTAGTCTACTCCCAAGCGGTACCTTAGGAAGTGGGCTTAGAGTTCATGGACATGCGGATTGCAACACTGCTCTACCAAACCCAGCATCACCTCTAGCCTGCTGGGTGATGGTGTAGTGGGATGAAAAAGTATGCACTGATGACCAGATTGCCGATCTGCAAATATCCTGGTTTGGGACCTGGGCCAGAAATCGACCTACCATCTCCTGGAGAGTAGAAGGCCGAGACGGCCGGTAGGTGTACCTTAAAATCAACGAAATAGCTAGGCCCTGCTGTCTCAGATGAAGCAGATATTCCAGCAGACAACTACATTGAGAAACGCTTCCACTGGCAAGGTAAGTCACTCCAGTAGACAGTTTCCTATTACGTAGCAAGACTTGGCGGACTCAGCTGGGTTTAACCATGGTCAGGTGGAGGGCCTTGAGGTTCAGGTGAAGCAATTGGCTGTGATCTTGCGAGATCAGGTCTGGGAGGAGAGGGAGTGGCATCGGCATAGCTACTGACAGGTCCACTGACGTATAAAACCAGTGCTGGCATGCATGCTGGAGCTATAAGGATAACCCTCGCTCTGTTCTGCTTGACTTTGAGTAGGACTTTGTGCACGAGAGGAATGGGGAGGGAAACACATAGAACAGGTGCGTTGTCCAAAGAAGCAGGATGGCATCTGTGAGCAAGCCCAGGCTGCGCCCGTGTAGAGAACAAAAGTGCTGACACTTCCCTTGTAGACCATTTCACAACCAAGCAAAACAGGGAGTCCAGCACCACTGGAAGATGGTCCTGGCTATATTGGTGTGATGGGACCACTTGTGGTGAAAGGAGAAAGATCTGTTAAGGTAACCTGCCAGATTGTTCTGGGCTCCCGGTAGGTGAGAAGTTTCAAGGTGGATCGAGTGCTTCACACAGAATTTCCACAAGTGAATAGCCTCTTGACACGGAGGGTGGGGTGGAGAAGAGAGCATATCCCTCCTTGCCTGCTGATGTAAAACATGGCAGCTGTGTTATCCGTAAGAACTTGAACAACCTTGCCTACAATCTGGGGTAAAAACACCTGGTGTGCTAAGCAGACGGGCTGTCATGATGTGGCAGACCTTGACCTGTGATAGCAGGGATGACACTGTCTGGAAGCAGGCCTCTAGGAGGAAGGGTCTGTCCCAGGTGGAATCGAGCATGGCACCAATAAACTCTATCCTATGAATGGGGATGAGGGCTGACTTCTGCTCGTTTATCAGCAGGCCCAGTGTTTGGAAGGTAGCTTGGAGCAGGTAAATGCTGGCTGTCACCTGGGTCTCGGACCCGCCCTTGGTCAGCTAGTCATTGAGCTAAGGATAGACTTGCACCCCTCGCCTTCTGGAGAAGGCCACCACTATTGCCATGCATTTTGTGACTACTCACAAGGGGCTGCTGACAGGCCAAAGGGGAGGACAGTGAACTGATAGTGGGTCTGGTTCATGGTTTGCGGAGAAACCTTCTGTGGCCCCGAAATATGGAGATGCGAAAATACAGTCTTAAGTCGAGGGCAGTGTACCAGTCCCCTGGATCCAGGCAGCGAATAATGGAGGCCAGGGAGACCATGTGGAATTTCAGTTTCTTGAGGTAATTGTTGAGGAAATGGAGGTCTAGTATGGGTCTTCAGGATTAAGAAATAATTGGAGTAAAACCCTTTCCCTCTCAAGATCTGAGGTACCTCCTCCACAGCCCCTACCTGGAGGAAGGCTTGTACCTCCTGGGCCAAAAGCTACTCATGAGAAGGGTCCCTGAAGAGGGACGGGAAAGGGGGCTGGGAGGAGGGATGGAAATAAACTGGAGAGTAACTTTCCTCCACTGTACTCAGTACCCAGCTGTCTGATGTAATGAAGGACCACACTGGGCTGAAGTGGGAGAGATGGTCTGAAAACAAAAATGGGGCAGGATCTGGTACAAGAACTGGTATAACACCCTCGAGCACCCTATCAAAAATTCTACTTGGAGCCTCCCGAGAATCTGAGAGTGCCTGGTAGCAAGGCTGAAGTGAATGGGAGTGGTTGTCTGCGTTTAACCAGTTTAGCTTCTTAAACAGGTCCTCACAAGACAGTGGAGCTGAGAAGCGGACCAGTTGTTGACGTCCGAAGTGTGTCCTCAAACGCACCAGGGCATATAGACCCAGGGACTTGAGGGTGTCTCTAGAATCCTTTAGGCCATGAAGCTTGTTTGTTCATTCTTCTCTGAACAAACTGATGTGGCCTCCGAAGTGCCTTCAAATGGAAGGTCCCGAATGGACTGTTGGACCTCTGTTGTGTCTCTTTGAGTCCTTTGCTTTGGAGATCGCTCCTTGTTGTCCGTCTGTCCCTCTCAGCCGCTAAGACCACCAGGAATCCTGAAGGGGAATAAGAGTACAAGTATTCACAGCCTTAGGTGGGAACAAAGTACTTCTTTTCAGTCCTTTTGGCAGTGGGAGGCAGGGAGGACAGAGAGTTTGCCAGAGGTCTTTAACCAGTCCCATAATGGCCTCATTGAGAGGGAGGGCCACCTTTGACGGGCCCTTGGTGGTCAAGATATCAACCAGGCTGTGGGAGGATTCTTTGACTACCCCCATTTCCAGCCCAAGGTTTGAGATCACCCTTTTCAACAGCTCTTGAACAGCTGCGAAGTCGTCATGAGGGGGAATACGCACGCCCCAGACACTGCATCATCCGGGGAGGAGGAAGAAGAGGCCTGCAACAGCAGGGGGTTCATCGCCTACTCCTTCTGCACCAACCGGGTCCTGCAGGTTGGTACCGGGCTTGGTACCGGAGTGTGGGTCGGGTGCCGGTCATAGGGATGGGGGTGCTCTTCTTCCTCAAACTACAGAATATCGGCATCTGGAAGAGGGCCTTTGCATCAGCGGAAAACCCCACAGTTCCAAAATGGCCATTGCATCTGCATAGACCAGTGCCCACACGTACCTGCAGTGCTCCTGCACCAGATCCACCAACTAGTAGGGCTGCCTGGGAGAACTGGCAACGGTTCCTCACGTGGGAATATGACTCCACTTTGAGTCCGATGACAAGCCTTCCACCTGGGACCATGGAGAGGCAGAATCCATCGGTGCCAACGAACGATGCTGAGGAGGGAAGACCTGCATTGAGACAAGCAAGGATGGTTTCCCTTTAGATGGTACCAAATGGGAGCCCGGGGCCACATGCTCCCTTCTGCTCCCCGTTACCGATGCAACCGACTCTTATACCACTGGCGACATCAGTCCTGATAGCACCAGCAGGTTCCTAGCTGCAAAGAACGCTTCCAGGGTAGATGCTATCATGATCCCGCTTGTGCTGCTTTGCCCTTTTAGTGCTGAGGGATGGTCTGGGACAGGACTCAGCGGCGTCTGTACATGAGGCGGAGTCACCGGTGTTGCCCTTGGAGCAGGGGCAGAGGAGTGGCCAGACTCATGTCGCACTCCACTGCATGCCCCGTGCTTCGTTCTCTTCAGAATCGGGGAAACATCCACTCTCAGCCAGCTGCTTCTTATGTTTTTTCTTTGGCACTGGTGAAGGACAATGGTGCTGAGACTCTCCCAGCGAGAGGAGCACTTTGTGCCAACACTGAGGTACTGAGTGCCAAGTCTGAGTGGCTTGGCTCTGATGAGGGATAGAGCACCACCTGTATCAGGAGGGACTTCAATCTGGCCTCCCGGTTCTTCCTCTTACAGGGTTTGAAACCCAGGGACCAGATCTGGTAGCAGTTCCTAATAGGAGTCGCTCTCAGGCACTTCAGACAACTGGAGTGTGGGTCACTCACAGGCATAGGCTTGTTGTAGGAGGCACTGGGCTTGAAACCCAGGGACCGAAGCGTGCCCCGGCACCAGGAGCAGATGAAACTCCGCTAACAGGGTGAGAAGCACCAACTATCTATATACAACTAATTTACAACACTCTAAACTGAGAAAAATTAAGTACAGGGTACTTAGAAACATAGGAAAAGGACTGAACTAAGACCATTGAGCAGGAGTTTGCCAAAGCAAGAAGAGCTGCTCCAGCGACCGTCGCGGGCGGTACGAAGGACTTGAGAGGCTGCGGAGCCAGCTGGGCCCCTTATACTGGCACATCAGCACACAGCACCAGAGGACGCTAGAGCCAGTCTGATGGATACCACAGAGGAAGAAATCTCTGGGGACTGTGCATGCAGCGTGCGCGCATCTAATGTGGAATGGACATGAGCAGGCACTCAAAGAAGAATACTAGGTTTTTGTTAATACTTTAAAAAAAAAATTAGGCCTAAACTACTGAGAGTCCCTTTGAAGTAATGGGAAGAGATGATGCGAATACATTTAATTCACACTAGTTTACTAGTGAGGTACACTCGCAAAATTAAGTTGTCTGAAAGTAATGTTTGAACTCTCATTAGCAGTAAAATTTAACAAATCCTTGAAGTAAAATTGGATGAATAGAAGATATTTAAATGCGAAGACTGTTTAGAAGCTGGTGCTAATCGATAGATTCTCTTATTCAGACATTTATCTGAATTAGGACAGGGCCTAGAGTCCAGGATTGAATTGGGCACTATAGAAACCTGTAACAAAAGGTGATACAGCCCATACAGAGGGCTCCTTGGAGCCAGTCCATATTCAAGTTAGTTAACATCCAAGGAGTGACTGTAGTAGTTTATAGCTTTGAGTTATTGTAATTCAGCAACATTATGAAATAGCCTGAGTCAGCACTGAGATAAGAAAATACATAACGGTGCTGTGGATTATCTCATGGATCCTTCTCCAAACCCATCCCAGATTAAGAAACTCCCATTTGGGGTGTGCTGTGGATGGATCATCTATGGCACACATACAGCTACATTTTTGGCATATAGATGTTCTTTATTTTTAAAGCTGCTAGCCAGATGTTTTATGGGAAATGAGGGGAAGATAAGAATAATTCACAAGTTGTTTGACAAGAAGAGATAAAGTAAATCACAATTCACCCTGTGATTCAATTTACTGCCCGTCTGACCCCAGCATCTAAAATGTAGTGGAACGGGGCAGACAATCCATCTGGGAAATCTTCCAGATTCAACGTTTAAATAAGAATACAAAAATGATAACTCAAAAACTGGCTGCACAAAGCAAGTGGAATCCTTCAGTGTTGAACAATGTCCCTAGTTACAGTGCTTGCGGGACAGTCTAGTTAGTGACCAAACCGAAGACAGGAAAAAACAGCAACTGCCATAGCTACTGGCAAGTTTTCAATACCTTCCCTGGTGCACTTAACTCTTTATCATCAAAATAGCATAACACCAATTCAAAGACAGATTGGGAATAAGGGCTATTTCGAGAAATTCACTCTCTGTGACACAAAGTCAGCTACTGCCATTGTTATATTATGAGCATACACCTCCTGAATCTTTCCACAATATGCTGGTTTCATTAGGCGCACAAGGCCTCTACAATAAGCTTCAAACATATTTGTTCGTGGAGCCTTTCAGAGACACGTCCTTTTCAAATAGCGTTTTGGTACCACTTCTGGTTTTGAACATAAAACCAAGCAGTTATTTCACTGAGAGCTTCTTCGAGTTAAGTATATTGCTGCACAAAGCTCAAGCTCAAACCCAGTGGCTTCCCAGGTTGTTAGTGTAACTAGACAGAAGAGATTTATACCAATCTAGAAATAAGATGTATAAAGAATTAGGCTGTATCCAGTCTTCTGTTTGCCCACTGGGGCATGCCTAGCTTTTGTTATTCCATATATCTCCTGAGCTGACAGAACTCACGTTCCAACAAGCAGTAACTTTTTGCTTGAGTTGATGGTATGGCAAGCTTCTCTATCTCCATGCAGTTGAGGCAGGATTTGTTTATAAAATACATCCAATTCTAAAAAGTCTCAAAGTGCATTATTATGTTTTATTATAGTAGCACCCTGAAGCCCAGCCAGGATCAGGCCCATTTTTGCTAGTTGCTATTCAAACATATATTGAGAGTCCTTTCACCAAAGAACATACAGCCTACGTTAAGAGAAAATACAACAATTGTGTAACAAACACATGGGAAGAGCGTGTGTGGAGGCAGAGAGGAGGCACAGTGACAGGAATACTTGGTTACATATGGGCCTGTTCCAAAGCCCTTTGAAATCAGTCAGAGTCTTTCCATTGACTTTAAAAATGGGCTTTCAATTAGGCTCTTAGGATACAATTTGTTGGGCAGGGTTTGTTTGTTTGGTTTTTCTTGTTCTTCAAGCTATAACTAAATGAGCTATTAATCATGCCAATAATCCTGCTGGTGACATGCCTACTCAATTGCAATTATAACTCAACATTTTAAACAACAGCAACAAGAGACTCACAAACACAACACACTTGCACCCTCTTTCCCAATCCCCAACACACATTTAAATGCCTGCGAAGAGCCTTGTACCAGGCCTGTCAGCAAGGACCAACAGGAGAAGTGAATTCCAACATTTTATTGGAAACACCAAGCCATCCTGGGAGACCGTTAGCTCAACAGCTTCATCTCATCTCAGTTGCTATGGTGGTACGTGGAGGGAGAAGCAACCTCTCAACATAGCCAAGACATAACCCATAATGGTCTTCATAGACCAAAGTTAACTTTGAATTGCACCTAAAGGGAACAGGAAGCCAATGAAATGGATAAAACTGGAGCAACCCGCTCTTTGCTGCAAACCCTAGCAAACAGGCTGGCAGCTGCATGGTGAATGGCACTGGGTGCATTAGCTGAAAGTTTCAAGTGGTCTTGTAGTGGCATAGATAATCATGGCGAGACGTCCAGGTTTGAGAGAACCAGCTGTAGACGAGAAAAGTTTGCTTTTGGTCAATAGCGCCACCAGGGCCGTCCTTAGGAGGTGCAGGGCCTGGGGCAAATCAGCCTGAATTGGGCCCCCCTTAACATTTTTCATACAGGTGAAATCTGGTCACAGAGAATTTCAAGGGCAGCTGCTGGCCGTAAGTTAAATATTGATAGCACTCAGCTGTATAATTATAATGTTCTATTATATTGTAGTTCTTTTTTATAATTATAATGAAGTTCATATAATTAAAAAAAAACCTTCACCAATCACGATCAGTGTCACGCCGCTTACATTCTGAAATCCACCTTCCTGGACTTCCTTGCAGCAAACTCACTCCCCAGGTGCATATGGTCTCACTACCCTCCGTGGATTTTTTAAAAAAATGTAATTATGCATTCGCAACACTGAGAGCCCATGTCTCTGTATGTGCCCTGGTGCTGGGGGACCCCAGGACTATCCAGCATGGAGGAGGGGCTCTAAGATCTGTTTTCTCTGGGGGTGGGGCGGGAGACAAAAGCAGATGGATGGAGGATCCCAGTCCTGATGAGTGGTGGAGACAGCAGAGGTGTGGGACCCCAGGTCCTGGTACTGCGGAGAGGGGGACCCCAAGGCTGGAGAGCTGAAAGCCAAGGAGGATCCTGAGGCAGGGGGCGTGATAAGGGCTGGCCCTGGTCAGGAGATGGCATTGGAGGACCCCACCCAGTGCTGGGGAAGGGGAGAATGGGCAGTGGAAGAGGGAGGTGTGGGGCACTGGGGGGACACCAGTGCTGGGTGACGGGCGAGGGATGATGGAGACTACTGGCTGGCACTCACCCGTGCTACGGGTGAGGGGCCCCCTGTGCTGGTGGAGGGTCCCACCAGAAAAGGGAAGGGTCAGGGTCAGCCTGCCCTGGCACGAGTGGTTAAGGGGTGCCAGGACCCCATGGCGGCAGGCGACGCCGGGAGCCAGCAGAGCGGGCTGGGGCTGGGGCCGGGTCGCTTGCTGCTGCTGCCGCAGAGACTGAGCCTGAAGCCGAGCCCAGGAGGCTGCAGGCACGAAAAAGAAATAAACGCCTGGGCCAGTGAATGCAGGGCGCGGGTGTGACCCCTGCTGCCAGCACCAGGCCCCCCACTAGCCTCTCAGGCCGCCCTGCCTCCCCCCTACATCCCTCTGCAGTGAAGGGCCCAGGGCAGTTTCCCCGGTCTGCCCTATGGTCGGGACAGCTCTGAGCGCCACTTAGTGAAGTAGCAGCAGGGCAGGGATCCAAGAGCAACCTGTAATGCAGTGTGCGACAGTAAACAAAGGAAGCAATCGATCTCAACCCTGCATCTCAGTTTTTCTTCTAGAAACCATAATCTCAAGAAGATGACATCGCTATTTCAAACAACAGGCTCCAACCTTGAAAACCCAAGGATGTCTTTGAACCACATCCTCAAGGGGCCTATGCCAGCTGGACACAGCCGGCTGCAGTCACACCCCTCCCCTAGCCATACCACAATGCATACCTCCTCCCAGGGGGCCAGCAGAGTGGAGCCACGGAATTAACTCCGGATTTCCACTGGTGCAAGTGAGGGCAGAATCAGGCCTGTAAGCTGTACTCACGACGTACAGCACACGGTCACTGTACCATCAACTAGGCACTAAACTGTGATTAAGAAGGTTCTACTCTTTTGGGCCCCAATCCTGCCAACACTTAACTGCTGAGGGCAGTACTTACATTATGAGCCAGACCCATCGGCTGCATCTCATGGTAATAAGTTCTGTGCTCTATTTTTGCAGGATTGCACTCTGGTTGATTAAAGTAAATCCACATATACTTACACAGTGTCAAGGAACACTAGATGTCCAGTCCCATAGACACAGTAGCATGCTGATAAATTCAAAAATAAAAGTCTATGGGCCAAATCCTGAGGTCCCCAGTCCTTTCTTACCTCAGGACTTCCAGGACCAAGGAAACATTAAAGCCCTGATTATGCAATGAACTCAGCAGAGGCAGAACCTTGTGCTCCTGTGAAGCCCTGTTGACTTTAATGGGGATCCAGATAAATCTCACGGCAGGACTGGGGTCTAAGGAAAGACTTCTAAATTGGAGTGACCCACACCACTTCATTTATTTTAAAGTTTTAAACAGAAAACAGACTGTTCCACCAACAATAATTTCTCCCAATGGGAAAACCAAAAAAATTACACATCCAAAGCATGAATCCTTAAAGGAAAACTAGAACCTCTACTGATTCTTCTCCGTCTCCTCTGTCTGTCTTTTCTAACAAGCACTTGTTTTCAAATGCCTGCCAGGGAATCTTGGGCAGGCACATGAATGAGCTGTGTTTAGTAAGGCAAAGATCTTTAAAAACAAAACTCAAATGCCACAGTGTGGTTCAATTAAAATGAAGCAGCACAGAGGTCAGTTACTGGACATCAGCAGAGGGAAGACAAAACTGCAGTGCAAACCAAAAGAAAAGGACAAGTAACCTTAGTCTTGGAGCAGCTGTTCTTTGATAAAACCAGTTTTAATTCCAAAGGTGGGAAACCAGTTTAATGATATGGAGTTATTCCTCCCTCTCTTCTTCCTTTCCTTTTCTCTCTTTGATCAAGGGCAAACATTTCAGAGTGCAGCAGTCTGAAAAAGTGCATGCCTTGCTGTAATAGCAAATGCTGACAAGTTCAGTGGAGCAAGTTCTCGGAGTTCCTTGTTTCAGTTTTGAATGCAACAGCGTTGGTCCTTGGAAAAGAGACGGCTAAGGGGAGAGATGACTGAGGTCTATAAAATCATGACTGGTGTAGAGAAAGTAGATAAGAAAGTGTTGTTTACTACTTCTCATAACACAAGAACTAGGGGTCACCAAATGAAATTAATAGACAGGTTTAAAACAAATACAAGGAAATATTTCTTCACACAATGCACACTCAACCCGAGGAACTCCTTGCCTGAGGATGTTGTGAAGGTCAAGACCATAACAGGATTCAAAAAAGAACTAGATAAATTCATGGAGGATAGGTCCATCAATGGCGTCCCTAGCCTCTGTTTACCAGAAGCTGGGAATGAGCGACAGGGGATGGATCACTTGATGACTACCTGTTCTGTTCATTCCCTCTGGGGCACCTGGCACTGGCCACTGTCAGAAGTGATAGGACAGGATACTGGGCTAGATGGACCTTTGGTCTGACCCAGTAGGGCCATTCTTATATTCTTACCATCACTACAGCTACTGTAGTGGCTTTTTAAAGTGTCCATTAGAATGTTTCACAAAAATCAATGCACTTTTGAAGTATTTCCAAAATAACTGGTCTTCTAATTTAATCGCAGAACATATGTTTAAACCAAAAAGTCATACCTATTCCTTATACTAGGAGGTTGTGGCCAAGTGTGTCCATGGCTTTTGGGGGTACAATTCTGAACACACAAAAATTCCTAAATCATGAGAAATAAGGTCAATGCAGACTTTATGTCAAGGTCTCGATGCATGTGAACACAGGAATAAAGATCTTCACAGAGTAATACATATTAAGTAGAGCTAATTGGAAAATGTTATTTCTTCTCCTCTCGTAAACCCCCACTTTTTTTTCACTTTTTGAATAGAAATTTTTCAGAGGTTTGGTTTTCTGATTTAAAAAAAAATGGAAAAATTTTCAAGGAAAGTGGATGCTTTCTGTGACAAAAATTTCGTTAACGTTTTCCACTGAAAAAAAGTTAATGGAAAATTTTCAACCAGCCCCAGGTCCTGATTCTACCCTCCCTGCTTTTTTAAATCAGTAACTCCACTGACTTCAGTGGAATACATTCTGATTGGCACAGGTCTGAGATCAGCACCAGGGTATTTTTTTTATTATTTAGCATACATGTAAACTGTAGCCTTTGGAGCAGCACAAATTCAAAAAATTGTTGATTGCACATAATATGAGGAAAGGAAGGAGAGAAGTCTCATGGTTCCACAGAAACTAACAATTCATAATACTCTGAAAGCTATAGATTGTTTAAAGCATCGTGCTAACTGAAAAGAACAATGAAAAAAGTAAAGATTTGTAAGAAAGCTAACTTTCCCCCTTTAGTTTTTGCCATAAACTAGAAAAATCACTCCATGGGTCAGATCCTTAGCTGATGTAAATTGGCGTAGCCCCATTGACTCCAAAGGAATTACATCAGATTACACCAGCTGAAGACCCAGCTGCTATCTTTTGTTTTATACTTGGATTGTAAGCTCTCTGGGGCAGGGACTGTTCTGTGTTTGCGCAGTGCATTACACAAGGGGGTCCTGGACTTGAGTAGAGCTCTTCATCACTATGGTAATACAAATTATAAATACTTAACAATAATAAAGAGATCTCATTTTAAAAAGAAAACTTCTTCCAATAAGGAATCATGCAAGCTAGAATATTCTACCTGACTGTAACTCATACATGTAAGCAGAGAATACTTTTGAAATTCATACTCCAGGCCTCACATGAGCATGAAATTTGCCATGTGTTTCTGCACATTAACATGGAAAATAATTAAATACTACATTTAAGGAGGATATATTAAAATTTGACTGGACAGCACTACACAAAAAGGCTAGAACTCAATTTTTAAACAAAAAATGGGAATGCAAGCATGAGTAAGAACCCACTTCCAGAATTCACGGTAAGATTTAAATTATTTTTGCTAATGCAAAAAATCCTGAAAGCACTTGTAAAAGCTTTGTAAAAAAAATCAAGCAATGACACAGTTAATATACATGTTCTTTAGGAAAATGAGCATATCTATAAGTGTGCATTGTAATTGCAACAAGTCAAACTTTAAAAAAAAATAGGCCCGATTCTTAGCTGGTATAAATTGGCACAACTCCATTGATTTCCATGTAGCTATGCTGAAAATCTGGCTCAGTGGTTATCTGAAAGTTCTCCTTGTTTTATAAAGTGACCGTACATTTTAAAATAAAAATGGGAAATGGAAAACAGAACCTATAATCAAGTCTTGAATGTTGGAAAACTATATGCTTCCTGATTTATTCATGTTTATTCACATGCTCATACTTTATAATGGAGGGATATCTTAAGTGAATTGTATGCTGGCTTCTCCTACTATTCTTTAAATGTTTGAGACACAAGATCGGTGAGGTAATATCTTTTATTGGACCAACTTCTGTTGGTGAAAGACACAAGCTTTCAAGCTACACAGAGCTCTTCTTCAGTCTTCTTTAAATGCTAGGGATATTTTTTCTTTTCTTTAATAAGTTAGTTTAAAATGGACTTAAATATGCTCAGCTAAGAACCAGCCTAAGTTATATTATACAAATTTTTAATCTTGTTTCTAGAGCAGACCCTGGTATCTTAGATTGCTATTGTGATATCACATTTTATATTCCACATGCTGACTGTCTAATATGTAGCAATGAGACTACTTGGAGGAAGATTTTTTTAAACACGATAATAAAGCATGAAGGGTGTTTGTTTGTTGTTTGAAAGCCATCCCTAATGCAAACTGGAATTAATTTCCCCAGACATTTAGCTGGTAAAATAGGTTAATGTTTATTTCTAGAAGGAAGCCTTCCTTTAGTGCAAGTTAATTTTGTCTGTCGTGCCTGTGGAAATGGAGGTTTTACAGGCATTCTCTGATGATCAGGGCACCTGGCCCACCATTTGTCATTTTCCTGAGGTCAACAGCCAGCTGCCTGTCCTCTCAACACCCTGCTTCACCAAAACAGTGATCACATTCTGCCTCACTCAGATTTCTAGGTCTGAACCTCCAGATATAGCAAATCAATCATCCATCGCAGAAACTCCAGAAACAACTGCAAGTAAAGCATTTTAACATCCTTGAGCAGCTTTACTGCCTAGCAAGGACACTGCAGTAATAGCTGGAATCCAGCAAAACACTCACTCTGCATGACTAGTATAGATTACACTTTAGAGGACTGCAAAACTGTAGCTACATTTAGTCTATGACTAAATCAGGCTTCACTTGTAATTGACCCTGAAAAAGAATGTCACTGAATGTGAGGGCTACTTCTCAGCTATAATTCCACAGATTCATAGATTTTTAAAGCCAGGGGCCATTAGATCATCATTTTAAATAACTGAGGAGTAGTTTGCTCTTTCAGACAGAATTATGGAGACTTTTTGGCATAGATTTACCTTGTTTTTAAATTTTAGTTATTCTTAGTATAAAGACAACACCCCTCCCTACCATGAGACTACATAATTTCAGTTCCCTATTATACACCATGTTTAGGACAACAAAGGACTACTAGAAGAATTTGGGCATAGTCAAATAATTATTCAAACTTTATTTCATAACTATAAACTATGGCCAATTATCAATTTACATTAGGTAAAGGAAATGTCTACTAAACAAAGATATGTATTAAACTGATTCTGTACAAAGGGTCAAATTCCATTTTGTGTTATTGTCCATGGACTGGGACTGCAAAATTAGGGCCATATTTGCCCCTCAGTTCATAAGGGGATCTTCCACTGGGAACAATGGGAAGTATGCACACATACTGAGAATAGAATATGGCCCTAGTTAACATTAACTTTGCATTCAGCATCACTCAGTGAGGAAAATGGTCAAGCAGGGCACTTACTGAGCCATCATTCTTTCTACCTATTTGGCAATTTGTGCATGCAATTTGGCCATTTGCTTTCACAAATACAGTAACAGGATGCAGCAATTCGGTTCAAAATTGTGTACCTACATCAAAGTTATGGAACTTAATATATCATTAAGCTTAAGTTCACACATCTGAGACCTGGGGCTTCTGTCTAAGGGTCTATATACACACAGCAACTGGGAGGTATGTAGCACATGTAGGCATACCTACACGAGAACTAGCTTTAGTAGTTAAGCTGCAGTGACATGAGTGGTGACAGGCGGTGACACAGGCTAGCCACCTGAGTACAAACCCACCCAAAATCCTGAGTACGTACTAGCCACAGCTTCACTGCTATTGTTGTTTAAGCAAGCTAGATCAATGCCCACCCATGCTGCAGTCACATCTCCTGATTGCTGTGTAGACATACCCTAAGGCAGTTCTACATCAGGTTGTGTTTGGAAAGTTATCTTCACAACCATAAAGACTAGAAACTTATTTTAAAGTAATCTTGCATTCTGCAGAATCTGAACTTGACATGCTGGCCAGATAAATACAAGCAGGCCAGAAACAGTGTATGCCCTACCATTTTAAATCATAACTGTACAAAACATTAGAAAATGTAGTGTAGGGAACAATCTCCCACTGGCAAGCAGAGGGGACAGAAGTGCTAAGAAGTCTTTATCACCCTGAATTTCAATGAACTATACAACTGATTTTTTGGTAGAGTGGCTTAAGTTCCATAATACTGATAGAGGTATTAAAATAACTGACAGAAAATCATAAGTGGATTTGGATTTTTGGGGTGTTGATAAATGTAATGATTTTTTCCAGCAACTCTGATTTTCTCAGATTTGCATCTATATGTTTCCCCCATGTTCCTATTTACTTCCAGTTTGTCTGAAGTATCATTTACATTATAACTAAATTTCACTGATAGTCTCATTTTATTTCCCTTTGGCATTTCTCAAGAGAAGAGAACACACGTCACTGCTACTTTCATTGTTCAGCCATTAGACCAGTTCCTAGACCCCTTACATCATGCAAGTAATTCTGACTCGCGTCACCACCTCCCAGTAAATGGCACTATTCACATGTGTGAGGATTACTTTCATGGACTCAAATTTTGCAGGGTAAGACCTCTAAACTGCAAGTCCAACCTTAAACACAACCTAATCCTCACTCACTCTTTACGGAATATTTTCTTGGAGTTGAACTCTGGGAGTGTGCTTCACCTCCCTAGACAAAGGCATACAACACATCTTCTTTCAAGCAAATTCTCTTTGTATTCATCAGTTATTCTTTTAGGATAACAATTCCCCACTGTTCCTCACTCTGCCCTTTTTTGACTTCCTTACACCCCACTGTGCATCATAAATCCTCCACTGCACAGCCAGAAGCCCATATTGATGAACTGTGTCTTTGAGTTACGTGAAAGACTCCATCGAGCCAGCTTACATGTAAATTACACAGATCTCAGCCTCACGAAGGTCGTTATGAGTGCTCTGTCTATAAGTCAGGAATACCCAAGGAAAGAGGGTGGCGTGAAACACATGGGGACTTTTCTTTTTATAGCAACTTTTGCTTGGATGTGCAGCTTTGTGGCAAATGACTAAGAGCACAGTCATTACTTTGCCACAAGCCCAGAGTCGTCGTGCTGTCCCTCAAGCAGCCCAGGAGGGAAATATTGACTCAGAGCATGAGGGGTTGAGAAAAGGTTCTGCCCACCTGTGCAAGCGTGTGGGTGAGGGATGGGGTACACAGCAGCTCCACAGAGCTTGCTTCCCTTCCTCTGATGAATGTTGCCAGGGCAAAACCTTACCTAGCTGGTCAAGCCACAATTTGGCACTAAAGTGGGACAGAAAGATATAAACCCAAGAAAAAGTAAATGTGTAAAAATGTCAGTGCTACATAGATTTCATTATTCAGGGTTCATTAATAAGAACCCTGAATGGCTACATCAAGGCTACAGACTGCTCTGGTTGGCATACTTTTCAAGATTTATTTTTCCTTGGAGACCTGTTTTACCACTGATATGGCATCATGAAATGACCTCACATGGTTTTTAGCTCTATGAGGGGGAAAGAGATGAGGTCAGAAATAAACGGGAAGAAAAGAGGAAAGAAAACCACACTCAGAAGAGAGGACAAAACAGGGGACAAAAGAAGGGAAAATGTATCCTACCAGAAGCAAGCACTTTCTGTCAATCATAGAACAGGCTTCCAAAAAAGCCACTAGTGGAATCACATCACTTAGTGAAGGGAAAAAACAAGACTCTTATTTTTCAAGTCTTGACCCCTTTATCTTTGTGTTATCAGGGGGATATTGCACCATTGTCACACATTTTGGGCATCAATTCACATTGTGTGACATTTTCAGCTTAATATTACCCCCAAAAGAGAACAAAATGGGCAATGAATTTCTGGAGCCAGTTATTCCAAGCTTTTTATTTCAATCAAGCAAATGGGTTGTAAACCTGCTCATTCTGAATGAACAATTGCAAGCTGGGAATAACCTTTTTAAAGCTGTTACTGTAGGTCTTTTTTAGACAGTACTGGTGGAAAAGCACAAGTGTCCAGAGCAAAATGATGGCTGTTTGAATGACTATTTAAAGAAGATGAGGGAGACTAGGTCAAAATGAGGTGAGAAAAAACAGCCAGCATGGGATGGCAGCTGACTAATGCTCTAATGTATTAGACCCTCTGCTTCTTAATTCTCTGGTGCTGCTGATCGGGTCAGCATTTCACTCTGGTGTTGAGGATCAAGTTTACAGCTCCCAGCCGCACTGGCATTTGCTTCTGGGAAATGCTGGGGAAGGGGGTGGGGAGGGAAGAGCTAGGAGTGGAGGGTTATCCCATGAAACTACTATTGGGATAAGAATTAAAAGCATCTGCTAAAGTCATGTGAGCTTTGTTGGCTGAGCTCACCAGAATGACAACCTGCAGAGGATCAGTTTTGACCCACCACAAGTCTGTGTCACACAGCAGTCAAGGAGACTTCATACAGAGGGCTAGGAGAAAAGTCAATCTGCTATCTTAGAAAAGCTTTTCTAATTAACGGAGGGGGGAAAAAACCCCAAGCCCTCAAAACCAGTCTCCTCCTATCTGTCAGCATATGGTAGGAGCTATTACTGTTTGGCGTAAACATAAAATAACGTTAAGCCTGTTTTCCAATTTTAACATAGTTTGAGGTTGCTGTTGTGAAATCTGTACATAATTTGTTCGGTTTTATTGTCCCCAGTCTATTGTTCCGTGATGGAATTTCCAGACAAAAATAATAAAAAGGAAATTTTTTGCTTTGTTCTTCTATTATAAAAGACAATGAATTAGACTATTAAAGGAAATAGGCTTATATTTTAAAAGTTTTTTTGATGAATTAAATCCTTCTCACTGGTAGTATTTAGGCTCTAATACAGTTTCCTGAAACAGCAGGAGCACAGACTTCCAGACTCACATGTGCTGATTTAAGGGTTATTCATTACTTTCATCTGGAAGAGAAAAGTGCTAACAAAGTCGTTACACAGAAGCAACATGCAAGGTCTATTGAAATTCTCCATGGTTTATATGAGGAACATAATTTAAGCCAACCTGCAAGCTGTATCCTTAATAAATGTAAGAAAAGTAGTAATTATTTACTGGTGCAGAAACTGCCCCTTCTAACATGCATGGGCCGCAAGCACCTAAGCATATCAGGGGCACTATGAGGATATGATTAATAAATAATGATGATTAATTTAATTGCTGAAACCCTGTAGAAGAATTCACAAATTAACACTAGGTGGCAGAAGGCTCTGCCATACTGGAGACACCTGCAAGCAGATATACAGACATACTACTAAGTCTTCCAACAGAATTTAGAAAGCCAGAGAAATACTGAAAAGGCAGATCAGTTATAAAAATATTTTTTGTCTGTTCCAGTCTGTATAATTGTGATTTTCACGCCTCTAGAACAGACCTTTTCAATACTCAAAGATTAATGCTATACCTAGATTTATGTACACCTTTTAATCTCTGTCTCACCTGAATTCAAGTTGATACAGACCAGGTATTTATATGGTCAAAGTGAAACTGTGCATGTGACTAACTAGGCTTTTACTTAAACACAAGAATAAGTGGTCCAATGAAATAACACAGCCCACTGGATCTGATAAATACTCTGCCAAAGCAAGCACACCCAGTTCCACCTGAGGGATTTGTTCTTCTATTATAAATGAAATGAGGTTTAGGGCATACTTCTGGTCATGAAAAATGCTGATGGTGAACCTTACCCAACCTGTCTAAAAGGAACGGTCGAGAATAATTCCTGAGAATGGCAGCACGTAGTTTATGGACATGCAGTGGCAGATATTGGAGATTTTGCTATCCATGGTTACATACAATTTTCCGTGGTAAAACCTCTTTATTCCATTTACCATTCTCCATCTTTACCCATCCCTCTTCCTCAAACTGTACACCTCAATACCCACATTTCATCTCTTCTCACCCGACTCTTTTCGGTTACAGCCACCATCTTTTTACCTTTTCTCTCTTTTCTCCTTATCCCTTTTTATAGCGCGGTTGCTGAAAGCCATTGAATAAAACTGTAACCCCTGTATATGATGGAAACCACTTCAAACCAGGAGGTGCTACCGCATCCCTAGCACCTGTGGTTGCAACTCCCATGCTATTTCTGTTTCTGATACATTTCCCATTTTTAATCATCTTTAACTAGCAGAAGCTGAACTTAAGAGACAAATGAGTTTAACCTCCAGAGAAGGGGGAGAGAGAGGTATCAACAACTCTAATCTGACAGCACTACCATAGGTCAGCTCATGAAGCTGCTTTAATGGTGGGTCCTACCAACCTGGTTAAAAAGAGGAACAGAGGAGAACGCGGAGAGGTGAGGGGAGGAAATAGCTGTGAGAACAAAAGGTTGAGGAACAGACCATGGTTATATGCCAGAAAATAAGGGATTGGAGATGGGGAAGGGGAAGTACATGCCATTTCCTTAGGCCAAGAAGCAATGCAGCAAAGAAGATAGAACTGACCCCCACCAAAAACTCCTAGGATGGCCTATGGCTCAGATCCTCAGCTGATATAAATCAATGTAGCTCCACTGATTTTAAATTAGTCATGTTGATTTACATCAGCTGAGGATCTGGCCCTACAAGTCTCACTATGCCAACTCAGAGCTGTCTGGCACAGTTGTAAAATTGTCATCAAAGCAACAAGAGAGGAATAGGTTAGAAAGTGAAAAAGTATCGGGACCGTAACTGGCTCATTTGAGGGGAGAGGATCGAGCCACCCACTGCAAATTGCTGTTCTGATGTGCAGAAAAAAAATAATAAGTAGGAAATCCTATTCATCAAGGTTTCAGTCACTGCCAGCTGAAAATTAATGTATCTGTCTGCATTATGTTTTTTTAAGCAGCACACATGTGAACTGAAAAGGTGCAATGTGTCACCACCCCTTCTCTCCTCTTCATTTTCCTTCTTTTTTAAAACCTTGACTCCCACAGAAAACAATCACATTTCACCTCATCTTTTCCCAGGTTTTCTGAAGTTCAGTTCCTGCCCTGTACCACTGAATACAGTCTAAGTACTAACCCTGACAGCCTATTATTTGACAAATATATATTGCACATCTACTTTACACCAAAAAGCTCTGCAGTTGGTAAGGTTTAGATAGGAAACGAGGCCAATTAAAATAAACAGAAAGAAGGTTATCAATGAATTCCTTAGAAACACATCAGACAGATGCACTGTAACCTAATTAGCATTTACCCAATATCAGAATTTTAGGGCTCACTCACGAGGGGGATAAGCACTCTGGCTTAGAACCAGGAAAAACTCCTGAACATATGTTTAACTGTGTATGAGTAGTCCCACTGCGCTTTCTGACTAATACTAATGAAACTATTCATGTGCTTAAAGATAAGCACACACTTAAATGCTTTCCTGGATCAGGGCCAGATGGCTCAGTACCTCGCAGAAACAAGTCCAGAGTGCAATTACCATTATTTTACCACCTCACTATTTTCTTCCAGAGAAATTTTTAGGTATTTTGAAAATATCACATTTATAAAGTATTAAACTAGTGACGCCTGATAAACCTAATAATTTCTGCTTTACAGCTATCCTCAAAGTAACAAGTATTCCTCTCTGATAGCTATAATCAGGATAATCAAGCCGCATAAGCAAATAATAAATTGATAAAAGAAATGAATTAGAAAAATAAGGCCAGTAATCTATCATTAATCTGGACAAAACTGACAGAGAAGTGTAAAGTGAAGGGTGATATTCCTTTAATCTTAAGTGGCAGCTTATGTTGCAAAAGTGCTTCAAAATCCCATATCATATCAGGCACTGAATAGCAATTTATACAATAAGGTAAGTATCTTCACTTTGGTAATTAATACCAGTCAACAGTGTCATTGGTTTTTGTCTTCTCATATTCATATTTGAGTTCAAAATTTGGAAATCCCACTCTTATTCCAGCAAGTATATGAAAAAAACCCAAACCATTGATATGCAAACTTGTGACTGCTTCATCAAGACTAACCCTTCACATCTGAAAATCTCAAGTATTATCGAGAATAATTAATACCTTTTTCCCTGCTATTAAGAAAATGAATGTCCTTCACTCAGCCACAGGCCAAAATTACAAGGCAATAATAATGATAATTATCTAGTTGCTTTTATCTGAGTGTACACCATCAGTATCACATCATCATGAACAAACACCAATTAAAAAAAAAGCATATCAATAGGACTGGGAAGGCACCAGGATAAGTTGTGCATATGTTATGATGAAATTTATCTTACTGTTTACTTCTGTACTTGATTGGTTTTCCTTAAATGTTTAAAGAACTTAGTGGAAAACGTAAATAGCATGCAGAGAACAATATATGAACAAAGGCCAAATTAAAACGTCAAAACTTCAGGTTGATTTTGCATCACAAGTTTTACACAGGTGTAACTTCATTTATTTCAACGGCATTAAATCAGCATAAAACTGGAGTGAAACTCTGGCGAATCAGAGCCTATGATGTTTAAACTGTGCACAGCTGGTGAGTTCTGCTTCATGCCTGAACCAGATTAAGGGGAGAACTCTGTCATCCTGGCCCCATGCCAATGAGGAAGAGGTTAGGGAACTAAGGAGCTTCCAGAGTGTTACTCAAGATGATTTTACACCCAGATAAGAATCTCATGCACCTGATCCAAGACTGGACCTATAAGGCCTTGTCTATACCAGAAAAGAACACCAGTTTAACTATATTGGTCTAGTTAAACTAGGGCAAACCTCTATTGTACACACATTTAAGCTAAATCGATATAAGCAAGGGTTATGAAGCTCAATCTATTTAGCTTACCCAAGAGAAGGTTAAAAGCGGGCTTGATCATGGTTTGTACGTACTTAAACAGGAAAACAATATCTGATAGTAGAGGGAAAGTAGACAGAGGCATAATGATGCATGAAGAAGTGGTTTTTTACCCACAAAAGCTTATGCCCAAATAAATCGGTTAGTCTTTAAGGTGCCACCTGACTTCTGACCTTAAAATCCATGACTCTCTAACTGGTTTAAATGTGTCAACGTTAGGGGCTTGCCTTGGTTTAACTAGATTCTATTTTGAAATCAACAGGTACACTTTAGTATAGACAAAAACTAAGTGTTTCTAACCAAAAACACTGGGCTTTTTCATTTTTATGGTGAATTTTCTTTTAGGCAAAGAGGATTCTGAATTCATGATTTTTTAAAAATCTTGTAAATGGTTAAAATATCTCAAACCGCTCCAATATTTACTTTAACCAACACAAATTATGAAGTAATTTATTTGAACAAAACTATTCTAAAACTGTACCTTCTCTTAATAGATGAGACAGGAACAGAGAGAGATTCTAGTACTGGAATGTGAGCCAGTTGATGAAAAAATATAATTTTATGCCATAATTATTTAATGATGTTGTACTTATTGCCAGAATTAGAAAAAAAAAATCTAAAAAGCTGCCCTAAATAGAATGCTGTACTGTTAAACTGAAAACACATTCCAAGAAATATAAAAATAATACCAAACTCACGCATGGTGCCAAATCTACGTTGTACAAAGTAATGGGCTTATTTTAAAAAGTACATTTAGTAGTAGAATTATAAGTTTTTCAGAAGTTATATTAAAATAATAATTAAGTTGATGCCCAGAGTCAGAAAAATATTAATGTCACATGAAATTGCCTCTGTGTTTTATGTAAATTAACCTTCATTTTAACCAGGTGCAATTGGAATCAATTGTGTGTCAATCTGAAAACATCTCCTTAAGGCAACAAAACTAGAGGAAAGGATGAATGAATATTAGCCCTGGTCTACAGTGGGGTGGAGGAGGGGGGCAGGGAGAAATCGATCTGAGTTACGAAACTTCAGTTACGTGAATAACATAGCTGAAGTCAACCTACTTAGATCAACTTACCATGGTGTCTTCACCGCGGTGAGTCAACTGCTGCTGCTCCCCCATCGACTCCGCCTGCGCCTCTCGTGGAGCTGGAGTACAGGAGTCAACAGGAGAGCGCTCAGGGGTCGATTTATCACGTCTAGACTAGACACGATAAATTGATCCCCGCTGGATCGATCGCTGCCCGCCGATCCGGCGGGTAGTGTAGACATGCCCTCAGAGTCACAACTGAAAGGAATTTTCTGTCATTGCTACAATTTGGAACAGTAACACTGAAACAGAGAAAACACAAAAGAATGAAAAAATTGTGACCACATTTCTGGCAAAATTGTCAGAGTCAAGCACGGGTTTGCAAGAAAATGGAATGGGAACTGTTTTGACAATGGCTTATGGCTTTTATTTAAAGAGGACATTCAGCACTCTATTAAACCATATACAATACAATCATAGCCCTGTGCTTGCTTACTTACAATAAATATTCTTGAAAAATACTGTAAGGACAATGTTCAGCAAGCGTCTAAGAAGGAAATATGTCTGACCACACAGAGCAGATATGAAAATATAAAAAACATATACTGGAGACAGAGCTTATCACCAATGGGAGAAAAACAGTAGAGATTGGTTTTCAGAGGTGCTAATCACTTGCAACTCTAATTGAAGGCTGGGAGCTGTGGGTGGCTCTGCTCTTTTGAAACTCAGGCCTAGAAAGCTAGGCTCCAATCACTCATACAAAATGCAGAGAAACCCCTGCTAATGTTTACCAGCTAATACCCCTCACCTGTATTAACAGCCTGTAAAATCTCTCTGTTCCTGCAAGAGCTCCCCTGTCTTAATTCCACTGAATCACGTGGCCACTTGTTATAGCTGCCAGAAAAACATAACAGAAACCTCACTGGTCCCTATTACTAGATTTTCACTAGACATCAATTTTTATATATGTAGAGATCTACCTACATATCTCTCACACACACACACACACACACACACACACACACGCAATTAAAGGTATCACAATGATGGACAATACATTTTTGTATACACATTCATTAGATCCATCATTGTGATACCTGTTGTATATTCCCATTAAAAAAAAAAATTCCCCCAGAACTGGCAGAAATCAAATCCTTGCTTGCCTCTATCACTTCCTGATAATACTGTTTATCAGCTGAAGTGATGGAAGAACACGCAGACTAAAAATTGAGGGAAAAAACATATGCCTGAAACAAAAAGGAGAAACTGATTGTGGTTTATTTTGCAAACTACAGCCCATAACAGGACATGTACTCTGCTATCCCCCACTTCTTGGTCAATGGGCGTCATAATATAAGGGAAGGGTAAACCTGAGACATCTTTACTTGATGTGATTGAAGAGCTCCACAATAAGATGGATAAATTGGAGAATTCAAATAGTATTGACAAGACATTAAAAAAAAGTGTAGTACAGTATTGTCAAGGAAACAAAAGGCTTGATCCAAACCCTATTCAAGTGGATGGGAGTCTGATTACTTTGATGGGCTTTGGATCAGGCCAAACATGTTGAACAATAGTCAAAGGAACAGAACAGAGCAACGGCTGCTAGATCAAGTAGAGAAGTAAAAATGTCTAAGAGTTAGCTAATTCACTATCTCCTGAAAACCAATATCCTTACAAAAGCAGATAGAAAACCTTGGAGAGCAAGGAGTTTTTGAGTACTAGGAATCCCAAAGAGATGCAATTGATCTATTTGGTTCTATGACAGATTTAATCCATGAAAGCTTACCTTAAAAACACAGAAAGCATCCATCATACTTAATGTTGTCCTTTATGCATGTTTCTCCCCTACCTGAAAGGCTCTCTGACAACGAACATACTCGGGAGACGAAATTTTCTCCTCTTAGTAAGTCAATTGCCTTCAATGTGTTTGTGTAATCTGACAGAGAGAGAACTGAATCTGCAATCTTTCTGGCATCTGGGATCATATTCCTCACTCACCTACCCTTGCATACCAACAGTTTCTAAGGAAGCTACCAGTATTTTGATAGGATGTTCCATTGCTAAGGCATATCTCCAAAGGTCCACATAATGTATGCTATATATAACAGATCTTCAATGAAGTCAAGTCATAAGGCTGCAAGGCACAATGCTTCCATGGATGAATGCAACAATTACTGAGAATAACAAATTTAATACTTTTACTCTTATAACATTAAGTACAACATATCCTTTTACTTACTCATTTAACTTTTAGCTGGAACTTGCTAATATACAGACCTCAATAGAAGCAGAGTATCAACAGAACAAACTATGGATGGAGTTAATTTTCACTCCATGCATCTGAAGAAGTGGTGTTTTACTCACGAAAGCTTATGCCCAAATAAATCGGTTAGTCTTTAAGGTGCCACCAAACTCCTTGTTATGGTAGTCTTAAGCAATATTATAAATGTAGCAAATTAATAAAAGCAAGGTCATTTGCCTGTGTAGGACACTTGAACATTATAATTTCACAAGTTATAGAGATACAAATTTAAGACAATGAAAAATGACTTTAGCTTGGTCATAGCAGTGCACAAGTCACAAGACGCATGCTCACAGTTTTGTTGTTACCTTAACAAATAGCCATAAACTGTGTTCCTGTCCCTCTAATGTTACAATCAAACTTTTTTTCTTTTAAGTCTACATAAAATGTTAGTGCCTTATGCAATACACTATGATACGAAGTCATTAGATTACAGGATACACAACTCTTTGGCATTATTAAACCAAGTGCCAGATCTCATCACATTTTATGATCACTATAACTCAAGTCCAGACTCATTTCCCATTAGCCCCAATTTAACATTTGTGTTCATTGCAGGTCAATGTACAGGCCTCCTAATTAGAAGCAGTGGAGCAGAAAAAGATAACACAGAAGTATGTTTAATGTATTGTTTGTGTAAAAATAGAAACTAATACTTACTTATTGGGTCTTATTATTATGGGTCTTACTAATACTTAGTAGCAAGGGGGAACTGCAACAAGTTCTTTGCTACTGAAGTGCACTTCACTACAGAGATTACTAAGGGTAATGGGACCAGTACTTTAGTTCAACTGTCCTGGATGGCTACCCAGCTGGATGGACATTTGGGAAACAACTTTAGCACATAACGGTGTCTGGGACCAAAAAACTGAAAAAGGCAGGTCCACAGAATGGGATGGAAAAAATTGCAAGAGGAAGAAAATTTTGTTTTTTATTTGGGGTTGGGTCTTACTATAAGGCCTAAGTCCATCCCCCTCCCACCCCAGTCTGCCATTCTGCAAAAATTGTTTTTGCTCAAATAAACCTGCTTTTATTACTAGCAAAATGAGGCATATATTTTTGGTAAGCAAGGCAGGCTAACTTCTGATAATTTGCTGGAATGGCTTTCACTCTGAGAACTGAAGCATGTACTGATTTCTTCCACCAGAAGGAGAAGAGCTTTAGTGGATCTCCTTTCACTAGTGTATTGTAGGATCTCCTACACTAATACAAGAACAGAGGAGGAAACTAATACAAGAACAGAGGAGGAAATTTTCAAAGGCACAAAGGGCAGTTAAATACCCAAATCCTATAGAAAGCTACTGGGAGCTAGAAACCTGACCCCACTTTGGGCCTCTGAAAAAATATCCTCCTAAATACACCCAAATAACCAGAGATATTGTCTTACAAAAGGATAAATACCGAAAACTGACTGCCATCTCGGCTCACCTTTGTAGTATCCAGAAACATACATTTGACCACATTTAAGTGCAATTCTGAGCTGACACACAGGCTCAGTCCCTGAAACTAGTTCTCTGACGTTTCTAGTGAGTGCTGTTTTGGACAATTTCCACAGTGTTCATCTCAGATATCAAAAGCTGAGAAGATCTGTATCGAATTCCTCATCTTTACAGAAAGAACTGTGTTCCAGTTACCAAATCCTTACTTTCTTCTTAAAACAGGAACTAATGGTCTTGTGTTTTTTTCTTTAAACTGGCTCAGCAGTTTTGATGAACATTTGACTCCATTTTTTTTAAACATACTATATATAAAAGATTCCACTAAGCGCTCTGTTCACTAAAAGCATTGCTGCAGAATAGTATGGCTGTCTGTTGTATCCAATGATGACATCACAGCATCTCATGTGTTCTCTTGTGGCTATAGAGTCTGATCTGTGAGGAGCAAGGTCGCAAATAGATATGACATAGGAATTTGTAGGCTCCCACTGAAGACTTGGCATGACTGTTGGCCCTTTTTTTTCAAATCAGTATGTCAGGTCTGTCTCACTCTAAGTGTCTGCAACGTTTATTGATAGTTGCTCTCCATTCATGTCTGTCCTTGGCTGTGTCTTTGAAGTTGTCAATATTTAGGTCACATGAGTTGAGACTCTGCTTAAGGGTGTCTTGTAAAGTGTTTATGTTGATTGCCCTTCCTGTACTTTTTGAGTTTCAGCTCACCATAGAGGATTTTCTGGGGGAGTCTATCACCACCCATTCTGATAAAATGACCTGTCCATCTATGCTGAGTTTTGATAATCACTGCCTCAATACTGGTTGTTTCTGTTTCTTTCAAATGTGTTAATATTTATCATTTTGTCTTCCCAGTGGCAACAGCAACACGGGACATTTTTCAAGTTGCTTCATGTGTTTGCAGTAAATTGTCTATGTTTTACACCTGTATAAAGGGAAGGCTACCATTGCTGAACTTATATAATCAGTTTTGTTGACAGTTTGATGGTGTGCTAGTTGAGTATCCTATGGTGAAGTCTTCCAAAAAACCTGGCTTGCCTTTCATATTCTGTTTGATAATTTTGATGCAGGAAACTGCCCCTTGAGATGGTACTGCCAAGGTACATAAAGTGATTAACACTTAATTTTGTACCATAGATAGTGATGTTTGGGCGGTGGTAGTGGTTGACAGGGCTAGTTGAAAGAGGACTTCCACTTTTTCCAGGCTGATGGTGAGTCTAAACTGTTTTAACTTTATTTAGATGATCTTCTGAATATTATCGGTTGAGCACTTAAGAATAGCTGCAAAGAAAAGACCAACGAGGATCAGTGCCAGCACACAGTCTTGTTTCACCCCATTATATATGGGAAATGGTTTAGAGAGCAGTCACCATCTGAGAGCTCTTGACCAGTCAGGTCTTCATAGAGTTAATGTATGTTGTTAACGAATCTGGTGGAGCAGCCAAACTGTCCTAAAGTTTTCCAGAGGCCATTTCTGCTCAGCGTCAATACTATTTTTTAGATCAAGCATTCAGCACACAGTTCCAGGTTTTTTCAATGCATTTTTCCTGAATCTTTCTCTCAATGAAAATCTCTGACCTGATTTAAATCCACATTGGGTATCATGTAGATGTTTCTCTGCTACTGTTTCTACAAGCAAAGTAGAATACAAGCAAGGATTTTATCACCTGCAGATAGCAAGGAGATATTCCTGTAGTTGCCACAGTCAGATTTTATACCTTTATTTTTGTAGCGTAACTACAATTGCACCTTTGAAATCCTGAGGATTTTTCTTAGTTTCCCAGATATCCTTAATTTTGTACAGATAGTTGACAATTTTGGGTCCTGCAAGTTTATTGTATGCTGTCTTTGCCTGGTGATTTACCTGACATCACTTGTTTGATAGCTTTTTGCACTTCTTGAATGGTAGATTACTGGTATATTTCTTCATATATGGGTTGTTGGGTTACTTTCCATCTAGTGTCAACCCATAGATGCAAGAGATTGTTGAATAGCTCAGTAAAGTGCTGCAGCCATCTGTCAAAGACGTCTCTCTTGTCCTTGAATAATGTAGATCCATCTGAACTGTTTAGTGGAGCTGCTCCTGATTTCAACTGGCCACAACTGGCCTTCAGGGAGTCATAAAACAACTTTGTGCTGTTAATATTACTGTAATGCTGTATTTATTTGTTCTAGTTTCTTTTCCTACCAGTTGTCCTTTAGAACATGAAACTGCAAAATATATATACTTCACAAAATATACTTCACATGGCCACACAGGTTTTTTTTTTATTATTATTTTTTTATTTTTTTTAAGGAGACATTGGTCTAATTCCTGCTCCTACTGAAGTCAGTGATAAAACTCTCAGTGACTTCAGTGAGAACTGGATCAGGCTTCATATTTTTAACCAAACTGGGATTCACAAAAAAAAAATGCCATGCCTTTTTTAAAAGTAACACATTCAAAATATTGATCGACGTGGCCACATGAAATGGATTAAGAATTGGTTAACTGATTTTTCTCAAAAGGTAGCTGTAAATGGAAAATCAAGCATCATTATCCAGTGGGGTGTTTCAAGTCACATCTTGTTTTTGTTCCAGTGCTATTCAATGCCTTTTTTCAATGATCTAAAAGAAAATCATTCCTGATACAAATTTCCAGAGGACACAAAAATCACTGGAGTGGTAATAATGATGGGGAAAGGTCAGTTAGAGAGAGAGATCTGGATCACTTGATAAGGTGGGCTTTTTTGAACGACATGTATTTTAATACAGCCAACTGCAAGGTCATACATCTAGGAACAAAGAATGTGGATCACAGACTGTATCTTGGAATGCAGTGACAGTGAAAAGGACCCAGGAGTAATTGCTGATAACCAATTGAACATGAACATCCAGTGTGATGCTGTAGCTAAAAGGATTAACACAATTCTTGGATACATAAGCAGAGGATTATCAAGTAAGAGTAGAAAAGGGATATTCCATCTATATACAGCATTGAAAAATGGGAAAGTGTTCAGAATAGAGCACAAGAATGATCTGATTACTCGAAAACCTGCCTTACAGTGACAGACTTAAGAAGCTCAGTCCATTTAATTTGTCCAAGAGAGGGTTAAGAGATGACTTGATCACAAGCTATAAATACCTACATGGGGAAATAGATTTCTTATACTAGATGGCTTTTTAATCAAGCAGAAAAAGAAATAACGAGATCCAATGATTGGAAGCTGAAACTAGACAAATTCAGACTAGAAATAAAGGACCATTTTTTAACAGTGCACATTGGAACCACTTGCCTAGGGATGTGGTGGATTTTCCATCCCCTGAAAGCTTTAAATCAACACCGGATATTTTTCTAAATATACTCTAGCTCCAATAGACTCATACAAATGTAGGGCTGAAAGGGACCTTGAGAGGTCATCAAGTCCAGCCCCCTGTACTGAGGCAAGACCAAGTAAACTGAAGCCATCCCTGACAGGTCAAACCTGTTCTCTAAAAACTTCCAATGATGGGGATTCCACAACGTCCCTTGGAAGCCTGTTCCAGAGTTTAACTACACTTACATTTAGAAAATTTTTCCAAAAATCTAACTTAAATCTCCCTTGCTGCAGATTAAGCCCTTCTTGTCCTTCCTTCAGCAGACACAGAGAACAATTGATCACAGTCCTCTTTATAAGAGCCCTTAACATATTTGAAGACTTATCAGGTGCCACCTTAGTCTTCTTTTCTCAAGACTAAACATGCTCAGTTTTTTAAAATTTTCCTCAGAGGTCAGGTTTTCTAAAACTTTTTGTCCATTTTGTTGGTGTTCTCTGGACTCTCTCCAATTTGTCCACATTTCCTAAAGCATGGCGCTCAGAATTGGGCACAGTACTCTAGCTGAGGCCTCACCAGTGATGAACAGAACAGAACAATTACCTCCCATGTCTTACATACATTTCTATTAATTCGTCCCAGAATATTAGCCTTTTTCACAACTGCATGACATTGTTGACACATATTCAATCTGTGATCCACTAGAATCCCCAGGTCCTTTTCAGCAGTACTATCACCTAGCCAGTTCTTCCCCACTGAGTGGTTGTGCATTTGGTTCTTCCTTCCTAAGTGAAGTACTTTGAACTTGTCTTCACTGAATTTCATCTTGTTGATTTCAGATCAATTCTCTAATTTGTCAATGTTGTTTGGAATTCTAATCCTGTCCTCCAAAGTGCTTGCTACCCTCCCAGTATGGTGTCATCTGCAAATTCTATAAGTACACTTTCCACTCGATTATCCAAGTCATTAATGAAAACATTGAATACCACCAGACATAGGCCTGACCCTGCAGGACCTTACTAGATATGCCTTCCCAGATTGACAGAATCATTGATAACTACTCTGAGTATGGTCTTTCAACCATTTTTGCATCCATTTTCTCATAATTTCATCAAGACCACATTTCCCTAGTTTGCTTATCAGAATATTTTATGGGACTTAACCTTTTACATCCCTAACTGGTTAACCAGTAAGCATTAGGCTTAACTGTTAACCAGGCTTAACTGTTAACCCCGCACTGGCCGGAGGGACCCCAGCCCTGGCCGTCCCATGCCGTCCCACCAACCCCAGCCCCCCAGCACTGGTCAGCCCACTGACCCCAGCCCCAACCGACCAGAGCAACCTCGGTTAAATGGTTAAACAATATAATTTTAATAGTTTAAATGGTTAATTTTTAACACGATATTTACATCCCTAATGGGACTGTGTCAAAAAGCTTACTAAAAAAAAAAAAAAAAAAAAAAAAAAAAAATCAAGATATGCCATGTCTCCTGCTTCGCCTCATCCATTAGGCCAGTAACTCTGTGAATGAAGGAAATTAGGTTGGTTTGGTATGTTTGTTCTTGAGAAATCCATGCTCACTATTCCTTATAACCCTATTATCCTCTAGGTGCTTACAAACTGATTGCTTAATAATTTGTTCCAGTATTCTTCCAGGTACTGAAGACAGACTGACTGGTCTAGAATCCCCTGGGTCCTCTTAGTACCTATCTTTAAAAAGGGGAACAATGTTTGGCCTTCTCCAGTCCTCTGGGGCCTATCCTGTCATCCTTGAATTCTCAAAGATAATTGTTAACGGAAGTTATGGGCCTGAGGTTCTATACCAGGGGTGGGCAAACTTTTTGGCCTGAGGGCCACATCTGGGTATGGAAATTGTATGGTGGGCCATGAATGCTCACGAAATTGGGGGTTGGGGTGCAGGCTCTGGGTGGGGGTGCGGGCTCTGGGATGGGGCCAGAAATGAGGAATTCAGGGTGCGGGAGGGGGCTCCGGGCTGGGGAAAGGGGTTGGGATACTGGGGGGGGGGGGGGGGGGAAGTGAGGGCTCCAGCTGGGGGTTTGGGCTCTGGGGTGACTGAGGATGAGGGGCTGGAGATGCAGGAGGGTGCTCCGGGCTGGGACCGGGATCAGGGCAGGGGCAAGGGGGTGGGGTACGGGAGGGGATCGGGGTGCAGACTCTGGGCAGTGCTTACCTCAAGCAGCTCCCAGAGGCAGCAGTATGTCCCCCCTCCAGCTCCTATGTGGACGCGCAGCCAGGCGACTCTACATGATGCCCTGTCTGCAGGCGCTTGGGACGGGGGCAGGGTGTGAAGCCCCCTGGCTGCCCCTACACGTAGCAGCTGGAGGGGGGACATGCTGCTGCTTCCGGGAGCCACGCAGAGTGGGGCAAGGCCCTGACCCTGCTCCCCAGCGGGCGCTCGAGGGCCCGATGCAGCCCCCAGGCTGTAGTTTGCCCACCCCTGTTCTATAGCCTATGTTATGCAAGAAGTCACACTAGATCTTCATAATGATCCCTTCTGGCCTTAAAATTGATGGCTGTATAAAGTATTTATATTTGCATATATCTGTTATTTTATCTCCACTAGCTTCCACTCACTGACTACTGTCAGGCATAAATTTGTTCATGCAAATGAACAGTTACAGAAAATCACAGGAGTTGATTAATAGGATTTCCTACAATACTTTTATAAGATTATTCTTTGTGTTAAAGAAGAGGGACAATGAGAATATAAAGGAAAGGACAATCTAGAGAAGTGAGTCGATCTACCAATCTTGAAGGATTTGATGCTCAAATTTATAGATCCTTAGAAGCTTGTATTGAATAAGATTTGCAATATTGACTCTGGGTAAAATTTTCAAAAGCACCTAAGTAATTTAGGAACCTAAGTTCCATTGAAAGTTAATGGACATATTTGTAATATCCAATTTTCAGACAGTAAAAAGTTCAAAGCACCTGTTACAAACATGCCCACCAACAGGACTGACAATGTTTCAATAGCCAAAAATATGTTTTCTGAGAGAATTAAGTCTTCTAGTTGAAATTGTGGGCTTGACTTATCAAAATGCAGCGGGCTGGCACTTAAGATCATGCCCTTGAGTATCATCAGAATTATAAAATATTGTGCAAGACAGAACCACAGCCTCCTCTTAGGGTTAAGGTTGAAACAATTAATAGATCTTTTGAATTCCCCCCTTTTTTTCTTCCAAGATTTGCAGACTACACTGGAGAGTCTACTCCAGTTGTGGTTTTCTGAAGACAGTAATTTTTGTCTCAGAAGATGAAAAAGCATTTACAATTCTCTCTCCTTTCTACAAATGTCCCTGGAGACCCAGCTTCAGATCCAGTCTCTGGTGACAAATTAAAACACGTTTCATGGTCTCATCCTAGTTTAAAGACAAGGACATACGGTAGCCATTATAACATCTGGTATAAGTGCCATTGCTCCACTGTCACTTATGCATTTAACGAACACTAAGTGGTGAGTGAGCAGCCACTGTATATATAGAACAAAATTACCCAACATGGTAGGTCCCTGTCCCCATAGGGGCCTTTCTGAAATTCCACAACTGTGTGTCATGGCAGACACCCTGCTCTACCCAAGCTAGTCTGGTCTTTACCAATAATTCTAACCTTTGCTGCAAGGATGAGCCCCCCACAGATGCCACTAGAACTTAGCTGGTATTCCCCCACCAATAAATCAGAGCTCAATCCAACATAGTACATTCAGGTCCAAATGTCAGCTTCTACACTTGAGAGGTGTATGCCACATGGATACATGAGTTCAGGCCAGACATAGGTAATGTCCTCTTGCTTCAGTGTCTGGAGCCCAGCAGATCATCTTTCATGCTGTCCCCCATGCCTTGGGCAATCGTCTTAACAAACTAAGTGCGGTCTCTCTCCCTCTGCAAACTCACTTCTTCCACAGATCCTTTTGGCAGAGTAAAACTTTCAAAAGCACTTACGTGATTTAGCAGCCTAAGTCCCATTTTCAAAAGTGACAGACACTTAGTTTCCAATGAGACTTAGGCCACTAATAGGATTTAAATTAATAAGTCACTTTAGAAACGTTCTTTGGAAACACTTATGCTTTGGCTACTCACTCACCTGATCTGTTTTTCTGGGTCAAGACGTGTCGGGGTTAGATTGTAACACCTCCGGGGCAGGAGCCATGCCTTATTCCATAGTTTGAACAGCACTTGGTGCATCCATATTGAATTATAGATCAGCAGCAGTGGCAATGACTTATTACCCTACACAGTGATGTTCATCAATAAAACAATCCTAGTGGGAATAATATTTGTTCTATTTTTCAAATTCAGGAGGGCTGGGCTGCTTTCAACAAGTCCATAAGAAGCCAAATCCCCCCTCTATTGCTCAGCCCAAGCATCTGGGCTTGGCATGGGGGAGGCGGGGGGAAGGAGCAGCAAGGGACAGATAGGAATACGACTGCCTTATGATTCTCCCCATACCTCACTGTGATTGGGTATTCATGTAGAAGCATACTACTTGCCACAGAGGGTGTGTCTGCTAAACAGGGCTCTGTGCAACGCATGGGATGCATACCTGTTACATCCCCTCTCCCCTTCCCCAAGTCCTGTGCTCTCCTAAAGCAACACAGCAGTACCAGTGCAGCTGCCACACAACCTGCCATGATGGTGAAGAAGGGTTTGCCTTTGGGAGTCTTACCACATGTCATTAGTACTTTTCTGGGAATATCTGGCCTATTTAGCAGAGTAAAAATAAAATCCATGGAAGCACCTCACTAACAAAAGGTGCAATTAATGTATGTGGGTGAGGGGGGCAAGTGTGTTTATTTAGACGTCCTTTTTTGTTTCTATATATTTTTTTTAAAGTTACTAAATTTAAACAGATTTCTTGCCCAGTAGGTTGTGGGGTATCCAGGCTGTTTGATGTGTTTTACAGCCTCTCCTTTATTTGTATTTCTTGCTTTACCTATTGTTTTTGCTTTCCTAAGGCAGCTGGCTGCTGAAACACTGTTATAAAACCAGGTTGCAAACATTTAGTGGTGTTGCCATTTTAAACACGAGGCTCAGCTGTAACAGCTGTGGGGCAAGGTTTTGCTGTTTCAGCTGCTGGATCCCAGAGAAAGGGCAAAAAATGCTGAATAAAAACAAAATATAAAAACACGAATCAACAAGATTGTGGGCTTTGCACTTGATCACCATCCGTCAGTGAGGCCCCAAATTCAGTAAGCACTTCCTTCCATCCATCCATCTTAGGCACTTACACAATCCCATTACCATAGTATCTGAACGCCTCACCTCCTTTTCGATGCATTTACCCTCACAACAGGGCTGAAAGTCCTATTATCCCCATTTAACAGACAGGGAACTGAAGCAAAATGAGGCTAGGGCCATGTCTAACACTAGGAGTGCTTTCCCAGTATACTATACCAGCAAAGCACATCTCATGCGGACACAGCTTGTAACACAAAAGCTGCACTTCTACCAGCAGAGCTTATTCCATATACTCCTGAGTGAAACAAGCTATATCAGTAAAAGTGCAGTTTTGCCAGTATACCTGCATCTACACTGGAGGCTTTTTGCCAGCACAGCTCTGTTGGTCAGGGATTCATACCTCTTCACCCCCGCAACCAACATAACTATGCCAGCAAAGGTCTGTAATACAGATATGGCCTAAGTGACTTACCCCAGGTCACCCAGGAAGTCTTATGGAGCAGTGAATTGAACCGGGGCCCCCTGAGTCCCAGACTACCGCTCTAACCATTGGGCCATCCTTCTTACGTGGGCTGTTGGACTCCTTGAGAAAGGAGTAAAATGCAGTGGTGAGTTCCTTTAGTGTTTATGGGCCAGACCGGGCCATCATTACTGACACTGAGTAGTACCGTACTCCATAAACAGTCCCACTGAAATGCATGGAAGTACTTAAGGAGTAAGGTCGTACTCCATGAGAGCAAGAGCGGCGCAATCCAACCCATGACAAAGTGACTCACCAGTCTGTTTGCTGCCTTGTGGCTGGATGTGGCGTTATTAGGATTTTCCTCACCCTAGACTTGCTGACCCACTGTTCAGGTCTGCTGTTGGCCCTCTCTCTCTTGTGACTTGGCCCTCACTGTCATGTCTCACCCCTTTCAGCATATGTCAGGGTCCAGTCTGATAACAGTCTGGCAGCCTTGTTTCAAGCTCCAACAACACATCCAGGCCCACTAGGCCTTATGACCCTTGTCTGGAGCCTTCCCCAGGCCTTATAGGAAACCCAATCCCTCCCTCCAGCCAGGGCCCCCATAGCACATGGCTAAAGTCTACATGTTCCAACCTCCTTTTCTGTCCCTGGGCTTCTTCCTGTGGCAGCCTGCCTCTACACCTTCTTCCCTAGCTCCCAGAGGAACATTTACAAAAGAAAGAACACAAAAATAGTCCAATGTGCCCTGGCCTCCCTCCTTTCAGGAGATCCCTGGAAAGCTGTACCTGACTCAGCATCCTCAGGGCTACAGCGCAGCGTTCACAGGAAGCCTCTGCTAGCTGTGTCCTCTGCAGTGCTCCTTCCTCAGGGCTAGTGGGGAGAGGTCTGTCCATCTCTCCGGGCTGGGCTTCTCCCCCAAGATTGGCATACCTTGCAGGTGCAAAGGTGGGGTGAGGCTGCCTGAGCCCAAAGCTGCTCTTTACCTCTTTTTGCCTGGTGTGGGGTTGGTACATCCTGTGACATGGCCTTATGTATTAGTACTTCTCTCTAAAAGAATTTGCTACCATAGCTCACAAAGTAATTTTCTCAGGAGATAAGTCTCCTACCATGAATAAAAGCCTATTCTTCTTTTCTTTTTAGGGCCAGATTCTGATCTTAAGTACACAGCACAGATCCTGTAAAACCAGCTACTGTGCATGTGTACATAAAGGCAGCTGATCTTACCAGATAGCTCAAGATTTTGCAACACCGGTTTGTGTTGTGAAACACAGACAAATCAACCAGCAGGCAATAGCACCTGAGAAAGCCCTGATCTCTAACAACAGGGCTGAAGTACTATTCCAGTAGCCAAACTCAACCAGTCGGCACGCTCATTGAGACTCCCGGTGACACAAGGAGCTGCAGCAACCACATTCCTTTTTTCCCAACCTAGCATGTGAATGGTCTCTATCAAGTTGGGGGCTCCTGATCAACGCCATATTATGAGTGCTATAAGTACATGCAATGCTGTACAATGTGTGAACTGCAACAAACAAAAAACAGTCTCTGACCCACAGGGCTTAATCTGAGGGTGGGATTTTTGAAAGCACTCAGCACTGGCCTACCTCTGCTCCCATCAAATCTATGTTAAAATTCCCATTGACATCAGTGGGATCAGAGTTAGGCCAATGCTGAGGGTTTGTTTGTTTTTTAAAATCTCATCCTAACAGCCCAAGTGAGTGCAATACCAACAGTTTGGAATGGTGTTTTGTTGCTTTATGGAACAGGTGGGTTCCTAGAGCTGTATGAAGACTGAAAGGAACGGAACTTGGCATATATTAAACGGGAGGCTGTAAGAGTGGTCTGAAGGAATGTATGAAAGTTGGGGAGGAGTGAAGTAGTTGCATTGCACTAACACAGCTGTTGTCCCCAGGGCCTGCTACTCCTTGCTCAACATTTTATCCAGTTGATGCTTTTTCAAGCTCCCATTTTGGACCAAGAAAAGGAGTACTAGTGGCACCTTAGAGACTAACCAATTTATCTGAGCATAAGCTTTCGTGAGCTACAGCTCACTTCATCGAATGCATCCGATGAAGTGAGCTGCAGCTCACGAAAGCTTATGCTCAGATAAATTGGTTAGTCTCTAAGGTGCCACAAGTACTCCTTTTCTTTTTGCGAATACAGACTAACATGGCTGCTACTCTGAAACCTGCCATTTTGGACCAGCGACTTTGGCAGAACAGGTTCCCTTCATCAGAGTGCTCATCCCTACCAAGTGATAACTGTCATAATGGACTGGAACAGTTACAGGTTTCCCTAACAGCACATCATCTTTCAGGCAGCCCGTTTTAAGAGTGTGATGGAGGCAGGATAGAGGCAAGGTACATAGTTTCCACCCTGATAATCCCAGATAAGGAGTAGGGAGATTTATAAATGTCTCACAAATGAAGGACCAAGGAATTGTTTTCAACCAAGAAACCAAAAGGCGTAGGAGATGTCCAATGGACTCCTTGGGGTTGGAGAAGGACTGAGCCAACTACTGCAAATCCATGACAGTCTCTTAAATATGTCCTCCAGTATTTTATCCACTGAATCTCAAGACGCCATTATCCTCTGCTGGGACTCTTTCTTTTGGTGAGAAAAGAAAAGGAGGCAGCTACACAAGGTTCTAAGAAAAATGTAGGGGGCTTTTTACCATTTATAGTTTAAAGGAAAAGTCTATGAACAAACCCCATATTTGTGGGACCTTCCATTCCAAATTAACTGTGCACTGAAGTGAAACTGGAATAGGATCCCCCATGTGCTTCCTCATTTTGAGATCACCTCGGAATCCAGATCCTCACACACACACACACAATAGGGAGATTTAAAGTGAAGTGAAGTGAATCAAGGTAATCAGAGCTGAATAGTTTGCCCAATCCATTAGTGCCTGACTGTGCATTCTCAGCTTAAGGAAGAGGAGGTTCCCCCTTCCTGCTCTTAGAAGAGGGATGGATTTTATCTGGGTTTATTCCTATGCTTTCCTCTGTTTTTGTACCTTCTGGAAGAGAGAGACACAGGAGATAAAGGCAGTGGCCAGGGTCCATGTTCTGAATTCTCCTCTGGAGGTGACATAGATGGAAGAAGTGGTAGGGAGTAGAGGAAGTGCATGAACACAGCCTTTTCTGCGCAGAGCAGGTGACACAGAGGCACAGAACTGCTACATAACTGGGGCATAGTGGCCTCTTAGGTGAAATTCTCAAGTTACAAAGTATGACTGTGCTGATACAATGCCTGTAAGAAACAGTTCAAGTTTCTTAAGGTCAGGCTGACGTACCTGAGAACGGAGGAGTCACGGAAGTTCCTGAGTGAAGAGAGAAAGGGTCTGGTATGACAAATCTTAAGTCCCTTGGAGAAATCTCCAGACAAAAAGGTGTTCAAGAGACTCTTCAGAGGAGGGGAGATCACCTGCTTTGGAGCAAGGACCGAGCAATCTCTCATCCAGGGCCAGCCATTTCACATGTAGTTTCCTGCACAGCTCTGTTGGTCATGCATTTCTGCCTTTCCAGATAGGCTTGCCTACCATTTTGGAGTGAGAAAGCTTAACGTGCCGTTAGCCAGCCTCAATCGTCTAGCCCGAGCTGCAGTGGTGGCCTTCCAAGGCGTGTGAGCAGGCACAACCGAGCCACATTCACCCTATAAACAACTGAGGGCAGAGAGGGTCATTTTCTAAATGTTTGTACAGTGCCTAGCACAAAGGGGCCCCAACCTGGCTGGCCTCTAGGCATCTCTGTCATACAAATCTTAAGTAATAATCATCCTCAGGTGGATGTGCATTATGTCTGCAGCCACCTATGAGGACGGGGGAGGGTGGGAGGAAGGAAACAGAGAGAAGGTTAGCTACTAATCCCACCAAGCCCCATTACCCCCATGTTTTCCAGTTACTTAGAGAAAGGGCAGCTAGCGAATAAGCTCACAAAAGCAGCATACTAGAGACATAGACTATGCTCCTGTCTTGGACAGAGCGAGAGCTTTGCTGCTTAGGGAAAATATCTTCATTGGGACTACAGCTGACTGGTCCTCTAGAAAATGCTTTCCGTGTGGCAACTCCAGATCGACTGGCAAGGAAATAAATGTTACTGAAAAATAAATTATTTGGATTTTTTGTGGAAACATTTTAAATGTCGAAAAATAACACTACTTTCATACTGAAAGTAACTCAAGCATGTAGAAAATATATTACATCAACTCTAATAAGAAATCTAATCCTGTAATGTTTTCAGGATCACACTTTGTTCAGACACTCATTTGAATTACTATCAAGCTATTTTTAAATAAATCTCTTCTACTAAAGAAAATATCAATAAATCAAAATTATTTTTTAAACTAACGAATTTCCTCTTTTTACAAAGCAATTTGTTAGGTAATGGAAAGGTTTCCAAGGTAGCTTACACTTTCAAATTACAGACATCAATAATTGTTAAAACTGAAAGAGGACAAACAAACCTAACAACGTTTGAATTAAAAAAAAAAAATTCTGCTTAAAAGATAAACAACTTATTTTTTCTTAAAGAAAAAAATATGTATGCACACCTGCTGTTCTCCTATCAATTTGAGCAGGAAACCATTTCACCACTGCATCATAAGTAGAAGAAAAGTACTTATTAAAACATTAATCACAGTCCATTATATTCTGACTCACTGCCAAAAGTTCCCATTACATCACTGAAAATATCTATTAACCAAAACCTGATTCTGACAAGTTACAGAAGCGTAGTGTTTAGCCTTTAGTAATGTAAAAGTCTGTTTTAAAAGAACAGTTACACAATTGATTTTGCAGTTGCAAGCAAGTATAATTAATTGTTTTTCTGACATTTATTACTGCAAGGGGGTTGATTTAACTGGTGTTTCTACTGTAAAATTATTCAAAAATTATTTCAAACTTCACTCACCTTTATTAAACACATTTATTGTGACGGTATTAAATACCCAGGGATGGCTAAACAATTTTAAAATGTGCTGGATATACTACTACTATGTAAAAAACTGTATTGTCTTGTGTAAATATGGGCCTTATTTAGAACTATGTCTCACAGGAAATTATGCCAAATGAAAACCATCCCCCCTTTTCCACTCCCACTGCATAGGATTTATGATTTTACATTTAAAACCATTTAGGTAAAGAAACAAAAACATGGTAGCATTACCTTCAAGCTTGAGCAATAGCTAATCTGTGAAGTCGGAGTATGTTCAAGTCATTATTTCATTATTAGAAACACAGCCTGACTGGAGTATTTTGATTCTGAAGCCAGGAAAACCAACATCAATATTTTTTGCAAGCCCAAATCTTCACTATGGGTTTATGTAAAGTATCTTAAAAATATTATTGCCTTAGTTTTAAAAATAGAAGCCTAAAATGACTTTCTATGACCTCCATGATTTCTGCAGTGGCCAGTGTGGCTGATCCCAGGGCCGCCCAAACAGCTGGCCCTTGCCCTGGGGACCAGCCGCTGCTTGGGGGGCCCGGGGCCCAGCTGTGCCAGCCGCTGCTTAGCAGTTGGTGTGGCTGGCTCCGGGGACCGTCCGGAGCAGCACCTCGGGCACGGCTGGAGCAACCCCGGGGACAGCTGGAGCAGCCCCTGCTCGGCGGCCTCAAGCTGCTGGCGCTGGGGACCGCCCAAGCAGGTGCTGGTGGTCCCCGCAGACAGCCCAGGCAGCAGCCAGTGGGGCTAGCCCCAGGGGACCCCCCCAGAATATCAGCACCCCGGGACCCCCACCTAAGATTTAGTCAGAGGTATCTACAGTAAAGGTCCTGGACAGGCCATGCGCCGTGATTTTTTGTTTATTGCCCATGACCTATCCATGACTTTTTCTAAAAATACCCATGACTAAATCATAGTCTTATTTATATATAGGTAGCTAAGCACCCAGCCCTGCAAAGACTTACGAGTCTGCTTCACTTTACATGAGTACTTTCACTTGAAGTCAAAGTCACTGTGCATAAAGTGAAACACACACAAGTCCCTGCAGGATCAGGGCCTAAATAAGCTACCTGTTTTTCCAAAGTTATGAGCCCCTAACAGTTCCCGTAGTGGCCTATATGTTTAGGATGACAAGCCCTAGAGACCAATCCTTATGAGATACCATTAATTTACACAAATATTTACTCTGATTCTGCAAATACTGATGCAGGAGATTCATAAATTAAACATGTGGGCTTCCATGTCTCAGGATCAGTTTTTTTAATTAAATTTTTATGATTAATAAAGGTATCTAGAATACATAATGCCAACAAAACACCTCATTCCTTTATGTCTGTTTTCCTTCCCTTTAGACATATCTGGAAATCCAAAACTTAAAGCAAGTGTGTTCACGCTAATAATCACGTTGCCATTCCTTGGAAAAATTAAAGTTTCTGAAAGGTCTTCAATTTTTTCTCCTTTTTAAAAAACAAAAACAAAAACAAATTCATGCTCAGTCACCAAAACAGCTCTACACATTCACCTGGCCACTTCCAGACCCTCCCTTTCCAAAGTCCCTCCCCCACAGTCCAATTTTAGTTTTTAAGTAAGAATGTACTATAAGCCTGATCCTCAAAAATCACTCCATTGACTTCAAAAAGAGGATCATATTTATTATTTATACAGCACCATACATGAGCTTTACTGACATATGAACAACATAATCCATGACCTGCTTAGCTTGCAATCTAGGGCCTCGACCTGCAAACTTGCATCAACAAGAGTACTTTTACACAACCTGAGGCCAAGGGACTTCTTACACTCGGGTGACCAGATGTCCCGATTTTATAGGGGCAGTCTCAATTTTTGGGTCTTTTTCTTATATAGGCTCCTATTACATCCCGCAACCCCCCCCCCCCCCCCCAATCCCTGTCCTGATTTTTCACACTTGCTGTCTGGTCACCCTATCTTACACTTATATGTATTTGCAGGGTAGGAGACTATATTTCTACAATATTTTTCTCTTTTCATCCTTTGGGTGAGGGCAGAATGATGAGAATACAGTTGTTCTGGGATTTAAGGTGAATGGCATTCTTCTTTGATATGAATTACTCGCTACTTCCTAGCACCATACCTTCTTGGCTTGGAAGACGCAGCGTTTGGATTCTGCAGACACCGCTCCCAGCTTTGAAACATTCCTGACTGAGATGATCGCTGCAAAGAATATTATCTACCAACAATAAAGGTGTTAGGAAAAATGACTGACTGCGACCAAAGCAATTATAAGTAGCCTGTAAAGCTCAATTAAGGCTCCAAGTGACATTCTTTCTAGGAAGAGACTATTTCAGGAAGCATGCTGCCCAAGAGCGGGCCAGCAAAGCCACTGCAATCTCTTGGTCCATTTCATATTTTGGGAACAAGTCCCATTTGGAAGGCTGTGGTCTCTGCCACTACTGCATCTATTTCTGGAATCCAGGCCAAGGAGTTGCACTGCTTCTGCGATTTTGAAGAACTCACTACTTCTCTGTTAAGGTACCTTCATTTCGCTGGCTGCTCCGATTCCGATTTGATCACTTTCTCTACAGTTACATTAATAAAAGCCAAGACTGGGTTTCTGCTCCAAAGACAATAAATATACTGTCGTTGGGGCTGCTGGAGTCTTGTTTAGAAGCGTCACCAGATCTTTGTTTCATAGTGAAAAGGATGTGGGGAAGTCTTTCCTATCCGTTCACCTCCAGGGTTTCTGAATCTGGATCCAATACTTCCCCTTCTTCCAGGAGTGAAGTCTCAGAGTCTGAGAATACCTCATCTGTTTCTTGGACCTCGTCACTGTATTTTTGCAACTTCCTAGATTTCTCGCATGACCTGGAGAGGGAGGAACTGGGTCATTCAGAACAGGATGCTCTTTCCCTTCAGCTTTTTAGTTAATTCTTTAGCACTGGATATGGCTGAAATTGCCAAGCAAACCCCTACGGAAATGCTGGTAGTGTCTAGGCTGGATGAGAGGGCATACTGCCTGGACAGGCCGGGTGGGGAGGGCCACACACTTCTGTGAACATCCATCTAAGTACCTCTTGTGGTCTGTTGGGGAGGCAGGGGAGCTCCAACGTTCTGAGCAGGAGCAAGAGGAGGTAGTTCTCCTGTGGTACTTGGTATGGTGTTGGGCTGTGCCTACTCATGCTCTGAAGGACCGTTATCAGACTGACTCAGTTCCTTACTCTCCTTATGGCCTGATGCCACTGTAATGCTGATACTACTGGGCTTGCATAGCATTATTTGTGGCTGTGTGCCAGAAACAACAACGGAAGCTGGAGAAGGAGCTTCTGAAGACATTTGGACTCTCCGGTTCCTGGGGGAAGGGGGGGGAAAGTGGGCAGGGGCGGCTGCTGTTCCATATGGAACACAATCAGGAATTTGCCCTAGCCATCATCTTGATACCAGCTGTACAATTCCCAATGCAGAGGCATGCTGCATTGTGGGGAAACAGGAGAGACAGAATTAAGAAGGGCAAGGCAAGGGGGAGAGAAAGGGAGATTGAAAAGGTGCTAGGCATCCTCCAAAATTCCATGAAAAGGCAGAAAGTTATGGAAGCTTTAAAACTGCATGCACAGGTCCCACAAAAGCAAGATCTTCTGACCAGGAAATCAAGGAGCGGGCTCCCCACCCAGTCCCGATACTGAGCAGGAACTACCCCAGGTAATGATCCCTCGGGTATTTCAAAATGGAGGGTGGAGGGAGAACTTTGGTTTTGGAGGGAGACAGAGAGATCTGGGAGAACTCAGTACGTAGGACCCTAAACCATCTTAATGCTAATATGAGTGAGCCCCTTAGAGCCAGGTTCTCTATCACACAGGTGGCACACAACCCCTGAAGAGACATCCCCACCTGCTCCGCACAGCACAACTGCACTGCTGAAGGGGAAGCACTGACACCTGTGAAGACAAGAGAAGGATTTGCCCCTTAGTGATTCCAGTAACAAAGCCAAAATATGAATCATGGCTTTTTGAAGCCAGCTTAATATTTATCGCTATTTACCATTTTAATTCTTTAGTGCAGTTTACTCAACACTCCTCTGCTCTCAAAGGTAGGTGCTGAATTTTTATTTATATATAAATACACACAAGCATTTAATAAACATCATGATTTAGTATTCTGCAAGCTCACACTACAAAAGACTGTTCTGGAATAAATGGTATAATTACATTTCCTACAGTGACCTTGTAATCTCTTGAGTATTTACTCTAGACTAAACAGCCTTATTCAGCTGCCCTGTGTCTGATTGTCGATGAAAGAAGCTTGTTTGACAACTGCTTCAAGCAGAAACATATTTTTTCCATGATTGCATAAAAAAGGTAAAAAAATAACATCACCAGACTAGTATTCCAAGCACAGAGGTTCATGTTAGATCGATGAGTTAATTCTGAAGCCAAACGCCAACAAAAACAATTACTATGGACATTCTGCTGTCATGACCAGCTTTTGAGGTTAATTTAGTGGTACATATACAACTGCAGCCAACTTTAAGTATAAGTAACTACATGGTGTATGCAGGCTTCCCTTCTTGTTTCTTCATACATTTTCCATTTTCTTTGCTTTTATAACTCTCCCGAGACCCTTTACAGTTACAGAACCCACACTATACCCACAGGTGGGCAGGCAGGAAGTAAAACTCTGTTTCAAAAGCAGTCCACTATTAATATATTCAATTTCTAATGACCTTGACAGAAGAGCTCCATGCAAAACACCATGTACTACAGGGTGTCATTTGAAATGTTCATATGATATTTTTGCCAAAAAGTCGATTTCTTAAACAGTAAGACTTCAGACACACTACAGGCTGATTTCCATTCAGTTGAAAAAAGACAGTGCTTATCTGCCTCTCCTGTATAAACCCTCAGCATTCCAAACCCTTATAACAAAACCTGCAGGATTTCAAATAGTATGTTAAAGCAATATAAACCAGCTCCTAAATCAGCTCAAAATTAACATTGTTTATGAATTGTTATACCCTCCCTTTCCGTTTGATTCTGAAGGAAATGCACTAGTTATTCTATTGCATATCCAATATATAAAATATAGTGTGTTTTCTTCACAAGTCTTTATTCAAAGCTGCTCACTGCAAAGTGCGTACAAGTTTTTTTTTTTTTTTTAAAGTGTGGATACACTGCATAGAAAGGTGTCCAGATACTGTTATGTCCCTCAAAGCATAAATACTCCACCTCCTACCTGCCAATTCTCATATATCAGCAGCCAGATTCAAAGCTTAATGAAGTCAATCAGAATCTTTCCAATTACTTCAAAGAATTTTGATAAGGCCCTAGGACAGGAAACTTGTTGGAAATCAGAATGTGTGCCCTGCTAGCCAACAGAATTCCTATAAGAATAAAGGGACAGCAACTGCGAAGTATTCGTTTCAAATCAGACCTTCTTTACCATTACTCAATCTTTCGGCTCTCTGATGACTGAGCTGGCTAAGAAACTATATTTATTCTATTCAGAGGAAGCAGAATGAACTTAGTGTTCAGAATCAATGGGCCAAAACAGATCAACTTGAAAAGACCTACACATTAGAGCTTTTCTCCCTTTGTAAGGCTCAAAAAATATCTGTATCCCCCTGTCAGAAGACAGCTGACGTGAAAAATCACCTGTTACAATTTTTGGAATTCAGAGGCCCTGGTACTCCTTCCAATCAATTCTCAGTTATTTTATTGGAAATTAATGCAGAGACTCAGGTTAAGCAGTTATCAGCAACTGACCTGACTGAGAAGCAGACTAACAAGGATTTAAAAACAGCTCAAAGACTAAGACATTACTAAAGCCTCTTTAAAAATCACTCTGATTGACAGCTAAGAAATTATACTAGTCATTTCAAAACAAAAGTTCCAGAACACTACATATGTTTCAAATTATGCTACAACACTGCACAACAAAGAAACACGCCCATGTTTTCTACATGAAATAAAGGTTAAAAATGAAAAGCTACCAAAGTTGTAACAGAGCTGAAATCTAGCCTTGTCATCATTGGATATTTGAAATAATTGAACTGTTCTGAACTAGGGGGGGAAAAAAAAAAAAAAAAAAAACACGGACTCAACCCCATTGTTACACTTACAAAAAAGGTCCAAATCTACTTGCTTTACTATTGTGAGAAATCCCACAGAAGCCCAATCCTGTTTCAATACTTATTGTTTGCTCTTGAAACGTCATTTTATGTTTATCATTTAAAAGTCCTAACGAGGGAATATCGGTCACAATGGCAGTTCACCTACAAAAAAAAAAAGGGAAAGGCCTGACTTGACCGCTGCTTTGAATAATGTGGTTATATTTGAAAACAAATGGCTAGATAAAGGGAAATCATATTTTTCTCAAAACAGATTAAAATCTTGAATCTACTGTCAGCTTAATTTTCCACAATTCACATATATTTACCCAGGATGCTGCTCGAGACACTTTTAGGGGGGGGGGAAAAAATGATAATTTCCATTGCATAGACAATGTTACGTGGGAAAATATAGACATTATGATATTTTTAAACTCACAAGGCCTGAATCTCATTTACACAACAGTCCCAGTACAGCACTCGGGCAATGTAACGAGGCCTTAAAGTAGGTGCAAATGGAATAAAACAAAACATCGTTGTAATTTCAGGCCTCTTCACTCTGTCAGAGGTGGTGTAAAGTGTAAATGAGAATCAAGCACACCAGGGATGATGTTTTTAAATTACAAGGCATGAAGTTCCAATTTGTCTCAAGATTTCGAATAATAAGAGCAGATTTTCAAGTTACAGAAATGGACAGCAGTCAGTAGCATGCAGCACTTCCACTGCTGTATTTAGTGTGAGAACATAATGCAGCAAATCCTGCCAGCTTTAGGTGCACCAAACTGTCCTGATGTCCTTAAAGGACATCAGAGGGACCAAAAAAGGATATAGTTTTGATCCTTAGGGTTTTTTTGACTCAAGTTTACATAATAGCAAAGCTATTAGCACTCTCAGTCAGTGGTATTACTGACATGAGTAAGGGAAGATGATTAAGTCAGTTCCCAGTTTTCGTTTTACTCTTTCAATCTCGACATATTTGCAAGTTATTTTGTAAAATTTCTCTTGATTTATAGGTATGAAAAATCCTGCATATTCCAGGTACCAGGACCCTCAGGCATAAATTCAAAGTACAATCACAAAAACACCCAGCGTCTTCCCCCCACTTCAAAACCAAAAAATAACCAACCAGAAAGAAAATTGTATTTTAACATCTCCACCTTGAAAGCCTATGTAAATCAATGGGCCCTGCAATATTATACAGATGTCAGCGCATCTGGACTATTTTGGACCAAAGAGCGAAAGTTCCCAAGTCCCAAAGGTGTCTCACACAGAACACCATGCTAGCAGTTCTCTCTCCTTTAAATCAAGTGATGCCAGCTTGAGTTTCTCTGTTCACCACAGCCATGCCAGTACTGCACAGGTCTCAAGCAGGGAGGTCTCAAGCTATTTAAGGCTCTACAGGTCAAAACTAACACTTTAAACTCCACCCAGAAACCAACAGGCCACCTATGCATATTGCTGAGCACTGGGGTGGATTTCAGATGTAAGTGCATTGCAGTCTTCACGGCAGAGGTGAGAAAGCATAGATCACAGTAGTAAGGTCTGCATCCAAAAGCAGTGATCTCAATCCCCTGGTCAAATGGAGATGAAAGAGACTTTTTGAATACTGCTGCTACATGGTCATCTAACTGCAACTGAAGCTCCAGCAATACCTTCAGATTGCAAACTTGAGTAACAAATGGTGTGCACAAGAACTTATTTCTCGGTTGCTTTTCATAACCTATCGGCTTCACCTCATTATTCCTAATTGAGCTTTAGCAAGCTAGCATTCCTTCACATCTCAATCCCAAACAGACAATGGGTAAGGCACTTGGCAACATGATATGGGGTTAGATAAGTCAGAAATATAGAGTTGGGCTCCATCAATATAATGAAGACATGCACCCAAGACTCTGCACTAACTCTGCCAATGGTCACCTATAAATATTGAATAGACGAGACCACCAGACAGAACTCAGTGAACTCATGAATGGACACTTAGGAAAGATGAGCTGGTGTTGGCCATTCCCCTCTAGGAATGCTCAAAAGGAAGACGTTGAGTCACTCAAGAGCCGTACCACCACCACATGAAGCTGATACATCTAGGAATATCAGCATGGACATTTGATCGTTATCCACTCTATGGACGAGCTCATCTCTGAATGACATCAAAGCATGGCTCAGGGACTGCTCTGATCTATCCATTTAAGGTGCTTATTTGGGTCCCACCACCATAGTATGTGATTGCCTCACAACCTTTAATGTATTATCTATACCCAGAACAACAAGGTTCAAGGTGTTCAGAGGTATTCAGATTTGGCTCACCACAAGTGTCTGTTTAAATTTTAACCGAATGGAAGATTAAGGATCCAGACTATCGTTATCCTGATTACCAGCATCAAGAAATATTTTTTGAGAAAAAGTCCATCGTTACCCTACATGTGAAAGAGTTAAATTTCAGAACCACCAATAGGATTTATGTTCAGTTTTGTTGCTAATCATTTTTACTAGTTTCCCATCTCAGTTACAGACCAGCACCAAACACTCATTTTTATTTTAAAAACACTAAAAACCAGGATTATGAGAAAGGTAGCCTTGCATTGCCAGCAACTGAGATTTCCCAATACTAACCCAACAGAAGAGTAGTCCGGGGACTATCAATCAGCAGTTAGCAATGAGAAACTTTAACTCTCATTGACAAAGTTCAATCCTTGTCTGCATCTTGGCTGGAGCAAATTAGAATAGTAATTGCCACAGAAACACACGTAATTTGGGAATATCATCTATAGTCCAGTGATTCAGGAAGCTATTCTTGAGTCGCACCAGAGGGAAAATTATATGTGTATATATATATATACACACACACACAGCCATTCATGTGTGTTGAAAATCTATTTCTTAATTATTTTCAGGCTTTTAAAGGAGTTGATAGCAAAAAAACACTTATGAAGGGGACAAAACAGAAGGAAAAAAAAAGTTGTAGTACTGAGTTACCCTTTTCCTTTGAGAGCCTGAAAACAAAATTTTCAAAAACTATTTGAACGCTGATTTCTCCATGTGGCTTGCCCATGTTTGAGAAATGGCATGCTCTGCAGAGCTCATCAGTACCCACACAATTTAATTATCTGAAGCCTAGTGAGTAATTGGTATAGGACCATTTAAATGTGAACCACCATTTTTTAGAAAAAAGAAAAGTAACAAGAGTCCTAAAATAAGCTCTGGAGAATTTATCCTCTTTCTTACTCTTCGTGCTAATCACCCATTTGTTCTCAGCGGACTCCAGCGAATTGCAAAAGGAGCAGCCTTCCTTGCTCTGAAGATTGATGCGAGTGTTGTGGAAAAATATGAGGTTAAGACCAGAATATTTGAAGGATCCAGCCTGTTGAGTGCTTTGAAGGTAATAAACAATATCTTAAAATCAATAAAAGATGCTACCAGAATAAATGTAAAGGTTCCACACTAGGTTGACAGAGTATTTGCAAAAATCTTGGTTCCTGAGGTTTGGATAAACTGAATTCTGCACGTTTTGGGGAACTGTCCAGCAAGCAATAAATTGCAGTTTTCAAGCTGCAATATTATTATAGGGACAAGAAATTTTGCTGTAGTCTATGACTAACTACAGTGTTACAAAACTGAGAAATTTGAACGATCAAGTGAAACCTCACTAATTTGCATAGACCAATGAAAATATTCACTTCAGAGGGGGACAAGGAGAGAGAGAGAGAGAGAGAGAGAGAGAGAGATGGAGAAACTGAGAATCTGTGTCCTTTTAAATTTAACCTTTGTAATATGGTTCAAGTTAAAAGGGAGCTAAAAGTCTTCAGCAGGAGCATGTAACACCATTATGCTCAACTCATCTGCCTCATTGAGCCAGCTGTTTGCAGCTGCTTCTAAGGCCAGCCATGGGACCACAACATATTTGTTAAGCATTTATCATCAACAGATGAGCATGAGTTCATGCAAATACAGAAACAAATATATAAAGGAGTAGGGTACTGCATGGTCTAAGGTATTAAAAATACCCAGTGGAATGGGATTTGAGGAGTAACAGCAGGGCACATGCAGGATGGGTATATTTGTTTTTAAGTTACAAAAGGCCTCTAGATTCAATTGGGGAAACTCACAGTTCCCCCACATGTGGCAGATGACATTTGCCAAATCACTCACTCAAACTCTTTCATCACCTGCATTTCGCAGCCAAGTGGGATTGCATTCTTGAGAACCCCCCGACACACACTGCCAGACTACTCCTACCTCTTCATGAGCATCTCTGCTAAGTGGGTCTTGCTGATGGTGCTTCTCCAGAAATTAAGCATGAGCATAAGTATTTGCAAGGCTGGGGCTATTGTATGTAATATTAGCAGCTAGACTGAAGCCATGCAGTACTTAGAGGAGGTTTGCTTTCCAAGAAGCTGAATTCTCCTGGAACAAGCAATCACACACACAGATACTACGGAGATAGCTATTATAGAAAGATTCCAAGATCTCACTGTGCACAGGTTACTCAGGATATATGTTATACATGAAATGCAAATGCCTAGGGGGTTCCCCATAGCAAGACTTATTTTTCCCCCCGAACATTTTCATCTGTAAGAAGGTCCATGGCTGACGGAGCTTCAGAACTCCCCCTGCAGGAGAGGGCCCCACAGCTGTGTTTTGAACAGGTGGTGAATGCTGGCTCCAGCTATGTCTGGGTTGGGATAGCTGACGAATATTTGCTCTGATAAACTTGATATCAGATAATGAAAATGATAGGCATCAGGAATACATGGGAACACAAACAATAAGTGATTCTAGACAAGCTTGAAGGTCTTTCGGCAGCAGTGAGTTTTAGATTGCTTATCCATCAGGGCTGACTGTGTTTTAAAACCTTTTTTGAGGTCCCTATGCCCTCCCAGGATGAGGAGTGTAATTTCTCATCTGAAAACACAACGGCACATGTTGGCAGTGCCCACTGAAGTAAACTGGAATCTTTCCTTGGATTTCAGTGGGCTTTGGATCAGGCCCAAGATGCATACCAAAGGGTCCCTCCCAACTATACTCTCTCATTGGTATTTTGTTTCTTCCCCCCCTGACATCCTGCATTTTCATTGTTCTGCAATGTGTTTTCTAGAAGTAACAAGGGTGCACGACCTTGAAGTCAGCCAGACCCAGCTCAATGACACTATCCATCTGGCTGGTTGTCTACGTGTTCAGCGGGTGTTCAGCTACTAACCTCTTTAGCGGTGAGCAGGCTTGCCTCTATTGTGCTATTCAGTCTCCATTACCTTGGAACACCAGGCTCCTAAGTTCCCTTCCAAACATGGCCACACACTGCAATGCAGCCAAACTGCTGGGCCAGCCCTGCATTATACTTTGACAAAGTTAAGCTCTATGCTTCATTTCTCACAAACATTATTTAACTGTAGATGGCAGTCAGTGAGTAAATCTACCCTTTTCCATGGCAAAAGGCCCAGCTTTGATATTTTTACTGGCTTACTGCTGGGTAAATTATGCCCCGATTTTTTATTTATTTACTCTTTAATACAGTGCAACTGAAAATGAACAGCTACTTCACTACTGCTGCCAACGACAACCTTAAAAACACTAATGCAATCCAGTTTAGCTCTCCATAGATCTATAAAGGCTAGAGGACCAAAAAATTTTAGCTTATCCACCCAAACAAAACGATGGTTGGGCAGGAAGTCTAATATTTCATTAAGATACTTTTAAAAAAAAAATCTATATGCTGCTGGCAAAGTGAAGATGGTAATATTCCCAGATACAATGCCATGAAATGAAGATTAAAGTTCTAATGTGGTACTTACCCTAGCCTTCCTAGAAGTTCAGTCTCTGGAACCTGTGGTCCATAGGTCTCGACTTGCAGTGGCTGATACTCATACAGTGCTTCCTCCAGTTTTTGGATGGGCGCTAATGAAATATGCTGAGTCTGTTGAAAAGCAACAATGAATCTTCAAAATGTGTCATAATTTTTTTGCTGGTTCCTTCATGGAGGTTGGGAGGGGTAAGTTTGCACTTAATGTGATGTTCAGTCCACCTTTAAACAACATATTCTCCATTATATTAGCCATTTCCTGATGGTAATTTTAATTCTTTACAGGACCTACAATATGGAACTAATGTTTTGTTAGCTATAATTCTTTAGAGGGATAAGAGGAAGAGCTTTAGTGAAATCAGTCTTACCACCAAAGATAGTGTAGCTGCTTCCAGACTCTCTGGTGAAATTACGTAAATATTTCACTTATCAGAAATAATATCAAACAAATGCCTCTGAGCAATTGTATTAGATTTTGTAATCAATGATTTCCTGAAAGCCCTAATTAGAAAGGGAAATGACTTTAATTTCTCTCTGCAGGGCTTTCTAAGCTACCATATATAATGGCTCTCGTGATAGACTTTTTACAACAGAACACAATTAATTCATTCAGCAAACTCCTATTTGTTCTGTAACTAAAATATAGAAACACGCAAATATAAAATTTTAATTCCAGATGGTACTTTTTCAAGGCCTTCAGACCACAGAGACACAAACAGCTAGAATTCCTTTTAAAGCTCCTATCACTCCAAACTCTCAAAACAGGAGATTTGGGGTTTGAAAGGAGAGTCAAAGAAAGGAGAGTCAAAGAAAGAGATAGAGCCTAGTTAACAGATGTTGCTGTGTGACATTCGCCACGGATTTGTTTCAATTTTCTACTTTATTCTATGGTGCTGACAAAATTACCAACAGCAGAACAGAGGAGAACACTACGATACCCCAAGACAATCTGAGTACCCATTAGGAAAACGGTAGCAGTGTATGTGTGCTCACTTTAAGACAAAAGTGTTGAATCTTTACATAGGGTTAGGCTGTGCGACTCCCACTGGCGAACGCTTACTCAATTCAGTGGATTCAAAGGCACTACTCATGTAAGTAGCTACTCACCAATGGGCACAAGGGGCTCACAGCCTGGCCCATCATGTTAAAGTTAACTGAGGAAGGCGTGGAGGATGTCACACGTGCGTGTCGTCCAGGTACAATGGCCTCCCTGAATTACAAGCTTAGAAGGCTTCGCTCAAACATACAGAAGGCAGATAAGACAACTGAGGACCAGCTGGTCAGGAGAAATACTATCAGTGATACAGAAAACTAGTCAGAGCCAGGGGCCTTCCAGTTTGGTTGAGATCTCAATGGAGGTGAAATTTTCTACTGCAAATGGATTTTATGCATGTGATGAGAATGGATCATTTCAATTTCCTTCTCTCTGCACTGCACAGATGCATAGGGGCATTGCTAAGGTGACAGCTTGCATAGTTCAGGCACTTTAAAGGAGAATTTACCATGAGAAATAAAAGTTCTGAAGTTAGACACTATTCAATCTAGCTTTCATACTGTTATTTCTATGCCAAAAACACCAATGTTAAAACTGAGCAACCAGTCACTCAAAGAAATCAGGAAATGCAAAAGTAAGGTTGAAACTTTAACTGTACCCCACAATATTTTAAGGCATATACAGTGTCTCAATATCATCTGAAGTTGTCAATTAATACAACACATTCAAGTGTTCATCACTTTTATATATTATAAAAAATTGCTCTCATCGTGTGACACCCATTATGGACTCTGCACTTGGAAACCTTTAGGTTTAAAAATTCAACTCCCCTCCTAGCTGTGCTGTTCAGTCACTAGATATTCGACTACTTCAGCTGTATACACTGCGGGTTTCCCACCAGCAGCTTGGAATAGCCTTTCCCTTTGCCAGTCAGGCACCATCAGAACAGTTACAGCCTCCAAAATGTGAAAGGCCTGAAATTATAGAAAAAGCTTTTGTGGCCAGGCTACTGACTGCCCCCCAGGTAGTTCTGAAATTTTTAGAAAACAAAAACACTGAATTTTTAAACTTACCATTGTCTCTGCATTTGTTTTGCTGTGATTAACCAGGCTGTGTGCAGGGAGCTTCTGTGGACTGAAACATCTCTGTCACAATATACTCAGAGTAGCAACCGTGTTAGTCTGTATCCGCAAAAAGAACAGGAGTACTTGTGGCACCTTAGAGGCTAACAAATTTATTAGAGCACAAGCTTTCGTGAGCTACAGCTCACTTCATCAGACTGCGTACATCCGATGAAGTGAGCTGTAGCTCACGAAAGCTTGTGCTCTAATAAATTTGTTAGTCTCTAAGGTGCCACAAGTACTCCTGTTCTTTTAACAATATACTGAATTTCCGAACGGAAAAGTAATATTTTATGCCCTTGAAACTTCCACACGGATTTTTTCTGTGTTCCTTATTTGAGACAATAATCCTGTGACTTGTCCTATTCCAGGCCCCTCAACCAGCTGCAGTATTGCCATAGCTCACCCACAGCGCAGCACAAACCTGAAACATACCTCTGTGGACTATTCCAAGAGGAAGTGTTTTCGTAATCACCTTATGGTTGACGTTTGGAGAGGGCCAACAACCGGGTCTAGTACCAGAAACAGGGGACTTACAGCTAAAGAAAAGCCCTGGCAAGAGGCAACAGGAAAGCTGAGGCTGGCCGTACAGCTTGAGGACAGGGTTTCAGCACAGGAGCAGACACTTGGCTTTGCAGTTCTGGGAACAGGAACGATGGCTAATGAAGGAGACAGAGCTCAGCAGAGAGCTGTTTGAGTGGCTGATTTCAATCATGGCTTCAAGAGTACCAGCTCCTGCTGCCTCTCCCACACCATGGCCTATGTCCCCTGTGCCATACCCTGGGATGTAGTGAAACAGCTTGGAAAATTCCATGGCTGGGTGGCCCATGCAATCAGGCCCAATGAGCAGCTGGGGAACTTAGCCCCAAGCAGTCCTCCCTCTTGACCCTCTGGCCTGTGGATACTTCCACCCTCCCTCCCCAGGCATCAGATGCGCGGAAAATGGGGGTAGAAGGGAAAGGGGAATGCGGGGCAGGGGTCTGTGTTGTGTAGATGGTTTCACTGTTCGCACTTGTTCATGCACTTTTTGTTTTGTTTTGGAAAAGTTCTGTTGTAACTGGCATTTTGGTGTAATGATAGCAGCTGGCCTGCCTGGCAATGAGAGGATGTTGTACTCTTTTAAAACATGTTTATAAATAAAGCTTTTTTAGGTCATCAAGAAAGTTTACTGCTATCACTGCATCTCATCATACAATCTGTATTTGAAACAATAAAGGTTAACACATGATCAGGAGCAACTAGGAATTAGTAAGCAAACACTAATCCTCTATACAGTTAGATAGAGACATCCACACTTCAATCAATCACTTCCTTATATGAATCCATACCGGGAATCATTCCCCACCCCCCATTTCATAAACTGTCATGCCATTCATAGATGCACTGCATGTCAATCAAGCCCCCAGCCCAACCCAAGCACTGAACCTCCACAAATCAATTAACCCCATCCCTCCACAAGCACATTCATAGAGGTGATACTCCCCCTCTTCCACTGGGCCATGCAAGTCCATAATGTGAGAACACAAAGCATCCTTGACTTCTGTTGCCTGGGTGCAACCAGCTCCAGCTGGCGTGGGTGCACTTTCTGGCTGAGGGAACCAATCCAGCAGCCCTTGTCTGTCATAGGTCCATTCATGGGGAAACAGCTCATCTCAGGCTTCACAAAGATTGCAAAGAGCACAGCATAGCCACAATAATGCAGACAGCATTAACACCACTGGCATCCAAACAGCTCTGTAACCATCTCCAGCATGATTTCAATCTGCCAAAAGTACATTCAACCACCATTCTACACCTGTTCAGAGTGTAATTAAACCATCTTTTGCCAGGGCCTCTGAAATCAGGGCACAGTTTTGTAAGCCAGGGCAAAAGGGGGTATGCGGGCTCCTCCAGAACAACAGTGGGGACAGTAACAACACTTATTACAGTATCATTTGGTGGCAACAGTGTCCTAGCCTGTCCATTAGCGTAGACTCCTAAGCAATGAAAAGCCCTGGCATCATTAACTTTCCCAGTGCAGCCCACATTGGCATTCACAACTTGACCTGTGGTCCCTGTCAAAGGGCAAGTGTAAGCAGATTTCGGGTTAGCAGAAGGGAGTATGGATATGGTTGTTTTGACTCGGGTCTGCATGTTGAAGTGTGGACATCAGAGCCCCAGGTTCAAGCCTGGGTTAGAAAATTCTTAACGTAGAGTTAACAATCAGTGTAGATGCTCAAGCCCCAGGTTCTCTAACCCAGGGTCAACTGACTCGAGTCCCACTAACCATGGGCTTACGTTGCCATGTAGACATACCCCAATGGCCAGCTCAGATTGCAAGGCAGAGGCTGGGGCCACATCTCTGGAGGGGGTTTTTGCAATTACCTGGAGGGGGTTTTTGTTAAGGTTGCCACTGGTGCATTCCCAACACTAGCCTAATGCTAATTGCACTGGGATTGGCTAATGGAGGTGCGGGACCAAACAGAAAAGAGCAGTGCTAGGCTGAGTCAGGCTTCCTCCTCCTCCTCCACCCACTGTGCTGCTGCAAAAGCCCATCCTCCATCCTCCTTTTTGTCTTCGCTGTAATTGGCAGCATAGGGTATCTGTGTTTCATCAGGCTTGGTCTATGGAGTTTCACAGGTTTTAGAGGCAAGAAGAAGGAACCATTACGATCATCTAGTGTAACCTCCTGCGTCACAGAGGCCACAGAACTTCAACAAGGGATTCTTGGATGAAGCCCCGTAACGTGCAGTTGAGCTAGCGCCTATCTTTCAAAAAAAAAGATCTGCCCTAGATTCAGAGACTTGGTAAAGTACTTGCTACCTCCCTAGGTCAGTTGTTCCAATGGTTAATTATCCTCACCATTAAAAAAACTGTACCTCGTTTCCCATTTGAGTCTGTCAGGCTTCAGCTTCCAACCACTGGCTCCTGTTACGTTTCTCTCTGCTATACACTTTGGATTAGGGTGTGGGGTGGTTTGGTCCCAGCCACTGGGGGCCAGCAGGCACCTCTGCACATGAAGGTAACTGGATGGGTTTGCATTGTGCAAGTACATCTAGACATTGAGGCAGCTGCACAACACAGTTCATTTGCTTTAGCTTCCCAGGATTACAACTGTAGGTGGTGGGTCTTGGCAGCATGGGATAGACTCCCCTCAGTAACAAGAAAAAAAACCCAGAAGCTGGGTTGGCTGGCGCTCCTGACACACAGATGTTGGGAGTTTGGGTAATGTCCTTTTCCTGCAAAGTGGGTATTAGTCTGCCTTCACTTGGGAACGGGCTAGATTTGCAGGGAGAACCTGGAACACAAAGGAGGGCTAGTGGTTGTCTCATGAATTCATCTGCACGGGGCTGTGGCCACATTCAGGCCTTGAGGCAATATAGGCTCCAATACAGGCAATACAGGACCAGGAATATTTGTGCTTTGAGCATCAATAAGGTATGCTGGGGGAAGGAGCAAAGTAGGAGTTTGGGACAGCTGTGACCTTCTTCCTTTATACTGCTGGTGGGACAAGTTGCATTTAAAACGTATCTTGCCCAATTAAATTAAAAAGTTTAATAAAGTAGCAGAGATTTGGTCAATATCATCTTCATCTGGTCTCCAGCCTGACTGGCCCCTATGCATTCATGTTATCGTCATCATGGCAAATCCCAAAGGAACGTGGCCTTCTTGCAAATCAAGCCCCATGTGGTTCAATCACTGGCAAAGTGCTCAAGGCAGTTTGATTGTATATTCAGTTTATGTTCATCGCTGGCATTCTTGTCGCACCTCCAAAGCTTTTGGTGCCCGTGTGCTCGCCGGCTGTGTAGCAGCATTCCTTGGTGCACACACTTTGGAATTCACTGGTCTTCCATTCTAATAATAGGTCCATACCCAAGAATACACTCATGACAGTGTCTTGCTGACATTGTTCAGTTTGGTGAACTGCTGTAGCTGACGGCAAAGCTGGTCGGGCAAGAAGGAGCACACTCTAGTTGGATTATTAACCCAGATGAAACTAAATCCCTGACCATTACTATCAAACACCCTTCAGACCAGATTACACCCAGCTCAATATTAACCTGTCCGGATGGGACATCAAGTACATGGCAACCGTCAAATATTTGGGCTGGGAGACAGAGCTAGATGATGCTCAAAGGGGGTCGGGGGGAGAAGGAGACACAGCCATTCATCAGAGAGTGTTAAAATGGAAGCCATTATGCAACTTGATAGAGATCACTAGAGGCAAACACTATTACTTAGGGCTTCTACAGTGTATTACAAATGCATAGCACTTTACACTTCTGAGAGGTAGGATTTTTAAATTTACTATACTCCACTTAGAGGACAGGGCCTGCCTTTTTCAGCATTAGGAGGAGTTTACGACTGAGCTAAAACCAGACTGAAGGTAGTGGGCTCCAAGATTTTCTTTTTGCATTGCTTTGTCCTGACACATCTAGAATTTGATTTTGTGGTCATGGGTAAGTGTTTCTAATTCCCCTTGGATGCGGTAATGTTTGTGTACAAGAAGCAGACAGTATCCAAATGGTGAAAGAAATGGCTTCCAAGAACAAAGACAACAGATATTCCTGTCTCCTCTCCCCACCCCCGATCTTCCTGGCATATTCCTTCCGTTCCGTCCCCCCCACCCCCTCAGTTTAATTTAGGCACTGTGGCTGTCCATTATATTTTGGAGTTTATGGCACCACAAAAACATTGTTAATTAGAATCAAGATGCGTGTTTCATCCTCACAACTTGGTTTATGTAAAAGTTTGCACAGCAAGAGATTTGTGTGCAACTGATTAACCTAAAACATACTGTACATGAATAGACAGAGACACAGGATCAGCTACTTTTAAAATTAATGTCTTTTCTTATGATACTTAATAGCAGATTTAACAATCCGATTTACTTTTCGCTACACTAGATACGCTGTTTACTTAATGCATTTCTCTGTTTAGACAATAAAAAAAAAGACTTGTCAGTTTCTCTCTCAAATACACTAGCACAATGCTGCAACATCTGGGTTATAGACACTGCAAAGGGAATATTTCTGTTTGCAAAATGCTTGTTTTTACAAAGCCTAAACTTTTGATGAATGAGACCTAATAATCTCCCTTTGCTGTCATACAAGCAGGGTGACCAGATCTTGGAAACAGAACACCAGTACACCTTCTGTAATATGGCTGGGGAGTGGGCATTTGACAACTACTGAACAAGTTGGTAGTTGCCTATTAGTGTACCAGTGCTGGGGTAGGAGTACTTTAAGAGGATGTGAGCTCAAGATACCCGCACTTCCTATCCCTTGGTCTCCCAGCTTCCTTGTCCCCAAAACTCCACCACATTCCCTAAGCCCTCAGACCCTGCCTGCCCTTCACCATTTCCATCTGCCTACAGCTTACCAAAAAAAATAAAAAAAGAATCAGAGCTGAGGTTAGCAGAAACAGATTTAAAACATAAGGAATTTCTTCACACAACGCCCAGACAACCTGTGGAACTCGTTACCTAGGGATGCTGTGAAGGCCACAAATATAATTGGATTAAAAAAAGAACTTCATTGAGGATAAATCCACCTACGGCAATTAGCCAATATGGTCCAGGATGCAACCCCATGCTCTAGGTGTCCCTAAACCTCTGATTACCAGAAGCTGGGACGGGATGGCAGGGGATGAATCACTTGATTGCCCTGTTCTGTTCATTCCCTCTCAAATATCTGCTACTGGCCACTGTTGGAAGACAGAATACAGGGCTAGATGGACCATTGGTCTGACCCAGTATGGCCATTTTTATATTCTTATCTTTCCACTGCCATGAAGAAGAGAATGAAGGAGGAAGACAATACCAGAGACCAAACAATGGATGCATCTGTAGTGGAGAGAGCAGAGATCGATTATGTTGCAGATATTTCCAGTAGTAGTAGCAGAAACCAGGGTTGCCGGGGTCATTAAAGCTTGTCTCAACAGTGCATATTTTTGCATTAGCACATGGCTGTACTAGATGTAACAGGTTTTTTCACGCTTTAATTTCTATCTGTCCAGGTACGTACTTACTTACATGGCCCCTCTATTACCATATTATCTGAGTGCCTTCCACGTATTTAATAATGGAAATAGTAATCTACAATTCTATGTGCTAGGTCTTCTTTAGTCAGACTGCAGTACTGTTATTTATATGCACACTGGTAGCTGAAAGCCCAGGCTGTTGCATGGGTGTAATTTATAAAAATCACATGAATTTAAAAAAAAGCCAAAAATGGCTCAGAACTTAAAAACTAGACAGTAACAGACCATGAATCCCAGTGATGATTCAACCAGGTGCTATTCTAAACAAAGAGCTCCCAACCATGCTCCTAGCTGTTTCTATCATATCACACTGCCTCTACAGACATAATAGACTTCAGAGTGACAATCCTGGAATTTTATTATATAGATTCCTTTAGCCACGAGGTCACTCCCCTCCAGAACAATCTATCTGGGGTAAGGAGTATGCTGTGTTTGTTGAAAGGAACTTAAGGATATTATAATAAGAATATTATTACTTCTATTACAGCAAGTCCTGGAACCCCAGTCAAGGACGAGAGCCCCACTGTTCTTGGCACCATACAAAGCAATGCAAAAGACAGTCCTTTTTTGATGCATTATCACATAATATTATAATTATCCAAACACTAAGAGGCAAAATTTAAAAAGAATACCAAACTATTGTAGATTTCACTTACTGGCTATCTTTGAGAAGCCATTTTACTTTTAAGTTCATAGAAATATTTAAGTTTGAAAAAGCTGCTTTGATGCAGGAGAATTTCTGATGGAACAATGTTCCTGTAAATGTTTTAGATATTCCACCCTGAACCAAATAGCTAATTTTTGCAGTTTCCTCCCTATCCCCCTCCATCATCATTGACAAGCCCATGTCAACAGGGCTGATATGGCTTTCTGATTCTGATTAACTACTTTGTTTGGCTACAGTAATACACAGGAAAAAGAGTGAACCTGATAGATTTGGAGGGCTTGGTTAATATTATTTTAACCTTTACCCTCCCTGTCTTCCACAGCCTTTTTAAATAAACACGAAAGATGTCAAACTAAAATGCATAATACCATTCCCAGGTTTACAAGTCCTATACCAATGAGGTATTTCCAATAGGACTCAAACATCTGAAACCCACAGCTCTTTTCCACCCACAGCTCTTTTCCACCCACATCCTTTGAATTCAAGAATAAATCTGATTTCTTCACCAAATTATCACAACTTTTAGAGAGAGAGCCCAGCAGCTGCCACGTAAAAGAACCAAGGAACTGATCCAAAGGCTGTCAAAGTCAATGGGACGCTTTCCATTCATTTAACAGGCTTTGGATCAGATCCCAGGTGGCAGTACTGGTTTTAAGGCTCAAGTGGCTCATGTGGAGAGGAGTTCAGACATGTAGAAAATAAAGCTGATCACGTTTGGACATTTACTGAGAAACAATAAAGTAGACTTGAGTTTTGAAATCCAAACAGCTTTAGAAAACACGATTTCACTAGGAATGGCTCTAGTTCTTCCTTAGAGAATTTCCAGCAATATAGGAGAAGATCAACAGTGCCGAAGAGGCTATTAATGAAGATGGTTACATATGTGATTTAGTATGTGCAAACAGGTATCTGGAAAACTAACCACATAGTGACTTAGGCTCAATCACATGCTTGCTTACTTACTTCTGAATTTTCCTTCTGCAATATCCTGACATAAATAATTATCTGACCAGACATTTCTTAAACGCCTGCCAAAAAAGCAACATTTCTCTAATCTCTCAGAAGAAAGCATATGTCCATTTTATAAACTGAAATGTAAAAGTCTTTTGGTTTTGAGCCAGTATCAGGATTTAGTGATTACTCTACAAGAAAAAATTCCAGTCCTTTCTCTCTTCCACCAATACTTCAAATTGCCTGTTTGTTACCATTATCCACAGCCCTGGCCACTGAAACACAGTGGTGATTTTGAGGAAAGCTTGTGGGTGTTTGTTGGATTAAGCCACTCATTCATTTTCATCAGCGATTCCAGGGTTCCGACAAGAGTTGTCAGACTTTCCCTGGAGTCCCCGCTAGTGTGTACTGTGCTATTATCTGAACAAGACAGCATTGTGTCTGAGAAAGAATAAAAACACATTTTATGCCACTTCTCAATAACCAACACACAGGTCATCACTGTATTCTTTACCACTCCGCCCTCCAACTCTCTTAGCTGAGTCTCCCATCTATGGTCTCAGGTCCTAGGATCTGCTTCTTTTCTGTGCAATGATCCCTCCGTATAATGCATCCTATTATATGTGGAACTGACCTGGTCATTGCAGGACCATTGTTCTACTGCCTCTCCTACTCTGGTTTTTGAGGGACAAGCATCTTACCCTAAACTTCACCCCCTTTGATATATTTGAATAGAAGGGTACAGTCTCCTCACCCTTAAACTGGCTGCTAGGAGTTACTATTAGCGCCTTGCAGAAGCGACTGTCACATTTGCAAGCCTCAGGCACCGACTCACACTTCCTTTTTCCTCATTGTGTCCTTACAGGTGTTGAACATTACTTGTTCAGGCTGAAATGCCATTTTTCAGAGATTCATTCGGTCTTCAGTAAAAAACAAAGTCATTTTCAATGTGTTATTCTATTCCCCAATACTACCATGCTTTGTTCGGAATAACAGAGGAAGTAAAATTAAGCAAACTCAGGTTGTGCTTCTACAATCAGATCTACCAGTGTGGACTCCTGATGCCAACGGGAGACACATACATTCCACTGAGGCTACACACAGGCACAGGGATCTGCGTTAGCAATCCAATTGCAAAGTTGAAAGCCTTAATGTAGTAAAATTGAAGTTCTACATTATCTTAATTTGGACAAATGAAAATACCCACGTTAAAGGGCCAAATTTTCAGAGAGGTATCAACCCAACTTGCCTTTACACCTAAACCACCTTGCACGTGGAGTTTTTGCATATAACCATCACAAATTATAGCATTTAGTACACAAAACTCATTTGCAATCAAAGCGCACACACAAATGGAGTTCATGCATGTTAATTTCATCTAGATCTTGCATTTAAAAAAAAATGCAGGTGAACAAATCAGGGCCATGTTTTGAAAATTTTGCCCGAAAGTTCTGATAGCTAAAAAATTTGTACTAATCGAGGGGGGAGGGGAGGAGCTACATGTAATTGTAGTAGACAACATGGAGCCACCCAATACTGCCTATATTCAATGAAATTGGCTTAAGTCTTGGTCCAGATGGACTTATCAGTGTACTTGTTTTGCTACAGTACAACTCTTTGCAGAATACTGTATGCTGACACAACATTTCAATTATAGGACTATGGTATTTAGGATTTCCTGAAGGAAGACGAAATATGCTCCCTACAGCAGAAAGCCTATGCTTATGAATAACACAATGCAAACATTCTGACGTTCATAAACAGCTGTATTATGCTGTCTGTATTTTCCCCCTCCCCCAAATCTCCACAACTGTCATAAAATCATAGAAATGTAGAGCTGGAAGGAAACTCAAGAGATCATCTAATCCATAACCCTGTTCTGAGCCAGCATTAAGTACACCTAGAAATATATACCTCGAAATACTATGAAATATTGCTGTTAAGTTATATACCATATGATGGACAATTTAAAACCCCTCCTTAAAACAAGGAGATGAAATAGAAAACTGAACTTGGTCTTTAAAAGGTTAGACACTCAGTTTGTTTGAAATTAAGAGACCCATAGACATTCCCTGCCCTGTTAAATTTACACTCTGAAGCAAGACAAACTGTAAGTAAAGATACAGAACAATGCCTCAGTAGAGTGATGGTGTAGAGGTTATTAAGGGAGAGAAGAAAAGAGTGGGGGATTCCTGAAACAAATGCATTTTAAGGAGGCATTTGGTGGAGGCAGAGAATGCGTCTGGCAGAAGAAAGGAAATAAACAAGGCAACTGCTATGGTGGATGGGGACAGAATGGAAAAGAACATGCAGCAGAGTGAGAATAGGAGACAAAAGGAGGAGGAAAGTTAAAGGAATGGGAAAAACAAAGGGAGCGAGGGTGAACAGTTAGAAATAGAAGCAGCAATATGGAGTGCAGGCAAAATTAGGCATGTAGGAGGTCTGTGGAATTTAACTCTGAAGCAGTAATTTTCAGGCAGCAACTGACGAAGCATCAGCGCATGTTAACAACAAGCAGTCACTATTAGTAAGATATGCAAGACACCGGTTTTAAAAGAAAATTGAAACCCTTATGCAAAACATTTAACTCCTTGATATAACTCTTCATTATTAGTATAAAAAAGATGGAATGGTTTATAATCTCTGGACTTTCTCATCTTCATGCAAAGAGGAAACAACATTAGCATAAAGTCCATGTAAAAGAGCCAGAGGAATAACTGTCATGGTTGATTTAGGACGAACACACGCACAGTTCACTATCTCCAGAGCAGGTTCAGGATGGGTCAGTGGTAGCACAATCATCCCAACAATACCCTACAAACGGGGATCAATTCTGTTAAGCCAAAAGAACACCCCCCCCCAGGAGTGGGAGGAAGTACTGATTTACTCTTCACACACACACACACACACACCCTTTTTTTTTTTCTGCTGAGGCTGACAATAGAGGTGCTAACTGCTCTGGTGGGGTGGGTTTGTGATGTTCTTCTCCATCTGTCTAGATTTCTGAGCATGCCTAACGTAATTTTTACAAACCAAACACCACAAATCTTACACACAAATATCTCATTTTTAAGGCCCGATCCTGTGGGGCTCTGAATGCCTTCAAATCTATGACAAGTTGAATGCTCACAGCACCAGAAACTCTTTAAAGTGCTGGCTGATCGGCTGAAGCCCCTGGAGGTGGTCCCTCTGTATTAGCAGCATTGAGAGACAAGGTAGGTGACCTAACATCTTTTATTGGACCAACAACTGTGTGGCTCTCTCGCCAACAGAAGCTGGTCCAATAAAAGATATTACCTCACCCACATTGTCCCCCTGATATTCTAGAACAGATACAGCTACAAGTACACTGCATTAGCAGAATTGAGGCACGCTAGTAGGAAACAGCATGGCCTAGGATAGTAACATGGATTCAGTGACACACCTTTCCAGTATACTACAGGTTATTAAAATTATTGTTGTTGCAGGGGGGGTTTCTTAAACACGATGACAAGCATGTAAGGCACTTTACAGAACAAACAGAAAACCATGGTGCCTGCCTGGAAGAGTCTACAATCTAATTTTAAACAGCATGCTGGAGATAACTAAACAAGGGCAAGTATTATAGCGATGCAATCACAAGGTTACTGCATTAAGGCATGTGTGCATCTCGATGGTCCAGTTTGGAAGGGGCTCATTTATTTGTCATGGTGACAGGCTCCTGTTGGAAACCTCTAATTAAAACACTGTATTTAAATCAAATCGCGGTTAGCTTCTAGCAGCCAGTTTAAGGGCGAGAAGACCATACAAAGGGGATAGAGGTAAGTGGCTGAGACCATTTTGAACAGCCATCAACTGCATTAGCTCCCAGCAAGTTAGGGGGAAGCTGCAGTAGTGTCTTCTACCACAGGAGTATGTGGAGAGTAGTGCTTTAGAAATGAAAAAGAAATATCCAGCTACAAGATGGGGAGAAAGTCATCTAAATTCCAGTGTAATCCAAGGTCCCCAATGAAGTTAATAGAACTCTATATGGGGGAAGGAGTCCATTCGCATGTAGTTCATTGCAGGATCAGGGCCTAAACCAAACGCTAGATGCTATAGTTATGTATCTGTTGCTGAGGTATAGAACAAAAGTTGGCTGTAATCTGAGGAAAAGGAAGCCTGAGGATAAAAATTATAAACATTTGTTAGTCAAAAGACTAAACCTATAGGAAGGGTCTCAATTTTTTTTTTGAATTTCAGATGCCATTTCCATACAGGAAAATATGCACTAAGCTCTTCATAGTCAATGCAAATGTTGCCTGGCACTCGGTCAAGGCAGCTGCCATGCTGAGAAATGACCTGAAATACATTGATCATTTGACTTTCCTTCAATCTCATGCTATTAGGCCAATAAAACAAAGTAGAGCTACAACTTAACAAGCTATGTCTAGTATCTTTACACACTTAGCATTACAATTTAATTAGCCTTACTTGTCGGTTTAAGAAAAAAACTCATTTTTTCTTTATTCTGAAACGATTAAGTCCAAATCCCTATACAAGAAGTAGTAAAAATAGCTGGGTTTCTGGTAGCAATAACAAAAATGAGGGCAAGATTAACTCTTACACTTTTATAGCAAACAATCAAAAGCAGATGTTTGAGAATAAAAGTGAGATGTCAAAGTGGTTAAAAAGAGCTTTTCAAAACCAAAGGCAACTGATTAATTTACGGCTTGATCCAACTGTTACTCTAGCCCTTCTCAAAGTTCAATCATGCCCCAAGAAGGGGGAGATCTAGTCTAAAACTTTGGCTCACTACAGGTTGAAGTCAAGGGGACTTAAGTACTTGCTTAAGTGCTTTGATGAACAGCTGCTGCTGAATCAGGGCCCCAGGGAGCAGAAGTTTCACACACTGCATTCCGGAGCAAGACATCAGTTTTCAGTCACACCAGACCTATGCCGTGATAAATCTACAGCCATTTTTACACTCCACAGAGCAGAGCGCTTTTTAAAAGATTATTTATCGATTGATTGTAAAATTAATAGACAGGAAGTTAACTTTTCACATACTTCCAAAATATGGGGAAGAGAATGGCAGTTTTGAAAATGGGATCCATCCTTACATTGTATGGTCACAAACCAGGGTGTTTCCCCAGAGTCCTATCTGAAGGTTCTCCCTCGACATGAAGGGTACATCTCCACCGCATGTTTCTTTTGGCATCGTCTAGAGTACATACCAGTGTAGCCCGCCCCAGCACAGGCATACGGAGCTGTGTAGCTGGAAACACATGGCCTAGGCAAGTAGAGCAAAGGCACGCCTAGTACACATGTGAGTACACACCCTATGCGCCTTTCTACTCACCCAAGCTGTGTCTCCCTTTCCTCCGTTTTACCAGCGTAGTGTCCTGCTGCCTCCATGCTGCCGGAGCCATTCCCCGCCCGAGGGAAAGACTCCTGCAAAGGGGAGGCAGCAGGGAAAGGCTCTACCAGCTCCCTGTTGCTGGAGTCTCTCTCCACCGCAGGAAAAAACTCCAGCTGGGGAAAGGCCCTGGGAGGGGATTTCCCCACTACCTGCTCCCTGCCCTAGGCCTTTTATCCCTGGCAGCAGGGAGTTGCTGAAGCCCTTTCCCTGCTGCTGGAATCTTTCATTGACACATGTAACTACAGACGCTGCAGAGTGAACATAGTGTGCTCTTCATTGCAGCGTCCCGCTACACATATTCTACACAACACTGGTATGGTGTGTCGATCTAGCCAAAGCTGTCCAGATCTCCCTGCCTGCGAGGTAACAGAATTTCTTGTGTATGAAGTGTACATTAAGATATTCATCTCCTGCCTAAAAGTATCACGGGAAAATGATGCACATTATTTTAAATGGAGGGCTCAAACCTTTAAAACCTGTCTTGTGAGCAATCTTTACTCACATGAGCAAACCCATTGAAATCAATGGCATTACTCACTTGTGTACATGTGAGTGAAGTTTTGCAGGTTGAGTTCCTAGCTCTGAATGCAACAGAGGCTCGCCCAAAGTAGTCCACATCACATCCATCTATAAAGGAAACTAGATTGATCACTGGTGCGAAAGGCATTTTGTATTGTGTTAACTGAAAACTGTTTTCTCAGATGTGCATTTCAATAAGCCTTAAACAGGATTACTTTGATGTAAATAATGTAAATTAGGCAAGTTTTGCTTCTGAGCTTCCCACATATAAATAGGGGTTTTCAAGCCTTTCCAGGCTATCTGGCAGGACAACTAAAAAGAACGGTTACCTACCTCTCATAACTGTTGTTCTTCGAGATGTGTTGCTCATGTCCACTCCAAGAAGATGTGCGCGCGCTGCATGCACAGTCGTTGGAAGGTTTTTTCCCTTAGCGGTAGCCGTTGGGTTAGCTGTGGAGCCCCCCCAATCGCATCTTCATGGAGGTGTATATAGGTCCCTGATGACCGACCGCCTCTTCAGTTCCTTCCTGCCAGATACTCCGATAGAGGGGAGGTGGGCGGGTCTTGGAATAGACATGAGAACATCCTGAAGAACAAACAGTTATGAGAGGTAGGTGAAAAACGGTTATCCACCATTTTGTAACTGTTGTTCTTCGAGATGTTTTGCTCATGTCCATTCCATTGTAGGCGTGCGCGCGCTCACATACATGGCCGTTGGAGACTTTTGCCTTAGTAGTCCCCATACGGCCGGCTGTGGCTCCCTCTAGAGTGCTGCGTTCATGCCGCAGTATATCAGGCACCGCCAGCCCCGCGCCCTCTCGGTTCCTTCTTGCCAACAACTCCAACAGAGGGGCAGAAGGGCAGGTAATGGAATGGACATGAGCAACACATCTCGAAGAACAGTTACAAAATGGTGGGTAACCGTTTTTCTTCGAGTGCTTGCTCACGTCGATTCCATTGTAGGTAACTCACAAGCAGAATCCACAGTGGTGGGCTCAGAGTTCACAGCACATAGTGTGAAGCAAACATGGGGATGGATGACTAGGTTGCGGTGCGGCAAATTTCCTGGATCAGCATCTAAGCGAGGAAGGCCGCCGAGGACACCTGCACCCTAGACGAGTGGGCCATCGCAATTGCTGACGGGGCATCTTCACCAGCTCATAACACCAGCAGATGCAAGCTGGGATCCAGGATGAGATTCTCTGGGTAGACAGCGACAAACAGTTGTGTAGACTTACAGAATGGCTTCGTTCTCTCTGTGTAGAAGGCCAGTGCCTGCCTGATGTCCAGGGAACGCGGCCTGTGTTCCTCATCCATAGCATGAGGCTTCGGGGAGAAGATATATGTCCTGACCAGTATGGAACTGGGAAACGACCTTGGGCAGAAAAGCCGGATGAGGACGCAGCTGGACCTTGTCCCTATTGGAGCCCCCTTATATGGTCTTCTATGTGAGCATCCTGATCTTGGACAGCCTACAGGCCGAGGTTAGGGCGACCAAAAAGGAGACCTTCCAGGAGAGAAGCAGAAGGGAGAGTAGGGGCCCCATGAGCCTGGACAGCACAAGGTTCAGGTCCCAAGGAGGGACCAGGTCCCAGACATGTGAGTAAAGGCGCTCCAGTCCTTTCACGAACCGCACTGTCATGGGATGGGTGAAGACTGACCTGCTGTGAAACAGGGGATGGAAAGCGAAGATGGCCACCAGGTGCACCTTGACTGAGGACAGAGATAGGCCCCGGACCTTCAGATATAGCAAACAGTTCAGGATAACTTGCAGGGGGGCCTCCTCCACCTGGATGCGGTGATCCGAGGCCCGTGTGAACCGCTTCCATTTTGCTATGTAGGTAGCCCTAGTGGAGGGTTTTCTGCTGCCCAGCAGGACCTTCTGGACACTGGTGGAACACTGCCGCTCCTCACCACTCAGCCACGCAGAAACCAAGCCATCAGGCATAGCGCTGCCAGGTTCAGATGCAGCAGGCTCCTGTGGTTCTGGGGCAGCAGATCCGGCCGAAGAGGCAGCTACAATGGGTTGGCTGCCGACAGACTCAGGAGCATGGCGAACCAGTGCTGACAAGGCCACGCCGGGGCTATGAGAATGACCATTGCTTTGTCTTGCTTCACCTTGATCAGGACTGTGTGAATTAGTGGCACTGGCAGGAAGGCGTACATCAGCACTCCCGACCACGGGGTCAGGAAGGCGTCCAACAGGGAGCCCTTGTCTCTGCCCAGCAGAGAACAGAACACATGACACTTCCTGTTCTGTCTGGACGTGAACAGGTCCACACAGGGAGTCCCCCGCCTGCGGAACACTAGGCTGACCACCTCCGAATGGAGCGATCGTTCGTGGCAAGACAAGAATGTCCTGCTGAGGCGATCCACCAAGACTTTCTTGGCTCCGGGCAGTTGGGCAGCCACCAAATGAATGGCATGCCACATACGAAAGTCCCAGAGGCTGAGAGTTTCAAGACAAAGGGCCGAAGACCTGGTGCCACCCTGCCTGTTGATGTAATACATTGCGGCAGTATTGTCCATTAGGACCCGCCCTTCAGGTGAGGCAAGAACACCTGGCACGCCAGGAGAACTGCTCTGACCTCCCTGACGTTGATATGAAGGGCCAGGTCATGTTGCAGCCAATCACCCTAGGTGCTGAGCTGGCCCTGATGGGCTCCTCAGCCCAAGTCCAACGCATCTGAGACCAAGGTGAGCAAAGGCGAGGGGGTTGTAAAAGGGACTCCCTGCAGTACTGACTTGGGATCCCGCCACGACTGACCACCATGGGCAGTAAGAAGGAACTGAGAGGGCGCAGGGCCGGTGGCGCCTGATATACCATACCATGACCGCGGCACTCCAGAGGGCGCCACAGTCAGCCCAACGGGTACTGCTAAGGCAAAAGTCTCCGACGGCCGCACACATGGACGCACGCACCTACAATGGAAATCGACATGAGCAAGCACTCGAAGAATCACCGTTTTTTCTTCTTTGAGCGATTGCTCATGTCAATTCCAAGTAAGTGACTCCTAAGCCTTACCTAGGAGGCGGGAATCAGTGTTTATGGAATCACTGATTGTAGCACTGTTCTGCTGAAAGATGCATCATCTCTGGCCTGCTGTGTAATGGCGCAGTGCAATGTAAAAGGTGTGGATCGACGACCACGTCGCTGCCCTGCAGATGTCCTGGATAGGAGCTCGTGCCAGGAACGCCACTGAAGATGCTTGTGTCCTCGTGGAGTGTGCTGTCAGTGCGGGGGCAGGTATCTTTACCAAGTCATAGCATGCCCAGATACAGGATGTGATCCAAGAAGAGATCCTTTGGGATGAGACTGGAAGCCCCTTCATGTGCTCCACAATTGCAATGAAGAGTTGTATTGATTTTCAAAATGGCTTTGTTCTTTCAATGTAGAAGGCTAATGCTCATCTGACATCCAGGGAGTAGAGCATTTGTTCCCTGTTGCTAGCATGTGGCTTAGGAAAGAACACAGGAAGAAAAAGATCCTGGTTCATGTGGAGTTGTGAAACCACCTTCAGGAGGAAGGTCAGCACAAGTGCACCTTGTCCTTATAGAAGGCCATGTATGGAGGTTCTGAGGTTAAGGACTTAAGCTCAGACACCCTCCTAGTTGAAGTCATAGCTACCAAGAACGCTACTTTCCAGGAAATGTACAGGGAGCATATTGCTAAGGGCTCGAAAGAAGGTCCCATCAGTCTAGAGAGTACAAGGTTGAGACCCCCATGGGGGAATTGGCTGTTTTACTTGAGGGTACAGCCTATCTACTCCCTTGAGGAAATGGCCCACCATGGAGTTCACGAAAACAGAGACTGGCCAAACTGGGGTGGAAAGCTGAGATAGTGGGTAGGTGCACTTTTATTGCTGAGGATACCAACAGACCCTGCTGTTTTAGACGCAGAAAACAATCCAGGATAAAGGGAATCGATGACTGTAAGGTGGAGTGTGTTTTTGTAATGCCCAAATTGAGAATCTTTTCCACTTGGCAAGATAGTGCATGGCTTCCTGCTGCCAAGGAGGACTTCTCTAACAGGGTCTTAGCAGGTGAGCTTCAAGGGTTTAGCCGCAGAGTTTCCATGCCACGAGGTGGAGAGACTGCAGATTGGGATGCTGGAGATTGCTGTGTTCCTGGGTGATCAAGTCCAGGACCAGGGGCAAGGTTATCGGCAGATCAATCGACGGGACTAGTCGCATGGTGAACTAGTGCTAGCGGAGCCACACTGGTGCTATTAAGATCATGGCATGGGTTTTAGACAGGACCCACATGGCTTAAGCCCTGGAGTCCGAGGCATGTCCCTCCCCCCCCGGACCCTGGGAGAGGAAACAGTGGGGGAAAAGCCCCAACTGAAACTTATCTAAACTAACTAAAAACTACTTGACTAACTAATACTAAGTTTTTAACTATTTACAGGAACAAGAAGAAAGAATCCACTTGGGGATCGCTTGCCGTAGCAAGAGAGCTGCTCTGAGGACTGTCACGGTCAGTAAGAAGGAACTGATGAGGCCGCGGGGCAGCAGGGATCTATATACACTGCCATGAAAGCGCGAATCCAGGGAGCACCACAGCCAACTCAATAGGTACCGCTGGGGAAAAACCTTCTGATGATTGTGCACGTGGCGCGTACACACCTCCTTGGAATGGACATGGGCAATCACTCGAAGAAGAATATACTTTTGTTTGTGTATAAGCGCTTGTGTTGGACTCACCAAGAAAGGCTGCTTCCTAAGCCTGCCAACCTCAAATCTCAGATCTCCATCAAACTGGAAGCCATCCAACCAGCAACACTGCACTACTGTGCATCTGCATTCATATGCTGCACCACTAGGTAAGATGTGAACCCTTCTTTACAGGGCAATAGGGGTTTGACTTTGCACCCTTTCAGGCACTGGGAGCAAGTTAGAAACTATACGTTTGGAATAGACATGGCTAATCATTTTCTTCCCCTTTTCAAATGCCGAGAGATCTAGAACAGTTTCCTTTTCTTTTGACATAGAATTCTAGCCTGGAACATAATCACACAAATACTGCCATGCCAAGGCAAGCGCACAAGAAGCATTCAGCATGTTTGGCTTCAAAGTTTTTGTTTTCTTAACTTTTTTTAAAGCTGTCCAAGTACTGAAAAGGAAAGAAAATGTATTGCATATAAATCTCACCAAGAAAATATTTTCAGCAAAAGCAGACCACAGCTGAAAGCCTTACCAAAAAATCCAAATATTTTTACATCATCCCCCTCTCCTCCAACTACCTACATCTTATCTTTGCACAGGAACTTTTGTCCACCCATAATAAATTGAAAAAAGCATGTTTTGCCTATGTATATTTTTTTCTTTTGGTTTCACATTAAACTTGGGCCAGATTCAAACCCTAGGGCACAGGGGTGAATGATTTACATCCCCTGTCCCCAGAGGGGAAGCTGTGTTGGAAGCATTCATTGATGGGGTGTCACCCACAAGACATCTACTAGTGCAGCTTTATTTGACAGAGCTCCCCGGAAGTCTTGCTAATGGAATCTCCTCAGGAGACTCACTGAATCACTCAGACCAACCTCACCCGATTCACAGGTTGTGCCTATCAACTCCAAGGCCTGCTCAAAAGCAGCACTTACAGAGGGCGTATGCTGGTGTACCCTCTACTCCAAGAGGGAAAGTGAATCCGGTCCTTTGTTCAAAGGTTAGTATTTTATTTTTAAATCAATATTAAGAGGTGACCTCCAAGTAATAGAATAGCACCTCTCTAGTTCACACTTGACTGGCCGACCCATTGAGAATTACTGAATTTTGTCAATTAGTGAACAAACAATCCAAAAAGCCAGGATAATGCACCACACAAAAATGTACCTGCATTCATTTCCTTTGATGGGTGCAGTTTGGTTTTAATTATTTATAACACTCTGTACTCAGAGATGTACTGGAATATATTTTGTGAGAAATAACCAAGTCTCAGTAATATGAGAGTTGAGCACAGTGCTCGGCTATTACATTTTGGATGAGATATGAGGAGCGAGACTTTTTTTTAGTACAAATTATAAATTATGTGAATTAACATGTACTGCCCAAACACCTCCGCAGAATGTTCTAACCAACCTAACTAAGGCCCTCAATCCCACACAGACTTACACATGTGCTCAACTTTATGCATTCTGTGTAACCCTATTGAAAACAATGGAACTACTCCAAGTGAAGAAAGTTAAGCATGTGCTTGAGTCGTTGTAGGATCAAGGCCTTAGGCCCCAATCCAGCAAAGCATGGAAGCACCTACCTCACTTTAAACATGCAAGTGGTTTCACTGAGGTTAATAGGACTAAGTATTAGCCTAATCATTCTTCAGGATCAGGACTTAAAAACCCTTACTATAAAGCCAACTGCTTACTGTCTTGCATGAGCCCATCCATTTCAATGGGTTTACTTATGGCAGTAAACACTATGCTATTGGTAGCGAGCGACTGCAGGAACAGATGTCAGGAGAGACATCAGCCCCTGGACAACTGAAAATTCAGCTCTTTTTGGTCCCCCCCCCCCCCCCGGAAAATTGCCAAAACGTTTAACCCTACCGAAGACAGCCACTTTGTCCAACCACAACCAATACTATGCCCTAGCATGCGCTACAGTCTTATTGCACGCCCCGGGTAGCTGGGCTAAAAGGGCTCAAACAACGGGGAGGGGTTAAGCGCATGCTTCATTTGTAATATGTAAGTACTCCCACTGACCCCAAACCCAAATTGCTTTGCTGGGTCAGCGCGAGAGTGGACTGAGCCTTTCGTTGGGTTTACTTTAGGTCAGTTCTTTAATGTTACTTGACATTATTATTTTTCTGCAACAGGAGCATTACATCAGCATGGAAAGGCAGAATGTGGCTCAATATTTGGGACGTTTAAAGTAAGAAGAAAGTCTGTTTTCAGTTTGCTGCAAAAATGGCTGATGGAAGGAACACAGGTCCTGATCAAATGTTCATTGAAGTCAGTGGGAGCATTTCTACCATATATTTAATAGAAGACTTCTGATATTATGTTAGTAGCTTTAATTTTAAACTCTAATGGAAACTCTTTTTAAAAATACAGGATTTCTAACTGTTTTGTAAGGCGTATACGTTTATTGTACTAAATTATTCTAATCTTAGAATTTGAACCCCCATCTTGCAAAGACTTGCACATATTTAATTTTTACACATTATGAGGAGTCCCACTAAATATGTACATGCACAAGCCTTCATCCTATAAAGCTTATATCAAATGGATTAATAATAAACTTGGATTTAACTGATTACTAAACTGCTTCTCATACCGTTTCTAGACCACCAATTTCAATCTGAAATATTATTTATATTCTGCCTAAATTAAAACATACAATTGCAAGGAAAAATTAAGCAAACTTTAAATCGTGCAATAATTTATTTATTTTTGTGTGAAATAGAAGTGTTCAGGAATTCATGGCAGCAGCCTTTTTAATATTATGAAGGCTGCTTCTAAAAAGTGGTCTACTACAATATAAATTTGATTCGTTTTAATTATGTTTTAATGTCTCTTTGAATAGATCATGTTTCAACATTTGGCTGCAAGCTTAACATTTGGCTGCGAAAGGAAGAAACTGCAAAATGCAATGCAGACAAACCACAATCCTTTGTAAATTCATGTTTGGGGATGTAGTTGTGTGTTGATGGTATGTAACTAGTTACAAAAACAATAAAATAAATGTGTTTACTGTATGTCATTTATGCGTTCTTTTAACAATATAATGCATGCCAAGTTTTTTAAAAACTGTATATATATTAAACTTTAGAAGTAACTGAATAATACAGAAAAACGTATTGATTTGGTGCAATAAGTACAGATCCATTTAAAGAATAACACGTTCCAGAACTCTTAAGCCTTTTTGGAAATAACTGTGCCTGTCAGGAGCTCTGACTTTCCACCAGTTGCTGCTCCACATGCTATTGCCAATCAGATGCATTTGCTGTAGCACATTCCAAAGTTTACTAATTAATCTCTGCACTAAACCCCACCAATGGCCGTTTGCCATTTGAAATGATCATCACTTTTTATTTAAAGAGATAGGGTTGAGTTTGAGCATGGGCTTACTAACTCCAAAAAAAAAAAAAAAAAGTATTCAAGTTCCATTTTGCTAAATCCATTACAATCTTTTGCTGGAATTTCTCTGTAATAATTGGCCAAAGAAAACATGCTGAAACAAATAATAATTAAAAATGTCAATATAATGTAAGAGATGATTTAAAAAAAAAAAGCCTGACTATTACAAGCTTACTAATGACTTTCATTTGGATATAAAAGAGTTAAATTCTGTAGTGGATACTAGTTGCAAACTTAAGAGAAAAAAAGATCAGTAGCATTTCTGCAAAGTGGCATACACATTTGAGTTCATAAGGTCTGATGATTCCAAACTCTCGATGCATTTCATGTTACGTTTTAAATATTGATTTCACGCAGTACAATCTTTCACTGTTTTTAATAGATTGCTCCCATTCAGCAGTGCATGCTAGCTCTGTGACCTTCACAATGACCTCTGGAAAAGCAGTTGTGCATTTTACTGTAGTGTAAATCCTCACAGACAAGTCAAACCTGTTCTTTTTGGCATGCAGCCCTTCAGATGAATACTCTGCTGAGATTTATTATGAAAGGGGAACGAAGGGGCATTATTGCACAACATTCATCCTTCCCATATATCTAAGCTTAATCTTTCACAACCTCTAAAGGCTTTTAAACAAACAGATCTTCTCTTAATTACACAAAGGTTTCTTATTTATCACCGATTGTATGTCATTTTAAGAGTCATTCTTCATTTAGCAAAAAGTAGAAACAAACAGAAAAAGCATGTGCGCTAAGGTGTTCTTTTATTATTACTAAGTAATAATAGTATTTCCTGTTACTATACAATAGGGATTAGCTTTTCCTAGTAAGCCTTCAGGTCCTAAACTGAAGTAATATTCCATGTTGTTATAACAGCACATATTGCCCTAAAAGGGTCCATTAATTATTTTTGTGATGCCATGAAGTTGCTACAGGATATTTGATGGTCTTCATAGATAATACACGGACAATAAAACAATAATTAAAAGCATATCAACTTGTACTATCTATTGTCTGTTAATCTGAAATCTTTCAGGATGTGAAAAATACTTTAAAATTCACTTTCAAAGTGGAATATTGATGGTTGTCACTACATAGCAAAGAGCAGCTACCTGAGCATAGGTACACCAAGGTGAGATTATCTGAACCAAAAATACAGTTCTTTTCAAGAATGTAAATAAAACCTTAAGCGAGTGGAGGATTCTATGATTTCAAAGAAATCTTCAAAACATTTAATCACAGGAATCATCACACTATTCAGTCATTCTTTAGGATTTGCTAATTGATCTATCACCAAAACTTTTCTTATAGGGGTAAATAAAAGAAGAACTAATGCAGACAGTAGTATTCTGGTCTGAGACTCAGGTTCAAACTAGCTTATCAGATAATCAGTCAGCATTAACAAAACTGCAATATGTTGATTCAGGTGAATATTCCCTTATCTAAACTGAATTCCTGTGAAAAGTTCTCTCTCTCTCTCTCTCAACATCGGCTGTCACAGACAATTGAAAATGCAGGAGGGCAATGCTCAGACTGGAAAAATAAAGAACTGGTATGCTTCTCACACACACAGGCCATGTCTGGCACAAATATTCTCCCCTCCTCCAGCGTGCCAATAGGCCCTTCCCTGCCATTTCAGCTCCCCTTCTTCTGCCACCAAAATGTAATACAATAGAGTACCTAATGGCTAAGACTGAGCAGCATACACATCTATAAAAAGGCACTGACATTAAGGTTATACATCTTTTATTGCTTTCCCCCGTTTCCCCCACTCCATTCCGTTTTTCCCTTTTCTTCTATTTCCTCTCCTTCTTCCCCCGTCCCTCTTTCCTTGCTTCCCTTGCTATTTTTCATATGAACTCCCAGGTCCACTGGGGGAATCCTCTCGCTGGTGCGGGATGTCCACTGAAGCCCATATATGCTGTGCTAGTCCACTGCAGCCCAGGTTTTCCTTCTTTAGGTTCCCTCCACTCCCATCCCAGGCAGTCTCCTGCTGCCCAGAGCAGGGCCCTTTCTTGAACTTCCAAGCCTCCCAGGCTCTGGCACAGAGCAGAAGTGGTCTGCAGGTTGTAGATAGGTGGCTGGTGTGGCATACTGCCATAGATACCAGTATACCATACCAGCCCATTTTGAGCTCTGAATGAGGGCTCTTCCCATAGAAGGCAATACCATTTTTGTGAAACTGCAAATGTCATGTTCTCATGTCCTTCTAAACAAATACATATAAAAAAAGGACAGGGCCACAGTTCTCTGGAATAGCCAAAGAAATCGATATGACAAAATTGTTCCACGTAGGCCTATTTAAAAAACACATTCCCAAAACCTTTGAATAAGATGACGAACAACAGTCCAATACAGGGGTGGCCAACCTGTGGCTCCGGAGCCGCACTTGGCTCTTCAGAGGTTAATATGCGGCTCCTTGCATAGGCGCTGACTCCAAGGCTGGAGCTACAGATGCCAACTTTCCAGTGTGCCGGGGGTACTCACTGCTCAACCCCTGGCTCTGCCACAGGTCCTGCCACCACTCCACCCCTTCCCCCAAGGCCCCTGCTCCTTCCCCCGAGCATGGCATGCCCTCGCTCCTCCCCCCTCCCCACCAGAGCCTCCTGCGCACTGCAAAACAGGCATGGGGAAGGCACTGATTGACAGGGCTGCTGGTGGGTAGGAGGCACGGAGGGCTGGAGGCGGGTAGCGGATGGGAAGCTGCTGACATATTACTGTGGCTCTTTGGCAGTGTTCATTGGTAAATTCTGGCTCCTTCTCAGGCTCAGGCTGGCCACTCCTGGTCCAATAATATCAGAGATGTACCATGCAGGATATGTAAGGCATAAGTGTCGCTAGTTTGACTTAAATTGAGATAAAAATCAACATAGCTGAACTGGTATTTAGACCAGGCCTTTCCATAATTTTTTACCATGCAGAATGGATTTTAAAACCTCTTGAATTGAGATAGAATCTCCCTATCCCCGGTGGAAACCTACAAGCTCCAAGACTCCTCCAAATATGGGCCCACACAACAGACGCTTGAGGTGCAGTTGATGAGGCTCAGTGCTTACAGAGCACTCTCCGCTCTCCTGCTGACCCCCAAAGAGGCAAGTGGGGTCCAGGCTAGAGAACGGGTGAAGACTGGACAGGTCAGGGGGAAGAGTGGACAAGACATCCCCTCTTGGTCCTATGGAGACGCCCTTCTTCCCCCCCCAGTCACCAAAAAACAATGATCTTTAAAATAGCATCTCCCTTCGGCATCTGTGTGAAGCAGCAACTAAAAAAAAAAAAGTCCCTGGTAGAGTCTCTGAAGGCACGACCCTGGCTGGGAGGTGGCCAGGAATAAAGTAAGACTGACAGATACATAGGGGTATGTGTCATGACCTTTTCTGTGGGCCAATGGTGGCAGTCAAAGCCCTATTTCCCCTTAACCTATAAAATGAGGCATGGAGAGGGGCACAAAAATCACCCCAAGAATTCCCACACAGACCTTCCTCCAGATTCCCGCAATGAACTCAGTGGGAGTTCTGCCACAGAATCCTAATGGGATCAGAATCAGGTCCTTAAAAACAGGAATTTCTACTCTAATGGAAAAGGATTTGCAAGGTGATCCATCATCAAGCCTTGCCTTGCTGAAAACAAAGGAACTAACACAGAGTGTCCTGAGCTGCAAATCATATAGAAGCTTAGCGAGTGTGCTGGTGTATGTTTATACTGAAAACATGGGCACGCCTACATGTGTACACACACAGACACTGCATTGCTATCTGGGGCCAATAATCACCTAATGATGGAAACGGTCATATGTCCACATTGCTGATCGATCTAAACGGATCATTCTCAATAATACTGGCCAAGAGGTCACGTTGACTTGAGAATTGACTCCGGCACTCATGGAAGGAATCATGTTTGCATGATTCCCCTCCTATACTTTGGGACAGGGATACTAGAGAGAGGGGCAAGGTATTTATTCATGTCCCCTCTCCAAGGGCTCAGATAGGGAGGATGGGCCACAGCCTACCTGAAAATACCAAATCAAAAACATTTTATTTAGAAACATGGCTACACAATCCAGCAGGTATAGAAGCATACACAGATTGTGCTGTTAATACATATTCTGTAGTAAGCCATAGTTATTCCAAGGGTTACATAAATATGACTCTACATAATATACTGTACATATTATGCACAGACCATAAAGGGTTTGTTTACTCTCTCACACAAAGTAAAGACAGGAGGGCTAGGCCTGTCTCCACCATCCTCTCCCAGCATTTTCAACACTCCTACACCCACCACATTAAAATCATACACTCAAAGAAATGTAGGGCTGGAAGGGACCTCAGGAGGTCATCAAGTCCAGCCCCATGTGCTGAGGCAGGACCAAATAAACCTAGGCCATCCCCATCAAATATCTGTCTACTGTTCTTAAAAGTCTGCAGTGAGTGGGATTCCACAACTTCCCTTGGTAATTTATTCCAGTATTTACTTCTCCTTTTAGGTAGAAAGTTTTTCCTAATATGTAAAATAAATCTCCCTTTGCTGCGGATTAAGCTCATTGTTCTCCATGTCCACTGAAGGTAGGACAAAAGTAATTGAACACCTTCCTCTTCATAACAGCCCTTATCCCCCCTCAGTCTTCTCTTCTCAAAAAGAAGCATGCCCAATTTTTGTAACCTTTCCTCATAGGTCAGGTTTTCTAAATCTTTTACCATTTTTGTGGCTCTGCCCTGGACTCTCTCCAATTTGTCCACATCCTTCTGGAAGTATGTTGCCCAAAACTGGACATAGTACTCCAGCTGAGGCCTTACCAGTGCCAAATAGAGAGGGACAGTTATCTCTCATGTTTTACAAACAACACTCCTGTTAATACACCCCAGAACAATAGCCTGTTTTGCAACTACATCATATTGTTGACTCATTCAGTTGGTGATCAAGTATAGCCCCCCTGATCCTTTTCTGCAGTATTCCCCATTTTGTTGCTGTGCATTTGATTTTTCCTTCCTAAATGCAGTACTTTGTACTTGTCTTTATTGAATTTCATCTTGTTGACTTCAGATCACTTCTCCAATCTCTCAAGGTCATTTTGAATTCTAATCCATACTCCAAAGTGCTTGCATCCCCTCCCAGCTTGGTGAAAACCACCAATTTTATAAGCACATTCTCTACTCTATAATCCAATATAATATATACTTAAATATTAAATAGTACCAGACCTAGGATTGATTCAAGGGACCCCACTAGATACGTCCCCCTAGTTTGACAGCAATGTACAACATTCTTGAAGTTAACAAAAAGCCACACACAATGACTTTCTACCTTCTTCCATCTCCTTCAGGGTCTACTTCACTATCTGAGAACAATATCTGGATTAGTATTCTCATAGCAACACTTCCAGCAAGTTGATGGTCCATTGCTTTATTTCTTACCAACTACTGCAAGTGCTGGTGAGTTCAGCTTCCTCTTCTTCAAATAGAGACACATTTTCCATATGCGACCTCTGACCTTCCATCTCCTGTCCATAACATAGCACTCACCTGCTTTGGCTCACTTAGTCTTTCTTGTCTCCCTAACAATCTAAAATCTTTTATATTTAAGGCAGAGCCTTCTTAAAGCATTACAATGAGTACATAAACTATTCTCTCTTTAAGCCCCAACTCAGACTGGAGGCAGACAGGATTTTTAATGATGTTCCTCAGCTGACATACAACAGAGTATGTCACAAATTATACCAAGGCCTCACACATCCCATAAATAAAAATTTATTTACAGGCACTGGGTTTATACACACAGAAAAATAGAGTAAAATTTAAAAAAAGTTTACACTTCACTGCATGCTTAGGTATAGTCCCTACCTAAGTTTATTTTCTTAACAAAGAGAGCTGATGGAAATACAGATAAGCCACTAAACTTTCACAGACGAAGAATTTTTACCCTTAATAAGGGGGACTTCTCTTTCATGAGCAGCCAATACTGTCAATATTCCTTTCTAGCTACACCTTGACTGACTTTTTGTATCCAGGCTGGGCATATACAGGGAATTAACCTTTTGATGTCCAATGTGGATTGCCTAAAACAATATTCTGTTCGCCTGCCCTCTGCACCTGAACAAACATCTTCAGGAACACTATTATTTAGGTTTCATTGGTACAGAACATTGTCTCTTTGATCAACAACGACTTCCACTGTGATGTTTTCGAGCACAGAATGAATACAGCTGGGGGAATATGGACTACTGAATACGTAGACATCCGCTTCCCTTTTGAAATGCATTTTTAAATTTTTTTTTTAGTCCCAAACATTGTATTTAAAAAGTGATCAAAAGAGCCTGAATCTTTTGAAGCTCTTAGATATACAACTACCTACTTTCTATTACAGGCACACTAATTTAGGCCCAAATTTAGGATTAAAGAGGAAAAAAAGATCAAATCAGAGGTCCCTGAACAAGGTGCTACAAATTCCCGCCTCATAAACTGAAATAGCTACCAAAAGATGTTACCTGTAACAAACACCTATGTGCTGTACTGCAACCTATAGACCCTTTACAACAGTGGAAGAGGTTCAAGTGTACTAAGGTCCAGAATAAGAAGAAAATGCATTCCTAGCTATATTAAGATATATGCTAACCAGGGTAAACCTGATGTGGGCATGGGAGGAGAGGGAGGGGAAGACATTTAAAGCAGTTCCAAAACCACTGCTTGGCCACCTGACTATCAGTATATAATATAGTATATAGAGCCTGGTCACAAGATTAGAACCCATGAAAGTCATCATTAAGAGTAATGCAAGATAGCAATTTCCCTATGTTATTCCAAGGATTAGGGAAATTTGAAGGGAAATATTAAGTTTAAGCTTGAACCTCAACTGAAGTCTCACATTTACAGACCCCTCAGAACATTCAAATGAAGGAACTCAGGAACGAACACCAGTGTGAAACGATACTTTGTGGAAACAGAAAGCCACTTGGGTAAAAATCTCACCCTGCCTGTTTGTTGAGAAAACAAAATCTTTAGGAGACCTCATGAACAAGGCTATTAAAAAGAAATGGAGAAACAGACAGCAGAAGGAACTCTCAGAAATTGAAAAAGGAGCCTAAAATGCCACCAAACTTACTGCTGTACAATACAAACCTTGAAACAACTGTCAAGTGATGCATCATTTTATGGACAAGGTTCAAACGACGTACAAGAGCAAAGCAGCAACTTTTGGCTACCAACAGCAAATGTCTCAAGAGCCAGATCACAAAAGGAGTACTCTCTAGCACTTGGCCAAATCAAAGCTCCAGTTAACTGGAATGAAGATTCATACACAGACAGACAAATGCCCTTGATCTTGTTATTGTGCTGAAAGGAAAGCTTTCTCTAGATCAGTTGGCCTCTTGGGCAGCTTCCTCAAAATTGGATGCAGTCCAGCCGAAAGGCCGACTTAAAGGAAATTGCATACCTCTTTGCCAATTCTCCCTTCCCAGCCAAATCAGTCAAGGTGGCTAGACCTCTCTCAAGTAAGCAAGAAGAGGAGGAAATAGAAATGTCAGACACATGACTTCAGGCAGCATCAGACCAAGAGACTTGGAGACAAGATGCAGCAGGCCATGTCTGTGTGGACAACATTAAGTAAAAAGGGACTATGATGACATACTGACACTCAGTCAAACCTCATTAATTCTTTTGCCTTTGAGCCTGCCTTAAAGGCTTTGAATCTATTCCACTGTTTCTATGGCAAGTCAAAAGCCTCTTTCCCTAAATGAGCTTTTGTCTTTTACTTTTGCTGTTTATCTTGAAGAGTGCTTTTATCAGCCTATGATCACATTCCACATGTATTCGGATCAGCGTAAACACAGCCATGAAGATAACAGGCTGGTATCAGAGGAAGAAAGTTATTATTATTTGTGGAACAATTAAGACATCACTATGACTACTTTTTAGATTATTTCTTCCAGTTTGTGACACGCCAGGTTATATGATTCCATTTATATCCAGTTTGTGATTTCCCCCTTTACTCTGAAAAAAACTCCCATTGTAATAATCAGTTCCAAGCTCCTTTGTCTGCTCTTCAGTTTCAGCATCAAAGCTTTCCCTCAAGTTGTTAAAGTATTCTTCTACCGCTCAAAACTCTAACTCTGAATATGGAGATTCTGACTGTCTAGCTTTTTATATCTATCACCAGGATAGCTGAGGTTGGAGGTTTACAAATCACTTGAGAGTGAGACAAACAGGACCATCTTCCCACTTATGGAAAAAGATATATTTACTAAGTAACTTGCCATTTACTGACTTGCTTTTCTTTTTGGTATGCTTACCCTTTAGGATTACAGTGTAGTACTGCAAGTAGCAACGTTTAGCAACATTCGGCACCAATAAAAATAGCTCATTTATATTTTGCATGCTCATGTAGATTAAGAACAGTTTATTAATTTTAATGGTCATGATTTATGTACCTTGTGGCCAAAATATGGTACCTAAAGTAAAGTACAGATTTATTAAAAAGACAGCAGCACGGAAAAAGTTATATTGGAATAATCTATAATCTGTTTACAGTATATGAATGATTTGCTGTTCCTTCATAAGGCATGTAGGAAGTCAGCACTCCTCAATGTGTAAAGTATTTCCATGTGCTTAAAGCATGAGCTTTCCAAAGAAAACAATGACTGAGAAAATTATTATTCTTTATTTCCCTGCCAGCTGTTTTTTGGGATTTTTCTCCCAGCCACCTTCTTTCTTTCAGTCAGATCTCTCCCTATTGCTCACAGTAACACCTACTCAAGGAACGCAGCAAAATCAATGACATTTTCATGGTTAGGAGACTTAGTAATGAGATGATCCAGTTTCTTATCTCAGACTGATTTAAATTACGTTTTCTTAAGGGCTAGTCACTACCATAATTATACTGGTATAACTAAAAATGGCCATACTAAGGGGTTGTATCATTCTAAGAATAAAAGTTTCTAAACTGATATTGCTATATGACACAAAAACTGTGTAGACAAGCTCCCAGCCTGACATGCACTTCTATACAACTACTCTGTCTGGGGGTTCCTTGGTCCCCTTCCAGACACTAAGGGTTTGTTCACATGAGACAGTTGCACCAGTTTAGCCTAATGTGTGATTTCAAACCAATTTAGTTAAACCAGTGCAAGTCTGCACAGACAGGACACTCTTATTTTGTTTAAAACCAGCTGTCTCTCAATACAGAAATCCTGGGGACAGATCCTTAGCTGACGTAAATTAATATGGAGATTGAAGTCAATGGAGCAATGAGGATCTGCCCCATGGCCTACATACAAAGTTGCACCAGTTTAACTAAACTGGGTGTAACTTTTTTTATGGACACCATTACATCAATTTAAATCTGTCCTACATTGGCTTAGGTTGCCCCTGTTAAGTAAAATAATAAAAATATGGTATGATTTTAGTAGGTTTTATGCCTTGGCCAGGAAGTGTTCTTAGCAATTTCGCAAGACTGATTTATAGATCTTTTGCATGATAAATGAAAGTATTTGTACAGTCCTGTGTCTATTGGCTAAAATAATTAAGAGTAATGCTCACAGCCCTGTTGATGTTGAAAAGTGTTTTGCAGAAGAAGGCAAGTATCGACACCCCAACCTTTATCGACACCCCAACCTTACAGTTGAGTAGGCTGAGGCACAGAGATGAAGTGAGTTGAATAAGATCACAAAGCAAGTCAGCAGAGGGAGAATAGAACCCAGGTCTCCTGACTCCCAGTCTAGTTCCCTTTCCCCAGATTATGCTGCCTGACCAGCAGAGAGCATTCGTAGGGGATTATCAGGGACCCAGGTGGCAAAGCTATTTGGTATCCCCCTGCTGCCAGGCATCCACACATCATTTTACGAGGTCTACCATTTTACACTTTTCAGTCTTTTTTTTCCTTTTTAACTGGAATGCAAGACAACAATCCTGCAATCACACAGTGCAAGATCACTTTAATGGGGCGCCATGCAGCCACAAGGGCTAATGAGTCTCCACACAGGTCCACCCATGCCAATCCAATTGTACAAGTGGGCCTTAAAATGCTTAAGACATTTTCCAAAGCAATTGAAAAAATAGCTCATGTAGATTACTCTGCATCAGTAAAAAACTAGGAATATCTTTAGTTCATTGTAGTGGTAGCTTCATAAAATTCATTAGATCCAAAAGTTACAACAAGGCAATTCTGTAGATCAATTCAACTTGCAAGAGATCCTGTGTTCAAATCCCAATTAAACCCTCACACAGGTAGGGAATACGGTTGTACCTGTGTTATGGAGGTGATCGGATTACATAGTCCCTACTGGCTTTAAAAGCTAGGAAATAAAAATCTATGAACAATACTTTAGGATTAATGAATGGCATTTTCAAATTATCCTGCAATCTATTTTTGATAGATTTTCTCCCAAAGAATATTTGCTTCTCCTGAAAACGTTTTATTAATAGATTTTGTCCATCTCTACAGTGAGCTGCTCTTCCTGGGAAACCAGTGGAATAGCTGCAGCTATGGCTAATCCGACGTTTCTGATCAATAGTCTAATAAACACAGGTCCAAATTCTGCTCACTTTACTCATCCGAGTAGTGCCATTCGCATCAATGGGCTATATAACTTAACTCCAGTGGCAAAGATAAGCTTGGCATACATTGCTTTGTCAGCTAAATACAATAAATTCAAGAGTACAGCTCTCTTCTGAAAAGAGAGAGTATACATGGCATCATCTTTCTCAGCAGATCTACTCCTTGTGTCCCTTCACAGGTAGACCCACTGACTTTGGTGAAACAAATATATATTTTATTGTTTTTGACTCCTACAGAGCCAACTGTAACTAAGTGAGTGTGATAAGAGTTTTGTTTACTCAGTTCCAGTCATTACAGGTGTGCCAACTCATTGGCCCATATACATACTAATATATGTATATAAACAAATACCACTTTGACAGCAGTAAGGGGCCTTAAAGCGGGCATAAATATAATTTACACTGCCAGAGCACTGTAAACGTGCACAATGGTAAAGGACAATCAGGCCCTTTGTCTTTAGCAGGCTTGCATAGGTGTAACAAGAAGTCTTAATTTGGACCACCAGGTCCTTATCATATTACAGTACTAGTGAGGGATAAACTGAACAGCTCAACTTTCTGAGTCCAGGCTAAGTTTGCATGGCTGGTGTGAGGGGACATTTTTATATTCGTAAAACACCACTTTTGACATGGAAACAAAATGAGGTAGTGAAAATCATAGAATCATAGAACTGGAAAAGACCTCGAGAAGTCTGTAGTCCAGTCCCCTGCAATCAAGGCAGGATTAAGTATTATCTAGACCATCCCTGACAGGTGTTTGTTCAACCTGCTCTTAAAAATCCCCAATGATGGAGATTCCTAGGCAATTTATTCCAGTGCTTAACCACTCTGACAGTGTGGTTCAGATAGTTCAGTGTGGTAACATAGCTCAAAACATTTAAATGCAGAACCTCATGATGCCATTTTTTATAGTTACTTTTCAGATTAGAACCACTCTTTCACGTTAACTGCAAACCAACATAAGGTAATAAATACCATCATTTGCAGTGGTTTATATACTTTTTCACCTAACCTTTGGGGGGGGAAAAAACTTCATTAAGCCAACATGAAACACCTAATGTTTAAACACTTTGATATATCAGCAGCTATATAGTAATCACAGAACTAATTAATTATCTAAGACACTGGTTTGTAGGTTGGCACACACAGAATATGATCTGATGACTGATTGCTATTAAATACAGTATATCTAGCTTACACTTCAAAAAACCAGTGAAAAACATTTAAATGCAGCTATGCATGTATCTGCCTGAACCCTCACAAAACATTTATTTAATTATTTTTTTAAAAAGCCACTTCCCCACCCTAAACTTTGTCTGTTGTTGCTAAGTTTCTTCCATCAGGATACTCAAAACCTACAAGCATGTTGCTACATATTGGATACATATTTCAAGATGTTATAGGATATACATAACATTTAAGTCATGGGATTCTTCAGACAAATGGTAAAATACTTAGAATACAACCCTGAAGTACCACATTGTAACCCACCATTTAATTTTTGCAGATAATAAAACTTATGAATTCTGTACCAATGTATTGTTTCTTTAATGAGGGTTGAGTTGTGAAGGTCAGAATTTCCCTTTCCTCTCTGGCTTCTCGAAGTTGGTGTCCTGCTTCCCAGATCACTGCAGTGTTTGTTGCGGTTAATAAGGACATCCAATGCTGCAGTTTCTAATAATGTAACATGCACCATTTTTCTCAGCATGTTTTTCCTTATACTAGGGAGCACAAATATAAGGCCCAATTGTAGCAGTGCTGAACTCCCAGAATTCCAAGCAGAGCCAATGGGACCTGCAAGTGCTCAATGTCTTTAAAAAACAGCTCCATAGGAACCGTTCTGAAGAGAGCCACTTTTACCTGCTTTGGCCAGCGCACAAATCAATATCACTTCACGTTCTGTTTACTCTCCTACGGCAGCAATCTCCTTCCACCTCTGCTGTGTTTTTTCACATGCAGGATTAACTGCCCTTCGGAACAGCCACTAGATTCCTCCACCTCCCACTAGTTCACAGTAAGACTCTGTAGCATAATGACTGCACTTTTAGACTCTAGAAATGGCTACAGTAGCTGCTAGTCAGATTGAGGTCTATTAGCCTGATTTTGGAAGGTGCTGAGCACTTACAGATCCCATTGATTTCAAAAGGGGGTTGTGAGTGCCCAATAACCGAAAATCTGTCTGTCAAAGAGTGCACCTCCTGATGGCTGGGTGTGGCATAGCAAGCTCTCTCCTCTCCAGTGCCGCCTGCTGACAGTCATTTTGGCCCCACAGCAGTCCCCGTCTTCTCGAAACTTGGCCATCTGCCCAGGTCACCATTTTGTTACCCCAGAAGTTCAGCAAACAGCTAGAGTACTTACAACTTACAAAGTCTTCGTCCCCAACTTCGGGCTCTTTGGGCCTTGCATGCTCTTTGTTCAAGGCTTCCCAATGTTCTCATCCCCTTAAATCTGGGGACTTAACATCACCTTCCCTGGTGGCTAGTAGGGGAACCGAGGCCCTCTCCCCACCGGGTTCCAGCCCAAGGTCACTTTAAGTGAGAAGGCAAGGTCTCTCTACTCTGACCCACCCCTGCTTCTACCCAGAACCTCGCTAGGTTCATCCTACTCTCAACGTCAGGACTTGCAGGGCTCTCCCCTGGAATCCCCCAATAAATCTGAGACTAAAAGCACAAACTTAAACCATCTTCCATCCTCCACAGGCTTGACCTTTCATGCCTCAAGTTCCGCAGGCTGTTCCTCCACTGAATACCTCCCAGGGCCCCACTCCCTAAAAATCCAGATCCTCCCCTTTTATCAGGGCTTATCACTGGAGCCTACTCCACTCCCAGTGGCTGCTTCATCTCTCTCCTGGTGCTCTGTGAGACTTGTCTAGTCAGGAGATGGCTAGGGCCAATTCCCTCTCTAGGCTTCTGCCTGGAGCCTGCCAGTCTGTCTACTTTCTAGTCCCAAAGCATGACCAGAGAGTTCCTTCCTCTCCTCCCTGCAGCCCCCTTCTGCTCCAAACTTCCTTTCTTTATCCTAACCACCCAGCTCCCTCCCCAGCTGAGCTTCATCTCTAATTGTGCCTGGCTCACCCTTCAGATGCAATCAAGTCAGGTTGCTTGAGCTCTCAGGCCCACATTATCCTTTCACTTCCTGCATGGGGTACACAACCCATCATACTGGCCCATATAAATTAATTTACAAACTCCAAAACAAACACCCTCACACCGTATTTAACTCTGAAAAACCTAATACTAGACAACAGAAGAGAGGAAAGTTATGATATTCAAGTGTCACTTTCTGTTCCAAACAGCAACAATAAATCTATATTCAAACATTTTATATTTGCAGAAGCCTCATTTGTTTCAAAGAGGTACTTGTAAACACTATGCTAATGTTCGGGAAGTGGAAAATTTACTTAGTTATTGATGTCAGACATTTCAAAATGGCTTAGCCCAAGAAACACCAAAATTAAATAATGTTCACTGAACACTAGTCAGAATTTGCATATTCTCTGCTCTACTCCCACAGACAAAGTTATACCCTGCTGGAAGGTAAACAAAAGCTTCCTTCAAGAGCTGAACACTCAACAAAAAAGGACCACATCTCAACAGAAACACACATGGAACATTAAGGCTTTGTCTATATTGAGATTTTGCCCCCATTTCAGTAGTTGATGACTAGACTTTGAAATAGTTGCAGGCATTGAAAATCCTAGCACAGCGTGGCTTGGTGGAGAGAGCACTGGACTGGAGCACAAGAGACGAGGGATCTATTTCTAGCACTGCTACTGGGCAACCTGGGACAAGTCACTTCATCTCTGTGCCTCAGTTTCTCCATGGATACAATGGTATAAAGATGCTTACATTCTTTATAAAGCACTTTGATATTTACTGATAAAAAGCACTATATAAGAGCTAGGAACAACTAATAAATATAATAATAGCATAGAGGAGGACAGCTGTAATTATCCCAGTCATGCAGGAAGACAAGATGCAAGGGATGGGGCTTAATTAGGCTGCAACACTATTAACTCATCTGGAAACTATCCAGCAATAATTCACACAGTGCAGGTTATCGTAACTTCCTTAATCCTTACTTTCACAGGTTAACTTTGACCTCCCGCCCTTCCTCCGGGGCGCTCACTTAAGGTTTCAGGATCCCAGCTGACAGCTCTTTTGGGCAGAGACCTGCGTCTCCTCTTCCAGGCTTGCAGTCTCTTTGCACCTCACTGTGCCTGCCCCAGCAGGTCTGATTGGGATCCAGCACCTGTGGTTAACCTTTCTCCAGGAGTTGCAACAATGTGTACTAGTTAGCAACCAGCCTTCACAAAGCAAAATACTTTTATTCTTAGGGTGCATTTATTATCAGGGTAAAAGTGTTAGAGAAAACATGTGAAAACAATAAAAATGTCCTGTACCCATGCTAAAACTTTACCAGAGATTACTCATCAGTTCTAAGGGGTCCCGATAAGCCAAAGTCTTTCCAATCCTTCCACAACAGTGCCCTCCCCTCAGCTCCTCTTGGAGCGAAGGTCCCATCCATTTGCTGAATCAAAAAAGGTCCTGTGCCAGTTTAAACTCAGTCTTTATGCCAAAAGCCCTTTCTTTGTCAGTTACTCTCTGGAAAATTCAGTCTGAACCAGTATATGCAAGTCTCCCCAGGGAGTGGTACCTCTCCAGAGGAGTTTACAAACCAGAGTGATTCATCTTAATCAACCCCCCACACACACATACTGTTTTTAGTTCCTGGAGGAACTATGGTAACCCTCCCTCCACTCCCCCACAAAACTGCATATAATCCCTGCCCACAGTGATAACAAACCATCCATAAACTTAACACAATATGGTCCCCAAAGATATCGCACGTGATTGCAATATCTATCACAGTTACCACCTAGTGAGAGGCTGCCATCAGCCCCCAACCCCTCTCCACTGCTGGTACCTAGCCTGTCGCTGAGACCCCAGCACCATCCCCTTGCTTGAGGCTTAAGGGGCTGGGGAAATGGAATTGACAGTCTCTAGGAGCTCCAACGCCATCCCCCAGCTTCTTGAGGGGATGCCTTCCCCGTTAATCCACTTCTCACTCTGGTTTATCAGGGAACCAGACCCTGTATGGAACTGGACACCTGCCAGCTGCTAAATTACGACACCTTGAACCTTAACTCTTCACTTACCTCCCTGGATCCCTACACTGCTGTGGGGAATGTGAAGAAAACCACTTCACGCTGGCCAGTCAGGTAGTGAGGGAAAATTCTTTCCCAGTCCCCAAAAAGGTGACTAGTGCAATGCCCACAGCAAATCAAAAACCTGGTGCTATGCTAATCCCAGCTGTGGAGCTGAAGCTCCGGTCAGAAGGTCAGGGCTCATATCCCTCTACTGAGTTCACAGGGGCCTATGGATAACCTAAGCCCCACTGGCCTGCCCACCAGCCCAACTGATGCTCCCTTCCCACCCCCCCAGCCATCTTCCTCTCCCAATTCCAAGGAATGAGGGAGATTACTCCTTTTACTTGCCATTCCAGACACAGAGTCATTGTATTTGAGGTTGCAGGAGTGTATTTGCTCTGATGAAGCTCACCCCTCAAAACTAGCATAAACTCCACTCAAGCAAATCTTTATTTTCCTTGTCTATACTTGGGGTTCACATAGGTGCATCTAGTCAATGGCTGGCCTCTGACTGCTGCATTTGGACTGAATTTGCAACTTTGACAAGGCCTAAATTAATATTTAAAGTGCCTATTATATAGAGGACCAAATTAGCCTGTTATCCCTCTAATAAAAAAGGGTAGAAAAGAATCAATAGATAGAATATCTTGTCTGTTAAAGGGCTATTGTGTTATTTCACTCATGTCAACAACAAAATTCCAAACTCATTCACATGCTCATGATTTGATCTGCCACTGGAAAAGAAAATCATTTCTTACTTCAATGTAAAAGATCACTAATTCTTAGGCACTGCTGCATGAACTGCTCAGAGTTTTAAGATGGCTCATCAAATGGCCATCTAAATTTCCAGACCATTTCTTCACTCCCTCCTCCATAGAGTATTAGTTTCTATTACCTGGATTGGAATTATCACCAATTAATAATTAGTGCCCAAACAGATGTGAACTCTTCTCTTGAAAACACCAGTCACAAGTTCTCAGTTGCAAACTAACGTAAATTGAATCTAGATATATTAATGGCAAAGGGTTCATATAGTACCACTTTGAACACAACAGATGTCTCACATACTAGATTACAGGCAGAGGGCTCACAGAGGACACCTTCCCAAATTTACTGAGATATCCAGTTCTTAACTTTGAGTCAGTGTCTATTCACTCTTAAGTATCAATAAAGATAGTGAAGTGTAAAGAAATCTTAGAGTCAACTAATCTGTATTATTAACTAATCTATAAATACCAGCCTTTAACTTTAAAGAAGCAGTCTTTAAACCAATTATCTGCAGTGTTGTTATAGAATAATGGGATAATCTTTTAACCCACAGGAACAGTTTAACATTAAGACATAACAATTGATATTGGACTAAAGTAATTAAATCATAATCTCCACACAATGTGTTTTTGCTACAGGGAATCTACAAAAATGTGTTACAACAAGCCAGACACACCCTTCAGTGCTGAACGAAAAGGTTTACGCATAACACAATATATTTTCCCCCAAATCAACTAGAGTTAAAGAGGGTGGAGGAAAGGGAAGTAACCCAGGTTGCTCTACAAACATCCCAAGACACCCTGTCCTCTTCAGAGAGTTTTGTTTTTTATTTAGTTGATTAAATAATAGACAAAGTGAGGGTAATTATTAATGGAGGAGTATATTCAAGGCAAAGGAGAAGAGCGAGCTTTTATGGCTGCAAAGGTATGAACTACTAACAAAAGGAACCTTATTAAGTGATCTAAAAGCTTTGCAAAAGCCCCACTCAGAGGCTTTCACAATAGTAACTCCTTAAGGACTCGATCCTGCAAAGAGCTGAGCAATTTGGCCCTGATCCAGCAAAGCATTTAAGCGTGTATTTAAACTTTGAACAATGAAATCAATGGGACTACTCAAGTGCTTAAAATTAAGCATGCACGTAAGTGTTTTTCTGGATAGGGGCCAAAGTAGTCATCACCTTCCAGGATTAAAGGTTAAGCGGGGGCTAACAAATACTATAAAAAGGAGTGTTCCTTACCTATCTCCATGCAAGAAATCCATACACCATGAGCAGAGTGGAGATTAAAAACAAAACACAGATTAATTCTGCCTGGCATGCATCTAATGAAGAAATCAAATCCGTCTGAACTGTTTCTGCCTGAAGATAGACCAGCTGAAAGGAATAGCAAAGGAAGGAAACTAGATTGATTCCCTAAAAAAAAATCTTTTACTGTTTAGGCAGATTTTAAGACCACGTCTTAAAAACAAGAAAAGACGACAACAACGACGACCGGTAACAATGACCATTTATGAACATAATCACATGCCACACAAATGGATGCAAGTACTTGAAACAACACATAACTATCTAGATCTGTAGACAGGGGCAAACTACTGTAAATGGTCGGATTAGGTTTAATGCTCCCAATTCACATAATGCCATATATCTGGGAAACTTTGACGGAACACAAACGATTAAAAAGTATTTGGAGGAATTTTTTTTTTTTGGGGGGGGGGGGGGGGGGGGGGGGGGGACTTGGAATACAAACTTGGTACTGGCTCCAAGAACTATAAAAAAACAACAACACAGACTGGAAAATAGAAGCAGCCATTGAACATTTGCTGGAACCTGAAGCAACAGAGGTAATAACCAAGTACAGTTAATTTGGCCTTAGTTGAAGTCTAAGTTAAAACCACATCCCAACAAAATGTAAAATAAGAATGTTATTTCTAATTAGAACAATGTTGTGAGGGTAACACCACAAGAACATTATTTCTTCACACTTGCTATGCTCAGTTTACTACTGAGATGCATTTCAATGGTGACCTAAACATCCTGTGTCACCAGGCAGGAGGATTCATTCTTGAGAATTATTGATCTGACTACTCCTTCCTGTGACTTCTCTGCTTCAGGACAGCATGTCACTCACACTAACCTTGAAATGATTACAGTACAAGATGACAGCACTCAGAATGAAATGCTTGTAATATTCAGACCAAGTTAAGAGAACACTGTTGCCATGATTTAGACAGAGAAAAGCCAGGACACTGAAAAGTTAAGGGTGAAATTCCTACCTTAGCTCACACTGTCATACAAGGAGAAGATTGACGATAGGAGATGCAGCATGGGTCCAGTGGACAGGACACTAGTCTGGGACTCAGGAGGCCCAGATTCTATGATCTTCTGTATGACCTTGGGCAAGTCATTTCACACTCTGCGCGTCAGTTTCCTTTCCCACCCTTTATCTTGCATACTTAGTCTGTAAGCGTTTAATGAGGTAGCAACTGTCTCTGTGTGTACTACTATATTACTAGGAATAAATACTATTAGTATTATAAAAATAAAAAACACAGATGTGCCAGGAATTGGGCTCATTATGCAGCGACAATGCAGCAGAGCTATACTGAAGGGGTGCTTTCCCCTGTTGAAAAAGAAAACTCTCCTCTCCCACCCATACTAGGGATCTAACATTATTCTATACAGAGATTCTCTGATTCCTCAGTTCTCCAGTTAACTGCCCGGGAAGTGCTCTGAAGAGGTGAGCGGTTCTATAGGAAATGACAAGGTATTTAGACAGACAGAATCTAGTTTCAGGTACTTAATTTTTTAACTGCATGAAATTGCCTCCAAAGAACGTCACTCCTGGAGAGCAGCAATCCTCAAGTAGATGGGTCAGGAAACTATCATAAAAATGGAGTGGAGGGAAAGAGTGACAAGCACTCTGAAATGCTGCCCTACTTCATTTAGATTCTCCAGCACTATTAGTTAGTGGATTAGCTACGGAACTGCTAAATATTAGAAGAAGTAGTGGTGGTACTGTCAAAAGCACAGACAAACCATGAGGATCAAGTGGCTCCCGCCACCACCCTGTAAGTGGCAGAAACGTTGAAAGGAAGCTATTATTGTGGTGAAATGAGCCCTTTCTACATTTGTGAATTGCTGTCACCAGTGCAACACACACCCCTGAATACAAATAAGTATCCTTACAAGGGTATGTTCTGACATCAATTCCCATGTAGACGGATCTCCCAACCAGAAATGACATTCTCCAAACAGTGGCTTGATTTATTCCAAGATGATTCCTAGGATAATGGCGCATTAGTGACAGCCATTGCCCCCTTCCACTAACTGAAAACTATTTAGCTACTAGCACAGACCTGGCACCACCATTTTCAAGACTGTTACTGGAAGTGCAATTAAGATTGCCACACTTTCTGTAACAGCATTAAGCTGGTTTGCAGACTTGGCTTAATAGACATACTCCACTAAGGAAAATAATGTTTAAATATTCAAATTATGCAGGAAGCTGTAGATCACAAATAAGAAGGGAAATGCCAAGATAAAAAGGTCTACAGCTCCCTATCCCACTCACTTACATAAAACATCAACTCACTATGGGTCTTTTTCATAAGCAGCATCTTGAAGACCCTGTTGTCCGCAGAACTTACCGTAATAAAAAAAAAGAAGCTAGGCAAAATGCTACACAAAGCTGTAAGGAAATAACATAGATCAAGCTTAAACAGCTCTCTCTCAGGGTGGGGGAAGAGAAAAGGGGGTCCAATTCCTATCTAACCTGCATGCTGTTAACAAAAGGAGCCAATTGAAGGGGAAGAAGTCTACCTTTTCTGACTAATGAAGGATGTTCTCATTTAGTTTATTAAAGGAAGAAAATCACCACTCCTCCAAAGGAATGGACACTCAACCTCTAGTATAAAGAATATACATAGGACACCTAAAAACAGCCAGCCTAGTTGACTGTCTTTCAGGAGACTAAAATGGGCATATTCCTTGGAACTCAAGAGCAAAACCACATAAGTCAGGCTCAAGAACACCTCTGATTTAGACCATTCAAGGAAAAATCATCATATTTCAAGCCAAAAAATAAAATAAATAAATAAAAGTAGAGCACCACAGCCAACATTGTTAAGAATGTAGCTGCGTAGACACAGGCTCAGAATCAGCCAGGTATAAGGCATTCAATACACTATCTGGCCTCTGTAAAATAAAAAGTGATCACCAGAGAAGAACAGTCCTAGCTTCAAGCAGCAGGTAAGGGGGAAAAAAAAGAAACCAAATGGGAAGGGTGTACAGTGCTTCCTTACATGCACGCTGCTAGAACTCTCCACTGGTGGACTTGAAGCACTACACCCATAATATCAATACTACTTTGGTTCTAGATCTACACATCCTATTGCAACAGTAGTTAAGGTGGGATTTTCAAAAGCACTCAGCACTGGTCTAGCTCTGCTCCCATGGAAGTCCATAGTGAAACGCCCATTGCATTCAATGGAAGTCATTGGACTTCAATGGGAGCAGTGCTACGCCAGTGTTGAGCACTTGCCCTTAAAGGCTGAGACTATAGAAAAAACAATGAGGAGTCCTTGTGGCACCTTACAGACTAACACATTTATTTGGGCATAAGCTTTCATAGGCTATAACCCACTTCATCAGATGCATGGAGTGATAAATACAGTAGAGAGGTACAAATATACAGCACATGAAAAGATGGGAGTTGTCTTACCAAGTTGGGGCTTAATGCTAACGAGGCCAATTCAATCAGGGTGGATGTGGCCCATTCCCACCAGCTGACAAGAAGTGTGAGCACCAACGGAGGGAAAATTACTTTTTGTAGTGACCCAGCCACTCCCAGTCTTTATTCAGACCTAACTTGATGGTGTCAAGTTTGCAAATTAATTCCAGCTCTGCAGTTTCTCCTTGAAGTCTGTTTTTGAAGGTTTTTTTTGTTGTTGTTGAAGAATGGCCACTTTTAAGTCTGTTATTGAGTGCCCAGAGAGATTGAGGTGCTCTCCTACTGGCTTTTGAATAGTACTAAAACAGCTACCCCTCTGAAGACTATAGAAGAATATCCTACCTGAGAATTACCACATACAGCACAATCCCACAAACTTGTGAGGGGCTGAGCACCACAGGATTTGAGGGAGCCCTGCATCTCCTAGGACAGTGGTTCTCAACCAGGAGTCTGGGGCCCCCTGGAGGACCGCAAGCAAGTTTCAGGGGGTCTGCCAAAATAAACCAGAGAGCAGGGCCAGCATTAGACTTGCTGGGGCCCAGGGCAGAGAGTGGAAGCCCAAGCCCCACCACTGAAGCCAAAGCCTGAGCAACTTAGCTTCACGAGGCTCCCTGTGTCATGGGGCCCCAGGCAATAGCCCTGCTTGCTACGCCCTAACAGTAGCCCTGGCTTTTAATCTACTGAATATGCAGAAATACAGCTGTGGCAGCACAGGTGAGCCTTGGAGTTTCTATAGCATGTTGGAGGGGAGGAAGGGGGGGCTCAGAAAGAAAAAGCCTGAGAACCCCTGTCCTAGGAGAAGTTCAGTGCATCATAGGCTTGGACCCAAAAAGTGAGAGTTCACTGTACTTTTCACCACACCTACCACCCACTTGGTAAATACCACCCACTTTCAAGGTCTAGTCACAGTATATACCAGAGGTGGGCAAACTATGGCCTGCAGGACAGTCCTGCCTGGTCCTTGAGCTCCTGGCCAGGGAGGCTAGTCCCCAGCTCCTCCCCTGTTGTCCCCCCACCCCCGCAGCCTCAGTTCGCCGTGCTGCCAGTGCTCTGGCAGCACAGCGGCGTAGCTGGCTCTAGCCTGGCAATGCGGCTGCCAGACATGCTGCTCTGAGCGGCATGGTAAGAGGGCGGGAAGCGCGGGGGGGGGGGGGGGGGTTTGGATAATGGGCAGGGGATCCTGGGGGCAGTCAGGGGACAGGGAGCGGTTGGATAGGGCGGAGGTTCTGCGGGGGAGAGCAGTCAGGGGACGGGGAACAAGGGCTTGGATAGGCGTGGGAGTCCTGGGGGGCCTGTCAGGGGACGGGAATGTGGATAGGGTTCGGGCAGTCAGGGGACAAGGAGCAAGTGGGGTTGGATGGGTCAGGAGTTCTGAGGGGGGCAGTCAGGGGGTGGGAAGCAGGGGCCAGGCTGTTTGGGGAGGCACAGCCTTCCCTACCCAGCCCTCCATACAGCTTTGGAACCCCAATGTGGCCAAAAAGTGTGCCCACCCCTGGTATATACACAACTGATAGAGTTGAAGGTCAGAAGGATGAAGGAGCCATTACATCATATAGCCTGACTTCATAACACAGACCTGTAAATTTCAACTACTTACTTCTGTGTTGGGCATAATAACTTATGTTTGACTAAAGCACGTCTTCCAGAAGGGCATCCAGTCTTGAACTGAAGGCACAAAGACCTGGAGAATCCACCACTTCCCTTGGAAGTTTGTTCCAATGGTTAACAACCCTCACTGTGAAAATTTGTGCTTGATTTCTAATTTGATTTTGTCCGACTGCAGCTTCCTGCCATTGGTTCTTGTTCTGCTATTCTCTGCATTTTCTTCCCCTGAAGTACTTACTGTAATCATGACACCCCTCAAATCTTCTTTTTGGTAAACTAAACAGATTGAGTTCTTTAAGCCTCTCACTGTAAGGCATTTTCTCCAGCCCTCAAATCATTTTTGCAGCTCTTCTCTGCACATTCTCTAATCTTTCAATGTTCTTTTAAAAATGTGGACACCAGAACTGGACACAGTATTCCAGCATACGTCTAACCAATGCCATATACAGAAGTCATGCACCTCCCAACCCCTCTGATGCTCTACTGCCCTGTTTATACACCCAAGGATTGCATTAGCCTTTTTGGCTGCAGCATTGCATTGGGAGTTTGAATTAATTGCTTGTCCGGTATGATACCTAAATTCTTTTCAGAGTCGCTGCTTTCCAGGATACTGTCCCCCATTCAGTAGGTAGGACTTGCATTCCTTATTCCCAAATGTGCAACTTTGCATTTGGCTGTATTAAAAACACATTTTGTTTGAATGGGCCCAACTTACCAGTGATCCAAATTTTAAATCAAGGGTGATTTGATATTTACTTCCAGATCATTGGTACTAAGCCTGATCAACTTTTTTTTTTTTTTAAATCAATCCCTGCAGAACCCCATAGAAACACCCTATTCAAAGATGATTCCCTACTGATGACCTTTTGGAGGTCAGTTAGCTAGTTCTTAGCCTATTTAACGTGCAATTTATTGATATTTGTATAATGCTTTTTTTTTTTTAATCCAAATGTTTTACGGTATTAAGTCAAATGCCTTAAAAAAGTCTAAATATATTAGATCTATGCAGCTGCCTTTATGAACTAAGTGCATAATCTCCTCAAAGAATGAGAATTATATTTGTTTGACAAGATCTACTTTCCACAAAACCATGCTGACTGACATTGTATTCGTTTCCTTTAAGTCTTTACAAACAGATTCCTTTATCAATCATCTTTTCCATTATTTTGGCCAAGACTGATGTAGGGATAACCAGCCTATAGTTACCTCTTACCTTTTTTGAATATTGGCACATTAACACTCTTCCGGTATTTTGGAATTTCCCTGGTATTCCAATAGTTCATAAAAATTATCAGTAGCAGACCAGAGATTACCTCAGCCAACTCTTTTAGCACCCTTAGGCACAAGTTACCTGGGCCTGTCTATTTTAAAATGTGTGTCCCTAGTAGATAGTGTTTAATAGCTCTCTGTTTAGAAATGACCTGGAAAGTACTTCTTCATCCTCATGTGATACAAGCACATCATTCTGCTTCTTTCCAAATACAAAACTAACAATTGTTAAGACGTCCTCATGACACACTCCAATGGTTCCCAAGTCCAAGGATTAAAAATACATAGGAACATTTTGCAGGAAAAAAGGAATAATTAGTGCATCCATCCAGTTGTTTCTAAACAAAATAAGAGTCTTTTTCTGTTAATTCTCTCTACACAAATACACTAGTTTATAGCCCATACTAACAATTCCTAATCCTTGTAGACACAAATAAAATCAACAGAAGAAAACATTCCATGTTATAGGAATGAAAAAAAAAAAATTATTATATATATATATAAAATCTTATAGCTGCAAGTACCTACCTACTATTTGTCAAAAGCTGACACTGTGCTTGGCGCTGTAAAGACAGAGTAAGATGCAAATGTTGTTCTCAAGGGGCTCATGTTATAATTCAGACAGAGAATAGTCCAGACACCCAGGACAAACCAGACTGATGTCACAGAGATGCAGGGTTGGGTGCTGGGAGTTTTTTTTTTTTATTTTGTCTGTTCTAGGGATTTTTTGAGTATCAATTTCGGGTTATGGTTTTGTGGATTATTCAGTCAGTGATGAGAAGATGATTTTATAAGGAATTTTTACAGTCTTTTCAGGAGACGTTGGAAAATAGATCCATTATTGAGTAGAAAGGATAAAAAAAGATTAGTAACTTGCAATTTGTTTTTATCAAATCCTGAACATATATATTTTGGAGGGGAAAAAAAAACTAACAGAAGAAATGTTTATTTCGGAAAAGAAAATAACATTTATATTATGTTGTGACAGAAAGAATGCAGTTATAAAAACAGGAAAGCTGACAGATCCTTATTACCACAGAACTACTAACATATTTGCCGTTAGAAAAATACTCGTCTCTGCTGTTCTCACTGTTTGAGAATGTGTTCTTATTCATGTGACACAGATTTCCAGATTCTCTCTGACACACACAATCTTCTAGTGCACAAAAGCAGCAAAAGGAGCACCAGTCCTTTTCTGAAGCCTCTAGAATTTTAGCTTTCAGAACAGTTACATCAAGCGATGGGGCAAAAAAAGGAACTTTCAATGGATCGATTACATCACAAAAATTGCAAGGGCAAAATGCACAAAATCTCTTACATTCCAACTACTAGAATGCTGATATTCTTGAATTGCTCTCTTTAAATTACACCAATAATTAGGAACTATACTTATCATTGGTCCGTGTGCTAATGCAAATCAAATTTAAAAAGATATAAATGATCTCAGACTGGGAAAAGCTGTGCTTTTTGAAACAGTGAAATAAAAAGGAAACAAAGAAGTCTTACCATTTTGATGCCAGTGGAAAATGTGACTGGTTTGACTGGTCTGGGTTTTTCCAGCTGCATTTCTAGCTGCGTAGATCTGTCTTTATGTTGAGCTAAGAGCAGGGAGGCCGGCAGATGGGAACTTTCCTGTAAACATGTTGAAAACACAGATTGAAATAGTCAAAAGAAAAAAAATTAATGCTGCTCATTCTTCACGACTACAAATTGTGTCTGAAAAGGCCATCACCAGCAGAAAGAGATTACGCTAAATATTCTCTATATGAGAAACAGTTTACAGCAAACAATCACTTTCAGTAATAAGAAAAAGCTGCAGCAGCCTCATAAATCAGTGTAATCTGCAAACAACCATTTTTATAGAATCCACATTAAAGACAATATAACAGAGTCCTTATTGCAACCGGCCAATGCAACCATATTTATTAAAATAAAAAAATTAGAACTTAATCACAGAAGGGGTAGTACAAAGTAGTATAACTTGGATCAGATGTTTATCTAAGACACATTCTTTCTACAAATGAATTCAGACCAGTTTGAAATTGTTTCCCATTAGATTTCACCTGAGGCCGTTTGGAAATGATCCTTGCTCTGCCTTGCACAATGGCACCATTGTAAGTGCAACCAACAGCATATTTATTTTTTCCTTTACCAACTTATTTTTAGGGAAGCCAGCCAATTTTTTTTTTAAATATAAAAGTAATAAAATAAATAGTTAACTTGCTTAACTACTTAAAATCTTACATTTAGGTTACAACAAAAAGATTTTTAACATGTATACACATACCACATTCCAAATAGAGGTAGACAAATTATTGGCTAAATATTTCTCTATTAAAACTAGTCCGATTATCTCTGTGAGCCCTGAAATACTCTAACTTCTCTTTACTGTGGAAGTGGGGCAGGGGGAGATCAGAGCTGTTTATTCCCAGACTCCCTTGCTGCAGCACTTTATGCACAATGCGCTCAAGACAGCAGATCCATTTCTGTTCTGGGGAACCAAGGAACTACTGCTTTGTGAACCAAATTTGCTACTAACTTATAAAGCAATTGAATCCTCAAAGCCAGATTGTGACTATAAATATTTTATTTTTAAAAGTTTAAGATAGAAAAATGACTTTCAATGGGAGTTAGGTGCCTAGGAGCCTTTGAAAGTCTCCTGAAGTGATATAGAACCATCAAGCAGTGCCCATACTTACTACTGTAAGATTAATGTTCCCTCTTCATCTTTCCTATTGCTTGTTATGCTCACTCACTGACTTGTCTTAAAATAGACTGTGGGTTTCAGGGCAGAGATTGTATCTCACAGTGGGACCTGATCTGGGGTGAGGGATAATACAAATGACAGTAAGGAACAGCACAGTCCTGAAAATGCCGGGGTACAGGTTCAGTACCCTTACTCTCTTCTGCATAGGGACTTCTCCCCTTCCAGTTTACATGCAACTGAAAAGAGAATTTGGACCACCCATTTGCTGTGTTAGCACCTGAATCTCTGAGCACCTGCATATCATCCAATACACTCATAGTCCAAGTGCGCACTACAAGTGCTGCTATTCTGCAGCAAATTGTTGAGAAGACCCTACTGAATGCGATATTTTTTTAATTTCAGATTTAATGTGCACTATATGGCTGGGGGGAGAGGGGAGGCTCCTTAGGCTTTTTATCCTCCACCCACTTATCACATTTGTTGTGCTTCTCATGCGACAACAAAAGGCAGCCAATTTCTAAGCTAATTTCTCAGCAGTTTCTACATTAGCATAGAGATACACAGTTCTGGGAAATCAGCATTGCACACTGCTTTTGGTTCACTGTTTGTCCTGTGTAATAAGCATACAGCCATTTTAGTTAACTATCACTACAGAGCAGTAAAGAGATCGATATCATAGACCAGATCCTGCAAACATTTAATGTATATAGGTAACTTTCCGTATGTGAAAAACACATTGAAATCAATGCAAGCATTTGCCCCAGGATTGTCAATCATGTGCATAAGTGTCTACAGGATCAGAACTCACAGCTTGGAGGGAAAGGGTGTGGGGGGACTAAGATGGCTTTAAGCTACCTCGGCATCTTCCTGATTCTGGAAGCAGGAGATACATCCCCCACAGCGTAATTAAGAGAACCATGAGGGGCTAAGTCACAGAAGCCTGTCCCTACCTGCCTTCAGGCAGCATCACTGCCCAGAATTCCCACAGCACAATGTGCTTCATCCTTGCCCGGACACGCACTCCCTGTGCCACTCAGCCTCTGGAGCACACCCCCCAGCATAAAAGGTGCTGGGAGCAGAGCTGTGAATCTCAACCGTCATGCACAGGGGAATTAATGACATCTCTAGCACTATCAGTATACAATCACACCACGTGTTCAATATTGTACGTAAAGACAAGTTTACACATTTTGCTCAGGCCCAGGATCTGAAAGTCTGGACAGGAAGAAGCATTGCTCAGCGTGACCCATGAAGAGAATAAAGATTTAAATTACAACTGGCATTTTAGTGAAAAGTGGCAGCCATGGAGACGTCATTTGAAACACTGCCAGCATGAAATCCGTCTAATCCTATATTGGGAGATAGCACGGTGTTGCGGCTAGGACAATGGACTGTGATTCAGGAGACCTGGGTTCTATTCCTGGCTTGGCAACAGCCCTGCGGAGTGACCTTGGACAAGTCACATTACCTGTCTATGCCTCTGTTTCCCCTCCTACCTTGTGCCTGTCTGGTCTACTTAAATTGTAAGCTCTTTGGAGAAAAAGAGTCTATTATATTAATATAGCATCTAGCTCAATGGCTGAAGCCTCTGCTACTGTAATCCACATAAAGTGTAAGAAGCTGTGAACTAGTCTTCAAACTTGCTTTAAAATTTGAACATTAAGGGCAAAATTTTCTCTTGTTGCTGCATGAGACCTCTTAATTCTGCTATTTGTGTGCACTGCTCTCTCAATGACTATGAACTCAATATATGACTGGAGAGCAGGATATTGGTGCTGAGATCTCTTGTGTGCATCTCATATAAATATTTGCCATAAGTTTTTTCTTATTGTTAAATCAATGTTAAAGCACTTTGGAGAAAGCAATGAAAAGGAGTATACACTCAACTATTCTCTGTGAAACAATTCCTAAACAGAGGGTGCATTAAGGAGAGAGAAATTTAAAATTCATGAGTGAAATCCTGGCCTCTTTGGAGTTAATGTGAGTTTTGTGATTGATCAGTGGAGCCAGGATTTCACTCCATATGTTACTAAAATGCATATCTTTACCTATAGTTCTAATACTCAATTTTTAAATCCATTTTGACAATTTTCACTTTTGTTTATATTGTGTTTATCTTTTTCATTTCTCTCAATGAAAAAAAGTGACATTTATTTTACAGTTAGCTTCAGTTTCAGATTTGCAACACAGCAATGTTTAGGCTTCGGGTACTGCAGGGGGGATGTTTAAAAATAAGTGCTCTCATAGAAATTTTAGGAGTTATTGAAGAAACTTATTTCTGCTGGTTTTATAAAAGCATAATTTTACAAAATTAAGTTTTGAGCCAAATTTCGCAGTCCACTTTCAAAACTAGAGAGACATTCTAAAGTTTTCTTACTTTCCTTCTCTGCCTTAATATTACCTGTTTTAAAAATATTTAGATATGTTTTAATAGCAACGCATGTGCAATCAGAGTTAAATTACCTATTTGGTCATGTTATAAAGATTATTTATAACTGCTCTTTTCGCAAGCCATCTGGCGAACTGTATTTCCAGTAAAACCAACTGCTGTGTAAGAAAACAATGTTGGCCCCTACTAAATTAAAAGTGTATTTTAAAGCAGGATTGAACACACATTTTAAAGTCAGAAACCAGTTCAAAACCTTTTTCCAAGCCATTAAGGAAATATACTAAGTGTACAGTGGAGTTATTAATTGGCCTGCTAGTCAGACTATGCCTAACTAAGCAGATCATGAGCATTACTACCTTAAAAGTTATAAGACTCTGCTGGATATGAAATCTCAGATTGTTGGGGGATTTCCCTTTCTGTTGGGATACATCCACTGGAGTAAAACAAGGGGCCTTTCTGCACATCTATGCTGATGTCTAAGGAAAATGAAACACCAGCTCCTTTCAAAGAATCCAATAAAAGGCTGCCACGAACCTTGGCCCCGGGGCAAGGCAGTTCCTCAGCACAGTCCCTAAAACCGTAAAACAAACTCCTAAATCACATAACACCAATATCTCTGCATTTTAGTGGATCTCCCCTTTGGGTCAAAGAAGAATTCTGCATTCTCAGGAAGGGAAGAAAGTAAGTTACATCTTCAAAAACAACCAGAAATAAAATGCAAGAGAACTGGGTTAAATGTAACTTTAATGTGAGAACCAAATGAAAGCAAAGCAAAGAAATTCAGAATTAAGGTTGACACCACATTCTTAAAACACCCTACCAGCATAACAATATTTTTAAATAGATTTCCATGCTTTTCTGGTTTTTCTCTGCCCATATTTTTATTTATAAATGTGCATGTGCAGCACACACACAGTTCTAAGACTCTCTCGTACCATGCATGAGTGTAACAGTACGTTGAGTTGCAAATCCACATTAGACCACACATGCAGAGCATAGGCTGCCCTGTGATCCTAAATCACTATTGAATTTTTGGGTGCACAAAGAATGATGGATTAAGAGGAAATCTAGAAGCAATCCCAGAAAATAGGTCACTTTCCAAAAGTTTTTAAAAATAGCTGACCACTATAGATTTCCAAGAACATACTATACCTAACTTAATAAAATAGACCTCTTTTCTCACCACAGTTGTCAATACGCCTCCTACTGTTTGCTAATACTTTCAGTGCACAAAGCAGATATCCTGATCCTGTACAGTAATTTCTTACAGACGTAGGGATAGGGGAACAGTCAGTTGCTAATTTAATGGATGGGCTGGGTAGACTCACTGGGATAGCCTTTCTGAAATACCAGCACCTTGAATGGTCACAATGAAGTACAATACAGAACACAGACTTTTTAAAACAGGCTTGGAGGGAAAAAAATGGGATGGATTACAGCTAGAAACACCAAAAAAAAAAAAAAATCACAAAAAACAATAAAACAAAAAACCCACACCACCTTACTCAGTCCAAACTCCTGCATTTTGCATGATTACTCCCTGCATCATTCCTGCTAGTGTCTTACCAGATCTGTTCTCAGATGTTTGTAGGATGAAAGAAATTAAAAAATAAATATTAAATGTACAAAACTGATATTCTGTATCAACAGCATAAGTAGCACAAGTCCATGTTTGAAGCCCCAAGAACTGAATTTAAAGCTCAAAATCTGTAGTTCTGTTTTGATACCCACCAGTTCATCCAGAAGTGCCTGTTTATTCTTCCTTTTTATAATCTGTTGCATTTGTTCCTCTTTCTGTATGAACAGTCGCCTTTGCTCGTTTTCCTGTCGTTCCACTTCTAAAGCTTCCTCCAGCTCCTCTTGCTCCCGAGTCTAAAACAGGAATATGAGAAATTTATTATTGGAAAAAATTCTACATTTGGCAGATAAAGTGCTGCCACGGTGCCCTTCCCCCAAGTAAAGGGTGTTATCCTAATGTCTTGGGCAGGGATCTAGAAACAGGCAATGAAAGTGATTAGAGACATGGGTAAAGGCAAAAACTTCCTCTGAAAAGCCTGCGACTCTCTAGTTTAAAAAAGGAAACAAAAAAAAGAGGGTATAGCATAGGGAAAGTGAATTTGGTGCTCCTATTCACCCTCTCTGACAATACAAGAGCAAGGGGAGATTCAACTAAACTGAACTGAAGGGCAACAAATTTAAACTGACCACTTATTTAAAAAAAAAATACAATCGATAATTAACCTGTAGAATGTATTGACACAAGAGATAATTGAGGCCAAGAGCTTATTAGGAGTCATATCCATAATGAAAATAACTACAGTTACATCAGACAGGGATATAAACATGTATGCTTCAGGAAATAAGCCAATCACAAACTGATGGGGCTTAGGAAGAATGACACCCCCCCCTCTTGGGCAGGTTATGCCATCGTAATCCCCTATGTTGTTTCATGAATCTTCCTAGAACATAAGGCCATACTGAGTCAGACCAATGGTCCATGTAGCCCACTATCCTGTCTTCCAACAGTGGCCAGTGCCAGATGATTCAGAGGGAGCGAATAGAACAGGGCAATTTATCAAATGATCCATCCTGTCGTCCAGTCCCACCTTCTAGCAGTGAGAGGTTTGGGGACACCTAGATCATGGAGTTACATCTCTGACCATCTTGGCTAATAGCCATTCATGGACCTATCCTCCATGAACTTATCTAATTCTTTTCTGAACCCCATCATGTTTTTGAGTTTCACAACATCCCCTGGCAATGAGTTCCACAGGTTGACTGTGCATTGTGTGAAGTTCTTCCTTTCATTCGTTTTAAAACTGCTGCCTATTAATTTCATTGAGTGACTCCTGGTTCATGCGTTATGTGAAGGGGGAAATAAAAACTTCCTTATTCACTTTTTCCACACCATTCATGATTTTATAGATCTCTATCATACTTCTCTCATTTGTCTCTTTTCTAAAATGAACTGTCCCAGTCTTTTTAATCTCTCCCCATATGGAAGCTTTTCCATACCTCTAATCATTTTTGCTGCTCTTCTCTGTACTTTTTTCAATTCTAATACATCTTTTTTGAGATGGGGCAACCAGAACTGCATGCAGTATTCAACGTGTGGGTATACATGGATTTATACAGTGCCATTACAATGCCTTCTGACAGGGGTGCTGAAACAATTTTTATAGTGGGGGTGCTGAGAGCCATTGAACCAAACTGTAAACCCTGTATATAATGGAATCTACTTCAATCCAGGGGGTGTGGTAGCACCCCTAGCACCCATGCCTTCTGTCTTCTTAGCTATCCCTTTCCTAATGGTTCCTAACATTCTTGGATGTTTGGCTGCTGCTGCACATTGAGCAGCTGTTGTCAGACAACTACCCACAATGACTCCAACATCTCTTTCTTGAGTTGTAATAGCTAAATTAGACCCCTTTGCTTTGTATGTATAGCTGGGGTTATGTTTTTCTATGTACATTACTTTGCATTTATTTACATTGAATTTCACCTGCCACTTTCTTGCCCAGTCACTCAGTTTTATGAGTTCCCTTTTAAGTATTTTCATTCAGCTTTGGACTTAACTATCTTGAGTAATTTTGTATCATTTGCAAACTTTGCCACCTCACTGTTATGAATATGTTGAACAGCACTGGTCCCAGTACAGATCCTTAGGGGACCCCGCTATTTACCTGTCTCCTCTGATGCATCTGATATTGGACAGTTGGACGGGATATCAGACTACATGGACCTCTTGTCTGATCTGATATGGGAGTTGCTATGTTCCTACAAGTTATACATGACCTGAATGATCTTTGATTTCAGAAAAGGAAATACAGTGCATCACCTTTGCCCTCATTGCTTTATACACATACATAGATATATGGAGGAGCTCTCTATTTGTTAAAACAACGAGGAGTCCTTGTGGCACCTTAGAGACTAACAAATTTATTTGGACATAAGCTTTCATGGGTTAAAACCCACTTCAACTCTCTATTTGTTGGTACTACTCCAGTTCAACACCTTCCTTCACAAACAAGGGAAACTCTTTGGTTCTCAGAAGGAAATGGTTCAAATTTATTATTTTCAGACTCCAAACTCCTAATGACAGGTTTCAGAGTAGCAGCCGGGTTAGTCTGTATCCGCAAAAAGAAAAGGAGTACTTGTGGCACCTTAGAGACTAACACATTTATTTTACTAATGTGAGTGTTGAGTTCAAAAGGAATGCAGGATCAGGCCTTATTGTGTCATTTCTGTTACTATATTTGCCTGAATTGAAATATTTTCTTCTTGAAATGATGTATATTTTTAATGCTGAAAGAAACACTTAAAACATTATAAATAAAAAAAATCCTTGCCAGGCTACTTTTAAAGGAGAGCAGAACTCTGTCTGAATCATATTTTAATGAAAAACCTACAGGAAAGTATGTATGGCCCCCATACAGACCACGTGTTTTATAGCCCTCTAAGAAGCAGTATCATCATTAGCATTTAAAAAGGCTTTTGTCTTGTTAAAGTATGAAAGTTTGTTTCACTATCGCTCGTTTTAGATTTTGCATAAGCCAGGCCTTTGTTTTCCCATTCTCCAACTCTCTCTTGGGAGCTTCATAATGTCTGTGTCTGGATTTTTTTTTCTTCCTTTGGATGAGAAAGAAATTATTGTCCTGGAGTAGGAACGAACACAGTCTCTCCTGGATATTGTCCAAATACACTGCCAGCATACATATGTTTGAAGAGCCTGCATTTACTACCTAGCTATGTCAGTCCCTCTCTCCCTCTCTCTCTAAACCCTCGTCAAAAAAATGAGCACACAAAATTCAGTTGTCAACATGATCTCCTGAAGCAAGCAAATCTTTAATAGAGGAGAATACTTGCACATCACATTTTTCTTACTATGGAGTGTGTCAGTGTGTGTGTCGGAGTTTCTTCTTTTTTCTTTTCTCCTCTAAGACAGCATTTTACAACTATTCCGCTTTAAAATACTTAATTCCTCAACTATTGAATAAGAAATGTTTTTAAAAACAGCAAACTAACCAGTTTTATCTTGTTTTTCTGAATGACTTCTTTGTTATCCTTCTGGTAATTATCCATTTTCTTTTTGGTGTTCTCCAAATCCACATTGTTCGTCAAGTTAAACACTGTATTGATATTTAAAAAAAGATGCATGAAATCATAGTATTAATCTGGTACGCGCACACACACAACTATAGCCAATAAGTATTATCCTTATTTAATGCTCCTTGTCCCTACCATATTAGCAGCATATACCTAATTGAATACGGCAAAAAAATCACTTGGACACACAAAGGCCAGATCCTGATCTTTGTTACATCACTGTCAACTCCATAGCAACTTAATTTACTTAAATGGAGTTCTTGCAAATGTCTTCCTGCATAACTGAAAGTAGAACCTGATGTTTTGCTTCCTTCATGGGATACTGGTAGAGTAATCCCTTGAACAGCATCAATAGCCAAGAAGCACAAAAATTAGCCATAAACTACTTGTTATAAAGGCCAAGAAGAACCTAGACCAGAGGTCCCCAAATTGTGGGGCACCACCCCCCACCCACCCAGGGACAAAGAGCCACCCAGCCCCCGCCCAACCCCCACCCCTATCCCTGGCTCCCGGAACGGTGCATAACCCCATCCCCAGCCTTGGCACGGCTCTGCACCTGGCCGGGGGCCCGGTTGCCGAACCCCACCACAGTCTGACTGTGGCTCTGCTCCTGCTCCAGCCCTCCACCTCTGGCCATGGCTCCATCCCTGCCCCCTGACCCATGCTTAGCCCCTTACCCTTATCCACATCCATCCCCCCGCCCCCAAGCCGCGGCCCTATTCCTGGCCCTGGCTCCTGGGGGCCGGGAGGAAGAGAAGAGCAGGGTATTGCAGACAGGAGGAATGGGGAGCAAGACCTTCAGAAGTTTGGGGACCACTGAACTAGACTAAGTAGAATACACACACACACCCCTCGTTACAAATGAGGCCCTTCCATTTCCTATGAGTCATTTGCCCTTGCTGAAAATCTCCACATTTATGCAGAGATCCATAAAAAGAAAAACAAGTTAACCTATTACTCAGTGCTATGTGTTGTGCTAAGCCTTCTTTGTACACAACAAATATTAGGAGGATTTTTCTCATTTAAGTTATGCAACAAGATGAAGGATATGCAGCCAGGCCCTTTGTTTCGCTGAACATTCCCAATCATGTATATCTGAACTAAAGATGCCTCCAGGAATAGAGCAGCTTCTGTAGCAGGTAGATTGAAAGAACTAGGTGTGCAGGGGATTAGTAATTAGATACAGAGCCTTTCACCACTAGGTCACTGGTTCAAACTGGGGTCAAGTCAATTCTGACTCAAAGTCATTATCACATGAAGATCATTTGGTGGCCTCAGTCCAGTTCAGAGTGGACACCAGAGAGATCACCATACCCCTAAAACTAGCATAGATAGCAACCCACTCAGCACGAATCAACATGGAGACTGTACAGTCCAATCACACTCTTTATGTGGCCCCTCCAGAACACGGCTGAGGTACATTGACATGAAAGAGCAGGGAAGCTCGCACTGTCACTGATAAACCCCTCACAAACTAAAAAGGACACAGTCCCGGCCACAAAAAGCTTGCAATCTGAATCATAAGGAGAGGAAGATGTTCCCGTGGCTAACGTGCTAGCCTGGGAGTCAGGAGTTCAGGGTTCAATACCTGTTCTGTCACAGACTTCTTGTATGACCTTGGACAAGTCACTTTGTCTCTATGCCTCAGTTCCCCGCCACATCTGTAAAATGGGGATAGCACTGCTCTACCCTGTGGTGCTGTTGGGAGGAAAAAACGTATTCAAGATGGCGAGATGCTCAGATACCCCAGTGGTGGTGCCGCATAAGTGCCTTACATACACATAAAGAAAAGGAGTACCTGTGGCACCTTAGAGGCTAACAAATTTATTTGAGCATAAGCTTTCGTGAGCTACATGCATCCGATGAAGCGAGCTGTAGCTCACGAAAGCTTATGCTCAAATAAATTTGTTAGTCTCTAAGGTGCCACAAGTACTCCTTTTCTTTTTGCGGATACAGACTAACACGGCTTCTACTCTGAAACCTGTCATTATATACACATGTGAATCATAGAAGATTAGGGTTAAAAGAGATCTCAGGAGGTCATCCAGTCCAACCCCCTGCTCAGAGCAGGACCAACCCCAATTAAATCATCCTAGCCAGGGCTTTGTCAAGCCAGGCCTTAAAAACCTCTAAGGATGGAGATTCCACCACCTCCCTAGGTAACCCATTCCAGTGCTTCACCCTCCTCCTAGTGAAATAGTGTTTCCTAATATCTAATCTATATCTCCCCCATTGCAACTTGAGACCATTGCTCCTTCTTCTGTCTTCTGCCATCCTCTTTCGAACCTTCAGGTAGTTGAAGGCTGCTATCAGATCCCCCTCACTCTTCTCTTCTGCAGACTAAATAAGCCCAATTCCCTCAGCCTCTCCTCATAAGTCATGTGCCCCAGCCCCCTAATCATTTTTGTTGCCCTCCATTGGGCCCTCTCCAATTTGTCCACATCCTTTCTGTAGTGGGGGGCCCAAAACTGGACGCAATACTCCAGATGTGGCCTCACCAGTGCCAAATAGAGGGGAATGATCACTTCCCTCGATCTGCTGGCAATGCTTCTACTCATGTAGCCCAAAATGCCGTTAGCCTTCTTGGCAACAAGGGCACACTGTTGATTCATATCCAGCTTCTCATCCACTGTAAACCCCAGCTCCTTTTCTGCAGGACTGCCACTTAGCCAGTTGGTCCTCAGCCTGTAGCAGTGCATGGGATTCTGCCGTCCTAAGTGCAGGACTCTGCACTGTCTTTGTTGAACCTCATCAGATTTCTTTTAACCCAATCCTCCAATTTGTCTAGGTCACTCTGGACCCTATGCCTATCCTCCAGCGTATCTACCTCTCCTCCCAGTTTAGTGTCATGTGCAAACTTGCTGAGGGTGCAATCCATCCCATCATCCAGATCAGTAATGAAGATGTTGAACAAAATCAGCCCCAGGACCGACACCTGGGACACTCCGCTTGATACCAGCGGTCAACTAGACATGGAGCCATTGAACACTACCTGTTGAGCCCGATGATCTAGCCAGCTTTCTAGTCACCTTATAGTCCATTCATCCAATCCATACTTCTTTACCTTGCTGGCAAGAATACTGTAGGAGACGGTATCAAAAGCTTTGCTAAAATCAAGGAACAACACGTCCACTGCTTTCCCCTCATCCACAGAGCCAATTATCTCGTCATAGAAGGCAATTAGATTAGTCAGGCATGACTTGCCCTTGGTGAATCCATGCTGACTGTTCCTGATCACTTTCCTCTCCTGTAAGTGCTTCAGAATTGATTGCTTGAGGACCTGCTCCATGATTTTTCTAGGGACTGAGGTGAGGTTGACTGGCCTGTAGTTCCCTAGATCCTCCTCCTTCCCTTTTTTAAAGATGGGCACTACATTAGCCTTTTTCCAGTCACCTGGGACCTCCCCCGATCGCCATGAGCTTTCAAAGATAACGGCCAATGGTTCTGCAATCACATCCGCCAACTCCTTTAGCACACTCGGATGCAGCGCATCCAGCCCCATGGACTTGTGCTTGTCCAGCTTTTCTAAACAGTCCTTAACCTGTTCTTTCACCACTGAGGGCTACTCACCTCCTCCCCATACTGTGCTGTTCAGTGCAGCAGTCTGGGAGCTGACCCAGTCTGTGAAGACAGAGGCAAACAAAAGAACTGAGTACTTCAGCTGTTTCTACATCATCTGTCACTAGGTTGCCTCCCCCATTCAGTAAGGGTCCCACACTTTCCTTGACCTCCTTCTTGTTGCCCTTGAAATCTTTCTTGTTACCCTTCACATCCCTTGCTAGCTGCAACTCCAATTGTGCTTTGGCCTTCCTGATTACACCCCTGCATGCTCAAGCAATATTTTTATATTCCTCCCTAGTCATCTGTCCAAGTTTCCACGTCTTGTAAGCTCCCTTTGTGAGTTTAAGCTCACCGAAGATTTCTGTTAAGCCAAGCTGGTTACCTGCCATATTTGCTCTTCTTTCTGCACATCGGGATGGTTTGTTCCTATGCCCTCAATACGGCTTTTTTAAAATACAGCCAGCTCTCCTGGACTACTTTCCCCCTCATATTAGCCTCCCATGGGATCCTGTCCATCAGTTCCCTGAGGGAGTCAAAGTCTGCTTTTCTGAAGCCCAGGTCCATATTCCGCTGCTCTCCTTTCTTTCTTCCTTCTGTCAGGATCCTGAACTCGACCATCTCATGGTCACTGCTGCCCTCTACACACGGAAGTGCTCAGTAATTCAACAGGACACAAGTGTAGCCGATATACTATTTCCATTTTTTTAATCTAACAGTAGGCAGGAATCCATCTGGTTCCATTAGCTTGTGTTTGTCCATTTGATTTACATCCTTTCTCCGCTCACACTTTGCATATGTACAACAGAAGAAGTGAGCTTCTGGAAGAGTTCTGTAGTAGGCAAGGGAGCTCTGTCAGCCCACAGATTGGGCAAGAGCATTCCATGCCTAGAGGGCCACAAAGAAGGTGGCAGAGTGGTGGGAGAGGCAGAAGAGAAGAACAAAAGCAGGTGTCATTGGCAGAACAAAAAAGGAGAGACACAATGACAGAGATATAGGTTGCTGCTTAGTAGCTTTTCATCTGGAATAAAGTGACAAGGAGCTGGAACCAATGATAATGGCACGAGAATGGTGGTGAGGGGCACGATGCCACTCATATTTCAAACAAAAGTAACTTTGGAAAAATACAGCACGCTCTTGTAACCAGTGAGTTAGCATTCATTTTCAGGAAGCGTGGCTAATTCCATTAGTCTGGGTTTAAAAATTAAAAAAATAAATAAATAAATAGTATAGCATCCATAAAGCATGACACACTTTTGTAGCTGCCTAAAATGTTTAGGGATAGCTAACGTAATATCTCTAGTTTTCACCTTGACACATCAACAGGAATTATGGGCCTAGGTTCCTACCCAGAGAGCTCAATACTTATCCCTGGGTGAGGGAAACTTTTAATCCCTTCGATTGGAGCAATTGGGCTGAATATGATGAATATAAAGTGGCGTGGTAGATTACAGCTAAAAAACAAATGAACAAGTGCTTTATACCCCTTTCTTACAAAGAAGTAATGATCGAAAGGATTTTCAGTTTATTTTAGCCCGACTTTCAGAATTGATGAATCCCAGTCTCTAAGGTGCCACAAGTACTCCTTTTCTTTTTGAGAATACAGATTAACACAGCTGCTACTCTGACAACCCCAGACTGACTTCAGAGTTATTTTAGAGGCAGGACAGTCTTGCAGTTTAGGCCCTTAACTGGGACTCAGAAATCTGGGTTTAATTCCCAGATCTGCCACACATTCCCTATGTGACATTGGGTAAATCATTTAACGCCTCTATGCATCTCTTCCCTCAGCTATAAAAATGGGGGAAATAATACTTCTTTTCTCCCACACTTCATCTGCTTGCTCTATTTAGATTTTAAGTTTTTAGGGCAGGGACTATCCCTTATTATGAGCACAAACAGCACCTAGTACAATGGACCCTTGACCTCAGCTGGGGTCACTAGATGCTGTTGTAATACAAGTAAATAATAGTGAATGCTCTCTGCCTTTGAAAGCTAGGCCCCTTGTGTTTTGAGAGAGGTTGCTCAACATGGATTTTCATTTCTTATGCTGCTCTCTCCCAAAAGAGACAGCATTTTTCAACATTATATTGCTCTGAAATCTTAGAATTTAAAAAAAAAAGTGCAGGGAATACTTCTACTATTTTAGCAATGCAACATTTCCTCAAGAAAACCAGTTATTTTAATCTTGTTTTGACCTCCAGCTTTCCAACCTGTAGCTTCCAACGTACAAGCTGTTAGACATTTGGGCACAGTGGCTCAAATGAATGGTCATGTGAAAATGCTGACGTACAACCACATTTCTGATCAGAGCCCTGCAATGAAAGTAGCTGCATGCGAGTGTCAGAACTTCCTACAATTTAAATCCAGCACATCAGCTCTCTAAACCTACGATAACACAAGAAAGAAAAAGCACATGACAGAGGTACACTGCCCTGGCAGGATACCCAGGTACACTTCAGGTGCATGCGGAGGTAGAAAATGAGAAGCCAAATGTCTTTGGTCACCTGAGCAGCAGGGGTATTTTTCTATAACCTCACTGCTGGATGATTTTCTAAACTGGGTTTTACAAACGTGACTGTTTGGAGAGTTTTTTTCAAACTGAACCATAATAGGCTGAACAGGTCCTGACACATGCTGACAAACTTCATATCTGCATGGTTCAAAACATACACCATGGGACCACAAGGGCGGGGGAGGCAGAATAAATTTCTCTCTTTCTCTCTCTCTCTCTCTCTCACTTTATCTTCTTAAACCCATTCCAAATCCACAATCAGCCCTTAGAGCCCCTGTGACTGAGTAGGCTAGACGCCAATCACTCCTCTCTCCTTCCGGCCCCACAGAACAGAACATCAGATTCTTTCTTCTGCTCCCTCACCCAGACCCAAAACAAGCTTTCTGAATAGCTCTCTCACAAGCTGTCTTCCCCGCAGCTGTAAGCATCAGCTCTCTGCATAGGACCTCTCTGGGCTCTATGCAAGTTCCTCTCCACCCTCGTCATACCGTAAGAGCATAAAAACAGCCATACTGGGTCAGACCAATGATCCATTTAGCCCAGTATCCTGTCTTCCAACAGTGACCAATGCCAGGTGCTTCAGAGAGAATTAACAGAACAGACAATTGAATGATCCATCCTGTTGTCCACTCCTGGCTTCTGAAAAACAGACACTAGGAACACCTGGAGCATAGGGTTGCATCTCAGGTCCATCAATGGCTATTAGCCAGGATGGTCAATCCTCCTGGAACTCATCTTTTTTGAAAACTGTTATAGTTTTGACCTTCACAACATTCCCACGTAACGAGGTCCACAGGTTGAATGTGCGTTGTGTGAAGAAGTATTTCCTTTTGTTTCTTTTAAACCTGCTGCCTATTAAACGTAATTGGGTGACCCCTCGTCCTTGTGTTATGTCAAGGAGTAAATAACATTTACTTTCTCCATACCAAAGGTTTTATAGACCTCCATCATATCCCCCCTAAGTCGTCTCTTCTCCAAGCTGAAAAGTTCCAGCCTTTTTAATCTCTCCTCATAGGGAAGCTGTTCCATATTCCAAATAATTTTTCTTGCCCTCTCTGTACCTTTTCCAATACTAATAGATTTTTTTGAGATGGGGCAACCAGATCTGCAAGCAGTAATCAAGATGTGGGCATACAATGGATTTATGTAGTGGCATTATGATGATGTTTTCTATCTGATTATCTATCCTTTTTCTAATCGTCCCTAACGTTCTGTTAGCTTTTTTCACCGCTGCTGCATATTAAGCAAATGTTTTCAGAGAACTATCCACAATGACTCCAAGATCTCTTTCTTGAGTGGTAACAACTAATTTAGACCCCATCCTTTTGTATGTACAATTGGGATTATGTTTTCCAATGTACCTTACTTTTCATTTATCAACACTGAATTTCCATCTGCCATTTTATTGCCCAGTCACCATCAGTGGCATGTGAGCCACTGGCTTGGGGAGGCTAGCCCCCAGCTCTGCCTTTCTGCTTGAGGCCCCGCCCCTTCAGCGCCCCCCATTGTGGCTGCTGGGCCCAGCCTCCGGATCGCCAGGAGGGAGGAAGGGCAGGAGATGTGGCCCCAGAGCCAGCCCCAGCACATGGGAAGAGCCGGCTCACAGAAGCAGGAAGGGAACTGGGGGGGAGCATAAGCGGGGCCACTCCTGGCTGTTGAGGGAGGCACAGCCTCCCCCAAACTATGATACCCACCGCCCATGCCAGACACCCAATTTTGTGAGATCCCTTTGTAACTCTTTGAAATCTGCTTTGGACTTAACTACCTTGAGTAATTTTGCCACCTCACTGTTGAATCACCACCCTTTTTCCAGTGCCTAGCCTGAGGAAGCAGTCAAGAACTGGCAATGGGGAAGGCAGGTTGCAGGGGGAGTGGGTATCAACTGAGGGACAAATCACAATTCTCAGTAGATAGGCAGGCAGGCCACAGGCAGCAAACAGATTCACTTCCTTGCCTCAACACAGCATCTCCCAGCACCTTCCCTTAACTCCCCCAAAATCTCTAGACATCAAGGTTTAAAACATTAAAGAGTTAGATTTGGTCTAACCTATATTATAAAAACCTACAATGGCAAGTACGCAAGCTAAACTCTTGGATGTAGAGCCTTCTTTGCTGGTCATTATCTAGCCAAAACTAATAGCATACATAGTCTAATGGCTAAATCTTCTAAAAGCACTACTTCCTAACCAAAGTTTTAAAAAAATATTTTCGCTATTCAATTACAACAACCTAGCTTAGCAGGCTGGCATGCTCCTTTTTGTTAAGGGCATTTAATTGAATTCTTCTTCGTCAGTGAATAACGGCAGATATTTGAGGATTGGTGAACATAACCCATAGAACAAACAATACTGCAACCACGAGCATTTAAAATATGGTGTCACCATATTGATGGTTGAGCCAAATTCCATAGAATTTAAACTGACCTCAGTAAGGAGGGCTGCTCAGACATGGTCTGTAGAATTTGGCCCGTTACGGGTTTTGAGAGGTGGGGGTGTAATTTTTTTAAATTTTAATAGCAACATTTAAAAAAAGTTTCAAATCAACAAGCAAAGAGTTAAAACCAGGAATCCTACATTACTCCTAGCTAAAAATTAGCAAAAAAAATGTATGAATATGACTAGCAAAGCAGATGGCTATTCTGCAAAGATTTCAAAGGCAAGCCAGTCTTATTACTTTCTATTCTGAAGCATAACATAAGCTCATATAATGAGCCTGAAAATCTTAAAGGTAAAGACAGAGAAGCCGATTTGTATAGGAGAATTATTTACTTCCTTATTCATCTCACATTGGTTGGTTTAGAAGTTGACCTGCTTTTAGACAGCTGCTGAAATACAACAAGAAGCCTATTGTATTTTCTAAAACGTTTAATTCTATTTAGGCAAAACTCCACAGATTTCCTGAAATCCAGCCTTGACAGAGTGAGATAATCTCTATTTTTAACAATGCTACTAATTAATCTCATAACAAAAGGAAAAACAATCTGATAGTTTATTATGGGATTTAAAATTAACCTTTGAGACAAGTCTTAAAGCCATGTGAAGCAATCATTGGTCTGGGAAAGCAGCATTGTTAATAGTAAATAAATCCATCACTGGTGTTTAAATCATCATCAAAATTTCTCACACTTTCTATTGAAGACATTACCAACTTTGAGCCTTCTCTTGATAATTAGTGTTTCTTTTAATGCAGATAGCTATTGTTGCTAGAAAGAATTCTTGCCACTGAAGAATATTCAAGCAAGATTCTCCTGTGAGGGTGAATGGCTGGAGGACGTATGCAGGCATGATTCACTGGCCCAACCCCAACCCCTTCCATTCTGGGGCATAAGGAGTTCTTGCTGAAGCAGACCTAAACAGTCAACTAGGTACATGGACAACCTGCAAGAGCCCCAATCCATGTGCCCAGCCCTTATCCACAAGGGAAATGCCTGGATTCTCCTGCATCAGGGCCACCCATGACAGTAGAATCAGGAACAAGATTTAACCCAAATGGATTAAAAAACAAACAGAATTAGAATCACATGACTTTACAAAGCAACCAAAGTGTATGGATGTCACAAAACAATCTGACAGTCAATGTACTTTATAATGAAGTTTATGTTATCAGCTGGGATGTAGTCAAGATTTTCTTTCCTATTTCCTAATAAGGGAAAAACTGATTTATTGTGCTGCCTTACTAATAAAATAAAAAAGGTCAATGAATATTTCTCCTACAGGTTAGCACTTTCCTAATTCTCAAGTCCATTAATTAGCCAATAGAAATTAAAAAAACAAAATTGTAAATCATTATCCTGCGATATTTTATGCACACGGACTTAGTGCTTAATGTAGATATTTCTGGCGTAAGACAGCTACAAATTAAGTTAAAAACTTACTGGTAAGTATTGGTGTAGCACAAACACCACTTTTTCTACCCCATCATTTCTAGCCTCTGCTTCTGAGCAGTCATCATAAAGCTCATTGACACAGACTGGGAGTGGCACAGAGATGACCCCTGAAAGCACAGAGCTTCAAAACGAAGCTGATTGCCAATGCTCCACCACCTCCCCCAAAAAACACTGCTTTTGCCATCTTCAGTTGATGCTGAAATGTCCCAACCTCTTCTGCCCATACCCTCTTTTAGGGGGTGGGTGGAAAAAAATCAATACGTCATCTAGAAAAACCTAAATTAGAGATTATGAATTATGGATGTTCCATCTCAGTTCTCTTTTTACTGTAAAAAGAGGTTTGTTTTTTTTAAAGTGCTTGCACAGTTACAATTATTTCCAATTACTCATCCCCATCAGGTCAAATAAGGGACATTCTGGCTGGGGCAGGTGCAGAAGCTCTGTATCTCTGTCGTCTTTTACATTTTGAGAGAGCTGCATGCCTTTGCATTGTGTCGTTTCCTTCGTTAATGAAGTTAACGTGACCCACAGGGAAAAAGTCACAGGCATTAGTTCTTTACATCCAGTAAACATTCACTAGATAGTAATTTTGGCATGAACACAAGTCACTACACAATGGTTACTACAAAAAAGGCTTTGAAAAAGTAGAAATGCCCATAGGGCACATGAATAGTAGTCACTTTTTCCCACTTGACTATACTTCATGCTTTAAAAAGCAGTAATTATTAACAACTATGTGTATGGTAGTAATGCCTAGAGGCCCTACTCAAAGATCAGGACCATACTGTGCTAAGTACAGTACACGCACATCCTAAAAAGACAGTCCCTATCAAAAAGAGCTCAGAACTAAGTTTAAAAAAAATAGTTTAAGAAGTAATACGGAAGGGAAAAGAGTAGGAAGCATACAAAAAGGGTCTGGCTCACATTGTTGTACTTGCAGCAGTGTTCTTTGTAAGGCCTATTCCTGCTCTTTGTGAGGCACATGTATGTCCCATTGATTTCAATGAGTGTTGTGCCCAGCTGACCCAAAGCAGAATTTACCCCATTCATTTTTTCTTGGTGTTAATGACAATTAAGTGTCTACAATATGCTAAAAATTGTCAAACTGATTTTTCGTGGGGAATTACCATTTTTTTAAATGGTTACATTCTAAACCACCTCAAAATGTGGGGGGGGGGGGGGTGTGGAAATATTGGCAGGTCAATACCATAACGTTTATGTTTGTTGCTATATCGCCAGCGTTCTCCCTGCTCTGTTTAAAAAAATAAAGGAAAATAGACTAAGCATAATAGGCTTCTTGTGAGGGGGAAAGTAATCTTTCAAATAAGGTTATAGATCACATCTAATGAGAGAAGACACTGTAAAAGACATGTGTTCAAGTTGAACTCCAAAGAAACAACCATTGGGGAAACAGCAACAAAAATGTCCCAGGGGCTGCAGAGATAGACACTGCTGCATGTTTTATATACTTCGTTCTATTAACCACATTTTTATTTTACAAAAAGAAAAGGAATACTTGTGGCACCTTAGAGACTAACCAATTTATTTGAGCATAAGCTTTCGTGAGCTACAGCTCACTTCATCGGATGCATAAAAGTGGAAAAATTGGTTAGTCTCTAAGGTGCCACAAGTACTCCTTTTCTTTTTGCGAATACAGACTAACACGGATGCTACTCTGAAACCTATTTTTATTTTAGGTCTTATGGCTTATTTATTTACTTTTAAATTTACCAGGCATCCAGAGCAAGGTGAAGCTGAACTTCAATCCACTTTTGACCTCTACCATATAAAAATCTATTCAAACCTCAATGGAAGATCAATTTCTGCTTCCACCTATACCAGCTTCCTAATCTGCGTGCTGTATCAGCAGTCAACAGCAATTGTCATGTATTATATAGGGGCCACTCGGCCATGCAGTGCTATAGCATGGTACTGATTCGCACTTGGTTCACATTTGGTAATTTAACATCAACCATGAGAGCTAGAAATATAAATAGAATCTTAAAACTCTGTAGAAAAATCTTGATGGTGCACATACTCCTACCCACTCAGCCAAGCTTTCCATTCATCTGAGGCGAATGGATGTTTCAAGCCATGGTAATGGCAATAATGAGATGGAAGCTTATGGCAAATGCTGCAAAATATTCTCTTCCGTTTCACAAGCACAAAATAGATTCTCCCAGCATCATTTCAACAATCTGTCTAAGTTGCTAGAACCTCCCACAGACACACACACACACACTCTACCTACCTCTCCCAAAGGCTTTGGCCTGCCTGGCTATATCTGAAGTTTCCCAGACAAACACATTAGCTCTCCAGTTTCAACCTTCTGATGCCAACAATAACACAACAACATGCTACTTATAGCTGAAAAGGTGGGGAATGCAACTCTCTGAAGCTAACACCAACAAAGTTTAGAGGAATGCTTACTCTTCTTTGCTGAAGAGTTAAAAGGGAGCAAGATCACCTTCACCATGTTTTCTTTTAAACCTCAATCATTGCCTTCCCTGAAAGTACCCAGCCCCTTCAGTCCTCCTCCAAAAAACAAACAAACAATTTAAGAGCGACGACTCTGAACACTTCTATTTTTGTCTATGCAGACTCCATCACCCTTCCATAAATCCTGAGTAACTCTAAAAAAAGTGGAAAATGAACTCCAATACAAAACAAATTCCTCCCTCAAAGGGCAAGTCTCTGCTTCAGCAAATCCAAGGAGAAAAAGAGTTCAGCGTCTGCTCCTAAACCTTCCTCTCCCGAGTAGCAACATAAAATGCTGCCACAGTGGTATGTAAGGTCATCTACTTCAAAGCAGCTTCCAACTACTGTACTCACAGAAGCAAAATGATGAAAGACACCATATGGCTGCTGTCATGGTAAATAAAGCTAACAAAGGCATATAATAAGAATTTGAATTTTTCTTCTTTGTTTAATCTTTTCTTTTGCAGCACCACCAATGCCCTGTGTGCCTTTCCTTTCCAGCAATAGAACACCACTTCCTCTATGCATCATAGTTTTTCTCTTGCAGATAAAATGTTTATTACTTAAATATGTCCCCCAACTGGACAAATATGATTAAAAATGTAAGGAGAAAGTAATTAGATAAACATCAGATACCATGATAAACCCTATTAAAGAAATGCAGCTTTGATATTCTATTAGGCAGTCGGAAGATAAAAGCCTGTGGTCTCATGAGCACAGCACATCAAAAATGTAAGCATTAAGACTTACCAATTTCTTCTACTTCTTCCAGGAAATCATTATATTCCGTTAGACTGGGAAAGTCATCTTCTCTTTTATTGTATCTGAGAGAGACGAGAAACTAGTGTTTGCATAATGCACCGAGATGGCAGTTGAATTCAACATTGGGCTCACTTCATACATGGTATATATGGCCAAGGATTATTATGGTCAGAATACTATATGGCTCCTTTAAAGTGAAATAGGACTGCCCATCCCCAAGTGAAGAGACCACCACTGTCTGAACCAGTGCTACACCTGAGTCTTTACCACATTTCTGGAGCTGCAAAGAAGTGGAGGCATAGGCTAGCGTTTACCAATTCCAAATCAGCTCCTCAGACACTACTTAAAAAAAAAAAAAAAAAAAAGCAAGCAGACTTACTAGGAGTACTCTCAGCTAGAAAATAACCACCTCAGCTCCTTGTGGAAATGGCTGAAGAGTATGCAGTTTGGCTTTGTGTCCAGCTCGGGTGCAGCCAATAAGTGCCACCGTATTTGAACCCAGGCACCCACACCTCTCAAAGCTCACATGTGGGACGCAACAATGACACAAAATGAGGGACAGACAAACAAACAAAATGTTGTGGGATTCATCTCTTCAGCATCAGTAACTCTTTCACACAATCCTTTATTTCTGACCAAAACAGTTTTCAGCAGAAAAAGGTGAGAGAACAACAATTTTACTCCTGAGGGAATTCTGCGCACACAAAAAAAAACCCCACACCCTAAAAATTCTGTGCACAATATAATAAAGTAACAATATAATCATGCCATTTTCAATTATTTTTGGTAACTATTTCAAAATACCTGTCAGCAAGTATGTCTGTAATAACAAAAAAAAGATTCAGGAAATGTTGTGGGGTTTTTTTGACAGGTAGACTCCTTACCAACACTTGTATGTCAAGCACAGAAGACTTTATGGGTATGTCTACACAGCAAAGAAAAACTCAGGGCTGGCCAGTGCCAGCCGATATGGGCTTGAAAGGGTCAGGCTGTAGGGACTGTTTCATTTCTGTGCAGACTTCTGGGCTCAGACTAGAGCTGGAGCTCCAGGACCCTCCCACCTTACAGGGTTCAGCCCCAGTCTTCATATGTGGGACCCTCACATCTTCAAACTCCATGGTTCAAAAGCTAGGTCCAGATGCAACAACAACAAGGCTCCTGTTCCTTGATCCACTCACTGATTCACCTCAAAAAGGTGAAAGCAACTATTGTCCTCGCACTCTAGAACCAATTCAGTTTGGAAGGTAAACCCTTTTCAAGGAGGCAAGCACAACCACCCCACATTACACAGAGTGGACCTGGTTAGGAAAGCAAAGACACCTCAAGGTCATGATGAGCCTCTGCTCCTAATGAGGTCAACGAGTTACATGGCTTGCAGAGCAAATCAATTCCTTTTTTAAAATTAGGCACTTAAATCTTCAAACAAAACAAAATTAAGACATCCGAATCTTTAGATCCACACACACATACTCCCATTGGCAAAAATAAATCCTTTTTTGAAGATGGAAATAATTTAAGTCCATTTGAATTTAGTTTTCTGAACTACAATACTCACACTTTCAATACTTTCTTCCGAATTTCCACCTCCTTGTCGATGGCAGGGTCTTCAAAGAGCTGCACTCTGAAGTTGCTCTTCCGCAGTGGGGTATCACACTCCTGACAGTTTCCGGCCCCCCGGACGAACAGCAGCTCCACACAACTCTCGCATCTGACAGAGAGAAAAATGAGTTAAATGAAAGAGTGATGCTTAACAGTAACTGCAAGGTAAGTCTTTCCCCTGTTTATTATTTGCACATTATTTTTAATTTTGTGTGAACGAGAGTGACAGCAAGGAAACACTGTGCTCATGAAAGGTGCCAGGTTAACATCACTAGAAACAAATGTCCTCTATTCAAGGTACCCAAGAGCATCAGCAATGGCAGTGCAAGTTTCCCTACATTGGCCTGGTCTAAGGAAGCCCCCTCCAGGCTTTATTCTCCCTGTTTAAACTGCTTGGCCTCTTTGCTGAGAACACCAGGTAGCCTGCATTCTCACTGCATAGTGGGCGAGTGGATGATGTGGATGGAAAAAGAAGGGGAGCTGGCGGAAGCCCCCTGGGTAATTGTGGAATGAACATGGGGTTACCTGCACTGTAAACTTTTATCTGCCGGGTAGTCCCAGACATCTAATAATGAAGTTGTAGGCTGCTTAAACTCATAACAAAATGTCTGCTGTCCTCCTTTCTGTATAGCCGGACAATAAGGGTATCACAATTTGGCCCTAGCTCTCCCAGCAATTATAGATAGTACTGTAACAGTTCTGTCACTCTGGACCTGAGCTAGATTCAAACCAGGCTCAACCACATTCAAGAGATTCTATGTCCCATTATTACCAATGCCCTGTGTTAGAGTCCCCTTATTTTTTCTGCTTATAAATTCAGAGCACTGCACATAAATAGATTGTACACAGAAGCAGCATACCCCGCCTCACCCCCCAAAATGCTGATTCCTACCACATTAACAAGCATCTTCGTTTATAACTGTCACTTGCTAAATGTCAACTGACATTTAACAACAAAAGAAGAACACCCACAGGACATTGAAACCAATACAAAACTCAAGATGTATTTGGGTACTCGTATCATGCAAAATACTAGCACAGGACAACACCTGTTGCAGTCATGTCCTATTGTTGAGGGGGTGAGAGAGACAGCGCGCTATTTATATCTTTGGTACATTAAAGCCATGAAACAGTTCTATACTAATGGCCAAGCTTCACTGTCTCTTCCTAATCTCAGTCTGCCAGGCAAATTATTAGAGAGTTAAGAGAAATACTGAGATGGTTGTGAAGGAACTTGAAACAAAACTTCCATCCCGCTGAGCAGACCGGTTCCATTACTTATTGAGGCAGAGCAGGCTAGAGTAACCTAATTTTATTCTGCCTTCATTTAAGATTGGAAATTGCAGAACAGTGCAACTGTAATTAGTTGCTCTGATGTTACTTTGCCATTCTGCTTGAATGCTATCTTAAACACTGGCCAACTCCATTCCATTAACCAATCTTCCTCTTATTTATATTTCTCTCACACACGCACACACACACACTTACTACTTCTACTTCAGAAGCACAAACATTTAAATACAATTTATCAAAGAAGGAGGGGAAGGAAGGAAAAAAAAATTTTTAGCACATTTGACCAGAAAAGTGATGCACTACAAGGATGTCAGCTCAAAAATTAAGCTTCTGTTCAAACTGTTTTGCCTACTGTCATTTACAAGCAACACCCATAACTGAAATAATAGAAAGACAGTGGGAAGGAAACATTCCCTTTTTACCACTATGTTTACTCTGTGCATGTCTCAACCCTACGTGTATAGACAGTTTCATTGTTCCCTTGGTTTAGGCAGTCAATTTTGTTTGTGTGGGTCTCTCACTATATCACCTGATGCAGAAGAGGAATGGGGGTAGGGGACAGATTTTAATTTTTAAATTAGGGAAACAAGACTGTAAAGCTACAAAGATTTGCAGGTTGACCCAGGCGCTGATGTTTTTATTATAGTATTGTCTAGGGACCAGCTGCAAACAGGACCCTACTGTGCCAGGCACTGTGCAAACACAGTAGTACCTGAAGCAACGTAACATTCTCCCTCCCCCCAAATTGACTAGATATCAAGTTCAAACTAGACCCGACTCTGAAAGCATCCCTACCTGGGAAAGCACTGAAGCAAGCGCTCTAGTCTTTTCCCAAATTGGGGCCAGTGTCTCTTGAAGGCTAGAAAATATCTGTCTATACCAAAAAGGTGACAGGACACCTCTAGCTGGGAATTTCCATTTCATGTGCTCAAGTTCCCATTTTCCTCACACACCAAATCCTGCCTTCCATTACTTATATGCAACCCCTTTTGAATTCAATAGGGGTTACATGGGACTTTTTAAAAGGGCAGAATTTGGCACAGAGCAGGCAAAAATCTCTTGCCCAACAGCAGTATCCTCACTATCCCAGAGAATGACTACACAGAGTTGAAATTCTACACTTCCTTGCTGATCGGCCATACCTGCCCTCAAGCAAAGGGAGGTCTGGCCACCTTCTCAACGACTGATCGCAGACACGTTTGATCTCAAGAATATTCTTGTTTTATTAAAAGAAAGGAAATAATCTCCTGAGATCCCATCTGACTGGTTCTCTTTGATCTCTTTGTGTACCACTAAACCCAAAGAACACACCTATAAGACAAGGGCAGGCTGCAGGAAAGAGGGGATTAATTACATTTGGAAAGTGCATACAGGCCCTGATCTTGATTAGGGCCCTGCTGTGCTAGGTGTTGAACAAAAAAGAAAAGAAAAATATGGTTCCTGACCCAAAAAGTTTATGATCCAAGACCTCAATCCTGAAACATGCAGGCGAACTGCTGCATCCACATGGAGTCCCAGTGGGGTTCTCTACAGGCACAGCAGTCAGACTACGTGATGCATGTAGGGTGACCACCTTTTCAAAAGGCAAAAGCAGGACACATGTAGGAGATGCCGCCCCTCTCTGTGACCCCACCCCCCACTCCTCCTCTTCCCCCAAGACCCCACCCCTGGCCAGGCTGGAAGCCAGACCAGGTTAAGAGCCACCCAAGGAGCCTTTTGTGCTGTGTGGGGAGTCCCGGACCCTCCGCCTGCCCTGGGCAGGGGGCCAAGGGGCCCTAGAGTAGCCCCAGTCCCATGTCTCCATCCCCAAGGCAGGTGGAAGGTCCAGGGCTCTCCAAAGCAACTTGGACTCCCTGGGCAGCTCTTACTACTGCCTGGCTCCTGCTTCTGGCTTGGCCAGGGGGGAGAAAGACCAGGAGATGGGGCCTCATGGCGAGGGGCAAAGGCCAACCTCAGCAAGAGGCTGGGGCCACCCCTGAGCCTCAGGCAAGCATGGAGCAGCGCCACAGGAAATCCAGGACAAATGCTGTCCCAGAGTCATTCAGCCCAGGACTGGGACTTGAACTCTGCATTTCAGGACTGTCCCACCCAATTTGGGATGGGTGGTTACCCTATTTGCACATGGTACGATCATGGCCTACGATAACATCACAGAGCTGTCCCAAGGAGGGTCACCCATAGGCTATGTAGATTCAGACAATGTATCATGCATCTATTTAGCAGGAATAGTAATACCAGCTAGTGTAGCGTTCCCTTACGTGCCCACCTTTGGACAATTCCATTTAGGAACTGGCAAGCCACTTAGCCTTTGTGTATCAGTTACTCTACTTAATCAGGACAGGCATTTTTGGCCCCAATTCAGGGAAGCCCTTAAGCATATGCTTAACTCCAACTGAAGTCAGTGCTAAGGGCTTTGCTGAATTGGGTCCTTTGTCAGAATTTCAGGGAACTAGTATAGCCTAATAATAACAAAGGTTATGGATTGCTGCTTAAATCAGGACTGTACATTTGTTCAGACCTGGATCCTGCTCCCATACAAGTCAATGACATAATTCCTAATGATCTCAGTGGGAACTGGACCCTGAATAACGATGCATTTGACAGTGACACGTGATGCTTAACCAAGTCAAAAAAAGATGGGAAACTGAACTTCAGTCTTAATACAAAAAGAAAAGGAGTACTTGTGGCACCTTAGAGACTAACCAATTTATTTGAGCGTAAGCTTTCGTGAGCTACAGCTCACTGCATCGGAGCTGTAGCTCACGAAAGCTTACGCTCAAATAAATTGGTTAGTCTCTAAGGTGCCACAAGTACTCCTTTTCTTTTTGCGAATACAGACTAACACGGCTGTTACTCTGAAACCAGTCTTAATACAGAATATGTCAAAGAAAACTACGTATCATTTGTATTCAAAATACTTTATTTAATTTTACATTTGTGTGTGTCCTAAAAAACACTTTCTTAATTGGGAGGAGTCATCCACCAGCGTATCTGGGTGGATAGGCAGTGGGGAAAGGAGTTACTAATTTCACCTAAAAATAGTCACACAAACGTCTAGAAGAGACTGGACTCTTTACAGTAGAATAAGATCAGCAAGACCCAATTATCATTACAAAGGTCAACCAACATATGTAGAATACTGGCAAGATGTTCTAACAACTTTTTATCCCCCTTCAGAAGTGCCAAATGTGAAATGAACATCTCATGCTTATATAAGGGCCCGCTCTACGATTATGCTGAGAAGTGTGACAGACTGACAACATTCTGCAATATCATGAATGACCTGTATGGAATGAAGATAAAAAGTTATGGAATTAGGGTTAATACCTTTGGGGTAAACTGTATTAAAATGCAACTGTGTATGTGTTATTATAGCATTATATGTACCTTCCTTAGTAAGGAGGGGGGATACTAATGTACTTCCTCCTTATCAACCCTTTTCATGCCACTCTCCTGGAGAGGTATGCATATATTAGGGATGTAAATATCAGTTTAAAAAGTTAAACGGTTAAATGATTTAAATTATATCATTTAACTGGTTAACCCGGCCCAGCAGGGCCTGGGACCACTCCAGGGCTGGGGTCCCTCTGGCCAGATAGCTTGGTGTGGTGCAGCCGGGACCCCTCCTGCCCACGCAGCGCGGCCAGGGTTGGGATCCCTCCAGCCGGCACAGGGCCACCAGGGTTAATGGTTACGGTCGGTTAACAGTAAGCCTAATGCTTACCAGTTAACCTTTTACATCCCTAGCATATATATTAGTTCAAACTGGATTCTCCAGGGATCAGCAGACAAAGGACGGGTTTTTGGATAAACAGTCTGGTTTTAAACTGGCTCAGGACCTTCTTCCTGATCCAGCAAACAGAAGGACCCCTGGTCAATGGAGGGCCCCAATCCGTAGGGTAAGTTGGAAGGACTGGGCCTACTGAGGCCTTATTCTGAGCTGAACTTGTAACCACAGGGAATCCCCCTCGCAGGGGGTGTGAAGGACTGTTCCTGTCAGAATCCATGTTAGAGTTAGGGTGAACCCTGGTAAGCTTATTAGCATACTGTAGATACTTTTATTGTTTTAATGTGTTTTTTCTGTAATGCTTTTTACCTTAACAGTAAAGCAGGCTTCCTTAGACAGTGCTGTGTGGTACCTTATGCCTGGAGCAGTCTCTGAAGAGAAAGCAAGCAGGTGTCCTTGGGCAACTTGTCTATGCTGGGGGTAACCGTGCAGGCAGGGAACGGTGCAGCCTGGAAATACCCTGGTCAGACGAGAAAGACAAGAATCTCCACTGTGAGAGGCAATGGCTGGGGAGCCGGAAGCCCGAGAGTGGGCACTCTTGCTGGACTACTGATGGGAAATACATGTGAGTTGCCCTGAACTGCATCAGCAAGATGGCATATTTACAAGGAATGCAAACAAAACGGGAAAATGTATTTAGCATTGTGAATGCATTCACAACACTAAATTGCTTTCTACACTTAACATAAATATTTAGTTGGTAACGGACCATGTTAAAGAGATCTTTCTCTGTTGTGCTTTGGAAACATTTTTTAGAAGTTTTGTGGGGAGAACATTAGATATTTCACAAAATAAGCTCCACTTCCTAGAGCTGGGCATTTATTTTGGACAAATCATCTTCTAAAAAACAAAAACAAAACAAAAAACCCCAACCTTTAAATAGTAAACACTTGGGTGTGATCCAGCATTTTGTGCATCTCCCTATGGACTGCACTCGGTGTGGGTGGAGGGAATAAAGAATCAGGCCCCGCTGATGCTATTGCTATGTTAAGACAAATGGAAGTAGTTCACATTTTGATGGTACTGCATATTGTTTTAGTCTGGTTGGCTGCAGAGCAAACAAAACAGCAGCATAAAGGAAGGGCTATCTCTGCAAGCAGAAGTGCTAGAAATGCTTTTTAATGAAATCTTAGATTCTGCTGAGTACAGCAAGTCTGCAGAAGAAGCCTAGATCCACGGCCATTACTCATTCCTAAGAACATTTTTATGGTATTTTTTGTTTTTGAAGCAGAGCAGTAGAGTTGTTTTATTCTCCTCCTTTGCAGAGTTGGGTTGTTTTTTGTTTTAAGTAGAGATGTACGTACTTAAAAAAAAAAATCAAATATTTAACTACTTCTATCTGCATTTTTTCTGGCATTTTAACCAACATTCTTCTATAGTTTAAAGTAACCTGCATTTCATCTATGAATCATTCTGCCTAGGCACAGTTCAGATAAAATGAGAACAAATCTGAACATTATCCCAGACTCAAATCAAAACCAAAGTGGTTCAAAGTGGGGGGGGGGGGGGGGAGAAGAGAAATAGAACAATTATTTTTCTTTTTTCATTTGCACTTGTCTCAACCTTTCTAGATTTCAGATAGAGCCAGAAGAAGCAGCTCCAAGAAACCAGCAGAAGAGAGATTTTGTTGTATATGTGAATAGGAAACATAAGAAATCTCATAAGAAAAGCTTGATCTCGTAAGATTTCTACCCTGATTTCCAGGCCGCAGATGCTTTACAGAAAGCGGACCACCCTTTTAGTGCAGATAAAAGATTTCTAAACAGCTTTCAAAGTTGTGTTTATTGCACAAGATTCACATGTGGTTAATAGCCACCCATGCTCCACAGCAGTGTCTCCTGCACACAAATACTGAGTAAAGCTGTGGCTGACTGGTTATTACAGATTTGTTTTCTGAGATTATGCATGGTACAAGGCATAGACAGGTCTGCTGGGCTACCAGACACTGCCCAGTAGGCTGGTTCTTTCCATGGGCTGAAGTAGTGCTCAGTTCTGTGGTTCCGAAAAATTATGGGATTTGGGCCATCACATGAACATTTTACGCGTCACAGACCGAAAATGTTGGTGGCTGGGGGGTCGGGGGAAGGCAGGCAAGCAGTTGTGCAAAAGGGCCTCGTGCGTCTGAGTAAGAGGAGCTGTGAGAGCAGCTGATGGGACAAAGTGAAGGTGGAGTTGCTATGGGGCAGCTTCTCCCTCCTCCCATCCCCACAGCACTTTGCTCTAGGGGCTGGGAAACACTTCTCCAAGGGACTGCAGCACAGGTTGGAGAAAAACTGATGGGGTTTTTTTTGTTGTTGATTTAAAAAAAAATTTAGTTATTTAAGTTTTTCTTGTTAAAAATAAACCCAAATAAAATTAAAATCAAGTGTAATACTAAATATAAGGCCTTAATTTACTATAGCATCTTAAAACATTAAATAAAATAAATATGCTCAATTGATGAACTTGAGTTAAAAGGCTGCTTTTCTATATAAAGAAGCATCAGGGAAAGAGCCGTCTAACTTTTGAGGTAAAGCTTTCTAAATATGGCACAATAGGGGCTGTACTACCAGGTGCAAGAGACCGGCAAAGTCATCATAGGCACTGGGACCCGGCCTCGGACTCCAAACAGAAATTCCTGAGAGTAAATTTACCCAGTACCTCTGGGTTAAAAAGGAACATATGCCAAATGGAAAAAGTGCAACAAAGAGATGCAAGGCCTGGTTGTCAGAATGAAGCAACATTATGAAAAACGCTCCTTAGAAGGCAATGATGTTGAAGATGATGTGGACACATCTGAACAATCTGGTTTACTAATTTTTGCACCATTCTTATGTACTGCCTACCGTATCTTACTATGTCAGTAAATGATAACTTAGATTCTTGTCATAAATTTGCATCTTGGGTGGATTACTTATGTATTTCAACATGCGTGTGTTACCAATTATATTCTGATGTTTGTTCATTGCAGTAGTATTTATTGATTAAATTTTTACTGTTCCTGCTGGATTTATGAAATGATTTTTATTGCTGAGTATAATCAAATATCCTAGATGAAGGCTTCCTGTTTAAAAGTAAAGTTGTATTAGGCATTTATGAATTTTAATGTTTTTTAAAAGTTTTTTTTCCCAAGCTACTGGTATGTTGTTAGAGATAAGGGTTTAAACAGATTTAGATAATCATTATGATTTATTAATTATTTTCCCTATAAAACTGGGTTTAGAATAAATCATATCATTTAATCAGTGGTACAAACAGCTACAGAAGTACGAATCTTCCATTTAGGATCTCAACTTTTTAAAATCAGTGCTCTGAGTAACACTCGCTGACAATGACATTTTCTTAACATTTTGCTTCAGGTTCCATCTTAGACATAAGGGGTTATGAATGCCCACCCTTTACAATGTCTACAACATCAGAATCATCTGCTGGTATCACCAGCAGTGCTGCAACTAAACAAAACGTCAAACAGTAAAATTACCTGTATAAAAGAAAAAGAAAGACTTTCTTCATCATCTAATCAAACCATGGATGCGCTGGTAATGAGGACCAGCAAATTCCAGTGAGACTCCATAGATAAAAGTAGCGTGGATTGTTTATACAAACAAATTCTCCCTTGTGTCTTGTTCAGAAGAAACATTTCATTGACATGGTTCAGTCATTATGACCAGGCTACACTCTATCCAGTAGAGCAGACTTTGTTGGAAGGTTACTGGATACAGGGTACAAGAAAGCAATTGAACAGCATGCAAAAAACATTGACAGGAAATTTGTTAATCTGAATCTTGATGGGTGGAGCAACATACACAATGATCCAGTGGTATGTGCTTGTGTGACAACAGAAGATTCAGTTGTCTATCCTACAGAAGCAATTGATACAATAAGGAAATGCACATACAGCAGAATATTCAAAAGAAGTAGCAGTAAAAGCTATGACAAACTGAACAAAAATTCAAGTGTATAGTTTTGTCACAAACACTGCTGCAAATGTAGCAAAGATTAGAAGAAATCTAGAATAAGATAATGAAGGGAAATTTATAACATATGGCTGCAGTGCTCAGCTGATGCATCTTTTATCAAAAAGACTTAAATACAACTCTAGGAATAAAGAAAAATGTTGTTGAAGTAGCAAAATACTTCTGTTAACAACTGCTTTGCTTCAGCTTCACTGAACATAGCAGGAGGATGCAAAACTAGTTCTCCCCCAACATGTACAATGAAATTCAGTGGTTAACTGTCTTCAGCTATTTATTAAGAACTTGCCTACTCTGACCATTTGTGAAGAAAATCGTGGCAAAATAGGTGGAACTATCACCCCCAAAGTAGTCAAAAAAATGTAGAAGATATGCTGAATATACTGAAACCTATTTCCATCGCCTTGGACAAACTTCAGAAAGATTTCTGTTGAAATTTGGAAAGAACCTCAAGAGACATCGGAGAAAGAAATAACCAACAAAGTTAAATTACAGGCAGGAAAGTGGATAGATCAAGCACTTATTCCACCATATTTTCTTGCCAATATTCTCCACCCAAAGTACCAGGATAGATCCCTAACTACTGAAGAAGATGCTGCTGCTATGAAATGGACATCTAATAAGCCCCCCATAAGTCATGCCAACCATAATAAATTTCAGGCCTGGAGATGAAACATACAAGCAGTACGCATTTGCTGATGTTTGAAAAGAAAGTGACTTCCACCAGTTCAGTGGTGTGACTAGCTAAAGACCTGGAACCAGAGTTTCTTGAAGTACTAAACAAGCTTTTGACAGCAGCAGCCTCTTCTATAGATACAGAACGAATATTTTCTTCATTTGGACTAATTCATTCGAAATTGAGAAAAATCGATTAGGAGTTGAAAAAAGCAGAAAACCTGTCTCTTCCAGTTTACGAATAAAAATTAGGAACGAGGGGATGAGACCTACTAGTTTTAAAAGTCTGAAGGACAGCCTAAGTGACTTAGGTGAATAGTTACTTAAGTTCCAATCACTTTCACTTAGGCGTATTTGAAAATTTTCCCAGGCTGACCTGGGAAATGCACTGACTTCAATTCTCTGTTCCTTTAATAAATCATTTAGTTATCAAAATGTTTCATTTTTACAAGAAAAGTTTATATATCCAAAACATTTAATGTTGTTTTGTTTAATAAAAAATTGTATATGCTGTTTTGTGCATTTAAATTCCAGTTTCCATTCCTAATGCAGCTTAACACAAATCAAGAGCAAAAAGTTAGTAATTAATATATAATTCACGATTTTTAACATATTAAAAAGTAAAATTAATGAGAATCTGAAATATTAAGCTATATAATTGCTTACATAAATGTATATTGTTATAGTGCACCCACCTAGGCAGCAAAAAGATGTACCAAATCTAGTGTAAATACTCAATTTAGTTGTAAATTAACACGTTTTAATGGTTATATCAACCAATGAGAATATACCTTTCTTTACAAAATAAAAGTAGTAAAAACTGATTTAATCAATCAAGGTTTTTCATTTGGAGATTTAAATCAAAGCGATTGAGATCACAGATGTAAACTGCTGATTTCAGTCACCCTGCTACAAAAGAAGATGCACAGTTGCTTAGAGTGTGTGCATGCAGGTGCTCTCACACACATGTACAGAGCGGAAAAAGAGGAAAGAAGGAGCACACTTTCTTTCTGTCCGGGTTCTACTGGGTCCTCAGGATGCATGGATTTTGCTGTTCTCATCTGGTGGAGGTATGTCCTTGCAACCAGTTAGTCAGGTGCTCAGGGACATTGTGCCAGGTAGTTAAAACATTTTAATTTGGCAGGTAAATGAACCGGTCACACTACCGTTCACACTGGTAGTTCACATACAGTCTTGGGAATAGAGTTCCTCAGGGCAATGGCAATGGCACGATTTTGGTTCCAGTCAATCAGAATCATAGTTTGACTTTAAACAAAATACAAAAAGCAGACCCAGTTACATACTTTATAAACTACCATAAGCTGCATGCAGGACTCCTCTTGCCAGCCCACAGTGATGAACTCTGGGTGGCAGAATCTCACACAGAAAGCGCCTCCTTTGCTAACCATTTTTATTTTCACAATTCTTGTGGGACTCCCAGACAGCCTAATCTTTATTCTGACTTCTAAAGAATTCAGTGTGTGGTACTTTTTCTGGATCTGTATTCTGTCAATTCTCATTGTTGTCTGCCAAATTTTGTGGCCATATGAATAATCTAAAAAGATTTTTTTAAAAAAAATAGACACTTCTTCCTTTGTTTCATTATTTGCTTGGTCAGACTAATCCCTGCACTATTTCCCGAGAGAGAAGTGACTGAGTGAATCCAAATATCTGTAAGTACATGTCTGCTTAAAACCCTATTCTTCTAAAACTGCTTACATATTCAGATTGTTCAGTAAATACAGGGCAGCTCATCTCAGACATAAGACATAGCAGACGGGGCAGTGCTGAGAGCAACTCAGCCTGCTGAATGGTGATTTCAGTGAAATGATGTATTAATCGTAGCAAAAACATTTGCACCACTCATTAATGTGTCAGTGTTTCCATTATAAATGTATTTCCAATGGCTTGAACTCTGCCATAAGAATTTGCTGTGGGCTGGAACTTGGCTCATACTTTCTTAGCGCACACTTGAGCCATGTTATTTTTTAAGCAGCATTAGAAAAGAGTCTTGTGTTATTAACTTGAGTGGGGAGAGAAGGAGAGAAAATATTATTGTACATTACAGATTTTAAAAATGTTCTTAATGAGAGGTTACTATCTAGCCAATTCGTCCCATAATCTAAAAATGAGGAATATCAGTGCAGTGGATGGTAGTATCAACTGATTGTAAACATTTGAGAGTTTGACTCAACTGGTACCACAGAGTATCTAAATATGTGTTTGCCTGACAATTCCAAAGAAGTCATTACAGCATCAGGAAATAAGTGCTTTCACAATGACTGTGCATACCGGAATACAGTACATACAAAATTTACCCAATACACCGGAATAACTACTTCAAATTCATTACAGCCTACTGGGCAAATACAAGCAAATAACTCCTTTAGTACCCATTGCTAATTCTGAATAAGATCCTGGCAAGTTTTCAGGGTTTTCTATCAATTACAAGAAATCCATGACAAAAAAAAAAAAAAAATTCACCTGTCTGTGGCCCCGTCAAGCTAATTTACCTCCCAGGACAGCTAACAAGAGTTAGTAGCTATCCACTTCATAAATGAACTTTTAAAAATACTGAAGAGCATTTTCAGTTACAAGAGTCTCTATATTTGTCCTGAACTCAGCTCCTTAACTCATTTAAACCATGGTCTGATTCAAATATTGTCCATTGGCTCACAAGAGCCAAGACAAACACGCTTTTTGTTAACAATTTTAAGATTGTGTATGGAGCTTCTAATGCGACACTTAGGTTCCTCCCAACCGCAATTCCTGCATCGTGAGACACTTCCATGCCATCCTGTGCATTATTTGTTCTTATGCTACTCCTGAAGGTTTTACAATTGTTTGCTTACTTATTTTGAGCATCCACTTGGCCATGCAAAAACACACAAAATGCAAGAAACAGTCATAGACATTTAAAATTAGGGCTGTCAAGTGATTTAAAAAAATGAATCGCGATTCATCACACTGTTAAACAATAATAGAATACCATTTATTTAAATATTTTTGGATGTCTTCTACATTTTCAATTATATTGATTTCTATTACAACACAGAATGCAAAGTGTACAGTGCTCACTTTACATTTGTTTTTGATTACAAGTATTTGCACTGTAAAAAACAAAAATAATATTTCAGTTCACCTAATACAAGGACTGTAGTGCAATCTCTATCATGAAAGTTGAACTTACAAATGTAGAATTATGTACAAAAAAAATGCATTCAAAAATACAACTAAAATTTTAGAGCCTGCAAGTCCACTCAGTCCTACTTCTTGTTCACCCAATCACTCAGATAAACAAGTTTGTTTACATTTTCAGGAGATAATACTGTCCAGTTCTTCTTTACAATGTCACTTGATAGTGAGAACAGGTGTTCTCACGGCACGGTTGTAGCTAGAAATTTACGTGCCAGATGCACTGAAGATTCATATGTCCCTTCATGCTTCAACCACCATTCCAGGGGACATATGTCCATGCTGATAACGGGTTCTGATTGATAAGAATCCAAAGCAGTACGGATCGACACATGTTCATTTTCATTATCTGTGTCAGATACCACCAGCACAAGGTTGATTTTTCTTTTTTGGTGGTTCGGGGTCTGTAGTTTCTGCAGCGGAGTGTTGCTCTTTTAAGACTTCTGAAAGCATGCTCTACACCTTGTCCCTCTCAGATTTTGGAAGGCACATCAGATTCTTAAACCTTAGGTTGAGTGCTGTAGCTATCTTTAGAAATCTCACACTGGTACCTTCTTTGCGTTTTGTCAAATCTGCAGTGAAAATGTTCGTAAAATGAACATGTGCTGAGTCATCATCCGAGATTGCTATAACAGGAAATGCATGGCAGAATGGGGGTAAAACAGAGCAGGGGACATACAAGTCTCCCCCCAGGAGTTCAGTCACAAATTGAATTAACACATCATTTTTATTTTTATTTTTTTTAAAAAAAGTGTCATCAGCATGGAAACATGTCCTCTGGAACGATGGCTGAAGCATGAAGGGGCATACGAATGTTTAGCACAGAGGTGGGCAAACTACGGCCCGTGGGCCACATCTGGCCCACGGGACCCTCCTGCCCGGTCCCTGAGCTCCTGGCCCAGGAGGCTAGCCTCTGGCCCCTCCCCCGCAGCCTCAGCTCACTGTGCCGCCAGCGCCATGCTCTGGGCGGCGGGGTTGTGAGCTCCTGGGGCAGCGCAGTGCAGCACCCGGCCTGACCCGGTGCTCTGGGCTGTGCAGCGGCATGGCTGGCTCCAGCCAGGCGGCGCAGCAGCAGCGCCGCCAGCCACCGGTGCTCCAGGCAGAGCGGTAAGGGGGCAGAAGGGCTGGATAGAGGGCAGGAGAGTGGATGGGGGCAGGGCAGTCAGAGGGCAGGGAATAGGGGGGTTGAAGGGGTCCCAGGGTCCATCAGGAAGGAGAGGGGGGATTGGATGTGGCGGCGGGGGGCAGTCAGAAGCAGAGGTTCTGGGGGCGGTCAGGAATGAGAAGAGGGGTTGGATGGGGCGGGGGGTGGGGGGGGAAGCAGTGGATGGGCCAGGAGTCCCGGGGGCCATCAGGGGACAGGGAGTTGGATGGGCCAGGAGTCCCGGGGGGGTCGTCGGGGGCAAGAAGCAGTGGGGGGTTTGGATAGGGGTCAGGGGCCGGGCCACACCTGGCTGTTTAGGGAGGCACAGCCTCCCCAACTGGCCCTCCATACAATTTTGGAAACCCGATGTGGCGCTCAGGCCAAAAAGTTTGCCCGCCTCTAGTTTAGCATATCTGGCACGCAAATACCTTGCAATGCTGGCTACAAAAGTGCTATGCAAATGCCTGTCCTCACTTTCAGATGACATTGTAAATAAGAAGAGGGCAGCATTATCTTCTGTAAATGTAAACAAACTTGTTTGTGTTAGCAATTGGCTGAACAAGAAGTAGAACCGAGTGGACTTGTAGGCTCTGAAGTTTTACATTGTTTTGTTTTTGAGTGCAGTTATGGAACAACAACAAAAAAATCTACATTTGTAAATTGCACTTTCACAACAAAGAGACTGTGATACAGTAGTTGTAGGAGGTGAACTGAAAAACACTTTTTTCGTCATTTTTACAGTGCACATATTTGTAATCAAAAATATATTGATTTCAATTACAACACAGAATACAATAAGTATAGAAAAACAGCCAAAAGATTTAATAAATTTCAATTGGTATTCTGTTTAACAGTGCAATTAAAACTGCGATTAAAAAATTAATCACGATTAATTAATCATGAGTTAACTGCGATTAATCGACAGCCCTATCAAAAATAAATCAAAGGAAGTTATGGAGCTTACAACAGTCAAATATTCAACTTAACAATAAGCTAGAAGTAAGGCCCATTTCTTTGCCTTATGCTCTATTTTTCAACAGAATTCATTACTTCAAAAAATGCACCTATGAAGGCAAGTAACTGGGACTACAATAAAGACTCAGGTTTAATGACAGATATTTAACTACGAACAACAGGAAGATAAAGCTGGTAAAATTTGTGACTTTCAGAGAGCTGGCCACTATTTTCAGGCATGACCACAGATTTTGGGTGCCCAACTTGTGATTGGGAAGGTGCTTAGCATTGTCTGAAAACTCAGGACCTTTTGGGGCAACTGAAGTTAAGCACCCAAAAACACACTTTTGAAAACCATGGCCCATATCCCTCCCCTTTGGGGAGGAGCCCTCAGCTAGGCCCAAATTAAGCAAGGCCTGTGCTTAATTATCAGCCTGCAAGTAAGCAGTCTCATTGTTTCCTTAAATCATGCAACTAACAAGAGATTTTATAAATATTTGTGATTTGCAAAAAACAAAAATGGGGTCAGGGGAAAAAGTCTGGCAGGGCAAGGACTGTACAGTACCAGGCACATCATCAATCCCCAACAAAGTACAGGGGTGCGAAGAACGTTTACAAGCTTGTTTTGCTACTATAACTTATTTTATTTGTAAAGATTGTGTCACAGCAGATAGGGAAGTGTAAAAGCGCTAAGTGACTTGGCTGGACTCCAAGTGAGTCAGTGACAGAACTAGGAATGGCATCAATGAGCAAAATTCTGGCCCTTATGAAGTTAATAGCAAAACTCTTGAGATCTTTTACATGACATAAACGGGCCATAATAGCCCCAGTTCCACCAAGGAGACGATTCCTTCCTGGCACAAGCTACCATCCTGGTTTACAGGCAGGGCTACAGCTGGCAGCACTATGGAAATTCCCCGCAGTCCTGGGGCCCATAGGAGAGGCTGCTCTAAATCAGATAGGCCCCTGGGGCCTCTCCAACCATCAAAGCAGCCCAGGATCAAAAGAGCGCCAAATGTGGCTAAGGGTCCCTTTAAACCTCCTTTCTTCTAAGATGGGAATTCCAGGTTGTGCTTCTTACAAGCCTAGCTCAGAATCTCACCCCAGCTGTTTTGTTTTCTGCTGTTACCTAAATTGGTCTTCTGAATGAACTGTTTTAAACCTGGTGTCATAAATATAAAGGGAAGAAGGCTAACCACTTTTAAATCTCTCCTGGCCAGAGGAAAAAACCCTTTCACCTGTAAAGGGTTAAGAAGCTAAAGATAACCTCGCTGGCACCTGACCAAAATGACCAATGAAGAGACAAGATACTTTCAAAGCTGGAGTGGGGGGGAAACAAAGAGTTCTCTCTGTCTGTGGTTTGTTTTTTTCCCGGACCAGAGAAGGAATGCAGGTCAGAACTCCTGTAAAGGACTAGCTAGATATGCGTTAGATTCTGTTTTGTTTAAATGGCTGATAAAATAAGTTGTGCTGAATGGAATGGATATTCCTGTTTTTGTGTCTTTTTGTAATTTAAGGTTTTGCCTAGAGGGATTCTCTATGTTTTGAATCGGATTACCCTGTAAGGTATTTACCATCCTGATTTTACAGAGGTGATTCTTTTACCTTTTCTTCAATTAAAATTCTTCTTTTAAGAACCTGATTGCTTTTTCATTGTTCTTAAGATCCAAGGGTTTGGGTCTGTGTTCACCTATGCAAATTGGTGAGGATTTTTATCAAGCCTTCCCCAGGAAAGGGGGTGTAGGGTTTGGGAGGATTTTGAGGGGGGAGGGGGGAAGACGTTTCCAAGCGGGCTCTTTCCCTGTTATACATTTATTAGACGCTTGGTGGTGGCAGCAATAAAGTCCAAGGGCAAAAGGTAAAATAGTTTGCACCTTGGGGAAGTTTTAACCTAAGCTGGTAAAAATAAGCTTAGAGGGTTTTTCATGCAGGTCCCCACATCAGTACCCTAGAGTTCAGAGTGGGGAAGGAACCTTGACACCTGGTCTTGCAAAACATACCGCTTTTTCAGTTTGGTCCTAAGAAGAAAGAGCCTCTAAGATAAACCAGTTTCTCTCCTTCGTTATTTCAGGATACACTAAGCTGCCAAAACAACACACCCCTTGGGACAGATGTAACACATCACAGAGAATACAGGGCTAATGGATGGAGGAACAGACAATGGATGAAGCAGGGATTTTACACGCTGCTAAAAATAAAGGAGTTGAAAGGCACGTCACAGCATTGTTACATATACTGAACGGAAGGTGCAAGATTACAGTTATAAGTTACCCAACAGCATTTAGCAAGTTGAATCCAGGGATGACTACAACTTGTAGTGAACTAGTAATGAAGAGAAAAATATTAATTTCTGTGTAGAAAATTTTATATACATCTTAACTTGTTAATTTGTCTGAAGTTTAACAGGATACTACAAATAGCTCAACAACCATTACTGTCCTTCCCTTAAGGCAGTGCTCCACCCACCTAGGAGGGCACAGAGCAACATGCAGCGAGGCACAACAGGGCCCAGGCCAGCCCCCACAGACGGTGTGGAAGGCGCTCCACCCAGTCTCACTCTACCCTCAGCTCTACTCTGACCCCACCCCGGGCTTGGCCCATGGCCCCCCGCTCCCAGCCCCACTCCCGGTGGATTGCGGGCAGATAACATTAGAGGTCAGAGGGGGGCACAAACTTAAAAAGTTTGGGAACCACTGCCTTAAGGTCATAACATTAGGAGGTACTTCCTAACCACCTAATTCTAGATGTAAGCCTGTCTTTCATAGACCATATCCCAGAAACCCCACTCTCCCATCAATAGCCTGGAATTAACTCACCTAGCTTCCAAAGCAACAGTATGGGTACATGCACACATCACATCACAGCTACCTCCGGAACACTCGATACCTAAATCTGCATTCTTCTTTCTAAGCACTTATCAGCTTTTGGATTCCCACTCAAGGGCACTATGCCAAATTGTTCACCTTCCTTTAAAACACAGGATACTAAAATATGGAAGAAAGCTAAATAAGTCACTGTTTTTATATCTTCAAACAGGATAAAAATATAAAGTTGACACATGTGTGTGAAATAAGTAACATGAATCCAACTTTTACTAGTTGAAAAAGAAATAGCTTAATAGCAAGCCTAAAATAATTCATTTGAATTTCTTCTCTCCCGCGTCTGCAGCCACAACACCTTGTGCTGTGATCTCTCATATCTCACAAGCTAAACAAGGCTGATCACGTCAGTACATGTGCTGCAGGATGTGGTGCGGATGATTCAGCAAGTGGTATTTTTCCTTCTGAATCAGTACCATACCATTGTCCCAACATGGTTTTAGGGGCCACATTGCGACCAGAGCTTGGTCTTTCACTTGAGACAGCAGAGGTATTAAGCACTTTTAGTGATTAAAGATCCCATAGTACTTTCCGTAAGTGTAGTGATGGCAACCCAAGTTTCCAGGACAAATTCCAAAGCTGGTAATTATACCTTGCTTCCCTAAATTCCCCCTGGAGTTTCAACTGGAGATGGTATTCTTCATTTCCTGTCCTAAACCACTGGGAGAGCTGCTTGCTGAACAACTGTTGTGTTTACTACAGAAGTAGCCGTATGTCACAAGTGGGTGAAGTGATCACTATACATATGTGACTAAATTAGTCTACTGGTTTATACACTCTAAAATCCTTAGGTGCCTATGATGTGTTATTAATTATTATTTAAAACTACAATAAATCTTAACTCAAACTCTAACTCGCTACTATAACTAATAAAGACACAATTTTAAAATAGTTATTTGCGAACCTTACAATACTACACAATAGAAACCTCTCCCAGAGTAGTGAAAAACCCAGAATGGAAAATGGGGTGGGAAAGTTTCCTTATTCACTTCATAAACAAACACTGACTGAACATGTTTACTGTTCAAATACATACAGGAACTTCTCCAGCAGACACAGCTACCGCCACTTGCGGAGGTGGTTTTATTATGCCAACGGGAGAACTCTCTCCCGCTGGCATAGAGCGTCTTCACCAGACATGCAGCTGCACTGCTGCAGCACTTCTAGTGTAGACTAGCCTTAAATTCCACTGACTATCTTTTGAAAATAGGACTTAGGTGGTCTTCGAAATCTGACTGACAGTGAATATGAATACCTGTTGATCCAGAGTCTCAGTATCTGTCTGAGCCTTTTAAACAAAGGACACAACGTGCAGAAGGAAACAAACTCAAGACTTCTATGACAACAGCTGTTACAGTTGGTTTTAAGCTTGTTTAAACAGGGTGTGATTCTTTAGACAAGGGCCCTGAAAACATAACAGCTAAAAATTACTTTTTTGAATACATCCTGATCTTCCAACTATATGTGATGGAGTGGAGAGTGTTTTAAAAACTTAGTTATTACAGTTGGTAGAAAGTAGTAAAGTATACAACTGTAGTACTACCATAACTATTTTAATTGATTTAATTGGGATTATTTTGTCTTCACTTTGAAAAGGAAGCCGATGATTATCTCCCTGCCCTCAAGCTGTCTTCTTCCAAGGTTGAAAATAGATACAAACAAACAAAACAAAAAACAAAATCACAAAAATGGAACATGTTTCTGCTCAGTCCCATACAACAGCACACAAAAAAGGTCTTTAGCAGGCATAAGGACAAACACCTCACCAGATGTAGCTTTCAAAAGATCTGATATTTTGAAAAGATATATTGATGCCAACAACGGACGTGACAGGGCAGATTACTCTTGCTGTGTGAATAAAAGGTTTCTTTTCAACAAATTGTGAGACTTAGCGTTAATATACCAGAGAGATCCCAATCTCTCCTGAATTTTTAACTTCCGCATAATGCCGCACCACACACAGTTGGAGTTAGAGATCTACAAATCTACCTTTTTCCGTCAGACCCTTTAAAAAAAAAAAAAATTAAAATCAGATACAAAATATAAGCCCAAGAACCAAGCTAAAAGTCTCACAATTTGTTGAAAAGAAACCTTTTATTCACAGCAAGAGTAATCTTCCCCTTCATGTTTGTCCTTCACTCATAGGTTACCAGAAGTTGCATGTCCAGAAAGCTCCTGACAACAAGGCCTAATGTCATCCCCCATAAACAGCGAAGTTTGAGGACCTTCAGAAGAGGTAAGTCACGATATTAAAGTTATGTGTTTACTTTTTAATAGTTGTAAGGACTTATGTAAGATTTATTGCATCTCCTTTCTAGCTAATTTCTCCCCATCCTCTATTCTTTGCTTCCCTGTTTGCTAGGAACTTGAGTAGGAGTTTAGTAAGAACATTCTACCAAAGGAGAAACTTAAGACACGTTTTCATTTCGGAGCCTCTTGCTCAATGTGCAGCTTTAATACTCACGGCCTGCCCCATTTTCATATAATCCCAAAGTGCCCATTATCACATCATCTTTTCTCAGCATGACATTCAAATACAGAACTTGCTTCACTGCTTCAGAAACAATGGAGGCCTTAAGAATGTAGAGGAACACAGAAATGATAAATATCTCAAGGATGCCTTCATTCTTTAAGTGCCCTAGAACATACAGCCTGTGTCCAGTGAAATGGTACTCCCAGAGCAGGTTATTGTTTTATGAAATACGTATTGGCTTATTACACAAAATGTACTCATTTAACAGGGTACTTTGCTACTTTACCTTTGGGGTGGGGGAGTGCTGAGAATTTGACCTACATACAACTCAGTGGAGAATGTTCTCTTGTATCACAAAATACATACATGTAATTTTTTCAACAAAAAAACTGTACCCTCTTGAGATTAAACTTTAAAAAATAAATAGCAGCTATTTGAGTGTGATAAATAGACCAGCGTATGAGTTCCTACTATTTTGTAGTTGCAATATTTTAGGACCCCATTCAGTGGGAGTACTTGCTGCCTAAGGTTCTAAATAAAAGTAAGAGTGGGATAATCAAACCATTAATTAGCAAATCAGATTTCTCAGCCCACTTCCAATAGATTTTAGGAACTGAAGCCCAGATCCTCAAAAGGTATTTAGGTGCCTATTTCAGGATCTGGAACCAAAAGCCCAACCCAATTCACAGTGAAGTCAACAGGAGAAATCCCATGGACTTCACCACTTGTAGAATCAGTAGATTCGTTGCTGGCAATACCAAAAAGGCAGTGCAAACCATTTCTCCCAGCTCTGTTGCACATGCCTAACAGCAGTATCACGATGCAGATTCTATTATGCAGTCATGCTTCTGAAAATAAACTGTTGAGTAAGAGGGACAATCAGTTACAACAAAGGGGCGGGGACGGAATTGCAAAAAGACATGAATGGGGGACCTACGAAACAGAAACTGGAGCAGGATGGATTGATTTAAATCTAGGCAATCTTTATCACCAAAATCGATTTTAATCAGCTTTTCCATTTGTACTTCAGTTATCTTCTAAAGAAACAGGCACTCTCACTGGCTGATGTAACCAATAAAACATGAGCCTTTTCACTAGATTTGATGCATCTTTTTGCTACCTAGGAAGGTACACTATAACTGTATACATTTATTTAAGCAATTCTATATCTCGATATTGTCAGATTACTACTTGTACATTTTTAGTATGTTAAAAATAGCAAATGATATGTTACTTATTTACTAATTAACTTTTTACTCATGGTTACAGTTGTCTAACTTTTCATACCACTAATGTCTGATTGAATTGCATACCCTTCTCCAAAGCCATCATAAGAAGGTAGAGTAGATTTTTCTGATCATTAGAGGCTTTTGGCAGCATTTCAGTAATTAAGAAGTTCAGATGTGATGGCGACAGGAATTTTTTTCTCCCCCTTTTACAGAGCAGCTAAAGCAGCCAGCAGCCTAACCCATTTTACAGACCAGTCCTTTCTTTCCCTCCCAAACCTGATGCAACTCCCACTGAAGTCAACAGCCAACAATTTCAAATGTGACTGAAGATTTAGGATGCCCTGCTAAAGAAGGCTTGAAGTGTGGGTGCTCAGCACTTTTTGAAAATGGGGCGCCTTCAATATCTCTCAAGTTGGGTACCCAAAAATCATTAGTCACCACTGAAGACCTTGGTCCATGCAAGTTACACGTGTGCAGTTTCCTCTGGTATGTAATGAGTATCTAAAGATGTGACAAGTGGTTCTCCACTGGTGAGGTACCTCCCTTCTCTTCATGTGTCAGTATATAATGCCTGCATCTGTAATTTTCTCTCCATCTCCATGCATCTGAAGAAATGAGTTTTTTACCCACAAAAGCTTATGCCCAAATAAATGGGTCGAAAGGTGCCACTGGACTCCTTGTTGTTTTTGTGGATACAGACTAACATGGCTACCCCCTGATACTTAAAGATGTGACAAGATGCCAGAACATTAACTGGGTACAACCATCCACTAATGGGCCTAATCCTGCAAGCCTCGCACAAACAGTAACATTAATGTCTATGGGAATAACCTTACAAACAAAAGGCTACTTGCATAAATAAGAGCTGAAGGATCAGGCCCTTTGACGTTACAAGTAAATACCCTGTGAAATTAAGCATTTGCAGATCGGAGCCCTCCTTTACTTATTTTCCAAGGCATGCATTCAGCATTCTGCTTTGGTCTAAGGAAAGCAGTTAACTGTGTGCTTAAGTCCATCACTGTCCAGTAAAGCACTTAAGCATGCACTTAATTGCTTTCCTGAATAAGGACCTCTGTGCTTCTTCCCCTGCTAGAGGTGATGCTATTACTGCCACATAAAGCAGCATAAAGAGTGAAGATCACTGTTCCAGTATAATTGATGTCATCAGCTATTGCAAGGAAGCTCTCCCCCTGTACTTTGGCCTTACCAGGTAAAAAGCCCTTCAATTCACCTCTGAAGCCTATAATCCTCAGTCTTATCATTTAAATCCACACATGTATTCTGCTAATGATGCAATTTCAATTAGCTTTTTATAAAGCGTTCAGATCCCCATCATCAAGTAAACCCACTTCCTTAACTTTTCAGCTTGTATCTAACTGACAATCCAAGCTGTTTCTAACCCATAAAACCACATATATTTTGGACAAAGGTGTGAAATGTTACACTGTACGTCTACCTCTAACTTTGGAAAATACTACAATGCAGTAGAGCAAGAAATCCACATCTTATCTATTTCCAGAAGACAAAATCTAGACTTATTAAAAAAAACTTGGCACCAGTTTAAAAATCGGCAGGACCTGCATGGCACGTCAGCTATTTTATAAAAACCAAAGTTTATGTCCTCTCGCTACAGACAGTCACACTAAGCAGTAACAACCTGAAAATGTTTTTGTGCAGGCATGTGAGCACAAAAGTTTGAAGGACTACTATACCACTTTGTTGACAGAATTCAACCAGCAATGACAACCAGCAACGACAAACAGCAAACTTCTGCAGATACAGTACATTAACTTTCTAACAGTCGACACTGCACTGGGTGTTTTCTCCGGAAAACCCTGAAAAACAAGTCTGGTGACAAGCAGGGCGACCCACAAACTAAATGTACAAAATTAACCAGTCGGACAACAAAATTCTACAGTAAGAACTATGCTATCCTTGCTCACCAAAAAAAAAAAAAAAAAAAAAAAAAATCAGATTCCCAGAAGGATTGAAAGCATGATGGAGAGAAATGTTTCTCTCTATTTATATTGCCAAAGCCTAACTATCGCCTCATTCCACTCATTTGAGAGGTAAATTAGCTAATTACCTAGAGCTGATAGTAAATTTACATCTTTTAATTCACATGAGCTGGTGGTTAGTTCCTGACCTGGCACTACTGGTACAACTGTGCTGCTTCTCTCTCCTGCTGCCCTTGCAGTAATTCAGTAGAGGTCAGTTAGACTAACAGAATTATATCAGCTGGTGCTACTCCTCCTCCTGTGTATGCACACCAGCACAATCTCCTTCACCCTCCCCTTCTTTGCAATCCCTCTCCCCAAACCTATACACCAGCCATCATAACATGCTCTAGTTTTTCAAACTTGTTTTGTACTAAAAAAGAAAATAAAAATTCGAATCTAAGCTCCTGATATTTTGAGCATATGCGCACATTTATAACAGCCAAAAAAATACATCTCAAATGCCACCCCATTCATCCAATTATTCCTAGGATTGCAGAGCAGTTGGCTGCACATACAACAAATAAACTTTATTTCAATGTGTTTTCTTTAGGGACTACAGAAAATGTCACTGATAAAGTATTCTAGGGCAGTGGTTTTCAAACTTTATTTCCGGCAACCCAGTTGAAGAAAATTGATGCCCACGACCCAACAGAGCTGGGGATGAGAGGTTTTTGGGGCAGGCGAGGGGCTGAGGATGTGGGAGGGGGCTCTAGGCTGGGGCAGAGGGCCAGGGCTCTGGGGTGGGGCCAGGGATGAGGGGTTTGGGGTGCAGGAAGGGGCTCAGGGCTGGGGCATGGGCTTACCTTGGGCAGCTCCCAGTCAGCAGCGCAATGGGACTGCTAAAGACAGGTTTCCTGCCTGTCCTGGCACCGCGGACCACGCTGTGCCCCGGAAGCGGACAGCAGCAGGTCCGGCTCCTAGGTGGAGGCACACAAGCGGCTCCATGCAGCTCTCACTCACAGGCATCGCCCCCCCCCAGCTCCCATTGGCTGGGAACCAGTGAATGGTAGTGCAGAGCTGGTGCTCAGGGCAGGGGCAGTGCACAGAGCCCGTGGCCCCTCCACCTAGGAGCCAGACCTGCCGGCCGCTTCCGGGGTAGAGCGCAGCATCAGAACAGATAGGGACTAGCCTGCCTTAGCCAGGCAGCACCACCAACGGGACTTTTAATGGCCCAGTCAGCGGTGCTGACCGGAGCCGCCACGACCCAGTGCCTTACATTCTGCAATGCAGTACTGGGTCACAACCTGCAGTTTAAAAGCCACTGTTTTAAGAGGGGGGGGGGGGATCTTCCTTAGCATACCAGGATAATATGGGTTAGCCTTTTCTCTAAAAAGTGTTTAAAAGGAAGAGACATCTTCTCTCCCACAGTGGTAAGAAAGAAGTATTTCCTTATGGTTTTGTTGGCCTTCTTTCATATCTGTTGTTGAAGATTCAATAATGTGAAGCTCACAATCCTGCTTATCATAAATATCGATCTCAGGAAGAGATGAGTCAAAAAAAATCTGCTCTCAGTTATGCCGGTGAGTTGGGAGGAGGATTTGAACTGTAGAATTATATTTAAGTTTTTATATACAGTAAAGTATTATAAATGTAAAAATGTACATGATAAAAGTAGGATAAATTAAATGTAGTTTAATTGCATAAAGATGAATGAATAAGACAAAAGTAGGTTTCAGTTTTGCTAGCTAAGCAGTCATTTCTTCCGCTGGGCACAGAGTCAAGTATCTCAAACTGTCACTAGCACCTGCATTAAACCCCCACCTACACAGTAAACAATTGTCATTGAAAGACAAACCCTTGTGACTTTTGCTCAGCAGCTTAAACAAAACCAGTTTCAAGGAAAGCTAAATGGTCCTTTAAATGACCACATCTAAAGAAGTTCTTTGTTTTGACAATATGTGATCATGTCATTTTTTTCCTTCTCTGAGGGTCCAAGTGGGATGTTAAAATGTTGTATTTCACACGAGGTGGATTAAAACGGACTAGGCTCTGCATTAACTAACACACTACTTCCTCGTCAGTCTCTCTTAATTAAAAGGTAATGAGTTGAAAAAAAATACACACACACACACACACACGTGCTTTTTGCTATAAATTTAAAGCCCAATACTTCAAGCACTTACTACCAAGGCTAAAAGCCTGAGCCGAAGCCCACTGAAGCGAGTAAAAACTTCCATGGGCTTTGGATCAGTGCCCAAACACCTAAAACCATGAGCAGTGCCACTGGTTTCAATAGTAATCAGCTACTGGCCCAGTAGTAAGTGTTTGCAGGATCAGGCCCATCAAGATGATTGGACTCACAAGCAAAAACAAGTCACACACACTAAACAGGCACAGGAACAATAAAACCTTAAGAACACTTCAAGAAAGAAAAAATATACAAAGAAGTAGTTTGAGGGCATTAACTTTCTGAAGCTATATGCTTCATTTATCCACCCTCAGTGAAACTTTTATACTTCTTGAACAATGTCTTGGCTGCACAACATTCTCATCTTCAAGCACATCACATATGTACAGTTATGTTACAGCATCAAAGTGGTAATTATATAAAATATCATCGTGAGATGGTGAGGTCGATGGAAGCCAGCTTTTCAGTTGTTCTGGGCCACATGGAGAACATTCGTTAGTGTTTATTCAGCAAGGAGAGAGATATACTGAAGGGAGACCTGAACACTTTCAGGAAGAAGAATCACACTGAGCTCAGCATGAAGTCTATATCCCTCCAGCTTCCGCCCTCTACTTTAAGTCTTTTCCAGCTCTATTCTTTTCTGCTCAGCCCTAACATTCACACACAAATTTACTGGCATGGATCCTCCCAAAAAATCGTGCTGTTATGCAATGCAAGTGGTTTATAGATCATTTAAGCCTGCAGCAAAGAAGAATGGAAGATTATTTTAATGGAGCGGGGGGGGGGACTGTGGACTGGAATGCACTGGTAGAAGGGATACAGAGCCTTTTGCCTACCCAGCCTGGAGTCACCAGTGAACATTTTAATTTTTTGGTACATTGCCTGCTGACACTTGGTTTCACTGCTCCCTCAAGACCCCACAGTCGTAAAGGTCATATTGTAGAAATGTTTCCTCTATTTCACACTCTGCTGGTGCCATATGGGGAAATGCATTGAGTCAGTCACTCCCAAAGCATTTGGGAAAACCGGTTACAACACAAAAGCCTTCGTCAACTGCTGAGGAGTGCTCGCAAATGTGATGAATGGCAGAGTGCCTCCTAGCACTCCATCCTGAAAATACGTAATGCACCTGGTCCTGCGCACAAAAGGCTGACTCACCTGTGTGACATCCACTGTCTTTTCAAAAGACACAGTCTACCACCGCAGAGACACAATGTACTTTCACCAGGCTGACAGAATGACTTTTCCTTGTCCTTCTCTCCAGCTGCACAATCATTCACAGATCGTATAGCTACAAGATTACTCTCCAAACCAGGGGGAGCAGAGAGATGACCTTACACATCTGTCCACTCGTTGAGTAGACACTCCCTGACATAACTCTTTGAGTTCTCCTTATAAAAGAAGCCAAGTACACAGGTTAAAAAGCCATTAGATCTGCAATCCAAGCAGCTTTCAATACCATATGAATCCTCTGACCTAACATGCACCTGAAACTTTGATTGGCCCAGCTACGCCACACATGGGTGTGAAAAATTCATACCCCGAGAGTCTTAGTTTAGTTGACCTAAGCCGCAGTGTGGACACTGCTAAGGCAATGGATGAATTCTTCAAATCAACCTAGCTACTTGGAGGGGTGGATTAACTACAGCATCAGAATAACCTCTTCCACCACTGTAGTAAATATCTACACTACAGCAGCGTAGCTGCAGCACTATGGATGTAGCATATGTAGTGTAGACATAACGTGGGGGGGTGGGGGGAGAGTATCAAATTGAGTGAATCTGTTTGGGAAAACTGTTCCTTCCTCTTTCACTTGGTATTGATCTTTGTTCTAACCTTCCCAACTCAGACTTCTGTCTGCCTTTTAAACCGTAGCTAATTAAAGAATTTTTCCATTCCCCATGAAGAACTTTACATTGGAGTAACTGGAAGTTGCTCTTGTAAGTACCCATACTTGTACGATTCAAAAAAGTTTGGGATAAAACTCTAAAAGCATTATTCTTCCTAAAAATGTGTCAGAGTACATTAGGTTAACCTCATAAGCATGAAAATAATTAACCATTTTTATTAATCTTATGTTTGATCATTGCCACACATTTACTTTCCTTCTATGGATTCATTAAGGTAAAATGAAGAATGTTACTAACATAGAAGTGCCCTTATGAGTACCATTCACCCTGATGAGTAATGTTTTGTTCAAGGTATTTTATTTATACTGCTGACCATGCCAGGAGGTGGTCTGGAAGCTAAAAATGAGAGACTCAACTCAATTTAAGATTAACATAAGCAATTTTAAACTATGCCCCATAAAAGGTCCCCCCACAATTTTAGACAGCAGATCTCCCTTTAGACATTCTCCAAGTGTTTCTCAGCATAGCTTTCCTTTCAGTCTACAAAGATGACAAGTATCTACAAACATTCGTGTTATTTTCTGGAAGATCAGACAGATTTTACATAATCAGAAATAAAAGCCTTTCAGAATTTAAATTATATTCAAATCTGAGCTACACAGTGTCTAAGCAAATGCAGAATAAAGCCCCTACATGTTCATACTAACAAGCTAGAAATAGTAGTAAACTACAACATATTATTCCTGGGGGCATTCTGCATGACTGTGCGCCCACAGACATACACACCCCCCTGCAGAATCCCTGTGCTTCCCTGCAGAAAACAGCAGGGAAGCAAAGGGAAGCCACAGGGCTGGGGGAAGGGGGGGGGAGGGGATGCCCACAGGTGCAGTTTGGGGGGATTCCCCCACAAAGGCAAGGCATGTGGGGGGCACACGGGGTTATGTGCCACTGTCCTGCCCCCCCCCCCCCCATCCCTATTTCTGCAAGCACAGAGCTGCCCAGCTGAAGGAGGCTGTGTCTGGGCTAAGCTGACTCCGCAGCTGAACACTGCCTCCTGGGTCCTAGTGCCAGTTGTGCTTCCCTTCTGTGTGCTGGGAGCCTTCTTGTTTTCTGTGCAACAGTGAGTGCCCGCGGTGCGGCTGGGTAAGAGGGGGAAAAGAGGCAATGGCAAAGGAAGGGCGTGGAATAGGGCAGGGGGATAGAGAAGAAAAGGGGAGAGGGGAACCGTGAGCCTAGCATGCAGAATCCCCTCAGCATCAGCAGGCCCATCGAACCCTCACCCAACAGACCCTACCCCCCTACACCTGGGCCCCTCTCATGAGCCCCCCCACACCCAGACCCCCACCCCTCTGATCCCCAATCAGCTGGACCTGGACCCCACCCTATCAAACCCTACTTCCCCAGCACCCTCCCACATCTAGGCTCCCCTCCTCCTCCCCCGCTGAACCCCAATCACTTTCACCTGGATCCCCTGCAGAGCCCATTGCCCCTGCACCCGGAACCCCCACAACGAGCCCCTGTGCATCCAGATCTCCCACTAAACCACTTGCACCCAGACTGTCCCACACAGAAGCCACACACCGGGATCCCTGACACAGTAAGCCCCTCCATGCTTGGATCCTGCTGGGCTGAGCCTGCCCACCCACACCTGGTGCAGAGGGGCAGGGCCCCGGGTGTTTCTGGGGCAGGCCCAACCCTTGTACTGTGTCAGGGTCAGATGCAGCCTCACTGCCAAGTCCCTGTACCGAGAGAGGTGAAGGCTTCAGGGTGATCTCCCACCTCAATGCAACCAGTGGCCTGTGCTCCCCATTGCCATGCTGGAGCAAACATTTATTTATCGACAAATAACATTTGCAGAATTTTAAAATAGTGTGCATAATTTTACAATTTTTTTGGCACAGAATTCCCTCAGGAGTAAACATATTGACTCCAACAGTGCAAACTGGAGAAATGCATAAGACCTTCTGAGAGCCAATAAAGTTCTACACATGGTGTCTGTAAAGCTAAACAATGCTTTCTGGAGCCTGTTGTACGAATCCAAGTAAGACAGGCACCATATCTACAATATGGAGCCTAGCAACATGGACATACATTAGCACCGAGCACTGTAGAAGTTTCGGTGCTTTGGCACACATCTCCAGTAGAATATGGACTGAGGCCCATTACGTGTCAGTTTCCTTTTGTGCAGTTACGCTGTTTTAATATGAATGTGATAACAGTGCATAATGGCACGAGGCAGATAATCATTTCTCACTGCTATTGCTGCTTACAGAAACAATAGCTAAACATGGCTTAACATACAAAAGAGAAGACTAATTCTCTCGGAGAGCCATGATGGTGAGACCACAGTGAGAATCAACTTTTTGAACGAGTATGAAGCATGCAGGTAATGATGTGCGTGAACTTAGATTTACACAATTAATGGGACTTAGCAACCTGCATTATCATTGTGCGGGAGACAGCCCATGAGTGCTCTGACAAATAAAAACCCTGTGCAGGAACATACATGATTGTGAAAGTGTCTCAAGAAAGACTCAGATGCTTACCTTTAATCTCTACTGTTCTTATCTATAGCCAGTAACATTCTTTTCATGTCTTTTTATATGCAATAAAATACATAATTTAAGAGCTTGCAAACAAAATATTCAAGTTGCCTTGAAAATGTTCATATTCTCTCTGAATTAACTTTCACTGCCATAAGCACAGAACACAGGTTGGGTAGCACAGATAAGTGATGTTTATTTCAACCACTCTCTCAATGTTAAAGAAATCGTTCCAACCCTGGCAAAACAAACTAATGTCCACATCGTGACCTAAAAACAAACATATGTATTTACTACATATCCTAGTACAAATCTGTGCATGAACTCTTTAGGCAAGGACAAGGCTGACAAGTCAGATGGTCTGATGTCACTCAGCAGAACACGAAAGCCAATCACTTCAAAGCTTGTGACTGATAATATCTTAAAGACAAGTCCTCTCCCACCTCTGCACCTTCAGCGTCATGCTGTAAATAAGCCAAGTCAAATATGAAGAGAAAAGTGACTGCTCTAGGACAGACAAACAGCCTAAATCCACAGCTATCAATTTACTGTAAATAAATTGTCCATCTGCATTAAGTCAACTATTTGCCAGAAAATTGGTATCGGAATAATTGATTATAGTTTATTTTCCCTTTTAAAAATCTGTATGTAATGTTCTGATCCCGCAAACATTTAGTGACATCTATGGGGCTACGTATGTGAGTTATTCACATAGTTATTCACTTGTTTGAGTGTTTGCAGAACTGAGCCCCACATCTTTGTTACATCTTGTTTCATAGAATTAAATCATCTGTTCTGCTGTAGGCTCCTAAAAATTGCCTGGAAAACAAGAACTAAAATTTTAAAAAATAGCAACACTTTTGTTTAAAGCCAATACCCATCACACGAGGCAAAATTCCATTTGTATGCTATGAGTATCCAGTGAAAGTATCCACATCACTAATGCACATCTGACATTTATTGGCAATCCCTGTAGAGTAGACTATGGCTGAATGGTCAGAGAGACTGAACTACCTTCTCTCAACACTAGAGATTTTAGGCAAGATTGTCACCCCCCATTTGAGACCCTTTATGTTAGGTAAAAGGGCCAGAATAGCATAAAAGTGCCCTAAAAGCCCTACATACAGCTGAGGGAGAATGCCTCTGGTACAGGAGCTGAGGAAAATCGCTGCAGGCTGTCCTCCAAGCCCCTCCTTGCAAGCTATGGAATAGGGGTGTCATAGCGCTGCAGAGACTCTAGGCAGTGCTGCAACCCAAAAGCAGCCAGGGACAAGTTGCCATAACTTAGACTGCCCCACAAGACTGTCTCAATTATGCCAGGAGGTGCTCCATCCTCCAGAGCAGCTCAGAACCGGGAGGGCAAAGTCACCTTAGGTCCCACTTCCCCCGAGCTGCAAGTTCTGCGCTGAAGCTCTTAGAAACAGCACAGAATCTCACCCCACTGCCTTTAGAACAAGATTTGGCACATTAGTGGGGCACTGTTAAGGAAGCGGATACTGTCACAGCACATTCTGGGGAGAGAGGATTTCTGTCTCCAGAGCTGTCGGCCTGGCATCCCACATCAGTGCTTCTTATTTAATTAAAAGGAACCATTACATAATATTAAAATATCAACAATGATCAAGAAAATCTTAAGAGGGGGGTGGGGGACATGTTATACCTAGGACGTTTAATCCAACTCAGTTTTCACATGAAACATAGTGAGAACACATACAGTATTCCTTGAATATACGTGTTCTGTTCATTTAGGTATTCAGCTACAGTGTAATACAATTCTCAAAATGATATTCAAAGTAACACATCCCATGCAAACTCAAATTTCGTAGTACCAAGTTCATCTACTAAACATAGTAATTTCATTTTAAATCTATAGGTAGATAGAGAAAAGTAGACAAGTACACACAATCAAGTGGGGGGGGAGGGGGGGAAGGAGAAGAGAGATACTCAGTCTTCCAAATTTCCCCTAGGACTGTTACACAGGTTGTATTAGATGTGACAGAGAATTTGTCTCATTATTAAATATTATGGCACTACATTCAATGGCATCACATTATACAGGCCTCATTTTGCAATTAACTCCCAAAACACAAGTTAAATAGGATTATGAAAAATAAGAGGATCTAAACTAAACACAGGCAGAATAATATACCTTTTCATGTGACCAAAGCGTTGTATTTTCATTGAAAATACAAAATATCATTACCACTAATGTGAGCCTATATGGATTAATAACACCTACAATAAAGTTTAGAAATAACTGATTTTGTTTACTACAAGGTTACATCACAAGCCCAAGGCTAGTAAGCAAAATAAAACTCATTGCCTTTTCTTACTCATTTCCAGCTGAGACTTGCATGTTGGTACAATATATTAGTCAACAATATACAGAACTCTACTCAGATTTTCATTTATTTCCAATAGGATATTTCACAATTATGCCTAGACTTTTCCCCATCTACCGTACTTAGCTCTAATAGAGCATTATTTACTTTGTACAGTAAAACCTACCCCCTCACACAAACTCAAGATGTTTGTAGTTCTTGTTACCTTAAAAAACCCTAGACTTACTTTTGAAAAAATACTATGCCATTAGTAAATGAAAATACCATGTATATTTATAATTAGTTGCCAACTTGCTAACATTCAATTAATGTAGGGCCAAATTCTGCAGTCCTTACTCAAGCAAGAATGCCACTGATTTAACCCCACTGGTATTGTTTTCCCTAATAGCTAAGGCCTGAGACTAAATATTTTTAACTGCCATTATCTACAGTAGCAAAACAACAGATGTTTGATGACTAACATTGTAAAAAGCTCTGGATGAGTTATGCATCTCAACAATGAGGAGGAAATCAGACTTAACATTTGGACAGTTTTAAGAATTTCAACATTTCAGATGACAATGGGATACACTGTTAGCAAATAAATCAGAGTTATGGCTATAGGCTGTTGTTCCTGTTACCCGAAATCAGAACAGAGGCTCATTAAATATGAATAAATTTCAGAATGCAGAGGCACTGCACCATATTGATAAAAGCTCCATTAAATTTTAAACAATATAACTCCTTCCATATTTTGGAGGGGGGAGTTAAAAAAGTGGGGATAGATTTTTCCCCTCCAATCATTTCATCTTTTTTTCCCACTTTTCATTTATAAAAATGCCTGGATTTTAAAGGAACAAAATATTGAGCTAACGAAATTTACAGTAGGAGTGAATGTAATCCATTATATTTAAAAGCTATTCCTTTCAACAAATATTTGCCTTTTATTATGGATTACAGTGTGAAATTTCAAGTATGCAAAAGGACAGGGAGATTGCTAGAGAGCTGTAACTGATCTTCAAAGTCATTTTGTCACAGAAACTATAAACCTGCCAACAAAATACTGAATATCTGACAAAGGAGACCAAAAAATAGATTGGAAAAGGAAAAATTTGTCTGACAAACACTCAAAGGAATAAACTTTTAGTGCACCAAGAAGGAAAGGACAAATATAAAACTGAATAAGAGTGTTAAATAAGTTCTCTACCTAACAAAATAATTATGAAATAGAACAGGCTATTTTATTTTTTTCACCCAAAAGACTGAAAACAATAAATAGACAAGTTACAAAGAATACAAGTCTGATACAAGACTTAATTTTCCACTATAATTATGGGAAAGGTCAAGCGATTACCTCTACCTTATTATGTAAATTATACACACAAAAATATGTGAAAAAGAACTTTACTAATGCTGCAAACTCTCAAAATTTAGCAGATGACAGACGGTTGTACAGGCAACCTTAATTATCATTGTTCAATGAGTGGTGGTCCCATGCCTTATTCACTGCACACTATTCAAATCCTACTCTGAATACAAGCAGGTGAGCTTTTCTATGGTGCTCATCACTATAGTATCTGAGTGCTTCACAAACACTAATTAAACTTATCTTCACTAGAACCCTGTAAGGTGAAAGGGTATTATTCCTATTTTACAGATGAGGAACTGAGGCACAGAGAGATAAAGGTCAGAAGTGTCCACTAATTTGGGGTGACCAATTTGAGACATCTAGGACCCGCTTTTTCCTAAGCACTTTGTATATTCAAAGCACAGTTCCCATTGAGTTCACTTGCAGCTGAGAGCTATCAGCACTTCTGCAAATCAGAAACGACTGTCTCAAGTCAAGTAATGCAGAAGATGAACATACAATTAGTGACAACTTGTGAAAAGTGGCTGACATGATTTGCCCAGCATCACATATGAGCTCTGGGGCAGAGATGGGGTAGAATCCAATCATCTAGGGCAGCATTCAATTGCCTTAACCATGAGGCCATCCTTTCTCTCCTGCTTCATACACCACAAGCACAGCAACAAATAAACAAGGGGTTTTACAGACAACCTCCTTCACTACAGAACCCTGATTCATCCCCAGAGCAGGTCCTGTGGGGGGAAAAAACGACTAGAGGGAACCTTAAGTCTGGCATTGCCTAATTTGAGTGCTTGACTTTGCAATATTAACAACATTCTTTTAACTTAGATTTGTGCACGATTAGCTAGGTTTTTAAAATAAAAATAAAAAATAGAATTTCTATCACGTGGCATCATATTGACACCCACATAACTCATGAGCAGGGTTGGAACCTTTAGATCCACCACACAGACCTCTCTCACTTGAGCTAAGGGGGTAACTGATTGTTGTAGTAGGTTACCATCCTCTGCATGGATCAGCACTAGCAGGAGATGAGGTACACTTTGCAAGTGGGTTTCACAGATATTTACAGACAGCAAAAGAATGATGAGACTCAGGAATCCTGGGGTCCTTTCCAGGCTCTGGAGGGGTGAAGTGTATCGAGTGGTCACAGACAGTGTGGATTTGATTTAAATCACTAGTCAGGAAGACTCAATTTAATCATGGATTTCTACATAAAAGTGCATTCTTGTTGGTTGTTATAACCTTAATACATATTCTTCACAACTCAGAGATAGATGCAGGTTTCATTTTTAGAAGGTTATTTCATTTACCAAAGGTAATTGATGCAGATATTTATGAAGTCATTGGGAGGTGAACTATCTCCAATTCAACAGGTTAATAATCATTAATATTTGGATTTTCTTGCCATGCTGTATTAGGAGGAGAACTTCACCAGACAGACATTTAAATTGTTTTATTTAACTAAAAACAACAATGTTCTGTATTCTGGATTTTTTTCTTCAACAGTAAACATATCATATTTCAACAAAACAAGCAGATGCATTTTTGAATTTAGTTAAACATTCAAGTTTTTAAAAATCAGGTTTGTTTTTGTTAAACTTGTTTTTAACTAAAGTGGTTAAATGAAATATTTAAACAAAACAAAAATTAAAATATACTGTCAGCCAGGTCAACATGAGAAACTTAAAATATTGGCTTCTGCAGCTAACTCAGTCATCTTCACCTTCATTTTCCTGTTTGTTCATAATCTGGGAAAGAAAAACAAGCTTTTCTGCTTGTTCAGGTCCCAAAAGATTTCTCAATTTGGAATGAATTAGTCCAAAGGAAGAAAATATTCTTTCTACACCAGCAGAAGAAGCTACTGCTGTTAAAAGTGAGATCACCACTTCAACACTCTCTGAATCCAAGTGTTTAAGTGACTTCCACCAGTTCACTGGTGTGACTTCCTTTAAAACATCAGCAGCAAAACATATTTCTTGAATGGTTCACCCTTAGCTCTGAAGTTTATTATAGTTGGCATTAGGGAGGGATGATTGCTAGATGTCCATGTCACAGCCAACTCCTCTTCTTCAGCAGTTAAGGTTTGACCCTGGTACAGAGTACTGAAAATATTTGCAAGAAAATGAGCTGGAGACAGTGCTTGTCCCATTCATTTTTTTAATGCTTGTAATTTAGCTCTGTCTTTACATACTTTGCTTTTTCAGATCTCACTGAGCTCCTTCCAAATTTCAATAGCGTCAGCAATAAAACAGCTCTTTCTCTGCATTTTGTTCAAGGCTAAAGAAATAGGCTTCAGAATACTCAGCATGTGTTCAACATTTCTCTTAACCCTAATGTTGAGAACTTTGGCTGTGACAATGCCATGTATTTTTTCACAATTTTGTTCACAAGCTGTCATCAGATTAGGCCAGTTTTTGATATAGTGCTCGAAACAGTCCACTACTGAGTTCCATTGCACGTCTTGTGGGAGAGTTAGCTTGGTTCCTCCCACTTTTTTCAGAGCAGCTGCTGCAAAGTGGTTGTTACGGAAGTATTTTGCAATTTCAACAACATTAGCCTTTATTTCCTGAACACTAAAGTCTTTGGCGAGGAGGTGCATGAAATGAGCACTGCAACCATATGTTACTAGCTTGGGACTCTCTTCTAAATAGTATCTTCTCATCTTGGGATACATTTGCAGCATTGTCTGTGACCAAGCTGCGTACTAGACATTAATTTTTTTCCCCCCACAGTTTGTTATAGCTTTTACTGCTACTTCTTGAAAGTATTCTGCTGTGTGTGCATTTCCCGATGTATCAGTTGTTTCTGTGAGGAAGGCATTCCCTTCTTCTGTTGTCACACAAGCACATACAACAGGATCATTGTGGACACTGCTCCACCCATCAGGACTCAGGTTAACAATTTTTCCCTCTAGACCTTTTGCACACTACTCAATTTCTCTTTCATACACTTTATCCAGCAATTTGCCTGTGACATCTGCTGTTGGATGGACTCTATCCTGGTCTTAATGACTGAACCATATTAATGAAGTGTGGGTTCTCAATCATATGGAAAGGAAAGTTAGTTGCATAAACAAACCGGGCAATTTTTCCATCAATTACCTCTTTCTGTAATCTGCTTGTTCTTATAACAAACTTATCTATGGTTGTTTCTGGATGATGGAGATTTTTTTCTCCTTTTGCTACAGGTGATATCATGTATGTCACATAGCCACACTATGTGATAGAAACGCTATCATTGGCAAATAACTCTGAAACTATAAAAAATGATGGTGATCTTGAAGGTGGATAGTCTTCAGAATCCTGTATGTTGAGGATGGATTCTCCTAAACAAAATAAGTCAATGCAGTTAATTATTACCAAACTGCTCATTTAGTATTACTCATTGCATTCACTGACACTCAGTACTACTTTAAAAGTGAAATTGTAAAAGGAAGATCTGCCTATTTCAGCTATTTATTTTTTATTACAACTGCATCTAAAATGATAGTACCATACAGTAACAACTATATTTTTTGCTCAAACATGAGAATTCACGAATAGTCCAGAAGGAAGACAGGCAGTCCTTAAGAAAGAATTATGAAATAGAAAAGTTTACCAACCTGAAAATCCTGCATGTTCAGACATGTTCTTTTCATCATCTTCAACGATGCTTCCTCCCGAGAAGGAGCACGTCTCATGATGTTGTTTTATTCGGCCAACCAGGACTTGCATTTCTTTGTTGCACTGTTTGGATTTTGCATGCATGCCTGTCTTACCCATAGGTAGAGGAACTTCACTAAAATATTCCCAAACTTGGTCTCTTTTACAGCCTGCTGCCATTATAGGTTTTCCCTTCTAGTGAGAGAATGGTATGGTAGATCTCAAATCAATGAAGGCTACACTCAGAAAGACCTCAAGACTTCTGGAATAAGCTGCTCAAACAGTTTCACTTTTGTTTATACTGCCTGTTCCTCCCTTCTCAAATTTATCTCCAGACTTCTTCTCCTTGTCCAGATCTATTCTGCCCCCAACAATCTTCTATACACTGAATTTTTTGAAACTTTGCATTTTTAGAGAGAGGTAAGTGTACACAAATTTGCAGAGGGACAATAGGTTTGAGGTCTGTTATTTCTCACCTCTGTATATTAAATTTAAAAACATTTTTGCTGTTAACAAGCATGTTATTTCTGGAGACACAAATCCACAGTTTGAGAACTGCAAAGCTAAGCATCTCTGATGGTATCTTCTAGACTGAGCACCGAGTCCCATTGGGTAGATAGAAAGATTAACCTAAATAATCTATACAGAAGCCCCTGGAACCCCATAAGATTGGGTCCCTAATCCATGAACTATTGGAACTCATTTACAAAACTTTTCTTAAACATTACATGAATATATTGTCTCATAGTATAGAATTAGAATTTATAATCCCTATTCCTATGATAAGATATCTTTGAGCTATAATGTATCTTAATTAAAACTATCTTTAGATAAATGCTTTTTGAGGAAAAAAACAATTTAAAAAATTATGATTTTTTTTTAAAATCATTGATTTTTATCCACCCTGGTCACAGACCTTTCTGAATATTTCCCACCCCTAAGCTTGCCCCTTCTGCCTCCTCTCCAAGTTGCTACTGTCACTATCATCCCTTCCTCACCCTAGATATCTCATCCCAGTCCTAATCTCCTTGATCAGCCAATTCCGGTTCCCTCACTCCTGATTCCTCATCCAATCTGTCTCATCCCCACCACCTTTGGCTCTTAGTCCCAGTCTGACTCCCCACCACTTCCCAGTTTCTTTATCCAGCCAATCCCAGTCTCCCCTTCTCCCCTCAGCTGATCTCAGTCCCGGTCCACTCCCTTGCATTTCCCTCACTGGCTCCCAATCTCCTTGGCCAACCAGTGACCGTCTCACCCCTCAGCCCCAAACTCCTAGTTACAGTTTCTCTGCCCTTCCCAGTCTCACCAGGATACTTGTCCCATTCTACTCCTTTCCTTCCTCTCAGTCCAGCTCGTTCTCCCTGCAGTCAGGTCAGGAGGGTTCCTCGGTCGTGATCCCTGTGTGCCAACAATGGGGTCCCTGAAAGCACAGGAGAAACAGGCTCTCTGCTCTTAGTTCCGGTAACCAGACTCATTCCAGCCCAGAGCAGTCATTACAGGGAGAGTCCAGATTAGCCCTGGGTTTGCAGCATGCTCAGTCACTCTGCAGGGATGGTGCATGCATGATATGGTCAGTGCTAGAAACTGTGAGGGGCTGAAGCATGTTAAATGAGGATAGAATCTTTGGAGGTTTTTAGCAGCTAAAAATCTAAGTCTCTACTGAGCATGTGCAAATTCAGAAAAAAATTCAAAGGTTTATAACTTGGTCAAATTTGGGTGTATTTTCAGAGCCCTGATACAAAGGCCACACCTTTGCCAAATTTCAAGTCCCCACTACAAAGCATGGAGCTTCTGGCAACCTTTTCCTTGAGAATTTTTTTAAATGTCAAAACATTTTTTCTTAACCTCATTCTTGGAAACAGCGGAATGGTTTTGGCTGAAACTGTAAAAAATAAATAAATTAAAAAAAAAAAATCCAGCCTGAGGCAGATACCCAGCATGGAAAATTTCAACCCAAACAGTTAATTTGGCAAAGTTATAGCAACTGAAAAGAGGGTCTTTAAAATTGCTTGACACTTCCCACTGTAACAGACGACGCTGCCTGAATATAATTATTGCCATCTCATTTTAGGTGTATCAAACTGCTTGGCATTTACAAAGCAGTTAGAGAACAGAACATTTTAATGCTTTTCTGGCTTTCATTTCCCCCCCCCCCCGGGGGGGGGGGGGGAGGAAACGAAACAAAAACGTTTTCTTCAATACCCAGAAAAGTTACTTTCCTGTTTCTGTAGTACTACAAGTCAGCATGTTCAAATCAAAGCCATAATTCTCTTATGTACATCCTTAACTTTACTACTGTAAGCAATCCCATTATTTCAATAACTTTACTACTCTGAGTAAGCTTAAGTGTTTGCAGGTTTGGAGCCCAATTGGTTTCTGGTTCACTCATAAATAGCTACCACTATAGACCCATTTCAGAAAGTTTTCCCTGCAGACTGTGCAAAACAATTTGCAAGATGACTTTTACACACACACAAATATCAAGGAGCCCTAGGGGTGCGGCAGCACTCCCTGGCTTGAAGTGGTTTCCATCATATACAGGGTTTACAGTTTCGTTCAGTGGCTTTCAGTACCCCCACTATACAAACTGTTCCAATGCCAGCGCTTATAATATCTTTAAACTTAAGCAATAGCAACTAAGAAAGAATATTGTTCTCAGAGCTTCAAAAATATTATACATCTAGAAGGTGTTCAGAACTAATCCAATTAAATAAAAATCAAACTTTAAATCATTTACTACATGAATTACTGCTAAATTCTCTCCAAAAGGCCAAAGCTGAGAAGAGATATCTGACAAAGTCAACTCCTGCAATGAATTCGCAAAAATTCGTAAGCACCTTTCATTAGGCAGAACAATTAACTGAAAAGGTTAAACAGCCATGGTCATTACTATAAACTGAAGTGTTTGTATAGTGCACATATAGCCATTATTTAATATAGATCATTAAACTGAAGACAGAATTAAGACTTACCAAACTGAAGTATACACATGTAACTCAGCACTGTTTCTCTGATATTCCATTAATGTAGTTTATTTTTTTAATTTCCAGGTTTTGGGGGGCGGGGGGAAATCCCTTTAGAAAGTAAGCTACACACCAGCATTCCTTTTAGCTGTCAAAAAGAGTTGAACTGGTTTTCTTCAAACATTGCCCCTGTACCTCCCAAAAAAGCAAAACCACATACAACCACCATCACCCCAAATATCAAGAAGATGTAGACCAAGTGGAAGACAGAATTAAAATATTCTGAAGAGCAACTGTGTAAGAATGGCACCTTTGTACCTGCTTTACTACCAGTTGAAAGTGATTATTCTAGACGCACTTTCTGCTGTATTCATACACAATCACTTACTTCAGTAACTAAAATAATATTTTTACTACTTTTCATTCTTCTGAGCACTTTGAAACCAATACTGCTCTGTGAAACTGAGCTAGATACTATTCTGGTTCATACATCAACAGAATTATTAACTTGACTTTCTGGTTCAAGTAGTCTACTGGTAGGTGTGATATGAGACCCTTGGCCAAAGTTTTCAGAAGCATCTAGTATTTTTGGGTGCCCAACTTGACAGGTCTCAAAAGGAATCTGTTTTCAGAAAGTGCCAAGCACCTACCCTCTGAAAAAAAATCAGTCCTCTTTCAGATGTTTCAAGTTGGGCACCCAAAAAGACTAATTTCAGAGTAACAGCCATGTTAGTCTGTATTTGCAAAAAGAAAAGGAGTACTTGTGGCACCTTAGAGACTAACCAATTTATTTGAGCATAAGCTTTCGTGAGCTACAGCTCACTGCATCTGATGAAGTGAGCTGTAGCTCACGAAAGCTTATGCTCAAATAAATTGGTTAGTCTCTAAGGTGCCACAAGTACTCCTTTTCTTTTTGCAAAAAGACTAAGTCACATTTGAAGATTCAGGCCACCTGAATAAATAGCTGGTCTGGGTTTTTCAGGGCTGGCATTTAGACAAAAAAAAAAAACATTATTTTACTTGTAAACTGACAGATTTGATCTGGAAGTCAGGGACACAACAAACAGAAGCTCAAAATCACTTTTCTTTTGCCAAAGTCACCTTTCCAAGCAGAACTGCAATTAAGATTTCCTAAAGACTTTTACAAAAATTTTCACGATACAGAGTATCACTTACAGAGTCTTGCTAATCTAACAAAAAAAAGATTACAAAATAGACATGCCAAAAACAAGCTCAATAGTACAATCAGAATCGAGGCAAGATTTCACACTGTCTGTTTACAAACAGACAGCAACAAAAGAACAGAACTGTACAACAGAAACATTAATACTCCATAAAAAAAAGCTGACTCAGAGCCAAACCTATAAAAATGTGTTCAGATAATACTCAAGAAAAATTCTGTGTCATTATAGAACTAGATAGCACAAGAAAAGAAACTGGGTATTTCAATAATAACGTAATCACCTCCACGAGAGAATTAAAAATGACTATATGGGAGAGAATAGAACTCAGATCATCTAAACCCACAAAAAAATTGAATAAATCCAAAAAGCTAAAGGAGAAAGGCTGTCTAGATTTCCAAGTCTTAAAATTCCAGTGAAAGACGCAGCAGGTCCCTCAAGGAGTGTTAACTGTAGAATGTTCTTTTGTATCTTCCTTTAAAGAAGAAATACACTTCCCAGGTTAAGTCAAAGTTGGGTAGGATATAAGCTTCTGCCTGCATTTCTTTTCCCACTAGTGCTGATTTTAACAAAACAAACTTCCTATGGTGAATTTGAGTAGACATATAGAGATGAAGGAGCATACGGATTTACTATCACCTTAAACACACTCTGGGACAAATTCTGCTCAGCTCCACCAGTGTAAATCTGGAATAATTCCAATGAAGTCAACAGAATTCCTACAGATTTACACTAGTGTTTAACTGGGAACATAATTTTGTCCCCAGTTGTTATTAATGTGGTCCCTGAAAGCATGGCAGGCACTTTACAGACGATATAAATAGACTAAGTCCCTGCCTCAGTTGATTATCTAAAGGCCCAATCCTACATACCCCTAGTTCCCATTAAATTTGTTTTAGTCAGCTGGGACCAGTCACATGAGTAAGCACTGCTCATGCAAGTAAGCGTTTTCAAGATCAGAACCTAATTTTGGACATAACGCACTGGAAAGAACAAGCACAGGGAGGAATGGGGAAAGGAAAGCTAAAGGTAACATGGTTATTCAGTGTCAGTGTACAGACATTTGGCAGTTCCATTAAAGTTGGTGTGTGCGTGTTGACAGTAAACTATTGTTACACTGGATTATGTGGAAGATATAGGGTTAAGTCTCATTTTACTAGGAACTCTCTCCCAGGCTTCACAGACAGGAAAGAAGAAACCTGTTCAATTATTGCCAGATATTGCTCCTACAAACCACCCCATAAGGGCCAGAACAAGGTATGTTATCGACCTGATGCATCTGTAGTGGAAACTGAGGCCCTGATCCTTTGAATACTTATGCACATGTAACCTGACTGAAGTGAACAGTCTCACTCAATTCAACAGGAATACTCAAGGGAATAAAGTTAACATACACTTAAGCATTTGCAGGATCAAGACCTTAACCTCAAGAAGTAACTCCCACTTGTTACAACCATCTTAAAACCCAATTTCAGATTTTCAGCTTTGATAATTTTCTGCAGTCTCTAATTTTATTCCTACAATACTTTGCTCTCTGCTGCAGTAATTCAACAATGAGACATTATATACTTTCACACGGTACAAATATATCCAAAAGGTTCCGGGCTACGCTCAATGCTGGCATAAACAGACCCAGCTTCACTAAAGTTGCACCCACTTATGCCAGCGGTGAATTTGGCTCCCAAGGAACATCTTAAATGTGTCTAAGCTAAAAATTAGACCTCTCCTCCCTTTGTCTGTATGGCCATTAAAACAGCAATCAGAGAAGTCTGAAAGGATGCAGCTACCCCACTCAGGAATTCCCAGAAGCAGATATAAAACGGTTCAAGGGAGACTATGGATCCCCTAGGAGAACTCTAGGAATAGATGTCTCCCTGAGCAAGCTTAAGTTAAGCCTTGAAAGATGTTCTAATTTGTTATGTTGCTACCTCTATTTGGGAGCTGTATTAACAAATAGAGAAAAATTAACCCATGTCCTCCTAGGAAAAGAAAAGAGGAAAAAATAATGTAAGCTTCTAATAAGGATCCTAATCACATAACGAGAAACGTCAGGGGAGACCGAAAAGTCAATTTGCTCTAGCAACATAGACTTCGTATAAGGTAGCTAGTTTATTAGCCAGTAGGTAGAAGAAGAAAAATACGAACATCTACACTGAATTATGCAGCAGGTAGCATTAAGAACCCAAACTTTGAGTCTGTCCACTTGTGGAGTGCTCTTCTGGGATCTGCATCCCACTCTCAGAGTGGTCACTCATAGTGGCTGGAATGGTAGAAGTAGCAGACCCAGAACTTCAAGGAGTTGGCCTAGTTTTTGTGGGCTTGCAGACATCTCCATCCCTTCTCTCCAGGAGTCATGGGATCACGGGGAGCTGGAGCAGCAGATCTGCTGCAGAAGAAACGTGGGTTTTGTGGGCTTGTCTCTCCAGGAGTCCAAAGGCCCCATTGTTGGCTGAAGCAGCAAGTCCAACAGCGGCAGGAAGGAAATCCTGGCTTTAAAGGCCAGCTTCCCTCCCCTCTCTGAACAGGAGAAATACATGAAATAGCAGTGGGGCTAGGCGGCTGGACCAGTGGCTCCAATTAACTTTTTTTCTCCTCCTTTTAAATGCAAGATTTTTATGTCTGATTGTTGAAGGCCATATGGCATGTTTTACAGCCAACAGTAACTTTCTTTACCTGATCCCATTTGTGGTAACAACCTTAACATTCTTTTAATGAAGTTTTTGGTGGATGAATTACCTTTCCTTTTTTTATGTAAGCACATCGGTAGGATATGTTTAAGCTGCCCACTAAAATTCAATCTGAGCAATGAAACCCAAGAAAGCAGAGTAAAAGATAATTCATAGTCTCAAATGAAGCGAGGTGGATTAAAACTCCATTGGCAAACCCCCCCGGCCGCCACCGCCTTTGCACACTCCAAAAAAACACATTAGAAACCATCAGAGCAATCAAAAATTTTCATGCATGCACAGAGGCTTTCTAATGCACTTCTTGAGACTAAATTTTTTAAAAGAAAGGCAAAGCCATCAGTGTACCTTAGAAACCAATGCCCTGTAAACTCTAATGGACCATTCCTTCCTTCAATTGGACACCTTTCTTTTTCCCCAAAAACCATCTTTTTAGCCAAACATTTAATTTTTTTGCACATTTATTACTGAAGGCCACCCTTTCTGCTTTTTTATTTTTTTAAAATGCATTCCTTACGCTTGGACTGAGTACTTCTATGTCAACTTTCATTTTGCAGCAAGTTTTTACTGCCCATTTATCATCCTCCCATCCTCATGACAAGATTTATAGTGGAAAAGGATAATAAAACTTTACCGTAACTCCACAACCACACACTGGTTCTTACTTAGTTACAGAGTCTATAATATTGGTCAAGCAACAACGAAGGAAAATAATTTTTTAATAAATCCACACACATTCTCATAATAGACTCATAGACTTTAAAGACAGAAGGGACCATCCTGATCATGGAGTCTGACCTGCACATTGCAGGCCACAGTACCTCACCCACTCCTGAAATAGATTCGTAACCTAAGTTCCCTCTAAGCTGCGTGGCTGTGAGCATGTGAGCAAGATCTACCAAGCAGACACCTGGAAAAGAATTCTCTGTAATAACTAGGGTGACCAGATGTCCCTATTTTATAGGGACAGTCCCGATATTTGGGGCTTTTTCTTATATAGGCACGTATTACCCCCCACCCCGTCCCAATTTTTCACACTTGCTATCTGGTCACTCTAGTAGCAACTCAGAGCCCTCCCCATCCAGCAGTTGAGGATTTTTGCTACTGGCAGTCACCAATAGGCCACACACCGTCATAGGCAGTCCTATCATACCATCCCCTCCATAAACTTATCAAGCTGACTTAAAGCCATTGAGGTTTTTTGCCCCCACTGCTCCCCTTGGAAGGCTGTTCCAGAACTTCACTCCTCTGATGGTTAGAAACCTTCATCTAGTTTTGAGCCTAAACTTGTTGATGCCAGTTGTTTCTGTGTGCACACTAGTGCTTCACTTAAATAACTCCTCTCCCTCTCTGGTATTTATCCCTCTGATGTATCTAGAGAGAGCAATCATCTCACCTCAGCCTTCTTTTGATTAGGCTAAACAAGCCAAGCTCTGAGAGTCTCCTCTCATAAAGCAGGTTTTCCATTCCTCAGATCAGCCTAGTAGCCCTTCTCTGCATCTATTCCAGCTTGAATTCATCTTTCTTAAGATGGGAGACCAGAATTTCACACGGTATTCCAGATGAGGTCTCACAAGTGCTTTGTATAGGGGTACTAACATTTCCCTGTCTCTACTGGAAATACCTCGCCTGATACATCCTAGGACTGCATTATCCTTTTTCACAGCTGCATCACATTGGCGGCTCAGTCATCCTGTAATCAACCAATTCACGCAGTTAAAGTTTGATATTTATCCACTAAATGAAAGTTGTGACAGAAGGCTAACACGTACCCTTATCTCAGTGTGCCTATATGTCACATACAAGCCCAATCCTGCAACCAATTGCACATACACACACTCCACAGAGATCCACAGACTTCCAAGGAACCATGTACAGGGATATGCCCATACATAATCAATTGCAGGATCAGGACTATGGTATGTAAACCCTGGGACCTGATAAAGGACCACACATAATGTAATGATTTTGAGCAGGAAAGCGAAAGGGCACTAGACTAACCTTAATTCAGAATCTTGCATAATGACAGGTTTCAGAGTAGCAGCCGTGTTAGTCTGTATTCACAAAAAGAAAAGGAGGACTTGTGGCACCTTAGAGACTAACAAATTTATTTGAGCAAAAGCTTTCTTGAGCTACAGCTCACTTCATCGAATGTAGCTCACAAAAGCTTATGCTCAAATAGATTTGTTAGTCTCTAAGGTGCCACAAGTACTCCTTTTCTTTTAACTCAGAACGTCATTCACTCAGAACCACAATAGCATATTAACACAGACTGTGTGACCGATTACCCCTTTCTTTTCCCCCCAGTTCCCCCACTGATTGGGTCAGTGGTGTCTCATCATTGTCAGGGCTGTCATCAGGGCTTCCAACTTGGTGACAAAATGTTATGAGATACAAGTTGAAACTACTAAAATGTCAACCTCTCAGAAACAAGATTACTAACATAGAAGTGATCATAAAAATGCAATATTAAACTACTCGATATTGAGAGAGAGAAAAGGCCACATTTGTGCCACAACAAGGTGGGGCGTTTACAGTTACAATGCAAGCCAATAAATTCAAAGATCAGATTCCCACACTCACGTTAACTTTATCCTCTTGCATGTATGCTTTACTGTAGGGCAGTAGTTCTCAACTAGGGGTCTGGGGCCCCCTAGGGGGCCTCGAGCAGGTTTCAGGGGGGCCTCCAAGCAGGGCCAGCATTAGACTCGCTGGGGCCCAGGGCAGAAAGCCAAAGCCAAAGCCAAACCCCACCGCATGGGGCTGAAGCCCAGGTCCCTAAGCCCCGCTACCTGGGGTGGAGGCTGAAGCCTGAGTAATGTAGCTTCGTGGGGGACCCTGTGACATGGGGCCCCAGACAATTGCCCTGCCTGCTACACCCTAATGCCGGCCTGGCTTTTATATGCAGAAAACCAGCTACTGTGGCACAGGTGGGCTGTAGATTTTTTATAGCACGTTGCAGGGATCTCAGAAAGAAAACCTGAGAACCCCTGCAGTACGGCACAGTGTCAAATTGTAATGTGCTGGCCTGTCCTGAAAGAGATAGGGACCCCTCACAGCCCTGGATAGGTTTGAACAAGAATAAGTAGTTGGTAAAGTTGCAAATCTCTTTAGCCTCGTCTAGATTAGGATTTGGATGCCGTTAAATTTAATATGTGTTACAGGCCTTGTCTACACTAAAAATTGTTAGCAGGTTAGCGAACACCCTCAACATCCTAACGCAGAAAAGGCCAGGTGACCGTCTCCACTGGTTTTTGGGTGGATTACCATAAAGTGCACCTACTTTTTCTTCCAACAGCTACACTATTTCTTCAGTGGCGGTAACTAGTGTTCTCCTGAACATACATACAGTCAAAGCAGCGAGTGGAGCATCAATCACAGGAGCTAGAGAAGGAATGACTTAGTCCACAGTTCTGCCCCAACCAGCCAGGTAGTGTTGTACCCCCTCCATTTTAACAGTCATAAGGAGGCCCACGACACGAATGTGATATAAGGGCAGCAGCAATCTAACATGCTCCTCTGGCAGCTCTAACTTCACAAGGACACCTGGGACTCCCTGCCTCATAACCACTCACCATAACAAAATCTGAGAACCTTTACAGTTGGGGTTTTTACACTGTTGCACAGCAGTTACACACAGGAATCTTTCAATGGTTTGGTTTCAGCTACCTCAGGAGACCACATCTCTTTCCATGCCCTGCCACAGCAGCTGAGGTCAGCTGATACATTATCACTAACATCCCTAGATTCATCCAGCTAAGGAGTTGCTTTCAGTAGAGGCTCTGCAATTCTGTATTTCACTTCCCTGCACTGCAGTGATTGAGCTTTTAAAACACAATGCAAAGCTCACCTGTTTATTCTGGCCTTTACTGGAAGTGTGCAGTGGTGTATAGTTATAATGTAATCTGTTATTTAGGGGAAATGTGCATTTAGCTAAAGATTTGTCGTACTGATTATATAGGACACAGTTCTGACACCCTTACTTCACATTATCAATGGCATTTACTCACTTGAGTAAGTTCTCCTCAGTAGCAATAATCATTGCTGAATCAATCCCATATTGCATTTGTGCACAACCTCAGACGACAGGGTTTTTTTTGTTTTGTTTTTTTTAAATTACTATGCATGCATAATTTATTATTTTCAGCAAAAGTGCCTATGTGTAGCTAAAATTACAGGAAAAGGATACTAAATATAAAAATTATAACATTCCACTTGTTTATGCTTTTACTGGAGAAGCAGTATAGAAAAAACACAGTGTCTGAAGTTTACAAGCAATAACCTACTGCACCACAGAAGCATATTTCACAGACTCCCTTTTCCCCCTTGAAAGTTTGCCAGTCAAGTACTAACCAGGCCTGGCCAGTCCCGATTAGACTTAACCAGGAAACAGACATATTCAGATGGACACAGTTTTGCTTGTTTTTGTTTTAAGAAAACATTAAACCATCCAAATACTGCCCTTTTATCATATTCAATTCACGTGTACATCTGCTATATAATTACTTGAGTTTGTTAGACTTCTAGCTTTAAAATTTTATAAGTCATTAGAAAAGTGGTGAGTTGAAAAATTGAGGAGGGTTGTTATCGCAGTAAAAAGCTTTCACCAGTGTTCACTCAAGTAGGGAGGGATAGTTCAGTGGTTTGAGCACTGGCCTGCTAAACCCAGGGTTGTAAGTTCAATCCTTGAGGGAGCCATTTAGGGATCTGGGGTAAAAATTGGGGATTGGTCCTACTTTGATCAGGGGGTTGGACTAGATGACCTCCAGAGGTCCCTTCCAACCCTGATATTCTATGAGTAGATCCAACCTCTCTATAGATGCATACTATAAACTTGCATGAAAATTATGAAAGATCCACACAACCAAACTAACCATCTCCTAAACCAACAACAGTCACTAGCAAGAATGATTCCTCAAATAGGTGCATCTGAGAAAACATTAAGGTGTAATGAGTGATTGAGTTAATCATGATTTCAATTGTTCGTAATATTTTCATTTCCAAACCAAAGTTCTTCCAACAAATCAGCACATGTATTCCTCATTCAGGGCTGCACCTGCGCCCAACTTTTAAAACACCACTTTTTTTTTTTAAGTTACCCAAGTGCACATAAAAAAAGCAGCCAATGAAAGTTTTAATTGGTGGAAAGTGCTTTCTCCTATTTTCCCAACTCAGACAACAACTGAAGAGACTTTATTAAATATTGTGCTAAGCATGAAAAGTTTCACACACACACCCCCACAAAAAAAAGTACCTTTTCATAAAAAGATGTGACTGAAAAAAAGGTTACACAGTCTGAGTGCTATAACATGAACCAACAGTCTTGCTGAGAAACAGCTTCACAATAGCATACATACAAAGCAGCCAAGTCTGTTGTGCTATTACTCCTGAGATATCAAAACCTATGAAAGAAAAACAACAGTAATGCCACAAAACAGCTACAAATCCAGTTGGATTTTACAGCCGGTAGGAGCTTCCAGTTTCAAACACAAACACTAACCTACAACATGGCATCTTATTGCCAAACCACCTGGACTTTAAAACAACTTGTGTGCTGAAGAGCTGATGAACAGGATTCATTGCTGGCTTTCAGGCCTTTCTGTGCAGGGGTAAGCTGAAGTCCCTTTGCACACAGCAGCACTCCTCAGAGACTAGATTTAACCGAGAATCCTCCAGAAGTAAAAACACACCCATATTTAGGGCTGAGAAATTCGGGTTCATAGGGGACAAGCTATTGCAATCTGAAAGCCTGCAGCACAGTCCGGGACAAACACACAGGCGACACGCAGCTGCTTCCCACCAAATTATTGCAACCATACTGGAAGCAAATAAGTGGGCTCATACCCACCAAGTGCTTCCCAAGGGTCGAGATGCTCAGCTGCTTTGCGTGTAACAGTCTTCACAGCCCCTTCGCCCAGGAATGGGAACTTCAGGCCGCACTATGTGCAGTGATATCACACACACAGTTGTAGCAGCAATCCCCCATCACACACACACACACAGTTGTAGCAGCAAGACCACCGCCCACAGCTCCTTCCTCACGGGTGGGAGCTTCCCTCCTGAGCCTGCTCCTCTCCCCCAGCTTGGGCAAGGTGCTTCACACCCACACCCCGGAATGCTTTTGGCGGAGCGATACATGCCCCCCGCACAGCAGCCGCCACCACCTCTCCCCCTGGCGGGAGCCCCAGACGCCAGGGGGGCGGGCCGGCGGGCTTCCCCGGCCAGGGGCTCGCGGCGCTCGATGCTCCCCATGGCAACACGGCCCCCTCCTCCCCAGGGCCCGCGTGCAGCAGCACTTACAGCGTGTGCCCGCAGACATTCACCATCAGCTTCAGGGAAGGGTTCCGGTACTTGGTGGTCTTGCACCGCGGGCAGCCCTGGTCATCCATGGTCGCCTCCACCCCGCTCCTGCCAGGCACCAAGCTCCCGCCCCCCTCCCCTCGCTGCTCAGAGCAGTGTCACTCCAAACAGGGCCCGGCCGGGGCTTTAACTCCGCAGAGCAACCGTTCCGCTCAGAGGAGCAGCGTTCCTGCTGCAGAGAAACTGCTCCCCTCATGTGCTTTGTGAAAGGCGGGGGGGGGGGGGACGACACACACACAAAAAGGCAGTCAGTTGTGCGTCGTGTTTGTGCCATACACAGCGTCTCTTCCAGTCCCTTCTCGTTTGAAAAACAACAACAAGATTTTCAAAAAGAAAAGGAGGACTTGCGGCACCTGAGAGACTAGCAAATTTATTTGAGCAAGATTTTGTCATTCATGTGCATTTTAATCCGAATGCAAATAAATAACACAGAATGCACATAAATATCACCGCAGGAGTGTAGAGACAGACATACGGTACAATAATATCTATCAAAAGCCTGATGCAGCCTTATAAAGTCCAGGGCTTTTCAGTCTTATCCTGTACAAAATATTCAACTGATTGTTATATTCAACACTTAGCATTTTAGGAAAGGTTCCAGAGTAGCAGCCGTGTTAGTCTGTATCCGCAAAAAGAAAAGGAGGATTTGTGGCACCTTAGAGACTAAACCACTTTATCTGAGCATAAGCTTTCGTGAGCTACAGCTCACTTCATCGGATGCAGTGATGAACTTCATCCGATGAAGTGAGCTGTAGCTCACAGAAGCTTATGCTCAAATAAATGTGTTTGTCTCTAAGGTGCCACAAGTCCTCCTTTTCATCTTAGGAAAGAATTTCAGGTGCTATACAGCATGTCCTCAAAAGCACCCAGATCTGCTATTTGTATGAAGTGTAGAGAGGTAGGGAAATTGAGAGATCAACCCATTAAAATGGAGGAAAGGGCTATTTTTAAATTTTTGCATTTGATGACTCTTTTCTATTTTCTTTGGTACTTATCATAAATAATAAACCACACTCCATTATGACTTTATTTAAATCCTGGGGTTCTCGTGATTCAAATAACTTGCTTTTGTGATTTATGCTGTCAACAGATAATAGAATCAATGGATAATAGTACAAAATGTAAAAAGAGGATAGAAAAGAATGTACACTGTGCAGATAAACTTTGTTCTTGCCCATGCACTGAATCTAGTCGCTCTTATAATCAGGTGTTTGGATCAGCTTCTGCTGCTCATCATCAGGGATTACTCGTTTTGCTTTGATATTTTATTTGCCTTGCTGTATCATGTCCATCTTACTTTACTTGCCAACTCTGGCTGATTTAAGGTTAGGAGTATAGTTTCATTTCTTTCATGTTTTGTGTATTTATGCCACGCTATTTATAGTATATGCTTTAACATTTGAAAAATAAGACGCTTCATTTAAGGGTTTGTAACAGATTATTCTTGATCTTTCACAATCCCATTTGATCTTGGAATTTTTGTTTTGGTTTTGGTGGGGTTTTTTTTACTGTTTAATCTTCTTGGGGAGCTGCTGTGTTTTAAAGGGGGTCAGAGGAATAAAATAAATAAATAAATAAATGATCCCATCTCCACATGCATATGCTGTAATTCTGCAGTGGCAACATGTTCTCTGGTTTATATTTCTAGTTTAGCCAACTAATTTTAAAAGGTGACTTTCTCCCCTGTTTAATAATCGTTGTGTTGAACTTTCCTTTGCGCTGCTAATGATGAAATTCCCTGCTTTATAGTGCTGAGACATCCTTTAAGTAACCTGACTAACAAACACAAGAGGAAAGAAGAAACAAAACACCACCAACCCTTTCTAACTTCAGGTATAGGTGTTTCAAGCTGGAGGGGGGGAGGAATAAGAGAGTTTGATTGACGGTTTCTATAGAAACCGCGGATCCTCCGCCCCCAAAATGTGAAATGGCCAATGAGTGGGCTCGGCTGGGCCCACGGGCCGCTTGTGCCATATAGTATGCAGCGAGCGGAGGAGTCACGTTGGGGGGAGCCGCGGCGAGGAGTGATCCGTTTACACTACTTTGCTAGAGCAGCTATCTTAATGGTTACTGCGTGGCCGGGAGGAAACCTGATCGGCTAGATCCAGCCGAAAGCAGGAGTGGACTTTGCGGCGAGAGAGAGAGAGAGAGAGAGAAAGGGGGGCGGGGGGGGGAACATGTCTTCTGCCTCCCCCACGGACAAGCTCCCGAGCGCGGTGGTGATCAAGCAAGAGAATGTGATGGAAATCCTCTCCGAAGCAGGCACGGTGCCCCAGGAAAGGGCAGCCCTCCACCCTGCACCACCGCCCCCGCCGGCTGCTGCCCCTTTCCCCATGGAGCAAGCAGGCTCCGCGGCTGCGGGGGAGGGAGCTGCGGATCAGATACGGCTCCACGCTGAACTTTTGGCCAGGAATCACCATGCCGCCTCCGCCTCCTCCTCCTCTCCCTCCTCCTCCTCCTCCCAGACCCCCCTGGCTTTCTCCCCGGATCATGTAGCCTGTGTCTGCGAGGCGCTGCAGCAAGGTGGGAACCTGGACCGCCTGGCCAGGTTCCTCTGGTCTTTGCCCCAGAGCGATCTGCTACGTGGCAACGAGAGCCTGCTGAAAGCCCGGGCGCTGGTGGCTTTCCACCAGGGCATCTACCCGGAGCTCTACAGCATCCTGGAGGGCCACAGCTTCGACTCCTCCAACCACCCGCTGCTGCAGGAGCTGTGGTACAAGGCTCGCTACACCGAGGCGGAGCGAGCCCGGGGCAGACCCCTGGGGGCGGTGGACAAGTACCGGCTGCGGAGGAAGTTCCCCCTGCCGCGGACCATCTGGGACGGCGAGGAGACGGTGTATTGCTTCAAGGAGAAGTCCCGCAACGCGCTGAAGGAGCTCTACAAGCAGAACCGGTACCCGTCGCCGGCCGAGAAGCGGAACCTGGCCAAGATCACCGGGCTCTCCCTCACCCAGGTCAGCAACTGGTTCAAGAACCGGCGGCAGCGGGACCGCAACCCCTCCGAGACCCAGTCCAAGAGGTGAGCGCCAACTTTCCTGGCTCGCCCGCCCCGGGCTCTTTCTTCCCGTGCAAACATGGCGCTTACCTTCAGCAGCCTGCTCCTGCACGCACCCCCCCCCCGGCCGGCCGGCGGACTGGGCACCGGGCCGGAGCTCAGGTCTCCTCCTCCCCCCCCCGCCAGCTTTCACTTTCTCCCCGGAGCCACACAGCCCCTGCACTCCCCCCACCCCAGGCTGTGTGTGTGTGTGTGAGAGTGAAGCGGGCGATCGCAGGGAAGTTTCCTGCAACCAACTCGGGGCAGGTCTGCGACTTTCCCCCAACTCACATGCAACGTGTGATCGCGGCTGAGAAGTTGCTAAGTGCCCCCCCCCCCCCCCCCCCTCATAATCACAGCTCCTCTCTCCTGCACGCACACCGCACGGGCAGCAGACGCTGCGCCCGGCTGAGCTCTGTGCAATGCTTGGGGGAGTCGGGTAGCTCTTTATTTGACAGAGTTAATCATTTGCCGAGTTTTTAAAGTCGTGGGGGCGGGGGCGTCTTGTCGCCGCTGCTCTGTTTTGAAATCTGATTCTGAGCGGGTTCGGATCGGGTTTCACTGCGATCCTAGCGGGGAGCACCGGCGCTTAGCTCCCACCGGGCCTGATCCAAAGCCGGGGGAAGTCAATGGGGAGATTCCCACGGGCCTCCTTCGAGTGGGTCTCCTGGTGCTGGCTGGGGCTTAGTCGATAGACTGTTGGGGATGGGGGGAGCTCTGCACCCCCCCCCCCAGTCAGCTGCTTTTCCCCACGTTCTTCACCCTTTACGTGTGTCCCCGCAATTTTGACTCAACAACAGGATCCCCAGCTCTGTGCCTGTGCCCAGTAAGCCCTGCCCTGGCTTTGGGGCAGGGGACCCAGGCACAGCCCTGGCTCCATACACGTTGCTCCTTTGTGGGCTAAGGAGACAAGGGGGCTGGGAGTGGGGCCGCTAGGGGGAATTCCACCGCCTTCAGCCGGCCAGGTGGAGGTGACCTCCCTGCATACAAGCCACATTCCAGCCCCCTTCCTTCCTTTCCAAAGGCTGTGGGCAGAAAAAGGCCTCAAGGCATTTCTCAACCAAGGGCGTGATTGTGCTGATCCAGGCCTCTTCCCCCCCCCCCCCCCGCCCCTTTTTCGGGATACATCAAAGGGACAAATGGCTGTGGAGAGAGACAGAGCAACCAACAACAACAAAAACTAAGAAAGAAAGAAAAATGCACTCAAGAGCAGACAAGTCAGCAAAAGCCAAGCCCTGGGTGGCTCAGAAACAGAGGGAACCTGTGCACTGGGGTGTTGGCAGGACAAGGAGGGATTTAGATGGCACACAGCACATTTAATACCCCAACCCCTAAGGCTTGTGGGGAGGTTGTTGAGATCTTCCCATGGTGAAAACTTCTGGGTGTGTTCCATGGAGGTTTTGATCACCAAATCCTTTCCAATATTAATTGGCCCCCTGCACAAAAGAGAGAGGAAAGAGGCACCCTTCTTTTTTCATTTCCAAGCACCTGGAGGCAGAGTTGGGCTGGAGCCCCCTCTGGATCTGCCTCCATGAGGTACTCTCTCAAACTGTTAGGTTCGGTCTCAACTAATAAATCAAAGCAGTGCTGCTTTTAAAGGCTGGTGGCGGTCTGGGTAATCGCATTGTTCAGAGATAAAAATTAACCAAATACCAGGACGTGTGATCATACTATATGGAACCACAATAGATTTCCCCCTCACCACCCCCTGGGAAGTCTGGAATATTTTCTTTGTCTCTTTTGTAAATTAAGGTTCCCGTGGGTCACTTTCCTCTCTTGGGAAAGGAGAAATTGGAACAGAATGGAGTCTTCATGATAGATCTAGACGTTCAAGAAATGCAACCGGGTGTGAAGTATTTGGGGGTGGTCACTGTCTCCCCTTTAGAATATCAGTGAGTCCAGTGAGCTTGGCTTTATTTAACAGGAGACAGTAGATACTTTCAGGGTTTAACAGTGCTCACTGGGACCCTGGTTTACCTCTTACAGCTGCCACAAGGCACAGTATAACTTACCAAATGGCTGCTCCTGCGCTTGCTGGATTTCACACATGCACACATCATTCCATAGGGCAATTTAGCAGGCAAAGAGATGGCCCTGAGGCAGTTCCCTTTGATTATTTTGGGTAGATGACCACAGAGAGAGAATATACTTACAGGTCTACAATCCAGTCTGTAAAGTTTCACACTACTCATGATAGGCTTTACTTTTTTTTTTTTTTTAAACCTTTACTGTCTCTTAAATGGAGTTAAGGCTTGCTTTAAAAACCAAATGCAAACAGTAAGCATAGCTGGATATTGTTTTATGGCCTGTGATAGCTATAGTGACCCCTTCTGAACTTAAAACCTATGAATAATGTCATTGTAATGAAATATCGTATTTCCATCTTTCCCCATAGTGAGTCAGATGGCAACCCTAGCACAGAAGACGAATCCAGTAAGGGACAGGAGGATTTATCTCCACATCCACTCCCCAGCTCGTCTGATGGAGCTACCAGCCTAAGCCTTCCCAATCACATGGAGCCAGTGTACATGCAGCAGCTTGGAAACACAAAAATATCTTTAAGTTCTTCTGGTGTTTTGCTGAATGGAAACCTAGTTCCTGCCAGTACTTCTTCTGTCTTTATTAATGGGAGCTCTTTTCTTCAGGGACCCAATGGAGTAATCCTCAATGGTCTCAACATGGGGACTTCACAAACAGTAACTTTAAATCCACCCAAAACAACTTCAAGTGCTGTGAGCAATGGAGTGTCAATCACTGACATATTAGTGTCTTCTTCTGAAGATGTCAAGGACTTCAAAATCCTCCAGGCTTCTGTGTCTAACTCTGCAGCAGCACCAACACCATACAGCCCCAGTAATGTACCTGTCTCATTTCCAGGGTTAATACCAAGCACTGAGGTGAAAAGGGAAAGCATACAAACTGTTGCTTCTCAAGATGGAGGGTCTGTAGTTACTTTTACTGCTCCTGTCCAAATAAACCAGTATGGCATTGTCCAGATCCCTAATTCAGGAACAAATGGCCAGTTGCTTAATGGAAGCATCGGGTTTTCTCCTCTGCAGCTGCCTCCTGTTTCTGTGGCAGCTTCACAAGGTAAAAGTTTTGTTTGCTAAAGTAAAGACCTTTTTGGGGGGGAAATGGAATACATTTCATCTTTAATAGTGTGTAATATTTGTGCAGTGGTGTATGGTTACAGCGTCCTGGCAGCTGCAATGTGCAGTACATGAAATCATACATTACAACATCTCCCTGTAACAATCAGTTCCCTCGATTCTCAAAGATCAAGTTATGTGGGGTATGAACTTTTTTTTTCTAATGCAGCAAAAAGGAAGGTCTGGTATTTGACTGTCTTTTTTTAAATACCATTCTAGGAATCCTTCCCTATTAATCTTCACAATTCCAGAAATGTGTTAAATCAATAAGTAAAAAAAGAAAAGATTATTGATTAATACTGTCTTAAAATGAGAACTAGCCCAGCAGCTAGTGAGAGAAAGTATGTACTGTTTTTTAACCAAAGCATTTTGTAAAAGTAAGTTAAAGCCACTAAATATACAGGCACAACAAGACTGATCAGTTGTGCTTGTTAATCTGTCTGCCCGATAATTAAGAACAACTAATCTAAAGAGAAATCGTAGAAATATGTGATTCCTTGTAGATATAAAATGTTAAGATGTTTTGGGTAAAGGTAACAGCCCTAAGGAAATGTATGTTACCATGGATTAACATACCAACTATATGAACTCCTCTCAAAAGACTATTTTAGAGGTTGCCTTAACATTTATTAGGGATTGATTTTTCTGGATAGTAAGGGAGAAAATCTGTGTAAAGCACATCTAGTTCTGGATCATTATTTTGATGTGGGTAAAGTAAAGTAAATACAAAGCTGAACCATCCTATAATTTATTAATCTTCAGCATCTTGCTGTTAGGAAAATGTTTAAACCAAATATGAATCTCCTTGTAATAGCAAGGACCATGAATAATATAACAACAATCAAATTGTACTGCGTTTTAGCTTGTTTGCGGTGTATGTGTGTAAGGAGTTAATTATTTTTCCAGTAAAGAGGAATGTAATGAAGGATGGACACTCAGGATGGAAACTATAAATCAGCACTGATATTATTCTGAACTATGCGACGCACTGTCATTGGAAGTTATTGGATAAATAGCTTAGTGAGATAAAAAAAGATTAGATATTTTATTTGAATACCATCTGAAATTACAAGGGCCATTAGTGTACATGTTCCAAGGCATAGGCTGACAGCCAGCAAAGGTGAGGAAGAAATTTCTCTCCCTGAAAGAGTGTTGGACAGCCTTAAGAAGCTGTGTAAACCTTTATCTGGAACAGTCAGCATTTTCCCACATTAGAGAGAGGACACCTGACTAGGCAGAGTGTGATGAATCCCCAATGGGGATTCTAGGGTAGAGAAAAATCAGAAATCTCCATGTTTACTGTTTAGCTGTTTTTAAATTGTGAGACTAGTGGTTAACTGGTTTTGTATTCATAGTGAAATACATTCCATGCTATCTTAAGCAAGCTGCTATAATTTATTTATATCTTATTCCTACATAACTTTCAATTTCCTTCCTTAATTTTTCTAGTGTATTCACTGGGCAGAAATAATTATGGTAACCAAAAAAAAGTCCTAGGAGCATCTTGAAAATATTAGCTAATGAAAACTAAGGGGGAGGTAAAGAGTCCGCATTTTAAACACTCCCTAAGTAGCTATGTGCTGTACATGTTATAAAACAGGTATCTACAAAACCAATTACAGCCCCTTACAAGTATCATTCTAATAGTTTCCGGAAAGAGGTGGAGAATTGGAGATATCAAAAGGTGGAAACAGCTCTGAGAGCCAATTTATCTGGTCCATAGAGACAGGCTATAATAATGACTCTTACTGGACTTGCTGTATAACCAACTTTGGGTCCAATTCTGCTCATTGAGTAGCTCTGAACTCTCACAAGAAGTCCTATGGATTTTAATGGGAGAATCCAGCTTGAGTAATTTACTATTCAACATGAGTAAAAGTGGCAGGACTGCGCTCTTAGAAATGTATTCAGAGGATCAGTGTTGATAGACAAAATAAGACACTTTTGAATACTAAATTGGCAAAAAGAAAACCTGGTGAAAGGTATTATTTGAACATGTCTCTGCAGGGTTACACTCTTAGCTTTTAGCTCAGTAGTCACTTACTTCATGAGATTTTTTTATAATTTTCCATGTGTAATTTTAGTCTGTCATTGAGCTGTCTTTACTTAGAAGCTTTTTATGTTTCTATTCTTTGATGGAAATCTAGTGCTAGCTACTAAGGAAGGCCAAATCGTGTTCATTTTAATCACACGGGTATGGACTATTTGGCCACTCAGTGAGAGCTTGAAAGGTGTTAACGTACCAGAAACTTTTTTCTCAGTTCAGAAGTAAGTTGTATATTCAAGAGCTTTCATTCATTCATACCTAATGTTCTCTAAAATACTCCAAAGAATATTGCTTCTATGTTGCCTATAGTTCTAGCTTAAATTTCCTAAAACCGAGGAGACCAAAGCGTATACTAGAATAACTTGCATTATTACACAACTTCCCATCAACTATAATCTATACTTTCTTTTTTTCCTAGGTAACATTTCAATAAATCCAAGTACATCAGATGGGGGGACTTTTACAAGTGATTCTTCAACAGTGCAGCAAGGAAAGGTTTTCTTTAGCCCTCTTGCTCCCAGTGCAGTGGTGTATACAGTTCCCAATTCAGGTCAGGCAATAGGATCTGTTAAACAAGAAGGATTGGAAAGAAGCCTTGTGTTTTCTCAGTTAATGCCCGTCAGTCAGAATGCACAACTAAATGTAAACGTATCTTCTGAAAATGTAGCTGGTGGAGGCCTCCAGTCCATGGCTTCCTCCTTAGTAAATGTAACTCCCTCACATAATTTTTCCCTAGCTCCACCTTCTCTTTTAAATGCTGCAGAACTGAACTCTGGTATCTCAGAGAGTCAGTCTATGTCAGCATCTGTAACAAATACATCTACTGTGATATCAGTCAGCAACAGTAACTATGCAACTCTTCAGAACTGTTCCCTCATTACCAGTCAAGATCTCATGTCAATGTCTACAGCACAGCCTGCACTCCGGGAAATAGTTTCTGCAACTGGAGACCATGTCAGTCATCCATCTGCACAAGTTCATCCGGATTTTGTCAGAGAGCACAGGTTAGTTCTGCAATCAGCACCTGATGTCAAGGAGAATTTCTTATCCAATTCTGAGAGTAAGTCAACCAGCAACTTAATGATGCTGGACCCAAAATCCAAATATGTTATGAGTAATATGGTTGACACGGTCTGTGAAGAACTGGAAACGGACAAAAAAGAGCTTGCCAAACTCCAGACAGTTCAGATGGATGAAGATATGCAAGATTTTTAACTTTTTCTTGCGTTTGGTTTCAGTAGATAAGTCTCCTCATGAGGCCCTAAAAAGCATCATGTTTTTTCTCATTTAAAGAAAATGCTAATACAATTCAAAACAGAAGAACATTTGAGTAATCTGCATTAAAGTACATGGGAATCTACAATAATGGAATTAGGTTGCCACATTTTGTTTGCATGCAATATGTTCTTTTAACCAGACTAAGGGAGGCAGGTTAGAAGAAATACAATCTAAACAACCAAGGAAATGTGCGTTGCTCTGGTCTACTAATATAACCCTAATAGTTTGACTAGAATCTCATGCCACAACAGAATTTCATAATTAAGTATACACTCCTAATATTAGCTAGGAAAATGAAATATCTTTATAAAAAGGTAGAAACAATGCAGTCTTTGTTGTTTACTTCTAGTCCATGGGCATGGAACAGATTTTAAGGAAATAGACGATACCTCACAAGCTACTTTCATGGTGTTTGAGGTTAAGAAACTAAACACAATTGCAAATAATATTGTTGCTGTTTTTTCCAGCAGACTTCTGTTCATCCCAAAAATCTTGCTTCAAACTTTTGCAGATTTCTAAATGTTATGACTAGCATTTTGCCAGTTCAGTGGAGAAGGGCGGCGGGGGGCGCATTTGAAACTCTAATTATGCAACTCTAAAGCTTTCACTCCAGTATGAATGTAAATATTATTTCAGTTATTATAAAGGAGACTTTTTTATTAGTACAATGGATTTTATTTATGGTTTACGTTGGTCTCTTTCACTTTAGATACAGTGCATTGAAATGTTTTCTGACTGTTTAATTTATTTTTATTGTTTGAACAGGAAGTAAACAGTTATTTTCAACAAGGTTTTACTTTTTTGTAGGATTTTCAAGTGATGAGTTTTATCAATAGACTGTAAAAGAACAATGTTAATCACACTGAAGCTAGAAAATGAACTCCCACTATTGCAAGACTGGGACATTTTTCTCTCCCATCTTTGTGTTTGGGGTTTTTTTTTTGTTATGTTTTGTTTACTTAGTAATTTTCAAATTAGTTAAATGTATTTTTACAGAATTCCACGTGCCTTTCTTCCTAGTGGCCTTATATCCTTGTTACTAAAGCACAGTGGCAAGAGAAATGAAAACACTTGTGTGCAATTATCCATCCTCAGGGCCAGATTCTGCCAGCCTTACTCTTGTGAGTAGCTCCACTGAAGTCAATGTGTCTACTTTCCTGAGTAAGACAAGTTGGTCTCTGGGTCATTTTGGGTGAAATTTGTCAGTTGTGTGGAGGGCCAGAGTTTGGCCCTCTGCACCATTTAAGCCCTGCAGAGGGGGGTCCACAGAGGTACAGTGGGCAGAGCAACCATGAAGAAAAGCCTCACATAGGCCAGTATGGACAGCTATGATGGGCTAGGCCAGGGAAGGTGGTTCTATATTTACAAGGTTCCACTGGCCCCAAAACCTCAGGCAACTGGTGTGGAGGGGTTGTAGCTGCTGTTCCATCACAGAGGCCCTGATTCACAAATGCACAAAAACATGTATTTATGTGCCCTTCCTAAACAAAGGGATGCTTTCTTCAACAGGGCCATAGGCTGCAACAGGAACCCCTAATGGTTTGAGGGAGATGTGGAGCGGCGGTATTTGCTGGCTCTGAGTTGGGGAAAGATTTCAGCTCCCTACCCCTCTGCACTCCACTCACAACACTCAGGCTCCATACGAATGGAGCAGATTTCACCATTTGTCTATAGGATTTTTTTTTTAACATGAAAAAGCACAACCTTAAGCTTTAATAATAATAATAATAATAATGCAGATCTATGAAGAACTACTCGCTGTTGTGTTGTTTTTTTTTTTTAACTCTAATGTGAATATAAACAGTACTTAAAGCATGAATTAATCCTCCTAAAAGGCCTGGTCCAAAGCCCATTGAAATCAGTAGAAATGCTTTCAGAGTCTTCAATGGACTTTCAGTCAGGCCTGACATGAACTGATGTAGAACATCTTTTGTAAAAAAGACAAAAACAATGTAAAGGAAAGCAAATAGAGATAATGTCAGTTCTGTCCAGGAGCATCCCTGTCTCATCCTGTCTTGATAGCTAACTGGGTCTATCTAAATTTTTTAAAGGAAGGGCTTTTTCCATGTGCTGTGTGACACTAGGATAGCCTCACTGTTGTTTTGCACTATATTGCATACAATTTATTCTTGTAAGTAACAGCATGGAACCTCTAAGCTGAGCAGAGAATCGTTCCATTCAACACTGCAGCCCAAGTCTGGGGGAAGGGGCAGGAAGGAAGTATATGTTTTGTAAAAAGAGGTCATTGAGGCTTTCCAAAGTATATGGAGAAAAGAAAGCAACTAGCCATTTGGCTACCTCCCTGACTTGCATAAATGTTGTTAAAAGCAAGCCATTTAAAACGTTTATTATTATTAAAAACAAAACTTGGAGCCATCAACTGCCCTGAGTCTGCATGCATGCCTCCCACTGACATGAGGTGTGGTTTGACCGCAGGATGGGAAGTTAAGGACTTAAGAGTTCCAGTCTTTGCTCTGTTTCAGAGTAGTAGCCGTGTTAGTCTGTATTCGCAAAAAGAAAAGGAGTACTTGTGGCACCTTAGAGACTAACAAATTTATTTGAGCATAAGCTTTCATGAGCTACAGCTCACTTTGCTGTAGCTCACGAAAGCTTATGCTCAAATAAATTTGTTAGTCTTTGCTCTGACACTGTTTCTCTCTGTAGTATCTGAGCACCTCGCAGGCACCATCTATGGCCTGGGACAAGTCACACAATCCCCCTGCCTCAGTTTCTCCATCCATAAAATGAGGATAACAGTAATAATTATCCACTTTGCAAGAATCTTGCGAGAATTAATTTGTTATTGTTTGAAGAGTAGAAACACCATATGTTATTGTGTATTATTATTACATGAATGGAAATTGTATGCATGGATTGAAAGCTGTGTGTGGCTCTAGAAATGTTCTGAGCCTCATGTTTTGTTCTGCAAAGCTCAAACCGTCTTTAGGGGGAAGTTAGTGAATATTTCAGATAACTTTCTCAGCTGTTAAAACAATCAGATATTATAATAGAATTGCTATGCTGTTCTGCCAGCACACATGCTGCTGGTAACTTTTCTGTTTGTATTAATTATGTTACTGAGGCTCTGAATTACTTGGCTATGCCGTGTGGTTGACATGAAAACGGTATTTGTGATAACAGTGGTGCATATCTCAGAATGTCTGGTACTTCTAACAAGAGTATTGCCCGTTCTACACAATGTAGGGACAGCAGGGGGTGCAAAAATGTACATAAAGCAATGGATCAGGACAGAGCCAGATAAGTCTATTCTAGTCTTCCAGAAAGCAAGTAATTTATTTTCTCTTTACCCCTCTCCCCCTTCAAAAATAAGGGTCATTCCCTCCATATGATCGAATATAACCTCACGTTTTCTGCAGGTACATATGCACAATGCAAAGTGTCATTGCCCAGAACAGTGTTTTTATAGCGGCTATTTAAATAGTATTTTTACTCCTACGGTAAAATAAGGTCAGTTTATTATAATGTGGTCCTTGCATAACTGCCCAGACAAGCAGACCACCTCCTTTCTTTACACAGTACACATAGACCTTTACAATACTTAGGGCCAGATCTTCAACTGCTGTAAATAGGCAAAGTCCCCTAAGCAGCTTTGAAAATCTCAGCTTTAGTCTTTACTGTGATGTTCTCTTGTTTAAATGGAAGACATATTTATATTTCGCTCAAGCATAAAATACCCTTCTTTTCCCCTCATCCATTTAATGTGGATGGGTATAAAGAATCATGTAAACTTTTTGAAGTATGTATGCTATACTTTTTGACTTGTAAAGTGAAAGGCAGCTTGGCATCACACCATGGCCATCTACAGGTAGTAAAGTGCACAGTGACCTAAAGAAAAGGAGTACTTGTGGCACCTTAGAGACTAACAAATTTATTTGAGCATAAGCTTTCGTGAGCTACAGCTCACTTCATCAGAGCTAGGTCCCCTGGAAATTGTATGGGAAATGTTGCCAAATTCTGCTAAATCTTTGACCTGGATTCTATAGAAATGTTTGGGAAATCTGCTGAAAGCTTAGTAAGCAAATTCCCTCAAAATGTAAAGTTTTTGAACAAATTTATTATTTTTCTTAATTTCACCCTGATGTTGCTGAGAACCAGAAGGCTCATCTATGTAGCAGAGCATCCAGTCAGTTGCCTCGTTAAATCTTGCAGTCTTATTCCTGTGAAGTGTCCTTTCAGCTGAATCCAACCACACTGAATAAGCATGTTCCTGGACACAGTTAGGCCACATCCTCAGCTGCTGTAAATCAGCAGAACTTCACTGAAGTCAATGGAACTATGTCAGTGTACACTGACTCAGTCCACGGCCCATTCGTTTCATGGAGTTATACCAGGTATGAATTTGGCCCAATATAAAGTGAAATAACTAATAAGGTTGATCTATTCAGAGTGTTGTAATTAGATTTCCAAGTTAACACCCTATTGAAATTAATGGGGCAGTTTATACTTCTTAGAATTATTGTTTCACCATGTCTGTGAACTAAGGAAGACAGAATTCCATTGATTCACATTAAGAAAATTGTTTTCCCAATCAGAAGGGCTAGAACCATTTTTTTTTTTAATGACCGCTTAAATTTTGCAGTGAGCATTGGGAATACCCCAAATCCATGGGGAGGCAATAAGGCTAGCTAGGTTCTGTCCTCAAGCCCTATAAAACCCTATTGATAGCAGAGACATTACAGAGGGCAGAATTTGCCCAGATTTGGGTGGAATGCTTGGAAAAGTCCCTGTGCATAGCTTTCCAATGCCTGTGTACCTTTCATGACAAAAGTACAAGATGTATCCCTTCTGCTTCATATGAAACAAGTGTATGGAACTCCAATAGGCATGTGTCATAGAGTCTTCATGATCAATAAATATCTTAAGTCATTAAAATATTAATAATTTTTAAACTCTGGAAACAAAATAGTGAAATTTTACAAGAAAGGAGACCCGAAGTCTTCCTATATCTCTTAGAAATCCTATCTTGAAGATATTTTATATCTAACTTGTACATTTCATATAATTTAAAACTACCTTCTTACATTTCTACAGTCAAGGAGCATGTGAATCTTTTGGCTTTCAGGATTCACATTTAAAGGGTATCCATTCTTTTGCTGCATGTACTGTTTGTCCAGAACTAACCAGTTATTTCTGTAATCAATATGGGTTTATTGTGCCTTACAACAAAGATGAAATCTTTACAGAATGTATGCATTACGGTAGAGAATAACCAGAAGTCTTTATTGCACCATTAGGTGATAGTGCACAAAGCCTATCATCAAATGTTTTTGTGCTTATGACCCAACCAAAGAGATCTAAGGTATGTATGTTTGTTGTACTGTAATAGGGGTTTGTGCCTGGACAGTTAAGTGTTTTATTTGTATTCTGAGATGATGTGAACTTATTTTTCTAAACACTATACTGAATAAACTTTATATTTATACACATCTTGTGCTGCAAACAACTCTATTTATATTTTACATCTGAATGCAAAACTTCTGTTAGAAATATAATCTGAACTAGATATATATTTGTAAGGATTTATTCTAAAGGTAATGGCAATAGAAAAGATGTATATTCACTATAGGCCTGCTTCAAACTCCACTGAAGCGAATATAGTCTTTCTCTTGACTCAATCAGTTTTGTAGCAGGCCCCAACTTCGCTTTTAAAATATCAAATTTAAAAGTATCATGTCTGCTATTTCATACTGAACCACGCCATTCAAAATCCATGTATATTACTGAATTTATACGAAAGTTAAACAGATACAACATCAAAACAGGCTTCTGATTACTAACAGTATTCACAGCTCGCTCATTTTTCATCCAGGTATTTTCTAAGCTCTCACACACAGCTTATGTATTTTGTAAAGGTAGGTTGACTTAATCTCAATTTAAACTGAACTATTTAAAAATTGTGCAAGTCACTGAACATCTGTTTTGCTAGATTTGAGAACAGACGGATTTTTGCACCACCTTAGTACTGAAGTATTTCAGTGGTACTGAATTATTTTCATGTCCTTCACCAAGTTTTAGGGTTACGCACAGTTGCTGTTTTTGGTCCCAAAACAAATTTAATATCAGTAAATTCAGCTATAAGACTCATGTATATGTGGCATAGGAGATTGTTTTCCACAGTGAACCTCAAGTTGCATGAAATATAGCTGTATAACTTGCCATGCAAGCACATAAAAAAACACCCCTTAACATGTTCAAACCTGGGGTATGTCATGTGATGTAAGTTGAGGTTTGACTCCCATTTAAAAATTTCACACGGGTTTTCATGTTCAGAGACAACTTTGTCACTTTTGAACTACAGTTCACTAGACTTTTACTTTTGTTTTCTTTTAGTCATTGTGATGGCCCTTGCTCAGGACTGGTTGGTAGGGAGGGGAGTGCTGCCTAGTGGATAGGGCTTAAGCTGGTGACATGTAGGGAGTTTGTTGGTAGAGGAGCCAGGGCCCCTCACTTCACTAGGCTCCAACCCAGGGCCCTTTGAGGGTGATCAGAGCTCTGACAACTGTGGAGGCTTAAGGCAGCCCTCCCTGGGTCACTTCTGACCATCTCCCCCAAGATCGTCATCTGTAGTAAGGCAGTGTGAGGGTAACTACCCCCTGCTGGGGTGTGGCCCAACCTCCTGGGCCAGCTCAGTCCAAGGCTTTTCCCTGCTGGGGTAGTCCAAATAAAAATAAACAGGATCAATCCAGTCCAAAGTTCACAGGAGGGCAATGCTTATCTGCAGCAGGCCCTCCCTTCCCTCAGTGACGGGCCTTTAGGCAGTTGGTTTGGGAGAGATTCTGCCTTCCCTCAGCTCATCTCCCTGGAGCTGTGGTAACAGATCTGTTCTCCTTCCTGGTCTGCCCCCAAATGAGCTGCTCTTCTGTCTCTTAGCTCCTTCTCTAGTTGGTACATTTGCTCCAGATGTGGCCATGCAGGGCTGGTTGAGGTCAGAGTAGTTCCTTAACCCCTTGTTGCTCAGTGTGGGGTTTGTATACCTCATCACATTCACCTCAGAGTTGCTCTACTTTGTACAAGTTCCCAACAGTCCCTAAGGACTGTTCCATCATCAGTCTGAATCATCATCCATGAGCTGTAGCTCACGAAAGCTTATGCTCAAATAAATTGGTTAGTCTCTAAGGTGCCACAAGTCCTCCTTTTCTTTTGGGGGATTTAGAGACACCACATCCATGTCTCTCTCTGCAACCATATCCCTTTGCCAGGAGCCTGGATGGGAGCCACTCTAATAATTCTGCACCACTCAAGGCTTCCCTCATGCAGGGGAATCCTCAGAGGGCAGGATTTGCTGGAGCAAAGCAGCTAGAACACAGACCAGAATCATAGAATATCAGGGGTGGAAGGGACCTCAGGAGATCATCTTGTCCAACCCCCTGCTCAAAGCAGGACCAATCCCCAATTTTTGCCCCAGATCCCTAAATGGCCCCCTCAAGGATTGAACTCACAACCCTGGGTTTAGCAGGCCAATGCTCAAACCACTGAGCTACCCCTCCCTCCCCATCAGGATCTGGTCTACTGTATGCAGTTGCCTCCAGCAACAGGGCCACATGCAATATTAGGATTTGCTTCTGGTGAGTAATTCTAATGCTTCAGAAGTTTGTTCTTTTTTGGAAAACCCAAATCATTGTGTTTAATGCAGCTGATTTTTAAATCTCAGTCACTTGATTCATTTAAGCCATCAAAAAAGACCATCCACTCTGAAAGCACATGGCAGGCTGTTTGCTTGTCAGACTTTATCAAAGTCATTCTGCTATACAGAAGCGGGAGAATGATCTGAAATCATTGGCTGCACTATTAGGAGGGAGAAGTGTCTGTGTACCTGGGAGCAGAATGTGACCCGGCACTGGCCTCCATTTCTGCTTTTATAACTTGCGGTTTGGTTTCTATATTTTATTTAAAGGAATCAAACTGAGAATCTAAAAACAGAACAGTAAATGCACAATTAAGGCCTGATTTTTCCGATTTTGGAGCATCTCCAGCTCCCACTGACTTCAGTTGGAGTGGCAGGTACTCAGCACTTGTGAAAAATCAGGCCCATAATGTCTTGATCATTGTAATTACACTTCATAGGCCAAATCCTCACTGCAGCACCTTCTACAGAACTGCGTAACCTGCACAGGCTCTGCAGCTGCTGAAGCTAATGCAGATCCTGAAGAGAAACATCCCTAAGGAACATGAGACACACTCCCGTGGCTGCCCAGTTCTCCTTCCCAGGAGCAGAGTTCATGACTCCATTGCCCACATCACTTCACTGTGCCTCAGCTTTCCTGCCTGTAAAATAGAGAGAATATGTTCCTACCTCCCAAGCCTGTTGTGATGCTTAATTCATTAAGGCTTGTTCTGCTTCCAGATGGCAGCTCCATTCCAGTTGAATTCAGAGCAGGAACCAGAAGCTTAAAGCCACCTTTGGATATTGGGGTCAACTGGGGATGGGAATAGTGTCCTATAAACTGATGTAGCCCAAGGCTACTCCAACATATGCCCTGCTCCAACAGCCTGGACCATCAGGTTGGCTTGGAACCATCAGGGAATCACTCTTATCCCAGGGGTATTCCCCAGCCAAGGATTTATTGGCTTTGCAGCCCCTATACTCCAGCAGAGGTGGAGTGCAGAGGCTGCAGGGAAACCCCAAAGTAGAACCTCTGTTGCTTACACAAATGGCAGAGTTGTAGCTAGACAGCTGCCTAGGCAGATGGGGTGTAAACTGTAGCACATTTCTATTACTACAGGCCTGTGGTGAGGGGTTCCATTTCATTCTAGGAGAGAAAACAGCACAAGTTCCTAGTTGTTTATTCTCTGGCAGCATGTGAGCACATGGAGAAAAGGGGGCATAACGTTCAGGAGGGTGAGCAAGTTACTCCCACAGGCCAGCCCCTTTTACACTGGACACCTTGGAGGGTGGAGGGAGAACCACGCGCTTCCAGTGCGGTACTCAAGCCAGCTGGAGTAAAGCAGCCTGTCAGGGCCTCCAGTGTCCCTGCTGTAGCTAACCTGCTGGTGGGGATACTTGGTGGGAGATGACACTTGCTCCCAGTCCAGCAGGAAGACCAACTAGAAGACGAGCCCAGTGTGAGAGGTCAGGGCCTCCTGCCCTGCAGTTTTTGGCCCAATGGGCATTCTAAGCCATTAAGAGGCTCCATCTCCCCACAGTACCAGTTCAGGGGTGAATGTTCTTATTCCCAGGGCAGGATACAAGTGCATTTTAATGGAGGGCTCCCCAGGTATTTCATATACGTACACTCATGGCATGTCAAGTATCTGTATTTAGGCTATTATACCAACCTGTCTCTGCAGTACCTGAGTATCTGTTGAGAATTTGGTCCTAGGTGTCCATTCGATGCATCAACTCAGACATGAATCTACATTTTGTTTTTAATTGAAAAAGATCCATAGAAATAGGAATTTAACTACCAAAAATACATACTTAAGCAACTCAAAACCCGTAAGAGCCAGAAAATTCAGCATTGAGGCTAACAATCCCGACTGACACACCTGTGAAAAAATCTACTGCACTGGGGCCAGCTTCAATAAACATAGCACCTAGTTTGTGTGCTCCAGAAGCTGGTGCGAGCCTGTGATTGTACAGAGAGAAAGACGAAACATCCAGAAGCTGCACACAGCTCAGGGAAACTGAACAGAGTAGTAGTAAATCTGCCGGTTAATCAGGAAACATAGTCATGTAAGACATTCATTCTTAACGCTGTGGCGTCTCACAAAGAAAGACCTGATTTGAAATGTTTTGGGCTAAACAATAACTGCTGTTGTTGCAGCAAAAGTACTTTAAAACGCACTAACTGGAAATACTATAGAATGTTAAATTCAGCCATTTTCCTAGTCTTCTTTATGGCTGCAAGTTGCCATACAATTAGTAATATTATTGTGGTGCTTTAAGGCCCCAACTGAGATCAGGCCACATTGTGCTAGGAGCTGTCCACACTTCATAAAAGACAGTCCCTCCTCTGAGGAGCTTACGATAAAATACACAAGGCCGACAAAGGGTGGGAGGGAAAACCAAAGCACAGGGAGGGAAAGTGGCTTGCTCAAGGTCACACAGGAAATCAGTGGTAGAGCTGGCATGAGAATCCAGCTCTCATGCCCAGCCAAGTGCCTTATCCCCTGGACTACAGTGCCTATCAATGAACAAAGTGTCATCAGATTCAGCTCAGGGGCTAGTCCCAACAAAAGCAATAGGAGTTCTGCCCACTTTTACACCGAAGCGGAGTTTGTTTCATATATATATTAAGGGCCAGATTCTGATCTCACCTACACTGGTGTAAATGTGGAGCCAAACAATTTAAAGTAATGAAATTGCTCTGGACTGTGATAATAGACTGTGATCCTACAAACGCGTATGGACAAGGGTATTTTAAACACATATAACCAATCCCAATGGCAGGTACTATCTATATAGCGGTGTGGCAGTATGACAGGGACTGCAACCTCTGCAGCCACGCCCACTCCTATGCCTGCGGGTGGGCCATTGACATGCAGGAGCGGGGAGTTGAGTGAAGTAGTCTGCATCATGTGTAGGGCTGGCAGAGATCACAACCCCTCACCCCTAGGACCAAAGGAAGAACCAGACTGCAACTAGAAGCAACTCCCTAGAGGGGCTTTTACATGGGTGGAGTTATCTGGAGAGTCATCCCAGTCAATCAGAAACATTGGACTCTGCCTCCTACAGCGGGAGGGACTGAAGAACCTATCACCACTGAGTTTATGGAACCATTTCCCCTACCCAGAACGAAAATCTCCAGGGGAGACCAATTTCTCAATTTTAGACCAAGGTGATAAACCATTTTATCTTCTTTTTTTTTTTTCAGGTACCATTTTTCATTTTATTTCTAAAAATACCTTCCAGATAACCACATTAATTCATTTGCACTAATCTGTTCTTGCTACATCCAGAATTGCCAACTCCAAGTGTTCAAAAATCAGAGGTGTGGCCCCAAAAAATCATGAAATTGGTTTAAAAATTATGAAATTTTTAAAAAATAATACATTTTGGATTTTTTTTTATATGTCTTTTGGTTTCTGAGTCTTTAGGGCATGCTTGGGTCATGTTTTCAGGGTATTCTGAAACCAAGACAACTAGAAACTTTTTTTTAATTTAAATTGAGTCTCACCTAATTATATGCCTACAGGAGTTGGGGCTTTCAGAAAAACACCAAATACAGCGAGATTCATGATAAAATTATGAGAGTTGGCAACACATCCCTCAGGGTTAAAGTACAGGTCTGGGAGTCAGGTGATCTGGGTTCTGTCCGCAGCTCTCCAATAATTTTATGAATGGGATTATATTATGGGGTTACCTGTGATAACGAGACTGGAATCAGTGACTCGGGAGGTCCCTTCCAAATCTCTGTCCTGTGAATTTTCATAAACTTCCCGTGTGACTGAGGCAAGCCACTTCCTGGTAACCTCACTGAACTTTGGTTTCCCTCAGCTATAAAATGGCAATATTAGTGCTTGCTTACTTCAGAGGGGTGTGGAGAACATTCCTTAATGCTTTTAAAGTGACACAAGCTCCTCAGATAGAAGGTGCTATAGAAATATGTGGTGATATTATTACCTCTGGCAATCTACACTTTATACGTTAATATGAGAGGCTGACCCTACAATCCCTCACACAAATGAATAGCCCTTGCTCATATGAGTTGTCCCACTGTGACTAAAGGTTATTCATATGAGTAAGGGTTTCTCTTGTAAGCTAAACTGTGAAGATTCAGACCTTCAGTGGGGAACATTTTAATTGAAACTGAGCATTTCCAAATGTTGTAGCAAGTTTCCATGTGTTACAGAATAACAGACATATCAACTGAAAGCAACCTGTCTAAGTAGTTTCCCTTTCAGACTGCTAACATTTTCAGACATTCGGAGAAGCTATTTCAGGTTGTATCTGTTCACATGAGTCCTGTCTTTGCTTTGCACAAAAAGGTCAATAACAAGAAAGCATGTTTCTTCTTTCATAGATTTCAAAGCTAGAAGGCTTAGATTATCTGTTCTGACCTCCCTGCATAGCACAAGCCATAGAATTTCACCCCGCTATTTCTGTATTGAGCCCAATAATTTATGTTTGGCCAAAGCACATCTTTCAGAAAGACATCTAATCTTGATCTGAAGAACTTCATGAGATGGAGAATCAACCACTTCCCTTGGTAATCTGATACAATGGTTAATTGTAATACCTTCACTGTAAAAAAATATGTGCCTTATTTCTTTGGCCAATAGATATATTACTTCCTGAGGCAGTGCAGGATAGGTGCCTTCTTAGTAAATGTATCCTTACATGATTGGGGAAAGATATAAAAATATACAAATGACTTTTAAAGAAAAGGAGACGGTAATGCTAATTTTATTGCTCACAGATGGTTTTTAACCTTTGGGACATACAGTATGATATGACATTTTCAGTCAACATAAAAGAAAGGTACAAACAGTATTAAGGAACGTAGTATCATCTCTATGCATGTAGTAATGCATGTAAATCCCTGTGCATGGATATGATGTCATGCCCCTTAGTCATCTTCAGATTTCACCTCTGTTACTGATACAGCTCAAAAATGGTAATGTGGCTCCCACGCTCCAACAGTTCCCAGCCACTTCCTGGTTCAGGAACAGCCCTCCCTTACCTGGTCTGGGGAAAGGGAAGTGCATTGGGGAGGAGTCTGACAGGAGTTGTAGTCCTATGCTTTGCAGATCCAGCACAACTCTTTCAAAAACATTAATAATAGGTCAGAAATCTGCCCAATGACTACAAAGTAACAAAAGCATAAACTGGGATAACACCGAGGAGCATCGATTAAAAGGAAGAACATGGTGATCCATCAGCTCTCCCCTTAAAAAGAAAATAATAATAAATAAAGCAACACTACTGAAAAAACACCTCCCGGTAGGAAGAGATGAAACATATGGAGTGAGGTGAATTTATGAACCCATCCCCCTACCCAGAAGGAACATTTCTGGAAAATTGAGACAAATTCTCTCATCTCCACTTGGGGGGAATGTGCCATACATTCAGTAAAGACAGGATTTTTGTAGTAGTACCCCCTCCTCCATGTCACTTATCAACCGTTGGGTGCGCTAAGTGTGAGATACAGCTTGCAGAACCTGCTTGCAGAAGTCTGCTTTGCCCGACTGAAGTCTTCTAATCTTACAGAATTCTGTGAATGCATGCAGGGACACCCAAGATTGCGTGTCCACAAAACCGCTTATATAGTGCACTGCACCTGTTAGCCTGTGAACTTGCCATTGCCTTCTTGAAACGGGCTTTAATCTTCAGTGGAGGAATTTTCCCCTTGGCTTTACATGCCTCGGAAAATCCCCCCTAATATATCTTGCTGTAGAGGACCTGGATACTTTCTGTCCCCTATTAGAATGAACAGAAGCAGAGGTTTTACTGAAGGGTTTTGTTCTTTTTATATAGATCTTAATTGCCCTCTGGCATATAAGGTGTGCCACACCCTTTCTTTCAGACAGGCTGGATTTGAGTAAAAAGAGTAGAGCAAAATCTCATGGGAATTGATGGAAGAAGGAAATTGTCTTCGGGATAAAGGAAGGTTCTGTCTGTAGTACCACCCTTTCATGATGGGGGGTGGGGAGGAACAATTCTGAAGGAGGACAGAGAGAGCTCCCTACTCTGATAACCTTTGAGCAGGTGTTAGAGGCACTAGAAAGATGACCTTAATTGACAGGGAATAGTGACAGTTTGGACTGGGGTTGAAAAGTGGAAATGAGAATGTATTTAATATTAGGAAAAGATGCCATAGAGCTACCCTATGAATAGGAGGTGGTCTGATTACAGTGATAGCTTTGAGGAATTTTTTAACATGTGGGTGATGGGGTCAGGGAGGTTGACCTACGGCTACCAGAATTGAGGATCTAACTGACACCTTAGTTCTGAGTGTATTGTGCTGTAGCCCCAGAGACAGGTCTGCTTATAAGAATTCTAGGAGCAATTTGGCTGAAGGCAATCCTGATGTGCTCCAGGAATCAAATCTTCTCCATATTATTGGTGGAAAACTTTCTGTACTACAGCAGGATTGAGAACACATCACTGGAATATCCTAGGGATTTTTTTAAGTAGGACCTCTCAATAACCAGGCAGTCAGGTTCAGAGACACCAGGCTGCAATGGAACAGGCCCTGTGATGGCAGATCCAGAGCGGATCATAATATTACCGGTGGAGCCACAGACATCTCCAGGAGGCCTGAAAACCAGTGTGCTGTGATCAGCATCATTGCAGCCTGTTGTCTCAATATCCATTAGACTGTGTGTGTTATCAGCGAGAAAAGAGGAAACACATAAAGCAGAGCCCTTGGCCATACCTGGGAGAAAGGGTGGATTCCCCTGCCCTGATGATCTCTCCTACTGGCGTAGAAGTTGTTCATCTTGATACTGGAGCTGGATGCACTGAGAGGCCACACTGGTTTCCTGAAAATCTGGACTATGCGATCAAACTTCCTCTGATGGAGGCACCACTCTCCCAGCCCGGGTTTTTGTGGCTGAGCCAATCTGCCATGACATTCAATTTTCCTTTGATATGTATGGCTCGCTCTGACTGTTTCTCTTAGCCCAGCTGATGAAGGTTATGGCTTCAGATTGTAACGAGCGCACTAAAATAGCCTCTGAGAAAGCAGACCAGGAGCCTCTTCTAAAGTGACTGCCTGTGGCAGGTGAGCTTCCAGCTCCAAAATGGCTGTCCTGACCCCACTATGAAGGGAATAGGGGGGCAGGGGCATGAAACTGATTTCTCTGTGCTGCCAAATGGGGGGAGGGATTCCTGACCACAGCAAAAAGCAGGGGTTGGGGGGCCCCCTGACAAGACATGTATCTGTCTGTCACAATGCTTTGACTGGTGATGTGGAGGAAGGAAGGTGACTAGGGCCCCAGAGGTTTACATTGCACTGGATTTGCTGGCTGGAGCTTCTGAGGTCTCCGTGGTTCACCCTCCACCCTCCGGCGATGGGACCTGATCTGTGTCAGTGGCTGCAGATTAAGCCCTTGGTGTCCTGGACACTTTGTTCAGCTCCTGAGGTCTCTGCAGTTCACCTTAACTGGGACACCCAGCATTGGGGCCTGGTCTGCATCAGTAACTGTAGATTGAGCCCCAGGTATCCCCAAATAGCTTTTCTGGGCCTCTTATTTGTCCACAGCCAATGCCACACTGTCCTGGTGGGGCAGGCCGGCAGTCTGTTTTCTAATCACGAAACCACCAAGGTTGGAGGAGCAAAAGGAACACTTTTCCGCTTCAGAATATTTGGCCAAGGGTGCTGAGCACACAGAAAGACCCTGCCCTTTCCCTTCTTTTTCACTTTTTTTGTCCATTACCAGGGCTAATTTTGGGGAGAGCTTGGGGAAAAAGTCCCTGCAATTGCCTGGAGCTTTGTGGCCCTCAAAAAGCCAGCAACCCTGCACTAAAAGGTGGAAAAAAAAAAAAAAAGGATCTAGAAAAAAGGGAAAAGACGAAAAGAAGAATCAGAGTATAGACAATCAGCAAAGACAGCTGCATCTTTGGAGACAGAGAAAATTCTGGAGGGGCTCTCCCATGGGAGGAGTTATCTGGAGAGTCAGCCCAGCTAAACAAAAACATCTGACTCTGTCTCCTACAGCGTGTGGGACTGAAGAACTCATCACTGCTGAATTTATGGAACTATGCCTCAAACTGAGAATATCAGAGCTGCCTTTGGACACCCAGTTCCCATTCATTTTAAATTAGGCTTTTATACTAATTTACTAGTTAATTTTTAATTTTCCCCTCTATATTTCTGTGCAATGAAACAACTGTTCCATGTCTTGCTGCCTTAAAAAAAATGGATCAAAGATTTTAATATCTTCTTTAAAACAAAAAATTTTAGTGCCAGATATTCAAAAAAGTTCATTTCCTATTTAAGCACCCAAATAAATTGGACGGATTTTCAGAAATGTTCAGCATCTGGCAGCTCCCACTGACAACAGTAATGGAAGCTGCTGGTGCTGAGTCCTTTTGGGCCCTGATTCAGCAAGGTACCTAAGCACATGCCTTATTTTAAGCATGTGAGTTGATTGCGAAACAGAGGGGACACCTTGAAGATACAGCCTTTAAGGCCCTTTAATCCAATAGAATAACAGTAAGAAGTTCTTGTATAATGATTGGGTAAATTCACTCTGATCTCACAATCCCGCTACTCAGTAAGGTGTTTATAGGGCAGTGTGACGGGTGTGCATACCCTGCACTAGCTAAGACAGGGTTAAACCCACATTATGGACAGCGGAAGTCCTGCCCTTCAGATGCTGCAGCAGTATAAAGGGAGGAAGCCCTCATCATTCAGGGCTGGATGATGGAGGAGAAGGACCTGTGCTGGAAGTGCCTGCTGAGGACTGGCTATGGCCCCTGCTGGTGGAGATCAGAGGCCCCAAGAGTCAGCTTGGACCCCTGCGACCAACGGAGCCCCAGGAAGTGACTGGTGCTGCGGAGCCTGGAGACCCCGAAGCCTCATGGACTGCCGCACCAGAGACAATGGTAGGAAGTGACCCAGGGAGGGTGATGGAGTAGTATCTCCCACTCAGGTAAGCTCAGCATGTTTCGGTGGGATTCCCCGCTGAGCCAGTGATGGACCACTCCGCCACTGCCAGGACCCTGGGTCGGGGCCCCATGGAGTCAGGTGGGCCCAGACCCCCCCATCTGGGCCACCAGCCACCCTTGTGGGTGGCCCCTCAGCTGTTGGCTACTAGGCCACACTGTCCTGTATCAAAGGGCTGCGCTATTGATTCTGGCTACTAGGGCACGCTGTCCTGTATCAAAGGGCTGCGCTATTGATTCTGGCCTCTAGGTCACGCTGCCCTGGGTACCAGAACCATTAACTTTTCGCTGGTCCTTAGACCCTGGGATGCTGAGGTCAGAGATGGACAAGCAGACTTAACAGTGTTGTCTGCATACCCCCTGGTGCCCCCGTTTTGAGCTGGGGTGTGCATACATTGCCACAGGAAGTACAAAATAGATGCAAAATACAGCAAATGGGTGCATGGGGGAGTTAGTGTAAAGAGGAGAAAATGCTGTTGTATGGATAATACCCTTCCACAAACCACATTAAAGTGGCCAAATGGCTCCAAATCACCTGTATTGTATGTATTTAGCTGAGTTTGCTCTGATATTGCACTCTGCAACCAGCCCCCAAAGGGCAGCCAGAGACTAGTGTCAAGGACCCTTGGGGAAGGGAGGAAAGGGAATGGAGACATGAGAGAAGGAGAAATGGGTAGAGTAGCCATAACCATACCTATACTGGCTACAAGCTTAGGCCCTGATCCCACAAAGGCACATAAGTATGTGTTTTCCTAGATTAGGGCCTTAGAAATTAAAAGAACTTGTATTTTGTGATCAGATATTCTTATTTGTTGCCATGTAACAATGCTGCAATAATAATAGTTGAGCTGGTCAACATTTTTTTGAATTTTTGAAATTTTGGCCAAAAAATCCCTCAAGTTAAATGAAAGAGTAGAATGAAGGAGGTCAGAGAAGTCTGTGACTTTTTCTCCTGCTTTTGATCAACTACAGCGCCGGTTGAAATATTATATGTCCCTTATTTTCTGGGTCTGGCTCAGAGGTAACGCCAGAGGGTGAAAATATCACAAGAATAGCTGATGACTGCCACATTGGGCCAAAACTCAGCTCACTACAACATCCGTGCTTCACTTCCCTATCTGTAAAATGGGGATAAATAGCATTTCCCTAGCTCACAGGGAGTCTTACAGATAAACACAATAAAGACCATGATATGTTCAAATACCATGGTAAGGGGACCAGATAAATACCAATGGATAGATTAGATTAGATTTTATAAGATTTCAGCACTGCTGAACTCAACTAGCATTGTTCATTCTCAAACCTGGACTCTAAATCTAACCCAGATCCAGAGTGCTGAGCAGCAGTACCTTATGATCAGTTGTACTTGTAAGTTATGATGGGGGCAGTGGATTTACTGGCAGTCCCCTGGCTTCCTCCTCCCTGTTCCTTACCATGCCACCGGTCCCATTTTCTGTCCTGAGGCCCTGCATTGTAAAGAGGCTGGAGCAGGTATTTGCTGAAGAGAAAGGGAATAGCACCCACCCTCTAGCTGCCTTTCCACTTTGCTAGGCCTTTCCTTGCCATTGTCTGTGATACTTACGTTGTTCTGCTCTCCTCCTTGCCATCTATGGAGGAGGGAACATATGAGACTTAATTATAAGCAGGGCCAGATTATGACATTCTGAGGCCCTAAACTATGTCAAGTGTAAGAGGCCCCATGCAATAAAAAAATATATAATATTTTCACAGAAAGGACACTGAATATATAAACATGAAAGCTTTATGTTTGTATATATACAAAGGCGAAGTTGTAAAAATAGAATAATAATCTAACTAAAACATGTCTTGCAATATGCCTGTTTGCAATTATAAAATAGTTTCAAATTAACAAATTTTCATCTATGATTTCTTAATTTGTAGATATAAAAACTTTATCTACATCAACACAAAAGCAGTTACAGTTACACAGACCTGCTTACTTAATGGAAGCAGTACAACCTGCAGTATGTCTGATTGCACGTCACATTAATTTTAACACTGAAATTTAAAACCTTTTCTTTCGTGATTTTTTGGAGAGCAAAGTCACGGATGTCCTCAAATGATAAGCTATGGAGTTTGTCACTTTTGATGCACAGAATGCTTAGGGCAGATAGCTTGTCTTGCAGCACTTCCTAGACAGACATATCTCTTTGTGTTCACTTCTCTATCCTCTGTCTCCCCCAGGACCACCAATTAATCTCGAGTAAACACCTCGGACACACAAAGTAACAACAAGCTATATGTGCAAAAGAGAGAGAATTTACCAGAAAAAAGACTGGTAATCTCTAGACAGGCATTGAGAAAGTGAGGAAAAACTAGCTTATATTCAAGCAAATATAATGAATATTATACACTTTAATAGCCTATAAGTCATATATACACATAGTTTGAAATAACTTGGTCACCAAATACTCACAATATTTTAATACATATGTATATCTTCCTTCACTTCTCTCAAAACCCTCTATCCTTTCGTCAGCACTCTGCTATTTACCATGAAGGTTCCCAAAACTGACAGAGGGAAGCCAACACAAATTTATCCTCCTCAAGATCCACTCAACCCAAGTCCGTAAGATGATCACCTACAAACTCAATTACGTGAAGTATGGATAGCGCATGAAGCAGAAAGTGGCGTACACACTAAAATACAATTGAAGAGAGAACACACTAACACATAAGAAAACTAAGAAAAACAGGAGTGAAGGCACTATATGACTGAGCGTGCTGGACCGCATAGGTGCCAACTTCATGGGTGCTCCAGGGCCGGGGAAAAATTATTGGGTGCTCTGCACCCATTGGCAGCCAAGCTCCCCTCACGCCCCCCCCACCTCCTCCCACTCTCCTGAGCGTGCCACGTCCCCGCTCCTCCGCCTACCTCCCAGCGCTTCCCGCCCAGCGTAGCACACTCTGGGAAGGAGGGGGAGCAGCGAGAACGCGGTGCACTCAGGGGAAGAGGCGGGGCTGGGGCAGGGATTTGGGGAAGGAGTTGAAATAGGGGCAGGGACGGGGCAGAGTTGGGGCGGGGACTTTGGGGAGTGGGTTGGAATGGGGGTGGGGCAGGGGTGGGAAGAGGCAGGGCAGGGGCGGGGCCTCATGGAAGAGGTGGCGTTTGGGTGGGGCCGTGGACAGACAGGGGGTCGAGCACCCAGGGGAAAGAGGGAAAGTCAGCGCCTACGCTGGACCGTAATCAAAGATGGTAGGCTTCCGGTTATTACCAGCTAAGGGGGACGCTATACATGACATCACTCCTAGGAGGAGTCCCCTGTGAGTAGGAGCGTGGCAGGGTGGCTTCACGACACGGCCACTTCCAACCTCACATTTTTCCTGATTTTATCGGCCGTGAGATTATTTATTTAAATAAGTTATGATGGCACAGTCAGAATTTTACCAGTAGCAGCTGGCTAATAAAACGCTGCTTTAGGAGACGGATAGCAGACTTACTCGTAGAAATACTAATTTTACAAGTGCAATCATAGTTTTTTTTCCCCTCAGCCCTGGCCTCCCACCTGTCAATAATGAACAATTAGTGAAGGGGTAGGATAAGGGCATTTGTGTAGCCAGATATTTATATTTTTGTCATATTTGAATGAAAAGTCTATATTTAGAGAATATTATTTTCCCATATCCCTTTGTTTATCAACCGATTTTGATAAAATTTGAAAAGGAGTCAGTTTTTTCTTTTTTAGAAGCCCCTCACTTTGCGAGGCCCTAAACTGTAACTTAGTTAGTTTATGCCTTAATCTGGCCTTGATTATGAGTTTATGAGATTATGAGATTATGCTTAGTCCTTAGTGCTCCATTAGTGCCCATCTCTCTCGCTCTCTGTTTTGCAAAGTCACTCTGAATTTACACGAGTGCAACGGAGATCAGACACTGACCCTTAGGCTGATCATGTATTCTAAGTACAGTTGGTTGGAAACCACTGATTTCCGCCTATCCTTCCCTTTGTCCCACACCTCTGCACCTCACTTCACCAATACAAGATGGTTCCCCCTATTATATTCTCCTGTGCTTGGTGCAGTACAGTTTCAAGTGACCCATGTGATGGAGCTTCCACCACTTTCCCTGACAGACCATTCCTCAGTCTAACAGATCTCCCCATTTTGAATTTTTTCCTGGTACGCAGCTTAATTTTTCTCTTCTGTAATATGAAATGCTGTCTGACATTTAATAGCCTGGTTGGCTAATCTGTGAAAATCCTATTAATGGCATTTTGACTGACAACCTACCACTCACGTTTTGTCTAGCAAATCTACTTTGATTGGTTTTACTTCCCCTCATCTCTTTATTGTCAGAGTAAGCCTTAAAACTTGCTTATAGTTATATATACCATCTCCAATACTGCTTACTCCTGTCATTAGCAGAAAACTTTTGGTTTACAATACAACCATTTCTGAATTCTCCTCCATCTTCCTACAGGTGAGCCAAGCCCTCAGCTGGTGTAGAATGTCTTGGTTCCATAGGCATCAGTGGAGCTAAGCCAATTTACACCAGATGAGGATTGACCCACGCATTTTCAGCGAGGTCTCCTTTGTTGTTAATTATCTGATGCTTTCCTTTAAAAGCAAAGTCCAAATACACTGGGAAGGCTGAGTGCCCATTTATGGGAAAAAGCAACGAAGTCATAAGAGGTTTGTACAGAATAGTACCCTTGTCACTTACTGGGGAAAAGTGAGCTTGTTTGGCATCAAAGCCAGTCACTGAAAACACAGTCTCACCAGCAGCTGTGTTGGCGGCTGTCCTCAATTAGCTTAGTGTGGTCCCAAAAATAGAACACACCCTCTGTTCTGTTATATAATAAACCACTTGCTATTTGAAATGACAATATTTAATTTTCCTATTGTGGACTCTGGCGGCTTCCTGCATCACAGTCACACAGCAGAGGAGGTCAACTTGGAAATGGGAGAGCAATGTTTAGTTCATACCACTTGCTCCAACTTCCTACGTGACCTATGAGTAATTAGATGACTCCCTCAATACCTCTCTCTCTCTGTATCTGGTTTAAAAAGTAACATGGAGCCCAAGTATCTGTATGCCTCCAGGAATAGTCGCTCTGCAGAGCAGACTTCTGACCATCCTACAGTACACTGGGTCCATAATAACAAGGTCCAGATGCCATCCTGCCAACACATTTATTATTCTCAAGTAAACAGAGTCCTCTGTCCAAACTCCAGGTGTACTTTCTACTTTCATTTTGCGAAGTTCAGGCCTTCAGCAAGGGCTGGTCAAGATCTGTTCTGTGCTGTAATCACTTCTGACCTTTTCCTCCCCTATCCCCACTGCAGTGGCATTATCAGCACCTGCTAATACAAACCACCCCTTTCTACAAAGCCAAGTAGATGTGGTAAGCAGTTAATTAAATATAACAATCACCTGCAGGCAAAATTATTACTAATTTGAAATATTTAATATATGGGGAGGAGGGAGAAATACCCACACAACTCATAAAAACTTTAGGACCTCACTAGGATTAAAAATATCTTTCAAAGACACCTGGAAAAAAGTAAGCTTTAGTTACTGAAATGATTTTGAGTTGAAATTTGATTTTACAGAATTCCACAACCGCATAAACCCAGTTCTCTCTGAACCTTCCAAGCTGAGGGATAGTCTCCCAGCTGGAGTTTGTGAGCATAACTCCAAAGCCTGATTATCCAATTCTTTTCTTTCACTTTGAAGGACCAAAAGAGGGCTCTGAAGTGCTTTTATAAACCTCAATACAGCTCAAACCTTGTGGTGCAGAACCCATTACATCGTAATCCTGTATATACACTTCTAATAGCTTTTCTACCAGAGGGTTAAACTAATTTTCCTATAGATCCATGGCTCCCTTTTCCATTCTTATACGGCTAAATGATATTTGCTCCCTTCTAAAAGTATGGATTATTTCTAGTCACTACAGAAACATTACAAATACTAGATCACTATCATCACCATACCTTGTAGCTTCTCCTAAATTGCCTCTATTTTTTTAATTATTTGAATAAATTCCTGTTGTTTTACACTAACAGAAATTGCTTATAATTCCCCAGTGTGGGGTTGGGGGAAATGATGTAGAAGACATTAACCATATCCAGTAAATTCTCCCCCAAACTGTGTTTAGGGGAGTCCTTTGTTTGTTTGGTGGCTTAAAGCCTGGTCTATTTATTTTATATATATATATATATATATATATAAACTGTTTCTAAAGATGCCTGTTGTGAAACACTGAAATGCTGTACAGTAAAAAACAAATGCAAAATATTATAAAACCTAAAAAAAGAACCAACCAGCCAAATACAATACATGGCCAGACAAAATCAAACATTCTGGCTCCAATACAAACCCAATAGGCATCAGGCAAACCACCCCACCCACAACGGGAACAGTTCCCAGCTAGTAAAAGGAATGTAGAAAACAAAAGGGCAAGGCGAGGGCCCGGAAAAGAATGGTCACAAACAGACCAGCTGAAACGTATGAGACTTGCTGCGTGTGTCCAAATACAGTCAGCAAGGAACTCTGGCACACCTCTCCTGGGAGGGAATTACACAATAAACAAGGACCCTCCACCAACAAGGCCAGACTAATTCTTGTTGACCCTAGGGAGGTACAGAAGACTTTGCCAACTATAACTGATGGCCACAGAAGTGGCAAGAAGTGATCACTCAGTTACTTAGGACCCAGATTGTGAGGGGCTTTATGTACTGGTGCTAAGAACCTCTATTGCATCCTTTGAGGTACCAGCAGCCAGTGGAGATTGCAGAGTGTGAGCATCATTTCCTTGCGCGTACTCTCAGAAGCTGGTGAGCAGCCTTGCACTGCCACTGTTGCAGACCTTGGAAGAATTTCCAGGGAAGCTCAGTTCGGAGTGCATTGTAGCATTCACAGCCAAGAGACTTGGTGGGACTTTACGGATAAACCAGAGACGGCCACAACCACCCTTTCACCCACGTCTGGGGCATAGCCTGGTCTTGTGGCATCAGGTGAGGACTCAGGTAATCTGGGTTCAGTTCCCAGCTCCACCACCGATTCTCTGTGTGACTCTGGCAAATCATTCATTCTCTCTGTGTCCCAGTTCACCATTTGTAAAACAGAGATAAAAATCCTTTCTTTGTCTGCCTTGTCTATGTGCAGTTTAAGCTCTTTAGGGCAGGGACTGTCTCTTATATATATACAGTGCCTAGGACAATGGGGCCCAATCTCAGCTGGTAACTAATACATAAAATTAATAATAATCACAGTATTGTTGCAATTTGGCTTCCATGCTGAGAAAGTAGGTGACTCCAGGTCCCATCCCCCCCATGACCCTCATGTACTCTCTGCATACCAGACATGCACAAGCTGCAGACAAACTTCACAAATATGTATAATCTTTTCTAGAAATTCTGCTAATTCTTGCATATTTGAAAAAAAAATTATAGGTGTGTATGCACAAGAATGGCCAAGTTCACTTAAAAATGCAGAACTGGTTTGAAAAGGGATTATATACCAATAAAAAGAAAATAATGCCATCTTCTTAATCGGCCTGTCAGCTTCCTGTGAGCATTCTGAGATCTATTTGTTCAGTTTTAATAAAATCAGTTTTTACAATTGCCACCCTAGCTCAAAGAGAATGCAGAGGAATGAGTTAGAGCTGGAGTATGAGAATGATCAGAGGCATGGAAAAGCTTCCTTCTGGAGAGAGATTTTAAAAGATTGGGCCTGTTTAGAGAGGAGGTGAATGAGAGGGGATGAGATATTGATATACAGAACACAAATTGGGTACTTCTTACCAATTTCACAACCCAACAACAAGGGGGCGTTCAATTAAAATGAAAGCCAGCAAACTAACAGGAAGTATTATTTTCCCCTCCAATGTGTAAGTAGCATGAAGGACTCATTGTCACAAGATATCACCAAGACCAAGAGTTTAGCAGGATGCAAAGAAGTATTGGGCGTTTATATAGATAAACAGCATATCCTGAGATACAATAGTGAGTTTGGGTAGGGATATAAACCTTCAGCTGCAAGGCATAAGCCAATCTCTAACTGATGGGGGTCAATAAGAAACTTTCCCCATGGGGGAACTGCCCATAACTGCCTACTACTATCCCGTAACTGCCTATTGCAGAATTTCTTGAACCTTCCTCTGACAATTCTTGTGCTGGCCACTGTTGGAAACAGACTCACTATTCTGATCCAGTATGGCAGTTCCTAAGTTCCTGTTTGCCTAGCAGACCTCTTCTATCTCTGGGAAAGTGAGCTGGAGTCTACTCTAGCTCACGCTTCAACTGACTTACTAATGGATTGCAGGATTTTTATTCTTGATGATGTATGAGCCAGAAAGATCTCAACTTGACTTTCAAATTACAGGCTGAGTTTGTGGGGCCAGCAGTTGGGGGTGGGAACCCTCATCCTTTTCTTTATAAACTGATCAGATTTGGTCTGAAAATCAAAGAGAGACCAATGTTTTACTTTCACAGAGTCACTTTGTAGAGTAGACCCAGATGTTAAGTTCCTTGGCACCATTTGATTTGGATGCATTGGATATTTTTCTAGTTTCTTAATTGCTGATTCAGAAATATTTTCATTCCTTATATAAAAGTGTAATGCAAATGGATGGAGCAAGATTGAGTCTGTGCATCCAAACAACACATTGTAGAGTAGCACCTTTCCAAAGTATCCTGGATATCTATTACCTAGACTGTTTGGACTGACAATGTACCAAATGTTTCATTGCCTAGGGCCCTATACAGCCAACTTACTTTTTTTAGCTGAAAGCACTAATGTAGAAAGGCATTTGGGAATTAATTATTTAATTGGTACAAAGGTTCTGCTTCTCTTGCTCCTCAGCTGCCATTATACATATGTTGCTCTGCAGAAAATTACAGGCTAAAATCCATCACACATTTTACAGTGGTATACAGGGGCTCCACTCACATCAGTGAATTTACATCAGCGTAACGAATAGCAGAATTCAGCTCCAGGTTTTGAAAATGCTCTTTGAAACAAAGAGCAAAACAATCAGTTTGTCTCCCCACAGAAGCCCCTTTTTAATTCAGTCTATCTAATAACTCCATTACTGATCACTCTTTTGACATAGCTATTGGAAGATTACTCCTTTTAAATAGTAAAACATTCATTAGTAACCCTGTTTGGTTGGGAAGTCGGAAATATGGATCAGTTCTCCTTAAAGTGTGCTCTCTGGATGCCTTTGTTGAAGATAGCGCAGCCAAAAGCATAGAAAAGTGTATGCCTGAAGCTGCACTTTGCACATTGATTTAGCTCATTTACCTCCAACTTCTCAGTTATTCTATACATCATAATCACCTGTTTTATTTAAAATGTTTTAATGATGACTGGTGTAGAAGTAAATATCCTTTGGGGCTGCCTCTGTAGTGGCTGGATGCAACTTTGTCACTATAAGAGCTAAAGAATCGGGCACTTCGTGTCTTTCTAAAAAAAATATGCGAAGTTTGGCTCTAGAAAAGAATTTATTTTTAATTTAAATAAATAAATAAATAAATTGCCTGGAGCATTGGGGTAAGACGATGTCAGGCCCCTCATTCATTATACCTCTGCCCAGTCCTAGTAACCTGGAATAAGTCTTGCAGGGCTCGATTGACTGCAGTAAAGTTGAAGTTGGTGGAGTTATGCTAGCAATTAATTTGTCCTCGCCTGGCTTATATTATCAAACACAAAATACATTGTGCGTTTGATTTTTTTAATCTCCTCAAATGAAATAAATGGAACTGTAACACTGTGCTTTTATAAGATCCCAATAAATGAGGCTTGAAGGACAATATTACCCCAGGAAGATTCAGAAACAAGAACTTTTAATAACCATGGAAGCATGAAGTTCCTGAAGTGCCATCAAATTATATTGTGTATAACACTGGTGTCTGGGAACTGTAAACCTATCCATCTGTGTTCACCTATCCTGAGAGACAGATGACCCTCATTTTCTCCTGCAATGCTGCCATATGTCACTCATAACCGACAGTTTTATGATTGTAAGAAGGGGAAAATATAATGCCAGCTTTTTTCTTGAAAAAAAGCCAACTTGAGAGTATTAGCAAAAGTTGAAATGATTCCATGTGAGGCAAAAGGGGGAAAAGACAAAAGCACCTCTTCAAATTAGATGGAGCAACGTTGGAGATGATTGAGGCATATGGACACCCACACAGTTTGCAAGAAAGAACTGAGAACCCCCAGACTTTAGCTTATTAAAGATGACCTTTCCCCTCTCTAAAATTTCAAAGCTGACGTTCCAAGTGCTGAACAGACTGTGTGCCATATGTAACATGACCTCGGCTCGGCTCTGCCAAAGCACTGATGGCATCACTAATGAGGGGTGAAAGGTCCTTTTCTTGCAGCTCTCTCAAAAACCCACCAACACTGTCTGTGTACTAAGGTCTCCCCCACCCCCAGCCCCTTTTACAGGCTAATTTCATTTAATACAGAGCCTTACACCACACGTTTTTAAAAGAAATAATAATGCAAGGCTGGCTGGCTTCTGACCACAGCTGGACTGCAATGTGCACAGTGCCAGAGTAAAGAAAATGTTTGTTTTGTCTCAGAATGCAAAGAGTGTCGGTCAACAGAGCCGTTTATGTAAATCTTGTCTCTCATTCATTCAGCAGCCACATAACTGAAAGCTCTTTTGCTGTTTATAGAACGAGCAAACATTTTGCAGCAGCCAGGTGTGTGCGTATTTTTTATTTATTTGTTTGTTTAACTTGATGAAGAAGGGGCCGGGGAGGCTTTGCATATGTGCAGAACTGATCTGCTAATGCTGTTTGAACTCTAAAGATCAAATAAACCATGATCACACACCCACGATGCACGGGGGACCAGGGCTACCCCCACACACGATGCACGGGGGACCAGGACTACAGAGTGTGTTAGTACAAGATACAGCCATCCAAGGCTGAGCTGGGGAGATGTGTCCCTATATGGATGGGTTAGTGTAAATCTATGAGCATGAATCTGTTGCCGAGTGTGTAGGAAAGCAAACCGATGAAAGGGAAGTGGGTTGGGGACGGGAGGGAGGTAACTGGTGTCTGGGAAAGATGCGTTGACGTCTGGTGTCTGTCTGTGGATAGTCAAATCATGCCTGCAGCCTTTCCAGGGGGGAGCTATCAAAGCCAGGACAGCTGGGAGGGAGGCTACTCCCACTTACAGTTCCCCAGACTGGACAAATGGTCTTTTCTTTTCTTTTTTTTAAACAGCATCAGCTGAAGGTTCAAGGCTGTTTCTGGGTCCTAAGTATGCCTTTGAAAGTGGTTCTCCAGACAGGTGGTTTCTGGGTCGGACAGTGGGAGCAGTTCCTGGTTCTTTAGTCTTCTCTGTTTTTCATGCCCTAAAACGTCATCAAGTTCAAGCATCGTTATTAATCATTTCTCTGGGGCTCACAGGGATTGTCAATGGACACCAGCTTTCGGAGTGTGCTGCCCCTGGAAGCCCGATCATCCAAACCATCCAATTCACCTGGGAAACCTGTCTTGTGCGTCCATCTCCTCGTGCTTCCTAGGGCTGCGGATTCCTGGGGCTGGGGGCAGGAGCGGGGAACCTCCAGCCTTCTAAAGGGGGGAGCGGGGATCTCTCAGCTGCTCTGGGGTTTGGCAGAAGGGGCTAATTAACTCGGATACTCGTTTTTAACCGACTTTTGAGAGGAAGTAAACACCGATGCAGAAATAAAAAACCCAGGCCGAGGGGAAAGCTGCAGAAGCGGGCAGGTTGTCTGACCACCCGCTCTTCTAGAGGAGGCCGACCGGCCACCGATCCAGCTAGCGACTCCTTCCTTCAGTAAAAGAGCGCCCCCTCCCTCTCTCTCTTTTACTCTCTGTCCTATTCCTCTCTTTCTCTCCCTCCTCCTCTTTTCATCTCCTTCCTCCTGCACTCTTGCCCTCTCTCCCCCTGGCCAGATGCCGCCGCCACCGCCTCCTCTGCCCCTCCCCAGAGTCAGCCAGTTCTCCGAAATGCGGTGGCCCAGTTTGCACTCCCAGCGGACTGCAGCTCCAGGAGCCAGTCTGTGGTCCTCGGGTTCCTGGTCCAAAACACCACAACGACTAAAACCTCAACCCCGAGCAACAATCGAAAGAGCCGAACGGGGGCAGGAGGAAGCCGCATTGCTTGGAGCAGAACTGGTCCACGCCTCCCGAATTCCGGCTTTTCCCGGGGGGAAAAGAACCGGAATTAATTCCCCCGGGGGTTTGCGAAAAAAATCCAGTTTGTCCATCAGTCCCAGCTTCCGCCTCCAGTCCCAAATTCTAACCCCATAATGATCATCGGCTGAATGTTGAGCAATAATTTCAAGGACCTTCCTTTAGGTGCCGGCCAGGGTTTAGATATATTGCCTACATCTGATTTCATTTCTGTCTAACCAAGCAAGGGGGGCAAAAAACCCACAACAAACTTGTTCAAAGCGTGGCTGGGGAACAGCTATCTTTGGGCGGGTTTTAAAAATGTGAACGGGGCCCTCTATCCAGCCCGAACTCCTTCGTAGGTGGGAGGTTTTCTTCGTCGCCATAAGAGCTAGAAACTGAATCTCTCTTTAATAATATGCAAGATGAAATTCGGCAAAAACTGATAGGGGCGGGAGAGTAAGGCCTGTATGAGGCGCCACCGGATACCAGCTGAGCCTGGTATCCACTTCCAGAAATGCTAAACTTCAGAAAATGCCCCTCCAGATCAAAGAGCCACAGAGTTTGGAGCAAAGGGGCTGAATGTGACCAGGGTTCCTGTATTTACCCTGCACTGGGCTCTGCCCTCAATCAGAAAATCCCTGGGGTCACACATCAGCTATCTTCACAGACAGCTGCTTTCGCTTTTTAATACGTTATTTCATTAAAATCTTCTTAAACTAGACAAATCTCAAAAAAGGTTAGTAAGTAGCTCTGGGTAACACAGCTCCCAATCCTAAGAAACATGCCCCGTGCCCAGCGTCATTTCAACAGATAGCAAACATCAAGAGGCTGCTTGTTTTAGAAATACTCACCCATCAGGACTTTTGGGATGAATTTACAATTATGGGCCAGACCTCCCATGGCCATTCCTTACTCAGGCAAACTTCCCATTAGCTTCCCTGGGAGTTTCCCCGATGAGTAATGGAGAGCAGGATTGGGCCCTGTTTCTTTCCTAAATTCAGAGTCTGAGAAACTATTGCACACACACACACGTGGTTTTACAGGGTTTCTGGCTGAGCTGCTTGCTTATGGTGGGCTGTTTAACTTTGTTTTTAGAGTTCCAAATATTTCTTTAAAACGATGGATAAACAGGATGGGACTCCATACCAAACAGGTCAGCGAGAGGGCAGAGGGTGCTGCTGATATGCCTGTCTTCCAAATTCAGCTAAACTATTCTTATGCCAAAGGCTACATAGTCTCTGGGGGGTTAAAACTCTTGTAGGACCTGGTACACTATCTGTGTGTATATCTCTACATGCGCGCACTCTACGTTTTATATCCATCTGCCTATGCTCTTATTAAATCTGGTATACCCAGGAAAACAGGTTTTTTAATTAATTATTTTATTTATGTTGTATGTATGCTGCTGTAGTATGGGGTGGGGGATATCTACACATAAATACTCTCTGTGAGCCTATTCGACCATACTTGTTTTGTGGATTTACTGGCGAGTGGGAAGCTGGTGTGTAAGAACCGACCCACCTAGAACTCGAACTAAAGGATCAATGAAAGAGCAGATCTACTGCCCAATTTGTCTGCAGCGCTTTCCAGCCTAATTCAAGATGCATTATCTTATTTAAAAGGGGCTATGGCAAGAAGTTGCAATTATCATTGTCTCGGGTTACGGCAAATTCCATTATGCTGAGAAATGGGAAGAAAACAATGCCGTGAAAATGCGAATTGTCCTGCTAATAATGCGCGGAGTGCGTGAATGCAGCTTGTTCTCTGTCTGCGGGCAAGAGCACCGGGCAGCTTCCAGTCCTTTTTAATGCTCGAGGCTAATCTTGATAAATGATGGGAATTAATTTCCTAGCTAGAGCACCAGTTTCATCTTCATCGTCGGGTCTGAGCTGCTTGGATGCCAAGTGAAATGCAGAGGACGCCCCTATATGGGCAAGGTGGTGCAAAGGTTTCTCTCGGGTGGGAAAAGCTCATGAAAGCTGAAAGACACTCGGCAACCTGAGGGCGGATAAATCCGGTGGGTGTGGACACCATCCTGTTGCACAAAATGTCACAGACACACAAGACCTGGTTGTATGGGAAGCTGAAATGCTCAATAACCAAACAATGGGAAAATTCGGTAGCTATCAGTGCAGAAAAGGAGTTAAATGACGCTGTTGTCCTTTGATTTAAGAAGCTGCTCATCCAATTCAGTTTCAGATTATCCTGGGGCAGACATATTCTCTCTCTCTCTGTCTCTCTCTCTCTCTCTCTCCCAACCAGCCCCAACATCTTGAAGCAATCAGCAGCTGAGAAGGGACTCGTCCCCCTGGCATCTCAGGTTAAAGAAGGAGGTCCAGGAAAATGTGGTAGAGCCATTACAAGAAACCTGAGATGCATTCATCAGGGACTCCAATTGCCATCGCATTAGGATTGATTAGAGACCAGCCAGTACCGTAATGACCCGGAAAGAGGGGCATCCAGGGATTATTAATATAGACATTTTTCTAAAAGGGGAATCTATATTACCAGGATGACTATTTGTGTGCAAATTCACCTGCGCAAAACAGGTAGTTGGTGAGCCGCACAAATTGTACCTCTAACTTCAGCTAAAAAAAGAAGCCCCATGAAAATATACCTGAACATATAAACCCCTGGACTCCTTCTATGTGGTAAAGACAGAGGTCACAACGAAATAATGGACTATCTCCCAGCCTTGATCATGTAGGACTCTTGTGGGCGGTCTCTGAGCGAGGAGGACATCAGGCCTATGAATATAACGCCTCCCTGAAAGTTACTAAAAAAACCGGTGCTCTGGGGGGATGGGAGAATTTTTAAAAGTCCCCATTTCCTCACTGGTGCTTGTGTTTGACCCGGCTGTCGGGGGGTTTGGCTGCTTTGCCGAACAGTCTGAACCGCACACAGACCCTAAATATTGTAAAGATTTATTTATTTTTGGTTTAAATCTCCGTTTTAAAATTAAAACTGAATCCCCCCCACCACCGATATTGATTAATGCAAAAAGCAGAACAAGCGAGGGATTCCAAAGAGAGCTGTACAAACAGCGATGGTCAGTCTGCTTCTTAGCGCTGTGCGCCAAAACAAATCAGCCCCTCATGGTCTCGGTTTAAATGCAGCTCACTGGATAATTAACTCCATCTTTCCAGCCCAACTTAACTGTTTATTTAGTGTCACCCTGTATTACCATCACTAGCACTTTCCTCTGAACAGGAGGAGCTGGAGGCTTTCACCTCCAAAAAGGAAATTCTTCTTAGCTTAGACAGATTCAGCATCCAGGATGTACATTAGTGCAAAAGAAAAGGGGGTGTGTGGGGGGGGAACCTTTGATTGAGAACTCGGGAGAGAGAAAAAAGGCGAGGGGAGGATGCAAAGAAAAACATATACAAACTTTGTCAGCCAGACTAACGAAGAAAACGCGTGATCACCTCTAATCCTTTGAAAAATGTTCCGGTAACTATACAAAGAAAGAGCCCTTTGTATGCAACTATATCTTATGTGAATCATGTCAAACGCTGGTCTTTTGGGGGTGGTTGGGGGGCACTTGAGAAAAGCTGTCCCCCCATTCATTCTAACATCTCTTGCTTTTCTGATCTGTTCTTTGGAGGTCCCAGTGCAGCTGGGCAACTTCCAGCGTTCCCCCAATGCTTTGTATTTTCTTTGTCTGAACATTTCCAATCCAGGCGTTCAGAACCAACACGCGCCCCGCAGAACTTTGGTTTCCTTTGCTTTTGTTGCAAACCCCAGGCACAATTGTCATAAAGCAGCATACATCTGCACACACGCACCCCCTCGCTCCTTGCACTGCAACTTAAAGCCAAGGAAGAAGAATCCCAAACAGCCCCTTTTCCACGTTTCAAACTCCTACAAACTTCTCTTCTCATACTACTCCTGATTGTTTTTCCTTGTGCTTGGGCGCTAATGCCACGAAGCGCATCCAGGACAAAGGGAGGCGATATTTTCTGAAGATAGACAAACCGGACAGATTTAAGAAGCCGCTCCCTTGCCCTGCCCTTCCCAAGATGCCTGCTGACACCAACTTTGTTTTTACAGGTGTCTTGGGGCAATTACTAACAAGTAATTAAAGGTTCCATTGGTTTCCAGGCATCTTGGGCCAAGGCTTCTATAGATAACAGCAAGTAATATGGAAAGAGTTCTGTCCTTTTTAATTTATTAAAAAAAAAAAAAGAAAATACAAATCCTTATTGTTTAGAAATAAGCCAAGGAAACTGGCTGTCTCCCCTGTGCCTTGCAGCTGGGAAGGAGGGCTGCAGAGATCCGGTATCACGTTGCAGATTCTCACTAAAGATAACGAAATGTGATCTATTTTTCAGAACAGCAAGTGGATGGGAAAGAAACCCCTTACAACACAAAACTCATTTGCTAATGGCCTGGTTTTGTATTTCCCCATCTCAAGGTTCGGAAATCGCCCGACTTGTGTTACCGCACTTCCCGTTGGCCCAGGCGAAAGAGCGTATCCCAGTCTCAGCAGCAGGCTGGCTCCCCAGAATTCGGCGGCTCTGCTTGTTAGTTGTTATTGTTTTAATCTTATTGGCGCAGAGACTTGACGGAGCTGGGAGGCTTCTCATCAAATCAAGAACACATCCGCAGATGTGCATCATATCCGTGGTCCTTTTAATTTTACACTCATAAATTGTCGGAGTCCATCCATAAATAAAACACGGACCCAAGCGCTTCCCAAACCGCGGTGATATGCGTGGCGCAGTTGCGTGCGATCTGCTTAATTTTACAGCGTATCCTAGTAACCCTGCGGATAGCTATAGCATGAATATCTCATTACAGAAGAGCACAAAATAATGGCCTGTTTAATATTAAACCTGTAAAGACATTTGATTTAAGGCCTGATGAAAATGTTGCAGAGGTCCCTTCCTCGCTTGTCTTTGCTTTTGAGAAGAAAAGACTGCAGTCAAAGGCGTGGTCAATTATCCTTTACAACGATTTTTAAATAAAATATTTTGATTAACATGAGCTATATTTTATTTCGAGGGGAAATGAAGGCTGTGATCTGGGATTTGAAATGTTGCTCGTTTTCTTTCTGCAAAGGGTGGGGGGGCGGACGATGAAGCCTACACTCTGTTTTGTTGTTATTTGGTTATTGACATCAAATGGTTTTGCTGGAACAATAAAACCCTTTCTGTGTGATTTCAAAAGGAGAAGTCGGTTAGTGTGGCTTTTAAATTCATGTCATTTTACCTCTTTTAGTGGTTTAAAGTGAAGGGTTTCCATTTTGGGAAAATCCGTCCCGGCCAATAATTAACATTCATAATAACTGGTTCTCTTATGCGGGATTGAAATAGTAGGCAGTACCCGCGTGAACAAGGCACTGTCCCCCCCTCTGTATGGGATTTTTGATTACATGGAAGAATAACCATTTTGGAATAGGAAAGGAAGGTTCTGGCGAAGCACTGGCCGCATCCGAAGAATTTGCTTATTCTTAACAATTGTGGTGTTTATTTGGTCAGACTTTTAACGATACACAGCAGAGGCAGGCGGAGGAGAACAGAGTATCGCCTTCAGATGGGAAGTATCTCCACCAGGTATAAATTTCCGTCTCTCTGCTCACTAAGTTTGTCAGATCCCTTCTCCTTGAAAAAATTACAACTTATTTCCTCATTTAAAAATATTAGCCAAAAAAAAAAAATCACTTAGCAAACTCGCGTTTGAACATGGAATTTCTATTCCAGGAGACAATCACTGGAAGTTGCAAGATCATAGATTATAATTCTGCGCACTTGCTCTAGACTTTAGGGTATTAGTTGATTTTAGAGCTGGGTTTAAGACTCCGTTCCGGTCCCCACACAGCTGCCTTGTCAATAAGGATCTGTTCCAAGTAGAGACATTCCTTCTGGCAGGACATTGCAGCTCTTTAAGACTTCATCTGAAACATCATAAGTACTAAAATAAAATGGCAAGGGAAAATTACCAGACACATGGTCATGGGATATAGAAGTGCCTTGACGACTCCAGTTTAGTAAGTAAAGCCATTGTACAGACAGTGGGGGCAGTGGCTTGTTTTAAATAGCTCACATAGCCATTATACATATTTTAAAAAATAATCTAGGCATATGTAAGTATCAAAGTCCGCCTTCAGCGCGTTTCATTGTAGATGAGAACCCTGACTTCGGAAATGCCCAGTGTATTGCGTTCACACACACGCATATCTCGCTATGAGCTTTTAGATTACCTATTTTTTCTCTATAAGACCTCAAAAACCAACGATTTGTGGAAAACACGAAAGTTGCTGGCATTTAAGCAGAGGCAAATGTGCCATTCCAAATGGCAGGGAGTACGGAACTGCGGGCATCAGTGTATACAAACAATAAAGCCAGTGTCACTACACTCTCATTTCTGTGTCAGCCACAGACGTTCCGCACTTCACTTTAAGCTTCTAAAATCAAATCAATCCAAATGTATTTCGTGAGGAGAAACGGGTTTTTAAGAGCATCGCGATTGTGATTAGCACCCACTAAGTGAACTCATTCTTAAATCAAAAGCATTCTGAAGGGTACTTAAAATTCTGTTTTCTGCTTATCTAATCAAAGATAAATACAGTCATAAAGACACTCTCTTCCCACCATTCGGCTTTCCTTATCTCCGCTTATTGTTCTTATCGCCTACCCTGTTCCCTGCTACTGACAATAGATTATCTTTGTTTAGGGAGGCTAATTGTTTTCAGAGTCTTTTTTAAATAATACCTGCTTTTGAACAAGGTGTGCAAATGAGGATTAGGATAATTAAAGCGCCGTTTGTCTGTGTCAAATACTCTGCATGCACACACACACACACAAAAGAAAATGAATATTGCACAAACACCTTTCATTTCTACTAAACTTGGGGACACACGTTCATTACTCCACTCCGAAGGCAAAACAACAGAAAGTGATGCTTCTTTACTTCTTCTTCTTCTACAGCATCCTATACTGGGGAGCTAGGTCCAAACCACAACTACCCGGTGTTAGATGGATGATTGTATTTGACTAATTCGAACTCAGATCTGCTTCAGTCTAAACGCTTTGCCCCTCTCCCTCCACCCCCCTAAAATAAGCAGCACTTTCAGTTTTGCCAGTGCCAGTTTGCAAAGCAATTCATGGCGAAGACACTTTGAATGAGGGCCTTGGAAATGCTTCCAGCCTCCCCCCCGCCCCCCCCCTTCACACACAACCACCTCTCACCCTCCTGTCCTCCAACCCAAAGTTATGGCTCTCCTTTATTATTTATCATGCTCCATAAGCTATTCATCAAGCCGTTATTTATTCATTCCCAACATTAAGGTAATTAAATATGAGCTCACATGGAAGGAGCCGAGCTGAGAGGGACCAGGAGGTGGGGGAGGGGACGTTTTTAAGGGCTGTAATAATTGATTTGTGCAGAGATGAGCCCCCGCTCCCCTTAGGTGACACTTGAGACGGGGCTCATGTTGCAGGGCCCTGACGTGTCTCCCCTCCCGGGACGGCGCGCGGCTCCCCTCCCGGGCTCTCTCCCACACGCTCAGCCACTCACTCATCAGACCCCAGCCGCGGCAGCAGCTCGGCTCGCGGGCCCGGCCTCCCCGGCTCAGCCCTGCTGCCTTGCAGGCCGCGCGCCTCTGGCGGAGCCTCCGATAGGCGCGCGGGGGCGTCCAATCAGCGCGGCCCGGCCGCTGGGGCGCTTTAAGCCTGGCTGCGGCGGACGAGCCACAAAGTTCCCCCAGCAACAATCCGAGCATCCCACCCCGCGCTCGCGCCCGGGCCGGGGCTCCGCGCGCCCCCCGCCGCTCCGCCGCCGCCGCACCTGGGAGCGCCCGGCCTCGCGCCGGCCTCTCACCTGGCCGCTCGGGCGGGAGCCGTCCCGCCGCCTCCTCTCCGCAGCCGGGACCTTCGGCCGAGCCATGTCCATGCTGCCGTCCTTCGGCTTCACGCAGGAGCAAGTGGCCTGCGTGTGCGAGGTGCTGCAGCAAGGGGGGAACCTGGAGCGGCTGGGCCGGTTCCTCTGGTCCCTGCCGGCCTGCGACCACCTGCACAAGAACGAGAGCGTCCTCAAAGCCAAGGCGGTGGTGGCCTTTCACCGGGGCAACTTCCGCGAGCTCTACAAGATCCTGGAGAGCCACCAGTTCTCGCCCCACAACCACCCCAAGCTGCAGCAGCTCTGGCTCAAGGCGCACTACGTGGAAGCCGAGAAGCTGCGGGGCAGACCCCTGGGCGCCGTGGGCAAGTACCGGGTGCGCCGAAAATTCCCCCTGCCCCGGACCATCTGGGACGGCGAGGAGACCAGCTACTGCTTCAAGGAGAAGTCCCGGGGCGTGCTGCGGGAGTGGTACGCGCACAACCCCTACCCGTCGCCCCGGGAGAAAAGGGAGCTGGCCGAGGCCACCGGCCTCACCACCACCCAGGTCAGCAACTGGTTTAAAAACCGGAGGCAGCGGGACAGAGCAGCAGAGGCGAAGGAAAGGTACTTGCCCCTGCGTTTTCTCTCTTTTTACTCCCCTGCCGTGCGCTTTGTAGGGCGGCTTGGGGCTGCGTGGATCTGTCCGGGGGGGAGCCGGCCGTAAAGCTCCTGCACTTGGATGTAGCTGATGAACAAGAATTAGTCGCAGGGTTTTTTTGGGGGGTGTGGAAGGGGGGTGTTTGTTTGTTTCAGCCCGCTTTTAGCGCGAGCGACTAGCCGGGATCGTGATCCCCACTGGGGTCTCTGTCCCGCCCCGGCACCCCGCAAAGCTCCGGGGTGCGGTGGGGGGGTTGTTTTTACGGCAGCAGGGTGAGTGGAGACACAACAAATGGGAACGGGTAGCCAGTAGCTCCCGCAGAGGGAAAGGTGATTCCCGCATCTGGCTGAGGCTCTGCCCGGCGGTGCTTTAGGGGATATTGTGCCTCTGGCATTGAGAGCAATGCTCGGGGAAGAATAAAATCGGCTCGGCTGCGCGCTAACCCGCCAGATCACTCCCTTGGAGTCACTTTTTAAAAGCAAAAGCTGGGTTTCATTTCCCCCTTGAAAGTGCGGGCCGGAGAAAAACGGGTTGGGTATTTTTCGCGCAGAAGGCTGGGAGGCGATTTTTATAAGGCAATGAGATACGCTCTGAAAAGTCTTCGCTCTTCCTCTTCGCATCCGGACCTATTCGGCTGCTCCCCATCCCCACCTGCCTAACGCCAAGGGTTAAATCCGCTTCTAGCTGACTTCTGGAGACAGCTTTGTCACTCTTGCCTTTTGTTTCATCCCTTACCGCCTGAGCGGGGGAATGGGACTCAGGGAACTTTGTGGCAGGCAGAACAGCCAGGGAAGTAAATAAATAAGAAGCTAGGCATTAAGGAGAGAGCGTTTGATTCCCTGCCTTTTATTCCCCCCCTCGTCTCTCGGGCCTTGGGGTTGCACTTCCCTCTGGCAGGGCTGCACTGTGGCAGGGGAGTGCAGCCTGGGGTCCGGAAGAGAACGAGAAATCCGAGAGGCTGTAGCCGAGAGTTTATGAAATTAACCAGGAGTGAGTCAGGGCTGAGACACTTTCAACCGCACACATAGATCGGGGGGTAATAGAAGCGTGAGGACCGCCCTGGGTGGGAAGGGGGTAACTAACCCCTGTGTGAATCGGCTCGGAACCACGTCTGCAGTTCGAGCCGGATTTCAATTCCAGCAATGAGCGTGTTATGAAACCAGGCCTCTGGCTCCCTCCCTTCGAGCACAAGGAAACTGGGCACAACGTGTCCTGCTCCCGCACTAATCTCGCTACCTGCCTGCTTGGTTAAATCCCAACTCCTCGTTAGCACCCACGGGTTTAGAAGGCTTTCTAAATACTTGACCAGCCACGCAAAGAGCAGTTTTTAATTTTAAAAAGCCCTTGTCCTCACCTAAGTGATCGTGCACATCAGTGACATGAGGTCGTGCAGCTGTCTAAATAGGCCCAACACGGCAGCTCCAGCGATGAATCCGGATTAAAATAGCAAACGCTTTTCATGGTGTTTTTGAATATCGGTGTGGAGTTTTATTTATTTATTTGTAAATAAAACGTTTTGTTCAAAACAGCTGTTTGTTGCGAGGTGACGCCCGCACAGTGAGACACGTTCGTTGAATAGAGGGGGTTTGATTTAAAGTTTCTCTGTAGTTTGGGTAACGCGCTACACTGATGCATTGAGGATGAGTTGTTAGTTTCCCTCGAGGCATTCGCGAGGGAGAACGCCGAAAGAAATGGCGCATCCACTGCTTTTTTCATGCCTCTTTGGAGCAGAATACAAATTGAGTCTCGCTTTAAGTTGATGAGCTGCCTCCTTGTCCCTGCTTTGTAACAAATCGGATGCATTCTCTTTTTCTTAGGGAGAACACTGAAAACAACAACACGTCCACCAACAAAAGCAACCAGCTCTCCCCCCTGGATGGGGGCAAACCGCTTATGTCCAGCTCCGAAGAAGAATTCTCCCCCCCCCAAAGTCCAGATCAGAACTCAGTCCTTCTATTACAGGGAAACCTCAGCCATGCCAGGAGCTCCAACTATTCCCTGAGCGGCTTAACTGCCTCTCAGACCAGCCACAGCCTTCAGGACTCCCTGCTAGGACCCCTCACCTCGAGCTTGGTAGACCTCGGCTCCTAAAACAGGAGCAAGCTGCCGTTACAGCAATGGAAACGGAGGTTTACCTCGGCGATAAGACACTCGATTGTAAATAGAGGACCGGACACGATTTTACAGCTTATCTGGTGATTCTTAACACGACTTTCAACTCTCTTTTAAAACGCTCCCAAGGAGTCCCCTCTCCTCTCCTATCTAACACGCTTACAGCTTTCCCATTATTCTTCTCCAAGCAGCCAAAGGCAGAACACGGCGGTTCCCTGTGATTTTCTCTCACGATGTCCCTTCGAATTCAATTACATGTTACCAGCAGGAATGACAAAATAACTGGATTTGAGTCAATTCGAAACAAAGTGCGGAAGATACAGTCTGTCGCCTACAGACGGGGGGAAAAAAGAGATCGATGAAAAAAGTCTTTCTATAGTTGGGGAAATTTATTCTCATTTGAATTCTTAAGAACTAAGAGGGCGGATAATCTACAAGGCCTTTTATTTGGGAGGGAGGTGGGAGGGGAAGTTAAGTTTACATTGTTCACATTTCGTGTTAACAAAAGATTTCGGTGTAGATTAAATTTTAAAAGATGCAGTATTAGAATAAAAACCAGTGCCTATGTCTTAAAGCAGATATACGAGGCAATTAGCTAGAGGAACTTCAATGACCATTAATAGAGCAAACATTCTTGTCTTTTTTTTTTTTTTTTTGTGGTGAACTTTCGAAATGCATCAATGTGACTTAAACTAAAAATAAAAAAAATAATAATAACTACGGCTTCCTCGGAACAATATTTCTTATTATACCCTGACAACTTTCATGTCAATATGGCATACTCTTGTTAGCTTGCCCCTTGCCCTCACGCCATAGTTTGTCTTGCAAAAGGATGCAGAGCTGGAAGCTGGAGTATTTGTTACCAAAATTAGCATGTGCTTTCAGGTTTTTCTTTTCTATTGTACCTAAACAAGCCTAAATTAAATAACAATAATTAATAGAATACAAAGAGTATGATTTTCTTTGAAAAGGTGAGTTCTGTCTTCTTATTCCAGACTAGTTCTGTTTTCATTTCAAATGGGTTAACTATTTCCTTTGCTGAGGGTTATTTTCGGCGGAAAAACAAGACAACAGGGCTATCTCAAAGAACTAGGTTGGTCCCACGCTGAATAACTGCTTTTTTAAAAAAGATTTGTTCAATGTTTATTTTTTAGAAGCATTGTTTATCCACTAGCTGTTTTCAGACACGTTCATCGTTATCTCGATCCTTCAGGGTTAACAGTCTTGCTGACAAGAGCATGGGGAAAGGACTACACTGCATTTAATCGTAAGAAAAGGAAAACAATAAAAATAACCCCTTACGCTATTAGCTTGTATTGGAATGCAGACTGGATGCGTGGGGAACCTCTTGCTGCCAGATAAAGGGCAGAATTATTAATAGCAATAAATTTGGGGTAGTATTACAGGATAAACCTCTTGTAGGTTCTGAATTCAGCTTAAAAATTAGCAGGCTAAATGAACTATTAATTAAAAACCAACATGCGAGGCTCGCTTGTGCTGCTCAGGGAGGCCAGGGAGTTTCTCCCAGTGACAGGCGTATCCTTCACGAGCTCAGCTTTCCATCCCCGGCGAATTTGTCTCCCTTTGAGCTAAAATGTTCTGCGTTTATCCAGGAAGGGCCCGCTCCTGCAGTTCGGAGCCGTCCCACTCAAACCAATGAGAGTTTTGCCCGAGATGCGGACCCTTTATAGAGCAGTTTGGCCTGAGTAAGGAAGCCAGGATCGGGCACTTCCCGGAACAGGAGCAATGCCAGGCAGAAGCCGGGCTGTTGCGGTTCAGCCAGTGAGTGGCAACACGGGCCCTCAGGCAGCTGACGGGAAAGCGCCGCATTTCCTGTGCTGGGCGTTTGAATCCCCATTTTTCTCTGGCTCTCTAGCCCTTCCTCTGTTCACTTGGGTTTAGCACTAATGATCCCAACCTCCCCTGTTAGTGTTTTGGATCATTAAGTATGTGTTTATTTAAGTCACTGCAGTGTTTACTCTCCAGGTCTTGGGCCATGGAGAAATGTCACCCTCTGCAGGAAGGTCTTTTCAGGAGGGATCTCTCCGCATTCTTCACATTCACTCCAAAAAACAAACAGGCTGCCTAAAGATAGCTCCCAATGACCCAGACAGAGCTTCAAAGCTCCCCGCGGAAATCTCCCCTGCAAACGAGGAAGGACAACTCACTTCCATTTCTGACACAGCTCCCTCCGGCCCGCTGCTTTAGGGCCAGATTCTGCTCGTGGTTAGCACCGATGTAAATGCCCAACCGGATGCAATTATACTCCGGTTTGACATCGCAGTGCAGAACGTAGCCCTTCGATTTAGCAAGCTATATTGCAAAGCTAGTGGGGCTGGGGGTTTTTTTGCACCTCAGTACAAACCACTACAACCCTCCATGGTGCCCTGGTCCTGTAAACTGCAGTGTAGAATCAGATCACATCGAAATGGCACGGATATTGGAAAAACTACGGCGATTCTTGCTTCTAAACCCGACCAGACAGCTTTGCGCCGCAGCCCTACGCTTGGCGCAGGCTCCTCGGTGCACACAGCCAATGATCAATCTGACGCCTTTCCCAGGGTTTAGTTGCCAGCCAACTCTGGCCTGCTGAAATTCACACCGAAGAGAAAACCCTTGGACCTACTGCCGCCTTCTCTTTCAGAGAACATAGTGCCCTTTTAGCGAGAGAAAAGTACCGGACAAGGCTGAAACGGATTAGCTACAAGGGCTGCACTTCACATTTCCATTTCTCATTTAGAATAGTTTTGTTCAACGCTGTCTCCTTATAGGATAGTGTAGAACCATAACGATGACTGTAATAAGCAATAATTATTCGATGGTCTTTTGTGGAAACATCCCAGCCACCTTTGCAAAGTAAAACTTAGTGGGGGGAAATAAAGGAAAACAAATAGTAAATTAATAGCTAGAGGAGCCATCCTCACTCACACTTCTCGCTCCAAGTTTTGGCCAGCAGCTGAAGGCCTACCTAAATCTGCCGAAGAAACGGGTCAACACTTTCCGATTTCCCTTCATAAAGTGCCCCATTCCGCTATTTCCAGTGCAGACCCAACAGCGGTTTATTGGACTATGCTCCAAGTGACTGGAAGCGCTCCAGCGTCTGATTTGACAGTCAGGGCCCAGCAGGTTTGTGGAGCTTCGCCGGGCACAGGCGCGTAGCTCCAGGGGTCCAGTTTTAGAGGGACGTGTGGCTCACCCAGTTCATATGACCCACCAACCCAGGGATCGCGCGGCTCAGTTTGGAAGGAGGCAGAGCTGAGCGAAAGGAAGGTCAGAGCGGACCGAAAAGTACACACGGGCATGTATGTATGCGCCGGAGTCGACCCTGGGCCTTTAAGCAAGACGTGAATTCTGGGCAGGGGTTTGTGTGTGACACACAGAGAGCTGGGCTGGAGGACACAGCTGGGACGACCAGCCCATTTGCTCATCGGTCGATGACGATGCATTTGTACTGATTTGGGGTGCGATGCTGATTTCAGAGACACCTGCCCTAATGTGCGGTAACTCCCCTGAAATCCGCGCAACCCACACCAGCCCCTGGCCCTTTACACGATAAACACCCCGTGAGGCCTGCACCGAAACGCAATTGGAGCGAAAACCTGGATTTGTGCTGGAAATGGCCCAATTTGATTATCATACACATTGTAAGGAGAGTGATCACTTTAGATAAGCTATTGCCAGCAGGAGAGTGGGGTGGGGGGAGGTATTTTTTCATGCTGTGTGTGTATAAAAAGATCTTCTACACTTTCCACAGGATGCATCAGATGAAGTGAGCTGTAGCTCACGAAAGCTTATGCTCAAATAAATTGGTTAATCTCTAAGGTGCCACAAGTCCTCCTTTTCTTTTTGTAATTGGAGCGGTTCTCAGTTGCCGTTAGAGGATTTATGCAAGAGCTAGGCCGCTTTTCAGCTTACAAAATCCGCAGCAACGCTGCTGCTGGACAAGAGACGCCCCCGTCTTCCTTCCAGGGAAATAGCTGTTGGAAGCCGGGGTGCACCTGTCCTCGGTACCCCAGCCTACCACCCCGCCCCTCCCCACCTCCCCAGCCCATCTCAGTTACTGCTGGCTGCTCGGCCTTGCAGGGAGCGGGTAGCGCTGCCGGCACAGGGCCTGGTGGTGGTACAGGGACGACTGTCGGGTTTCACTGCGGACACAGAGAGATGGGGCGGTTTGTACTGTCGCTTAATTTGGACTCAGCCAAAGCCTGCCAGCCTGGCGGAGGCAGAGCTCCCGGTGAAGTCGGGAGACACCGCTGCAGGGTCTTAATTAATTCCAATTGCTTGGCTCGGATCAGGATTTTCCCGCCCTTTCCCTCTGCTGCCCTGGGCTTGGCGGTGGGACCTTGCAACGCGCGTTGCTCCTAGACCTTTGGGGCCTTCGCCCTGGCCGGGGAGCTCAGGAGGGGGGCGCCCCTCCCTGACTTCACTACCTCGGGTTGCAGCCCTCTGACCGGCTGCCCCTTCTCCTCCACTGGGAGCTGCCGCCCGGGATCAGCTTTGCGCTGTCCCTGACTCCGTGTGGCCGGGCTGGGCGAGTCCAGAGGACGGTTCCGCTGGAGGAGCGAGAGAGCGGGCCGAGCCAGCTCGGTGCGCCCTGCAAATGCGGGCAGATTGGTGGGGCAGCCAGGCCCGGCCCCGCCTTCCCTGCCAGGGGGGCTGGGACCGGCCACGGCCTTCAGCTCCCTGCAGCCCAGGAGCTGGGCGCTAAGGCAGGGGCGGGCCTGGAGGCCAGGCTGGCTCTGCCTTGGGAGCACCCGGGGATGCTGCAAACCAGCCACGTGGCGAGCTCTCCTGGGGCTGGGCAGGGCCCCCGACGGCTACCTGGGCGCACGGGCAGGGGTCCCCCCTCAGCTGCCGCTGGCAGGGGCATAAGGGGCGAAGGGGGGCACGAACGGGCAGGCCAGGCCGGATACGGCACTAGCCAGTCTCCTGGGAAATGCCAGCCGGGCAAGGGAATGACCGGGGCCTGCAGCCCCGAGGGAGCTCAGCTTGCTCCCGATCCGCCGCGCGGGCCCACTCTGTGCCCGCCGAGTTCCCGCAGGTGGCTGCTTGTGCCACCCTTGGGGCGCGTTCAGTCTATGCAGGGCTCGGCTTGGGGACCCCTGGCCGCCTTGGAGCGCTAATAGGGCGGAGGGGGACCAGCTGGGGCGCCCCTTTCCCGGTGTCCGCAGCAGGGCGGGTTTAGCTCCGCTGCCTAACTCGGGGTAAAGCTACACGTGCCTTGTCTTTGGTCCGATCGCGAGTCAGGTTACCCCCTTCCCCAGTGAAGAAGCGGCCTTAGTCCCCTGGGAGAAAACCTTTGGGTCCCAGCGCCTTTCGTTCCCCCTGCGCCCGGGAGCCTTTGCAGCGAGGCCGCGCGGGCTCAGCTCTGTTCCCAGTGTAATTCCTGGGCTACTCAGAGATGGGTGACAATGACCCCATCCATCCTCCTGCCCTGCCTCTGCAGGAGACTCGGGTCCCGGAAGGTTGCTCTGGGGGAAGGAGGAGAGTCAGCCGGAGTTTGGCGGAGTGGGTTTAGTCAGGCACCGAGGATCGGGCTCTGCAGCCTTGGGGCGGGATGGCTTTCCGTGGTGGGCTCCCCGAGCTCCGGGGCTGATGGGCTGCAGCTTTACCACACTCACGCCTTCCCCCACGTGGGCTGAGGGGCTTCCTCTCTCGCAGCCCTGATCTGGACAGACAGAGGGGCCCGATCCTGCTCCCAGTGTAGCCAGTGGCAAAATTCCTAGTGCCTTCAATGGGAGCAGGATCGGGCCCAGGGAGCAGGATCCCCAGGATCGAGGATTTCTTAGTTGCACCTGTGGCCACCTGAAACCCGTTTGCCCTCTCCCGGCCCGCCCTGCCAGCAACCCCCTTTAATGCGTTTAATACAATGGGTCTTTGCACGAAAATCCAAACCCGGGGAATCCGTTTAAAGTAACCACAGACTTTGTCGCTTATCTACGCAGCCTTGGCACCCCGAAAGCGAGATGTTAGGAAAACGTGGCATAAATCGTACGTGCGGTTGGATGTGAGCAGCTGTTAGTTGGAAAATATTTAATCGGGGGAGACCCTGGGCGAAGCGATTGGGCAATATTTAAGGAACAAACTAAGTAAAGCCGTGTCTGTCTATAAACTGCACCCCGAACTTGTTCAAAAGTGGATTTTCTAGAGAATCCACGGGTTCCTATTGAAGGTGTTGTAGGAAGCGACTGCTTAAAACCAATGATCCATCTACATCGGCGAACGAAACACCTCGAGCTGGTTGAATACCGTTTTTAAAAAGCCCTTTAAAACGATCATTTTCCTTCTTAGAAAAGTTGGGGGACACGAGCCAGCCCCGGATGGGCTGTTACCGCCTTGACTCGGCCGAGAGCTGGGGTCCAAGCCGGAAGAAGACCTTAAAAAGCGCCCTGAAATCACTGGGAAGCTTGTGCTTTCGGAGGATTAGGCCCTATTGAAAGGGAAACCCAAGGAGAAGTTGCAAGCAGGTAGCGAAGGCTGACCTGTTAGCAGTTCTGGCAGACGGATTTATCGGGCCACGTCCAGGGGCCGGAGCACTGATTTTAAAGGAGATGCGCCCCTGAAATCAACTGGGATTTTAATTCAACCCCCACGGCCGGCTAGGCTCCCACGGCTTTCCCCCCTGTCCCAGAGAGAGAAATCCCTCCCGCAGAGCTCCAGGGGCTCTTTGACTGGAAGGGGAAAATTCACCGGACCTGTTAGCAAAGAGATCCACGAAGCTGCAAGGAACGGCTTGGTCCCAGCCAGCGGCCCCAAGCAAGCCAAGCCCAGACTCAGAAAGAGCCCGATCCTGGAGTCCTGCCCGAGGCGAGCCTTCCGGGGGCTGGCAGAGGGGCTCGGAGTGAGAACCAAGCCCAGCGGAGACACAAGCGGAAGACAGGCCGGGCGACCCACTGAAATACAAGCCCCCTGGCCCGTGCTTATTATGCTTGGGGCAGTTTGGTGAGACGGGTCTCAGTAGTCGTGGGCACTGGACGGAAACCATTGGTAGCAGGGAAAAGCAAGGCAAACGCTACCCGATCGGGGCGGATTCCACCTCATCTGTGAGCTTTTGTTTTAAAATACATATTACTAGCCAAACGCACGTCAACACACATTTGGGGCTGACAGCCTTCCGCTCGGGTCACTGCACTCTGACAATCCTCGAAACCCAGGTCATGACACAGGGTCCCACCATGAGGGGTTTCCCTCCCCTGGCTCCCCCCGCGGTTACACAGGGACTGAGCATCCACGCGGAGAGAGAGGCTTTAATCCGGTTTCAAACAGCTCGAAAGGAGTCAATTCCCGGCCATGGAGCTCGGCCTGTCCGCTTGCCTCGCTTCCTCCGGGCACTAGTTTACAGGAGTGGTGACTCTCAGGGGACAGTCATAAACACAGCCGCGGTCCGTCCACAGGGGACCCCTTGCTGTCTGGTGCAATCCAGACGAGCATCCCCTTTTCTAGCAAACCAGGCTCGATCCCTGTGCAAAGACTGAGACTGGCTGCAAACCGTGCCGCTGAATTGTCCGTGCCCGACTTGGATTCCGTCCTGTTGCTCGCCCCAGTCTGTTTGCCACCTCGCTGTCTGTTTATTGGAGCGACTTGCGGCAGAAGCGCCTGCAAAATACAGTTTTTCAAAGGGCAAGGAAACGCTCATAGACGCTTTGGAGGCCCAATCCCCCTCTCCCCCCCACTAAAGTCAAGGGGAGTTTCTGATGACAAAGGAGGGCAGAAATAAGTGAACCGTCCTCAATTCAGGAAAAATCAAGGGGTCTTAACATTTCTGGAACGAAGAAGTAATTAAACATGTAAGCAGAGGAAGTCTTGCCCCTCTGAACCTGTGTGGTGAATACTCTACACCCGTACACATGCTGGGTAAACATGATATGCTGCCTTCTAAAGCCAGGTTCTTGATGTGGATGTTATATTGCCCAGGGCTTTAGCTCTGCACAAATAGCTGGTCTAGGGAAATCAGTGAGGGGAATCTATAACCAATGGCTATTTTCAAAATAAACAGACTAGTGCTTACTTCATATAGAAAGCAGGATTGTCTTACATACAGTTTATCTCCTGCCTAGAAAAACCCTCCTGTTCCAAAACCTCCAGGCAAAGAATGACTGTATAGCTCTCACCACCCTGCTCTTTTAAAAGACAGTCTTTGATTTGAGGCCCCTAGCTGCTGCAGCTCACCCAGTATTGGAAATATTTGTCATTCAGCTAGGAAACACACACACACAGGCTAAAGTGTGACATTTGCTAGGCTAGAATCTATTTGCAAGCAAGTTCAAGATTAATCCAGAGTTTCAGCTCATAATACAAAATAAAATAATTAAAACCCTACTGACAGTCCCCAAAGAACAGCTCTTATGATGAGAATTACTTAACAAAATACCCCAGGATCTGGGGTTACAGAAGAATGAAAGAGGCACAAGAAGTTCAGCTGAGATTAGCCATTGTTAAAAGGACATTGGATGATATTTTAATTAATTAATTTTATTATAGAAAAGAAATATGGCTGATATTGGGGAAAATCATTAAAATACGCCCTCCTTTACTCAGAGAAAAGCTTTTGTAATTATTTCCCAACTACCTTGAAACAGAGACAGGTATAAATAGGGGAAGCCATACCAGGGAGCAGAGAGGCAGAGACAGACAGGGTAGGGAGCAGAAGCAGAGGCAAATAGGGGCTGACAGGCCAGGGAGAAGATTGTTCCCTCTTTTATTTCCACACCACTTCACTTGGCTGCAGTCTGCAATTTTTAGCTAGCTCATGTCCACACACTGAAGTCCCAGCAAATATTTCATAGGCAGGCCACAGCCACCTAGCACGTATTGTTTTCTCACCTTGCTCGTCTTTGTTTTTCTACAGGCAAGAAGGAGTTAATTTGATTTTTTAAAACAGATTTCACACTGTGTGTGGGTCAGCCAAAAAGGAGAGGAAATGGAGAACAGCAAAATGATTAATTCTACCTGCTTTTCCCATGAGTGATCACCTGCTTTCGGGGTCATGAATAGCAGGTAGCTCTCTCAGTCTCCAGCTCTGAGAGGCTCATTTGTTTGGTGACAGCTGAGTGACAAGACCTGAAACCCGAGCTCTCAACTTTGCCTGATGTGTGGATAAAACCCTGGATGTTCCCTCAAACATTTCAGGAAATGAAAGTTGTAATGTGATCCCTTTTGCGCCCACATCTCCCCCAGCAAACACAAAAGCTCAAAGGAACCTTCTCAGATTAAATTCAGCCTGGAGATGATGGAAGGAAAATGGAGAGCAGGCTGAGAAAGCTGGAGCTGGCAGGCTTTTCTTCAGCACTTATTGGAAATGTCTGCCCAAGCAGGGATTTAGAAAGGTCACCCATTTCACAAGTGCTTCTTCCTCCTGCAGAAGCATACCTTGCTGCCTGGATTAAAATGGCAACCTCTCTTCCAACTATACTAGCAAAGGTTTTGCGGGGTTGCATGTTCAGAGCCGTGAGCATGAAACTCAGTATATGAAAACAAACCCAAAACCCACCACCCACATTTCATTTACTGGGTCATGGTAATCATGGGTCAGGGCATCATTCATATTCTAAACCACACCACTAAATTTTAATCCTACTTAGCACCGAATGTGTTCAGAAAATGTTGCCATTATTAACTAACAAATCCTCAGGAAAGCTCTGTGAGGTAGGAAGGTATTAGTATCTCACTTAGCATAAGGCCAGAATTTTCAAACCTGGCTACCTAAATTCGTATTTCGGCACCTACTTAAAAACAGGATGTTCAGAAGTGCTGAGCATTGACGGCAATGGCGGACACACGGGCGCTACACCTTGGAAAATCAGGCCTTTTTATTTAGGTGTCTGCATATGGATTTAGGAGCCTAATTTTAGCCCCCCAAGTTTCAGAATGTTGGCCTTATTGACTTGCTCAAGATCACACAGGAAGTGAGTGCCAGAGCCAGGATTAGAACCCTCCTAACTTCCTCCCTTGGGTTTAATTCACTAGATCATGATCCCTTTAAAGAGACATTCAGGGGTTGCTTGGAGCATTGTCCATTTAAAAAATAAGTTATTTTATACTTAAGACTGTGGGTCACTGCACACCAACACAGAAAACACTGCACAAACACCGATGAAACCTCTTTACTGCACAGGTCTTAGGTCCTTATTCTCTATGGCATACTCCAGCTTTATGACAGTGTTACTGCACCCAATGGGAGCAAGATTAGCAGTGCAACTCCACTGGACTTGCTACCTAGGCTCTCTTTACCTATAATGCATCGACAGCTTTGTATCTGAAGACTGACTTGCATGGGATAATTCTGCCTCAGACTCATACCTTGTGCCTCTGGTTTTGCTTGTTATGTAGACATGTCTATCTGAAAGCAGCATTCTCACACATCTTCCCAAATTTTGCCATCTCGCACAATTCACTTTGAATCTGCATATTGTGCGCAGTCACATGGATACCAATAGGAATAGCACAGACACATCCATGGCAGGATATGGCCACCCTATGAGCAGAAGTAAATCTCAGAGGGCCAGGTTATGATACCCTCACTTGGGTTGAACCCAAAGGGATTTCTTATAGAGCACAGTGGCAAAATCTGGCCCTAAAAGCAGCTTGGTTTGATCCAGAATGAGAAAAATAGCTGACGTGCTGATATTCATGTGCTACCTTTGTTCCTAGCTGGAGCGGAACACACTTTTAGGTGTAAAGAGAGGGAAGACTTGTGGCACCTTAGAGACTAACAAATTTTGTTAGTCTCTAAGGTGCTACAAGTCCTCCTTTTCCTTTTGCAGATGCAGACTAACACAGCTGCTACTCTGAAACTTTTAGGTATGGAAGTCATAGCTAACCTTTGATGGAATAACAAGTGTTTTAGTCTCCTGACTAGCTAGGCATGATCTGTCACTTTACCAATCTTTGCCCTTACTGGATACATTTTTGGTTTGGATTTAATGATGCAACAAGGTTAAAACCCATCCATGCCTCTGGCCATGTTTATTTTTCTTGCTGTCAAACCTGTAATGATGCTGTATTCCAATGATTATCCAGAAGTGTCAGAACCCTCCCTCTTTTACCCTAGAATCAGTCATTCACTGTTCCCCCAAATTTAGATTGAGATTGAAGTCTCCCTGAAGTATATAATCCCAATAGTAATTTTCAAGTTAAAGATACACATTTAGATTCATTATACTGTCTTGTTTTCACTTCCTGAAAAATTCACCTTAGGGATAAGAGATTCTTGTCAATTTCTGTGTTAGTTCTTTATTTAAAATGCACCCACTCAGTACACCAGGTTTGTCATTTACGTCATCTAAATCAAAGCTTTCCATGCATGGTCTCAGGCCAATGGTGATTTTGGTGGAAAATGTAAAGAAAATCCCCTTAACATATTCTGAGTCATGCAAGACTGGGGAAAAAACACACTTTTTCATCTTAAGAAAAATTTATCTTTATAAAAAATTTTGCTCACTAATAAAAATTCACTTTTCACCAGTAGGTATCAAAGTGCTTTACAATGTAGCATTATCCCCATTTTACAGATGGGAAAACCAAGACACAGAGATGAAGGCATCTTCCCCATATCATACATGCTTCAGGGAGGTCTGGGTAGGGGACAGACTCCAGCACATCAATCAAGAAAGAAGTCCCAGAGCTTACCAAAAAGGCTGCCCACTGGCTCCAGTTCATTTCAGTTAACAAATATGATACCGTCCTCCTGGATCAGATGAGGCACCTCCTACATTGCTGTTTTACAGAGGCAGGGTGAATGAAAACATGGAACAAGAGCCAATATCTTGGCTATACTGTCTTTGGCAGCGATTGACAATGCCAATGAGACTTCAGTTCCTGTGCTTGTTGGTTCCCCCCTGCACCAACAGAGCAGAAATAAAAGATTGTGTGCTTGGCCAAAGCTGGGAGCACAGTGTTATATTTTCCATCTGAAATGAAGTGAAACTGAAGCTGAAATGAACGGCGGTCTTCACTTCCTTGACTTTCAGCAGATTTTATGGTGCATGTAAATTGGAATTATGTTGTCATTTAAATTGCCAAAACTTTTAAGATTGAAAAACATAACACTACTTCCCCCAAAATATAAAATGGCTGTTATCTGAGCCTCGATCCTGCAAGAACCTCTGCATGCAGAAAGGCCACTGGAGTTGATTTTTTATCAGGACTTTCCTAGGGCTCCAAGATATGCATTATAGTAAGAGACTTAAAAAGCTCAATCTGTTTCTAGGAACAAAGACTGCAGGCCAGGCTTAGAGGAGAGGGGACTCCATTCTGAGAAGCAGTGACTCTGAAAAGGACTTGGGGGACATGATGGATAATCAGCTGAACATGAGCTAACAGTGCGACGCTGTGGCCAAAAGCGCGAATGCGATACTTGATGTATCACCAGGGGAATCTTGAGTAGGAGCAGAGAGAGCAAAAAGAACAGGAGTACTTGTGGCACTAACAAACTTATCTGAGCATAAGCTTTTGTGGGCTAAAACCCACTTCATCGGATGTATACAGTGGAAAATACAGTAGGAAGATATATATACACACACAGAGAACATGAAAAAATGGGTGTTGCCATACACACTATAACGAGAGTGATCAATTAAGGTAAGCTATTATCAGCAGGAGAAAAAAAACCTTTTGTAGTGATAATCAGGAGGCCCATTTCCAACAGTTGACAAGAAGGTGTGAGTAACAGTAGGGGAGGAAAATAAGCATGGGGAAATAGTTTTACTTTGTGTAATGACCCATCCACTCCCAGTCTTTATTCAAGCCTAAGTTAATGGTGTCCAGTTTGCAAATTAATTCCAATTCAGCAGTCTCTCATTGGAGTCTGTTTTTGAAGTTTTTTTGTTGTAATATTGCGACTTTTAGGTCTGTAATCGAGTGACCAGGGAGACTGAAGTGTTCTCTGACTGGTTTTTAAGTATTATAATTCTTGACATCTGATTTGTGTCCATTTATTCTTTTACGTAGCGACTGTCCGGTTTGGCCAATGTACATGGCAAAGGGGCATTGCTGGCACATGATGGCATATATCACATTGGTAGATGTACAGGTGAACCAGCCTCTGATAGTGTGGCTGATGTGATTAGGTCCTATGATGGTGTCCCCTGAATGGATATGTGGACAGAGTTGGCAATGGGCTTTGTTGCAAGGATAGGTTCCTGGGTTAGTGTTTTTGTTGTGTGGTGTGTGGTTGCTGGTGAGTATTTGCTTCAGGTTGGGAGGCTGTCTGTAAGCAAGGACTGGCCTGTCTCCCAAGGTCTGTGAGAGTGAGGGATTGTCCTTCAGGATAGGTTGTAGATCCTTGATGATGCGTTGGAGAGGTTTTAGTTGGGGGCTGAAGGTGACGGCTAGTGGCGTTCTGTTACTTTCTTTGTTGGGCCTGTCCTGTAGTAGGTGACTTCTGGCTCTGTCAATCTGTTTCTTCACTTCAGCGGGTGGTATTGTAGTTGTAAGAAAGCTTGATAGAGATCTTGTAGGTATTTGTCTGAGGGGTTGGAACAAATTCGGTTGTATTGTAGAGCTTGACTGTAGACTATGGATCATGTGGTGTGGTCTGGATGAAATCTGGAGGCATGTAGATAAGCATAGCGTGCAGTAGGTTTCCGGTATAGGGTGGTGTTTACGTGACCATCGCTTATTAACACTGTAGTGTCCAGGAAGTGGATCCCTTGTGTGCACTGGTCCAGGCTGAGGTTGATGGTGGGATGGAAATTGTTGAAATCATGGTGGAATTCCTCAAGGACTTCTTTTCCATGGGTCCAGATGATGAAGATGTCATCAATGTAGCACAAATGGAGTAGGGGCGTTAGGGGATGAGAGCTGAGGCAGCGTCGTTCTAAGTCAGCCATAAAAATGTTGGCATACTGTGGGGCCACGCGGGTACCCATAGCAGTGCCGTTGACTGTATAGAGAGGTTATTTTACCTTTGTATTTGGCTCTGGTGCAACTGCTACTGGAATACCGTGTCCAGTTCTGGTGTCCACAACTCCTGAAGGCTGTTGATAAGTTGGAGAGTGTTCAGAAAAGAGCCATGAGAGTGATTAAAGGATTGGAAAACAGGCTTTATAGGGATAGTGTCAAGGAGCTCAAGCTAGTTAGCTTAACAAAGAGAAGGTTAAGGGGTGATTTGATCATCGTCTATAAGTACCTACATGGGGAACAGTGACTTGATAATAGAAGGCTCTTCAATCAGTAAGACAAAGATATCCCAAGATCCAATGGCTGGAAGTCAAAGCTAGACAAATTCAGACTAGAAATAAGGGGCACGTTTTTAACAGTGAGGTAATTAAGAGCTGGACCAATTTAACAAGGGTTGTGGTGGATTCTCCATCACTGGAACATTTTGAATCAAGCCTGGATGTTTTTCTAAATTATAAGCTCTAGCTCAAACAGGAATTAATTCAGGAAAGTCCTATGGCTCGTGTTTGTTATAAGGCAGTCAGACTAAATGATCACAATGGTATCTTCTGGCTTTACACTCTATGAATCTATTAATCTATTTAGTTTATCCAAGAGAGGGTTAAGAGAGAACTTGGTCATGATCTACAGGTACCTACATGGGGAAAGGGATTTCTGATCATAGAGGTCTCTTTAATCTAGCAGAAAAAAAAGCACAAGGGCCAATGGTCAAATGAAAGATTCAGTGGTCCAAAGATCTAATGGAAGCTGAAGATTCAGACTAGAAATAACACATACATTTTTAAGTGAGAGTAATTAACCACTGGAGCAATTTACCTAGGGACATGATGAATTCTCCATCAATTAAAGTCTTTAAGTCAAGATTGGATGTCTTTCTAAAATATATGCTATAGCTCAAACAGAAGTTATGGGCTTGAATCAGTGATTACTTGGTGAAATTCTATGGCCTATGACATGCAGGAGGTCAGACTACTAGATGATCATAAAGCCCCTTCTGGTCTTACAACAATGAATTTGTGAATATAGAGTACCAATGTGAGGTGCTGATTGTCCTTATCTCCCATTCATTTCAATGGGAGATGAGGGTGCGCCATATCTCCCAAGACAGGACCCCTAGATAATAGAACTGTAGTGGGGCAATTGCCCCACTCCTGGAGAAAAGAGTTAAAAGCAGCCCACGAGAGGGCTGCTGCTGGGAAAAAAGCTGATTGGCCAAGCAGCCTCAGCTGTGGCCACACCCCAATCAGGGCCCAGCTGGCTCTTATAAGAGGGCAGTGAGCCAGATGCTCAGGCAGTCTCCTTCTAGCTGAGGTGTGGATGGACCTGGCTGTCTGGGAAGCTTAAGGATACTGGAGTAAAGCAGGGCTGGGAAAAGGCCAGAGGAGCTGGGGAGCTCCAGGCCAGCAACTCCCCAGGCTGCAGGGCCTTGTTCAAGGCCCCTGGAGGTACTGGGTTGCAGGGGAAGGTGACAGGTCAAAACCTCCCTTGCCTATGATGACTGGCTTGTACCGACTGCAGTTGGCCCAAGTGAAAGGGGGCTAGATGGTGACTGGCAGTAGCCCATAGGCTGAGACAAGGTGGGGATAGTGGGTGGTGGTTCCCTGGGGGAGGGGAGACCCAGATCTGTGGGGTATTGCCTGCCAGGGGGCAGCACTCTGGCATGAAAGGGGCACCAGAGTCCTGGATGGACTCAGGGCCCAGCGGCAAGTGAGACACCGGCCTGCAGAGGGTGCTCTGGAGGCTGGAAACGCTAATTCCCTGGACAACCAGCGGGAGGTGCCGCAGGGGTGAGTCCTGCCTCGCTATAGGCACCATTGGTAGAAGTAAGTACTATGGCCAGGGCTGGCCCACAACATTTTGGCACCTGAGGCAGGGAGCTCAAATGACGCCCCTTGCTTGGGCCAAAACTTTGAAAGGTCTCAGTTCTGCCTTCTTGGTACTGCTCTGCTACCTATCCCAATAAAGGAGAACTAACAACTTTAAATGCCTTGTTCTGTAGCTCACAGAAGCTTATGCTCAAATAAATTTGTTAGTCTCTAAGGTGCCACAAGTACTCCTTTTCTTTTTACTTATCTTTCAAACGCCTGAACAGCAAATGTAACTTTTCTTGTCTGCATAGTAAAAACTGGCATTTTTATCTGTTTGAATAATCAAGGTGGTGCTTTCTGTGCCTTCTTGGTTGCAAAGATTTGAACTGCTTCCTGAAGGTCCACAGTCTGGGCCAGCTCATGCTCTGTTGAGATGGTTGCAAGGCTGACCAGCTTCTCCTGTGTCATTGTGGAGTGTAGATGTGTTTTTATTAACTTCAGCTTGGAGAAGCTGCGTTTTCTACTGGCAACTGCTATAGGAAGTGTTAGAAGTATGCGCAGAGCAACAAAAGCATTTGGAAAGAGGGTGGTCATCTTATTTGTGCACATATATTCCAGAACAGCCTTTGGAGTTGAAATGTATCTTGAAAAGGCTTTCAGTTCATCACCTAAATCACTCGCATCAATATCGTTCATGTCATCATGTGTCAGCACTGTCTCTAGTGCCCTGCATTGCTGGTGTAGGTCTTCTTCAGGTATAGTGAGGAGTTTTGGAATATCATACAACATCCCAAATATACTGCTGTGTTCCTTGAGCTGCATGAAATGTTCTTCAGTTGACTGTATTGCACAATCTAGCACCTGGTTAAAGAATTCAACTTTGAATTGTTTGGGGTCTCTTATGGGATTATCCCATGCCTCGTAATCAAAATGTCTTCTTCTTCGGTGACTCTTATATTCTTGAATGGGTGGGAAAATAGCTTCAGTGTGAAGTTCCTCTGCCAACTTCTGTGCACTCTTCAGAACGTTTTGAAATCCCTCATCTGACCCGTAAGACTGTAGGTATGACTTTGCTTTGTCCAGTTGTTCCATTGCTCCAGATATATCAAGGTCAACACCTTGGAGTCTCTTGCTTACTTATTTATTTCAAACAGTACGTTATGCCACAACACTAAGCCACACAGAAATTTGAAGTTATGTTTGTTTCTGGTGATTCAATTTCCCTCTGCCACTGTTCTCCCACGAACAGTTCCTGTCATAGATGATGCCATAGTTGTCATTATGGAGGATAATGCTATCTTTCCAATTTGGTGTTTGATAGGCTTTATCGCCTCTGCTCGACTTTCCCATCGTGTGGCACTCAGTGGTTTCTGTGTCAGAGGATGTTCCCAGATGTTGCTTCAAAATCTGCCATTGAGTTGATGCAGAGAAAAATACATAGATGCTTTGAATTACCTTAAAAAATTCAGCAGCCTCACTCGAAGCTGATGCTGCATCACTGACCACCAAGTTCAATGAATGAGAACTGCATGGGACAAAGGAATCTCAAGGGTTTAACTCTCAGATCCGTGTCTGCACTCCTCTGTTCTTTCCTCTCATGTTGGCACCATTATCGTAGCCCTGACCTCTCATGTCAGGTATCACAATTCCCGTATCTTCCAGCTTTTTAAGAAGCACATCTGTCATAGCAGCTCCTGTGGTATCATAAATGTCAATACATTCTAGAAAATGCTCTGACAGTCACCTGCAGGGACATTTTCACTGGGTTCTGTTGTTGTTACAAAATGCACCATTAAAGTCATTTGTTCCGTATGGCTGATGTCAGGTGTGCAGTCCAGAATAACAGAGTAATATCTTGCTGACTTCAGATCTGCCACAATCTTCTGTTTGACTTTTGTTGCCAGTAACTGTATGATCTCATTTTGAATTGTTTTTCCAAGATAGTGGTGTGTGTACATTTCTTGGGTGTTGACTCATCTTAGATGAGTACAGCATCAAACTCAGCCATCAGCTCCACAATTTTAAGGAAGTTTCCATTGTTTGGCACATACAGCTGATCTGAAGTGTCAAGCAGTGCTAGGTTTTGGGTAGCAAGCATTCTCACAATGGCAATGAGCCTTTTCAGAACATTTTGCCAGTAAAGAGACTCTGATGCAATCTTCTCTTGATGCTGATCATCTATGGTGGCCTTTAACCTTAGTCTCATCTCAAGCTCTTTCCACTTATGGAATGCTCTCTGGTGATTTGCTGCCTTCTCATGGCATGCCAGATTTCTAGCCAGATTTTTCCAGTCCTTTGTTTTTGTAGAACCCAATGTTGCTTGAACACTAGACTGGAAGAGTTTGCAACAAAAACAGCATGCAGCATTCTGGGTTTTTGAGTACATAAGCCATAGCCTCTCCACTTTGTCACCATTGGGGATTTCACGCCAGTAATGTGTTGGATGGAAACTTCTGTTTTCATTGTCTTTGGGGAACATGAAGTTTTTACTTGCTGTGGCCCATGCAGTACAAGGAAGTCCCTCAGGCTACTGCTCAAGTGGGTCCACAGTCCTGGATCATCTAGACTTAAGGAACTAAACTCAGCAAGAGCTGTTTCTTGTACCTCCACCACACTCTTCTCTGATCTACCCTTTTCTTCAGGAATGTGCATGGTTACATCCATTTGAGATGGAGATATTGATGCTGCAGTAGCTGCCAGGTCACCTGCACTCTGGCTAACTGGAAGATCAGGCATCTCACCAGTCACATCTTCACTGAGGCCAGAAGGCTCACCGTGAACATTTGTGTCTATGTATCTCAGGAGATCTCCTTCCTTAGACAGAAAAGCTTCCTTTGCTTTCTTTCTTTTTTCTGAATGCTGCTCCAGAGGGGCATTTTCTTCTTTCACTCATGACTGTTGTTCTGTGCCAGCTATAGTGGCTCTCAACACTCAGTTATAGGGGACAAATAAGCAGGGCCTGAGTGAGGGAAGCAGGGCCTGAGTGAGGGAAGATATCAGCGTCTTAAGGGCCTAACTGGCTCCTACTACTTCAGTTGACTGCTTGTTCTCCTCAAGTGGGTTCAGGGAAACAGCAGGAAACAGGAAGCTCCCTGAGAAGCTGGGGTTAATCAGTCCAGGCTCCTGGGGGTGCTAGAGAGGTACATAAGAGGCTCCTCTCTCTCCCTGCAGCTCCTGTTGCTTTCTGTTATTCCCTCTCACCTTTTCTCCTGCCTGCCTGTTATGTCTCTTGTGCCCTCCTTCCTCCAGCACAGCACTCCACCATCTCTGTGCATCTAGAGCAGAGAGAATATATATGCACCAGCAGCAGACACAATTTTCTACACTCTGGGTCTTAGTGGTGCCCCCGCCACAGTCTGGCACCTGAGGTGGCCGCCTCAGTTCGCCTCTTGGTAATGCCAGCCCTGACTATGGCTTAGCAAAGCAATTCAGCGTGTACCCAACTCTGAGGACATGCTCAAGTCCTACTAGAATCAGTGGGACTTAGAAACGTGCTCAAAGTTAAAAAGGAGTTTGCATGCTTCGCAGAAGTGGGGCCTTTGCCTGGAAGCAAGTGTTTTCAGGACTGGGCCATTAGGCTGATCCAAAGCACAGTGAAGTCAACACGCCCACAGATGGTAAACATGAGGAGCATCAGCAAATGCCTTAATCTGAAAGCGCTGAATATTATTAATAACAATGAGCGTATGAAACTAACATTAACAATTGCTGTAACTAGCCAAAGGCAATGTCTTCATTTCTGCAATTACTGTTAGTTCCTCTCATCTTAACGGATGGGGGAAGGATGCAGTTTATACAGTAACCAAAGGGCACTAAAATGATATAACAATGTGACCAAACGCTGAAGAGATCAAACACACTAGGGCAGCTGTGACTGTCTGACCCTCCAACAGTGCAGTATGCCAAGGCATCAGCAGATACCACACTAGCATGTATAACACAACCAGCTGGGAGTGGTGTGCTCAGCACTATTATTAGTGACTGTCTATCATGCATTCCTCCTAACTTGAACTTGTGCTTCTGTTAAGGATTTTTTTTTTTTTTAGTGACCTTTTATTAGGGGAAATATCTAGACTCACAGGCTGGGACTCTGTTGTGCCCTCACTTAAGCCCCAATGCTGCAACATGACACCCATGGGTGACCCATGCCCATGTGGAGCCTCATTGACTGCATGCATCAAAGATCCATAACATATTGCAGGGTTGGGCCCTTGCTCCCTTGCCACCTCACAGAATCCAGCCTTGGGACATGGATGTAAGCAAGGGCTGAATTTGTCCCAGAGGCCAATGAAGGATTCGGGGTGGTATGTGAATGGCAGTATGGCTCTGCAGGGAGATTTGCTGCCATGGAAGAGGTAGGGTCAGAGAGGGGCCCACACAGCTGCCCCAGAATCTGTGTTTTCTCAGCCAGTCTTGGGACATGTGCGTGGTTAGGGTTTTTCCAAATGCCACTTCCAGGGACCAGTAAAACCCATCCATGTGGCCTAGAAGGTGATCTGCTGCCTTGGCTTTTCCGCTTTCACCCATTGTTGTATGGAAGGAAATGATTTAGGCCCTAACCACTAAAGGACTGATCCTGCCACATTGAAGTCAATGGGAGTCTAAAATTTGAAGACCCCCTTAATCTTCTAGGGCCCATTTCTGCAGATGCCCCCAAAGCAAATGGGGAATTAACAATGTTTCAAGATTCATATTTTGAGCAGGTAGCTATTCCACCCTCTCACCCCTTCTCCTGCAGGATAATGTCCCCACAGCAAGGTGCTGGTGGCCTCCAAGGAAACTGTACATTCTGGCTTTGCAACTGGAGAGAGATGGCAGCCAGTTAGAAAGAGGAGCTTGCAGGGGGAAGTGGCCAAAATAGGAGTGCCAAGAGTCAGGAGAATCCTAACCATCCTGGAACACAGAACTTCCCATCATCACACACAAAGAAACAGCAGCAGGATTTGAAGCTCCATTATTAGCAGGAATCTGTGCAAGAGAACTCGCTAACAGCTCAGAGCTGAGGTCATCCATAATTTTAGTGTCCTGCCTAGTGACCTGTGAGGAAGACTCGGTTACTCCAACAAGGAGCAGAAAATTACTGTTAAAACCATCTTCAGACATAGAACATGAAACTGGTTTTAGGAAAAAAAATGAAGTCTTCCAAATACAGGCTCCAGTGATCTGTGCATATGTAACCCTATCCCAAAGGACAATATCTCTGTGTGCAATCTCAGCTGATATGATTGTTTTCAACTGAAAATCAAAACCACAAGGATACCAAATGGCTGAACCAGAGTCATATCGTCCATGTGACAAAGAATGCACGTTCATGTGAAAAACATGATTGCATTATGTTTCCTAGAAATGGCTCTTGGCTGGTTTTAAAATATTTTTTAAGTAACTAACTATACCTACTCTGTGGATAAAGGATTCCAGTCACCTGGGCTATGAATCTGGTACCTTTCACGAGTGCTAAATTCATGAAACATTTTAAAAAGCGAGAGCAACATAAATGCAATGACTGCAAACAGCCCGAATCCAAAAGAGAGATGTTCATATTGAGTGAAATTAATCACCAACCAGAGAATCAGCACTGCCCTAAGAACCGCTGGGTTTAGAACAGATATTAGGGCTGCACAGGTCACAGCACGGGGGTGAAATTCCCTTGTACAGTTTAATTGAAAGTGTTTTCAAACTAGCCCCAAACTCCCTCATTTAGGGCCTTTTTATAATTATATCTGACAGGTGCCATGCAATATCTGAGACGTGCCATGCAAGCCTTGCTCATATGTGTAATCCTTACTCATAAGAGCAGTCACTTGCTTAAAAAGTTCTTACAGTGCTGCTTTTACAGCAGTGCAGCGTACGATTAATGTACATATATTAAATGGGACTGCTCGCCTGAGTAAAGATTATTCACACAGATAAGAGTTTGCAGGATTAGACCCCATGCTTGCAGTTGTGCCATATGCATCATTCCCGTATCCATCTTAGCTCAGAAAGTCCTGGAGGCCCCAATTCATCAGAATACAGAACCACATGCTTCAACTGAAGCATGTGATTACGTGCTTTGCTGAATCAGGTCCTTTGTGCTTTGAAAGTCAGGTAATTCCTTTTCGATTTTCTAAACAAATTCTAGTTATAAAATTGGTTGGGGGGGGGGGGGGAGGAGTGTGGCAGGGAGCTGTGTGGTTGTGTCCCCCCATCCAGGTGAATGCTCATTCAAGGCCTCATATCCCATGCTTTGTGGCAGAACTGGGCAAATGCCACAAAACACTTCCTAGGAGTATTCACACATCAGCGGTGTCCCTGTCCCTTCCACAACTGCTTTTCACGGACATGTCAGCAAGCAAGGTTCATGCACACAAATACTTGTGGAGAGTGCATTCTGAGCTGGTGCACTCAAGTTCTCATGGAGTGCGAAAACTTCCATGTGCTGATATCCACCGGGGAGATGGTAGGTTTGAGATGAGATGGGACTCAGCTTGACACAAGGAGTGGAAAATGCTCCCAACCCCCTTGCCAGGGCCCTGACACAGAGGCAAATAACTGAATCGGAGAATGCTCTGATCACACTTTTCTCATCTAGGTCTGCCCAAGCAAGTGCAATTACTTTGTGTCAATAGCTCTGGGGTTACAGAACGTTAGACCGATGAATGCAATACACTTGGTAAGTTTTATAAAAGTACAGGACGCTGCTGAACGGGACATTAAGAACTTGAAATCTAATCAATTAAAAAAAGTTAAAAGTAGTTTCTGGTACTACACCCACTCCAACACCCCCGTCTACTGTTGCGGTTTTACAATCATATTTCCTGGGTGGATTTTTAAATGTGTTTCTCTCTCTCTCCTGCTGTCATGTGAAAGTCCCACACAAACAACACAGGAAACATTCATTGACAATACAGTGGAAACAACTAAACTGGCTGTCCACACAGTGCTATCAAATGCACAGAGTAAACAGCATGGAAAAAAAACAAAGTTCCCCCAATTTAATCTCTTTCAGTTACAATAAATCTTAGATATCACTTGTAACAATAACAGGAAAAAATTCAAACAGAAAGGTGATTTTCAAACGTGATGTGTCCCTGTAATACAGCAGGGGCACAGAGTTCCCAACACTCCTGGCCATACCTCTGACATGCAGAGGCAGTTAAATCTAACAGGTAGGACTGAGTAAGTGCGCACCTGTGCACACACAAACCCCACAATTACTTTGCATGAATGTGACGAATAAAAAAACTCCTCTGCTGGCAGCCAGTACATCTTGCTACAAGTAGCCTTATTTTCTAGGAATGATGTTTCTGGCAAAGCTTGCGTGGGACAAAAGAAAATGTCTATAATTTTCTAAAATTCCCTAATCCTGCTTATTTGCTCCCTTTCCCTGAGAGAGTCAAAGCCACAGTGGCCTCTTCCAACCCGTCTCCTAATTATAAGAGAGACTCAACCAGTCAGGGAACAGAAACAATATCACATGACCAAACACAGCTCACATTTATGACTACTGAGTATCGAATACTTGCAGCAAACTGGTTTGGACGCAAGCCACAAAGAGTCAAAGGCCCAAACAAATAGTTTGCTGAGCAAATCTGAAAAAAACCCAAAACCTCTCAAGAAAACTGATTTGCTCACAAACACATTCCATAATCCAAAAAAAAGAGAGAGGCTAAATTAGCTGAGAAATTACACGATGGGAATTATTTGCTGAACTCTGGTTTACAATATGCTCTTTCATTGCACTCTTAGCAGGCTCAGCTGGAAATACTGAGGGGCAGAGCCTTGGGCGGTGTAAATCAGCAGAGCTCCACGGAAGTCTTTTTTACTTCAATAGAGCTCCCCTGATTTGCAGCAGCTCAAGTTCTGACCCGACACTGGCATGGTTTGATGTTGCCTCTGGCTACATTCTGTTTCACTGCGTTATCCAGTCTTCCTAGGTTTTCTTCTATTGTCTTTCTGGGCTTTATACATTGGTAAGATGTATGCATTTTTAACCATTTGCAATGCTATCACAGTGATAGACGGGCCCACATGCAGCGCACTTCCTACGCTATCAAGAAAAGTTCTTCCTTACACCCAGATTAGTCTATGCACAATGAATGTATTGACTGTTTAAATCTCATTTGTACACCCAGTTTCTACATGTATTAGGAATAAATTCCAAAGCTTTTCTGCCCAGCAATGCATTATATAATCAATTGAGGCCAGATCCTCAGCTCGTGTAGTTCCATGAGCTTCAATGAAGATATGCTGATTGACACCAGCTGAAGATATGGCCTGCCTAGGTGTGTGAACAAAATCTTACTTGGAAAACTCCTGAGCATTTAGGCCCACTAAGGTCATCTGTATTGTGGAGTTTGAGTGCCATCCGTTGGCTGGATTGGCTTATTACATTGTCATCATTCTGGCTGCTATACAAAATCAAAGTCTTTGGCAAAAGTAAGGGAGAATAAAACTAAAAATGAATATATGGCAAAATAGTGACATGCTTACTCATAATCAATAAAGGTTAATATGAATCTATGGTACATCCTATGTGTAAATGATGCTCCACAGATACAGGGCCTACCCAAATCAAACCCACAGCTGGAGAAAGTCAGGGCCAGGCACCAGAAAGTGTGCCAGTCTACACTTGAGGAGTTTCCTTTGGGCTAGAGGCTTTGGCCCCTTCCTTTCTTCTTTCCCCTGGAACAGGCAGGAGATTTAACTTGATAAACAAAAGAATGTCCCAAGATTCTTGTAAAAAGAAAAGGAGTACTAGTGGCACCTTAGAGACTAACCACTTTATTTGAGCATAAGCTTTCGTGAGCTACAGCTCACTTCATCGCTTGTGGCTCCTAGGAAACCCACAGAGACCAGAACCACCTACGTGGAGCTTCCACACCTGTCTCTGGCCCCCGCACTCCCATCATAGCATGGCTTCTTCAGAAGCTTCGCTCCTTTGCTGTCCCTGACAGCTGGTGCTTCCCACAAGCTCGGCATTATCTTGCTCTACATAATCCCCTTGGAAATGGGGAAATGATGCAGCACAGAGAAACTTCTCCTGCAGCCCCAACCTCTCCCACTGCAGACTCTCCTGACCCTGGAAGCCCAAATCCCATGTGGGGTGTGAAGGTTGAAAAGTTACCACAACCGGAGGATTATCCATATAGTACTACCAGTACTCTTAGCAGAGCCGGGCAGATATTTCCCTCCCCTGCAGAAAATTTCAAGGCAGGCATATGTTTGTTTTTTTGAAAATCTGGAAACTTGAAAAATAAAATATGTTGAGGCTGTGGCTGCTGGCAAGTTTTTAGCCAAAACCAACTAAAACCCATGTTCTTTGTTTGTTTCTGGGCACTCAGTTTTCAAACAAAAAATGCACATTTTCAAGGACAGCAGATACTTTCCGTTCAACTTTTCATTTAGTTGAAACCCCAATTCTCTGCTGGAAGAAAGTTTCAGTTAGAAATTTTGGACCGGCCCTAATTATTAGTTGAGGGCTGGCTATGAGCTCAGCACTGTACAAGACACAAAATATTGACCGTTCTTGCCTTGAAGAATGTATGGTCTGAGCAAAATTGAGCCAGCCCGGTCAGGATGCATCAGGAAGCACTGAGGAGAGAATAAAAGGCTGTCTTTGTCTTTTTTATGTTCATATCTACACTCAGAGACAGTTAAACCTAATAGGTAGGACTGAGTAAGTTTATATTATTATATCAGCCTTTCATTTCTTGTGGGCAACATGAGAGAAATGACTCCTTAGGAGGATGTGAATGAAAGACCAGATTCTCAGCTGGCATAAATGAGCATAGCTCAGCTCCACTGATTTGCAGGTCAGTGAAGTGGTGCTGATTTACTCCACCTGACGGTCTGGCTTGAAGGTAGTACAATGGCTTGGCAGATGAGAACTGGGAAAGCATTCCACGCGAAGAGTGTGACACGAAAGAAGCTGGGGACATGGGTATTGGCTGTCCTGGAGAAATTTTAGGAAAAATATTGCAAAGACTTCGCACAAGAGAGAGACAAGAACTTGTGCAGCCACATTTTCAAAGTAGCCTCTAACCATAGCTGTCTGGGAAACTGAGGCACCCCAGCTTAAAAGTCACCTTTGAAAATGTCAGCCTTAAAAAAAAGTGTAGGCCTGCTTTTCAGAAATGGGGAGAGCTAAAAGTGCCCACGGACTTTTCCAACAGAGCTCAGGACCTCTAGTAATCAGACCTAGGCTCCTTTAAGCAAAGTCGCCAAAAGATGAAGGAGAGAAATGGGTTGTGTTGGAAATGCATCTTTCCTATAATACCACAGGGATGAGTTGGGGAGAGAACAAAAGGGAAAGGCTTGATTTTAAATCCAGACAGAAACCCACTGGTTGGAATCGAGCACAATGGAACAGGAAAAGTAAAATGAGAAAAAGTTGGCCACAGCTGTTTCTTTCACAGGCTCTTCCCAACTGGTCATAACAAACAAACCCACATGGAGAGGGGGCTTGTTACCACTGGCTGCTGCCGTGTCCCGGGGAGCTGGGAAAATTGTCTAACACAAGAACAAATCCTGGAGCTCAGCCCATGCTGCATGCCAGTGCTGACTGCCAAGCTCAGGAAGCCAGTGAAACTAATGAACACCACCACCACCGAAGGCACGCTGTTCCTTCCTCCTCCGCTACCACCGCAAGGACTGTGAAAAGCCCAGGAGCTGCTATGGAGCCAGTAAACACTGAAATATTTGAAGCTGGCCGTACCTGTTCCAGCCAAAACAATCTCCGCTCAAGTAATTTGTGCAGGAGAATAAAGGTAGTGATTCAAAACCAAGGGTCAAAAGGGAGGCAAGTGGCTCTGGCTCAAACCCTGAGCATGGCAGGAAAAAAACTTACAGGATTAGTGCCAGGGGAGGTGGGCTAGTGCTTGCTCTCTGTCTGAACTGCAGTTGAGGGTCCTAAACTGGGATTTAGGAGAGCAGAGTTCAGTTCCTGGCTCTGCTATGGACTTCCGTGGGTAAATCACCTGAGGCCTGATCTGAAATCAAGGGAAAGGCTCCTGCTGACTGCAGTGGTCCTTGGATCAGGCTCTGTGTGTCTCAACTCCCCATCTGTAAAATGGGAATAACAATTACTTTGTTTCTCTCCCTTTGCCTGTCCCATCTATCTAGCTCGTGAGCTCTTTGGGACAGGGACTGTCTCTCACTATCTACTTGAACAGCTCCCAAAATAACAGCGTGGTTGGGGCTGCTCTGTGCTGCTAAAACATTATTAATAAGAACTTGCTCTCAAATTTTCCTCTCTTGCAAATTACAGCCCAGCTCCTGGCAACTAGGCTGTATGTCTAACGCCAGTGCTGCACCCCATTAGCAACGTGCTTTCGTCGGGCTGTTTAGGAGGCCGTCTTCATTAAGGCACTCTTTCCTTCATCTCCTTAGCCTTCTCTCGTCTCTTCTTCCCCCCCTCCCAGCCAGAAGATAATGATGCTAATGATGATGCTGTTTCAGTGAGCACCAACCCACCTGCTAACCCGACAGGCCAAGCGTTCACTCCTTGCCAAGCTGGCCCAACGCCCTCTTTCCCGGCATCGGGCCTCCTTGGCTTCTTTGCTATCCTGATTTTTATTGTTTGATTTTTCCTGTCTTTAAACTCCACGGTTGATGTTAATTAGGTGACCATAGACCTGTGATCCTGGTGAGGACACAGAGCTTTCAAAAGCCCGCAGCTAGAGCCCTGGCATGGCAGGCGGATTCTCCACGGCTTGTCCAGCTTGAATAGAACCTCAAAGAACAGCTCTGCCAGAGTCCCCTGTTGCAACAGAGCTACCTCAGTCCAGGTAAAGTGCCCCCTGCTGGACACTCACCAGTCTGCTGTGTTTGGAGCTGCGTGCTTCCTTTGGTCTGAGTAGGCTACAGCCCTGTCTCTTTCTTGAGGTCTTTGGCCACTTCCTGGGCACAGGCTCTCTGCCCCTTCATGGAAATGGGACCTTGCAGGCCAGCTGCCGTAGGGCCCCCAGGACCAGTGCTGATTCCTGGCACTCCCCAGGAGCTTAAGCACACCCTCTCCCAGACCTCCAACCTGGGTTTACAGGTCACCTCTTCAGGGGCACGTCATAGTGAAAGCAAATAGTCACCTGGGTTTTGTAAGGGTTCCAAAAACCAACCACTCTTCACTTAGCACAAGAAATATACAGACCTAGACAAAATAATAAAACCGCGACCTGCATTTTCCTTCCTCAGTTTTCTCACCACTCTGGACTGTCCTTTGGGCTTAGGTCAGAGTCCTCTAATGAGTCCAGGGGATTCCCCCCGCCGCCATGTATATAGCTGCTCCTCCAAATCATGGAGTCTCCCTTCTCTGCAGCCAGTTTCCTTCCTCCTTGGCTGGTCCCACAGTTATAAAAGCCCCTTCTGCAACAAAAACGTGCCCCTCTCTTGCTCTCTCCTGCCAAAGCTTTCTGTGTCTCTGTGAGTCCCTCTGAGTTTCCCTGAGTCTCTCAGATTCTATGTGGTTTTTAAGCCCCAGTGTTAACACTTGATCTCTTTGGTTTCCTGTTTGGGGGTTTTCCACTCTCCAAACCCCTGCTCATTTCAGAGAGGTCAGAGAAAATTGGTTTCTACTAGGAAGCAGCCATCCCATTGTCCTAAGGTGCTCCCATTTGAATTTATTAGCTAGAGGAGCGGGGCCCCCAACTTGCTATGAAAACTAAACTTCCCATCCTGTGCCAGGGAAATCACCATAACTGGCATGCTCGCATTCTCCTAGCAACTGTAAACTACTGCCTTCTCCAGTGACAAGTCACCATTGAAACACCTGCCATATTCTGGTGTAGGGTTGCCAACTTTCTAATCCCTGAAAACTGAACACCCCTGCCCGGCCCCTTCCCCCAGGGCCCCACCCCCATTCCCTGAGGCCCTGTCCCCTGATCCCCCCTGGCTACCCTCTCTGTTGCTCACTCCCCCATCCTCCTGGCTCACTCCCCCACTCCCCAACACCTGCCACCTGCAGAGCTGGGCTGAGAGGAGCTGATGTGGAGCCTGCCCAATTGGGACACAATGGGGCTTGGCAGGGGTCAGTCCCTGGAGTGAGGGGGCTGGGGTGAGGAAATCAGGTCACAGTGGGGCAGGGGATGTCCATCCCTGGAGCGAGAGGCTTGGGAAATCAGGGCATAACGGGGGGCCGGGGGGGAGGAGACGTTACTCCACCCCGGATGGCTCCGGTACTTACTTTGGAGCTCGGTCCCAGAGCCAGCCAGTTCTCTGCCACAGGCTATGGGGGGGAAAGAGCAGCAGCTGCTTAGCAGAGCCGCTCCTCCAGGCTCCAGCAGCAGTTGTTGCTCTTCCCGCCCCTGTGGCGGAGGCCGGTTATTGCAGGTAACTGGACTTTAGGCATCCAGTCAGCACAGCTGACCCGACACTGCCAATTTTCCTTTGCCACCCAATGTTCTGGTCGAAAACTGGACATCTGGCACCCTATTCTGGTGGCTCCAGCTCCTGCAGAACCAAAGTAACATTGCCCCCATGAAGAGCACAAGCAGTCAATCCAGGCTGCTGGGACAAATGGGAACCTGGGCAGTGTCCTAGTGGAAAGTGTTGTGGTTTCTGAGGAAGTCATCCCACTCCCAGGTTCTAATCCTATCTAATCTGGGAGAGGAACAGTAGCTAGGGCACTAGCCTGGGCTTGTGAGATTTGGGTTTTATTCCCTATTCCAGCCATAGACTTGCTGTGTGACCTCGGGCAAGTCTCTTTGGGCTTCAATTCCCCAGCTGTAAAATGAGGATTGAAGCACTTTCCAACCTGCGTTGTGGGGATAAATACAATGAAGGTTGTTAGGGGCTCAGATAATACAGTGATGGAAGCCACGTAAATACCTCAGATAGAACTATTCCCGACAGTGCAACAACCAGGAACTAGTTAAATGGAATTGCAGAACTCCCTGGGCTTGTAACATTCCCACCCTCGGTCCCCAGAAGGGACAGAAAGGTCCTACCACAATTGCCTGTGAAAGCGATCAGAGGCTAGTGCAGTTGGCTGTGGCAGTATGAACCATGGCATAACGCCCCTAAAATCTTTCCATCTCCCGTCATTGGATGCCGTGCTAGTGAGGACACAGCGGGAGGCAGCAAGTGCATGGAACTTGACCACTCTTTTGCAGCGTGGTCACACGCTGTCGAGTCAGGCTAAAGGGCCTCTGACGACGCTATGGCAGTAAGTCTGTAGTGGAGACGTACCCTTTGAGCCACGCCACCAGCCACAGAGCCTGCATAACTAGTCCTGGGAAGACCGTGTCAGGGATTCTCCTGTGGCACAGAGAGAGCAAATGGGCTCCAACGCCTCCCCCTCCTTCCTGGTGGCAGAAAGACGATGGTCGGAGGGAAAAGGGCACTTCTGGAGTACACCTAGGCAGAGCTGATCCCAGGCAGCTGTTTCAGCCCATTAGGGCGGTTGGAAGCCAGAATAAGTTGCAGTAGCCTCAGCCTGCCTCTCCACACAGCAGCCCAGGCTTGAGGGAGGGCCAGGGTCAGCTCTACAGCACCTGTCCACGGCCCCCTCTGATTTGTGCTAGGTGCTTCTTGGCCATGTCTCCACATTTGACCACATGCTTCCAGTCCAGCTTAAAGGTGGTGGTGCTCCTCTTGTAACATGGCAGCGTCCTGGCTGCCTTCTGCACTCCACGGTCCCAGTGACCTCAGAGAGAACATGGGGCATACAGGCCTGCAGTCGCAGGCTCCTAGCATGGTAATAACATTACCATATGTCCTGTTTGGTGATTTATGGCCTCAGCCAGCTCTCACCAGAGCCTAGGGAACATCCTGGCCTATGTCCATCATGCTCTGGGCATGCGCTGTGTTTTGATGCCCTTCTGTCTAGGGGAAAGGCTTTGTACTGTCCATGCCAGAACACTGGAAAATTAGTCAAGGAAAAGGAAGCCAGAACAAAACAAAGGCCAATCAGGTAACGTGGAATTAAAATCAAAATGTAGAACCAGCCAAGGAAAATCAAACCCCAGAGCGTTTCACATAGGTCCTGAATGCTCAGTAACACCTTAGCTGTGTTGTGAGAAGAAGGATGGGCTTGTGGTACAGCTCCTAGCACAGTGGGGGCCTGGATCTTGCTTAGGACTTCTAGGCATGACTGTAATAAGAGAGGGGTTTTGTGATTAGGATTCTTTTCGATAGTGTTGTTAACTGTGGACATTCAATTTGAATGTATGTATTGATGTCATTTGATGCCGTGAATTTTAATGTGTTGAGCAATGCATAGGCACCTAGAAGTGGTGTTTTTATAAACTGATCTCAGATGAATGCAAATATAATAATAACCACCACCACTAGTGGAGATGGCCACTTCTAAGGTCCTCCCCCCTTCATGCACACACACAACTCTTTTTCATAAAAAGCCCCCTCCCCATGTGGGCTTGCCAGGTATAACATCATGAACACAAAGCTTTCCTGCGGTTGGTAAAGTTGTTTAAAGCCCTAGTTAAATTTTCTAAAAAATGCTTTTTATATTGATTCCATATGATTTAGGCCCTTCGTGGCTGGCGTGCTTCAGGGAATCTGAGCCAACAAAGTGTGTTTAAGAGTTTTGATTTTCCAGTGGTCTAATATATATATAAATGTCAGAGCTAGTGAAAGGTTCTGGACTGACAACCCTGGAAGGCCACAGCAGGCTTTCTCAATGCCCCAGCAATGCACTTCCACCTTGCCCTGAAGGGACCATTTCCTATGTGAATCCCTCAGTTCTTGGCCTCTGCTAACTCAGTGATTACATGAGGGACATCTCTCTCACTAGAACTGGGCTGGACAGAGACCACCACCAGCTCATTTCACACAGCTCAACAAATGGCTCTGACTTTTAGTCACTTCTAGAGATGAGCCACTAGATCTGAGTCTGAACGGCTTGTCTCCATCCTGAGTCAAACCAAAAAGCTGCCTCCCAGTGTAATACACAGGTTTAGAGACGGTCATCAAATCTTCCAGCAACTACCTCACATCTCAAGGATCTCTCTCTTAGCTCAGCCAGGAGGGGCCTGAGTTTTTAGTGCAAGGGGGTCTGGGACGGATCCTTGCTGACAACCATGGTGTATATGCAGCCACAGGTTGTTACAAAAATACTTCCGTGGTGGGGGTCTGAATGGCATATCAGAGCCCACAGGTACCTACATTTCAGAGGGTTTGGATTCAACTCACTATAGATAGTTTCAATCTGAACCTGGCTCCAGGGTTCAGAGTAAAGCTGGCGTTCTGTCCTGGGGCCAATTGCTGCCAATGCAGGGTAGATTATAATCAGTGACCCAGTGGTTAAAGGCTCAACATGCCCTTGCCAGTCTCCTGAGCCATCCCAGTCCCTCCACCCTGATGTTGTTCTTACATTTTATTTTTAGAGCTGCTGCTCCATTAGCCCTTTTCTGTTTGTTTTTGGTTCTTATTTTTCCTGGCTTCTCCCAACGTTTTGGTTCCCTCCTTACTCCTCATTCAGATGTTTATTCTCTGGGTTTGTTTTCCCACTTTCCCAAGGCACCTTCTTTTTCATATGTTGCTGGAGATGCTTGTTTGGCCTGGAACCAGCACTTGCAACAGCTGCATTGGGAATGACCATTTGCAACAAGCCATTGTTCAGAGGGGCCTATTTGTGACGAACAGATTTGGGTATTGTACCCTGGTTTGCAGCCAGCCTGCACCTTTTACTGCCCAGACATTTCAGCTGGGTGCCAAGAATCTGCATATTTCTTTTTGTGGTCTTCGTAGCATTGACCCTGCAGTGGCTCCACCTCTATTATTGCTTAGGCTTTCACTCCAGGGCCACTCACTCAATCTTGCATCCCGGCAACTCTTCCTTTTGGCTGGCGCAGCCTATCTGGGGAGGAGAAGTGGCTTTGTTCCAGTTTATGTGGTCACAAGGCTTTGGCAGGAGGAAAGGCTTTGTATTGCTCTTTCCCATTCCGTGCTCATTCTGCTAAATACAGTACAGAGCTCAGGGAGCTTTTTTCAGTTGTGTGTTTAATGTTGCCCTTAAGTCCTGCACCACTCCTGGCTACACTGGATTAAAAGTGTTGGGGCCTTAGCCAGCTCTGCATGGGCGACTTCAGTGGAGTTCTGCACCGTCAGACCTCTCACGTCCAATCAACTGCAAGTGAACTTACATTTGCCCAAACAGCATCATGAATGTAGTATCTTGTTATGATTTTGTTTTTTCTATAGTGTACCAGATTCTTAATATTTGTATACCGGTAGCACCTAGAGGCCCCAACTGAGATCAGAGCCTCATGGTGATGGGTGCTGTCCAACCACGGAGAAAGAGACAGTTCCCTATCCCAAAGAACTTCCATTCTAAATGGACAAATTAGACAAAAGGAGCTATTATGCCCCCCTTTTACAGATGGAGAATATAAGAAAGGAAATGACATGTCCAAGGGCTGCTGTAAGTAGGGCCTACATTTGAACCCAGATCTCCTGAGTCCCAAACAAGGGCTTTTACCTGAGACCATCCTCCACCCCCCATTTTTATACGATCTTTACAGGGGTTGCTGTTGATTGGTGAGCCACAGTGAATGCAGCATGTTTAGAGATGCGTACACTGTGCTCTCTCATAGGCGCTTGTACTTCTGTTCTCTCATTTCTCAGAGTCTAAATAACAGTCACTCAGATGGAAGGTGTCTGCTGCTGGCTCATTGTGTATGGGAAAGAGATAAAAGTCCACATTGACTGTAAACAAATACCAAGGCCAGGAAGCTGACATTGCATTAACTAGCTCTCGTTACCCCTCCCCCCACCACCTTCACTCTTCAACAACCAGAGGAACTGTTTTCACTCTGTATTTGTTCGAATGGCTTATAGCTGCCTGGGCACGCGCGTCTGCTTCAAAAACCAGGATGCTTCAGCTCAATGGCTTTTACCTACCGCACCTTTTAAAATAAAAATACCTTCACCCCTTTTGAGACAGGCAGATTAGAGTCAAGTTTTGCTTCTTTCCTCCTCCCACGCAGGCTTGTTCTCATACCACATTTGTGCCCGACTGTTTTTGAGAACATGTACAATTCACTTTTCCCTTCATCTTTCTGGTCAGAGGTTTTGTTTTTCTAAATCTTCGTTTATTATGACTTGTATTAGAGTAGAGGCTCCAAGCAAGATCAAGTCCCCATTGTGCGCTTAATAAACACATAGAAAGGGACCATCCCTGCCCCCCGGAGCTTTTAATTTAAGTGGATAAGATAGACAGAGGAAGTAATATGATCCTCATTTTGCAATGACAGGGACAAGAGAGAGAGATTGATTAAGTAACTTGCCCAAGGTCCTGCAGGAAGTCGGTGACAGAGCTGGAAATTGTACCCAGCTCTCCTGAGTCCCAGCCCAGTGACTTAACCACTATGACAGCCTGAACAGCCTTCCCAGCTTTAACTCTAGTCTACTTCTGATCATCAGTAAAAATGATAAGATGTGCACTGAACATCATGTTATCAGCCTCTCTAGATCACACTGTGAGGATTCTGTCTCTATCAATCTTCATCTCTCATTTTGTGTCTTGCTAGTACATCTGATCCCGAGACATCTCACATTTCTTTACATGGTTGCTGAATGTAAGATAAACCAGCATCCATTAATGAATTACTGCATTTGATGTCAGATTATAAAGTTGAATTATTGATTTCACTTAATGGGCACAGACCCCTTTTTTTATTTTTTAAAGATTCCTTCAGATTCTCAATCCATTGCGACAAGGGCACTACAAAGTCTCTGAAGTGCATGTATTTATTAGAAGACCACCCAAATGAAAGAGAGAGTCAATGATCAGTAGAACACCTTCTAAATTTTAGCTAGATGTACACCAACATTTGCATGTAGTGAAATTTTTAAAACGTTGGCAGAGAGCTCAGAGAGCCTGTGTATGGGCGCTTATTAGAGTTATACATCAAATCAATGCAATAAGAGCACTCAAGCAGAGAAAAGCTTCCCTCTGACCCAGCCATGTGGTGCATCATGGAAATCATGGGACTGTGGGTGTTCACCATGGGAAGTGTAGTCCACCCAGGGTGCCTGCCTAGAGAATGGTGCAAGACTACTTCCATGAAGCACCACGGCATCATAGGAAGATGCAATTTGATGTTGAACTGAGTTGAAATGAAATGTTTCCATTCCGTTCAAAAAATTGCAACTAACGGATTTCATTCAGGAATATCAAAATGTTTCCTTTTGGTTTAAAATACAGCAATAAAAAGTCCAACATTTCAGAATCAGAAATGTTAACGTGTGCACTAAGTTACTTCCTTTATCTCTAAAAATGGTGGCTAGCCTTGCCCACTTCTTAAATGCCTGGACCAAGGTTCATTGCTCCCTAGCATGCCCTGGCAGCATGTAATCATCGTGGTACGCAGGGAGTTCAGAGAACTGCATTTCTGTGGCTGCGTTAACTCTAACCCTTGAAAGATAGCTTGTACAGCCCGAAATATGAGTCTTTGGTTGTGATGAATCAGCACAGTGGGGGCAGGGCCTGCAGCATTCTATTGAGAAGAAGGCATCCATCCTTCTTGGTATCTGAGTGGAACCGTTGCCCAAGACTTTCCTGATTAACAGCCTGTTGGGCGGAGAAGCCTGGCTTGTGGTCTTCCACTTTGTGAGAACTTTCATTTATGGCTGTAGTAGTAGTCGTAGCAGCATTGGACTTGCTGGCCCCTAGTTGGGAGGGACTGTCAAATACTCTGAGAAGATGCTGCAGGTGAAAACCAGCTCTCCTGTGGAGTCAGACCCCGCCCCCCATATACGTTGGCTCAGCAACCTGGACTTCAGTGGAGCTACAGTGAGTTACATCAGCTGAGAATTCAGCCCATGGTTTCTTTCAGTCTGAGTCTTCAACTGCTCCCTCCACTGGGTAAGTTACTCCCCACTTAGTTCAGCTCCCAGAGACTCCCCAACCCTCCTCAGTCTCCTTCCTAACGGGAGAAATCAACACCAGGTGGGTCCACCTGTGCTTCTTGCTCATGGCAGTTCTTTCCTCCGGCCCCCACAGTGCGGGCAGACACCTGATAGTCTCCTGCTCAAGGACGCTGGTTTCAGCCCTCTCCCTGCCAAACAGGTCTGGCAAGGTCTATGCGCCGTGGCAGAGGCCTGTAAAAGAGGAATCTTATTTTACATTTCACACATTCATTAGAGCAACCCCTAGGCTTTCCCTTACATCTACCAAATGGTCAAACCAGGACATGGCTTTTGCCCCCAAGGAAAGGATCAGGAGGGAGTGAAGATGGAAGCGGAAGTAGTTGGAGACAGAGTACATAAGAATTCACACACTGATGCAAGACAGACAAGACTCCCCAGGAGTGAAATGTGAGCCACTGTTGGCCCATAGACCAGGAGCAGCAAGACATAACCAACTCACAGTTACCTTGGGCTCCCCGCACTGTCTGTTGTATCCACCTGTTGTCCCTCCCTTGTCTTATACTTAGATCAGAAGCTCTTTGGGGGCAGGGACCGTCTTTTTGTTCAGTGTTTGTATCACACCTAGCACAGTGGGGCTGGGGCCTTGAGGTGCTACCCCCATGCAGATAATAATAAAGACCATTAAACACTACCAGCATTCTTCAGGCAGGAGGAGGATTCCAGGTGGAATCTCTCCTTTCATAAACCAAAATACCATGTCAAAGTGTTTCAAGGAACAACCAAGTTTCAGTCAAGGGGCAAAAGTGAGATCTGAGGGAAACAGCCCTGAAGTCATTGGGGCTTTCTGATCAGCTCTTCCAGGATGTATTTACAGTTTGAATGGCAAAGAGTAGCCCATATGATCAACTTTATTCATCTTATTTAAGAAAACAAATCCTTCCCCTATGTGTACATCCATGACTGGGACAGCACCTTTCCCACAGGTAATTTATAGTTTAGGGATTGTCTACACTCTGGTTAAAGCCAGCAGGGTAGCTGCCCCCATGGAAACCCTTTGTCTGTACATGCTGCACTGGTTTAATCTGCACCAATGCAGGTTTACCTATTGTTTATTATTTGCATTATAGTAGAACTTAGAGGTCCTGGCCAAGATCAGGCCCCGTTGCGCTAGGCGCCTTGCAAACAGTGAGAGACAGTCCCTGCCCTGAAGAGCTTACAGTCTAAATAGACAAGACAGACAAAGGGAGGGAGGGGAAACAGGCACAGAGCAGTGAAGTGACTTGCCCAAGGTCACACAGCAGGTCAGTGGCAGAGCTGGGAAAAGACCCTGATTCTGCCCTGTCTCCTGCATAAAAGAACTACTCACAGCCTGGAGCCTTTGCTCCGTATTTCCACAAGGGGAAGGCTCAGCTTCAGTCCCCAGAATTACACTAGCCCAGCCCAAGAGGCCTAGCAGAAGTGCTCGGCAGACTTCACCTCAGAAGACCGTAATATTTGCCAAGTTCCAGCAGCAGGCTGATATTCACAAACATTGCCTGCCAGCATTCTGTGCACCGCTTTGTTTTCCCTTGTTCTGCTCTTTTCAGGGAAGGGACTCTGGGTAACTTGGACTCCTAAGTCACTTTGATGCTTTTGGACAAGTTCCATTTTCCAGAGTGGAAGCTAAATGCCTTTGTCACTTTTGAAAAATTTGCCCCATTTTTAAAGTGCCTAAGTGATTTAGGCTCCTAAGTCCTATTTTCAAATCTCTATAAAGACCCTAGAAGACTTTAGGTGCTAGTATTAAGAAAATGGAAACAGTTTTGGGACAAAGATTAAAAAAAGATGGGCTGGGGGGACAAAAAATAGCAATGCCGACATCTTTTAAAATATGGGCTGATTTCTTTAGCACAGATGTTGTCTGTAAACTCAGTTTCATGATTCAGCATTTCCATTTTAAAATAATTTATAAGAGTAAGAGTGAGTTAACACCAGATGTGTGTGATGGAGTCATGTTCTGGTCTAAAACACGGAGTGTGCTTGTCATGATTGAGAGATACATTAACACTCTTCAGCGCCAGAGTCTACTCCCAGTGTGGCTTCTTTACAATATCTAAAGAAAGCCTGAATGTTTGCATTTGCTGATTCTTGTTAGCTTTAGAAATATCAAGTCTTGTCTTCCCTGCAGGATTCTTTGGAGAACTGGAGAGGAAGCTTTCTCAGCACATGTGCTACCTGCTCACCTGGCCAGCTCTGCTCACCTGGTCATGAGGTGTGTGGATGCCACTGCCAGCTTGGTTCCTGTATAGAGGTGGCCTTTTTAGAATGGAATCTTGGCGCTTCTTCTTTACCCTAGAAGCCTTTTCTTCATATAAGCTACTTCAGCCTCTAGTCACGGTGATGTCGAAGGGAGAGATGGGGCACCAGGTCATTGCAGGAGGGCGGTTTTGGAGACCAGGTTTGAAAAGTAGCACTATCTGTAGTATCACCTGCTAGGATCAAGAAAGCAGTCTGATTTAAAGGAGGGTGAAAATCTGACGCATCAGCATGAGCATGATGGGAGTTTTGGGAGGATGGTCCCTATACCACTTTTTTAGACTCAAAAGTCTTATGCAAGGTCCTCACCCAAATGGTATCGACTTCTGAGAGGACTGATGCTCCTCTTTGGAGAATGGACATGGCTAGTCCAGGGACAAAGCCCAAATGTGGCTACCAGTCACCAGCAAAAGAGGTCTTTGGCTCAGAACAGCAGCTTGCTCAAAGACTGCCTCATAAAAAGAGAACCTGGAACTTGTCTGACTTCACAAGAAAGAATCCTATTTTCCAGCCCCTAACCAGAGCAAACACATTCTGCCAAGGAACCACACCCTGTCCCGCCACCTTGTGACTGAAGGGGAAAATGAAATGTCGGTTTCTTCTTTGGGCCTCTTGTTTCCCGGAAGTAGCACCAAACCCCAGCCCCTCCATGGGCTACTGCTGAAGAAGAAATTGCTACAAAACCCAAACTTGTTGTAAAAGGTGGATGCTGACATTTCACTTCCATCATCATATTTCATAAGCAGTCCACCCACTCAGAAAGGCAAGTTCTAGTGTACTGGGTTCCATGCTGTTGAGTATGCTGCCAGATCAGAGAACTGCAGGGTCATTTGTTAATTGGAGATCACTTTTTTAATTACTTGGGAGTTTTGCAGATCTGGAAAAAAAATCCTCTAACCCTGGGATGGAACTTGCAATTACTTCTTTTGTTTTTATTTAAACGAATAGTATTTTACCAAATTTTTAACCTACTCAGGCCCCGATCCTGCAGCGATTTATGTATTATGAGCAGTCCCATTGGTTTCCAGGGGATTGTTCACAGTGTGAAAAGTTAAGTTCGTGTGTAAATCTTTGCAGGAGCAGGGTCTTAGACTGTAGGCTCTTTGGGGGCAGGCACCGTGCTTTTGTTGATTGTTGTACAGTGCCTAGTACAATGGCAATGGAGACCCAACAAGTAGTACATTAAGTACATCCATGTGCCACTGACATTAACATCAAGGCAAGACAAGCCCAAGGTTTTTGCCTCTAGGAATATTGTGTCAGTGACTCTGGTAGGGCCTGTTATTTATTTCTATTGTAATTATGTTTACATTTAAAATACAAGCTGTTAAGTTAGGCCAGTATTAGAAAAAAGTAAAAAGTAAAGAGACAGAATCAGATAATGAAGCTCAAAAGTATTTGCCCGCAGAAAACGATTAGGCTGTGATAATGTCTAAGGGGTTAGAGATGCAATGAGACATCTCCCACACAACAATATCTTCTTTGAAAAAATAAACGCATGGCATTCATTTTTAATTTGCGTGAAGAAAGACAGTTCTACAATTGCCATTTCAATGCTGGCTGATATAATGAAATATTGACACTTTGTCATTTCTGTCCCTTTCTGTACACTTGCTAAGGATCTCTCCTCTGCTGTGATATCTACAAAAAACCATGACAACAGTTAGGCCACTGGTGGGCTGAGATCAATGCCTATCAGGCTGACCAATATTGTCTCATTGTTACTGTTAGGGGGCTTATTCCTTCACCCACTCACTTCCCTGGTCCTTCTCGCATGAACAGAGAGCAACAATACCCGAAGTCCAAAGGTGCAAACAATTCGATGTTTATTGGGGTGAACTTCCAGCAAGCATGATTCCAGTTTCCTTCCTTAGTATCCTCCTTCCCAGCTCTGACACCACAGAGCCTTACACCTGTGTCCCTGTTCCCATTCCTGCCCTTAGCAAAACAGGATTCCAGTTTCCCCACTCCCATTCCCTGTTCCCATCTCCCCCTTCAGCAAAACATGATTCCAATTTCCTTACCCCTGTTCCCATCTCCCACCCACGCCCCCTCCCACCCACCCACGCCCCCTCACTTCCTCATTGACTACAGATTATATAGTAAAACTTGAGTTCTGCTTAGCTATACCTTAACCAATCATTTTCCTGAAATTTAACTAACCAATCCTAACATATTGTAACATGATTATGTAACCAATTATATCCCACCACCTTAATTACTTTACACCCAGCAAAATTAATTATACAGCAGACAGGAACAATCACAGAACCAGACAGAGATTATACAGACAAACAATAGCAAAGTGGGAACTATAATGACAAAACAATACAGAAGTGAGGATTTCACATCCCAGCTATTGATAAGTGAGTTCTTGCCAGACAGGATGCTATCAAACTAAGTTTCCTTTTACATTTTCTAGGCACTTCCCTTTCTTTGGAGGTGATAGGAATTATCAGGACAGGATTGTATTCAGGACAGGATTGTATTCCTAACAGCCCAATAGCACCTTCTTTCAATGTGGCTAGTTTGGAATGTGAGGATGTGACTGTTCGCTTCCTAGCTTATGGCTGCCTCTGCTGCTTAGCCAAAGGCCTTAGCCTAAGCACAGGGCCTCAGACTGTCACAGTAAGAGAAGGCCCTTACACCAGCAGACAGTGATTTTGATTCTCTCTTTTATACCTCTATAACTAGCCAAGTAATAAGAATACCCCTAAATTCTTAGAGTATAGGCCTTTACAGACAGGCCTGAATATCTATATCCTAACAGTTACCTTGTATTCCCCAGCACCGGCTGTTCCCATCTGTTGTCTCTTGTCTTATACTGAGACGGAAAGCTCTTTGGAACACGGACTATCCTTTTGTTCTGGTGTTTTACAGCACCTAGCAGACTGGGATCCTGGGCCATTACTAAGGCTTCCAGGTGCTATGGTAATATGAATATTTCAAAAGTGTACAGGCCAGATCCTCAACTGCTGTAAATCAGTATAGCTCCATAGACTTCAATAACTTACTTCAAGCATTGAAGTCAATGGAGCTGCACCTTTTACACCAGCTGAAGATCTGCCCATATAGATTCACAGATACTAAGGTCAGAAGGGACCATTATGATCATCTAGTCCGACCTCCTGCACAACGCAGGCCACAGAATCTCACCCACCCACTCCTGCGAAAAATCTCACCTATGTCTGAGCTATTGAAGTCCTCAAATCATGGTTTAAAGACTTCAAGGAGCAGAGAATCCTCCAGCAAGTGACCCGTGCCCCATGCTACAGAGGAAGGAGAAAAACCTCCAGGGCCTCTTCCAATCTGCCCTGGAGGAAAATTCCTTCCCGACCCCAAATATGAGGAAGCTTATTTTTGTCTCCTCATTTTACTTCCAGTGCTTGAGAATATGTACACAATATGTAGGGAGACAAATCATAGCCACTTCTATTCCCACATTATCTCAGTGAGAGGGGAAATACTCCTCCCTGTATCTCTAACAATGTTCTTTGACAGATGAGCGCTGACCTACTTTGCACTTAAGCCAGATGTTTACATTTATGAATGCAAAGACATTTCAGTCAGGCTAAGAGAAGAGCTACTTTACAGCTTGTCTATGTGGTCTCTTGGGCTGAGCAGCGAATTTCACATGAAAAATATAGTTTGTGGTTTAATGCAAGAGGCTTTAAAGGCAAAGAAACATGGGATAGCATTATGCATTTTTAAATGGCATCTCATAGATAGAGAAGAAGGGAAATGCAGCTGTATCTTTTTATAACAAGCTGCAAACTTCTTTCAATTTAAAGATAATAATAGTCACCCATAGCTTGTTCACCAGGTCACATTCTTACAGTGCTTCAGCTTCATGTCAAAAATCTCATTGTATCAGGCTTTTCTACTTTCTAGGTAGCAACGTAATCCAGGGTCATGAAATAGGACTGGCACTAAACCACCGTATTGGATTATTTCTCACCAGATACCATCCCAATGACATAAGCCTCATCTATAGTCCAAATGACAAACCCAACCACCTTGGAGTTCTAATCTCAAATCTGAGATGTCACTGCTTTGTGGCCTAATTTCCCCATTTATAGAATGGGGATAATATTTCCTGACTTTGCAGGTGGGTTGAGGATTAGTTAATGTTTTCTAAGTGCTACACAAATCCTAGTAACACTAACACAGAATGGGTAACTGCAGAGATTGCTTCTTTTTAAAAGCCTTAAATCCAAGGGACAGATCAGCAGCTGGTGTAAATCAGTTTAACTCCATTGACTCCAATATAACTCTCTATAGATTCACAGATTCCAAGGCCAGGAGGGCCCACTGGGATCATCTAGTCTACCCTCCAGTAGAACACAGGCCATAAAACTTCCCCCAGAATAATTCCTAGAGCCTGTCTTATAGAAAAACATCAAATCTTGATTTAAAATTTGCTCATGATGGAGAATGCACCATGACCCTATGTAAATTGTTCCAATGGTTCATGACTGTCACTGTCAAAAATGTACCGCTCATTTTCAGCCTGAACTTGTCTGGCTTCAATTTCCAGCCATTGGATCGTGTTCTACTTTTTTCTAGACCAGCTCATTATCAGCTGTTTGTTCCCCAGGTAGGTACTTATAGACTAATCAAGTCACCCCTTAATCTTCTCTGTTAAACTAACTAGATTGAGCTCCTTGAGTCTATTGCTATAAAGCATGTTTTCTAATTCTTTAATAATTCTCGTGGCTCTTCCTCAAACCCTCTCCACTTTGTCAACATCCTTCTTGAATTGTGGGCACTAGAACTGGACACAGGATTCCAGCAGTGGTCACACCAGTGTAAAACAGAGGTAAAAATAACTTCTCTACTTCTCCTTGAGATTCTGCTGTTTATGCATCCATGAATCACATTAGCTCTGTTGACCACAGCATCACACTGGGAGCTCATGTTCGGCTGATTATCCACCACAACCTCTATAACCCTACCTGGGGTACCCAGTGTTGTGAGGAACCTTGCCCAAGTGTGCTGGAACAATTTTTATAGTGGGGATGCTGAGAGCGATTGAACCAAATTGTAAACCCTTGTATATAATGGAAATCACTTCAAGTCAGGGCATGCTGCTGGAACTATGGGTGCTGCTGTATCTATGCCCACCGCCTGCCCTTAGCATGAGGAAATCTTGTCTGTGACTGCTTGTGAGTCAGATTCCTAACTCCATTGACCACAGGCAACACAACCACTCTCCTCTAGGCCTCCCAGGCTCTGCTGTTCTCTGCAGGTTAGTGATAGACACACTTCACCTCTTGAGCCCTCCTCACATCTCCTGGAGTGTCTGGCCGTGGGCCCACTGAACACATGCAGTATTGACAGATTCATTGGTTCCAGAGAAACAGTATACCCCAGCTTACCAGTTCTACCTCAGGTCACTGCTCCACTTAACACACAGCACTTAAATAAACACATTTAATTTCACTATAAACTTAGCTAATAAGGCACAGGGATTCAAGTAATCTTATACCTTTCTGCATTGTTATTGCTAAATCTCTACCATTTAATAATGGTCCAATACCTTTGTTACGAATTTTAAAGTATATTAGGAACAAAAAAAATTCTTCTTTTTATCCTTAACTCTTCTAGCCATTGAGTTTTCCTTGTGTTCCTTTGCTTCCCTTATCAATTTTCTACAATTCCTAGCTTCTGATTTTTATCTTTATTACTATCAACCTCCCCTTTGTTATCTGCCTATATCAGCTGAAGATCTGTCTATGGTAATTTAGTTTTTAGCTTTTATTTTTATTGAGCCTACTCTAGTTTATGAGCTGTTAGTGCACAATTTCAATTTGTGTGTGTGTGGTGGGGGGAAGGAAGTTAAATATAAGAACACACACAAAAAAACCAAACTGGCAAATTTCGTATTAATTCATTTGCACAAACATGTAGTACAAATACTTTCCCAGAGTATTTGAAAATCCTCATTTGCTTTTGTGCTTCAGCCTGTTATCCCAAGTTAGTATTTCAGACTTTGGGCTCTGTGTCTGAAAATAAAGACATAACTTACCTGAACTTGGTCATTAGAATTCAGCAGAATGCTGTTCAGCTGCCAAAGCTCTTGTGCTGTGGAAATTGGCACGTGATTAGGTATTGATCAGATACAGTACATACAGGTGATTTTCAGGCACAGAGATTCAACTCTGATCTGATATATGCAGGCCAGAAGTTTTCTAATGGGAATCATTTTCCTGGTGAGACAGACCCTGCAGGCATAAAAGAAGCAGGGGGTTAGCTTTTAGGGGCCGAACAGAGAAAAGGGATAGTGGGCCAGATCTATCATAGCTTCACTGGAAATGAGCAAAGCTATACCAATTTACACCAGCAGAGGATCTGCTCCATTATCTTTATGCATTTTAAAAAACTTTTAGTATTACCCTAGGCCTACTTTTTTCAGGTGAAAAAAAAAAAAAAGAAGGTATTTATTTGGGGTGTCAGAAGAGGTGGTGGTGGAGCAAACTGAAAAATTAAAGAGCAGCAGATCTCTAGGCGTAGCTGGCATAAACCCGAGACTTCAGAAGGCTGTAAAGAATAGAACCTTGGAATCTCAGGAAAATTTGCTACTGTACTGTAGGTAGTGAAAATTTTATCTTCCAGAAAGGTGCTTGGGCGATTCTGGGCAGTAAGTCTTACTTCAGATACAGGAAGACTGGGTAAAGTGATGAAATGATTCTATAACAGACATACTAGGAGCTGACTGGGGCTAACCAGCACTGCACCAGTGAAGGAAAATCATGTCTCTCTAGTCTGTTAGACCTCCTTGAGCAAACAATCAAAGCAATGGATAAAAGAGAACCAGTTGTCATAATTTGGACTCTCAGAAAGCCTTTGACAAAGGCTCACAAGAGGCTAATTAGTCATGGGAGAAGAAATAGAGTACTCATGTGGATTAGAAGTTAGCTAGGAAACAGAAAACTGAGTAGAAATGAGTGGTCCTACCCAAAGTGGGCAGAGATCATCCCTAGGGCACCCCAAGGTTCCATACTAGGACCAGAGTTATTCAGTGTATTTATTAGTGCTATAGAAGGGCAGGGAGAGCAATAAAATGGCAACAGTTGGAGATTACAAGGTTATTTAGAGCCAAGTCTAGTCTAAAGAACAGCAAGGAGACAGATATAGCCAGCTGAGTGGGCAGCACAATGGCAAATGAAATTCTTCATTGACAAATACCAGGCAGTTCCTTCCAACGTGCATAGTTTGAACTACTTATGCATATTGATGGGCTAGACTTACCGTATAGCTAAACTCCAAGTCACTGAATTCTCTTTCACTGACTAGAAAGGGTGTGGACATTGGTCACTCTGAGCAGAGGGGCAACAGTCTAACCAACAAGAGGTTGAAAGAAGCTTCCTCTATTGGTGGGTGTCACAAGGCCAGAGTAGAATCGAAGAAGAGAGGTGCAGGTTCATTGGAGGCTCAGGATTGAGTGCAAGTTACCATCTCAGGGTGCAGTTTTATTGCAGGGACAACAAGCTGACACCAGCCAAGTCTCCAGCTGCATGTTCCCCTTCCATGCAGTTATACAAGCAGGAGAAATGAAGAGCGCATGGCACCTGATCAGCACAGCTTGCCTCTTCTGAAAGCAGCTCTCTTTTACATTGGTAAGCCTAAACAATCTCCACTACCCCCAGATAGCTCCTAGCTGGGAGCATCTCCCTGAGTAGCATCTGAATCTTGTGCAGGAATTAATGCCCCAAACTCCAGGCCATGGCCTGACTCAGCTGCTCCCCCTCCTAGGGACACTACTGGGACCATGTGCAGCAGGTTATCAAGCTTCCCTCCAGAAGCAGCCAACAAACCCGTGTCTCCCCTCATAGCAGGTTATTTGGTTTATTACACTTTCCTCTGAAGCTGCTGGTACTAATCATTGACCAGGTTAAATGGATCACTGGTCTGATTGGCTCTGGCAAAGCCTAGATTCTCCTGGCATCTGGAAGTGAGCCTCCCAGCCCGTCCCACACTTACTCCCTGAAAATAGCTGTGTAGACACGGCAACTCGGGCTGGAGCTCAGGCTCTCATGTCACAGCCACAGCTAGCAGGAGCCGCCTCACCAGCACCAGCCTGTGGGCTTGGGCTGGGAGGCTTGCTCCCAGACACAGTGAGACACACCCTCTGGGGCAAGGGAAGAGAAAATGCCGCCTGGCGGGATTCTCTTCAGCGACAAGGCCTGGCCTCACCAGGCTGCTATCCCTGCCTCCAGAGGCCACCTTCTCATTGAGCTTAAGTGCTGTCTTTGCCATCATCCCACCACCAGGGAGCAGTCAGGAGGACGGTAAGGGTCACTAGGGAGATATGCTGCTTATCGAACCGTGAACATATAAACACCCTTACAAAGTGATGAAGAAACAGTAAGCAAGGGATGAGTGGAATTAATGACAAATATTGAAAGACAACAATTCTACAACTTGCCCTGGGCCCCGTGACTCCTGACTGGCTGGCCCTGACTTTTCCTCGGGGCTAATACAGCCAGAGATGCACCGTTGCTCAGCAGTGCTAGCCACCGAAGGAGCACAAGACTGAGAATCAAACCCACATGGCAACACAGATTCTGTTACTAGAAGGCTCCATCTTCTGTCCCACATCTACCCCCACAAGCCTTATAACCCCAGGGCAGCCTCAGAAAAATGTGTCTAATTCTTCTTGAGGTTACACTAGTTTACACCAGTCAAGAGCCATTCACTTTCCTGGCACTTCCCCTAATTTATACTAGCGTAACTGACAGGAGAATCAGCCCCCTGGTGTTTTGTATCCACTGGAATGTACTGGTAAAACATGTAAACACTATCTGTGTAACCAGTGTATAGCAATAACGAATATACTGCATTAATGTAAATGTGGCCATGTGGGGCCTCTTTGGCCACTAATCCAGGACTATTTTACCTATGTCAATGTCTGTCTCGTTTCCTCATGCTGCAGGCCACTTTATAAGGGAGCTGGGAGCGTGAGATGAGCTCTCACCTCCTACACACAATTCCAGATCTTTCATTCTGCTGACCATCAGGAGTGGCTGCATGCAAGACTACTGCTCCACGGGTATATGAGAACTACTGTCTGGTATCCTAGAAATCCCAATGGCTCATGTTCTTAGTGAAATTTGTTCATATATAAAGAATGGTAAATATCAATGTCTACACATGGTGGAGCTATTGCTCCATGTCTGCAGAATGTGATTTCATCACACAGTATTAATGAGGCTTTAAAGCAATTAAAGGGTCTAGAGAACCATTCAGTGAAGACAGGTTTCAGAGTAGCAGCCGTGTTAGTCTGTATCCGCAAAAAGAAAAGGAGTACTTACGGAACCTTAGAGACTAACAAATTTATTGGAGCATAAATTTGTTGTAGCTCATGAAAGCTTATGCTCAAATAAATTTGTTAGCCTCTATGGTGCCACACGTACTCCATTTCTTTATTCAGTAAAGAGACATCATTGTCTCTTAAATCTCTGGTTTTGACATTGCAAATGTCAGAGGGAGGAGGATGATTTTATTTGTTTCCATCTAAGTGTTAGAAACTGGCAGATTTCTAACCAAACACTCAAATAAAACAGCTTGTGCTACTGTATTCAGTATCAGAGTAACAGCCGTGTTAGTCTGTATCCGCAAAAAGAAAAGGAGTACTTGTGGCACCTTAGAGACTAACCAATTTATTTGAGCATAAGCTTTCGTGAGCTTCCGATGAAGTGAGCTGTAGCTCACGAAAGCTTATGCTCAAATAAATTGGTCAGTCTCTAAGGTGCCACAAGTACTCCTTTTCTTTTTGTATTCGGTATGTCAATGCAAAGTACAGGTAGCCAGGAACTCCTGATTTGACTCCAAGATCTGTCGTTCTACAATGTTGTTTGCAATCCAGAGCCAACTTCCCAAAGATCAGGGTGATGAATTAAATTGTTCAGCTTTGGCTCATTGCACAGACAAATTAAAGCTGCAAATTTGAGTGTAAACCCATACCCAAAGTTTTGGTTCAGTCTCATCCACCTCTAGCAGAAAGAGGAAAATACATCAGGTCACCTTAAATTTAAGGCCATCATTTTTCAAAGTGATTTTGGGTGCCTCAATTTTTGGATACCCACCTTGAAACACCTTCTAGTGGCCTGATTTTCAGAAAGTGCTGAGCACCCATTCTCTGAAAATCAGGCCCCTTTTAAGGTGTCAAATTGGAGCACCCAAAATCACTTGCCACTTTTAACAACCTTGACCTAATTCATTAAGTGAGTATTTGATTCTGCAGCATGGTCTAGAGATAGAAACAAAGGACTGGGAGCCAGTGAGCTCCTGACACTGACTCACTGTGTGATCTGGAGGAAAGGCATTTAACCTGGCTGTGCTTCAGCTCCCCCATCTGTAAATGTGGAATAATAGTATTTATATAACTAGTTAATCCTTGAAAACACCACTGATTATTATTATTATTGTGTTGCGTGATGCTGGATTGGTAAGCAATTCTGCTCAATGCTTTGAACACATGAGGTGCTATGAACACTTATGCTCTATTTGTTATTTGTACTGCAGAGAGTGGAGTGAAAAATCACTATTTCCAACCAGTCAGAAATTGATATTTCAACATTTGTTTTCATTGTGAATTGGGACTAAACGTTAGGGAAAAAAATGTCCAGGGAATGAAAAATTCAAAATCATTGTTAACAATTCAGCTTTTCAACTGCACAGGTGAAGCTGGGCCCTCGTATCAGCTTTAAGCACCTGATCCAAAGCCCACGGACATCAGTGGCAAGACACCCATTGATTTCAATGGGCTTGTGATCAGTGCCTAAAGAAGGCAGGCTGATACTCCAGGGGAAGGGAGATTGCAGTGGATGGCAGTTCAAAATCTGGGAGCCCAGTTAGGAGTTGTGGGGGAAAGGGAAATCTCCCTGGGGAGATTTCCTGAAATGTGGCACCCAGAACTGGACACAATACTCCAGTTGAGGCCTAATCAGCGTGGAATAGAGCGGAAGAATTACTTCTCGTGTTTTACTTGCAACACTCCTGCTAATACATCCCAGAATTACGTTTGCTTTTTTTGCAACAGTGTTACACTGTTGACTCATATCTAGCTTGTGGTCATTTATGACTCTCAGATCCCTTCCTGCAGTACTCCTTCCTAGGCAGTCATTTTCCATTTTATATGTGTGCAACTGATTGTTCCTTCCTAAATGGAGTACTTTGCATTTGTCCTTCTTGAATTTCATCCTATTTACTTCAGACCATTTCTCCAGTTTGTCCAGATCATTTTGAATTTTAATCCTATCCGCCAAAGCACTTGCAACCCCTCCCAGCTTGGTATCATCTGCAAACTTTATAAGTGTACTCTCTATGCCATTATCTAAATCATTGATGAAGATATTGAACAAAACCAGACACAGAAATGATCCCTGCAGGACCCCACTCATTTATGCCCTTCCAGCATGACTGTGAACCATTGATAACTACTCTCTGGGAATGGTTTTCCAACCAGTGTTGCACCCATATTATAGGAGCTCCATCTAGATTGCATTTCTCTAGTTTGTTTATGAGAAGGTCATGTGAGAGTATCAAAAGCTTTACTAAAGTCAAGATATATCATGTCTCCCACTTCCCCGCATCCACAAGGCTTGTTACCCTGTCCAAGAAAGTTATCAGGTTCGTATGGCACAATTTGTTCTTGACAAATCCATGCTGACTGTTATGGATCACCTTATTATCTTCTAGATGTTTGCAAATTGATTGCTTAATTATTTGCTCCATTATCTTTCTGGGTACAGAAGTTAAGCTGCTTGGACTGTAATTTCCTGGGTTGTCCTTATTTCCCTTTTTATAGATGGGCAAATATAGTGCTATTTTCCAATCTTCTGGAATCTCTCCAGTCTTCCAGGACTTTTCATCCACAAGTCTAATTAATAGCATACAGTTGTCTAAATAAATCAGCTTATTTTTCATTAATATAGTGTTAGATGTGCACTGGGAACTTTACAGACAAGAAAAGAAGACTAAGTTCTTGTCCTGAAGATCTCATTAAAATCCCCTCCCAGTGGCCAGTGGAATCAATGGAAAATGATACGCAGACAAGAGGTAGAAGATGGAATGCAACAAAAGGGCAATAATGTGGCTTGTTTGTGCCACAGGTCTCCTCCTCCTCATCTATTTCTTATCAGGTCTTTGACTTTGCCTAGACTAGGAAAAGTGGTCCAGTTTAGGTTGGGTTTAGTTAACATATGCTAGTTACACTTGACTTAAACTTGACCTTATTCTCAGTGTAAGTGCCAGGTAACACCTTGCAGTTCAATTTTATATGGTCAAGTTGTAGCTTAGGCTATAGCTCAACCTGCTACAAAGTTGAACCAAAGATGTTACCCTGCATCTACATACTAGGAAAAGAGGCATGTGATAGCTCAATCTGACCTATGCTAGACCACTTTTCCTAGTCTAGAGAAAGCCTGTGGGCTGGGATAGCATTTCAGGCCTTTTAATACTAGCTTATAGAAGTCAAAGCATTTATTGGAACATTGGTCAAGTACTCTCAGATTCCAGACTCCTCTGCATGACCAGTGCATTTCTTCTCAGGCATAAATGCACTTGCCATCCTGAAGCCAATGCCACCACTTGTAATACTCACTTATAAAATCAAAGGATTTATTGGATCACTGCAAACAACAACTCCAGCACACACAGGCAGGACTTAACGTCTTCTGATCACCGCAGCCACGGCAACACATAATAGCAAAACAACAACTGAATACTAAGATAAAGATACAGTGTTATCTACTGGTGGAGGTGCTGTCTGCACTGATACTTGCAATATGGTATAAAGAGGAAAGGTTGAAGGTGTAACATGGCACCCCTAGGTTTGTTGTTGGCAGCCAGGGCTGAATGTGGGACCTCTGAGCCTCTACTGCTTGAGCTAAAAACCCCATCTCTATTAGATAATGCTGTAACAGGCTCAGCCTCACTAGAGTGGGACGGGACACCACACTGAATCAATGTGGGTTACACACTCCCTTTGAATGTGGACACTTGTCCACCACTTTAGAGGACCACTCAGCTCAGTTTCCTGTAAGGGCACCTGGGTGTGAGGCTCAGGCAGCAAAGGAGGCAATTCCAAGCATAGGAGGCTGCATGGAAGAAATTTCAGAAATAAGAGTGGGAGAAATGTATTTGGCTTCACCTGAGCAGCAAACATTAGCTAAACTAAATGGATGTTTCAGGTGTCACTTGGTGGAGTGGTTATTTCACCATGCTAGTCCTGATTCTGCATTCCCTGCTGTGGGTCTGTTCTCTTAGGCAGAGCATTTTTACAAACCATTGCTGTGGAATTTTTTGGATGAAAGCGAATCTTACCTTATTTTCAAAGGACCGAGCCTTCAAAGCAGATCACTGGAAAATTACCCATGTTGAGTGCCTTTAGACAGAGCATAATGTCTGTGTTAGTCTGTGTAAAGAGTGCATCACTGCCACTTATCTATGCTGCAACTTGATTTAAAAACAGGTTTTGTGGATTCTAGAGTAATAGTCTATTGCCCCGTAGGCCCTGATTCAGCAAAGCACTTATGCACATGCTTAACTCTCATTGGGTTCCCATTACTTATGTCCCATCAAAGTCAGCAGGGTTTAGGCTGGTGTTTAAATGCTTTGCTGAATTGGGACCATAAGTCAGAGCCTCAATGGTAGTTAGGTGCCTGAAAACCACTGAGGAACTGGGCTATAGTCATTGCTTACCCTGACATCAGTCTAAAGCAGGAGAGCCCAAACCAGCTTGCGACCCATTCCCTGATGGAGGCACTGAGATAACTATTGTTCTATTCATTACATTGATCTGAAATGAAATGACTATGGGCCATCAGACATGATTTGTGACATACTAGCACACATGGTCAATAAACAAATAATTTTGTATCATTGATAATGGCCAGCAGCTGAGAACATATGTAATGAAAAAGGCAGAAAGGCCCAAATAAAACCCCCAGACCCAAGCATTTTCAAACTTTGGACCTGGATATGAATATTGCAGATTGTCCAATAAAAGATACCACCTAAAGATGGACCCAAACACCTCAGTTTATAGAGTAAGATTTCAGGCCTCAAAGCCCTGCACTCGATAGAATGCCAGGAGCCTGAAAGCTTGTGGATAAACATATCAATGAACTAGGATTTTCTTTTACATCCAAATTCTTAATATTTTGTACCTAGTAGGGCAATAATATCCTAAAGACAATAATGTGAGTGTACATCTCACTAAGAGTGGATGTAAAGAGAAGCACAAAGTAAACCAGTTGCAAGGCACAACAAGAAGTTTTGTTGGTCCTACAAAACCCAGAAACTATGCAGCTTAGTCTTCAGCATTATCTATTACTTATCTTTCAACTAATTATTTACATATACACAGATCTCGGTTTTATAGAGCACTCCTGGGACTCAGAAACCCACCAGGGAGTTCTCAGAATCAAGCAGGAGGGACCTGTGTTCTGTTTAATTTAATCCTTTTAATTTAATCCTTTTAAAAGTGTTACATATTTATAATACTGAAATTAACATTTTCTAGCTAAGCTTTTAAAAAAAGTACCACTCCTAATGAAATTTCTTGAACCAGATATAATTTCTGTTTTCTTTTAAAAGGCAAAAATTACCTTCAAATATATTGATAAGAAAAGGTAATGCTCTAATAAAAATATAATCTCAAAATAATCTAAACTCACTACCTTTGAAATGTGATATATCAGATAAAAGTCACACAGCTCAACCCAGCTCCCATTGAAATAAATGGAAAGGTGGCCACAATGTTTAGTTGCCATTCATGGAAGCTAGTAGTACTGGGCCTGATTCTGATATAAAATTACACCACTGCAAAGGAATGACTCTACTGAAATCCAGGGAGTTATATCAGTATAAAACTAGCATGAGCGGAGAGACATGTCCATTATTTTGCCACCAGAGGACACATATATGGGTTCTACTAATGCAAAAGAAATATTAAGAATAACCTAAAAAAATGAATATAAGGGAGAATTATTTACAGTTAAACATAAATGTGCTTCCTCAGTCATATCAAGATCTATCTGAAAGCAAAAAATTTTAAGCCAATTTTTGTATGCCTGTCTCACTGATTCTACAAAAAACAAAGAGTGATGGTGATTGATTAGCAGTTTGCAAAATCAGTTCGCATATGAGAAACACTAAGTATTATCATTGTGAAGAGCAAGGACATTTCCACATTTTGTCTCTCAGTTTCTACCTAAACCGAGCATCTAAAAAACCTCGCCATTGTGGGTACAGATGGGCCCCCATCTCAATCCCAGATCCATATCTGGGCTCTGATCCAAATTCACTATTTATACTTACATTTCTAGGTGGGCCAAAAGATCAAATTCTGATCCACATTTTTAACAACGAGGTCTGGGTATGTGTACATTTGGGATTTTATCCCCTTATGGAGACAGAATGGCCTGACTCTTCTCAAAACATGGACAATTAGTGTTGGAGTATTGAGATTTTCCCCTTAAAGTAAAGCTCAATGTACCAACTCCTCCCCACTCCCAAACTATTAACTTTCTTTCCCAATGTCAAACAAGTTAAAAACAAGTTGTTTAACAAGTTAAAGGGTTTGGACTCCTAACATTTAGAGCTGAGTTTGGACAAAGAAATCAGCAATGTGTTTTTAAAGATCAGAGATTTAGTAAACTGAGGGAATGCAAGAAATATAGCCTGAAAGTTGACAAATTTATCTGGCTTGACAAAGTGGCATTCTGTTGGGAAATGGGAATGTTTACAGATATGGAGATAGTCTCACTAGATAGTTAATATCAAACTGTACAGATGGAACTACGTTTAATATTTAAGATTCTAGATTTCTGTGGGACAAACCAACTGCACCTGAGAAGGGGTCAGCATAGGAAGCTTGGTGCAGCTCCCATACACAATTGTTCAACCAGTGACATTCTTTTCCAGAGGTCTAGGGACTCAGGACCTAAGCCCTGGTCTACACTACAGGATTACTCCAATATTGCTATGTCGCACAGGGGTGTAAATAATCCACCCCTCCGGAACATAGTTATACCCACCTAAGCGCTGATGTAGACAGCACTGTGATGGCAGGAGAGGGTCTTCGGTTGACATAGCTACCAAGCTCTCTCCCTGCGGCTTAGAGTGTCTTCACCAGAAGCACTACAGTGGCGCAGCTGCCTTGGTAGCGTAGACCTGCCCTAAGCCAGCAAAACTCAGAGCTCCTCCTACAAACTAGTGAGTGCTCTTCCCTAGCCCTGGGCCCATTGGGAGTTGAGGATGCTCATGACTTTGGACAGGGAGCTCAGTAACCTACTCATTCAGATCCCTACCAATTCAATCCTCGCTGTTTTGTCTCCCATTATAATTCATAAGGAAAAAAGTTCACCCAACACAGCCATCAGAGCTGTCAGAAGTGATCCCTCTGTTTGCCACCCATCACTGTGGGTGTTGTCTCTACCCTCCACCCTGTTATTGGGCCTAATCAGCCCATGGCTGCATGAACGTAGTTGGGGGCAGGTTTTGGCCCTCAGTTGTTATGCAGAAGGATTTGGCTGTCTGGCCAGAGACTGCAAGGGAATCACAGAAGCAGCAGTTCTTCTCAAAAGCGCTTTACGGCCAAGCTTCATTTCCTGTCAGCATTTCAGGTGCAACCATTGCTGCCACCGCTCAGAAAATGTTCACACATATTTGGAAGTGGGAATTAAAATAAATTCTCTTTGGCAACTTCATATGTTTTTGTCTTTCCAATCAGAGCCCTTTAGCTGTGGGCCGGCATCTCAGTTATTCCATTCCCAGGATTGGCAGGTAAGCAAAGTTAACTTTCAGCCACTTTTGCCCTCCTAATTCTGGGGTTATGCAGGAACCTGCCCAGCCATCAGAGTGGCTTTATTCATCCTATTCTTTCTATGACCCCCTAAGGGTTCTGGGATTATAAAAGTAGTAGCCATGCAGGGCACTTTGATCATGCCCACTCCACCCCCTATGCTGCAGGCCACAACCACAGCTCTGTACTGTCCAGGGAGACCCCCAGCACAGGGGATATTACTAGGAGGCTGTTTCCATCCACTTTAAGGCTCCTTTCTGCTGCCTGAATGACACAAGGGAGCCTTAGTGAAACAGAATTGGAGCCTGGTTCTTCTCCTTTTAAAAATCATTATGGCATCTGCTGGGTACCTCTGGGTACCGAACCCTGGGTACCTCTTTTCCCAGCTCCCCTGCATCCTGCAGTGGAAGATGGGAGAAGACTTTCCTTTCAGGGAATGGAGAAGGGCTCCCCTCTCCCCTTCACCCAGTGCCATTGCAGGTCTCGCTATGGGGTTTTGCGCAGCAGCTCTCCTCTGACCTTGCTGCTATTTGGATGCTAATTATTTTCGTCTCTCAAGCCACCTTTGGGTCCTGGCAGTAATCTGGAAGCATCTGCTCCAAATCATCCTGGATTACAGGAATTAAAGGCCCCAATTAGAGGCCTGGGGTCCTGGCAGTGTAAATCTGTTTAACCTTAATCCACCGAGGGTAGGGGCTCTTCCCCCTTTCCAAAGGGCACAAAGGTAGTCTCCCCTGGCTGTTTTCTTCTGCTCCAGCACCATTTCATCTTCTCTCTTCCAGTGATTTACAGATTCCACAGGCTGGGTAATACAAATGAGATACGAAACCCCAATGGTGTGTGTGTGTGTCTGGGGCTCACACCAACCCCCTGGACACTGGAGAGTTGAGCCTACCTTTAATCCCTATAAAATGGTTGTCAATAGAAAATGAGAGGAATGGTGGAAAAGGAGGGAAAGTGAAATTCATGGATTCAAACTACCACAGGCCTGAAATCCAGAGAGGAAAATAGGCAGAATGACTAAAGGAGAGTGGGGGAGGAATAGAATGATGGATGTCTCATTGTTATCGCTAAGTGGCTGTATTACAATGGAAGACAGTAGGTAATACAAAGGGAATTCCTCATGAAACACAATAGTCTACCACACGTTTGGTAAACTGAGACAGATGACACGAGGGATCCCCAGAGCTAAAAGCACAAGGAGCTACAGCTTGAGCTGAAGAACTAGGCTTTGTAGATTGGGGCTGTAACAGACTCCTGTACTTCGTGCATCAGGCTCAGGGTGGGACCCGTCACACACATTAACTGGTGGATTTACAAAAGGATTTAAAACATGGGACAAGTCTGGGTTTCTTAACCTACACTGAAGAAGCTGTAGAAATATCCTCATACTAGTCTACCATTAGCAGTTACATTGACTTAGAAACAGGTGTTGGAGTGAGGGCCATCATAACAGGATGGAGGTTGTAGCGAGGCAGCCGGGTGTGGAGGATTGACATGGAGGTGGGAAGGGAGTTTGCATGACCCCACACATACAAGGTATATGAGGGTGGCTTTACTTCTTTTTGTCATCAGATCTGGCCATCACCCCAATTTCCTTCTCTCAGACTAAACCAAATACCCCTAAATCTCCATGCCTGCTGGGGTATCAACCCACAATACAGTGATCCTCCAAACTAGACTGGTCAGTTCACTCCCAGCTCTGTCTTCCTGGAGACTTTTGGAAAAAATAACCCAGAAACAATCTAAAGCAGAAAGCTACCTCACAAGTCTCCCCTGAAGCTCCCAGCTCCCTGCTAGAGGACAGCATCAGAGTCCCTGTCACAGGGCGCACCAGTCACTGCTTGTCTGGCACCTCCTTCTGGTCACTCTGGGGATTAGCTCTCAAGGTTGACACCCCTTTCCATGATCACATGTCTCTCTCTTGGGTCTGCAGCTCCTCTCTCATCCTAGGAGCTGCAGTGTCCTCTTCATGACTCAGCCCTTCCGGCTAGGTCACTTGGCGTTCCCCCTTTCCAGGGTACAGTCCTTCAATTATCTGTCACTCCCACAGTGACTCAGGTAGTCTTCCTGTTCACTGTCCTGCTGGTCTATGCCACCCTCTCAGTGGCTGGTAGGGGAACCCAGGCCCACCCACTACTCCAGATTCCAGTCCAGGGACCCTACACCCCAGCAGTTCTGGGCTTTTCCTTTCCCAGCCCTCACTCTTCCTTCCCTGGATTGCTTCCTACCACTCCTGGTTCCCCTCCTCTCTCTGGATGTACCAACTTCAAACCCTCCTCCCTCTTCCCAGAGAGGGACTATCCTTTCCCCTCAGCAGTCCCTCTCTGTTTCCAGTTTCCTGGCTTTATAGGCCCTGCTTATTCCTGCCCAGTTGAACCTGCTTGCAATCAACTCCCTGGCTCTTCCTCCAGGGGCAGCCTGTGGAGTTAATAGGCCTACCTGGCCACCTTAACCCCTTCCATTCGGGGTGAGTGGGAGACACCCCAATATAGTCCTTAAATCACCCTTTTCTCCAGGATTCCTTAGTGATGCTGAGCAGGTTTCTCATCTGCAGAGGTGCCCACAAGCCACTCCTGCTCCCTCCAGACTCCATGTCATTGTATGTCAGTCTGTCATGACAAGGTGGGTGAGGTAAATTAGGCCAATTTCTGTTAGTGAGAGAGAGAGAGGGGCTTTCAAGCCATATAGAGCTCTTCTTCAGGTCTGGGAAAGGTACTTGAAGCATCACAGCTAAATGCAAGGTGGAACAGATTGTTTAGCATAAGTAGTTAGCTACATACTCCCCTAGAATAATCTAAACCAGTGGTTCTTAACCTGGGGTGCATGCACCCCCTGGGGGTTCAAGATGCCCTTTCTGGGGCTGCAAGACATGCCAGATTTTTTTAGAAGGTAAATAATTGAAAACACAAATTAAGCACAGCCACGTAAGTACAACTACTTTGTTTAATCAAACCTATGTATTTATTAACATTATACTTTTAACGATTACTGTAATATACAAACAAAAATATATCTAGGTTTAAAGAACTGACCTACTTCAACAATTTTTGATAAGGGTGCGAGAACACATTTTGAGAACCAAAGGGGTGCAGGCTGCAGTAAAGGTTAAGAACCACTGATCTAAACAATCTAAACTCCCCTTCTTCCTGCACCTCAGCTTAACTCTTTGCTAAAGCACAGGCCCAAGTTCTGTCTTTTTAGATACAATAGCCCGGAGGTTTAACTTATTGTAATACTGTATAAAACTGTGATATGTAGGTGTTACTATTTCCCAGTCAACTTCAAAGAGAAAGAGCATCAAAGTTTCTTAGTAAACAAACATTCAAAGCACATAGAAAACATTGCAAAGAGTATACAAACATTGTAAAGGGTATTTTGAATACTATGAATAACATTTAAACAAAAGCTGTTAGAAAATCTACTGCTGTTCCTCACATAGACTTCCTCCTTTGTTGCTGCTACATATTTAAATTTAACGTCTATACTTCCAAACTTAAACATACACACACACCCATTCCCTCCTCTGATAATCTCTCAGAGATGATTTCTCCATCTTTCTAATGTGGCCACAATCTGGACTGCAAGTCACCCTGGACTTTACAGAGGCTGAGCAGAGTGGCACCATCTCAGTCCTTTCAAAATATTTTTGAGCCTTGTCCTCAAACAGACAGTCGGGGGAATCTCCACAACCAGCAGCATTTCAGCCCTTGGGTTAATAGATAGCTGACTAGTCCCTTCTGTTGCTAGTGATGCAGAAATCTGTAGCCAGAATCCAAAGTGGAACAGTTATTAGGACCCAGCCCTCACAGCTAGGGCCTGCCTTAATCAGCTGCATTGTCAATAGGTTAAAGCTTATATTTATAATCCTCCCTCATCACATTCTGATTGGCTCAGCTCTCTGAGGGTGACTGGGTGTGACCAGCCAGGTAGGTAGCCCACAGCTTCAGAGCATGCCCAGGAACTGCCACACCCTGTTTCTGGATGTCTCTGAGCCCTTCTAGCTGAGCTGCCCTGCTCTCTGCACAGAATATTCCAGCTAAAATCCTAGTCTCCTCCTCACTGCTTCTTTCCCTTCCTTTGGGCTAGAAAAGAAAAACCAAACACTGCAGTATAAAGCACAGCGGTTATACTCTGCCACTATCACCCAGCAGGCCTTATCTCTTATTCCTACATCTTTCCCCACACCAAGCAGATGGGTGTGCTTTTATATTGTCTTCTTTCCCAGCATGCCTTGCTGTGAAGCCTGCAGCTCCCATCAACTGTCAACTACAAATCCCAGAGTGCCTTGGCAGCCTCCCTTAAAAGCCAATATTGACCGTTACAAGAACTTCAAAATCTAGGGATGGCCCTACTGTAATCTAAAATACCCATATTCCACTACCTATTACCTTGCTGACAACTGATTGAGGAGGTGCCCCTCTGAGCTATAACACGAAGGCAGCAAGGCTTAAAGAACCTTTATAAGGAGCCGTAAGGATGGAAGTTCCCTCCTCCCCTGTGAAAAACATCCACATTTCTTTCCATGCTGCTAGACCCCATCCCAGCTGCTAAATCCTCCCGAAGCAATGTAAAACTAAGGTGTATTATCCACAGAAAGTGCACAGTTGTGAGCTATATGCCTTTCCCCCTCCCAGCACTGGATACCTCATGTATTTGGTGACCTTAATCCGTCTCTGCTTGTATATGCAATATCCAGAGGTTCCGGTGTCATTGTAACGTCAATACATACAAAGCCATACCTGTGTGTGGTTTGTTTGGGATTTTTGTTTGTTTTAATATTTGATAATTCACAAAAATGATAAATAATGTATTTAATTAAAGCCCTTGACAAAGTGTTGGGTGTGATTCGTTATACTGTTATAGCTTATTAAAATATGTGTATGTTAAACCCAATATGTAATTTGTAAGGGTATAGCAGCAATTCAAAATGGAGTCTGAATCACCATTTTGTAAACTTCATCTTGTCACCCTTTAGTGCCCTGTCATCCTGGCCTCGTTATAACTTGATCAAACTGTTTTTTCCCGCTACTGGGCGATCTCAAGAACAATTTTACCTCAGACTATTTCCTGCCTTTGCTGGGACCGTACCATGTTTTCCCACCACAAACTGCATAAAAGAACTGTGATCACAAACAAGTGCCGCAGTCCATCCTAGTGACTGTGCGTGCATGGTTCAGGTCTTCGCAGCATCAGTGCATCGTCGGAGGATACCACCTTTCCTGTAGTGAAGAGAAGAAAGAAGAAGCCGTATACCTCCTTACCTGCTCCTGTTCCGGGGGATGACACCACCAGAGGGTTCTCAGTCCGCTTCTTCCATCCCGGGTCACATTGTGGGACTCTCCAGTGTTCCTCCTCTGAGGGTTTCAATTACCCAACGAGTGCAGGTCCTGGACTTCACTACCACCACAGACGTGCTAATAGTGAGACAATTAGGGTTCTCTTAGTTGGGGTTTTATACAGTTGATTGCCAGGGTGATTTTGTGTTTTGGGCCTGAGCTTCATGCTCTTGTTTTAAGCTGCTGTTTCACTGTTTTGTGTTAGTTTTCTATAGCCACTGTCTATTTCATGCTTAAACCCCTTCCCTTTATTGTACTTATTCCCTTAATACACTTACCTGTTGTTTTAACTTTACCTATAGTCATTCTCACACCACACCTAGGGAAGAGGGAGGGAGATCTGTCTGTGTACCAGTCCACCCATGACGGATAGAGCAGAGGGCGGGTCTGCTCTTCTGAGTAAAAGGGGCTTGTCTTATTTCTTGATACCTAGACCTATACCTACAGTTACCTTGGCTCCCCTTTGAGGTAAAAAAGTGCCCCTTTGCTAACCACTGAGGTGTTTTTCATAAGATTCTGGTTGTTGGAGATCCATTATTACAGGAGATAAAAGAATTGGGGAGCAGTGGGGTTCTTACTGAACTTAATGTGTAAAGCACAAACCCAGAAGAGCTCACTGCTGGATGAGAGTGTGACAATGGGTTGGCCGAGTCGCTCAGGATATTGTTATTATTTATTATTTGGATTACAGTCGTGCATAGGGACCGACTGAGAAGGGGGCCCCATTGTGCTGGGCACTGTACAAAACAGTGGAATAGCCAGTCCCTGCTTTGGAGAGCTTGCAATCTAAGTAGGCAAGATAGACATGGGAGAGGGGGATGGGGTATAACACACAAGCAGAATGATCAGTGTGGTGGTGGAAAATAGCTTGTTAGTGCAGTGATTTTTGTGGAGAAGGGGTTTGCTGCCAGGGGATTAGCTCAATAGAAATTCAAAGGAAGGCCCAGGGCACACTGAAGGGGCTGGAATGAGGGGACAGGGCAGGGGAGGAGTGGGAGGTGAGCAAGCAGGGGAACAAGAAGCAGCTGTGCAGCGAGGCTGAAGTCAAGAGACTGTGAGGAGGGGGTTGGAGCAAACAGCCAGTCAGTACAGGGAGGAGAATGTACAATGTCAGAACAGCAGAAACTTGCCAATGACACTGTCAGTGTCCATCGCTCCCTACTGGGGCTGCTTCTGAGTCTGCTCTTGCTGGCTTTAGCTTCTTTAGGCCCTGGGACTAGGTCCTCCCTGGAATCGTCTTCTTCCCCAGCCCACATGATCTGGGGGCTGGGACACTGCATGGGTCCTAGTGCCTCTGGAGGGGAGGGGAGGAGTCACCCTCTCACAGTTCGGAGTCCACGGGGACACAGGGTGGGAGAGATGGTCATATGTAATTCTAGTTCATTTGCGTAGTCCAGTCTTGTTGGACAACATGCCATAAGGATTTTTAAGGGTTGTCTCATGTTGAAAATATATTTTATAAAGCCAGAGCAGGGAAATATAACATCCCTGTGTCTTTGTATTGCTTCCTGGTTCTTATCTTACTTCCACTGTGTACACAACTTGGCTTCCCATGGACGAATGTCTATGCTGGTCATTGGGAACACTGGTGATTGCTGCTATCCTGCCATTTTCAGCTCTTAAAATTCTGCTCCTGGATCTACCTCAAACCTCAAGGCCTAGATAGGTAGATTCCTTCCCAACCCTAAGAAAAACACTTTACTTTTACCACAGACCCAATAAAATAGGGTCAAGCCTGATGTTTCAACTATTTGTGCTCTCACAGAACAGTTTTTGGTAGGTACTGTGATGTTCATAGTTTCTCCTGGCATCCCTGAGGGTGCAGGTAAGGTTGTGTGCTTATCTTGTGTTGGTAGTGCCACCAGATTTCTGGGTTTTTCAGTTTGGTCATTTAAAAGCTCACATTCAGGAGGGCCATGCTGATCTCAGGGCGGTGTTTTGTGGTCAGAATGATTATTAACTCCACCTTAACTAAGGGTTTTCCTGATGACTATACAGGATAGAGATGGCCCTTGTTGACATTACACCACCCCAGACACAGTGGGCCTATAGACCTGGGGTTCTCAACCTTTTTCTTTCTGAGGCCCCCCCCCCAAAATACTATAAAAGCTCCATAGCCCACCTGTGCCACAATAATGGGTTTTCAGCATATAAAAGTCAGGGCCAGCACTGTGGGGTAGCAAGCCAGGCAATTGCCTGGGGTCCCATGCCACAGGGCCCCCTGCAAAGCTACATTGCTCAGGCTTCAGCTTCAGCCCTAGGTGACGGAGCTCAGGGCCCCAGGCTTCAGCCCCATTCGCTGGGGCTTTGGCTTTCTGCCTTGGGCCCCAGCGAGTCTAATGCTGACCATGCTTGGAGGACCCCCTGAAACCTGCTCGTGGCCCCCGCAGGGTGCCCTGAACCCCTGGTTGAGAACCACTGCTATAGACATCCGTAAGTGCTATGTACCACTAACTATACATTCCTTTAGTTAAGGGACAGCCATAAGGAACATAACTAAAATGCATTAAAAGGCTCTGAAGAAAAATTTAAACTACGTACATGAAACTTGAAAGGCTAGCCTAACTGTATAGTACAGGGGTTCTCAAACTTCATTGCACCTTCTGACAACAAACATTACTACATGACCCCAGGAATGGGAACTGAAGCCTGAACCCACCCAAGCCCCGTCATCCTGGGTGGGGGGCCAAAGCCCAAGGGCTTCAGCCCCAGGTAAGGGGCCTGTAACCTGAGCCCTGTTGTCCAGGGCTGAAGCCCTCGGGCTTTGGCTTTGGCTCCAGGCGGTGGGGCTGAGGCTTCGGCTTCCGCCCCAGGAAGTCTAAGCCAGCCCTGGCAATCCCATTAAAATGGGGTCGCGACCCACTTTGAGGTCCTGACCCACAGTTTGAGAACCTCCGGTTCTAGTACAATGCCCAAAGAGACAGTTTGGATGTTTACCTCTGGGACAGGAGTTCTGCCTTATGGACAAGACAAACAGAGAGACTGCATGGCTCCTTCCGTAGAGGGAGACTCATCTCAGTGCCGGGTGTTTTCTAGGAGAAGGAAATGAGGAGATGCTCAGAGCTATTATGGACCCAAACCTATGAGGTGCAGAGTGAAACCTATTCCTGACACCCAGATTCACAAATTGTCAATATGTCCCCCCAGCTGATAAGATACTCTACTTTCTGAGTTGACTCTAGATTTGGGTGTCCTCTAAGAGCTTTGTAAAGCTGGGGTCAACCTGGCTGCAGTTCCAGCCTTAGTTTCTGTGCAGTTTGTGTGGTGCTTGAAAAAAATTACATCTGAATGCCAGGTGAGACAGTAGATCCAATGCCACAATTGTTACCCCAAGAGTAATCCCTACTCGTGGGAGTAAATTCATTGATGCCAATGCCTGAGTCAGGACTACCCCTATTCACGGTGTTCTTCCATAACATCCATAATTGTGTGCTTGTTAAATAATGACCCTGCTCCTGAAGATGTGTGCAGTTCACACTCTGTAACTTCTCTTTACATGTTATCCCTTCCACTGCAATTTACACACATTCCACTTGGATAAAGAAAACTTCGCCAATCAATACCCTTTTACTCAACAGTAGCTGGAAGTCTATTGACTTTGATATACTTTTTTGGGTAAACATTCCATATAAAAATCACGGCACACTTTATTGAACTTCATTACAGTGGGCTGCTCCACAGACTTTCCTGAGGCATCTCAGCATAAGTCCTTGTGAAATTATGATATAACATTGTGACCATGGACAAAAGCTGGGTATCAGGGAGTTTCTCCCCCAGGTTTGACATGCTGTTGGTAATCTTGTCCTGAAAATTAAAAACAGTTAATTAAAAATATATAGCTGAAGTTTCACATCTATGTCATTCAATAAGGGCCTGATCCAAACTCCATTGACATCCATAGGAGTCTTTCTATTGACTTTAATAGGCTTTGGATCAGACCCTAACTGGGGTTTAACAGTGGATTATACAGTAAAACACAAATCCACTGCATAGTAAAGTCTATATGAAGTAAGGTTTATTTCTGGAACAGCTAATTCTTACCACTCTATTAAATATAAATATATATTACATTACATTATTTGAGTACAAAATAAATAGCCAGATTCTAACTCCTGAAAGGAGTTCAACAATAGAAAAATGCCATCAGAATCTAAACTGGGTTGGTCCTTCTTGACTTTCTACAAAAGACAACCAAGTATTATAACAAATAAAATCTATCAGATAAGAATCATATTGGTGTGTGAACTTTGGAACACGCATTTTTTCTATACTCCCTTTTCACTCAACATAGGGACTGTTCCTAGAAACCTTTATTCAGGCTAGTAGTCCCTGCTGCTATGAATAGTCCAATTGATTTCAGTGGGATACTCATCAGAGTAAGGACTACTCACAGGAGTAAGGGTTTGCAAATCAGTGACCCGACAGATGTGTGCAATAAAAAAACAAAACACAAAAACACTCAGTGTCAGTGTCATTTCTGCAGAAGGTGAGAAAAAAAATCAGTGATTTTTACTGGATCTTATAGAAGAAGCTGAAACAATGCAAAGTCCTCTTCAGTAGGTTTTCTATAACAGTTTTATACTGTAGCTCTAGGAAATGGGCTGCTCCATTTGCTATTGCTAGCAATTGAGATACTGTCCAAGTTGTTCCATTCATCAGTATGTGAACTCTGAAAGCACTTCATCAGTGCCAGCTCCGTGCATTTCAGCTCGAAGAGCCATGGTAGGTAATGTAATGATGATGAATCTAAATGATAATAAAGTCTCCCTGTTGAAAATGTAAAATGCAATGCATCTATTTTTAGTGGCCTCTCCAGCTGAGATAATGTAGCAAGCTAGTTAAAAGTTGACATCCATCTTAGGTGAATTGATTCTTACCATTTGCAAACCAAGGTGAACTGCAGAAGGTTAATGTTTTTGCTCAAAGAGGAGAGATTTCTGCTATAGAAATGGATGTATACTGTACATACAAAAGAAACAGCCCATTAAATATCTAATGTGTATGCACAGGTTTTGTTCTTCAAACGTGTTTGTTTCAGTAATAGACATTTAGTTCACTCAGTTGCGCTCTCTCTCTCTCTCTGTAAGCAATGGCTCTGATGCAAGAGGGTGAGTACTTTCAAACTACCAAGCAATGCATTATAACTGCACTGTTTGATGTAGTGTTGAGGGGAGGGTATCAAAACCTTTTAAAAAAAGAAAAGGAGTACTTGCCAGCAGGAGAGTGAGTTTGTGTGTGGGGGGGGGGGGTGAGAAAACCTGGATTTGTGCTGGAAATGGCCCACCTTGATTATCATGCACATTGTAGGGAGAGTGGTCACTTTGGATGAGCTATTACCAGCAGGAGAATGAGTTTTTGTGTGTATGGGGGTGGGGGGGGGTGAGAAAACCTGGATTTGTGCTGGAAATGGCCCACCTTGATTATCATGCACATTGTAGGGAGGGTGGTCACTTTGGATAAGCTATTACCAGCAGGAGAGTGAGTTTGTGTGTGTGTGTTTTTTGGGAAAGGGGGGGGGGTGAGAAAACCTGTATTTGTGCTGGAAATGGCCCACCTTGATTTTCATGCACGTTGTAAGGAGAGTGGTCACTTTGGATAGGCTATTACCAGCAGGAGAGTGAGTTTGTGCATGTGGTTTTTGGAGGGGGGTGAGGGGGTGAGAGAACCTGGATTTGTGCAGGAAATGGCCCACCTTGATTATCATACACATTGTGAAGAGAGAGGTCACTTTGAATGGGCTATTACCAGCAGGAGAGTGAGTTTGTGTGTGGGGGAGCGGAGGATGAGAAAACCTGGATTTGTGCTGGAAATGGCCCAACTTGATGGTCACTTTAGATAAGCTATTACCAGCAGGAGAGTGGGGTGGGAGGAGGTATTGTTTCATGGTCTCTGTGTATATAATGTCTTCTGCAGTTTCCACAGTATGCATCCGATGAAGTGAGCTGTAGCTCACGAAAATTGGTTAGTCTCTAAGGTGCCACAAGTACTCCTTTTCTTTTTGCGAATACAGACTAACACGGCTGTTACTCTAAAACCTTTTATGTGCCTGCTTTGAAAGTGTGAAGACAAAGATTTTTAAAATGGTTAGTCCTCTTCCCCCCCAAAATGTAAGAATTTAGGCCAAAGTTTTCAAACCTAGGTGCCTAAAGTTGGGCGCCTAAATCCATATTTGGACAACTTAATAAGAATGCTGAGCACCTGCAGCTCCCATTACCCACAACAGAAACGGGAGCAGGTGCAGATTTGCGAAGCCAGGCAAATGTATTAGGAGCTGTGTAGTAAGCACTTTATACTCCTCGTGGCAGAATTGCCACCCCAACACCCCCCCTCCTCCCCGGCTGGCTGTGGTACTACAGCAAATTTTACCTTAGTATCCTCCACTGTCTTTTGGTGACATAAGAGTATTCTGCCCCCCCACCCCCAGCAAGACCATTTTGTAGAGTCCTGCCCCTTCTGGGACCACAGTTTTCCACCAAAGTCCTAAAGTAACGTATACAAAAAACAGACCTTTAGCTTAGCTGGCCAACACCTCATCACAGGCAAGTCTCTATTGCTTTAGATTATCCTTCTGTGCCTCGATCCACCCCCAATCCTGGGGCTAACCCATTCCTCCCCTTACTCAGGGGGTCAAGAAGGCTTCACTTAGGCCTCCAGCTCACCATTGGAGCCTGTTCGATCTTTCCTTCTTTCCCCTCCTTAGCCTACCTTCATGTGGCTTCTCAGAGATTAGAAGCTGCCCCCCTGCTCTCCTCTATGTTTCCTCTGTCTAACTAGGCTCATCCAGCTCTTTATAACAAAACCCCTGCTCTTCCCCAGCTGGGCTTTATTTCTAACTAGGCTTGGCCCACCCTCCCGGTGCCAGCGGGCAGATTAACTGACCTCTCCGGACCAGGCTCAACCTTTCATGGTATGTGTCAGGTTTCCCCATCATACTCTTCAAAACTCATTTCTTCCAGAAAGACTTCCACCAAAACTATCCAGCCCTGCTCTCGTGCCTCACCTCAGAATCCATTAATTTAACTGAAATTACAATTAACAAAGTAAAAATGAATACCTTGGATTTAACAAAGGGATGTGTGACTGAACCTGAGTTCCCATTGGGACTGTCACCTGATGTGCTGAAATTACCTCTGAGCCCATTTTCCCCACCAGCTTGGGACTTCCAGAACCCTGTTTTGTTGAGCCAGACATGCTAGCCTGCTGCAACACAGACCCAGGGTCTGGACCACGGCCTCAAAGCTGCAGGTCTTAAGTGAAAACAGCTCAGCAGGTTACCTGTCTCCAGCACCCAGACACCCAGTTCCCAAATAAATCCATTTTACTCTGTATAAAGCTTATACAGGGTAAATTCATAAATTTTCCACCCTCTATAACACTGATAGAGAGATATGCACAGCTGTTTGCTCCCCCAGATATTAATCACTTACTCTGGGTTTATTAATAAACAAAAGTGATTTTATTAAGTATACAAAGTAGGATTTAAGCAGTTTCAAGTAATAACAGACAGAACAAAGTAAGTCACAAAAGTAAAATAAAACAAACTCGCAAGTCTAAGCCTAATACATTAAGAAACTTATTACAGGTAATATCTCACACTCAAAGATGTTCCAATAAACTTATTTCATGGACTAGACTCCTTCCTAGTTTGGGCCAAGTCCTTTCCCCGGTAAAGTCTTTGTTAGATCCAGCAGACATCTCAGGTGGTAAGCAGGGGTTTTCTCATGACTGGCAGACGCTTTTGTCCTGCTCCACCCCCTTTTATAGCTTTGGCACAAGGCAGGAATCTTTTGTCTGTGCTTGTCTCCACCCCCACCTCATCAATGGAAAAGTACAAGGATTAAGATGGATTCCAGTATCATGTGACATGGTCAGATGTCACTGTAAGACCCCCTAGTCTCCATTCTTCCTGGGTTGGCCCACATGTACACAGGAAGGCTTGCAGGTAAATAAACCATTTACAACAAATTGTCCTAGTCAATGGGAACCATCAAGATTCTAAACCACCATTAATGGCCCACACTTTGCATAATTACAGTAAGACCTCAGAGTTATACTTCATATTTCTAGCTGCAGATACAAGAACGATATATGCATACAAATAGGAGGAATATATTCAGTAGATTATAACCTTTGTTATGATACCTTACAAGAGACCTTTTGCATAAAGCATATTCCAGTTACATCATATTCACACTCATAAGCATATTTCCATAAAACATATGGAGTGCAATGTTACATGATGGACAGAACAGCATATTCACTTTGTTCTCAGGCTGCATTTCACACCCCATTTACCTGTATTTTTCCCATTTAAACTCCGATCCCGAAAACACTTAAGCATGAGCACAACCTTGCTAAGGGAAGTAGTTCTGTTGAAGTCAATGGATGGTGAATTGTGTGCTGGACCGAGGCCTTGGAATGTAGGCTCTCTGGGGCAGGAAACAATGTCTGCAAAGTGTATTACTCACCAGTGGCGTTACCCGAATGAAGATTTTTAAGTGGTTCCAACTGATCCTGTTTGGTAGCTAGGTTTTGGAACAGAGAAATAGGTCTACTGGTATACTGGCTCCTGGGGATGTTGGTCTTCCTTCCAGCAGAAGCAATAGCAAACAGAAGAAAATGACAGAGACAAACCAAAATATTCCAATGATGCCTACTGGAATTTTTATTAGAAGTGTATTATTAAAAAATATAGTAGGAAATGCATATTTAAGATGATTTCTTTACTATTTTCATGTGATGGGCCTAGATATACTAGAGAACAGATTTTCTAGGGAGTCTTGAACCATGGTGTCACACCAGATTCCCGCATAAGGCTGAAAGCTGTTGTTGCACACACAGACCTCATTTGCTTCAATGGCTATAGTGCATGGGAAAGGACTTCGGAATCGGGCCTATAATGCATTCTTACCAATAAGTGTCAAGTGGGTATTATGAAAGGAGGCTTCTGAATGGGTGGTGAATGCTGCAGGAGTGCAGGCTTCCAGTAGAGCAGCTCAGTGTGACTTTGGGCTCTACTCTGCAGTCTTTATCCACGAAAACCTCCCAAAGTTTTCAGTGGATGAAAAATCAGGCACCAAGTTCCGGCAGTAAATCGGCAGGTAGATGTGGACAAAGCAACAGCCAGCAGCAAATTAATGAGAAAGGGAGCAAGGACCATGGTAATTTTGAAGAACTGGTTGTCCGGCTTTCAAACAGACTTGAAACAACTCAAAAACAGAGCTGAAATACCAATCTTCAGTGTAGAGAGGAGTGTGTAGAGAGAGGATGATGATGTTTACTAGAATATATTTATTTCATAAAAACCTTATTATAAAGCAACAGTTCAGTTCCTGAAGCACTGCTATGGTCTGTGTCTCTACATTCCTTGAAGTGGCTGAAATCATTTGACATGTATAACTATACACCTGGGAGTTATGGTTTATAGATAATAAGAGGGAAGTTCTAATTTACACCCTCGAAGCCTGGGAAATTCAGAAGGAAGGCTGCCACTCTTTTACCTTGGTATTGCAGCTAATCTGATGTGAAGAGTGTTCTGAGGTCCACTCCTAAAGAAGCATGTGAGCTTCAGTTCTTCGGCACAAGAGGGTGAGCTAAGGAGGTCATGGCAATCTTCCCCTTAAATTGAGCTAACAGTGGAGAACTACAGTCCCATGGATTAAAGTGATCAAGTGGGATTAGATGAAAGAGGCTGCAAAGGTTCCCAGTAGAAGAAGACAATCCCAATTCAGTGGACCATTTTCCTGCCACCTCTCTGCAGAGCTTCCCATTGAAATCCACAAGTCTTTAAAAAGGTTAAATGGCTGGTAGATTATAACCTTCATAAGACACATCCTAGTAAAGCCTACACAAAAGACAGCATCCAGTAGCTGTGATGTTGTGGGTTACTATGGAACATTGAGTAAAGAGCAATGGATAACAAAGACCTTTTTTCTCCCAGTCAGCGTGTGTGTATGTGGTTAAATCTCCACCATACTTGAGTAGCTTCCAGTCGTTCTCCTGTGAAATCTACATTCAATCTACAGTTTAAAATGCTTACAATGGAACAGAATTAACTAACAAATTCAAACTGGACTCTTCAAGCAAAATCTTTTCCCCTCCTGCTAGTGTGTGTGTGTATGTGTGTGTGTCCCTATATGATGATAGTCTGGTACTTTCATATTGTTTCTCCTGCTTCTACTTTCTTAAACAAGGGGACTGTTATAGAAACAAATGTAACGCACCAAATAAGTTGAGTTTTTCCAAGCATTCTAAGGGATTTAGACACAACTGTTCCATTCAAAATCCCTTAAACATTTTTGAAAATCTCAAATGAATATTCCATTGTGGCATAATAGGGTCCTGGTCTGTGACTGGGACTCCTACACACTATAGTAATGAACAAACAAATAAATAATTACTAAGGGGCTAATAGAGCCCCATCTGTTTTGAAGCAGGTGTCTCTGCTGAAATCAGTGGAGAGTCCTGCCCTAAAATGGATGCCTTGATGTGACCCAAGATTCCCAAATGCAAATATACGTAATGCAACCAGTTTACAAGGCCATCCTGGTTATTTGAGAATGAGCATGGGGCAGATGCAGTCTCTTGCATTTCTCCAGGGGTTTTCTAGGAAATAGCACATAGCACACTCTAGAACCACAGGCATTTTTAATTGTGATCATTGTCCGCTTGTTTGGCTTGGTCTGCACCTCTTAGGGGATGGAAGGAGAGAGCCTTTCTGGAGAGTGAATTCGTAGTCTTGTTCTTTTATTCCAGTCCATCACCCTCTCCTTTAGTAACCATTCATCCTGTAGTTTCCACAGCAACCCAGATACCTTTCCACAGTCATCCCCCCCTCAAACATCTTCTCAGAGATCACTTTAAACAAGGCTATCCGCCACCCTGGGCTTGCCCTCACCCTCCTAAATGAGAAAGGCTCCAATACGGCTGAATTCTATAGATAAAAGAGCACAGTTCCAATGAGCCTCCTCACCTGCCCAGACCACTGCAGGCTAGTGCACAGCACCGAGATAGCCTCAGTCCATGAGCTGCACAGACAGGTTCCTATGCCACGTTTAACTCTACACCAGCTCCCAACCGCTCTTTTTTAAGGGGCCCTTTGTAGTCAAGTTGCTGCTCAGCATAAGGAAAGATTGTGATGCAGGGATTTCACCGCTGAATGGGAACAATGAAATGCTCCTCTTGATTTTCAGAGTTTGGGGAGATGGAGATACACCTTCTCTCCCTACATATCTGAAAGACATTTCCAAAACTGCACCTCAGTGTTCTAGCTGTGATGGCCAATAAAGAACCAACTGCTGCAACACTGGAAGGGGAACAACATTTTCATGCAGGGGATAATAAAGTGTTACATCTATACCAATGCACATTTTAGTCTGTCCATAGGATTCTACCTCCAGCGCATTGGTCTCTCCTCCGCACTGTGGGGCCATCAGTTAAACAGAGATTCCTATTGATGACACAGTATGGCCCCCTGTCTTAGAGGTCCGAGGTCCAATGAAGTGAGCTGTAGCTCATGAAAGCTTATGCTCAAATAAATCGGTTAGTCTCTAAGGTGCCACAAGTACTCCTTTTCTTTTTGAGAATAGAGACTAACACGGCTGTTACTCTGAATCGGGTAAATGTATTTCCCATTACAGTGATGGCGCCGTGAACTTAACAAGACACAGCTATTGACTTTTCTTTAATTGACCCGTACTAGAAGAGGTAGCGGTATAAGAGTGAGAGGTAGACTTCTTGTCTGTTTTTCATAGCCTGCAGAGTTAGGCAAGGGAGGCCTTGATGAGCAGTGTGTTTATGTACTCAGAGATGTCCCTTGTTTCCTCCTGAGAGATCTTGATGATACTTCCACGGAGGTTCTCTGCAATCCTCCCCTGAATGGCAGCCTTATTTCTTCCTCCACGGGAGGATGCTTTCTCATGCCACTCAGTGACAACACCGGCAGGCACCATTGCAATACACAGACTAATGGCATACGGGCCCGGGCGGCTTTGGGACGCCAGCAGCAGCTGTGCTCTCTGTGCCTTTGTTGCTCCCAGGAGTGAGTTATCACATAAAATCACCACCACCTGTGGAAAATGGTGCCAGTAGTCAGTGCCATTTCCCTACACTCCTAGTTTCATACAACCAAGTAACTCGCTCCTCGTTTCCCTCACCCCGGCGGGCCGTACTCACCATTGCTGTTGCTGCGAGTGGCGCCGTGCACAAGCAATCCCAAGCAGAAGTGTCAATGAGCATATCTTGTTAAAAACTTTAAAGGGGTTCTGAATCTTAAGTTTTCCTTTCCGTTGTGACTATACTGACAATGGTACCTCTATGTGTTTTATCTTCAGCTACTGCCACTGAGGCCTTGAGGGGGTCCCACTGCACACTCATGGAACACCTGAGCCAGATAAGGAGGAGAAAGAAGAAGACACAGGATTGTTACCCAGGGTTTTTAAAACTGAAAGCAGTGCTAACTTAACTGGGTTTTTTTAGGCAGTGTTAGGAATAAATTAGTGAGGACACAGCTCCTTTGTTCGATAAATGATTGGTACATACAAAAGAGCTTTTACCTAAAACTCCTTTTTTTGTTAGGTTTTAAGCACACCATACACAAACATGCTGTAGAAGTAGGTTCAGAGCATCCCAAACATTTATATTTACCTAACATCTGAGATGGTTTTGAGTAATCAGCAACCAGGGTCCCAGAGGCCCTTCTTCCCTCCAGCTGCTGGGGAGTTTATGTGCCAGCTCCCTGCCCAAAGAAAAGTTCCCTTGAACTGCTTTATAGTGTATATTTTTGCTTAATTTTTTATAGTTAACTTTAAAAAAAGAACATAACATGTAGTGATTTTAGTGGGTTACCACAGGAAACCCTAGTGGGTTGCCAATTTTTTAAATTTTAGTAAATTACTTATTATTTTTTATTATTAAAACATTTTTTGTATTTTTAGTTATAACAACAATAAAACTTATGTGTCAGGGACACTTAACCAACGTCAGCTTTTTAAACATTTTATTTTTATTTTTATGGTATATTAACTTTTTGTTACAACTGCAACTGTGCAGCTATTTGGCCTTGCCTCTCAGCTCTAAAATTATTTCTAGCTATGTGGTATTTGGTTTTCAGCTAGCAGTGGCTGGACACACAAAATGGTTAACTGAAGTAATGTCAAGTTCTGGGGTTACAGATGACATGTTCAATGAGATCCTGCAAGCCCGTGCTGCATCAGACCGTGAGCACAGGGCGAACATTGCAGACAGCCTGGAAAAGGCAAGAGTGGAGAGGAGAAAGGCACAGGGGTCCCAGCAGGAAAAGGAGAGGGAGAAGCACCAGGACATAATGGGGCTTTTCTGGGAGCAAACAGATGCTGCAGATTCCTTTGGACTTACAGGCACCTCTCTCCACGCCCCCAACCCCCAGCTCCCAACATAGAAGGTGGCATCAGGGGTCACTGCATTACCCCTACCACTCTACTCCAGGGGCATTAAAGACAACCAGAGCTTCACATACTGGTACATACCAGGGTGCAGTCCAGACCAGTGAGGGGCTGTGTCACCTCTGCCCTGCACCCATGACTTGCTGCAGTAGCTCCCACCTGGGCCACTCACAAACAGCCTTCCAGCATGCAGGTCACACCCTTAGTGTGTGTGTGTGTGTGTGTGTGTGTGTGTGTGTGTGTGTGTGTGTGTGTGTGTGTGTGTGTGTGTGTGTGTGTGTGTAACTGCAACCAGCCAGCCACACTTGGGTTACTTTATGGCTTTTACCAGCCTGAGTTACTTCTGCAGGGTGACCCCCAACACACTCCCAGTCCTGGACTTCCCCCCAGAAATATATGTCTTGTGCTGCCCAGCCCTTTTCTGGACATTCCAAATATATTAAGTCTGTTATTCCTTTAAGGGAATAAATACACCAGTTTATAACCTTAAATACAATTTCCTAGACAGTTTAACTGAAACACTTTGGATTAGATAAAATAATAAAACAAGTTTGTTAACTGCAAAGAGAGAGATTTGAAGTGAGCACAAGCAATGAGGCATAGAAGTCAGAAATGGTTACAAGAAAAATAAAGATAAAACTATATTAGATTTAAAGCAAAGCTTTGACCACATGCTTCCAACAGCATTACTGACCAGCCTCTAGGTCAGGACCCCTCCTTCACATCCAACGATTGCTTCTTTTGTCTTCTCAGGTGCAAAGAGTGAGATGCACAGGGAGGGAGAAGGGAGGCCTTTTGGGCTGTTTGCATCTCCTTTTTATAGTTTCACTCCCCCTCTTGAAAAGCATTTCCAGCTGAGAACAAGGAGACAAAGAGTCTGTGTTAGATGTTCCCTGCTGCGTTTTTTCACCTGTGTGAGCGTCTTCTGTTGCTCCCTTCCCCCTTTCTGCCTGATGACTCTGTTTACTGTTTAAATGTAAATTAAGAGAAGAATACACTCCTTTGTTCAAGACAGGTCTATTTGACCAGTTTGGTGCTACCTGAGTCCAAACATGTATTTTTATCATCATACAGTGGGAAATGTTTAATTTTACACATAATGCAGCTATGCATATTTTACCATGATATTACTGATCAGTAAGTTATGAATTTTCAAATGATACTTCACAAGGCATAATTTGTACAAAGAATATTACAATAATCTGTAAGGTGTGAATACAGGGGTGCATTCCGTCACACATACACTAATCTGTGAAAGCCTCGGTTAGTGTATGTGTAGCTAAAATGGACATGAATGTTTTTTTCCCTTCATAAGTTCTCTTCTATTACTTTATTAAGTTTTGATGCATTTTCTTTTAATGTAGATTTTTTCTTTGCACTGATTTTGTTACTCAATAAAATTCTATTATTTGGAAAATTAATTCATCTTTATTCATTCACAGCATAGGCTGCAGAATGTCTAAACAGTTCTGAAAGCAACCAATTACTTGTTATTGTACACAACTCATAGGCTTGGTGACAAACAAAATGAATTAGTACCTTGGCAGTGTTATACTCTTACATGTACAGCAAGCACCACACAATTCCTAACAGGCCACAAAACAGCAGGGCCAGGTAAAGCACAGTACATCATAACTCATTACTGTGACTCACTGTTAAAATGTTCTTTCAAAGCCTCCCTGAGCTGTATAGCTCTGCACTGAGCTCTTTTAATAGCCCTTATGTCTGGCTATTCAAACTCATCAGACAGCTGCTCCACCTCCACCCTGCACCCCAGTAACAACTTTTCCCCATTGCTTCACAGATACATGCAGGACACAGCAGGCAGCTATAACCATTGGGATATTTTTCTCAGTGAGATCCAATCTTGTGAGTAAACAACACCAGCATCTCTTTAATATACCAAAAGCACATTCAAGTATCATTTTGCACTTGCTGAATCGGTAGTTGAATCTCTCCTTGGTGCTGTTGAGGTGGCAGGTGTATGCATTCATAAGCCAGGAGAGCAGCAGGTAGGCTGTGTCCCCCAGGATCACTATTGGCATTTCAACATTCCCAGTGCTAACTCACTGGTCAGGAAAGATCATCCCTGCTTGTAGCTTTCTGAAAAATCCTGTGTTCTTAAAGATGTGAATGTCATGCACCTTCCCTGACAAGCCAACACTGATGTAAGTGAGGCATCCCTGGTGATACACCAGTGCTTGCATAACCACAGAAAAATAGCCCTTTCTGTTGATGTGCTCTGTGCCAAGATGGTCTGGTGCCAAAATAGGTATATGGGTGCTGTCTATTGCTTCATCATGGTTTGGGAATCCTAGTGCTGCATATTTCATCCATGATGTCCTGCACATTGCTGAGAGTCACAGTCCTGAATAGCTGGAGGTGATTAGTGGCCCTGCAAGCTTGCATGACAATGGCCCCCACAGTGGATTTTCCAACTTCAAAATGATTTCCCACTGACAGGTAGAAAACTGACATTGCAAGTTTCCGCAGTGTGATCGCCACTCACTTCTCCACTGTCAGTGCAGCTCTCACTTTGGTGACCCGGAGCTGGAGGACTGGGGGGAGCTCAGCGCACAGATCCAGGAATGTGGCCTTGTGCATCCGAAAGTCCTGCAGCCACTGCTCATCATTCCAAACCTGCGTTATGATGCAATCCCACCAGTCAGGGCTCACTTCTCAGTCCCCGAAGCAGCGCTCCACCATCTGCAGCTTCTCTGTGAATGCCACCAACCTTGAATTGGTTCTTGCTGTGTCCTACAGCAATCTGTCCCCCAAGGAATCATGTTCCCCACTGATTTGGTTCTTCTTGTGGCTCTGTATCACGCATCCTATGCTTGCAACACTCATGACAATAGTACAGAGCTGTGCAGGTTCCATGCTTCTGTCAGAGATGATGGACAGTAAGGAAGGCCATGCAGGTTCGTGGGATTTCGAAAAAAAGTGAGAAAATTATGGGATATAGAGGACATTATGGGATGGAGACAATTGTACACTGTGAAGTTGACCCCTTGCTCCCAGCACCTCTGCACAACTTGTTTCGGCCCCACCACGCGTTGACAAAACTTTCCAAAAGACAGTGCGCTGGATGGTGGCAAGTTGCATACTGGGCTACTTGCCCATGGTGCTCCGCCCTGTGCATCGACACAAGCACTCCTGGTGAGTATGTGCCCACTGACAAAAGGGCCCAAATACATAGGTGCACAAGCAACCATGGTGGCTTTCTACCAACATAAATTGTGCGAACGAAACTTTGTAGTGTAGATGTGGCCTTATTCTCTCTCTAGTATCTCCGAGCACACAATGTGAATCAGTTCTTTGCCGCACAAGGAACAAATTCAACTCCTTCTGCACAAGGATGTGTGTGTGACAAAGAGAGATTGAGAGCTTTGGAATCCAAGGGGCAGATTCCCATCACTGTACACCTGGAGTAGCCCCAGTGGCAATCATATGGCATTTTAAATTGGAGGAGTAGCTTTACCACAGAGCACTTTGCCACCACCTTCAGCCCAAGGAAAGCCAATGGTACAAACCATTTGCTCCCTAAACCAACCCCAACACCAGGGGGTCTCTTGCATTTCCGATGATCTCCCATTTCCTTCCTTTGCTCCCCGCCCTAACAGTTCCACCTCAGAGCAACCCTTCCTCCAGCAAGGAAAACAGAGAAACCCATTCCTTTTACATAGGTCTGCCTATCGCTTAAAACTTCACAGTACAGTGGACCTGTTCTGCATTCCTCCAGCCCCACTGCAGTCTGTTGATGCAGGATAAGGTGGGCGCTGCAGAGATCACACAGTAGGAACTGGGCTGTAGGATCCTTTGTAGGAAATGAGATTTTGCCAGCCCCCCACAGCTGCCCTCCACTAACAAATTATGACAGCCCCGCCCCTGCTGCCGGAGCTCCAAACCACACCCGCAACACAGCAGCGCTCCCGCCCGCCAAACCCAGGCAGCCCCCAGCTCCGGCCGGGTGAGCCAGCCAGGGTGCCGACACTGATGGCGCGCGCAGGGCGTGGCAGCCACCGGCCGCACGTGGCTTTCCTTCGGACTCCAGCCCGGAGCCGCGCCGGCGCGTCTCCTCCCAGGGTCATGGCCGGGATGGCGCGTGCGCAGCTGCACCTGCCTCGTTGTTCCTCCTTCCTAGGGCTGTGTGCTCGCCACACGCGAAGCCCACGGGCAAGGGAGCGGGCCGTTCATTGTCAATGGCCTGGCTGTGGTAACGAACGACAGCATTAAAAATAAGGGGACTCGAAGCCGAACTGCCTACGCACAAAGCCATATAAGGCAGCAGTGGCCTCAATTTAACTTCTCATCATAGGCGGTCCCTCTGCGCAATAGACCAGAGTCCTGCTTTAGATTGTTTTTTTCCTACATAAAGCCCCATTAAAAACCCAGGCGAGCGCCCGCCCTATGGTCCATTAGGTCTTTTAGCAGTACAAATATCACGTTAATAAAAGGGCAAAATACTACAGCTTGGCAAATGATTTTTTTTTGAGGCAGGGTACTCAAGAAACTACCGTTATCTAATTTTATTGGGTATTATTCAAGAATATCGTGCGGGGAAAGCATCAGTCGATTAATTTTAATTGGATTTTGCTTATTAAACATAGTAGGAAAGAAGAGCCAAAGCTTGATAATCTACCTACTGGCTCCAGTGCCTCTATTAGCCTGTACAATAGGATCTTACCCTAATGTCTAATGAGTAATAGAGTAAAATAACAAATCAAATCGTTGTGGTTATTATTCTAATACCAATACCTTTCTCGCACCCATTGATTATAACAGCCACTGTAATATTAGTGATTACCACTAAGAAAGACGCTAAACCATTTTAATCCCTAGGCTTTGACGCAAGAGAAAATAATATCCCCCCCACAAAAAAAAAACACATTTATTTAGGGGGGAATAGAAGGAAGAGACAGTGGGACCCAAGGGATGAGTCTGGACTTCAGGAAGCAGCCCGATGTGATCTGAAGCAGCTTAGCTGCCACCGGGCATTGAATCCTGCAAGGGTGACAGAAGCAGGAGGCCGCTGCGCGTAGTTAATAACTCGCAAGTTTCTTAACGTAATTTCCCATAAAAAATAACAACGGGCACCAAAGAGCGGAGGGTTAGAAAATAAAATAAAATAAATAAAGCAACTGCTCATCCCCACCCCCACCCCCAAACTGTTAAACACATCACTGGTTTGCAATTAAAACACGATGCTTCCAGGCCCACAATTTCAGAGCCAAGCAATCTCAAGGGCTCCAGGGCTGCGGAGAGGGGTGCCCAGCAAAGCCCTGCTGAGCTGTGCATGCGCGTAAGGGCCAGGGTCGCCTTTACTGGTATTTTACAGCCTTTTGTTATATTATAGAGGCATCCTGCCCCCCATTAAAAGACTGGAATTGATAGTTTTATGCAACCAAGTCTCCTTTCGCCAATGAGGCTGCGGTGAAGTTTTCCCTCCGTGGATTAGAAAGGAGGTCTCCGCCCCCCCCGGCGACCCTTCCTCATGCGGATTTTGCCCAGAGAGATCGGGGAGTGGCATGAGATTCTAGTTGACTTGGAACCCAAGGCCTGCTTGCTCCATTTACTCGTAGTCTGTATGCAGGGTGCAAATCTGGATTCCATCCTCCTCCTCCTTCCAGGCTATGGAGCTGCTGCTAGCCAGGCCAGTGGCTTGGGGCGGCGGTAGGGACACAGGCCCATATGGTTCATTCCCACACAAAGGCACAGATTGGGGGTCCCGCGGGGAAGCCCCTGGGAATATCCATGTTTGTTATCACCCGCCTCCCCCCTCCGGGCCACGCCACCTCGAGCGCTGTGTTAAACGTCCCATTCACATTTCCTTCTCTTTCCCACCGGGCCAAACGCATGGGTCGGTTTTCAGTGGGGCTCCTCCTCCGTAGGGCCGGGCCCTGACTCTGGGGAGGTAGGTTCGTACCGCAGCTCCACCCATTGGGCTGGTTGTGTCCCAGCACTCCTAAAACTTTCGCCTTAAATGCCGGTAACAGCAGCGGAAGGGGCAGTTAGCAGCCACACCCGCCTCTTGCAGTTATAATGTGTGGACAGAGCCAGGGAGTAGCTGGAACAGGGAGCGATTCTGATCCTCCCAAGCACTTAATTGGATGCGGGAAAGGCCCCGAATGCAAAGCTCGCGCGTGTTTAGCCCTAAAAGACACACTCGTCTCCTTCGCAGAGGTCTTAGGGGGGAGTTGTGCGTCTGTTCTATACCAGGTCTGGTTTCTAACCTCTACCGACAAGGAAGCACATTAAATTCTCGGGACAGCAAGCCAGGCAGAGCAGCTCTCTCAGCCAGGGTGGAGCTGTCAGTTGATTTCCAAATCCCCCTTTGTCTGCAATGAAAACGCGTTAGCAGGCGATCCGCAAAAGACTGCCACGGAACAATAAGAAAGCAATTGCTCGTTTATGCGGGGTCAGCATACGGGACAGTCATGGAGCAACCCCCTCCTGCTCCAGGGGTGTGCAAACTGGAGCGAAAGATTTGTCGGCGTGTGTACTCACTCTGCACACGCTTGTGCCCGGCATGTACACGGGTGATCTCGCCCTGCAGTGTTTGGACAAGCGTGTTGCGGCTTTCCCTAGGCGCATTCTCCTCTCCCGGCCTGGCTGTATTGTGGTCACCCGCTCGTAGCAGCCTCTCTGCTCTCCAGGGCCTAGCTTTGCCCTTTACAATGCAGTACCCTGGTAAGTGGGCCTTCTGTCCCCAGCTGCACCGGGACAAGACTCGCCCCAACCTGCAAGCCTCGCTTTTCTTTGCACTTGCAAAATCAATTGGTCTGCAACTACCTCACCCCCCCACCCCCCCCGCGCCCTGAAAACTTATTAGCTATTCAGCCTCTGCGAGCCCTCGAAGCCCCCTTTTGTCCCAGGGAGGACTCGAGACCCCATCATTAGCGCTTATTACTCTGAGCAGTTTGACAGCCTCATAGACCACTTACAAGACTTTTCCATTCATCCCTGCCCAGGGCTGCCCTGCTTCTCAAAAGAAACGGAAATATCCAACCCCCCACCCCCCCCAGCCCAGCTGAATAGAGAAGAAGCTGTTTCTTTTCTCCTTACTCCCCATTCTCGTTACTTTTGATACAATATTTTCTTCTTTGTTCGGATAAACAGGGAGAGGTCAAGGCAGACTTTTAGCGAACTTTTCTCTCGCGTTTTGTTGAATGTAAATACAGTTTTCTTTTTTTTTTTTTAAGCAAACAAAGTGGGAGAAAAAATACATTAAGTGCCTGGTGCTGATTTTTGAGAAGAGAATGTCAGGGCATCTCATGTGTGTGAGAAAGAGATTCCTGCCTCGATGGTTCTTACAAGAAGAACAACATCAACATGCAGGAAGGCTGAGAAGTGAGGGGAGCTGCTAAAGTGCTTAACAGCCTTTGTAGCAAAATATAAGACGATCAGTGGAACATTCTATCTTCATATACACGTTACATTGCTAAAATCTCTCTCTGTCTCACCCACACACACATCCTCAGTGTCTGATGATTTAAATGAATCTATATACGAACGACGATGGTCTATATGAATCTAAGTACTATAGTTTACAAATGATCTGTATGAATCTATATACTATGACGAGATAATATGGCCCCGATGGTTTTATACTTTGCTATAGTGCGTAATTAAGGTCACCAAACGTTCAATTTTTCTCATCCCTCAGAATTCTCTGTATACTGATGTTATTCTTTTAAGATCCATAAATCTATAGTCTATCTTATTGTATCCTCATAGTACTCCTATCTGTATATAAATATAGATAATTTTATATTGTTATATATATCACGGGACATAAAACCAAGAAAATCTTAGCTAGCTAGATACGATGAAGATAAAAAGCAAAGAAAATCCTACAAACGAACAGTAAGATTATCTGTATCTGTAAAATATTTATATAGTTATCTAACTAGATATCAAAATCTTCCATACATTGATAGATATTTAGAATATCTAAATATAGATCTAAATGTACCTCTTTATCTCTGTCTAGTAAAATAGACAGACAGACAGACAGACAGACAGACAGACAGATAGATAGATAGATAGATAGAATCGGAATAAATATAAGGTCCGATATTGTTCCTGTCCTATAAAAGTAAATGGCAAAACTCTCAAAGACTTCAGTGGGTACTTGGATGGAAATAAAATATTTTACTCAATTCTAGCAGATTCACTTCACAGCTCGGAAGAAAATCTTTATGAGATAACAACTAATTGTTTGAAAGTGCTGTCTGTCAAGAAAATGCAGCGCTTAAAACGTAAAAAGAAGCCACAGTACTCTTAGTGGATGTGTTTCAGTCACAGGCAAAACCGCTCCCTTTAAACAAGCTTGTAAATCACTTTCTGGTTTTTAATCTGAACAGCGTGTCCGATTTTAGAGAGATGCATATTATGGAGTTAAAATTAAGTAGTTAAAACATAACTTCTTATCGTCAAACAAAATGAGAATCTGATTTTGAAATGAAGGTACCAGACCATAAAGAAAATTCTCAGCCTCCTCTTTTAACATAGAATTAGGTGATTGCTTTGAGCACCACGGGATTTTAATTAGGAATGATTACTTTAAAAGCTATGAAGTCTGGTAATACAGCAAAGCCAATATATTAATCCGGGCAACTTTCTATTTGTAGTTATCATCTTTGATCAGACTCAGTAGATCTTCTGCTTTGGTGGGAAAACACCACGTCTAATGTCTGTTTTTTAAAGCGTCTTCTGATAACATTTTTGAAAGGTAACCAGAGATCCTAAAGCTCTAAAGCGATTTAGCCTGGTCATGTTTTTAAATGAAAGTAGATACTTGATTTTTTTTTTAGAGGCACATATTCATAATGTATATGTCTCATCCACAGATCTGTTAGTTTCTCATGCTATTAAAATATGAAATAGTTTGCTTCCAAAAGGACTTAGAATTTAGTTAGTAAAAACCAGCCTCTGTGTGTTCGGCCCATCATTGGTGCACTGGAAGAAATACCGAGGAATTATTATGATCATAAGGAAGTAAAACGCAGACTCAGTGCCGACCTTCTACCGATTAAAGCACAAATTTAGGGGCAGCTAAAAGCTCAGGTGGGAATCTGGTTTCTGCAACTGGGGAGCAAATACTGAGTGACTGTATCAATGCAGTTGAATGACAACGGCTCTCTTCCCCACCCCCATCCCTTTTAAGATATGTTTCCAGTAAATATGGGTGTCTGATTTGAAGGTTTCTTTCGATTCCTGAAGCTGAACCGGGACTATCTCCTTTAGAAACCAAATGCGGATATTCGCGGTCCCAGGATTCCCTCAGTTGTCTAGGAAGCCCCATGTCCATCTCCCCTTTGCTCCCCCTGTGTACAACGCTTCGCCTGCTCAGACAAGCCAAGCAATCAGCTTATTCGGGGTGGCACGTCTCTGAGGACAGGGAGGCAAATGCAATGAGCCCGAGCAGACAAAAAAAGCACAGCTCAAGCGATTTAGAGATCAATGTCAGAATGTATAATATAAAATCCTTTTGCTGGGGAAAAGCTTAGCTATCTTTGGATGGCGTTGGCTTTCTCAGAGCAAAAACAATCTTAAAAAAAAAAATCCAGACAATGCACGTTAACGACCCGTAGCGAAGGAATGACCCCCCCCCCGCCCCCATCTGATCTATAATGGTGCTCTGGTCTGGAGGGGTATTTAATTTATGAACCTTTATTTTATTTGCCAGGTAAATGAGGGAGCTGCAGCTGATGTTACACGGAAGGGGTATTTATGGCCTTGCTTACAGGCTTCCTCCCTCCCCCATTCATAATTCTTTGTTGATACAGCGCGAAATCTCCGCCATTCGAAGCAAGATCCAGGCAAACAGCACGATCTTGCTATCCGGCGAGCGCGCAGCACTGCCTGCCCCCTTCCTCCACATGGGACTAACTAGATCCTAGATTCTCAGCTAGCCACATTCATTTCTCTTGACCAGCGTGGACGAGTCAAATTCTCCCTTACCATTGTGATCTCAGTAAAATGCAGATTTCCCAACGCTGCCCATCCCTCCCCGTTTTGATTCCTTTTAACGCCCGTGAAATGGATTTGATGTTTAGTTACTGCTGAACTGTATAATAAACCCTGCGTGGGGAAGTCACTCAGAATCCAGAGCCTTTCATCACCTCTCTCTCTCTCCCTGTGTTGCAAATGAGAAATGACTAATTATTTCGGAACTAGGCAAATCTATGGTAAGATTTCAATGGAATCAGAGAACCACCTCCTTAAGCCGACGGGCTCTGTGCATTGGCTCCGACCTCAAGAATTTAAAAACAGACCCTTTAAGTAAGAAAAGTTGCTCACCAAATATTTTATTATTGTTTTAGGCTGCTTCATACAGTATTGATCCTGCACATGCTCTACAAGTCACCTGTGCACATAGACAACAAGCCAAAATAATAATAATAAAATAATAATAGAAAAATCTACCATAGCAATCCCTTAAATAAGTAAATAAACATTATATATATAAAAACCCTTTAAAGTAAAGCAAAAAAGAAAATAATAATAATAAAATAAAATAATAATAATAATTAATAACAGCGTCTTTTCAACATGAAATACCCACGCGGGATACAGGGCAGGCGCTCAAACATTTTGCAACTTGGCATTTTTGTTTTTGAGGCATCGTTTCAGCAGATCCTTTTAAATAAAGGCGACAAAGATTTCTGTTAATAGAGTCTCCTACGGGTCTAAGACGGAATGCGCCCGCCGTTTACACGGGAAGAGGGCATGCTCATGGATCATGGCGCCCTGGCAATTTGGCAGCCCGGGGTAGGCTCCGAGTGGGAACGCGAGCCAGGGTGGTCTGTAGGCAGGCACTGTGTTTAGCTCGATCTCTCTCCCCCTGTTTTGTCTTGGCTGTTGTGTCAGATGTCACATTCGCTGTCGCTGGATGTGATGGAAATGGCAGAGGTGGCCGCTTTGCTGGACAGGCTGGCTGCGGGACTGGAAGCGGCCCCCAGCGGCTCCCCTGCGCTCTCCTCCTCGGTCTGCAGCGAGCGCACCGAGCCTTGGGATAAGACCTGCTGCTGTAGCCTGCAAGGAACCAGGAGACAGACACAATCACAGCGCAGCAACAGCCGTATATCCCACCCCAGTCATCTATTCCATCCACCAGCTTCCCCCATCCCAGTCACCCATCCCAGCCAGCAGCCACCAGCTTCCCCCACCCCAATCATCCATCCCAGCCAACAGCCACCAGCTTCCCCCACCCCAGTCACCCATCCCAGCCAACAGCCACCAGCTTCCCCCACCCCAGTCACCCATCCCAGCCAACAGCCACCAGCTTCCCCCACCCCAGTCACCCATCCCAGCCAAGAGCTTCCCCCACCCCAGTCACCCATCCCAGCCAGCAGCCAACAGCTTCCCCCACCCCGGTCACCCATCCCAGCCAACAGCCACCAGCTTTCCCCACCCCAGTCACCTATCGCAGCCAACAGCTTCCCCCACCCCGGTCACCCATCCCAGCCAGCAGCCACCAGCTTCCCCCACCCCAGTCACCCATCCCAGCCAACAGCTTCCCCCACCCCAGTCACCCATCCCAGCCAGCAGCCAACAGCTTCCCCCACCCCAGTCACCTATCGCAGCCAACAGCCAACAGCTTCCCCCACCCCAGTCACCCATCCCAGCCAACAGCCTCCCCCACCCCAGTCACCCATCCCAGCCAACAGTCAACAGCTCCTCCACCCTACTCACCTATCCCAGACAACAGCCAACCAGCCCCCCACCACCTTTCCCATCCACAGCCACCTAACCCCCACGCCAGCCATCTATCCCTCCCAACAGCTCCCACACCCCAGTCACCTATCCCAGCCAACCGCCAACCAGCCCCCCATCATCTCTCCCATCCAACAGCCAACAGTTCCTCCACCTCAGTCACTTATTCCAGCCAACTAGCCCCCATCACCTATCCCAGCCAACACCTCCCCGACCCGAGTCACCTATGCCAGCCAACAGCTCCTCCACCCCGTCACCTATCCCATCAAACAGCTACCCCACCCCCATCTCAGTCACTTATCCCATTCAAAAGCCACCCACTCCGGCCCAGTCACCTATCTCATCCAACCAGCTCCCCAGTCACCCATCTCATCCAACAGCCACCCCACCCCACACCAGCCACTTATCCCATCCAACCACCAACCAGTCCCCATACCCCAATCACCTATCTCTTCCAACAGCCAAACAGCCTTCGCACCCCAATCACATATCCAATCCAACCACCATCCCACCCCACACAGCCACCTATCCCAGCCAACCAGCGCCCAAAACTCAGTCACCTATCCCATCCAACAACCAACAGCCCCCATTCCAATCACCTATCCCATCCAACAGCCAACCAGCCACCCCACCTCAGTCACCTATCCCATCCAACAGCTAACCAGCCACCCCACCTCAGTAACCTATCCCATCCAACAGCCAGCTGGTCACACCACCCAACCACAACCTCCTATTCCATCCAAGAGCCTACCAGCCACACTACCCCAATCATATATCCCATCCACCAGGTAGCCAATCACCCCAATCACCTACCACATCCTAAGAGCTAGCCAGTCACCCTACCATTTGCAATCAAACTAATTCCAGCAGTTAACTCGCCACTCCATCCAGTCATCCCCATCTCAACCACCTATCTCATTCCAACAGCTAACCAGCCTCCACCTATACCTCCCACCCCCATGCCTAATCACCTACCCCAACAGTTAACCAGCCTCCACCTATACCTCCCACCCCCATGCCTAATCACCTATCCTACCCCAACAGATAACCAGCCTTCACCTAGACCTCCCACCCCCATGCCTAATCACCTATCCCAACAGCTAACCAGCCTCCACCTATACCTCCCACCCCCATGCCTAATCACCTATCCTATCCCAACAGCTAACCAGCCTCAACCTATACCTCCCACCCCCATGCCTAATCACCTACCCTACACCAACAGCTAACCAGCCTCCACCTATACCTCCCACCCCTATGCCTAATCAACTACCCTACCTCAACATCTAACCAGCCTCCACCTATACCTCCCACCCCCATGCCTAATCACCTATCCTACCCCAACAGCTAACCAGCCTTCACCTAGACGTCCCACCCCCATGCTTAATCACCTATCCCAACAGCTAACCAGCCTTCACCTAGACTTCCCACCCCCATGCCTAACCACCTACCCTACCCCAACAGCTAACCAGCCTCCACCGATACCTCCCACCCCCATGCCTAATCACCTATCCCAACAGCTAACCAGCCTTCACCTATACCTCCCACCCCCATGCCTAATTACCTATCCCAACAGCTAACCAGCCTCCACCTATACCTCCCACCCCCATGACTAATCACCTATCCCAACAGCTAACCAGCCTTCACCTAGACTTCCCACCCCCATGCCTAACCACCTACCCTACCCCAACAGCTAACCAGCCTCCACCGATACCTCCCACCCCCATGCCTAATCACCTATCCCAACAGCTAACCAGCCTCCACCTATACCTCCCACCCCCATGCCTAATCACCTACCCCAACAGCTAACCAGCCTTCACCTATACCTCCCACCCCCATGCCTAATCACCTATCCTACCCCAACAGATAACTAGCCTTCACCTAGACCTCCTACCCCCATGCCTAATCACCTATCCTACCCCAACAGCTAACCAGCCACTCCATACTGCCACCCTCGCCGGCCAAACCAGCCCCAGTTCCCCAGTCAGCCAAATCTAGCCACGTTGGACCAGTCATTTAGCTTTTGACTGCAAACACACAGCCAGGACTCCCGGCTCCTGATGCTTCAGCCTGCGCCCCTGCGTTGCCCCCACTCCCTTCCTGAAGTCTTTCCAGCAGCTTTAGTTCTTTTGAAAGGGGATCCCCGTACAGAGCATGATTTTGCCATTCACACGGGCGGTGTGTCCTGCCCATGTTTAGAAAGGCTTAAATTTTTTCTCTTAAACAATTCCAGAAATAGGGATTGCGGTATTTTTATTTAATTCACAGCCGTCAGGCAATATTTATTTTTTAATTATGTAGTCACGTCTTTTCAGAACTCTTTTTGAATCAGTCCAGGGTGCGACCCATGCACGTTACCTAGTTATCTTCCTGCTGACTTCTGAAAAAAACAACAACCCAGGAATCACTGGTAGGAATTTGATCCATAATTTGGAGAGTCGTTTCCGCTTTCCAGGACATTTGCTTATGTCGCCAATTTCAGATAAATAATACAAAACAATAACATTGCAAAGGAAAAAAAAAACCCAAACAAACCTTTTTCTATTGAAAACAACAACAACCAAAAATAATCCAGAAACGATTCCTAAGGGTTTAAAAGCGCCCGCAACTAAACAAAATGAAAAGATTGTGTCATGTAAATAATAAGGCTATTTTAAAACCAGATCTTGAAATATGTGTACAACATTGTTTCCTATTAGAACAATTGATGATGTTTTCTGAAAGGAGCCTGCAAAATTATACTAATGGCGAAATAGATGGGTCTATTTTATGTAGCTTTCTAAATACTTTAAAGCAAAACTTGGAATGGGGATAGATTTTTTTAATATATGTTTGGTTAGCTTCTTTATATTTTTGATATTTAAACGGCAAAAGGCTGGAAAATGAGTGACTGAGCGAATGTTCCCCATCTCTGTATCATATTCATTATATTAACTATTAGAAACCGTGCAGAAAATCCTTTTCTGGTGCCCCACCTAAGGCGCTACTTCTTCAAGGGAAATACAAATCGTTTTTTGCAGCTAAACTATTAATTTAAGCTTCCCCAGCACAGAATATTTCAAGTATGTCATTTCCTATGTTGCAATCTGAAGAATAATGTAAAAGGCAAAGCCATCCTCATAAAACAAAGCATCCCCGAAATGGCAACAAACCCCATGTCTTCCGCAATGGGTCCAAGACACAGAAATATCGTTCAGAGCTTTACTATTTGACATGGGGACAAAAGGCGAGCAAGTACTGGAATTGGGGAAAGGGCGCAGATTTTAAGGGACTAACTGCATTAATTTCCGCCTTCCTTCTGTATTTATGCAAGTGCCAGTGAAAGCCAGCAGCGTCCATGGTACGCATTGCAACCTTTCAAAGTATTAAAAAGCAAGTCTATCGCTCAGCTGGAGGGAAATGCGGCTCTGCCAGCTTTATTCCAGCCGCCAAGCATCCCCTGCTCAGCGCGGAGAAGAACCAGGCTAGGGGCAGCTTGTTCTAAACCGAAAAGCAGGAAAACAGCAAGGTACCGACCTGTTCTTAGCGGCTGCTGCCCTGTCTCTTTGTCTGCGGTTTTTGAACCAGTTGCCCACTTGTGTAGGGGTAAGTCCGGTAGCCTGGGCCAGTTCTCGCTTTTTGCTGGGGTTGGGGTAAGGGTCCTGCAGGTACCACTCCCGCAGCAAGTGCCTCGTCCTCTCCTTGAAGCAGTGCGTCTTCTGCTCCCCGTCCCAGATGGTGCGGGGCAAGGGGAACTTCTTCCGGACCCGGTACTTGTCCACGGGCCCCAGGGGCCGGCCCCGCAGCTTCTCGGCTTCCTGGTAGTGCGCCTCCAGCCAGAGGGCCTGCAGCTTGGCGTGCGACCCCTTGGTGAACTTGTGGTTCTCCAGGATGTGGTAGAGCTCCCGGTAGTTGCCCGTGTGGAAGGACACTATGGCCCGGGCTCTCAGCACCGACTCGTTCTTGTTCAGCGCCTCGCATGCCGCGGGGGCCACCGGCAGGGACCAGAGGAAGCGACCCAGGCGCTCAATGTCCCCGCTCTCCTCCAGGGTCTCGCAGACCCCGGCCACTTGCTGGGGGCTGAAATTAAGGGAGGGCAGCTGGAACATCGAGGCGGCCGCGGCAGCGTCTCCGCCCGGCTGGGGAGCGACGGGAGGAAGGGGAGGAAACCCACGCGCGGCGGAAGGACCCCGAGATCCTCCCCCCCGTCCCGCACACCCACACGGGAATCTGGGGTACTGGATTTGCGGCTCCGCGTGCGCCTTTCCCCAGGCTCGCAGGGGCACTCGGGCGGCGGCGGCGGCTGCAGCGGTGGAAGTGGCAGGGAGGGGAAGGAATTGGGAGCGCTTAGGCGGCGGTTTCCAGGGGGGGGAGGTGTGCGCGGGGGTGGGGGGATGGAGGAGGATGGCGTGCGGGGGGGGAGGGGGAGAAGCGAAGAACACGCTGCTGTTCAGATGCTGGAGGGGAATCCTGGTTTGCTCTTGGACTGGGCAGATTGGCTCCCCGGTTTCCATGGAGGGGCCTGCCACTCACTGTCAGCCTCTGCCCATCAAGGCGGAAGGCAGCGCGCTGGAGAGATTTCAGCACCTCCCAGGACTCGACAGCGCCCAGCGCCCTTTGGTGAAGAGTTTGACTTTCAAAGGTATTTGCAAAAGCAGGAGGAGGTGCACCCACCCACCGGCAAGGGGAAGGACTCACACCGGCAGAGACGTGGGGGGATGCTGTCTGCAGCTTTCCCCAGCAGCCCGTTGCTCATGCGTCTCCGCGGGCCGAGGGCTAGATGTTTCCCAAATCGCAGCCTGAAAAAAAAAAAACCAATCCCCTGCCTCCTCCCATCCCCATAGGCACGCGTGGGAAGGCTTTCTTCCGTGGAGCGGGCACCCTAACAGGGCCGCGAAAAGGAAAATAAACAGGGCACTTTGGGGAGCGGACAATATCAAATTGCAATTGGAGTGAAGCGTGCGAATGTCACCCCCACCCACCCCCACCCACACGTACACCCCCCGCCTCTGCTGGGTTCCAGTGAACCAGGGGACTTGTCTAGCTTCTTTCGAAGACTGCGCCCACCCCTGTCTCCTATAGAGCCATCCAATCCAGGAGTGAGCTTTGCACTGCCTCCCAGAGAGCTCTGCACAGTCTACTGCCAAGGAAAAGATGAGATCAGGTCCAACCAAGAAATCAGATAATAAATGAAGCAGGCAAGCAACCATAATGGAATATTGTCAGAAGCACTAAATAGGCAGCCAATATTCGACAGATCAACCTCTCCCTCCAGTGATCTCCCACCCAGGGCCCTGTGACCCCCCTCGGTAATTAGGGCGAGGGATTCATTTCGGGGAGTCCAGCTCCATCCTTTGCCCAAATAAAGCTTTATATGTTTACATTTACAACCTGATTGGTTTCGGTTGAGTGGCCCAGAATAAACACCGAGAATAACCATCGAGAGTGAGAAGTCATTTGTAGGTCAAGTCAGCAACTTAAAGCAGATTTTAGGAATCTTTTAAAATATTGATGGCCTTCTAATAATCAGCTCCGACTGTTCCTAAACTGAGGGTGATGATTCTAGTCCTGGGAGAGAAGCGAATTTATTAATATCCCTTCCACTCCTCCCCAAATAAATAAAGAGATGCATTATTATCATGGCTGCCAGGAAAGAAATGAAATCACTTTCTGAACTGTTAGGATCCGTTGTGTTTTCTGGAGGGGGATGGGGGGAAAAAAGCAGCCAAGCTTTATTCTAGGTGGGGCTGTTCGGTAGCAATTTCTTTGTGGGAACATTAGGAGCCAGGCTTGGAAAGGCAGCATATATTCGGAATTAAACTCAAGATGTTCTCTTACGACCTGTGCGATGCATTTTTTCCCCTGGAACAGTTGTCAAAAGAAATGCCTTCCTAATCTGATTTTCTTGTGTTGTTGTTACTTAAAAAAACAAAACAAAACAAACAAAACAGGGGGGGATCCTTTGCCAGTTGCCTATAGACTGAAATTAACCAGATTTACAGTTTCTCCCATCATCTCTCCGCAGAAAGGCCCTGGACCGGAGCTCGCCGTCTTTTCTTTAGTATCAAGTACAGTTTGTCTTTTGCTTGCGAAGATTTGGTAAATCAGAAGGCGGATAGATAGCGCAGATGGTTGGAGGTGTCGGGTCAGATTATGGCATGCCTCAGTACCGTGCTAAGCTCATTCTGACGGAAACCCCTGATATTATTTTCACAGATCTACACAGTTCACTTGAAAAAGAAACCTCGGAGCCATTTACATCATTTATGTGAGGCTCACAGCTAGCGGGATGGAAAGGCTTTCAATACTGCTCATTTTCATAAAAACCGACAGCGCGGGGGCGGGGGCGGGGGGGGGGAGAGGGAAAAGAAGAAGAAGAAGAAGAGAAGAAGGAGAAGGAAGAGGAGGAGCATGCACACAAAATCCCAAGGTCCGAAACACGCCCTAGAAACTTTTGAAATAGAAGACTTTTCGGCTTCAACCTTCTACACCAGTGTTTAATTTGTGAGGATGTGTATAAGGACAGGCCCCGGAGAAGACCTAGCTTGTAAACGCTTCTGAAACTCAGAAATCCAGGAAGAGATCCCCCTCCCTTCCCCTCCCCTCCCCTCCCCTCCAGTGTTGTGCAGGAGAATTAAAATGCGTGGCACAATTAAGGCAATAGGACTCGGTAAATGAAAAAAAAAAATCCCCCAGACACCCCCCAGCACAAACCATCATTCAAAAGAGCATCGGAGGGTGTGAAAATATTGCCGAGCAAGCGGGGGACAAGGTGCTCGAGTTTATAGAGCTGGCCGGTTTCCTGGTATTATTTTCAGCTTTCCCCCACTGTACCTAAAGCGCCGATAACTCGCCCCAACGATTTATCTTCCCTGTCTTGCCATTGTACCTTGAGATCTCTCCAGACCCTAAGTTCATCGTCAGGTGAACGAGGCAGGCTGTCCTAGGCAGGTATAAGTGACCTTCGAGCCTCATTTACCGCCGCTGAGACCTTCCTGCTTCGGTGTGGCCGGAAAGTCTGTCTGGTTCACAGTGCTAACGCGGTAGTTATTCAGACTGGTCAGATTTTTAAAAACAAAACAAAACGTAGGTAGGCTTTCAATGTGCACATGATCTAACAAGTGAATTACTGGGATGCAGTGTAATGACCACGAACAGAGTGGAGGCAGTCTAGATAATGAAAGTCCAGACCGTAGGCTAAGGAAATTCTAATGAAGAGATCCGATGCAGCTAGAGAGGACAAGAATCAGCACAATGTTTTGGAAGGCTTCTTCCCTTTGTCTCAGTTTTGTTTCCCAGAGCCTGGGCTGGGTGAGAAAATGCTAGCAGCCCGAAGGGGACTTTCAGCACTTCCCTGAGGGGAAATAAAAGGCACTGTACATATATAAACCCAAATCGACCGGCTTAAATACGGCACTAGCTTCCAAGAAAAAGTTCGGGTCTCCAGGGAAACTTCTGAGCATTCAGTGCCCACCCGCCATGATTAGTGGGTCTTAAATTATGAGAATTAAATGCAAACCTTTGCGTTTAAATATTGTTACAATCTGAGACAACCCAACACGGTTCTGAACTCGGTTGTGTCTTTGTAAAAGAGGAGTTAAAGACGGCGCACAGAGGATCTGCTTCTTTCTTTCTTTCTTTCTTTGGCTTGTGTCACAACTGAAACACTACTTTAGAGGTGCATTAGTTTATTTTCTAAATAGATAGGACTTCCCTGATCCCTTCCTCTTTTAGGGGATTTTTTTTTGGCAACTTTCTGCGAAAGAAAAAATTAAGAGCTGAATGGTAAAAATCTTCATTCTCATGCTGGGAACCCCCACAATATTTGCTCTACAACTGTGGGGGCAAAATGTTGCTCTTTGGAAAGAAAACTTTGCATTATAATAGAAGAACAATTCTGGGGGATGTATGTGTGACCAAGGCATTGTAATACAGCACATTCGCCTGCCTTTGGATTTGGCTGCTGGCACGGTTTCTACAGCGCACTTCTCAGTACCAAATAGAGTTTTTTCATATATGCTTTTTATGTGTACCGTGTGTCTTGTTCGGTTTTCTAGTCTGATCAAGTAAATCACCTCGATGTAGCAGATAATAGATTCGCGTATCTATGAGTAGCTTCTATGAGAAACAAACGATCTTTAACTCCATGATATGTATGACTAGGAAATACCATTTCTCTCTGTATGTACTGTTTGTGATATGTAGGCGTATATATACACACAGAGAGAGGGAGGGAGACAGAGAAAGGTAAATGACTATTACATTTATTCATAGTTTGTATATTACATGAATATTCTCATTTTTATTATTATTACATAACAATAACGATAATGATTTAGAGCCCAGTTCTGAACTCAGATACACAGGGATGGCTGTGGGGAATTATCCTTGTGTATTTGAAGTCAGAATTGGGCCCTACATGAAGGATATTCTTGCATATTAGAACTGAAGATTATTATCCCTATTATATCTTTCACAGATGAACATAATCCAATCATTAGCCTATGTGGGCCAGACATCCATGAGAAAGTGCCACAAAGCCAAATTATGCTAAGGAGTGATTTTGCTGTTGTATCTTTAAATACTTTCACATGCAGAAGCAACTGTATCCCAAGGACTAGGCGCGTTATTCTGTACCCACAAAACCAACAAGGAGTCAGGTGGCACCTTAAAGACTAACAGATTTATGTGGGCATAAGCTTTCGTGGGTAAAAAAACACTTCTTCAGATGCAAGGACTGTTAATCACAGTCACTAGAGATGTATAGAATTTTAAAAATACATATGATGAGAAAATACATTTTGCCTTTCAGTGGGCCAGATGACAGCAAATGATAGGTATTCTAATATAAAAAAATCTTGGGGGAGGAATACTCCACTTTCCACTTCAGATTACACAGTATGACTGAGGGGCATAGACACACTACAGGTTGAGAGGAGAAAAATCTTCCAGAGATGCTAAACAATTTTGTGTTTACTGTTCTAGAGAAAGGTAATAACATTCCATTGAATATCACAGAAGTTACCATTTTACTGTACCACATTAGCTGGCATACATTCTTTTTAGGAGCAAAACTTTAACCATAGTTAAAAAATAAAACTATATACACCACTCCTGCATAGCACATGGCAATCACATAACAGTAGCAAAGCAGTTACATGAAATAACACAAAAGTGACAGAAAAAGAAAGTTATCAGGTAACACATTTTCCATTCTCTTTCATAACATCTCTGTTCTTTCATGATGAATAAGAAGTAGCAAGCAGTGAAAAAAGAAGAGGAAGGGAAATCAGAAGGAAAAGGTGCAAGGAGAATCCCTAATGCCAAGAGGACTTCGTGTTATCTAGGGACCACTAACTGAAGCACCTTCTTTCCAAATATACATCCGCAGGCCTATCTGATAGTATCTCCTGAATTTAGTGTGGAGGACCACATTCCTGTTTTCCATATCTCCTCTGTGGATGCTGAAGTTCCTTCTGTCCAGGACCTGGTAGTTGTGGACCTGGTGGAATGCCCTCAGAAACTGGTTTGTCTCTCTTTTTATAGCAAATAATAAATCTTAATATTGTTGGTTTTGAAGGCTTGGTACCTTTACATTTTGGATGGAAGGAAATGAGAAGTACACAGGTTCTCCTTATTTGCTTCTATGCTTCAGGTAAATCTTTACTGCTCTTCAAACTTGTAAGTTTATGCCAAAGCTCCCCTTGAGGGTCATAAGAACTGCCATACTGGGTCCATCTAGCCCAGGATCCTGTCTCTGCAGTGGCCAGTGCCAGGTGCTTCAGAGGGAATGGACAAAACATGGTAAATTTGAGTGATCCATCCCCTGTCCTCCAGTCCCAGCTTCTGGCAGGTGCAGGCGTAGGAAGACCTGGAACATGGGCTTGAGTCCCTGACCATCTTGGCTAATCGCCATTAGTGAACCTATCCTCCACTAACTTACCTAATTCTTTTTTGAAACCAGCTCTACTTTTGGCCTTCACAACTTCCCCTAGCAGCGAGTTCCAGAGGTTGACTATGCATCCTGTGAAGAAATATTTCCCTTTGTTTGTTTTACACAGGCTGCCAATTAATTTTATTGGGTGACCTCTGGTTCTTGTGTTATGTGAAGGGGTAGATAACTCTTTCTCTACACCATTCATAATTTTATTGACCTCTGTCATATCCCCCCTCAGTTGTCTTTTTCCCAATCAGAATAGTCCCTGACTTTTTAATCTCTCCTTATATGGAAGCTGTTCCATACGCTTAATTTTTGTTGTCCTTCTCTCTACCTTGTCCAATTCTAATATATCTCTTTTAAGAGGGGGCACCCAGAACTGCATGCAGTATTCAAGGTGTGGGAGTATCATAGATTTATATAGTGGCATTATGATATCTTCTGTCTTACTATTTATCATTTTCCTAATGGTTCCTAACATGCCGGTAGCTTTTTTGACTGCTACTGAACACTGAGCAGATGTTTTCAGAGAACTACCCATGATACTCCAAGATTTCTTTCTCGAGTGATAACAGCTAGATCCCTCATTTTGCACATATAGTTGGGATTATTTTTTCCAATATGCATTTCTTGGCATGTATCAACATTGATTTTCATCTGCCATTTTGTTCTTTGGATTTGGACAAAACAAGAGGAGAACAATTTATGGGGAATTGTGGAATGAAGTGCTACCTTAGAATGAAAGCAAGGGATGTACAGAAGACTTTTTTGTTTTTATGAAAAATACAATATGGCTCTTCCACGGATAATACTGAAGTTACTGATATTCCCTTGCTGGAGTTGTGGGCTATAAATTAGGAAAACATATTTTAATAGAATATAGGGCTCTGCAGAATTCATAGGTTTAAAGGGGGTAGAGATAGTTGAAGAACCAGATTTAAATCCCATACTGGGAGAATATGGTATCTATGCGATTTTAGCTAGTTTAATTGCTTTCTGCATTCTAAGTATTTGGGACTGTGAAGTCAGGAAGAATAGCATTTTTTCCTCAGTATTAGAATGTTTTTGATTTCCAGATACTCTTTTGGAAGTCAGTAGGATTACATACATGAGATCATGTGTATATCCTGTTTCACATAGAATCCCCATTTCTGTTTCTATACAGTTAGATCGAGGGAGGATGGTGCAGAATGGAGCTCTGGGATAGGAGGGTTGATCTGTGAGGTAGAAGAATGTGCCAACTGGGGCATCTTATTAAGTCTGAGTACCAAGGTCTTCTTGGCCAGGCTGGAGTGATTAATATGATTGCTGCTCTTTCTGTTTGTTGTTGTTTGCAATTTGGGGAACTAAAGGTATGGGAAGGAATGCACATATGGGATTTTGACTATTGATGAAATAGGACATCTACCGATACAGATTTCTAGGATTATTCTCTTTGTTATTGCTTTATTATAAAGGAGGATATGTAATAATGGAAATCCCCTTCTGAAGGAAACACCATTTCCTCAGACAATGTGACTGCTGTGTCTATTTTTGGGATAAAAGGTGTGGAGCTAAGGGGTGCCTTAAGTTTGTAGAAGTGTAATGCCTGGTAGCTTAGCTTCTTTCCATTATCTGGGCATTCTCGTTCTGATTTAATTACGTCCTCAAAAGAGGAGAACAGAGGCATGCAGGATTCTGATTTGGATTTAGAAGGAAGGTATTTGTCTGGGACATTTTTACTTACCTCTTGTTTCATTAGCTGGATGCCTATGGTGTTAATCACTTGTCTGCATATAGTTTCTACACACTCTGGGGGGGGAATAAAGTTTCTATTTGTCATGGTATGATTGTTTAGCTTGAGAGGCTAATAATTCTTCCTCTTCAGGAGGAGAAATAGGAGAGGACTAAGAACAGAAGAAAGATGATGCTTCCTTGCTTTCTTATAGGATTTAGATTAAATTTTCTTGGTCTTTTTCAGCTATTTTTTTAATCTTTTTAGACTTTTTGAGAGTACCAATGACCTATAGACTTCCTCAGAAACAAATTTCCTATTATACTGGGATTGCACTGGATTTGGTTTTGTGTTTCCTGATCATCTCCACCATCTTGAGTGGAAGGGAAATGAAGATCTGAAGGCAGCTTTCCAGAGGACAGCTTGCTGAGGAGACAAATATATGTATGTACTCCAAAATGAGAGGGAAAGGGCATGAGTAATGAAGAAAAGAAAATTTAAAGAGTGGGTGTGTTAGAACAGTCTAACTGTCTGGTATCAGAGACAGAACTTCTTCTGGTCATTTGCCAGATATGTGGGATGGGATCAGGTCCTGAGGACCTTTTCAAAGCACTGAACTGCCCACATCTCTCTTCAGAGGAAGTAAACCTACTCCTCATTGATTAGTGAAGATATTATGAAAAAGAACTAACTCTTGCTTTCCCACTGATAATTGTTAGTTATTTATTGCTAAGTAAAGAATGGCATTTAAAATATATCTGGTGCACATAAAGCTTAAGATATTACAGTTTTAGAAAAATGTCTATTAGGCTTGCAGTAATGACACCTGGGTCAGGCATTTCCAAGCAATTAGTGAATCCTGGGTTAAAGGAACTCTTGGGCCATCAAAACTTCCAGTAGGGAGTTGATCCAGAAAGTCCTTACTTAAGCAAAATTCTGACTTCAGTGGAGGTCTTTGGAATCTGATCCAAAGTTTATTGAAGTCAATGGTAGTCCAATGACTTCAGGCCCTGGACCATTAACTTCAGAGAAATGCCCTTTCCAGTGACCACTTTTGTTTACATACAAAACTAAAAATCACAGAGATGTGCAAACTAACATTGCTATAATTGAATGTGCACTACATTATTTGTATTACAAACTCCTATTTCTAGAAATTTATAAGATTCCTGTTGACATTTGAACCAACACTGAACAAATCTGAAGCAATTTTTAGTGGATTTCAAATTCTAAAGCATTTTAGAGCAGTGATGTAAAATTGGAATTACTGATGCTCTAAGATCACCTACGGAGTAAAGAGCTCAATGATGGACAGGTGTTATGGGCTACTTAAGCCCTCGTGAGTATGGAGACAAAGTCCTGGCATGATGCTATAGGCAGCAGTGATTCTTGTAGGTGACTCTGGATTAAATGGATGGACCGAGAGAGTGAGAGACTCTTAGGTAAGAGACTATGTTTACTGTAAGTTCTGAATTCCAGATATAAGGGGTGGTGGATGGTAACTCTCTTAGAAAGTTTTTGAATAGATACATCTATAAACATTTTATTTCTAGAAGAAATGACTGTCTTCTATTTTGTCTCTCTTTTTTCCCTTCATTTTTGACTGTAGGCCAGGTAAGTCAGCCCTTCCACTTTGCACCTGCGTTTCCTGATGCTTGGTTTAGTTTTACTTGAGTCAGCATCTCCTGTTTGTAATTGACAAGAGGTGCTGTTTATGGCAGAATTAATTTTCTGCCTTTTTCTTCTATCTTAACATCTGCCTTTTTTCAATTTTTAGTGTCCTTTCTTCTTTTCCTGCTGTGTCTTCTCTCCTCCTATCTGTTTTATTTCTTCTATTTATGTTCAAGCATTTCCCCGCTATTTCTCATTTATTTCCCTTACTGTCAGTCTTGTTTTCAACCCATCTCTGCTTACTCTCTATATGCTCCTACCTTCCTTCACCCTCATTCCATCCATTTCTTCTATACTCCTTTACTCTCTCTGCTATATTTTTTGAGCACCAATCACCATATTACCTTGGTGAGTAATTCACAAACGGCAGTCCATGAACTACTGTGATCCACAATGATCACATGATGCGGACTCTCCTCTTTATGTAAACTGCTTCTACTATAGGTGTAAAGGATTTTGAGGACTGATAAATGCAGCTTTTGCTCACATGTCATTGACTTCAGTGGGACTGTTTGCATGAATATGGACTACTCATGTGAATAAGGGCTGCTAGATTGCATCTTATGGTTGTCAATACTCATAATACCCCAAACAGCTTTGATTTAATGTAAAATTACTGTTAAGGCACTAGCCCATGATGTAAGCTATGATACTTTAATGTATTTTTAAAAAAATCTTTTAAACTTTTTGGGCCAGATCCCTGGGTCTTGCCATGATGCACTATTGTGTAGGACTATGGTTAGGGGTGGAGGGATAGCTCAGTGGTTTGAGCACTGGCCTGCTAAACCTAGGGTTGTGAGCTCAACCCTTGAGACGGCCATTTAGGGATCTGGGGCAAAAATTGGGGATTGGTCCTGCTTTGAGCAGAGGGTTGGACTAGATGATCTCCTGAGGTCCCTTCCAATCCTGATATTCTATGAAGGTGGCCCAATGGAACCTTTCTGCTTCTCTCCTGAGGCTGCCGGGGGGGCATTTAGGACCCTGGTGTAATTAGAGCAGAATAAGGCTTGCTCTAATTTAGGGACCCAAGGCATTCCAGCCATGCTTCCTATGCTGGGCAGCAGGCTGGGGGCAAGGGAGCTAGGAGCAGGTAGCATAGGCTCAATTGTATCAACTTTTTGCCACCAAATCATGCTCATATACAAATTATAGGGCCTGAAGATACGTGGCTATTCACTTTATCTATGGAAAATATACAGGGCTTGAATCTCCTGTCATGTATACTCCATTCACTTCTCTAGAGTTACTCCAGATTTACACTGATGGAAGTGACAAGAGAATTAGGCCCTTTGCAGTAAAAGGCCAGAAGTACCACCCACAACCAAAAGCCAGTTTATCATATTAGGTAATAGCTTTTACATGTGTTGGATTAGAAAAGGAGCCCAATCCTGCAATCTTTATCACATGTGTAGTCCCACTGGAATTACTCCAGGAGCAAGGGCACAGGATTGTACAGTCGTGTGTGTGTGTATGTAACATTTTAGAAAACAGATTGGATTTCAAGAAAAGATTTGTCATTGTAAATTAGTTTAATACCTTAATTTTACAATTTATCATTATGTCTTTTGTACAGTGCACCAGTACTTTCTAAATCTTTAATATCAGTCAAACCTTTTTATTAGATATTACTTTTTCAGAAAAAAAATATTTTCCTTTAAAAATGACTTTTTATTTTTGCCTTGGTTATGAATCTTATATAAGTTGCATAAAACACCTGGAATAACTTGACAACAGCAAATATTAAGGTGTACCATATGGAAATTTTTTTTGTTTACTTTTTCAGTTTTTGTTTTGAGATATATTGCACAACCTCTCCAGTAGATGGAGCATCTTCATTGCTTTTCTTGAAGTACTTGCAATAAGAATAGGGTACTCAAGGCAAAATATATTCCCCCCCCCAATTTTTTTTTATCTTTTCCTTGTCAGTTAAGATTCGCTGTAAGAAAACAGAATTTCTGTTTTGGGAACTCATAGAAGCTGATCTTTCAGGGTTTCCACAGGCTGGAACCAACAAGCTATGTTGTAGGAGGACTAATCCTGCATTTTCTTAACTTCTGTTACAATGGGCATACTGTGACTTCAGTGGGAGCTGGTCTGCTTAAGTAACGCAAGTTCAGGCCTTCTGTTAGTGCAGCCTTCTGTGTGTATCTGTACTTTTTTGACCTGCTCATATGAAAAATATCCTGCCTTTTGTTTTCAGTCAGGTGGAGCTCTTTCAGAATTCACAACTCAAAGCACAACCCTGTGTTATTGCAACCTTCCCTCTGGCAAGGAGGATTGGAAGCAGCTTCTTCCAGAGCCTGTTAAAGCTGCAGTGAAGGGTTACATGGGGTGTTTTGACTGCCTGGGGGCAGTACTCCCAACCAAGGATCCTGCAGTTGTGCCAGTCAGTAACCAAAGGACATGAACTTGGATTCTGTACCTGAATACCTAGCATGGCAGCATGCTGCATTGATAATGGATACAATCCCAGTAATCCCAACCCCAAGCATTCAAAATCAGGAGTCAGATCCCCCACACTAATGAGACTGGCTTAAATATAATGCGGTTTTTAAATAAAAATAATGCATTTGGGGTTCTTTTTTATGTACTCTTTTAAAAAAAGACCGTCCAAGGCACCTTTAGGCCTCACTTTCAAGGCTTTCCTGTGCAACCATGAGGCTTAGAAACGTCTTTTCGCCACAACCCAAAAGTCTGGGGGGCGTGGGGGGAGTCTTAGGTCCTGGCGTGCCAGTAGGCGCGCCGATGTAAAGACTCCCCCCACCAAATGTCGCCGGCAGCCCCGCAGTTCTTGCCACGGCCTCGACGGCGGAGGGCACCCGGGGAAGAAGGGAGCAGACAAGCCGCGGGCAAGCGCCACCGGCGTCAGTAGGTCCGATCCTGCTCGCCTTGGCCGCCCCTAGGGCTAGCAAAGGGCGGGGGCCAGAGAGAGCTGCAGGCTCGGGCGGGGCTCGCCTGCAGGCAGAGCTGAAGGGTCGGGTCGGGTCGGGGGAGATTTGGATGAAAATGGGGGAGGGGAATCCCGCCCAAACCTCAGGACTCCCGGGTCTGGATCCTTGCGCCCCCGTTTGTCTCGTCCTCTGTGCAGAGCCCCTGACCGGCTGCCCCCCTCGGTGCCCCCCTTCACCCGTCAGCTGGCAGCCGCCGTCCCGCCTCCTTCCCGCGCTCCGCAGCGGCGGGCCGGGCCTTGGGGGCAGCGCTGAGGCGGTGCCGCGGCTTGGCGGGAGCTGCCCTGGGGGTGCCTGGTACTTACCGCTCTCAGCCCCCTCTCTCCGCGGTGCCCTGGGGCGGGTGTTCGCCTGCCGGATCCCGCCCTCAGCGTAGTGCCTGGGATGGGGCAGGCCTGGGTATGTACCCCTGTGACCCCCCCCCCAGCTCTTCCTCACCGTGCCCCGAGGGGGGGGCTGGGGTATTTACCCCCGTGATCCCCGCTCACTCCCCACAGTGCCTCGGGGCTGGGGTATTTACCCCCGTGATCCCAGCTCACTCCCCACAGTGCCTTGAGGGGGGAGGGGCTTGGGCAGGCCTGGGTATTTACCCTTGTGACCCACCATCTCTTCCTCACCGCGCCCCGAGGGGAGAAAGGTGGGTGTATTTACCCCCATGATCCCAGCTCACTTCCCATAGTGCCCTGGGGGGTAGAAGGGCTGGGGCAGGCCAGGGTACTTAACCTGCTTCTCTGTCTTGTTAGTATGCAGGAGGGTGGGTTTTTTACTGTATTTTATTTTTATTCTCATGGAAGTTGTGGTTTTCTATAGCATCCACCATAGTACCACCATTCCTGGGTCTCTTGTCAATACACCTTGGGTGAGGGGGCTCCCTATAGGTTTATTTTTTAAGGCCATTACTCCCTTTTATTATCACTCTTCATTAAGGCCCAGAACCCCCATTGTCTCCCCAGTGCTGGACTCAATTCATGGGCCTCAGATGAACGGTATTCTGGTGTCACCAGATATAAGCGAGGCTTCAAGTTGCCGGAGGTGGAAGATTGTATCTATACATTGTCTTCCTCCCCTCGTCTTGCTGACGGGAAGACTGGGGTAATGTGTGTGTTGAGGAGTCTCCCGTAGGTGCCAAACATTTATGTTGCTTCTGCCTAAAGGTAAACCACAGGTGGTGCCTGCTGCTTGTGAGCAGCTTTTTGTTCCATCATCTCTTCTGTCTTGTTCCTGAAATTCTTTCAGAGCCTGTAAAGTTCTTTAGTGGACCACGTCCTGCTAATTTTTCAACACAGGGCCTAATAAGTGCTCCTCAAAAGTATATACAGCCTCAGCAGTTGCACCTGCAAAAATTCACATGTAAAATTTTGGGCCTGCAACTGGCATCCAGGCACACATTTTTGGGGGTGCACCTTTTCTATCCTGCTTTGAGAATTTAGCATAAGATGGTTGGTATTTTAGTGCTTATGCACAACCAATAGGGTGGCCTGCAAGATTTTTTCTAATGCTTTGCAGACAGTACACTCGGTTTTCAGTCCAGGGAAACTTCTTCATCAAAATCCTTCTATTTGGCACATTTCAGCAGAAATAGAGCATGTCAATCAAGTGATCATTCTGATTTTGTGAGGATTTTAGGGATATGTTGTGCTGGCAGATATTAATGAAGACATTGCACATGAATGCAAAGAAAATATTTGTTAATGAAATACTCGTTTGAAAATATATACGTTAAAAGTTGGGAAGTTCATAAATCAAGGTATCCTATAGTAATGGTTGCTCTGCCACATTAACTGTAATTATGAGTAGTCATATGAATACTATGAGGACTATCATTAACTGTAATTAATTGTAATCCGTCAGCAAAAGGACCTATATGTCACTATGGACAGCTCAGTGAAAACATTTGTTTAAGGCAAAGTGGTGATAAAAAAATCCCCACAAGATTCTAGGGTTGTATTAAGAAGGAGACAGAGAATAATACTGAAAGTATAATGCAGTTACATAAACAGATGACATGGCCCTTACCTTGAATATTATGTTCAGTCTTATCTCAGAAAGTATATGAAAGAAATAGAAAAGGGTTGGAGAATGGCAACAAAAATTATTAGACATATGAAAATAAATTGAAAAAAGATTAGAACTACTACATTTAGAGAGACGTACAAGAGAAGATATAAAAGAGTCAATAATTAGCAGCATAGAGTAGGTGATGCTACCATCTCCTATAACATACAAGGGGTGTTCCAATGAAATTTAAAGGCAGCATAGTTAAAACCGATAAAAATAAATACTTTTCACAACACATAAGAATCTGTGGAACTCAGTACCGCGAGATATTACTGAGGCTAATATTGTAGTAGGATTTTAAAGAATAGAGCATCATATGAATACTATGAGGACTATCCATAGTTACTCTAGCTAGGATAAATATGTGTAAGGGATGTTATTTCTCGTGCTTCAGGTCATAATCCAACCACTAATTGCTAGAGATTAAGAAGAAACTTGTCCCATAGCCATGCTATCCACTATGAGTATTTTTCACCTTTATCTGAAGCATCTAATATTGTACTGTGCTAGTAGTTAGACAGTATATAGGGCTACACTATTCGTATTTATTATTAGTATTATGGTGGTGCCTAGAGACCCCAGTCAGGCTAGATGCTATATAAACATACTGTTGGTCTGATCCATTATGCCATTTCCTAAGTATACATTGCAAGTACAATATATGGTGTTTTTATTACTGCTTATCGTGCTAACTGGGGCCTTAACTATGCTGCAGTTTCTCCAAGAGGTGTGAAAAGAGCAGGGAGTAGCCTCTTCCCTGTTGGGATGGCCTTTGGCAGAATGGCTAAACTGGGGGGAACAGTGGCTGCACCTTTTGTACAGGTATAACAAGGGGCACCATTCCGTGCACTGTCCTAGGCCTCTGAAGGTAGATATGTGTTTTAGAGGTATGATTCCTCCAGACAGCTTTGCTCAGGTGATGCACCTCCTTCTCTCCTCAACGTAGCTCAGAGTCATAATGGAGTCCATTACCATTTGAATGAAGTACATGTGAAAGTTCTATCAAAACAGTTTAGACAGTTTATAGTTTTTAAAATATTTATTTTCTTTTTATCTTAAATATCTGTTATTTTCTTATAATTTTGTCTTGTTTATTCTATTAATATGAGCTTTTGAATTTCTTTTTGTAAGTCATTGTATTGTTTTTTTCTTTTGCTATAGTCCACACAATGAATGACACTCTCTTAAGCAACTTAGACAAACTTCTGCTAGAGCTTGGTAGGTCACTATATATTATATTGAAAGTTCTGGAATTGAGTAATATTTTATGTGAAGACTGATTTAAAATGAAGATTTCAACTTTAAGCAGTCAGTCTTCATTTAAGTAATCAGTTTTTATTTTTGTCTTTATTTTATTCTGTTATGTATGGGGTTTTGTTGGAGGTTGGTGCTAGGAGTTAGTTAATAACTGGGGCAAAGAGTCCTGTGGCACCTTATAGACTAACAGATGTATTGGAGCATAAGCTTTCGTGGGTGAATACCCACTTCTTCAGACATGCATCTGAAGGAGAGGGTATTCACCCACAAAAGCTTATGCGCCAATATGTCTGTTAATCTATAAGGTGCTACAGGACTCCTCACCGCTTTTACAGATCCAGACTAACACGGCTACCCCTCAGATACTTAATAACTGGGCTATTTGTAGGGGGAGATAATGATGATAGGTAACTCTTGCTAAGATATAATATTAAAAAAGAATAAGTTGTGTTGTGAAATGTTAATTGTTTAATCATTCAATTTCTGTTTAGAAAATGATAGTAAACAAAAAATGAATATTTTTATTTCAGTTTTCCAGCTTGAGAAAACTTCTTATGCTAAGGAACATGTGAAGCACCAGATAAATTGTGAGTAGTCTTACATTATAAGACTTTTTTCAGACATTTGAACATATTGCATTTAACCCATTAGTCCTAGTACATCAGAGCTGTTTTGAGCTCAAAGGGTGGATGAATGAATAATGAAAGCTGCCTGCAGCTACTCTTATTCCTCCAGCAGCCTTTACTTTCTCCTTTCACTATTATCTCGTGGTGCTCAGTTTCTTCTGTACATCCAGGGGCATGCTGCTCAAACACCTGCCCCTGCCCAGTTGGCTGGCACACAGCTGTAGCTCCTCAAATCTGGCTGGCACTTCTTCCGCTCAGCTTCCCCTGCTCAGCTTCTAACATCTCCCCTACCTGCCTCTCTTGTTTTCTCCAGCCTCTTTCTAGAGCTGGTGAAGAATTTTTTTTTTTGATTGGTTGGAAAATGCTGTTTTGTTGAAATCAAAACTTTTGAAATGTATCAGTTTAGACATAGTTTTTGTCAGGAATGTTTCTCCAAAATGGAATTTCTGGTCAAAACCAGAAAGAGATACCTACCCCAGAACAGCCAATAGCCTGGTTAGTGTGCTCACATGGGATATGGGAGACTCAGATTCAAGTCTCTGTTTTGAATCAGTGAGGGTAGATACTTGAAGTGTTTGTGTGTGTATGTGTGAGAGAGATTCTTGATATGATATCCTGTGGCACGTTAATTCATAATGGCTCTCTCCATTTATTTTCTACCCTTTTTGGGGGGGAGGGAGGGGGTTCAGAATTTTTAGACTCCTTGCAAACCCCAGCCTCAGCTGCAGGAAATAGCCTGTTCACTGCAATATATAATCATTTATCCAACCTATCTACAAATACATCAGGTTATTTCTCCACAGCTATCTTTATCAGTAAATTGTGCCAACAAGCTTACTGTATTTTGCAGAAGGTCAGAACAATACAGATTAAAAATGATAGAATAGACAAAAGTAAAACATTGGAAATATTATAACTACATGAAACCTCTCTTATAGACCTTCCTCATGTCTTAGAAGACTTCTTTAAAGAACCCCTAATGCATATGGGGCAGTTCCTCAACTGGGGTAAATTAATAAAGCTCCTTTGCTCTCAGTGGAGCTACGTCAGTTGATGTAGGCTTAAGAGTACAATTTTCCTCCACCTTTATTGGGAGACCACCTCCATTAAGCAACTTGTTTTTGTCAGTCCCTTGAGATAGGTTTTGCTATACTATGAATTATGTGACAGCAACTTAAATCTGCACCTCAACTTAAATATCACACTTTTTCTGAACATGTTTACTTGCTGTTACAAGAAACACTTAAGACGACTATAACTAACAGATTAGAGTAAAATATTTTGCTAATATTTTTATCTATTTTTTGTTTGTTTTGCTTTGTTCATTTGTTATTCTTTATAGTCAATGTCACCGTTACCCCTGTACAAACAGAGTCACATTCCCCTGTTTGTGTGGGTCATTCACCCAGCAGCAGGGGAGAGAAATGTGAATGGAAACCCACAAATACTGACATGAGGATTCAAAGGAAGCTGTAATATGTGAAACTACTTTTTACTTAATTTTAAAAACTGACTAGATTTTAAGTTGATGTAATCCATTTAAATTCTCTGCCAATTTATGTAACCACAGAATAATGGGAATTCCTTATTCATATTACAGTAGTACCTGGATACCACAGTCAGGATTGGAGCCTCATTGTGCTAAGATGATTCCTAATATAAGAGCTGATTTTATAATTAAATCTTGTGTATATAACATGCAGAAATACTGCAGCTGGCAAAACCTCAGTTTATATTTTATTGACACCCCTCCCCCCACAAATAAGGGAAGAACAGAAAAAGTTTAAAAAATGGGAAACGAGGGAAAGGTAAGGAAGGGGAGAAGAAGAGCAACATTTCAGTTTCCACCCACTAGGAATTAATCAAAGGTTTCTAAAAGGTTAGACCAAATCTTTTCAGATTTGTCTGATGTCCCTCTTCAAGATTTTACCCGATCTTTAGCTGCTAGGTCAGCCAGGTCTCGGTGCCAAGCTTCTGTCTTTGAAGGTAGTCTGCTCTTCCATCTAAGCAACACGAGTCATTTGACTAAATGCACCGCTCTAGAGAACCAACTTGGAGAGTTTCCAAGATGATGGAATATATTCCAAAATACAGGTTTGGGACATAATTTTTAAGGAGATATCTATTATCATATTAATTCTTCTGTCTACTTTTAGCCAAAAGGATTGTATCCTGAGACGTTCCCAAAACACGTAAGCCAATGTAACTCTGGGAGACTCACATCTCCAGGAGCAGTCTGTGGCCCATGCACTTTAATCTATGTGAGGACCAGTGTGAATGAAATATAATTTTCTGCTAGATCAGCCTAACCTCAAATATTTCGTTGTAATTGTTGGTAATTTCAGTTAGTACAACATACTGTTTCTTCTTCGAGTAGTGTCCCTATGGGTGCTCCATTTCAGGCATGCATATATGCCCCTGTGTCTTTCATAGGAGATGTGTGTCCCTGTGTGTGCTCCACTATCTGTCCTCCTTCCTCTCTGCTTCAGAGTTTTCTTTCAGGGACTTTGCGGTAGAGAAGCAACTGAAGGCAGTTCACCTGTGCAATCCTATGTATCCTTGGTAGGGGGCACAAGGATGTGTAGGTTGCATGTGTGGACCAAAAGGACTGCTGTGCTACTGAAAATCTTTGATGAAAGGTGCAGGGGCACGTGCACGTTTGAAGTGGAGCATCCGTAGAGACACAAATCTCAAAGAACTCCAGATACTGCACAAGGCCAGATCCTAGTATTATGTAAATCCAGTCTATTATTTTTTGTCTGTTGTGAGTGATATATGGTAAATAAAATAAACGTATTCTTTATTTCAGTATATACTGCAAGTATTGTGGAAAGAAAGAATGAAATCTGTAGATTACATGAAAATATAAACAACAATAATGATGCAATTGTTTATTTGCACAAGCATAACAAGACTAGTAAGGACAATTGCAATGTGTAAGTATGATATAAGCTGAAGTTTTTAATTACAGATGGTTGTAATCATAGAACCACAGGGTTAGAAGGGAGTGTAAGGGTCACTGAGTCTAATGCGGCAAGAAGCTTTACCAAATAGTAGTCTAAAAGTGTGTGTGTGAGTAATGGTCTCTAGTTGCAAAGGGGGAGGTTTAGGTTGGATATTAGGAAAAACTTTTTCACTAGGAAGGTGGTGAAGCACTGGAATGGGTTACCTAGGGAGGTGGTGGAATCTCCTTCCTTAGAGGTTTTTAAGGTCAGGCTTGACAAAGCCCTGGTTGGGATGATTTAGTTGGGGATTGGTCCTGCTTTGAGCAGGGGGTTGGACTAGATGACCTCCTGAGGTCCCTTCCAACCCTGATATTCTATGATTCTCCCTGGTACAATGTCCTGGTTTAGCTCCTATGTAACCTAATTGATGTTTTATAAAAAAAAATCTTGTTTCTTTTGTTAATATTTTATACTTAAATAAAAATGTTGGAATAAAAAAGTATACAACATATATTTGAAAGACTTTTGATACTAGAAAAATTAGGCTTTAACTTCAGCCTTTGAATGAAAAGTGTAAGTAAAAGGAGAAGTGATGAGAACGTGAAAGTTCTTGGTATGCCTATTAGGAAAGAATAAATTAGTGCTAGAACTATCTAAAAGCCTAGAGAGGAAGGGGAAGGAGTGGAGTCATTGGTGACTGGAGAAAGGGAAGTGACTACTTGGTGGAGTTAACTGTCATTGGATACTGAGCCGCGATTATGCCATGAAAAAAAGGGAAAGGAAAAGACTTGAACTTGACAGGAAAGTTGTAGCCTTCTTTTATATTAACAATTCACCTCTAACATAGTACACAATGAACAATTTTAATGAACTATTGAAACATTTTGCTTTGAATGTATTCCTCCAGACAGGTTTTAAATTCTCAGCTCCACTACTGGACACAGAAATAGAGACAAAAGTAAAGGAGGAACTAAGGACCTGATTTAAAATCCATTGATCTTCAGTGGGCTTTGGCTCAGGCCCTAAAAAAAAGAGAATAAACTTTGACATTAACACAGGATGATTGGTTGAAAATGAGAAGTGACCTGTTAGTGGCTATAGCGTCCATATAAGGAAAATGTATTCAGAAAACTTCAGAATATTGTGTTTTAAAATGATGAAGAAGGCATTCAAGAATGCATTGAAAAGTATAATAAAGAAGCCTTTTCCATTTATTCAGACAGTAAAAATGAAATGAAAGAAATAAGAGATCTGCTCAGTTAGAATCCCTCTAAACTTCTGAAATGTGGTCAGCACACTATTTAAAGATAATTGAGAAAGTCGGAACACTCTGGCCTCCACTGTCCTGGTATACAGAGTGAAAGTTCCTCAAGATCATGCTCATGGTTGGTTGACGTAAAAAGGAGGAGTAATATACTAGCTTGTAAATAACATTCAGAGGAACTTTCAAGAAGATAGTCTCTACATTTGTATCCAAATACCATAAGCAGTGCTTAATTTGTAATGAAAGAGGTGCCAGGGCTCAAGCAATTTTTTTTTCTTTCATAACTGACTTGGCAAGCCCAGAGGAGCCGGGGCTATAAACTGCAAAGCCTAGAGGTGCTGGGGCTCAGCCCTGGCAAGCCCTGGAAACAAATTAAGCACGGACTATAAGCATATTGAAATTTGCATTGAGTATTAGAAGACTTTGAACGCAACACTGGATTCATTTTACACAATGGAATCTACAGAAAAGGAGGTCTCTGAGAGCTTTGACAGATTACAGGTGGATGATACCTATTGTCAGATCTCTGTGGAAATCTTTCTTGATCTAATTAACAGGAAAGAACTGGAATCATACAAGGACAAAACTGAAAAATGATTTAGAAAAACTTAGGTAACTTTTCCATTACCTACCCACCATGGGTGATCACAAATACAAAGGTTGAGCCCAGAACTGAAAGAAGATGAAACAAGGTTGATGGAATCTAATCCTGATCTTCCTCCTTCTCTTCTAGCATTTAAATTTGAAAATCCAGATATTTATCCCAATTTTTTGTTTGAGAAGGAGACTATATCACAGTGTGTTGCATCAGAGAACTTGTAGAAGTAAAATCATAGAAGATAAGACAGATCAATCCAGAATTTCATCAGTTTTTAAAAATCTCTACTCTCATTCTGCTGGCTAACTAACAATCAGATGTATTTCTAGCATATTTGGACTGCTTTGGTTGAAACTTTATAATAGGCTAAGTGATGGAAAAGCAAATAAATGTGGTAACAGTGTAGTAGTATTTAAGGGAAAATATGAAAGTGATAAGCCTGGCTTGTTAGACTGGTGTCTTGCATATTGCATTCCTGTGTTTTACTTCAGAATTCCAACTCTTCAGTTTGAACAGTGTGTCTTTTTTTATATCTGAGGAATAAATATGCTTGCATAGTGAGTTTAATAATAAACATTTTGTGTTTCATTTAATAAAAGCTTCTTGTTGTTTTTTTTTTTCAGTGTTATTTTGTTTTCTCCAGAAGAAAAGCAGGGTTTTTGGTTTTTGAATTGAGGAAAGTCACAGCAATCCCTGTGTGCCAGTGGGTTTTTTGTGTGTGCACCATCAGTCTCTGCTGTTTAAAAACTTGGCCCTTTTTTAATGTGGCTTTTTGCCCAATTTGCAATACATGTAGTGAATTAGAATTTTGTAATTACATTTTTAGTCATAAATAGTATCAAACATTTATTACAGTAATATTAAGTTGTCTGGATGGATATTGCATTTTTTGTTCACTTTTTATTTGCAACTTTAATGCTGTGGTGAATGTTGATTATATCTTCTTGTGTCTTCTCAGAACCTGGAATATATTATTTCTTATTCAAGGTTTTTGCAGTCCTGTTCAGCAAATTAAATGTCAGGTCTTTGTTCTTTAAATATTTGTCTTCTTGCTAGCAATTACACTAAATCAGCCATTATTGAAGTCACTATTTTGGTAACAGTCATGAAACCAACTATTTTTCAGGTTTTGGTTATATCCTCCATTTTTAACATTATTTATATAGTGGTATATGTATATATGACAATGTACAATAAGTGAGTTTCTGCCAAGTTACAGGATCTTGCCCCAAAGACCTTACAACACAAGCAGGAACAATACAGCACAATACAAATTGGGAAGATTCTTTGAATAGATGGATATTATTGTTTTTTGAAAGAAAGGCAGGGATCTCGATATATGTATATTATTCAGAATAAAAGAATCTAATTTACTGATTATATTCCTTAACCTAATATTTTTACAATTAGTAAACAATTAACACAAGAAAAAATGAAACGGTCCAAAATATTTTAAAGAATTAATTTGTGATTTTACAGACTATCAACAGGGATAAGTTCACTCTGCTGTTCTGGAGCCACAGAATCTGCTGCAGAATCTACTCCTGCTGCAGAATTGTGTAGCAGAATATCCGCTTTCATTTAAAAAAATAAGTTTCTAACTTTCTGGTTGTTAAGAAAATTTTCATTGTGGGAATGACAGGTTTCAGAGTAACAGCCGTGTTAGTCTGTATTCGTAAAAAGAAAAGGAGTACTTGTGGCACCTTAGAGACTAACCAGTTTATTTGAGCATGAGCTTTCGTGAGCTACAGCTCACTTCATCGGATGCATAGCATATCGTGGAAACTGCAGAAGACATTATATACACACAGAGACCATGAAACAAAACTTCCTCCCACCCCACTCTCCTGCTGGTAACAGCTTATCTAAAGTGATCATCAAGTAGAGCCATTAGATAAGCTTATCTAAAGTGATCACTCTCCTTACAATGTGTATGATAATCAAGTTGGGCCATTTCCAGCACAAATCCAGGTTTTCTCACCCTCCGCCCCCGCCACCCCCCACAAACTCACTCTCCTGCTGGTAATAGCCCATCCAAAGTGACCACTCTCTTTACAATGTGTATGATAATCAAGTTGGGCCATTTCCAGCACAAATCCAGGTTTTCTCACCCCCCCCCCTTTTTTTTTTAAAAAAACCACACACACAAACTCACTCTCCTGCTGGTAATAGCTAATCCAAAGTGACCACTCTCCTTACAAGGTGTATGAAAATCAAGGTGGGCCATTTCCAGCACAAATCCAGGTTTTCTCACCCCCCCCCCCAAACACACACACACAAACTCACTCTCCTGCTGGTAATAGCTTATCCAAAGTGACCACTCTCCCTACAATGTGCATGATAATCAAGGTGGGCCATTTCCAGCACAAATCCAGGTTTTCTCACACCCTCCCCCCCCAAAGTCACTCTCCTGCTGCTAATAGCTCATCCAAACTGACCACTCTCCTTACAATGTGTATGATAATCAAGGTGGGCCATTTCCAGCATAAATCCAAGTTTAACCAGAATGTCTGGGGGGTGGGGGGGTGTAGGAAAAAACAAGGGGAAATAGGCTACCTTGCATAATGACTTAGCCACTCCCAGTCTCTATTTAAGCCTAAATTAATAGTATCCAATTTGCAAATGAATTCCAATTCAGCAGTTTCTCGCTGGAGTCTGGATTTGAAGTTTTTTTGTTGTAAGATAGTGACCTTCATGTCTGTAATTGCGTGACCAGAGAGATTGAAGTGTTCTCCGACTGGTTTATGAATGTTATAATTCTTGACATCTGATTTGTGTCCATTTATTCTTTTACGTAGAGACTGAGATTCTTTTATGTAGAGACTAGAGATTACGTAGAGACTAAGATTCTTCTACATAGAGACTAGAGATTAAGGATCTACAACCTATCCTGAAGGATGACCCAACACTCTCACAAATCTTGGGAGACAGGCCAGTCCTTGCCTACAGACTGCCCCCCAACCTGAAGCAAATGCTCACCAACAACCACATACCACACAACAGAACCACTAACCCAGGAACCTATCCTTGCAACAAAGCTCGTTGCCAACTGTGCCCACATATCTATTCAGGGGACACCATCACAGGGCCTAATAACATCAGCCACACATTCAGAGGCTCGTTGACGTGCACATCCACCAATGTGATATATGCCATCATGTGCCAGCAATGCCCCTCTGCCACGTACATTGGTCAAACTGGACAGTCTCTACGTAAAAGAGTAAATGGACACAAATCAGATGTCAAGAATTATAACATTCATAAACCAGTCGGAGAACACTTCAATCTCTCTGGTCACGCGACTACAGACATGAAAGTCGCTATTTTACAACAAAAAAACTTCAAATTCAGACTCCAGCGAGAAACTGCTGAATTGGAATTCATTTGCAAATTGGATACAATTAACTCAGGCTTGAATAGAGACTGGGAGTGGCTTAGTCATTATGCAAGGTAGCCTATTTCCACTTGTTTTTTCCTACCCCCCTCCCCCAGACGTTCTTGTTAAACCCTGGATTTGTGCTGGAAATGGCCCACCTTGATTATCATACACATTGTAAGGAGAGTGATCACTTTAGATAAGCTATTACCAGCAGGAGAGTGGGGTGAGAGGAGGTATTTTTTCATGCTTTGTGTGTATATAATAAGATCTTCTACACTTTCCACAGTATGCATCCGATGAAGTGAGCTGTAGCTCACGAAAGCTTATGCTCAAATAAATTGGTTAGTCTCTAAGGTGCCACAAGTACTCCTTTTCTTTTTGCGAATACAGACTAACACGGCTGTTACTCTGAAACCTGTCATGTGGATGGAGTTCTCTGCTTCCTCGCAAAGGTCATTCTTTCAGGTAACGTTTGAGACTGAGCAAGATTTGAGACATTAGCTATCCCTGGCATCATTCATGTTGTACCTTTCTATGGATAGATTTTATTTGTGCTAGTTTATAAAGATGCATTTAGCCCATGTTCTTGAGAACTTCATTGTCTAGTCCTGTCAGTCAGGTTTCTTTTCTTAAGACATTGGAGATCAATTAATTATTTTAGATGGTGCAGACAAGTAGTCTGGTTTGATTTTTCTTTGGAAAAAGAAACTAGGAGCTAGATTCACAAAAGCCCCTATGTCCAACACTTAGGTACCACTCACATTCACAAAATCACTGTTCAGCTGCCACTTAAATCCCCTTAGGTGCCTAAGTTTCTGCTGGTGGGAATGCACAATGCCACCGAAGTCCTGACATTACTGAGCTGGTGGATAGCCTAGCTCACACTTGAGTTTGGGCGGGATTCTCAAACTAAGCATTCCCAAGCCTGTGTCACCTGATCCGGTAGGCATGCTCTTGAGCAAGCCTAACCTGCACAAAAGACAGCTGGGAGGCAGGTGGTGTGTACGTGCATGCATCAGAATTCCCAGCGGCTAGGGCACTTGTTACTTAGAACGTGTGGGAGAGACAGGTTTGAATCCCCACTCTGCTTGATTTAGTTTAGGGACCTGAACCCAGGTTATCTACGTCCTAGGTGATTGCCCTAACCACATGGTCTTGGCTGTTCTGGGGTGGAGATCTCTCAATCTCTTCTGTTGAAGCTGTTCAACTTTATGTACCTAATTAAATAGTCATTGGAGCAGAGACTTGAACCTGATTTATCCCCCTCATTGGGGAGTTCCCTAACCACTGGACTGTTTGGTTACATTGGGAGTGGTCTATCTCTTCATCCTCTCCCCACCTTCCATCTAAGCCAGGTCAGCCCTAACTCCAGGAGAGGGTTCATGGCTGAGAATCCTGAGCAGAGATAGGTGCCTCCCTCTGGCCTGTCAGTCATGTAAGGCCTAGATCAATGGGAGTTAGACACCTAAGGCTCTTTGTAGATCTGGGCCCTAAGCCCTGGCTTTTTCCTCTGCATTTAAGTTCTAGGCAGGAGGGACTCCATACTCAGCTTGATGGCTTCTGCGAATCCCTTTCTTAGGTGCCTAACTTTCCCCATGCATTGTATGGGAAGCCTGGATGCCTAACTCAGAGCTGTGAATTCCACTGCGTAGAAGGCTTCTAGGAGTTAGCATTGCAACACCTACGTCCCCTTTGTGAATGTAGCCCTATGTTTTCTTTAAAAAATGAGACTCATCAAACAGCAATCACTGGCAGGTTTTCTAAGCCATGTATGCTTTTGGACTCACAGCTGTAAAAGCTTTGGGAAAACAAATTTCTGTATATGAAAACCTTTACAGAAAAAATCCTCGCTTGATTTTCAAATAATAAGATGAATAATTCGTATGAATTAGCCCCAGTTAAATTGATTGATTTCATTAATCTTCTTGATGTGCTTAATTCTGAAATGACTTTTAATTAATAAAAAAAATCATTAATACACTTTTTAATTTGTGCCATAGCTGGAAACCAACATATGTGGTTCTTAGCAAGCATGAAGAATATTTGAATAACCAACTCAAAAACTGCCAAGAAACTACAGAAAACGACAAGTAAGTATGAGAATTTGAGATTGTTTTATGTTAAGAACACTTTCAAACAATGATAATAAGCACTCTAGCCGCTAAGTGTAGAAGTCTGCAAACAGCATTGCAGGGGAGCTATCATTTTTTAATCGATACTTTTAATTTTCCGGACAATAACAAATATCTTCATAATTGAAAGAATATTCATTAGAGATATATGAGTTCATGCATATTCAGAACGTTCTGTCTTATACTAATTTTGGGACATATTTTATCCTTATGCTTGTACAGCTCTTCATGTAAGTATACAAAAATTAAGGGTCAAATGTGGCCCTTCATTAGAAATGACTCCAACTCCTCACTGCTTTTCAAGTACATATTGGAATATTTCAAACCCTTGCTCTACTGTATACAATTTAAGGAAAAAATTTCTCCTTGTAACAGAGACCAATAATATTTCAGGTTTGGCAGGCATATGTGGTAAAAACCAGTGAGTACTAATGAGAAACCATTTAAATAGTGTTAGCCTGATGCCTGCCGTGACTTATCTGTCATCACTATGACATATTTCTAAGTATACTGCAGTGTCAATAGTTTTAGGATAATACAGTAGAATCTCAGAGTTACAAACACCTCAGGTTTGGAGGTTGTTCATAACACTGAAATGTACGTAATTCTTTGAACAAAACATTATGGTGGTTCTTTCAAAAGTTTACAACTGAACATTGGCTTAATACAGATTTGAAACTTTTTACTGTGCAGAAGAAAAATGCTGCTTTTAATCATCTTGAAATAAATCATAAATGAAACAAGCACAGAAACAATTTTTTACCTTGTCAAATCTTTTTGTTTTTAATTTCCCTTTTTTTAGTAGTTTACGTTTAACACAGCATTTGCTTTCTTTTTTTTTGGTCTTTGCTGCCTGATTGCATACTTCTGGTTCCAAATGAGGTGTGTGGTTGATCGGTCAATTCATAACCTGGTGTTCATAACTCGGAGGTTCTACTGTAGAGAAGTAGTTCAAGTAGTCTTTTTAAAAAGCATTCAGTTTTCATTTTTTTAATGAGATACATCACTTGACTGAAGCCAGTGAAGTGGGGCACCACATTCAGATAATGATAATTACAAGTACTAAAATAATTCTGCTTCACTTTAGTGTGACTATTTAAATGTGATCATTATATTGCGTAGTCAAATCAACTTTTGTATACTTTGGCTCTGTATTTTTCAGAGTGCCCAAAGAGCATGCCAAATTGAAAATTGTGTCTTGAAGATTAGGGGATGTAGGTCAGGAAGGCCATTTCTGATGCCACGTTAAAGTTTGCTGGGGATGAGATTCTGGTTAGTTGTAACTATGCACACTGTTGAATGAGTAGTGTTCCACATAGGTTTCACTTTCACTTAATAGAGACATTTATACCTTCTGAAGACAAGAATTGTGTAGCTGCATAAAACAACTTCCATGTGATCAAGGACTTCTTTAAGTGGATCTTAAGATTCTGGCCAAAATTTACAAACCTGAGTGCCCAAAAGTTAAACTCCTGTATCTATATTTGGGTACTTAGGCTACATCTACACTACAGAGTTAAGTCGATGCAAGTTACGCTGACGATTACAAACTGTTATAATTACATCAGTTGTGCATGTTCACACAACACTTCATGTGTCAGCAGAGTGTGTTCACAGTTGACGCTCTAGCATTGACAGTGAGAGCAGTGCACTGCGGGTAGCTATCCCATTGTGGAACTTTCCACCTTCTGCAGCTAAGAGTTGTGGGAAGGTGGAGTGGATTGCGTGCATCATGGGTGGAGGCTTAATGTCCCATGATGCATTTTTTCTGTCCCATCATTCCATGGCCTTCCAGCTATATTTTTCAGCAGCCCCTATATATTGCATCCCTTCCATCTCTGCCTGAATGCATGGATCCTGCACTGCTCTCCCGTCTTGTGGTCAGTGTTATGAACACGACATGGCTGATCATGCAGTATTTCATGAGCTTTGAATCTGAACAGGAATCCGTGGTGACTGCCCTGCTGTGTGTCATGGAAAGAAACAATTCCAGACTACTTTTAGAATTCATGGAGCAGCTGCATATAGTGGACCATTGCTTTTGGGCTCAGGAAACAAGCACTAAGTGGTGGGATTGCATCTTTATGCAGGTCTGGGATGATGAGCAGTGGCTGCAGGATATTTGGAAAGCCACCTTCCTGGAACTGTGTGTGGAGCTCGCCCCTGCCCTGCCCCAAAATGAGAGCTGCCCTCTCCGTGGAGAAGCATGTGGTGATCACTGTGTGGAAACTGGCAACTCTGGACTGCTTCCAGTCAGTTGCAAATCAGTTTGCAGTCAGGAAGTCCACTGTGGGAGTTGTGTTCATGGAAGTGCACAGTGCCATTAATCGCATCCTGCTATGAAGGACTGTGACTCTTGGAAATGTGCGTGAAATAGCGGATGGCTTTGTGGCAATGGGATCCCTAACTGTGGTGGGGCTAGAGATGGCATGCAGATCCCAATTTTGGCCCCGGACCATCTTGCAACGGAGTACATCAATAGAAAGGAATACTTCTCTATGGTATTGCAGGTGCTTGTGGATCACCGGAGTCGTTTCACTGATATCAGCCTAGGGTGATCAGGAAAAGTGCATGACTCATGCATCTTCAGGAACATTGGCCTGTCCAGAAAGCTGCAAGTAGGGACTTTCTTTCCAGACCAGAAGATTCCAGTGGGGAATGTTGAAATGCCCATAGCGATCCTGGAGACCCGGTGTACCTCTTACTCTCATGGCTCATGAAGCCTTACACGGGAAACCTGGACAACAGCAAGGAGTGCTTCAACAATAGGTTGAGCAGGTGCAGGATGACCGTTGAATGTGCGTTTGGCAGATTAAAATCTTGCTGGCGCTGCCTTTATGGCAGGTTAGACTTCAGTGAGGAAAATATTCCCATGGTCATAGCGGCCTACTGTGTGCTGCATAATATTTGTAAGGCTAAGGGCGAAAAGTTTCCCCAGGGGTGGCATGCGGAGGCAGATCATCTAGCAGCTGATTTTGAGCAGCCAGATACCAGGGGCACAATTAGAGGGGCACAATGGGGGGCTATTCAAATCAGGGAGGCTTTGAGGCACCATTTTGACACTGCACACCAGCAATATGTCTTTCTATAAAGCGCAGGCTGAGGGACATACTGGCCGCCTCTTCCAGCAGCTCCCATTGGCCTGGAGCAGCGAACCGCGGCCACTGGGAGCTGTGAACGGCTGAACCTGCAGACGCGGCAGGTAAACAAACCGGTGCGGCCCGCCAGGGGCTTTTCCTGCACAAGCAGCGGAACAAGTTTGGGAACCACTGCTATAAAGCATTCTGCCATGTTTTCTTATCTTGCCGCCTTGAATGAAAATTTTGATCAGTGCTTCCTGACCATGATTTGTAGTCTGCAAATGTGCCAGTTGCCATTGTGTATTAATTCCAGCAGCAACCACCATGTATAGGAGACAAATAAGGATTGATTATCTTTCAGAGAGTATTTTTTTATTAAGCAGCAATAACCAACACGCAGAAAACGCTTTCTTGAAAGGGACATAGCACTGAGAGGAGCATTTTCCTGATGGAGGCTTTCATTGCTGTGTGTAACTCCAGCTATCATTTGGGGTGGAGTGAACAGGGTACTGCGATGGGCCAGGAGGATGCAAGGAATATGTGGCAGGAGTTTGGGGAGGGCATGGCAATCAGTTCTATATAGGCTGTGGGGGGAGTGGTCAGGGAGAGTTGGGGGAGCATGCATGTGTTCTTCCTGCTGCGCAGTTAGGGATTCAGCATCTCCTTTTGGGCCTCCATCACTTTTATCATCTGCTCCTGGCCATCTAAAATTCGCTCCTGGCCCTGCTTCCTCTCCTGGCTATCTATTTTAAAGTTTTCATTAATTGTCGCTCTCCACGCCCTCTGTTCTTCATCTGCAGCATCAGAGGATCGGAGCACCTCCCGAAACATGTCCTCCTTGCTCCTTCTGGGTTGGTTCCTTATCTGGTGGACATGCTCTGCTATAGAGCAGAGGGTTCCCCTCAAGGGCACATCTGCAGAAGCACAAGAAACAATAAACAGAGGCAAGATTGTTAGTGCACTCACAGCATTAAATCATAATAGTAAACTACACCTCTTTCTCACTGCCCCTTGGCAAGCATACAGCTTGGCGGAATGCCCTAAACATGATGAGTTTCGCCTGGGGTCAGGGTGGGAGGCACAGTCAATATGGAGAAAAGGGTCTAGGTCAGTGGTGGGCAACCTGTGGCCCGCGGTCCGTATGTGGCCCATCAGAGTAATCCACTGGCCGGCTGCAAGACAGTTTGTTTATGGCCTCCCATTGGCCATGGTTTGCCGTTCCCGGACAATGGGAGCTGCGGGAAGTTGCACGGGGTTGAATCAGCTGGCTGCTGTCTCCAGACCCCCCAAAGTATCCACGGGGCTCTTGGCGGGGGAGGTGGGGTCGCTACCGAGGATGGAGTCCGGCTCCTTATAGAAGTGGCAAGTATTCAGTGCAGCACCAGAGTGATGGTTTGACTCCCTTGCCTTCTGATATGCCTGCCTCAGCATCTTGATCTTCGCACAGCACTGATGCCTGTCCCATTCGTAGCCTTTATCCAACATGCCACAACAAATCTTCCAATAGGTATCAAAATTCCTATGGCTGGAGCAGAGCTGAGATTGCCCAGCCTTCTCTCCCCACCAAGCTGGTAGATCTAACAACTCCAGTGTACTCAAGGTGGAAGATCGTTTAGTGCATGGAGCCACCATGGTCAGTTGGAAAGATGTGATATGAGCAGTCCACACCGAGCAAACAGAAAGTGGAATTTCAAAAATTCCCGGACCTTTAAATGGGGAGGGGCGGATGCCTGTGTACCTGGGTGCAGGGCAGCAAAGTTTGAACGGCTGAGCAGAGCAATCAGGATGGGTATACCTCCTAGGGGCCATTTACAGTGACATAACCAAGCACAGTGTCTACATTGACATTGTGTTGATCTAACTTTGCCGCAAAAAGCTCTATGCCTCTCGTCGAGGTGGTTTTATTTTGTTGGCTTAGCAAGAGAGTTAAATCAGTGGGCGGAGCATTGTAGTGTGTACACCTCCACTATTTTCTTGACAAAAGCTGACTTTTGTTGCCAAAACTGTGCAGTGTAGACAAGACCTTAAGTAGAACTGGGCTTCTTTTTCAAAGTGCTTTCAAGTTCCCTTGAGTATCAGCAGAAGCTGAAGTTGCTTAGCAACGCAGAAAATCAGGTCAGATCTATTTACTGCCTAAATACAGATTTAGGAACCTAAGTTTAGGCACTCAAGTTTGAAAATTTTGGCCTGAATTCATATCTTGTTGTAATTGTGCTTTTTGCCAATGGAGTCTATGATTACCAAAATAACATGATGTGCCTGATAGCCTTTAATTAACTCAGCTAGTATTTTATCTGTCTTGTTACTCTTCAGAACTGTGTATTTGGTGAAAAACAAGTCCAAACTGGCTTTCGGTGAGTTTTTGATTAAGCCATTCTAGCTTTCATTAATTTAAGGTGACAAGCTAGAGAAGCATTACTTTTAAATTGCTTGTTTAGTTGACTAGTTTCAATTCTAATATAAAAGTATTTGATTTAATTTATTATTTTTCTGTGTCAAATTATAAGTATTGTGACTATTTTGTAAATTATAAAATAAATGTAATGGATTTAATAAGTATTCTTTAAAAGTGGTCCACAATTTAAAAAATATTCCATTTATAGCTGTATGTGAGGAGTGATTCAGAGTCACATGATGGGCATTCAGCAAATTCTAAGTATAAAACTTGTAAAGAAAAATAAGCACATTTAAAACTTAATGTGTTGAATGCCCCACTTAGCCTGGCTGCTGGAGGCATTCAGCACATATTTGTACAGTTGGAGGAAATTTTTAAAAAAAAGATGGCTAGGTCAATTTGCATTTTCAGTTATTACAAAGTGGACATTTAATTAGGCTTGTCGTATGAAGGCTCTCCATTCTAAAAACGTTGCATTCTAAGAGACTGTCTCTAATAGTGTTATTGTTGTCTGTACAAGTAATTTTGGAATTGAAAAAATAGTCTGAAAATTAGTGATATAAAGCAGGAAAGAAGGAACAATCATAGAAATGTAGGGCTGGAAGGGACCTTGAGAGGTCATCAAGTCCAGCCTCCTGTGCTGAGGCTGGACCAAGTAAACCTAGACCATCTTTGACAAGTGTTTGTCAAACTTGTTCTTGAAAACCTCCGATGGTGGGGATTCTACAACCTCTTTTGGAAGCTTATTCCAGAGCTTTACTATCCTGATAGTTAGAAAGTTTTTCCTAATATCTAACCTAAATCTCCCTTGCTGCAGATTAAGCCAATTACTTCTTGTTCTGCCTTTAGAGGACACAGAGAACAATTGATTCTGTCCTCTTTATAATAGCACTTAACATATTTGAAGACAGTCATACATATAACTTTAAGGTTTTTGATGGGTCCAATCTATGCCCATTGATGTTAACTGGGTGTTTTGTTACAGACTTCAGTGGGAGCAGTATCATGCACTAAATGGCAGCCTTTAAATCGCTGAGTCTGAAAATTTGGATTATTCTTAAGGAATATTAAAAACTATGACAGTCTTTCAAGGCTACTGGGGATATACTGCCAGAAATATTCATTTGCCTGGTGGTATTCTGGGAAATGTAGTCCTCTAAGGATTTGTGGGGATGGCTGAGTATTCTGACATTATTTTCAACAGCTTGCAATTTAGTTTTCTGAGTTATCCAAAATCTCTTTATTTTTATTTTATTGGTAATTTTTAAAATATCTCTGGGAATCAATAATTGGCTTGTCAACAAATTATTTTGTTGTTCTGCTACAGTCATCTTTATTTTTACGGGCATCTATTATAATAAACAAAATAGTGTTTTATATTATTTGTAATATTATTGATGTACATTTTCCAACATACATTTTCTAACTGTCACATCCAGCAAATCTGATACAGAGCCCAGAAATATTCAGTGAATCAAAAATGTGTTTGTAACCCAGATTCAAAACTATTAATGTACAAGATGGAAGGCTTAAGGATCTACACATCAGATTTGAAATACCTAGCTTCCCTAGATTCACAGATTTGAATCCTGGAAGGGTCAATTTATAGCTTTAGTCTTAGACTCATAGACTTTAAGGTCAGAAGGGACCATTATGAGCAACTAGTCTGACCTCCTGCACATTGCAGGCTACAGAATCTCACCCACCACTCCTAACCTCTGGCTGAACTACTGAAGTCCTCAAACTTAAAGACTTCAAGTTACAGAGAATCCACCATTCATATTAGTTTAAACCTGCAAGTGACCTGTGCCCCATGCTGCAGAGGAAGGCGAAAACCTCCTACGGTCTTTGCCAATCTGACTCCGGGGACAGTTCCTTCCCGACCCCAAATATGGCTATCAGTTAGACCCTGAACATGTGAGCAAAACCCACCAGCCAGACACCTGGGAAAGAATTGCCTGCAGTAACTCAGAGCCCTCTCAATCTAGTGTCCCATCACCAGACATTGGAGATACTTGCTGCTAGCAGTTGCAGATCAGCTACATGTCATTGTAGGCAGTCATCATGCCATCCCATCCATAAATTTATCAAACTCAGCCTTGAAGCCAGATAGGATTTTTACCCCCACTGCTCCCCTTGGAAGGCTGTTCCAGAACTTCACTTCTCTGATGGTTAGAAACTGTATACTTTCAAGCCTAAACTTGTAGATGGCATTTGTTCTTGTGTCCACACTGGAGCTTAACTTAAATACTTTCTCTCCCCCCACGCCACCCTCGGTATTTATCTCTTTGATGCATTTATAGAGAACAATCATCTCTCTCCTTAGCTTTCTTCTGATTAGGCTAAACAAGCCAAGCTCTTGAGTCTCCTCTCATAGAGTAGGTTTTCTATTCATTGGATCATCCTAGTAGTTCTTCTCTGCACCTGTTTCAGCTTCAGTTCATCTTTCTTAAAGATGGGACACCAGAATTGCACACAGTAGTCCAGATGAGATCTCACCTTAGTATAATGGTACTAACACGTCCCTGTCTCCACTTGAAATTTCTCGCTTGATGCATGCTAGGACTGCATTACTTTTTTTAACAGCTGCATCACATTGGTGGCTCATAGTCATCCTGTGATCAGCCAATACCCCCAAGTCTTTCTCCTACTCTCTTGCTTCCAACTGATAAGTCCCCAGCTTATAGCAAAAATTCTTGTTGTTAATCTCTAAATGCATGACCTCGCACTTTGCACTCTTAAATTTCATCCCATTTCTTTTACTCCAGTTTATAAGGTCATCCAGATCACATTGTATGATATTCCAGTCCTCTTTTGTATTGGCAATATCTCCTATCCGTGACAATATCATAGCCTAATTCATAATTTTCAAATATAGGAGGAAATGTGAAAGCATTGTTAACTCTGCATCTGTATATGCACTGCTTTTTATTACATTGATTTTTGAAGGCCGTACTAGTGAAAATTTTATCTTTGTAACAGTATAAACTTCCTGTAGACCCACAACTTGTATTATTTGTGGGTGGCCTTAAGAAACTAGAACTAGTTCGTAGTTTGAAAAATTTGCAATGGAAATGGTCTGTAATACTTGAGATATATTCAGCCAAATTATTGGCATACATTAAAGACTTATGCCAATGAGACAGTTGGAGATATGATCTGTCATTAGCCATCTATCCTATAAATAACTTGTAAGGATGAAGAAACAGACCAAAGTTAGTCATTTGCAACGTGGTTTACCTTTATTGATTTAACACAGGATGATTACCTTTCTATGCAACGCTCCTTTTCTTTCCTGTGTTTTCCAAAGATGATATGGATCATGTTAGCACTTTTTGTGCTGAATGCTTCCAATGACATGTTTTCTATATTGTGTTTATTTTCTGTTTGTAGTAATGCCTACAAAAGCATTCCCAAACATTGCTGGTTTAAATTTAGAGAATGAAATAATTTTTTAATGTGGCCTTTTTTACTGATGCTATGTATTTTTTTAATTTTGGGGATGTGTACTCAGATGATTTCACTGGATTTATACCAGCATAAAATTGATTTCGGGGTCAGTCCTGCCAACTGGTGAGTGTTCTGGCCTTATCCAGCAAAATGTTTAAGCAATGTGAATAGTTCCATTTAATGGGACTAATTTGTGTGCTTTCAGAGTGCTCAGTACCTCCTAAGAGAAAGCCCTTAAACCAGTTATGAATTAGGCCCCTGTTTGTTAACATAGAAAGCTGAGAAGCACTTAAGGAAGCTGGGCCATAAATTGGTTCAGCTCCACTGAAAGAGAATTTGGCCTCCTGTATGTTTTATGTTAAGCCATATAAAAATGAAACCATCTGAATGCTGCAAAGCTGTCTTTGAACATGTATATTCTGCATCACTTTCAGAACAATGAGAACCTATTGTTTTCATTTCACAACTGTGTACTCTGTTTTGTACTGCATAGTATTCCATGAAAGGGAATAATTACAGCCAGATAAGGTTGTACTAATTATAACCTGACCTTTTTCAACAGAGTAACAGATCTAATTTTGTTGATTTTTTTTTACATAATTAACTTCTTTCTTAAGTTAAATGACTTACAATACATCAATGCAAGAAATATTCTGAATCAAAACATTATTCCACTTTGTTGTTTTAACAGGAAAATGTATCAGGATCACATGAATCAGTATAAAGAGATTTTGAAACAACACAAAGCAAAATATTCAGAAAATGCTCTTGCTCAGGAATATTATATGAAAAAAAAAGAGATTGAAGAAATCCAGAATAGAGTTCTGAAACATTCTGAACAATTTAAATGGAAGGAAGCTACCCTTTTGGATATTTTAGGTACCAGTATTACCATATTAATACCAATAGGGTCCAATCTAAATAATAATAATTTATAGTGCATTGCAAATTAAAAGCATTGTACAAACATTAACTAATTAATCTCCTTCATAGGTAAGAATTATTTTCTCCATTATACAAATGGAGTCAGTGGCAAAACCTGGATTTCAACACAGGGCTTTCCGAGTGCTCATTCCTCTAGGCCACATGTCCTTTGGCTTGTGGTAACAGGTCCTTAGAGTATTCCATTGCACTGGAGGCTTCTTTTACTATTTTGAAGTTAATTTTCAAACATTTATTTTATGCTGTTCCTAGTATTACTGTTATTCTACATGTCTGTATTATATTGCTCTTCTGTACAGCACTTCAGCACAAATACAAAGTGCTTCCCCAACCAATTAATATTATATATTAATTGTCTTTGCAAAGAATATGACATTAGTGAATGAACATCCTAAAATGCAACTTTATTTTTTCAGAGCCTGCTCCTTTTAGGTCACTTTCTGATTGGGCATTACAGATGTATCCATGACACATTCTCTATGCATTCTTTACTGGCTGGTTGGTAGGAAAGTTTGTTTGGCTTTTTCACTATCTTTGTAGCCTTGAATGTGATAATAGCCACAAGAAATTACTGTAATTAAATTACAGCTTTACACTTAGACATTATTTCTGCAGGAGTTTTGCCCGAGGGAAAATTGAGGGCCAAATAATACCCTCCATGAGTGGGGCCCCTGGAGGAAGAAAACTGAGGTTCCTTTCATGAAGTTTTTATCAAAATGTTCCAATAGAGAAGGGTGGGGCTTTGCTACACCATGGAAGAATAAGAAGATTTAGTCTCCAAACCTTGACTCAAGAGTTTGCTGAGGCTATCTGCACATATAGCATGTGCCTCTGCACTGGCTCCTAGGCCCCCGAAACACCCAGCTGCATAACTACATTGTAGCTGCACTACAAGGTAACCTCCAGAGCAGCTTGGGGGAGGAAATGCTTTTCTCCAATCCAAAAGGGTTCCGCTGAACCTCACTGTCTCTCCACTGTGGATCTGGAATCCGAAAGGGCTCCAGGAAATAGGTGTGTGTGCGCACACATGTTGGAAACAGTGCTGTGTAGCTGGCTGGACCCCTCTTCCCACTTACTGGTCAAATACTGCCATTTCTTACCCATTCACACCCCTTTTTAGTTAAAATGGCAGTTACATGCATACAATTAAGGAAACCTCTGGCCCTCAGAACTTATTCATACAAAACTCCCATTGGCTTTAAAGGGAGTTTGCCTAAGGATTGAGTAAAAACTCTGGGCCAGATCCTTACCTCAGAGGGGTTGCCCTTTCATGAATCTCCCCATTTCTGCACATTATGGGAGATCAGCCAACTCTTCAGCACCCCCACCACCACCTGGGTGTGGCAGAACTCTTTCTGTATATCCAGTGTCTGCACTGAGGGGATAAGGGTGTGATTGGGTGGGCTAGGACTCCATGTACCTTATCTGGAAAAGGGAGTACAGTCCCAGAGTACTTCTAGTGCCCAATCCCTTACTGTGACCAGCAGGAAGTCCCTGTTAGTGCAGCTCCAGTGGATTCAACACTAATGTGGAGGCACATAGTCTGCACGTAGATGACCCTGGTCTCCTTGATTCTGCAGGCTTGTGGGTGGCCCTTGCACCCTTTTTTGTGAGTGGACACACTCTACTCCCCTGACAGACAACGTAGGAAAATCTCCAAAAACAAATCATCACTAAGATTTCCTCCCCCAAATCTCCCTACAGCAGGTTTTAACAGTGCAGGTGACATTCAGACCCCGAGTGTAGGACTTCAGCATATGACCCAGTGGGAATTTTACCCCTTACAGGGATCATATAGGTGTAATTCATAGACTGTGTAGATAGAAACTTTTTCAGTATAATATACATACAGATTTAATAGTTTAATGTCTGTATTCTTTGACATGCCTGTCAAACATGTCATGTCATACATACGATACTCACTGATTCTTTAACATAAAAGTGCTTATCTGAGGGAAAAAACACAAGACGTCTTCAAGCATGCTGCAGTTTTTACCCAGAAATCTTTTGAACTAGAGAAAGAAGCAGATGAAGTAGAAATGAAAATTAATTATTTCAAACAGGTAACAGTGTATTAATATATAATTTAATTATATACAATTGTATTTTACATTTGTATATGCATGGATATACACTAATATGTCACTATGTCTTTCTGTAGTGATAACAGTATATTGTGTTTCTTAGCACACAGGATGACTCCAGAATGAGTAATTACTGTATTGTTTCTGTTGCATTGTAAGTGTTCTATTTAGGAAAGGGGGTAATGTGACTCCATGAATTTATGGACTCTTGAGGATTCCCTTATATTGATCTCAGCTTACACCATCATTTTCCTCAAGGCACAGTGTCATGGTGGCCTCTCTTCCAGCTCAAGAAGGCTAAACCTATCAGTGCCATTCCTAAATGAGCCATAGTGCTCCCAGCTCCGGCTGGCATTTAAGATGTTTCAAGTTAACCTTGTGAATATGAATGCATTGTACCTAAATATGGAGTTCATTGTCAGAATGGTAAACATTCCTGTTCTCTTTTGAATAGATGTAATGCTAGATAATTCTCAGTCTCAGATGATCCTTATCTCCACAGCTTGTGCCTTTGCACCAGAACTAAACATAATCCCGTTGGGTAGCAGAAGCACTGCTCCCAGCTAGGACCCCCTTCCTAACGAGTTTCAGAGTAGCAGTCGTGTTAGTCTGTATTCGCAAAAAGAAAAGGAGTTCTTGTGGCACCTTAGAGACTAACAAATTTATTTGAGCATAAGCTTTCGTGAGCGACAGCTCACTTCATCGGATGCATTCCGTGGAAAATACAGTGGGGAGATTTATATACATAGAGAACATGAAACAGTGGGTGTCACCATACACACTGTAAGGAGAGTGATCACTTAAGGTGAGCTATTACCAGCAGGAGAGCGGGGGTGGGGTGGGGAACCTTTTGTAGTGATAATCAAGATGGGCCATTTCCGGCAGTTGACAAGAACGTCTGAGGAACGGTGGTGGGGGGGAATAAACATGGGGAAATAGTTTTACTTTGTGTAATGACCCATCCACTCCCAGTCTCTATTCAAGCCTAAGTTAATTGTATCCAGTTTGCAAATTAATTCCAATTCAGCACTCTCTCCTTGGAGTCTGTTTCTGAAGTTTTTTTGTTGAAGAATTGCAACTTTTAGGTCTGTAATCGAGTGACCAAAGAGATTGAAGTGTTCTCCGCGGGTTTTTGAATGTTATAATTCTTGATGTCTGATTTGTGTCCATTTATTCTTTTATGTAGAGACTGTCCAGTTTGACCAATGTACATGGCAGAGGGGCATTGCTGGCACATGATGGCATATATCACATTGGTAGATGTGCAGGTGAATGAGCCTCTGATAGTGTGGCTGATGTGATTAGGCCCTATGATGGTCACATAAACACCACCCTATACTGGAAACCTACTGACCGCTATTCCTACCTACATGCCTCCAGCTTTCATCCAGACCACACCACACGATCCATTGTCTACAACCAAGCTCTATGATACAACCGCTTTTGCTCCAACCCCTCAGACAGAGACAAACACCTACACGATCTCTATCAAGCATTCTTACAACTACAATACCCACCTGCTGAAGTGAAGAAACAGATTGACAGAGCCAGAAGAGGACCCAGAAGTCACCTACTACAGAGCAGGCCCAACAAAGAAAATAACAGAATGCCACTAGCCATCACCTTCAGCCCCCAACTAAAACCTCTCCAACGCATCATCAAGGATCTACAACCTATCCTGAAGGACGAGCCATCACTCTCACGGATCTTGGGAGACAGGCCAGTCCTTCCTTACAGACAGGCCCCCAACCTGAAGCAAATACCACACACCACACCACAGAACCACTAACCCAGGAACCTATCCTTGCAACAAAGCCCGTTGCCAACTGTGTCCACATATCTATTCAGGGGACACCATCACAGGGCCTAATCACATAAGCCACACTATCAGAGGCTCGTTCACCTGCACATCTACCAATGTGATATATGCCATCATGTGCCAGCAATGCCCCTCTGCCATGTACATCGGTCAAACTGGACAGTCTCTACATAAATGAATAAATGGATACAAATCAGACGTCAAGAATTATAACATTCAAAAACCAGTCGTAGAACACTTCAATCTCTTTGGTCACTCGATTACAGACCTAAATGTGGCAATTCTTCAACAAAAAAACTTCAGAAACAGACTCCAGTGAGAGAGTGCTGAATTGGAATTAATTTGCAAACTGGATACAATTAACTTAGGCTTGAATAGAGACTGGGAGTGGATGGGTCATTACACAAAGTAAAACTATTTCCCCATGTTTATTCCCCCCCCACCCCCCACTGTTCCTCAGACATTCTTGTCAACTGCTGGAAATGGCCCACCTTGATTATCACTACAAAAGGTCCGTCCCCCCACCCCCGGCTCTCCTGCTGGTAATAGCTCACCTTAAGTGATCACTCTCCTTACAGTGTGTATGGTAACACCCATTGTTTCATGTTCTCTATGTTTATAAATCTCCCCACTGTATTTTCCACTGAATGCATCCGATGAAGTGAGCTGTCGCTCACGAAAGCTTATGCTCAAATAAATTTGTTCGTCTCTAAGGTGCCACGAGTACTCCTTTTTTTCTTCTTAACAAGGTGTGTGTAAGGACAGAGCCATAGCCCCACACTCCTAACACACTGCCCAACTGAGCTGGCTTGGTGTGGAGGAAGGCACACTGTATACCTATCAGTGGATACTCCAGCATGCACTGCCCAGGAGGCATTTTGGCTAACTTAACCAAAATTCCTTCTGTTGCCCTGTGGCTCCTCTGCACCCCGAGAGTGTGGGCAGTGGCAGTAAGGCACAGTATGGCCCATAATATCCAGGTTAGCTCACGGTCAGTAGTGTTTCATCCAGAATACTTTTAGCATAATAAAATATATACTGTATGGGAATTAGGAATTCCTTAAATCCTTGGGAAATTTTCTCCAGTCCAGGACCTCTTGGTGATATCTTCCTGAACAGTTTATCCTGAGTTCTTCCTGAAGACTCCCAAAACTTTAGAAGCTGGGAAATTAGTCTCCAACCTGAGTATAGCATTATGTAGTTGATGCCTTGTTGGAATTATTGTAATACCTTTATGCACGTTAACCAAAAAAGAATTAAATGTTAATGAATTTTTAATATAGACTCTTATAGTTCCACTATGAAGGTGTGAGAATTGGAAATCACATAAAAGGATCGGATTATCTAAAACATACACATCTCTTTGTAAATGTGGAAGCTATGGGAAGATAGATTATTCTCCCATGTAAAGATTTAGCATTAGGACAGATATTTTTGTTTCATCTGATATTGGTTTCATGTTTCCTGTATATATTAGTCCAGTTCTTTATTATTTGCTCTTCTTTTGATATATTTCTATTAATTTGCTACTTGCTGGCTTGCTGCAGATTGATAAAGGATTTTGAAGGGGAACAATAGCCTAAATTGATCCATCACTGAAACATACTTCATTGTATCAAAGGCATAAAAATGATCAAGAAGCTGCACTGCAGTTCTATGAACTAAGGGACAGTCCTGATTCCATTAAAGTCAATGGCAAAAATTAAGTCAAAACTGCAGTAGGAACAGAGTCAGTCCCTATTTGAGTTTTAATTATTTATTTATTTGTATTACCATAGTGCCTAAGGACCCCAATCAGAGAAGGTCCCACTGTGCAAGGCTCTGGATAAACACTTAATAAAATGGCTTAGGGACAGTCATGTTATAATAATTAAAGAGCTAAAGAGCTCCTAACTATGAATGGATTTAGCAACATCAGCAGATGTCTGTGGCAGGCAGTTAATATTTTTCAACTTTTGACATTTATTTTATTCATTAATTTTTAAGCAGTTTGAAAGGAGTACAGAAGATCAAAATCATTCTAAAATTATTGAAGGAAAAAATAAAAAAAATCTAGAGAAAAGGAAGGAGTTTAAAGAAAGGTAAACTTTTAAACTCAGTTCTACAGTCTGTAGATAAGTGTGATGGGGCAAAGCCTGGAACCCTGTATAGAGCCTGGGATCTCTGTGGCACTAGAATTTTCCCTCAGTCCTGTGCTGAGAACCAGCTCAGCTTCTCCACAGTGGCTTCACCAGCCCATTGGTGTAGTCTGACTTCTATCTATGGGGGGGCAGCTCCAGTCAGGCAAATGGGGCTATGCATCGGGGAGGGGGGTGGAATTCTGCGCCTGCCTGAGGCTTGCACTTTCGGGGGACAGTACACCTCCTGCTCCCCAAACTACACCCATGGTTGTGGCTATGACTGCTGCACATCTCATCTCAACACAAAGGGATTTAATTATTTAATAAAATTTCATATATCTTGGGTTTTTAGTAAAAGCTGGGGAAAACTTGATTTTAAAAAGCTGAATCTGTCTGAAGACATGTTATTCAAATCTGTTAGGTGTTGGTCTTTGATTCACACCACCGCTGCTTAGATTTATGTATACATGTTGCAGCTGTTGAATATTGCTGCAGTTATTGTGAAATCAGAAGTAACAGCCACATCTTCTTTACCACACAAAAAGAGTTGTAAATATTTGGTGTATAACTAACAATCCAGGTTTTATAGGCTTCCAAATGTCATCTGTGATCAGTTCATTTTTTGAGCCACTTAAGAAATCTAAACCCTAATTTAATTCTTAAAAAAATGCATGATTGAAAGCTGTATAGACAGGATTAATGGCTTAGTAAATTAGTCAGTGGTCATGTACACGTAGTATGTCTTAAGGACTTGGCCTGATCCTTGTGCATTAAATTGTCTTGCATTATGATCTCCTTGTAAAATGAACATGATATATTTCTAAAGCTTTTAAATTAGTGTTTATGAGGCAAAAAATGGAAGCATTTATCATTTTTACTATCCTTGAAATCTCTTCCAGAAATCTCCACTCATTGAAGTCTCTGTTTATGTCTTCTCACAGACTTAGGATGTGTTCAAATGTTTGATTTCTGATTATTTGGACATGTACATCAGTTACACCTGAATAAATATGTTAGCATGCATCCCTGTTTCCTTTTCCCCCCTTTTGTTGGTAAGACTTCAGAAATAAAGAGAAGCAAAAAAGGCTAACGGTAGTCAAGACTAAATAAGAACGAACTGAAACTTCAGGTGGGATTGTCAAAAACACTTAAGATCCAGATCCTCCAAATTTCTCTCATTCATTTAAGTGTGAATTAGGTACCTAAATACCTTTGAGGACTTGAACCTAAGTAAGTTAGGAGCACAGATTCCTTTGATTTTTCAAAGGGACGTGTGCTCCCAAGTGACTCAGTCTCTTTTGAGAAATCCCACCCTCTGTTTATCAGTTATAGATAATGTGCTATTGCTCAGAAAGGTCAAAGTATTAAAAAATGACACTGACACATGTAGTGTTCATGCTCTAGGTCAGGGGTCGGCAACCTTTCAGAAGTGGTGTGCTGAGTCTTCATTTATTCACTCTAATTTAAGGTTTCGCGTGCCAGTAATAAGAATCCATACGATCCACGCTGAGCTGCGCCCCCTCTTGTCCCTGTCTGCACCCCTCACTGCCCCAGGCTGGGGCCAGAGGGCCACAGCTGGGGCGGCTGCAGAGCCCCGGGCCAAGGCCAGGAGCAGAGTCTCGGGCCAGCGGCCGGGACACCAGGCCGGCAGCAGAGTCCCCCAGACTGGTGGCTGGGACCTGGGGCCGGGCAGCGGGCTGAGCGGGACCAGCAACTGGTAGCCCAGGCCAGCAGCAGAGCCCCCCGGACCGGGCTGAGAGGGGCCGCCAAACCCTGGCTAGCAGGGGGCCGGCGGCCGGGACCCCAGGCCAGCCGCAGAGCCCCCCGGACTGGTGGCCAGGACCCGGAGCCAGCAGCAGGCTGAGCGGGGCCGGCGGACGGAACCCCAGCTGGCAGGGGCTGGCGGCCGGTACCCCAGGCCAGCATCAGAGCCCCTGGGATCGGTGGCCGTGACCTGGGGCTGGCAGCGGGCTGATTGGGGCCGGCGGACAGAACCCTTGCTGACAGGGGGTCGGTGGATGGTACCCCAGGCTGGCAGCAGAGTCCCTGGGACTGCTGGCCAGGACCCGGGCAGTGTGAGTGCGACTGAAAATCAGCTTGCGTGCCGCCAAAAGTGTTTGAGAGACAAAGTACACAATTGTTTCCCAATTTGACTAGAGATTTTAATTCTCCCTTTGAGTATCTACAATATTTGTTTCCCAAATAAGAGATTTTTGCCAAAGCTGTCTGGAAAGCCTGTTCCATTGACTGTAATTGTAATTCTTTCATCCTCTCTAGATCATGACTGATTAGATTTTATTTACTAGGAAAAAGGAAAAAGTTCATGATATGTTCCAGAATAAAAATATTCATAAGGGGCTTGTCTGTACTATGAAATTTAGAACATGACCTTGAAGAGTCAGTGCCAACCATGAAAGCACAGGCGCTGTAGGTAAGGACAAGTCATGTTCAGCATCATGTCAGCTAGTCATGGTTAAAAATACTCAGCACTACTTGTCTTTGTCTATGCTGACTGCAAAGTCACCGTGAGCATTGTGTTAATGAGGCTCTTCAAGGTTGTGTTCTAACACAATAAATATTGTAGTGAAGACAAGGCCATGTTCACTGATGTCTCACAGCTTCATCAAGCTAGGATAAAGAAATTACTGCTGTGGACATGAGATTTTATTTTGGCTTTAGAGCCTCTACTTTTGCCATCTGCAAAAAACCAAAAGAATTATCTGTTTTGCAATTATGGTCAAGATAAAGATTTCTTATCTACTCAGATGACTAATAACAGTATAGCTGAAGTAGATACTGAAGAAAAATTATCCTTTTTGTTTGTGCTGCAATTTTGAACCTTTTGAACTTCAGTCTGTAGTTTGATTTTTCATTTAATGATTATCAATTAAGTCAGAGAGAAGGAAAGACCATATGATTCCTATGGATTTTTCAATGGCATTTTTAGGGGGGAAGTATATAACCACCTTGTATATGTGTTAAGTTTAACTCCAAGCTGATTTGAAGGTCTTTATTCCTAAGACTTCATTTAAATATTTATCTTTGTCATCTTAAGAAATTATGACATGTCACTGAAGTCTTGTTTCAGTAGCTGTGATTGAAAGATGTATTTTCCTGGAATGATAAATAATGTAAAAATACTTTATTCCCATAGGGCCGGATTGTTAAAGGTATTTAGGCACCTAAAGATTTCAAAAGCACCTGGATGCCTAGCTCCCACTGGCTTTTGAACATTCCACTAGGCACCCAATTGCATCTTTAGGTATCTAAATACCTTTAAAAATCTGGCCTGTAGTATCAGGTAGTTTTTGCTCATAACAACCATTATGTCACAGCCTTGTCCAATTCAGTGCAGAATGAAGGCCTCAACAAGGTGTCACCAAACAGACTAGTCCTGAACAAAATGCAGCTAAGTAGTCCTAGCAAAAGCTCTCAGTTTATCTCCAACTTTATCCATGGTTGCTTTTCAGCAGTTGCCATGCATTGATTTCTATGACATCTTAAAATGACACCATCAGCTTTAATATCACACTTCTTTTGGAAGATTTAGTATCCACTATTGCTAGAAGTAATACATATGATTACTATAGCCGAAAGATTCTTCTCTTTTCCCGCAGTTTGTTTATTTTGTGCATTAGACAGCACTTGGTGTATGGTCACCTGTTTAGTTTGTTATGCCTCAATCCAGCAAAGCAATAAGCATATGCGTAACTTTAAGCCTGTGAGTAGTCCCATTGACTTCACTGGAATTATTCACTTGCTTAAAGTAAACACTTGCGTTCATGTGCTTCAGTGCACTGATAGATCAAGTCAGTTTCCTCTTTTGTTGCCGTGTTATGTGGATCTTTCAGACAGCAACAGGGAAAGAAAAACTTTTGTTTTTAATTAGGAAATTTTTATTTCAAAATGACAAAATAATGCAAAGAGGACTTGAGGGCAGGTACCTGAAACTACTTTTATTTTTTTCTTTTATAATGACATACTTTCAAATTGACTGTGTCCCTTTAGTTATGATCAAGCCATTGCTACTTTCAGCTTCTGCTGTCTTCAAGACCTCTTGATGCTTGGTTTGCAAGCTTTAAGGAAAGTTTGAAATCTGATGGATTTCTGGGCTAAAAGGGTTTGGATCTTTCTTGAAGTGTGGCTCTTGGGAGGAAAACACCTTTGAAAACTCCACTTAGAATAGTCATGTTTTACTAAATTTCATTTTTAATTGTTAACTCCATTTTTAATTTAGGATGTTTGAAGAGATTGGAAATCTACATTTATTAAATGGGAAACATCAACAGTATAAACCATTACATCTGCCTTGCATTCCTCAGAAATTAGTCCAATCTGTACAGACCTTTAGACTGTCTTCGCAAAGGACAGAAACAGGTGCAGTGTGTGTTTCTAATGATATTCTTTCTTTTATTTGTTTTGTGGGGGGGCAGCGGTGTGTGGAATTTGGTTCAAAAAGTAATGAAAATATAGAAACCATAGTAACTTATCTAATCAACAGTCTCTACTATGGCACTAAATTTGGACTTTCAATGGGAGTTGGACGCCTTACTGCCCTTTGTGCTTTGAAAATCTCCCCCTACCTCTGATTCTTGTCTCTTCTCTGCCGTAAGGGACATGATAGTATTTTACTCATTTTAGGTAAATCCAGTACAAAGTATTGAAATAGTTGAAATTTTGCATTGATAAAATTTTTCAAATACAAATAAAATACAATAACAGCATACATTAGTTTACAGTAAATCGCCTGGTACTTCTATACTGTGCAATACATTTCCCTCAGATCTATATTAAATGCCAAGTTGATTAGTTTTATTCACAAGTTCAATTTAATTATGGCACACTGTTTAAATATAATACTGCTAACAATGTTAAGTAATGTTTATTGAATAATGCAGGTGGAGAAGAAAGAGACAATTCCATGGACCATTCAGGCATTGCTAGTATTTCCTTGAGCCAAATGGACAATGAAATACAGGTATGCAGTTCTCCACTTGAGGACATGATGCCACAGAATGTGTTTTATTTGTTTAAATTAAAAGCACTTAAATATTTCCAGGGATACTGTATCTTAAAACTAGATAACACAGGGAGGTAGATGGCTCAGGATTTGGTAATAGGGTAGAGAATCTTTCCCCCTAGGGTTGCTATTTCAAATCAAACTCAAGTCACTAGTGACTGAATGCTTTTAGTCTCTGATGGCCATTATGAAATGAGATTGGTGATCATACAATGCATTCTACTATTGCTCTCTTTTTCAAAATCCAGGTCTATGACTATGCCTTACCCACTCATACATGGTATCCAAGTCTTTTAAGTGACATCAGAAGATTCACTTGGGCATGTTTAGCAAGATCTTGGCATCCTAAAACAGGGGCATGTTCCTGAATCACTGAAGAATCATCAGTTGGCTACCCCAATAAAGAATTTAATAAAGAACTGACGCCAAGACGCATTAGACTCTGTGGTTGACAGCTCAGTTTTGAAGATCAGACAGGGAAAATAAACCAGGGCCCTATATCTTAAAGGCACAGACAGAGCCTCTCCATACACTGGAACAACCTATACTTACATTTTGTCTCTCCCTTCCATGCCCAGAAAAACAGATTTTGTGGTATATTGAAATATATTACAGCTTAAAGCACATCCAGTAACTTATTTTTTATGGAACTAAATATTAAAATAAATAGCAATCAGTAAAATGTACCTAGCATTCATATTTATATTAAATTGTGAATACAGGCTTTTCATTTGGAAAGCTGCTTATTTTATGCTGCCCCCGAATGTCGAAGTGCTGCTGCAGAATTTAATATTAATAATACATAACTGCAACAGATATACATTGAAGCAATTGTCAAAGGAAAAGGTAGACTTATGGGCAGCTAGGTGTGTGGTGAGGGTGGCTTTTTGCATTTTTAGAAGAGTGAAAGAGGAGTATCTTTCAGCACTAGAAAGGTGATGGGGGCTTTCTTTTCCCTACTCCTTGTGGCAGTTTTCTTACCTGCAATTCTTCCTTCTAGGAGAAAGGAGTATTTCCTGTCTCTCTTTAGAGGGAGAGGTATACATGGCTCTTTTCCCTCCTCCTCTTATCAACCCCAGCATTCTCTATCCCTATAGGGGAGTGGGATTTTCTATTGGCTCCTTCTTTCAATTCAGTCCCAGAAAGCTCTCATACCACTGGAGTCCACTGTCTCATGGTATGTCTGCACTGCAAAAACAGGGTATGTTCTTAATTTAGGTTAAAGCAGCAATGAAGACATGGCAATTCGGCTTTTAACTTTGGTTAGCAGCTACAGTCAAAGCCTGTAGAGGAGCCCGGTATTAAACTGTTAACCTGAGTTAATAGCCAAGTTGCTGTGCTTTCACTGCTGTTTTAACCTGAATTAGCTAAACTCTGGATAGCTAACCTGATTTAAGAAAGACATTCACACGTGCATGCATACACACACACAATGATCCTAGTGTTTTGAGGTTTTTTTCAAGCCAGTTTATAATTCAGCCCTCAGATCCACCTACTTCCCATCGTGTCATCCCTTCAAGGACCATGCAAAGTATTATTCCAATTATAGTATTGATTTCTGGATTTCATATATGCCTTTATAGAAGAGTGAAAACCGCAAATGCTGAATAATGATTGTTTTTGTTTTCTGTCAGCAAAGGTTTACACTGAATCAGACTATATACAGTATTGTAGCATTATGAAATCAGTACAGATTTTTTTTATGTTCTATAAGTTTTCTCTTCATCAGTTTTCAGTATTTAATGAGTTAAGTTCTATTCCCATTTCTCCAAACATTAAGATAATTGACGGAATAGCTGGAACAATACAGTTAAACTAGTTCTTTCCTGGGTACAGATTAGTTCCAAATACATACAATATTAATTAAGGCCCTGTTTATGCAGAGGCTTAACATTAAGCATGTGAATAGTCTCTATTGACAAAGTTGAGCAAATGTAAATGTTTTTGCATGATTGGAGTCTAAGAGGTCTCGGCATAATTTAACACACCATAATAGAACAAAGGGGGCTAAGCAGAGAAAAAGTCCAGTTGTTTAGTAGAAATACAGTATACTGATACTTAACATAGGGTGTACTTTGGATTCACTGTTCACTTTGAGTCTAGTGAATCAGTTTTGAAAATGTCTCATAGCTAAAATATTTCAGATAGTGAATCTAGAGATACGCTGAACCACAAGGCTATCTAACCCATGAGTAGATTAGGTGTATTTTGGCCCCACAGCACTTAGCATCCACTAAACTACCTGGTTCCAGAATTATGAAATGCTTTCTGGAAGATTTTAATGATCAGAATATGTAAAAGTCATACATCAGTTGCAGGATAATGCTTCACAGGGCAAAAGATGTAGAGAAACAGGAAACACACAAACTTAGCCATATTCTGCCATCTGTTACACCTGTACAACCTCACTGGTTTAAAAAGTGTTGCCCAGCAGTACCTGATCTTAGAATTTGGCCTATTAACTGTATTCTCTAAAATCCCAAACAGGTGAGATAAGTTAATGAGTGTCCTCTATTTGGTGCTCAGTTCATTTGGTATGTGCTTTGCAAATAAAAAAAAGCCTTTAAGCACCTTATAAAGTACAGTGTTTCTGCTACGTAGGCATTCCATTAAGGCACAGACATGTGCTACACACAGCGTGTAGGACCACCCCAGGGGGAACTCTGCTGGGCAGTATTAGTTCTGCTTTCTGGAACTCCCCAACACACAGGAACTGCAGGCTCACTGTATCTCAGCTTAGGAGTGTGCACACATTGGCCTTTAGAGATGGAGGCAGGCTATGGCCCCACTCTCTCCATGGCTGTGAAGGAATAACTACCAAGAATGATTTGGGTTTGCTAATAGACAAATCAAATGTGGGCATGGAACATGATGCTGCCACAAAGACGCCAATGAGGTTTTAAGAGGGAAATTATAGTATTACTTTAGGAACCAGGAAATATTCCCCTCTATACAACATTGTTGAGGTCATATTGGCAAAAGGACATCATTTGGGAATCCATACTGTAGAAAAAATGCTCATCTGGAGGTAATCCAAAGAAAAGCAGCAAAACAACAAGGTTTGCATGTTATGACCTATAAATAGAGGTTAAGAGGACAGAATTTGCACAGCCTAAGGAAAAGTCAAAATATCATTGCTGAAGTAACAATTTTGTAAATGCCTTCATTTGAAATATTTCCTGTGTTCTAGAAATTTAATGAGACTGCAGGGTCTAACAATCCCAAAATTGCCAAAGTTCCATCCATAGCAAGCTTGCAAAACCAAATGCAGTTCAGGTAACTTTTTTTAGTAAACTTGTTTTCATTGCTGAAATTATAGATGAAGATGAATTGCATGGAAATAATCCACATTCAGACAAACAGCAGCATTATTTCTGTTTTCTTAGATTGCTAGTTCCTCAGAAGCAAACAACTTGCAAGCAATGGTTTGAAAATGAAGCTACAGTAATAGGTAAGGGGCTATTTGAGATTTTTGGATGGAAGGTGCTATCAAAATGCAAGCTCCTCTATACCCGGATAAAACATATGACATAAAAAAAGATGAGAGGCCAAATTTTCATCCTGGAATAAATTGGGCCTCCATTTTTGCACCTGCAATTTGGTTACTTAGGCAATTTAGGTTTGTAGATGCAGTGAGGTTCTGAGACATCCAAGTGACTTAGAAATTATAGACACAAATTGGCTGCATAAAAATGGAAGCCAGTGTCTGAAACAGTGGCCAGAAAGGTGTAAGAAAATGGCAAGTAAAGGGCTGTAACAAATTAAGTGATTTTGCTGTCAAGAATGGTCGAAGTAAGATCTGATAAATAACTTATAAATAGAAGGGAAACAAACACTAAATAAGAGAATAAAAGACATAGGAGGGCAAAGAATAATTGGGAGAATAGGCACAGTAACTGTAGTTTTTTTGGTAAATTGTAAGGGAATAGGAATTTATTTGTGGGATACATGCTGAACAGGTACAAAATTAGAACAGAAATAAGAGAAGATAACCAATAATTTTAAAATCACAAGTCTGAGTTCTGGTTTCAATTGTATTTCCATGGTATTGTCAGGTTAAATCCTTGTCAGAAGTTGTAGTGCAGTTTGTATATGTGAAGATCCTACCTAGACCTCCCAGTACTGCAATGTGGGATCAGGACCCACAATATGTGGGACACTACAAGTCTCACATTGTAAATCCTGAAATTTAGGACAAAAAGTCTGATAACATTTCCCATTTCCCTCTGTATCTTTTATCTTTCCCATCTTGTTTTTTCCCTATCGCTAGAGATTCCTCCGTCACTCCTTGTATGGGGGTGCTTCCACATCAGCAGATCTGCTTCTGTTCTTGTGTCTGCTACTCACATTCTCAGAGAGTAGTAGCATCAGTCAGGAGGAACAGAGCAAACCAGGCATTATGATAGCAGCCTAAGCAGTGCTTCCATAATATTGGAACAAGTGGCAGAATGATGGAAAACTACTTGGAAAAAGTGGGATTCCATTAAGATTACAGGACACTTGAAAAGCATTGTCATGGAATTTGAATTGGTTTGATCATCATCAAATGCTTTGCAGAATCAGTAAGATGAATATACAAATTCAGGAGCTTCAATACAAATGTTACCCAAACTAGTGTAAATGGTGGAGTCTCTGTAACTTGAAGTCTTTGGCTATGTCTACACTACAAACCTTACAGTGGCACAGGTGTACGGCTCCAGATGCGCTGCTGTAAGATCTCCTGTGTAGCTGCTCTATGCTGACAGGAGAGAGCTCTCCTGTTGGTATGATTAAACCACTGCCAATGAGTGTCAGTAGCTATGTCGATGGAAGAGCATTTCCTGCCAACATAGCGCTGTCCGTACTGATGCTTTTGTCATTGAAACTTATGTCAGTTAGGGATGTGTTTTTTTCACACCCCTTACCAACAAAAGTTTTACTGACAAAAGTGCTAGAGTAGACATACCCTTTCAATCATGATTCAGTAACTCAGCCTGGTCTATTCTAGGAGTGGGTGGGTGAGGTTCTGTGACCTACAATATGTAGATCATGGTGGTCCCTTCTGACCTTAAAGTCTGCGAGTCTATGAATAGCAATGTAAAGTTAGTAAACATTTTCAAGTACCCTTTTCCCATATCAGGTTTCTCATTTAGCTACAACCACTATCTTTTTTAAAATAAATGCTATTTGTTATTTGTGATACAAACAATGCCAACTTCTTTGTATAGGAAACAAAGATGCTGAATGTGCAGATAAGGGAGCAGCAAGTAAGTCAAAAGATTCTGCATATATATCTCAAGTAAGTTTAACATTTTTCTTGTTTAACTAGTTATTTTTTTTAGAATAATGAGATTACTCTGCCTGAAATGAGACTACTGGCAAGAACAAGGAGAGCAGGATTTAGTCCTTGGTTTTTACAGCCTTCAGTACAATCATTTATCTGCACATTAAAGACTTTTTTTTCAATTGTAAAATGATATGTTCCTCCAATATCCAAGTCACCCCTAAAGATAGCTTAAGTTCACTACACATCCTCCAAGATGTGACAGTTTTTTAATTAATATACTCATGATACTTGTAAAAAGTAGAGCTTTCTGTCAGGGCAAGAAAGTTTTTGGATAGTGGTCAGATCGCTATGAAATACCATGCATTCTTTTGGCACAGTCAGCTTGTTCGTGACTCTAGGACCTCAATGAAATGACTTACTTCTATAGTTTTATCAGGGAGGAGAAAACGTGGTTACTATAATATATGAGTGTCCCTGAGATTCTGTTTTGTGGCTGATTGAACAAAGGAGTTGTTGCTGTAGCAAGCAAGCTTTAGTGTCTTCTTTTGTTTTGGATTATTAAAGATTAGTCCTGCTGGAGGGAATTTTTACTGAAAGCCCTATCAGCTGGTAGTGAAAATTGTGCATTTTATATCTATAAGAGCTCTGAACCTTTCTATTATAAAATTTTTCTTCAGGAGGCTATGGGCTTTTTGTTGCACAATGAATTTCAGGTGGCTAAATAAAGAACTTTTATTAAGAAACCAGGGACTTCTTTGGTTTTTGTTTGTTTGTTTGTTTGTTTTTTAGAAACAACAAGTGGGCCAACATTAACTTGTGAAATTTTCTGGTAGATGTTCGTGGATTTTGGTATTAATTAAAGTCACTAAATAATTAGCATGTTACCTAATATGAACCTATTTTGATTTATTACTGTATTTGTATTATGGTAGAGATGTGCTATATTCAGATTGCCATTGGACTAATAGTTTGGGAATTAATTGTATACAGAGCCTGGTTCAAATAAGGTGGTGGAATGAGGTACAAATTATATTTCTATATAACAGTTGATTTCTCTGCGCAATACAGGAAATTTACCTGGTGTAAGGACAGATGGTGATACTTCCTTGTTCCTTTTGCTGCATGAAGGCCATTTATTTTCTACAGAGGGTAGATGTTGAGAGGATGCACTGATTCATCACATACCTCAATCATCCTGCCTATATGCCCCTTCCTCAGCCAGCACTGGCCAATTTTTGGGCTATACTGACTTCTATAGTCCCGCAGCTGAGTGGTGCTTGTGGCAGCTTTCAGCCACTTCAACCTCTTCCCAGAAACTTTCTATCTTGGGGCCTCTGTATCTACACTGGCAGAAGCTCAGAAGCTGTCCTATAAAATAAGATATTAAACGTTTTTGTCCTTTCTACTTCATTATGTAAAGACACATCACAGTGGCACCTAGAAGCCAGTGCTTAATTTGTGCCAGAGCTTGCCAGGGCTGAGCCCTGGCATCTCTAGGTGTGGCAGATCATAGCCTGGTGCCTCTGGGCTTACCACATCAGTTATGAGAGTAAAAAAATTGCTTGAGCCCCAGCACCTATTTGCCTGAGCCCTGGCTGGCACCTCTTTCATTACAAATTAAGCACTGCTAACGGCCCCAGCTGAGATCAGGCCCCATTTTCCAGCCATGCCAGAAGAAAGACAGGAGGCAATGCATGTGGTTTAATTAGGTTGCAGCTTTATTCATTTAAAACATCTGGGCGCATCTGACAGTAAATTGTACAGTGCAGGTCATCATCATTTTCTTAATCATTGGCACATAATCCCCAACATGGTACCCCGCCCTCCCCTTGTCTGAGGCAAAAAAGGAGCTAAAAAAGAGGTGGGACATCTTCCCACTGTACCAGACATAGGAGCCCTAACCCCCGCTTACTCAGATCTCTTTACGGAGAATTCCCTTCAGATCCTCTTCTAGTCCCTTTTGTCCGATAACCATATTCTTTCCATAATGAGTACATGCCTTGGACCTCCACCATGAGTTTTACTTACTGAGATGTGACATTATAACTTATCCCCTCAACCCCAGCCCACCGGGTCCCAGAACCGCTGTGGGGAAGGCAAAAAAACGCATTCCGCCTCCTCCAATCACGAGGTGAGGGAAAAATTTCTTCCCCACCTCCAGAAAAAAAGGGTATCTAGCATAAGCACACAGCAGGTCCTGAGGAAACATGGTCCCTAGGTTTTATGGGTGGGTGCTACCAGCCCAATTCAGGTAAAAGAGAGCGTCTCCAGCGCTGCATTGGGTATAAATACCACCCTCATATACTCTTCTAGTCAGCAGATCCCCTGCCTGGTCCAGTCCTTTCTTGCTTGTCCCTGCTCTGTACAAGTAAACTTTCCTCCCTTTCTCCATCTTTGCTACTAGTTAGGTGGGGGACCCTAATGGGACAACAACCCTTTTATTTGAGACAGCTGGACAGGGACGCACCACATCAAACTGAGATGAGCACATTGTGCTAGGCGCTATACAAACACATAGTAAGAGACAGGCCCTGCCCTAAAGAGCTTGTAGTTTAAATACACAAGATACACAAAGGAAGTGAAATGACTTGTTTGAAGTCACACAGCAAGTCAGTGGCTAATCTAGATCTCCTGATTCCCAGTCCATTGCTCTGTCCTCTAGCCCATATTGTATCCCCTGACTCCCTACAGTATCTTAACTATGCGGAGTTTGTGGCAGCTTTCTGCTATATGTAAAATCTCTCTCTCACACACATTAAATATAGCTTTATAAAATTGGTGCATATCAGCTTTTCGTCAAAGTGAATTACAATTTTTAAATATATATTTTTTTAGAATTGCAAATAAACTGGAGTGAAACCCTAACCCTTCCCTGTTCCCACAAAGCTAGAGCAAATAGACTCTGTGCAGCCCATGTGAGTGAGAGTATGGGGCAGCTTCACAGACCCTGCACAGCTTCTCTATCATTGATTTCAATAGGAGCAGGATCCAGGACCGCTTTCTCTTGGCCTCATTCGATGCATATCCCTTTGTGGTGTGCTGTGTACAGGTGGTCACTTCTGCCATGTACAGAGGTTACAGAGCCCCGTGCACCCCCATGCAGGGGAACAGCCATGTGCATGGGCAAATTTCACCCACTCAGAATAATTAATAATTAAGACATCTTCTACCAGATTAAACTAAAGTGCTAAATCCTCAGTTGTAATGGACAAAGTTGCTATAGTGAAAAGCAGCCACAGCCTCCATGCCACTAGATATGCTCTAGATCAAATAGGAATTATTTATGGAAGTTATATTGTCTGTGTTATGCAGGTCAGACTTGGTCCCTTCTGGCATTAGAACCTATGAATTTCACTGGGGTCTCTGGGAAGAGCCAGCACAATCTAGAAGAGCAAATAATGCTGACTGTGAAGGAAGTATGGCCGGGTGGTGAAAGGATGTGCTGATTCAGTGTTTTGTACACAGATCTAAAAAACAAAAGAATTTGGTTGCTAAACACCAGGACTGCTTATTTCACTGAAACCACCACAGCCAGATAAAGGAGTATCCCATATTCAAATATATATGTGCTAACAACCATCCCCCAACCAAGTAATGATCATCCACAGGTTTCTGAATCCTTAAATTGCACAATCTAGACAAAGGTGGGGAAAACTGAACTTTAACTGTGTTAAACTACCAAGATTGCACTTTGCAACTTGTCATGGTAAAGCTCATTGAGTTTTCAGATAAATGCAATTTTTGCCTGAGTAAGGACTGTAGGATTTGGTTAATTAAGGACAGGCAGCAAAGGCCTTGATTCGTGGGAAAAGAGTTACATAGTAGAGGTCAGTTTTAACTAAATAAGCCAAATCCTGGAATCCTTAATCAGGTTACTGAAACCCGGAGTGTGTTTGTACCTTTTTATTTCATAACCAATGTCCCATACAGTTATCACAGTAGAATTTTTGTAGTTGTTCCACTTGACTCTGTCTTCCAAATATAGGATTCCATTTATTGAGGTTCATAGATTCCAAGGACAGAAGGGACCAAGTCTGATCTCCAGTATAACTCAGGTCATAGAACTTCCCCAAAATAATTCCTTTTGACTAGACACTGCATTTTAAATAGAAAAATCCAGTCTTGATTTAAAATTTGCCAGAGATTTAGATTCCACCATAACTATTGGTAAATTGCTCCAATGCTTAGTTACCCTCTCTGTTAAAAGTTTACACCTTATTTTCAGTCTCAATTTGTCTAGTGTCAACTTTCACCCATCAGAACTATGTTTTAAGTTCTATTAAAAGCTCTCATTTTGAGTGCTGCTTGTAGAGAAGGATCTCCTTTACAAAAATATCACCTGTGTCCTGGTGGAGATTTCCTGTTCAGAGTTCAAGTGTCCATTCTCATCTAACCTTTCCTTTGGGAAGAGAGAGTCTCGGTGAACTGAAGTATGTTCTCATGGTGATGTCCCCTAATTCCACTAGAGAGTACTGAAAGGTTATCCCTTTCCACTGCTATTAAAAGCATTAAATCTAAATAGTTCCACTGTGAGAAATATAGTGATCTGTTAAAGATGGGTAAGGTTGAGGTGGCTCTTCCATTCTAAATCCCTATTTTCAGTCTTTTTATAAGTTTTCCCAGTTTCTTTTTGTGCTGCAATTTTTAATGTATGGTCTCAATCCAGCTGTGATTTTTTATAAACCACACAGGTTAATATGCAAAGGTAACTATAGTGTGCATATGTAGTGGTGTTGGTCCCAGGATATTAAAGATACAAGGTGGGTGAGGTAATATCTTTTATTGGACCAACTTCTGTTGGTGACAGTGACAAGCTTTCGAGCCCTGTGTAAACTTGAAAGCTTGTCTCTCTCATCAACAGAAAGTGGTCCAATAAAAAATAAAATATATTAAAATGTTAGCAGTTTATTAAAGTCTTCCCTTATTTTTTATGAATATTAAACTTTTTACCTAAACAAAGGAGACAAAAATACAGTCAATATATTTATTGATAAAAGGACTATTGACATTTTGTAAAAGATGAAAATGCCATAAGCTTGTTTTTTATTGTGTGACATTTCTTTTCAACAGAATGTACACACAGAGTGTTTTATTAAGTCAAGTGAGGATAATCCTGAAGCAACAGAAGGAAGTAGTGAACATTTTCTGCAAACCCCTGAGATGCCTTTATTTATAAGAACACCAAAATCTAATGGGAAGAAAGCCCAGTTCCCTAAAACTCCTCCTTTTGAATTGTAGGGTTTTAATTTTATTGATCTTTTATGAATCATGTGATGTTGATGTGCATTTTATAAACATTTTGATTAAGTTTGCTATGCAAAAACACACTTTTTTTCCTGCAAGACAGTGCTGAACAATGTTCGGGTTTTATTTAAATTATTATGATAGCAAATAGAATTTTGTTTTAGAGGGACGTTCATACTGAAGCAGACTTGAAAGAGAACATTTATACATTCAACAGTGTACTGGGCACTTATTCTTTGTTTTTCTTTTGCTTTATTTGAGACATTGATGCCTAAATAAGGGCCTTCTCCCCCAGAATCTAACTTCTTACTCTCTTTGATACTGAAATGAAATCATAATCCTGCATTTATGATCTCACACTCTATTGCCATAGAAATGATTGGGAAAACATAAATCTGATATTATTTCTTAACTACAGAATCTGCAGGAGAAAAAGATCTGCCTGTTTATGTAGCCAAAAATTGCACTGGCTTCTTTTGCTGCCATGTTAGATTTGAAATTCATGTCTAACTAGCTCTCCAGCACACTAAATCTTTTTCAGCATTATTGCTTTCCAAATAACTCTCTTGTTGAGAATTTGTGTATATGAGATTGTATTTGATTGCTTATTTTTTTGTTCTTTACTTCCAATTTCTTGCCACATATTTGTAACAAGTTTGAATGTTTCCCCTGGTATGAAAGTCCTTCTGTTAAGGGATATTTTTACAGTATATTATTGATTTTAGTATTACAGCATTTATCTGTAAATAAGAACCAATGTTTGATCTTTTGCTCTGACTGGCTACAATGAGCTCACTCTGCTTCTCCTGGTGGAGAAAAGTTCCATAGACAGGGGTTATTTATGACTGTGGGAAACATTCAAAGGCTGAACATTTTTTTTTAATCTAGTGAAAAAGTTGCTAGACTGTGTGTTTTTTCTTTCTTAAACTCTTTGCTTGGGGCATCTGTTCGGGGGAGAAACATGTGACATGCTTAGAGTTGCCCTGTCTCAAAAAAGATATATTGCAATTAGAAAAGGTTCAGAAAAGGGCAACAAAAATGATTAAGGACATGGAACGGTTTCCACATGAGGAGAGGTTAATAACACCGGGACTTTTCAGCTTAGAAAAGATACGACTAAGGGGGATATGATGGAGGTCTATAAAATCATGACTGGTGTGGAGAAAGTAGTAAGGAAGTGTTATTTACTCCTTCTCATAACACAAGAACTAGGGGTCACCAAATGAAATTAATAGGCACCAGGCTTAAAACAAACAAAAGGAAGTATTTCTTCACACAGTGCAGTCAATCTGTGGAACTCTTTGCCAGAGGATGCTGTGAAGGCCAAGACTATAAAAGGATTCAAAAAAGAACTAGATAAATTCATGGAGGATAGGTCCATCAATGGGTCCACGTTCAGGAATGATGTCCCTAGCTTCTGTTTGTCAGAAGCTGGGAATGGGTGACAGGCAACGGATCACTTGATGATTACCTGTTCTGTTCATTCCCTTGGGGGGACCTGGCATTGGCCACTGTCAGAAGATAGGATACTGGGCTAGGTGGACCTTTGGTCTGACCCAGTATGGCTGTTCTTATGTTCTTATGAGTAATACTGTTACCTGCTTTGTGCTACAGGAAGCAACTGTTGGTGTAAGGGCCAGGAATTAATGCCTGGTTCTGATTTCACATAGGTGTAAATCAGGAGTAACTCTGTTAAGGTCAATGAAGTTACACCAATGTAAAACCATTGTGAGATCAGAATCAAACCCAGTGTACCTAGGGTCTTTTATTAAATCATAGGGAGGACTCTGTTTTATAACTCTCAAGATAAAATGCTTTCTTAAAATGTTTCTTCCTTTCTTTCATTACAGGAGTCATAATGTAGGTTGTGAAGGACCAGCCCCCAAATCACCTGCTTTTTCTTTTCTTATGCCCTGTACCCAGAAGTCACCTGGCTTTAATTTATTTGACTCATCTGTATTTGGAGCAGAAAATTTATCAGACCAGGTAATATTGAATCTTAAAGATATGTTGATTTTCTCAAAGTGAAGTATTCTTAGAAAACTTCATTGATTGCGTAGAAGGTTTCCAGCATCCTTTGTGTTCACTTACATTGTCACTTGTTTACTAGCTTGTTTACTTTTATAAAATATAACCTTCGGCACTGCTTTTCTACTGCTAATTCCAGTACGAGAATTTCAGTTCAGGTATGAATTTTTTCTCGCTGGGGCTGGCCCTTGTGCGTTTGGTACAATGGAAGGCAACAGGGCTCAGATTCTCAAAGGTATTTAGGTGCCTAATTCTGATGGAAATGAGGCACTTAAATACCTTTGAGAATCTTGGCCAAGGACCCTTCTGCAACTTTTGGCTCCTGAACAGGGAAAAGAGGAGATGGTTCCACTACTCTTCCCTTCCTTCAGCCTTCACTGTTGTGTCCCCCTCTTCAGTGCATAGCTCCAGTGCCAGCCTCTGCTTAGGTTTCCTAAGAGGCAGCAGAAGGAAATTGCTTTGATTCTTATCAACTTGAAAAACAGCAGTGAAAACTGACAGGACTTTGCAGGTACAAGCAAACAATGCATTAGTAACACTCAGTTCCAGTTTAGAAGGTTTACTTTGCAACCATATATTAGGGTTTTGGTTTTTTTAAAATTATTTTAAAGAAAGCTTAGTTTCTGCAGAAGATGATATCATTTACATGGGAAAGTTTACTACTCATGCAGAGCAAATGGATTTTTCAAGCCCTGAATATGAATATGATGTCACCCCAAGTTATCTTTTGGTTGAGTTTCTGTTGTGTAGGCCCACTGCCACGTGTAAGCCTGGCAGATCTGGCTGGGGCAAAAGGACATGGCTAGAACTCCATGGAGTACTTAGGCACTGGGAGCTGAACCAGCCCCCTGCTGCTCCCCAGGATGGAGAGTCACAAATGTAGCACTGAGCCACTTTTACCTTCCTGTTCCCCATCTTCACACCTCAGCTGCATAGAGCATCTGAGGATTGATCCCCTCATGTTGTCTGGTCTATAGAACTTTTCAGAAGCCATATGGAAAGATTAGTAATTAATCAGAACATCTGTATAAGATGGCTTACAAGAGTAGTGAGTGCTTGTGCTCGAACTTCATTTAACAGAAGAATTATAGAATTGTAGAACTGGAAGGGACCTTGAGACCATCTAGTCCAACCTCTGCACTCATGGCATGGAGATCAACAACATTTTACTGCAGTAGCTCTTTGCAATGTAGGATATAGCTTCATACACCAAAGAGTAGTCATATAAAGGCTATCCAATAGGGTGACTTTAGATGCCATCTTTCTGTGAGTTATTGATTACTTTTTGGAATTAAAGATGGAATGATAATGACAATATTAGCCCTTTGTAGGCATACGCTGCTGGAATTAGAAGCTGGTCAAAAGTTGATTTTTTGGACTGTAGTTTTACTGGTTACCACTGCAGTGGTTGAATCATCTGTATCTTTAAATATTGACTGAAGAGGTAAAACACACTATTTGAATGTCTTTAAATGTAACAATTTAGCTAAATTAAAGACTTTAATCATTATGAAATTAATCAATACTTACATCAGTATTATAGTTTATATTGTAGTTTTCTCATCTGCTAAACATAATGGCTTCTATGTTTCAGACTGATGAAAGTTATTCTGCAGGAAACATAAACCCTGTTTCCCCACACAAAGATATTGGTAAGCTTTGAAAGTGAAAAGTAGTTTTATATTTCATATTCATGTAATTGATAATTTAACTACATGTGGCTCTGTTCAAAAAGAGATCCCTGATTAATAGAAATGTTGTTCAATAATGGTGCAATGGTAAAACTGTGACCCTGTAATTAGTGGCCCATTGTATATATGTGTATTTGAAACAGCACAAAATATGTCCCTGAATATTACATCAGAGAGCTACAAAAACTGGACAACATTTACATGAAGGAGGAGGCAAGAAGAAGTGGGAGGAGAGAGGGAGGCAGTGGAGCGGCTGGGGGAAGTCTGGCATTAGATGTACTTGGAACAATCCATGAGATAGAACACCAAGGTGAAAGGAGCAATTCTGAGAGCTGTGTCAGTCATTAAAAAACCTCATTTCTGTCCTATTAAATGTAAAACAGCCATAGCACAGCTAATGCCTATGGGTTACCCCAAGGCTTCCACTTAATTGTAAGTGCACGTTGGTTCTGTTAATAACATTTTGGGTTATCAATGTAAGAAGGAGAAGTTGTGTATCTTTGAGCATCTCTTTCTAAAGTGCAAGTAATGTTTCCATGTTGTTAGTGAAATCCTTGGACCTGACTCTGCTTTCACTTCCTTCTGTTTAAATCAATGTAAAATTGATGTGAATGAGAGGAAAATCAGCCCCTCTGGGCCAGGTCCTCAACTGGTGTAAATCAGCATTGCTCCAGTGAAATCAAGGATGCTATTCTGATTTGTACCCTCTTGTTGACATCCTGCCCTCACTGAAGTCAATGGAAGCTTTGTGCCAGGATTTCACCCTCTCTCTCTCTCTAACCTCATAGTTGGGAATTATAATCTCATCTCATTTGGAGCACTAGAACTTCAAAGGCCAGTCATTATCTGTTAGAATATAGCGAAGCAAGTATATATAATTATATACATATGTGTGATACAAGCTCATCTTTATCACATTTCCGTATGTGCAGGGGTCCCCTTCACCAGCCCTCAGCAATCCCTCTTGCTAGTGACAGGTGCGTCAGACTTGGGTTGGGGAGCACATTTGGGAGACCTCAGAATACAAGGCCTCTGGTCTCAGGCGGATCTCGCACTATACATCAATGTCAGAGAGCTGAGAGAAGTGTGCCTGACATGCCACACTTTCAGAGCCCACCTAGCAGGGAGATGTGTATCAGTCATGACAGACAACACCACAGTGGTGTTTTATATCAACAAACAGGGGGGGTGCATGCTCCTCTCCCCTCTTCCAGGAAGCCCTCATTCTGTGGGACTTCTGTATAGAGGACTCCATATACCTGCAAGCATTGTACCTCCCTTGAGTACAGAACAAGTTGGCGGACCATCTCAGCAGGTTGTTCCACGGCCACAAGTGGTCCCTTCACCCGGACGTAGTGAACTCAATCTTAGAATATCATAGAATCATAGAATAGTGGGGCTTTTCATTTTGTGACCACTTTGTAAGAAAAGAGATCTTTTTACAGAACACCTCCCCTCTCAACACCCAATCCCTCTACAGCTTGTCTCAAAATATTTCATTCTGTGGACCATCAGGAAGGGCTCTATAGAACGCCATGAAAGACTCTAATCAATTAGATGCAACTGTCTTGCTAGCCTTCATTGAATACAGTGTCTCGGTAATGGGAGCTCCATTTCTAATGCATGAATAAACATGCCATTGTATGCTGATATTCAACAGGATGTTAAAATACAGTACATTATTTCAGAAATACAGTCAATTGCAGTTGTCTTAAAATAAGATTTCATCTAATTTAACAGATTAATTAAAATATGTATTCCCTCTAGGAAGCTTATTTGGGAAATCGGAAAATGAAGATGTATTTACATTTTCCTTTCCGTCAGAGTCGTCTTCTCATGCATATGGGGATGGAAAAGATGACTTCAGCTTTCCATTTGCATTTGGACAGGATCAGAGATCATCACATTCTTCCTCTCTGAAAGGTTTTCACTCTTCATCACAAAATACAAAGCCATTTACACTCTTTTGAATATATTTCTTGACTTCCTTTTGAATATTTTTGCTGCTTAGCCTTGACCCTTGTTTTCAGCAACTTAAGAAAAATTCATAACATTTCACTTCTCTGTCATTTAATATAAGGTGACATTACTGTACTTGCATCAAGAGCATTTAAATATTCTCCACTGATCATACATGCTCTTAGATGTTTTTATTTTTTTTATCACTTTTAATGATTTAATGTATTGTTTGCATGAAACCTTTTGATAAGCTCTCCTTTAACCTGCACACGTTAACATAAACAGAAAAAATATCAATGGCAATAGCATATTCCGTTTATTCAGTACCTCTTACTGAGTATTAAACCTCTGTGTTGAATAAATTAAATGTATGATATCAAAAAATGGAGGCTGGTTTTGGTGTCAGTTATAGCAACAGAACACTTGTTGTCAGTGGTATAAATACTGTTTTGTATGGTTTTAGTTAACTCATTTATTGTAAAAAAAAAATAACCATTTTACTGCAGCATTAAACACTGTTTGAATTTGTTTATTGGGTTAAATACAGCATTCAGAAATTGGCTGATTGTCTCATTTAAAGTAAAAATTTACACATTTTTAAAATAAACTTGTTTGTCAATTACCGTATATGTTTTTGTGAATGAGTGTTTTAGTCAACTTTGCAAACTGAAATAATTCTGTAATTAGAGTATTTGATATTTTGGCCAGAATGCACAAAAGGAGTTAGGTGCCTAAATCCCAGTTTTGGTACCACTGTGGTGCACAAAACACCCACTTAAACCCCAGAGCAATTCACAAACCCAGGGAAGACAGGCATTCAGCCACCTAAGTTTTGAGTGAAGTTTGATGATTATTTAAGTATTTATCCACAGTGGAACAGTTGTTGGGCCAGAAAGAGAGAGAATGACTGTGTAGCCCAGTGGTTAGGGTACCCACCTGTGAGGTGGACACCCAGGGTCCAGTTATCCTGCTCCACACACTCTTTCATTATTTTTCCACAGTGGAACAGTTTCAACAGGAGAGACTGATGCAGTCCCACATCAGAATATTCCATAGCTCAGTTGTCTGAGCACTCTCCTGAGAAGTGGAAGACCCCTTTTCAAATCCTTGCTGCCCCTCTGGCAGAGAGGGGGGAACTGAACCTGCATTTCCTACATCCCAGTTGAGTGCTCGAACCATTGGGCTATAAGTTGGGTAGCAGCACCACCTCGTCCAGTGATCATATTTTGAATGAGACCTGGTAGGCAGCCTCTCAGCACACCTATGGGAGTGGGCCCAGCACACAAGATAGGCATTCATCTGCCTGCCTTCCCCCAGTTTGTGGATCGCTCTGGAGCTTAGCTGGGAGATAGACATCTGGACACCTAGAGTTAGGCAGCTGTGTGCATGCCCAGAGTCAGTTAGGTGCTGAGGGAATTTTTACCCTGAAAATATAGGCACCAAGTGAGTTTAGGTGCCTACAGAGTTCGGTGGGAGTTTTGTGGATTGCAGTGGAGCCTAAAACTGGAACTTAGTGCCTTAATACCTTTGTGGTGTGGGGCCCAAATGGTGTAGGCCTGATCTGTCTCAACTCTCTTTCTGACCCACCATCCAATCTGTACTTATCGGGAACGCTTAAGGTAAGGGTGAGACTTGAGGGAGCTGGAGTTAGGTCATTGTAGGTAGAAAGCTTTGGAATATGCTACAGCCAGAAAGTCTCCTAAGTCCAATACTGGCCACATTTAGAAAGCCTTGCAAAATGTACCTATTTGTCTAGTTATTCCATAATTGACTCTTGGTTTCCTCTGTCATCTACTCTGTCAATGTCATCCTTGTCTCTGTCTTTTTAAAGTTGCGTCCCTGGAAGTGGAGGAAAGAGGGGTGGTGTTATAGAATATTAGCTACATACATGGGAATTGTTTTTGTCTCAGTGTAAGCAATGTACAGTGCTCCTAGACATGGGTATGTCTGCACTGCAATTAGACATTTGCAGCTGGCCTGTGACAGCTGATTTGGGCTCCCAGGGTTCAGGTTGCAGGGCTGTTTAATTGCGGTGTAGACATTCCAGTTTGTGCTGCAGACTGAGATCTGGGACCCTCCCACCTCGCAGGATCTTAGAGCCCAGCCCAAGCCTGGACATCTACACTGCAGTTGAACAGCCCCTTAGTCTGAGCCAACTGGCACGGGCTAGCTGTGGGTTTTTAATTGACATACACTATAATGAAAAGCACCATATCAATGCCTGTAATGGATACTATTAGCCAAATTCTCTGCAGGTGTAAAGTGGTATAACTCCATTGACTTCACTGAACCTGTGCCAATTTACACCGAGCGGGGACCTAACTTTATATTTCAGTTGTTTTTTAACTGTTAGTGGCTGTCTGAGGTTTTACTTCGTGCCCATCAGCATAGAACCTACGCACTGTTAAATACTTTCTCTGTTCCAAAGGAAACATTTAATAAAACTAAGCAGCACACATAAGTCCAACAAAATGTTAGTAAATATCAAGGTATTTAGCTACTTTCCTTGTATTTGAATCTATTGAATACAATATGTATATACCATAGAGTATCGTTATCCTGTTACCCACCCGGTGCTGCCAGGAGGAAAACCCTGCATGCCTCTCAGTCATCTTTCTCACAGAAAAATACCCACAGAAATATGTCGGTATTCTGGTATTTCAACCAGAAATGCCACAAGAATATTTTCCCATGATATTTACTTCAAAATGAGTTTTTACTGTCCAGAAGAGGCTTCCACTTAGTACAAGGATGTTTGTATCCATCATTTAAAAAAATTTAAGGATGAGAAAGGAGTTAATGGGAAAACCATGGGGGGAAAAAAAAACTCTCCCTATCCTCCAACAAAGAGCGAGATGAGTTATTTGTCCACAATAAGCCCCTTAAAAGAGGGGTGCCCAAACTTTTCCTCTTGCACCCCCCTTACCAGTAATGGAATGTGTCCCCGCCTCCGCAAGCTGAGAGCGGAGTCTCAGCCAGGCTGTGGGCTGGGAGCCAGGAGTGGAGCCACAGCCAGGGGGCGGGGGCCGGGGGCCGGTGGTCGAGAGTGGGGGCTGGCGGCTGAGCAGGGCCAGGAGCAGAGCTGGGGCTGCAGCTGTATCTGGAGACTGGGACCAGGGGCGGGGCTGGCGGAGAGCTGGAGGCAGAGTGGGCCTGGTGGGGCTTCCCTCCACGCCGGGTGGTTGGCCCTGGGCATGCTCCACAGTTTGGGGACCACTGCCTTAAAAGGTCTGAAGTTTGTCAAGGGACATCACCTTAAAGTTGGGAATTCATTGTCATTATTTATTTATATGGTGGCAGTGTCAAGAGGGTCTGATAAGGGGCAAGGGCCCCAGGCAATAAAGAAAGATAGTCTCTGCCCCATAGATCTTACAAACTGTATAAATAAGACACAACATGTGCATAAAGCAAATAAATGACAGGAGGACAAGTTGGATCGTAAAGGATGAATTTCAAAGATAAGTGAAGAGAACTGGGAAGTCTCTGTGCTCCTCCTTGTATACAGAATTTACTTTGCTGAAATGCTGTTATATTATGGCGCACTGCACAGCTGATACAAAATTGGACACTCACAAAATTGTTTTCACTCAAAATACAGGTTTCCCAGATAGCAGCTGCAGTTTGTCTTCAGTCATTTTGTGGTTGACATTCACACAATAAAAAAAGTGTTACATTAATATTCTTCACTACAAAGTTTTAGTGATGATTAAAAATGCTTACAAATAAATACAGGAGCACTTGGATTTTACATCAGCAAAAACTTTAACACTGACACATGAGAACATAGTTTGCTTACTCTCAAATAATAGTGTTAGAATTCACAACTGGTTCATTGCCATATTTGTTTTTTACTGACAATGACAAGTCAATATTTTGAGAAAAATTGTCCCCCTGGATTCATGCTGTGGTTCTCTGTCACATAATTATTCATTCATTTCATGTGTGAAATACCCATCAACAGGAGATCTGCGTTTGGAACAAGTTCAGAGCGTACAAGGGCTACAGCACTGAGCTTTAATCCAAAATGGTGATGGGAGAGAATGTTAATTGTTAGTAGTGGTTTTCATTACCTTTGTCTGTTGAGAATATTTTAAAATGCAAAAATACGACCTGACACTTTACGATATTAATCAGCTAATTAAAAGACTGTTTTCAGTTTGAGCTATTTAAGGCCTGATCCATTACAATCAATGGAAATTCTGCATGTGCATTGCTGGCAAGATCAGTCCCCTAGTAAAGAGAATTTTTGTTCTGGAACATCTCTCAAGAGTTTGAACATAAGTGAGCCTTGGTCTACACTAGGAGTTGAGGTCAAATTTAGCAGCGTTAAATCGATTTAACCCTGCACCTGTCCACACGAGGAAGCCCTTTTTTTTGACTTAAAGGGCTCTTAAAATCGATTTCCTTACTCCACCCCCGACAAGGGGATTAGCGCTGAAATCGGCCTTGCTGGGTTGAATTTGGGGTACTGTGGACACAATTAGACGGTATTGGCCTCCGGGAGCTATCCCAGAGTGCTCCATTGTGACCGCTCTGGACAGCACTCTCAACTCAGATGCACTGGCCAGGTAGACAGGAGAAGGCCCGCGAACTTTTGAATTTCAATTTTCTGTTTGGCCAGCATGGCAAGCTGCAGGTGACCATGCAGAGCTCATCAGCAGAGGTGACCATGATGGAGTCTCAGAATCGCAAAAGAGCTCCAGAATGGACCGAACGGGAGGTACGGGACCTCATCACTGTATGGGGAGAGGAATCCTATCAGAACTACATTCCAGGTTTCAAAATGCCAAAACATTTGTCAAAATCTCCCAGGGCATGAAGGACAGAGGCCACAACAGGGACCGAAGAAGTGCCATGTGAAACTTAAGGAGCTGAGGCAAGCCTACCAGAAAACCAGAGAGGCAAACGGCCGCTCCAGGTCAGAGCCCAAAACATGCCGCTTCTATGATGAGCTGCATGCCATTTTATGGTGTTCAGCCACCACTACCCCAGCTGTGTTGTTTGACTCCTTCAGTGGAGATGGAGGCAACACGGAAGCAGGTTTTGGGGATGAGGAAGATGATGATGATGAGGTTGTAGATAGCTCACAGCAAGCAAGCAGAGAAACCGGTTTTCCTGACAGCCAGGAACTGTTTCTCACCCTGGACCTGGAGCCAGTACCCCCTGAACCCACCCAAGGCTGCCTCCCGGACTCGGCAGGCGGAGAAGGGACCTCTGGTGAGTGTACATTTTAAAATACTATAGAGGGTTTAAAAGCAAGCATGTTTAATGATTAATTTGCCCTGGCATTCGCGGCTCTCCTGCATGTACTCCCAAAGCCTTTGCAAAAGGTTTCTGGGGAGGGCAGCCTTATTCCATCCACCATGGTAGGACACTTTACCACTCCAGGCCAGTAGCACATACTCGGGAATCATTGTACAACAAAGCATTGCAGTGTATGTTTGCTGGCGTTCAAACAACATCCATTCTTTATCTCTCGGTGTTATCCTCAGGAGAGTGATATCATTCATGGTCACCTGGTTGAAATAGGGTGCTTTTCTTAAGGGGACATTCAGAGGTGCCCGTCCCTGCTGGGCTGTTTGCCTGTAGCTGAACAGAAATGTTCCCCGCTGTTAGCCACGGGGAGGGTGGAGGGTAGAGGGGCTAGCCGTGCGCTGGGGGGAGGCAAAATGTGACCTTGGAACGAAAGCACATGTGCTATGTATGTAATGTTAACAGCAAGGTTTACCGTGAAAGAGTGTACCCATTGTTCTATAAAATGTGTCTTTTTAAATACCACTGTCCCTTTTTTTTTCTCCACCAGCTGCATGTGTTTCAAGGATCACAGGATCTTCTCCTTCCCAGAGGCTAGCGAAGATTAGAAGGCGAAAAAAACGCACTCGCGATAAAATGTTCTCTGAGCTCATGCTGTCCTCCCACACTGACAGAGCACAGACGAATGCGTGGAGGCAGAAAATGTCAGACTGCAGGAAAGCACAAAAATGACCGGGAGGAGAAGTGGCGGGCTGAAGAGAGTAAGTGGCAGGCTGAAGAGAGGGCTGAAGCTGAAAGGTGGCAGCAGTGTGATGAGAGGAGGCAGGATTCAATGCTGAGGCTGCTGGAGGATCAAACTAATATGCTCCAGCATATGGTTGAGGTGCAGGAAAGGCAGCAGGAGCACAGACTGCCACTACAGCCCCTGTGTAACCAACCGCCCTCCTCCCCAAGTTCCATAGCCTCCTCACCCAGACGCCCAAGAACGCGGTGGGGGGCCTCTGGCCCCCCAGCCACTCCACCCCAGAGGATTGCCCAAGCAACCGAAGGCTGGCATTCAATAAGTTTTAAAGTTTTAAACTTTTAAAGTGCTGTGTGGCCTTGTCCTTCCCTCCTCCACCACCCATCCTGGTGCTTCTCTCCTCCACCACCCCTCCTGGGCTACCTTGGTAGTTATCCCCCTGTTTGTGTGATGAATGAATAAAGAATGCATGAATGTGAAGCAACAATGACTTTATTGCCTCTGCAAGCGGTGATTGAAGGGAGGAGGAGAGGGTGGTTAGCTTACAGGGAAGTAGAGTGAACCAAGGGGCGGGGGGTTTCATCAAGGAGGAACAAACAGAACTTTCACACCATAGCCTAGCCAGTCATGAAACTGGTTTTCAAAGCTTTTCTGATGTGCACCGCGCCCTCCTGTGCTCTTCTAACCACCCTGTTGTCTGGCTGTGCGTAACCAGCAGCCAGGCAATTTGCCTCAACATCCCACCCCGCCATAAACGTCTCCCCCTTACTCTCACAGATATTGTGGAGTGCACAGGAAGCAGTAATAACAATGGGAATATTGGTTTCGCTGAGGTCTAAGCAAGTCAGTAAACTGCGCCAGTGTGCTTTTAAATGTCCAAATGCACATTCTACCACCATTCTGCACTTGCTCAGCCTGTTGTTGAACAGCTCCTGACTACTGTCCAGGCTGCCTGTGTACGGCTTCATGAGCCATGGCATTAAGTGGTAGGCTGGGTCCCCAAGGATAACTATAGGCATTTCAACATCCCCAATGGTTATTTTCTGGTCTGGGAATAAAGTCCCTTCCTGCAGCTTTTGAAACAGACCAGAGTTCCTGAAGATGCGAGCGTCAGGTACCCTTCCCAGCCATCCCACGTTGATGTTGGTGAAACGTCCCTTGTGATCCACCAGTGCTTGCAGCACTATTGAAAAGTACCTCTTGTGGTTTATGTACTCGCCAGCTTGGTGCTCCGGTGCCAAGATAGGGATATGGGTTCTGTCTATGGCCCCACCACAGTTAGGGAATCCCATTGCAGCAAAGCCATCCACTATGATCTGCACATTTCCCAGGGTCACTACCCTTGATATCAGCAGATCTTTGATTGCATGGGCTACTTGCATCACAGCAGCCCCCACAGTAGATTTGCCCACTCCAAATTGATTCCCAACTGACCGGTAGCTGTCTGGCATTGCAAGCTTCCACGGGGCTATGGCCACTCGCTTCTCAACTGTGAGGGCTGCTCTCATCTTGGTATTCTTGAGCCTCAGGGCAGGGGAAAGCAAGTCACAAAGTGTCCTTAAGCATGCAAAAGTTTCGCAGCCACTGGGAATCGTTCCAGACCTGCAACGCTATGCGGTCCCACCAGTCTGTGCTTGTTTCCCGAGCCCAGAATCGGCGTTCCACCGCATGAACCAGCCCCATTAGCACCATGATGCCCACCTTGCCAGGACCCGTGCTTTGAGAGAAGTCTGTGTCCATGTCCTCATCAGTCTCATCACTGCACTGACGTCGCCTACTCGCCCGGTTTCGCTTTGCCAGGTTCTGGTGCTGCATATACTGCTGGATAATGCGTGTGGTGTTTAAGGTGCTCCTAATTGCCAAAGTGATCTAAGCGGGCTCCATGCTTGCCGTGGTATGGCGTCTGCACAGAAAAAAGGGGCGGAACGATTGTCTGCCGTTGCCCTGACGGAGGGAGGGGCGACTGATGAAATGGCTTACAGGGTTGGCTTACAGGGAATTAAAAACAACAAAGGGAGTGGCTTTGCGAGAAACAGAATGGCCCCCTCAAGGATAGAACTCAAAACCTCAAGGTTAGAACTCAAAATTGGGTTTAGCAGGCCCTTGATTTCACGGAGGGAGGGAGGAGAAAATGAATACAAAACAAATCTGGTCTATTTCTTGTTTTGATCCACTTCATCTATCTTTATACATCTTGCTGGCAGCAGACTGTGCAGTACGACCGCTAGCCATCGTCATCTCCTGGGTGCTCGGCAGAAGACGGTGCAGTGTGACTGCTGGCCATCATCTTCTGCTGGCTGCTGATTAAAAGACAGTGCACTGCCAGTAGGACTGAATCACCATGAGACGAAACTTAAAAGGGAAATGACCTGGCTGAGTCACTCCCATGTTTGCCCAGTCGCCCCTGACCTCATCGAGGTCGGTTAAAAGAGCACCCAGGACTACATCAAAGACGGCTGCCAGTCATACTGCACTGTCTGCTGCCAAAAGGCAATAAACTGCTGCTGTGTAGCAATGCAGTACCGCGTCAGCCAGCACCCAGGAGACATAGGGTGACGGTTAGCTGAGCAGGCTCCATGCTTGCCGTGGTATGGTGTCTGCACAGGTAACTCAAGAAAAAAGGCGCAAAACGATTGTCTGCCCTTGCTTTCACTGAGGGAGGGCGGGAAGGGGGGCCTGACGATATGTACCCAGAACCACCCACAACAATGTTTTAGCCCCAACAGGCACTGTGATTTCTACCCAGAATTCAAATGGGCGGCTGAGACTGCGGGAACTGTGGGATAGCTACCAATAGTGCAACGCACCAGAAGTTGACGGTTGCCTCGGTACTGTGGACACACTCCGCCGACTACATGCACTTAGAGCATTTGTGTGGGGACACACACAATCAACTGTATAAAAACGCTTTCTACAAAACCGACTTCTACAAATTTGACCTAATTTCGTAGTGTAGACATACCCTCAGACTTAGCTACATGTGAGAAGTAAAGGAGCATCTGAATCGGAATCCTTCCCAGGCATGACCACGGCTCTACTATCTCTGTCTATCTTGGGCTGCTGTTTGCATGTCCTATAGTTGTTAAGGCCCACACGTTTTCTTTTGCTGAGTAGTGTGCAATGAAGGAATTCTTTTGGTTGGCACCTTTTGCATGTCCCTCCAGCAGCACAATGGCATGCCTGCCATGGCAGATTCTCTGACTTCATTCTTAACACAGCCCAAATTTTTCCATTGTTTTTTCTGGATAACTTTAGAGATAATGAACTATTGACCCTCTGACAAATCTTGGCATTTGTTATAAATTGATTCCATTTCACACTGTGACCTAAGAACCTTTCAATACCAGCTGGCAAGGGAAGGTGCTGAGTGATTACAGGCATCTCATGGGTCTGCTGTGTACATTCTAGTTCACCAAAGTGTGTCATGTGAGGTCTCGAATACAAGCCTGTGTCTTCTGGGAATCACTATCCTTGTGCAATGTATGTACAAATATTATATAAGGAGTTATGAATATATACTGAAAATATGGTCTTAAAGTCTGTAGGAACTGGTGAAAAGCAAAGATGAAAAACAGGTTTTCTATCAGACGAGGCATTTTGTCCATCTATCCGTTTACACATACATTGAGTATTGGCTCATTCACAGTGGGCTTCCTATTGCCATTCTGCCATGAATGCAATTAAAGGATTGTCAGAACTTAAGAAAGAATGTAACAGGAAGAGTAAAACAGCAGGTGCAAGAGCCTTATCTGGAGGTGCACGCCAGAGGTTAGCTTAACTATATGTGGGGGCTGGGGGCGGGGGAGGCATAGAAGACTCCCAGGCACCCTTCAGTGAGGAAGTAAAAAGGATGGAGTTTTGCTTATGGGAAAGGGGTCAACCAGGCTTGGTTGAAAATATTGAGAAGAACTTTGGCTAAGATAAACCTTTAGACAGACAGTTGAGCTGTTAGTTGTTTGGTCTCTCAAAAGTTTTATGTTTTTGTTTTATCTGTACCCATTTGTTTCCAATATTCTGACCCACTCTTACTGGAAGCTCTGTTCTTTGATGATAAATTTATTCTTGTTTTCATTATAAATATATCTAAGTGCTGTGGTGTTAAACAAAGTGATGGTTTTGCACTGAATCTTTTACAAGCTGGTGTGTGTTGTTCCTTTGGGGACAGTGGGCCTGATAATTCAGGCACAGACTGTACTACCTAACACTAAGGGCAGGTAGTGGTGAGGTACCCTACAACTGTGGGTAGCTCCAGGGAGCATCACAGATCCCTAGTATTTTTTCTACTTTCAAAGAGACAAGGCGGGTAAGGTACTCTCTTTCATTGGACCAGCTTCTGTGGCTGAAAGAGACAAGCTTTCGAACTTTCACCCACAGATGCTGGTCCAATCAAAGATATTACCTAGCCACCTTGTGACCAACACAGCTATATCAACGCTGAAATTTACTTTCAAGGGCATTTGGGGCTAGATTCGCAAAGGGGCTTAGGTGCCTAGCTGCAACTTTAGACACCTAAGTCCAGCATTTAGATGGCACTGTCATTCACAAAACCTCACTAAGTTGCTGCCTGAAGTCCCTACATTTTGGCAGCTGGGTTTGTGCACAGTTGCCTCAGTTCTGCCACCATCCAGTGCATAACACCCCCCCCCCCCCCGCCGCCCCCATGGCAGAGATAGATTAAGGTTTCCAAGGGCCCTGGGACAGAGCAAGTGGGGAGCCCCTCCCCACCCCTTTCTACCCCTTCCCCAGGGCCACCCCTGTTCCATCCAGTATCCCCCCATTCCACACCCCGCACTGCAGCCCTACAACCTCTTTAGGTCCTTTCTGCCACCCCCGCCCCGCAGCCCCAAGGCTGGAGAAGCTCTGTCCCAAGGTCACTGCCCGGGGCCTCAGCAGGGAGGGAGAGCTCCTCCAGTCCCACGGCTGCAGGGGGGGTTCAGGACTTCCCCTGCCACCCTCCCGGGGAACCAGGGTCGGGGTGCTGGGGCTTTTCCTGACTCACCCCCCAGGTGCTTCTGCCAGAGGGCAGGTCCAGTGCAGAGGCTTGCCCTGCTGTCCCATGGCTTCTGCTGGGGATGGTGTCTGGGGCCACTGGGGGGGCTTCTCCCTGCCCAGTGCTGCTGCTGAGGAGTGGGATTGGCATGCAGAGGCTTCCCTTACCCTGCCTGCCTGGTGGCCAGGACTTCAGGCTTCTGCCGGCAGTGGTGGGTTTTTCCAGGAGCCCCCCAGTTGGCTGGGGCCCCTGGGCATGGGCCCCGTTGGCCCAGGGGCTAATCCGCCACTGCCCCAGTGCTCAAACTAAGCATTGTCCCACCTGTCTTGCTTTTGGGGCCCCAGCTGGTGCTGTGAGCACACTTAAAGCCATTCAAAGTATACCAGAGGAGGAGGCAGTGCCCCCCTTCTGGCTTTAGATCACTTGTCTAGCTTCAATACCTTTTTCTGCCTGATGTAGAGCACTGATTGAATGTGGGTCTCCCACGTCCCCAGTGGGTGCCTTATCCCCTGGGCTATGGGGTATTCTGGGACAAGCCTCTTAATCTCTTCTCTGCAAGCTGTTCCACTGTGTATAAATACTGAAATATTTATTGGGTCCCACATGTACGAATGCCTCTGGAACAGTAGTTAGGGTACTCACTTGAGAGGTTGAACACTCAAGTTAAAATCCCTGTCCTACACCAGGCAGGGGAGAACTGAACCCAGGTCTCCCTGTTCCTGGGGCTAGTGTTAGCCACTCGGTTAAAGGGGGCACCACCACCACCTTCATAAAGGGCTGACCTGGTATAGGTGCCTAACTTCAGGAGAGGGCTCACAGCTGTGAACCCAAGTGGTGATAGGTACCTCCCTCCAGCCTGGACTTGGGTGCCTAACTCCCTTTAAGGGGCAGGACTTAGGCCTCAGCCCTCCCCTCAGCATTGGCTAGTGTAGGCTGCTCCCCAAACAGTGTGTTAGCTTTTGTGAATCTCATTTTAGGTGCTTAGCTCTCCTCATACATTGGATAGGGAAGCTGGGCATGCAGCACTGGGAGTTCCACAAGGTGGCAGGGTGCCTAGGAGTCAGGCATCGCATTACTCGCTACTTTGTGAATCTAGCCCTTAGATGTTTGGCTGTAACTTTGACGGATTTCCAGCTTTCGCATCCTTTTGTCAAGATGGAAATGACATTTTGGGGGAAATGACATTTAGCTGCCCCCTTGCTAATTTGGCATAGTTAAAAAACGTCTTCTGGGAAATAGTGTAAATACAAAGTTTAGTTGCAGTGACAAAGGAATCATTGCATCGTAAGAAAACAGTCGTACATACTACAGCATTAATACGCTTAAGCATTTCAAGGAACTAAGCTTTAAATGCTACTTACTGTAACAGCTTGGAATGTGTAGACTTACTGTATTAGAAGGCAGTAATCGCCCTACTACAAGGCTGATTGCATGGGTAGCAAGAGTTGGTTAATCCTTTTCGGTCAATGGCATAAAATGAGGATTAGTTTTTCATTTACTGCAACTGAGTGGGTCATTAGGATCCTAAAGACACTAATGAGCCTGAGCAGGTGATTGGATTCTGCTTTCAAAAGTATGGGCTAGTCTAAGACATAATCATAATTTAAAACTTGACGTGTTAGTGATTTTTTTTTCCTGGGGGGAAAGAAATGAATGAAGGCTTTAACTGTAGAACACAAACTTGGCATGTTGACTTCTCCCCTTGGAATTGGAGTTGTTGCCAGATTACTTGCCTTAGAGGCTGAATGGCTCATTTAGAAATATCGCTGTTGCCTTGGTTTTCTGTTTTTCTCTTGATGTCTCCAGAGTTGACACAAGTCACATGCAATCAAGTCTATATTCCTGGTGGACAGGGCCTGTCCTAATATTCTCTGACTCACACCCAGGTTGTTTGCAGCTCAGCAGTTCTGCTTCCAGACACATCACTTTCTGTTCTGATGTTAACATCTTGCTGAGAAATTGCCTCTTGGCACAGTGCTTCTTGAATCCTGTACCTAGCTTGATTTGATGTGAAGATGATGCTCTTTTTAGCACTTGTAACACTTTACCTTTGAAAAGGTAACTTCTTATTTTTCAGTATTTCCTTCTTTCCAATAGTCTTTATTATATTCCTTAGAAAAGCATTTATGCCCTGTACTTGTGTTCTTTTCACAAGATGCTGCTAAAGGATTGTTAAATCAAAGAAAAGGTAGACATTTTTCAGTTAAAGAAGTCTAAAAATACACAGTATACAACTAATTTAAGCTACAAGTCTCACAGAAGTAGAGCAACATACAATATTTTAGTAGCATAAATTTGGTAACCATAAACATTATCCAAAAGGAATTTCCACAACCCACAAAATGGTCCCAAAAAATGCCCCCAAAAACCCAACCCCATTATGTGCCACACTATATCCCACAATCCTTTTGGATTTCTGTCATGGGAAGAAATAAGAGGAGGTCTTTGTGTGCCATGGGCGAGAGATAATCACAGGCAAGAGGCCTGGGTTTGAAATTGCTGAGGGTGTTGGCTGGTGAAGGTTTGGGGGTTGCCAGTCCATGGCTGAGTTTGGGGCTTGGAAGGCTTCTCTTCTCTCCCATGTCTGCTTAGTGCTACAGCAGAACAGCCTGGAGCTAAGCACCGTCTCTGCTTCCTTTTCTTTCCCTCTTGAGACATGGGAATGGCAAATTTTGCTCTCTCCACAAAATGCAGCATGCTGCGATGGCTGACGCTGCCTTGTTACCATGGCCACAGAGCTCTGCTCCCCCAGAAGTTATGGACTCCACTGGAGCTGGTCTAAATATGTTTTCCTTCAAAAGTTTCTCTGACAAATTTTTTAAGTGAAATTTTCCATGAAAAATTTTTCGTGGACGTTTCAAACACTTTGAAACATTCTAGCCATGACCCAATCAGGACAGGTGTGTGACCCACTTCCAAATCGTGCCTCATGGTTCAGAGATACCACCCTATCTAAATGCCATATTTTAGGGCATTTTCACCTCTAAATGTGATAATCTTGCCCCAAACATTTGGCCCGCTCACGCCTCTTCCAGATCTGCATGCAGAAGGGGCTTGCCACATGCAGTTTTCCTCCATCTTCTCCCCGCCCCTCCCACCACACAGCAGAAAGAGGGTCTCAGCTGCCTCCACTGAAGTTATGCCCCAGAGATGACATTTTACAGATGAGATGTAAACGTGAGGCCCTGATCAGCTATGGTAATTAAAGATCCCATGGCAATTTTTATTTTATTTCTGTTAATAATAGAGATGATAATGCTGGCTTCCTAGCCAGTTTTGAACCCTAGTAATTACATTCCATCTAACTACATTCTCCCTGTATTTTCAATTAAATATAGTCTTTATTCTGTGTGCATTGTCTAAGCTCAAATCCCCTCAAATCATGAACTAATGTTCATGAAACATAAGGAGAGGCCAAGCAGCACTCGTTTATCCAGTAAACTAGAGTTTAAATCACAGATCATGTGGAGAACTTCAGCATTGAACTTCAATGCAAGGGTCCTTTAAACTCAACTTGTCATCGGTTCCAGAGTGCTCAAGAGGGGTTAGTTTTGAGGAGTGGGTAGCTGTGTCCTGTAAGTCTCCACTTCACCTTGTACTGTGCCATTAAGAGATCTCACAAGATAAGCAGGCTTGGTATTAGCATAGGCGATGCAGTCTGACGCCTAAAGGTATATTGGATATACATTGAATTTTTAGCCGACTTTACATGATTTAAATAGGTAATATTAATTTGGCTCCAGCACTTGGTATTTTTGCTACAGAATCTTTGACTTCTAGACTGCGAGTTCAAATTCAGCATGGGGCGGTAGTGTCTGAAACATGGTTGTTTGGTCACTGATATTATAAGAGCTTAGTGGCCATCTACTTCCAGTGGGTGTCCATATCCCAAAAGCCACCACTGAAATTGGTAGTTAGAGAATAAAGGTCAACAATTTAATGGCCATGATGGAATTACTTGCTCAGCTTCCCTAGAAATTGCCCTCCTGGGGCAAGGTTCAGGGACGTCAATGGGGCACTAGTGGTACTGCTTATTCTCCTGTATCTGATCTGTGGATCAATCTATCTATCTAAGACACTTTTATTGGCCTGCTACCATAGTATCAACACATCTTGTATCTTTAATGTATCCTAGAACTGAGGCACAGAGAGACTGAGGGCGGAATTCACAAAGATATCTAGGCGCTTAACTCTCATTGATGTCAGTGGGAGTTAGGCACCTATGTACTTTTGTGAATCCCACCCTGAGTGACTTACCCAAGGACAGGAAGTCTGTGGCAGTGAACCACTTGACCCTCCTTCTTCTCCATGCATAGGTGGAGAACATCACTCTTCCTGACTGCTAATTTGGTAAATTTCACAAGCACTAAATACAGATAAAAATCTTTAAAAATTAACCATTGGCCTGGCAAAAAGGGGCCATTAAAGTGCTCTTAACTGGGCAGCCATGAATACGGTAGCATGGGGGAATCCTCAGCTGGAGTAGAGCACCACCACTTCTCTCAGCTCCCTGGGTTAAGGGACAGGTTAGGGCTGTTCCTGGTTGCAGGACTGCTGCATTCTGGCAATCTCCAGCTTGTGTAATGGCCCCTGAAGTGGCTCTAGCTTGTGCTGGGGGGCTGAACTGTCCCTTAACAATCCCAGGGATTGGGGGAGCGCAAAGGTAAGCATGCAGCATTCTGTTTCCCTCCTCCCACATCGGATGCTGTGTCACACACACTCACCTGGAATCAAAGATTGGTCCCACGAGCCTAACATACTATACATAATCTCTTTCACATCCAGTTATTTGCATCATAGCTATTCAAAAACACCTTGGGAGCTGGGACATTGTGGCTCAGGAGTGACACATTGTGAATAGGCAGAAGGCTTGAGTGAGCTTTGTTGATCCTCATGCCTTGTTGCTGAATGTTAATTGTGTTTTCCCTTATGGAACAGTCCTATAGAATGTAATGGGGACTAAGAGCCTCTCTTTAGAATGATTAAACTAGGCTGTAGAATTCTGTAGCAACCATACAATTCTCAGTTAAATTATAGTGGCTTGTTTACTAATATTGTACAATAGATCTCATTCCCTCTCAAATTCCACAGAATAGCTTTTGGCTCCATTCCTATTAAATTCTATAGGATTTCTCCAAAGTCAGGAGAATAGATATAAATGTGTACATGCTTGTTTTCCAATAAAATGGTTTATGTCTTATTCCAGGTGTTGAACAAGTGGGGCTGTTAACTCTGACCATACGCCATCGTAATACAGTGCGGGGTTGTCAGCAGGCCAAACTACAAGGTAGCTGCAATTCCTAGCTGCAGCTAAGACACCATAGCACTATGAGCAGTGGGTAGCGTGACTGGGTGCCAGGCCAGTTCCCCATGTAGAACAGCCTCAGGGCTGTTCTAAATTATGCTGGATGCCCATGGCCCCAGCCAAGGATTGCTGGGGTGGAGGGAAGCCCTGGCCATGCCCCCTTTCTCTTGGCCACACCCTGATGCTGGTTGCAGAAAGAGGATGGCATAGAGGGTCAATGCTGGGGTCATCCTTCTCTGGCCAAACTGGATTTAGGATGATCTTATGCTGCTGCATGATGCAAATGAGAGGGCAAGGACCACGTCTTTCTCTGTGTGTAATTTACAGTTGCCAAAAAAAACATAAGCCTGACAGCTCTATGATTCACCTTGTGTTTTTTTAACAACTAGCTCACATATCATAATGTCAGCACAGAACACTTCACATCTTACAAAAAGATAGAGAGAAATTCTAAAGGGTATTGTATTTCCATTCCTTTTGTTGAGCCTTACCTAAGATGACACTATTGGAATAAAGTAGATTGTCAAAGGCTGGGCAGAGTGCTTAGATCATTTGCAAGTATTGGCATAAAGTAAAATAATGATTTGGATTTCTGTTTTCTGTCTTTTGTTGCTTACATTGTCAGGTACAGGGATGGTTTTGACAAGGAAGTGCTGCGGGCTTAGTGATTTCTTCCAAGGCTTCAAAAATAGTTACGTTATCTCTTGTTATTATCATATCAGGGGTGACAGTTGATGGGCAGTGCTTTTACATTGTCTTTGTAGATTATAAAGTGAAGTTAGGATCAGTGTATATATTTCTCCTTACTTATAAGGTTAATTTCATTGAATCAATTGTCATCTGTTTATAATGCAGTATTGCTAATTATCTTGGTATCTCATGTGCATGCAAAGCAATTTTAAAACAAGATTTTTATTGCATTAGTAGAGTAGGAAAGATGATAGTACTTAGCACATACTCTTCATCCTCTAAGCATTTTACAAATACCTATTAATCCTCAAACCTCTGTGGGGTAGGGAATTATTTCCCTTTCACATAAGAGGAAACTGAGGCAGAAAGATGAGGACCAAACTTTTAAAATGGGTGCCTGAAGTTAAGTATGGATTTAAATGCCTAGGTGCCTAACGAAGAAACCTGATGTTCACTGGTGTGCAGTATCCACGACTCCCAGTGATTTTTGAAAAACAAGGGCATTTAGTTAGGTTGGATAGGGGACTAATTTTAGACACCCAAGTTTGAAAATGGTAGCTTCAATGACTTTCCCATGTCTACAAACAGATCATCAGTCCTGTATTTAACTCTGGTAATCGTATTGCACCTGACAGGTGGTAGATGGTGTTGTATCATTTGTTTCCAGACCTACCAACTCTCACAAGCTAAAAAAACTTCCATGGAAAAACTCAGGTAGCTTTGGGAGGTTGTTTCTGTGATTCAGCAGGTGGCACTTCCCCCTGCAGAGTCAGTACTAGACTAAATGCAGAGTGGTATGGGGTGGGGAGTGCGTAGCTACGGGTGCTGTCTTTCAGATGAAGTGAAAAACTGAGGTCCAGGTTGATTACTTGTGATTATTAAAGATCTGGTGGCATTTTCCCCAAGAGCAGTGATGTTTACCCCAGTATCCCAGCCAAAATTACTATTTGAGTAATTACCATTTGGATCTATTTACATCAGGGTTTTGGCCTGTGTATGGTATAGGAACTGCTCTGCTAAGATGTTTAGCTGATCTAGGAATGACCGCTAAATGTGGAACAAATATTTGATCTTTTATTTCATTTATTTGTTCCATTTTATAATACAGTGACTAATTATATAGTAAGAAGAAAAGGAGGACTTGTGGCACCTTAGAGACTACCAAATTTATTTGAGCATATGCTTTCGTGAGTTACAGCTCACTTCATCGGATGCATACTGTGGAAAATACAGTGGGGAGATTTATATACATAGAGAACATGAAACAATGGGTGTTACTACTCTGAAACCTGTAATTATATAGTAGTTACCTGGCAATTACACTCTAATTACACTAGAGCAGTAATTACCACTAATCCTTATAACTGGAGGGTCTTACATGATTGAAAGTTACACTGTATATACAATTTGATTAATGTGCCATTGTATTAATTTAGGTGGAATAAAGGGGACCCAAGGAGTCAAAGGTGTTAACATGGCCCTGAAACTGTCCATTTTAAACAAGGTTCTGGGTTGGGTATACAGAGACTTCAGCCTTCTTAGTACCATAGCGAACACACCATTACAAATATTTTAACCATTTATTAAAGACACAGAAAAGAAGAGGGGGCGGCTAAAGTATCTGAAATGTAAAGTATTAACGAAGGCTTTCAACCATATCCCAGGTTTCCTTTCACTTTAGCTGGAGCTAGTCTTCAGAAAGAAACCCTCCTTAGCTGGCAGTCTCTTAGATCAGGGGTTCTCAGCCCTTTTTTCTCTGAGGCCCCCACCCGCCAACATGCTATAAAAACTCCACGACCCACCTGTGCCACAGCAAACTTTTTTCTGCCCATTAAAGGCAGGGCCAGCATTAGGGCAGAGCAAGCCAGGCAATTGCCGGGAGCCCCACGCCAGAGGGAGCCCCGCGGAGCTATATTGCTCAAGCTTCAACTTCAGCCCCGGACGGCCGGGCTCAGGACGGGGCTCAGAGCCTATGGCTTCGGCTTTCTGTCCTGGGCCCCAGTGAGTCTAATGCTGGCCCTGCTTGGCGGACCCCCTAAACCTGCTCACAGCCCTCCCGGGGGGCCCCAGACCCCTTGCTGAGAACCATTGTCTCAGATGGTATTAAAGATGGTAATAACGGTCTGTTTGGGGAAGAGAGAAGAAGTTAGTTGAGATGAGCGGGAGTTGTTGTTTTTAAAGTCGGATCCTGCTTTCTTTCAGACCAAACAAAACATACACACACAAAAGAGAGAAACTGCCGCTTCTATCTCTGATGTTGATTCTCACTTGCAGCCTTGTTGATGGAAAAAACATAGGCACAGCACACGATCTGATCAGCCACTCCAAGACCCCGCAAACTTGTACCAGCATCGGGCTGTTTAGGACATTGATTTTAGCAGCCCCTTTCTTGACACAGGCTTACAGCACCATTGCAAAATATACAGTCTTGCCTGGCTGAGTCAGACTCTTATTGGACAGAAGGCAAAAAGGAGGGGGAGAGGAAAGAGGCAAGACAAGGTGGGGAAGGAAAAGGACACACACAGAGAGTGTGTATGTGTGTGTGTGAGAGAGAGACAAAGTCTCACATCCCAAGGGGTGTTTGGGGTATAGCTGGAGCCCGAAGCAGCGGCGGGGGTGGTGGCATGTGGGTCCCACTTTCTGGCCGGGCCTGGTCCGGAGAGTTCTCAGGATTAGGATTGTAAATGAGTTGGCTTCTCCCGCGCACCTTCTCAGAGCCAGGATGCCTCTGCACTGGCCTGCCCTTTATTCTCCCTCTTCCAGGCCATTTTACAGCAACCCACACACTAGCTCAGCCAATCACCACCCTTATTGGGCTCTGGATTTAGTCAGACAACTAACTCAAAAGTAAAACTCAAAGTCCCACAGACCTGTCCCCGAGGCCTGGGTCTTACCTCAGAGCCTGGGTAAGGACTCTTCCTTCACAGAGTCCTTTTTTAAAATGAGTTCTCAGGGGGTGACTGCCCAAAGTCAGCCCTCTCAGACAACTGTTTCAGCTCTCTTATAAGGTTCTGGCTGCTTGAGGTTTCCTCCCCATGGCAGGTGTCTCTGGCTGGCTCATTTAGGAAGCCTGCTTCTGGCTTCTAGACTCCTGCAGGCAACTGCCTCATGCCCTCTCACTCCATTTGCTCTCTCACCAGGACAAAGAAGGTCCAGCATCTTAGAAGATGGCGGGGTGGCAGCCTGATACAGCTCACTCCTTCCCCTTCTTTCAGGCAGCCAGGACTGTGGTAGCTTCTGTCTGTTCATTCATATTTTCCCCCAAATGTCTCTTTTTTTAAAAAAAAAGAGCCCCAAAAGGGGGTGATGGGCGTGAATAACCCATCTCCTCATTATTTTGTCCACCAGTTAAGCCTAGTACCCAACACACCAATTTTAGTTCATTGATTTCTGGTCTCATGTTGTTCTTGTTTATCAGGCATGGTCTCAACACAGTCCTTGTCTTATGTCCATGCTGGATCATCTTGAAGACTGGGTTGAGCTTCCTGGGACACCATAATGTTGGTCTGAAGCTTATTTTTATGACACCAGACTTGGGGAGTTAATTTGCCCTTTCTTTTCTTTTTAAGTGGCAAAAGAAATCGGCCACTGAGTTTGCTTTGAATGATAATCCAGCAGAACTGTAGGGATTATTATCTATGTTACACTGATGCCTAGAGACCCCAAGTGATTTTGGACCCTCATTGTGTTAGGCACTGTAAGATTTAGTTCCTGCCCCTAAGACTTTACAATCTAAATAGACAAGGCAGACAAAGGATGGGCTTGATCACACAAGGTGCTGGGTGCTTCCCAGAGATGCTAAGCACCCTGAACTTCCAATGATTGTTGAGGGCACTGGAGACATCTCAAAAGCATTCATCATCATGCTGGACCAAGCCCAGTGGGCTAACTGAAAAAACTGTGTAAATAAGTGATTTCTTTGCTAGTTGCCCAACAGCTGAAGTGAAAAATGCCACGACTTAAATGTTTGCAATTTCCAAATCATGCAAAATAAAATCTAGAAACTAAGAAAACCAAGATCCATACCTCCTTTCCTTAGGATACCTGGGAAACACATTGTGCATCAAATTCAGATTGGCCTTTTCCACTAAATCGATGCTACAACATGACAAATAATGCTCTGAGCAGAGTTGTCATCAAGAACTAAGCCGGGAGAAATTTATAAAACTTGAAAAACAGCAGCTTCCAAAGTGTTGAATGTCCATTCAAGTGTATGTCAGCCTTGGAAGATGGTGAAAAAACAAATCTGATGAGGGAAGGAGAGACCAGTGGTGAGATGGAAATGTGATTTTAATGATTGAAATAACCCTTAATATCAGCTAACAATAAATCAAGACACGGATACGGCACGCTGCTCCTTGTTGTGTACAGAGCTGGTTACCAGAAAGATCAAATCCTGCCTAGACACGCTGGTGATGGGTGCTTTCCAAATAGAGTTAGGTAGAGTCACAGCATAGTGGAACGTGCCCCTGTATTAAAAATGTCCCATTGTACCACAGTGGTGCAACACAGTAGGCCTATCCTTGACTGGTGTAAATCAGCACGGCACCATGTAAGTCAACAGAACTATGCCTGTTTACATAGGACCTGGTCCTATTTTTATGTGGTAAAAACCACCAGCAGTAGGGTTACTTTTATTGTTGTTGGTAGAGTCAGACAAACCGATTCTAGCAACTGTTGCGGGATGTGAAAAGAAGGCTGTCCATGTGGCTCCACTAATCTTATCGGAGAGATCTTGCGTTTGGTAGCAGTTCTTACAGATTGTCACTGGCAGGTCATTTAAGGCCTGGTAATGTATTATTGAAGCCAGTGGACTTCAGTGGACGTAGGATCAAGCCTTTAATCCTCAGCAACAATATAATGATTGATGAGAACAATCACGGTGTACATAGTGGCACAGGTGTGCACAGCACGTGACAACCCTCCCCCACTACTACTCCCCCTCCACGCTCCCTGCAAACTAAACAAAAACCACAAGGCTGGACCTGCCCTCACTCGCTCTCCATGCAATCCCACTGACATCAGTGAGGTTGAGGGAAGTCTACCTAAGGGTAGTGTTTGGCCTATAGTTTAGCCCAGTGGTTCTCAACCTCTTCCACACCTTGACCCGATGCCACAACAGAAAATAGTTTTGAGCAATGCTCCCACCCCTTCCCATCTAGACATAAGACAAGGGACAGTGGCTGTGACAGCCTGACGCCTGCTTGTGACCCCCAGCTTGGGAGCCCCTCTCTAGAGGTGCTTCCAATATAAACTGACCAGGCTCAGTCCATCAGTTATATAATGTGCCATGAGGTATGGAGCAGAGGGGTGTGGGCTTTATGTGGAGATTTGAAGCACGAGGATGAGAACACCTCGCATGCATGAGAAGAGGGGCAGCATGATAAAAAAAGGAACAGAATCCAGAGTGGGAGGAGGCAACAAAAGAAACATAAGGATTGAGGCCTGAGCTAGAGCACATATTCTAAAACAGAGGGCTGCTCATTTCAACTCTGTTTCTTTCCTTTATTTCCCATGTCTTCCTGCTTAAGTGTTCTTCCACGGGTGTACACTGACTGCTGTGGAAGGCTTGCTCTACGCCTAATGAATGGAACTATTGCAGTTAGGCAAGGAGTCCAGCTCTTTGACTGCTTCTCCTGCTTACTGTCAGTAGCTAGATACAGTTGATTGCCACCACTAAAGCAACTTAGATGAGGAGTAATCTAAGGAATGACTAAAATCCAGCTTCTCCTACAGCACAGATGTTAGTTGTATAGTGTTTGTTTAGCTTCTGTTTTGCTTATGATGTGATTCGAGCGTATGAATTACTACACTACATTGCTCGGGAATGCCAGGGCTTTTTGTCAGTTCTGCATTTTTGACCTGAGCAAGCGAAGGCTGTCTCTCTTTGCTTGTGAAATAGACTGCATTCAAGCTTGGTGCCACCCCAGTTTGACATGCTGTGTGGAATGTGACTGCTCTGTTAATGCTGATCTCCACATCGCAGGGGTTTGCAGACTAAAAGAGTAAGAACACAAGAATGGCCATACCGGGTCAGACCAAAGGTCCATCCAGCCCAGTATCCTGTCTATCGACAGTGGCCAATGCCAGGTGCCCCAGAGGGAGTGAACCCAACAGGTAGTGATCTCTCTCTTGCCATCCAACTCCACCCTCTGACAAATAGAGGCTAGGGACACCATTCCTTACCCATACTGGCTAATAGCCATTAATGGACTTAACCTCCAGTTCTCTTGTAAACCCTGTTATAGTCCTAGCCTTCACAACCTCCTCAGGCAAGGAGTGCCACAGGTTGACTGTGCGCTGAGTGAAGAAGAACTTCCTTTTATTTGTTTTAAACCTGCTGCCCATTAATTTCATTTGATGGCCCCTAGTTCTTATATTATGGGAACAAGTAAATAACTTTTCCTTATTCACTTTCTCCACACCACTCATGATTTTATATACCTCTACCATATCCCCCCTTAGTCTCCTCTTTTCCAAGCTGAAAAGTCCTAGCCTCTTTAATCTCTCCTCATATGGGACCCATTCCAAACCCCTAATCATTTTAGTTGCCCTTTTCTGAACCTTTTCTAACGCCAGTATACCTTTTTTGAGATGAGTACGCAGTATTCAAGATGTGGGCGTACCATAGATTTATATAAGGGCAATAAGATGTTCTCCATCTTATTCTCTATTCATTTTTAAATGATTCCTAACATCCCGTTTGCTTTTTTGACTGCGGCTGCACACTGCGTGGATGTCTTCAGAGAACTATCCACAATGACTCCAAGATCTTTCTCCTAATTAGTTGTAGCTAAATTAGCCTCCATCAGATTGTATGTATAATTGGGGTTATTTTTTCCAATGTGCATTACTTTACAATTATCCACATTCAATTTAATTTGCCATTTTGTTGCCAATCACTTAGTTTTGTGAGATCTTTTTGAAGTTCTTCACAGTCTGCTTTGGTCTTAACTATCTTGAGCAGCTTAGTATCATCTGCAAACTTTCCCACCTCGCTGTTTATCCCTTTCTCCAGATCATTTATGAAGAGGTTGAATAGGATTGATCCTAGGACTGACCCTGGGGGAACACCACTAGTTACCCCTCTCCATTCTGAAAATTTATCATTTATTCCTACCCTTCGTTCCCTGTCTTTTAACCAGTTCTCAATCCATGAAAGGATCTTCCCTCTTATCTCATGACAACTTAATTTACGTAAGAGTCTTTGGTGAGGGACCTTGTCAAAGGCTTTCTGGAAATCTAAGTACACTATGTCCACTGGATCCCCCTTGTCCACATGTTTGTTGACCCCTTCAAAGAACTCTAATAGATTAGTAAGACATGATCTCCCTTTACAGAAACCATGTTGACTTTTGCGGAACAATTTATGTTCTTCTATGTGTCTGACAATGTTATTCTTTACTCTTGTTTCATTTAATTTGCCCGGTACTGATGTTAGACTTACTAGTCTGTAATTGCCAGGATCACCTCTAGAGCCCTCTTAAATATTGGCATTATATTAGCTATCTTCCAGTCATTGGGTACAGTAGCTGATTTAAAGGACAGGTTACAAATCATAGTTAATAGTTCCGCAATTTCACATTTGAGTTCTTTCAGAACTCTTGGGTGAATGCCATCTGGTCCCGGTGACTTGTTACTGTTAAGTTTCTCAATTAATTCCAAAACCTCCTCTAGTGACACTTCAGTCTGTGACAATTCCTCAGATTTGTCACCTACAAAGGATGGCTCAGGTTTGGGAATCTCCCTAACATCCTCAGCCGTGAAGACTGAAGCAAAGAATTCATTTAGTTTCTCCACAATGATTTTATCGTCTTTAACTGCTCCTTTTGTATCTCGATCGTCCAGGGGCCCCATTGGTTGTTTAGCAGGCTTCCTGCTTCTGATGTACTTAAAAAAACATTTTGTTATTACCTTTTGAGTTTTTGGCTAGCTGTTCTTCAAACTCCTTTTTGGCTTTTCTTATTACATCTTTACATTTAATTTGGCAGTGTTTATGCGCCTTTCTATTTACCTCACTAGGATTTGACTTCCACTTTTTAAAAGATGCCTTTTTATCTCTCACTGCTTCTTCTACATGGTTGTTAAGCCATAGTGGCTCTTTTTTAGTTCTTTTACTGTGTTTTTTAATTTGGGGTATACGTTTAAGTTGAGCTTCTATTATGGTGTCTTTGAAAAGTGCCCACGCAGCTTGCAGGGATTTCACGCTAGTCACTGTACCTTTTAATTTCTGTTTAACTAACCTCCTCATTTTTGCATCATTCCCCTTTCTGAAATTAAATGCCACAGTGTTGGGCTGTTGAGGTGTTCTTCCCACCACAGGAACGTTAAATGTTATTATATTATGGTCACTATTTCCAAGCGGTCCTGTTATAGTTACCTCTTGGACCAGATCCTGCGCTCCACTCAGGACTAGATTGAGAGTTGTCTCTCCCCTTGTGGGTTCCTGTACCAGCTGCTCCAAGAAGCAGTCATTTAAACTATCGAGAAATTTTGTCTCTGCATTTCATCCTGAGGTGACATGTACCCAGTCAGTATGGGGATAACTGAAATCCCCCACTATTATTGAGCTTTTATTTTGCTAGCCAGGGGGAAGGGATAGCTCAGTGGTTTGAGCATTGGCCTGCTAAACCCAGGGTTGTGAGTTCAATCCTTGAGGGGGCCATTTAGGGATCTGGGGTAAAAATTGGGGATTGGTCCTGCTTTGAGCAGGCGGTTGGACTAGATGATCTCCTCAGGTCCCTTCCAATCCTGATATTCTATGAATAATCTCCCTTAGTATTTCATCGTCACTATCACTGTCCTGGTCAGGTGATCAATAATAGATCCCTACTGTTATATTCTTATTAGAGCATGGAATTACTATCCATAGAGAGTCTATGGAACATGTGGATTCATTTAAGATTTTTATTTCATTTTATTCTACATTTTCTTTCACATATAGTGTCACTCCCCCGCCCCCCCCCCCAACCCGCATGACCTGTTCTGTCCTTCCAATATATTTTGTACCCCGGAATGATTGTGTCCCATTGATTGTCCTCACTCCACCAGGTTTCTGTGATGCCTATTATATCAATAGCCTCCTTTAACACGAGGCACTCTAGTTCATCCATCTTATTATTTAGACTTCTAGCATTTGTGTACAAGCACTTTAAAAACTTATCACTGCTTATTTGTCTGCCCTTTTCTGATGTGTCAGATTCTTTATGTGAATGTTTCTCGTCTGATCTGGCCAATACTTTATCCTCTTCCATCCCCTCCTCCTGACTAAAACCTAGAGAATCTCTATCAATAGACTCTCCTCTAAGAGAAGTCTCTGTCCGATCCACATGCGCCTCTGCAGCAATCGGCTTCTCCCATCTCCTAGTTTAAAAACTGCTCAGCAACCTTTTTAATGTGAAGTGCCAGCAGGCTGGATCCACTCTGGTTTAGGTGGAGCCCATTCTTCCTGTATAGGCTCCCCCTATCCCAAAAGTTTCCCCAGTTCCTAATGAACCTAAACCCCTCCTCTTTACACCATCGTCTCATCCACACATTGAGACTCTGAAGCTCTGCCTGCCTACCTGGCCCTGCGCGTGGAACTGGACACATTTCTGAGAATGCCGCCATAGAGGTCCTGGATTTCAGTCTCTTTCCTAGCAGCCTAAATTTGGCCTCCAGGATGTCTCTCCTACCCTTCCCTACGTCATTGGTACCTACATGTACCACAACCACCAGCTCCTCCCCAGCACTACACATAAGTCTATCTAGATGCCTTGAGAGATCCGCAACCTTCGCACCAGGCAGGCAAGTCACCGTACGGTTCTCCTGGCCATCACAAACCCAGTGATCTATGTTTCTAATGATCGAATCTCCCATTACTAACACCCGCCTTTTCCTAATGACTGGAGTTCCCCCCCCCAGAGAGGTAACCTCAGAAGTACTGGTATTTTGACATCTCCCAATATCTACTGTTAAGGATTTAAGGACATTCAGAGCATCAGATATCAGCGATAAGCATGGAATTTTGTTTGGTTTTTTTTTGCATTGCTAGTCTCCTCAACCCCAATCTGCGTGGATTCAGAAGTCACATTGAAGTTTATCTCCTTGTCTGTCCTCTGGTGACAAAAACAACTCCTCAAGCACTATAACAGTTTTAACATGGAGTCACAGACAGGCCTCTTGGGCACTCCAGTCTATCTTGCCACCCAGGCAAACTTGCCTTTGTGATAGATGGCCCCTTACACCAAAAATCACAACACTGTTCAGGCTTGGGGATCCCTTGCTTATGCTTAGAAATATTGCACTCTCCAAATTCCAAGCAGCACAGTGATGACAATGTCTTCTTGACAGGAATTTTTATTCCCTTTCCCTAGAATTCAAGCTGTGATGGGACAAGACCCTTCATCCTGGGTGATGAGGAAAAACAATCAACAAAGTCTTTTGTCCACTGATATTCCACAATGGTTTGACTAGTGTCTATAGGCCTTCTTTTGTTGGGCAGGAGATACCATCTCTTGTGATAAACTGCTATTTCACACTTGGTAGTGCTTTCATAGCAAACACTTTTATAGTTACTCAAAACAATCACCCTCCATCTGACCTCAGTCCTCATTCTCAAAGGAAACCTGCCCAACACCCTCAAGAGATGAGCCTGGGAGCATAAATTCAAAACTTTGCTAGACACTAAAAATCATGGAGTAAATAGAGACCCTGGACTGATGGCTTATTACAACAATCTCTAACCCACTAACAACTCTCCTCCCGCTCTCCCCCCACCAGCTGCCTTCCCCCCCCCCCTTTCTTTCCCCTTTATGACTGGAGGGGCCGCTTCACTTTGTCCACATCAGTGTCCTGGTGCCAGTACATAGATTACAAGATCCTGCTGAACAAATGGAAGAGCTTTGGGGCCCTCTTTTTTATTTTTATTTATTTTATTGCACAGTGCTGAGCACACTGCTGGCATTAAACAAATACAGAATAGTTTACGTTGTCTCAGTTGTTTGAAGATACGGCCCGAACCCGATCCTACTGAAATCAGTGGCAAAGTTCCAAAAGAGTTCTCAGGGAGAAGGAATAATTCCCTTAATTAAGTGTGTGCTATACAGATCTCGGTTCATTTCCCAGCTCTGTCCCAGACTTCCTGTCTGCCCATGGGCAAGCCACTGGCTTGTCTACACCATGCAGCTTTTAGCGACAAGGCTGTGTCGACACAGCCTTGTTGCTAAAAGTCAGCGTGTGTAAAGGCTATTTGTCAGTACCTTGTCGGCACTTTTGCAGACAAAATACTTCCAGCCCTGCAAGTGGCATTAGCTTTGTCGGCAGGAGAGTGCTCCTGCCGACAAAGCCGCGTTCACACTGCCACTTGCGTCGGCAAAACTTTTGTCTTTTGTGGGGGAGGGGAGGGGGTTTAAGTACCCGTGAAAGACTTCACAGTGTAGACATACCTTTAACATTTCTGTACCTCAGCTCCCCACTGGTAAAAATAAAGGTACATAAATAATAACAAACAGCAACAACTTATTTTCTCACCCCTTTTGTCTTGTCTGTTTAGTTTGTAAGCTCTACTGGGCAGGGACAGTCTCTTGCTATGAGCATGTATGGTGCCTACAAGGATAGGGCCCCAATCTGGAGTACTCTAGATACTACCACAGTAAAGTTAATAAATAATAAACAAGACTCTTCTGAATTGGTGTTAAGCAATTAGCATCACTCACATCAGGGATCCAGGTCACAACTGTCCCTTTAAAAATAAAAAAAATCCTCACAACTCTCTACTGACATGATCCAGCTTGTCTCACTGACCTTGTCTTTCTCTACGCTTCCTGCTCCCTCCCTTTGTCAGTCAGCATCCTCCTCCCTGGCCCATTGCAGAGCGTGGACGTTGACTGTGCAAGAGACCTCTCCACAGGAGCTCCTGCCCTCAGGAACGGCCTTTGTGTACATCTCTGCCCCTTAGACCCTCCATCTGCTTTTCGAATCCCATCTGGAAGCATGTCCTTTCCTCATTCTTTATGCTGGCTAAACTGAGCTCCCTCTCCATTCCTTGTTCATTTTGTCTTTGTGATGGTCTTCTCTAACCCTGTAATGCAGCGTGAGATACAGTTTGTAAGAAACATGTGGAACTTGGAGCAGCATGAAGGCCGCTCTTAAAAAACAAACCGCACCCCCACCCTCCCAAAAACCCCGATGCCAACTGGAACTACTCCCAGGTGCTGACCTCTTGGTGAAGAGAGCTGGAGCACAGGCGTCTGCGGCCATACTCACTCCCAGCTTTCCCCACCATGCCAGGAGGTGGTGTACGAGCAGCTCACTCCAGCGGGGGCACTGTGGACATCTTCCAGGCCTTTAACATTAAGATATATTTTTATTTATTCATGGCGACTAATGCTTCCTATTGTACCTGTCAGACTGCTGGGCTGAGGACAGAAGTGTTTATAAGAATGCCACTCTCACATGAGCTTGTTAATTGAGACATACCTTTGAAAAGCAATTGAAGAATACATGATCTTGGGGTTCAGAACCTGGCATAAGAAGCAGAAGGTGCGAGTTCTTCTTCCCCCGAGTACTTGTGGGGCTTTGTACAAGTCATTTATACAGTTCTCTGCCTCCAATTCCCCACCTTTAAAATGGGGATGAGGATACTTCCCCTACCTTGCCAGGGTGTTGTGGGGATACAATCATTGGTATCTGAAACCTTACAAACACTCATCAAGACGTCTATACAGTCCTACAATAATAAAAACAGTACAGCATTGTTCAGATGCTCAAATGGAAGCCAGTTCCTAAAGTACGATGATAAAGATTATACATGCACTCACTTTAGAGATTTAATTATGAGCACATTTTCACTGCAAGAGGCCCACCCAGTCTTGTTCACCTCATTCAATGGAATGTTTAGTTACTGTTACAAAAAGTCCAGCACTGTCCTCAACCAGCACAGCTGAAGTCATGCTGAAACAGCCTGTCCCTTTCCACGCCTCTTCCTCCTGTAGGGGCAATGCCTGAATCTTTAAGAAGTCAGGATTTGTCTACACTACCCACTGGATCAGTGAGCAGCGATCGATCCAGCGGGGGGTTGATTTATCATGTCTAGTATAGACGCGATAAATCGACCGCTGAGCGCTCTCCCATCGACTCCGGTACTCCGCCAGAATGAGAAGCGCAAGCAGAGTCAATGGGAGAGCGTCAGCTATCGACTTATCGCAGTGAAGACACTGCAGTAAGTCGATCTAAGTACGTCAACTTCAGCTATGCTATTCACGGAGCTGAAGTTGCACATCTTAGATCGACCATGCGTGGTAGTGTAGACAAATCCTCAAGGAGAAGGTATTTGTATTTGGTTTTGTATTTGTATTATTTGTATGTGTAGAGGCTTGTAGGGGCTTTGTGTTGGGAGAGAAGCTGAGCCCTGATTAGGGGGCAGGGCTTCTCTGACTAGGGGTCCTATAAAGGTAGTCAGGCAGTGGCACAGACAGCTGTAGGGCACAGGAGCTAGCAAACAGAGCTGTAAACAGGGGAGTTTCAGTGGGAGTTTGTGTTGTGGTGCTTGTTTGGGGTTTGTTTTTGCTGTGGGTGGTGGTGTTTGGGTGTGGTTTGTGTTTCCCAGATTAACAGGATTTTAGGTCGGAAGGCTATGACAGATACAGAGGCAGCAGTGGGAGTGACTCATGTCATGGAAGACATAATGAAGATGACTGGATGTGGAAGCTGCGGTATGTACGTGATCCTGGAGGGGTGCCTGGTAAGAGTTTTGTCTGCATAAAATGCTGTCTGATAGAGCTGATGGAGGAAAAGATCTGAGGTTTGGAGGTGCAGGTGGAAAGTCTGGATGAGTTTAGAAAGGGGTTTGAGCAGATTATGGAGCAAAGACATGAGGTATCTGAAGGGAAAAGTTCAGACTTGCAGATGGAAGCAGGACTGAGGAATTCTGAGGGGAGACTGGGTGAGGAAAGTGGTCAGTGGAAGCATGTGACTAAAAGAACCAGGCAGAGGAAAAGACGGGCTAGTGAAGGAGAAATAGAGCTCAAGAACAGGTTTGCAGAGTTGGAAAATGAAGAAGGGGCTCAGCAGGTAGTCACTGAAGGTGGAAGGGCACGGAAGAAGAGAAGAGTGGCTAGTCCTATAGGAAAAGGGGAAGAGTCAATGGAGACTACACCAAATATGAGCCCCAGGAGGATACAGGTTGGGTTGAAGAGGATTACAAGGGAGAATAGGAATGGAAAGAACTTGCAGCCAGAGGGAACAGGGGATAGACTGGAGAATAGCACCGTCACCAGGAAAAGGCAGGTCTATGTGATCGGGGACTCTCTACTGAGAAGAATAGATGGGCCTGTAACCAGAGCTGATCCAGAGAATAGAAGGGTGTGCTGTCTCCCAGGTGCTAAGATACGGGATGTAGACCTGAGGTTGAAAAGGATCCTAAAGGGAGCAGGAAAGAATCCACTAATTATCCTTCATAATATGGCTAGATTCTCACTGGAAAGTATTAAGGGAGACTATGCTAGGCTGGGGAAGACGCTTAAGGAAATTGAGGCTCAGGTGATCTTTAGTGGGATTCTGCCTGTTCCTAGAGAAGGGCAACAAAGGTGTGACAAGATTATGACTATCAACAGATGGCTTAGGCAGTCATGCTATAAGGAGGGCTTTGGGATGTATGGCCACTGGGAGGCATTCATGGACAGAGGACAGTTCTCTCGGGATGGACTTCATCTGAGTAGGGAAGGAAATAGACTTCTAGGATGGAGGCTGGCACAACTGATTAAGAGAGCTTTAAACTAGGAATTTGGGGGAGATGGTTGGGACATGTCCAGGTAATCTTCACACCGGGTTTTAGCATTGAGAGGGAAGAAAATGAAGTAAGAAAGGATACAGCCATGGGTAGGAGAATGTATATAAGGAGGAAGGGCAGTGTGGATACCAGTCTAATAGGTTATACTGGCTGTAGAATGACCGTGCCTAATAGGGTACAGAATGTGAGCGACGCCAAACAGCAAAAATTAAGATGTTTGTACACCAATGCGAGGAGCCTAGGTAACAAAATGGAGGAACTAGAGCTACTGGTGCAGGAAGCGAAACCAGCTATTATAGGGATAACAGAAACATGGTGGAATAGTAATCATGACTGGACTACAGGTATTGAAGGGTATGTGCTGTTTAGGAAAGACCAAAATAAAGGTAAAGGTGGTGGAGTAGCATTGTATATCAATGATGAGGTAGAATGTAAAGAAATAAGAAGCGATGGAATGGATAAGACAGAGTCCATCTGGGCAAAAATTACATTGGGGAAGAAAACTATTAGAGCCTCCCCTGGGATAGTGCTTGGGGTGTGCTGTAGACCGCTGGGATCTAATTTGGATATGGATAGAGCCCTCTTTAATGTTTTTAATGAAGTAAATACTAATGGAAACTGCGTGATCATGGGAGACTTTAACTTCCCAGATATAGACTGGAGAACAAGTGCTCGTAATAATAATAGGGCTCAGATTTTCCTAGATGCGATAGCTGATGGATTCCTTCATCAAGTAGTTGCTGAACCGACTAGAGGGGATGCCATTTTAGATTTGGCTTTGGTGAGTAGTGAGGACCTCATAGAAGAAATGGTTGTAGGGGATAATTTTGGTTCAAGTGATCATGAGCTAATTCAGTTCAAACTGAATGGAAGGATTAACAAAAATAAATCTGCAACTACGGTTTTTGATTTCAAAAGGGCTGACTTTCAAAAATTAAGGAAATTAGTTAGGGAAGTGGATTGGACTGAAGAACTTATGGATCTAAAGGCAGAGGAGGCCTGGGATTACTTTAAATCAAAGCTGCAGAAGCTATCGGAAGCCTGCATCCCAAGAAGGAGGGAAAAATTCATAGGCAGGAGTTGTAGCAAGCTGGATGAGCAAGCATCTCAGAGAGGTGATTAAGAAAAAGCAGAAAGCATACAGGAAGTGGAAGATGGGAGGGATCAGCAAGGAAAGCTACCTTATTGAGGTTAGAACATGTAGGGATAAATTGAGACAGGCTAAAAGTCAAGTAGAGTTGGACCTTGCAAAGGGACTTAAAACCAATAGTAAAAGGTTCTATAGCCATATAAATAAGAAGAAAACAAAGAAAGAAAGAAGAAGTGGGACCGCTAAACTCTGAGGATGGAGTGGAGGTCAAGGATAATCTAGGCATGGCCCAATATCTAAACAAATACTTTGCCTCAGTCTTTAATAAGGCTAAAGAGGATCTTAGGGATAATGGTAGCATGACCAATGGGAATGAGGATATGGAAGTAGATATTACCATAGCTGAGGTAGAAGCGAAACTCGAACAGCTTAATGGGACTAAATCGGGGGGCCCAGATAATCTTCATCCAAGAATATTAAAGGAATTGGCACATGAAATTGCAAGCCCATTAGCAAGAATTTTTAATGAATCTGTAAACTCAGAGGTTGTACCGTATGATTGGGGAATTGCTAACATAGTTCCTATTTTTAAGAAAGGGGGAAAAAAGTGATCCGGGTAACTACAGGCCTGTTAGTTTGACATCTGTAGTATGCAAGGTCTTGGAAAAAAATTTGAAGGAGAAAGTAGTTAAGGACATTGAAGTCAATGGTAAATGGGACAAAATACAACATGGTTTTACAAAAGGTAGATCCTGCCAAACCAACCTGATCTCCTTCTTTGAGAAAGTAACAGATTTTTTAGACAAAGAAAACGCAGTGGATCTAATTTACCTAGATTTCAGTAAGGCGTTTGATACCGTGCCACATGGGGAATTATTAGTTAAATTGGAAAAGATGGGGATCAATATGAAAAGTGAAAGGTGGATAAGGAATTGGTTAACAGGGAGACTACAGTGTGTCCTACTGAAAGGTGAACTGTCAGGCTGGAGGGAGGTTACCAGTGGAGTTCCTCAGGGACCACTTTTGGGACCAATCTTATTTAATCTTTTTATTACTGACCTCGGCACAAAAAGTGGGAGTGTGCTAATAAAGTTTGCGGATGATACAAAACTGAGAGGTATTGCCAATTTAGAGAAGGACCGGGAAATCATATAGGAAGATTTGGATGACCTCGTAAACTGGAGTAATAGTAGTAGGATGAAATTTAATAGTGAGAAGTGTAAGGTTATGCATTTAGGGATTAATAACAAGAATTTTAGTTATAAGCTGGGGACGCATCAATTAGAAGTAACGGAGGAGGAGAAGGACCTCGGAGTATTGGTTGATCATAGGATGACTATGAGCCGGCAATGTGATATGGCTGTGAAAAAAGCTAATGCGGTCTTGGGATGCATCAGGCGAGGTATTTCCAGTTGAGATAAGGAGGTTTTAGTACCGTTATACAAGGCACTGGTGAGACCTCACCTGGAATACTGTGTGCAGTTCTGGTCTCCCATGTTTAAGAAGGATGAATTCAAACTGGAACAGGTACAGAGAAGGGCTACTAGGATGATCCGCGGAATGGAAAACCTGTCTTATGAAAGGAGACTCAAGGAGCTTGGCTTGTTTAGCCTAACTAAAAGAAGGTTGAGGGGAGATATGATTGCTCTCTATAAATATATCAGAGGGATAAATACCGGAGAGGGAGAGGAATTATTTAAGCTCAGTACCAATGTGGACACAAGAACAAATGGATATAAACTGGTCATTGGGAAGTTTAGACTTGAAATTAGACGAAGGTTTCTAACCATCAGAGGAGTGAAGTTTTGGAATAGCTTTCCAAGGGAAGCAGTGGGGGCAAAAGACCTATCTGGCTTTAGGATTAAATTTGATCAGTTTATGGAGGAGATGGTATGATGGGATAACATGATTTTGGTAATTAATTGATCGTTAAATATTCATGGTATATAGGCCCAATGGCCTGTGATGGGATGTTAGATGGGGTGGGATCTGAGTTACTACAGAAATTCTTTCCTGGGTATCTGGCTGGTGAATCTTGCCCATATGCTCAGGGTTCAGCTGATTGCCATATATGGGGTCGGGAAGGAATTTTCCTTCAGGGCAGATTGGAAGAGGCCCTGGGGGGTTTTTGCCTTCCTCTGTAGCATGGGGACTGGTCACTTGCTGGAGGATTCTCTGCTCCTTGAAGTCTTTAAACCGATTTGAGGACTACAATAGCTCAGACATAGGTGAGGTTTTTCGCAGGAGTGGGTGGGTGAGATTCTGTGGCCTGCGTTGTGCAGGAGGTCAGACTAGATGATCATAATGGTCCCTTCTGACCTTAGTATCTATGAATCTATGATTTCCATTTATTCTAAGGCCCCTCCATGTTGCCAGAGTGGTGTAAGGGGGTCTTGTGTAACTGAGAATTCAGGCCAGTATGGGCATGCAAATCCCATTTGCCCAACCTTGTGGAAGCTACGCAATTCCTTTATAAAAGAGATTGTATTTCAAACATCAGCATCTGGCGTTATGCTGTAGCTTTAGATTTTTAGTTATTTAGATTTTTGAAGTGGTCTGATAATGGAGTTTACTAGCATTGGAGAGTCTTTCTGCTCTTTCCATACTGTATTTGAGTCTGATTTTCAAAAATGCTGAGTACTCAGAGTTCAAACTGGAAGATACTAAGCACATCTGAAAAGCAGACCCAGATTTGTGCAGCAGTTAAGTGTGTCAGCGTTGGGCTTACTTTTCCTGTACTGTATCACACTAATAAAGCAACAGACATTTGACTGATGATGATCACTTCTTAGACTGTGAAAAGCTAACAGTTGACCTTTCCTTAGCAAACTGTTTACCTCTTAAATGTACACAGTAAACCAGATTTTGCTCTACTTTCATTATGCTTACTGAGTATGCACATGACATAATTTAAACAAGCTTATCTTACTCAGGGGAAAAACATTCCTACTACAGTTTAGGTAAAACAAGCAATTATTCTGTTACTAAGTGTAATTACTGCCTAATGATTTGCTTTGATTAATAGGACAATCAACATCTGCTCCTACTAATAGGGATTAGTAAGTCCAAGCTTTTTCTTACATAGGAAGGGATGCTTTTTTCCACTATAAAGATTTATTTTACTCAGGCTCATCTCCAAGCAGAAAAAAAACCTTTGAGCTGTCTTCTCTAAGAAATGTAATAAAGAGAGGACACTATCTCTTTCAAACAATACTTCCTAGAAATCTTTACATGCTTCTCCATTCATAAATATGTATTTTTAGGAAGCAAAGCAAATACTTTAATTTTCATCTGTCATTAATTAAAACAGTTACCCGTAATGGTCAGGAGCAGGAACTATATCAGATCAAATGAAAATTACTGACAATTTTAAATTGTTTATCATTTTTAATGGAAGGGTTAGAAGAAAGAACTATACTGGAATCAACATTTGATATTACTTTACTACTAATCATTATTAGATACTTTTTCTACCTACTTAGGAAATGAAAGAATGGAATTTCTAGGGATATTTGACATTTTTCTAAAGCTACTTTTTAGTTTCTCTCTATTTTCTTCCTGTGCTACTCTGAAAAATAACAAAATACGAGTCTACAAGGCTAATCATTCTTCACTGCCACTCATCTTCTATTGATCCTAAAGACTCTCAGATGGAGGGTAGTTAGATTTGAGTGCTAATCCAATCGGATAACAGACATCCCCATATGGTTAGTCACCAGCTTTGCCATAAGCCAATCAATAATCACTTTGATGAAGAAAAATAAGATTTTTTTTTGTGTGTGGAATGTTAGTGGCCAATCACTAGGACTCTGACAGCGACAAAGTACTGGGCAATACCTAGATGTTATTTATTGGACTTTTCAATTTCTGCTGTGTCCACATGAATACTGTTCATACAACTCTTGTGAAAAGACTTCTGACTGCCTGGGAGTTTTTACAGATACTAGAACTGAGTTAGCTTGGGCCACACAGAGTCTAGCATCTTGCTTTTAAAGAAAGGGACTGAATACTTCATATAAGCATATTAAATATATATATGTTAAAACAGGAAAGTATCCCTTAGGAATCTGCATAACCATAAGTCATTGAACCCAGAAAGTTTGAGATTTATTTTTTAACCTCTGGAAGATGGATGCTGCAACAATGAAGAGTTAACGCATAGTAAAGTATTCATAAAGCTCACAGATTTTTCACTTGCAGATCTGACATCCAAATATACCATTTGAGCTGGGTCGAAACAGCAAAGAGAGTCCAGTAATACTCAAATTTTTAAATACATTTGCTCTAGACATGCTAATGTCCCTTTACATTTGCGTTCTGTAAGCAGTTGTGTGATTTCAGTTTTGTTGCCTTGAACTTTTACAGAAAGTGAACTTCAAAGTTGCATATGCAAGTCCTGTATTCACAGAAAACGCATTTCAGATTCTCCTGCATGAGAATTCATGCTGGAAATGTTTATATATTCATCCAGTGAAAGGAACAGGAACAGAGATTGTCTCACCAATCACAGCTAACCAACTCCTCTCCAGGAGCCAAGACTGAATACCTACAGAGAACTGTCCAGAATTAGGCCATACATTAACAAAAGTAAAAAATAAAAATAAAATTAGTGTGGTAAATAATTTCAAATACTTACTAAATTCAAGGAACTCGAGCTGCTTGTCCACATTCAGGCAGCAGAAAAAGAGGCTGAATTAACTGGTTGGATGCATTACCTGTTGCAAATTGTTTGCTCAGCTTTTCGTGCCATTGTTCCTTGTAGGTCCACATGTGTGTTAGACAGGCTGTCCTCTTTCATAAATCTGTGTCAGTCACAGGCTTAGGATCTTCCAATTACTTCCATACCCTTTTCCTTTTAGAATGTGGTTTAAGCAGCGCAATTTCCCCTACTCCCAGTCACAAGGGTACAGTACTGGTGTTTTTTCTGCATTTGAGAGTTGGAGCTGCCAGGTTATGTGGTCTCTGTGCAGGCATTTTATTAATATGTTAGATTTTCAAAGCAGGACAGATGATTTAGCCACGTATCAAAGGCACATCTTAGTCTGCCACATGCTGATAGATATATAGCTAAAACCTCTGCACTGCTTTGAAAACCTTAACCTTTATTATTATTATTATTTATGTGTATTGTGGTAACGCCAAGGAGTCCCAGTCCTGGACCAGGACCCCATTGTGCTAGGGGCTGTACAAACTAAAAGAACAAAAAAGACTGCCCCTGCCCCAAAGAGCTCGTACATGTTTGCTAAGTTCCAAGTCTCATTCACACAAGAATGGCCACACTGGTTGCATTGCAATATAGTACTAAAAGAACATTCAGAATGAGTAACCTCACATCAGCATCTACATGTACTTTCCCCAAGCAAGTCTCCAAATAGAGGTTCTCAGTATTGGAGGTACACAGATCTCTGGACACATTTGCAAGGGATTTGTGAGTGTGTATTGTTTGCAACAAATGATTTGAACAGCTGTCAAGCTGCAATAATGTTTCAATAAAAAGAAAAGGAGTACTTGTGGCACCTTAGAGACTAACCAGTTTATTTGAGCATGAGCTTTCGTGAGCTACAGCTCACTTCATCGGATGCATAGCATATCGTGGAACCACGATATGCTATGCATCCGATGAAGTGAGCTGTAGCTCACGAAAGCTCATGCTCAAATAAACTGGTCACGATATGCTATGCATCCGATGAAGTGAGCTGTAGCTCACGAAAGCTCATGCTCAAATAAACTGGTTAGTCTCTAAGGTGCCACAAGTACTCCTTTTCTTTTTACGAATACAGACTAACACGGCTGTTACTCTGAAATGTTTCAATAGTGACTCAAAAGGGAAAAGTCCCACATGATCAAACCACACTGCTCCCTGAAGCATCTAGATGCTCCTGGTACTTCACCCATCCAACTAATGACCATGCCTAACCTTGCTTAGTTTACAAAATCTGATAGTATCTTAGCACCAGCTGGTTACAGGTTAGAAAACCAGATTCAGTCGTGGTAGCATGCATGAAACACAGCAGGTTCAGCTATTGGATGAGATCTGTTCTAATAAATGTTCTTCCGTATGCCCTACATTGCTGGTTTGCAGTGAGTTAAACTTGGTATTGTTCTACTTTATTTTCTTCTTAAACCCACTTTCTGGTCAGTCTTGACAGCAGTTTGAAGTGGTCTCTTTGTTAACAAATGGCACAGAGGAAGGTAATTCATAGAGAAATGTATTAAAAGCTGTGGAGCCCCCACATGACAATAGTTACTCTCCCATGCACCCTCTTCAACATAAAGGCACAGACAAGAGGTCCCACATATTTCCTTCTTCCCTTACACTCCATCTTTTACCACAGTTATTTCCTTTAACAGATTGGTGAGTGGCAATCACTATTTACATGTTTAATATTGAAAAGCATTTCTTAATTCATTGTTCTGAAAAGGACACCTCCATTCCCCTAGGTCAAGGGAACAAGTCTCTTTTTTCCCCTAGCTGACTTTCTCCCCAATTGTCTTTTTTTCTTCCTATGAAAAAGCTGATAGAGAGTGTCCTTCTATTGAAGGAGCTATTCAGAAAAGTTGACACTGCTAATCAAAATTCTCGCTATGTCATTAAACACCACACCAAGAATAGCAATATTCATATTCAGCATGAAGGCATAAGAACATGTACAGGTATTTAATTAAATAAATTCCACAACAATCACCGCTTACACCTTCATAAAAGAAATAATCTGCATGTGGAAAATTGGCTCGTAGGCAGATAATTTAGATGGAGTATAGAAAAACATACGGTTTCTAAACTGGAATTAATGAGATGAAAAGATAAGAATGGACCTATACATGAGGCAAGTATAGATCTCTGTATAGTAGTTCAACAGCAGAATACAGCCCTCCATTTTCCCATCCGCTGAATAGGTGGCCAAACTTACTGACCCTCCAAGCCACATACAACAATCTTCAGAAATTCAGGAGCCAGGCCACATCTGCCGGGGCTCGGGGCTTCAGCCCTGTGGGAGGTGCCTGACAGGGCTCGGGGCTTCAGCCCTGCTCCTGCTGAAGCCCCGAGCCCTGACAGGTGCGCCCTGCAGGGCTGAAGCCCCAAGACCTCCCTCACCACTGGGCAGAAGCCCCTACCTCACCACCCTGCTACAAGGCAGAGGTCCCAAGCTCCCCACCGCCCAGTCTAGTAGGTGGAGAATGGTGGGGGTGGGGTGGGGGTGAGGGGCTCCACAAGCTGCACTTTAATGGCAAAAGAGTTGCATGTGGCTCGCAAGACACAGTTTGGCCACTCTTGAATATGCCATCAGTCCGCCCATTCTCTTAATTAATACACGTCTACTAGAGCCCAGAAGCTTATTGCTTCTGGTAGTGACAAGGTTTGCCAATGGGAAAGACAAGTTCAAAAGATCCAGTTTAAGATTCACCTAATTAATTTTCCTCCCACATCTGAGATGCGAGAGTACATACAGTAGGCAGTCTAGGCTAAGGGGGAATGGCCTACCTGACAGTCTTTCTGCTTCCCCCTTGTAATACTGGAAAAGGCCAAGATTTGCAGCAATCAGCTATATAAATGGGTTACACAAATTAACACATAGTATGGCATCCATTTCTGAGAAACAGGGACAGAGCTGCGAACACTCACTGAAGCAAGTGTAAAATATAGACATACCATGCCGAGACAGATGTGGAGCACTGCACTCCTATATATTTTACACACACACACACACACACACACACGAGTGCACACAACAGCATCTGGAACAGGGACCCAAGACATTTGTAACTACAAAATGAATGCTTAACAGAGCCCCTTGCAGCTTGAAAAGAAGCCCACCAACCCACCATTTGCAGATGATCCCTTGCATACCTAGGAATCTAAGGAAGCCCATATACCAGGGGCACCTCTCTTGATTGCAAAGAGCCAGGACTCAGCTATTGAAGTAAGGGAGATTATTTATAAAGGCTGCTGGACCTAGCTGGACCTTGTGGTTTTACCTGCTTGCTAGTTTTGGGCTGCTTACTACATTGTATCACCACCCCAGTCCAAGGTGCTGATGTTTGTCTAGAGAAAGCCATCAGCGCAGCAATAGCTAATTACATTTTCTTTCTGGCACATTATTTTTCAGGTTATTCTACCTACAAGTTCACCTGTTCCCTGCTTCGGTAGCTCTGTAGGCCCCACCCCCATCTGTGCTTCTTTGAGGATCTTCTTAGTAAGCCAGTTCCTGTGTTGTAAATTGATATGACCTCATTCTTACCAAATAAGAGGTTTTGGCTCATGGTCACGAGTCCAAAGCTGTTGTAGCAAGCGACCACGCTTTTGAGGGCTAGAAAGATATAAGCAGGCCAGAGATGGCTGAAATTGAGAAGGCTAAAACCAGGGCTGGATTAACCTTTTGTGGGCCCTGGTGCCCACCCCAAGGCCCTGCCTCCACGTTCCACCCCGAAGCCCTGCCCCTGCTTGGCCTCTTCCCCCCGAGGCCCCACCCTTCACTTGCATGGGGGGAGGGAGCGGAGAGGAGCGAGCAGCGAGTGGGGGAAGGGAGAGGAAAGAAGTGAGTGGTGGCCAGGGCCTCGGGGGAGAGAGGCCAAACAGGGGCAGGGGTGGAGGCATGGTCTGGGTGCTGGGAGCCCTTCTGAGTGTGGGCCCAGCGCCATGCCATCAGTGGCTCTAAAATGCTTCACAATCCATCACTTACTATGCTCCAAATGAAAGGGTTCTGTAGGATGCAGGGACATGCTGAATATATTTCATATCTTCAGAGGTAATTATTTCCCACCAAATCTACCTACCCCAAATGCTAAGTTCTCTCACTCTTTTCTTCTGCAGACTAAATAAACCCAGTTCCTGCAGCCTCTCCTCATAAGTCTTGTGCTCCAGCCCCATAATCATTTTTGTTGCCCTCCGCTGGACTCTCTCCAGTTTGTCCACATCCCTTCTGTAGTGGGGGGACCAAAACTGGACGCAATACTCCAGATGTGGCCTCGCCAGTGCCGAATAGAGGGACATAATCATTTCCCTCGATCTGCTGGCAGTGCTCCTACTCATGCAGCCCAAAATGCCATTAGCCTTCTTGGCAACAAGGACACACTGCTGACTCATATCCAGCTTCTCGTCCACTGTAATCCCCAGGTCCTTTTCTGCAGAAGTGCCGCTTAGTCAGTCAGTCCCCAGCTTGTAGCAGTGCATGGGATTCTTCCATCCTAAGTGCTGGACTCTGTGCAGTCTCATGGGTGACTCAGTGGAGTTCTGCAGAACCATGCCAAAAAGGACTGGTTCCTGGGGTCTGGTTATACAGTTAAACCTCCATGTGTACACGTTTTACAAATCATACAGTCTTACAGCCAAATTCCGTTTTTAGAGATATACAGGCACAACTCCCATTGATGTTCATGAGTGTAGCTGAGTGAGTTTGGACACAAGTGTGAAAATGAAGACGTCATTAGATGCACCAATTGCCATCCCGTCTGCGGTGTCAGTACTTTAAACAATAGGCTGTGTCATATGACAGCAGTAAAGAATCACGTAAGGATTCACTTTCTTCAGATGCTGAACGTGGAACCTGATTAGAATAAGGAAAACAATATCATCCTCAAAGGTAGATGCTCTCTGCTTCACTTAGAACCTCTATCAGCTCCTGCCTTGCCTGCCTTTCTCATACAAGGCTAAAGAAACAGTACACAAATCTTCACAGAGTGTAAGGGCAAAACACTTCTCTGTAGCCTACTTTGCATCTCTCAATCCTTATTTGCAAATACAGATTTTATTATATATTCTGCACTCACTCCACACAAGTGGAAAAGTTCATGTATGTATCGAGAGCAGAACTGAGATATCCTAGTGCAGGCGAGAAAGGTGAAATCTGTACTCACATATCATGCACTACATGCAGAGAGAGGGGGAGATTCATTCTGCTCACATGTATTCTGGTAGTAAGGGATGTATTCATTATATTTCCTAATTATTATATCTAATTCCTTTCTTAGGGACAGAAAATGTAGAGTTAATAAGATGTCAACAGACAAGGAGTATAAAGTAATTGCCCATTACACTATAAATGTGTGATAATCAGTGGCCGGAGGAAAAGAAGTCTAATTGCATGAAAACTCTTGATGGTTTCATTATGCTTCTACTAAGAAGAGGCCATTACCCTCAATCCAAATAAAGGACTGGAGTCTCTGTGCACTTATACTGGTGCAAATAAGAGGTTGTGCCACTGAGGTTACACTGGTGTAAAGCTGATATAAATGAGATCAGAATGAGGCACATAGATGTATTGGCCAGTACAGAATGCAAAATTTTATAACCAGTTTGGCTGTGAAAGAAAAATTAAACAAAAATGAAAGCTTAGCTAAATAAAAACTAGAGTTCTGAGCAGTGCTTGTAGGAAGTGGACAGGGAATTGTAGGCAAAGCAAATTAAGTGCCAGATTCTGCTCTCTATTACGCGGCTGTAAATCCAGAGTAATTCCACTGAATCCAATGTAGTTATGTATTGCAATGTAGTTATTCCTCTTCTCTGGCTTCCCTGATACGCTGCTCACCCCTTCCAGATTGTCCGAAACACAGCCGCTAACATCACGTTCTTTGCTTGCCAAAAGGCTCATCTCACCCTCCTCTTTGAATCCCGCACGGTCTCCCCCCTTCTCTGCTGCATCACACTCAAGCTTCTTGTCCTTGCCTTCAACACCCTGCATAATTCCACACCTCTCCACTGATCTGGTGTAGTCTCTATTCATGCTGCTCCTTCACCCACTCCACTAGGGGACGTCTCAGTGTCCCCTTTATCTGCTTTTCTCAATACTTCCCTGTGCTCCCTCTTGTGTCACTACTCACGCCCTTCCTGAGCTGCTCTGCAAAGTTATCACCCTCAACTATTCTTATTTTATTTTATTTCCTCTTCGTCCACAGGCCCTCAAAGAAACCAGCTGACACACACATCCACTTAGCAATTTTATCCTCTCAGCACACAAGAGCAAGAATTGTTGCTCCTTCCTGCTATGCATTAGTGTCATTGAGTATTTGCATAACCTCAGTGATGTGCCCCTGGTCTTTCCTTTCCTACATTTTTTTAACCCTCTTCATGTCGTCTCTAAAATTGGTTATAAACCCTTTGGGGCAGGGATTTTAATGTTTTAGGTGTGTGTGTCTTTCATCTTTATTTGGGAGGCACTTCACACAAGTTTGGGTGCCTTTATTTTAAATAGTAGCAGTAGCTAGTAACTGAAGATTAAATTTGGCCCTAAGATGGCATATGTTAGGGAGAGCTTCTACCACCACCTATTAGTAAGGTTCCCTAGTGCTTTATGATAAGACCCTGTCTTCAGCTGCTTATAATTCTGCCAAACTTTAAATCATTGGGCTGAAATTCTCTATTCTGGATTCTCTATTCAGGCTGAAGGTTTGGGGTTTTGGTTTTGGAAAATTTCAGCCAAAACAGTGCAGCCATTTCCAAGCACGAGGTTGAGGGAAAATGTCTTGTCCATGTTAAAAAATTCTCGAGAGCTTTGCATTTAGCAGCTCTAGCTCCTCCATGCTTTAGAGCTGGGGCTTGAATTTGCCAAGAGGCTGCTGGCCTTTGAGTAAGGGATGGGACTCTTGCTGTCCCCATGCGTATCCGCCCAAATGTGGCCAAGTCTTTGAAAAAATTGCCACTAAAATCTTCAAAGATTTTGTCCTCACTGTGCATGCTTGTACCTCTCACACCTTCGTGTCAGTCCTGAGTGTGTGACATCCCTACAGAGCATGTCCCAACCCACAGCTACAGGGCACAGAAGGACTTTCCCTGTAATGACTGTGCCTGCTCAACAAGATGTTAACACTATAAGAAATGTGACAGACATCAGAGGAAATGACTTAGCACATGGAATACAGACCAAGTGTCTGACTGGGCTCTCACATCAGTGTAAATCAGGAGTAAATCCGTTTGAATTCCGTAATCAAAACTTTCAAAGCTGGGCACCTAAAATTAGGCTCCTAAGTGTGGGGTTTTCAAAAGCATTTTGGCTTTTAATAGGCATTGGGTTCCTAAATCCTTCACAGGTTCTTGACCCCCCCAACCCCAATTACCCTCCTAAATTAAAAGAGGCCTGCTGCTCTCAATGATTTCAATTTTGAAAATCAGTTTTCAAACAGCTCAGCTGTTTTGAAAAAACGAGGCTTTTGTGCATGTGTGTTGAGGGAAGGAGGGGCTAAATCTGGATTTAGGACCCTAATTTTAGGCACCCAGGTTTGAAAATTTTGGCCAAGGGGGTCACACTGGGGTAAGTGAGATCAGATTCATGCCCAAACCATGGGGGAAAATAGCAAATCAGAAAGATTTTTCAAGCACAAGGTTACATCCATTTCTGCAAAAGCTGCAAAAGATTCTTATAAGGCAATGATTAATGATCAGTGCTGCTAGGTCTTTAGCAGATGCAAAGGGAATATTGATATAATCCTATTAGTACACTGCACTCATTATACCTACTTATGTCAATTAGCTGAACATTTTAGCAGAAAGGTGAATTTAAGAAATACAGTTTTAAAAAAGCCTGTGCAGATTTCCAGTGCAAAAATCAACTCTGAACTACCCTAAAACATCAAGGTCCATTAATGAACTTAATCTGACACTAATATTGTATAATTATATTAAGATGTCACAACTAATTTAATGACATAATTGCTCCCTGTTCCATAAACAACCACAAGTTTGGTTACATTTCACTACCAAATAGAAAAAAGTGACTTAGCTACTTTTAGTTTTTGATCATCATCATTTTATATTGTCTATTGATACCATTTTTCAACCTGGCTTTTTTATTGTTCTGAAATAAAGAATTTCAGATCATTCAGGGAGTAATTGAACGTTTACACTAACAAAAGTTAGAGACCATTTCTTAGTGCCCCTAAAAGAATTGTGTAAGCTTTGTCATTTTTCTTCAGGAAATGCAGTCTAGAAGCTGTTGGTAAACAGAACATGGAACCCAGTGACATACCATTTGATGTGTGAACCCTGGAAGATCAGTCAGATAACCTGGATGATGAAATGTGTACATTTTATTCTTCACTGGCTTATATCTTGAGTAGTCACTTACACGCATGCACACTGTGTGTAAAATGATACTATTCTGACCATTCACTTTGCAGGACTGCCTCTTACTCCGTGTCTGTACAATGGGATCCTGATCTCAGCTGGAGTATCTAAGTGCTACTGAAATAAATATTACATTAAAAAAAAAAACGATGTTAAAAGAAAATGCAGGTTGCACTGAAATGTTAGGAAATGCCAGAACATAGGCTGCCTGTGCAATCAGTCCCCTGTGTATTGGCAAAAAGCGTATTTTTCCCTAGACTCATTCTCAGAAATGGCCAAACCATTTTTGCTGAAACTTCCCGAAACAAAGCAGCCTGTGGCAGACCTCCAGCATGGAAAATTTCAGCCTTAATGGTTAAAGTTTGGCAGAGTTAAAAGCAACTCAAAACAAGGTCTTATATGGGAAATGTTGGGCAACCTTAACAAGAGGCAGCTTTACCAGCTCCTCATATAAAAATAATTTTGCCAGGTGGAATTGCCTGCCTGACATACAAGCACAGTTGCCAACTTTCACGTGGTAAATAAGCACCCCGACTTTCATTATAAGCCAAAAAGCAAGCTAATCCCATTTCAAAACAAGCCAATCCCTAAGAACCCCAACACCCTATATGACTAGATCCCCGCGGCTTTCAGTCTGGGACTGTGGTGGGCCCGCTGTGCATCCTTGACTGTCTCCCCCCTTGCCCCTGCTTGCTGGGAGCTGATCAAAAAAGAGAAGATACAAGCAACAAGCTACAAGCCAAAAACTAGCTAACAAGAAACTCACAAGCCAATGAAGCCAAAAACAAGCCCAATTTCTGCGTTTTTTCTGCAGGTTTGGCATGTCTGCATACAGGGTCCCAGAGATCCAAGTCCTGGAGTGGGAGTCATAGAGCAGAGGAAGTCAGTGGGGACAGGGTAGGGGCACAGTATGCTTTGAGTATAGGCCAAGAAGCAGATGAAAGAGATGGTCTCCTTACTCCAATCAATCCAAAGGATTCAACTTGACTTTGAGCATGGACAATGATTCACACTGTGAATAACTGACCAACAACTGAAACATTTGGTAGTGGCATAATTCCCATTGCAGTCTCCCTCAAAAAATAAAACAGCAAATTCCCTATGTGTGGCCATATTTGGGATCTGCGGTAGTCAACTACAATACATATTATTATTTCTTTGTATTATCGTAGTGCCCAGGAGCCCATTGTGCTAGGTGCAGAACAAGAAGATGGTCCCTGCCCCAAGGGGCTTACATTCTATGTATAAGACAAGCGACAACACATGGCTACAGACAGATTGGAAGTGAGCAAATACAAAATCAGATCTTAAATATGGCTGGTCCAGTTCCTCAAGATGAAACCCTGTTATGAGAACATGGTGCCCACAGTATGCAATGAAACACAAAGAAGTGAGTGTGTGTGTGTGTGAGTGTGAGAGAGAGAGAGAGAGCGGGGAGTGGTGGGTGGGGATGGTTTGATTTAATTGTATTTATTTCATGTTTACACAACTGAAATGTGCTGGGTGTTTTATAGGCTTCTTAAAATTCAGCATCCTGCCTCAAAGAACCTACAGTTTAAGGTTCCAGCCCAGTGTCAGGGTTTGCTACCACCCAAAAGCCTCTATTTCACTTGAATCCATTTTCAGGACAAAGCATTGTCTCCCTGGTGTCTCTGTGATGGCATTGTAGCAGGTGGGCTCAGGGGCTACAACAGGTTGACATGAGACTAGGGGGAAAGTTGTTGCACAATGAAATTTTTAAGAACGTCCTCGCCCCTATGTGGGTTTAATAAATACTTTATTGCTGTTATTTTCATGCTGCCATTTTTCACCAAAATATGTTTTTTTTACCTCCTATGCACTAGAGATTAAGAAAAAAATTCCTAATTTTTTCTGTTGCAAAATTTTCCCCTTACAGTTCCCATGCCATAAACCAAAATGATTTCTAAATACAGACCTGAATGCTGCTGGTTAATGGTGGGCCAAAATCATCTCTGAATCCATAATTTATTAATATGTGATATAAAGATAACTTAAGGAAGAATACAGAGCAGCCTCTACTTTAAGTGGATCTAGGGTAGTTCAGGACATTAAATAGATGTCATTCTCTGCAATTTATAATTCTAAGTCAAATTGGTTTGTTCAGTTAACTATGAAAAAACTACTTTAAGCACTAATGACTGGCTAAGCAATTCTGAACTGGTCAGTCACAAGCATGTGAGACTGTGGCAGGAGAGGAGTTGGACAATTTTTGTTTCATTAATAATACATCTTTCTTATTTGCAAGCTCTACCCTTAGTGCATTAAATTTATGTCACACCTTAAGAACGAGAGTCCCAACTTTAATGCATTCATATTTAATTGTGTGTACATATTGATGTTCTGAAAATAAAAGGAACATTAAGTACAGGAGGGCAAGAGTACCAGACTACTTTACAAGCAGTACCTTATACAGAACAAATCTGACAAAAATCTACAGGAGAATCTATTCCAGATTCTGCACTGTTCATGTGTATTTAGTGTTTGCAAAGCGGGGGAAACTACTGTTGTCTACATGGCAAGTTACTGAGTGGCAAGCCAGAGAATGAATCTACATGGCACCAACTTGCCCTCCAGTAACATCCCATGTGGGTATTGCTACCGCACCGTGTAAGTCCTGAACTCTGGGACTTCCGTGTGCTCTAGCAGGGTCCATTGTAACTGCTAATGGTTCCAAGATTGCTTCAGCTAGTTCCTTAAGTATCCTAGGATGAATTTCATCAGGCCCTGCTGATATGATTACATCTAACTTATTTAAATATTTTTTAACTTGTTGTCTCTGTATTTTGGCTTGCATTCCTTCCCCTTTGTTGTTAATATTAATTTTGTTGCGTATCTGGTGACCATTAACGCTTTTAGTGAAGACTGAAGCAAAATAGGCTTTAAATACCTCACCTTTCTTGTTATTAGCTATCCTTCCCTGCTAAGTAGAGCACCTACACTTGCCTTCATATTTCTTGCTCCTAATGTATTTAAAGAACATCTTCTTATTGCCTTTTATGTCCTATGCTAGTTGTATCTCATTTTGTGCCTTAGACTTTCTGATTTTGTTCCTACACGTATGTGCAATTCTTTTGTACTCCTCCTTAGCAATTTGTCCACGGTTCCACTTTTTTAGGATTTCTTTTTGATTTTCAGATCACTAAAGAGCTCCTGATTGAGACAGTTTGGTTTCTTACTATTCTTCCTATCTTTTCTTCACACTGGGATTTGCAGTTGGGTCTTTAATAGTCTCCTTGAGAAACTGACTTCTCCTGTACCCTTTTATCCCTTAGATTTTTTTCCCCATTGAACCTTACCTACCAATTCTGAGTTGTTAAAGTCTGTTTTTTAAAGTCCATTGTCCTTATTCTGCTTATTCTGCCGCTTTCACTGCTTTCTTTCCTTAGAATAATTAAATCTATCATTTGATGATCACTTTCATCCAAATTGCCTTCCACCTTCAGATTCACAACCAATTCCTCCCTTTTGGTCAGAATCAAGTCTAAAATGACTGTCCTCCTGCTTACATCCTCCACTCTCCGAAACAAAAAGTTTTCCCCAGTATGTTCCAAGAACTTATTAGAAATGTTGTGGTTTTCTGTATCACTTTTCCAATTCATTTCTGGATAGTTAAAGTTCCCCATTGCTACTAGGTCTTGTGTTTTGGATATTTCTGTTATTTGTTCTAGAAATGCCTCATCCACCTCCTCCTCCTCATGTGGTGGTCTATAGTAGACTCATATTATCACCTCACCCCTATCTTTACCCAGAGACTTTCATCCAATCTGCCTCTTGCCTCCTTCTGCACCTCAGAACAAGTGTATATATTGTGGATGTATAATGCAACACCTTCTTCCTTTTTACTATGCCTGTTCTTCCTGAACAAGCTGTACCCCTCTACACCAGTCTTCCAGTCATGAGATTTATCCCACCAAGTCTCTGTGATGCTAATTAAGTCATAATTTAGCATATGTACAAATATTTCCATTTCTTCTTGTTTATTCCCCATACTACTTGCATTTGTCTACAGACATCTAAGATAATGAGCAGATTTCCCCACTGATTTCCCTGTTGTTAGTCCATGGGTGCTTTGCACATCTTGGCCAACCAAGTTTTTACCCCTCAAATTACACTGCTTGCAAAACACTAGTTTGGCATGCCCATCTCAGCATACTGCTGCCCGCTGCTGGCCTTCCATACTACTGCCCACTTCGCATACCTTAATACTTCCAGACAGATTTTGTGAGCTTTCTTCATTACGTACCTGTGTTGGGAAGCTCAGCATTGCACCCATTACTGCCAAAAATGCTGCTATGAATTTTAGTCCCTCCGCTGCACATGCTGGAGGACACTGGTACAGACAAGGAGCTTGAGATGTTGAGGACTGTAGATGCAATAAGAGAGCACTCTTTACACTATACTTTTCCAAGTGGCTGTCCCTGTTCTCATGGACGCTGGCATATGGAGGTATAATTTACAGCTCCTTACACCACAGAGGCCCTCGCACTGGAGGCAGGAATTCACCAGCAGGAAGGGAAACCAGTGGTCCCACCACCTTTTCTCTGTTGGGGTTCTCTGGGAGACAAAGGGTTAATTCTTGCCAGGCGCTCCCTACGAATTGCCCCACTGAAACTGGAGAGAAGAACTGAATTAGCAAATCCCCATGCCATACTGACCATGACCTCTATCTGCCATGCTGACCACAGAGTGGGACGTCGATGATTTCCACTGGCAACCTTGCCAGCCCTGCCTCAGGGCTTTCATCTACCCATGTTGAATCCAGGCCAATAGCCAGAATTGTAGTAATTTGGTAATATGAAGGAGAGCTTTGCATTGTAAGTCCTCTGTTGGAAACATCTGCATTTTGTCCTTTTCTTTGAATTCTTTGGGTCAAATCAGTGCTTAATTCATCATGAAAGAGGGGCCGGGGTTCAAGAAATTAGGTGCCGGGGCTCAAGCAATTTTTTTGCATTCATCACTGATGCAGCAAGCCCAGAGGTGCCGGGGCTATGAACTGCCAAGCCTAGAGGTGCTGAGGCTCAGCCTTGGCAAGCCCTGGCACAAATTAAGCACTGGGTAATTGGAATGACATCCCTTTACACCAGGGAATTTGGCCCTTTGTCTTTTTTTTTTCCTTTTTTAGTTTTAAGTTACCCTCTACTTTTCATATAAAGTATGACACCTACACACACACACTCATACACATGAGATTCAGGCCTTGGTACAAGCATAAACAATAAATAAGAGCATCATGGTTATTTTAATCCATCCAAACCAGGGAACTCAATTTCCCAATAACATACATACAAATGTCTCAATAAAATTAGGGTACTGCATCTCTTTCCTCAAAGACCAAACCTGAAAGAAGGACAAAGTGTATTTTCGTGTTATTTAATAAAGAGGAAAAATGCTTCAATAATAATCGGTATGTCTGATAAATACACTGTATTTTGCATCAATGGCTAAACACAAACTGGAATAAGATAAAAGACATTTTTCTCTGGGTGACTGAAGAACATAAGCCAGTAATGCAATTCTTAAACACAAATCCATACGCAAAACACCATGGAGTCACAGAATTATAAATCTAAAATGGTTCATCTGAGCATGAAAAAGTATTTTCTCAGATATAATCACGGCAAGAACCATTGTTCAGTTTACAGCTACCACTGGGAATCTAGATCAGATTCAGTCCTTGACTTGCAGTCATTTAAGAGAGACAGACTGTTACGAAGGAAATCTGTTTTGCAAAGTATATTAGTGGAAGCACTTGGAAAGTCACCAACCCCAAATGGTTAAAAGCAATTGCATTTTAATTAAGTTGCACCAGAACAAACAGGCCATGGAAATAATGGCAAATGGACAAATGTTTCATTGAGCATTATGATTAACAAAGAACATATCTTCTGAAACATCCCTTAAGAGCCATATAATGGCAGAGCAGACATGAGACATTGCGCTGCATAATATTTCAACTCATCTAAGCCAAGCCAAGCACAAACATTAAATAGTTCTCTCTCAGTTTAAGATTAAATAATGGTAATTTGGCCATCTGAAGCACAGTAAAAGGGAAACAAATGGATACATGGTATTAACAGAGTTAATTATAGATGCAGATTAAAAGGCAAGACTGAGTAGTGGAAGAAAAGGAAAGAGTAACCTCCGGCACAGAGATACTGACATGCAGCAGTTGTCAGTCACCTAGCAACAAGTTTCCTATCCCTGCTGTGCTCTTTAATTCAGCAAATCTGCTCAGGATGTTGGGCTGTTCTCCTGACAAAACGCATTATGTAGTAGACTGAAGGATACAAAAATCCACTGTACACAACACTCTGCTCCCTATTGACCACTGATCCTTTCTCTCAACCCACAAAAGAGGCTTGCATAATGCTCTGAAAAGAGGAAAGTCTCAGCAGAGAAAACATTTGCTTGTAATTGAGATTGACTACATAATGGTAATGATGTTCTTTTTTAAATTCGGCTTGTTGAGGCCACACTGTTTGTCTCCTGGCACTCAAAACACATCCCTGCTGGGAAAAGGGGCAAACATTGTAAAAACTCAACCCAGTGGGGCTTTTTCTTTTCATTGAAAACACAAACACATACACACACTTTGTAACTAAATGGGCAAGTCTGTTTCCTAAGAACTTAAACAAGGGGAGGGGGAAAAAAGGCAGCAGCAAAAAGGAAAATTACGCTAGTTTCTGCAAAAAATTGGTTGGCCGGCTTAAGGACAAAACCATAATGCAGGCAACATAGTTTGTAGTTGGTTTGGATAACTAATGAGCACTTGTGGCGGAGAAAGTGTCTTGTTTTATTCCTATGTATCCTCAGCCACACTGCTACAAGGTATAGGCAATACCCCATGACTCCCCTGGGTACATCTATATTAGAGTTAGTTTTGGGCTTTGGAGTACTGGCTATGTGAATGGGGGGAATAAACTGGGAGCTGGTTTTCAAAGACCTTAGTCTTGATCTAGTGATCTACAGTCAGTGGCAGAGGTCTGGTTGGTCTCTCCTCTAGAGGAAACTTATAGAGATGTTGCTATTGCCCCCATGAGAGTTACAATGGTTACTGAAACAGCACTCCAGGAAGGGAACAGACTGGACACAATCAATGGGACTGCAAGAAGATTGTTTTATTATTACATTTTAGAAAATGGTAGATATTACACTGTTGATTTCAGGAGCGAGTTGAGGGTGGAGGGAAACGTGGGAGGTCACGAAGCAAGATTATGGTCCCATCTGGCTCTCCTTGATGCCTATAGAAAAAACTCACTGGAAGGGAATAAGCCCTCACAGGAACTAAGGGCTTGAGCCAAAGCTCATTATTTAGACTGTAAGTTATATGGGGCAGGGACTGTCATTGTTCTGTGTTTGTACAGCACTTTGCACAATGGGATTCTGGTCTATGACTAGGGGTTCCAAGGTACTGTGGTGATACTAGGAATGATAAATAGTAATGCAGTCTTCCCATTGACTTCAGTTGTCTTTGGATGAGGTCCTAAGAGTCAAACTCATGTCTCGTGTAACACCATCTAAATCAGGGGAGTTGCCACGGCAGAGATGAATTTGTCCCAGTCGGTAGAATTTGACTAATCAACAATGATGAGATAGGGGCACAATATCTGCAAGTATTTGAGCACTGAGGACAAAGATTATTTAGGTTGGTGCCAGGGCATGGTATAGCTAGGTATAATGGGATGAAGTTAAAGGAAAGTTTAGGTAGAACACTTGAGAAAAGTTTTTTATGCAAAGTTCTCTGGGATTGTGAAATAGCCATCCAAGCAGAACGATAGAAGCCCCATCACTTGGAATGTATAAATCAACCCTTATCTATGATGAGTAGTATCACACTGCATGAGTAGCCACTGATATCCAGTGGGACTGGGAAGCATGGGGATCAGAATCCAACTCTGTTTTGATAGTATATTCTTTATACACAAAAAGATGGGCCTGTGTACACAAAGGAAGTGTATGCTTATGATTTCTCTCCAAAACAGCTACAAGAGAGAAAAATATCTCATTGCTCCACAAAAGAGCTACCATTCAGATTACAGAATAACTAATCCTTAGTATTTATGCAGCAGAATCATATAAGAGATTTATGTGCAAATGGATGATTGGCAGCAAACTTCTAAATGACAATAATCAGAGCCAAATAAGTACCCATACAGATCAGATATTGCCACGTGGGCCTCCATCCTACAAACACCTCTATCTACATGTCTAGATAGCTTAGCTTCTTCATCACTGTTATGTCTGATCACTCCCCAATCTTTAATAATACCTACCCCCATGAGGGAGGCAAGGCCTCTTATTCCCCTTTGACAGATGGGAAACTGAGGTACCAACAGGCAACGTGATTTATCTGTGGTCACACAGGGACTCAAACCAAGGTCTCTGAAGTCCTAGGTGAGGTGAGATAAGGACCCTAGCTACTAGACTATACTTTCACTCTAACTTTAGTCTTGTAAGCAATCCCATTATACTGAGTTTTCAGAGTAGCAGCCGTGTTAGTCTGTATTCGCAAAAAGAAAAGGAGTACTTGTGGCACCTTAGAGACTAACAAATTTATTTGAGCATAAGCTTTCGTGAGCTACAGCTCACTTCATCGGATGCATTCTCAGTGAGACCACTCATTCATTTTCACAATATCATTGACAAAGCAAATGATACACACATCCAGGCAGTCCATCTCCATGGGCCCACAGGTTTTTGTGGGACTCGTGTAAATAGGTTTTACACTAGTAAAACACTCTTCACTCAAATTGTGGTTCATGTTCTGATTTTGTCTTCTGAGCTCTGTCTGGTAGTATTTGACGCAGAGAGAGTTGACGCAGGCTCTCACCAAGAATGATTTGTTGTAATAAGGTTCTTTTTCTCTGCTTCATTAATAATTATGGAGTATGGATAATTTCTAGTTTATTCTCTTGCCTAGAGAGCACACATTTATACTTTCTATTTCATCTTGACATTGTTTGTCTAGTTTTACTTTCATTTTGTGTATTGAGGATCAAGCTGGATGCTTTATTTCCCTAATTTTAATAAGTAATGTGCAAGTATTCTGACATGGATGATTTTTGTTGGATTTAATGCAAGTAGCATTAAGTCTGATATTTGGTATGACATGCGTCATTCAAAAATGAAGTTTCAAGGGTTGTGAAGGTCTGCTCTGAAGGGAGATTGGGAATTATACAAACATGCCATTTGCTTGCAATTATGAAAATGTAGTTTCCTTGATTTATCTAGAATTATGACAATCTAAAGCATTTCAAATGCTGTATCTTTAAAATAATTACTACTTCTTTTTTAAAAATTCAGATGATTTTCATCCTTATTTTAAAGAAAGCTAAAACAGGTTTTCAACCAGCAATATGCCTGTGAGAAGAATGTAAAGACAACTTCAGCCAATGAGTACAAATTTCCATGAGATCGCTACATAGCCTTATGAAAACATCAGGAGACTTTACATAGCATCACTAAAACGATAAAATGACTTGGCAATATGGATGCCTCAGAAAGATCCCAACAGCTTGAAACTATATAGGACTTAGGGCAGGCGGGAGAATGTGATGGATGAAATAGCACAAAAACACGAGGCCAGTAAAGCACTGGTAAAATAGATCTTAGTATTCTACAGGAATTATCCAAGTGTCCAAACCACTATAGTTTACTGAAGATTTTTTTAGTCATCATCACTGTAGAATGCTGTCAAATATGTTGTAAGGGAGATAAACAGTAGAGTTTATAATAGCCAGTATACAGGTTTTCTGTTGTAGCACTTGGATTTGAAAAAGGGACAGTTAAAATAGAATTACTCTAGTAAATAGAGAATTGTGGGATCAAGCTTAAAATACATAAATCAATTGGGATTTTCCTGTTGATATTTTAAACTTTTGCTCATGAAAGTTTTAATCAATTAAAATGTATTATCCACCCTCTTAACTTTCCCAGAGAGGATTACCTGACATTTACTATTCACCAATTTTGCTGAAAAGGTTAATAGTTCACAGGCTGAAGTTAGAAGTAAACAGAATTGGTAATTCCTAATGCCTTTGGTTGAAATACAAGGGCTTTCATTACGAGGGAATGTAATGAGTCTCTAGTACATTCTTAAGGCTTGTTTCATTTTGCTCTGTGAATAGGGAGAGTAAAATTATAGTCTATAGGTGTTTTCCATGGTTCTTTCATAAGCAGGCCTCCTGACACCAATTAAAGAGATTATGTCATCAACTGAAAAGAAAGCTATAACGTTGTATGGTAATGCTGTGATTACTAGAGACAGGGTCACTGGGCCCAATAGAACAGTGGATGACCTTGGTGAAATTAACTTCAGAGCTCAATTCCTAATTAACTGTTTTCAGTGAAAGAATGTGCGATTTCAGACTAGTGGTCAAAATAGTCACTTTTTTCTGTACAAGGAGTTTGCCATCAGAAGTTAGTCTCCAATAGTCTCGAAGTTGAGAATAAGGTTGAGGTCTCATGAACATTGTGCCTTTAGCTTTATAAAGTCAACTATTGTTTCTCAAGATTTTACTTTATATTGGCTCCAATCCAGTATTTACTTGCTTGAATAATATTCACTCACAGTGTAAGGATTACTGGCATGAGTAAGAGACGCAGTATTGAGCCCAGCTGCAGGAAGGCTAAAACTGCAAAACAAAAATCCTACCGTTGTTACTGCTAAGTGTTGTCCCATACGAATGTTTAAGTAGCTTCATGAAATACTTTCCAACTGAATTGCAACCTGCAGGAAAGTTCGATCATGTTATTCATTGAGCATTTTTTTTTAAACAGAGTCTGAAATGGAAAAGGGCAAACATTTTTAACTAGTGCTACTGCATCATCATCCTTATGTAAAGACGAAGAGCAGGTGCTCAGCTGGTGGAAGTTGTCATAGCTCCATTGATTTCATCTGCCACACATCACATGCTTGTGTTTTGTTGCAGAAATTGTTCTCAGATACAAATGCAAGTTACACTAGAGTTTAGGTAGCAATAGCTGAAACTCACCATTAATGTAATATACATTTCCTAGCATCGGTGATTGTTTGTAACTCAGTTACATTTACACACACACACACATACACACACTCACACACATACATATGCTGGAGAAAAAAAATCCATGATTTAAAAAATGTTTTAAAGCCAACATTGATCAACCGGTAATCCTTTTGTAATTTCTCTAGAGCAGAGGAAACTATTACTACTCTCTGCTCATGCAGGTAGTTCTATTGAGATCAGCAGTCCAGCTCCTGAGGCCCTTACTTATTCATTACTTTGGCAAACTACTTTCTAAGTCACTGTAAGGTCAAAGGGGTTTATCTGAGCATGGACTAAGTAAAAACTGTAGGCAGGCCTCAATTTTGGCCCCAATCCATCTACACATATGAGTTAACACTAGCAGCATGGGGATGAGTTTGCAGAATCACATTTTGCTTTTAGGGGTTATTGAAAATCTTTGGGGAAATAATTACATTCAGGTATAATAATCTTTAAAGGTAATGGGCCTAAAGGTTAAAATATATACCCAACTTTAAGACCCATATACATAGCTAGGGTGGGGTAAAGAAATAGAAGAAAGGGGAAGTCGATAGTAATGAATATAAATCAGAAACTAGGAAATGCAGGAAATTTAGTAAGAGAAGCAAAGCAAAACAATGAAAAAGCGATGACCACTGCAATTAAGCATAATAAGGAGTTGGGATTTTTAAAAAAAGTATTTTAGGAATAAAAGAACCTTAACAATAATAGTGGTCCATTACTAGGCGGAAGTGGTAGAATTATCAGTAATGCAGAAAAGGCAGAAGCGTTCAACAAATATTTCTATTTTATATATGAGAAAAATCAGATGTGGTCATATCACATGACAACACTCTTTCCATTCCACTGGTATCTGAGAAGGATGTTAAACTAGTAGCTACTAAAGTTAGACATTAAGTCAGCAGGGCCAGATAATTTGCATCCATGAGTTTTCAAATTGCTGGGTGGGGAACTTGTGGGACTCAATGTTGATTTTCAATAAATCTTGGAACACTGGGGAAGCTCCAGGAGACTGGAAGACAGCTAATGTTGCGCCAATATTTAAACAGGGTAAACGAGATGACCTGTCAGTCTGATATTCATCGAGGGCAAGATAATAGAGAAACTGATATGGGAGTCTTAATAAAGAATTAAAGGAGAGTAATATAATTAATGCCAATCAGCATGGGTTTATGGAAAATAGATCTTGTCAAACTAACTTGATCTATTTTTTGATGAGCTTGCAAGTTTAGTTGATAAACATAATAGGGTTGCTGTAATATATAGACTTCTGTAAGGCATGTGACTTGGTATGGCACAACATTTTGATTGCAAATCTAGAACAATATAAAATTGACATGGTACATGTTAAATGGATTAAAAACTGGTGAAGTGATAGGTCTCAAAATGTAATTGTAAATGGGGAATGATCATAGCATAGGTGTATTTCTAGTGGGGTTCCGCAGGGATCGGTACTTGGCCCTACACAATTTAACATTTTTATTAATGGCCTAGAAGAAAACATAAAATCACCACTGCTAAAGTTGGCAGATGACACAAAAATTGGGGGAGTGGTGAGGACAGGTCACTGATACAGAGAGATTTGGATCACTTGCTAAGCTTGGCACAAGCAAACAAGGTGTTTTAATATGGCTAAATGTATACATCTAGGATGAAAGAATGTACCCATACTTACGATGGGGACTCTAACCTGGGAATCAGTGATTGAAAAAGATGTGGGGGTCATGGTGGATAATCAGCTGAACGTGAACTCCCTTTGTGACATTGTGACCAAAAGGGCTAACGTGATCCTTGGATGCATAAACAGGGGAATCTTGAGTAGGAGTAGAGAGGTTATTTTACCTCTGTATTTGGCACTGGTGCAACTGCTGCTGGAATCATGTGTCCAGTTCTGATGTCCACTCTTCAAGAAGGATGCTGGTAAATTGGAGAAGGTTCAGAGAAGAGCCATGAGAATGATTAAGAGATTAGAAAACATGGCTCAGTGATTGAGGTCAAGTCTATCTATTAAGCTTACCAGAGAGAAGGTTACGGGGTGACTTGATTACAGTCTATAAATACCTACATGGGGAACAAATATTCAATAAGGGGCTCTTCAACCTAGCAGAGAAAGGCATAACAATCCAATGGCTGGAAGCTGAAGCTAGACACATTCGGACTGGAAATAAGGTGTACCCTTTTTAACAGTGATTGTAATTAACCAATAACTCAATTTATCAAGGGTTCTGGTTGATTCTCCTTCACTGGCAATTTTTACATCAAGATTGGATGTTTTTCTTAAAGATCTGCTCTAGGAATTATTTTGGGGAGGTTCCATGGCCTATGTTATACAGGAGGTGAGACAAGATGATCACAATGGTCCCTTTCTGGCCATGGAATCTATGAATAAAGGGGCCTCAGTTTAAATGAAAATCAGGCCCTGTGCATGGAACAAAGCATGAGCACAGTCCTGAAAACTCTAGCGGCATTTACTTCAGCTGGACTATTTGCATGAGAAAGGAGCACCCAACAGAACAAGCATATACAGCGTCAGGCCTAACATTTCCTAAATTGGACTTTAATGCTTGGTGGTGATAGTAGTGCAGGTATCGCACCACTCATTTCTAGTGAAGATAGTCAAGCGACATGGCAAAGCCATCTAGAGGTAAGACTCACCATTGGATTGCACGTCGTGTAGTCACTAGTCAGACCTGTTTGTGCAAAGTCAGTGTTTACTACTGCCACACCAGAATGGTAGCCTTTTACAGCCATTGTGCTTAGGTGAGAGTGACCACACTAGATGCAAGAAGGGTGGAGAATTGAGCCCTATCTTTTATATTTGTATTTATTTGTCTTGTGTGTGTGTGTGTGTCTTTCTCTCTCTGTGTAAATCTACATATTGCTGTCTTGGCTGTGAGAGATACTGTATGGTAACTACTTATTTGTGTTTCAGCAACACCTAGAGGCCACGACTGAGACTGGGGTCAAAGATGTTTAAAAATGCTCAAAATCAAAATGAAACACTTTGTTTTGGGTCAAACAAATGTTTCATTCAACTCAAGATGATTTTTTTTCTTTAACATCTACATTGTCCAAAAATTTCAGTAAAGAAATAAACCAGTTTTCTCTTTGGTCCAACCTAAAACAATTTTTTTTTTACTGTTTGAAGTTGCCAGTGAACCAAAAAATCCATTATTTGCCCAGCTCTAGACTGGGGCATAGTCATGCCCTCTCCTGGCCACAGCTCAATGTATCCTGGTTGTGCGGGGGGAGGAACTCACTGCACCTTTTTAGCACAAGTATGGACAGATTTAACAAAGCCAGCCACAGCTGAGGTTATGTTCCCCTTTGCTAAACACACTTAACAGAAACAGGTCAACATTTTGTGGCTGACTTTCTCTTCAGCAACCAGTTCTGTGTTAGAGCCTCAAGCTCACACCTATCCTTCAGGTAAGACCTAAAATGGAACCCTTGACTTGTAGTCAACAAAGGATCATGAGGTGCTTCTCACAGGATTGGGATACTAAGGTACATCTAACACAACAATGAGTCTCAGAGCTACGGTTGCCAACTTTCTAATCACACAAAACCAAACACCCCTGCCCCTTCTCTGAGGCCCCGCCCATGCCCCACCCTGTCTCCAGGACCCTGCCCCCGCTCACTTCATTCCCCCCTCCCTCTGTCATTCACTATTCCCCACCCTCACTCACTTTCACCGGCTGAGGCAGGGGTTTGGGGCTCTGGGCTCTGGGCTGGGGATGCAGGCTCTGGGGTGGGGCCAGGGATGAGGGGTTTGGAGTGCAGGAGGGGGCTCCAGGCTGGGGTAGGATGTTGGAGTGCAGGGCGGTGAAGGCTCCATCTGGGGGTGTGGGTTCTTGGGTGGGGCCAAGGATCAGGGGTTTGGAGTGTGGGAGGGGACTCCGGGCTGGGGCAGGGAGTTGTGGGGGTGAGGGCCCCAGCTGGGGGTGGGACCGGGGATGAGGGGTTTGGAGTGCAGGACGGGACTCCGGGCTGGGCGAGAGGATTGGGGGGGCGGGGGGTGGGATCCCAGCGGTGCTTACCACGGCTCCGAGGAAGCAGCTGCCACATCGCTGTGGCCTCTAGGCAAATGGGCATCCAGGCGGCTCTGCTTGGTGTGCACTGCTTTTGTGCCCACAGGCACTGGCCCCCGCAGCTCCCATTGGTCACGGTTCCTGGCCAATGGGAGCTGCGGAGCTGGTACTCAGGGTGGGGGCAGCACGCAGAGCCTCCCAGTCCCTTGCTGCCCCAGTGCCTAGGGGCTGCAGGGACCTGGCGGCCGCTTCTGGGAGCAGCGCAGAGCCAGGGCAGGTAGGGAGCCTGCCTTAGCCCTGAGCACCCGCTGCGCCGCTGACCAGACTTTTAATGGTCAAAAACGGACTCCTGGCAACCCTACTCTGAGCCCAGGTCAATTGACTCAGACTCTCACTGTGGGGCTAAAAATAGCTGCATAGCCATTCAGAGTGGAGCTGGAGCCCATCCAGGCTCTTCGACTACAGGGCTAAGACCTTCAGCCCCATAGCACAAGGCTGAGTCAGTTGACTTGGGTGCTGAGACTCACTGCCACAGAATGTTTTTTTCCTGTGTAGGCAAACCCTGAGTTATTTCACACACCTGAGCAATTACCAGGATAATGTTACACTCGCATTTTTCATCAGCCAGAAGCTGGGAATGGGTGACAGGGAATGGATCACTTGATGATTACCTGTTCTGTTCGTTCCCTCTGGGGCACCTGGCATTGGCCATTGTCAGAAGATACTGGGCTAGATGGATATTTGATCTGACCCAGTATGGCCGTTCTTGTGTTCACTGTCCTCATAGCACTTTACAAAGAAGGCAAATATCATTGATCAGCTTCTTCATTTAACAGAGAGAGACGGAGGCACAGAGAGAAGTGACTTGTTCGAAAATCAAACACCTAACACTAGCAGACCCAGGACTAGAATTCCTGTTTTTTAAGTCCTAGGCCAAAAGCCAAGCCACTGGGCCACAGTACAGCCTCATAACTAAAGAGATCTATGAGATCCTACTGTCAGCTAGATCTCTGCTAAGCAAACAAATAAAAATACATGGTTTATCTAACAAAACAGTTAAAGAAACATGTTAATGTTTGAAAGCCTCCATGTACTTTAATTGATTTAGTTTACTAATGATCAAATTGAACTGCTTAAATTTGGCAGGACTGTAGTCAAACAAGCAACAGAGCCAGATACCGCCACCCTTACTAGGATATGCCAAATAACTAGCTTTTCAAAATGCTTTCCCCCTGTTAATGAATGGCACCAGAATGGTTAGTAAACTCACAGCAAGGTACATGTCATGAAAAGCCATCAGGACATTCTGCTTCCTGAAAGCACTGTATTCTTTACTGCTGTTTGTAGAGGATGGAAAGAAAAAGATTTCTCTCCACTTGTGGACCACCCATGAAACTTTGTTTTGTCCCTTCATTCTGACACGGTAGAGAAAAGAGATACTTGTTGCCTATGGCAGTTCCTTGAGCCCCGTGTACTTTTCTCCCAGACAGTAAGGGTTTTCAAGCTAATTGTATGAACACCCTGACAGAGTAACAGCCGGTGTTGCAACACCTGCATTTTCTAAAGCTCAGTTTCATTAAGACCCTGTACATTTGCTCAGTGGTGGAGCCTGCACTCCATGCTAAGGTAGCGTTCAGGGGGTTGGATGCAGTGTGTATCCATTTAATTGGGGGAAGTTAATAAACTGCACCACTAGAGTACCGGAAATCTGCTGCTACGGCTCCATCTGACAAGGTGCTGAAAACTCTGGCCTGATCCAGTGAAACTAACTTAAAGCACAGGAGAAGTCCCACTGAAGTCAATATGTCTTACTCGCATGCTTAACTTTAAGTGCATGCTTAAGTGCTTCACACCAGATGGCTCAGCACCTTGCCAGATTGAGCCCCATATGCTTTCAGAATCTGTAGTGTTCAAGCCAGTCAGGGCTTGGCCATTGACTTCAACGGGAAGATCAGATCTGGGGTGAATACAGGTAGTTTTTACTACATAAATGCTAAGGTAGCCGGTTGCAAAAAATGTGACACTAGCAATGCAGAGAGGAAGGCAGGCATCCCGGCATCAGAGAATCAGTGCCTTCTACCTGGCAAGCTTCTACAAACAGGAAGCTGCTTGCAGACTATGAGGCCTGAAATGGACTGTCCAGAGCTATGGCCCAATCCTCCCACGTGAGCAGTGTCATTGAGACCCATGGCACTGCTTGCACAAGTAAGGATTACTGACACAAATTAAGGGTTGCAGGATCAGGCTCATAAGGAATAAAATGAGAACAAATCGGCCACAGAACTGCATGCGGCCAGATCCTCTCTGGCACAGCTCCATGATTGTATACACCAGCTGGGGATCTGGCCCAGGAGGTTATGTCATCACTGCAGTCTACCATGCAAACCTGCTGTGCACCTGTCCAAGTGAGGACTGCTAGTTACCTGTAAAATGAGTATATCATTCATGTTGCTCCCAGGGGGGTCACCAGGGTTAGCTGTAAAACACTTCCATGTCAGGATCTCAAAGGGCTATAGACATACAAAACATGGCTACTACTGATGGTCGTTACCACAGTAACACAGTACGTGGGAATGCTATATCTGGTGTGAGGTCTTCACCACCACTCTGACCCTGTAAGCCGCGTAAAAGGGCTGGAACCGTAAAGAGGCCCTAAAGCCCTTTTTACAGCTGGGGTAAGATTCCCCTAGAGCAGGCATGGTGAAAAGCAGCCATATGCCTGCCATCCAAGTGCCCTCTTGCAAGCTCTGCTGCAGGGGACATGCCTGAGGAGGGAGGGACATGTTGATGGCAAGCTCACAGCCCTGTGGCCATTAGGGCAGCCCAGACAGGTTGCCATAATGTTCACAGGCCCCCAGAGCTGTTTAAGTTATGCCAGGTGCTGCTCCAGAAGATGCAAAGGTTGTTTAATGCCACCATATAAGAACATAAGAGTGGCCATACTGAGTCAGACCAAAGGTCCATCTAGCCCAGTATCCTGTCTTCCGAGAGTGGCCAATGCCAGGTGCCCCAGAGGGAATGAACAGAACAGGTCATCATCAAGTGATCCATCCCCTGTCTTCCATATCCCCACCCTGCCTCTGCATGGGCTGAGTTCTGTGCTGTCTCTTAAAGCCCAGGTCCAAACCTCACTCCTTGTGTGTAAAATAGACATTTCACAAGAGATCAGAGATTTTCCTCCCCACTTGTTCATTGTTAGTAATGGTGCAGGTATCATTCTCATTCTTCACTTTGAGCCTGATCATATGCCTTGATCTGTGCCCAGGATGCCGTACGGTTTAATTCCAACTCACTACATCTTTCAGCCCAGTCCTGCAAGTTGCCAAGTGCCCTCAGCTCCCAGTGACTGTGGTGGGAATAGAGGAGTCCTGGTGCCATGCAAAAGGTGCCTACGCAGCTTGTGAGACTGGGCCCTATCATGGGAGGATGGAATAGCTATAAGGGGAGCAAATATATTTATCACTTATTGCACAACCTGAGGAAAGACCAGGAGGCAGATCCTCAGTTGGTGTCAATTATAGCTTCATTGACGTCACTTTGTACCAGCTGAAGATCTGCCCCCAGTTCCCAATTTACACAGTTCCTGTGGAACAAGGCAGACACACTTATTGGAAATCGAGTCACTTATGCACATATACAAATCCTACCAGAGTGTCTTATGAATGTGTCTCGTACTTATATTAGCAACATGTAAGTGAGAGAGCACCATTGAGAGCAAGCACCATTTGTCTGTCTTGCCTGGTTAGGCCCTGATCCTGCATTATGCACCTGTGCATCATGTTACACAATGCAGGAAATTGATGCCTAAGATTGTAAGCTATTCAGGGCAGCAACTCTCTCTTACAATCTGTTTGTCTAGCACCTACCACAATAGGGCCCTGATTCTATTACACTGTAATAGAAACAAAATAAAGAGGATCACTTGGGGGAAGGGAATATCTACTTAAGTCAGAACAAGACCTCAATTCTTCTCTTGCTCCTGCACTTAGCGATACCTTAGCTGAGGGTACAGAGGATCCAATGAAAGATTTTATAAGGACATCCACCATACATTCTTCAACATTTCCAAGGCAGAAAGCTGTCAAATCTGCCTAAATCAGTATTAGGTACCTGAAAGGAAACTAATGGTACTGCCGGAGTTCAGGGAGCTCCCTCTCCCACCAAACCAGCATTATCCATTTGTTGTTAGAGACCACATCCATGTTGTTTTAATTTCATTCTTTCCCTTTCACCAGATTCCCCATCACTCTTACCTGGTAGCTGCCCCTATAGACCAGGTACATATTTGTTTGCTCTTTTTGCTTTTATTTTTGAAGTCTCTCTTGTACACTGCAAGGGGTTTCTCTTTTGTTGTTACTTTCAGAGGCGGATCCCTTGCAGAGGAAAGCTGTTTCATTATTAATAGTGAGTTAAAGATTTAAAGCAGCTTCTCAACAGTGCAGGAAAGTATTGGAGAGCTTTTAAAAAAAATTACATGAAGCAACTAGGCTTTTTAGCTATTTTTGCGGAGTGTCTAGTTTTAAAAGTGGGGGATGAGCACTCGCTCTGCAGCAGTGATTGAAACCAAAGAATTTCCTTTCAGTTGTGGGCTTTAATGTACATTTCACCACTTGATCTTTCCTGTTTCTAGCTCTCATATTTATAGCCAGAGGGGCCCCTGCCATGTTTGGGTGCTGATCCCAGGAATTAAAAATTAAAAATATGGGCAGTCCTTTGCTTGTTTTAGCTCCACTTCAACCCACCTCCTCAACAGCCTTAGCAAAAGGGAAAAAAAGATGCCTGAAAGATTAACAGCTTTGGAGAAGAGAGAGTCCCAAATCAAAGGACCCTTCTCAGGAAATGACCCGTCAGTAGCTTCAGCTTATTTATATGATGAGCACACAAATCCGATAAATCATCATGGCAGCATCTTAGCAATGGAAAAAAATCAAGCCTGTATAAAAGCAGCTGTGATATTGCTCTGATCCACTGTAGTTAGTGCAGTTAAATCAGAGCTGTTTAAGTCCTGATTGGCACCAACTAAATCAGCAGGAGTAGGACCAAGCAGGTAAGTGGAGACTGGTCAAACCTATGGAGGTCAGGCTTGATTGGACTACAGACCCCTGGGGGCCATAGACATTTACCAGCAGAGTTATTGTTATTTAGGGCATTAAATGTCGGTGTAACAGTGATATGATGCTTAAATTATGTGAGAGACTGGGGTCCTTCAGAGCTTGGAGCTTTTGGTCATGGCTCCTGCTTATGGGTATATTCTCCCTCAGTGCATGTGTAAATAGATAATATGCTCCTGAGGGAATTCGGCGCCAAAAAAATAAAAATTCTGTGCACAGTATTTTAAAATTCTGCAAAATTTTGCAAATTTTATTTGTCAATAAATAAACATGGAAGCTCCAGCATGCAGTGGGGAGTACAGGCCACTGGCTGCATGGAAGTGGGAGATCACCCTGCAGGCACCCGCTCCCCAGGACCTGGAGTGAATGGTGAGGCTGCACCCAACCCTGACACAGCGCAAGGGCCAGGCCTGCCCCAGAAAGACCGCGGGGCCCTGCCCCTCTGCACCAGGTATGGGCAGGCAAGCTCAGCCCAGCCAGATCCACCTGTGGAGGGGCTCCAAGTGTGGGGTAAGAGGGTTCTGTGTGGGGGCAATCTGGGTGCAGGTGGCTCAGTGGGGGATCTGGATACACAGAAGCTTGTTGGGGAGTGTTCCAGGTGCAGGAACAACCGAACTCTGCAGGGGGGTCCAGGTGATGGTGGCTGGGACTCAGCCGAGGGGGTCTGGGTATGGGGGGATGGGGCTGGGCAGGGTGGCTGTGGATGTGGTGGACTCAGAAGGTGGGGTCTGGTAGCTGTGGGAGTGGGTCCTGGTGGGGTGGAGGTCCAGGTGCAGCTGGGGTGGAGGTTCAATGGGCTTTCTTAACGGGGGAGCCCCAGCTACTGCTGCTGCCAAGGGGATGCTGCATGCTGGGCTCCTGCTTCCCCCACAATTCCCCAATCCCCTACTCTTCGCCATCCCATCCTACTGTCCCCTACCCAATCCCCTCCCCTCTCCCCATTGTCCCCTGCCCCATCTGCCTCCCCTCACTCCCACATCCCCTTTCACCTGCCGTATCCCACCCCTTCCTTCCTCCCTACTCTCCCACCTCATCCCTATTTCCCCTGCCCCACCCAGCGGGCACTCACTGTTGTACAGAAAACAGGATGGCTCCCAGCGCACAGAAGGGGAGCACAACTGGCACTAGGACCCATGAGGCAGCATCCATCTGCGAAGCCAAGCAGCACACTCCTTCAGCCCGCAGCTCTGCACTCGCAGAAATGGGAGAGAGCAGTGGCATGTGACCCCACATGCCTCACCTCTGTTTGGGGGTCATTTTCTGTGGGGAAGCAAATAAATTCTGCAGAGGGACAAGAATTCTGCACACGCATAGTGACTCAGAATTCCCCCTGGAGTAATAGTAGTACTGAATGACATTACACATTGCATGATTTGAGAAATAGTATGTGATCACCTAATTAAAGACTGTAGCATGCTTGTAATGGATATATGCATCCATCTATGTTGCTTTGCAATCTGCTCTCCTGGAATCACTTTATAGTCTTAAAAAAAAAATCCCTTCCTCTTGCCAGGAAGTAATCTGGGACATGTTGGCACTGCTCTGGTCTATAATTAAGTGCTCCTTCTTTACAAAGTATGTATTGGCAACGATCAGACCATGAGCTCTGGCTCTTTAAGATATCCTAACCAGCTTCATTTCTGGTTCCAAAGCCTCATCCTTGGTGCCAATTATTGTAACCCTCACTGCGTTCTCCCACATCTGGTGAGAGTGGTTCTGGCAGTCAGGTACTCAGACTGCAGTACTTCACTTATCACTCGGTGCAGCACCAGCTGGAATTCCTCCTGCTCCTCAAATCATGCAACTGACCTGCATCACGTGCTGGCATATAACATGAAATATTTCTTCTCTGCTCAGTGCAATTGTACCTTTCATCAGCCATTCGCTCTTCCTTTGTATGTTCACTACCTTATCCTTTAGGTATTTCTGCTACAATTATTCCTACTCTAGTCTTCCTTGCTACTCAGCTATGATAATGTAACTCTCCGATGTTTGTGGATTCCAACCCCTTCCATTTTGTCTCTTATATGCTGGTGACATGCAGTCTCCTTTTCAATGTCTCAGCTACTTCTTTTGATTTTTCCAATCATTGGTCCCACATTCAGGAAAACCAAACAGTTCTTGGGCTTTCTTGTTTGGCCACACCCACTTGGAATGCGGTAGCCTTTTCCCATTTTCCACAGCCATTGTGCATCATTTCTGGGGAATGCCCTACTATTGTACTGATATGCTCCTTGAATACGAAGACCCATAGACTATGTGTGATTGGCACAACTTTTACAAACCAGCTGGGCACGCCAGAGGTTCTTGGTTTGAAACTGGAGTCCCTTCCCCTAGGTGGATGGCCTGCCACAGCTGCAATCTGGTTCTAGGGGACATAATACCTACCCCGCTTTCTGTTAAGAACGTCTGTGTCGTGGTTCTGGGGTGTCACCTCTTACCATCCTGCAACCCTGACTGTCTTAGAATGCTTTTCTACTGTTAACTCCTTGCCTGGGACATTCATAGTCAGCAACAAATATGCAGGTCACACCCGGAATGTCTGTGTGCTAAACAGCCCTGGTTCAGCAGCACTGACTCCAGCAACCTGTCTACACTCTGGCTTCCACCAGCCTTGATTACAACCAGCAAGGCGATCCCAACACTCTCCCAGTCCCAAATTTTCCCAAAACCGTGTGTCCTATAATGTCCAGCCATCTCCAGGACAGTTCAGAGAAATAATAAGGTTCATTTGTTTCTCTAAAGACGCAAAAACACATCACAGCTTATTAACTTACCTGGGGTAAATATACCCTTCCATTTAAACACAGCACTGAGTTGGTTTCTAGTAAAAATAAAACAAATGTATTAACAATAGGACATAGGTTAAGTGATGCCAAGTAAAAGGGAAAAAAGTAGAGTTTTTTACAAGCAAATAAAAGTGAAAACACTCATCTAAAAGTTTAACACAATCTAGCAAGGTGCAGGCATTGTTCAAGATGGGTTCTCTCACTGGTCATTCTTTTTCCCAGCCATGGCTGACTTTCCCTCAGTCAGGACCTTCCACAAAAGTATAAGGTGCTGCTTCCCTTTTCTTCCTTGGTGAAGGATCTTTGCCTAAGCCGGTTTCTCACCTATATCCCAGAGACTTCACCCCCACCCCCACTTGGTTGAAGGATGCATATTTTTCAGTTTCCAAGAGCTTTGTTCCCTCATATCTGTCTCATGATGGATGCCAAAGATGGATTCTGTTCTTACTTGTCTTCCAAAGTTCAATGACCTTGGTTCAAGAGTCAGGATGACCTCATGCTGTTTTCCCCTGTGGGCTTCCATGCCCCTGCTGATTCCTATGTAAATGGAGCTCCCATTGTTTCTGGTCACACCTTGGTTAATGTCACTGGAGACTGGTAGATAGCCGTCTGCCCTCCTGTCTGGGAGGGAACCTGCTTCTCCCTCTTTGGGCACAGCCCTTAAAGCATAGGTATCCATATTTCTTCACATAATGTTAATACATACGTTTCACAATGATACTAATCACCAATGTGCCACAGGTTTTCAGCAAAGACTTCACTCCATACACTTTTATAATACGGTAATATTGTATACAATCAGTTAATTCAATTGCTTATCACCTGAGGATCAGCTCCTCCCCCCGACCCCATCTTTACATGCCAGTAAACCTTTACAATGTAGTCTTTGAAAAGTAAAACCCAGATCAAGCGTCTCTCTCCTGCTGGCTGTGTATGCCATGCTGTCTCCTTCCCAACTCATGAGCTTGATACCTATGTAACCATTCTGCCAGGTGGAGTCAGCAGCAGCAAGGGCCGGGTTTGATATCTAGTGGGTCCTCTTAATACAATACAGAACCACAGGGCCATACTAGGGCAGGGTGAGAGGGGCAGCCACCCAGGGCACAAAGTCAGTGGGGATGCAGGACTGGGCCCAGCAGCATCGGCCAGAGCCCAGGGTGCTCAGCACCCGCAGGCACAACAGTGACCTGGCTGGGGCAGGCTCCCTGGGCACTAGTACCACATCAGTGGTGGCGGCTGCGGCAGGCAGGCAGGGCTCTGAGTCCTGGCTTGGTGGGAAGGCAGAAGCAGGATGGCAGGCTCCTGGGCTGGAGCTAGGAGATTGGCTGCACCGAATGCCTGGGGAGAAGCCTAGATCTCATGCATGGTTAAAATCTGCTACCTGCTATGCACAGAAGTGCAAAGGGGGGCAAATTGGAGGGGGGGTGGGCAGGGTCTGAGCAGAGGGTGGAAACTGACTGGCACGGGGGTCAATCAGCTGAAGGCAGTGGCAGAGAGGGGCCTAGGGACAAAATCAGGAATGAGAGAGGGAAGTAGGAGCCGGGGTTAAGCCTGGCGCAGGGGCGGACACAGGAATAAAAATTTGATGGCTTTTGGAGGGGCACGTTCTGTGCCTCCGCCATGGCCCAGAGGATATCAATCCCATCCCCGTGGCCCCAGGGCCAGAGGAGTTCTGTGCCCCCGCCAGCTATCGGGGGGGGCACCACTGCTTGCCCCCCCTTGTGCACACCACTGCCCATGGGTGAGGTGCTGGCAGAGGGCAAAACCCCGGCACAGGGAGTGTCAGAGGGGGTAATAGTTACTCTGATGGGTTGAGCCACCTGCCGTGTTTGCAAAAATAAGGTGTGGGGCAGAGGGGCTTTTTTATTTTCCCTGTCACAGGACAGTAGGTCACAGCACATGGTTCCCTGGGCTGTGTCCTCAAAGGCACAGGGCATCCCAAGGCCTAGACATGGCAATTCCTCTCTATCTGATCTAGCGTATTGAGGTGGTGCAGGAGACTCGATTCAGTGAAATATTTTACATACGCCGCCCAAAAACTGAGTCACACACTGTGAGTGTTTGAGTCCCTTATCGGTCTATATTTCTGTATAAAGTCTCCTGGCAGGTCACAAATTTATCTTTGCTGCTGCTGATTCTCTGAATAGCCCTCCCTTCCTGCTAATCCATTTTAAATATAGTTTTGATCCTTCAAATTGTTTGCTTTTATTTCTATTAGCACTTCATCATTTACCTCTCTCAGCATGGTGCAGATGGCTGTCATTGGGCTATTTCATTTATAGTTTAATAGCAAATAACGATTGAGAATATTTATAAGTAAAGAGTTGCTAGTAGGTTTAGCAATGACATCTGTTTCTAGGATACCATGTCCTAGGTTTTTAACCGTGATTTTAATTTTTAATTCTAATTTTTTTATATCACAAGTTTATTCTGTTGGCTCATGTGTTTTCCAGTCTGACTGATTTTTCTGGTCGGCTGTCAAAACTTCTTCATTTTCATTTGTTCCACCAATGGGGATGGCCTTTCCCAACTCTTGTTTTGCCTCTCGATCCAGCCCTTAGTGCTTTTTCACATGTCATTGCTTGTGTGTAGAACTTGGTGCCCAAATATTCACTAAGGGCAGTATACTATCTCCTATTAAATCCTCCTTAAAGGCAAAATTCTCAAAGGCAAACATCAGTAAAAATGACAGTAGAACATAAGAACGGCCATACTGAGTCAGACCAATGATCCATCCAGGCCAGTATCCTGTCTTCTGGCAGTGGCCAGTGCCAGGTGCCCCAGAGGGAATGAACAGGACAGGCAGTCATCAAATGATCCATCCCCTGTCGTCCACTCCCAACAGCTGGCAGTCAGAGGCCGGGGACACGGACACCCGAGCATGGGGGTGTGCCCCGACCTTCTTGGCTAATAGCCATTGATGGACCTATTCTCCAGGAATTTATCTAATTCCTTTCGGAACCCGGTTATAGTTTTGGCCTTCACAACATAGTGAACACACATCTACAACCCCAAGATTGCTGGACAACCACAAGAATTCAAAAATCATGAGTTATACATCCCCGAGTCATGGAATTTAAAATAAATAAATAATTGATATTGGGTTCTGTTTATGTGCCTTTTTGTTCCTGAGCCTTTATGGTGCAGGAGGCCCAGATCCACAAAAGTAGGAGCTTAATCCCCTGACTGAATCTTGGCCTAGCCTCATAGTGTTGCTGTTACCTCTCCAAAAAAATTCATAGACCTAAGGCCATATCTACACTACAAACTCCTGTTAACTCAAGGTATGTCAGCACACAGTTGCTGCAGTTAGTATGTCACTTGTGCACATGCCTACTTGGCGCCTTGTCTTGGTGGTGAGTGTACTCACCACGAGTGTTTGTGTTGATTTAGAGTGTGGTGCACCAAGGGTATGTATCAACCATCTGTCACAATTTACTACCCTTCACCTTTGTCATCCTAGGTCTAGGATTAGCAAATTGTGACAGGCCGTTAAAGCTCTGTCAAAATTTGCTATTCCTGGACCAGGGGATGACAAAGGTAGGGGTATCAAAATGTGACAGGCAGCAAAAGAGAGCATCCATCTATGTCAGTAACTGTTATTGGTAGCAAAATCTGACCCAGGCTCCTGGCAGCAGGCGACAGTTTTCAAATGGTGGGGCGCATTCCTCTAGGGAGGTGAACTCTACAGTTTGAAGATGTCTATGCTAAATGGAAGGCAGAAATCTGGGAGAGGGGCACACAACCCTATATGCTGACCCCACGCATCTCCTCTTGGGGTGCAACAATGCTTGTTCACCGCAGCTGCTAAAATGCTTAGTTATGGCTCTGGGGAACCAGCTTGAGCCCCCAGCCCAGTCATTTGGGAAAATTAAACACCAGCCCTGGGTGCATCTAAGAGTCAATATTTCCTCTCTTGCAAGCTCTGAGTCTGTATATAGACAGAGTAGATTGAGTAGTGTCCTTTGCCTAAGTTTCTCATCTTGAGGTGTGAAAATCTAACAAACAAATGTTCCTTTAACACACCACTCCCCTCTCCCTCCACTGCACCCCCCTCGCAGTTGCTGTCCTAGGTCAGCAAAGACCCAGAGTTGCATTCACATGAGTTCACCCCCCACCCCAGGAGTCAGGGGGAAGGCACTGAGCAACGTCTCAGCTGCTGCAGCTGCCACAACAACTGGTTCACAGTGGCCACTGTTCATTCTGCTGTCACTGCCTGCCGCTGTTCACTCCACCACCCCCATTGGCCACTGCTGCCACCCACTGCGTCTCTGCTGCAACGTGGCGTTCTGAGGTTCCACCACTTAACCCAGCTCTCAGTGATTTCAGCAGGTAGCTGGGAATCTCACTGCTAGTGCCAGCTGTGCAGTCTCTTTCACTGCAGCACTGTCCCACACCAGGTCTAAGGCTCAGCACCTGGTTATCAGTGACTTCAGCTATAGTTATCATTGAACAGAACAAGGACTCTCAGTCATGTTTACTCAGCTCTTTCTCCAAACAGTAAAGAAGGGAGAGTCAAATATTGTTTAGGACTCTTTTGGCAGCAGATAAGAACACCTTTCCTCCCCCCCTGCAATTTGGCATCCCCACCCCTTGCTTAGTGAATGAGGTTCAGTTTAGGGTGACCCCCCTCACTCAGGGCAGGCTAGGCACAGTTCTACTCTCCTTTACTCATACAATAAGAATAACAATGTTTCATTACCCATGCACTTAATACTAAAAGGGTAGGGATGCCAACATTGATGACTTTAGGAAAGCAGCTCCACCATGCTGTGTACCCATGCAAAGTAGGCGTGACTATGCAGGAACATGGTTTGTTCCTGAAACCTTTCCCCCCACCCCTACCCCAGCGCATAATGAAATGTCAGGAGAGAGCTCATTCAGACCCTGTTTACATCTAATATGTAAAAATGGACCTTCGTCGTCTCTGCCTGATGACCAGGCTGGTCAGAGAAGCACACATTCCTTTGTCTAGGGCAGACCTATTTAAGCCAGGCATATCGGGGGGGGGGGGGGGGCGTTGGTAAACACACTTTAGTAATAATTCCAGCATACATCCATAACTTAGTCTACACCGCGAACATACATCATGCAAGAACATTAATGAGTGAATTATTAGTTCTCAGATAATATCTCAAAGGCTTATTTTGTACATAGATTATTACAACAGTGTGTAGGATGTGAATACAGGCCTGCTTAGGATCACAACCTCAGTCACAAGAAGGCAAGTGATAGGAGTTTAACAGCCACAGGTGATATATTATGCTGGCCACATGAGGCATTTTCTAGGGAGTGAGACCTCATCTTCAAACCCACCTCGACCAGGAAAAGTCTTCAGGAGAATTTAAGAATTATCAAGCAAAGACTTCAGGAGGAGATGGAGCATGAACCAAGCAACAATCAAGTCAAGCTTATGCCAGGAAAGTCAGCAACGAATGCCATGTTTGCCGCCCAAATAGTGCAGAAGAAATGCAAGGAATTGCATTTAGAGTTTGTGGATTTAAAGAAGGCTTATGACAGAGTTCCCAGAGAATTGTTGTGGTGATGACTGGAGTCATGCAAGCTGCTGGAGATGTATGTTCAGACTATCATGGACATGTATGAGAGTAGTACAAAGGTAGCAAGGAGCTGCTGTGGCTACAGTCAGTCATTCACTGACTATAGTCACGGGGAAGGTCTACCTCAAGGATCAAGGTCTACCTTAAAGTCTACCTTAAGACCATTCTTATTTGTGATAGTAATGAACACCTTGATGCAGCAGATTAGGTTAGAGGCTCCATGGGTCATGCTTTTCACCAATGATATTACGTTGTGCCATGAAGATAAATATGAACTGGAAAGGGATCTAGAGTGATGAAGGGCTGCATTAGAAGAAAATGGCTTACAAATCAGCTGACACAAGACAGAATACATATGAGGCTTCATTGAGAGGACAACAAGAAGCCAGTAGAACTAGCTGGTATAGAGTTACAGTCTGTGCAAATATCTCAGTTCAGTGTTGAGCCATGGTAGGCATGTGGATAGAGATGTTAGGAGCTGCATGAAGAGTGCTTGGCATAAATTGAGAGAATTCCTGTTAACTCCCTGAGATAAGCATATGCCAAGTAAACTAAAGAGCAAAGTGTATAAGAGCACCATTAGGTCAGCCATGATTTATGGGTAAGAATGCGAGCCAATGAGGAAGAGAGAAGAACTACTTCATACCGCTGAAATGAGAATGCTCAGGTGGACGCTAGTAAGACAAGAGCAGATAGGCTACAGCCAGGGGTCGGCAACCTTTCAGAAGTGGTGTGCCGAGTCTTCATCTATTCACTCTAATTTAAGGTTTCGTGTGCCAGTGATACATTTTAACATTTTTAGAAGGTCTCTTTCTATAAGTCTATAATATATAACTAAACTATTGTTGTATGCAAAGTAAATAAGGTTTTTAAAATGTTTAAGAAGCTTCATTTAAAATTAAATTAAAATGTAGATCTTATCAGTTTAATGTGATCCTTGCCCTTGCTTTTCCTTGCTGAGTTTTCCGATGACTGGCACGTATTTGGATACTTTAAGCTGCACACAGGCTTCTGAGTGATCAGTTGTAACCGGCTCCGAGAGAGACAGAGGACAGATTTCATGTGTGAAAATACCTGTTCAAACAGGTATGTGGATCCAAATGCTGACAGAATTGCAAACCAATTTTCTTCAAACAGTTAAATTTCACTGGCAGGAACATGCAGCAGGTCAGAATAGAGGCCCCATGATCTCTCTCGGTAGCTTCAAGTGCACCCCGCAGATCTCCAAACTTTGATGCCCACAATTCTGAGCTTTTTAATTGAATGAGCTGCATTTTGAAATCTTCAACACCCATCCACTGAAATACAGACAAATCCAAGTCGCTTTCCTTGAACTTTTGAGGTTTAATTAGAAAAGAAAGCATTGGGCCAAATCGCTGGAAATCTTGAAATCTGTCCGAAAATTCTGATTCCGGTTCTTGCATGTACATTCTAATCTCAATGTCAAATGCAGTGCACTGTTCCACGTGGCATGATAGTGATGTAAACAGCAAATCAGGACTTAAAAATATCCCAGTACAGTGGCGCTGGAACAATTTTTAAGATGGGGGTGCTGAGCCGCACCCCCTCTTGCCCCTGTCTTCACCCCTCACTGCCCCAGGCTGGGGCCAGTGGGCCACAGCTGGGGGCAGCTGCAGAGCCCCCGGCCGGCGGCCAGGATCCCAGGCAGGCAGCAGAGCTCCCTGTGCCAGTGGCCGGGACCTGGGGCCAGGAGCAGGCTGAGCGGGGCCAGCGGACGGAACCCCAGCTGGCAGGGGGCCGGCGGCCCATACCCCAGGCCAGCAGCAGAGCCCCTGGGACAGGTGGCCAGCACCCGGGCAGTGTGAGTGCCACTGAAAATCAGCTCCCATGCTGCCTTTGGCACGTGTGCCATAGGTTGTCTACCCCTGGGCTACACAATGAAATGTTTTGAGCTATGATGCAGTTAGCCCCCTCCGCCCCCATCACAGAAAAACTAAGGGAGTATCGACTGAGATGGCTGGGTCACATGAGACAAGGTGAGGGATATGTTAGCCAGAGAATACAAGAACCCGTAGTCAGGGGACAAAGACCATGAGGAAGACCTAGAAAGAGGTGGCTGGAGATGGGGAAGGAGGACATAAAGAAGGTTGGTGTCAGTTTGGAAGATGTACTTTACACAAGCACCTGGAGGTGAAGAACAAGACTCCAATTGACGGGACAAGGTGAAGGCGAAACAACAGCAACAGCATAATGTGTACGCAGAGGAGGGCAGAGCTGAAGTGTGGGCTGCAGCCTTATCTTGGTCATTTCCTAATTTTTCATTGCTGAAGCACGTAACCTTCACACTCATTCAGCAAAACCTCATTCCTCAAACTTAGCATTTTTCACACCCTAAGTGTTTCCATTCATTCCAATGGTAGATTCATGTGGTTATTTATTCATTTTTATTATGCAGATAGGAATCAGAGAAAGACACACATCAGACATGCTGCCAACAGTTGTAGTCCGCTCTTTGTAGAAAAGCCGGCCTTCAGCATAGTACCCTGAGGTAATTTTTCACTCAGCTTCACTGTGTTATTTTATTGTACACCAGCGTATTCCTATCAAAAGGTGCTGGAGCCCCCTAGTGTTTGGTTCTGAGGTTTGCCAAGATCCCTTTATTAAATGCTGTTACGCTGATCAAGCATAACAATCCCAATTTCACTCATGTGAAGCTGATCGTTCCAGTAGCACTGGATTTAATAAGATAAGCAGCTCCTTTGCAAATAGTTTAAATTAATATTCAACAAGAAAAATAAAGCTCTGAAGTAGTAGAGCTGTTAAATCATGAGTTTAACAGCAGTGTTACAAGTTCCTCATTTATCCTAGTACAAAGCACAGTACAATCATAACGACAAAGAAGGTCACTGTTTTACTTACAAAAATCTGTTTAGAGGACAATATTAGCCAGATTATATATATGAGAGAAAAAGTGGCTCAAAGGATTTGTTATTTCTATATTTCAATCTTTGTAGTTGAGGAAGCCAATCTTCATCCATGCCTGCTATGTCTGACATGATCAAGTTCCACTTAGTAATTCAGGCAAAACCTGGAATATTTTGAGTCATCACATATTGTAGGGCTGCACACAATGCTAGGTAAGGAAAGATGTTGATTCCTGTGACTATCTCATTGAATTTTAACCCAATTCAGATCAGTTTAATTTTTTTTTTACCATGACTTTTCATAATTTTTGCCCTGCCACCATTTTTGCCATTGCACTTGGCTGATGAAAGCAGCCTTTTGGACTGATCTGAACTTTAGTAGGAGTGTTTGCTAAGACAAAAGGCAGCTGAAAAAAAATTGCCTCCTTCTGCTCTTTGGAAAAACTGAAAAATTGATTGTGAGACCAACAAATGCTGCTTTTCACAAATTGGGCGAAAATGAACTTGCCTTCTTTTTCCTCCCATTTTGTTTTCATCCCATCCTTATGGAAACATCTGATAGAGTTCAATAAGGATTAAACCAAGAGGGCTCTACAGACATTTTAAAGGGCTCTATGAAATTCTAAAAACCTATCAAATTTCATTTGTTACCTTTTCTATAAGTTGTTTAAAACCCCCCTATAGGATTTATTATCCTTCCTGTGGAATTCTATAGGTTGTCTAAAAAAATCCAGTAAGATTATCATTCTCTATTACATTCTAGAGGAGTGTTCCATTTAGGGGTTATTATATTATTGTTTATAGAGACCTATAAGTGCACATGGTACTTTACAAACATGTAAAAGGACAAGGTCCTTGTCCTGAGTTAGTTACTATCTAACTCAAAGAGACACAATCTGTGGGATAGCATTATATAGCAGATGAACATGTAAAGATGCTGTCCCTGGAGAAATCAGCATCAGAAGATTGTACAAGAATACCATGTTTTCATGAGGAATTTGAAGGTGGGACAAGGAAGGCATATCACAGACATGGGGTCTGATTCTCCAAGCAGAGGAGCTCCACCGTGGGCACCCTCAGCTCCCAGCTGGATACCTTGCTGGACTAGCCTCATGAATCAGGAGGCTTTTCCAAGGGCAAGAGACCTCTGACAGAAGGAGCGGGAGCCAAGCAATGCAAAGTCACTAGTGGCCTAAATAGAAGTCAGTGGTTGTGTATGTCACCAGAGGCTAGCACTGCACGTTACCCCACTCCCTTTCCTCAGACTCAAGTCCTAAGATCATATCGTTCTACCTCAAAACATAGAATCCTTGACCAAGATTTGCTGAAGTGACCACAGATTTTAGGGCACACAGACGTAGGACACCTTCAGGAATTGCTAAGACCCCCACCCGCTCAGAAAATCAGGCCTCTTTAAAGTGTCTCAATTTACCTGCCTGAGAAGTTGAGGCACCCCACATCATTAGTTCCTTTTGAAAATCTTGGCCATAGTTATATAATAAGAGGTGACATTTGCCCTCTCTTGATTTTGCTTCCTGATTCTTACCTTATGCACAAGATCGTACTTTCACTGAGACAATGCATTTCCTCTCGGCATAGTTAAATATAAAATCCAAGGAAGAATTATGCTGCGTGTTTCAGCATGAAAGTAATAGCTGGGAGAAATAACTTTTCAGCATTTCAGTTTTCACAATCTGGAGTGCACCGCACATCAGACGTTCAAAAATGTAGTGCAATTACCTATCGCAACAGCTCAGTTGAAATGGAAATAACTGATGCTTATAGTACCTCCCACTGAGCCCGAATTCCTAATGCCGCATGAAACAGCCCACTGCATGAGACATGGAGGTCTAACAAAGCAAAGAAGGAAAAGTATGACAGAAAACATTGCTGTAATGGGACTTGCTGATTTGAATAAAGTAGCATGTCTGATGTACCATGATCTCTTTACTGGATGCATCTGCCCTATTTACAACTCTTTATTTTATATATTTGCACTTATTACAATTCAAGACAAGCTAACACGTCCAGATTACAATACATTTCCATTTACCCTATAAAAAATAAACATGGGAACTTTGTACCCTGGTGGAAACCTGCCAGGTCTCATGCCAGTTATTAGCAAGCCTTGCTACAATGTTAACATCATTTACCTCTTAGGTGCATCCTTAGAATTAAGATATTCTCAGCAAGCCATGGGTCAGCTCATAATTGCCTGTCTTGTGTAAAAACACTAGCAGCCCTGGCAAGAGGTAATATCCAGGCTGGGAAGTTAGAGTAATCATTGTACTTTGCCACCAGTTCGTAATGTAAAAGATTGCATTCATAAAGTTAGAGAGACAAAGAGGGTGAGGTAATATCTTTTATTGGACCAGCTTCTGTTGGTGAAAGAGGCAAGCTTTTGAGCTACATAGAGCTTGAAAGGTTTGTTTTTCACCAACAGCAGTTGGTTCAATAAAAGATATAACTTTGAGCACCTTGTCACTCTAATATCCTGGAACCAACAAGGCTAAAACACTGCCTAGTTGCACTGGTGTAATTCAATGGTGTATATGAAGATAATGGAGCTATGCACCCTTACTCCACCTGAGGATTTGACCCTTTTAATTTTGTTTTAGATCTTGGGGACCTGATTCTGCACTCACACTAGTTTTAGGTTTATGTAACTCCGTTCACCTCAGCTGGGCTACTCTTATATCAGAGGTGAGATTGGAAAGAGACCTAAGTCCTTAGGACTGCTACAAAGGTCCTTCAGTGCACCCCAAAACATGTGTTAAACCATACAAAAAAGGTAAGTATTGGCATCTGAAAGATTCAATACCGCTGTGCATGGAAAAAAGCCTCTGTAAAATACAGTGGTATTATTTGCTATGTTCCCACCTTTCACCCCTATGTAACTAGGCAAAGGCCAACATGCTGAGTTGCCATAAAGGTGCATACATGCTTGGGTGAGTGGTCACTGGAATCAGTGCTCTGTTCCTCCCATGCCCTCAGAAGCCAGTGCCTGGCTGTAACAGTGTCCAAGTTCCCTGACCTCCACACCTGATAGCTAAGATGCAGCTTCTCCTCTCACTTGTTGCTGAAGGTGCTGGTGGCCCCAGCTGCCTCCTCTACCTCTGAATGTCTCTTCTTCCCTCCCACCCCTCACTGAGTCCTGGGAGGAGTTTGCAAAGTCTAGCTAACCGAAGAATTAAACTATGTATGAGCCCACTGCTGCCATGACCCCAGGTTCCTTGTTCTCCAGTGACCACATGTGCCCCAGTACACTGCAGGCCAATCTCCTCCCCTGTACCACCTCCACTGAACCCATCACTGACACTCCCTTTCTCTACACCCCCTCCAGATTTCAGGTGTGGTTCACTTTGCAAGTGCCAATCAAGAGAGAATCTCCACATTGCTGTCAACACTATCAGTCACATCATGCTTCTCAAGTGTCTTGAAGGTACCAAATAGGGCAGCCCTATCTAGGGAAGTTAAGCCTCAGACACTCTCTGGGCCAGTTCTCCCCAATCCATGGCAACACCTGCCAGGAGGAGGAAGAAAAACCTCCATGAGGATCCACTGCATCTCTCTTGCTCCATGGAACCTGCAGATAGCACTTCTTCGGGCAGGGTTAAAGTAAGGCATAGACACTACAGGTTCATGCTTAGGGCCCCAACTCCTAGGTCATATGATTACACAAAAATTGAGCTTTCATTTAAAGAAAAAGTGCAAAACTCTAACCTGCATACTTAAGAAGAAAATCTGCAAAACATGACCTGAACATCACCGATGCTACCTTTGCCTGAGTCTGCAGACAGCCTGAAACAACAGCCTTGTGAGGTGTGATCTTCCCTAGGTATCTCAATGGGGTGTTGTTGTATCTTTTGCTCTTTTTACAACAAAAAGATGAAGTCACACTGACCCAGCTGGGTCCCAAATTACCATGTTTACTAAATACACACAAACACGCAAAGCCGGCTATATACATACTATGGCAGCTTCTAAAATATAGGAGACAGTGAACATCACTAGAGGGTTCATAAGCTATTTAACAGAATACTACCCCTTTTCTTATACACAATAGGTGTTAAATCCAAGATCTACGGTTCGGGTGGGAATATCCCGCACCAACGACACCCCAACAGTATGTGTGGCAGAAGGAGAAGAGTGCGGAGGGGCCAGCCAAGCCACTTGCCGAGGGACTCCGAAAGCCAGGGTGTAAGTTGCTATCCCTACTTTTCTAGGCATGGGGAAGAAGAAGAGACCAGCTGATGTTCCTGAGTGAATGGGTCCCCATCCTGCTGCCCCTTTGCCTCTGGGAAAAGAGGGGACCATGGGATGGGATGAGCCATGATGCAGAAGCAGGGTCACAGGCTGAATCAGGCCCTGCCTTTGGGCCTTCTTTACATTTACTGTAAGAAACCCAGCCATTTACAGAGGGTATAAAATGGGGGGAAGGGCCCTTAAGGGGCCGTTTATTATAAATGAGCATCAGGCCTGACATCTTTAAGCGGTGGTAGTTTTCAAAGCCAGTTCTAGGGTTGGCTTTAGGCATAACCAACCTTAAGCCCTGTCCTGGTGGCAACCCACTCTTGCCCACTCCCCCTGAAAGCATCACAGCTGAAGTTGACAGACGACTATGTGCTCCTCTCTGAAATCCCTCTCATTTTGGCCCTTCTCCACTTAAAAACATCTGCTAGGTGCTTTCTTTTAGTGTTTCACACACAGCTAGTTTGGGGCGAATATTCCTTCCCTTCCAGTCTTCCCGCTTTTGAACCGAATCCCCGTGCGTTATATTTTAAGAGCAGTAGTCTAGTGTGTGTTTTTATCTTGGATTTGTTTCTCTTCTGCTGTCCAGAACCCCACACACTTTGGCATGGAGGTGGGGGGCTATAAATTCAATGACTGTTTTTATTGAACAGGAAAACAGAATCTTCAGCGCTCTGGTCTGAATCCTGCCTCTCTACCAGCTTTTTTCACTGCATGTGTCTTCAGGGCTCCATCCCTGACCCCTTCTCTCATCTTCTGATGCTGCTGTCTCCCAGTTACCTGCGTGCCATGCCCCTGAGCTCACTGTTTCCAACTAGTATCTCCCCTGTCAAGTGCAGCTCTGCTCTGAACAACAAGAATGGTACCTTCCTGCTGATCAGAACTGGACCATATGTATATTCAGAGACACAGCTGCTGAATGTTTTATCCCTGTAGTCACCTCCTAGCCAACACAGCTAAGAGGAATGAGCTGGACCTATTCCTTCTGCTACATCAGCAACAGATTCCAGTTACAGAGCCAATCATTTACACCTGTGCAAACCCACAGACAAGTTTCAGAGTCCATTGGAAAGAGTTTCTTGCAACATAAATTTAGGACATGCTTGAAAAGAGCCACCAACACGACTTCCCCAGCAAGTGATAATATGGACACCACCTGGAAAGAGAGGGCGACTTAGAGAAACGTCACTCAGAATAAGAGAAAAAGAAGCCAAATCCACCAACAAGACACTCAGAAGCCTGAGCAGATCAGCACAAGACCAAGAATGTGGTGGAAACTGGTGGACCAGGATGCAGGAAGATAAAGAAAAAAAGAAGAAAACTACTGATCATAATAGGGTGGCATAGCTATTGCTGTGGAATACTCTAAACTAGTGAGTTGCCCAGGTGTAAGGGAGGGAATAATTTGGCCAGCAGAAGCTTTCTTATTGTTGAGGCCGTATGAGAAGGAAAGAAACCAGCTCACCTTCAGATCCCAGGCTGAATATGCAGGACGGGTAGGAAAAAACCCACCTCTTCACTTGCAAATGAGGCACATTTGAGCAATCAGCATGGGCAGGATAAGGTGCCAGTCAGAGCAGACTGTGGCCGGCAGGACAGGTGGTGAAATGCGAGACGGAAGAACCCGGCTTGGCTCTCAGATCCCAAATTGGTGGGATTGGGCTTTTTTTTTTTTTTAAAAAAGCATCTTTTTTTATTTATAAACTGAGCAGATACAACATCCAAAGGACAAAGTCTCAATAAACATGGACTGCCCCCATCCCCACTCCCTGGTTTGTACAGACTTGCTTTTGGGGCCAGAATACTGCTGTTTCTGCTTCTCACCATCTCCACAATGTACCACATTTCATCCCTACCTAAGGAAAGTGTAAGTCATGCCCAAAGGGGAGCAGTAATCCCTCCTCCCCAATTATATTGAAGTCAGCCTGAGGCAGGAGCCAAGATTTGAGCATTATTAAGACCATAGTGTGGGATTTTCAAAAGCACTAAAGTGAATTAGGTGCACAAGTCCCACTCACTGTGAGATCTCTGCTCCTAGCTCTTTTGGAAACTTAGAAAAGACTATGCCAAGACCCTTAACAATCCTTAACAACAACAGAATGTTGGGAATCATTAGAAAAGGGATTGATAATAAAACAGAAAATATCATAATGCTGCTATATAAATCCATGGCACGCCCACATTTTGAATACAGCGTGAAGATGTGGTCACCCCATCTCAAAAAAGATATATTGGAATTGGAAAAGGTACAGGATAGGGCAACAAAAATGATTAAGGATGTGGAACAGCTTCCATATGAGAAGAGCTTAATAAGACTGGGAATTTTCAGCTTGGAAAAGAGATGATTAAGTGGGGGATATGATATAGGTCTATAAAATCATCACTGGTGTGGAGAAAGTAAATAAGGAAGCTTTATTTACTCCTCATAACACAAAAACTAGGGGTCACCAATTGAAATTAATAGGCAGCAGGTTAAAAACAAACAAAAGGAAGTATTTCTTCACACGACGCACAGTCAACCTGTGGACCTCTTTGCCAGAGGATGTTGTGAAGGCCAGGACTACACCAGGGTTAAAAAAAGAACTAGATAAATTCATGGAGGATAGGTCCATCAATGGCTATTGGCCAGGACGGACAGGGATGGTGTCCCTAGCCTCTTTTTGCCAGAAGCTAGGAATAAGCGACAGGGAACAGATCACTTGATTAAGGCCTGTTCTGTTCATTCCCTCTGGGAGCACCTGGCATTGGCCACTGCCAGAAGACAGGAGACTGGGCTAGATGGACCTTTGGTCTGACCCAGTATGGCCGTTTTTATAGTCTTCAAGTTTGATTCTGTAAGCTTCTAATATCTTCTTGAAAGATTCTGCTTGCCTTCAACACCCCTGGAGGCCACGCACCTCTCAGGAGGCTCCCAGCATCTGGCAGGATCAGAATCTTAATTCTGTGAATGAGGGAATGTTTTCTTTGCTGGTTTTTATTAGCAAGCGTTCAAGCCAGGGAGTCAGTTTCATGCCCATTGTTCCCACCACAAGGCAGGCTCTACCCATTAAGCCATCTTCAGGAGAGGAGAGAGCTGCCTCTGGATCTCTGCCTAGGGCACTACATTCCTGGTTAGCACTGGTCCTCTGTTCATTAAAAGAAAGGAAGCGCTTGGCACATGATGGGTTCAGTGCATAGAAAATCTGCGGAGTGTCCTTTAGTGCAGTATATTTAAATTCTGCAAATGCGGGAGTGTAAACCAGGCGATAAACTTTTGTGAATCAGACCATGAGTCATGATTAATTTATCACCCTGATCTAAATACATCAGGAAAAATAATGTAAATGTAATGTAATTTCTCTTTACCTCTGCATGGGCCCTGCTGCTGATGGCTGAAGTATAAACTGAACTACAGCATATAAAAAGATGATTTCCGAGCAAAAGCCTCTGTTTAATGTTTCCTGTGCATTACACGTTCCTCTTGCCTCATGGATGTATATATTCTAAACGATATTTCTGCTGTCCACAGAAATTTCCTCAGCATATTTATACTTTCAAATCTATGCCTGAGCATGTACATGGGGAATAAATAGTAATGAAGGTCCTGAAGTAAATACCAATGTTGGAATTTCATCTTGGAATCCTGCTGACATTTACAAATGTCTAGAGCTTTCATGGTTCAGGACATCAGCAGAACATACTGATTCAGTTAAACTCTGGCATGTCATTATAGGTACATTTTAAAAAATAAAGTGCATGGATTTCAGGAACATCTTTATTAGGTAAGGTTAAGATATGTGGTTGGTTGTTTTTCTGAGTTCCAAAGAAAGAAGAGTACAGTTTCAAGTACTGAAAAACACCATTTTTCATATAACTCAAAGTAGGCAAAACACAAAGCCTGAAAGTTCCCAAACTTTCAAAATATTATTAAATACTGTTTGTCTTACGGTTGCCCTAAAGAGATTAGATTTAGGTGCTGTCCATACAGGCACTGATAGACAGCCCCTGCCCCCAAAAACTTCAGTTCTAACTAGACAATAAGACAGACAAGGAGTAGGAGAAAATAAATATTATCATCCTCATTTTTCACAAGACAAGATAGGAAATCTATGGCAGAGCCAGGAATTTAACTTAGCTCTCCTGAGTCCAGTGCATTAACCACAGGATCAGCCTTCCTTCACTTTTGGGACAGGCCAAATTTGAGAACTCTCAGTGCCACTTTTAAGGGACATTATAAGTGACTAAAAGAAGGGGGAGGGGAGGGTTGGAATGGAAGAGAACCTCAACCTCAGGTATAGTATAGCTATTGTGATATTATAATGCTGTCTGGGCCACGGTCTTACTGCTTTGCCCGTGTCAGTGGCTGAACTGTATGCAAAAAGGCATATGCCATTGTGCATGTACCTGGTGGCTGATAAGCCGCAGAACCCCAGCATACAATGCTGTGTAAGAGGCAGGGGAGGGCTATTGGTACACAAGGAGGGAAGTGGAGGACTCTGGAATGAGAGGACTTTGCTGGCTATACTGCAGGGCAAGAGACTCTGCCTTCTCCTGTGTACGCCTTCAAAGTTATTCCCCAGCCAGCCACCACCATCATTCCGCTGGCAGATCGGCGACTTGCTGCCTTAACAGGTGCTTGAAACAGCAGGTGACTGGAACGCTTGTTTCCCCCTCCCCCCCCCACCCCCCCTCCAGCCAAGCCCTTTTTCTCCTGTGGATGCAGAAGTCAGTCAGAGTTGTGTCCCTTGGCTCCCTCTGTCCTCCGGAATCTGAGGAAGGACCACACGGTTGCAGCCCCTAACAGCCACTACTGTGCAGTATGAATTTTACATGCTGTCCTGGTAATGTGAGGGCTAAAGTGCTTATATGTCCATACGCCTCAAGGAGCCTCATCCATACGTAGCAGCCACTTCAAAATTAGAAGGCGTGCCGAAAGCCCCAGGAGAGTCACTACTGAACCAGGGCTGTTCAGACATTGCAGGAGCTTGCTTGCAAATAATCTTGGTGCGAAAAGGTTCAGGAACTAATGACGTCCAGTGAGGCGTTTTCCAAGCCTCGTTGATGTCCACGGGTGGATTTAAAAAAAAAATAAAAAAGTTTGAATTAAAATGGTTCAACTCATTCTGAGAACAAGGGTGGTGAAAAAATGAACTTCTGTCCAGGATTTTTAAAATATGCATGCTTCTCTTGTAACACTTATAGGGCTGTAACATTTGGGGTTAGAGAATTGAAACAAGGGCCCCCCCCCACACTTTTTTTTTTAACAGTGAGCGTAATTAACCACTGGAACAATTTACTTAGGAGTGTGGTGGATTTTCCATCACTCCAAGCCTTTACATCAAGACTAGATGTCCTAAAATATATACTATGGCTGAAACGTTGTGGGCTTGATACAGAAATTGCTGGGTGAGATTCTGTGCTCTGTATTTTGCAGGAGGTCAGACTAACTGGTCATAATAGTTCCTTCTAGCCTTAAAAATCAATGTCTCTATGAAATGTAGTAGGCAGATGATTGCCATGTAGGAGATGTGCGTTTGAGTGTGCTGGTGAAAATTGGTTTTGATTTGACTGGCCTTTATCCCATTGAAAAACCACACTTCCTACATATGCAAGTGTTCATTAGATCTGCAATAGCTCGGCATGCCACAGGAACTACCTCCCTGGGGGGACGGGGAGGGGAGGCTTCTTAATGGGTTGTGCAGTAAAAAAAAAAAAAAATCCATATGTAGAGCACGAGGCATGACTGCAGTGAAGCTGTGGCCAGATGGCCACGGTATACAGTGGGTGGGTGTCTCTGCCGGAGTCCCGGCCATGTTGTGAATTCATTTTGCATGGAAAGGGGCATTCATTAGTACAGGTTCAGATCTGAGCCTGGTTCTTAATGATCTTGTGCTTCAGGGTGCAAATTAATCTCTATCAGAGACCACAATGAGACCTATGTGCGGGGAAGCTTATCCCACATCTTCCTGGACTGCTGGACTCTTACCCCTTCCTCTGGAGCATCTGGTGCCAGCCACCATCAAGGGCAAGATACAGGGCAAGATACAGGACTCAATGGACCTTGGGTCTGATCCAGCCTGGCAATTCCTACATTCCTGTCTGAGCACTGTTTGATGGCCTAAATGAAATGAGTTTCTGGTTTAGCCCACCTGTCTTTATCAAAACTAGCATCCTTTTGTCAGGCTCAGCAGAGGTGCTAAAAACATAGTGGATTGGCAACTGAATGACCCTTTCGCCTTATAAGCAGCCCCCTCAGAACAGGTCTGAGGCATATTGGTGAGCTGAGAACTGTGTCCATTCAAGGTTCCCTGGGACATTTCTTCAGAGTCAGGGTTTGTCCTGGTATTCCCGGGCTAATGTGTCCTTTTCCCCCCATTGTGAGCCCAATAGGCGACACCAAGAGGCAGCTGCAGTTCACTGGGATTGCATGTAATGTGTGAATAATTTACTACTTACAGTGCAGTAGTGTACAAAGGTTCCATTCAGGATTAAGGCAGTAGGTGCTATATAAATAGATAGGTAGATGCAGTCCCTGCCACGAAGATCCTACAATCTAATTTAAAACCAGGTACAACAAGTGAGGGTAACAAACAATAGGAAGAGGGAGGGATAGAAAGGGTGGATGAGGATAGCAGTAATAAGATCATGCAACGACATGAGCTAGTTATGTGCTCTGAGAGTCTTGGATGAAAAATGCTATCTAAATGCTGCTGGTGTGAAAAGACCACAACCGATCATGCTGCCCATATTGTCTCACAGTTTCCTTGTACTTCCCCCAGCAGCCTGAATTCATCGGTTGTTTCTTGTCTTACACATAGATTGTAAGCTCTTCGGGGCATGGACTGTCTCTGTGTTCGTACAGCACCTAGCACAGTGGGGTGCTGGTCCACAAGTAGGGCTCCTAAGCGCTACAGTAATGTAAATACATAAATACATGAATCAATATTACTATGCAAATCAGACAGCTGGAAAAATTTACTTATGGCCCCAAATAGCCTAAATATTTTATAAACGTCTTTGTGTAAATTCTCCAAATTAGTGTTCTCTTGAATGTCATTGGTTATAACATTATCTTGCTACCTCTAAATGGTTTCTTGAGCTATTCTTCCACTACAGTGGATAAAAACTGCCAGTTTCTTAGCAAGGGAGGGTGGGGGAAGCCCACAGGTAATAACATATATTTCATCCCTTTTTCACTAAAAAAATATTTTGATTCTCCAAAGACGAGGTTCTTTAAAGGTCATATTTTGATATAATCTTTTCCCCCCAGTTATTGTTAAAAAAGATCAGTAGTATTGACCTTGACAACATGCCTCAGAGGTTTAGTGACAATCTATTCTGTATCAATGAGCACAAAAAGCCGCTTTTATGGGCTGGGGCGCTCTCAGTGCATTTGATAGCAGGCAGATCGGCTTTTCTTGACAAGACCCCAAGTAAAAAGATTTAATGTATCCATCTCAGTGTGAATTGGATCGTACCCTACTGACATTAGATCCCCAGCCCCAGGGAAAACCATGCTAGGTGCTGTGTGGCTGCATTAGCCTGACTTAATGGCTGCACAAAGGAACAAAGCATGACAAGAACTAAATTATATCGTGACGGTAGAATTGTCGGTCTCTCACCAACCTGTCTTGATTCCCACACTTATTAACCATTTCAAGCAATAAAACATACAATTTAGGGATTGGATTTTTTAATTTCAGTTCTACTGTGGGCTGTAAAGGTGGATCACATATAATGGCTACATTAATTATTGGATCCTGTTGTGAATGAGATACACATTCCATTTTGTTCACCTTTTACATAGGAAGTCAAAAGGTGTGTTAAAGATGTGTGCCAGTTCATCAGCGGGTGTAAAACAGGGTAGCTCTGCTGATTTCAATTTATACCACCTGAGAATCTGGCCCTGTGATTCTTTTATATCTGCTGTATACAAAATTCTACCAGCCTTCATTATACTGAAAAATAAACTAGATCATCTTGGAATTTATTTTTCTAATGCAAATAATTTTGAAAAACAAAACAAAGAAAATCCTCAATAAGTCTGTTTAAAACCATAGGGTGAAACCTGGGCCCCATTGAAGTCAGTGGGAATTTACCATTGACTTCAGTCTTTCACTCACAATCTTAATTTACAACCAATTTTGCAGAGTAGTCCCAGGATTGAGAGAGCATGAAGAGCATCTACACTCCTTTCATCTTAGCTGTGATGAATGTTGCTAGGCCATAGCTGAGGTTCTGGCCAAATTTGTGACATTTCATAACATGCCTGAACTAGTCAACACAGTCAACCTGTGGAACTCTTTGCCAGAGGATGTTGTGAAGGTCAGAACTATAACAGGGTTCAAAAAAGAACTCGATAAATTCATGGAGGATAGGTCCATCAATGGCTATTAGCCAGGATAGGTTGGGATGGTGTCCTGAGCCTCTGTTTGACAGAAGCTGGGACGGGGCGGCAAGGGATGGATCACTTGGTGATGACCTGTTCTGTTCATTCCCTCTGGAGCCCGTGGCATTTGCCAGTGTCAAAAGACAGGATACTGGGTTAGATGGACCTTTGGTCTGACCCAGTATGGCCGCTCTTATGTTAACTAGCCTTCTGCAGAAATATGGATGGGAATCAGGTTTACTCCACATAGAAAACATTAACATTCATGAGGTTGTACTCACAACACATTCCTAAAAATACTGTCACAATACACTGTGTCTTCTTTTCATTAACACTATCGTGGTTATTCTTCTGTAACATCGATTAGCACATTTTTGTGTAAAGTATACACAGGGTTTTAAACTGATCTGCTTTTGTCACTCTCTGCTGTAGCTGTATGAGCAAGCGAATGTAATTTGAAAGGTGATCACTCTTTTATGGCTTCAATCCAGCAATAATCATGAAAAACAGGTAAACCGAATGAAGCAAGATTTAAGTCAAGGACCACCACCATAGCTCATCACATTAGTGACTGCAACACAGTAGATGCTGTTTTTAGAAATCCCAGCTCAAATGGCTTGTAGTACATTAAAATTCCTAGGTCAATCCGTCAAGGGGTTTTGCTTTGCAGCTCACAGATGAGTTTGAGAAACAAAGGACCAGGTTGCTCAGAATCCAACTTTGGTTGAAATAAGCCTCCGTGGGGTTTCATTCCTCATACAGCCCTTGCCACCAGGTGTTGATCTGGGAACCAGGACAAAGAATGTAAAGGAAAGAAGAATGAGGAAGAAAAGGAAAAGATTAATCATTCCATCAAATGTAGACTCCTGAGCAGCACATTTGTTCCTCCTGCATCAAAAGTTCTTCCATTGCAATTCAGAATAATCACCTGGCATTTAGGTTGCCTTCGGCCTTTCCCCCCATTTTGAGCATGTAATTATTCACACCAGGTGCATCGCTTCCACCCATCCCTTAGGACTTTACCATTCACAAGCACATGAATTGTAATTTGCCAGCCTTCACTAAAGTTCCTTTGTAAAAGTCTCCTACCCTGGGTGTACTGTTACACTGACTAGGCATGCAGGACAATGAAAAGGGAAATAGAATTTACCCAGCTAACAAAGGGTATTAGTGCTCCCTGCTCCAAACCCCAGGTGACTGTACAGAATTGATTGCAGGGTCTCCGGTGACAGAAGCTTGTGGCGTATTAAAAACGTGAATGTGGCAGCGGCAGTAGAAAACAAATACACACGGCGGTGGCCAATTGCTGTAATTGTAGCGTTTTGTGTCGCTATTTTTTGCTAAATGCAACTGGTGTCATTTAAAGTTGAAATCAATGAAAGAAATTAGCCAGCAGGCTCCTTAATGCCAATGGCATGTATTCAACTGGATTAGCATTTTCCAAAAAAGAAAGATCTCCAGCCCTGCTTTATTTAGATTATATGGGCCTGTTCTTCTTTGGTACGGAGCACCCACAACTCCCACTGACTTCACCAGGGCGAGTGCCCCCTAGCACCAGTCAGGATCAGGCACTGAAGTGACAGCATCACAAGAACGTGAATCTCTTGGCAATGGTGACACAACTGGTGGGCTGCAACTATTGCTTCCCAGGCTGGCCAGAGTCATCTCCTGGTGCTGCCCCTGTCTGTTTTATTGTTTCCCTTTGGGGCAGGCACCATCTTTTTGTTCTGTGTTTATACAGTGACTCAGACAGTAGGCACCCCATCCATCCCGAAACACAATTGCAACGCAAATAAAGAATGACACCGAGGAGGAGGCGAGGGTTTGGGTTATTCCAGTTCCCAGTTCCCATCTTTGATTTGTTCTGATGCATTGGCAAGTCACAGGCCACACATACATTAAGGAAAGAACTAAGAAGATCAGAGGGACAGTTAAGACAATGTCTCTGATGGTTGTTTTTATTCTTTACTGAGAAAGGTAACATATACACTAAGTAAAAATAACCGGAGATGTTAGAGATGAAAAATACCATGCTAGGGCATCCGGGGTTGGCTCCCTACAACACTTGCTACTGCATTGTCCTGGATTTGAACATCTCAAGCAATGGGGTTTCTGCCACTTCCCTTGGGAGAATATTCCATTTCTTAATTAATATGTCACACTGTCATCAGGGAGCGTTCTCATGAGATTCAGCCTGCTTGTTCTCTCTTGAAAATATCTGCTCATTGCTCCTAGTCAGACCTCTAAATGGGAAAGGGTAAAATATGAAGAGGGGCAGAACAAAGAGAAGGATGACTGGCAGCGCATGAGCTTCCTGGGGCTCTGGTGCGAGTTCTTTTACACCTGGTTTCCAGGATTCCCTGGAAGACAGTGGGAAGGAAAGCTCAGACAGATCAGCTCACATCACATCTTTATTTATATATCTCTTTCCCAGCTCAATTGAATCCCACCACTGGCTCCCTCATATTCTTAGTGTGAAGTTTAATCTTACCCTCACCTTCAAGGCTCTTCACAAACGGCTTTGACCCAACTCTGATCATTCTGCCTATTGTCCTCTCACCCCATGTCAATGATTAGTGTAATTGCCTAAGGGACTTAGGAGCTGAGCCTACATCCTAATTTCAAAAGTGATGTAGGCCTGGTCTATACTACACAAAGTTAGGCTGACATAAGCTGCCCTGTGTTGATCTAGTTGTGCGCAGGGCTACACTTAAAGTCATCTCCCACCAACATAAATGCCCCATTACAGCGACATAGTAACATCGCCTCCCCGAGCGGCGTTGAGCACGGTCAATTTATGAAGGTCAACACGGCGCAAATGTAGATGTGGCATTACCTACATCAACCCTAACAGTCCAGTGGCTGTTCCACAATGCCCAACACTGCCTGCTCTGGTCACAATTGTTAACTCCACTGCGCAGAGATCATGTAGCCCAGCTCCCCCCACCCCTACCCTTTAAAACCCTGTGAATTTTTGCAATGCCTTTTTCTGATTCTCCAGCTGAGCGAGCGCACCTAACAGCCCTCCACTGTTGTGTACAAGTGCCCCGCTGACCATACCAGCTACACGCTGCAAACGCACTCCTGCCTGGACTAGATAGGAGATACTGGATCTCCTGGGCCCATGGGGAGAAGAGGCCCTACAGGCACTGCTCCAAGCCAGCTGTAGAAAGGGAAGACATCTGTGAGCAGATTGCTCAGGGGGATGCAGGAGAAGGGGTACAACAGGGACCAGCAGCAGCGGCAGGCATACCAGAAGGCCAGGGAGGCCAACGATCAATTGGGTGCAGAGCCGCAGACTGGCTGCTTTTACAAAGAGTTGCATGCCATGCTTGGCGGAGATCCCACCACGACCCTGCACACTACTGTGGATACTTCCAAGGAGCCCCAGTATACCCACTGACATTTCAACATTGCTAACGGTAATCTGCAGGTTGGGAACGACTGTCTCTTATTCTACCTTTCTGAACAGTCTTGTGTTCTTAAAGACGTGAGCGTCATGGAGCTTCCCCGACCAGCCACCACTGATGTCAGTGAAGTGTCCCCAGTAATCCACTAGCGCTTGCATAACCATGGAAAAGTAACCCTTTCTGTTGAGGTACTCTGTGGCAAGGTGCTCTGGGGCCAAAATAGGGATGTGTGTGCCCTCTATCACCCCACCGCAGTTCAGGAACCCCCATTGCTGCAAATCCATCCACTATGTCCTGCATAGCAGGAGATGATTAATGACCCTGCAGGCTTGCATAACTACAGTCCCCACCATGGATTTTCCAACTCCAAAAATGGCTTCTTACTGACCGATAGCAATCCAGGGTTGCACATTTCCATAGTGTGATCCCCACTCGCTTCTCCGCTGTCAGTGCAGCTCCTAGCTTGGTGTCCCTGAGTCGGAGGGCTAGGGCTAGCATGGCACATAGAGCCAAGAATGTGGCCCCGTGTATCCGAAAGTTCTGCAACCACTGCTTGTCATCCCACGCTTGCCTTACGATGCAATCTCTCCAGTCAGTGCTCATGTCTCGGGCCCAGAACCGGTGTTCCACTTTCTGAAACTGCTCTGTGAATACCACCAACCTTGAATTGGTTCACACTGTGTCCCACAGCAATCTGTCCTTCAAGGAATCGCCCTGTTCCCCGCGGTTCTTCTTGCAGCTCTGCAAATGATGGAGGATTGCATGTCCTGTGTTTGCAACTCTCATGACAACAATGCAGAGCTGTGCACAGGCTCCATGCTTCTGTGGGAAAGCACGGACAGAGTAGGTACATGGAAAATTGAAAATAGGCATGAAAATTATGGGCTAGAGATGATATTATGGGATGGACAACATTGCATTACGAGCAGTTGACCCCCGCTGTCAAAACTTTGTAGTGTAGACGTGACCTTAGGCACATGACTTTCCATGAGACTTAGGCTCCTGAGTCGCTTAGGTGCTTTGGAAAATTTCACCCGCTGTGTCAATGCCCAGCTGCTCGTCTTCTCCCACTCCTGCCTCCATGCCTTTTACCACTCTGACGCTGCCCCTATGTATCAAACACTTTCCCCGTTCCAGTCTGACATACCATTCCCCTACCTCTGCATTCAGATCCCCCCTCAGCACGCACTTCTTCCGCAGGCCCCACAAGAGAGGATCCTTCATCCCAATATTTCCAAAGGTATCCTTGCTCTGGGTTTCCCTTTCTCACCATTTCAGCCTTTATGTCTCAATCTGCATGGGCAGACCCTCGTCCCTGGGCACAGCCCCATTAAAGTCAGTGAGGCTCCCCCAGGGCCATGAGGATCTGCCTACTACAGCACCAGGGTTTAGATTGTCAACTCTCTGCAGCACTGCCTGGCTTTATTTTGGGTCATGTACAGGACCGGGCACATGCTGGATGCTTCACAAATGAGCCTAAGTTTATATTGGTGCCATTTATCCACCATGAACATTCACTCCTCCATGGGACCAGTGGCACCAGCCATATAAAGTCTCTACTGAAAAGTAATTAGTCAGGAATAGATATAAAACTAGATTTGATTTTACAGCAAGTCTTGCAAGGGAGTATCTTTGCAGGGGGAAAGAATACAGTGGTCAGATGTTACACAATGTATTTCTTTGACTGGGAGCAGAGTGAGTATGCCATACAGCCAATGAAAGAGGGGGAAGAGAAATCAGCTAAGGTCATCAGAGAATTATTTTCTTTTGAAATGTCAGGAATCTTACTCAGCCAAAGGAAGAATGCAATGTAAAGGCATACAGTCAATTTGAAAGCTAGTCAATTAAAAAATATTCCGTATAGCACCTGCCTCTGAGTCCTCTGCCAGTTTTTGTGGTTTTACACCCCCCGCCCCCATCTCCCTATTTTTAAATGAATTTTCTCTCCCCTTTCTCTGCGAAGGACTCACACAAAGAACAGGGGAAACTGACTCTACTACTGCATAAGGGAAACGGTAAAACTGACTATGTACAAAGTCCTGCCCAATGTATAAACATAGGTAACTGCATCTTCCTCTGATCTCTTTCAGTTACAGGAATTGTGGTGTCATTTCTAAAACAGTAGGTTAAAAAAATTCAGACCAATTTTTAGTTTTATGAGTATGGTTTGCAAGTTGCCCTCTGCCCTAGAGAAGGGGGCTGAGTCCTTTGATAACAGTTATACACACTAAGAATGAAATCTCCTGCTTCTAGTCATCAGCTGATCAACACATGAGTGAGGAAAGCATCACCTTCGCCATCCACCCGCACAGCATAGTGCTACTGGACAGGTGCTTTTTGGAAAAGGTGGGTTCATTTTTCTCTGAAGCATCAGACATAGTCCATTGCTGAAGGTAGGATACTGAACCAGATAGACCAATGGTCTGATCTAGTATGGCAAATCTTAAACTTCTGCACAGCAACTTGCCAAGGAAATATATAGACCTTATTTCTGGGGTATATTATCCATCAAATAGCAAGGTTTAGGCAGAATATTACATCTAGTTCAGTTGATGAATATGATGATGATGAAGGTTTTTATGTTAAAGTTCATTATCATATCCAATTAAAACCAGATCTCTCTCTCTGTCATTTGCTGCTCAATGCCTTCTGAGATAGGTGTACACAGTGTACATTTAGCATGCTCATCCAGAAAAGCCACTTTTCGCTTTCCTGACTTATAACCGAAAGGCCCAGCCTCTGAGGTGACAGCCATCTAGGCTCAAATAACCTGAAATTTGCTTTAAAAAATTTGCAGGAGCCGATCCAGGAGGAAAACAAATGCCATGAGTTCCACCTCCAGTTTCCTCTGCTTCTGGAGGGTGGGGGAGGAAGTGGGTACATGTATTTCATACAGAGACATTACATCATTTTAAAAATATTTTTCATATGCATAGGCTGTAACTTATCAAGGGGGCCACTGTTAAATTAATTCCTATACAAATCCACACACATAAGGCCTCCACGAAAACCATGCCACTTACACAGCAGTAGGTTAGATCACATTTTGTAAGGTGTGAGAAGTTGGGCTCCCCCCGTGGAGCAAGAAAGGGTCTCCCCCTCCTTAAACCTGTAGCTGTCAGCACAGATTGCAGGACACCTGGAAGAGATCACAGCCATCTGTGCAGAGGCGCTGTGCACTCACTGAGACTATTGTTAGTGGCTGGATTCCAGACGTGCTGTCATTTTAGTGTGGTATTTATTATTACTCCAAGCCTTTTAGGAAGCAATTCCCTATCTGGACTATGAAGAGAGGGAAACTTCTCTTCTAGGGCATTTGAAATAACAATTCCAGCAACGTTATTTGACAGCTACTAGAATATACATTTCTTGCAGGGACAAGACTTTTTAAACTGTTAAGAAATGTAACACAATGTTTAAAAGGCAAAAGTCCTGCTTTCCTCCAAATAGCTCTCATACCACAGATGTTGGAAACTGGCCTACCAGGGAAATTGTGGCTCACTTTAACATTAAGCCACCAGATGGTTTTTGTTTGTTTGTTTTTAAATATCTTCTTCCCCAAGCCATTCTACAAACATTCTCTTAGCTGTTTTACTCATTCTTCACCTGCTTCTTCCCCAGCAGCAGAGAAGAACAGAGCAGTGCAGAGAGAAACACAATTCTGCATTTAGCCTTTGTAGATGTTTCAAGTTCACAGACAAACCTGAGAACAATCCCTTAAGGGAAGCTGTTGCATAAGTCCCAAATCTGGTCTCTATCTATCTTAAGTACATATATGGCCCCCTTTACCAAGCTATGAATTCCTTGCAATTTTTAACATATTTGTCCCCACAACATGCCACATGAAGTGCTATTAACCCTATTTAACAGATCAGGAACTGAGGCACAGAGAGTTTAAGTGACTTGCCCAAGGTCACACAGGAAGTCAGTGTCAGAGCCAGGATTTGATCCCCAAGTCTTCTAAGTCACAGGCTAGGACCCTTAACATTGGACCATCCTTACTCTCTTGGGAAATGCCAACTTTGCTTAACAAGTTACTTATTGTAGGAATTTTTTGCTGTGCTTCTAATAAAAGATTGTTACCCTGTTTTATGATGAAATGGGGCTGTGGGGAAAGGGCCTCCTACCGAAGTTCATTTGATAAGAACCTGACCAGACCTAGCTAATGTCTACTTTTTCTTTCTTATTAAGAAACAACCTAATATGTCTGAACTTCACCCAGCAAAATCCTGGTTTGGAGCATGCTGGAGATGCAAGGGATGAGCATGTGATTCTGATCAGGTCAGATGGAATCAACTTCCAGGTTCATTAGAATATCGTTAGCGTCAGATGCCTTGCTCAGCTAATAAGCTAAAAAGCGACCACTCCAAGTCAGGGCTTTCCAGAAATACTGGTGTCAAGTATCAGGGGGGTAGCTGTGTTAGTCTGGATCTGTAAAAGCAGCAAAGCGTCCTGTGGCACCTGGTGCATCCGACGAAGTGGGTATTCACCCACAAAAGCTTATCCTTCAATACGTCTGTTAGTCTATAAGGTGCCACAGGACTGTTTGCCGCTTTTACAGAAATACTGGGTGTACCGGAATGCTAAACTGTATTATACCGTTCAGCCACTAGGTGATGCTGTGTGTAACACACCTTATTTAAGCTAACCTCAGCCAGACCTGGCAATACCTTAAAGGATCTTATGAAATACAGATCTCTGGTGTACCTCTCTGAGAAGGAGGCTCTGTAGCCAGTCAATACCTGGTACAGAAGCCTGATCTGCTAGTAGCAGCTAATGCAACCTACTGTGTACAAGGTGTACACGACACGGTGGCAGAAATAAACTAATGCTAGAGGAGAACAGAAACAGAAGGAAAAGAGCAACAAAGGTTGCAGACAGAAGGAACAAAGCAACAAAGGTTGCAGGATTGATCTCATCAACATGCCACTCTTCAATGTCCCAGAGAACTTCAGCTTTTACTAACCTTCACAATGGTCAGACTGGAAGCAGTATTTTCAAATTGCTACAAAACTCCATAAGGAAACTGGAGATATTCAGGTATCATCTTCAATTTATGCTCTGGGGAAGTAGGCAGAGTATATCTTTAAATCCTTTGACTTTACTGAAAACAATCACAAAGATGACTATGAAATGGTTCTGGCTATGTTTGATGCATACTTCATACCACAGAGAAAAGTGGATCATGAAAGAGCATGTTTTCACCAGAGAATTCAGGAACCAAGAGAAAATGTTGAATGTTTTATATGAGCTTTTCATAAATTGTCTGAAAAACTGTGATTTTGGGACTGCCAAACAAAATTATCAGAGAAAGGCTGGTTATTGAGTTTAACAGACAAGAAACTCTCACAGCACCTAAAATTAAAAACACACTTAACTCTACACATAACTATTCCAATAGCAAAGTAGTATGAGTCAGTAAAACAGCAAAACCTAGAACAAGTTGCAAACTGGAAAAACCTGAAACTAGAAGTTGTAAACAGATGCAGCCTGAGTAAGTACTAGAAGTCATTACCATAAAAGCCTTGAGGCTATGAGGAAATTCCAGGAAAACCACAAAGCCTTTTAGAATAAGTGTACAAGACATGGAAAATTTCATAGCTAGACATGTGTGTCTAGCTAAATGTAAGATATGTAATAAATGCACAAACTATGGACATTTTGCAGCTATTTGCTGCACTTGGGCACAGAGAGAGCTAACTAATATTACAGACAATCAAGAGCTGTTGTTTCTGGCATCTATCACGTGACAGATCCTGCCTGGAGAGTGAAACTGAATATTCATAGAAAGACTACTGGCTTTAAAATTGACTCAGGAGCTGACATCACAGTCATCTCAGAAGGGAATTACAATAACCTTCAACCCTGCCAGAGCTGATATCATCTGATACAGCTCTGACTAGCTCTGGAGGTATTCTGAATAGCATAGGCCATTCACTCCAGAAACAACTTACAAAGACAAAAGCTATGCATTCAGAGTGCATGTGACCAAAGGATCAAAGACCAAAATCTTCTCAGCTGCAGCATGGCAGCCATGATGAACCTAGGGAAAAGGGTGGAAGAACTCAAAGGAGTATTTGATGATATTGGACTTTTGAAAGGAGATCCAGTACAAGTAAACTTTAGAGACAATGCAGAACCATACGGTGTACAAACACCTTGACCAGACAGACCTTGGAAGTGACTAGCTGCAGATTTATGTGAATTCAGAGGACATCATTACCTGGTGACAGTGGACTGTTTTTCCAGGTATATAGAAATAAGGTACTTGAAAGACATAACGTTGCAATGTTACAGAGATACTGAAGTGCACTTTTGCTCATTTCTGGTTTCAGAGTAGCAGCCGTGTTAGTCTGTATCTGCAAAAAGAACAGGAGTACTTGTGGCACCTTAGAGACTAACAAATTTATTAGAGCATAAGCTTTTGTGGGCTACAGCTCACTTCATCGGATGCATAGAATGGAATTCTGTATCCCAGAACAACTAGTGATGGACAATGAACCACAATTCACTGCAGCAGAATTTAAAACACTCCAAATGAAATATGATGTTGATCGCATTACTAGCAGCTACATTACCCACAAGCGAATGGAGACAGCCAAGAAAATCCTACAGCAAGAAGATCCTGCCTTGCTCTTCTGAGCTACAGACCAGTACAAATCCCGATAGAAAGACAACTCAGAACTATTCCAATTTTGGAAAAGAATTTATCTTCAAAGTGGCCAGATATGAAGATAATAGCCAACTCAGATAAAAAGGCAAAAAGAGCTTACAAATGCTTTTATAAAAGACTTCACTCAGTTAAAGAACTGCTGGGTCAAGAACCTTGTGACCATGTTTGTATCAAACTGGATGGAGAAAAAGGATGGCCAATTCTAGATGTCGTAAAGAAAAAGAATTCTGCACCCAGATCATATGTGATTGGGACTGACAGTGAAGAGTTGAACAGAAACTGTTGACAGTTTGTTTCTCAGAAGGAACAATCAACAGAGCAAACTCTACAGATGTTGGATGCAGAATAAGAAGACGGCTTCTCAAAGATTCCAAACCACATAGGAACAGTTGTTGCAACTAAAGGACAGCCTGATGACCAAGTTGTTACGCTTTCAGGTCATGTAATTAGAAAACCTATACAGTTCAGAGACACTAGAAAGACTAGTCTGTACTGAACTTTAAAGATAGTGTAATAGTGTCAATTTTGTAAATAGTAGGAGAGTAGAACTTAAAGGGGGAGGTGTAATGGAATGCTAAACTGTATTACACTGTTCAGCCACTAGGTGGAGCTGTGTGCAACATACCTTACTTACAGGTTTCAGAGTAGCAGCCCTGTTAGTCTGTATCCGCAAAAAGAAAAGGAGTACTTGTGGCACCTTAGAGACTAACAAATTTATTTGAGCATAAGCTTTCGTGAGCTACAGCTCACTTCATTGGATGCATTCCGTGGAAAATACAGTGGGGAGATTTATATACACAGAAAACATGAAACAAATACCCACCTGCTGAAGTGAAGTGAAGAAACAGATTGACAGAGCCAGAAGAGTACCCAGAAGTTACCTACTACAGGACAGGCCCAACAAAGAAAATAACAGAATGCCAGTAGCCATCACCTCCCCCCCACTGTTCCTCAGACGTTCTTGTCAACTGCTGGAAATGGCCCACATTGATTATCACTACAAAAGATTTCCCCCCCCCCCACCTCTCCTGCTGGTAATAGCTCACTCTCGTTACAGTGTGTATGGTAACATCCATTGTTTCATGTTCTCTGTGTATATAAATCTCCCCCCTGTATTTTCCACGGAATGCATCTGATGAAGTGAGCTGTAGCTCACGAAAGCTTATGCTCAAATAAATTTGTTAGTCTCTAAGGTCACAAGTACTCCTTTCCATACCTTACTTAGGCTAACCTCAGCCAGATTCAGTATTATATCAAAAGATCTTATGGAAAACGCATCTCTGGTGTATGTCTCTGAGAAGGAGACTATGTAGCCAGTCCATATCTGGTACAGGAGTCTCACCTACTAGTACCAATGCTGCAACCTACCAAATGAGGTGTACATGACACAAGGATCCTTCTCTAAAGGTCTATCAGTTTCCTTCCGCTGGAAGAGATTAAAAATGACATCCTTTTAAGCGTCAAGTTGGAACACATGCTTCCATGATCAACATATTAGACAATTTGATGCTACAGTATATTCCTGGTTCAGAATGGAACTTGAGGGAGAAATCTTGAGCCACTAAAGCTTTGAATAGCAGTGTCAGAGAAGGACCAATTAAAGCAACATGAGCCATTGGACAAGAGACTAAAAGGAATAGCAAGCCTCAGATAACAAGCTAGTTTTCATTGCATCTATCCGTGTGGTTTCCAAAATGACCAAGAGCCAGTGTCACTAGTCAATTTTCAAGGTTTCAACAACTGCCTATGATACAGGTGGCTATGCTGCTTCCCAGAATTTTCATACTGTGAATAAGATAGTTCAGTTCAGAGGAGAGCTGGTTCCACTTTAAAGTGTGGTTTCACTCTGATAAACAAGTCTAGAAATGGTGTGATGGGGTTCAGTGCAAATGGGGTTACACAAGTGCATCTGAAAGCAGATTCTGGTCTTTGGAACCTTTGTTACTTGCAGTGATGCAAAAGCAGGAAAGAATCCAGTACTGACTCTCAGATTCCCAGGGTGAGGTGACAAGACAGGCAGTTAGGAAACATCATCCTTTTGTGTGCAACTGAGCTAATATGATGCAGAAGCAGTGACAGAAACATGGAACTCATCACTGCCTTTTATTATTATTAATAAGAAACCAAGTTACTTTTCAGAGTGGATCCACAGTTTAAATGCTTTCTGGAATGTCAGTATGGTTCTCCAGCCTCCCTGTCTCACCACTCGAAAGCCAGGTTGATTGATTACTGGCTAATATTGTACCCTCATAGATCTTTCCTTATTTCATTTCTATTAGGATTATCTCGGCCAACCTTCTGCCAAGTACAAAACAGCGCCTCCATTATGGAATTCTGTTTTGTCTACCCAATTTTAAATTATTCAAGTGATGAGGCCTGCAGCATATCCTGAGGTAGAGCATCCCACAGATTGTCTAGTCTGAAAGACTCTCTAATCACTCTTAAGTTTCTCCTGATATTCAGCCTAAAATTGCTTTTGCTCAATTTCACTTCACTGCTCTTGAGGCCTGTCTACACTAGAGAAGGGGACCAGTTGGGGGCAAATGGTTTAACAGATCCATTTGTGCCTGCAGCAGTTCAGTGCGTCCACACTGACCAGCCTGGTTTGTGTAAACTGGTGCACTGAAGTTGCACACAGCACTCCCTCAAACATGTGCATTTTGGTTCTTGTCCCCTCGCCCCAGCAAGCTCCTAAAGGCAGGTGCATACTCTAAAGAATGTTACGCTTTTTACAAATGTGCAACATACATGAACCTCCCAGTTATACATATGTGCCCCTGCTAACATTATATATTATTTCCTAGTGGTCTATTTCAGTGATTGATGACCCTGGCAGAAAACATGATGTCTCTGCATATTCAGACCACAGTTGTACTAGCTTTTGTGTTTCCCTGCTATTTTATATTCCCAGATTAGCTTTGCAATCATCAAGAAGGAATTTCATCCTACTTCAGTAGCTTCTTGATCTTCGAGACCACTTGCCTCTGTTCTCGCTGATATTCCATCTGGCAACAATTTCCCCTTGGTAAGGGAAGTTACCTAAGAGATGTGCCGCCAGTGAGTCTGGTAGCTGAGCCTGTGTTCTAGTAGCAGAAGTTCTCCAGGAGGCATGGCACAGAAGACAGTCCAGGTGGGGAAGGGATGCAGTGGTGGCTGTATACCACCTTTGCACCTTGCAGATTGTGGACTGCTCAGATTTACAGGAGCCCCTACTGGGCTGGCTGGGGGAAACAGCCCAGTCCAGTGTCTCTTAGTGTCATGCCCCCAAGCCACCCCTTCCTATCTCCATGGCTGGGCTTGCAAGGACGGCATAAAGCTGAGCCGGGGGAATTCTCCTTCTGCCCACTGTACAGACCATGTGCCATCAAGAGCAACTAATCAAGGTGACGGGATGCAGAATATGACCTCCAGTTTCTTGTCCCCACCAACCAATAGGGTTTCTGCCCATTGAAGGAAATCTAAAATGGATGGAGCCATCATACGAACTGTCACATACTTTTCACTAATTGAAATCCACCCAGAAAACAGGCAGATAATTGTCTGATACAGTGAGAGAAGAGCATCAGAAAATGTCCAGAGCTGACAGCCTACCCTACAGACAACCTGTCCCATAAATAATCTGGAGTTTATTACAAGGAGATTTGCCATTCGGAGCCTGCCTGAGAGCACCCTAGACATACAGCCTTTGACTCTATTGTCTGCCACCTTTGGGACTTTGTCTGAAATTCAAATGAACATTCATAACCTGGGCCACAATTCCAGTTCAATCCCCAAAGCAATTTTTCACTCGTAATAGTTCATATTTAGATTAGTCCTTCATTGCTGGTTTCTGCAAAGAAAGGGGATATGTTGGTTAGGTGAGGAATTATTGATTAGGATCAAATTTTCAAAAGTACGCAAGTGGCTAAGGACTTTTATTGACACTTAACCATCAACATCAGTTTTGAAAAATGGGGCTTAGGCTCCTAAATCACTTGGACACTTCTGAAAATGTTATGCCTCTATTTTTGACAGTATCAGAACTGTGTTTTATACAAAGCTCACAGCTGACATGTTCACCTGAATCAGCCAATCTGCCAAATTGGGTATTTTAAAAATTAACATTTCAATTTCTGACCTCCACCTAAACCATCATTCTGGACACTTTCTGCAAGTGTTGATTTACTGTGCTAATGTTTAAAAAAAATCCAAAGAGGAATTAACACGCTTTGCAGATAGCAAGCAACTCACCTAAGCTTTCCTTGTTATAAACCTCTTTTCCCGGCAACAGATCCCTTTCGGATTATTTATTGTAATCTCTGGCTGTTAAATCTAAATTAGATTGCAAAAAAGCTCTGAGTTGGGACCTTCCATTTTTGTATGTCTGTAAAGCACCAAGCACACTCATGGCCTTATATAAACATTTTATCAACAGGAGTATGTAGAATTAAAACGGAATGTTTATATCTTAGAGTCTATGTAACAGTGTCATAAACAAATACACTCTTGAGGTGTTGGAAGGGGGAAATATATTAAACTGTACATCATCTCCTTTTATCATAGCACGAGGCAACGAGCTCTACTTAGGACATTTCAGTTCCATCCCTAATAGAAATGAAGGGTCTGATCATTGGTACCTCTATCAATAAGTCATTGCCCTAAATGCAAGGTCAGATCACATAGAGGCATCAAATTACCTCTCTGGGCTGCCAAATTTCTTCACGTCTGTGAGTCAGGTAAGCGATATGACAGGTCTGACAGTGGAAGTGCAGGATTCATGGACTGAATGAGTGGAATCTACCATGAAATCATATACAAAATAAATCAGCTCTATACAGCAGTCTAACCACTTGCAAAAGGACAAGGCACTGCAGCGCTATCTCAAAATATTGGGATGTGGGGCGAGGAAGGGGGAGATAATTCAGGTCAGAGCACACAATCTACAAATCCTTCAAATGCCTAAGGGTGTGGAAGGCAATGACCTCAGACTGCTTTGAAAATTGATTAAAGAAGCCCTACAGCTGATCATAGTCAATGACCCTATCTACGTGTATCAAACAGACAACAGCCAAAACTTCTCTGATTGAGTTGGTAATTGTAAGGATTTCTGTCCTGAGATCTCTTGTGGTGGCCAGCAAGCAGGAGGTCCAATGGAACCAGTACCACCCAGTAAACTGTTCTTCCTCAGATCAGGCACAGAAATGAAAAGATGAGCTTGGTTCTCTTCAGGAGAGCTGATTGTCATAAGATCAGCCTAAAGATGATGCTTTCTAAAAATGTATTTCCAGCTGTGTGGTAGATCACATTATTAAAGACAAGGCATGTGTGCTTCAGGATCTACAACCACTTACTGAAATATATGGCAAATAGACAGCTGGCCTAAAGGGCTGGACTGCATGGTATATTTTATCTTAAGGTCTTCTTTGGCTAGAAGTACAAGGGATGAACCACAAACTAGTAATTGTGAAATGGCATGAATATTTATTTTCTTTTTTGGACCAAGCATCCAGTTAACCTTATGATCTTGCCCTTGTGTGTATGTACCTTTAAAAACAAGCAGCTTAAATATATATGTATCTAGTTCAGTTAAAGATTTTGTGGTTAGAATACATGTGGCATAACCACAGCATGAGAACAAAGTTATTTACTCATTTCAAATGATGGTTGATCCAGGTGTTCAGTGCAGAAGAGAACCATCAAATGTTATGGAGGCTAATTTTGATGGCAGAGGAGATGTTGGGAAAGGACTTTGATTTGTCTGCAATGTGTCATTCTCCAATACTTTTCACCCTACCTTAATACAGACATTAATTAAGACTCACAACACCTTGGCAGACGTAAGTATTATGCCTAGTACTTTACAAATAGGGAAAAAAACCACCAGCCAGAGTTGTTTGAGACAACAAATCCAACCAGAGTAACAGACTCAGAAGAACTCCCAAGTTCTTATCTCCCAGTCATTTGCTGAGTTTGCTAGCTCTGTGAGGCTGTGTAACACTAAACTATTATAGGGGAAGACTAGCATTTTAGGTACTATGATATCAAAGTGCTATGGTTTTTCTAGGATTGAAACATACAAAAAATCTTGTTTCTTTTAAAAAGTCACTCATGGTAAAGATGAAAGAATGGGTAATAATGCAGGAAGCTGATAAAAGGCTTTCAAACGTTCAAGAACTTCTATCTTAAAGGCTATATTCACAACTTTGCTCAAAAAATATACAACAAACCCGTGCTTAGTTTTTTGAACTGCCATGTTTTCCAGACAATAATGCAAAGCTATTTTAAATGAAGAGACTCTCATTTATGAATAATTGAGTTAAAATATGTTGGGAAGGATTTTTTTGGCTGGGGAGGTTGTATGAATATGAGGGGGGAATACTGAGACTCAGCAAAGAAGAAATATTAGGTTTCTGATCGCACCCTAAAATTGCCCAACATCTGGTCAAGTGACTTTTAGGGCTTATCTATATGGCTCTGCAGTTTGGACTACAGGGCTGTGAATAGCAGGGCGCACTAATGTGTTTCGTTTTAACTCCCCCATGTGGATGCTGCAGGCATGAAATGAAAGGTTCCTAGTTTGCACTAACATAGCCTTGTAGACATAGCCTTAGTAAGGACCTTAAAGACTCAATAGCCAACTTGAAAACTAGATCATTAAAAAAATTAGTTAAAATTAGTCCCAGGAAGGAGACGTTAGTTGCCTGTACAATAACTTGAGTTCTTTGAAATGTTTTGTCCCTAAGGGTGCATGCCTGTGCACTCTAAACTGGAGTAAAAGCAGTGTTATGGGCCCATGCTTGTGCAGAACAGCATCTAGTGCTCCCATACAAGGGCACGTAAGGAGGCGCAGACTCAACCGCAACACCAGAGACGCCACGGCAGAGGGAAAGGAAAGTAGGAGGTGGAGCACCCTATAGGGACAAAGCATAAAATCATAGACTCATAGAACTGTAGGACTGGAAAGGACCTCGAGAAGTCATCTTGTCAAGTCCCCTGAACTCATGGCAGGGCTAAGTATTATCTAGACCATCCCTGACAGATGTTTGTCTAATCTGCTCTTAAAAATCTCCAATGATGGAGATCTCAAAGAACCCATCTCAAAGAATTTACATTACTATACAGTAAGTAACCTCTCTTTCTTTTATGTCGCTATGGGTGCTCCAACGTAGGAGAAGCCTAGGCAGTATCAATGTGGAAGTAGGTACTGATGAGGAGATCAAAGATAGGTCGGAGGACTGCATCACCAAAGGCAGTGTCAGCCCTGGAAGCAGGTCAGATGGCAAAATGCTTAGCAAACATGTGAACAGAGGACCAAGTTACTGAGCTGAAGAGCTCTGCTATGGGAACAACCTGCAGGAGGGCTACAGAAATGGACAGAGCCCTAATTGAGTGTGCTTACCCCATGAGAGGGCTGTATTCCAGCAGTTTCAGAACAGGTCAACATACAACCGGCAACCTACTTTGACAGTCTTTGAGTGGAAACTAGCTGTCTCTTCATCCTTTATGCCAATGATACAAACCATCTGGGAGAGACCCTAAAGGTCTTAGTTCTGTCAAAGTAGAAGGCAAGTGCCTGCCTGGCATCTAGCATGTGGAGGATCATAGACGTTAAGGCCAGTAAGTACCATCACGTTCATCTGGTCTCACCTACTGCACATCAAAAGCCCCAGAACCTTACCCACTCCTGCTATAGGTCCATAATGTCTGGCTGAGTTACTGAAGTCCTCAAATTATGATTTAAAGACTTCAAGTTGCAGAGAAACCATCATTTACTCTAGTTCAAACTAGCAAGTGACCCATGCCCCATCATGTAAAGGCAGGTGAAAACCCCACAGAGTCTCTACCAATCTGACTGGGAGATGGGGGGATTCTTTCCCACCCCCAAATATGGCAATCAATTAGACCCACAGCATGTGGGCGTGACCCACCAGTCAGACACTGGGAAAGAATTCTCTGTAGTAACTCAGAGCCCTCCCCATCTAGTGCCCCATCACTAGCTATTGGAGATATTTGCTAATAGCAGCTATGGATGGGCTATATGCCATTGTAGGCAATCTCAGTATACAATCCCCCCCATAAATTTATCAAACTCAGTCTTGAAACAGCTTTTCCCCCCCAGTATTCCCATTGGAAGGCTATTCCAGAACTTCACTCCTCTGATGGTTTGTCTAAGTTCAAACCTAAATTTATTGCTGGCCATTTTATTATATCCATTTGTTCTTGTACCAAAATGGGCCCTTAAATAACTCCTCTCTCTCCTTGGTGTTTAACCCTCTGATGTATTTACAGAGAGCAATCACATCTCCCCTCAGGCTTTGTTTTGTTCGGCTAAACAAGCCAAGCCCCTTAAGTCTCTTCTAGAAGGCAGGGTCTTCATTCTTCTGATCATTCTAGTAGCCTTTCCCTGCACTTGTTCCACTTTGACTTCATCTTTCTTAAACATGGGAGACCAGAAATTGCACACAGTATTCCAGATGAGGTCTCACCAGTGTTTTGTAGAATGGTAATAACACTTCCCTATCTGTGTTGGAAATACCTCTCCTGATGCATCCTAGGACTGCATTAGCCTTTTTTAAAGCCACATCACATTGGTGGCTCATAGTCATCCTGTCATCAACCAATACACCCATGTCTTTGTCCTTCTCTATCACTTCCAATTAGTAAGTCCCCAGTTCACTGCAAAAATTCTTGTTTTGTGAGATCTCTTTGCAACTCTTTGCAGTTTGCTTTGGACTTAACTATCTTGAGTAATTTTGTATTGTCTTCAAACTTTGCCACCTCATTGTTCACCCTTTTTTTCCACATCATTAAGGGGTGGATCTTCTGGCATTGGTACCTGTATCAAGGACTGGGGGATCTGATCTTGGGCTGATGCTGGAGCGTTCAGGATGCAGCTGTCAGAGGAGTATTGGGAAAGGGGCTCTTGCAGAGCTCCTTAGGAGGGGGACGACAGAAATCTAGAGGGTGATGGAGAGCTATAGTAGCTTGCATCGGTGCTGGGGCCTACAACAGGGACTGGTGCAGAGCTGGAGACTCTGCACAGGGTACTGGATAGTCAGTGGGACAATATCTCTGAGCTCAGAGTGCTGTAGTTATGAAGACAATGAAACCAGCATGTGAGTAGAAGTCCTTGGTACATCTTGGTGCCAAGAGATATTGAGTGGTACCCAGGTAAGTGCTTCCCTGTGTTGCCTGGTAGAAGACTTATCTAATCTAGGCATCTTAGGTGATACTGACGTCTTGGTACCAATTTCAGCCGGGGCCTCAGCAATGCCACTTGAGGGACACAAGATCTCCTGGGAGTCTCATTTATGGGGAGACTTATCCCTTTTCTCAGATTTCCTAGTAGGGGAAAAGGCTTCTCTCGGATATCCTCATCTCAGGAGCTGCTGCTGGGGCTCCAGCAGTCACTGGAGCAGCCTGAGACACTGAGGCTGATGTCTGAGTGGCAGAGAGAATGGTGTTGACCTTGCTGGAGCTAGGAAGTGTTCAGCCTAGCCTCTCCATCCTTTTGAGACCTGCCCTTGAACCTCATGAAGTCCTTACACTTCCACAGGATGTGGGTGTCTGCAAGACATCAGATACAGCTACGGGAAAAGACCTGCAGCAGGTCTGGCAGAGTTTGAACCCAGGTTTTTCAGCACAACACAGAGATGTACCAAAGCCCTAAAATAAGGCAGCCAGAACCCTCCTTTCAAAGCACAAATGTGCTGAAATTAAGAAATAAATGAAATAAAAACGTAAGAAAATTTAAAAAAAAAAAAAGATTCACACATGAGAAAAGGTGAGAAGCTGAGAACCACAGAACTCAAAAATGCTGGTGGTTGAGAAGGAACTGTGTGGCAATGGGTCCACATCTCCTTCTATGCCCTCATATAGGAGCACAAGAAGCTGCTCCTGCTCTGTATAGGTGCAGGCCTGCGGACACTTTTACAGGCTCTGGCCGAGAGTGCACGGACCTGCACACCTCCTACTATAGAGAACCCATATACTGGAATAACTACACTTGCTCTTGTGGCCCCCAGCCCATGAACACACAATCACATTTTTCTATTGTTTATCCTCCCTGTTCTTTTGGGGGGAAAGACCCATAGAAACAATAGGGGGAAACTTACTATGGCAAAAACTGGAAATTTATACATGCGCTTAATTTTAAGCACTTGAGAAGTCCCACAGATGTAAATTGGACAAATCAAACGCTTATACTTAAGCATGTGCACACTTGTAGCAGTGGAGCCTAATGTGTAGAAATAGTAAAAATATCAAATGCCCAAAGTAAACAAAAATATAGAAAAATATTCCTTCAATTGTAATCTTAGGTTATACTTGTAATTGTGGGTAAAACATTTTCAGATCAAAGTGTGATTTTCAAGGTGATTGTGTCCCTTTAAATTCTTCACACAAGAGTAACCTACCTAATCTTTAGTAGTTCTTATTAATGATAAGGGGACACAGTGAAGGAAATGTCACTACTTTAAGGGGTTATTTAATTTCTGCTGGGCTTTTACAAAAATCACTGCAGTTGAATTTCAAGTAATCTATTCAAGCTCAGAAATACATGAAATGTGATTAAGAAAAACGTGGCGATGAGCCCAAGACCAAACACTTAATTTTCAAAGAGCCTCTAGGCCTCCCCTCAATGGAAATATAGGTACATAAAAATAATCAATATTTCTGTTTTTTTTAAAAAGGCCCATGTATATTTTATATTTGTTTTCAGAACCACATTTTAAAGTGTTGCTGTGTCTGCCCATCAACTGTTGATGGAATTGAGACTCCTAAGTACCTAAATCCTTTTGCAAAAATGAAATTTAGGATCCTAAATCAGTCACACATTGGAAAGTGGATTGCAACGCCACCTAAATACCTTTAAAATGTGAATAAGTGACTGTATTTGTGCAAGATAAATGCCACACTGCTGTAAACTAGAGACTGTGCAAAAGTAAAATATATATTTTTTTTTAAAAAAAAGGAGTACTTGTGGCACCTTAGAGACTAACAAATTTATTTGAGCATAAGCTTTCGTGGGCTACAGCCCACTTCATCGGATGCATAGAACTGAACATATAGTAAGAAGATATTTATACATACAGAGAACATGAAAAGGGGGAAGTACTCATACCAACTGTAAGAGGCTAATTAATTAAGAGGAGCTATTATCAGCAGCTATTATCACATCAGCCACACCATCAGGGGCTCATTCACCTGCACATCTACCAATGTGATATATGCCATCATATGCCAGCAGTGCCCCTCTGCCATGTACATTGGCCAAACCGGACAGTCTCTATGCAAAAGAATAAACGGACACAAATCTGACATCAGGGATCATAACATTCAAAAACCAGAAGAACACTTCAACCTCTCTAATCACTCAATGACAGACTTAAAGGTGGCAATTTTGCAACAGAAAAGCTTCAAAAACAGACTCCAAGGAGAAGCTGCTGAACTGGAATACGCAAACTAGATATGAACAAAGACTGGGAATGGCTCCGTCATTACACTAATTGTATCTATTTCCCCATGTTAAGTATCCTCACACCTTCGTGTCAACTGTCTGAAATGGGCCATCTTGATTATGACTTCAAAAGTTTTTTTCCCCCTGCTGATAATAGCTCCTCTTAATTAATTAGCCTCTGACAGTTGGTATGGGTACTTCCACCTTTTCATGTTCTCTGTATGTATATCTTCTTACTATATGTTCCATTCATTGCAGCCGATGAAGTGGGCTATAGCCCATGAAAGCTTATGCCCAAATAAATGTGTTAGTTTCCAAGGTGCCACAAGTACTCCTGTTCTTTTTGCTGATACAGACTAACATGGCTGCTACTCTGAAACCTGTTTTTTTTAGTCATTAGTGGCTGGTTATAGGGCAGTATTTCCAACTCAGAAGAGATTATTGTTCTTGCCAAGAACAATAGTTATGGCTGCTGTTGGTGAGCCAGTAATGAATCTTGAAATAAAGCGTTCCAGAATAAAGGGAACAGTTAAAAACCTGGAGGTCCTTAGTTTGGGAACACCACCTCCAGTCACAGCTTTGGTGAGACAAGACTTCCTTAGCATGAAGCCTAGAAAGGGTCCATAGCATAAAGGCACAGAGAGACAAATTTGAACACCTGAATCACCTCCACTGCTAAAGAAGAGAGGGGATACTTACAGCCACTTATTTTTTAGTTTAAAAACCCTCAACATTCATTGATTTATATATATATTCTAGCAAACTTCTAGAACTCTCGATTGGTCAGGTCCTGACGTGTTGACTCAAAACAAAGCTTTATCTTGTTTGCTACCCTTAAAACCTATAAAATTTGAATGCATACCAGACAGCTGATCTTAAAAATAAGGGTATAAACAAACAAAAGAGTGGCCCATTCTTCAGGAGGGAAAACCTATCATTCTTGCAAAAGCTCTGAGATTCATGAGTTAACAGTAGGCCAGTGGACATTTGTGGAGAATTTTGCCAAGTTCTAGCAAGTCTTCCTCCTGATTTCAGTAAAAATTTTGGGAAGTGTTCAAGAAAAATCAACATTTTTAATACAAATAAATTCACTCAAATGTGAATTCTAATAAAATGGTTTTTAGTAAGCTCCTGATCCTGCAGACAAATGTGAGCGGTCCCATTGAGTTCAACCAGCTCCTTACACGCATGTTCGCAGCATTGTAGCCTAAGTTATGTATATAAGTAGATTTTTTTAAAATGTCAGTCTTTAGAAAATTCCTGTCATACCCCCAAATCTTCCAGCCTTACTATACACTAATCTCACATACTCTAATTTTTTCATCCTGTGTCAAGCCAATCAAATATTTGGCAGTACATTTAACTATTTGCATCTTTTAAATTAGCCTACGTAAATGCCTTTTCAATTGAATCCAGCCATATTAGACAACGCACATCAGCTGAATGTTTCCAATAAAATGATCAGCAATAAAAAGTGAAGTTGCCATTCAGATCAATATTGTGCTTCAAGAATTAATACACTCCTTTGAGGTGCTACCCAGATATTCTTTCAGTAGTTCTGCAGTGTGAGGAAGAACGCAGTGATTCAGAAAGATCTTCCCAACCAAAAAGGCCATAAACAAAACAAAAAGAACTAACTAGCAAAAGGAAAAATGTGTTTTTCCTACCCTCCCTCCACTTTAATGCATAAAGGGAGCTTGACCACCACACCCTAACCCCATAAAATAATTTTTAAAAACTGCTTAGTAATAATATTTAATTGTTTTGCTACACAACTCAGTGGTCTTAGCTGGGAACAGAGAGCATTCTCAACCCTTAACCAGGCCGGGGGTGGGGGGGAGAAAGAGGGGTTTTTTGAATCTTTAAGGAAGAAAACTTTGATCCCAGGCATTTAAGTTAATCAGAAGATAACTAATCAAACATCCACCATTTAATCTGTTTTAATTTATATGGGACTTGATAGAATCATACCAGTTCTCCACTTGTTCATAAGTACTTCCAGTGAAGACACCACCTGAACTCTTAATGTAAGAAACAAGGTTTTTTGGTTTTTGTTTTTTTAAATCAAAGCATCAAAGTAGGTGAAACTCATTTTCCTCCTTTCAGGTCATCTCTAAATTCTTAAGGCATTGAATTAGGACTTAGGATATTTAGATTTAACTCCTAGGTAACCTCAGCCAAGTCGCAATCTCTCTGCACCTCAGGTCCCCATTCTACTTCCTTTCTTTCACTCTATCTTGATGATTTAGACCTCAATGCTTGCAAAGATTTACACACATGCCTAAAATTCAGCACATGCCTAAACATTTACAGAATCAAGGCATTAGACTGAAAGTTCTTTCAGGCAAGGACTCTCTCTCACTCTGAGTATGTACAGAGCCAAACAAAACAGGGCCCTAATCTCAGTTGGAACCTCTAAATCAAGGGTAGTTAATAAGTGGACTGCAGCCCAAATTCAAGCCGTCAGATGCTTTTGAATGGACCCCATAATCTTTTTATTTACTTATTTTTATTATTTCTCTGGAGTCTGGACCTTGACCAAGAAACTTGGATCTTGACAAAAAATAATTGATTGCCCCTGCTCTAAGTCCTATTGCAATAAAATAATGACACCCTTAAATTCATGCTAAAATGCAGCAAATTTCCATGCCACATTTCCAGCGATCCTAATTATCAGGGTTGAGAGTTTCAGAAGAGCCTAAGGGAGTCAGGCATCCAAATCCAAAAGCTCTTTTGAAAATCCAGGTATTCTTATTTTGAGTCAACACTACAGTCACAGTCAAGTACAAACTGTTTTACCCAAAAACAACTTGTACACAGGGAGAGAAAACCCATAAACTGGGGGGTCAGTATTTGTTTTGTTTTAGTATCAACAATGAGTAAGCAAAAAAAAAATGCACAGTATTCCATTTTAATAAAAGAGACTTGAATTGTAACATTTAATTGAGGTCTCATGTAGGCTTTTCTAATTTAGTAACAAAAAATGTAGAAGTGAGGAGGTTTTATACCATACCAGTCCAATACACACACATTATGTAATTGTCTGTTTATTTAGTGGCACCATTTAGAAATATTTCTAATTTTCATCCCCCAACTACAATTCTCCACCATTAACAAGCTTAATGCAATTTGTTCAACCGACTCAAAAAAAATACAAAGTTAGAAACTAAATTCACACATTTTCTTTGGGACCAGGAATCTGTACATAGTACAAAATATACATTTATTGAACTTTCTGTAAACAGTTTGAATTGCGTAAAACTGTAAATAGTGGGTGAATTACTGGATAATTTATTATATATTGTTATACATTTTACTTAAGGAAAATAGTTTTGCTCTTGTATATTACTCTGTTAAATTTATAAATTTCATGATGAGGCTGTGTATTCTGCAAACATGCTTTTCAAGCTTAAATCTCTCCATTCACAACACACATTTATACAGGTTATCAATGAAAAAGTTACACTTCCACAAAATATATATATGTATATAAAGAGTAGATTGAGCTTTCTAAAAAGACAGGCACAGCATGTCACTACAAATGAAATTTTGTTTTATGATACAATGTGGATTCACTTGTGTAAGGAGAATGGGGGAAAACTCTAATTCAGTATGTTTCTACATGGCCTTAGCACCAAGGCAGATGCAAAAAACTCTGGTCTAAATGATTTATCAGCCAGCCAGTTCAAGAAACCAGACTAAAGACTTCCTCTTGAAAATAAATTGCTTTCAGTTTGCCCTAGATAAGGGAGCCCAAATTTTTGCAGAAGGCTATCTCTCGCATTAACCCTTTGGCACTGGTGGTTGGGATTTCCAGGCACTGAACTACTGGACATTTTGCACTATTGGTCAATTTGCTAGATTTAGCACTCACAGTAAGCACTAGATTCCTGGCACCAAAAAATTAAAGTGGGTCATCAACAAATCAGGTTAATAAATCCAAATTGGTACCCAAGGTCCCAATGAACCCCCATACCAGCAATGAAACGTAACCTAGGAAATCCTGACTTCCAGAATCAAGTGGTTATGCTGTGGTGGTAAATACTTGCCAACAAGACGTGTGGTAACATTTCACTTACAGCAACACTGGATGTACTGCTGTCTCTATTGTAAAAGATGATTTTCCAGTTTAATATTCTGCAAGCTCCAAATTGCAGTGGATTGAATCTTGTCAGCAAGAATGCTTATTTCCTTGTAACAGTTTCCCTCAGTATCTCAGCATTCAGTAGGTCCATTACCGGACATGGAAACCGTGCTAACTCCAACGCCCACCACATAAGAAACGGGTTCAGATATTGTAGGGCTGGAGTAACTAAATCCCTCCCAGAAATTTATACCTGGTTTCACCCCTTCTCCAAGCTTTCAATGAAAAGCTGCATAATAAATAGAGAAGAAATTTCTTAAAACTGCTCATTCGATGCTTTGAAGAAAAATAGCTGAATTAGACGTTTGAAAGTTATGTAATAAGAAATTGCTATCCTTAATTTTGTATGAAAACATCTTATTTTAACACCATCATCTTTGTTCCCTTTAAAAGAACACTGAAGCTATTTAGACTTTAAAATGTTTTTCAAAACCAAAGATGAATAAAATTACTTTTGTTGTTAATTCCGGTGAAAATAGAACAGTTTCCAATGCCACAAAGGTGCACACACACTTAACTTTACATGCTGCCATTATAGTTCAGCTTCAATGGGACTACTTGCAGGGCCTAAAGATCAATACTGTACATGCACAAATCTTCGCAGGATTGGCACCATAGCATTTAAACTTTCCTTTGCAGTTTCTGCAAGTGAAATATTGCAATATAGTGTTAGTGCTGGAGAACCAGAAAGTGAAAATTAAATGACTACTCTATTTTCATTGTACAAACTGAGTTGAAATGCAAAAAGTAAATTCAGCATTAATAGCAAAATTAAGATCTTCAGGTTTAAATTTAATCTAAAACTGTTGACACAGGTTACAAAATGTAACATGATTTTTAACCTGGCAGTATTCCTTTAAATTAAATGGGAAGCCTTGTAATTTTCTTTAAATCATGCTTCTACTCTGAAAAGTGACTGTGCACTCAGTTAACCTGCTCCCTGTGTATATTCAGAGTCCTGCCTATTTACTTTGTTGACTACAGTTAAAAACAAAAACCACGCTACTCCTGTTAGCTCTTTAAAGCCCAACAGCTATGAAGAGCGAGCTGACTTGTAACCTGGCTTGTGCATAGTCAACAGAGTTGAGAAGTAGAGACCCCGTACTAAATTAAAAAAAAAAAAAGCTTATTACCCAGCATAGTTCTTGCTAGCATGAATAGTACTGGTCAGCTGTAGGGGTAAGCACTATGGGCCATATTTTCAAAGATACGTAGGCACCTAAAGATGCAGATAGGCATCTAAATCCCACTGATTTCAAGGGGAGTTAGGCACTTAGGTGCTTCTGAAAATCCCACTAGGAAAGTAAATAATTTTAAAAACTCTGACATCTAGTAGTGCTTGAAAGATTAGGCCCAAAGTTCTGAAAGCAGAATCTTTATTGTTGGAGAGGAATGGCACAGAAAGAACCCAGCTTGACTTTCAGATTCAGGGACTTTAAGAATTTGCAGGAATAGAACTAAAAACATTTTTACTTGTAAACTGAATGGATATGATCCTTGGATGTGATAACAGAGGTAAATCAATATTAGTATCACAATTTTTTTAAAGTAACTTTTCAGAGTAGAACCATATTTTAATGTGAATTACTGACCTCATGTCCCCATAAAAGAAAAATTATATAAATCAAATCTCCTTAAACATTAAGGTTGAGAGAAACTAACAAACACGAGAAAAACAGGATGAGTCCTTTAGGTTGGAATACTAAGGGTCTTAAAACAATGACCACATATGAAGAATAAACACTTTATGGGGTATTAAGTGTACTGCAAAGCTAAAACAAAAATTAAGTTAAACCCAGAAATATGCTGGAGACCTCCCCCAATAACAAATTGTAAACTACTTCGACAGATAATTACATTTAGTTTTAGTTTAATTTTCCCCACTCTCACTTTAATGCGAGTCATATCACAAATATTTGTCAAGCTCCAATATACTCAGTGCTACTCAGAGGAAAGAGAAAAAAATGGACCATGCTCTCAAGTTTATAATCTAACTAGACAAAAAGAGGTGATCAGAAGATCACAGGGCAGTGCAATTTTTAGTTTATTTTTCAATAATCAGTTGACCAGGTTGATAGACTTCGCTGAAAAAGTGTGCTTTTGAAGTAGGACAGTATAAATACAGCACCCTTGACACATCACAAAAAAGAGGGCATTCTGGCATGTCCAGGGAACCTGAATGACAGGGACAGGGAGGGGAATTTTTTAAAAAAATTATTACTATGGCTTCTTACAAGAGTTGCTATGACAGCAATTGCCATGGCACAGGATTCTGAAATCACCATTACAGCACACTGACAATATAGCAAAGCAATTTCATTTAAACAGACCTAAGCAGCCCAGCAATGAACCACAGCAGGTATATTCCTGTGCATGCACAGAGACCCACTGACTTCAGAAATGCTCCAGATCGGGGACCAATCATGCAGTTTATTGCAAAGTCTGATTTCTGAGTTGAATTCTTCTGTAGTCTGGTCAGCACATACTTCTAAGCTTCACTCAATTTCCATGTTGACTTTGCAGTTCACATAAGAGATGGCATTCATTTTGCTCAGCACAGCTTTCAGAAAATTCACACGGTTTGAGCATTTCTCACAACACCAATTTATTTTTGAAGTGTTGAGAGTCCATCTAATCAAAAGTGACCTAATTTGAGCCAACACTGTGAAGACCAAACAACAATTTATGAACATGTATTTTTAGACACTAACAAGGAGCTACAATGGGGGCTAAAAAAATCATTTTCACATCTAAGTGAAGTGAAGCCTGGCAGCAAATTGGACCACTCCATTACACTAAATTTGTCAACTGCAGTTCTCTTTACCTACATATAGTACATTTTCTATTTCCCATGGAGCAACTCATCAGCAAAGAATATTTATAGTAAAAAGAGTAAAAGTTTTATAATACTCTGCTGCCTAATATTATACATCATGCTCTAAATTAAAAGTTTAAAAACTTTCACACCAATTCATAGTATTCAAACATATCAAACTATTTGAACGTAAAGTGTTACCTAATCTGAAAAAACATGTTAATACAAAGCTTCGTAAAGTAAAAAGCATTTGTCAGCATGAATGAATGCTGATATATTTGGGAATAAAGTTCAATTACAACTGATACTTATTAGTCGCCAGATGGTGGCAGCCATCTTGTCAGCCCTTCAGGAGAGGAATTACGCCTTCATGTTTGTACAGAGCTACCAGAAGCAAAATAACCCGATTTTTTTCAGTGACACTCCTGTATAAAGCTAAAGAAACTTCTATTCAATAGTGGTTTAACAAAAAATGAATATTTAATACTAAAGCAAAATGCTTATATTTTAAATCCATTCTATAAGGAGATATACAAGCAAAGACCTTTACACTCCCTTGCAAGGAGCTGCTAAAGGATTTACTCAAAATATTTTTTTAAAAATGATTAACAGCAGTGTTCAGCCAAAAGGTTGCCTTGTTGTCCATCCTATTCATAATGTAACAGTCAAAAGTTTAGTTTAGTTAAGATGGCACTAGCAGGAGGAAAATAATTGCAATAAATGCTATATTCCTTATTTCAGTTTGTTGAATTACCTTATGAATTTTCAAATTCTTGGACTGAGCAAAATGACCAGTAACTTTTTTATTCATATTTTAACCTATACAACTGAGGATGCATTAACTTTGCAGTAGATAGTTCTGATGTTCAAAAGTCAGTCAATATCCATAATTACAAGATGTTAAGTGCTGTAGGTTAGAAAAATAATCATCATCAAGAGAGAGTGTTGTAGTTACTGAACTACTGGTTAATATTCTTCAGACATCTTGCTGTAATGGTCGACTGTCCTGGGATTACCCCAATTCAGCACACTATAAAGACATGCAGATGAAATTCTTTTCTCTGATTCTGACTTCCGCCGAAGGATGAAATTGAACGATGGCAAAGTGACAAGCTCTCTATAGCGGTACTGACGGACTAGCACCACAGCAAGCCAACTGTAAAGGACCTAGATTTGCAATTTACAATGCATGACAAGAGTCCTGCACCCAGACTTTTTAGGACTCTGTATGAATGCAGGGGTCTCCCACGCACTTTAAAGTGCAAATCTAGTGCCCCATTTATTAAAAATGAAATTGCATTTAATAAATTTAACACTGGTTTTAAAAAAAAGTTAATACATTTTAAAATTCTACCTTGAATAAAATACCTCCCCAAAGCTGAATTAGTGAGAGTAGTTTAAGATTATTTGAAACAGTGTTATCTATAAAGCAGTACAATATTTTCCCAAAATGATCAGTGAAACATTTAATCTGACTATAACAATATTCACAGAAACTGAAAACAGTGAAGCTGTCAAATATAAAGAAAAACACAGAAACTTGCATGGCATATGAAGCAAAATAGCTTTACAAAATGTCATTTCTTTTTAAAAACAAGCAAATTGGGACCATCCTTTTTGAACATCTATTCAAAATACATTTTTGAACAGCACATCGTTTGCATTTTTGTCACACAGGAATCTTTTCCCGAGAGAAATAAATAGCACACAATACTTCAAAAATTCTGCTGCCTTGCCCCTGAGGTGCTAATGTTTTTAGCATTAAAAAAAGTTTAACTGGTGCAAAAAGGAAATGCACAAAGGTGCAAAAGTGCCTTTTTAAGATTTTTTTTTTTTTGCAGATTCATGAAAAGACCAGCTACTCCTTTGCAAGAATGTTTATGTACTTAATACATGTATTTTGTAATCAAAATCTGTACCTAGAATGGCAGTGTTTATGCACATATAATAGATTCAGTGCTCTGACCACACAAAAGCGCTGAACATAAGGCAGAAAAAGAAAGGATTGCAATAGACATTCCTCCTTTACCTCCAAACCTAGTTACAGCACTGGTAGCAATAGCAGAAGAATTATGTTCTCTATATTTTTAGGAAGGGCCACTCATATGAAAATGCTTTTAGTACACAGTATGTCATTATGACACATTTTAAGTGATTATATTTGAAGTATGGCTTTCTACCACAATTTTGCTTGTGATTTTTAAAGATTTTAGGTCTCAAAGTTTCCACAGTCCAGTTCAAGGTTTTGCAGTTTCCAGAACTAAACTTTAGTCTATGTAGAAAAGTAAAGAACAGAACTTTATCTGCCTAATCCTAAAAATAAGTTTAGCTTTCTGTACTAGTATACTGTGTAGTATTAAATACATTTGTTAATTAGGTGCTTGCGAAGCTATAACTTATGACATTATTATAGTTTTGCACTCTACAACAAAATTAGACATTTTAAGCATTTATTTGTAGGTAGGTAAGGAATTGGTTCTTTAACCAAAAATTGCTATAAATTTATAAATACAAATAGTGCTTATGGTTTCTTCATTCATGCTTGAACAGATTACAAACTGAATACAATGAAGTTACGTTTGTTTAAGCACCCCACATAAACAAGAGGGATAAAAGAAAGATTTTGCTGGTATATACTATACTTAATTCTGAGACACTATAAGTTACTTTTTCACTGTTCAAAGTTCCCTAACTCTGCATTAGTTTTAAGGCTATATATACAAATATGTATATTTCAAAGTTAGGGAAAAGACAAATATAGCAAAACGCATTGTACTACATTTTCCTATCAAAAAGTAATTTTACACCAAGTTTTGATTTTTTGTTTAGTTGTGGTAAGTGTTACAAGCTACTTATATTTTACTGATTTTCCTTTTGGGGACTCTGCCTACTGAATGATTAAAGTAAACTAAATATTAACAACAAACACAATATCCTCAACCTAAGACGACAAGAATACAAGGTGCACAAAACAGTAGTTTTGCAAACACGACTGATTTGAAAACTTACTTTTTGTATGTTCAATGGGAGAAAGTTAAGCTTAAATCAATTTAGTTTATGTTTATTACCCTTATAAATTTTTAATTTAGAATTTAATTTTAATGACCAGTTACATAGTCAACATGCTATATTTCAAATCACAAATACTGTTTAACCACTAGTTTCTCATTCTAAATAAGTGGGTCAATTAAAAACACACATGCCATAAAATGTTAAGATTGTCAGGCTTTGACAAATGTATTTTCATTAAACAGTAGGCAAATTCAAACTGATACTCATCTCAGTGAAAAACAAAAAGCCTGAAATAAATCCATGTAAAACAGAGTAACAGATTAAACCCACTACATGTTCCAGTGTCTGTCTATGCCTTGGGCAACAGTCAAAGTTCTCCCCATTTTAAAAATGGGCTACCAATTATTAAAAATATTTTTTCACATGTGAAATCTCATTTACAATGGCACAGAATTTCAAAAGGCAGGAAAAAAAGAGGAATTACACATATAAGATTAAGTGTCTTGTTTGTTAAATCAAGCTTTATTGATAAAATGGAATTCAGAATATTTTACTTGGAACAGCAGCAGACTCAGCCAATCAGGATAGTAAAAATGCTGCAGACTCCTACTGTATGTAGAAAGTTGCTCCCTCTTGCTCAAGTGATTAGTAATTTTGGATAAGGGTTTGTAAAAAAGAGGTGCAAAGAATCAAGGCATTCTAACCTCAAAATTCATATACTTATGATTGATCTGTATTATACAGCACGATCCTGCTTCCCCTGAAGTCACAGCCGAAACCCTCATTGATTTAAAGTGGTAGCAGGACTGGGACCATAGTAAATAGCAATAGAAAACATAAAAAGATAGGTTTGTTGGAGAACGAGCAGTATGTTAGTTATTTTTCCCCACTGCCAAGCAAATTCATATACTACAGTTGGGATAAATTGTCCGAATGTTCATCTTTATATATAAAATAAAAAGTAATCTTACAGTTTTGTGCACCTCTTGAGCATCTAGCTGGCTAGGCTGCTGCTCCTTGCAATCCAAAACCACAACATAAATTTAAAGGGCTATATATTTGTTGCATCACACAACAAGCCAAACATTTCTTCTAACCTTTATAGTGATTTAAAGCAATTCATAATTAAATATGAGCATTTTGTACAAGGACAATTGCACTTTACAAAAACAAAATCATACAACATAAATTGCTGGAGTCTGATTTACAACATGAATTATGGTTTGAAATCACGTTTACAGAAGTCTGTTTTACAAAAAAAAACATCAGTTCCTGGGCTAGATGTCGTACTGCTGTAGTTTTCTGGTGTAGTCACTCTCACCAACACATCATAATCCCTTCTTTAAATAAGGTTGAGGATGGACGTTAAGAAGGGTCACTGAGGTTGGGCTGCACTTTCAACTGGAGGATGAATGTAAACTCCACAGCTAGATGGGCAGTTTTACCACATATCATCAGTTGATGCGGAGTCCTTAATAGAGAAAAAAGAAGGAACCCTTTAAAGTCTGGAGTGCCCAAAATTACAGCAGTTTCTGGATAATCCAGACTGAAAAGGGTAAAAATATGGATAATTGTAGGAGTCTTTCCCTTTTAATGAAAGGTTTCATACTAGATACTTGTAAAACACTATTCCTAACATGCAAAAATGTACATTCATTAAACTATTTTAATTCAGTAAATATTAGCTAGCACTAAAGCAGTTTTTTAACCCCTGGTCTAAAGTGTAATATACTTTAATGTTTTCTAAATGTTTAAAGCTGCTCAAAATAATTGTTAACTTCAAAACCAGCACATTCAAAAACATTACCAGTATAACCTAAAATGTACAGTACACTAAACGTATCTATTTGGACAATTTCTTGTAGGTGTGCTAAGTTCACAGGGAGCATATTTCCTGTTATTCTTAATTATGTTCTACCTACTCTGACTGCCTTCTCAACTAGGGTAGCCAACTTTCTAATCACACAAAACTGAACACCCTTGCCCCAAGGCCCCACCCCTCAGTCCACCCCCCCCACCCTCACTCACTTTCATTGGGCTGGGGCAGGGGTGTGGGAGGGGGTGAGGGCTTTGGCTGGGGCTACAGGCTTTAGGGTGGGGCCAGAAATGAGGGGTTCAGGTGCAGGAGTGGGCTCTAGGCTGGGGCAGGGGTGCAGGAGGGGTGCGAGCTCCAAGCTGGGGCCTGGGATGAAGGGTTTAGGGTGCAGAAGGGAGCTTCAGACTGGGGCGAAGGGGTTTGGAGTGTGGAAGCAGGCTCTGGGCTGGGATAGGAGGTTGGGGTGTTGGAGGGGGTGCAGGCTCTGGGGTGAGGCCAAGGATGAGGAGAGGTCTGGAGTGTAGGAGTGAGCTTTGGGCTGGGGCAGGGGGTTGGGGTGTGGGAGGGGGGTTGGATGCAGGAGGGGGCTCAGGGCTGGGGTTGGGGTGTGGGTGGGGGTTCAGGCTCCAGCCGGGTGGCGCTTACCGCAGGCGGCTCCCAGTCGGAGATGCAGCAGGGCTAAGGCAGGCTCCCTGCAACTCCTGGAAGCAGCCAGCATGTCCAGCTCCCAGGCACAGGGGCAGGAACAGCGTGCAGAGATTCCCTGGTCACACCTGCACCTAGGGGCTGCAGGGACATTCTGGTTGTTTCCAGGAGCCTCACGTAGCCAGGGCAGGCGAGGAGCCTGCCTTAGCCCCACTGCACTGCCAATCGGACTTTCAGCGGTGCTGACCGGAGCCACCAGGGTCCCTTTTCGACCGGGCGTTCCGGTTGAAAACCACACGCCTGGCAACCTATTCTCAACCCTCTTGCTGTAAGGAAGGCTTAGAATCTAAGTCACATCCTAAGTAATTTATTGAGAGTTCAGATTTAAAAGAAATTTAAACATGTTAAGATATGGAAAATATACAGAGCACCCAAAGCAACCTAAATTCTTCTCTTGTAATGATACAAGGGGGAAAATATTGCAAAAACTGTTAAAAATCAGTATAATCTGGAACCATGAACCCTAAAATGGCCATATGGTATCACTACAGGGAAGAGTTAAGATTGCATGGGTATCTTAATTGTACATTTCTGTACTTTAATATGTTTAGGTTTGTTTTAAGTGTAGCCTTCACTCTGAATGATCTGAATTTGCAATACTTGGTTCTTGGATAATTACAACATCCCTGTAACACTTTTACCTTCAAGTTATTAAACTATTAGCCTTAACTCCATTTTAACATAGTTTTGTGTGTCTTGGAATGTCCTTATATAAGTTATGCTCTGTTCCTCTTTCCCTCCTCATACTTTTTTCATCCTCTTTCCCCTCTGCACAAAGAATTTAACAGAAAAAAGTTGAATGAGGAATACTGGACTGCCCATCAGTTTTACTGATCAGAAGTTGTTAGCAAGATTGTGTTTACACAGTCAGAGGCATCACTTTAAGAGGAAAGAGGCTGCTGTTTAGAATATGTCTGAGCAATGCCATCTCTCACTACTTTAGATTGGTGGAGCTGATGTAGAGCCCTGTACTCCTTATTCAGCTGTTAAGTAGAATTTAATAGGATTAATAGGATTTTCTCTTTGCAGGACCTGAGAGAGAAGATTGGTCATGAGAATTAAAATGAATTATTCACTTTTTAAAAATTATGATTTCTAAGAGTAATGTCTAAGCCTTCCTTTGGGACTACAAGTAGTAGAAAGCAGAAGTTAGAAAGGACTAGGATAGCCAGAGTGAGAATCTGATGTGGCCATGTTTGTCAGAGAACATGGATAAAGTCAGCACCAAGTCAAAGTGCAGAAATTTACTTACTGACTACATACTATGCAAATTTCTGTACTAGGACTACCAATGACACTTAGATTTGCATACTGTACATTCGCAGAAGAGTTATACAATGAATGACTGCATATCATCCCCATGCAGGGATAGTTCCATTTCAGTTATAGATCTGGATCAATTTCTTAGATGTGGGAGGAGACAAGACTAGAAGAGGCTCACTGTAAACTGTAGCAAATAAAGTTTAAGACCAACTGTACAGCTTCTGTTAACGCCAAAACATTTGCAAACTGCATTTCACTTATATAATTTTTTGTTAATTAAAAAAAAATCATATTAATGGTATTAGTTGCCAGAGATATTAAAAAAGTAACTGCTTTCTTTCTGAGACAAAGCACTCCCAAGAATTTAAAGCTAAATTCAGTTGAAAATGGAGTTACTGTTCCCATTTTAAAATTGTTTTTATTGAATGTTCACTGTGAAAAATATATTAGGGAAGTTACAGCATAATATAATCCAATGATCAGAAAATTATGTTAACTGAACTAGAATTGTAAATATGCTAATCATAGCAACTATTAAACTACTAAGTATCCAGCAGAAAGTTACAAAAAGAACACTTTTGCCTCTAATTCGGGGAATTAAAATTTCACAAAATGATACCTTAATAAAAAATATTTTAACACAGATTTCCCACTATCTCTGTGGTATTAGGGATGAACCAAATAAAATTAGATATCTCAAAACAAGACCATATCTGCTACTAGTGGTGGGATCTGGCACCAGATGTGTGGAAATGGAGACAGAATACAATCAGACTTTCAAGTCTTGAACTGATAGAGGATAAAAACAAATGAGAGTTCTGAAGGTTCAGATGAGGGAAAGGGCAGAAGAGAACTCACAGGGCACAGTCTACAGAACGCACTTTTGGAAAAAATCCCTCCCCCTTCAAAGAGTTGTGGTAGGGTCTGCACAAACAAGCTGAAAGACTTCAAAGGGTAGGATGGAAATGATGGGAGAATGAAAGTACTTACAGCATCATCATTTCTATAGGGGTTCAGTCTGTTATAAACAGCTTCAATCACACTCCGTCTAAACCAAAGCAGAAAACAAAATGTTAAGGATTTTTTTAAATGAAGTCACATATTTCCTAAATGCAGTCATGACGTACTAAAACGCAAAACTTTAAAAATGGTAAAAAGATTCAAAATGTATAGAACTTAAGTTTTTTGCAAGTAAAGCTATGTTTCCATATAATTTATGCAGTGCTCTCTTTTGGATTCAAGAAGAGACAGTTTAAAAAGGTAAACACTCCTAAGGGTTTTGCCAACAAAATGGAAAATTACATATTTGCATATGAGACTTTTCAATTAGACTGTCTGCTCTTGATATACTATCGGGGCATGCCCACATTTTGTCTTCGAAGTAATAAGACAAGGAGGTTACAGAGTGATGAGCAGCATAAACAATATGCATTTGTGTGCTTGCGGGATATGGTGGCAGTAAATAATACACCATTGCTGTACAAAGATAATATTTTTCACAAGAGAGCACTATATTTGTATTTTCTGAATACAATTTTTTGTGCGCCCCTTAATGAAAACTCTGCATTCTTAGTTTGGTTTAAGTTAGTTTCCATTATAAATCTTGTTAGGTTTTTTTTTTTTTTTTTTTTTTTTTAAAATAGAGCAGTAGCAGCTTCCCATTGCATGCCCAATTTTCAATTCCCTTTTACAATTATCCTTCAAAAGAAACCAATTTTAACTTAAAACAGAAATTTTGTATAGCATCTCTCATCCTGTAACATATATTCCTGCGGAATTTGGTAAAAATCAGCAAATGAGTTTATAGTGTGTTGAAATTTACCTTTTGCTCACATCTGAACTTTAAATTTGTGTAATGTCTCACAAAACAGCTTGGCTTTGGTACTCCTCCCCTCCCCATTTTTGTGCCTTGCTGATTGCACTTTGGGGGTGGATGCAGAGTAGAGGGTTAATTACAAAGCTATATAATAAAACATAAAAATAGCTTGTGATCCCTGCTTACCTAACTGTAAGGAAAGAGATTAACAAGGGGTTCGTTAGAGCAACAATACTAAAAAACAGTGGAATGCTAAGGGGAAGAGGAAGCACTCGCCTTCCTCAGCAAGCATGATATAACTAGGAAAATGAAGGTCTAATACAAGTAAGAGATTTTAAAGACTTTTTTCCTGGATGACAGGAGTTTTTTGCGGGGGAGGGGGGAATGGGGGACAAAGCTGAAGAATGCCTCAGTTCTTACTCTGTACAATAGGGTCAGGTGGAGAAGTGCTCTGCTCACATCTTCATGCCTTAAAGTGGCAGAATGTAGCCCTTCCCCTTGTCTTTCTGTTAGTCGTGATTGCAGACTGGGCTACACTCAGAATGAGCTATTTTAATTTTTTTCAATACTTATAAATATAAACTGACCTATTATGGACTCCAGGCATATGTTCAGGGATAGTGTAAGAAATACAGGAAAATGTAAAGGGGTCAGTATCCTGGAGGGGCCATGTTGGTAGCATGCTAGCAAGGGTGTGGGTTGGTGTATCTAGTTTTGGAATGAGGGACTTTGGGTGAGGAATAAGCAGGGAGATCCATGATAGGCAGAGAACAGCAAACGGGACAAGGGAACAAGGAAGATCCTAATCAGCACATCCACTTCCAAGAATCACCTAGTAACTTGAGGACAGCGTAAACAAGGTAAGGATTGATTATAAGGCCATGGGTAACAATCTGGATCTATTACCTGCTCATTTCCAGACATCCCATTGTCTAGAATTCCAAAAGGTGTACAATTTTTGAAGAGAAAGTTATACTGTTTTAGGGAATTGCTGGACTCCACTGAAAAAATTTCAGCTTTAGCTTTTTAAACTAAACTTTTTGCTTCTAATTTTAATAGATAAAATTTTTCAGCATGATAAAAACGTCCCAATAATAATGCTGTCTCTGTGAAAAGATTCTCAAAAGACGAAGCAGCTAGCTATGCAATCATGTCAAACCTGAAATTTAATCAGTAAAATACTCTAAATTACTCATTCAAAAAAAAAAAAAAAAAGTGTTTTATAATTAAAATAATTGAGAAAATTATTTCCTTTAACAGAGCATGGCAGTACAACAAATCAAACACGACCCAGGACTTTTTCAGAACCCCATCATTTTGACATCTAGTCAATTTTTATAAAAGATTTATAAGTAGTTTCAGGTACTATCACTGTCCTTGATTTCCCTTGAAAAATGTGTGGGTTTACCATAACATTTCTCTCTCTTTTTTTAAAAAAAAAGTCTTTTCCTTCCCCGACCCCCTTGCTGTTTGAAAAGTCCTAGATAAACAAGGGAAACAGCAAAACTGAGCATCAAAAAGTGATATTCCATGTACAAACTGAAAAACAGACCTCTCTCTAATCTTTTAGACATAATTATCTCAGGTGTTACAAGTAGACAATTTTTAGATAAATGTGATTTTCAAATCAACAGCATCCTTTTGAGTTACATTAAGGCCCAGTTCAGTAACTTAATTAAGCACACATTTAAAAGTTAAAGGTTTCAGAGGGGTAGCTGTGTTAGTCTGTATCAGCAAAAACGACAAGGAGTCCTTGCGGCACCTGAGAAACTAGCAAATTTATTTGGGCATAATTTGGATCCAAATTTATTTGGATGTCTGATTTGTGTCCATTTATTCTTTTGCATAGACACAGTCCGGTTTGGCCAATGCACATGGCAGAGGGGCATTGCTGGCACATATATCACATTGGTAGATGTGCAGGTGAACGAGCCCCTGATGGTGTGGCTGATGTGGTTAGGTCCTATGATGGTGTCCCTTGAATAGATATGCAGACAGAGTTGGCAACGGGGTTTGTTGCCGGGGTTGGTTCCTGGGTCAGACATCAAGAATTGTAACATTCAAAAACCAGTAGGAGAGCACTTGAATTTCCCTGCACTCAATAACAGACTTAAAGTGGCCATTCTTCAACAAAAAAAACCTTCAAAGAGAAACTACAGAGCTGGAATTTATTTGCAAACTTGACACCATCAAATTAGGTCTGAATAAAGACTGGGAGTGGCTGGGTCACTACAAAAAGTAATTTTCCCTCTGTTGATACTTATACCTTCTTGTTGGGAATGGGCCACATCCACCCTAACTGAATTGGCCTTGTTAGCATTGACCCTCAACTTGGTAAGACAACTTCCGTCTTTTCATGTGCTGTATACTCATACCTGCCTACTGTATTTTTCACTCCATGCATTTGATGAAGTGGGTTATAGCCCATGAAAGCTTATGCCCAAATAAATTTATTAGTCTCTAAGGTGCCACAAGGACTCCTCATTGTTTTTATTTAAAAGTTAAAAACATTCTTAAATCCCCACTGACTTCACTGCGATTTGAGCAGATTCTTTAAGTGCTGTCCCTGAACAGGGAATGGTTTCTTGAATCTGGGCCTAAGCTGCTATTGCATTTGTTCACTAACTAGCTAAATGCCTGCAACTCAGACTAAACAAATCAGTGTATGCTCAGTTACACAGTTGATTTCAGGTATCGCAGACATTTCTTTAAAACAAAACCAATAAGCCATAACAATTGGTTTGCAAAATCATCACACACAAACACCCACGAGAGAATCCTGAAGTCAGAAACACCAACATGGGATGGGAGTAAAAGTCAATTTTTAGTCTCAACACTGACAGTCTACCTTAAAATTAGCTGCAGTCTAGGTTATTTAAATCAACCAGGTAGTCCAATTGGGTAACATATACTGTGTCCTATAAACAGATTAATAACAAACAGAACAGATCTAACATCTCAGGGTTATGTAGCTCTACTGCAACACAGGTAACAGTCTCCCATGAAAAGGTGTTTGTTTTCACCACTTTCACTAGCACCATAAAAATACTCTTAAGTCAGGTGCAGTAGAAGAGACTTGCTCACAAGTCCAACAGAAGGGGGAAAAAAACAAAAAAAAACAGAGCTAGAAAGATGAGTCAAAAGAATGATATACATTCCAATTTAATGTTACAATATTTAGATTTGCCAAATGTATCAACAAGAACTCAGACTCAATGATGCTTCAAAGAAAAATATATTCTAAAAATAGATACCATTTTGACATCTCATAATGCCTGGTCAGTTTTCTCTCTTTTTTTTAAAAAAAAATACTGAAACATTAGCATGAAAACAAGGTTTTTGTTTCTTTAGAAGTTCATTTGCTCTGGAGTCTAGCTGTTTATTGCTCACTGAAAGTCATAACTGACAACTCTAACAGAGATAATTTATTACAAAGACAACTAAAAGAAAGCTATCATGCTTAAGCAAACACCACACTATGAAAATGATAACATTTGAAATAGATGATTTATAATGTATTCATATTACATACATTTTAAATAGAAAAATATTGGTTTGTGAGCAATCTGTACTAAAATTGGTTGGTTTTCTGGACAGAGGAGCTTGAGATTTGAATTCTTTGATGGTTTAATGCTAATGTATAAAATTAGTAAGTCTGTTTCAGACTATTTCTTCAAGACAACAATCAAAATGAATCTGTATAAAGCTTTAAATTCAATCCCCTGCTTAGCCAGGGTGAAGCAGTAATTTCCTTTAAAGGGATAATTAGCTAAAGAGCTCATTTATAATTCTAGAAAAAAGAGATATAAATTTAACAAAAAAGCAAAAGCAAAGAAAGCTGCCAAGTGAAGCATTAAATGCACTGAGTAATCGCTGTTTGTTAACTAAGTACATAAACTACTTTTCAAAATGAGCCATTATATGCATTACATTTCCCTTACATCTTAAAAAGTAAAAGCAGTAAACATTTTAAGCTACAATTAACAGAGGAGGCCACCCTTAAAAGCAGTCCATTCTTTCTGCAACTATAGTTTGACATTCACATATTTTTAATTTTAGAAACTATCATCCACAATCAACCACGGTCTTGTGCATGGATTTCTTTCCAAACTTAAAACAGATCAAAATGTGAAAGATATTAGTTGAGAATGGATGATGCCCTTTTGTCCCCATAAACCTTATTTCAATTTATTTATTTTTAAGAGTGGCCTTACAAAAAGTCTCTGTTAATTTAGACCAAAAACACATTTACACTAACGTAGACTCACTTGCTTGCCAATTCACCCCCTGGCGGGAGGTTTGGGATGCTCTCAGTTGCTAACGTACGCATCACGTGGACTAAGTCTGGTACTCCTTCACCCTGCTTCTTTATGATCTCTGGGAATCAGAAGTACTTTTTTTGTAAGTGCAGTCCAAATTTAACTTGAAAAGATTGAAACACTCAGTTTTATCAAAAAGCAGTTTAACATTTTAAAAGACAGCATTTACCATGTTGGACACTAATCTTTGGTGCCACAACAAAAAAGCCAGTGTACCTGTAAAAAGCTATTGTATATTTGACAAAAAAATACCAACTATGATCTGTTCTTCACATAGTTCTATACTTCCAAAATTTTAATCATTTTGATTAGTATATCACATAACAAAGGGTATCTTAACAGGTAAACAAACTAGGTAGCTCTAAATAGGCTTCACTAGAACATAATTATTGTATTTTGCCAAAGAAACATCCTGTGAAAAAGCCGGGTTTTAATGTCCATTTTTTTTTTATATGAATGGATGTTAAAAGGTTATTGCCATGGTAGAAAATATAATATTTTGAAGAAACAAGAAGTTAAGTGTTTTGTTTAAAATATGCTTTATATAGTTATACCAGATTGCAGATTATTAACATAAAAACATTAAAAGTCACCACGCATAAACAGACAAGAGCCAAGAATGTCAGAGTTAAGATAGAACTCTGTCCTTAACTCAAAGGGATATTTCAACAGCAGGTGATTTTACATACAACAAACACAATCCACCTCTCATCAGGTAAGCAAGAGACTCTCTACAGTAGCCACAGCAAAGTGTGCTAAGAATAAAGTTACAGATAGCTACATTTCTTAAGCCTTATCTTCTGAAGTGTTGAACACTCACATCTGCAGCTGAATTTAAGTTAGTTATCACCTCTGGAGGGGGAGGGGAATCAGACTTCTTCCAGTTTTGTGAAATCCATTAAAATTTTTTTTACAAGGTAAATGAGAATTGTCTACTATCCCATGACATTTAAATGTATATACATTTCTCAATACACTATAAATTCCTTCAAAGACATTATTTAAGAAGGATACTTTATCAATCAATCAGCTTGGAGTTGCTGATCTCCAAGTGGAAGTCATGGCAAGTGTACAAAAATGCGCATGCACAGTTAAATATTCTTTATGTAGTAAAATCTTTCCAAAATGTATTTGAAAAAAGTAGTTTGAACACATGGAGAACCCACTTTCAATTTAAATATTTTGACAATTTATCTTTTTATCCCAATACTGGAAAAAAAAAATCAAGATGTACAATATACCATTTTAAACTCATATTGGTGAGTTAATGTTACACTAAAGTATCTAAAACCAGTATACTTTCCTTTTAAATAAAAAAAATAGTACAAATTCATGAACTGATTTGTGTGCACGGAACAGGTTTTCTGGGATGCAACCTTCCATGCAAAAAGTTTTAGTCCAATTTGCCGCCAGATTCTATGCAAGTATGCCAGTGTTTCCAGTGTCAATTACCCTTACTTGCAGTAAAATAACCAAATGTCAAAATTTGCAGTACAAAGTATTAGCTATTTAGTTCTACATTTTAAGTAGGAAAGAAATCCAACATGTGACACTACACATTAGGCAAACATCTCAAAACTCAAATGTCCCACTTTCTCAAGAACTATGGCCAAAATTCATATTTTACCATCTAGCATTTAGTAAAGAGAATTCTAACACTCTTAAATCTGAATAAAAAGCAAAGATCTCAGATTTGGTTTGCCAAGTTCCTTTATTGTGTAATCTTCAACATCTAGTATATTCTACATCATTCTAAAGCTAAAGTTCTGCTGTACAAAAATAAAGGGATTTATAGTTTGCCTAAACTACACAGTTTCACAACCTAAAGCTGCAGTACATTTAACATACAGTCACCACTAAATGAATACATTTATACTCTGATAGAACTATAGATACAGTCTGAAATAACACTGATGACAACAAATGGAACCAATCCATTGCTTTTTCTTTTTTAATTATTAAATTATCTTTTGTTTCAATGCATCTTGCATCCCTTTCTCTGACCTAATTTAAACCTTCTAAATGTTTTCATCATTTAAGACAGTGGGGAAAAAATGTACTTACACTAAAAATAAAGAAATCAAAATGTATTTATTTCCGGTTTTGAATGGAAATTTCATATAAAATTCTTAAAAATCTAACATTTCAGGTTTTGCTGAAAAATGGCCAGTTAATTTAAAACTATCAATTTCAATTAACTCCGTGGATTACATGCATCTAATAACCAGATTTGTTACTATATTAAGTATGTATATGATACAAAATGTGTTTTAAAGAATGAGACAAAAAGGTTAAGGAATGTTAATTTAAAAAAAAAAAAAAAAAAAAAAAGAAGTGAGTCAAACCAACTCAGTAACTGGAGTAACAGTGCAACTAGAGTAATACATCTGGGAATGATTGATTAATCTTTTCCAGCCAGCAAGTTTTCAAAACCTTTTAGAAGCAACACTGATTTACTGGAAAGGGATTGCACAAAGATGTTTTGTCACTCTTACTTCACCTCCTGTTAGACATTTTCAGCTCTAAATGTGAGCCACAGAAGTGTCCAACATTGATGCAAGAATGTAGGTTAAAGGAGTGAAGGATAGTCAGGTGTAAGGGGGAGAGTAGAAACCTTCTTGTATCAGCCAGGTTTTTTTATTCCCGTTTGTAGTTCAAGATGGCCATCAATACAGGGCCTTCTTTTCAGCAGTAAGTACAACAAACTTTAATATGAAAACATTAAAATAAGATTTTACTGCACATTATGGGATGAAAAATGCTTTTATGTAATTGATCAACAAGAAAATTTATATTAAAATATAATCTAACCTCATTACTTGGACTATGTTTGCTGGTCAAACGCCTATTTTGTTATATAACTGCTATGTACTGCAGTGCTCATTCACAAAATTTCCATTTTATTGTATTTTAATTTTCTAAATTAGACATTACAGACTGGTAAAAACTTTCAGAATTTCTTTACATTTACCAATTTCTTCAACTGAAATTGAAGCTTTAAAATCTTAAAAACTGCATTATTACTAAGGCATTTCAAGATAACAGTAGTAAGATTATTCAGCACAGTGTTGAAAGTTTCAGCAATGGCCATATTAGTCCCACTTCAGTAGACAATACTGTATATTAAGTTTCCAGCATGAAACAATCTTATTTTAATTGCATAAATATGGTTAAGTTTAATGTAATAAAGTGACATTGTGGCTTGAGTTTACCTTTCTCACATAAAGTCCCAAAAATTTCACTCATGCTAGTGAGAACTGTAAGTTCTGAAATTATGTTATGTTATAAACTGCTATCTGGTTGCATTTTTTGCTTACAATAAAAAGTGTAAATACTGTTTCTGTGTGCATTATCAAAGGGAAAAGATGTTTAAGTCCAAGGAAAATAACTTTAAAACAAAGTGTGGACTCTATAGCAGCAATATATTTTTCTAAATGTGTCCACCGAATTCGGATTAAAGTGCTTTATATCATGTAAATTTTCCCCATTCACACAGACAAAAATGAAGTTTCACTTGTCCCTGAAATATGTTATTTCTAAAAATGCAGGAAACTCAGCAACCAAACAAATGCATTGTTCCCTACAGCATAACCTTATGCAGTTCTAATACTTAGGATCTTCATTCAGCAATATCTGGACGTGATGTTCCCATTTCATCTACTGTAATACACACAGGCCAATGGGATCAGTTAATGGAGATGCAACCTTAACTTACTTTGGCCTTAGAGTTAAGTCAAATCTCCAATCTCCAAGATTTTTGTTAACAGTTAAAAGGGAAAAAAAGTTCATGGGGCATTTATATAATTCATCAGTCATTGATATGACAAACCCTAAGAGCTGGGTATATCACGCCAATGTATGCTATTAGGGACTCTTACCCTAGATATTATTAACATGATACATTCATAATAACTGATTAATTAAAAAGCTATATCCTCAATATGTTTCCATTTGAAAAATATTAATTTCATCTATATACTAAACTGCATGTGTACAGTAAGCGTTTCAGATATTTAGGAAATTTAATATTTAGGAGATCTGAGCACATCAGTGGCAGCTGCTTCTTAAACCCCAATCTCTGCTTCAGTTTTTAATACCCAAAGGCACTACAGTCCAGATTACAAAATTATTAAATTATGTTTTAAGTCAACACATTTCTAGTTATATGGCACAAAGTGCCTGAAACAACAGTTCCTTCTCTTTCCCTTTTAAAATATAAAAAACACAAATGAAAATAAAATTTGCTTTTAAAAAGGTTACTGGCAGGATTGTACATTATATGCCCAGCTTCAGTTCAGTATGAATGTTTAAGGTTTAGCTATAACACAAATGTTGATAGGCTTTTACTCTTAAATATAATCATATTAGCAAGTGCTATTATGTTAACAGTAACATTGCTGTGACCCTTAAATTATCATACAATATACTTATTAGGGCCATGTAATTGTACATAGCTTTACAGAAAAATGGCACTCAAATTACCATCTTCAAAAATATGCTGCCAGATTTCATTCAAATGCACATGCCAGGAATCAGAATTTACTGGCCTGAAGTTAGTGATGCCAATGGACTCATCAAGAACTTTGAGCACAAGTAGATTACTTTCCTCTGCCATCCTAAATAGAATCTCCAGGGCCATAAGCTTCTGCAGTTTCTGTTTTAGTAGCATTTTGTCATGACATACAGCATACATCCAACGGAATATAGGAGTGCCTTTTTCAGAGACGTATATGCAGGCTACATCTACACCTGGAGCTAGAGGTGCGATTCCCAACTCATGTAGAGACACTCTTGTAAGCTCCAAAAATAGTAATGTTGCCACAATGGCAAGGGCAGCGGTGAGCAGCAGCAAAGGCTATCCGTCCTGCCTGTATATCTCAGGGTCCAGGAGCATTTGTAGTCGACGTACCTAGCCTGTGCCACTGTCCAAAGCAGCCCACGCTACCACGGCTACGCTACTATTTTTAGAGCGCTAGCTCAATGAGATCTAGTATGAGTACGTCTATGCAAGCTAGAAATCACACCTCCTAGCTCCAAGTGCAGACAGCCTAAATGTCCAACGGCACTTAAAGGTTTAATAAAAAAACCCTACAGGTGTTAGAGTTTAGTTGTTTGGGGGATTGTTTAGAAACAAAGCTACTTATTTTTTTTTAAATGATCCACCTTCTACTCTGCTTTCCAGGTACTTGTCCAACTCTGCCTCTCTCTTCACCGCCTCTGGCAATACCTTTGGTGCACTTGGAAAACAGATCAAAATCACACTCATGTTGTCTCGACTTCCCTGGTAGTGGAAAAAAACAAAAACAGATGAGACAATATCCTGTATCCAGTGAGTAATACACACTGATTTTATCCCAAGGCCATATCAAAGCAGTTTATAAAATTATTTAAAATAATTAAAATAAAAAATAAAATTTTAAATAAGTAAAATATTTTGCTCATCATGTGAAATTAGAATACTTTTCTTCCATCATACCATTAAATAAAAAATGGTATCATTTACAAATAACTGTTCAAGAAGTCTGCATGTTGAGTATCATTCAGTACAAACAGGCTTTTAAATATACTTTGTTAACTTTTTTCTTCATGATTGATGTTTACAATGAGCCTACAAGTTGATGACTCCCGTCTTGCTGAATGCTGAAATTATTTGCAAAACTAACATGGGAGATTTATTACTGAGATTTATAAAACTTGTTTCCATCCTGCTTAAATATTAATATTGTTTGGAGGGAAAGATTACATTAGCTGTAGATATATTAAATGCTTAAATAGGAACATTTAAGGTATCTGAAGCCAGTTATAAAGCAAATCAAAAAACCCAACTTAGACACCTAAAAATATTGCTAGCGTCAAATGTGCATTTTCCATAAACAGTTCCCCACAGTAGGCCTAAGGGCCAGTCATTAAGAGGAAGTAGTGTTTGTGACATACACATTTTCATTTGCACAAAAAAATATTTCTCACTATGTAAACTTTTAGAACACAAGTGAGCAAAATAAGCACAACTTTAATAAAATACTTGAATGCAGTACTGTACAACCATGCTTTGCAGAAAAAAGTACTAAATATTGATTCAAATGATTTTCCAACTGTTAAGGGCCCTATTCTGCAAACACTTACATAGATGCTGAACTTTAAACATAAGTAGTCCTATTGAAGCCAATGAGACTACTCATGTGAATAATGGTAAGCACGGATGCAAGTATTTGCAAGATTGGTGCCTAAACCAATCAGTATAGTCCTGTGGTATTTACATTTCCCGTACCAGCGCAGCTGAAATTATAAATGAAAAATTGGCAGTGAATGAAGTTTAACTTTTTAAAATGATAGAAAACTATTTATTAAATGTTGTTGTAGCTACGTATGTCCCAGGATATTAGAGAGACGAGGTGGGTGAGGTAATATCTTTTATTGGACCAACTTCTGTTGGTGAGAGATACCAGAGTTCTGTGGAGCTCGTCTTCCGATATCTCTCACCAACAGAAGTTGGTCCAATAAAAGATATTACCTCACCCACCTCATCTCTAAAAAACTATTACATAGTTAACGGGGTCATTGTTTCACACCTCTTTAGAGATATGGTGCCAATACTAACGATGCGATCCTGCCTTTATTTACAGCTTGCATATCAAAGCTCAGTTTTATAAATAGGATTAAATGCTTGTCTAGGGAAAGTTAAAACAAACTATGAAATTTTAACAATGTTCAGTCTGTCCTATTAAGCAACAGAACAACCTTTCATTTTGTTTATAGAAACATACGAATTCGGACTCATTGCATACAAAAACCAATCACAAAATCTGTATTCATTAAGTAAAAATTGTGCCTGTCTTCTTGAGCAGATGTAATTAGTTGGACTCTTGGACAGCTAAAAGCTATATGTAATAATCTGTAAGTAACTGTACAAGAAAAGATTTTTTTTTGCAGAATTATATAAGGAACAATTTAAAAAAAAATCAGATCAAAGATTTCAGTAGTTAATTGAAGTTCTTAATTTTAGAAACCAAAGTTCAGTCATTTTGTATGGTTTTGGCATGATTCAGCCAGAAATGCTACATTTCCCCAGTGACAGAAGAGGAAAAAATAAATTGTTTGTGGCCTTTATTTACTTCTTTGGAAGGTATAAAAGCTGCTTATATATTTTTTCCATTTCCTTTCTTTAATCTTAGAAATAGATCATTTCTCCTCAGCTACTAAATTTTCCACTCATGCCAATACCACCAATTCTCAAGTAATTCAGTCTCTATATGAAACGTGATATAAGACCTGATATTTCTATCAAATGTTTTAAAATCCATTTTTATTGCATTGTGAAGCAGCAAAAAGGGCACTGTTATTTCCATTGGTCATTTTTAAAAGTGCTAACTAGCTTGCCATAGAGCACAACATATCTTTACATGATTTAAAAAACTTCTAAACAAATAAGGAGAACCATTATTGAAGTCCACGTGCCCTTACTATTTGCTGCTCCTAGTTATATCCCCAATGGCATTCTAGTAAGTGGCTCAACAGTGGAATGATTGCATCATATAGTTATTGTTACAAAATTGTACAGAAACTAAACTTCAGTTACTCTATAGATCTGAATTGAAATTTATTTTCATCTTGTTGACAACAGAAAAACTCCTACTACTTTACTGAAAACATAATACGTTTCTCCTCTTAAAATTCTGGCTACCTTGTACAAGCAGGTGTCGACTATCTCATTGCAAACTTTCTCAAGGTCATCAGTGACTTCGAGTCTGGATCTTACAAAGTCACAGAGCTCTTCATTTCCCATAACATCCCAGATACCATCACAAGCCAGTATGATAAACTGATCATCTTCTTCTGATCTCTCAATTTCGTAAACTTCAGGCTCAGGTGAGACAAGCTGCTCTGTAGGGCCTTTCCCATGGACACATTTGTAATCAAAGTCCCCAAGAGCTCTAGACACAGCAAGAGAGCCATTCACACGTTGAATCATTACAGAACCACCTGCATTCTGTATACGCTCTTTCTCCAGTGGATTACTTGGTTTGTGATCTTGTGTGAAGAAGTGAACCTTCCTGTTTCTACAAAGTAAACCTCTTGAGTCTCCACAGTTGATGAAGTAAGTGTGTTGAGGAGAAATCATGACACCCACCGCTGTTGACCCGCTTCTATCTGCACCATGTTTCTTCTCAGAGATTACTCTCATATGTTCATCAATTTGCAGAAAACCTGTTCTGATTCCATTCTTTACACTTTCCACAGAGGGTGGTCCATCGGACCCTTTAAAATCCTGGTTGCTTGTGATGTGATCTAATAAATGCTCACAGCAGTATTTGGCAACCTGGGATCCAGCATGCCCATCATATACAGCAAAAAATGACCATCCATCAAGTCCATTTGGCAAACCAATAACAGCTGTATGTGCATCCTCCATCTCAACTCGCCAACCTTGCATACTACTTAGCCCATAACGTAGCCCATTACCCTGCCCTTGGGCATTATGCTTCTCCATCTTTGGCTTGTCTAAAAATGCTCCCATGATGACTTGTTCCTTCAGTTCTAAGGAAAAAAGAATATTATTGTTAAGCTATTTCTACAAAACCAAACCATTTAAACATGTTACTAGAAACTATTAAATATAGAAAATGTTACTTAAACAATATTAAGGTAAGACAAATGAAGATGGGAAGTTAAAATTTATGGCTGACTTTTGGTCCTTAACTCAATATTTTAGATAATAACGAGTTAACTAAAATGTCAGCCTTAACTCTGAACTGCCTTGTTTTGCTTTTGTTGATTTAAGTAAGGACCTCACTACTAATTGAGTGTACTCTGTATGTTTTTGTAAATATTTAAGCTGTAACCATGCATGAAGAAGGTTTACACTAGTTTAGTGTCTGTGGTTTTCATCAAAACACTTGTAGTGAAAATAAGTATAACAAAAACCACCATTCAAACTATTTTAACTAGCACAGACATCTTAGACTTGGTTATTTTTTTTTTTTTTTACAGCAACTAACTTCTCAGATGTCTATTTTGTGGTCCAGATGTGTTTAAAACTTCAAACGTTCTGTGTGATTATAATTCAAGGAGGAAAAACTACCTTTGACATGTTTGCAGAAATCTGTTTGGAAATAAAATTACAAGTATTAGAAATTCACATTTCATATACACAGTAAGCAAATATTTTAATATTTTCTTTATTCACTCTTCTGTGGGTGCAGAGAACCAAACAAATATTTGTACCCAAGAAACACTACTATGCTTTTAAATAGTGTAAATCGACTAGTCTATTTTGACTGCTCTGTACAGTAATTCCTCACTTAAAGTCATCCCGCTGCTGATCAATTAGGGAACATGCTTGTTTAAAGTTGTGCAATGCTTCCTTATAACGTTGTTTGGCAGCTGCCTGCTTTGTCCACTGCTTGCAGGAAGAGCAGCCTTTTGCAGCTAGCTGGGGGGAGCATGGAACCAGGGTGGGCCGGCAGCCCCCCCATCAGCTCCCTGCTCCCCTATGTTCCCTGTGCAGCAGCCGCCCAGCAGACTATCAATTGCCGGCAGTTCAGCTGTCCCGCCCCCCACTGCCATGTGCTGCTCCTGCTCTCTACCTTGGAGCTGCTCCCTGGAGCCTCCTGCTTGGTGTGCGGGGGGGCGGGGGGGGGGAAGGGGGCTAATGTCAGGGTGTCCCCCCTCCCCCGTGCTCCTGCTCCCTGCTTACCCCATCTCCACAGAGCAGGGGGAACACAGGACAGGGCTCAGGAGGGAAGGAGCTTGCTGGCCACAGCTGCTCTCTCAACTTCCTGATATATTTAAAAAGGTGATGTACTCAGAGTGGGGTCAGTGTACTTAAAGGGACAATGTGCATCTCTTTCACACACACACACACACACACACACAATGTGTCTCTGTCATGCTGTCTCCCCTCCCTCCATTCCTGCTGCCTTGTAGAGTGTGAGGTAGATTAACAACGAGTTAACCCTTGAGGCTCAGCCGAGTGCTAGTTCATCATTTAGCAGTAAGACATTCCCTGGGAAATATCCCACCCTCTAACTTCACCACCTCAACCAAGCTTCACAATCATCATTGCTGTGTACAGTATTAAATTGTTTGTTTAAAACTTATATTGTCCGTATGCTTGTTTTTTGTCTGGTGAAAAAAATTTCCCTGGAACCTACCCCCCACTCCCCATTTACATCAATTCTTATGGGGAAATTGGATTCGCTTAACATCGTTTCACTTAAAGTCACATTTTTCAGGAACATAACTACAACATTAAGTGAGAGTTACTGTACTCTCACAACCTAGCCATTCATCTTGCCCTTTTAATCCCTACCAGTTTAATTACACAGTCATTAAATCACTCAAATCAGCTCAAATTTTGCATGCTCAGAAGTTTTGCATCATTTGGACTGTGCAACCTGTCATGATGCAACACAAGATAAAGAAAAGCTGGCAAAGTCCTAGTCCATCTGATGATTGATAGGCTACGCATAAAATTGACCAGGAAAGAGCCCTCAGCTTCAGTATGCCACAGGCCCAAATAAGGCTGTTATGGTGGCAGAACATTTCACTTATATGTGTAGTTTTCAAGGGATAAACATGCATATATAGAAAAGGAGGACCTGTGGCACCTTAGAGACTAACAAATTATTTGAGCATAAGCTTTTGTGAGCTACAGCTCACTTTATCGGATGCATTCCGATGAAGTGAGCTGTAGCTCACGAAAGCTTATGCTCAAATAATTTGTTAGTCTCTAAGGTGCCACAGGTCCTCCTTTTCTTTTTGCGGATACAGACTAACACCGCTGCTACTCTGAAACCTGTCATTATGCATATAAAGGAACTGATCCACACTGTCTTAAAGATGACAGCAACACTTTATTCCAGCAGAAAATTAAATACCTATAAGGAACAAATTAATCCTGGTAGCTTTCCAGATATTTTCTTCCTCCCCCACCCCCATCTCTGTTGGAAGCGAAACGTGCATACTCTAGCACACATAGCCTGAGAGGAAAAAGGAATAAAACAGTGAAGTGGCACATTTTGCAGACGACACAAAATTACTCAAGGTAAGTCCAAAGCAAACTGTGAAGAGTTACGAAGGGATTGCACAGAACTGGGTGTCTGGACAACAAAATAGGAGATTAAATTCAATGTTGATAAGTGCAAAGTAATGCACATAATCCAAACTATACATACAAAATAGAGATGGGATCTAAATTAGCTGTTATCACTCAAGAAAGATTTTGGAGTCATTGTGGGTAGTTCTCTGAAAACATCCACTCGATATGCAATAGCAGCCAAAAAAGCTAACAGTGTTAGGAACCACTAGGAAAGGGATAGATAACATGACAGAAAAATATAATGCCACTTTATAAACCCATGGTACACTCTGAACACTACGTGCAGTTCTGGTCACTCCATCTCAAAAAAGGTATTAAAATGGGAAAAGGTACAGAAGGGCAGCAAAAATGATTAAGGTATGGAACAGCTTCAGCATCAGGAAACGTTAAAAAGACTGGGACTTTTCAGCTTGGAAGAGACACCTAAGGGGGAAAATATGATAGAGGTCTATAAAATCATGAATGGTGTGGAGAAAATGAATAAGGAAGTGTTATTTACGCCTTCACGTGAACACAAGAACCAGCGGTCACACAATGAAATTAATAGGCAACAGGTTCAAAACAAACAGAAGAATGTACTTCTTCACATAATGCAATGTCGACCTGTGGAACTCATTTCCAGGGGATGTTGTGAGGGTCAAAAATATAATGAGGTTCAAAAAGAATTAGATAAGTTCATGGAGGATAGGTCCATCAGTGCCCTGGGCGTCCTTAACCTCCAACTGTCAGAAGCTGGGAGTGGATGAATCACTCAATGATTGCCTGTTCAAGTTCATTCCCTCTGAAGCACCTGGCATTGGCCATTGTTGGAAGACAGGATGCTTGGCTAAACGGACCACTGGTCTGACCATGTATGGCCATTCTTATGTTCTTAGAATATTTACATTTGATCGGAAAGTGACAGTATATTTAAATACCTGTATATGCTGCCTATGAACAAAATACTGTATACAGCCATATCTACATTACAGAATTAAGTTGACTTAAGTTACACTGACAATCATAAACCACTGTAATTACATTGCTTGTGCATATTCATACAACGATCCTTGTATCTGCACAGCGCATCCGCGGTTGGTGCTCTAGCACCAACAGATAGAGCAGTGCACTGTGGGTAGCTACCCCACTGTGCAAAATCACCATCTCCTGCTAGGAGTTCTGGGAGGGGATCGAAGTACACCATGAGGGAAGGATCATTGCCCCATGATGCAGATTTCTCTGTCCCATAATTCCAAGGGCTTCCGACTAGGTTTTGTGCTGTTTTTCAATTGCTCCCATAAACTTTGTACCCACCATCTCTGCCTGAAAGCATGGATGCTGCACTGCTCACCAGTCTTGTGATGAACATTATAAATGTTTTTGGCACCATACCAGAGCGATGGTTTGCCTCCCTTGCCTTCTGGTACAACTGCCTCAGCTCCTTGATCTTCACACAGCACTGATGCGTATCCCTTTTCTGCCCCTTCTCAGCCACGCCACAAGCAATCTGCTCATAGTTGTCAAAGTTCCTACAGCTGGACCAGAGCTGTGACTGCACAGCCTCTTCTCCCTACAGACCCAACAGATCCAGCAACTCCAGTGCACTCCAGGCGGGAGTGCATTTGCTGCAGAAAGCAAGCATTGTTAGCTAGGAAGATGCAAGGTGAGCTGTCCACACCGAACAAACAGGAAGTGGAAATTTCAAAAATTCCTGGGGCTTTAAAGGGTGAGGGGTGTATGTCTGTGTACCTGCAGCGGAGTAGAAACTGCATACCGGTGGTCATGATGGGCACTGTGGTACGCACCCTGGAGGCTACCTAGGGCAACATAAGCAAGTGCACAGCCTATACTGACAGGTTTCAGAGTAGCAGCCGTGTTAGTCTGTATTCGCAAAAAGAAAAGGAGGACTTGTGGCACCTTAGAGACTAACAAATTTACTTGAGCATAAGCTCTCGTGAGCTACAGCTGACACTGTATTGCTCTAACTTCGTTGCAAAAAGCTCTATGCCGCTTGTTGAGGTGGTTTTATTATGTCGTCGTTGGAGAATTAAATCAGCAGGAGGAGCATTATTGAGCGTACACCTCCCCAATTTTGTTGGCGAAACCTGACTTTTGTCGAGAAAACTGTGTAGTGTAGACAAGGCCTATGTATATGCACTTGTAAAAATATACTGTACATTTATTTGGAGATGCAATGGCCGAAGTGCACATTTGTTCTATCTACATTATTTAATAAGAAATATAGCTAAAATTATATTACCACAATATTCTGGATTTGAACACAATAATCAATTAAAAAATTATTCCCATAGCAACTGTAGCTAAGGCATGCACACTTTATATACTGTTACCTAATTCTTAAAAGCATATACAAAATATTACACATATGAAAAGGGTCATGCCACAATTGCTATAGAGTATACCATCTTGACAATGCATTTCTCTCTCCAGCTATAACATCAACTGAAATCATATACTGACCTAACCCCCACTCTTTTATAGTGTTACAATAAATCAAAAATGGAATTATTTCCTAGAAAACTACAGCTCATTTATTCCACTATAACATTCCTTGAATGTTTTGGAATGAACTTCTATAAAAAGTAACAATGGAATTTAATCAATTCAATAATTTCAAGTTTTAATTCAGGACTTGAAAATGTGAGTATAAAATAAGAATTTGGCACAGCAAGTTCAAGTTTTGTAAAGTATTTCTTACCCCTTGCTACTGTGTAAACCATTTGCACAAAAAAGGGAAAGTGAATATACAGAGAATACAGTAAAACTGACTATACACAAAGCGCTTGTCAAATGCAAACTACACAAACAAGATTTTTTCCTCTAATCTTTAAATTACAAGGGTTTTAGGAATTAACTTTTAAAAGAAATAGCAACAAAATATTCAGATAGAGCTGTGCTTTTTAAGTTGGTGTTTCCCTTTTCATTAAATTTTTTTGTATACATTTTTAAAAGGACAATATCTTTGACTATGAGACCTTTTATTAAGACAGATTGACCATATAAAACTTTAGCAATCCCCAATGGCACACTGTTCAGTTAATTTTTGGAGTAGTGTATCTACCCCCTCTCCAGTCAAGTTAGTTTCATCACCAATATGAGGGTAGGTCAAAGCTCTTGCTACTTTGTCTAGACTAGAATTTAAAGGTGAGATGTTTGCATGTGTTAATTAATATATTTTTAAAATCTAATGTAGCAGTGAATATAATCAGACCGGAGGATAACCACAATGTGGTTGTGGAACTCATCCTAGGAAATTTAGTTATTCAAAGCCTACAGCATTAAAGCATAATGCTGTCTGAAGAAAGCATTAGACAAAGGTTTATCATATGTGGTTTATCATGCTTTTGAAAAAGTATGATTAATGACAGTGTTACTCTACATAAAATTTTAGTCAACAGGGAAGTTCTTCACTTCTGCTCCAAGCTGGGCTTTAAAAAAAGACAGACATACAGATTTGCACCTTGAAAACTTTCACCTAGGAGCAAGCTGCTAAGCCTTCAGTTTCTGCAGAATTTCAGCTTTCATTTAAAAAAATAAATTTCTAGGCCTCATGGTTGCAAAAATAGCTTTAGATTCAGCCAGCCAAAGCACTGTCTTTCTGAGTCTGCAAACAAAGCTACAGTGCCTCTGCTGTCATTCCTAGTTTCCCCACACAGTGCAGTAAGCTGAAATATACAGGACTCTGGTCAGTATGACTACTGCTACTCAGAACCTTGCCGGAAAACAGTAGAACAACAAACCATGTTAGTTTCATTTGATTGATTTAGGATGTTTTATGAATAGCAACAAAGGCAGACGAGCTATTTACAGAGAGCTAGCAGAGATCATAAAAAGATCAAATGGCCTGGGGGGGGGAGGGGGGGGAAGAGGGGAGAGAAAGGGAGGTGCTAAGAAAGAAAACTGCAATTTTCTCACCAGAATATTGTGCACACTTTGCTGTTTCCACTACCCGTATCATTTGCCAGCATATCCCACTAATCATTCAAATATCAGTCTCTAGCCAGTTAAGTCCCTGATACATCTTTCATTCATTCATAGAGTTCTAAGGGCTTACCTTAACATAGAAGTTGCACTGGTTTAACTAAATTGGTATAAAATTACACCTTTAATTAGACTGGTACAACTTTCTATGTAGATCCAATAGCCTAAGTGAGATCATGAGTCCTTTATGCAACAACATAGCTGTGACAGAAGTTTGAGTCAGAAGAGAAGGTTACTCACTTTGTGTAGTAACAGAAGTTCTTCGAGATGTATGTCCCTAGGGATGCTCCACTTTAGGTTTCGGTGCCTCATGGTGCCGATCAGAGATTTATGGCAGCAGTGTCTGCGCAAGTCGGGTGTGCACAGTAGGATGTCGCAGTGCCATTTGTGCTGCGTCTAGCACACGCACGACTCGAGCCCTCCAGTTCCTTCTCTACCGTAGACTCCTAGCAGCGAACTCTAAAGTGGTGGGTAGTGGAGCATCCACGGGGGACACATCTTGAAAAAACCTCAGTTACAGCACAAGGTGAATAACCTTCTCTTCTTTGAGTGCTGTCTCTGTAGGTGCTCCACATCAGGAGACTATGGAGCAGTGCCCCTCAGAGGACAGAGGGACTTCGGGTTCATTTGCATCGTAGAAGTACGTACGGTTAGGCCAACTATGGTGTCAGCCCTGGAGTCTTGAGTGATTGTGTACACGTTCACTGAGCACTATACAGAGGCCCAAGTGACCGCCCTACAAATCTCTAAATCAGAAAATTGTTGAGGAACGCTATCGAGATAGAAACAGATCACATGGAATGTGCGCCGATATGTGTAGGAGGGTCAGTATTCCGAATACGATAGCACAGTTGAATGCATGTGGAGATCCATTTAGACAATCTCCAAGTGGATATTGCACAGCCTTTTGAATGCTTGGTAATAGAAACAAAAAGTCTAGGAGATTTCCTGAAGTTTGTTTTACCTGGAAAGGACCAATAACACCCACCTAATGTCCAGTGTATGCAAAACGGCCTCTGTTGGAGTGCCGTAAGGCCTGGGATAGAACGTGGGAAGACGGATTGGTTGGTTTATTTTGTAGACTGTTATCTTCAGTAGGAATTTTGGGTGCAGACGCACCATGACCTCGTCTTTGAAGAATACTGTGTAAGGAGGATTGGTCATGAGCGCCCCGATCTCACTCATCCATCTGGCAGAAGTAACGTCAACCAGAAAGGCCACTTTCATGGATAAATGCAGCAGGGGACAGGTGGCTAAAGGTTCAAATGGCGGTCTGGTGAGGCATTTCAACACCAGATTAAGGTCTGAGGCCGGGGTAGGTTGGCGAACTTCTGGGTTAATGTTCTGGAGACCCAGGAGGAAGCATTTAGTATTTGGGTGCGCAAAGATTGAGTTCACAGAATATCAGGGTTGGAAGGGACCTCAAGAGGTCATCTAGTCCAACCCCCTGCTCAAAGCAGGGCCAATCCTCAACTAAATCATCCCAGCCAGGGCTTTGTCAAGCCTGACCTTAAAAACTTCTAGGGAAGGAGATTCCAGCACCTCCCTAGGTAACGCATTCCAGTGTTTCACCACCCTCCTAGTGAAAAAGTTTCTTAACATCCAACCTAAACCTCCCCCACTGCAACTTGAGACCATTACTCCTCGTTCTGTCATCCGCTACCACTGAGAACAGTCTAGATCCATCCTCTCTGGAACCCCCTTTCAGGTAGTTGAAAGCAGCTATCAAATTCCCCCTCATTCTTCTCTTCTGCAGACTAAACAATCCCAGTTCCCTCAGCCTCTCCTCATAAGTCATGTGTTCCAGTTCCCTAATCATTTTTGTTCCCCACACTTTCCAATTTTTCCACATCCTTCTTGTGGTGTGGGGCCCAAAACTGGACACAGTACTCCAGATGAGGCCTCACCAATGTCGAATAGAGGGGAACGATCACATCCCTTAATCTGCTGGCAATGCCCCTACTTATACATCCCAAAATGCCAATCTCATGATGGAATGCAGTAGTGGCCACAAGATGGACTTTGATCGAGCTCGTTGCTCAACCCAAGCTCCCATAGGTATTCCAACACTAATTGTAGTGGTGCTGTGGAGGCCATCAGGTGTTTTTCTTGACGCCAGGAGGAGAATATCTTCCATTTTTGAAGTAAGTACTATGCGTGGTCACCTTCTTTCTGTTTAGTTACACATGTTTAACTTGTTCTGAGCAGGCTAGTTCGCCATGACGGAACCATGCAGAAGCCACGCTTGTATGTGGAGTTTCTCCAGATTCAGGTGAAGAGTGTGACCGTTGTTGTTCGGACCTGCTGTTTCAGAACAAGGGAGAGCTCAAGAGGCACATATCGCCATGCGAATCAGGTAAGGGTACCATGCTTGTCTGGGCCATGTCGGAACTATGAGGATACTCTTGGCCTTGTCTGTTCGTATCTTGTATATCACACAGGATATCATTGGAATCGGTGGGCAAGCATACACGAGTTGTGCATACCATGTGATGAGAAAGGCATCCCGCAGTGACCGAGGTTCCATCCCTGCTCTCAAGCAGAACATTGCGTATTTGCAGTTCGTTGGGGATGTGAACAAGTCCATGAGGGGAGTACCCCACCTGTGGAAAATGGAGAGCAAGACTCTCCCATTCATTTCCCTTTCATGGTCTCGAGAAAAGTACCTACTTAGCATGTTTGCCATCGCGTTCTGACAGCTGGAAAGGTAGGAGGCCAAAAAGTTTATGTTGTGGTGCCCAGTGCCCAAATTTCATGCGCACAGTGAGAGATCGAGCCCCCCCCCCCCCCCCCCTTGTTGACTGCCCACATTTTAAATCAATGATGTCAGTCATGATGTGAATGGATTCGTTATTTATGTGAGGTAGGAAGCGTCTGTAGGTATTGCGGACCTGCGCGTAGCTCTGACAGATTGATATGTGGCTGAGTCTCCACAAGAGACTATTTGCCTTGAACCGTATGCTGATGCATGTGGGCGCCCCAGCCTATCAGCAAGGCAGCTGTCATGATTACTAATTGATGGGGGTTCCTGTTGGGACGGGATGCCCATGCATAGATTTTCTGGTCTTGTCCACCAATGCAGGGAGTACAGGACACAGGGTGGTACTGTAAGTCGTTTGTGAAGGCTGTGCTTGCTGGATATGTAAACTGAGCTCAACCAGCCCTGTAGGCAGCGCACATGTAGTCTTGTGTGTCGTACTACAAACGTTCTGACTGCCATGTGTCCTAGCAGTTGCAGGACAGTTTGAGCCAGTATTTGGGGGGCTGACTCTTAGCTCTGAGATAAGGTTTGTCAGAGTTGTGAATCTGTTCAAGGGCAATGATGCCTTGGCTTCTATGGCACTGAGATGTGCCCCGATGAAGTCCAGTTGTTGGACAGGGATTAGAGCGCATTTTTGTTCGTTTCTCTGTAGTCCTAGATCCCTGAATAGTTTTATCGTCTGTACTAAGTCCAGTGCCTCTTGTTGAGTTGGACCTTTGAGAAGGCAATCATCCAGGTAAGGGAAAATCATTATTCCCTGTTTGCGTAGATGTGCTGCTACTACCGCTAGGGTTTTGGAGAAAAAACTCTTGGTGCAGTGGATAGGCCAAATGATAGTACTCTGTACTGGAAGTATTCATGTCCTACAGTGAAACACAAGAATTTCCTGTGAGCAGGTGTATGGTAATATGAAAGTAAGCATCTTGTAGGTCGAGGACTGCAAACCAGTCCCCCTTTTCCAGTGCTGGACATATCATGCCCAGCGTCACCATTTTGACCTTTCGAGTGCATACAAACTCGTTGAGTTTCATGAGATCCAAGATAGGTCTTCATCCCCCATCCTTCTTCTGGGTCAAGTAGTGGGAGTAGAACCTCTTCACCCGGTATTGCAAAAGTACTCATTCCACGGCACCTAGTTGTAGAAGATGATCAACTTCTTGTCATAACAGGTGCTCATAAGAAGGGGGGTGGGGTTAATGGTAGGTGGTCAGGAGGTAAAGAGGATGGTATATCCCGATCGTACGATCTCTAACATCCATTGGTCCATTGTTATTGGATGCTCAGCTGTGGTAGAATGGGTGAAGGCGGTGTCCAAAGCATGGGGACAGGCTGGGTGAAAGCACTGCCTGGTGACGGAGGTCATCTGGACCCTCAACCAAAATTTCAGAAATGTGACTTAGGCAGAGCTGACTGAGAAGTCGACAGTTGAGCTTGAGATGCTCTCTGTCGCTGTGACCATTGGTGATATTTTTGGTTCTCATATTCCACTGTTGTTGCTGTCGCTCGGAAGAGGAATCCCTATTCCTCTGATAAGGCTGGTATAATCTTCTCTTCCCAAGTGGCATGTAGATCCCCAAAGTGCGGCTCGTGAATCCTTCACTGAGTGAAGCACCTTGTGTGTAGTGTTCGAAAATAGCTTCTCTCGGTCAAAAGGTAGGTCTTCGACCGTGGTTTGGAGTTGTTTAGGTATGCCAGAGGATTGTAACCAGGATACCCAGTGCATGACTACGGCCGAGGCCGTGATTCTGGCTGCTGTGTCTACAACACCCAAAGATGCTTGGAGGGCTGTTTTAGCTACAAGTTAACCCTCATTTACAATGACCTGCAATTGTGATGCTCTCTCGTCGGGGCACTCCACTGTCCACGAGCTGAGTTTCCCATAATTATCATAATCATATTTAGCCAGCAAGGCTAAATAGTTGGAGACTCAGAATTGTAATGTCACTGAGAAGTGAATTTTTCATCCAAAGAGGTTGAGCCTCTTGTGTGATCGATCGAAACTGTACTTATTTGTCAAGTTGGTTAGCGGCATCCATCACCAAGGAGTTGAGAGGCAGGTGTGAGAAGACGAAGTCCACCCCTTTGGCAGGGATATAATATTTTCTATCTGGCCTCAATTCCACCGACATGCAAAAGGGCGGTGTTTGCCAGCGTGTGTCTGCTGGTTCCAAGATCACATCATTGATGGATGGGCAGGGCAATTTTGGAAGAAGATGCAGGGTATAAGATTTATACCAGCTTGTGTTGGTTTATCTGCACTTCCTCCAATGAGTTGTCCTGGCTTTAGGCGACCTGCTTAAACAGTTCCTGGAACTGTCTGAAGTCATCCACCGAGGTAGGCGATAGTGAGGAGGAGGAAGTATTGTGAGCAGGAGATGTTGCTTCCTGATCAGTGGCTGTTTCTGCATCATCCCCAATGTCCTGAGCTTCCGTTGGCTGCAGGGTGGGAAGCGTGGGATTAGACCTCAGATCACCTCCATGAGTCATGGGTGGTCTGGTCTGGGTTCCCCGGTAAATTTCCCAGGGTTCCCAATATACCCATTACATTGGGAAGGCTGTCGGTGGATACATCCAAGGTGGTCCGTCCCACGGTTGAGCTGGCCAGTTATAAGGTTATTTAGGACCCATCTGGCTCCAGGGTGGTCATCGGTCTTTCGGTGATGAGTGGTGCAGCGAGAAAGTGCAACATGGTTCCTGCACATCATTGTCATCACTGGATGAGTGTACTGCGCCATGAGAAATATGGGAATCTCCTCTAACTTACAGGACAGCCCTCAGTACCGAGCAGTGGGGACAGTGGTGCCGATGACACAGCCAAGTCTCTCTGTTGGAGTAGATTCTATGTCAGTGCCATTGGCACCAATGGGGACACTCTTATCTGTGCCATCAAAGATGTGGTGTTGATTTAGTCAGCACAGTCAGTGCCAACTTGGTTTTCTCAGCTGGTGCCAACTGCGATGCCAGTGCCAGGGGCAGAGGCATGGTGCTTGAGAAGATGGCTCAGTACTGGGTCCTTTACGGGTGAATTCAGTGGCATGTTCCCATCTCCGCCTCGACCCCATCTCCTTCACTCAAGACTCAGCGGTGCTGGAGGTGCCCTGAATATTGTAGGTGCTCACCCGAACATGTGTTGGCATCAGGAGTAGTGACCTGCAGGAGACCGCCTATGTTTCTGTGGTGCTTTCTGTGTCCTCTTCCTCCATCTTTTAGGGGAAGGCAGGTCTCCTGTGGGGTGGTGCCCAAAGAGGCAGTCAGTAGGTCTGGCTCTGGTTCAAGAGATTTCCTCATCAGTATCATTCTCAAGTGGAGATCTCGGTCACACCGGGCTCTCACTTTCAGATTACTGCAATGGGTGCATTTATGCAGGATATGCATCTCCCCAAGACATCGGACACACAGAGTGTCTGTCAGAAACGAGCACTGCTTTGCGACAAGAGCTGCATCACTTAAAGCCTGGGGAACCCAGCATCTCTGACAGTTAACTAACCTCAGCACAGGGAGGATAAACTAGAAAAGTAAACTTCCCCCCACAAAACTGTCATTAACACTTACAAAAACTAATTATAACTTTTAAAAGACTAACTATTTAAACTGCTATTTCTTTTTTAAACGTTTGGCGAGAGAAACGAACACTGTCCCTGAGCTCCATCTGCAGTAGAGGACAGTTGAAAAAGAACTGGAGGGTTTGGGTTGTGCGTGTGCCAGACGCAGCACCAAAGCACCATGTGAGACCTGCGCAGACACCGCCACCATAAATCTCTGATCAACGGCACCAGGACACACACACACCTGAAGTGGAGCACCTACAGGGACAGCACTCAAAGAAGAATTTAAATATCTTTGCAACATACTTAATTTTTCAGTACCTACACAGGATAGGTTGATTTGAAACAAATTAATTTACACAAGTCATTTTAATCATGAAGGAAGTCAGTCAGCAGGAAATCTTAATTTAAATAATCAGTTTTAATCATATTTTGCTTTTGTACTTTTTGGTTATTTTCCTAAAGAAAATTTGATTCTCATTAGTTGGTAACCACTAAAACATGTTGATTTGCAACTAAATATAGCTTTTACATTAAATTTGGTGGTCCATTATTGCTAACCAGGAGGATACACAATGTCTATACATTTAAAGAATTATATAGCTTAATGTACATTTATTCAGATTCTCGATTTTTAAATTTATGGTTACAAAATGGTGAATGATTATTACATAATGATTAATCTTTACTTATGACTTGTGCCAATCTATTCAGAAATTCAAATTAAATTAAAATTCTAACATAGTATTTAATTTTTTGTATTAAATAGACCTTAAGATGATGGATACACAAAAAAAGTTTATCAAAACATTATGCATGTAAAACTGTTTTATTAAACAAAGGAAGCATTATCTGCAGTCAGTGAATTGAACTGATTGTTTCTGGTCACCATGTGATTCAAGACTGCAGAAGTAGTAGATTTCACTCTCACACCTTGTTTTTATTCATAGATTAGAAGAAAACAAGCTTTCCTGATTTTTCAATCCCAAATTGGTTTCTCAACTTTGAATAGACTAATCATTGAATACACTGGAATGAAAAAAATATTCTCTCTGCACCTGTGGAAGTGGCTACTGCTGTCTAAAGCTGATTTAGCATTTGCAGAAAACATTTATTGCTTAAATATTTTTTGTATTTAACTTACATGACAAATATATTATGAGTAGTTTAGGCCATAATATAAGTTGTCAATTTCAAATTTATTTTTTTAATAAACCTGTATTTAATATAAATTTTTAAAAAATCTAGGGGGTGAGGGCTTACATTAAAAAGAAGTCTATTTTTAATCCACCCTGATCTTTAAAAAGAAAAGAGAAAAATATAAGAAGGCTTCTATCTGCCAACGTGCTAAGCAAAAGCATAATATGGCTTACTTCAAAGTAAGGTCAAAACATGGCTCAATTCAGTCAAGTTCCAGAGAAAGAGGACTCTCCTTTCTCTTCAGTCACCTTCCTAGATGTGATTCCTCCCTGACCCACTGCCACATAGCCCCTGACTCTCCACACCACAATGCTCTTATATAGTCGCTTGCAGGATTATTTCTCCACCCTAACCCAGCCTTGCTACCCTGCACTGACAGTCAGAAAAAGCAGTCCTCTCTGAGTCACTGAGTATTAACCTCTTCCCTGCCTACCTCAAGATGGTCAACACATCAAAACTATAGTATCCAAAATTGCTAATGAAGACTGATGGATCCCTGCTACTTCTCCTACAATTAGGAAAGAAGTAGTGAACTCTGGTTATGAAGATCAGGACCCTTCTAATGTCCAATTTATTTTGGCAGGCTTTGAACCGAAGGAAGGTGCCATTGCCCCGAGACCAATGGAAGACTGAAATATTCAACATGCACAATTTTTCCTAGGATGCTATCTAGTTCCAAAACATTTCTTTGCAATGTTCTTGCTACAGAAATGCTGTATTTATTGACAAAGAGGATAAATTGATAATATATTGCCATAAATAGATGACAAACTCAAAAATGTGTATTTTGCAAGTGTCTATAAAACTAAGTTCTAATTCTAACTCGGGTGGAGCTTCCCTTGTCACTATCTCAGCCTCTAATTTCCATTTAGGTTCTTCTTCATGAGGAAGCTTCCTGAAGAAGTCATGTTAGTCATTCGAGGAAGGATTTGAGGTGCTTTATACAAAATGTAACAATTATGGGCAACATTTTGAGAGAGACCTGAGCTGCATGAATATGATGGTCTTCTCCAAGGCAGAAGATGAAGCTATTCTGCTCATCCATGACTGAAGTACTTTGTTTCCTTCCTTCCTTCATTCCTAAAAGTCAACTGAGAGGACAACATCCTACAACTGAAAAAAAGTGTAGAAAATTCAAGTTGCAATGTGCAGGCAGTGCACGGAACTGCAGAGAATATTATAAAAGGCTAGAAAAGCCAGCAAAATATCTAACCAGCCATAGTGCCAACTGCGAGATGATGACCTAAGGCAGGATGCAATGGCGCTGAACAAAATAAACTGGCACAGAAAAACAGGGTTCTTACTAATCTGGACCATGGACAGCCATGGATACCTCAGAAGAATTCATAAGATTCCTTTGCCCAATCATGTGTTTCCCTAAATCTTACCAGTCAAGCAAATGGCAAAGCTCTATTACCTCCTTGTCCATGAGACAAGAAATTGATTGTATTGCTCTTTGTACTATCAGTTGATAGAGGAGGTACATATGAAGCCATGAGGCATTCTTATAAATTCTACCGAGTATCCCTTACTGATTTATATCCATGTATTCCTGTCAGAGGAGGCCCATTTGTCTGAAGAAATTCAGTCACAGGCTAAGAGTAAGTCTTGTCCAAAGAAAACCTAAAACTCCTATCTGGTTGTCCAAACAGGAAATTATATTTAATTAGTCTTTTTAAACATTGAGTTCTGTTCCGCTCTCTAGGACAAGCTTCTTATCTGAGCTGCACTTAAGTTCCAGGTGCTGACTGACATGTGTGACTCAATGCTTAAACTAAAACTGTCCTCATGCCAGTTTCCTTGAAAATTTCACCAAGTGGAATTATGCCCAGTGTTGGAGTGTGTATACATGATTAGTCCCATCATCTCTACCCTGAGCAGTAGTATGTGCTGCAAATCACTTATATAAGCCAGAGCATAAACCCCACAAAGTAATGGGTAGGACAAGCAAATCATTTGTTTCTTCTACTTTTCTGGAGCATTTACAAGGAAACAAACAAGGAACTGGTTTTCGTTTTCAGCAACAGCTTGGCTATGACGACCAGTCAGTGTGTAAACAAGTGATCATGTAGCAATATTCTTTTCCTTTCTACTGATATTCAAAACAGCAAGAATGTTTGTGATAATGCCCCTCTAATAGGGAAAGGAATAAAATGCTGGAACCAGAAGGATCTGTGGCAGGAGAAATGGGAAGAGGTGGGAAGATGGACAGGAAAGCAGAGGAATGAAGAAAGTGCAGTGGCAGTAACAAAGTAGTCAGGGAACAAAGGCCATAGGAAGCAGGGTTAGGCATGGGAAAAGCACGAACAAGAACAGGAAAGTGAATAAAGGATAGGGCAAAACAAAAAGCCAATAAAAACAGGAACTGAGAAAGGATAGAATTGATTACCTGAAGAGGCAAGCTTATGATTACTGCACTGAAGGAAAAGGGTATAAAAAACACATGAACTACTTCCTGATCCATCTAAATCAGGGTGGATAAAAATCAATGATTTAAAAAAAAGAAGATTTTGATAAAATGCTTTTTGAGGAAAAAACCTATCTAAAGATAGCTTTAAGATATATTATAGCTCAAAGATCTCATGGAATAGGGATTATAAATTCTAATTCTATAGTATGAGACAATATATTCATGTAATGTTTAAGAAAAGTTTAGTAAAGGAGTTCCAATAGTTCATGGATTAGGGACGCAATTTTATGGGGTTCCACAGGCTTCTGAACAGATTATTTAGGTTAATCTTTCTATCTACCCAAGGAGACTCAGTGCTCAGTCTAGAAGATACCATCATAGATGCTTAGTTTTGCAGTTATCAAACTGTGGATTTGTCTCTCCAGCGGTAACATGCTTGTTAACAGCAAAAGTGTTTTTAAATAAATTATATAGAGAGGTGATAAGTAACAGACCTCAACCCTACTGTCCCTCTGCAAATTTGTGTACATAGAGTCAATCCCTTACCTCTCTTTTCTAAAAGTGCAAAGTTTCAAAAAGTTCAATGAATATTGTTCGTGGCAGAACAGATCTGGACAAGGAGAAGAAGTCTGGAGATAAATGTGAGAAGGGAGAGACATATGCTTTTTTGTTAAATTATTATAGGTTTGCTGTTGAAGAAAAAAAATCCAAAATACTTAACATTGTGGTTTTAGTTAAATAAAACAATTTAAATGTCTGTCTGGTGATGTTTTCCTAATACAACATGGCAAGAAAATCCTCCAAATATTAATGATTAACCTGTTGAATTGGAGATAGTTCACCTCCCAATGACTTCATAAATATCTGCTTCAATTACCTTTGGTAAATGAAATAACCAAACAATCATTCAGATGAGTTTTACAGCTATATCAGAAAATGAAAGGTTTTCAAAATAATCACTGTTCAAAAATGTATAGCGTGTACCTTCTAAAAATGAAACCTACATCTATCTCGTAGTTGTGAAGAATATGTATTAAGGTTATAACAACCAACAAGAATGCACTTTTATGTAGAAATCCATGATTAAATCAAGTCTTCCTGACTAGTGATTTAAATCATGTTTTAAATCAAATCCACCCTGATCTAAATCATATATGAAAAACATTTTATTTTCTTCCCCTGCCCTCCAACTGAGCAAGTTATTTTGTTTCACACAGTAATTAACAAGTGAATGTGGCTATTTACCTAACAGTGGGAAGATTCAAATATCACAGTCAAATCTACCAGAGTAGTGAGCTCTAGTCTAGATCATCATTCCTTTGATAAAACTGCATCTTGGATTCTGAACTCAGATCAACAGTATGTCAAAGACAAAATTAAAATTCACTTTGCTGGGCTCGGTTTTTCATTTCTCTAGGTTGCTGGACCACAGGATATTTTCTTGTTTGGTCAAAGGATCCCCACCCACCCCCATTTCTGCCCCAAAGGTGACCTTTGAGGGAGATTTTACAGTCATGCTGGGCTCCTACTGGTATCAGGAGAGGAACTGTGTTTTATCTTAATTGCCTTTCTGTGCAAGTAGCTCTTTTCCACTTGTTTTGGTTATAGGAGCCACAAAAGAATGGTCTGATCCTCCAAAATCTTAGGAATCTCTCCTGGGGGTTTAAAGAACAATAGACATTTCTTAGTAAAAATCGGAGAAAAAATTTCAATTTCTTCCTCCAAAAAAAAATTTAAAATTAATTTAGTTGAATTTGTTGCAAGTGGTTATCTACTTTCCATATAGACAACAAATGCTGCTTCTACATTAATGCACAGATCAGCACTCAGTGAAAAAGTACAGCTGATCTGACTTTCTTAAAAGACGCCCTAGACATGGAAATCTGTAATATGTCCTGTCAGAGTAGTGTTACCCTAGCAAAGCAAGTAGTTACTGCAGCAGTTTGAAGACACGATGATGTAATTTCAATATTACTTAGTGAAGTTCCTTTCATTTTACTAGCTCTTCAATAGCAGAAAGTAACTGTCTCCTTCTGAGATCACTATAACCTTGGTCAGACAAGCAACTGCTCTGCTGACTTTAGGAGAGGATATTATTAGTTACTATTTGTATCACTGTAGTACCTAGGAGACCTATTCATGAACCAGGACCCCATTTTGTTAGGTGCTGTATAAACAGAACAAAATTACAAGAGAACAGATTGACAGACAGAAAGATAGGGGTAATATAAGAAAACAATGAGACAATATTGGTTAGCATGATAATCAGTGGCACACCAGCAGCCTAACTCTTGACAACGTTCTTGAAGGCATCACAGAAAGGAGATTTTTAAGGAGGTTTTTGAAGCATGATGAGGTTGCTTTGTGGACGTTTACAGGGGGCAGCATGGGACAAAGCATGAAAGTGCTTGTTTGAAAATTGAACAAGTGTGCAACATTACCAAACTGACTTGTCTTACTTTATAATGCTGCACCACTTTGCTGGTTAGTTTCCTTCATTTATTTTTCTTACTCTTTCAAAAATATTAAAAGTTGAAATGAAGACAAATACACCCTTCTTAAATGTAGATATGGGAATTAGTAGAGGCATTATGGTAGCACCTGCTGGCTACAACCAAAATCAGGGCCCTATTATACTAGGCATTGTAGTAAAAGACAGAGCATGCCATAAAGAACTTACGATCTAAAGTAGACAAGACAGATCGCATTTGGGAGAAAGGAAGTATTCTCCCCATTTTACAGATGGGAAAAATGAGGTATAGCCAGATTAAGACCAACTCTACAAACTTTTTCAGCATAGCTATGTTGGTCAGAAGTGTGAAGAAGTATGATCCCTGATCTATAAAGTCATGCCAGCAAAAGCCCTTAGTGGAAGGGGGGGGGGGGGGGAATAGGAGTGGTGCAGAAAGAGCTATACCAGCACAAGTGCAGTTTTGCCACAATAAACTGCAGCCACGCTATGAGCTCTTTGCTGGAATAGTGTACAGGTATAGCTATGCAGGCAAAGTGCTCTTACCATAGACCTGGCCTAAGTGATTTGTCCAAAGCTCCACATGAAGTCTGTGACAAAGCCCAAGAATTGAACATAGATACTGCATCCTAACCCAGAAGATCGTTGTTCTTCTGTTTATATGCTTTCCGTCCCTGCAGTGCTAGCTGCTTGAATTTCAACAGTAAGTATTGAGTCAAAAGACTTAAGGAAACAACATCTTGGTTTTCCTGGTTGGAAATGGCAGATTTCAGTCCTTCAGCCACCTTCTTAAAGGCCACTCCACCCCGACTCTTCCATTTTCATTTTAAAATAGTAGAAATTGTTTGCTTTTTTATTCATTTTTTCTTTTAAAGTTGTTTTTCACCCAAACCTTATTCAGAAGAAGGAAGGATGCAGTCTCCCCTCTTCCCAGATGAAGCAATTATAAAAGTGATGAAAAAAAGTTTCACACTCCACAAATCTGTTGCTTGTGCACATTCAAAGCCTATGTGCTTACTTTACTGACAACTACAGGTTTAGTCTACTTTTGACTCTATGGGAAAGTGAGCTGGATTCTTTTCTGGCTCATTCAGAGTTGTTAGCCAAGTTCTAATTCAAAGTAGTTTTATTATCGGTACACAAGCCAGAACTACACAGATTGATTTTCAGATCCATGGCTGGGTTTGCAGCACTGGCAGTTAGAAAAGACATTTTTATTTATTTAGGAACTTATTTAATTTGATACAGAATTAACAGAGAAACATGGGATCCCACATGTATTTTTTCAAAATATAACTCTAGTTTAATTTCTTGGCTGATATACAAAATAATTTTCCTATGGACCTTTTTAGGGATCTAGCTCCTGCTGATCTGTGCGCCTCAACATTTCAGTTAAATAGTCTTAAATTACACACTGGCATTTGGAGTGAGACTATTTGCGGGAGAAATAGCCTCAGAGTTGGGTATGGCTGGAAGTTAAGAATGCTAAGAGCAATAATACAGCCTCCCTTATAGAACTTTACCTTAAAGAAGGTGAAACAATACTTCCAGTCGCTCATTTATTGGTGGAGGTTCAGAAGTTTGCCATGTTGTTGGTCCAAGTTACAATATGGTAGCCTTTGACATGGCTAAAATATGGTTTGGTTTTAGCATGGATGTGAACAAACAGTAATATTAATGGGTTCTGTTACCTTGCAATACAAAAGCTTTCTGTATCATGGAGGACCTTCTGTGAAATAAGTGGTTTGTTGCACGGTTTAAATGATGCTTTCATTCAATTTTCCCTTGTCCTCACTGTTTAAAGAAAAGTTAGGGTGCGTAATCTCACAGAATTTATTTATATGATACTTATTTATGGTATTAATCTGCATGGTATCAAAGTGCCTCAAACACTGATGAAGCATGTTTCCAGCAAAAAACAGCCTCATAACACTAGCCATATAACGTAGTATGACTCAAGAGATACAATCTGTAAGAACTCTAATCTGCTGAATTTTTTATCTGCTGAATATTTATTTTTTGTTTGTTTTTATCAGACTACACCTCTACCCATTCTGCTAACGGTGCCAGCTTCTGCACCCCGATCGTCTATTTCTTTACAACCACATCAAGGATTATATGTGAAAAAACCTTCCTCAGCTGCTGAGCAAAGCAAATAACCTTTCCTCATTTAACTCTCAGAAGCCCCACATCTTAATTGCTTTTTTGTAAGCATCAAGGAAGTCATCTATTATTTCTCACTAATCTTATGACTGTCCTCTCCCTTTTATGTTGCAGGAAGGGGCAAAATATTGGGTGGAAAGGATGCAAGTTCAGTAGCACAGAAGCTGTATGTGGGGAGTAGATGGGGTAGAGGCAGGAGATGTACTGTGATTAGCCTAAACAAAACAAAAAAAACGCAACAAATGTGTTCTTATTACCATTGATAACTTTTCTTGGAAGCTAGATCCGTTTCCTTCACCTGTCTTTTTAATGTAAGTTTTTAGCAAAGGTAATTGGCATATACAATAAAATGTGTAACACAATTGTGCAACTGTTCATTGGGGTGTTATAGTATGATTTGATCACATGTGTAAGTAAACACTGCATCAATGACATAATTAGTTGACAGTTTGTCAGGTTTCAATTATAAGCTAAACTTCTCACCCCCAACTTCTGGGGGAAAACTGCAAATACAACCTAAGAAGTCTTTTGAACCAAAAAGGTCTCTGAACAAGAAGGAATTCTGAAATAAAATACAGAGTAAAAAGATATTTTGCTTGAAGTACAATTTGCTGTGCCCTCTGAAATCTCATCTATGGATTATAAATCTATTTCTTCTTGCAGACATTTAAAAAGGTATAACCACAGCCTAAATATACATCCCTAGTATTATTAAGTGATGTAATTCAGTCTACCTTTGTCCTACTTTTTCAAAATTAAAAGCATGGACAATGACCAGAGGGACTGATTTCTTTATACGTGGATCTGAACTTCCTGCTCAATCAAGTTGTGTATATTATGAATGAACTTCTCATTTACATACCAGATGAAATCCTTCACGCAGATCAGAGCTCCTATGGGGTACAGGACCCCAGTAAGGTGCCACCAAGAGGAGCAACAGCATCTGAGAGGGATAACCTACAAGATGATCATGCATTGGGGGGTAGGGGGGCAGAGAATATCCCACATATGAGTTGTGTACAGATAATAATTGCAGGGGAGGGAGGGGTGTTGAATGTTGATTAGTAACTACTCTTGTTGGTGATCTTATCAGTTTCTGAATAATTTAATCTTTCATTACAATGAAAACTATTTCTAGCCTTTATGGCTGCAAAAGATCACCTGACTCTGACAGATGTAATGCTATCTTCCAGATTCCGCAGACATAGACTGAAACATCACCAGGTGTGAACTGTGCTCTATTACTTTCAAAAAAAGAAAAGGAGTACTTGTGGCACCTTAGAGACTAACAGTACTCCTTTTCTTTTTGCGGATACAGACTAACACGGCTACTACTCTGAAACCTGTCTATTACTTTCAGTAGCATATTGGCAATGAGGCCAAATGAAGAAAATTCAGTTGCCAATATTTAACTTTCACTGATATTAACAGAATTAACAGTTACTTTGGGATTGTAATCAGAATTAGAGGATAGTGCAACCACTGTCTTCTCCCCCTTCTATATGAGTACAACATTTTCTGCTTTCAGGTAGCTTTTCCTGATGCAGTAACAACTGCTTTGATTAGTTTATATATAAATGTTCACAGTAATTATTCCATAATAGGGATTGGTTCATTTGGCCTAATGGTAGTGCAATAAAGAACACTGCATAGCTGAACAGTGGCACTTTCAGTTGAGTGATAATGTTGACGGGACTCCCCTTTGGTTTCTGTCCAGTTCCAGTTTGGACATCTGAAGTGGAACCATCAGGAAAGTGGCAGTGGGATAAAAAATGGGAAGAGCGGACTCACGGAGAAGTCCATTCCCACTTGAAAAAACTGATTAAGTATTTAACTTAAATATCACCATTTGGGGCTTGTTTTTTAAGTCTCAAGCTTACAAACACTCCCACAGGTGAGCTGCAGTTACAGTACAACTTCAGAGTTAGGAACACCAGAGTTACAAACTGACCAGTCAACCACACAACTCATTTGGAACCGGAAGTATGCAGTCAGGCAGCAGCAGAGATACTTAAAAAAAAAAAAAAGCAAACAGCACAATACTGTGTTAAACGTAAACTACTAAAAAATAAAGAGAAAGCATTATTTTTCTTCTGCTTAGTAAAGTTTCAAAGCTGTATTAAGTCAATGTTCAATTGTAAAGAATTTTGAAAGAACCACCATAACATTTTGTTCAGAATTACGAACAACCTCCATTCCCGAGGTGTTCATAACTCGGAGATTCTACTGTACTTTCATAACAAAGCCTAAGGATTTTCAATTCATGACCTTGCTTTTTAACCTTCAAACACATATCTGGAGCAGTAGAGCATACTGTTTTGCTATGACATATTGTTATGGCACTGAAGAAGTCATCAATGAGCCACAGATCTTGGGAAAGCCTCACTGGCAAACTTCTGAGATGTAACAATCTTGATGTAAAAAAAACCAAACAAATTCAAGTTACACTATCTTTTTAAAGGTGACCTACAGAAGGAAAATAGTTGGATATGTGCGCCCTGTTTTGCTTTGTTATAATGTCTAAAGAAGGCTTTCATTATATTCGGTTTGTTTTTTACATTAGAAATTCAGGGCATGTCTAACCTGGAAAACAACACAAGAACTAGGAGAGAAAGTTCAGCAAATTGAGAGGTGAAGACTGTTTAAGTGCAATGACTAATCTTTTGGAGAAATAACATTTTTGTTAAAGATTACTAACCCCCGTTCTCTTCAATTAATGTGTGAGTTTATTTATATATTATATATATATATATCCCAAAATCTCTGACACCCACAATCCAGCTGGCAAAACTGGGGAAGAATGAACTGTTTCTGATATTTCTAAAGTAAAAAGACAAGCATAAAGAAAACCATTTAAAAAAAAAAGTTTTTCAGGACTCCTGTATAACTCAGAAAAGTTACCCTCAAAAGCCTTTTAAAAAACCTTTACAGATCTTTAAACTTTGTTTGTTTACATCTTTAGACTTTACATTAAGTCAATTTAAAATACTGACATCAAAAAATTCTAACTTTTTTTTACTCCATATCCTCAGGAATAACATCTTCTGAGAACAGTGTTGTATACTCTAAATGCTAGATACTGGTCCAGCACTGAAAAGACAGACTTGTGAGCCCACGTCCGCACCCAGTGCCCAGAACAGTAAAGTCTACAAGAATGAGCAAAAAAAGTAGCTATAAACTTCTCCTTGTACATATTCAGAGTCAACTTACTTTTCACTCGTTAGCACTGTACAGCCAATTCAGCTACAGAAATGTGAGCTAGTTTCTTTTCTGTTTCACAAGTATACAGATAATCTTCACAGAGCTTAGTTAATACATTAGTCACGATTCATGCAGCAGAAAAACACAATTTGACCTATAGATTCCAGGTTGAATTTGCAGTGTCAGCAAGTTAATAAAAAGGCCATCTTTCCTTTCTGACACAGAAGCCACTGAGACACAAACATGGAAGCATACATATGTCGTCTTCTAGGTCCCAATACAGTAAAGCACTTAAGCACATAAGTAATTTTATGAATGTGAACAGTCCAACAGAAGTCAACTGGATTTCTCACATGATTAAAGTTAAGCACATGCTTACATGCTTTGCTGGACAGAGGCCATAATTGCTTATCAGAATGTAATGACACTTTATATTTGAATTTCCTGGGTTTTGCAATGAAAACTACATTTTAACAGGTTAAAATTTATTTTTAGAAATCAAGACCTCCTTACAGATATTGCAAACATCTTTAATTAGTAAAACTGAGAATTAAGAGTCAAATTTACTTTTCACTATTTTTGCATACTTTTGGCATTTCTCTAAACTGCAACACTGAAACTAGACTAGTCAGAGTTCCTTTTGTTTATATTAAGATCTGATTCAATTTCATTTTCAGGATTACTTTCATTACTAAAACCATAAGGAACATAAGGATGGCCATACTGGATCAGACCAAACGTCCATCTAGCCCGGTATCCTGTCTTCCAACAGTGGCCTATGCCAGGTGCCCTTTGGTAATGAAGAGAACAGGTAATCATCAAGTGATCCCATCGCCAATTTCCAGTTTCTGGCAAACAGAGGCTAGTGACACCATACCTGCCCATCCTGGCTAATAGCCATTGATGGACCTATCCTCCATGAATTTATTGAGTACCTTCTTCAACCCTGTTATATAGTCTTGGCCTTCACAACACCCTCTGGCAAAGAGTTCCACAGACTGACTGTGTGTTGTGTGAAGAAATACTTCCTTTTGTTTGTTTTAAACCTGCTGCCTATTAATTTCATTTGGTGACCCCTAGTTCTTGGGTTACAAAAAGGAGTAAATAACACTTCCTTCTTTACTTTCTCCATACCAGTCGTCTTTTTTCCAAGCTGAAAAGTCCCAGTCTTATTACTCTCTCCTCATATCGCACCCATTCCATACCCCTAATAATTTTTGTTGCCCTTTTCTGAACCTTTTCCAATTCCAATATATCTTTTTTTGAGATGGGGCAACCACATCTGCACGCAATAGTCAAGATGTGGGTGTACCATGGATTTATATAGAGGCAATATGATATTTTCTGTCTTATTATCTATTCCTTTCTTAATAATTCCCAACATTCTGTTTGCTTTTTTGACTGCCACTGCACACTGAGTGGATGTTTTCAGAGAACTATCCACAATGACTCCAAGATCTCTTTTTTGAGTCGTAACAACTAATTTAGAGCCCATCATTTTATATGTATAGTTGAGATTATGTTTTCCAATATGCATTACTTTCCATTTATCAACACTGAATTTCATCTGCCATTTTGTTGCCCAGTCACGCAGTTCTGAGAGCTACTTTTGTAGCTCTTTGCAGTCTGCCTGGCACTTAACTATCTTGAGTAGTTTTGTATCATCTGCAAATTTTGCCACCTCACTGTTTACCCCCTTTTCCAGATCATTTATGAATATACTGAATAGGACTGGGCCCAGTACAGACCCCTGATGGACACCACTATTCACCTCTCTCCATTCTGAGAACCGACCATTTATTCCTACTGTGTTTCCTATCTTTTAACCAGTTACTGATCCATGAGAGTACCGTCCCTCCTATCCCATGACCACTTACTTTGCTTAAAAGCCTTTACTGAGGGAATCTGTCAAAGGCTTTCTGAAAATCTAAATTCACTATATCCACTGGATCCCTTTGTCCACATTTGTTGACCCCCTCAAAGAATTCTAATAGATTAGTGAGGCATGATTTCCCTTTACAAAAACCATGTTGACTATTCCCAAACAAATTATGTTCATCTATGTGTCTGACAATTTTGTTCTTTACTATAGTTTCAACCAGTTTACCGGATACTGAAGTGAGGCTTACCGGCCTGTAATTGCCAGGGTCACCTTTGGAGCCCTTTTTAAAAATTTGCGTCACTTTAGCTATCCTCCAGTCATTTGGTACAGAAGCTAAATTTAAATGATAGGTTATAGACTGCAGTTAGTAGTCCTGCAATTTCATATTTCAATTCCTTCAGAACTCTTGGATGTATACCATCTAGTCTGGTGTCTTACTACTGTTTAGTTTATCAATTTGTTCAAAAACCTCCTGTAATGACACCTCAATCTGGGACAGTTCCTCAGATTTGTCACCTAAAAAGAATGGCTCAGGTTTGGGAATCTCCCTCATATCCTAAATTGTGAAAAACGATGCAAAGAATTAATTTAGTTTCTCCACAATAGCCTTATCGTCTTTGAGTGCTCCTTTAGCATCTGAATCGTTCAGCAGCCCCACTGAAATGTTTACTGTAAACACAGGGGAGTACTTATTTGATTAAAAACTCTCATTAGAATTATTATTCTCTCATCTTTGAAGAAAACACTTCTATTGTCTTTGGTCAAATTTGACTCTAAGTTTAGTTTTGGTAAAACTTTCTTTTTACAAAACCTGAGTTTCCCTTTCTACTACTAGAGAACTTATATAGTCCTTTTCCCCTGAAGATTTCAGCAATCAATTTAAACACCCTGTTAAAAACTACTGTTCATATATTAACCAAAAAACAAGGCCAGAAAACATCCTTTTTAATGAAGACCTCATAAAACAGGTTTCTATACACCAACAACTGAAAAACCCCAATAAGGGACCTGATAAAATATATGTTAAATAAGTTACAAATTTCTGCTGAAACAGCGATCTAAATTGCCTGTTTACTGGATGAGAAATTTTAGAATTATTTTTGGACTGTATACTATTTGGGACAGAGACTCTTCCAACTGGGCAGTACAGTTGTGCAATAGCACTTCTCACCCTTCCCTGCATTTTGGTTCCCTCTCCTTTTAAATGTTCTTGCTAGTCTTATGAATTCAAGAATTCACCCCCTTATCATGAATGCTTATGAAATCCCCTCCTACCTATACCACAACATTACTCAGAGAGCCATGGAAAGACGATCTCCCTATGTAGCTGTGACACGCATTGTCTAGGTATCATGAAATGCAGTTCACCAAGTGTTGCTGTATTTCATGGACCTACAGCCAAACAAACCAACAAACATTCTCAGTCCACCAACATCCTTTCAGGAACTATACTATATTTAAGGAGGCTTTACACTTTGTACCCTGGAATTATCACAGTGATGGGCACTTTACTGAAGGGACAGTCAACTTAAACTTGACAGAAGTGAGATTTTTGACTTATAATATATTATTATATCTGAAAGATGTTGGAGGAAAAACATTTTTAAAAATGTGAAGATGTGATCATAAAACCACAAAAATCTGCAAAAAAAACTGAGGGACTTTTGCATATGAAAAATAAACCAGATTTCAAGTTGACCGTCTCCATTTAAAGCACTGACGATTTCAGTGAACCGAGGACTAAATTGCCAGGGCCACACATAACATGGCAGGAGCTGCACAAGCTTCCCCACAGAGCTCTGCCAAGGCACTAGCATCTTGACCTAAGGCATCTTTTATAGAGACCAATTACTTGAATAACAAACAGCAACTCATGCCAAAGTGAACATTTTTATGGTGTAGATCAACAGACACTAGGATCAAGGATGGAACTAAACTTATTCTCATTTGTGACCCAAATAACATTTGAACCCAGATTTCCACAAGTAAAAACCTAGGGCACTAAATCCCTGAATTAAACAATAGTCAGATTCATTTTATAAAAAGAATGAACATTTGTCACAAATACTGTATATTCAGTTGCAGTAAGACTGTACTTCCCAAGATGTTAGAAGGCATTTACAATGTGATAAAATAATTAAATAAAAGTTATGGACACACCTTTGTTTTACCCAATTCTTACACAACTTTTGCTGAACCGATAAACTCAAAAAATCTTATGACATTAGAATAGGCCTGATTTTAACATCTAATTAATCATGGTTATTATAGTTACATAAAGTTTATATTTAATTCATCTTTGGGAAGCAGATGCTTAATAATCTGAATTCCACTAAAATGGCAAAGTGTAATAAGATCTCCCTTTTATCGACAGCTGCGGTCTAAAACATATAAATTGCTTAAGTTTACAAATTAAACCACGCCCAACTGAAATCTTTAAGAAGTATTTTGGGGCCAGCTTTAAAAGGCTGGTCTCAGCAAGAATGTGACTCAGTTTAACTGTGTTTAAACTATACTCTAGGTAAGAAACAACCAGCTTGATTTCACGGGGGGGGGGGGGGGGGGGGGGGGGGGGGGGCCGACGACGACAGGACGGGACACTTTGTATAATATACTGCTTGTAATGGAATTTGCATCAAACTATCAAGTGAATGCCTGTTCAGACACGTTAACTTCAACCAACTCTCACCAATCCTTTGATATCTCCATACTCCTCTGAGTTTTTCACTGAAACATCTCTACAAACCTTGCCACAGAAAGCCCAATAAATACTTGTTTTCCATATATTCACTTTTAAAAAAAGAACAGAAGCACTGAATACTGACCACGAAAAGCTAAGATTTACCAGATAACTACTTTCCAGAGGACTAAGCCTATTAGCAAGAGTTAGGCCTTGTCTACATTAGAAAGGGTTTGCCAGTATAGCTGTATACACCAGAAGCATCTTATACCAGCAAAAGTGTTCCCCAACAAAAACAACAACAAAATAAGTTATACTAGCAAAAGAACTTCCCCCCCCAACTGCATCTACCCTAGGGCTTTTGCCAGCAAAACTGTGTTGGCTAGGGGTATGATTTTTTCCAGTCCACTAGCTATGCCAGCAAAACTGAGTGTAGACTAGGACTTGGATACAAGAAACAAGGGGGCAGGTTAGAGGAGATCGCATAAAGCAAGCGAGATTCAGGGACAAAATACTTGTGAGATGCCTAATCCCTACTGCAGGGAAGGATGAAATTTCTACCAAAATGTTTTTCTTCTTCAAGGGCTCCATGTTTATGGATGCTGACAGGAAGAATCTGATTCTAAACACAAAGCTCCTATCCCTCCTCACCCCAACTGTTGGAAGGGAGCAGGAGCTTAAAGAAGGGTCTCTGCTACTTCACGTCTCCCGCAACCCCAATTTTCTCACTCCTCTTTCCTCTGAATAACTCTCCAGTTCTTAAAAAGAAAAGGAGTACTTGTGGCACCTTAGAGACTAACCAATTTATTTGAGCATGAGCTTTCGTGAGCTACAGCTCACTTCATCGGATGCAAGTGAGCTGTAGCTCACGAAAGCTCATGCTCAAATAAATTGGTTAGTCTCTAAGGTGCCACAAGTACTCCTTTTCTTTTTGCGAATACAGACTAACACGGCTGTTACTCTGAAACCTGTCTCCAGTTCTTGCCTCTGCTGCTGTTCATAGCTTTCCCAAGCAGGAGGAGGAATGTGAAACTGACACAGAAAGAACTGTGTGAAACTGACACAATTCTTGATAGTTGCTTCCCACAGGTTTTAACAGCAGTGAACCTTGTTAGTTTCACATTACCAAGGCTTGGCAAAGCCTGGATCAGCACCAGCACAGGCATTGGAACAATCTTTCTGAAGACACCAAAAAATACTGCACGGGTCCACATTTGGAAGGCCCTCTCTCACGGTCATAAGATTATAAAGCCTTATTTTATAAACGAAAGCTTAAATTTTGAAGACACTGATGACTTAGGCCCCACGTCCGGGAAATCTTTCCCCTCATCACTGGTGAATTGTGTGTGGAGCTTGAAGCCTTACTGCCCTCAATGTCTTTCCTTTTAAGATAGGCATCTGCTTCAAAGAATAACTCCTTTGTAGGAAATACTGAGCCCTAAACTGTAATGTTATCACAATAGTGATTCTCAACAAGCAACAGACTTTCTAACTTGTCAAAGGACACACCAAACCTAAAACTAGTCCCTCATAAGCAAGACAGCAAAATTGAGGGTCCCTTATTGTTCACCAGTATGTATGTCAAAGAAACGCTTATCAGATCAGTTTTTTCAAAACTATTAATTTGCAGCACATCCTAAACATCTCTCTGGCTAGTACAGTTCATGTTGGTTGCAGAAAAAAAAAATTCTCAGCCCACATCTCTGACATTTAAAAAACCAAAACCAGCCAAGATTACCAAGTACGTCAATGGGCAATAGTTTTACAAGGGGCCTAATCTCTCCCACCCACTCTTAACATGGGAAATGAGACAGCATATGCTTCATCTATGTAACCTTTGCTTTGGTTCCCACATTTGTTTTTAAAGACCTTAATATGTAACTCTAACTTGAAATGGTTCGCCTTGGGAGGCGAAGGTGGAGGAGGCGGCGGCTGCTATGAAAATAAGAAATCACTATCTGGGAGTGTTTATGCAGCGACCCTTGGTGGGGTGGGGTGCTTTATAAATAGATGTGTTTCTTAATGGTGCCCTGCCCCAAGTGCTGTGCGACGGCTGGTGTGTGTTTATAACCATTATTAATGGAGCTCGGCTGGCTAGGAGCGCTGCTGGGTTGTTACTTGCAGCAGGCCCGGGGCCGCTCTCACCCAGGGGAGCGGAAGGGGGGGGCGTCACCCCGCTATCCCCCACTCCGCAATGCGGGGCTGGCGCCCTGGGGACAAGCCCCTGGTCACCTTCAGCCCCTTAAGTGCAGCATCCCAGGCAGGGGCAGACTCGCTCGCAGAGCCCGCCTCGGTGCTGGCTGCGGCCCGCGATGGCAACTCCGCGGGGGGCGGGAGGGGGGGTGTCACACCCCCCGCCCGCCTCTCTCCGTAACCCCGCGCGGGCCGCCCCCGCTTGTTTACAGGCCCCGGGGCCCAGGCGGCGGCGCGGCCCTCAGCGCCCTAGCGTACTCCGCCCCGCCGCCTCCCGCTCGGCCCGCCTGGCCCGCCTCCCCACTCGAGCCCCGCACTGCGCAGCAGCACTTACTTACCCCGCGGCGGCGGCCAAAGGCACCGGCTCTCCGGGGAGCGCAGGGGGGGCAGGGCCGCGCTCCGCGCTCCGAGCGGGCCGGGGTAGGGAGGGATCCGCGGCGGGGCTGGGCCGGCGGGCCGGCGGCCTCGCTTCAGTTCATTCACAGGCAGCTGCGGAGAGCGGCTCTCTGGCCAGGGGGAACCAAGAGCTCATCCCCTCCTCCCGCCCCCACCCCGCTCGCTCGCTCGCTCGCGCTCTCTCTCTCTCGCCCTGCCGCGAGCCCAGCGCCGCCCGCCGCCGACTCGCGCAGACCCCGCTCCCCTCCCTGAGCGGCACACGCGCGCTCCCGAGCCGCCGCCGCCGCGCGCGCGCGCGCGCTCTCTCTCTCTCTCTCTCTCCTGCCACCCTGCTGTGTGCGGCGCGCGCGCGCTCCCCGCCGTCCCCTCGCCAGCGCGCACGCGGCTCCTTCCTGCTCTCTAAAGCCTGGGCTCAGGACAGCTGTGACTATTGCTGGTGCACCGTAAAGAGCCCGGATGTTGGTTGAGTTCGGAGAACTGCAAGGGGGGAGGGGGAGCAGACTGTTAAGCTATTACATCACCTCCCGGCTCCCTACTGCGCATGTGCTGCCCGGGGTTCTGGCGGGGAGGGTGGGGTGTGTGTGTGTGAGAGACCGCGAGAGGCGCTGCGCGTGGGGGGATGGGCGGTAGAACCGCTCCGCTCATTGGGCGGGGGAGACAGCAGCTCTACCCCGGTGTGGAGCAGCCAGCCAGGACACAGAACCCCTCCCCCCAGCATGCTCTCAGGCGGGAAATGGGGGAGAGACACTGTACCAGCGACCCCCACCCCACACACACACACACACGCTGCCCCTCAGGGGATCAGTGACCTATGCTGCTGTGTGGTGTAGCCAGCTCAGACTGTTGTGATCAAGATACTCGCCTGCTTTGAGGCTGTGGCTGGGGACTGAGTGTAACATGCATGGGGAAACCGTTTCTCAGTTCCCAGAGGGGAAAAGAGACTGTACCACACAGCAAAATCTACATCCTGCTCAATACATACACCATCCCCACAGGGAAGGTACTCTGTAACGTACACAAAAATTATACATGCACACACACACGCACACCATTCTCAATAACAACCCTTGTACACAAGCACACCACTCCCAGTAACACTTTTCCCCCCTCCCCCGCATTGCTCACAGTAACATCTCCCTGAGATAAAATATACAATCCCCAACAGGGCTAACAAGCTAATATGGGCTCAGGTGGCCCTATGCCAAGGCTCATATGAGAGATGTCAGAATTGCAGGGAGGAGCTTAAAAGGAAGAAACTCAGCTCCAACTAGTGAGGAGAGTAGGTCCTGAGTTCATCCAGTTCTACTTTGTCTCTGTCTATGATCCCACAACTGAGGACTTGTTCATGAAGATTTGCTTCAGATGGTAGCCATGTTAGTCTGTATCAACAAAAACAACGAGGAGTCCTTATGGTCTCTAAGTCTCTAAGGTGCCACAAGGACTCCTTGTTTTTTTTATGAAGATTTGTAGCGTTGATGGGACCCTGACCCAGCTAAACTTCCTGGATATGGCAGGGCAGGAGGAGTTTTGGGGCCTGTGGAAGCAGTACATGTGCCCAGGAAAGGGTTCCTGCTCATTTGTGCCATCAGTGACCACAGCAGCTTCAATGAGATCAGCAAGTTCCACACCCAAACCCTGCAGATCAAAGACCAGGATTAGTTTCCCATGATCCTTGTGGGCAACAAGGTCAACTTGGACCTACAGCAGCAGGTGCCCAAAGAGGAGGCGTTGGCCTTTGCCCAGGAGAATTGCATCCCCCTAAACGGAGGGTACTGCCTCAACATGAATGAGTCCTTCCACAATGTCATCAGAGCCCTCAGGAGGTCCCAGGAGCTGGAGAACCCCCCTGTTCACACAGTGCACCCCTCCAAATAAAGAGTCTGAGAGCTGCCCCTGCTGCATCCTCTACTGAGAGGGGTGCTCCTCCCCCACAACCTCTTCACCCCAACACTGTGGAGGAAGAGAGAAGCCCACCCTGAATTCTCCTGGTGGCTGGGGGGCCAATGGGAGAGGTGTGAAATATTCTATAGCTGTGTGTATATATTTACAAATAGCTATATTATGGGGAGGCAGATGATGGGAGCCCGGGTAATATTTTGGGATGAAGCAAGACAAGGATTCCTCAGCCAATTGATGCACAGCAACCCTGGAGGGAGGATGAATCAACTGAATCAACTTATATTGGAATTGCATCTTGACCTTAGCTAGGGAACCTAGTTGGGCCCACAGCTTTACAGAATTATTCTGAGGGAACAGAGGGAAGCATTCAGGAAGGGGTGGACTATTTGGGCTCAGCCAGAGGGCTGAGCCTCTTAGGATTGGACTGGTGCGCTGAAACACTTGGTCACTGCAGAGCAGAGGCCTAAATGAGTTCTGGGGCCTGGTTTAGGACCTATGGGTGCCCTAGTGTGTAGAAACATCAGTGACAAAATGGTAGACACTGCAGGCATGACCTTCCCACCCCTGGAGAAGTGAGTGGGAGGACTGATTGACCCAGAATGTTGAACAACCTAGGCCTAAGTGTTTGGTTTGGTAAGACAATGGCTACATGGACCTAGAGCATTTTCTGAAGTGGATGACTAAAAGCCCAGCCCGAGACTCAGACTGGAGTCGAGGTGTCCAAACTCATCTTGGGGGAGCATTTTGCCCACATACTCCTGGCTCGGGGTAGAGATTGGGTACTCAGACACTGTCCTGAGACACTAGCCAATGTAGTCTGTCTTATGGAAAACTATCTGGCTGCTGAAGTGGCTTTGGCTGAGTCATACCAGAGACCACCTGAAGCCACTGGGGTCCCTCTATTCAAAGGAGAACCTAGTTGGGGCAATTTGCAGACTGATGGTCCAGTGTTGGGCACAGAAGTGCCAATCCTTAGGGGACACAGCGGGCCACAGGGCCCTGGATTGGCTCCCTGTGGAAAACCCTGTCACTCTGGGCCCCAGCCCAGACAAAGGCTTCTGGGACTACCCCAGTCTCTTCTTCAGGAAAACAAGGGGGTGGGTGCAGACAAGTCACAAAGGAAGGGGTCACCTTGAATATTAGGCACAAGGCTGGAGCCCAGCATGCCAGCTGTGGGAGTTTGTTTCTTGTGTGGGCGCACAGGACACTTGTCTCACTCTAGGCCACATGTGGAGTGTGGTTATGGACAGATGTGGATGATGGAAAATCAAGCCCATAAGCAGACCCTGACTAAACTAACTATCCCTATTTGGATAAACGGGACAGAGATGAAAGGCCTGATGGATTCTGGGTGTGATCAAACCCTGATTTGGGATGACTTAGTTTCCCTCAGGGCTATGAGGTTTGGGACCATCTTTCTGCAATGTATTTCATGGGAACTTTAAATGTTATCCCAGTGCTCACATGCAATTGACAGCAAACATGAAGTCCCTTATAGTGGAGCTGCCCCAGATGCTAGCCTACACCATTATCTTGAGATGGGATTGGGAGCATTTCTCAGAGGTACTGGGAGAATTTAAGCCCTCAGAGGGGTAAACTGAGGAGACTCTGGGAAGTGGAGTCTGGATATTGGCAGGTATAGGTGAGGAGCTGGACCCTGAAGACTGGGGTCCAGCCCAGCAGAATCTCCCACAGAGGTTCACCCTAATGATGAAACAATATTGGATACCCCTATTGGACCCTGAAGGGGGAGGGCATCATAACTAAAGGGACTGACTTCATGAGGGATCAGAGGAAGGGCAAAACCCTGAGCTGAGCCTATGACCCTCTCTCAGTGGTCAACAGTGAGGTAATAGGCCCACATCAAGCAGAGCAGTACCCTCAGTTTGAGCTTCAGGCAGAGCAACTGTACCATCTGGAGAAAGATTGTTGGATGGTTGAAACTTGATTGCAAGTCCTTGTTCCCTGGCTTCATCAGCGTGAGGTTATCTGACTGGCTCATGCTTTCCCTTCTGTGGCCATGAGAAGACCCTGGCCAGGATTCTGGACCACCTCTACTGGATCAGGATTTATCAAGAGGACAAAGACTTCTGCAGCCCGTGTCCTCAGTGCCAACTCATAGGACCTTGAGGGGTGGGCAAAGCCCATCTAGTTCCACTCCCTGTAGTAAGTGTCCCATTTGAAATAATGGGGATGGATCTAGTTGGACCCTTACAAAAGAGTACATATTAGTAATAGTGATTATGCCTCCAAGTATCTGGAGGCAATCCTGCTACACTCCCACTCATGCAAAGATTATTGCAACGGAACTGCTAAAGATCTTTTCCAGAGTTGGGGTACCTATGACGATCATCACCATTCAAGGCACCAACTTCATATCTCATCTGTTGAAGGAGGTGTGTGATCTATTAAAAATAAAAATACTGGGTATGTATGTCTATCGTCTGCAAATTGAAGATCTGGTTGAATGGTTTTATCGGACCTTAAAAAGGATGTTGAAAAAGTGTATTGCTGTGGACCCCTGCCAGTGGGATCAGCTGATCCCTCCCTTTTATTGTCTATTTGAGAGGTTTCCTAGTCATCTAGTCCCCATTCAGACAATCCCAGCGTCTTCTTCCTCTGATCCATAAGATGTGTGAGGAACAAACTCCTAGAACAGAGAATGTTGTACAGTATATACTAAAACTCCAGGAGAGGCTCAAGACCCTAGGCACCTTCACCAAAAAAACCCCTCCTTGGTGCTCAGCAGTCTCAGGAGTGAGCCAATATCAAAGCTACTCTCTAAATGGCAAGGACCATATGAAGTAGACCATCACATAGGGCTAGTTAATTATGAGATCTGACAACCTGACAAGAGGATCTACCATATTAACCTCCTGAAACCCTGGAAGGAGCAGGAGAGCTCATTTATCACTCCTTATTCCTCTGAGCCAGAGCAGTGGCCCCAAGCATCCGCCTCCCCAAACCCTGACCCCATGCAGTTGGGGAGAGAACCTAGACCTGGAGCCAAGGGCCTAAGTGAGACACCTACTGAATGCCTTCACAATGGTGTGTTCATCACAGCCAAGATAAATTCATCATGTTCAACGCCATGTCCAGATGAAGCCAGGGTAAAATATCAGGGAGAACCCTTAGCCGCTCTCCAAAAAAATGCAGGATGCAGTGAAACAGGAGCTCTATGCCATTGGAACTAGGGTCATCGAAGAATCCCAAACCAACTGGCGAAACCCAGTGGTACTGATCCCTAAACTGGGTGGTGCTATGTAGTTCTGCATAGATTTGAGAAAAATCATTGCTATCTCCAAATCTGATTCCTAGCCCATGCCCCAAGTGGATAAATTACTAGCCTGGCTGGGTGAGGCCCAGTATATTATAATATTAGAGCTTCCAAGGGATACTGGCAGATTCTACTCACACTGGAATCACATAAGAACTGTTTTTGTTACTCTGTTTGGCATATATCACTTTAGGACTATGCCCTTTGGCTTCCATGGCATTGTAGTGATATTCCAATAGCTCATAGACTAAGTCCTCCAACCACATGGTTCGTATGCTGGAGCTTATTTAGATGATGTGGTCATCTATAGCTGAGACAGGAGGCCCACCTAGAGCAGGCTGCCACTGTCCTTTGATCCCTGTGGGAGGCTGGCCTAACTGCAAACCTACCAAAGTGTAAAATCAGGAAGGAAAAAACCCCTTACCTGGGGTATATTTTGGGGAAGGGCCTGATCCAGCCCCTACTGGACTAAGTACAGGCCATGAAAGCATGCCCAGCCCCAACAACAAAGAAACAGATCCAAAGGGCTTGGGTGGCTCACAGGTTATGACCACTGATTCATGGCAGGGTTTTCTATGATAGCAGCCCCTCTCATGGACCTGAAAGTGCAAAGCTGGCAATCCAGCTGTGGATCGCCAGCAACAAGTATGGGTTGGACAATCCTGTGGTTTTTGAATCCTTTGAAAAATTGATCATTGTCAAAGGGAAGCTGAACAGGTTCAACAGAGCACAAGGAGCACTTTCCTCCAACTCTGTAGCTGACATCCTAATGGAGCCAGCAGGAACCCCCCAATGCTTCCTCTACAAATATTCATTCCCAGTCTCCACCAATACTCCCATCATCCCCCCCCCTAGTCTAAAATGACAATCCCACTGTGGATCACCAGATGCAAGCAGCACTTTGTCAATCCTCCTGTAGATCATCAAACTGGTACTTGTAGCTAGGAAGCTACAGCTGGACTGGCATTGCATTGTCAGGGCTGAAGCTGGGGATATTAACTTAGCAGGGGTGGGCAGGGGAATTTTCAAGGAGGCTGTCATGGGAATGGGGTATGGCCAGAGGGTTACTGGGGAGTGGTGTGGGGGTAGCGTGTGTAGTTTTCTCTGTGCCCCTAACTGGAGCACAGGCTGAGACTTTCAGGACTGGGGTGGGTCTAGAAGGGGAACATTTCTCGGGGGAGAATAAGAGGGATAATGGAGCTGGGACTGTGGCTGGAGGGTTGGAGCAGGAGAGATACTGTGGAGGGCTAAGTATAGGATGGGGACTCAGCTGGAGGACTAAGGAGGTTCACTGGCTGAGGCAGCTGTCATCTTTGAGAGCCATCAGAGATGGTGCTCATGACAGCCACACACATCTTAAATCAGATTAAGGTTGCCCTAATGTGAAAGCTGGGAAAGCCTTAAATTGAATGCAGATGACTAGTGTGGACACACTCAATTCATGAGGCTTCAGCCTGTGCATACCATAACCTGAAACCCCACTGAGTGACTGCTCTAATGTAAATAAGGCCTATCATAAAACATAGAGCAAAATAATTCTGCCCTTTTCAATTCCCAGAGATGGGTAGAGCTATTGTAACACATACAGCAAAATCTCATCCCCATAGAGCTTTTTTGCACTAGAAAAGTTTACTGTGTTTAAATGCAATTGCAAAGAATTGAGTTAGCTGGCATTGCGGACCACGACTGATGCGTGCGTGTAGACCAGACCAAATTGTGTTCAGCATTGCATCAGCTAATTGTTACTACTAACATGATACTGAACACAATTTGCCCTCATTTACGTAGACCAGTAAGTCATGTCAATGAGCAATGTGTCAGCTAACTCAGCTCTTCACAATCATGTTCATATACAATAAAATTTTCTAGTGAAGCCAAACCAATAGAGGAGCTATAGCACACATTCGTCTGAAAATCTATCCTCAGGCAGAGTCTTCGCCGTACCCCACAACGAATGAGACTTTGACAGGTCAGCACCTAACTCACCATGTCCCTATCTATGAGACATGAGGTCTTCTGCAGTACCCAGACAATTTATAAACATTTTTGAATCAGCTCAAGCTTTAGAAAGTGTATTTAATTTTCTAAAGCTTCTTGAATAAAAGGAATGATCCTCTATGCCCATGTTTTCAAAAGGGAGAGCTTATGCATATCTGTAGAAACATTGGCCCTGAAACTACACACACATTTCTCCAAACGAAGGCTCCAAATCAACACACAGAAAATTCTTTGGCCTCGATTCCTCTCATGAACACACACAATACTTTGCTGAATCTGTTTTAATTCCTTGAATTATATATCATCATGATGAATGTTTAGATTTGAATTAGTATTATTTACTGCTTTTGGTTGTATTTTTTTTAAATGCGACGGTAAATGTTAAGAAGCTGAACAAAAGTATGGTTTAGCTTTTTCAGTGCTGCCCTAGGTTTAAGCTTCAGGAATGCATGGGTACAGAGTTTTGCTGTTGTCATTTTCTATTTATATGTTTTTATCTGCAAATGGGATAGAGTCAAATAACCAAAGTACATTCTTAAAGGGTAACTTTGAGTTTGTCAGACCTAGTTTATTGGCATTGGCAACAGTTTACCAGAAACTCAAGGACCACAAATAATTTGAATAAAATAGAGCTATGTAGCTACACTCTTCTTTACTACATATTTGTAGCCTGAAGAGACTACAACTCCCAGCACACAATTCTCTATGTAGGCCCAGAGAAAGATAAGGTATTGACTGCGGGGACCAATAGTCTTTGGAGGCAGAACCTCCACATTAAGGAGGACAGCCCAGGCTTCATTGTAGAACTTCCACAGTACTATGTGTCATATGACAAAAGTGAATTCAGAAAGAGTCCTGTTCCATGGCACTGAACAAGGAAAAAGGAAAACATCCCTAAAGCTGCTATATCTGTCTGTCTCTCTACTTCATTGTAGAATTTCTCCTTAGAGCCTTTTCTAGTCCTACTCCTGCCTAGCTTCCTGCTAAAGTTTTAAAGGAACTATCTTCTATACACGATATTTAACAAGAATATTTAATAAGTTAAAGTTCAAGACAAGTTGTCAGCTTCACCATCATTCCACAATGAATTATCTATTAGCAATGAGGTGGGTTTTGTCCAGTTGATTCACTTGGATTGTCAGATTGCAAAGGTGGAAAAACATGTTCATTAGGTTTAGGATTTTTCTCAACAAGACTATCTCCCTTCACGAAGAGTGTGTTTGAATACCATTGATACTAGGGTCATGTAGCAATTCAGCTGGGTTTTGGAACCAGCAGAAGATTCCACTTTTTCCTTTGTAATGACTATTTTGATCAGTGTTAACCAGGTAGAATCTGTGTGTTTTGGTGGTTTCCAGTATTTTTACTCATCCAGTCTTAGCTAGACTTGGTGTCCTGGTCAAAGTATGGGTAAATTTTAGGCTGCATTCCAACTGTTAAGAAGAAAGCCTTAAATTTGGTTTCATGTTATTTAAGGAGGGCCAAATTTACCTGTAACATTGGCATCATTCTGATATATTGATCCAAAAGTAGCTAAGCTGGATTTACTCCAGTGACTACAGGTCAGCAAATCAAATAAACAGTCTTTTTGTTGTAGATTTCTACTAGTAATCTGTATTGGTATCTCCTCCAATCTGCCAGTAGTGGATGATGGGAACTGGAAGTAATATGCTTGAAATTACACCATATCCCAAAAGCTTAAAATTAAAAGATGACAAACTCTGGCCTATAGTCAGTGACTATTCGTTCTGGGTGCCAGAGTGAGACGATATATTTTAACTTCCCTGTGAGCTGTTGGTTCTAGTGAGAACTAGAATATATATTTTTATAAGAAAAATAGTTAATGGCTAGTAATTAAGTATATTCCTTTCTTTAGACAGACCTAGTGCTATTCTTTTCCAAGGGTAATGCTTTGGGCATGAGAGGTTTTTAGAATGTGTCTTTCTGGTCATTCTGCCACACTGCAATTTGGATTCTTGACACTTGACACAGTGTCCCTTATGTATCCTTTTCAATGTCATCTTTGTGGGACTACAGTATAATCTATCTATGGCAATCAGTCCTCCAGTTTTGGAGAGTTGCCCTGTCATTGCATGGAAGTCACAGACTGGATGTGAGACTTACTGCTAAATAATTGTGCTATGTTATAAATTGAGATGCATTTTGCAGTTGTGTACCATCACTGGTGATCATTTTAAGATCATAGTTCTGATCTTCAGGATGAGGCTGGAAGGCCACTAAAAATGGCACCCATGTGTGCTTCTAGATCATCTCAAGCTTCTAGAAAACATGAATGATTAACAGGGTTCTTAGTAAGATGTCAACCACCACTAAAAATTGCCCAGATGCATACTCTGCTGTAAGTATAAATCTCATCAAACACATGAGTAATCGCTTGGTACTTCAGGGATAACATGTCTAAAACTTTTTACTAATGATACCCTGGGCTTGGGATCTCATGATCTTGACATTGCTAAGACCCTACAAATATCTTGTGAAGCCGTCATGCCCATAAGATTGCAAAATATTCTCTATAGGGGAATACCTAGTCTTGAAATCTAAAAGCCATCTGGAACAAAATGCTACATGCTTCCAATCATCTCAGTTTAAATTCAGTAACACCCGGGCAAGTTTATATCTGCAGGCATCTGCTGAAACAGCTGTACACTTGGAAACTTCATAAAATGCCAGTAGTGAAGAAGTAGTCATTAGATGGTTTAGATTGCATGCCTGTGCTTTATCCACACCCAAACTGATTCTCCTTTAAGCATTTCATAAAGAGCTTGGCCTTTTGAGAAAAGGTTGGGTATACATTTTCTTCATTCTTGAAATGTACCAGCTCCATTACAATTTGTCTTCCTGATACAGTTTTTTAAGAAACACTACACACAACCTCACACTCTGGCCACTCTGGGTCAAGCTTTGTGTTTTACTAGTATTTTTTAAAAACAAATACCTTGTTGTGCAGAGTGGTAGTGACTTATTTTTATGAATAGCAGTTACTAACCTAAGACTCTTTAAGTCTGACTAATTAGGCACAAATTCAGTAGGAGGCTCACGAAGCAATTTTCCTATTTCATCTTTAGTTGTGAATGAGAGAAAGTAATTATCAATGTATGAATTTCTCTAGTGAAAATTTTCTGCTGGAAGTAAGCAACAGTTCAGAAAAATCAAGAAAATTAAAATGTAATAAGCACCTACATTTCAAAAGGATGGAAAACCCTTTACTTTGAGGACTTGTACCAGCAGAGGGTTTATGCTAGAATGGTGGTGATGGTGAGGGGGGTTGTTTGGTTTGGTTTTATTCCTCACAATATTTATATTTTATATGTAGGTTTTTCAGTTGTTAATAACCATTACTTACCATGTTTATCACTCACATTCATATATCTAAATGAGAAGCAGTAACGTATAGTAAGAACATCTTGGATGTTCTCCATGCATCCAATACTGCCTTTGATAGGGGATCTTTGTTTAAAGCTACAGGGAATCAGAATTCAGGTTTGGTATGTGCTAACTCTAGACCCCATTTTCCAAACTCACAATTGTTATTAGCCAGTATTTGGCAACTGCTCAGGAATATCAGATTCAAAAGTGAGGTAGTGATAGCAAAACTAGAACATCATTTTCCTTTTTTGAAAATTAAGCTGATACTTGGTAAAGATGCTGGATTGATAGCTCTGGAAATGGAAGTCCTACAAAAGGTACAGGAGGGGCAAATTTCCCCACACTGCTCTGCCAATGAGCTTTTATTATATTCTGGAGGGGCCACTTTTAGAGTATGTTTTCACTGCAGTGTTAGCTTGGGCTAGCCTAGCATGAGTGGAGCATCCCCACTGCAAAGCCCTACCTGTGCCAGATCCATGGGATTGTGTCTACAATGGTGCAGAACTTGCTGGGCTGGATTTCTAGCAGAATGACTCAGAGTTCTTAGTAGTACGTTTAATTGGGCCACTCTGTGTATTCATTCGCAGTGTGTCATGGGACAACTTGTCTGTCCTTCTTGGGTTCCTGTGGAAGTGCTCTTGTGGGTCTTACTGATGTCACGTCACAGCTTTACCACATGGTTGGTGTCAGCTTCTGGCCAACTGACAGCACAGGAGAGGAATTTATTGAATGGCATCTCTGTAAATGCTGTGGAAGTGCAACAGAAATGGAGCAGGCAAATGTAGGTTTAAAACATAGTGCAGAATAAGGGAGGAGATAGGCAAGAAATACAGCCCAGGTGGAATTGTGGGATAGGACAGGAGGACTAACAGCACCCCAGCTTGATTAGCCTGCGTCCACACAGCAAAGTTGGTGGTTTGCCTGCTCAGGCTGAAGCGAAACCCAAGTTCGAGCCTATACCCTCAGCCATGCCTGCTAGCCCAGGCTTAAAGCACTCTCAAGCTCAGGGTAGAGGTTTTTTTGTGTGGCTGGGAAGGGGTTAAAGTGAAACACATGGGCTAGAGCTTGGGCAAACCCAACACTGAAGCCTCACCCTTTGTGGGCGAGGTGGCAGCTAGTTCAGTCTGTGGAGCTTTTGAATTATTTTCTAACAATAAAGGAGCCCTTGCCGTGGGATTTTTTTTTGGTGTGATTGGGTCTTGTGTAGGAAAAGGACGGAGAGTTACAATTTATTTCAGAGAGGCCACACTAAATAGCTGTCAAATGACTTCCGGTCACTATTAGCCTGCACCAGGTGATCTAGAGGGGAAAAAGTGCTGTCTCCTTCCCATTCAGTTTTCCAGGTAAGAATTCTAAAGCTGAACTCAAGAGGCACAGATAATATGGCTCAAATTCAGAAAGTGCAGGGTGAATACCATTTGACAACAGCGTTTTGACAGCTCACCAACATCTGCAAAACACCGTCTATTCAGAGGGTTCCTTTTGATAGTAATAAAAGGTTACTGAAGAGCTGAATGTCCAGAAATATTTGTTTCTTTCCCCTAAATATAAAGGAATATCAAAAATAGCATCAATAACATTTCCAAAAATCAAACATTTCTCAAATCTTTTTTTTCTGTGAGATATGTGGCATATACAAAATACACAATAACATGGGTTTTTACTGTTTTTAATAGGATCTCATGTGGGAATTCTGCATGACATGGCAGCTATCTAACATCTTAAAGCAACACTATTCAACAGTTTAGGTGGATTTAGAAGTACTGTTCCATAAAGGCTGGGATAAACTCAGTGCACGATACTACTTTTTTGACCTGCTGTCTTTCTGATTCTCGTTCAGATACAAAGGGATGTATACTATTTTCCAGAATTGTCAAAATGCTGAACTCTCATTGATGAGCATTTGTAATGCCTGGATGCACAATTGCTAGAAGTTTTATTCTGGTCAGAAGATTTTTCCACTTCCCAGGAAGAGTTGTGCAGCACAGAACAACTCACATATTTTACCAGTTAGAGCTTTAGTCTTTACTTAATTTATCTGATAGTGTCTCTGTCATCGAAATGAGGGTTTATATAAGCCACTGATTTTGCTTACTGTCTGCTATCAGCAGTCTGTGCATGGAGGCCTGGATCCTACGCTCAGTAAAAAAGTGTCCATTGCTTTCAATGGTGCAGTATCAAGCCCATAGTCACTAAGATATTTGAGGGTGTAAAATGTCTGTAGTCCCAACCAGTTTTATAACCCGTCATAGGATTGTCTCAAGGGATTTTATTTAGCCTAAAATAACTCAGATTCTAGTTCAATCACAGCTGTATAAACCTGCTGGCCCATGAAGATACCTCAGATTGAGTCACTGAGAGCCTTGCAACCTTCTCAGGTTTTTTGGAGATAAGTTAATATTAAAGCAAGAAACTTCAAAATTTTATAAAGATAAGAATTCCCAAAAGTACAGCAGATTAGTTCAGACTAGAGGGTGAGATTTCTGCTTACTAAAGTTAAGCCTCTTGTATGACTAGTTTTCTCCTTTAAGTACCTGAATCTGGTTCGCATCTTTGTACATTCAAACACTTATTTTTTTGCCACATTCATTAATGTAAATCTAATCAATCACTGCTCTCGTTTAGCAAGCCTCTTAGCTACAACACAGCTAATAAGACTTTTTTGCATAAATTAACAGTTACAACTAGAGATGGGTTGGAATCAAAATGTTGGATTCAAACACTCAATATTTGGAGATATTTGAAATCTGAACCTTGATCAATATTTTGCAAACAGCCCCTGTGTTTACAAGGGACTGTACCAAAACTCCTTAATAGTCTTGAATTGGGGGGTGTTCATAATATTCCACTGGATTTTTGCCATCTAAGTCCTTCTCTAGTGACAACACTGCTGAGGTTAAATTTAGTCTAATTATTTTTGTGCTGGTGTGGTGTGACTGCTGCCAAAAATAAAAACATTGTTAATGCCTGCTGGGCAGAAGAGGACTGTGGACAGAAAATGGCTTTGGGATCAAATTGACTCCTTAGAGAAGAACTGCAGTTGCCAGGAATTTGGGTTCTTAGCATTTTTATGCTTCTCTCTGTTTTTCTAAGTAATAAATATGCTATGTAACCCACATCAGTATGTGTTTCTTTGGGGATGGAGTGAAACAAAACATTAGCCAAGCACTAAGGGCTGTTTTTAAGAGAAAGTGCTTAAGGCAGCTGTATAAACTCAGTATACCAGGAGCAGGTGACCTATCAGAAGAGGAAACCCTCATATCCCAAGACATGCTATTCTTGTACGTGAGTCAAAACATTTCACGTTTCACAAAAACAGACAAGTTATAATGCAGTGCAGCTCTGTATCACAGAAAAAAAAAAAAAAACCACAGACCCTGTTTGTTTGTAGCCAAGAGAGCTATCCTCACCCTTAGAAATAATCTGATTCTCCGTACAGAACTGATAGTGGCTGGCGCTCCTCAGGAAAATAAAAATGTCAGTTAGTCCCATACACATAGAGACCAAAAAACCCAGAGAGGCTTGGGACTATGGCTTCTCTAAGGATTTAAAAATGCATTTGCTTTGTCTCCTTTCATTAAAGTTTATTATTTACCAGTCATATGTTTATTAAATAAGGTTTATCAATTCTTACTTCCATTATATACATACCATGTTTATTTCTCTTTTGCATACCTCTACCTTTTTACCTTTGCATGGTACCTCAATGTAACTTTGTTTGCTGATACCCGACACTTGTCATGCTGTATTCTAACTGCCCCTTTGTAATGTTTTATTCTGTGTTCAAAACCTAGAACATAATCTTTTTTTAAAAGAACCAAATTAGAAAAAAAATAGTTCTGCCCTATAATATGTGGGGAAAACAAACAAACAATTATGTTAGAAAAGTGAGGTGGTAAAGTGGACATCCATCCATGATAACTGGACTGAAACCATTATTAAATCATTTCATGGAGGTCATAAAACTGTCATTGGATGGTACAATTTTTGCTTACTACAGACAATGTCTGGACTTGAAATTGATCTGGGTTGGACCCAGTCTCGAGATGAAAGGCTCCTTACTGATAACGGATAGAAAATAATGGACATTTTAATAGATGCGCACTCATAACAGCAAAGTAATTCATATCCTTGAAACATGAAGCAGAATCTTACACCATTATGTCAAAAAGAAAAGGAGTACTTGTGGCACCTTAGAGACTAACCAATTTATTTGAGCATAAGCTTTTGTGAGGTACAGCTCACTTCATCGGATGCATACTGTGGAAAGTGTAGAAGATCTTTTTATACACACAAAGCATGAAAAAATACCTCCCCCCACCCCACTCTCCTGCTGGTAATAGCTTATCTAAAGTGATCACTCTCCTTACAATGTGTATGATAATCAAGTTGGGCCATTTCCAGCACAAATCCAGGTTTTCTCACCCCCCCCCCCCCCCCCCCCCCCCCCAAATCCACTCTCCTGCTGGGAAATGGAAATGGCCCAACTTGATTATCATACATTGTAAGGAGAGCGATCACTTTAGATAAGCTATTACCAGCAGGAGAGTGGGGCGGGGGGAGGTATTTTTTCATGCTTTGTGTGTATAAAAAGATCTTCTACACTTTCCACAGTATGCATCCGATGAAGTGAGCTGTAGCTCACGAAAGCTTATGCTCAAATAAATTGGTTAGTCTCTAAGGTGCCACAAGTACTCCTTTTCTTTTTGCGAATACAGACTAACACGGCTGTTACTCTGAAACCATTATGTCAGTTACTGTTTAGTTAAAATTTGTGAAAATTTAGTTTTTGTGGATACAGATTAACACGGCTACCCCCTGATACTTGACACCATGAAAATTTAGAGGTATTGTTAATGGAGAGCTTCCATTTTGTCTTCTGACTGCAAAAGTAACCTGAGAATTACACGAGGAAAAAAACCTAATACATTTTAAAAATGCAGGCTAGAAAAAGAAGATTTCATTTTCTCTTTTGAAAGCCATTCTTAAAGGGCATGATCCACATCTGCTGGAATCAAAGACTCCTGTTGACTTCACTGGAGTTGGATCAGGCCTATATTTCATACTAGCTCAGGGAAAACAGCAGCAGTGACAAGGTGACTTTCATCACTATAGCCTGGCTCACTTGTAGGACGATCATGTAGATAATTAGCAAGTGATAACAGGATGCTGACTAAATTAAGTTTTTATTTAAACACTTGGGACTAGTATGATTAAACTCTTATTTTTTTGTGAAATGAATAAACTGCTTTTTCACATCATTAAAAAACACTAACAGATCTTCTGCTCAAGTCATACAAAGCAAAACCTTATTCTTTTGTGCAACTTTACTGAACCCATAGAGGTTATGACACAGGCAGTTGTAGACACAAAGTTGATAGTAATGAAGTAGATCGCTGGGCTGCTTGTAATGGTTCCCAATAACAATAATCCATCCCAACACTAAGTACTCCATAAAGTCAACTGGAGTTGTACAGGTGGAATACTTGCAGGATTGGGCTCACAATTTGGGACTCTGTCACTTCAGGTGATGGGTCAAAACCTCAGATCCACCTAATCTGTGCTTAGCACACCTGAGAAGAAGGGCATACCTGACTCTGCCATCTTTCTCTCCATTGATCCTCAGGAAATAGGGAGCCAGTTGTGGCCCCGGTGCGAGTTATAGCCTCAGGGTTGCTTTAACTTGTGTCAGTTGGAATGGCTCCCGACAGGCCATGCTACCTGCAAGAATGCTGGTATGCCAGGTACTCCAGCCACACCCTCCCATCCTCACACATTCCATACTTCAGAGCATCCAAGAGCACATGTTGTAGCACTGTCTATGCCTGTTCTATGCCACTTAGGGATTTCCCCAGCTGGCTATTTAAGCCAACTTTCTGCTTTTTTGTGGAGCTGGAATGGTTGCTAATATCTGTCCATCATATCAGAGTTTCCTTTCTTGTCTACCACCTTCAGAGTACTTACTGGGATTTATATTGGTCTACCCATCCTACAAATACTACTGTTTTTAGTTGGGATATACAGAGAAAAACAGCAATCTTTGATAACCTGAAAAAGAATCCCTACAATATATGCTTCTGGATTTTCATTCATGACCTCTTCATTAAAATGACAGTTTTAGAACTCTGTTAAGAGCCCGTTCAGCTTTCCTCAGCTTTTCAGACTATATCCATTCTTTGATGTCTTGTCTCAAACGTCAACAAGCTCACATGTAGGACCAAACAATTATTTTCTGAGTTCATTACACCATTAAGTATTATTTTTTAAAAGGCCAGTTCAGACCTCAATTTGATCTTCCTTATAATTCAAAATCTGGTGATGAAACTCTTGTAGATTCAACATATGGATTTTTCTGTTAAAATCCAATCACATTATTGTCACTATATATGAAGGATCTATGATGCTTTGTGCTCTGTGATGGAAGAGCCAGCAGAGGGTGCACAAGTTAACTAACAAACCTTATACCCAGATTTATGCTGGCATTCTTGACGATACTGGTTCACAAAAAAGGAAGTACACAGGAAAGCCACTTTAATTTAGTGTTCCAGTAGAAACAAAAAGGAATATATAATTGAAAACTAAAGGAAAAAAATTGGGCACGAGAGACACTTTTTAATAGGCTTTCAGAAGGGCATTGCTAACAATGAAGATTAAAATATATAATACATAAAAGTATAATACATGTTAGGGTTGAGAAAGACATTTTGAGTCATCTAATTCCAGCCATGCCTCCCCTACCCAGTACAGGATTGGTCCCCTAAAGTATCATTTCATGCGCTTTAGTTTTAAATGTCTCAAGAGGAGGCTTCAACTTGAGAAATTTCCCTTGAGAAATTATTGACAATCTTGACACTATCAGATATTGTTCCTTTAATCATAGGTATACTCAGAATCAAATTGCATAACAGTATCCTCCCCAATACTTATAAAATGGGCAAGATTAGGAGAGCTGGTGAGAACTCCAGTCAGTGTGCCTTCTGAATTTTATGATTAACTTTGAGCTGCGTTAATCATTGTTATATTCATTTTGTGGATAGGAAAATTGATGCACAAGAAAGACTTTCCACTGACTTCACTGGGCTTTGGATCAAGCCCATAACAATTTGCCCAAAGTCACACAGCATTTCCTCATCAGTCCTGGGAATCAAATATACAAATCTTAATTCCCAGTTTTTGATTATTATTATTTATACAACACAACTCTCCCAGACCTAGAAAACAAGAACGTTTTATGAGAGGAGGGCAAATATTGTTTTCTCCCATCATTCCAGATATGGTCTAGACTAATTTCTTTTAGTTATACCCGTGAGAAAAAAAGGGACAATTCTCATATTAAGAAAAAGTCCATCACACTTTTGTATCTTGACCTATTTAAATATTTCATTGACGGAATCATAAACAATTCTATTGCCATATTGTGACACAAGCAAAATGCTATCAGAATCAGGTGAAGTTTTATACAATAAACTGAATATGTTCTGTATTTTTAGCATTTATATAAACACAGATGGTTTAGTCAGAGCCTTATGTAAACTGATGACAGTATGTTATGACAAGCAAATGCATGATATAACTTTAGAACTCCTGGTTTCCATCACTCTTATGTATCCTAAACAAACCTGATCTTTACATAAATTACCCATCCCTTGTAAAAATGCTTGGACTTTTCCTAGGCATTGTTATTTTTTTCATAACCAAGGGCAAGAGTTTATGGAATGTCAATAAACTAGGAACAAAGTGGAAGGCACTGGAGTCTGGAGAAATGAGCATAGGCTAGTGAGTCAAAAGAGCCTGAGCTTTAAACTTCACCTCGAGGTGAAATTCACCCTTGTGCAGGGGGCCTGCACAAAGCATACCCGTGCACTACATGAGTCCCACTTAACCTCTCAAAATAGGGTTTAAGGCAGACTGGAGCAGTATATAGGCCTTGTTTGGTCCCTCTGCATGGGAGTGAATTTCACTCTTCAATGAGCAACAGATGAGCTCATTGTATAATAGAAATAATAATTGTAGAGTATTAGTTATATAGCACCAAAAGCATGCCAGGCACTCTACACACACAAGAATAAAAACAAGGTCCCTGCCCCGAGCAGCTTACAAGCTAATGATACAACATACAGGCAAAAAATGGGAGAAGGAATGCAACAAAAAGCAAGCGAATAAGCAGCAGGTGTTTCTCTGTACGTGTCCATAGGCATTTATAAAGCATTTATCATTATAGTATCCATGGCTGCCTATTTAGCACATATATCATTATTTGTATATTTTATATTGATTTTTTGTATGCTTGTTTTATATCCTGTTGATTGTCAAGGTCTTTTTATTTTCCTTTTTCTATTTAACATTTATCTCCAGGATAAAACATAAAAGGCCTGGTCTACATACAAAGTTGTACCAGTTTAATTAAAGGTGGGATTAACTAAATCTGTGCAAACCTCTGTGCGGACACACTTATTTTGGGATAAGTGTCTATTTATTTATTGGTGTAGCTTAACTTGACTGGGAACAGGTTTAAGCTAAACTGAAATAAGAGTGTTTACAGAGGGTGTGCACTAGGTAATGCTTCTCTCCTGACTGCTGGTGAGTTACACAGTTACAGAGGTTTACAATGCAAACACTTAAGATAACCTTATAACCTGGGATACATATATTAGAAGTGAGATTAATACATGCAGCAATTTACGAGCATTTCGCAAAGCCTAAACACTAAACACATTTTTATAACTCTAGGACTATTTTACCAATAATAACACACAGGTGAGCCAGACTGGTTTCCAGCTATGCATTTGTCAGTGTTCAGATGAGGGCTAGGGGCATTGGCATCTGGTCTGCCAGCATCACGCTTACTTCCATTGAAGCACTCTAAATCCCCTCAGGATCTCCCAGGGCAGTAAAGCTTGCTGGCACTTAAGGTCATTCCTGATTGAACAAAGGAGCAAACATATGTGAAGGAATGTCCTCGCCCTGGAAAACAATTCAGGGTTACAAGGATTCCAGAGGAAACCTGAAAATAATTAGCAAAGGCCAAGACACAAGAAGGCAGGGAGATACTTACCTACCTTGCATTGGTGTTGTGAGGTTTAATTAACTTAATTAATTAACATTTGTCAGGCGCTTTGAGATCTTCAGATGGAAAGTGCTATTTAAGAGCAAAATATTTCATAAACCAACAAAAGTAAGGACATTCTGCCCTGCTTGTCTGTCAGAAGGTCTTGGGGCAACATCCTTCGTAAGTCTGGAATTGTAATAATCTGTTGTACAAAGAAAGTGATCCAGTTACAGTGAAACAATAACAGGTGCCTTCAATGAAATGGTGATTGACATATTATAATAATCAGAGTAGAACAGAATATGGATGGCTCCGCTCCTCTGAAAATCAGACCACTTTAACTTAGGTGCCTAAATGTGCATTAAGTAGCCTTACTCTAGGTATCCAGGTTTGAAGACTCTGGCCTTTTTGTTTACTAAGCAAGGCATTACCCAAAAGGAATCACTTCCATTACCATAGCAAGCCAGGATTGCTTGAGGCATTCAAAGATGCCATGGTCTGAAGATATTAAAATGTCTAGAGACAGCCTTAGGAAAGTGTGAAAAAGTTAACAGTGGATCAAGAAAAGAGGTATAAAAACTAACTTAGTCAATCATAGGAAAGCCGTCGAAAGTTATTTCTTTACATTCCAAAACTATAATCAACTTATAATTATGGCTTAATATTATGACTATAGAACTCTGCTAAAGTCACCTGGTACTTGAGAACCATGAACAACTTATTACTAGCAAAACTAAGTCTTAATTTGAAAAAGCTTCCCCAGAATTACAGTTATAGGCTCTTATTCAGTAAAGCATTTAAGCATATGCTTCACAGTAAGTACATGTTCATGTCCCATTGAAGCCAATGGGACTTAACCACATGCTAATAGTTAAATGTACCCTTATGTGCATGGCCCTATCAAATTCATGGTCCATTTTTGTAAATTTCATAGTCATAGCAATTTAAAAATCTTGGATTTCACAGTTTCAGATATTTAAATCTTAAATTTCACAGTGTTGTAACAAAGCATGACTATGTATTTAAAGAGAAAAAAAGTACTTGTGGCGCCTTAGAGACTAACAAATTTATTTGAGCATAAGCTTTCGTGAGCTACAGCTCACTTCATCGGATGCATCCAATGTAGCTCATGAAAGCTTATGCTCAAATAAATTTGTTAGTCTCTAAGGCGCCACAAGTACTTCTTTTCTTTTCGAGGATACAGACTAACACGGCTGCTACTCTGAAACCTATGTATTTAAAGAGAGCAAAAATTAATCATGTAAAGCCCTTAAGTTAACAAAAGCAGGCGAGGAAAAAAGAAGTTCTGGTTTCAAATGTCATTAGTTGAATGTGAGCATGGAGGATTCCGCAACTGTGTCTTTCTTCATTCCCTGTCTCTGTGCTGAAAACACCTGTCCATGTTTAGACACAGCTCTCTCCGCACCCATGGAATATGTTGGAATTGTCAGACAGCGCTGCGCTAGCCTTGCAAGGTGAGGGATTCTGCCTTCCACTGAGATCCAAAACTGTAGCACAGGCAAAGTTCAGTCTGCTGCTTTCGTGATATTTTTGTAAGCACCTACAATTTTTGTCAAAGCCAGGAATTGCATTAAGTGAGGTTAAATCCCCCATGAACAGGTGCATTTATGCAGGGTCAAAAATATGCACAGCTTTTAGGAACCCTACTGCAGGTTGTTGAAACTTTTGAGCCATTTTTACTACATCACTTGACTCTTCCCCATAGCAGTAGTATTGTCCATGCAAGAAAACACTTGCTGAGGACTGGCATTTAACTCAGCGTTGTCAGAGTGATTTTCATTTGACTGAGCGTCAGTCCAGAACAGTACATCCATTACTTGGTTGTAAGCTTCATGGATTATGACATGTTGAGATTCGAACCAAGTGATTAAGTCCATCGGTCCTGTGGCATTCTTGGCAATGAACTGAACTTCCTCATTCAGCTGAGCATTGTTTAGAAGGGTTGAAAGTTCTGTTAAAACCTGTGTTTTCAGAGTCAGTGTGAGCTCTTCTGAGATGAACTCTCAGCAGTACTTCAGGTGAGCTGCTTAGTATTGTACAGCTCAAAACCAAGAATTCTAATGAGTAATTACTGGCTCTGTGGGAAGTGCAATTTTTTGTTCTCCAGTTTCAGTTGCATTTGCAATGTACTGCCTGTATTGAAGTTTGCAGCTTGGGCAGTGTTTAAAGATCCTTTTAATATAGTGACCAATTTATCAACTTCACCAAACTCGCATCTCCATACCTCACTGACAAGAGAAATTATATGTGCATTACATGTAATATAGAGAGCATTTGGCATTAGACCTTGGAGAACCGATTTGAAAGATTTCATCACGTAAGTTGCATCGTTGCTTGTGAAAGCAGATACTTTGTCAAAGTCCGCACCGTATTTTGAAACAGTTTTAATTATCACTTGAGAAACTATAGTGGAGTTAAGAGCATCCAGGTAAATATAGTTGATGAGCACTGTTGTTATCTTTCCTGTTTGTATATCTTTGGCCTGGTCAGAAATAAAATCAAACAGAACATGTAGTACATAGTTGTCTTGCTCCTCAGTGAACTCAGCAGAAATAATTGCAAAAGATTCACATGAGTTAGAGACCTCATCTCCTCAAAATGTGTTGCAAAACCTTTGGAAGATAGTCCTGTCATAGCATATTCACACTTGGTTAGCAACCAGCATATTGTACATTCTGTTGAATGAATTCATGTAGCTTTGGGTGATCAAGTTTTTCCAGTAGTATATTAGCTCTTGCAAATGTTTCCAAAAGTTCCATTCTAGCTAAATAAAGGGTCTCAGAACTCTCTCTCATCTTCTCAGAAAGAGAAGAAATTGGTTTTTGTTTTTTTACCTTTTTGTTTCCCAGCAATGCACTATGCTATAGAGCCCCCTTTCTGCTTCGATGGTTTTCTGAGTTTAAGTGGCGCTGAACAATTGCCTGGCATGCGTGATCCAACGAAACACTGCCGCTTGTACAAAACAGTTTGTCACCTGGCATGTAGAATTCGACTTCCAAATTCTTTCACATGATCTGCTACAGCAATGATTGTAGAGGTTTTTTATTTATTTTGGACACTCATTTTAAAATAATTTCACTTGTTTCACTCCGACAGTAGAGAGAGTGGGAACTGACCTGGCAAAAGAGCTAAGTCACAAGAGCAGGCAGCCACTGCCCTGAGAGAGACCACAATCTGCTATGCCAAGCATGGCCATGAGGAGGCGCTGATCTGATCCCCTTCACACCTCCTTGCCATAGGCTGTGAAATTTGGACAATAGTGGGGTGGTAGGAAGTGGCCTAGGAAGGGCAGCCTTTAGGCACCCCTGGTGTCAGACCTTTGATAGCCCTTATAGGGCCACTGAACGGAGCCTAGTGGAGTGGGAGGGCCTGGGCTCCCCTAGCAACCCCCTACCCTGCATGTTGAAAGGCCTAAACCCTGACCACTAGGAAACACACACCATGAGAGCAAACCATCACAAGAGTTCCTAATTTAGATTTTTGCCTTTTTTTACTCTGTTAGAGTCTCAACAATAAACAGATTTTCCTTTCCCATTAAAAATATGAATAACATTAAAAATGAATTATTCAAAAGTGAAATGCATGGACAGAGAGATTGCATTATGCCTAAGGCTATGATTTTGGTACAGAAATTTTAATGAATGTTATGGCAGAGGTGTGGGGAAAATAGTCACGGAAATGTCACCAAATAATGTATCTTTCACTATATCAACATACACAAGAGCATAGCGGGGATGCTGAAAGGTGAGGCCCAGAGAGAGGGTTGGAGAGCAAGCCCATCCTGCACTCACCTGCAGCTGTGACTCCTGTCCAGCAGGGCTGGACCTGGCTCCCTGCTCCCAGCATTGTGACCTGGTGCATGGGTAGGGCCCTGCCAAATTCACGGCCATGAAAAAACACATCACAGACCATGAAATCTGGTCTCCCCCAGTGAAATCTGGTCTTTTGTGTGTTTTTACCCTATACTATACAGATTTCATGGGGGAAGACGAGCGTTTCTCAAATTGGGGGTCGCAAGGTTATTTTAGGGGAGGTCGTGGTATTGCCATCCTTACTTCTGCGCTGCCTTCAGAGCCGGGTGGCCGGAGAGTGGCGGCTGTTGGCCAGGTGTCCAGGTTGAAGGCAGCACCCTGCCAGCAGCAGCGCAGAAGTAAGGGTGGCAATATGATACCATGCACCCTTACTTCTGCGTTGCTGCTGGTGGTGACTTTGCCGTCAGAGCTGGGCTCCCAGCCAGCAGCCACCACTCTCCAGCTGCCGAGCTCTGAAGGCAGCACTACTGCCAGCAGCCATGCAGAAGTAAGGGTAGCAGTACTGCAAAACCGCTGCAATAACCTTGTGAACACCCCACAACTCCTTTTTGGGTCAGGACCCCTACAGTTACAAGACAGTGAGATTTCAAATTTAAATAGCTGAAATCATGAAATTTACAATTTTTAAAATCCTATGACTGTGAAATTAACCAAAATGGACCGTGAATTTGGTAGGGCGCTACACATGGGGTTGCAGTGCCTTTCACGTTTGGCTCATCTGCCCCTCTGTAGATGGAGACAGGGGGACAGACAGGTCAAATCTGAGTGTCACTGTAACCCCAGTCAGTTTGGGGCTGTCAAAGGTACTTTCACAGCCATTTCTGAGATTTTATGTATGTTATTCAAATTAATGATTGCTGTGACCTTTGTGACAAAATCGTAGCCTTAATGAAACCCAATATCCCTTCTGGATACTGTACAATAGTTCGATAATAAAATAAACATATGGAAACAACAATCTAATGAAAACCACCACGCATTTATTTCTCTTATTTTGGTTGGAACAGAAGCCAACTTAGCTCTGTTTATTTATAGTCTTTTTGTGCATTAGTATCATTAGTGAAACTCCAGGAGTAATATGTGTTATCTTGTTAGATTATTCCTAGAGCTTCATTAATTTGTTTTCTGCTGCTAGAGACAGCAGGGGGAGCTCACCAGACTTCACAGTGAATAGTGGACAAGTGTTGGGACTGCATATATACAGTATTGGTAGCTATTTGTCATTTTGTTTTCACAGCTTTGTAATTCATCCTCCCTTTGCCTCCCATTGCTCTTGACAACCACACCTTTGTGTTCTTTGTGTAGTCATCAAAAATGTGCTTACTAGATCACTGCTCTCCAAAGTGCTGTCTGTATCACTCACTGCACTGAGGGCACCAGAACTGTCACTTTACTGATGTTCAGCCTGATTTAGTTTGCCTTCCGGCTTTAATTCTTTTACTATTTTTTTCAGCGTTATGAGTCATTGTTCCTTCAGGAAGTGAAAATTAGTTTCATAAGGGTGAAATAAGGCAAGGCACCATGAGGGGGAAAATATGGAAAAAATCTTTTAAAATCATTTTTAACCCTCAAATTATTAATATGTATTCCCAATCTCTAACACCATCTTCATTCAGCTTATCTGGGATTTAAATATATGTAAGAGGACTGTTGGCACCTTACTAAAACTTAGTGGGGGTTGTTGGTTGGCCAGCTCCCAGTACCAAAAGCAAGGGGAAGGGTTGATGGGAAATCAGGACCCTGGGACAGACAGTCCCTCATGGGCAATGGGGAGAGGCCAACGTTCCAGGTCAGCCTGATGGACAGGGTGGGCAGGCTAATGAGGGGGTCAGGAGGCCAAGGCATGGGAAGGGGGTTTCCCATCCTCCGTGTGAGCTGGTGCTCCCTGGGCCTGAGTGGGGCCGAGCTAAGGAGAGGCCAACAGGAGCCTGGGCTGAGATGGGGAGCAGAGCCTTGTCAGCCAGAGCCGGAGAGAACCAGAGAAGCAGCCCAGGGAGTAGAACTGTGCTAGGAGGAGAGCTGCAGCAGCAGAGCAGGAGCTGGGGCAGTCCGGAGCCAAGTGTTATGAGCAGCTGGGAAGAGCGAGGGGGACCGTGGGCAGAGGGCCCAGCGCAGGGAGATGCCACTAGACTTGGTGGGGGGATCATAACCATGACAGAGCCGATGCTGGGAAGAAGGGTCCTGCCACCTAGAGGAGCCTGAGGGCGTGTGTCCACCACCAGAGAAAGTCCAACCCGCTGCATCCATTCAGCACAGCCAGGTCCTGTGGATGAGGCTGGGGACACGTGAGGGACAGACTGTGAACTTCCCTTACATTCCAGAGACTAGTTACATGTTTTCCTTTAACTTTTTCAATTTTTTTCCTTATTTTTTTTAATTAGTTGCTGTTTAATAAATTGTATTTGCTTTGAACTGTATGTAATGATCAGTGGGTCAGGGAAGCGTCCAAAGCAGAGAGAGCACTCCAGAGTGGGGACACCTGAGCCCCAGCCCTAAGTGACCACAACAAGGTTGGGGGTCGAGACCCCCAGGAATCCTGGGCCCAGCCTTGTCAGGGTTATGAGGACTCTGCCGCCCAGGAGAGTGGAAGGAGAGTGGTCAGGCAGGCTTCTGGGTAAAGAGAGTGGGAGTGAGTGAGTGGGAGTGGGGACTCAGATCTCTTTGCTAGCCCATTTCACCAGGATAGTGTATAAGCCGAGAAAGTTCCCCACAATAGCAGGACCATTTTCCCTCTTACATATAAGTGAAATTTGGGGCCTTTATTCCTTCCTATTTAAGGTGTTTCATCTTGCTTTGGTACTCTGTTAAACAACTCTTCCGTTAGCAGCTGGAGCTTCTTAAATTGTAAAGTATGTGGCCCTTGTCTCCATCTAAAGGCAGATCCACATACAGGGTTTAGGAGCCCCTTAAGGAATTTAGCTTTAGCTCAAGCCACGCTTTTTAGCTCTGAAGGTTCTGGCTTCAGACCCCACTGATAACCCAAGCAGGGTTTCTGTTTCTGTATCTTGATAAAAATGTCACCCTTTATTGTAATGTCACCTTACCTTGTAATGTATACCAATGACTGGCATTAATTAAAGAAAAATATCTTGGTAAAATTATTCTCCATACTTGATCTAGGTTTTTATTTGGGGCAGAACATATCCAAATCTGTTAACTTTCATCACCTTTGTTTCCTGACCTAGCTTAGATCTATCACATTTTTTTATTTCTCACACAATTCAGCATCTGACTATACTTGCCACAAAAAATTATTTTCAGATTTGAACTTCAAATTTCAGCTACATGTTTAAAATTAGTTATAAAAATATTCTTTTCCCACTATTAGTGCTGCAAACAATAGATTGTGCTTTCTTCACTTCTTGTAAAAAAAAATCAAGACAGATTTTGAGTGGCTTTAATATTGTGATCAGTTTGTGTATCTCAATCAGGAAGAGTAAAAAAAAAATCCTTTTGCTTGAACAGAAACATTGGGTCTGAACAGTAAGAGAAACATCTTGAATAATTCTACAGTCAAAAGAACTTGTATCTCAAGAAGGTAAAAGGTTTGAATGGTGAATTTGCTCATTGAGGAAATCATAGAATCGTAAGACCGGAAGGGTCCTCGAGAGATCATCTACTCAAGTCCCCTGCATTCATGGCAGAACTACATGACCTCTCGATGAAGGAAGGTCCCTTCCAGTCCTATGATTTCCTCAAAGAGCACAAATGCGGACATAAGCCAAAGTGTCAGGAGGTTCTATTCCCATGAAATGAATCCTGCTCAGTGGGAAAAGATGAGGGACGCATTAGCTGTCAGATTCACAGAAGGACTAGGGAGATCAAGAAGGAGGGGGGGACGACCTCTGTCTGCATGCAAAAGACAAGCTAGCCACTAAAAGGGCAGCTGAGGAAGGCCCACCTGTCCAAAGTGAAGGAGAGCCGTGGCTGACTTAGCAGGAGACCCAGACTCATAACCAAAATTATCTATGAGATCAGTGGTCTGGACACCTTTGTGATAATAATGAGCAGCCAGAGATAATGTAAATTAACAAACAATATGTAGAATCATAGGACTGAAAGGGACCATCGAGTCCAGTCATGGCAGGACTCAGTATTATCTAGACCAGCTTTTCTCAAATTGGAGTCCGTGAGGGTACTCCAGGGGGGTCTGCCGGCCCACTGATCAACTCCTCCCTCTCCCTCCCTCAATTTCTCCTCCTCCCTCCCAGTGCTTCCTGCATGCCAGGGAACAACTGTTCAGCGACGTGCTGGAGGTGCTGGGAGGGAGGGGGAGGAGTTGAGGGAGAGAGATGGGGAGGAGTCGATCAGCAGGGCTGGCAGACCCCCTGGAGTATCCTCGGTTCCCCGGTGTGCAGGAGGCACTGGGAGGGAGGGGAAGGAGCTGGGATGGGGTGCACTTGGGGGGAGGGGCAGACAGAGGCAGGGAAGAGGAGGGGCAAGGGTGGGGTGGGGCCTTGGGGGAAGGGGTGGAGTGGGGATGTGGCCTGGGGCTGAGTGGGAGGCTTAGGGGTCTGCGAAAAATTTTAAATCAAAATGGGAGTCCTCGGGTTGCTAAAGTTTGAGAACCGCTGATCTACACAATCCCTGACAGGTGTTTGTCTAACCTGCTCTTAAAAATCTCCAGTGATGGAGATTCCACAACCTCCCTCGACAACTTATTCCAGTGCTTAACCACCCTGACAGGAATTTTTTCCTAATGTCCAACCTAAACCTCCCTTGCTGCAATTTAAGCCCATTGCTTCTTGTCCTATTCTCAGAGGTTAAGAAGAAAAATTCTTCTCCCTCCTCCTTGAAACTACCTTTTATGCACTTGAAAACTGTTATCATGTCCCCTCTCAGTCTTCTCTTTTTCAGACTAAACAACCCCCCCCCTTTTTTTTTGTGCCAACTGGCCTTCATTTGAAAGCCCTCAGTGACCAAAAACCTCAAATTGGTGATTTTTTGGAATACAAATCATTTTCTTGTTGTGAAATATGGGTGATTTTACTTAGAGCTCTGTTGCTCTCCAGTCCCTGTCTCTTTGCTGCCACCTGGTGGCCTTTAAAATGAGCAACCACCAAAGCACATGTGTAGTGGGAACAAATCCACCCCCTCTAGCCAGCAGATGCGCACATGCCATTGGGAACAGAGCCTCACTGGCTGCAGCAAAGCAGGGCTTCCTATTGGCCCCGGGATGTATTCAGTTGGGTAAGGACGCAGCCAACAGGAAGGTGGGGTATAAACCGGCAGCAGCCTAGGGCGAGTGACTGACAGCTGCTTATAAGGTTGGTGTTGCCAACCTCTCTGATTTCTTTTGAAATGGCAGAATCAGAATTTTTGAATTAAGATGTCATTCTGTGATTTTTGGACTACTTTTTGCATGTTATTGGTGAAAACGCAAGCTTTGTGGTTGGTAGCACTGGAGCAGAGTCAGTCTGGAAAGACCCATCTGAAAGCAAGATGGAGTGAATTGTGCCTCATTGTCTGAAGGAGCAGCCTGTTTTGTCTCTCTCTGTTTTTCGATTCTTCTCTGTTATCCTTCTGAATTCTAAGAAATAGATTAGTATTATATTGCAACCTTTCAGCAGGAGTATTTATGTTTTTATTCAATTTCTCTGTGTACATACTGTGGACATAACAGAAGGTACCTCAGTTGCTGCTCTGTTAGAACAGTAATGGGTATTCCAATACTCATGAAGAGCTGATGAAAGACCCCTCCATCTTCATCTCTTGGCTTGCATCTTCCTGAACCATGTTTAATTTGCATGAACTACAAGCAATGCTGAAATAGGCTAAGACAGTTGCCCATACCTGTCCTTCAGCCTGCAGAAGATCTGTGCACACCCACTCACATGCTGAAAATCTCATGCATGCCTAAAATTCATAACATCAAGTTCTCTAGTTAATGAAAATAGAAACCAGTACTTAGCTGTCTAGCCAAATTGTAGTCCTACACAGAATTATGCAACATAAATAATGGCTGTCATAATCTGTGGGCAGGCTGTCACTGTGGAGAGCCTTTTCCAGTCCCTCGAGTGAACCCCTTTCAGTGGCAGGCCAGTCCCTCTACTTCTTTGAGGTGGGATCCTGCAACCCAAATATTCTCCGACTGGGTCTCCGGGTTACTCCAGTTTGCCAACTGCATTTTTTCAGGTTTCAGAGTGTTTGGCACCAGCAATTTTCCCGCAGGAGCCTCTGACAGCACTGGTTTGCAGTGAGACAGAAACAGCTTCTTCAAAACAAAGCATAATTTATTTTGCTCCAAAGGCACACAGCACTTAGAGAAGTGGATTTTAACATAACAAAGACTCCTACAGAGAAAAAGTGGGTGTGCCAATATCTTTTATTGGACCAAGTTCTGTTGGTGAGAGAGATAAGCTATCGAGCTTATAAGAGCTCGTCTTCAAGTCAGCTCTTCTTCAGCTCTGTGTAGCTCAAAAGCTTTTCTCATCAACAGAAGTTGGTCTTGGAAGACATTACCTCACCCACCTTGTCTCTCTAATATCCTGGGACCAACAAACACTGCATACAAAGATTGCTACATGCATATTCCCTTACTGAAGCTTAACACCACTCAAGCAGGTCTGGCTTATTTCCTGTTTCTGACTTGAGAGAAAACAGTCTACACTGCTTTTAATCACCTCCCTCCATCTCTCTGTGCCTCAGTCAGACTGTCAGCTTTTTTTTTTTGAGACCTGAAGAAGAGCTCTGTGTAGCTCAAAAGCTTGTCTCTTTCACCAAGAGAAGTTGATCCAATAAAAGTTATTACCTCACCAGCCTTCTCACATCCTGGCCAGCCTCCCTAATCACTTCCCTCTCCCTTCCTGCTGCAGGCACTTTTCTAACTGATCAGCATCTTTCAATCCTTTAGTATACCAGCCTTATCAAAACAAAGCTCATTACCTTTGCTAGTACCTGCAAGTAGAATCTCCACATAATAGCCTGTGACAGGATGCTGTTAGTAGCACCCTGACCACTGATATTGATGCAACAGAAAGAAAGCTACAGGCTCAGCTATGAGCAATTAAATACTTTCTACTGGGGGGTTATGAGCACCTGGGTGGTAATCACTGGGCTAACAATGTACTTGGGAGGATATAAATGGAAGGAACAGGAAGCTAGGGGAAGCTTAGAGGGGAATAGAGAAGCTGCCTCTTGCTATAAGCCTGCACGATACAGTAATACTTCATAAGGAAAGACTAAATACACACTTGGTGAAAGGGTCACAACCTGCTGTGTGTTTGTGACTGTGAGATCAGGTGAAAGGGACAAGTAGTGAAGTACCCTGAGTAGCAACAGAGGCACCTTGTGACATGCCCCATTGTTTTCTTAGCTGCTTTGAAGATATGTACTGAAGCTACCTAATCTCTGTCATTTACCTTTCCTGCTGGGTTCTTTAAGAACTCCTTTACAAAAAAGAACAGCTTCCTTTGACTTAACTCTATGCATTCAGGCAGACAACAATACTAAATCCAACAAAGAAACCAAATCTCATACAATATTCATAGGAAACAATACAGACATGTTCCCAATTCATCAAATGGCACACTACAAGAAGATGAACTGCACGGATGCTTAACTGTGGCACTTGGCAGGGCTGGCCTTAGCAATTTTTTGTCCAGCCTGCAAAATGTTTCACCATCAGCAACCTACTCTCTACCCCCTCTCCAAACACTATGGATTCCTGTCTTACCCTTCCCTCAACCCCACCTCCAAAATATTCTTACTTGCCCACAGTGATGCACCTCAGGGACTACTCCCAGGCCTGTCTGAAAATAAGGTCACTGTACCCTCTAGTCCACACACCTTTGCCCAGCCCTGCCCTCTACCCCCATGTAAATCCATTCAGAGTCTAAGACACAGAACCCAGTTGTATGTAGCACTCCTGGGGAATTCATGTCCCCTGAAGATTTTTTTTCTCTACAGAATATGGATTCTGTTGGAGAGGCAGTGCAGTTACACCTTTTGCCCACCAGGGGCTGCTGTGGGACCAGAAGAGAGGGCAGCCAGCTGACCAAGAGGCTTCCTTCCTCACAGTAGGACCATGTGAGGAGGCACAGAATGGACAGAGTGGGGCATATGGGGATGCTGGAGGGGTCAGAGACTGGCGTTCAGAAGGGCTAGTGTGGGAATGGGACAGACTGGGGTGTGGGCTCAGGGGCTAGTGGGTGACAGCATTGAGTCAGGGGCTGAATCAGAGGGAGGGTGCAGGGCCCCATAGGAATAGAGGAGTGGGGGTGCAGGACCACATGGAGATCAGAGGGGCTGCAGGGGGACATGGGGCCAGGGGCAGATGTGCCTGACTGAATGGGAGAGGCTAGGGTTCTGCCAGGGTCTGTATGGGGGAGGCACACTAACAATCCCCCCCTCCCGCGCCAACCCCCCCCCCCAACCTGTTCCATATGTCTCACACCCACACCCAACAGCCCTCCAGGTTCGCTCCCAGGCTCCTTCCCAGAAATGACGTCCTTTTCTCTCAACTCCTCCATTACCCCTGACTCCTTTGCACTGCTTCTGAGGAAACATGTTTCTGTATTGTAGTTTAAATGAATTATTACTCAAAATTCTATATTAATATGCCTAGTAAGGAATCTATTTGTCAAAAAAACATTTCCCGAATCTTTTTTTGTCTCCATTGTTGTAGATGTAACTGTTTTCTTCCCTTAGGATGCCACCTGATGTACTCAGATACCACTGAGCCTGCCTGTTTGCCAGCCTGGGCACCCTTTTTACCTATCTTGCTGAGGCAGGTTATTAAGCCTCCTCCAGCACACACACAGGCAGGGCCACACGCAACTGCAGAACAAAACAGACACTGAGATCTGTTCTGGGAAGGCTCAGCTTCAGGGATTTGCCCCAGCACTCAGGTGTCCACCTCCCTTCGAGTGCAGAACCAAAGGTATATTATTAAGTCCACCTCCTCCCTCAACACGGAGGAAGGTATATATAGCCTCTTACCCCCCACACCCATTTTAAATTGTACAAATGGGGTTATATTATAAACAAGAAATAAGTTTATTAACTACAAAAGGTGAATTTTAAGTGAATATAAGATAACAGACAGAACAAAGCAGATTACTGAGCAAATAAAACAACATATGCAAGCTAAGCTCAATATAATTAAGAAATGGGTTACAAAATGTAATTTCTTACCCTAAATGTTATTTTAGGCAGGTTGCAAAGTTTGTGTGGTTCAGAGTTCCAGTTATATTTCTTTTCAGACTGGACCCCTGTCTCAGTCTGGACTCCCCCCTTGCCTTCCCTTCATGTGTCTTTAGTAGCCTTTCTTCTTGGGCAGACAGGCCATGGAGAGGAGTCCTGTTTGCCTTCCTCCCCACTCTTAAATAAGATTTACATAAGGCAGGAATCCTTTGTTTCCCAAACTTGACCCCCCCCTCCCTTTTAGTGGAAAGTTACAAGTTCCAGATAATGTTTAGTATCAAGTGACAAGACCACCTCACCTAGTAGTGTCACAGTTATGTCCCCAGATGCCTCCCAGGAGGAGAAGAGATCAGTATCTTCATGGTCTTGTTGTTACTTCCTAATGGCCTATCAAATCTGATGGCCTGTCATCTGGTGGGTGTCTTCTAATGCACACCCAGTTGTAATTGTTACATAGTCCATATTCCTAACTTTAGATACAGAAATGATACATGCATACAAATCAGATAATCACATTCAGTAAATTATAACCTCTCCAATGATATCTTATAAGACCTGTCTTGCATAAAGTACGTCTGTTATGTCATATCCACAACATAAGCATATTTCCATAAAGAATATGGTGTGTAATGTCACAATAGACATTTGCTGATAGGTATTTTGAAATAAAATTGCCAAAATAATTGCAACTGAACATAAGAATGGCCATATTGAGTCAGACCAAAGGTCCATCTAGCCTAACATCATGTCTTCTGACAGTGGTCAATGCCACGTGCTCCAGAGGGAATGAAGAGAACAGGTAATCATCAAGTGATCCTTCCCCTGTCGTTCATTCCCAGCCTCTGGTAAACAGAGGCTAGGGACACCATCCCTGCCCATCCTGGCTAATAGTCATTGATGGACCTATCCTCCATGAATTTATCAAGTTCCTTCTTCAACCCTATTATATAGTCTTGGCCTTCACAACATACTCTGGCAAAGAGTTCCACAGACTGACTGTGTGTTGTGTGAAGAAATACTTCCTTTTGTTTGTTTTAAACCTGCTGCCTATTAATTTCATTTGGTGACCCCTAGTTCTTGGGTTACAAGAAGGAGTAAATAACACTTCCTTCTTTACTTTCTCCATACCAGTCGTCTTTTTTCCAAGCTGAAAAGTCCCAGTCTTATTACTCTCTCCTCATATCGCACCCATTCCATACCCCTAATAATTTTTGTTGCCCTTTTCTGAACCTTTTCCAATTCCAATATATCTTTTTTTGAGATGGGGCAACCACATCTGCATGCAATAGTCAAGATGTGGGTGTACCATGGATTTATATAGAGGCAATATGATATTTTCTGTCTTATTATCTATTCCTTTCTTAATAATTCCCAACATTCTGTTTGCTTTTTTGACTGCCACTGCACACTGAGTGGATGTTTTCAGAGAACTGTCCACAATGACTCCAAGATCTCTTTTTTGAGTCGTAACAACTAATTTAGAGCCCATCATTTTATATGTATAGTTGGGATTATGTTTTCCAATGTGCATTACTTTCCATTTATCAACACTGAATTTCATCTGCCATTTTGTTGCCCAGTCACGCAGTTCTGAAAGATACTTTTGTAGCTGTTTGCAATCTGCCTGGGACTTAACTATTTTGAGTAGGTTTGTATCATCTGCAAATTTTGCCACCTCACTGTTTACCCCCTTTTCCAGATCATTTATGAATATACTGAATAGGACTGGGCCCAGTACAGACCCCTGATGGACACCACTATTCACCTCTCTCCATTCTGAGAACTGATCATTTATTCCTACCATGTTTCCTATCTTTTAACCAGTTACTGATCCATGAGAATACCATCCCTCTTATCCCATGACCACTTACTTTGCTTAAAAGCCTTTACTGAGGGAATCTGTCAAAGGCTTTCTGAAAATCTAAATTCACTATATCCACTGGATCCCTTTGTCCACATGTTTGTTGACCCCCTCAAAGAATTCTAATAGATTAGTGAGGCATGATTTCCCTTTACAAAAACCGTGTTGACTCTTCCCCAACAAATTTATGTTCATCTACGTGTCTGACAATTTTGTTCTTTACTATAGTTTCAACCAGTTTGACTGGTACCGAAGTGAGGCTTACCGGCCTGTAATTGCCAGGATCACCTCTGGAGCCCTTTTTAAAAATTAGCGTCACATTAGCTATCCTCTAGTCATTTGGTACAGAAGCTGATTAAAATTATAGGTTACAGACTACAGTTAGTAGTTCTGCAATTTCACATTTGAGTTCCTTCAGAACTCTTGGGTGAATATCATCTGGTCCTGGTGACTTTTATTACTGTTTAGTTTATCAATTTGTTCCAAAACCTCTAATGACACCTCAATCTGGGACAGTTCCTCAGATTTGTCACCTAAAAAGAATGGCTCAGGTTTGGGAATCTCCCCCACATCCTCAGCGGTGAAGACAAATGCAAAGAATTCATTTAGTTTCTCAGCAATAGTCTTATCGTCCTTGAGTGCTCCTTTAGCATCTCGATCATCCAGTTGTTACCCAGGGTTCTTTTAACCCAAAGCTCTTGGTAACGTTTACTCTGTGTGAGGTGGTGTCAGGAAATAAATCGGGGAGACACGGCCGTCTGACCGATAGATGGCTGGCACAAACAGGACAACACAAGAGCGCTTTCACTTAAAGCTAAACTTTACTTAGTCTCAAGAACTTACACGTCTGCAGCAGGTTAGTAAAACACCTTCAACCCTGGATAATTACTGAAGCTGAGCGTGGCTTTCGGGTGGCACCGTAACAGGCTTCTACAGGCCAGGTTTCCATCTGTCGGTGGGGACCAAGATGCGTCCAGAGGGAACGTCCCTGAAGAGCCTCTCCTGAGAAGTCCAATTACCTCAAACTTTTCCCCCTTATTTATACATTAGTAATACAATGACATATCCCTTAAAGAAAACTTGCTAAGCAAGCAGGGTTAAGAGGTCAAACATCTTATGACCGTCAATTAGCCAGAGATTTTTTTTTTTTCAGAGTGTCCATGCCTTTGGGCCCTGACAAACATTCCCGGGGGTACGTATAAACAGACTTCTTGTTTTTCTAAAATACATGCATCAGTAATTTCAACACTCTTAGCAGGAAGGGTGCGGGATCAAGCTGTCCTGTCTGTGGCACCCAAGACCCCCTCCCTCCCATTTTGGTTACGCTGAGGCCTCTGCATGACCAATTTACGACCTGCTGACTTGGCTACTTTTAGCAATAAGCAAGAATGGTTCAGTATGGCCTGCTAACTTGACTACTGTTAGCAACAAGCGATAGTGGTTTAGGCACTTTACCGGTTTGCCAAAATCTCCCCAAAAACAGTGGCCCCACTGGTTGTTTACCAGGCTTACTGCTTCTGATATTCTTAAACAATTTTGCTGTTACTTTTTGAGCCTTTGGCTAGCTGTTCTTCAAATTATTTTTTGGCCTTCCTAATTATATTTTTACACTTCAGTTGCTAGAGTTTATGCTCCTTTCTATTTTCCTCACTAGGATTTAACTTCCACTTTTTAAAGGATGCCTTTTTGCCTCTCACTGCTTCTTTTACTTTGTTGTTTAGCCACGGTGGTACTTTTTTGGTTCTCTTACTAGGTGTTTTTAATTTGGGGTATACATTTAAGTTGAGCCTCCATTATGGTGTATTTTAAGTTTCCATGCAGCTTGCATGGGCTTCACTTTTGGCACTGTAATTTCTGTTTAATTGCCTCATTTTTGTGTAGTCCCCCTTCTGAAAATAAATGCTACAGTGTTGGGTGGCTGTGGTGTTTTTCCCGCCACAGGGGAATTATATTATGGTGTGATTATATTGTTTTGACAAATAAAATATGCAGAATTTTAAAATATTGTGTGGATAATTTTTTATATTTTGGCACAGAATTCCCCCAGGAGTAACACAGCGAACCTGCAGACAGTTCAACTGAACTGCAGGCTACTGAATGGGAGCCAGTATTTTCTCCTCAAAGCCTATGTGCCACAGATGTTTTCTTTGTCTCATTACTACCCCAACACCTTGACAAATTCTGGTGCAAGGGTCAGTCTGTTTCTCCCAAACCATCTGCTTTTTTCCCATTTCATCTCTTATGCAAGTACCATAAAACCATCTTTACTCTTACTATTTTTTTTATTTGTATTCGGATAGTACCTAGGAGGCCTGATCAGGGCCCCATTGTGCTAGACATTATATACAGAACAAAGAGAAAGTGCCTAACCTGGTGAGTTTACACTCTAAGGCCATGTCTGCACCATCAAGTTTTGTTGACAAAAGTGAATCTGACACCCAAAAGTCAACATAATAAAAATCGGAATCACATGTTCACACTTGCTCTCTCTGTCGGCAGAGTGCATCCATAGTGGGGGCACTATCATTGACAGTGTGAGCAATGCACTGTGGGTACCTATCCCACAATCCAGCTCGACACCTTCTGTCGCTAGGTGTTGTGAGAAAGTGGAGTGGATTGCAGCACATCCTGGGACTGGGCTCAATGTCCCATGATGCATTGCTTGCTGTTCCAGCACTCCATGGGTTTCCAGCTTTCTTTTGCAGCATTTTTGCAATAGACCTTCTTTGCTGTGCAACCCGGCATCTTTGTGAGAAGGGATGGATCCTGCATTGCTCTCCTATGTTCTGTTAACTGTCAGTGCAGTTAATCGTGCAGTTCCTTACTGAAGAAGACTTGCAGGTGCCCGACATTCTGTGTGATATGGATAAGAGCAACTTTAGATTACTTTTGGCATTCACAGAACAGGTGTGTAGGGTAGACCATTGCTTTTGGGCTCGGGAAACAAGCACTGAATGGTGGGATTGTATCGTCATGCAGGTGTGGGATGAAGAGCAGTGGCTACAGAACTTTCGGATGCAGAAAGCCACCTTCCTGGAACGGAGCTCACTGCCCCAGCACTAAGGGCAGCTCTCATTCTGGTGTCCTTGCGCTGATTGGTAGAGAAGCATGTGGCAATCGCTGTGTGAAAACTGGCGACTCCAGATTGCTACCGGTTGATCGCTAATCAATTTGGAGTTGGGAAGTAGACTGTTGGGGCTGCGTTAATCCAAGTGTGCAGGGCAATTAATCACATCCTGCTACGAAGGACCGTGAGTCTGGGAAATATGCATGAAATAGTGGACAGCTTTGCAGAAATGGGTTTCCCTAAATGTGGAGGGGTGATAGATGGCACACACATTCCAATTTTGGCACCAGACCATCTTGCGACAGAGTACATCAATAGGAAGGGGTACTTCTCCATGGTGTTGCAGGTACTTGTGGATCACCGTGGGCATTTCACTGACATCAATGCGGGACGGTCCGGGAGGATGCATGACGCATGCATCTTCAGCAACACTGGACTGTATAGAAAGCTACAACCAAGGACTTTCTTTCCAAACCAGAAGCTTACAGTGGGGATGTTGAAATGCCCATAGTGATCCTGGGAGACCCGGCGTACCCCTTACAGCCGTGGCTCATGAAACCTTACACGGGAAACCTGGACAGCAACAAGGAGCGGTTCAACAACAGGCTGAGCAGGTGCTGGATGACAGTGGAATGTGCCTTTGGCAGATTAAAGGCGTGCTGGCGATGCCTTTATGGCAGTTTAGACCTTAATGAGGATAATATTCCCATGGTCATAGCCGCATGCTGTATGTTGCATAAGCTCTGTGAAGCTAAGGATGAAAGGTTTGCTCAGGGCTGGGGTGCTGAGGCAGACCAGTTGGCAGCTCAAAATCAGCAGCCAGATACCAGGGCTATCAGAGGTGCCCTGAGGGGGGCAATCTGAATCAGGGAGGCTTTGAGGCAACACTTTGAAAATGAGAACCAATAATGTATATGTCTGCGATTGGTGCTTCAATGTTACTTTACATGTAGTTTTCCTAGGAAGCAATGGTGACATTTGGGGCCTTATATTCCAGTAAGCAAATGGTTAAAATGCCTGTGCATGTATTGGTAGTGCTTGCAATCTCAATTTGTAGAGAACAAATACAGATCAGTTACCATTTGAAAACTTTGCTTTTATTGCACAGTAAATAACACACACAAACAGACAAAGACGGTTGGTGGGAAAGGAGGAACCAAGGAAGGACAGACTTTCACATATATGTGTAGATCCATCTATCATTGTGCAAGTTGTCTGAGGGGGTAGAGTGAATGGGAAACCGAGAAGTCCTGGTGCAAAAGGAATGTGCGGACAGAGTTGAGGGGGGGCATGGGAAAGAGTTCTGAATGTGCTGCAGGGGAGGGCGAGCACGGATCTGCTCAGTCTGCAGCATTATTAAGGACTTTAGCATCTGTGTTTGCTCCTCTATTACTTTAATCATCCGCTCAGTTGCATCCTTAAACTCCTGATTCTCTTTTATGTCCTGCCATTTGGCTACCCAGCACTCCTTGCGTTCCCTTTTTTCTGCATTGGAGCACTGCAGTACCTCCCAGAACATGTCTTCTTTGCTGCATTGTGGGCACTTTCTTATCTGGCTCATATGCTCAGCTGGGGTGCCTGGGGTGTTCCTGAAGGCCACATCTGGTGAAGCACATGGGACAATGCACAGAAGCAGGATTGTTTAAATTCACACACAGCATTGAAATTTCAATTAAATAAACGTTTTGCAACATTGCAATCACCCTCACTGACCGTAGCCAGGCAAACATCTCTGTGAACACCAAAAGCATGGTGAGTGTTGGGGGGCGGGGGGGAAGAAGGGCGCGCCTCATGGGGAAAAGAGCATACTCTCTTTGCAAGGGTTGTGGTGCAGCATGCTAGGAAAAAAATTCTAAAATTCTCCCACACTTTTCCATAGGCGGGGATCATTCTAGCAGATATCTCACTGCTATGGGTAAACAGGGAAATGAGGGTACATCTACTCCATGCTTGTGGCTTCCACCCTGTTCCCTATGCTGCTCACGTGTTGCAGCTTTGGTCCCTGCACAAGTGATTGCCGAATGGCACAGGAAAGTTTCCTACAATGGGGGAAGGAACAAAGCTGCTTTGCCATGGAACCTTTGGCAGAGGACTGCAGAGTACCACCAGGAAACTTTCCTGGAGATCTCTCTGGAGGATTCCCATGAGATCTTGGCTTTCATCAACACCCTGTTCTGCTGTACCGATTAGCTACACAGCGAAATGTGCAGCTCACAGAAACACAGCCAGCCTTCCACACTTCTATACCCTGAACCCAACTCTGCACTACACAAACCACAGCCACTTACCAGGCATCTCCTCTCCTGCTTCATGCTCACCTGAGAGCAACTGCTGAGACTGGCTAGACACCTCTGGAGTGGAGAACAGCTCCTGGCTGCCTACCGCACCGGGTGACCCCACAGGGAGCTGCACATTGTCATCTAATGCCACCTCTTCCTCAATAACTTTGTCCTCCGGATTAGGTCCTCTTTCCACTACCTCCTGGTCTGCTGAAGTATCCACTGGGCTCTTGGCAGTGGAGGTGGGGTCGCCACTGAGGATAGCATCCAGCTCCTTATAGAACTGGCAGGTTTTAGGTGAAGCATCGGATTGACAGTTTGCTTCCCTCGCCTTATGGTACGCCTACCTCAGCTCCTTCATCTTCGCTCTGCACTGCAGCGTGTCCCGATCATAGCCCTTTTCACACAAGCTTTGAGAAATGTGCCCATAGGTTTCCCTATTCCTTTGGCTCAAATGCAGCTGTGACTACACAGCCTCTTCTCCCCATATACTGATCAGATCCAACAGCTCAACAATGGTCCAAGCGGGAGAGCGTTTGGTGTGATAACCCGCCATGGTTACCTGGGAAGATGCGATAAGACCTCTCCATGCAGAGCCAGAAGGAAATGGAATTTCAAAAATCCCCAGGACTTCTAAGGGGGAGGGGTGGATGGTTGTTTACCTGGCTACAGGACAGTGGAGTTCAAACTGCTGACTAGAGCGGTCAGCATGGGCCTTGTGGGACATGTACTGGAGGCCAATTAAAGTGATGAACTCAAGCATGGTGTCTACACTGGCACATTGTTGAGAAAAATTTAGAGGAAAAAGACGTATGTCTCTCGTTGGGGTGGTTGTATTTTGTCACCAAAACCGGACATTTTCCCCAACAAAAGTCACATTGCAGTGTGTACGCATTCACTGTTTGGTTGACGAAAGGCAGTTTTTGTCGACAAAATTTGGTAGTGTAGACAAGGCATAAATATAAGATGAGAGAGAACAGGTGGCTACAACAAAAATTGTGGGAAGGTAAGAATGAGATGATTATGATATGAAAAGTGTGGTAATCTTCCTTCAAATCCATCCCAAGACCCACTTATACTGTGATGTCCACAAGAAATTAGCCCACTAATAATGATTAGCTCAATGGCCAAGTGAGGATAGTGGCTATTTACACAAAGAGTAAAAAATATTGACGTATATTCCTCTGTTTTCCCCTTTTGACCCAAGTGGTTAGCCAATTTTTGGAGCCCCGTGGGTTGTTTTGATTAGGAGTAGAAACTGATGTTGGAATCAGATATTTCTTTGGCCAGGTGCAATCCTATTTATTTACGAAGAGTGTACAAAGTCCTGTTTCCCTGAGCACCACAGGAATCAAACAGGAAATAATTTATTTGCTCACAATTCTAAACTTCTTTCAGCCAGTACTCAGTGCAAAAAGCTCTCTAACCTTTTTCTCAGGGCCACGATCCCAGCGGATGTTCTGATTCCTTGGCTTTCTGCTCCTGGTCTTTCTACTTCTCTGGTGTTTTTCCTGATTCTTTCTTTCCCACAGACACAGGTACCTCCACCAAACAATATCCAGTGACACCCCTCCTCCCCTATGTGCCTTGCATGTACTTCTGTTTTGGGTGATGACCTGCATCTGTGTTTTGACAGGAGGCTGCTATTGTTTCAGCTTTCTGGTTCCACACTGCAGCTTAATTTTGTCCTACATTTACCCCAAACGAAGGGTGGCTGTTACACTCACCAGATCTGGAAATGGAGGCACAGAAAGATTAAAGCTAGAATTTTCAAATTTGTGCATATAAGATAAGGTATCTAAATCCATATTCAGGCATCTATATAAAAGAGATTTGATTTCTAGAAGTTCTGGAGTCAATTGGATCTGTGGTGCTCAGCACTCCTGGACTTGGGAGCTTAACATTAGGCATCTGAGTCTGAAAATTTTGATCTATGTGACTTGTTGAAGATAGGGACTCAGTGTCATTGATGAAATTAGTCCCTTGCTTAGTCCACACTGTCTCATTCTGTTGAGGTGCCCCTCATCACCATAGAATCATAGAATATCAGGGTTGGAAGGGACCTCAGGAGGTCATCTAGTCCAACCCCCTGCTCAAAGCAGGACCAATCCCCAATTAAATCATCCCAGCCAGGGCTTTGTCAAGCCTGACCTTAAAAACGTCTAAGGAAGGAGATTCTACCACCTTCCTAGGTAACACATTCCAGTGTTTCACCACCCTCCTGGTGAAAAAGTTTTTCCTAATATCCAACCTAAACCTCCCCCACTGTAACTTGAGACCATTACTCCTTGTTCTATCATCTGCTACCACTGAGAACAGTCTAGAGCCATCCTCTTTGGAACCCCCTTTCAGGTAGTTGAAAGTAGCTATCAAATCCCCCCTCATTCTTCTCTTCTGCAGACTAAACAATCCCAGTTCCCTCAGCCTCTCCTCATAAGTCATGTGTTCCAGACCCCTAATCATTTTTGTTGCCCTTCGCTGGACTCTCTCCAATTTATCCACATCCTTCTTGTAGTGTGGGGCCCAAAACTGGACAAAGTACTCCAGATGAGGCCTCACCAATGTTGAATAGAGGGGAACGATCACGTCCCTCGATCTGCTCGCTATGCCCCTACTTATACATCCCAAAATGCCATTGGCCTTCTTGGCAACAAGGGCACACTGCTGACTCATATCCAGCTTCTCGTCCACTGTCACCCCTAGGTCCTTTTCCGCAGAACTGCTGCCTAGCCATTTGGTCCCTAGTCTGTAGCGGTGCATTGGGTTCTTCCGTCCTAAGTGCAGGACCCTGCACTTATCCTTATTGAACCTCATCAGATTTCTTTTGGCCCAATCCTCCAATTTGTCTAGGTCCCTCTGTATCCTATCCCTGCCCTCCAGTGTATCTACCACTCCTCCTAGTTTACTATCATCCGCAAATTTGCTGAGAGTGCAATCCACACCATCCTCCAGATCATTTATGAAGATATTGAACAAAACCGGCCCCAGGACCGACCCCTGGGGCACTCCACTTGACACCGGCTGCCAACTAGACATGGAGCCATTGATCACTACCCGTGAGCCCGACAATCTAGCCAACTTTCTACCCACCTTATAGTGCATTCATCCAGCCCATACTTCTTTAACTTGCTGGCAAGAATACTGTGGGAGACCGTGTCAAAAGCTTTGCTAAAGTCAAGAAACAATACATCCACTGCTTTCCCTTCATCCACAGAACCAGTAATCTCATCATAGAAGGCGATTAGATTAGTCAGGCATGACCTTCCCTTGGTGAATCCATGCTGACTGTTCCTGATCACTTTCCTCTCATGTAAGTGCTTCAGGATTGATTCTTTGAGGACCTGCTCCACGATTTTTCCGGGGACTGAGGTGAGGCTGACTGGCCTGTAGTTCCCAGGATCCTCCTTCTTCCCTTTTTTAAAGATTGGCACTACATTAGCCTTTTTCCATTCATCTGGGACTTCCCCCGTTCGCCATGAGTTTTCAAAGATAATGGCCAATGGCTCTGCAATCACAGCCGCCAATTCCTTTAGCACTCTCGGATGCAACTCGTCTGGCCCCATGGACTTGTGCACGTCCAGCTTTTCTAAATAGTCCCTAACCACCTCTTTCTCCACTGAGGGCTGGCCATCTACTCCCCATGCTGTGATGCCCAGCGCAGCAGTCTGGGAGCTGACCTTGTTCGTGAAGACAGAGGCAAAAAAAGCATTGGTTTCAGAGTAACAGCCGTGTTAGTCTGTATTCGTAAAAAGAAAAGGAGTACTTGTGGCACCTTAGAGACTAACCAGTTTATTTGAGCATGAGCTTTCGTGAGCTACAGCTCACTTCATCGGATGCATAGCATATCGTGGAAACTGCAGAAGACATCACATACACACAGAGACCACGAAACAAAACTTCCTCCCACCTCACTCCCCCGCCGGCAAGGAAGTTTTGTTTCGTGGTCTCTGTGTGTATGTGATGTCTTCTGCAGTTTCCACGATATGCTATGCATCCGATGAAGTGAGCTGTAGCTCACGAAAGCTCATGCTCAAATAAACTGGTTAGTCTCTAAGGTGCCACAAGTACTCCTTTTCTTTTTAAAAAAAGCATTGAGTACATTAGCTTTTTCCACATCCTCTGTCACTAGGTTGCCTCCCTCATTCAGTAAGGGGCCCACACTTTCCTTGGCTTTCTTCTTGTTGCCAACATACCTGAAGAAACCCTTCTTGTTACTCTTGACATCTCTTGCTAGCTGCAGCTCCAGGTGCGATTTGGCCCTCCTGATTTCATTCCTACATGCCCGAGCAATATTTTTATATTCTTCCCTGGTCATATGTCCAACCTTCCACTTCTTGTAAGCTTCTTTTTTATGTCACAATGGCTGCTCGGCAGAAAAGCTGGCCCAGGGAGCTTGTGATGGCAGTGCTGTTATCAGTGGTAGTCCAGAAGGACCTGCTCCTTATCGCTGCCAACCAAGCTGGGTTCTTCCCCAGCGTCAAGGGACACATGGTTGTGTTTTTCCTGGATCCTAAAGGCCAGCCTCAGGTGTCTGTAATAGGACTGTGAATAACCTGTGATCTTCAGGAAAACATATTGCCAACCCTAGTGATCAGTGTGCAGTTGCAAGGCTATTTTACTTTTTAAAAGACAAAAAATGGAAGCTGGTATGCTCCTTTACACTTCCAGGTGTAAAACAGGAGCAGGGGCAAGGAGGAGAGGGAAGGCAGCCCCATGCTTTGTGGGCTTACAAAGGCTGTTTCTGTTTATGGAACAAGTAAACATTATCAATCAATTCCCCCTTCTCCCACAATAAAAATGACCCATTCCACTTACCACTATGGCAAGCCTTCAAGGCAGAGGAAAGTTAACACCAGGGACAGGGCTAGCGTTTACTGATCCTAGTTCTAATCCTGTAGCATGCGACTGACCTCTCACCCACTATTTATCAGCTGGCTCAGCCTCCAGGTGGTTGGCAGGACAACTTGCTGGCCAGAAGCTGAACCTGGCAGCAGTGTGTGAGATTCCGAGGCTGGAGTTACTGTGGAAAGGCCTCAGAGGAGAGTTACGGGGGGGGGAGTGCAGATACTGGAATTAAAATAAAACGAGGGACTAGGTCATGAGCAAGGGAAGGGAGGAGAGGAGAGAAGGAGTCAAGGGGGAGGTGGGGAAGCTTCGGAGTGGGGGAGGGGAGTCAGTGGGGGGCAGAGGGGAGCTCCCGAGGGGGGGAGGAGGGGAGTGGGGGCGGGGGGGAAGGAGGTCAGTGGGGAGCAGGGGTCGGGGGGCAGAGGGGAGCTCCCGTGGGGGGAGTCTGTAGGGAGGGGGGCAGCTCCCGCGGGGCGGGGAGAGGGGGTCAGTGGGGAGCTCCCGTGGGGGAAGGAGGGGAGTGGGGGCAGCTCCCGCGGGGGGCGGGGTGAGTGGAGGACACAACCAGGGGTCCGGGTCTCTGGGACGCTTCGGAAGGGCTGCCCCAGCTCCCCGCCTCTTGTCGCTGGGGTGGGCTCCCCCCGGCGTACCCCGCCGCGACGTGCGCGGGCAGGAGGCCCTGTCCCCGGCTGCCCGCCAGGCGAGCAGCGGCCACTCCCCGGCGGGGGCGGGCTTTGCGCCGCGGCGGGACTGGAGCGGGGCGGGGAGAATGGGGGCGCTCGCCCAGGAGGCGGCTGGCCTTGGCCCTTCATAAATCCCCAGGGCTGAGCGGGCCCCGCCAGTGCGCTCCGGCCATGGAGTGGGCCGTGCTCCTCCTGCTGCCCCTGGCGCTCTGCGCGCTGCTCTACCTGCTGGGCCGCTGGCTGCTGGGCCTGGACGGCGACCTCACCCTGCTGTGGGCGGAGTGGCGGGGCAAGAGGCCAGGTAACCCCCCGGTAGTGCCGTGCCCCGGGCCGCGCCAGGGGGCCGAGCCCGGCCCCATCCAAGAGCCGGTGGGGTAAAGCCTGGCGGGGGTAGCGCCAGCCTGTGCCTCAGTGGGGCTTTTGTGCCCCGGGGACGCTCATTTTAATCCGATTTAGCTAAAAAGGGGTGGATTAATTAAACTACGTTAAACCCCTTGGTGGACCCCAGTACTCACCATTCACGTGGCTGGATTCAACTAAACGGAATCGCTGCCACTTTGATGGTGAAGAGAGTGTTCACACCGGGGTTTAATGCAGTTTAACTAATCCACTTTGGATACACACGTTATAGTTAATTTGGATTGTTTTCCTAAGTGCCCCAGTGTAGACTCAAGGGAGTGTGTGGGGATGGGGGGTAAGGCTATGGGAAGAATGCTGGGATCGTTGCAGGGCTGTGGTCATGGTGTAGAAGCTGGAGGAGGAGGGGGTCCTGGTGTAATGGTGGTGAGGAAAAGCCGTGGAGTAAGTGTGGGATAGTCACAGGAAAGTGTAGGTAGGGGTGGGATATTTAGGAGTCTCTACCACATCCCTATTTATACTACCTTTTGAAAGAAACTGAAGGCTGGCAATAACCTGCCTCTGACCAGATAATGCTGATGTTTGTGCCCTGCACAGCTGTGGAAAAAACGGGGAAGAGGTCTTTTGAAGACATTTCTATATTCCTTATTAGTGCCAACCAACGGCTAGATGCTTCACAAATGTGCAGGGAATTAAAAAAGTCACACTCATACCTTTTGAAAAAGGCCAGCTATTTAAACATTTTGACATTAGGGCAGAAAAGTTAATCAGCAAGACTTGTCCATCTCCCTGGCGTCTGAGTTCTCATCGGTGGACACGTGAAGATCTAATGGAGATAGTTATGGAAACTTCTGTAAGAGGTTTCAGTCTAGTTTTTAGTCTGTTTTAAATACATGCCCACCAATACAGTGCTAATAATTCTCTTTCTAGATTTATTCTAGTGTGATGTCCTATTTGTTCATGTTGTTACTTTTATAGCATCACAAGCTTGCTACAGAACAAATAAGAGACTGCACTATTTAGAAAGAACAGAATGAATAAGGGTAACAAATAAAAGGAGGGGATGGGGGTGAGATAGGACAAGGATTGCAACAGTTTACAAGAAAGTGTTACTGTTCCCTCTGTCTCCTCCTGCTCCTGAATTTGCAAGCTGCTTAGGCCTTCTGTAAGTTTTCTTCTCTGTGTATCAGGCTAGCTTCCCCTCTTCAAATCTCTCTTCAGAACTGACTGTCTTACTTTATCAATTAAATTCAGCCCAGGCGCTCAGTTTCCACTCTCATAAAAACTGTTAATTAAAAAGCCAATAAGGAAATTAAGCACACAACATGAACAGATTGTGTGTTTTCAAGCTCTCTGTATAAAGTCCTCCCAAGAGTTTTCCCTTTTTATTATTGCCTTTCAGCACATCCTGACATCAGAAGGATTTCACAACCTGTACCTTTTGATTTTAAGTTCAATAGGGTAGATAACAAGTATCTTACACTGTACAGTGCCATGTGCATCAATGTTAAAAAGTTCTATGTTAAATAACAGTTATAACTATCTGATGGATCTTTCTAACGTAGTTTTCTTGGTTTTACATTTTGTTTTAGTGCTGTCAGATTGTTTTATAGCTGTTCATCAGTCCCTCTCCCACTTATATTTTTGGTCCTGTTTTGGTTCCCATATTTTTTAGTAGCTACATGTAACCTGTTTTCAGGTGCTGATGCAGCCAACATATTCTCAGTTCTTTGATTGGACATAGGCCAGCAAAAATGGCCTTGTAGAAAGCAATGTTGATACTACAGAAATGGATGCCTTGTGGTTTGTTTATTATTGGTAAGGCTCACAAGATATTGGGCATTGTATAAACATAAAGGAGGCATGGTCCCTGACTCAAAGAGCTGACAACCTATGGCTTGATACTGCAGGCTGCTTTGTGTGGTCAAACCCTATGCCTGTGGGCAGTGATGAGCTGCCAAAATCTTAACAGGTTCCCTCCTCACCCTATGAGGGGGTTGTTGCCCACCCCTGCCCCCCGGGACTCCTGCCCCATCCAATCCCCCTGCGTTCCTTGACGCCCCCCCAGGACCCTTGTGCCATCCACCTCCCTCCCCTGTCCCCTGATTGCCCCCAGAACCGGGCAGGAGGGTCTCGTGGGCCACCGTAGTGGGTGCCCACCCCACCCCTAAGAGCTAGAGGCACCTGCTGGGGGGTGAGGTGGGAAGTCCCGGTGGTGCTTACCTGGGGCAGCTCCCAGGAAGCATCTGGCAGGTCCCTCTGGCTCCTAGGGGCAGCAGAGCGGCCGCTCCCCTACTGATCACATCAAAAGTGGCGCCTTAGGCACTGACTCCCTGGGTGCTCGGGGGCTGGAGCACCCACGGGGAAAATTTGGTGGGTGCAGAGCACCCACCGGCAGCTCCCCGTCCCGCCCCAGCTCACCTCTGCTCCGCCCCCTCCCCTGAACCCACCACCCCGCTCTTCTTCTCCGCGCTGCCCCCCTGCCCACCCGCCCGGCTTCCCACGAATCAGCTGTTAGGCGGGAAGCCTGGGAGGACTGAGAAACAGCTTCCCACTCAGGCCGAGGGTGGCGGAGGTGAGCTGGGGCGGAGAGCAGTTCCCCTGTGCGCCCCCCGCCCCGGGTTACTTGCTGTGGCGCGGGCGGCCCTCCTCACGCACCCCCCCACCCCAGCTCACCTCCGCCTCCCTGGGCCTGAGCGGGAAGCCGCTGCTTGCTTCTCAGCTTGCCCTGGCTTCCCACGCGAACAGCTGATTCGCGGGAAGCCTGTGGGGGCGGAGAAGCAGAGCGGGGCGGCGCGTTCAGGGGAGGAGGCGGAGGCAGAGCGGAGGTGAGCTGGGGCCAGGGGTGGGGCGGGGAGCTGCCGGTGGGTGCTCTGCACAGGGCTGGAACACCCGTGGAGTCAGTGCCTAAGGCGCCACTTTTGGCCGGTTAAATTTAGAAGCCCTTTTAGAACTGGTTGTCCCTCGCGGAACAACCGGTTCTAAAAGGGCTTCTAAATTTAACAACAGGTTCTTGTGAACCGGCTCCAGCTCACCCCTGCCTATGGGGCTCCACGTGGACAGAGGGTCCAGCTGCTCCAAGTGGTTTGTAGGATTGGGGCCAAAGAATAAGGGTACAAGATGCAAATAGAAAGGTCAAAATGATGATCTGGCCATAGACATACAGGCAGCTTTGTGGAATCTGCTCATGACTTCAGTTTCACTGAGACTACTATTAAAATCCTGCTTTGAGGATAAAGGGAGGCCCTATTTAAGCACTGCCAAGAAATCTATTTATGACTTCTTGAGGTCCCTTCCTCCTATTCTACTCAGTGCAGCATTCTAAAAGCTGATTATAACATCTTAACTAGAACGTTGGCCAAAAGATTAGCACCTGTAATATAAAGAGGAAGGTGGTCTTATGGTTAAGACCCTGGACTGGAAATTATAAGACCAGGGCAATTCTTCCCAGTTCTGCAACAGACTGAGTGATTACTTTGGGTGTTCTAGTAAGAACTGGTTCTTAACTGTGAGCCTTTGAAAATCAGGTTTTGCTCAAGTGAAGTATATTATGTGTAACTCTTTCACTAAGGCAATAATAGTTTTCAACCTGGGGTCTGCAGACCCTAGTGGTCCCCAGACTATGCCTAAGATTGCATATCCTTTTGAATTTTTTTTTTTTCATTTGCAGACCACTAAAAAGGTTGAAAACCACTGGTGTATAGCTAAGGAAGGCTGTGCTTAAGCTGTAGACTGAAACATTAAGGGTATGTTTACGCTGCATTTAAACATGCTGCAATAGTTTAAAAGAAAACAAAAACAGTGACATTGAATGTCAGAGCCTGGGTCAGCTGACTTTGGCTTGGGCTCTGGAGCTAAAAATAGTGGTGTAGACACTCGGGTGGAAGCCCAGATCCCACATTTGGGGAAGATCTCAGAGCCTGGGCTTTAGCCTAAGTGTCTACCCTTCAATTTTATAGCCCTGCAGCTTCATTCTCTTGAGCCCAAGTCTTCTGCGGGCTAGCTGTGGTTATGCTGCAGGTCTCTTGTTGCAGTTTAGACATACCGAGTATGTGCAGTTTGGCAGAGGCAAGATCTCCATAGGATTCCTTGGCTTGATTCCTTCGCTCAAACCTCTTGTGGTGCCAGAGGATTAAAGGAGGACTCCAGCATGCCTTTTAAGATGTGTGTGGGAGCCGTTCTCTGAAGCATGTTAGGAACTGCATCGCTCCTTAAAAGTTTGCAAGGGGGCCTGCCTCCTATGGAATTCCCTACTGTGTATAGGACAGGCTGTTCCAAAGGTGTTGAGACAAATAGCTGCAAGTTGTGAAATTTAAACATGCTTTTGCTCAGCAATCAGACCTTCAAATTCTCTCTCCCTGCATAGGTTTTTATGGTGATGGTTGGCTGGATGCCTTGCAAAAAGGACCAAGGCAAGGCTGGGTCCAACCAGCTGACGTTCTTCCGCCTCCCTAAGTGGTTGCTAGGTAGCGTGTGTGTGTACATACGCACACATATGCCTCTCTTTACCCACTTCAGTCTCTTTAGTGGTTGGTTGCAGATATTGGGGGAAGGCTAGGCTAAAGAGATAAGCCTTGCACACCTTTTAGAAGACAGTGAGGTTTGTGGTCATTCATACCTCTTCCAGAAGTGTGTTCCATAGTCTTGCGCCAGGTGATGGGAAAGTGTTATCCCTGCTTTCAGGAGTTTGACCCTTGAGAGTGACTGTTTCACTCCTGAGAAGTGTAACTCAGAGGATTGAGACACCTCCCCCAGTGAGAGATGGTCATTTGAGGTCCTTCAAGTTACTTACAATGATAATCTCTATTTTCAGAGTAGCAGCTGTGTTAGTCTGTATCCGTAAAAAGGAAAGGAGTACTTGTGGCACCTTAGAGACTAACAAATTTATTAGAGCATAAGACTTCGTGAGGTATGCATCCAATGAAGTGAGCTGTAGCTCACGAAAGCTTATGCTCTATTAAATTTGTTAGTCTCTGGTGCCACAAGTCCTCCTTTTCTTTTTGTGGATACAGACTAACACGGCTGCTACTCTGAAAGCTATTGACAGATCTTTTTCAAACATTAGAATAACAATGGTGTCTTTAGATCATAAATAAGATCAACGTTCCATGCTAAAGGCTTTCTGAACTGCTAAACTCTCACATTTTGGACAAACTATTTCCATTCCACTTGCATATTGCGGGTCAAATTGTCAGCTGTTGTTAATGAAGTAAACACTAGTTGAGTATTTGTCTTGGAGTTGGAAAAACAAAAGGAAAACTTTAGCATATGCTAGATTGATAGAGCACAAAAAGAAAAGGAGTACTTGTGGCACCTTAAAGACTAACCAATTTATTTGAGCATAAGCTTTCGTGAGCTACAGCTCACTTCATCGGATGCATACTGAATGAAAGCAGAGTGATATAAAGTTGTACATTCTTATCTTTTTAATATTCAGTATATGAAGCTACAAATAGGTAGGACCCTACCAGATTCACAGTTGGTTATGGTCAATTTCACAGCCATGGGATTTGAAAATTGGTAAATTTCACGTTTTCAGATGTTTAAATCTGAAACTTCAGGGTGTTGTAACTGTGGGGGTCCCACACAACCCAAAAGGGGATTGTGTGTGTGGGGGGGGGGCGGGGGGGAAGAGGGGTTGCAAACTTGTTTGGGGGGGGGGGGGTTATTGGAATTGCCACCCTCACTTCTGTGCTGTCTTCAGAGGTGGACTCCAAAGGCAGCAACTGTGGGCTTCCTGCAGCCTCAGAAGGTTCATCGAGGGGGGTCTGATCTCCCCTGTGCTGCTGGGAGTGCCCCAGCCCGGGTCCGCTAGCTGCTAGTCCTTGCCAGCTGGGGAGGGACAAGACTTGCTCTTCCTCTGCATGGCTGCTCTTGGGTACCTCTCCCAGCTGCGGATAGCTCCGCATGCCCCCCACCTAACTTCTTGAGCTCATCGCTCTGCAGCCGCAGGGGAAGGGGTCACTGTACAGGGTGTGTCCCCCCCCCCTTCCAGATGCAATCATTAGCTTGTATCAATAAAATAAAGGTCATGTGAACTTGACAGGATTTATTGATTGACACTTTACAGCAGCATGTCACACCAAGACCTCAACTCATTGATTGTTAGATATGGTCATTGGGGAGGTTTTGTAGTGTAGTGATCTCAATTGATTGCCTACCAGAAGACACCTGGATTACTGTAAAATGAGTGTCCAAAGTAAATCAAAAATAATTACTGCAGCAGATCGTGTGAAAGAATTTGAAGCCAAATTCTACATGCCGATGGTGACAAACTATTTTGTACAAGCTGCAGTGTTTCATTGGATCACACACGTTGGGCAACAGTTCAGCACCTGTTAGACTCGGAAACCCATAAAAGACGGCTGCAGATAGTGCACTGCTGGTAAACAAAAAGTTTAAAAAAAAAATCAAACAATTTCTTCTTTTTTAGAAGATGGCAGAGTGCTCTGATACCCGTCAAAAAGGCTCAAAAGTTTCAACAACCCTGAAGCAGGGTTCCTAAAAGCAGTGCGTATTTCTGACCCTGCAAAAATGCACCTGTAGAAGGTGGATTTAACCTTGCTTACTGTAATTCTTGACTTTGATAAGAATTGTAGGCTGGAGATGCCTGCTTACAAAAATACTGCAAAAGAAGTGGACTGTAGTTTGCCCGTGCTACAGTTTTGGAACTTAGTGGAAGGCTGAATCCCCCATCTTGCAAGGCTAGCTCAGCGCTGTCTGACAAATCCAACAAACTCTGTGGATGCAGAGACAGCCGTGTCTAACCACGGAAAGGTGTTTTCAGCACAGAGACGGAATGAGGGAAAGACAGTTGCTGGATGCTCCATGCTGACATTCAATTAATGATGAACTTTGAAACAAGAACAGCCCGCCCCCACACACACTTGTTTTTGTTATCTTAACACTGTGGCTCTGAAGTTTGAGGTTACCATTGAGATCACTACCCTACAAAACCATTTCAGATGCCTATCTACCAATCGGAGAGTTGAGCCCTGAGTGTGATTTGCTGCTGTAAAGTGTCAATCAAAAAATTCTGTGAAGTGATTCGTCTGTCTGTCTTTTTTTAAATAAGCTAATAATTGCATCTGGAATCAGGGGCAGTTCCCTGTACAATGTTCTCTCTCCAGGCAGCTGCAAAGGGAGGGGGACAGGAAGTGAGTGGGGAGGAGGGGTGTGGAGAGATACCTAAGAACAGCCCTGCAGGGAAAGAGCAAGTCCTGTCCTGCCCCAGTTCTGCCTGGACTACCAGCTAGGAGCCCCATGCTGGGGCACTCCCAGCAGCACAGGGAAGATCAGACCCAACTCCACAAGCCTTCTCCAGCTGCAAGAACCTCTGGGGCTGCCCAGTCCCAGAGCATCCTACAGCAGGGGGAGGCACCCAGAGGTGGGTCTCAGCAGCTGTGTGGGGTATGGACAAGTCCTGTCCCTTCCCAGTCCAGCTGGAACTAGGAGCCCCCTGGCTGGGGCACTCCTAGCACCAGGGGGAGATGGGATTTCACAGGGAAGGGGTTATTTCACGGTCCGTGACACATATTTCACTGCAGTGAAATTGGTAGGGCCATACAAATACAGGTGGAAGTCAGCTATAACAGGGTTTAAAAGAACTGGATAAATTCATGGAGGCTAAGTCCATTAATGGCTATTAGCCAGGATGGGTAAGGAATGGTGTCCCTAGCCTCTGTTTGTCAGAGGGTGGAGATGAATGGCAGGAGAGAGATCACTGATCATTACCTGTTAGATTCACTCCCTTTGGGGCACCTGGCATTGGCCACTGTCAGTAGACAGGATACTGGGCTGGATGGACCTTTGGTCTGACCCATTATGGCCGTTCTTATGTTCAGTTCCAAAGTGTCTTTCCATGTGTGTGTTCCATCTATGTGATGGAAGCATGCCTATCATCACCATCATAAACATCTGTTAGTTATCTGCTGCCTGTGTTACCCAGGATTTTCAGAACCCAAAGCAGTGGTAATTTAACTGTTTTACTTCAGGCGGTGTCAGGAATAAATCAGTGGAAACACAGTGCTTCTGGCTGATTGAAATATTGATACAAGTAAGTGTGCTCTTTACTCCTGAGGGCATTCCGTGCCTAAAAATTCTGTGCACAATATATTAAAATTCTGCAAGTTTTATTTGTCAATAAATAAATGCAGAGGCTCCAGCATGACAGTGGGGAGCACAGGCCACTGGCTGCACAAAGGTGGGAGATCACCCTGCAGCCCTCCCAGCCCCGGGACACAGAATCAGTGGTGAGGCTGCATCTGATCCTGACACAGCACAAGGCCTGGGCCTGCCCCAGAAACACCTTGGAGCCCTGCCTCTCTGCGCCAGGCACACCAGGTTTGGGGCAGGCAGGCTCAACCAGGTAGGGTCCAAGTGTGGAGGGGCTCAGTGTGGAGGGATCCAGGTGTGGGGTGAGAGGATTCTGTGTGGGACAATCTGGGTGCAGGCAGCTCAGTGGGGGGGTGTAGGTGTGGGGATCTGGATGCACAGAGGCTTGTTTTGTGTGGGGGGGTGTTCAAAGTGCAGGGGAAATTGGACTATGCAGGGGCTTCCAGGTGAAGGTGGTTGGGGCTCAGCAGAGGGGTCTTGGTGGTGGGGAAGTGGGGCTTGGTGGGGTGGGGGTCTGGGTATAGCTGGTTGGGGGTGTGGATGTGGGGGCTCAGGGTGGTGGTCTGGGTGCAGGGGTGGGGGTCAGGAGGCATGGGTTCTGGGTGCAGGGGGGCTCCAGATGCAGGGGTTGAGGTTCAGGGGGTGGGGTTTGGGTATGGAGGGGTAGGGGGGGTTCTGGATGTACTGGGTGAGGCTTGGCAGGGGTGTCTGGGTGGTCCAGATGTACAGGGGTTGGAATGGGTGAGCAGATCGCTGTACAGTGACCCCTCCTCCCACAGCTGAGGAGCAATGTGGGGAGGAAGCAGGGGAGGATGTGGTGCTTCCTGCAGCTGGGGGAGGTTTCTGGGCGTGGGTCTGAGTCTGACACAGCCCCAGTCACTTCTTGCAGGGGAAGAGGAAGTCCCATCCTCTCCTGCCTCCAGCCCAGCTGGGACTAGCAGCTGATCCTGGCTCAGGGTAGGAGCCACAGGCTGGGGTGTCCCCAGCCTCGCGGTGACACCCCAGCTGGCTGCTCCGGGTACCTGAAACAATGTACCTGCACAGCTAGGGAGTGGTGCATGACTGCTCTTGCAGCTTCCCTTTGCTTCCCTGTCAGTAATCTTTTTCTACGTGAAAGTGAAGAAGTCTGCAGGGGACATGAATTCTGTACATGCGCAGTGGTGCAAAATTCTCCCAGGAGTAGCTCTTATCTGAAACTACTATTTATTCGATTTAAGCACACACAGACAGAAACAATAGGTTTAGAACACCCCAAATTACCTAGAATCTGTGAGATGTTATTGAATAATTAGCAGCAGGTCAGCGATAGCCGGTCACTTTCCTGCCACGGAGTATGGTGTCAAAAAGTCTCTCAGGATAGCTTCAGAGAACTACTCCAAAGCACACTCTATTATCTAGTCTTTTTATAACTAGCTTTTACAAAATACAGAGCTCATACTGGGTCATCACCACTCCTAACTTCACTAAACTACTTACCAACAAAACAGCCTAAGATTGTTAGGAGTATGTCTACACTGCACTTACATCAGTAAAACTTTCGTTGGTCAAGTGTATAAAAAACCCACCTCCCTGACTGACAAAAGTTTTACTGATGAAGAGTGCTGGTGTGGATGGTGCTTTGTCAGTGGGAGACGCTCTCTTGCCGACAAAGCTACCGCCCCCTTGTTGGGGGTGGTTTTATTTTGTTGGCACAAAGAGCAGCTACACTGTGGTCCTTACAACAGCTCTGCTGTAAGGGCACAGCTCTGCCACTGTAAGGAGTGCAGTGTAGACATAGCCTTAGTCATAAGCTGCTATATCAAAGGTGCCCAAACTCAAGATCTTCAACCACTTACTTTTTTTGTCTCAATTTGTTGACTCTCTTCTCCGCTCCTCTCTTTCTGATTAGAAGAAACTGCAAGCCTGCAGCCAACATTTGACCTTGCCTCCAGAAGCCCTGCTTATTCCAATGAACCCTTACCTATATGGTGTTCTGTTTTATTAATTCATGGTGGCTGAATGCACACAGTGTGATTGCAATTAGCTTGATCAAATTCTGGGCTAACTTTGCCCCCAATTACAGGGCAACACCTGTGTCATGCTGCCCTATCAGTTATGTTCTTACTGCAAGAAAATGAAATTGTTTAGATGTATTTGCTATTTGTAGGATGACCTTTTTCGGACACGTGTCTAAAAATACTGAACATCACGACTTTATCAATTAAGCAAACATTTATCAAGTTATGTTTAAAAACAAACAAACAAACGCAACCAAAACCAAACCTGGATCAAAGATCAGAGGATACAAGTGATAGAAAAACACAAGATAAGCTTGCCAACTCAAACATGATTAAAACTGTGCACATAGATTTCCACCTCCTGTTCCAGGACAAAATGTATTGAACTTTGTCCATAACGTGTGTGTGCTATACAGCACAAATATAATGGAGATCATCTATGTAAGGGAGGAATAAGAAGAGGCCTCAGACTTTCTAAATATCTCTTTGAGTGTAGTCTTCAGTTTCACTAAAGCTTACTTAAAAGGATCTCCAATTTCTTTGAATTGGACTATACTTTAGCGGATATAGCAATATTCTGAGGATGCAATCGAAGCCAAGCAGTTAGGGTCAAACAACTTTCTGTGCTGTAAATGTGACAAGGAGAGCAAGAGCAGTGTATCCTTTGGGTGCGTCTCGTCTATTGAAACAAACTAGGAGAGTTTTCCCCAAAACCTGAGGAAAAGATAATTATAACTGAGTAGAAATTCTTATAATGCATCAAAGGTATCCTCTTTGACTTAAGCAGAATGCAAATGTGGGCATTGATGACTACTGCCTTAGCTAAGGATCTCTCAAAGTAAAATGGAATCACTGAGCCTTGTTGTAAGTCTTCCTGGGAATATTATCCCAGTGGATTAGAAACTGGCGGCCTTCTAAGTGGAAGCTATGGTCAATTGTCTTAGCACAGCAGTTTGGTGCTTTTGTAGCAATAAGTGCTGTCTAAACTAAATTTTGATCACATTTGAAATCTATAACTGAAACTTATTTAAAATCACCTTCTGGTGGTCACTGTGCTTCTAAAAAGATATGACCGTGGGGTGTAGGAACTCTCAGAGGAATCACAAGTCCGTGTCAATTCTGCTTTATTACCAACTAAACAGACACTTTTTAAACAGCTCATGCTCTGTGGTGTTTTTGGGAGGAGGGATGTGTACTGTACGAAGGGGCTAACATCTGGGCTTAATGTAAAAAGATCTCTAGATTCTGCCACCCATTCTCATGCTGAGTAATCGCTTCGCTCACTTAATAGCATGAATTGCAATAGTTGCAGATGAAGGTACTACTCAGTCTGGGTACATCTACATAGCCACTGGGAAGTATGATTTCCATCTTAAATAGATAGACGCATGCTAATTCTGCCTGAGCTAGTGCCTAAAAACAGCAGTTTGCCCACCATTTCTCAGGCTAGCTGCCGAAGCAAAGTCCTGCCTGATCCCCTAGGTCTGCACTTGCTCAGTCTCAGCTGCAGCAGCATAGGCAACGGGTACAGTGCTGTTTTTAGGCACTAGCTCCATCAGAACTAGGGCATATACTTCTACTTGAGCTGGGAATCCTGCTTCCCCACGGCTATGTAGATATACCCTCTGAGTAAGGGTTGCAGAATCTGGCCCAAGTGGTGCTGCTGCTTGTAATAAACACAGATTGCAATCTGAGGGGTATACACAATGCATGTAAGAATGGGGAAGGCAGGTTAATAGCTGTAAAACAGTTAATATAAGGTTCCAGGGTATACATTACATCTGGAGTCAGGCTGTAAGTCCTATCATTGGCAGATGAGGGGAGTTTGTCTCAGACTGTAGACCAGGGATCGGCAACCTTTGGTACGCGGCCCATCAGGGAAATCCGCTGATGGGCCGAGATGGTTTGTTTACCTGCAGCGTCCGCAGGTTTGGCCGATTGTGGCTCCCACTGGCTGCGGTTCGCCGTTCCCGGCCAATGGGAGCTGTGGGAAGCAGCGTGGGCCAAGGGATGTGCTGGCCACCACTTCCCACATCCCCATTGGCCTGGAACAGCGAACCGCGGCCAGTGGGATCTGCAATCAGCCGAACCTGTGGACACTGCAGGTAAACAAACTGTCCCAGCCCACCAGTGGATTTCCCTGACAGGCAGTGTGCCAAAGGTTGCCAGTCCCTGTTGTAGGCATTTGTTTGTCACCCATGTATGTAGCTGAATGCTTGATAGCTCTGGTTCTAGAGCAGGGGTGGGCAAACTTTTTGGCCCGAGGGCCACATCAGGATGCGAAACTGTATGGAGGGCTGGGTAGGGAAGGCTTTGCCCCCCAAACAGCCTGGCCACTGCCTCCATCCGACTCCTCCCACTTCCCGCCCCCTGATTGCCCCCCTTAGGTCCCCCACCCATCCAACCCCCCCCGCTCCTTGTCCCCTGACTGCCCCCTCCCGGGACCCCTGCCCCTAACCGCCTCCCTCCCCCCCCTCGCCCCAAACCTCTGCCCTATCCAACCCCCGCTTACCATGCTGCTCAGAGCAGCATGTCTGGCAGCTGGGCCACCCGGCTGGAGCCAGACACACTGCCGCACTGCCCTGCATGAGCGCGTAGCCCCGCCACTGAGAGCACTGCCTGTGCGGTGTGGCTGCGGGGGAGGGGGAACAGCAGGGGAGGGGCCGCGGGCTAGCCTCCCAGGCCAGGAGCTCAGGGGCCGGGTAGGACAGTCCCGCGGTCCACCTCTGTTCTAGAGAATGAACATGGATTGGGAAATGTGCTCTCCTCAGAGTGGATAAGTATAGCCAATTTAAGGTGACTGTTGCACTTGGTCTAAATATGAAGAACAATTCCATCTGACTAACCTACCCTGGGAAGTGTGAACACTCTCTTAAACTATGGTGGTTCAGATCTCTAAATTTCTCCCATCTCCTCCTTTTCCACTGGTGAAATGAAATCGAGGCCTTGTGTTTATACAGGAGCTATGAAACTCCAGGAAAAAATCCAAACTGCACCAGAGGGATGTCTTAGCTGGCTGACACATACTGCTATGCTGCACAACTTCTCATGCATGTTGTGTATCAGAGCACAATAGCTAACCATTAACACCATTCTATTGTAATTCTTTATTTTAAAACACTCATTTAAAAATGAACCATTAAAAGTTCTTCTCAACAAAAACACATACTGGAACAAACCAGTTCTATGACTGGTCTCCAACAGTATTCTATTCCAAGCTCTTCACAGAAGAGCAACACCCAAATTGATCCAAATGTACTTGCCAAGATGCAAAACCATTGTGACGCTGAGCCAGTGAGGGATAAGCAGCCAGCAGGCTAAGTGATCCAAAATCAACCTTTAAGACATTAGAAAAGTATTGAAATGTTAACCAGGGCCATTCCGTGTAGATGGTTATCAAAGCCATGTTAAATAGATGGGAGTTCTGTATTGTTGGAGAACTAGAAGAGAATACTAATTGTATTTGTGTTTACCTAGATCTGTTAGAAGTATAGCAATGTGATCTAATAAACTTTTAGATGCTAAACTTCTGTTTCTGTCTGTAATGTTTCATTATTATATTCTATTGATTCAGAGATCAAAAGGGAATATTAACAATTAGATGAAACTTGTGGTGCAATAATATCATTCTTTATTTCTCTTTGAAGTTTGTAGTAAGCTACCTATGAACCTGTAAAAAGTTAATTGCCTTATGCTAATCAATGCAACTGGTTATCAGTGTATGCCTAGGAAAGAGATTTACTTCAAAGCAACAATGTAATTACCTATTCATCGTCCAAGGAATGCCTGCTGTGGTCACTTTCTGCCAAGAGGTTTGTCAGCTGAGCTTCAGCTATAAAAACTTTAGAGCCTCATCCTTTATCTCAGATCTGCTTAAACTTTGTCAGGGGAAACTCAAGCCACAAGACTGAGGTCTCCGTGTATGTCCTGGATTATCCCTCCAACTTTTCATGGAAGAATTTGAACAAACTGTGCACATGGACTGCCTATTGGACTATAACCTATTGAACTGATTTTGGAAGGACTCTTACAGATCAGCAGTTCACCATCTCTGCTATGGAACTGACCTAAGAACTTTATTCATGTCTGTATATATAATAATTTTTAACCACGGTAACTTTTTTTCTTTTTAATAAATATTCTTTTAGTTAATAAGAATTGGCCGTAAGCATGTATTTAGGTGAGATCTGAAATATCAGTTGATCTGGAGGATATGGTGTCTGATTTCTTGGGACTGGTAGAACTTGGTGAATAAGGCTTTAAATAACCCTCACTATGTAGGCTTGACTGGGTGGGAGCCAAAGGCTGGATTGCTTAAAGGGAACTGTATTTTGGCTCCATAGTGACCAGTTAGGTATTACAGAAGCTGTTTTGTTACTGGCTTGGTGAATCTAATTATTAGAACAAACCACCAGTTTGGGGGATCATCTGCCCTGTTCTTCACAATTTGCCCCGATTGAGCATTCTCAGTGTGGCCCCTCCAGAGACCATGATCACTTTGGTGTAGTCTGGTTAGGATATACATTACCACAGGTCAATTGGGTTTTGGGTCAGAAACACATACTTGTCAAAAGTTAATTGATATTGAGAGGTTAAAGATTAATTACAAGTGAGCCACATTCATATGATGATCTTTCAGAAAAACCCTTGAAGAGTTGTGCTCACAAAAGGGGCTGTCTTTTAAGGAAAATGTTCTCAGATCAAGACCTGAAAAATCTGTTTAAAAGACCGTGACCAGAAAGCAGGGTCTCCATCTTCATCTGTCCCAGATGCAGTGGCTGCAATAGAAGCAGTTAGAACACTAGCAGTGAAAAACAAATAGCAGTTAGAGCATGAAGCAAAACTGGCAGATCTTCGATTGCAGGAAAAGCAAAAGATTACAGAAGAAGCTGACAGGAGAGCCAAAAAAGCTTACTACCGACATCTAGCAGAGGCTGAAATTGAAAAAGCTGCTCAAAGGAGGCTGGAACAGGCACATAGAAAGCAGGTAGAAGCTGCCACACTCCAGCTCTAAGTCCTGAGAGAACAAAAGAATCTGCTACAGCCTGGAAATCGATCTCATCTCAATAGCAAAAATTTGGAGAGGATTTGTCCTATTTACAAAGATACTGAGGATATAGAGGAATTTCTGTCTATCTTTGAATGTCTGTGTGAAGTTCATCCTATTCCAAATGGGCAGAGGATGCCTGTCCTGGTGATTGAGATCATCTTCCGGCCAGTGTTCTGATTGGCAATGACATTATAACTAGGTTGCATCCAGTTTAATGTCATAACTAGGGCCCGGGTGATTATGACACTTCCATCTTGCCTGTTGTTGGGTAAGGATATGACAACTTTGTTTCATCAGGCTGATATGACCAGGGCGCACAAGGAAAGCATGAAGGTGATTGGACTGTTACCCGCTACCCATGTAGAAAATTGTGACAAGGAGGGAATTGGAGCTAATTATTAGAATAAACCACCAGTTTGGGGGATCCTTTGCCCTATTCTTTGCTGTTTGCCCTGATTGAGCATTCTCAGTATGGCCTATTCAGTGACCATGGTCACAACCATAATATAGGGGAATATATATATATTTTTTAGCCTCAGCTGAACAGTGGCAGTGAATCAGTCCTAAATAGCTGGGGGATGGGAAATCTGACCAGTAGGAGAGAGGAGATTAATTTTCAACAGCAAAGGGAAGAGGGGACAAAAGTGTCTATGCTGAGAGGACACATGCAATATCTTTGGTGGTTCAACAAATATTATTTAATTATGTAGGTTTCTTTTTTTGGGATGGGTGGAGGAAGGGTGTGTGAGTGTGTCTCCTAAAGATGGCTAACAATCAGAGTTTGGGGTGTGTTGGGATAAACTATAGGGGAAAATATGTATAAAAATAGTATGATTGTATAACTTAAAGACTGCACTGTAATGTGCAAAAGGGTGAAATTAAGGTTGCATGTGCCTTTAACTGTGGAACTTCTTGATCTTCTGAGCACTTAGCCATGTAACCTTAATAGCTGGTTATACACTGACAAGTGACTTTATAATAATGCTATTGTGAGGTTCCATGTTTCTGTATAAACTGTGCAAATTTGAATCGCTGCCAACAGTGATTCATAAACTGCTTTCTTGGTCATTTCAACAGAAAATGAACTGCCTGACAAGGTCGTCTGGGTGACAGGGGCCTCAAGTGGAATTGGAGAAGAGTTAGCTTACCAGCTAGCAAAGATAGGGGCTCTAGTTGTGCTTTCTGCAAGAAGAGAGAATGAATTGGAAAGGGTGAAACAGAAGTGTCTTGGTAAGTAAAGTAACTTCCATATTATTGATCTGACTTTTTGCCATTATAGAAGTGTTGTAAAAAAACTTAATCCATACAACAGGAATACATTCATAATTAAAGGCAGTTATGAACTTACATTTATTATAACCTAGATGCTTTGCTTTGAGTTTTGTGTATTTTTAGAAAGCTCCAGCTGAAGGATGCAATGTTACAGGAGCAGTAAATGAAAAATGTTTAGGTGCTAAAGTTGCAGATGCATGCGTAGGCACCTAGTGGGATTGTCAAAAGCACTTATCTGCAATTTTAGGCAATTTAACAGTCTGGGCCTTTTTCTCTTGAAAATAAGAGGGTATTTCAAAAGGAACACAAGGCACTGTGCCAACAGGGTGGGGTCATGTGGAAATTCTGGCAGGCTCTTAGTGTAAAAGTTACTCAATAATTGAGCCATCCAAGATATGCAGCTAAACTTGTCTTTGTGGCAGTTTGTAATCTTCAGTACCATCTTATAGCACAGAGGTGGGCAAACTACAGCCTGCGGGCCACATCCAGCCCGCGGGACCGTCCTACCCAGCCCCTGAGCTCCTGGCCTGGGATGCTGTCCCTCCCTCCCCCGGAGTCGTGCCGTTGCGCGGCACAATGCTCTGGGGGGCAGGGCTGCAGAGCTCGGCCTGACCCCGTGCTCTGTGTTGTGCGGCGCAGCTACCTGTCCTGGTGCAGCTATGCTGCCAGCCACCGGCGCTGTAGGCAGCGCTGTAAGGGGGTAGGGAGCGGGTTGGGCAGGGGAGTTTGGGGGGTGGTTGGGGGCTTGGACAGGGGTCAGGGCAATCAGAGGGTGGGGAATGGGGGCAGGTGTCCTGGGTGGGGGCAGTCAGTAAGGAGAAGAGGGGTTGGATGGGGGGGGGGCAGTTAGGGGTGAGGGGCCTGGGGGTGGTCAGGGGACCGAGAGCAGGTCCCCGGGGGGCCATCAAGGAACAGGAGGGGCAGGAGTCCTGGAGGGGCCATCAGGGGGTGAGAAGCAGGAGGGTCAGACGGGGCAGGGGTAGGGCAATGCCTGGCTGTTTGGAGAGGCACAGCCTCCCCTAACCGCCCCTCCATACAATTTCAGGAACCCGATGTGGTCCTCAGGCCAAAAAGTTTGTCTGCCCCTGTTTATAGCACCTAAACTTCTTGGTGGGTGTAAGTAGCTCAGACTCCCTGTTACAGATGAGTGTGAGACTATGCTGCTATAGTCCCTGTTGTGTAGACATGGTCTCACTAAACAACAGAAACATTCAGGGGTCCAGTCTGCCTTCAACATGTTTGAACAGGGTAACTGCAAGGTTGCACAGGTGTCCCTGAGGAAATCGTTTACCCTGCAGAATATTTTACTGGTATTGATGAATGACATGCCAACAGCAGTGACTTCAATCTCAACAAAATGAGGTTGCTGCATACTGGTGCACAAGTAGGGACTCCTTATTTGTGGCAAAGGTTAGGTCTAATGAAAAAACACTTGCTGGGGGCAGGGACAAGGTCCAACACAGTATTTGCCCAGCATTGTGGAAACAAGGTCAGTCTAGCCTGCATATATTGGATTGCTATAAATGTAATCATTAACAAATCCTGCTGTAGCCCTCTACTTGCTTTCTAGTGTGCAGATGATGGAAGGAGAAAGAGATTAATGTAGTTATGGCCCAGAAACAATCAAAGATGAAAGAGAATTAGTTACCAGGTGGACTCTAATTAAAAACACTTAAAACACACAAAAATAGACATTAAAATGTGGGGGAAGGGAATAATTTTGTTGCCTTTGCTGTGTGAAGAAGACTCTCAAGCCACTATTTAGGAAGCAAGCTCAGTGCAACTGTGAGAAAGGTCAGTTGTTCAAAACAATAGAAAAGCTGATGCATGCAGCATGAAGACTTGGAATTGGTGGCACTTGGCCTTGCTAACATATTCATCAGCCTGAAAGCATTCTAAAGAGCACACAGTGTAATAAACAGACATATTATGCAATAGTGAAAATATCTTATGAGATGCATTTAAGCCTCCTCAAATCCTTCTTCATAACAAGAAGAAATTAACAAACGCAGGCGTTCTGCTTTACCATAAAAAAGTACCGTTAACAAAAGAAACGGCAGCTTGACAGTGTGGGACTGGGGATTGGTCCAGGAGGAGAGGTGGTGTCTATAGGGTCCATCCCCTGCCCTCTCCCGAAGAGTGTGGATTCTCTGGCTCAAGTTGATGAAACTGCTCAGAATGGCAGGGCGGGCTTAGAAGTTTTGGGATCTGTGATTGGCATGGAACAAACTCTGGCTAGCTTTACACTAAATTTTTCTGCTGCTGAAATAAAAGCAGAAAGTTGCCAGCACAGATTTTAAGCTATATAATCTGAGTGCACTTGCTGTGGAAACTGAGACAAACAAAACCACTTTTGAGGATGGAACCATGTCTTAATGTATAAGAGGGAAGCCAGTTTGTTACTGAACGTCTATGCCGTTTGCTTAGTACTTGGTTTGCCAACTAAAACTCTTACAAAAATAGTTGAGGTTTTTGTGTTTACATGCTTCCTTTCTCTCCTTTTGAAAGGAAAAGAACCTGTCTTCAGAAAATATACTGTCTGGCCTTCGCAGTAAGGCCTATGTGGTTCATTAGTGATAAGATTGTGATAGGATGTCTTGGAGCACTGCATGGCCTTCTGATGCTTTTCTTATTCTTGTGGGAAGTACTTAAGATCATTCACATGTTTCCCAGGCAGAGGGCATTAAAAATAGCCACTGAAGTCACACTAACCTTCCCTGACTCTCTGGTTCTTGTCAATTAACCTTACAAGTTTACTGGGATTTGATCTCAAGTGGCCTTAATGTTCGTTTTTGTGTGTGTGTGTCTCTCTCTCTCTCTCTCTCTTTGTAAAACTTAGAAGTAACGCTTAATATCTGAGGGCTTGCCCACATGTCAAATTAATGTGTGGCAAGCCCAGGTGTGAATCTACTGTGTATCAGCTTGCTGTACACTAGCTTGCCATGTGACTGAGGCCTTACTCCCTATGAAACGCATGAGCACGCTCTAGTGGTTACGCTTGTGAATTTTCCACTGTGCCTTAATTTTTCATGACTATAAAACATTTAAAAAAAAAAAAAAATTAATGTTCAGCTTAAAAAGACAGAACACTAAGGGTATGTCTACACTACAAAATTAGGTCGATTTTTATAGAAGTTGATTTTTTGGAAGCAGTTTTATACAGTCGATTGTGTGTGTCCCCAGTAAGCGCAGTAAGTCGGCGGAGTGCGTCCACAGTACTCTGGCTAGCGTCGATTTTCGGAGCGGTACACTGAGGGTATTGGAATTCTGGGTTGAGCTCCCAATGCCTGATAGGGCAAAAACATTGTCGCGGGTGGTTTTGGGTACATGTTGTCAGTCGCCCCTCCCTCCCTCTGTCTGCCGTTGCTTTCACAGAGGATCGTTTCGCAGCTTTTTTCCTGGGTTAAGCATGCAGCCGCCATAGCACTGCAAGTGGGAGCCCGCTCAGCTCACTGTCACTACTGCTGTTGCGGGCAAGACTACTGTGGGGGCTGCTGTGATCCAAGTAGCCAATGGAATCACTGACGTTCTGTTATCAAGGGTAGTGACTCTGGGAAATGTGCGGGCCTTTTTAGATATTCCTGTCCTTTGTCGCTGGTGAAGAAATCTTTCAGCCGTACGTTCCACATGTAACAACTCCAGGGCTCCTGCTCTTTTGCCTTGGCCACATAGCAGCAGCTCCTGGGTGCCTTCGCATCAATGGTGAACGGCTCCACCACTTCTGCTGCAACTCTGCTATCCTGATCTGCTGCAACTCTGCAGGAGACAGTGCAGTAGGACTGCTAGCCATCCTCATCAACGGTGTCTTGCTAGCTCCACCGCTTCCGCTCAACTCTGCTATCCTGATCTCCTGCGAGCAGGAGGCTTCTGCCTCAGGCTGCTCTCCCAGCCAGCAGCACTGCGCAGTCGCGCCTACCCCTTGCTCCCATGGCTCATGAAGCCTGGACAGTAGTAAGGAGCAGTTCAACTATAGGCTGAGCAAGTGCAGAATGGTGGTAGAATGTGCCTTTGGATGTTTAAAAGCTCACTGGCGCTGTTGGTCAGACCTCAGTGTAACCAACATTCCCATTGTTATTGCTGCTTGCTGTGTGCTCCATAATATCTGTGAGAGTAAGGGGCAGACGTTTATGGCAGGGTGGGAGGTTGAGGCAGATTGCCTGGCGTCCGATTTTGAGCAGCCAGATACTGATTAGAAGAGCACAGCAAGGCGCGCTGCGCATCACAGAGACTTTGAAAACCAGTTTCATGACTGGCCAGGCTACAGTGTGACAGTTTGTGTATTTCTCCTTGATGCAAACCTGCCCCCTTTGTTGATTTTAATTCCCTGTCAGCCAACCACCCTCCCCGCTTTGAAATAAAGTAACTATTGTTTTGAAACCATGCATTCGTTCTTAATTAAAAAAAAAAATTGAGATAATGGACAAGGTAGCCACGGGTGGTTTTGGGTATGTCGTCAGTGACCATTCCCTCCCTCCCTCCATGAAAGCAACAACAGACAAACATTTCTTGCCCTTTTTCCTGGATTACCCATGCATATGCCAGAGCACGGGAAGCGGGAGCCAGCTCCGATCACTGTTGCAGTTGTGAGCATTGTAAACACCTCGCATTTGCCCTTGGAGATTTTGGCATATATATTGGCGTTACATCTTTTGGAACGGAGTTCTGGTAGCACGGATTCGTCTCCCCATACAGCGATCAGATCCAGTTCCTCCTGTTCGGTCCATGCTGGAGCTCTTTTGTGATTCTGGGACTGCATGGTTACCTGTGCTGATGAGCTTGCCATGCTGGCCAAACAGAAAATGAAATTCAAAAGCTCCTGGGGCTTTTCCTGTGTACCTGACTAGTGCATCTGAGCTGAAAGCGCTGTCCAGAGCGGTCACAATGGAGCACTCTGGGATAGCTCCCGGAGGCCAATACCATAGAATTGCATCCACACTACCCCAAAGTCGACCAAGCAATGTCGATTTTTAGTGCTAATCCCCCTCGGAAGGAGTACAAAAAAGATTTTAAGAGCCCATTAAGTTGACAAAACTGGCTTCGTCATGTGGACGGGTTCAGGGTTAAATCGACTTAACGCTGCTAAATTCGACCTAAACTCATAGTGTAGACCAGGGCTTAGTGTCTTTCATTTGTTTAACACCCAAATAATGTACCTACACTTACAAATTTTATTTTAATCCTTTTTCTGCCTTTAGGAGCTGTTTCTGTAGTCCAATAGCATTAACCATATTCAAGGTTCTCCTGCTTCTGGCTCAGGTATTGTGTATGTAGGTTGGCCATTACCGCCCCCTGGCTGTCATGGAAAGGACAATACCCTGCATGCTCTCAGGAATGCACACAGCTGAACAGTTTAACCTACAGGCAAAATGTGAAGGATCCTGATACTCTGTGCTTCTGAAGGCCTTGGTTAAAATCCTAATTTAAAAAGCCATATTGCAGTGGTTATAAGGAATGTGTAAATGCCTTGTAGACTAGAGTGTGTTGGTATGTTCAAGATACACAAACCCATTTCATTTAATAAGAGTACTTTGTGTTGGTACTGTTGTTATGATAGCATTCCATTAGCTGATTCTGTGTTTGAGAAAACAAAATCTGTTCCCTTCCCACTTAATGGAATTTCCTTTTTGGAAGCTGTGTTGGTGGTGAGGCTGTTGGATTTACTTATTTTAAAATATCAGGAATTAAATGTGCCTTGTTGGTGTTTTGGCTGGAATGCTCCTTTTAAATACTTTCTTTTACTTTAGAGATCTCCAACTTGAGCAGTAAAGATATCCTTGTTTTGCCCCTTGATTTGACTGATAGAAGCTTCCATGAAACTGCAACTAAAATCGTTCTTCAGCATTTTGGCAGAGTGAGTTGAATTTTTGGGCTGTCCTTCTCCCCCCCCCAGTTTACAACCACCCCCATCCCTCCACCTTTATTCTTTTCTGAATTAATGAAAATAAAAACAAAACCAAAGTTACCTACCCATTTTGTATGTTTATGTGTGTATGCACACATGTTTGTGTGGATATCAAGTCCTTGATCCTACAATTGTTTGCTTGTGGGCATGCCATTGACGTCAGTGGGGGTTCTGCACAGGTACAACAATGAGCAAATAACTTGAGTAAGGAGCTAAGAATCTAATTTGATTGTTCCTGATCTGTGGTTGTATAACCTCATTTCTAGATCCATACTGAAAATGGAATAACCATAACTGGGTGTGTATTGGTCTGAAAGTTGAACACAAGAAAGCAAATTCAGAGAGCTTCATGTCGCAGTGTTAGTAATATCTGTTTGTGCTAGCTAACATGCACAACAGAAATGTACATAACTCAAAAGCTGACTGTTCATATCAAGAATGGGGGGGGGGATAAATAAAATATTTTCCTGTGCGTAGGTGTTCTGCTCCAGATGCCTGGCTCTGTGGTTGTCCCTTCAAACATAATCTGAAATCCAGGCAGTGTAATAAAGTGGGAAGTTTTATATAGTGCCCATAGTCCCCTTGTCATTTTATGCTTTTACAGTCCTGTTTTTGTAGTTGTCTTTCTCTCCCCACCCCCCAGTGCTGTCTCCTCCAGTGGAACTCTGGGCAGACCTAAGAGTCAGCCCACATGGACCATCTTGCAGGACCAGGGCCTTAGATGTTACTAGCTACAAGATTATAGGCTTCTTTTATATTAAACTATCCTGCTATGTGGTTTCCATCTACAAGTGTTCCTCTAATGGACCTGGTCTACTGCTCAGCATAGTTACATTGAGCTATTTTTGTCAGTTTTTTTGCTAACCCAGCACCAAAATTAGCCAAACCTCAACTTAGACTTAATTGTTGTGGGTTTCTGCCACTAGAGTGCCTAAAACATCATCTCCTGCAGCAGCTAATAGTGACCCAATGCTACAAAAGCTAGACGATATTAGGGAGAGAAAAGCTGGGCAAGACTCGTGCTCCCTCAGGGAAAAAATGTTGGTGGTTAAGACTTGTATTAATTTGTTTCTTTTCTGAAGATTGACATTTTGGTGAACAATGGTGGACGTTCCCAGCGCTCCCTGTTTGTGGATACGAAGGTGGATGTCTATGCTGCCATAATGGAACTTAATTACCTGGGTACAGTCTCCTTAACTAAACATGTCCTGAATCACATGGTCCAAAGGGAGAAGGGGAAGATTGTAACTGTGAGCAGTGTAATGGGCATCATGGGAGCCCCCCTCGCCACGGGATATTGTGCCAGCAAGCATGCCCTCCAGGTAAGCTAAATTCCATCTGGCTCGCTAAACTAGCAGTCTTGGAACATAGTGACCTTGTATCTCCAGGAAGCTTTATTGCTGGAGCAGCTAGTCCTTGCTGAAGCTTTTATTCCAACCAACATCCAGCAAGGAGAGAGACTTGGCTGCAGAAGTGTATGCTTATTGTGGGGCCCCTGCCTAAGTATTTTAAAGCTCCTCAGAATTAACAGAAGGGGCTGGCTATAGACAACACTCCCCTCCCAAACCTGGGCACAATTGGTGACCAGGAAAAGTGTCTCCTTTCCATCCGTCCTTTCCTCTTTGGATAGCCAACAACTCGCTGGTGGGGACTGCAGGGGCCTCAGGTAGGTCTAACAGATTTACAACTGAAATAAGATCACCATTTTTTCCCTGTCTGTCTTCCCAGGGTTTTTAGGTGAAATAGTATGGTAGTATTGGGATCCAAAACCCATGAGTTAGGCCCCCAAAATCATAGGCACAGACTCTGTGGGTGCTCTGGGGCTCAAGCACTCATGGAGGATGGGGGGGGGGAGAGAATAAGGGGTGCTCAGCACCCATGAGCCAGAGCTTAAGTGTGGAATGTGATGAGTTCCATGCTGCTAACAACTTCTGCTCTTGGGACAGGGAGCTTTTTTGTAAACAGAGGCAGGGTGATTAAGATAATTTAATGATAAGCCTTTTGTTAAGGATCATAAGATGATCCTGAAAGCAGTGCCAGACACTCTAGCTAAGGAACTAAAGGGTAGGAATAAATAGTCTATTTTCAGAATGAAGAGAAGTAAATAGTGGTGATCCCCAAGGGCATGGACTGGGACCAGTGCTGTTCAACCCATTCATAAATGATCTCTAAAAGGGTGTGACAGGGCAAGGCCAGATGTCTATAGAAAAGTAGTGGGAGATAGAGATATTAGCTCCAGGCTAAACAAATCCCTGGTACCAGGATAAGTGAAAGGGCAGCTGCTCCAGATCAATTAAGACACCTAGGGCCAATTAAGAACTTTCCAGAAGGCAGGGAGAAGGCTCGGTTGATTGGGACACCTGAAGCCAATCAGGGGATGGCTGAAACTAGTTAAAAGCCTCCCAGTTAGTCAGGTGGGTGTGCATGTCAGGAGCTGCAGGAGGAAGTTGTGCTGTTGGAGAGACTGAGTAGTACACACCATATCAGGCACAAGGAAGGAGGCCCTGAGGTAAGAGTGAAGTGGAGCTTGAGGAAGTGCGGGCTGCTGTGGGGGAAGTAGCCCAGGGAATTGTACATGTTCTGTTTCTAAAAGGTCAGCTACCATAGCTGATACTATTAGGGTCCCTGGGCTGGAGCCCGGAGTAGAGGGTGGGCCCGGGCTCTCCCACCCCCCCCCCCTTGCTCCCTGATTAATCACTGAGACTGGGAGACAACAGAGACTGTGCAAGGCAGGGTAACTTCTCCTGTCTTCCCTCACTGGCTTATGATGAAAATGGCTCAGTAGACTGTGACCCTTGTCTCTAGAGAGAGAAGGGTTACGTGGAGGGTCATAGTGAGCCTCTGAGGCTAGTGAAATCTGCCAGGAAATGCGGGACCCACGGAGGCAAGGACAGAGCTTTGTCACAAGGGGTAAACAGTGAGGTGGCAAAATTTGCAGATAGTTAAGTCCAAAGCAGACTGAAGAGTTACAAAGTGATGGCACAAAACTGGGTGCCTTGGCAACAAAATGGCAGATGAAATTACATGTTAAATGCAAAGTAATGCACAGGGCAAAATATAATTCCCACTATACATATAAAATGATGGGGCCTAAATTAGCTGTTGCCCTTCAAGAAAGAGATCTTGGAGTCATAAATCTGCAGTACTCTGGAAACACTGTGCCTCTATGATCCTGAACTGTGGAACACTCATTCTCCAGCTTCAAATGACTTAAAAATTATCTCCAGTCATCAATGGGACAGACGCAACTGAATAATGTAGCTGTCCTTAACGTGCATCAAGACCATATCAGGGAACTAGATATCAAATAAGATTGCTGACCGTTTCATCCAGAAAGCTACAGTGAGACGTAATGTCTTTAAACTGCAACGTTAGTGAAGACAGCTTGTAGGTGATTGCAATGATTTTAATATACTGTAATTCATGATATAATTATGTAGTTCATAACTTAATTATTAAAACAGTAAAGATACCAACAATACACATTCAATAACTAGAATATAAAAGAAGTGTTTAAAATAGGCTGAAAATAGCCTCTCCCCTGCCCGCAAACTGGCAGAACACTTCCTCCCTCCCCCAACACACACACCCCTTCAGAAACAGTCACTAGCAAAAACAAAAGTCCGCACCTATGCGCAAAACCATAAGTGGTCAAAACATCACAAGAACTTGGGGGGGAGGGGTGTATGTGTGTTTGTTGTTTGTTTTTTAAATTCTTTGCCTTCTGGCTTTGGAGCCTTTAGGGTGCCCCCTTTCAAGCTTTTTCTGGCCCTTATGGTTTCAGAGAACTATTTATTTCTAATAATTGCTTGACTCCAGCAGCTGGGGCTTAATAAAATCATAGGTTTTGGCAATGCTGTATGTCAAGGGGCACAGTGAAATCCTCAAAAAAAACCCCCAGAAACCGTTGCTATAGGACATACTATATTACAGCCCTGTTTCCTTGCAAGGCTTTTTTTTTATATTGGTGTGAATATAAAAGGGTTATGAACAACCTCAGTTCCGAAGGCGTTTGTAATTCCGAGGGTCTACTGTACACTCTGTTCACTTTGATATGGGGGTTTCCTTATTTATATTTTGAAATAGAAATAATCCCCATATGAGACCTACAGCCTTACTGGCTGAAATATATATATCTGAAGGAGAAAGCCATGAGTGGCAATGGGAACTCCTTGTGAAGAAGGGAATTGACATTCATGTTTATGGGCTAGAATAACTGAGAGAATTGTGGGCCCAGTCCTTTGAATTTTGAGCACTTTCATGACTTTCAAAGAGAATCTGTGGCTCATGGCACCTCATGAAGTACCTGGTATCTTTCAGCATCCTGCCCTTTATTCTCACCATTTCTTGCAACAAATTGGGGATGTGTGTGCTTATCTTCACCAGTGTAGAAGGCTCTCAGAGCAACAGACCAAGAAACAATGTCTGTAAGGGTTGCATCTGAATTTGTATACTTTATGGGGTTAGATATGATCTGCCTTCCACACTATTCTATGAACTGCTGCTAAAGTGTGATTTGTTTTCAACTTAAACTGCAGTGACTGTTCTAGTCAGTGACTTTGTAAAATGGCACCACCTTACTCAACACCTGACTTGAAGGTGCACATAGCAGATATTTGTTTAGTGTATGAAATACTATAAAGCAAAGGGCTGGCATAATAAGCCCGTCAATAAGCTATGAAAGAATGAGGCCAATTCTGGTGAGGAGGCACAAGACAGTTGTCAGGTGTTACTGAAAACTCTTACCACTGAAATCCTAGGTGGAGGTTCGAGCTCTCAATTAAAAATTCACCTTTTGACTTCTACACTGTGGAGAGCTGATCTGGAAGTCCATTGAGAGAAAAAGCATATAAACGTGAACACCCTCCCCCAGGGTCATTTCTGTAGTCTTGTAAACTCAATTCTGAATGCTTTTTTGTCTAAACACAATTCAGCCATTGTATATATCACTATGTGTGCACACAAGGCTCTCTAAATTCCTAGAATCATAAAATATTAGGGTTGGAAGAGACCTCAGGAGGTCATCTAGTCCCTAGATGTAGAGCACTTTGCAAGTGGTGGTAAGGTTGGGCTATTTATTTTAAAAAAAAAAAAAAAAAAAAAAAAGCCCCAGGATACTGAAAGTTAATCTTAGCTTAATCTAACATTTGAAAGTATGGAAATGACCAATTAAAGCACTCCAACAGCCTTAATCTATAGCAAAACAAGCCTCAAGTCGCCTTTCCTCTGTTTCTTTCACAGCTAGAGCCTGGTTCTACAAACTGCTATTCATATAGCTTCCCACAGGGTTGCAAAGCAGAGGGCTTTATCCTACAAGATGTAGTATTTATTTATTTAATTTTTACCAAAGGCTTTTAAGAAATTCAGGATAGGTTAGTGGATATCCTCTTGTAAGAGTCAATGTATTGATTCATTGACCACCCTACTACCATCCTCCTTTTGTCACATCACAGACATTTTAAGATGTTTGTATTCTTTAAAAGCACAAACCTTCAACTTGAAGACACTGTATTTGTAAAGACTTGTATGTATAATGCTAGTTAACATGATGGCAGAGGAGCACCCTTACCTTAGGTTTTTGAAGTGGCTTTAATGCCCTGATCTGGGTCTAGGAAGTTTGTCTACATGTAATTGTTTTGTATTTGTTGATTCTTAATTGGTGGCACATGGAGTCTTAATAAAGAATGCAGAATGATGGACTTCAGTATGCTCTTCATACAAATTCCTAATTTGATAATTGGTAGCACATGGTGCCTCAATGGCGCAATGACAGCCTTCGGTATTCACCCTAATTAGGCATTTGTATAACTGGTGGCACATGGAGTTGCACTAAAGAATGATTTGTGATGTCTTCGCATGCTGCCTAATCAAAAACTTCTGAAATAGGTGCCTTTGCTAGACATAAAGGCTGCTAGTTCTTGCACACTAGCACTGCAATTAGGAGCAGAACATCTTAATGTTTTTGGTCATTGAGTTGAAAGTGCGTATGGATGGATAACACTTTCTGTTCTAACACCATCCTTCCACTCCCCAAATGCACTCCAGTGAGGGTGTCACCAGGGGCCAGTGTTAGGGTTGCTGGGTGCCTAACTGTGTGTTTCTATACTTTCAAATGTTGGGCTTTCTTTGAAACCTATCCTAATATCTAGGTTTCTTTTTGACAGTGCTTGTCTTTTAATAGCAATAATATTATAAAATCACTAATCTGTACTCTCAGCCACTGAAAACCCCCAGTAAAAACCACAGCAGCGAGTCTCAGAGCCCAGGTCAGTGGACTCAGGATCTGAGATTCTGTCTACACTGCGCTTTGGAGGTGTGATTGCAGCAAGCATAGACATACCCACGCTAGTTCTGATCAAAGCTAGATCTAGATCAAAGCTAGCTCAGGTAGCCGTAGCAGTGAAGTCTTGACAGCACAGGCTACCCTCATCCACTCAGGACTCTGGGTAGGTGCTTTGAATGGCTGCCACCCATGCTGCCACGTTTCAGTACTGCTGTTCAAAGCTAGCTTGAGTAACCAGCTAGATCTTGCTACACATGCTGCCATCACATCACCTGATTACAATGTAGACCTACCTCTCGTGTTTGTAATTAAAGCTCAGCTTCGCTCTTGCATTTGTCTGCAGTGTGTTCAAGTCAGAGCCCAGTCCAGCTCCAAGTGAAGCCAAGAGCAAAATTCTCTATTGAATTCAGTGGTGCAGCATTGGACACTTAGAGCACGTGGTCCAAGATCTTGTTGAACAATGTTTCCCTCTGTGACGTTACACCCCCTATTCTTCACAGAAATATCTTAATTGTGCCATGTTCATATTATATGTCTTATGCAAGATGGGGCATGTGAGGTGTCCTAGAAAAGGTCCATTTACTGAATGTATTTATCCAATTTGTATGCATGTGTCTTTTCTGTATCTAAAGTTAGTTGTAATTGTTACCCACACAGAAATATTGTCTACGTATGTGCTTGGGGAAACTCCCCCAGAATCAGCCTTAATGGGCTATTAGGAAAAGCCAATGAGTGTTCAAAGATGTGGACACCCCCCCCCCCATCTTCCCAAGAATTCCTTCCTGTGGACCTTGCAATTAAACATTGTCTCATGGTTGCCCTGACACTGCAAGTCATATGATAATGTCCACCTGGTACAAAAATACCACCTTGGGCACTGCTGGTACTTTTCCACTAGAAACACAAGGATTCCCACCTTAGTAAATTCTATTTAAGGCTGGGAAGCAAGGCAGTCTGGACTGTCCTCTATTGCCTTCCGCGGAAGGAAGACTGCTAAAAACACCTGAAGGGAAAGGCAGAGTTAAGTCCATGCTGAGACAGGGTCCAGTCTGTAAAGGGAAATAACCGGAACTCTAAATTCCGGAAACTCTGCAACTCTCCTAAAATAACATTTAAGGTGAGAAATTACACTTTGTAACCTGTTTCTTGAGTGTATTAAGCTTAGTTTGTGTGTTTTGTTTTATTTTCTCAGTAATCTGCTTTGTTCTGTTTGCTATCCCTTATAATGACTTAATTTACCTTTGTAGTTAATAAACTTATTTCTTGTTCATAACATAACCCAGTTTGTGCAATTCATAGCTGGGGAGAGGGGCAAGAAGCTGTGCATCTCTCTTTCCACATTGAGGGAGAGGGTGATTTTTATGAGCTTGCGCTGTACAGATTTTTCTATACAACGCAAGACAATATTATTTTGGGTTTGCCCTCTCCCAAGGGCACGTGTACATGAGTACTGGGTGAATCTCGGAGCTGATTCCTCCCACACAGAGTTGATCTCCATGTCTGTGTCCATATCTGTGTCCATTTGATGGGTGTGTCCCTACCTGTGTGTGCTGGAGAAAGCTTGAGGGCTGGGCACAGCTAGGACAGGGTGGGGAAACCCAGGCCGGTGGAATGGATGGACCCTAGCACATCAGGTGGCATCCTGGATGGGGGGTCCAATCTGTCACACCCTCCTCCCTGTGACACAAAATCCTTGTCCTTTACTTAAAACAGGATAGAAACTATTCTTTACTCTCTGCATAGGCGTTGGGAGAAGCAATAGGCATTTGATTGCAGTAGTCTACTCCTTTCTGTGATTCTGCAGTTCTTAGTCCTGCACAGCTCCCTTTGACAAAACACCAGGAGCCTTGATTCTCTGAGGCGCTGAGCACTATGTGCTGCCATTAACTTCGCTTGGTGCTAGAGATGCTCAGTACCTCTAAAATTCAGGCCCCATAATACTTTGTTGGTGGGCATTGTGCAGACCTGAGAGCTGCAAGAGTGGGGAAAGCTTCTGGTATAGAGACCCTTGTGCTTCTGAGAGCTGATGGAAAGAGGCATCAGTGACTGCAGACAATCTCTTACTATCCAAGCCCTTTAGCTGTAGACTGAACTAGGAGTAAATATTCAAAGTGGTCACTGAACATGAAAGATTGAAGACTGGTGGTGGTGATCGCATTTAGTACAATACCTGGAACTTCTACAGCAGAGTTAAAGCTTAATGCTCATTAAAATAAGTGAGACCTCACAATACCACAGTGAACTACATAAACATTATCCTCATTCTATTAATGGGGAAACTGAGGCATGGGGCAATAACAACATAACTTCCTTTCTTCTAGGGTTTCTTTAATTCTCTTCGGCCTGAACTTGGTGAATACCCAGAGATAATCATTACCACCATCTGTCCAGGACCTGTCCAATCCAAAATTATACACAATGTCTTTACTGAAGACCTCTCAAAGGTAAGGAGCAGATATTTTCCTGCTGAAACTCTGCTACAGTAGAAGCTAATTCTGTTAGCGCTCAGTAAAACTATCATTTTTCAATGTAGAACTGAGCTCCTTCCTGCTGGCAAACACTAAGCTTCCAGCAGTAAAGAGATGAATAACCTACAGTGTAATAAAGGAACATTATATAGGCCCAGATTTTTAAAGGTATTTAGGCACTGTGGTGCTCAGCGTTGCAATGCCTAACAGATTTAGGAGTCTAAAATATTTTTCATAAGTGATTTAGGCACTTAGGAGCCTAAAATCCCATTGACAATGGGCTTTTAGGTTCTTAAATCAGTTAATCATTGCAACACTGAACACCACCATGTCTAAATACCTTTAAAAATCTGGGCCTTCGTCCCTAACTTCATATAGAATCACATGCTTACTCACCTTTGCAAATGGTGAACCTTCCCTTTCCTACATGTGCAGGTGTGTTAATTCCTTGTAGGTGATTGGTTGTGGTACACTCTCCCATTCTGGCAACCTGTACCTGCCAATATGCAGCCATCCAGTGGTTGCAACTCCCTGTACAGTCACCTTTTATTCACAGAATCACCCTGTTCTCCTGCATTACAAGCCCTTTGCAGCTGCAAGGGAAGGGTCTGGATTAGTCCCACAGAACTTTGAGAATGCAGAATACTCTTAGCTGCCATCTAGGCAACTTCTGTCTGCTCAACACACAAAGTTCCCTATATCTGTTGACACTATGATGCAATCAATTGGCAAAGCTCCTTCTGTCATCAGCTTCAAGGCATTCATTCTTATTTCCTATGGAAAGCCAAGGAAAATCTCTCAAGTTTCAAAACTGTTTCAGCTAAACAATCCAGCAAAAAAAACCCTAGTAACTGAAATTGGTAAACATTTTTTTGTTGTTGTCTACAAACTACCTAGCAAACATAATACCTAGGGTAATTCCATGCCATGTGGGGAACAGTCCACCTCTCCTCCTGTACATTCGAGCCAGGTTCTGGCAGGTGTTTGTGTAACTGTATTTTCACAAAAAATAAAACATTGTGTCTAAAGCTATTTATTTTATTAAAACCCTACTGAGAGCAAAACCTTCATTTGAGTCTTAAAAATAAAAAATTTCTCAGATGCCTGGGGAAAAGAAGTCTGGTCCTGCCTCCCTCCAAAACCAATCAATCAGGGAGTGTTTTCCTTAGCAGCCTGCCCCAGGGTCCTTTTCACTCCTGGAATCGGAAAGCAGACTATTACCAACAGCTTCTGCTGCAGCGAAGCCTGGTGCCGTGGACCACCTAATGGTGCAGAGTACTTAATTTCTCAGTTGCAGTATAGTAAACATAAATATCCACTCTAAAATGTAGTATGTGCTCTTATATTATACCAAATTATAAACCATGTTTAAGTATGTCACATTTTGGACCTAATTGGGTTGAATGGGAAAGAATGGTTCAAAGGCTGGTAAAATTTAAATACTTATCATAGCATTAGCATGTAAGATTGCAAAGCATTCTGGTTGGGCTTTTTGACAGGGAAGTGTCCTTGATGTGAACATGGGGCTCAGTGGTGTGGAGTTCCTTTTTGGGAAGGTAGGCCTAGGGCTAAGAGGGTCTCACAAAGGACACTCAAAACAAGTGTACATATAATACACATCTTTCACCTTCATCACAGCCAGATTCAACACATCTTAAATGAACTAGAACAGCTATAATATCCTGGTCAAGAGCATCTCCTGCTTTCTATTTGCTGAAACTATGTAAGGCAAGGCTCCTGCCAGCAGTGGAAGCCTCCACTGGCACATCAACACAATTCACACTAGCTTCTTTAGAATTCTAGTCCTCAAGCCTGCAGGGTGGTGGGACTGCTGACCTCTGACTTCAATACCAGTAAATCCAGTTTTATTCAGCCCTGCAATATCAAGTTGTCTAACACCTGAACTGACTTCTTCTCAGTGATTGGAGGCTTAATTTATGAGCACAATGTCTCAGCTTAAAAGCCACCATAAAGGGAGATGGCATAAAAAAAGATTAGTGTGCTTTACTTATTCATGACTCTTAAATGAAGCTGTTCCCACTCAGAAATCAATACAAGAATAATATTCTAGTATGAGGGGGCTGGAGCAGACCCCCCCCCCCCCGAGAAGAATCCATGTGGTTCTGCTGTGTGGAAGAGAGGCTGAAATGTCTGAATGTGTAGCAAGTGCATACACTCTGCATGGAGCCCAGTTCAGTCGTTCTCTTTTCTGACAGTAGCAGGTATAGGCCCAAGGTTGCTATGCACATCTTTCAGCCCACTGCCATGCATTAGTACGACACAGGGCCAGGTAGCTGTTGGGATGAAGTAGCCTGGTAGAGCAGCTGTAGCCTTTGGAGGAAAATTACTTCTCCTTAGCACACACATCTAGCTGCTTGGGTGGGGCTTTGGGCCCATGGGGCATTATATAGGCTTCATTTACCCAAAGTCCTACACTATTCATCTAAAATAAATAGAGACTGGTCCTCTGGCCAGCCTACTTTGCCAGAAGCCACAAGAGACTTGATTTTATTATCCTTAGGGATACATATGCAGTGAGCTGTGATCCATTTAAAACCAAAGTATAACTCCCCCTTAAGGATGCAGCATAAATGAGGGAAGAAGGGAGAACAGCACTGAGGTAGAAATTTTGTTTTAAATTATGTATATATTGCTTAAATGCTCTGATGATGGGTACACAGGAAATCCAAAGATGGGGGAACGAAGTAATTTTCTCAATGCAGAAGTTCTGTAGCATTTCATCATTCCTCTTTTCTTCCCAGTCACTAGAAAACACTGGTGATCAATCCCACAAAATGCCAACGGATCGCTGCGTTCGGCTTACATTGGTCAGCATGGTAAATGATCTGAAAGAAGCCTGGATCAGCGATCACCCATATCTAGCAGTCTGCTACCTTTGGCAATATGCACCCACCTGGGCATGGTGGCTTATGAACAAGATGGGCAAAATAAGAATACAAAACTTCAAGTGTGGAGTGGTAAGCCATTCCTAAGCGGGTGTTTTTGTATATCCTTTCCTCGCTCTGTAGAGAGACTTTAGCCATCAATGTAGGCTGCATTCTGGGTCTGCTGTTCATCTTCCTCCCTGCTTGGTACCACATTTGTACACTACATGAGAATATACAGCCCCATGGGTTATTGCTGTTCAAGCAGCAGAACAGTGAAGTTAGTATGCTTATGACAAAACATTTCACCTCAAATGTATCTAGTCTGCACTGCAGAAATGTAGGTTCAGAGCTGGATACTGAGCAGCTGCTATAGACCTGGCCTGCACTATTCTCTGTCACTACTATAATATTTAAAGTGACTTGAGCAATATATTTGAAATTCAGACAGGCTGACAGTCTCTCACTTCCTTGCAAGTAGGGCTTGTGTCACATACTTTAAGCTGTGTCTGAGACAAAAGCCTCATTTTAGGCAGAAAAACCTGTATTAAGCACTCTAAAGCCAAGCAGCAAAAGTTTCATGTGCACACTTAAAGCTGTCCTCCTGCACAACGGTATTGTCAGTATCTGATCACATACTAATACAAGTAGAATGAGATTTTTTTTAACTCTGTCTTGTGTGAAGGATTTCCAAATCTAAATGAAATAGAAAATGGAGGAAAACATTGGTTAAAAGGTGTTGTGTTCTCATTATTACAGGATGCTGATGTCTCCTACTCTCAAAAGAAGAAAGCTTGAGGAGAAACCTGCACAAAACCCCACTAAACCAAACTAGTAACTGTACCTGGGGGAGTGTTCTGTCCTCTGTTCATCTTTGCAAGTTAAGGCCTTTTTTAATTATTCCTTACTTTTTTTGCTATCATGTAATCTGACAACTGCAACCTAATGTCATTGTAAGAACATTTATTGAATAAAAGCATGTCTCTAAACATATCTGCTTTACTTTTGCAGGGCCTTCTATAAAGTCATTCTTTAGGTTTATAAAAACTATGGTAGGAGGACAGGAACCCTATTGTGATCTTTCCGCTGCCATGAATTTACCCAATAAGCTACTTGATCTTGTTTCCACCATTCTCACACCTTACAGACCCCACCCACCAGCCCAGATTCTTCCCTTCCCGGAGCCTAAAGTCCCTAGCCACTGGTTGCACCCTGGGCTGACATTCAGGACCAATGTCAACCAATGCATGAAGGGGAAGAGTGTTTATTGCTTGTAGGGGCTGCTCTGGAAGGGCAGCTCTGGGGCTGGATAACTTGTGCACACATCTGATTAGTCTGGATAGGAGGGGATGCAGCAGGCTCGTGGCTTTCCCCATAGCCCTGCGTTGTTTAGGGGAAGGCACTTCCCCTCTCTACATCAGGGAGGGGTAATTGTCAGCTGAGTCCTCTCTCCTTTTAGTAGTCTACTCAGGTAGTTAGGGTGAATAGTTCTAAATGCCTCAGCTGTCTTGGACACCAAGTCAGAAACTCCTGCTAGGAGATCTCCTTCCTGTTAGTACGCAGGAAAGTGGAGGAGTCTGACTGCCCTGCTGAAGGGCTTGAGCAGTCAAAGAGATTCAAGTGAAATAGCTTTACACACCTAGATTGTCCAGCAAAGTAGCAGTTCTCAATCAGGAGTCTAGAGGCCACAGGGCCTTAGGGCTGAAGTCCAGTGCCCTATTGCCCTCTATGGGGCTAAAGCTGGGGGCGGAGTTGGGAGGGAGCTGCAGGGGGAGAGGCACAGGGACTGCAAGGGGGAGCCCTCCTGGCACACAGCCCCTAGTTACCCTTCTCCCTGCATTCTGAACTACCCCTCTGCCTGCATACAGCCCCTATAATGGTTTGTTTACACTAGGGCAGGGGAAAGCCTGGAGTAGCTAGTGTGCCTTTCTATAGAACACTTCAAGGCTTCCTTTGTGAAAGGGCAGCAGGTAATATTACATTAAAAAAAATGATATAAAATTATACATTATAACAAGTTCTAAAATATCAAAATACATCAATATATAAAATCAGAATAAAAAATTTCATATAAATATTCATATGTTACACTTTGGTTAATAACAATACAGTTCACTATACTACAATGAGCTGTAACCTGCCTACAAATGCAAGTCACCCCGTCAAGCTATTAAAAAAAAAAAAAGCACCACCACAGTTAGTGGCCAAGAGCTAAGTGGTCTGTTCTCTGAAGTGGAGATCAAGACATGTGGCAGCCACACAGGGAATGGGGTTTAAGTAGTTCCAGCACTGCAAAAACAGATTCTAAAGTTCTTGCCTCCAGCTAGCACCTTGTCTGTGCAAATTAGGTTTCCTTGGTTTGGCAACTGCCATCCAATGCCACTCAATGAGATCTTCATATTTCTAGTTGTACAAATGCAGCATTAGTGTTTGGTTTCCTACTTACAGATAGGAAATACAAAAAACACACCTTACAAATCAACAGCCTACAACAAAGGCACATGGAGAGATGCAGATGAATAAACTGGGTAGCCAAGCGGTGGGTCTGCTGCTTGCACAGTAAGGTTTCTCAGAAGGATTGGGTGAGCTTGTATACTGTAGCGTTCTTCATCATCATTGGTAGCATACAGCAGCTCCCATGAAAGATTTGCCCATTGACCTCGGACAGCTTCGTCGTTGAGCTTCCCAACCTGCACTAACAATTCCTGAAGGGTAAGCACTCTCCCAGTGTAAACTCCCTTTGAAAGAAAAAACATTTAATTTTCAGTACACTAATAGAATTCAGACAAATAAAAATGTTTCAGTTACAGAGCATAAAGGGAATAGTTAGCATCATTCTGGGTACTGTCTTTTTAAAACTGCCTCTTCCATAATTTCAACAACAGGTTGAGACTGCAATTTAGTAAGCGAGACTTTCAACACTGCAGTGCCTTGAACCAAATAATGTCACATGCCCTGGTCCCCTCACAATATTTAGTGTAAGATGAAAGGCGTATAGGCCTCTAGATTATGCTGTTGCATATAATTAACTAGAACTGTTGAATCTTTAATGGCCGAATGCTTGAATATCCCCATGTCATAGTTAACAAATGCTGCTGCGTTTGCAGAACAGCTGTCTAGCAATTTGCAGCAGTACTAACGCCAAATTTTGTCAAGCATTCATTTGTTCTTTGGATGTAAAGTTCTCTGTAAAGTCTTGGAAGTAAGACACACATTAAAATAATGAGCAGTGGAAAAAACACATTAATGTTGCTTGCTAGCATTCCCCCCCTTACCATGTTAGGATCATGTCCCAAAGAAAAAAGGTATGGCTTTTCCTGCAAAACTGCTTGTTGCCACTCAATATCTGATACTAAACCAATGTACCAGTCACTTTCATATTCTTCCAGATAGTTAATCAGCTCTTCGAAGTTCTCTACTGGACCCAGGCTTGCTTTGTCAACCATGAGCTTAAACGTATATCTGAAAGATGTATAACAGAATGCCTAGAGTAAGTACACACTTCAGAGAGAGGGACAAAGCAGTTATCAAAAGCAATGTAGCTATGATAACCCACTTACAGGTTGTTATAGTTGTTTCAATTAGCTCAAACATTGGCACTATTGATTGATCATGGAAAATGCAAAATACTTAATTTCAGAACTAATTTGCTATACTATTTGGCAATGAATATGGTGACTTACGGTCACTTAGCTAGCATATCTCTCTTCACTACATATAGTTTAAAGCCAACTCTGAAAGCATAAATGCTCTCTTCCGACAGAGTTATGCTATGTTTTATAATGTGCATGGCTTTTTACCTGAATGCTTTCAGTGCTAGTTGGAACAGCTCTGGTTTTCCAGTTAGCCAATCCAAACCAACACACCAGGGGATGCCACCAGTGTATGCTCTAAATACATGACTAGGAGCAGGAACTGTATTGTCTAGTCCAAACAAACCAAAACAACAAGACAATACACCATGGACGTACAACTCTTTCAAAGCTTTGTCTTTAGTTATGTCATCAAGTAAATTGGAAGGTTTTTCTTTCAAATGAAAAAAATCCAGTTGACTCAAAACAAAATGGTACCAGTCTTCTGGAAACCTCTGCCTCATCTCATTGAGTTTGGAAGTAGGTATGGGTGCAGTTCTCCACTCTTCGGGTATGCTTAGCAACTCAGAGTAGGAGCAGCTAAACGCAACTAAAGGCAAGTTTACAACTTCCTGCTTCTTTCCTTTGTCTACAGCAGGGAGGCCAAGCACAACAGCTTTGTAGAGTTTATCTTCAGGGGCTGTCTCCTGCAGAGCGCCAACTGCGCTCTCCATTTCTACTGACCCTGGAACAGACAAAAGTGTTCGAGCCATTGGAAGCTGCACCAAGGTCTCTTTTCTTTCTCTTGTTCTGCTGGGCTCAAGATCAAAAAGATCACTATCATCGGTCCAATCCGCAATTGTATCTACACTAAAGCTATCTTCATCCTTTATGGGCCTGGGCTTTTCTACTGCACTGTCAAATGCATTGGGCTGGGTTAATGGAAATGACCCTTCTTCGTTCTTGGTTGTTTTGTCCAGCTTCTCACACATTTTTGATTTTTTATAGCAGTACCGGACAAGTATCCATACAAGCACTTTAAGGAAATCATCTTTCAGTTGCTTTAAGTTCTCATGTGAATCAATGATCCCAGACAAGACATTCCTGGCATCAGAATACAGTCTCACAGGTAGAGTGGTACAAGGGGTTAAAATGTTTCCAAAATGATGATTGAGAGAGAAAGTCTCTGCATGCTCCTGGTGTTCAAAGGCCATTTCAAAAACTTCATCCACTCTGTGTGCTTCAGCAGTGTGGCAGGAAGTTTCCTGCAATTCTAGCCCCTATAGCACAAATGGGAACAAGTCATCTTTGCTCTTTGGCTGTACAAGCAATGCTAACGAATACTATTTTCTTATTATTAAAAATTATTCCCAGCAATTGAAGAGAGACTTCCATTTCTAATATTTCTGGCACCACTGAAGCAAAGATTTTTTTATAGCACCCATCATAGTATCTAAGATTGACTACAGATGTTAAATACAGACATGATAAATCTGAACTTTCTTTAGAACCTTGCATTTTATTTGCCATGTTACCTTTGCCCCTTACAGATCAACTGTATATGGTTGTTTTTTTAAAAAAAGTCTGTAGCCACAGGATGAGTGATATTGTACTTCCATACTTGCTAATCTAGTAGGTTCTCCCCCCACCCCCAACTTCTTCTATGTCATAACTTGCTTATGTGCTTCAGATTGTTTCAAATGTATTATTACAGACTTAATGGTGCAACACAAAAGACCCTATCAGTTGCAAAACTAAATTAGTTACGCACCCAAAATATGTTAACCTTATGTAACGTAAGTTGTGTTACTTGTGCTATTACAGGAAGTTATACAGAAACAAATGTGTGTTTCCAAAACATGACTAGGTAAGTTTTCAGTAAATATTCACCTTAATATTAACACAGCAGTATGTGAAGCCTCTTTCTAGTACTAATATCCACATCAGTCTGTCCTGAAAACGGCACAAGAAGTGTGATCCAGGTAAAGAGAGACCTAAAAAAGATGCAGAAAAAGTTAACTTTTACTGTTGGATTCTGTTAAGGTTTCTTCTGTACATTGAGGAAACCATTGCAAAGACACTCTTGTATGAAAGTTTGTGGCCTGTGATGTGCTAGGCTGTTGCAAGGGCATTTACACAGCAACACTGATCCTGCCAGAACCAGTTTGGGTTGGCCTAGCACAGCACAGGTGTTGCTTCAGTGGCTTCCTGATGTACATATCCCAGAGTGCCCGCAACTGTTACTAGCTGGAGCTTTGGGGCAACTTGCCAATATGAGGCATTGCCTGGTGGAATGGGGTTAGAACTAGGGCAGTTGCAATGCTTGTGGTTTCCTCTTGCAATATGAAGAAACTATTGTAGACTACACTGGTTGAGCTGGAGACCTATTCCTGGATATTACAATCAGCTGGAACAACCAGAACTTGTAAAATATCTTGAAATACTTGGTGAATTTGTGTACACAGAGAGCTTTCCAAGCACTGCTTTTTGCCATACTTTCTTCGGTATAGATTGAGCCTTTGTGCATTAGCATCTACAACTTTAGTTAGATTATGGACTGCTGCTTATATTACACTACTTTGTGTCAGGTCAAGAGTAGAAACCAAAGCAAGTAAGGTGCAAATCTGGATCCAAATAGCGTCCAGAACAATGACTATAGTACATTCTGAAACACTTAGGTAGTGTAAATAGAAATGATGAGGCAAGCTGGGAAAAGTTAGTGGAAACCAAGTTAATTTTCTTGCCTACACGATTACGTATATACATAAGCTGTAGAATACTACTACAATGCATGTCTATAGAATCTTTCAGCAGAGCATCTCAAAGTGCTTTCCAAACATTAATTCAGCTTCATGACAACCTTGAGATGTTAACCTTTTTACAACAGGAAAATGAAGTAAGTGGCTTGGTCCAACATCACACAGTTGTGTCTGGGACACAGCAAGGAACAGAACTGTGGGGCATGAAGACAGAGGGAGCCACAGATAAAATAAGTGAGAAATGGCAAAGGAGTGCAAGGTACTTAAAATACTCCAAAAGGAAGGTGGGAATGGGATGAGAGAGAAATACAGGAAAGGGGGCAGACTTCTTAAAATGTAGGATCATGTTTCTTCTGTTACTCCCCATATCAGCATGGACTGATGATCCTGAAGATTAGAAGAGGAAGGCATGCCTTGCAACTTTTTTCATTAATTCACAATATTTTTTTGCAGCAGCAATGAGCTCTTGAAGGAGTCATATCCAGCATTCCTCAGCCAGTAGAAAGGTCCTATGTTTTCTTGCTTTTGTGAAAAATCAATGTGTATACAAAAGGGAATTCTGAGACTCCCCCAGCAGCACAAGGTCGGCCTGGGGGAAGGAGGAGGAATGCTTCTATGGCATTTTTATTTAAGGATCTCAAAATGCTTTATAAATATCAATTAAACCTCAATCCACCTGTGAGGTATTATCATGCCTTCTTTACAGACACTTAAGCAGATGTTAAGGCCTAAATTTTGCAAGTGTATCCATTTTTGGATGTCCCACATGAAAATCTAATGGACTAATTTTCAGAGGTACTAAGCACCCACAGATCCAATGGAATTTGCTGTTCCTCAGCACCACTAGGTAGAAAAATCAGGCCCTAGATATCAAAAAAACCCGAGGCAACCAAAATTAGTAGGCATTTGAAAATTAAGGCATAAATGACTTGCACACGTCAAGTTAATGGCAATGCTAGCACTTAGAGTCCTGAAATCAAGCTCACTGCTTTAGTCAGTAGATTGCCCTCCCTCCCACAGAAACATCACATTTCTTTCCTCTACTCTCTTTCTGTTTAGATGTAAGAGGGTGATGGTAAACTTGCCGTCTAACTGATTTTCTTAATTCAGACTTTAGATTACAGTCAGCTGTCACTTCTCCAGCACATCTGTGATATTCCAAAACAGGACAGTGCATGTTTGCTGCCAGCACATTGCATCCTCACTCACGTTCAAATCATCTTTGACTTGTACAGTGAATTTTAGTTTCAGAATGTTGTAAAATACAATCAGTAAAACCAGCCATTAGGTTATAGTTAAAATTAAAAATAACCTTATATTCCACTGTGCTAATGAAGTGCACTTTCTTGCTACCATTTTTGCAAAGTTTTTTTTAAATTTGGGCTGTCAAAGCTACTACAAATCCTCTCTGTAGATTATTATTTTTTTTTTAAAATTAAAATAGTGGCACATAGAGCATTATCGTTTCATCTTTAAATGATCTAAGATCCTAACAGGATCCTTGCTTGGAGATGTCCATTCAAAGATTATTCCTTTAAAAAGCAAGTAATTTTTTCTATTTTTTAAAAAAATATTGAATCTGAGGCATGAGTGCCACAACACCTGACTTTCATAGTAGCAATAAGAAAGATGTTCTCTTATTTACTGGCAGAGTGAACTGCGAGTGGGGTTTCTTCTTTTGTGGGGACGCTTCCTACAATTACTTCAAGTCTCTTCAGCCCTTGTACCAAATCCATTGCATAGGTCTGCTGACAAAAGTTTCTGCATTTATCTCTTCCTCCGAAAAAGAGTGACTGAAGTTAGATTCAATTACCTTTGAATACTAAGATGCCTCCCTTACTAGCCATCAGTGTAAGACAGCAAAAGTAAATACTCATAACTTATCAGTGGGGCAACCTGCTCTTGATTATTCTGGTTGTGTGTGCCAAGTGTTTCTCAAAAGAATTTCTTGCAATTTCAGCAATTATGTTTTCTTTGGCGAAGAAAAAAAAAATCTTGGTTTTTGTTTTCTTTTAGTATCATTAAAAAAATAAATACGTCACAATCTTCTGTAAAATTGTAAGGCCAGAAGGGACCATTATGATCCTCTAGTCTCATCTCCTACATAACACAGGCCACAGAATTTGACAAAGTGGTTCATGTATTAAGCCCATAGATTTTAGTTAAGCCTACGTAGATCTTTTAGAAAGACATCTTCTCTTGTTCAGTATAAGGAATACCAAGTGCAACACAGTTTTGCCACCGCTGTGTCATTGTATTAAATCACAGCAGTCTCTATTAAGAGAATGCAGCAAGGTCTGAAACCACCCATTTTTTACTTAGCTGAATAAACCCTGGAACACTGCATTGTTTAAGTTTTAATCTAGGTAGTGAGCACATCTATTTAACATAGAGGTTGCAAATCACAATGTTCTCCAGTAGAGGCTACACAGATTAAAGCATTTAACTATATTATCTGCAAATTATTTTATACAGCTACAGTTTACCTACCTAGACTACCTGATGCTAGTGCAGACTGCAGTGCAGTGGCCAGACTTGGAACCACCTGCTGATAGTACATGGTATCTGAACAAACACATGCTGTTGCACCCACAGGTCCAGGCCAGCTTCGGATAGGTCTAGGAAACCCAATCAAAAATATTGGTAGAGTGAAGAGCGGCAGCATGGGGGAAGAAAGTAGTGCAGAGACAGCTATGAAGGCCAGTACAATTGGGAAGAAAACAATGTTGAGTGTTATTAAGGTTGCAGTAGATTTCCGACGTTGCTTTTTCTCTGTCCATGATGTCAAGAGAACAGCTACAGCAAACTGCAGTTTTGAGATCAACTGAAGTAATCGATCCCGAATGACACCAGCCTGTTGAGATACATACAATAATCAAATATTTTTCTTAGGTATCTGGTCACATTCAGCATTGTTAGAGCTTTCAGGTTTACATAATGTTAAGTGCACTAAATAAAACTAATTATTAAACCAAGAGAAAATCCATGCCTACAGAGTTTCAGTCTCCATATCCATAAGCCCTGAGCCCTAATTTTGGAAGAAGTGGGGAAGAAAAGAATGGGATGCAATAGCTAGCTGCTTAATCAAAATTAAAATTAGGTTTACCAGTAAGAGTCTGATTCCTGTATCAAGGCTTCTGTTCCACCACACATCAGTATTAAATAGCAACATCTGCACTATCGATACAATCACCATCTCCAACAGGGCATTCTCTGTATTTTGCCAAACCTAAAACAGAGACTGATTATTTGTTGTACCAAGCATCTGCCCTTTCTCCCTCTTCTTGACCTGGAGTATTTCTTCCAAGTCACTTCTTATTTCTTTTGGAAAAAGTTTCTTCTACAAGGTAACAAATTAGAAAAATTTAAAATTACCATTCTAAAGGTTCTGGTGAATCCAATGCAAACAGATACAGAATGAAGACCTTGTAGGGAACTGTCTAATGAAAGAAATGCTATCATAGCAAATGGAGACACTGCAATTAAAAAAAAAGAAAAAAGAAAAAAAAAAAGAAAACATGAGAGAAACATCAATGTTTTTTCTTTGCAGTGTCTACCAAAGTCCATAAATTGGCTCCAGATCCTGCAATGAGCTCATTGCAGAATGGAAATCTTAGTTTGTGAATGGGAATTGCCACCACTAAGCCAGTAATTTTTTTGTGAACTTCCCTCTCCCCCTCAAAAAAAAAAAAAAAAAAAAAAAAAAAGTAGTTAAAATTAGGTGGCATTTTCACACAAAGGGCCCATTCCTGCAAGCGCTTATGCCCATGCTTAACTTGTGATTAGTCTCTCTGAAGTTAATGGGAATACTCAAATGAGTGAAACATGTGAATAAGCACTCCAAGATTATGTCCCAAAACTAGTAGATCTACACAAACTCAATTTGGGCCAAATTTTGGTTCCATTGAAGAGAGTGGAAAATATGCTATTGACTTCAATGGAAGTAGGATTAGGCCTTTTATTAGGAAGTTGCAAGGAACAAATATTTTGATGGACTTCCAGAGTCAATTCAGTTTTCTTTTAGAACTATTTTATTAAAGTTACAGCAAAGATTTTCAAAAGTGGCCAGTTCCAATTTTTGGATTCCAAACCTACACTCCTTAAAGGGGGGTGGTTTTCAGAAAGCACTGAGCACCCATACTCTGAAAGTCAGTCCCTCAAATTGAGCACCCTAAAATTCATGCACCCTAGATCACTAGTCACTTCTGAAAATCTGAACCCATTAATTGTGCATGCAAGGCTAAAAGTAAAACTTGAATGAAAACTAAGCCATTTAAATCTTCTTAGCACATACATTTTAACTCACATACAGAAATGTTATTGCCATGTTTTAATCTTCCTTTAATCTTTAATCATCTTACATATAGTACATAGAAGGTATTCCTACCTAGTGTTAGTAAAATCCTTCTGACAACACCAACTTTCATAAGCCTTCTTTGCATCTCCATGAAAACAGTCACAGTCCTGACATCCTTTGGATAAAAAGGGTTTCGGAAGATTCCAAACAAGTACACTCCCTGAATCTCTCTAAGAATCCATATAACTATAAGTAATATGATCAGAATGTAACTCACTATAGCCTGGGGACTGGCTTTGGAAAATGCTGAAAAACCAGCAAAGTGATGCAGCAAGCTGGCTTCTATAAGAGCCAATGTCAAGACAGTCAAATAGAAAAAGAATTCCCTCCATCCAAAGTGTATCCTAGGATCACTGGACTTAGAGCACTTAGACTTGTTGGAAGCTAAATGGCTGATCATGGTGTGCTTGAAGGCTAGACCAATCTCACTTAGGTTAAGACTGAGTATGAACCCAAATCCAGTCATGAAGAGGACCACACCAACAGCGCTGGGAATGAAATATGATGCTATAGCTGTTCCAGCAGAAATGAGAAACATTACTAACAACCTGCGAAGGAGAGAAAAAACAAAAAGATTTGATTGAAAAGAAAAAAGGTTACAAAACTACAATGTTATATTTGATCATTATGTCAATAAAATTTACCTTGTATTACTTGACATGGGTGAACCTCCTAGGCCAAACTCCAACACTTGTTCCATTCCCCATAGAAAAAGTGCATCAAGTGGGGGCAGAATCCCCAATGCCCATAAAAATGGCAAAAATAGAAATATGATGTGCAAAATCTGGTTTGTCTGTTCTAAAACTGGCATGTTAACAGTAAACCTGGATGAAAAAGGAAATGTATTTGACTCCTATGAAAGGAAGATACCGTATGTATAGATTTACTTCAAGTTTAACACACACGATAAATCCAGAAGTATAAAAGTTATGTATCCCATATTCAAATGTCAGAATAGTCCGACTTTTTTAAAAAAAACAACACACACAAAAATAAATATACTTAAATTAATGCCTGAACATTATCAGACTGACAACAACTAGAAGCCCAAATTTCGAATTGGTATCTAAATTTTTCTGAAGTTCACAGTGTTTTGATCTATAATTCCAAATCAGGCCTATCTCAAATTTAAAAGTACTATATTTGGTACAAATTATTTTAAGACATTTAAAAGCCGTAAAAATATATTTCTTGAAAACTAATCCTTAAAAGGACAGTGAGGCAAACAGCTACTTCCAATAGTACTGAATTTAAGACTGAGGGTGACCATTTTAACTATGCTAACCTTATAACTTCTTAGTCTCCCGCCTAACTTTTCTTGAAAGCTATCAAGTTCTTAATTTTCTATAAAAGCAAAAGAAAAGCATTAAGTTCTATTGTTTAATTTTCTAGGCTTCTTCTGGATTTTTCAAATTGACTGACATCTCTAATATAAATCTTTCAGGAGAGTTATTTCATAGCATCTACCAACAAACTGCATACATAAGCCAACATTAAAGTTATATAAACATTATAGACGTTTACCTGTGTGCAAGATCCACTGCAATAAAGACAAAAATATAGAAAGGTCTCATCAGAGCAGTAATTTCATAAGTATCCAGTGCTTGAAAAGTAGCTGTCTCTGTAGCTGTGTTTATGATTAAAGAATATTCTCCTATACAAATAGTTACCCATCCAAACACAAAGATCACAACAGTTCCTCCAATGTTACTATACAGCAAGGTTATTCTGTTTGGCAGCAAATACCAAGTTCCCAACCCACACATTACCCCAGCAAGAAACGAATGAAATACAGTGTTGACGATATATTTCTTGCCTGAAATAATAAATTTAACTGTCTCTGAACCCACACAGCTGGAAAATTCATACTCATCTTCATCCCTTAGGGTATTCTGAATTTGCATTCTTTCTACTGTCACTGTTTTCTGTCTTGCGTTCAGATTTGTCATCTGGAGAATAAGTGCTGTAACAAGCATTAGTCCTCCTGAAAGTGCTGCAGTGTAATAGTCTTTCATAATGTCTAACTGGTACAAAAGTGTTCCTATTCCTCCCAAAACCCATGGTGTCAGGAAAAGAATGATCTGATTCACATATATGTAAGGAGGCGCACAATAGCCTAATTTAAACCGGGGACCTCCCAAAACGGTCTGTGGAAAGCGCTTCAAGAAGAACTCCTGTTTGTAATCATTCAGGAGAGGAACATCTGGACCCATTCTTATTACTCAGGAATCTTGGATGAGTCCCATCTTTCCTGTAGCACAACAGCAGCAGATAAAGAAAAATAAGATAGTGTTACTAAATGCCATATTCAAAACTTCACAAGTAGGCAATAAAGATAATTGTTTTGTCCTGTTTTCATTTCTAAAATCATAGTGAATTTGCACGTTAATAATTTCAGTAGACATCTTCTATCCTACTTGCAGGATATGCTGAACTTTAAGGACTATAAGTAAACTATTAAAATGGGAAAAAACTTTACAACATATTTTTAAAGACAGAATATACTGACCATTGCAGAACTTATGTGAAGAATTATGGGACTAATTTAACATGGCCTCTACTCTTTGGAGTTAATAAAATGAATTGTTTACCCTCACAACAGAGCACGTGTCGAGAATTGAAATTTACATCTGGCCCCATTCCAGCTTATGATTTAAGCCTCTATCCTCCAAGGACTTCCAAATGGGAAGCCACCCATGTCCAGGAGGAACCTCTTCAATCTCAATAAGGACCCATGTGGGTGCAGGGGTTCCACATTGAGTTCCTTGTAAAATTAGGGCTGTCTAGATCAAACATATAACATCTTAACTGTAAAAATAAATAAATAAATAGTGGCATCAAAGCCCTTTTCAGTTACCCTGATGCTTAGGAGACCTACTCATTGATCAGGACCCAGTTGTGCTTGGCACTTCATAAACACAGAACAAAAAGATGGCCCTTGCCCAAAGAGCTTACGATCAAAGTATAAGACAAGAGATAGATGGGGAAGTACAAGTAAACAATGCGACAATATTGGTCAGCATGATGGGCAGTAGCCTCAGCACACCACTAGCCTAATTGTTGTCAGTGTTTTTGTAGGCATGGCAAACAAGAGTTTTAAGGAGTACAATGAGGTCGCTTTGTGGATGTTTATGGGGAGCTCCATGCAACAGCAAGGGACAGCATGGGAGAAAGCACAAGGTGCTTGTTTGAAAATTTAATAAGTAGACAATGAATGCCGTTGGCTGACATACCCTCTTTCCCATCTGCAATGCGAAAGAAAAAAAACTGAAGACCTAATTGTAACAGGCACAACATGTATTCAGCATATGCTAAACTTGTGGCACTCTCTAAGGTGCCACAAGTACTTCTTTTCTATTTACAGGTTTGTTGCTTCCATTTGGATTTTTTCTGGGCCAACTGTGAATTTAGGTAGACATCCAAAAAGAATTATTACTCAAAGGGTAAGGAAACTTTCAAAAGGAGAGTATCTTTGTACTCTACAAACGTAATGAGAGAGCAAAACACATATTTATCTTACTAAAAGAAAAGGAGTACTTGTGGCACCTTCGAGACTAACAAATTTATTTGAGCATAAGCTTTCGTGAGTTACAGCTCACTTCATCAGATGCATGCCGTGGAAAATACAGTGGGGAGATTTATATACACAGAGAACATGAAACAATGGGTGTTACCATACACCTGTAATGAGAGTGATCAGGTAAGGTGAGCTATTACCAGCAGGAGAGCAGGGGTAGTGTGGCTAATGTGATTAAGCCCTATGATGGTGTCCCCTGAATAGATATGTGGACACAGTTGGCAACGGGTTTTGTTCACATCAGCCACACTATCAGAGGCTCATTCACCTGCACATCTACCAATGTGATATATGCCATCATGTGCCAGCAATGCCCCTCTGCCATGTACATTGGGCAAACTGGACAGTCTCTACGTAAAAGCATAAATGGACACAAATCAGACTTCAAGAATTATAATGTTCAAAAACCAGGCGGAGAACACTTTAATCTCTTTGGTCACTCGATTACAGACCTAAATGTGGCAATTCTTCAACAAAAAAAACTTCAAAAACAGACTCCAACGAGAGACTGCTGAATAGGAATTAATTTGCAAACTGGATACAATTAACTTAAGCTTGAATAAAGACTGGGAGTGGATGGGTCATTACACAAAGTAAAACTATTTCCCCACGTTTATTCCCCCGACCCTCCCACTGTTCCTCAGACGTTCTTATCAACTGCTGCAAATGGCCCACCTTGATTATCACTACAAAAGGTGTCGCCCCCCCTCCACTGGTAATAGTTCACCTTACCTGATCACTCTCCTTACAGTGTGTATGGTAACACCCACTGTTTCATGTTCTCTGTGTATATAAATCTCCCCACTGTATTTTCCACTGAATGCATCCGATGAAGTAAGCTGTAGCTCAAGAAAGCTTATGCTGAAATAAATTTGTTAGTCTCGAAGGTGCCACAAGTCCTCCTTTTCTTAATGTGGATACAGACTAACACGGCTGCTACTCTGATCTTACTGATCCCAGAAGCAAGGATCTTGAGGCAACAGACAGGAGTACTCAGTCTGAGGGCCTGGTTAGAAAACAGGACTCAGAAAAAACTACTGTGTAGCGACTCACTATTTTTGTTTTAAAAACATACCTGTGAGCGTAGCTAGAAGATTTAATGCAGAAAGTGTTTTATACTAGCTACCTTCTATCTGACAAGTAAACTGCACCCCATTTTTAACAGCACTACAGGTGTAGTAAAAACAAATGTGCTAATGCCACTGACATGTATCCTCTCACTACTGTATTTAATACTTGTAAGGGCTTTAGTGCACAATGTATAGTTTACATTCACCAAGGAAACAGTCACATGGTCTGCAAGCATACTCTGGGCATCACAACATTCCGTCAGAAATAATGGAAATGAGAGGCACCCAGATACTCTAAATTAGTGTTACTGGCCAATAATTTGCATTTTCTCTAAAAGATATTAGGCTAAATCAACACACAATACTCAGTAATAAAATGTAGAGCCATGAGGTACTGTTGATCTGCTGCCCTTATAACACAGAGCACTCTCTCCATTGTACTGTACGTTTCTTTCTTCTATTGTAACTTTGCATGTTATTGTGTTACTTGCATTCTCATGCAACTGAGGTGAAAACAGCAATCATATCTGAAAGCAACTAAAATGTAATGTGGAAATACTGCCAATCATACAGATATTGGATAGGGCATTCATTACAATCAGTTCTACAGTTTGTAAATGCAATACGGACACACCATAGTAAAAATGTTCTAAAAGTACACTAAAAAAAAGTACATTCTAAGCTTGCTCACAAGTCACTGAAACTTTATAAATAGAATGTTTTAAAGTGCTGTGTGTGCAATGGTGCCAGGTTAAAGAGAGTTTGATAGGTAAAAAATTGTGGGGGCATGTAAAGGAGAGAAATTCAGTTTTAAAAGGAAACATAAACCAAGGTAAAGTTTTACTTTTTTTATTTTTTAAATAAAATTTCCCTGGCAGCTGTGATTTTACTGTTTCCCTACAGTGTTATTTGTTTCAAGTTTAGTCTGAGTTGTTTCTAAGTATATATTTGCTAAATCATAAACAAAGTATTAACCAATAAAACATATTTAACAATGTTTTATTTGTTAAATAAACATATTTAAACTACAAGTTTTGCATAAATAATAGACATACTTGCGTAAAATTTAAAATCTGTGTGTATAAATGAGACAGTTCTCCTACCTGAGTGCAATGCAAAACAGAAGCATTGTAAGGCACGATAAAAAAAAAGCAATAAACATATTTATAAGAGAAATCAGAGACTAAGCCCAACAAATATGGGAAACCATGTAATCTTAAATACCTCTATCTGACCTGAGTTGATAAATATGTTGGTGCCAGATTTTCAAACAGGAGCTTACATATGTATAGTTACCTCTGCACGAGTCCCAGCAAAAGTAATTGTTTGCAGGGTCTGCCCTTAGTTTGCATTTCTGAAGTAAATGGACAGTTCTAGATTGACCACATTGCCTGGTTACCCCGCTGGCCTGGGTGACAACAGTCACATCAAACATAAGTTACCTTTCTCCACTTTCAAATCCCTTCATGGCCTAACTCCAGCCTACCTATTTTCTCTCTTTCATTACTGAAGCATCAACTCCTACCTCTGATCAGCCCATGATGTCATTTGTTAAACTATCATGTTTTCTCCCAGGCTGTCCCGCATCTGGGAGAAGTATCCCACAAAATACCTGCAAATATCTGCAAGCTACCTCATTAGCCTCTTCTGCTATAATGCCTACAAAAAAAAAAAAAAAAAAAAGACAATAGGTAGGCCACTGGGGTGCTAACACCACTGCCTATCATACTGATCAATATTGTCTCATTGTTTCCTTGTACTCCCCCAATCTGTATCCATCTGTTGTCCCTTGTCTTATACTTTGATTGCAAGATCTTTGGGGGGTTGCAGCTTTTTGTTCCGTTTGTACTAGCACAGTGGGCTCCTAGGTACTACTAAGATACAAACAACAACAATCGGGCATAACCAGGGTAGTTCTACACCTATATTTCTCAGTTGCTTATATCATCCCCATTACCTGAACACCATTAAATCTTTTAAAGTGTTTATCCTCACAATATCCCTCTGAGGTAGACGTGTGTTATCCTTATTTTACAGGTGGAGAACAGAGGCACAGAGACTTGACCAAGGTCACATAGGAAGTTATTGGTGGAGTCAGGACATGAACCCTAATCTCCCAAGTCCCAAGCTAGTGCCCTATGTATGAGGTCATCCTTCCTTTACAGGGCTTAGACCGTTAAGTGCAGCTTTAAATTTCTTTGAGAGGCTGAAAGGGTGAGGTGAATGAATGCCTACTTCTAATATTTCACAGCAAAACATAGGGTTATATTTGTATAATTTTCATTTTTTAAATTACAAGGCTTGGGGTTATTTAAAAAAGTTATCTTCACAATAAATTAAAATTGTAACTATCTGCTTAGTACAAGCCAGGCCACAATACTCAACACCTCTCATCACAAGAAACTATGAGTCAATAAGATCAACCAACCATAAACAAACAAATAAAATACAGAAAAAATAAACACACCCTTACCCCCAAGCAGAGTTTTAAGCCTGAGAGACTTCAAGAAGTCCACTAATGACTTAATTACTGCTACGAAATTTTCATAGAAGGTGCTCAGATACCATGAGGAGGAGGAGGCAATATAAAACCCTAAAAACAGAAGTAGATTTTGTGCTTCGATTAGCAACTGAGCCTGACAATTTTGGAAGATTGTCAGCTAACACTACAGCTCCATATCTGCATACACACAAACCTCTTGTCACATCAAGGGTCCCCTACAAGGGTTGAACAGCCTTTGTACTAAAAACTAGAAAAGATAAGGTCAAGTCTGTTTAAGTTGAAGTGCCAGGTCCCAGGGTACAGCAAAGCCTTAGTCCTAGGGCCAGCATTCACACCCCACTCTCAGCTCCCACAGCAGCATCCCAAATGTCCTTGGGGGAAGGCACTGTCTCTTTGTTCGGTGTTTGTACAGCGCCTAGCGCAACAGGTTCCTCATCCAGGCCTGGGTGCCCTACCACTGTCTGCAGCAGCCACCCAGCGCAGGGACACAGCCCTTACAAACCCACACAAACCCTGGCACTTTCAGGCTCTCGAACCAGCCCCCGGGCTCGGCCCCAGTGGAGATTGAGGACGGCCATCCCAGCTCGGACCTCGGGGGGCTGGCGAGCCTGACTCCCCACGGCGCTCAGAGTCTCCCCCCACAGCTCATTTGAGGGTGCCCGGGCGCGGGCAGCGCTGAGCCCCGAGGGCAGCAGGCTTGGGGGCAGCACAGGCCGGCCAGCGCCTCTGGGGAAGCCGCGTACCTGGGGCCAGCGCGGGCTGCCCGGCGCCGGGCGGGGCTAGCCCCAGGCTGAGCGGCGGCGGAGCCCCAGCAGCGGCTCGCGGGCCCGAATCCCGCCCGCTGCGCCTCCGTTGGTTTCCACAGGGAACCTAACCGGGGCGGGCGCCGCCGGGCGCGAGATCCCTCCCACTCCGCCGAGGCCGCTGCAGCGAAAAGGGGGCGCGGGGGGCAGACGCGGCGGCAGGGACCGCTCTCGCTTTCTCGGCGGCGGCGGCGCTGGCTCCCGGGCGCCCGGCCCCGCGCGCTGACGGAGCGAGCTGCGTCCCCTTCCCGCCACTCACAGCCGCCGCCGCCGCCATTTTCCCGCCGGAGGCAGCCCTCTGTCCGCGGAAACGGCCCCGAGCCGCCTGCTGCACGCGCCGCACCTTCGTGGCCGGGGGGCTAGTCCCAGGCCGCGGCCGTAGGGTCTGTACAAACAGCAGCTCCCGCGCGCGGGCAGTTTTGGTGGGGCCTCCGCACCCTGGGTGGGTTTTAGCGCTCGTGCTGTTTTTGCGGGGCCGACCCCTTTGCTGCTCCGCCTGCTGAGGTTGGTCACCAGCGGGCACAGGGGGCAGGGGCCTGAGGCTGGGTTCGCCCCATGCAGGGGGATGGGTCTCCCCACAGACACCTGTGCGCTGGGGGGGTTAATGGGGGTGGTGGGCACTGCCTGCTGCCCTGCCTCTGCCAGTCCCGCTCCTCACCTTATTTATGTCATAATGTCCCCTGAGGCTCACTGCAGATGAAGAGCACTCGTCCTAACCAAGCCCTGGTGACTCTTAACACTTAGTTGAACTATACCTTTGTTCCCATCCCACCCTCACAGGTAAGGCCCTGTATAGACCCACTGGTAGCATCTTGGGGCTCTACTCATGAATGAGGATCACATTGTGCTAGGCACTAGAGCAGGGGTTCTCAAACTTCATTGCACTGCGTCCCCCTTCTGACAACAGAAATGACCACATGATCCCAGGAAGGAGGACCAAAGCCTGAGCTCGCCTGAGCCCTGCTACTCTGGGGGTGGGAGGATGCCTGAGTCCCACCGCCCCTGGTCAGGGGGGAGCAAAGCTGAAGCCCAAGGGCTGTAACCTGAGCCCCGAAGCCCTTGGGCTTTGGCCCTAGACTCCAGCAGGTCTAAGCCAGCCCTGGTAACCCCATTAAAACGGGGTCGCAACCCACTTCAGGGTCCTGACCCACAGTCTGAGAGCCACTGCACCAGAGCATTGCAACCTGACTATAGGGTTTGGGTCAGCTCTGAAAACAACCCAACCATCTCAGGCTTAGGTTGGCTTTGATCTCTTCCTGCCCAGGAGGTTGGTGTGGTGGCAATTGCATGCCCTGCTCGTGGTGGCCACCGCCATCTCACTGCGCTGTGTGCGTTGTGGAGTTACCTTGCCAGTGAGTCACAACGTCTCTCATTCCACAGTGAGGTGACAGCAATGGCCAGTGGGGGGAGGGAAGGGCCATGCAGGCGCTGTCATGCCAGCCTTATGGGCAGGCGGTGGCCAGAGACGTATCATGAGTATGGGGAGCAGGTTTGGGGGGAAGTGTCAGGGTCAGGTCAGATCTGAAAATAACTTGCTGCTCTTGGGTGGAATTTGGATTAGCTGTGCTCGGGTTTGTTCTGGGTCTGAGTCAGGCTTTAAAATTAGGCCTGAGCAGACCTATACTAAGGACTGTACAAACCACATAACAAAAGATGGTCACTGCCACAATGTGCATACAATAAGATAAGACAACAGATGGATACAAACAGATTGGAAGGCCAGTGAGACACCTTGCTGATCTACATACTCCTGCTGTCTCCTTACCCCATCCAGTTATTTATATTTTTAAAAAATCACTGTTGCTATTTTCAGATACATTAGTTACTACTACAAAAACCAGAGGCATTCCCAAAGAAAACATTAGTTAGCTAACAGTTAAGTTGTGACTTGTAAGTTCAAATATTATTCATCGCTGCAAATATTAAACTCTGGAATTCATTAGCTAAGGTTAATTATATAGCTCTTGCCCAACTGTAACACACTATTGATTAATACACATCTATACACTGGGCATTTTTGACTATGCAACAGAACAACCGTAACTCTGCTGCAGCAGTAATTAAGTGGGAGATGGAATGGAGAGGGGTCTTTGAAACAACTTTATCCATCCATAATGAACAATTTCTTTTGACCTGTCAGTGCTTTTCTTTCAGCTCCAAAGTGGATGTGCCGGCTCTACTGTTCTTTACACCTATCCACCATCCGCATGATAGATATTATATAAAATCCTTAGTAGACAAGCAGCATACTACGGACCATCATTCTCCATTCGTCATTAAGACTCCATGTGTTCATCTCTTCATAGGTTTTTGTAAGGCTCTTATCAGTGTAGTATCTAACCACAAATCTAATTGATGTGACATCCACAATTCAAGTATCTCTACATACAGAGCTAATGTATCTATGTATGCAAACCTCTTAGGCCCACATCATGAAATTATAACATTGACATAAAAAGAATCAGTTTTAGCCATTTGACAAATCATATACTTGTAACTGGCTTCATACATCAGTATCTACTGGTACAGTTTTTTCTTAAAATTTAAGAATTCTGCAAATGTATGCTGCAGACTTCTTAAGTCAGTGATGAAATTAAATGATGAAGAGAAGATGGCTAGTGGCTACTCTAAATTTACCCTATTATTGGCCTCTCTAAATGTAAGATGTCGACAGCCATAGTCTGCACTTCTGAAGCTATTAATTCCTGCCTGTCTTTCATCGCATGAATAAGGGTTAGGTGGATCAGGCCTTAGGTATGAAAGAAACGAAGATGAGAGGTTGGTGTCACTGCAAGGGGAGTGTTGAGTGTTTTGCTGTTGATGAGACAAAAATGTTCAATATATGGGTGTGTTAAAGGGTGTTCAGACATATACAGGAATATAGCTATTGTCAGCCTTACATACTATACTACACATTTAAAGTTGTCCTTAGTAGGTGATTTTCATTTGTAAATGTTAGTCCATCTTTTTAGTAAAATATTTTAAAAATGTATTTTTAAACAAAGTAAATTAACCAATTAAACAAGAAAAACAAAAACTACTTTAACGTTACTAATTAATTCCAGACAGACCTAAGCATAATAATATCAAATATTTGATATTTAATTATTATATGAGGAACATCTTAACATTATAATTCTACAGCATCATCAGGTAAAATGGGTTATCAGCAACATCTATCTACAAGTAATCCTAGAAGAGAGATCTACATTCAAAGGGTCCTTTTTGTGAAAGGGGAGAATGTCTGAGTTGCCAGTTATTGTAGTATTATGTAATGGGAAGGAGTTTGTATCTAAGTGCCTCTGTTCTGTTGTCTAGGTTCTTGTACTGTGCTCATGACCCTAGGACGAGTGCTTCCCAGTAGAGCATTAAGCAATGTGACTAATAGCTGTCATGTGTTTGTTCTCTCATCCTGTTTCCCAGGAGGAGAAGTGTGTGCAGTGTGGATTTAAAAAAAATAATATGTACACCTGCTGCTATATGTTTATGTTAGTGTTTATGCTGCTCACAAACTGGGAAGAATTAGTAGGGGAAGCAAAAGTGGATGGGAACCTGGGAGGCAGTGACCATGAAATGGTCGAGTTCAGGATCCTTACACAAGGAAGAAAGGAGAGCAGCAGAATACAGACCCTGGACTTCAGAAAAGCAGACACTGACTCCCTCAGGGAACTGATGGGCAAGATCCCCTGGGAGAATAACATGAGGGGGAAAGGAGTCCGGGAAAGCTGGCTGTATTTTAAAGAATCCTTATTGAGGTTACAGGGACAAACCATCCCGATGTGTAGAAAGAATAGTAAATATGGCAGGCGACCAGCTTGGCTTAACAGTGAAATCCTTGCTGCTCTTAAATACAAAAAAGAAGCTTACAGGAAGTGGAAGATTGGACAAATGACCAGGGATGAGTATAAAAATATTGCTCTGGCTTGCAGGAGTGAAATCAGGAAGGCCAAATCACACTTGGAGTTGCAGCTAGCAAGAGATGTTAAGAGTAACAAGAAGGGTTTCTTCAGGTATTTTAGCAACAAGAAGAAAGTCAAGGAAAGTGTGGGCCCCTTACTGAATGAGGGAGGCAACCTAGTGACAGAGGATGTGGAAAAAGCTAATGTACTCAATGCTTTTTTTGCCTCTATCTTCACGAACAAGGTCAGCTCCCAGACTACTGCACTGGGCAGCACAGCATGGGGAGAAGGTGATCAGCCCTCTGTGGAGAAAGAAGTGGTTCGGAACTATTTAGAAAAGCTGGACGAGCACAAGTCCATGGGGCCGGATGTGTTGCATCCGAGAGTGCTAAAGGAGTTGGCAGATGTGATTGCAGAGCCATTGGCCATTATCTTTGAAAACTCATGGCGATCGGGGGAGGTCCCAGATGACTGGAAAAAGGCTAATGCAGTGCCCATCTTTAAAAAAGGGAAGGAGGAGGATCCTGGGAACTACAGGCCAGTCAGCCTCACCTCAGTCTCCGGAAAAATCATGGAGCAGGTCCTCAAGGAATCAATTCTGAAGCACTTAGAGGAGAGGAAAGTGATCAGGAACAGTCAGCATGGATTCACCAAGGGTAACTCATGCCTGACTAATCTAATTGCCTTCTATGACGAGATAACTGGCTCTGTGGATGAAGGGAAAGCAGTGGACGTGTTGTTCCTTGACTTTAGCAAAGCTTTTGACGCGGTCTCCCACAGTATTCTTGCCAGCAAGTTAAAGAAGTATGGGCTGGATGAATGGACTATAAGGTGGATAGAAAGCTGGCTAGATTGTCAGGATCAATGGGTAGTGATCAATGGCTCCATGTCTAGTTGGCAGCCGGTATCAAGTGGCGTGCCCCAGGGGTCGGTCCTGGGGCCGGTTTTGTTCAATATCTTCATAAATGATCTGGAGGATGGTGTGGATTGCACCCTCATCAAGTTTGCAGATGACACTAAACTGGGAGGAGTGGTAGATACGCTGGAGGGGAGGGATAGGATACAGAGGGACCTAGACAAATTGGAGGATTGGGCCAAAAGAAATCTGATGAGGTTCAACAAGGACAAGTGCAGAGTCCTGCACTTAGGACGGAAGAATCCAATGCACCGCTACAGACTAGGGACCGAATGGCTCGGCAGCAGTTCTGCAGAAAAGGACCTAGGGGTTACAGTGGACGAGAAATTGGATATGAGTCAACAGTGTGCCCTTGTTGCCAAGAAGGCCAATGGCATTTTGGGATATATAAGTAGGGGCATTGCTAGCAGATTGAGGGACGTGATCGGTCCCCTCTATTCAACATTGGTGAGGCCTCATCTGGAGTACTGTGTCCAGTTTTGGGCCCCACACTACAAGAAGGATGTGGAAAAATTGGAAAGAGTCCAGCGGAGGGCAACAAAAATGATTAGGGGACTGGAACACATGACTTATGAGGAGAGGCTGAGGGAACTGGGGCTGTTTAGTCTTCAGAAGAGAAGAATGAGCGGGGATTTGATAGCTGCTTTCAACTACCTGAAAGGGGGTTCCAAAGAGGATGGCTCTAGACTGTTCTCAGTGGTAGCAGATGACAGAACAAGGAGTAATGGTCTCAAGTTGCAGTGGGGGAGATTTAGGTTGGATATTAAGAAAAACTTTTTCACTATGAGGGTGGTGAAACACGGGAATGCGTTACCTAGGGAGGTGGTGGAATCTCCTTCCCTAGAAGTTTTTAAGGTCAGGCTTGACAAAGCCCTGGCTGGGATGATTTAGTCGGGGATCGGTCCTGCTTTGAGCAGGGGATTGGACTAGATGACCTCCTGAGGTCCCTTCCAACCCTGATATTCTATGATTCTATGAAGGCAAGGCAAAGAAATACACTTTGCACTTGGAACAAAAGGTGGGGAGGTTTGTGATGCTCCTTATTTCCTGTGGGAGTTCATTCCACAGTCTTGGGCCAGCCCCCGAGAAAGCTCTGTCTCCTCTCCTAGCCTGCTCTCAGACACCCTTCACACAGAAAGTGGAGTCCAAACCCATCCCCTTCCTGGAGTCTGGTTTTATTTACCCAGAAATTACAATAATGTAACATAATCAGCTCTTTCTAGGCCCCCATAACATAATAGCTGGTCACCTTATAAAGAAATGATAAATAAATAATAATTTATTATTTGTATTATCATAATGCATAGAAGCCCTAGTCAAGGACCACACAGAACCTGATTGCGGTAGGCACTGTATAAACACAGAATAAAAAGATGGTTTCTGCCTCAGAGAGCTTACAATTTATCCGCACAACTTTGCTGTGAAGCAAGGAAGCGTGCATTTTCTATTTTACAGGTGAGGAGCTGAGGCATGGGGACATTCAGCACTTGATCCAAAGCTCAATTAAGTCAATGGAAAAACTCCTATTAATTTATCTGCGCTTTAGATCAGGCCCAAAGTGACTTGTCCAAGGCTTCACAGAGAGTCTGTGGTAAAACTGGAAACTGAATGCAGATATCCTGAGTTCAGTTTAGTGCCTTAACCACAGGAACAGCCAAACTTTTCCTAGGGCCAGCTGCTCTCTGTGTTCCACCATCTAGATTGCTAAACCCATTCTCCTCTCTTTTTGGAGAGCAACTCTCATCTCCCTTGTGCCCAATGCCTAGCTGGTATAAATTGTCATCGTTCCTTGGCTTATTTACACCAGATGACATGTAGTATCCTCTATGTGGGGTAATAAATCACCCATCTTGGTCAGCAGAACCTACTTAACATCCCTCAGTAAGATCAATACCTGCTATCAGAGTCGGTTATTTCAGGCAGCAAACCAACCTCTCACAGACTTTGGCCCCAAACCTGCAAATTCATACATGCGTTTAAACTTTAAATATATGAGCAGCTCCATTAAAGGCTATGGGATTTCTCACATGCTTAAAGTTAAGAATGTGTATAAGTGTTTACATGGTCTTGTTTGTTGATTTCTTCAGTTTTCACATTGTTAAGGGATTTTAGTTCTCATATCCCAAATAATCAGACAGTATGAAATTTTCAGTTTTCAGTGTTTGCTTAGTTTTTCATGTGTGCAACAATAAATATTGTTTACACTAGCACTTGCCAGCTGTAAATGTAAGCTAACAAATTTTTGTTTTGGAATGTATGCCACTGTTCAGGCAGCAACTCTACATATGGTTTACTTTCCATTAAGGAAGGCAGATTTTGGGGGATATTCTTCTTCTTCGAGTGCTTGCTCATGTCCATTCCGATTTAGGTGTGTGTGCACCTGGAGCACAGCTGTTGGAAATTTTTCCCCAAGTGGTATCTGTCAGCTCAGCTCTGGTGCTCCCTGGTGTTGAGTGCTCATAGTGCCGGAATAAGGAGGTCCCGCCGAGCCTCTTCTTACCACTTGTGTAGCTGTTGGAACTTCCCCTCTTTGCGCTGGCGCTGAGTACTTCTGCGTCAGTGCACAGTGCACCACCGGCTGCTAAGAGCTCTCAGCACTGTTCCTCCTCTCCAGTGCTGAAGAAGAAACATTGAGGCCACCTTTAGAAGACCAGCTCCCCAGCACTGAAGGGAGATAAGCGGGCAGAACAGGACAGAGCGAGTCCCAAGTTGCGCCACTCTCCCTCCCTGGCACCACGGCAAACACCGGTAGCGGTGACAGCACCGCAGACATCACATGTCCAACCAGCTGCCCGGCTCCAGGCAGACCAGTTCGTGGTACCATTGACCTTGGAGACCTATGCGGCAGCGAAGGACTTACTAACTTTATTGGTACTAAGCCTGGCCGGGAGGCAGGACACAGCACCACTGGTGCCACCCAGTGGCACTGAGGCATCAACCAGCTTCAGATTGGTCTCAAGGCCAGTCTCCAGGGGCAAGCCCCCTTTCATTACCTCACCAGAGATGTCCCCCACGACACTCATCACTGGCACCGGGAGGATCGGCATCGCTGTGGTCACCGTGGTTGTCCTCCTCCTCGTCCTCTTCCAGTTTGAACTTGGGATCTGACTTTTCAAGACGCTGGCACTGGCGGGAGGGTCCGTGTCAATCCCCGCACTTAGCAATATCTTTGGGGGCGCCGGGAAAAGTGATGCCACCAAATACCTGGCCCATGCGTCCGTGGTGTCCAGCACCGCTACAGTGGCCCTTTTGGAACCTGTGAGAGTTTCCCCAGGGCCAGGGCACCACTTCGTGGCGTTCCTACTTGGTACACTCGGAGACCACAGCAGCACCAGGGGCACACAGGGAGACTCCGGTACCAATCTCCAGTGCTGACACCGGCGTAGGTCCCAGTACTGAACCCGGCATCGATCCAGGTCTACTCCCCGGTACCGATGCTGATCAACAAGAACAAGCTCCTCGGCAGGAGGTCATATTGGATGCTATGGCAGCGCATGGCTACTCCTCATCTTCCCAGAGGATGAGCTGATGTCCAAAGGGTCGTTTCCACCTCAGGACAAAGTTAGAGCTTACCAGGATTTACTAAAGCGGGTGGCCTCCAATTTAGGGTTGCAGGCGGAGGTTGTTAAGGAACCAGCAGATGGGTTCCTGGACATTTTGTAGGCCGCAGCTCCTGCAAGCGTTGCCCTTCGTGGCACAACACCATTATGGGACCAATCAAGGCCCCTCTTACAGAGTCCTACTTCTTTTCCTCCCATGGCCAACAGAACAGAAAGAAAATACTTTGTGTCTGCTAAAGGTTGCGAGTTTCTGTTCTCGCATCCTCCACCACGCTCTCTCGTTGTTGTGGCTGCCAACGAGAAGGACCGCCAAGGTCAGATGGGGTCTAAGGAGCCCAGGAAAATGGACCTTCAGGGGAGGAAGGCATACTCAGTGGGAGGGCTTCAGCTAAGGATAGCAAACCAGCAGGTGTTGCTGGGTCGTTATGACTTGTAGGAGTCTATGAGAAAATTTAAGGATATGATAGTCAACGTGCATTTTTGACCCTTGCAGACAAGGGCAAGACAGTGGCTAGAGCCTCCTTGCAGGCGGCCCTTGACGCTGCAGACTCAGCAGCCAGATCTAGGGCCACAGGTGTGACTATGTGTAGGAGCTTGTGGCTGCAGACAGCAGGGTTCCCTCGGGAAGTACAACAATTGGTGCAAGACCTGCCTTTTGAGGGACCCTCGCTTTTTTCGGCGCAAACAGATGCCAGGCTCCATGGGTTCAAAAATACCAAGGCAACACTGAAGTCCCTGGGTCTGCAGTCACAGTCACAGCTTAGGAGGCAATATAGGATGCAGCAATATGAAAATTTCTACTCCCACCAGAACCACTACGACCACAAGAGGCGGAGGAACAAGAGCTCAGGATGTAGACCTCCCCCACCTTCCTCCTCCTCCGTAGACCCGTCTCAATTGGCCCCACGTCACTCGGGCAGCTCGAAACACCCGTTTTGATGGGGTTGTCATACCAATTCCTCACAATCTGGATTCAGTTACCCCTATTTTTTCTGACTGTCTTTCCCTCTTCCTAGAGGCCTGGAAACAGGTCACCTCCGACCGCTGGGTTCTAAACACGGTGGAATTTGGTTATACCCTCCAATTTATTTCAACCCCACCTTCCCACCCACCTTCCCCGTCCCTCTTCAGGGACTCCTCTCACAAGCTTCTGCTAGAGCAAGAAGTTCAATCCCTTCTTAGCATGGAAGCAGTGGAGGAGGTTCCACTACATCTAAGGGGAAAAGGGTTTTACTCCCATTACGTTTTAATACCCAAGGCCAAGGGAGGTCTCAGACCCATTTTAGACCTGTGTCGACTGAACCGTTATCTCAAGAGGTTGAAGTTTTGCATGGTCTCCTTGGAGTCGATCATTCCATCACTGGATCCAGGTGATTGGTATGCTGCCCTCAACTTAAAAGATGCAAACTTTCACATATTGATCTTCCAAGGACACAGAAGATTCCTGAGGTTCATGGCAAACTAAAGACATTACCTGTTTGTGGCCTTGCTGTTTGGCCTCTTGATGGCCCTGAGAGTCTTCACCAAATGCATGGCAGTGGTAGCGGCCTTCCTCAGGAGAAGATGACTGGCTCATCAAGGGCAGGTCTGAGGTGCAAGTGCAGTTGGTCATTGCCCTCATCCAGTCAACCTTCCAAGCATTGGGCCTTCCCATAAACATTCAGAAATCAACCCTGATACCCATTCAGAGAATAGAATTTATCAGGGTGGTTCTTGACTCCGAACTGGCGAGGGCTCTCTGTTATACCAATAAATTAAAAACCAGCAGGATCTTATTAAAGGGGAAAAGGCAAAATACCACATTTATTGTGAATACAGAAAGAATCATAGTAAGCAGTTAGTTATAGCTATAACATTCCATTCAATCTCATATTTATTCACACATTCATTCATACACACACACACACACACAGGTTCTACAAGGTTGTTATCATAGTTACCAGCCTTAGAGTTGCTCATGCCAAGCCACTGGCCACGTGGCCTGGGCATGAGGAGGGAGCAGGGCCTCATCAGATGCACATCTGATGCTCCTGGAAGTTGGTTTGCAGAATCAGAGCCGAAAATTCTCACTTTCCAGAGTCCATTTTTATAGGAATTTCTTCCTATGTCAGTCTATGGGAATTGCTTCATCATGCTGTTGCTGAATCAATCAGCAGATGGCACATTCCTGATGGCTCCGTGCTGCCAGATGTTATCTTGTTCTTTGGTTCTCCCATTCTTGAGGCTGTTGGGTGGATTCCAGTCTGCCCTCTGGGGTTCCTCTGGTTATTTCCACTTGATGCCTTCTTCAGCCGATGGACACTGGATTCTTAGGCTGGCACCTCCCTAATCATTCAATTATTATCCACACCAAGCATCCATCCACATACGTCCTCTGTCTCTATTTTAATCACAATTACCAAAGCGAGATGAATACAACAAAAGGGCGGGGAGTCTCTGGGTGCTTTTTCTGTTGTTACAGAGTATTGCTTTGAGTCTCTCTCTCTGTGTGAGTAGTTGTTGTTACAAAGAATTGCTTTGAGAACAGACTATGTCTTAGAATGTACTAACACAATTAGCAGCTCGCAAGTTTCACACATGGAGAGAAACAGTACCAAAAACCAAGAGACCTCTTAATTAGTAATACCCTGGAATTTAAACTATGGGGAATCAAACTCATTTGTGATTTTAATACAGAACTTCTTTAATATGGTCCAACATCTCCTCCCAGTGAGTTGTTTCCAAGCGATCACAGAGTCAATACGTCACATGCAGTCTCAATCAATCACCACGGTTAAGCTTTGTTTGAACCTTCTCGGTCATATGGCTTTGTGCACATAGGTTGTTCATCACATGAGGCTGAGACTCAGACCTCTCCAATCCTGGTTCATATGGTCTACTCACCTTGAAGACATCGCCTGGACAAGGCAGACATGGTGTCACCTCATATTCTCTGCTCTCTGTCATGGAGGTTGGATCCTCAAGTGATCTGCGAAGGGATTTCCTTCACAAAACCTCAGCCATTGGCACACCTGGTCTCCGACGCCTCAGGGATGGGCTGGGGAGCTCATCCAGGGATGCTCAAGACCCACGGTCGTTGGTCTGTGGAGGACCTATTGCTTCATATCAATGTCAGGAAGCTCAGGGCAGCCTGATTGGCATGCCAGGCATTCTTACCCCATATTGCGAAGACAGCAGTCTCAACCCTCACAGACCATACATCAGCCATGTACTACATCAACAGACAGGGAGGGGCTCATTCTTTTCCCTGTGTTGGGAAGCTGCATGTCTATGGAATTCTGAATTGAACACTCAATCAAGATCAAGGCCTTGTACCTGCCAGGGGTACAGAACCAGCTTACAGACTGGCTCAGCAGGTCCTTCTTGACACATCACGAGTGGTCCCTATGCCCGGATGTTGCGATGAGCATCTTCCACAGATGGGGCTTTCCCCACATAGACCTGTTCGCCACACAGTCCAACAGGAAGTGCCAGCATTTCTGCTCCTTGAGTGGTCACAGCCCTGGCTGCATCTCATATGACTTCTTGATGAAGTGGTTTCATCACCTGTTCTACGCCTTTCTGCCCATCCTGCTAATCCACAAGGTACATGCAAAGATCAAGCAGGATCAGGTTCGGATCATGTTGATAGCTCCATCATGGCCCAGGCAACACTGGTATACCTTGCTTGTCTGTCTCTCCCGTGAGGCCCCAGTCAAGCTTCCTCTGTGCTCAGACTTTATCTCATAAGATCGTGGTTAGTTTCTCCAATAGAACCTCAGCTCCCTGCATTTGATGGCCTGGAATCTGCGTGGCTGAACCCCGAGGAACGGCTCGTTCAGAACAGGTGTGCAAAATCGTCCACGAGGTCAGCTTATTGTGCAAAATGGAAGCGGTTCTCCCTCTGGTCTTCAGCTCATGGGGTCCCATCAATGCAAGTGTCAGTCCATCTTATCTTGAACTACCTTTTATCATTGAAAGAGCAGGGCATGGCCTTTTCCTCTTTAAAGGTCCACCTGGCAGCCATTTCAGCATTGCACCCAAAGGTAGACAATAGATCGGTGTTTTCACATGAAATGGTGATTCGTTTCCTCAAAGGCCTAGAAAAGACTTTTCTGCAGATCAGAGAACCTCTCCCTCCCTGGGACTTAAACCTTATCCTCTCGAAACTAATGGGGCTACCCTTTGAGCTGATGGCAACGAGCTCTCTGCTGCATCTTTGACGTAAGACAGTCTTTCTGGTGGCAATTACTTCAGCCAGGAGGATTTCAGAGATTCGAGCCCTCATGTCGGAGCCCCCCCTACATGGTTTTCTTTAAGGACAAGGCACAGTTTTGGCCAAACCCTAAGTTTCTTCCGAAGGTTGTGTCCCAATTCCATTAAAACCAACCTATCTTTCTGCCAGTCTTTTACCCCAGCCCTCATGCAAATAGGGAAGAACAATGCCTGCATTCCCTGGATGTCACACGTGCTCTAGCCTTTTACATTGAAAGGACCAACCGGTTTCGTACGTCACCACAGCTCTTTATGGCAATTGCCGAGAGAATGAAAGGGCTTCCTCTCTCTGCCCAAAGGATCTCGTCTTGGATCATGACCTGCATAAGAACATGCTACGACCTCACAGGCGTTTCCCCTCCATCGAACTTAATGGTCCACTCTACAAGATCCCAAGCCTCCTCAGAGGCCTTCCTAGCTCAGGTCCCGATCCCTGACATATACAGGGCAGCAACCTGATCCTCGGGACACATGTTCTCGGCGCACTATACTATCACACAACAGGCTAGAGACAGCGCCCGCTTTGGCAGAGTGGTTATACAGTTGCCTTGTCCTTAATCTCCAAGCCCACCTCCGAGACTACTGCTTGTTAGTCACCTAAATCTGAATGGACATGTGCAAGCACTCGAAGGAGAAAAACTGATTACTAACCTTTCTGTAACTGTTGTTCTTTGAGATGTGTGGCACGTGTCCATTCCAAGACCCACCCACCAGCCCCTCTCTCGGAGAGGTTGGTAAGAAGAAACTGAGGCGCACAGGCTTGGCAGGGCCCCCTTATACCAGTGCTATGAGTGCCTGACACCAGGGAGCGCCAGAGCCGAGCCGACAGATACCACTAGGGGAAAAATTTCTGCCAGCTGTGCTTGGGGCACACACACCTAAATCAGAATGGACATGTGCAACACATCTCGAAGAACAACAGTTATAGAAAAGGTTGGTAACCATTGTTTTTAAAGATAATAAATGTTGGGTGAACCAACAGTTGGCTTGCAGGTTGAATCAGGGAGTCAAAGTTTTTCTCTCTTTTTTCCTACCCAAACTAAAAGATATTTTTTAATCTCTAAATTAATGTGTCTGAGTGAAATCAGGGATGTGTTGCAACCCTAATTTGTTCCCGTTTTACATAGACTTTTGATTCTAGATGTCATGCCCACGCCATACACAGTCCTGGAAAGGTGCACTCACAGCTGCTTCTCTATCATGGCATTGAAAATAAGTCTTGTAGACAGCTTGGCTCTGTGACATCAGGAAGATGTGGTACGTATGTTAATTTATATGGAATAAAGGGTCCAAGAATCAAAGATGTTAACTTGACCCTGAAGCTGTCCAACATGAAATGGTTTTAAACAAGGTTTGGAGTTTGGCATATAGAGACCTTAGCCTGCTTAGAAACATGGAAAACACACCATTAACAATTCTTTTTAACCATTTATTAAAGATACAGCAAAATAAGGAAAACAGTTAAAGCATCTGAAATATAAAATATGAAATAAAAATAAGGCTTTTATTTTAACATCTTTTGTTCCCTTTCCCTTTGGCTCTAGAGAGTTTTTGGAAAAAAACCCACCTTGTTTTAAGAATATAGGAACGGCGATACTGGGTCAGACAAAAGGGCCTTCTAGCCCAGTATCCTATCTTGGGATCCTATAGGATCGGATCCTATCCTATCCTAGGACAGTGGCTAATGCCGGGTGCTTCAGAGAGAATGAACAGCACAGGTAATCATCAAGTGATCTATCCCCCTGTCACCCATTCCCATTGTTTGACAGTCTTGTAGATGTTATTAAAGATGGTAATAACTGTCTTTTTTGGGGAAAAGAGAAGAAGATAGTTATGATGAACTCACATGCCAAGTGATGTTCAGGATTTAGCTGGTGGAGATGGCAATGTCATCTGGGTCCTTCTCTCTGGTCCAGTTTAGTCAGGACATTTTTTGGGATCTGGATGAAGAAGGGCCAGAGTCCTAGGAGAAGGTGAGGGTGGCAGCCAAGACAATGAAGCTTGTGCCTTTCCTTTTTTTTTAGTAAGGCAGAACCAGGTGTTTGTTTTTGTGGACCCCAAAAGGAGTGCTGGATGGAATAGCCTGTCCTTTCACTATTTTGTCCACCAATTAAGTGTAATTTTCGACACACCAATTTTGGTTTATTGATATTTCGTTCCACACTTTTCTTGTTTACCTGACATGATTTTAACACAGTCCTTGAATTATATTAGTAGGCTTTTTAGTTTGCACCTTTTTCCATTAACATTTATTTTTATAGGTCATTGTGAGACTGTAAATTTATACTTATTTTTTAAAGTTGAGCTTGCAATTAGGGTAAATGTGTAGGTCCAACTATTGCAAAACACTAGCGAGCTTGTTTCTTTCCAGCTGATTTTATTCCATTAAAATAAATCCACCTTACAAATAGTTAAACTTTTCCTGCAGGTGAGGTCTGTATCTGGTTTTGTAGTGGCAGAGGGTTTCAGTAATATTTCTAAATTATCATTAAAAATGTTGCCTGAGGTTTAGGATTTACATTCCTCCAGTGTAAGGAACTTTGTTGATGAAAGCTTCAACTCACTGACAGCCTGTCTATTAAGCATAAACACTGAGGTGTTTCATCAGTTCACAGCTGAATAACGAATCCCATACAGCATAAAAAGAAACGTAAGATGGAAAGTATCTACGCTATCAAGGCAGGATTGTAAAGTGTTTTGGAATTTACAAACAGAAATATATAATACCACCAATATTATTATTGTCAAGTGGAATGAGAATAGACTTTTAAATGGACAAAGGACCACTTAAAAGTTTGCAATTATCTTCCTTTCATCTTCTCAGTTTTCATTTAGGATAAATGAAAAATGATATTTTTTGTTGATTACATAGCTAGATTTTTTTCCCCTTTCCCTTGTTGCAGTTAATGCAAAAATCTCCGATTATGGAGGCAGTTTAGTTAAATATTTAATGTTTTGGGAAAGGCTCTTCTGTCTTGGAAGGCTCTTTCAATTGCAGTATTTTGAAAAGCTATCACTGACCTGAGGACAGAGAGAATTACAAATTGCTAATCTGTGTGCTACTTGAATCACAAGTGACAAACCAGTATTGACTCAGGTATATTCTGTATCTTTAGTCTGACAGGGTGTAACAGTTCTGTGGCCGCATAGACTTTACAGTAGTCATTTATACCTTGTTCCATGGCCACATAGACTTCATGGTTATATAAGTGAAGACAGAATGCAAGACTTTCTGCTCCAAGAACACAGACCCCCACCACTAGAACTTAAGGAAATTTGTAGCTGCAGTAGTAGTATTAGTGTGTATTTATTTGTGTGCAAGCTACTACATCACATGCCCTTGTGCACTTCATTCAGTAGAGGGCAGTAGTATACATACATTCTAGCTAGTAAATTACCAAACTGTGTGATCCATTCCAAGCTACCATATTTATGATTGGGTTTCCCACCTGCCTCAATGTTCTAGGAAAGGAGACCAGTGTTTGCTTTACAGGAAGCCTAAAACTGACATACAGCATACTAGGCTGATGTTTGCCTCCAAGTGTTTTAAGTTGTTTTAAATTTTTGGCAGCAAGTTTGGTTTAGCTAACCAGCATTAGAACCATAGCTCTGAATTGGTTTGCTTTTGTGAGTTACTAAAAATTAGTAAAGAAGTGATCATTTATTTAAACCAAAATGAAGTCAAACAAATCTAATATATGTTTGTTTAGGGTAAACTGTGCTACAGACCTGCTCCACTCTAAGGTCCTGATCTTGCACACATTTAGGCACATAGTATCAGATACTTCCTTTTTCTACACTATTTTACTTTCCTTGTGCAAGATAATTAGTGGCAGGTAGTATATGTGTGTATGCATAACACACACACACATATTGTATAGATACAGTAGAACGTCAGAGTTACGAACACCTTGCGAATGGAGGTTGTTCGTAACTCTGAACAAAATGTTGTGGTGGTTCTTTCAAAAGTTTACAACTGAACATTGACTTAATACAGCTTTGAAACTTTACTATGCAGAAGAAAAATGCTGCTTTCCCTTTATTTTTTTAGTAGTTTATGTGTAACAGCCCTGTACTTTATTTGCCTTTTTTTGTTTTTGTTTTGTTTGTTTCCATTAATGCCTGACTGCATACTTCAGGTTCCAAATGAGGTGTGTGGTTCACTGGTCAGTTCATAACTCTGGTGTTCATAACTCTGAGATTCTACTGTAGTTGTTTGTTTTTTCCTCCCTAAATTGATAGTTAATACCTACCTTCCTCTTCTGATTATATCCCAAAAACAAGCGGAAGAATAAGGGTATGATCTCATTAGAAAAATTCTTAAGTAAAATTCCCAGAATGCTTACAGATCAACCATTGCATTCCAATCCCCATCACAGTCTTCACTTGCTGCCATGGCATTAAAAACCATTAGACTGACTGGTAAATCTGCAGCTTTCTCTAAATACATTTCTGCTATAACACCTAAAATACTCTTAGAGAGCTATGCTTTGTCATCCAGGCAACAAGGAAGTCTTATATTTTTTTACTGTGCTAAAATCATAAAAAAAACCTAGAAAATACGACAGATGAAGATGGGGCAGGGCGACTGGAAGAGAATGGAGAAGTGAGTCATTGTTCTGGAAACTGAGGAACAAAGCATCAAAATGCTTGCAGGTATTAAAAACGTTGTCTAGATCTCAGCTGGATAGCCACTGTAGTATTAGATGGGTTGCTTGCACATGAGAGGAAGTTCCTGAGTAAGCAGACTGCTATAGGGGAGATGTAGGAAATATCCCTGTATATAGTTGCGCACAATGGAGCCTAAATGGTAAAAAGATATATGTGCACAAATTATAAAGTACTCGTTGGTTATGGTCTGGTGCCTAATGTACTGTAATAAGATTAAATAACCTTTGTCAGGTTGATATTGGTTTTTTCCAAAATGGGTCACGATTTCTTTTTAGTCTACGCTTTAAAGCTTAGAAAACACTGCCTTTTTGTGTGTGCGAGTGAATTCAAAATGGATTTTCATAATTTCTTTGTATCTAACTTCTCTAATAAGGTTGGACAGATTCTCACAGTTTCTATTGCTAATACAATTCCCAGCAAATAGAGCAGAAAGTTCAGGAGAACAAAAGGAATGATCTAATTTTAGTAATGGTGCAGGCTGAGCCTATGTAACCTCACTCCGTCTTTTATTCACCTCCCCTTTTGAATGTCAGTATCTCTTCCAGCACTGCTTCTTTTCATCTTGAATTGAATTCTTGTGCATTGAGAACTTCACGCAGTAGATTTTTAGATAGCTTCGATCCAGAAGTATGCAACAGTTGGGAAGTTTATCAATCTATTTCCAAATAATCTTGAACAGGTACCTTAACTAGTTCTGTATGGCTCATTTCTCTTCTTGAGTTCTTAACTTTCTAGAAAGAGCATGGAACTAGAAGACAAATTATACTCCTTTCTGTCTTGGCGGTAATAGGTAATGCCTTATTTTTTCTTGTAATCTGAAGTTCTTCATTTGAAAGGGAATTATGTGATATGTTCTTTAATTACTGTGCCACCAAGGCTTTTCTTCTTCCACTGCAGTACAGAAAAGTCTTTTGAAAATGTAGTTATATGTACTTTTTGCTTATTAAAGTCTAATTTTACAGAAATATTTTAGTATGCTTTGACTCACAAAATGACTCAATGTCTGTGGTGGTTTTAGTCAGTCACCCTCATGGAATATGTCTTGTGTGAAACTAGGTTCACGTGCAGTGACAGGCCAGAATTATGTAGTAGGATCTTCCCTATTTCCTCTGTACTCTTTGAGGTGATATTTTGATGGGAAACCTCACATTTGCATGGGGAGATAGTGGGAAACTGATATTTAACTGCAAGACACCTGTCGCTTTTGTTCTTCAGTTTAGTGCCTGTGTTTGGTCTCAGTGCTGATGATACCACTCTTGAGTTAAGTATGGTAGATATGGATAAGGGAGCTGTGTAGGGAGAATTATCTAATGGTTAGAACAGGGAACTGGGAAACAAGACTCAAATTCTATTCATAGCTCTTCGAGGAACATGGTGTATCATATTGAGCAAGTCTCTTAGACTGCGTGTCCTTTAGTCTCCATTTTGCATGGCTGTTGTGAGGTTTAATGGTTGTAATTCTCAAAGTATTATCCCATATTCTGTTCTGATTTGCTGCTTCACTATGGTTTCTGTATACATCAACTTTAAAACTGTAGTGACATTGCTCTTAGTATTTAGGGTTCTTCTGAATATGGAAATGGCCCCCTGGAGTGATGTAGTTTAAAAAGTGTAGAGAATGATGTGAGGCATAAGCACTATGCCTGTTTCACTTTCTTGACAGTTATGCATTACAAGATCTAGTATAAACACCATCCATGCTCATAAGGTGTGCCAGCTCCTTCCAAAAATACTGTTTGATATCTGATGCCTGTCTGTGATATAAATATGATGGCAGTTTTTTTCATATTTTGCTTTTATCCATACAAAATGCACTTCTTTCCCATCCTCACTGTCAACTACTTTCCTCATATTAAAGTATTCTCACTTAAAGGTTTAGGTTGGACATTAGGAAAAACTTCCTAACTGTCAGGGTAGTTAAGCACTGGAATAAATTGCCTAGGGAGGTTGTGGAATCTCCATCATTGGGGATTTTTAAGAGCAGGTTAGACAAACAGTTGTCAGGATGGTCTAGATAATACTTAGTCCTGCTATGAGTGCAGGGGACTGGATTAGATGAACTCTCAAGGTCCCTTCCAGTCCTATGATTCTGTGATCATCTCAAGTAATTTTATAAAAATCAACTATCCCAACTAAAGTTGTTTTTGTTAATCAGAAAACCATAAACCTGAAATTCCATGTAATTCTAAATCTCATTTATTTTAGCCATGCAACATCTTTGGCAAATTCTGGTTTGAGTTTCAGGAGTCTGTTGCATACTGTAGCTATAACAAAAGTAGCAAATTTAGTTGTTGAAAAACAAATGGCAGTTTATTTTAGTCCAGTTGCTACACACAGTTTGCCAGGCTCTCAGGCACCAATTAAGTGAAACACTTAGACCTGTGCATAACTTAAGCACGATAAGTCCTACTGATGCCTTAACTGAAGGCCTGGTCCTATTGAAGGCAATGGGACTACTCGCATGCTTAGAGTTAAGCATGTGTTTAAGTGCTCTGCTAGATCAGGACCTCATGGAATAGTTCCAGTGAGCTTAAATTATGCTTGCATTGGTGAAGTTGAATGTTAAATACTAGGATTCCCACAATCCTCTCAAATAAGTGAAGCAAGCAAGCTATATTCCTAATCTGAGGGGCATAAAACTCTGATGTGAGTAGAAATCTGTTGTGCAAAACTGTCCAAGAAAGCAAAAGGCTCAAGAACAACAAGGGATTTAGTGAAACTTACTAAGGGAATTTAAAAGACCTTCCTTTCCACGCTGTATTTTAAAATGTGGAATGGACTACAAAAGCAGCAATATAATGTGAACATAGTCAGAAAGAAGCTAGATATAGAGTACTTAGATTGAAAACAATTACAGGCTACAAAATACTGCCCAAAGTTGTATATCGGCCCAAATGTGTCTTTTCTAATGACCGTTTTAGTCACTTTTAAAAATTCATGCTAATCATTCAAAACAAGTAATTGTTCAGTGTCCAGATCTCTTTCATTATTTCCATAGATTCTAAGGCCAGCACGGACCGCCATTATGATAATCTAGTTTGACCTCCTGTATATCACAGATCATAGAACTTCCCCAAAATTTAGTGTCAAACATACAGTAGGGGTCAGATAGGCATTATTATCAAATCCATTAAATACCATGAACAGAAATGTTTATATAATGGTCAATGCTACCATGTTGTCATACAAGAATAAACTTCTATGGTTATTGTAACAGCACACAATTGCATGCAAGGTATTATTTATGTAGAGCCCAAAAGTGCACATTAGGATATATTTGATGTATTTTAGGATCTGCTTTATGCAGTATTCCCGAACACAAATGTTCAAAAATCATGAGTCAATCCCTGAAAATTATTAGACTGATTTAAAAATTATGAGATTAAAAAAACACATTGTGTTTTTATTTGACTTCTGTTTTTTGAGTCTTTAGGGGTCACATTTTCAAGCTTTTCCATGGAACCATGAGGGCTCAAAACCTACTTAAAAAAAGAAAGAAAGCTGAAACGTATTACAGGAGCTGGGTCTTTACGACCCCCCTCCCCACACACACACACACACAAACAAAAATACCTGAGACTTGCAACAAAATCATTTGTGGCTATAAAGGAAGATAGGTTCCTGCACTGAAGTGCTCACAGTCTAAGCAGGAAACAGAAAAAGGAAGAGGGAAGGAACTTCCCATGCACAATTCTTCCACCACCCTTCTTTCCTCATGCACTAAGAGGCTCAGGTACTACAACATAAAAGCTTTGAAAAATGAAACATGCTCAGTGTTGCTTAGTCCTCTCCCCTCTCTCTGCTACAGTCACAATTCTGGAGTAGCTGGATATTTCTGCTAAAATGACCAGCAGTGAAATAGTTAATGTTGATGGCTACAGCATCATTGTTAAGGACTGGCACACACTAGGGACAGTGTGAGTGGAATCCTGGGAGAGATCAGTCGGAAAAGGATTGAGTTTCCCCTGTGCATGGGTTGGGCAATATACAGGTCACCCCACCGTGTAGGATGGTGCAACCTGCTTTCTTTGCTGTGGAAAAGGGTAGAGCTGTGGAAGTGATGTGAACCCTCAGGGACACATTGATGGACCGGATCACGTACTCCCCAGAGCACAGGGACTTCAATTGTGACATGCCCTTGTGTTGGGTGCACAGTGGGGGCACGGAGACTGCTCACCGTTCTTTCTGACTCCCAGCACGTGGGCTAGTCATTGTCATGTGCAATTATTTGGTTGTGATTAGTAACATTCCAGACATTTCTTGAGCCACATTAAGAAATCCAGTGTCTGGCCTCAGACTCTGCCCCTGTAGCATTTACATTGGAAGTCCCTCCAACAGAAACCCACACTACTCCCCTCAGATTTCTTGGTGAATTTCTAGCAACCACTTTCAACTGTGGCACCAGTTTGACCGACGATTGTTTCCTATTGCAGAACAAGAACTTTAGTACTCTCATAATCTACTCAGATCAATAACCTGGAGTATGAAAGGGAATCCTTAATAAAAAATAATTAAAGACAACCTTCCAGACTGGGGATGGGCAAAAGGGAGTCTTAATTATGTTAGACTTCAGCAAAAGTCTATGGATCTTCAGTTGTTTTAATATTTTTTTCCTGTGACTCTTTTGCAATAATTAAAGATTTCTGATGAAAAAATGGTTTGCTCCATCCTGTTACTCCTTCAGTGACACTATAATTCTGAATTTGTGCCACCACACTCCTGTCCATGACAACATGCCATGCCATCCTAAGCCCAGGAATATGACTTCATTGCAGTGTCATGCAGGAGTAGCCAGGTCATAAAGCAGGATGTTCCTGTTCAAAACTCAAATATCTGACTTGATAGCAAAAGTAAATAAGAAAATGACTGGCTGAATAACCTTTGCAAAAAGCATTGACCTGGATATTTAACTTCCCGTATTTTCATTTGTATCTTAAAATCCTGTTCTTGCAATAGTTAATTTAATAAAAATATTTTCTGCATACATAATTCATACCAACTCTCACCAAGTATATTCTCTCTATAAGGGTTTTCATCCAGCCAGCCAGGACCCACTGGTTCTGCACTCTTATCTAACAATAGTGGGAAAGTGCGACATCATCCCTGTTGGGTGTCTCTGGTTATGCTAAATATGGGGACACAGAGGCTGTGAAATTTCTCATAAACTCGACTCTCCATAAAACAGATTATTAAATGCCTAGTGAATCCATCTTCTTCTTTACCCCTGCCTTGCCATCTGTCCCTCTTGGGATGAGTGGTATTTAGTGGTTAATGCGGTGGATGGGTAGTCAGGGCTCTCAGGTTCTTTCCCCAGCTCTGGCACCTACCTTGGATTATTCACTTTACTAGAGATGGACTCAGAACTAAATCCCCAGAACTGGTGTTTTGGACTCCGACCTGAATCCAGCTTTCTTAGCTTTATAATGGATGAACCAAAATCCTTCACCAAGGCCATTTGGGGTGAAATGTTGGCCGTCAGTGAAGTCAATGGGAGTTTGGCCATTGAATTCAGTAGGGCCTGTGCCTTTGGCCCATTCTAAGGTCTGAAGTCTCCAGCTGGCTACTTTTGTTTTTACCCAAGTAACTTAGGCTACTTCGGAAACCTCCAGCTCCCTTCCTTTTATCCAGCAGCATCATATTTTTTTCAACAGATGAATGTACTGTATTCACTTTTCCAGTCACTCAAGATAAAATTTCTTGGCCTTCTTCCTTGGATTTTCTGCTGCAAATGCAAGAATATTAATGAAATCCACTTACCAGTACGCCCTCATTACCAAAAGGGGAAATCTCAGAGCTGTCAGATGTGCGTATTGTTATGCAGCACCTTGGTTCCCCTGTGGTGGCAACTGTCTTGGAGCTTTTCAGCATTCTATCAGCAAAATATGTGTGGAATGCTGGTGAACCTTTCCAGACTACTGTAACCTTTTCCAGAGGCTGATTTGTCTTGCATACCCCCAAGTTCCACCTCACATAAAAACGACTTGCTTACAATATCAGACAAACATACAGAAGTGTTACAGCACACTATTATTGAACAATTGCTTACTTTCTCATTTTTACCATATAATTATAAAATAAATTGATTGGAATATAAATATTGCACTTAAATTTCAGTGTACAGTATACAGAGCAGTATAAACAAGTCATTGTCTGTATGACATTTTAGTTTGTCCTGACTTCACTAGTGTTTTTATGTAGCCTGTTGTAAAACTAGGCAAATATCTAGATGAGCTGCTGTACCCCTGGAAGACCTCAGCTTATCCCCAGGGGTATGTGTACCCCTGGTTGAGAACCACTGCAATAACACAAGTGTTATATAGTTGGGTAAACAAAAAAACTCCTCACTCTAAAAATCAGAGAGGGGAATAATTTGATCTTACTTTCTTGTCCTTTTCTATCACTGAATTTCTGGTGCTATAGGCCCCATCTATTAAAAAAGTTCAACATTACCAAATCACTCCTAAGAGTGAGAGCATTCAAAATTCAGATCCAACTCTTGCAGCTAAGGACTATCTCTACACTGAACCTCTCTGTGATGTAGTTTTCCCATCTGTAAAACAGATAAAATACCCACCTTGCAGGGGTCTTGTGAAGCTTAATTAATGCATGCAAAAGTGATTTGAGATCCTTGAATGAAAGAAACTATGTAAATGCAAAGTATTATTATTCTATTAATGTTCTGTGCCAATAAGACCAAGAAAGTGGACACCAGATTAACCTCAATGCACTATACTTTCCTAAGTCTGTTTCATTTAATTTTGGTAACATCCTTGGTGAACTGGTGAGCAGCTAAAGTAAGACCTAGAGGTCTACCCTCCTACCTTGTAACTAGAGTAACCAAAAATGATTACATATTCCCTTGTGACAAGTAACAGCTGATTCCAATTTGTGAGATGCTTTCATAAGTCTGCAAATGATAGTGAATTCACAGTTGGGCTGAACATTGTCTTCCTCCCCAAAAAACTATGAAATGTGGGGCAGCTTCTAGAAGAAGTGCCCAGGAGCTGAGCCTAGGAGGAGTCTTACTGCTGATGCTCTCTACTATACTCTTGTTATGCACCCTTACACAGAAGGAAGTTTCAGAGTAGCAGCCGTGTTAGTCTGTATCCGCAAAAAGAAAAGAAGGACTTGTGGCACCTTAGAGACTAAAAAGAGGAGTCTCTAAGGTGCCACAAGTCCTCCTTTTTACAGAAGGAAGTATATTTTGACAGAATACAAATCTGTTCCTGAGGTTTTAATTAGGGGGAACTGCAGACTCTTTTCTTTGGGGAGGAGCATTGAGGGACGAGCTGATTGCTATGGTATTGTTTTTATTTACCGTAACTAGAATATCCTCATTGCAGGAGTGTTTCTAGTCTGACATAAAGTTGATCTTCTCCTTTTTTTCCCAACTGTCTTTTAGTGCCCTCTTGAGGACAGAAAATTTCAAAAAACATGAGCACACTTTATTCAGTCACAGAAGCTTGCCTTGCTTTTGGGACTGCAGAAGTAAAAACACAATTCTTAGTGTATGTAGCTGGAAAATCATTTAAATTTTTAAAGCAAAGTTCCATGTAACATAAACAACTAAAAATGAAATCAGTGGACCATTTTATACCTAGTCCTGCCTCAGCATGGGGGGATGGACTAGGTGATCTCTTGAGGGCCCTTCCAGTCCTACATTTCAATGGTTCTATTATTTTAGTGCCATCATTCACATTTTCTAATGTGTCAGTCCAGAAGAAGCTCTTGCCTCTTGATAGGGTTTCCTATGCATTCCCAGTGTAATGCCATACACAAAAGCTTCACTGAGAGAAAAGAAGTAAGGTTGGCTAAGTGTAATGTCTCCACACCATAAACCCTTAAAAGCAAGGAAAAGCCAAGTTATGGGGTACCTCTTTACTGTACTCTAATGCCCAAACAGCATGTTCCCACTGAGAGTAACATTAAGATTCTGAATCATTGCAAAGTACTACATTCTGCCTCCAACAGGTAAGAAACCACACTAAAAACAACACAGTAATCTCTCACAATTTGGCACAAAATCTTAATTACAACCTCAGCAGCATTAGCAACTATTCAGTGTTGACATGTGTGCACATGTTAAATGAGTAGTGTGTTGTGTGACTCAGATCGATGGTCCCTGTGCCTGGTGAAAGCCAGTGGGAAGGTATTGAGTTGCATATGATTGCCAGTATTTCTTTGAGGAAGTACAAGCTAACAACTTCTCTTAAAGAACTGATTGTCAGCTCCCTATTCCAGAAACCATCTCTTGCCACAAGCAATCCCTCCAGATATTGCCTAGTCTTGAGCCTGGGTTAGGGATGATACCTCTAGCAAAATCTGGAGTTCTCTCAGGCCTCTTTGAACCAGGCCAGTTAGGTTTTAGACTGGGCTAGGGTTTGTATGAAGATCAGGGGACCAGGCTGATTTATTTCTTTATTTGCTCTATTGGCTTCTTCCAATGTAGTTGACTATGGGGCATTGCTGGCATGACTGTGAAGGCTCGCAGGGGCAGATGGGTCTGTTCGAGTGGCTCCACTCCCCTCTTTCCAAAAGATTCTGTACAGGAATTGTGGGCATTTTCTCACTGTTCCCGCTCAGTGTACAAATGGGCCTTTTAGTAAGTGTGTGTGGGCTACAGTGTTTTAAACATGTGTCGAACTCCAGTCTTCATATTCCCATCTCTTCCTATCCTGGCTGGTGCAGCTTGGTGACTTACCCAGTGGAAATTGCAGTAGGGACAATGGTTAGCTGATGAGGCTCAACTAAGAAAAGATGGAGATAACGCTTGGAGGAAGGAGGGAACATCAAACATTATATCAGCATCCCCAAATGGAGTAGGAGATTGCTTGCTATTCGTTGATCAGGTCTCCAGTCTGGGGAAGGGGTGTATCTTATTGGGTTTCCAGCTGCTTCTGGATACTCAGGCCATAACAGTTGTGAAGAGCCTGTCATTTGCATCTCGCGATACAGTTTTTTCCTTTTTTTCAAATGTGAATCTTATCATGGTTACTCATATGTTTGTCACCTCACAACTGGAGAACTGCAGTGTGCTCAAACCACTTGGAAATGGCAGCAACTGTGATACCATGACAGCTGCAACCAGCAAAGCCCAGGGCGCAGGCTGTCCTCAGCGAGGGGTTCTTGCCTTTAGAATTCACTTACCCCAAGTGCTCTGCTAGAGTCAAGAGTTGGGGGTCTCTCTACACTGCTATGTGAGCCCAGAGTTAGCCTTGGTCACTGCTACAAGGAACAGCTAAGTGTAGTTCAGGGTTTCATGTCAAATGGTCACTGGCTTATTCCCATTGTACCAACCACCATTAAAAATCTCTTTAAACTTTTAATAAATGGGAGGGAGAAGAAAAACAGTTAATACTTTAGCTTTAAAGTGCTCTAAGTAAGATTTTTATTTTAAAAATATAATTTATTTCCTTTCCTGCATAGAGCCTTTTATAGGGAGAAAGTCATGCTTGACAGATTTTTCGATTATATGGACTGTCCTTTTGAGGGGAAAACATAAAAATTTAGTGAGATGGTCAGCGGCTGCTGTTGGAGTCTGACCCTGTTTTCCTTGTGACAAAACAGGACAAACTCACAAAGCAGGAGAGAAAAGAATAGCAAAGATAGAAAATGCAGCTTCTGGCTGGTGCTGACTTTTATTTGCAACCTCACTGCTGGAGAAACACAGGCCCAGCATGTGGTCTGATCAGCCACTCTGAGATCTGGCAAACTTGTACCAGCATCATGCTGTTTAAAGTATTGCTTTTATCTTGCCCCTGCTATCACAGGCCCCGCCAGTGTTGCAGAAGGTGTTGTCTTAGCGATTAAGCCAGACTCTTTTTTTTGGTTGCCTTTATTTAATATGAGAAAAATAGGAAAGAGAATAAATAAGATGAGGAAGGAAAATGACACACAAGGAAGTGGATGACAGCAGGCACCCAAGATGCACATGCCTGGCATTGTCCAGGATTTAGCTGAAGCCAGTAGAGGGTGATGTTATCAGTTCCCCTCTTTCTGGCCCAGTCTGGTCAGGCTGCCTTTCAGGATCAGGATCACGAAGACCCAGTGGTGTCACGGTGGATCGTGGAGTCCCAGGAGACAGTGGGGGTAGCAGCCATGATAGTAAAGCTTGCTCCTTTCCAGTCCACACATCCCCCTCTATTCCTATTTAGTGACCCCAAGCTAAACAATATCCAAGCAGGGGTGGCAACCTCATTCCATTAGAAGTAGCCAAAGAAAACATACTTCAGTGATTTCAATTATGGACATTTCCTCCCATTTCTAGAATTTTTCTGCTCATTGTCTTATCAACCTGTGACTTTACTAGAAGCCTTGAAGACCACTTAGCACGGTTCTTTTAACTTAATTAATTTCATTTCAGTCTGTCTCCAATTTTTGCTGACTTTCATGAACAATTTTACGTAACAGACTGAGTTGGACTTTTGTTAGAGTACAGGCCTCTGCACTCCACTCCACTGTAGACCCAGAATAGCTCTCCCCTTTTCAGAGACCAAAGTGGTCTCCTTGCATCCTCAGACAGCACCAGTCTTTGAAACACCCACTGCTGTGCATTGCCTCCATTAGCTACCCAAATCCTTCATGCTGCCCAGCTCATTCGCCCAGGAGTTGGAGAGCGCTCTTTGATTTCTTCCATCTGACTGAACTTCTGTTTTGAACTAAAATAATTTACTTTTAAGAAAAAGATTTGGAGTGACACAAGAACACGATTTTAATGTTTCCTGTTCACCAAGCTCAGCATGGCTAGTCATGGCTTTTGTTATATTTTTTAAGACGAGCTACTTTTCTTGAGTAGATGGAAGAACACTAAATCAGAAAACACAAGCTCAACTATAACTTTATTCACATGAACAGGCTCCTTGAAGTCACTGGGTGTACTCATGTAAGCAAAGTTATTTGTGTGCCTAGATGATTGGGGCCTGAGATAGAAAGGCATTGGAAGCATAACAATAGCTCTGCCTCATCTCTCACAGAGCAAGTCAAAAATAATGGTACCATGTGAATAAAGAACAAACATAATCATCAAGCCCTAAATATTTCTAGAAAATTAGCACCTTTTCCATAAAAGTAACTAATCCTGTAAAAAAATGGTACAAAATATTAACTGTCATCTTCTGTGTCCCACTGTAATCAACATGCATGGAGTACCTCTGATGTGTTCTCAAAACTGTTACTTAAATACCATTTAAGGTCAATTAAATAAACAGAATTTTAAAGCCTAATGACATAAAGACATAAATAACATAAAGACCTGTAATGGTCAAATGATTTGGTGTTTAGCCCTTCTTGATTTAAAACAGCAGTGAAAAATGTTGGAACCCTTGAAGGTGATTTTGAAGATGGAGAAGTGACTGTGCTGCACAAACAGCAATCAGGGACAATTAAGTGAACTGGGACAAGTGCCTCATTCTCTGCAGAGACTGCATGGGAAATTGCACTTTACTTTTCAGTCTCATTGCATTTAAAATAAGGCCCCCAGCTAAGTCATTTTTCAAGTCCAACTCCAATCAAAAGATATTGCTTAAAATCTTCCTATTACTATAGAAATGAAAGGAATGATTGTGTATGCTGATGAGCCTAGACGATTGTCTTGGAAAGAATTTGACAGTGTTGTTTACCAGTCCCATTATAATGTTATTACAGCCTCTGAAGAATACTGACAAGGCCTGAATGCTAGAATGAGTGTTGGGGTTGTTTAGGATAGCTCTCTGTGGCTGCAGATTTTGTACGGTTTCTCTAAGAAATTCTGTACTGCATATAGATTTTCTGTCCAGGTTTACTCTTAGGCTGATTCTCAGACAGCCTTTATAGTTACTGATTAACAGATTGGTGTAAACTTTAGCGAGGTACAGAAAATAGAAACATGTAAAGGGTGAAAAAAGGACTTGTAGAATGTTCTAAGTCTCCATTTTGCAGTTCTGTCTTGTTAAAAGCTTGTGAAATATTCACTGTTCATAAACAATATTTTCTATAAGACTTTTATAGTCAGCATAGACTGTTCTTAGCTATATGCTCCTTGAAAAAGTATATTTATGTGTGGAAGTTGCATCATTCCAGTGATTGTCTTTGTGAAGGCAGGAATGTATAGTACTTTCATACCCTTTAGAGCCTGGTGCTTTTCACACCACGCCAGCTGCCTGAAGTTGGGCACCTCACTTTTATTTAGATGTTTAAATACAGATTTAAATGCCTAAATTTCAAGACTTGAAAATGTTGCCCTATACGTCTTCTGCATATTAAAATCACTTTTATTAGCATTCACACTATTAGTGAGGAATGGGGAGGAAAGGTGACAAGGGAGATGAAATGGGTATTTGCCCATGCAGTGGAGGGACAGACTAGTTATTTTACTCAGGGCTAGATTGTGGCTTTACCAGGAGCCATGTGTCAGGGCAGTGCAGACTTGTTCTTCTCCAGGAGCAGACCCTGGGCTGAATTGTGATTCAGAGTCACAGTTCAGCCCTTGCTTCCCTCTTGCTCCAGGGGCAGGGACTAATACCTAAGGCAGCTTGGTTCCCCTACTGCTCCAGCAGGTCAGTGCGTAGGAGGGGCACAAAGCTGGCCTGTGTGAGAGGAGGAACAGGTGGCTCAGCATCAGCTGCTCTATGCATCCACACACAGACCAACAATGCATCCCACCTGCACAAGGGAATAGCACTTTATGCCCCTTACTACTTTGTCAAATCACACTGAGTCCCATAGAGCGAGACCAGATGTTTCTGTTCATTGTCATTACAACGGTAAAATGCTAGGACTGCCTTTGTTTTGTAATTCATATCTAGATATTTTCTTGATACAATTTCACCAAACACATGTCAACGTCTGTCACACCTTTCTGTAGCCCAGTGTCTCCCACAATTCTGGTTTAAAGCTGCAGCACAGCCAGGCTGACCCTATTCCTTTCTCCAGTTTGATCTTGTCTCTGTGGCAGCAGTCAGTGGCTGTTCTTTGCTCCCATCCTTTCCTTTGCTTCGTTATTTTAAATAGTTTTCAGGCAGTAGCAAGCAGCATTCTTTGTTCTCTCTCCTCCTGGACTAGGCATTCAGCAGCAGAGTGGCTGTAGTCACCTGGAGTCCCTGCTGCAGCACCTCCTTGCTGGGCTCCTATTTGCCCTTTCAGGCATCGCAGAGCAACTATGCAAGCACCAGGCTAAGTCCAAAAGGTGCTCCAATGGCAAGGCACCTGTAACAGGCTCTGCAGAAGGTGAATTATGCCCTGCCTGTTCGCAGCCAGCTGACTCGAACATTGCTAGGGCATGGAGCTTTGAGTCCAAGAGGCATGTGGGGTCCCCTATCACCCTACAAAGCCACGACTCACCCCAGAGAAGCCCATCCAGAAGACACAGAGCAGAACAGGGAAAAGCGCTAAGGACAAAGAGGACTTCATTCAGCTGGCCTAGGAGGGTAAGTCCTGGGGCAATACAGGATCACAAAGATGAGACACGTGGCTCCCAGCCCCTTTCCCAAGTCCTAAAATGAGTCCTAAGTTCTCTCTGGAGAGAACTAGACCCCGTCCTTCTCAGCCTTAGGGAGCTCTCGCAATGAGACCCAGTCCCCCGACCAGGAAGAGTGGAAGCCTGTAGGGGAGGGTGCCAAAGGAGACATATCTAGAGGGCTCAGGTCTTGGCAGAAGGCACTGGATGCCTGTAAGCAGAAGATGCGAAGAGGCTGCAGTCGTCCTGGCCCAGTGGAGCAAAGATCCCTGGCCAGGACTGCAAGAAGGAAGACGAGTCCCCGGTTGCAGAGGAGGCCAGGCCACCCCACCCCTGAACGGTTCCTGCCCATGGATGGCTTGCACACCCCTGGCTGGTGAGTGAGCAAGTGGGGTCATGACAGCAGAGGGCTCCCTGCATGCCTCTGAGGACAGTGACACTGGATCCCTGCAGGCACAAAGTGCACGGAGGAAAGGTTGTCATCCCTGGTTGTGGAGGAGACCACCCTGCTGCTGAATGGTTCCGTCCCCAGCCAGGAGCCATTCAGTAGTGGGGTGATCTTCCCCACAGCTGGGGACGACTCCTCCTCCTCATGGCTCTGACTGGGGGGTCTCTACTATGCCCACCAGGACTGCAGCCTGCCCCTGTTTTGTGCCCTGGTGTCTTGGGCCCCTTGGCTGCACAGGGAGGCCTCCACACCGCCACTGTCAGCACTGCCCTAATCCTGACCTGACCCCCCACAACTGTAAAAATAAAAATAGTTAAAGATAGGGAAAAAAACCTTAAAAGTAAAAAATCAATAAAAGTAATTGAAATTACAAAAAAAAAAAATACAAATCAAATTCTGCCAAGCCTGCCTATCTTTCAAAGCGATCAGGGCTTTGCTCTCGTCCAGGAGACTTTCCATGCTAAAAGTCTGTTCCACCATCTGGACCAATTTTGTTTCTAATTATTTTCTTCAAGTTTTTACACACCTTTGGAATGAACCATCTGGTGGCAAGCTGGAGAAGAGGGTGTGGCCAACATAGGCTGTGCTGCAGTTTTGAACTACCTCCCAGAAACTGCAGACCAGAAGGGAATAGCCCATATGTATCAGAATTGTGGGAGACAGTGCTAGCAGAAAGGAAGTTATTGAATAAAATATTTCCATGGACATTTATAAAAAGAAATCTGAGGCCTTGTCTACACTTGCGGCAGCATATAGTATATGTATAGCTACACACCTCAGAAAAAAGCAGATTGTGTCCACACTGTGATGTGTAGGATACACACTCTAGGTCTTTGGGGTATCTCTACTCACCTAAGCACTGCCGCACCGTCTACACAGCTATTTCTACCCGTGGTAGCTGGGCATGCAGTGTATGTACTCTGCATACCCTGCACGCTGCTGTAAGTGTAGACCAACCCTAAGGGGAAATGTGTTAATTAGCATTTAAGTTAAACAAACCAACACCTCTTATCTGCACCTATGGACAGTCAAACAGGAATGAAACACATGCTTACAAGTAGCAAGAATCTAACATGAAAGATGTGTACTGTATACATCCCCAAAGATACCAATATGGAACAGCTGAGCTCTGAAAAGAAAACAGGGAAATATTACGGTCAAAATGATAAAAAGGGGATAGCAAAATATCTCTGTTATTTCAAGATGAATATTTTGTATCCTTTAATTCCTATTCTATAGTAAAACTATAAGGACAAACCACAGTGTGACTGAGAAATAAAATATGGCTAAAAATTGGACACAGTGCTATTCTTCTTCCTTCCAGTATAACGCTCTAGACCTGTTAGGGGGAAAATGCAGCATTAATTTGTAAGCATAGCAGAGCAAATGCAAGTACCAAAATTATGAAGAATTTGGACTAGAAATTATTTGGGACTACATTTGTTGGAGTGCTTGTAAAGTGTCCAGGACTTGTAAATTGTCATAAGCCCAACAAGAAAATCCATCCATGGGAGAATAGAAAAAGGCATGAACCATTGAGGTCTGGGGAAGGATGTCCACTTAAATTGCACCATTCTCTTATGAGCCCATCCGAAGACTGAAAATGTTGGAGAGCCATGGTCAGAGAAAATGGGCCAGGTCCTGCCACTCACACTCATAATGAATACAGTCTTATTTGGCAATAGTCTTATAGATTTCAATGGGACTGCTTATGGGTTAAGGTACCACTCAACAGGCCTAAGGGTGACAGAACCGGGTCCAATCTAAACAAAGGATTTAACTAAAATACTTTAAAAATATTCCTTAGCGCTTTTGCCATTGACTTCAATGGTGCCCAGATTTGTCCCTGTGCATTAGAGTATCTATATAATAAGATTACAGGATTGTCATTCTGTTGGTGTGTCACTCTGAGCCTAGAACAGGGGTGGGCAAACTAAAGCCCGCGGGCCACACCCGGCCCGCAGGACTGTCCTGCCCAGCCCCTGAACTCCTGGCTGGGGAGGCTAGTCCCCGGACCCTCCCCCGCTGTCCCCCCTCCTCTGCAGCAGCACCACCACATGGGCAGCTCGGCTTGCACCCGCCCACCTCCCAGGCTTTCAAATAAGCCTGTCCTGCCACTCTGAACGGCCTGATAAGGGTAAGAGGGGAAGGGGGTGATTGGATAAGAGGCAGTCAGAGGACGGGGCAGTTGGATTGGGCGGAGGTTCACGGGTGGGGCGGGCAGGAGACAGGGAATGGGGGGGTTGGAGAGGGGGTGGGGGAAGGGAGCAGGGGGGATCCTGGGTGGGCAGTTAAGGATGGGGGTCCAGAAGGGCAGTCAGGGGACAGGGAGAAGGGGGGGTTGGGTAGGGGGTGGGGGGGGTCCCAGGGGATAAGGAGCGGGGGGGGGGTTGGATTGGTCAGGGGTTCTGAGGGGGGCAGTCAGGGGGCGGGAAGTGGGAGGGGGCGGATGGGGGCAGGGCCCAGGCTGTATGGGGGGGCACAGCCTTCCCTATCCGGCCCGCCATACTGTTTCGCAACCCCAATGTGGCCCTCAGGCCAAAAAGTTTGCCCACACCTGGCCCAGAATGTCTGTTGAGTTAGTTTGAAGTGATGGGAAAAGCTACAGGTATGGCTGAGAGCTCTTTTTGTTTAGAATAGCACCAGGTTCAATCTCACCAAGATTCACAGTCTGTTACCATCCACTTTTTTAATTCTCAGCCATTTTGGCTTAACAAATTACACCCATGTGATGTACAGCTATAGTAAGGCATGTATCTATGCCATGCCAAGAGTCCTAGATCACTGTGATATCAGAGGGAGATATCAGAGTTAACTCAGCCAGTCACCAACCTCACTCCACAGCTGATTTGTATGCAACAATTTCACTGGTTGTATGAGGCAGACTGCACAGATGGTGGATTACTTGGCCCAATTGCCATGTCCTTGCGACAGCATGGGCTTTCAGCTACTAGTACTATAATAAGTATGCTTTAGCTTTTCTTAAGCTTTCATGGGTACCTTGAATATGTAACTGTTAAATATAATTATATATTTGCATATAATGGAAGTAAACTCCACCCATAGCCAGTATCAGCCCCTGGTGAAAAAGGAGGAGGGTTGGCATCAGACTTGCAGCCAGCAGTAAATCTTTGCTAAAGAAATCCATGAAATGAGACACCATATGAAATGAGGGCATTCCTGGGAAATGAAGTGTAGTAGAGTGTTACTGTGAGGGTTACTACATCGTTTTGGACAGATGCAATCAAGGAAAAGAATCCAGAAAATAAGACTGGTATCTAGTAATATGGGACATTAAGTGGAAAAAGTGCAGAGCTGGTTCAGGCACTGATGAAAAGGAAAGTATAGACTGCATGCATTAAAGAGGCCAAACGGAAGGAAGCAAAGGCAAGAGGTATCAGGGAAGGCTATAAGCTACTATACTATGGCATGCTGAATAAGAGAAATTGATTTGGTATAGTTTTAGACAAAGTGATGCAGGAGTGCATAGTGGTTGTGGGTATGGAAAGTGACAAGATAATTTTGGTTAAGTTGCTCTTGAAAATAGCCCCCTAGGGTTACATATGCATATGCACTCCAAGTGAGATGTGCCAAACAACAACAACAAAAAAGGATTGCTGGGGGAAAAATGGACACTGTTGTACAGAAAGTGATAAGAAAAAAAGAATAAGTCATCACTGGAGCCAACTTTAATGGTCACTTGGGGAGAGATGGTAAATGCTTCAAGAAGTACCTTAGCAGCCATGGATATAGACATATGAAAAAGGAAGGGGAACTATCTTACAGTATTAGACATATGATTTGCTAGACATTCATACATTTTTTCACTAAGGAAGAAAGAACATTTGATTACCTATAAGAGTGATGGTATGAGGGTGCAGATTACTTCCTGATAAATCGAGCTGAGCTGAAGAACATAAAACATAGAATGCTGGTTTTTGACTATGAATACACGTCATACAAGAGATGAAAATGGTCCAAAGCAGTACAGAAAACCAAGTGGAGGAAGCTTAATGAAGTTAGCAAGGAGTTTAAAATGAAGGTGTTGGAGAAGATCTTTTTAGAAGGGTTAAGAGAAAATACGAATCAATGGTGGACTCATATTACAAGCAAAATTCAAGAATGTGCAAAGAGCCTGGCTGGTGAAACAAAAGCAAGAGCCTTTTCCCCCAGTGAGAGCTGGTGGAATGAGAAAGTTGGAGAGTCTGCAAAAGAAAAGAAAAAGTGTTTTCAGTTTTGGCAAGTGACGCTTCAGTGGCAGGATTTTCAGAAGTATAAAAAAAAACAAAAAAAAAATAGTGAAGAAATGGTTGCACCCACTAAGGCTAACACCATGAAAGCTTATCTGCCCATCTTGAAACGAAGGGTGAGAACAAAATATACAGACTGGCAAAGACTCACACTGAGAGAACTAAAGATATCAGTGAGAGCAGAGTAATTAAAGATGAAAGTGGAACTATGTTAATCAGTGAGAACCAGATTAAGGAATAGTGGAGAAATTATTTTGAAAGTCTTATGAATGAACAGAACCCAAGAGAACCAAGCTGTCTGGGTCTGGTGGCACCAGTCTTAGAAAACGCAGTTGCAGAAGCAGGGCTGTCCCTACCAATACGCAAAGTACGCCGCTGCATAGGGCACCAGGAATTTCCTGGTGCCCTACACAGCTGTGTGCTGCTGCAGCCCCTGCTCCTGCTATGCCCCAGCCCCACCCCCACTCCACCCCTCCCCAAAAGCCCCCGGCCTTGCCTCTTCCTGCCCCGCTCCACCCTCACTCCCCTGAGGACTCCAGCAGGGGTTGGGCCTGCACTCACTGGCCGAGGTAAGTGGAGCAACCCGGCCCCAGCCCACGTCGCGCCGCCTGCTCTCAGCCACGCCACCGGTGAGTGCTGGGGGGCGGTTCCCCCTGCCCCCCAAGCCTGGGAGCCAGAGGAACGGAACAGAGCAGAGCAGAGTGGGCGGGGGCCAGGTCGCTCCACTTCCTGGCGCCCCCTGAGTGTGGGGTCGGGCCTGTCCATCAATCACTGGAGGTCAGGAAGTGGAGCGACCTGGCCGCAGCCCGCTCCACCAGTGAGTGCTGGGGGGGCAGTTTCCCCCAACCCCCCAAACCTGCTCCTGCTCCCCTGCGGAGGTCTGGGGCCAGCCCTGCCCTCCCCCTGTGGAGGCTTGGGGCCCCACCCCCACCCCCACCCTGCGGGGAGCTGCATCGGGCACCAAAATGGCTACGGACAGCCCTGTGCAGAAGCATTGAGCAATATGAAAAATAAGAAAGCTCTTGGCCCCGATGGCATACCAGCAGAAGTACGGAAGTGCTTAGGGCAAGTAGAGGTGAACATATTGACACAACTGTTTATCATGAGGACTGAGAAGATGCCTGGAGAAAGAGCACATCAGTCCCAATTTTTAAGAGAAAAGGAGACATACAGTAACTCCTCACTTAATGTCCTCCCCCTTAACGTTGTTTCAAAGTTACGTCACTGCTTAACTAGGGAACATGCTCGTTTAAAGTTGTGCAGTGCTCCCTTATGACATCGTTCGGCTGCCTGCTCTGTCCACTGCATATAGATTTTGTGGAAGAACAGCAACTTTACAAGGGAGCATTGCACAAGTTCGTCTTCTCCGCCTCCTCCCCCTCCCTCCCAGCACTTCCCCCACTGCCAAACAACTGTTTGGCAGTGCTTAGGACTTTCTGGGAGGGAGGGGGAGGGGGAGGCGCAGGGAAGTGCTGTGTCTCCACTCCTCCCTCCTAGAAAGTCCTAAGTGCCGCTAAACAGCTGTTCCCAGGGAAGCGCTGGGAGGGAGGGGGAAGAGCGGGGAAGCACTGCCTCTCTGCTCCTCCCCCTCCCTCCTAGAAAGTCCTAAGCGCGAAGTGCTGGGAGGGAGGGGGAGGAGTGAGGAAGCGCCACATCTTCACTCCTCCCCTTCCCTCTCAGAAAGTCCTAAGCCCGCCAAACAGCTCTTTGGCAGTGCTTAGGACTTTCTGCGGGAGGGGAAGGAGCGGGGATGTGGTGTGCTCCGGAGAGGAGGTGGAGTGGGCCTGGGAAGAGGTGGGCCTGGAATGGAGCGGGGATGGGAAGAGGCAGGCCTGGAGCACCCCCCAGCAAAGTCGGTGCCTGTTCTTCTCCGGGTAAGCTGCCGCTGCGAAGGTGCTTCCTAGCGTCCTTGCCTGCAGCGGGCTGTACCTGTATGGGGTAAGCCAGGGGCACTTCCCAAACACAGTACAGTACTGTACAGTATATAATGCCTTTTGTCTGCCCCCCAAAAATTTCCTTGGAACCTAACCCCCTGCATTTACATTAAATCTTATGGGAAAATTCGATTAGTTTAACATTGTTTCACTTAAAGTTGCATTTTTCAGAAACATAACTACAACGTTCAGTGAGGAGTTACTGTACAAGACTGTGTGAACTACTGCAACATTAAAAACTCATAAGCCACACAATGAAGATCTGGGAGATTGTTATAGATAAGAGACTACAAAGAGAAATAAAGGTCAATAACAATCAGTTTAGATTCATGCCAGGCAAGTCAGCAGTGGATGCTATCTTTGCATTAAGATTACTTGTGGAAAAATACAAAGAGGACAACCCTGCACGTAATATTTATTGGTCTTGAGAAGGCTTATGATCACATTCTGAGAGAAGTCATCTGGTGGTGCATGAGAACGAAACAGCTACCTGAATATTATATCAGGCTTGACCAGGAAATGTATGAGGGTGCTAAAAGGCAGCCACATGAAGAAACTAAACAGTTTCTAGCAAGCATCAGAGTATATCAAAGCTTGGCACTAAGCCCCTTTTTGTTCACATTGGTGCTCAAAGAAAACATCCACAGAATGGCAGCCTGGTGCATGCCTTTTGCAGATGATGTGGTGCTCGTGGGGGAGAGCAAAGAGGAATTGGAATGAGATTTAGAGAAATGGAAGTGTGCAATAGAGAGAAGTGGCATGACAATCAGCACAAATAAAAGAGAGTATATGGTCTGTAGATTTGATGATACCTTGCAGGAAGACAATGAGACTGTAAGTCTGGGGGCCAGCCACTACTACTACAGAAGTTCAAGTAGCTAGGTTCTATAGTACTGGATAGTGGTGAATTCAATAACAAACTTATAAGCAACAGGAAAGGCATGGATTAAATGGAGAGAAGTCAGAGTGATCTGCAATAGGAGAATGCCTATCAAATCAAAAGGTGAGATCTACAAGGACTGCAATTTGAATGGCTCTGAATGCTGGGTTTTGAAAAAGAAAGAAACAGGAGTAGAACTTGAATACAGTGGAACTGAAAATGTTAAGATGGATGCTTGCAGTTACAAGTGAATGAACTAGGGGGAGTGTGAAAGTGGTACCAATTATAGAAAAGCGGAGGGAATCTAGGCTTAGGTGATTTGGACCTGTGAAAAGAAGATCAGAAGACTATATGGGAAACAGAGGGTAAACTTAGCAGTAAAGGGGAAGACCCAAAACTTGATGGATAGATGTCATACAAAAGGATTTGATTAGCTGTGGAGTTTTTGAGAAATTCCTTCAAGACAGACTGGAATGGAGGAGGACTCAAAATGTAGCTGAAAGACCAATAAGAGCAAAAGATACTAGCATGACCTAACAATCTAGTAGGAGAAATGCTGTCACGGAAGAGGGAACTTCCTAGAGATGAAATGACATTTGTGGTTATTTGGGCTGTGAGATGGGGTGTACCAGGCCCTTTGTGGCCCCCTGCTGCAGAACACATGGTCCTACTACACCCTGCCAGGAAAGGAGCAGCAAAGGTGGGTCCTAGAGAGGCCCTATGGAAGTAGCCAATCATAGCCCAGAGCAGGTTCAGATAAAAGTTGCTGCAAGGCCTTAGCGGGTCAGTTCTTGGCTGGGACCAGGGGGCAAGGAAGGGTGCTCCTCTCTGGCCAAAGAAGCTTCAGAGATCACCAGACTTTGGTTCTCGCTGCATTTGCTTAGATGGAATAGAGAGAACCTGAGAACTTTAACCTGAGCTAAGGGATGAAGATAAAGAGGCCAGGTGGGAAGAGGCCCAGGGAAACAGCAGCAACATATTGAAGTGAGCAGTATCTGGCTGCTGTTTATACGGTCCCTGGGCTGGAACCTGGAGTAGTGGGCAGGCCCAGGTTCCCCCACCAGCTGCTGGTGAAGTGGCCTAAGCCCTGAGAAGGGGACAAGACTTGTTTTGAAACCTGAGAAAAGGGTTCAATTTAAAGACTACAGAGTTAGGGCTGAGGACTGTGGTGAGGGTAAGATAGACAATTTTTATTGGACTTTTTACTACTGTGTTGGACTTTATGACTTGGCTGGAGGGCCAAGCCACTGAAGATCTGCCAGGCGAGGTCGACAACCTACAGAGGGCACCAGGAGCAGGAAAAGGATGGCAGTACTGCTGTAGCAGGAGATGCTCAAAAGGTGAATGCCCCCCATTACAGGTTGTTAGTCCAAAACCATGTTTCTCTGGCACCTATACAGTATGATAAGGGTCTGAGTAACTTGTGAGCTGGCAACATACCATTCAAAGAGATGGACAGAGCTGTAAGTAGCCAAGAGGCCATGTAGGAGCATCGTGTGTGTACTAGAGGCAGGATTTCAAGCTCAGAGAGCTGACCAGCCTGAATTTTTAACACAACAACTTCTGTTTTAGGGAAAGTGTTGGCTTGTTTGTACTGGGAGAAGTCAGGGATTGAATGAAGCAGGAGTGGGAATAGTAGGAGCATAGTTCCTATTGTTAATTCATGTTGCTAAAGTTGGCTTAATACACACACGAAGGGGGCAGTCAAGAAGGAAAGTTTCCTTTCAGCCCCAGAGTGGAGAATGAAAAAGGTTAATGGCATTTCCAGATCCTTTTGTATCTTTGTGGTAGGCCAAAAATAGATTTCAGACAAGTCCGCAGAACAGATCAGAAGATGCAATGTCCTGTTCTGCAGTCTCCCTGAGCTTTGGTTATGTAAGAGGATGATAAAACTTACTTTGCAAACAGACTGAATGCAATAGCTGAAATGCAGTAGAAGCTAATACTGCATCTTTTCACTTTAAAAAAAAACCCAAAAAGTTCCAGCAGTTTGGCTGCACCAGTGGGCCATTCCATTTACAGGAATATACTACCTGCTAACATGTATGCCTTTGTGAATTCCTGGCTCATCACCAGCTGGAAGCTTGAGATCCGAGAGTGAAAATCTCATGCCACTGTGTATCTTTCTAACAGCAAGTTTTAAATTACATGATGTCCTAAATTTAACTGTATGAAAAATTTCTAACAAATCTATTTTTCAGCTGAAAAGGATCCCAACCTTTAGAAAGTAAAATTAATTTAAATGATGTAGATCCTCACATCAGAATCCTCTTCACACATGTACACCCTCCCATCCACGTTTCATCCCTTCAGATTGCAGTATGACTAGAGGATCCAGATGTATTTGTTCTTTCATCCAGAATGCATTAGAATCTATCTTGTAATAATTTACTCAACCTACTTTTCAAATTTCACCTTCTTTTCCCTGTCTTCTCTAATTTGTTTATTCTTCCTTTTGAAATACTCAGCTGCACCATATATTTTCTCAGATGTTGATGTGTATTGAACAGCCAGGTCTGGAGTCATCCCAAGTTACTCTTCTCTGTGCTTGAACTCAGCCTAAATTTAAACCTGGAAGAATAGTCAAAAGAAGTCAGCACAAAAGAAAGAAAGAAAATGTGTTCAGGGATAGTTCTCAGTGATGATGATCCTTACTCAGTCACAAATTTGAAAACAAGAGGACTGGATGGCTCAGGGGATTGGGAATGGCATATAGCTCTTTTCAGTTCTAGGCTCTTATTTCGAATCCAGCCCAGGTTAGAAGTATTTGAAAGCAGTTTCTTTCTGAGAGCTGTTCAGTGTGATGTCAGTGGTCCATCCTTTGGCTTGTTAGTAGTTTCAGAAGAAAGACCTAAGATTTAATGGTCATGGAGCAGGAACTATATCCACACCCTTATAGATCATCAGATCAGTGTTGAGGAATATTGGTAGTCAATGTAGGGAATCTTGCACTGCAATATTCAAGGGCAGTATCCATTCTCTTGTCAAATATGGGACTTGAGGCCTGTAAACCTGGCACTTTTCGTGAATAGTAACATATTAAATTCTTTTTTTAAAAAATCTAGTGGGTAAAGAGGACCTCTCTACTAATGCATGAAACCACAGCTCAATAAGTCTGCAGTGTATTATATTAGTGCCTATCAGTACCTGTTAACTTTGTGCTTTGATGGGCACGCAACTGCACTTTAAGGCCTTCTATAGGTGATGTTTAAAAGCTTAATAACTGCTACATGCCTAAAGTGAACTAAAAAAATACATTGAAAGAACATTAACTATACGAGAGAGCCAATGAAAGCAATTACAGTTCAGGATTAAATCTTTATTTGAGAACTCTAAGGTGTTCAGGACTTCCTTAATGCATGACTTCTTGCCCTGTGGTACAAGGACCGAATACTGAATGTGGCCCATCTACTATTACCAGGGGGAAAAACAATAACAGCAGCAGCAACAATCTGATCCCAACACTAAGTCAATGGAGTTCAAGCAGGGGGTGAAGCCGGATCAAAGACGTGTCAGACTTTTTATTAACTCACTCCAAAGAAACGAGGCTCTCCACAAACACACATTCACACAGAATAATTAAAAGAATTAAGATAGGACTTAGTTTGTGTTGCAAAGCAACATGTTCTTAAGTGGAAGTTCACCATATGTTCTCCAATACCTAGATACAAAGATGAGCCACCTTAACCTCTTTCTTAATATGCCCCATTTTGTTATGCATTGGCGTACATATTGCTGTACATGGCTGGTTTGACTTAGAGCTTTTAAGTCTTTAAATATCATTTGTTGGGATTGTATTAAATTATATCAGTATTACTTGAGTGAATTTTTTAAAAAATTTCTTGCCATCTCCATTATTCTGCCACATTTTTGGTTTTGAAGAGAAAGTAATGCAAATAACAAAATGCTGAAGGTGCTAGTAGATTTAATGCAAAGATTTTTGGGGTGGGGGTGGGGGGGAAGGATTATGTCTTCCTCTTTTTTTAAGCAGTCCTATTATGTGCCATGTAACCGCAATCAGGCTAACAACCATAATATGATGGAATATCTTGTAATCCGGTTGTAGGTTTCTCTCTATCGAGACAGTCTCCAAGTAGATGAGTTTTAAATCTCCTTAGAATTAAGAAGGGTTTCGCAACCAAATGAATTGTTTTGGAAAAATCCTCCTTTATAGATTGTGAAGAGGATAAAAAAGGGGAAAAAAAACATGTCTGTGGTGGTTAGTCAGATGTTCTTTTGGAGTTACAATGGTTTCCTTCTTAAATTCCTCCTCTTGTTGATATTCACATTAAAAAAAAAAAAAAGAGTACTACGTGCACTGCCTTAATACTACTCACCCTTGTAAACATTATGAAATCTTTGCATTAAGCTAAACAAATGGATTGAATCATAATGTAAGGCAGACAGTAAACACAATTCACTCAGCTGTAAGATGGCATAAAAGCATAGTATAAATTGATACACTACAGTACAAGTGTTAATAATTGCCAGTACACTGTACAGTAATTTGTTTTAAAGAGGTGATTGGACCTAGACAACTGAGAGCATGCATCATACTGGCTTAGTGGATCTGAATTGTTTTTGTCTTTAGATTTTTAATGTGTATGTACTTACCCTTTCACCAGTATAGTTGAGACACTGGAAAAATGTATTAGATGTATTAGTAATGCCAGGTTTAAATAATGATAGACAATTGAACAATCAGCAGGTGATAATTTCCCACGTGTATCTCTATTTATGGATATGTGATTTATTCCTACATTATTTAATTATTCAATTTTTTAAAGAGCTTTGGGGTACCCTGGAAAAGATATTTATTATTTCAGAGGGGTCATAAAGGAAGATGTAGGCTAGTACTAATAATGCTTTAATACATAAAACCAGGAGACAATTCTTTACATGGTAAATTAAACAGTAAAATATACCAATTTTGATTTGATTTGTGTCCCATTGAACTACCCTGCATTTATTTGCTTCAGCTTTAAATCCTTCCATTCTGGTGTTCTCCAGCACCCGTTATAGAATTGAAGCTTGCTTTTCACCTGTCTAACAGTTTAACATAGATGTCTGGGTCCAGTCCATTGTTCCAATTGTATATAGTTTAAAAAGCTCTGCAGTATTTTACTCTTTCCATTGTATCTTGGCTTCCCTGAGTGCTCTGCTCGCTGCATTTTATTTGTACTGGCTCTGTTTTCTAAGCCCATTTATGCCTTTTTTTTTTTTTCTGTACACACTTGTTCACTGGGGAGCTTAAATTGACTTCTCTCTATTCTGTATCCTTAACTAAAAATGCACCATTAAGGTTGATTGAAGTCTTTTGAAAACACTTCATAAAAAATGAAAAGCCATAAGAAATTAGGCTACCAGTGTTTGCAAATACCTGTTTTCAGCCAAATTGATGGGACAGAATAAGAATGAATTGAAAACTTAAAAATGCTGTTGATACATGTTTATATGCTACCTATTTGTGTGAATTAGCAAAGTACATGTCAAACATTTTGGGGAATAAAATATTGAGAAATGTGCCATCCTGTAGGTTTTTGTTACTTAAAACCTTTTCATCTCTTAAACATAAAGAGAGGAAATGGATTAACTAACATATTTAGATAATCCTGTTATTATTTTCATTATTTTTAAAGGGAAAAATAATTCTTGTTCTCAAAATGTTTCTCTTTAGTTAATATTGCCAGTCACCTAATTTTAAGTTGACACGAGTAATTTTTAAACCACACAACATATTTATCAGGGTTAGAAAGAGTGGGTAAGATACTGCTTTAAAAACAAAAATGTTCAGTAAAACTGAAACTTTAAGGCTTCTTTCAGTGAAAAGAGACTTATGTGCAATGGCTGAAAACATTAGGCATGTCTAACATTCAATACATGTGCAACTAATTAACAAAGAAACCTTATTTGGCAAGTCACCCCCCAGAAGGAAGGAGAGTAATTTCTGGACAGCACATAATATGAGAGAGAAAAATTGTATGAACATATGAAAATGAATCTTACTTTAAAAAGAGAAATATCCCGAGGGATTTGCACAAAGTTTAAAAGGAAACAAGTGCTTCAGAATCACAAGTGATTAAATTGAAAATGGCAGCTAGGTTGTCAAAGCAGCTGAGACTGCTCCCGCCAGTGAACAAGATAGCAACCAATCAAGCTGTTTCTAAACTCTCTCAATGTTGCAGTTTCTTACCAATAAATATATATTTAAATGCTTTAATGATTATAGAAAAGAATAATTACTGGATTTTAAATTTCTCATATTTCTTTTTTCAAACAATTGCCTTTTGAGACCTATAGGTTTGGTCTACAAGCTAACAGTGGGATTTTTAAATTTTTTTTTTTTTTTTTTTTTTTTTTTTTTTTTTTTTGAAAAAAGCTACCTATAAATTCATTTTGGCAGTAGCTCCACCAAACTGAAATGTCTAAAATGCAGAAGAATTTCTCAAAAATTAATTGGCATACAATAGGTTTAAAAACTCCCCCAAATTAGTTCTTCTCACCAGGGACTATTAAAATAAAAAATATGACTAATGATCAAACCTTTAGTTCTGTTAAATGAAAGCATAGCCACAGCAATGTAACATTATCTTTAGCAATACAATTCATGTAGAGTTTTTCTTAATTATTATTACTATTTTATATAAGCACTGGAAATACTGCCAGACCTAAACTATTATTTTATGGAATACCATGCACACACATTGCAGCAGAGTGCATGTTTTCCTTTAAGAATTCTCCTATTAATGGAGGAAAAGAACAGCAAGATCAACAAGAAAAGTAGCTAAGTACATGGAGGTCATTCAGAAGCTATGAGTTCTATAGCAGCGGTACAAGAAAAAACTGTCAGTTTCCATCCCATTAAACAAGCTATGAGCTATGTGTTAGACTCACTGGGATTACCAGCAAACCCCTACCAAGATATGTGCTAGCTCCTGCTCACATAGTGCTATAAATTATTCAATTCCTTTTATGCAAATAATGTTTCACAGAAGCATAGGGAATCCATAATGGGAGGAAGAGTAACATCCATTTAGAAGAATTAAATGCTAGGTGAAATGTATGACACTTTGCAGACAAAAGTTATTGAAAATAGCAGTACCTTTTAAAGGTCTCCACCCACCCACCCACCCACCCACACAGAGTTAGGGAGCTTCCAAGGTTTGTTTTTTTTATACATATCACTATCTCTGTATGTGTGTATGTAATGCAGCAACGGTTGCCCTTAGAGACACTCATTCCTGCATTAACAGGTATGCACAAGGGTAAAATCACAGAACTGAGGCCTCGCAGAGCATTTCTCTCTGATCTTCAAATCTAAGCCTTCATTTAAAAAAAAGTGAATGTTTAGAGGAAGCCAGGCTGGAAAGGGGGGTTTAAACAATGAAAACAGGTTTGTTTTTTTAACCTTTGGAGCCAGAAAAACGAAGGGCCATTTCTTCACTACTTTCGCAGGTAAAACCTGCCATTGACTTCAGTGGATGCATAGGGCCAAATTCATCCCTGGTGGAATTCCAATAGAATTCCGTGGGCCAAATCCATCATTGGTATAAGCAGATGCAATGCCATTGATTTCAATGGAATTAAGCTTGCTGACTGTAATGGAGGTATAGCAAAGCTACTCTGAGCACACTGTCTCTTTAAGACCCTTCTCCTTACAAGAAATGATAGATGTGCACAGAACACTATGGGTGCCTCCAGCCAGGGAGCTGAGTGTGTCTCCACTATCAGACTTTAAATCCTTGGTGTTGGCTCTTTTTGAGGTTTATCCCTTTTTTATGAGTAATCTAATCAGAGAGAGTCCTTGTTGAACCGCCTGTGGGTTGTCTGCCCAATTAGGTCTGGTCTGCGCTAGCAAATCAGTCTTGCTTACCTGTGTGTTAGCATTATCAAAATAAATGTTAGATAATTTGATAAGAAAGTGTTTAATGTTTTATACGATGCTTGTAGGATGCTGCATGTATTGGTCTCATTCACCTATACCCCATGTTATAAAGTGATAACAAGCATTTGCGTTATAAACCTCTGACTATGTATCTCATCAAACAGGGAAAAAGCCTTGTGTAATGCAGATGGTGGTCTCTAACAAGAAGAGGTTACATTCTGTTCATTATATGCAAATGAGCCATTGTACAAGATCAAAGATCATAGACTTTGATAAGTGCATTCTTCCCGCCACCCCATGAAGAAGGGACTTGGGTGGAAACTGTTGCTATCAGCTTGATTTCTGAGGGAAGAAGATATAAAAATGTCTCACAAGGAAAAATGATAATGCTGTCTGAACTTTCACAGGGCCAGAGACTCTAAACTGAAGTGGGAGATTCCCCAGGGTTATCACTGGGTTTGCCCTGAAAAACATTTTGAATTGACAGATCTCTACAACTTTGTCACTCTTAGGGTTTAGTTTGCAACTCATTTGTGTTATATGCTTGCTTTAATCTGTAAATAACTCATTTCCTTTTCCTAGTTAATAAATCTTTAGATAGTTTATTACAGGATTGGCTACAGGCATTGTCTTTGGTGTAAGGTCTAGGGTACCAAATGATCTGGGGTAAGTGACTGGTCTCTGGGGACTGGACGCAACCTGAATATTTTGTGGGGGGGTGGGGTTGGTTACTATAAATGACCATTTATCACCAAGTCCAGCTTGACTGCCTGGCAAGACAGACTGGAGAACCTCAGAGGACTGTCTGTGACTCCATGGTAAAACTGTTACAGTGATCCAGGAGTTCACATTTGTTACTGGGTTGGTGAAATCTAATCATAGAACGCACCACCAGTTTGGGGTGTCTGCCCAATTTTTGACTGTTTGGGGGTCACCAAGACTCTGCCTGAAGGCATGGGACACTTCCATTCAAAGTTATACTCGTGGCTTTCCAGATGGTTCACGGCTTGTGCACAGTCCACATGAGTGTCCCAAGAGCAGGAATCTGTACTGAACATCCTGTATGGACAATCATGTTACCCTCATTCTCCCTTCCCCTTCTCCGTCCAATTGTTAAACCCACTTATTGCATCTTGCCTTAACATTAGGTTGTTAGCTTTACAGGGAAAGGACGGTGTTTGTATAGGGCCCAGCACACTGAGGCCTGTGCATATTACCTCACTCCATGAGTAGCCAGACTGAAAACAATGGGATTACTCCTCTTCTCCACATCATCAAACACAAACACACTACTGGTCCCGCCACAGTTTGTCCACTCTCATAACTTACATGGTCATCTTCCATCCCCTTTGTTCCACCAACACCACCAGCCTTCAGTGGCTGCTTTTGGCCTCCTTTCACAAGCATCTTCTTCCATGTTGCCCCTACTGATGGAATGATTACCCCAAAGCAAGTACCCTGTCCTCCCCGAGGTCCCTGTTACATCTCCCACAATGCCCATGAGACACAGCCAGCTGATAATAGCTAGGCAGGTTGGCTAAAGAAATTCATGACCCTATCCAATTTGTTTATTTAAAACACCCAACAACCTTCAGACTGGCAAGTTATGCACACAAGACCTACTCCTGCTCCCAATGAAGTCAGTGGCAAAAGTTCCCAATGACACCAGTGGTGAAGGATCAAGCCCATAGCTAGTCTATGTACTACGTAACCTGTGTTCCCATTTCTGCTACCCTTGTCTCCCCTCCTCATCCTCTTTGTTATCTGCTACACCCACCTGGTGCATCATGTATTCATCCAGATTGCAAGCTCTTTGGAGCTCGGACTTTCTCTCCATATAGGCCTTTCCATTGCTTTTAACAGGCTTTGGATCAAGCCCCAGGTTTGTATAGCTCCAGCATGATAGGGGCTCCAAGGCACCAACACAATACAAATAACAATGGAAATCTGTATATGACATATGTCGCTACCTAGTAACTAAGCCCCTGAACCTGCAATTTACAATGCGTGGGCAGACTGCAGTGCCTGTGCAGAACCCTGCTGACTTCGCACAGAGGCAGCAGTCTGGCCTGTAAATTGCATGGCCTAAACTGTGATCTCCCTTATCCCAGTGTAAATTCAGAATAACTCTACTCAAATCAGTGGAGTTACTCTGGATTTGCATGGGTGTAACAGAGCAGAAACTGATCCAATTTCTAAACTACTACTATGTTGTGGCAAATTTCTAGAAAATCCAAAGTGCAACAAAGACACCTGGTGGCTGTCCTGCAAACTGCACATCTTTTAAATGACTACAAAAAACAAAGGAAAATGCCACCAAAAAGGGCTGTCTGACACAAGCGGGTATAGTGGTGGCCTGATAAGCAGTCTTTGTGTTTAGCAGCTATATATTCATCTATAATGAAATGTAAGAAACACCAATTCTTTCTTACAAATTTACACTGCTTACAGAGGAAAAATAAAACTAATTTTAATTTAAAAAATTCTCTCAGATACACAATTCTCAAGAATTACATATTTCCAAAATATTAACAGACCTAACTGATGAAATTTTAAGAAAATGCAATAATTTTAGTAACCATTTACTTTGGGCCTGACGTAAAATTTATGTTGTGAAAATTACATGAAGCTCTGAATGGTATACTTTATTACATTAAAACATGTGCTCTGATGTCTTTCACTGCTTTAATTTCAAAGTGTAACATGGCAGTTTACTTAAATAATTATTTGAACAGTCATGCTAAGTTTTTAAAAAACAGAACCAGTTTAATGGAATTTTGATAGTTTAATAACTGATGCTAGTGATATCATCTGGTATTTTCAATTTCTGTAATATAACTTAAAAAATAAAATATAAAGTTCAGGAACAAGTACATTTGGGTTCTAAATATTAGAGGCCATATTCTGGCTTCAGCTACACTTGCATGACTCCTTCTGACTTCAGTGGCCACACTGAAATACATGTATATGCGAAAGGCTCACTAGATAAAATAGGTACATGTATTATAACTGAGTGGTAGACTGACTGTCATATTTTCAGATCAGTTGCCCAAATCCTGCACGGGAGTTTTGCCAGAGTAAGAATTTGCAAGATTGCTCCTTATCTACTGATACTGTTCCCTCTCATTTACCGTTGCAAGATGACGGACCATACTACGATTTTTTCCAGTCCAGTTAAACCAAAGAGCAGTTAATTCATATTTTTGTGAAAGTTCCTGAGGTTGTTGAAAAAAATCCTGTAAAAGATGGAGAGACCAGATTCTGCCTTCAGCTACACCAGTGTAAATCTGGACTAAGTATTTACTTCAGGGGATCTTTTCCACTGTATTCAATGGATATACATCAGCATAACTGAAAGCAGTATTTGTCTCAAGGCGTATCCGTTGTTTGGATCATGATGTTCTATGTGCATGAATGTTTGCTTCATCAACCGTAGAAACTTAATTAGTTAGTTCACACTTCATATCAATCATTATTAATTTTTACCTGGCAACTATGAATATAAACAGAACAGGACAAATTCTTCCGTGGTGTAACTCCACTAAAGTCAATGGAGTAATACCAGGGATGAGTTTGGCTCAATATTTCTCTTGTCCATTTTTCTTATAGAAGTTTACATTCGATTTGGCCTGGAAGGGCTATTGGCTGGCATCCTGCAAGAAAGAAACATTACAAGTCAAACCATAGTGACAGCTTTATAAAGGAGGAATTAATTTAGAGCAGTAATGGAAACAATAACTCAATTTTATAGCACAATAACAAATCAACTAATTGGATGTTTATTCCTATCATACATGTAAATAACAACCATCATATATATACACATATGGGTGAAATCCTGGCCTTGCTGAACTCAGAAGGAAATTTACCATTGGCTGCACTGGGGCCTGGATTTCACCCTCTATGCTCTGTGAATACTTTCATAGCTAATCCTATGAAATAAGGATGATGAGTAAAATTTTCAAAAGCACCTACATCATGCAGGCCTAGATTTGTAAAGGTATTTAGGCATTGCTTCACTCAGTGTTGCAAGGTCTAAGTGATTTAGATGGCTAAATGCCATTTTGAAAAGCACTTAAGTTGCGTAGGAGTCTAAATCCCTTTGACTTTAATTTGGGACTTAAGCTCACGACTTACATTGTGATGGGGCATGGATGGAGTTAAAAGTGCCAAGAGAGCCTTGGACCACATCTGCTGGGGAGCTAAGGGGCAATGAGACAGAGAAGGAAGCTCACCTGGGCAGGAACAGGCGGGGCTTCTACAAAGCCTAGGAGTTGAGGCTGGAATGGGGTTGCAGGGAGGTCAGCCTCCAGTCACGCTCCCGATGCAAGGAGGTAGTAGGGGCCTCAGAACGGCAGAGTAGGAAGCAGACTGGAGAAGGCGCAGCAAGGTCCAAGAGGGATAGACCTGAATTGCTAGTTCAAGGGTCCCTGGATTAGAACCTGGTATAGAGGATGAGCCCAGGTTCCCCTACCAGCCACTGTGGGAGTGTCACAGCCACTACAGTGGATTTGGGACACTGTCTGAGACTTTGAGGAAGGAGACTCTGGTAATACCCCGGAAGAGGCAGATGATGACGACTTGGCCAGAGGGCTAAGCCACAAAGGAGAGGCACTGCAGCTTCGGACTAACGGGAGTTCGGCTGCAGTGTGAGTGACTGAAGCAACAGGCTGAGCAACTGCCAGATGCGGTGTGGACAGTGGTGAGGTAATTCCCCAGCTGAGCCAAACGGTGAGTTGCAGACCCTGTGACATAGGTGCTTCTGAAAATTTTACCCTACATATGTATGACTAGCTGGTTCACAGATATTAAGCAAATGAAATGTGCCATTACTGGCTTATAATCAGATGTTGAATGTTGTCATGTATATGTTCCACTCGGATGGGTTTTCAGCCAATTCCAACTTGGTGATGTCTCTGAAGATGGAGGGTATGTCTCTACTGCAGTTAACCTGAGGCTGGGGCTGTGAGGGTCCCTGAGCCCAAATGTCTACAATGCAATTAAACAGCCCCTTAGCCTAAGCCTGCTGGCACTAGGCTCACGTCAGCCCTGGGTGTCTAATTGCAGTGTAGACATACCCTGAGAGAGTTTTTGACCATTTGTTAGTGTGTAATCTGAAAGTATGCATGGTAACAGAGTGTCATTCCTGGGTCTGTGCTGTTAGCATGCGACTTGCAAGAACCCCTCCCAGCTTTATAATGTGGGATTCACTTATACTCCACGACCAGCTGATAGGACTTTCCATTCCTGCTTAAGGGATATAGTACCCTGAATTGTCTCCAACTGTTACCTTAGCTTAAAAAGAAGTAAAAACCAATATTTTAAAACCTAGCTGTGTGCCACTAGGTGCTTACAACCCTCTTTAGGCATTTAAATGAAAGCATACTTTTTTTTTTTTTTTTTTTCCCAAAAGGTGCAGCTCCTATGACTTGGCAGTATCTCTTTGGCATGAAGTTTCTTTTAGACTAAAATGTAAATTAATAAAATGTTGAAAACTTGCCACATTGAGGCCTGGGATATTTTAATATTCAGCCACTCGAGGGAACAAAGACAGGAAAAATTATATTCTGAAGGTGCTGTTTGGGAATTCAGAGTTGAGGTTAAGTTCCATTTTGCACTTAAAACAGGGATTCAACCTCTTTGCTTTGTATGGAAAAATAGGGTACATCTAAATTTACAGCACTTGCTCTCTGACTACAGAATGAATTTTCGAGAATTGACAAGTCTATTCATTAGTTTATAAATTAATTAAAAACTCTGTCCTTTGAAAAATTGTAGCATCCCTTGTGAGTCTTTTCTTTGATCCATGTTATATTAACAGCAAAACAACACACTTCACATTTTTCATATATGTACAATTAATTGAAGTCTTGTGCATAGGCTGTATTCGAATAAATTAGGTTGTAATTAAGCTAAATTATTACTGCTTGTTGTCTGTAATTGTTATAATTCTGTAGGCCATGGATGGCTCAGGTCAACAGCACAGGTAACTCTTAAGTAGTGCTAGTGTGTCAGAGGTAAATCAGCCAATCATTCGACTACAGTTAATTTTCATGCAAATAGTGGTAATGACTCATTGGTATGAGGGAGACTGAACACATATCTAAAGTTCTCATTGGTAGATTAACTGGCCCAACTGCTTTTTAAAGAGTCTATTGCTGCAGGCTAGTTTGGGCCGCAGTGCTTGAGTGGAGCGAAGGCAACAGTGCAGCAGGGAACCCCTGTGCACTGAAGCACGCTGCCAGTGGAACTGACGGGAGAGCCTTTAACGCACAGTGATTTTGGACTTGGGCTGGGCTCTCCATGAGCCCTTTGCATAGCACAATCTCACTCATAAGCCCTGTAAACCAATCAATTGTAAATTAAGGGCCAGATTCACCAGCACACTTCAGCTGTTTTCTGCTGCTCTGGTGATGCAAAGCAGCTATAAAACACAACTTCACTGGCTGGTGCACTCTGACTCCTTTGGAGTACTGGGAAGCTGCCCATAAAAGTTAAAATAAAAAATGATTTAAAGTTGATCTATAAATTTTCAAATTAAAAACCCATTTTCCTTTGGGTTTATTGTTGTATGTGTACGACATTTTTAATACATTAAAAAAAACCAAAGAAATCCCCAGGCAAAAAATTATGGTAAAATAGAGCTAAGGTCAAGAGTGTATGTCCGTAATTTAAATGTAAAAATCATTACAGGGCTATCGTATTATCCACAAACCAAGCATTATAAGCCCAGGAAATTCAGTTAAAGTTATACTTCAAAGAACTCTAAACACATTAAGTTAAGAAATGTACAGTTAAGGCACACAAAGAACCTTAACGGTGCCCTGTAATGATGTCATGGTGGGGGTGGAGGGTATTCAAAAAATCTAATGTGTCTTTAGATTCAGTTTGATCTAATCCAGGACCACAAATATTAAAATCATATGACTATTGCATGATGCTATGCAATAGTTAAGTAGTTTGGGTGCCTTCACGGTGCTTTTCTTACCTTAACAGGGTTGGATTTCTTTTAAGTGTAATCTTAAATTTGACTTTCCTCAGTTTACAATGCGTGGCTTTGTGATGTTACAATATCCCTGTAATATTTTTTCATCAAGTTATTGAAATGCCCTCTCAACCTTAATCCATTTTAATGTATTTTTGTCTCTGAATTATACTACAATAGTAAACAGATTACAACAAGATGGTCTTAATATGTTCGTTGTCTTCATAAAGATAATAAAGAAAACCACCAAGGAAAGCATGGCCATCGTGCAAAAGAGCTGGAAGAGAATTTAGGAACAAATGTGCTGTTTCCGGTAAAGCAGGCATTTCTATTAATGCAGAATCCTTCCCACATCATCTCCTCCACTCTCTGTGTAGTTGGTCGTTTTAAACATAAAAAGGACTGGTGTGACTACCTCTGTTCTAGTGTAAATCAATCCACTTGCCAAGGAAAGAATAATACACACAGCTTTAAGTGAAAAATACTTCTGCCCCAAGTAAAAATAAGTGCACACATCAGAGCAACAACATTCTAATTAAGTAGTGTGGGAGACGTTGAGTCCTGCACAGAGGGCCAGCAAAAGGCCTACACACTGGGGGGTAAAATTCACCCTTTACGAATTAGCTATGAATGTCCGTTGGTCATTTCCTCTGACCATTTGCCCTGGAACATCTGTGTTAGCATGGAACTATTCAGGCAAGGGAGCCCACCTGCAAGGAAGTATAGGTTTGTATGAGACTCCCAGAGCTCATCTTGAAATAAGGCAAGAGTTGTCTAAGGTCACAGGAGTACCTGAGCCAGTCAGCACAAAGTGGACCTATTAATGCTAACTGTCCTTGAGGTGGTACGTTGCACAATTCTTACAGATCACGTACAAGGCAGAGTGGAATTGGCCAGGCATTCTGGAATGTCCTCATGGAATGGAGCTGCACAGGTTAGTGTGAGCAATGAAATTGCTCCATGCGCTCTGAACAGCCCTGTGAATAGTGCTGGACCACTGACTCCAGCAATCTAGGTTTCAATATCACACTCGTCACCCTGATATCTGAGCTCAGGCTACCTGTGGTCAGGAGAAAATCTCACAGCAGTCCCTGATGAAGTGCAGAGCTGAACCAAACTGCTTGAGGCGCTATGGTGGCATGGAATCAGATCTCTAGCACTTCAAAGGCACTGGTCCCTGGATCTAGGTTGATACACTGGCTCTTTTCTGCAGCCAGCCTGATGCACCAGTTTACCGTGGATGCACTTTTGGATCTGTCTAGATCTTTGGATAGGCTGCAAAACACATCTGTTCAAGGTTCTTGGGAAGCAAACCTAAAGCCTTCTCCATGTGCTGAAGGGGTGAAAAGGCTCTTTTATGTAGGTGGAGGCTGCCTGTTCCTTTTTGAATAATTATTTTAATGCTACTGAGGTTTTATACTATTAATTATGTGTTAGGTCACCCAGAGCTTTGCAGGGGCTTCTTTTTATTATTTAAATTGAAATAATTATATCTTGCTTATTTCTCAGGAGCCTATCACTGTATTGTCTAAGTGGCAATCATAGTTGATACATGGGCTCTACTGTATAATCAGGTCAATATTCTGTTCAGTAGGTGCCCCGGATGCTGGACAGTAAAGGAGTACAGGCATAATGGCTCAGAGGAGGAAGTTGCTTACAAATGGCAGCTGGTTTCCTGTCCTTCATGTTTCTTTTCTGTGCTTGGTTGCTTCAAAAGGGTTACTATGGCAACTGTACCCAGTCAGTACTGCTCCTTGGCATGGGACACTTTGGTATAAGAGCCATTTATCAGAACAGAGGAGCCCAGGGTTTCCCTGGATAAGCCCATGGTGCTTGGCTGCTCTAGATGCTTCAACTCAGTCACTTTCAGAAGTCTGCTCCATGCTGTGTTCTAGACAGTAACCAAAATGCTGTTTGCCAGACAGGGAAGGTCAAGGATTTCAGCCCCTACAGTCTCCCAGTACCCTGAAAGTAGTGCCTTATGAGGAGGGCCTTACGCAGATCTAATACCTCAGCACCAAACTCTAGAACTCAAGCGTTTATCTTCCAAACACCATAGGGAACACATCTATCCCTCAACATTTTCATGTTCATTTCTGGACTCCTGTTTCTGGTGTATATTTTTTGAGACTGCGTAACCAGATTTGCACACACTATTCAAGGTGAAGGGTGTACCACCAACTTATAAGAAGGCAATATAATATTTTCAGTATTATTTTCTATCCAATTCTTTTTACTTTCTAACGTTTTGCCAGTGTGCTTTGAGCCCGAGGGGCAAAATGTGATTCTCCATCTTCATGCACATTTTTCTAGTAAGAAAAAAGCATGGAATTAACTCTCAAAGTATGATAGACAGAATCCTTGCTATGTAACACATTTTGAGTTTTATTTTGGGCATCAACTGATTGCACTGTAGCGCTAATGCAATGACACAAGAAATGGGATTTAACCTGCCATAGAACTGTATGGTCTGTAGGTATAATAATGTGTGACATTTGTCCTAAGACAAATGCTCTCTTGGGCCTTGATCTTGCAAACACCAGCTACTGAGTGTAGTTCTGATTTCAATGTACAGTGCCTAGCATAATGGGGTCTTGCCCCATGACTAGATTTCTTAGGTCCGATAGTAATACAAATAAATAATCATTGCACATTATTATTCATTAATAGTCTCACCGGCTTGTAGTCTCACGGTAATAAGTACTATGCTTGGTATTAAGTGTTAGTGGGGTCGGGCCTTTGTTTTGAGATAATCATTTTTAACCTTGAGCATTCCTGGTCATAACAACAGGTTCACTCTTAATTGCTGCTACTGTGATATATTCAATTTTTAAAATAGTAAACAACAAATTAGGAACTGTGAAGAAAACAAAAAATGAAACAGGAAGGCTCGAGCAAGCTACATTACAGAATCAGCTTGGATTTGTGGGACACTTGCTTGCTCCTGTTCAGTACGGTATCTTAATCACATGCCAAATGAGTCATCGTTCTAGCGCTAACCTTTTTATCTGCATGTTTTTTGGTCTTACTAGTCACATTAGGAGCTTTATCAGGGGACAGGAAAACATATCCCTCAGGGGAAGCTGGGAATGATGACTCAATTAAAACACATCTTTTGGATGATGGGAGAAGGGGTTGGAGGAAAGAAAACTTCGTCAGCCCTGGAAAGAAGAAAAAGTCAGATTTTCCCAGATGTAGAGTGATTAAGGAAGAAGGGAAGCATCGTGCTAGCAAAAATAGGAAAAACAATGTTTCCTGCTGATAAGTCTCACCTGCCGTCATTTTCTCTGCTGTTCTGGTGTACAAATGCACTTCGGGTAGTGCCACTCTGTTGTGTCAACTGGTTTAGAAGATTAGCTGTTGCTCCTTTTACTTGCCTGAGAGCTATTTCTGCATGGATGCTTCGAGGATTATTTGTCACCATTCCTGGGTTCTTAGATTTCTTATCTGAATCACAAAATGTATATGGACACCCTCCAGACATCACAACAGTAATAACAGGGTGTGCACAAAGATTTAGTTATATATAAATAGTACAAAATAAAGTCAACTATGAATGAACGAATGTCTTTTTTTTTTTTTTTTTTTTTAAATGCAACTGAAATATCATTAGTTCCAGATAGTCTCCAAGATATCTTTGGCAAGTCAAAATGCCCTTATTAAAATTACTCTATTTAGCCTATATGTAATGTCCAGTACTGGAAAATATATAATGATATTTTACATTCAGGAAAGGAACCAGAATACTATACTCACGTTTATTTGCCTCATTCAGTAAAGGATCTTCAAATACATGAGGAAACATGAGGTCAGATCCAAATAAATGATTGATGCCCTCAAGCAGATTCACATTTGTTACTCTCATGGGAGGATGTTTTGAAAAGGTAATTGGTAATCCAGGAAATCCACAGTCCATAGGGGAGTTTGCAACTGGGATTCCCTACATAATAAAACAAAAGGCAAGTAAATAGGTCTCATAGTTTGGTCTTGGAGGCAAAATACATAAGCTGCATAGATACTGTATTAGGGCACGATCCCAGAAAAACATATGCACAAATAATACTTACTAAAACAGTCTTTGAGAGGAATCTTTGGTCTTGTAGTTAAGACACTGGACTAGGACTGAAGAGAACTCTGTTAGGTTCCTGGTTCTGTTATAGACTCCATGTGACCTTGGGCAAGTCAGATAACCTCTGTGTTTCTGGCTTTCAAATGGGGATAATAATATTTTCCTTCTCCCACCCTTTTTCTTGTCAATGTAGACTGTAAGATTTCTGGGGCAGGGATTGTCTCCGTGTTAGCACCAAGAAAAATGGAGCTCCAATTCTGTTCAGGGCCTCTAGGCACTACTGTGATACAAATAATTCATAATAATAATGTCAATGGGAAAACTTTACATAAAGGATTATAGGATTGGGCAGTCAGTCTACTGTTACTAACTTGAGATTAAACTATTTTAGTTGCCAGTTGAACTGTAGCACAAAAATAGAAGCTGTGCATGCTGAATGGATTAACGATTATATATTTACAAAATCTGGGGATTGCTAAAGTTCGGGGAGCACTCTGGGAGCTAAGCTACAGTAGCACACCAGAGCTATTTATAAAAAAGAAGAATACATCTAATGTGTAAACTGATGATCAGCAGAGGGCTTGTAAAATTGCAATGTTGGAAAGATCTTTATAATACCATACCAACCAATTCATAAATAAATCTATGTATACTGTTTCATAAGTAAAATCCTAGTGTCTGATGTTATGCTGAGTATAAGTCAGTGCTCATTTGTCTGGTTAAAAGAAATTTACTATTGTTTTTGAAATGCAGAAATAAATTTTAAAAAAACCCTATAAAATATGCAAGTAAAGTGACTGATTGTCCATCCTTAAAACCATCTCCAATTCAATAGTGAAAAGCATTAACAAGAGGAGAGAAATATAAGCATAAAGACAAAAAAGCAATGACATACTATGTACCAAGCATTCCAACAACAACCTGAGTAGTAGTAAATAAGGTGCTAACCTACTTACTGCTGAGAAAATTTGTTTTGAAGTTTAACATCAAAAGCATTTTTTCCACTTAAATGACACCATAGGGTTTCACTCCTTACTTTCTAACAAGGACTTGAAAAAGCACAACTAGAATGCAACTGACAAACTTGAAAAATCTTTTGTGTTGTTCCACTTCAATGACCTAATGAGATAATGGCTCAGTTCTGTTCTAGCTAACTAGGTATAACATCTTCATTGAACCTTAACATAAAACAGAGATATCACTAAAGATATTGCCTTAACATACTTCTCTTGCTTTGCTAATCCTGCTATGTTTTTTATTTAAGTGATTTCCAATGTATAAGAATACAGGTCAGTTTTGAAATAAAACATTTACACATGCAGTGACTCAATCCACAAGTGCCTTGAACTCTTGTATACAAGGACTGTGGCTTCAAGTGGCAAAAATGTGTTCAGTAGCAAAGTAACTCACTAAAGCCCTGATCCTACCAATTGACATGCTAGCGTATCCATAAGGAGGTCTGTGATTGCATGTGTTTGCAAGGTCAGGTTTAAGGTAGAACCCGATATACAGGGATTTTGACATATCTGGATTGTGTGTGATTTACTATCAATGTTAGCCCTAATATCAGGGAAATCAATTGCACCTTTATTAAATTGACACCTTTATTATTTGTATTGCAGTAGCACCAAGAGAGTCTTATCACAATAAAGCGTGTTGTACACATATGACAAAAAGAGTGTTTCTACTCCCCAAGAGCTTACAGTCGAAATGTAGGATGAGAGAATGGGTAATTACTACAAGCAGATGGGGAGCACAAGGCAACAGTGAGATGATTAGGATTAGTGTAAGCAGTGGTCACAGCAATTGCTTAGCCATTGTCAAGTGTTTTGTAGGTATCCTGGCAGAGCTGAGTTTAAAGGAGAATATTGGCGTATAATGGCTTTGTAGATGTTATGGGGAACTCCTCTCATACATAAGGGACAGTATGATACGGAGGTGTTTGGGAGAAAGTTGGACAAATGGGCAATCAAAGCTGACTAATGATGCCTATATTAATCCTGACTACTTACAGTGTTTTATCCATAGACTTCAAAATGCTTTACCCAGGTGAGAAAGTGGCGTTACTGTGCTTTATAAACAGAGAAACTGAGGCATGAAGAGGTTAAGTGGCTTGCCCAATATAAAGCCACATAGCAAGTAAGTGGCAGAGCTGGGAAATGAACCCAGCTCTCCTCACCGTTTTACACATATGCTGTGGTAGGGACGGATGGTTAAAATGTGTACTACCTTCTGGACAGCAGGCAAATAATGGATCAATTAAACAAAGATCTGAAGAAAGTGCACCCAGTGATGTGAAAATCACCAGTCTGCAATGGAACCAAAGAATGCTCACTACATGGCTCCTTCGTATTGGGGTAGCACCTAGGAGCCCAACTATGGATCAGGCTCCCGCTGTGCTAGGCCCTGTACAAACACCAAATGAAAACATGCTCCCTGTCCCACAGAGCTTACAATCCAAGTGTAAGAGAACATGTGGATACAGACCGCCCGGTGAAGGCGCATAAGGAAATATTAAGATTCCATTGGGCAGCATGATAGTCAGTGGTCTCAGATTTCAATGGTGGTGGTGGTGGGGAACTTTCAGTGGGAGGGGATGGGGGTCCTGGGGCCACTTAGATCCCTGGAAGTTCTTGGATGTCTTAAAGGATAAAATGCAAAAATCAGTCTATGTCAAGAGCATTTCCTGTGATAACTTCATCTGTTTTTAATAAAAATCCGTCACAGTTTACTACAACAAAATGATTGACACAGGACAACGAGGAGACTTAAAGCTAAGCAATCTGCTGCACCTGTGGCATGCAGACTCCGTACCAAATCATAATTTTCAAGCTTATAAATCAAATTTCCGAACAGACTTTCCTCCAAAGGAATGAGACACAGCACAGACACCTACATTTGTCTGTGGCTTCAGAAAATACAGAGGCAAGTTTAATATTTGGTTGAGATGAATCGCTTGTTACCATTTTAGTTAGTTTTGAATGTGGCCTTAAGGTTACTCTGCCTTTGAAAAACTGGGTATATGGAGGTCCTGCCACCAGTGCCTGAAGTACACCTACCCTTCTGGCAGATGTTAGCGCAATAAGAAAGGTCATCTTTTGTCAAAGAGAGAGCGAGCAGTTAAGGCTCGAATGGGGAACCCATGAGGGCAGTGAGCACAGTGTGAAGGTCCCAAAAGGGAACAGTGTTCTTTATTGGAGGGAAGAGGCGAGTAACACCTTTCAGAAACCTAACTACCACAAAGTTGGGGGGAAAAAAAAACAAAAAAAACAAAAAAAACCTTTTCTTTGGATCAGGGGATGGAACACCGAAACCACTGCTACGTGGGCCCTCAGAGAACGGAGAGAAAGGTCTGACAATTTAAGGTGCAACAGGTACTCTAAAACATCCTGAATCTGGGCTTCCATTGGCTGAATTCCCTGACCAGCAGTCCAGATTGAGAAGTGTTTCCATTTGGCCAAGTAGGTTTGATCCAGTGCATTGGTTTGTACTGTTCAACAGGCACAACTTGGACTGCTTCTGAACATCTCTCTTCTGCTTTATCTAACCGTTTAGCATCCACGCCATGAGGTACAGGCTGCCCAGATCTGGATGCCACATCTGACCACAGTGTTCTGACAGAAGATCTCGAAGGAGGGGACCAATAGACTGAGTAGATCGGAGAACTGACATCTCGACAAGGTTGGAACAATGAATATCAGTTTGGTGTGATCTTGTTTGAGACAGACCTGAGGAATGAGCAGAATGGGAGGGAAGGCATAGATTAGCACAAACCCCAAGCTCAGTTAGAAGGCATCAGAGAGAGAGCAGGGACTGACCCACTCGAGAGCAAAATTGTGAGGATTTCTTGTAGTCATTTATTGCAAATAGGGCATTCCATCGGTTGACCTAGGCCCTGAAAATCAACCTCAAGATGCTGTTCTTCACAGATCACTTGAGATTTCTGGAGAAATTCCTGCTGAGGTGGTCAATCAGCTGATTCTTGGACCAGGTAGTGAGCGGCCATGGGGACAATGTCTTCCTTGATGCAAAAGTACTTCATCGCTTCCTGATAAATCTGACTGGACTGAGCTCCTCCCTGCTTGTTCACATAATATATTGCTGTTGTATTGCTGGTAAATACATGAATGGACAAGCTCCTGATGTGAAGGAGAAAGGGTTGGCAAATGTAAATTGCTCAAAGCTTTAGAAAACTGATATGTAATATGATATGTAAAGAACAAAATTGTCAGACACATAGCTGAACATAATATGTTGAGGAATAGTCAACATGTTTTTTGTAAAGGGAAATCATGCCTCACCAATCTACTAGAATTCTTTGAGGGGGTCAACAAGCATGTGGACAAGGCTGGATCCAGTGGATATAGTGAATTTAGACTTTCAGAAAGCCTTTGACAAGGTCCCTCACCAAAGGCTCTTAAGCAAAGTAAGCAGTCATGGGATAAGAGGGAAGGTTCTCTCATGGATTGGTAACTGGTTAAATGATAGGAAACAAAGGGTAGAAATAAATGGTCAGTTTTCCGAATGCAGAGAGGTAAATAGTGGTGTCCCCCAGGGGTCTGTACTGGGCCCAGTCCTATTTAACATTCATAAATGATCTGGAAGAAGGGGTAAAACAGTGAAGTGGCAAAATGTGCAGATGATACAAAACTACTCACAATAGTTAAGTGCCAGGCAGACTGCGAAGAGCTACAAAAGGATCTCTCAAAATTGTGTGACTGGGCAAAAAAAATGGCAAATGAAATTCAATGTTGATAAATGCAAAGTAATGCACATTGGAAAACAATCTCTACTATACGTATAAAATGATGGGGTCTAAATTAGCTGTTACCACTCAAGAAAGATCTTGGAGTCATTGTGGATAGTTCTCTGAAAACATCCACTCAATGTGCAGTGGCAGTCAGAAAAGCTAACAGAATGTTGGGAATCATTAAGAAAGGGATAGATAATAAGACAGAAAATATCATATTGCCTCTGTATAAATCCATGGTACGCCCACATCTTGAACACTGCGCGCAGATTTGGTCACCCCATCTCAAAAAAGATACATTGGAATTGGAAAAGATTCAGAAAAGAGCAACAAAAATGATTAGGGGTATGGAATGGCTTCCGTATGATGAGAGATTAATAAGACTGGGACTTTTCAGCTTGGAAAAGAGACAACTAAGTGTGGGATATGATAGAGGTCTATAAAATCATGACTGGTGTGGAGAAAGTAAATAAGGAAGTGTAGCGGGGTGGTCACCCGCTCCGGCCTTGACGGGCTTAAAACAGCCCAGGAGAGGGCTGTGGCTAGGAGCAAGCAGTTCCCAGGATGACTGGGGAAGCAGGCTCAGCTATGGCCACACCCCAACCAGGGCTCAGCTGGTCCTTATAAGAGGGCAGTGGGCCAGGACCTGACAAAGTCTCCTCTAGCTGTGGAGGGAGATGGGCCTGGCTGTTAGGGAGCATACCTGGGTACCCGAGGTGAAGCAGGGCTGGGGAAGGCCAGAGAAGCTGGGAGACTCCAGACTGGAAAGCCCCTAAGCTGCAGGCCTGGCAGACGGCCTAGGATAGGTACTGGGGTTGCAGGGGGCAGCCCAAAGGTATGCAGAGGCAGCAGGTCCAAACCCCCCTTGCCTGTGATGATTGGCTTATACACTGCACTCTGCCCCAGTGTGCGGGAGCTCAGTGGTGACTGGCAGTAGCCAAAGACTGAGGCGAAGTGGGGATAGTGGGTGGGGGCTCCCCGGGACGGGAGACCCAGAGACTGTGGGGGTACTGCCAGGGGGCAGCACCCTGAATAGAAGGGGCACCGGGGTCTGGGAGGGACACGGGGCCAATGGCAAGCGGGACACCGGCCTGCAGAGGGTGCTCCAGAGGCTGGAAGAGCTAATTCCCTGAGAGACCAGCAGGAGGCGCCACAGGGGTGAGTCCCGCACTGTGACATGAAGTGTTATTTACTCCTTCTCATAACACACGAACTAGGGGCCACCAAAGGAAATAGGCAGCAGGTTTAAAACAAACAAAAGAAGTATTTTCTCACACAATGCACAGTCAACCTGTAGAACTCTTTGCCAGAGGATGTTGTAAAGGCCAAGACTATAACAGGGTTCAGAAAAGAACTAGATAAATTCATAGAGGATAGGTCCATCAATGGCTATTAGCCAGAATGGGCAGGGATGGCGTCTCTAGCCTCTGTTTGCAAGAAGCTGGAAATAGGCGACAGGGGATGGATCACTTGATGATTACCTGTTCGTTCCCTCTGGGGCACCTGGCATTGGCCACTGTCGGAAGACAGCATACTGGGCTAGACAGACCTTTGGTCTGACCCAGTATGGCTGTCCTTATGTCTCCTGTTCTTTCCACAAAGGTTGGGCTCTCAGTGTCCCCAGATGTGCACATCAACCTATCAAGACAAATGTAACTATGGTTGTGTTTGCGGGCAGGGACGGGTGGAAATGAGCAAAATGTACAACTGCACAAATATTGCTCTGATCTGTCCACTGCTTTAGGGATGCCAGGACTGCCAGAGGCACCCAAACTAGAATGTGCAAATAATGACAGTTTGGGCGTAAAACCAATTTTAATCTTCCCTGAAGAGTATGGAGCCAATCTTGCATGCCAAATGACATAAGTACAAAGGGCCATGTGGACAGCAACTTCAAAACATACTCAGAGTGTGGAGAAGGGGCAAGATTTTAGAACTAATGTGGATTTTAATTTGTATAGGATGAGTCCCAGATGATCGAAGAGACATGGTATAAATTGGACACGACTAAGGACTTGGTCTTCTGATTTGCCCTGCATAAGCGAATAGTCCCGCTAAGGGAGATATTCCCTCCATCCTAAGATATGGCAGTAATGGCGGCATGCATTTGGTGAATATATGCAAGGCACAGGACAGGCAAAAGGAGAGGACTGTGTATTGCTAATGTTGGTCTCCTACTACAAGTCTCAACAACTTCCAGTGGCTCCGCCACAGTGCCATATGGAAGCAGGTGTCCTGAAGACTGAGGGCAGCAAACCAGTCATCGTGATCTAACAAGGGGAGGGTCACTAGGGTGACCATATAAAACCTAATATACATGACGTACTCGTTGCCATTTCAAAGATCAAGTATGGGTTTTTGACCCCACCTTTCACTTGGGGGATCAGAAAGTACCAGGAATAAAATATCATCCCCCAATTTTTGAAGAAGGACTTCTTCTATGACCTTTGGAGTTCTTGATGAAGTAACAATTTTTGAGATGGAACCCTGAAAAGGGATGGGAGGAATTGGATAGTATGTCCTACTCTCAAAGTGCTTAAGACCCATTTGCCTCCAGTTATGGCTTCCCAATCATAGCAAAAGTGGGACAGTCTGTCCCCAGAGAAAAGGAATATGAGAGGGAGATTGCTGGTGGCTAGAATGCTGTCCTTGAGGCAAAAGTCAAAAGAGCTTTTCGCCCAAAGCGGATTGAGGATGAGCTAGCTGGTTACAGGTGGAATCAGAGAACCACTTCCTCTGTTTATGCCTCCTCTTTGAAAAGGAATGCTGCCTAGAATAGGCAGGGTGCCTGAAATACTGCTGGAAGTATTGAGCATATTGTTGCTGACCCCCGCGTTGCCCTCTCTGGATGGCTGGGGTACAGATCTCTCCTCCTCCCAAAAGAGCTTAATGTAACACACTTTAAATAAGCGTTGAGTCTCACTGGTTTTCTCAGAAAACAGAAACCACCTATCAAAGGGGAGGTTTTCTATATCACGTTGAACTTCAAGCGCTATGCTGGAGTTCTGTATTTAGGAGGCTCTTCTCATTGTTACAGCTGACGCCATAATCCTGGAAGAAGCATCTGCTACATCAAGCGCCAGCTGGAGTGATGTCTTGGCTACTAGGTAGCCTTCTACCAGGAAAGCCTGACATTCCTCCCTCGCATCTTCCAGTTCCAGTTAATGTGTTCCAGTTCACAAAATCATACTTAGATAAAAGAGCCTCCTATTAGCTATGCGCATTTGGAGAGACCAGGTGGAATAAATCTGTCCATTAAATCCAGTCTCTTGGCCTTTTTCTCTTTGGGAATCAATTTGTACCTTCCCTGTTGTGTCCTCTTGTTTGTGGCAGTAACCACAAGGGAGTTTGGACCTGGGAGAGAGGAGAAATATTAAACGCCTTGAATGGGGACTTAGTACTGCTTGCCCACATGCTTAGTTAAGGGAACTAAGGAAGCTAGCATGTGCTGCAAGGTCTTCACTGGCTCCTAGAGAGGTTCATTTATAGGGAGGGCAATCCTCCCTGGGGATGAGGACTGAAGAATGTCCAAAAGTCTGAGTATTCTCTTAGACAAACTAAGCCTGGATGCCCAAAGCTTCTGCAGCCATCCTCCTTAGGAGGTCTTAGTAAGACTTATAGTCTTCTGGAAATGGGGAAGATGAGTCTGGGACTATGGACTGATCCAATGAGGAGGATGACAGATGTTGTGTGAGTGGATCCTCCTATGGCAAGTCCTGTTCCTGTCACTTTGCTGTATCAAAAGCTTATCAGTCTGGTATTATCAGAACCAAAGAGGACAGTATATTTGTGTGGAAGTCATTGTAACTGTCAATATTGAATCATGAAAAGAAAAGGAGTACTTGTGGCACCTTCGAGACTAACTGTAGTTCACGAAAGCTTATGCTCAAATAAATTGGTTAGTCTGTAAGGTGCCAAAAGTACTCCTTTTCTTTTTGCGAACACTGAATCATGGTAATAACATTGTACTTGTAATAAAGTTGGATTTTCCTGCAACTTTTTATAAAAGTATCAGATGAAGGATGCAATTAGTAAGTTCCACATAAATACACTTCTCTCCATGCAAAAGGCCTCCATACACCCCTGAACATATCAGTCCAAATTCAGCCTTGCTATAAGTGGTTGTAACTCCTTCCACGACAATGAATGGAGTTATACCTCCTTACACAAAGGACTGGTTTTGGCCCATTAAGCCTGCATCTGAAATCCACATTTCATGAAAACTTGAATTTCTCTTAAGATTCATAGATGTTAAGGTCAGAAAGGACCATCGTGATCATCTAGTCTGACCTACACAAACCACAGAACCTCGCTCAGTAATTTCTGCATCAAGCCTGTAACCTCTGTTTGAGCTAGAGTCTTAACTTGAGCACAATTATATTGTTGGTTAAATAAGACGCAAGATCATTGTACTAAAGGACTCACCAAATAATGTCAAAATTAAGTGTATCTTATAAATAAGAGAGGCAGACCGAACAAAATAAGGCAGTCAAACCCCTGTTTTTCTCTGAAAAGAGATTTAAGACTGTCATGGGTGGCAAGAGATTTAAGGGTAGTAGTGAAGAGCAAAATAGGTACCAGTTCAGTTTGTGATGCATCTAGTAGCAAAAGAGGCCGATGCAATTTTGGACAGCATATGCAGAGCCATCGTTGTCAGGAAGTAGAAAGTAATAGTCCCAGACTAAGATTTTCAAAGGAGCCTAAATTAGTTGGGTGCACAAGTGCCTATGAAATTCAGTGGCGACCTTATTTCTTCATCTCAGCCCTTGTCTATACAATGTTGTATAATAGCACCTGGAGCGTTCATTTCTGTACATCTCATTACTAGAAAGCCATTTACAAATTGAAGGGAACATAGGGAAAGCATCAAAAATGATCAGGGGCTAGAGATTTGTTTTAGGAGGAAAGATTAAGAGAGTCTACAGAGCAAAGTAGAGAGGAACATGCTAAGATTCTACAAATATCTGAGGGTGGAAGGAGGAATTATTAGAATAGTAAAGGTGGGTAAAACTAGGGGCAATAGAACTAAATTAAGGTTAAATTTAGGCTGAATATCTGGACAAATTTCCTGACAGTAAATTCTACAGTGTTAGGTTATGCAATAGCCTCTTAAGTGAAGTGGTGGAAGTTCCACTACTTGAGACTGAACAATGCATAAAGGTGTATGTGAAAACAATCCTTCATTAAAAGAGAGGACCTTTTGGATCTAATAGGTCTTTTCATTTCAAAGTTCTAAGATTTCAGTTTGACTCTAATAATGTTGAATTTTTCTTTACTTGTTGTTCTATTAAATGAAGCTCAGCTCTTGCCCTCTCCTCCGTGCTCACTGTAATTCCATCTAACACTTGCAGGTTGGGCAATCGAAACACAAGCAGTGGACGGTGGGACATCTTGCGAGTAACCTGAGGAGAGACAACATAAGTTATACTAAAAATGGAATCCTGATCCAGAAGGATAACCTGAGAATAACTTGCCTCAAGAATGAATGTCTGAACGAAACCAGAGAGCTAAAAATGAATGGATATGACAATGCTCTGTTCCTGTCCCAGGCAGTGTTATAGACAGAAGAGGACATAAAAATTGATATTCTATAATTTAGCACAAAATAGGACTGAAAGAGGAAAGATAAATATGTTATTTGAGGATCTGTAAATAGGGTTCTCCTGTTATTCCACCCTGTTAGTGTCTGAACCCTGCTGACAGATGCTAGCTGATGCTTGCTGATTTATGGTAGCAGGTGTACCTTGTTAACACCACCTTGGATATGAGAGGTGAGAGTGCCCCTCTGAATAAGGATTTTAGGGTTTGGAATTATGCAATTCTAAGGAAGGAATGCCATAAACAGCCAAGTCTGGAGAGAAAGTTTGGGTAGGAGTTGATGTTGCTTGGCTTCCTGCACTTCCTGTTGGGCTTTCTGCGACTTCATAAATTGCACCCAGGTTTTTTCCTGCTTTTACTGGGCTACAGCATGAACTTGCTGGAGTTGATTCCGCTGGGTTTTCATCCATTTCAGAATCTCATTCCTTTTCCCTTCTTACATTGCTCTAATACAGAAAGTTTGAAAAATCTCACAACTCCAGGAAACATATTTGAAGAAATGGCATTTCCACCCTGCTACAAAACACAGCCAGCACATTGTCTACAGGGTCAAATCTCACCTCTTTGAGGGGTTTCTCTCTATTAACAAGGTAACACAAACAAACAAAAAACAGAAAATTTTTGCCACCGTTCCAGATTCAAGCACCTGCTCAAAATTCTGCAAGGCTCATTCTAATACCACTACTGTGGCTTTTACAATTAGCACATTTTAAAAAAAAAGCAAATCATAATACCTTTCACTTTTTACAGTGTCTTTCATCCAAGGATCTCTCAAAGGGCTTTTGTAGGTAAAATATTTGTAGGGAGAGAAACTGAGGCAAAAAGAAATTAAAGGCCAAATTTTTAGCTCCTGACCTTAATTTGAGAGGTGCAAATAAATGTGTAAATAATTTTGTGCCTGAATTATCTGCATCCACAATTTAGATCATTTGGATGTCAAAGTGCTTTAAACTGCAGGTCTAAATAAACAGAAGTCCAAAAATTGGGCCTGAAATTATTTGTGTCCACAAATTTGCACTAGCAAAATCAAGGCATGGTTGAGGTCAAACTGAAAATTTCTCCCGAGAGATTTGCTCATGGTTATATAGCGATTCAGTGGCATAGACCAGAATAGAACCCAGAGGTGAGAACTTTTATTGCTGTGCTATAAAAACTACCTGTAGTATGTCACCGTTTTAATAGCAGATTCTGAATGGTCCAAAACCAGTGTAAAGAACAGTGGAGTACATTAGTAAATTAAGCTTTGGTGAAGTCAAAACTCACTTCAGACTATCCAGCGGTTGCTTGATGCGACATTCTAGCGTTCACTCTGCCTTTCATGCCACTCCCACCAGACCTGCCCTTTAATGGCCTAAAAGAATCCCGTTTTTGGCAATATTGTATGTTTCTCTAATCAATATTCTTATTTTTATATCTTAAAGGGTATAAAATAAAGTATATTGGGGCAGATCCTCAGTTGGTGTAAATTGTCATAGCCCTATTGAAATCAATGGAGCAATAATAACTTTAACCAGCCAAGGAGCTGCAGTATAAAACTAAAAACTTTTAAAAGCTCTAACACTGGAAAAATTGTGACTTACCTGTCACCTACAAGTGTCCTTGCAGGCTACAGGCCTGGTTTTTGATAGGTGTGACTTTACCAGTAGTGTCTTTTGGTGTATAATGGTTCCTGCTGATCAATATGAATTCTAAACTTTGTAAAAGGTAAATATAACGTTCCTAAAATGCCCCTTGCATTGTTTATACCTACTGATAGTCTGTTCTGTTAATAGATTCCAGCTGATGCAGAAAGCTGCTATTACTGTTCTCCTGTGCCTGGTTTATTTAACTATATGATCCCATTTTCAAATGTCTTCCTTGGCTAGCAGAGAGGTTTCACACTGATTTTATACCATTGTAGCTTACCTACTAGTACTGGACCTAAACAGCAACCTGACTTGCTTTTTCTCTGTGTCCCTAGCTGATTTTGTTTTTTAAGGTCAAAGTCTGCAGATTTACTAACTGTAAAAATAAATGCAGACACATTTAGGACTCTCGCTTTTGTAATTTGATCCTGCGAGGTGCTGAGTATCTCCTGAGAAGCCTGACGTTGTAAACTCCAATGATACCAAAAGGAGTTGCGGGTGCTGAGGATCAAGCCCTGGTATTTAGATCTACATGTATAGTTCCAAATTTGTTTTCCTATTAGAAAGTAAATATATTTCTGTTTTAAATTCACAACTGAAAAGGTTTTGTTTGACACTGCTTTAGAGTGTGCTAGTTATAAGGCAAATTACATAAGGCTGCGATCCTGCAATCCTTACTCAAGCATGTGGTCCCAGTCAGATCACTCCTGCCCCTTTAAAGTCAATCAGTATTTGACTGATTGGACCCACTCATGTCTGTAAGGGTTGGCAGGATGCATAGTTATATATGTGTAGGACCAAAGACACAGGACCTTCCATGTGGAAATGGTTGAGGCAAGTTTTTCACTTCTATTTTATAATCTTATAAACTTTGTGTTCTCAAGGAGAGAAGAAGCCAAACAATTGTAACCAGAGACAAATTCAAACGTAAAAATCCTGATGGACGTCTCATGAAGGGCACTGCATAAATGAACATTATTATTATCAGGGAACATCTTCTTACAGTCTATAAAAAACGGTTCAGATCTCCTTTAACATTCTTTGATCTATTTCATAGACCTGACCTGTTTTGGATTAAAAAGACAGCTCACCACCACGCACTCACTTTCTGAATTTACCTTGCAGCACTGAAAAGCATAATATGTAAAAGAATGATTGCACTCAAATCACTCCTATACCAACCTGACAGGCACTAAGAGATGAATCAACATCCATATGATGACTACAAAATGGTAAGTGACTGGAACTTAGTAGTTAATTAAGGAGAAATTCCCAATTATAATGAATTAGAAAGGTTAATTACCCACAACATAAACTTAAATATACATCTAGTTTACACGATCATACAAAGTAACATACTCACTGGATTTCCATATATCGAAAGCTCTTTAAGACTAGAAACAACTTCAAGTTTTTCCAGTTCAGACAATTCCTGTTCACAAGTTAAAAAATAAGTTATTTGCTATCACATTTCAAAACTTCTGAGCCAAATTTATTTACTTTGGCCAAATGCAGAGGTCTTTACCCAGGCAAACCCACTGAAGGTAATGAGTTTTGTCTGAATAAGGATCTCAATATCTGGCCCATTGAATCTATAGTCTCAACACCAATATATTTTACCTGAATTTTATTAAATCCCAAGAAAAGTTTCTGTAATTTTACTAAAGGCTGTAAATTGTTCAGTTCTCGTAGTCGGTTTTCCTCTAGGTGAAGTGCCAAAAGGGAGGTCTGTCGAGCAAAGGAGCCCTCTGTAATTGTTTTGACACGATTATGATCCAATACCAACTCCTGCAGAAGCTGTAGACCTTCAAGTCCTTCGATTTGACTGATTTCATTACCTGATGAAGCAAGATTATACGTGGAAAATGAGATGAAATACAGTTGGTATTCGATTGTAACACAAAACAACCTTTAACAAAAACAGGCTGTGGTAGAGAACTTCCCAGATTATCTATACACTGTGTAAAAAGGCATTTCTTTTGATCCATTTTAATGCTTTTTGATCCACTGCCTTCCAATACCACAAAGTGCCTCTTTGTTACTGTGTTACAGAAAAGGATGTATTTGAGTGCCCAATGGGCCTTCTCTATGCCATTACAGCTACTACAGTGTTGCTCCTTGAACTTTTTCCTTTGGGAAGTACTATCTTGCTTTATATTCCCCCATGCTTCTAGAGATCTGAATGTCCAAAATTGCTTGGCTAATCTCCATTTAAAGCAACTTATCTTTCTAATTAATAGTTAGGCTGCTGAAGAAGACTAAGATCAAATCATTATTGCTGTTCAAATGCTGTAAAATAGCTGGATTTTAATACTACAGTATCATATATGTCAGGATCAATCTCTCAATTAATGGTTCCAATCTTACAAGTACTTACTACCATGAGTAGTCCCAATGATGTCCAAGGAGCTAAACATTGCAGTAAGTGCTGTGGGCAAGATTCTTAACTGAGATCCAGCCCCAGTGGCATAATGGGGACATATTCTAGCTGCAAATAGCCAGAGAGGAATTTCTTTGGCATAGGAGAATACCCCCTGGCATAAAGCTGGCAGAGGTATCTTTCTGCACTAGCTGTCCCTTCTCTTTTCAGTGCAGGGATGTGTCAGGGTTGGGGAGGGATTATGAGAGACTGTGGTGAGGGACACTATTCTATACCTAAACCAAGGGCATACATTAGAGCATCCCCATAGCTGAGTTGAGCTTGGCCGTGTGTTGGCCAGTGTTTGCAGGACTGGAATCAAATTAGCTTCCCTGTAAAACATTGTATACTAGCTGCACAAATATAAACAAATGCTCTTATTACTTACCCTGTAGAAACAGCAATTTCAAATTTTTTAGTCTACTAAGTTGTAGCTGGGCCAAGTTACTAATTCCATTGTAGCCCAAATGAAGAACTTCTAAACTTTGCATTATTGGGGGCAGATTTTCACCAAATCCTGCATCCCTAAAACAATTAAGCAAGTAGGAACATGAAGCCAGATAATTTCCAAACATTTTTCCTTGTAAACAGTAATTTAAGCATTTATCTCCAATTAACATCAGTTATAGACACTTTACTAACTCAACCAGGTTCAATAGAAATTATACCTGTCTACTACAGAAAGACTAAAAAGCACTGAAAAATCTAATTTTTGAAGTTTCAATAGCTTTATACAGACTTCTACGCTTACGGAAGGTAGGTCAGGTTTTACAGGATGCAGACCATGGAAATCAAACAAACATGGAAAACCACTCTTCTGCCCACAAAAGGCCTGAATACATACAATGGCAACAGATGGCAATTGCTGTTTAATTTAGTAAAATATTTATGTAACCTTTGGCTGTATTCTCACAAGAGCCATGTGATGGTGTGGCAAAACCAAACAACAGCATGTAATTTCTGACTACTTTACTTATAAAAGCTTCATTTTTGTAACATATGACCATAATGAGGGAGTGTGGTATGACAGATTGAGAAAGGCATTGGCAGGAACTCTTGAGTTCTTATTTCAGCTTTGCCACTGCCTCTTGACCCAATCACAGAGGTAACTAAATGATTCCTGGAGGCCCAGAGCAACCTGAATTCTCATTAAACCACTAAAATTAGTGGTTGCTTAGGTGCAAGTGATCATGACTGGATTACACTGTTATGTGCAGAGTAAAGCTCAAACCAGTGATATATATACACATATTACTTTAAAAAAGCCAATTTCACAAATCTAATAATTATAAACCAGATCAGCTGGAAGAGAGAATTTAAGCACTGACCAAGGACAGCAACTGTGTGCGGGTTGCAGAGAAGGCACGGGCACGTTAAAGGGACTTTTGGGTTGCTGGACTTAAGAACGTGAGGGGAAAAGGACACTGTCCAACTTACTTGGGGGTGGGTCTTTTGCTCATGGTTTATGTTTATGAACCCTAGTTGCGGTGTTTTCCCAAATTAATGCTGAGTTACTTCCCTCCTTTTATTAAAAGTTTTTGCTAGCCTCAGACTCTGTGCTTGCTAGAGGGGAAGTATTGCCTCTCAGAGGCACCCAGGGGATGGTATGCAATTATCCCAGGTCACTGGGTGGGGGCTCGAGCCGGTTTTGTGTTTGTATTGTTGAAAAGGAACCCCTAGCTACTGAACCTGGCCCTTGTTGCTGCTGGCTCCACCTGGCAGAAGGGATACATTTGCATAAGTGTCACTGAATTAAAAAGCTAGTTTTCTAGAATATTTCAAAGGCTAGTACTGAATACAAAGCAGTTACAAATTAAAACCTACATAAATGTACATTTATATCTACTCACTATGCAGTACAAACTGGTCAGCAATCTACTGCTACTGGTGCACAACTTTCAGTACGAGACAGATCTGGTCAGTACATTTCAATTGAAATGCTTTTGTAAACACTTGTGAGACACTTTTATATTTAAGAATATGCAATATGAAACCATTAATGTTAGTATACTGCAAAATGTTGATATTTGCCATTTTTGCTGCATGCTGAACGGCTTACTCATTTCTGAAAAAAATAGTTGTCCATTCAAAACCAATAAAAATCTTATAATACATTGTCATTTGGCAGCTTTGATCAATAAAACATAACATTAAGGTGCTGAAATGAATAAAAACTGTAGTCATAGTCATAGTGAAGTGTTTTTGGAACTGTGCAAAGAATGACACCTCTCTCATTTTGGGTACCATTGTTTCACTTTGCCTACAAGCTTACAACACCACTTGACAGCTCCGCATCATACCTGACCCTAGTGTACATAAAATAAGCTTTCAAATAATATATGATGTGGATGTGTGTGGGGTAGGGTACAATAAACTCTTCAAAAAGGGTCATTTTTCAGAATTGTCACATGCCTATTTCAGCCAGTGCCCTTTTCCCCCAAAAAAACTAAAAAAAAAACAACACATGCTTTTGTACAGAAGCTTCCCATTCCCTTCTAAATCTTACTGTTCCCCTAGAGAAGGAGAGTTTGGGACAAGAAATAAACACATACATATACCAATTGAACACAAAAAATGAGGGTAGGAAGAGCTGGACACACATTTGAGAAATACACATACACAACCAAATCTTACATTTCTCTGTGCTGCTCTGTCACTAATAATATTTCCTAAAAGCATGGAGGGAACTCTGGGTAGCAGCTTGGCAAGTCTTGTTTGATGGGATTGGACTGAAATTGGCTAGAGACACTGTCAAAGTTGTAAAGACCTGACTGAATGAAACCTGACATGTTCCTGAAGTTTCAGTCCTGTTAGAATGCAAAAATAAGAAATGCAAACTGAAAGCTGATTTGAAAAAGTTCTTCAGGACATAAACTGACCTAATGCGTTGGTGCCAAAAGAAAGGAAAAAAATCGGTATGGATTTCTGCTGCAGGGGATGAGAAAAAGAGCTCTTTAGGAGATGAGATAGGAGAAGGGATTATTGGCAGATAAAAGACTGCTCTGACTAGACACAATATTAAGAAGGAAGTTTGGATGAATATGCAAAAGCACTGCTTGACTCTATTGTACAAATAGTAGCATGAATCAGTCACTAGGGCATGGAGCTCACTGATTCGAATAATTGGTTGTAACTGCTATCAGAATACTTGCATGTCTATAAGTAGCTGAGTTTTCACAGTTTTGGCTCAAAGAGGTGTACTATTACCTCAGTGTCAAGATTACAGTGATTCAATATTATAGCAGGACTTTATATAGCTTTTAAAGATTTCAAGTACCTAATGTCCCTGATAGGCCTGATTAGAGACCTATAAACATGCCATACCTGATCAAACCAGTGACCATGGAGTCAGATAACTTGCCTGTGATCCATGCCAAATGCTTGAGAGGAAGGCAAACAAGCCCCATAATATATCGGTCCAGTTATGCAGTGCTGTACAAGGAGAGCGGGAGGAGAGAAGACTGGGATAATTAGTTTGACTTCCATGGGTCCAGAAGCTGATGAGATGGTTAGAGCAAGCAGCACTTACTTTCTGTTCCTGGCTCTGCCAGAGATTCAGCGTGACCTTCACTCAATTTCTTGGTGCTTCAGTTTACCAATCTGAGTCAGTGCACTCTAGGGTGTCTCTGAGCCACAGAGCTAAAGGGTCAGTGGCAGCTGAAGGAGTAGCCACTGCTGTTGCAGATTGGGAGTAGCACACTTTTCCCTCCTGAAGAGAGTGGGGAGAGATGGCGCAACCCTACACTGCCAGTCCCCCTCCCATCCTAATGGGAAGAAGTGAGCCAAAGAGCCTAGGAGAGAGACCAGCTAGATGCTCCCAATGATGTCAGCAGTGCCTGAGTGGGGGGCAAAAGGCCACCGGGCTTCCTTGCCAGAAGACAGCTCACGTTAGGCGGGGAGAAGAGAGCATCCCAAACTCATTGTCCTCCAGGGACTGCCTTTTTCAGCAAAAGAATAAAGGAATTACACAAGTTCATTTTAAAATGTGACAGTACCTGCTTACTTTTGAAGATCCTTGCTGTCCATAGCCACTAGAGGTCACTTTCTGGTACAGCTGCTGTCTGTTTGTTAAGTGATTTTGAGGCTTTTGTCTGGGCAGTACTGATTCAATGTGATTGTAATTCAGACACAATATCTGCATAAAGCAAACCACATGAAATGAAACAGAACACTGCTCTGCTAATATAGTAGCAAAGGTGCCAGTTACAACATATCTCTAGTCTTTCAAATTCAGATAATGAGGCAATAAGAGATTGGCTGCTGAATCACTGGTATTTAGGGCTTCAAAAATTCTTGATGCAATAGATAGGCTAGTGGTCAATTTATTTCAACACATGGTTAAATAAGTGGTTTTTAGTCTTTTCGGGACTCATTTGTACCGTATGAATACTGCTGACTGAAATAACTTTAGAAAGCTCTATTTAGTAAATTAGTACATAATATTATATTATATAACGTAATAAAGATTTCCCCTTGCTCTATTATAAAAGAAATCTGTCAGGCAGGAGTAAAGAGATTTAGAACTTTATATAAAGAGAGAAGATACTGTCACTATAAAAATAGGAAAGAAAAGCACAGAATGAGTGAGTAACTCACCTTGACATTAGGCAAGAAGATTAAACCACTGAAAGAGGTGAGATTGTTGTTCTGTAAATTCACATTACAAACATTTCTAAACTGGTCTGCTGGTACAAGATCCACCGTTCTGAATTGGATAAAGAAAATAATTACAGAAAAAGGTATCATGCGACATAGATTTCCAGAGCAGGTCTACTGATGTTAGATTTCTCACCAGAAATCTAACACCTTCCTTTTACAGGAGCATCCTGATAAAACTCTACAATAAATACATTGTGCTGTTTTCTCAGATGTAGTAATACAGAGTTGATATAACTTCTATGTTAAAGGCAAAATCCACTTCACCCACATAAAGTCTGAGTATTTACACTTTAAGTGTGTGAAGTATGAGAGGTGAGGGCTTGAGGAGGTGAAATCTACCCCACTGAAGGTATGCTGCAGACTCCCATGGCAACCTCTCCAGTGTATGGGCTGAAATACTGGCTGAAGCCCCCTCCATGCTGTTTGCATGGGATAGTAGTGCCACAGGATCTGCATTTATATAGACAGTGGTCCCTCCCTCCAGTCCACATCCTCCCGACAGCCTGCTGAAGTACTGTATAGATCGTGAAAGTATCACAGCTGGATCACATGCCTAGTTTGGAGATGTCTGTTACGAGGCAGAGTCAACTGAGGAGAAAGCAGAAGAGGGACAGCTCCCAGATCAGAGAATACCATCACTTGAAAGGATTCCCTCACCTGCAGTGTTATAAATAAGCTATTTCAAGAAATTAGACCCCGTGACATAATATCCCTCTACAGAAGCTGAAAGCTATACAATCAAAGATACACAAGAGGTATTTTAATATTGCCTAAAAACCTTTCATAACAGCCAACATCTCCAGAGATAGAATGTCTGTGGTGGAAGAGACTCAGTCTCACAGCAGCATTTAAACAGTCTGTCCTCATGTCTAAAATGGTCTCTTTCAAACACAAAAGCGTTGCACTGGTAAGAGTAGAGATTTGTTTATGAATATGGTCATGGGTATGGGCATGACCGTAGTGGAGTCAATGGGAGATCTGATGCTGGCATCAATGGAATCGGCTTATAGCTCTTGGCCACCGCAAGACCAAAGATAAGACATCTTTACATACTACAAAACGGAGGTAACTTTCATTGACAGATGTACAACTATGTATACAACAGAAATGCTTTCCAAAAAAATATAAATCACAAATCAATCATGGCAAACAGTCACAGCGTACACTCTGCTGTAGAATATGTTGTGTTATAGTACGGCAGAGTGTGCATGGTATACTAAGCAATTTCACACCATAAACACAAAGCCATAGAATCATAGAACTGGAAGAGACCTGGAGAGGTCATCCAGTCCAGTCCCCTGCAGTCATGGCAGGACTAAGTATTATCTAGACCATCCCTGACAGGTGTTTGCCTAATCTGCTCTTCAAAATCTCAAATGATGGAGATCCCACAACCTCCCTAGGCAGTTTATTCCAGTGCTTAACTACCCTGACAGTTAGGAAGTTTTTCCTATGTCCAATCTAAACTGGCCTTGCTGCAAGTTAAGCCCATTGTTTCTTGTCCCATCCTCAGAGGTTAACAAGAACCATTTTTCTCCCTCCTCCTTGTAACAACCTTTTATGTACTTGAAAACTGTTATAATGTCCCCCCTCAGTCTTCTCTTTTCCAGACTAAACAAACACAATTTTTTCAGTCTTCCCTCATAGGTCATGTTTTCTAGACCTTTAATCATTTTTATTGCTCCGCTCTGGACTTTCTCCAATTTGTCCACATCTTTCCTGAAATGTGGCACCCAAAACTGGACACAATACTCCAGTTGAGGCCATATCAGCACAGAGCAGAGCAGAAGAATTACTTCTCGTGTCTTCCTTACAATACCCCTGCTAATACATCCCAGAATGATGTTTCCTTTTTTTTGCAATGGTGATACACTGTTGACTTATATTTAGTTTGTGATCCCCAAATCCATGTCTGCAGTACTCCTTCCTAGGAGTCATTGCTCATTTTGTATGTATGCAACTGATAGTTCCTTCCTAAGTGAAGTACTTTGAATGCATCATTCTTGAATTTCATTCTGTTTACTTCAGACCGTTTCTCCAGATCATTTTGAATTATAATCCTATCTTCTAAAGTACCTGCGACCTCTCCCAGCTTGGTATCATCCACAAACTTTAAGTGTCCTCTCAATGCCATTACCTAAATCACTGATGAAGACATTGAATAGAACCGGACCCAGAACAGATCCCTGCAGGACCCCACCTGATATGTCCTTCCAGCTTGACTGTGAACCACTCTCTGGGAACGGTTTTCCCATCAGTTATGCACCCACCTTATAGTGGCTTCATCTAGGTTGTATTTCCCTAGTTTGTTTATGAGAAGGTCATGCAAAAAAGTAATTGCTCTTGATGATTTAGTGAGGTGTTTTAAGATCTAGGATAGGGTGATATCAGCCAGATCTTTAATCAGGAAATAGTGGCAACCAAAGAGGAGGTTACTTACCTGTGACTGGAGGTTCTTTGAGATGCATGGTCCCTATTTGTATTCCAAATGTAGGTGCACATGCGTGCCATGCACCGGAGCTGGAAGGTTTCCTTAACAGTGTCCGTTGACCCACACATGTCATGTGTCCCCTCAAGCTACCAGCTGAGGTTATAGTAGGCCATGAGAGTCGATACCCCTCCAGTGACCATCATACTGCTGAGTAATGCAGTCCGCAGCAGAGGGGTGGAGGATGGGTTTTGGAATACAAATAGGGACCACACATCTCAAAGAACCTCCAGTTACAGGTAAGTAACCCCTCTTCTTCTTCAAATGATAATCCCTATATGTATTCCAAACATGGGTGAGTAGCGAGCAGTGTAGAAGTGGATGTGAGGAAGCAAGAGGAGTGCACTCTGTAGTATTGCGTGGCCCAGAGTAGCATCCACAGCTGCCCCTTGGGTAGAGCCCTGTGCAGATACAAAATTTATATCTGTAGATGTGGATATAAACTGGATATGCGCAGAGCTGCAGGGCTCTACCGGGAACTGAGCAGCGAAAGCAGCAACATGTTGGGCTGCCTCCTGCAGGGGCCGCAGCCCCGTGGGGGCAGCTCCTCCAGCATGGCTGTACCGCCCCTCCAGCCCCACCCACTTGGGCGGGCACCAGGCTCACCAGCAGCTGTCCCTGGTAACGCTAGTGTGTGCAAGTGGCTCACATGCCCCCGGACAGGACACGGAGACTGCTGTGACCCAATGAAGTTGATTGGGTTGGGACAAGCACAAATTTCTCCTCATTGATACAGACACCTAGAGAGGCCAGGAGAGCGCAAAGAGGAAGGTTGGACGAGGCAAGTTCTTGTTGGGATACTGCAATCAGGAGCCAGTTGTCCAGGTACGGGTACACCAAGAAGCCAAGGTGGTACATTTGTGGCTGCCACAACCGCGAAGATCTTCGTGAAGACTTGCGGAGCCATCGTGATGCCAAAAGGGAGGACTCTGAATTGGAAGTGGTGCTGTCCTACCTGGAAATGGAGAAATTTCTGGTGGGCTGGATAGATGCTGATGTGGAAGGAGGTGTCCTTCATATCGACCACTGCAAAGCAGGCCCCATGAGGGTGACAGGGGATAACAGATGCCAGTGTCACCATACTGAACTTGGATTTCCTGATAAAGTTGTTTAGTAGCCAAAGATCAAGAATGGATGCCCTCTGCCCTTCTTTGGGATGAAGAAGTACAGAGAATAGAAAGCCTCTCCCCTCATAGGGAGGTGCCACTCCCTCGATGGTGCCCTTTGCAAGAAGAGCATCTGCCTTCTGTTGGAAAAGGTACTGATGGGAAGGGTCCGTTGGAGGCATCTGGGGAGGAGGGTGGTGCAGGGGAAAACAAAAACTCTATGGAGTACCTGTGATGGATAATCTCCAGTACCCAATGGTTCATGGTGATCTTCCCCCAATTTTGGGCAAATGGGACAAGACAGCCCCCAAAGATAACATGGGGCACCACGGTGGCAACAGGGAGAGTTCAGAGCTCTCAACGTATGCATCAAAACTGTGTAGGTTGTTGGTGAGCAAGGGACAAGGAGGTGGCCATGAGTGACTGTTGCTGGGACTGGTGGCACCTCCATGGGGTTTCCTGGTGTCACTGGTAGTAGGCCTGATAGGGCGCATAGGGGCAGGGGTGGAACTGTTGACTGCAATGCAGGGCCAGGGTATAGCTCCCTAGGGATTATAGCATGGCTTGGCAGTCTTTTAATGAGTAAAGAGACTAATTCATCTTGGAATAGAACAACTTGTCCTCATCAGAGGGGAGGTGTTCTATAGTGGTTTGGACCTTGGAGCCTGATGCCACTGGTGGAGGAGCCTGGCTCGAGGGGTACAAGGCTTGGAAGATGGAGAGATGGCTCCCAGTGCGGCCATGGAGTGGGAGTCTGGGGGTGCGGTGGCCCCCAGGGGTACGGTACCACACCATCGCAGCCGAGTCATAAGCTGGAGGATGAGGCAGCCGTGGATGGGAGTCCGAGCTGCACCTGGACATGGGAGAGAAGGGGGCTCCGGCTCAGAAAATTCCTCCAAGTCTGAAGAGTCCAGCAGCAGTGGAGCTAGCGGTACATGGTGCTTAGTCGGTAGGGGCTGGTCCAACAGGAGCAGTTCATCCACCAGACTGGGGATCCCCCGGGTGAGCGAGAGGCCAGAGAGAACCAGGGAGGGTGGGTATGGCAACTCCCACGTCTCTGTGGAGAGAAGGGGCTCCATACAGCCGGGAGTTCAGGGAGCGCCCCTGGAAATGCTGGAAGATCAAGGTGAGGTCCACGGGGCCAGCGGAACCGAAGGTCGCGGACTCGGTGGTGGGACAGGCTGTGCTCATGCTGGAGACTGCTCCAGGTGGGCGGGCACTGGGGCAACCAGCGGTACTGCCAGATCCTTCTTGAGCTTAGCTTTAACCTTGATGTGGGGAAGCTTGGGCACTGGTGTGGCAGGTTCTGCATGCAACATCTCACTCGACCTGGTTTGGGGAGGAACGCTATACTTAGAAGCAGTCCTCGACGGGGACTTACTCCTAAGCCCATGAGAGTGCTTCCTACGCCCATGTCTGGGCTTGTCCTTAGCCACTGGTGCTCCTGGATCCGGGGCATGCAAAGTGCTGGGAGGAGCGCTCACCACTGGTGACAGACGCTGCACTGATGGTTCCGGATCTGAGTGGGTGCGCAGTCTCATGGCTTCCTCCATGAGGTATTTTCTGAGGTGGAGCTCTCGCACTTCCTGGGTCCAGGGCATGGAAGACTTGCAGATTGTGCAACGAGCAGTGATATGAGCCTCCCCAAGGCAGTAAAGACAGTGCTGGTGCTCATCACTCACAGAGAAAGAGTGTAGGCACAAAACACAGCTTTTAAACCCCAGAACACGAGCATAGTCGGGGGGGGCTGGGGGGGGGGTGGAAATGTACCCCAAACAGGTTAAACTAATGCTATCTACAACTACTATCTATATGCAAGAAAACAACAAAGAACTATATACAACAGACTAAGTCACTCTTTTAGCTGGAAGACTAAGAGCACAAAGGAACAGGAGGTTCTCACTCAAGCAATGTGGCAGCAAGAGGGAACTGGAGAGGTGTTGCCCCGCACAGCCTGTTATAACCTCGGCTGGGAGCACAAGGGGATGTACAACGCACATATGGGTCAACAGACACTGCTAAGGAAACCTGGCTCCGGCATATGGAGCGCATGTGCACCCACGTTTGGGACACATATAGAGGCCATAACTCAAAGAAGAATCTCATTTACACTTAACATGGCTATCCTTGTTTGGGCTAGATTTGGGATAGGGACTTCAGAACAGGGATTCAGAACAGGGACAGGTTAAGGCAAATATGATGTTTTTGACCAAAATAAGTCTCTTCTCTAGAGTTGTCTGTCCAAAATGTGCATAGGCCGCACAAAACTCTGTTTGAAAAATGGAATAATCTGCTGAGAGATAGGAAAGTCTGAAACTAAAGTCACCTTTTTTTCGTGTGGATTATATATCTACTCTGTGGACCAGTCAAGAGGATTTTGCCCATAAACATAGAGACATATGAACTGAATTATCTAAACACAGGCGCTGGTTTTAATTATATTTTTCTAGCCATGATACTAAATGCTATTTGTAACATTTGGAATTTGAAAATTACTGCACCTGATCATAGAGGTTGTCCAATTTAATTCGTGCATTTTAGTGAAGTCCGAATGTCCTAGTCTTTCTGCAATCATATCACAGGTAAGTCTGCCACCAAATAAATCTTTAGCACTCTCGATGTCTGCTGTCTCCTGTATAATTACATTTAAAATGAATTTTGTTATATTAAAGCAGACCTAGAACTATAATAGTAAGGTAGGCATGAACATTTTCAGCCCCAAAGGCAGTTTAAAAAAAAAAGTGCCTGAAAATCAGGGCTTAAACTAAAAATGTCTCCACAACCATCACTGTAGCTTTATACCATCTATGTTGCCTGCATTCTTATTGAACAGATTATGGAAATGTTCATATGCTCTAATTAAGTTTAAACTACAGATTTGTTACATGCACTAAAACAATATTAGGTAATTGCTTTAATAAGGGTCAGAAATTATCAGGATGCCCATGCTATCCTGATTTGTAAAAAAAGATAGTTTTAACAACAATTACAATAATCTTCTGATATATAGTATAACTTACTACTGCAGTGCCATCTAAGGCTTTGAGAGATGGAAGATGGAATATTACAAACAATCGGTAGTTATCTTGTTTCCACACAATTAGATTTCCATACATGTCCAGCATGACCAGATTATTTAAACCCTAAGAAATAAAACACATAGATCAAGGTTTAATAGTATAATTTTTAAATGTTTGTAAGGAATGAAACCTAGGCTACTCCCTTTATCTTTAATCATTCTCTTAATCTTACAACTGCATGTGTCAAATCTGAAGCATCGTTTAATAAAACCCAGGGCTTAATTTTCATTTACACTAAAGTGCCTTTACATAACTCTGGCCGTGTAAAGGAGCCCTAAAGTGTGCATAAATTACACTTACACTTACTTTAAAGTCCTTTTACACTACCAGAGTGCTGTAAGTGAGAGTCAGGCCCCCAGTCTCCAATCAAGTCAATAATGCTTGTATATATGCCAGCAGCTCCAGGTGAAAGGAACTGGGGTTGCTGCATGTGTGCATGCTTGTGCTCTTGACTTTATTTCCAGTGCAATTCTTCTAATTGCAGAGTTAGGCTAGACACAATAGAGATGCATAGTGTGTGGCTCCACCTGGAAAACTTTGGGTCCAATCCTGTTAGTTACTCAGCACCTCCTTCAAAGTACTGAGCACACTCAATTCCAAAAGAAACTTCAGACTAAGGCTCTTACAAAGGACAATTACCCTGGGCCCAATTTTTAAACGTGGACATCTAAATACAAGACTGTCAGGCACAATTTAGAGATAAGGTGGGTGAGGTATTGGACCAACGTCTGTTGGTGAGAGAGACAAGCTTTCGAGCTACAGAGATCTCTTCTTCAGGTCTTGAAGAAAAACCTGAAGAGCAGCTCTGTGTCTCTTTCTCAGCAACAGAAGTTGGTCCAATAAAAGATATTACCTCACCCACTTTGTCTCCCTAATATCCTGGGACCAACCTGGCTACAACACCACTGCAGGTACAATTTAGGCAGCCATTAAAAAAAATATGGCTTCCCATATTTAAAAATGGGAAAGATACATTTGTACTGACGTAACAAGCAAATTGTGAATTTACTTTTACCCACAAATCCTAAAGCAATCGAGTCCACATTCACCTTTAAATGATATATCTCTTGGTAGGTAGAAACATAGTTATTGCTGATGTATAGTTCTATTAGTGCATAGGCTTTCTGCAAACCAACCAATGAAGTAATTCTGTTGCTCTCAAGAGAGAGGTAGTGAAGATGAGACAAGTTTTCAAAAACGCGTCTTTCCAGGGTGGTGAGATGATTATTATTTACACTAAGTCGTGTTAGTTTGGTGAGTTTTGAAATTCCTGGAAAAAATAAATAAGATGTTCTTAAAGCATATATAGTGAGAAGCAAAGGAAGTGGTTAACTTAGATGGTAAAACAAGCTACACATGAGAGATGGCCTGCACACTCAGGCTGTGATGCAGGCAGGATCAGGGGCGATCATTCGTGGCCTGCCCTTCTGTGATCGCTAGAACATTTTCCAGAAAGAGGCTACTCACAGTCCACTTCACCCCTCTGATTCTTCCTCCAGGAGTAGCAAAGAGCATGGTGAGGGGGACTAACTGTCCACTCAACTCTCATGCAGCAGGTTCTTTTTCTTGCTCCCTCTTCCTTCATATGCTACAGATGGGCTTTCTTTCACTATACAGAAGACTATGGCCCAGCTTTTTAAAGGTATTAAGCTCTGAGCTCAGCACTGCAACGCCTAACTGATTTAGGAGCCTAAATTTCATGTTCAAAAGGGATTTAGGCACTTTGGAGCCAAAATGCCATTGACTGTCAATGGTATTTAGATTTCTAAGTGCCTATATACTTTAAGAAAATGGCACTTAGGCTCCTAACTCCATTAGGCACTGCAACACTGATCACAAAAACACCCAAATACCTTTAAAAATCTGGGTCTATGAACCTAATTTTAAAATCAGCTGACAATAACAGTATCTGCCATGACCTATGTGGGGACATGAGGAAGTGTAGCAACTACCCAATAGGTTTTGGAATAGTCACATAGCGTGCATAAGGTAAATCTGTTCTTTTAAAAAGTGATTTTTTGACCTTTTGGAATCATTAGTTTACGAACTTCTTATTTTTGAAATTATTGAGCCAACATATAACTGTCATAAGAAAATTTATGGTTCACTGCAGGAATGTTACATGTTCAGTAAGTCTGCATACTAAAAACCATGCACTCCTATCAGTTCTGAAAAATTCCTATTAACATAAATAAATTTGTTTTGCTTTTCTGAAACACAATTGATCGGCTTTGTCTCTTTTCTTCATTTCTACTAAAGACTCACCACAAAGACAAAGAGAAGGCAATTATATATATTTTTAATATGAAAGCTTTAAAATTGTATGCTACTGATAAAGTTAATAGTAAAAAGTCACCGTCTGAAACTCTGGACTATATGGGAACATTTCTGTTGTGTCTGACTTAATGTCTTGATTTTCACTAACTTCCTAAATACAGTACCTTCTAGATTTGAGATGCAGTTTCCATCTAAAGTGAGCTCTTCAAGATTAAGGCAAGATTCCAGTCCTTCTATTTTGGTGAGATTATTGTTGCTAAATGAGGCCCATCTTAAATTCTCCAATTTTTCCAAGTTGGCAATTTTGGAGAGATGTTGTCCATCCAGATCTAAGACTGTGATCTGTGAGAAAACTCAACTTTAGTATTGAAAGACCTAAGTCAATTAATTCCAACATAGAAACTAAAAGGACAATACATCAAATTATACACCGAGGACCATATATTGCCTTCACATTCTTCATAGACATTTCCCAGTAATATCAACAGGCATTTCTTTTTGGATACTGGACATCACAGAGCCCTCATTTTGCAATTCAGGACTTCATTTTTAAAACCCTCAAGAAACCCCAAACCCTCAGCAACTTGCACCAGAACAAGCAATGATTCCACAATATAAACTAACCAGCTTCCAAATGCACCTGTGCAGTTACAGCTAAAAAACAGGTACACATTTTTTCTAGTGTAGACCAGACCTCAGTATTAAGATTAATTTAACCTCATCTACCAATGTTACATATGATTATATTATTGATTCTCCTGCTTACACGTTTTCATTCTATGATGTAGGGATGAAATCATGGCCTGAACTGAAGTCAATGGCGAAACATATAATGACTTCAGTGGGATCAGGATTTCACCCTGTATCTAGTAACTTTCTAGCTCAGTGCTGTGGCAGAGTTTGAGTGCTTGCTAAGGAAGGATTTATCCCTTACAATTTTGATTCACAGATAAGCATTCCTTTCGCTTTAATGTATGTAACATCCCAATTCATTCTATTTTTCTTCTTTGCAAAATTCTTGGGCAGGAACAAATTAAATTAGATTCCAAAACACATTTTTATCCTTCGGTGTCATCACAGAACCTTCTTTCACAGACACTGGCTGTAAACACTCACTTCACAACACACTCTACAGAAAGAGAGCAACCAATCCATGATTCCACCCTTTCTCAGAAAACAACCAGTAAGGCCAGGGCTGGCATTAGGGGGCGGCAAGCAGTGCAACTGCCCAGGGTCTGACACCACTGGAGGCCCCGCAAAGCTAAGTTACAGGCCCCAACCCCAGGCAACAGGGCTTGTGAAGGGAGCCCCAACTTCACCCTCTGATTCACCTCACCGGGTCACCCAGCCTATGGGTCAGTGTCAACTGCTGGCTGTACTCCCAGAGACCATCACAAACGCCTTCCGCAGGGGCCTACTTCTTAGTTTCTGCCCTGGGCCCCAGTGAGTCTAACGCCAGCCCTGAGTAAGGCTGCAGTTTTCTTCATCAGGCTAACCAATCATGCAATGATGAAAAAAAATGGCCACATAGCTTAATTTAGCAAGTTAAGTCTCTGGCAGCCCAGGATATTCAGCACTGATTCCTACCTATGCCAAACAACGTTTACAGAATTCAAAGCTGTTTCTTATACAGGCTATGCTAACAGCCAAAGGACAACTTATGTTCTCTCTTCTGTCTGGGGTGATATTCCTTTTGGATAGGATTTTTTCTTTCTACAACAACATACTATATCCCTGTATGAACCCTATTTCATTTTGATGTCACAAAGCGTAACGTTGACACCATATGCTGAAATGTTGGTTCTCTTGGCAATGTCTGTAAACGTGTATTTCTTAATGCACACAGAATAAAACACTATGCTCATCAGCAGAAATGTGTTTTCCTTGAGCTATTCTATACTCTACACAACAAACTGAACTGACAGAGGAGCTTTTAACCTTTTATTCTTGGCAGATTAGCATGATTTCAGAAGAGAGGTCTGGACATGGATTATGACAGGCTACGGTGAACTTGGATCTTCCTATGTAGTGTTCTATGGCTTTTTGTTATGTCGTGGAGTTGTAATTGTAAGTTGTCATGCCAGACAAGAGGCAATGTGTGTAGGCCTGAAATTAGACCTACCACCATTCTTCATGTAATATAGGCTCAGTAGTGAAAATTCAATGCGCGAACATTGAATATTAAAGTTTCAATATCCTGCCAGCTCACAAGAAAAGAGCTAGTATGTACAGAAGAGAAGATTGTGATCCGATATGGAAACTCTTTATGTTTTTATATTCTACTTCAGCTGGTAGATTACATTTTTAAGTGCTCAAAAATATATATTTTTAATTAACATGCATCAGCTCATAACAAATATAACAAAATAAACATGTGACAGAGATAAATCTAACACCTAATGAATTATATTTAATAGAGACAGCCTTACCCTAGGATACCAGCTGCTACTGAAATGTGTTTGTGAATCCACCTTGTTCTTGCTAATTTGAGTCAGAATTTTGGCATAAGGATGTACACTCAGAACGCGTGGTCTAGCTTCATCAGTCCTAGAATGTTCTAATAGAGATGCCTGACAAAATGAAAATACTTAATAAACAGATAATATAACGGTATAAATAATGTACATTTTCCACAGTGTAACATGAAGAAAAGGTCTTTATGGCTTACAGTCTCCCAATTATAAGGAGATTATCGTATGTTAGTAGATCTAATATGTCTGTAGAACTAATAGGTCTAGTAGATCCGAAACATGGTAATAGATCTCATCCATTTCTAATGTTTATTATTCTACTAAAAAAATGATCGGGGCAAATCTTGAGGTCCTTACTCTGTTTTTGATCAGTTCTTACCACAGTAAAGTCCAATTCTAGTCATGGGGGATTGCCAGAGAATGGACAGAGTAAAACCTGAATAAAGAATACAATTTGGGCTAAGATATGTAAAGATTAGTGTCAAATAATTTAGCCCTTTTTTTGCTTGCCACTGTCTGGAATACCTTCTCAGAGCTTGCATACTGTGGCGAGTTAGTGTGTAGCAAGCTAGGGTGTGAATCTACAGTGCAACATATTGTACACACTAATGCTAAGTCGAATTCCAGGACTTTTACCGTGTTGTAGCAGTGTCCACACAGTGAGTTAGTGAGTGGCAAGCTGGTGCACAGTAGATCACACTCGGCTTGCTGCACACTAACTTGCCACGTACACAAGCTCTCAGAAGCCTAGACAGTTTTTCTGCTACTTGATTTATCCTTTTTTTTATTTGGCAAACATATTTAATTTCCCGTGTTTTGAATAGAGCTGAAATTAAACAGTCATTTTTAACAACTTTAAAGTGATCTAAAATCTAACATTATGAAATACCCTTCATTGTGAACCAGCATCATTACCAATATCAGCGAAGCTCTGAGTAAGAACAATGTTTGTGAAATAACTGCTGCTTCCCAGCCAGCTGCTCAGAGCACAAAATATGGCATTTTCAGAGGGCATACGAAACTAAGTGATTTTAAAAATATGATAAAATACAAATTTTAAAATAGAAGTCAGATTGTATGATTGTGCCTATAACTTCTCGTTTCCAATCTTGCATTTGCTACAAGTTACAGCAAAATGGAATATCCTACCTGAGAAATCTTTGATCCAGCAATAAAACACAAAGCAGCTGCAGCCTCTTCTTCAGTAATCTGGACTCCATCTAAATGAGTAAGAGCCTTTAATCGGCCAATGACACTCAAACGCAATGAGGCTGGCTTGGAGAAAAAAAGCGAAGTGGTGTAATTGAGTTTTTTTAAATTGTCTATATGGTTACATACAAAAAAAGGACATATGATTGCTTTCAATCCAGTCTCCTCTCATGTTATGTACGCTAAGGGCTAGATTGTGGTCCATCCTGTGTGCTCACACAAGAAAGTAAAAAAGGAGATAGAAGATGCACCCCTTGCTCCCATGTCCCAGCTATGCCTACCATTGACAGCAGTGTGCATGAGAAAGCAGCCTCCACAAGGTTGCTATGCTATGTCCTCCCTGCTCATCTGGATTGGGAATGGGTGAAAAGGGGTGGGGAAGGGCCTGAATCTTGCCATACGTGTAGAAAACTATAAGGAATAACATATATTTGGGCTAGGTTTGGTTACACTGATCTAATGTGACACTGATGTTGTCATAAATATAAAAGGAAGGGTAAACACCTTTAAAATCCCTCCTGGCGAGAGGAAAAACCCTTTCACCTGTAAAGGGTTAAGAAGCTAGGACAACCTCGCTGGCACCTGACCAAAATGACCAATGAGGAGACAAGATACTTTCAAAAGCTGGAAACAGGGAGAAACAAAGGCTCTCTCGGTCTGTGTGTTGTTTTTGCCGGGAACAGAAAAGGAATGGAGTCTTAGAACTTAGTAAGTAATCTAGCTAGATATGCGTTAGATTCTGTTTTGTTTAAATGGCTGAGAAAATAAGCTGTGCTGAATGGAATGGATATTCCTGTTTGTGTCTTTTTGTAACTTAAGGTTTTGCCTAGAGGGATTCTCTATGTTTTAAATCTGATTACCCTGTAAGGTATTTACCATCCTGATTTTACAGAGGTGATTCGTTTATTTTTTCTTCAATTAAAATTCTTCTTTTAAGAACCTGATTGCTTTTTCATTGTTCTTAAGATCCAAGGGTTTGGGTCTGTGTTCACCTATGCAAACTGGTGAGGATTTTTATCAAGCCTTCCTCAGGAAAGGGGGTGTAGGGTTTGGGAGGATTTTGGGGGGAAAAGACGTTTCCAAACGGGCTCTTTCCCTGTTATATATTTGTTAGACGCTTGGTGGTGGCAGCAATGAAGTCCAAGGGCAAAAGGTAAAATAGTTTGTACCTTGGGGAAGTTTCAACCTAAGCTGGTAAAAATAAGCTTAGGGGGTTTTAATGCAGGTCCCCACATCTGTACCCTAGAGTTCAGAGTGGGGAAACAACCTTGACAGATGTCAATAAATTACTCTGGGATTTACATATGTGTATAAAATAAAAAATCTAGCCCTGATGGATTGCAGTTATACACAGCTATGTAAGACATTAAGTGCGGTACATAACAAAGTTGTTAGCACCTGCCTTATAAGCCAGAAGTTTGCAAGTACTACAGTGTTATTAAATGCAAGGAATTTGATGACCTCAGAGGAGGTGAAAGAGAAGCTCCAGGGGATTTGGACATGTCAACCTAAACTCAAGGTGGAACAACAGCCCTAACTCTTATACAGAAACATTTTAAAATTCCCATTAAATTAAATATAGAGCAAGAAAAACACAGACTGGATAATCACACTTGTAAGGAAAGTGAATAATAACATCCTTATTTCTAGCTGGAAAATATACTTACTGAAACTACCAAAATAATAATGATCAATTTCATCTTTATAAACTAGATGGGACTATGCACCTGTGCATGGGAGAAAGGAGGAGTACGCACACCTCTTAACTAGGATACACAGCTCTCGGATCCAAGTATTCAGGAGAAGAGGACTACAGAGGTACTCAGGGAATGGATGGAGAGGGTGTGAAATGGACTGAGTCTTGGATTGCTCCCCAATGCCACAGCCAGCACAGCTGGGCTGCTGCTCTGGGGGATGTGTGTGTCACCAGGTAGAAGGCTGACAATGTATATTTCCCTTGAAAGTGAGGGAAACTGTCTCTGCCCTGTCCCCTTTCACTGGCCAGCACAGCTGAGTCAGTGCAGAGGGGGCAAAGGGTGGCTTTTTACGGCTGGCATAGATCATCAGTAAAGTTACCACCTACTCGAAGCAAGGAGGAGAGGAATTATGCCTCAGAGTAGCATCACTGAGTCACAATGCTTGTAGGAGCCACTCCTGCAGATTGTGCACAACCCTTTGCTCAGGACTGTTTACGAAGTCAAAGGGTCTGACAGTGTAAATCTTCCCTAAAGTGGGCACTAATTACATGTACATCCACTCTGAGGCCCCTTACGCAGCCAGAGTGGTGTAAAGGGGCCTCAATGTAAATGAAAACCAGGCCCAAAATTTAGCACTATACAGTCTAATTGTTGTTTTGGTTAGAACGTTTTCTGAGAATTTTAAGCACTGACACATACCTTATGCCATGGGTTATGTCTGATATCAAGACTGAGTACGTTTGAAGTGTGTTTATGTAAGACATTTATTTCCTCTCCAGTCTTTTTCAGTTGATTCCAGCTCAAGTCTAAATACTTCAGTCTGCTTAAGCCTCTAATACCCTCCAGGGTGATCACATGGTTGTGGCTTGCATCAAAATACTCCAGATTGGGCTGCAAGACAATACCGATTTGAGAATAATTGCACAGAAAAAAATAAAGCAAGGAAATATTTGGTAATAAACTCAGTTTTAATAGACAGTCTCACAGAAGGCACTGTCATCCAGATTCAATGCCCAAAGTGCCCCTTGCCCAGCAGCAGAAAGTCTGTTTGGAGAGCAGTCTGGTTAAGCAACTGAACCTTGGAATGTATATCTGAATCCAGCCCACCCTCTGATATTTCCTGATCCACCAATAGAGTACAGTACAGTTTTAATTTTCTTTTTCAGGGTGGAATTCATCCCTAGTGTGCTCAGCCATGGAAGGCCCTGTGCACTACTTTAGCCAGGGTGAGTGAGACAATCACACCATTTGAGAGTGGTGGGATCTAGAGAGTCCTTGGAAGGTGGGGGAAGGGGTCTATATCTTGTACACCTCATGGAGGGTGACTCCGTACTGGTCCCAAACTATGCAAAAGAGGGGGTTGGAGGCAGGCTGTGATTTTAATCACATGATCTGAAATCACACAGATCCAGTGGCCCAGAAATCCTGGGAAGGGGATACTTAACAGCTACACTAGAATGGTAGCCCTGGAGGAACAGCACTGTAGGGCCTGGAGATGAAAGTCATCCTTCCTACCCCACAGTCAGAGCCTCACTCCAAGTCTAATCAGTTGGGTGTTATTAATTGTTGTGTTACTTATTATTTATTTGTATTAGGATAGTGCCTAGAGACTCCAACCAAGATCAGGGCCCATTGTGCTAGGCATTGTAGACACACACAATAAGAAACGGTCTCCAACCTGAAGCATTTACAATCTAAGTAGACAAGAGAGACAAAGGGTGGGAGACAGGAAGTAGAGAGGAACACCACCACCACCACCTACCTCTTACATAACACTTTCCATCTGCAGATCTCAAAGTGCTCTACAAAGGAGGTAGGTATCATTATTCCATTGCATGGATTGGGGAACTCAGGCAAGGGAGGTGAAATGACTTGCCTAACACCTCTAAGCAGGCTAACTGCAGAGCCAGAAACAGAACCCAGGTCACCCAAGTCCCAATCCAGTGCTCTGCGTGCTAGTCCACATTACCTACTACAAAGCAAAAGTAGGAACAAAGGCTCTGTTTAGAGGCAGTGAACTTCACCCATTAGGAATAAATCAGGCTTGCTGCCATGCAATAGACATTAATACATTTAAGTTGTACACACAAAGGATTTTTTTCAATTAAAATATTCCTTTAGTTTAATTTCCTTTACAAAATATAGAGCAACATTTCTTACCATGTGGTAAACATCATCTAAACTAGTAAATTCATTGAAGCTGACAATAAGTTTTCGAAGCCCTGTCAGTTTAGAGATGTCCCGCAGTTTGCTCAGGCTGTTCCCATGCAAATTCAGAACCTAGGTAAAACATTAATGAGATTACAGCTGTACCATATATATACACACAACCAAATTCTGTGCTACTCCATCGCCGTTTTTCAACATTAAAGTGCTTCAACTGCTAGTGTGTAAGAGTAAATGTAACTCTATTCTCTAGATTATAAAAAGGGCTAAGAAAAGTTACTTGTAAGTGATATGAAGTTTGTGAAGATCAGTTGCAGGGACCCTGGGACAAAGTATTGCTTTTATTTTCTATTTTGAAGGATATTTGTTCTTCACCTCTACCTTCTCCCTGAAGTAACAGAGGGATGGGAAGATGGAGATTCAGTTGAGAAATGGTTTTTACTGGTCCACTGAAAGAGGTCATGGTAGGGGCAAGAAGGGAGGACAGTTTCCAATCCTTCCCCACTAGGAGAGATCTTGTTGTTTGGGGAGACTGGTTGGAAGACTGCCAGTTGGGAATTCCTCCATGCCCGGAGTACAGTTTGGGGAGAGTGGCACCCAGAAGAGGGGAGGAACCAGCCAACTGAAGTCAAACTCAGGAAAGGGAGTTATGGGTGAGTGCAAGGGGGAGTGGAGAACTGCTACTGCATCAAAGACACAGACAGGAGAGGAGATCAAAACTATTTAACAATTTGAAAGGTCAAATGTTCAGCAGGCTTCCTGCATCAAGTTTGTACAGACAAAATGAGTAACTGCAAATGCAAAAATTCAGTTAGCTGTGCAATGAAAGGAGTTCTGTATGCAAATACCTATTTGCATAAAAGGTTTTGTGGGCCCATCAGTTGCAATGATACTGAAAACTGCGTGTAGCTATGTGGCTGTCAAGAGTTCTCCCCTTCACTGGATTTATATTTTTCTGATGCCAAAATTGACAAAATCTTTTCAGGAGTGATCACTATGATGACGCAACCATGCAGCCAAGAAAACTTTGAGAAGACTCACAGTTAAAGCTGACACTTTAGGCCTTAACCGGGTCTCACAAACACTAGTTCTGCATGTGATTTCAATGGAGTTATTTATACAATAGTCAGTAAGATCAGAATCCTGCCCAATATTTGTCATTCATATTTTTATGAAAAAAAATGGCATAATTTAGGGACAGAAGGCACTGAGATTTCACACTAGTTTTGGATCTCCAGTTACTCCCAAAGCACTGCACTGATGTAAAACAAGTGTAACACCAGAATCAAGCCCAAATGCTAGCCTTAATTTGTGACTCCCTACTTTTGATTGGTTTATGAGGCAATCTGAATAATATGACATTGATTATGTAATAAACTTGTCCCACTGTAAGTTTAACAGACAATACTCACCGTTATTTGACTGTAAATATTGGCCTTAGCAACTGAAAGCACTGTCTTTTCATCCAAGCAAACAATTTTGGGTCTGGCTTTTACCGTAGGCTCCATATTCATAACTTCGTCATCACATTGCAAATCACTAGATAATATAAATCCTTCTGTATTTTTCTTTCTTTCTTCTACAATTACATTGCTGAGCGTAGAAAACAGGGACTGAACTTTGACCTATGCAAAATAACATTTGTCAACATTTGTACAATTTCTACTTTAAATTAGGTAAATTATTTAAAATTGCATACAAATATGCAGAAAGCAGAGTTAGGAAACTATCTTTCGGTAATGCAGCACTTTCAGAAGAGAACAGCAATGCTTTTGTTTGCACAAGCATTTATACATTACAGTATGTTATGAACAAAAAGTAATGAAGAGTCTGTGGGCCATATCCTGTCACATATAGAACTCACACTGAAGACAACAGAAGTCTGCTTCTTCACCTAAACCCCCAAAGTCCAAGCACTGCAATCACACACTCTCCTATGAAGGAGAGTTAGATGTAGACCCATTGGAGCTCATCAGTACTGCAATTGTTTTGGCAGTGGACCACTCAAATGTGACAGAAAGGGGGGAAATCTCCCCTACGCTCCCCTCCAGGAGCTGAATATTTTACTTTTGCAGCACACCCTGCTTCTGCCAGGAAGCAGAGCTCAGGACCTGAACTGAGACCCCTGCATGACGAAAGCAAGTTACATAGCCACATAACCACAAGGCCAGCCACCACTTAGCTTATAAAAAATCATAAAAGCTTTTTTATTTAAGGAAAAACCTGTTCAGGATCCCAACCCAGTAGCAGAATATCTGTGCATGCTTCAAAACTACATACATCACACTTTGAACCAAACCACAAACTGAAAATGAGTTGCTCTCTCATTAAGGACTCCATGAAGCAAGGTTTTGAGCACTGTCAAATCTCATTCATTTTAGCGTCTCATTACCTCGATGGATGGTGCATTTAGTGAGAGAGGAGCTAATTTTCAATTGTGCTTCATTGCACTGCTAAGGCTTCATTTAAGTCTCTGTGCCTTCCCTGCCACACTTGATAATGTTACAAAATAAGAATCTGATGTAACTCTCATTGCAGTGTATGAAGTTTCCCATTGACTTCAATGGGAGTTTTATCAGGCCTTTAAACAGTCAGAGGGAATAGAACCCTGAACTTAGGTCCTGTCAGGTAATTTGAGTGAAGGAGGAGTAATTTCAACTAGTTGTTTTTCTCTTGATCTTTGAGATCTAAAGCTTACTGTCTAACATCCTACTAGGGAAAACAAAGTTCATACCAGTGTAGTGTACTCAAATTCAACGACGTATTCAGGCAAGACCAGTTCGTGATCAAACACAAACCACTCACACTGTCGATGGCGGCAGTCACAGTTTCTATGTTCCATGGAAGAATATGTTTCTACAGCAAAAGAAAAGGAATAAACACAAGCGGAAGGAATAAATACAAGACTGTTTCATGTTCACTGCAGGATGTAGTGAACAAACATTTCTCTCATTTAAGTTTTGAGTTGAATGCATCCGATGAAGTGAGCTGTAGCTCACAAAAGCTTATGCTCAAATAAATTGGTTAATCTCTAAGGTGCCACAAGTCCTCCTTTTCTTTTTGTGAATACAGACTAACACGGCTGCTACTCTGAAAACTGTCAAGGGAGATTTGTTTTCTTAGGATCTTAATTCTCTTTAGGTGCCCTAAAGCAGCATCTAAAAATCTTACCAAATCTTACTGCAGAACCCTATCATTTCGCTTTTTATTTTCCTATGGCAACCCTGTTCCTTGCGCTACACATCCTCAGAGGGTAGTAACGTGCCCTCTTACTCCTGCACAGCTGGCAGGTTCCAGTATGAGTGGGAGGCAGCCTCTCTGGGGCCATTACTCCCTCTCCTGCCGGTTGGAAGGGAGTGGGCAAGCAGGGGTTGGGATTGGACAAGAGACTTGGCTCCATTTCCTCCCCACCCCCCTCCCTATACCCAATGTGCTAAATGAAATCTTCTCCTGGTACAGATTATTTTCCATCTGGAGTGAGGGGGGAGCCAAGGAGAGAATCACAGCTTTTCTTTCATGGCGGACTATTGGAAAAGGGAACTTCGCTTCGGTCCCCATGGCACAATCTGCTATACTGCACTGTTACCCAAAACTAGTCGATCATTTTATGGTGTAATCACCTAACAGATTGGTTTTCTCGTCTTCCTGCCCATGGAAGGACAGGTACAATCACACACTAAGGTAAACAAATGGATTGCTCTCTTCTAGTATTCCAATGACTGCAAATCCCCCCGACTGGACAGGGAAGAGGTGAAGCCATGGCCCTGTTCCCATTCTGCACTGTCCTGCAAAGTTGACTGGCCACATGGAGCAAGCAGGATCGACCACTCAAAGTTTGTTGCATCGTACATAGGTAGTACACAGACTTAGTGCAGGGGATCATGACTCCCTCTAGAGACAATAAAGCATGCTTCTCAGCATTAAAGGAATTCTCCTTCTGCTCAAGCAGAGATGGCTTGGGGGTTTTAATGATGAAGATGTTTGATCTCCACTGAGGTATGTGTATGTGGCCCCAGTTATTACACATACATACACACACACACACACACCCCCGCCCTGAACAATGCACACACCCGCCCTGAACAATGCAAAGCTGGGAGAGGGATTGTGTACACCACACTATTTCTAGTATGGACTAGTGGCTGAAGAGCACAATCTGGTCTTTCGTGCTTTCCTTTAAATTCTGTGTGAATTAAACTACCACAAGTAATCACTAAAACAGTGAGCATCTTTTATTATCCTCTAACATTAGTTCAAAACAACATGCACTTAGGCTGGGTCAAGACTGTATTCCGAGTTCCCACCAGGACCAAAATTCCACGACAGGCTCCTAGATGTGTGAAAGACAGTGTTTAGAATACAACACTGACACAACCTTCACTTTGTGCTAACAACAGTCTACAGATACATTACCATCATTGGCAGCAGATGTATCACTTAGTAAATATTTCCGAGGCCTGAATACTGAATTAGCCCCTGGATAGTTGACTTGACTGATGGGATCTTTTTCACAAGCTGGAACACTATGTCCAAGAAAAACTTTTGCAATTATGAGTTTCCCTAGGGATGGAAAGAAAAGAAGATTTAATAATAATGCTACCAAATTTAGTATAAACACAGGGCAATAAAATGTTGGTGGTCAGTTCGATACCATACTACAGGAGACTACATTCTGGGTTGGCAGATTAACGATCTAACAAGTACATTTTGGGAAGAAAGACTTCCAACAATTTTTTCCTAGAACAGTAGGATTTGGCTAAGATTTATAAGCAGTAAACTCAGACGTACAAAAATAAAAGAGGGTGGTGTCAAGGATCTGTCCCCATCAGAGCACTCCCTTTGATGTTACTTCACACAAGTCCAATCCTTCTAGCTGGAGAGGTCAGTGTCAGTTTAGCAGTGGCCAGCTCTCAGCCTTCTGGCCAAGGCCTTCTGGCTATTTCTCCCCTTTTCAGAGTCTCAGGTGAAACAAACAATCCAAAGTCAGCAAACAAAGCTAAACAAAAGGGCAAATTAAAAAACAAACAAACCTAAAGGCAGTTCTAAGCTAGGATATTGGCCTCCCTTTCTTCAGAGGGGCCCTGGATGGGCCACAGTCTATCCTAGAGGCCACTTGGGGTCTCCAGCACAAGTTATGGGACACAGTCTCTTCACCCTTTTAGCACAGGGGACCCTCCCTTTTTTGAGGGCACAGGTTCTGCTAGTTATCAGGCCTCTTCCTGGGAGCTGGGAACCTTAACAGACTGCTCCCTTCCTGGGCTGCCCACTGCTAAATAGTGATGCCTCCTTTTAAACTTCTCCATTCCTGGCATGACTTGCCAGTATGGCACAGTGACGCTTTTCTAGCACAAAGAAGCTTCTTAACCCATTCCATGCCGGTGAAGGGTTGATACATCCTGTCACTAGTGATGCCTGTTTCCTCAGAGTGCCCTGTCCTGGCTTCAAGTTAGCACAACCCCCTTGTGTCTCTCCTCACTCCCTACAACTCACCCTTCTTTCGAGCTGTTGAGTCTAGAAAGGTTAAGCTACATCTAATTAGCTTCCAGATAGGAGTGCCTCTCTTAGGTGCCTCTGAACCAGTCTAGGAGTTAGCTCCAGGCCATTATATAGCTTGGTGGGGTTTCCTAATAGAAAGGACACTGGGCCAGATTGCAGCAGGTCTTTAGAGTCCCTCCACAAAAAGACCTGTATACTCTGTCACAATCTACTGTAGTTACAAGATTTTCTTGTACTTACAAGACAAAACACTTTGAAGTGATTTATGAAATGAGCCTTACACCTATCAATGATGTTTTAAACCACCTTTCCAAGCTATTACATTACCATGTATGAATGGTTCCTCAAGATCATTGTTATTTTTACGTTCATCCTTCATTTGTTGCTGCAAAAATTCTATTCTGGGACATTCACATATACTTAAACTGTTAGACAGGAGAACAGCTTCTTCTCTTCTTGAACGCTGCAAAGATTAAAGTAAAGTCTAAGTATGTTTATTTGACCAATGCCCCCTGTAAGAATTTCAAGACATATATCCTAAATCAGCAGCTTTACAATATGCAAATGAATTAAGGAAGAGGTGGAGAGTGGAAGAGGGAGGAGTAAAAAACAAGAAGGGCAGGCTCATTTACTTGTGATATCACAATCTAGTCAGGAGAAAAGAAAGTTAGATTGTAAACTCTTTGGAGCAGAGTATCAGAGGGGTAGCCATGTTAGTCTGTATCCACAAAAACAACAAGGAGTCTGGTGGCACCTTAAAAACTAACCGATTTATTTGGGCATAAGCTTTCGTGGGTAAAAAACCCACTTCTTCAGATGCAAAGCTTATGCCCAAATAAATCGGTTAGTCTTTAAGGTGCCACCGGACTCCTTTTTCTTTGGAGCAGGAATCAGATTTTTCTATATCTTTGAACAGCACCTAGCACAATGGGAGGGGGCAGTCCTAACTGGGTCCTTTGAGCACTACCACAACATAACAACAACAAAGAAGCAGAGAGGGAAATGGGAGAGACAGGTATTTCTGAAGATACAATCCCATCACTCAACAACAAGCTGTTCACAAAACAGAAAAACAGGGAGAGGTGGGCTATAAGTAGGGAAGACGAAATGAGGATGCTGCAGAAAAAGAAAGAGAGAAGGCTCTCCTATCCCATCTCTCTACATTTTGCTTTTCATGGGTCAGAATGAGACATTTCTTACCTGATAATTCAGTGTTAATAGCTTCTCTCCTCATTCATCACTAATGAGATAATGACCCCTATGTATGGAATTCAACAAGGCAGTCCAATGTTTTTGCTGGAGGCTCCAAGACAAAGCCCCACCTTCAGCTCAGGTTGCCAGAAGAGTTCTTCCACAGCTGTGGGAACACTCCAGCAACTGATTATTAGCATTAAGATAACAACTTGATATAATATGTTTTAAGACAGGTATATGTCTAAGTCTCCCTTTAGAAAAAGAATTCAGTTTGTATTCTGGTCATTTATCAGACTCCCAGGGTGGGCTGAATGAGAAGAGAATCTGCTAACAGAAACAAAATGATCAGGTAAGAATTTTTTTTCTTTCCTTTACATGGGTTCTCTCCTCATTCACCAGCAGTTGGAAGTAGCAGACAGTGATTCACACAAGTTGGAGGTAGGGAGGGGTGAATAAACAGAGTTTTCATTATTCTTCTAGTAGAATAATAGGCAGGAATGTACGTAAGAACCAACCCACCTATAGCACCTTCCTATCAAGGATGACTTTGCAGAGGAATGGAAACTTATTTTGCAAATCTTCCTCACATGAGGCTCATACTCTTTCTTCCCAGTGCCCCTGGGGACTTCTGTGAATAGTTTCCCAGATGCCAAGCATGCCATATGGTGCAGGATTTTAACATCTTGCCTGCAGGAACTTTGAGGCCCTAATGCCTTCATGTTTTGGATAGAATGAAATAAACAGCATACAACTGGCAGGCGTATTCCATATGCCCAAGCATAACTTTAGAGCACTAGGAATGCCCATTTATGCCACAAACTTCCAAAGGACGGTCAAGTGTTCAAACAAAATGATAGGAGAACTACTTCCCCGGAAGAGTCCAATGTGCCTACTTACAGAACACTGCTAGGGCTGGGACTGGGACCCATGATTCTATTGCGCTTGGTTGTAGGACTCCAATAAATCAACCTGGAGAAACTCAAGTGCAGCTGAGATGGCCAGCACTTTGTAATTATTATTATATATTTGTATTACAGTAGCATCTAGGGGTCAGGCACCCAATGCAGTTGGCACGGTACAAAGAAGAAGTCCCTGCCCCAAAAAGCCTTCTGTTTCCTCTTGCACATGAAACGAATTTGACCAGATCAATGAGTGAAACTTCCTGGTTGAGTTTTATCTGGATACCCTAAACTGTATCAGAGACCAATGGAGAATCCATGCTGAACTACACTTTTCTTAGGATGCCTAGGCTGGTAACTTAGGTAGGTGTTTCTGGTCTGAATGAAAGGAGTCCCTGCTTCAAGAGGTCTGGTCTTTTCTGTAGATGCAGCGTGGGTTGCTTAGCTATCTAGCAAGTGCAAAATGCCTTCTGGGCCAGTGGAGGATTAGAAGAAGGACTTCAACTCTCCCTTTTCCTCTTTTCTATATTCTTTATGTGAACTATCTTGAAAGATAGCAGATTCTTCTCTTCTCACAACATTACTTCCATTTGACCTCGTTACTCCCTGATTTTAGAAAGGACATAAACACTCATGCCTCAATCATAAACCAACCTCTAACAGGGAAGACTTCCCCCATGAGAGACAAAATTGCCTGCAATGTGGTTTCTAGCACCTTCTTCTGAAGTAGATGGTACTGACCACTGTCATACTGGATTTGATGGACCACTGATCTGATCCCACGTGGCCATGTTTGTGGGTTTTGGGTAAGTAGGTTGTTCAGACACACTACTGACAGAGCTGTCACAGTGAACTAAAAGGATGGGTGCGCTGAGATTTTGGAAATTTGTCTTCCAAGTACGCTCCTCAACCTGAATGGCTTACTTCTTTAGTGAGTATGGAAGGGTCTAGAGTGCAAATTGGGTTGGCTTTCAGCATGTTGTTTGTACTGACCTGCCCACAAGGGGATATTTGGATGTGATCAGAGAAGGACACCAAATTTTGCATTGTAGCAGGTGTGTGGTTCCCCATCCCCAGAATGAATTTCTTCAGGTGCATATTGAGAAACAACTTAGGGAATGAAGCCAATGCATGCCACCAGCAATCCTGTTCATTGGAGAAAATTGCTACGGTTAACCTCTATCAGGAAATGACTAGTGCAATGAAGTTTTGGGTCTTTGGAAATCTTTTCCATGAGGGTAAAAGTGTGGCCAGAGCCAGGCTCTTTTTTTTTTTTTTTTTTTTTTAAAAACCACAAGTGAGCAATTTTCTGCATTGGATTCAAAAGCTCTTCCTGGCTATGAAGAACAGCTTCTCATCTGTAAGTTTGGATGCACAAGATCTGTTTAGAAAGACTGATGGCTATTCGTGGGTGTAACATCCTTGTAGCCATCAAGTTAGAAGCCACTGCTCGTCACAAATCACATCAAGGGTTAGACTAAGATAGAATGTGAGACATCTCACTCCAAGCAAGAATTATACCCAGAGATGATGACTTTTTACCACCAAGCAGGCTTTTCTTACTAAGTATGTGAAACACCTTTGGTCTGAATAGCTATAGCTGAGGCTTTGAAGTCTCCATGCTACCAAATACCTAATCTGGGGGGGGAAGGGGGGGAAGGAAGAGGAAGACAGATAAGTCTCTGCTGCACAAAAACAAATAAAAATTAAATTATAAAACAATCTGGTTTGGAGAAACTAAACTAACTTGTTACACTACTGGAGGCAGAAAATTTGGGAGCCTGAGCTGAAGGGCGAGACTTAGTCCTGAAGCTTCCACCAACAATGCTGGACTGCCTCCCAACTGAGTATTCGTGATGAATGAGGACAGAAGCTGTGCAATCGAAAGGGAGGGAGAGGGGAGAGAAGAAGAAGAAACAGGGAAGGCGTTGAAAAGTTGAAAAGTAGCAGCAAAGCACCGATCATTCCTGTGCCAGGAAGGGAAAAAGCAAAGAAGAAAGTGGAGACAACAAGGAGGAAGGACAAGAATAAACGCAGAAAACGAGGGGAAAGATGAGTGGGACAAAGGGCTAAGAAGAGACGAAAGAAGAGGGGAAGGTACAGCAGCACCAGTTAGGCCTTTCCGAGCTGGGTTACCAACTACTAAGGGTAAGCCTTCGTGACCCGCCGAATTGGCAGGCAGCAATCAATCCAGTATGGATCCATTTATTGCGTCTAGACTAGACGCATCAAATCGACCCCTGAGCACTCTCTGGTCGACTCCTGTACTCCAGCGCCATGAGAGGCGCAAGCAGAGTCGATGGGGGAGCGGCAGCAGTTGATTCACTGCGGTGGAGACACCACTATAAGTCAATCTAATTACGTGAACTTCAGCTGTGTTATTCACGTAGCTGAAGCTGCATAACTTAGATTGATCCCCCCCCCCCACACACACACACAATGTAGACCAGGGCTAAGTAATAAACATTCTTCTATGCAGATTTTATCTCACCTTGTGCTCTTCCATTGCCTGGAACCCATCCTCAAGCACTTGTAGCAGTTGCTTTTTCTTAACTGGCAAGTCTGGGTCAAATACATAAAAGAGACATTCCAGCATCTTCCTGTAGTTTCTTAACAAAAATAAGAAGCAGGAAAATATTTCAGTGCTTCTGTTGCAAAAATAATATGCAGCTTAAGTGGAGCATGTTCATTTTACAATGTTCACTAAGAATTAGCTGGATTGCAATTAAGGTGACTTCCACTTATTTTAAGAACTACAAATAACACTGATATTCAGTGTGCAATATCTGGTGAACATTAAAGATAAAATGCATGATAAAACAAGTGTTTTCGTCCTTTAACGCATAAGGGTGGTCTCCATTTCCGGTGCCCCCTCAAAAAAAATCTTTTTTTTTTTTTTGGCATTTCAAATATCAAGTTCTTACTTCCTTCTCTTTGCTGGAGGTCCTTGGCAACATTACTGTAGTAGCTGGGAAGGAGAGTGGATAATGGAATCCATGTGAACAAAACATCTCAAAAAACCACAGTGTCCATAAGAGAAATAACCGTTCTTTCCTCTTTGAGTGATAGTCCACGTGGACTCCACTTCTGGTGACTGGCAATCAGTGACCTCACAATCAGGATCATGACTGTAGGACAGCTTTGCCAGAATGGGCATCCTGAGGCCTCAACTAAGGAATAGCGGTGGGTGAAATCAAAGACTGATCCCTAGATAGCTGCCCTGCAAATTTCTGAAACTGATATGCTTTTCATACAATAAACATAAAAGTGCCTGAGTCCTGGTGGAGTGGGCTCTAACCTGCCTGGGTGGATCTAATCTAGCTAACTCATAGCATGATCTAATACAATTAGACATCCATGTAGACAGTCTCTGGGTATGCATTGCCTGACCTTTTACCCTATCAGCAACTGCTACAAAAAGTCTTGGGGAACTCCTGAAGGGTTTTGTTGTGTCAAGGCAATATGAAAGAGCATTAACCACATCAAGGGCGTGCAACGTTGCTTCCCTTCGTTGGGGTGAGGCTTGGGAAAGAAAACTGGTTGGTGATTCATGTGATTCAGATGACCATCTGAAATAATCTTCAGTAAAAACTGTGGGTGAGACCTAAGGATCACTGTGTCTTTATGTAACAGCGTGTAAGATGCACCAGCTATGAGGGCCTGAATCTCTCTTAACCATCACACTGATGTCATAGCAACTAAAAAAAACACATTTTAAAAGATGGATGATATAGAGAGAAAGATTCTAGGGGCTGAAAAGGAGGTCCCATTAACCCCGCTAAGACTATATAAAGGTCACAGGAAAGAGGGAGCACTCAAACTGGAGGAAGCACATGAATAAAGGGCATGAGGAACTTATCAACTGCAGGGTGGGAAAATATGGTGTGACTCTGGACAGGAAGATGGTGACCTGATATAGATACTACATGTATTCTTATGAAGCTGATGTATGGTTCTGAATGCTTAGGGACAGCAGATAGTCCAGAACAGCAGGAATTGAGTCTTCTAAAGGAGAAAGGTGGCATTCTGCTGCCCAAATAGTGCATCTCCCATTTCCTACATAAGTCAGTCTAGTGGAATCCTTTCTGCTGTGCACCAGTGTATTCTGGACGTCAGCTGTTCAGCTCCTGTTGATGGTAGTTAACCAGCCAGCTTCCATGCTGTTAGAAGCAACAATGCTGGATCCAGGGTGTGATCTGACTTTCATTCTGAGAGATCGCATTGGGTAAGTCAGGTAATACCATTGGGGGCTGAGCTGACAAGAGTCTGAGGAGATCTATGCCTCCTTTTTCTAAGTCCCAGGAGGGTGAGCTACACCGGTACTCAATCTGGGAACCATGTTCCTTCCTATCCCTTTCAGATCACTGGATGGAAGAGGACTTAGCGACTCTACCAGTCTCAGCAAACAGAAGTTTCTCTGAAGAGGGAGCCTGGGAACTTGGAGCTGAGCCACAGCTCATAAGCACAGTGATGGGGGAAGCCTGCTGAGGCCCGGTAGGCCCTTTTTCTCCGACTCTGAGGATCTTGTTGAGCACTCCAGGAGAAAAATTTAAGACGGACCTCTCTCAGTTTCTGAATTCTCTTGGCGAAGGAGCCACAGAATGAGCATCTATCAGGCATATTCTCCTCTCCAAAACAAAAAAGGCACTTAAAACACCCATCATTAAGTGGAATAGTCATATCACAGGAGGCAAGTTTTGAACTCCATGAACTTCATTTCAGTCCCAATGGCTAAACCTCAATACCAGGAAGCTCCCTAACACTAATAAAAGGTTTTTGCTCTTTCATATGTATATAGTAAGACATAAAAAAAAAAAAAAAAAAAAGACAAAAACACATTATACAAGGTCACTATCTAACTCATTTACACACACACACACACACAACACATCAGTAAAGTCACACTCTGTACAGAGAAGAGGGCACTGCAGGAGTTCCATCTTCCAGCCATGGGTTGCAAGAACAAACTGAAGTATGGGTGAGCACAAAGTCATCCAGGCTGCAGGCACTGGCCCAATGGATACTTGTTGGCTAAAATAATCCTAACTTGCATGCATGTGCGCCAGAAGTGGAATGCATATGGACAATCACTAGAGGAAGAATCACTGTTAAATTTTTAAAGCTTCAGTATCTGATCCTGCTATCACACCACACACAGAACCCGCAGTGAACTCATTTGTCAGTTATATTATCCACCCTGCAGGGAACTTCCGTATAAACCAATCTTTAGTTTCTATAATAGCCAAACCTTTCTAAAGTAAAGGCTGAAATCCACATACAAGAAATTTGGACACACCAGCACTGGAGAATACAAATCCACTGGGTGAATATGCAACCAGGTATCTGCATGTACACTACTGAGATGTGTGTTCAATACAGATGCATACATGCATGTATTTTTTTCCTCTTTTTGCACTATATCTCTGCCTTTCCTTTTAAAAAAAAAAATCTGGCCATTCACATCTACATTTAAACTGAATTCACAGCCTTACGCTGGTTTATGTGTTGCTTTGTAAAATATATCTATCACTTAAAATCACTAAGTTCATATTGCTTCACATGTAACTGCTTCACTAAATTGTCCTTAAAAATAATCTACTCACTCTGTTTCACTTAAAACTTCTTTATCCAAAAACATTTGAAACTTCTCTTCAAATATCATCCTCAGGATACGGTTGTGCACTCGAATGATGCGATTTATTTTCAGTCCTGTGATACTATATGCTTTGAAGTCCCAGGCACAAAATCGTGATAGAATTAAATCATAGCAGGAATTAAACCTGTGTCCAGGAATGAACCATGGAGATCAATGAATTAATAACATTTTCTTCATTTTTTTAAACTTTTTTTTTTTGCAACCAGAACCTGGTTTTTCTTCAGTTTTCAAATGAAGGGAAAGAAAAATAAATGACATTTTGGGGTAGTTTCTTTTTCTTTTATACTTTTAGAAAATATCTCTTTTCAACTAGAGATGGATGACCTTGTGTTACCTCATTTTGAACATTACAGATTATATTTGGCAGCAAATACTAATGTTAATGAGTTTGTGATCCACCACGTTTCTCTCCTGCCTCTAGGATTCCACGTTGCATCGCAGATTCCATAAAGTCCTCCCCACATGCTTATGGCCACAGCTTTAGGCTTCTTGTCTGGAACACTGCCACATCCTGTTTGCCTCATGCAAGTGAGTAATTCTAGTGGAGTCAATGGGATGACTTGCATAAAGTGAGCATGGTGAACGTGGACCTATATTACTACACCAAAACATTAAAAGAGGAACGACAATCCAGCAGTAAGGGCACTAGCCTAGGACCCAGGAGATCTGGGACCACTTCCCTACTCTCCTACAGCCTTCCAAGGCAACCACTGAGGCTCAGTTCTCCACCAATAAAATGGAATAATTGCACGTCCATGCCTCACTGGGGTGTTGTGAAGATAAATACATTAAAGACTGAAGTGCTCAGATACTACAGTAATGGGGCCATATCAACAGCTTCGACAGACAGCTAAAATACAGTTCTTAAAATAAGTCTATTATGGAAATGTAGCGGTTTCCCAAAAGCAGAGAAAACCAAACTGAAAACCAAATACTCTTTTCAATAATCAGAGGACAATTTTCTAGAAAAAGACAAACAACAAATGCAGATCGACTTGCAATGAATAAAAACACTGCTCTTTCTCTGAAGGACAGCTCACCTTAAGTGATCACTCTGGTTACAGTATGTATGGTAACACTCATTGTTTCATGTTCTCTATGTATATAAATCTCCCCACTGTATTTTCCATTGAATGCATCCAATGAAGTGAACTGTAGCTCACAAAAGCTTATGCTCAAATAAATTGGTTAGTCTCTAAGGTGCCACAAGTACTCCTTTTCTTTTTGCGAATACAGACTAACACGGCTGCTACTCTGAAACCTGTGCTAAGACCCTGATTCAAACATTGGATTCATTTAGCATTTCTCCTTGTCAATATTAAAAATCCTTGGCTTGAAAAAGCAGCTTTAAAATAAAATTAATTAAATAAAATGACAATACTAACAAAGAACGCTGTTTATAAGGAAAGTACAGAGAGAACCTCTGAGCACATCGCACCCGGCAGCACTTTAGCAGACATATCTGAACATAAGAGAAAGGCACAGCTGAGGTGGACAAGCTTGGAATACTCAAGCAGAAAACTGTCCTTGAAATAATGCCAACCTAAATTTGAGTCTCCCCTCAACAAAGTGTCAAGGTTATTTATACTGAGATCATGTAAACAACCTTTAATGCTTCTTTACAACAAGTAGTAAAGCTATCCAGGAGCTCGCTGTCACTGCTGCCACAGTAGTTAAAATAGCTATTAGTCATTTCAGATTTCCATATTCCTTTTTTATCTATCATCTTATTTTATAAAGAATTTCCTGGATGTGAAAAAATATAAAAAAAAATAGCAAATAATTAGTCTACAGAGGAATCAAAGTCTTGATAGAATATACTATACAAATAATGGAATATTTATCTTCTACTGTGCCTAAGTATTACTATGGACCCAACACAGCTCCCATTGAAATGAATGGCAAAACTTCAACTGACTTCAATGAGGCCCCAAACATCTAGCGTTGCATTTGGTCCAAAGAACTTACCTAAAAGTTAATAGAAAAGGAGTACTTGTGGCACCTTAGAGACTAACCAGTTTATTTGAGCATGAGCTTTCGTGAGCTACAGCTCACTTCATCGGATGCATAGCATATCGTGGAAACTTCTGCAGTTTCCACGATATGCTATGCATCCGATGAAGTGAGCTGTAGCTCACGAAAGCTCATGCTCAAATAAACTGGTTAGTCTCTAAGGTGCCACAAGTACTCCTTTTCTTTTTACGAATACAGACTAACACGGCTGTTACTCTGAAACCTAAAAGTTAATGGAATCCTTAGACATTTTATGCCTTTACATCAGGCATCAATGGAGTGAATGTTAATTAAAATAACTATTGAACAAATTACAAAAACGGTCACATTTCAGTTTTAGATATACTAAGAAGACCCCAACCCCCACAATAAAAGATCTATTTTTTTCCAAAATATTTGTGTACTTTTTGATAGTCATGATTATAGCTACTGGAACATTTTATTAAATAAAGGACTAATTTATTTTTTTTTAATTACTGAATTTCTTTTGAAGAATGTTTTATAGAACAAACGTCTTCTTTCATTTTGAGCGCTCCCTGCATTTTAAAGAATATCACTGGTACCAGAGCGAGAGAGTATTTTTGTATTTTTATGAGAGGGTGGTGTGGCCCAGTGGACAGAACAGTATGGGGTCTATTCCCAGCTTTGCCACTGGTCTGCTGGATGACCTTGGACAATCACTACCTCTCTCTGTGGCTTGGTTTCCCCATCGGTAAAATGCTGAATAATTATATTTACCTCCTTTGTAAAGTGCTTTGAGCTCTACTGATGGTTTATTATACCTTATATACCACAATAAATAGATGATAAAATTGTATACTTCAGGATATAAGGCAATAAATAACTTGAGGGTTAGGAAGTAAATTCTTCCACAAGCCCATTATTCTATAAGTCTATATTAGAGTTTCTTGCACCTTTCCCTAAAGGTGAGCAGGGTGACTATGCATTCCCTGCATGCAGCACTGATGGGCTCTGTGTTAGTTTCATATAGGGCAGGGTAGAGAGATATGGAAATGGGCAGATCCAAAGGTCAAACTTCTGTATGAGTCCAGATAGCTCACTACTCTTGCTCAATCCGTGAATAGCATTTATAGAAGGGCTGTGTGCCCACTCCATGCTCTGCCCATGGGTTAGATACTGATTCCATTTCTCTCTAAGCTCCTATGTAGTTCTCCCGTACAAAGCCGGGGTCATGAATTTAACCACCAGGACTAAGTTTATCCATATCATAAGCACGTAGTACTCCCAGTGAATGTCAATGAGAGTCATGCCTACTTAGGCCAAGGCCAGATTTAGCCCTACACATGTTTCTGAAGAAAACAGTTCCTTCAGAGAATTTCAGGTCACAATGTATTAACTGGGGGTTTTTTTTGTTTCTTTTGGGGGGGGGCAGGGGAGGCTTGTTAAAATTCACTAACTCTGAATGGTAAGAACAGAAAATTTATCAATAATTTCCCTTCTGCTAGCAGAATCTCCCACATCCTTGACATCTCAGCTACTCTCCTCTCTCTGCAGCTCATGGAGGCAGATCAAAGTTTAGAAGCCATGTGAACTGGCCAGGCCCCTCAGCTCCTGCTTGCTTCCAGAGGAGTTATTCCCAAGATGTTAAAAATGCGTAACTTCAGCACATAGTACTGGGGTTCTTATTCCCTCTCAGTTGTTCACATATGTGACTGTGGTTGTGTTGTCTGACTAAATCAGCAAGCGGTTCCTCTCTAGGCTGGACAGAAACCTTCATAGCACCAGCTTGACTGCTCTTAGTTCTAGGAGGTTTATGCTGTGGGTCCTCTCCTCCAAGTTCCAGAAGCCTTGAGCTGTTTGGGACCCTAGATATGTTTCCCAGCTCTCTAGATTGAAGTCAGTTATGGGGATCAGGGGATCTGGAAGGCATAAGGAATGCCCTGAGCTGATCACCACTTTAAGAAGTTGATCACCTGTGCCAGGATCCTCATTTGATCTTTCATGTACTCAGGGATGTGGTCCCATACCATTAAGATGAAGCCCTTGAAGGCACACGATGAGTGATTGTGTCCATGGGGCGATCCCTATGCACAATACTAGGAGGCCTAGTAGTTGAAGGCTCACTGTGATCGTGGGCCTCTTGCAGTTCCAAAACAATGCAAGGAGGTCTTGAACCTTCTGGAACCTCTCGAGAGATGGATATATCCTTGCTATCAAGGTGTCTATGTCTGCTCCTAAGTAAGTGTTTGGGTGGATGAAATCAAGGTGTTTTTCTAGATGTTAATAATAAAACCATGCATCTGCAGGAGAGTCAAAGTCAGAAACATAGTTGTTTGTGCCATTACAGGGGATGGAGCTCTGATAAAAATGTCTTCCAGGAAGGGGTATAGATAGCTCTCCCATGTTCTGAGTCTGGCTATGATTATCACCAAATCTTTGTAAAGACCTGGGGATTGAGGGTAAGCATAGTAGGAGTGCCTGATATTGATAATGCTTTCTGCTGTAGGCAATTAGGAACCTGCAATGGCATGTTCTGATCAGGATATGTAGGTATGCATCTCTGAGATCCACAGAAGACAGAAAATCCCTCTGGGACAGGGATGACACTATAGAAGTCAGGGTCTTCAGCCAGAACTTCATTTTCTTCATCCATTTGTTGAGCCTTCTGAGATCTAGAATGGCTCGGATTCCCCCTGTATGCTCCTAAAGCAGGGGTTCTCAAACTTCATTGCACCTTGACCCTCTTCTGACAATAAAAATTATTATATGACCCCAGTTGGGTGGACCAAAGACAAAGCCCAAGGTCTTCTCCCCCAGGCAGGGGGGCCTGTAACCTGAGCTCCACCACTCAGGGTGGAAGCCCTTAGGCTTCGGCTTCAGCCCTGGGTGGTGGGGCTCAGGCTTCCGCTTCATCCCCAGCAAGTCTAATGCCAGTTCTGGCAACCCCATGAAAACAGGGTCCCGACCCACGGTTTGAGAACCGCTGTTCTAAATGATAGAGAAGATGGAGCAGAACTCTGAGAATCTTTCTTGTGAGGGAATGCTCTATATCACTCCCATACCCAGGAGGCGAGAAATCTAGTTCTAGCTTAGACTGTGCTTTACGGGGTCATTTGAGATGGGGGACTGGATGAAAAACGGATGGGGTGGAGCCCGTAACTCAAGGGAATATCCCTCACTCACTAGTCCATGAGCGAAGCAACACATTCCTCCAGGAACTGGGAAATCCTGACTCCAAGCTTCCATTCTGGGGGGAGACCTAGGTGGTCTTTGTCATAAAGAGGCTTTGGGAGCAGCAGGATTCTCCTGGGGCTTTCTTCCAAGCCATGGTTCCACAGCTTTCATCTGGAGAGCCTGCTGTCTCTTTGCTGGTATTTCTGTAAGGATGAGGTCCGAAAGGAATGCCTTTGTGCGAAGGCCAGTCTGTACTCTCTTTCTCAAAGGCATGGTGCGGCATCAGAAGGGACTGTTAGATTTTGAAGCATTGTCTACTAGCTTGTTCAGATGTGAAGGAGGGAGCTATGAAAGCTGCCGCCTTCCACAGGCAGCCACAGAGGCAGAGAAACTGGAAGCAAGCAGGAGCAGAGTGGGTATGGCCAAACCATGTCATTTCAAAACTCTGATCTGCCTCTATGAGCTGCAGAGAGAGGAGATCAGCCCAAGTATCAAGAATTGTGGGTGGCATTGGACCGCAGAAACAGGGTTTAAAATGTAATGTCTAAAATAACTTTACCAAGAATCACTTGGTGAGCCTTCTTCAAAGCGAGTGTTGCCCACTGTTTCCAATTCAGTCACCAAGAACTGCACTACTAAGCTATTGCTTTTCTTCTTTTTTTTAACTTCCATCTGGTAAATTTTCTCAATTCTGCAACAGAAACAACATGGTAAATTTTGGTGGGAATATAATAAATGCTAAGGACAGACACAAAATTCATCTTGCTTTTTTTATAGCAAATTCAGAAAAAAATAATAGGGATTGAGATGGCTTTTTATGGACTTATTCTGTTCTACATATAAGAACTTGGAGCCACATTCTTTAGTTTTCTTTCCACTTATTTTTCTTAAAAATTATAAGTGAATTGGATGTTTGTGAATGGTGCTGGCTTTGGGTGAGGACCTGCAGTGATCAACAAGACAGCTACAGCATAGGCATCTTCAGGAAAGCTTCCCTCACTCCACCCCCAACATTCACTTGAGGGATCATCTGTAGGAGTAAAAGAGAGGTTTAGTTTCTCTGAAGTACTGAAAATGATGCTAGTCTGAAGTGCTGCCGCAAAACGAGCATTGGTAGCTCCAGGGGTGACTTAAGCCCAGGCTTGATATAGGTGGCTACTCAGGACATTTCAGGTTGCAATATATTCAACCCCTCCCCACTCCCAACTCCTTCAGTTGTTTCATTACTTAACTGACACAGTAGAAGTGTGCATGCTTCTCCCCCCTTCTCATTGACAGGCATCCAGGACTCTCCCTCTGGAAACCACCTCCTGCTCACCAGTTAAAAAACCTGGCATGATCTGGTTCTCTTTTAGGTCTGATGCACCACAGAATTTTTTGTCAACCCACTTTTCATTGTACCCTGGGATGGGGTAAGAGCCCAAGACACCAAAGCACATAAAGCAAGCGCTGGCTAAACTGAAGGATCAATGATAGATCTAAGGACCACTGTCTTGTAGAACACCATAGAATATAATAAAAAGCTTTCTACTATTGTTAAGCTAGCAATCCAAATTCTCTTTTGGTAACAAACATTCCTTTCTAAATAGTCACGAGGTATCAGATTTCAAAAACCAGTTAACTCTCATTTTTTATTTTCCCACTTGAAATCTAATATGATTTTAGTACCAACTATCTGAAGAATCCCTAGAACTAAAAATTCAATGCTTTATTAGCATCTCAAATCTTGGAATATCAGCTTCCAAATCTTAAGGGATGAAATTCATCCCTGTGCAAAGGCCTCGCATAAGCCCTATAGCACCACTTCAATCTCACTTAAGGCCTATTTTGAGGGGTTGAGCCGTGCATAGATCTCGTGCTCAGGAATGAATTTCACCCATAAAGCACTCATCTCTAACTAAAGAACGTCAAGAAAAAGCAGTTGCTAAAGTTATGCTGGAATTCCTATGGTAATCAGACTGGCATGAATTTTTAAAATTTGACAAATACCTCTGGACTTGCCAGGGCATTTTGCTGGATCAATACATGTTTTCAAGACCTGTAAACTTTTCCATTCACTAGTCCTACATGGCTAAGAAATTTTGGTTCTAGACATTTTTGTTCAATCCTTGTCCTATCTTTGAGACTGCTAATAATTTTTTTAAATAAGGACACCTGTCTACTAGGAAGTAGATTGAATCCAGCAACTCTCAGTTCACATAGGGTAGTTAACAGCCATTTTAATGACTTATTATTCACTTTATTTCTATGAGATGTTCTTGGGACTTGTGGCACATGAGGCAATGTGTCCAGTGACACATTTCTTGCTCCATTGTAGTCTGTTTCCATGACAGCAGCATCTCTCTCAATGGTTTTTTTTATGTCACCTGTTGTCATCCTCTTTTTCATCTTCTGCCAAGTAGTGTCCAGTCAAGGGTTGGTCTAGAAACACCCTTTTTTGACATCCGTATATGCCCAAACCACTTCAGCCTTCTTTCTTGAATCACAGTCTCTGCAGTCTGTTGGCCAGTTCTTTGTATATCAGCAGCATTGGTTACTTTATCGCACAAGTGAACACCAAGTATTTTCAGCAAGCCAAGAAGGCTGAATGCATTAAATTTCCTGCTGTGGGCTTCTAGCATTTGCCAAAATTCAGTATCACATGTAAAGTCAAGAGCTTGAATTTTTCTTTTACTCCACTTAAGTCCTATATCTTCCTTTGATGTTGCTTTTTGCATCACCTAATCCATCACAATGCCGAAAAGATGATGAAACTCTGTTGCATGCCAGTAATATCAACCTAATCAGTCTCTCCATTTTCTGTCCTTATGCAGTAGTTTGAACTTTCACATGGCATCTCGACCAGTGACATTACCTTTCTAGGAAGCCCATATCGTTGCAAGATCTTCAATAGTGACTCCATGAATGCAGGTGAAAGTTTTGGTGAAATCTATGAAGTTCAAGACTAATTGTCTGTAGGCAAGCCCTTTCTCAATCAATCATCTCAAGATAAAGATGTGATCTACACTTTTTTTTTTTTAATCTAAAGCCTGCTTGCTTATTATTTCAGTACTTCATCTATGCCCAGGTTAATTCTGTTCAACTTTTCTGTGTTCTAAAGTAGTTTTTTCCTTGCCAGTTATCACACACCCTTAAGTTGCCTTTCTTTGATATTTTATAAAATACATCTTTCTTCCAGTCCTCTGGACAGAACTCTTTCTCCCAAACTATATTAACAAAATTAATGACTTTTGGAATACTATCAGTTTGGACCTCAGCTGAAATAAATGTAACACAGGCTACAAATCCTATTATCAGTCCCTTAAATTACCAAGCCCCATTGCAATGAATTGGAATGTATACATATTTCAAATTGCAGCTTTTATACAATTCACTAAACATACTCATCTAATTTTCTGTTCCAGAATGTTATCCTTTCCCTCAGTGCATCTAATTTCAGAAGGAACTTCCTCTCAAGACTTGACTCCTCACTGGCTTCATCTGTGTTCTCACCATCTTCAATTGATTTTTCAATTTCCAGCCTTTTACTCTTAATAGATTTGTTATTCTGTATTTTGCCTGATGTCTGCAGCTCTGTCAGTTCATGTTCCAGCTGTTAAAAAGAATGCATCGGATTCAAAGGCAATAGGTGAAGTTTTGGTAGAATTTCTTTTTCCACAGAAGATGTCTTCTAACTATATACTATAAAGTGACCATGAAAATATTTACCAGAAAACTAATTTAATAAAACAGTAATTTTCTTGATTTTTTCCTGACAATAGAATCATCTTGTTTATTTAGTTAAATAATTCTGCAATTTGTAACAAGTTACTTAAAAACTTGACAAACGTGGAACAAATAAAAACATGTACTGAACACGGCTTCAGTTATGATATATCCTGCAAAGTGGAAACTTCCACTCTTTTAGAACTAAATACATTTCTATGGCTTGTAGTAGCTTATATTATGATCAAGAATATGAAATAATGATTTCCTGATAGAAATTCAAATTTAAACACAGTAGTCTTTCTCCTTTTGCTTCCTGGATATCTTCAGCTGTCATGGACCTTTATCCCCTTATATTTTCATGGCTATGAGGTTTTTATATGAATTTGATACTCATGAATATGAGAGACTACCAGCACAACCTAAAGTTAGGCATGGTGAGGGCAGGCACTGTATAAGTTTCCCCACTTAGGGCTTGAAACTGCAGTACATAGAGGAAGGTGCAGAAGGGATATGCTCAGCAGGGGTACAGACAACAACTGCATGTTATATTAAAAGATAAACCATGCTCTGAACTTTGAGCTAGCATCTGCATCCACAAGCTCTTTGTCATGGGTGCTCAGCACCGACATTGAAGAATGGGTTGAAGAAATGAGGACAGGTTTACTCTGGAGCAAAGGGGCCAACCTCAGCTCTACAGCATAGTAATGAGGTGCTCAGTAGCCATCACCTTAGGGGAAAAAAGCCAGTACTTCAGCAGAAGTGAAGCCAGGGTTACACTGCTCCCTTACCGACCAAGATGACAAATAGCTCAGCTCTGACCTGAACAGACTCATTGACTTTTCTAATGCACCCAGGGTGAAATCTTGGCCTTGTTCATTTCAAGGAGGCCAGGCTCTCATCCCTCTCACTACCCCCATCCAGGATTGAACCCTTAGCACTACAATGCTGACATACAACTCCCTTGCTATTGCAATTTAGGATTTCTTTTGAGCAGCACCGTAACTGAGATTTAGGTAAATTCATCTTAAGTAGAATTGCAAGGTGTCTGGTTTTCGACCAGAACGCCTGGTCGAAAAGGGACCCTGTCGGCTCCGGTCAGCACCGGTCGGTGACACAGCAGGGCTAAGGCAGCCTCCCTGCCTGCCGTGCCTCTGTGCAACTCCCAGAAGTAGCGGCATGTCCCCCCTCCATCTCCTAGGCATAGGGGCAGCCGGGGGCTCCACGTGCTGCTCCCACCCCAAGTGCTGGCTCCTCAGCTCCCATTGGCCAGGAACCGCAGCCAATGGGAGCTGCAGGGGCAGCAGCTGTGGATGGGGCAGCATGCAGAGCTGCCTGGCCGCACCTCTGTGTAGGAGCCGGAAGGGGTACATGCCGCTGCTTCTGGGAGCTGCCTGAGGTAAGCACTGCCTGGTACCTGCACCCTTCACCCTCTCTCATGCCCCAACCCCCTTCTGCCACCCTGTTCCCCCCCACAAACCCAAATTCCCTCCCAAAGACCACACCCCCTCCCGCACCCCAACCCCCTGCCCCGATCCCCCTCCTACCCTCCGAACCCCTTGGCCCCAGCCCGGAGCACCCTCCTGCACCCAAAACCTCTCAGCCCCAGCCCCACCCCAGAGCCCACACCCCCAGCCAGAGCCTCACTCCCACACCGCAACCCTCTGTCCCAGCCCAGAGCCTCCTCCTGTACCCAAAATCCCTCATCCCCGGCCCCACACTGGAGACCACACCCCCAGCTGGAGCCTCACCCCCCCACTTCCCAACCCCCTGCCTCAGCGTGGACCCCCCTCCTGCACCCCAAAACCCTCATTTCTGGCTCCACACTGGAACCTGCACACCCAGCCCAGAGCCCATACCCCCTCCCACTCCCCAACCCCCTGCATCAGCCAGTAGCCCCCTCCCATACTTTGAACACCCTGGCTCCACCCCGCAGCCCAGAACTCCTCCTGCAGCCCAAATCCCTCATTCCTGCCCCCACACCAGAGCCTGCACCACCAACCAGAGCCCTCACCCCCTTCCACTTCCCTCCCCACTGCCTCAGCCCAAAGCCCCTTCCTGCACCCTGAACTCCTCATTGCTGGCTCCACCCCAGAGTCCGCACCCCCAAGCTCACACCCCCAGCCGAACCCTCACTCCTTCCCACATCCCAACTCCCTGAGCGAGCCCAGTGAAAATGAGCGAGTGAGTGAGGGTGGGGGAGAGCGAGCGACAGAGGAAGGGGGGGAATGGAGTGAGTGGGGGCAGGGCCTCGGAGAAGGGCGGGGCCAGAGAGGAGGGGCGGGGAAAGGGTGTTCAATTTTGTGAGAGTAGAAAGTTGGCAACCCTAAGTGAAATTCACACCTGTATTGCAGGATGGCAAATGTGTCACTTAAGTAAAACTGAGGCCTCAACAGGGTTTGAGTAAGAGGTAATTACTTCACAGGCTTTGTGCTGGCCCTCTGTAGTGCACCTGTAGTGCAGAAAATGGTAGAAAAATAAAGGGTCCATAAATCCTCTAGAAATGAAAATATTTTACCCTTCATTTCTAATATTAATTTACCAAGCATTTCAGGCTTAAATTGTACAGTGATTTCATCTTGAGTTGGGAGCAGGGAAGTGGCTAGACTCTAGAACTGAAATATCCCCCCTCTCCTTCTGGAAGGGGGAAAAACACTAACAGTGACATGGCCGTAGGGCCAAGCCAGGAAGAGGACCCTGCAGTACTTGGATTGAGGTGGGTCTGCAGGGGGTGATGACGATAGACGAGGCATCAACTTGCGACACAAGTAATTTATTTTAAACAGAGCTTAGGCATCTGAATAAACGCTGGGTTGTTGTTTTTTGTTTTTTTTGGTTTTTTTTAAGGTAAGTTTTCCGTTGACTTCAATCAGTTGATCAGCCCCTAAGAACTTTGGGCTATATTCTGCACTCAGTTACATTGTCCAACCCAAATGGGTACATCTGAAGGCACGATTTAGCTAAATAAGTCTATAAAAGAATTTCTTCATCCAAACTCATATCTCCTCCCATGATAGACATTAAAATTTCTTTCAAAGGATACATTGTTTTCTTGATATTTTCAACTATTTAAACTTACATGTTTTATGTTGCACTTGAACAATTTTATTCGATCTTCTGGCAATTTTTGCAATTTGCATTTTCTTTCTTTCAGCTTTTCAAGCTCCTCATTGAGCTGCCTATGAACACTCTTTACGCGCATGTTATAGTACATTATCTTTTTCATCACTGTAGCCTTCAAGTGTCAGGAAAACAGGAAAAGTTATTCATCAGAATAATGTCAGCAAAATATAACTGTTCCTACAGGCTGTTTTCTAATAATTCAGCAACCTTGTGACATTAAATTTTATATTTAAGTTTGGCTCAAATTTTAAACTGTCACTTCTGGAATTGTATACTAGATTTTTATGGTGTTGTAAGGGCTTCATTCATTTCATTTTGAGGGGTTTGTTTTCAATCTCTTTGTGATGTTCCCAGTCCACTTAGATAAGAACATAAGAATGGCCCTACTGGGTCAGACCAAGGGTCCATCTAGCCCAGTATCCTGTCTTCTTACAGTGGCCGGTGCCAGGTGCCCCAGAGGGAATGAACAGAACAGGTAATCATCAAGTGATCCATGTAGTATTGTTTCAAATAGCACTACATTAATGCACATTAGGGAATCTTTAGCATGCACCAACAGGGTCTAAATGGATCAATTAATGCACAACATGTTTGTGCATTTTAGAAATGCACACCCTGTAGTCCACGTCCGCTCCTTGTAGACAAGCCCTTAGATACAATTAACCATTTCTAGTGTTTTTCCAATGTTTATTGGATAAACACTGATTTCATTTTTGTAATATCAGGGACATTTTATCAGTGTTTATTGGTTACAACTGAAAAATCAGAAGCCCTAGGTATTGTATACTGCTAGGCTTAGCAGAGTTCAATTTTTACTTTATGATTTCAACAATAATTATTTTTTCTATTTTTATCAATTTAAAGTTTCTCAGTTGCAGACAATAGTGGGGTCAGACAATAGTTATTTAATGATATATGCTGAGATTCAAAAAGTTAAAGCTTTATAACCATTAAAACACAAGTGGTCAACATCATGTCAAAATATACAAAGTAAATATCCTTAAAATCAAACTCTAAGTTCCTCAAGCAGCATTTTTCGAATTTTGTCTATCTGTAATTTTTCGTTATCAATGGAAATATTTTTCACCTGTGTGTGTGTGTATGGTATAATTGACATTTACCAATAAAAACCTAATCCTTCCAAGCCTATATATTGCACATTGGATGATTTGTCTTCGTTAAAATATTATCGTTGTTTAAGAATGTTTAAAAAAATAAAATATAAAATATGAATACATGGAAACTGTATATGAGAATACTAGTAAGCTTTTTTATTTTTAAAACAAAGTTATGCTTGATTTTCAGTTAACTTGCTTGTAGTTATTGCTATTCTATGAACCGTAATCTGTTTACAGAATACCTATCTAAAGGCAGTCTTTGCATTCTGTAATAGATCCTTTAAATAATGAAAAATATATTTTAAAAGGACTTGCAATCAGTTTTCAAAGGGAGGGAATGACTTCTTTCAATACAACAACACTGCCTCTCACCAACAAAGAAAGGTGGCCAATAAGGCAAACCCCAAGCATTCAAAAATCATGAGTTGGGCCTCCCAAAATCAGGAGATTTTAAAAGTAATAATAAAGATTGAGCTAGTTTTATTTGCTTTCAGGTTTTGAGCCTTTAGGTTTCACGTTTCCAAGTTTTTCTCCGCATGTGGAGTAGAAACTTACTTTTTTTAATTAACGCTGAGATTCTTTAATAATCAATCACCAGATATTGTGAGACTCATGATAAAAATCACAAAAGTTGGCAACACTGCACGGTATTAGTTTTAACATAAGCACTTCAATTTTGTTGGCTGAAAGACAGATCTTGGGCAGTGAAGGTGTGTTACCAAAAACTGATAAATAAAGAGGAAAAGAGGTCATAATATTGCTGGCATAGCTATGTGGTGAAAATCTTATCCTTACCTCTGCCAGGACCTTGATTTGCTTTTGACACACATTATATGTGTCCAGCCTTTGAAGCTGAGGCATATGATACAGCACATGTGTAGCATAATTACAGAGAAGACAAATAGGGTTGGGGTCATACTGAGGATCATTCAGACTCAAATCTTTTAAATGTGGTAGGCTTGCTAAATTAGAGAGTTCCTGGAAAAACAATGAAAATAGTAAATCAACAACATGTTGGTGGTCCTTATTTCAAAAAGTCTGCATTTCAGCATGAAGGCAGGACATTACTTTTAATTATTAAGAGGATATATGCAACAGCAGAGGGGGCAAAATCAAGCAGATCTGGGGTAGTATTAAAGGCAGGAGTACCATTGTCCTCTTCCCCCAGTCCCGGAGAAGCAACCCTGCAGGGAGTCTATTGGGAGCCAGCTCCATACAGCGGAGAGAGACAAGAAGAAACTGTGGAGTGGTCACTCTCTCTGGCAGCATATCCCCCAAACCTGTGAATTTTAGCAGGGAATAGCTAACCCTGTAACAATAACTTACCTGTTTTCCCCTTGGTGTTGTGAAGTCACCTACCTAGGATCTTCAGTGGGGGGGGAGGGGGGAGGGCACACAGTTGTGACCCCTGGTGGACAAACTCCAAGCCCTAGCAGGCTGCCCCATCCCCTCCACAAAGAAGCAAGTTCTCTATTTCTTGGGATTAGCGAGGTACTGTCAGCGATTCATTCCAAACTTCACTACCATTGCTGCCCCTTTGACAAACTTGCTCAAAGACCTGCACCCAAAAGGGTCCATTGGACCAAAAACTATGACAAAATATTTAGAACACTACAAGACCAGCTGATCCAGGAACCAGTGCTATTCCACTCAGATTTCTCAAAGCTCATTCTCCTGCAAACAGACATGTCTGAGGTCATACTTGGAACTGCTATCTCAAGATGGAGAGGAAGCTTAAAAGCGAGCAACTCAGCTCAGAACAGGGAGGAAGTCAGACCTACCCTAAGGGCTTCTGAACAACAGTGCCAAAAAAGCCTCCCTGAGAGACAGAAGACTGCCTGCTCAGCCCAGTTGGAGCTGAAGGTTTAGTTGTCTTTTCTTTCGCTATCTTATATTGGACTTGGAGACACTGGGGGAGACGGATGGTAGGAAGTGACCCAGGGAGGCAGCTTTGGGTGCACGCCAGAGTACCTGACACTGTTGTCTCTCATAGGGCCCTTATTGGAGCCTGGTGGAGTGGGAGGGTCTGGGCTCCCCTACCAACTGCTCTTTGTTGCAGGGGGCATAAGCCTAATTTCCACTGCACCCCACCCTGTCGTGAGGATAGCATAAAGACACTGAAACCCTGAGGTGAGAATAAGCTACATACAAGGTTTTAGAACTGAACTGAAAGCTCTTCCTACCGGGAGCTGAGACTGGAAACTGGGTGCACTACCCACTAGACTACCTGGCCCTCTGAGAACTATTACATGTCCCTGTCCCAATCCTGTCTCTTCCCCATCCCTAGCTCCTTGTTCCAGTCCCGTTCTCCTCACCTATTAGTCTTATTCTCCACCTAGGCTTCTCATTCCAGTTTCCTCCCACTCCAGGCTTTTTCCTAGTCACAATCTCTTTCCCTTCAGAGTCTGACCCCCACTCTCAGTTTCCTTATCCCCAGCCAGTTCCTCAGAGCTTCAGGGGGTACAATGACTCATCCCTCAAGCATTCTGAGGCTGGGCAGGGCCCAGGTCAGATGAACCCCCTCAGGCACAGGAATTTCACTCTCACCGTCAGAGCTGCAAGTTAGTTTGTGCATAGAATCATAGAATATCAGGGTTGGAAGGGACCTCAGGAGGTCATCTAGTCCAACCCCCTGCTCAAAGCAGGACCAATCCCCAATTAAATCATCCCAGCCAGGGCTTTGTCAAGCCTGACCTTAAAAACTTCTAAGGAAGGAGATTCTACCACCTCCCTAGGTAACACATTCCAGTGTTTCACCACCCTCCTGGTGAAAAAGTTTTTCCTAATATCCAACCTAAACCTCCCCCGCTGCAACTTGAGACCATTACTCCTTGTCCTGTCCTCTTCTACCACTGAGAATAGTCTAGAACCATCCTCTCTGGAACCACCTCTCAGGTGGTTGAAAGCAGCTATCAAATCCCCCCTCATTCTTCTCTTCTGCAGGCTAAACAATCCCAGTTCCCTCAGCCTCTCCTCAGAACTCATGTGTTCCAGACCCCTAATCATTTTTGTTGCCCATCACTAGACTCTCTCCAATTTATCCACATCCTTCTTGTAGTGTGGGCCCCAAAACTAGACACAGTACTCCAGATGAGGCCTCACCAATGTCGAATAGAGGGGGATGATCACGTCCCTCGATCTGCTCGCTATGCCCCTACTTATACATCCCAAAATGCCATTGGTCTTCTTGGCAACAAGGGCACACTGCTGACTCATATCCAGCTTCTCGTCCACTGTCACCCCTAGGTCCTTTTCCGCAGAACTGCTGCCTAGCCATTCGGTCCCTAGTCTGTAGCGGTGCATTGGGTTCTTCCGTCCTAAGTGCAGGACTCTGCACTTATCCTTATTGAACCTCATCAGATTTCTTTTGGCCCAATCCTCCAATTTGTCTAGGTCCCTCTGTATCCTATCCCTGCCCTCCAGAGTATCTACCACTCCTCCTAGTTTAGTATCATCCGCAAATTTGCTGAGAGTGCAATCCACACCATCCTCCAGATCATTTATGAAGATATTGAACAAAACCGGCCCCAGGACCGACCCCTGGGGCACTCCACTTGACACCGGCTGCCAACTAGACATGGAGCCATTGATCACTACCCGTTGAGCCTGACAATCTAGCCAACTTTCTACCCACCTTATAGTGCATTCATCCAGCCCATACTTCTTTAACTTGCTGACAAGAATACTGTGGGAGACCGTGTCAAAAGCTTTGCTAAAGTCAAGAAACAATACATCCACTGCTTTCCCTTCATCCACAGAACCAGTAATCTCATCATAGAAGGCGATTAGTCAGGCATGACCTTCCCTTGGTGAATCCATGCTGACTGTTCCTGATCACTTTCCTCTCATGTAAGTGCTTCAGGATTGATTCTTTGAGGACCTGCTCCATGATTTTTCCGGGGACTGAGGTGAGGCTGACTGGCCTGTAGTTCCCAGGATCCTCCTCCTTCCCTTTTTTAAAGATTGGCACTACATTAGCCTTTTTCCAGTCATCTGGGACTTCCCCCGTTCGCCACGAGTTTTCAAAGATAATGGCCAATGGCTCTGCAATCACAGCCGCCAATTCCTTTAGCACTCTCGGATGCAACGCGTCCGGCCCCATGGACTTGTGCACGTCCAGCTTTTCTAAATAGTCCCTAACTACCTCTTTCTCCACAGAGGGCTGGCCATCTACTCCCCATGCTGTGATGCCCAGCGCAGCAGTCTGGGAGCTGACCTTGTTAGTGAAGACAGAGGCAAAAAAAGCATTGAGTACATTAGCTTTGTCCACATCCTCTGCCACTAGGTTGCCTCCCTCATTCAGTAAGGGGCCCACACTTTCCTTGGCTTTCTTCTTGTTGCCAACATACCTGAAGAAACCCTTCTTGTTACTCTTGACATCTCTTGCTAGCTGCAGCTCCAGGTGCTATTTGGCCCTCCTGATTTCATTCCTACATGCCCGAGCAATATTTTTATATTCTTCCCTGGTCATATGTCCAACCTTCCACTTCTTGTAAGCTTCTTTTTTATGTTTAAGATCCGCTAGGATTTCACCGTTAAGCCAAGCTGGTCGCCTGCCATATTTACTATTCTTTCGACTCATCGGGATGGTTTGTCCCTGTAACCTCAACAGGGATTCCTTGAAATACAGCCAGCTCTCCTGGACTCCTTTCCCCTTCATGTTAGTCCCCAGGGGATACTACCCATCCGTTCCCTGAGGGAGTCGAAGTCTGCTTTCCTGAAATCCAGGGTCCGTATCCTGCTGCTTACCTTTCTTCCCTGTGTCAGGATCCTGAACTCAACCAACTCATGGTCACTGCCTCCCAAATTCCCATCCACTTTTGCTTCCCCCACTAATTCTTCCCGGTTTGTGAGCAGCAGGTCAAGAAAAGCTCCCCCCCAGTTGGCTCCTCTAGCACTTGCACCAGGAAATTGTCCTCTACATTGTCCAAAAACTTCCTGGATTGTCTATGCACCGCTGTATTGCTCTCCCAGCAGATATCAGGAAAATTAAAGTCACCCATGAGAACCAGGGCGTGCGATCTAGTAGCTTCTGCAAGTTGCCGGAAGAAAGCATCATCCGGCTCTTCCCCCTGGTCCGGTGGTCTATAGCAGACTCCCACCACTACATCACTCTTGTTGCTCACACTTCTAAACTTAATCCAGAGACACTCAGGTTTTTCTGCAGTTTCGTACCGGAGCTCTGAGCAGTCATACTGCTCCCTTACATACAGTGCTACTCCCCCACCTTTTCTGCCCTGTCTGTCCTTCCTGAACAGTTTATAACCATCCATGACAGTACTCCAGTCATGTGAGTTATCCCACCAAGTCTCTGTTATTCCAATCATGCCATAATTCCTTGACATCACCAGGACCTCCAGTTCTCCCTGCTTGTTTCCAAGGCTTTGTGCATTTGTGTATAAGCACTTGAGATAACCTGCTGATCGCCCCTCATTCTCAGTATGAGGCAGGAGCCCTCCCCTCATAGACGTTCCTGCCTGTGCTTCCTCCCGGTATCCCGCTTTCCCACTTACCTCAGGGCTTTGGTCTCCTTCCCCTGGTGAACCTAGTTTAAAGCCCTCCTCACTAGGTTAGCCAGCCTGCTCGCAAAGATGCTCTTCCCTCTCTTTGTAAGGTGGAGCCCGTCTCTGCCCAGCACTCCTCCTTCATGGAACACTATCCCATGGTCATCTAGGAACACTCATCTAGGAACCCTCCTGCTGCCTTGCAGTGTTACAGACGCTCTAGGTTTCCAGCCTGCCCTCAATCCTGTCCCAGTCCAAGCCGTGTTCCAGCCTGCTTCAGCCTTGTTTGGGCCCTGTTTCAATCTTGCTCCAGCCCTGCACCCTCCTCCTGACCCTCAGATTGACTCCAACCCAGCATCAGTCTTCGGCCTGCTTCTGGACTCTAAGATCCGGATTTGGCTTGTCTATGGATTCTGACCCAGGGCTTGTCCCCAGGCCCCAGTTTCAGCACTGCCCTTGGCCTGCTCTCAGCTCTACATCCGGCTTCATCCCTTGGTACCTGTCCTCGACCACCACTCCAACCACCAGGACTGATCAACTAGAATCCAGAGCCTGATTGCTACTTGAGACTGAGGTGACAATTAAAAGAACATAAAAATGAAATGTGAAGCCTCAACATACCTTGAAGGAACATATTCTGTTACCAGAGAGGTTTAATCTTTCCAGTTGTTCATTGGGGTCAAAGCAAGTTCCTAAAATAAAACACAAGGACAAACAGAATTAAAGAGAATATGGTTGCACCTACTATACTTGGTGAAGTACACATTTTCATCAGACATAAAAGTTTTAACCACAAAATATAATTGCGCAAGATAATTCATTATCACGAGTGAATAGATCTTACGCAGAGCAACCTTTTCTTTTTCCACGCAAAACCAAACCTAACATAAAAAAGAATCTGAGAAAAATTAGCAGATTTACTAGTTGCTGTTTAAAAAAAAATATAGTGCCTGATTCTACTCTCACTTAAGTCAATAAAGAGTGATTTTCATGTACACTGAAGCCCATCTAACCAACTCAGGCTGTGTAAAGGAGCCTTAAAGTGGGTGCACATTCCATTGATATCCATTTTACGGCTCTTTTACACAGCCAAAACAAAGTTAAAGGGCTTTAATGTAAATGAGAATTAGGCCAGGAGAGTTTTGCCACTGCTTTCTGTAGGAGTGGCAATGGGCATACAGGGCTTGATTCTGCACCATTCAAGTTGATAGGTGTTTTCTGTGGATTTGAATGGGAGCAGAATCAAGTCCATATACATTAGACTTCACAGCAACAAGAATTACTATGCAGAAATGCCAGGCGTCAAGTAAATATCACCTACCAATTTTATGTATTAAGTTTCCAGCCAGATTGAGCTCCTTTAAATTCTGCAGAGTGTGTAATCCCTGTAAATATTTGAAAAGATAAAGCTTCAGTCTAATACAATATTGCAAATGATGAAGTTCCTATAGACTAAAAATCGGAAGGCAGATCATTCCAATTTAAGAGTAATTTGGTAAGGGTCTAGTCACATTTTTATTCAACAATATTAGCTTTCATTGTAAGCTTCATTTTGTTCTGGCATGTAAATAGACAATGAATGCTGCTCAAAAAGAATTACTTTGGAAAGCTTTGTAATTTACACTAAAATTAAAAATCAACTCAGTCTGGCAGCTCGTTAGCTTCACAACTGTTCATCAAAAACCTAACAGAACAATATCCCATGTCCTGGGCATTCACTAACTTTTGGCTTCAGGACATATCTCAGCCTTGGGACATCACAGTGGGATGCAGTAGTGATGTCAATCATTTCTCTGTGTGATGGAAATCATAATGTCCTGGGATGAGATGCCAGCATTATTTATTGTGACACATCTAATAAATAATAACGTTGTTAATGTACTGTCTCCTTTCATTTTGTTCTTCCTAAGCCCTAACTCTTCAGTCACTACTTTCTCTCTCTCATTTTCCACAGCACTAATCTCCCCTTATCATCTTATCCCCTATTTTATCACTTCCTACTCCTATCCTCTGCCACTGTAATCTCTCCAGTATTCTATTTTCTATCCATTCCCATCAGTCTTTCCTCTTTCTATTAATGTGCATGAATGGATTGGGTTTAAATGGAGTCTAGTGGGTTGCCTCAGACTCCAGATCAGCCCCATTCTTCCTCTCACTAGGATTCACACCTGTTTTCCTTCCACTTCTCACTCAATCTCCTATGCCCAGGGTACTTCTACATGCATCAGACAGCACCAGTGAGTTGTGTGGTGTGCTGCCACTTTACTCCTCTACCTCAGAATTTCTGTTCCCTGTGAAGCCCTCTGAATGTAGTATCCAAATTCCAAGACTCCTGGTTTAATCTGCCCTTGTCAATTTCTTCTCTCTCTAAACCTTCATCTTAGCCTAGAATCTCTCTTCTGCTGTTTCTCACATTCATTTGAAGATGGGGATTGAGATTCCTCTCGTCTCCCCCGAAGTGGAGAGAGGCAGGTGTGTCCTCTTCTGGCAGAAGGTTGTGTTTATGCCTTTTTCCTCCCTTTACGCAGCTCCCTCTACAACACTCTGACTGCAAGAGCTCCCACTTACTCTGTGATGAGCACTCCATCCCAAAGATTAGCAGTAGACTGGCATCCATTTATTTTGTAAAGCTTGTGCATATGAGCTGCTTTGACACAACACCATGAGGAAAGGAAATGGTAACTGCAAAATATTCTTCTGATATTACCAAGTGATAGCAAGGCCACAAGGCACATGGACGTGCTAAAGGCTGCAAGTGCCCTTGGGCTGTAAACTGAGTGGCAAGGCCAAATGTTCTTATAAGTGAAAAAAGGCAGAAGCTATTAAAAAGTATCAGTTTATTACACTGAAAGTGGCTGCCCTTTGCTAACTAGAACTCTAAGGGTCCAATCCAGCAAAACAGATTAGTGACTCTTCAAGCTGTGCAAAATCTAATTTCAGGGAACTACAGAGAAGATCAGACAGCAAAGGCCTCTGCAAAAGAGTTCTCCTCCTCCTATGCTCTCCAATTCTGAGTCTTGAGATCTATTATTTTCTGCCACCCAGAGCTATTTAGCCCATGCAGTGGTAGTACCAAGCACTAGTGCAGCCAAGTCAGGAGAAACAGGCAGATTCCCAACTTTGGGTTTTTTTGTTTTTTTTTTAAACTGGAAGAAGTTCTGTGAGGGCTGAGGAAGCAGAAGGCTTCCTGTATCAATCACCACATCACTGAAGACTCCAGAGCAGTCTTCCTCCTCCTCTTCTCCATAGGATCACCATTTTCTGTGGGATGTTTGAAATAGTCATTTGGCTGAATGGGCCTCTTTAACTCTCTGGCTGACAGCTTGTTCCCCTATTTTTCCTCCATGAGACAGATTTAGGTGATTGGATTTTTTTGTTTTTGTTTTTACCTTTTTTACTAAAAACCCATTAAAATGGAAATTAAATTGGAAAAAAAAAAAAAAAAAAAAAAAAAAAAAAGCAAAAAAGCACTGACATAATTCTGAGGTCCTGACAAAAACTTGCAAAAACAAGAAAACTCAGATTTAAAGCTCAAGTCCCTTCCTGAAATCACCTTGGTGTGCGCAGGAAATGCAGAGGTCTCAGAAAAGTGGGTGATTTTGTTATGTATATGCAGCATACCATAGCATATGCTATTAGTTCTTGATGTTTCAGCCCTAATTCTTTATGACTGTGGTTAAACCTTTTTGTGGTTTAATAGTCTTAAAAGATAGCTTAGTTTATAAATTGTATTCAGATACTATTGGATCCATGTGGCATAAATAGAATGGATTAGCTAGGAGAAAATCAAAGGAGAAAAAAAAACACATTTTCACCTGTATCTCCTTAATTTGGTTGTTATTCAACCAAATTATCTCCAGCTTCATTAGGGTCTCCAGATTTTCAATTGTAGAAATTTCATTGTAGTACAGGTAAAGCTTTTCCAAATTAGTGCAGTGTTGCAGACCATCAATTTTCTGCATTAGAAGAAGTTGTATTACTTCTCAATGAACAACAAGGAAGAAAGAAATCCTGCTCGTCAACATACAGTATATCTATACAGAAAACTAGAGAGCAACGTGGCAAGTCAGTCTTAGAGGGCTTAATTCAATGCTCACCACATCAATGAAAAGACTCCCACTGACTTCAGTGGGCTTTGGATATGGCCCACAAAGAAAAAGTGGTAGCTGATGGAGCACTTCTTGATGAATGTTGAAGTGGTTCTCTTAAAACGATATAATTTTCAAGAAAACATTTTTCTTATCAGTTTCCTAAAAAATGATTTGTACTCTGTAGTGTCAGTATTTTAAAAAGTTGTTTTAGAAACACAACAATGGGGTTCCACCATGCAAGAATATAAAAATTATCAAAAGAGGTAACTTGATCATCTAAAATAGAATCTTTTCTGATCTAACTGGTGTGATTACAGATAATAGATGGCCAGATCCTGAACCCCTTACTCACAGTGAGTAGTACCTTATTCCTCGAGTAGGCAGATTGACATCAGTGGGATTACCAGGGCAGGAATGTGCTATTCAGTGTGAGTAAGGGAATCAGAATCTGATCAGTTACCTGAAAAGAAAAATCGTAGAGTTAACTTACCGTTAAGCAACATTCAGCAATCCATAGGTTTTTGAGTAATGGACAATACTCCAGATCTGAAATCTTCTGAATGCTTTGTCCAACGAGAGTGAGAGTTGTCAAATTTGGGAAAAATGGCATGCCTGCTATCATGGGATAACCTGAAAAAAACATCTCCAGTGTAGTCGTTTCTGGTCCCTCTTTATCAATTTTCTCATAAGACAATCCATTAGAAGTGCACTGCAAATAAAACACGACTATTATTGCTCTTTTTATTTCTCTGGTATGAACAATGCATTTTGGAGGAGAATGCCCAACCCCCACTGAAAGTCAATTGGAGGTGGCTGCTTAATTGTCATTCGTGCCCTTGAAAAGTCCCACCTCTCCTGCCCTCATCTTCAAATATGTATGCAACTCCGTAACGTTTTTGGCCACATCTGGTATATTATGTTTAGTTTTTCGTTCACAATGACAAAGTTCAGCTCTAGCCTCAAAATGCACCTTCTGTTTCATTAACAAAATATCCAATTGTATCCTAATGTAATTATAAAAAGCATCAAAATACATTTCCATTTATCACATATTTATATGATAAAAAGAATATATGGTGTAGTGGATCAGTAATCTATTTTTTCAGTTCTGGAGTACTTGGTTCAAATGAACTATAGGGTACGTCTACACTGCATGCTTCTTTCAGCTGCATGTAAAGTATATACTTGGGTAGCCCCCCTACCACGGATATAAACAGCAGCATAGATAGGGAGGCACTTGTTAGGCAAGTGTAAGGACAAGGCCTTTTCCTGTAGCCATATTGTAAGGCCTTTGTCTGCAGCCATATTAAGAGAGCAGCAGCCAAGAAGCAGAAAATCACATCCTCATATTCCATTTAAATAACATTAAAACAATGTAATATCGCGCTGTTAAGAAGGAAATCCTGTCCTAATAGTACCCACCATCAACAAATAAAAAAACAGATTTTAAGGTGATTAAAGAAAACTTAGTTTGATAGCATTCTGTCTAGCAAGCAATCACTTATCAATAGTTGTGGCTGTAAAATCCCCATTTCTTGTTTTGTCTTTATGGTCCCCACTTCTCTATTGTTTATGTGTGTGGTCTTTGTCTGGTTCTTTGATTGTTTCTGTCTGTTACATAATTAATTTTGCTGGATGTAAATCAATTAAGGTGGTGGCATATGATTGGTTAGAGAATTGTTTAGTAATATTTCAGTAAAATGATTGGTTAAGGTATAGCTAAGCATGACTCAAGCTTCACTATAAAAACTGGGGTCCAAAAGGAAGTTCTTGGGAACCAATTTCAGGACACAGCCACAAAATCAGAGCTGACAGACCTCAACACCCTGCCAACCACACCGTGCAGAAGCAGGAGTCCCCCAGATGACCTGATCCTGATTGGCCATCAAGAAAAGTTCATCTGCCTTATTGGGAGTGGTGAGCATTGTATGTTTAGTGCGTGCATTTTGTTTTGGTAATTGTTAAGAAATAGAGATTAAGTAGGCTATTACTGTGTAAGGCTCGTTCACTAGTAAAAGACCCCGCAAAGCCACAGAGTGTAAGATTACGAGCCCACAGAAGGGTAAGAGTGGGTGCCTAAATTAACAGGGTTATGCCTGAGCCCTGGGAACAGGGTAAAGGTGGGTGCTCCTAGAGTGTGTGAGTAACAGAGAATTTTGAGCGGGTAACACAAGTAGAGACATGCCTGATGGATGTGGGGATATACATGAGTACATACCCTACATGGCTCTCTACTTGCCCAAGACATGCCTCCCCATCTACACTACTGTTTTTAGCAGAGTAGTGTCCTGCTGCCTGCCTGCTGCTGCAGCCTTTCCCCACAAAGAAATACTCCAGCTGGAGCCCTTCTTCACAGCTGGGAAAGACTCAGGCAGGGGGAAGCCTTTCACTGACACATGGACACAGCACAGCATGGATGCAGCTTGCTATTCACTGCAGCATGTAGCTACACATACCCTTCATGCCACCACCAGCGTAGCCATAGTAAATACAAGTCTCTGTCCAGAAAACAAAAATTACATAAAATTTCATTAAAATTCTGAACATGACAAAATAGCAAAACATGACTTTTCCAAAAAAGAATAAATACTATTGAGCCTCTTCCTTCAGTACCTACCAAGTAAAACTCCCATTAACTTCACTAATGGCCTGATCCGACTTCCAACTGAGTCAACGGCAAAGCTTCCATTGACTTACCTGGTGCAAGATAGGCTTTAAGAACTTGTAAAGTAAAGGCTGCTGGGTTTATTTTGTTCAGTTACATTACGAAAGCTTATTTCCATTACATTTCATAGAATATCAGGGTTGGAAGGGACCTCAGGAGGTCATCTAGTCCAACCCTCTGCTCAAAGCAGGACCAATCCCCAATTTTTGCCCCAGATCCCTAAAGGGCACCCTCAAGGATTGAACTCACAACCCTGGGTTTAGCAGGCCAATGAGCTGAGCTATCCCTCCCCCCTTAAAAATCTGAATATCTCTGCACTATACGTCACAACAAAAAGGGACGAAGGGAAAATTACCTTGAAATTCTGCTTCTCTCACGATGTCCTCTTGCAAGATTCTCACTCCTGGGACTTTTCTTCTTAACATGTGACTAGTGGCCCTCCCCTCATTCTTAAGGTTTTTGACTTTTGCAGACCCCTGTTGTCATTGTATGCCATGTACTCCCCTCTGAACAGTCCAGGAGTGAGAATCCTGCACTGATGGTATTATTAGAGAAGTATATATTTCCACACAGTTTTGGCAAAAAATATTAATAGTGACCGATATTTTGAGAGTTAAAAAAATAACGAAAACAAAAACTTACCAGCTCTTTAATTATTTCCTCTGTGTTCTGGTTATGACTTTGGATCATTTTCTGAGTATTTAAAAGTAATAATCATAGTAGAGTATCTGCTTGAAAGAATGACAACATAATTATCTGTTGTGTATCCACCCACATAATTTAAAAGCCACAGAATTTCAAATAAGTTTTGGGGAAAAAATCTCAGTTCCAAACAGATACAGTTAGAACAGGCGTGTCTTTCACAGGATCACAGTTACGTTAATGGAAGAAAATTAGCAATGTCCTGAATGTTTGGAATAATTACTTTTTTATTTATACTCATAGAGTTTAAAGTCAGAAGAGACCACAGATTTTAAGGTTGATCATCTAATATGACCTCTTGTATAACACAGACCAAAGAATTTTATCCAGTTACCCCTATAATGAACCTGATAACTCATGTTTGACTAAAACATGTCTTCCAGAAAGCATCCAGTTTGACTTGAAGACATCAGGAAATGGAGAATCCATCACTTCCCTAGATAGTTTGTTCCAATGGTTAATCACGCTCACTATTAAAAATGTGTGCCTTATTTTGCCCTTGAATTTGTCTGATTTTAAGTTCCAGATATTGGTACTCGTTATGCCTTTCTTACCTAGTTTAAAGAGAGCTTTACTACTCGGTATTTTCTCCCTGTGAAAGTACTTACACCTCTCAATCTTCTTTTTCATAAAGTAAATAGATTGAATTATTTAAGTTTCTCACTGTAAGCCATTTTCTGCAGCCCCAAATCATTTTAGTGGCTCTTTTCTGCTCCCTCTCAATTTTTTCAACATTCTTTTTAAAATATGGACACTAGAACTACATGCAGTATTCCAGTATCAGTCTCACCAATGCTGTATTCAGAGATAAAAATTACCTATCTATTCCTACTCACTACTCCCCTGTTTATACATTAAAGTCCTTTTTCCCCACAGTACGACACTGGGAGCTCATGTTCAGTTGTGTGAGCACTATGGTATGGGCTGCACTCTTTGTTCCTAGATGTTTGACCTTCCGTTTTGCTACATTAAAGCACATATCTGTTGTATCTGCCTTTTTAATTTGTTGCTCTTGCTGTTAATAAAAGCAAAGGAAAGGCACCTCAAAATTAGTCACAATGTTTGATAAATTCATTATTCCTCAAGAAGGAAATTCCCAAATTAAGAGGTAAAGAACCCATACACAGATATGAAAATATGCTGAAGACATCAAAACATAACAGAGCTGTCCTGCTGAGAATGGATCACTTTTTTGTTACACACATTTTTAAGTGATCACATACAGTCACATTAGCTAATCCTTAACATTATCAGCTTGATATTTGTACAAACAATATTGCAATTTACATTGCACGTTTCTTCTCCAAGAATCTGAAAGCACTTTACACATTTTTATTTTATTAAATATGTACAGACTACACAAAACAGATCATTCCACTCACCTTTGAAATGCTGCTGCACTATTTAACACAAAGTATCTCTACCCAACAGTTTAAAGCAGGAAATGAAGAATATTTTATCCAGTTGAAACTGCTGGGAAAATTGAAGTAGGTGGAATTGAAAGAGTTAGAACATAGATAGAATCCCAGAGATAACCCTAGAGACTAACCAATTTATTTGAGCATGAGCTTACTCTGAAACCAGAGATAACCCTGCTACTCCTGGGATCTTAAAGAACTACACAGAATCAATAAAGTTTTTTCAAACTCATCCAAAACATGACACACCCAGCAACAGCATAACTCCTGGCGCAGTTTTGGGGGCATTGTTCCTGTACTACTAAGACCGAGGGAAAAATGCCACTTACTTAGTCTCTAACATCACCTCTAGCAGGGCAATGTCCTGTGCTGGCACAATGTCAGTTGGTAATCCGCTCAGGACTGATGCGGAGGGGAAAACACTGACTACTGAGTCTTCCATCAGCAACCTCCCACAGTGAGGAGAGGCAAGCATCCCCACTCCTTTACTGTTTTGGATTTCGTGGAGAGGGGGCTTAATTCAGTTGCGGGGGGAGGGTGGGGGAATATCTGAAGCCAACATAGGCAGCAGGGGCTGGAAACCCTTCCTGGGAGTAGATAGGTGTGGGGGGCTGGGCAGGGGATACCCTTTGGCGGTGAGGGGGAGAGGATTGGGAAGAAGGGTGCCAGGCGTGGGATACCTCCTTTGGAGGTCAGGGGTGTTGGGAAGGTGGGTGCCACGCAGGGGATCCCAGGCTCTGCAAAGGGGGTAAGGGTTCCAGGCAGGGGATACCTCCTTTGGGGGTGAGAGATGGGAAGGGGGGACCCAGGAGAAGGATACCCCCTTTGGGGGCAGAAGGCTGGGAAGGGGGTGGCCCAGGCAGGGGACACCCCCCTTTGGGAGGTGAGGAGTGAAAAGGGGGGGCACCAGCAGGGATACCCCTTTTGGGGCAGAAGGGGGGCCCAGATGGGGGAAACCCCTTTTTGGGGCAGAAGGCTGCGAAAGGGGACCCAGGCAGGGGGGACACCCCCTTTGGGGGCAGAAGGCTGGGAAGGGGGGCCCAGACGGGGGGACACCCCCTTTGGGGGCAAGGGGTGGAAAGGGGCCCAGGAGGGGTTATCCGCTTTGGGGTGAGACAGGGTGGGAAGGGGGACCCAGGCAGGGCGGTTACCCGCTTTGGGGTGAGGCGGGGTGGGAAGGGGCCCAGGCAGGGGGGTTATCCCCTTTGGGGGCAAGGGGTGGAAAGGGGCCCAGGAGGGGTTATCCGCTTTGGGGTGAGACAGGGTGGGAAGGGGGACCCAGGCAGGGGGGTTACCCGCTTTGGAGTGAGGAGGGGTGGGAAGGGGGGCTAGGCAGGGGGTTACCCGCTTTGGGGGCAAGGGGTGGAATGGGACCCAGGCAGGGCGGTTACCCGCTTTGGGGTGAGGCGGGGTGGGAAGGGGGCCCAGGCGGGGGGGTTACCCCCTTTGGGGGCAAGGGGTGGAAAGGGGCCCAGGAGGGGTTATCCGCTTTGGGGTGAGACAGGGTGGGAAGGGGGACCCAGGCAGGGGGGTTACCCGCTTTGGAGTGAGGAGGGGTGGGAAGGGGGGCTAGGCGGGGGGTTACCCGCTTTGGGGGCAAGGGGTGGAATGGGGCCCAGGTGGGGGGGGTTACCCGCTTTGGGGTGAGGCGGGGTGGGAAGGGGGCCCAGGCGGGGGGGTTACCCCCTTTGGGGGCAAGGGGTGGAAAGGGGCCCAGGAGGGGTTATCCGCTTTGGGGTGAGGCGGGGTGGGAAGGGGGCCCAGGCGGGGGGGTTACCCCCTTTGGGGGCAAGGGGTGGAAAGTGGCCCAGGCGGGGTTATCCGCTTTGGGGTGAGGCGGGGTCGGAAGGGGGGCTAGGCGGGGGGTTACCCGCTTTGGGGGCAAGGGGTGGAATGGGGCCCAGGTGGGGGGGGTTACCCGCTTTGGGGTGAGGCGGGGTGGGAAGGGGGACCCAGGCAGGGCGGTTACCCGCTTTGGGGTGAGGCGGGGTGGGAAGGGGCCCAGGCGGGGGGGTTACCCACTTTGGGGTGAGGCGGGGTGGGAAGGGGGCCCAGGCGGGGGGGTTACCCCCTTGGGGGCAAGGGGTGGAAAGGGGCCCAGGCGGGGGGGTTACCCCCTTTGGGGTGAGGCAGGGTGGGAAGGGGGACCCAGGCGGGGTTACCCGCTTTGGGGTGAGGCAGGGTGGGAAGGGGGACCCAGGCGGGGGGGTTACCCGCTTTGGGGTGAGGGGTGGGAAGGGGGGCCAGGCGGGGTGGGAAGGGGGCCGGGGCAGTCACGTACCTGGGCCTCCAAGGACCCCGCGTGGGCAGAGCCGGAGCGGGCTGAGCGCGGCGCACTCTGTGTTCGCCAGCCTCTGCCGTCGCCTAGGAAACCATCTCCCCGCCCACGCGGAGGAGCAGCAAACCGGAGGAAAGACGGTGTCACGTGATACCGATGGGGGCGGGGCTTACACCTCTCTCTCTACCGTGGCGCGCGGGAGGCGGGGTGGAGGTCAGACCTGTCCGTCGCTCCATCCACCGTCTCTCTCCGGGGGGGGGAAGAGGGGCTCAGACCTGCCCCCCAGTCTCTCTCCGGGGGGGGAAGAGGGGCTCAGACCTGCCCCCCAGGCTCTCGGGGGGGGGGAAGAGGGGCTCAGACCTGCCCCCCAGTCTCTCTCCGGGGGGGGAAGAGGGGCTCAGACCTGCCCCCCAGTCTCTTTCCGGGGGGGGGGGGGGGAAAGAGGGGCTCAGACCTGCCCCCCAGTCTCTTTCCGGGGGGGGGGAAAGAGGGGCTCAGACCTGCCCCCCAGTCTCTCGGGGGGAAGAGGCGCTCAGACCTGCCCCCCAGTCTCTCTCCGGGGGGGGGGGGGAAGAGGGGCTCAGACCTGCCCCCCAGTCTCTCTCTGGGGGGGGGAAGAGAGGCTCAGACCTGTCCCCCAGTCTCTCTCTGGGGGGGGGGGAAGAGGGGCTCAGACCTACCCCCCAGGCTCTCTCCGGGGGGGGGGGGGAAGAGGGGCTCAGACCTGCCCCCCAGTCTCTCTCCGGGGGGGGGGGGAAGAGGGGCTCAGACCTGCCCCCCAGTCTCTCTCTGGGGGGGGGGGAAGAGGGGCTCAGACCTGCCCCCCAGGCTCTCTCCAGGGGGGGGAAGAGGGGCTCAGACCTGCCCCCCAGTGCCCACCCCTGCACACAGTGTCGTCTGTGAGGCCCAGCACCAAGGGTCACTCCCTGGGCGAAGCTCACACCAGGGGCACTGGCAGTGCAGAGGGGAGAGGCGAGCTACCCCACCTTCTCTTGCTGGGAAGTATACAAAGCAGTCTCCAGTCCCACCCCACCTCTGAAATCCTGCGTGAAATCCCTGCATAGAATTCGCAAAAAGAAAAGGAGGACTTGTGGCACCTTAGAGACTAACCAATTTATCTGAGCGTAAGCTGTGGCTCACGAAAGCTTATGCTCAAATAAATTGGTTAGTCTCTAAGGTGCCACAAGTACTCTTTTTCCTTTTCTTTTTGCGAATACAGACTAACACGGCTGTTACTCTGAAACCTACATAGAATTATCTGCCTTAGAGCCGAAAGCAGCACGAACCCTTGTAGAACGTGAACATGTCATTTCCACTGAATGCATCCGATGAAGTGAGCTGTAGCTCACGAAAGCTTACGCTCAAATAAATTTGTTAGTCTCGAAGGTGCCACAAGTCCTCCTTTTCTTTTTATGTCATTCAAGGAGTCTCATCCATCCTGCTATGGCCTTTCCCCAGGCATGAATCTAGTGTTGTATCTCCGTTAGGATAAAAAGAATGGCGGGCCTTGATTCTCTCCTGAGACCAGATTTACACCGGTGTAAGTGTCCTGATTTCAGCTGAGTTACTCTGGGTTTACACCAGACCAAGCAAGGGAAGAATCAGGCCCCAGGTCCTTCACTTACCACAGTGGGAGGAAAAGGGAAGGTGGTAGCATCCTGTACTCTTTAAAAATGAAAATTTAACACATTTATGCTTGTGTTAAAAACACAGTATTCCCCAAAGGTGCAACTCTAGCTCTGTGGTATTAGTTTCAGTTGAGATGACTCATTCTCTCTGGATCTCTAGGTACGTCATTGTCAGCCTACAAGCGACTTTGCCAAATATCCTGAAGCTTGTAGCCAGGGTGACACTTTTATTCTGGCTCATTTGTCTTTCTTGATCTGGGTGACACTTGTACACCCAAGAAAGTTGCACTGGTTTACTTTCAAATGTGAATTTAAACAGCTATAGTCAAACGGGTGCAAAAAGCTATGGAGACACTCTTCTTTCAGTGAGAGTGGCTTATTTGGTCTTCACTTTAATTGATTAGAAATTTTAATTTAAGTTTAAGGTAAACCCAAATGATCCATTCCTAACCTGAAATAAGTATCCACACAGCCTTTTGCACCCATGTAACTGTATCTATTTAAAAACTAAATTAAACCCGTAACTTTCTTGGGTAGACAATAGGACTGGTTGAAAAATTTCCATTAAAACTAAAAGAAAAGGAGTACTTGTGGCACCTTAGAGACTAACAAGATTTGTTAGTCTCTAAGGTGCCACAAGTACTCCTTTTCTTTTTGCGAATACAGACTAACATGGCTGCTACTCTGAAACCTCCATTAAAACTGTTTTTGGCAGAATTTTTTTATGAAAAGTGTCTGCTTTCTATGGAAATTTTTGAATTTTCGTTGAAAACGTTTTTGTCTGAAAACATTTCTAATTTCTTTTATTTTCATCAACATTTCCAACAACTCCCCCATTTTCCAACCAGCCCTACTAGACAAATCCTAACCTCAAGCTCTTTCATGTGTTTGCATTGCTCTTTCATGTCACCAGATGTCACTCTGATTCCATATAATGCAACTGTCATTCATTTAATATTTGATTAAAGATTTTCTATTTGGGACCTGCATACCTCCCAGCTATCAACACTGCATGTGACTTATTAGTTCACGTAAATGTACTAGACTTTTTTGTACCAAATAAAGTGAATCTATCAATTTTTATATGCCCTTTTAGGATTCCAATCATAACCCACATATAACACTTACATAGAAACACAAAACCTTTTTATGTAAAATCAGGTTAAAAGCATGGTAGTTATGACTGCCGATGAAAAGAATGCTTATTTTTTCACTTCAGAGAAAAAACAGCCATCAGTTATCTACCCTGCCTAGTCTAATTTCTATTTCTGCTGCACAAATTTAAATGCTACTACATTGGGTTCTGCAATAAAAGTCTGTCTTGCCTAGTAAGTTACTTTAATTTATTTTCTAAATCAGTGGTTTTCAACCTGTGATCTGCAAATCCCTGGGGATCCACAGACTATGTTTAAGGGGTCCACGAAAGGTGATGATGAAAATAAAGTTTCAGATCCCAGAAAACGCTGTCCATTTTTTGATCCCTCAAAAGTATGTGAATACCCCCACCTACTGGTCAAAACCCAGAAGTGTTGTCATTAATATAGAAGTCCACAGTCTAACATCCTATCTCACAAGCTGCCTTAAATGCCATGCCATGCATGTGTAACATTTATAGTTGAATTCTGTCCAGTCAATTTTCAGTCTAAGACTTCCATGGTAGGGGTCCGTGGAACACAGGTTGAATTTCCACAGTGGTCCACGCCTCCATTTGAAATTTTTTAGGTGTTCACAAATGAAAAAAAGGTTGAAAACCACTGTTCTAGATCAACAAACAAGGCACCATGGGGCCAGATCCTCAGCTGGTGTAAATCAGCATAGTTCCATTTTAGCTATACCAATTTACACCAGTTGATTATCTGGCTCATAATTTTAAAACAGTGGTTAGATGGCCACCCATTAAAAATAAGCACTTGTGTCCAAAACTGAATGGTTAGTAGTACTAATAGTAATAATAAGTAACCACCTTTGTTTTTCAGCCTGTAGCTGAATGACTCATCATTGGAATCTGTTTGCATAATATCTCTAATCTCTTCAACTGCTACAGACATGCGGAGAAGCATTGCAATATTAATTATGAACTCAACTCAACAAGAAGCAAAACTGACATTACTGCTAGATAATTCCCTGCAGGTTTATGAAGCTGTTAACACTTATATAATGTTTGCATGTACAGCATTTTCAAACTGTAAGGCAGCAGCAGTTAGGGTCTCTCTTTTAATGTAAAGGATTTTCAAACCTCTCTTAAAATGACTGAATTAATCATTTCAAAGTTCTGCCGTGCGTTATCTTTTACCTTCTGCTCTGATACATTCTGCTTTAATTCTGCTAAAACATTTTGGTATAATTTGAGATCATTTCATAGGATAGTGAAGGGAATTCTTTAAGTGCTGATGATGCTTTACTAATGGACACTTACTTTTGGGCTTCTTCCTGTTATAGTTTTGCTGACTGCTGCAGCAACTTTTGAAATCACTGATCAGATTCTCTTGGATCACTGGGCATCCTGGGTACATATTTCTGCCATTGCCTTTTACTGCTATTGATATTTTTTATAAAGCAGCAGGCAAAGTGTTTGCACCAGGCATGCTAAGCAGACATCATTGTGTGCGTTTCTGGAATCCTTATCATCCTTAAATCAATATAGTTTGCAATCTATATGCAGCTCTTAGGCAGCCACTTGTAAACTGTCACTTGTATGCTTCTGACTTCCAATGTGTCTTTCATTATATCAAAATATTTCCAGTATCATTTCTGCCTACCTACTTACATTACATAAAGCATCAGATTAAGTGCTTAGATACTATGGTGATGGGCACGTAAAAATACCTAAAAACAGATTACATTTTAGAAACCAGATTTTCAATGAGTTGAATGAGTTGTAGTCAATAAGACTGAAGACATTTTAGCAGACTCTTAGTATCAATTAAGAAATGTGACAACTGTATGCTTAGTTTTGGCTCTATTTTTAATGAAGTTTAATTGACTAATAAAGTTATGTCTTTGGATAGGTTTAAAAAAGACTTTTCCAAGTAAGTCATTATGTACACTAGGAAATAGCACAATTAGCTTAGGAGAAGAGATATTGACCATAGTTTATCCTTCTCAATATTTGCAGCTGAACTATGATCAACACTGGCTCACTTGAACAGACTGTAGCCCCGGGGCAGGGCTAAGGCACTAAGGCACACCAAACCAGCCAAACAGAGAGGACTTCAGTTTTACCCCACTGGCTAACCAGAAATCATACAAACAATTCCCTCAGACACTCCATTTCACAGTACACTATCACCACCAGCACCACTCCTTATGGGGATGAATGGTTATGAAAACCAATACCCCAATAAAAGAAAAAAGGTTCTCCTGATCCCAAAGGACCAAGCCCCAGACCCAGGTCAATATACAAGTCAGATCTTACCCACAAATCACGCCATTGCCAATACTTTAGAATCTAAAATCTAAATGTTTATTCATAAAAGAAAGGAATATAGATGAAAGTTAAAATTTGTTAAATGGAATCAAATACATACAACAATTGCAAAGTTCTTAATTCAGGCTTGTTTCAGGCTTGATGGGATTACTGCTGATTTAAACCAATCAAGTCTCTGGAGTACAAACATTCCAGCCTGAATGGGTCATTCAGTCCTTTTTTTCAGAGCTTCAGTTTCAAGCACAGTTCCTCCAGAGGTCAGAAGCAGGATTGAAGACAAAATGGAGGCATTTCCAGGGCCTTTTATATCCTCTGCCATGTGGAAGGAAACCCCTTTGTTCTTACTGTGGAAAATCACAGCAGCAAGATGGAGTTTGGAGTCACATGGGCAAGTCACATGTCCATGCATGACTCAGTTTGCAGGCGGCAGCCATTGCTCACATGCTACCTTGAACTTTCCCAGGAAGGCTCATCAGATGTGGACTGGAGTCTCCCAAGATCCATTGTCAGTTAAGTGTTTCTTGATTGGGCACTTTCTCAGAATAAGAAAAGGAGTACTTGTGGCACCTTAGAGACTAACAAATTTATTTGAGCATAAGCTTTCGTGAGCTACAGCTCACTTCATCGGATGCATTCAGTGGAAAATACAGTGCGGAGATTTATATACATAGAGAACATGAAACAATGGGTGACGAGAACGTCTGAGGAACAGTGGGGGGTGAGGGGTGGGGGAATAAACATGGGGAAATAGGACCTAATCACATCAGCCACACTATCAGAGGCTGGTTCACCTGCACATCTACCAATGTGATATATGCCATCATGTGCCAGCAATGCCCCTCTGCCATGTACATTGGTCAAACTGGACAAAGTCTCTACATAAAAGAATAAATGGACACAAATCAGACATCAAGAATTATAACATTCAAAAACTGGTCGGAGAACACTTCAATCTCTTTGGTCACTCGATTACAGACTTAAAAGTGGCAATTCTTCAACAAAAAAAACTTCAAAAACAGACTCCAACGAGAGACTGCTGAATTGGAATTAATTTGCAAACTGGATACAATTAACTTAGGCTTGAATAAAGAATGGGAGTGGATGGGTCATGACACAAAGTAAAACTATTTCCCCATGTTTATTCCCCCCTCCACCCCGCACTGTTCCTCAGACGTTCTTGTCAACTGCTGGAAATGGCCCACCTTGATTATCACTACAAAAGGACCCCCCCCCCCCACTCTCCTGCTGGTAATAGCTCACCTTAAGTGATCACTCTCGTTACAGTGTGTATGGTAACACCCATTGTTTCATGTTCTCTGTGTATATAAATCTCCCCACTGTATTTTCCACTGAATGCATCCGATGAAGTGAGCTGTAGTTCACGAAAGCTTATGCTCAAATAAATTGGTTAGTCTCTAAGGTGCCACAAGTCCTCCTTTTCTTTTTGCGTGTACAGACTAACACGGCTGCTACTCTGAAACCTTACTCAGAATAGTTTCTTCTCAAGAAGCTGACCAAATGCTTCACTGCTGCTACTCAGAATCAAACAAAGGGTCCCTCATCAAAGACTTCTAAGCAAAGTAAGCTTAGTAAGTCATGGGATAAGAGGGAAAGTCCTCTCTTGGATCAGTAACTAGTTAAAAGATAGGAAACAAAAGATAGGAACTAAGGCTGTGCAGCAGGCTATCAAGGGACTCACAGGCGCATAGCCACAGGGGCCTGGACTGGAGAGAAGAGAGGTAGTGGCGTGTGCAGGGCTGTGGTGGGGAGAGGCATCTCTCCATCGGGCCCGGCTCGGGAGCTGTTGTGGCTGGGGAGAGGCACCTCTTCCCTAGCCCCAGCCCTGGGATGCTTCAGCAAGAGAGAGCTGGGGGGAATCCTCTCTCCCTGCCACAGCCCCAGGGCAGCCTGCACCCCAAACTCCTCATCCCCGCCCCACCCCAGAGCCTGCTCCCCGCCGTAGCCCTCACCTCCCACACCCAATCCTCTGCCCCAGCCCTAAACCCCCTCCCACACCCTGAACCTTTCATCCCCGTTCCCACCCCAGAGCCTGCACCCCCAGCTGCAGCCCTCACACCTCGCACCCCAACCCTCTGCCCCAGCCCTGAGCCTGCTCCCACAAGCTGAACCCCTCATCCCCGCCCCCGCCACTCATCACCTCCATATTGGTGCACATAACAAAATTCATTCTGCACATGGATGTAAAAAATTAGAGGGAACATTGGATAGGAATAAATGGTCAGCTTTCACAATGAAAAGAGGTAAATAGTAGGGTCTCTCAAGAATCTGTACTGGGATCTGTGCTGTTTAACATATTCATAAATGAGCTGGAGAAGGGCTGAGCAGTGAGGGGGCAAAATTTGCAGATGATACAAAATTACTCAAGATAGTGAAGTCCAAAGTTGACAGTGAAGAGTTGCAAAGGGATCTCGCTGGGTGACTAGGCAACAAAATGGCAGATGAAATTCAATGGTGATAAGTGCAAAGTAATGAACATTGGTAAACATAATCATAGAATCATAGAAGATTAGGGTTGGAAGAGACCTCAGGAGGTCATATAGTTCAACCCCCTGCTCAAGGCAGGACCAACACCAACTAAATCATCCCAGCCAGGGCTTTGTCAAGCCAGGCCTTAAAAACCTCTAAGGAAGGAGTTTTCACCACCTCCCTAGGTAACCCATTCCAGTGCTTCACCACCCTCCTAGTGAAATAGTGTTTCCTAATATCCAACCTAGACCTCCCTCACTGCAACTTGAGACCATTGCTCCTTGTTCTGTCATCTGCCACCACTGAGAACAGCCGAGTTCCATCCTCTTTGAAACCCCCCTTCAGGTAGTTGAAGGCTGCTATCAAATCCCCCCTCACTCTTCTCTTCTGCAGACTAAACAAGCCCAGTTCCCTCAGCCTCTCCTCATAAGTCATGTGCACAAGCCCCCTGATCATTTTCGTTGCCCTCCGCTGGACTCTCTCCAATTTGTCCTCATCCTTTCTGTAGTGGGGGGCCCGAAACTGGACGCAATACTCCAGATGTTGCCTCGCCAGTGCCGAATATAGGGGAATAATCACTTCCCTTGATCTGCTGGCAACGCTCCTACTAATGCTGCCCAATATGCCATTAACCTTCTTGGCAACAAGGGCACACTGCTGACTCATATCCAGCTTTGCGTCCACTGTAATCCCCAGGTCCTTTTCTGCAGAACTTCTGCTTAGCCAGTTGGTCCCCAGCCTGTAGCAGTGCATGGGATTCTTCTGTCCTAAGTGCAGGACTCTGCACTTGTCCTTGTTGAACCTCATCAGATTTCTTTTTGCCCAATCCTCCAATTTGTCTAGGTCACTCTGTACCCTATTCCTACCCTCCAGCATATCTACCTCACTCCCCATTTTAGTGTCATCTGTGAACTTGCTGAGGGTGCAATTAATCCCATAGAATTATAGAATATCAGGGTTGGAAGGGACCTCAGAAAGTCATCTAGTCCAACCCCCTGCTCAAAGCAGGACCAATCCCCAATTTTTGTCCCAGATCCCTAAATGGCCCCCTCAAGGATTGAACTCACAACCCTGGATTTAGCAGGCCAATGCTCAAACCACTGAGCTATCCTTCCCCTTCCCTCCCATTATCCAGATCATTAACAAAGATGTTGAACAAAACCGGCCCCAGGCTGACGCCTGGGGTACTCTGCTTGATGGGGGGAAGGATAGCTCAGTGGTTTGAGTATTAGCCTACTAAACCCAGGGTTGTGAGTTCAATCCTTGAGAGGTCCATTTAGGGATCTGGGGCAAAAATTGGGGATTAGTCCTGCTTTGAGCAGGGGGTTGGACTAGATGACCTCCTGAGGTCCCTTCCAACCCTTATATTCTATGAATACTGGCTGCCAACTAGATATCGAGCCGTTGATCACTACCTGTTGGGCCCACCTTATAGTCCATTCATCCAGCCCATACTTCTTTAACTTGCTGGCAAGAATACTGTGGGAGACTGCATCAAAAGCTTTGCTAAAGTCAAGGTATATCACGTCCACTACTTTCCCCATATCCACAGAGCCAGTTATCTCATCATAGAAGGCAATCAGGTTGGTCAGGCATGACTTGCCCTTGGTGAATCCATGTTGACTGTTCCTGATCACCTTCCTCTCTTCCAAGTGTTTCAAAATGGTTTCCTTGAGGACCTGCTCCATGATTTTTCCAGGGACTGAGGTGAGGTGACCAGTCTGTAGTTCCCCGGGTTCTCCTTCTTCCCTTTTTAAAAGACGGGCACTGTATTTGCCTTTTTCCAATCATCCAGGGCCTCCCCCAGTCTCCATGAGTTTTCAAAGATAATGGCCAATGGCTCTGCAATCACATCAGCCAACTCCTTCAGCACCCTTAGATGCATTAGATCTGGAACCATGAACTTGTGCATGTCCAACTTTTCTAAATAGTTCTTAACCTGTTCTTTCACCACGGAGGGCTGCTCACCTCCTCCCCATACTGTGTTGCCCAGGACAGCAGTCTGGGAGCTGACCTTGTCTGTGAAGACTGAGGCAAAAAAAGCATTGAGTACTTCAGCTTTTTCCACATCATCTGTCACTAGGTTGCCTCCCCCATTCAGTAAGGGTCCCACACTTTCCCTGACCTTTTTCTTGCTGCTAACATATCTGTAGAAACCCTTCTTGTTACCCTTCACGTCCCTTGCTAGCTGCAACTCCAACTGTGTTTTGGCTTTCCTGATTACACCCCTGCATGCTCGAGCAATATCTTTATACGCCTCCCTAGTCATCTGTCCAAGTTTCCAACTCTTGTAAGATTCCTTTTTGTGTTTAAGCTCACAGAAGATTTCATTGTTAAGCCAAGCTGGTTGCCTGCCATATTTGCTATTCTTTCTGCACCTTGGGATGGTTTGTTCCTGTGCCCTCAATAAGGCTTCTTTAAAATACAGCCAGCTTTCCTGGACTACTTTCCCTCTCATATTAGCCTCCCAGGGGATCCTGCTCATCAGTTACCTAAGGGAGTCAAAGTCTGCTTTTCTGAAGTCCAGGGTATATATTTTGCTACTCTCCTTTCTTCCTTTTGTGAGAATCCTGAACTCAGCCATCTCATGGTCACGGCTGCCACCCAATTCTACTTCCCCTACCAAGTCTTCCCTGTTTGTAAGCAGCAGGTCAAGAGAAGAACAGCCCCTAGTTGGTTCCTCCAGTAGTTGCACCAGGAAGTTGTTTGTTGGAGGGACAAGATGAACAGCAGTGCTGGTGCACTGGCACAAATGCAAAGTTTTTGATTCATCTTGGACCAACCTTAAAAAAAAAAAGCATGAGGGAGAATAAATGTGAAATTTATCATTGACTGCAACCAAAGCAGTGTTGGGCCAATGCTCAGTGCTTTTAAACCATTGACTTCAATGGAGGCAGAGCCAGGCCAACACTCAGAGCTTTAGAAAATCCCACCCTACGTTTTCAAGAATAATCTTTAAGAAGAAATGTCAAGACCGTTTTAAGGTTTCCTTTTTATTGATTTAATTTTTTCTTCCTGAAATCTATCAATAAATATAAACCCAGCAAGTGCTTAAAAGCTTTAAAAATACATTTTCCTTAATGTTTTTAAATAGTAGAATAAATCAGTTTGTCTGACATGGGACTCAAACTACTCATCCTTTCCAGGCAATATCTGCTGTTCTAGGTATGAATATTACCCCCATCACTTTAGCATCTGAATGCCTCCCAATTTAATAAGAGAAGAAACTCTGCTAGCAGGAGTAGCTTGAAAAAGTAGCAGATTTTTCTTTCTTCTCTCTTCTACACATGCAGGTTGAACTGCCAATAGGGCATGATTAAGCTCCACAGATATCACTGTGAGTCTTTCCACTGATTTCAGTGGATATTGGATCAGACTAACTCAGAAGTGGGGAGGAGCAATTTCTTGTGTTTGTGATTGAAGGAAAAACATTTTGGCTCACATCCTCAGCTGGTGTAAATAGATGTCGCTCTACTGAAGCCAGTGGGGCTATGCTAATTTTGCACCAGCTGAGGTTCTGGCCTTTGTGTAGTTTCCCTATTGAAAATGTCCTTGTTTGTAGTAGGTAGAGAGTAGAGGTTCAAGGCATTGTGGGGGGTGAGGCAAACCCACAGCGAGATCAGGGCTGCTCACTCAGCTGCCATGATTCTGCCCCAGGAAGAGGAAGCTGGACGGCGTGGGGGAATGCTCTGTCACTGTGGGGCCGATTTCTCATCCCTTCTGAAGTCATGTCTCTTGGCAGAGTTCCTCTGAGCTGCGTCCACTGGCTCCCTGGATGCCTTTGAGGAGCAGTGGATGCTGTCTGGGATTCTCTGCTCGTTGTCCCCCTCTGGCTCCCTGATTTGGACCTTGTAACCCTCACTCCCATCCCTGGTTTCTCATTTGTTGTTCCCCGCATTCACTTGAGTCCTGGGGCCAGTGGCTCCTCCCCTTAGGCTGGGGGGAGAGGCCTTTAAATGTGGGCAGGCTTGCGCTTGCCCACCCCTGGGAACTCAACAGGTGCCGTGACTCTCGCCCAGGAGGAAGAAACTGGACGGGGGGTACTCTGTGACTGTGGGGCCTATTTCTGATCCCTGTGGAAGTCATGCCTCCAGGCAGATTTCCTCTGGGCTGAGACCACTGGCTCCCTGGAAGCTTTTGAGGAACAGGGGGCTCTGTCTGGCGTTCTCTGCTCCGTGTCCCTCTTTGGATCCCTGATTTTGAACATGTAACCCTCACTCCCATCCCTGGTTTCTCATTTGTTGTCCCCCATGACTAGTTGATGCCTGGGTCCAGTGGCTCCTTCCCTTAGGCTGTGGGGAGGGACCTTTAGACGTGGGCAGGCCCACACCCACCCATCCCCAGTGCTTCAATAGGTGTCATGACATTCCATCCAAGAGAGCTGCAGCAACCCATCCCTAGGCAGAGCTCAGGTCAGATGACCCTCAAGCACAGGTATTTCATGACCCTGCAAGTAAGGTTGCCAAGTTTCTAATTGCACAAAACTGAACACCCTTGCCCAGCCCCTATCCCAAGGCCCTGCCCCTTCTCTGACCCCCCACCCCGCACTCATTCCAGCCCCCTTCCTCAGTCGCTCGCTCTCCCCCACCCTCACTCACTTTCACGGGGCTGGGGCAGGGGGTTGGAGTGTGGGAGGGGGTGAGGACTCTGGGGTGGGGCCAGAAATGAAGGATTCAGGTTTCAGGAGGGGGCTCTGGGCTGGGGCAGGGGGTTGGGGTGCAGGAGGGGGTGAGGGCTCCAGCTGGGAGTGTGGACTCTGGGGTGGGGCTGAGGATGAGGGGTTTGGTGGGAGGGGGCTCAGGGCTGGGGCAGGGAGTTGGGATGCAGAGGGGGTGCAGGCTCTGGGAGGGGGTTTAGGGATGGGGCAGGGGGTTGGGGTATGGGTGCGGGGTCTGGAAGGGAGTTTGGGTGCAGTCGGGGTTTGGGGTATGGGTAGAGTGTGGGGTCTCGGAGGGAGTTAGGGTGTGGAAGGAGGTTCCGACCTGGGGCTGGGGGTTGGGGTGCAAGAGGGGGTTCGGAGTGTGGGCTCCAGCCCGGCGGTGCTTACCTCAGGCGGCTCCCGGTTGGTGGCACGGCAGGGCAAAGGCAGGCTCCCCGCCTGCCCTGGCTCCACACTGTTCCCGGAAGAGGCCGGTATGTCCAGTCCCTAGGCGGAGGCATGGCCAGATGATGCTGCACGGTGTGCGCTGCCTATGCCCACAGGTGCTGCCCCCACAGCTCCCATTGGCCACGGTTCATGGCCAATGGGAGCTGGCGCTGGGGGCGGGGGCAACCCACGGAGCTTCCTTGATCCCTGTACCTAGGGGCCGCAGGGAAATGCCGGCCACTTCCAGTGAGCTACGCAGAGCCAGGGCAGGCAGGGAGCCTACCTTAGCCCCACTGCGCTGCTGTCCAGACTTTTAATGGCCCGGTCAACGGTGCTGACTGGAGCTGCCAGGGTCCCTTTTTGACCGGATGCTCCCTACTTCGTAGAGCTGCCAGTTAGTCTGTGCAACAGCACTACTCAGGCAGGAACCTTCCTGCTGCCTCGCAGTGTTACAGACTCCCTAGGCTTCCAACCTCCCTTGATCTGATTCCTCTTCCTGCCCCATCCTTGCCTGAGCCTTGTCCCAGCCCATTTCAGCCTTGTCCGTGCCCTACTCCATCCTTGCTCCAGCCCTGTTACTGACCTACTCCAGCCTTGTACCTGCCTCCTGACCACCAAACCCTCAGATGGACTCCAATCTGGCTTCAGCCTTTTGGCCTGCATCCAGACTCTGATCTTGGTTCTGACCTACAGCCTGTCTCCTGATCCCAGTTTCAGCCTTGCTCTCAGCCCAATCCAAACCCTACTGCTGGCTTTGACCCTCGGTACCTGTTCTTGACCATGGTTCCAACCACCAGGCCTGACTGCCTAGAACCCAGAGCCTGATAGGGGGTTGCTCTAGAGTGTAGAGGTTCAGGAGTTTTGGAACCTTCTTAACTGGCAAGGAAGGAGTGGACAGAATGGTTCCTGTCTTGTCCCAGGAGCATCTCTACAAATGCACTTTCAGGAGCAGGATTATAACTAGATGAAGACCCGGAGTAGCTGAAATAAGAGGGTTGCTTGGGGGAGTTCGTGAGTAGCGGTAGCCTATTATTTAACCACTGGTGGATTACCAGCCAAAGGGGACACTGGGACAGGGAGGGTGACTTTTCACCTTAGCAGCAGCACCACCGGTGCATTTTGTCTAATATGCAGGGCAAAAACAGCCTGCAATCAAAAGCGGCAATGAAAATGAGGAATTTTCTGCCCTTTTTCTTCTCTCGTATTTCTCTCCATGTTGTATTGGCACGTCTCTGTGTCTGCGAAGCACAATGGAAATTGAAAACCTGCTGGGGTGGAACAGTGTGCAATAGTACATTAATTGGCCTGTCTGTATGGGGTATAAGGACCAAGGCCTGTCAGTCCAGGTTAAGGCATATTATGAGCAAAAACGTCCTGAAGCCAATGTTAACAAATCCTCATTGGACTATTTACATCCTATGGTAGAGATATCCAGTAACATCATTTAACAGTAAAAGAATGCTGCAACATTGTTGTATCATAGCCTGGATTTGATAACCAGTTGGCCCTGCTACAAAATCAGCTTAAAGCCGGTGGTTTTAAAGATCTTCTTTCTCAGTTGGCTTTATTGGTAATTGCGTATTTTTTGATCAGATGGTGATCCATAACAGGATTTCACAAAAGTTTTTTAAAAAGTCTCCAGAAAAGAAAAATTATAAAAGTTGATATTTATTGGTTGAGAGAAGCCGTGAATGTAAGAGACAGTTGCAGTGTGCCCAATGACAGCTTTTTTCTATGCTGCTATTTAGATTTTTGCTCCAGGAAACAAAAACCTGGCAGCTTTTAATGCTCTGTTAATTAAGATATGAGAGGCTTTCATTTTTCTGCATTCTCCATGCAAGTTCTTATGATGAAAAAACTAGTCATCCATCCATTTATACTGCATAATTCACCCATTTGTAGCTCAGATTCCTGAATTAAAGGTTGATACCAAGCAATAGGATAGGCGTGCCTTAGGTTTAGCTGATTTATAATTTTAAGATGTTATGTACCTAAAGGCCCAAGAACTTAAAGCCATTTGCTACTAACATCTAATGGGGAAGTGCCAAGCTATTATATTGCATTTCATTATTATTCAGCATCATTACATCCACATTATATATAAATGTGCATCAAAATATGGTTTGAAGGATGTGACTTAATTGTCTGTAATTTGAGGATAATATTCTGATTAAATTAATGCAACATCCTTTCTAATATTACTATTCCAAAAGGTTACTAAACAAACATTATACTTGGAGCAAAAGAAGAATGAGAAAAGGAAAAAGATTAACTAGCATAACTAAACAACAATTCCTTTCTCCAAAGAAGCACTCCAAATTCCTGTTTATATTATTTTAAAATAAGATGTTTTGCTAACCCTCCTGCTCTGCTTTGAAAATCTTAACTCATGTTTGCTAGGAGGATGTAGCAAAAATGGCTCTTTTAATCTTCTGGTCATGTATGTGCACATTAAAAATGTCCCAGGGTGAAACGTTAGGTATCGGTTGCTAGTATAGTAGTAACTATGCTAAGACTTGTGTTAAGCTTCTGACCGTGCTCAGAGCAAACTAAGAGTTTTCAGAAGCCTGCTAGGAGTCAGACTGAAAGGGCTGCTCATCTAGACAAAAAACATTCTGTGTCTGTGAGGCAGATTTCTGAGTGCTGATTAAACATGACATAGGACTTGCTTTTGCATCCAGACTGGGAATACAACATCAGAAGTATCTTTAAAAGGATCCAATCATATGTCTGAAGAATTATTTTATTGTACAGTATTTGAACAATATAATAACATTCCAGTTGTCTTTAGTTGAATACCAGAACTGGGGGACCAGACTCTGGAGACTTTCTGGAGTGAGAAATTATGGTACTTCTGTCAGTTCTGTGATGTCTGATGTAAATAACGACGTAAGTACACATCATCTCACAACCCTTATCTAGCCGACTCAGCCTCCATATTTAATAATAAAATCACATGAACAATTCTTTTTAATAAGAAGTTTGTCAGGCTTGCATACTCTGTGGGAGCTTCATTAAAATTCCTGTGAGGAGAATGTAAATGTGATGGGAAAAGAATACAGGCAGCAAGTAAACAAAACAACTAAAAGCGTAAATTAAATTGAAATTGGCTCAGAAGAAGCTGACATGGCCTAATGCCAATAAACATTTATTCAAGGAATGAGCTATCTGAAGGACATGGCTCTCGTTGTAAGGACTTCAATGAGTGCAACAGGGGAGAAAGAAATACCTATCTATCCCCTAAGAACAGAGAATAGTCACTACTGGCGTAAAGGACTTTATTATTTGTTGCTTGTTATTGCTGGCAGAAAAGCCAAAACATATTGCTCCCCAGAATGTTGTTTTTGGTACCCGCACTGTATTTTCAACCCATCCTTGGTCCAGCCATAATTAAAATGATTCCTTCTGCTAAACTAAACACCACAGAAGGAAGTGGAGCAAACAAACAACAGTGGCAATGAATAGATTCGTGCTGGGCTTAGTATTGGCAGTGACAGCTGCAATACCCACATCTGAGCGACATCAGCATCTTCTGGAATTAAAGAAGAGCAGGAAAAAGAAGGGCAGCCCGAGAAAACCATTGTTTCTTTAGTGTGCTTCCCACAAACCAAATGGGGTTCTACTTAGGAGAAGACCCTTTAAAAAAAAAACCAGAAGAGCGCTGGTTGGGCAGCTGCTACTGCAGCCCTGCTCTAGTTTCCATGAGTTAATCAACAGATCTAAGAAAGAGCCAGCAGGGTCTATGCTGTCAGAAGGTACTATGCAGTGCAACAATTGCTACACAGAATGAGAAGCTAAATGCTACAGCTAGGATTAAAATCCTGGGATGGAGCAAGGTAGCAGGGAACAGTAAGGGAGAACAGACGTGGAAGTGAGATAACAGAACAGAGCAGAGGGAGAGGAGACAACAGGATGGGAGAAGAACTGGGTAGTAGGGGAAGCAAGCCAGAAGGAGAGAGATGAAGGAATGGGGAAGAGATAACAAGAAGATCAAGGAGTTGTGCCCGTAGTTTATATTTTCAAATAAGGAGAATGCTTGGAAGACGAAGATAAAAGACAGAACAAATAAGAGGGAAACAAAATACTTAACAGAGTTAGGGAACAAAGAAAAAGGAGAGGGTAAGAGAGAGTGGGAACAGAGAAAGGGAGCTGGAAATAAAGTCATGAATAAAGGGTAAAAGGAAAATTCCTTAAAACACACACATAGCTGACATGTTATTGTGCTTCCTGGCAGATGTTCTGTACCATAGCGCTATAAGTTTAGGGGAAAACCTGTGACATAAAATTACTGCTAAGAGAATTTGAGTCCGATCGCTTTGTATCGTTGCTGTTGGTTGGCCTTGTAATTAGCATAGTGGGGCATGTAGTTTTACATGTCAGAAGCCACAGTGACAAGTAAACTTTCTTCCTGATTTCCAGTCTCTAATTTGAGACAGTTGGGGAGATTTAAAATTAAACAAGTAAACCAGAAAGGAGACTTAGGCCTTGATTCTGTGCCTGATGTGGGTTAAACCTCTGAGCAAAGCTGCTCACATGCTTAAAGCTAAGCATATGCTAAAGTATTTTGCTGAATCAAGGTCTTGCAGAGGGACAGCCACAAAGAAGGAAGCTCTACTAGCTTGGCTGTAGAAATCTTGACGAGACCGGCTCTACCAGTCACCATAATTGCTATCAGCCTGCCAGCCAAGCTTTCAGACTCAAGACTGAAAAAGATAAGGGTGAAGGTTAATTCATTTGTTAGTATTATGCTTCTTTGGCATTGGCCAACCAGGGAAAAGGGTCTACACAATCCACAGCAGCTTCTCCCAGGGAGACAGATCCAAGACAGAAGTTGGTCCAAGATATTACCTCACTCACCTTGTCTCAGAAAACAAATATTGAGAAAGAGAAAAATCACCATATATCTAGAGGAGAATGAAATCTGAGCAGCAAGCAGCACAGGGGCTACATAGAATATATTGAGTCAGGCAACCCTGATTGCTTTTTTAATAGAATTACAGATGTAGTGGATGGAGGGAATCCAGGAGATGTCATGTATTTGGGTAACAGTAAGCATTTGATACAGCGCCTCATGAAATTTTTCTTGAAAAATTAATTCAAGTCCGTTCAGATTGGAGGACTATCCCTGACCGAGGGGAGAGGAGAGGGGCTGACACTCAGATAAGCCCCTTGTTGAAAGAACCAGCTTTTGGGGCATGTAAAGGAGACTCTCAGTTTTCATATAAAATAAATAAGTCTTGAGTGAAGAACTTTTCCTTTGCAAAGATACCCTTGAAAGTATAACCTAATGTAATCCAATGCAAACCAGTAGCCAAAGTTGATAGCAACATGCAGCTGGACACCACTTCTGCTGCATGAAGCTAGGGGACCTAATGGTTCTCCATCCACTTAAACACTTTGATAGGGATTTTCAGAAGCAGGCAGGATTGGCCTAATTCTGCTGAATTAATGGTAAACGTAGTTAGTCTGACAGCTGAGTGTGGAGTGTATCCCAAAGAATCATCTAGATCATGCTTCCCCGAGTCCTGAGGCCAGCTCTGTGCATAACGGTAAAACAGTCATGGACACAAATTGGTTGCACTTGTGTGGGAAAACAGCAAAAATTGTTCTGCAGCTTGTCCCAAAATACAAATTCTAGCTCTGCTTATGAAAATGGCCACCCTACTCTGACTGTACAAAATCAGGGTTGCCATCTTCAGCAGCTACTGCAAGAGGAATACCTTCCTTGGGTCTCCTACCAGTGACTCTAAACTCACCAAGTGGTCCCTGCAAACCCCTCCTCCAGCAGTGCAGAAGGAGGAGGAGGAGAAGAGGCTGAGCCAAGCTACTGCTGGGAGTCTTGTAGCCTCTCCAGCCTGCTGGCCTTCACTCTGAAAAGCTGGTGCTGAGAGTAAGCGTAGAGCCCTATTCCCCAGTCCACCAGAGACCTGCAGCTGGGGGAGATCTTCCCCCCATAAGAAGTAAGCGGGTCTCTCTCCGCAACTGACCACTCACCACAGAGCCAGAGACTGAGGGATACCTTGCCTGCTACTACGGCTGCCAATAATGGCTACTGGACAGTCCCCCTGCTATAAGGAAATGCTGCCAGGTAAAGGAGCATCAATGAGATGCTGAGAGGGGAGTTTGGTGAGAAAAGCAGAACTGGGGAGGGAAGTAAAGGACTGACCGATAGGAGAGTGGGGAGCTGATGGATTTGTGATAGTAAGAGGGCGGGGAAAGGTGAGGGAACAGTGTGGAATGAATGGATCTGGGGAGGGGAAAGGAGGGAGAGGAGAGTATTTTACCCAGGGAGCATCATCTGTATCAATGAGTGTGGAGGAAAATTGTAGAAAGGAGCCTTTTGGTATAAATTTGTGGCCACAAATCACTGTGCACTGAAACCTGGCTAAAAGATCACAAGCAAAGGGGAAGATAGCCCAGATCTAGTTAGACCAGGGGAGAGAGCAGAGGGGAAACAGAGAGAGAACTTGCCTGAACTGCTAACTTAGGAGGGAGAGACCTCCAATTAAGAGGAAGATCAAAAGAGGAGGCAGGCTGGAGCCAGGGCCCTGAGAAAGGGAAGAAGTAGCATTTTTCTTTTCTTTCTGGGGAAGACTGAGGGAGAGGGGTGATCTAAGGATTCTGGGAAAGAACAGGTGAGCTGTTCAAAACTTTAATCAATAATTTGGAAATAAATGATAAAATCCCTGCTGATAAAACTTGTAGATAACATAAAATGTATGTCTACACTGCATGCTTCTTCAAGCGACATGTAGACTACATACACGGGTAGCCCACCAATGATAGGTATTCATAGCAGTGTATGTGGTGAGGCATGACTTAGGTGAGTACAGTACAGACATGCCTGAAGCCTGTAGGTATGTACGCGAGTACCTACTCTATGCAACTCTCTGCTCATCCAAGCAGTGCCTCCCCATCTACACTGCTATTTTTAGCAGTGTAGTGTCCCACTGTCTCCCCACTGCTGGAGCCTTTCCCCGCTGCAAGACAAGGCTTGGGCAGGGGTGAAAGACTGTGGCAAGGGGGAGTCACTGGGGAGCTGCTGAAGCCTTTCTCTCTTGTCTCCCCCATCCTGGAGCCTTTCACTGACACGTAACTTCACACCAGAGTGTGGATGCAGTTTGTCATTCACGGTGGCATATAGCTACACATACCCTACATGCCACTGACACTGATAAATAGTGTAGACATAGCCAAAGATTAGCAGCATGGTAAGTAATGATGAGGACAGGGCAATTATACAGAGCAATCTGGATCAGTGGGTAAACTGGGCCGTTTCAAACAAAGTGTCTTAATACAGCCAACAGCAAGGTCATATATCTAGAAATAAGGAATACTTGCCGTACCCAAAGAATGGGAATTGTATCCTGGGCAGCAGTGACTCTGAAAAAGGTTTAGGCATTGTAATGGACAAACAACTGAACACAGGCTCCCAGTGTGAGGCTTTGGTGCTAGTAAAAAGGGATCATCTGATCCTTGGATGTATAAACATGGTAGTAGTGAGTAAGAAGGTGTTTTTTTAACACTTCTGTATGCGACGTTGGTGAGGCGAACACTGGAATACTCCGTATAGTTCTGACGTCCATATTTTAAATAGGATGTTGAAAAAATAGAGAGCACAGGAAAGAGCCACAAATTATTCAAGGGCTGGAGAAAATGCCTTGCAGTGAGAAACTCTGAACTCTATCTATTGTTTGTCAAAAAGATTGAGATATGACTTCATTAATGTATAATGAAAATACACAGAGAGAAAATACCTGGTACTAAAGGGCTCTTTAATCTAAAAGGCTCCTTAATCTAGCAGAGAAAGGCAAAACAAGAACTAAAGGATAGAAGCTGAAGCCAGACAAATTCAAATGAGCAAGTAGGCACAAATCTGTACCTGTGAGGTAATTAACCACTGGAATAAACTAAAAAGGGAAGTGATGGATTCTCCCTCTCTTGATGACTTCACATAAAAAAAAATCCTTCCTGGAAGATGTGCTTTACACATCTTCCCTAAGAGGAAAGGTCCCTAAGACGTAGATAAACATGGTCTCCATTTTACAGATAGGAAAACTGACACATGGAGAAGTGGGAGACAGGCTGGTTTATTTGCTGCCATCCCATTACATCCTTAGCGTTGCAGCTGCCCCAAACTCCAGTTCAAAGTCTCTCAACTCCACAACGGTTTTTCCTCTTGGGAGTCTGCTGTGTGACTATGGGCTATAAAAAGGAGGAGCCCATTCATGGTGACAGGACCAGCAGCTTGGCTGGAGGCGAAAGTGGCATCTCAAGGCACTGAAACTTTCCATGCTTTGGAAGAGGACTGTGCTATGCTTGTGTAGTGTGAACGGGAGAATTGGACCATACTGAAGGTAGAACCAAATAGGGAACATGGTGATGTGAATGCCCTGAGCAGAGTTAGTGCACTCTAGTGTCTCTCACCCTTACAAAAAGAGGACACTGCTAGGTCCCAAACCCCTCTGCTCCATTACCACCATGTTTTGTTGGTAGTGCAAAATGCCACATCCTTAAAGGCCCACAAATTATAAAAGATCATAGAGAGGATGGGGGGAGAATGTCCAGAACTTTGGCTGCCCTACAGAGGGGTAAATCTCTCCTTCAATGCAATGGGCTCAAATGTACTGGGTTTTGCTGTATTTTACAGCTCACTGTACAAGCTCTGCTGAATTTGGCTCCTTGCCTTGATAAGGGTGGCTTTAAACAAATGAGGGTGTCATGATAGGGGGGAGGGGAGACTGGTGTGACAACCCTATTTATAGCAACTGGCATAGGAAAATATGTTCTACCATCATGAGTACATACTGGCGATAGCCTTCCTAGAAGGAGGTTGCTCTCTGAAGTGTGGCTTCTGGTACTGTCCCCTTGTACTGAAAAGCTATTGATGCTGGTGACTAAGCACTGATTTGATGATATACCGACTGCTAGTGAGGCTAGAGAAAACTAAAATAGAGACCAGGTGGAAACTGGTGAACCTAAGAGAATTAGTTGTTAGAAATCTGAGGATAACCAAATAACCATCATTATAAATAATGGAGGGAAAATAAGCCCTAAACCTCAGTCAGTCCCTGAAGGCTTGCAAGCTGTTGAAGTCTACGCTACATCGTTTTGTCACTAATGTTGGCTTCTACTTTCTCAATCAGAAATGCAACCCAGGATCACTTGACAGAAAAACTGCTTTCAGAACTAGGTTCAGAGAGATAAATAATAATGGAAACAACATTGTATAGAGTTCTACCTCCGAAGGCTATACCCAGGGATTTTAAATTGTGAGTGGTTAATTGCTCCCTGATGGTGAGGGGTGGAGCTGAACTAAGCAGAGAGACTCAGTATATAAAAAAATCACTTGCTAGATGAACTCAAGAGCAGCAAATGGAAGCAGATAACAGGAGAGTTGTGGAGGGCATTTGGAGAGGGAATATGAAAGGCTTATCTGTCAGGGTCAGCTCTTCGTGCAATTCAAGATGGTCAGCAATGGAACAGTGGTGGTGACCTGCAAAGGATGTGCCATGAGGCCAGAGGCCAGAAGGGACTTCCTGTGCATGAAGCGCAAGTTGGTGGCTTTCTTGTAGGAAAAGATTCTTGGATTGGAGGGGCAAGGAGAGATACTACTGAGAAGCTGAGGAGTTCCTAGACAGCCAGGTTTGGGAAACGTCAATACCTCTTGTTCAAGGAAGAAAGCAGTTGGCCACCAAGGAGTCTGGGAGAGGAGGTTTGGCAATTCATAACCACCAGAGGCAATCGGTCACTTTGGCATTCTTTGCAGAGGGGATGGAGGGGAGATAGACAAGGATGGGCAGACTGTGGCCACCACGGAGAAGAGGACCAGGAGGAATTGCCAAATTTAGAAGTTTCCAATTGACAGCAGGTCCTCAACATGGAAACTATGGAAGATACCTCTCAAGATCCAGCTTATCTGACAGAACAGAGATATGTAGAGGACACACCTATGGATGGCAGCTCAGCCTAACCTGTATGAAAATCAAACTTGACACAAAGAATTCTCCAACCCTCCAGAGGAAGACAGGTGATCTTTGTTGGGGATTAAATACCCAGAAGAATAGAAAGAACATTTTGCTAGGGACAAGAGGATAATACGACAGAGTGCTGTCTTCCCAAAGCCAAGACACAAGATGTCACGCTAAGATTGGATAGGCTTTTGAAGTCAACAGGCAAGAATCCATTGGTGATGGTTCATATTGGCGCTAATGACCGTGTGTTGTAGGATCTCTCTCAGAGAATAGATTGCTTCAGGGAACTTGGAAGCGTGCAGAAGAAGATCATCACTTGGACATTCTCTGAGATCCTTCCTGTCCCATAAGCAAAAGAAGACAGAAGGCAGAAGATTCTGGAAATGAACCACTGGCTAGGTAAATGGTGTAGGGTTCTCATTTCGTGGAACATTGCTCCACCTTCTATGGGGAGAGAGAGCTATATAGTTTGGATGGCCTCCACCTCAGTAGAAGGGGAACCAATTTCCTTGGGGTGCTAGAATAGTCAGGAGGGAGTGAAATTAATAACAAAATGCTGGGGTAAATAGGAGGAAGATATGAGCACTCAGCACAAAATTGAGACACTGAGACCATTATTATTCAAGGAACCAAAGCACATGAAGAGAAGAAATTCTTTAATTGCCTCTATGCCAATGCGAGAAGCCTGGGTAACAAACAAGAGCAATTGTTCATAAATTCGATCTAGCTGGTATTATTGAAACATGTGGGATGATTCCCATGATCAGAATGTTAAAAATCAATGATAATAGCCTATTTAGGAAGGACTGAGTAGACAAATGGGAAGGGGGAGAGACACTTTTGTGTCAAAAATAGCATTATCTGTTTGAGTCACTGATAGCTCTGAAGAAAATTATCTTGAATGCTTGTGGATCAATGTTGTAACAGATAAAGCACAAGGTGGGGGTATTTGTTGGTGTCTGCTACAGACCACCAAGTCACAATAGGGAACAGGATGACTGCCGTCTTACACGCTTGTCTATAATGTGTAGGGGAAAAAGTTGCATGATTATGGGGGACTTCAGTTTGAGTGACACATATTGGTGGTTTCACGCTGCAGGTACTAAAACATCCTTAGACTTTCTAAATATTTCCTAACTCAGAAATGTTGTACCCAACACAAGGGAATTCTATATTAGACTTTGTCTTAACAGACAAAGAGGAATGATCACAGACCTAAAACTTAATGGTAACTTAGGTACCAGTGACCTTGAGTTGATCACATGATGATGTGCAAACTGAATAAAGGCCAGAGTAGTTATATATATATATATCGTGCTTTAAAAAGGCCAATTTCACAAAGCTGAAAACAATTATGAGCCAAATCAGCTGGGAGAAAGAACTTAATCAGAAAAACATAAATGATAGTTGGGAATTGTTTAAGAACATTTCAGTAGATGCCCCAAAAGCCACAATCGAGGAGGAAGGCTGTATTCATTAAAAAAACTGATGTGGCTTAGAGCAGAAGTGAAGGTAGCATTAAAAAATAAAATGAAAAATTTTAAATGAAATTTTAAAATGAAAAATAACAAATGAAAGAAAGGAGAAGGTGATAGTAATGAATATAAATCAGAAGCTAGGAATTGCAGAAACTTGATAAGGGAAGCAAAGGGACACAAGGAGAAATCTGTGGCCAGCAGAGTTAAGGATAATAAGGAGTTTAGCTATATTAGGAACAAATAGAATCCTGACAATGGTATTAGTCCATTACTAGATGAAAATGGTAGTTATTAATAATGCAGAAAATGCAGAAGTGTTGAATAAATATTTCTGTTCTGTACTGTGGGGGGAGATAACACTTTTTCCATTCCACTAGAATATCAGGAAGATGTTAAACAGCAGCTACTGAAGTTAGACATTTTCAAATCAGCATGGGTAGATAACTTGCATCCAAGAGGTTTTAAAGATCTGGCTGAGGAGCTTGCTGGACCATTAATGTTAATTTTTAATAAGTCTTGGAATACTGAGGAAGTTCCAGAAGACTGGAAGAAAGCTAATGTCATGACAGTATTTAAAAAGGGTAAACGAGATGACTCATGTAATTATAGGCCTGTCACTCTGACTTTGCTCTCAGGCTAGATAATGGAGCAGCTGAGATTATCTAAGAATTAAAGGAGATTAATATAATTAATGCCAATCAAAATGGGTTTATGGAAAATAGATTCTGTCAAAATAATCTGATTTTTTTTAGGAGATTAAAAATGTAGTCGATGTAAGATTGTTTGACTTGGTCCTGCACAACATGTTGATTAAAAATCTAGAATGATGTAAAATTGACCTGGCACACATTAAATGGATTAAAATCTGACTAACTGATAAGGTCTCCCAGTGTAACTGTAAACGGGGAATCATCATTGAGTAGGTGTGTTTTCTAATGAGGGTCCCACAGGGATCTGTTCTTGGCCTTACGCTATTTAAAATTTGAATCAATGACCTGGAAGGAAACATAAAATCATTACTACTGAAGTTTGCAGATGCCCCCCAAATGAGGGAGTGATAAATTAATGAAAGGACAAGTCACTGATACAGAGCAAGTTGGAGCACTTGGTAAGCGATGCACAAGCAAACAATATGCATTTTGATATGGCTAAATGTAAATGTACACATCTAGGAACAATGAATATAGGCCATACTTACAGGACAGGTGACTCAATCCTGGGAAGCAGTGACTCTGAATAAGATTTGGGGGTCATGTGGATAACCAGCTGAACATGAGCTCCCTATGCAATGCTATGGCAAAAAGGGCTAATGTGATCCCTGGATGCATAAACAGGGGGATCTTGAGTAGCAATGGAGAGGTTATTTTAGCTCTGTATTTGCCCTGGTGCAACCAGTGCTGGAATATTGTGTCCTGTTCTTGTGTCAACAACTAAAGAAGGTGTGACAGGGTCGTGCCAGATGGCTACAGGAGAGTAACAGAAGGCAGATATATTAGCCCGAGGTTAAGCAGGTCCCTTTTCCCTGGGTAAGGTAACAGGGGCAGTTCCAGAACAATCAGGAACTTGCTGGAACCAATTAAGGCAGACAGGCTAACTAGGACACCTGGAGCCAATTAAGAAGCTGCTAGAATCAATTAAGGCAGGCTAATCAGGGCACCTGGTTTAAAAAGGACCTCACCTCAGTCAGAGAGGGGTGTGCAAGGAGCTGAGAGTGAGAGGGTGTGCTGCTGGAGGACTGAGGAGTACAAACGCTATCTGACATTAGGAGGAAGGTCCTGTGGTGAGGATACAGAAGGTGTTGGGACGAGGCCATGGAGAAGTAGCCCAGAGAGTTGTAGCTGTCACGCAGCTGATACAGGGAACCTTGTAGACAGCTGCTATCCATAGGGCCCTGGGCTGGCACCCGGTGTAGAGGGTGGGCCCGGGTTCCTCCCATCCCTCCAACTCCTGATCGGACACAGGAGGAGTTGACCTGGTCTGTGAGAAACACCAGAAGGGAAGGTCTAAATTGGAAAGGGATCTGGCCTGTCCCCTACCCACTAGGTGGGACACAGAGACTGCAGCGATTGTTCTCTGCTTCCCCCTTGCTGGCCAGTGATGAGGTTAGCTGAGTGGATGGCAGGTTTGAGCCACTAGCAAAAGTGGCCAAACTGAGGGCTGCCGTGAATCTCCTAGGCAAGCAAATCTGCCAATAAGCGCAGGACCCACCAAGGCAAAGGAGGAACTTTGTCACAAAGGATATTGATAAATTGGAGAGGGTTCAGAGAAGAGTCATGAGAATGATTAAAGGATTAAAAAACATGCCTTATACATTCAAGCAGCACAGTCTATTTAGTTTAACCAAGAGAGGGTTAAGGTGTTGACTTGATTACAGTCTAGAAGTATTTACAGTGCGAACACATTTAGTAATGGCCTCTTCAGTCTAGCAGAGAAAGTTATAATACGATCCAATGGCTGAAAATTGAAGCTTGACAAATTTAGACTGGAGATAAGGTGTAAATTTTTAACAGTGAGGGTAATTAACCATTGGAACAATTTTAGTAAAGATCACAGTGGATTCTCCATCAATGGCAATTTTTAAATCAAGATTGGCAGGTGGTTTTTTTTAAAGATATGTTCTTGGAATTATTTTGGGGAAGTCCTATGGGCTGTGTTATATAGAAGGTCAAACTTGGTGTCCACAATTGTCCCTTCTGGGCTTGGAATCTATGAAAATCTTAAGGTGGCAAACTTAATTGTTAATGTGCAGACCTCCAGCTGTGGAGGAACTATGCCAACTTACACCCTCCAAAGATCTTGGTATATAGACAACATATATGGGGGGAGGGATAGCTCAGTGGTTTGAGCATTGGCCTGCTAAACCCAGGGTTGTGAGTTCAATCCTTGAGGGGGCCATTTAGGGATCTGGGGCAAAAATTGGGGATTGGTCCTGCTTTGAGCAGGGGGTTGGACTAGATGACCTCCTGAGGTCCCTTCCAACCCTGATATTCTATGATTCTAACATTTTCAAAAGCACCTAAATGACTTGGGAGCCTAAGTCCCATTGAAAGTCAGCCTAAACACTTCTAGAAATTTTACCCTATACTTTCACTTCAGACTCTGTTATGTCTGTCTTATGCTGGCTTCACTTCTTCCTAATTCTAGTGATGCCACTACTTAAATCACTGTACCCTTTGAATAATTCTTGCTTTCCTGGATTTTCTTAAATATTATTCAACCAACTGTTCTATTTCAAGGGCAAAACCTCATTTCCTTATACAGCATCTTCAGTTCTGTTGTTTTCTTTTTCATGCTGTTTAATGGGAGGAAAATATGTTTGTTCAAATCCACTAGAGAGCCTTGCGTTGAATGTGGTACATGATACACAGGGTAACTTAAATGACAGAGCGAGATTGTTTACAAACTGTAACAACCAGCACAGCTGTTTCCAATGGGTCATGTTTTCAGAAAGGCACTGAAGGTGAAGTTATAGTCTAGAAAGAACAGGCCACTCGATCAAGTTACAAAAACATAGTCAAAAACGTTTACACAACTGTAAAATGCTGAGAATAAAAATTATTTTTTCAAGGTTATTCATAGTGGGACTGAAAACTGCACGAGTAATGTCAGTTGGAGGACTGGGTGTGCAAAGACTGTAGTATTGGGTCCATTATCAATATTTTAATTCAAGGAACAAAGTAGCAGATTGGTACAACAGATGTAAATTTACAGCTTGTTGCCTCCCATTTGAATAATGCAGTCTGCAGAAAATACTACAAAGTGATTCTAAAATGTAAAGCAAAAACTTTTTTTTTAAGTATTGATCTGAAGTGCTAAATACCATATCAAGTAAAGGCACAAACAAATCCTGACCCTGCAAATGTTATATGAGAACAACTTCTTGAAAGTCAATGGGCCTACTTCCAAAGGTAATATCAGGCCCGCTTCTACAACCTGTATGTGAACACAATTTTAAGGTTATAAAATGATTAAATTTCTCATAGTACTGTAACTCACCCACACAAATTTAGCCTTGTATTTAATGAGTCCAGTCACTCATGAATACTTTATAGGCTCCCAGTACTGTAGTAGCTGAATGCCTCACAATCTTGTTTATCCTCACAACACCCATGTGAAGTGGAGAAGTACTATTATGCTTATTCTACAGATGGGGGAACTTGGGACTGCAAAGACTAAGATCAAGGCTTTCAAAGGTATTTAGGCACCTAACTTCCATTGAAATCAATTGGAGTTAAGCACCTACATACCTCTGAGGATCTAGACCTTTATGTTACTTGCCAAAGCTGTCAGTCTGTCACAGACTAAGGAATTAAACCTGGATCTTCAAAATCCTACCCTAGTGCTCTAACCACTTCTTACCTCTCCCTCCTTTATATTGAAAGTTAAAAATTAGAGATTTTTTTCATCATTACTTTAATACAGTCAGTAGAACTCGGACCTGTGTCTTTAAGGGCTTAGCTTCCCGGAAAGGGACTCTGGTTGGGGGTGAAGCTCTTGTTGCACACAGACAATTGGAATTGGACACAGAATAAATCGCATCAGTTAAAATTACCTGAAGCACTGAGCGATGACTGAACACCACTCAAAGTCACTGCCAGGTTGTGGGAAACCAGACCTAGTAGTCAGAGTGAGAGCCAGAGTTTATGGTCACCAGACAGGAATCAGTTGGGTCAGGATACCCAACAAAAGCAGGAGACAAACTGGAGATCAGAACCATAAGTCAGGCACCAAAGTCAGGCTGGGTCAGGATACCAGGAGGTCAGAGTCAGGAGACAAGCTGGAGGTCAGAACCATGCATCAGATGCTAGGAGTCACAGTAGGTCAAGATGCCAGGAAATCAGGGAGCAGAAGTGGGAGTCACATAGTCAAGAACAGGATAGAGCCAAGCTTTTCAGACAGTTTCCTGTTCCTGCTGCTGGCTTAAGTAGGGTGTAACAGTCTGTACACCTCTGTCCACCCCTTTTTCAAGACTATGATAAATTTTGTACAAAGTATAGCCTGTGAAGTATCATTTGAAAACTCATAATTTGCTGATCATTATTGTCTTGGTAAAATGTGTGGCAACGTTGTATGTAAAGTTATAACATGCTATTCTGTATGATATTACTAAGAGCAATCACAAACCAGTTCCTCAGAGCCAAAAGCAAACTGATGTCTCAGCCAGGTGTCAATGAAATCAAATAGATCATCACCTCATTAAGTGGCCATTCTTTGGCAGGAAAAGGTGTAAGTGAGAAATTTACATCTTGGAAAGAAACAGCTGGGAGGTCCTCGGCCCCACAGACTTTCTGTCTCCAGAACCAAAGCTGAAGATGATTCTCAAAGAAGAGGAAAAGATATAAAAATGGGGGAATATATGCCCCAAATGATCTCTCCCTTCATCTTTGCTTATGGCATTGAAACACTTGAAGGACAAAGGACTGGGGAGGGATCATGGCTAAAAGACTCAGCCAGTAAGACTCCTGTAACGTGGTGAGAGAGACCCTTTGCTTAGAATTCACTTTAGCTTAGGATTGCCACCCATCTGGGTTTTACCTGGACAGTCCAGTTTTTGGCTTCTGTGTCCAGGTGCCATTTAGGGTTACCGGGTACCTGTTTTTTAACCAGAAAGTCCAGTCGAAAAGGGAACCTGGCAGTGTCTGGTCAGATGTACTGACTGGACACCAAAAGTGTGGGGCGGGGAGAGGCGCCAGGTCATTAACCCGCACCAGCCACTGATCAGCCAGGGCCACCTCCTACCTGTAGGCAGGCTCCTTGTCAGGCTGCAGCAATTCCTGTCCCAGCCACAGAGCAGAGGCAGCCCAGCTGGGGGCCAGGCAGGGAGTTGGAGATGCTCCAGCGAGCGATGGGCAGCGGGGGGAAGAGGAGCAAACAATGGGGGCAGGGCCTTGGGGGGAAGAGGCAGAGCAGGGGGTGGGGTCTTGAGGGAAAGATGCAGGGAAGGGGGCAGGGCCTTGGGGTCTGGTTACTAGCCATTAGAAAGGTGGCAACCCTTACTTAAGCTTCACTTTAAGTTAGGTATTAGTGCCATTTTACCCTTTATTTCTTTGTAACCAATTCTGACTTTTATGCCTCATTACTTTTAAACACTTAAAAATCTATCTTCCTGGAGTTAATAAACTTGTTTCATTGTTTTATCTAAACCAGTGTGTTTGGATTGAAGTGTTTGGAAGAACAGGATTTGTGCATATCATTTTCCATTAATAAAATGATGGACTTTATATGAGCTTGTGTTGTCCAGGAGAGAACTGGGCAGTACAAGACACAGATTTCTGGGGGAAAGTTTGGGACTGGGAATTTGCTGGTGTTTCTCTGCAGTGTAATTAAATGGTGGCTGCATACCATGTGGCTGGGAATGATTTACATGCTGGAGGCTTGGTGTGAGCAGACCACGAGTGGTTGCTCTCATAGCAAAACAGTGTAAAAGGCACCCCAGGCTGGATAGTGGAGGGGACACAGCTGTTCAATAGTCACAGGGCCAGCAGGCCAGTCAGCTGCTCCAGGTCTCCACCAATGCTTTCCTCTGGCTCCCAAGTGCATTCCTCTGGGCCATAACCTACCTTGCCAATCAGTCAGGTATCATAATTTGCCCTTAGAGTCGAGGACTTCATGTACAATGTATTTCACAAGGTGCATGTGGACTCCTAATGTATTCCTGTATTGGTGGGGGTGGTGACTGGACTTTATGTGGGAATGTGTTCTCAGTGTACATTTTCAGAAGTGAGACGTGGAACATAAAGTGGACCCTGAGGGTATGTCTACACTGCAAAGAAATACCTGTGGGTGGCCCATGCCGGTTGACTTGGGCTTCCAGGGTTTGGTCTGAGGGCTGTTTAACTGCAGTGTAGACTTCTGGACTTTGGCTGCAGCAGGAGCTCTGGGACCCTCCCACCTCACAGGGTCCTAGAGCCCAGGCTCCAGCCCAACCCCGGAAGTCTGCACTGTAATTAAACAACCCCTTAGCCTGAGCAACATGAGCCCAAGTCAGCTGGCACAGGCCAGCTGCGGGTGTCGAATTGCAGCATAGACATATCCTAATGGATCGAAGGAGCTGAAGCTCAAAGGTGACTAGGTTGATTTGTCACTGAATGCAGTATCAGCCAAGGAATCAATGGTCATGTATCCAGGAGTGTCTGCCCATGCAGAGATGTTCTGTTGAAAGCCATACCTTTTGTCCTACAGAGTAGGTGGGATCCTGTTGTCTGTGTTTGTCCACGTGCCTTTTTCCTTTTCAAGATGTCCCTTCACCTCCTCTTGGATGCAATGGATGTGTTCTACTAGGTCTGAGCGAGATGGATTGGGGGAGGATGTGGTAGTTGTGGGTGAAGGTACGGGTGGTACCCATAGTTGCTAAAGAAAGGGCCGTGGCCTATGGTGGCCGGTCCACATTATTGAATGGAAACTCTACATATGGTAACAGTAAAGAACAGTCATCCTGGTGACAGCTGATGTAGCTTCATAAGTATTGTTCAAGGATCTGATTGAATCTTTCCGTTTGGACATTTGATTGAGGATTGTAGGCAGAGGACAGGTGCATATGGACTCCTAATAAATGTAACTCCTAACTTCATGCCAGAAGTGGGGAGTAAACTGGGGTTCCCGTTTTGAGCTGGTATGATCTGGGAGGCCATGAAGCTGGACTCCGTTGTTTATCCAGAGCCGGGCAGTTTCCTCTGCAGAGGGTAAACCTGTGCAGGGAATAGAGCGAGCCATTTTAGAAGAGCAATCTACTACTGTTAAGATGGCAGTGAACCACTGGATTCTGGTAGTTCCACCACAAAGTCCAAGGAAATGGCTTCCCAGGACCAAGATCCCGACAAACCATCCCGATGAGTCGAAAGAATAGTAAATATGGCAGGCGACCGGCTTGGCTTAATGGTGAAATCCTAGCGGATCTTAAACATAAAAAAGAAGCTTACAAGGAGTGGAAGGTTGGACATATGACCAGGGAAGAGTATAAAAATATTGCTCGGGCATGTAGGAAAGATATCAGGAGGGCCAAATCGCACCTGGAGCTGCAACTAGCAAGAGATGTCAAGAGTAACAAGAAGGGTTTCTTCAGGTATGTTGGCAACAAGAAAAAAGCCAAGGAAAGTGTGGGCCCCTTACTGAATGAGGGAGGCAACCTAGTGACAGAGGATGTGGAAAAAGCTAATGTACTCAATGCTTTTTTTGCCTCTGTTTTCACTAACAAGGTCAGCTCCTAGACTGCTGCGCTGGGCATCACAGAATGGGGAAGAGATGGCCAGCCCCCTGTGGAGATAGAGGTGGTTAGGGACTATTTAGAAAAGCTGGACGTGCACAAGTCCATGGGGCCGGACGAGTTGCATCCGAGAGTGCTGAAGGAATTGGCGGCTGTGATTGCAGAGCCCTTGGCCATTATCTTTGAAAACTCGTGGCGAATGGGGGAAGTCCCGGATGACTGGAAAAAGGCTAATGTAGTGCCAATCTTTAAAAAAGGGAAGAAGGAGGATCCTGGGAACTACAGGCCAGTCAGCCTCACCTCAGTCCCTGGAAAAATCATGGAGCAGGTCCTCAAAGAATCAATCCTGAAGCACTTACATGAGAGGAAAGTGATCAGGAACAGTCAGCATGGATTCACCAAGGGAAGGTCATGCCTGACTAATCTAATCGCCTTTTATGATGAGATTACTGGTTCTGTGGATGAAGGGAAAGCAGTGGATGTATTGTTTCTTGACTTTAGCAAAGCTTTTGACACGGTCTCCCATAGTATTCTTGTCAGCAAGTTAAGGAAGTATGGGCTGGATGAATGCACTATAAGGTGGGTAGAAAGCTGGCTAGATTGTCGGGCTCAACAGGTAGTGATCTAGTTGGCTCCATGTCTAGTTGGCAGCCGGTGTCAAGTGGAGTGCCCCAGGGGTCGGTCCTGGGACCGGTTTTGTTCAATATCTTCATAAATGATCTGGAGGATGGTGTGGATTGCACTCTCAGCAAATTTGCGGATGATACTAAACTGGGAGGAGTGGTAGATACGCTAGAGGGGAGGGATAGGATACAGAAGGACCTAGACAAATTGGAGGATTGGGCCAAAAGAAATCTGATGAGGTTCAATAAGGATAAGTGCAGGGTCCTGCACTTAGGATGGAAGAATCCAATGCACCGCTACAGACTAGGGACCGAATGGCTAGGCAGCAGTTCTGCAGAAAAGGACCTAGGGGTGACAGTGGACGAGAAGCTGGATATGAGTCAGCAGTGTGCCCTTGTTGCCAAGAAGGCCAATGGCATTTTGGGATGTATAAGTAGGGGCATAGCGAGCAGATCGAGGGACGTGATCGTTCCCCTCTATTCGACACTGGTGAGGCCTCATCTGGAGTACTGTGTCCAGTTTTGGGCCCCACACTACAAGAAGGATGTGGATAAATTGGAGAGAGTCCAGCGAAGGGCAACAAAAATGATTAGGGGTCTAGAGCACATGACTTATGAGGAGAGGCTGAGGGAGCTGGGATTGTTTAGTCTGCAGAAGAGAAGAATGAGGGGGGATTTGATAGCTGCTTTCAACTACCTGAAAGGGGGTTCCAAAGAGGATGGCTCTAGACTGTTCTCAATGGTAGCAGATGACAGAACGAGGAGTAATGGTCTCAAGTTGCAATGGGGGAGGTTTAGATTGGATATTAGGAAAAACTTTTTCACTAAGAGGGTGGTGAAACACTGGAATGCGTTACCTAGGGAGGTGGTAGAATCTCCTTCCTTAGAGGTTTTTAAGGTCAGGCTTGACAAAGCCCTGGCTGGGATGATTTAACTGGGACTTGGTCCTGCTTCGAGCAGGGGGTTGGACTAGATGACCTTCTGGGGTCCCTTCCAACCCTGATATTCTGTGATTCTATGATTCTAAGATGGTGTGTCCAGATGTTGGAGGAGACTGCAGGGTTTCTGGCAAGGGATCCTGATGCGGGCACACGCCTGGCAGGAAGCTGGAAAGGTCTTTACCGTGGTGTTCATTTGGGGCCACCAGAAGAAATGATATGCTAATCGTTGAGTTTTATATCACCCTAAGTATCTTGCCAAGGTGCTGTGCAGGACACTTGCTGTGCACAGTTGGAGAACTGCCACCCTTGCAGGTCCAGGGGGAATATAAATGCAGTCCTTCACAAACATGATCCCCTTCTGGGTGTCGTGTGGTTCTTGGCCAACTCATTGGATGGAATTCTGCAGACAGAGGCAGAGCAGATGAGTGCAATCAGGTCCGAGCAGGGAGTTGCATTAAGAAAGTTATGGGATTTGCGAATGTGGGCTGGTTCCAGACTGGGGCCTCATGAGTCAGGGTCATATCTTTGGAACAAGGCATTGGCCTTGCCGTTCCTGGGTGGTAAATCAGGGTAAAGTTGAATTGGGAGAAAACTAGGGCCCATCAGAGCTGTCGTTGGTTCAGAGTCTTGGCCCTGTATAGGTACTGCAGGTTCCTGTGGTCTGTGAACACTTGGACCCAAATGATGGGCTCCTTCCAAGTCAAGTCTCCACTCTTCAAAGGCAGTCTTAATTGCCAGGAGTTCCTTGTCCAGGATCTCATAGTTTCACTCAGCTGGTGTGAGCGTCCTTGAGTCATAGGCGATGGGATGCAGGATTTGCTTGTGTCCATGCCTTTGGGAGAGGACTGCCCTTATCGCTACTAGAGGCCTCTGCTTCCACAATGGAAGCTTGCACCATGTCAGGGTGGGCCAGTACTGAAACGGTGGTGGAGGCAAACTGCAGTTGCTCATATGCATGCCGGGGCATGGAACTTGGTGTTTTTTTCGGAGTAGGGTAGTGAGGAGTTTGTCTTGTTTTGAAAAAATTAAAAATAAATCTCTGTTATTTTTGCCCCTGGCTGAAGTTGTGTGGGGCAGTCATAGTCCCGATGTGGGGGGTGGTTTTCTGCATTCTTCTTCTCAAAGACATCAGTGTAATCACGATGCTTGCGGGGGAAGTTCCATAGTTCTCCTATTAGACGTTTCAGTGCACACAACTACCCCTACTTGAGCCTGATTGGGTCTGGGCGCAACATGCATTGGTTCCTGGCCACGCTATCGGCAGAGTTTGGACAGGAAGGTAGCTTTATGTTCTCACCAGTGAATGAGGGGGTCATGAAGGTCCAGCCAGGAAATGCGGGAAAATGCAGGGAGTGGATCACAGCAAATTGTGTCATTTCTCCATGTCCCTGAATAATGGCCTCTAGGGCAACAATCTCCTCCATAACTGGACCTGAGGACAGTGGGGAATCATCAGTAGTTTTGATTGTGTTGAGCATGGCCTTGCATAGCAGGAGTATCTGTAGGAGCTGTAGCTGCATCCATTAAATTGGCTGCTGCTCCTGAATCAATGAGGGCCTGTTGGAGGGCAATATGTTGTGTGTGTGTGCGTGGGGGGGGGGGTGTCTCCCAGGATGTGCAGCTAGATAGACACCTGCAAATGGGAAGCCTGTGGATGGGGCTCAGGGTGCATCTCAGAGAGGACAAGGGTACAGGGAAGTTCTCGTCTCTCAAGGTCCAAGGTGGTTCCTCCCACCAGACCTGGGTCAGCTTGTTTACCCAAGCTCTTTGCCAGGCTGAGATGGCATGGCCAGTTTCACCCCAGTAGGTGGTGCTGGCACCGCTGCTCCTTTTCTTCAGGTGCGAGTTGCTGGAAAGACAGATGTTAGAAGAATGGACTCAGCAGCACCACGGCAGCCACTACTAGAAGCATTGGACTCACCCAAATGGGCCCTCTGCCTTCAGGCAGAGAATCAAGCACGGCAGGCCCAAGTTGCCCAGCTGATCTCAGACAACCAATGGCTGCAAGAGCAAGTGAGGCATCTTAGCACTGAGAATACCGTGCTGCAAACACAGCATGCAGTGCCTTGCCCCCAACAGGGGTCTGCGATACCCTTGCCTCAGTGGTTTGATGGTTTTTAATTTGGTTTCCCAGTTATGTCAAAAGGCCTTTTACTTTTCTCTTTAATATCGTAGCCAATTTGCTCTAAAGCCTCAAGAATAAATCCTTAAGGAAGAGAGGCTGTTTTTTCTACTGCTGTATCAGCTGATCTCTTTCATCAAGCCCCATGCTCTTTGCCAGCAATCCTGCTTCTGAGACCAAAAGCCCCGCTTGGCTCAGTCACTTTGGTCCAGCAGCCTATGTCAGGCCCAAAACACAAAGGGCTACAATGCAAAGCGAAGCAATTTGTGTGTGGATGTTTTGAGGTTCTGCATTGTGACCACCCTTCTTCTGGATTGGACTGTCATGGGGTACAGCCCTCATTGCCAGACTGGCACCTCCTCCTGGTTGTGATGGAGATTAGCTCAAAGCCAATACCTACATTCGCCGTCTGCACACCGACACTGTCTTTGGTCCCACCTACAGCGCCTCTCTCAGCTCCCAGAACTGCAGCATCCTCTTCTCGCCTCAGCCCTCTAGCTCATCATCATCTGTGTTCCCCCCTTCCGGGGATAGGTATATCTGGGCAATAGTCCAGCCACTACCCCAGTGGCAAGCAGGGAGGACCCTGGCAGTGTTCCCTCTAATTTTCCCCACGCATGTGCAGAATGAATTTTATGTGCACCAATATGGAGGTGATATCTGACACATCACCTCCATATTGGTGCACATAACAAAATTCATGTGGTGGGGGTGGGGCTTAGGGGTTTGGAGTGTGGGAGGGGGCTTAGGGCTGGGGCAGACGGTTGAGATGCGGGGGGTGCGGGCTCTGGGGTGGGGCCAGGGATGCGGGGTTAGGGGTGCAGGCTGCCCCGGGGCTACAGTGGGGAGAGAGGACTCCCCCAGCTCTCTCTCTCCGCAGCAGCACCTGGGCTGGGGGAGAGAGGCGCCTTTCCCCGCCATGACAGCTCCTTGGCAGGTCCGGGCTGGGGCACCGCTCCCCGCCGGCCGGGGCTGGGGCTGGGGCCGGAGGGGAGAGGTGGCAGGTCTGGGGCTAGAGGAAAGGCATCTGTCCCCGCCACAGCCCTGAGCGGCACTTGATAGGCTGCTCTGCAGCCGCATGGCTTAGAGGGAACTTAGGACCCAGGACCACCTACTACACCAGGCCCGAACCCAGGGACCCTGTAAATAGCATCCTCCGGCTGCTCCTCTGTAACCTCTTTCAATGCCACTCTGTTTCCCTGGACCACTTCTCCATGGCCCCAGCACCTTCTTCGCTGTTATCATCTCAAGCCTCAGCTGCGCAGTCCCAGGAGCCAGCTACTGCTCTGTCCAAGGTGCTTATAGTTTTCTCAGCCCTCCAGGGAAACAGGCCTTACTCCCTGGGCTCTCAGCAGCATCTGACCCTGCTCTGCCCGGCAACTCTTTTTATATGGGTCTGCTGGGCCCCGATGGGCTGTTCCTCGCAGCCCCTCTCCTATTGGCTGCTTCCTGTGCAGCCTCCCTGGGGCTCTAGGAATTCCTTCTCTGCCAGTGTGGGGCGGATGCCCCATCACATGGAATCTTTTCTATGTTGTTTGATCTCATTCTTAGGCTGGAAGGGCCAGTAAGAGGCTTTCTTTTACAGGGGCTCTTTTACATGTTGCCTCTAGAACAGAAGTGGTCAAATTATGGCCCACGGGCCACATAGAATCATAGAAGGTTAGCGTTGGAAGGGACCTCAGGAGGTCATCTAGTCCAGCCCCCTGCTTGAAGCAGGACCAATCCCCAATTTTTGCCCCAGATCCCTAAATGGCCCCCTCAGGGATTGAACTCACAACCCTGGGTTTAGCAGGCCAATGCTCAAACCCCTGAGCTATCCCTCCCCGGCCCATGGAACCGTCCTACCCAGCCCCTGAGCTCTTGGTCCGAGAGGCTCGCCCCCGGCCCCTCCCCCGCTGTTCCCCCTTCCACGCAGCCACACCGCCATGTGAGCAGCGTGGCTGCGAGCTCCTGCCGCTCTGAGCAGCATGGTAATGGGGTGGCGGTGGCATGTGCGCGGTGGTAGGAGGGGTGGGGGGGTCCAGGGGGCAGTCAGGGGACAGGGAGCAGGGGGCGGTTGGATGGGGCGGAGGTTCTGGGGCAGTCAGGGGTTGGGGAACGGGGGGGGAGCAGGTTGGATAGGGCGTGAGAGTCCTGGGGGGCCTGTCAGGGGGCGGCGGGGGGGGGGTGGATAGGTCGGGGCAGTCAAGGGACAGGGAGCAGGGGGGATTGGATAAGGGGTGGGATCCCGGGGGGTTGGTTGGGGCGGGTGATCCCAGGAGTGGGCAGTCAGGGAACAAGGAGCAGAGGGGGTTGGATGGGTTGGGAGTTCTGAGGGGGACAGTCAGGGGGCGGGAAGTGGGAGGGGGTGAATAGAGGTCGGGGTCGGGGGCCAGGCTGTTTGGGGGGGCACAGCCTTCCCTACCTGGTCCTCCATATAGTTTCGCACCACGATGTGGCCCTCGGGCGAAAAAGTTTGCCTACCGCTGCTCTAGGAGCACACCTGGCCCATGTCAGTATGCAATTCTGGCAATTGTGATTGATAAGGTCTTCAGATGATGACCATGCTTCCGCTATTGTTTGTTTTATTAATTTGGAGTGTGTCTGTCTCTATGGCCATGAGGCATTTGTTATAAAAATTAAAATTAAAATGACACAGGCCCCATGCAAAAACAAGTGTGGTGTGTCCAATGGAAAACAGAGTAAATGAGCCCTCCCTCTTGCTCTGAAGCTTGCAAAGCTTTTAGACTGGCCATCCTGGCTGCAAGATGAAGCTCTCTGGGCGACTCTGGTTTCACACCGGCCACCACTCCAGCCTACAAGGGGAGGCTGAGCTTGTATAATTTGTGCTGCTTTCCCCTCTGCCTTTCTACACACAACTTCCAGGTGTGTTCTAGTGACAGCTGGGTTGAGGGGAGCCTGTGGGGGCATGATCTCCAGTGACCAGAGGAAGCCACTTGGCCTGGGTGGCAGAGCTGTCTTGACTGGGCCTCCTGCAGAACTGCCTTCCCCCAAGAATTAAGCAGATCTTGAAGGGGATTTGAGGGAGGGTTCTGGAAGGAGGGGGGCAAATCCCAGAACTGATGGAGTTAGTCAGACATGCTGAACTTCCTCTTCTGCAGGTAGATCGGGGAGAATGGGGCTTAGGTTTTGAAAATATATACTGACTTTAAACCCTGCCTCTGCTGACATCTCCCTACAGTAGCCCAGTGCCTAGGAATGACCTTGAATACAATGAAACTGGTGTTAAGGCCCACTGCTGGTAGTTAAACCACCTCCAACAGGGAAAGCACAGGTCTCAGAGTCACATGAATGTGATAATTACTCCTGGCTTTGCCACTAATTTACCCTGTGACAAGTCACATGTCCCCCAGGGTTAAATCCTGTGAGGTGATGATTACCTCCTGCAAGATACTCCCGTTAGCTTCACTTAAGGGTGCTTAGTATCTTGCCGGAAGAACTTATCTTGTTGTTGGATCAGGCCCTTAGTAGCCATCTGTCTCAGTTTCCCCATCCAACTAAAAGTGGGGTGGTAATAATTCCCTAGTTCACAAGGGTCTTGGGCAGTTTCATGTTGGAGATCCTTGGCTGTATAATTCCCAGCCATTATTATATAAAAAACCATTAGGCTCTCACTAATTACAAGGAAACCTTGGTAGTTCACAGCTAATGACTGGGAAGCCCAATGTTGTATGCAGTGTAGTTGTAGCCTTCTTGGTCCCAGACGTGAAGAAGAGCTCTAGGGTGGCTTGAAAGCTTGTCCCTCTCACCAACAGAAGTTGGGCCAATAAAAGATATTACCTCGTCCACCGTGTGCCTGTGGGAAGCCCACGGTAAGTTCCTGCAGTCTGTGAAGTAGTAAGCGCCACTCATGAGTTTATTGTGACAGCTGTCGTTTAGTTGTAATCTCATCCTTCCCAGCCTAGCTGCAAACAGTAGTGTATTCTGTAAACACATGGAAATATTCTGGGAGCAGCGCACATCTTTTACTGGGTGATGGAGGGGCGGGGGGTGGGAATCGCTGGCTTGTTCTGTGCAAATGACCAAGGGCCAGATCCTGAGCGCCTATGCCCCCGGGAACTCCCTGGAGTTCTCTGGGAATGGCACTGGCCCCAAGCATGCAGAGCCAGGTTCTTCTGCCATGTTGCATTCTCTTGTGCTGAGCAACTGGTAACAATGCCGGGGGGGGGGGGGGGGGGTCTCAGATAGGGAGAATGGGCAGGGCACATTTCTCCCTCTGTACAAAGCGCTCGGTGCCTGCCTGCCTGAAGCAGTTAAATGGGGCAGAGTTAGAGCCCGGCTGGCAGATCGCTGCCCTGTGATATGCCAGCCACAGGGTGACGCAAGGGCTGGAAGGCTCCAGCTAAACAAGCCATTTTCACCTGCGTAATCAACGCTAGCGGAGCTTCAGCAGCCGCCGCTCTGAGCTACCCGCAGCCGCCCGGACTCCGAGCGGCCAGCGCCTCCTCCCGCTGCCTTGAGAGTCAGAGCCGGGAAGCCAGCATGTCTGCGCCGCCGGATCGCCGGGAGCTGCCGCTGTCTGGCTCCGGGGCGCACGGGGCTGGGGCCGGGGCGGAGGAGCGCGCAGCTGGGGCGCAGCGGAGGGATGGAGACGGGGCGCAGCAGCTGCCGGCCGGCTCCCCCAGGGAACACCCGCCCGTTGCCACGGCGACTGCATCCACAGGTAAAAGGCGAGGTACCCAGAGATGCTCAACAAAGGGTGGCAGGCAGCATCCTTCCCCTCCCCCCCGCTCTGATCTCTGCCGGGCTGCTTGGCGATTGCCAGGAGGGAAATGCTAAAGAACCAGAGAGCTTGGCCTTTAAAAATAACCAGGCGAGGAGTGCGCTTCTATAGCAGCTCTGGGGTGGGGGTGGGGGGTAGGGGTATTTCTGTCCGGACTGCCTGGGCTAGACCGTGATCTCCCTTTCACCTGGGTCATTTCGGACTGATTGACTGAGTTCAAGGAATTAATTCGCATTTGCTTCGGAGATCCCAACTTGGCCCTTGTTTAATTTCAACATGTGGACTTGATTAATTGAACTTCAGTATTTGGGAGGAGGGGAGTGTGTGTATTTTCTATTTGCTCTTGAGACACAGCTTAATTTAAATATTTCTTGTTGCTGTGTTTATTTCCCATTTTCTTGTAGGGGTGCATTTCATGTCGTTTGCTTTGGGGATGTATTTGGTTTCTCTAGGCTTGGGAACACCTTTCATTTGGTAGGTGGGTTAGCAGCAGGCACACATCTGTTAATCAGTGAAATTCAGAGACTTCAGCTTCTGGGAGTTCATGGGAGAATTATTTGAGGAAAGTGCTTCTATATTTTCTCTGTGGTTCCCCCCCCCCTTCCTTTCTCCGTTGCCAGCTGGTGGGGGAATCTAACTAACCATCTACATGTGGGAAGTTGGCTGCTCTGATTTAAATTCTTATCCACTGGGAAACAGATGCCCCCATTTGCAGCTGTACGGTATTAAACTTAGGTTGACTAAGTTGGAGGTGAGAGGCTTGGGATCAACACGAGTCCCAGTTATGCAATAACCGCAGATCCATTAGGAGCAACGTTTTGGGTTGGGTCCCTCTCTGAGCTCCTACCATCATTCAGCACAAAAGACTTACTGTGCAGGAGGAACCCACTTTACATGGCCATTTGTTGCCAGCTCTATTGTGGAGGCGCATGATTCCACTTACACACAGCCCTGGCCTTCTCGGTGGGTGTGTGCTCAACATGGATGTTTTGCTGCAGCCTTCCTGGCTGCTTGGTTCTTCTGGGTTCAATAGTGACATGGGGTCTAATGCCCATCAGCTGATGGAGACAGTATCATACTGTTTTAGAGCTTTGGGCAGGCAGTAAAATCTGCCCGATGTGCTGCTCATTAGCTAACCTTGGTGGTAGGTTGTGAAACATGACTTTATATTGATGAGGGAGGTATATGGCTTGTAATGTAATTGTAAGGGAGGTGTGTGTGTGTGTGTGAAGGGTGGGGGTCCCTCAGTAGAGAGATTTTCCTTAAAAGTACAATTATACAAATGAAAATGGGGACCTAATCTTTCTTTCTTCATTTGTGGAGAGAAACATGGCAATCCTGAAGCTCAGACTATATAAAGAACAAAGACGGGTGGTTTCTTGCACAGTACAGATCAAATCCCCACTCAGCTGAAAAACTGTGATATTGTCTACATTTAATGAAAGCTTCTTTGGTGTTGAATTTATCTGTCCGGTGCCACTGATGCTCTCCAGAGTGCACTGCATTAGAAAGAGAATAGTTAGCTGGTAAAGAAAATCATGAAGATGTTGCATTTGGAGTAATTTACACAGAGGTGTTATAAATATATGTATGTGTGCCAAACTCGGGGCGGGGGGGTGGGTGGGAGGAGAGAGAGAACTCAGCAGTACAAATACTAACTGATGATTACCGGTTGCAGATTGATGAGACCTCAGATTAGCTAATAAATGCGCTAATATTGTTACATTTTAAAATATTTTAAAATGAGTATACTCCTTCATGTGTATTGTATAATTTTTTAAAAAAAGCGGGGGGGGGGGGGGGGGGGGGGGAGAGCCGATAGCACTGCATTCTACAGCTCTCCATCCAGTGAATCCACTGCATTCACACACAGCCTTCTCTTTTTGTTGCTATAATATCAGTGGTTTCTATGTTTCAAGTACATAGATCATCGCAATTGTGGTCTCCTTTCACAGGGGGAAGCGTGTTGTTTACATACGCTTTCTGTGTGATTATTTTTAAGTTAGCAAATAAGGGGCATTCGCATGTTGCTGAGTATGTGGAACTGTCTTGTGTTTCTTAAAAACAGTTGGACACTGTTGTTTATAGGGTGGCATCCTGCATGCCTTGCTCAGGTGCGCAATTCTATTAAAACCCAAGAGCTGTGGGAATAGGCCAACAGGGAGATGCATAGATGCAGCAAATGTCATCATAGAGTAGTTAGCCAGCTAATAGTCACTAGGTTGTGGAGACAGTTGGGGATAGTTTATGCAATAAACAAGACATGCAAGCAAACAAAACAAAAAATTACCAATATGTTTCCCAGTCACCCCCTAGCCATCCTGCTTGTATGTTATATATCCCCTTCCTACACCCTGGATCTATTGTTTTGCATTTGCTAGGCTATCTGCTCCTTCAGGTAAGAACTGTGTAACCTTAAGCGTTTGGAAAGTGCCCTGCACATTGTAGATGCTACTGACATACAAATAACTAAGAATAATAACAGCATTTCATCATTAGCTGTGCAAAACTTTTTTGTTATGAAACCTGAACCTCGCAAACTTTCCCTGGCTTTGGATTTTGCTATAAACTTGAAATTCAGCCAGGGACTGTTGAAAGGTATGTGAATATTTTCAAGCCAACCTGGGCTCAGTTTTGAGCCAAACCAGCTGCATGTCAAAATGATGTTAGTGGCTTTTGTGTGATTTAGGAGTGAAATACAACAATTTTTACAGGGGTTTCACTCCGAGCGTTTGTGTTCAACCAAAGCCAGGGTTGACTGAAACTGAAGAAAAGGTTCACATGAATTCCTGATGGGGAGCTGGAGTGAGATATAGCTGTACTGCACAGAACTCTCATAATTAGACCCTGAGATTTCTCAAGCAAAATCTGAGCTATGAGAAGCTATGGTTTCCACATCTGTTAATTCTCCTGCATGGCTGCTATATTAGAAATCACTAGGGTGACTCTTCATCCCTGAAGGGGCAAGATGAAAGAGGGGAGGTACTGCTTCTTTTGTATGTGGCTCAGCTCTTTGTGCTGAGAATGGTCTTCCCCTCCTAAAATGTGAACTTGGTTGAGGGCAAGAAGCACTGTAGGCTGATCTTGCAAGATTAAAACAGCAGTGAGAGATTGCTAAGCATTTGTATGTTTCTGAAGAAAGCTCCATGCCACCCAACACTCCATCTGCACATGGATTCTGCTATTTATTTTTGTCCATTGACAGTAATTAAAATTCTTTGGAAAAAAAACATTTCCAAAAATATTGCACAGGCTGAAATCAGGCGTTTCCTGGGATAAACACAAAAAGACAGAATGGCTAGGGGTAGATTCTGGCCCCCAGTTGGGGTGTGTTAGTGGGGTGAGGAGGGAGTAGGATGCAGGAAGAACCACACCAGAACCCTGGGAGAACAAGTAGGGTGTAGGCTGGTGCAGCCAACTGATATCTCCAGTGGGGCAGAAGTGGAACTATGGCTTCGCTCCAATTCCACACAGATTGGCAGGTCAGGGCTGGCACTGAAAGGTATACATACTGCATTCGAGGCTGGATTAAGGGTATAGGCACTACAGGCCTGTGCTCAGGGCTCCAATTCCCAGGATCATGAGAGGAGGTCATAATCTCAGGTTCCATTATTTATTTATTTATTTGAAAGAGTACATTTCTAGCCCACATGCTTGTGAAGAAAAGCTTAAAAATATGACCTGAATTTAACTGATGCAGGGACATCTGCCTGAGTCTGCAGAGAGCCTGAAACAATCACTCCAAGATGGGAGAACTGCTCCATGCACTGTAGTAGGGTGTGAATTCCAAGAGCCATTGCTCTAGGGGCCCTGCCAACATCACCCCAATAGGATTTGGTGTGTGGCAGAAGAAGAAGAGTACAGAAGGCCTAACCCCCCTAACCTACCCAAACAGATACACCCTTGCTGGTGGGTAAGAGCTGGGGCTCACCCCTGTGGCCATTCTCGCCTCCTTGTGAAGGGAGAGGGGACCCCTTCTTCTAAGTGAAGAAAGAACCCTACTGCTGCTCTTGAGGGGAAATGGGGGGCTTGTTTTGACAGCCCCTGTTCCTTTGGGAGGGGCTTCCCTTGCCACAGCTACTCCAAGTTGGGAGAGATGGGGCATAGCACAGGCAGAACCAGAGTGCCCCATGTTGCCTTAATCCAGCCCTGACTGTACCCTCGTGATGGTGTAGCAGCTGGCTCTCCTGCCTTTAGCCATGGTGGCATTCAGCCTGCCTGCATTTGCAGGCAGTGTGTGTCCCATAGCCGGCGTATTGCCCCTCACGTCCTCCCTAACACAGCTGTGGCTTTAACCCCTGCTGCATAGCCCTTTTGTTTTTAAATACGGTGGTCCTACTTGATTCCTTCAGCTCGACATGTGACAAATGTCCCTAGCAGAAATTGCTGCACAGCCAAGCCCTTAAGGGCAGTAGATTGTTGATTAGATTGATATGCATATTTGAAAGCTCAAAATTAAAACTGAGGGAGGGAAAATGATGCAAATCTTCAGGCAAGGCTGACAGCTGCATCGTGCCCTCTCCAACATATACACGGCAGCTCCAAAGAATAGGCACAAAGCCAGTGGGTCTGCAGCTTCTGCTGCAGCCGCCCACCATTCCCCTTGGCTCCCCTGCACAAAGCTTGCTCGCTTGGGCTGTGAATGAGCTGGCGGCACCGTTCGGCCTAGAATACGCCTGCCTTCATGTTGATACAGCTTAGCTCGTAAATCATTTTCATTTGCTCTTTTTCCCTGTGTCTGGGGCTATCTGGGTGCCAGAGACAGCAAGGGCAGCACGATGACTAAAGACGGGAAGAGAATTTTAAATGGTTTTCAGGGCAACAAGCTCTTGAGAACACACTGACGCTGGGCCTGATGCTGGACTCCTAGTCAGGCAAAACTCTCATTGGAGTCAGTGAGTTTGGAGAGTTGGATTGCAACCCATGTAGCTACACTGCACAGGCTTTGTGCACCTACCCTGAACATCAGAACATGGGCTAATCAACAGGTTGCTGTAAGGACATGGTCGTAGTGTCTGTGATAGTCATTTCTGCCCCCTCCCCCTTTCAATGTCAGATACTGAAATGTGTTTTCTTGGCAGATTTTTTCATCCTCCTGCCACTGAGGGTTGCTCACGATGTGAATACTGGGCTCCTGGCATTTATTTATCGAATTGTTGTAGAAAGAAGAGCATTGGTAGTATAGTGACACCTGCCCTAAATGCTACCTCCCTGTATCTAAAGCAGCCACTTTAAAATACATCCACAGTGTCCACTACAGTCTTGTTTACAACCTAGTTAAAGCCTTAAGGGTGAATTAAGCCCTAGTTTGAAAGTGATTTAAGTGGAGTTGTACATACTTATGCCAATACAATATTTGGCTTCTCTTGTTCTAGATAACCAGATTTTTCCCTTGGATAATCCCTGAAAATTTTAGAAATGCCCCTGCAAATTAAGAGGTTGAACCAGGTTATATTAAAGGGGCTCCTTGCAGCCCAAACAATTCTATGATTTGATGTAAAATTTGCAAAAAGATATAGAAAAAAAAGTAGATTTATTTTTGGATCTATACCTTACTAAAGTTCCCTTATAGCTTGACTGTGCACTCCAGTCTGTGGCAAACCAGTACAGTGTGCATTTCTTTAGCGTACCAGTCATTTAAACAAAATTCTTCAGAATGTCACTGTCCAGCACTGTGCCTCGGTTTCCCCGTATGTAAAAATAGGGACAATGATACTTGCTCTCTTTTGTAGGATGCTTTGAGGGTTATTAGAGAAAAGTGGTATGTAAGAGCTAAGTGTTGTTGCTATTGTTATTGCATAAAATCTGTACGGTAATAGGATTTCTCAAGCCCATGGAAATCAAATTCCAGGGAAAACTCTGCCATTTCCCCACCACTACTGCTGTGGAGGGTATCCTGCGAAAGCTAGCATCAGCCTGTTTATATGCAATGGCCTTTGTGTTATTAAATAAATTGATGACCCTGGGGAAAAAACTGGTCACAGCCGGTATGTTTGTGTATCTGCCCTCACCCCCCACGTTAACTCTTAACTAATAAGGGTTGCAAATGACTTGAGGAGGACCAGGAAGAAGAAGGAGACAAGATCGGTAGGGAGGGGAGAGGTCACTCACCTCTGATGTATTAATCCCATAAATCAGTAACGAGCTGTTTTATATATCGGGGCGGGTGGGGGGAAGCGAAGTGGAAGGAGATGTGAGGAAGAGGAGCTACTTTAGATGTCCCAATTCCATCATCCTGTGGACCAGTAAATCTTGTGACATAATTTCATTTGTTTGTCTGTCTCTCTGGTCAGTGAACTACTTCTGTCCTTTTAATTCTGGTTGGAGGGGTGTTGGAGAGGGGGCATCTAATCACATTTGTCTGTAGTTATTGTGGCTGCCATAAATATTTTCATGTCATGATTTGCCGCTTAAATTGCACATCAGACTGGAAATAAGGTGCAAATTGTTGACAGAGGATAATTAACCATTGGGACCAACTTCTAAGAGAAGTGGTGGAGTCACCAGCACTTTGAATTTTTAAATCCGATTTTGATTCAAACAGGAATTAATTCAGGGCAGTTCTATGGCTTTAGTTATGTGGGAGGTCAGACTAGATGATCACCGTGGTTCCTTCTGGGTTGGAATCTATGAAATTAAAAAAAAAACCCTTAAGATTTGCAACTATTTACGGGTTTTGCCCCAAAAGATCACAGTGTACAGGTGGATTCAAGTCTGGGAGAGGAAGAAAGAGTGACAGATGCTCTCATTCTACTTATAAGGTCTGTATCCAGTTACTTACTGTACCTTATTACCCAGGGGAAAGTTTGGGTAGATCCCACTGACTCACAGGAGACTTACAGCACCTGGCGAGATAAGGCCCTTTGCATCTACAAACGTTGCTGGGGTCATTACATGCTAGGGGGGACTGGACACCTTTTCTATGACTTGTTTATGGATACATTTGTTTTATATTTACTTACTTATCAGTTGAGATTGTAGTTCTTCTTCCTCCAAAGCGGTGCACAAGCATATTCAGGTTTTGCATTATAATGGGACATTTATGTTCTAGTTTTTATTGTACTCCCTCCCTCTCTCTTCTCTTACTACCAGATCAGAGCAATTTACAAATGCTTGGGTATTTTAAACCGAAAAAATACGACATAGCAAAACTTTTTTTCCGAAGAATGGAATATTATTTGTAATGAATACTGTAAATCAGATGAAGTAAAGATACATAGTAGTATATGTTTAGCACGATTCCAGCATGAAGAGAGACTTTTCAGTGCATAGTATTTTCATGTCTAAATACAGTTTTTATTCAGGGTCAGTTATCTTTCTAACCATCTATAGGAATATTATGTGCTTAGGCAAGTAAATTCACTGAGACTTACCTACAAATTTTAGGTTCTAATATATGAGAGCAGTTAAGCACATGCTTAAATTCATTTCTGTTGAACAAAGTATTTAAGTGTGTGTTCCTAACTTCAGTGGGGCTTAAGCACATTCCTAAATGCTTTGCGGAATAGGGATGGGCTTATTTAAGCATGTGCTTAAAGTTAAAACTGTAGTTTGCTGAATCAAGACGCTGAATGGATCCGTGGTAGAGCTGGGACTAGAACCCAGGAGATCTGACTGCCTCAGTTTATCAGTGTATAAATGGATGTACTAATACTTACCTTCATTGCTAGAATGTTGAGAGAATTCGCACTTATAAAGCATATCGAGATCCTTGAATGAAAGTTCTTCTACAAGTGCACTGTTGTTGTTATTTAATTTAATCTATTATATGCCTCCAGGTCATGTTAAAAAGAAAAAGGCAGCAAAGAGTGGAAAAGGGTTTCAAAGCATAACCTATACGAGCCGGTCTCTTTCAGATACTAGGAACAGTGTATGTGTTCTTTATAATTTAATATAGCTGAGAATTGGGTTTTTTTATATTTAATTGAATAGCTGCCAACATGGAATTCTTAGAGTATTTCAGTTATTGTGATTATTAGATGCCTGCCCTTGCTACAGCATTCAATTATCATGAGATCTTATATGATAATGTCGCCATTTGCTCTGAGATTAGTTTGACACAATTGCCATTAACACCAGTATGATTTGGAAACATCTAGCTGTTTGTTAGCATCTCTTTGTGCCGCAATGACATGTCCCTCAAAAAATATGCCACACAGAAGTGTATGCCCCAAAATGTAAATGAGGGGGAGAAGAAGGGTGGAATTAACCAGAGGGCGTGGCTTTCTGTACCATGAAAATCCTGTAAACCCCATATAATGATGCAAGTTCTGGCTTGCATTGGGTCTTATACGGTGGGGTCCCCTGCACTGGATCACACCCAACTTTTTTCCCTTGAGTAGGGCTGAATTTATTAACTGCAGTTGAATTATTATTATTAGCAGTAACATTAAAGTTATCTTCATCCTGATCAGGAATGAGCGAATGAATGGGGCAGTTTTGTACAACATTGTAGCAAAAAGGTCCGTAGGGCCATGTGGTACATTTTGTGGTTTCCTGGAACCAGAATCCTCTTCCCTTGTAAACATTAACTGACTTTAACATTAACTTTCCATTGTAGACGCCTTAGGAGAGTTGGGCCAGATCCGTTAGATTTTGGTTTAAAACCTCCACCCCTGAAGCCCTGAGCACAATAACCCCAGAGTTACAAAGCAGCCGTTCTCCTTGCTCCCCTCTATCACATATCATTCCATCACCAGTCAAGTGACTAATACAACTTAAAAAAATGGACAGAAATCCCATCCTCAGCCCTCCACCATTAAACAAACGGGCTTCGCAGCACGACTGTAAGGCGAATGAATTCAGGTATCAAAGTCAATGGAGCCCTGCTGATTTACACAAGTGAGGATATGGCTCCTGCCTGATGTGAACCTTCAATCAGGGCTTAAAAAATATGCAGAGAACTTTTTCAAGGAATAGAAAGAGAGAAGGGCTATGTTTAGGGCTTGATCCTCCACCATTAAAGTTCTAGCAATTTGGGGCTGGAAGGGACCTCGAGAGGTCATCCAGTCCAGCCCCCTGCGTTGACACAGGACTCAGTATACCTAGACCCGTCCCTGACAGGTTTTGCCATTGATGTCAATGGGAGCAGGATTAGGCCCTTAGGAAGGAAGCAAGACGGCCTAAGAAGGAAGGATTGGTTTGTTTTTAATACAATCCCTCTTCTGTGCTACCGTCTGTTCTGTCTGTGGCAGTGCAGGGAAGGAGGAGCTACATATACTGAATCCACAGTATGTGAACAAAGTTGTTTGTTGTGTCAGCATGAGATGGGATTGTACTAAGTTCTGCTTCTCAGGGCTGGCAGGCACTTGTTGCTCATCTGAATGCCACCCCCAGCCTGCACTATGACTAAGCAATCCAAAGATAGCATCTTGTACACCTGGGATGTGAAAAGCACCTGACCCAAGAACAGATCCCAGCACACTCACGTCAGCGAGAGCATCTCTCTCACTGAGTTTGATTTTAAACTAGCACTCGGTAGCAATAGAAAAAGGCCAGATTCTGGAACAAGACTCAATATATTCTGCCAAAGCAGCACTGATGTTCAGTCTTATTCAGGTCAGCAGCAGTCCCCTCCCAATCTACAAGTTATTCCTTCCAGCAGCAGAAATAATCTGTGTGAGCTGCGCACAGGGAGCATTGCTGGGTCATGAGGTGTCACAGGCAGGCAGATAGATTGTTGTGACCAACCCCAGAATGCCTGGCCTCTGCTCCTGTAATGGAGTGGTCTCCCCAGATGTGCTGGGGCAGGAACATGAGCATTACCAGGTGCAGCCCATTTCTACTTTGCAGAATTCTGTGTTTCTGGCTAATCTTTGTGCAGCTGGTGTGAGGGGCCTCTCTTCTGGTGCCTGCAGTTTGTAGGCACAAATAATCACAAGTGCAATTTCGATCATTTAGACACTAAGGCCCTGATCCAGCAAAGTGCTTAAGCATATAGAATCATAGAAATGTAGAGCTGGAAGGGACCTTGAGAGGTCATCAAGTCCAGCCCCCTATAGGCATTTGTCCAACCTGTTCTTAAAAACCTCCAATGATGGGGTTTCCACATCTCCCCTGGAAGCCTATCCAAGAGCTTAACTACCCATATAGAGCTTAACTACTCTTAGGCCCACATATGTTTCACTTTAAGCATGTGTAGTCCCACTGACTTAAGAACTTTGCTGAATTGGAGCCTTAAATACTTGCTATACAGCTTCATCTAAATTACTTAAGTTGTGTCACCAATATTTACACCTGCTAATTGCAGGCACAGAAAGGAGAGGAATTTTTTTAAAATAATTGGTAAAAATGTAGTTCCTGATCTTATGAGGTATGAAACGCCTTCTGATCAGTGTTCAGCCCATCTCAGGAGATGCTATGTACCTCACAGGATCATGTCATTAATTGTTATCACAGAAATGATCTTATGTACCTTATGGACCAAGGGAATGATGTAAATTGGAGTAGTACTCTGCTCTAAATTGTAATTGATACAGCTGTCACACTTCTGCACCAGATATGGACTGGTCACAGAGCTTGTTTATACACACCACATGTGTTCATCATAAGATCGCTTAATGCTCTGCCAGGTATGGCTGAGGTTCTTTAAAAAAGGTATTTTACACACAGTACCACCTACTAGCTGAAAAGTATAATACAGTTTAGCATTCCATTACAGCACATTCCATTACAATATTTACACTATCATGCTGTCTTTGAACTTCAGTATGTATCAGTCTGTTAAGTGTCTCCAAATCCTATCGGTTTTCTAATTACATGACCTGACCATGTAACAACTTGGTCATCAGGCTGTCCATTAGTTGCAATGACTGGCTGTGGTTGGTTTGGAATCCTTGAGTCTTCTCCTTGTTCCGCGTCTGCCATCTGTAGAGTTTCCTCTGTTGATTGTTCGTTATGAGGAACAAATGGTAGATGTTAACAGTTTCTATTGAACTCTCCCCTGTCAGTCTCAATCACCTATGGTCTGGGTGCTGAATTATTTTTCTTTAGGAGAGCTGGAGTTATCTATCCTTTTTCTCCATCCAATTTGACATGATCACGGTCACCAGGTTCTAGATCTGACAGTTCTCTGAGTGACGTCTGTTGTAAAAGGGATCATAAGCTCTTTTAGGGTATGTCCACACTGCAGTTAAACACCATCAGGTGGCCCATTTCAGCTGACTTGGGCTCAGGCTATGGGGTGTAGATGCAGTGTAGAGGTTCAGGCTCTGCTGGAGCCCAGGCTCTGGGTCTCTCCCCACTAACAGGGTTCCAGAGTCTGGGCTCCAGCCTGAGCCTGAACATTTACACTGCAATTAAACAGCCCTGTAGCCCAAACCCCATGAACCTGAGTCAGCTGACATGGGCCAGCTGTGGATGTTTAATTGCAATGTAGACACATCCTTAGCATTTTTCTTCAGTTTGGCTACTCTCTTCATGCCTGTTCACTTTGGAAATGGGTTCTTTTCAAAAGTTGGAACAGTACTTTTGAGTTGTCCTCCCATCAGGAGTTGTGCTGGACCATGTCCAGTAGTTGTTATTGGTGTGATCTGTAACTCAGAAGAGCGAGGAATAGATCTTCCTGCTGTAAGATTTTCTTGGCTGTCTGTATAGCTCTCAGCCTCTCCATTCACTTGTGGGTAATGTGGGCCACAGCTACTCAAACTGCAAAACAGTCTGAACTGGTGAAACAGCAAAACCTTGAGTGTTAAAAGTCATTATCATAAAACCCCTAAGGTAAGGAAGTTTATCAGTTTTCTGTAGGTTTTGCTGTTTCATCATTTCAGATTGTTTTGCTATTTGAATACCTGTGGCTAGGGTTAAATCTTTCTTCAATTGTAGCTGCTGTGAAAGGTTTTTATCTATGAACCCAATAGCTTGAGCTGCCTCTCTCTAATATTTTCATCTTTTGCATTCTGAAAACTACAGTTTTCAGCCAATGTATGCAGAGCTCTTATAAAACATTCAGTATTTCCACCTGGTTCTTGAATTCTCAGATGGAAAAATATTCTATCATAAACCACATTTCTCTGAGGTATAGAGTATTCATAAAAAAATACCCAGAATCCTTTCGTAGTCATCTTTGTGACTAGCTTCAGTAAAGTCAAAGGAGTTAAAGATATGGTCTACCTCCTTCCCCATAGCATAAATTAAAGAAGATATCTATATATCTCCAGTTTCTTTGTGGAGCTTGGTAGCAATGCGAAATGTTGCAAAATATTGTTTCCAGTCTGTCCATTCTGAAGGTTTCTCAAAGCTAAGGTTCTCGGGGGCATTGAAGAGTGACATGTTGATAAGATTCTCCAAGCTTTATTGCTTTGTTCCTTCTGTTTCTGTTCTTAGTTTACTCCTGACACCATGTCATGTACTTCTGTACCACATATGGACTGGTCACAGAGCTTGCTTACACGCACCAGATGTCTTCATTATAAGATCTTTTAACGCTTTCCCAGCTATGGTTGAGGTTTGTTTAAAAAAAGTGTTCTCACACAGTGCTATCTAGTGGCTGAACAGTGTCATACAGATTAACATTCCATTCCTCATCAGCCTTCACTGTCCAGTTCCTCTAAAGCTGATTGTTTTATTCCCTTTGGTAACCTTCCCCATTTCTTTTTATCATAATATTGAGTTAATGTTGTAGCTGTTCTCTTTATTGATCTTGTAAAATTATCATTAACATTTAATACATAATTGTGTCTTATGAGTTCCAGGTTGTCCCAAAAGCCAGCAGATATCATATAAAACTCTTAGATTTGCAGGTTGCAGAAAAAGTTTTGGGTGAAAAGTAAAAGTTCTAAGAAAATGCATCTGAATCAGAGCAAGCCCCAAAGCAATTAACCTTCTCAGAAAACTCTCTTTATGAATGAAAGTGTACTTGTTTTCAGAACATGGGCAGTGGAGTAGATCTCAGTTTATTGCTTCACAATCAGAAGTCTTTATAACAAAGCAGCCCACAACTGCCACCTTCTTCAAAGAAGAAAATATAGACTTGTGTCTCCCTTGCGCATTTTGGACCAAATTTTTAAAAGGTTCTGTTCAATTCTGCACTTTCAAAATTTCGTGTGTACTTGTCTTCATAAACTGCATGCACAAATGGGAAGATGGCCAAGCAAGCAGTTGCTTGCTTGCACAGATGTGGTATCACTGAGTGCAAATGAGTGCATGCTCATTTTTTCTCATGGACAAAATAAACAGCTATTGTGAAGGCCCACTGAAAATGTGGACCAATATCCCTGATGATGCCAGTTGACCAGGTCCAAATTTCCTGCATTTTGAGGTTTCAATTAAAAAAATGTCATCACTAATATTAATTTTTGAAATATCCCCTCCCTCTGAAAACTTTCACAAAAAAATTAGTAAAAAGTGTGTTTTGTTTTGACCTAGCTGTTGAGATGTTTGACATTTTCAAAAATCAAAACCTTTAGAAGAAATTTTGACATAGTTTGAAAAAACTATTTTAAAAAATTAATAAATTCTTGCCAAATTCTCAAAAGTTTCATGTTTTCTTCTTTCCCATCAGCTCTAGATGTCAGTAAGATTTAGAAATGTACTTGATCTATTGCTGGCACTGTAACAGAAAATACAATCTTTATCTGTCAAAACTGGAGCAAGATAAATGATATTTTTAAAGCATTAGGTTATTTTTATTTTATCCAGTAAATTTCTATATTCTATTTTAGAATTACCATCACATGCAACAGTGGAACTTCTATACTTTAAAATTACTGTAAGGGGTCCTAGGTAGATGGCTTTGAGCAGCTATCATGGTTAAAAGCAAGGATCCATTGCCATTTCTTTGGATTTTTGTCTTGTCTTTCTGACATGCTGTAATTCAGTTTCCAGATACGCAGGTCAGAGCTAAGGTGACACTTTTTGCGGTGTAATGCTCTATAATATGTAAGAATTATACTTGCACTTTGATCATAGCAAATGGACAGTGTATAATTCCATCTATCTATATAAGTTTGTATAAGGTTGTCCCTCACCAGGACATCTGAGTGCAACTGAAAAGCAACCTAAGGAAAGGAGGCTGAACAAAGAAACCTGAAAAAATTAATGGTTTCACAGCTCTGCAGTAGACTTTCTTTTTTTTCCTCTTGCTTTTAATAGGTCACTCTTCCAACCTACTTTACATCAAGCAGATAGCATGTTGGATGTTTCGCAGATGAATCAGACTGTGCAGTGCACTTGTGCATGTCTAGTATGCAAGTATGTCAGCTTGTATATGATCACCAGCAAAAAGATTTTTTTGGAGACTAGAGAGGTGGAATCATTCACAGCAGCTTCCGTGAAAGAAAGAGTAATGCAACTATTGTTAATAAATCAGCCCTGGACTTGAAACAGTTGAACTGTCTTCACTGCCGTTTTGATTAGCTTTATCCTCTGAGACGTAAATTAAAGAGCAAAATATATAATCTGAGAAGCTTTCCAGAGTTATCTTTAAAAATGTGAACTCAGCACTAAGAACTATGCTAAGCAGAGTCCTTTGGTCTAGCAGAATGGTCTAATAGCAATGCTGGAGGTTTGTTCCGATTACATGTTGGAAGGTGGGAAGGCACAAGCTGTTTTTGCTACAACTGATCACAACCAGTTTCCCACTTTTGATGTACTAAAGGGTCTTGCAGTGATACCGGTGGATGTTTCATCATGACAATATTTTTCTAATAGTATAAAAGCAGAGTAAGTTTGTCTGGATTGTCCTTTTCAAGATCATAGTGTACACTGTCCATATACTAGCGTTGCCAACCCTCCAGGACTGTCCTGGAGTCTTCAGGAGTCAAAGATTAATTTTTAATTAAAGATTATGCCACATGATGAAACCTCTGGGAATATGTCCAACCAAAATTGGCAACCTCTGCCATATACTGTACTGTGAACACTTGCTGGGACCCCCAGTATCAAGTTGGTTGCTCCTTTTTTCCACTACTGGTCTCTGTGGAACATGCTTGTAAAGTGTTCCATGCTTCCGCTCTGGTTGGTCCACAGAGAATAACCACTTACCCCTGCTGCCAGCTAATGCACTTAGGCTCAGATCGTCAAAGGTATTTAGGCTCCTAACTTTCACTGAAACCAGTGGGAGCTAGGAGCCTAACTATCCCTGGGGATCTGGGCCTTAGTCCTTTAACTAGAATGGTAGAGGCATGTGCTTGGGTGATGAAGACTCAGGTTACAGCTTGCTGGCTGCCCAGAGGGGGGTTATTACTAGAAGTTATAGGAAAAATTCCATTGAAACATTTTTCACTGGAATTTGGTGATTCATCAAAATTGAAAAAATTTGTGTGGATAGTTCAATTTTTATGATGTTCCAAAGGTTCTGTTGCATCCCTGCCTGCCAGGCAGTGTTTGAAACCTGCCTGGTTTTCTGCCACCTCTCCCACCCAGATCCTCAGGAACTTGTCACACAGGCTGCTTTGGAGTGGGGGGACCCCAGGGCTTCCATTGTCCACTGCTCTGGGGCAGCCTGCCAGGTGGTCTGCCTGGGAGCCAGGGCTTCCTTTCCTTTCCTTTTGCAGAGAATTTAGAAATTTTTGCTTTTTGCTCCGAATCAAAACAAAACCAAAATGTTTAAAATATTGAAATCCTCCATGAAACTGAGATACCTGTCTCTGCACAGTTCTAGTTCTTACGTTTGTACTTCCTGGTGGACCATTGATTTTATAAGATGTTCTTGGCTGCATGCTCTGAAGAGAGGAAAGAGGATTGTCATGTCCTCCAGCACTTTACGTACACATTGATTTTATCCGCTACAGTTTCTGACCCTGTGACCCCACTAGATTCTTTAGTCTTTAAGGAAATCATTTGAGGCAGGAACTAAGAGTGCACCAATATTTTAATGCTAAAAGCCTTTATTCAGAATGCCTGTGTGTTTCTATGTTCTTTGTCTAGAACTGTTCTTGGCCAATTCCCAGTTTAAGAGCTGGAGGAAAGTGGGGAGCAGTTTTCGGGGAGGGGCACAGAATGCAGGATTAGAAAATATGGTTCCTGGGGTCAAATCCTCTGCTGGTGTAAGTGGGAAATTGCTGACTTGGTTGGTGCCATGCTGGGGATATGGCCTTTGGTGTTTAATAGGGGTTTTCTCAGGTTGGTTGCTAGCACTGACACTCTGCTGTTCTCTAGGAGGTGTTCTTTAGGCAGATCACAACTCAGTGGCCTTGGACAACACGAGTACAGATGGTGGAGGGTATATCATGCTCTTCTATGTTAGGGTTGGTTAATCAACTCAATGAACCTGTAGATCCTGAGAGAGTGAAACCCAAAGTGGTCATTTTTCTGTCTTGTGAGATTGCCATTTTAAAAAAGATGCTTAGACACTTTTCAGACTGAAATTTGTTACACACCAGTAACTTCTGACAAGGGGTTGTTACCATGGGATTTTGCACAGATGTATGTTTGATGCACACAGGAAAGAGAACCTAATTAAAAGTTCAGAAGATAAAACTTGTGTCACAAGTTTGTGCAGGTGTCTCCTAGTAACGGCAAAAACTTAAGCCAGAGTTTTCAGACTTGGGTGTCTAAAGTTTGGCTCTTAAATCCATGTTTAGAGACCTCCATGACCATGGGCCAGTGAAGTGCCCAACTATCCACAATTTCACAGATATTGATGGGAGCAGCAGGTGCCCAGCAAGTTTGAAAATAGGGCCCTACGTTTTTAAAAGTGACGAGTGTCTTTGATTTTGGGGTCCCAGCTTCTGGCTCCTTTCACATGTCTCCTTTTCAGAGGATGGGTACTCAGCACTTTCTGAAAATCGGAACCCTTTAATAATAATCATCCCTAGCTCTTATCTATCACTTGTCATCTGTAGATCTTAAAGTGTTTTACAACGTATGTAAGCATCATTAGATCCATTTTACAAATGGGGGAAATGAAACACAGGGAGGCTAAATGATTTGCCTAAGGACACCCACTGGCCAGTCTAGGAATAGAACTCAGATCTCTTGAGGCTTAGTCCAGTGCTCTATCCAGTAGTCACCAGTATCTCAAGGTGAGCAATTAAGATATAAGGCACCAAATAATCACTAGTCCCTTTTGAAAATGGGGGTCCAGGCTACATTTATTTAGGTGCCTAAATGTGGATTTAGGAGCCAAATTTTAGGTGTACAAATTTGAAAATCCTGGGTTTATTTTCTTTTTATTTTGTGTTAAGAATACTTACATACATTTTTGCTTACAGGGACAATCTCCTGAGATACATGTATTGCACCATGAGGGTCTAAGAGGACGGCAGTCATGTAGCTTTATCTCTAGCTTCAGCTGGTTGGGAATTTTCCATCAAAATGTTTTTTTTTTTTCATGGAAAATGCAGTTTCCATAAAAATCAGTTTTTACTCAAATGTTTTGATTTCTTTTCCATTAGGACAATTAAAACAAAATATTTAATTTTGGGTCAGACCAACCTGAATGAAAACATTTTGGTTTGTCCAACTGGATTGAAACATTTTGGGTCAGTTTGGCGTCTGTCTGAGCTGTCATGGTGCTGCATGGGAATTGCAGTTCAGATGTCTCATGTCACAATTGTCCTCTGTGGTCTGAGCTCCCTGGCTGTACTACATATTCCATGATGCACTGCAATCAGCCCTCTGGTTGAACCCCCGCAGTGCATCAGGGGACTCCTGCGACCATGATGCATCATGGTTGAGTCAGGTGGGTCCAGCTCAATGTTGAAGTGAACGGAAACAAAACATTTTGATGTTTCCAAATAAAAAAATTCATACCTTTCTATTCTACAAAAAATTGATATTTTGACTTTTTCCCCTAATTTTTGGGACAAAACAAATATAGATATATTGAACATTCCCATGGGACCAAAATAAATCTATTTTTTGACCAGATCTGCTTCCAGCTAACATCAGTGCAACACAAACAGTAAAATGCAGGACACTCAATCTAAAACAGCAAACGCCACCATGGATTTATGACTTGTTTCTTGCTCCTATAGCCTGGAGAGCAATTATACCTTCAGCAAGAAATTACAGACATTTTTAAACCCCAGAAAGTCCACTTATTGTATGTTTAGTTTAGTCAACACAAATGTGATCACTTCTTTCTAGTTGATGCAATGAAATTAGGTCAGCAGCAGTGTTCAGTGTGCCTGATTGGCACAGAACTTTAAAACCAAGCAAAGTCTCTCCCTTCTTAACTGCATGTGACTTTGCTGTCAGGGCAGTGCTGAGGGCATAAAATCATTGCCAGTCTCCAGGATAATAAGTGCCCAGCACGCCTGGAGTGGACACGACAGAGCTTTCAAATGAAAATATATTTTACAGTATTTCCTCTCTTACTCATTTACTAATGTGACTTCTCTGTCAGTACAGTGCAACGGAACCAAAATCAGTGATGGGCCCAGATATGCCCAGTGTTCCTAGACTAGACCTAATACAACTTTTAAAAAAATCCTCTTTTTACTTTGGGCTAATGATAAGACCTGACTGTGAAATTACAGCAGTCACTCTTGCATGATATATGAAATAAAATTTTAAAAAGCCACCTGATTCCCTTCCCAATCCATACACTTAGATTTATGTAGACAGTGCTTCATAATCCCTGCTGTGCTGCTTGCTTTAATATCCATCTCGGGGAAAAAAACTCAGCTGTTCCAGAAATTTCAGGTATCCCTCCCCCGTTGTGGGGCTTGGCTGCCCTGAAGCAACCTTGCTGGCCAAGCATGGCATGGCAGGCACTCCCTGAGGTTGGTCTCCTTAGCTTTCCAGAAACCAGTCTGTACTGGAGATGTGACTTAGTCCTCCGGCCAAGTCACAACAATGATAACCTCTTTCACAGTAGCAAAGATTCAAACTAAAAAGTCCCCACAGTGAAAAGATTCTTCTGTACTTCAGGGCTTTTCTTCAGCCCACCCTCTGGACCCTATTTCCAGCCCCTTCCTGAGAAAGCCTTCTTGGCTCTGGAATAGAACACTCAGCCCCCTGGCTGTTTCCCCTGGAGGGCTATTCTCAGCCCCTCAGAGGTTCTCCTTTCCTGCTCCAGTACAGAGCACTAGGCTCGCAGGCTGGTTCCTCTGAGTACCTGGCTTTCTGCAGACCCTGTCTCAGGACCTTTCACAGGAACCTGCCCTGTGATTTCAACTCCAGACTGATCGTACACTCAGACCTTTTCCAAGACTTAGGTGTCCATCCTGACCCCCTTAGCCCTGCCCCCTCAGCTGAGAAACAGCTACTTAATTATGGCACAGGTGTGATTGGCCCCATCTCCCATTAAAGGGGCCAGTCACACTGTGACACCCTCATTGAATTAGGAGTATAGGCATTGCCAGACTGGATCAGACCTAGCATCCTTCTTCAAAGTGGGGTCAGCACCAGAAGCTGCTGAAGAAGGTCCAAGAAACCTTGTGTTAGGCAGATGTGGGGTAATCTATCCCCCACATAGATCTCATCCTGGTCCCTCTTTTATTGTTTTCTGTTAAAACCACCAACCCCACCCCAAAAGAAGTTTTGCTTTTTCAACCAAGAGTCAAAATTTTATGTGGCATCCACCCCCAGTTTTTGACCCTTGTTCAAGTACATAGTCCAAACTATACAACCCAGGTGGGCTGGATGGGTAATGTAGGAAAATGCCCATAGTTAGGTGTATGTGATTGTCATTGGTATCAGCACCTTTCCAAACAGGTTTACATAAGATTAATATCTGTATTGTATACCATATGTATATACAGTTTACCTTAGTGATGAGAAAATAGTTCATAATAAATCATTTGTACGAGAAACTTAGCACCTCTTTCCAACTGCGTTAATGTCCAGGAGCAGATTACACTTTATCAGATTCATTCCACATTCTGAAAATATTTTCTTTATATTTTTACTCTTGTCATGAATATATAAAATTTGAGTTGTGTTCCTTAGTTATAGCATGTCAGATCAGTTGTTTTCCTGTTCCTTGATTGGATAAATGTGCAAACATGTCTTTCATTAATACTTGTTTATGTCAATTTTAAATCTCCTTTTCTGCGGATATCAACACATGCGACTTTGAAATTAAATCTCTGCAGACATTTATGCCAGTAAAATATCATTTCTCAATTAAAAATTGAGGCATGAAACTGGCTGAAATAAAATCACTAAAACTTGAAATATCTGCTGAACAATATTTACAGCTCTGATGACTTTGTGCTTGTTAGTACCAAAATTAAGTTAGTAAGGTTGAGATGTTTGTATCTTAAATGAATGATGTAATTCATTTATAAAATACTTGACAGTGGCAGCACAGTACATTGCAGAGTGTATATCTTAGACTATGAAAGTTTTATCATGGGAAGTGAAAAACAGGTGTATGATAGTTTGGTTGCTTATTTGGCTCTGGCTTCAGTCTGAAGTTTTATTTCATTGATATCACCTTTCTTTGACAGGGTAACAAGCCTTGTGGGTGAGGGAAAGCAGTAGATGTGGTATATCTTGACTTTAGTAAGGCTTTTGGTACAATCTCGCATGACTTTCTCATAAACAAACTAGCGAAATACAACCTAGAGGGAGCTACTGTAAGGTGGGTGCATAATTGTTTGGAAAACCATTCCCAGAGAGTAGTTATCAATGGTTCACAGTGAAGCTGGAAGGGCATATGAAGTGGGGTCCTGCAGGGATCAGTTTTGGGTCCAGTTTTGTTCAATATCTTCATCAATGATTTAGATAATGGCATAGAGAGTACTCTTACAAAGTCTGTGGATGATACCAAGCTGGGAGGGGTTGCAAGTGCTTTGGAGGATAGGATTAAAATTGAAAAATTTCTGGACAAACTGGAGAAATGGTCTGAAGTAAACAGGATGAAATTCAAGAAGGACAAATGCAAAGTACTCCACTTAGGAAGGAACAATCAGTTGCACACATACACAATGGGAAATGACTGCCTAGGAAGGAGTACTGCGGAAAGGGCTCTGGAGGTCATAGTGGATCACAAGCTAAATATGAGTCAACAGTGTAACATGGTTGGGGAAAAAAGCAAACATAGTTCTGGGATGTATTAGCAGGAGTATTGTAAGCAAGACACAAGAAGTAATTCTTCTGCTCTACTCCACACTGATATGGCCTCAGCTGGAGTATTGTGTCCAGTTCTGGGTGCCACATTTCAGGAAATTGTGGACGAAGTGGAGAAAGTCCAGAGAAGAGCAACAAAATGATGAATGGTCTAGAAAACATGACCTGTGAGGGAAGATTGAAAAAAAATGGATTTGTTTAGTCTGGAAAAGAGAAGACTGGAGGGGGGACATGATAACAGTTTTCAAGTACAATAAAGGTTGTTACAAGGAGTTGTTATAATTGTTCCCATTAACCTCTGAGAATAGGACAAGAAGCAATAGGCTTAAATTGCAGCAAGGAAGGTTTAGGTTGGACATTAGGAAAAACTTCCTAACTGTCAGAATGGTTAAGCATTGGAATAAATTGCCTAGGGAGGTTGTGGAATCTCCATCATTGGAGATTTTTAAGAGCAGGTTAGACAAACATCTATCGGAGATGGTCTAGATAATACTTAGTCCTACCATGAATGCCGGGGCTTGGACTAGATGACCTCTTGAGGTGCCTTCCAGTCCTATGATTCTATAATATATCTCTTGTATATTCAGTTTTGCTCTTGGGTGAGGTGCAGCTTACTCTGCACTTAGTTTTACTCTGCTATAACCACACAAGGTGTTTCAACTCTGCTAATTGCTTAAAGGCTAGGATCTTCTGCCATCCTCTAGATTCTTTCTTGCATGCAGCAGCAGCAATGTGGAATCTGCAATTGCAAAAGATCACAGAGAGAAAAGACTGAAGTAATGTTAGCAGATACAGTAGGCTTGATGCCATGACTGCAATCAAGAAGAATCTTGTTTGTTAAATTGAATTTGGTAGAGAACGGAGCATTCAGTCCTGAAGTCCACTTATGAAGGATTCAACACAATGGAATTAAGAATTCAAAATGACCATGACAAATTGGAGAATTGGTCTGAAATCAACACAATGAAATTCAATAAAGACGAGTACAAAGTACATCACTTAAGAAGGAAAAATCAAATGCACAACTACAAAACGGGGAATAACTGGCTTGGTGGTAGTACTGCTGAAGAAGATCAGGCAGTTTTAGTGCATCACAAATTGAATGTACGTCAACAATGTGACACAGCTGTGAAAAAGGCTCATATCATTCTGGGGTGTTTTAACGGAATTGACATGGGTGGTAATTGTCTACTTGGCACTGACGAGGCCTCTGCTTGAGTACTGTGTCCAATTCTGGGTACCGCACTTTAGGAATGATGTGGACAAAATGGAGAGAGTCCAGAGGAGAGCAACAAAAGTGATAAAAGGTTTAGAAGACCTGAGCTATGAGGAAAGGTTAAAAAAACTGGACATGTTTACTCTTGTGAAAAGAAGATGGGGTGGGGGGACTGGACCTGATAACAGTCTTCAAAAATGTTAAGATCTGTTATAAAAAGGAATGTGATCAATTGTTCTTCATGTCCACTGAAGGTAGGAGAAGTAATAGGCTTAATCTGCAGCAAGGGAGATTTAGGTTAGAGATTAAGAAAAACTTTCTAACTATAAGGGTAGTTAAGCTCTGGAATAGGCTTCTACGGGAGGCTGGGGAACCCCCATCATTGGAGGTTTTTAAGAACAGGTTGGACAAACACCTGTCAGAGATGATCTAGGTTTACTTGGTTCTGCCTCTGCGCAGGGGGCTGGACTAGATGAGTCCTCCAGGCCCTTCTACAGAAGCCTCACTGGGACAGCCATCTTGGAAGCTAGAGAGACCTGGTCCTCCAAGGCCTAGAAGGGCTAGCAACAGCCAATCAGAGTCCAGTAGGCTCAGATAAAAGGAACTGCCTGGCCTTAGCAGGCCAGTCCCTGGCTAGGAGCAGAGGTGTGAAGGAGGGGGTTCTGCTATGGCTAATGGAGTCCATCAGGTAGCCAGAGTTTGACTGGCTGAATTTACACAGCTGAGATTGCAGAGAAAAGAATCTGAGGAGGTTGGCCCTGAGCTAGGGCTGGAGATAAAAGGGCCCAGCAGGATGAGGCCCAGGGAAGTAACAGCAAAGGGTTGAAGAATTTGGCTGCTGTGGGTAGGGTCCCTGGGCTGGAATCCGCAGCAGTGGGTGGGCCCAGGTTCCCTGACAGAGAAGGGGTTCATTTGGACTGTGTGGCTGGGCCAAATGGTCAAGCCATGGAAGACCCACCAGGCTCAGCCTGCAGGGGGAACTAGGAGTGAGAGGAGAATGGGGTACTGTGCCCTGCTGCTTGGATCTGCTCAAGAGGTGAGTGCCCCTTTCAGGGGTATTCTATTCTATTAAATGATGCATTGAAGAACCAATAATACCTGGATGTGAAAAAGTCTGTGGGGGCTGTTTGGCTAGGATATTTTTCTACCTGGCAAGACTGTGATTGTGCTGTGGAGTATAGACATAGTTTCTGTTGCAGCACAGACTTCACCAAGCTAGGTAGTAGGGCTATCAAACAATTAAAAAAGTAATTGCTGTTTTAATCACACTGTTAAACAATAATAGAATACCATTTATTTAAATATTTTGGATGGTTTTCTACATTTTCTAATATATTGATTTCAATTACAACACAGATACAATGTGTACAATGCTCACTTTATATTTTTATTACAAATATTTGCCCTGTAAAAAAGATAAAAGAAATTGTATTTTTCAATTCACCTCATACAAGTACTGTATTGTGAAAATGCAACTTGCAAATGTAGAATTTTTTAACATAACTGCACTCAAAACAATGTAAAACTTTAGAGGCTACAAGTCCACTTAGTCCTACTTCTTGTTCAGCCAATCGCTTAGACAAACAAGTTTGTTTACATTTGTGGGAGATAATACTTTCCGCTTCTTATTTACAGTGTTACCTGAGAACAGGCATTTGCATGGCACTGTTGTAGCTGGTGTTGCAGGGTATTTACGTTCCAGATATGCTCAATGTTCGTATGCCCCTTCATGCAAATATCTGTAATAAAAAATAATATAAAGTGATCACTGTATACTTTGTATTCTGTATTGTAATTTGAAATCAATATATTTGAAAATGTAGAAAACTATCCACAAATATTTTTGATAAATTTAAATTGGTATTTTATTATTGTTTAACAGTGCGATTAAAACTGTGATTAATCATGATTCATTTTTTCTATTGAGTTAATTTGTTTTGAATTAATTGCTTGAGTTAACTGATTAAACAGACAGTAATTTTGTAATTCGGCAGTGATCTGTTGGAAGGTCATCCTGCTGATCTCAGGCATTTCTTGGATGATTTTCCTTAGTCGTTTTACTGGTGAGGTTATGTTATTAACAGTTGTTGCTGATCTTTAACTCTTCAGTGATAAGTCTGGCCACAACTCTTTGAACTGTAAACCTGATAAAGGGTAAATTGTTTGTAAAGACAACAACTTGCTTTGTATTGAAGTTCTTCCACTGGGGCTTGTTGTTGTCCAACAGGAATTACAGATCAGGTAAGAAGAGAACAAAGAAATAGCCGCTGAAAATCTTCGACTAAAATATTAAAGTTCACCTCTCAGCTGAGCTATGTTAGTGAAGAGGGGCTCCCTAGAGTCCTAGGAGCAAACCGATACTGTAAATGAGGGGTTAAATAATAATGACACTTTAGCAAAACACCTGGCAGAAGCAGTGTCAGTGGGTTGTTTCCTTATTGATGATAGACTAGCATTTTTGAGTGAAATATTAAGGCCCAGTTTTCAAGCTTGAGTTCTGTATCTAAGCACCTAAAATGTAAGCATCAGAATAAGGCCTCAAATGGAATTTAAGCACATGCTTAAAATTAGACATGTGCTGGAGTACATTGCTGACTCAGCGCTAAAGTAGCCTGGTTTTAGAGATGCTGGGAACCGATAGGCCAAATCAGTGGGCTCTGTGGGTGCCCAGCACCTTTGAAAATCAGGTTTTATTGAGAGGCTTAACTTTAGACACCCATATTCAGAAAGTGTTGGCTTAGGTTCCTACATAGCAATATTTCCCTTGCTGTGTTGGTACCCGAATGACATTGACTAGGATCATCCTTGTCAGTTTCGCCTTGTTACTGACACTGCAGTGAAAGCTTGCTGCTCAGAGCTGACTCTCCCATCAATCCTGAGTCCATGTCTGGTATTGCAGAGACCTGTCAGTTTCTCAGCTGCTTGTGCTTTAGAGACAGATGAGAAAGAGTGGGGAAAGGTACAGAGTAAGTGGGGAGAGATGGAAAATAACACACTTCCTGTATTGGAAGGTTTTATTGATCAAATGTTTGCAGCCACAGACATTACTTTCTACCAGCAACCGTTATTGTAAGGCCAGGAGATATTCCAATTTTTTAAAAATGATCTTCTATACCATTTTGATTTGGCTTGGGGATAACATTGTTTTCGACTTTGGCAAGGAAACATTCATTCCGTATAACCACAAAAAGCAACAATTCACAATAAATGTATTTTCCAAATAATGCATTCCCAAAATCAATGTCTTCAGACTAATGTTAAAAAATATTCTTTAGAACATCTGATAATTCAGTACATATTAAGTGGCAGGAGAACTATACTTACTTTGTTGTTCCCATCAGCCTTGGAATTTAAATTGTTAATCCTATGTGGTACTTAATGGTCAATAACAGTTTGAGATGGCTGGCCTGATGCAGGAGCCTCATGTGCTGGGCTGTCCTACAAAAACGTGGTTTCAGAGGGATTTGAGGGGGTTCCTAACCTTCTGCCATTGCCTACTGGTTGTCATGGGACAATAATAAAGAAGTGTCCCTACACAGTGAGCAGAGAACTTCATTAGAATAAGGAAACAACAATGTCCCTAGCACTACTCTGTGTCACCTTCTCTGCTTCTCTGCAGAGTTTCTGTCTAAAACCCCACCTGCCTGCCTGTCTGCTGCAGAGCTAAAGGAACGCTACACATTTTCCAACCTGCATGATAGTGCAGACTAAAACATACAATCGTTGTGCAGTAAACGATCCATGGGGACCCTGCTGGTGTACACTAGAAGTTCTCTTGGGCACATTAACACAGTACTGTTTGAAACAGGATGACATGAACGTGCACGAGGGAACTTCTAGTGCACGCCAGCAGGGTCCACGTAGTCCAGTTAGAGCACGACACACTAGTGTGGACTAAAGTTTATACCCCTCTGGTGTGGATCAAAGCACCATGTAGACAAGCCCCCCGTGCAGTTACTTGTGTAAATTGGAGGAGAATGAGGCCCTTGTGCAGAAACGTCCCTCTCTCTGGGATCAAAAAAGAACTAGATAAGGTTATGGAGGACAGGTCCATCAATTGCTATTCGCCAAGATGGTCAGGGATGCAACCCCATGTTTCGGGTGTCCCTAAGCCTCTGACTTCCAGAAGCTCTGACACTGGCTGCAGTCAGAAGACAGGATACTGGGCTAGATGGATCATTGGTCTGACCCAGTATGGCCATTCTTAGGTTCTTAACGCTGCCCATCATCTCAAGAGAGTTCAAACTGACACCCTGAATGATTTATTTCCAAGATAGAAGGAAAAGAAATAATAATGGTTGTGAGGGGGTGGGCACAGAGAGCCCCTGGAAGGAGGGAAGGGGTTGGTGGGCTTGCAGGGAGTCCCTAAAATAGAGCAGGATTTGGAGTAGGGGCTGCAGAGTGCCATTTAGAATTGGGGAGCCTACAAGTCCACTCAGTCCTACTTCTTGTTCAGCAATTTTTGTGCCTGACCATCTTCTCCCCATCTGAGATGCCTGCCCCCCATGAACCCCTACTCCCTCCAAATGTTGAGTCAGTGGCTCTGTGACCTGGCATGTGAGGTGGCAGTATCACTCATTTTTGGCCTGGCCAAAAGAAGTGGTCAAGCAATGGCCTGGGTGGCCTCTTTGGCCTGTGGGTCAGGAAGGTGGCACACAGGGAGCTTGTGGGGAGGAATGGAGGAACACAAGGAGCTCCACTGTGTACAATGCACTTGGCCTTGAGGCGGAAGCAACAAAGTGTGCACCTTCTGGTGTAAAACTGAATTCACAAATGCCATTTTCCAGAACTCAAGCTAGACTCACAGGTCCTTAACTTCCCAATATAGCCTACCCAAAATACAATCTGCAGAGTCATTTATCTGCACAAAACAGAATTCTTTCTAATGTACAAACCCCGGGAGTCCCTAAATAGGGTGGAATGAAGCAAGAAGACCTATTCTAACTATAAATAAAACACTGTTGTATTTTAAATCCCCAAGTACATTTTGGAGGGAGGGTTATATAAAAAGGAGAAGTTTTTTTGGAGGGTATTTACAGGCTCTGTGTTCACTAGGCTGCAGCTCCTTTAGATTCCTTTGAAAATCCCAGTGGGATTTCTTTTATTGGGCAAGACAAAAAGTCTTTTCGCCACCATACGTAGAACAAGGCCTTGCTTTGAAGACCAAGGGAAAGACCTCGGGCCAGATCCTCAGCTGGTGTAAATTGGTGTCAATTCCCTCACTTTGGAAGGAAAACAAATGCAGGTCTGTACCACGCTCCCAGCAGCCTCTGTATGATCTTGTGCTTTGCAGAAAGCTGCAAAAGAAGCCATCTCTGCCTGATGCTTTGTCCTGTATGAGACTAGGCCTGGGGTTCAGTAGCTGATACTCTGTTGACTTTTCACTGATAAATTCCCCTCTCCACATTAGAAAATATTTGGCAGCTACTCGGGAAGTCTTTGGTTTCCCCTTTGTTTTCTTTGGTTTGGAGGTGTAGAAATCGGTACCAGTACACTAAAGACTTTATTCATTTCACACTGTTTACAAGCCACTCTGCTTCGTGACCTGTAGCAGTAGAAGATTAATCTGGCGTTGACCTTTCTCTAATCTGCAAATTGAAAAAATTGTCCTCTATCCCTTCGTTATGAAACTGTGATTACACCAGCTAGGATAAAAATCTGAACACACTCAGCCTTCCGGGATAAGCTCATCACCAGCTGGGAGCAGATGTACGATTAGCCAGGAGCATTTTGGGGGGATGTTTCACCTTTTTCTGAAGCTCTTGTGAAATCCACAGTTGGAGACAGGATGCTGGACCGACCAGTGATCTGTTATGTTGCCAGTAGACAGAGCCATTTCCAGTCCAGTTCTCTAATATCAGTAGTTGGTGCACCATCTCCAGGGCACTTCCAAAGTGATGCAACGTGCAATTTTTTGCAGGCTATCTCTGTCATTTGAGGTGGTCCCAGCTGCAAATGACCACGTAACTTTGCTTCTGCTGAAGACTGAAATAAGCATGGAGAAGGTTCCTTACCTCCTCCCAACCCACTGCTGGCAATGTCTTTGGTGGGGGGATTGTTCTACCTGCAGGTCAGACACACTGTGGCAGAGGTACCCTTAGCCCCTTCCTGGCGTCTTCCTCATGGTTTGCTGGCCACAGCTATTACACAGCCCTCCTCTCCATCAGCTCTTTTATAGACAGTACTTTCTGACACAGAGAAAATACCTTTCTGATTCCTCCCCAGAACTGATTGCACTTTTTCATCTGTCTCTTGGGGGAAAGTGCAAAGGGCGCTGTCTGCTGTGACCGTGCTCAATATGCAGAGGGGCAAAGAAGACAATGAACGAGAAGATTTCTTAAACAAACAAGAGAGCTTTCCCCTCCAGTGCTAGAATAGCAGAGATTCAACACAAGAGTGCAATCTGGGGGAAAGAAAAGAGTCTGAGAGGTATGGGAATATAACTACAGTTTATAGGCCAGATCCTCAGCTACGTGGGAGCTATGCCAATTTACACCCTCTGAGGATCTGGCCCCATAGGTACAGTGTGTTACACTCTGAATCAGTAAGTAGCCTACCAAATAATAAAACCCAATCCACATCCTATACAGAGCCCTGTCCCCTGCCAGGAGTGGCCTCACCTGAAAGTATTTGGTCCTGAGCCAGATGTTGGAAATTCTGATGGTGACGTGACCAGGCTCCGTTTTGTCTATGTTCTTGTGTTGTCTGTCCAAAATCAGCTAAAGGGGCACTGAACTGCAAGGTAAATACTTAAAAATAAAGGGGCCCATCTGATGAATGGGGGGAGGGATAGCTCAGTGGTTTGAGCATTGGCCTGATAAACCTAGGTTTGTGAGTTCAATCCTTGAGGGGGCCATTTAGGGATCTGGACCAAAAATTGGGGATTGGTCCTGCTTTGAGCAGGGGGTTGGACTAGATGGCCTCCTGAGGTCCCTTCTAACCCTGATATTCTATGATTTCAGAACCTTCTCATATCTTTCCTGCGGCTGTTGTCAGCCCAGGATTCAGCCTCTTGTGAAATATTCCCAGTCCCCCAGAAATAGGGTGACCAGATGTCCCGATTTTATAGGAAGAGTCCCGATATCTGGGTCTTTGTCTTATATAGGTGCCTATTCCTCCCCTCCCACGTCCCGATTTTTCACACTTTCTGTCTGATCACCCTACCTAGAAATGACCTCAGTCTTCTGGGGATGGAGGAGAGAAGGAAATTGGGACCAATGACCTTTGTGTGTTCCTTTGTCTTCCTCTACTAGGGTCTGGGACATTTCTAGACAGTGATGAGGGTGTGGCTGACAGAGGTGCATCTTTTAGCTTAGGCAGTAAGCATATCCTTAGGTCCCAGGTTCTCAGTCCCCTCTGCTGACAACCCTCCTAAGGGTGCAGCGTTACAAGCAGTGGCTCGTATGGTGATTGAACCCAGGACCTTCAGTGGGCGTGGGTTACACAAGCAGTGTGAGGGGGAAAAACCCTTTTTGTGTCATGAGCAGTAAAAGGCACAAACCAAACATGCTTTCTTGCCACGCTGCTGTTGGCACTCTTTTTGTTTGATCGTTTGCTTTGCAGGTCACCTTTAAAAGGGTAAAATTGTTGACAAGAATGGCTGCTCCATTATTCTCAGGAGCCATGTTAGTGTCTGATTCCCCTCGTTATGGTCTCATAGCTAAAGAAGCATTGATGTCGTCTGAAGCTGGAGTTTTAGACCTGCAAGTAGCTCCATGAAAATAGACCCCAGTGGGGCACCATGCAGGTGTAGAAGTCTGCGCATACAGAGCACCTTGCAGGACTGAGGCCTTAGAATTTATTCTTGGTGTGTTGTCTGACTCCCATTAAGGTTAATGGGAGGTGGGTGGTTGAATTCACTTTAGGGATCTCTTCCCTACCTTTTGTAGTGGATTTGAAATTCTTTCCCTGATGATGTTTGCTTATTATGGTAGATGAACAGTGTCTCCATGTTCGTTAGGCTCATTTCTTATTTGGTTTAAAAGTGTTTGTGTGGGGGAAGGGACTTTTCAATGTGCAACTTAACTCTGCATGAATAGGAAGAGCTTGTATGTCTCAGGGACACCATCAACTTAAAAATCACTGGATCTGGTCATAAAATGAGCCCTGACTTTTATGTTTTCAATTATTATTTTTTAATTTTTCAACCAGCTCTGAAAACGACATTCTATCTTTGGTTACTAACAGCTAAGATCACTCTAATCAAAAGAATAGAGGAAAGTGTTTTTTTTCTTGTGCATTTTGACAGCCGTTTGACTGTGCTGGGCATGTGGGAGTTCATCTGAGCCTCTGAGAGAGCCTCTGAGAGAGACTTGTTTTCCTCTCACTGTAACTTCAACCCAGAACACACTTCACTGCATGCAGATTATCTGGTCCTCTTCTTTGTCATGCTGCAGGTAGAATATTCATAAGCATCTGCTACACAGGCTGGAGTTTTCAAAGGGGCCTACTAGAATTAGACACACAACTCCCGTTGAATGTCAGTGAAAGTTGGGCACTTAACTCCTCTTGTCTACTGTGCAAATCCTGCTGCCTTTGTTCTAGGGGGTGCTGAGATGAAGGGTTCTGTGTAAACTGCATGTGTGATCCTGCTCTGAAGACCCTATCTGCACACTGAGTGCAGGGGCATCTCTGCTGAGAAAGGTATAGTTTCTTGAGCTGGTTTGAGCAGGAGTTCAGTCTGCCAGCCTAGAGAAAACAAAGTTTATTGGGATATCTGTGCATATTCGTTTGTCAGGAGAACATTTTCTGTAGGTGAAGAATCAGTGAAGTGTAGATTCCATTTATCCATCAGAGCAGATCAGTCTGACAGACCAGGCTGCTTGGGAAAGTCAGAGGAGTGACCTCATCTTTCCAGATTGTTTACAGCTTGTACAGCCTGTAAACGGCACAATTTTTTTCTTCATTAAAAGAGAATTAATTTATGCTTCCTCTTTTATCAACTCTCCACCCCTCCTCCTATAGTTGAGGGCTGTGCACTTCCTAAGGAGAAACTGCTGCTGAAGAACCATTTCCAGAATAATATGCTCATTTCATTTAATAGGTTAAATCTTTGCTATATAGGAGATTGTCTGCAAATTTTAAAAATGCTTGTTTTAGGATTAATCTGCTTGACATGTAACCTTTTAGTGTGACCTGAAACTAAAAAGTAAACTGAAGTTTTGATTAAGTCTGCCTCTTTGACCCCAGTTGAAAAGACTGATGGGGGTGGGGGTGGGGTACGATTGAGGGCTATAAAATCATGACTGGTGTGGAGGAAGTGAAGAAGGAAGTGTTTACTCCTTCTCATAACACAAGAACTAGGGGTCACCCAATGAAATTTAATAGGCAGCAGGCTTAAAACAAACAAAAGGAAGAATTTCTTCACACAACGCCCAGTCAATCTGTAGAACTCTTTGCCAGAGGATGTTGTGAAGGCCAAGACTATAACAGGGTTCAAAAAAACTAGATAAACTCAGGGTGGATAGGTCCACCGATGGCTATTAGCCAGGATGGGCAGGGATGGTGTCCTGAGCCTCTGTTTGCCAGAAGCTGGGAATGGGCAACAGGGGACGGATCGCTTGATTACCCGTTCTGTTCATTCCCTCTGGGGCACCTGGCATTGGCCACTGTCCAAAGACAGGATACTGGGCTTGATGGTCCTATGTGGCCGTTCTTATGTCCTTAGGGCCTCAGAATGAGGTGCTGCCTAGGGAACGGCAACAGGTCCCTCCCTCAGTCAGAGGGGGAGGGGCCACGAAGAAATTTTGGTTAACAAGAAAAATGGGCTATGGGGGAACCGGTCTGAGGTGCAAGAGGGAGCCAGTGGGGGACACTGAGCAGAGGCCACAGGGGTAAAATGAGCTGGATTGGTAACTCAGGGTTCCCACAGGCTCTGTCCATCCACTGCAGCGAGGTGCACCCCGTGCTACCCTGCCAGTGCTCCTGAACCCTGAGCTGAAAATCCCCTGCGAAGATGGAAGAGGCAGTTGGGTCTCCATGCCCATCCAGTTCTTGGCCTTTCACTTGCATATGGAGCCAAGTGTGTTCAGTGCTGTGTGAACAAGGCACAGTCCCTATCTCAAGAAGCTTATGATTGAAGCTTCTGCCCAGAGCACTAGTCTCAACTGCTATGGTGGTTTGTGTGTATGGGAATACATATACCTGTCCACTGGACTGAGAGGATGGTCTCCACGCATGCCAACAAATGGCCACTGGATGATAAAGGAGGCTCTGATGTCTTCTGATCTGGGCCCGGTTCAGAAGAGCAACCGGCAGATGTGTCTTTATAGCCTGTATCTCGAGTGTAACTAACCCCTGCAGCATCCATTCCTCTTTATACACCAAACATCCTTCATGCCCCATCTCTGAGTCCTTAGGAGGAATGAAGCCCTTAGTTTCGCCCTGGTTCTGTGACATCCCAGGGAGGATGGGCGCGTGTGCACATGTATGGGAATGTTTGCTCTTTCATTGCTGAGCCTTCATGAAATGCGGCTACCGTTTTGGGCAGCAACTCCAAGGGGTTTGGAGGAGTTGGTTTTTTAATATATTTTTTTCCACAAGAAATGGAACCGAGGACCCAGTCCTGTTCTCCCTACTCACATGAATAACTCTAATGGAGTAAGGTGATGGAAGCTTAGCCCGTGCACTGTTCCAAAGCTCAGTACAGTCAGTGGGATTTCTCATGAGAAAGATTTCAGCCCTGACTTGAAGTCAATGGGGCTGCATGGGGCTTTAAGTCAGGGCAGAATTTGACCCAACGTCTATTAGTTGGCACTAATCTTTCACCTGTTTCCCTAATGCTTGAATGCCAGGAAGAATCTGGCCCTAATACTCCAGGGCAGGATGGGCAGGGCACCAGAATTGTTTCATTACGGACCTGGGACGACTTTGTAGGTCAGGCACAGAAGCTTTTTAGCTGTGAGACCTGGTGGAACTGCTGCCACTGGAGTGCAGAGGCATCCCTACTCCCTGTGGAGGCACATGGCACCAAGAAAATGGGGCGTGGCTCCCTCCTCCCCCCTGCTTACAGGTGAGGGGTAATTTCCACCTGCAAGAGGTGTAGAAACAGGTGTGCTGCCTCTCCTCACGGGGGAGTTCCCACAGGCATTCTACTTCTCCTAGGCAGCGTGGCTCCTGGCGCTCCCTCTGGGATAGTGCAGCTGCCCGCTGCCCCTTACAATGAGCATGTCAAACCCTTTGTTCTGGGCTAGTGTTAGAACTTCTTCTGGCTCTGTAGTCAGCAGGAAAGTGAACTTCTGTTGCCAGATGCTGAGCTGTGGAAGAGCCACAGCCTTTCGTGACTGGGCAGGGGAGAAAAAGGCTAGTTAGATGCCCAGACTGAGATTGTCAGAGTTGTCTAGGGGATTTAGGCGCATGTCTTGCATTAATTTTAATTCCATTACAATTAATGGAAGATAAGCTTCTAACCCTAATGGAAGAAATGTAGCTAAATTCATTAGCCTGTTTTGGAAAATCTAGACAGGGGTCAGCTCATAAGGGTAAAGCCTGTGGCAGGCCAGGCTGGTTTGTTTGTCTGTAGCATCCACAGGCACAGAGCCCCGCAGCTCCCACGAGCTGCGTTTTGCCGTTCCCAGCCAATGGGAGCTGTGGGAAGCAGTGGCTAGCATGTCCCTCAGCCCGCGCTACTTCCCACAGCTCCCATTGGCTGGGAACGGTGAACTGTGGCCAGTGGGAGCTGCTGGGCTCCATGCCTGCGGATGCTCCAGATAAACAAACCAGCCTGGCTGCCAGCAGCTTTACCCTGATGGGCCGGGTGCCAAAGGTTGCCGACCCCTGATCTAGACTCTGGGCTTTGATTTTTCTACTCTGCCCCTCCATTTGGGTAGAGCCAGGAGACTTTCCTGTAAGTTTTCTCCTGTAGAGAGATGATGTCCCAAGGGCTACTATGACTGGAGTCCCACGGGAGCCAACTGAGGTCACTCAGTTAGGGTAAACTGCAAAGAATGGGGCAGACAATCCCCAAAGCTGGTGGATATTCCAATACTTAGATTTACCAAGCCAGCACAAAACAGCTTCTACAATACCTCACTGGTTACCCAGAAGCCAACAACACAATTCCCTTAACATAACCCAGCCTCAGGTCTCCACCCAGACACCCAGGTCAAATATGATGAGGATTACAGAAAATCATATTCATCATATAAAAAAGTTGTACCAATCCCAAAGGATAGGACACATTACCTTCCAGGTTAATGAATATTCCAGATCTTACGCAAATGCATGCTTACAGCCAATTCTTATTAATGAAACTAAAATTTATTTTAAAAGAAAAGAGCATATTGGTTCAAAGATCAATATACATACAGACATGAGTACAATCTTGAAATTCAGATTCATAGCAGAGATAGTCCATAGGTATATTCAGGGTGTTCCATTTTAGGACTGGGGTCTCAATCTTGCAACTCAAACTTCCCCTGATGAAGCTTAAGCAGTTCTGAGATGACAGGATCAGGACCCAAGGGTCTTTTAATACACTTTTTAGTAACCACTTGACCAGATGGTCCTGGGCAAACAATAGGCCTTTGATGTAACCTTCTTTTTTCCCAAACCTCAATGGTAATTAACTACATGAATTAACATAAGGCAATTTATCCATTCGGCAGTCTATCACAAACTTTAAAGAGACATATAGACAATGAAATTATTCCACCCAAGATTCATCTAAATGTTTATATTCCCTTTTGATCTCTGAATCAACAGCTATAGTGACAGACAGGAACTGTCTGGTTACATGGCTAACATTTAACAGGATGGGTACATACATACAATTAGCATTACCTCTGATTTCTAACAATACAGGTTTGCATTTCAAAGTTCTAGCCTACCTAGCAAGGAATGGCCATAATTACCACGTCTAGCATGTCTCTAAGGTTGACTGTAGGTCAGTTAGCCTGCAGGATGCTTAACCCTTTCTTACCATGTGTCATACTTCGTATAAGATTCGTTGCAGTTATATAACAGTGGTAGCAACAATGATTTGCATGATTATATTTTAATTAGATAATGTCACAGCTACTCTGAACATTCTTGGAGTCAGCTGTCTACTCACAGGGAAGCTTTTTAGGATTGTTTGACAGCATGCCCAGTGAGAAACACCAAACCCCTGATTTTTCTAAACTGGGACTGCATGCAACTGGGCTTGCAAAAATTCATGTGTAATTGTGTGCCTAACTTACACTTCCATTTACTGCAGTTACATGTACACATGGGGTAACAGTACACCCCCATGGCCAGTTAGGTGCAAAACTAGTTATTTCAATGGGCAATTTGCCTAGTATGTATGGGTAATTGCATGCATAAATTACACATAAAGGTGTATGAATAATTCTTGCACATGGACAGTTTATAAAATGAGTCCCACAATATAATGCAACATCAGGAAAGAAATACTGTAACATTTCAAGTTCAAAAAAGTGTAATTGGGGCTCACTTGAGTAAGAGAACTGTACCCCCAACAAAACTAAACAGAGAAATAAAATGAGTGGCAGCATGTCTCTGTGATGAACAGAACCCACGGAATCCACCCCCTTATGTAATTGTGTGTTTCTTCAATTCCAAATACAGAGAAACTCAAACTTGGATAACATGTCTCTTGCTAGTTGGTTCATCTGTGAATTTTCCTGACAGGTAGACTATGAATAGCTCTGAGGCACTAGCAATTCATGTGTGCTTTTCAGAACACGATACTGAGTCATTTTAAAGCCACCTACTGTAGTACTTCTAAAGCTGCACGAATTATTTTAAGTGTAAGACTCCTACCCAAGAAGGAGAGAGGAATTCATGCCTTCAGTTTCTCATCTGGGTTCTAACTTGTCAAAATATAAATTTTAATATTTTTACAAATCAAGAATAAAATTGTATGCTATTCCACTATTCAAGGGTATGGACTTGAGTCTGCAAATCTGTTTGGCTGTGCTGTCTGTAACCACTGGACCAGACTCCTCCCCAGAGTCAGGAATAGAAACTAGGATCCTGACTCCCAACATTCCTTTGTCATATAGCTAATTGTTATGTAAACTACCGTCAACGAGTGTGTCACATTCCCCTCTAGAGGCTGGTCCACATAGAGACTAACATCTTGTTACTGCTACCAGTCACCCCTTCGGATAGGGGTGCTGTGGATTTAAAGATCTTGGGTTCCTATCCTGATGATGGTCCATCTGAAGGATCAATATGGTTCCGCATGATGGCATCTCTGCGTTTTCCAAGTTTGCTTTTTAAAAAAACCTAGAAAATCTCACACACAAAACGATGGCAAAAGAATGTTATTAAGGGTGCAAAGTCAAGCACCAAAAGTTAGGAAATGCCAGAATTAAGGTGGCTGTAAGGAGCTGTAACAAAAGAAGCCATTTGCAGGGCACAACCAGAAGTTTTATTAGTCCTAAAACCCCAGGAAATATGCTATATATTTTTGAGCACTATCTGCTGGCAATTTATCTATTCACTATTTACATACTTATGGACAGCTCTCATAACGTGTGCCACCTTAATTTGGCCCCCTTTTGTGTATATGTGTTATGCTATGGTCTCTAATTCCATGACCTCATGCTAGTCTACAGGACCCTGTCTCATTCAGTGCACAGGATGGATAGTGAATGAGGCAGAGGGTTGCAAGAAGAGAGAAGATGCTGGAGAGAACTAATCAGGCCCTCTCCCTGGCTCTACCACAGACTTTCTGAATGATACACTCTGATAGTCTTGCCCAGTATTTGCATTAGAGCTGATTCAAAAAATGAAAACCTATTTTTGTAAAAAGAGTGGAAGTTGTTTTCAATTCCAACTGTTCAAATTTTGGGCCATTTTTCTCTCCTGGTCTTTCAATTGTGCTAAGACAGGACCAAGTATACCATCCAAATCATCCCTAACAGGTGTTTGTCCAACCTGTTCTTAAAAGCCTCCAATGATGGAGATTCCACGCTACTCTGAAACACAACCTCACTTGAAAGGCTATTCCGGAACTAAACTATCCTGATAGAAAGTTTTTTCTAATATCTAACCTAAATCTCCCTTGCTGCAGATCAAGCCCATTACTACTTCTCCTACCTTCAGTGGACATAAAGAACAACTGATCAATGTCCTCTTTATAATAGAGCTTAACATATTTGAAGACTGTTATCAGGTCCCCCCGCCCTCAATCTTCTTTTCTCAAGACTGATCATGCCCACTTTTTTCAACCTTTCCTTATAGGTCAAGTTTTCTAAACCTTTTATCCCTTTTGTTTCTCTCCACTGGATTCTCTCCAATTTGTCTAAGTAGTTCCTAAAATGCGGTGCCCAGAATTGGACAAAACTCGAGCTGAGACCTCATCAGTGCCAAGTAGAGCAGGACAATTGCCTCCCATGACTTACATAGAATCTTAGGGTTAGAAGGAACTGCAAGAGTCATCTAGTCTAACCACCTGCCAAGATGCAGGATTTGTTGTATCTAATACAACGTTCCTATTAGTGCATCTTAGAATTGTATGCGCTTTTTTGCAGCTGCATCACATAGTTGATTCATATTCAATTTGTGATCCACTAGAACCCCTAGATCCTTTTCAGCTGTACTGCCACTTAGTCAGTTGTTCCCCACTCATTCCCGGTTGTGTAGCTGTGGATTTGATTTTTCCTTTCTAAGTGAAGTATTTTGCACTTGTCGTTACTAATTTCGACTCGTTGAATGCAGACCAGTTCTCCTATTTGTCAAGGTTGTTATCCAAATTTATCTTTTCAGTGAAGATAGAATTTTGATTTTTGTTGATTCTTTTCAAAAATAAGGCATTGCATTTTTTGTGGAAAAACAATGGCAACTGTTTTCTATAACAGGCCATTTTTAAAGGAAAATAAACCTTTTTTGGTTCAAAAACGTCGACCATCTCTAATAAACGTGAAGGTGACAAAGGCTGTACACATAACATTAATTCATAACTCTGGCATTTTCTAGCTTTTGATCACTTGACTTTGCAACCTTTTTTGTTTTTGTAACCTAGCTGTTTGGCTGTAATTGTATATGTAGGTTAAGGATGCCTCTTTAATCTAGACAGGAGTTTTATAGATTGTAGTTCATAGTCAACCCTTGATCCATGTGCTGAATTGTCCATTGTGACAGGAGGTAGTTGCAGAATAATCACTTAAATTCAAATGAGTGCTGTGGAAACCCCTGAGATAAATAATGGGCCATAGCCTCAGCTGGTGTAAACTGGCATAGCTTCATTGCCTCAGTGGAGTGGAGTACCATTCAACGGCACTAACAGTGCCAAGACGATGATGATGATGATGAAGAAACACTTATTCAGTTAATACCATAGGGGAAATGTGTTATGCTGGAATCCACCCAGTTGCTCTTCTGTTGTATAATGTATCTCTAGATCTTTAATGACCGTAAGCTGTTTTGTTTAATGAGCTCTATTTTCGTATTTCATCTATTTAGCACAGTACAATTCTCCCTGGCATAGTTCTCAGATGACTGACTCCCTATATCACCAATAAAAAGAACAGGAGGACTTGTGGCACCTTAGAGACTAACAAATTTATTTGAGCGTAAGCTTTCGTGTGTCTCTAAGGTGCCACAAGTACTCCTTTTCTTTTTGCGAATACAGACTAACATGGCTGCTACTCTGAAATGTATCACCCGTGTTACATTTAAGTACCTGGGTCGTCAGTGTCAGTCAGAAGGAGCCCAATTCTTCTTAGCTGTTAGATACAATGGAATTGCAGCCTCAGTTGGACTGACTGCAGGCCCATATCTTTGAGTGTTGTTAAAACACACTTTAGAGGGTGGAATAATTCCCTCTTTCCTTTTTTTCTTCACTACGGGCCTGATGAACGATGAGTCACCATAAGAGCGGCCCTATGTCTGCTTTGCTGAACAGGTTGGATTCGTGCATGATAGAATTAGTACCATCTCACTCATGCTTCGCTCTCAGTGTAAAATCTAGGAGTTGTCTCCCTGCAACAGGATGACTTGCCCCATGCCTGGGGCTAAGCCAACCCTGAATCTATGATGAACTCCATCAGAGTGGGATTGGGTAATTCTCTGTGAAGGGCAGCAGGGGGCTGCAGTGAAGGGGAGACGCTCAGGAAGAACCGACAGCTAGGAATGAGCAGGCTCCAGCAGAGTCCAAGGATTTGGGATCAAGACTGAAGCCAGGAAGGGCTGGGAGCAGCCTGCTAAACCAGGAGAGACCCTGGGCAAGCAAGGGAAAGCATGGAAAAGTTCTCCAGGTAAGGTGTAGGAAGAGAAATGCTTGGTTTGGGGACTTTAAGTGGGGACTTTGTGCTATTATCTGTGAATAAACCCAAACCCCAAGGATGGGTATTTGGACCTCAGAAAAAATGTATGGCATCTGTGTAAGGAGCCCTTTGAGGGAGAAATGATTAGCAGGGCAGAGGCACCCAGCTACAAGGGGTGCTCAGTAAGTGCCCACACCACTATGCTCCCTCTGAGCTTTGCAAGGAAATATCCTGGGGGAATTCCTTAAGCTGAGCCATAAATGCCTGTAACTTCCCTGAAAGCTCAAGATGAAAATTTAAAAATAGCCCAGTATTGCCAGGCACTTTTGGTTCTGGTGACAATAGCAACCACGTGAGTGTAGCCGGAGTGATTCATACCTGTCATCAGCACCCAGGGAAGATCTGCAGCTGCCTGGGTATACATTTAGGGGTCTTGGCTCTCTGTGACTTAACCTTTCATGGCTGGTTCCTGCCATGCCTTTCGGGTGTGGGAAGAACAAGGCAGTAGTCTTTGAAATGCCATAGTACAGCAACCGTCAAAGGTGATGTCCGAGGGATCTCCTTTACCCTTCTGGTACGTTAGTCAGCACTGAACCAGTTAGTGGGAGTTACCTAGGTGCACACAGGGGAAAGCAGACATCTTAACCTCTGCCTTTATTCTTAAATTACAATGGGCCAAACCCTGCCCGCTTTACTCGAGGCTTTTGGCCCATTTTCTGTAACTAGTGCTGATTATATAACCCTTTTGCTTCTTACTCCTCTGACATGGGGGGCTGCAGTCGCAACTTTGTTCCCAAACTTAAAAATGGGGTTGATAGACTTGGATCCACATACTATTAAAAAAGCACCAACAAACAGGCTGCAGCAGTTCTCATGGAATGAATCCGACTGAAGGCTTTTATGACATCCCAACCCACTCGGGTGCTGCTTTTGGTCTCTAATATTACAGAGCTCCACCGCAGAACGAGTCTCTTGTTAAGTTGCGGCAGTCAGTGGAGTTGAAGGATATGGCAAACCCCCAGTTATAAGATAATGGCACCCAGGATCCTCACAGAGCAGCCCAGACAAGTGGGGTTGCTCCTATCTCCGCTGGCATGACAGACATACAGACAGACCTTGTCTTCCTCCCAAACTCTTATCTCATACCATGGATGGGGGAAACTAAGAAAAGAACAAAGGAGAGGAAGGAGAAAAGATTTTCTGCTGTTTAGGGCTGGAGGGGTGTTAGAGGAAGGAAAAGCTCCCTTCATAGACTTAAGGCTAGAAGGGACTGTTCTCATCCTCTAATCTGACCTCCTTCATAAAACAGGCTAGAGAAGATCACCAAATGGTTCCTGCATCAAGCCATAACTACCCTGGAAGTGAGCATGTGTGGGGGGGAGAGGATGAGGGGGTGGAGCTACAGGCTCACTTCTGCAGCCCTTCTGAGGCTCTAATATTTTTTAAATCAATGTTTTTCCCCTAGTTCGTGTGGTGCTGCAGTCTTGTCACGTGTTTAATCCTAGTAGTAATTCACCCTCTGCTCTTCAAGCATGCATGGACTAATCCTCACAGCTGCCCTGAGTAGCAGTAAGTAAATCTTATTTCCAATTTTTCAGTTAAGTGACTTGCCCAGCGCTAGAGAGAGTCGGATGCAGTCAGGGGTAGTTCCCAAGAGTTTGCAGCTCACTGTCGTGTGTGTTAAGACCCTGAAACAGAGTCTTTCTTTCTTCCGCACCACACAGGAGTGAGAGAACATACTGGAAATTTCTTTATCAAGTCCACTTCTGCTGTATGGCACTGAACTGGGAAAGATTTGACAAAGTGAGCACGCTCTTGTCTTAATCTTCTTTGGCACCTTCTGTGTTTAAAAATAGAGCTGGTAGAATACTGCGGGGAAACAGCATCATGAGCGTTCGTTCAAGTTCCAGTGACACTTGCTTTTGCTGTGTTCATATCCCTTATTGTTCCGTACTGGGAAACCAGGTTTATATTCCCAATAGTATTTGGGCAATGGCTTCATTTGAACAGGGGGTGTTTAGCAATTACAGGAGTATTTGCTATTCATAACTCATTGGTTATTCTTGTCATCCAGGCAGGGAGCAGAAATAATACCATGTGACTCAGTGACTACTGGAAAAATAACAAATATATTCACACAAACCAGGATCAATTTGCAGTTTTTGAAAGGGCTTAATTTGCTGGATAACTTATTCACAGTTAACAGTCTGACCAGAGAGGCCAGCTTTTTTTACTGCTAATAATATGTAAGTCCCAATTAAGTGAAATATACTGTGTGTGTGTGTGTGTGTGTTTATATACACTCAAGGTTTAAATAGTGGGGTGGTAGGTTGCCTTTTTAGAGCTCTCTTCTCTTTAGAAGCCATGGCTCAAAATTCCGTTTTGACCAATTGGCAAAAATATGTTACACTTTTAGGCCTCTCAATATGAGTTTGTCTCACAGTGACAAAGGAGGCTTTGGTTGTCCTTTTGTCTTGGTGCTGCTGCGGGAAGCAATATAAGTTCTGCAGAGAAGGACCTAGGGTGGACAGTGGACGAGAAGCTGGATATGAGGCAACAGTGTGCCCTTGTTGCCAAGAAGGCCAATGGCATTTTGGGGTGTATAAGTAGGGGCATAGCCAGCAGATCAAGGGACGTGATCGTTCCCCTCTATTTGACATTGGTGAGGCCTCATCTGGAGTACTGTGTCTAGTTTTGGGCCCCACACTACAAGAAGGATGTGGAGAAATTGGAGAGAGTCCAGCGGAGGGCAACAAAAATGATTAGGGGACTGGAACACATGACTTATGAGGAGAGGCTGAGGGAACTGGGATTGTTTAGTCTACGGAAGAGAAGAATGAGGGGGGATTTGATAGCTGCTTTTAACTACCTGAAAGGTGGATCCAAAGAGGATGGATCTAGACTATTCTCAGTGATAGCAGATGACAGGACAAGGAGTAATGGTCTCAAGTTGCAGTGGGGGAGGTTTAGGTTAGATATTAGGAAAAACTTTTTCACTAGGAGGGTGGTGAAACACTGGAATGCATTACCTAGGGAGGTGGTGGAATCCCCTTCCTTAGAAGTTTTTAAGGTCAGGCTTGACAAAGCCCTGGCTTGGATGATTTAGTTGGGATTGGTCCTGCTCTGGGCAGGGGATTGGACTAGATGGCCTCCAGAGGTCCCTTCCAACTCTGTTATTCTATGATTCTATGATGATTCTATGTTGTTACAACCCAGCATGGCCGAAAACAAAGGGGAAGTTACTGTATGCCACGTGGAACAACAACATTAAAATAATTACCATGCTACTCCTGTTACTGAGTAAAACACAACCTACGATGAACTCCCAGGAGCCCTGGTGTGTTGAATGCAGGGCACCTGGTGTTCCTGTCTAGCCATTTAAGAGATTAACAATAGATCTGGTTGGAAACATTTTGTAAAAAGTTTTCCATTGGCAAATGCCATTTCAACCAAACCAGTCTTTTTTCCCAAAATCCTATAGATTTGACAGTGAAACAGAAATTCTTAGTTTTGACCAACTCCAATCAGCAGTGCTTCCTGGGTCCACGGAGAGTAGGCTCTAGCTTTAATCACCAATGAAGTTAGACAGACACAAGTGTCGTTAATCCACATCATATTGACAAAAGGAGTCTCTGCTGAGCACAAATATTTGCTCAAGTGAAGATAACACAGAGTAAATAGGAAGATAAATGAATTGATTAGCTGGTGGTTGTTTTATGTTTGGCACCCAAGCAAGAATCAAGATCTGTAGTGACAGGGTTACATGTGCTAAAATTCCCTTGGTGTTACCAACTCACTTATTCTTTCTCAGTTTTTTTTAAAAAAACCCCACAAGATATAGCTAGTTCTGTGCTGCATCCCACGCACTCGAATCTCTTCTGCAGGCTGTTGCTTTCTCATATTTACACACACACACACGGAAACGCAAGCAGCGCTACAGTCTTGCAGCAAACACTGTTTGCGTCTCTCCTGTGAAGATCAATAGAATTCTTCCTCTCTGCTTCAGCATGATGTATTTATTTTCACGTGTCCCGTGATGAACCATCCGCTTTACTTTTAGCGCTTGAAGTGCTGGTCTCCTCACTGACATTCCATTCCATGAGCGAGCGTTGTGGGGCACGGATGGCCCATCTTGAAACATTCCTGTTTAGAAGACCATTTTTATGTCCTTCTGCTTCCTGTGAGCAATTCTGGCCATGTCTATGCTAGGAGTGCTTTGCCTGTACAGCTATCCCTGTACATTAGTGTGGACACAGCTTATATCAGCAAACGTTTGATGGTTTACTGTATTCCAAGCCCCAGCACCTCTTCCAAGCACAATCAGCTATATTGACGAAACTGCTTTTGCTGTTATAACTACACTACACTAGGGACTTTTGCCATTGCAGCTCTATTGGTCCGGGATGGTACCTCTTCACACCCCTGTGCGACATAGCTGGCAGACGTTTATACCGCAGACCTCTCCTCCATCTCCTCCTTTTTTCAGATCTCCACTTGATAGTCCACTAATAGTCACAGACACCAGTGGAGAGAAACCTAGTTAAAGTCACAGTGGAGTGTCTTTATAGCCTGATACTTTACCCCTCACCTGGTGAAATACAATTGTAAAATGAATAATAATATTTAATGTAGCACCCTTCATCCCAAGCACTTCACAAGCTAGGTACAAACCCAGTGAAATGAAACCTCCTGGAAGCTGGAGGCCAGCCAGAGCAGAGAGGAAAGGGAGTGTTTTAGTCAAGGAATCCAGCCCTCTGCTCTTAGGTGAAATCCTGGCCCTGTTGAAGTCAGTGGTAAAGTTCCCATTGACTCATTAGGGCCAGGATTTCACCCTGGGAATGCTTTATAGGATATTTACAGTTAGAGTAGGGAAATGATACAAAATAAACAGATGTTTTAATCTCCCCCAACCTTTTGTCCCTATATTTAAGTTTTTATCTTTTGTCTCAAATTTAAACACTCCCCGAATAGAGCTATTTACCCAAGGCATAAATCTAGCATCCATGATGTTCAGAATCGTTGGTTGGTTTGTTTTAATTCACATCAGCCACACATTACTTGGCAATGAAGGGTAAAAAGAGGCCTGTTTCCTGTTCTAGAAGCTTTGAGAGGCAGTGTGGTACAGTGGCTATGATAGTGGCCTATGATGGAGTCTGGGGTTCTAATCACAGAACAGGTCAGTGGCAGTAATTGATTTCTGCCACCGTCTTTAAAAAGCATTTTTTATGCAAGACCTCAGTGTCTCTCCAGCAGAAACTACTGATGTGGACATCATTAGATCTGGACTTCGTCAGAGGTCTGTGAAGAGGCTCCTCGTAAATACCTACTGTAAGTAGAATGCAGTAGCATCTGTAAATCACAGTAGCTATCACATTTCATACATTATATATATCTAGTGTGAAGTCTAATTATGGTGGTAAATCAAGCCTAATGCATCTGTGTCTCTTTGCCCTAGAGGTAGGGAAATGCAAGTGAGCTTACAAAGGTAATTGATGAGGACAATGGGCTGGCTGCATCTGTGTGTGCGTGTGTGTATCCATGAGAAGTTTGGAATCACCACAAGCATAAATCCAGCAAAAGAGGAAAGGCCAAGTAAGATATATCACTCTGTGTGTATGTCTACCCACAACATATACAAGTACACTCGTGTAATATATGTATATATGCATACCCTGTTTAATAGTTTGTCATTTTATTCTCTGCAGGCAACATCAGCTAATTCAAGACATGCATAAGGAGAAATGTAAGGATCAGGCAAAAATATGATTTCATACTAGATACTTTCAAAGACATCACCATCACAAATGAGACCACTGTGAAAATGGAGAGAAACAGCAATATGTGTTTCCATCACTGTGTGGTGTTTGCCAGATTAAGCTGTAAGCTAAGCAACTGCTGAAGCTTCATGTATAGGGTGAACTTAGCATCATGTGTCAGCCAGTGCTCATATCTGAAAATACTGTTTCTACAATTCACTGTGCGAGTGGAAACCTACAGTGAAATTCATAATACACTACACTACTACGTTACCCGCTTTATGTATGGGGATAATGGATTTTGGATTTTATTCTACTCTATACTGATTCTTTTAACACCATCATCCCCACAGTGTCTGAGCACCTTCCAATAGTCCATTAAGCAACATGACTAACATCTGTCACATGTCGTTTGTCCTCTCCTGGAGAAGAATTGTGTGTGCAGAGTAGTGTTTTGGTAGGTTGTTAGGTGTTTTGTTTATTTGGAGGTGTTTGCATGAAGGGTGTCAGATGTACATGCTGCTATGTATTTGTTAGAAAAGTGCACCTTTCCACTTGGAGCAGAAGGTGGTAAGATTTTGGGACTGCCCTTAGTTCCTGTAGGAGTTCATTCCACAGTCTCGGACCAGCCCCCAACATAGCTCTGTCTCCTACGCATGAGAGAAGAATTCTTGGAGCAGATGATCAGGAATGCAATGATGCCCGACATAAGAAAAAGTGGACTATATGGTGGATAGAAAGCTGGCTAGATTATTGGGCTCAACGAGTAGGGATCATGGCTCCATGTCTAGTTGGCAGCTGGTATCAAGCAGAGTGCCCCAGGGGTCGGTCCTGGGGCCAGTTTTGTTCAGTATCTTCATTAATGATCTGGAGGATGGCGTGGATTGCACCTTCGGCAAGTTTGCAGATGACACTAAACTAGGAGGAGAGGTAGATACTCTGGAGGGTAGGGATAGGATACAGAGGGATCTAGACAAACTAGAGGATTGGGCCAAAAGAAATCTGAGGTTCAACAAGGACAAGTGCAGAGTCCTGCACTTAGGATGGAAGAATCCCATGCACCGCTACAGACTAGGGACTGAGTGGCTAGGCAGCAGTTCCGCAGAAAAGGACCTAGCGGTTACAGTGGATGAGAAGCTGGATATGAGTCAACAGTGTGCCCTTGTTGCCAAGAAGGCTAACGCCATTTTGGGCTGTATAAGTAGGAGAATTGCCAGCAGATCGAGGGACGTGATCATTCCCCTGTATGTGGCATTGATGAGGCCTCATCTGGAGTACTGTGTCCAGTTTTGGGCCCCACACTACAAGGATGTGGAAAAATTGGAAAGAGTCCAGCGGAGGGCAACAAAAATGATTAGGGGACTGGAACACATGACTTATGAGGAGAGGCTGAGGGAACTGGGATTGTTTAGTCTGCAGAAGAGAAGAATGAGGGGGGATTTGATAGCTGCTTTCAACTACCTGAAAGGTGGATCCAAAGAGGATGGATCTAGACTATTCTCAGTGGTAGCAGATGACAGGACAAGGAGTAATGGTCTCAAGTTGCAGTGGGGGAGGTTTAGGTTAGATATTAGGAAAAGCTTTTTCACTAGGAGGGTGGTGAAGCAATGGAATGGGTTACCTAGGGAGATGGTGGAATCTCCTTCCTTAGAGGTTTTTAAGGGTCAGGCTTGACAGAGCCCTGGCTGGGATGATTTAGTTGGGGACTGGCCCTGCTTTGAGCAGGGGGTTGGACTAGATGACCTCCTGAGGTCCCTTCCAACCCTGATATTCTGTGATTCTAAGTGGCCTTCACACATTCTTGCAAGGTAAGCATGGTCAACTAAGGGCTTGTCTACATGGCTCGGGGAAAGCACGCTAGAGGGGTGTGATTTGTAGAGTGCTCTATATTGTTACTCTCTAACTGCCCCATGCAGACCCTGTGGACACACTCTAAAGGCAACCTAGTTGCGCTGATGTATTCCTGTTTCAAACAGGACCATGTTAATGTGAAGTAGGTACCTTTTAGAGTGCACCGCCAGGGTCTGCACGGGGCAGTTACAGAGCAACATGTTGGTGAGCTTTACAAATTGCATCCCTCTGGCATGCTTTGCCACATGATATAGACAAGCCCTCAGTTACATTGAACTGTAACACAGTGATTTTTATGCCCGAAGCATGTTTAAGGTCACTAATCACATCCTCTGTTTTTTTGTCTTTTAGACAATGACCCAGATAATATAACACATACTGAGACTTGGGCTAGATGGGGTTTGGACTCCAACTGAATGAGTACTGCATCTGTCAGATACTATTTGGTTCCCATAAAGTAACAATTTTCCGTAACATACTGCTGGTGTTTGCCTACCTGTTCATTCTAAATGGATTTTTCAGAACACCAGGTATGATCAAACCTCATTGAGCTAATGTGGCCTCAGCTGAAGATTTATACCAGGCTAGTTGCCAGAGCTACCAAAAAGGAGGTGGTGATGGGAGCGCTTTTGGAAGAAGGGGTTGACAGAGTTTAATAGATGTGCTAATCCCCTTTGCAAAGTCCTGCTATTGCTTATTGAGCAAAAAAATGCTCTAGAGTATGTAAACGTAAAAAGAAAAGGAGTACTTGTGGCACCTTAGAGACTAACCAGTTTATTTGAGCATGAGCTTTCGTGAGCTACAGCTCACTTCATTGGATCCGATGAAGTGAGCTGTAGCTCACGAAAGCTCATGCTCAAATAAACTGGTTAGTCTCTAAGGTGCCACAAGTACTCCTTTTCTTTTTACGAATACAGACTAACACGGCTGTTACTCTGAAACCTGTCAGTATGTAAACGGTCTACTTAGTGTACCTGCATATGGCACTTGTGCATTTTACGTGGATTGCATACACTTTATATAGAATATATATTGCTAGTTTAAAAACGTAGTGCCTTTGCAGAGTATTTGAAATGCCAGAGTCAAATTCAGTAACTATTTCAGGCTCTGTTGGAACATACCCAGTAGTTCCCAACTCAATAAACTGCTCCCTCCTCCAATCACTAAAACTTGGCCTTTCATGGCGTTACACTGCCAGACAACACGCTTTGTACTCATGCACGTGATTCCCACTTGACTTTAGCGGAGATTGCACAGGTGTCTTTTTAAGGGCAGCATACGGGTCTCGCTCCTCGTCCTCCTGGCAGTACATCAGTGCTAAAGCAGATTCTTCCAGCCATGTCAACAAGACATGGTGTCGTTAAGAAACTACCAGCTCTGTTGTGATTACTGGATCAATGAGCAACTTACCAGCTGTCTTACCTTCCCATCTTTCTGCATCTCAGTGCAGGGTGGTGACATCCCATGTCGGGAATGTGATGGCCTAATGCAGGGCTGCTCTGTTTTCTGCCCTCTCAGTAGTAATAGTTGGCTTGGTGCCTGCAGAGTCATACAAGTCTCCACTTTTCCCAAACAATTACATGGATATTCAAAGCAAAGACTCTGAAAGGTAAGAAAAATTGAACATCCTAGACCTTTGTTGTGGGGGAAAAAATATTAGGGATTATTGTACCGCATCCATTTAGTTACATAACAATTTCTCACAACGAGAGCTTTTAATCATTAATTATCTCCAGGGATTTGTGAAAAGAGATGACCTACAGTGCTGTATATTTGCTTAGTGATCCACAGTGTGTTTTGTTAGGCAGTCGTTGGTGCTTCTGAACGCCCTGAAGGAAATTGCACCAAGAAACTGGCAAATATTCATGACCTCTTTTTTGGCTTTAATTTTTCTGTGCCTCTATTTAGCAATTTAGGGCAAAGACATGGCTGCTGAGGTGGTGAAAAGAGAATGTGCAGTGAGAGTTACAACTATTTAGAAAACTATCACAGTTTAGACAGGAAAATAGAGCTTGAGGGCGAGATTGGATCACTCTTACCATGGTGAGTATGATCTAGCCCTAAGACACCCTGCCCCACAGTGTAAAGTGTTCATGTGTATTACACACACCTAGCCCCATCCCACTGTACTCATGCAGACCTTTGCACCTCTGTAGAGTCACACTACAGGGTGTGGGCCAGTACCATGTGTGCCGCCCACCACCCCTGGGAGCTCAAACTGGCTGCCTACTCCTACACTGTGTTTGAGGCTCCAGAAGGGGCCAGGGACCAGCCCCTGCTGGCAGCCCCAGGGGAGGGGCCGCTGCTTTGCACCCCCCTCCTAACCACCACCCAGGAAGCTGTGGCTGCAAGAAAAGCCTCTGGTGGCTGCATTTGAGAAACACTGACTCTAGAGGCCCCATTAAGAAGGGAGCCTCGTTGTGTTAGACACCACATAGGTACAAAGCAATAGAGAGACTTACTCCACAGAATTTATAGCCTAAATAAAGGATGAGAGATAGATAAGGACATCATGGGAAGTGAAACACAGGGGGAAAGTGACTTGCCTGAGGTAGGGTTGCCAACCTTCCCGGTTTGGCTGGGGGTCTCCTGGAATCAGACTCTGTCTCCTGGAGGCTACTGAAGCCAATCCGGGAGATTTTAGACCGCTAAATGTCTGGCGGCACTCTTGGAAGTGGTGGCATGTCCAGCAGTGGCTCCTAGGAGAAGACGCAGCCAGGGTGTCTCTGCGCGCTGCCCCCACCCTGAGTGCTGACTCCACAGTTCCCATTGGCTTGGAACAGGGAACCACAGCCAATGAGAGTTGCGGGAGTGGTGCCTGTAAGGAGGGGCAGAGTACAGAGCCACATGTCTGCCCCGAGCCTAGGAACCACAGCTGGACATGCCACCACTTCTGGGAGCCACCCAAGGTAAGCGCTGCCTGGCTGGAGCCTGTACCCCAAATCCCCTCCTGAACCCCAACCACTTGCCCCAGCCCTGAGCCCCCTCCTGCACCCAAACTCCCTCCCAGAGCCCACACCCCGAACGCCTTCCCGCACCCCAACCCCATGTCCCAGACTGGTGAAAGTGATGAGGGTGGGGAAGAGCAAGTGACTGAGGAAGGGGGACTGGAGTCAGCAGGGGCGGGTCCTTGGAGAAGGGGTGGGGCAGGGGCAGGGCAGGGTAAAGATGTTTGGGTTTTTGAGATTAGACAGTTGGCAACCCTAGCCTAAGGTCACCCCAAGGGTTAGAGGCAGAACCAGCAATCGAGAACCCCAGGTGTCCTGTGACCCAGTCCAGTGCTCTCACTACTGGATCATGCTGCCTATGCTATGATATACTTAGGAGTACCCATTTCTGCATCAGAAGAACAGGCCTGATATCTTGAGGGAGGCTGCTTCCATGGTGCAATAATGGCCTCCTTCACCAGAGGCCTACGGTGATAGAGCAGGACTGGGGGAATACAGAAATAATTAGAGGGGGCTGGAAATTCGGAGTCTTTCAGAGGTGTGGAGAAGTGAGCTTTACCGTTCTAGACAAGAAAAGGGTAACCGTCGGCTCCATCAGCAAAATAATTTAAAAAACAATAGAATACATTTTACATCAGCATGGAAAGCCTCTGATGGTCCACCAGGGGAGGCGGAAGCTCCTTGTGGGGGGGGGGGGGGGCAGAAAGATAGGAGGGGTGCTACTAAGATTTGGTTGCGGGGGGCAGCCAGCTCCAGCCTGGGAAGGGGCATCCCAGTAACTCCTATTGCCTGCCTCGGTAGTTGGTGCCCAGTGTGGTGCCCTGTGCTTTGCCCGCCCCGCTCCTTGGTGACTGGTGCTCTGTGCGCTGACACCCCTTGCCCAGATGTCAGTGTCCTGTCCCCCACCCCACCCTGGAGGCTGGCGTTCTTACTTCTGCTCCTCCCAGAGGCAGGGCATCTCTTCCAGGACCCGTGGTGGTTACAAGGCTAGACTGGGCTGGGCCTGGGAGTCCTACCTGCTCCCTGGCGGCTGGCCCGATCTTCTGCACCATGGTCTGACTGCTGCTCTAGTTCCTCTTCCAGGTCTTGCTCATGACACTGTCCCTCCCAGTGCTGCGTGCGAGGAGGGGACATACTTGGCTTGCAGTGGGGGAAACATGGGAGAGGGGGCAGAAGCCTAGTTTCACCCCTTCAGTATTTCTGTTGAGGGGCTGTACCACCCTTGTATTCCACTGCTTTCCAGTGGAATCTGAATTCTCTCTGCCTGTTTGGCACAATCAGGCTGGCAAGGTGCCAGCATGCCATCCCATTGAGAACTGATGTTTTTGTTACATTTTAAAGTGTGTTTAGTGGCTTAATGTTCTTTGTGATGAGGCAATTTTGTATATTGCACTGGCATATTTTGTTAGTGTCGCACAGACACCTGTCAGGCTCCTTCCCCTTGGCAAAGCTGGGGTCAGCACTGCCGTCACGTCCTTTGAAATGGGCTCCAACAACAAGGGTTTGCTACTATACTAGAACATAAGGACAGCCATACTGCGTCAGACCAATGGTCCAGCTAGCCCAGTATCCTGTCTTCCGACAGTGGCCAATGTCAGGTGCTTCAGAGGGAGTGAGCAGAACAGGGCAATTGAGTGATCCATCTGCATGTCGTCCACTCCCAGCTTCTGGCAGTTAGAGGCTTAGGGACACCCAGAGCATTGGGTTGCGTTCCTGACCATCTTGGCTCATAGTCATTGATGGACCTATCTTCTATTAACTTTACTAATTTTTTTTGAAGCAGTTATAGTTTTGGCTTGTAAAACATCCCCTGGCAATGAGTTCCACAGGTTGACTGTGTGTTGTGTGAAGAAATACTTCCTTTTGTTTGTTTTAAACCTGCTGCCTATTAATTTCTTTGGGTGACCCCTTGGTCTTGTGTTATGTGAAGGGGTAAATTACTCTCTCTAAAATCTCGTTCATGATTTTATAGACCTCTATAATATGCCCCCTCAGTTGTCCCTTTCCCAACCAGAATAGTCCCCGTCTTTTTAATCTCTCCTCATATGGAAGCTGTTCCATACCCTTAATCATTTTTGTTGTCCTTCTCTGTACGTTTTCCAATTCTAATATCTTTTGAGATGGGGCAACCAAAACTGCATGCAGTATCCAAGGTGTGGGTGTACCATGGATTTATATAGTAGCATTATATCTTCCGTTATATTATCTATCCCTTTCTGAATGATTCCTAACATTGGTAGCTTTTTTTGACTGCTGCTACACATTGAGCAGATGTTTTCAGAGAACAATACACAATGACTCCAAGATCTTTCTTGGGTGGTAAAAGCTAATTTAGACCCCATCATTGTGTATGTATAGTTGGGATTGTTTTCCAATGTGCATTACTTTGAATTTCATGTGCCATTTTGTTGCCGAGTTACTCAGTTTTGTGAGGCCCCTTTGTAACTCTTTGCAGTCAGCTTTGGACTTAACTATCTTGAGTGTTTTTTTTTTTTTTGTATCGTCTGCAAACTTTGCCACCTCTCTGTTATCCAGCTTTTTCAAATCATTTATGAATATGTTGAACAGCACTGGTTCCTCTACAGATCCCTTGGGGACCCTGCTACTTACCTCTCTCCATTCGGAAAACTGATCATTTATTCTTACCTTTGTTTCCTGTCTATTAACCAGTTACTGATCCATGATAGGACTTTCCCTCTTATCCCATGACTGCTTAGTTTGCTTAAGAGCCTTTGGTGGAGGATCTTGTCAAAGGCTTTTTGAAAGTCCAAGAACACTATATCTACTGGATCACTCTTGTCCACGTGGTTGTTGACTCCCTGCCCCTATCATAGATTGGTGAGGCATGATTTTCCTTAACAAAAGCTGCATTGACTCATCCTCAACAAATCATGTTTATCTATGTGTCTGATAATTCTCTTCTTTACTATAGTTTCAACCAATTTGCCTGGTACTGAAGTTAGGCTTACTGGTCTGTAATTGCCAGGATCACCTCTGGAGCCTTTTTAAAAAATTGGCATCATGTTAGCTATCCTCCAGTCATCTGGTACAGAAGCTGCTTTAAGCAATGTTACATACCACAGTTTGTGGTTCTGTCATTTCATATTCATCCTGTCTCATGTATTGCATTAACATGACATGTTGTAAAATGTCAATACAGGGATCTCAGTATTCTTCTATGTAGTGAGGGAGAGCCTCTGACCTCCAGCTTCCTCCATTTTGTGGAAGGGCCCAAGCAAGTCATCGATAGACCTTTCCTACAAAATGAAGAGTGGTATTCAGGATTCCTGGGTTCTACTCCTGCATTTCCCCTGGTTGCTGTGTGCCCTTCAGCTTCCCCATCTTTAAAATAGAGACGATGCCCCATCTTGAAAGTCCTCTATCTGCAGATGAAAAGTGAGGTGCACAGGATTGTTTCTTTATTGGTGTCCCCTCACCAATGCCAGTATGAATGTGCTGGTGAAGAATTAAAGTTAGGGAGAGGAGAAGGTGAGAGGTGATATGGATGGAGGTGGTGGACAGAGAACAGAAGTGATGGTGTTGGAGAATGGGGTAGGGAGGAGAGCAGCTCAAATACTCTTCACTGAAACTGTTTTATGTCAAATGTAGGTTTTTGACCCAATGAGATTTGTCACAAAAGGTCTGTTTTCCACAGAGAACTTCATTTTTTCATCACAATATTGGCCAAAACATTGGTTTTAGAGTTTTCATTAAAAACTTCAAAATTTCCAAGGACAGGAAATTGTTGTTTTTTATTGTCCAACTTGTTTTTTATTGTCCAACTTGTTTTTTATTGTCCAACTTGTTTTTTATTGTCCAACTTGTTTTTTATTGTCCAACTTGTTTTTTATTGAAAATTTCGGGGTCGGGGGAGGGATTTCAGACCAGCTGTAGTAGGGAGATGTGGTGGTGTGATCACTGATTTATAGCCTACTCCTTCTCTACAGCAGTTCTGAATGTATGGTTGTGCTGCCTTTTCTCCATCTTGACAAGCAGCTGTCCCTCCCCCTCCCCTTAAAGAAAAGGAAATTCCGTTTGACTCCTAGACCCAAAGCCTGAGAACCCAATGGGATGATAAAAAATGGAGGACCAGGTCCAACTCGGTCTCTGTTTGATTCTTTAGCTTTTCTCCTCCATGCCAAAAAAGCCCTCCCAGGGTCCGTCCATAATCCTAACTAACGGCACTCCTGTAGGAGCATTGCCAGCTTTATGGCCTTTCCTTCTTATTTTTACCTTGAGATCCACACTCAAAACAGAATGAACAGAGGGTGCTAATTAAGCAGAAGCACATTTTGACAACAGAGCAATAGTGCTGGCGCATACAAAGCAGGAGCTCATTAAAGCAGCATGGTATTTAGTCAGTTACGTTTTTGCAGCGATGAGCGTTCCTAGGTTAAATCAGACTTGGAAAATAACCACTTACATGTAAAAGTTTTTAATATCTCAGTTATTACACACCGTAGGAATTGCTAAACTGCATTAGACCATTCATCCAGCTACCCGATTTCTTTGGCAATGGCCAGCATCTGATATATCAGTAAAAAGGTCCCTCTCTGGACCTCAGCGATGTATTTCTCTGTGCCTTATCATAGGGTGCATGCAGAACATAAGCAATGCCATTGACTTCACTGGAAGTTTTTTGCTGGGATAAGGATTTTAGGATCTGGTCCTTTTATTAGAAGTGTAACTCATAACCATGTTTTATATCCAATCTGAATTTGCTGCCATAATAAACCAGCCACCAGCACAACTGCCCAGTTGGATGGCATTGTACAAACAGGGAAATATGTTTGAAGTTGAATCCACCTTGGACAATGCTGTTGTGTTAGTGACTCGTGGGGCATTTTTCAGAATACAGACGCTCTGCCCCCTGTCTACAGGGGAGAATTACAATGTTGCATGTTGCAAATAAATCAATTATACCTGTAAAAATGTCAGCGCGCACACAGTTGAAAATGCTGACTGTGTATTTGCTGGGTAACTTCCTCCAGAGTGCCTTGTGAGATGCTCCACAGTGCATTGTCATAGGGCCAGGGTGGAATGACAGGACAAAGGAAATTCACCTGCGGCTCAGGTTTGAACGTAAAGTCAGCCTGGGTTGGGGTTGTATTTCAGGTCTTCTGGTTTAACCCAAACTGACACCGGCTTGGCAGAAGCCTACAGCTGCACATTCTTTCCACCCAGTCTGTCTACAGTCCGGACAGCGTAGCTCCTGTGTTTCCCCAGAGCTCCTTGATGGGGCTTCCGGTCAGCACCGCCTCCTTGTCACTCCTCTGACACTAACACTCCTCCTCCTTTTAAGATGCTGAACCTACATAAGCTTAGCATCAGCTAATTATGGGAGTGCCTCCCCAGGCCCACTGACAGCAATTCCGGGCCCCAGGGCAGAACGGTCAATGGGCCGAGCTGATGCCGGCTGCGCTGCTGGTGTGCGGGCAGCTGCTGGCTGCGCTGCTGGGCACGCTCTTCCGGCACGGCCAGGGCTTCCACATGCCCGCTTGGCTGCCTTCGCCGCTGCCGGTACCACCCTGCATGCACCTAAGAGCCCTGCGGCCTGCCCAGACGATTTAAAAGGGCCCGGGGCTCCCGGCTGCCACTGCCGTTACCCCTGGGCAATTGCCCCTTTTGCTGCCTCCTCCCCGCCCCCATCAGTGGGCCTGTGCCTCCCTCAGCTACCTCAGAGCTCTGGCTAGGAATTAACGCTGTGAGAACCCAGGCAGTTGTCTGGCTTGGCAAGGCCCCCTCTTAGGGACACTTCCAGGATAGGAGGTGACAGGGCTTTGGGGTCATCTCCAAGGGCTGCTAAAAGATCATTACACCCTGTCACACATTTTTACACTGGGAGAACTTGAAAGTGCTGTTCTTCACGGGTGCTGCTCCACCGGTGGTAGCCATGGCGGAAGGTGTAGTGCAGACAGGGCCCTGTTGTCTCACCTTACCCTTCTCTATTATTAGTTATATTAAATGGGTCCTGCAGGCTGCAACTAAGGGCAGGGCTCCCTAGCAGTAGGCACTGCACACACACACACAGGTTGACTCAGTCCCTGCCCTGAAGAGCTCACAACATCAAGTTACCTAATGTTCGTTCCTCGGGTCCATACTCTTCCCTTGTGATGACTAAGTGACTCCCATTAATGCTCATGAGAGAGTTGTATGTTTTTAGGGGGCAATAGACCACCACCGTGTTTTAATGGGGTGAAGGAATCTGCTGCTGCTTAGCATACAGAAGTATATAGGTTATGGCACTATTCCTTTAAATCATTTGGGACCTCTCTTGTAGGCCTCCTTGTCTTCTGTTGCAGAAGCCACCAGAGCCTAACAGAGCAGGAGTGTGTGTGTGTGTGTAGCTGGGCCTTGAATGTGTGCATATTATTAGGAAACAGAGTTATTTAGAAACAGTCATGGCCGGGAGGGTCCTCACATTCTTAATGTTGTGTAGAGAGCAAAGACACAACAAGCCCACAGTGCCTGCTGCTACACACTGAACGTGTGCTGCACAGCGGTGTTTACCTCAATCATAGTTGTGGTGTTTTCTATATTTGGAATGGGAACTACCACAGCTAACATGGTAAGTGTGACCACTGTGGGTGGCTTTTCAAAGTGTTCGCCGCACATACGAGCTCAGCCTTACGGACAACTAAGGCTATTCCAAGGAGCAAGAAATCAGGCATATAGTTATTCCAGCTTTTAGTATTTGAGATCACCAGGCCAGATCCTCAGCTGGTGTTAATCCAAATAGCTTCATGGACTTCAATGGATCTATGCTGATTTATGTCAGCTGAAGATCTGGCCTTGTAGCTTTAAGATCTGAAATAAGTGTCTGTCTCCTAAATGCAAATGGAGGTGAATTGCTAGTGGATGGGTAAAGGGGTGAGGGGTAGAGTGTATTTTCACATTATGATAAAGCTCTTTAGTAAAAAAAAAAATAATAATAATAATTACTTAATCCCCAGAAGATAAATCAGAATTTAATTTTCTTCAGCAAAAGTGCTTATGGTTTGATTGGTCTCTTCAGCAAAGTGAGGCAGACAACTGCTTACTGAATCTCTGCAGTTGGAAAGAGTGAGCCTGCAAGCGATAAGTAGCTTCATCTACCCAGAGCATGCATTCATTACCTCTTCAACGCATGCCCAGGGCACTAAGTAGCGTATCTTGTCTCAGACAAACAGCCCTTTGTCTGTACTGTGTCAGCAGTGACAAGCAGACATTCCTCCGGTATTTGAGCCAGTGCATTGGGAATAAGTCAGGATGACCTGCATTTACCTTAGTGAGCTGTTTCTAGCAAGTGACAGTAGAGGAAGTGATTTTATTTAATTTTTTTTTGAGAGGCGCTACTGGGATTTGGAATAATTATGGAAATAAAGAAGAATCAGAAAAGAAATAGACATCCATTTGGAAATGGTCGTGCATTATACTGAGCGGAAACAGCCAATCTGCAATTAATTAAAGGTGACACCTTAATAGCTCTGCGTCATTAGTATTTATTGTTAGGTAAAATGACTTTTGGTAATCCAAACTATTCTCTATTGTGATCAGTGAATTATTTATTTCTGAGGTCAACTTCCACATTCTCGAAACAAAACACTTGAGAAGTTAAACTCCAGTTACGGGCCTGGAAAAAATACTTTTCTCAGTTAAAAAGGAATGGGATGAAAAATTCTGTTTCCATGTAATATTTAAAGCCTAGCATAAAAATTAGAATATATCTTGGAGTACAGTAAAGTGGATGTTTGTGTTGATTAAAAAAATTAGCCCTTTGTAGTTTAGTGTGTTATTCATCAGAAAATAGCTTTTACCTTCAGTGGCAATGCTGTATGACTCATTCTCAATACTATTCAGGGCCGGCCTTATGGGTGGGTGACATGGTCAAGAGGCTGCGGCAGGGCTTTGCCTTGCTGGGCAGCGGGCTGGCGGGGGATAAAGAGGTCTATAGGGCTGGAGCGAGGTACTCACATGCCTCCCCTCTACCCTCCCGGCAGCATGACATCTGCCACGCCGCCAATGCTCCACCTGCTGCTGCTCTCCTGCTGAATGGAAATCTGCTACTTGGGGAGCAGTACTTAAAGGGTGCCTAAGAAAGTTCGCCCAGGGCACCATTTTCCTTACGGCCGGCCCTGGTACTATGCATATTAACTTATTCTTGGCACCATGCCTGTAAAGCACTTAATTCAACACCATATTTAGTTGTCTTTGCTTTGAAAATTGAATAGTAAATCGTTTTAATCAATGATAAAATGGAACGAGAACAAAGTGATTTTCAAATGTAGCTGAGTTCCTGATCTTGTGCTGCTTAGTCACAGAATTCCCTGTTGGAGTCGAGTCCTAAGTAAATTCTTTCTCATTTTCTAAAAGGTATTCTTTTTTTTAAAAAAAAAAATGTTTTGACCCAGATCCTCAGCTGGTGTCAATCAACGTCATTCCATCGCCTTTAAAATAGAGTCTTTCTCAAAGACATGTTCTAGTTCCACCAGAAGTTATGGGTTTGATGCAGGAATCACTTGGTGAAATTCTCCGGTCTGTTTGATACAGGAGGTCAGATTAGATGGTCTCTTCTGGCCTTGAAATCTGTGAACTTACACTGATCTCCACCAACCGGTGATCTGGCCCAGTGGGTGTTAATTGAGTGCTGGTGAAGAGTGCTAAAGTGTCAGCTCTGGACACTGAAGTCCTGTATTTATCCATAGAAATGCTGTCCCATTGGCGGAAGTAGTGCAATCTTTCCCCACGCTGCCCTGTCCAAAGCTAGAACCATCTCCAGTGATTATAGAATATCAGGGTTGGAAGGGACCTCAGGAGGTCATCTAGTCCAACCCCCTGCTCAAAGCAGGACCAATCCCCAACGAAATCATCCCAGCTGAGAGGGTAGTTCAATCTCCATGCCTCTGCAGTCCTATGTATCTAGGTACATTGATGGCTGTAGTCACTGTAGTATCTGAGCACCTTGACCTAATCCTTGGTCTCTCTTTTCTGGCTACCAATTGTTATGGCTCTCTCCAGGGGATCTATCACTAACCTAAGGCCCAGTCCTGACAACCATGTCTTACATGAATAGTCCTTCCTTAAGCCCAGATCCTACTACAACTGAGGTCAGTAGCAAAACTCCTATTGCATTCAAGGGGAGCAAGATCAAGATTTACACAAATAGTCTCATTAAAATTAATGGGCTACTCTCCTGAGTAAGAATTACTTGAGTATTGTAAGGGTTTTCCCCTACTCGTTTTAACAGGATGTATTTTGATTTTTTTTAAGCTAGTGATGTTCCTTTGGAGGGCAACAGCTAAAACGATCTACTCGGAAGCTTGCCTGAACTCTGGTGATAGAGGAGCAATAGCAAGGAAGCAGTGTAGAGAATAAAGACAGGACGAAATTTACAACTGCATACAGGAAGGGTCTCTCAGCTCTGCGTGGCTGGATCTCAGAACAGACATTCTGTTTCACCTATGTGTCCCAAGTAGGAAGAGAAGAATCCTTCTCTCTAGAAGTATCTAGATCTGACCTGCAAGAATGACAGGAGAAGTTTGCCTTTAGTAATAAGCAAAAGCACAAAATTCATTGTGTTCAATTCCTCATTGTGTGCAAATAATTCATCCAAAAACCAACACAGTAAATGGTCTCTTTCTCTGCAGGCTATTGTGCATGTTACTTTTAGCTTCTAATCACCAAAAGTCATATTAACAGAGATGAGATTGGACTGAATCCACTCAAACAAACATTTGCACTTATGCAGTGTTGTAGCCGTGTTGGTCCCAGGATACTGGAGAGACAAGGTGGGTGAGGTAATATCTTTTATTGGATCTTTTATCTATGATGAGATAACTGGCTCTGTGGATGAGGGGAAAGCAGTGGACATGTTATTCCTTGACTTCAGCAAAGCTTTTGACACGGTCTCCCACAGTATTCTTGCCAGGAAGTTAAAGAAGTATGGGCTGGATGAATGGACTATAAGGTGGATAGAAAGCTGGCTAGATTGTCAGGCTCAATGGGTAGTGATCAATGGCTCCATGTCTAGTTGGCAGCCGGTATCAAGCGGAGTGCCCCAAGGGTTGGTCCTGGGGCCGGTTTTGTTCAATATCTTCATTAATGCTCTGGAGGATGGCATGGATTGCACCCTCAGCAAGTTTGCAGATGACACTAAACTGGGAAGAGGTAGATACACTGGAGGGTAGGGATAGGATACAGAGGGCCCTAGACAAATTAGAGGATTGGGGCAAAAGAAATCTGATGAGGTTCAACAAGGACTAGCGCAGAGTCCTGCACTAAGGACAGAAGAATCCCGTGCACCGCTACAGACTAGGGACCGAATGGCTAGGCAGCAGTTCTGCAGAAAAGGACTTAGGGGTTACAGTGGACGAGAAGCTGGATATGAGTCAACAGTGTGCCCTTGTTGCCAAGAAGGTGTATAAGTAGGGGCACTGCCAGCAGATTAAGGGACGTGATCGTTCCCTTCTATTTGACATTGGTGAGGCCTCATCTGGAGTACTGTGTCCAGTTTTGGGCCCCACACTACAAGAAGGATGTGAAAAAATTGGAAAGCGTCCAGCAGAGGGCAACAAAAATGATTAGGGGACGGGAACACATGACTTATGAGGAGAGACTGAGGGAACTGGGATTGTGTAGTCTGCAGAAGAGAAGAATGAGGGGGGATTTGATAGCTGCTTTCAACTTCCTGAAAGGGGATTCCAAAGAGGATGGATCTAGACTGTTCTCAGTGGTAGCAGATGACAGAACAAGGAGTAATGGTCTCAAGTTGCAGTGGGGGAGGTTTAGGTTAGATATTAGGAAAAGCTTTTTCACTAGGAGGGTGGTGAAGCAATGGAATGGGTTACCTAGGGAGATGGTGGAATCTCCTTCCTTAGAGGTTTTTAAGGGTCAGGCTTGACAGAGCCCTGGCTGGGATGATTTAGTTGGGGATTGGTCCTGCTTTGAGCAGGGGTTGGACTAGATGACCTCCTGAGGTCCCTTCCAGCCCTGATATTCTATGATTCTATGGACCGACTTCTCTTGGTGAGAGAGACCAGCTGTTGAGGTTATGCAGAGATCTTCTTCAGCCAACTGGTATGGTGACTCCACACCCTCCTCAGCTCCAAATTTCCACAAAAATGTGTGCCCTGAAATGTCCCGCCTAGTCGTTGTTCCTCTAAGGAATCAATATCCAACAGTTTTTGTTACTTTAACTTGAGTTCCCGAACAGTTCAGTTCAAACACAGCACTGGATTGGTTTAGATTTAAAAATAAAGCAAGTTTATTTAATTCCAAAGAAGCTGCAAGTGGGTACAAGTATAAGGAGTCAACTCAGAAATGATTACTAGAGAAAGAAGGAGCAAATGCTTTTTATAACTAAAATTAACAATCTAGACTTAGTTCAAGGTAAAATCCTCAACTCGTTTCCAGCAAGATGGCTGACCGAACCCCTGGGTCAGGATCTATCCCCCATAGTCAAAGGGCTGGTACCTTTTGTCGTCTTAGGTGAAAGATAAATCACTTGGGTTTCTTTGCCCCTCTCATTTATAGTCCAACGAACCACTGAAATGGATTATTCTGAGAGATATCTCCAGCTGAAAGTCTATTTCCAGCTGTGAGGTAGGCAACGTGGAGTGTGTCGTGAAGGAAGTGATCCACTGCTGCTTTCTCCCCATGGATTTGTCTGCTCAAATGCAAATTATTTATTTCCTTCTCCCCTCCCTCCAGTGCATTTAAATGAACATTAGACATGTGACTGTCAATCTCCTCCCTCTGCCATGATAGCGTGATGTATGCCTCCACCCCTTGTTAGCCTGATGGGTCTGTTTATGCAGTGTACATTCTCATTGTCTTTCAAAGCACTTTGAAAGTAACTCCCAGGTGGGGAAAGCACATTCCTTTGTCTAGGATGGGGTAACTCCTGCTTGGCTGGCAAACACATTTTAAGAATCATATTTTCAGTTTATGTCCATGACTTGACATCAGTTGCTTTCACCTAATTACACAATGATATTTATGACGAGTGAGTCAGAGCTTTTCATTGGCACCTTGCACGACACTTATCAGATACGTTTCATAACATTAAAGAATTGGGGTACCCTTGAATTGGTTAAGCCAATTGAAATTCGTTACCAGGTATCAAGGTTGCCCTGGCCCTCTGCCTTGGGGTTGTTCTTAATGTCGTACCTCTCCTCCTTAAAAAGCTTCAGTAGGGGTAGCCACTGGCTGAAATGGAGACAATAGGTTAGAACTTCCTGTCCCGGATAGGGCATCTGCCACCATGTTTTCCTTTCCCTTTATACGCATAATCTCTGTCATATGCTTGGAATGTCGTGCTCCATCGTATTAATTCAGAATGGGAACCCTTCATTTTATGTAACCAGTGGAGAATGATCACTGACCTGAAGAAAAGCTCTGTGTAAGCTTGAAAACCTGTCTTCCTCTCCAGCAGAAGTTGGTCCAATAGTAGACGTTACCTAACCCACCTTGTCGCTCTAATATTGGTAATTTGTCAGACATTGGTTCAAGGATATTATTATTCAAATTTTCCTTACAAAGGAGCAACCACTTCAAGGAATGTATGTATGGTTCTTCTTCCCCTTTTCTTTTAATATGCTGCTGCATAGCTATGATATCCTGAAAATGAGTGTGCAGCTCATCATTTTCAAGTTAAATTAAAAAGAATATGTACATGTCGTTTGAGGGACCTGCTGCAGCTAAAAGAATATTAATTCCTGTCCTCCGTTACTGTGTTACACAAACATATGCACATCCCAGAAAGACAACCTTTAAACAAAGATTTTTCATTTTTGACTGCACTATGATGCCTCTGAATTTGCTGCCACAACTGGTATCCTGATTTTCAGGTGCATGATCATGGTCGGCCCCAGCATTGCATTTAAAAAGCACTTCCTTCTGTGCAGTCAATATGCTCAAATGGTGCTCACATAATTAGAGCTGAGTGAAATTTTTGGCCAAAGGTTTTTTTGGTGAAAAATTCAGATTTGGTGGCAAATTTCACCAATGTGTGTAGATGTCGCCAAAATGCTCATTTAGGACCTCCCTTTCTTCTCTCCCCCGTACTTCCCCCCCCCCACAACAAAAATCTGGGAAAAATTGAAATGTTTTGCTGTGGGGGCTTGGAATGTCTTTATGTTTCAAAAATTTCTTTAGTTTTATTTTTAAAAAATTCAAAACCATTTTTAAAATGTTCAAAATCTAAACGGAACGTTTTGATTTCTGTGTAAGTTAAACATTTTCTTACCCGAAACAAAATTTTAAACTTTGAGATTTTGCTGCAAATTTTGCAAAAGTTTGGTTTCAGTTCAGCTCGACGCAGTTTTCTTCTTCACTTTTCATAACTGCCAATGAACCAACAAAATTCATTACTCATCCAACTCCACTCATGATAGAGCATCCTCGGTGTTAAAACAACATTGTATAGACAATACACTGCTGGGCTTGGACAGCCAACGGCCTGTTACAGGAGGTTTATTAAGGCAATATTCTCAAAGTCTGTTCAGAAAGCTGTTTTCGATTTTGGACAAATAGTTACAAACCCAGGTGTGCAGCGCAGCACATAGAAAGAAATATTGCAAATGAGCTGGTAAAAGAAAGCAACCATTTTTAACACCTATGCATAGGAGGGCAATGGAAGGCAAACACTAAAACATAAAAATTACCATAATGTGCCTTTAGGTCACACAAAATAACTCCAGTAGAAGTGAAAATGGTCCCTAGGGACCTGATCCAAAGCCCATTGATTTCAATGGACTTTGGATCAAGCCCTTGACTGTAAAACACATAGATATTCCACTAATCAAAACACAGTGCACCTAGCTATGTTCCAGACACACCCCTGCCCCTCTGGTTTGTTTTTTTTTACCATTTTCCTGGCAGGTATCTCTTTGATACTATGAGCACTTCAGGGTTTTTGGCCTACCGATGAAAAGTGCTAAATAAAGAGCTAGATTATATTATTCTACCATGTGTCAGATTAGTAGGTGACAAAGCCTGGGCTCTTGTACTTGCAACGTTCCATGTCTTCATGAGCCCCTTCCTCTCCCAGGTTAAGCAATGACTGAAGAGAATTCTTTTTCAGAAGTGGTTTCTATTTTAATCACTGTTGAACCCTGTGTGGGAAGCCCCTTTCTACTGATGCTGCTTTATGTTAGTATTTGAGTATGCTACTCTTATGTCTTATCTGATGTTTTTGTTTTAAGGCCAACATTGTATTGCATTGCATTGGTGCTCCTCAGTCCTTCCTGTTCTCTGTCTGTGAGACACAACAGTTTAGTCTTCTGAGGGCTGTAATGGTCCAGATCAGGTTGTTGGGCTTGTTACAGGAGCGGCTGGGTGGTGTTTGATGGCCTGTGATATTCAAAAAGTCAGATGAGATGATCTGTGGTCCCGTCTGGCCTTAAACTCTATGACTCTATTTTCAAAGGGTCCTCAGCCCTTTCTTGTATGCGCACAATTTTTGAGCGCTACTGTTTGCACATGCAGATGTTGGAGTGTACAAATTCCTCATGTACTGAACTTGTACCTGCAAATCGAGTTTTCACACTGGATGCAACCATTTGCACATACCAGTGAAGGTACATCAATGAGCAAGGATGGTTGCAAGGTTAAGGCACTGGACTAGGACTCAGGAGATCTGAGCTTATTTTCCAGCTGTGCCACAGACTCACTGTGGGCAAGTCACTCAATCTTTCCGTGCCTCAGTTTCCCATCTGTAACGTGGGAATAACAACACTTGCTTTGTCTGTCTTATCTTCTTAGACTGCAAGTTCTTTGGGACAGGGACACTCTCTTATTCTGCACAGCACCAAGAACAGAGGGCCCCAGTTTCAGTTTGGGCCTCCAAGCACTACCAAGAGATAAAGAAACTGTGCTCAGCGCGACCAAGCGCACAAAGTTGCACGTACACAAAGAGAGGCTGCTTTCTGAAAATTTGGCTCGTGCTGTATTATTCATTACAGCTTTGTGCAGTGCTTTATAAAACACATTCGTTTCTAATTTCTTTCACTTCGTGATTACACAATTATTCTTTCTTTCCCCCTTTCTCCCTATAATATCGCCACTGACTTTGGTGGCCCCTGAAGATGCATTTGCCAGACTAGTTCTTCTGACAAGTCCCAGTACTGGTTAATTGGATTTGCAGATGGAGTGTCTGTGCTGCACTTCGCATAGAACGTAAAATTGATCCACTCCCGGCCTTCCTGAGGCTCAATTAAATCAACTACCAGTTTGTGACTCAGGCGGATGTGGCTGTCTTGCAGACGGTACACACAGTTACTTATCTGCTCTGGCTTAATAACCTGTATGGAAAAGTCCTACAAAAACTGACTAAAGATTGCTAACCTGTCTATAGAATTTTCAGACCAGCCCATGGAATTCAGTGACAGGAATATAATTCTCTATTACATGTTTACAGTGATTTCTATAGAATCCTATTGATATTATCCCTGATGAATTCTATAGGATTTTTCCATAAGGGAACAAGCCCTTGACCCGAAGCTCAGTGAGGTAAAGGGAAAGACTCGTAGTAATTTAAATGGCCTTTCAGGCCAGTCACAAATAGGCAGCATCTACAAATCCAGGGCTGTTTTTCAAAAAATCCTATAGAGTGAAAAAATGGTCCAAAAACCATTCAGTTGGCTCAGCACAAAATGTGCTCCTGGCATCCTATTAAATCTTGCTGAGTTTGTAATATGAGTAGAAAGTAGTATGGATAGCGGGGAACATCCAAATTAGCAACCATAGCATCATCTTTATTATTTAAAGTTTCTGAAGAAACAACACACAGCGGACTGCATGTAACCATGGCAGTCGCCTCTGGTGTTTGACAATTTTGCCATCTTTATCTCTATCCTAATCCGGAAAAGGCTGAAGAATTCAATAAATATTTCTGTTCTATATTTGGAAAGAAGCAAGATGTTAATCAGTGCTGATGAAATACTCTTGATTCCCTCAATAACTAGGGAGGATGTTAAACACCCACTATTTAAAGTAAATGTTTTTTTAAATCTGAAGGACTGGATAACTTTCACCCAAGAGTATTAAAAGAAGTGGCCAAGGAGCTCTTCGAAACAACTGGGGAAGTTCCAGAGGACTGGGGAAAAAACCTAATGTCATAACAATATTTATAAAGGAGAAACAGGATGACCCAGGTTACTATAGGCTGGCATTATCCAGACATCCTTTCCAAGTAAAAACATGGAAAGATGATATAGGACAAAATCAATAAAGAATTAAAGGATGGTAGCAAAATTAGTGCCAATAAACATGAGTTGATTGTAAATAGGTCTTGTCAAACAAACTTATTTTTTTTCTAAGGTCACAAGTTTGGTTGATAAAAGTAACTTGATATATTATGCTCAGACTTCCATAAGGCACCTTAGTCCTGTGTGACATTCTGATTAATTAAATTTGGACTGTACAAAATCAATGCAGCCCATATTAAATGGATCAAAAACTGGTTCACTGGTAGATCTCAAAAAGTAATTGTAAATGCAGAATTGTCATCCTTTGCAGGTGTTTCTAATGATGTCCTGCAGAGATCTGTTCTTGGCTCAGTGATAATCTGTAGCTCTTTATCAGTCATCAGCAATAAAATATAAAATCATTACTGGTAAAACTTGCAGATGACACAAAAATTGGTGAAGTGGTAAATAATGGTGGGACACATCAGTTATACAGCATGACCTGGATCACTTGGTAAGGTGGCATCCTTCCAACAACATGCATATCAAATCAGCCAAATGCAAGGTCATACATCTAGGAACGCAGGTGAAGAAGGGGGACTGTATCCTAGAATGCAGTGATACTGAATAGGACTTAGCTATAACAATAGATAATCAATTGAACACAAGCTCACAGTGTGATGTTGAAGCTAACAGGGCTAATGCAATCATTGGGTGTATGAGGAGAGGAATATCAAGTAGGAATAGGGAGGTGTTCCCTGTGCATACAGCAACAGTGAGACAATTACTTGATTCTAGTGTCCACACATCAAAATGGGTGCTGAAAAAATGGAAAGGTTCAGAAAAGAGCTACAAGAATGATTTGAGGGCTGGACAACACGCCTGACAGTCAGGGGCTGAAAAAGCAAAATCTGTTTCACATACCCAAGAGAAGGTTAAGAGGTGACTCTATCATGGTTTATAAAAACCTACTTGGGGAGAAGATTTCTGATAGCAGACAGCGCTTCAGTCTAGCAGAAAGTGGCACAATGAGAACCAGTGGTTGGAAGCTTCACATAAACATATTCATACTAGAAACAAGGTACAGAGTTTGAACAGTGAGGGTAATTAGCAATTGGACCAACTTTCCTAGGGCAGTGGTGGATTCTCCATCTCTTGAAGTTTTAAAATCCCCACTGGATGTCTTTCTGTTTGAGCAACAGCATATCTTTTAGAAGTTCAGGGCTGGGTACAGAGGTTTACTGGATGAAATTCTCTGGCCTGTGTTATGCAGGAGGTCAGGCTAGATAGTCATAATGGTCCCTTTTGGCTTTTAAATCTACATTCTCATGCGTAGAAGGACCATTTCAGTGGTGTTTTGGGTATCTATAAGGTGCTGGTTCTTGATTCACTCTGTTCTTGATTCTTCTGTAGGAGAGCAGAAAGCAGGAGGTCCATGACTTGGTTTTGCCTAGCCCAGTCCACACACTTCTTCTTGCAACATGTACAAGACTTGAGCTGAGACTTTTGAAGCCGACCAGTGGATTTAGCTACAAAACTCTCATTAACTTCAGTGGGAGTTGTGATGCTGAGTCCTCTTGTCAGCTGTGAAAAATTCAGCAGTGAACCTTCTAGACACATTGGTGTCTGGTCGGCACTTGCCCTGGCAGCTTATGGGTGCCCTTTTTAGGGGCTGCATCTTGCATTCTTCTCTGTGTTTTGGATGTGCTAATATGTAATGTTCGGTCCCAGACAAAAAGCTCTAACTTCCTGTAATCAACAGCACCCCTGTGTTCTGAGGTGGAAAGTTTAATAGTGGAACATGCTCATATTTGAGCCATTGAGGAAGCTGCAGAAAAATACTGATTGATTTCTTCAAATGATTTGCGTAAAAATTGTAAATGAAGTTAAGTCCTGGGCATGCTCATTCAGGAAAATAAGAACTGACCCATGCACTGAGTCAAACCTTTAAGGTTTTGATGGGTTCAGATATACATGGCCTAATATCTAACAGGCCATCAAGCTGATATCCTGCATGCCACACCATCTCAGCAGGTCTAGAAATCTCTGTTTGGCTGTATGCACTCTTTGGACCTTATGTTCTGGGATCTCACCTGGGCCAGAGGGGACTCTGAATGCACTGGCCCAGGGCAGCCTGAAAGCGGGAGAGAGTTGAGGATAGAAAAATGCCAGACCTTGCAATGGATTTGGCAAGATATAGTTAATGGTAGATGGGCTCATTGGGGCCAGGTGAGGAAAGAAGCATCAGGTGGGAGAATAGACATACAGCTGATATAAACGGAGAGAGCTTCCCCAGTAGGGCTGGGAGATAGAAAGGGAAACGGTTTAGTAGACTTGGGAGGGAAAGGAAGACCTCACAGACTTCAGCTAATTATACTTTTCACTATATTTCTCAAAGGCCCTGATTCAGCAAAGAACATGCTTAAGTCTCACTGGTTTCAGTGGAGCTACTCACATGCCTAAAGTTAAACACATGCTTAAGTGCTTTGCTGAATCCCAAGGCTAAAGGGGGTGACTCATCTTATACCCATTTTACTGATAAGGAAACTTGAGCACAAAGAGGGGAAGCAATAGCAAGCCAGTGGCAGAGCTGGGACTCCTAGCCCAGAGCTCCAGCCAAATTTTCTGGGGCTCATCCCTAACAAGCCTCTAGAGCAGTGGCTCCCAACCAGAGGTACCTATCCCTAGGGATATGTCAAGTCATCTAGATATTGGCCTAGTTTTACAACAGGTGACATAAAAAGCACTAGCGAAGTCAGTCCAAACTAAAATTTCATACACACAATGACTTGTTTATAGTGCTGTATGTCCCATACGCTGAAATGTAAGTACAATATTTATATTCCAATTGATTTATAATTATATGGTAAACATGAGAAAGTCAGCAATTTTTCAGTCATAGTGTGCTGTGACATGTTTGTATTTTTATGTCTGATTTTGTAAGCAAGTAGTTTTTAAGTGAGGTGAAACTTGGGGGTATGCAAGACAAGTAAGACTCCTGAAAGGGGTACAGTAGTCTAGACAGGGTGAGAGCCACTGCTCTAGAGTGTCTGAGTTTCACCCATCGCTGGTTAAAATGTTGCAATGGCAAACAATGCTTATTGTTTGCGAATTGAAATGAAAGTCGAGTGAAAATGCCTACACCAAGTGATGCAGTTACGGTATTACAATAGACTGTTGGTTTGGAGACATCTCTTCTGTGTCTGGATTCATTCCACAATCTGTGAATGTCTTGCTACAAACCTAGCAATCCTGCTGGTCTGTGTGGGCTGATTTTACCCAGGGCTGGCCTTACCATGAGGCGAACTGAGGCAGCTGCCTCAGGTGCCAGACTATGGGGGGGCACCACTAGGACCCAGAGTTTCAAAGTTTTGGCCCAAGCGAGCAGGCATTGGGGCGTCATTTGAGCTCCCCACCTCAGGTGCCAAAATGTTGTGGGCCGGACCTGATTTTACCCCACCCCACACGGTACCTGTGCAGCGCCCCGGTGAAGGAGTCACATGTCTCCAAAGTGGCTTCCAGGATCGAGGCCAAAACTGCAATGCTAAATATAGTAGGTCTTTCATTTATAGATACGGATGAAATTGAACACTGTTAATCAAATGTGGAGTCCTCATTGGGTGGGGCAGCTTAGTTTATTCCATGCCCTGAATTTAATTCCAGGAACTCCGATAATAATTTGGATTTCTAGCAGCAATTTGCCCCCACATTAGAAAGTCATTTCATGATCCTATTCATGGTGCCATCTAGGGCTGAGTTTGGGCTGGGCATCTTGTTATGCGCAACCGTTGGTGAGAAGTGACTCGCTCTGCTTCCTTCAAGCAATGTTCTTTGGTGTTAGCTACACGTATAAAAAGCAAGCAGCCTGCAGGGCCCTGAGCTGCCCTTTACTCTGCAGCATGAAGGGGAGCAAAGGAACAGAGAACAGCAGGCCCTAAATTCCCAAAACAGGATAATGGAGCTAATGTGGTACTCTGTTCCCACCCCTCTGAATCCACACAGCTGGGGCTTTCTGGATCTGGAGGGGGCATGTTGCGACGGGGCAGTGGTGGGAGGTAGCGTGGGGCAGCCGCTCCTTTCTGCAACATGCATTCTTCTGAACCCAGCAGGGCAGCGTTAAGTGATTTGTTTTTCCTGCCGGCAGGGATGCAAAGCCCGGATGTGTCAATGGTGCCACGTCTCCTCAGGGAGCTGTGCTGCCAATATGAAGGGACTTGCCCAAGAGGGAACATGGAGGAGTTTGTTTGCATGAGTGTCCGTGATGGAGGCTGTCATTTCCCATGGGCACTTAGGTCCTCATGCTGTGTGTGGTTGAGAGGTTTCACCCATAACTCTTTCCTCCCAGAACTCCTCCTTCCTTCCTGATGGAGCAAGAGCTCTGGGACTCCATGAGCTTGCCCAAGTGGATTACACCCCACCCCACCCCCCGCAGGTTTTCCCAGGGGCAGTGATGGTAAGGCCGCTAAACCCTTTCCATGCAGATTAGAGTTTTGGATCTTCCCAGCAGCTACATCATTCATTAGAAAACTTCCAAACAAAGAAATCTGCCTTACCTCAGACACGAATGACCTAGAAAAACCAGATCCCTGTGAAAACCATCCTGCGTCTCCACTCTCTGCAGTGGGTTTTGTTTATTCATCATCCATTTCATCATGTTTGTTTTACGACACATGAACTTAATGATTTTCACAGTGGAATACTGGAGAGAGATTACCCATCATAAGTATAGCTGTGGGTATCAGAAGCTGACCTTAATTCAGAAAGGACGCACTGAGGCAATCTAAGCAGCTGAAGCAAATGAAGACTAGAATTAAATCTTAAAAAGATACTGTTGACTATATTATTTTTCTAGTTCATGCACTATCCCTACAAAAGAAGATGTCCCTGGAATGTGATGTTAAAGATTAATGCTTCTTGTAAGCCTAATATTAAACCTCATCATTATTTACTGCTGCCAAATGTATTTCAATGCTGGGAATGTTTGTAGTGCTGCAAAGTGAAGGAGGGTATGAATTGCAGTTCATTTATTAATGCTCTGTTCCATTCTAGTTTTAATCCCAAACAGATGGCCAAGGGTGGCTTGGCTAAAATTCAGCAAGAGCGCACTGATTTTCTCAGAGCCTTCCATTTTAAGTGCAGCATGGCAACGACACAGCGTCGGCTCCAAGTCCTGCACTGAGCGTGATTGTCATCGATTATTCCAGAATTCTGGAAAGAAACGAATGAATCACTCTGAGAACTCTTAGGGGAAAATGTTTTTCTTCCATTTGGAATGGAGCTTGGCTTAGCTTCTTTCAAAGGGCACTTCCTTGTCAGACAACCAGCATTTTCAGTGTCATTGGTGTTTGCTATTTGTCAAGTGTCATCAGTGAGGGAGGTATAGCTCAGTGGTTTGAGCATTGGCCTGCTAAACCCAGGGTTGTGAATTCAATCCTTGGGGGGGCCATTTAGAGATCTGGGGCAAAACTTGGGGATTGGTCCTGCTTTGAATAGGGGGTTGGACTAGATGACCTCCTGAGGTCTCTTCCAACCCTGATATTCTATGATCACAAATGGAATGTAGAGACAATGAATCATTCCCACAGTATCCTACATGTCAAGTTATATTCCAGCATGATTTCAAACATAAAGTCTCACACAAAGAGTCATTCTGGACCCTTTTCAGTGCTTCCCCCTCTCCATGCTGGAAAATCATTCTAACAATGGCGATAATATAGTGCCTTTCATCGCAGAAAGATCCCCAGTTCCTTTAGAAACTCACTCCTCGATAGCAGTGCTTTCTAACCCGCACATAGATAAAAGAGTGGTATGATTTCAGTGCTTCATCCGCCAATGAAACACAGCTCTCTCTCTCTCTGGGGTTGAAACATGGCAGGAAACTGCTATGAAAACAGAGCAATGCTATAGAAGAGTTTAGGACAGGAAGTCAAGAGAATAACCAGAGTTCCCCCAGGTCAGTTCAAGGAGGTACAAATGTTTTCTCCCTGGCACCCAGGGAGATTCATCTCAAAAGCATTTGCTGTTTCTACCACCACCACTTGGGCGTAACTTCAATTTCTGCCAGGGGGATATAGGAGGTTCTTCAGTGTGGGTTGCTGCAGGGATTAACTGAATCCAAGCACCCAGAACAACACTGGCCACACCCCACCTTTGGCCAGCACCACCCGCTTCTTGCAGGTCTTCTCCTTACTCCTCTGAGTAAAGGGGAGAGAAGGTTGCCTTGTGTCTCTGTAGCAGTCCCAGGGGCAGGCTTCTGACCACTGGAACCTTGCTCCTGGGCTTGCCAGGGGAGGTCAGGTGTGAATATGACACTATTAAAATGATGAGGGGAATTTTAGACAGCAGAATATAACTCCCATCTCATCGTTAGATCTGGGTACATCTTTTATATTTGTTATCTTAGTGTGGCACAGACAACCAGACTCTTTGGGTTTTATTTAAATACCCTTTGTAAAAAGAAGAAGAAAAAAAGAGGGAACCTACATTCTTTTTTTCATGCTCTCACCCCCCCCCCCCTTTATTGGACCTACATCTCTGTTTAATACTGGAGAGGTTCCCTGTTGTTGATAAATACACACTTCAGGTAGATTTCCTTGGACAAGCACCTTATGTTATTATTCTATGTGATGTACATGAACACTGCTAGCACAGAGTGTTCTCAGGGACGAGTGACCGCCCGATTGTTGTCTCTGAAGACGAGGAGCCAGGCTTTGGGAGAGGAAAATAATAATCTTTTCCAGGTATATAAAACCTTTCACCCACAGGGATCCTGAAGGGGTCAGCTACTTCCAAATCATGGTCACATTGAAGCCAATGGCCAAACTTCCATTGACTCCAGTAGTGCAAAGGTTCGGCCCTTTACAGTCCCAAGAATGGCTTCACCAACAGTGAAGTGCAGCCATTTCTGGAGTGTAATGTGGCAATAGTAATGCTACACGGTCATTTGGGACAGGAAGTGAAGAATGCTGTAGTATATCTACTTAAAACAGCGAAGGGGAGGCGAGTGGTCAGTATGCCACTACCCAGGTCCTCTAAAATCGTAAGTGGTCAGGACTTTAGTTTTACATCTCATCTGGAAGGCAGCTCCTTCAACAGTGCAGTGGCCCCAAAACCAGTGCCCAGTCTGCTGAGTCGGCTAGCCCACTGCTGGGAGCAGCTGGAATATGCTTGGGTTCTTCACCCTTGCTCAGTGTAAGGTGATTTGAGTCTGAGGCAGTATGGCCATCTCCTTCAGCAGCCATCGCGGGTGAAATTCAGGTGAGCTGCGTGACTTAGACCTATGCGCCAACATAGGTCCCCTTTCAGCAATGTGGCTAACTTTGCCTAAGTGGGCTAGTGCCTTTCTCCCCAGGATATTCTGGAGCTCCATATTAGTGCAGCTATGTATTTTAAGACAAAAGACACTGGAGGGGAGAGGAGCTCCACCAGCAGTTTCATGTGTGTGTTTTGGCATAGGGTCACCCTACACCCCTTGGCCTCTTCTGGGACTCTCTTAACTGAAGCTGGTTTTGCCTGGGATGAAGTCACAGGGGGCCTTTGCTGTGTTTCAAACCCATTCCACAAATGAATAATCCTTGGCCCCAAGCAATGTTCCTTACATGCTTTTGTTAAAGTTTTCATTCACTAACTCCTGACCTGTACAGCATTTGGGTGGCCTCCTGTGGGATGGCTGCCAGAACAATGTCATGGTAAGACATAGAGGAGTATTAGGTCCCCATCCTGTAAAGACTCATACACATTCCCAACTTTGCATGGGCAGTCCATTGAATTATACGGGACTCCTTACATGTATAATGTGAACCACGTGTGTGTTTCCAGGATCAGGTCCTTAGCACTGAACCAGAGTGTTATGTTCACAGCACACAAACAGAGAAGTTAGGTATAAACATAAAATACCCTCACTAGAAGGTTGTAGTGTAAATGACTTTATTTCTCAAAACCGAGAACCTTAACACACAAGGACCAAAAATAGAGGGGGACAAAGCAGGCTGCTCCCTAAGGCAAGGAGGCACAACTCACCCTACTTGCTGCTGTAGGCTGGCTCTTTCCAGACTGATTGCTCAAGGCCCAGAGCACACACTTCCCTACAGAGCTTCTTTAGCCTGCTAGAGAGACCAGGCAACTCCCTGAGAATTAATTTTAACACAGTTCTCAACACGCCACATATTGCTATTCTGGGGATCCAGCAATACTGTTGTGATAGTCTTTTTGTCCTACTCAGCTCTCAAGATGTGTTCCCAATTCACTGTGGTGCTCTCTTTGCCATTCCAGGCAGTTCCGCTTTCTGTTGAGATATCTGTGTTAAACTATTCTCCAGCAGAGCTGCAACTCCCATTATTCATTTGGCATTTGATTCAAAAGGTATGTATGGGGTGGGGCAGATTTGGGCAACCTAACTACTTCTTCAGATCCTGTATTCGTCAAAAGACAATTGAGAGAGTGCTGTAATCTCACCACATTTTGATCAGTATGAACTGTGCAGGAGCTCAGTCCCTGGTGCAATTACAGGCATTTTTAGCATAAGAACTACCAAGAAGGCACATCTTCATTCTATCAGTTCAGATCTAGTGACAGTCGGTTGGGTGAAGGCAGATGGACAAGGTTGTTTGTACAGTAGCTTTTTTTGAAAGCTAAGCTGCTGCTGAAGCTTTGCAAAATGTATCAGTGTGTGGTACCCTATACATTTCCAGATGTGTAAACCTGCATAGTACAGGGCAGCGGTGAAATATTGCAACTAACGGGAAAGAAGAGAGGGTGGATACATTTAAAAAAAAAAAAAAAAGGGTGTAAATGAGCAAAGAGCAGCTAAGCCTTGTTTTAGTTCTCAAGATTCTTGGCTGATGACTATACTTTTCACCTTTCTAGATGTAAGGAGGAATTTGATTTCAAATCATATAGAGCCGGATTCTCAGCTACAGCCCAACTGCCACTACTGAGTGGAGGGCCACTCCCACTGCACGGAATTAGAGCAGCCTGGAGACTATTCTAATTTCAACCAGCTGCTAATCCCTAACGGGTGGAAACTGCCGTTGAGAATTGGTATGGCATCATCACAACATACTGCCATGTCATAGAATCATGGAAGATTAGGGTTGGAAGAGACCTCAGGCAGTCATCTAGTCCAACCCCCTGCTCAAAGCAGGACCAACCCCAACTAAATCATCCCAGCCAGAGCTTTGTCAAGCCAGGCCTTAAAAACCTCTAAGGATGGAGATTCCACCACCTCCCTAGGTAACCCGTTCCAGTGCTTTACCACCCTCCTAGTGAAATAGTTTTTCCTAATATACAACCTAGACTTCCCCCACTGCAACTTGAGACCATTGCTTCTTGTTCTGTCATCTGCCACCACTGAGAACAGCCTAGCCCCCTCCTCTTTGGAACCCCCCTTCAGGTAGTTGAAGGCTGCTATCAAATCCCCCCCTCATCCTTCTCTTCTGCAGACTAAATAATCCCAGTTCCCTCACCCTCTCCTCATAAGTCATGTGCTCCAGCCCCTAATCATTTTCGTTGCCGTCCACTGGACTCTCTCTAATTTGTCCACATCCTTTCTGTAGTGGGGGGCCCAAAATTGGACGCAATACTCCAGATGTGGCCTCACCAGTGCCAAATAGAGGGGAATAATCACTTCCTTCGATCTGCTGGCAATGCTCCTACTAATGCAGCCCAATATGTCATTAGTCTTCTTGGCAACAAGGGCACATTGCTGACTCTCATCTAGCTTCTCCTTTTCTGCAGAACTGCTGCTTAGCCAGTCTGTGCTCAGCCAGTAGCAGCGCATGGGATTCTTCCGTCCTAAGTGCAGGACTCTGCACTTGTCCTTGTTGAACCTCATCAGATTTCTTTTGGCCCAATCCTCCAATTTGCCTAGGTCACTCTGGACCCTATTCCTACCCTCCAGTGTCTCTACCTCTACCCCCAGCTTAGTGTCATCCACGAACTTGCTGAAGGTGCAATCCATCCCATCATCCAGATGACTAATGAAGATGTTGAACAAAACCGGCCCCAGGACCAATCACTGGGGCACTCTGCTTGATGTCGGTTGCCAACTAGACATTGAGCCGTTGATCACTACCCGTTGAGCCTGACAATCTAGCCAGCTTTCTATCCACCTTATAGTCCATTCATCCAGCCCATACTTCTTTAACTTGCTGGCAAGAATACTGTGGGAGACAGCATCAAAAGCTTTGCTAAAGTCAAGATATATCACATCCACCGCTTTCCCCATTCCACAGAGCCAGTTATCTCATCGTAGAAAGCAATCAGGTTGGTCAGGCATGACTTGCCCTTAGTGAATCCATGTTGACTGTTCCTGAACACCTTCCTCTCCTCCAAGTGCTTCAAAATGGATTGCTTGAGGACCTGCTCCATGATTTTTCCAGGGACTGAGAAGAGGCTGACTGGTCTGTAGTTCCCCAGATTCTCCTTCTTTCCTTTTTTAAAGATGGGCACTATATTTGCCTTTTTTCAATCATCCGGGACCTCCCCTGATCGCCATGAGTTTTCAAAGATAATGGCTAATAGCTCTGCAATCACATCAGCCAACTCCCTCAGCACCCTCAGATGCCGTAGATCTGGACCCATGGAGTTGTGCATGTCCAACTTTTCTAAATAGTCCTTAACCTGTTCTTTCACCACTGAGGGCTGCTCACCTCCTCCCCATACTGTGCTGCCCAGTGCAGCAGTCTGAGAGCTGACCTTGTCTGTGAAGACTGAGGCAAAAAAAGCATTGAGTACTTCAGCTTTTTCCACATCATCTGTCACTAGGTTACCTCCCCCATTCAGTAAGGGTCCCACACCTTCCCTGACCTTCTTCTTGTTGCTAATATACCTGTAGAAACCATTCTTGTTACCCTTCACATCCTTTGCTAGCTGTAACTCCAATTGTGCTTTGGCCTTCCTGATTACACCCCTGCATGCTCGAGCAATATTTTTATACTCCTCCCTAGTCATCTGTCCAAGTTTCCACTTCTTGTAAGTTTCCTATTTGTGTTTAAGCTCACCGAAGATTTCTCTGTTAAGCCAAGCTGGTCACCTGCCATATTTGCTATTCTTTCTGCACATCGGGATGGTTTGTTCCTGCGCCCTCAATAAGACTTCTTTAAACTACAGCCAGCTCTCCTGGAGTCCTTTTCCCCTCATATTAACCTCCCAGAAGATCCTGCTCATCAGTTCCCTGAGGGAGTCAAAGTCTGTTTTTCTGAAGTCCAGGGTCCGTATTCTGCTGCTCTTCTGTCTTCCTTTTGTCAGGATCCTGAACTCGACCATCTCATGGTCACTGCTGCCCAGGTTGCTACCCACTTCTACTTCCCCTACCAATTCTTCCCTGTTTGTGAGCAGCAGGTCAAGAGGACCATGGCCCCTAGTTGGTTCCTCCGGCACTTGCACCAGGAAGTTGTCCCCAACACTCTCCAAAAACTTCCTGGATTGTCAGTGCACTGCTGTATTGCTCTCCCAGCAGATGTCAGGGTGATTGAAGTCCCCCATGAGAACCAGGGCCTGCAATCTAGTAACTTCTGTTAGTTGTCTGAAGAAAGCCTCGGCTACCTCATCCTCTTGGTCTGGTGGTCTATAGCAGATGCCCACCACGACATCACCCTTGTTGCTCTTGCCTCTAAACTTAACCCAAAGACTCTCAACAGGCTTTTTTCCAGTTCCATACTGGAGCTCTGAGCAATCGTACTGCTCTCTTACATACAGTGCAACTCCTCCACCTTTTCTCCCCTGCCTGTCCTTCCTGAACAGTTTACACTATCCATGACAGTGCTCCAGTCATGTGAGTTACCCCACCAAGTCTCTGTTGTTCCAATCACATCATAGTTCCTTGACTGTCGCAGGATTTCCAATTCTTCCTGCTTGTTTCCCAGGCTTCTTGCGTTCGTGTACAGGCACCTAAGATAACAAACCAATTGCCCTACTTTCTCAGTATGAATCAGGAGGCCTCCCCTGTGGCACCCTCCTCCTTGTGTTTCCTCCTGGGATCCCACTTCCTCATTTACGTCAGGGCTTAGGTCTCCATCCCCTGGTAAACCTAGTTTAAAGCCCTCCTCACTAGGTTAGCCAGCCTGCCTGCAAAGATGCTCTTCCCTCTCTTTGTTAGGTGGATCCCAGCTCTTCCTAGCAATCCTTCTTCCTGGAACAACATCCCATGGTTGAAGAATCCAAAGCCCTCTCTCCAACACATTAAAATTAAAATATGGCAAGGGTATGTCCCCTTTCATTCCCCTCTGTGGTTGCAGCTATTGGGTGGGTTCCACTGTGCAGGGTGGGGACAGGTTTTCTGGAACTTGTGCTGGGGAGGGCCTGCTCCATTGGGTTTCCCCCTTGCATGAAAGCACAGCAGAGCTTGAGGGGTCGTCAGGTGTCAGCCAGGCAGGTACCAAGTTATGCCAATCCCCCAGCCATTGTCTCCTGTGGAGCTCTGGCAGCCTCAGCGCTCTCCGCAGCATCCACAGAGCGACTCTGCCAGAGCTCTATGGATGCTCTAAAAGTTCCTCCTTTGCACTCGTCTCCGTGGAATCTCTTATCCCCAACCCTTGCCGAGCTCCACCGCTCAGTATTGATGCAGGGGGAAAGATCTGGCCCTTTAGAAGAGTTAAAACCCTTATGATGATGCAGCATTTACAGACCATTATTATATATACAGCTAGGTGCAATCTCAAGCTGTGTTCTTTCCAGAACACCATTTTGTTTTGGGTCTCGCACAGGTCTGAGAATAGCTCTTTGCTGCAGCTTCATCCGCAGGAACCTAGTTATTTATTCATAGCCATTGGATTTATTCTGGTAGTCTGATGGGTTTACCGGATTTACTCTGAAAAGGGGATAGACAGGGCCCTTTATGTCTGTGGGTTCCCTGTGACCAAGATTTGTTTTGCCCCCTTCCTCCAAGCCCAAAGTGAGAGAGGCTCATCGTATACTTTGTATATAGTTAAAAAAAAAACCCTTAAAACTTTGTCTGGAATGAACATGAATAGGAAACTGGAAATTAAATTAACTAACCTTGAAGTTGTATGTATAGGGATATGTGTACGTTCTAACATTTGTAGATCTGTTTTCCATTTCTTTAGTTCCTTGTCTTTTCTCCCATCTCCTACTTTATTTTCTTTCTCTTTTCCTTTTTCTCTTTCTCTTCAGTCTATTTTCACCGTCATTTTAATTCATTTTCCTCTTCCCCTGTGTCTCTCTCTTTTCTCCCTCAGCCAATTCTCATTTCCCCTTTGCCAGGTCACATTCTCTTTCTTCTGTTGTGTCTTGTTGCCCCTTTTATTTCCAACCGGCTCCCACACAGGCTCATTCCCTTCCACCTACTTCACTCCATGGGAAGTTTCCCTTTCCCCGGTTGTTAGCCTCTGGCCCCCGTTCTGTTTTCTCTCTCACTTTCTCTCCCTCCATCCCTAAAATGCCATTACAAATACTTTCCTCTCTTTCCCTCCTGACACCTCTTCTGCCTGGTCCCTCTGGTCAGACCCTCCCCAGCTTGTAAAAATCCTCCCACCCAGGACACAAAAGATCCTTCTGAGGCAACGCAGGAGCTCCCCTCTGCACTTAGAATGAGCTGGGCAGAGGAGTAGGGTCTCGGCTCCCTGACTGCAGAGCCCTTTGTTAGAGACACGTGGGTGGTAGCAGAAGTCGCAGAGCTGGGAGGGAGGAGCGGGGCAGCACAGAGTACGCAAGGGGTGTTATGATGCCCTGTTAACTGATGGGCAGTTTCACTTGCCAGGGAAGGGTAATAATGCTTCAGACATTAATCTTTTAAGGCCCTTTGCTCAGGGCTTGCCCTGGGCACCAATTCCCATCAGTTTCCCCTGCACCAGCTAGCCAGCGGGGAGAGGACCCAGCCTTCTCTTAGACCTTGCTTCCCCCTCCCTTTATACTCTGCCCCAAGCTTAACCCATCACAGACTGCAGCACCCTGACATTGTCACGTGCGTCCTCAAGGGTAGGATCCTGGCACCTGTCTGAATCATCCCGTCTGTAAATGCGAATCAAGCCCATACTGCAGCCATTGAAGGGCATGTCCACACGGCTAAGAAAAACCTGCAGCACCGAGTGTCAGTCCCCAGGTCAATTGACACAGACTTGGGAGCTTGGGCTGCAGGGCCAGAACTCGTAGTGAGACCTTCCCACTCGGGCTGGCGCCCAGGCTCTGAAACCCAGTGAGGGGGAAGGTCTCAGTTACTCGGCTCCAGTCCAAATGGGAATGTCTACACTGCTATTTGTAGCCCCTCAGCCCAAGCCCCACAAGCCTGAGTCAAATGACCAGCGCTCTGAGACTCGTTGCCATGGGTTTTTCTTTGCAGTGTAGACGTTCCCTAGATAACCCACTGCAGATCCCCCCCCCACATACAATCCCCTGTCCCTACAATTATAATTCTCAAAATCCCCCGCACCCTCCATTTTGAAACACTGCAGAAAAAAGATTGGCCCTCAGATGTAGAGTATGCAATGTGCGTAGGAAAAAGGCATCATATAATAGAAGGCTCGGGGGTGCTTTTGCCCCCATATCACACTTAGTTCCAATGCATGGGGCTTTAAGACAGTGATTCTGGCAATATTTGATAAGTTGTTACCTTGGCAACCACACTGCCATGTGGTGAGTAGCCTCCCGGGTTAGAGCCCAAAATACATCTCACACAAATGATGCCCACATCCTTCTCTTGGGGCTCAGCCTTCAGCTGGGCTGAGATTATGCTCTTAGGGCCAGATTTTCAAAGGTGTGTCAGCGTATAAATCCCATTGGTATCATTACCTTGAAAAATCTGGTCCTAAATCACTTTGCTGCTCCCCAAATCCTGGACCAGCCAGGGACTAAAATGGCCCTCAGCATAATTTAGAGCAGCCTGAGAGTTCTCACACTGAGCCGGCCCTTCTCCCCTCTGGCATGCCCCATCCTCCTCCTGCAGAGTAGGGCAAGTATGTGACATAGAGCTGTCTATACAGCCTTTATTCTGCTCATGTGTCAGATGATACAGTCTCATCATTTGGTGATGCTAGCACTCTTTCCAGTCCCATAGTATCTCTGGAGGATGTTAAACAGAAACTACTAGAGTTAGATATTTCTAAATCAGCAGGTCCAGATCATTGAACGCAAGAGTTTTAAAAGAGCTGCTTGAGGAGCTTGTTGGACCATTAATGTCGATTTTCAATAAATCTTTGAGCACTGGGGAAGTTCCAGAAGACGGAAGAAAGCTGATGTGCCAAGGGGATGACCAGGATAATTATAGGCTTGTCTGCCTGATGTCAATCCTGAGCAAGATCATGGAGCAGCTGATACGGGACTTGATTAATAAAGAATTAAAGGCGAGTAATACAATTAATGCCAATCACCATGGGTTCATGGAAACTAGATCCTGTCAAACTAACTTAATATCTTTTTTTGATGAGACTACAAATTTGATTGATAAAGGTAATAGTGCTGACATAAAATACTTAGACTTCTGCAGGGCATTTGACTTGGTACCACATAACATTTTGGTTTAAAAAGTAGAACAATTAACATGACACACATTAAATGGATTAAAAACTGGCTAACTGATAGGTCTCAAAATGTCATTGTAAACAGGGAATCGTCATTGAGCGGATGTGTTTCCAGGGTGGTCCCTCCGGGATTGGTTCGTGGCTCTTCACTATTTTAACATTTTTATCAATAACCTGCAAGAAAATAAAAAATCATCACTGATAAAGTATTCAGATGATGCAAAAATTGGGGGAGTGCTAACTGATGAAGAGGACAGGTCACTGACACAGAGCAATCTGGATCATTTGGTAGACTGGGCACAAACAAACAATATGTATTTTAATATGTGTAAATGCAAATGTATACATCAAGAAACAAAGTATGTAGCTACGCTTACAGGAAGGGGGATCCTATCCTGGAAAGCAGTGACTCTGAAAAAGATTTGGGGATTGTGGTTGATAATCAGCTGAACATGAGCCCCCAGTGTGACTCTGGGGCCAAAACAGCTAATGCAATACTGGGATGCATAAACGGGAACCTTGAGCAGGAGTAGAGATGTTATTTTACCTCTATATTTGGCACTGGTGCAACCACTGCTGGAATGCTGTTTCATTTTCTGGTGTCCACAATTCAAAAAGGATGTTGATAAACTGGAGAGGGTTCAGAGAAGAGCCATGAGAATGATTAAAGGATTAGAAAACATTCCTTATGGTGATAGACTCAAGCTAAATAGATTAAACTCTTTAACAAAGAGAAGTTTAAGGGGTGACTTAATTACAGTCTATACGTATCTACATGGGAACAAATATTTAAGAATGGTCTCTTCAATCTTGCCGAGAAAGGTATAACAAGATCCAGTTGCTGAAAGTTGAAACTAGACAAATTCAGTCTGGAAATAGGGCGTAAAGTTTTAACAGTGATTGTAATTAACCATTGGAACAATTTACCAGGGGCTGTGATGGATTCTCCATCACTGCCCATTTTCAAATCAAGACTGGATGTTTTTCTAAAAGATCTGCTCTAGGAATTATTTGGGGGAAGTTCTCTGGCCTGTGTTTTATAGATCAGACTTTATTATCACCATTGTCCCTTCTGGCCTTGGTATCTGGGAATCTATGAATCCCCCTGTTTCAGAGGGAATCTATACCTGAGGTTTTAGAGCATCCTTCCAGCTGGTTTGCTCTGCTGATCAGATACCTGGTGGAGGACCAAGCCCTCTCTTTCTCTTACTTTCTGTGCCTACCCCGTTACTGCCCTTACTCTCCCTCACAGAGCTGTGGCAGCCTGCCTGAACAGTACCGTATTTTCTCAAACAGAATTTCTTTCCCAACACCATTCCACATCCCGTGAACAAGGCTTATTTGGGGAGGTTTGTTCCAGCTTCCCATCACTGGACTTGCTCCAGATCTTCTGGGATGTAGGCTAGATGGTCTCGCTCACCAAACTCCTTAGGTGGGGAAGAGTGTCTTTTCATCAGAGAATCCTTCTGCACTGGTAGTCTGGATGGTTCTGCACAAGACGTCTCTGCTTCCTTCTGCTGTGGTTTTGGTATTCCAGGCGAGTGTGAGTCACCTCCCGGAAGTGCTTGCCACAGGCTCTTTCCACACCCTCTAGTGCACACACCCTCCTTCCTTGCTAAGACAGTCTCTGCCCTCTTCTCTGATAGGAGGAGAATTTGAAAGCAGTATAAAGGAGATGCTTTCCCTGGAGAACTGGTGAGGAAATATCCTTCCAGTTCCCACTTGGAAGTGTCCTACTGTAAAGTCTCTAGTATAGTGTATTTTCAGACGCAGAGGATTCTGACCATGGTTCTTCAAGATGATTTGTCTATCATAGTTTGCCTGCCCTGTCCATGTAAAAAGCACCCTGGGACTCCTCATGGAGTAACCTTTTCTCCTGAGCAAACTTCAGTGGGTATCTGCCATTAATTATTTGCAAATTTCTACTTAGTAAACCACAGACAGTGGCATAGTGATCCCAAAGCCAATTTCACTATGGCATCCTATTTCAGTAAGACCTTTCTGTTGCTTGTGGTAATGCCCCTTGGGAAACAATGGGGATAAATCTCCAAGGAGGTCTTTTGAGTTTCTTGAAATCCAGTTATTCAGAGCTATTTTAATGTCCTTGCTCTGCACCGTTGTATTCTTGACTTGTGTTATAACTGCATATCTGCTTGTGATTTCCTGTATATGCTAAAAAAGTGCTTTTAAAACAGTCCTGTTTTCATGCCTAATTTGGCCTCTTTCATGCATGTCATTTCACTTTTATCTTCAAAGTGGGTAACTCTCTTTGTTGGAAACTGGAAACATAGCTCCTGATTATGCAACCCTTCCTCAAGTAGCACCAGGCTCTGCATCAGCTCCTGATACTCTTCCTCATTTTCAGTAGTACCTCACTCCACACCATTGACCTCAGCAAGCCCATTGACCTCAGTGGAGTGACTCTCAGCGCAAGGTACAGCTAGCCATGAGCAAGTGTCTCAGAATCTCTAAGTAGTCTATCTTAGATCCATGCAACCACCTGTGTCTTAAGGTATTACTCAGCATGAGTAAGTAAGGCAGAATTTGGCCCTTAGTTAGTAAGGCCAGAAAAGACATCTGGGTCATCCAGCCTGACTCCTTGCCTTTTGGATCCTATGTCATCTCTCAGGAACGTCTGCTCAGTTCTATTCTAATGCAGTGATGGTGCATTGATCACTTCTCTTGCTTTGTTAGGAAAAAATTCTTCACATTTAGGCTAATATTTTCTTCCTTAAGTTCAAACCACTGCTCCATCTTCTGAGACTGTAACTAATTCCCTTCCTTCATTTATATTGATACCTTGAGAGGTATATATAGACTGTGATCATGTCCCCCGAGTCCTCCCCTTTTCACACTACATAAATTTAGCTGCCACAGTGCCTTACCCTCCCCACTTGTCCCATGTGCCTTATCCTCCAACGCTTGTACCATTTTTTGGTGCCTTCTTTTGTGGATTCTCTAGGGTTTTTTTCCTGCACCTTTCCTAAACTGTAGGAAACCAAACAACGTTTCTAACTTATTTGTGCAAATGGTCTATAGAAACACATCAGTTTAAAATGTGACTCCTCCTGTATATTCAGGGTATCCAGGAATAGCATTATGTTGCCCGATTCACTGAGTGGTTATTGATTATTGGTTATTTCCAGTGATTAAATGTCTGATGTTTAAAAGGTTCTAGTCCCAGAATCAGGCACAACAGAATTAAGTTCAGTATCTGGTTAGGAACCCCGATGTGCACAGCAACGACATACTGAGGGCAAAGCAAAGCTTTAGATACTGTTATTAGCATAATTAGTAAAAAAAAAAACACCTTCCAACCCAAATGTGAATATAGCTGTAGCAAAGCATTAAGGTGGCCATGTCCTGCACCATCCCCTTACATATAGTCGCAGCCTTCTCTTGGAGACCTAGTAATGGGAGACAGGGTCCTACCCTGCCTCTGGCATGCCAAACAAATTCGATGGTCAAGATCTCAAAGCTTACATAGTGGTTTGGCCTACTACAGGGCCTCGTTACTGCCATGAATATTCCTATGGATGGATGGCCTCCTTGTTCATAACTAACTTCCTCACTGTAATAATGTTGGAGTGCCCTTATCCTAGAGGTTAGTATATTAATGATCTCAGCCTATTATCATTGCCAAGCCAGGTCTGGAGTTGTACTTTTGTAGATGTTCCTATCCTAACATATCCAAAAGCTGATATCAGTTCATATTTCTGCAGTTACCTGGTATCAGCTTATACAAAAATCCCCTAAACGTAATATTCCCAGTTCCCCAATAACTCAGGGTCACTGTTGGGTAACTCACTTATGCTAAGGCTCACAGCCCTCAAAGTCTTATGCTAACTACTTAGGTGAATGTCTTACAGGATGTAGGCTGTAGGTTTCTTGCATTACTGCTACGGAAAATACCTTAAGCTAGCTTCCTGGGCTACAGTTAGCTTTTTTCTCAATGCTGTGTTGATCTATGAGCTTTTCCTTCCCTGGGTGTCAGTCTGTATGTCTTTCTTAGGCTTCCCTGTTAGCTGTCCCCATAATCTGTATCTGTGCTATTTAGAGCCTCTTCTTAGGTGCAATCTTTTACATTCTGCCGTACTGAATCTCAGCTCACTGCCCACAGCCCACTCTTTGCAGTTTGGTTCTGACCTGATTTCCTACTTCTCTGAATTGGGTGTTTTCTGCAGATAATCATCTTGGTGAATTGACACTTCCTGCGTTGTAAATGGTTAATGCAATTATTTAATAATATGGGTCTCTCTTTCCAACCCCTCAAACATCCTCCACTTGGAGACCTTACCATTAATTCCTACTCTCTGTACCTGTTCAATCAGTTTCTAATACACGTATTAAATGTTTATGACTGTAGATGACACTATATCATACGTATTATTGAAATCCAAGTATACAACATCCATTTCTTTCCTTTTCTCTCCTAAATCAGTCGCTATGTCCAAGAAGGCTGTTAGATTTGGTTAGCATCACCTATTTCTAATGAATCTATTTCTGTCAGTTATTAGACACATTTCTCCCAACTATCCTTCTGACTCACTTATTACGGAACACGCTCAAATATTTCCCAGAATAGGCATCATGCTAATTGGCCCATAGTTCTCCAGATCCTTCCTCCTAGCTTTCTTAAAGATATTGACCTTTTCCGGTCATCTGCATTTATAATTTATGCATCAATGTGTAGATGCTTTAACACTGTCTACAGAGCAGTACAATATACAATGGGAAATTATTTATGTGCTGTTTGCTGCATCTGGTGATGATAAAAGGTCTTTTCTCATAATGATATTTGTAGATACATGTTTGTCATAAACCCATATCAAATGCCCCCATTACTCATTGTTTTTCATTTGGGATCGGGCACGCAGTACACATTCTCTTTATTCTTTACATCACAATTTTTCAGGCGAAAATGAAAGTAATTGGCTCCTACATCCCCCTATGACTAGCTTGTACCCATCTGCCATCTTGCAGCGTATGCCGGTGTGCTAATCTCCTCCTGAATTCCATAATGTTTTGATTGTCATAGTGAGGATTATGTTAACAGTGGAAACGTGGATGGTGTTAACAGACGACATGGAGGAACTTCCACAGTAAAAGCTTGCAGAGCAAGAACAATAGAAATACAGGTATTCAGTCTAGCTTATGATTAGAAGATCTGTGGCACAATTGTGTGTTCCATGACTTGGTTGTCAGCAGTGCAGACTGATGGGTCCTTTTGCCGTGAATCAGCCAGCCGACCACCATTTTAGGATTTCACATCTTCAGCTGACTTTTTCTTGCCTTTTCTTATCCTCTGCCATTCAGTGTTTCTCAATGACCGGTCCATGGACCGGCACCAGTCCCTGAGATCTCCCTGGCACAGTTTAGGAAAGCAACCAAGCCGGTCCCTGGTATCAAACCAGTTGAGAAACACTGCTGTAGACTTTGCCTTTAGATGTAGGCTGCCACGGGGCAATGCAGCCATTCCAAACACAATCAGACAAACGACCTCACTGAAAAAAAGGCAAGACAATGAAAAAAGACCATATATTCTGTCTGGCAATGCTGCAGTCTGACTTCTTTTGTGCAATTTCACCAAGCAGTCAACATGTCCCTTTGGGCACCATATTGTAGCACGGTTGTGCAGCTCTGAGAGCTCCATTCCTACTGCTGAAAAGTGGGAGGAAAAAAGGGAGTTTCTAAACTGCAAAACAAGTCCCACAAACTAGAATTCTAAGGCATTCCTCCCTCACCCGCTGGCCAGTTTTGTTTGGCACTGCTTTTCCAGTAATCAAATCCCAAGTGTCTCCTGGCACTGTACAGGTACAGCCTGTGAGTTGACACAATGACTCCTGAGGAGACTGAAAGGACTGAATAGAAAGTGGTTTGGCTTTCTCCACCTATTCTGACCATTTGGCAAATGTTAGACAATACAGGTAAAACACAACTTACTTTTAGAGCTGGTTGGATATTTGAATTTTTTTTTCCCCCAGGAACTTTTGACTTTTTGTCAAAAACCAAAAACTTTTGGCTCAAAACTGGCAGAAAACAAAAAGGGGTCAGTTTGGGGGATTTTGATGTTTTTCCAATAAAAAACTGAAATGAAAAACGTTGAGGGAAACAAACACTTGCCACAAACACTTTAGTTGGAAATCCAACTTTTTGTCAAAAAAAAAGTTTTAACAGAAATGTTTTGACTAGCCAGGTGACTAAAGCCTCATTAATTGATCTCCCTAAGGATTTGCTGTGGACAGTGTGGGTGGGCCTTTCCAAAGCACTCGCGTTGACCTAGCTGTGACTTCAGCAGGAGCAGAATTAGACCAATGCTGAACATGTTCAAAAAGGCCTTCTTGCTTCCTTTTCTTCAGGAGGTTGAACTCAAAATGTTATCACAGATACCATGGTGATGGGTGCCTTGCAAGTACAACAGATGGAATAGATTAGTTAGATGGTGAGCAGTTGGTGTCTTCATAATGTCAAGCTCAGAATTTGCAGCTCTGTTAAAGCATATGTTCCATAAACAACTTAGAGAAAAACAGGGGTGGGGATTCTTAGCTCCATGGATAAATTTAGCAGTGGTAGATGGAGGTCTTGGGAGCCCTGCAGTTCTGTTAGAGAACAATATTTTCCTGTAAGGTTTCTGTTAGGATTGCCACCTTGTGACAGAGTAGACTAGGCCCAGAGGCCCCCGCCACACCCCATCCCCGAGAGGAGCGGAAGACAAGTCCTCCACAAGGTCTAGAGCAGTTGCGGGGAAGCAGCCAATGAGGGAGGCTGCAGGGAGCAGCCAATCAGGGCCCAGCAGATTCAGATAAAAGGAGCTTCGGGGCCAGAGTCAGTTAGTTGCTGCCTGGAGATGTTGGAGTGAGAACTATGTTCCTGGTTGGCTGAAGGAGCTGCAGGACCACGGACAGATCAGTTGCTGGCAGGGACCTGGGGAGCAAGAGGGAGCTCCTGGCTGGCTGTCTGCTGGGACTGAGTAAGGACTGAGCCCAGGGAGTGCTGCAGGAAGACCACTATCGGGGGAAGGGATAGCTCAGTGTTTTGAGCATTGGTCTGCTAAACCCAGGGTTGTGAGTTCAATCCTTGAGGGGGCCATTTAGGGATCTGGGGCAAAAATTGGGGATTGGTCCTGCTTTGAGCAGGGGGTTGGACTAGATGATCTCCTGAGGTCCCTTCTAAGACAATGTCTCCAGGGAGGAAGTTCTGGGGGTATGGCCACATACCAGGGCTGGGACTAGTTAAAGACTGAGCCCGTGGAGGGCTACAGAGATACCAAGAGAGGGGTACTGGGATAGGCCCCTGGTGGACTGTATACCCTAGAAGAGATCTGTTCTGTTTCACATACAGACAGTGTGTGTGACTCAACCAGAGGGCTGAGTCACTGAAAACCCGCCTGAGAAACCACTGACAGGAGTCACCACAAACTGAGAGACTTCAGGCACACACACTCAGCCAAGGGGCGCTCCTGAGAGGTGGGTGCCACCCCGTTACACACCTATTTCCTTTTGTCCTGAAAAATAAACTCAACTAGGTGCACTGACAACTGTCATTCAAAATGATCTTTTGGGACAGTTCTCCTGCCAGCAAGGCTCTCATGCCTTGGGAACGTCCCGTACAGCCAGCAAGGTCTTGTGAAATTTGGGACACGTAGCAACTCTCAATATGAGAAAGAAAGAGCCCTGCTGAAACTGGTGAGCTGGTAGGGTCCAAATGAGAGTCTCCGTTACTCCCTGCATGGGCCAAGGGATAAAGGGACACATGCTGCAAAGTGCTAGGCACCCTCTGAAATGTGCTGGGCTCTCTCAGTGCCCCTGGAGATCACTGTGAGCGGAAGGGGATCAGCAGCTTGTTGGAAGCAATCAGCACTAAATCAGATCAGGCCTAAAAATGTCACAGTATCCATCCAAATACCACAGTATCTTTGTTTTCTGGGGCTAGATTGTCACAGTCCTTACTTGGGAGTACAGGACTGTAGTGGGGAGTAAGCCCCCGCGTTCCCCTGCTCAGATTGAGATGCCGACCATAGCCTATCTGCATCTTTTGGTGCCTTTAAAAATCTGGCCCTGAGTCCCTCCCCAGTAGAAGGAGAGAGCAGGGGAGGGACTCTGACTCTCTGAGGCAGGGTTCGTTCTCCTCTCTGTCACCCCTTGCTCAGGCCAGCTCCTGTGTATTGTGAACAATAATTACACAGTACGCATATGTAGTGACGGCACAAAGACGACAGATTCAGGCAATCACATTCCGCGGTCACCCTGCAAGAATGGCTTGCTACGCTGAGTAGTCTAAGAATAGAATTCCCATGTTGAACTGAAGTTAGTATCTGGGTCAGATATTACTGCCAACTACTGCAGATTTTAACTGGCTGCTTGCAACATGCAATGGGCTGAACTGGTGCAGCATTGTTATCAATTATGCATGTTTTGAATTCTTCCGTGTACTGTTCTTCCTTAGCCTGGTGGCCTCCCAGCATCTAGTTTGTTTTCAGAGGCAAGAAAATGCTGTGGCCTTCTGCTCAAATATCAGTTCGCAGTCACTGAGATCAATATGGCCCATGATTAGCATATGAGCACGGTGGGCTACTAGTCTGTTTTCACTGCATAGGAGCTATTAGCCCACAAATCAGATAGAGAAAGAAAATGAATGCACCACGGATAATGAGGATATTAATCATTTTTACCTTGCGTGCTGGTTTGTATAGCTACCTGCTTTCCCTGTGCATGGAGGGAATTTATTAAAGTGACAATAGGGATTGTGATCTGGGCACTTCTGTTTGTTTTTCATTTGCAAAGCCAAACAAAAGGCTGAGCAGAGGGTGGTACATCCAAATAACCAATCTCGGCTTGTGCACAGTGTTAGATCCAGCTGTTCACTCCCACCTGTTTTAATAATATACATTCCAACAAATTATAGACCTGAAGTTAGGCTTACTCTGAAAGTGAACAGGAAAGCTTTACTAAATACCAGTTACACTGCGTAAGATCCCTGGGAGAGAGATTGTGACTTTACCACAAACCCTGTTTATGGGGCAGTACATTGCTGCGTTTCCCCAAGCGCAACACAGGGAAGACACAATTTCCACCCTGCTTCCCCCTTGCAACAGGGGCATGGTAATTTGCTGCTTTCCTATACTGTAAGCAAATGATGATATCTGCAGTGGCTCAGCTGTGCAGGCCAGTCTGTTGAGGAGGGGGTGGGGCTGAGACAAGGCTCTGTCCAATCCATGTCCATATTTTCCAAACTATGAGTAGCGAGTCTGCAGCACTTCCTTGCTTCTGCATTGCTAGACCCAAGGACTGGGTAGTCAGAGGGATGTAGGGATGTGTGTGCGATGATCTTTAAGCCTCTTGCACTGGTGTAACCCGCTGCAGAGTATGTGTTTCAGGTGTCTTCCCCTGCCCCATACTCTGTGTCTAATCCACAGAGGATATGAGTCTCCTACAGCCCCAGTGACCTTTTAACTCAAGCTGTAGCAGATCATGATTTTAGCTGTCCAGGTCCCTGGTTCAGTCTCCAGTGTGTCAGTCAAGGTGGCGACTGTGACGGGTTCCCTCAGGGTGCAACCTGGAGCTTGGGTACCACTGAGCCCTCTGACCCACCAGCCTGGGCTCCCTCTCATACTGTGCTGCTGTGACAAGCTACAAAGCCCTCCAAGCTTGCACTTTCACCAGCATTCACACAGGTAGGGACGCACCCAGCTGCAGTTACATGCAGACACTCTAACCACCAGCCTCCCAGTCTAGGACCCCAGAGCAGTATCGTCCTGCCCTGGTCAAATCTGGCCAGTATATGGGTTTAATACCTGGTCTACCACTCCCTCAATGTGAAGAGGACCATGCACACTTGTGGTAACCAAGCTGAGGTTTTCCCCAGACACCTTAGTCAAATGCACACTGGTTTGGATTAAAACATAAAATACGTTTATTAATTACAAAAGATAGATTTTAAGTGATTATAAATTATAGCAAACAGATCAAAGCAGATTACCTAGTAACTAAACAAAAATGCAAACTGATCTTAACACACTAGATAGGTAGGATATGAATTAGCAAATTCTCATTCTGAGAAATAAACAGGCTGGCAGATTCGTAAGGCACAAGCTGCCTTTGCTTTGCAGCTTGGGTTTTCCAGGTTTTCATACACAGGCTAGAAATCCTTTTAGCCTGGGACCATCACTTCCCCCAGTTCAGTCTTTGTTCCTCAGGTGTTTCCACGAGTGTTGTTGTAGTGAGAGTGAGATACCATCATGATGTCATTTCCCCCTTTATTATCTTCTTCCAACTTGCTGGAAAGCAATTTTTCTGTGACCTGGGTCAAAGAGTTCCCATTGTGTAGTGCTATCTCTGAGAGGGTTCTATTGCACACAGTTCCTGGGGTAATCCTCATGCTTGTGTGCATTTCCTCAATAAGCCATTAACATTGCTTGGCCTTTTTACTGTTGTACCGGAAAGGCTGCTTGAGGGTGTTTTCAAACTCACAGTGTGTTTCAGTACCACATACATAACCAAACTTCATAACTTCACATATGATGATAGCACATACAATCCAATGAGATATTCATGTCTAGCAGATCAAGACTTTTAGGATGATACCTCACAAGGCATACTTTGTGCAAAACATATCCTAATTATATGACAGTGGTGAATAAGGGGGTGCCAGGATATCACAGTGATCATCACACAGGCTAGGCCAAAGGACAATCTAGCCCCACATCATGCCATTTTAAGAAACAATAGTTCAGAATGAAGGCAAACAGCACAATAAAACCCTAATTATCTAAGGTCTTTAGAAAGCCTAGAAACCTTTCAATAAGTGGGGCAGTCACTCAGCCCAGGTGGCTTTGAAATCTTCATTGCCCGCTGGCCCGCAGATTCCAAAGCTTGCCAGGCTGGCTCATTAATTATCTGCATATTTCTGGTGTCCCCTCAGAACTTTGGAGATTCATGGTTCTACTCCCTTATTTTCCTTCATTTTGAAAAGCTCTTATGACACAAATGATGTGGAGTGTCTCATGGCTGTATCGTTTTGTTCCTGAAATAGCACATGGGTTAGTATGTTCATCAGAAATGTGCAATGGCTATGAAGGTCTTCCTATCCCTGCTTGGAGCTTCATCTCCTGCAGGAACAAAACCCAAAATTCCAATCTTGGCAGGTAAGTAAAGGAGGAACTGATTTTCATATATCTAACTTTAAATGTAAAGTTTTTGTAGCATCTATGTCAAAACGTATAGGGGCCAAATCCTCAGCAGGTGTAAAATGAAGCCAGTGGAGCTATGCCAGTTACACCAGCTGTAAATCTGACTCATATTCTGCCACTGCCTTGGAGATTAAACTCTTCCTTTAATGTACTGTCAAAAAATGTTCAGTTGACATGTTAGACGTATCCTCTGACCACCCTCCTCCCGCTCCTAAAAATAGAGAGAAATCACTTAACACAGGAACAAACAATGCAAGCATTTTAGATCCCTGGCCCTGTGAGTGGCCAGGTGACTGGTTGTCTGCATCAGACTGTTTCTGCTTTTAGTGTTTCTTGATGCTAATTGCTCGTGATGCCTTGTCTTCTTCACTCTGCCCCAATATCTCTTCCCCTGGGTCCTACGTAGGCTGGATCTATACGACCTGTTTTCTCTCAACATTTCTCACCAGTACTACCAGTGAGTAGCACTATCGTAGACAAAATAACAGCAGCCACGAGTGGCCGGTCTGTTCTAATGCTCCACTTACTTGTTGCTCTCATTAGTGGTGCTGCATTGCTAGAACAATGGTGGGACACTATAGGAAAAAAATACGTAGACAATTGTTCTAGACTCTGAGTCTAGGCTCACAAAGCCATGGCCTCTCTGACCTAGATTTGGCTGCTTTCCCTTGGGCATTAGATTTAATCCTGATTTGAAGCTGATGATTTCAAATCTTCAGACTCTGTTTGCTCTAGGAGTCTGAGATGTCTCTTGTGACAGCTTTCCACAGGTGTAACTCCACTAGTTTCAATTGAGTCACTCCTAATTTACCCCAGCCCTAAGTTCTTGTCTGTGTTGTATTGTACCTAACGCTTTGCTGTAGGTGGTATGCAGTATCAGAAAATTAAGTTTTCTCTTGAGTGTTCAGTGATTCCACTGGGCTGGAGCCCAAGCTCTGAAACCCAGTGAGCGGGGAGAATCTCAGAGCATGGGCTCCAGCCTGAGTCTGAACGTCTACACTGCTATTTTGAGCCCCGCAAGCCCAAGTCAGTTGTCCTGGGCTCTGGGACTCACTGCCATGGGGTTTTGGTGGGTTTTTTTGTTTTGTTTTGCTGTGTAGATGTATCCTCTGTCTCTTCAAAGCATTTATGTTGCTGAAACAGCTTAGTGGACCTCAGGGAGTTTAAACCAAGCCCAGAGCAGAAGGGTACCCTTTCCTCTCAATGTTTGACAAGAAATGGGCTTCATTTTGTGCAGGGTTCAATCAGTCATGGCTGGCCCGCAAAAGTTCAGAGTTTCAACTCAGATCTCTCTGGATATTTATTTGAACCGTATCCAAATTCTCTTTCCACCTCCCCCACCAAGCTTCTCTTAGGAGCTTTGAAAGCCCATGAGACTTAAGGCTCCTAAGTACCTACATCATTTTGAAAATAGGGCTTAGAGTTTGTCTACACAGGGATACGCATGAAAGTTAATCCAAATTAACTGAAGATGTAAATTAAAAGTGGATTTCTGCATTAAACCCCTGTGTGCACATTCTCATTCAGAATTAAAGTGGCATTGATTTAGTGAATTGAAATAAGCAGAATTAAGGGCACTTTAATTCTGGATGAGTGTGTCCACACAGGGATTTGATGCAGTTGAACTAATCCACTTTAAATCACACCTTTAGCCAATTCAGATTAATTTTCCCTGAGTGTCCCCATATAGACAAGCCCTTAGGCACCTATGTTACATAGGTGCTTCTGAAAATTTTATCCTTTGACCTAAGTTTGATCACTCTAGTGGTACCGTGTGAGTAAAATGAAATAAAAGTACATTATCTCTCTTAATCAGAGCTTAATCAGCCCTAGAGAAGTACATTGGATAGTTTTTTAAGAAGACTTTTCGTATCCCTGAACCATACCTTACAAGTCAGGTTACTACTGACAATATTATTGTTATAACAAATACATGATCCTGCCTGTACCTGTCTTTTCCTTTCTGAGGATGCTCGGCTTTCTGTTGAAATGGCAAAGTGTTATGAGCGTCATCCTCTGTCAGATAATTACCATGGCGATTTAGCCCAATGAGCACTATTGGTTCCTATTTAGAGGATGTCATCACCTCCTTTTAAAACTCACCCTTACAACGCTGGAAGATTTTTTGTTGGTGAGGGGGGACTCTTTTGGGGGCTGTTTATTTTTATGTTTTCTAATCCACTGGTGAGAGCTGTCAAAGACACTTATACCCGCACTTTACTGCCAGGACAAGTTTTATTTCTCTCAGCCTGTTTGCTGAAGTGGAAAGCCTGCAGGCTGTGCATGCGGTCTCTCTCCATGGGGGGGGAAATGCGGAATCATTTATTATACACTCACTTTGCAAGCCTGGCTGATAACTTTGCCCTGATCGTGGGATCCCTCAGCACCCCCTGGCAGGAGCTAAGCATCTTGACACCTGTTTATGTAAGTAGGAGTTCAGGGTGCTCAACACCTCCAATGATTGGGCCCCAAACGATCTCCTTTTAACGATCTAGCATAGGAATTGTGGCTCTAGTACACAGCTTTGTCAGGGAAACATCCTGAGCACTCACAAATCGCACTGAAGACAATGGGAGTTGGGTGCTCAGTGCTGCTTAGGATTTAGCCCCTCATTGTGTTCCTGAGTGTCCCTGTTCTCTACACAACCCTCCCAGAGAAAATGCTCTTGAGCTCAGCAGCTTAGCCAGTGCCATGATTTACCAGGTTGGTTTTCTGAATTGCTCAGGAGTCTAATTGAGATAGAGTCAGTGGGCATCTCAAGGGGAGGAAAAACCACCCAGCCCCAGCTCTGGGCTGTCTTCTTTGGACCTTCGGATGGGAAAGACGACATGCAAATGATATCACCGCTGTCTAATGCAAGATTGTAAGAGTTCAGGGCTTGCTCCTCCTATCATGTGGGTGTAAATCAGGAGACACTCCACTGAAGGCAGTGGAGTTACCCAGCTGTAAAACCAGTATAAGTGAGAGGAAAGACTCAGTTCTGCTGTTTCCTCCCCCATCCTTTTGCCCTGGAGCCCCTTCATCACTTGGGTTGTGACCCACAGCCTCCCTGTCTCTCCACACTGCAGCTTTCCTTCTGGGATCCTGGGGGGAAACTCCTTGAGGAGGATAACTGTGTCACAGCTTCACTCCTTCTCATCGGATGCATGGTCTCTGTCCTGTCTCAGGGAACTAAAGCAAAGTCTAGCCAGCTGCGTTGAGTTAGCACAAAGCATCCTCCCATCTGCCCCTGCATTCAGGACTCACATAGAGAGCTGGGGAAACGAACGACCAGGATGTGAATGCAATTTGGCTCTGATTCGATACATTCATTTTTTTATAAAACAGACCTCCCACCATTTCAAGTGACTAAAGCAGGACACAACACCATTCAGGTTTGCCCCATCCTCTCCTCTGTAGGTGGAGACAGAGGGGTGGACAAGCCAAATTTGATTGGCAATCAACCTAGTGCACAGGGTTGCAACGCCACTTAAATTTGGTCTGTCTATCCCTCTGTCTCCATCTACAGAAGGGCAGATGAGCTAAACCTGAGTGGTGCGGTGACTCCAGGCGCCAGATCACAATGTCACTCAATTTGGGGGCCCTCTCAAATGAGCCCAGAGCAAATTACCCATCAACTGGGACAGGGAGGGCTTGGAGGCCAAAGGGGGATAGTCTCATGAAACCCAGGACTGTTGGGAGATCTGATAATGTCCATCTCATAAACGACAGGTTTCAGAGTAGTAGCCGTGTTAGTCTGTATTCGCAAAAAGAAAAGGAGTACTTGTGGCACCTTAGAGACTAACAAATTTATTTGAGCATAAGCTTTCGTGAGCTACAGCTCACTTCATCGGATGCATTCAGTGGAAAATACAGTGGGGAGATTTATATACAGAGAGAACATGAAACAATGGGTGTTACCATACACACTGTAAGGAGAGTGATCACTTAAGATGAGCTAATACCAGCAGGAGAGTGATCATCCAGACCACACCACACGATCCATTTGTCTATAGCCAAGCTCTACGATACAACCGCATTTGCTCCAACCCCTCAGACAGAGACAAACACCTACAAGATCTCTATCAAGCATTCTTACAACTACAATACCCACCTGCTGAAGTGAAGAAACAGATTGATAGAGCCAGAAGAGTACCCAGAAGTCACCTACTACAGGACAGGCTCAACAAAGAAAATAACAGAATGCCACTAGCCATCACCTTCAGCCCCCAACTAAAACCTCTCCAACGCATCATCAAGGGTCTACAACCTATCCTGAAGGACGACCCATCACTCTCACAGATCTTGGGAGACAGGCCAGTCCTTGCTTACAGACAGCCCCCCAACCTGAAGCAAATACTCACCAGCAACCACACACCACCCAACAGAACCACTAACCCAGGAACCTATCCTTGCAACAAAGCCCGTTGCCAACTGCGTCCACATATCTATTCAGGGGACACCATCATAGGGCCTAATCACATCAGCCACACTATCAGAGGCTCGTTCACGTGCACATCTACCAATGTGATATATGCCATCATGTGCCAGCAATGCCCCTCTGCCATGTACATTGGGCAAACTGGACAGTCCCTATGTAAAAGAATAAATGGACACAAAACAGATGTCAAGAATTATAACATTTCAAAAACCAGTCGGAGAACACTTCAATCTCTCTGGTCACTCGATTACAGACCTAAAAGTTGCAATATTACAACAAAAAGACTTCAAAAACAGACTCCAACGAGAGACTGCTGAATTGGAATTAATTTGCAAACTGGATACAATTAACTTAGGCTTGAATAGAGACTGGGAGTGGATGGGTCATTACACAAAGTAAAACTATTTCCCCATGTTTATTTCCCTCCCACCCCCCCCCCCCCCACTGTTCCTCAGACGTTCTTGTCAACTGCTGGAAATGGCCCCCTTGATTATCACTACAAAAGGTTTTCTTCTCCCCTTCTCCCTCCCCCCCCCCCGCTCTCCTGCTGGTATTAGCTCATCTTAAGTGATCACTCTCCTTACAGTGTGTATAACACCCATTGTTTCATGTTCTCTATGTATATAAATCTCCCCACTGTATTTTCAACTGAATGCATCCGATGAAGTGAGCTGTAGCTCACGAAAGCTTATGCTCAAATAAATTTGTTAGTCTCTAAGGTGCCACAAGTACTCCTCATCTCATAAATGTATCACAAAGTGATTGCCAGCCAATTGCCGTTGATTCTGTCCATCTTTGACCATACTGTACATGGCTGAGTTAAATCTTTCACACAGGCAGGCTCATGAGAGTTCTGTAGAGAAGTGTGAATATAAAAGCTGGATTTGCAAATAGTAAGTTAGTACAAAGAGCACCATCTGCTGGTAGATAGGCGTATCTAGCATTGTTGTAAAGGATGTAAGTTCAATGAAGTTGTTTTTGCACTGCAAAAGGCTGATCTGCATTGAACAGGTAGTATCTGTAGATACGGTGTAATGGTGAAGGCCTCAAGGCCAATGCCTCCCCCTCTGAAAATTTAGGAGATTTGATCTGAAAAAAGATCAATGAGGTACAATCAACATTGAACCTGGTGTTGCTATTTTTACAGTTATTTTTCAGAATAGAACTAGATTTTCACATTCATATGAATTAATCCAGCAATCCTATATTGGAGGCCATCACAGTGGTATCTGAGTGCCTGTCTATATTTAAATAACCTACCTTTTTGACAACTTGATAAAGACCTGTCAACATGGATCCTGGTTATTTTATACATGCGCCTAATAATTTTCTTGGCACATGCAAAAGATTCTAAACTATTCACTGGGGGAGATTTATCAGACCCTACTTTGCAGAAACTATAATAATCATTCATTTGAATTAGCTATTTTTCTCAGCTATTATCCTCAGCTAATTTTTGTTCTGTTCCATTACCATGGAGCACTTAATCTTTCATTGATCCAAATTGGACATCAATGGCCTTTTTTAAATTCAGAAAGTTACTCTATATGGAACCAACGATTTCTAAATTAGTTTGGTCATCTACTGTTTAATAGCTTCAGAATTTAGCCTTTAATGGAGACCATTTTGGTCAATCAATAACTTAGCCCTGATGACACAAAATAGCCATTTTCAAAATCTCTTATTCTTTTCAATTCCTGAAAACACATTTAATAAATGTTAGTTTAGCATAAATGTAGAACTCCCGTAGAGTTCCATGGGCATTTAATCAGTCACATAGTCTCTTCGCTGCATACCAGTAGTGAAATTAATGGGGCTTTTACCATTAACTTCATTGGGACCAGTATTTTGCCTCAGGAGCAAAATTCACCCTGTACAGAAAGTCAAGGCCTATGTACCACTTAAGTCAGTTCTCAAAACAAAGGTTAAGTGGGATTTACCTGGTGCATGATCCTTGGACTGGCCTTTTGCAAAAGGGGAGAATTTCTCATAGGGAGAATACAAACAATGAGCCTTTAGATCAGCGGTGGGCAAACTACAGCCTGCGGGCTGGATCCGGCCCCTCAGGGCTTTGGATCCGGCCCGTGGGATTGCCATCCCCGTGGCACCGCAGGCCCCACGCCGCTTCGGGAAGTGGCTGGCACCACGTCCCTGCGGCCTCTGTTGGGGGGCAGAGGGCTCCATGCGCTGCTCTTGCCTGTGGGTACCTCCCCCGAAGCTCCCATTGGCTGGGAACGGGGAACTGGGGCCCTGGCCCTGGTGCATGCCACTGCCACCCCAGAGCCACTCCAGGTAAGTGGCACTGGGCCGGAGCCTGAACCCCTCCTGCACTGCATATCCCAACTCCCTGCCATGAGCCCCCTGCCTCACCTCAGCCCCCTGCCGCACCCTGCGCCCCTTCTGCACCCCAACCCCCTTTCCTGAGCCCCCTCGTACACCCCGCACCCCTCCTCCGCCCCAACCCCTTGCCCTGAGCCCCTTCCTGCACACCGCACCCCCTCCCACACCCCACACTCCCTCCTGCACCCCAACCCCCTGCCCTAGCCCTACATTCATGGCCCTGCATGCAATTTCCCCACCCAGATGTGGCCCTCAGGCCAAAAAGTTTGCCCACCTCTGCTTTAGATAATGGACAACTTTCTTTCTGATAAAGATAAAAGTTCTGTGTTAGCAAACTAGAGTTTTCTGGAGAGATTTAAAAATCAGCTGATTTCCCTACAGTTTGGGGAGTAAACCATCACACTAGACAGGCACATTTTAATCTCCATTAGCCATCTCCACAAACATGTGGATCAACACTCAGATATATTATTTCTCCAAGACTTGTATTACAGGACATCATGACTGCTTCTTTCTGTGAGTGAATTGCTTTGCTTTACCTGAATTGGCAGGCAAAGTTTTGGGGGAACATTTGAAACAAGATTAAATTCAGTGTCAGTTACCAGGGCTATTCATCCCTCCCTTTCCCACGGATATTGAACTGAATCTGAATAAATTTAAAAAGTTAGAGGGAGTCTGCTTAATCACTAGGCTCTGAATATACCACTCTTCGATAAAAGGGTAGGTATCTGCACTGAGCTAGATCCTAGATACATCTAGCCAGCAGTTATAGATTTCCCGATCTTTAATGACCAGACTAGTAGCTTATGTATTAATATTTTCTTAAGAGACACTTTTACAATTGGAGTTAAAGTTTCTACAGTCATTTCCTATATAAATGTGGATCTGCACTGAATGCTTTTAATAAGTCAATTTATTCATACACAATCTTATGAACCCTGCAGCGGTCCTGGGAGTTGGGATTTCTCAGTGTGCTATGCTAATTCAAAACGCTACTGACACCTAGAAACAACTCTAGTTTCACCCTAGTAACATCAGTTAGAAGTCTGGTTTCTGATCTGGCATTGGGAAATGATCAAGGATCAACAGGGAGCTTGTTAAAAAGCAACAGTTATGTTTGATACCATCAACTACACTATTGTTTATTTTCAAAAAGTGTCAATAATATTTATTAGCAGTTATTATTACATGTTTTATTTTTAACTTTTCTGCTGAAAAGCTAAACAGATACCAGCCTCTAAGAAAAATATTAGTAATCATCTGTTTTGCTGTGCTATAACCACTAAGTATCAGTGACTTGTAGCTAAGCCAACAATTTCGATTACTGTTGCACTAAGCTATTGACCAGAAATGCTAAGATCTTCTAAGGCATGGTCATCTGACATATGTATGCTGTGGGTAGAGCTGATTGAATAGTGCAAACAAGCATTTGTGAATATTGGTTTTGAATTTGCTTTGTCTGGATCAGAACCCCCAGCATTCCATGAATCTTCACAGGAACAATTTTGTGTTTGCAGAAAGAGAAAGTGTTTGTGAATACTCATGTGACTGGTGACTGGCTGCTGTGTGTTAGATTTCTGGGTTCTAAGAACTAAAGTAGGGTTATATTGTAACCTTTCAGGGAGAATATAAATGTTTTTTATTCTACTTCTACCTTCTCTGTGTATGCTGTGAACGTAACAGGCTACGGTATGGGGCCTAGTGGCAAATCAGATGGTCCCGTGGTTAGGGCACTGTCCTAGGACTTGGGAGATGCAGATTGAATTACCTGCTTTTAACAGACACCCTGGGGCAAGTCACTTACCCTTTCTGTGTATCAGGTTTCCATATGTAAATAGGGATGATAGCACTTCCCTAATTCACAGGGCTGTCATGAGGATAAATACATTAAAATCTGTAAGGCATTTGGATACTACAGGCCATATAAGTAGCTAAGATAGATACAGCTGTTGTTAAATAGCAGGCAAAGTGTCCAGAATTTCTAGGCCCAACACTGCTTTTGGCTCCAACATATTGAGAGTGATTTGGTCAGCAAAGTGGGGGGGGGGGAGTTATTGAGTGAGTAGCTCTGGCAGGTGTGCCTGTGTATTCTTTCAGCACCAGCCTGAGGAGTGCACCACTCATAGGGGAGAGGTCATAGAGGAGCCCAGAAAAGACAAACTGAAAATGAGGGCTATGGAAAACTGGGGTTTTGACTGAATGAATGTTTCCATGACAAGCATCTGCTTTCCTGGCAAGCTCCAAATTTTCAGCAGAAAACAGAACATTTTTGGACAAAAATTGAAAATGTTCCATTTTTTGTGGTTTTCTGCTAAAAATGTTTGTTTTTTCAATGAAAAGGTGAATTTTTTGCAGGAATTTTTTTACCCCCAATCAGCTCCAATAAGCCTGTCTTGCAGGGGGTGTTATCTCCTAGAGGAAAGGATGGGCACCTGAACACAGGTGCATTGGGGACAGCTCCTCAATCCTGCCCTTCAGCACAAAAGGGTCATAAAACTGGCTTACCCAGTGACCTAAGGGTCCTCCTGGAGTGTGAAGCCCTCAGCATGGGAGGCATAGAAGGGACAAAGCTGAGGGGGTATGGCTGGAACACTGCAGTAAGCCCGTGTGCCATCCCCAGATCAGATCCTTAGAGTCATTGGCTGCTGGGTGCAAATTAGAGCAGCTCTGAAACTGGGGGACAAATCAGCCCCTGGCTTGCCTCAGGATGAGGACGTAAATGACATAAAGCTGGTTTTGCTTCCCCCTTTGGGTCCTGTGCAACATGGAGCTCACCTGGACCCAAGGACCTTCGAGTCTGCTTGATGGTAGTAGGGTTTAGGCTAATTCTAATCTGGTGTGAATCTGGAGTGACTCCACTGAAGACAATGAAGTTATTCTGGATTTGCACTCGTGTAATAAAAATAAATAATTATCTGCCTTTATATGGTATTTTACAAAGTCAGGGAAACATTATTAGCCCTATGTAACTAAGAAGGAATCTATAGCAGAGAGAGGCAGTGACTTGTCCAGAGTCACATAGCAAGTCAATAGGAGAGTCTGGAATAGAATCCAGATGTCCTTCACTCCTAGCCATATGTTCGTTTCACAAGCCACCACCACCCCTGAGATCAGAATCTGGCTAGCATGTTCTCCAGTGGTGTGTGAACTTGTCTGTGTGGTAGTTTTTATTGCATGATTGAAAGACCCACTCGATGCCTATTGTGACCCAATAACCTCTCAGTGCCCACTGGCAAGGGGGTTACAGAAATGTCTTGATTCTGATGTGTACATTCTGATTCATCAAAGAATATCATGTGAGGTCCTAAATGAAAGCCAGGGCCGCACTGCTCATCAATAGCACTGTGAAATGGATGTACAGATGCTAGGTAAGAAGTTAGGCAGGTGTGTTGAAAATATGTTCTTAGTCTTTTTTCAAGGCAGGTTGACCAATAGGTTTTTTTGTCAGACAAGAAATGTAGATTAACCACTGTAAGCTAACACAATGACTAGCCATTTACAGGTGAAGTCGGAGAGATATGAAAACAACAGGCAAGCAGCACATGGGAAAAATGATCCACAGGTGGTTATCTTGACTCTGAGTTCAAACAAGGAGCTTTGCAGATATAAGCAGAAGGCAAAGAAAAAACACCTTTATTCTGCATCTAGGAAGTAAACAGGCCGAGTGTTTACATGCATAAAAATGGGATCTCCATTAACTCTGGTTTAAATGCTGCAGAAGAGTGGGATAAAACTTCTTTACGCGAAAGGTTAATCTGTCAAATTTAGTCTCTAGAAAGCATGATATGATTTTGTTTTATATGTAACTCTTTGTTTCCAACATTCTTACTGTCATTTGAATTGTGAATCTTTGATGATAAACTTGTTGTTTTCACTATAATTATATCTCAGTGCTGTGATATTAAGCCTGGTGCCACTCCTGAGTTGAAACTGTTGTGTATACTGTTTCTCCAGGGACAGCCGACCTGGTATTTCTGTGAGTGTTCAGTGGACAAGGGGCTGAACACTACAAGGGAATGGTTCAATGAACTGGGGGATTGGGATGCAGCTAATTGTTGCTTTCAAGACAAAGCAAGGGCTGGCATAGCCCAGAGGAGAGTGTGTGAGTGACTAACAGGCTGGTGATGTTAGGAAACTGAAACCCAGTTAAGGGGATAACCAGGTGGCTCACAGTCCTGGATACCCCAAGAAGCATCACACCTCTCGCAGTATTTCTGCAGGCTAAAAACCTGGCAGTGCATTCATTCCAGGTGCAGGACTCCCACTGATCTCAGTGGGACATATGCAGAAGGATTGCAGGCTTAATGTCTTCAGATCAAGACTGGATGCCTTTCTGGAAGATATGTGTTAGACACAAGTTATTGGGCTCCCTTCACGGCTAACTGGGTAAAAATCTATGGTCTGTGATATACAGGAGGTCAGACTTGGTGATTTAATGGTCCCTTCTGGTCTTAAACTCTAGGAAAATCTATGAATCTATGATTGGGCGCTAGGGACTTTAATGTACACAATACATTTTTTTCTGGGAAATGTGTTCACAAACTGTGCCTGGAAAATAAAATGAAACAGAAAGGCATATTCATGAATATTTATATTTCTCCTCAACACAAAGCCATTGAGTGGTTATTTACTGCACTTTGTTACTGTTTTAATGGCTTTCTTCTGACACTCAGTGATGGCCGTTGTTTTGTTTTGACAGCATTATGTTTTAGGGAAGGCATGAGCATATTGTTCTATCATTGCATTGCATAGTTCTCCCCAGGGGTGTGGTGGTAAAACAAGAAGTGGGTAAACTAACCTTTCTAGTGTTCCAGGCCAAGCAGTGCCCTTATTCAGAATGGGTTTAGGCTGGAATGACATCGGGGTGAAAACTGGATGTGCTGTTAAAATGCATTTTTGGCTGAGCATAATGAGTTGGTAGATAACACACCCGTCAGTTGTGATGGTCATACAGCCAAGATTTGTTCATGACAGGAGAATAGGAGTGATTAATTGCTTTATTCCTTAAATTAGAGGGGGATAAATACCATATTCCCCAAATGAGAGGTGGGTAAACTCCATACTATGATACTATACTTATGCTATACTACTGCATCTCCCTTAACAATGAGTTAAAATCCTTAAATAATAATTAATCCGTCCAACTATTTAGGTTGATATTAACAGTTATCAACACTCACACTTTGTAGCTCATACAGAAGTTACTAAGTGATGTACACCACACTCCCTTGAGACAGGTAAGTATTAATTTTGAGCACCCAACATTCTCTTTTACAGATGAGGAAACTAAGGCAGAAAAGTTTCCAAAGTGACCTCAAATTCTGGGTGAAAGCACCCAACATTCTCTTTTGAAAATCTGGCAGTTAGCATCTGACAAATCAGGTCCTCAGGAACCAGAGCTTCCATTGGCTTCAATTGTAGTCATGGGTGCTCAGGACCCCCTGGAAATAAAGCCCCACATTTAAAAGCTGGGCACCCAGAAATTGAGATGCCTATAATTAGAGGTCTCTGGTGAAAGTTAGGGTCTAAAAACTTACCCAGGGCCTCAGAGATGGAACTGGAACACAGGAGTGGCTGATTTCCAGGCTGTGCTCGTTTAAAAACATTCAAAACATTCAAAAACCAGTCAGAGAACACTTCAGTCTCCCTGGTCACTCAATAACGGATTTAAAAATGGCAGTTCTTCAACAAAAAAAACTTCTAAAAACAGACTCCAATGAGAAACTGCAGAACTGGAATTAATTTGCAAACTGGACACCATCAAATTAGGCCTGAACAGAGACTGGGAGTGGATGGGTCACTACAGAAACTAAATCAATTTGTTAGTCTCTAAGGTGCCACAAGTATGCCTCGTTGTTTTTACAAAAACTAATTTCCCCTTGCTACATACTCACACCTTCTTGTCAACTGTTTGAAATGGGCCACCTTATTTACATTGGCCTCATTAACACTACAAAAGTGATTTTCACTCCTTCTTGTCAACTGTTGAGAATTGCCTACTTCCAACTTAAATTGAATTGGCTCGTTAGCACTGACCCCTCACTTGGTAAGGCAACTCCCATCTTTTCATCTGCTGTGTATTTATACCTCCCTACTGTATGTTCCACTCCATGTATCCGATGAAGTGAGTTTTAGCCCATGAAAGCTTATGCCCAAATAAATTTGTTAGTCTCTCAACTGCCACAAGGACTCCTCGTTGTTTTTGCTGATACAGACTAACACGGCTGCCACTCTGAAACCTGTCATTTGACACACTAATTTAGCACATGTGATCATTGCTTCTTCTAGTGGCTGGCCCCAGCAACTATTAACTATTAGTATTAGTATTTATTAATGATACAATAACACCTAGAGGCCCCCTGCTGAGATCCGTTAGCCCATTGTGCTGCGTTGCCCCAGGCTCTGTCCCAGTGAGCTTAGAGCCAGATTTGCAAAGATATTTAGGTGTCCAAAGGTACATATAGGCACCTCATGTGCTTTTCAAAAGCACCCAAGTCAGTCAGGAAGCCAATACCTTTGAAAGTGTGGCCTTTTGAGTCTAAGTAGACAAGACAGATGATGGGCAGGGAGACAGAGGTGAAATGATTTACCTCAGGACACAAAGCAGGTCAGTGCCACAGCCGGGAATAGAACCCAAGTCTTTTGACTTATTTCACTGAACCACATTGCCTCTGCACATGAACCCTTCCCCCTTTTTAGTACCGGGAGCCAGCAACTAAAACACCCCCATTGAATGTTAGTAAGGGGGCAATAGTCCCCTTACACTGTTACTGATGAAGGTTCCAAGTTCATTTGTCACTGATAACTGTCTGTGTGTCTATTTGACCATTTTGCAATTACATTCAAACTGGGCCTTTCACTCACAGTGTTTGGAGTTTCCTTTCACACATGTGTGTGAGACTGGGAGCTCGTTTACCTTTATTTTTTCTATAAATTAATCGGATTGAAGATTATTTTCCTCAAAATCTCTGGAGAAGGGGAAACTTTGCAGAAAGAGCAATTAAAAGGAGTCACTTTGCCATTTCACTATGTATTCTTTTTTGTGTGTTTTCTTTAGGTGATGCAGAGGCCTCTCACCTCTTTGATTACAGTTCCACTAAAACATCTAAAGGAGGAGACCGGTCCTTTTACACATCTCTGATATCAGATGACCGTTACACCTCTCCACCAGATTCCACCTACTTCTCGGGAATACTGCAAAAAGAGAACAGCCATGTTACTTGTTCAGACAGCACAGAAGGATTTAACACGCTAGGGCACTCTATTCAAGATGTGATGGGATTTGAGTCCCGTGGGTTGTTTAGCTCAGATTCAGGAATAGAGATGACTCCTGCAGAATCCACTGATGTCAATAAAACCTTAGCAGATCCCATGAAAGTCGAAGCTTATAAATACATGGACATAAGTAGATCAGAAGAGGTAAAATACCAAGAAAGATGCAACACAAGCTTAGAAGACAAGAATACAAGCTTTATCGATAAGTGCCCTGAAACAGCAGCCAAGTTAGAGCATATTTCTGGATCAAAGAAACCGGCTTTTGAGGAGACAAAAGTGGCCAAGGGACAAAACTTTTCTGAAGAATCAACTGTTCCATCCTATGCAGAGGAAATATTTGGTGACCAACACAGTGCCTCATTGATTACAGCACCGGTCAAGATTACACTCACTGAGACAGAAAGCGTAGGGGAACCTGCAAACAAAGAGTTACCTCCAAATAAGCAAGAAACAGGGCTGAAACCAAGCCATGAAGTGGTTCCAACAGTGACTGTGTCAGAGCCAGAAGATGACAGCCCAGGTTCTCTCACACCACCGTCTTCTGGCACAGGTAAGATGTCCGACACCCAGTATCTTACTATGCTGGAAAGTGATTGGGTGAGATCCTGACCCCATTGAAGTTAATGGCAAATCTTCCATTGACTTCAGCCGGGCCAGGATTTCACCCACTGTGTTAAAAAAGCACCCCATTTACTTTACAGGTGAGCTCTCTGTGTGTGTTCAGAGACTTATCATTACCTAAACTAATAGCCTGATTTCCAAAGGGGCTGAGCACCTGCAGCTCCCATTGAAGTCAGCTGAACTATGTCAGGTGCTCAGCACCTTAGAGGGTGTCAACGTTGTACTGCTCTTTGCTTCTGTTCACACTGCAGAGCCGAAACCAAATGGACAGAGTGAGCTGGAGTACACATCCCTAACAAAACTCTTAATGCTTAATGTAGGCACAGGCCCCAGTGGGGGGAGCGGGGAAAGCTGCCCCCGGCTAGGGAGACATCGTGGATCCGTGACATGCCTCTGAGAGGCACTGGGCTCCCTTTTTGTACTGGGGAGGGGAGAACTTTATAGGGCACAACATATTCCTTCCCCCGCCACCCCAGCCTCACTTAGTGAGCGGCTATTTAGTATTTCATTTTAGACTCCTCCCCAATGTGTGGCCTCAGGTCTTATTCACTGCACACTGTTCAAACCCCACTCTAGAGCAGAATTAGGACTTTCCTCATGAGTCTTTATGTAGTGCTCATCACTATTATACGTGGGTGCTTCACAAATGTGAGCCTTCCTCTCACCTCCCAGGGGTGTTGTGGTACTATCCCCATTTTACAAAACGTGGAAATGCCATCAAGTGGCATCTTGACATCCGTCTGGTTCTTCTGCAGAGTTGTAACCTTTAGATCCACCACACAGACCTCTGCCACTTGAGCTAAGGGGGTAACTGATAGCTGTAGTAGGTTTCCGTCCTAATGTAGGGATCAGCACTAGATGGGGATACGATGCACACTTTGCCAGAGGGTTTCACAGATATTTGCTGACAGTAGAGGAATGCTGAGACTCAGGAATCTTGGGTTCCAATCCAGGCTCTGAAGGGGAGTGTACACTGCCACAGATCCCTCTGCCTGTTTTCTCCCCTTCCCAAGCTTGACCTTCTGCCTTGTGCCCTCTAACCTGTCCTTGTGCCAGTCCCATCTCTTCCACACTTCTGGCTCCTCATCCCAGGCCCATTATAATTGCCTACGCAAACCCAGTCTTCACTACTCAGGCTTCTCTTCCCCATGTCAGTCTCCTTCCCCAGCCCGTCCCAGTCTCCCCTGCCTCCCAGTCTTCTTCCCCAGCCAATCCCAGTTCTCCACCCTGCCCAGTGCCTTGTTTCCAGTCTCCTTGTCCAGACAGTTCCAGTTCCTCCTTCCAACCTCCTTGTCTGATCTGTCTCTCTCCTTCCCTACAACCTTCAGCCATCCCTCTCTTCCCTGCTCCTCCCCCACTTCCCAGTCTCTCTCCTTATTCTATCTTGGTCTTCTCATACTCCCTTCCTCAGCTCCTTGTCCCAGTCTCTTTGCCTAGCCAATCCCTGTTCTCCCCCACCACCCAGGTGCCTGTCAGATCTGTCCCCCCACATCCCCCTGGCCTCTCCCCGCCAGCTTGTTCCCAGTCTCCTCGTCTAGTCAGTCTCATTCTCCCCCCCACTCCTCATCCAGTCTCAGTTCTCCCTCTGCCAAGTGGTTCCAAGTCTCCCATTTCCTTTACTGTCTCCCAGTCTCCCCCCTTGACTACCTGTGCAAGGAGACTGGGACCCAAGGCCTCCTCTCCCCCAACTTCCAGTCCCTGTCACCCTTATTCTATCCTTTTCCATCTTTCTCCAACTCTGTCATTTTCTTTCCCCATCCGCCCCCATCCCAGTCTCACCAGGCACCTTGTCACACCCTACACCAGTCTGACTCTTGTCCCCTCTGCCTTCAAGTCAGGCCTGGGGTGCCAGCAGAGGGGTCACTGTGAGAGCATAGAAGAGACGTTTCCTTGCTCTGAGTTCCAGTGCGTGGCCCCACCCTGGCCCTGAGCACCTGGAAGCAACCATTACAGGGAAAGTCTCGCTTTACCCCGTAGCCCTGGGCTGGAGCAAGCTCAGCTGCTGTGTGGAGATAGCACATTTATGGTCTGGTCAGCTCTTGGAGCTGTGAGGGCTGGAATATGCTTGGTGAGGACAGAATCTTCAGAGACTTTAGCTGCTAAACTCTATGAAGTTTCTGTAGAGTATGTGTGAACTGAGGGGTTTTTTTCAAAGGCTTAGAACCTGGCCACGTTTGGGTGGATTTTCACCAGGACAGCAAAAGGCACGTCCCTGACACAAAGGCTACCTCCCACCCCCCATCAAATTTGAAGTCCCTGCTCCAAAACATGGAGACAGTAGAGCTTCACAAAGAAAAGGTTGCCAGAATTTTTTTTTTAATATGGGCAAAACAACATATTTTCCCTAGACTTGTTCTCTGAAACAGCTGAACCGTTTTAACTGAAACATTAAAAAAAATATTGGCTTGAAGCAGACACCTAGCATGGAATATTTTAGCCCAAATGGTTAAAGTTAGGCAAAATTATAGGCAACTAAAAACAGAATCTTATAATTGGAAGTGTCGGGCAACCTTAATAATAGGTGGTGTGATCAGCCATTCCTCGAATTCAGATATGCAAATATATATTTGCTGTTTTAAAAAAAGTTTTATAATTACATAAATCCAAGTAGCTGTTATAGAATATGGTCCTTCATCTGGGACTCCAGAACAGATGATTATTCATTATCCAAATTTAGTATATCGGAAGGGACCTGATTCTGCATTCCTTATACTCCCCAAAACTCCTAGTGTGGACAACAGGAGGCTTGCTCCTTTGTATCCAGATGGAGAGTGACCAATATAAATATTAAAAATGGTTTAAATATAAAAGGTCAAATTATGTCAGTCAAATCATGAGATCTTTCCTCATATTTCACTGAGCCTTTACCCAAGACAGCCCGCATTGACTTTAGTGGGTCTTTGCTTGAATAAGGTTAATTTCCATTGTTACACTGTGTGCATCATGAACAAGGTATTTGACAAGCAGCTCACATTGGATCTGAGTCTTTCTAATCCATGGTATTGAAAATTCAATCCCAAGTGTGAATTGCAGTGCGAGTGAGAATATTGCCTGTTGCATACAAAACACTGAAATGAACGTCTGTTGCAAGAGGTTGCTAAGAATTTTTTCCTCTATAAATTCAAAAAAAATGTTTCCGAAATACTTACTGCGTGCGTGCATGCATGCCCCTGTACATGCAGGCCCCGAGTGTATATTTATGTGTGTAATTTTTATCTTGATGATTTTCCCGTTTAAAAAATAGCTAATCTTATGTTGCTGGGAGACCTTGGACGTACGATGACACTGACCTCCTTGTAAAGCACATTTATGTCCATCCATAGATCTCAGAGCTAGGTATAATTGTTTATTATTAAATGTAACTTTGCCGGCTTGTATTAAATACATTTAATAATACTTTAGCTGAATCTGTGTTTGATTAGGCAACAGACAATGATTTAGAGCAATCAGAAGTTATCTTTGTTAACAACATTGTGTTTTCTCTCTCTCTCTCTTTCTATCTCTCTCTCTGCATGGGATAACAGAACCATCTGGCTCAGAATCTCAAGGTAAATACAGCCTGTCAGAGGATGAGCTTATCAGTGCCATTAAAGAAGCAAAGGGCTTTTCCTTTGAAACCTCTGAAGTCCAGCGTTCACCAGGACTTTACACAGAAAAACAAGATCAGAAAAGCAAGCCAGGGCGTCCAGCTGTTTCATCCCCCTTAGATAACGAAGCCAGCAGTGCTGAGTCCGGCGACTCTGAGATAGAGCTGGTCTCAGAAGACCCGCTAGCTGCTGAAGAGGTGCTACACTCCAGCTACATGACCTTCAGTCATATCGGAGGACCTCCCCCTTCGCCTGCTTCTCCTTCAATACAGTACAGCATCCTGAGGGAAGAGCGTGAAGCTGAACTCGACAGCGAACTGATTATCGAGTCATGCGATGCCTCTTCAGCTTCCGAAGAAAGTCCCAAGAGGGAGCAAGATTCTCCTCTCATGAAACCAATAATCATGGACATAATCCAGGAAGAGAGTGGTTCAAGACCTGATGCTTCCGACTTTGAAGTAAGTAAGACAACAGAGAGTAGGATGAACAGGGAAAATCTAGCTGAGTCTGCTTCCTATCTGAAATGCTCTTTTGTTGCACCCAAAGTAAGTGTGGAGCCACCAACCTCTGCCACCAGTACCGAAGAACTAAAAGAAAAAATAATTCAGAAGAAGCCACTTGAAGCAACAGTTGTTAACCAAAGTAAACTGCCTTCCAAGGACTCTGGGAAAAGAAGTCCCTTGGCTTCCCCCTCGCTGCCGTTTTTAAATAAGCAAAAAGGTAAATGCAGAAATGTATGTTGTCTCAGTAACACGTTCTCCTTGAATGCCGCTAATGGGGGATGTGTATGATTAACGTAGGAGGGTTTTTTAATCTAGCAGGCAAAGGCATAACAAGATCAATGGGCTGGAGTTTGAAGCTGGACCAATTCAAGCTGGAAACAAGGCACGTATCTTTAACAATGCAGGGTAATTAACCACTGGAACGGCTCACCAACGGGTGTGGTTGATTCTTCATCGCTTTAAATGTATTTGTAAATGAACTGTACTAGCTCAGCCACCAGTTACTGAGTTGATGTCAGAATCTGTGGGTGGAGTCCTATGGCCTGTGCTATGCAGAAGGTTTGAGTGGATGATCACAATGGTCTCTTCTGCTCTTAAAAATCTGTCTATACAATTAGTAGAAAGACTGGGGTCTGGTCTACACTACAGAGTTTGGTTGACACAAGACAGCTTACCTCAGCTATGGAAGTGTCCACACTTAAATTTCAGTCCCGCTGACAAAACTTCTCCCCCCCTCCCCCCCATGCCGACTTAATAACTCCACCTCCATGAGCGGCGTGGAGTCAAGGTTGATGTAGTTAGGTCAACGCAGTGTTGGTGTACACACTGTGTTGCTTTCATCAACTGTTACTGGCTTTCACGATCCATCCCACAATGCCCCACACTGACAGTACAATTGATACAAGCGTTCCTGGTGAGGACGCACACTGCCGACACCAGGAATGAAGTGCTGACACGCACGAGCGATGCAATTACTGGGGCGGCTGTACGCCGACGTAAGTTGTCAACTTAATTTTGTTGTGTAGACATGGCCTGGGCCCTTGTGCCTTTATATCATTTTCATTCGAATTTATTTGGGTCCAATCCTGCAGTCCTGACTGTAGTCAAACTGCCTTTCTACTCTATTCCGTGTCATATATCGTGCCCATAACCCTGGCATGTGGGCACAATCTAGTAGTGCATTAAGCAGTGTGACTCATACCAGTTGAGGATTCTTCCCTTCTTTCTCCTTTCCGCTCCTCTGAGAGAAGGTTGTGGTTGGATTTTTGAAAACACAATTAGGTGTGAAGTGCTTACTGTTTTAATTTGCCAAGGCAGGTTGGAGAAGTACTCCTTGCAGCTGGAACAGAAAGCAGTGAGGTAGTGGTGGTTCTTAGACCCTTTACCTCCACACAACCCATTGGATGTTTACCCTAAACTAGGACAGTAAGACCAGAACTTTTCATAGTTTAGTCTTAATTTTATATCTGCTTGTTTTCATGACCTCATTATCAACAAACTAAAACATATCAATACAAACAACAAGCCTGGTTCTGCAACACTTATTCATGTGAGTAACCTTACTGAGATGCCAGATGTTTGTAGGATCAGCTCTATGAGCATAGGTCGGGCTCATAAGTCAGGGATCTGGTGAAGAAATAAATAACCATTAACAAATATAGTAGAAACTCAGAGTTACGGACACCTTGGGAATGGAGGTTGTTCACAACTCTGAACAAAATGTTATGATGTTCTTTCAAAAGTTTACAATTGAACATCCACTTAAAACAGCTTTGAAACTTTACCATGTAAAAGAAAAATGCTGCTTTTAACCATCTTAATTTAAATGAAACAAGCACAGAAACAGTTCCCTTACCTTGTCAAATCTTTTTTAAAACTTTCCCTCCGTTTTTTAGTAGTTTATGTTCAACACAGTGCCATACTGTATTTACTTTATTTTTTGTCTCTGCTGCTGCCTGATTGAATACTTCTGGTTCCAAATGAGGTATGAAGTTGACTGGTCAGTTCGTTACTCTGAGGTTCTACTGTACTCTCTGAAATTGTGCTAATCCTACACAAACTCAGCAGTGGAAGCAACAAGTCAGGCTCTTCCATGAGTTGTTCTGGCCACAGGAATGGGGGTGGGGAGATGACCAGATTGGAAAAAATAGTTCAGATGAACAAATAGCTTTTTGATGGCTGGAACAGTCCGCCTGAAAGAATCCCATGGTGCTGTTAGAACCCCTTCCATCCATAATAATGAGCTGGCTTGTGGTGGCCAATCTCAAGTCTTGTGAATGGAGCGAGTACAACTTCATTTTGCTAATGCTCAGATCCTGGGAAATGTTCCTGTTGCTGCTGTCGGGCCAAATGCTAAAGTTCTTAGTCTAGTGTTGAGTAAAAACCTTAGCAAGAACCTCAGGACCTAGCCTGTAACTATCAAAAAGGAATCGTTCGATCATGAGTAATTCAGATTTTAGGGTTTTAGGCCTCCAGTCTAGCTTCCACTTCACCTGTTATTCTTGTCACTCAAGGGTCTTATGTCTGGGTGACCTTTGCTACGTTAAGGAGAGATCAGTGTAATGCTGTTCCCTCAGTTAACCTGGGGGTTGGGAGAGCAGGAGATTACTTAAATAAAACATACTGAAATGGGAGTCTAATCCTAGTGCCTGTGAAAAGGAGGCATTGCTTAAAGATAGGTGTTTTACAGTCAGGTGCTGTAATTGTATGTGGGGCAAAGCGGCTTCCCCATTACTCAGGTCAGGCAAATGCACTTGAATCCAGATCCACAACAGCTTGAGCTATTAGGGTCCCTTTAAAACCGAGACAACCAGACTGAGTTGGTGTGCTGCCTTTTGTGCTACGAACAAAGGTCCAGTAGAGACTAGATTGGAAGCACCAAACCTACAGCATGACCAAATTTATGGCCTCAGTCAAATCTGAACTGAGGTCTGTTAATTTGATGAACTAGTGCATTAATTCACGCTATCACTGTGCCTTATTCTTTTTCAGGACATCTGCTTGGGAGTGTTGGGGGGAATGTCTAGATCTCCCTCCAATGCAAACGCATAGCTGAATTCACAAGGCATGTGAGAGAGAATGGATCTGTCTTTTTATTGTCTGCTGTTTAAGATCTTGGGGAACTTCACCTCTAAATAGACAATGGCCCAGACTCTTTGCTGCTTCCACAGGATGCAGCAGAGAGGGAGTGGATATGGGAGCTCCCTGACTGACTGGCTGGTCCTGCCAACAGCTTAGGGTTGCCTAGGGGCTTCTCTAATCTACCCCAGCTGTCGGTCATTCCCAAGGGACTCTGTCTGCTGAGGATTGCTGGAGCTCCGGCCTCTCCCCTTGTCCACCTGTTCACACCACCGTTGGTGATGTCTAAAAGGGAAGATACCCACCCTGACTGGGTGAGCTCAGATTCAGTTTGTGACGCTGGCAGTTAGGGACCACCTTTCTATTTGCAAATAGAGCAAGTTTGACATGGAAATCAATGTGACACAACAAATATGGAAACTTCACAGTAGCATTGTTACCGTGCAGCTTTTTAGGGTATAGCCACACTTTGTAAAATACACGTGCAGAGGATTTAACTCCAGGACTTACCACGGACCTGTATGTTGAATTTATGGGGAACACTTTAAAAATTAACCTATTGTATTACAGTGAACCAAAACCAGCAGACTGACTCAGGTGAGTGAGGGGCTGCAAGATCAGGTCTAATGCTTGCAATGGGAGATACTGTAAATTTTGGGGGTAATAAGTTAACAAAATTTGGGATTTTAAAAAGCACCTGATTTTATATTTTAATACTTCAGAGTTGGAGAGCTCAGTCCTCCGTTGTAGTGAGCTCATTCCCAGCCCAGCTGACAAGAGCACAGAAGTGGCTCTAAGCTATCTTCCTGCCTTCTCTAATCCTGGGACCACACCATGCCCCAGTGGAAATCAGAGCAGCCACAGGGCTGCTTGAACTTATGCTAGCTAGAACACTCGTCTAGGGATTGTTCCGCTGGCCCAAGACATTCTGACAGGGGCTGGGCCCTTGTGAGACAGGGGCTATGATACAGGAGTGCCCTGCTGCCCCTTTCATACAGCTTTAGGTCCTCTGTGCTGCAGGAGTACTGGACTGAGGAATTGACAAATGAATTTCTGCACCAGTGGAAGAGCGGTTGGGATAAATTCTATCCGTTCCCCTTCCCCCCCCACACACACTTGTTCAAATCTGGGATATGCCAGGGATGGCATTAAACAGCTGGCTAGATCTCTTCCCTGTAAACACTGAAGGTTTTTGTTTTTTTTTTTAAAATATTCATTAGCGGTGATAGTTTTTTCCAGAGGGTTTTTTTCATTACTTACTAACGCTTTGCTGAGCAATTCCTACTGTAGTTTTTCAGCATTACCGCTTGATACGGGGCCAGTTTCTACTGTCAGAGAGAGAGAGAAATCTCCCACTGAGTTCCACAGGAATTGCACATGAGTGTCTTTGAGCAGAATAAAGAACAGGAGGACTTGTGGCACCTTAGAGACTAACAAATTTATTAAAGCATAAGGTTTCGTGGGCTACAGCCCACTTCATCGGATGCATAGACTGGAACATATAGTAAGAAGATGTTTATACATACAGAGGACATGAAAAGGTGGAAGTACCCATACCAACTGTAAGAGGCTAATTAATTAAGAGGAGCTATTATCAGCAGGGGGAAAAAAACTTTTGAAGTGATAATCAAGATGGCCCATTTCGGACAGTTGACACGAAGGTGTGAGGATACTTAACATGGGGAAATAGATTCAATTAGTGTAATGACCGAGCCACTCCCAGTCTCTGTTCAAACCTAAGTTAATGGTATCTAGTGTCTCCATAGGCCAAACTCATCCCTGCTGTAACCTCACTGAATTTAGTGGACTTACACCCAGGATGAATTTGGCCCGATATGCGTTTCCTTGATTTTCAGCGTGTATTTTCCCTTGATGAATTCCTCCCACCCTTTCATTGCTTAAACTGATGCCAGTTCACTACCAAGGGCTATATCCCTTTTTGATTCACACAGAGGATTCGTATAAACACCAGTGGATTTCCCCACTTGTCTCCCATTAAGTCAGCATTTGCCACTTGTGTTCCCTTCACGGTTGGTGGTGGAAACTTTCCCTACCCAGGACAGCTACTAACTAATTTATTCTCGTTTGTCACTGCTTAGCCAACAATACATATGTGCTCAGCTCTGTATTTCAGTAGCTGCCATTTCCCTGGGCAGACACTCCAGAGAACTCTCTGATATATCTGCAAGTGTGCCAATAAACTTATGCAGCCCACTAAGGGAGTAGAGGGTGTTCAGGACCAGGATCAGGACCCTTTATGCAGAAATAGGGCCAGATCCTCAGCAGGCATAAATCACTGTAGCTCCATTGACTTAGTAAAGCTATGCTAGTTTACACCAGCTGAGGATCCCAATGTTGCTAACTCACAATTTCACTGATAGTCTTGCAATATTTGGTGCTCTTCTTAAACCCCAGAAGGCATGTGATTATCAGCATCCACGAAAAATAAAATAAGCTTTTATCCCCCAGCATTGTGGAGCAATGCTTGAAAATGTGAACCCCAAAGGCTATGACACAGATAAATTAACGAGTACTGGGTTTTTTGTTGTTGTTTTTGTTTTTAAGATCTCATTGTTTTTAAGCCAATCTCAAGACTTTTGGGAGGCTGACTCATGATTTTTGAACTCTTGGGGTTAGCGATGCTGGGATCTGGCCAATAATGCTTTTCTGTCTGAGGGATTAATGCACCCGTCACTGTATCTAATTAAATAGTCCCTTAAGAAGTGCGGTACATGTCTGTTTTTCCAACCTGTGAACAGTTCATTTGTTTCTCATTTGGAGAATTCACAAGGGGCTGAATGGGCTAACCTAAAACATTCTGCAGTATTTATCTTTGGGTTGGGAGACGAAGCCTTCAAAATTTCAGCCTCAAAGAAGATATTCTGCAAAATAATTAGAGGTGAACTGGGGCTGTAATAAAAAGCATCATGTAGCCAGAACAATAGCTTTTGATACTCAAAGTCTATAATATTGGAACTTTATCAACTGCAAGAAAAAATTATAAGGCAAAGTTCATCCTTGTGGGCAGTAAAGTCAGTGATGTCATTGAGCTACCCCGGCATGAATTTAGGTCCATACTATAGTTTAGATTGTTCCATGACTCTAGTTAGTTACTCTCAGGGTAAATGTAGTCCAAGAACTGTCAATCATCAACCATTTAGTTTCATATATAAACATTCACGTATTTTGCAATTTATCCTTATTGTGTAGTGTGTACAAAGTACCAATGTCCATAAACGATATCAGTTTACAGGACTAAACGGGCATTCTGTTACACTGATTTGACTGGATTAATTCTGGGGCTGAACATGGAAATGCAAATTGATTTTGAATTCATGCTCCATGGAATAAATGCACAGATTGCATAGCTTCTGGAGTGAGTCAATGTGAAATCACAACATTTTACTTGAAACAAGCTCATAGTCTCACTGGCTGACTACATTACTGTGAGTTTGCTGTGTATCATACCTTCAGAGAATAAGTGTGTTTGCATGGTACCCTGTAATCACTCTCTCTCCCCTCCCTGCACCGGTGCACCCCAAAGAAGTACTGTGGAACACAACAGATAGATGTGTGATTTGTACGGTACTAATTCAAAGTCTCTATTTAATGTCTATTGCCATCCAGTGGTAATGATGAAAATGGCCATTCATTTCTCAGTTCCATTTTACCATGTCTAATAATCATCTTTTGTAAGATAAGAGATATTCCCATTTCATTCACCATGGAGAGGCCCTGCCAGCTTTTGTCAAAGATCATAAGATTTGATCAAAGATCCGATTTCTCTGTGTGGCTATAATGGGGTGTGCATTCCACACAGGAGTGGAAGGGGTTAATGGAGGCCAGATGGGCCAAATAACCTAGTAGATTGGAGGCTGAGAAGACAGCTCTAATTAGAGGGACAGACTTACCTCTGCAGGAACAGATGGGGCCTGTATAAAGCTGGGTTGCTGCCTAGGAAAGGCTGTAGGGAAGTAGGCTGTAGTCACTCTCTTAGAGGAGGGAGTTGAAGGCTGGTAAACCCAGAGAGGGTAGGAGCTAGTGGTGAAGGAAGAAGCGTAGGGAAACAGCAAGAAAAAGTAGGACTGCATGGGGACCGTGGCTGCTTGTTTTAGGGTTTCTGGGCTGGAACCCAGTGGAGAGGGTGGGCCTGAGTTCCCCTACTAGCCACTGGGGAGTGGCAAAGAACACTGGGGACTCCAGCCAGCCAGCAGATATGGAAAGACTGTGACTTCCCCAGAAGGGGAGGACTTTAGTGACCTGGCTGGAGGGCCAAGCCATGAAGAGAGAGCTGCAGATCCAGAAGTGAGACAGGATGGAAGAAGATGCCACCGGAGGGAGAGTGTAAACTGGCTGAGCTAATTCCCAGGATGGCCAGCAGGAGGTGATGTAAGCAGTGAGTTACCCTGTGACAGTGGCACACACTCATCTGATCACATGTGCTCTGGTCAGAGTCATATAATCACTGGCTACATTATTTCCCTCCCTTTCCTTTTGCAGAACAAATAGATGAAGATGGCTGCCAGCTCAGGTGAGTTTGGCTTTTTTAATACTGAAACTCTAGTCTGCTCATCATATCAAATCTTTATTTATACTCAATATTTTATATTAAGCCAAACAGAAAGAAGAACTGACATGTAACTTCTCGCTGTAACTGTAACCTGGAGTCTCTGGTTTATTCTAGGAAAATCCTGGCTTGCAGCATCTCAGATTTCAATATATCAGGAAAAACTGAACAACAGGCAGGGCTAGATCTGAAGCTGGCATGAATGGGCACAGTGCTCTTGATTTCTGTGGAACCCACTGAGGATCAGGCCCAGTAACTGATTTAAATAGGTTTATATGCCGATTAAGAAAAGTCCTACTGGCTATGGAAATAGGCCTGCTTGAGCACTCTGGGCACCTGCAATCAAGCCAAAAGAAGGCCAGTCAGATCAGTGGCTTTCTGTCCAACTCTTGTATTCCCATTAATTAAAAAAAATCTCCCAAACAAGGAGTGTATTTCAGGGAAAGGCAGAGGAACTATCTGGGGATGGGTATAACAGACTTTATATACTGGTCTCTAGCATGTTAACCTCAAGTTAAGCATATGATCAAGTGTTTTGCTAAATCAAGGCCTTCACCATCAGTGAAGCACCTTCTTCTCACCTGTAAGTGTGTCATGTACTGCTCCCTTGAACATTGTCCATTAATCTGGATCATAGCTGGGGCGATGCAGCTGGGAAGCCATCAGTCTCTGGAAAAATAAATGTTTCTTTCTTCTCTACCTTTCTCTTTTTTCTCCCCAACACTGACTCTGAATGCTATGAAGTCAGTCTCTTGCCTTCCAAGGGTCCAGCATTCCTGAGCCCTAGTCCAAGCTCTACCATTGCCTTGCTTTGTATAAATCATTTTGCCTTTCTCTCTGTTTTCCCCATCTGTAAAATGGAGATAATACTTACTCACCTACTTCTCTGGGATGCTGTGTAGAGTTATTTCTTATAAGACTTGTCTATGTGATGGCATGAGGTTGTGAATTGTAGAGTATGCCAATATGGAGTGCTCTAGCTGCCGCACGTAGACCCTGCTGGCATGAACTAGGAGGTACCTAGTTTGTGTTGATGTAATCCCATTTCAAGGTACTCCAGGTGACAGAACAAGGAGTAATGGTCTCAAGTTGCAGTGGGGGAGGTTTAGGTTGGATATTAAGAAAAACTTTTTCACTAGGAGGGTGGTGAAGCATTGGAATGGGTTACCTAGGGAGGTGGTAGAATCTCCTTCCTTGGAGGTTTTTAAGGTCAAGCTTGACAAAGCCCTGGCTGGGATGATTTAGTTGGGGATTGGTCCTGCTTTGAGCAGGGGGTTGAACTAGATGACCTCCTGAGGTCCCTTCCAACCCTGATATTCTATGTTACCATGATCTACAGTTCATTCTCCCCCACCCCCTGTACACTGCACTTTGCTGCCATATATATAAGCCCAGTAAAATGCAAAATATTGTTATTGTCAAGAATTCTGGCATTGGTGAGATCTATGGTGAAAACCACACAATGCTTGTAAATATGAGCAAATTCTGAATGACAGTGTATATGGACCTGGTGTCAAATTCTATCCTCAGTTACTCCATGGGTTTTAATGGGGTTGCACAGTTGTAACTGAGGGCAGAATCTGACGCCATATGTAACTTCAGCTGGAAATTGAGTCCTCTGCATTTACCCATTTGTTAGAAAACACCTCAGCTTCTCTTAACCCCACTCACTGTGGCTGTTCATGTGTTAAAATCTATTATCCGCCCTTTTATTTTTATACTAAGGGCAAATAAAACAGAGGTTTACTCTATCATTCTAAAAAAAAATCTTATTTTGAGTCCTATGCATGTAACTTTTCCTTAGTCTCTATGTCCTATCCTAGACTTCTGAGCATGGGTTCTCCCACTTCATATCTGGCTACTCCAGATAGACTGAACCAACACATTATTATGGAAGGATTCTCATCCTCACAGAGGAGGGGTGGTCCAGTGACTATCTTGAGTGCCTAGGGGTTAGGAGACCTGGGTTCAATTCCTGCCTCTGTCACAGGTAGGGTGACCAGATGTCCCAATTTTATAAGGACAGTCCCAATGTTCAGGACTTTTTCTTATATAGGCGCCTATTACTCCCCACCCCCGTCCTGATTTTTCACACTTGCTGCTTGGTCAATCTTGTCACCGGCTACCTGTGACACCTTGGGTAAGTCAGTCTCTTGCTTTCGGTCTGTCTGTAAAATGGGGTGATAGCACTGCCTTTCCTCATGGGGGTGTGGTAAGGATAAATCTATTACAGACTGTAAGGCACTCAGATACTGCGGTAAGGGGGGCCATATAAGTACCGCAGACAGACTTCAGTGGGCCTTGGATGGGCTCCATAGCCATCATGTATTTATTCTCAGGGATATGACTTATTTTGCCCTCGAGCAGTTTGGCCTTTGCCCTGCTGGGTCCCCTCCTGTAGAACAGCGCCCCCCCCCGCCCCCCCGGACTCAGGTGAGTTCATTGTGTAGACTTTGGCAGATGGAGGCACCAGGGCAGTGGAGAATGAGAGCCAGATCACAGTCTATGCGGTGGATCAGCTGCAGAGTCTGTGATGAGCCCAGCACCCATCTCTGTATGATTTCCATCTAATCACCGAAATGAGCAATATGCCTACCCGTCGCAGTAGCTAAGCACCATTTGTTTCTTTGCAAGCAGTTGTAGAGTAACAGCCGTAAACGGCCCGAAGAGCTCATAAAATGGCTTCTGTTTGTGCTGAACAATGAATTGCTGTTCATGCCCTTTAAAGCCCTCTCTTGAACCTTCCTGCATCGAGCACAGTGGCAAAAGAGGCATCCTGCCACACGCTTTCAGGAAATAAGAGAAGCAAGGAACTCCTCCATTAATCTTTGCAGGGGGAGCCCCAGACTCCCTGTTGCTGCATTATGAGCCACAAGGAACCTATCAGAATAATTTGTTTTAGTGATAACATTATGAAAGACCCCTCGGTAGCCTGCACTCAATAGAGCAGGCAGTGACTGTTTCCACCCAAGTGACATTTCAGTTGTAGCTCCACGTTTCCCAAACATTATCATGCAGAGGCATTTAAAAAGAATGGAAACAAACCTTTGTCAGGGTTGTTTTTTTTTTAATTATTATTATTTTAATGTCTGTGTCTACCTAGGGCTGTTGTCATGGAGAAGCAGATTTTTGCAGCTTCACAATGAATTTGTTTTTCAGTAGCTGCCTGGGAGTTCTATTTATCAGGAGTGTTTTTGTTAGAAGTAACCTTGCTGGAATAACATTAACACATCCCTTATGTTGAAAGCACATTAGTTGCTCGTGAGGTTGTTTTGGAGAAGGGAGACGTTTGGTAGAATGATTTAACAATCTGGGACTCATTTTTCATCGCCATGTTTTAAATAGACTGACTCTGTCATCAGCAGTAATCTGTGGCTGAGCTTTGAACATAAGGAAATGTTAGGTTAATATTTTAGTGCCATCTGCTGTAAGTTCTCCCACATCCTGGCCCATCTGGTTTACTTGCATCACTTTACTTTTTATCGTGCTTTGCATCATTCAGAAACCCCCCATTTGTAAAAGGTGTAAATGAAGGGGTCTTTTCTGACCTTGATTTGTGTGGCATTGGGATGCAGTGAGTGCAAACAATTCCTTTGTCACAGTGCATCGTGTTTAAATTTCCTGTAGGCACCATTGTTTATCTTCACACATCTTACAGAAAGTAATTAAAAATCTATGTAGGGAGGAAGGATGTTCTTGTGGTTAAGACACTGGAGTGGGAGATCTGGGTTCAGTTTTCACTTTGCCACAAACCCATTGGGTAAATCCCAGTACTTCTCTGAGCCTCATTCCCCATTTGTAAAGCCAGGTATTAATACTTCCTTTCTTCCGCCCTTTGTCCTAGATTGTAAGCACTTCAAGGTAGGGACTCTCTAGCACCTAGCACAATGGGACTCCAGTCTCCTTGATGGAACCTCCAGATGCTACTGAAATATAAATAATGTGAGTGCAGGGCCAAATTCTGTCCTTGGTTATGGGCATACAACCCTTGGTGACAATGCATGCACATAGTGGAGGACAGAATTTGGCCCCCAGACATTGCCTGTCTATATGCAGTGTCTACAAGGACAAAAAGCAGAGGCAAGCCGTCAACATGGTTACATACTGGAGTAGTCATTCAGCCACTGTAATTATCACAGGGTAAGCCAGCCAGACTTTAAGGAGAGCTGAGGTTCCAGCTCTGACCTGTGACTAGTTTCCTCCCAGGTCAGGGGAGTTCTGGGACTTGTAGTTCCCCAGTTGATAAGCGGTAACATGGCCTGCTGGGAAGGGAAAGCAGGAAATAAGAGGAGTTAGCTAGTGAGAGGGGAGACTTGGAGACAGAGTAGTAGCTTGTTGATGGGGTCCACATGTTATCACACTCTTTGTTAAAGACCACCAGTAGTGCCCCACAGAAAAGGGAGCCCTGGAGGGGCTTGGCTGAAGATGCCTGGGAAAGGTCTAAGGAGGGGGCCTACACACAGGAAGTCCCCGGGGATAAGTGAATGGAGGGGAGAGCAGCTTCGTGTTCTAGGGGCAGGAGCCTGTGGTAGAGGGAGGAGGTGGGTTAGTGGTGGTGTGGGGGCCCTGCAACCGAGGGAAGAAATTAGATAGGAAACTGTAGCCTGAATGATGCCCTGGTAAGAGGGGGCAATGGCCCAGGGAGGGTGAAGGACAACTTGTTCTGCTGAAGCTCTCTGTTTCCTGTTGAGCCTGTTTATGTTGGAGGAGAGAGTTTTGGCCAAATTACCCAACCAACCTCAAGGGGAGAGTCTCCAGTGGGGGAACTGAGGCAACAGCTGCACCTGGTGGTGGAGAGTTAAACTGCCCTTGTGCCGTAATAAATAGGACTACCTGGGAGTACAGGGATAATGCCAAGGAGGCAATTGCAAACATAATTAGAAGATAACCTGCTACAACAAACCTCAGCCATGTGGGAAACTGGGCTGTGTGTCACAGGGACCTTCACCGGAACAAATGAACTGTCTCCTGGCAAACGACAGGCTCTTCATCAGGTCTTAATTAGCATACTGCTAGGTCATTCTCCATCTGATTGCTCCCAGTGTAGTTTTCGGACTAGGCCTGGCTTTGAAAAGGGCCTCAGGTCACCTCCCGTTTTGCCCTGGAAATTATTTGGGGGTGCCAGTGGTAACATGTAGCCATCCAACTAACGGCCTCACTCCCAGGCACAGTGAGATAGCGGGATGTCTAAATAACATTGGCTGCATCCACACATAATTACAGGTGCAAAATGGAAGACTGCTAATCCAAGTCAGACTCATTGTGTATTACGGCATGTCTGCATTGGGAGACAATGGGTGTCCTATGGCAGGGAGTGGGATGGATGGGAAGAGATCTCTAGCCATGTCCATGGTACTGGGGTTACAGGCATACAGCTGAGGAATAATAGACTCCTTAATCATGAAGCACTTTCTGCTTTAAAGCTGCCCCACTGAAGCTGCTAATCCCAGTTAAAATAGTGTGAGTTTTACTTTGCTAACAATCCCATGTCTCTAACGTTTTAACTGGGGTATTTGAAGATGGGTCCTCTGGGATCCACATGTCCTTTTAGTTGGCTAAAATAAGCCCAGATTTGGATGTTGTTTAGTAGCACCTTACTCTGTGAGTAGTCCCATTGATGCCAGTGGGACTACTTATGGAGTAAGATCCTATTGAATGTGAGTAAAGATGTTGGAATCAGGCAAATAATATTGATACTAAAGTCTGTCTGTGTGCATAGCTGTAGATTGAAAGACTGTGAGCTAGTGGATAGGGCACTGAACTGGTAGCCAGGAGATCTGGGTTCTTTTCACTGATATGCCCCTGAGCAGCCGTGTAACTTAAGCTATTTTATCCACCTGTGCTTTTCCCTCCCACACATCGTCTGTTTAGGTTGGAAGCTCCCAGAGTCAGACACTTAGTGTGTGTGTAGCGTCTAGCGCAATGGGGGCCTGACCTCGGCTGGTACCTCCGGTATTACTGCTGTAGTAATAATAAAACACTGACTGAAAATATAATGTAGGGAAATCTCCTGAAAAGTTGTTCAGCTTTGATCCAAGTTTTGCACCAACCGTGTCAAACCCTGGGAGCCAGGTGTAAGGCAAAAAGGATTTGCTCATTTGGAATGAAACAGCTTGGGCCAAATTCACACCTGGTGTAAGTGGGTGCAACTGCATTGATTTCAGCTAGACTCTGGGGATCTTTGAGATGTCTGTTCGGACTCTTTTTTTCAGGCTGTGGTAAAACAACTTACTCTCTCCACTTGCTTCCAACAACCTATGTTCATTTTCTTTGTGTTAAAACACAGGGATTCTGGCAGGGATCCAGAGAGAAAAGGAGGAAAATCAGTTTATCGTGGCAGCATCTCTCACTTCTGAAGAAGCAGACGCTGCGTGTGGCTCTGCACTGAAAGCTGATAGTGTCTGTGTGAACTGGGTTTGTTTTGAGCAGACACACCAGGCTGGGCACTTCCCAGATGGGGTTGGACGCCATTGGTGACATCTCTTCCCCCAGGGATGAAGCCCAAGTGACAAATTCACTGTATTAGAGCAAATGGTGGGTGGAGGGGATCACATTGCTATGTGGGACATAGAGTCCTTACAAAGTAGGGTTCTGCTCTGCAGCTTTCCCAGGGCTGCTCCTATTGAATCATCCCACTGTCCCGGGCAACTTCTTCTTTGCTCGCATAGGCACTGTGGTCCTGACCCTGCATTCCATCTCGGGTCAGAAATCTCCCGTTGTGGCTGCTGTACTCTGGGTCTGTCTCCTACCCAATCTCTGTTAACCCTTTGATGCCACCAGGAGCAAATGGTAGCAGGTGATGAGGGCTCTCAGCTGCTGCCCGATGAAATAGCTGTGGGGCAGAGGGCCACACAGGAGAGAACATCTGCTGCGTTGCTGAGTACTGTGCCGAGGCTGCGTGAGGAGCACTGTGTGGCTGCCTGTGACCCTCAGCATGAGGTTTTTCCACCAGTGGCTTTGTGGAGGTGAGGTCCAGCACTCGCAGAACTGCAGAGTACGCTGCTATATATTCCTCTGCAGAAAGTTATGCTGCGGAACAGAAGACTGGCCCTCCCCTGCTTTCAATTCCTGCTTCCCCCTTATAGATGAATTCCCCCCAACCCTTCCTTATCTGCCCTGCCTATCACCCCAATCTGACCCCACTCACCTGGGCTTATTGCCTCCTGATCTCTGTGCCTGTGCTCTGAGATCAACTCACCTTCTTGACTTGTTCCTGCCCAAGCATCCTCTGGTGTCCTGCTGGCCAGCCCAGTTTTTCCTTCCAGTCCCTGACTTGGGTGGCCTGGTGGGTTGTTCCTTCAGGGGTGAATGAAGTTGCTGTGGGAGTGGAAAGGAGGGATGGGCTAGGACTCATTCCTGATAAGAATCCCAGCCAGCTCTTGTCTCCCAGCTGTGAAAACCCCTCCTTCTTTCCCAGGAACGAGGAAGCCAGATAGTTGCACAAGGGTTAAGAAAACAAGCATCAAATCAGGGTTTCTGCAGCGTACAGGGCTGCTGATGAGACGGATCGGTGTCGCTTGCTATGGCTTATTCTTACTGGGGGTAGCTCCCCCAATGTGAGGCTGCCCTCCTCATGGTGAAGGTGAGACGGAACAGCTGCTAATCACGTGCCAGGCTTTTCTTTTCTTCGGGGACTCCTCTCCTGTTTACGAAATGCCCTTCTCCTGACAGGCATGTTAGTGGCAGTGCTTCAGCGCAGGCTGGCACCAGGATGGCAGGGTCCCTTGGCTTCCTCTGCTCCTGAGCTGTTGCTCACATGCTCTCTCAATTTTTATAGCCATCCTCTGTTGCCTGGAGGGATTGGTGGAATGAAACCAGGACTAAGCCTGCCAAGGATCTATGTAAGGATTTAGTAAGCTCATGTTAGAGCAACGGGAAACACCTATGGGTTATCTTGTCTATCTCCGCACTAATGCAGAGTGGCTCTTCATGGTGTCGAATGATTTAAGGGAAGGGGCTCCTGCCAGTCCGTGTAGGAGACATTTTGGCAGTCCGACTTGCCTCCCTGTCGGGAAAACTGCTGGGCCTTCAGCCGAGATCTTACGGTGTTCGGTTTCATTCTGCTGTTTTAATGCATCACCCTCCCAGACGCACAGAGGGCAGGGTGTGAGAGCAGGCTTGAGGTGCTGTCCCCCTCCCAAAGGGACCATGGACGGTCATAGTTCCTGCATCTAAGGGAGTGTGCTCCCCGGGGGAAGATGTGGCCCCAATGTGGATAGGGAGGAGAAGGTCCCACCAGTCAGTCCCCAGCGTGAGAAAGTGAACCAGGGGATGTGGGGACCGTGTCAAAGAGCAGCGCTCCCCACAGCCTGCACACTACCCTTCCAACCACTGGCGCTCCTCCTTCACCCCTTTGGAAACCTGCTCACAGGTGGCTGACAGCTCTTCCTCTGTGCCGTCGTCTGGGATCACTAGCCTGCAAGAACAGTGGTGCCTCCACCTCCTCCAGCCCAGAAACTGCCCTTGATGTGACCTTGAGAAATGTCTCACTCCTCACATCCCCTGTAAAACTTTACTTTTGTCCATAGCCTTCGAAAGAAGCAATGTCTTGGGCCGCAGGTTGTTCCTTATCCCAAACCGCTCTCCTAATACCTGGCTGTAGGCCTGATACTTGGTCTCCATTGCGGCTTACACTGTTCTATTCAGCTTTTTATAACATGTTCATCAGAGGAGTATCTGAGCACCTTCCAATTGTGCGTTAAGCAGCATGACCAACATCTGCGACACGTTTATTCTCTCATCCTCTCTCAGAGGAAGAAGAGTGTGCAGGGGCGTGTCTTGTTTTGGCAGGGTGTTTTTCTTTGAGAGTTTTCATTTGTTAACTATACTTGTTGCTATGTATTTCTATATTAGAGCAGGCAGGCCAAACAAATGGGCCGTGCAGATTGTTGCGAAAGTCAAATTTTTCAGACTTAGGTGCCTGAAGTAAGGCCATTTAAATTCAGTTGGACACCTAAATGCAAGTGGCCTGAGCATTCACCAGTCCCACTGGAATTGACAGGAACTGCAGGTGCTCAGGCCACAGCTGTAGTTCCGTGGATTTAAGCCCCCAGGTTTAAGCACTTTGGCCTATGGCAATAATATTTCAAATATTTCAAAATATTTCAAAAATATTTCAAAATAGTTAGACTAGATAGAGCAGAACACACATCTTCTCTCAGGGCTGCCATCAATTCACTACCTATGCGTGAGCTAGGCATGGCAGTATATTAAAAACACTCACATATGATATGGCAGGAAGCATCGCCTCTAAGAGTGAAGGGCTCTGAAGGTCTGTCTTAAGGCCAGGTCACACACAGACCCGTGTGGAGAGTTGTCCGGTACCCCACCAGACTGGACTGTGTTTATAAATTGCCATAATTTAAAAAAACTACAGCACTTTGTATAATTAGAAACAAGTGGCCAGCTGTTTGTCAGACATTTAAATATCAAAACCTATGAAGCTATGAATTATAATGTCTACGCCAAGAAAGCAAATCTCAGAGGGTTTATTCAAGAAAGCAGTAAAAATCTGTTAGTAAAAGGGGCAAGCTTCCTGTGCAGCGAGTACTCCTCAGGAAGCATTCTGGCTGAGTCCGACAGAATCCGACTGCAGAGTGGCCACTCTGCATTACCCAGTGCAGGCTGTGGCTTTAAGCCATCATTCGAGCCTCTGTGTTCAAGTGCTTTGAACAGGCGGAGTGGTGGTGGTGTGTTCTGATAATTCTGCACTGCAGTAATCACTTAAACAGAGAAGAAAACGGGGGCAATTCTGTCTTGTGCTGTATCTGCAGTGAAACGTTGCTTTTAAATTAAATGCACTTTTGGTACCTAGAACCTTGACTGCATCCCTTTAACTGCGTCCCCGCAATCGGAGAGATTAATGACTCAGCTTTTCCTACAAGGTGATTCTTTGAAGGCCAAGTCACTTGTTTGGTTTGGCTGTGGCATTAACTACTGTGTGTTATTGCATCTTTGCCACTAAAACAATGTCTCCAGCTGCCTGGATTTAGAGATGCTTTGCCTGGAGTTCAGATAACCTAGGTAAACCCAAGAACAGAGTCACTACTGACAAGCAGAGACCCCTAACACTTATTGGTGGTGCTGGCCAGTTAGCATTTCCATGAGTGCTGTAACATATGCATGTGTTAGGCACATTTATTCCAGTCATACAGAAAAGGAAAAAAGGGAAATTAAAAATTGCAAGGGATGTCTACACTACAATAATGGACCTGTGGCTCTGAATCTCAGCACCTGGGTCAATTGTCTCAGGCTCCTGGGCTAAAAATTGCAGTGTAGACGTTCAGGCCCAGACCCTTTAATCTGGTGAGGGTGGTAGGTCTAAGAACCCAAGCTCCAGCCCTAGCCTGAATGTACACTACAAGATTTAGCCCTGTATCCAGGCCCTGCAAGCCCAAGTCAGCTGGCTCGGGCCAGCTGCAGCTGTGCTGTGGGTCTTGTATTGTGGTGTAGATGTACCTGGAGAGTTTGAACGTAAATCCCATAGAAGTGAGTTGCTATTTCTGTGTGATTGACAGGTCTCCCAGTCTCCTAAGGACAGACATCCTGTCATCCGCCCAAATGACCCGACTCTTTTTATTTTCCTTAGAAAGAACACCACTGTGGGGAAAAGTGCCCAAAAGACGTTCTGAAATAAGAAACAAAGCACATAACACGTGACTCCCTTCACTAGCATATTTATTCCTTAGACGTAAATAGGCACAAAATGAAAAGCGTGGGTCACCCACTGGTGAATGAGTGTTACAAGTTCCCCAGCTGTACCCAGTCCACGGAGGATGAGAGTCTGTTCCAGCCCAGCAAGGGAGCCTTGGCACTCCCTAGTTCAAACTGTAGTGGTTCGTGCTTTTAGCTCTGGAGGTCCCCAGTTCAGTCCGCCAGTGTGTTGGCCAAGATGGCAGCTATCACAACTGTAATTCTGCAAGTTACACAGTAACCAGCTCTCCCGTTGTCTAGCTAGGTAGTACTTACACTCATTGGTATCTGCATTTTGAAACTGATACACAAATTAATGAATAAGGCCCCAGTCTTGCCGTGAACTCTGAGTGGGTGGGCCAGTGCCTGAGAGCCTGTTACAAAGCTTTGCTTACACCAAACTGAATGTGCTAAAAGCCCATATGGGTGATGCTCAGCTGGAGTGCAGGCCTCTTCACTACCTAAGTTCTGAATTCAGCTGTCTCCCGTGATCTTATTTCCTCAATTTTTCTTCACTTTAATACAATGAACTATAGCCTCGCCTCATTGACAAACGGATTTGGGTGGACTTCAGGGTCTTCTATTTTAAATGCTAGGAGAAAGGGAAGGAGATCAGAATTACATTCTGTCAACCTTTTCTTGTTCTGGGCTTAATTTCTGACCTTCGTGTTTGGGCTCAGCCATGCTGGCAAAGTAATGGAAAGGTTGCATAGCTTCTCTGAATTGGTGGGGAGTTTCTTTTTGTTTGTTTGGTTTTTCTTGTTCTGTCCTTGAGTGGTTCCAGTCCTTTGTTTAATTAGCTGAGCTGGCTGAAAACAATGGATTGTTCTGGAGTTTTTATGTCAGAAAATGCCATTCTGTCAAAATCAAAACTTTCTGTGGGAACATGTTGATTTTGACAATTTCATTTAGGTGGGAAAAAAGCCTTTTGATAAGGTTGATCAATTTGGATCTTATTGGAATGGAATAATTTGGCTGGCAATTTTTTTTACATATTTTGCTTCAAGGGAAATTTCTAGGGGTGGGTTTATTATTATTATTTGGAAAACAAATTCCAAAAGGCTGGAATTTCCCACAGAAAAGAAATTCTGAGTTTAAGCTGGCTCCATTAATTAGATCAATTTGGCCAAAGCCCTGATTCAAAAACACTTAAATGTCCGATTTTTCAAAGTGGTCCTGTGCACTGTTCTGTGTTAGGAGCGACAGCAAGTCCATTGTGTAATTATGGAGCCTGTGAGTGAGCTTGGGTAGCATGGGTCTCATCTGGCGTGGAGGTGGATCTTGGCTTAATTGGAGACTTCCTTTATCTTTGGGGATTGTGTTGGAAGGATTTAAGATTTTTGTTTCTCCCCCCTACCCTTGGACACATGATATGATCATGTAAATTCTGAAATGTCCATTAAGGGAACCCCAATCCCCACACACTAACCTCCCAAATCCATTAGGGTGTGATTATTTTTTTTCCCACCCAAAACCCCCCTGAATCTTGTGCTTTGAACCTTGTGTTTAGCTTGTTTGGTTTTCACCCTTTGGGTTACAATCCTTTCCATGAGTCTCTGTACTTCCAGACACACATGGTACTATTTTATTCTTATGTCTGTCTAACTACGGTCAGGCCCTTCAGGGCTTTGGGTCCTCAGACTTGGATCACAGATTTGGGATCGATCAGTTGGACAGTAATTTATGTGGGGGAAGGAGATAGAATCTATTAAGACTGACTAGTAGTGAATGTGATGGTTATCCTCAAATACAATTCGGAGACTATTAAAATAAAGCACTAAAAACAAACAAGCAAAAAGACACAAATGCAAGGGGCCAGCATGACTTTGCACAAGTGTGACAACCACAGATAAGTGTCAGTGTAGATTTGCAACAAGCTTTTTTTCCCCACTGCAGCTTAATTGGATTCTTGATGTGGCAGTAGTGGTGAACGTTTGGTGTCAAAGCTGGTCATGAAATCTGTCATGAAATCTGAGGATTCTGACTTAAGTAATGATTATTAATTAAACTATAGCTTTGCAATCTGGGAAAGTTTGGTTTACCAGAATTTACACTGGAGCTCCTATTCATCTGTGCAGAAACAGTGCATGGTAAAGCTCCCCAGTCTTCTAAAACACAAACTTCTTCATTCCAGATTACAAAACTAATGTTTCTTTCAGATAACATGCTTCAGTTATATGGGAAATGAACATTCGAGTTTCCGAAAGGCTTATACTTATTGATCCTTTCACAGTTTTGGAAAGGGTGTTTTTTAGCATGTCCATATAAGCTGTGGTCTGGGTTCTCTTCATTTTGTTATTTTTCCAGACAGTATCAGGACTTCCAGGAAGTGGTGACACCTTTTCAACCAAGTCAATGAGAGGGATGTGCTGTAAGCTGTGGGCATAGAATCGTACATAGCTAAAGTCAGAGTCACTTGCACGTCTTCTAGATACCGTATGTGAAACTCAAAAGCACACAAGAAACCAGTGAACACCATGGACGGGGGTGGGAATCACAAAGCTGTGTACTCATTAGATGAAATGTATTTTGTTTTTCAGGGGGCGTTATCTTAGGGCTTGTTTTCATTGCAAAGTTAATTTGAGTTAATCTTGAGCATTGCCCCTAACTTAACTCCTTTCCACAAGTGAAACCCCTTAACTCGAGCGTACTGGTGCCTTAATTTGAGTTGGCTGGCCCATTAGAGGGGGATAGGCCACAACTGCATTAACGCAGCTCATCAGCTGCTAATACAACTGTTCTGCAGTGTGGATACAGGCCAGTTCCAACTGAGCACTGTTAGTCCTTCAGTGTCTTCCTACAATTCCGCCTATATGCCCAGAAAAGACACACACGTTTTCCCACAATTTATTGGCAGAGAATTCATAGGGCAGTTCAATGCAAAGAACCATGGGCTGTGCTTCACGCAAGTGAATTCAGCATTAGTATGGACACAACAGCCTGGGCGTTCTGCAGTGTGGCTGTTCTCACTTGAGCTTGGCTAACTCAAGAGAAGTAACTCAAGTGTAGATAACTGAAGTTTACTCTGCAGTGAAGACCAGCCCTTAGACAGGAAATCTAGCAAATGTGCCTTTCTCCTGGATCTTTGATATAGAGATTTAATCGACTTGAATCATTCTGATCACTGTGTGGGGAAAGCATCACAATAAAATAAACTTTCTCCTTTCCAGCTAGATCCTAAGCATATTTTTGCTTTTTTGAAAAAACCCTCCAGAATCCTAACACAGAGAAAGTACAGCCAGTGAAGTAGTTTTCACTAATTTTCATTTAAAAAGGCAATGAGCACAAGTAACAAGGTGCTGTGCATCCCTCCAAATGATTAGCAGAAAAATACTCTTCTCAAATGAGCAGTCCCATCATGCTGTGCCAGCCTGCGTTAGCACTGCACGACATGCTCCCCCTACGCCTGGGAGCAAAGCTGGCTTTTGTTCTCCTTGGTTGCAACCAAGGGGAGATTATTTTAGAGTGAAATTAGATGAAGAAAGAACTGCTGAGTTGAGCTTACTAAACATTGAAGCTGCTTTGGTGCATGTGTTCAACCATGATGAATTCAGCAGCCTGTTTGCTGGTTGAGTCAACATAACAACAACCAAATGTCACCAGTGAGTGAATTTCAAATGAAGTTCAAGACAAATGGCCATGTCCCTGTGTCATGGGGGCACTCACTGTGGAGAATAGGAGGTGGGGAGCATATACTCCCCTCCTGTGACATCCCCCAGGGTACAATCTAAACTGTTGGATCATTGTGGCCTCTTTAATTCTCCAGTCTGGTGTTCACTATGCCCCGCTTTGCTGTCTGAGCTGACATCCAGCGACTCACCCCAGCCTCTAGCATGGAAGCCACCCCCAGACTTATATCTGAGTGCTGTGCTCAGCCACTCTTGAATTACATATAGGGTGAAACCTGCATATCCCTAGTCCCAGCCTCCTACAAGACCAGAAATGTGCTACCTTGTACCGTTCAGTTACTTACTGAGTGGTACAAGTCATAAGGTCCATCAATTTAACAAAGAAATTGACCAAGCACTAGCCTTTGTAACCTGAATAGGTTCCCCAAACACTTCAGCCACAAACACGCTGGTTTAGATTAAATATAAACCAGATTTCTTAACTATAGAAAGATAGATTTTTAAGTGATTAAGTCGTATTGGCATAGAACAGGGGTGGCCAACCTGTGGCTCTGGAGCCGCATGCGGCTCTTCAGAAGTTAATATGCGGCTCCTCGTATAAGCATCAACTCCGGGGCTGGAGCTACAAGTGCCAACTTTCCAGTGTGCTGGGGGATCCTCACTGCTCAACCCCTGGCTCTGCCACAGGCCCTGCCCCCACTCCACTTCTTCCCGCCCCCCTTCCTGCTGTGCCCTCACTCCTCCCCTCCCCCACCTCCCCCCCCCCCCCCAGCCTCCTGCATGCTATGAAACAGCTAATCGGGAGGTGTGGGGAAGGAGGAGGAGGCGCTGATCGGCAGGGCTGTCGGTGGGTGAAAGACGCTGGGAGCGGGGTCGGGGAGCTGATGGGGGGGCTGCAGACGTATTATTGTGGCTCTTTGGCAATGTACATTGGTAAATTCTGGCTCCTTCTCAGGCTCAGGTTGACCACCCCTGGCATAGAAGACCAAAGTTGGTTACAAAAGGAAATATTATATAAAATCGCAAGCTAATTCCTATACTTTTCCGTGCTAGTATTTCTAAAAGCAAAAGGATTTCTCACACCCAGAACTTCAGAGGTTCTTGCTAACTAGAATGTCTTCTAGTTAGGATCAACCTCTCCCGTAGTCTCAATGAGTATGTCTTTGTCTTCCAGACGATCTTGCTTCCTTGTGTAGAGAAGTGGGAGGAGAGGCAGGTGAAATGATGATGTCACTGTCCCCTACGTATACTCTTCTCCTCGCTTTCTGGACTACCCCCCCTCCACTCCAACTGCGGTGCAGATGCTCGGTCTGTGGTGTATGGTGAGATATGTAGTGTCTCTCAGGTGAACTGCAAATTCTTCACTCACCCCTTGTGTCTGTGTGAGGCTTGAGCCCTCTCCAGGCCTTTTGTTTATAGTTACTTTTACGGATTAGTCTGTGGGCATTTCTCAGTCTCACAACACATTTCAGTAACAAACGTATAGAAAAGTGTCATAACGTCCTATACATTGATGATATGCACGTTTAAACAGGACAATGAGTTTCAGCAAATGTCAATGATCTCTCACAAGGCATGCTTGTTACAAAATATAACCACCATATACAAGTGGTAAATATGGGGCTACAGGGTGTTATTTTGCGGTACAGTGTGTCACACCTCCGCAACCTCCTCATGCAAGGGAAGGGCAAAATCTGCACCTAATCCTCGGGACAGCTCCATGCAGGAAGATTGCTTCTTCACCCTCCAGTATGCCACACACAACAAGGGGGCATCATCTTCTAGACTGATTGGCTAAAGCTGTAGTCAGCTAGCACTTACATTGGGGTGAACAATTCATGATCTGATATGATAGAGGTCTATAAAATCATGACTGGTGTGGAGAAAGTAGATAAGGAAGTGTTATTTACTCCTTCTCACAACACAAGAACTAGGGGTCACCAAATGAAATTAAATATGCGGCAGGTTTAAAACAAACAAAAGGAAGTATTTTTTCACACAACGCCCAGTCAACCTGTGGAATTCTTTGCCAGACGATGTTGTGAAGGCCAAGACTATAACGGTTCAAAAAACAACTAGATAAGTTCATGGAGGATAGGTCCATCAATGGCTATTAGCCAATGGCTATTAGTCCATCAATGGCTATTAGGTGTCCCTAGCCTCTGTTTGCCAGAAGCTGGGAGTGGGTGACAGAGGATGGATCACTCGATGATGACCTGTTCTGTTCATTCCCTCTGGGGAAGAAACATGTAGATTGCTCAAGTGAGATGTGAATTCACTGGAACTACCTGACTTTATGCCAGCAGAGGGTCAGGCCCGGCACAGCTGCTGCCTTCACCTTTACTTCAGTCCCCTCTGCTCATGTTGAGGATATTTGCTGACTTCACCGTGGTGATTTGTGGTACATACAGTCATCCTGGAACTTTACCACTAGCCACTCTGTTCCGGTTTCACTAGCTCAGCAGAGATTCACCAATGTTACCTTCAAGTTCTAGGAAGCAAGGCTAATTGTAGACCATACAATGAACCTGCTTACACCTTCGGGGTCCCTCGCTGACCTGGGCACAAGGTGGCAAGGAAGAGAAAAGAGGAAGCAGCTATAGGGAATTGTAATGGCTTGGAAGTGGCCAAGAAAAGCATGGAGTGCTTATATATTTCAGCTAGTTCCTGAAGATGTCTCCTTGAGCAGAGCCCTCTCTTAAACCCCCAGGCTTCACCTCTCTCCTGTTGCGGACCAGCTGTCATTTCATCAGCTGGGAGAGTGTGGTCAGTATCCTTTTCATGCAGATCCAGCCTTCCCTCCCTACTTTTCCCTCTTGGTAAGGGGTGGATTGCTCCAGCATCTCTGGGTTACTGAACACTTCTCCCTGGCAAATGATCTGCATGGGTTCACATGAATCTCTTATTAATATCCTCCAGCGTCAGCTGCTCTTTCATAAAGAGCTCCTTGGAGATCAAGAGCTAAGCAGGGGCTGAAGTTTGGCTCCCCAAATTCAAGAAATGTTGCATCCTCCCATCTCTCAAAATCCCTCCTCGGTCACTCCTGCTGGGCAAAATAGAGTACCAGCCATTCAATCAGCATCCCCACCCTTCCCTGCTTCAGGAACCATGCCATGGCAGTATATTTCAACCCAGAGCACTTAGCCGCTCTGCATATAGTGCTATTACCATCTGTCCTTGTTTTCATGTGTATTATGCCCCATTTTTGTGTCCGTCCTTGACTGCTGCCAATAAGCATGAATAGGTTCCAGTGCCATCTGTGCATCCTTTGAAATGAGTGTCACATCAGAACATGCCAGGTAGAAGATGTTTCCTAGACATTGTCTACAATACCAAGAGCCCAGTGTGGAAAATGTCAGTCAAAAAACAATGGAAAAATCCAGGCCAACGTGCACCGTGCTTCAGTTAGAGGCAGGAGGAGTGTTTTACAGTCTGCTCTGAACCATTGTTTAGTTCCAAAACTTCTTGCTTAATTAGATTGATATGAGGAACGGTCAGGAGAAAATTTCATAAATGCTACAGCTTGTACCTGCAAGTCAATACAAATACCATGATCCCAACCAATTACTTTATATGGTCTCAAGTAACCTGACTGTGTCCCCCTTTCATAATGACTAGGATGCCTGAGAAAACATGCCTAACGTTTACTTTGTAAAACACTGGACTGAAACGCTAGATGCTGCCTCTTCAGGAAACGGTCGGTTTGTGCTTCTTAACCACTAACACCTCTCCTGAAGAGGGATATTTGTCAACACCCTTTCTCCCCCACACAAATCAGTACCGGGGTGCTGTGCAGCCCGGCTGTTTGTTACACAAGGCCATGGGCCAGCCTGCGTACCTGAGGTACCAGATCAGTTTGGCTGAGTTGCTGCATTTTGTCCATTACATTTGCATTGAACTGAACATTTGTGCAAATTAATGCAGGCATTCTGGACCCAGGGCATCCCTTTATGGCAGACTTCAAAATGAATCCATACAATCTTCTGCCTCTTCCTGTCTCTTAGGGGTGGGGAAATGATACGCTGCCAGGACTTTGTACTATGTATTCTAGGAACTTCAGTCCGGTAATGGCTGGGAGACACTATGGTCCAACCTTAGCTATTTATTATTATCAAGCCTGCCTTTGTTGACATAAGTATTACATATTAGCCTGTATTATGTCATCGTAACCACAACCATTGAGGGGACAGCTCTCTCTCCTACTTTGGCCAAGGTTTGCATTGCTGTGCACTGCTCATTGCCACAGCCAGCTATGGGCCCAATCCAACTCCCTCTGAAGGCAAAGGGAGCCTTTCCATTGACTCCAGGGGGAGCTGGCCCAGGCCATGTGTCAGATGTTTCCATAGCTCAACGCCCTTTCTTACATGCTTGGGTCTTTTATATATATTATCCCCTGCCTCCTTTCCTCTCCAATTGTTCAAATATGTTACCGTTGCCAAGATCACAGTCAATCCATTTCTTCCCTTCTGGGATCATATATCTGGGAGATCTCCCTGGGGCTCGTTTTCTCTTCGTTGTACAAGATGGGCCTGGCTGATCATTCTTCATTTGCCTCAAGAATGTGATGCTGGTTGACAAAAACAGTGAGTGACAGGTTTCAGAGTAGCAGCTGTGTTAGTCTGTATCCGCAAAAAGAACAGGAGTACTTGTGGCACCTTAGAGACTAACAGATTTATTAGAGCATAAGCTTTCGTGGGCTACAGCCCACTTCATCGGATGCATAGAATGGAACATATACTAAGAAGATATATACACACATACAGAGAAGGTGGAAGTTGCCATACAAACTGTAAGAGGCTAATTAATTAAGATGAGCTATTAGCAGGAGAAAAAAACTTTTGTAGTGATAATCAAGATGGCCCATTAAGACAGTTTACAAAAAGGTATGAGGATACTTAACATGGGGAAATAGCTTCAATATGTGTAATGACCCAGCCACTCCCAGTCTCTATTCAAACCCAAGTTAATGGTATCTAGTTTGCATATTAATTCAAGCTCAGCAGTTTCTCCTTGGAGTCTGTTTTTGAAGCTTTTCTGTTGCAAAATTGCCACCCTTAAATCTTTCACTGAACGGCCAGAGAGGTTGAAGTGTTCTCCTACCAGTTTTTGAATGTTATGATTCCTGATGTCAGATTTGTGTCCATTTATTCTTTTGCGCAGAGACTGTCCGGTTTGGCCAATGTACATGGCAGAGGGGCATTGCTGACACATGATGGCATATATCATATTGGTAGATGTGCAGGTGAACGAGCCCCTGATGGCATGCCTAATGTGATTAGGTCCTATGATGATGTCACTTGAATAAATATGTGGACAGAGTTGGCATCAGGCTTTGTTGCAAGGATAGGTTCCTGGGTTAGTGTTTTTGTTGTGTGGTGTGTGGTTGCTGGAAAGTATTTGCTTCAGGTTAGGGGGCTGTCTGTAAGCGAGGACTGGTCTGTCTCCCAAGATCTGTGAGAGTGAAGGATCATTTTTCAGGATAGGTTGTAAATCTTTGATGATGCGCTGGAGAGGTTTTAGTTGGGAGCTGAAGGTGATGGCTAGTGGCGTTCTGTTATTTTCTTTGTTGGGCCTATCCTGCAGTAGGTAACTTCTGGGTACTCTTCTGGCTCTGTCAATCTGTTTTTTCACTTCATCAGGTGGGTATTGTAGTTTTAAGAATGCTTGATAGAGATCTTGTAGGTGTTTGTCTCTGTCTGAGGGATTGGAGCAAATGCAGTTGTATCTTAGAGTTTGGCTGTAGACAATCGTAGCAATTTCCTGTTTACAACATGAAGACCCGGAACACTACACACAGTAGCATTCCAGACTACTAGGGCTAACCCATACAGCGGCAGAAACATTTCTTCATTCCTCTCTGTGCAGACATTGTTTACCATTTTTTAATAACACAGATGGTTTTAGTGGCACATCTGTGCTCACCCCCCCCATATCTCCTTCCTAGTCTGTATACTGTTTCACACTTCCTTTTTAAGGGATGATTTTGTCACTTAATCTCATTAAAACTTCTCTTCATTGAACTCCATGAGCTGCTTATCAGAGCACAAGCCTAATCTATCATTTGTGATTAATTTGTGTTGGTCCTTTGCTGCCTCCGACAACATGGTGTCATTAGATAATGGCATTCTCCTCAAGGTCATTTATACACAGTACAAGGTACACCACCAGGGCTCTCATTAACTATGGTGGTACCCTTCTGGTTACTAGTCTCTCTGCTGATTTTATTGACAGCCACAGTTTCCTTTCCCTAAGCCAATTTCTAATGCATTTCAGTTGCCTCCTGCCCAGCATACCCGGCTTTATGACTTTATAAATCAATCTCCTGTGTTGCACAGTAGCAAATTCTTTTCTGAAATCCTCAGCACTTATCTGCACTGTTTTCCTGCTTGTCTTGCAATTTAGCCGTGTAGCCCAAGGATACAAGTACACTGATTTGTCCTTTACTAAATTACACATCTGTAAATCTTCCAAGAACCTTGTCCTGTTAGAAGCTTAATGGCTCACAGGATCAGTAATGGGATACAGAGCCTTCCACCTTCTGGCCACTGTTTTGAGTCCAGCTGTCTCACTGGTCAGTGGCATATGTGAAATTAATCGGTAGACTGTCTAGATCCAAGTGACAAAGGGGCCACATTAAAAAGGCAGCACCATCACAACTGATACCAATTGGCATCTCCTCTGGCAGTCTCAGCAGAGAAGCCAAGCACTGAGTGGATATGGATCACAAAGCAACTCTTTCACCACTATCTGCATGTCTGTCTAGGTTCTTATAATGGTGTACGGCATTGTGGTATTTGAGCACCACTGCAGACAGTCCCCCCACGTGGTGTCGAGGCACCTTTGCAGAGCAGCAGCTAAAAGCATGCATTAGTGTTGTACAGCTTCTGTGCGCTGTGGAGCAAGTCACCATCTGGGACTGTCAATTGGGCACCTCTCACCAGTACTCAAGTCACCTGAGAAGAAAGACATTCATGCCCCTCGCTGGGATTTCTACTTGCATGGCAGGATTACGGGTGGTTCTTCATTTGGAGCCTCTGTGAACTCTGGGAAGCAGGGCTTGTCCGGGTTACAGGACTAGCTACGCCCTGTCCCCTTCCTCTGAGTGCACCTCCTCAGGTCCTAGGCATCCTGCCATTACCCGACCCACAGTGGAATTCTGAAGTTCTCCCACGCTCGGACCAGGCCCTGGGTTACAGTATGCAGTGTAGCAGCTGTACTTACCTAGCAGGTCTGACTGCATTTGGGCACCTGCAGTTCTTCTCTTTGGAAGTCTATGACCACTGGTGTACAATGATCAGGGAGCATCCTTAAGCCCAGAGTATTGTTTGTCTTGCAGTGGGAACAAAGCATTTAGAGAGGGAGAATTTTCAAACCATCTACTCACATGTCTGTTACCTTACGTCTTACCATCCCCATCCTCTGATGGTAACCTCAGCAGGTCTAACTTCTTCAGACACCCCAGTGGGTGCCTGTGTCACAGCCTGGTTCTCCCGCACACCTATCCGTGAGAGGGGGAGAGAGAGAAACAACCCTTTTTTAAATCGTTTTTATAGTTTTTTAATCTTCTGCATTCCAGGGCTGTTTCCTGGTGTTGTCTCTTAACAACCCTCAAGTGTTTAAGGAGAAGTAGCTTATCTTGAGCTTGTTTTTCCTTAAAAACCTCTATTAAATTCAATCAGCATTCATACAGTAAACACTCTGATACTTCGGTCAACAGTATTTTTAAATCATTACAGAGCTGCTCCACATCCATCACAGGGCTGTCTGAAGGAACCCTCACCACTAGGACAAAAAAGTTTTAACATGATTTTTTTTTATTCATTTTATTTATGTATTTGTTTTGCAGGTTTCTGGAGTGGGAGAGACCCAAAACACACATCTTTCAGCATATGATAGAGCAGTTTCTCACCCTAAAAAGGGCACTTGCTGCAAAACTGGCAAATTTTTCATGGGGAAAGTTCAGGAGAGCACAGGATTTTCACCATTTTGTTAGCAGAAAGCCATACTTGCAAACTGCCAGGAACATTCATTATTATTACTTTCATCATTCTATTTGCATGACAGCAAAGCCTAGAAACCTTAACGAGGATCAAAGTTCCATAGTGTTAGGGGCTGTAATTACACGCAGTGAGAATCAATTCCTGTGCCAAAGAGGCAATTTAAATAGGAAAAACAGACAGATGAGGGGGGGAAAGGAAGTATTACAATCCCCATTTTACAGGTGTGGGAACTAGTTACTAAGGCACTGAAGACTGGGTGACTTGCCCAATGTCATGCAAGAAGGCTGTAGCAGTGGTGGGAATTGAACCCAGATTTCCAGCCTAGTGCCTTAACCTTAGAACCATCGTTTCTCCCCTGAAAGCTCCTATTTTTAAAAAAATTGGCTCCATCTGTGTTGCCTGATGGTCCCTGGAGCCATTTCCAAACTTGGGTCTTGAAAACTAATCCAGGACATATTGGCATTTTCCTTGTGTAGATGGGGCCATACGACCAAGGAATCATTCCCTTTCCTGTGGGAGCAAATGGTCCATGACCAGTTGTTGTCCTGGAGATGCTCGACAAACTTTCACTTCAGGCAGATGTACTCCCTGGTTGTGGGGAAGCTCTACTTGTGGGTATCCTCACACTGTACCAACTTTGTCCTCTCCTTTCTAGCAAACAGAACAAAGACTTTGGGCATGATTCTGTTCTTATTGACACTGGTTTGACCCCCGCTGTAACTGCATTGTCTTCAATGGAATTACTCCTGATTTCCAGTAGTGTAACTAAGACCAGAATCAGGCTTGGTGTCTATAGGCAAAGCTTCCTTTTTCACAAACAACGTGAATCTTTCTTTGCTCTCTCTAAGCAGCACATTCTCCTGAGCTCTGTTGAGACCATATATATTTTCCCCCTTTATGTGACTTCCCTTTTGTGTGCTGCACTCTACCCTCTTTGCTTAGGCTATCGCAACACTATTGCAATCAACAAAAGAACAAAAAACATTTTTGTTCACAGCATGCTCCATTTCCACTGAGAACGAAGATAAATTCAGTTTCATTCAGAGGCAACACGATGCAGTCCCCAGTGCCCAAGGCTGGCAGCAGAAAGGCTGAATCTAAGCACCCATCATCAAAAAACACTCCATTCTTTATTTTTTATTTTATTTTTTTAAATGATACATCTGTTTCCTTGTTTGAGTGGTAGCCGTGTTAGTGTGTATCAGCAAAAACAACGAGGAGTCCTTGTGGCACCTTAGAGACTAACAAATGTATTGGCACTCCATGCATCTTATGAAGTGGGTTTTAGCCCACAAAAGCTTATGCCCAAATAAATTTGTTACTCTCTAAGGTGCCACAAGGACTCCTCATTATTTTATCTGTTTCCTTGGACTCGGAAGCAGGAATGGGCAGCGAGAAGCAGACATTGAAGCTAATTCTGATTTACTGCTGTCAGCTGTCGATTCCCTCTTCTGTTTCCATGGAAACACAGGTTGGATGAGGGGAAATGGGGCAACGGCTTAACGGAATGACTTCTAAAATATTTGCCTTTCTTTTATGTTGAACGATCCTCCTCTCACTTACAAAATAGAAGGCAGAAGGAGAATCCCCACAGTAAGCCTAATCAAGGCATCTCCTTAATGTTGTTTCTGTTATGGCCTGTGTTATGCAGGTGGTCATGAAAAATGATCACAATGATCCCTTCTGGCCTTGTAGTCTTTGAACTGATATAAGTGGGAGGCTTGCAATCTGGCCCAAAGTGACTAAATTCCTTTAACTAATTGCAATATGTCTGTTTCTGACAAATATCTGTGTGAAAGATACTGGGGTGCCCTGCATTTTCAACAGTGACTCGTGGGTTTGAAGGTCTGACTTGAGACTAGAGCTGAGTGAATAACAACTGGGGACCAAATTCAAAAATCCAAACAACAATAATTGGTTCAGATTTAACTGAAGCTGAATTTTTTCAGGTTTTCTCATCAAAAAGAGAAACCAGAAACAAAAATTGTTTCAGAGATGCTAAGCGTGGTGTGTCCAAAGTGAAATTTTCTCTCAACCCGGAGTGGTAGCTGCTGATTGCAAATGACACAAGAATGCCAGTTTTGCCCCACGGCTCCCAGGGTCTGCAGCTCGCAGGCAGCCTGGCCAAGTGGACTGCCCCAGGGACAGGGACACTCGGGCTTCCAGACTCCAAGCCAGCCTTGGAGCTGCACTCTGGGAGCCTGTTCCAGGACCTCCCGGCTCCCACAGGAAGCCCTGGCATTGCTGGAAGCCCTGGTGTGGCGGGTCTCTGGTGCTGAGCCACAGACCCAGGAAGTGCTGGGGTCTGCAGCAGCCTTCCAGGAACCCAGACAGTGTTCTGCGGGTGCCCTGCCTTGGACTCACTGAAAGCCCATCGCACCCAGCTGTTTCACTGTGCATCCAGGGAGATGGAGGCTGTGGTCTGAACGTGGGACTGAGAACCAGGAATTCCTGAGCCGTACTCACAGCTTTGAGGACGATCTTCTCTTGAAGTCACTTTATCTCTCTGCCTTGCTTTCCTCATCTGTGAGATGAAGAGTACTGAACTTTCTTCCCTGCAGTGCCTCAGAGGGTAATGGTGCGCTAGAAAACTTTGAAGAGGGTAAGCACTGTGTGAATGCTGAGCACTGTTCCCCAAGGCAAGTGGATCTCCATTACAACTGACCAGCTTGTTTTGTTTTGTTTACACTGGTTATGGCATTAAGCCAGAGCCCTGAGTTAGCACAGGCCTCTCCCACCCAGCGATCTGGTTTGCAGAGAGAGTGGTGCAGCCTCCTCTTTCCCAGTGTGCCTGGCCATGCTCCCATGTCTTCTGCCCCACTTTGCGCCCTTCAGCTCTTTGTAGTTACTAGGGCTATTGGACCACATTCTGGGCTCAGACAGCCGAGGAACTTCATTGGGCCAGATCCTCATTCGGAGTAAACTGGCATAGTCCCATTGACTTCAGTGGAGCTACACAGATGTACATTAGCTGAGTTTGCCTTCAGTAGAGTGACTCCTGCTTTACACCGATGTAACTCAGAGCAGAGTCAGACCCACTGTTTTCCATCTGACCCCAGGCTACTGTTCATTATCGTGCCATAAGAGAGAGCATCTTCTATCGCTTGGTTCGAGTGCGGCACTGAGATGAATTCATCACTCCGCAGTAAGCAGAGGGTTTGTTGTTGTTGTGTTGTTTTTTCTTAATAAAAATCATTTCCTCCCCCCCCCACTAATTCATGAAGGGCTTTTCAAACTCTGAAAAGTGCTACTGGTCTATTTGGGAGGTAGCACATATTAATAGTAATGAGGTCATTTAAACAGAGAGGAATTCCTTCCTGCAGTAGAACCTCCCACTTTTCTGTGTTAGCAAAAGCACAGCACTGTCCTTTTAAACATTTTTCACTACATTCTTTCTTTGGCGCTGGTCAGAAATGTCACCTCAAGCTGTCTGACGGCTCTGCGTGATTCATGCGAATCTGAGACCTGCATTATTTACTCTGCTTTGGGGAAATCTGCAGAGGGGTTTCTGACACTTCAGACACACAACGGAATCATCACTTTTACTTGCCAGCTAATTGGGAGTCAAAAATAAGCCATACAGGGCTGAGTTCTGCCTCTCCCTATGCCAGAGCATTAGCTCTTTCCCCTCTTATGCATTGGAGCAGGAGCCTGGGACAAGCTGTGTCCTAGGCATCACCTGCAATGCTAGCATCCCTGAAGGGGTCATGTCTGGGTGGGAGCGGGGTGACCCCTTCTCCATTGCACCAGGATGGTTGCACTGTGAGGGGCACTAGCTACACTCACCATACATATGCAGTAAGAGGTGCCCCTCCTTGTGCTTCCCCAAGACCTCTAAAGGAATAATACCTCCAATGCACCACACCACCCTGAGCCTCCTCCCTGCCTCAGCATTGCTTAAGCTCCTATGAGCCAATACTGAGTCCAATATTTGCTTCATTCTGAGTCAACAGAAGACAGATTAATGCCATTTAAGGCTGTATCTGGAAAGGAGCAGAAATGCATAGTGTCATGTTCTATTTGTCACTTCACACAGGCTGCTAGAGCACATGATCTAATGCAGCAGTTCTTATGTCTTCTTCAATCAATATGTCTAGAGCACAGGCTCTCAACCTGAAGGACACAAACAGATCCAGAGAGTCGTGACCACCTTCCCTTTCTATATTGCATGATGGCAGGAGGATCCTGGAACTTTTTCCTGTTCTACCATGGGCCATGGAAAAGCTCGAGAGCCACTGATCCAGAGCCAGGCAAACAGCTCATGTAAGCAGGGGAACAGTCCCGCTATTGTGGGGAACTTTCCTGGCTTCTGCACTACCCCGGTAAAGTGGGCTAGCGAAAGGATCTGAGTCCTCACTCCCACTTCCTTTACCCAGTGGCCTCCCTGCCCTTGTGGACTCCCCTTCCACTCTCCTGTCTGGCAGAGTCCTCGTAACCCCAACAAGGCTGGGCCCAGGATTCCTGGGGGGCTCGACCTAGGACAGGGGCTAGGGTGTCCCCACTCCGGGGTACTCTCTCTGCACTGGGCACTTCTCTGACCCACTGACCATTACATACAAGTTAAAGCAAATGCAAGTTATTTAATCAACAATTAATTTTAAAAAGAATAAGGAAAAATGGGAAAGGTTAAAGGAAACACATCACCCTGCTCTGTGGCAGGGAACATCACAAACAGTGTCTCTGGAAAGTCAGGGCAGTTCACAGTCTGTTCCATGTAAGTCCCAGGCCTCCTTCTCAGGCCCTGGCTGTGCTGCAGGGATGCTGTGGGTTGGACACTTGCTCTGGTGGTGGCCTCACGCTCTCAGGTTCTGGGTGGTAGGACCCTTCTTCCCAGTGTCGCCCCTGCCCTGTCAGGGTTACGATCCAAGCCTGGCCTGCAGAGCCCGTTGGCTGAGGCGTCTCCCTGTGCTGGGCCCGCTGCCCAGGGTCCCCCTCGGTCTCCGCAGCTGCTCACCGCACCCAGCTCCGGACTGCTCCAGCCCCAGCTGCACCACTCGGTCTCTGCACTGCTGCTGCTCTGCCTCCAGCTCCCGGGGCTGCTTCTTTGGCCCCTCTACCTCTGGTTGCTGCAGCTCTGCTCCCAGGACAGGTCTGCTCTGCAGGCTGCTTCTGTGACTCTGCTCCCAGCACTGACCTGCTTCCTGGGCTGCTTTTCTGACCCCTCTGCCTCTGGTTGCTGCAGCTCTGCTCCAGGGCAAGTCTGCTCTCTCTGGGCTGTGCCTCTGGCTTTGGGGCTGCAGCTCTGCTCCCAGGACAGGGGCTGCTCTCTCTGGATCTGGCACAGCTCTGCTCCCAGGACAGCTTGGGCCCCTGCTTTCTCCTTAGCTCAGCCCCATTGTCTGACCCAGGCAAATCCAGCTCACACGGAGGACGGGACCTCCCTGGCCTCCTGACTCCCTGATTAGCCAGGTTGACCTGGAGCATTGGCCTCTCCCCATTGTTCCTGGTGGCTGTGAGTCTCAGGGTCCTGATTCCCCATTGACCCGTCCCCATTTTTAGTACTGGGAGCTAGCAACTAAAACACCCCCACTGAATGTTAGTAAGGGGGCAACACCCCCCTTACACTCACACTAAGTAATTTATCTGATGGTTTTTCTCCTCTTCTTTTTCCATTCCTGACAGTCCACAAACAGATCGTGGTTTTCTCAAATATATTTATAAACTAGAAATTAACTAAAAGTGTTTATAAATTAATTCTTGGTCTTTATGTGGTTGCAAGAAATCTGAAATATGAGCTCTCTAGATTGGACACAGACACGTAATAGTTTTTGGTCTCCTGGTTGCATGAGTGTAACTCTTAAAATCAGGTGTTTACATCATGCAATTACATGGGATGAGGAATTGAAAACTCGCTTTCCAGGAATATTTTGCAATATTTGTTTAGGACTGGCAGTTTCAGCAAACCACCACTTGCTGGGGTATTTTCAGAAAGTAAAATGGAAAGTGGAGCAAATTTGTTTAAAAATTCCAACAAATACTTTTCAGTATTTGTCCAGCTGTGGTTTTGTACACTGCTATGCATGCTGAAATGCTAGGTTCACGTCTGCATAGCTTTGCTGGGTCACACATTTCTTGTTATTTCAGAAATAATTTAGGAAGAGTCCTACAAGTGCAAATTGTACATGCATTCAGAATTAGGGGTTTGCTAAATGGCATTTTGTAGATTTATACTCCAACTGTGATTAAATGTATGTTCAGAGTCCAACAGTGTTCAATGTGCAAATTAAAAAACAAATGCATGATTTATTACATTTAAAAGAACCCTCCATGTTACAGTCAGCTCCCGCAAACACACCAGCTCACTGTATCTAGGGAATTCTCAAGGGTAGTGAAATGGGAAATGTAATCAATCAATCTGCCACTTTGCTCCATTTAGATACAGTGATCAGGTCTAAATGTTGTTTTGCTATCCCTATATGACATGTTATAATCCCGTATTTCATTCGTTCACTTGCCTTCTTCAATTACTACTGCTCCTAGTGTATCATCTACCAATCACTATGGAAGCTTATGTGGTTGAATATACCATGATTGATAAAACTATTCCCTAGTTCAGTTTTGCTCAGTGTACATTCTTGCTGCTTTTTAAGGGCTAACAAAGTCTAAATAATTCCATTTAAATTCATGTTCAGTTTATTCTGTACCTTATGCACAACAGACCAGTGTACTGAGTAGAATTCCTCTTCCTGAGGAAGTAGACTGACTGAGGGAAACTTCTCAGGCATCACTGAATTGAAATTTTCCTGGGGTGAAGGGTATTTTCTTCCTTTTGTATTCCAGTTATAAAAGCATTTGGGAAGATATGGATTGTCACATTGGGTCAGACTGGTGCTCCATCTCGTTCAGTCTTCTGCCTCTGACAGTGGAAGCAACTAACTACCAGCTGCTTCAGAGGAAGGTGCTAGAACCCCTAGTGGACAATTTGGAAATATCCTGCCCCTAAAGGAAGTTTCTTCCTAACCCCCATCTGTTAGTGGTTTTGTTGTGGCCTAGGGAATGAGGATTTATATGGCATCTAAAAATGTATTTTACTCTATTTAGTGTAACTGGATTTTTTCTTAATCATACTAAGCTTTTAGTCTTGATGACCTCTTGTGGCAAGGAGTATCATAGATTTGTTAGGCATTGTGCAAAGAGCATTTCCTTGGATCAGTTTTAAATGTGTTGCTTTTGAAGTTAATTGAGCGGCCTTGTGTTTTTCTGTATGGCAGATGCTAAACTGGAGCATCTGATCTACTTCCTCTAAACCATTAATTGTATAACTCTAGCCTTGTTTTCATTTCCTCTCTAAACTAAACGGGTCCAATTTTTTCCGTCTGTCCACCTATGAACGTCTTCCTGTGCCTTTCCTCATTGTTGTGATCTGACACTAAACCTCCTATTTCTGCGGGAGATTTTTACTAGTTTACTTTTCCCCAGTGCTGCGGATATCAATGATTTTAGCCTCTGGAGTCCCTGAGTACCCCTCAGTGGCGCTGTTAAGTTCACGCATGCTCCAGATACACAGGCCACCTCAGTCTCATCTTAATTGGACAGCTTATTAATGTACAGTGGTCTCTGTAAAAATATTGAACACCCAATTAGCATTGCTGCAGTTTAAGGTTCCCTCAACTGTATTACTTACCAATGTAGGGTTACCATACGTCTGTCTGGGTTTCCTTGGACATGACCTCTTTTTTTTTAGTCCTCTGATCTTCGTCCAGGAGGATTTTTGAAATATGAACAAATGTCTGATTTTTTCCTTGCTCGTTCTTTTTCCAACATTGATTCTGGTAGAACTGCAGTTCCCGGCGTACCCTAGCAGCGGCATGCGTGTTTACTGGGTTGCCACCCTTACTTCTGCGCTGCTGCTGATGGAGGCTCTGCCTTCAGAGCTGGGCGGCTGGAGAGCGGTGGCTACGAGCTGGGCACCCAGCGCAGAAGTAAGGGTGACATGGCATTGACGAGTCGCTGAAAATGATCCTGCTTGTACAGTGCAACTTCAGGCACACACCTTGCAAAGACTTTCATGGCTCCTTAATGAGCAATCAGTCGCTGCTGAGAAAGAGAGGCTCTGCAGAGAAATATGCCTGGGCACAACAGGAGGAAGCACAGTAGGAAAGGTCTGACTGCATGTAAAAAGGTACATTTACGTTTCATTTACATTTTTTTTTTTAGGCCATTACACTTGTTACTTATAAATGTTAAATATTCAAAGTAGAAACTGTACTCCCTCCTCCTCAAGCTCTCCCTCCCCCTGGCAGTGTTCTCTGTTAGGGAACTTGAAATATGGTAACCCTATACAAATGGTAACTACTCGAGGAAGCTTCTGTGTATATTGTAATCCCTTTTGGCCTGAGCAGTTAGCCAAGATTTATGTTCCTGAGGGTTGTTTCCATTAGAGGGACAATAGAGGATGGAGCTGTTTTTTTCTTTCATATAATCCTGTTTATTTACAAAGAGTGTACAAGGTCCTGTGTCCCTGAACACAGTAGGACTCAAACAGGAGGCAATTCCTTTGATCACGATTCCAATCATCATTCCGTCCAGCACTCTGCCCAAAAAGCTTCCCCTCTTTTCTTTCTCGCTAAACCATATTTTCAATGCTTCTCTTGGTGTCTACTTGGCTTTTCGCGGCTTCTCTCTGGTTGCATCCGGATGCTTCTGCTTGTAGACACGCACAGCTCCACCCACCAATACGGTGCAAAACCTTTCCCCCACATAGCTCAGCTCCTGACCGACCTTGCATGCTGTCTCTGTGTTGGGTAGTGACTCCTGTTGTTTCAAACATCTTACTGCAAAAAGGAGTTGAACTGCTTCTTACTAGGGCTGTCAATTAATTGCAGTTAATTCATGCAATTAACTCAAAAAATTCACAGTGATTTAAAAAATTAATTGCGATTAATCGCACTGTTAATAGAACATTAATTGAAAGTTAAATATTTTTGGATGTTTTTCTACATTTTCAGATATATTGATTTCTATTGCAACACAGAATACAAACTGTATAGTCCTCACTTTATATTATCTTATTACAAATATTTGCACTGTAAAAATGATGAACAAAAGAAATAGTATTTTTCAATTCACCTCATACAAGTACTGTAGTGCAATCTCTATCATGAAAATGTAACTTACAAAGTTACAAACAGTACCATGCGAATGCCTGTTCTCCCTCTCAGGTGACATTGTAAACAAGAAGCAGGCACCATTATCTCCTGCAAATGTAGCCAAACTTGTTTGTCTGAGCGATCGGCTGAAGTAGGACTGAGTGGACTTGTAGGCTCTAAAGTTTTACATTGTTCTATTTTTGAATGCAGTTTTTTTTTGTACATAATTCGACATTTGTAAGTTCAACTTTCATGATAAAGAGATTGTACTACAGGACTTGTATTAGGTGAATTGAAATATACTATCTCTTTTTTGTTTTTTACAGTGAAAATACTTGTATTCAAAATAAATATAAAGTGAGCACTGTACGCTTTGTATTCTGTATTGTAATAGAAATCAATATATTTAAAAATGTAGAAAACATCAAAAAATTTAAATAAACGGTATTCTATTATTAACTGTGCGATTAATCGTGATTAATTTTTTTTATCGTTTGACAGCCCTACTTCTTACCTTTATCCTGAATGAAGGATAGATGTGTCACACCCACGAACGTCAAAGGAGTTGCACTCAACCTGCATCAGCACCATATAATGACTCTTACATAGAAAGGGTTACAGAAGTAGTACAGTATTTCTCACCTATGCACCAGGAAACTCACATCCTTACCTTAGCCAGTAGTTCTGGACAGAAAACTTTAACTGAATGCATTTTCAGGGCTAGATTCTGCTACCCTTACTCATAATTAGTAACAACTGCTTCTCAAGTTGTCCCATTGTTTTTAATGCTATCTACCTGTGGTACATATGTGGCCCCAGTTATAGCAGTATCACAAAAGATCTGTGAGGTAGGGAAGTATTTTATCCCTGTTTTACAAATGGGAAACTTAGACGCTTGTCCCAGGTCACACACAGTCTGTGGCTGAGCAGGGAACTGAACCCAGTCTCCCAAGTCATAGACTACTGCCCTAAGCTTCCTCTGTGGGTTTAATAGGATATGCTAGTAATTGGGTTTACTGTATTCTTATGCAACTCTGAATTCCCTGACTACTATAGCTTTGTTCTCTATACTTTATATGGTTTTGTGATTGTAATTTTAACCCTTTTGCCTACAGAATAGAAAATGAAATTTTCTCATATAATCAACTTTAAAAACTTCCAAATCTGGCACCCCCTTGTCACTGTATTACAAAGGGGGCAGTGATGCCCCTTTTTATTCAAATACCCTGAGACTGAATCGATTTTCCTGTGGGAGATCCCTGGTTACCTCTCTCCACCATGAAGGTCTCTGTACTTCCAGCAAATTCTACTGCCTCCCCTATTATCTGTTTGTTCTTTTCTCTCCTTCCTCGTTTCAGTTTGAATTTAGTGCCAGATTTAGCACATGCCTGCACATGCCAAATTCAACTTCATGCTGAGCCATGGAAGACCCTAAGGGTCAATGTCAATGGTGTGGAAATTCAGTATGTATTTTGCTGAATCAGGATTGGAATCTCTCTCTGTTTTGCTTTGCTCACACTATTTCCTGGGTATGCCTTCATGCCAGCGGCCCCCTTGAATGGGTACATCCCAGGTTATAGTGACTCAATGCTGCCTGTGGAAGCACGTGCCCTTGCTTTGTTTTTTTATGGCTGTTCTCCCAGGTACCATCACAAAGTAATACAAAAGTGTCCTCACACTTTTTTTTCTACCGGGAAACACAATTCTAACCATTTTACAGTCTCAGGCTCTGGAAGATCATTTCCTGATCTAATCTTTGGTTTTTAAGGTCAGGCTTGACAAAGCCCTGGCTGGATGATTTAGTTGAGGATTGGTCCTGCTTTGAGCAAGGGGTTGGACTAGATGACCTCCTGAGGTCCCTTCCAACCCTGATATTCTATGATTTCTAATTCCCTCAGGGTCCATAACATCATCTAAGAATCAGCCCGGTTATCTTCACTGGCCGTAGCATCTCTCAGCCCAAAATGTTTGTATGATTTCTCTTCACACACTCAACCCTATTCCACCTAGACTGCCCCTCTCTCAGGGCACTTGTGTATGCTCTGTGTTCTGGTATTTTCTATCCTTTGTTGTCCTTGTTTACTCATAGCCCTGTTATTATAATAATCCTCTTCCTCCTCTCTGTTTCCAGGAGATGCATTATCTTAGGATATAGCTAGACGGCTTCCTGCTGAGCTCCCTCCTTCCCTCATCACTAATCTGAAAGCCTTGCCAAATTTCCCATATTAGCAGCTGACGGATAGGCTTCCCTATTTCTGAGATGCAGCCTGCTGTGACTTCCCTGCTACCCCAAGCTGCATGAGAACAATCTAGAGCACATGATTGCTCATACCTGTTCTTTCCCTTTGTGATTCATAGAGAGAATTTTCTGTCTCAAAATGTCTCACTCCCAAAGAGGCCAATGATTGGACTATGACACAAAAGGCATTTTACTGCTATTTAAATTCAGTTTAATATGAGTATTGTGTTGCCATTTGCCTGAAATAGCTGAAACTGCTATGGCACTTTTAGCAATTGTCTTATATGGCCTCCAACACTCTACCATTAATGAATTTATTCTCATATCGTCCCTGTGAAGTAGGGGAATATTCTTATTTCCTGTTACGGACGTGGCAGGAACTTGACACAGAAAGATTAAGGCTGAGTTTTTCAAAGGTGCTGGGTGCCCCAATCCCCTTGAATTTCAGTAGGAGGTTAGCTCCTAATTTCCAGAGGTACCTTTGAAAATGCCAACCCTCATAACTTGCCCAAAGTCACAGAGGTGGAAAATGGTACCTGATCTCCTGATTCCCAGTCCAACGCCTTAACCACAAGCCCATCAGTCTAATTTCTCTGTCCTGCCATAAACAAGCACAATGTACCTTGTACTTGTGCACTCTTTAACTAGACTCAGTTACAGTTCTGTTTCTGCACATGATGGTCAAACTACCCCTACTCGTTATATCAGAATAGATACTAGCACTAGGAGCTTTAAAATTTGGGCTTCATCCAATAGAGGTATAGGGAGGTGCAGATGGAGAGGCAGCTGCTCCACTCTCCACCCTGTAAGGCTGGATGTGGGGCTATGTGCCATTGGCTTGCTGTACTCCTGCTTTTCGAAGGAGCACCATATTTTTCGAATGCGTGGCTGCTTGGATGAGTGCAGTGTCACAGCTACACTTGATCTGCCCTTCCAGCACCCCCTCATTTGAGTCCTGGCTCCCTTGGGCAAGGGAGTGCAGAGAGAGGTGTCAGCTTACGTGCTGATCCATGAGGCACAGTCCTCCATGCTCAATAGTTACCGACTAAGCACTGGCTGAGCATGAGTGGTGGGGCGAGAGCTGACTCCTCGACCCCCAGAGCTCTGGTTGGCTAGAAGCCTGGGAAGAAATCCCACCCCTGATTTCCTTGCCTCCCCTTGGAAGAGGGGGATGCCACTCCAAAGAGGGAGCTCAAGCCAGCCTGGGGAGAGGGGATTTGTTCAGGCTACCTGGTTGCCTGTGGCCCAGTTGGATGGGAGAAGAGCACATGCTGATGGAAGGAGCAGGCCCGAATGCAGGCTGGACTGAGAGATCGGCCCAGAAAGCAGGCCAGGCACACTTCTGCAAGAGTGGTCCAGACCCTGCAGAGGAAGCCCTGACCAGCATGGTGACCACAGGGACAGACACCTGGAGATGCAGTAGAGACCAGAACTTACCACTCCTGATCATATGTGGCCTCTGCAAGGGGCATCAGGTGCCCTGTCTGGAGACTCAGAGGCTGGGCCATTTGGACAGTTTGTTGGTTACGTTAGGATTCTTTTGTTGTTAAGTGTGGGGGGCTCAGTGTGTTGTGTTATTGCTGGGGCTGTATTTGGGGCTCCCCCAGTGGTCCCTTGCTGATCCCTTTTGCTGATTGTGGCTGGGTCCCAGCCTACTAGGAGGGGATATAAAGTCATTGGCTTTCTACCCAAGCACAGCAGTTATTCCTGGGTAAATTCCTGCCTCTCTCTGAGGGTTGTGGGAGAGAATCCAGGGGGCTGGGCTTACTGGGAGGCAAGTGGGGTTCTCTACCCTGAGTCCCCGAGGCATGTGGGTTGGAATTTGGGGACAGTAAATGAACCAGGGTGCTCCCGCCTCCAGGCCTGGTCTTGCCTTTCCTCCTCATGGCTCTGCAAGTGGAAAATGGTGATGGAGGAGGGTTAGTGGTTCTTCACTAGGCCAGCTAAGCTGCCAGCATAGGAGGAGGGTGGCTCAGGGACCGAGTGGGAGGGATGCACTCGGTAGCAGTCATCGCCACTGCACCAAAAAAGTACTTTTAACAACTGCTGCCAAATGTGGAATGTGCCCAGGGCCCTGGTGTGCCCTCGGAGCTTTCTAGAAGTGTATCCTCCCTGCCACGGTTGGGTATGTTGGGGGAAGGAAGCGGTTCCTTACCTCTCTTCCTCTCTCCACCCCCTCAGGGCAGCACTTAGCCCTGTCCAAGTGGGAAGAGGAGTTTGGCCACCTGACAGGCAATCCCCAGGCTTCTTTAAAAGTTTGCATGACCTCCAGCCAGCTGTTAGGTGTTTTATACTCCTCTTCCTATATGTCATTAGTATCATTCAAATCACAATAGTGGCCAGTAGTCTGAGCAGAGATTGTGGCCCCATTGTGCTAGGTGCCGTAATAATAAGAGGCAGCTGATATCCCAACGAGCTTGCAATTTAAATAGACAAGACAGAGAAAGGGAGGGAACTGAAGGGCCAAGTGATGCACAAGGTCACACAGGAAGTTCGTGGCAGAACAGGGAATTATCAGTGAAGTCCCACGCCAGCACCTTAACCACAAAGCTGGCCTTCCTCTTGATTACTGGTGCATTAAGAGAGAGATTAATGAAATGACGTTATCCATAGTGCCAACTGCTGCACCTGACAATGGCATAAATTATATAAATTTAACAGCAAGAGGCTTAAGTGCAATTGCATGGTGAGAATGTGGGGAACATGGAACAGCCTTCTTGCAGGCCCCTTCAGAAAAGGTCCCAGTCCTATTAGGCAAATCGATGTGTCCACGGGAGTGGCAGGAACTTATCACCCAATAGGATCAAGCCTTGAAGGAGAAATGATAATGTAACAACTGCATCCATCTGAGAAAAGAAACACCTGATTACAAGGTTTCCAAGCATTTGCAATAGTTAGCCTCATTGGAGGGAATCAAATGATTTTTCTAGTCAGTGGCAGGAATAATTTCCTTATTTTTATTATCCCTGTGAGGCAGACAGTGCATTAAAGAGCCAAGGAAAATTGTCTGTAATTGAAAAGGCAGGAGTAAATCCTGACTGGTCTTATGTATTAGACCCAGAGGACCTGTTCTAGTCCATGGGCTAAAATCTTAGCTAAGTTTGGAGTTTAGAAGTACAGTGGGGACAGGATGCTCAATGAAGTGGATCTTTGTTAAGTTGACAAGAAAAAAATGGAATGATGGTTTCTTTAGAGTATGGGCGTGAATTAAGTGCTGATGTGCCTCATGCCATGTAGCAAAAGCCAATGGTTTGAGTAGAAAACTGGCGCTGAATATTAATAGGTAGGTCACCAGACCCCAGATTTCCCCAAATACAGACAAAGTACTGGATCTCTTCTGTAAATGACAGGGATTCAAACAAACACCCCGATCCTTCAGTGGGCTCCACATAGGTGGATGCTGGTGCCCACATGGAGCCCCATTGAGTTTAGTGAGGACTGGGGCCATAGCTGCTTGCTCAGCAGTAGTGATCTATGAACCATGATGCACCTTACCCCTAAAAGGTCATTTTTAAGCATAGGGGTATTTTTTGTTTGGTTTTGTTTTGCTTAAATTGTATTCGGTATTACTGGGAGATGTTTGTGGCCCTGTATTAAGGTGGTTTTAAAAAAATATTTTCGTCACAAACCACAATTTATATAGTACTTGGGCAATTGGGAATTAATGGCGCCTGCATCCTAAGGTGAACATATTTTCAGAATCAACAACTGGGACATTCTTGGAGCAATGAAATCCTCAGGTGCTCTGCAGTCTGATTCCATTCTCCGGTCTGCTCAGCCTGGTTTGGGCAATCTCCAGCTGGAGCAGCAGAGCGGATCAAAGAGAGGCTGAGCCCTGTCAGTTTCCCCCCCACTCCTCCCAAGATCCCTCAGAAAGGAGGGCTAGAAGGACCACCTGTTATCCACCCCCCCTTGCTCTCCAGTCCCCATCCCACCCGAGGGGCTAAAGCAAAGTAGTTTACCCTGACTAGCCTGGACCATCAATTGACTGGACTTCTATTGCGAGGCTGTTGCCTGATGCTATGGCAAGCTTTGGCCTTAAACAATGGTACGTGAACCATACTTGCTATGTAGGGAGTGAAACAGAGGTGTGTAAATCATCTTATACCAGCGAGGCAGCTTGTCTCAAACAAAACTCTTGTCACGGCAAACAACCCAAACACTTTGACTGGTGATATGAAAATCCCAGACATTCCAGACCTCCCGAAGGAAGTTCCTGGGAGACTGAGGCATCTCTTGGAAACTGAGACCTATGGTTTCTTTAGCCATAGACATACAGCTACAGATATGAACTTGACCAGTAAGCCCAAAGCACCTTTTTAATGGGTTTATGGGCTAAAACCCTGAAAAATGGCATCTCCTAAGATACACAGCTCAGAGAGAGCCAGGGCAAAGGTGACTTTGTGCAGCCCAGGCTCTGGACCATTGTGGAGGCTGAAATAGAGTCTGGTGTAAGTTAGAGTGGCCCCAGGGGCTGCAATAACTATGGCCTTTTTGCTGGGCTGCCTACGACTTGCTCTGCAGCCCAGAAAATCTGTAGTGCTGATTAATACAATGAATACGCCCCTACCCCTGTTCCCAGCATGGCCCCTATGCCAGCATTTCCCCAGAACAGCATGTAGCAGCCGGAGTAGGGCCAGAATGCAGTCCAGGGGTTTTTCATGGAAATATTGGCAGACCCATAACTAAACTGTATGTCTATTGGATGCCCTTTGTCTATAATATCCTTCAAACATTTCACAAATCTCTTTAGTGTTGGGATATTTTTACATAACTTCTGACAATGCATCACAGCCATTTCTGGTGCTAATTCTGAAAACAGTTTAATGAGACAAAATGTTTGCACAGCAATATTAAGGAAGACAATGAAAGTGATAAATGTCATAAAATCAAGATATGGCTTTGTCCTTAATGTGACACAGTATGCCTTGAGATTGAGAGACCACGAGTTAAATTTGAAAACATCTAACCATTTGGAAACTCTTTCAAAAGCATTGCACCCCGGGTTGAGCTGAAGACAGTTTTAGCCTGATCTTTGAATTCCTGTGCATTAAGGGTGTAAGACAGCGGTTCTCAAACTTTTGTATTGGTGACCCCTTTCACACAGCAAACCTATGAGTTCGACCCCACCTGATAAATTAAAAACACTTTTTTTATATATTTAACACTATTATAAATGCTGGAGTCAAAGTGGAGTTTGGGGGTGGAGGCTGACAATTCGCAACCCCCCATGTAATAACCTTGCGACCCCCTGAGAACCCCTGGTGTAAGACCTTAAATGTTGTTTAAATATAGTTTGTCACACGCCCACCACCTTTCAATGAATGGCATGAGTACATGAGATTTGATGTGCTAGATTGTAACAGGTGCTTCAGAGCTGTTGTGGTCTGTCACGTAAATTCAATAAAGACAAGTGCTTCACTTAGAAAGGAAAAAATCAAATGCACATCTACCAAATGGGAAATAACTGGCTAGGCCGTAGTACTGCTGAAAAAGATGTGGGAGTTGTAGGGCATCACAAACTGAATATAAGTTAACAATGTGATGCAGATGCGAAAAGGGCTAATATCATTCTGAGGTGATTTAGGTGAGATGTTAGAAAAAACTTTCTAACTATAAGGATAGTTAAAACTCTGCAATAGGCTCCCAAGGGAGGTTATGGAATCCCCATGATGGATAAACACCTGGAAGGGATGATCCAGGTTTACTTGGTCACACCTCACGGCTGGGGGCTGGACTAGATGACCTCTCAAGGTCACTGCTGACTTTTCAAGGTCACTGCTGGCCCTACGTTTCTATGATGCTATGAGTCTGGGTCCATGTACCTAAATGGCTTGAAGCATTACCATCTCAAGCTCTGATCTCACGAGATCTCGTAAGCAATGTAGGTTGGGCTGGGTCACTGTTTAAACGAGCAGACCTCTAGGGCGATCCCAGGAAGTGGTACTGATGATCCAATTGCTGACACGTTCCCCTCTGAATCAGGATAGAACCATGCCACAGCGCGGTGGTACAGGGCACTGTGCTGCCCAGGGTATCATCCTGCAGCTGGAGATGTTAAACTAACATACTGACTACTTGTGGGGAGCCAAGATTTGGGATTAGAGGGATAGACAGAAATTAGTCAGGTAGTGATCCCTACAATAATGGCTCACTCACCTCTATTAACCATGCCATAGAATCCTGTAAATCAGGGACTAACATGAGGGAAATGCAACCCTTATTTTATGTATTCCTTAGTCCTCACTTCCCCCTTGCCTTTGATCATCTTCTCCATTAGTTCATCCCTCTCATTTCTACAATGGCTCCTGCGTGAGAGGGATCAGGTCTGCCTTTCTGGCCTTTGAAAATGATTTTAAAACCTAAACAATGAGGTCATCAGGCCTTTGGCTATAGTAGCACTAGCAGATTTTACTGTGTAAAGATCAACGGGTTACATATTAAGATTCTCCCCAGATATTGGCTTTGACTGTGGGAGAAGCTGTCCAAGAGGAAGATAAGTGACCTGCTACTGCCAGCTCTAGGGGACCTCTGTTAGCTTAAGCGCTAGAGGCCTGTTTCTCTGAAGCAGTCCAGTCCCAGCTCCCTCTGGGTGGGTGCGCAATGTACATAGCTGTATCTGCAACACAAGGATTTTTTACAATACATTGGGTTCAGTGGGAATTAAATGTATCCAGGATGAAAACTGGAGAATTTAGCCCTTGATATTTATGTGGCTGTTACACTGAGACTGAGTTTAATGTACAATTAGTATGTATCAATAACAATATTTAATGTGATGGCATGGTCTAGAAAAGTGGTCCCCAAACTTTTTACCTCATGCCCCCCCTTACTGCTGCCCACTTCCCACCATAGGGTGACCAGGTGTCCAGTTCAATCAGAACACCCGGTCGAAAAGGGACCCTGGTGGCTCCGGTCAGTTCTGCCAACCGGGCCGTTAAAAGTCTGGTCTATGGTGCTGTGGTGCTAAGGCAGGCTAGTCCCTACCTGTCCTGGCTGGCACCGTGCTGCACCCTGGAAACAGCCAGCTGATCCGGGCCCTAGGCAGGGGGGCTGTGGGGCTCCACGTGCTGCCCCCACCCCGAACATCGGCTCCGCACTCCCATTGGCCAGCTCCTGACCAATGGGAGCGGGGGGGGGGCGGTGCCTGCAGGCGAGAGCAGTGCACAGAGCCACCTGCTGCGCCTCCGCCTAGGACCCAGACCAGCTGGCTGCTTCCGGGGTGCAGTGCGGTGCCAGCCAGGACAGGTAGGGACTAGCCTGCCTTAGCGCCGCAGCACCATCGACTGGGAGCTGCCTGAGGTAAGCCCACACCCCAACTCCCTGTCCCAGCCCTGAGCCCCCCCCAACCCAGAGCACCCTCCTGCATCCCAAACCCCTCATCCCCAGCCCCACCCCAGAGCCTGCATCCCCAGCCGGAGCCCTCACCCTCTCCCACACCCCAACTCCCTGTCCCAGCCCAGTGAAAGTGAGTGAGGGTGGGGGAGAGCGAGCCACCGAGGAAGGGGGAATGTAGTGAGTGGGGGTGGAGCCTCGGGGAAGGGGCAGGGCCTCAGGGAAGGGGCAGGGCTAGGGCGTTTGGTTTTGTGCGACTAGAAAGTTGGCAACCCTATCCCCCACCCTGGAAGCCACAGCCGGGGACTTGGTTGGAACCAGGTGCCACAGCTGGGAGTGGGGCTATTGTTGGGGCTGGGGGCTGAGGCCGGGACCGGGGCGGGGGCCAGAAACAGAGCCTGAGCGGGGGCTGGGGCCAGAGCAGAGCTGAACAGAGCAGGGCTGGGTGGCATTCCCTCCCCATCCACTATGTGGCCTGGCCCAGGCCCCACCGCGGCCTTCTAAATGTTCCTCCGTGCCCTCTTAGGAAGGCACACCCCACAGTTTGGGGACCACTGGTCTAGAAGATTAAATACCAGTCTGGGAGCTGGGTACACCTGAAGTCTAATCCCAATGCTGACAGTGACTTGTATGATGGGTTTCCATGTCTCGGTTTTCCCATCAGTGAAATGGGGATAACAACACTTATTAGGGGATGTTTTGAGGATTGATTAATATATGGACTGTGCTTTGAAAAGGCCAAACACTGTGTAAATGCTAAGTCTGCTTATTGCCAGTGCTATTCATCTCTAGGATGCTAGATTAATTAACCCTTGCCATGTCTCTGCAAGGGAAATGGGGAAGTACTATCCTTCATTTTACTGCTGGGGAAACTGAGGCAAGGAAGGTAAGTGACTTGGCTAAGGGGAAATCAGTGTCCAAGCTGGGATTAGAATTCAAGGCTTCCATGCCTTATGCAGAGAGCAGGCCCTCTTTACATTTAAAGATGCTCGTACCACATGTACATCATGTGGGGCCACCTTTAATGCAGCGTTTGTTTAAGAACTGTCTAATGTATCTCCCTAGGAACATAGCCCCAGGTCGTTGCTGGCTCCTAACCCCATCTCTCCAAAGTCCCATTATCATACACACTCCCCTATCTGCGCTTGCTTTTTTGTGTGATGCACAGACCGGGGGGCTTGGGCATGGTGACTGGAATCCAGTCTCTGCTCATTTGTGCTCTGTCCTGTACCCAGGCTTGGAAAGCGGCGAACATTTTGGTGGTTTATTTACTCTGTCGTTTCCTTGCGTCTCTGGACTATTTGGTCAAATCTCAGTTCGCAGCCCATTTAAAAAAAAAAATAAAGAGAGACTGGGCTGCATTTCTGGAGCTGGCTTCTGCCCTGAGCTGTAGCCATGCCCTCTCTGGCCCTGCACAGATGTGACCAGGAGCAGGACTCCTGCAGATGGACGGGTGTAAATGAGGGGGGATTTGGCCCTCCATCCATCTGAAGAAAACAGTGGATTTCTTAATGTTCTCCAGAAATTTCTGGAACATTAATAGTCACAGGGGGAGTAAATACATAGGAAGCTGAGCCCCACCCCACCCCACCCCACCCAATTTGTTTTTGTTTCTGTGCTGTCAGGTTCAGTTAACCATTTCGATGGCTTAACAGAGCTCAGCCTCCAAGCGAATGCTTTTGATTTGATAGGCAACTGCATCCCTTTTTCAAAGGAGCCTGCTCCCTAGGGCAACCACATCACAGTGCTGATTTGCTGCAGTGAAGACCGCAGCGCGTACAATATGCCCTCCCCCCTCTCCCTGTTCTGCTTACAGCATCGGTCTGTAGCCAGTGCAAGGAAGCAGCCGTGATACCCACTAACCTATTCATGCTTTGGAATGCCTCAGTGAGAACCCAGGAAAGGAGCCGCAATTCCTAATTCTTCAAGATGCAAGCCAGTGCCGATTCTACCAAGATGGACTGTCTGTGGAGCAACTGGAAATGTCAGGGTATTATATCTATTCTAGTGTTGCATGCCTAAAAAGACTGCATGGGAGAGAAGGCAAAGGCAGCATCCATCCATTTTGCATTGTTCACCTGTGGGTCTTTGCATGCTTTTTATTTCCCCAGAAGATTTTCTTTGAAGTAATTTTAAAAAACAACTCTAATTATACGCTTTGAGTTTCTTTTATTTCTCCAGTCCCCAGCTTTTACATCTTAAAAACATATAACGCAGGACGTTTTCCTCTCACGCTGCAGCTCCTATCAATGCCACTCTTCCCTGATTATGTAGCTTCTTTCCTCATCTTTGAGGATCATTGCCAGTCTGTGCCCAGCATGATTTTATATGCCGTGGGCTTTTAGAAGAGGGCAGTAATTGTGAATTTGTGTCTGTTTAGGCTCTTGAGGTTTACTGACAGTCCTGTTTTGGAGCTTCAGTGCATCCTTTTGGATGGGACACACCCATTTTGAGATCTGTGTCCACTGTCAACACAAAGAAAATGTAGCCCCAGCAATAACTGTAATAATACTCAGAATACTGTTGCATTGCCACACATTTGTCAGTTTGCTGTATGGTAGCCTTTAAATTTATTCCATGATTATTTTTTCTAGCACACCCCTAAACCACCTGCTGTAAAATATTGCGCTGTTCTGGTCATCTGTTGTGTAACTGACAAGAACAATAGAGGCTACCTTCTGTTTTAACAAATTTATTTTTGAGACGGTCCATGTTAGCATTGGGTGTGGCTGGCTACCTTCCAGCTTGCCTGACAGCTTTTCAGCCATTTTTATTCAGCTTCACACTTAATAGCGAGCATCTATCCTTTGTTTTGTTAAAAGACTGTCTATGTGACACTGCTTGGGGAGCAGATTACAGAAAAATAGATGGAAAGATGGATCCAGTCTTGTCATCTTATGTATGTGTGTGGCAGGCTTTGTTTTATTAATTCTATAATAATCTTTATGACAGCAAGGTACTTTTTTTTTTTTACTTTGAACATATTGTGTATATTATTAATGATCTCTGGTGGATCCCTAAGAGTGAATTACACTGTAGCAGCATCTGCTTAAAGGGCCCGTGCTTCTTTTCAGATGTAATTTCTCCTTCTCAAAAGAATATAAACCCTGGTAATTGTAATGTGATCTGGAAAGCCTTCTGAATGTGTTTGGGGAGCAGGGAGGTTAATTGGATCCATCCAGTTGCTGTTTCTGATATATTTTAAACCTTGGTTCTGCACATAATCATCACCACATTCTGAGGGATTTATCCTAAAGTCAGGCAGCTACAAAGTAAACAGAGGCACCTGCTAATATAAGCCCCCGGCAGATCACAGCTTCCGTTGTGTTAATAAAGAACCATTTTCACCACCAAGATTTATTATAACAACATGAATTCTGTATACTAAATTCTATGAGTTACTTTAAAACAAGGCTAGATATTAAAATGCTACCTATTCTTGTGGAAAAGAGAAAATTGCTGAGTCAAGTTGTCAAGCTCATCTTGACTTAAAGCCAGATTGGATTTTTTTGTCCATCTTTACCAAAAACAAAAAAATATATACATAAATTACAAAATAGAGGGGCACAGAGTATGCTATCTTTACTTAACAAATAATTAACAGTATTCTTGTGCCACCTGTCTTTTTGCAGTCTGCCCTTTGAAATCAGTAGGCAGTTTGACTTAAAATTGAATGACACAATATGACCTATGTTGGTGAGAAAGAACCTAGTTGGAATAAATGATTACTATCCTTTACTTATCTTTTCCTTTCCCTTGCTGTAGCTTTTTATGCATGGGGAATAGGAAGTGGGGACTTTTGTGATGAAAAGAGGGAAGATACTAAAATAGCCATAGGATATTGCCTATGTCTGTAACATTCTACTGATCAAACCCAAATTCACATGGCTGCAGAACTGTAACCCCCTCAAAAATAGACACAAGAAGAACAAACATTGGGGGGTTTATATGGTCAACAATAGACTGTGTTGACACCCCCCCACACACACCTCACCCCCAAATATCTATTTTCTGAAAAATGAAGTTGTTCAAATTTTCCATCTTCATTAATTATTGCTTCATGTCAGGTAACTTTTTTCCTTTCATAGGGCTGTCTATGTACATAACAGACAAAGATAAAATAATACAATGAGTTTTGATTGAAGTTATGGAAAACTTGAGTGGTAGTTAGCACAACTTTTAATTTACTAGAAAACCAGGTGTGTAATTAACTAAAATTAAGGACTAGGCAATGTAATATATCAATACTATTTTGGGGTAGGGTAGTGAAAAGCTAGGTGGTGTTTATTCTGAAAAGCAGCAGATAAAGTAGTTGTTGCTTTGGTTTTGCTCATCTTAACATGCTTTTTGTAAATATTTTTTGTGGTAATGGAAATACATTCAATGTTGGTATGTAATATTCAAATATATTGCAGTGTAATTTTATCCCTCTATACTGGAAGTATGACATGATTGTATCAATCACAGATGATGTTACAATCCTAAGGGAGAACCAAAGTCATTCTCCCCTGCTAGACATATGTCCCATTTAAAATATTATCATTGAGAGTAAGGTGAATTACAGCAGACTGTTGTTTTGTTTGCATCTTTCACAATTAGAAGGTGATGTGTCTGAAATAGACTGGGGTTGAGCTATCCAGTATGTATGATGATGCAGAGGTAGATATACCACTGTGTATGCCAGCCACTGCGGGCCTCCAGACACGAACAGTAAGAAGAGCTGACTGCAGAAGGTAGTACTTCAGAAATGATGTCACAACACCAGGCAGTCACGTTGTGCAGTGTTCTGAAGTCATTCCAGACTGTTGGAAGCTGTGTTTCTGAGAGTGGCTTAAGAACATAAGATGGCAGCATCTACCACTTCAAATATATGGGCTGCTAGACCAGGCATCCTGACCTTCTATGAAGATGTGGCATGATGCTCTAGGACAGTGGCTCTCAACCTCTCCAGACTACTGTACCCCTTTCAGGAGTCTGATTTGTCTTGCGTACCCCCAGGTTTCACCTCACTTAAAAACTACTTGCTTACAAAATCAGACATACAAATCCGAAAATGCCACAGCTTACTTTCTCATTTTTACCATGTAATTATAAAATAAATCAATTGGAATATAAATATTGTACTTACTTTTCATTGTAGAGTATATAGACCTCATAAACAAGTCATTGTCTGTATGAAATTTTAGTTTGTCCTGATTTCGCTAATGCTTTTTATGTAGCCTGTTGTAAAACTAGGCAAATATCTAGATGAGTTGATGTGCCCCCTGAAAGACCTCTGCGTATCCCCAGGGGTACACGTACTCCTGGTTGAGAACCACTGCTCTAGGATACCCTGTAATCAATACTTATGGCATGTACCAGTTATATTAGAAAAGACCCCCAAACGCCTTGCATTGCACAGCTAGTTATTTGCAATACTCTAGTCAGGCAGTCACCTCTGCTTTCATTTCCCCTTCCACAATCCACTTCTTAGATATCCATGAGTGATAAGTTTCTGTCTGCTTGTCTGTTGACCTACAAGTCTCAATTAAAAAAACAAATGTGAAAGATTGCAAGTAAAGAACCTGTGGAGTCTTTAGAGAAATGCCACTAAATACTAACTATAGCATTCATCTCTGTAGCACCTGAAGGCCAAGGGTGAATAAGGAATGCAGGTGTCTTTGAAGTCCATCTTACTTAGCTTCATTGGAACAATGTTATGAACAGGGCTTGTACTGGCACCTGTTTTCTGAGTATTATCTTACCTTTTCAATTAAAGTAGGAGCTGGCTTTAAAATGGTTCTGAAAAGCTAGACTAAGCAGTTCTCCATGGCTATGTTCTCTGTTTTCAGTACTGATAGCAGTGTTCAATGGTAATAATATTCATGTGTGCATTTAAAATGTAATCTTGTTAGCAGCTTTGAAACCATTCTAATTAGCCACCTTGTCATAAAATAGTAATTTCGGCCTATTGTTACTGTCGATGCTTTTCACATTTTCAGAGGTGGATCGTTTCAACAGACGTTATGGATTAGATCCTCATCTGGTGCAACCTGGTGTGGCTCCAAATGAGCTAGGCTAGTTTACACCAGCTAAGGATCTGTCCCTGAGGATCTGTTGTATGTCTTGTTCTGAACCTTTATAGATACAGATGCTTGGAGCCAGGTTGTCAGCTGATGTGTATTGGCTTAGATGCCAAGAGTTCTATGGAGCTACAATGACTCTGACCCACTGAGAATCTAGCCCCTTTTTCTCTTTCAGAGGGTGTCCTGTAAAGACTGAACAAATGTGGTCAAGTTGTAGTTTAAGGGAAGAACAGTCTTCCAATTTCAGGTGTTCTTTTTTTGCAGAAATTATAAGGCTAAGCTTACCAAAATCAGTATTAAGGATGTATTTAGTCCCTAACCTGGGCTGATGCATTTTGAAGGTTAGCACAAAATAAAGTTTGTTTATGAAGTTTGAGTAGATTGCATTTTAAGCAGACTGAAATAAACAAACCCTGTTACTCCATTAACATGCAAACAGATTAAGGGCCAAACTTTCAACCCTGCCTGTAACATTTCACCTGCAAATTGGGTGACTAGATGCAGTGACCTGATTTGTGTGCATAAATGTTTTTATATGAGCAAACTTTGTGAAGGTATTATTTTAGGGTCCCATTTGAAAATTATACCCAGGTTCACCACAGACTTCTATTGGGATCAGATGCAAATTCAGAAAAAGGGTTTTAGCTATCTGATAATCCAGGTCTTATGAAACATATGGTCACCGTACCTATTGGGTTCCGGGACGTGGGCGGGCGGAAGCCCGCAATATGGTCACTGTATCTCTTGGGTTCCAGGACGTGGGAGGACGGAAGCCCACAATATGGTCACTGTAGTGGGGTGGTTACCCCGCTCCAGTTCTGAAGGGCTTAAAACAGCCCTGGGAGAGGGCTGTGGCAGGGGAAAAGATGGGCTGATTGGGAAAGCAGCCACAGCTGTAGCTCTTATAAGAGGGCGGTGGGCCAGAAGGAAAGACCTTCTCTCTCTGGCTCTAGAGAGGGAAGGACTTGACTGCTGGGAAGCTGAGGAGGGTACCTAGGGTGGAGCAGTGCTGGGGAAGGGCAGAGGGAGCTGGGAGCTCCAGCCTAGTAAAAACCCAGGCTTCAGGCCTAGTTAAAGGCCTATAAAAAGGTACTGGGCCTGCAGAGGGGCAGCCCAGAGAAAGGCAGAGGCAGCTGGTCCAACCCCCCTTGCCGATGATGAGTAGTTCATAGGCTGCAGTCTGCCCCAGGGAGTGGGGGCTAGACAGTGACTGGCAGTAGCCACTGAGACAAGGGAGGGATAGGGATTGGGGGTTCCACTAGCAGGGGAGACCCAGACTGAGGGGGTACTGCCAGGGGGCAGAACCCTAATCTAGAAAGGCACCGGGGTCCGGGAGGGACACGGGGGCCAGCGGCAGGTGAGACACTGGCCTGCAGAGGGCGTTCCTGGCCGGAAGGGCTAATTCCCAGGACGACCAACAGGAGGCACCGCACCGGTGAGTCGTTGCCCTGCGACAGTCACTATTATTACCTCTCCTCAATTTGTTTCCCCCTTCAACTTGATATGTGCCCCGTCACCCGTTCACAAAGTCCATCTCACTGGCACACTGAAGAGTTACACTGACAACCCCATCCCTGGACCAAGGCTGGTGCAATACTCTGGGAGTTCCCATCCTGTCTGTCCTGATAGCCTAGGAGCTTTTCCTCTCCTCTTCACTGTGGTGTTCCTGTAAGCTGCCTTTGTATGGCATTCTAAATAATGGGGCCAGTCAAAAAATCTGAAACTTCTTCCATGCACGTTTTCAAGAAAAAGTTCATTTTCTTTCAAAAATATGTGCTGAAATTTTTAATTTTCTTATTGAAACAAAATTAAGTGCAAATTTTCCATTTGCTTTTAAGCAAAGTGAAAATTTGGGGTCTTTCTTTCTCCCCCTCTCTTTCTCTTCCCTTTTTTCTCCCACTGGAGAAGAGGGGGGAGGGGAAAAAAGGGGAAAGAGAGGGGAAAAACCAAACCACTTTCACTTTGATTCTAATCAAAACCAGCTTTTCATTTCAACGAAACACCAAGACATTTCGAACATATCACTCAAAAAGTCATTTTTTATCATCAAAAATCCCTTTTCAGTGAAAAAAAATCTCAACCAGCTCTAGTGACTAGGCATAAGCTCCTATAAGCAGCCACGCTCTGCCCTCCTTGTGGCTTGCGTTATCAAAGTAGCCCCGTGCTAGACTTGCACAGACAACTCTTCAGCAGCACTGTACTGGAGGGGGTGGAGCAGCACTTGCTAGGCTGGTCAGGTTTAGCAGCCCACACTTAGGGGTGGGCAGCTTTATTTGGGAACAGGAAAGGTTCACATGACCAAACCTTCCAAGGTTAAAGGCCAGACTGTGCCTGGACCCCCCTGCACATGTTTGCAGTGTGGGGGAGGACACAAAGCAACTGCCCCACTTTGTGCCCCCTTGCCTCAGCAGGGCCCAGGCATGATAGCCCCTTCTTGCTGGCCACACCAACCTCTGTGCGTCACTAGCTAGTAGAGCTAGCGAAGTGGGGAGGAGGGAGCTCGTTGCACCATCTTAAGCGATAGTTCAGCAGGCGCACTCCCACTATGCCCCTGGCAGCTCTGGAAGGGGGTGCACAGGTGTAGGTGGGTGGGGTTTCCCCATTCCCTTGGGGGTGCTGTGTGCCAGGAGTTTTAGGAGGGACCACACAGTCTCTCCCTGAGGTGGTGCCTCTCCACTCCTCTCGCAAGGCAGGGCTGTGCCTGTCGGGTACAACTGAGCCCTAAGCTGTTAGTTTCATCGAGAAGAATGGGACAAGCCTGCACAAACCTTTCAGGGGAGAGCTCTGTGTGCGCAAATGAGGGATGAGCAAACTAGTTTACATAGTTCACATCTTTGACCAGACCAAACCCTGACCATGAAGTTTGGAAAAGCTCATCTAACCTTCTTTCTTTCCTTTCTCAAACGTTGCCTTTGTCTGCTCTTGATTTCAGTCAGGACCAGAAGCATTAACAATGCAATGCCATGAGAGAGGCTTTTCTGATGGTATTTCTGACCTGACCCTGACCATTACCATGGAGTGCTGGAAACAGAGGCAGTAGAGTCTAGTGGTTAGAGCTCTGGACTGGGAGTCAGGGTTCCTGGGTTGTATTCACATAGTTGCCTCTGGTTCCATTGAGGATCTTGGCTGAATCACTTGCATTCTCTGACCCTCAGTTTGCCCAGCTTTAAAATGGCAACAATAGAACCCACCTTGTCGGAGTGTTGCTGGAATTAGTTAGTGTTTGTAAGTAACTTTGAGCACCATGGATGAAAAGCACTAATCTACTGGGCAGGTATAAATTATTGTTAATCTTTCTTGTTCAAAACTGTCTTCTCATGAGATTTGCAAACTGATTTCAAGACAAAGATTCAGGTGAGTTTTTGGATAATAAGCAGCTAAATTCTCAGGACCAAATTCTGCCCACTAGTGTGCATGTGCAACTCCCCCAGGTTTCTGCATAAACTGCATATGCACATCTGAGGCTGGAACTTGTCCCTTTGATGCTTAACTGAACTTCTATATCTTTTGCGGCGTTCACATGTCATTCATCAGAACCGAGCCCTCGCCAACCAGAAGAACATCAGGCAAGGGACCAGAGTGCAGGAGATGCAATCTCTGAGCATGGCCCAAGATCTCAGTCTGGCTTTTAGAAAAGCAGGCGAGGCACATATTTCTGTGTAGAGTAGGTCTAATTACTGTTTCACATTTTGTGGGTGTGCAGAACCTTTTCAAGATACACAGCAGTGGTGGTTTTCTTAGCTGAGAGTAAGATCAACTTGCTGAGCTAAGATCCAGGAGATAGAATAAAGAACAGGCGATGGTCCTGAGTGGAGAGGAAAGAGGTTACCTGCAGCTTAAGTCTCACCAAAGAGACCCAGCTTCAAACTATCTTCAGAAAACTCTCTCCACAGCAGAAGTGTAGCGTATCTGAGTTGCTTGTGGATTCTCGTTGACATGAGGCAACCTCCAAAGAGCCGAGACCTATTTATGTTCTGGAGTGAAACCAATCATAGAACACCTGTACTCCGGGAGCACAGGGTTGTTGTTTTTTTGGTAAACTTCCTTTAGAATCTTCTCATTTCCTTTTGAATGATCAAATTCTTTGATTAAGAAATTGAAACTAAAACCAAGAAAGTTGACTGCTGTGATGAAAGCCACTAAAAACAAGGACAATCGTAAACCTTCAGATGTCCTTCAGCACCTCCTGTACTCAAAATGAGGCTTCACCACTAACTTCTATTTTTTCTGAGTCCCAAAATGCCAAGCTATAGGCTCAATCCTTCAGTCCTTACTCAAGCAAAATTCCCATCGATCCCAATGGGACCGCAGGATTAAGAGCCCACGGTTAGAGGGCAGACCCGGGAAGAAGTGTACAACTTTGATGTTTTATTGCTTCCAGTTTTAACAAGGCCACCATGCTTATTTAAACCACTGAGATTTCAAAAAAATAAAAAAAAAGTGAGATTTTAACAGCCTGGCATTTGCTGGCTCCTGCTCATTTTATGTCCTGTCTGAAAATAAATCAACTTAAACAATACATTTCAACTTCCTTCATTGTCAGAACGAGAATGCCTTTTAAAATACAAAAACAACAAGGAGCCCAGTGGCACCTTAAAGACTAACAGATTTATTTGAGCATAAGCTTTCTGAAGAGGTGGGGTTTTTACCCACAAAAGCTTATTCTCAAATAAATCTGTTAGTCTTTAAGGTGAACCGGACTCCTTGTTGTTTCTGTGGATACAGACTAACACAGCTGCCTCCTGATACTTGACACCATTTCAAAATGCATCTCCTTGAAAATGGTCTACGGAGGAGTAATTCTGGCTATGCTGGGGACCTTAGCTAGCTGTGCATGCAAGGGCTGAAGTCATTGGGAGCTGGTCAGTTGAAGTCCGCAGGTGGGGTTAACTTTGACTTCAGTGAGAGCAAAGTTGGGCCCTTTTTAGTTGCATGGGATGCTGTACCAATCTGATGTTGATTTTTCCTTACAATTAAAGATGGGCCTGAGCCCTGACATTTGAGATCTGGTAGAGGGTCCATATCTAAGCTTCTGAAAGTTTGATAGGGATGAGGAGGGGGGCTGGATCTGTGGTCCTGGTTCATGCCCATTTCTACTTAAAATTAACATTGATTGCACGAGGTGTGGCAGGAATTCTGCCTGTTTTCCTTCATTTCCACTGCAGATTAGGCAGGTTCCTATTAATAAAATCCTGTACACAAATCTGCAAGTGGTAGGCAGGCTTGTTGTTTTGTTAGCAAATAAGGCATGGAGTGGGCCTCTTGTCTACAGATGGGGTTTTTTTTTTTTAAAAACAATGGTTGTCATTCCTAATCCTGCAGCCTTCCTTGTGTGAAGAAATCCCATTGATGTAATGAGAATGTCGCATGAGGAGCAGTGGCAAGACTGGTTCCTTAATTATTGCCAACCACCTAGTATTACCATGTATGGGGCCAATCCTGTCACATTTAATCACATAAGCAATCCTAGTTCTCCCGAATAATCCCATTGACATCAGAGGGACCATTCTTGGGATTAAGGAATACTCAGGGGAGTAGGGGGTTACAAGATCTGGCATTCATTAATTGTATGCCTGTTCTCTTGTGTCTCCTGTCAGTATGCTGTATGTCGTGCATGCTGAGTTATCTAGAATGCCGGAAACCCTAACTCACCTTGAAACTCCTGTTTGTCATCCTTGAGGTCTAGGAATGTCTTTCTGTCTGTCTGTCTTCTCATAACACCAAGTGACTAAGATTGCAGAATAACCCAGGGCCTGAAAGCCATTGCTCTGAAAGGGATGGGAAGCCTTTTGGATAGGGATAATGCACACTATTGCCAGGCTACAAACCCAGGGTCAACTCCCACTCCTGGTCTCTTGTCCCAAGGGTTGGGAGAGCAAGAAGGGTGACCTCTCTGGCTTATTGAGAGCTGACATAGATGGATTCTCAGGGGCAGCCTGCCTCAGGGAGAAGGGTGGTCTCTGTGATATGGGACTCAAGGATGAAGGGCTGTAACCCGAGAGAAAAGGATGGGATCCAGAGGGGTCCAACGAGAATGGAGGGAAAAAACCCTTATAAAAATAGCAAAGACGCTCTGTCGGCTCTGCAGTTCATGGTAGCAGTCTTCTGGAGAATGGCTGGCACGTCTCAGCTTCAGAAGTTGCATCCGTCTGTATTACATTTAAATACAGATGACTGGTGGCGGGCGGGGAGGGGAGGCAGAGGTGGGGAAATGATATATTGGCATAGAAAGATGTCTTAACGAAGTGATGAGAGAAAACACTGAGCAGGTAGCCTTTGGATATGCTTTGATACTGGGAGAACCCTCTGCTAATCAGTGCATAAATAGCTGGATACTATTGGCCAGATTTTAATCACCCTTCATCCTGTGGAGAATCCACTACTTTGCCAACATGCACAAACATGCAAGTGGATCTGTAGCAGTGCCCTCTGTGCCCCAGGGTTGAAATCCTGGCCCCATTGAAGTCCACGGTAAAACTCCTAGTGACTTCATTAGGGCCACGCTGTCATCCCATTTCTCTGAGGTCAGAATCTGACCCTGTAAAATATATATAGTTAAACAATGGAAATAATTTTCTGAAGTTTTAAATTAGTGTATGTTTTACTGGAGCATAGGAGGGATTTTAAAAACTATTGTTACATCTAGGTTTGTCTGACAGTGACTGTTTCTAATGTGCTTATCATGATAGTCCCAAGGCACCCATTTTTCAGGGGGTTGAAAATTCATTTGGTAAGAAGTAGAGATGGAGTCAAACCAAAACCCTGGATCCAAAGACTGCAAAACTTTGACAGTTCACACCTGGACCTTGGTCTATAATGAGCCCAGCGAAACCGACTGAGCTAAAATTTCCCACCATGTGAGTGATCTCTGCTGCTCTGTGGCTCAGGCTTTGTCCTAGTAATAAGTCACAGTTGTCAAATATTAGTCCAATAAAGGCTGTTAATTAACAAGACCTTCATTGTTACATTCGGTTTCCCTAGCTTTCCAGTGTCACTACTGCCACTGGACAATTAATTAGCGTTTGTATACGTGCATCGAAATTCTTTTCTTGATTTCTCATCCACAGAAATGCTACCCAGGGAATGGTGAGCCATAAGCCCCGCTGCCCCACATGCATACCGTACGGGTCCTCTGGTTATGGTGTTCACATGTGAGGGAAAGTGTCTTGTGAGGCCATCTCTATGCTGAGCTGTGCATAGGCTTGTACGTGGTCTTCCTCTATTGTGGGCCATTCCTTATGCTTGCAGGCTAACCCAGAATTTTTACAAAGATCACAGGTTTATTAAAATTCCAGAGAAAATGCTGCCCTCCCACATGTTTACTGTGTAATGGGGACAGGTGTGGGAATGCTCGTGCAATATTCTGTATAATGATACACTCCCCTTCTTCCTGCACCTCAGCTTAATGCCATAAAACACCACTGGTATCTTAGTGGACGCTTCACTAGTGAGGAAAGTTGGAATTGCACTGACCTATGTCCACAGGCATTGGGACCACAGCAGGCTCATTTCTTGGTCCTGTGTCAATCAGCCACTGAGTCCACAGGGTTGTCTTTAACTCCTGTAGTTATAACCTTACCGCCCCTTGGACTCTGCTCTCAGAGGCTGGCTAGGGTATGACCTGCCAGGTGGGCTGCCCACAACAAAAACTTAACAGCTGCAGAGTACATCCAGTAACTGCCACACCCTGCCCTGGTCTCATCAGACATTGAGTATCCAACGAAGAAGATTCTTGTCCCCTCCCTCTGGACGAACAAAGTCAAATGCTGCAACATAAAGCGCATGGGTTACAATTGCTTGGACAATTTTGATTTGTAGAGGAAGAACTGGGGGAAACAAATGTGTATGATTTTCAGACTTTAGCAGGGAGATGCCTTGTGGGTCCAAAATAACTCATCCCGTCAGTGCAGAATTGACTCTAATGTATTTATACACGGGAATCCTATCAGTCAAAAATGTTCATTTTCTGTCTCCCCACTCCTGTCTTTTTCTCTTAAAACAATATTTTACAAAGAAGAAACATGCATGAGTTTGAAGGCATGGGGACATTTTAGACATAATTTGACTAAAATCATGTATCCTCCAGATGCAATTTTGGGATGTCCTTCAAATATAAAAGATAACACAGGCAAACTGGGGATATAGCAATATGAGTGTTTTGGTGACCACACAAACCATTAAAGCTCTGTTCTCATGGTTACCATGAGGTCATCACAACCCTTGATGAATGTGCATAGTAATATAGCTCACAGCAGCGCCCTCAGGCCCTTTGACCCTGTCCTCGGTCCGTGTCTAAGTATATACTGTCTAGTGCATCAGTGCTGTATATGGTGTGTCTTCCAACTTTTGGGATGCTAGATGCCCAATAACAAAAAACATTTTCCAAAAGAAGCAATGACGTCTGCCAGGAGAAGTTTCAGGCCCTGTACCCAGGAAATTTCCTCAATGGGATAAAAGTCACAGGCTACTGACATTATTTATTTTTGAGAACTTAGGTCTAACTTACACTGCAAGCAATACATTTAATTCCTACCTGTACCCATCTGGAACTGTTGCTACTAAGTTCACCGAGTTGGATTGCTAGTGCGACTGCATGGCAGAGAATGGAGAATTCAGGTTAGCTTAATGAGATGAAGTTATATTTAAAATGATAGCTGAGAGTTTGAAAGTTTCTTCTTTCAAACCTAAGGTTTGTGTTGTTTGAGTTATGCTTTGCAGAGCTCTCCTGCATTCATTTCTAACTCAGAATAATGAACAAGCTGGACTCTAAAGTAGACAGCTAGTAAATGCGTTTCTCCATTGAAAATTCTTCAAAGAAAGTGACAACACTGATTTGTCATAGCCTGAGAGCCCGATCCTGCTCCCATTAAAGTTAGTGGTAAAACTCCCCTTAAATTCAGAGGTGCAGCGTCTGGCCTTTAATGAGGAGAGAGAAATGGTGTTGAACTTGAGGTTGTTTTGATAAATCATAGAGGGCTTTATACCTCCACAAGTAAATAAGGCCTACAGTGGATTCTACTGGAATTAATACAAAGATACTGGAGTGAAAGTAATGTCACCCTTGTTACAGTAAATTAAAAACCAATCATGAGGAGCTACTGCTAAACAGCTTTTGCATGTTAACAGCTGAGGTTATAATGTTAGGCTGGGGTTTTCAAAGAAGCGCGAGGGAGTTAGGGCTCCGAATCCCATTGAAATGGAATGCAATTTTGGTGCCTATTCTCTTACACTCCTTTGAAAATATCATCCTCAAAGGTGAGGTGCTCTGTAGCTTGTCACTTTGTCTGTTTAAGATCTATCAGGTTGAGCTGTGCATGTGGCTCTGCTATCAAATTATATGCAAATCACATGTCAGTGGTCTAGCATGCCAGGAGCATCCCACCTCATGTATATTCAATATGGACTTTTCAGAATCCTGTGACTGTAATTGGGTCTGGGTAATTGAATGGTCATAAAAATCATGCAGTAAACTCATTGCTCACAGCATGGCAATTTATTTAAGACAGGTTATGTGGACTGGAGTAAAGTCATTCATTCTCTTTCTGCAGGTCACTTCCTAGAAATATGACTGGGGATCTAATTCATTTGTTGGTGTTAATTCGTATTATGAATCATCCCTCTCTAATTTATAAGTGAATTTTGTGCTCATGAAAGACAGAAACCTAAACACTGTCTTAGGGCATGTCTACAAGTATAGCGCTGCAGCGGGTCTGGTGAAGACACTCTTAGATGACAAGTCAGCTCTCTTCCATCAGCATAATAAAATCACCTTCACACGCGGCAGAAGCTATGTCAGCGGGAGAAACTCTCCCGCCGACATAGAGCTGTCCACAGCCGTGCTTAGGTCAGTGTAACTTATATTGCTTGGGGAGGAGTTTATTCACACCCCTGAGCAACATAAGTTCTGTCAACATAAGCTGTAGCGTAGACGTAGTCTTAAATCAGGTATAGCGCTGGTACAGTAAATCCTACACCAATTTGTCTGCACAGCTCTGCATGCGCCTGAATCCTGGCCCAGAAAACTGGTTGTGTTAGTATTGACTGAGGCTTTCTAGAACAGAGGCTGCTAATTGTGACAGCTTTTCTGGGGGTTCTACGTTGTGGTCAAAAAGGGACTAGGGTGAGGCTGTGAAATGCCATTTCAGTGGTGACTCAAGGTAAGATTTGAACTTAAGACTTCAAAGATGGTGTCCCGAGTCTCTGTTTGCCAGAAGCTGGGAATGGGCAACAGGGGATGGATCACTTGATGATTACCTGTTCTGTTCATTCCCTCTGGGGCACCTGGCATTGGCCACTGTTGGAAGGCAGGATACTGGGCTAGATGGACGTTTGGTCTGACCCAGTGTGGCTGTTCTTATGTTCGTATGTTAGAAAACCTACTTGGCCAGCAGACTGAGTACAACATATTGTGCACTGAATTGATATTACATTTGGAGCCGCAAAATAGTGTGTGTACACGCTGGGCTGGTATCCTTCCCCTTTGAATTTCACCTTGACTACACTTAAGAATAACAAGGGCATTTGAAGAGAGGATGCAGCCATTGTTTGTTCATCTGGCGACAAGGGGGCTGATTAGCCATTGCACTGCCCCTTGTGTATCATTTACACCCAGGGGAGTGTAAAGGCTTCTATTTGAGGCAGTAATGATTTACACCCCCTTTGTGGTGGGGTAAATGGCTAAACAAGGGGCAGGGGCCGCTGTGAACCGAGTCCAAGGATTCTGGCTACAGTTATTTTCACAGCCTCAGACTTCTCTGTGTTCGACACTTGTGGTCGGTTTTGTTGTCTAGAGGAACACCCATGTCCCAACCCCCATGTTACTGGCTGCCACATACATGAGATCTTTTGCTCTTTGTAGAAGAGGCACAGACTAAATATCTGGGGCCAGATTGTTGGTCCTGCTATGGCTGCTTTGCACTGCTCTGGTGATACAAAGCAGCCATAAACCAGGCAGGTATGCCCCCTCGCCTCCGAGGGGTCCCCCTTTGCAGCCACTGTAGTGGCTCCAAGATCATGCCAAGAATAGGGGGCATGCCCATGGGAAAACTAGGGTGTCCATTTGTCCTGGAACCGTCAGCATCACAGTAGGTGCGTTCTATCTGGATGCCACTGGGACACGCAGCACAATCCCTCCTTGAGTTCCCTATGTATCAGTCACAATCTAACTCTGAATCTCTGCAGATGGGAGCCAGGCTCGGGCAGAACGGAAACCTGCCCTGTTCGAAATGAGATTTCCCTTGTTTAAGGAAAAAGTGAGATCGTTTAAGTGGCTGGCATACAGAGGCAGCTCTACTTTGTAGCCTGGTCTTTTAAGCAGCTTCATTTTAATATCATTCGTTACTATGGGCCTGATCCAGCTCACAACAGCCAAATCCTGCCAGTGTGAAAGCTGCATGCTGACTTCCCAGCTGGCTAACCTGCCCAGGGGAAGGGCTGGATTGCCACAGTGGGAAACCAGAAATACTCAGTCTCCATTTAGCTCTGCACCCTGGAGTTATGGCGTTGCTTGAGGAAGAGAAGGGCTCATGTTGATGAGCTCAGCGCTTTGTGTCCTGTGCCCCCAAAAGTACCTATATTAGAGCATCTCATACTCTCTCTTCCCCGTGCCTGTCCAAGGAGCCATCAGGGACTTGCTCACTCTATGACCAGGTGTCAGGGACATGAGACTGAGTGACACCATCTGTCCTGACTGTCAGTTTAGTCTCTGTCCTGGTTTATTCACTTACAGCCAGATCCTCAAAGGTATTTAGGCTGTTAACTTCCATTGAAATTGGTGTAAGGTAGGAGCCTAAGTACCTTTGAGGCTCTGGTCCTTACGACAAATCCTTCTGCATCCCACAGGCTCGGAGGCCGTGCAGACTGACCCAGCGTTGTTCCACTGCACATAGGAGGGATAAGATTTGGGGAACCCATGCATCACAGTTCTGTGGGTCCTCCCAGCCTTCTGCCATGCAGGAGGAGTTTGGGGCATCAGTGGGACCAGGACCAGCAGATCCACCACTACACGTGTCCATGAGTCATTGCCTCGGGGCTATAGGGAGACTTGGCGGCTGCTGCTGCTCCATAGTTTGGAGAGGAAGATTCCTTCTCCTAACCCCTATGAATCCCTACTATACTGACCATCCCAGATCATTCGTCTGTGCCTTCTGGGAAGAATTTGGACCAACTTCTGTTGGTGAAAGAGACAAGCTTTCAAGCTACACAGAGCTCTTTGACCTGATCTGAAGAAGAGCTGTGTGGAGCTCAAAAGCTTGCCTAGTCCATCAACAGAAGTTGGTCCAATAAAAGATATTACCTCAGCCACCTTGTCTCCCTCATATCCTAGGACTGACATGTCTACATCACTGCAGACATCCTTTGACATATGTCCATCCTGCGGTGAGTTTGCAGTAATGTGTCCTCACTAAAAAGTGCCTCTTTCTTCTCTAAAATACAGTGTTTTTCTTTAAAGAGAGAAATCCAGAATGATCTGTTGAGGGAGGAAAAGGCAGTGAGAAGGTGGCTGATCTGTGAGCAGCTTTAATCTGAGCGGCCTGCTGTTGCTGAGGCCAAATACTAGTAACTACCGGTAATTCTTTTATTAGCCAATTCTTTAATATGCCTTAGCAAAAAATTCAGTTGTAAAACAGGTTATGTCAGGATGATGCACACGTTGGAATATATTCTCATTGCTTTAGCCATTCAGCTCCTTTTCTCACTGAAAGGAGTAGCAGTCCTGGAAAGCTCTGCGTATCTAGGTGAGAATATAATCCATTTCTAGCCCATGATAGTACTGGGCACATGACCACAGCTGGAATTTGTGCTAAATTGCATTGGTTAATTAAAGAATTAGTTGCTGACTTTGGGACTTATCCTTAGCTGGTGTAAACCAATTCAGACTATTTGTTTTTGCCCAATTGACGTTGATATAGCTGTCCATTCCCTGTTTAGCAGGCAGTGTTTTCTCTTGGAGGGTGGGCATACCATTTCTTCTGCAGATGAATGTACATGCACAGTGCCATGAGCTAGGCAGTTAACACTTGCACTCACTTCACTGGTCTGCAGAATATGAATTAACATACGACATGAGAGGGAAATATAATCAAAGGTATTGCACGGTGGGTTTGCATTAAACCCCTAATGACATCCCCAAGCAGCAGTTTTAGGAGTTTTTAGGTATAAAAATGAACAGGGGGCTTCAAATAATATCTCCCTTCCCAAATCCATATTTAGAGTCAAGCAGATGCAGACTCTTGCAGCTTATGCTCTGCAAAACACTTGTAGTAGTGAATTTAATTAGTTCTGCAGATATCCTACATATTGGCACTATGGGAATCCATCTCTTCTTAGTTGGACACACTGTGTAAGGAAGGTCAGTTAATCCATCATATTTAGGCCCCAATCCTGCATGCGGTCTGACATGTGAGTAGTCCGACTGAATTCAACAGGGCTACTCCTGTGCATAAAAGTTTGAAGGATCCAGACTGAATCCATGCATTTAGAAATATGAAAGGATTCTCTTATTTATGGTCCTTATATGGAATGGAATGGAACTTGAATGGAATAGAAAGTGAATAGAATTTGACTTTAAATAGCAAAATTTGTACTCTAGCCCAATATACTTTACAATACTGAGTAAGAGTGAGAACTGTAATGGTAATGAGTAATAGCTTATTCCGCAATGACTCACATCTCTTTGGAGATTATAATTATTGCTGGGCAAATAATCTGCAACAAATATTTTATTCTATTAATTTTGCGCCTTTTTCTTCTCTTTGTGAATTTTCTTTGAACAGATCATAATTTTACTGAATTTGTTCTTTATTCAGAATTATGCCACAGCTAACGTATAAATAACACTTGATCTGTACCATATTCAAGCAGTTCATCATGAATAGTCAATGTTTGTAATTAGAGCTGTTTTTGATTGGACATTACGTCACATGGCATGGTTCTGTTCCCTGATTGGATGAAGGCCACTGTTAAAAGCAGATTTCGGATGTAAATATTTGGCATCATGAATTTTACAGGAATAGTCAACAATGTTTGCTTAAATTTTGATTTTTTGGTGAATACTCCTGTTGGTAAAATCATTTTGCTACAATGTTCGTGGTACATGGACACAAAATGGGTCCACGCCGGGCAAAGTGAACTTTAAAAGGTGAAGATGTATTTACAGAAAATGTTTTGCAGTGTTTGCCCTGCTCAAATTAAAACATATAAGTTGTATAGCTAGAGAAGGTTGGCTAAGTTTCTTAAGAAGTCTCATGGGGTTTTTAACTTCCAGCTGAACGGTCACCAGACTAAATTGGACCTTTCCTTAAATGTCTCATTAGTTCCCTAACAATGTAACAAATAGAAGTGGTCAGAAAATAAGGGTGGTTGTTTTTTCTCTGCTGAAAGCATCAATGAAAATGGGGGAAAAAAACAGTTCTCATTTAAACTTTTCAATGGAAATTTTTTATTGTTGATATACCAAAAACTGAAAAATATTTGGGATTTCTAATGAAAAATCTAAAATTTTCAAGGAAAGAAGACACTTTTTAGAAAAATTTTCATTGAGTCAAAAACTCAGTCTTCCTTCGAAAAAGTTTTGATGGGAAATTTTGGACTAGCCCTAGTAATAACCCATAGCCCTGCATGGAAGAGTCATGGTGGAATAAGTAATGAGGCTGGTATGAGACTCAGATATGATCTGGTTTAAGGGCAAAAATGCTGCCCACTAAGCCATACTGACACTGCAATATAGAGTTATTAGGCCAGGTTTTGATCTTGTTTGCAATTTTGTGTTTCTGGAATAACTCCACTGATGTCAACAAAGTTACACTCTGTGTGTCTGTGTGTGTGTATATCTATATAGTCATTTGTTCCTTTGGCTAAGTCTACACTATGAGGTAAGGGAGTGATTCCTAGCTTGCATACACATACTCGCATAGCTGTGGTAGCAAAAGCAGCAGCTGCATGGCTTAGCAATGCTAAGTATCTACCAAAGGGGTTCAGGTGGGTTTGTCTTTGGCACAGCTAACCCATGCTGCCGCTGCCCATGTTATCACAGCTACACTATTTATACTCAAGTAGCTTCATCGAGCTAACATATGTGTATGCAAACTGGGGATCACACCCTAGCTTGCAGTGTAGATGTAACCTTTGTTTCTCTGCAAAAGTGCTTGGTCACCTGAATCTGCAACAGTAGCTTGCTTTGAAATCCTTGTCGTGCTGGAGTTTGACTGATTTAGATCTTCTCTTCCCAGCTATTGACCTGTTGTACTGGCGTGACATCAAGCAGACTGGGATAGTGTTCGGAAGCATCCTGCTACTGCTCTTCTCTCTGACCCAGTTCAGTGTGGTCAGTGTTATTGCCTACCTGGCACTAGCTGCTCTCTCAGCCACCATTAGCTTCAGAATCTACAAGTCAGTTTTACAGGCCGTGCAGAAGACTGATGAAGGCCATCCATTCAAGTGAGTGCTTGGCAATCATTGCCAAAGGGGGGTATATCCTGCATTATTCATTGTTAGTGACAGAGTTCTGTATCTGCCGTAAACACTTTTAGACCATAGACATGGTGGGTTTCTTTTTCATATTGGGGGGAAAATGTTATTTTCCGCTGCTCGGGATCTTAAAAGTCCATGAACTGTATTTGCTCAAATTTAAAAAAAAAATTCACCCCTCAGACCTTGAAAATTTTAGCCTGAAAGCTGAAAGATTTAGGAAGTTAGAAGCTACTAGAAAAAAGGAGCAACTATAGTAAAAGTTATCGCTGTCCCTGGTGTTCCAGCTATAATATGCTTCCCCCCCCACCCCCCCCATAGCAGCAAGAATACTGTCCTACACTTGTTTTTTATGGAATGCCTAGATTAATGAGCTTTCCGTAAAGCAACTTGGACATGGATAACACAAGATAAGTGTTAAATGTTAATACTTTTGTTTTCAGAGGGAAAGTCGTAGCTTCACCCCAGCAAGCTGAGAGTCTCAAGAGATTGTCAGCTGGAGGAGATGACAGAAGCCTGAGATAGGAACCCCACAGATAGATTTTCTTTCTCTCATGTGGAAATGTGGGCAAGGAATCCCCAGTTTCCAAAGGATCCTAAAGAGAGCCCTCCATGGGGCATGGGAAAGGGGTGATTGGATGGGGTGACCCAGGGTGGGTTCCAGGGGACACAAATCATTCTCCTCTGCCTCCCCACTGAGTTTCAGAGAGAAAGCTTATATGGCCTGGTGTTGGAGTACCTTTTCCACATGGACCATCGTAATGCTGGCAAGCTGCCCTTGAATTTGGAGCTGTGTTGTGAAGGAGGGGAGTAAGAGATAGTGGTGTTCCAGAACTGATGCAGAGGCTGGAGACCTGTGAGCAGATGGCTCTGGTCTCTGGTCTTCTGCCATTCTCCTGGAATCTAGTGTCTGAGAGGCTGGCTCCATGGCCCATCCCATGGGGGGAATAACTCGCGTGCCCAATGGCAAAATATGGCGGGAAGAGCCACAGGAGGAGCCTTGTCAAGTTTCTTCCCCTTGGCCTCCTCTCATAGATTTTACTATTGGATGAGGCAATGAGGTCCATAGTTGTCCAAGGGTGAAATATCCATGCAGGGGGGTAATGGTGGTATTGATAGTGCTGTGGCTGCTACAGCTGCAGAGAAAATGAGCTACAGGGTAGTAGGGAACAGCAGGGGGAGAACAGCACAAGAGTAAACAAACTGCAAACTTGCCTGTGTTTTGTAACTGGATCTGTGTTTCTGGCAGAGCCTACCTGGAGATGGAAATGTCTCTATCACAGGACCAGATTCAGAAATACACAGACTGTCTCCAGTTGTACGTGAACAGCACAGTCAGAGAGCTGAGGAGACTCTTCCTTGTCCAGGACTTGGTGGATTCCTTAAAAGTAAGATTTGCTTAACCATTTTGAATCCCATTGGAGAGGAGAGATTTTACAGAGCAGAGCACTGCTTTCCTTAGTTTCCATAATGATAGTGCCTTGACAAAACTTAGATGTGTGTTACTGGACAGTATAAAGGTTCTGCTCTTGTTCTCTCTCTCTCTTTTTTTTTTTAACTAATAACTTTATATACATTAGTGATTTAACATTACACATTGGAATTGAGTGATCCATGATATAAGAATTATTAAAGATTTTGGTCCCGATCCTCAGCTGATATAAAATGGCATAGCTCCACTGAAGTCAATGGAGCTTCTTTGAGTTACTCCCTCTAAGGAGCTGGCCCACAGAGCGCTTTGTTTTCCACCATACTACACTCCTCCTGCAAGGTACTCGGGATTTGGCTAGCAGCGCGGTTGCCCATACACTCGCTGGAACCCTATGAGACACTGGGATGTGATTCTCCACCTCTTCCTTGCCCACCAACCCATCCCATCCCTCAGCTATGTCATTTTCTGCTGCAGAAGAATGTCCCTGTTACTGCTCAGCCATAATGGTTATTTATTATCTGTTGTTTTAGGAGTACCCAAAAGAGTGTTAGGTGCCCCCGTGCCCCTCAGAACAAAGAGGAGACTGTCAAGAAGCAAGCCATTTGGACTTGAGCTCTTTTGAAAATTTTACCCACAAATTTTACCCTGCCTCGAGGCTTACAATCTAAAGCGTCAATCGTGCAATGTACCCTGTGCAGGAAGACCCCTCTCTTCAGTGAGGCTCCACACAGGTGCAGGGGTCTGCCTATGCTGAGCTCATTGCAGGATCAGGCAAAAACGCAATGAGGAGAGGAACTGCAGGGGGGATGGTAGTGGAAGGAAGGATGGGGTTATGTGTAAAAAAAAAAAAAAAAAAAAACAGTGGGATGGCTTACCTTGGTCTGCACCCTTCCTAAAAATTTGCAGGGTTTTTTTTTTTTTTTTTTTTTGCATTGGTTTTGAAAGTCTATCAAAAATTAAAGTCACCTACAGCAGATGTCCCTAGTTCCTAAGCATGCTGGTATTCTAGCTAGTTAAGTGAAGCTAATGGAATAATAATATGCCCATATGCTAGCTAGTTAAATGAAGCCATTTATTCTTGTGCTGACAATTTCAGTGATTGTCAGGAAATCTAATGATTTGTTTTTAATTTAGTTTGCAGTACTAATGTGGCTGCTGACTTACGTTGGAGCTCTCTTCAATGGCCTGACTCTTATGATCATGGGTAAAGATCATCATTTATTTTAAGATCTGTTTTTAAACGTGTATTAACCATGGCAATTTTTTGTTAGAAAAAGCCAGCATAGTCCTGCATTGTCTCACCTCTGAAATGTGCTTTCTCCACAGTTAGACAATTATCTTTGTTCTACTTACTAATACATATTCATCTTTATTTCTTATTCTGTGGCCCCTGATATATATCAGCCAGTTGCTGTGCTTAGTGGCTTCTCAGCTGTTGGATACATAGTGATATAAATTTCACATTTGGAAGATTCAGGCAGGGTTCAGTTTTAATACAGCTTCTTGAATCATCTCTTGGGACAAAATGACATCATGTGCTTTTGCCTTTTCTTTCAAGAGGAAACTAGATAATGCATCATTTTCTGTGAATAACAATCTCAACTGCAGAAATTTAACACTGTTTGTTTTTCCCCTAGCTGTGGTCTCTATGTTTACTCTACCTGTTGTATACGACAAGTATCAGGTAAGTCAAATGACTGTACAATAACTATCATTCAGATTGGATGTGTGAATGGTTCTAGCTTTCCAAGACCCTGTTGATCTTCAGATGTTTGTTTTGCTCTTGTAGGCACAGATTGATCAATACTTGGGACTTGTGAGGACCCACATAAACACTGTCATGGCAAAGTGAGTTGAACAGCAGATTTTTACAAGAAGCATACCTTAGGTTCACTTGTGCCCTTAGGGCACATCCATACATTGGGGATGGCATGGAAGGTTATGGCCCCAAGGGGAGCAAAAGCAGGAATTCTGCCACTGAGAGAATGCCCACCAGACCTCCTCAGTGCATAGGGGGAGTGTGCCCGAAGCCACACACCCCGTTCTGGAGAGCAGCATACTGCCACCTGTGGCCTAGTCCTATGCTGCAGACCAATGGATATCAGGGGAGGAATCACATCCCTGCATCCTCCTTTCCACTCTCCTTCCCGTTTGGGTAGCTATGAAGGGAGCAGCCCTGGCACTCCCCTGAGTTCCTTACACAGGCTGGATAAGGGAGAAGATGCTCTTTGCTCCCTTTCCTCACTGCCCAGCCCCAAAAGGGCTGGAAGCAACTTGGCCCTTGATACTCTGGGCTTATTTCATCCACTCTTTGTGAATATAACGGCTCATAATAAATTAACCTGATATTGACATTGATGGTTGAGGTGCTTCTGCAGACGAGCAATGCTGTTGTCATGAGCAATCTTCTTGTTCAAGAAAATTTGCCTTCTGTATGTTCAAGTGTGAAGCCAATATGTGCACTAATTCTTACGCTTCATGTGCTGAAGAATTAAAATTCATCCAAGTGCAGAAAGATGGCCAAGGGTTTGGCCCCATTTTAAGTTCTCCAAATGGGGCTTAAGTGGGACTTCACGGGTGCATGGACCTGGTGCTGGCCCACTGGTGCACAGTGGGGGATGTCACCCCAACATTTCATTTGGGCACCGGGCTTAGGACTCACCTCACATAGAGAAACAAATTGTAGCCCTTTACTTAGAGTAACAGTTAGTGTTTGCTGTGACCTAAATAGCTGGGGAGCTCTGGGTTGCAGATCTGCCCAACAGCCACCTCTCTTTCCCAGCCTCTGACCACAATTCGTTGGGGTTGCATAGAGCCGCTCTGATCTACACTCCTGAGCACTCGAGGTCTGCTGTATTATAAAGATTGACCAAACAAACTGAACCCCTGGCTCTGAGCACCACTATCTTCTGGGGATGTTAAAAATCAGGATCCAAATTTTGTATTTTAACTGTATCTCTAGTTTGTTACAGATGATAACATATGGTGGGAAATCAAAGGAACGGCAAGTTCACTGAGCATATCCCGGGTATATATGAACTGTTAGACCCTGACTGCTTACTCCTGTGCTCCTGGGTACAAGGTCCAGCTCATCCATGTGGGCAGGCTTTCTTACCCCTTTCCCATTTCTTTCCTGTGCAGGTGTGTAGTTTAACCCACAATCTAGCCCTCTTTGTTTCTAGTTGTTACACACACATCTTTACCAAGGCACCGAGAATGAAGGCTTAAGCAAAGGTCACCTTCTAGCTAAGAAAAGTCACAATGCTATGAAATGATTTTGATTAATTGCCATCTCACAGTGTAATCCTATTTTTTACACCTAGGATTCAGGCGAAAATCCCAGGCGCTAAGAGAAAGGCAGAGTAAAGCAGACCTCAAGAATCCATCAACAACAGTAGTGAATAATGGGGGAGTCTGGAGTGCAAACAGCTCTGCTTTTACACTTTATTGCAAATTTATTGTTCCTTTTTTTTTCTCAACACCATGTTCTTAAAACACAAAAGCAGCTCTTTTTCCTTGCTGCTTGTGTACTCTTAGAATATTTGCAATCACTTGTGTCAAGCACTAAAGTATAGTAAAGAGAAAAGTGTACTAGATGTGGTTTTTGTGTTGCTTATAAAGTGCATGATGGTGAGAGCCTAAATAATATTGATTTTTTTAAGTGTTTTTTCTTCTATTGGCATTGCTTCTATAACTTTAATGTTACATGTGGCTAGGGCTTTCCTGCTTAGTGCACTGATGCAATAGTTAAAATTGCTTCTATGTCACTGGGTCGCTGGTTGGGTTCATCTTTATTAACTATATAGAATTGTGGGCTAATGTTTTAGTGTTTTCCAGCACAAATGGAATAAACAGTAATCAGTACTTATAGTAATCAGTTTTGTATAACTAAAAAACAAAACAAAAACCCAGTACTTTTGTTGTAAGGGATTGATGGGCTGATTTACATGTATGGTAACTGGAGAGTTCCAGCTTGTTAAATTTATTACACTTTGTATTACATTCTCTGTAGTTCCTAATGGACTTACTTATGGACTCTGAATATTTGCACTTATGTACTTGATACCGAATGCAGAAATAAATGTTACTAAACGTACAAAGTTCTCCCTCTTGTTGCCATTGGGGTCACATTAGAATTTGTAAAATCAATACTCCATCTGCAAAAAGCATGAAGGGCTTGTTTGTTGGTCTCTGGGAGCTATTTATGCCTATTCCATGCAGTTTTGCCACTACAAAATTGTTCAATCCCAAAAGATTGTCTGTACTTAGTTCATTTAGCAGTTTCACATCCTGATGAGTAAAGAATGGAAATAAAGCAAACTTCCTAGTGCCAAAAGTTGTTTATTTTGTTGGTGTCATTACTACATTTCAGGCACATGTAATGGTCAATGAATTCTCTTGAAAGTTGCCTGATTACCTACTTAAACATGGGCCAAATCAGACACAACACAACTCGGAAAGCAGTCAAAATGGCACTGGCCATTGTTCAGTCTCACCATACCCAGTATTTTGACTGTTTTAGCACAGATTTCAAGGGATAAAGTGGGCTAAGCTGGAGTAGTCCATATTGATCACAGGTGCTGTGAGCTAAAATGAGCGCTTGCTTCAGTTCAAACCTGGTTTACAAAGCCTTTTATAAATTGAAATTTAGTTTCTGAGAGTCAATAGATTAAAGCAAATCCCTATTGGTTGGGGCTGGTTGAAAATTTTCCATGTCCATTGTTTTTTGACAAGAACTTGGAGGCTTGACAAAATGAAAAGTTTCATGAGAAGTGTTTGCTATCTGTGAAAAATTTTGACTTTTCATTTAAACCTGTAAACCAGAATCTTTTTGACCATGCATTTATAGGTTTTGGTTTTTAGCCTGCAGTTGAAATTTTCTCCAGAAGACTTTTTCTACAGAGAGAATGGGGGGAAAGGGGATGGGAATTTCTGACTAGCTTTAATGTTGATGTCACTGGTGTATATATTTCCTCTCAGAAAATTAAGCTTCATATCTAACATGAGCTCTTGGAGCATTGAGCATTTGTCTGGTCTTTTGTGAACTGAAATTGTTCCTTAAATTCATCTATTTCCTATCTCTAACTGCCCAGTCACTTTGCCAACACATTCCTCAATCATGGATTAGCCACCATTGTGCTAGGCACTGTACAAGCACACAAAACAAACAGGTGGTCCCTGCCCCAAAGAGTTTACAAACTCCTACAATTTGAATGGCGTGACTATTGATTTACGGCAGCGTAAATGAGAAGAGAATCCGACTCCTAGGGAAAAAATGATCCAGCAATTGCAGAAATACACCTGCATTGTTCCAGCTTTGAGTTATTTAATCTTCAAGATGAGTCTCGCCCTTTTTAACATTTATATTTAAATATCCTTTTTAAGCTTATTATAACATTTTATAAACCTCAGCTACATATATATTATAACAACATCTTTGTAGATCAAAGGCTAGAAACTCCAGATTGATATATTTTTCTTTTGATCCAACGGAATAAATTTCTTTTAATTGGTGCAGTTATGAGGGTGTTTAATTTGAAGCCAGTAGTTAAAATTGAACAGAACAGCCATCCGTGCTTTAACTGCATTTCTGACTTCCATATTCAAAGACTCCTAGGGGAACAGGTTCTACGCTGCATTTCCTGAGAAGACCGTGTGGGTGTAGCTGAGGGCATAGATTGGTCTTCAGCACTTTTACTACCAGTGATAAAGTGTGAGAAGGACAGATCCCAGGGTAACTTTTGGGATGAGTTGTGGTGCTGGTGGTTAGTTTGACTGGAAAAATAAGAAAATGTGACATTGACTCACTGTTCCCCATGCGTGTGGGACTCCCAATGCAATTTTTATAGACTCAAGTAGAACCACGTGTTAAAAATTCTACCTTTAAGAAACACTTAAATGTTGATTCTTCACCTATGACAGTGGTCTCCAACTTTTTTTGATCGCGCACCCCCTATCAGTAAAAAAAATTTGAGCACGCCACCCCAATATTTGTATTTATTTTATATATAAATTTTATACATGTACTAATGTATTATGTACATTATAAAACATACACAAAAAATAGAAATTAAAGGATGAGAGAAACTATTTTTAAAATATATTTTTTTATTTTATTAATGGTACAAAAAATCTTTTTGCTCTCACTAAAAAAAATTAATATTTTTAGTGAGAGCAATGTGCTTGAATATGCGTCATTATTTTTGAAAATCTTAGTTTAACACTTTGTGATACAGCAATTCGAAGGTCTGGTTCTAAGTTCAGTTTATTTCTTACCTTGGTTTTAATGGCTGTCATAGCTGAAAAAGATGCATAGCTCCAAATGGAAGAAGTACATCATTGGCTGCGCTTACTAAATCATGATGCTCATTTTTCAATCCCATCCACCAATTATGCAAAGGTTTTTGTTGAAATTCGGCTAGTAAATTTCCATCTTCCCTTATGTCAATCAGTTGTTCTTGCAAACTAATCGGAAGGTGTTGCATTTTTATATTTTTAACAAATGGGTTCAAAACCCACTGAAACTCTTCATTTGGAAGATTTTTAAACAGGTTAGAAAATTCTGTTTCCAAGTTTTTTAAGTGTGCAGATAGAGTTTTTAAAGGTAACACACTTACATCGTTTTCAGCAACAAAATCACATAATGATGGAAACATTTCCAAACATCCATTTTCAAAATGCTCTCTCCATAGCATGAGTTTCTTTCAAAAAGCAGTTACTTTCTCTCTCTCTCTGTTAAAACGTCACCTTTACCTTGCAGGGACAGATTAAGTGTGTTTATTTTTTTTGAAAATATCTGCTAGGTAGCGTACTACTGACAGCCACTTGTCATCACAGAAAAGGTCAGCAAATTTGGAACACTTGTCTTTTTGTAAAAGAAAAATGCTGTAACTCATCTTTAAATTCGACAACTCTTTTAAGCGCTTTGCCGTGAGATAACCAGCAAACCTCTGTGTGGTACAAAAGATTTTCATTGTCACTCCCCATCTCATTACTAAGTATTGTAAAGATTCTACTATTTAGAGCTCTTGTTTTTATAAAATTAACCACATCGATGACATCCTGTAGCACTTTGTGCACTTCTGGCTCCAACTTCTTTGCTGCAATAGCTTGCTTATGAATGATGCAGTGAATGAATTTCACGTGTGGTGCTGTCTCTGTAATCTTACCCTGGAATCCTTTCTTTATTCCAGTCAAAGCAGCCACTCCATCAGTGGTTAAACTACACAGTTTTTTCATAAAACATTGTTTTTATTAATGAAGTCATTTACTGTTGAGAATATATCTTCTCCGGTACATCTTTCCTTTAGTGGCTCACAAAAAACGTAGTTCTTCGTGTATTTCATTATTGAAACAGAATCTAGCAAATATCATAAGCGGAGACATGTTAGAAACATCTGTACTTTCATCCAACTGTATAGCAAACCTCCCACACTGCATAATTTGTTCTAATACTTGTTTCTTCAAATTTTCAGCAATGTTTTCTATGCGTCTTCCAACAGTATTTGCTGACAAAGGAATGCATTTTAGTTTGTCACCATATTGTTTTCCGTGTATTATTTCATCCATTTTTACCGCGGCAGGAAGAACAAGTGTTTCCCCAATGGTATGTGGCTTTTTGTCTTTTGCTATTAAGTAAGAAACCTCAAAAGAGGCTTCTAAACATTTATTGTGAAATTTTGTAAAGTACCGGATTGAGTATCGCATGATTTTAAACATTGCTGAAAAAATTGTAGAGGTTTGTCTTCATATTCCGAATGCTTAGTTTTTAAATGTGTTGCTAATCGTGATGGCTTCACACTATCATTAGCTAATATCTCAAGGCACAATATACACTTAGGGCGAGGTTCCTCGTTAACGATAGTGGATGTAAATCCATATTTCAAATAGTCTTCTTGATAATTTTGAATTTTTTTGGCCGACTTCTTTTCAGATCTGATTAGACTGTCATTGTTTTTACCTCGTAATGTGGCTGACGAAGAGCTTGTACTAGGAGTAGGAGAACTGTCAGCTCTGCCATTTTCTTGTTGTTCGCTTGTGCTCGCATTATTAGTATTATCTTCAATCTGCGGTTTCTTTGCAGGAATCTTTTTAAGCCCCTTGTCCATTTTGTGAGGGCTAGTTTAGTTAAAACTAGATAATATAATCCATAAATCCACTTAACCGGGCACACGTAAACTGCAATACCTCGCAATACGCTGAAAGCAAACAAACAAGTGAGGGCGCCACTGTCAACCCCTCCGCGTTGTGGAACTCCCACTCTTCCCCAGGATACCTCGCAGGGCCGGCTCAAGCACCAGCGTAGGAAGCATGTGCCAGGGGTGTCATTCTGGCCAATCTTAGGGCAGCGCTCCTTCGGCCGCCCTTTTTTTTTTTTTCCCCCTCCGGCGGCGGCACTCCTGCTGCGCCCCCCAATGGATTGTCTTGTGCACCCCCTGGGGCGCATGCACCCCACTTTGGAGACCACTGACCTATGAAACCATCATCTCTCTTTTACATTGTTACCCAGCTGCAGTAACACCAATTCCTTCCATGCCACCCTGTGACCATGAGAACCAGCTTTATCAAAAGTCTCCATGTTGTGGTTTCCATAAGCCATATTCTCTGAAAAATCCTACAAGCTCAGTCCTTCAATGGATCTACTAACACAGAACCCCTGTGTTCCTGGGGAGACCTGTTTCTCTATAGGTCTGTACCATGAGCATCACCATAGTATCTGACTATTGAGTCAATGAGACTCTGGGCAGGGCGTCCACGCTAGCAGATCCCATGCCAGGATCAGGTTCATGGTGCAGTATTTTGGGGGTTTTAATATTGTTGATTTTTGTTTTTTTTAATGAGTAGAAAAAAATCATGCAGTGCAAAAGCAGTGTTGAGCTATTCACATTGAAAATGTAGCTGCCCAAAATAACACTGTATGTGCTGTAACACTTAATGACACGAATTACAGGAATGAGAGGTTTCAGAGTAACAGCCGTGTTAGTCTGTATTCGCAAAAAGAAAAGGAGCACTTGTGGCACCTTAGAGACTAACCAATTTATTTGAGCATAAGCTTTCGTGAGCTACAGCTCACTTCATCGGATGAAGTGAGCTGTAGCCACGAAACGCTTATGCTCAAATAAATTGGTTAGTCTCTAAGGTGCCACAAGTACTCCTTTCTTTTTAGGAATGAGAGGAGCTCAGAGTACCCAGTCTACTACCTCCATTCATTTCTATCCCTCTTTTACATTCAAAGTAAAACACAACAGCAGACAAGCCTGATTGGTAAGTGAGACAAATGTTGCAGGGTTTCTAGAGAGTAGGAACCTAGGAGTTAGCTCAGACAGGGTGAAATGGGGATTCTAGTGTTCTTCTTTTCTACATGCTCCTTATCAGGGGAACTTTAAAGAAATTACACTACCCCTGAGCCCCATGAATTACACTGGCTTCCCATTGCTTCTAGAAGCTATTCAGAGTGCTGGTTCTAATCATTAAGGCCTGGATTCAGCAACATATTTAAGCATATGTCCTACTGATTTCAGTGGGGCTACTCACATGCTTAAAGTTAGGCGTGTGTTTAGACCCCGGTTCAGCAAGATACTTAAAGTCTGACATGGTTTCTGGGATTTGGCGTCTCTCTCCCTGTGCACCGCCTCGAAGGTGGCTGATGCTATTGCAGACAGCTCCTACATATGTTCATTTAGGAATGGAAGATAGTGCATTTTCAGCTGCTGTGAAATTTACTTCCTTTGGTGATCCACCAGAATACAGAGTTACTGACCTTCAGAGAGTTATACACACTGCAGCTTTTTGGTAAAGCACGTGGCTGGATATGGGTCACCACTAAGTTATTTGTGATTCGTTCGGACAGTGCAGAGAAAGTTGTGCTTCATACTGTCCAATATTCTGCTATATTTCAATCAATGTAACAAGCCCATGTGCTGGGGTGATGGGCACCTTGATCATTCGGTCCATCAGCCCTCACAAAGAGAGCACCGAACACAACACATCATTCATGTTGTTCTAGCCACTCCTTCAGCCACCTACTGGCCAGGCTGTCAGACACTCGATCGGCATAGCGCACCGCAACCCAGCACCCCTTAACCCAAGCGATCCACCAGCCTCAGCCTCCCAAGTAGCTGGGATTACAGGCATGCTCCACTGCGTCCAGTTGTGATGGGAACAAAAAAAAAAAGTACATTGTAGTGGAATCCTTGTAAAGAGATTTGGAATCAGGGGAAACATGGGGTTGAATGTTAATTTATAATACTCCTACCTCCATGACAGTCATAGGACGTGTGCCTTTAAACTGCATACTCCTTTCTTTCAGGTCATATCGTCTATAAATTCTATGGGCCAGGTTGTCAGCAGGTGAATGGGGGAGCTTCATCAGTACAACTTGGGCAATTTACACCAGTGGAACCACACTGCTTTACACCAGCTGAAGATCTGGCCCTTGAAATAGGCCAAAATTAAAAATATTCCTGCTTCCCTAGCTCTTTCTGTACTCACAATATTCTTTTCTATTACCTGCAGATTTACTTGCCTCAAAGCTCTTTTCTGATCTCTTTTACTCCTCCTCTTCTCTTCTAATATTAATCTCAAGATAGCAGGAATATAAAACACATTAGTTCAGGAAAGTCTCTGAACTGGGAGGGAATTAGCATGCTGTACTGGTCTGTTAATCGCTGATCTATCCTCCTTCTTCTTCCCCTCCCACTTTCAAATGGTGTGGAACATACATTTCTAGCCCTGGTGGGACACAAGATTTCACACGTTTAGACTATCAGCCTTTCCTCTTGACCCAGGCCCAGTGGATCAAGTATGGCAAGTGCCAGACATCGGCCCAGGGTAACTTCCAGTCCCCAGCGGCCCCTTTTCTCACCTCAGCTGTTTTTAATGTTTTGTTTTCCCCACCACAGAAAAATGTTCTTTCAAGGAACTTACCTTTTAACGGCCTGTGGAGCACAGAAGCAATGGAAAGTGATGCTGCGAGCTCCAACAGGGTTGCTAAGACTGGCAGGTGTCCAGCTGTTGCCGGACAAGTTCCATTTGGCTAAGCAGAGGAGCAGTAACAGGACTTGTCTCCGCCATGCTGGAATGGGAGGAGAATAGCAAAGGCACCGAGTAGAAGCAATGAAGCATGCTAGTGGTTTCCATTGATTTCTGCAGGATTTGTTAGTTGTTTTCACTGTAACCCACAAAGAAATTACATAGATTCCTGGGATCCTGTCTGCTGGCAGCTCAGGGAGAGGCACACAGTCCCTGGTAGGGAAGGGGAGCCAAGGCAGACTCAGAGTCTGCCCAGCAACCAATAGGGAGTGAGAGGCCCTTCGAGGGAGTTGAGAAAAGGGGAGAAGCCACTTTGGAGTCAGTCTGCAGCCAGCCAGGAAAAGGGCAGGACTGGCTGTGTGGGGAGCTGGTGAGTCCCAGGCCTGCATGCAGGGTTCCCCCTGAGAACAGGCCTCTAGGGACCTGACAGCAGATCGCTCAGCTGGGTTTTTCCTTCCCCACTGATAATTCCCAATTTGTAGAGTTTGCTGGGAAACTTCCCCAGCCAGGCTGAGTTCACCCTCCAGCTCCCTAGGTGAGACCAGTCACCTATGGTCAGCTCTGCTCCGTCTGCTAGTCCAGGGAAGCCCGCTGAGTGTGTGTCTGGAGGCTGGGCTAGGAGGCTACAGTTTGGATGTTAGTGTAGTTGTGTAACCTACACCTTGAGCCCTGCACCTCTTTGTGGTGAGGGGAAATCCTGGGACCTGCCTAAGGAGAATCCCTGCCAGCAGAGAGCAGCCCCTCTGCAGTGACTGAGGAGTCCAAAGTCATCTTCGAACCTGAGGATCATTCATGGAGTTTGTAAGTGCACCATCTTTTAATTAGTTAGTCAGGGAATTTGTTTTGGGGACCCCCTACTCCCTGAACTGTGTCCTCGAGCTAGGGAGTAAGTGTTTGAGGATTTTATAACCTGCTACATATTACACCTGTGAGGGGATTTACCACCTTCTCCCACTTGTGAGTCCTTTGGGCTGTACTGAACCCAGTTAGCCACACTGCTAAACCACTGCAAAGAAGAATTTTGTGGTTATAGGTCATCAAGGGCCTCAGCAAAGTACGCATACCAACAGGACACTAATTTTACATTTGCTACATCAAGTCACAGGTATTTTCAGTGTGGGCACCAGTGACCCTAAAAATAGTGTTTTTCCCTGTTATGTTGTATTTGTCTCCTGTTTAATATAATTATTGTGTTGAATATATTGTATGGGTTTGTGTTATTTCTTGGAAGTCTCCAATAATCTGGCAAGTAAGTGGGGATTACCCTGTAGTTAGAATTTTCCGCCAAAGCTGCCCTGGTGACCCTGCCAGGAAGGAACGAGGGGGGTGGAGGCACCACCAAATAATTTCATAGGAAAAAAGAAAGAAGATACACCCTGCTGAGTGGGTGGCGGGATCCAAAAGAACCCAGACCTGTAAGTGGGTTGGCATTAAAGGAGGTAACCAGGTGGAGAGGGGGCGCTACATCACTGTTTAATATCAGGGGGTAGTCGTGTTAGTCTGTATCCACAAAAACAACAAGGAGTCCGCTGGCACCTTAAAGACTAACAGATTTATTTGGGCATAAGCTTTCATGGGTGTTTTCGTGAAGTGTTTTTTTACCCACGAAAGCTTATGCCCAAATAAATCTGTTAGTCTTTAAGGTGCCACCGGACTCCTTGTCGTTTTCACTGTTTAATATCCTTCCGGGGTTTCCCCTCCAACTTAAATGGAACAGGAAAGGGGTCTGAGGACTGTATATGCAGGTCCCATAAAAGTCCCAAAGAGGGTTGGTGTATGGTAATACTCTACACTAATCATTACAATATCATCGTCCAAAGGAAGAGATCTCAGGTGCAGGTGGAGATTGTGCCAAGAGCTTTGTTCCACCAGTCAGAGTGGGGGGTAAGGCAGCTGAGAGTGGCTGATGCTTCTTCATAAACCTCTTTGGAATGGCTAATTATTCCTGTATGTGCTGGGGTTTGCTCATTATTTCCCTGTTATCTGACTTTCTACTTCCTAGTCTTCAGCGTTTCTGTTTGAGCACGCTGTAAACGAAGCCTCACTTGGCATTTCTTCACGTATTGCTGCCAGGACTCTTCTAGCCAGACAGCTATAAGAACTAGAGGTTTAACACCTCTGGCTCGCAAACATGCCCATGAGGTGCCACATGTACAAATCAGCCACCTCTCGCTCAGCAGCACAATCTTGCCTAATCCCAACTGCTGTCAATCCGAGCTAGATCACAATCCTCTGCAGGGGAGAGTGTGTGAGGCCTGAGAGAAACTGCAGTTTACCAGCGTCACAGTTGTTCCCCTCTTGTTCCAGAGAAAGAGTTTTTTACTGCGGGCACCAGATGTGTGCAGCTCACTTCCTGCTGTACACCCACCTAAATCCACTTCTAGCCATTGTTCTGTTCCTTCCTCATCCACCTCAGGGACGAGTGGCAGCTTCACATATGTCCCTAATCAACGATCTGGGCAGCCTTCATGTTTGTGCAGAGGGAGTGAAGTAGGTTACTCCCTGCCTGGCCATGTCCGGCCTAGTTGCTATACCAACGCCAACCTCTATCTAGTCCTTTATCAACAGCATCCTTGTTACAGCCAACTGATTTGCCTCCCTTTCTCCTATTGATTTCTTTCTGCTCATTTTCCAGTCTGCTCTCTTTTTCCCATTATAGAACCAGAAATATTTGATGAACTGTCACTCATCCTCTGCAAAAATGCAAGCAAGATTTAAGTCGTAGCTTCTAAATATGCATCTGCAATAGTATGTGCATAGAAATGTGTTTACATGCACATGAAAATCTAGCACAGGGCATGTACCTTGTTGCCCTTCACCCATGGGTCTGGCAGAAATGCAGCATCTCAGATACCACAGGATAAAGAAGAAAAATAGGGGTGATACAATCAGATCTACAGAGATGCCAGGGACCAAATTCATCCCTGGTCTCATTCCACTGACAGAGTGTTTAGTCCTGGGTTATACGGAATGGCCCAAATTTAGAATTGGTTAACGTCATTAAAACAGGTGCAGTTCCCATGAGCCGGAGTCATTACTTGCTTCTGCATTAGTGTACATTGTCCATAGGGCCTAAGAGGGTTGGACAATAAAAATGTGATGTAACTCGCTCCAATGTGGCATTCAGGAAGAGTGCAACGTGAGTATAACTGACATGCTAAGCGGATGGAAGAGGGCTGCATAACGGGAAAAGCATTTAACAACATTGTACTACAAAATAGCCCCTCCACACTTCATGGCATATGCTCCCATTAGTTGCTTTTCCTGATGCAGTTTCGGACCCTGGGCGGGCAAGTCACACTCATTTCTCATACTCACTCAATACCAAACTGGTTCAATATTACAACTTACACCCCCTTATGACTGACTCTTTTCCAATTCATGTCATTGTTTAAGTCACAGAATCATTTGGTCTAGTGGGCCTAACTCCCCTTTATATTATGGCCCACTTGCACCACTCTGCCAGTGTTAAAGGTCTGTAAAGTGGGTACCCACTTTACAGACCTTTAACATTGCCAGAGTGGTGTAAAATGGCCTTAGTGTAACTGAGAATCAGGCCCTAAATATCTATAACTCTATAGATGTGAAAAGAAAAGGAGTACTTGTGGCACCTTAGAGACTAACCAATTTATTTGAGCATAAGCTTTCGTGAGCTACAGCTCACTTCATCGGTATGCATCCGATGAAGTGAGCTGTAGCTCACGAAAGCTTATGCTCAAATAAATTGGTTAGTCTCTAAGGTGCCACAAGTACTCCTTTTCTTTTTGCGAATACAGACTAACACGGCTGTTACTCTGAAATCTATAGATGTGGCTGTAAAGAATGGGACACCTTCTCTCTTAGGTAGTGGAGGCAACTTTAATGTCAGATTTCTTTACATTAAAAATCTACGCTTCCAAATTAGACATCAGCTGTTTCAGACCCAATTTAATTTTTGATTATTCCACAGATGCTAACTTGGAAGAAGCATGACATATGTAATTGATAATGATGTTACACAGAACAATAAAACACCACCCCAGGCATAAAATAAACATACTTACAGAACAGTTGCCAGTAGAGCAACAGCTTAATTTGTCTCTAGTCAGCAAACTTAGAACACTTAAGTAGGTAGACTGCGCTGAGAGGTAGAGCTGCAATACTCACAAAATGGCTGGAGCAAAGTGGTGTCACTTCCACCATCTCCCTGTCCGGTATTTGGCAGATGTAGCACTTCCAGGGCTGGAACATCTGCTCCTTCATTCCCTTTCTTCCCTACATCCTGCAGCGTTTAGAAGCTCATCCCGTGAGGCAACTGAGTTCAATGCACTAGTGAAAGTAAAAAAAACAAACAAACAGGTACTTCAAGGTTTCAAAAAGCAGAGACCCGTCCTGATCCCAGCCCTTAAGCATGGCCCCAGGGTCAGCTCTGTCCAGGGGCTCAATATTCACAGGGTGCAGCCTTTTACTCCCCTCCTGTCCTGGACCTTCAGCATGGCCTCCTCTGCTTCCTCTATGCAGTTGAGAAGTGCAGGGGGATGGGTTCACAGCCAGATTGGCAGACCACTGCAAGACTTTCTCAACTACTATGCGGTGAGTATCCTCCCTCTGCCGCCGCCCCCTCCCCCCGGAGTACCAGGCACCCCTCCACCCCACTGCCCTTCATTTTCAGCTTTTACTGATTGTCACCCTTTTTTAACATTTTTGAATAAACGCCAATAAATTCCAGGGAAATTAAACAAACCAACAAACAAACACACACACACCCCTCAGAAAAACAAAGGGCCTTAGCTACGTAATAATGTTGAAGTCTTTCTCCTTAACTTCTTATTGCCGTGCTTTTAAAGCTTGGGGTGGATGGAGTATGTCCTGATGCCCCCTTAACTGGCACTAAATGTAGTTTGGGTTTGTTATTAGTCTATTTTTCATCTCGTGGGCTAATTCAGATCTGTTATTAAACCCTCAAATAATTCACTAGCCCTATTTTAACCCACCTCTTAACTAATCTGTCATTATTCATTTATTTGTATGTCTCTAGCTATGATCACCACCACTGTTCCCTTTTTGATTTGTATTGCTAATTAAGAACATAATTCAAAGCCGGTTAAAACCTCTTCATCACTTGTACTTCTTGCAAATTACCCACTATTATTTTATCTTCCTCATACATCATTAAAAAGACAATGTGCATACAGAGGCACCTGACTGTTGGTTCTTAACACATGCATTACAATAATAAAGAACAGGGTTCGCACTAAGGTTGTAGGTAGAACCTTAATTCCAAATGTCATCGCTTTAGACTATTTTTTAAAAATTGCGATATTTAATGCTGTCGTTTCAAATTAATTTATATGTATTTTCAACCTTAACGAGTTTGGGCTGGGTCTGGGAATATACAATTAAGGATGAGGGAAATTAACCGTGGCTCAGACACAGGCAAATCTACAGGAGCTAAGAGCTTTGTCACTTCAGAAAGGAAATTGCCCTCCCACAATGCCAGCGCACTTGCCATAAAACAATGAGGGCTGGCAGCGCAGCCTGTCTAACCTGGCTGTCTGTCCGTCCGCCCCAGGCTGGCGGCATCGTCTGTTGGCCCTGGGGAGCCGCCCCCAAGGCCGCTGCCCGACGCCCGCCCTCGAGTCCCAGAGCCCGGCCTCCGCCAGGGGCCGCCCGAGGCCTCGCGGCGTTCGGTTCCCCTGGCAACCGAGGGGCCGGCTGCGGGCGCGATGGAGGCGCCCTGCCGGGGGGTCCCGACCCCGGACCCGGACCCGGCCCGGGCGGCGCTCGCGGCCCTAAGCCACCTGCACGGCGTGGGTGAGCGGGGCGGGGCGGGAGCCAGGGGGTCGCTTGAGGAGGCCCCAGTAGGGCGCTGCGGGGGCGAGCACCGGGCTGGGCGTGGGTCCTGGGTGGGGTCCCCGGGCTGGGCACGGCCCCTGGGCTGGCCTGGCCGTGGCTCTGTGGGGGAGGAGACACCGGCTGGGCACGGCTCCTGTAGGGGCGGGGCGGGAGGGGACACCGGGCTGGGCATGGCCCTGTGGGGGAGGGGACACCGGCTGGGCACGGCTCCTGGGGCGGGACGGGACGCCGGGCTGGGCGTGGATCCTGGGTGGGGTCCCGGGCTGGGCACGGCCCCTGGGCTGGCCGTGGCTCTGTGGGGGAGGGACACCCGCTGGGCACGGCTCCTGTAGGGGCAGGGCGGGAGGGGACACCGGGCTGGGCATGGCTCTGTGGGGGAGGGGACACCGGCTGGGCACGGCTCCTGGGGCGGGACGGGACGCTGGGCTGGGCGTGGATCCTGGGTGGGGTCCCGGGCTGGGCACGGCCCCTGGGCTGGCCGTGGCTCTGTGGGGGAGGGGACACCGGCTGAGCACGACTCCTGGGCCAAGGACCCTGGGCTGGGCATGGCTCTGTGGGGGAGGGACACCCGCTGGGCACGGCTCCTGTAGGGGCGGGGCGGGAGGGGACACCGGGCTGGGCATGGCTCTGTGGGGGAGGGGACACCGGCTGGGCACGGCTCCTGGGGCGGGAGGGGACACCGGGCTGGGCATGGCTCTGTGGGGAGGGGCACGGGCTGGTCATGGCCCCAGAGCAAAGGGTGATTACATAATACTCGCAAAAAGAAAAGGAGTACTTGTGGCACCTTAGAGACTAACCAATTTATTTGAGCATGAGCCCGAAAGCTCATGCTCAGATAAATTGGTTAGTCTCTAACGTGCCACAAGTACTCCTTTTCTTTTTGCGAATACAGACTAACATGGCTGTTACTCTGAAACCTGTCATAATACATAATACTCAGTTGCCATTTGCCCTATCTCTGGTCCTGAAGGTCAACGGGGTTAGTGACACTGGGGTGTAAATTGCCCCCCTCTCCAGCCCCACTGTGGGATCCAGACCAAGAGCAGCCCTGCTGCTGGGAAAGGGGTAGGGGAGTGGGATGGGGGTGAGTTGTCTTCCTGTCCAGCCCCACTGCCAGCTAGTTGGGGGTCCCAGAGGCAGAACAGGGGAACAGCTCTTCGAGCATATGTCTCTTGCCTCCTGTGGATCCAGAGGGGGTAATTTGCTGCGATAGGGGGGTGAAACAATGGCTCATCCCACTCTGGATCTGGGGTTCCCTTCCCCACCCAGATGGATTTTGGGGCAACTCCATGAGGATTCAACCCCCAATTGCCCCATTCCCATCCCACAAGTTTTTCCACAGGGTATTCTCTGGGCCAATGTTATTTACAGGACAACCTTTGTAGAGTTTTATTCATGTGTAAGTAGGAAAAGCTACCTTGGGAGGCATATACTTGGGATGCTTTATATGTATTTTACACTATGTATTTGTTCAGATATACCCACACTATGGCAGGCATATTGAGACCCCTGTCCTGCTATGAGGTTCCTGTGGGCAGACCCCTGTATCTATGCAGAGCTCATTGTGGTAACAGGGCTGGATTTTGAAAATCGGTATTATTCAAAGTATCAGTTACACATTATTTCAGATATGTTATAAAATATGACTAAAATATTATTTGTCTGTCATTGCTATGGGCTGTCTTGTTCCTACTTGACCCAGGAGGTGTCTGTCTATTAATGTGACTGCCATAGGCATGTAAATCAGAAAGCTGCTAATCCTTCAGCAACTAGCATTTTGTGGGGGTGGGTAATATGTGTAGACAATACATTTCTTTGGTTTGATTGTCACATACACAACCATCTGGTTTCTCTGTGGGACTCAGACTTTTTGGCAAGCATATATGACATGATCTGTTTAGGTCCCTAGATCCTCATCTTGTTCTACTGCTTCTTATTTTTGCAAACCATTCTTTTAAAATCTTCTTGAACAGGTAATGTTTCCACATGTGTAAAATCCGCTGTACCTACACATAGCACTAGCACATTGGGAAAACCATACATGGCAAAGAATCCTTCTTTGACCTCCATTTCTGCTGATACATTGGAGAAGTGAACACATTTCACACACTGGGCAAATATTGCATTCAGGTGCTAGACAGGTGGTGTGAGACAGATGCCTGTGGTCTCCTATGAGCTTCTGCAATGAGCACATGGCATGGCATCTGAAGGAAGAAGGTACTTTGACAAACACTCAAAATACAGAATCTTTCCTTTTGGGCCTTAAGAGTTTGGAAAGTCCTTGAACTGACTTGAATGTTAATTTTGTTCAGGCGATATCTGACAAGAAGCTGGTTGTGGTGCTCCCGAAAGGCCTGGAAAATAAATCTGCCATCTGAAAACACATTTATCACTATATCTGTCACAAGAAATAAAATGCACTCTCGGGACAACAGAAAGGGCTAGAAGATAGATACGACATTGGGAAACTTCAGCAATCAGGAGTTTGCTGCTAAAGCCTTAGTGAAAGGAGGTTTTGCAATAAATAAGAATGGAAGAAATTGATTCAGGAGGAAAGATTAACCACTATCTAGGGAGAGGCATTGTTTTAGAATAGTGTAAGCAATGAGGTATAGCCAAGAGTAATGGAATTAACTAGAACAAAGAAAAAAATAGATTAGATATTGGGGGCAGAAATTCCAAACTCAAGTTTTATTAGACTGTGGAATACCTTACAAGGGAAATTGTGGAAACCTTTTGTTGGATTCATTTTAAAAATCAATAGTACAGGAGGGCTAGACAGCTCTAGTGATTGGTAATGGGCTATGGAACATTTTTCCTTTAGGTTGCTAGTCAAATCTGACTCTGGTTGATAGTGATGGAAAGTTGTTACTGTCTGATACCTGTTTAGTGCCCAATGAAAAACATGAATTGCTAGTCTTGGACTAGTTCCTTGTGGTGAGATGTCTGTGTCATAACATATTTACCACTGATAGCCTCAGCTGAGAGCTCAAGGACTTAATGGGGATGGAGGCTGCATATCCTCGTTGTTATCCCTGAGTAGGTTTCTTTAGTTTAGATTTGAGGCAGGGCTTTCTGACAACCAGGTTGAGCCCATTGTGCTAGGCACCATACAAATATATAATAAATGTCAGTCCCTGCCCCAAGAGCTTACAGTCTAAAAGACAAGATGTAACAGAGGGATGAGACAAACAAGTGGGTCAGAGTGGCATGAGATGGCGTAACATATAAATATAATAGGATGTGAAAATGCTTAGCCAGTAGAAGTGATCACAGCTCTCTACTTGCCTGGCCATTATCATTTTGCAATTTACCATATGCGTTACAGAGGAGGTGAGTTTTGAGGAGGGACTTGAAGCAAGACAAGATGATAACTTTATGGATTTTGATTGGGAGCTTTTCTCATGTGTAAAGGGCGGCCTGGCAGAAAGAGCATGTCAGAAAAGGGGAGAATTGGGAGATCAAGGCTGGTGTTGTTGAGAGAGTGAAGGTGGGAGTCAACATTATGATAACAGAACAGTTACATGGAGAGGGGCTAAACTATCAAAGGTGGGGGCTTTGTAAGTAAGGATAAAAAGGTTGTGTTTGATGTACTGGAAACAGGGAGCCAATGGAGAGCCTTAAAAGGGATATGTGGCATAGTCAGTGCAGTGAGTCATGAAGATGATCTTTGCAGCAGCATTTTGAACGGATTTGAGGAGAATGAGGTAACAGGCATTGAGGTCAGAGTGTTGATAACAGTCGTTAAGGCACAGGATGGTTAGGTCTTGGACAAGAATTTTGGCAATGTGGGCAGATGGATCACTTGATTACCTGTTCTGTTCATTCCCTCTGAAGCACCTGGCATTGGCCACTGTTGGAAGACAGGATATTGGGCTAGATGGACCTTTGGTCTGACCCAGTATGACTGCTCTTATGAGAAGAAAAGTCGACTTTTGGAGATGTGGAGGAAAGAAGTGGCAAGTTTTAGACACAGCCTGTGTGTGAGGGTCAGAGGACAGGGCCACGTCAAAGAGGAAGCCAAGATTATGTTCTTGAGTAACAGGAAGGATGATTGTGATCGAGAAAGTAGAGGTCTTTGGTGGGGAGGGAGAATAGGTTATGTTAAGTTTCATTTGACAGCTGGATATCCGTAAGGAAATGTCAGAAAGACAGAATGAGATTTTGGGTTTAGATAGACTCAGGGTCCAGAGGGGAGAGAAATTTTTGTGAATTATTAACATAAAGATGGTAATTGAGCTGCGATTATGGATGAGATTCACTCAGAGATAAGGTATAGGAGGAGCAAAGAAGGGGGCTGAGGATGGAGATCTGCATATATTGCCTTGTCATCAGCAGAATTTTCCTGTGAATAAAGAGTACTTTTCTGCATTTTGCAGGTTCCCTTTCTTAAGCCTGTGTTTGGCTGGGATTTACTTCCTTTAAAAAAAACTACATACCACCTTGTAAGTGGGCACTATCCCATTTAACAAATGGTCCTGAATGTAAGTATGCCAGAAAACTGGCAGATGCATTGAGTCAGATAATAAATGGCTGAATTTTTTTTATTTTATTTTTTTGCCCAAGGATTTGGAAGCAGCAGTTCATAAAGAGCTTTCCCGTATAAAGTTAGAGATCTATCATTCAGGGCTTGGCATTCATAGTCAGCTGCCTATAGGCCTGCCCAATGGGCCTCCTAGCTCAGCCTTTTTGTCTGCAAAATTGGGTGGGCAAGAGGAATGCAAGAGGAGAGGCCACCACCATGGAAAGCAGAGAGAGAGGGTGGGGAAACAAGGAAAGACATACTGAGGGAAGGGAAGGACAGCAGCACAGAATAGGAAGGATACATTATAATGGCCTGTAAAGGGGACAGTTTTAGCTTTTGAAGTAAAAATGAGGGAGAAAGAGAAGACCAAAGAAATAAAAGAAATCAAGAGGGAATCTGGGAGAGAGGACAGAATTAAAGCAATGGAAAAAGGTAAAGAGAAATCAAGAAAAGACTTGACAAGCAGCAGTGTAATTAGTGACATTGATTTTTATTTTTGCACAGTATGCCCTACATATATCATGTTTCTGGGGAAAGTAGCTCACAGATCTGTTGATCTGCAAGTGGTAAAGAGATTGCGATGACAGAATGTTGTTGTTGAAATAACTTGTCTCTAATTGCTGCTTACTGCTGGGCCTATAGCGCAGGGCCAAATTTTGCTGTGATTTACCTCCATGCAAGCCAACTATATCTGATAGACCTCCCTTCTGATCTCACTTACGCTGGTTGAATCATGAGCAACTTAATTCAAGTCAAAGGAGTTACACCGGCATAAAAGTGGTAGATCGTTAGAATCGGACCTAGAGACAACAGTGGGGTACATAGGGCGTAAGTTAGAACTTGGCATGAAGGCCACTAACTTGACGTAAAATTCTAATGAAGACAAGGTAGTTTGTAGTTTTCACCCAAGTTAGCAGGTCAAATAAAGAATATGGGAGAGCCTAGGGTTTTACTTTGAGTTAAATATTAAGAGTTAAGAATACACCTTTTTTCCCAGTGAAGACAGCCTCCATTTTGTGGTCACAAGTTCATGACAGCCCCAGCTCAGAACTAGTACCCCTGTTTTATGGCACCTCAGTAGACCAAAGTCCTTCCAGTTTTTCCTTAAGGATTGGGGCCCTCTGTGGACCAGAGGTCTTGACCATTTGCTGGATCAGAAAGAAGGCTATGGATCAGGTTACTACCAGACTATTTAACCAAAAATCTTTCTTTGCCTGTTGGTCCCTGGAGAATCCAGTTTGAACTAGATTATGTGAACCTCTCCGGGGGGTAGCTTCAAAAGGCATCCCGAGTACCTCTTAGGACAGGGGTTCTCAACATTTTTTTTTCTGAGGCCCCCCTACCATGCTATAAAAACCTGCATGGCCCTCCTGTGCCATGACAACTGTTTTTCTGCATCGAAAAGGTCATTGTTAAGAGGTAGCAAGCAGAGCAATTGTCCAGGACCCCACGCCACAGGGGCACCATGAAGCTAAGTTGCTCAGGCTTCAGCTTCAGCCCTGGGTGATGGGGCTTTCTACCATGAGCCCTAGTGAGTCTAATGTTGGCCATGCTTAGCAAACCCCTTGAAACCTGCCCATGGCCCGCCAGGGGCCCCCAGACCCCTGGTTGAGAACCATTGTCCTAGGAAACCAGATTCATATGTATTGTCCCAAACAGTTCTTTGAAGATCATAATTCTTCCCAAATATTGCATTAATCGTGTCTTCTTCTTAAAAAAGTTCCGTACAGTCTCACAATAATACATAAACCTTTGCATTTTAATACAATGAACTCCTAAACTACTTAAGCCTAATACAGTAGGGTTTAACTTAGTTCAGTAAGGTTTATCCAGTATTTTGTCATGTCTGTCATGCTATGTTCCCCTAGAACTTTATACTTAATTTCTTATGTCTTTAATTTGAGGAATGTAAAAGGTGCTGCCCTAGTTTAGAACCATGAAAGTAATCAATTTAGCAAATAGTTTTGGAATAAAGCCTTCTCTTTCAGAATAACACTTATAAAATAATGTAGCGGTATGAATATATAATTTTAAGGTTAAGGGAAAAAATTTGAAGCTTTTAATTTTACAATGTTTTTAATTTAGAAATACAACTGAAAAATGAAGCGTATGCATTCAGTGAGGAAGCTGTGCAGCACCTTGAAGATGCTGTTGAAGCTATTAAGAAACTGGTAACATAAAACGTGAAAGTATAAAGTATTTAGAGTCACTTGTACATGAGAAAGATTTACAGTGTGAAATGTGTGAAATTTATATTTTACTGTTGTATCGTAAGCAACTTTCTGCTCTGAAGGTCAGATACTCCCATCAGAGAAGGGAAGACAACTCCAGCTGAAGAAGTCAGTGGAAGCTGTGCATGCACTTTGCAATGTGCACAATTTGGCCCTAATAATATAACCCAACTAATCCAACCCTACCAAGACAAATCACACAGCCAGGGAAAATGTGGGATTCTGTTACTTTGGAGCAGGGGCAGATGTAAGCTCCCAATTCAATGGGTGTACTAGACAACATCCAGCCCTGCTCCTGCTCCCTCTGCTCCACATCCAGCCCTGCTCCCCTTCTCATCTCCCCACAGGATGTAAGGAAGTTGCCATTGCAGACTGGAGTGGGCAGGAGCCTACTAATGAGGTACCCCTGCCCCAGCGGCAATGGCACAGGCTCCCCCGCTTTCCCCACACCACAGCTCCCTGCCAGGCTGGACAAGGAGAACAGTCTGACTTGCCCCTTCTGCCCCCACACCTAAATCCTTAGTGCTCTCTGCTTATTCAAGGCTTCCTGTTGGTCCATGGCACTGAGAGGAGCTGTAGTGGGTTCTGACAGGAGGGACAGGAAGGCAGAGTTGGACCTGGATGCTGGCCATGCTCCCCACAAGCAGGAGTGCTCCCTGTCCACCCTTTATACCTTCCTGCTGTCTCGAGGCTTCCCGCCACTGCTTGGCACTGAGAGGAGCTGCTGCAGGTTCTGGCAGGAGAAGGGATCTGGGTGCCAGTTGGGAGACATGAGATGCAGTCATGGAAGTGCACACGTGGGCTCGATGTCTGTGGGTGCAGTTGCACCCATGGACCCTGACTAGAGCTGCCAGTGCTTTGGAGAACTTCCCTAGGACTAGGACCAGTCCACACTTTGCATAAGTGTATGCACTTGCACTGAAGTCAAGAGAGGAAGGATGCTCTTGTGGTCAATGCAATGGACTGGGACTCCAGATCTGGGTTCCCAGCGCTCTCTCAGATTTCCTGTTTTGGTTTAGAGCAAGTGATTTAGGCCCCAGTCTTGCAACGAGCTTGTGTAGGTGGAACCTCACTGAAATTAATGGGGCTCCACATGAGTGCCAAGTCTGCTTGTGAGGGGCTCTTTGGAGGATAAGAGCCTTATTCTTTCACTTAATCCCATCTGTATGAATGAGAAGAATACTTCTGTGTCTCATAGGGATATTGTGAGGATACATCCATTATTGATTGTGAGTTGCCCAGATACTACAGTGATGAGCACTACAGAGAAGCCTGTATTAAAAAATAAAGCAAATAAGTAATTTTGACCTAGGTGTTTTTCCCTCTGACCCCAATGCACTCTTTCCTGGAGCAATTCTTAGTGTCCTTCACTACAGAGAGATGAGAACTCCCATGTGCATGGTTAGGGTGTCATCAGTGATATTTCTTAACTGGGAATGGCTGTTCATAGAGATTGGCATCTGTCATAAGGACATGGTAGACATTTAAAGCCAAAGTGGTTTCAAATAAAATGTGTTTTAAAAAATCTCTTTAATTTATCTGCTGGTAAATGTAAATCTCTTATAAAACTCTCCTTTCCCACTTCACTACTACTCTAACTCACCTATTTCAACCCTCCTCTTCAGTAATTAATCATTAAAGCTGCAATTCTGTCATGGAGGTTGCAGAAGTCATGGATTCCGTGACTTTCCATGACCTCCATGACTTTTGCGGCTGCTGTGGCTGACCTCAGGGCCAGCTGTTCGGGCGCCCTGCAGCCAGCCGCTCTGGCTGCTGCTGGAGCAGCCCTGAGGCCAGCCCCACTGGCCGCTGCTTGGAAGGCCTCAGGCAACAGCCCCAGGGAGTACCTGAGCAGCAGTCCTGGGGGCAGCCCTGGGGAGCGCCCAGACACCAGGACCTTGGAGTAGCCAGTGGCTGAGGGCAGTCAGCCCCTTCGGCCAGTGCAGGAGCTAGCCATTGGTCCCTGGGACCCCCCCAGATCAACAGTGTTCTGGGGCTCCCCAGGGCAGCAGCACCCCATGGCCCCAGGAGCTGCCAAGTTTTAGTCAGGGGTATTTATATTGTAAAAGTCATGGACAGGTCATGGGCCATGAATTTTTGTTTATTGCCCGTGATCTGTCCATGACTTTTACTAAAAATACCCGTGACTAAATCTTAGCCTTATTCATATTATTAATCAGCTTACTCATGAGTTATTTTTATGTCACTAGCTCAGTTCAGTAAAAGTGTTTTCTTTTTCACTTTTACTGCTAATTGAGGCTATAATTCCTCTCCAGTGAAAGCTTCATATTTTCATTGTGTTTCTTGTATATTATTGCCAGGTCTTCAGTCTTTCTACACTTAAGGAGAGCAATGTGTACTGGGTGTAAGTGTAGGCATGTAGAATTGAGTATTTGAGGAATGGGCTTGGGCTACCTCTTTTCTTTCCATCTTGCTTAGGCTGGTGAAGATAGCCATTAGCAAAACTGAAGGGAAGGCACAAAAAGGCAGGTCAGGCATTAGGCAACCACCTAATTGTCTTGTAGACAATCGTCTAGGTCACCACTTATTTATGGATCAGCCACTCTTCCCCACCCACCTCCAGCTGGAAGCTGTATCAGCACAGCATTGATCCAACCCTCTCCCCCCCCCATACAGTTTCAGGGGGGTCTGCCCCTTTAAGAGCTCCTCTCAGCAGTGACTCCAGCCTAGCTTTGATGGGTGCCTATTTAAGGGTGCCTCCAACACACACACCCTAGTGGTTCATAGCCAGGAGCTGACCTGCCAGTGTGCCAGCCCAGGATTTGAGGGTTTTTTTCTGACATTTAAATAATGCCCCCCCCCAAAACAGAAGCTGAGAGCCAGGATCTGCCCCAACAATGTTGTTCTTCCGCAGCTGCTCCCCCAACACAGCTTTTAGAGTGGGGAGAGGGTCTGTCCCTTTAAGGACTGTCCCACATGAGAAGCCTGGAGTGCCACACCAACATGGCTCTGGCCAGCCCTCCATGGGACAAGGTTTTTTGGAGGGTGGGAGTGCCTAGGCTAGGGTAGCCATGTATAAAGGGGGAGAATTAAAAGTTTAGAAGCCCCAAAGCACTTTTTCACATATTGTTCTGTTAAGTGATTGAGGTTGAATCTAACCTTTACGTGATCATCTATTTGTTAATTGTCAGGAAAAATTAAGAAGACATACCCTTGAACTTCTAGAAGAGGAGACTATAAAAAATAGTAATCTCCGTTTAAAACTCCAGAATCTTCCAGAAACGGTTACCAAGGAGTTGGAAGGTAGTGTCAAGTTAACCGACTCTGAGAATATAAGTGGGGAGACAAAATATAAATAAAGTAAGAGAATCGCAGCTGGGGACCTATAGATGACAGTTCCTACAATAATGCATTAAAGATTACAGAAAATAATTGTTGTTATACAGGTTTGTTTGGTTTTTTGCAACAACTGCACATGTTATATTTCTAGCTCTTGTTGCTGCGGCCCGTGAATCCAGTACTGCTAAGATAAATCAATTACAGACTGCACTGAAAAACATCACGTGTGAAATCGAATCACTGAATCAGGAACAAATCCTTTGTGAAACACAGAATGCTGCTATGTGGTATGTATGTATTAGCTTCAAGGTTCAGTAAATCATATTGATAGAGTATTAAGGAGAAATGAAATGGAATCGGAGCCTGGTGAACAGTGCTTGTCCCTCGCTTCTGCAGCGAGCTGCAAATCTTCTAGGCAGCTCTTTGCTGCAGTAGCAGCCCTGCTTTTGAAGATCTTGTTTATTGAGCTGCTGTCACTGCCTGAGCCTGATGCCATCTGCCCCTTGCTGTAATGATAGATTGGCTTATGGGAAAGTGACTGCAGATCTGGCTATGATGACAGCGGCAGAGGGAGAGCCTTCTGCCTGCAACAGTGAATATCAGAGGACAGTCAGAAATAAGGATAGTTTTAAATTTGCAGCCCCAGATCGCCACCTGTGGGAGAGAGCTCTTGAGTTAGGTGTTTATGCTGAGATAGTCCCCTAATGCTTTGGGGGGCAATACCATGCATAGTTGTGTCAGCATAATCTCCTAGTATAGATGCAACATACAATGACAGAAGGAGGAGTTCTGCCAGTATGGGAACACCACTTCTGCAGACAACATTAGTGATGCCAACAGACCCCCTTGTCTGTCAGCACAACTGTGTCTACACTGGGGATTTTGTCAGCATAGCTATCTTGGCTAGGAGGTGTGAAGTTTCCACATCCCTGAGTGACATAACTATATTGGTATAAACTTTAATTGTAGACCAGGCCAAAATCTCTGCAAACACCCCCTCATGGAGATTCCTCTTCCACATTGTCCCATTGAGATGTAGGGGCATTTGCTTTGTCCATGCCAGATTTTATGTTCCTGTCACTTTCTGCCAAGGAGCTAGAGTTGTTCAAAAAGAGATCATAGCGTAGTTTCTTACTGCAGGAAAGCTGATATTCTTTTCATTCCTTCTGTTTTGGAAAACAGTTCATCTATTTTTTATTAAACTTTCAGAAAATATTCACACCTGAAGAAGTAAAACTTTGAGAATGTTATAAGCAACTGAAAATTAACCTTTAAAATGGACAGGCTTAGATAGTCTTAATGACAGGCAATTCTATATGCACTACTGTACCTATATTTTATATCTATATGGTGCTATACTTGTCAGAGTCATGAATGTAAGCTTTACTGTATTGAAAGGTAGAAAATAAAGGTTCAGGTCTAGAGCTACACTGCAGTGTTTTTACTGACTTCCGCAGGCTTTGGACCAGGACTTTAATCCTTATGGCAGGTATGCAGTATAATCTGTCTCTGATTTATTTTTGCCAGTAAGGAGCAAGAGTGGCTGTGGGTCCAGCATGAAGAAGCTGTAGCCTTACTGAACCAGCAGATGGCACAAAAAGCTAACACAAATATACTTTTAAATGAGTTTTGCAACAAAAAAAGGGATGCAGAACAAGAAATAATCAACCTAACGAATGCTGTGCAAGAAGTGAAAGATGTTCTAGCTAAAGAAATAAAAATATTTAATGATGAAAAAGAAATGTGGGCTAGAAAGGTAAATATCATGCACTGTACTCCAGACTCATAAACGTATACAGGTTAATATAGCTGCAAAACTGAAATGGTTTTAGGAATTATACTGAAATGTTGATGTTTGTTCAGTGCCCAGCACAATGGGGTCCTGGTCCATGAGTAGGGCTCCCTAGTACTATGATCATACAAATAATAAATCATAATAATATTTATGCTAAAGATTTTACACAGTTTCCTCTCATGGAGTCAAATTATGTCTTCATACCAGTACAACAGAAAAGTGACTTCTAACAAACTCTTTATATTGGAGAGGGTGTGCAAAACACACACACGTGATAGAATTTAAGAGAATATAAGAGCTTTTATATACATATATATGTATATATATACACACAATTTCTTATATTCTCTTAAATTGCCTATTGAATTCTGACTCATGTTTAATTACTTTAATATGAGGAGAGAGAAAGGAGAAAAATATCTTTATTTTATAGCTTTTATATTTTGTCTTTCTTGATTTCTGTTTTGAAAAATGCCATAAAATACCTCTTAAAGGATGTTATAGTCTTTTAGTTTGACAAAAATATTTTTCTGTAGAACAAATTATAGGCCCAGTACTGCCAGAACCTAATCATGTGCCTAATTTTATGCACTGTGAGTAGTCCTATGTAAGTTAGTGGGACTGTTTATAGCATATAAAACTAAGCATGTGCGTAAGTCTTTGCTGGGTCAGAGCCTAAATTAATACTGTATTTTAATGAATTATTAATAGGATTTTCCTGTAGGGTTTGTACACACAAATTATAGACAGTGCCCCTGTAGAAAGTTCTTTTCTTCTAGTATAATTTTTATTGAAAGGCTCCAGAGACTGCCCTATTTACAAATATAGAGACTTTCTTCTTTAGTTAAGAAATACATAGTAGCTTGTAAAACTGGTTATATTTTTAAATGTAGAACGCAGAGATGAAAACAAAACTTGATCTTCAGAAGGCAAAAACTTCAGGAAAAGAGGATGAATTTGAAAAATTGTCCAAAAAGCTATCAGCTGTGCAGTCTGAGATAGCTCAAAATACAGCGGTAAGGAGAAAATAGCTTCTTGCAATAGAGTTCTTATTTCAATGCAAATTTTTACTGTAAAGGGCATCAACTTTGAATTTAGTAGCTAGACAAATTGGAGGGAGTTGAGAGAAGAGGGCTGGAGGGACCAGTTTCTATGAAGAAAGAATGAAAGAGCTAAGGACTTATCTACATGAGGAAATTAACCGGCATTATTAACCAGTAATTATTCCATAATAAAGTCACTTTTGTTCTGAAATAGAGTGCCCGCATGGGGGAATTATACCAGTATTGCTATAGCACAGTGGTTCCCAAACTTGTTCTGCCGCGTGAGCAGGAAAAGCCCCTGGCAGGCCAGGCCGGTTTGTTTACCTGCCACATCCGCAGGTTTGGCCGATTGCTGCTCCAGGCCAAGGGTTCGCTGCTCCAGGCCAGTGCCAGCGCCGATTCCAGCAGCTCCCATTGGCCTGGAGCAGCGAATCGCAGCCACTGTAGTGCAGACATGGCCTTAGCTACCATTGCCTGGGGAGGTGATGTTTCTACAGTGACGGAAAAATTCCTTCTGTTGCTGTAGGCTGCGAGCACACTATGGAGTTGTGCTGGCACAGCTATGTTGCTACAGGACCCTGTAGGGTAGACATGGTGAAATAACACATGAGCATCACAGAGTGATTGTATTAGCAGCTGATGGGTCGGCTCATACTTCCTGATGGGTCAGCCAACTTGAGTTAAAAGCACTACTGCACTTGTTAAGGTTTTTGTGTGTGGACAGGTGTTGAGTTAGGGGCTAAACTCAAATTATAATTCAAGTTAACTCTGCAGTGAAGACAAGTTAGAGGATAGAGTTTGTAGCTCAAAGATCTTTAAATCTCTTTTGGTTACCACTGTGACTCGGTTTATTAACACTGTTAGTGATAAAATAGAGTAAATATAGAAAAGCACTGGCTTGACTAGTACCTTAAATATCTTTTTTTTTGTATATTGGCTAATAGTTTTGTTTGTGACATTTCAGAATAAATATTAAAAAGTTACACAGAAATCATATGCAAAAATTACATGGTCTTTAAAAAAGAAAAAAAGTAGCAGTAAATGAATAATGTGAATACTATTTATGGAAATATTGTGTATCAGTACTAACTAAATTAATTTTAATAGACTATTTTTAATGAGAAAGTTCAGATAGCACAACTGAAAGAAAGAACCGAACAACTAATAATGGAATTAGAACTTAAAATAACGGGAAAGCTGGAACTCTCCAAAAGGAAGTAAGTGATTTGATTGTACTCTTTGCTATACTTGTATCGGCATTTAATATTTCTGTAATCTTTAAGGAGTTAACAACAGTATTTGTTTGTAACCAGCCAGATTTAATAAATTATTTGAATAATTAAATATATGGAATATACATGGGGCCGGACGAGTTGCATCCGAGAGTGCTGAAGGAATTGGCAGCTGTGATTGCAGAGCCCTTGGCCATGATCTTTGAAAACTCGTGGCGAACGGGGGAAGTCCCGGATGACTGGAAAAAGGCTAATGTAGTGCCAATCTTTAAAAAAGGGAAGGAGGAGGATCCTGGGAACTACAGGCCAGTCAGCCTCACCTCAGTCCCTGGAAAAATCATGGAGCAGGTCCTCAAAGAATCAATCCTGAAGCACTTACATGAGAGGAAAGTGATCAGGAACAGTCAGCATGGATTCACCAAGGGAAGGTCATGCCTGACTAATCTAATCGCCTTTTATGATGAGATTACTGGTTCTGTGGATGAAGGGAAAGCAGTGGATGTATTGTTTCTTGACTTTAGCAAAGCTTTTGACACGGTCTCCCACAGTATTCTTGTCAGCAAGTTAAGGAAGTATGGGCTGGATGAATGCACTATAAGGTGGGTAGAAAGCTGGCTAGATTGTCGGGCTCAACGGGTAGTGATCAATGGCTCCATGTCTAGTTGGCAGCCGGTGTCAAGTGGAGTGCCCCAGGGGTCGGTCCTGGGGCCGGTTTTGTTCAATATCTTCATAAATGATCTGGAGGATGATGTGGATTGCACTCTCAGCAAATTTGCGGATGATACTAAACTGGGAGGAGTGGTAGATACGCTGGAGGGGAGGGATAGGATACAGAAGGACCTAGACAAATTGGAGGATTGGGCCAAAAGAAATCTGATGAGGTTCAATAAGGATAAGTGCAGGGTCCTGCACTTAGGATGGAAGAATCCAATGCACCGCTACAGACTAGGGACCGAATGGCTAGGCAGCAGTTCTGCGGAAAAGGACCTAGGGGTGACAGTGGACGAGAAGCTGGATATGAGTCAGCAGTGTGCCCTTGTTGCCAAGAAGGCCAATGGCATTTTGGGATGTATAAGTAGGGGCATAGCGAGCAGATCGAGGGACGTGATCGTTCCCCTCTATTCGACACTGGTGAGGCCTCATCTGGAGTACTGTGTCCAGTTTTGGGCCCCACACTACAAGAAGGATGTGGATAAATTGGAGAGAGTCCAGCGAAGGGCAACAAAAATGATTAGGGGTCTAGAGCACATGACTTATGAGGAGAGGCTGAGGGAGCTGGGATTGTTTAGTCTGCAGAAGAGAAGAATGAGGGGGGATTTGATAGCTGCTTTCAACTACCTGAAAGGGGGTTCCAAAGAGGATGGCTCTAGACTGTTCTCAATGGTAGCAGATGACAGAACGAGGAGTAATGGTCTCAAGTTGCAATGGGGGAGGTTTAGATTGGATATTAGGAAAAACTTTTTCACTAAGAGGGTGGTGAAACACTGGAATGCGTTACCTAGGGAGGTGGTAGAATCTCCTTCCTTAGAGGTTTTTAAGGTCAGGCTTGACAAAGCCCTGGCTGGGATGATTTAACTGGGAATTGGTCCTGCTTCGAGCAGGGGGTTGGACTAGATGACCTTCTGGGGTCCCTTCCAACCCTGATATTCTATGATTCTATGGAATGGTAAGTAACTTCAGGTCAGCTATTGTATTTATAAATGTAGCTTTGGTATCTAATCTGTGCACTGGTTGCACAATCCAGTGCTATTCCTGGGAATCAAACTACCCCTCTTTCTAAAATATTGCAGGTCACCGTCAGTCTTTCTGTTTGTGTGATTGTTTATAAAGACAGAATGGCTGACTTCATTCAAAATAGCAATATTTTAGGGGCCAATCGAGTGTTCACTGAAGTCAGTGGGATTGTTTCCATTTACTTCAGTGGGCGCACACACACGAAAAGTAACTCAAATGATATATTGGTGAATTTGAGGTAGTTGCCATGGAATAAATATTCACATACAGTGTACATAGGGCTAGAATTGTGCCCAGCTGTGTGTGTGGGCTGGGGAGGGTACACGTCACCACCAATGCACTTTGTTGCCCTCCTGCACAGTTACAATCCCTGTGCTCTGTAGGGCAGGGACACTCCCTCCATGTACTCCCAAAGGTGAAAGACACCCCAAAGGGGCAGGGAGGAAGCTGAGCCATGGATTACTTTAAATGGTACTACTGAGCTCATCATTTGGCTCCCAGATTACCCCGACTGAAGGGCGATAGTGAAATGTAAACATTCTCAGTTATTTCTCTGAGCTTTTTAACAATTTTGAAATTAAGTGGTTTTTTAGTTAATGGAAAAATACAACATGGAAATTTTCTTCGCAAATCAGACTTCCAGTTGAAATCCAAGATCTTGCCTCCACCAATGGCCAATACCTGATGCTTTGGAGGAAGGCAAGAGAACCTAACCGTAGGGAAAATATTAATCCTGGGAGCTTATTGCCTTGAATCCTGAATTTTGACTACCCTTTTCCTAGCTGGCATGACTACGCGCATCTTTTCAAAATCCAGCTGCAGTCCAGTACCCGAACATGGCCCTGACCTGTCAACATTTATGTACATGCTTCATTTTACTACCATGAGTGTTGACTTCAGTGGGACTATTCATGCTTATAAATTGAAGCACATGTATACATGTTCACAGGCTCAGGGCCTTTGTGACATGCTGCAGTGAATTTCACTGGCTGGTATGACAAAAGCATTCCCTTTGTATGATTGTTATATTTTATAGTCCCCAAACTGTGTGAGGTGCCTTTTTTGCTCTACATTTTCTTGCCATTATCTCTAGCTCCACCTCATATTATATAATGGGCAAGGGCCTTAGTCAGTTAAGTTAAACTGAAGACCTGCCGTAGTATGTTCCTTCTTTCCCTGTATTCGGCACAAATCCCAAAGCCCACGCCACATGAGGTTCTCAGGTTTCCACATTTCTTTGTTATGAAGCCACCAGTTTTTCTCCTCTTCCTTTCTTAAATTCTTCCCTCCTTTGTCAGATTTCTTTCTTCTCACATTTTTCCTCTAGCTAGGAGGATGGGCCAGCTGGCTCCTTGCTTGACCGTGGTCAATCCTACATGAGGAGCAAGGAAAGTGAATAGCTGTCATGCTTCTCCTGCACTCTCTAAGACACACAAGCACACAATGTCCATCAGAAGCAAGATGTATGAATTTGTTTTCAATTTGTATTCCATCCACGAGGCTGGTATCACTGGGTAGGTCTACACTGCAGTCAAAGGTGTGATTGCAGCTTGGGTAGGCCTCCTAGCTCTAATTTTGTGGCTAATTGCAGTTTGGGTAGGCCTCCTTAGAACTAAATTGGTTAAAATTAGCAGTGAAGATGCAGCTGCACAGGCTTCAGTGCAAGCTAGCAACATGAATAGATACCCAGGGTCTCACGGCAGTCTAGTATAGCTCACACTGAAGTCTGTGCTGCCACATTTTCACTGCTATTTTTAGCAAGCTAACTAGATCACAGCTAGTGCAGGTATGTCTACACATGCCGCTATCAGATCTCCGGTTGCAGAGTAGACATACCCACTGTCGCTGGCTGGCTTTATCAGCTTCATAAGTTGTATATTAATCAGGTGTGTACCTGGGAAGCGCCCATTGCTGAGTAAAAAATCTCTGTATTTGATAAAAGTTCAAGGTGTATTCAAAAAAATAGTATGTTGTGTTTACACTAAAGGTATGAGAATAAGACCACGTAATATTTAATGGGCTATTGGTCATAGTGCTTTGTTCATGTTCACTCCTTAATATGTCTGCATTGGCTTTGCTTCATAGATATAGCCTCGATTCTGACCTCCTCCTTTTGCAATCAAAAATTGCCCAAGAAAGAGAGAATCTAAATATTGATATAGCAAAGGTAAGAAGTAGAAGATATTTTTTTACTACTTCATTGGTTTTTAAAATATATGAATATATATGAAATATATGAGATCTTGGACCAGAGTTTATGAAAATGCCTGAAAAACTACACCAACAGCCAGCGTTTCTCAAATGCAGCCACCAGTGGTTTTTCTTGCGGCCACGGCCTCCTGGGCTGTGATTGGGGGAGGGGGAGGGCAAAGCAGTCCCCCACCCTTGCCCCCCGTTGCTCCTGGATTAAATGCCTTGGTGTTGTCTGCTGGGGCTGCAAGCAGGGGTTGGGCCCTGCCCCCCTCTGGAGACTGCTGGGGCACAATGCGGGAGGAGCAGGCAACTGGTGAGTTCCCCCACCTTCCCAAGGGTGGTGGGGCTCAGGCTTTGGGTTTCACCCCTGGGGTGGCGTGGTGGCAGGCTCCGGCCACAGGGCTTCGGGCTCCAGCTCTGGACACACAGTTTCAGATTCCATCCCCAGCCACAGGGCTTTGGGCTCTGGCTTCGGGCTCTGGCCTCCCACTGTCTCCCATGGACACCCCCAACTCGGTCACCCCTGGCCCCTGCTTCTTACCCCAACCCCCCATCTAGGGCTTAATTTGTTCACAGGCTTGCCGGGACTGAGTAAGCCTTCTGTGAAAAGTGGTATGTGTATGTTTGTTAATATCACTTTTTATAACAGACTTACTAGCTAGCAATAAATAGATTACAATGATTTGGACATGTGTATGTGCATATTTATTTGTTTTTCCTAAAGCTAATTAAGTATTTTAGGAAAAAGTATGACAGCAGCCACCAGCAAGAGTTGATGGCTGCACTCTGAGGCCACCAAAAAATTTGTCCTGAGAACCCCTCTAAACAGCCAACAGGAATCATGAATAAGGCTCAGTGTTTGTCACGGAAATCATAGATTCCATGACCTCGGTGACTTCTGCAGCGGTTAGTGTGCCTGGCTCGGGGGGCCGCCTGAGCAGCTCAGGCAGCCCCTGGGCCAGTTGCACCGGCTGCTGCTGGGACAGTCTCACCCATCCCGCCCCCCAGCAGCAGGCATTTGGGTGTGGGGGAGGGCCTAGGGCTGGGGGTTCAGGTGCAGGGCAGTGCTTATTTAGGGCGGGCTCCCCAGCAGGGCTACAGGAACTCCCCTCCCTTAGCTCCTAGCTCCACATGCTGCCTCTGCCGGCAGGCACCGCCCCCGCAGCTCCCATTGGCCATGGTTCCCAACCACTGGAAGCTGCAGAACCAGGGCTTGGGGTGGAGCAGAGGCAGCACATGGAGCTCAGGAGCCGGGTAGGGAGCCTGCCCCAGCCTTGCCAACCCTCCCACCCAAGAACCCACAACGCCCCCCCCCCCCCGCTGTGCTCCCCACTCCCCAAGCACCCGCAGTACCCCCCAGGATACCCCCCGGAGGCGCCCCCCCCCCCGCCATCTTTTAGTCGGGGGTATATAATAAAAGTCATGGACACGTCATGGGCCATGAATTTTTGTTTGCTATCCATGACCTGTCCATGACTTTTACTAAAAATACCTGTGACTAAAACGTAGCCTTAATCATGAACAATTGGCCTTCTTTTACACTTTCACAAGATGGTGTGTCGTTTGTAATTAGCTTTTGTATATAAGCCATTTTGGTTTATAGGACTATGAATACAGCGCAAATCTATTAGCCATAAATAACTGCAAAATACCTGTGATCTGATCTGTTAATAGGTATAATTTATATAAGCAGCATTATTTTATATTGTAATGTGTATGCAGAACATTTATTTTTTGATCAGAACTACTTTTTGTCACTTTTTTTATTGTTATATTTGTGGGTGCACTCTAGGTTAATATTCTAAAATTGAACTAATTTTTTTCAAGTAATCACTTGGGCCCAGAGGCTGCAAGTGGGTGAGCCATCACACTTGCACAGAGCCTCATTGACTGCAATTGTTTGCAAAAGTGGGGCCTGACAAGGCACAATCCTTTGCATGTTCAGGGTTTAAATAACATTTATTTTATTTTGATCCATGTTTGTTTTAGGGCACAGAAAACATATCTTGGGAATCAGACAATTTTTATAGCAGGTATTATTTTCGATGTACCCTGCTATAGCATTGGGTTTGAGTTGTTTACATAGGAGCGAAGTAATAAACTCTAAATAAGTGGGTCTCAGTGCACAAGAATCAATGACAAAAAGTGAAATAGTATAACTGACCATGATCTATAAATTGAGCATGTTTTCACCTTTTGGATTTTACTGCTGTTTCATCCTCTCTTTTTCAATACATGCCATTTCCTTAAAACAGCTCTGTAGTGGGGCGGCTGCCCCACTCCTGCAGAACAGGGGTTAAAAGCCAGTCTTTGGAGAGGGCTAAGGCTGAAAGCCGATAAGAAAAGGCTGATTGGGAAAGCAGCCACAGCTGCTGGGCAGAACCCCAGGGTAAAGGGCACCGGGGTCCAGTGGCAGGTGAGACACTGGCCTGCAGAGGACGCTCCAGAGCTGGACATGAGCTAATTCCCAAGATGACCAGCAGGAGGCGCCGAACCAGTGAGGCATCGCCTCGCTACAGGCTCACTCTTAGGCAAATGAACTTTTCTCTTGTAGCCATCATCAGGTAAAATTGAGGACCCAAATTCACTGGTACAGCTCTGGCAGTTGTTTTTTTGTTAATCACTCCCATGATTCAAAGTAGATATAAACCTGACTTAACCAGCCAGTTAAATTGGGTTTGTGGCTTTTGTCTGTAGCTGGAGCAGCACAAAACGGTCAGAGTGGACTGGTGAATATTTCCTAGGGTCTGTTCCAAAGAAGCTGTGCTACAATGGAGCTGAAGATTTGGGTGAAACAATAGATGAGGGTTATTGCATCTCCCAGGTTGTGATATTTTCTTGGGGTGCCCAAGACTGAGGGTCATCTTGTTACCCACTGCTTCCAGTGAGAGGGAGTCTAAATTGTAATAACTGGGTGTCAGCTCCCTTACACTGCCAGCCTGTCAGCCACTCAAGCATTCTTCTCTGGGCTTATGACAGCCCTAACTTTGACTTGCAGATTAATACTAGATGCAACCCAGTCCCTGAGCTCCTCTGAAGTGTCCCCCAGTAGTATCTGGCTTCTGTCATGGGACACTCTCAGAAATTACCAGGTAAGCTGTTCCCAAGAGAACAGTATACACACAGCTTGACTGGTACAAATCAGGATGCGGTCCTTTATAACATTCCTATGCTGAGCTGTATTTGTAAGGAAATAGTCATAAGTGTATTATCAAAGATTAAGATTTAAGAGATACTGAGTCAGGATGATGGAAACCATAAATGGTTACATAAAAAAACAAGTATAACACACTTCTTATAGTCTGAACTTAACTTTAACAGGCTAAACATCTGTCTGAAAGCAGTTTTATCTCACGCAAAGCTTTCTTCCAACATCACTAACCAATATGGCTAGGATCCAACTTTCATGAACACAAAAAGGGCTGTTCTTTTTGCTTCCTCGGTGAAGGATAAAAAAGATGTCTGTCCTCTTGCCTTCCTCTTATACGCCAAAGACCGCTGTTTTTGTCCCCATAGTCAGGATGACCCCTGAGGTTCTTTTCCTGGGATGCTGGCTCCCAGGTGTCTTCACATACTCCTGCTTAGTCTGCAGGCAGATTTGGCTTCCATTGTGTTGGCTTATCATGCTTAATCTACATAGTCAACAGAGAGACAGGTGGCTAAACATCCTTTGTCTAACCCCAAACCTGTTTGTCAGCTCTACCTTGGACACCAATTTTGGGACATATACACAGCTCCTTAAATAGTATCTGTACATACATCTTATAACAATTATGAAGATCAGTATGTTATAGACTTTGCTAGTTGGTACTGAGGGGTTCTTAGGGTCACACAGGGGTGCTGTGAAGTTTAATTAATGTAAAAGTCTCTCAGATTTTCTGATGGAAGGTGATGTGGCAGTACAAAGTATTATTACTATGACTATTAGATATATGTAAAATAGACTGGGAATTATAATGAATATTTAGTAACTATCTTTGGTCTTTATTTCTAGGCTAAGGAAGAATTAAGTACAGCTGAAGGCCTGAATAGAAAACTTAAACATGAAAATAAATTTATAAGTAGCCAGTATCGAATATTACTGGCGGAAGAGGAACACTTACATGCAAAAAGGGACGAGGCAGCAACAGAGTAGGTTTAAACTGTCAATTTCTTAATTCTGAGAATTAAAAGGTTCGTAGAGCAGTTTTTAAACTAAGAGCTGAGGGAAAGCCAACAGGTGTGGAGGAGCATGTGGTTTGGACAGAGATGTCCCATAGGGAGGATCTATTAATGGAGATTCTCTGTATCTTAGTAAGGAGGAGAGGATGGGAATATGATAAAATACAGGTAGGATCTGATAAGAAAACAGCCAAATGAAAAAGAGTCCCATTCAGTTATTTCACATAATGGCAGACAGCTCAAAAGTGACAATTTTTTAAGTGCTTATATACAAAAGCTAGAAGTCTAAATACTAAGATGGGTGAACTTGAGTGCGTCGTATTAAATGAGGATATTGATGTAATAGGCATCACCGAAACTTTGTGGAATGAGGATAGTCAATGGGACACAATAGTATCAGAGTACAAAATGTATCAGAAAGACAGAATAGGTCATACTGGTCAGGGAGTGGCACTATATGTGAACAAAAGCATAGAGTCAAATAAAGTAAAAATCATAAATGAACCAAATGGTACCATAGAATCTCTTCAGATAGTAATTCCATGCTTGAATAATAAGAATATAGCAGTAGAGATATACTACTGATCAGGATGGTGATAGAGACTGTGAAAAGCTCAGGGATATTAGAGGAGCTATACAAATAAACTCAATAATAATGAAGAAAAGGAGTACTTGTGGCACCTTAGAGACTAACCAATTTATTTGAGCATAAGTCATCCGATGAAGTGAGCTGTAGCTCACGAAAGCTTATGCTCAAATAAATTGGTTAGTCTCTAAGGTGCTACAAGTACTCCTTTTCTTTTTGCGAATACAGACTAACACAGCTGTTACTCTGAAACCTATCAATAATAATGGGGAATTTCACCTATCCCCATATTAACTGGGTACATATCACTGTGACAGGTTCCCCAGGGCACAACCTGAAAGTGGGGTATCACTGAGCCCTCTGTCATAACAACCTGGGCTCCCTCTCACACTGTGATGCTGTGCCAAGCTGCAAACCTCTCCAGGTCCTGCACTTACACAGACCCCCACAGGCAGGGACACAAGCAGCTGAGTTACATGAATGCTTCTCCTAGCCACTCATGAACCAACAATAGAGAGGCTCCAGCCAATTCCCCACGGCTCCCCAGCCTGACCAGTGTAAGTTTATTACCCAGTTTGCCACTTCTACAAAGGAAAGCAGACATTTGCCAGCTTTTGTGCACTGAGCAGATTCCCCAAGCACTTCAAGCAAAACACACTGTTTTAGGTAAAATATAAAACAGATTTATTAACTACAGAAAGATAGATTTTAAGTGATTATAAGTAATAAACATACATAATAAAGTTGGTTACCTAAGAAATAAAAATAAAATCACAATCTGAGTTCTATAAATTAGACAGGATTTCAATCAAGCCATGTCTCACCCTGATGGTATAGTTCCTTAATACAAAACCTGGGATTCTCCTTTCCAGCCTGAGACCACCTCCCCATTTCAGTCTTTGTTCTCCAGACATGTTTCCAAGTGTTGAGTTGTGGGGGGAGTGAGGACAAATGATGATGTCACTTCCCCTCCTTTGTAGTTCTTCCAGCTTCCTGGAAAGACCTTTCGCTAAGGGTGTGTCAAGCGGTCTCCATTGTCTATGTGCTCTCTCTGAGAGGCCTCCATTGTATACAGTTCCTGGGGTAGTCCTTGAGAGTGTGTATTCGTCTTAATGGGCCATTATCAGTGTCTGGCTGCTTCCTTGTTGCACCTGAAAGGCTGGTTGTGGGTGTTCCCAACCTTGCACCATATTTCAGTAACACACACATAGTAGAACTTCATAACTTCCCATACAATGATAGCACATACAGTCCAACAGGGTATTAATGTTCAACAGATCAAGACTTTTAAAATGCTACGTCACAAGTCTTTGTATAAAGCATATCATAATCACAAAACTATGGTAAATATGGGGGTGCCAGGGTGTTGCTTTGGGCTACAGAGGGTCACAGTCACCTCAGGATGGGATGCAGAGATAAACTTTCTTGACACCTTACATGACTGCTTCTTGGAGCAGCATATTCCTGGAACCCACAAAAGGAGAGGCAATTCTTGATTTAGTCGTAAGTGGAGTACAGGTTCTGGTCCAAGAGATGAATATAGCTGAACCGCTTGGTAATAAGTGACCATAACGTAAGAAAATTTAACATCCCTATGGGGAGGGGGACACCAAAGCAGCCCACCACAGTAATATTTAATTTCAGAAAGGGTAGCTACACAAAAATGAAGAATTTACTTTACAGAAATTAAAAGGTACAGTGCCAAAAGTGAAATCCCGGCAAGCTGCATGGAAACTTTTTAAAAACACCGTAATAGAGGCTCATTTTAAATGAAAACCTGTAATTAAAAAAGATAGTAAGAGGACCAAAAAAGTGCCACCGTGGCTAAACAGCCAAGTAAAAGAAGCAGTTAGAGGCAAAAAGGCATCCTGTAAAAAGTGGAAGTTAAATTCTATTGAGGAGAATAGAAAGGAGCATAAACTCTGGCAAGTGAAGTGTAAAAATATAATTAAGAAGGCTAAAAAAGAATTTGAAGAGCAGCTAGCCAAAGACTCAAAAAGTAACAGCCAAAAAAAAAAGTGCATCCGAAGCAGGACGCCTGCTAAACCAACAGTGGGGCCATTGCATGATCGAGATGCTAAAGGAGCACTCAAGAAAGATAAGGCCATTGTGGAGAAACTAAATGGATTCTTTGCATCGGTCTTCATGGCTGAGGATGTGAGGGAGATTCCCACACCTGAGCCGTTCTTTTTAGGAAACAAATCTGAGGAACTGTCCCAGATTGAGGTGTCATTAGAGGAGGTTTTGGAACAAATTGATAAATTAAACAGTAATAAATCACCAAGACCAGATGGTATTCACCCAAGCGTTCTAAAGGAACTCAAATGGGAAATTGCAGAACTACTAACTGTAGTCTGTAACCTATCATTTAAATCAGCTTCTGTACCAAATGACTGGAGGATAGCTAATGTGATACCAATTTTTTAAAAGGGTTCCAGAGGCAATCCCTGCAATTACAAGACAGTAAGCCTCACTTCTTTACTGTAGTTGCAATCAATTTGCCTAGTGCTGAACAGAATTATCAGACAAATAGATGAACGTGATTTGTTAGGGAAGAGTCAGCATGGTTTTTGTACAGGGAAATCATGCCTCACCAATCTACTAAAATTCTTTGAGGGGGTCAACAAGCATGTGGACAAAGGTGATCCAGTGGATAGAGTGTTCTTAGATTTTCAGAAAGCCTTTGACAAGGTCCCTCACAAAAGGCTCTTAAGCAAAGTAAGTAGTTATGGGATAAGAAGGACGGTACTCTCATGGATCAGTAACTGGTTAAAAGATAGGAAACAAAGGGTAAGAATAAATTGTCAGTTTTCAGAATGGAGAGAGGTAAATAGAGATGTCCCCCAGGGGTCTGTACTGGGACCAGGACTGTTCAACATATTCATAAATGATCTGGAAAAAGGCGTAAACAGTGAGGTGGCAAATTTGCTGATGATACAAAACTACTCAAGATAGTTAAGTCCAAAGCAGACTGCGAAGAGTTACAAAGGGATCTCACAAAACTGGGCAACAAAATGGCAGATGAAATTCAACGTTGATAAATACAAAGTAATGTACATTGGAAAACATAATTCCAACTATGCATATAAAATGATGGGGTCTAAATTAGCTGTTACCACTCAAAAAAGAGATCTTGGAGTCATTGTGGATAGTTCTCTGAAAACATCCACTCAGTGTGCAGCGGCAGTCAAAAAAGCGAACCGAATGTTGGGAATCATTAGGAAAGGGATAGATAAGACAGAAAATATCATGTTACCTCTATATAAGTAAAATCACTTCTTTTTATGACTGAAGATATAACTGATCTTTCTCCCTTGGTAGACTTGAACGATTATCCAGTTGGCTGGATGAAAGACTTGACATTATGTCAAAGCGTGTGGTGGAGGAGCAAAACTTGGAGGATGAAGTTGAGAGACTCGAAGATATCTTTCAGTATGTCACTTTTCAATATTGACTGTATTAATGACCTGGCTGCAGCTTAATCATGGGCCCATGTGAGTTTGAGAAAGACTAAAACTTAAGCATTCAAAGATACTTTAAAGAGAAAGCCAAATGAGTTTATAAACCATACTAGCAATTTGGTATAAAATTACAGGCAAAGAAGTCTTGCTTTTTTAGTTACCGATAATGCCGTCTGCAATTTATTATCGCCAGGCAAAGTACACACAAACAAGAAGATTAAGAACAAGACACTGATTCAGAGAAATATTATAGAAATAGTATTGAATACATAACTTCAAAATCAAACAAGTGTAATGGCTCAGATCCCAGTCCAGGCTAGAGCCCCTTTTTGGTGGGGCAAAGGGGCTGTAAAGCTGCCCTAATTGGGTAGCTGAGGTTTCCTCTGACGTGGTGCAGTCCCTGGGTTGTGTAGACGTGGTGGTATAGCCTGCATCTTGCTCCCTGGTGTAGAGGATGTGCTTGGGGTGAGTGTTCACGGAGCATTGGTGCACTCTTGTGATCTGTGGTTGTTGGCACAGCTTTTTGGGGCCTGTTATTGGCTGGTACATTAGAACAGTGGTTTTCAAACTGTGGGTCGTGACCCAGTACTGGGTTGCGGAATGTAAGGCACTGGGTGATAGCAGCTCTGGTCAGCACTGCCGACTGGGCCATTAAAAGTCTCATTGGTGGTGCTGCCTCCCTACCTGTTCCCACACCACGCTGCACCCCGGAAGCAGCCAGCAGCAGGTCCAGCTCCTAGGCCGGGGAGGCCACAGGGCTCCATGAAATGCCCCTGCACCAAGCACCGGCCGGGGGGAGGGGGTGGGTGCCTGCGGGCGAGAGCTGCATGGAGCCGCTTGTGCACCTCCACCTAGGAGACGGACCTGCTGCTGGCTGCTTCTGGGGTGCAGCGTGTTCCGCGGTGCCAGGACAGGCAGGAAGCCTGCCTTAGCACCCCCACTGCGCCGCTGACCGGGAGCCACTCAAGGTAAGCCTGTGCTCCAATCCCCTGCTCCATCCCAGGCCCCCTTCCTGCAGCCCAAACCCCTCATCCCTGGCCCCAGGCCAGAGCCTGCACCCCCAGGCCAGAGCCCTGACCCCATCCTGCACCCCTGCCCCAGCCCAGAGCCCCTTCCCACACCCTGAACCCCTCATTCCCAGCCCCACCCCGCAGCCCTCACCCCCGCACCCCAACCCTCTGTCCCAGCCCTGAGCCCCTTCCACACCCCAAGCCCCTCATCCCCAGCTCCGTTGCGTCACGGGCATCAACAATTTTCTTCAACTGGGTCGCCAGAAAAAAAAGTTTGAAAACCACTGCATTAGAGCAACTCATCCAGGGGGCTAAAAACAGCAGTGTGAATTCTGCAGCTTGGGCTCTCAAGCACATCTGACCCCATAGGTTTAAGACCCTGAGCTCCAGCCCAAGCGGCAACATCCACACTGCTATTTTTAGCATGAGAGCCCTGTATAGCATGTAGCAATCAGAATATATTATCCCTGATCCTTGAATCGCTGTGAAATGACAGAATTATGCTCTAATAACTGTCCTAGATGGGCAAGTCCCACATGGGGGAGTGGCAACTCCTTGCATTTCAACTCTCAGAGCTTATTTTTCTGCCAGAAGGCATGGTCTGTCCCTCTCTGCAGAAAAGGGTGGGAGAGGTCAGTGCTCTAAGCTTATGCAGAGGCAAGGAGCGCATCTGCACAGACACCCCTTGTCTTTTGACTGCCACCTATTTTCCTGGCTTCATGCTGCCTCTTGTTAGCATGGTTCTGGCAGGAGCTGTGCTGCCAGCCTCTTCTTGCCTGCTGTTATCCCCCCTGAATCCTTCTCAGGAGCATTTCCTGGCACATCATAAATATGCAGGTGCCCTAGTTATGGACAAAATGTAGGAAAATAATTGTTCTCACTTTCTATGTTGAAAAAGGAAAAGATCCAATAGATATAGTCTGATGTCTATCTTGGTATTTAACTTGAACTGACCCAACAGGATATACCTTCTCTGTATATATGAAATTGAGAAATAAAGGGTAAGGAATAGCCAAACAATGTTGTAAAGAGAAGGAAAATCTCATATTGAAGTACTCATGCAGCGAAGTCAGCAGTTTAAAAATATAAGGAATAAATTAACAAGAAGAGGAGGTGAACTAGTTATCACTGTCTCAATATTATTTGGTTATCCGAAATAATGCTAGGAATCTCCTACAGAAGTGGTAGAAGCCCCATTGGTTAAGACTTTTAAAACTAGACTGGACCGAGCTCTATATCTTATGGTATCTTATGGAATAATCCTGCACTCAGAGAGCTGGATTGGAAAGTCTCTTCCATCTCTAATGTCTTACATTTTATTATACAATTCTGTGAACTCCCATTGACTTAATTGGCACTTAGTATTTCTCAAGATCAGCCCCAGTGTTATGTGCAGTATTACAGGAAGGCAGCATGATATTGTGGATAGAGCACTGGATGGGGATTCAGGAGACCTGGGTTCTGTTCTTAGCCCTGGAGTGCTGCATGACCCATAGCAAGTCACTGCATCTCCCTATGCCTTAGTTTCCCCATCTGTAAAATGGGAATAATGATACTGATCTCCTTTTTAAAGCACTTTGAAGTCTATTATGAAAACTGCTGTGTAATGTATTATTATTAGCAGTTTCATAGGAATTTAGCAAAGTTTTGATACTGTCTCCCACAGTATTCTTGCCAGCAAGTTAAAGTATGGGCTGGATGAATAGACTATGAGGTGGATAGAAAGCTGGCTAGATCGTCGGGCTCAACGCGCAGTGATCAGTGGCTCTATGTCTAGTTGGCAGCCAGTATCAAGTGGAGTACCCCAAGGGTCGGTCCTGGGGCTGGTTTTGTTCAATATCTTCATTAATGATCTGGAAGACGGTGTGGATTGCACCCTCAGCAAATTCACAGATTACACTAAACTGGGAGGAGTGGTAGATATGCTGGAGGGTAGGGATAGGATACAGAGGGACCTAGACAAATTAGGGGATTGGGCCAAAAGAAATGTGATGAGGTTCAACAGGGACTAGTGCAGAGTCCTGCACTTAGGACAGAAGAATCCCATGCACTGCTACAGACTAGGGATCAAGCAGCTAGGCAGCAGTTCTACAGAAAAGGACCTAGGGGTTACAGTGGACGAGAAGCTGGATATGAGTCAACAGTGTGCCCTTGTTGCCAAGAGAGCTATTGGCATTTTGGGCTGTATAAGTTGGGGCACTGCCAGCAGATCGAGGGACGCAATCATTCCACTCTATTTGGCATTGGTGAGGCCTCATCTGGAGTACTGTGTCTAGTTTTGGGCCCCACATTACACGAAGGATGTGGAAAAATTGGAAAGAGTCCAGTGGAGGGTAACAAAAATGATTAGGGGGTGGAGCACATGACTTATGAGGAGAAGCTGAGGGAACTGGGATTGTTTAGTCTGCAGAAGAGAAGAATGGGGGGGATTTGATAGCTGTTTTCAACTATCAGATTGAGTGAGGAGGGATAGGTCAGTGGTTTGAGCATTGGCCTGCTAAACCCAGGGTTGTGAGTTCAATTCTTGAGGGGACCATTTAGGGATCTGGGGCAAAAGTTGGGGATCGGTCCTGCTTTGAGCAGGGAGTTGGACTAGATGACCTGCTGAGGTCCCTTCTAATCCTGATATTTTATGAATGTATATTACAAGGAGCATGGGAACACACACACGCAAACAAAGGAGAAGAAGGGTAAAGTCTTTGTTTTGGTTTGTTTTTTAAATAGCCACCTGTACACAATACTATTGTCTGTAAGGGTTCTCTCAGAGAATAGTTCTAAAAATCCAGGAAAAATAAATCCGCTGATGAGGGGTGAGCAAACAGAATTTTATAAATTGCTGAATAGCAAAATACTAGTATTATTTTGCTAACCAAATGTGGACAGAATATCAGTTAGGGCATGTTCAGCTGTCTCTGCGGGGCCCCCCACCTGCATACATTTGAAGTCTACTGGGGTGGCAGCCTGCCCTTCAAGCCCTGCCCTTCAAGCATAGGAGAGTTTCCACTACCACCTACTGCCAAATCTTCTTGGGGCTTTGGGTAGTCACTTTTCCATCTCCCTCTTGTATCTCAAAGGAGAGCAGGTCACTGGTAACAGTGTCTCCTGAAAACACAGTCAGACATATGGGAGCAGGATTACATCTGCCTCCAACTACCAGTGTTTTTATTTTCTTAAACTAAAATCCTCTTGAATGTGTTAAGTCCACAAAAAATTGTTGCATGCTAATGTTTGCCTTGGGACTTTTACATTAGCAAATATATATAATGTGTGCAAGTGAATGTATGCATCCATCTGCCTTGAGGCTCCAATCTGTGCAGGTTCTTCTGTATTAGTTACTGCACCTAAATCACACCAATGTAGCATCTCTGTTCTTAAATTTTTGCCCTAGTGTTTTGGGCTTGATTAATAGGATCTCTGATTGCCTTCTCTTGCAGTGTTATTGATTCTGGCATAAGTCAGGACTCTTGGCTTTGCCATAGCCTTTACCAAGTGCCTGTTTAACTTTGCAATCATGTCGCCTACAACAACAAACCATATGAAGCACAGAACCATGACTGCACACCAAAATAGGTGTATTTCTGAGAAGTGAGTCCCCAGCTGGTAGGAGTGCTTAGCTTGCTGCCTTGGAAAATGCTTTTAAAAATTGTATATTCAAAAAATGACTTATAAAATGAAGTGGTATGCAAAGGTTTAGCATTACTCTGAACCTTTATTCTTGTTTCAGAAACACACAGGATGCCTATGCAAGAGAACTAGAGAATCTAGAGCAATGTTTAAAGAGAGAAAGTGAGATGAGGTAAAATTACAAGTCACCGTCTTCATAAGGAACAGATCAACATATTAATGATTTACAGTGACTTTGTTTATATTTTTCAAATAAGACCTAAAACCAAGGTCCTAACCACCCAAAGTTCCAGTGGTCCTTTTTGCTGGATAAGGAGTGATTCATCTCAATGTCATGGCCAAATTACATCTGGGGTAATTGTATTCTGTCTTCTAAATTCCTCTGCTGTCTCATTTGGATGAGATATTCTTCGCTTCCTGGCCTGTGGTGGTGTTGTGTGGTAACAGCTGCTAAACTTTACCAAGTAGGTGGCTCTGTATCAGCAATTCATTAAATTGTTCTGGTTTGGGTAACAATTTAATTTTGTAAAGCACTTTGGGATCCTTCCAGATGGAAAAACACTGTATACTTGTAAGCTATTGCTGTTGTTTTCCAGTTTAGGGCTGATCTTACACAATTGAGGTCAATGGGAGTTTTGCCATTGATTTCACTGGGAGCAGGATCAGACCTTGAGTCTGTGTGGCCTAATTTTCTCAAGTTCCAAGCGCCCACAACTCATGTTAAAGTCAATGGGTACTTAGAATGCTCGCACCTTTGAAAATCATGCCACCAGTCTGGTAGACATTTAGGACTCCAGCTGTCATGAGCACAGTGGACTGGGAAAGAGGATGGTCTGTTTTAAAATGATTTTGCATCTTGGATTATATCAGCTGGTTTCTTGGGGACTGCATATTTTTCAGCCTTTAAATAGAGCCTTCCATTGAGTTTGTTTTGTTTGAGGGGTGGTGGTGGGGAGGAGGGTGGAAGCATGTTCTACAAAGACCACTGAAAGCACATTATAATAAGAGTTATGCTAAATGCGGCCCTATTGATGAGATCTGCCAAGATGTAACTTGCATCACTCTGCATTCTCTGTTTAAGCACTGATGCTTGGATTTAGATGCCAGGAGGCCCTTTCCTGTCTCACTCTTTTAGTGTGTATGGGCAGGGGGAAGCTAGCTATGGAAGAGGCCCCAAGTTGGATAAATCTGAATTAATTATTGTAACTGGAGTTGTGTATGAAAGGATGATAAAATTTTCCCAGTTTGCTTTGAAGTTTACTTGGCAAACTCAGAACTCCAAGTGAACCTAAGGGGTAGGGAGGGGAGAAATACTCACAAGCTGAACCATCTTCAAATTCTGGTCTAAAACCCGGTTTTACTCAGCTGTGCTCAAGATATGCTACCCTTCCAAACCAAAAGGGACATGTGTTATTTTTAGAGAGGCAAATTCTATATACTTCTCTTAGGGCTTTTCTCCATGAGAGCCTCCCAACTGTTTGACTCTGTTTTCCTTACAGAGGTAAGAACTGAAGCTCTCTGGCCATATTGTTCCATCCTCTTTATTATCCACATCATTACCCCATTGCATGGCTAGATCTGCTCTAGGAATTATTTTTGGAAAAATCTACAGCCTGTGTTACGCAGGAGGTTAGACTAGATGATAACAGTGGTCCCTTCTGGCCTGGAAACCTGTGAATTTATGCTGTTGGTGGGAGCCTCTCAGAATCAAGTCTGCTTTGTTACTTTACACATGCTATGCAGCTCTGATTTCCCAGTCAGTTACAATGCAATGTCATGTAATGGGTGATATTGTTTATCTACTTGCCACTAGAGCTTTGCTTCAGTGGAAACAACTTCACCTAGCAAAGAAGAAGGAACTCTTGTGGGTAACAGAGGAGAAATTCATGAATGAAATGAATGTAAGACTTGAGACTGGTAAAAAACGTCATGCTGAGCTAAGTGGAGAGGTATGTTAACCAGTTGGCATTACAACAAAGCCTATCCATTGTAATCCCCTACCTTTCATGAGGTTCTTGGCAAAGTGGTTAAACTTTAAGGGCCAGATCCTCAGTTGGTGTACATAATGATTTTGAAGGCATTGTGTCAGTTTATACCATCTGAGAATCTGGCTTTAACCGATGATTAATAAAATTGTAAAGCAGTTATGATCACACAGCACTGTGTTTCAAATGACGACTACACCCATTTTACTCAGCGCGGTTATTGTTTAATACTGCAGGTGAGCCAGTGTGTACTGCAGAAATGATTGGCCCTGTTCATTTTGTTTTCTGCAACCAGAATGAGTATTTCCGAAAAGAAATTTTGCAGGCTGAGGAACAGGTCAAACACCTTAGTGATGATATAAATAAAAGGGAAGCTGAATGCGAGAAGTATGAAAACAGCTTAATAGAAGACATACAATGGCTTGAGGTAAATGTCATTTTTAAAAAAATTCTTAAAAAGAGTAGTTTAAATGGGGAGATGACATTTGCTCGTGTAAATTGACACCACTCTATTGACTTCAATGGTGCTACACCAATGCCACTAGCAGATAATTTGGCCCATGATTACTAACAGTTTCAGGAAAAAGTGATTCAGTGCCATAATAACTCTTTGAATGCTGTACTGACGTTCCTAGAACAGGAGAGATTTGGGTTGGGTTTTTTGGGTTTTCTTTTTCTTGCTAAGCAGTTATGACCTGATCCAAAGCCCACTGATGTCTCTGGGCTTTGAATTGGGCCCTTAGCACTTACTAGCAGTGGGTAAAGTCTTCCTTTGCAACTGGTACAAGGCTTTGTGTGCACTGAAAATAAGAGCAATGAAGTGGTGGATTCCATGCAGGGAGCTTTCCCACAGTTACTTGATTGCTAGATGCCAAAGGCAAAGAGGTCTAATCATTGTTTGGTTTAAACTGCCTTAATCCCACCTGTTCTCTGAACTGCTAGATGAGACCTAAGTGAGAAATAAAATAAAACTGGTTTCTTCTTAGTAGTCTTCCAGACAAACCAGCAACAAAGGCATCAGTCTGAGTTTTGTGGCTGATATATCATCTAGTACAGGAAGTTGATTGAACAACTCATACTGCTACTAAATTGTGGCATGCCCTCCACATGTGTGTCCTTATCCATATGTATGTACTCATATCTATCAAATGGAATTCCATGCCGAGAAAGTGCCCATAAAAAGTGTAAAAGATCTGCAATAAAAAATGTAAAATAAAATATATTGGACCAAATTCTTTCGTGATTTGCAACCCCGTTAACTTTGAAGCAGTTGCTTGGAGTTGATCAGTGTGAAATTTGTCCCACAATATTTAGATAAACAGCACAGGCTTTATGAAAATATTAGTCTCACTGCTGACATGATGGGCCAAATTCTGTTCTGAGTTACAGAGCTGTAAATCCATTGACATCCCTGGTGTTGTGTGAGGCGTAATGCAGGGCAGTTTGGTCCTATGTGCACTAATCTTCTGAGTGCTCTATTATAGTTTCCAGCAGCCCTCCTTCAAAGAGAAAGGAGGACAATATGAGACTCTGAATGAGAACTGACTGGAGCTTCCAGAAACATCAGGCACTTCTCCCATCCGGTGTATGTAGCATTTCCTCTGTCTCTAGGTAACATTTCCTGGTTGTATGATTCTCAGCCATCAGTCTAATGGTTCAGAATAGGATAAACCAGACATCCTTAATGTATGAAATATCCCAAGCCTCTTCTTCTCTCTCTCTTTCAATGCCTTTGTGTGTATGGATCTAAAATAATTACACACTGGATCTCTCCTTATGTGCACTTCCTGGCAGCTGTGCTGTTCAAAAACATACCTAATGTATGATAAATGCTCTTTAACTCCTACTCTACTGTCTTTAATAGGGTTGCTCTAACATCACACAATAAATGTGACATATGAGGATTACCCTTTGCATGTGGACTAGACTGAGTCAAGTCAAAGATAATAATATACCCTTTGGGGTAGAAAAATAATTGTAACTATTATTTCTCCTTCAGTGTTTCTCTCTGGTTTTTCTCTTCTTTGACTGTCTCCGTTTCTTCCTGTGTCTTCACTTTTTATCATTTTGGTGTTGCAACAACTTGTGCCTCTTCCTGGGGCTTCTACTCTTTTGTACTCTTCTCCAGTTGTGCACACCCTAGTCATTTCAGTCATACTTGCTGCAGTCTCTGCTCACTTATTTATCTTATTATAGTCCTATTTGTCTGTAAAGCAATGTGAACACCCATGGCTCTACCTGCTGTTTCTTCTATTGCGGTGTTCTATGCACCCAGAGTATATTCCTGAGCCAATACAAGTATTGCTACTTGAATTCACTGCTTCTATTTAAATCACTTTGTAATATGGCTAGAGATTCACGATGTGTAATGTCAAAAGAATTAATTAGGCTGTCTCCTCATTCTGGATATTCAAATTGCCTTCATTTTGCCACTCTTCACTTTCAAATCTATGTCTCTCAGCTCTGCAGTTTCCAGTTAATCTGTTCATTTTGTCTTCCTTTGCTACAGTGATTATGTCCACTTTAATAGATCATTAATTAACATTTATTTTCATTAAAGGATGATGTCAAAGGTAAAACTGAAGAGATATATCAAAAAGAACAACAACTAATTCTGAGCATCCCTCTCATAGAAGTAAGACAGAAAGAGTTGGAAGAAAAGCATGAAAAATATGAAGACTTGAAAAAAGTAGTCTCAGGTAGGTATTAAATAACTCCGATGCACTTTGAAGCTTTCTGCTTCTGTCTTAGAAAGAGATCTGACTTGGTAATATGGGTGACCTCAAAGCTAATGAGCGACTGGCGTTCCACAGAAGAGGAATGCCTGAAAAATTCGAAGTTGACTTTGTAGAGGTTTTAGATTAATATAGACCCTGAAGATAGGTATTTCGTTTCCCCTCCCCGATCTTTATCCTAATCCTCTTTACTTAACTTTGTGTATTATGGTGAATCTGGTATTTTGATATATTTGTTGTATTTGAAAAAATTATTAAAATTATATATAAATAAGAGGTCTGACTGTACCAGAGCTGTCTACCATAGTTCAGATGAACTGTAAAGTACAGTAAAGCTCTGAGGGTTTTGTGCACCAGATAGATTATGACATCTGGACACTACTGAAACATTAATAATGAATAATAATGTCCCTATACAGTTGATCATTTGTTGATGGAACATCTAGTTCTGTCGTCTAAAAAAACCTTTTCCTGATTTGTAGAACTAAAAGATGAAGAGACAAGACTGACAAAATCCATTGATCGGTCAGTCAGGATGATTAGTAAACTCAAGAAGATCATGGTAATGGTTTAAACCTTGTTTAACGTTATTTGTTAAAGTTTCCTAAATCAGTTTTCTTCCTCTCTGTTCTTGTGCTTTTTAATGATCTTCCTCCGCCCTTCAAGTGCCATCTTCCTATAGCTGCTGTGCAACTGGTCATGCACAGAGATTCTGGCTGTAGGATGCGTGCATAGCTTGATTCAGAGCAGCACTGTCCTTTGTCATGCAAAAAACTGACCTTGATCTTGTGACCCTTAGTCATAAGCGCTGTCCCAATGGAATTAAAAGGATGACTTAAGTGAGGAAGGGGCTGCAGTATTGAGCCCTGTGTGAGCTCTGTCCCTGTACAGAAGCTGACCGTGGCTAGTGCAAGAGCCTTTGCTGCTTCTTGGTAAAACTGTCGGGTGTCTTTGTCTCATGATCTCTCCAGCTCATTGCCTATCTTGACTATATCAATAGATAACAGCATAAGGGGAGAGAAATTCAGAGTCACAGATGGTTTGTGTGAAAGACACAGTACTAAAGAAAGGTGTCTGAGTCACAAACAAAACCGCAAGGTTTGTGCCTGGCTGGCCTGATACTGCAAGGATGGAGCTCTGTGGTTGCTGGCCCACAAAAGCCCACAGGCACAGATGCTAATCCTTATTCGAGAAGGAAATGCTCCTTCTCCAAGCATCTTTAAATAGGCAATAGCTTACCCAGAATCTGTGTTCCAAACATTTGTGTACCACCAAAGCCTTCATCAATAGAAATATGTTGTGTGTGTGTCGCTACGCTCATCAATGTGACCCCATGTCTGATTTAAATAGGCAGGAAATGAGGTTCAATGGTTAGTGTATGAGACAGTGTCAGGAGACCTGGGTTCTATTCCCAGCTGTGCCACTGGCTTGCTGACCTTGAGCAATTCCACTTCACCTTTCTGTGCCTCTTTTCCCTACTGTGTAAGATGGAGATAACTAAGATTCTTTTGTAAAGCTTTTGTAAAGCTTTGAAATCTTTCAGCGAAAGGTGCCCCATATGTGAAAAGTATTATTGTTGTTATTATTATTATTATTAGGTTACATCAATTATAGTCCAAATACAAGATCAATTACAAATGAAGCAAAATAATGAAGGGTTTATTCATTAATAGGCTGAGCTGAAGAATGAATTAAGAATAAAGCGTGACTTGGCATTTGACCAGTTGAAAGAGCATACAGAAGTTCTGAAGTTGCTAGAGAGGGACATCTATGAGGTCGACAGGAAGCTCGACATTGTGAAGACAGAAAACTGCAGACTGAAATTAGTGAGTATACTGATGGTTTACAGCACAGCTTGTCAGCATGCAGGTCCCTCTTCAACTTTCTTTTCACAGGGAAAAATAGAATTGGAGAAGGATGAAACAGAATAAACACTATAAATGCTTCAGCATGCAAAATAGGAGCCAAATTTTGCCTTCTGATGCACCTGTGAGGCTCCTGGTAGCTTCGTTGGGAGACACGTAGGAACATCTAAAGGCAGGATTTGTCCCTTTGACATTTTGTCTGTGAAGGGATCTTTCATCATTGAGTAGAAAAAGCACTGGTGCATCCAGTCAGGTATATAGGGAAAGGCTTCCCTGCGAGCTGTGGAAGACTGTGTGAAAACTGAGGTATAGAAGCAGCCTGTGTTATTTGGTATTGCAACAAGGGAGACAATCCCTTTTGACTTACACAGCCATTTTAGCTCATTCTTTTGTTCTGGAGCAGTGGCTGGAGCACTGTGTGCCAGAAAACCCAACCCCACTAAGTGATAGGAAATGGTCTCAAGCTGAAACTAGGTGGTAAGCTATCCCCTCTTAGAATGGTGCACTGTTGTGATGAGAGGTGAGAAACACTGGGATTCATTGTGGTTACTGCCCAGAGAGGGTTAACAGTGCTTCCCGCCACTCTACAACAAAGATCACAGGACAGCTGACTTGTTTTGACTATACAGAAGGTTTGCATGCAGCATGCTGATGTTCAGCTTTCCAGGTGCATTTTCTTTCAGGGACTGTAGGAATCCCTACATTTTCCTTGATGGATCCAGCTCTGGACTCGAGTGATGACATGATCAGTCAGTTCTATCCTGGCTAAGCATTTGTTGCTGCCTATTGTTTTTCAGGGTTAAGGTAGATTTCAAAAGGGCCTAGTCCCATGTTAGAAGCGACTTCGAGCTGGAGGTGTGAATTCCAGCTTGAGGAGACATGGCCACGCTAGCTCCGATCAAGCTAGCACACTAAAAGTGTAGCTGCTGTGGTGCAAGCAGTGACAGGAGCTAGCCATCCTGCATGCATACCTATGGTCTCAGATGGGATTGTACTTGGGGTGGCTAGCCCCGCGCGCCACCGTGGCTACACCTCTATTTTTAGTACACTAGCTCTATCAGAGTGCAACTTATGTTTCCTCAAGCTAGAGTTTACATCTTCCCGCTGTAGACATACCTTTAGGCATTTAAGAGCCCAATTTTCATTGAAAGTCAAAAGACTTAGGTTCATAAGTGCCTGAGTCGTTTCTGAAAATGGGACTTAGGCTCCTAGATATTTTTGGGAATGTTGCCCTAAGTCTTCCATTGCTAGGTCCTGTGCTAGGTGTCAAACTAGCCTACAAGAATAAAGGAATTACTTCTCCAGAAAAGATCTGAGCACATTAGACTATTGTGAAAGCAAAGTCTTGATTGCTGATCTATGTCAGGCCGCAACTCAAAGCTGAAGCTACACCTTTATTAGACACAGTGAGGTAAATTTCCAAAGGGCTTTCTGAATTGTGTGTTGTATTTGTATGTGCCCCTGTTTGAATGCACAGAAGCCTGGTTTTACAAGTGCAGTTGCGTGTATTTGCATGCACTAATATTACAGATGCTACTTAGGAGGTGCTTTGAAAATGTGACCTTATAATTTATTTTTCGTCATATAAACATAAGCCTTCTTTGGAAAGACAGCCCTTTTACCATAGTACAGTTATCCCTCTCCTTGATGCTCAGTATAGGAACAATTTCAAGATGGTCTGTTCATGCTGACACCCAAATGCTGGTTGCTGTACGTCAGGGGTGGGCAAACTTTGTGGCCCAAGGGCCACATCTGGGTATGGAAATTGTATGGCAGGCCATGAATGCTCACGAAATTGGGGTTGGGGTGTAGGAGGAGGTGAGGGCTCTGGCTGGGGGTGCGGGCTCTGGGGTGGGGCCAGAAATGAGGAGCTCAGGGTGTGGGACGGGGCTCCGGGCTGGGGCGGGGGAGTAGGGGGCGGGAGGGGGTGAGAACTCTGGCTGGAAGTGCAGGCTCTGGGGTGGGGCTGGGGATGAGTGGTTTGGGGTGTAGGAGGGTGCTCCAGGCTGGGACCGAGGGGTTCAGAATGTGGGAGGGGGCTCCGGGCTGGGCCAGGGGATTGGGGCACAGGGGTGTGTGAGGGCTCCAGCTGGGGGTACAGGCTCTGGGGTAGGGCTGGGGATGAGGGGCTTGGGGTGTAGGAGGGGGCTCTGGGCTGGGATTGAGGCGTTCGGAGGGTGGGAGGGGTATCAGGGCTGGCCAGGGGGTTGGGGCACGGGAAGGGCTCAGGAGTGCAGCCTCTGGGCGGCACTTACCTCAAGCAGCTCCCGGAAGCAGCAGCATGTTCCCCCTCCGGCTTCTACGTGGAGGCGTGACCAGGCAGCTCTGCACGCTGCTCCGTCCGCAGGTGCCATCCCTGCAGCTCCCATGCTGCAGTTCCCGGCCAATGGGAGTTGCGAGGGCACCGTCTGGGGCGGGGGCAGCTTGCGGAGCCCCCGGCTGTCCCTATGCGTAGGAGCCGGGGGAGAGACATGCTGCTGTTTCCGGGAGCTGTGGCATGTGCATGCAAGCCTCAGGCCCCACTCCCCAGTGGGAGATGGAGGGCTAGATTAAATCGGCTGGCAGGCCGGATGTGGCCCATGGGCTGTAGTTTGCCCACCCTTGTTCTACGTCCTCTACTGCTGATGATGTAGCAAAGGAACTATAGAAAGAAGAAAATCAGTTTCAACTCCAAAAGCCAGAACCACTGGTACCTGAAGTACAACAAAGATACGAGTTTGGAACCTGCTTTTGTACTTCACTATTGCCTTGGGACAGTTAGATATAGTAAAGAGACACAGGGAAACTAAACTGCGAGTGAAGAGCGAGTGCCAAAGTCTCAGCGGGTGTAAATCAGCACAGCTGCATTGACTGACTGGTTTAGAGCTGAGGATCTGGTCCTGAGATTTCACTTATTTTGGTTATCATTAATGTCATTGTTCTGGAAAGTGAAATGGATGCCTGATGTTGAGGAAAAGTGTAGCAATGGAAAGAGTTTTGTCCTGGGGCGTACACCACCCTCTGTATATCTGTAGGTCACAAAAATTGCTAAAGAGATCAGGAAGAAGAGACCAAACACAAATGTTTACATAGCTGCAATGATTTTCTCTGCAGTGCAATGCACAGATGAAAGCAGATATTTTGACAATGAGCCATGAAGCCGAAAACCACAAATCAACAACAGTAAAAATTCTGAGTGATCTGACAGTCCTTCATCGTGAGTAACATGTCATCAAAGGAAATGTTCAGCTATTTAAAAACAAAAATTATCATATTCTCAGTATTTGAAAAGGAAGACTATTTTAGAATGTTTGTTTTTCTGACAGTCTGCTAACATTTTAAAACTGAATTTATTTTAGAGCTTTTTCTGAAGGGATGGTCAGAGGACAGCAGCATGCAAAAGGTAGGTTTCAACATTTTTTGACAAGGTATTTTTTAGCATTGAAAATAATTTGGTTACCATGCAAAAAAGAATAATAGAAGATTTGGCACTGTAAATAGTCTACTACCATTACTCTGCCACAGGGTAAAATACAGGAAATTAGAAATTTTCTAGCACTGCATAAAAATAATGATTGTAAAATTTCTTTGTCCTAGGTTGGTTCTGATTCTATTTCCCTCATGCTAGGTTCAAACATACCTAAAGGTTGTCATCTTTCTTTAATGTTTTTTAAAACTCAACCTGCAATAAGAAACTCATGAAAAATCTGCATAAGAGCTGTCTCTGGATCTCAAGAGTGGGTATGCCAACCCAGCAGAGCTATACAGTTGGTGTTTGGACAATCTATGAAAAGTCAGGAAATGCAAAACAAAAGCATCCTAATGTTTTGTGATTTCTTTTTCTTTACAAGAAAATGATTTTTCCACTTTGTCTCATTATAGGAATTTGTGGCGAATGAGAAGGAAATCATGGCTGCAATAGCAGATCTTGTAATGAAACTTCATCAGAGAGAGAAAAAGATTGATTTTATTAACAAAGGGCTTCAAAATAACTTTGATGGACTGGATTCTTTGTTAGAAAGTAAATCCAGCACACAACCCAGTAAGATACACCAATCCCTTTTCTTTTACTTCGTATCCTGATGGAATTATGGTGAATTTGTTCATTAGGAATAAACAGTGATAACACTTCAGAAGTAAGCTCCATGGAGCTACGTCAGTTTCCACCAGCGAGGATCTGGACTTACATTCACAGTGGAAAAGCTATTGTGTTCATTGGGAAGAGTATGCATATTTTATTGCACAGCCTGGGTGATGATGATACATTTAATTTCCTGTTCCTAAAGGCTAATTCAGTAAGGAAGCTGTGGAAAATATTTAGAGCTTCACTGTTCTCTTCAGAAACACATTTTAGCTTTTCCGCAATGGACGTGTGAAGGCTAACAAGTCAGAGCTGCTGCCTGGCCTGGCGCTGTATGATTAGCATTATGGCACTGTAAGTTTAATTGATGGTTAGGATGCTTAGAATTTTTTGTATCGGCAACTTCTATTGTTTACATTTTAAATAATAATACACTGGGGCTGAGCATGAAGTGTCTCCTCTTAGGGCCGTTCCCTCCATCCCCCATAATACCTTGCTACTCATTTTAGCTCCGGTGGTACAGGCTTATGCTTTGGATGCTAAAAGTCCTAAGCTCTATCCCGGGGAATGTCCGTGGTATGTGCATGCATATGGCTATATTCCTGTAACAGAAGTACATTGGTTTTTTGATTATAGGATTTTTAAGCAGAAAGGTTCTTGTAGTCACCTTTGAGGTGACTGGGATTTGGATACTTGGACAGCAAACTAGAGAAAGGGATGGGTTAAATCTATAAGGAAAAAAATATTTCTGCTTCAGCTTAAGGCCTGATGCTGCCATTATTTCATGTGTGGAATGTTCACTGTGGTCAATGGAAAGGCATTGCATAAAAGGACCACAAGGATCAGGCAAAAATGGGTCTGTTTAATTACATCCATCTTAAACTAAGTATCTGTAATTAACTTTTTTGTGCAAATGAGCAGATACTGAGAAAAGCTTGCTAAAATATGTATTTTATATTTAAATTCCAGATGTTTCTGAAGGATAGAATATTGGAGTAAAAAGGAAAAGGTAAGTATCCATATATGATCCCTAGGCTACATTTACCTACTATAAACTATGCTCTTAACAGATTACTGACTAATAGAAATTTTAGGATTAATATACAAGGTTCCCCAGTCTTATCCAATGACATGCTTATCATTAGTGCTACTTGAGTTTTGTTTTCAGATTTCTTTTTGACAACTTAGGGCCAAACTTTTAAGCCTGGAGTCACGCTGTCCATGAACAGAAATGCATATGCAATTGCTTTTTTGTCATTACCATAGCTGTGCATGCAAATGTACACTGCAGTTGATCCTGAAACCCAGTCACCCCAAGTGTATGTGCAGTCCCAGTAATTGTGTCTGAAAATACAGCTACAAGACTGTGCACAGAACACTTTTATTTAAAAAAAAAAAAAAAAAGTGACCAAATACTAGCCAGGGTAGTTGGTATTTTAATGCATATATTTATCAGGGCCTTATGGATTTCGGTACATAAAAAATGGGAATGTTTGTATGCAAACAGATAGATGTACCCAATCTCATTTAAGTAAATGCCTATTTTCACACCCAAATGTGTTTTTTGTGTGTACCATTGTAGAAGTCCTTTTTGAAATAGTGGCTCTAATTTTCCAGTTAGGCAGTAAAGTTATTAGGACAAAAATCCTAAGTCTTGTAGTAAGAGAGAATACTACATAGTTTGCATCTGAACAAGGAACAGTGACATCTGGAGGCAGGTAAGCTGGTGTAGAGTCCAAAACAAATACCCTGAATTATCTGAAGGTTCCATAGTATGGTCTCCTTTGACTAGATCTGCATCAGCTTTGCTTTGAGAAGTAAGCTCTCAAGCAGCTCTCCAATTCCCTACAGCCTAATTGGGTAATAAAACACAACATACTACTGTGACTCTTAAATAAACACACCGACTGTTTATACCAGGGTATGCCATGATCAGTACATTTTTATCCTCCTCTGCCCTCTTTGTAATTACTTCCACAGGCTCAAAATTTAAAAAACAGGTCACTGGTTAACTTGCCCCAAAAGAGTTGGCTGGTCAAAATACCCTTGGGAAATGGCTGCTCATATTTTTAGATCTGAAGCAGTTAAGGCTATGTTGGTTACCATGTGACTTCCCTCTGCAGATTAATGATCATTTAAGTGTTGGAGGATGATGATTCTCAGTCTGTTTCATACTGTCACCCTTGCCTTATGCTAGCACACCTCTTGTGAATACCTCCATTCTAGCATGTAGATTGCTGTGTTACGTGTAAAAGTAATACTAGGAGAGCATTAAAGAATCCACTTAATGGGACAGGGACTGCTCCTTAGTGACAGCAACCCCATTTCTTTCTCTGCCCTTTCTGTGTGTGTGTGTGTGTGTGTGAGACATACCCTAGCATCAAGCTTTCTATCATTACCTACAGTCCCCCTGTTCTAACTACTCCAGATCAGTGCTGGGTGGCAGCCAACCAGCCACATTTCTCACCTTTACAATGTTAGTGGTGGCTCAAGCTTTATCAGCGTGATTGAGTGTACACCAAAGCAAAACCAACGGACATGAAGCACCCAATGAGGAAATAGACAATTATTTAATTGCACCAAAACCCAACAATTTTCAACAAGGGTGAAAGGCATGGAGAGGTCTCCCCCATGGAGGCTCCTTCATTGCTTAGAGATTGACAGATGCATCACGTGTTTTACTGCAGAATGTTTGCTAACAACAGTTGTTAGCTAGAAGGAGAACCAATTCCTGCATAGGAGTATGCAGGCAGCATATTAGGAAAACTGCCTGAGTGGAAGGGACAGTACTCTTTAATAGGCTCCATATGGAAGATTGTACAGTCAGCACATCTCAAACCAGACTGAATGATGCAGTAAGAAATGTACTATAGAGAACAATCCTGCTCTGACAATTCTGTACTTCGTTTCCTCGCCCGTGTTTTAAGATCTAAATTGAATTGGGCTGCAGATTAATAGGAGGCTGTAGCAGGGGAAGGGAGGGGGTTCTAGTGGGAGTAAAATGCTAATACATAACTACAGCTGCAACTTTAGACATTGAGTGTTCTCCACAAACTTCTTATTTTTAAGGAGACGGTAATTCCAAGTGAGCGGGTGACAGAAGCCAGACACTTTACCAGAAAACCACAGCTCTATTTTGCTACTTTATTCAAACAGATGCTAATATATGGCATTGTGAAATAAATAAATAAGGTACAAGTTTTTTGTTTGTATTACAAGGTATGTCCCACCAGTATTTATACATAGTGAAAAATGTATATAGATTAAGACATTATCCACTTCGATTTTTTACAAGCCCTTCATGAAGTTAAAGTACAGCACTTTAAGATTACATACTCTTAGATTCTGTACGGTGTTTTACCCAGAAAATGTTTTGTACAGAAATGACAACTTCAGTCTAAGAAGAGCTGAAGGGCATAACAAACAGTGAAATTCTTTAATCCATGTTACTGGGATGGTTTCATTGGGGGTGTTGGCACAAATTACATTTAATGTCCATTTGCTCCTTCTGAAAGGATGCGTGAAGGTTCAGTGTACTTTGCAGTAAGTAAGTAAAAGAGGGCAGGTGCAGGTACCAAAGCCAACAGTGGTAAATCCTGGCCAAGTCTCTCCAGTTTGGAAATAGAGATGATTCCATAGGCATGAAGTAACCAGTGGCTAGAAAGAACGACAAGCCTTTTCTTCCTGACAAGAAGATCCTTGAAAGACTTGTAAAAGAAAAAGTGTTGTTAATGTTTTCACACCTACATTGTATCTGACACTTAAGTGAGAGGTTGTGCACAATGCAGGGGGAGGCACTATATATAAAGTCTATGGGGCTTGAGAATGATTTGACTCTAATCACTCTCTATGATCTTTCCCTAGTCCTCCTTGGGAGAGGGAGTTGCATCAAGGACTACCAGTTCATGCTAGTTTCCTTGAGCTGGACCCATATGCCAAAAATGAAAAAGGCTTATTCCCAGAATAAGCACAAGAGTACAGACAAATACATGAGGCAAGGCAAGGCAAGCTAGCAGTCTCCGCTCAAGTCAGTATTCCAGAAGATATTGTAGCATATGCCAGATATCTGATCATGCATTAACAATGAGCTAGTGTTCCTTATCTTACTTCTCAGGCCTCAAGACTCTGCTGGTAAAATTAAGTTTTAAAATCTATGACAGAAGAGACATTTCTACCTACCTCTACTTCAGAGGCAGACATGTACACGGCCAGAGTAACCAAAGATAACACCAATATAATATATGGGAATGCATAATCTAAAGGCAAACATTGCATGTATTAGGCGGAGGGAAAAAACACCACCACTTTAAGTACATTTCAGCAAAAGATGTTAACTACTGCTATGTATGCAACTGTTCCACTGAATCAGTCCAGCCTACTTTAGCCCATGGATATGAAATTTAACAATCATGCACTACAGTGTGAATGAGTGATAGACAAGCAAAGAAGTTTACTTTTTGACCTTCTAGAGCAATAATACTTGGATTGTGGCTCACAAGCCGCAAGTAGCTCTTTAATGGGTCTCCTGCAGGTCTTTGTAGCACGATATGAAAACACGGTGTGGTTTAACCAATCAACCAATCAGGATGCTTTTACTAGATTAGCAGCTTATTTGCTGTGAGAATAATTTATATCCAAAAACTAAATATTTCCCCTGTCATTCACACTACTGTGGCTCTTTTGGGTAATGTTGTTCACTAATTTGGCTCCTGAACCACTGAAGTTTGAGCATCACTGTTCTAGAGGTTTCAAAATCCATTTCCTCCAAGGCCCAAAGGATCATATTTCTACATAACATAAGAACGGCCATACTAGGTCAGATTAATGATCTATCTAGCCCAGTATCCTGCCTTCCGACAGTGCCCGGTGCCAGATGCTTTAGAGGTAGTGAATGGAACAGGGTAATTTATTGAGTGATCCATCCCATGCTGTCTAGGCCCAGCTTCTGGCAGTCATAGGTTTACAGACACCCAGAGCATGGGGTTGTGTCCCTGACCATGTTGGCTAATACCCATCAATGGACCTATCCTCCCTGCATTTAACTAATTTTTTTAAACCTAGTTATAGTTTTGACCTTCACCCCATCCCCAGCAATAAGTTCCATAGGTTGCCTGTGAATGGTATGAGGAAGTGCTTCCTTTTGTTTGTTTTACACCTGCTGCCTCTTAATTTCATTGCATGACTTCTGGTTCTTGTGTAACGTGAAGGGGTAAATAATTCCTTATTCACTTTCTCCACATCATTCATGCTTTAATAGACAGGTTTCAGAGTAACAGCCGTGTTAGTCTGTATTCGCAAAAAAAAAGGAGTACTTGTGGCACCTTAGAGACTAACCAATTTATTTGAGCATAAGCTTTCGTGAGCTACAGCTCACTTCATCTAATAGACCTCTCTCACACTATTTCTAATTAGGCTCTGTACATTTTAACATGCATTACTGAAGTTTAATAGCCCTTTGGCTCCCTCCTCCACAGCTAAAGCACAAATGTGAATAGAAAAGTGGACAGAAGAGTCTGCTGAAATGGGAGCGTGCATGCTGAGTGATGGCACGGTGACATGCTGCCCTTTCACACAGGAACCCACAGACGGCTTATAGCGCAAGGCTGGGACTCGAGAATGGAGGGGGCCTAAGAATAGCTACATTTTCCAATTTGCTTTAGCCCCTTCTGAAACCAGAGGTATTTCTGCTGGAAAAGAGAGATTAAGTTAATACCACTAAAATGCAGCATAATCTTCCAGTCCACACCCGCTGCTTTGAGAGGTAAAAGGCAAGGCACAGAGCCATGTGCCCAGGAGGGAGGGAATAGCACACGAGGCAGCCTCTTCTCGTGGATTCCTCAAGGTCTGGAGGCCATAAACCCCTCTTCATATCCCCTTAAAAAGGGGGAATATGGTAAGCAAGTTTGAGGCAGTCCTCAGCTTTCCTGATCTCTTCCCCTGCTGCTGTCTACAGGTTTCACAAGAGCGCTCCATTTGGCTGTAAGTGAATGAGGGCTTGATTTTCAGATACATTGAGTGCATCTGACAACCAGGCTCTGAATTCTCCTATTGGCACGGGCAAGTAGCTTTTAGAATAATTTAGAACAATTTTCTCTCTTGAGCTGCTGACTGCATTTGAGTGTTCTCTAGCCTCCCATTGTCACCGCTTTCCCAATGCATTCCTTAGCCTTTGCTAATTCTTGCCTTTATTTAAAATATTTCTTTCTGGAAGGCTGAATTTACAGAACTGCAATGAAGCTTGGAACAGCATTCCTACTACCTAGGGAGCGAGGCCAATGCTGCTTTGGAGAGGTCTGAAAGTTATCTGTGATTTTAAACCTGTGTGTGTGTTAGGATATAGATATTCAGGCCAGTCTGCAAAGGCCTATACTTTAAGAATTGATGTGTATTGTTATCACTTAGCTAGTTCTAGAGGTATAAAAGAAAATCAAAATCACAGTCTGCCTGTTTATGGGCCTTCTCTTACAGTGACAGTCTTAGGCTAAGATCTCTGGCTAAACAGCAGAGGCAGCCATAAGCTAGGAAATGTATGGTCACATCCCAAACTAGTCACATTGAAATAAGGCAATCTGATCTATCACCTCCAGAGAAAGGGAAGAGCCTAGAGAATGTAAAAGGAAGTTTAGTTTGATAGCATTCTGTTCAGTAAGAAATTATCAATAGACACAGCTGGGAAACCTTTATGGCTTAATAGATGTAGTTGTGAAATCCTCACTTCTGTATTGTTTTGTCATTATAGTTCCCACTTTGCTATTATTTGCACGGTCTGTCTGGCTCTATGACTGTTTCTGTCTGCTGTATAATTAATTTTGCTGGGTGTAAACTAATTAAGGTGGGGGGATATATTGTAACATGATTATTTAACCAATTATGTTACGATTGGTTAAGGTATAGCTAAGCAGAACTCAAGTTTTACTCTGTAGTCTGCAGTCAATCAGGAAGTAAGGGTGGGGAAATTGGAATCATGTTTTGCTACGGGGGGGGGGAATGGGAACAGGGACACAGGTACGGCTCTGTGGTGTCAGAGCTGGGAAGGGGGACACCAAGGAAGGAAACTGGAATCATGCTTTCTGGAAGTTCACCCCAATACACATCAAATTGTTTGCATCTTTGGACTTCGGGTATTGTTGCTCTCTGTTCATGCGAGAAGGACCAGGGAAGTAAGCAGGTGAAGGAATAAGCCCCTAACAGCGTGCGCGCAAAGAGCTATCTTAGCTAAACTGACAGTATACTTAATGCACTGTCATGTTCTGCTAAGGCAGCACTGAGTTGATTGGCTAAGGAACCTTACTTTTGATTTACAACACCAGCTCTATGATTTGTCAATGTTTTCCCAAGAAGCGGGGGGGAAGGAGCACGCTTCATGTAATAGATGGCTGTGTGGAGTAATCTCCTTTTATAATAGCACTGCGGGCAGATATTTGAACAACAAAGGTAATTTTGATGAATGTTTCTTTATATATTTAACGTAATAGCCTTACGCAAGCAAAGCAAAAAAGGACATACTTTGTCCACTGAGCAAGGTGTTCTTTTTGTTAAGGGCATACGTTTTAAAAACAAAACCAAACCAAACCAAACAAACAAAAAACTTACAGAGCAGGCCTCCTCCAACTGCTTGAAGTACAGTTAGAATAGGGAAGAAGTAGAGTGCTGCATAAATACTTTTAAATCGATCTGACTTTCCTAACCCACAGGCAATCTTCTTAACCAGAAGCGGTCGGAGCAGCATCATCAACACCAGACAGAAGGCATAGTATATAAATACAATGGTGTATCTATAAAGGAAAAAATTAATACTTAGTATTTGCATTACAGTAGTAACTACAGGCTCTAACAGACCTAGGATGCCTTGTGTTAGGCACTATACACACTCTCACACAGAGAAGAGTTTACAATCTATACAGAGGGTGGGAGCGAAAAACAGGCCCAGAGAGTTCAGTTGACTTGTCATAGGTCGTCCCAGAAGGCAGTGACAGAGGTGGGAGCAAACTGCAGGTTTCCTGACTCATAGTACAGCACCCTCTCTAGACCAAACTGCCTCCCCAGGGCAGTGAAAGCAACATGTAGGTTAGTTCTTAAAGGCTGCCCAAATCTATAGGTGTTTCTTAATTCTCTCTCCTGAAGTGTAATGAAGATGTATTGAAGCTCGCTGTAAGTCTCTGTACTCCTAAACCCTCATGAACAGGCTCCCTTGAATGGCTGCTCACTGTGACACTAATTTAGGAGATGTTAAAAGGTACAGGTTGCTACTCTCCAGTGTAAGACTACTATAATTACCATTACTTGAGTTCTTTGTGCAACTACCTAGAGCAGGGGTGGGCAAACTTTTTGGCCCGAGGGCCACATTGGGGTTGCAAAACTGTATGGAGGTCTGAGTAGGGAAGGCTGTGCCCCCCAAACAGCCTGCCCCCTATCTGCTCCCTCCCACTTCCCGCCCCCTCAGAACCCTCAACCCATCCAACTCCACCTGCTCCTTGTCCCCTAACTGCCCCCTCCCGGGACCTCCCCCCCAACCGCCCCCCAGGACCCCACCCCCTATCCGACTGCCCCAACCCCTGTCTGCACCCCCACCAGGCCCCTGGTACCTCATGCCCTATCCAACCCCCCCCCCCCCCAGCTCCCTGTCCCGACTGCCCTGACCCCTATCCACACCCCCGCCCCCTTACAGGCCCCCCAGGACCCCATGCTATCCAACCCCCCCATTCCCTGACCCCACCCCTAAACTTCCACCCCCTGACTGCCCCCGCAGAACCTCTGCCCCATCCCACTGCCCCCTGTCTCCTAACTGCCCCCCAGGACCCTCCGCCCCTTATCCAACCCCCGGCCTGGCCCCCTTACCATGCTGCTCAGAGCAGCATGTCTGGCAGCTGCCCTGCCCAGCCCAGCCAGAGCCAGACATGCTGCTGCTCTGCCCTGCAGGAGCGCGCAGCTCTGCTGTCCAGAGCGCTGCCCGCGCAGCAGCATCGCTACGGGGGAAGGGGGACAGCAAGGGAGCGGCCCGGGGCTAGCCTCCCCAGCCGGGAGTTCAAGGGCCAGACAGGACGGTCCTACAGGACAGATGTGGCCCGCAGGCCGTAGTTTGCCCACCTCCAACCTAGAGATATGTAGAATTTCTCCCAAAGAGCCAGCATGCTGCAATGTGCCAAAAACGCTGCCAGTAAAGCTGCAGTTACAGATTGTTGGCTTGCTGGTTTACTATGATTCACTATGCTGGTGCTTTAAAGAAGCAGCACAAAAAAGAAAGCTCACAAGACTTCAAAGGGGGTTTGGCAGCCCACTGGTCTGGGTTAGATAAGCCCTTTTACATTCTACACTGTCAAAGAGGAATTTCTAAAGAAGTCAGTCATTTAAACAATTGTTAAAATCAACATTATAAGCAAAGAAAGGAAAATTGATGCACTCTACCAGATGAAAGATTGACTTTGTATTTGTGAAGTTTTGTGAATGTTCAGATTTTTTTTCTTCAATTAGTGGCATATGGCTATATTTCAGACTAAGGTTAGTTTAAGCTGACTTCCTTGGTTTATCCTCATTTCATCTAGAACAGCACTCAGTGTAAAGTTTTATATCTCTACCTCTGTTTGAAAGTTATACAAACTTTAGAATTTAAAACATGTATTTCTACCAATACCTGGAAAAAATTTTATTACTGTTCACCCATAATTAGGATAAGCTGCTGTTATAGACAAGCAGATTCACAAATAAACTGAAGTCTAGACTACCACTAGGACTTTCCATTTCTCACACAAGGGCCAATAAAAGAATTAATAAGCACTTACAGTGCTCCATTTTTAAAGTGCCATATAAACACAGCCCCCAATTCAAGACAGCACTTGGGCACATGCTTAAGGTTAAGCATGTGCTTAAGTGCTTCTCTGGATAGCGATGCTTTCCTGAATCCAGGCCACATTAAGTACATTTTGGCAAGCAGATTACCCTTCTTACAAGAAGTACTAACTTAGCAGAATACGGCCACATTTCAGGGCTAAATGTACCATAACCCAACATTTTATAAATTTCTGAAACACATATGATAAAATAGCAAACTGATAAAAAATACTCTGACTTTATACTCACAGAGGATAGACAGCTTCATGAGTACAGTGTACAGTTGTAATGTAATCAGGACTTGGGTTGTAAAGCATCGTATACCAGTCAGAAAGCATCTCTACCTTGCAAGAACGGATATACAGAAAACCTACTGGATCACTCACAAGCAGTGTAACTATTGCTGCAATACTGCATTCGAATAAGGCAGTAAGATGCTGAAACAATGCACTGGAACTGCAGAGGGAGGAAGAAAAAAGTTCGTTAATACCACTTGAAAATCAACAGGGAAAAAAAGTCAAAAATATCAAATGCTGAGTGAAGTATAAAGACTCTCAATTCTAAACTGTCTATTGTGTTTAAATTCACTATGAAAGATGGGCCAAAGCCACAGTTATTACAAAATGAAGACTGAAGCAAGCATGATACTGAAAATAATCTTCTCATTTATCTGAGTCACACTATTTAGTGCACAAGTGCAGTTGTACTTCATCTAAACTTCTGAAACTAACATTCACACCACATTTAGTCTAGCAAAAACAAAGATCAAATATGCAAGGCAGGGTGAGAGTTATACAACTTCCTACAACGCAGAAAGCATATTCTTTGTTCAGCAAAACTAAACTATTAAGTATTGCAACATTATAAAGCCCTCTGCCTAATTCACTGGCAAAGTGAGAACTAAGCACCACCCTTGATATTTCCAAGGCATTAATTTCTAAGTTACCTATTCTTTATAAATGGTGGTTTTCATTTTCATAGTGACTTGCTACATAAATTTTTATGTTTTTTAAATAAAAGGGCAAACATTTTAAATCAGATGCACGAAACTTTCACTGGAGCTGAAAGCTCATGTTAAAATTATATATTTTAGTGGGTTGAGAGTTTATAGTATGAAACATTAAGTGTTTAGTATACTGTTTGCACACCACTTTAAACAGGCATCATTTGTAAAATATTTACACAGCATGAAATTACAGAAAGCAGCCACGTTCTTTAACAAGTCTGTTATAAAGTGCATTCAGAAACCTAGGATACTACAGTAAAGGTTAAGTATCTTCCCGTCAGGGGTTATAAAGATATAGTAATACTCTTTAGGCCAAAACTTGACATACTTGAGCATTCCCTCCTACACCAATGAGGATTCCTTCAATACATTTAAAAAAAGGAGTTGGGTATAGGGCATTTCCTGGGCACTGTGACCATCTGGGAGGAACTTGCAGCTCTAAGATGAAAATTAATAAACCCATAAGCACAGTGTGCCCAGCAAATTAGCAGCCTGTGTATCTGCCTGCCCAATAGCAACTCGATTTGCCTTCTCATATGAATGAACACATTTATGGTGGGCCTTTTTGTTTTTAAATTAAATAAAAAGATTACTAACCTCTTTTTCCCTGAATACCATTCAATGAAGAACCAGTGCAAAATCAAAGGAAGCATAGCCATAAAGCCAAGGTATAGCCAATCATAATGCCCTGGAGATCCTGTACACTCCCGACAGATTTTATCACCATCTGTTCGCTGTCCTCTCGGACAAACCTACAAAAACAGCACCACAAAACTGTATTTACAAGTGCCTAAAAACCCAATAACTGATTGATTATTTTGTTGGAAGCCCAGTTAAAGGGAGTGCGTGGGCTGACAAATTTTCCTTATTGAAGGAAGTTCAATCCCTCAGCCCTCCACTTGCCCCAATGATCCCATCCCCTGAGCAAACCTGTCCCACTCTCATTCCATCCCTTACTCTCACTTTCATCTGGCTTGTTCCCCTCACAATACAAAAATGCTTTAGTCTCTTGTGTCCTATAAAATCCCACACATCTTTAACCCCGCTTGTCTCATTAACTACTGCCCCATATCCCTTTCATCTCTAAGCTCACTGCATGCACTGTTTACTAGCATTGTCTGGAGTTCTTCTCCTGCAATTCCATTGTAGATCCTCCAATCTAGCTTCCACCCCTTGCACTCTACTGAAATTGCTCTTGTCAGAGTCTCTAATGACCTCTTCCTTAAAGCTCAGAACCAGTACTCCATCCTCATCCACCTTGACCTGTCAGTCACTTAGTCAACTGTGCTCCTCGAAATCTTGTCCTTCCCTGGCATCCATGACTCTCCACTCTCCTGGTTCTCCTCCAACCTTTCTAATCGCTCCTTCAGCGTATCCTCTGCCTCCCTCCAGCTTTCGGGGGGGTCCACAGAGCTCTGTCCTTGGTCCCCTTTTCTTCTCTCTCTCTGCCTTATCGCTGGGTAATCTCAACAGCAAACACAAATTCAACTACCATCTCTATACTGATGACTCACAGATCTATGTCTCCACTCCAGACCGGACTCCTGTCTGAACTAAAATCTCAGCCTGTCTCTGACATCTCCTTGTAGATGTCTAGCCATCAAGCTCAACATGACTATAACAGAGCTCTTAATCTTCCCCTGCCTATCTTCTCGATCATTGGGGAAAATGCCACTCTCACACCTGGCACTCAAGCCCATAACCTTGATGTCATCTTTGACTCAGACCTCTCTCTAGGTCAGTGGTTCCCAAACAGTGGGTCCCAGGCATGGTGCAGAGAGCAGGGTTGAAGTGTGAGCCCACACTGCACTCATCTCACAGTGGTGGCTCCTGTCCTGCAGAGTCTGGGCCTGCTCCAGGCATTGCAACCTCATGCATGGGGTTGCAGCACCACTCAGGCTTGAAGAGGCAACCAAGCCAAACCTGAGTGCCGTTGCAATCCCGTGCACTAGGCTGCAAACACCCAGAGCAGGGACCCGGACCCAGGCCCAGCTCCACTGGACAGGAGCTACCACTGTAGGGTGAGTGCAGAGCAGGCTCTCTCTCCAACTTCCCTCTGCACCAGTGTTAGGGTTGCAGTGGTGGGGTGGAAAGTGCTGCTCCAGGTGGTCGGTGCCCCAACACTGGCAAATGATTTTTGGCTCCTTCCTTCCATGAATTTGGACCCTGGGTGGGTCACAAAAAAAAGATAAAATGCATTTGGTGGGTCGCCTTAGTAAAAAATTTGGGAACCGCTCCTCTAGGTCTTCACAGCTAGGCTATGCCTCAAGCTTGCTAATTTTTTTCTGCATAACATCTCTAAGACATGGCCCTTTCCATCCATTCACACATTTAGAACTCTTATTCAGGGTCCCCGTCATCTCATGTCTTGATTCCTGTAACATGGTTTTCTCTGGTCTTGACAGATGAAATCTTAGACCCATTCAGAATGCTGCTGCTGCTACTAAGATCATTTCCCAAGCACGTCACTTTGACTATGTCACCCCTTTCTTGCATCCCTGCCTTGGTTCCCCCTTCTCTATCACATCAAACATAAGCTACTTGTGTTTCAAGGCCCTTCACAGCCTATCCCCAGCTCTTATTCACTATTCAGATGTCAGCTCCCCCCTCCGATGGGCCTAAGATGCCAGCCTCCATTGTCAACTTGGTAAATGTTCAAACACACAGCTACGTGCTTCCTCCCATGCTGCCCCTCGTGCTTAGGAGCTCCCTGTAAACATCTTCCTTCAAATCCCTCCTTAAAACTCTCCTTTGCTGGGATACCTATAAAAAACTTGACAAAAGTCAGGCCACTTGGTGTGCTGAGACCATTGATTAGCATGCTGATCAATGCTGCCTGAGTTTCCTTGCACTCCCGTCTGTATCTATCTGTTGTCACTTGTCTTACACTTAAGGCTACGATTTAGTCGCAGAGGTCATGGATTCCGTGACTTTACCGGACCTCCGTGACTTCTAGGGCTTGAGGAGAAGGCGGGACTGTGCGCCCCTGCCCTGCAACTGGGGCTGGCTGGAATCAGGACCCTGCAGCCCCAACCCCACAACTTCTGCCAGGGGCTGCAGCTGTGTGCCCCAGCCCCACAGCCTCCACCGGGGCCACCACTCCCACCCCTGAGCTGATCGAGGTAAGTGGCATTGGGCTGGGGCCCACACCCCTCCTGCACCCCACACCCAAACTCCCTGAGCCCACTAACCCCCTGCCTTGAGCTCCCTGCCACACCCCTCCTGCACCCCAACCCCCCTGCCCTGAGCCCCTTCCTGCACACTGCACCCACTCCCAAACCCCAAACTCCTGCCCCAGCCCTACATTCAACTTCCCCACCCCAATGTAGCCCTCGGGCCAAAAAGTTTGCCCACCCCTGGTTTAGACAACCTTATGCCTCCTTTGCACGTGACACAGGAGACACCACATCACAGGCCACGATCAGGCCCTAGATCTCGTTCACAAACTCAAGAGTCTGTCGGAATTCGACACTTACCCCACAGTCGCCGTAGATTTGAGTGGACGCATTTAAATATTGTGCGGTTCTCCCACAATACAAGCCAAGGCAGGCTGGCTGGATAGCTACAGCTTTTAAAAATACAAGGAGTGGCAACACTGTAGTACCTCACGTTACTGGAGATGCAGCAGCAACGCCGGTGAAAGAGTTTGTGGCACCGTACTTAAGAAATGGAGTTCTAGGCCCCCACTGATCCCCCCCCCCCAACTCTTCCCCCCTCCAGCTCCCAGGCATCCCTCCCCTGCCCCCCTCCCGACCGGGGGCAAACCCCCCCCCCGTCCACTCCCTCGGCTCCAGGGACCGCCCCTCCCCCGCTGCAGGGAAGGGGGGGCGGGGATGCCTTGACCCCGGGACAACCGGGTCTCAGGCTGGGTCCCGTCAGGGGTCCCCGCCCCCACGAGGGGGCACCGGAGGGGCCCGACAGGCGGAGGCGGCGGCCCGGGGAGGAACGGGACGGAACAGACCCTCCCAGCGCGGCCCCGGCACGGTCACCCCGGGGGCTGCGCTCACTCATCTTGCCGCAGCAGGGCCCACCCGCCGCAGCCTTCCCCCAGCGGAGCAGCAGCAGCCTCCGCTTCCGGACTCCTGGGGCGGGGAGAGGCGAAGCTCCACCCCGCCCGTGTGCGTCACTTCCTTCTCCCCTGTGTGGCAACGGCGGGCTGACTCCGCCCCTACTGGGGGCGGGGTTTCACATCCCCCATCCCGCTTGTGGGCGAGGCCAGGATAAGCCCCGCCTACCTGAAGGCGGAGCTCCTTGCGGCCTCTCGCCCGGTTGGGCGAGGTTTCCCCGGCGCTCCCCCAATGGGGGCCCGCTTGGTCGCACACCCGCCCTTATGGGCGCGCTTACCGCACAAGCCCCACCCCGTTGGTGCATGACGTCAGGCGGACTCCGCCCATTTGGGCGTGGCCAGCCTGGACCCGACAGGCTCCATTGGTCCTGCCCCCACTGGGCGTGGCCGCCACGCGGCGCTGGCGGGGCGAGCGGTGATGGAGGCGCCCGGCTGGCTGCCGCCCCGCGCGCGGGCCGTGGTGCGCGTGGTGGACATGCACACGGGCGGGGAGCCGCTGCGCATCGTGCCGGGCGGGCTGGAGCCGGGCCCCGCGGGCCCCACGCTGCTGGCCCGGCGGCGCCACATGGGCGCGGAGCTGGACCACGTGCGGCGGCTGCTGGTGCACGAGCCCCGCGGGCACCGCGACATGTACGCGGCGGTGCTGGTGCCCAGCGAGCTGCCGGCCGCCCAGCTGGGCGCGCTCTTCCTGCACGGCCAGGGCTACAGCACCATGTGCGGCCACGCCGTGCTGGCGCTGGGCCGCTTCGCCCTGGACGGCGGCCTGGTGCCGGCGCCGAGCCGCCCGGAGACCGCGGTCACCATCCACTGCCCCTGCGGGCCCGTCACCGCCTTCGTGCCCTGGGACGGGCAGCGCAGCGGCAGCCGCGTCCGCTTCCACAGCGTGCCCGCCTTCGCCGCCGCCGCAGGTACCGGCCCCTGCCGCGGGGAGACCCCGGGCTCCTGTTCCTCAGAGCCGGGGCGCCCCCGTCTGTGTAGGACCCCCCCCCGGGGGCGACCCCTGCCGGTGTGGCACCCCTGAGACTCCCTGTCTGTCAGCCCCCCAATCGTGGTGTGGGAGCGCCCCTTGTCTGGGTGATCCCCCTCTGTGGGACCCCCCTGGGGCGACCCCCGCCTGTGTGGCACCCCTGAAAGCCTGACCCCTTGTCTGTCAGCCCCCAAATCGTGGTGTGCGAGCGCCCCTTGTCTGGATGATCCCCGAGCCGCCCTCTATGGGACCCCCCGGGGCGACCCCCTCCTGTGGCACCCCTGAAATCCTGACCCCCCGTCTGTCAGCCCCCCAATCGTGGTGTGGGGGCACCCCTGGTTTGGATGATCCCCGAGCCGCCCTCTGTGGGACCCCCCGGGGCGACCCCCTCCTGTGTGGCACCCCTGTGACTCCCTGTCTGTCAGCTCCCCAATTGTGGTGTGGGAGCGCCCCTTGTTTGGGTGATCCCCCAGTCCCCCTCTGTGGGACCTCCCAGGGTAACCCTTGCCTGTGTGGCACCCCTGAAAGCCTGACCCCCACTGTCTGTCAGCCCCCCAATAGTGGTGTGGGGGCACCCCTTGTTTGTGTGATCCCCGAGCCGCCTTCTGTGGGACCCCCCGGGGCGACCCCCTCCTGTGTGGCACCCCTGTGACCCCCTGTCTGTCAGCTCCCCAGTTGTGGTGTGGGAGTGCCCCTTGTCTGCGTGATCCCCCAGTCCTGCTCTGTGGGACCCCCCGGGGTGACCACTGCCTGTGTGGCACCCCGAAAGCCTGACCCCCCGTCTGTCAGCCCCCCAATCGTGGTATGGGGGCGCCCCTTGTCTGGGTGATCCTTGAGTCCCCCTCTGTGGGACCCTCATCCACTGGAGCCTTGGGGAGGGGTGCCCCTGTTCTCTCTTCCTCCCTCCCCCCCCCCGACTGTACAGCCCCCACAGGTGAAAGTGATGACTGTGTGCATGACTAACAGCACTAAACCTGCTCTCGCTTTCCCTATGTCTGCCCCCCCCCCCGACCACCCCCCCCCCTCCGGGTGTGAATTTGTGAGGTACTTAGCACCTAGGGAGGGGTGTTATGGGTGCCTTGGTTCTGATGCTGCAACCAGCTTCAAGCATGTGTGCTGGCCCCTTGCCTTTGGAAGCAGGTGGCAGCGTCAAAGGGCGTGGCAGGGCTCTGGCAGCCAGCAGACTTTCTGCAGAAAGGATTATAGTTTGTGCCCTGCATGGTGCTGCCACCTGAGCCCATATTGGGCTGGCAGCCTCCAGCTCTGCAAAACTGAGTGCACCCTTATTCCTGGGAATTAGAGTGGGTAATTTAAGACTGTGTAAACATCAATAGTTTGAAGGAGGAAGCTTGTACAAGATTGGTGTCTCTTGGTCTGCAGGGTAGTTATGGAGATACCATTTACTGAGATCACTCCAGAAAACAGAGGAATGATTTGTTTTTAACTTTGTATACTCCACTCATTAATGGTAGGAAGAGGACAGGCAGGTGAATGTTTTGGTGGGGAAAAGGGTTTTTTAATGAAGTCTGTACCTACTTTTCAAAAAAAGAAAAGGAGGACTTGTGGCACCTTAGAGACTAACCAATTTATTTGAGCATAAGCTTTCGTGAGCTACAGCTCACTTCATCGGATGCAGCTCACGAAAGCTTATGCTCAAATAAATTGGTTAGTCTCTAAGGTGCCACAAGTACTCCTTTTCTTTTTGCGAATACAGACTAACACGGCTGTTACTCTGAAATCTGTACCTACTTTTGACTCCACAGAAGAATAGACCTAACTATGGATCTGCCCGATGTTGAAATTGGTGACCAGATCGAGAGGATGAAGAACTCTGCTTTGTAGGGCTCTCTGCAGATGACCTACCTAATGTTTCTGAGACCCTTTATTAAGTAACAAAAGAGCAGAACTTCGGATAGGTTAGAGACTTCACAATACCTGCAATATTTTAGGATGATATTCTGTCCCAAATTTGTGTCTTCATTATTGCATAACCATATTCAGCTTCTGTAAGTACACTAGGAGTCACTCACACTCTTCAGTCTGATGGTCTCCTGCGTTTTGCTATTTCGTTTTGCTACTGCATTAATTCCTTTAGCTGTTCCGCTTCCTGCCCTCCAGCATCCTTTCCTTTCCAAGACTCCTTGTTTCCATTTTATATCTGCATCTAATAATTGGTCTACTCACTGTCGTTTGTTTTTTGGTTTGGGTTTTTTAATATTTCTAATGATTGAAACTCATGACACGATTTCTAGCATTGTGTTCCTTGACTTTCCTGTGGAGTTCTGTGCCATTCACTTGCTTTAGCACCTAACTGTATTTACATCTCACTTCAAAGTAAATCTGACACTGTAATTAAGTTGATTTACCCTACTGTGTTTGTTGGAATCCTTCTGAATTGATTGAATCTGATTGCCTTATCTTGCATTAATAAGCATGAGATAAATTGTTTTTAAAAAAATCTAATACTTCTAATTTGGAAAGAGTACAGTCTGTATAGTTGGCCAAATTCAGCTCAGCAAGGACAAGGACAAATTGTTCCCTGATTTAGAACCCAAACTGAACCCATGGATTTTAACAGGAGAGTTTTTCCATTGACTTTAATGGAAGTTGGATCAGGCTCTTATAAGACTCAGTACTTACCTCTCTTTATCCTTTGATGTCAAAGTGCTACACAAAATTATCCTTGTTACTATGCTAACAGTTGCATTAAAATCAGCAACGTTGCACTGGGGTGTGAATTAGGATAGAATTTGGTTTCCTGTATTGAGAGGGTCGGCGGGGGGAATAATATTACCCATATATGTTCATGCACGGTTCTGTTTGCTTTTCCCTCTCTCCTGTTCTGTTTAGATGTGACCGTTGATGTTCCTGGCCATGGGAAGGTAGTGGTCGATATTGGATATGGTGGTGCTTTCTATGCCTTTCTCAGTGCTGAGAGATTGGGATTAGATGTTTGTTCTTCAAAGACTCAGGATCTTGTAGATGCAGCAAGTGCAGTAACAGAAGCAGTAAAGAGACAGGTACAGAAGATGCCAACATACCCCAAATACTTTTCTAACAACGTAGTAATATTGCAGGGTTTTTCTTAGAGGAGACTATTCATGACGTTGGAATTCTATACCTGGAATTTAAAACAAAGAGTAAATATCATAGTAGACTTTCTCAGGTGTTTATGGGTGTGACTGTTCTTGCCCTGTTAATGTAATTTTACAGTTTAGTTAACTTAAACTGTTGATTATGTTGCTAGAAACGTGCTGAATAATCCAGATAGCCAGAGGTGCTGGGAAGTGGGGGAGTTTGTGTCCAGCTGCAAATACAAATTTTTTTAAAATGCAAAAAACACACATAGCACAACTTGCTTCAGGAAACATAGGCACTGCCCTTCTGGATCAGACCAAGGTCCACCCAGTCCAGTATCCTGTCTCTGACAGTGGCCAACACCAGCTGCTTCAGAGGACGGCATAAGAATCCTGCAGTAGGCAGGTGTGGCATAGTCTGCCTCCCACATTAGGTCTCAGCATACACTACTGTGAAGCAAGTGCATTGTTGTGTTTTGTGATGTGTCTAGCAAGATTAATATACCTGTCAAATACACGCCCGTCACATTAGATGCTGAATGCAAATCATTTATTTGTAGAATTGGGCATTACTCGTAGCAGGTTAATTTAATGTTTTCTTCACTGTGGAAGATGTTATGTTATAACTTCTCCATGTGATCAATATTCTGTGTTTTTTTGACACAGTTTCTATATCACTCTTTAAGGGGAAAAAAGCCATAAAGTTTCAACTATGTTCTATATTTCCCATGCTTTAGTTGTCTTAGCACAATACCGAATTACAGATGCTTTGTGTTACAAATGGCTCTGTTTTAACCATCATAATACCCAAATAATATTTAGCATCTTTCTAGCAATTTACATTTTCAAAGCTCTGTATAAATATTAGTCTTTACAACACCCATATAAGGTAGGCAGCTATTATCCTCATTTTACTGATAGGGAAACCTCTTCATCTCAGTGTGCCTCAGCTAAGGGCTTGTAGACACTTGCGCTTACTTCGGTATAACTTAAGTCGCTCGGGGTATGGAAAAGCCGCCGACACAGCTACCGCTGCTCAGGGAGGTGGAGTAATTATGCCAACGGGAGAGCGGTCTCCCATTGGCATAGAGTGTCTGCACTAGCGCCACAGGCTGCATCGGTACGGCTGCCTCGCTGTAGCCATTCGAGTGTAGACTAGCCCTAATCCAAATTCAGAGCCAGGGCTGAGGACTCTGGAGTTGCTGTTTCCAGTCTACTCTACTGCCTTCTGAATGATTGATCTTGCTAAAAAGTGTAATATTAGCATATTTTTAGTTTGAATTTTGTATTTATGTCTTCTTAATGACTTCAGGAGCGCCCATATCTAGCATCAAATTGTCTACTGCAGTCTGTTTAAATGTCTGTCATGTTTGTGCGTGTCCCACCTCGCACTCAACGCACACATCCCTGTACAGCCCCAGGCAACAACAGCACACTGATGGTTTGTAGTCAAGCAAATATTAGACCTGAAAAATGCATCCTGAACAGAGCTTAGGAAATCAGTGAAGTCAAATCTTGAAGAAATACCTGAGGGTTTGAGTTGCACATGGGAAATTCCACAGTTCCACGATGTCTGTAGTCTTAAGTGAACACAAGATGATAAAGTTGGTGTCCTCACTAATAAGCCTCAGTTGTGTTACCTGTGGGGTAGAAACAAGTGTGCCCAAGAGTCGTTAGAATGGCACATTTATACCTGTGTGCGTGCCCACTTTGGTCATCTTGTAAAAATCTTACTGCAATTTAATTGAAAATATTTGATTGTTGTATATGTCTGTATATCCATTTTGTGTGTTGTTCCTAGTTTAAACTTCATCACCCTGATAACGAAGAGCTTGCTTTCCTCTATGGTACTATATTAACAGATGGAAAAGATGCATTTAGCGATGAACCAACAACCAACATCTGTGTGTTTGCAGATGCACAGGTATGAAAACATGCTACTTTAAGAGATACAAGATAAGTAATGCCTGGTCTGTGTGTCTATTAAGAATGAGTTAAATTCTCTCACTGTGTTGCAAAGGCATTGTCTTTGAAGTGTCGTCTGTTCCTTAACAGTAAACTATTTCAGTACAGAATGAAAGCAGGTAAATACTTCTGAAAACATGAGAGAGGCTTTCAGTAAGGATTAAAAATGAGTTTAGTAGGTAGGACTCTCCCAGCTGTCACATGGGAATGATCCGGAGAATACCGGTCTAGAGAATTTAGTTGCTCTGGATTCTGTTAGTGATTATCTGCAAGTGTTACAGACCTGAAAGTAACATGAAGGTTTAATACTTGAGTAGTGATTATGAATATTGTCAAACTAGGATCCCTCACTCCTAGTATTTTGCCAAACAGAATCATAGTCTGAAAGTGCCAGAACCCACTTAGTTTCTTTTGTGCTTCTCTCAGACTGTCTATTTACAGAACCCCAGAGCTAGGAAATGCCAATGTCTGTAATGCTATGGACTGTAGGGGGAGGCGTTTCTCGTGTTTTTGTAATAAAAGAGAAAAATTAAAAGCTAACGAACGTTTTATTTTTTAATTTAGGTCGACAGAAGTCCGACAGGCTCAGGCGTAACTGCTCGCATTGCCTTACAATACCATAAGGGACTCATCCAGCTGAATCAGACCAGAACCTTTCGAAGCAGCTCAACTGGTTCCTTGTTCACTGGAAAAGCAGTGAAGGCAAGCAGCAAACCTCTTCTTTTCTGTGTATTTTAAGGTGTTTGTTGTGAATTCTGTGCTCATGCCAGTGAGGAACTAACAGCACAGGCTTAAACCAGGCATAGTTGCACTATCTACAGACAGCTCTGCCACTGTAGTCACTTCTGATCTGTAGCATCCCTATCGTTTCAGTCCTGGGCCTGTTTTGAGCAGAGATTGCAAGTCTTGACAAATTGTGTGTCGGAGAGCAGTGTGTTATGGATAAACAGGGATGAAGATTCACCTGACACAGTTATCTTTCCATTATGATCATAGGCTGTACAGAAAGGAATAAACAGTATGATGATGAAATTCACAGATGATACAAAATTGAAAGGAACTGAGGCTGGAGGAATAATTCAGAGACCTAAAATAATTAGGAACATAGGCAGAAAATAATACAAATGGGGGCAGGGGCGGAATAATCCAAAACAGACATTGTGTGTGACAAACCGAAGAAGTGGCACTGCTGAAAGAGACTTGGGGGTGACAGCCAACTCCAGATCAAAGATGAACTTGAAGTGAAAGGAAAAAAGACCAGTGCAGTTTTGCACTGTATATACAAAGGCTCCTCATCAGAGGAGGGCAATATTTGTATGGCTTTCGTATGGCTACAGCTGGAATCTTGCCTTCTGGGCACTTGTTCTCCAAAAAAAGATTTCTGAATTGGAAGGAGTTGAGTGAAGAGCACCAGCAACGTGGGCTGGTGGGACTGACTTACAAAGAAGATTGGGTTCAGTTGAGTAACAATTAGAGAGAGACATAGGAGACTGCATACATTGGAAGGAGGCAAATGGGATGAACTTGGGATGGGAAAGCTTGTGAATGTCAGAAAAATTTCCCCAACAACTATTGGACTAGGAAAGGGAAGGAGCCATGTGTCTGGGGCAGGCTTGCCAGAGATAACTGCAGTTCCATTTAAAGTGCAAAACTATTGATTAACAAAACCAATAAGCAAACCCCACGATCTTAGGCCATGTCTACGCTACCACCTATTCGGTAAAACTTATGTCGTTCAGGGGGCTGAAAAAAACACACGCCTGAGCGACATAAGTTTTGCCGGAATAAGTGGTGGTGTGCACAGCGCTGTATCGGCCGGAGAGCTTCTTCTGCCGCCATTCGTTGGGGTGGTTTAATTATGTCGACGGGCGCGCTCTCTCCCATCGTCGTAGAGCGGCGACACGAGAGATCTTACAGCGGCACAGCTGCGTTGGTGCCGCTGTGAGGCCTCTAGTGTAGACACAGCCTTAAACTGTGATTTCTGTTCCTGCGGCAATAGTGGAGCCTTTCCTTGACTTGACTTGCCTTCCTGGAGCTCCCCGCTGAAGTCGTCGTAGGCTGCTATTTCAAGTCTTTTATACAGCAGCTATACGCTTCTTGCCTGTTAGCTGATGGCTCAGTCCAAGCTAGGTTGGCCTGTGCCAAATAGAAGCCATTATCAAGGTGTGGCTCAGTAAGGCCTAGTCTACTCTTGAAAGATAGGTTGACATAGCTAGTCAGTCAGGGGTGTGAAAACACACTCCTGACTGATGTAGCTGTGGTTGTAGGTGGGTTTATCTGCGAGTGACTCTGTAAGTAAACAAAAGCCCTCTGACTGTAACTGCAATTGGTAAGAGCTGAGGAACACCCAGAGAAGCAGGGCCATTGGTGACCCAATTTTATTGTACTCCGCTACCTACTGTGTAGTAATGCTCTTTTGTAAACAGGGAAGTACCCCCTCAATGCCCATTCAATTTAAATCTAAACCTTTTCTCTTCTCAGGAAGCAAAGTGTGGGGACTATAACGCTGTTGTAGTAGAAGTCTCAGGAGAAGCCTTTTATACTGGAACGGCAACCTTCGTCGTTGAAGAGGAGGACCCACTGAAATACGGATTTTCTCTAAAGTGACCTTTGCCATCATTCAGTTGCCAGCTTTTAAGTAGTAACCAATATCAAAAAGATGATCTTTGTAATCTGTAGGGGGGAAATATAAATACACTGTATTTACTTAGCTCATATTTTCCTCATAGACTGCTGCAGCTATGGATGGTTAAAAACAAATTCATTTAAATATCATAGAGCAGAGCTTAAAAAAAACTTTCCTGGTATCATGATTACTTGTATTACAAATAAAGATCACAGGCCACATTATTCTGTAGTGATTAGCATGTATTATACAAGTCTGGGTCTGTTTGAAACTGCATTTACAATTATATTTGAAATGCTAGATAGTAAACAAAGCGAAGCTTGAAGGGACAATTTCAAATGTAAGTGCCTCTTTTAAAGACATTATGTACTTTAAACTCTACTTCAGTGCAAGGATTCTGTTAAAATGCAGTATTCTGGTCTCCCATTTTTCTTGTTTTAATTCTTGTAACATGGCCTCCGTCACTGATCTTAAGCATTTCACAGTCATTGTTTTTGGCTCATTTGCCCTGACTTGGTCATCTCACTTTAACTACTGTAACCTGTCTGGCCTGCTTCCTTGTTCAGATCTCTTAAAAGATACCAGAGCTGAAGTTATCTTTCCTGCTTTACAAACATTACCCCTGTCAGTGGGTACTTCCATTGACATCCTGTCTCAAGTCACTTCGTATTCAGACTCCTTGTCATGACAAATAAGGGGCTACCATGCCTCTGCCTGCTATTCATCTGTCTCCTTTCCGCATTCTTGGCATTGTGCCTTTTGATATGCTGCGCTCTGCACCTGGCGTAGGCTGGGTCATACTTTGCCAATACTTTTGTCCTTCCAATCATTTAGCCTCCATTTCTTCAAATATGATCCCTCCTTACTTCTCAATAATCCCCACACTATCTTCAGTCCAGTGTCCTCTTTGTTTCAGATCACAGATCCGTTGGGGGCAGGGAATGTCTCTATATGGGCTAAATCCTAATCCCAAAGAAGTCAACAGTAAAAATCTGACTTCAGTAGCGCCAAGATTGAGCCCTATGTTTGTAAAGTTCTGAGTATGTTTGTAGCACTACATAAATCAATATGCAATCCACTGTTGTGGTTGGATGTAATGTACTAAATAGTAAATAATGCCTTTCACTTGTATAGCTAGACCCTTCATAATCTACTGCAAGCTAAATCTAAATTGTGAGCCTGGATTCTGTGCTACCATGATAGAGCAGACTAGAAAAAAATGTGGCAGCTTGATATAAAAATGTTAGTAAATATGATGAATTGGTACAATCCAACCCTAGTGCCTGATAAACTCATTTTATACTGTCCCATAAATTCAGATTTTATATTTACAATGCATATCTGCAGTTGGCTGGAGAAGCTGGTGGCTTTAACAGCTAGTTGAGACATGAAACCGTTTGGCACCTAGGAAAGTAGTTTGGAGTCTTGGAGTAAGTACTTTAACTAGAAGTTTCTGTTGAAACTGTTACCTATGAAACAGTTAAACTGATGCTGAAATCTATAAGTGATTATAAGAGGTGTAACGCCCACTGAGATAACTGAGGTTGTTCACCCTCCAAGTTTTTGTTTCAGGATGCCTGCAGATTCAGGAAAGCAGCACTACTCATTTTGCTCTCAGGCATGTTTTCAATGTTATTTTCAAAACTGCAAGGACTTGATATCTTTCTCATCCATTTAATCTTGCCCTTTAAAACCACAAAAGTGTTATGAAACTCAGTTTCATAAGGCCTCTTTAAAGTCTGCTAAGTCATTCAATGCATGCAGGACTGTTTAAGTTAGCATTTTTGGAGGGAGATTATATATTTGCTACTATGTGGTATATATACATACAATGGAAAAATACAAAGAGCATGAGGCTTTGTCTGCGTGGGAAATATACTTCAATATAACATAAGATGTGAATTTAAACTGCTATAGTTCTACAAGTATTGCCCCCGGGTGGATGCTCTTATTCTGGTTTAAGAGGGACCTTTTCTGTGGTTTAGCTTATTGCTTAGGAAGGAGTTTAAGCTATACTGAAAAAAGGCACTCTGTACCAGAATCAGCATCCACCTAAATTATACTGCTGTAACATAAAATTTCCCTGTGTTGACAAGCCCTTAGTAACAAATTAGATTAGGCCTTGTTCAGATGTGCTGAGCAACCCTAGCTCCTGTCAAAGCCAAATGGAACTGCAGGTGCTCAGCACCTCTGAAAGAGAGGTAATTTGTTCCTCAGTTTCCCCACTTGTAAAAATTAGGGCAATAGGAGTGGGACCCCTGAAGGGACTTAGGCATTGCAGTGCTGAGCATCAGAGTGCCTACTTTAGCTGTGTAGAAAATTAGGAACAACACTGTGATCCTCAAAGCCGAGTTAGGCAACCAGACTCTCTAGACAGTGGATGGGAAGAGAGGGGGGACTTTAGAATGTGATCTACAAAAGCCATTGTGCTAAGCACGGAGCTGCCTAATCTAGCCAACTGGAGATGCTGATCAGAGGGGGGATTGTGCTAAGCCCTGCCACACTCTAAGACTGAGCTGCCTGGAGGTGCCTAGCTCCACTTAGCGATCCATGAACGGGCACCTGCAATCAGGCAGCTTAAATGCCTAATACTCACTGGGCCAGGGAGTGAGATTGTCTAGTGGTTAGGGCCCCCATGTGGGAGATCCCAAGTCCAGTCCCTGTTACAAAATGTTTTATTTATCCACAGTTGAACAGCTTCAAGGGGAGAGACTGAAGAAGCCCCAGAATATCTCAGGTGCTTTTTAAAAAAACCAGCTGCAATGAACCAGGCTATTGTAGCATCAGAGTAGATACAATTGGTGGCATACTATGATGTATGGTTTGCTGGGACAGGTCCTCAGTTGATGTCAATTGAGGCCAAGTGAGCATGTGCTCCTCTGTAGCTAGGTACCAATGTGGCCCTCATCGTTGTAGCAGAGTGCCTGTATTTTGCTAGGCTTGGTGGGCCAAATCCTGCAGTCCATACTATGGTAAATCAGGACAAAGAGGCAGCAAATGAGAAAAAAACATCACAATCACAGCATTTCTGAGCCAGAGAAATTCTTGGATGCGGTCTGGAAAAAAATAGAGTCAAATTAAAACTCCATGTACATTTTAAAAAATGTAAAAATATATATTGAATAGTATCTAATATCTCCGTTTGAAATCAATCTCTCTATTAATTTCAGTGAAGAATGAGTATCTTTCTGCTTTCAGTGATGTTGCAGCCATATTGATCCTAGGAGATGAGACAAGGTGGTGAGGTCATATCTTTTATTAGACCAACTTCTGTTGGTGAGAGAGATGCTCCTAGCAGGCAAATGGCAGCTTCCATGGAACAAGCTAGGAGATATCCATAGTTTGAAAGGAGTTTAGGCATTGAGGTATTTCTTAATGTTTGTCAATTTTAATTTAGCTCTAGGGCATATTTATCCACCTATAGAATGCACAATAGGAAAACAGTGGAATCGTCCTTTAAAAAGCTTAACAATGATTTGAGCCAATTTGATTTCTGCCTTTCCTATCCTCTAAGTCTATGGCTACAGTGACACAAACTTGCCGTGAGCTAGCATGAGTATAAACAGCAGCGTAGCCAGGGTAGCACATGGGTAGCGGCAGCAGAGGGCATGGCTGAGCTATGCCTAAAACAAACCGGCTGGAACCTGGTGGGTATGTAGTGGCCCAGTGCCTCTGCTGTGGCCAGGGGTGGCAGGTTTCTATAATTTTTTGTGGTGCCCAGAATGGTTTATCTTCAAAATGTTTTGGGCTAGATCCACCAAAGGCTCAGAACTACAAAGCCTAATATTTAGGCACCCTGCTACCTAGTGAAATCCACAGCCACAACCGGCACCTGTCAGGGGTGGTCAAAGTATTCTGAGTCCTGCCCCTGTGCAGAAGGCTGGACTAGATGGTTTCTTGAGGTCCCTTCTAGCCGCACGTTGATTCTAATAGTTAGGTGCTCAGGCTCCCTATATAATCTATGGGGAGAGATAAGTGCCTAAAAAAGGGATTCACAGAAACCAGCAAGCTAAGCGGGCGGCTACCCTAAGCTAACCACTAGGAAATGGTGAGGGCCCTGGGTGTTAGCCTGCCCCAAAGAGAGCCAGGTCAGCCCTTTTTTACAGACACTCGTGAGGGTGGTATCTGTGCCTTCCCATATACACAATAGGCCAGTGTTCAGAGCACTGCCTGATTCAGAGCCAGGCCTTGAACCCGGAGCTTCCCCGCTGAATGCTCCATCCACTCGGCTATAGGGTAGTGTCCTTATTATCAGGGGTGTCGTATGTAAGACATGGTCAATGATTTTTCCACCATACGTGGCACTGATGAGGCCCCAGCTGATGACTGTCAGAGATGATGGAGGTGTACTCAATCCTGTGCATGCAGGGGGCTGGATGAGATGATCTCCTGAGGTCCCTTCCTGCTGACATTTCTATGACTCAGGGGTGGATCTCTTTTAATCCCGCCTCTTGGAGCTGTTCCACTTTGTATTAATACTTGAATAGTCATTGGGCCAGTGAACGAAAATTACACTATAGCCAGTGGTTAGCAAACGCTCCTGGGAGACCCAGGTTCCAGTCCCTGCGCCAATGACTAAGTCAATGGTCCCCAAACTGTGGGGCGCACCCCTGAGGGGGCATGGAGGAATGTTCGAGGGGGCACGTGGCAGGGCCCAGGCCAACCCCTATGGGGCGCCACTCAGTCCAGCTCTGCCCCTAGTCGCAGCTCAACTCTGCCCCCTATTCTTCCCCCACCCCAACTGCAGCGCCACTGCACCCCATCCCTGCACTGCCCTCAGCTGCACCTCCACTCTGCCCCAGCCAGCTCTGCCCCCAGTCCCTCTCTGCCCCCCGGGCCAGCTCTGCCTCTAGCTCCAGCGCCTCCCCCAGCGTCAGTTCTGTCCCCAGCTCCACCTTCGACTCCCCTGCTGAGCCAGCCGTGCAGTAATGGAGTGGGGCACGGACAGCTTCCATTACTAGTGAGGTGCAGCGGGGACGCGACAGGAAAAGTTTGGGCATCACTGGACTAAGTGAAGCAGCTTCAACAGGAGAGACACAGAAAAGCGCACGCACGCACACCTCCTTCCCCAGGCCCCAGTGATTAGGGCGCTCACCTAGGAGGTGGACGATGTTGTTTCAAGTCCCTGCTTCAAAGCTGGCAGTGTGGGGATTTGAAACTAGGTCTCCTATGTTGTTGGTGCGGGCTTTAACCACTAGCTTAGGGAGGCAGGAAGGGGGTACCATCAGTAGGGTTGCCAACTGTCTAATCGCGCAAACCCAAAGATCCTTGCCCTGCCCCTTTCCTTAGGCCTCGCCCCTGTCCTGCCCCCTTCTCTGAGCCCCCCTACCCTCACTCACTTTCACCAGGCTGGGGCAGGGGGTTGGGATGCAGGAGGGAGTGCAGGTTCTGGGAGGGAGTTTGCGTGCGGGCTCTAGGCTGGGGCAGGTGGGTGGGGTGCAGGAGGGGTCAGGGGGTCGACACTTACCTCGGGCAGCTCCTCAAAGCAACCGGCACATCCCTCTGGCAGCAGCTCCTAAGCAGGAGGAGCCGGGGTGGTGGTGGGGGGTCTCCGCATGCCACTGCCTGCAGGTACCGCCCCCGCAGCTCCCATTGGCTGCAGTTCCGAGCCAATGAGAGCTGCAGAGTTGGCGCTGAGGGCAGGGGGCAGCATGTGGAAACCCCCTTCCCTACTCCCAGGGTCCACAGGAATGGTGCTGGCCACTTCTGGGAGCAGTGCAGGGCAGGTAAGGGTGGAGCCTGCCTTCACTCCGCTGCCACGCCGGCCTATTAGTGCCCAACATCTGGTCTGGCTGAAGTAGCCACTGGGAGAGAGAGAGAGACAGAGCAATTCCAGGAGACTCCTGCTGAAAGCAGGAGGGTTGGCAACCGTACCCATCACCCCAGAACACCCTATAGTGCCATGGTTAGGCCCCTCACCTGGGACATGGGCGACCAGCATTCAAGTACCTGCTCCAAATCAGGCAATGTGAGGCTGTGAACCTGGCCACGTGCTCTCACCACTGAGTTATAGGGTGCAAGGCACCATTCCCTCCAGCTTGGATTTTTGTGAGAGAGGTTTACGTACCGAACTGTGGGAGAGGGCTCACAGCTGTGCATCCCAAGAGGCGATAGATGCCTCCCTCATATCCAGATTTAGGCCCCCCCGCCCCCGCAACTCCCTTTGAGGGACTGGGCTTAGGCCCCCATCCCCCTCCTCTGTATTTCCTACTGGCTAGCTTGGGGGCGGGGGTTCCAGCTTATCGTGCTGCCTTGTGTGTATTCCTTTTGTAGACACCGAACTGGTCCCATGCATTGTATGGGCAGCCTGGCGTTAGGCGGCACAATGCTGAGCCTAAGTCCCGGATCTGGTGCCTACAGGGCTAGGTGCTAGCTGAGCAAGGGGGCTGAGGCTCTGCAATTTGGAGGCAGTGGCGGTTAGGTTTCTACACCCCTCTGTGTCTAGGTCTGTAGCTATGTGGTGGAGCTGTTAAAAAAATAACCCACTGTTAAGGACTGCATTTCCCCTGGACAGTGCGGGTTCTCGTCAGTGCTCATGAACTAGCCATTGCCAGAGCAACTGAAGCCCTGTGGCTTCTCCAGTCAGGCGCTTTGTTTCAGCAGTGCTTTGACACAGCACCATCAGCAGTAATGGCCTTGCCGGCGAAAGGGCAATGCATGCGCGACGTGGGTAACACACGCATCAGCCCTGCAGCTAACCGCCACTGGAGCCGTTTATAGTTATGAGCCGGCGGCTGCACAGTAGACTCAGGAGATTAAATGCCAAGCTGGGAGGGAAGAGCCAGTGTGCTCATCAGCAGGGCCATGGAGGCACAGGTCGATGGGGGCAAATTCTGTTTCAGCCACCCGTGTAATTCCATGGCGCCCAGATGTCCTCTTGCCGAACACTCACTACAACAGTGTCCTGGGCCGTCTCCCCTATGGCTGGGTGCTAAGTTCTTTGGTGGTGAGCTTGTGGTCATCAAAAGGTATAAATGCTGTGCCGTACAGTTTAGGGCGGTCACATACATTACCTGTAGGTTCGTGTTTATGGACTTTTGTGTGCGACTGCCTTGCAATTGTTTGTACTAGTAAAAAGCCAAGCTGTGAGTTAAAGGTCCTGTCGCTGCATTACATGCTCCATCTGCGTAAAAAATTACATGCGTAATGGAGGCTGCCAGGGTAGCGAGTGCCAGCCCAGCATCTATTCTGGGAAGGAAGGATGGAGGGAAACGTCTCAGCTCCCCTTTGTAAGCTTTGGGGTCGGGGGGGGGGGGAGGACACTTGTCCCAGCACGCTAGTGGGGTGCAGGGCTTGTACGCTTGCCTTCCCAAGATGGCCTTACGCCTCAGGAGCAGGGATGCCTGCCAGTAATTCTCCACAGGATAGCTATATGTTCGATGAGTAAAGTTAAGCATGTGTGGATTTGGAAGCTCAAGTATTTAGTTCCTTGGCATTGTTTATTATTAATAGAAACTATTATCCATTGTGGGGCTGAGTCCCTGGCCTTTTCTGTCACTCGCCTGCTTTTAACAGGCAACATACTGTCATCATCTCTCCAGCACCAATGAACCTGTGTATTATGAGTCGCCTTTAGCTAGCAAAGGGGATCTAAACCTGTAGTTACACGGACAAAAGATCCGAAGGGCGTTTTTATGAAGGGCAATCTACTATTCTTCGGACAAAAGTTTCCGAGGGGCCAGCGGCTGGGAAGACAGCTGCTGGATGCGTGCTGCGGCTGCGTGGCATTGCATCCTGTGCCGGTTGTCAGCCGGGCTGTTGCAGAGAATGTCTGCCTTTTCGGGGGTGTTGTATGCAGGGCTATGTGTCTAGTAATAGTCTGTTATACCAACTGCTAGTCAGGGATATGTGTGTGTGTCCTCTGTCACCTCGTTTGCCTTTTGGGGGAGGGGAGCTGGTCCCAGCAGCCTGCAGTGTGGGGGTGGGGGATGCAGGGGAGAAGGTGAAGGGGGGATTCCAGCAACACCCAGTCTGTGTGTTGGGGCAGGGTCTCTGAAATGTGTGTCAGGGGCGCTGGGATCCTCACATACACACAATCTGCTTGGGGGGATAGGAGGGGCTGTTTGAGGGAGCAGTCTCAGGTCCTATTCTGGGGCATGGGAGGAGTCCCAGCTCCCAGAGGAAAGACAGGACGGGGTGCGCATGTCTGAGGGCAGGGTGGTCCCAGTCCCGTCTGTATCTGTGTATGGGGGGGACCAACGGTCCCAGCCCCTGTGTATATGTGTGTGTGACAACAGGGCGGCTACTCCGGTGTCCTACCTCTTTGTGTGTGTCTGTGTTGGGGGGCAGTGGCTACTTCCAGCCCCTATCTTTGTGTTGCGGGGAGATGTCTGTCTGTCCAGGGGGTGGGGGAGGGTGTATTGGGAGCTGTCTCTGTGCTGGGGGTGTGTGTGTGTGATGAGGGGTTCCTGGGTGTGTGGTGGGGTGTCTTGGTATGTGTTGAGTGTCTGTGTGTGTTGGCGGTGTCTGTTTTGGGGTGGGTGGGTGTCTCTGTGTGTCTGCCTTTGGGGTATGTCTGTGTGTGTATTGGGGGTTATTTGCTGAGTGGGGGTCTGTGTGCTGAGTGTGTCTGCGGGGTGGGTGGGTGTGTTGGAGATATGTATGTCTGGGTGTGCTGGAAGGCATCTGTTGGGTATGTCTGTCTGCTGGAGGTGTGTGCGCTGGGGTGTGTGGCTGTCTGGGTTATGTCTGGCTGTGTTGGGGGTCTCTGACGGCAGGGACTCTGTATTGGGGACTGTGTTGGGGCGTCTGTGTGTGTGTTGGAGGGTGTCTTGGTATGTGTTGGGTGTGTTTCTGTGTTGCGGTGTCTGTGTGGAGTATGTCTGTGTTGGGATGTGTTTATCTGTGGGGGGTGGTCTGTCAGGGATATGCCTGTGTGTGTGCTGCGGCTGTATGTTGGGGGTATGTCTGTCTCTTAATTTGTTGTGGGGTCTGCTGTTGGGGGTGTCCTGTGTGTCTCTGTGTATTGGGGGGTATGTCTTTGTGTTGGGGGGTCTGTGTGCTGGGGTGTGTTTGTGCTGAGGGTCGGGGGGTGTTTTGCGGGGGGTGTCAGGTGGTGGCTGTGTGTGTGTTCGAGGTGGCCACATTGGGTATGTATATCAGTCTGTTGGGGGTGTCTATGTTTGGGGGTGTCTGGCAGGGAGTGTCTGTTGGGGAGGGGCATGCACAAGGGGGCAAGCAAGGACACCCCCCATAATCGTTGGGGGCACAGAACTCCTCCAGCCCTGGGACCGTGGTGGCAGAGAGAGGGAGCGCCTCCTGGCCACAAGGCTGTGAGGAGGAGAGCGAGCTCCTGCTGGAGCGCAGGGGGGCACATTTTGACCCCAAAGGGTCAAATTTAAATTTCTGCACATGCCCCTGATGTTGGGTATATATATATGTGTCAGTCTGTTGAGGGGTGTCTTAATGGGGGGAGGGTGTCTGTCAGGGGGTGTCTGTTGCATATGTGTGTCAGTCTGTTGTGGATGTCTGTGTCAGGGGCTGTCTGTCAGAGATGTGTGTCAGTCTGCTGGGGATGTCTGTGTCAGGGGCTGTCTGTCAGAGATGTGTGTCAGTCTGCTGGGGATGTCTGTGTCAGGGGCTGTCTGTTGGGGGTGTCTGTGTCAGGGGCTGTCTGTGGGGGATGTGTGTCAGTCTGTCGGGGATGTCTGTGTCAGGGAGTGTCTGTTGGGGATGTGTGTCAGTCTGTCGGGGGACGTCTGTGTCAGGGGCTGTCTGTCGGGGATGTGTGTCAGTCTGTCGGGGATGTCTGTGCCAGGGGCTGTCTGTCAGAGATGTGTGTCAGTCTGCTGGGGATGTCTGTGTCAGGGGCTGTCTGTCAGAGATGTGTGTCAGTCTGCTGGGGATGTCTGTGTCAGGGGCTGTCTGTTGGGGGTGTCTGTGTCAGGGGCTGTCTGTGGGGGATGTGTGTCAGTCTGTCGGGGATGTCTGTGTCAGGGAGTGTCTGTTGGGGATGTGTGTCAGTCTGTCGGGGGACGTCTGTGTCAGGGGCTGTCTGTCGGGGATGTGTGTCAGTCTGTCGGGGATGTCTGTGCCAGGGGCTGTCTGTCAGAGATGTGTGTCAGTCTGTCAGGGGTTTCTGTGTCAGGGGGTGTCTGTCTGGGATGTGTGTCAGTCTGTCAGGGGTTTCTGTGTCAGGGGGTGTCTGTCTGGGATGTGTGTCAGTCTGTTGTGTACGTCTGTGTCAGGGGCTGTCTGTCGGAGATGTGTGTCAGTCTGCTGGGGATGTCTGTGTCAGGGGCTGTCTGTTGGGGGTTTCTGTGTCAGGGAGTGTCTGTCGGGGATGTGTGTCAGTCTGTTGGGGGTGTCTGTGTGAGGGGGTGTCTGTTGGGGGTGTGTGTGTCAGGGGGTGTCTTTTGGAGATGTGTGTCAGTCTGCTGGGGATGTCTGTGTCAGGGCCTGTCTGTTGGGGATATGTGTCAGTCTGTTGGGGGTGTCTGTGCCAGGGGGTGTCTGTCGGGGATGTGTGTCAGTCTGCTGGGGATGTCTCTTTCAGGGGGTGTCTGTTGGGGGTGTCCGTGTCAGGGGGTGTCTGTCGGGGATGTGTGTCAGTCTGTTGGGGGTGTCTGTGCTAGGGGCTATCTGTTGGAGATGTGTGTCAGTCTGTTGGGGATGTCTGTGTCAGGGGGTGTCTCTCAAGGGATGTCTGTGTCAGGGGCTCTTTGTCGGGGATGTGTGTCAGTCTGTCGGGGCTGTCTGTCAGTCTGTTGGGGCTGTCTGTCGGAGGGTGTCCGTGTGCGTCGGGGGCGCGCATGGTCCCAGCCCTGCGGGTGACCAGGGGTCTCGGCAGCGCGGGGGTCGCCGCTGAGTCTCGCCGGGCGCCGTGTGCGCAGTCTGGCAGGCCGGAGTCGGTTCCCTGGGCAACGGGCTGGAGACGTCAGCGGCTCCCGGAGCCCCCCGAGCCCGCACGCGGCAGGGGACGCGGGCGCGCGGCAGGCAGGGCTCAGAGCCCGCCAGGCCGGGCAGGGAGCAGCAGCTCCAGACGCGGCTCCCCCGACACGGGCGGTGGGCGGCTCCGCGTCCCCGCAGCAGCCGGGACCCCAACCCCTTGGCCGGCCTCGGGCCGAGCCTGCGCCCCACGCCTGCCGCTCTCCCCGGGGCGGCGGGGACGGGGATGCTCGCTGCTCATGGAGCCGCCGTCGGCGAGCCCGGGGCTGCTGAGCGCCCTGTCCCGGGCGGGGGGCAATGAGAGCGGCGGGGCGGCGGAGGAGGCGGGCTGGTCGGGCGCGGCGCTGGCCTCGCAGGCGCTGCTGCTGGCGCTGATCTTCGCCCTCTCGGCGCTGGGCAACGGGGCCGTGGTGCTGGTGATCGCCCGGCACCGGCAGCTGCGCACCGTCACCAACGCCTTCGTGCTGTCGCTGTCGCTCTCCGAGCTGCTGGGCGCGCTGCTCTGCCTGCCCCTCGCCTTCCTGCGCCTGCTCAGCCGCCCGCGCGGCGCCTGGCTCTCCGGCCAGCGCCTGTGCCTGGCCAGCGCCGCCCTGCACGCCGGCCTGGGCATCGCCGCCACCCTCACCATGGCGCTGCTTTCCTTCGACCGCTACTGCGCCATCGTGCGCCAGCCGCGCCGCAAGATGGGCCGCCGCCGCGCCGCCCAGCTGCTGGCCGCCGCCTGGCTGGCGGCGCTCGGCTTCGCCGCGCCCTGGTACCTGCTGGCCCAGGCGGCGGGCGCGGGCCACGGGGCCGGCGCGGGCCGCTGCACCTACGTGCTGCTGCCCTGGGGCTCGTCGCGGCTGGGCCCGCCCTACAGCGCGGCGCTGATCGTGCTCTGCTACCTGCTGCCCTTCGCCCTCATGTGCTTCTGCCACTACAACATCTGCCGGGCCGTGCGCCTCTCCGAGAGCCGGGTGCGGCCGCTCACCACCTACGGCCACCTGCTGCGCTGCTACGGGGAGATGCGCACCGCCACCACCGTGCTCATCATGATCGTCTCCATCATCTGCTGCTGGGGGCCCTACTGCGTCCTGGGGCTGGCGGCCGCCGCCGGCCACCTGCCCTTCTCGCCCACCGTGGACGCCGTGGCCAGCTGGATGGCCTGGGCCAACGGCGCCATCAACCCGCTCGTCTACGCCGCCCGCAACCCCAACATCGCCATGCTGCTGGGCCGCAGCCGCGAGGGCGGCTACCGGACTAGGAACAACGTGGCCGCTTCCCTGGCCGCCCGGGGCCCGCGCCTGGAGGCCCGCGGCCGGGCCGAGCCAGGCTGGGAGCGCGGTGCCCAGCAGCGGCCCGGCGGCCACGCCGCCAGCACCCTCTCCTCCTCCAGCCCGGCCAGCGGCGGCGAGGTGGCCATGTGGGCCTGCAAGAACCCGGCCGTGCTCTTCTGCCGCGACGCGCAGCCCGGCGCGGCCGCCCAGCCGCCCAAATCCGACACGGCCGACACCAGCCTCTGACGGGGCCCGCTGGGGAAAGCTGCCTGGCCGCGAGCTGGCTCGGGCGGTGGCACGGGTGCCCACGGGATGGCCTGGGAGACCTGCGGCTTGGGCCGTTGGAAACTCGGCTGCGCAAAGCGCTGGGTACTGGGGAGCAACGTGCAGGGGGCTGCCCTGGATGAGCTAATGGGTCTGCTCCAGTTCTTAATGCCAGCGTGGGAGACAGAGGACGTACCCCGGGGCAGGTGCGCTGGCTCTCCCCATTTCAGCAGGGGATCAGAGATGCCCGGGAGAGCTGCTGAAATGAGCCCAGGACACAGCTGAAGAGAGGGAGGGTGGCAGTAATCACCCCGTGACTAAAAGAAAAGGAGGACTTGTGGCACCTTAGAGACCAACCAATTTATTTGAGCATAAGCTTTCGTGAGCTACAGCTCACTTCACCTATGAGCTCATCTCCCTTTAGCTAAAAAGTGCCCACAGGAAGTTAAGAACAACACGAGCCCCCTGACCCTTGGGAACTATTAAGTGCCAAAAAAAAGTGTCTGAAAGCTGAGTATTGCCAGCTCAAAGACACACAAAACGTATCACACTGTGAAAACCACAGCTTTGCAGGAGACAATTGCTTTAACACATTACATGTGGAAATACACCAAGTCTCAGACTAGGACAGACTGAAAACCTTGAGGTTCATTTTTAAATCCCAAACATAAGAAAAATCCCATTCAGAGCTCTCCAGATTTAAAGAAAACATGCAAGGTTAGCGGGGAGAAGAATGAAACTTGAAGCCCCATGAAATCTGTGATATTTCAGTATATACATTCAGTGTGAGAAGTATTTCAAATGGGGAAAATTCCCAGAAATGGGAGATCAGTACTGTATTCTGATCCAGACAAAATTGAAGAAAAGATAAAATATGGGTTTGGAATAGATGCGGCATCATTCAGTTTGTAGACTTTTGAATTTCCTCTTGGAGATGGACAAAACTGTCTAATTTCATTTAACATCCTTTGAATAGATTTATATGAGCCCCTAGGGAGAGGTAGGTATTCTGTTGAAGGAGAGAAAAAGCAATGTGATGAGTCTAGTTTGTGTTTCGGGGTGCACATTACCTGCTCACTGCATTACTCAGTTGACCTATTAGAATTTAACGATATTTGGAAAACAGCTTTGATTGCCAGTACTGATATCATATAAAAACAAAAAGAGCACAAATCAATATGTTGAAACCAACTCACATGAAATGCTGCTGCACAGCCAATCCTCAACTTGGGATTTATGAATTTATTTTTCCTCAGAGGTTCAGGATCTCAAGCCTTAAATTAATACTTTTAATTGGAAATGAGATTCAGCTGTTCTGTTACCTTCACTAAATTTAAATGTGAAGAAATAGTATTTTTTCTTGTACAGTATTTAAATTATAATGTTTTATCGGATTTTTCAACTGTTTGTGACTCCAGTGGGTATATATCATTCTTTTGTAAATGAGACAAGAAATAAATTGTCTTTTATGCAAGAGATTAAAATGTTTCTGCTTTTTATCATCCAAAAGCTAAATATGAAAGGACAAAGGGGTGGCAAAATTGCCACGATAACAATGGGGAGAAATTTAATGGTAGATAAAAATTTTAAAATCTTGATAATTTGTCATGCTTTCATAATTACTATACTTTTCTAGTTAGGGCTCCATCATGCCCCTTCTTAAATCAGTGTGAGAAAGATTTGACCCTTAAAGACAGTCTCAATACTAACATTTGCACATACATGGTTTGAACCTGCAACCAATACTACATATAGTGTTTGTGATATAAAGGGCCCGTCCCCTAGGGACTGGAATGAGACTACCACTGCATTTCACAAAGGCCAGTAAACAAACAGCTTAGGGATAGAAAAGTTTTTTATTGCTTGTAGTTTTGCTTCTCTGGCCTGCCCAGCCTTAGATTGCTACAGAATTAATTGGGCGTTACATGTCTTTTTTTTTTTTTTAAAGTCTTTGCTAAGATTTCATTATTTATTTTACTCTGTATACTTTTGTATTGGTTTATATAATTTTATTTATTTGGATTTATACACTCTAAACAGGCACCTATCCATATGCTCTAGCTACATTACTTTATTATAAAAGTACCTACATGCTATAAAACTACAGAGATAATAGGAATGTGTAAGATACGTGATTTCAGAATGCTATTTATCAGTTTTTCACCATCATTTAATTTATTATAATTGCAAACATGCAAGCAGGTGTGGTTTGTGTGTCCCTCAACAGACAGCATCTCCAGCATTGTGCTCGAGAGCTGGTTCAGTACTGGCTTAAGTTGCATCTACTCTTGAGACATTGAACATCCCTTAGCAAGTTTGTGCCAGAGTAGGGGTATTAACTCAAGTAACCTGATCAAATTCCAGCTCAAAAAATTACCTTCCACATTCCTAAAACATCCCCTGAACTTTCAACTGAATAGAATATTCTTTACCTTCCTATCTGAAATCTTGTTGCTGAGTGCTGTTAAACCATTTCAGACGTAGATGTTTTGATCTCAGTGTTCTTTTCCTATCTGTTTAAGGTCCCAGTCCTGTAACCCTTTCACACACAAATAGTTTCACATCAATGGGGAGCACCTGTGTGACTAAGGATTATAGAATCAGGCCATTAAAGTTTGTAAAACACGATGAAAGACTGTATAAAAAAGCTTCAGGTGGGAGCTAGAGGGTAGTAAAGTTAAATAAGCATGGCCAAGATAGTTCCTCTTAATTAAATTACTAAATATCTATACATTTAAGCTGTGTCTATAAATTGCTTCTTGATTGTTTAATTGATTCCACATAGATAGGCTAATAGTCTTCATAACACTTCATCACCACATCAAATTTGTGAATTAATTTTGCCATGTTTGATCTTAATATGCAGCTAAAAGACCCCCCAAAAAGTATATTAGCGCGTACAAATTCTGGAAAGAAGAGGGTAGAATTCACCACAGCACAGATGTATCAATTCAAACATTTTTTAATGTATGCATAACTATTATTATTATCCCAATTTTCCCTTGAGCGGGATTGTTTCTGCCATCTGTTCAGATCCTCTCTGTGGTTACCTTCTGAGGAAACATGGAGATGTCCTGGCGCTGGTCTCTGATAGGTGTACTATTGATACATAGCTCTGCCAAATGGAATTAACTTGGTCTAAACAGACAAACCAAGGAATTGATCATTTTTCTCTTTGGGTTATAATCTGTCTGCCAATATGTCTTAATTTATTATTATTATTATTCTTGTTGGTTTGTTGTTGTTATTATATAGCTAACAAAAATCGAAGAACAAACAAAAACCTCAGTGGGATGATGGAATGGATTTAAATAGTGCAGTAGAAACATATCTAAGAAAAATAAACCAAACCATTGTGAGGTTTAACCACTATTTACACAGAGCTGTAAATTTGATGCACTGGCTAAATGTACTTTGTAGTGCGAAGCTGGCTGGCAATTTTTAAACCAACAGTGTGGCAGGCACAATAACCATTTTATGTGCTATCTTAGGACCAAATGTTGCATCAGTTGGTGTGCAACTGCTCGCACAGTTTTTGTGTACTATGTCTTGTGCACACAATGAAAGAACATTTCTCTAGGTAGTACTCTTCAATGCTTACTCTTATTACACTAGTATCTGAGCCCTGCCTAAACATAATGGGATAGCACCCCTGTGAGGTAGGCTATTAGTTCTATTTTAGAGCTGGGAAAGTGAGACACAGAGAAATGAAGTGACTTGCCCAAAGTCATAGGCAGAGCTAGAAATTGAACTCAGATCGCCTGAATCCCAGTCCTCCATCTGACCCACAAGACCACCTGCCATTCTTTACATCTTCAGCTGTGCTTGCATGCACGGAACAAGAGCAAATGCAGTACAGAGTATAATGTTTACAAGCGAGTGTTAGTGCATACCAATTGAAACATGCAAGTGATTCGTATGTGCAAAGTTGCATGTGCGCAAATGGACGCATGGTTGAGGGCCCCTTGCAAATTAGGCCCTTTGTATGAAACACCAGTTTTTTCAGGAGTCTCTGGGAAGGAGTCTCTTCACTTGCTCTCTTCTGAAGTGGAACTGCATGAATATCTGCTAGAAATCCAGCCTTTTTAAGCAAACATCTTCACCCTCCAGTCCCGGCAACAACACTAGAGCTTGGCAGTTCAGGTACAAGCCACAGGATGTGCACATTTTTAAAACTCTTGTTTTCAAAGTAAAACTAAATGATAAGGTATGTTCAATAGACACTGCAGCAAAGCCTAAGCAGAGAGATGGAGTTCAAATTGTTCTGTCATTTAAGCAACCCGTGCTTGTTCTGATGGACGAATCCCTCAGCCCACATGATACCTGACCAGAGATGGGACCTTGCGTCACTAGCAAGGATCACAAGATGTAAGATTCCATTTCCAACAGGTACCTTCCTCATATACTGTCACACTTCATCCAGCACTAAGGAGTCTTCTCAAGTGTAGCAGCCGCACAGGCTCATGCTCAAATAAACTGGTTAGTCTCTAAGGTGCCACAAGTACTCCTTTTCTTTTTACGAATACAGACTAACACGGCTGTTACTCTGAAACCTGTTTCTGCAGGAAAATCCTTCCCACGTGTGCCCCTTGTTTCTCATACCGCAAGGCTCACGTCCTTGTCTGAATTTCCTGTTCTACCCCATACAAGTTTGTGCCTAGAAGCCTGCAATACCTCTTTCTCCAGGACAGGCTGTCTCATGGGATCCTCACGCTGTACATGACCATGCTAAGTCAGAAATGCCCTATGCTATACAGCCCGATCCAAAGCTCACTGAATTTAATGGCGCTCACTCCGCTGACTTCAGTGAGCTTTGGATGAAGACCGTTAAGCATTCTAAGCTGCTCCTTTATTTTTAACATTCTGTTGCTCAGCAGAGTACACATCTTGTGGGGATTACGGTCCATGATGTATTAATTTAAAATAAATCTGCAAAAAACTCACAACTTTCCTATATTCAAGTAACTTGGACCATCTGAATTTAAACCCCTGAAAAGCAAGGACATTAAACAAGGCAAATGCGGAACAGTATATTTAATTCACCTTCACATATTGGTTAGCTGTTCCAACACATATATGCAATTTCAGACAGTGTTTAAGGAGCCTTGGCATCACAAAGAGCATTAAGGATGGAGACTGTTTTAATTCCTAGATAGGATATTTATATAGCAATAATCATTGCAGAATTTAGGCAATTTTCTTTTTTGCTAAGCACCACTTAAGCAGTACATGTTATTTGAGCACATAGACTCCAATTATGCAAACTCTGCCTAACCTGTATTGTCATCAGGCCCTTAAGATCCCAAATCAATTAGTGCCAGATTTTGAAAATTTTACCCAGATATACTAATCCTGAAAGCTTTATTCATAAACAAACTAGAAAAATGCAGTCTAGATGGAGCTACTATCAAGTGGGTGCAAAACTGGCTGGAAAACCATTCCCGGAGAGTAGTAGTTTTCAGTGGTTCACAGTGAAGTTGGAAGGGCTCTCAAGTGGGGTCCCACAGGGATTGGTCCTTGGTCTGATTCTGTTCAATAAATGATTCAGATAATGGCATAGAAAAATTATAAAGTTTGCGGACCTACTAAGCTGAAAGGGGTTGCAAGAGCTTTGGAGAATAGGATTAAAATTCAAAATGATCTGGACAAACTGGAGAAATGGTCTGAAGTAAATAGGATTAAATTCAACAAGGACAAATGCAAAGTACTCCACTTAGGAAGAAAAACTGCACACATACAAAATGGGAAATGACTGCCTAGGAAGGAATACTATGGAAAGGGATCTGAGGGTTATAGTGGATCACAAGCTAAATACGAGTCCACAATTAACACTGTTGTAAAAAAAAGCAAACCTCATTCTGGGATCTTAGTGGGAGTGTTGTAAGCAAGACAAAAGAAGTAATTCTTCTACTCTACTCTGTGCTGATGAGGCCTCAGCTGGAGTATTGTGTCCAGTTCTGGGCAGCACATTTCAGGAAAGATGTGGACAAATTGGAGAAAGTTCAGAGACGAGCAACAAAAATGATAAAAGGTTTAGAAAACATGGCCAAACTGGGCATGTTTAGTCTTGAGAAAAGAAGGCGGAGTGGGGACCTGATAACTGTCTTCAAATATGTTAAAAGCTGTTATAAAGGGAACGGTGATTGATTATTCCTTATGTCTATTAACAGTAGGATAAGAAGTGATGGTCTTAATGTGCAGCAAGGGAGATTTAGGTTAGATATTAGGAAAAACTTTCTAACAATAATAGTAGTTAAGCACTGAAATAGGTTTTCAAGGGAGGTTGTGGAATCCCCATCATTGGAAGTTTTTACGAACAGGTTAGACAGTCAGCTGTCAAGGATGATCTCAGTTAACTTGGTCCTGCCTCGGTGCAGGGGACTGGACTGGACGACCTCTTGAGGTCCCTTGCAGCCTAAGATTATAAGCTTATAGGTGGTTCCAATTTGTTCTGTACTTATTCTTTTGGTGGCAACCAAATCTTGCAGCTTCAGCAAAAGTAGGCCATTATAGAAGACCACTGAACTCAGCTTTGCATGTGTGGAACAATGTTTTCCAAACAGTGGAATCCCTAATTTAATGAATAAATTCCCATCCATGATCTTTATGTACATTTTCAATTCTACCCTATACATAAATGATTTGTAAACCTAGCCCTTCTTATAAATTAGTAATCATGACGGCCTCTTTAAAGTATTTATAATTCTAAGCATCGCCATAAACCCCCTGTCTGTGCTAGGCAATCAATTATTTATCTGTAAGCACAACCACTTGCACTAGATGAGCCTATTTATAATTTAGATGTAATGCTCATCCTATATAATATTACACACACACAAAAACGATGTATTTTCCTCATTGGAGCAAAGCCATTTAGGATTTATCCCTTGGCACCTTGCTGATGCGCACAGTCTCATTCATCCTTTCCCAATCCCAGAGTAGAAGGTAGCTGCATGGTAGACACTTACTTGGATATTGTTCAAATCGAAGTGAACTTTGATTTGTTCTCTCTCGAGGTATTTGTATTTCCCCATATAAGGGTAGCTGAAGGGATCTGTGTAGAAGGTCATGCTACAGCTTCATGAAGAACAAAACCAAATGATTCCTATAGACTAAGAACCTCTGAGTCATATACATGGACAAAGCAGTGAGACAAATTTATTTTGAATCACTGAACCGGCAATTCCCTCACAACAGAATAAATTTAATTTGATTATCCAACCCAGGCACACACACTGACCTAGTCTCAGTGTTAGGAAAAACATTCTGAATAAAAAGGTCACTTATTTCTACTGTGAAATCTAATGTACCAAGGCATTTCTTTTCCTCGCTGAACTATGCCCATAGCTGCTGTGTTTAATCTGGTGCATTTTACAGAACATTTGATAATATATTAGCCCCAAAGTTGTGTCAAGTTTTGAATTAAGCATCTCGGTGTGGATCATTTCCAGAAAATGTTTCAAGCTGTAATCTAGCCCTTCTCTTTGACTGGAATGACCCATTATACAACCCTTCATTTAAAAACAAAATTATTTTGAACAGATGTTACAATCTGGCTTGACTACACAGCAAGCGATCTCTGCACAATCATTTTGGCGTCCTGAAATGCAGTGAGACACACACCAAATTAAAGATGGGTCGACCCTGTTCACAGGGCTTCCTGGGCTCCAGCTGTGGCAGTATGTTTCAGTGCTGAGACTTCGTAGCCAAGGTGGTCAATAGTTCATTGTTTGCTGAATCACTAGGATGGCATTTTTAACCAGTTAGGGAGCAAATGCCTATTGGCCTTGGAAATCACATGCCTTGTATTGGTTTATGGCAGGGGTGGGTGAACTTTTTGGCCCAAGGGCCACATCTGGAAATAAAAATGGTATGGGGGGCCATGAATGCTCACAAAATTGGGGTTGGAGTGCGGGAAGGGGTGAAGGCCCTGGCTAGGGGTGCAGGCTCTGGGGTGGGGCCAGAAATGAGGAGTTCAGGGTGCTGGAGGCAGCTCTGGGCTAGGGCAGGGGAGTGGAGTCTGTGCGGGGGGGAGGGCTCTGGCTGGAGGTGTGGGCTCTGGGGATGAGGGTCTTGGGGTGCAGGATCTGGGCTGGGATCGAGGTGTTTGGAGGGCGGGAGTGGGATCAGGGCTGGGGCACGGAGAGAGGCTCAGGGATGCAGACTCCGAATGGTGCTTACCTCAAGCGGCTCCCGGAAGCAGCAGCATGTCCCTACTCTGGCTCCTACGTGGAGGCGCAGCCAGGTGGCTCTGCACGCTGCCCCGTCCACAGGCACCACCCCTGTAGCTCCCATTGGAGCGCCAAGGGGACCGTTGGAGCATGTAGGAGCCAGAGGGGGCCATTCCGCAGCTTCCGGGAGCCGCGTGGAGCGGCCCCCGACCCTGCGCCCCAGCTCTCCTTCCTTCTGGAGCAGGGGCCCATGAGCCAGGAACATGCACACAAATCTAGACCCCTTTATAAGGCTAAGTATTGCAGAACGCTGACCATACATTCTGCACTGGGGAGGATGGCTCCGCATCCTTTTAAAAACAAATGGCAAAGTGAATTCACCAAGCTCATCAAGAGTTCAGTTTTCTGAGCTAAGATTGCCTGTCAAATGTGAACTAAAATGATAATTTGAGGTCCCCCCCCCCATTATTTGAATGGCACTGTAATCCATGTTCACTAACCAATAATCGGTTTATGGGCACAAGTTTGTTCAATAATTAAAAAGGCCTCAGATAACCAAGCAGGACTGAGTTGATTAAATGATTGTTAGTGCATAACAGAAAAGATAAGCATTAGCAAATTCAACCCATTAGAACCAATTCCTACAGCCCTTTGCAAGCAATCGATATCAGCCTGCTTTGGGCTGCTTGCTAGTTTTCAGCCTGTCACACTTATACCCCAAGATTCTTGGGGATGAGGGGAAGGTTACAGTTTCAGCTCCTAGGAGTTCCTCCTTGCTCCCCAAAATATATCATAGTTTGGTGCTGTTCCAGATTTTGTCATAGGTCATAAATTTCCTACCTGTGTAATTAACACCTGCTCCTTACTCATTGTTTCTGTGTTGGTGCACTATATTTATATATATTCCTGCCGCTTGAGGTTAAAACATTACTTGCTCAGCCAAAGAGCATGGCACTTGTGTTAAACATCACTAGATCTTTCTTAATAAGTTTAGCAAGCTTGTATTTTTTCCCTTCTTAGCATGACCACAGCAGTTTATGGGAGGTCTGGTTCACGAGTGAGGTATAGGCCCTTAAAAAGTCCAGCTCGGAGGTCAACATCACATACTGAAGACATTCACAATGAAATGCTACCCCATATTTTTGTGTTCAGTTATTTGCACAACTGGATGTCGCTAAACCTGACTGTCACAGGCATGATTAAAATGAATCTTTATTAACGTGGGTATCAGGGGAGTCTGGATATAGCACGTGACATTTTGGCTGTCCCAGATCCTGCAAAATCGCACACCTTTAGGTATGCAACAGAAATGTGCTAAATGCAGAGACAACTAAGGGCATTCTGGAGTTCTCCATTAGGGATGGGTATTAAAGTTTAAAGAGCTCAAAAGTGCCACCAGATGGCACTATTGCTTTCTGTAATGGGCCTTTGCTGTTGAACTGTATAATCTCACGCACACGCCTACACAGAATCTTGTTCACAGAATTTCAGGGTTCGAAGGGACCTCAGAAGATCATCTAGTCCAACCCCCTGCTCAAAGCAGGACCAATCCCCAATTTTTGCCTTAAAGCTGAAAAATAGAAAAGGTTCTGAAATCCGTCCAGATGACATTTTGATCAGAGCAGTGGAACCTCCTGACTAAGGAAAGGAAGTAGTTTTTGTAGGGCAAGTGTCTCCTTGTTATATACAGTACCCAGCACCAGTCTGGCTATTATGGCCCAGATTTTGTGACGCCTTCCAATGGAAACGTTAAAGGTGGGGGGGGGGGGGGCAGGGAGGAGGAAGAAATCCTGTGGGTTTTCCCAGATGGAGGTTTCTTGCAGAGGGGGTTTTCCATCTGCAGAACAACCAGCAGTTCTGTCCCCAGACTCCACAGATCCCAGGGACTGCACCAGAAGCCAGGGTCTGCAGATGTTGGGTGCCTTCACACTGGTGCTGAATCCCCCTGCTTCCCTCCCCAAGCAGTACAACTTACGGTACATGAACTTTGTGCTAGATTCCCTGCATGTCTTGGGGGTATCAGATGAATCCCTAACCCCCGTGAGCCTGATCTTCCTGGATCTACAGTCCCCATGCAGGGTTCTCCGTGGGATCTGGGCCATAGGTTCCAGCCAGTTTCTGAAATGGTTCTGAACATGGTACCTGCTTGGCTTCACTTACAGCTAAACCACATCCTTTGTCAGCCACAGGCTGTTCCCCAGTTCAGACAAAGCTCGAGAGGGTAAGTGCACAAGGCCAACCCATGAGTCAGTGGCACAGCTGGGATTTGAACTCTGGCGCTGGGTGCTATGCTCTGACCACTGGACCACACAGCCTCCCATAAACCATACAGGCCCCCCAGGCTGCTCTCACACAGATGTAAAGCAGGAGTAACATTGTTGCTGTCAATGGAATTACACCCCTGTAAAACTAATGGGAGAGGAGAATGAGTTGCGTTTTCTGCTCAAAGGGGAAGGAAAAGTGACCACCAGTGGAAAGCAGTACCCGTATTTTACAACTTCAGGCAGGCCTTTCAAGTACAGGCCACTTTTCCCGGGCAGGGGCAACTGTTTTCCATTGTACACCTGCAGTCTACATGATGAAGTGAGCTGTAGCTCACGAAAGCTCATGCTCAAATAAATTGGTTAGTCTCTAAGGTGCCACAAGTACTCCTTTTCTTTTTGCGAATACAGACTAACACAGCTGTTACTCTGAAACATGATAAAATAGCGATTTACTCCAAAACAACAGATACCCAGCATGAAAAACCACTCTCTTCCCTCACCGCAATATCCTGACTGAAGACATAGAAAAAGAGGCCGACCATAGGCCCCAATCCTGCAATCGCACGTGCACCAGAGTAATGCCATTCATCTCACTGGGCCTGTTCACGGGCAGGAAGCACAGCACGGGCACAAGGCTATGGCTCTCCATGGTACAGCAGCACTCAGCCATGGGGGAGCAACCCAGGCTGCACGTGGACCCCTGCAAAGCGTGGGTGTCGGCAGAAGCAGCAGGCTGAGAAATGACACTGGAACTGGCTTTGGGAGGAGGCCAGCACCAGCACTAGGAGGCGCTGGCACAGGCCAAGTAAATGCTTCCAGCTCTCTTCTAGCTCCTCCGATGTGGGGCAGAGTGGGGCTTGCTGCCCCCCATCCCTCCTGGCCAGCGCAGGAGCAGCCGGTTGTGTAGAGAGCGAGCATGGAGGGAGATTGAAAGGGGAAAGTGGGCGAGAGGGAGGACAAATGGACCTGGGGTGGGGGGAGCCCAAGAGGGTTTATATCACCTCTGGGCCCCCCCCGACACCAGGGGCCAGTTTGGTCTCCAGCACAAGTTCCTGCAGCTGCCATTGTGGGACCCTGCGGGCAGCACGCTCCAGCCATGCTGCCTCCCTGCCATACTCAATATGTGCAACTACAGCCGTGCCTCTGTCCAGCGAAGAAGGGGGCCCCCCTGTGGTAGATGCTGTGTGAGCACAGAGTCGCAGACAGTCCCTGCCCCAAAGCGCTGATCGGCTCCCTTTGCCAATGGCTGTGAGAGGGGCTGGCTCTGCACCGCCTGGGAACTCCCCGTCCTGCCAATTGCGCCAGCTTTACGGCTGCTTTGCACCCCTGAAACAGCACCAAGGATCCAGCCCATTATCGGTACAGGAGTGCACGGCGCCAAGGAGCCGGTGGCCAGAGCACTGCCCTCAATGAGCCTGACCCTCAGCCCCAAAGCTCGCGGGGTGGCCATTGGCGTGTTTACCTCAAACAGCACATACACGACGACGCATTATTGTGAGAAATAACCTCGTGTACAGCAACCTTCAACCATTACAGCTCACGCCATCCCCCTGCCGGATGCAGCTAATATAAATGCGGCGAGACGTCCAGAATTCAGAAGACAGCAAACCAGGAGCAAAGGCGCTGGCCTAGTACCCACAGTGCGCCCGGAAATGATCACAGCCACAGGGGGGTCCTGGCACACTGCCTGTACGTACACTGCATTTGGGGATGAGGAGGCAATGCTGTCGTGCTGGGTGTGATGGGCGTTGGCTCAGTTTTGCTCTCTGGCTTTCAGATCTGAGCTCCTTGCAGCCCAGGAGTTAGCGTGCAAGAATCACACCACATCACAGGCCAATTATCACCTGGGAAGTGCTGAGCGGTACAAGGACAAACAGCGCCGCCGCTGGTTCAAGTCCAGGTGTGGTGCTAGGGAGAACTGCCTGCTCCCACGTAGGCTTCCTGAACTGCCAGGCTCATGCTGCTTGCAGGCCAAATGCTGAAGTGCTAACTCATCCGGCAGAACTCCTACTCCCTTTGAGGGTTGAGAGGGACCGTGCACGTGCATGGTGGGTGTAACGAAGACCAGCTCAGCTGTGGTTTATTTCATTTTGCAGAGCTCAGTATTCACATGGGATCAGATCCTCGACTGGTGTCAATCAGCATAGCTCTGTTGACATCAATGGAGCTATGCTGATTTACACCAGCTGAGGCTCTAGACCACTGTGTCTTCCTCCACTACAGCACTGCCTTCACCCCTTCTCTCCCCTCTGCACGTATTTTTGCTCACTTGCTGCCCTCTGTCCCAGTTTCGGAGTAGTCAGGAAGAACATGGGTGAGTTAATTCCTTGGTGGGAGAGAACGCCCGTCTGCTGGTAAAGGGATCTTTTCCCAGTGTAGTCATGGGTCAGTACAAACACCTAGGTCAATAGACTCCTAGTCTGATTTTATTGACAAGGTGCACTTGTTTTCATGACTGAACACCTAAAACAGGAGCAAACCTCGCACAGCTGGGGTAACCCCCTTCGGAACTCCAGCAAAGCAGCTGTGTTCACACCGTCAACCAGATGGCTTTGCCCACCCAAACAGAGCCCAGGTGCTGTCCAGAACCTCTGTGTCTACTCCCCCTGCACATTTCAAAGTCCTCCATGAGCTGAATGCACTCGACCTGCCATTTCACAGTCAGTGCAGTAACCAGGGTGTGGGGAGTCTGGCGAAGGATTGAGTATTTTTATATCCATCCCTTCTGGACGACACTCCAGCTGACAAAGTTTTTAGGCTGCTCTTAAAGCTCAACTCTCCCACCAGCTTCTCAAATCCACTCGATCCCACCTTCTCCAGACGAGCCAGGCCGCTGTGAGGCCCTCCCCGGTTTCCAGACTCTCCAAAGGTGGATGGTGGGTGCTGCTTTGCTTAGTGCCTTGGCCAGATGAGCACCAGTCCTCCTGGCTGGTGGTGGGGACTGGCTTAGGTTTCTGTGTCCTTTCTTTCCCGACATTGGCTGGCTGCATCGTGCGTCACCAGGCTGCAGTACACTCAGCAGCTGCCTGGTAAGGGAAACCCTCAGTCACCTGCCTGGACGAGTAGCAGAAGTGCACCAGCCTCTAGGGTCAGGTGGCTGAAATGCAGAGCCTGGAGCGTGCCACAGTCTCTCGCTGGGGCGCATAAGGAACCATCCACACTGGGGATGACCGTGGAAAATCTGGGGATGGCTGCCCTCTTGGTGGGAACTTGGTGGGAACCTGTGGTAAAGGTTTCATGAAGTCTTGTAGCCTATTCAGAATAATGGATGTTTACTGCTCTGTGGCTAGGGTGACCAGACAGCAAATGTGAAAAATCGGGACAGGGGGTGGAAGGTAAGAGGAGCCTATATAAGAAAAAGACCCCAAAATCAGTTCTGTCCCTATAAAATCAGGACATCTGGTCACCCTACCTGTGGCGTTTGCTCTATTCCTAATCCTTAAAATAGGAACTACTACAAATGCAGTGATGAATTTAACAGTAAAGGTCTGCTTAGTAAAGGCACAAACTGCCATTGGCTGGCTGTTCCTGACCGGTGTGTTTTGTGTGACGTTATTCTGAAATTCAAGATGAATCAAATGTTTCTATAGAAAAAGCAAAGGCTATTGCACTCCCTCAGCATTCATTCAAGGGATCATTTGAGTCTATTTACCTTCACCACAGCAGGCCGGGCGCTGCACCATGTCCGAGACACGGAGATTGTACGATCAACGATTCGAAGCAGGTTGTTCATCAGATTGTTTACCAAATGTTTATCAGACCCTTAGACAAAGCTCCCAGCAGGGAGACATGAAGTAGTGAGAGTGATGGATTGGGATTATCCCCTACTAGGGATGAAATCAGGAAGGTGTGCTTTTACTTCTGTTTCTAATTAGTATGGAAAGAAGTGGGGGGGAAGAAAAGAACACCCCCACCCCAAAAGGGTTTGGATCCCTCCAAAGAATGCTGGTAGCTTGTCCACCTCCCCAGCCCTGAGACACAGGAATAAATAGGAGAAAATATTATTGTGTAATATATTTTTACATGTGAAATGTTACTTTAAACCCTTCCTTTCTCCTTGGTTTTTCGTGGTATAAAGCCCTGCACTGGTTTCATGTTATGTTAACAATCAAACCGTACTGTGAAACTCTGTAACAAACAGCTGTGATGTTAATCACCATTACACATGCCAGTGCAGCTGGAGTTTGACAAAACATGAGGTCACACAAGCTCTCTTCAGTGGGAAGCACTGGTCTATAAATAGGAAAACCATCCTGTATTTGCCAAGACTGACATTGCCTGTGTGTTTGACCACACCAAAAGGAAGCTACAACGAATAAAGACTAATGGTGAGCTGGACAGAGGTGCTCTGAATTACAGACATCATCAATGTACAGTGTTGTGCTTAACGGGTGCAATGTCACTGTTAGTGGCCAGCTTGAAATTAAAGTTTTTAAATGCAGGCACTTCTTTTGAGCAAGAATCCTGAAAAAATGAGAAAGCACTGAAAATCCAGGAATCTTGATGGAAAGTGTATAGAAAGAAGACTTGCGTTATGATGGGGGATTTCAATCTGGAGGATATATGCTGGATGTGTCATGCTGTAACTAGTAAAGTAACTCTGGAGTTCCTAAAAATCATAGATAACTATCTAAGGGCTTGTCTACACTTACCGGGGGATCGACGCATGGCGATTGATGCATCGGCGGCCGATTTAGCGGGTCTAGTGAAGACCCACTAAATTGACTGCAGATCACTCTCCCGTACTCCACCTGAACAAGAAGTGCAAGGGGAGTCGACGGATCGACATAGTGTAGTGTGGACCCTGCGGTAAGTAGATCTAAATACGTCGACTTCAGCTATGTTATTCATGTAGCTGAAGTCACATAACTTAGATCGAGTTCCCCCTGTAGTGTAGACAAGGCCTAACACAACAAATATTGTAACTCAGTGTAATTCCATATTAGCCCTCATTTTGACTGATAAAGATAAATTGATCAGTGACCTAAATATTGACGGTTGCCTAGGTGCAAGTGATCACGACCTAATCTCATTTGCTGTGTGCAACCCAACAATAAATATATTTGGTGCTTTTAAAAAAAGCGGTTTCCCAAAGCTGAAAACAATTGTGAGCAAAATTGAGTAGGAGAAAAAGAATGTGAATGATAATTGGGAATTGTTTAAGAATGCTTTTTAAATACCTAAACCACACTATACCACAATCTGGAAAGAAAGCTTCTTTGGGTAAAAAACTTCCTGATTAAGAGGAGAGATGAAAGTAGCAATGCAAAATAATATTATATAGCAAATGGAAAAATGTGGAAGTTAATAGCAATGAGCACAAATTGGCAATTCGTACATGCAGACTATTGATAAGGGAAACTAAAGGTATCAGTGAAACATCTGTGGCCAATAGGGGAAAGGAAAATAAGGAATTCTTTAAATATATCAGTAACAAACAAAATCCTAGCAATGGTATAGGTCTGGTACTAGATAAGGATGATGAAATTGTAAATCATGAAGTAGAAAAAGCAGAAGTGTTCATTAAATATTTCTGTTCTGTGTTCAGAAAGATGATGATGTATTCATATCTTACTCTGATAATACAATATTTTCTACTCAGTCAGTAACTAGGGAGGATGTTAGACAGCAACTATTAAATGTTTTTAAAACTGCAGGAATGGATAACTTGCACCCAAGAGTATTAAAAGAATTGGGCAAGATGCTATCTGAAACATTTAAGTTGATTTAAAATGGAATGGTAAGTAATGAAAGAGACAAGTCAGTTATTCAGGTCAACCTGGACCACTTGGTAAGGTTGGCTTGTTTGAGTAACATGCTTTAATATGCCCAAATGCAATATCTAGCAACAAAGAATATAGGTTACACTTACAAGATAGGGGACTGCAGCCTGGAATGCAGTGAGACAGAAAAGGACTTAGATATAACAGTAGATAACCTATTAAACGTAACCTCCCAGTGTAATGCTGTAACTAAGAGGACAAATACAATCCTTGGATGCATAAGCAGGAGAATATCAAATAGGAGTAAGGGAGGTGGAATTACCTCTGTATACGGTAAGAGTGAGACCATTACTGGAATATTGTGCCCAATTCTGATATCCACACTTCACAGAGGATATTGTTGGAATTAATATTAGATAATTATAAATATTAATATGAGTGTCTGGGGGGGGGATGTCTCTAAGTTAACAAAGGAATTTATGATTAAGTTTGAAGGTCAAATGTATTTTATACAATTGCTCTAAACCTGCCTACCAGCTTAAAATCAGCTGTCACTACACCCAAGACCAAGGCAGTAAGGTAGTATTCAGAAGCATGTGATCGGTACACTTACAAATAGGCAGCCAGTGGGGAAAACTGGTTCATCCTGGTGTGCTCCAGCCTGTTCAGGTAAGGTCTGACAAAGAACTCGCCAATTCCAAATCTTTTTATACCTTTTCACAAACCAACAAGGTCACCACTGGAGCTAAGAACTAATTTAAAGGCAGTTCACCCGAATGTTCAATTTTAATCCAGAGAAGAATTACAACCTCCTTTCTGCCTCAGATCTTTCCTCCCTATCTCTTCCCTTCCTTCCTGCTGACCACCAGCTTTTCACTGCACCTGGTTCACATAGGCTTGGCTTTGCAGATGACACTGGTATCCGGGGTGGAAGTTCCATGTAGGCTCCTTAAGACAGAGTCTTATGGTCTTATTTAAAGCCCTCTGCAGTCACCTCTATAGTCAGAGACCTTCTTTTTAGAAACTTCCCCTTATCTCAGCAGTTGTTCTTTGAACCAGATACTCTCCCTACCTCATTCCTTCTGGCCCTATAACTCATTGTTTTCAAGGCCTTCCTTCTCCTTGCTGGTCAGGGCCTTTCTTTACAACACACATTGTTCCTTAACCAAACTTAAGCTAACTCGAATTTGTTGATTTCATATTTATCCTACGGATGTTGACAAATTAAAAAGGGTTCAGAAGGGCGCCAGAGGCTTCTGAAGCTCAATCTGTGTAGTTTAGCCAAGAGAAGATGATTTGGTCACAGTCTACAAGCACCTATATGGAGAAGAGATTTCTGATAGCAGATGGCTCGTTAACGTAGCAGATAAATGTATAACAAGATCCTCTGGTCAGAAGTTGACTCGAAACAAATTCAGACTAGGAATACGGTGCAAATTTTTAACGTTAAGGGCAATTAGCCATTGGAACAACAATGTGGTGGTTTCTCCATCACTTGAAGTCTTTATAATCAAACTAGCTGCCTTTCTAAAGGAGATGCTGTCCCACAAACAGAAGTTATTGCTCGATGCAAGAATTACTGGGGGAGGTGAGATGCAGGAGGTCAGCCGAGATGAGCATCATGTCCCAGCTGGCCTTCAAATCTATGCATCTCCCCTTATAATGAGGCACTTCCCTGTTGGCGCTGTTTTCTCCCCCACGAGTGAGAACATGTCACATCCCAGGACAGCCGCTGCCCAACAATTGCTTCATTTTCTAACATGGGCACTTGTTTTGATAAATGGCTGATAAATACCTTCTTCATGCTCAGGATCAATGTCATTTTCCCCAGCACTCACTCAGACTAGTTAAGGCTGAAAAAGCAGGAACTCGGCAGATTCGCTCCAAATGAGCTGATGCCCTGTTTTGCATGTTTTGATGAATATGCATTGCCTAATTTACATAAATGTCAGCAAATAGCCTGATTACCCCAATTTAAGCCTGACAAGTCAGCAGCATGGAACACGCTTTAGGAATAAAGCGGTCGCTGTGCTCCTCGCTGGCTCTGGTATCTTGCCTGGGTTGGTGGCCAGATAACCTAGGCAACTCCTTGAAGCTTTGTCCTCTTGCTCCTCCTTTGGGAGGGGATGTAGCTGTGTTGCCAGCCCTAAACTGGGAGGGGGAATCTGGCTGCTTCCTGCCATCACTTGGGCTTTCTCTAGCTGGGCTGCTGGAGGCTCCTTTCACCTCACTGCCCCTGCTTGCTACTCCCATCCCTTGCTTGAGGGAGGAAGGAGGGTCCTGGCTGGGCTGGCTGCTCCCTGCCTGGAGATGGGGCCACAGCCACATCTCAGGGTCATTCTAGCCTTAACCTTGGGTCTCTGGCCAGTGGTGGATTGGGGGTAGGGTGACCAGATGTCCCAATTTTATAGGGACAGTCCTGATTTTGGGGGCTTTTTCTTACATAGGCTTCTATTACCCCCCACCCCCTGTCCCGATTTTTCACGCTTGCTATCTGATCACCCTAGTTGCGGGACTATGCTCTGGGCCACATTTTGTGGTTAGAGTCCTCTCAGCTGCCCAAAGGACTGACCACCCTTCCCCCGCCAAAAAAATCCCATAGGTTATAAAGCCTAGAACATCTCTTCAGCTTCTCCAGAACAGGCCCCTCCCTGCTGGAGCTGGATCCCCATACCACACGACTTCTGGCTGTCCTTGCATTGTGGTGGGCAGGGTAGGAGCCCTGGATGCCTTTGGCTGCTTTAGAGCCACAAAACAGATGAGATATTGAGCTTAAAACATCACTGAGAGCTTCCCACAGGCAGACCAGGGGTTGCAGATGGGCTGATAAACCACATCTGTCTGAAACTGCAGAGCTATCGGCTAGACCAGCATTTGTTAACCAGTGGGTCGCGACGCCCAGGGTCATGAAAGGTAGTCAGGGGACGGGGTAGCAAGACATTAAAAATTTTATACTCTAAGCACAGAAAAGCTCTCTCCCCCACTCCCCTCACTGTTCAAGGCCAAATATTCTCTGTTAATCTCTAGAAACACACACACACAACTTGTATTGGTCTTTCAGTGTTGTCACGGAGATATGTTTTACTCATATTTATACAGTAAACATAAGCGGACGCAAACATTTTTGACTATGACTAAGGGGCTGTGAACCGGAAAGGCTGAGAAACACTGATCTTGACTAATATTATTTGTTACACAGAAGCTCCTAGAGGCCTTGACTGAGACTCTGTAAAACCATGTTGTAAGAGACAATCCCTGCCCCAAAGGGCTAGTTTAGAAGCTAAATTCTGCTCTTATATGCATGAGATTAAATCCAGAGTTACACCCATGCTTTTCTCTGGAGTTACTCCAGATTTACAGTGGTGAAATAGAGCAGATTTGCTTCTAAGTGTTCATAAATGTAAATATCCATTGCTTGAAAATAGACCCAATGTAACTGAACACAAATGTCTGTCATAGAAGTCTGCATATAGGACCCAACTCAGCAATGGAAAATCTCGTTAATGAGACGTCATCTTCAGCATTTAGTAATTTGAATTCAGTAAATCAGCATTTGTATCTTCATCCCGTGTGAAACCATGCTAGAGCATGGAAGAGCAGGCAGGCCAAGAGCTGTGTGCAGGGCTTCCATGAAGATCTGCTTCTGCTGTCGTTTCGGCTGCAGGAAATCCTTTGTTTACCACAAAGGAAGCACATACATGGTTTTGCCCTCCCTGGTTTTCTTCCACGTGAGATCGGAGATGAAAACTTAATGCTGTTGCTGAGGCAACTGCTCTAGAAATGAAAAATAATTGCTGGGAACATAAAGCCACAGTACAATCAGGTTCTGGTGCTGTAGTCACGGTGCATTAAACAGTTTACCCTCATCATTTGAGAATGAACTATTTCCAAGTGATCCATAGTGCTTTTCAGCTGGGAGATCTGAAAGCACTCGCTAAAGAAAGGTAGGTGCCATTATCCTCATGGTGAAACAGAGGCATAGAGAGATTAAGGCCCAGAGCCAGTGGGAGTTAGGATGCCTTAAAAAGAACAGGAGGACTTGTGGCACCTTAGAGACTAACCAATTTGAGCATAAGCTTTCGTGAGCTACAGCTCACTTCATCAGATGCATTCAGCAGCTCACGAAAGCTTATGCTCAAATAAATTGGTTAGTCTCTAAGGTGCCACAAGTACTCCTTTTCTTTTTGCGGATACAGACTAACACGGCTGCTACTCTGAAACCTGTCGGATGCCTTAAGTAACTTGTCCAAGCTCATAGGGGTGGATCTCAGGGGCAGATCCAGGAATCAAAGCCAAGCTGCCAGGTTCTTACACAAGAAGGCAGCGTGGTGGGCAGGACTTTGGAAAACGTCGTTTATAGGCAGGCTGGGCAGAATTCAATGTTTATTTTAAAGATTTATTTTTATTGTTACAGGTGCTGGCAATGAAGGGGAGGGAGTAAGGTTAGCGCCGAGAGCGGGGCTGCAGGAGGCTCCCTACACAGCCAATGGGGCCCAAGATGCTGGGGCACAAAGTGCTTGGGAAGCTGCAGCGCTGACCTGCGGGAGCAGAGACCCCAGCCAGGACTGCAAGGAGGAGGTAGAGGATGAGCCCCGGCCATGAGGACAGAGTCATTTAGCAAAGGGTTGGCCTCCCCCAGGGCTGGGGGTGGGGCTCCTCTCAGTCCCAGCCAGCCAGTCTCTGCTCTGCCCCACCAGGACTGCAGACTTCCCAGTGCCCTGAGCCTGCAGGGCCCAGGTGGCACCGGCTCTGTGGCAGCACAGAGAGCCCCCTGCAGCCACAGGAGTGAGGAAACGGGTCTGTGATGGGGGAGAGGGGCCCCCGAAGGGATCCCTGCACTTCTGCAGGGATGGTCACACCCGCTCCCTGCAGGCACAACCGGGGGAGGCTGCAGGTCCACCAGCTGCTCCCGAGTGGGTTTTGTTTGTGACAGCAGCAGAAATGGACATTTAATGACACCTAGCAATTAAACGCGAGTCCTGCCATGCCTACTTCTAGCTGTGTCATTCCCCTGTAACAAAACGGTCCCTGTCCCAAAGGTGACCTGTCACCATATTAAAGGCACAAGCCCTAAAGGTCCTTGCCGCATGACATCATAACCTAGGAAAGGAAAATGTTCAGCCTCATCCCAGCCATCGTCCTCTGCAGGAAGGAGCGCTGGCGAGCCAGGCACCCCAAACGCAGACCATTTGGAGCCATGGCCAAGAGCACGAAGCAGCAACGATAATTGTCCAAGGATCCAAGCAGCAGCAGTCGCCGCCCCTAGTAAAGTGTTCCCCTAACCTGAGCATTTAGCTACGTAGGAGGAAGAGGCAAGAAACTCCCAGCAGTCAGCTGGATACCTGTGAAGGGATTTCGCACTCCTCTGTCTCTGCCCCCTTGCCTCAGAGCGCTTTCGCCTTTTACTTGCCGAGTCAATGGAACAGTGAAGTTACTCGATAGGCCAGCAGTTCTCAAACTGTGGGTCGGGACCCCGTGTTAATGGGGTCGCCAGGGCTGGCGGCAGGCTTGCTGGGGCCTGCGGCTGAACCCCGAGCCCCACTGCCTGGGGCCAAAGCTCAAGGACTTCAGGCCCAGGTGGCAGGGCTTTCGCTGGACAGGCTCAGATTTCAGTTCCCCCCTCCTGGGGTCATGTAGTAATTTTTGTTGTCACAAGGGGATCATAAGAACATAAGGACGTCCATACTGGGTCAGACCAAAGGTCCATCTAGCCCAGTATCCTGTCTGCTGACAGTGGCCAATGCCAGGTGCCCCAGAGGGAATGAACAGAACAGGTCATCATCAAGTAATCCACCCCCTGTTGCCATCGCGGTGCATTAACCAGGTATTTCGTCTAGCTCCCTAGATTAATACCCGCACAGTTACTTAGCATCAGAGGAAAACATAGGGTTGCCCGGGGACAATATAATCCAACATGAACATCTCAGAGGCTAGTAAGATAGCTGGTGGCTCTCCCAGAGCTGAAACAGCCATTGCAGCTGTAACTGCTCTGCATGGACCTCGTAGGAAACATCACAGTGAAAGCCTTAGGACTCGGCCTAGTCTGGACTAGCCAAGTCAGCTCACTGCTTTACCTTCTTCACCAACCCCCTCCCGCATCACGTCCAGAAGCGCTATGGCATGACTATTCCAGCAGAAGGCAGGGAACCAGGTTCTGTCCAAGGAGCCATATGAAGAGAGTGGATACTGCACCTCCTACCCTGCATTAGATAGAAGAGAGGTCAAATGACTTCACTTTAGGGTGACCCCCATTGTGTATTATATAGAGGAGCCCTTATTTAGACCCTGATTCAGAAAAGCATGTGAGAATACTTAAACCCAAGGGAGCCAGCATGGCCTAGTGGGTAGAGCACTGGCCTGGTGCTCAGGAGACCTCGGCTCTAGTCCCACCTCACCCAAGAGACGAGTCATTTGAACGTTCCTGTGCCTCAGTTTCCCCATCTGTAAAACGGGGATAATGATACTGCTCTCCTTTGTAAAGTGCTTGGAGATCTACTAAGACAAGCTAGGTGTTCATTATGTGTTCAACTTTATGCACATGCTTAAGTGCTGTCCTGAAGCCAGGCTGTGGCACTTAATATTCCCTGACCCCCAAGGGAGTTAAATAATTGATCTGATAAAACATGTATTTTAAGCATTAATACTGCAAATAATCACTGTGCTCCAGTATGGAATTCACTAGCCCCTGGGGGAAAAGTGCTGTAGAAATAAGCTTTGCCCTGGATTTTAGCTCCCTTTATAGCCCTGAAACAGCTGTGACTTCACTTCAGTGAAACACAGAGCTTCTCTCGTGCACCAGCCTCCCCCTTGTCGCTGGACACAGCTCTCGCCCCTCAGCACACGCACTTTTAATGCTTATTGGGAATTTTTCCTAACCAAACTAATGCCCCGACTCAGGCTGACCAGAGAAAAGAAAAATTCAGTCCGGGCACTGGTTTACAACCAACCAACCCACCCAGAGACAGGTAAGTTGTGAAAGGATAAAAAGACAATTGACTCAACCAGAGTTAAGCGGAAAGAAAGTAAAAATGCCAGACAATGGTTCATGTCAGTCACTTACTGCCATGGTAACAATTTGGTTTTGAACTGATGAAAAAGCATGGAGAAGGCCAAAGAGCACGTGAGACCTTTTCCTCTGCAACTCGCTGACTGGCATTTTTCACATGGTCTTTGTGCTGCTGAGCAGCGAACGCCTCCTCCACTCGCCTTTCCACCTGGGGGGTGGATTTGATGATGTTCAGATTCAGGCCCCATGGAGACAGAAACGGTCTCTGAACAAGGGACTATTCTTCAGTACGTAGCAAGGAGTTTCTTCCACTCCCTCTCCCCCCAAACCAGTCACCCCCACTTCTGCATTTTGGTTTGGGGTGGGCAAAGCCCACTAGAGCAGGGCAGGAAGGGATTAAAGGTCCCTGTTGGGGCTGCTGGCAGAGGCCAGCCACATCCCACACCACTGTTCTATAGCCCAAGGCAGAAGAGAGTGAGTGGATGCTCTGAGCAGCCTGGGACTAGAGCCCCTGGAAACAGGCCAGCTGGTGGTTAACCTGTCTCACCGATTTTATTTGTTAGTGGAATCAGATCCCAGGCATGAGGACTAGATCTTAGAGCCAGAGCCCTACCTGTGCTGTATCTCCCCCTTCCTCCCCACGCTTGCTGGCCCTACTCCCACACCGCACCCCTATTTCCATCCCAGAGAGGCCAAGGTGGGAGCAGCAGCAGGGCCTCTACCCCCTCTTCCAGAGGGTCCCCCCAGGACTTACCCCAGCTGCTGGGGTAGAGTGGTACGCTCTCCCCCCAAAGCAGCGGGGCTTAGCCTGAACACCCAGGAGAGATGAATGGGGCAATGCACACCTCTGGGACCGATTGCTTCAGACTGGCCTCAGGCGCAGCAGCGTTAGTTACACTCGGCTCGCAGTGCCGGGCTTTTCTTTACAGACATGAGGGCCAGAGATTTCCTTTTTATTTTTAAATCTGAGCTTCTGACACTCCCATGACTCCAGGTACTGCGCCCCTTGATACAAAGCCTGTGCCTAAATCCAGCCCTGCCTGGAGCTGGTGGGGAAAGTCACCTACTTCCAGCCTTCTTTTAAGAATCGATTTTTGTTTAGCCCTTCGGAGTTCGTGGAAGGGACAGCTCATGGGACACGCTGTGTAGTGCCCAGCACAGTGACTTCCCCAGTGACAGAGTTTGGCTGTTCACATCTCTTTAAAACGTTTGTTATCCTGCTGTCATCTGGTGAGGGAGAAGATAAGGTCTAATTTCCCAGTGAGCTAGGCCCTAGGTGGGTGAGTTCTGGCTATGGATATTTATTCACAAGCCGGCTGAAGTGCAACATGCAGATCTCCCCACCCTCAGCCCAGAGGCAATAAAGGAGAGGCTGATCTCTCTTGCTCCCTGCAGTCCCAAGGGGGCTCCTTGGCATGGAGCACAAAATGCTGCCTTGCCACCCAGAGCCATTTGCAGGAGTGGCAACAGCTGAGCAGAACATTCCAGGGCCATTCTACCTACGCAGGGGCCATCTAGGGGAGTGCTGTTGCCCCTGCTCCAAACAGGATCATTGTGACTCACTGCCCCTCTGCTCCACTCCCAGCTGGCCTCTGCTGCCGCATGGCAATAAGCATGCTGGGACCAGGGCCACGGCGCACCTCTGGCTACACCTGCTGGGCCCGGGCTGTTATTCGAGGAGCCGCTACGTTGGGATTCTGTCTTGTATCTGCACTTCAGAGACAGAAGGAGATGGGAGGGGCGGGGGGGGGGGGGGCGGTGAGGATTCCTGAGCCCTCTCACCTCCCCTGCCCCATGCAGCCAGTGAGCCGTTTGCCTGAAGTAGGTCACAGGGTGGCTGCCTGAGAAAAGAAAATTAAAGTAAAGTTCATGGAGGATAGATCTGCCAATGGCTATTAGCCAAGGTGGTCAGAGACCCAGGTGTCCCAAAACCTCTGACTGCCAGAAGCTGGGACTGAGTGACCAGGGATGGAGGACACACAGTTGCGCTGTTCTGTTCATTCCCCCTGAAGCACGTGGCACCGGCTGCTGTCGGAAGACAGGATACCAGGCTAGACGGACCGTGGGTCCAGCCGTTCTTATGCTCTAAAGATTTCCAGAAACAAAAGCACTAAGATCAGCAGATGGGCTAGACCAGTGTGTTCAGAAACAACTCACCGCTCGGCTTGGCTGCAATTGGTACCCAGCCAGCAATGTCTGCTCGGTATTGCACAGCCCTGTCTCCTTCGTGGCACCAGACCCAAGGGCATCCGCAGGGACTCACTGTTCCCCGGATCCAGGCATAAGGAATTCAGTAATCACAAGAGACAGTTTCAAAGGTTAGGAAGAGGATACATGTAAATGATTGTGCCTCAGAAACAAAGATACCCTTTTCCATTCATGGTCATGGTGCGTGTTAGTAAACAAGCACAGCGCTGACTGCTGCATCCTCTTCGGCGGCACTGCCTTCGCCACGGGTCTCAGTTAACCGACACAGCAACGTCCTCTCCCAATCCCTCCCCCGCCCGCAATCTCTTCTGAGCTGGAGGGGTGGGGGCTGGATGCACAATCGGTCCTGTAGGAACATCTGAAATTGGTCTCTGCACACTGGAATCCGGTCTCACTCAGCCCTGTGCAGAGCAATGGCAGGAGGTCGACGCACCACTTATGTCCCATGTCAGCTCACACAGCTGGGCGTGAGTGGTGCAGACACTTCACACTGACTCTGCGCCCGGTCGGACTGCAACCTCAGACTGCAATCAGCGGCTGACCTGCCCTTTTGATCACACAAGGGCACTAGACAAAAATATATTTCTCCCCCCAGCCCCTCACTTAGCTGTTCCCTGCTCAGGTAGCCCTGTTCTCCCCTTTCTCCTGTTCCTCCCACCCTACCCAGGTCTATGCTATTCCCCTCCCATCCATGTTTTCATCTCCCTGCCCTTCAGATACCCCAATCTGACCAACCTCATTGCTCTGCCTGCTCTCCCCCTCCCTCAAACCCTCTCTGCTCCACAGTGAAGAGTAGATCTCTCCCTCCTCACTTTATTGCTCTGCCTTGGGCCAGGCTCTGTTAAACTGCAGCACCTCCTCCACTCTGGGCTCCATTCCCGACTGCCACAGACTTCCTGAGCGACCTGGGGTGAGTCACTTAGGGCAAAAGGGCTTACCTGACTCAGGAGTCTAAGTCCCATTGACTTTCAGACTCTTGAGTCAGTTAAGTGCTTTTGGAAAGCTTTGCTTTTAATCTTTTGTTCCTCAGCGAAATGGAGACAGTAATTCCTTCCCTTTCAGGGGTGCCACCAGAGTGAATTCACTGGCTGTGAGGTGCTCAATATGCAGACTGTACCAGCACACAGGTTGATACTCCAGGCTTACACTGGCAACAGACAGACTAGAATCTGGCCCTTTGTGAACTCATTTAAAAAAAACCCAACACGGTTTTTGTTTCATCTGTCCTTAGGGATCGGCAGCCTACTCGAAACTATCCAAAATAGGCTGCTTCACTTTCTTCTGAGGACACACAGGAACGGCTGCTCTACAAGTCGGCTTGAAAAATAACTCATGGGCTCCGTGGATGTACACTCAATGCAATTCTTTTGCTTTATTGCATATTGCCATCTTAAAAAATGTACAGTCTCATAACATACACAGCATTTCCTGGCAGCTAAACTACTAACATTCTTGCACCTAACTTGGTTGACTATTAAGCTACGAAGGTCCATGACATATACTTCAGTTCACAAGTAATTTTTTCCTTTTTGGCATTATTAAAAAAAAAAATCTGTAAAATACACACCCAAGAGAAGAGTGGCTACCGACACCAGCACCTGTTTAAAAGTAGCTTTCAACAATGGCACATGAAATTACCTGCACACGGCCTTTTGTTTGGAAAGAAAACTAAATAGCAAACGCAGCCCAATAACCAGGCTGACGGAAAACAAGAATGATCTGGAAGGGCAACTAAGCTCCCGAGCCTCCACGGGAATCCCACAGGGTGAAGCCCGAGAGCACCTCCTGGCTACACAGGCTGCGGAAGCGGGATCCCAGTGCAGGGCTGGAGGCCTTTTCAAAACGCATTATTCTAGCTAAACAATTAACTGACCATTCCTCAGATCATCAGACATGAGACTCCCCCACCCACCAAAAAGAGTCCGTTCCCTAAATTGTGTCAGCCCAAATTTCTTAAGCCATAAATAGAAAATATAAATAGAGGCACTTTAGTTAAGGAACAAGAATCACCATTAAACGTTTTTTTCCCTTCTTCTTCTTAAAACAAAGTGCTTCACTCCCAATCTTTGAAAATTTGCAGGTTTCGCAGTTGCTTTGATAGGAGGTGCAGGACTTTACTGAGCCGTAACTTTATATTTATTACTGCTTTATACGCTTTTTTTTTATACTTACAGTGTGTCGAACGTTGCAATGAGGAAAAACAAAAATTGTAAGACCACCGTTCTTGACAACTCTTTTTAGAGTGATACTTCACAGCTTTCAGAAAGCACAGAGACCCCGGGCCGGCTCTAGGTGCTAAGAACCATATTTTTATACAATTAGGTTAAACAGCACATTTGCTATACAGTACATATAGGAAAAATGACATCCCAATCCCACCGATAATACCCATTACATGAAAAACTTATTTCGAATAGTGTTAATATCTAGTACAACAGGGACAAACTAATCTCTCCACAGGAAAAAGAACAAAAAACAAAAAGATCATAAGAATATTGATGGTATAAAAGTTTGTTGGTTTAAAAAAAATAAAACCATCACAAATAAATAAAAGCAAAAAGTAACAGTCTTCCATATATTCTGTATAATTTAAGAATATTAAGTGTTACTAGGTTAATGGCATTTACTTTTTATTTTCCAATTTTTTTAATTTTTTTTTTTAAATTTATGTATTTATTACTTGTTACTATTTTACTCCCTGAGCTTTGGGGTTTTTTTGGACTGACATTTTACAGGTAGTTTTGCTAACAAATTTTAATGACAATATAAACAGCAAACCACTTGAAAAAGTACATTGTTAAGAGAGAAATATTTCTTGGCATCATTGCTACTGTATGTCTGTTAAAAACAAGCGGCCCGGTTCAAAGCCCACTGAAGTCAATGGGGGCCTGTCCATCGACACAATGGGTTTCAGATCAAGTCCTTTGTGCATTGGTTTAAAAGACCTTCAGTTCTGACCTACATTTAGGTTACGTCTACACTAGAAAAGCTACAGCAGCATAACCGCGTGCTGCGCCGCTGTAGTGCTTCAGTGTAGACACCCGCTACGACTACCGTCACTGTAGGTCGTCCATCTCCTCAAGAGGAGGCTGCTAGGCCAACAGAAGAATTCTTCCATTGACCTAGCACCGTCTGCACCAGGGGTTAGGTCAGCTTAACTACGTCGCTCAGGAGATTTTTCACACCCCTGAGCGACATAGTTCGGTTGACTTAACTTTTTAGCGCAGACCTGGCCTTACAGAGGAAACAATTTGTCCCACTGAATAGAAAAATGAGGGGGCGGGGGGGAAATGACAACACAAAGTTGATGCTCTTTGTCTCAGCAGAGCGCCCCTCCCTCCCCCGCTTCCTATTTGTCATGGGCAAGAAAACGCTGTCAAGTTAGAACTATGTCTATGGATTGTTATAGCAATAAGCACACTGTGATAATCTGTCTTCATCAAGAGCAAGGGTTGTGGAAAGAGAAGTACAGTGCTTCCCAAAAACAACTGAAAAGGGATTATCAAGAGAGTGTACAGTACGGAACTCACTGGAACCCGCACAAGAGCACAGATGTTCAAGTCTTGAATAATAATAAAATGGATTGTTTCCACTTGACTTTTTTCTTTTTTGTTTTAAACACTTCAGACTGTGTGCAAGGCTTTCCTAGTAGACTTTAACATAACTGTATTCTTACACCACCACTGCGGTCTCCAGGCTGATCCCCAGCAGTCCGTGATAACACCCCAGCACCAATGGTTAGGATAGCAGTGCCATTTTTGTTTCTCTCTGTGCTCTCCGACACCAGTTACACCAAGATAAAAAATTCCAAAGGGAGACCAAGTAGAAAATATTTCTCAATGCCTTTGTTTACTACAAGGAATGTTTTTGTCATCTCTTTCTCAGGAGACACAATGTTGTGCTTGTGCACCAGAATAACTACTTTTTGAACAATGTGGTTGAAGGAAAGAAAATGGAATTTGCACTCAGTGACCAGTGTCTATATACGTGTTTGTGTGGCACACATATATACACTGTCCTGCTTGACAGAGACATACAGACACTTATATTCTCCATACATACCAACAACCAGACTTTTTATATACACAACACACACACACACACACACACACACACACACACAAAGAGTGTGCCACTGTTTCGGTTTGAATTACAAGGCAGTATAATGAAAAATCCTAGCCACTTCAAAAAAGACTGCTAATCAGTTTTCTAAAAAAATGTTTACAAAACCAAAGGATTAGAAGTTGAGTTTGGTGACCGGCCTCTCGCGGCTGCTGTCCATCAGCTGGTTGGTGATGCGCTTGCGATTCCGTTTCAGTTTCGAAAGGTCTTTGTCAAAGACTTCACCTGACCGTAAAGCCGAAACGAGGTCGTCAAACTCCCCACCTTCCTCACTGTTTTCTTTCGCCTTTCTGGCCTTGCGCTCCCGCTCGCGCTGTTCTTTCAGCTAGGGGGGAACCAAGAAGAAAAATAATCCAGCTCATTTTTTGTAACACGTTGACCTGTATATAATTTAAGGCCTTGTTTTCGTTTTTTGGCCTGGTCTACATGTAAGTAATTTACCATCCTCCCTCTGTGGATTGGGGCGTGATTTTCTTTTTAAATCGAAATGGCTATACTGCTACAATCACTTGAATGGATGCAGTTAGATTAGTACAGAGGTGACTGACTGGGCTACTTATTCTCCCTCTCAAACCGGAAAGCAAGAGCAGTATAAAGCACAGACATCCCAGCATACCTGAATCCAGAGTACGGGGCCGTATTGCTTTAACTGTGCTGACACAGTTAAAGCAGGACAACCTGCAAGTGTAAAAAGCCTTCAGGTACCGCTGTGACTAGGGCTACGTTGCTCTAGCACGGGGTGGCCAACCTGAGCCTGAGAAGGAGCCAGAATTTACCAATGTACATCGCCAAAGAGCCACGGTAATACCTCAGCAGCCCCCCAACAGCTCCCACCCCCCGGCTCCCAGCGCCTCCCGCTCACCGGCAACCCTGCCGATCAGCACCTCCCCCTTCCTTCCTCCCCGCACCACCCGATCAGCTGTTTCGTGGCGATCAGCTGTTTCGTGGCGTGCAGGAGGCTTGGAGGGGGAGGGAGAGGAGCGAGGGCACAGCAGGCTCAGGGGAGGGGGCGGGAAAAGGTGGAGTGGGGGCAGGGCCCGGGGTTGAGCCGTGAGCACCCCCCGCACACCGGAAAGTTGGCGCTTGTAGCTCCAGGCCCGGAGCTGGTGCCTATACGAGGAGCCGCATGTTAAACTTCTGAAGAGCCGCACGGGGCTCCGGAGCCGCAGGTTGGCCACCCCTGGGCTAGCAGCACTTTCGGGAGCCCCCGGGTCTGCAGTGCACGTGTGCTGTGCCCCCACAGTGTGCACGGGAAGCAGGCCCTCTGCGCAACACACCCTTTGGGGGCAGCAGCGCACGCCCCTGTCCGTGCCTGGCCTGGCCGAAACATTGAGATTTTCTGGATTTCAATATTGGAAAAAAAAATCCCCATTCAAAAAATTAAAAGGAAAAATTCAACTAACATTCCCTCATGTTCCGATCAGCGATCGAGCTAGTCAGAGACATACTTTTACACATTTCAATGGGAGGAAGGAAATAAAGAAAAATTGATGAAATTCTTTTGGTGTTTTCAGCCAGGCCTGGCAATGCTGGCTGAATACAAGGGGCAGGGGTGGAGACAGAAGACAAAGGCCACAGCCCCATCTGTCCCCAGCCTATTTGGGGTGATCTAAGCCCCTTAGGGCACTAGCAGGGAGCAGCCTTTGTGTGATGGACCCCCACTCCACAGCGATCTCATCCTTTACTTAAAAACACCACCACAAATGCCCCAGAACCAGTGTATGTTCGACAGCTGGCCAGTAGACGTCGTTATCTATTTTGGTCGCTGCTTAGCAGCTACGTATATTGGTGGGATTCCAGTACAGTGACTGTGGTAACATGGCGTGCTTCCTATGCACGGTGCAGCAACATCACACCGCTGGCGTTGCTTTTGGGAGAACAATCCCGGTTTTGTCCTTCTCTCCTATGAAAGAGGCTCAGGCACGCCATAGTGACTATCAAAACCTTTATACCAGTTATCAGAACTGAACACAGTGGGGCCAAATTTATCCTTGGGGCAAGCTCGATAAGCTCTGTGGAGTTGAGCACCCCAATAAACTTGGCTCCTTTTCCCCATCAGATCATGACAGGCCACGTACTGAGAAACTGAGTCTGCAGCATTGCCTGCCTACTGAGATGGTGACTTGTCCACAGCAGGAAACTGCAGCCGCCAGGACTCTCATAAGGTGACTCTGAAAAAGATTTGGGGCTCGTGTTGGATAATCAGCTGAACACGAGCTCCCACTTCTTCTTAGTGTACGTGCAACATGCCTCAGGCGGCACGTGACCAGGATTCACCACTGGTTGGTTGTCTGGTTAGATCGTTAGCTTGCTCGCCCAGGCCACTGATGGGGAGTGTGACGTTACGGCTGATCCATGCCCCCAGCTCCCACTGCGATACTGTGGCCAAAAGAGCTAATGCGATCCTGAGATGCATAAATAGGGGAATTTCAAGTAATAGCAGAGAGTGTCTGTATTTGACGCTGGTGCAACGGCTGCTGGAATACTGTGTCCAGCGCGGGTACCCACAAGTCGAGAAGGATGTTGATACGTTGGAGAGGGCTCAGAGAAGAGCCTCGAGAATGATTCAAGGAATAGAAAACATGCCTTACAGTGATAGACTCAAAGAGCTCAATCTAGTTAGCTTAACGAAAAGAAAGCTAAGGGGTGACTTGATTACAGTCTATGAGGACCTATAAGGGGAACGAATATTTAATGGGCTCTTCCGTCTAGCAGAGAAAAGTCTAACATGATCCAATGGCTTGAAGTTGAAACTAGGCAAATTGAGACTGGATATAAGACAGAACTTTTTAACGGTGGGAGTAATTAACCACTGAACAATTTACTGAGGGTTGTGCTAGATTCTCCATCACTAACAATTTTTAAATCAAGCTTGGAGGTTTTTCCTAAAAGCTCTGCTCTAGGAATTATTTTGAGGAAGTTCTGGGGCCTGTATTATACAGGAGGTCAGACTAGATGATCGCAATGGTCCCTTCTGGCCTTGGAATCTATGAAACATCTGGCTTAATGCAAGATTTCACTTCCGTCCTGGCTCACACAGTTTCCAAAGGCAAAATAGTTGTGCCTGATCTGAAGTCATTAGGGACCTGTATTGGACTGCAATCTATGGTTATCTTAAAGCCACAGGTCCCTTTTGACTCTGCTGCCTGGAGCAAAATTGATAATGCTTTAAAGAGAAGCAATTAGCAGCATGTACTATTTATATTACAGTTGCACTTAGAGGACCCACCTGAGATGGAGGCACCATTGTGCCGTGGGCTGCACATGCACAGAGAGAGAGATTCCCTGCTCTATAAAGCTAACCATCCTTGTTGATTTAGATGGGGGGGGGGAGGGGCTTTCCTGGAGACCTCACAGTCTAAACAGACAAGACACACTAGGGTGGGAGAAATCAAGTCAGTATTATCCCCATTTTACAGCTTGGAAACAGACTCAGAGAGATGAAGTGACTTGTCCGAGATCACAGGAAGTCCGGGGCACAGCTGGATAGGCTGGACCCAGGTCTTCTACATCCCAGTCCAGTGCCCTCTTCACAAGACCATCCTTCCTTTCAAGGGGAAGAGACGGACCTAGGTGGTTCCAGGTGGGATTTCCAAAAGTTCTCAGCATACGCTTAACTGTTCCCATTGAAGTCACTGGAAGTTCCACTATCCATGTCAAAGGCAGCAGAATTAGGTCAAGATGCAGAACTTCCAAAGTCCCACCCCACAATAGCCCCGAGGACTGAAATGAATCCTACATTTCTGAGCACATGCTAATGAAACAGTCCCCGTCTCAGTTCCTCCCTGTCTAGCATCCTCATGCACACGCGGACATTGACTCAACCAGGCCTACAGTACGAACACTAAAGATCGTAGCGAGCAGGTTTTCTTCTAACCTGTGCTTCCATGCGTGCCCGACGCTCCTCCTCCTCCTTCCTTTTCCTCAGGTTTTCGTTCTCCTGCTTGGCCTCAGTCACAGCTTGAAGAAACTGATCAAAGATCCCAAAGAACTCATCCGGCTGCATTTTGCTCGAGTCTTCCCCAAAGTACTTCACTGCCTTGGTAAACTGGGGAAAGAACAGGAAGGAGTAGTTTAGTAAGCTAGTGAGAGAATCCACTGAACCAATAAAATCCTTTCCTGAAAACTATCTGCCTGACAGATAACCAGAGTAATATTTAAGGTGGTATTTGATGGCACATGGAATTAAAGGGGAAATGATTATCTATTAATTCTAGCCTCAGTTTACCGGAAAAAAAAAATCATACTTTGTCTTCTGCTCATTAAGTGATGGCTTTTAAGAGAAGATTTTCCAGTTGGCTGTTCCTTTAAATGCCCCTTTTTTAAATCATGTAAGAAATTTTACACTCCTGTTTCTGCTTAACATCCTTTATTACCTAACTCGGTTTTATTAACTAAGCAGTAGTAAAAACAAGGAAGCAAAATATTGTGGTGCCAAAGACTGAAGACATAAAACTAATAGTAGACACGGCAGGGGCAGGAAACTTGCACTTTTAAGTTTTCTTTGAAGTATTTTTTGGGGGTATTATTTATTGTTGCCACATGGTTCAATATTAAAACCAAATGTGTTAGTGAAGCTTTTAAAAGGCATTTATTATTCAGCTCAGAAACTACATCAGTTAGAGGAGTAGGAAGTTTGCAAGACCTATAGTACCATTCATGGACAATTAATGTGATTATAGCAACACTGCAGCTAAGGTTGATGCAAGACTTCCATTATAAGCCCCTGCTTCTAGGTTTCTTTAAAACTGATAGAAGTTATCCTTTGGACCGACGTTCCTTGCACTTATTTGCAGCTTGGGAGAAGGAAAGGCAAGGCAGAGAGAGAGCGCGCGCGCGCCTAAAGCTTGTTAAAATTGTGATTGTACGTTTTTGAGATTATCGAGTTTTAAAAAAAAACAAACAAAAAAACCATTTACTAGTTACTTTTGTTTCCACTCTGCTAAGTAAGGATAAAGATTACGGGTAACATTTTTGAAAGTGCCTAAATTCACTTATTTTCAAAAGAGACTTAGCCACTTCCTAAGTCTCATTGAAAGTCAGTGGAACTTAGAATATTAAGGACCAGATTTTAAAAGGTATTTAGGGGCCTAAAGATACAAATAGGTGCCTAGTGGAATTTTCCAAAGCACCCACGTGACTGATTCCCATTGAAGTCAATGGCAGCTAGGCATTGCTTTTGAAAATCCCACTAGACACCTATCCTCACCTTTTAGCCCCTAAATAGACTATAAAGGGCCAGATTTTTAAAGGTAAGTCCCACTGACTTTCAATGAGACTTAGGAACTGAAGTGCTTACAGGGGTGTGAATTGCATCACACACCAGTGTGCTGCGCTGTTACTCCCCTCTGTGGGCATTGAGGGCACAAGCTACAAGGTACCTACCTTGCGCTAACATAGTCCCATTGAAAAGAGGACGATGTTCACACGATCTAGGTGCCTTGCACCCTCAGCGTCCACACAGGGGAGGTACAGCACAGCACAACTAGTACGTTCTGCAATTCACACCCCTTAGTCCGAACTGCAGGGCAAAGTCTTAGGCAATTCTGAAAACGTTACCCTCCTACCACCCGGAACTTTCCAGAAGATTGACCCAGCGTCCCCAAAAATAGCGATAACGAGACTCAAACCCAGAGGAGCCTTTTAAAGGTGGGCATCACATTAACTGAACACAGCGCGGGGCCCAGTGCCTGGCTGCTGCACTGTCTGACAACTGTCGAAGCAGCAGCTCAGCCATTTTAGAGCAGGCCTTGAGTGACACTTAGGACTTGTCGACACTAGAGTGAGCCATCAAGTGGAGCATCTCCACTGACTGAAATGCACCTTGCGTCTATACATAAGAGCGTACCAGCTGACTGGCCAAAAGGCAGCATTAAGTTACTCTGATAGCTGGTACAGGTAAGTGCCCACTGCAGCTCAATCTGCTGAGCGCCAGCATGGATGCGGCCCATGGGGCCGTGACTGCCGACAGGTCCCATCTTCGATCATTCCCTCAGCCAGGGAACTTCAGAGACCTGCTGGCTGAGAATCCCACAACCCCACGCTGCACCCTGCAGATCAGGAGTGGAGGTGGCATTTCTATGGAGTGGAGTGCTACAGGGGGGAGACGTGGTCAGAGGAGATGGTCAGATGGGGCGGGAGGAGGGCTGAAGACCTGTGGTGCTGGAGTTGGGGAGAAGATATCTGAGGGCCAGGCCTGGAGGGCATTTATGGGCAGGCGGAAGGGTGTGTGTATTTGTGAGTGTGCGGGTGTGTGTGTGCATGTGCGTGCACATGCGCGCGCTCTGCTAGTAGTGACGCCGACTGAAACACAAAGTGCTCTAGGGCAGACGAGCCCATAAACTGCAGGATTTGAGAAAGGCTTCAGGCATCACTGGGTTAGTCCTCTCTTTCTCCGGAGATAGCAGGGTCAGCCACACAGGTCTCAGAATAGAAGAGTGAGGTTATGTCACTTTCAGGGAGTGCGTCTTTTCTGTTTGCAATTGATCACATGTATTGGTGTACGTACTGGTAGTATTTTCTGCTAATCAATCAATTACTAGATACAATAGCATGCCTGCTCACTATCCTCAATCTTTGTAGGAGACCACTTACCACAGCATCCAGCAATAGTGTTTCTGACTTTGAAATGCTCAACTGTTCAAGTCCTTAAACAAAAAAAAACAACAACCCACCACTGGGTTTGAGGGAAGGTTTTTTTGATAAAAATCTAATGCGAGTAGTTGATCTATTGTTTCTATCCTTTGGGGTAGATCTATGGACATACGACACACAATGTCAGAAGATCCTTTAATACCGAACCACTCCCCTCTAAAGTAATTCCTTATGGATTATACCAGGGATCTTACCAGTTCTTTAGCTTCCATCAGAAGATCTTCAACGTCGGAGAAGCCAAAGCTGGCTAACGTGATGAACTGGCTGACCACCGACACAAACTTGTCTCCAGGCTGAGAGAGCTGCGATTTCTGGTATTCCAGTTCCTTAAGGAAATAAATTTAATTCTGGTCAGTGTCTGTTTAAAAAGGGACACAGGATTGAGCATATTTAACAAACCCTAAATTTATCCTATCTTAAACCACGCTTTGTAAGTCTCTTTCCCCATGTAGAAGCTATAACACAGGTAAGATTTCAATTACTTTACTAAATGGTCTGACAATAAACCCTAGGACCTAGGTGTCTGATCATGGGCACAAAGATGTGACATTGACTCTCTGTTCTTGCGAGAAAGCAGGGTGTCGAAATACATCAAAATATAAGAACAGGCATACTGGGTCAGAGCAAAGGTCCATCTAGCCCAATATCCTGTCTTCTGACAGTGGCCAATGCCAAGTGCTTCAGAGGGAATGAACAGAACAGGTAATCATCAAGTGATCCATCCCGACGCCCACTCCCAGCTTCTGGCAAACAGAGACTAGGGACACATCCTCTCTACTCAGAGCAGGTACACTGAGCAGAAGTGATGCATGGCAAAACACACCCAGAGGTGGCAGGCCTCATTCTAGGACTACCTTTCCGGAAAGCGTTGCCAGAGCAATAATTGATTCTTATCTCTTCCTATTCTGCCCAATTCCTTGGGGTGTGACTGTGCATAAACAGGACAATTTTCTGTTTTATTTCCCCTCTGAAACCAGCTAAACTGTTTGGAATTTGTCTGCCGAAGGAGTGGTACTGGCAGAACCACAGCTTCCCAGATTAGCATTTTGCTGCCATGTAGCTACAGAAGGGCACACAGCGTTCTCCATAGTTAGTTGGCTGTTTTCTAGTGGTTCCTCTTGAATTTTCACATTAAGGCTGACAACATTCCCCAAGCCTCTGCAGAAATCAAATAAAGCTGAACAAACAGTATCAAACCTACAACCTGGTCTCATTTATGCAGGGCTTTCCCCTAAAAAAAAAAAAAAAAAGAAAAAAAAAGGGCAAAACTGAAGCTTTAACTCCACCACCATTTCTTTATACTATCAAATGCAAGCGTTATCAGAAAAACTAGAGAAAGCCTATTACTTTTCTTGCAGTAGTTAGTTCCCCACACAGCTATTATTTTCACACATATGTTCACACGCAGTCAGTACTGCTCAAGGCGCAGTTGCTATCATCGAAGGGAGCTGGGCACAACAGGATGCTTAGGAATTGCACGGCAAAACGTGCCCTCTCATCACTGATAGGCTCAATGTACTGTCGGGTCACCAGGTCAGGATTATTTTGGTGCTCACTCTCTGTCTACATCTATACATGGAATTGCAGAGAGCCACCCAACTATCAATAGATCCCCTTCTTCTACGTGCATGGAGATATCTTTCAGTCCATTTGTTCACCATTTCCTTCCCACGCCTCATGTGAGCTCAAGATCAAGCAAGAGGACCTGCTGTCTGATCCGGGGGCTCCATGACGGGCAGTTTTAGAGTTGCAAGCCGAGTACTCTTCATGGTTTTGGTCAACACAGCAAATAACTAAACTTACTCCAACTCCCTCTGAATCTATTCAGCGTTTGGCTGATTTATAACCAGTGTACAGTAACTCCGGTCCCGAAGCAGCCTTGAGAGAACAGGCACACATGCAGGGCAGGAAGGAAAGACCAGCTGATCTCCAGGAAGTAAGATAAAAGCAGCTTTGCTAAGGGCTTCCTGTCCTGCCTCCCTAAGGATGGATGCTGTGAAGCTTGGAATCAGAGTGGACTATTAAGTGGGTAAATAATACTTACAGTTTCCACAGCCCTCAGTCCGCTCCTCAAGGTGTTTATTTCTTTCTCCAGCTCAGTCATGCTGTTGAAAATTGCAATACTTTAATTTTAAGCCTTTCCCAATGAATTGCAGAACTCTGTGCTCGAGTCAACTTTGTTTTCCCCATTTAAAATAATCCCTCACGGTGCTTCCTGTTTTCAGATGAGCAGCTTTCAGGCAGCAAATTATGTTGACGCACAGTGGCCAAAGAGACTGATGAATGTGAAACTGGTTACAGTTGTTTATTTTGAGCTACTCACACTTAGTTATAAAAGGAACAGTCTCAAGTTAAAAAAATCATGGGCCAAATCTTGGCGTAGAACCCATCTGTGGAGACTTGCATATGTTTGGGGGGAGGCAACTTTATCCGCGAACCTCCCGGTAGCCAGGTAGAATGGTGGAGCCACCAATTCTTCCTCAGGGGCACTGTTTGTCTCCCCCTGCTCCCTGTTCCCTTCCCAAATGCCACATATAGCCATTGGGACACAGGGGAATAACATCAGATCAAACGGGGGCTCCGTGAAGTCCCAACACAGATCGAAATGGCTGAGTGGGAAGGCTCAATAGGCCCAGCAGCCTGACGGCATCTCTAGAAGAGCTGTCAGCTGTGGAGAGGTCTTATGGCTTATCGGGGCAAAGATTTTTCCCCTCTCCCTGAGGGGCTGGGGAAGGAGAGGGGAAAAATCCTGCTCCCCAGCTGACAGTCCTTCAATCTTCCAGTCCCAGGAATTTTTAGATGAATACCATGGGGGAACTCTCCTCAGCATCTTTCCCCTCAGAGTGGCAATAACCACCATCACCCCGGAGTGGAAGGATACAAAGACCCACAGGGTCTGCAGGGAGCTGGTTGTAGGGTTAGGGGATTAACCTCATTTATAAGGCCTCCCCCACCCCAAACACTACTCTCTGCTCCCATGGTGTCTCCACCCATATTCAACACCAGGTCCAAGCATCCTCTTGACCGGTCTACCTGGTGATGGCATTTTGCATGTCACTGGTCTTGGACAGTGAATCTAAACTTTGCATTAAAAGGGCCCTTTGAAACTAAAAAAGCCACAGGCCATTATGAGGTTTTGTAAATTCCACACATATCCATCTCACCCCAACCCGAGAATTTAGGATTAAACAATCTAACATTGTCCCTTTTAATATGTATCAATATATCCTCAGACACACGCAGTTCAGCCTTAGACATGCCTGCACCTTTGACTTATTAATACAACTCAAACCCCACAGCAGCAAAGCACACACATTTTGAAACCTCATTCATTTTAGCGTGACTTAAGCATGTGCTTAAGGGCTTTACTGAACCAGGGCCTCAGTCTGGTTATAGAGAAATCCAATCCACTTGCAACTGGTTTAAAAAACAAGTGGGCAGAATTTAGTAAGCAATGGGCCACACTTTCATAGAATGCAGCAGATGCCACAAGGCTTGCATTATTGGTTTAGATATGCTTGGGTGAACAGCTCCCCGCTTTGCATGCCCTAAAGTCAGGTCACATGCAGAAAAAGGAGTGCACATATTTGTGCAGACAATGCCATTGCATTCATATTTAAATATCTGACCTATATCTGCAACCCCATCTTTGTACAAAATTCATTCATTTTAAAATTGTGTCTACATTCATAAACAGAGTATAAAGGCTTCTGCAGTAAGCGTAACAGGACACGGCTGTTCTGAGTGGCTCTAATCTTGTCCCAATTAAGAGATTTACAATTCTTTTCTGTTAAGTCAGGGGTTTAAAACCCTCTACAGTTGACGTGTGCTTTGTCAACAGCCTCTCTCTCTAAATGGTGGATTCCAGACACTGGTCGGGGAGGGAGCTCATCTGAAGAAACGCAAGCAAAGAAGAACGCAGGAATATTATCACACGTACAATATTCTGTTGGTTTAAAATTGCCACCTTAACTTCTACCTACTTTACTTTGGCTGCTTGAGAGATGTCTCGCAGCTCTTCATGAAGATTGAGGACTTTGGGATATTTCTTCTCAACTATAGTTATGAGATAGTGCAAAAGGGTGATGTTCCTATGATAAAAGAAAGATGACATTACAGACATTAAACTGTCACTAGCCTCAGAAGTTGGGTATTAGCCCCAGTGTCCTGGCCAATTCTTGTTTGGGTCATTACATTCTACATGTCTAAACTCTTCCGGGAGTTCCAATTAGTTACGACATTCTTCACTTCCTGTCCCGATGGCTGGGTAGCATTCGGCACACTGTCAAACAGCAGCTGCCTTCCACTCCCGAGGTGGCTGATGCTCTCCACCCAGGCCTGGTGTAGAAGGTGGCTGCTTGCCTGTTAGGCAACATTAGATGCAGGGGACATGTTACCTCATTGCTCCAGGAACTGCATCCATTTCCTATGCAGTTCCAGGTGTGGACCCTGGTTTATAATTTCTTACCGGGCTTGTGTCTGGCTATCATGGAGGCTGCCTCTCTCCCTGCAGGAGCAGAGGTCAACTGGGGAGCTCAGGCCAGGAGCCCCTACAATCAGACACCTAGGGGCTGGTGATCAAGGATTCTCAATGGAGGGCACTAGACTCTAGAACAGGGGTTCTCGAACTGGGGATTGTGACCCCTCAGGGGATCGCAAGGTGGTTGCCTACGGGTTGTGAGCTGTCAAATTAAATTACCTCTCCATTTTTAATTTATAAGGGGCTCACACTCAGAGGCTTACTGTGTGAAAGGGGTCACCAGTACCAAAAGTTTGAAAACCGCTGCTCTACAACATCATTCCCCCCGGTCCAACACAATTCAAGTCTGTTGACAGCTAGGTCACAGGGCAAGGGCCCATGGATTCTCTCAAGCACCTGCTGAAAAGGGTGGCTGGAGGGAGACAGTCCAGAGAAGTGTCCTCCTCCCTGCGTCTTGGCAAAGAGGAAACGGCACGTTTTATTACATTTTATAGGGTGCCAGCATTAGACACAGACTGCCCCTGGGCCCATTTAGGATACTATTTTGTACCGGTGCCTCCAGCCTGGCTGCTTCTCACCGCACCCTGCACCATCTGAGCGCTGCCTCAGCATGGCTGCAGCCCCTTCAAGGGGGCCCCTGCACTTTGCAGCAGCTCTCATTCACCATGAGGTGCCTGGAGCTGGGAGCCAGTCTGGCCAACCCCCGACTCCAGGGCAGGCTGGGGTGGGGTGTGAGAGAGAGAAGCTGGGGCTTTCCAACTATCCCTCTCCCCACAGCACCAGCAGGATACCTGGGTGCCCCACCAACACAGCTCTGGCCTGGCTGCATAGCCCAGCACTGGATGGATGCTCAGGGCAGCAAAATTCCTTGTGTTGGTCCAAGTGGGGGATGTGCTCTACAATGTATTCAGGCGCATTTTATAAATTGATCTATAACTCTACAGAAAGGGACCAAAAGTCACCCCTGGCCTGCAGCACAAATACTCCATTCAAAGCGGACCCAGCGACCAACCACCCCAATCTTCGGACTGAACAGTACAATGAGGTGTGCATGAAACCTAAATGGTCCCGCCTTTGCGGGATCCGCTAATGTTCCTTCCCAGAGCCTGCTAGAGACACAGAGGTACCCTACTCATGGTAACTGGTGGGAATCATTTCAATGGCATTTCCTCAACCCCCTGATGTTATATGGTCGGTGTCTGTCCAAAGGATTTCTTAGGTGCCTAACACTGTGATGTCTCAGGTATCCTTGAGCATGCCCAGAAACGCAATTGTGATGCTGGCAGACCAGGTGCCAGCTCATGCCAAGGCCTCGAGGCCTCACTGAACACTGACAAATGCATAGCTGGAAACCAGTCTGTCTCACCTGTGTGTTACTATTGTTAAAACAGATAGTAGTGTTATAAGAATGTGTTTATACCTGATGAAACGCTTGTAGGATGCTGCATGTATTGATCTCACAGATAACATCCGTATCCCCCGGTATAAAGTTATATTCAGTGTTTGCATTGTAAACCTCTGTAACTGTGTAACTCAAACAGGGAAGATGTATGAACTAGTATAAAATACTGGCTTTCTACTGAAGGTATCAGGTCTTGCTTACAAGAGGCCCACTGAAACCAAATCAGACATTGTGAAACACTGACTGCTCCCCCCACAACTATGAAGAAGGGAGTAACTATGGATCCTCTGAGCTATTCAAAATCCATAAATGCTTTCACCAATGTGACAGGATGAGCCGCTCACTTGTCAATGCTGGACTTCGTGTCTGCAATCTTGTTTAGGCTGATGATTTTGAACCCAAAGGCATTGCCTCTCTGGCCTTTATTCATGTAGTTTCCAAAGGCTAGAACCACCTCCAACAACTGCTTCAGGCTGTTACTCTGCAGCACCTCCTTTGAGCCAGCGCGGATTGCTAAAAGGGGGAAAAAACGTTTTTGCTGCAGTTAGGTTCTGGCAATACAAAATACACAGACTAGTTTGATGGTTACTTTAAATACCAAGCCACCACAACAAAAGCTATCTGGAACTGCAGACCAAATGTTGCAGATTACCACTGGGATGCTGGCAGGCCAGGTGTCAGCTAATGCCAAGACCCCTCGCCTCACTGAGCACTGACAAATGCATGCCGGCTCACCTGTGTGTTAGCATTGTTAAGAGACATGTGAAGTTGATAATGTGTTAGTGTTTGGACTTTATGAAAACATTGTGAGTTGCTCACTTGTAATACCTGTATCCCATGTTATAAGGTAATATTTAAGTGTTTGCTTTGTAACTATAGAAGTGTTGGCTCTGAAACTGGAAACCCCACAGTCAGGAGAGAAGCATTTCCTAGTGTGACATACACCTCTACCCTGATACAATGCGGTCCTCGGGAGCCAAAAAAATCTTACCGCGTTATATGTGAAACAGTGTTATACTGAACTTGCTTTGGGCCCCCATGCTCACTTGTCCCCTGACCGCCCCCTCCAGAGACCCCCGTCCCTAATTCCCCCCAGGACCCCACCTTCTACCCAGCCCCCCTGCTCTCTATCCCGACTGCCCCGACCCCCTGACAGGTACTCACCGGCAGCGGCGGGAAGTGGAGCAACGTTGCCCCAGCCTGCTCCACTCCGCCAGCTCCCAGCTGCGGTGCTCCGCTTCCCGCTGCCGGTGACGTTGGGGAAAAAAGACACCCCCCGCACTCACCTGCGGCGGGAAGCGAGCGCCGCGGCTGGGAGCTGGCAGAGTGGAGCAGGCTGGGGCCGGGCTGCTCCACTTCTGCCTCTGCCAGTGAGTGCGGGGGGTGGAGGGGAGGAGAGGAATCCCTTCCCCCAAGGCCCTCCCCCGAGAGACACGGCTGGGGCCAGGGCAAGGGAAGCGGAGCGGGCTGCTCCCGGCCCCCCGCTAATCACCTGGGCCACTCTGGGCCTGCGGAGCCCCCAAAAGTGCCCCCCACAGCTCCTGCCTCCAAGACCCTGGCTGTGGGAGGCCTGCTTTACCGCGTTGTACGCGAACCCGTGTTATATCGGGTCGCGTTATATCAGGGTAGAGGCGTACTAGTTTAACACAAGAGGTGTCATCTCCTGCCGACCCGAAGAAGGCCTAGAGACACCAGACAAGCCATTGTGGAACATCAGCGGACAAAAGACTTTGTTGCTCACTCCCCCCATACCCAGGAAGAGGGGATGTGCATGAACCCTCGCCCCATCACACTAAATCCGTGACCAAAGGATCTGTAACACTGTGCTGTTTGGAATTTGAGAGGGAAACTTTTCTAAGCAAAAGCAAGGGACCCCCAAACTGCTTAGCTTGGCTTAGCCCTAAAGGCCATACGGAGCTTGCACATTACAGAAGTTTCTATTACCTTTGAAACCTAAGACTGTAACTCATCTATGCATGTATATTACCTGCTTTAACCTTGTAAATAACGCATTTCTTTTTCCCAGTTAATAGGCTACAAGTGTTGTCTTTGGTGAGAGATCTAAGGTACATTGACCTGAGGTAAGTGACTGGTCCTTTGGGACGGGGAGTAACCAGAGCATTGCTGTAATTTTTGGTGCAAGGGACCATCACAAAGGCAGGCTTGCCTAACTGTCAAGATAGGTCCCGAGTGTCCAAGGGGACTGTCTGTAGCTCCACGTTAAGACTGTTACAATGCTTGAGAAGTTCATGCTCGATACTTGGCTGGTGAAATCTAAGTACAGATCACACAACCAGTTTGGTATTTGAGCCCTGACTTGTAACAGGCTGCCCTGAGGTTGGCACTCACATTCATGAGCCACTCCAACCAGCTTGACAACTACCTATTGGGATTGATGAATTCAAGCTATTCTAAATAATTTCTCAAAACATTTGAAAGTATTAATAATCACCTCTTCCTTAAAGCAATCCAGTTGACACCAATACATCCAAAATCTGACCTCTCCCTCTTCGTATATATTTGCTACTTCCACATAGCTTGGGTTTATTTAGTTTTGAGATAAAAACCTCAGTGCTCTGCCTCCAACCCCCATTTAAAAAACAAACTGAAAGGGCAACGCTACATCAACAAATCAATACACCAGCGCATCAGGAGGGAAACTATTTCTGTTTCTGGATTCCAGGGCCTTGTTAGACACAAACATATTTGGTTTTATTGTGAAGAATACGTTGAGCGAGTCTGGGCTTTATGAGTGATGTGAAAATTGGGGAATACTTCACATACTAGCAAAAGCTGTCTAGCAAACCAATAAAAACAACAAAATCCCCATTTACTTACATTCAATCTTGGGCTTAATTTCTGCAACTCTCTCTGCAAACTTCTTTTTGAAGTAAAGGGACTGAAGCCTTTGCTGATAGTGATTTATCCTGTCAGAGTAAAAGATGCACACATTGAAATTCATTTGCTACCAGCGGGACTCAGCCACTCCACTATTCACAGCTGCAGACAGGAAGGGCCAATTTTACCTTGAGAACACCTTTCTCTTTGAACTATAGCAGGACAGAAAAGATGATGCCTTAAACTGCCATCTCTTAGGCCCCAATCCAGGTAAATGCATGCTGAAGTCCATCCCCCTTCAGGGCATTATATCACCACTTGCTTAACTTTAGACACAGATTTCAGTCCCATTGAATTCAAAATGTTGCCTTAAGCATGGGTCCTGCTTTGAGCAGGGGGTTGACTAGATGACCATCCTGAGGTCTCTTCCAACCCTAATCTTCTATGATTCTAACGTGCTCATGAGCTGTCCTGAACAGAGATGCTCTCCTGAACGGAGTGCTCAATACTTTTGTAATGGGCCATAGCTGCACAGACAGACAGACAACACAGCTACCAGCTATGTAGAACCTGCAGTCTTCAGGACCAAAAAAAGCTGCCCTCTACAGTTGGCCAAGTTCCTCTGAAGCATTAAGATATGTCATCTGCTGGAGGCAAGGCTTTGGAATCTGTTGGCTTGAAGATCTTTGCCAGCATGGCAAACCTTATGTTCATAGGTCCTGAAAATGCAGCACCGTTTGCAAGGTTATTTTTTTCCCCTGGGTATGCAAAACTACAGTTTATGGTAAAAATTTCTAGACAGAGGGCCAGATCTTCAGCTGGTTTAAATCCATGAGAGTTCTACTGTTTTATACCAGCTGAGAATCTGGGCCACAGCACTGAGAAAGGAAAAATTGCTCCTGTCTTGCATAATTTGGACAGTGCTTTCTACTCTTAACCACACTCTCTGCAGAGAGTTCTAGCTTTAAGCATTCCGCATTGGGGAGATGAAGGTTGCAGGATGGAAGTTCCTAATTTATCCCCAGGGCAGCAAGGCAACAGGCTCACACAAGTATATGTGAGCTGCAAAATAAATAAAAATATCCAAGTGGATTTTCAAGCCAGGCCTCATTAGACTCCAGCTGCATTACACAAGATTATCTAGCTCCATTAGCCAAATATTTTATAGAAGCACTGTGACTAATCTGCTCAGCTGCCATTCCAATAGGTCTAGTGTGTAACCTGCTGACATTCTGCAGCTGGTAGATGCAAGCATACCTGCTCATTTCAAAGAGGAACCTGTCAGCCTTGGCCATGCGATCCAATTCATGTTTGTGCTCCTCCAGGAGGTCAATATCGCCTTTCTCAGGAACGAATTTCAGGAGCTAAAAGGAAAAACAATTTAGACATGAGACCTACACTTGTTTTTATGCAGTCCCTTTCTTATAAGGAGCTTTGGCTTCATTAACAAATGAATAGAAAATGAAACATTGCTGTGTCTACTTCCACACCAACACCTCCCCCAGGTCCAGAATGCAACAGAGAGCGAGAACCACCCCAAACTATTCAAGAGCCCACAATAGGATGTGGATAACTCAGGTTCATGTCTTGATTCTGCCTGATCCAGAGCAGGGATTCCTGGGTCTCCCACTTTCCAGATGAGTGTCATCACCACCAAGCTATTCAGGGGTGTGTCTCTCATGCTTTTTCCACAAAAAGTTTCAAAAGGTCTTAGCCCCGTGATAACAAACCTCAAAACTTTTCAGAAAATGGAATTCTTGTTTTCTAGCCAGCCCTGGTTGCCATCAGGGTGTTTTTACTTGCAAATTATATTCCAGCTAATTAATCCTCCCAACTCTGCTCTGGAGGTAGAAGTATTATCTCTGCTTTACAGACAGTGGATAGCTCTTTGTTTATTTCCCTGAGATGCCCAAGGTCTCACAGCAATTGAATGGCAAAGCTGGGATTAGAACTCAGGTATTTTAGCTCAGGCATTGAGTTGGCTAGAATGTAGATCAGTGCCTCTTTGGTACTGCCGGGAAAGCGGCCCTCAGTCTGCTGTCAATGCACCACCACCCTCACTGGTGCTTGGCTGAAATCAGCTCCTGGATAAGGAACAGCTGATTGAAGCTGAACTGGAGTGAGAGGGAGGCGATGCTGGTGGGCAGAGGAAAGCACGTGGGGGAGCTTGCAGCCATGGTGTCATCTCCTCTGGTTAAAGTTACACACCTACAACTGGTGAAAGCAGCCTGCAGCTTGTGGTGGCCCTCGACCCCTCACTGATGCTAAGCTCTCCTATTCCAGCATCCCCAAGTGACCTGCTACCATCTCTCGCCGGCTAGGAGACCCTGTGCCAGGCTGGCGGATGACATGCCTTCCCAAATGGACACCAGCAGTGCAGCCATCTGGGCACGAAACAGTCAGCCCTCAGGAAATTCCAATGAGAATAAACCAACACAGAGCAGCTCTCATTTACACCCAGCTGCCTGCAGCCCCTAGGGACTGGACAGGAGGGCTAAAGCTGCGCCCCCTTTTGTCTGGGAAGGCAGGGAGCTGCCATCTGGGGACATCCCCATAGCAGGTGGTTCCTCAGCTGGCTGACTACGCAATGCTGCTGTGCAAAGGGGTTCACAGCAGGACCAAGACTCTTGACTTGCCATTTGAATTCTGCATGTTTGGCTAAACCAATGGCCCTTACTTTTTAAACAAATAAATAAACCCATAATTTCACATTTCTGCCTGGAGTGAATCGATCCGGCAGAGCTAGAGTCCCCCGGAGACAACATTGCTCAAGCAATGAGGCACTCCGGGGTGCGGAGCTGCCCTCCCACACGGAGAGCTTGGCCCTAGGTGTGGTGATGTTAGTCAGGCAGCATCACCGCACTCTGGTGCCTACTGCTTTTATAAAATGGCTCTTTAAATAAAATCATGCCAAGGAGGGGCATCTGCCCCGCCTCCATTAGGAAATAACAAGCCTTTCCTTTTGATTCACTTCTAATTCCTACCTCCACTGCACCCCATGTACTGTGTGTCACTGATCTGAATGAAAGCACTTACTCCAAGGAGCTGGAGCCTTGTGTCTGGTTTCTTGTGAAGGGCCAAAAACGCCCTGTAGGAGTTCAATCAATAAAGAAGTCAGGATTGTGACAACATTGCCTGATCGCATTCATGGGCTGGGAGTCCCAGTGACTAATCAGATTCGTATGGAAGTAACATGGCACGCACAGAAGTCACAATGAATCTACACTTGCCAGTTCTAGCTTGAACAGAATGTCATCTTCATGCTCTGCATACCAACGTGAGCCCCAGCTCAGGGAACCTGCAAAACAGCACTGCAAGGAAAGGATCTGGGGCCAGACTCACTGCTGCACTGCTCCAGCTATGCACAAGCAGAACTCCATTGGTTTTAAAAGGAGCGATAGAGCCTAAAACTGGAATAGCACTGGTGCAGGAGACTCCTCATCTGATGTACTTCCAGAAATTGGGATTTTGTCTAGCAACAGCAAACCATGGATTGGACTGAGCAGTCCCCTATGATGTCAAATGCATTGCTGGAATCTGAGCACAAGGCTCTGTGGTTATGAAAACATGATCAGTAAATACTGTTTAGGTCACATTTTCTGAGTGGCACATCCTCTGCTTTGGAGAGCAAAGGTGTTGTAAAGGCTCTGTGGACAAGCTCATTTCTGTGTCGCAAATCCCAGCTACTCCCTCGGAGTCATTTTAAGCCTACCATTCAATAATCTGTCACAAGTCTTTGCCTTTTTTTGAAAGGCATCCAATACTAACAACCAGGCGCAACAATTAGCATGACAGTAAGCGTCTGTCACTCACCTGCTCTAACATGTCTTTCGGCAGGTCCTCTTGTTCATCCATTGTTAAAATTGCATGTTTGATTTCATCATTTGATAATTTCAGCCTGGGAAATGACAAACGGATGTTCAGAAGACTGTCATTCACACGTGAAATGCAGCCTAGTATTTGCGTTATCAACATTGGTTCTTCATGATGCTGTTTTGCCTGGACAATTTAGGCAAGACTCATCCAGTAACCCAAGCACACCCCTAGACAATACGGCAAATCCTTTCCGCAGATCTGAACTTCCCTCAGGGGCCTTACATAAGAATCAGAGATCAGCTCAAGGGATGCCAGCAGGACCCTTTTCCGTTTGACTCACTGCTGTGGAATTCCTCATATTACAAGGTCAGGGGGAGGGCAATGCAAGCTGGAAGGAAAGGTTAGTTTCATCCCATTATATAATTTAACACCTGAATAACAAGACGGCTCTTCTACTCCATGCCATGAATGACACAGAAGGAGAGTGGAGGTGAATAATATCTTCCTCCCTTTGACTTATTATCTGGTTGCTTTTCAGCAGATACTTATTATTTGGCCAGTTAGCATGTTAAAAATTGGCAATTATACAAGAGTAAGATTGCTAAGGAAAGTGTTTATAGTTAAAAATCCTCCTTTCAGTCCATTCCACACCCCAGGGCCTGGGGTCAATCACTCCACTGTATGTACTGCACCTTGGAGGCAATGACGCGGCTCGGTCAAGGGCTCATTCGGTTACAAGACCAGATCATTTGGAAGCCCACGGAAAGCTGCAGAAGATCGATCTTCACAGCTGAAGAGGAGACCTGGTGATATTTACCTTTCCTCCTGCTGCAAAGTGGCCTGGGAATGTTCTCTGAAAGTGTGTGCGTTCTTGTCAGCCACCCTTTTTTAAAACACCACTACACAGTCTGTTATATCCATAACACGGCAATTCATTTCTTTTTTATGGAGCCAAATGTTAAGGTCCTGATGTGACAGCCGCCATCTTGGCCGACACACTGGGGATTGACTTCCAGAGCCAACAGCATGAGCTGCTATAGTTTGAGCTAGAGTCAATACTTCCTAGATGGGGCTGTAATATGCTCATATCCTCTGTGGATCGGGTACAGACAGGGGCCTGCAACTCACCAGTTGGTTACGCTGACTCAGGCAATTTCCCCATTGACTTTAACGGGACTTTGACTAAGTCAGGATTGCTGGATTTGGCTCATTATTATTATTTTCACGTGATTATTGGACAAACTGTGTGTGTAAATTAGCAAACTTTTGCTGCCCCTTGACATCTTTTTGAGGTTTAATTTACTTTTTCCACTTCCTCTGACACCAGAGGACCTCAGGTTGGAGTCTATTAAAACAAGAAAACTACCTCAAAAAACAACAGCTGAAATTTTCAGCCGTAACTAGTCATTCTGGGTGTCTCAATTTTCGGGTGCCCAACATGAGACACCCAACCGCTTGATTTCCAGAGAACGGGGGCTCAGTGCTTTTTGAAAAATCAACCCCTTTCCTGTGTCTCAGGCTGGAAGCCAAAAAATGGAGGCACCCAAAATTACTAGGGCTTGTCTACATGGAGAGTTCATGCGTGGACTCTACCGTACTAGTTTACTGCACATTGAGCCTCCACGCAGACCCTGCTACAGCACTGCTGTTTCCAAACAGCTGTACGTCAGAGCTCACTATGGACCGTTTAATGCACAGCAGCATGGTCCACATGGCCAGTTAGTGCAAAGCAAGCTAGTGCGCTGTGGATTCACAGCCTAACTCTCCACATAGGCAAGCCATTATCCCTTCTGAAAGGTAGGCAAATGCAGAACAACAAGTAAAAAAAATCATTTGCTTTACTCCCTATTGATTTGGCACCAAATACCACAGAAATCTAGGCACTTTGGATGACATCCTGGCCCCATTTCAGTCAAAGGATTGGGGCGGGGGGGGGATGTGGGGAAGGGGAACAAAACAACAACAACAACAACAACAAAAACCCTACACCACATTCAGCTCCTCCTCCTTGGTTTCACCAGCCAGAGATTAGGGCGAAATGCATCTGCAGACTTCCCTACCCAGCTTGCTGGGAGGGCTTTGCTTGCTTCTCTTCCTATTTTGCATTATGGTAGATGGAATAATTTAGATGCAAACGGAAAACATCCCCCTCTGTAGAGTTAATGAAAGGGTGTTCACTCCAGGGAGTGAGCATGGCATTTGCATATTATTGGAACACCGGGGCTGTTTTATTTTCAGCACTGTGTCTATTTGTGTGCTCTTAGCACCCTCCGAGGCTTTGTCGGGATTCCACCTCATTTAGCCTTGGTTTGAACAGCACAGCCTCTGTTTCCCTTTAAATGCATGCCTACAAGAGAGAGCGTTATAGGGTGAACTCACACAAGGAAAAAAACAACAGAACTTGCACATGTTGCAGTATCAGGAGCTGGTAGGGATGGTTAAAGTCAGCATTGTAATTCCCTGGATTTCACACACACCAATCTACTGAAAAATTCACTTTCTTGCATTGATTGTCTATGCATTCTCTCTGCCTGAAAGCCATTTCCCACTCCTGCCCTTGGTAAAATTTGAGCACAATCCGTTCAGCTGTTTATTTACAAGTTATGAGAGAGTGACCACACACACTTTTCCAATTGTAAAATTATTCTAACCATCATCCCTATGGGCTTAAACAGGATTTGAGTGGTGCACGGGCATCATGCTAGCCCCCTGCACACAGAGCGAATTACACCCTGAGTGAATAAATACCACATTCAGCTGCACATGAAATCAGCTCCTAACCAAAGCATGGCAGTGGTTTAGCCACACAACAGTTACAGGAAATAATTTAGCAAACAATCATTTTGGTATTCCTGTGCAAAAATAACTACAATGCATTTTCAGAAATAGAATTTGCTCATTTGGGGGAAAATTGTCTGAATTCTTAGGATTCAAAAAGCATTGTTAAAAGCAGAGAACTACTTCTATATACCCAAAAAGAGTCTTTAAAAAGAGCAAACAACCAAGTTAACATTTGAAAACAGCCAATTGTGCTTAATTAACCGGATCTATTAATGTGAAGTATGATTTGTTGCGATTGTATATGGCATTGTTGAGACCATTACTAGAAACATTGTCCAATTCTGGTGTTCGTGCTTCAAAAAGGATGTTGCAATATTGGACAGATTTCAGAAAAGAGCCACAAGAATGATTCAAGGCCTATATAAACAACGAGGAGTCCGGTGGCACCTTAAAGGCAAACAGATTTATTTGGGCATAAGCTTTCGTGGGTAAAAAACCCTCTTCTTTAAAGGCATATGTATAGTAAATAAAAACCACAAATTCGCACAACTGTGGCTCTTTTGGGTAATGTTGATCACTAATTTGGCTTCTGAACCACTGAGGTCTGAGTATCACTGCTTTAAAGAGACTTAAGTTCCATCTATTTAGCTTAACAAAAAGAAGGTCAAGAGGGGACTTGATAGTGGTTTAATAGTACCCACACTGGGAGAAAATTTCTGATAACAGAGAGTTCTAATTTAGCAAACAAAGACATAACGAGATCTGAGCGCTGGAAGTTGAAGATACAGACATTCGAATAGGAAGGCACATCTTGATTTAAACAGTAAGGGCAATGGCCCATTGGAATAATCTAACATGGGATGTGATGGATTCTCCATTACTTTGAATCTTTAAGATTTCAAGATTGGAGGTGAAGAGTCAGAAAAAAAAAAAGTCCTGAAAGTATTTGCTCAAAGTTCACTTTAAGCTCAGTTTTATTCTATGCTATTCAGTTCTCCTTTACTTTCGACACCAATGCCCACAATACAAGAGAGCTCATCCAAAAATGAGGAGGAAAAATGGTGCCTGACCTGGGGGAAGGCATGGGTACTGCTGTTAAATGGACGTGCGTGCGTGCGTCACACCTGCAGCAACATGTAGCCGTATGCTGGGTGTATCCTCCCTGTCTCGGACAGACATCTAGTGGGGGGGAAGGATGGCCTAGCAGACAGGGTTCTGGCTGGGACTCAGAAGAATTGGTTCCAATTCCCATTTCAAACACAGATTTCCTATGTGACCTTGGGCAAGTCACCTGGGCCTCAGTTCACCACCTGCTAAATGGGCATAGCACTTCCCTATCATCAAAGGGCTGCAGTGAGGACAGACACACCAATGCCTGCAGGATGCTCGGATGCTACTGCAATAAGGGCCAAGACTGAGATAATCAGACCTGCAGGGTCCATTGGGTTTGTTTATTTAGGATTACACACTTCAGTCACACTTGCGTAGCTTGCCGTGCCAATGAAATCTCACTGCATCGCCTCAAACAGTTGGACAAGGTTTGTGCTGCTTGCGGTCTGCAAACAGTTCAAAGGCTGAAACAGGCATGAAATCATTGGTTTCATATGACAAAACTATAGAATGGTTTTCTCTGGAGGACACAGAAATGCAACCGCTCCCTTACTTTGATCAGTCCCAATGGGGTTGTTGAACTTGTCCTCTCCTGAAGCTTAACTTGAGGGCCACTACATTAGCTTCACTCCTGCCAGGGAGCAGCCCTGTCCCTCTGGCTTTTAGATGATTAAGCGGCCCCCAGGCAGACTAGTGTCACATCAAAAAGCTTTGCACCCTCCCCCAGAAACGAACGCATTAGCTCCACCGAACGGCCACATTCTACCAGATGACAGAACCAGAACGTAGGGAACTGCAGTGGTCTTCGGGGTGGTTTTCTGGGTGGTTTCATGTTCTAACACATCCAACCCCTCTGACTTGGCCAGTTACTGGGTCAGTCTGGCCTGTACCAAGATCACCGAAGACTGAATTTAAACTAAAAGCATGGCCTGAAAAGTGGCAATGCCACCTGCCCTCACCCTCCACCAGTGATCCCTATTCTGGATCTGTGAGGTACCACCTCTAGGGAGAAGCACACAGCTCAGTCTCCTTACCCAGCTAGCCTCTGCTTTTCCTGTGCAGACTACTAACGAGGGTCATAATTAGTGCCAGGTGTAATAGTGCATTTTCTAGGTGACTACATAAAGCTAGTTTTATACCCATGCATGGGAGCTAGGGCAGAGACCACTAACTGATGCCATCTAGGTCACTGTTCAGCCAATAGGCAATAATTACATTTCCATCACAAACATCCTGGGCCCTATCTGAACTGGAGTCCTCCTACAGACTTTTCATAAAGCCTGCTCGTTATATGCCGAGTTTAAAAACTTTTCCCAGAAGTGACCCAAAACGAATGCCCAGAATTGCAACGCTTCTTAGAACTAGAGTGTTCCTTAATATCTTGAGAGAAAAATCACCCGGTGCTGGAATTAAACAACTTCTCAGACAATTTGATGGGAAAGAGGCCAGTGAAAGCTACAAGCCTATCACTGCTGGCAGCAGCTGTCGAACGCAAACCGTCTGAGAGGAACTGGGTCACAGTATTTGCTGTCACGGGGATTTAAACCCCGCAACTTAGAGATGCAAAGTGACAGTTCACAAGCTTGACCAATGCAGGGTATTTGGGGCGGCTTTGGAGAGGCGAATGGAGAACCTAATAAGTGTGAAAGGAAAAAACAAATTCCACATTGAAAGAGGCGCGGCCTCTTGAAAAGCCACATTCAATTAAGAAACATGCTCGACACAGGCTCGCAGAAGAGAGAAACAAAACCAGCCATTCACCTACACAAGACTTAGAAATAGACACACTAACGTATTCATTTGCATCTTACAAAACACACTACATGCCTCCTGCACTAGAAAAACCTGACCAGAGCAGAAGCTGTGATGTGGTGGTTTGTTGAAAGAGGCCCAAAATGCATTGACATCAGCATGCTTTGAGTATACTAAAAAAAGAAATGTCAAAAATATTTCCATGTTACATTACTAGTTTGAGGAAAACCTAGTGATCTCACTAAGCAGCAATTTCTCCCAAAACAAGAAAAGCAGGCAAACATCAAGAAAGAGAGATAAAGTATCTAGCCAGCCGTAATCTTTCCACGCTGCAAACCAGACAATGGGTGTTTAGCTTACAAACGTCTAGGCTAAATGAAGAGCTGACTGTGCAGTCTTTTCACATGCAAAACTCCTATAAAAACGTCTACTGGTGTTCCACAGATACAGAAACAGGACAGCATTCACTGTGAGACAACTAAGTTACTCTCTTTAGGTTCACACAATACACCATAGAACAAAGTGCATGAATTTATCCTCACAATACCTAGGAGGCAGGGCAATGCTATTATCCCATTTTACAGATAGGGAACTGAGGCACACAGAGGCTAAGTGACTTGCCCAAGATCACCCAAGAAGTCTGTGGCAGAGCAAAGAGTTGAACCTAGAGCTCCAAAGTCTCAGGCTAGTGCACTAAACACTGCGGCATCCTGTGCAGTGCCTTCCCCGCAAGGCACTCCTTCTTCGCAAGGCCCTCCTTCCTCTCATCCATTTTGTGTTAAGAGTAAGCAGTCTGCAAGCTTTAAGGGGCAGGGACCTGATTTCTCACTGGCTTGTAAAGAGTCGTGTAGCTTTATGGCACTGCACAAATAGCTTAACATGGGCCTTGATCCTGCAAACACTTGGGCCCAGATCCTCAAAGGTACTGAGGCGCCTAACTTGCATTGATTTCAACAGGAATTAGGCACCTAAATATCTTTGAGGATGTGGGCCTTACTGCGGAGCACAGCGCTTGCTACTGTAATTCTACTGGCTTCACTACTTACAGCAGCAAAGGTTTGCAGGATCAACCTTAGGGCTGCTACCAAAGCTCTGAAAGTTACAGTTATATAAACCCCACAAGCCTCTCCAAACATGCTGTGAAGTAAAATGTCGGCATGACAGAGTGGCTGGTCCTCCTGTGTCATTAAATTGAAAACAGGCACCAAACTCATGCAGTCAGTCAAAGACAGGCCTGTCCTTCAAGCTCAGAAAAAGCTCACACCAGGTCAAATTACCTCAGCTACAGAACTGCTATTGTCCAGCACGCAGAGTCCAGGCTGTACTTAACTGCAGGCTGAAGATCAAGGAAACATCAAACAGCCCGTTTTAGCAAATAAGCTCTATTTGGATCTGCCAAGTGTCTATTTTTGGCTTATTTCACTTCTTAGATTAAGGAGAATATAAAAAAATAATATACTGTAGTTTAAAAATTCCCGCAAAAGCCCATAGCATTCCCGTTAGTAAGACTATTTGGCGTTTTCCACAGTCAAACCAACTTACAAATATTAACTAATATTCAACACATCCTATTAGGGAGATAAGAATATTTAAGCCAATCTTACAGAAGGGGAAACTGAGGCAGACAAGTTATGTGACTTGTTCAAGGCCACAGAGGAAGCCAGTGTCAGAGGCACGAAGAGAACACCAGAGTCCTCAGTCAGGCTCAGGTCACCTCCCATGAAGAAAGGAATCAGCTGGCTTATGCACTGCCCTCATTACCAGTCTAATGAGAGGGTGGGTTATGAAGAACAGGGGCTACTGGTTCCTCACCAGCTCCACATTGGAGGGGGAAGACTTGTTAGAAAAACAAACTGAGGTCCTGATTAAGCAAGGATCTTAAAAATATGCTTTAAAATTCAGTACACGAGTAGCCCCAACCAAAGTCAAAAGGACCATTCATGTGCTTAAAATAAGCACATGCTTAAATGCTTAGTTAAACTGGGGCCAAAGCCAGTTCATAAGGCAAACACAATCAACTTAACTTGTCAGGAAGTGAGGCAACCAACTTTCTAAATGTTAAGTTATTTTCCTTTAAATTGCCCTGTTTAGGGAAATTTCCTCAATGATGAGACTTTTTTTATTTAATATTTTCCCACCCCTTTTCGAGCTTATTCTGAGTTAACATTTCTTTTCCTGTCCCCCTTTTTTTAAGCAAATCTTTGGAGATAAGGCAGCAAATAGCTATGGGGGGCGGGGGGGGGAACGACATTTAAAATGCAAAGGTTTACATACAGTTTGCTGTACTGAGGGTCAACTTTGTCTCCAGGACAAAGTGAGACATCTAGGATACACTGAAGAAATGCACGCCAGTGAAAATTAACCATGCTTTTAAAAAAAAAAAAAAAGGTATTTTTTAAAGAGATATTGCATAATTTTACAAGGAAAATAAGCCTCCCCTTTTCTGAAACATTATTTTTATTTAGTCTTATCTAGACATCGGGTTGGTGAGATGGAGGAGGCTGGGAGACTAAAGGAGTTAGCCAGTGGAGTTCACCAGCAAAGGCAGACAGAGATCGGGATTGGGTTTTTTCCTCTCCTTAACTTGCAGATATTATACAAGGAAGATCCCACAATGGGAGGAAAATGGCACCTAAACTCCCTCTGCCTGCACATGACAGGCATTCTGATTCTGGACGCTTCCACCAGGCCCCGGGTCTTGACTTGCTAGGAATGTGGCCAGAAAGTTCTTTAAATACGTTAGGAACAAAAGAAAGACAGAGCAAAACGTAGGTCCTCTGCTTAGTGGGGAAGGATTGCTAGTAACTGATGACATCAAGAAGGCTGAGGTGTTTAATGCCTATTTTGCTTCAGTCTTCACTGAAAAGGTTAATGGTGACCAGAAACTCAACACAATTAATATTAAAAATAAGGGGGAAGGAACTTAAGCCAATATAGGGAAAGAACAGGTTAAAGAATATTTAGATAAAGTTAAATGTATTCAAGCTGGCACGGCCTGATGAAATTCATCCTAGGGTACTTGAGGAACTAGCAGATGCAATCTTGGAACTGCCAGTAATTATCTTCTAGAACACATTGAGGACGGGTGAGGTCACAGAGGACGGGTAAAGGGCAAACATAGTCCCTATCTTTAAAAAGGAGGGCCCAGAGAATTATAGACCAGTCAGCCTAACTCTGATACTTGGAAAGATACTGGAACAAATTATTAAACTATCAATTTGTCAACGCCTGGAGGATAATAGGGTTATAACGAACAAATACGGCAAACCAACCTAATTTCCTTCTTTCACAGGGTTACTGGACTTGTGGAGAGGGTGTGGGGGGAAGCAGTAGATGTGATGTATCTTGATTTTAGGAAGGTTTTTCACACAGTCCTACATGACATGCTCATAAGCAAACTAGGGAGATCTGGTCTAGGTGAAAGTACTACATGGTGGGTGCATAAGTGGTTGAAAGACTGTATTCAAAGAGTAGTTATCAACTGTTCGCTGTCAAACCGGGAGGGTGTATCTGGTGGGGTTCCGCAGGGCTCAGTTGTGGGTCTAGTACTATTCAATGTTTTCATTAACGACTTGAATAATAGAGTGGACCGGATGCTTTTAAAACTTGCAGGTGACACCAAGCTGGGAGCAGTCATAGCCGAGTGGTGGGCAGCCAGACCTAGCAGCCAGAGCTAGAATCCACACGCACGAGACAGGAGTCAAGAGTTGGCTGGGTCAGGATACCGAGAGGTCAGAAGCAGGAGACAAGAGGAGACTGGGAACCACAATTCAGGTGTCAGGAGTCAAGCCAGAGAAACTGGAGTGGGGCGCACAAAGCACATAGTGCAGAGCAGGGTGGTGCCCAGTTGTTCGGACAGCATCCTGTTCCTAACTCTGGCTTATGTAGGACCAGTGCCCAATCAGCTGCTCTCGGACTTTGCCAATAGGACTTCGGGGCAGAACCTCACATTGGGGCTGGCTTTCATAGGTCCCAGGCAAATTATTGCAAGCAGGCTGCCAGGTGGAGGGTTGGAGCATGGCTGCTCCTAGGAAGCTTGTGGGCCTCCGGTCAAGACCCATAGGCCATGACAGGAGGGGTTGCAAGCACTTTGGAGGACAGGATTAGAATTTATAACAACCTTGACAAATTAGAGAATTGGTCTGAAATAAACAAGATGCAATTCAATAAAGACAAGGGCAAAATAGTTTACTTAGGAAGGAAAAAATCAAATGCACAACTACAAAATGGGGATTCCCTGGCTAGGTGGTAGTGCAGCTGAAAAGGATCTGGGGTTTATAGTGGATCACAAATTGAGTAAGAGTCAATAATGTGATGCAGTTGTGAAAAAAGCTAATATTCTGGGATGCATTAAAAGGAGTGAAGACAGACACAGGAGGTAATTATCCCACTCAGCACTGGTGAGGACACACATGGAGTCCTGTGTCCATTCTGGGCGCCACCCTTTAGGATAAATTGGAGAGAGCCAGAGGACAGCAACAAAAACAATAAAATGTTTAGAAAACCAGACCAATGAGAAAAGGTTAAAAAACTGGCCATGTTTAGTTTTGAGAAAAGAAGACCGGAGGGAGGGAGGGAGGGCGGGCAGGATGGGGACGGACCTGATAACACTCTTCAGATGTAACGACTGTTATAAAGAGGACTGTGAGTAATTGTTCTTCCTGGCTGCTAAAAGAAGGACAAGTAGTAATGGGCTTAATCTGAAGCAAGGGAGATTTAGGTTAGACATCAGGAAAAGTTTCCTAACTATAAGAGTAGTTAAGTACTGGAACAGGCTACCAAGGAGCTGTGGAATCCCCATCACTGGAGATTTTAAGAACAGGTTGGACAAACACCTGTCAGGGATGGGGTCTACGTTTATTTGGCCCTGCTCCCGCACAGGGGGCTGGATTTGGTGATCTCTCGAGGTCCCTTCTAGCCCTACATTTCTATGAAACATGGAATTTAGGCATTGAGAAGTTGAAAAACTGGACCTACCCAAATTCCACATGGAATTTCCTTTAAAGTGATTCTTAGCTTATACGTAATGTCAACATTTTCATGTACTGAAGGAGACATTTTCTAAATGGGACAGGAAAGGTATTTTTTAAAAAGTATTTATCATTTATTTAATCATTCACATTTGCACTCCAGACTAGACTGGCTTGTATTTTCACATAAAATTAGTCTAATCCATTTACTTTGCTAAAGTGCTCCTTTTAGCATGTAAACAGAATTTAGTTTTAAAGACTAGATTAAATTACTCATAGTAATTAAGCAATGATGTAACCCCTTCCAGACTGTGAGACTAATTTCATCAAGGGAGTCCAATTACATCACATCCAGGGCAAAGTTAGAGGGGTTTTGCTTGTAGCTCTGAACCTCTTCAAATGAATTATAGTCTTGATGAATGTAAATATCTTTGGAAATGTAGTGGGGTCTATAATTCTCTCTATTCCTTAGTATCTCTTGCCAAACCTTCCCTTGTTGTCTCCTAATCCTAGAAGGATAGTTTGAATCTGAAAATCATTCACACTCCAAAAATCAAAAGTCGTGCATTGAATCCTCATTACTAGTATTGGACATCAGTTTCCCCACCGTTCAGGAGCCTAAATATAATAATTACCACCTCTCAGAGGCCAGTTACCCTTGGGTATTCTGCCTAATTGAGCATTTAGAATCTATTTCCCTCTATGATTTTAGCAGAGTCCTTCTTAAATATCACAAAAAAAGTAAAGAAAATCTGGGCTATAAAAAGGATATAAAAATTAAACCTTTCCGAACAGCAACAATGGTTCCCGTAGCATTCCCGCACTGACATCAGGCATTCTCGTGTATCCTATTAAATGCATTTGCCTCTGCAAAACTATACATAAATGGAAGATGTAATTCCGTATCTGGGTTCAGGTGTCAGTGAAACTCCTCTGGTTTTATTCCCAGAGTTTCAGTTATTATAATCCCTCGAGAGGGAATTACAGCATGATCTCCAGTTCAGGGCACATTATTCTTTACACCTCACAAGTATCAGAACTTAGAATGACACAGTTAGTAAAAAGTCTCTAGGTCCTCTCACAGGACACAAGTAGCACCTAATAACCATTTTCCTTGAAGGGAAAAGATTAACAATACCTGGAGAGAAGAATATTGCAGTTCTGAGCTCTCCGGCCATCTATTACCGAAAGCTCCTTGACTTTATGTCTGGAACTCAGTGTGTCATCGATGGCATCTTCTTTCTACAAAAAGCGTGATGAGAAAATATGAAGAAACACAGCATATCCACATTTGGAACCCTCCACACACACCAGTATCATATATAACTAGTCTTCATTAATCATGAATGTCACTAAGGCTTAGCATTAAAACCTGTAGCCTGTAACTGAAATATAATAAGCCATTTTATAAACCAGAGCATGCTTTGAAAGCCACCAGGTAGAAATGTAAATATGTTTTCACACAGGAAAATTTGAGAATCTACAAACGCACATACACTAATGAATAAATAAAGCAAGCCTTTCCTAGCATATGTATTTGAGATACTTCATTAGATCTTCTATTGAAATGCTGTGTTATGGATGGTCACAGACTCAAGATCACTTTAGTTCTTCTACTGCCACTCTAAACATCTGCAGCATCCACTCACACAGTAATACTCAATACAAAGTGACCACAACCTGCAGCATTTATTACCCTTTAAGAGGGAGACTTCCAAAAACATCTATGGGATTCAAGAATACAAGTCAACAGGACTTGTGTTCCTAAATCCTTGGTAGGTTTGACAATCTCCCTCAAATGATTTACAATATACAAAATTGCAGTTACACATGCAGCAGAACAAAAATGGTCAGAGATTTAGTAAACCTGGCTAATGAGGAAAGGTTAAAATAACTGGGCCCGGGTAGTCTGGAGAAAAGACGACTGAGGAGGGATCTGAGAACAGTCTTCAAATATGTTAAGGGCTCTTTTAAAGAGGATGGTGATCAATTGTTCTCTATGTCCACTGAAAGTAGGACAAAAGGTAAGCAGCTTAATTTGCAACAAGGGATATTTATGTTAGATAGTAGGAAAACTTTCTAACAACAAGGATAATTAAGTACTGGAACAGGCTACCAAAGGAGTAGCCTTCGTGGAATCCCTGCCATTAAAGGCTTTTAAGAACAGGTTAAACAAACACCTGTCAGGGATGGTCTAAGTTTACTTGGTCCTGCATCAGCACAGGGTGGTATGGACTAGATGACCTCTCAAGGTCCCTTCTACATTGCTATGATTCTATCCATGGTATAAAATACATCGTAACAAACATAATGAATATTACTGAGCTACACAAGTGGTCACATTTCCTCTGATTTTATTTACACTGTTGCAGTAATCTTGATTAATGTTAATAGGTGAATACCTGCCTATTCCATTGATTTCCCAAGGAACAGAACACTGGGAAGGAAGGTGATAATGCTAGCAGATGTCTCTCAAAATGCATAGCCATTTAGCTTGGGCATTAGACCACTTCATACTTCCAGGGTTTAAAGTGAGCAAAGACATAAATTTCTGTTATGGAAGACATCTGCAGCCCAAATTAACTAAGTACCTTTTGATCCTGTTACTATCTAGGAATGAGATTTTTCAAAAGTACTCAAGTGTTGGCCCAACTCTGCTCCCAGGAACTTCAATGGGACAACTTTGAGTGCTTTTGAAAAATCTTATCCCTAGGAATAAAGCCAATTTTCAAAGCATCTTAGTGACTTGGAAACTTAAGTCCCATTTTCAAAAGAGTTGTAAGTCCAACTCTCATTAAAAGTCAATGGCCTTTAGGATAAACTAAGCCACCTTTTTCCCAAAAGCACTTAAGACCCATTTTAAATTTTACACTTGTTCTCAAACTCTTGTACCTAAGGCAAATCTGCACAGGACATGTCAAAAAGCATGGAGGAGGTTTGGTATTATCACTATACTTCCTCAGGTTATGCTGTGTGGCGCTTTTTAAAAAAATTCTAATTAAAATATTAATCATCTTTTACAATTATTAAAATATAATATCCAGTAATATTGCATAGAGCACTATCCTACTTCTAGATAAGTGTGCTAAACCTGCGTTAATTGCTCAAACTAAACATTAGCAAAATCATCACGTTAATAAAAACATAAGATTTCAGCAGAAGCTCACTTACCTGTCTGGAGTTATTGTTCACACAGAAGTCCTACAGCCATAGCAGAAGCATGGAAAAGGCAGTAAAACCAAGTGCAATTCAGTGGTCACAGCAAAAGAAAAAAGAGTCAAAGCATAGTCAGGAAGAACATACAATACAGAGGTATCTACCGCAAGAGAAGCACCTGGGGCATACGAATTCTGACAATGGATAATGAAAATGAAAACGCACTGAGCAGTAAAAGAATATAAATGAAAGGGCACTGAATGGGAAAAGCACGCAAAACAGTGACAGGCAGGGGAAGCACTGGTATCTGCTGTTTCATCAATGAACCATGCAAAGGCACTCTAAAACAGGGTGTTAAAGCGAAACATGGAAGATAGAAACAACAGGAAGTCCAGTGGCATCTTAAAGGCTAACAGATTTATTTGGGCATAAGCTTTCGTGGGTAAAACCCCCACTTCTTCAGATGCATGGAGGCCTAACAGACTAACACGGCTACCCCCAATACATGGAAGATAGGAAATCCCTCCAAACGTTCTGAAATTCTGCGATCTTTTCATGCAAGGATCAAAAAAAGCTGTGGAACAGCACCTGTACTCGTTAAGCAAACACTGGGGAGAAAACTGCAATTTCAATGAGTTTTTGGGAATTTCAAGGAGTGAAACGTCAACACATTTGCCAGGAAAAAACAGGGCTTTGAAATGAAAATGAGATTCTCCCTCCAGAGCAAACTTTGCAATGGCAAAACTTTACCATTTGCTTTGGCAACGTGTTTGCCCAAGAACTGTCTCACAGGGGAAAAGCTACTTGGGAGCTAGGCAACCTTGCTAGGACAAGAGAAATACCCTCCCCATACCCAGATTAAACTTTGCCATTGCTCAGTTCCCCAAATATTTGGTGGACTTGGGCATGCCCCTGTAGCATCAACCACATTCCACCAGGCTGCAGATTTGTGCAGCTGGGGTTTTATCATGAAACCACCAACATGGGTTTTCCCTATTTGTATGCTAGGGTCACTCTGCATAGCTCTAAAGACCCCATCATTCAGATGTGCAATCTGGAGTAATGTTCAAAGGTGCAGAAATACACCTTTTTGAATCAAAATGACTTCAGAGGACAACTTTTTGAATCAAAATGACTTCAGTGTTAGATTTACTCCAAATCAAGTTACTACACAATCATGTTTCCTTCCTGGCCATTATGCTAGAAAGCAACTGACAGTCCGGATGGCTGTTTTAAGTTATTATTAATCCCTAAACAGATTTCCATCACTACAGCAATTTTAAAGGAAGCCTTTTTACGTAGATTCCTGCTGACTTTCCGCCAATCAGTTTATTAGCTCATGAATGGGGTGGGGGGAAGAGAGAAAGGGGAAGTGGTTATATAAATTACTCCAGAAGTTTTGGGCATTGATTAAACTAACACCTAGTAATGAACCTGAGTTTTAGCCTTTTCTTTCCACAATGCTATTTTTCGCTTCAATAAAGATCCAAAATGAATTTGTAAAAGCTTCCTAGAGTTTTGAACTAAATTTAATCCAACCGGGGAAAAAACCCCTAGCCAAAATACAAAGGAAGATCAGCAAAACACTGGCCTGAACTCCACTGTCACTGCCTGCTAAGCTGACATGCCAGAGATCTCTTTCACAAACAGCAATACACGAAGCTTCACAAGGACCTAGAGTTGCGACTAGCTGGAGCAGAGTGATGATGCTCTAACTCCATCTTGAAACACTGCTGGAGCTAAGCATGTTTCTGCTTCCATTAGGGACAGGGCCTTAGTTTCCAGATTCTTCATTCCCTGGGTAGTAGCCCCCTTTTTGCAGGTTTCACATTTTTGTAGCATTTGAACAGCAGCAGCAAAAGTGGTGCCCTGAATCTTGCTTTCAGCTTTGTTGGGGGTGGGGGTCAGTATTCCTTCCTCTCCCTCAAGATTCAGTGCATTTCTCAGGAAATCTGCTTGGTACACAGGGAAGGGGATAAATTGGGGAGAAGAGGTATGGGGAGTTGGGTCCCAATCTAATTAATTTTTACCACTGGGAGTGGTCCCATTGGCACATGCCTAAATCTTTGTGGGTCTAGACCCTTGGAATGCATGTCTGCACAGGTGTCTAGAATGTAGGAAAGGGAAAGTGACGGGCACCAAATCAATATACAAGCTGCCTTAGTGGGTTTTTTTTTATTCTTAGAAAACTTGCATGGGCCAATTCAGATCAATCCTATGCAGCTCTGCCTTGCACAGCCACGATTTAACTCCATGGATTACCCAACTCTGGAAGAGCTCTCAGGAGCATCATTTCACACAAATAAGCTGTTCCTGAGCAGCTTCCCTAATGAGTTGGGCACAAAGGATGCCCCAAAGTTTTTTTTTTGTTTTGTTTTGTTTTTTAAAACGTTCCCAGACTTGAGCCCCCCACAAACATTCTGAGGGAGCACAGCTCAGCAAGGATAAAAGCAGTTATAAGAAAGTTGTAATCATCTCCAAGGAAGCATTGCATTGCTGGGACATTTTAAATCAATCCAAAGACGTTAAGGTATGGAAATGCATGTTACGCTCCCAAACAACCTTCACTCTGTCCTCTAGTGAGGTCATGAAGGTGGAGAAGAGGGTTAAAGAGAAACTGATTTCTTTCTTTACAAAAATCCTCCATCTAATCAGTCCCCCTCGAACCCTTAATTCTATCTTAAAGTATTTGCATGGTACACCTGGGGAGAGGGATCCCTCTCTCCACTTTGCTTTATTAAAGGGGAACTATTTCCTAGCTTCAGGGATAAACTCTCAGCCAAAAAAAGAACTGAAGGACCTGTTCTATTCTGTCCTATCTAGGTTCTTATACCATTCTCATCCTGGTAGTAACCACAGGCCATGGGAGGTGTGTGTATGGGAGAGGGGCAAATCAGGCCAGCACCTGACCACTTTTTGGCCAGGCCACAGCACCACTCAATCAAATGTGGCCGTGGCCACCTCTCTATCATGACTTAGGGGTGACTAGGCCAAATTTCAGAGTGGGTGGCGTTGTAACCTGATGTGCGTGGGAGTCAGAGGCGAGGTGAATCTGGGAGCTGTTTGAGGTAAGTGCTGCCCGGAGCCTGCACCCCTGGGGCCCGCCCGTGCCCCAACCCCTACCCTGATCTCCCTGCCACCCTCTGACCCCTTCGATTCCAGCCCGGAGCACCCTCCTGCACCCCAAATCCCTCACCCCCAGCCCCACCCTAGAGCCTGTACCCCCAGCCAGAGCCCTCATTACACCCCCTGTGCCCAATCCCCTGCCCCATCCCGGAGCCCCCTCCCCACACTCTGAACCCCTCGGTCCTAGCCTGGAGCACACTCTTACACCCCAAACCCCTCATCTCCAGCCCCACCCCAGAGCCCACACCTCCAGCCGGAACCCTCATCCCTCCCTCCGCATCCCAATCCCCTGCCCCACCCCGAAGTCCCCTCCCACCCCTTGAACTCCTCATTTCTGGCCCCACCCCAGAGCCCGCACCCCCAGCCAGAGCCTTCACCCCCTCCTACACCCCCAACCCCAATTTCGGGGCATTCATGGCCCGCCATAAATTTCTATACCCAGATGTGGCCTTTGGGCAAAAAGTTGCCCACCCCCAGGCTAGTGCTTGGCTGGTTTGCAGGCAGAATACAGCGTATCCGTCTGGCTAGCAGGTTTTGAGAGAGAGAGAGAGAAAGAGTGTGTGTGTGGGTGTGGCAGAAGGACCATGCATAGTAGGGCAAAAATAAAAAAGCCAGACAAATGCTGCAAATGTGCAGAAATTGTTCATAATTCTTTTCCACAAAGACGGACAACACACACAGAGCTACAGAGGCATATGCCATTTTGTAACTGTGCGGAAATGGAACGTCCTTGGATGTGGATATTTCAGGGAGTGCAGATTAAATAAATACAGGGTGGCACAAAGGGGGTTATTTACAAAGCCAGGATCTGAGGACCTTCAGACCACAGCGCAAAGTTCATTATTTTCCCCAGGCATTTGAAAGGGAAGCGAATTTGGCAGGGGTGAAGAAGATGAAGGCTGTAAATGGGGAGTCATTGTTGGAGGAAGATTTGGCCTCGAGTGGCCTGGTTTGTTGGTAGTAGTATATTGAACGGCACTGTTCCAAATATAACTAAAGTGGAACAGAACTCAGATCTCCTGACTCCCAGTCCTGTGCTTTGGCCAAATGACCACTTGCCCCTGCCCTGGCCCTTATTGATGCTGCTCTCCAGCTGTGCTTACTGCCTTATGTACTATTACTATTCATCATGGTCACTTGAAAGCAACATTACCACCTAGCTGAGGTCCAAAATCTGGGTTCTGTCACAAAAATGATTTTGCAGAAAACAATACGTCCCTGAACTATAGTCAGAGATGGGTCTTGAAATGTGTCCCCCTCCAATTTCACAACATTCCTTTGAGAGATCAGAGACTCCAATGTAAGAGCGCTGTGGACACAGACCAGAAAGGTCAGCTGATCCATGTGGGTTCCACTGTCCAAGCAGAGTGATGTGCCAGAAGCAGCTGAAATGCTCTACTAATGGCAAAAAAAGTAATATTGATGTTAATTAACCCTTTACCTGTATTAGTCAATGGTGTGTTACCAGTAACAGGGATTTGTGTTTTTAAAATCTTGAGAGAATCCCTCTAAATATTGCTGAGTATTTTGAAATATTTTAAGACGAATACATAAATATTCAATGTTCTCAACATTGTTCTCTACGTGCAGGGGTGTGTGTACACACACAGAGCAAGAACGCATGCACACAATGTTAAGAACACAATTTAATTGAAATATGCAAAGGATGCACCATGCTCGGGCGTGGGTGATCATTTATACACCCAGGCACTTCTGAGAGTCACAGGCAACAGATACACACCCTTCAGGAAAGGAACACCACTCCTTTCTGCTTTCCTGATCTTTCCCAACACTGCTTATTTCAATGTCTTGTGCCAGCCCCTCCCCAGCCTTTTGCTTTACTATGACAAATTCCTCATTCACCCAAAAAGTTTGGCTTTGATGAATTCCTGATCCTCTTTCTCTCACACTCACTCTCTTAAAGCTCCTTTTGATTCTAGCTCCTCTCTAGAACTATCCACATTTCAACGCTCGCCAGTACCCATCTACTCAGGCTGAGCAGACTTGGCAGCAACGGCTGTTCAGAAGTGCTGGAGAACGTGTTTCGCTGGTCATGTCTCCAGCCTCTATGCGCTCTGGTGCCGGGAGGAACTGAGAGCCTTTTCAAAACATCTTTGGTCCATGCTCTGTGCTTTATCTTTCATCACCTGCTCTCCCAACCAGGCCATTGGCATTAGTTACAGATCAACGGCTGCTCAGATTAGGTGTTTTTGTCCCTCCTGAGCCCTCCTCTCTAGAGCATTTGAAATATTCCCTACATATATTGGCTTTACATCCAATGCAGCTATTTGAGGCTTCATCCAGCTGTACTGTCAGCTGAGAGACAAATTATTTTTAACCCTCTGCCTTGTAATAGTCTCATATCTAATCTACCTGTGGATTAACTGGCTCACACTGACGGCTAGGAGGACAAAGACACAAGCTACCCACTAGCTCTCCAGTTCTTGCTTCCCTCCCATTTCTTATTCCTCTCTCACCTTCCACTGTGCCACGAACCCTTTTGCAGACTATTCTACAAATTCAAGAATGGAACCCAACTGCACCCTCATCAAACTTAAAGCAAGGGGGAAAGAATCACGCTTAGCGACCTGCTTCAAAATACACTCTCGCTGTGCTTCCTTCTCTGAGGGAACTCTCGACCTCTGCCCTGTTCTAATCTGGCGGTGATCTCTATCTTGATTAGCATCAGGAAGGAATTAAGCTCCTTACAGAAGGTGCATGTTTATCTGTTGAATCCATTTGTTCCCTGCAAAGTCCCTCTGCCGCCAGACAACTAGCAGAACACCCACTGATCATTCTGGACAACTGACTAGGCAGAGTTCACCACTCTTAGCACTATGAATTCCCCTGCAGTCCCATCTCTTTTGGCAGCTCTCAGTCTCTGCTGACCCTCATACCATGTTAAAAATCTCAATCTCTTGCCCATCCATGCCCCCAGTTCAGGAAAGCAGGTGTCTATCCTTATGTACTGAAGTTATTTGCTGAAACAGTCTGTAGCGGGGTGGTTACCCGCTCCTGCCCTGTGGGGCTTAACAGCCAGCCCTGGGAGAGAGCCAGGGCTGAGGGCAAGAAAAGCTAGGCTGATTGGGGAAATGGCCGCAGCTGGGACATGCCCCCATCAGGCCGCAGCTGGGCCTATAAAGGGGCTGCTAGGCTGAAGCTTACCCATTCTCTCTCTGCATTCAGAGAGGGAAGGGCCTGGCTGCAGGGACCTGAGGGAATACCTAGAGTGGAGCAGGGCTGAGGGGGAAAGGCCTTGGGAGCAGGGGAGCTCCGGCCTGGAAACCCCCAGGCTGAGAGGCCTAGATTAGGGCCTATTAGGTACTGGGGTTGCAAGGGGGCAGCCTATGGGTAGACATAGGCAGCAGGTCCAAACCCCCTTGCCTGTGATGAGTGGCTGATACACAGCAGTCTGCCCTGGGGAGCGGGGCTAAGCGATGACTAGCAGTAGCCAAGACTGAGGTGAGGTGGGGGTAGTGGGTGGGGGGTTCCCCAGGGAGGGGAGACCCTCAGGGATTGTTGGGGTTTACTGCCAGGGGGCAGCACTCCAGTGGGAGGAGGCAGCGGGTCCTGGGAGGTACTGGGGACAGCGGTAAGGCGGATAACGAGACAGCAGAGGGCGCTCCAGAGGCTGATGAGCTAATTCCCAAGGACAACCAGCAGGAAGCACTGGGTGAGTCCAGCTCTATTACACTGTCCCATAAGGCTTATAACAAATTAAAATTAAAAGCTGAGACTTGTTTGCAGTATCATTTTTTGTTTAATACTCAAACTTCACTCTGGGCTTGCTATAAAAAATAAGAAACGAGATCCACACTGGCTTGAGACAGACATGAATTTTCAGCCCAATATTGTAGATGTGAAGCATTTGCTCTTAGAAGTGATCCAAAGACATGACTATATTGTAACCACATCTGTGTGTTATTTTTAACCATTCCCAATAATTTCTTTGCGATCCATCTTCCTTACATGCCTCCGCTTACACTGTAAAGCATGCAGTCAGGTGTGTATGCGGTGTGAATAGATCTGTATCAGGCAGCTAACCAACGTTTAAATGCAAAACACAGGCATGCACAGGGGAGTGTGAACCAGCTGAGCTGACAAGTTAAAATGGCATTAGGGTGAAATAATGATAAAATGTATATTCTGAGATCACATCTGACATGGAATGATTGAATCTGTGCAACACACACACCAGACCATTACCTGCTGTCTCTGGTAAGCAGAGAACGTCCTTTCAAGGTCTTCAAGATCAAGGATTTTAAACACTTTTGCATCATCAATGTCAGTCCACACGGTGCCTGCCAGCTTGTTCTGAAACATACCAACGTTATTAGATGCTAGGTTTCTTTATCACAGTGAAATCGGCTGTTTCAAACACTGCTGACACGTGGTGCATCACGCGCCGCCCTCAGTTATACGAGTAGGCTACATAGGCCATGCATCACTCGTCCCAGATACCTGCACAAGGTCAAGCGATGGAGCGAGACTCTTTTCCTTGCTAGGAAAACAAAATCATTTAACGGTCTGATCCATGATCTCTTTATGGAGAAGAAAGTGGCATGTCAAACAGCAAGTGAACGCAGGGCTTACCTCAGGCAGCTTAGACCAGTTGAAGGATTTGAGGGCATTCGTCGGCTGCGGGATGTTTTTCTTTTTGAGGGCTGAGCCCAGCGGTGCTCCAGGAGGCGGGGTTATCCCGCCTAGGGGAGGGGGGCCAGGTGGAGGGGGTGGGCCACCAGGAGGGGGAGGTGGGGGCGGCGGAGGAAGGATTCCACCAGGTAGAGGGGGTGGAGGAGGGGAAGAAGGGTTCCTAGAGCCTGAGAAGGTAAAGGTCCACCAGGTGCTCCAGGTGGCAATGGGGGCCCTCCTGGAACAGGAGCAAATATTGTCCTCTGAAAGAGAGAGAACGAGCGTAGTTACAAAAGGGGGCTACAGTCAATCATTTTAAGCCCTTACGCACATTAACCTAGACCAGGTGCTGCTCACAGAGGGCTCCGTTAGTTAAGATGGATGTCAAGAGCTGACACATTCTTAAAGAATCAGGAAATCAGTTTAGGATGTCCTGCACTTCCCGGCAAAGGTCCAGGGACAGGGCATCGGGATAGCTGCCATCCTGGAAGACACTGGAGATTGAACTGGGCACCTCCTGGAAGGCATGAGTCTCTACAGCTTGAGCTAAAGAGCAAGGCTCGATTGCTGTGTGTTGTATCCAGCTGACATCCTCAGAGGATGGATACAGAGCGTTGGGGTGGCCAAGGGATTACATATCTCCTCTAGAAGCTCGACTTGAGCACCAGAGGCCCCAGGGCCACTATTTACATCCACCATCTTGACGGACACCTGGGATTGAACCAGGGACTTCCACAGTTAAAAGCACAGGTCTACAGCTTCAGTTAAGGCGCTACACCAGTCAGTAGCTGGTAGCTGTAATGGATTCACATCCTGTTTAACTTCCAGTTGACCCAAAATGGGTTTCTATGTAAAAGAGCATCTAACAAGCCTACGTAGGAGGCAACCAAGGAACAAGGCAATAGCCATCGGCCTAATAAGGCTATTTCTAAGGTTTAAAGCTGTCCCTTCTCCAATTAACTACAACTCTGATTTCTTGCAAACACAGTTGGGCCTTTTCCACACTCAAGACAGTTTTGTATCCAGAATTCTTCATCTACATTCTCTGTTTACTGCTGTGAGAGAGAATCTGGAACTGCACCATAAATGGGAAGTCTGTAGCGTGCCCTTACCCTATTCAGCTCATGGAGCTGTGCTGTGAGGTCTGCCACCTGTTGCTTGACGTGCTTGTGCTCTGTAGACTCTTTTTCGAGTTTCTCTTTCATCTTACTTAAGGTCTGCATCATCTCCTCTTTCTCCTGAGTCTTTGCATCGCACTCATCTCTCCTTCTTTCCAATTTCTGCTGAAGCTCGTTGTGTTCTAGACCCCCCACCCCCCAAAAATTACATGAAGTCACTTTTAACTACACGTTCTTCCTGATGGCAAACTACACACATACACGTGCACATGTGCACCAGAATAAAATCCTTGATTTCAAAAGAAAAAGTAAAGCCAACAACAAAGAGAAAGGAAAGATTGTTGAGTCAACAGGACAGGACAAACTAGGATCATTTACTTCCCTCCCCCCTTGTGCAAAGGGCATTAACCCCTTCTCAAACATGATGGCCAGGACTAGCCACTGTATTTAGTGTGACTTTAAGACAGATCATACACAGCGACAAGGAGTTCACCAATGAAATTTTCTTTTTCTTAAGTTACACACAAACAGGGTGAACTCCCATTGATTTCAATAGCGCCACGATTTTATCCTTAGTATTCCTGAGAACAGTAGCTTTGGAGAGGTCATAAGTCATGGACTCTCTCAACCACTGATGTGGATATCAACACTGATATTTCAGGCTTTTGTGCCTGATACTGTAGTCTAGGCTGCCCTACCTTAATTTAGCCCCCAATTCAGCAAAGCTCTTAACTTTAGCTACCTAAACCCATTAGAGTCAATGGGACTTAGGCATATGCTTAAGTGCTTTGCTGAATCAAGATAAGCCTCCCTGCTGGGCCCAGGTGTCCCACTGTTACCCATCCTGTTAATTCTGCCATAAACATCTAATCCACAATGCACCAAGAACTAGTTCTTCTGCTCACAAGACCAGGTTTTGGAGTAGCCCAAGTTTAAGTGAGGGTTAAACGACGGTGCATAACTGAATGGGAGGCAGCGAGACTGTCGAGCTGAGGTCCCACGGCAGTAAAATAGCATAGCTGGGCCCGGAAAGTCAGGGACCTACATTGCTGTACCAAGGGAGATAAAGAGCAGGCTTGCTCTTGGCTAGCAGAGCATTTAAAATGGATTTAATTTACATGCCATATTAGAACATGACACTTGAGATTTTTCCACCAAAACATTTCCCCTCACAAAAGAACAGCGTTTCAATCAAAACTAAAAATTCTTCAGAAAATTCATATTTTGGTCTAAGTGGGGTTTTTTTGACAAAAAAAGTTGAAAAACATTGGGTTTCAGTTTTTCCATAATAAAACCAATACATTTTAACGGAAAACAGACTTTTGTCCTCAAAATTTCTTGTAAAAAAATAAATTGGCATTTTTGACCATCTCTAGTCATGGGCACTATGGATATAGCATAGTTTTAACCTAGTTAGATGCACAACTCCCACACATAAAAATCAGTGAAGATTCCAGTTTGCGTGTGCATGTGTGTGTATACACACGCACACACTTTATCTTAAGTTATGTATGTAAGTATTAGATTTAAACTTAATACTTTATATTTTTCTGTCATTCACCTTTTCGCATTTTTTCTGCTTGCTCTTTCCACTGCTTAACTTCATTTTCATTAACTAACCTAAAAAGAATAGAAAAGTAAGTTTAGGAAATAATCTAACATAGAAAATAATACAAAAAGCAATAAACGAGATTAAAGTAAAGTTGGGTGTAGACTGCAAAATAGCATTGCAAATACTTGTTGAATATAAATCCCAAACTGACTTCACTGGTGTTGAGAACATCTTCTATTTGCTTTCATGAACATTCATACTGGCAAATTTGTGTTTGCCAAGTCTTTGCACGACCATCTTGAAAGCTCTGTGGGTTTTGGAGTCACTCAGTCAGGAGACAGAAATGACCTTCAGTTTAGGTGGCCAATCACCGTACAAATACAATTATGATTAAGGAATACAGGAAAGAATAGCCAGAGGAAATAGTTCATGGGCAATTCATAGACTGAGCATGGTTCATAGGCACATTTTATTGAGTAAGTTCAAACAAACAAATTCCTAAATATCAAAGTCTACCATACAGAATACACAAACGGGAAGAGGGACTATATTAAATATCATTCCCCACAAACGGTTCACCCTGCTCTACTTCAGATGTTCAAGAACAGAAGGCTGAAAAGCAAAGTCCACTTTCAAGTTATTAAATACTAAGTTGTTTAAAGGAAAACTAAGACAGATTGCTAAAGCTGCCTTGAGTGCGTGAATTAACCTTATAGCTTTAACAGATCACAGCCACTTCAAAACACAGCATTAGGACAACTACTTGTCCTCTGAGCATACGGTTCCCAAAGGAGGCCACGCACTTACATCCGGACGACGTTTTTAATATTAAAGTTTTCCAAGGGAGTGGAGTCGGGGTCCTGCCCTTTGTCATTCTGTATGACTATTTGCTGTACAATCCTATCAAGCAGTAGCCAGTACTGGACAGTGTTGCCGGTTCTTTTAACTAAAAAGAGAAAGAGAATAAGTAGTAGTGGGAGGGAAAGAAACAAAAAAGTAAGGGGTTTTTGGAAGCTGCTTTTCCACAGCATCAAACAGAACCACACAAGCATGCATTTGTAAAAATAAAAGTTTATTTACAGTGTGTCTAGAGGCCTTACCTGAGATCAGGCTGCTGCTGTTAGGCACTGTAAGATACACAGAGTTTTGTCACAAAAAGCTTAAAATCTAAGGGTGGGTCCACACTTGTAGAGTAGAGTACAGACACTGCATGCCCAACTAGCACAGAAATAAATCGCAGTGTAGACAGTCAGGCACTGCTTAGGTGAGCAGAGACATGCCTGACTCTTACGGTATGTGTCCACCCCACACTGCTCTCTACACATCCAAGCAGTGCCTCCAATGATTACTCTGCTATTTTTAGCAATGTCGTGTCCAGTTGTATGAGCCTTTCCCCGCCACAGTGAAAGGCTCTCGCAGTGGGGAAAGGCTCTGGCAGTTCCCTACCTCTACCAGAGCCTTTCCAGGGTGCACGTAGCTACACATTGCAGTGTGGATGCAGCCTGTCTTTTGCTGCGGCGTGTAGCTACGCTGACCCCTATATGTCACAAGTGTAAACAAGGCTTCAACAGAGAAGACAGATAGGGAAAGTGACTTGGCCAAGATCACACAGTAGGTCAGTGGCAGATCTGGGACTAGAAGCCAGGTCTCCCAATTCCCAGTCTAGTACTCTGCCCACTTCTGCACTCCGCCTCTCCCCGTGCTAGCTTTAGTTTGCTGCCAAAGATTAAGAAATTAAAAGGCATTCACATTGTATTATGCATTGTGTACAGTAATTGCTCTATTTCAGCTCCAGGCAAAATCAGAGATTTTCTGGCAGGGCTGAAATACGAAGCCACATGCAACATCAATTCCTTATGCCCTCCTGAAGGGCTGTAAATGGATTTGTCTACTCACAAGGCATTTGGAGACAGTGATGAAGGATAGACATAAAGTGCGGATACGCTTCTGTGTGAGTCAGCCTCTTCCTCGTCAGTTCAAACATCTGAGTGGCACTCTTCGTGTCTACGTGAACCTGTGGAACAAATTCAACTCAAAAAGGTAAAAATAAAAAACGCTGACCCAATGATGCTACTTAGCATTTTCACAGCTCTCCCAATGGCAGGTCAACAAGCCAAAGAGAACTTGAGCCAACCACCTCAGTGCTAGAGCACTGCATGAAAGACAAAGGACGTAATCTAAAAAATAAATTAATAAAATAATATGAAATGGGTAGGACACAATCTACCCTAGGATCAGTCTATTTAGGTACTTATACGGGTCAATCAAAGTATTTCAGTGCCTTAACATTTATGAATTTATCCTCAACACACCCCTGGCTAGGTAAGAAAGTATTATCATTCCAAGAAGAAACCAGGGCACAGGGCAGATTAAATGACTTGCTGGAGGTTGCACCAGCAGCCTGTAACTGAGCTAGGAACTCCCGAATCCCATCCCATTGTCCTAGCTGCCTCTTCCATACAAGAATACTTTCCAAATATCAGTCCATGTAGACTGCAAACCTCTCTGATGCAAGTATTATCCCCATTTTACAGAAAAGGCACAGAAGCAGAGAACGGACAAGTGGTTTTCCCAACATCAATTCAGAATTCAGGCTTCCCCACAATTTCCCAATTTTAACCAAGACCACAATATGCTGATTTCAAACAAACATCAATAATTGCAACAATAGGCAGCATACATACTAGTTCAAATCTTTTGGCAAATTCCAGTTCATCTTCATTTCTAAGCATTTCAAAAAAATCTAAATGCCTGGTGGGGAAGAAAAAACAAACAATTTGGAAAATAGATATTTAAAATAGCACTTATAAGATAGATAAGAGTAATCAACTGATTTGAAGGGTTTCAAAATCAATAATTAGCAATGATTTTCTAGAGAATACCAGCAACATCTACAAATTTATAGGATGGTTAAACAGTAATAGCAAAACGTCAGTTATCAGAGTAAGGCCTGTCAGCTATACACTCCAAAATGCTTAAGAACACCTTAGTCAAATTTTGGTCTGGTTAAGTATCATAGTAATGTGTTCTCTCTCTGACAGCCCTATGGAAGAAGGAAAAATTATGCTCGGACAAACTAGGGGTGAAACTCACAAGGTCTATAACGCCACTTAAAAATTTAAAATTAGGGTGAAGTGGGATTAAGATTAGGGTGAAGATATGCCCTGCGCCTGCCCTCTGCACAGGGGTGAATTTCACCCTAGATGGCTGAGAAGTGTAAGCTTTCAACGTACACAACAATGGGCCAGGTGCTGAGTAAACCTCCATTAACTTCAGTGCGGTTTAAGCAGACTTTTGCCAAATGTTATACTACATGGATTCTGCTTAGAGCCAAAGAATCTAGGAACATGTGGCTGTCACTCTGAGCACCAGCGAGGGAGTCCTTAAAAAGAGGAAGCTGGCCCCCAAGAAAAGGATGAATACAGCAGATGAGCTGCAAGTTATGGAATAGTTTTCCTCACCTGTCTAACGTTGAATTTTCATGCTCCCTTAGTTTATCAATGACTGGTTGAATTCCCAGCATTAGAAATTCATATCTAAGATGGAGTCTGAAATCCAGACTTTCCTGAAAAGAAAAGACAAAGGGTGAACATTGCAGGATGCAGCTCTACTAAAACTCTATGTGAAAGAGCCCCCCAAAGAGCCACACACAACTTACCACTCCAGCCCCTTGGCTCAGGACCGCGTTAATGAAGGACATGATGGCTGTCTTTAGATTCACTTCGTCTCGATACCTTCCCGTGCTTTTATCCAAGTCATTCATCAGCGTCTGCCAAACAGATCGATATGCCACAGTGTGAAAAAATGCACCGCAGAAACAACAAACCACGAAGATTTGAATGACTCATTTGTGGGCTCCCAGAAACCTGATGAGCCCCAAGCACTTCTGATAATGGTAACCCATTTACAGGGTTTAAATGGCTAGACACACACTTCTACAGCTGTATAGTGCTGCTTAACATTCCCTGCTTTGACATATACTGCTAATGTCAAATTGTTACATCATATCTTCCAGGGGTGTTACAGTCCTGGAGCTTTAAGATTCCAGTTGCTCTGCAAAAGCAAGTTAGTTTGTTTTATTTCCTTATAAACCAGTAACTCTTATTCAATGGAATTCAGCTTGCAGGACAGCGGGGATTTTCAGGCTCCAAGACTACATCCAGCCTCTGCCAGGTAAAACACGGAGATGCAGGGGAGAGCCCCAGTTCCAATTCCCTGGTTTTCTGCTCAGCCCTGGCTCATACCAGAGCAGCTCAGGGGGTACTCTAACTTGCACTATGTGGCGATGGTCCCCAAAAGGCTATCCCCTGGCTGGAGACGGCCAGAGTGCATTGTGCCCTGGCCTCGCCCACTCTCCATGTGCCCCCTGAGAAGGAGGTGCAGGAGGTGTCCCTGAGTAGCTAGGGACTTGCATCCGATTTCCAATCAGGTGGCACAAGGGGAACAGAGCAGGGCAGGGCAGATGATCTTTCCCCTCTCAAACACTGTGTAAACCTGAGGAAAGGAGTTTATGAAGCATGAGGAGAAAATGGAAGACCAGGTACCTGAAAGCGAGTCCTTTCGCTGGCGTATTTCTGGTAGTGCAGCATGGCCTCCAATACCTTTTTGTGGCCCCCAGGAACCAGGCACACAGCGCCCATGATTTCCAGCACTGCCACCTTTGTCTTTATGTTCTCGGTGCTCAGACTCTGAGCAATTACATTAATACTCTCTGGATGGGCCAGGACATGAGCCCGTCCTTGAGAGTTGTTCATTAGTGCTTTTATACACCCAATGAGAGAGGTATGTATTCGAGACTCTGAGGTCTCATAGTCCATGCTTTTCAGAAAGTTCAGAATACACGACAAGCCATCCAAGTCGATAAATCTGGTTACAAACCTGTCACGAAGAATATCACATTAAAACCAATGGAAAGAATCCCTTGATCTACACATTAGACTGTATTGCATTTGTTAACTCACTCAGCTGATGCCATGTATGGCAGGTGCATTCTCTCCTGGCAGAAGGCACCTGCTAAGTGGATGAACACACAAAGAGCATGCTGTTGATTCCAGTGTATGATAACAGACAATGGCAGATGCCCAGCACTAAAAGGGTTAATCACAATCTGAGGGCTTGTCTAGATGGCAAATTAGCGCCTGGCAAACTGGGGGGTGTAAATCTACAACACACACTAGTTTGTTGTGCACTAACTGGCCCTTTGGATCCTGCTATAGCGCACTAAAAGTGCCCGAGTGCGCTTTGATCCGCCCCTGTTTCAAAGCGGAGCAGATGAAAGTGCACCAGGGAACGTTCAACATGTGGTAGCAGGGTCCACACGGCCAGTGAGCGCCTGGCACATTAGGGTGCTGCAGATTTACACTCCAGCTTGCCTCACACCAGCTCGCAGTCTCCGCAAGCCCTCAGGAGAAAGTCATTTCATACTCTCAGGCCTCCTCATTCTCCAGCTGAAGCCAGTGGCAAAAGTAACACGCATTTTCAGTGATTTTTAAAGCCCCTAAATCCCATTGACTTTCAATGGGGGGATTTAGGCTCCTAAATCACTTGGGCACCTTTGAAAAGTTTTGCCCTAAATCAGAGGCTGGGATTTTCAAAGGCACCTAAGGAAATGAATCTCTTGGGATTTCAGTGGGAGTTGGATGCCTAATGCCATAGTCCCCTTTGGTGATGCATCCAGCTCTGTTTGTTTCACAACCTGTTTTTTAACTGTGAAGTGGAAATACTTTATGGAGCCACACACATTTGCAGCACTTTTCATACTCAGAGGGACACCCCATTGAAGTTGGTTGAAAACTTTCCAACAAAACAGTCTTCTGCCAGAAAAATACTGATTCGATTAAATCTAAAGGGTTAGCGGGCACGGGTTGATTTCTGCAAAATTGCATTTAGAAAGGGGGGGAAATCAGTATGAAGCATTTCATTTTTTTTTTTTTTCAGAATAACTTTCAGGGTTTTTATTATATTTTAGCAAAATATAAAATGAGTCAAAACCAAAACAAAAGATTTTGATTGACCCAAAACAATTTTCTCCCCAAATTTTCAAGGGAAATTTGAATTTTCAGAGTGCCACTCCAATCTGGAGTGAAAGCAAATTTCAAAAGCACAGAATTTCCTACAAAATGGGAATTCTGGGTCCCACACAGTCCTAGTAGAGATCATCATGCCCATCTTACAGATGAGGAGACTAAAGGAGAGCTGGTAGTCCAACAAAGTAGCTAAGGTCTGAGCTGAGATTGCAGTTCAGGACTCCGCAGCTCCAAGTCTCATGTTCAACACTGATTATGCCTCTCATCTATCAATAATATAAAACAGATATTTCTTTCTTAACAGGTTTCAGAGTAGCACCCATGTTAGTCTGTATTTGCAAAAAGAAAAAGGAGAACTTGTGGCACCTTAGAGACTAACAAATTTATTTGAGCATAAGCTTTCGTGAGCTACAGCTCACTTCATCGGATGCATTCAGTGGAAAATACAGTGGGGAGATTTATATACATAGAGAACATGAAACAATGGGTGTTACCATACACACTGTAACGAGAGTGATCACTTAAGGTGAGCTATTACAGTGTGTATGGTAACACCCATTGTTTCATGTTCTCTGTGTATATAAATCTCCCCACTGTATTTTCCACTGAATGCATCCGATGAAGTGAGCTGTAGCTCACGAAAGCTTATGCTCAAATAAATTTGTTAGTCTCTAAGGTGCCACAAGTCCTCCTTTCTATTTTAAGATTCCTGTGTTGGACTGTGATGGAGATCAGAGTGAGCATCACCCTTTGCAATTGGGTATTTTTACAGGATGGACTAACTGCAGCTGCTTGTGTTGGAAAATGGTGGTACCAAAGCAAGGAAAGAGAAAATAATTGCCTCATTGGTTTTGTCCTCAGTGCCGTCTTCAAACTCTCTATTGTTTTATTTCTCTCCTCCTCATCTTCTTTTTCCAAAGCTATCAGCGATTTTCTCTGTAAATGGAGAAAGACAGGTTTATACAACAGGGTTCGGCTCTCTGTCAGCAGAGTAAATACATAATTACAGGTTTCAGAGTAGCAGCCGTTAGTCTGTATTCGCAAAAAGAAAAGGAGGGCTTGTGGCACCTGAGAGACTAACCAATTTATTGGTTAGTCTCTCAGGTGCCACAAGTCCTCCTTTTCTTTTTACATAATTACAGTTAGGGGCACTGCAATAGCAAAACGAACATTCGTTGTAATATGTAACTTCGATCGAACAGGTCACTGAGCAGATGTACCTAGTAATCGTCAAACTGTGTGTACAGTAATATTCTAGGAGGAAATATTTATCTGTATTGCAGTAGGAATAAGAGTCCCAGTCACAGACCAGGACCGCATTGTACCAGGTGCGCTACAGACACAGAACAAAAAGACAGCTCCTGCCCCGAAAAGCTCAGGTTTTCTTTCTGTTTAGTAGCCAGGAAGAATTTCATTCCAAACTCGGCAATTTAACATAACAGGCAGTGAATCTTGTATCTAAAACTAGTTCCTAATTTGCATTATGGTAGCACCTTGAGGCCCCAACTGAGATCGCAGTCCCTTTGTACAACGCACATTGTAAGAATCTGCCCTTGCTATAAAGAGGCCACACTCTGTTGAGGCACGGGTCACTTGTAGGTTTAAATAGTGCAGACGGCGGATTCTCTGTGACTTGAAGTCTTTAAATCATAATTTGAGGACTTCAGTGTAACAGACAGAGGTTAGGGGTCTATTGCAGGAGTGGATGGATGAAGTTCTGTGGCCTGCGATGTGCAGGAGGTCAGACTAGATGATTGTGATGGTCCCTTCTGACCTTATAGACTAAGTCTAATCTAAAGGTAGGACTGCACTTGGAGCTGGAGGTGTAATTTCCAGCGTGAGGAGACATACCTGACCCAGCTCTGATTGAATGAGCGTGCTGAAAACAGAAGCATAGCCATGGCAGTGCAAACCGCAGGAGGGGCTAGCTGCCCTGAGTAGGATCCTGAGTTGCTAGGCCTGTCCTTGGGCGGCTAACCCCTCCTGCCGCTCACACCACTGCAGCAACGCTTCTATCATTAGCATGCTAGCTTGATCTGAACTAACGCAGGTTACGTCTTCTCCAGCTGGGATTGACCCCTCCAGCATGAAGTCCAGATGTACCCTGAACAGACCAGACTAAAGACGGGAGTGGCAGCAGAGGCCCAGAGAGGAGAAGTGCCACACAGCAGGCTAGAGGCAGAACCAGGAATTGGACCCAGATCTGAAGAGTCCCATTCCCTCCCCACTGGAGGGCTCTGCCTCTCCTGCTCATGGGTAAAGGCCAACCCATTTCACCACCGGAGCTTCAGCTGCAGTTCCTTGATCATGAGATAAAGGGTGGATGTTATGCTGCATACTCAATGGGCTCCGTTTACAACACAGCTGTCTCTAGATTAAAAATTCAAGCCAGGCCTTCACAGGGTAAGTGCGAGGGCAGTGCATAAAGGCTATCACTCTACACTACCCTGTCAGCAGATCTGAATGAACCACAGGACTCTGTAGCAGAGTTGGTGTCTGAGTGGAAGTCCCTTAAGTATCTGGAGCTGACAAACCCTTAATTTCAGGTGCTCCACATTCATGTTGGGTCCAAAAAAGAAAAGCCTTACTAAATACTCATGGAAATAATCCGCCAGTCGTAAATAGCCCACCTTGGATTAACGATATGCTGTGGATAGGTCTATACACCGGTTGCATACATGTTTACACTATTTAGCTTTAATTTTGCTTGTGTGAAGCTTAGCAGTTGTGAAAATTGCCAGACTGACAACCTTGTGATGGGCGCAGGCACAACTAGAGGCATCGCTACCGGCAGGCTTCCCAGGCGACCGGGAGCCTCAAATATGGACTTGGACAGGCCACTTAAATCAGCACAGGCGAGTGACTAGTTCAGTCTCGACAGCTGGTTCAAGCCCTGGCCGCTGCTGAAGTTGCCAACCAGGGGGCAAATCAATCAGTGTACGTCACGGTGGGGCTGGGGGCAGGCGAATGCTGGTCCACCGGGAACCGGGCTCACTCCATATAAACCACTCAACAGCTGCTGTTTTTCTGTCTGTCACAGATCCTGCTGGTCCCACTGAGGCACGGAACCCTGACTGGGAAGGTAGTCAGGACTTTCCAGAGTGGCTGGCCAGATTCCAGCCATCTAGCTGGCCTTACTGCTTCCCAGATATTCATGCCTTGACCCTCAGCAAGCCTCTAACTTCAGGGGGGATCACCCCCATTTAATAGCTAAGGAAACTGAAGTAGAAAGGGGCTAGGACCCTGATCCTCAAGCATTCAGGCACCCAACTCACACTGGTTTCAACAGGAGCTAGGGGCCTAAATACTTCTGAGGATTTGGGCCCAAATGACTTGCACATTGGCCACAGCCAGAAAGAGAAGCCAAATCTCCTGACTCCTGATCCTATGCTCTAACCACTAGAAGAGGCTCCCCTCCTTTATTTTTCTCTGTAAAATAGTAACTCCTTCTGCTTTAGTGGGGGGACAGGAATGTGGGTGACCACAATACTGCCAAACCCAGCCAAAAATATGATGAGTCAGGCCCCCCAAAATCATGAGGTGGTTGTTTTTTTTAAAACCAAACACTGGATGTCATCCCCCCCCTCGCACCCCACAATCTGGTTTTTCAGCCTGTATAGTTCCCGTTTTCGAGCTTTTCTCTTCCTTTTTACCACCAGAGCTGAGCTTCTCCCATAAAAGTCACAGAAAGTCAGGAGCTGGGCATTAAGACAGACATGAAATATCACAAGACTCACAATAAAAGTCACGAGTGGGTAACACCCGGAAGGAGTACGCAAGTTTGAACGTAAGAGGCCTGAGCCTGCATTTAAACACACATAAAATGGGTTTTAAACACGTGTGTTAAATTTAACCTGTCTCTCTCTCGCACATTACTGTTAACGGTGAGTATTATGAATTTATAGATCAGGAATACCCACAAAGGCATCAGCTTGGTCCCGCACATTACTCATTGGCTTTCCCCCTCATTGGGCCCCTGGATTTTGTTTCAAAACAGAGGGAAAGGGAGACCCGTGAGACTCCAAGCAAAGGTGAACAAAAAACCCTGAGGAGGAGGGGTTTTTTTTGTTTGTTTGTTTTTTTAAAATGGTTATTGCTTCCGCTCAAGCTGCCTGCTGGTTGGTGATGCAATTGGACAGCTGTCACCGCCATGTTACAAGGGAGGAAGCTGCCCTGCAGAAATGTCTGACGGATGATGTCACCGCTCTATGAGAGCAATCCACTGTAAAATTCAACTGAAATCCAGTGGGGTACATTTAATCTCCTCCAGCACAGCTGAAGTGTTTTATATACACCAGGACAATGAATAGTTGAGGCATTTACGATCCCATAACCCAGTGCCCACATCTGAGGAACACCAATATGCGCTTTAGCCACACTAGGCTTACCGAACCATGGGAAAATTGCAAACACACAGGCAAAAGGAATAGAGCGTCTCCGACTGGCAGTAAGTAGGCAACTGCCTGTATTTGTTCCTTTCAGCAAAGGGAGAAGGGGCTTTTCATCCAGGGGAGACCGTGGCTTGCAGAATTCTCATTTACACAAGGAAAGGAGGGAAAGGGGTCACATATTGATGAGAGCAGCCCTGGCCTACTTTGAGTAGCTCTGAAAATTCCCACTGGGCAGCCAGGCTGTCACAAAAAAAGGGCTCAAAGATTCCCTCAGACCCAGCAAGAGGGACACCTCAGATACCACCTTAATGTAGCTTTCAGGTGATCAAAGAAAGAGTCCCCTCTCTGGATGGGCTTTCTCTGATCTAGGTAGGTGTACTCAGCTGTTGCCCTGCTTCCATTCGAATCAATGGGAAAAATCCCATGATTACAACAACAGAAGCAGAGCTGGACCAACACTGAGCCGTTATGAAGACTTATTTTCCAACATTTCTGAGGACGCTCATGAAGCTGGAAGGGATGAAATGCCGATGCAGCAGGGAGTGTGTGTGTTACATAGTCAGTAGATTGCTGCAACTCAAGGCCCTGTGTGCTCTGCAGCAAGCTCTAGTCCTGGGAAAGGCTTCCAGTTTTGATGTGATGAGCCAATGCTGAATTCTGCAGCAGGTTCACTTCGGGGGGAAAAAAAGCACCAAACTCCAGACTTTCAGGAAGATTAATACAGCCAGTGCATTGTCCCATTTCAGCGTGCCACAGGTGTTTGAACTGACAGTGCATAGGTGTGCTACTGAAGTGCCAAGCAGAAGCCAGAATGTTAGACAACAGGGCAGGGCACAGCTGGAGCTTTAGGGAAGCAGTGGAGACTTTTACGAGTACATAAGGGTTACAGCTTTTTCCCCTCTTCCCCATGTGAGCACATGCATATTTAACTTGACCTCTCACTTCTCCACCGCAGCAAGCCTCGACAGCAGCATCTGCTCCACTGTATCCAACAGCAATGGATCAACATGTTAGTTGAATAACCAGCAGTGAAGTAGTACATGCCGTCCTCTGGGTTACCATTAGGTTCCAGAGTCAACACACCATAGAGATGAATGGAGCAGTTTGTGCAGCTCAGACCTATTGTTTCAGGCTGCCTATCTGCAAACTCATACAGACCACCCAGTGCTGATTCACACTTGGAATGTTTGCTCTGCAACTGTCAGGGCTAGATGAAACTAAATGAAAGTTTAGGGTCTAATCAGTAGGTCAGTCCTTGGAGACAGGTTTCCAAGAGGCAGAAATAAAAATATAGTACAAAACAATTGCAGTACCTTGTAACAAAACACCCCCGAGGATCTCCATTTCCGCAGACAGATTGATATGCACCATGCTGCCTGGGCAGGATTAGGAGTACTGTAATTCTTTAAGCATTTAGGAGAACATTAACCCAGATGCCCAGGGAGCCTGCACAAGAATCACATCAGTCTTCCACTGTCCCTGCACAGAAGGGCAGGGGAGCACAAGAGGACGCTGCAGCATGGTGGTTGGTCGTTTTAGAGGAGGATTTGCATTCACAATGATCCAGTGGGCTCAGACCCTGTGACTGTGCAGGGACCATGGAGGGGTCACAAGACAGCCCTGAAGGGCTTGTCCCTCCATGGTGGGGATGGGGAGGGTTTTGCTCCCTGCCGAGCCCCACCCCCATCCACTGGGGGGATGGGAAGGGTTGTGCTCCCTGCCGAGCTTCCCACACAAGCCTGATTACCCGGACTGTGGTGGAGATGGGAGCGAGTGTCACCCTTAGTCCACCCTGTAAAAATAGCCAATGGCTAACTGCAGCTGCCTCTACCAGACAGTAACTGGCGTAACTAGGTAAGACGCCGACTGCCCAAAAAGCAGGGTATGCGTAGCTACTGTGTCTCTTCTCTTTGATCAAGGGCCTCCTGTTAGAGCCGTTACAGTAACTAGAAACAAACATTCTGTACACACAGCACACACACATATGGCACTGCTCCATTGCAGTTGCTTGGACAGCTGGGGGCATCCGAATGGGCTGTTGCTTCAACAGACACTTCCTCCATTGTAGTCGCTACAGATCCAGCTCTGCCACCCTTCCAGGAGGTAAACATTTCACTCTGAGCTGCCCCTTGGATCAGTGGCGCTATTCACGCGGGGAAGTAGTACTTGAGGTGAGTGTGGGTGGCAGAATTGGGCCCCCACTCATTGTAGCGGTCTCGGACATGTGTCTTTGCCTACGATACCATAGGGTAGCTAGCTGCTCTTCATGAAAGCTGCCTGGGAGGCTTGCCTCATGGCCTGGACAACAGAGTAGAGGTGAAGCCAAAGAGGGAAAGACAAGTTCAGGGCTTCGAGATGCCAATAAAAGCAAAAAGCTACGTTCACCCCTTATGCCCCTTTAACGATGTGCCGCACTGCCAGGAGATCAAAGGCACTGCAGAGCTCCCGAAGTGCAGAAAAGCTTTGATCACAAAAACTCAGCTCCTACACATGGCTACTCCCAGCCCAGCCAGCTCTCCCCCTTCTCTGAGCACATGCACAAAGATCTTCCCAAACTACACCCCAAGTTTCTCTTCACCTTCTCCAGCCTACCTGTTTCCCTGCCTCTCCAGCTTCCCCCAATCTGGGCTAGCCTATCTTCCCCCATGCTTCTCCATTTGCCTCTCTCTACCCAGGATATTGGTAGGGCTCTACTGCTGTGGTACTGAGGGCCTGCCCCATGGCTACATAGCAAGCCTGATGATTTTCATTCATTCCGAGTTACTGGAGCCGAGACTGATCTTATCAACACTCCCGTAACTAAACAGCAACTGACCAGAAGAAAATATATTGCCTCTGAGCTGACACCAAATATGGGGAGTTTCTGCTTTAAAAAAAAAAAAAGAGTTTTTGAGGATGAGAAAACACCAGGATTATAATGGAAGTCTGAATGTAAAGTTAACTAGGGCCCTGTCTACACTAAAGGGAAAAGTAGATCTAAGCTACACAATTTGAGTTACGTGACTAGTGTAACTGAAATCACTGTAGCTTAGATCGACTTATTGCAGGGTCCTCGCTATGCGACGTTGACGGGAGACGCTCTCCCATCAACTCCCCTTACTCTTCTCGGGAGACGGGAGAGTGATCAGCGGTCGATTTAGCGGGTCTTCACTAGAGCCGCTAAATCGACCACCAATGCATCGATCGCCACAGCATCAATCCTCTGGAAAGTGTAGACAAGCCCTAGAGCTTTCAATGTCATTATGCAGCAAGAGCTACAACACTGAGACATGTAGGATTTCAAAGGGTGTCAAATCAGGCCCCTGACTACTAATCGTCTTGAACATTTTGAATTCATTAAGATCTTTGCTTCTACCATTCATACTAATCTTCAGGTGAAGTGATTTGCTGAGCCGCGTGCAATTAAGTGTTGCCTCTCAGGATAGTCTAACTACATACCCACTTATAGCAGCAATCAGTGCTTGAAGAAAGATTTTGATATTTGAAGAGAGATGGAAAAAAGGAAAGACTTTAAAATGCCAAGCAACTGTGGTTTGAAAAGCAGCTATTAAAGCAAGTGCACTGCGGTCTCCCAAAGCATTCTTGCTTGATCTGTGTCTTTCAGCTTGCAAGTTCTCATGGCAAGGACCATGTCTGTATTTGTGTCTTGCATAGCGCTGGGCAAAGTGACTAACAATAATCATTTTGTATCCAGAAACACACTCCTGCCTGCACGCACATCAGAAAGATGCGGTTATGGTGTATGCATAGAATGCTTAGTTGCATCACAATGCAAAGTCCATAGCCCTTGAAAAATGTTTCCATCCATAGCCTCCAAGATTCACATATCAAGAAACCCACAGTGTGACTGTCAGGGCCAACCAACACAGGAGGGGTCAGTAACAAGATTAGCAAGGATCCAGATTTGTTGCAAATAGTAGATACTGAAGAGACACTGGGGTTGGAATTTTCAAAGGAAAATAAAGGAGTCTGGCACCCAGCCCCCACTAGAATTCACTCAGGTTCCTTTGAAAAATGCAGCAGAACTGTACAGCAGCCCTGTTCATAGAATCAGAGAATATCAGAGTTGGAAGGGACCTCAGGTCGTCATGTAGTCCAACCCCCTGCTCAAAGCCGGACCAATCCCTAACTAAATCATCCCAGCCAGGGCTTTGTCAAGCCTGACCTTAAAAACCTCAAAGGAAGGAGATTCCACCACCTCCCTAGGTAACCCATTCCAGTGCTTCACCACACTCCTAGTGAGAAGGTTTTTCCTAATATCCATCTTCATTTTCAGTTTAGTTATTGTAGCTGACTCACAGCTCGGCCTGATATGACAGCAATTGCAACAGGGGAACAACTGGCGATGCGGTAGTACTGCTGAAAAGGATCTGAGGGTTGGAGTGGATCACAAATTGAATAGGAGACAACGTGAGGCAGTTGTGAAAAAGGCTAAAATCATTCTGGGGTGAATTAACAGGAGTGTCGTACGTAAGAGAAGGGAGCTAACTGTTGCGCTCTATTTGGCAATTGTGAGGTTTCAGCAGGAGTACTGCGTCCATTTCTGGGTGCTAAATGTTAGGAAAAATGTGGACACACTGGAGAGAGACCAGAGGAGAGCAACAAAAATGATATAAGGTTTAGAAAACCTGATTTATGACGAAAAGGTTAAAAAAACACAACTGGGCATGTTTAGTTGTGAGAAAAGAAGACTGAGGGGAGACCTGATAAGTCTTCAAATAAGTTAAGGGCTGTTATAAAGAGGTTGGTGATCAATTATTCTCCGTGTCCACTGACCATACAACAAGTAGTAATGGGCTTAATATGCAGCAAAGGAGATTTAGATTAGATCTGAGGAAAATCTAACTATAACGGGTAGCTAAACTCTGGAATAAGCTTCCAAGGGAGGCTGTGGAATTCTCATCGTTGGAGGTTTAGAAGGACAGGTTGGACAAACACCTGTCAGGGATGGTGTAAGTTTACTTGGTCCTGCCTTAGCGCCGGGGGCAGGATCTGACATCTTGGTGTCCCTTCCAGCCTTACATTTCTGACATAAGGATGAACGCAAGTCAGACTGCATGTTACGCATCCTGCCATGACATTTCAGCTACTTACCCTGTGTGCGTGTGTGCGCATACATACACCTTTTGTAAAACGCACACTGGAGACAGTAAGTGTATTGAGAGGGAAAGGAGGCACAATTTAGCATGGATTTGAGGACAGTAATATTCTGAAGTGTAACAGTTGATTACAGCATAACTACATTGCTAAAGACCACTTTTGTTTATTTTACATATGCCAGAAAAACAATTGTAAAACTACTTACAGCAGCCATTGAATTTAGCTGATCAATGTAAAACTCAGGCCAGCTAGTGGCTCCTTTATTTTCTTCCTGGTCCTGAAAACAAAAAGAAACTCATCAGGAGAAATAAGGGTTACTTTCCTTTTACATTCTTTTATGAAGACTGAACACACGGCACACAATAATTCCATTATACCAGTCTAAGTTTGATTTAGAGCAGACTAGATGATCATGATGGTCCTTTCTGGCTTTAAAGTCAATCAGATTTCCTACATTCTGAGCCCACCATCCCAAGCATTCTGATCTAGGTATATTATTTGGTCTTTTTAACCCCAAAGCTCTATGGGACAAGGTCTTTACATGCAATCAGCGTTACAATGTCTGCTTTTAACTAAACGCTTCCCGATTTAACTGTGGCAATCTTCCGGTTCCAAGGTCCTTAGAGAACAGCTAAACCCAGACCTCTCAGTACTGGCACTTTAAAATTTCTTCTGTTGAAAGCTTTTGACTGCGTAGCTTTGCTGAATGCAGTGAGGCTGCTTTTGATGTAGTTTGCTACAACTGACCCAGAGTAAATAAACTGGATATAAACCATATTTCACTCTTTTAGGAAGTAGCCATCACTTACCAAAACTCAAAATGGGCCATTAGACACTTCACTATAGATACAAGACTCTCTACCTGGGGGGTTATGATTTCTCTACAGATGTTAGAGGTAATGACCATTCAAACTACACTCTTTCAAGGGCTTTCGACTTTTTTCCACACCACAGTCCCATACTCCATACAGTTGCCAGTGGTAATCCTCAGAGGCGCTGCAGGCCCCTTAGCCCCCTGGAGTGGAGGATGGTGTATGGGGCACTCCAGGCTTAGCTGGAAGTAATGAGTGTATAGAAAAAGGCTCATAACATTCCTAATTTAAACAACTGCTGACTCCTGCCTTTGGGTTCATTCTCGAGGGGCTGAAAACCATTGAGCTACGCTGCATGATTTAGAGTCCAGCTCTCTCGGCTGGAGATTACGACACGCTGCTGGGTGGAATACACCAGATAGCTTTTCAGGCTCTCCTGTGTCCTTGTACATGAGTCACTTGGAAGAGATCAGATTTACACTGGTGACATGGCATAGCAAGGAAGCATACGAGACAGGAAATAAAGCTGTTTACGGGTTCAGGAACATGCTCTCATGCTCACAGTTTCTCAATGACAGACACTTCCAGATTTGTTTGCTCTTTCGAGACCTGCAAAATGCTCTCCACACTTCAGAAAGTTCACTCTTGATTCTCAAAGCAACAATCTGGATAGTCTTTGGTTATAGAAAGTTATACGGCGTGAGGAGGCATAGGGCGCACGCACAAGCCGAACAGACACTGCTGACGACAAATCTCAGATCAAGGGCTCGAGAGACACATGCACACCTGAAGTGCAGCCATAGGGATACTCCTAGAACCACCACCTAACATCACAATATTTGCAACACACCAGATTCCATGGCACCAGTCCCTTATAGCCACAGGGTTATGCTGACTGACTGACACAAGGCTAGACAGTGCACATATTCCTGTACACTCCTGGGAATAGTTACAGCAATGTTCCTAACACAAAAACCCATGTTTTGCTTGCGTTAGCCTGTGACTCGGAATTACAAAAGCAATTCAAGCTGTAGCTTTCTAAAGTTTTGTTGACTCATCCTGGTACACCCAGTTACAACAACACACAAGGCCAATCCCCAGGTAACGAACCCCGCTTTGGCCGCCAGCAGGGATTTGAACCCAAGACCTCTCACATTCAAAGCACGAGTCTCTAGCACTTGTGCTAAAACACTAGCCCTTGTAGCTGGCAGGTGCAATATATTTGTTATCCTCTTATGTGGGCCTGCCACTAGAGGAGGACAAAGACCCATATTGTCCTACAACAAGACCCTCCCCCAGCCCACACACATCCATCCTTGCAAATACCAGGGTGGTTGGCTCAGTGATGTAGGACTGCAACGATAACATTTAGTTTGGGGCTGGCTTCAGAAACGCTTTGTTTCCCCTGCCACAGACAGAACTACTGTTCAGTTCTGTAGGCGGTTTCCCACATAGCCAGCCAGATTTAAAACGGACAAAATTACTATTTTTGCTCCAAGGCTTAAATCTGGATGCTACATTAATCCCCCTCCCCCTCCCCCCCACAATCAAACCTTTTTTCCTAGCTGAGCTATTTAGACCTAAGAAATATAAGGATTTGTAACAGAAATCCTGATTCAGCTTTAATTCTAGCCTTGAGAATTGCACTGATAACAGAAATGCCAGGCAGTCATATTGTCAACATTGTTTGGAGTGAGGTTTTTTGGGGAGGATGGAGGAGTGAAGGCAGGGATGGCCCAGAGATTATCTGTCCAAGAGTTTAGTGTCTAGGATCACACAGAGACATGAAGAAAAAGTTCTTTCCAGTTCAAGTGACCCTTGACATGAGCAGGTTGATGCAAGCTTTAATTGCAAGTTTCCCTGTAGAAATATCCAGCACACAATGAGCCTGCTGCTGGTGCATCAGAAACACTAGATTACCTTGTAAGAGAGCCAAGTCTGCAAATGAACCTGTTTCCCTCACTTACAAGGCTGGTGAATTCACGGTCAGTTCCCCAGCTCCCCCATGGAGGGAAGGGAGCACCAGCTGTCTCACACCAGCAGCGTATATTACCAAATGATCCAACAGTAAAATTAGGTCAGTCCCAGAGAAAACCGTTAGCTTGCACTAATGGCTCGCAGCCAAGAATCAGTATTAGAATCCACAGAAAAACAATTACACTGTGTATAACCCCCACCTCCCCTCTCCACAAGGTTACAACTAAATACAAAGACAAAAGTCACATAGTACTTTTTTTTTTTTTTTTTTTTAAAAAGACTTGCAGTTTATCTTCTGCTTTGAAAAGTAAGAGAAAACTGAAGTTTGCATTCATAGGTTGATTGAGTTTAAGGCAAGATTGTGATCATCTAGTTGGACCTTCTGTATAATACACAGGCCATATAATTTCACCCAGTTATTCTTGTTTCAAGCCCATAACTTTGTTTGAGCTAGAGCATATGTTTTAGAACATGAAAAATAAAATTGGCTTCTCTGCTCCATGGACTTGAGCATTTATTAAGAAACTCCCTAACTTTTCCCCAAGTGTTAATAAGTAACATCTGCATCAGATACATTTCACCATCTTGGTCAACACCCTGGTTCTGATGGAATTTCCTAATGCCAACAACATAGCATGTCAATGACCAGCACAAACACTCCAGATCTGACCCTACTGGCTTAAAAGCCCCTGAACTGTTGGGCCTGGCACAGCTAAGGTAGCAGGAGCCTCTCCAGAACAATTGTTGTTCCTATTTTGTTAGTGATAAGTCAGACATACTTGCTATGAAACAATGACCTCATTTTCTCCGAGGTGCACCCTCGATTCACACTGAAGTCAAGGGGAGGGGGAGGTTTCAGCTTCTCAAGAGATCATCCAACAAGTCTTTAAAAGGACTGGCAGCATCAGGACATCTCGGGTTGTTCTCACATAAGGATCTCTTTGCTCCCTCACCGATTTCAGGGTTCTGATTAGAGCTGGTTGGAACATTTCTGCATCCCACCCTCTCCTCTGAAAACTCAATTTTTTGGGAGAAGTCAAAAAGCAACACCACAGTCTCAGGTCAGTGAGGGAAGACTGTGCATCATGGGAGATGTAGTCCCACTGGGGATCCCATCCCATTGAAAGAAAGGGAGCACAAGGCATCCAAACTACAAATCCCACAAGGCACATAGCAGCATTTCAGTATTAAAACACTAAACAAAAATGGTCAGATCCATGAGGAGGGCAAATTCTAAACTCAAGTTCTCCACCAAAAAGGCTTTGCCTCCAGCAGCCAACTTCTCCAGCCCCACCAATGATTACATCCAAGGACCATTAGCAACAGCTCTCCAGCTGATCTCAGTGATGAAAAGACTCAAGACCAACCCATTCCTTGCAATGAGAGAGTCACAGATGGAAATGGAATGTGGTTTTCAGGCTAGCTCCTCCGGCTACACTTTCCAGAGTCGACACCCAATGAGAAGATGCCCCTAATGACAAGAGTAAATGTGTTTTTCCTCCATTCACGTACACAAAGCAATTTAATAGCAGGTAACTATACACTAGCAAATGCAGTTCTGATCCTTTAAGCAATAGGATCAGCCTCCAGGCTGAGTGCTTTCAATGAGTTCCAGAACTTGTCCTGGTTTTCTAGTCAATTTAGTTCTCAGCACTTTCAAGGCCATTGACCAGAGATGCTCCCACAATAATAAAAATTGCTTCCTGTGCAGAACTGTAGCAGCCCCTCTCCTATAAAAGGTGTCCTGGCAAATTTCTGCACAGGCCATCAACTCTTCCCACCTGATCATTAACCCGTAGGAAACTCCCAGTGCCTCAAGCCTCTACAGCTTAAGTTTAAAGACGTTTAACTAGATGGATTTAGAATAAACAGCCCAGACACCCTCATGCCCCCAAGACTGAGGTGCAAACGAAGAGTTCAACCACTTTGACAAATCTGTGCCCCCTTCCGCTTGAGTGTCTTTACTGGGGGAGAGTGGCTGGGCCTGGGGTATACATTGTTCCCCCATGGCTGTATTTCCTTCTCCAGTGACCTAAGGTCTGAGGAACAAGCACAGCCAGGGCATGCCGCTGTTGAGTGTGACTCTGAACCTGCTGAAGGGGTGGAAGAAGAGGACACTACTAGAAGCCAGAGCTTTGGGATCTGCCACCTTTGCAGGCAGGCCCTGTGCCCTTTCCTTTTGGGGTGGGGGAGATAAACCCCAGTCTCCAGTTGGACTGTGTAGTGTGTTTGTGAGTGAGTGATCTCCACGGGAACATGCTCACAGAGAAAGTCTCCCCTCACCACCCCCTCCCATGAGTGCTGATGAGCTGGCTTGGTGGTAACAAAGTCAAGTTGATTTTTCTATTCAGTGACTGCATTAACTAAATCCCTACCCTAGGGAAATCCTGCCATTGATATAAACCTGTCTGCAAGCCTCAGCTCCTGTAGACTTCAGGAAGTTTACGAGAAAGAGCCACCTTTCTGACTGAGAAAACCTTGTGGACCCTCCATCCTCTGCTTTAGTTAGGGTGTTTTCCTACCCCCTCACCAACAAGTACCAGGGGGTTTTATTCAATGTCCAAGTCAACTCCCCCTGACATTTTACACCCATTAGGGAATAAACAGACTGGAGATTTTTTAGTAAGTTAGAACAAAAAAAAAAAGTGTCATGCCAAGAGACTGGTGCAAAATCTAATGAACCTCAAGCAACTTCTGTTTTACAGAGCCTGCTTCTGTGTGGATGGCTCTAAAGTCATTGATATTTATGCCAAACATAGGGGGGCAGCTGCCCCACTCCAATAGGCAGGGATTAAAAGCAGCCAAGCTAGGCCGATTAGGGAAGCAGCCACAGCTGTGGCCAGCTCATTCAGGGCCCAGCTGGCCCTTATAAGAGGGCTGGAGGACAGGAGCTGGAGGAGTCTCTCTCTAGCTCTGGAGAGAGAAGGACCTGGCTGCCTGGGAGAGAAGGGTACCTGAGGTAGAGTAGTGCTGGGGAAAGGCAAAAGGAGCTGGGGAGCTCCAGCCTGGTAACTCCCCAGGCTGCAGGCCTTGGGCAAGGTCTAAAGAAGGGACTGGGGCTGCAGAGATGCAGTCCGAGGTTAGGCAGAGGCAGCAGGTCCAAACCCCCTGGCCAGTGGTGGGTGGTTTACAGACTGCAGTCTGCCCCAGTGAGCGGGGGCTAGATGATGACTGGCAGTAGCCACTGAGGCAAGGTCGGTTTAGAGGGTTGGGGGGTTCCCCTGGGAGGGGAGACCCAGAGAGAGTGGGGGAACTGCTGGGGCAGAACCCTGAGGTAAAGAGGCACCGGGGTCCAGGAGAGACACGGGGCTACAGCAGGTGAGCCACCAGCCTGCAGAGGGTGCTCTGTGCTGGAATTGAGCTAATTCCCAAGACAACCAGCAGGAGGCACTGCTGTGCCGTTGAGTCCTCGCTTCGCTACACCTCTTAATAAGCTTACCTTGGCTGCCAAAGCTCAGAAATGCTAAGCTCCATGTCCCTGCTCCATTCAGGGCCTGCATACTCAATTCCAGGAAGAAAATGCAGGTACACTTTGCTTAGATCAACTTTTTAAAAAATTCCCCGGTAATGTGCAAGAACTTATCAGCCTTCATGCAACACAGGACTGCTTTGGTCTTATACCAATAAGGCTTAAAAGGAAATGTTAATCTTTTAGCTGTGTTTGCAACAGAATGTAATACAAAAATAAAGACAGGTACACAGAGTACAATCTAACTTTACAAAGCAGCTACAACAGGAAGGCCTGTAAAATTCTAGTATCTGTTTGTGCAGTGTAAGCAAAATACAAAAAGTGCAATCCTTTGAAATGCTACGGAGAACCATACATTGCTGTTAAAAAACGCCATTAACCAAGAAGCGTTGCAGAGGATAAACTCAAGTCTTTCTTGCTGTTCTTCCTCTCCATTAAATGCAGCATTCATATATTTATTACTATAATTTACTGGTATTGCAGTAGTACAGAGAGGTCCTAACCAAGATGACAGCCCCACTGGTCTCGGTGCTGTATAGACAGATGGTAAGAGACAGTCCCTGCCCCAAAGAATTTACAAGCTCAACAGACAAGATAGACCAAAGGCGGGGAAGAAAACGGAAGCCCAAAGAGAAGCGACTTGCCAAAGGTCACCAAGCAGGTCGGTGGCAAGTCCCAGTTTAGTGCCATATCCTCTAGGCCACACTGCCTTACACTGAGCTTTTCTGAATCCCTCCCCCTTCTACCTCCTGCCTTACAGTGAACTTACTGTAAAAACTCATCTTGAGTGACGGCAGCAAATTGGGGGGGGGGGGGGGGGGGGGAACCCGCAGAGAGAGAGAAAACGTCTCTTTTGGAAAACAAACGCAGTGCTGCAATATATCAAAATAATCCTGGGTTCATGAAGCTGCCAGTCTCCGGTACATCTTTGGCCACATTCATGACTATGCATTAAAACTGCCGGCTGCCAAAACCCGGTTTGGCCGACCGAAATGATAACTGCAGAGGAGAGGTTTCCACGACTGTCAGGAAACGTAATACCTACTGTTTTAGCCCAGGAATGTTATTCATGTCCCAGTGGGATCCAGGCAAGGTTGTACTGCCATGAGATGGGCTATTGATTGACCAGTTAGCGAGAGTTTAAAGTGAGGCAACTTAGTATTTTTAATATTCACTGAAAACACAGTTTACACACTTTCCCTAGATCACTAAAGTAGCTCACTCACTAAAACAGGCAGTGGCAACCTATTTAGACCCCCAAATTTAGCATCCATGAAAAGAACCGATTGTTTTCATGGTACTGGGCAGCACCCAGAGGTTAGTGTTTGGAAGTTAACTCAGTAGTACACAATGTTCTGAACTTATTAGCTGTAACTTACGTAGGCAAGAAAACTGCAAGGCACCAACGCAGATGACTAGTGAAACTGGGGGCATCAATTTTTTGAGGCCCAACCAGGACCCTTTAAAGAAGTCTGATTTTTCAGGAGGCGCTTATCCTTCAGCCTCCAGAAGCCAGACCCTCTGAAGGTGTCACAAGCTGGACACCTAAAAGATCGATGCACTCAGAATCACTTGTCACTTTGGAAAAATCTTAGCCTGAGTTCATCCCTGGTGATATGACTGGGCTAAAGCAGAAGTGAGAGTTATTCACACACCACGATGGTCAGCTGAGTCACTTTCTTCAAACCAGACACAAGGGGAAGAGAGAAATGGGAAATGAAGCGACAAACAAATGATTCCTTCAGGGCTGGCTGGATTGGCTGTTGTCAGGGGCAACCCAAGGTCCTGTGTGTAGGGCCTGCCCTAGGTGTTTTGCCGCCCCAGGGCAAAAAATGTTTTTGGTTCCCCAACCCCCCCGGAAGCGGGGGGGTTAAAAGCCAACCCCCTCCAACTTGGCATCCCCTGGATGCTGATTTGGTGCCCTCTGGAAGCTGGCACGCTGAACACCTGCCCCTAAGGCTGGCCCTGCCTGTCTGGAATAGGACCCTAGTGGGAATGGACATAGTTGCTCTTTGGTGTCTCTGTCCTTCTCTTAGAGCAGTGGTTCTTAACCTGAGGTGCGAGATGCCCTTTCTGGGGGTGCGAGACATGCCAGATTTTTTTAGAAGGTAAATCATCAAAAGCACAAATTAAGCTCCTACTACTTTGTTTCATCAAACCTATGTATTTATTAACATTATACACTTTTTAACAATTACTGTAATTTACAAACAAATATATCTAGGTTTAAAGAACTGACCTACTTCAACGATTTTTGATAAGGGGTCCGAGAACATATTTTGAGAACCAAAGGGGGGCAGGCAGGCTGCAGTAAAGGTTAAGAACCACTGTCTTAGAGAGACCTCAATGGAGAGTTGTGGATGTCTGTGCCTCTTCCTGACGAGCTCTCAGGCACGGGGTCCTGCAGGGCACCGTTCTGCCACTCCTCCTGGTTAATGGGTAGGAGAGGACTCATAAGGAGTCGTGGGTTTTCAGCACGCTGATGGCACCCAATCATAGGTCGCTAGCTCATCCAGCTTGGATAAAGCAGTGCAGCACTCAGGCCGCGCCGGGCTGATCGGCCTCCTCCATGCCCCCTAGTTATCTGAAACTCAACCCAAATGAGATTGAGGGGATGACGACTGTGCTGGGTGAAGCAACTGGAGGGAACATCGATCCTTTTGATGGAGGGAGTATGTCTGCCAGTTACAAGGCAAGGCAACTTCAGGCCCCCAGCTGCTGTTGGACAATCACATTGACAGCAGCAACCCACACAGCAACTTACCACCTGCATCTGGCTAGGCGGATGCAGCCTTCCCTTTCAGGCTCAGACTGTGCTCCTGTTCTCCATCTTGTCTTACCTCAAGATTAGACCGCTGCAATGCGCTCCCCAGGGGGCTACACCCTACAACCATTTGGAGAAGGCAGCTGTATCAGTCTCTGGGAGCTTGTGACATTGGTGCTCCGGGATCTGCACTGGCTGCCTGTTGCTCCGCAGGTGGAGTTATAGGTTGTAACCAACACCTTAAAAGCCCTAAATGGCCTAGGACTGGCCTACCTGGGGGATGACCTCTCTCCCCTAGCCAAACTGCTGCAGCCAGTTGTCGTGCCCAAAACTGGACCCCTGGCATTGTAAAAGAGAGCGTGGTAGCTGGCAGGGGAATCTCGGTGAGGGTTCTGGAACTGTGGAATTTGCCCACCCCTTCCCCTCCCCATTTAGTCCAAAACCTTCTGAATTTGGTGACTTTCCAGGCATGCTTCGTTACTGCACGATGAACGATGCTCTCCCCTATGCTGGTGTAATTCCAGTGAAGTCAGCAGAGCTGCAACCACTTTTACATCAGTGTCAGATAATCAAAATGAGACCCTGGCTTCACGTTCAAGGTAACGGGACTTGAATTCAGAAGATCTGGGTTCTGTTATTTGCTACAGACTTGCTGAGTGATTTGCTCAAGGTCACTCAAGCTCTCTGACTCCCTCCGCCTCCATCATCTGTAAAACGGGGTCAGTACTTCCCTAGCTCACAGAGACGCTGTGAGGTTAAATTCATAACTGTTAGTGAGACGCTCAGATAAGACAATGATGAAGGCCACAGAAAAACATCTAAACAAACCCACCCTAAGGTAGGGCACGTGATCACTAGCATGTATCTGCACAGGCCACGTTAGCTGTAGCGTCCTCATTTGGCGGCATAACGCAGCACCTTACGTTCAGATACACTCAGACCCTGCTTTGCGTGATGGATGGAGGGCTGACAAGTGGACTACCTCCAGAGCCTTCTGCGAGGTGTGGTGGAGCAAGAAGTCCTTTCGCCCTTGTGGGGACTGGGAGCGCCCTCAATGGTTTGTAAGTGAATGCAGGCCTATGCACAAAGTTCTTCCTCCGGCAACCGTGTGTCTAACAGGTCAGTTGTCAGCAAGTGCCTCTTGCCAAGATACTTTTGAATCTCACGACTAAAGTAAAAAAAACATGGATTTCTTGGAGGTTAAGTTAGAATCTTGTTGCAGACTCACTGAGCAATACGCTTCAGTGTTCACTTCAGTGACACATCAAGCATAGTGTTCCTATGGGGAGCCTGCAGAATTTGCTTAATATATAGAGCAAAAAGAAAATGTTTGCTCTAATAAAAGAGCTGCCTCCTCTTATTTGCACAAGCTAAGTGACATTAGCATTTCAAGGGAGTGCAAAATGTAAGTGAGCTAAACAGGTATGTCCTGTTCATGAGCAAAATCATTGCTTAAATATTAAGGAAAGCACTCCCCATATGCTAAGTGCTTTTGCATCTGGTTGCATTGTCATTCATGCCTTCAGTTTAGAATTTTGCACAGACAACTACTTGCTATGCCAACGATAATCCCTATAATAAGCACATCCATTCTCTCACACATCCTTCGGATGGAAAAGCAGGTTCTTTGCAAAAATGTCGTAACCCTGGCTTGAGCTGTGCAGCTGCTGTGATTCATGGAGAAAATATCTGGGTGCTAATCAGCAAGAACAATCACTTCTCTAAAAAATGAAATAAATAAATAAATCGGGGATAATATATATTTATGAACGTAAGCAAGAAGAACAAAATATATGGTATCTTTTCACAGAGGAGAATGAATGCTTTACTGCTCACTCACAAGATTATTAAATCTGATAAGCAAAAAATATTTGTAGGGCTGTCAAACAATTAAAAGAATTGATCACGATCAATCGTGAGATAAAAATATAATGGTGATTATTGCAGTTTTAATCATACTGTTAAACAAATAGAATACCATTTATTTAAATATTTTGGACGTTTTCTACATTTTCAAATATACTGATTTCAATTACTACACAGAATACAAGTGTACAGTGCTCACTATTATTTTTTATTGCAAATATTTGCACTGTAAAGAAGATAAAAAAATATTTTTCAATTCACCTCATACAAGTACTGTAGTGCAGTCTCCTCATTGTGAAAGTGCACCTTACAAATGTAGAATTTTTTTTTCCTCCATAACCACACACAAAAACAAAACAATGTAAAACTTTAGAGCCTACAAGTCCACTCAGTCCTACTTCTTGTTCAGGGAAACGCTAAGCCAAACAAGTTTCTTTACATTTACGGGAGATAATGCTGCTGGCTTCTCACTTTCAGCTGACATTGTAAGTAAGAACAAGCATTTGCATGGCACTGTCGTAGCCAGTGTTGCACGGTATTTACATGCGAGATATGCTGAACATTTGTATGCCCCTTCATGCTTCGATCACAATTCCAGGGGACATGCTTTCCATGCTGACGGGTTCTGCTCGGTAACTATCCAATCCAAAGCAGTGCAGACCAAAGCATGTTTGTTTTCATCATCCGAGTCAGATACCATCGACAGAGGGCTGATCTCCTTTTTTGGTGGTTTGGGTTCTGTAGTTTCCAAATCAGAGTGTTGCTCTTTTAAGACTTCTGACAGCATGTTCCACACCTCGTACTTCTCAGATTTTGGATGGCACTTCAGATTCTTAAACCTTCGGTTGAGTGCTGTAGTCATCTTTAGAAATCTTACATTGGTACCTTCTTCGTGTTTTGTCAAATCTGTAGTGAAAGTGTTCTCCCATGCATCCGACGAAGTGGGTATTCACCCACAAAAGTTTATGCTCCAATACGCCTGTTAGTCTATAAGGTGCCACAGGACTCTTTGCCGCTTTCACAGATCCAGACAAACACAGCTACCCCTCTGATACTTGTTCTTAAATTGAACAATATACGCTGGGGTCATCATCCAAGACTGCCATAACATGAAATATATGGCAGAATGCAAGTAAAACTATGGAGCAGGAGACATACAATTCTCCCCCAAGGAGTTGAGTCACAAATTTTATTCACACATGTATTAACAAGCATCATCAGCATAGAAGCATGTCCTCTGGAATGGTGGCCGAAGCATGAAGGGGGCATGCAAATGTTTAGTGCATCTGGCATGTAAATACCTTGCAACGCCCGCTACAACAGCGCCATGTGAACGCCTGTTCTCACTTTCAGTTGACACTGTAAATAGAAGTGGTCAGCATTATCTTCCGTAAATGTAAACAAACTTGTTTTTCTTCGTGACTGGCTGAACAAGAAGTAGGACTAAATGGAGTCGTAGCCTCTAAAGTTTTAATTGTTTTGGTTTTGAGTGCAGTCACGTCACAAAAAAAAAATCTACATTTGTAAGTTGCACGTTCATGACAAAGATTGCACTACAGTACTGGTAGCAGGCGAACTGAAAAATACTATCTCTTTATCTTCTGTACAGGGCAAATATCTGTAATCAAAAATAATAATATAAAGTGAGCACTGTGCACTTTGTATTCTGTGTTGTAATTGAAATTAATATATTTGAAAATGTAGAAAAAAATCCAAACATTTATAATAAATGAAAATGGGTATTATTAACAGTGTGATTAAAACTGCGATTAAGCATGATTTTTTTTAATCCAGTAAATTTGTTTTTAGCTAATTGCTTGAGTTAACTGTGATTGACAGCCCTAATTATTTGCAAAAAAAATATGCTACTCAAGGAAATATGGGCTACTTTTTGCCTCTGCTGTTAGAGCATTCACACTTACCATAGTTTGGAAGCTGAACTGGGCAGTAGGAGGAATTTAGGAGTAGCATACTAGTAAATTACAAGTGGCTGACAAGAGCCAAGAGGATTCAAGCAGTGCCTGATGCCAGGCTACTCAGAGAGACCATCACTTCCACTGGAAGTAAAAGGAGGTTTTTCTCCATGCCAAGTTGCACTAGGTTTATTCAGGAGTGACTGATATCTCCTGCCTGAAGGACAGTCCATCTCCTACATCCTCACAAGCAAGGGTATCTATAAAACCATGAGGCAGTACACATGCGCGCACACACATACACACACAATTTCTTCTTCAAGTCAAATCTTTGTCACAGTCAATGGCACCAGTCACAACTTGGTCCTGCTGGTCGGTATATTAACATATTTGGACACACACACACACAAAGCCAAATCTAAAATTGAGGATATTTCTACTGTTGGATCCTTTTAGCTCAGACCCCACATCTACTAACTGACTGGGTAACTTTTAGGATGATCAAAAGCCATTTTCTAATGTGCTTGCACTTGCTCTCAGAACATAAGCAAAATGCCGTGTCATACATACTGTGACTTTGCACAGACCACTACAAGAGGGCAAGAATTTGTTAAGAAGGGTAGGGAACCGTAGACCATGGGTTATCAATGTGAGGGTTGTAAACCCATCCCTTTGGGACCCTGAAACTTTCTGTTGCCACACAGAATCATGGTATGGCAAAGGCCGCTAGCCAATGCTTCAGGCTAATCCCAGGAGGCAGTTTCAGTCACGTTCCTACAGTCACCAGATACCGACATGGAAATTCGGAGGCTTTGACGGTAATCCCTATTTAGAGAGTGATGTTAGAAGTATCCCATATGATGAACACACAGGCGCCTAGAGCCACATCATCTTGAGTTCCAGTCACGTAGGACATGACAACCCAAGTAAGGAAGAGGCCTGATCAGTGCTCTTAGAGAGGTCTCCGGGGGGGGGGAGGCTGTAATCTTCGAAACATGATGCTGACAACTCAGTACTTGGCATTCTCCTAGTTTAGGACCAAAAATAAATCAATAAATAAAATCAATGCCCCGTGTGATGTTGGGGGGCACTTCTACACTACTGGAACCATAGCAGGAACAAAGGTGACCAGGCAGTTAACTGAAGTACAGATCACTTATGGTCATTCAAGATACCATGGCTTCCTCCCTGCACCCCATGAGGGGAGCAGTACTGGACTCCCGGTTGAATCCCATCCCAACAAGAGTCCGTAACTAAATCCTGCAGACTAAACTCTCTCTTGGATTCCTTCACTTCCCACCCTACCCGGCCCTGCAGCTAGGCTCCACATTCCAACCCCTTACACGGCTGTATTTCAGGATCACATGGAGCGAGCCCAGCGCAGGCACGTGTATCTGTATTCCCACACACATACACCAGGGGATCCTCAGGGACTGGGGGTGGGGAATACAGACCTCAGATATTATCACAGTCCCCATTGTGCTTGCCTCATTTCACTTTTTATCTGGAGTCATTTGATTTCAATGGGGCTCCTCCCCTGCTGAATGGCAATGAGCAATTACCCTTCACTTGACCCCATTCCCCATCTGGCATTTTAGGCCTGGAGGGAAAACAGGCAGAGGTTAAATGAGATGGTTTCCTGGGAGGCTCAGAGGATCCAGAACCTGAAGCACAGCCAGAGGATTTCTCCTGTAGCGTAGCAAAGCAATGACATCTAGAGAGACACAGCATGAGCTGTCTTAGTTGGCCCTGAGGAAGTACAGCATGGAAATATTGCACAGCCCCATAGGGATACCTGGCCTGTCACCCGCATGATCATTGCCCCTTGCAACAAGCACTTAAAATTCCTTTACAGATACATCATTTGGTTCCTATCAGTAATTCAACAGTCCAGAGAGGAGGGCCACAGGAAAGATGCAAGAGCTGCTTAGCCTCACAAGCCTAGGCGTTGAGATGGGCTAGGCTAACGTAACCACTAGATTCCTCCCTCCCTACTACATCCTGGGCTTCCTCCCAGGAGGGACGGGGAATCAGATACAGAGCAACAGCAGCAAGCTGGAAATAAAGGAGAAATAAAAAGGGGAGGGTGCAGGTGATCCTCACAGCAGCCCCTCTTCCAATGGTCACCCGCTGTTTGGACAGATGTTACAACTTCCCTTCCGCACCTGTGGCTCCATCACAGCTGTGGGAAGTGTCGGAAGGGCTCAGCACAGCTTCCTGCCTTCTGCCGATGGGCATGCAAGACAGGACACATGCCTGCATCCCAGGCTGAAACGGAGAGGGAAGCGCTGTTTGTGTCAGACTGAAAGGAAGTGGTGGAGCAAAAAGGTCTCTAAAGAGGAAAGCTGAACACCACAACAGACAACTTTTCCCTTGGAAATATTTATAATTCGGCAAGTTAATTCTCTTTTCTCAGCTTCCCCCTTGGGTTCTCTTATTGCTGCCTCCTTGTTTAAAGGCCTCTCTCAATGAAGTGCAGCAGAACCTCATTAATTCATGCTAACCACCGGGCAAACTCAGCGTAGATCACTTAATACTGCCACTTGGTGAGCAAAGGAGCAAAGTACAGTAGAAGAACAAGGACAATGCAGCACAATATGGACTTCCTTCAGATATTTGCAGAGGGTTGCTGAGCTGTAATTATTCAGGTCAAAAGCCTGCAGTGCTCCAGTGACTGATGAAGCCCCACCGTAAAGAGCAGAACCAGCTCATAAGTCTTCACTGAGCAGAGACCTCACTGAGTGTGAATTTTTGGGTGTGAAAATGAGCAGAGTGCATACGAGTGAGATCTTACTGTGGAGCACAGTTTAGTTTCCATGCAATACATTTCACGTAATGCTTCTCAAGAGTAACGGGATCGATTAATGGCAATGCCGTGACTCAGACGAATGCAGAACATGTGCTCAGCGACTGCACAAAAGGCTTTGACCTCGGGGCTTTGCAGAGCCCCCAGATTCCCACCCCGAGACTGGGAGGAACTGGACATGTGAAGTTGCATTTCAGCTTTCATTAAGTAGTAGTAAGTTCCTAGCCCTTTTCTCTGGGAAGGTCTCCTTGGAAGTGGAAAGGGATATGAACATTGGCAAGCCAGTGGCTGAAAATTACCAGCAGCTGGGCTCCACACCTGCAAGAGGTGGCTGGGGGCCACCTATATATCCTCCCATCACATACCCCTACAGACAATGAGACCGTGACATCTGGATGTACCCTACAAATTAACCTCCTTAAAAGTCTTCAGGCCTCACTTGTACAATGCAGGGTAGAAACAGCAGAGAGGAATCAATGATGTGGGGGGAAACAAGGCAAAAAGGGGCTTTGAAGGCCTGCCTAAAAAGGCTGTGGTTGGTTCAGCTTTCCACCCATCAGTACCAACTTACTAAAAAGGGAAATGCTGGGCAGGCCACAGGGGCCATGGGATCTTTGGTTTAGATACACGTTGCAACTTCTCACTGTACAGCACCTCTAAGTCCTGCATAAGCAGGAGGCGAGCTCTAGCTGTAGAACTGGAATCCATGATCTCTTGTCCCACAGAAGTAGCAACAGCTGATGGAGGCGTTGCCTCATCTTTCCCCCAGGCTGCAATAGCAACCTTTCTGTCGCTGCTGATTAATGTAAGGAAAGAATTGCAGACATGAATCACACTGGTGCTAATTGTCCGTATAATTATAAAGAACAGATGGAGGAACAGAAGAAATTCAGGGTATAGAAAGCCACTCTGCCAGTGATTCTATGCACTGTGTGATCTCAATAGGTAGGTTGTACATATGCTTTTGTGAATGCAGAGGATATACTAGGAGACTGCTGTCTAAACGTGTCCAGTTGGCCAGCTCCTGAATTCCTTCAGGTTCTTACAACTTGTTCATTTTCTTTAATAACCTCTTCGGATAATGCCTTTGCTCTCCCTTGCTTAGATGGAGGGAGCGAGGATATTTGCAGGTGTCCCTTTAAATTCACTAGGTGAGTGTACAGTGGTTGTACAGGTCGCTCCTCCTTGAGGGAAAGCTTCCTTCACTTGTGCTTTTTAAAAGCTAGGCCAGATCCCAATCTAACTTTAAATTTAAAAGCTAGGCTCAGAATCCAGTGTCATTTTGTTGCTTACTAGGAACTGCTACTTTAAGACAAACAATAGGTGAATTACTGTATATTAAACACTATGTAGCATAATCAGTTGTTTGTTTCAATATGTAATATTTATTGTAAAGCATTTCAGGCAACTGATCGGCCTGTCACCTACATGGTGTTTTCTGCAAAAATTATAGGACATCAAACTACCAAAACTATCTGGTCAACATGCTTGTTGCTCTGTCTCCTCTATCCCTTTAAATGTCTTTCCATTCCAGCTTCCAGCAACCTGGCAAATGAAGATGAAATGGACTCTGATCCAAATGAGCTCTTGCACAGTACTGTCGCTCTCTGCCGGCTTCTCTTCGCTGTGTGCAATTGACAGATACTGTGAGCGCTCTGTTTCACACCATCGGTAAAGTCATTGGTAACTGCTACTGTACAAGCCTAATTAACAAACCTAGTCAATCTCGTCCCCTTAGGGGAAGTAGCAATGAGACAAGGTGCCTCATTAGCACTTTCAGGGGAAGGTCAGTAGTCTGTATGCCCTGGTGGATGTGCATTGGCAGGGCAGTGGGTGACAGTTTTGTTTTCATCATATGGCACATCTTATAAACGAGGTGCTGCTTTGCTACAAATGTGATTTGAATTTTAATCTACTCTCTACACCCCATTCACCATCTCCCACCTCCTGGGGCATTTTGTATCCTTTTTCCGCATTCTGCTGCAGGAGACAAGAATGCTCTCCCAGCAAGTCTCCGCCACTCACTTTCTCACCACTCTGCATCAACGGCTCACTGGCTGCTTGTTCTCTAGGCAGTCCTAAAGCACCCAATGCCTACAGCAGCTTAGTGAGAAGCACAAAAGAGTTTGTTCAACCGCCCTGTTCAGAACTTGTAGAGTCTCGTTTGCCGTGACACGTGCACATGCAAAATTTGGGCCATCATCTGGGCCCTTCCTAAAGCGGTTTTTCATTCGGACATTCGCAGCAGCTCTAAGACAAACAGTTCACCTCAACCTGCAAAGAATTTAGAAAACAGCCCCAGAAGCAACATCGCAAGAATAAAGACTACTCTGAAGTTCCCTTCCGTATTGTAACTACCACCCTAGTCCTCAGCTCAAAGCTTCAGACACCCAGATCCCAACAAGACAGAACAGCATTTTGTTGCCCTTTGGCCACAGCACTTCCATCTAGCAGTGAACCCAAGACTCTTCGTTTCTGGCAAGTGCTAAATTAGCATCTCCACAATGAACAAAAGCCAGGCCTGGAGAAGGGAGGAGAAACAGCAGTGCTGCTATGAAGGAGCTGCCTTTGCCTGACAAGTGCAGCGCAGACAGCCTGCGGGGCAGTCGGGGTGGGTTTGGAGCTGCGCTGTAATAATTTATTAACACCGTATACTGCCCTGTTTATTGGGATATTTACTGTATGAATTTACTGGGCTAACTCAATAGACAGCTGTCTGGAGAAACAGGCAGGAAGGAAAAGACAGGCTCAGGATAGCCACCTCTGAGCAAATACTTGAGAGATGCTACAGGACAATGCCAGAATTACTAACTTTGGTGATTTCACCTCCCTTTCCAGCCAACCTGCCAAACTGGTTTAGATCAGGAAGGGTTCAAAGCCCAGGAACAAGAAGAACAAAAGTACTATAGCAGGGTTTTAAAAGGGCCTCTCCAGAGAAAGGGGGAACCAGACTGAGACGCAGGCACCTGCTGGGGTGTCTGGGGCACTCAGGCCTGCACACAGTTGCCATCAGGGGACGGTAAAGCCTTTAGATAAGACAAGCATGTATGCAGACCTTGTTATTTAAAAAAAACAAAAAGAGGCATCATTTTTCCTCTAAGTGATTTGTTCCTACTTCTAAAACAAACAATGCTTTGTTTTAAGGCGGCTGGCTGGGCAGTATACGCCACTGGCCACTGATTCCCAAAGGGAAGAACTGCGCATGCACAAACTTGGTCAGACTTGCAGGATAAGAACGGCTGGCACAGCAAACCCGGGCCTGATCTAGGAGCGGGGGAATTACAAAATTCCACCGCAGAAGAGGTAAAGGCCTGAGGGGACGCACAGGGAGAGACCAGAACAGGAAAATGTATCTGTGCCTTACCTGAAAATTTGTTGGAATAATGAGGTCTACAGATCCGAGACACTGGGTCTTTGCTCAGGAAGGGGACAGAGATGCAGCTAGCCCTGCAATTGTGACAGTGGCATCCCTCAACATACCGTCAAATTTTATCTATGTACTTATATGGATCCCTTCATGATGCTATGAGAGCGCTATGTAGCAATTCAGCAACAGAATTCTTGAAAGATCTTCTTCAAGTTTAAGAAAAACAGCCAATATCTTAGAAAATGAATTAAAAGTAGCTTCAGGTACATCCCCTGCCTCTGAATTTCTCTGCAAATAGCTAATGGCTTTGCAATCACATTCTTTTTTTGCCGAATAATTTCCCTCTCCCTTGTTGCTCTTGAAAGACCCAAACAAAACAAGCGAGCAAAGAGCAAAACTGACTAACAGAACGCCACTAGCCATCACCTTCAGCCCCCAACTAAAACCTCTCCAGCGCATCAAGGATCTACAACCTATCCTGAAGGACGAGCCATCACTCTCACAGATCTTGGGAGACAGGCCAGTCCTGACTTACAGACAGCCCCCCAACCTGAAGCAAATACTCATCAGCAACCACACACACCACACAACAGAACCACTAACCCAGGAACCTATCCTTGCAACAAAGCCCGTTGCCAACTCTGTCCACATATCTATTCAGGGGACACCATCATAGGGCCTAATCACATCAGCCACACTGTTAGAGGCTCGTTCACCTGCACATCTACCAATGTGATATATGCCATCATGTGCCAGCAATGCCCCTCTGCCATGTACATTGGTCAAACTGGACAGTCTTTACGTAAAAGAATAAATGGACACAAATCAGACGTCAAGAATTATAACATTTCAAAAACCAGTTGGAGAACACTTCAATTTCTCTGGTCACTCGATTACACACCTTAAAGTTGCAATTCTTCAACAAAAAAACTTCAAAAACAGACTCCAAGGAGAGACTGCTGAATTGGAATTAATTTGCAAACTGGATACAATTAATTTAGGCTTGAATAGAGACTAGGAGTGGATGAGTCATTACACAAAGTAAAACTATTTCCCCATGTTTATTCCCCCCCACCACCATTCCTCAGACGTTCTTGTCAACTGCTGGAAATGGCCCACCTTGATTATCACTACAAAAGGTTCCCCCCTCCCCATCACCCCTGCTCTCCTGCTGGTAATACCTTACCTTAGGTGATCACTCTCATTACAGTGTGTTAGTCTCTAAGGTGCCACAAGTACTCCTTTTCTTTTTGCGAATACAGACTAACACGGCTGCTACTCTGAAACCATACATACCCAATACTGACAAATTCACAAAGCAAACTAAAATTGAGATACATTCCCCCCTTTCCTCCATCATCTTTCAGTGTAGCCAACTCAGATTTGTAACAAAAATACATTTGAAAAAGTGTTCAGACAGCAGTGTGTATCATTTTTAACCTGACAGGACCAAATTATCTAGTGGTTTAAAACTGGCCCATTGAAGTTAGTGGAACTGTGCCAGGTTTGCACTAGCAGAGAATTTTGCCCACATTGGCCCTCTAAATATTTAGCTTCACCCCAGCCACTTAGTTTCGGAAGGTGTCCATTTAATCAACACGCAACTAATAATGTTCTCCACTACAATGCCAAATGCTTTTGAAATGGTACTGCTAGAACAAGTGTTGCCGAGAAGTGCTGAAATTTAATAGGATTGCTCCTTGATCCGATAACCTCAGCATCCCGATAAGCACACTGCATTATACACCAGTCTATTTTCTCTAATGCTAACACCCCGCTACACACACTCCTTGCTTTTCCCAAGGTTTAAAAATTATTCTAACAATAAGCAAATACAGCATGACCAGATGCCTTCATGGTCAGATGGTTCATTGTTTAAAAAGCTTCAGTTTAAAATCCAAAAGATTGCTAACAGATGCAGTTTTTGGCCGGAGACTGGGAAAAACCTCTCTTAAACAAAAGAGTATGTTGTGATTGGAACTAAAAAGGGAATTACCTTTAAAGATAAGAACTACAAACATTTCCTATTGAAAAACACCCCCAGCCATGTAAACAGCCATTTTCTGTATCTTGCAGTGAGAAAAGTTAAAATATCATCTGCAGAATGCTGCATCTAGCATAATATTTCAACCTGTTGTAGCAACAACAATTGTAGGCATATTCAGGATGCAAACAGGCCGTGAAATGTTTTTCATTCAACCCAGATGACCAAACAGGGCAAAATTCCAAGTGATTTTTTTTTAAAAAAAAATATCTTTGTCAGTCTCCAGTACCACAGTGAAAATGGTTTTCAAGTGAAGGAGATACAGATATCTCGCCAAACTACTAAATAAGCCACCGGACAAAGATATGAACACAATTGTTAACCGGAATATGAAGATCCCCAGAGATACAGGTGAAAGGCACTGAGACAGGAAAAAAGGCCTTTTGGCTGGGGGCTGGGGGGAGATCATTTAAGAATCATCACTTTTCTATTTACCCCATTCTTCTTCAAAATCCTCTCTGCACTTAGTTGTTTCCAGTTTATACTACAGTAGAATCCTGACTTGAGAGTTTAGATTTCAAATGTAGACTTTAACTGCACACTGTTCAATATTTCACTTATTTGCACCTGATATTAATTGCACTAAGATGTCTTTGCACTTTCAAAAATCACATTACTCATACTGCTCTGAGTTGTACCGTCTCTTCAGCTAATGTTTCATTCCTTCCCAACCCCCACTCTGCTTTTACAAATGTAGTATGTGACCAGAGAGTTAGTTTTTAAAGAGTCATAGCCCTACTGTATTTGTTACAGCAGATTCCAGCTAGCAGCCCATTCCACATGGTTATGTGTGATCAGGTTCTGCATGAACCCTGCATGTCCCCATCTGACTTGGGAGCTTCTTCAACAGACTGAAGTTTGTACTTCAGCTGAAATGGGCCATGACATTTTGCAACTAAGAGGTGCTACGGAATAAGTGTTATTTATTTACTCACTTTGTAACTGGGACTTCTCTGCCGTACGGTCATCTTGAAGCACTCTCTATCCTGACCTCAAAGCCAAAAAACTTAAAAGCTAAAATCGCTCCCCTTCCTCCCCACACTTTCTAACAATGTCCTTTCTAGGAGAAAGGGAACAGCAGAGAAGAAAGTGTTTTAGATTAGTTATAAAACAAGTCTTTGTCCGATATTACTTTTAAATTTGTATTTTATCCTTCTGTTGATGCATATCCGTATCCTCTTTACCCTTCTTTATTATAGCCATACATTGGACTGACAACTTCAAAGGATCTTTCTACAATAATCCTTAAATCCCTTTCCTGATCCGAGTGCTGCATGACTGTTCTGTTTAATGCATGCTCCACTCCCTGTTTGGGTCACTGCCCACAGACTTGCTATTGTACATAATATGGCTTTTTCTCCCCCCGACATGGCTCCCACTAAATAATCAATTCAAATCCCTTTAAGTCGGGTTGTTTTGTTTCTCATCAGCTGCCATCTTGTAATACTTCCAGCACCATCAGTTTAAGAATCAAAGCAGCCAGTTGTGAGAGAGCCAGAAAACCCTGTGAATCCAAGATGGTGACTACAGCTGCTGCAAGTCAGGAGGAGCAGCTGCCGCGCTGGGACTGTCATGCGGCAAGGTTGTGTGGGTACTGATAGGATCGTGCAAAGCCTTGCTCCCACCCCAAGGGTTACACCTCAGCTTTCCAGTGAGGGCACGGTGCAGTCTCACATGATGTCATTTGGATGAGCCAGTCACGTACACGCTACAAAGCGACGGACCTGAAGGCCGAAGTCAATAGGTTGAAAGACAACCCCTCGCAAAATTTGGCCATGAATGCCACTCTCCCCTCCCCACCCTTCAAATATAAAAGTTAAGGGTCTCATGAGCGTCTGAGCGTCCCAAGCCTCTGTTTGCCAGAAGCTGGGAACAGGTGTCACATTCCTGTCACAGAAGCAAGCGTTCTCAGGACTCTGAAATGCTCCAGTCTCTTTTGTCAACCACCACAGCATTAAAAGGGAAAAAAAAAAAACACAAAAGTCTTGGCACATCTGTTGGTGTTTCATTGTTTTGTGCACACGTGGCTTTGAAGGGGGTATCACATGCCTTTGATATGGGGCAACCGAGTACCTCCTCAACAGCCGCCACAGTCCACATCAAGGGTCCCATGGCATAGCGGAGTCCTCCATAGGCCAGCGCCTTTCAGAGCAAAACAGATTTCTGCTACAACTGAAGATACTTCTACATTGTAGCTGGAGGTGCGATTTCCAGCTTGGGTAGATGCATCCGTGCTAGCTTTGATTGAGCTACTGGGCTAACAACAGCAGAGTAGCCGTGGTGGCACAGGCTAGCCACCTGAATAGATAACTAAGGTCCTACCTGGTGTTGTATAAAGGCACCACTCATGCCGCCGTAGGTACACTGCTTTTTTTATAATGCTAGCTTAATCAGAGCTAGTGGGGGTACATCTACCCAAACAGGGATTTACAGATCCTGCTGCAGTGTACACATACCCTTAGAAGACAGAGTGGAGTTAGGGCTTAAAGTACCAGCCCAGTTATTGCAGGATGATGCAACTTCATTCATTTGCAGAAGCTTCAGGACTTAGACCGCATGTTTAAATTATAGTGTCCAGGGACAGGAGATTGTGTCACAGTAAAGCCATGAGAATTGTCTCCACTCCGAGAATACATGTGACCATGACTCGAGCATGGACTTTTGGGTTTTGGACCCTGAAAAGACAGGAGATTTGGAAGTAAACCCCAAAGGGGAGGAGGTCACTGATGATGCACTATTCACAGACGGCTACTTTGAAACTCTGCACTGCCTCGCTGCCCTCTCTGAGGAGGCTTGATTGCTAGTGAGCCCTGTTCTGGTCCTGATCTGCAACTGTGAATATCTAAGCCTGCTTCAAGGTCAGAGCAGAGAAGCAGCACCGAATAAAAGGAAGATGGGGAACCATAGAAATGGGGTGCAGAACTTGTCATACTAGGTCAGCCCCAAAGACCATCTAGTCCAGTATCTGGTCTCTGACAGTAGCCAGCACCATCAAAGACAGGTGCAAGAGCTGCCACAGTTGACAAATCGTGGACCTCACTGGCTGAGAAGAGCGTCAGCTTAATTCAGTCAAACAGTGCTGGAGCCAATCTCATTGGTCCAGCCAGGCAGGAGTCAGTGTTAAACTACATTTTAATTGTTTCAGACAATGACTTGATATTAAATCAGGGAAAGGCAATCAAAAAATTTCAACCTATACAGAGTTTTTAAAGTCATGTGACAACCTTGGCCACTCTGAATGTGCTTAGCAATTTAAGGCAACGTAGGTAAGCCCCAGTCCTAATCCATGGACTATCCTTCCCCTGCTGAAAAACAGAATGTGTTTCTAGCTAGAGAATATCAAAGAGACCTTCCAACTTTTTGCTGAGGAGCCAGATATTCGAGACTAGCACGTAGATGGTTTGCATTTATTTTTTTTAAATACCCAAGCGAGATTTATAACAAAGCAGCTGATCAGAATCAACAATTCTGCTTAGATTGTTAACCTGAGATCCTCACCATGAAATCTCAACAGCTAAGGAATCCCAGATATAAAATGGTCTCTGCTGAATTATTTTAAAACGTGCAATTTCTTCCTTCTAGAACGGTGGTCTCCAACCTTTTTACGCACAAGATCACTTTTTGAACTTAAAATCAATTTAGGATCTACCTCGCCCCTTCCCCAAAGCCCCACCCCACTCACTCTATTCCCCTCTCGCTCTCCCCCACCCTCACTCGCTTTCACCGGGCTGGGGCAGGGGGTTGGGGTGCAGGTTCTGGGCTGGGCCTGGGGCGAGGGGTTTGAAGTGTGGGAGGGGGCTCCAGGCTGAGTCTGGGGCAGGCAGTTAGGGTGCAGGAGTGAGGGGTGCAAGCTCTGGGAGGGAGTTTGGGTACAAGGGTCATATGGTCACACTGCACCTAATCTCACAGAATCCATTGGACATTTCATGCGTTTTACTTTTTATTAGTGTCAGTTGTGGTTTATAGATCCAGGTTGCTGGCCAATGGGAGCTGCGGGGAGGTGCTGAGGGCAGGGGGAGTGCAGGGAGTCACCTTCCCCCCTTCACCCAGGGGCCACAGAGACATGCCAGTAGCCAGCCGCTTCCGGGAGCGGTGTGGGGCCAGGGCAGGCAGGCAGGCAGCCTGCTTGAGCCCCGCTGCGTTGCTGGGCTTTTAGTGGCCTGGAGATCACGATCGACTGGCTGACTGGTTGGTGGACACTGTTCTAGAATCTATACCTACCTGTTAAAGCATTTGTTCAGCAGCATTTATTCCCTCCCTCAGATCGACTACATATTTACTTGGAAATAAGATTCTTCACTTGCTCTGTGGCTAACCCAGGCTGCCAGGGTTATCACACGTTCAGAGTGGGAGGGGCTAAGAACCACCAGATTAGGGAGGAGAGCAGGGTACCTGAACGTAACCCAGGATTACTGGAATCCAATTGCTCCACAGGATTACATTTTTAAGACCCAATCTATTTCTTTGATTAATTTAAAAATCCTTGCGAGGCCAAATTGTTGCAAGCAATTTGTAAGGCATGCATGTGCTGGAACAGTGAATGAAGAGAGTACGTTAGTCCCGGCAAAACCCTACTCCAACAGGTTAGATAACATGTAGGCTCCATTCACCATATAATTATAGGGTTGTGCTTGATTTAAGACTTAATTGCTCCTGTGCTTATCCAGATGTGCTAGTGGATGACACCATCGAACCTGGAGGCAGTGATGAACCAGAATTTTCTTCTTCTTGTCTTGCTGGTTAAGAACTGTGCCTATTAATTTGTTAGCTTTTCTTCTCCCCTCAAATTTAAGCCCAAGACATTTTAGTCCTATTGTACGATAGATTTCAATGTTATTCACTAGAGGCTTCAAACGTAATCCTACAAGAGCAGTATAAGCCTTCTGTTGGCCTAACATCACGAAGGAAAGGGTTGGTGCCACTGAATAGTACATAGTATGAGTGTTATGCCTTTAAAAAGAGAGTGGATGCAATTTAAGAGAGGACCCCAGAAATCTCTGGTATTTCACTTCCAACTTTTACAGCAAGGTTGAAAAATTACTAGTATGCGATGGATCCACCACTGAACTGCTGGCATGGGCAATGAGTCCAGCTGTCAAATTCCATGACGCCTGGCATTCTAGAACTCCATGGCCAGACACAAGCTCTCCACCTCAAGATTGAATCCTTTCAGGGGACTTCTCCATAAAGCATTGTCCAAAATTGAAAAGAAAAAAAAAGCCATGTTTGGGTGCATCGCAGGGCCCTGGAAGCCATCACTGGAGGTGAGTTTTATGGAACAAGTAGAAGAATTTGTCTCCCTAACAAAAAGAAGTTATTAGGGACGCATGGACACGAACTAATTTTGAACCCAGGAGCATCATGGGCTCAAAAACATCTAAGTTTGTACTCTGCTTAGAGGAGACCACCCACAATAAAGGGGGGTTGCAGAACTCCTGGCCAGACGGTTTAAATCCTAGGTGCCTTAGAAACACCAGACACACTGTATGAGCTGCAAGTAGATCACTATCTCGTATCTGATCAGACCTGTCTCTCTCTCTCAGCACATCTGAACTCTGGCAGCTCTCCTTGGTTTAAAATTACAAGCAGGGGAGGGTATGTGGGGGGAGAGAGGAAAAAGGTTAGTGAGCTCTGTTGTGAATCCTAAACTCCCCAGGGTCAACCCATCCCTAGATTTGACTTGCCCCACCCATTACAGAGCTAGCACTTTAAAGCCCTCTTAGTACAAACTACAAGAGGATAACTGGGGAGAAGAGAGAAGAAGAGAGATTCACCATCTGACCAGTGTGAGGAATGATTTAATGCACTGAATAAATCATGGGCCATCAGAACATTAGGCTAACGAAAAGGACAAGAAGATGGCTGTTGGGAAGAAAAGGGGAAAGTTTTTTAAAATGCCTTAGTCGATGTTAATAGTTTCAATGGCATCATTTCAACAGCATGAAGTTGTCTTTTCCCTTCCCTCCCAATGCCACGTTTAATGGCAACTGTGGTGGGGAGCGATCAGGTCAATAGAAGAACTATTTAAGGTATGGCGCTATATTTTGTAACATCACTTCAAAGCCAGTCTCCTCCCTTCCCAGTTTTATAAGTTATTCAGTTGTTAGAAGAGACAGTATCATTATTATTAAAAACAAAAACAGGTCTTTGACTGCACTTACCCTACAATGCTTGTTACCTGGAGCAGAGGTGTTAGAAACATATGCATATACATCTATACATCACTTATACTCCATTTTCTAACAGGAAATTTAATAGCACTAGCAGATATGCTCATGCTACTTGTGCGTAAATTCGAACTTTGCAGTTGTGTGCCCATTAGGAGGGCATCAAGATTTTACTCCATCGGACATGGAAAAGGCAGCCAGTGCTGTATCATCTGGATTCTATTGTGCCTACAGTTCAATTAACATGGTTTCAGACAATTTCTTTATTAATGAATTGGTGATTTAATGACAATCTTGGTTTTTATCAGAGTCACATTATTTTAATTCTGTAGAACCCTACTGGCTTTATCCCTTTTTAATTCTAGAAGATTTCACTGTAAGATACGTGGGGGCCATCGATCACCTGGAAGACGACAAACTTCATATTGAAAGCAGTCAAGTATACAATTTATATTCAGTCTTGTTTGGACTATACCTTACCATCTCAGCCTTTATGCCCTATAAAACGTCCCACCCCACCTACTGTACAGCAGAGTTTTCCAGGTCTTCCATAATGCAGCCAATGTTTATTCCAATATTTTTGGAGAAAGGGAGATCATTCTCTGTCTCGTAACACAAGAGCAAGGGGACATTCAATTAAATTAAAAGGTGGCAAATTCAAAACGGATGGAAAGAAACTTTCACACAATGTGTAATTAGACTGTGGAACTCACTGGCACTGGAAGTCATTGAGTTCAAGAACATGATTCTAAAAAGAGATGAATTATTCTTGATATCCATATGAAGAGCCAATGACAGCAAAACTTTGAAAGGAATATTAAACCTCAGACTTTGGAGCTTAAGCCAGTCACTAACAAGAAACCTAGCGTCAGGGGCAGATTAACCACATTTCCCTACTGTGGGGTTCCTACACTGCCCTCCAAAGCATTCAGTGATGGCCGCTGCCAGAGATCAAATACTAGACTAGATGAACCTCAGGTCTGATCCAGTCTGGAATTCCTATATTTTTGCAATACTAATCTCAAATTCATAGTCAAGTCAGCAGGCTTTCAGAATGAAAACGGAAAGCTATTTCAACAGAGCCTGCCATCATGAAAAATCAGGACTGGATTCTTGGGACCACCCTCTGATGGCTGGTGGAGCTGCAGATCACAACAGCAGTGCATTCAAAGGGGGGGAGGGGGTGGGGAGGGAGGAGGAGGAGAGGGAACAACAGTTGTGTGCATAATTCAGCAGAAACTCCTCTAGCCAAGAGCAAGAGACTTCAGCACTGCAGAGATTCCTTCCCACTCCTGCTTGGCTAGAAAGTTGTTTGTGGCAATTTCAAGGCCTTGGAGGGAGGTATTCTGGGGAAGGGATGAAATAGTCTGATCCTCATCAGTGTGTATGTGTCGGGGGGAGGGGGAGGGAATCTATATTTAATTGGGGGAGGGCAGGTGGTCAAACATCCTTTACACTGAAGTGTTCTAGAACTTAAAAGGGATAGAACCATTTCGAGCCCTACAGAAATAGATCAGAGTTTTGCAGAAGTTACTCTAAAATCCAATGAATTTAGCAGGCAAGAAGATGCTTTCTATATTTTTTTCCTGAGACACTCTCTAGTACTCCGTAGTACAGATGCATTCTTATTCAATGCTACAGGATGGTTCAACAAGCCTTATAGAAAGGTTACTGCTTTCTAATAAATTTTAAAGAACTTTTCCAGAAAATAAGGAATACAGAAGACAAACCCATGTCCATTTCGCTCACACGCAGACACGCAGAACCAAAGTCTCTTACTTTTTTCTTACTGCAGTAGATCTGCCATTTCTTTTCTGCCGGAAGTGCAAACATGGCTTCTCGGTGTTTGTCTGTGAGGTCAAGTTCATCCTGGTGGGGCAAAAATACAAACACAATTTTAATCACAAATAAATCAATAAAAAAAATAAAAAATCAGGTAGGTGATGTAAGTCAATGGAGAGCTACAACACAGCAGAATGACTGCCACAGAACCTCCCACCCTCCCAAAGATTATTGATTTCTCAGGATCAATAATGATAATTATCTTTATTATTCATGACCCCTGTTTGACTTTGGCATCATAGGCGGATTCCAGGAGCCACTAGGATGTAAATCTCTTTGCACAGTTCCTTCTGGAAAACGCCCTTATTACATTTAGAAAGACATGCATTTTACCAAGTACACCCATCTAAGCAAGAGCTGGACCCAAACTTCGTATTTATGACAGCAGGCTGAAAGTAACTGTACAGAACAGAGAGTTAAAGCTCCATATGAAGTAATATGTCTAAGACAAGCATGATGCAGAATGGGTAACTAGGACCTTCCCAGCCAACTTGAATAATCACTTCTTACTCTGCATATCCTCATGGAAGCAGACTACTCCCAGCATCCACATTCTTATTATTTGTATTACAGCAGCACCTAGAAGGCCCAACCAAGATTATACAGCACCTAACACAGTGGGGGCAGCAAACACATAGCAAGAGCCAGCATCAATCCCAAAGACCTTACAGTCTAAACACACAAGACGGGCAAATTGCTAGAGAAAGGAACTGGTATCATCCCATTTTACAGATGGGGAACTGATGCACAGAGAAGGTAAGTGACTTGCCCAAGGTCACATAGAAAGGCTGTGGTAAGGGCAGGAATTGAACCCAAAACTCCAGAGTTCATTCCAGTGCCCAGAGGTAGAATGAGCATGGCTGTACAAGGGATGCAAGAATTACTTCAATAATCTACCAGATTTGCTGCAGAAGTCTCCTGTATTTCACCACTCTGTCTACTCTGCTTTGCAACTAGATGACCTATGGAGTTCAAGGCAGGCCATGGTTGTGACTTGAAAAAGAACATGGTATCATCCTGAAACTAGCACCTGAGTTCAGTTTGCCACAGAAAGAGTCCTCCCTCACACCCAGCTCCATTGGCAAGAGCTGAAAATAAGCTGTATTTTTATAATTAAGAAATTCACGAAGAGATGCTCCACTGCCCTAGAGTTCCCGTTGTGCTAGGGTTTTGTGTTTAAGACAGCCGTGAGGCTGGCCACATTTTTTGCTTATAGAGAAACCATCTATTTTTACTTTCAAGTCTCGTTAAGAAACATGCCAGTCATCAGGAGACCGGAACATTCTCACAGCATCATCGTCTCCAGCAGCTAGACATACGTCAAGGCTTTTATAGGGAAATTAAATAAATGTCCAGGCAGAGCAGAAAGGTGTGTTTCCAAAGTGAACACTGATCCGAGGGATGTGGATTTTCATCAGAGAATCTGACATCCTAAAATCATGTTGTCTGATGGATGTTTTGGTGCTGTAGTTAAACATTTTGACCATTCACATTACAAATGGCCCCAGGAACAGACCAGTGCGTGCATCAGCCTCAGGACCTGAGAGGCAAGCTCCGTGGCTTTTTTAGCATACAAGAGTTTATCTGGCTGAATTTTAATTTTAAATTAATAAAATTATTTGGTTTTTTGTAACGGGGCAGCCTCCAGGGGCCCATTCAGGGATCGGGGCCCCATTGTTATGAGCACAATGCAAACACAGAAGAATGATGGTCCCCGCCTCAAAGAATTTACAAGCCATGCAGCTAGAGTTGCCAATTTTGGTTGGACGTATTCCTGGAGCTTTCATCACATGACAATCTTTTATTAAAGATTAACCTTTAATTCCTAGAGACTCCAGGACAATCCTGGAGGGCTGGCAGCCCTACATGCAACAGTCCAGCTGGTATAATCCAGGCACACATTCCATTCAGTATAATCAAGGATATAGGAAAGTAAGTCTACATCTTGTAAAACAAAACCCCCAAAACTATGGCTGTCCATGCACAAAGCACATCAGTTCACCCTGTACAGAGGCATGTACCCTGGCTTTTTTGATTACAGTAAAAAGGAAACTAAGTAGTTTTAAAAATGGGTGCATTACCTTTGCACACCTCCGTTGGTAGAAGCTATTGTGCATCACAATGCTATTCACTTACAGTACAGTTCCAGTAGGCAGAAGGGGGAAAAGTGAGCTGAATACAAGTTTATCTAAAAATCCATTGCACATATTTGATTTCACTTCCCAAGGACATTAGTCCGGCTCAGAACAGATATCTTGGAACATTTTCCATTACACACACATTGCTAGTACGTGCAAGAAGATTTACAGCAAAGTCAGTTTGCACATTGATTTGAACAAATGATCAATACTTAAAGACTTAAAGCTCCGCAAAGTCCTGGGTTTCTAGAAGCACAGATTACTATAGCAATCATTACAGTTAAAAAAAATTCTATTAAGCAAAATAAGTTGATAAGGGAAAGAGAAAGGAATACAAATCCAAGCACAAAAGGGCAATAAAAACTCCCATCTTTTTTCAGCGTAGGAAGCACAATAGACAAGCCCTACATTAGAGCATGATCCAGCATCCACTGAAATCTGTGATGATGTTGTGGCTAAGGAAAGGACTGGGACTTGAGAAATCAAGGCTCAATATCTGACTCCGCATCAGGCTTCCTCTATAACCTGCAGTACGTCACAATCTCTATGCCTCAGCTCCCCATCTGTAAAATGAAGTTAATACTTCCTTTCTCCCATCCTTTGTCTGTTTTGTTTATTTAGACTAACACCCTTTGGAAAAAGTGACGGTGTCTTACTACGTGTGTGTGTAGTGCCCAGCACAATGGGGCATTGATCTCAGCTGGGGCCTCTATACACTGATATAATAAATGTTATGAAAATGGTTGCACAAGTCTAACTAATGGCTAAGCATGGGTTACTGTTTTTAAAGTTACCATACCCATGGGGTATGCTTTGTAGACTGCCACTGCTTTATATTTTAAAGTTAGACTCTCAATAATATTTACCGCGTTGTAAACAATTTGTGCAGAAGTTAAGACTTAATGACATAAGTGGAAATAGAGATCAAAGAAATGATAGAGCTGGGTGAAGAATGAATGTTTTGGTTCCCGAGCAATTCTGAAAATTTGAAATGAAGTTTTGCTTCCGGTTGAACCAAAACCAAAAACTTTTCCAAAACTTTTCAGTAATCGAAAAATTTCAAGTTAGGTGGAAACTTTTCATTTTGAGCCGACTTGAAAAAATGTGCTTTGATTTTAGGCATTTTGACAAAAAACAAAGGAGGATTAGTCTGACAAAACAGCCAGAGGAAAAGGTGGTGGTCGTGGTGGTGAGAGTAGAACATACGGTGGGTGCATAGATGCTAGATTGATATGTATTGAAAATGTATTTATCATTAACACAGTACATTTCACTGTATTCAATTTCCAGTGTTTAACTGTAGAACACAGCACTGTGTTACTCAGAAACACCTACGCAATGACATCCTAGATTATACTTGAAAGAGGGATGTTTAAGTCAATAACATGTGGCAAATGAACGTGAAATTCCCCATAATCAGTCACTAATGAGTGTTATTGTCAGCAATAATAGAAACATAAGAGTGAAGGCCTGATTCTTCAGTCATTTGGATCCATGGAAACTATGCTGTGCTGTATGTGTAAAGGTCACTTCTGGCTTTTTGGATTTTATGCACTCCAACAGAGTATTTGTAACCCAGGAAAGGGTCATGGTATTCTGCTCCATGGACACTCAAAATTAAAAAGAAAAGGAGGACTTGTGGGACCTTAGAGGCTAACAAATTTATTTGAGCACAAGCTTTCATGAGCTACAGCTCACTTCATTGGATGCATTCAGTGGAAAATACAGTGGGGAGATTTATATACACAGAGAACATGAAACAATGGGTGTTACCATACACACTGTAACGAGAGTGATCAGGTAAGGTGAGCTATTACCAGGAGGACAGCGCGGGCGGGGGGGGGGGGAGGGGGGAACAACCCTTTGTAGTGATAATCAAGGTGGGCCATTTGCAGCAGTTGACAAGAATGTCTGAGGAACAGCGGGAGGGGGGACGGGGGGGGGACACTTCCTGGACACTATGGTGCTAATAAGCAATGGTCACATAACCACCACCCTATACCGGAAACCTACTGACCTATGCCTACCTACATGCCTCCAGCTTTCATCCAGACCACACTACACGATCCATTGTCTACAGCCAAGCTCTACGATACAACCGCATTTGCTCCAACCCTTCAGAAAGAGACAAACACCTACAAGATCTCTATCAAGCATTCTTACAACTACAACACCCACCTGCGGAAGTGAAGAAACAGATTGACAGAGCCAGAAGAGTACCCAGAAGTTACCTACTACAGGACAGGCCCAACAAAGAAAATAACAGGACGCCACTAGCCGTCACCTTCAGCCCCCAACTAAAACCTCTCCAATGCATCATCAAGGATCTACAACCTATCCTGAAGGACGAGCCATCACTCTCACAGATCTTGGGAGACAGGCCAGTCCTTGCTTACAGACAGCCCCCCAACCTGAAGCAAATACTCACCAGCAACCACACACCACACAACAGAACCACTAACCCAGGAACCTATCCTTGCAACAAAGCCCGTTGCCAACTCTGTCCACATATCTATTCAGGGAACACCATCATAGGACCTAATCACATCAGCCACACTATCAGAGGCTCGTTCACCTGCACATCTACCAATGTGATATATGCCATCATGTGCCAGCAATGCCCCTCTGCCATGTACATTGGCCAAACTGGACAGTCTTGTGTCCATTTATTCTTTTACATAGAATCAGATGTCAAGAATTATAACATTCAAAAACCAGTTGGAGAACACTTCAATCTCTCTGGTCACTCGATTACAGACCTTAAAGTGGCAATTCTTCAACAAAAAAACTTCAAAAACAGACTCCAAGGAGAGACTGCTGAATTGGAATTAATTTGCAAACTGGATACAATTAACTTAGGCTTGAATAAAGACTGGGAGTGGATGTGTCATTACACAAAGTAAACCTATTTCCCCTTGTTTATTCCCCCCCCCCCCCCCGCTGTTCCTCAGACATTCTTGTCAACTGCTGGAAATGGCCCACCTTGATTATCACTACAAAAGGTTTCCCCCCCACCCCCGGGGCTCTCCTGCTGGTAATAGCTCACCTTACCTGATCACTCTTGTTACAGTGTGTATGATAACACCCATTGTTTCATGTTCTCTGTGTATATAAATCTCCCCACTGTATTTTCCACTGAATGCGTCTGATGAAGTGAGCTGTAGCTCACGAAAGCTTATGCTCAAATAAATTTGTTAGTCTCTAAGGTGCCACAAGTTCTCCTTTTCTTTTTGTGGATACAGACTAACACGGCTGCTACTCTGAAACCACTCAAAATTAAGCAGCCATAGATTGTCCTTCAAACCCACAATCTCTTTGAAACTGGAGGTAGGAAAAGGAATTCTATTTCCAGTTTTTGAAGCCAACAGTTCAACTCTCAATTTACAAGGTTCACTTGCAACTCTGCCACAGAGCCAGAACAGTGCATAGTTGCAATGTGCAACCTCAAATTCCTGTGTAGATCCAATTAACAATCATGCACTGTACTGACTCATTAGACACTGGGAGATTCCAGCTGACCATTGACTTTGTAGTCCATTTGTGCTCTCATTCTTAAATCCCCATCTCAGTGACAGGAGAACACAGGCTAGTCTGGCATAGTAGAGGCTGGGTTACACACACACACACACACACCTCTCCTTTCATTGCACTTCAGCCCTGTCCTCCACCAGCCTTTGCACTCCACTCTTGGCACACTCACACAGAAAGATTTGCCATTTTAAATATTCCATTTCAATTACATCTAAGGCACGTAAAATAACAAAACTCAGTCTGCTACTAAAAGGAAGTCTCTACCCAGAGTGTTTTTACTGGAAACAGATATGCTACTTTCAAATATTTATCCCATACAGTTAAACTATTAACCTTTAGATGAGGACACCCACTTGCACGCCAAAACTCTATTTGAAGAGGAGTTTGAAAACATATTGGGGATTTAATTCAAAAGGCTTTATAGGTTGCTTCTGGTAGGTACAACACAGCAGCGTAACGAGTTGCTTTGCTAACATTTCAAGGCATTTCACTGGAAGCAACTGTGGCTGCTCTGAAGTCTCTCTCCCCTAAGCACAAGTAGTGCAAGCTGCTAATATACAGTATTTCTCTCAAAGTTAGTTTTAAAACCAGGTGGGTTTTAAGTTCATTACTTTAAATGGTGAACTGTGTAGCAAAGAGTGTTGAGAAGCACAACTGTGTGTTTAGTGTAGTTTCCTTTCCGGGAGAGAAAGCGGTAAATTTTAAAACATGGGGTGAATAATGTGTCTGGAGTAACAGCACTGAAGGGTTCAGACGAAAACAAGAAAGTAATAAGAGGTAGAGTGATGCAAAGAGGATAAGCCAAACAAAGAAGAGTCCCTGCCTTGAAAGAGCTTACAGTTTAAAACAGGGGTGGGCAAACTTTTTGGGCCGAAGGCCACATCTGGGTGGGGAAACTGTATGCAGGGCTGGGGCAGGGGGTTGGGGTGCAGGAGGGAGTGCGAGGTGCAGGAGGTAGTGCGGTGTGCAGGAACGGGCTCAGGGCAAGGGATTGGGGCAGAGGGTTGGGGTGCAGGAGAGGTGTGGCAGGGGGCTCAGGGCAGGAGGTTGGGGTGCAGGAGGGGTGCGAGGTGCACTCAGGGAGTTGGGGGGCGGGGTGCAGGAGGGGTTCAGGCTCCGGCCCAGCGCTGCTTACCTAAAGTGGCTCCAGGGTGGCAGCGACACGCACGGGGGCCAGGGCAGGCTCCCTGCCCACCTGCCCTGGCCCCACGCCGCGCAGGGAAGCGGCTGGTGTAGTGTATTAAACTGCTCCGTGTAGGAACGTGCTATTGATACGTAATGGATTGTAATAAACTGCTATTGTAGTAAACTCCTACCTACACCAGCTGCTTCTGAGAGCAGCGCGGGGCCTGCGGCACCACGGGGGGGCAATCCCGCAGGCCGTAGTTTGCCCACCCCTGGTTTAAAAGCACAACCACAAGAAAGAGGGCTCCGAGCTGGAACGCTCCACAGAACTGGTGGTTACTCAGAAGGTTTTTTTGGAGGGGTCCTTGCCAGACACCCATCACAGGTTGTTCTAACAAGACAAAATCTGGACCATGCAAGCAAAAAACAAAAACACCCAAAAATCACTTGAGAGAAACCTAGGAAGCAGGAGGTGGGAATGGAAAGACTTGTGCAGAAGTTGGGTTGGGCAAGTACCTACATGGGCAACAGAAATTAGATGAGAGAGACCTCTCAATCTAGCGGACAAAGGTAGAGCAAGATACAATCGCTGGAAATTGAATCTAGACAAACTCAGACTAGAAATAAGATGCACTTTTTAACAGTGAGGATAATTAACCACTAGAACAACTTACCAAGGGTTGTGGTGGATTCTCCATCACTGGACATTTTTAAATCAAAATAGGATGATTTTCTCTAAAGAAGATGCTCTAGTTCAAGCACAACTATTGGATTTGAAGCAGGAATTAATACAGGGAAATCCTATGGGCTGTTATGCAGGAGGCCAGACTAGACAATCACAACGGTCCTTTAAAAAAAATCTACAAAAAGCTTTGAAGGACTTTGATCTTGATGCAGACAGGTGCATAAGCCACTGGAGGGACCTAAGAAAGGGAAGACATGAGTGAGGTGGCAGAAGGTGGTTTTTATAAACCTGGAGGGGAGAGGGACAGAAGAGGTGGGGAGTCATGGTGGTGATCACAGTAGAAGTTGAGATGAGAGATGACATGGGCATGACCAAGGGATTCAGAACATTTTTATTCTTAATTATTTTTGTTAATATATTATCTGTATCATTCCAGGGAAAGAGATGGGACTTAGAGCCGGGATATGTTGGGAAAATGAGGCATCGTCGATGAAAGAAACAAGCATTCAACTACACGAGCAGTAAGAGATCCAAATTCCAACTCTGACTAGTTGGTGTAAAACTCCACTCACCAAGGCTCTGCAGTAGGACACGGAGTCTTAGCCGAATAAACTCATTAACTGATCTTAGTTGAAGGGAAGGACACTAATCTAGTAATTTAACCCTTTCTTGAGTGTCACATATGCCACGTGGAAAGCTTGATATGCAACATCTTCTGTATTCTGTAAGCCAACAAATCCCAATCAATCAGTGAAAGTGGCAGGAAGGGAGGAAGTGCTGGGCTTTTACACAAAACTTAATAAAGTTCAGCCATCACTAATTCACCCAGAGGAAATGCTTTAAAGTGAAGTAACTTGGAAAAAATAAGTTTATCACATGGGAATACAGGAATGAGGACACCAACGAGCATCCCAATACTCAAGGGGAGATTTTCAAAGGCAAAAAGGGCAGTTAGGCACCTATTTACTCTTGAATATCTCTGGGAGTTGGGTGCCTTGGAAAATCTCCCCCTTATTTTATATCCACTGATATTTAATAGCATCAAAGTACATGTCACAAAACGATCCTACCAACCCTTTGGATGGACACCAGGCTGTTGTGATTGGATCCAGCTCCTGAATCTCTCACATTGCCAAGCCCCTGGGTCTGGGCAGCGATTTATCACTGTTCCTCATTCTGGGTCTCTCAAGCGCACTCCCATGTGCAGACCCCACATCCAACGCTCTCCTTGGGCAGTTGGACTTTGCAGTCCGGCTGCCTGGATCCTGGAACAAGTGCCACAGCCCTCCCAGTTGCTTAGCCATGTTCCCCAGGGTCCGCCTGGCTAGCAACGCACTCGTTTTCTAGTTTCACCTTTCAGTGGCCAGGTGGCAGTGATACAAGCACACATGGGCTGAGCAATGGAATTTCTTGCCTCCTTTTTCCTCCTAAACAGCACTAGAGCCGGATCTGAGGAAAACAACGAACTCCTGGCTGCATTCCCCTTGGTGTGACCTTTACCATCCCCGGTTTCAGAGTAACAGCCGTGTTAGTCTGTATTCGCAAAAAGAAAAGGAGTACTTGTGGTACCTTAGAGACTAACCAATTTATTTGAGCATAAGCTTTCGTGAGCTACAGCTCACTTCATCGGATGCATTCAGTGGAAAGTGTAGAAGATCTTTTTATACACACAAAGCATGAAAAAATGGGTGTTTACCACTACAAAAGGTTTTCTCTCCCCCCACCCCACTCTCCTGCTGGTAATAGCTTATCTAAAGTGAGCACTCTCCTTACAATGTATATGATAATCAAGGTGGGCCATTTCCAGCACAAATCCAGGGTTTAACAAGAACGTCTTGGGGGAGGGGAGGTAGGAAAAAACAAGGGGAAATAGGCTTGAATAGAGACTGGGAGTGGCTAAGTCATTATGCAAGGTAACCTAAGTTAACTGTATCCAATTTGCAAATGAATTCCAATTCAACAGTCTCTCGCTGGAGTCTGGTTTTGAAGTTTTTTTGTTGTAATATCGCAACTTTCATGTCTGTAATCGCGTGACCAGAGAGATTGAAGCGTTCTCCGACTGGTTTATGAATGTTATAATTCTTGACTTTGTAATAATAGTAATAATAATAATAATAGTAGTAATAATAATAATCAGATAATTCTGATTTGTGTCCATTTATTCTTTTACGTAGAGACTGTCCAGTTTGACCAATGTACATGGCAGAGGGGCATTGCTGGCACAGGATGGCATATATCACATTGGTGGATGTGCAGGTGAACGAGCCTCTGATAGTGTGGCTGATGTTATTAGGCCCTGTGATGGTGTCCCCTGAATAGATATGTGGGCACAGTTGGCAACGGGCTTTGTTGCAAGGATAGGTTCCTGGACCACTAACCCAGCAGCAAACCCATTGTTCCACTAGGGCAGAGCCGTTCAATGTTGATCGCCTTTGATTGCTCTGTCACAGCTTCCCAAATGTAGCCTCTCCAGTGGCTGTCTAGTCCCTGCTACAAGATAGAGGCTCTAAACAAACAATGAAGGTTACCCTCCAAGTGACATTCAAAAGACAACACGGAACGCATAACTTGACACAGACCTATTCCCAAATGGTCTCAGTGCCAGCTGGAAAAACTGGGCTATGTCCACAAAAATCAAACTAATCAAGGCTGGCTGCTCCAGTTCTTACAGTAGAAAGAGTCAGTATATGAGCATCTCTCCAAGGCAACACCACAGCCCTGTTCTGTTTTGTACAGTGCCTAGCACGATAGGGGCCTGGTCTGTGACGGGGGCTCCTAGGTGCAACTGCAGTACAAACAAACAGTCCGCCAGTCAGTGTATACGGTGTGAAGTTTCAAGTGGTCTATTTACCTCATGGAATTCCTTTTACACAATGGCCAGCACAGCCTCCGTTCATTAAATGATTACCAGGTTTACGCAACCAAACTCCTTCGTCCGTCTTAACCGGAATTAAGAACAGTCGGATGGGTGCAAAGCAGCCTTTTGAAATGCAAGGACAGCACCACTTTCTTTGGACTGCTGGGCAAATACTTGTGAATGGACATTGAATGCTTTTGTAGAAAGAGTCTACGAAGGAACGAAACCCTGTTAGCTTGCCGAGATAGATCAGTGACCTGTAGGTTGGGATGCTGCATGCGTTGCTGTTTGTCACGCTTCAGGTCTGGTCTATGCTCAGTGGCGTAGCTCGGTGGAACAAACGGGCAGCAGACATGAGAAACAGGGGCAGCGGATAGGAAGAAAGGTGCCACCCGCTTGTCCTCACCGGGCGGCGTGCCAGGTCCGAAATGCCGCCAAGGACCCGGAGCGCGTGAAGGCCCCTGCCACCGAAGACCCGGAGCGCTGCCGGGTGAGTAAAAATTTAAAAAGGCGCCTATAAATTAAAAAAGCGCCACTTGTCCTCAAAGCGGGAGCGGCCGCCGCGCCGCCCCCCCGGCTTCACTTACTGTCTACTCTACAGAATTAGGTTGATGCAAGGCAGTTTATGTCGACCTTCACTATGGAAGAGTCTACACTTAAATTTCACTCCCACAGATGTAACCCCCTGCTACGCCGACTTAACGCCACCAGTGGTGTAGATCCGAGGTCGACGCAGTGTCAGTGAAGACACTGTATTGCTTATGACAACGGTTACTGGCTTTCAGGAACCATCCCACAATGCCCCACACTGACAGTACTGTACAGTCAATACAGGTGTTCCTGGTTAGGACACGCATCACCGACACAAGAAGCAAAGTGTAGACATGCGCAAGCGATGTAATTACTGTGGCAGCCGTATGCCGATGTAAATGAGGTCAACTTAATTCTGCAGTGTATACATGGCCTTAGTCTAGTCTGCCCTATGATGCTGAACAGACACTTGGGTACCTGTGTAGTTTTAAACACAGCATGTTGAGGAGACTGTTACAAGGAGGGGAAAAATGAACTTATGCAAAATGTAGCAGGGCTCAGGGTTTTTGTTTTTTGTTTTTTTTTAAATAAACTTCTTTAAAATCCGGTGTTTATACTGTGGTTTTTCCTCCACATCCAGTAGTAAGCAGCGACCAGTGAATGAGCAGCATTATAAAAAGCGGGTGCAATATATGATTGCAGGATGTAACTACATGAATATCGCTAAACACTCCAAGGACTGGGAAGAGTCCACAGGGGTGAGAAACCAAGCAGATGGATTAGAAGGATGCTAATAATACTAGCTGCTCAGAAACTAGAACTTTTCTTCTTTAAGCTGAGACTCACTTTTGAAAATAGGCAGCAATTTTGAAAACATTTTGCATTAACTGGTACAATATGGGAATTTAAAACACACACTGATTGAAGTCTGCATTTACTTTCTTGGAGGTCCCACCCATGTTTTTGTTTCTTTCCAGTCGTTCTTCTCAGAGGTCATCCATTTGATTTACCCAAGTATGCTGCAGTGTGAAGGAAAGTTGCAATCAGCATTTTTCCCTCTGCACCCCATCTAATCCTCTCCTTCCTTTAAGCAATGCATTGCCTCTTGTGACCTCTTTGCTGGTGTCAAATGGAAACTTTTTTCTTGCTGTTTAAACAAACACCCGGTACCGGCAAAGCGCGGATTACTGTACCAACCACTCTGAAAACAGCGGTCCATTGCAAGCTACTGAACCCAAGAGTGAAATTTTACATCCTAGATGGACTGTGGCTGTATTATGGGAACATGGGCTCCTCACTTTAAATCCTCTTAATATTTATAGTTACAGGCTCATTTTGAAAACAAAATAAATAGTAACTATTGTCTTACTGATGATCTGTTACTGTGAAAGACCGATATTTCTGGAGATTAATACAAATCATAAATCAAACAGACCATAAGCTTCTCTGGGCAATGACTGCACCTGGTGTGTCTGTCCTGTACTGCAATAAGTAGAGTTGGCACTTAAGTGAAGTTTCAGGCACCCAAGTCTGTATTTATACATTTAATAAGTGGCCAGGTTGTTACGAGGTGCCAAGAACCCCCCAGTGCCGCAGAACTCAAGGGAGCAGCAAGGACTCATCACCTCTAAAAAGAAAAAAAAAATCAGGCCAATTTATTAGGTGTACAGATATGAATTTAGATGCCTAATGGGAGGCACCCATATTCAACTCGTTTTGTATTCATGAATGATTGGTTTTGCAGTAAACTGCTCAAAAATTGCCCAGCTCGATGTGCCCAGCTGTGTACCACCAGAGATACATTGGAGGATCTAACAGGGAATAAAATAAGTGTTATTGAAACATCACTGAGATGAACAGCTATGCACGCAGGACTGGACAGATGCAGCCAAAGACGACTTTGCTTATTGTGTACGCAGACTGCAGCTGTGCCAGAGGAAGGGGCAGCTCCCAATTGGTTTTGGACATTGATATAATGTGAAACTGGGTTCCCTGGATACAAGAGGTGGCTGTTCTGGGGCGAACAGGAAAGCCTGGTTTTCGTACAGCCCTGGACCCCTAAACTTCTACCTCTGTACAGGGATATTTCCATTGAAAGAGCCCAGAACTCCTGGTTCTGTTGTTTTTGACACTCCCGCCCCGTAAGACAAGTGTGATTTTAACTCACAGACTGTACAAAGCAAAGAGACATCCCTGGAGGATGGAATTTCTGGATCTTGTGATTCAGCCCCTTAGTGAGATGTTTAGCACAAGCTGGCAGCAGCTGGTGTTATAATATGCAAGTCCCCTCTTGCTCAACTAATATTCTTTGTAGCTGTGCTCACATTCAGCTTAATGTCTAGGCTATACGCCTGAGCTAACCTTTGCCTTTAAGACAACCCAATTTGTAAGGCTAGTAAAGATGGGGTATTCCACTTCAGGGTGCCCTGTGGAGGGAGAAGCTTTTGCCCCAATCTTAAAGAAGGCAGTGGCGTAGGTGTCTAAGGTTTGTACACACTTAAAACTCTACTGCGGCACAGCTGCACCACGGTAGTGCTTCAGGTGTAGACACAACCTATGCAGATGGGAAGGATTCGCCCATCGGCGTAGGTAATCCACTTCTCCGAGAGGTGGTAGCTAGGTCGATGGAAGAATTCTTCTGTTGACCTAGCTCCATCTACACAGGGACTTAGGTCAGCTTAATGCCGCGACTCAGGAGTGTTGACTTTTCATGCCCCTGACAGATGTAGTTAAAGCAACCTAATTTTCTAGCGTAGACAAGGCCTTAGGGCCAGGGGAATTGTGATTCCCTTTCTTTGCATGGTGCTCTGAGGAAGACTACCTTTGGGGTCAGAGAGACTGGACTGAACGGCACTGACACTGGATACAATGTACAACGTCTGGTTCCACAGACCTTATGACAGGTTTCAGAGTAGCAGCCGTGTTAGTCTGTATTCGCAAAAAGAAAAAGGAGTACTTGTGGCACCTTAGAGACTAACAAATTTATTAGAGCACAAGCTTTCATGAGCTACAGCTCACTTCATCAGATGCATAGAATGTCAAGGTTCCTTCCCCACTCTGAACTCTAGGGTACAGGTGTGGGGACCTGCATGAAAGACCCCCTAAGCTTATTCTTACCAGCTTAGGTTAAAAAATTCCTCAAGGTAGAAACTTTGCCTTGTCCTTGAACCCTATGCTGCCACCACCAAGCGTGTTAAACAAAACAGGGAAAGAGCCCACTTGGAGACGTCTTCCCCCCAAAATATCTCCCCAGGCCTACACCCCCTTTCCTGGGAAACGCTTGATAAAAATCCTCACCAATTTGCATAGGCGAACACAGACTCAAACCCTTGGATCTTAAGAACAATGAAAAAGCAATCAGGTTCTTAAAAGAAGAATTTTAATTAAAGAAAAAGTAAAAGAATCACCTCTGTAAAATCAGGATGGTAAATACCTTCCAGGGTAATTAGATTCAAAACAGAGAATCCCTCTAGGCAAAACCTTAAGTTACAAAAAGACACAAAAACAGGTATATACATTCCATTCAGCACAGCTGTTTTACCAGCCAACAAACAAAAGGAAATCTAACGCATTTCTAGCTAGATTACTTACTAACTTAAGGAGTTATGAAGAGCATTCCTGATCTGTTCCTGGCAAAAGCATCACACAGACAGACAGACCCTTTGCATCCGATGAAGTGAGCTGTAGCTCACGAAAGCTTATGCTCTAATAAATTTGTTAGTCTCCAAGGTGCCACAAGTACTCCTGTTCTTTTTACAGACCTTATGGTAACTTAACCAACTCTCTGGACATGAAGTTGGTAACACAACTCCATCATGGTATTGCCTATGAATCTGCAAAAACGATCTGGAGGAAAGCCAAGAATGATTTTTAGCTAAACTCCTCCCTGCTCAGGCTATTTCTTAGCCACACTAACAGCAAAGCAATACCTCTCTCCATTCACTCTTGCCTGTAATCCTTACTAATGCATGAGGAACACAGTACAAAACCCGAGCAGGTAGGAACAGGAATAGCCAGATTGGATTAGACCCATGGTCCACCTAGTTTAACCTCCTGTCTCCAACAATGGCCAGCACCAGAAGCATGTGTGCTCAAAGAGGGACCTGAACCCGGGATCCTCCAATTAAGGGTACATCTACACTGCAGCTAGCAGGTGCAATTCCCAGCTCAGTAAGACATAAATGTGTCAGTTCTACTTGAGCTAGCATGCGGAAAATAGCAGCATGGTTGTGGCGGCACAGGTGGCAGGTCAGGTGACTACAACCCCAGAGATCCTAGGTACGTTTTCAGGCAGCTAACCCAAGTCACCACCCGCACCACTGAGGCCACGCTGCTATTTTTACAGCATTCGCTCAAGAGGAGCTAGCACGTGCACATCTTCCCAGGCTGGGATTCACACCTCCCAGCTGCTGTGTACGTGTAAGCCTACGAGTCTGATGCGCTGGTGACCACGCTATCCAGACACACACCGCTTACACTCCTCTTCTATTGTATACAGCATGGAAGCCGCTTCACGGGTAGAATGTGTCATTTTTCCACCTTGGAGCTGTTTTCCTCTGAAGCAAACATTTCCTTGCTTGCCTTCCACCTGCGACCGGTGTTCACACCGTATTAGAATACGGTCCCTTCACAAAATTACAGGTTTGACAGAGCGAGGCCCTTACACCAAGGAATGCCTGCGTGCTCTTTTGGTAGTAGTAACAGATATTGCCATTGCACAAACTGTTCAGCTGAGATACAGCGTCGCACTGGATTATTTTATTTCAGTCTGTAGAACATGTGTGGGCAGAAATTTCTCATTTCCTAGATGAGTAGGCGTGTGACTTCTAGATCAGACAGTTACCGATCAAAACATATGTTTAAGAGATTACTCGCAATTGCGTAAAACATAAAGGTGGGAGAAACAAGTATGGGGTTATTACCTAGTGAGTGACAGGTGGAGCAGAGAAAGACAAACAACTATATAGATCACAAATACAGAGCAATCACTAGCTCATGAGGTTTTGGAAGGAGAACAAGCAAAACCACGCTGTCCAAGTGGATTGTATTTAATGAGCAGGAATTGGGCATCCCACTGAAGTAGTCTTTGCATTGCAGTGTCCTCCTGGAGCGATTTTAAGAAAACACATGAACCAACCATTGATTTTTCCCCACAAGAAGTGAATTTACATTTGAAAGGAAGCTGGTTTTGTGCTTAAGGACTCAAAAGATCTGGGTTCAGTTCCTGGCTCTGCTACAGAACCCCTGTGTGACCCTAGGCAAATCACTTACTCTCTCTTTGCCTCAGCTTCCCATCTAGAAGACGGGAAATATAAACTTTCCTTCCTCCTGCCTCTCAGGGTGTATATGTGCAACACCTAGTTCAATGGTGTCCTGATCTCTGTTGAAGACCCTCGGTGCTACCGTAATTCAAGTAGTAACAATCAAAATGACCCCAATTCCTGTCCCCTTGAGGGAATAACTTAAGTGAGAGTAACCATAAAGAAAGACTTCATAAAAATGGGGGTACTTGAAGCTATTTTTGTGGTCATTTACACACTATTACCAAGACACCAAAGTCAAACCCTCCTTCTGCAAAAAAGCAACGTCACAGGATTCTCTGACCTCCATTGGGTCTCCTAACATCCATGTGACTTTTCTCAGGAATAAGTATGCAGCAGACCCAACCAGAGGATCCACTGTACACAGATGGGAGTTGGGCCCATGAGGGCCACAGAATCCAACCCAACGGGGCAAATATTAAACTTCTCATAGCTCCATTTGATTTGTGCAATAAATACATCTCCATTCTTGAATGGGACATATTTTAAATAACTTTAGAATAAAATTTTGTCTTACATACGCTCTTCTCAGACTAAGGGGATCTCAGCATCATGAAATTCCTGGTAGTGCAGTGACCATGTGGCTAGGAACAGCACTTATGCCCATAGCATTCATTTGCATGTAAGTTTTAAATATGAAAGCTTTGCCTTGCATCTGATGCATCAGCTGTTGCCTGAATGCCATGTCTTCTGCATCGGCAAAAATTCACACTCTAACCAGAAACTAAAAAGAGCGAAGTCATTTACTAGCAGGATCAATTTTAATTACAATCTCAATTAATAATTAATTTCCCAGTTGCCCTTCTTATTAACACATACAGTGTTTGATACGTCACCTTCTTCTAATTTCTGTGTTACTTCTACTGACAATCCTGAGTTCTAAACAGCATTTTGAACGCTTAGTGAAGTTAATGGATTGCTAATGCAGCTTTAAAAAAAAAACTATTAATTTACAAGTATTAGCATGCCCACTGCTGTACCGAGTTCATAAACATTAAAAGATAAACACCAAATAACTAAGTGCTTAAGGGGCTAGTGGCTAGGAGGGAGGGCTGCCATTCTCAGAGTCCCCAGAGGAAAGCCATGAATTATTGATCTGCTAAAGTTTTACATACACAGTAATGTTGCAACTAGTGGATTACTTCAAAAAGTGAAGCTTCAACAGTTTTCCCATGAGTAGTTAGTTGCTCTGGGATCAGAGTTTAAAGATACTATGAACAAGTATACAACTAGGCCCTTGGATTCAAAGACTCCATTCTTTTCTACATAAGATCACCCTCATCGTGATAGCATCTGAGTGCCTTCCAGTCACTCAATAAGTTACATGACTAACATCTATCCCATGAGGTTTGTTCCCTCTCTCTCATCCTCCCTATGAAGTCATCTATACATGCAGAATGTGAAGCCTCAGCAGATGCCCCACTGCACAAACACATGGCAAACACGGAGAGTGGAAATCCTTCAAAAGTGCTCAAAGTCGCAAGTGCAAATAAAACCACAGTAATCAAAATGGGTCGCACAAAACAGAAGCCTTCACACGATTGACTTATTAAAATGAATGGAGTGTCCATCTTGTTGGCTGCTGTTCAGTGATGGCATGTAGGCTTAGCCATGCAGTGTTCGCAAAGTCGTATGAAATCCCAGGATTAAAAATCGTGATTATACATTTTAGGACCATCACGTACAGTAGGAACAGAGTAGTACAAACAGCGCAATATAAACACGATGGATTTTTGAACGGTAATGCAGTGTTAATCTCAATGATTTGGGATGTTCTTTCCTACACATAGTAGGATAACTGAAAGTCAAATCCCTAACACTACACTGAAGAATAGAAATGTTACAAGTATATCAAAACAAACGCATATTAGAACAACAAACAGCTTTTTATTAATAAAAAGCATCTCTCATTCCAATTGATCCATCATGCATCTGAATGAAGTAGCAAAGTTCAGTGTTATAGAAGGGGAAGCTAGAAATTGCGCCACGTCAGAGAACATATCTTCCCCTCCAGTAGATTACCGCTTAATGCAGTCACAAAACTCAGAATATCAACGATTCTTTGCAATTAAGGGTCTGTTCCATCCAGACCAACTGGAGCTCGGGATGCAGGTCTCCCTGCCCAGTGCTCCGCAGCTTTTGGGATGTAGAAGTGTGAGAGAAAAAAAAACACTGCTCTGGATGAATTCCGGGTTGACCAAGGAGTGGCAGTGGCTGGCCCCATAGGGAGCAGTGAGTGGGATTTTCAAAAGAAGCAAAGTGATTTAGAAGTAAATGTCTCATCAACCTTCAGATGTGACGTGTCCTCCTGAGTCACTGAGGCATTTTGGAAAATCCCTCTGAGTGTTTGGATTTCATCAGCTGGAAAAATGAGCCAGCCTGATGCAGGGCTTGGCAGCGAGTGAGGCTTTGGAATATTTCTCAAGGTGCAACTGTGGTGAATCACCTGCTCTTGGAAGCGGACTAGTTTTTTTCTCCCCCATGCCCATTTAACAAAGGTTGGGGAGCAAAATGCCTTACATCAGAAGCTACAGTCTCTCTGCTTGGAACCTCTTTACCACACCTTCAGACACACGAGGCAGCTCACTGGACATGTGAGCAGAAGGGACAGATACCCTTGAAGATCTGGGCCCAAGTACCTTGGCAACCACTTCTAACTAAAACAATGGAGAAGATGCTGAACAGAATACAATTGGTTTCACACAGCCTGCTCCAGGCATGAGGTACCCACTGGGAAACAATGCAAACCTAGATCACCAGCTTGTTTGAAGACTCAGGTGGTTAAATCAGCCCGTTATCTTGCGTGTTGCTATTTATTTATGGGACGATAGTGTTGCTGTAACCAATTCTGCAGCGAACACATCTGACACCACGTAAAAAGCTCAGAGTGAGGAGAAGACACACAGACAGAGGATGAAGGGACCGTCACACAGGTTGTGAGAGTCAATCCTGCTATCTAACGGGGGAGGGTTAAACCTTCATCAGCAGACACTCTGGGAATCTGGTAACCCTTGCTGGTAACTATGTCCCATTGTGTTGCTACCTCTCAGCTGGGCTTCCTCCCCAGCCTACCAGTCTTCACACACCAGCTGCCTCCCTGCTGCTCTGAGGGGGAAGCCAAAGTGACATCCACAGAACAGCACCAAGACTTGCAAGTTTTCCTGATGGTGAGCCCTTCAGTGTGGGGACGGTCTCTTGCTAACCGTATGTACAGCGCCTAGCACATTAGGGCCCTGCCTTAGCCAACGCTCTGTGGTGCAACCCCAAAAGAAAATGATAAACAAAAAGTTGTTCTTCAGGCAATTCACAGCCCACATTTAGCAGCAGCTGAGAGAGCATCATCCGATCCCAATGCGGGGCAGGGACATAACACCTACGGCATCCAGTCCTCATACCCCAGCCTGGCTGGAGTCGTTCTTACAATTTTATTAAGATAACTGTGTGCAGGAAGGACAGCATGCTGCAGCAGCCACAAGCCAAACAGTAGCTGTTTCTGTCGTGCCTTGGGAGAAGTATCTTCAGCCAGCCGTAGTAAATTCAGTAATTAAAATTTACACTACATTATCCCCCCGTGCCCTCGTCACTGCCTTCAGCACAAGCCACAATAAAATGCCTCTGTTAGGGAATATTTTGGAGAACTGATCTAGTGATTGGGGCTCAGGTCTCCTGAGTTCCAATCTATTGCCACCAACTCATTTTGACTTTCCTTGGGAATGGCATTTAACTTCTCTGTGCTTCCCTTTATCCACCTGTGAAGTGCATATAATACTTGCCTGACCCGCGGGGGATGTTGTGCAACACAACACACTCCATGTTTTAGAATCATAGAATCACAGAATATCAGGGTTGGAAGGGACCTCAGGAGGTCATCTAGTCCAACCCCCTGCTCAAAGCAGGACCAATGCCCAATTTTTGCCCCAGATCCCTAAATGGCCCCCCTCAAGGATTGAGCTCACAACCCTGAGTTTAGCAGGCCAATGCTCAAACCACTGAGCTATCCCTCCCCCAACTTCAACATAACAGCAGGTACTAAGGAGCTGTGAGGGAATCAATCATTCACTGAGTCCATGGAAAGACTAGTTGTAGACATGAAATGTGAAGTATTGTTATGGTAGAAGCTACCAGATGGTGCTGTTACACAGACTTGAAAATTCTTTTGCTTAGCGTGCAAACAAGATTTTAGTCTTTGAAGAAATGCTATATTGTTGTTAGCCTCAATATGCAATAGCATTTTAAGAGAAGCTGTGGAAGATAGAGAGCAAACTCTCTGCCTTTTCACTGTATTTGGAGGCAATTCTTGAGAAAGATGAGCCTCCTGGAAGCCATGCATTGGAGCGTGGGCTGAGATGCCTGCATGCTGTTTGCGACTGCCTCTGTTCCAGGTCTAGTGTGTGTGTGAATATACCAAGAATCCATGTCACTGGTTTCCCATGGGAAGCCAACCAGGAAGGCCCCAGAATTCTGCTACCATTTGGCAGAGGGGCAATGCTGGTGTGAGCAGTGGGACTCAGGTAGCTGAAAAAGGGGCAACAGTATAAAACAAACCAATGTTGCCTGCTGGGGCTACACCTCATCATTAGGTCCAAGTGAAAGTGAACTCTTCCTGTCTAGAGCTCAGAGAACACATTGGACTGTTTTGGTTAGAGTATGAAAGGATTTTTCAGCAAAATTTGAAAGTCAAAGCTGGTGGCATCACCCAGCTCGGCGTTCATGGAAAGCCCTGCAGGTTGTCCCAGCAACCTGAACAGTTCCCAGGGAACCGTGAAGCACACAGCAGCTAACTTGCAATGGAACACTTTGCTTTTGTGGAGGCCTACGTCCACACAGCTGCTCCTCCTTGGGTGGCTCTGGGTCACTGAAGCCCTGACAGAACAAGAGACAATGAACTCTTTCAGATGGGGCCTGGTGCCCATTGGAGCTGCATTCCCACAACTCCCAGCTGCAAAGTCATTGACGTCGTGTGGAAGGAAGAAGGGGAAGAGTGAATGTCTGCCAGCAAAAATTGCAATATTTTCATGTTCTCTAAGACAAAAAGAGGCCACAGTCTGCTAGACTTCCCTTTGTAGCCAGTATGAATTGTCCTCTTCCTGTCAGGATCACTAGGAGCAGAAGTTTAGACCCTGGCCTGATTAGCTTAACAATCTACCTAAAGAATCTGGCTCCCTGTTTTGTTGCTGTTCCTCTAGAGAAACATCTGTATATCCACAGGTCTGGAGACAGTTCAGGGTATCATTAGATCAAAAGCAAAACATCACTGTGGAAGTCTCGGTACACCAGCTAAAATCAACTGGATTGCACCCAAGATTACTAAAGACCGCGGGTGCGGTGGGCAGCAGAAGGTAAGCCTTTGGCAAACCCGAGTTTGGGGTAGGTGCATCTGACGCCTCCATCACACATTCAGTGCACAATCTCCTGTCTTCGGTCTTTGCTCTGGAACTATCGCTGATTGCTCACATGTTAAGAATGTGACAGGTTTTCAAATGAATAGTCACATCCTAAACATCCAACCCCGATAAGTTTTCCAGGACTGACTCAAAGGAAGCAGACTTGTCACACTAGGTAGGAGAATAAATGGGATTTGCAACACTGAGTTTGCTGAACTTGCAACTACTGGTGCTTGCTGTATGATCCACCCAAGAACAAAAGGCTAGCCTTATTTCATCATCAGAGCTCCTGGATGGTACTGCCAAGTCTCCAGACTAAAATATCTGAGATAATATATTGCTTAAATCCCAATTCTATTTTATTTTTTGGGGAGTAACAATTCTTCATGAGGTCCCACAGTCTACAACAATAAAAAGCAGAGAAATATGGCTAGAAAGAGCCAAAGACAGATGGCCTTATGGTTAGATGCATTGGACTGGGACTCAGAAGACCTGTGTTAAAGCTGTGCCATCAACTTCCTGTGTGATCTTGGGCAAGTCACTTAACCTCTTTGTGGGTAGGTCTGCCCTTTGAGCCGGAGGTATAAATCCCAGCTCAAGCAGACATACCTGCTGTAGCTCCGATCGAGCTAGCGTGCTAAAAGTGGAGCCTAGCCACCAGTGGCACACGCAGCAGGAGGGACTCACTGCCCTGAGTCCTGGCACACCTGAGACGCTACGCATGTACTTGGGGCAGCTAGCCACTCCCACTGCCTGTGCCAGCATGGCTACACTCTGCTTTTAGGGAGCTAGCTTGATCAGAGCTAGCTTGGGGTGGGCTCCTTGAGCTGCAATTTACACCTACAACTTGAACCAAACTGGGGCTTTGATCTTGGTGGGGACCCTCTAGGTGTTACTCTCGTCAATAACAATAGGATTCCACAAGTCAAACTGGGGGCTGAACGTGGGAGAGTGTTTTTAGACGGTTACCCAACTCCCAAGGAGAATGCTTTATAGATTAAAAGCTAAAGCACTGGCAATGTACATTTGAAGCTAGCCTCTCACACTAATGTTTGTTGATTTGTAGAAAGCCAGTGTTTCCACACTGCTTAGCCCAACAGGGCCCTGATCCCAGCCGGGGACGCTGGGTGCTAGTGTAAAACAAATCGTATCACATCGCTGATACATGGCATAAACAAGTACAACCTAGAAAAAACCCTATAACTCTAGGCCTGCCCTAACATCAACTTCAATGCGTGAAGCCTCAAGATTCTTTCTGCATATTTCAAATCACCTCATCCCTGTTTGCCAAAGTAATTAAGTGGATTCAAAACGTCTTTTTAAACAAACAGAGGGAAGAAGCCGCTCGTAGAGCGGTTCCAAGTTGTCGAGTGTGAACTGTGTGGCAGCATCAGGGCTGCCAGGGTTTTAAAGACACACCTTTCAGTCCCTGTCAGGCTTCAGCAAGCGTAAAATCAGCCCAACACCCCCAGCTGGTTTTCCTGTCGCTGTTCCAAATGTTACACAGTGGGCTTATACAGAAACAGTGGGACATTTTCCAAATCATTTAACTAATGCTGAAATCAAATACTCAACTCCGACAGGTTACTGCGAGCAGTAAGACGAAGGGGCTGGGTGTAGCAAGACGAGCTGGCCAAAAGGGTTTGCAGCAACATTTGTATTTATTTTTAAACTCTCCCTGGTGAAAATCTGCCTATTTTTGAGTTTGCAAAATGTCAGAGAAATCGGAACAGTCTTGCAAACACTGGGAAAATCCCTGAGAGTTTCTTGTAGATATTTGTAATTGGGAGAGGGAGAAGCAAAAAGTGGGAGCTTGGCTGCAGGGTTTCCACATGGTTTCTTTGAATTTCAGGCAGACCTGTTGTGTTGCGACTGGTTACACAGTTCTAGGGTATGGGGTGGCTGAATTTTGAGCTCATTCTCCCAGCCTGTTAGGGGAAAACAAAAAACCTGACAGCAAGGAGTGGCTGCTCCCTAGCAGTGTGTATGGGCAGAGGGAGGAGAGGAGTCACTTATACACCACCTAATCACCTGAGGCCAGCCAGGAGGAGTGTAACTGCCCCCCTAAAAATCATGCGTGGAGAGAGTGGTCCATACACCAATAGGGCATTGGAAGAGGTAGCAGGACAGTCTTTCCATGCAAAAAGAAACCACCATATCCTTCAGGGCTGGTGGGAAGGAGAGCTCTCAGGGCCTCTTGTGTAGACAGGGATTCCGTATGAACCCCAGGCCTGGTGTTTAATTGGTTCTGATAAGCCTCCAAACCCTGATTCTCCAGGGAGGCTCCCCCATCGCTCGATGGATCTGTAGGCTTAGCATGGCGAAGCTGACGCTGGATCATAGCACGCTCTTACGTTCAGTTTGGCTATGCTAACCAGAGCTGGCCAGGAATTTTCCATTGAAAGGCTTTCCAGGGGAAAAAACTCATTTTCCACAAAATCAAGATGCTCCATGGGAAGATTTAGATTTAGCTGAAATTTTTCAATTTTCCATCAGGAAAATCAAATGGAAATATTTTGTTTTGGGTCGGTTCAACCTGGACATTGTTTTATTGAACCAACCTGAAATGTTTCTAATCAGTTCAACAAAATAATAAATTATATTTGCTTATCGAGTTGTTGTACAGGCCCCAGTATCTCCTATGGGCCAAATGCCCTGGAGGACTGCATCTCCCATAGTGCAATGTGGATTTCCCATCTGACCAAGCTACGTGACAGGAGATACAATCCAGGAAGCCTGACCCACATGGAAGAATGGGTGCATTAAGCTCCCAAAATACAACTCCTATGAGGTAACAAACCACAATGGCAAAATCCATTAATGTTGAACTGACCCGAAATACTTAGTTTTGAGTCAGTTCAACAAACTAAAAACCAAAACATTTTGCCTTCAGGAATGTCAAAATTGGGGCAAAATTCTGTTCCACAAAAAAAAAAAAAAAAAACATTTCAATTTTTCATTTTGATTTGGGACAAAAACCAAGTGCTGAAAGGTTGGCATTTCCTGTGGGACAGAAATTCCAAATTTCGCTCAGCTCTAATGCTAACACTTGGGTTTACGTGCACTTTATTTCCTTCCCCTTCCAATCAGCGCATACAGGGCACAAGAATCATTGATGCTTTGAGTATACCGTGGGGCCCTGTCAAGAGGCAGCCTAGCATAGGCACTGTCGCACCAGAACAAGAACCAAAATACCACCATTCTGCCCTCAGCCTCATGCTCACTGCCCTCACTCCTGCTGCCCAAAATTACAGTTTAAGAAGCCACATGCCACTTGGGACATTACCACATCCCCATGGGCTGCAGAGAAGGAGGAGATTGCAGCAGTTGGAACAACAGGAACACACTATTAGTATGGAGTAGAGGACATGTCCATATTTACTGCTTAGGCCTCATGGCCACCTGCATTGCCATAGCACTGGGATGGATCCATCTGTTCTTCTGATCAGCCGGTGCTCTCAGTCCTCCCTTGGCCAGTCATGCCATGTAGCAGCAGCCATGGAGCAATGGGAGACCGCTCTCAGCTGGGCCAGCTACCTACATTTCTACTTCCAGAGCACTAACGCTCCAAGATGCCTAAGCTCCATCTACCGAGCTGCTTCCCACCCAACCATTCCAGTCCCTTTTCAGGTTACCAGTGGTTCTGCTCCACAGCCTGCCCTTCCACTCTGGGAATCACAACCGACAAGGAGATAGGTTTAAACAGGGCTACAGATGAGACCAATCAAAAAATTCAGCTCAGTTGGCAGCCTGCCCTTGGGAGGTCCAAGACTGGGGTGCAGGTGAGGACCGACTAGGCTGCACTGGCAGCGCCGTGCATGGAAAGTTACCCGCCATGCCAGCCTACGCTACATGCTTCTGGCCTCCTGGCTCAGGCACGGTTAGATTCTCTCCTTCACAAGCACTACAGTTGCTCATGGCATCATCTATGCCTGAACTAGAGCCCACAGGGCAGGGAATAAGTACTTCTCAGGCAGATCATCAGACCCAAACAAAGCAATATACTGAAAAGGAAATAGCCACCATGAACAGAATGCGGTCTGGGGAAAAAGACTGACACTAGAGTGGGTTTTCTTCCAGGAGTGAGATGAAAAGAGCCTCAAAACTCCACATGTTCTGTGGGGCGAGAGTAATACTCTTTTACAGGAGCTCTGTATCAACCAATGGAATTCCCCATGCATGGCTGGAAGTCACCGGTGCATCCAATGGGAATTCAAGGCTCAGGCGGCCATCCAATCACTGACAGCAGCAAACCCTGATGTTCCTGTCAATTAAAAGCTCTTTTGAAATCACTCCTCCTGACCTTGCACCTATTAAAGTCAGTGGGAGATTTGCCATGGACATCATGAGCAGGATGGGGCCCAATGTTTTTCTGTGGTCCCCTCCCAAAAATAGCTACCCCATTGCCACGAGAAACACGCAACACTCACCACAAGCTCACTGAACATGACATCCAGCTCTTCCACCGGGGGCATTGGCAACGCCGGCTCCATGGTCTGTAGGGCGAAGTTGCTGTCATTGCGAAGCCGGTAGGTGATCTCTGGATGGTCGTTGCTTCGGAAGCAGCAGAAGATAAATGAAATCCCCCTTCCACTTCTTTTTCTTGGGGCCATGGCCAAAATCTTCTGTGTCCCTTCCTTCTAGCTACTAAATCCTACAGAAAGAGAGGGGACAGGAAATGCTTGAGTATCCACTTTGTCCAAGTGCGTTGAGATCTACTGAGAAGAGACTCAGAATCAAAGGCACCCAACATACACAACTTGCAAAGTGACATTTACATGCCGAAGATTTCTGTTCCGGTTTGACATTTACAGTTCCAGCAACCTTGACGACTGTGCTAATTAAAAGATATCTTTGTTCTCTTATGGCCATAATCTTTTTTTTTTTTCCCCCAACTGTAGCTAAATCGAGAAGTTGCCAGTGGGCAATTGCTGTAGATGAAAGACGGCGGGATACACCACCGTTCTGTTCCAGTGCTGAGAGCTACAAGAAGAACTGACCCAAGCCCTCTGATTCCTTCTCTTTTATTGTCTCACTCCAAGACAGGTCAAAAGTCACTCTGATGCCAATTAGCCCCATGCTATACTACTCTTTTTTAGCTCGTGTGGACCTCTTGCAGCATTATTAAAAAATATTTTAGACTTAGTGTGTTGGTACTGCAAACAGTTCTGTCTGGTCTACACGGTCAGCTAAAGTTTTCAGCATTAGAGGACAACCTTTACGATTCCAGGGGCAGATCCTCAGCTACTGTGAGCCAGTAACACACCAGGGCAGTCAAGAGAACTTGGCCCATTTTACACCAGCTGAGGATCTAGCTCTGGAAATGTTATTTTTAATTAAGGGAAGCCATTTTTAAAAGTCAAATTTAAGTAATTTTTTTAAAGGAGGTACAAGCCCTAGGTCTGCACAATCCTCCCCTGCATCCAAGCTTAAATTAAAGTGTCTCTTCTCAACATCACAGCCTGAAATCTCATTTCACATTACACACCTTAGGGTTTACACAAATGGGACCATTTGATTTGCTTGCACAGCCATGAAATCTCTTATTGTCACTTGCTACCTGAGAGTTACAAGCTGAATTAATCTGCAGTATGCTGGAATCAAAGTGTTTTTTAAAAGGTATCCCACACCTGGCAAGAAAGTTTTGCTCCCCACAACCAAAAGTTTCCCAAAACAAAACATGTCTTCTCAATAGGGAAGGCAAATTCATAGATTTTTTAAAAGGCCCCAAGTACCATTTTCCCTACTCTACAGATAGGGAAATAGAGCATGGGGAAGTGATTTGCCTAAAGCAGGGGTTCCCAAATTTCATTGCACTGCGACCCCCTTCTGACAACAAAAATTACTACACGACCCCAGGAGGGCGGACCACAGCCTGAGCCTATCTGAGCCCCGCCACTCTGGGCAGTGGGGAAGAGCGTGCCTGCAAGAGCGGAGACTGTTAGCCGAGCCCCGCTGCCCAAGGCTGAAGCCCTTGGGCTTTGGCCCCGGGCGGTGGGGCTCAGGCTTCAGCTAAGGCCCCAGCAAGTCTAATGCCAACCCTGGTGACTCCATTAAAATGGGGTCATGACCCACTTCGGGGTCCTGACCCACAGTTTGAGAACCGCTGGCCTAAAGCGATGCAATGAATCAGTGGCAGAGCTAGGAAAAGAAACCTATTTCATGATGCTCCCCTCCCATGCAAATCCCACACCTTCACCACAGGACCGGAACTTTAGTTCTCTTCTTCCATTTCAGATTTTCAAACTGAAAGCTATAACTATATAGACGCTATCCTCAGAACACATCTGGTGTTTTCAAAGATCCTAGCTTACATAAAAACATCAATAGATTTAAGTCTGAATGAAAGAACAAGGATGAGACTAGGTAAAGATTTATTTCTATTTTAGTATTTAAAAAAGACAGACGTGGCCGCTCAGACAAGGTATTTTTGAGATGGCTGCAGCTCTAGAGCTATTGGGATTCATAATTACTATACAACTGCAGTCTTTATGTTTATGTATCATTTGCAAGACATAGATACAAGCCCAGCAAATTGCAGTTACTAACAAGAAACAGTAAAAAACTTGAAAAGGAGAGAAGAACCTTAGCTAGCAGGCAAACAGTACAAATGCTGCTGAATATGCATTAATGTGAAGGATAAAAGTCAAAACTCTGCTTCCTGACATGTTCTTCAGCTAGAACACTTCAAAACATGCCTATTGCATCTACAGTACAAAGTCTGGGGTGCAAGGCCTTATCATTCCACTTTATCGTTTACGCAGAATTTGTTAGACACTGGGAAGGGACAATGTCACTTTGAGAACAAGTCATTCAGCTTAACTTTCTGCAAAAGTCCCCAAATTTCCCAAAGTTACACTTTAAACATGAGTGTGAGCAGGACATACATATAGAGGGTACAACCCTAATTAAGTTCACAGGATTTCAAGGTCAGAAGGGACTATTACGCCATCAAATCTGACCTCCTGTATAACACAGGCCATAGAATTGAGGCCCAATAACTTGTCTTTTTAGCCATACTTTCCAGAAAGCATCTAGTCTTGGATTTGAAGATGTCAAGGGAGGGGGTGGATTCTTCAGCTCCTGTTAGATTTAATCACCCTCCCGGCTGAGATTAAGTTAATACAATCTAAAAGTACCTGGTCAGATTGTAAACTCCTTGAGTCAGGGATTCTGTCTTTTTCTTCTGTGTTTGTACAGCACCTAGAACAGAGGTGGGCAAACTACAGCCCGGGGGCCATATCTGGCCCTCCAGGACGGTTTAATCCAGCCCTTGAGCTCTCACTGGGAAGCAGGGCCTGGGGCTTGCCCTGCTCCGGCACTCCAGCCGGGGAGCAGGGTCAGGATCTTGCCCCACTCTGCACGACTCCTGGAAGCAGCGACAGCAGAGAGGCTAACAGAGGGAGTTTGCCTGGGGAGAGCCCACTGAGGCTTACATCTTACCGGCTTCTCTGAGTAGTTACTACAACTCCTGAGGAAGCTCGTAGAAGGAAGGTAATATGGATGGGGAGCGTTCAGCTGTTGTGACCTGCACTGGATGTGCCATGTTTGTCTTTCTTCCACAGGACAGAAGCGACTTTGTCTGTACAAAGTGCAAGCTGGTCTCCATATTGGAAGAGAAGGTTCAAGATCTGGAGAAACAAGTATCGACCCTGCGTTGCATAAGAGAAACTGAAGATTTCCTGGACAGACATCAGGATATGCTTCTACAGGCACAATGTTCTGAAGATTCAGAGCAGGCTGTGCAGTGGGGACAGGAGGACGGTAAAGAAATTTGGCCTCATGGTGACCTCCAGAAGAAGAAAGGGGAGTGCCCACATACCAGCAGTGCAGATACAGGTAAGCAACCGTTTTCACGTTCTCTCCACAGGTACTGACGCGGAGAGTGGACTAGATGATACATCTAAGGGAAGGGAACAGAAGGAGACTCCACTGATTGGAAGGCATGAGATGCACTGTCTTAGGGATGGGCGTTCCAAGACCACCGCTCCCAAGAGGAGGCGGCAGGTGGTGGTGGTCGGGGACTCCCTCCTCAGGGGGACTGAGTCATCTATCTGCCGCCCCGACCGGGAAAACTGAGAAGTCTGCTGCTTGCCAGGAGCTAGGATTCACGATGTGACGGAGAGACTGCCGAGACTCATCAAGCCCTCCGATCGCTACCCCTTCCTGTTTCTCCACATGGGCACCAATGATACTGCCAAGAATGACCTTGAGCGGATCACTGCGGACTACGTGGCTCTGGGAAGAAGGATAAAGGAGTTTGAGGTGCAAGTGGTGTTCTCTTCCATCCTCCCCATGGAAGGAAAAGGCCTGGGTAAAGAACGTCAAATCGTAGAAGTCAACGAATGGCTACGCAGGTGGTGTCGGAGAGAAAGCTTTGGATTCTTTGACCATAGGAAGGTGTTCCAAGAAGGAGGAGTGCCAGGCAGAGACGGGCTCCACCTAACGAAGAGAGGGAAGAGCATCTTCGCAAGCAGGCTGGCTAACCTAGTGAAGAGGGCTTTAAACTAGGTTCACCGGGGGAAGGAGACCAAAGCCCTGAGGTAAGTGGGGACATGGGATACCGGGAGGAAGCACAAGCAGGAGAGCGTCAAAGGGGAGGGCTCCTGCCTCATACTAAGAAAGCAGGACAAACAGCAAGTTATCTCAAGTGCCTTTACACAAATGCAAGATGCCTGGGAAACAAGCAGGGAGAACTGGAAGTCCTGGCACAGTCAAGGAATTATGATGTGATTGGAATAACAGAGACTTGGTGGGATAACTCACATGACTGGAGTACTGTCATGGATGGATATAAACTGTTCAGGAAGGACAGGCAGGGCAGAAAAGGTAGGGGAGTTGCATCGTATGTAAGAGAGCAGTATGACTGCTCAGAGCTACGGTATAAAACTGCAGAAAAACCTGAGTGTCTCTGGATTAAGTTTAGAAGTGTGAGCAACAAGGGTGATGTCGTGGTGGGAGTCTGCTATAGACCACCGGACCAGGGGGATGAGGTGGACGAGGCTTTCTTCTGGCAACTAATGGAAGTTACTAGATCGCAGGCCCTGGTTCTCAGGGGAGACTTCAATCACCCTGATATTGGCTGGGAGAGCAATACAGCGGTGCACAGGCAATCCAGGAAGTTTTTGGAAAGTGTAGGGGACAATTTCCTGGTGCAAGTGCTGGAGGAACCAACTAGGGGCAGAGCTCTTCTTGACCTGCTGCTCACAAACCGGGAAGAATTAGTAGGGGAAGCAAAAGTGGATGGGAACCTGGGAGGCAGTGACCATGAGATGGTTGAGTTCAGGATCCTGACACAGGGAAGAAAGAAGAGCAGCAGAATATGGATCCTGGACTTCAGAAAAGCAGATTTTGACAACCTCAAGGAACTGATGGGCAGGATCCCCTGGGAGAATAACATGAGGGGGAAAGGAGTCCAGGAGAGTTGGCTGTATTTTAAAGAATCCTTATTGAGGTTACAGGGACAAACCATCCCGATGTGTAGAAAGAATAGTAAATATGTCAGGCGACCAGCCTGGTTGCCTTAACAGTGAAATCCTTGCTGATCTTAAACACAAAAAAGAAGCTCACAAGAAGAAGTGGAAGATTGGACAAATGACCAGGGAAGAGTATAAAAATATTGCTCGGGCATGCAGGAGTGAAATCAGGAAGGCCAAAATCACACCTGGAGTTGCAGCTAGCAAGAGATGTTAAGAGTAACAAGAAGGGTTTCTTCAGGCATGTTAGCAACAAGAAGAAAGTCAAGGAAAGCGTGGGCCCCTGACTGAATGAGGGAGGCAACCTAGTGACAGAGGATGTGGAAAAAGCTCAAGTACTCAATGCTTTTTTTGCCTCTGTCTTCACGAAGAAGGTCAGCTCCCAGACTGCTGCACTGGACAGCACAGCATGGGGAGGAGGTGACCAGCCCTCTGTGGAGAAAGAAGTGGTTCGGGACTATTTAGAAAAGCTGGACGAGCACAAGTCCATGGGGCCGGATGCGCTGCATCCGAGAGTGCTAAAGGAGTTGGCGGATGTGATTGCAGAGCCATTGGCCATTATCTTTGAAGACTCATGGCGATTGAGGGAGGTCCCGGACAACTGGAAAAAGGCTAATGTAGTGCCCATCTTTAAAAAAGGGAAGAAGGAGGATCCTGGGAACTACAGGCCAGTCAGCCTCGCCTCAGTCCCTGGAAAAATCATGGAGCAGGTCCTCAAGGAATCAATTCTGAAGCACTTAGAGGAGAGGAAAGTGACCAGGAACAGTCAGCATGGATTCACCAAGGGCAAGTCATGCCTGACTAATCTAATTGCCTTCTATGACGAGATAACTGGCTCTGTGGATGAGGGGAAAGCGGTGGACGTGTTGTTCCTTGACTTTACCAAAGCTTTTGACAGCGTCTCCCACAGTATTCTTGCCAGCAAGTTAAAAAAGTATGGGCTGGATGAATGGACTACAAGGTGGATAGAAAGCTGGCTAGATTGTAGGGATCAACAGGTAGTGATCAATGGCTTCATGTCTAGCTGGCAGCCGGTATCAAGTGGAGTGCCCCAAGGGTCGGTCCTTGGGCCGGTTTTGTTCAATATCTTCATAAATGATCTGGAGGATGGCGTGGATTGCACCCTCAGCAAGTTTGCAGATGACACTAAACTGGGAGGAGAGGTAGATACGCTGGAGGGTAGGGATAGGATACAGAGGGTCCTAGACAAAAGTAGAGGATTGGGCCAAAAGAAATCTGATCAGGTTCAACAAGGACAAGTGCAGAGTCCTGCACTTAGGACGGAAGAATCCCATGCACCGCTACAGACTAGGGACCGAATGGCTAGGCAGCAGTTCTGCAGAAAAGGACCTAGAGGTTACAGTGGACGAGAAGCTGGATATGAGTCAACAGCGTCCCATTGTTGCCAAGAAGGCCAGTGGCATTTTGGGATGCGTAAGTAGGGGCATTGCCAGCAGATCGTTCCTCTCTATTCGACATTGGTGAGGCCTCATCTGGAGTACTGTGTCCAGTTTTGGGCCCCACACTACAAGAAGGATGTGGAAAATTGGAAAACATCCAGCGGAGGGCAACAAAAATGATTAGGGGACTGGAACACATGATTTATGAGGAGAGGCTGAGGGAACTGGATTGTTTAGTCTGCGGAAGAGAAGAATGAGGGGGGATTTGATAGCTGCTTTCAACTACCTGAAAGGGAGTTCCAAAGAGGATAGATCTAGACTGTTCTCAGTGGTAGCAGATGACAGAACGACGAGTAATGGTCTCAAGTTGCAGTGGGGGAGATTTAGGTTGGATATTAGGAAAAACTTTTTCACTAGGAGGGTGGTGAAACACTGGAATGCGTTACCTAGGGAGGTGGTGGAATCTCCTTCCTTAGAAGTTTTTAAGGTCAGGCTTGACAAAGCCCTGGCTGGGATGATTTAGTTGGGGACTGGTCCTGCTCTGAGCATGAGGTTGGACTAGATGACCTCCTAAGGTCCCTCCCAACCCTGATATTCTATGATTCTATGATATCCCCACTCCAGCTCCTGTGTGTAGGGGCAGCCAGGGGGCTCTGCATGCTGCCCCCACCCCAAGCGCCGCCCCTGCAGCTCCCATTGGCTGGGAACCACAGCCAACGGGAGCTGCAGGGGCGGCGCCTGCACACAGGGCAGAGCGCAGAGCTGCCTGGCTGCACCTCCGCATAAGAGCTGGAGGGGGGACATGCCGCTGTTTCTGGGAGCTGCTTGAGGTAAGCGCCGCCCAGAACCTGCCCCCTTCCCGTGCCCCAATCTTGATCCCCCTCCCACCCTCCGAACTCCTCGGTCCCAGCCCAGATCACCCTCCTGCACCCCAGCCCCTCCCCAGAGTCCACACCCCCAGCTGGAGCCCTCACGCACCCCAACCCCCAATTTCGTGAGCATTCATGGTCCGCCATACAATTTCCATACCCACATGTGGCCCTTGGGCCAAAAAGTTTGCACACCCCTGGCCTAGAACAATGGGATCCTGGGCCATGATGAGGGCTCCTAGACTCTTCCCCAATATAACCACCACCCTCTAGGTCATGTAAGAATTATTTGTATCTAGCATTTCCTGCAGAAAATGCAGCCAAAAAGGCAAGGAGAAAAACCCAGAAAAGTACCAGAATATTATGCAGCCCTGGAGAACTAAGGCAGGAGTTAGGCCTTGATCCTGAACAAACTTACACACAAGTAATCTCACTGAAAGGTTACTCACATGAGTGAAGCTATTCATTTGCTCAACTGTTTGCAGGATCTGAGCCTTAAATTATAATTGTTTCTCGGAGGTCTCAGGCTTCCTTGAACCCACATGAACAGGGCAAGCAATAGCTATGCCACTGAAATACCATGATCGTTTCCTTTTGCTGTTACACCAGAGCATGGAGAACATACAGAATTCTCTCTATTGCAAAAGAATCATTCTATCTGTCAGGTGGACACAATACTGGCTTTTGCCAAGACTGCTCACGTGTCGGGCAGCAATGGGGTTATGACTTGCAAGTAAACCTGGTTTTCCACAAGGCACTAATATGCAAGTATATTCTGAAGCAAAAGGGGTTTTTTTGGCTGTCTCCCTTCTTCCTGCATTCGTGTCTGGTTTTATTCCCTCGGGGGAGTCAGAGGAGGAACCGTAATGATAGAATATATAATTAATTACAGAGATGTACTTTTGGCAAGTGGGGAAGACTAAGAGAATTTGTTTTCTCCAAGCTTAGATAACCAGTCATTCAAGCAGCTATGCAAGGGAGTTCTCAGTCACTACACACCAGCAATAGACACTTTCTCATTCTCATTACAGGATACTCATATGACACCACCACCACTCAGCATTCACAAAGCACTTTTTGTTTCCAAGAGGGCTTTACTAACTTTAACTCTCAGCACACTCTGGTGAGGTAGAGGAATAATTCTTAGACACATTGCATAGATGGAGAAACAGAGGCAGAGATGTGAAGGAAAACAATTTCCAAGCATGCCCACTAATTTTGGGGGGCTCAATCTGGGATACTGGAGGCCTGATTTTCAGAAGTGCTGAGCATTCACAACTCCTGCCAAACTGGAGCTCATTGCCTCTGAAGATCAGGCCCTGTGAGTCAAGATGACTATTCAATGCCTGAGACACCAAAAATGAGAGGATGCTTCTGAAAATTCTGCCCTACGTGGCTTGTCCAAGGCCTCAAGGCAAACATCAAGGCTGGGATTAGACCTGAGAAGTTCCAGGTTCCCAGTCCTGTGCCCAGACCAAAGGTAGTGAACGTCACCACCCAGAGAGATTAGAGAGGGGGGAGAGGAGTGGTGGGCCAATGATGGAACCCAGGGGAAATCGCATCATTGAGGGAGAAGAAGTGCAGCCACTACAGTGAGCAAGAGGGAGCTGAGAGAAGAGAGGATTAAGGCGTAATAGGACATCATGAGAACAGGACTTTGCCCAGAGATGTTCTGGGAGCAGCTTCAGTTGCTATGATTGCAGACAGAGCAAGGACTGGGGACAACAAGGTGGAGGGGAGTGAAGGCATCAAAATACTGAGTCATCTGCAGATGGCCATCCTACAATCAGCGTAAGTGGAGGGGAGTGAGACAGGAACCGCAGAGAGGCTAGAAAGGACAACAGACTGGCAGTCAGGAAAGGTACTGATGACTGGATTTGGAGAAGGGGATGAGATAGCCAATTTTTCAGGACAGAAAATGGTGATCAGTGAGAAGCATCACATGTTTTGGGGTCAAAACCCTTTTAGTAAAAAAATTTGCAAGAGCAATTTCCATACAATTTCCATGAAATCTTAAATGACCTGGCAGGATGTTGCCAGCTGCACACATACCGTACCGGATTTGTCCGTGATATTGGACAAAAAGGAAAGTTACTAAGGGTATGTCTACACAGCCTTTGGCAAGGACCATTTTTCGTTCTGTGTCTGTACAGCAGTTAGCACAGTGGGGTCCGGGTCCCTAACCAGCTCTCCTAGGTGCTATCCTGTCCTACAAACAATAGACTGGCTTTCAAATGACTTTTCTCTTTAGTTTCACAGGTATATTAAGTCTCCTACAAAATGAGGTCTCTCTGCCTTAAACATGAAAAAGGTTGCAACTACAGACAGCTCCAGTGAATTCCTAAAGAATTGTGTTTGTTTGAAAGAGACCATTAAATATCCTTACAGATACCTGCCCTGCTCTGACCTCCACCTGAGGTCACTCCCAGTGGGAAGTGGTGGTACAACACTTAATCCAGATTCCTTTGACAAAGGATGGTCCAGTGGTTAGGGCACTAGGCTAGGACTTGGGAAGTTCAGATTCAATTTTCTGCTCTGCAGCAAACTTGCTGTGACCTTGGGCAAGTCACTTAACTTCTCGGGACCTCAGTTCCTCATCAGTAAAATGGAGCTAGAGCATCCCTACTTTATAGGGGTGATGTGAGGATAAATATATTAAAGTTTGTGGATTGCTCAGACACTCTGGTGATGGGAGCCAGATAAGTACCTAATACAGATCGTGTACTGAACAAAAATTTAAGTAGTGGCAACAAAGAAGAAGCCTATAAATTTCAATATAGAATTTCACTAGTGCAAATAAGAAAGGCAGTCTCTAGGATAACTGAAGCAGGGGCATACATTTTAGGTTTCATCAAAGCTAGTGACAAAGGAGCGGATACATTCAGCTTGCAGGGATTTTGGTATTAACAGGTGATTACTTCACAGAATATTGTGAATATGTCACAGGCAAAAGACGACCAAAAAGATTAATGGCAGGGGAAGAGAAGGAGGAAGATATGAGCTACAGAGGCACCTGTATTCCAGGCTCCCTATTAGAAGCAGAACTCCTTTGTCCCTCCTCTACTTTTTGCCTCATTCAACAGAATCTAATTTGCTCTGTCTGGTCTCCCATAACCTTGCATACTGTTCTACAGCACAGTGCTACACCCCCAGATTCCTCTCCTGTGGCCGCCTGGAAATACGAAGCAGCAGGGAGTGTTTTTTAATCAAACCACCTTCCCTCCCTTTCACGTTATTTGGCCTCCTTTTATGCAAAGTTCTTTTAATACAACCGTGAAAAATGAAACACAGCATTAGTTCGAAGTTACAGAGCTATCTTTCCAGCCACTCACCAAACAGTCAGAAGATACAGGTTAGGCTTTAACAGAAACAAGGACTTATGGACCCAAATCAAACAGTCGCCAAGATAGGAGCCTAATGTTACATTCTTCAATCCATTTTTAGGTGGCTACATAAGTAGCCTGATTTTTCAGAGGCAATGAGCTCCCAGCAACTCCCGCTAAGTTCAGTAGAAGCTATGAGTGCTCATGGTAGCCTAGGATTTTCACCCAGACAGTCCGGGTTTCAGCTTGTGTGCCCGGGAGCCATTTGACAAGCCCTGGTGTCTGTTTTGTTTTTTTATCTGTGGCAACCCTAAAGTGGAAGGAAGGAGGCAGCGTAGCAGCTGCCACCACTTCCAGGGCCAAGCTGCTCCTGGGGCTCATGGCGGTGCATGGTGTGCAGGGGTGGGACCTTAGAGGGTAAGAGGCAGTGAAGGAGACAGGGCCTTTTGGGAGTGGGGAGGGGTGGGGGGGGCGGAGAGAAGAGATGGGACAGGGGCAGGGTCTCGGGGGTCCAGTTACCAGCCATTAAAAAGGAGACAACCTTTATGGTAGCCCCCAAGTAAGCGCATGTTGTGTATACGTACACACACAATATGCCTGAGCCAGAGGATGAGAGGCTGTTACAGGCCAGCTACAGAACCTGGCTCTTGAGCTCAAGCAATTCGTGCTTTTAGCTCTGAGGGTCCCCACATCAATCCCTGGGGCTGGCCAAGATGGCAACTGTCACACGCCGCACTTTCGAAAACATGGCTGACTATTTAGATGCCTCAAGATGGATTTCAGGAGCTGAACTTCAGGCTCCTGTTTTTTAAAGTCTTGGCTTCCATGTAGATTAGATGGGAGGTGGGGCAGGGGGAGAAGACGAAGGATGGGGAAATACTGAGATAGTGCTTTTTACTTTTGTTACCAATGGTGTTTGTAACAAAAATACTATCTAAATTCCTTTCACTGACAGTAACATGCTTTGGTGTTGGTCCAAATTTGAGAGGACAGATACTGGTCTTGTCATCAAGTGTCCAGCCAGCATGGATCCTTCTAGTTTCCTGCTCCTGAATACAATGGAGAGAGAGAGACCACTGCTCATTTAGTTTAACCGTGTGTGAAGGGCAGCTTGTTTTCCATAAATGCTGTAACACACAATGTGCTCCTCTGCCCAACACTTAAGGAGTTAAATATCTTCTACCATATTTAAACTCTTCCTCCGCGCACACAGTTTCATCGAAGCCTATGAGGTTTTAACTATCAAAGCTGATGTAAACTCCGAGATATTTCTCTCAGGTCACTGAATCAGTGACCTCATCTGCTTATTCAGGTTGGGAGGCATTCTGCCTGCACGGAAAACTTGTGAGATTGTCATGAATGCTACTAACTAGACCATGGATCACTAGAAGTGTATGGCACCCAGAAACGTATTCTCTCACGCAGCCCTATCCTACAAACACAGCACAAACACATTTTTGCAATATTCGAAACTCTTTGAATTTCTATGCACTCATCACTCGCTAATGTGGCATGTATTCAAGGCTGATAATCTAGTAGTCATGTGGTAACTGTAGCTGTTCATTGAAGTTAGGGTGTGATGAGCAACCCATAAGGGAATACAGACTCCACTCTGCCCCCAAACCTTTGGTTTCATCTTCCCTTAAGGTCTTAATGGGGACACTCTTTAAGAAGGCATCAGTCTTCCTATATGTGTACAGTACCTAGCACTTTGGCAGTGCTACTGCAAAACAAATAAAAATAATCACTCCAGCAAGCTTTATGTTGGCAATTTTCTGTAAGAGGAAAAAAAAAAAAATATTCCAGATTTTTTTCTCCAGCACTAACCCCAGTGCAGCCTCCCATAGCTGCACAAGCTAGAAGCTCCCTCTGGATTTTCTAATAGAGCCATACACTAAGATTTAAGAGATCCACAGAGAAGAGTCAGGCAAATCGACAACATGTTGTTTCCTTTCACCATTTTAGTCTCAAAGTTACCTTGGGCTCTCCCGGTCTGTCTGCCATACCTACCTATCTTCTAGTCAGACTTCAATTGTAAGCTCTGTGGTTCAGAGACAAGATGGTGCCTAACACAATGGGGCCCTGACTGGGGCCCAGCAGAGCCATACAAATCACTCTTGGAGTGGAAACTTTGGTTGGAAAAAGCATTAGAGCAAAACTGCTCATGCCCAGGTGACAGCTAATAGGTAATTTCTCCTTAGGATCAGGACCTTGGAGTACTTAAAACCCAGCACCAGCCAACAGCAGCAGCTTGCATCAGTATTAGGGAGTTGCAATTGTGAGCCCTTAGTCAAGGAAGCAAGATCGTTTCCATTAGATATAAATATAGATGCCTGTCACCAGCCCCAGGCAGATTCCTAAAAAACTTTCTTGCATAAAAATATCTTTGGGCCTGGATTGCACAGGAGGAGAATTTTTGTGTTGGTTTTAAATGCGTGTGAAACTGGAGGAGTGGTTTTTGAGCTGAGACTTTGACAGAAGCAGCCAATTTCAATGTTTGAAAATTGCTCTTTTCTTGATCCACTCATAAAACAGCTTTATACATAAACTGCAGTGGTTTCCACACGCTGCAGAGGAGATTCACGCCCAGGGCTGTTCTTACCAAGGTGAAGCATGGCAGCGATTAGCAGTTGGAGAGCTTAGAGATGTTTTATACACTCTCACGGTGGACTGGAACCAGCTCTCTAGCTAAGCTTTGACAGAGACGTTACCTCAAGTTCTTGCTCTAGTCCAGTGGTTCTCAACCCCCAGGCTGCAGCCCGCTTGCGGCCCAATCAGCACAGAGCTGCAGCCCCATGTGATATCCTCATAGCCATACAGGTAGCATATATATTGTGTGGATGCAGCTCACATAACACAGAGAGCTGCATATGCGGCTCACAATGGTAAAGATGTTGAGAACCACTGCTCTAGGCTAAGTGACCAGCACCCTTACCAGGCCCACCAGCTCTTCACCCATGTGCATGCCCCTTGGGTCCCTGATCTCAGCTTCAGCATTTCACCATCACACACACACACACCCTTTCTTGTGGGGATGTCACAGCCCAAATATCCATTTTTACCCTGGCCAGTCAATACAAACAGCCACAGACATGGCTGTACTACATGTACCTGAGAAGAGAATTGCCTGGCATGGATGGGAGCCTCCTGGTACTTCAGGTAACCGGGTACTGCCAGCCCCTTGCTCCTCTTCCCTCAGATCAGTCACAAAGTCACCGGTTCCCACTGAGATCCTACACACTGCACTGGCACCACTCAGCTGCGCAGCTCATGACAAATGTAGGGATGTTTCCAGCATCAGTAGCAAAATCCCCTGGAGTTAAGTGTGTGTCCTTCATACCCCCAACAAACAGCGGGTGTTCTCCACCTCCCCCACTGACCTACTCCAAGCTAGAAGGGTGACTTATATCATTATACCACTGCATCCCAAGAGCAGGTGTTCCATATACTCAACTATAAATATTCATCAGGACAGATTTCATTTGCGTATGCCAAATGGGGTAGTCTCCATCCTGTATGTGGAAGGTGGACAGAGATGCAGGGGCAGAGTTCAGGTTGATGTTGAAACCTGAACATCTCCCCCTTCCCCCCACAATGCATTACTGTCACTATCAGCAGAGGAAACAGCTGAATTAACAGTGAGACTGACCTTTCCCCTCATCTGTAGAGGTTATTCTTCCAGGCCCCTGTTCTGAGAATATTTCAATCTCACAGCCCTACAATTTGGGAGATTATAAACATATATACATCCTGGGTTTTTTCTGAATTTATAGTCTCCTATCCCTCATGAACTAAAACGGATTTTACACCCTATACTTTTTGATTAAATATAAATGAATTCCAAATTCACAGTTTCACTAATTTCCTGTAGATGAAATTGGAAAATGCTCAAATCTGTATGCTAACTCTGTCCTGCCTGTCAGCTAGATCCTCGGAAGCCCCATCTGCTAGCACCATAAAAGCTCTCACATCAAAGGTGTTTGCTACCTTTTGTATTTTTATTATACACTACTCTAGTTTTCATCAAAAATTAAAACGTACATCTGGGCCTGTTGTCTTGTAAGAACACATTTCACTCCATTTAAGGCCAAATAAGTTTATAGCAAGGCTGTGAATTTAGCCATTAAAAATACACAGAGGTATCCAAAGAACTCGTATCAATCTATACACTGTTCCAGTAAACAATCAAGTGCTCATAGTCAAAGGTTAACAGATTAATCTATTTCACACCACCATACCTGGTACTGGAAAATCAGCAGTTTTCTTTCTAATACACCAGGCATAGTCTAAGCACATCACTGCTAAAATGCTGAGGCAAGAACAGTAATTTATGTTGTACTGGCTACTGAAAGAAGGAGACGTCAGCTGGCGCTATTACAGCCTCAGGTTTTTTCTTGGCACGTGAACAAGTTTTAGTCTTGGAAAGCATGCTTTGTTGTTCTGATGCACTTCTTTGGGGGCGTGATGGCAAACAGCAAGGGAAGTTGTTCTCTGCCTTAATCTCTCTAATTAAGGTAAATTCTTAAGGCAGAGTTGCTCCCTGGGAACTGGGCTGAAATTCCCAGAAGAGATTGCCTGCATGCTGTTTGCTGCATCTCTGTTCCAGGACTGGTGTGTGGGTAAACAACAAAACATGTCACACTTAGAATATACTCAGACTCCACATCACTGATTTTTCCTCCAATAGGAATCTGACCTGCAAGACCTCAAGATCTGCTACCAAGCAGCAGAGCAAGGATGACAGTATGCTTGCTCCTAAAACAGAAGTAAGGGCTTGATGCAGGAATTGCTGGGCAAGGTTCTTTGGCTTGTATTATTACAGGAGGCCAGACAACAATCCTAGTGCTGCCTTCTGGCCATAAAGTCTATGAAGATATGGAAAAGTTTCTTCTTGTCATATCTACTGTGTCCTTCAGCACTACCTATGCCATGGCTATATAAAAGTGCAGAAGACATTCCTGGATCAAGAGTTTGGGGCATAAAAAGCACTACATTTACTGTGCTGACAAAGGTTTTCTGGTCAGCCAGATGGAAGATTATATACGATTTCCAGGAGGCCACAATTACTTATTTAAACAGGAAGCTGAATTGCCTACGAGCTCAATGCATGTTTCCAGCAATTCATTGCACACCTTCTTTTCTTACTTGCACGCCATCAGCACCATGCAGTTAACTGCCACATACTTCAAGAAAAATGAAAAATCCATAATCAGGGACAAACCTTGAGTTTTGGGCGTGCTGGGGTAAAAACCAACCCAATATTAGAAATCTCATCCTTGCACCTTTCCAACAAAAAAAATTTCTTTTTTTTTTTTTCCTTTTTTTTTTAAAAGAAAACCACAAAAACCACTTTGAATCTTATACTCCCACAACACACATAATTTACTTCTCAAGATCAGGTCACTACACTTTCAAACATGCATGCACAGCTTTGCTCCACTGCTAGATCCTCTCCAAGAGTCTGGGAGGAAGGTCAAGATGCGAGGCTTAAAAACAGGCAAACTGCTCTCCAGGAAGGGCACTGTACGCAGGTGCTGGGGAGGTCCCCCCAAAACGCTGAAAAAGCAGCTTCAAAAGGAACCATAGAAAGTTTTTCCACTCAAGAATTCTTCTGCGATGAAAATCCTGTCAAGGGGCCTTTCCATTTAAATCCTCCTCTTCTCCCCCCCGCCCCCATTTTTTTTCCCCTCCTTTTGGGAAGCAGCTGTTGAAGAGGCTATTGTGAGAACAAACATGCATTGTAGTGGAGCTCCGAGGGTAAGAGACAGCCTTTTCAGGACCACTTAACATTCAAGGAGGGATTAATAGCAAAACTGGATGCTGACAAGTGCCCTGAAAATATGAAAGCTAGGAGGCAGGATGCTCACGAAATTTCCCAAGCATGCCTGCATTTAAATCCTAGACCTCGGGGTGTTTACACTAAACATTGACCCAAGCAGTATCACAGAAATAAGAGTGCAGGGAATAAGTGAAAAGGCCCGGGCTCCACGGACAATAATAGAAAGACTAAGCCGTGAATAACGTAGCTGAAGTCGATGTACTTAGATCGACTTACCGTGGTGTCTTCACTGCGGTGAGTCGACTGCTGCCGCTCCCCCGCCGACTCCGCCCGCGCCTCTCGCGGCGCTGGAGTACAGGAGTCGATGGGAGAGCGCTCGGGGGTCGATTTATCACGTCTAGACTAGAGGCGATAAATCGATCCCAGCTGGATCAATCGCTACCCGCCAATCCGGCGGGTAGTGAAGACATACGCTAAGATACCATTACCTGGGAAGCAGCTCAACGTCTATAGCATAAGAGTAAATGTTGTTGGAGCCGATCCAGGAGGCAGGAAAAGGGGAGCTGCTGATAAGCCAGTGAGATACTAACACCAGGCTTTAAGCAAAGTGCAGCAAAGCAGGTCAATAAAATGTTACTAAATGGTCTGTCAAGAACATCTAGGACAATAATGATGGATGCGCCTAACAGCTGTTAATTTCAAATGTATACACAAAGCAAAGGGTCACAGGGGTAGCTGGGCTGGCCAAAGGTGCACTAGCCAACCAAAGTCCCCACCTCTTAGCAATCACAAGACCCCTTTAAGTTTCAAACTAAGCTAGCTCGTCTCTGAAATGTGACTAGGGTTAGCAGAGGGGCTTGCAGGGAGATCATCAGCTTGTCCATGTGGGATGGGGCTACCCCTCATTTCAAACCCCGTTACATAGACAAAGGACTGCCAAACTGCAGGCACACCCCACCTGGGTCCAACTCAGTAGAGGAGAAGAGTGGGGCAGAAGCTGGTACAACTGTCACAGCTCAGGCAGGCCATTCGTCTGGTTTTGAGCCAGCCAGGCCTATTTTGCTAAGGTTTGTTCCTGTCCGGTACAGATATAAAACTGGATGTGGTTTTGTCTGGAATCACGGTGGACACAGGGAGGATGCCATTTGGCAGAGTGCCCTGCTCCACCCCTGCCACCGTGAGCTCTCACACATGTCAGGCCCCGGGGGGCAGGGTGGTGCGCTCTGCAAAATGGCAACTTGTGTATGGTGTGACCTTACAGGCACCATGTGTGTAAGGTCACAGCAGGGCAGTGCACTCTGCAAAATGGCATCCTCCATGTGGTGGATGCTCGCAAGCACCATGGGTACGAGGTCACAGCGGCAGGGTTGAGGTCATGCCATTCCCAAAGTCCAGTACTTTCAGGATGTGCCAGCAGCCATCCTAGCCCCCGTGCACTGTGCCAATTTGCCCCAGCAAGGGATGTGGCCCCAGTATCTTTGCTGGGTTTAATTACTTGTTTAACCAAGACTCAGTGAGAACAGCCACAGGCAAGCCTCAGAAAAGAAGCCTAAAGGAGGCCGATGTTATCTGGCCATTTAATCCCTTCCATTGTATCATTCACTTTACCTATAATGAGCCGTGTATGGCAATTGCTTTATTGGATAATTAGGCAGCCTCCACACTGCAGATGTACAGACCACCTTTCAAAAGAGCAGAGAGCTCACAGGGCTGCCAAAAGAGGGCTCTCATCTCAGCATTCCCCTGCATGCTTTAACAAGTGACTCCAAGCTGCTTCATTTATGAGACGTATTCAGGTTCAAAAGTATTTACTTTGATGATGGAAAGCTTTGTAAATAGCAACAATTCAACAGACTCTCATAGCAAGTTGGGCAGGAGTTGTGCTTACAGTTGTTGGCTAATTAACCTTTTCCCTCCAAGACAATTAAAACAGTTACTTAAATGCCTGGCTTTACTTTAAGCTCTCCTTTTTCTTCCTTGCCGAGAGCCAGTCACCGTTTGTACTCTGGCCTCGATTGATTGAATGCAAAGACTTGGTTGCTAAACTTTTCATTTCACTGCTCCCCATTTCATTGTTAATCCCCAGAGTGTGAGAACCTGTGCAGTTGTAAGGCATCAGTGTAAGTAATGGAGTTTTCCCCGGCAAGGCTCTAATTAATTTGGTATCAGAAACAAATTTTCAAATCATTCAGTACCAAACATTTAAGGTACACCAATGCAACACCAACTAGTCCTATCACCATAGCAACAAACGACAGCTTCCCAGGCTAGTCCCAATTGGCTAATTTGGGGTCAGGTTTTGAGATTTGCAATTATACACACTTAAAATACAGGCTACTGCCCATGGAGTGTGTCCTTTACCTTTAATTAATAAGCAGAAACATGTAATTCATTAAACTCACATCTGAGACCACCATTTAGACGCCAGAATATTATGGCATTAAATCAGCCAATTTTTATTTTAAAGTGACAGTCAAGTAGCATCAGCCCACATTCTAGTTTTGAAAGCTACAGGTTTTTAAAATAACCCTAACGTTAATACATTTCTAAAGATCTAATTCTACATTCCCTGTAGGATTTGCCCAAACAAAGCAAAATGCCAATAGCAGTCAGTATAAATTAACAGTATAAATTAGAAATAAGTTAATTTAAAAAAATAATCTTCAACTTTTACATTAAAATTTATTAGTAAAGATTTTTTTTCTTAAATGTGATTTTTTACCTTAAATGTTAATAAAATGGTCATTTTACAACAAAAGCTACACTGCTGGCGAATTTTCATTTCCACAGCAATACAAAAATTCTTCCCAGTGCTTTATCAAACATATGCATTAAAGCTGTGTAAGAGACACTGCATTTTACTCAAGATCTGGTTTTTCACAGTTCCATAGAAAGAGTTCTGGTAAATACCCTATTGTACCCAAGCTAATTCTGTTAATAAAGTGGCGGTAAAAACACCACATTTTAATCTAATACATAAAACTAAAAGACTTCTGTTTCCATTGAAAACAAATAGGCAACTTAACTGGCAAAAGGAAAAAAAAGTCACACAGACCAGTGAACGTGAATGCAGTATCACAATATTCATCACAAACCACTACTTTAAAGATCCTGTGTTCTATTTAACATCATCATTAAAGAGGGCCACTAAGCTACAGGAGAATATTAATTCTCCAGAAAGAAATTTAAATTAGACAAAAAGTGAAATTTATATAACTGTTTTAATTACCTGCCCTGAAGACTAATCAAGGCTTTACACTGCTTGAGGTTTATTTAGCTAATTTAAATGGGAACACAGAAATTATGGCCCTGTCCCATTTTGCCAGAAGACTCCGCCTTGTATATTACTGCAGTACCCAGAAGTCCTTATCTTGACTGGTGCCTGGTCTATATTCAAACTTGCATCAGTTAAGACGTGACTTTAATATGATTTAGTTAGTTCAGCATAAATCCCCGGATAGACATACATAAGTAGATTGGAGCCATTTTAAAACAGATTTAGCTTAACTGAGTAAGGGATTGACTTCAATGAAAATCGATATAAACCAAATTTAAATCAATTTAAGACCATGCACTCAGGTTTTGACACCGGTTTAACTAAATCTGTTTTTAAACCAAATTTAGAGATAAACCAATGCAGCTCTAAATAAAGGCCAGGCATTAGATACTGTGTCTACCTATAAGTCCCAGCACTGAAATGCTTATAATTTAGGAATACCTTCTCCATTTGACAAGTTTTTGCTTCTAGTACCAAACCTTTCCTTCTAAAGGTTCATTACCTCAGTTCTCACAGCAGCCATTTCCCACATTTACAGAGAAGAGTGCGTTGTTAAGAGTTTCTACTGATTATGGACATGAACATTTCATAAAAGGACCCAACTCCTGTGATTTCCTTGTGAATTCTAGGACATTTGCGGTTTTACTTAACCTTCCTGCTCCTGGGGCAATTACATGAGAATCTCAGCTTTCATTTTAAAAAGTTTCTCGTCCTCACGGTTGTAGAGAAGAACTTGAAAAGGTGACCTTAGGGCAGCCAAATGGCTGAGAAACCAGAAGGCAACGAAAAAGGACCCACAATTTTTTTTTTTTTTGGTAATATGATTTTTAAGGGCCAGACTTGGGGTTTTTGAACCTTAGGAGTTTGCAGCATGACAGGTGTGCCTGTGTACTCTGCCATGACTGACTTTGTAGCTGCTCCTCCACCAGTCCCCGATGTTTTCATTGCCTATTCACATTCAGGCCAAACCTCAATGTAGAGCAAAAGCAGGAGAACAAGCATGCTTGCTCATACAGGAAATGCTGCCATGACAAATGCTTAGGGTGTACACATCTCTAACCCCGGTATGTCAAGATTTAAGTTGGCACAGCTGCTGTGCAAAATCAGTGCACATGCAAAACTGAACTGTGTTACAGACATCAGAAGAGTTAGTGTAAACAGAGTGCTTACAAAACCTAAAGGTTCTCCTAATAACCAAGCCAAGAAACAAAGGTCTTGTGCAACAATAACATTCTGGCTGTGAGAGGAGCAATCATGATGCAGCTGTAATTTTACCTTGGAGGAGAGATCTGAGTCACCAGATAAGCTATTTTGTTTGCACAAAAGTGTTCTTCCCATCTCTGTGGAGATGTTTGGGCTTTTAACTTGGCCAGTTTTAGAGCATCTTCATACCTGCCCATGTGATTCAGTCATGCCTTCTTACCAATGCTGTAAAAAGATGAAAACACCAGCCCTTCCTGTCAAGAAATTTCCTCAGCTGAGATACTCACAAAAAACAGGAGGAGTAAGAATACTCAGTGCTTCCAGCCTCTCTTAATAGCACTGTGCCTGACCTCAGTGATCCACTCGCGCCCACCTGGGGCTGGAATCCAATACCTTTACAAACAAGGAGACACATTCCCACTGAAGTTGGTCAGAGCTACTTGCAAGGTAAGATGCTCCTCACTGGGCCTAAGGGGTTCAGAAGCTGGTCCTTCAAGGTTTCTGCACTGGAATCCTGTTCATTCACCTCAACCTACAAGCATTTTCAGGGACACCCAGATCACCCAAGTTTTTGATATAATGCTGCCCACCCCTTCCACCACTGACATTTCTCTACACAGTGCCTGTGCAATGACTCAACCCTTCTCCCTTTGGACTCTGGGTTCTAGAGTCCCTGTTTAGAGGTTTCTAACTTATTTCCAAGATGTTTTATTTGGCTGACATCACTTCAGACCTGCTCTCCAATGAGAGAGTATCTCCTGCACTCTGTTGGACATGGCAGAAGGAACCCCGGAAACCTCTTTTATGGATTCTGAAGCAGACAGTTGTGCTAGAAGCTGAAGTGCACAATTGTGCTTCTCACTGGAAGCCTGCAACCTAGAGTAGCCTTTTTCAGGCTTTTTTGTGCCTATCAGCCCATCATATCTTCCCTGCCCATGTTTTATAGGGTCAGTAAGACTGAACAATCTCTTTTTCAATGCATGGTCTAGTCATATCCACAATCAGAAGATCAGTGAGCGAGACAGCGTCTGTGTATTTCCTCAGTTCTCCAGGATGAGCATGTACCATAAGGGGGAAAACCCCACTAGTACGCAGGGCTGCACTTTCCTTATTGGTTCAAGGGATTCAATTAGATCACATACTACAATTCAAAATATACAAAAGGTAACGTTTTCTAAGCTTTAGTCATCCTGCGATTGCCTCCTTGCATAAGACCAGTGGTGAGCTGGAGCCGGTTCGCTAGACCTTAGGCGCCACCTCCACGGGTGCTCCAGCCCTGGAGCACCAAGGGGAAAATTTGGTGGGTGCAGAGCACCCACCGGCAGCTCCCTGCCCCACCCCCCACCTCACCTCCGCTCTGCCTCCTCCCCTGAATGCGCTGCCCCGCTCTGCTTCTCCGCCCCCCCACCCCCCAGCTTCCCGCGAATCAGCTGTTCGCGCGGGAAGCTGAGGCAGGCTGAGAAGGAGGCCGCGGCTTCCCGCTCAGGCCCAGGGATGCGCAGGTGAGCTGGGGCGGGGGGGCAGGAGGAGGGCCACCCGCGCAGCAGCAGGTAAGCCGGGGGCAGGGCGCGCAGGGGAACCGCTCCCTGCCCCAGCTCACCTCTGCCTCCCTGGGCCTGAGCAGGAAGCCGCTGCCTGCTTCTCAGCCTGCCCTGGCTTCCTGCTGAACAGCTGATTCGTGGGAAGCCGGGGGGGGGGGGGGGGGGGGCACGGAGAAGCAGAGCGGGTCGGTGCTTTCAGGGGAGGAGGCGGAGACGGAGCGGAGGTGAGCTGGGGCCAGGCGTGGGACGGGGAGCTGCCGGTGGGTGCTCTGCAATTTCCCCCAAATTTCCAGCCCCGGAGCACCCAGGGAGTCAGCGCCTAAGGCGCCACTTTTGATGTGATTAGCTGGGGGGGAGTGGCTGCTCCCCCACTGCACTCCCCCGCCTCTAGGAGCCAGAGGGACCTGCTGGATGCTTCCTGGGAGCTGCCCCAGGTAAGCACCTCCGGGACTCCCCACCTCGTCCCCCGGCAGGTACCTCTGGCTCTTAGGGGTGGGGTGGGCACCCACTATGATGGCCTACGAGACCCTCCTGCCTGGTTCTGGGGGCAGTCAGGGGCGTGGATGGAGCAGGGGCCTGGGGGGGCAGGCATCAAGGAACGCTGGGGGGTTGGATGGGGCAGGAGTCCCGGGGGGCAGGGGTGGGCAACGACCCCCTCATGGGGTGAGGAGGGAACCTGTTAGAATTTGGGCAGCTCATCACTGGATAAGACTCATGTCTTATTACAAACTCAAGTTCTGATAAGAAGAAAACCAGGCATGAATTTTCTGTGAATTTCCTAGAGCGAACATGAGGAGCTGCAAAAATCTGTGTCTTGGGAGGCTGAATCTCTATGATTTGCAATATTGGGATAATCCTATTGTGATTGGGATACTCAATGAGCCAACGTTCCATGACAAGTGCATATCACTTTGATTGAAACAAGGCAGTGGCCAGTTGTGCAAAAAAGGTCCTTTATCCACACCGGTGCTCATGGAATTATGATCTCTAGTCACTGATCAATACACGTACTAGAGAGTATTGTTGCAGTAAAGACTGGATGCTTTTCAGAAGCCACCACCACACCATTATTCAGTGTTTCCATGCGTGACTCTCCTATTATGGATGAAGGCTCTACATCTGAAGAATGAGGTATTGCAGGGTTAGAAAGAAATCCAACACGCTGTGTATCAGTTTCATTACAGGTGAAAGTGTAGTGTTTCTCTACGATGAATAGCAGACAAAGGTGAACGCAAGTGCTGTCTCTCAGAGAGAAAGTCTGCGAATCAGGATGGGATGCCCTAAATGGATATGAAGAAACGTCTCCATGAGGATTAGCATGAGTTCCTTTGTAGTCCTATGATCATCATCTGCAGTGGACCGCAAGGAAAGTGCTCTTGGATTCTAATTGTTTTATAGTGCATTCCAGTTCTAACAACTATTTTCACCTAAATAGTTGTTTGGAGAGATGTGCATTGGATTTAGTTACCTTACCAATTCTTGATCCACTGCACTAAGACCACGAATGTGGCTGCAGGGAGCAAAATATCTGAAAATATGCCTTTAAAACAAGAGAGACGACAGGCCAAAACATTCAAAGTTGCTTGCCTAAAATCTGGCACCTTAATTCATATTTAGGTGACTACATAAAACTGGCGGCGATTTTCAAAGATGCTGAGCACCTGTTGTTCCCAATGACTAATGTAAGCTGAAGGACAAGACCACTTTCTGGAAAAATCCGCTGTGCCTTTACTCTGCTTGGTGTTCAAAAATCTAAATTACCAGAGTGACAGGAGCACTTGAAATAAATATATGATATATAAATTAGGTCTTCAGTAGTTTTCTGATACATAATGAAAAAATGGAATGCGCACTATGCAACTCAATCACATGACTATTCTCAAGCTAATCTAGGTGTTTATTCAGCACACATGGCCATGGTTCCTAATAAGCTAATGCATGTTATACAGTATTAATGTGGCTCCCAGTCCTTCAGCTGTGTTCTTACTAGGGAAAACAGAAGGCAGATGTGGCTAGGACAAAAGAGATAAGCAAAACATTAACAGGAATAGAGAGAGACAAGTGAAAACCGGAGAGAACGGCAGGGTTTGGAAAGTTTACCTGACATCTACTAGCCAAGTGGTAGATCTGAAAAAAGTTAGGAGCGCACCAGTGAGGTTCAGTGAGCTGATGAGAAATCAGCCTTCCACCTTCTCTCCCCACATTCATCTCCAGGGAAGTAAGAGGGTGCTTGGATTTAGACTAGTGTACTGTTCTTAGAACCTGTTTTGAGAGTCCCGTGTTTCGTATCAGCTTATGGATATGGCTGCTAGGGATCTTGTATGTGAACCTTTAACTCCTCTAGCTACAGACTATACAGCCCAGGGTAACAGCAGTACTTAGAATTTCTGTCAGCGCTTTCCCTGCCATGACAGCAAAACTCCTTACAAGCATTAAGTTGACTAAGTCTCAACACTCTTGTGAAGGGCACAGGTATCATCTTTGCATTTCACAGATAGGGATACGGAGGCACAGAGAGGGTAACTGTCTTGTCCCAAAAAACTCTCAGCTCCCTGCTCTTACTACTAGGCCATGCTGCCTCCCCGGTACTACACTAAACAACACACAGAAGCTCTCGTGGCAGCTCCTATTTGAATTCTACCAGCTGATTTTTTAAGGAGACACAGATGAGCCATCAAAGCATCAATTAAATCTTGTTTCACACTAATCATGTACCACAGATTGTTGCTTAAAATACATATAATTTTCCAAAACAAAACTCAAACACTTACTTCAGCCACTTACACTCCCAGTGAGCTTAAACAATGTATGTCCTTTTAAGACCATGCAGGAGAAACAATTTTACAGCTTCCAACAAGACCTGAGCATGAGGGAAGGGAATTTTACATTTCTTTGCCAAGTAGATCTGTGGGACAGTCCTTTGCCAGGGAGAAAGTTTATTGCCTAGTAAAGACGGAAACACACCTATCAACTTCCTTAATAAACCTTGCGCATCATTAATGAGATTACTAGGCTATTAATGAAGCGCTCAACTCTTACTTTCACCATGTGTCAGTAAAACAACTGTCAAACCCAGCGTGTTAAACACATTTTGGAAGGGACTGAATATGCAGAATTACTGTCAATGCTCAATTTTAATAAACCTTTCCCCCAAATACACACAACAATTTCAATTTCCCCCCCACCCCAATACACTATTATAAATGTTCCCCGCAACTGCAGTTTTCTGTAACATTTTATATGCCTAATTGTGTCCAACTGTGCATCCTTTGCATCCCTGTCAAGTCTTCAACAGATGGCTACTTACAAGTTAGTCTGCAACCTTCTTGTTTCCCTGGTATTGCATGATTTAATTGGCGGGTGTGAAAGCATGTTAGGCTTTTGATGAAGAACAGAATACACAATTTTAGGTGCCAGTCCTGCAAAGGGCCCAATCAGCATTGCAGACATTTGCTCCCAGAGGCCTGCTGAAAGTCCATGGAACACTGAGCCCATACATTCTCTTGCACAACTGAGGGTCTTTTAAACGATGCACATTACTGTGCTCCATGAAGTATAACGTTGCCCCTGTCAAACACGGATGTTCTATGTTTATTTATTAAAAGAAAGTTCCATCATAAAAGGAGGAATTTGCAGCTCTCTCATAACCTACACGGTGACTAAATGAACAATTCTCATTTGCTTCATGGCTAGCACACGTACAATGCCGATCATTGGCATCAAGTTCACGTAGGCATAGGCAGTGGCCTTTTTCCTCACATCTGTTTTATTTACCTGCAGCATAAAAATTTCTTTGCCAGTTTATTCACGCACTCTTTGCCCACACAGCTGGCTTTGAGAAGAAATGGTGGTATTAGAATTAACTGGCACATCGATACAGTTAAAATCAAGATGGTTGACCTGCCAACACATGCTATCATTCAGCCAAATATAAATATACAATGAACATATCTTAGACTTATTACAGATTGGAATTTTAGATAGACTCATCTTGACAGACAATTTTATAATCGAAATAGAAGTAATTGACACTGCTGTAAATAAAGCTGCTATTGGATTATAAATTAGAAAGAAAATGAGTCTCACTGAATAAATAGATTCGGATCTTTAATGTTTTGGCATCTTGGACTTGCCATGAGCAAATCAAGTGCTCCGTGTGCGTTGTCCAAAAATCCAAAAAGAGATGCTTAGCATCCTTCCCTGGTAAGTCTGTGCATGTAAAGAGTTTATGGATACTCACCTGTTTGAGCGGGTAGTTCATGTGTGGTACTAACTAGAAAGAACCCTTGACAAATAGACCTAGTCTGACCCATTAATCTCTTAAAAATGGGCTTGATCCAAAGTTGGTTGGAGTTGGTCAAAAGAATGCCAAGTGAATGGATTTTAGCCTAGAGCTACAGGTTCTCAAAATCCTAATGCTCAAACCTTCCCTTTGTGGCTGTGTCTACAGTGGCAAAAAATGGGTCCCTTAATTGGCCACACTCCTCTGTCAGCGGCAGCTGTACTGCTAGACAAGGTTTGGGCATCTTTCCCACTGCGATCTCTATCGTTGCTATTAAATGTTTGTACAATAGTAAGGAGGATGGGACCCTGGCCTGATTGGGGCCTCCAGGCGTGACCACAATACAATTAACAACAGGCGTAAGGGCTACTGAAAAAAGAATGCATTGCGGCCTAATGAGTGTTCATCTCTGCAGCTCCAGCTGTTTAAGGCAAGCTATGGTTCTGGTGTCTTAGCTATTTTTTGACTTACATGACACACACAGTTGAGCAGCTTTTCATTTTTTAAAACCCCTTTTAAAAAAAATTCACACTAGCTTAGCACTAAGACAGTGGGACATATAACAAAGTTCTCACCACATGCCTTGAATAGCTGAAAGTCACCACATGGCCTCCAGTTTCATAACAGACAAGGAATTCTGACACTATTCGTCCATTTCCACCACGGCTTGTGCTCCAAGCTTGTGATCTAAAGCTCACTGAAGTAAATCTTCTTACGTGCCTCAGGCGGCATGTGACCAGGATTCATCACCAAGTTTGGTCCACTGGTTGGATCATTAGCTTCCCAGCGCCAGCTGGGTACTGATGGGGAGTGCAGAGTGAACGCTCATCCATGCCCTGACCCGAAGTCAATGGAAAGACAACATTGATTTCAATGGGGTTTGGCTCAGACCCCAAAATGGTAGCTACACTAATTACAAAATATTAAGAGCCCCCAACTGATTACAGTGTCAGTCTTTTTATTGGAACATTCCCCCATTGCTACTATGCCAATTACTGCATCTATAATTTTTAAAATGCTGGCAGTTTTCCTGAATACTCTGAGCCTGATCATGAAAAGGGCTGAATGCCTGCAACTTTCATTTATTTCAATGGAGTCTCTGATGCCCTGGTCAGCTCAGGATCAGGCAAACTAATAGGGCCCTCTAACAGCAAATTCATGTTACATGCCAGAGGGAGACTACAGGGTAAATACAGTACAAGCTATGCACCAAGACCAACAGCACTGAGTGAATGCTAGAAGGGGGCGGGGGGGGGAGAGAGCCTTTGGGGTATTAGTTTGGATAGTTAGTGTAGATATTCCCAGAGCCCATTCTGCAAATACTTTAGCATGAGTTTGCTAGCAGAAGTGTGCATGTAAACAGCAGCTTTTTAGGTAATACTGCACAGTATTTCTAGAGTGCAACTGGGAATTCAGAATTGCATCAGAAATCTGATTCTAGGAGTGACACACATCCAGTTAGTGATTGGAAAATACCCTGGGAACTTCGTGTGTCCAAAGCAGCTGGAATTTCAAATGCGTGCAGTGAACTGCACTTGGATTTACTAGAGGCCAAGGATTAATCTTCAATATCTGTTCAGCGAATACATTTAAGGCAGCACACGCACACGTTGGTCAACAATCAGCAAACAAAGAAGGGGGAGAGGGGAAGAACCATCATAGGAATTAGATTAGAAGTTACTTGCCTGAATCTCCTACAACTAGGACTGTGTGCCACTAGGACTGCCAATTTTGGTTGGACGTATTCCTGGAGGTTTCATCGCATTACCTAATCTTTAATTAAGGATTAATCTTTAATTCCTGGAAACTCCAGGACAGTGATACTCAGACCTCAGCGGTTCAGGAGCCAAATAAGCCAATCAATATTACCCAAAAGAGCCACAGTTGTATGAATTCACTGTTGCAGACAGTACTATATATTCATATTTAAACAATATGATGAGAAATATTTAGTTTATATAGGTTATTCTCACAGCAAAATGGCTGACCAAGTATTATTTTATCAATGACAATTGGTTGATAACATAAAAGCATTGTGATTGGTTAATAATTATATCACACTGTTTTAATATTGTGTGCTGCAAAGATCTGCAGAAGACACATTAAAGAGCCACTTGTGGCTCACGAGCCTCAGTCTGAGTATTACTGCTCCAGGACAAACCTGGAAGGTTGGCAACCATATGTGCCACTTCTACACTACTATAGTTTGTGGGCCAAACTTTGCCCCTCATTTACATCTGTGCAACACTGTGGAAATGAAAACAGCTGAAAGGGTGTAACGGAGGGCAAAATTTGGCCTTCAGGGCTTTTTAAAGAACCCCCTCACACACACACTCACTCAAATCCAGGCTATGTAACAGTGCTTTTTTTTAAGAAAGGAGCCTAACAGACCCAAATGCTGAGGTATAGTATCCTTGGTGTTGCAGTTTTCAGTCCACGTTCGCCTTTCTAGCTGCAGCAGTGCATCTGTTTGCACTATGAAAGCCATCTTCCCCACCAGAAGGCTTGAAAAGGTCCTTTTGCAGGGACACAGTAGAGCCTGTAGACTGACTCTAAACTCCAAATTTCTCTGAAGCTGCAAAGTCCTGGAAGCCATACTTAGGCCGGACTGTCTAGTGTGCAAGGACACCTCCCCCAAAGGACGTTACATAAAAGGTACATTATACTGGATTCTAACAGCAGGCCATGGGCTGTCCACATATTTATATGGTGAGCTCTCAGTGGGTGGTCTAATTAGGAGACTGGACCATTAGCTCTATGTTACTCATGAGTCATGACCTGCACAGAAGTCCAGGTTTAAATTTGTAGTTCACAATATATTTTCAGTGTAACACACCACATGGGGTGCATATATGGCTCAGCTGAGGAAATGCTTTATAATATACTCATCAACATTAGGGCTGTGTCCTTCCTGTATCAGGTAGTAGAAAGCAGAGGTTCAGAAGGAACATTTATTAACATGTTAAAGAATGATGTGCGGAAAAGAGGATATTCCAAGAAAAACTGTCCACTAGTTTTTAAGTGGGGTGTTTCATATCCAACAATGTTTTAATAAATATACTGCCCTTCTGGGAGACAGAACTAGAATCCGAACATCAACAGATTTCCTCCTCTTAATTAGGTCTCCAGAGTTTTATTCTCAGCATCTTGAGAAGTGACAAAGACGGCCAAAGTTCTAGTCAGCAATGGCTAACCCGTTCCTTAGTATTTATACCAGACTTGAGTGAGAGCAGCTTAGATAAATCCGGCTGACATCGTTTGGATACTATTGCTCTCGTGGCCCACACCTGATGATCACGAAAAGGGGAAATTCTGTCTGTGTTCTACCTGCACATGTGTCTGTGAGGACTGCACATCTACACGATGAGTTTGGGGCATGATGCCCCTGCTCAGGTACACATAGCCGCAGCAGCACTCAGTGGTGGGAGTGTTGGCATGGAGTACCTACCTGCCAGTTTCAGGCTGGTTTATACTCAGCCTGCCTTCACGGCTGCTACCATGGCTATGCTGCTATTTATACTTTTGTTAGCTTGATGAGAGCAAGCATGAGTATGTGTACACAAGCTGGAGGGAAGGGGGGGGGGGGGGGGAAGGAGAGTCACATCCCTAGCTCGTTTAGCCTTCAGCACAGAGAAGCTAAGGGTCACCGAGCTGTAATCAGGGGGCGACACTTATCTACTTAGTAGGGCTGCTAGGAGGATTCGTGAGTGAATGTCTATACCAAGCTTAGAGAATGCACAGTGCTACCAGACACAAATATGTACATTTTGAGAGTTTGGAAGGGCAGTACCGCACAGAGGAAAGAAATTCCTCACTGCTCCCTGTACCTGGGCTCTGCAGAAGTAGGAAGACCTAGGACAGAGAGTCCCGTTTGGCAAGAAGAGCTGGAATGGGAACAGGAGCAGAGTTTTCTACTATGCGTGACATCCAACAGTTTCTGTAGCACATGCCTGAGGACAGGGTTCCAATGGCCAGATTCTGGGGGAGGGATCCACGCTCCTTGCATGTTGGAGAGGAGAGGTGTAGCAGATACAGGGCACCAAGTCTCAGGTAGCAATTTAAGCTATGTTCAGTATCATTCCCCATTCACGTTAGAGGTCATTTAAAAAGGCAGCACACATTCCAGCCAAAATTAACTCCCTAACTCACACCTGATTTAATGGAGCAGGGCTTTAATGCAGGTTCTAAAGCTCCAAAGGGAAGCTAGAGTCGTAATATACTGTGCAAGAGACAAGTTGTCTATTGACTTTAATTTCATAACTCACCACCCGGCCTAGTCATATCAAGTTGGGGGCGGGGGGGGGAAGAAGGACAATTACTAAAAGAAATATTTCCATCCCAAATACTTTAATTATAGAAGGTACAGGTTACTCCCAAGATGATTAGAACGGAAGAGATTAGAGAAAATGATGTGTCTGTTTTGGTCACTAGGCCCACAATGCCAAGGCACAGAGTCAGTTTCATTGTTTTACTGATGGGCAGTTGCATTTCCTGTTTCATGTACTACCATGATGCATTCCTCTGGGGGTAGCTCCCTGCAGAGTCTTCCCAGTAGCCACAGCAGAGCTGAAACAAACGAAGGGCAGAAGGCAGGAACATGCAGAGATGAGAAAGGGCTGGAGGAAGAATAAACCCAATTATGTTTGTTGTCACTGTCAGGCTCACCCAAAAAAGGGGACTTCTGAACATCAACAGGGGGCAGGAAGATCACTGAAACTTTAAATTTCTTTTTTAAAAGTTTGAAGACATTATTTAAAAGGTGCTCTCACAAAATTGGCTTTTTAAACTTAGTCAAACCTGCAAAAAATTCATGCTGACAGTATCCCTTTTAAATTTTGCCTCTTAAATTGACTTCTTAAAAAAAAGGAATCTGTTTACTAACACACAGAGACACCCCTCATTAAAAAAGATTGCTGGTTGCAGTAATTTGCAAAGCAAGTTTCTAGACCTTTGTTCTTTTCTTGGTCCTGGGAAGTCAGGAAAAGGAGACACTCCTTAAAAAAATCAGTCAACAGCAACTCAATACATATTGCCCACGGTGAACCAGACATGATAAAACTGCCTATTTACAAGAAACCTCAAAGGAAGAAGTTCAGCTTTTTTCCAAGTTTCCTTCCAGCCACAGCTTCCTAATGGAATATACAGCATCCACCCCACAGAACATAAAAGTGTAAAGCATTTCAAATGTAAGCATGTGCCCTACCAGGAGATAGGACATGAAGGAAACCAACAGCAGCTCATGAGACGAGCTGGACTGACGGTCAAGGAAAGCGAAATTACTTTAATCATGGTAAATTAACATTTCTGAGCAGCGGCAGACAAGAACACTGGAATCCAATACACAATGTACACACCATCAAAAGTTTGTTTTGGAAGTGAACTCTAGAACTGGGTTAGTGTCACTGGCAACCTCATTCCTAATTTAAGTCCCACAGTACATTTGCCATTTTACCATCTGATGAACAGCAATAAATGCTAAATTCTTTTCTCCCCTTAGTTATTTTCTACGTTTTCAGTTTAATATGCTCAGAGAACTGTGGATAACTAGCATTTTGCCTCCAGATATTAGTCAGTTACAATATATGCTATCACATTTCAAAACTTCGAAAGAGGAATGCACTAAAATGATCATACTTTTACAGCAAAGTCACAAGACCAACACTATGTGAATTCCTAACCCAAGGCAAGCTCACAAGGAAACATACTGTGCGTTAAAAGGATGGCTTTTAATGCCAGGAACGGTTATAACAGAAAACATGTTTAAAATACAAATGTCTTCTAATGGGAGAAAGTGGAAAAGGTAAACTATGTGAAATGCTATATTGCTGCTCTTGATTGTTAGATTCTAGCCCAAAAGAGATCCTAAGAATTATGTGCTCTAATATTAGGATTCAAATACAGTATTTTAAAAACCCTAAATTCCTCTTGTAGACAGAATTTTTCTGCTACAATTCACATTATAACCACTGCATCAGTAAGCAGGAAGATGCTTTCAAACACATTTAAGGTCAGATTTGCAACTTTCAGTGCAAGGATAGCATGGAGCTCGGACACGCATTTCTCACCTAACACTTCCTCTCCCTGCCTGCTTTCCGAATTATAACCAAAGCACTGTTCACTTTGCAGAGAAGAGATTACCCTTGGTGTCTACAGACAAAATTCACCTGTGCAGAGGTCGAGCAAAAGGACTACAAACCACTGAAGTCCCATTTAGGCCCTGTTGGCCCCACTTAACAGTTGTGTTGGCCCTCCACACAGAGGTGAGTTTCATCCCATGATAAAAGCTAATTAAACGCCAGTTATTGGGAGCAATACAGGAGTAACTAGAAGAAATTTGCATTCTGGTGGAGGTCAGAGTAAATGACCATAGTGGTCCCTTCTGGCCTTAAAGATATTTCTCTCACACAGGCAGAAAGCCATAATAAAAAATAGTCAAAGTGCATACTATCAGCCCCTAAATTTACATACAGGATATTCAACACAATAACCTACAGTCATTGATACAGAGCGTAAGGGCTACAGGTGCCTCAGAATCACAGGGGTTGTTCCACCACCATTTTAGTACTAAGCAAAAAGGAAAACAAAGGCAATCAGCTAATTCTGTGTAGTTTCCAGCCACAATTTACTCACACTTCCTTTCTAATGTATGATAATTATGATAAGTATGATAATAAGGGACCTGATCTACTAAACTTCTCTTTGGGCCTCTGAATGTTAAAGGGACATTATCAGACATAATTTCTAGTTGGCTATATTAGGATGAGTCAAAAGTCATTTCAGCACCACACCGGCCTCCTGCTGTGGTTTTACAATCACATTTTCCTGTTTTCTAGTGTGCTTTCCCCCTGTTCCCCACACAAACAAAAAGGGGAAACTGACTATACAAAATCATATGCAACATACTGAACAATGACAAGGTCTCTCCAATTGAGATCACCATAACCGAGGGGAGAGAAACATGTTTCCAGACAGAAGGGTGATTTTTAAGTTGGCAGTGTCCCTTTCCCATTTATAAATTCAAAAAATAAATTCAAACACTATACCCAAAATCCCTTTCTTCCTATCAGAATATTAGAAGACATTAAAAAAAAAGTAGCATTCAGGTGATATAATCAAGACTATCCAGTCCAGGAGGCTATATTAAAATTTGATTAAAAGCAGCCACATTATATTGGTTCGGTCAGTAAGCATGAATCAAAAATACAATCCTCTGATCTTTAATATTTACTGCTACATAATGACATGGGGCCAAATCCTGTTCTCATTTACACCAGTGTAAATTAGGAGCGGTTCTTTGAAGCCATAGACGTTAATCTAGATTCACGATTTTGTACCTGCCAAGCAGAATCTGGCCCGTGTTTTTGACTTACATAAGCGTGACAGAGAACTTGAGGAAATGAGATGCTGTCCTAAACAATTAAGCAAAGCTCAGACAGAACGCTGAAAGACAAATATGCCCTTTGGAAGCTCTGGAGCAAAAACAAAGTTACAAACAGACAGTAACTAATTATCCTGATTAAATCTCGTAAGAATTCAAAAACCTGACCTAGCCAGACTGTAGTTGAGAGCCAAGGTGATATTTTTGTGTGTGCTGTCTGCAAAAGAAGAGAAACCAAAAAAGAATCACACCCTTCCAAAAAACAAAACAAAAATAAGGGAAGGGGGAGGTTTAAAGTCTAACATACCCTTAAGGGATTCTGTCGACATTAGCTAAAATTAGACCACAATGAAAGTCAAGTGCTCTGAGCAGATATTCACATGACTCTTGAGTGGCTGGCCACATTTCTAAACGTGCAATACTTACAAATTCTTAGCTGTGTTCATGGGAAATACTAAGTTTCTTCCCCCATCCACAAAGAGCAGCCAGACATGTTCAAAACCACCTATTTTTACAAGAAGGGAAGAAAGAACAAAAATAGAGTCCCTGTTGGGGAGCACAGTGTATCTGTCTCTCTCCTCTGATGCAGACTGCAACTACGGAGAACAAGAACGGCTGAAGTCTACCCATCAAAGAGCTCTGGGGAGCACATGAGACACAAGGGTACTGCAGCTTCCTGGCTATGTACAGCACAGGCAAGGCTGGACAGCCATGCAGGGAGGCCTGGAAGGCCCATCAACAACCTCCACCTCCCCCCACATTGCAACAAGGTGCATTGTTTACCCTGTATTACAGTAGTGCCTGGACATTACGCTTAGGACTGTATAAACAGAGTAAACTACCAGGGGTGTGCTCACCTGATCACACATGGACACTCCTTTTCCTCCCTCAGACGAAGACAGCCCATTTCCACCCTCTCTACTTCTCTCCCACCCTGGTATCTACCAGTATGGCACAAGGGGATATTTAATCTCAAACCAACCTTGGTAATCAATTGATTTGACTTTGTGCATGAGAGAGAGTCACCACCATTAAGTATCCAATCCCATTTACACCCAGAGATACCAGTGTTATATAGACAAGCTCCCTTTCCAAGTGTGAATCCTGATTTGGTGACCCCCTTCCGGGGGGAAAGAGGAACTCCAGAGAAAGAAATCAGCAATTAAAATCGGTCTGGGGATTATTTAAATGACATCATTATATCACTACTCCAATTTGCTTTAGCACATCAGTGCTTTGGCCCTGCATTTCGTTCCATTCTGCTGTCTCGTGCAAAAAGCAGCCCTGCATCCAACCTTCAGAGTACAAGCGCTGGGTGCTGCATCATTTTTATAACTGCGTGTCAGAGCGTGCATAAAAAGAAAGGAGTACAGTAAAAGCGTATGCACATAAAATAGAAACACCAATTAAAAAAGGCTCTAGCCAGCCTTCAGAAAACCACCTGGCCTCTCTTCCAGCCAAAAAGAGCCTGATCCATCTTTCAGTGGATTTCAAAGGGCTCTGGAGCATGCCCTAGCAGAGTTATTTTCTTCCAGGCCAGAGCTGGATATTTAGGACCAGACACTGGCACCAATTAGCCTAAGGCATGAGTAGGAGAAAAGGCATTCCATCAACACTGATATATGGGATTTCGCTCCAAAATTAGACATCATATGGTACAGAAAGGGGCTAACAGCAGGTAAGTGTTAAAACAAAGGGAAGAAACATTTTTGAAGGGAGAGGAGAAGGTAAAGGCTGGGAGTATAGTGTACAGCTTCTGTACTATTATAGCAGAAATAAAGGAACCCAGAACCAAACTCACTCTTTCCTCTAATTATTTGGGGTCTGTGGATATTTCCAGATTCCTAGTCTCAAGCCCTGGGCCTGATCTTGGAGAGGCACAAAGTGACCTGAAAACTCTACCTGAGGGTTCTCTTGGCAAGTGAACTTAGATCAGGGAAGCTGATGGGATGGGTACATAACTGGAACATGCAGTGCCGTGATGATCCCAAGCTGGAGGAATCGTCCTTAGGGACCATTCTAGCCCGCATGAGTTAAGAGTAGCTCTAGGGTGTGACAGACAAGAAGAAGTAAGAAAACAAAAGTCTAACGAAGCAATTTCACTCTGGTCAGCCCAGGAGCAGGTGTGGTGCAAAGATGGCCAAAAGCCACCTTTCCCTCCCCTCTGTGTGCTGCAGCTGTGGACTGAGTGTGCCTCTCATAGGAGGCTACTGTATTAGGTCTCCTAAATAAATACACATGCTAGTATGAGATGCATATTCTTTGGCTGGCAAAAGCAGTGTTAGGAAGAGACTGTGGTGCATTGCAAGAGGAATTTTTCAATTCCACTTAGCAGGAAATGCCATGCTGAAATATGAAAGGGAAATGTACCTGTAACGGAGATTTCCTAACAGTGTTATCCTTCAAAAGCCATAATAACCCCATTCTTGGGTTAGGTTTCTTCAGTCCTATAAACATCAGGAATTGTTTGGCATATTAACAAATTCCCCAAGTTCCACATGCATCCTCGAGAGAGATTATTTTACATACACACACCTACCTTTATCCCAAATTATGAAATGCAATTTCAAAGGGGACAATGAAACATAGGCTCTACAGAACATGTTGCCTTTGGTGGACTCCAATAACGTCCCTCCCTTGAGAAGTGGAAATCTCTGCAGCATGACACAGGACAGGGGCAACATTTTGTGCAGTATGCAGAGCAAATGAAGCCTCCAAGGCATGAAAACAGGACAGAGGTATTGATTCGTGGAAAATGCCCTTAGAAATGACTTCATTCAGTCAAACAGGGCGAGACAAAAATCAGGCTTGTGGGCTCTGCTTTTGACCCAGTTCTAACCGTCCACGCTGCCATGCGAGCTGCACTGTGGAACAGAGATCCAGAGAATCAGAATTATTGCCCTGGGAGGAATGGTATTTATTTATTGATTGATTGCTGCTGTATTTTGAGAAAGCATGCGAGTGAGCATGTTTGTTGGTAGAGAAATGGGATCGGGTTTGCTCCCCTCAGGAAACAGTCACCCAGCTAAAGCACCAATGTCTAGCAAGGTCCGGCGTAGACAGACTAGTTCTAGGACAAAGGTCATCAGTTTTACCGACACAGAACCCTTCACACACCTCCATTTGTATCCTTAGCTTAACTGTGATTGCCCCCCACCTGGAAGAGTGTGGTGAGGATGATGGTGATGTTGCCACACAACAGGATGGGAAAGCAGTTAGCTTGACAGAGGAGTGGCCCTTTTGTTTGTTCGCCCAACTTCCCTTCTGCAGCTCCAAATAACCAAGTGCACAAAGAACCACTGCACTGTAGGAAGCTAACCACCCTGGGATGGATGATGGATAGTTCAGGAAGAACCCTTCTGATGAAGCTAGACGCCCTCCTGTGTTGATGTAGTGGTGTTAAGTAACTGCAGACAATTGACTCCATGTGGCTCCTAAGCAAACCTTACGCGACCCTGTTGCTGAGATCATCTGACAGCAGCAGTTACACAAGTCTTGACACAAGACAACTCCCAGTGCTCCTAAGAACGACGAGCACTTGTGACAGTTGTTCTGAACAGAATTCCAGTTGCTTCAGATATAACCCATACCTTTGTCTTAATCTACTCGCTTTGTCCCCCAAAGTAACTGTTCCCCACTAAAGTGGGCATGCCAACTTTCTATTTGCAGAAAACTGAACACCCTGGTTCAGCTCCTTGTCCCGCCCCTTTTCCAAGGCTCCGCCCCCGCTCACTCCATCCCCCTCCCTCCATTGCTCACTCACCCCCACCCTCGCTCACTTGGTCATTTTCATTGGGCTGGGGCAGAGGTGTGGGGGGCAGTGGCGGTGAGGGCTCCGGCTCCGGGCCAGATATGAGGGGTTTGGGGTGCAGGAAAGAGCTCCAGACTCGGACAGGGGTATGGGAGGGGATGAGGGCTCCAGCTGGGGCCAGAGATGAGAGGTTTGGTGCAGTAGAGGGCTCCAGGCTGGGGCTAGAAATGAAGGGTTCAGGTTGTAGAAAGAGGATCCGGGATGGGGCAAGGGGTTGGGGTGTGGGGATGGGGGTGAAGGCTCTGGAGGCAGGTAAGGGCTCTGGGGTGGGGCTAGAAATGAGGTGTCCGGGGTGCAGGAGAGGGATCCGGGCTGGGGGGGGGGGGGGGTTAGGGCTCCGGCTAGGGATGCAGGGTCTAGGGTGGGGCTGGGATTTGGGGTGCAGGAGGGGGCTCTGGGTTGGGGCAGGGGGTTGGTGTGTAGGAGGGAGTGCGGGCTCCAGGCAGCACTTACCTCAGGCAGCTCCCGGGAAGCTGCCAGCAGCTCCCTCCAACTCCTAAGCAGAGGCGCGACCACATGGCTCTCCGCACTGCCTGCGCCTACAGGCACCGCCCCCATAGCTCCCATTGGCTGTACTTTCTGGCCAATGGGAACAGCTGAGCTGGCGCTGAGGGCAGTGCGCAGAGCCCCCATGGCTGTCCCTCCACCTAGAAGCCAGAGGGAGATGTTGGCAACTTCCCGGGAGTCACGCGGAGCTGAGTAGGGAGACTGCCTACGCCGCCAACCAGACTTTTAACGGCCTGGTCAGTGGTGCTGACTGGAGCCACCAGGGTCTCTTTTCGACTGGGGCATTCTGGTCAAAAACCCGACACATGGCAACCCTACCTTAAAGGTCTGTCTTCCCTGCAGAGTTAGCCCAGGCTCTTACTCAGGTGCTGCCCCTCACCCGCTCCCATCCCACACACCACCCTCTCTGCCAGCTTTCATGGTGCTTTCAACTCACAGCTGGGGACATGGATTAAAGCCAGAGCTCCATTTCCATTCAGGCAAAAGTTAGGACGTGGAGAGAGAACTGCACAGTTTGTGGTTACATCACGCTCCCTGTACAATGGGTTTTGTTGGCTCAATCAGCTTAGTGGAAAATGTTTCCATATCAGGAAGACTAAAACCTGGACCTTCAGTGGCTCCATTGGGACAGCAGCATCTGAACAAGAGGTCCTGTCATATGTGCTTTGGAGAAACCAAACTAGACAGGTTAAACTACAGCTCAATATCCTCTGCAGCAGCTCAGGGAACTGAAGCTCCAAACAGCAGAGCTGAACCCTGTGACAATGTCAAGAGAACATAACTAGACACAAACAACATACCACAGCTCATGGCCCATGCCTCCCAGAGATGGGATCAGACACAGCCGCCACGTTTAATCTTTAACAACAAGAAAGAGCGATAACATGGGTGCCCTTAGTTCCTTGTCCACAGGGGCAGAACAATTAGAACCATTCAACTCTTTGTTTGGGGTCGCATTTCCATTCTGTCTTGGTTAGGCAGAGCCCCTATCCTGGGCCATTCCCAGACTCATGGAATGGCAGAGAAAGATTGTTCCATGGGCTGATCAGGAGGAGGGCTCTGATAATCTGTGGCCTTGTCTGCCCTGAGGATTTCTCTATATAACCCCAGCTGCCTTTGTTCTCTCCAAGTTGAACGCCCCAGTGTAACATGAGGAAATCAATGATGAAAGGGAGAAGTGAGATTTAGGTTAGATACTGGAAAAAACTTTCTAACTCTAAGGGTAGTTAAGCTCTGAAACAGGCTTCCGAGGGAGGCTGTGGAACCCCCATCATTGGAGGATTTTAAGAAGAGGCTTGACAAAGACCTGTCAGGGATGGTCTAGGTTTACTTGGACCTCAGAGCAGGGGGCCAGCCTGGATGACCTCTTGAGATCCCTTCCAGACCTACATTTCTATAGAGGCCCTTTTGTGGTGCAAGGTGCTATGCCCCTCAGAAATGTCCTGTACTGGGGACAGAGCAGGGAAATCACTCTTTTTGAAGTCACCCAGCCCTACCCAAAGGGCAATCAGGTTGTCTACTCCAGGCCGTGTCTGCAGGGGGGATCTGTGCCTGCTATGGCCATTGGTGATGTGCAATCAGTGAAAACCTCTTGCGTAGGTCAGCAAAGCCTCTATAAATTCCGATTAGCACCAGTGCATTTTATCCCTGCTTGAAACTGGTGCAAGCGCACGTCGCAACCTATAGTGGCTTTGTCTGCCTACGCAGGGGTTTTGCACTAATATTGCAGACCCTGTCGCTGGCTACCATTGGTGGAAATCCTCAGGGCAGCAAGACCACAGATTATCAGAGCACTCTTCCTGATCAGCCCATGGAACAATCTTTCTCTGCCATTCCATGAGTCTGGGAATGGCCCAGGATTGGGGCTCTGCCTAACCAAGACAGAATGGAAATGCAAACCCAAACAAAGAGTTGAACGGTTCTAATTGTTATTCTGCCCCTGTGGACAAGGAACTAAGGGCACCCAGGGCTAACCATCTCTCCAATTCTAGTGGCAGAACAGATAGACTCTATGGTCTTTCTGGTACCAAAAGAGTCTCCAGCATCCAAGTCAGGGATTCAAATGCTGCTTTAAAATGTAATGGAGGAAAAGGAACCCTTACACTCAGGTGCTGGAGAGCTTTCAATGAGCCATACCTTCTGGCCCTACATTTCTATTATTCTGTCTCCTCAATACCTCCTGCATGGTGCAAGCAGGAGACAAGCCAGTTCTCTCGTGCTCTACCAACCCAAGCCAAAAAACATTGCCTGGCCTTATTAAAGCTACAGGAGAAGTTCTGTACAGTGCTATGCTACTAAATCAAGACACATCCCCAAGAGCAGGTGGATCATGGCAGGGAGCAACTGAGACACATGCATTGTAGAGGTATAAGTGACAAATAAAAGGTCACATTCTAAATGCACTCCCCACATTGCTTTTTTTCTTTTAGAGAAGGATCATGCTACCAGTGGGGAGAGCTAGTCCAAGGGTCCTATCATGTATGTCCCATTCGCTGTACCAACTGCTGCCAGCAGCGTGGTTAGTACTTCCCTCCTCCGTCTGTGGGCCTGAATGCAGTAGTTCTCCAAGTGAAAGACAGACAGCATTCCCATAGGCCAGCTCCCACTGAATGGGCTCAACACAAATAGGAGAAGAATGGGGACACCCCTGGAACACCTCAGCTGGCAGCTATGTTTATAGAATGCTTTTTAAATGTCAATTCTGAAGCAAACTTCCTCCCACTAATATGTCATTTACTCCCTAATTCCCAGGAGCACATTGGTTACCATAGAGAACCTCTTACCAATAATCTATGTGCACAAGAGGGCAAGGAACATGCATGGTCAAATGGTGATGACCTAAGAACTAGTATCACATTCCTGTGGGTTTTGCTGTACGGGGATCTGCTTCGATCCTAAGCAGATACCTGTACAGCAGGCACATTACTTTTTTATGCAACAGGGTATCAAAATGCAGTGGCCACAGTTCGGAAGTCAGCCATTTGACACTGCAAAAACAGTAGGAAGTCAGCCAATTTTTACAACACAGGGGTATCTGCAATGCCACAGCTTTCCTCTGTGTTTAGGCCAAGAACAGGAAATATGTGCGGGTGGATAATTGTGCCATGTGTGTTGACAAACGTAGACTTTTTTAAAACAGTGAGTGTTTTGTGAGAGAGAGAATTTCGAGACAACCAATCCACAAGTGCTGCGTGTTGAAAGCGTGTAGAAGTGCCGGCCTGTGGGAACAGGCACAGGTGTTTCCTTATGGCAACTTGCGGTTCTCAGGTGACAGCCTTCTTCCCATGCAAGGGGAAACTAAGCTTTCAGTTACAGAGTCCCACAAATAATGAAAGCAGCATGCTTGCAATGCTGTTTAACAAAACCAAATCCCCACACGCTGCCTTAGTCCCATTTATTTCATGGGCTCGGTCATTTCTGAACAGCAGCTAAAATTGTTGAAGAACGTGCTAGCAGTTATTTCTTTGTCCAGTATTGCGAGTTCATTATGCATCAAGTTTTTCTGCTGCTCTCAGAGATGTATGCAAGGTCTCTTCTGCAACTGATCCACTCTACATAGTTATTTCAGAGGCACATGGCAAGTGCTGATCTATGAGAAAAACACATTTCTGACTGAAGAACAGGAAGTGTTGCTTGCTTAACAGCTTACTGAATAGATGGAGACACCATCAGTGCATGTTTCAGAGTAGCAGCCGTGTTAGCCTGTATTCGCAAAAAGAAAAGGAGGACTTGTGGCACCTTAGAGACTAACCAATTTATTTGAGCATAAGCTTTCATGAGCTACAGCTCACTTCATCGGATGGATATAATTCTCTGACATTCAGCCCTTCCTCTTCCCCCCGCGCCCCACCCACAGGAGAGAGGGCAGTCAAGTGATCCCCTCACATAGTTGGAGAAGTCTGGAAGCTAAGGCCCCAATCCAGCAAAGCACATGGCTTTAAAGCATGCAAGCAGTCCCACAGAAGCCAAAAGGAGATATAATGAGTTAGGAGCCCAACCTCAAATTCCCTGAGAGAATGAAAATCCCCAGCCCAGTGCTAACTGCGGAAATTGTTCTCTTTCGCGTATTTTACAGATGGGGATAGAAAGATGTGGTTGCACAACACCCAGCAGGAGGAGGTCCTGTTCCATGACTTGGACTCTTAGGCGCTACCTCAATAAAAATAAACTCAGCTTTTCAAAATAAGACATTCCTTACCAAAACCTGTTGAATCTGGGAATAAAAATGTCTCTTTCTAAACTTCAAGCCTGCGGCATAATTAAAAATATGTACATCATCCCAGTAGCTTTCGTCCTTCTGATATACTAACCCAGTCATTTTCTCTCACACACACCCTGACGTCTTGGCCCAATTCTAAAACTAAGATTTAATAGCAGAGCACTCGCTGAAGTCTCTTCAGCAGTAATGAAATCTAAAAGGTACTAAGATAAATGTATGTATCACTTGCAAACTATGAAGAATCATTTTCATAGATTAAGGACAGGGGGACCATTAGATCATCTTGTCTGCCCTCCTGTATATCACAGGACATTAAACTTCAAGCAGTTCTCCCTGTATGGAGCCCAGTAACTTGGGTTTGACTAAAGCATATCTTCCAGAAAGGTATCCAGTCTTGATCTAGAGACATCAAATGGTGGAGAATCCACTACTTCCTTTGCAATTTGTTCCAATGGTGACTCACCCTCACTAGAAATTTGGCACTTTTTTTAACAGCTTGAATTTGTCTGGCTTCAGCTTCCAGCTGTTGTTATTGTTATGCTTTTTTGCCAGTAATTGAAGAGCCTGTTAGAGCCTGGTATTTTCTCCTCATGAAGGGTACATAAACACTAACAAAATTATCTCTGAATTTTCTGTTTGATAAACTGAACAGATTGAGCTCTAAGTTGTCCACCGTAAGGCATTTTGACCCTCCAGTCCTTGAGTAGTGTGTGTGTGTGTCTCTCTTCTCTGCACCTTTTCCAGTTTTTCCAACCTCCTTCTAAAAATATGGACAACAGATCTGTACACAGTATTCTAGTCTCAGTCTCAACCACGCCATGTACAGAGGTAAAAATCACCTCCTTATTCCTGCTCATTAGTCCTCTGTTTATACACCCAAGGATCAGATTAGCCATTTTTGCCACAGCACCACACTGGGAGTTCACATGGCATTGCCTATCCACTATAGGGATGTCTACACAGTGCTAAAAAACACCCTGGCACTGAGTCTCAGAGGCCGGGTCAGCTGACTCAGGTTGCAAGGCTAAAAACTGCCCTGTAGACATTTGGACTCAGGCTGGAGCCTGGCCTCTGAGCCCCTCCACCCCCATCCCACCCCCCCCCCACGCAGGAGCTTAGAGCCCAGGCTCCAGCCCAAGCCTGAATATCTACAATGACATTTTATAGCCCCACAGCCTGAGCCCCATGAGCCTGAGCCAGCTGCAGCTGTGTCACAGGTCTTATCTCTGCTGATGTACCCTAGGACCCTGAAATCCTTTTCAGGGCACAGTCCCCCATTCTGTAGATATGGCCTGCACTCCTGGTCTCCAGAAGCATGACCTTGCATTTAGCGGTATTAAAACACCGTACCAAATGATCCAAATCTCGCTGTAGGACTGCCTTCTCCTGAGCTTTATTTACCGTTTCCCCAATCATTGGGGCACCTACACATTTAATCCTTCCAAATCACTGATGAAACAAACGATGAGCATCAGGCCTCATGCCAATCCCTATGGACCTCCCCCCCCCGCTAGAAACACCTCACTCAATCATATCAAATCTAGGCTAGTTCTCAACAAATAGATTACATTCAGTGATGCAGTATCCTTCATTCATCTGCACTGGGATCACGCAGCAGTTACTAGTTCACATTAACAAGGGCCCATTACACACACATGGATTTTTCACAGTAACATACACTTGTCATATTTTATCACTTACCCCACTGTCAAGAAGCTATTCTGCACAAACTAACTTCACAGAATAAATGTCAATGAACGCTGAGTTCTCAATTGAAGGAGCCAACATTCCCCGCCCCCCTCCTTTAAGGACAGCAGAGTTAAAGATTAAAAGCCACATTGGACCGGTCTTAATCAGAGCCATTCACTTGCACACATTCCCCTACCGCTATATTCTCCGATTTTCATATCAGAAACTGCTCAGGTTAAATTGTTCCTCCTGCTGGTATTCTGGTTAACTCTTGTGTTAAAAAGAATAGGTATTTCTCCAACTACTCTAAATGTATAGTTAAATTCTACACCGTGATAAAGGTAACACATCTGACTGCTGTGGATGTAACTAGAGCTTTTGGTTTTGCTACTGAAGAGCTCTGACTACCAAAAGGAACCACCGGCCGTAGGCCCAGAGGGCATGTCATCAGACCTTTGTGTCTGAAAGTAATGGCTTATCTGCCATACTATATTCTAGATATACACGGACCAAGGTATTTTTTTGAGATGGGGGGAAGTTTGCATTTCCTTTGCTTCATGCTAGTCAAGATGTTTCCCCATTACTAGATAACTCAACAGGGCCATGAAGTTTTAAGAGGGTCTGTACAGAAAGAATGCAAGATGGACATCATATAAAAATGTGTTTGCTTTGTATAGAACTGAAAAAGCAAAAAACAGGACATTCACCTGCTTAACATACTCCATAGGGACTAGACAGGCTAAGGCCTTGTCTGCACTACGCTTATTTCCCGTCACTGCAGCTCACCAGTAGTAGTCACAGTGGCTATGCTAGCACTGACAGGTCACCATGTTGCACAGGCCTACTCCGGCTGGTCTACCACTACTGCTACCACGGACAGTGCAGTGTAGATCACAACAACAGTGGGAAGTCTTAAGAAGGAAGTTTTGCACACAAACAGCCTCGGGAAGGTCACAAAGCAGTTTAGCCTGAGTAAGGGCTGCAGGATTTGGCTTTCAAGTGAGCAAATCAGGTTCTGTGGGGGTGCAATGCAGAAAGAAGTTGGGCGTGTGCAAAATCCAGCTCCCCAACCTGGGGCGAAGCTCCTGTGCACACCCCACTTATCCTGGTAGCCTTGCTACTGCAGGGTGTAAGAACAGCCACCTGAACCACTTGTGTAGCAAGTTGGGATCCATGTAAGTAATGATCTCTTGACCTTCCTCACCACTGCCCTGAAAGTCAGGCCATTTTTACTTGGGTACCTACATAGGGACTAATGAGCCCAACTGCAGAATTTTCAAACCAAAGTGCCTAGCCTTTAAATAGCTGATCCTTTCAGAGAGTCAGAACCGGCACCAATCTCAGAGAAGTATTGAGCAGAAAAGCACCTCAAGAGGCCATCTAGTCCAGCCCCCTTCACTGAGGCAGGACCAAGTAAACCTAGACCATGCCTCACTGGTGTTCATCTAATCAATTCTTAAAAACCTCCCATGACAGGGATTCCACAACGTCCCTTCAAAGCCTAGTCCAGTGCTTAACTATCTTTATAGTTAGAAAGCTTCTCCTCATATCTAATCTAATTTTCCTTTGCTGCAAATTAAGCCAATTACTTCATGTCCTACCTTCAGTGGACACAGAAGATGACTTATTGCAGCAATTTCATAGCACTCCATGTAATTAATGGAGAAGAATTTGTTCTCTTTCTGCACATGGAAGTGTTATTGTAACCAGACCAACCTCAGCATATTGCCATACCTGTGGTTGTCCCACAGGAAGACAAGGAAAAGAGATTACTGACTAAACCAAATAGAAGGGTGTGTGTGTCTCTTTAAGAGGGAATTGATTTACATTTAATTCCATAATTGCAGTAGCGAGTTTCCTTGGCTAGCACACACAGCCAGTGATACCTGTAAACAGCAATTGAGGGTTTGCAACCCACAGACTATAAGAGTCACACAGCCTGACAATTTTGAAGTGAATCCAGTTTCAGAAAGGCACCAGCTATTTGAAGTGGAGAGTTGTCAAAATTCAGAGCTTTCAGCACACGTGCGTGCATGCAGATACATACACAAAATATTACCACACAGTACATAGCTACCAAGTGCATGATGTGATATTCCAATAAAGCCTTTAGAGCTCTTCTGCCCCATTAAGACAAGTTAGCGTGTATTCTATTTTCTTATACTGTGCATTCTTGGAGTTCACTCTATCAGACTTTCATTCCCTGCCTCACCCCAGTCACGTATACCCAGGAGAGAAGGGTAGCAAACTATGCAATGCCTGCTCTTGATTACTGTGTATTCAGGTTGTATGAGGAAGCAGAGAGAAAGGTGTAACACATTGAAGGAAGACATCAGGAAAGAGATACATTTGATCTTTCGCACTGCCTGGTTTCCTGGGGGCAGGTTCAATAGAATCATATTGCTGTCCTTTAGTTATGCTGGGGCATACATTCACTCTCTTGCATTTTAAAGTTAAATCAAGGGCAGCTAGAACCTCTCGGCCGGCATTTTTTCTTATGGTGTGTGCATGCATGCAAACCTAAAGAAGTTAAACAGTGAGCATTTTATTTAGCTGCCATTCACAATCAACATCCAAACTAACAGGACGATCTAAGGGCTTTATTTTGAAGCAATGTAAGTCACATAATGCAGCTCTACAGGACAACTTCCAAAAAACACAACCAAATAGCATAGATTATTCTCAACACTTCCAGTGAGCACCAGCCATTCCAGCAGGAGGAATGGGGGAGGCTGAAGATACCAAGGGGAATTTCACTGAAGAACAAGGATTCAGAAAGGTTGAGGGAAGAAGGAGAGAGAGAGATTCCTAACATCTTGCCCTATAATTTTAACCCTTCCAAGTGACAGATTTTCATGCCTGGTCTTATTCAAACACAATTTGAATAGTTGCTATCAGAGCAATCTACCATGAGGGCAGGAAGACCAGACCTAGTAACAGACCTCTTCTTTCCATAGTCTGAAATCGGGCACCACCCCTGAGTGCTGCTCTGTTTCAGATAGCTGGCTGCATTATAGGAAAGAGGCAACTATATTAATGTCTTACCAGATATTTTAGTCAACCACGAGTTATTTTTAAAAAATATAGAACTGCAAATGGCAAGTCAAGGGCAAGAGATCATGCTGGACACGTGTGCGAGCACACACACACACTATTTTTAAAACCTGCATATCACCATACTGTCTAGGTGTGGTATTTACTTGTTTCTCATGCCACCTTCTCCTGTGCTTCTAAACCTTTATCTTAAAAAACAGTCAAAAAGTGCCCCAAACTATTCCCCCCCAAAAGGCTTTTAAACTAATCGCTTCCAAGAGGGTAAACATTGACTTCCAGTAGGACAAGCTCTGACTTCCAGCTGTCAGATCAGCTCTCTGGCTGTGGAGCCTCTACTGCTCTGTCTATTCCAATTCAAGTCACATCACGAGAGTCCACATACCAAAGAGCACTTTAAATAAGACATGCATGCGAGCAATTCACAGTACAATCTAACCTTTTGCTTAAGCGATTAGAATCAAGATAGTAACCAAGTGCAACCCTTATACACATACTGTACATTTACATACAATATTATAAGATTCACACAACTCTTGCTTACCATGAATGCTGCATACACACAGAATTTTAATGTGCATTTCTTTAAATGATCCTGAAGAATTAGTCTTTGCTGTTTTGAATTCCTTACCAAAGATGCTTCAGAAAAGAAGAGCAATCCCCAACTTCTGCACTGAAGGCTGTGACCAGAGAAAAGGCATTGGCAGGGTTGCCAACTCTTGCAATTTTCCCTATGACTCTCTTGATATTTGGTGTTTTTCTTAAAGCCACAGCTCCTGGATTCATGTTACTACAGATGAATATCAGATATAGTTTAAAAAAACAAACAAACCACATTTCCAGTGCTCATGTTTTCAGATGAATGCTTGAAAACGTGACCCAAGTGCACCCTGTAGGCTCAAAAACTGGATGGCCAAAAAAAAAAAAAAAAAACCACCCAACTTTTTTTTTTTTTTTTTAAATATCATGGTTTTCTCATGAGTTCAGAATGCTCGAGACTGGCAATACTGCAGTGCTCACGTCTGTCCCCACACTTACCCAATTCCCTGCTCATTTGCAAGTACACACCCTACTGGACAGCACCCCTGCAACAGTAGTTACTTCTGCGGCTTGCCCCAGCGTTTCCAGCATTGCTACCTGCACTACGCTTGAAATGCACATATAAAAGCCATTTCAAAGTGCATGAACTGCCGCTGCATTGGCGCATTTCTACACCCTACTCTTTACCTGGGTATTGAGCTGCTCAAATTACCATTTGAAACACAGCCATGTACTGCACTTTATGGACCAACATGACAGCTCCCTGTCCCAAGGAGATTAATCCATGGCCCTAATCCTGAAACTGGATTTATATGAGCAGACCCTTGTATCTGTATGGAGGCCCATTGCTTTTACACAGGGCACTATGCAGGCACAAGGTCTCACCCCTACAGAGCCAACTGCAGGATCAGGCCCAACGTTTGCTGTTCTCCTAATCCTTCCCCTTAGATTGGCTGTTCTTGTGTAACAGGAGGCAGGGCAGTTACATTTTACTTCCTTTTATTCAGAAATATATTCTACCCTAGCAGATCTACCAGAGATAGAGAGAATTTGTTTCCCTTCATGCAATCTTTGGCTATGGTTAGATGGTTGCACCACAGTCACTGGATTTTAAAATATGCAAGAAAAAAGAAGATTTTCTAGCCAAGTGGTTCTCTCACGTGTACCCCCTGGGGGTACACAGAGGTCTTCCAGGGGCTACATCAACTCATCTAGATGATATTTGCCTAGTTTTACAACAGGCTACATAAAAAGCACTAGCGAAGTCAGTACAAACTAACATTTCACACAGTTACTTGTTTATATTGCTGTATGTACTATACACTGAAATGTAAGTACAGTGTTTATATTCCAGTTGATTTTATAATTATACAGTGAAAATGAGCAGTTTTTCAGTCAGAGTGTGCTGTGACACTTATATTTTTATGCCTAATTTGTAAGTGAATAGGTTTTAAGTGAGGTGAAACTTGGGGTACGCAAGGCACGTAAGACTCCTGAAATGACTACAGTAGTCTGGAAAGGTTGAGAGCCACTGTTTTAGCCTCACAGTCTGTTATTGCCTTTGCATTCCAATGTGATCCGCATTAGCACATTTTCAGACATCTATTTGCCTCATAAACCCAGAGCTATAACTCCTCGCCGTTATAGATTGACCGGTCTGCTTCTGTCAGAGCAAACCCTCCGGCCTAGACTGACTGCGTTCTGAACCTGGGTTAGTACAAGCCAAAAAAACCCATAGCTCTTAGCAATCAGATGCTTTTCCGACGTGAGGCTCTCCCCCTCCAGAGTCAGCGTGAAGTTAGCCAACTACAGTTTGGACTGGCAATAGTTTGAGTCCAAATAGCCCCAGCCTAGTGAAGTGGGGTGGGGTTTTTTGGTGTGGTGGTGGTGGTGGTGGTGGTGGTAAGTAAACAGAAGTTGACGGGATTTGCGCCCACCATACTAAAGTCATTTTAATCTGTGCTTCCCCCAGGAATTCCTCTCCCATTGCCCAAGTCTCACACGTTTGCCCTCCACAATCTAGTGGCATGTGGGGGAGGACAAGGAGAAGAGTTCTGCTCCTGGGCAGCTTTAATAGGAAAATATTTGTATACAGCGAAGGACTGTTCAACACTGGCTAGGCAGCAGGATAGGCACAAAGACTCCTCGTTGCCTTATATATGCTGCTCTAGAAGGGCTCCCATCTAGATGCTAAGCCGCCCTACTTAGCAAAGACTGGGATTTGCCCAGAGGGTTCTGCAGTGGCTCAGGGAATTAGTAAATGAACCCTTCTTCTACTCCACTAGACCCAGGGAGCAGAACCTCCTATTCTGGGCTGTCTGCATCCTGCCTATCCCTCTGCATCCATGCCCTGCAGTAGAGCCAGCACTGTTCCACCACTTTTTGGGCTGTACACCCTCTCCTTCCCAGACAACGAGAAAGGCCAGGATTCCTCCTCCCCCCGCACTGGGCTGTAGACATCAGCACTGGGTGCACTGCATGCTTCCTCTGTTCAGACTCTGTTAATGACACCGGATTCCTTCCTTGTGGTTTGTTTGGGCTCAGGTAACTCGGACACAGCAAACGCTTGGGGTATTATTAGATTCTTCTGCTGAGTAAAGAGTGTCTCCGCCGGCTGTGATAGCCATGTCATATCACCTCACAGCTCTTGCTCAGACCCACAACAACAGGAAGGAGTCTGGGAAAGGACACAAGCTCCTACCCCCTGGGTAAATATAAGCACCGGTGTGGCCTGCTACAGAGCATTTTTACGTCTACTAGCGTTAAGCATCTTGGTTTTTCAGTCATGGACTTCACAAGACAAACTTGCTAACACAGCAAGGAGTACATGGGTTGACTTACCCATACAGCCACTCAAGTCACTGAAAGACTATTTGGCCATCTGCCACATCCATTCTGAAACATTACAAGATCTCAGTAAAGATAGTCACTCACTTTGCATTCGTTAGCAGAAGGCATTCAAGTAAATAAACGTGTCTGTTATAGAAATGGGCTGACTGCATTTCAGATTTATTCTCATTTTTCCCCTTAGATGTACAACTCAAGTATCACATTGCACAGAACAAGTACGGATTGACGTGAACAGGACTACACACATGCTTAAAGTTCGGCACATGCTTAAGTGCTTCACTGAACTGGGGCCTGAAAGCAGCCCTAATTAGCTGGAATCTCTCAAATCTTGAAATCCATGTCTTCATACCTCCTACCTGGCTTTTATATTTTAAAAAAGGCCAAGTATTTCCACAAGTAATTTAAGAGCAGAAATTCCAGTCTTCAAGAAGCAGGTTGATGGAGAAATGACCCATGCAGAATAAAGAGACATAGCAATGTTAGATTGGCTCGTAAGTCTACTATATCTGATCTAATATAAACCACTGCAACAGTGGTTCTTTCCTCTGTGTTTTACAATAAAGGTACACTACCGTATGACCTAGTGGCCAATGAAATAAATGATATCTGAAACCTAGCATTTGACCCACCACGTACAAAACATTTCAACACTTGAGACATGATCCTTCTAGGAGTGTCACAGTGAAGTGCTGGCATCATACGTGTCCAGTCCACATTGGACTGAACCACATCCCATTATAGATAAGCACCATAAATGATACCCCAAATGCAACAGTGACCAGATTAAATTACAGTGATCAGATGATCGGTTCTTCTGCTCATTTTATAGTTTGTCTTATATCCCTCCTTCTCTTACCACCTTGGTAGATAAGAAAAAAAGATACAAGGCATTAATGCAATAGATAAGGTGATTACATTTCATCCCGTTCTCTATACCATCAGTCTCTTACTTTAAATTTGTAAAATAATTGTTTTCAATCTTTAAAAAAAAAAAAAAAAATGGGGGCACTTGTTTTCCAGTTTGCCTGGATTAAAAACCACACAGCTTTGCAATTCTACATCATGATCTAGAAATATTTAGGGGAAAATATATAGCAGTACCTTCAGAGAACAGTATAAAATGCATCTTCAGTTTTTATTTTAAAAGTGATCACAGAACTAGTTTCTCTTGTTGTGGATGGAGTGAACAATCGGGGTACTCTTGACAAATGCTCACATCTAGATAGTTTGTGTTTAGATTTCTTTCCAATCAAGGCTATGACACACAATGCAAGGCTTGCTGCACTATTACACACAATAATCAGTACCACACAGGCAAACCGTTCTATCGTAGCTGATATAAAAAGCTGACCAAGATTTTAAACAAAGATTTTCAAAAGTGACTAATGATCCAGGGTTATGCCCAACTTGAAGTACCTTAATGGGACCTGATTTTCCAGCACTTTTTGGAGGGGGAGAGAAAAAGGGAGAGAGCCCCTTTTAAAAAAGGTATCTCAAGTTAGGCAACCAAAATATTATATATCAATCACTAGTCAGTTTTAAAAGTCTTGGCCTTCCTGTTTGGCATTACAGAATTACAGAGTCATGCACCAAAAAATCTCTCTCTCAAGTAGATGGCTGCATTAATATCCTGATCCACAGTCCACCAAAATCATTTAGGAGACTTTCATTTTGTACAACGGGCTTTTGGTAAGACCCTACATCTGCTGTGCTATACTTGGGTTTCGCACATAAGTAAGTAACCAGAGATTTTAATCCTAGGAAATTGAGCTGCAAAAACAACTGAAGAGACACAAGTTTATGCACCTATGGAACCCTCAAGCACGACTAAATTCTTCTCTATTTATCCAGCATACAGTCTACACCATCGGCTATTTTAATCCCTCTATTAGTGGACAGTAACACTGCAGTTGGATAAAGACATTTGACAAAAATCTTATTTAGAGATCAGGACAAACTTAATTGGTTTTTAGCCAGACCTGCACAAAGACGGTTATTCCACAAATACGGTTGTTAATCTGCCCATTATACTCTGTGCACTCCAACTGAACGAGATGCTAGAAGGAATGTAATATTTCAGGAGCACATTTTCCTGTGTGTCCTTAAAACGAGTAACAGTAACTACATAGTGAATTAGGAACAAGAAGACTGTGTGTGTTTTAAAAAGCAGATTAGCTAGAAAAGAAAACCGTTTGGTCTCTCTTCTGCTTCACATTTGAAATACACTATACCTAATGAACACTACACCTAATGAATAGCTACTGTATTTCAGTTTTTTTAAACAATAGCTAATGAGAATTCTTTAAAGTTACATTTTAATAAGAGAGCTAACTGCCCATCCTTTCCACTGCAAACTGACATTTCCTCAACTAGATGCATGTTTTTCCATGGTACTGTCAAACAGATGAGACTCAGGAAATATGGGTCCACTTCCCAGCCTGTGCGCCTTTAGATCAGGTTGTACATGACTTGTGCAAAGCCAATGGAAAAGAACTCAATTGACTTTGATAGACTTTGCATCAGGCCCTTAGGTGATCCATGCCTCAGTTCCCTCTGCACACTCTCTCTCTCTCTCTCTCTCTCGACTGCATCGGGTGCTAAGAGGTAATCTACATTCATCAGTGACCGTAAGGTGATGAAATGCTATGATGTTTGATGGGAGAGAGTATAAATGCAGAGATAGATAGAATACAGTGCTTCTATGCTAATATGCCACTAAGATTCCAGGGGGCTGGGGTTCTCTCTCCTGGAAGGCAAATGCTCCTAGTTTTTATATGATTCAAAAAGTATTGTTTTTGTTATAAAAGTTTCTTAAACACACAGAGTGGGAGGTTTACTACCAGTTCCCCTGGCGCCTACGCCCACTCAAATTGCTGTACAATAATTTAAATAACATAAAAGCCATTCTCATAACTGCCTATTAGATATTATACAATAGCTAAATTACAGGGCTGCAAAAGCTGCAAAGATGCTGAAATGGGTGTTTGGTGAGGATGATGACTTCTTTTCCCCTGTGAAATAGCCTAGAATCATTGGGTACATCTACACCACTACCACAACAACAAAAAAACAACCCTGAGGCACCAAGTCTCCAAACCCAAGTCAGTTGAGTTGGGCTCCCAGGTTAAAAGCTGCAGTGTAGACACTCGAGCTCAGCAACCCACCCCCTTGCAAGGTTCCCAGGGCTCGACATTAAACTAGCAGTGACAGGTATAGCTCATGGGGTGGTCAGAAAATTTTCTGTTGAAACTGTTTGATAGAAAATTTGATTTCAACCGAGTTACGCTCTTCACAACCAACAAGTAAGTGTGTGTTTTCTGCCAAAAAATTTTGATTTGTCAAAAAGCCAAACACATGAAAACTGATATATTCTGATTCAGACATGCCATCATGGTGCCTCATGGGAGTTGTAGTTTGGTTGTCTCGTATCCCCATTCTCCTTTATTAGTTGGACTCCCCAGCTGGATTGCAACCACGATTACACTCTACCTCCCCTCACCAACAGGGCAGGCCATGGACAACATAGTCCCACCTGGGAGCTTGGCCCATACACAAAGGGGACATAAGACAACTGGACCACAACTCCCATAAGGCACTGCAGCAGCACTTCCAAATCAAACTACCGTGGTTTTCAGTTGAAATATTTCAGTTTTTCACTGGAAAAAAAAAAAAAGTCAACATTTTCTGTAGGGAAAGAAAACCACCACCATTTTCCAATCAGCTCTCTGTAGAACACTTCACCAGCACTGGGATAACATATACACCAGCCTTGGCACATCACTTAACAGAAGAAATATATTAGCTTCCAGTTAATGTAATATTAGAGAAAGAATGACAGTACACTGACTTATTAAAGCCTCTAGCCATATGGAAGAGCCCTACAGAATTTAATAACGATTTAACTTTGTAGGATTCTATGGAAACCCACAAACTAGACTTTAGGAAATTCTCTCTTTTCTATGGGATTTTTCAGTCACCTTATAAAATTGTGTAGCAGGGATACAATTCCTGTATATTTATTAGAGAAGTTTAGGTGTTTTTTGTTTGTTTTGTTTTGTTTGTTTTTTGTTTTTTTACATAAAAGCCATCTCAAACTATAGAAAGGTTACCATTTTCTACAGGATTCTCATAAGTTATCTGAGAAGACATCCCATTTCTTGCACTGAAATTATATGCTTTATTAATTCAAAGATTATGTAATTTGATTCTCAGTATATTGAGTGTCTCATGTAATTTTAAACAATTAAGTGCAGTTTTGCTTCATTCGTGGATTAAGAAATGTTTATGTGCCTCACAAATGGAAGAATAGCATTTACGACAAAAGTAAGTTCCAGAAAACTATTAATATTAAAAGAAATTGGTTTCCAACTATGGATCTGAGAGTAAACTGACTGCATAGATTACAGTATTTAATGTGCTATAAAAATGTTTCCTTTTTTTGTCCTATGCAATTGGTTGAGTTTTTGGTGGTTTCATAGCCACAGTTATTTCACATGCAATTTGCCAGGCAGACAATCTTCATAGAAAATAATTGGAGTTCAAAAATGGAACAATACACTCAGAAGAGCCTTCAACCTCCTACAAAATGTCTTGATATATTTCAGAACAAGGAAGGAGGTATGTGGACTAACTCCTGCATTCGAGAACATGTTTGGTTTTAAAACCAAACACTTGCACACGTTGGTGTCTAGCACGCAAATCAGTTATGTAAGATATTTTACCAGGATACACATTTGAAATACCATCTCTTGTAAACAAGGTTGTTCTGGAGGCAACAGGGATTAGTATAGTTCAAACAGTCCCTCTTCCATGGGCTCTGCACTGAGTAAAGTGTTTGCATTCACAGAGTTTCCATCAAGGTGGGCCTGAAAAGGGTACACAAATTTTCACGGACGCATTTGCCCCTCACACAAGTCTGCATTCATCCCATATCAGGAGATGACACTGTGCCGACCAAAGAGCAAAAGCAGCAAACACAAAGGAATGTTAAAATGAGGGGTCCCTGTCGGCCATGGAACAGAAGTCTTTAAATTAACAGATTTACAGCCACTTACATACACACAAGCATCCTTGAGGGAACCAGCTGTACGTCCCTTACTTATAGTAGAGACATTTCATAGGGTCACACAAGAGTTTACAGCTCCTTTAAGTCCCACCCATTTACTAGGAGATGGGGGGGGGGGAGGGGGCAAACAAGACTTGCTTGTTCAGACAGCCTTCCAGCCAGACAAATGGATTACGCCACAGCCCGAGACCAGCACTAAATCCTTTTGGGTTCTTATACATTTGCAAGGAAAAGACACTACGTAACAGCTACAGAACAGCAGCAAGTTAGATGGCAGAGAGACCGTGATGGAAGGTAGCATCATCCAAACGTGTTTGGACCAGAAGGGATCAACATTGCAAGCGGCCATCCATTCAAAATGCAGGACTACCTCGCAGCTGTGCCATAGCAAAGCTCCATGCAGGTGGGGGCAAGCAGCTCTAAACTGCCTCGCCTGCCTTCCCAATCCTGGGACTGGCTGGGAGCCAAACTGGTCTCTAGCAGCCTAAAGGCTGCTCTAATCTATACTGATTTGTAATGAACAACCTGGATGGCATTACATCAGAAGATCATCAAGCACAGAATGCTCTGGGCTCCTAGCATCAGCCACCCCTTCCCCAGACATACCCCTGAGGGTCTGGCTCAGAGCTGGCTAAGCAATTTATATTTCCCCATAGTAATTTTCATCCTGACCTTTTCATGCATTCCATGTCCATGGCAATTCATGCTTCCACGTCTGGGATAGTCCTCATCTTCCCACTATGGGTTGCTTTAGCATGGGACAGGGCAGGAGCCCAGAGCATTCTATGGATCATATTAAAGCAGCTCTGCCCTTTATAGCCTTCGGCACGCTATCTAAACATTGCATAATAATAAAGGACTGCTGATGCATGATGGGAAACTTGGAAGCCATCGGACAGCATAAGCAGTTCATGTGCCCTATTTTCACCTGCTTTCCTCCTGTTGTGGTTTATTCCCCACCCTGAGCCACGGTCTCTGCTTTATGACTTCCCAATCAATTGCTACGGAGATTATTATGTTGTCACTGACAAATGTAAATGACAGGTGAAAAATAAGCAGAAGGAAATGAACTCAGAAGAACCTGTTTATAGCAGGCAAGAGATTTGCATGAAGAGCAGGAAGAGATAGAAAACAACCAGCTGAGTACAGCAGAAAGGCAGGCTATGGGTATGTCTACACTGCAGTTAGACACCCGTGGCTGGGCCCTGCCAGCTGACTTGGGCTCTCAGAGCTCAGGCTAAGGGGATGTTTAACTGTGGTATAGATGCTTGGGCTTGACCCTGGGCTCCAGGACCCCATGAGGTTGGAGGGTCCCAGAACTTGGGCTGCAGCCCGAGTCTAAACATCTACACCACAATTAAATAGCCCCTTAGCCTGAGCCCTGAGAGCCCAAGTCAGCTGGCACGGGCCAGCTGAGTATTTAACTGCGGTGCAGACATACCCTATGATGTTTTTGTGGCATTTTCTAATAAGCATCAGCAGCTCCTTATGTAAAATCCTGATATATCTTAAGAAGTTCTGCCAAGTTTAAGAGAATCCTGGGTAATAAAATTTTGTCCTGTCCGTTCAATCTTGGCAGAGAGCTCAGTGGAAACCCCACACACCTCCTTTGTTGGGAAATATGCGCCAGATCCAGGGGAGGGCAGCACAGCTAATCTGCACAGAGTACAACACTGGATGCGGTAACAAAGTCAATCAAAGCTCCGCTCTGTACCCCACTGATCTGGGGGCAGGGCAAGACATTGTCTCCTAGACACAATTCTAAAGGGACAAAACCACATCTGAAAGTCAGCATGACACCAGGTCCTGGTTGGGTCTTTTTCACCGCTACCCCTGCAGCAGGGAAAGGAGTGGTGCACGAGTCCCTATACCAGAGGTTCCAGTAGAGTTGGCTCCATTTTTCCTATTCACTTCAAGGGTCTCTCTTTGTGGGCAGGGGCAGTATTTAGCCAGACTCAGTATTTCCGTGGGCACAGATGCTGAAAGACCGCCTTATTTTTCATTGGAGCACATCACACTACGGTCAGTGAAACACATCAGGCTCAATCTTCTTCCCATTTATGCTGGTGGATGTATGGTCATTGACTTCAATGGGTGCCAGAGGTTAGACCTCACAGAATGTACACTTCATTGTAAAGAGAGACACTTGTCTGTGATATCAATTAACTTCACCTCATTAGCCCCAAACCTCCTGGGTGAGACAAGGAACTACTTGGGCCAATAAGCTTGAATGGAAGCTCACTAACCACTACAAACATGGAAGACATGATTTAGTTAACCATCAAGTAGCTAGATGTGCATAGTTAAGTATTGCCTTCTACATTCCTTTTGATAAGCAAGACGTGAAGCTACTTGCCTGACAAGGCAAATTGCTCTTAAATAATTTGTAAGGCCCCGTTCATGCAGTGGAGTGGAATTCTCCCATTAGGATGCCTTCCAAGAGCTCTCAGTGGAGTAGGTGTGCAGAGAAATACTTGAAGAAGGAAGATGCCATTTCTTCCAAAAAGGCCATGCAGAAGGGCCTGTAACAAATGCCTTTAGCCACGCTAGGAGAGCGCCCATACCCAGCAAGAGGTAATGGCTGCTATGGCTTGTAAAGATATCGGGGGAAAAAAATCTGAAAGGGTTCAGAAAAGAGCGACAAAAATGAACGGAGGTCTGGGAATCCTGCCTTATAGAGAGCCTTGGGCTGTTCAATGTCTTTAGCTTATCAAGAAGGATAAGAGGTGACTTTGACCACTGTCTATAAGTAGGGAGATTTCCAACAGGGCTCCTTAATTTAGCATACAAAGGCATAACAAGGCCCAGCAGCTAGCAACCAAAGGAAGATAAATTCGAGCTAGAGATTAAAAATTTGCCCCTTAAGCCATTGGGAACTAATCAATGGAACAGCTTACTAAGCAATGTAGTGGGTTTGCCATCACTTGAAGTCTTTATATCAAGACTGGATGCCTATCTGAACAGAGCACTCTAGCTCCACCACAAGATATTGGCTTGATGCAGGGATTAGTGGGCAAAATGGTTTGGCCTGTTTCATACAGGAGGCCAGGCTAATTGATCATAAATGATGCCTTCTGGTCTTAAAGTCTCCGAATATTTCAATACCCTAAAATCTTCCACTGCTTGGTGTTTAAAATAGACTCTTGCATTTCCAAGCGCCATCCTTCTGTTCAAGATACCAGACACCCCGTTGCCAAGCATTAACTGCCTGGGAGTGTAAACGTTGCTTTATAGGGCAGCATTTCTTGCATGCAGCCACCAGGGGCTTTTCTTATGGCCACAGCCTTCAGGGCAGTGATGGAGGCGGGGAGGGGAAAAGCAGCGATAGTTTTCCAGGGAAGCTGATGAACAATTTTGAATACCAGTGTACACAAACCCAGAGTATGAAATGCCTATCAGGGAAATCTACATGACGCTGTGTTACACTGTCTGTTCTTTCAGATGAGAAAAATGGGCTCCATGTCCCTAGGGGCAAGAGTCACCAGAGCCCCGCAGCACTGGAAAGTCCAAGAGGAAACGCTGCACTTGGAGTGGGCAAGGCCAAGACACTGGAATGCTGTGTCCGTTCACTGCAGCTCCCCACTCCCTCCTGCTCAAAATGCAGCTTCTGCAAAGTGACCTATCAATCCCTGACTGCAGTTTGAAGTCCAGTATTGCCAACCCAAGCATTCCAAAAATCATGAGATTGTTAAAATCTCATGGCTTTTAAGACAAACACTAATATATTTGGGTTCTTTTCATTTGTCTTCAGGTTACAGAATGCTTACAGTGCTTCAGGCTTTTCTCTGTAACCATAAGGGCTAGAAGCTTAATTTTATTTTTATTTTTGAAAGGAAAGCTGAAATTCTCACAATCACAGGACTCCAGGCCCTGGAGCTTAAAAAAATAAATTACTGGACTACAATAAAAATCATCAGAGTTGGCATCACTGAAAGTCTGTCTACTGGCTCAATCCCTAGGGGAGGGTAACAGGGCAAATGTAGCGGTCATCTACTATCCACCCAACCCCTCCCCATCAGCCTTCCTGTCTGATTTAGCCTCCTGGTGCTCTCCCTTTCTCTCCTCAGATTCTCCCATACGCATCCTCAGTGACTTCAGTTTTCATGTCGATGATCCATCTGATCCTTCACTGCATATCCCCTCGTCCTCACCTCTTCATTTGACTCCCGCTCACTAACAGGACTGTTCACTCGACTTGGTTGTCCCCCCACACGGCTCTCTCACCTGCTGCATTTCCCCTCCCTGAGCATCACCAGTCTCTCTTTCTGCATCATCCGTCACCCCCACATCACACCCCCGTCTCTTGGCCATTCTGGGACTTCCAGTCCACCGGCACTGAGGACTTCTCGTCTGCTCTCCGCCCTCTCCTCCCTTTCTTCTGCCAATCTGGTTGTTGATTCTGTTCTTGCTTCACTCCTCCTCCACCCTTGATTCTTTTGCCCCGCTCTTCCATGAGAAGATCCACCCTGCCAACCCTCATTTGCCCTCAACACCCACTTCCTCCACTCCGGCGCGTGCTCTGCAGAGCATCGCTGGTGGAAATCCTGTGACCAGGCTAACTTCCTCCATGGCACATTCGTTCTCTCCTCCCCCAGTGCTGTCACCTCCCTCGCTACACAGCTCTGTCTCTCCAGTTTAACTGAATCCCAGACACCTCTTCACCAATGGCAACTCATTCCTCAAACCCTCCCCACCGCCACCTCCTCCTGCCTTCACTCCTCTGTCTGCAAAGGTTCTCCATTTCTTCCAAGTGAAAACTGACAGGATACAACCAGACCGTCCCCCTCCCCTGAACTTGCCGTCCATTCCCTCCTCTCCTATCACAGATACAGGGTTCTATCGGTCACATCAAACCCAAGCTGCTAATCTTCACTTTCAAGGCCCTTCCCTCTCATTGACCATCAAGAATGTCAACTCCTGCTTCAGATAGGCTCCTGATGCCAGTCACCATCAGTGACATTTTCAAACAAGCACCTTTCTGCTACGCTGCCCCTCATGCTCGGGCAGAGCTCCCCACAAACACCCCGAAAACTACCTCCTCCTCCAAAAACCCTCCTCCTCTCTTCTTTGCTGTGATGCCTACTAAAAAAAAAAAAAAAAAAAAAAAAAAAGAGAAAAGAACTTGACACCTGTTAAGCTGCTGGTGCAAAGATGACTGCCTATCATGCTCACCAATATTGTCTCATTGTTTTTTTGCACTCTACCTGTCAGTCTGTCGGCATCCATCTGCTGTCCCTTGTTTTTATACTTCAATAGTAAGCTCTTCAGGGTGGGGAACTGTCTTTTGTTCTCTTTATACAGTGCCTCGCAGAAGGGGGTTCTAGGCTATGACTGGGGCTCTTAGATATTTGTATACAAATAATACCACCGGTCCCTACCTAAAGGTGAGCAAACTCCCTCCCTCTTTGCCCCCCCCCCACCCCACCCTTCCTTATTAGCAAAGAGTGTGCTGTGCAAATTGCAATCTCACATACCAAGGAGGGGCTGGAGAGCAAAGCAAGCCCAGTGGTTCTGTAATCTGCTCGGTAGGACTTCTTGCATTAAATGGAATGTTAAAGATAGAGCAACTGGAGGAGGGACTAATGCAATTGTTTAGTCAAGCTAATACTCACATACTTAACTGCTTTACAAACACTTTAATTAATCCTCACATCCCCCCCACGTGGCAGGCAAGTACTATAATCTAAGTTATACAGATAGGGAAACTAAAGCAACAAGTTTAAGTAACTTGTCCAAAGCCACAGACGGAATCAGTATCAGAACTGGAAACTTTTGAGCATTCCTAGCTTCATCTCCAGTCCCAGGATTAAATCATGCCTCTTTCTATAGCCCACTTATTTGTTACAAAGTGCAACCACACACATTATCTTTAAAAAAAAATTCAGTAAGGACATGAACTGAATTTTAAAGCATGAAACTAACAGCACTTGGAAATGGATCCATGTGAGCTTTTTAGCTCAACAATAAAATGCAGATTTTTTTTTAAATCTGTAGTGCATTTTTAAAACAGCTCTGGTTAAGTCATATTCAATTACAACAGAGGAAGCACACCTTGCTTAACATGGCACCAAGAGCTGATTCATGGCAGTTGCAACTTTTGGAAAAGTTCAATTATTTAATTATGACAGTCAAGCCAGGAACCCAAGTGTCCAACAAAATCCTTGTTTGTAAAAGAAGCCTGGAGAAATCTTGTCAAGCAGGCTTCAGAAATCGCCCAAGATGACAGCTGGGAGCCTTGACTTTATCTACTGGTGGCACATGAAAGCATTAAACCCATGAATACATGAAGCATTGCTGCAAAGGACATTCTGACACTGCGAGTCAGCCCAGAGCTCTCTTGAAAGATACAAAGATTGACAATTTATGTTTTAAACACTTAGAGAAATAGGAATGACTAATGCTAACAATTTAAGTGTATATTTGAATACCGGGGTGGGGGAAAGAACCACACTTTATGAAAGGTGGGCTTAGTAAATTTATAGATATTATAATAAGCATGTTAGACCTCTCAGATTGTGTTAGAGAGGATTCTATGCACATCAACAGAAGGGCTTATAAACAACCTATTGAACGCTAACCATTTATTAAAAACATCTATGAATCATGAACCCTTTATAACTGGAACCTCAAAAAAAGCCTAACATTAATCTGGGTCAGCCCCCACAAAAAAATACATAATGTGGAGTCTTTATTCAATTCAAGGGTTTCCAACTTTGGGGTAAAAGTGTTTCTACTAAAAAGCCCGACAAGAGTTGCAGATTTATCAGGAAACATAAGATAAGTTTAACTATGCACATTCTGCTCCTTTTCCCCCCAAAAAACCCTAAACTTTTGCTTGTGACACTCCATAGCCCTCTTTCCCCTGCCAGGTTCCCGCTGTTTTTTTCCAACAGCTGATAGACAGAGCATGTAAAGGGCAAGCAAATCCGGGAAGTCCTGGCACTTGGAAGAACCTAGATTGCAGGGGTTGCGTTCCAGACGAGCAGGTAAACAAGACTTGCAAGAAGCTGTGAATATCTTTGCACCTCCTGAGTGTTTTCAGTAGGAGGGACTTCTCAGTTGGGAGGTGAATAGAAACAATGACAGCTCAGAAGGGAAACAAGCAAAGAGATAAACATAATCCAGTCAGACTTGCTGTCTCGCCCTCGCCCCTGCCCTCTTCCCATCTTCTGAATCTAAGGGAAGGGCTGTCTAGAGTGCCACAGAAGTGTTAGCAGAGAGTGTAACTGAAAGAAAGCATCTTCCTGCTACATTCCCTCATTCCCCCACTGGAAGCAAGAGGAAAAGGAGCCTCAGATTGAGACTGGTTTTACTCAGTTTAAAGTATTAATGAACAAATTCTACACTACCTTATACTCTACCCATCCTGTTTACTTCACTGGGGCCAGCACAGGGTCTAAATCAGATATTAAAACTGGATGTATGCCTGGTTCACTGATGGAATCTGAAGGACTTCCTATAGTAACACCAGAGAAAGGGGCCGACTCCAATCACAAATAAACCCAGGAGCAAACAGGGCACAGAACTGTGAAGCACGGAGTGCCTTCGGCTACCACTGAAGTCACACCTTGGAAGACCAAGGCCATAGTTACAAAATGAATTGAAAAGCTTGAAGTTCCTTTTGCTATTTTGTTCCAATATAAGGCAATTGCAAACAGAACATATTCAGGGTAGACACAACACCTGCATATTTTGTACTATACTTGGGGTTTTTCTATTCTTCTGTAATTGATTAATCAAGACAGTAATATGGGAGGTGTATGTTTGGCTTAAAAATAAATACCATACATAGTTCAATCTGCCGGTTTGAGGAGCAAATTTGATCCGACTCAGGTAACAGATTCTGACACTGTGGGACTAATTTAATCCTCATGGAACTGACAAATTCAGCACTTGGAGGAAGACGGTTCACTGATCCCCCTAGCAGAGATCATTGCTATGAAGAAATGTAGTTTGTAAATTTCACTTCCAGAAAGTGAAAGGAGACAGACATTTATGGCTCACAAAGAGTTGGAAGAAAGAATGAGGAGTACTTGTGGCACCCTGGAGACTAACAAATTTATTTCAGCATAAGCTTTCGTGGGCTAAATCCAACCTCATCAGATGCATGTAGTGGAAAATACAGTAGGAAGAGAGACAGACAGACAGAGAACATGAAAAAATGGGGGTTGCCATACCAGCCCTAACCAGACCAATACATTAAGGTGGGCTATTATTAGCAGGAGAAAAAAAAAGAAAGTTGGAACAATCAGTATCAAGAGATTTAGCATGCAATATCAAAATCAACCTCTAGGGGACAAATTGGCAGAACAGGATAGCTGAGGCATCAGGGTGGATCATGACTGGTTTGAGATCCCAGTTAGAAAAGGAAACAAACTATAATTTTGCCCTCTTCTGACTACCATCATCTGGGTCATTGCCCCAACAGCTACACCTCTTCTTTCTCCGCTCTGGCTGGTATCTAGCCACACAAGGGATAGTGGGACTTGTTTGAACCAATGGATCTTCTATCTTTAAAGTCCTCCAGAGATCTTTTGGCATTTTACTTTACTAGAAGATATTCTCAAGGGTCAAACTGAGGAGATGTGTGAGTGGGAGAGACATTTCTTCTGGTACACTGAGGTGTTTAATATTAGAGGGGAAGCGAGGAATAGACGTTCCACTTTAAAACTTTTTTGTTATTTACGCCCCAGCATCCTGTCAACATTCCCCAGCACATAAGCTATAATGTCCAACACTGAATGAGTAGCATTTTTCAGAAGTGGCTACTACTTTTAGGCATTCATCTTTGGACACTAAGGATGAAATCTTTACTTCATTGGGGTTAATAAGTGTTTTGCCATTGACTTCCAAGGGATCAGGATTTTTCAGAGGTGTTGGGGGTCCAGGCACTCAGCACCTCTAAAAAACTGAACATTAAAAAACCCAACAAAGATCAGATCCTCAATGTCAAATTAGCCACTGAAAAATGGGGGCAACCAAAATGAATGGACACTGTTGAAAACTGTGGCTTGAGTGACTACCCCAGGTCACAGAGCAAATCTGCAGTAGATCCCAGATCACCAGTCTTACGCATGAACCACACGGCCATTCTCCCTCTAACACTGGCGTTTCATAACTTCGTTTGTAAGCCCCTTGGAGCGTGACCCTCTTTTTGTTCGGTTTGTACATCACCTCCCACAATGGGATCCTGGTCTATGACACTGCCATAACTAGGATATTGTATTACAAATAATAACAACAGCAGCTAGTATACACAGTAATTCCCCCCCATCACACACTACTGTAATGCTGAGTTAGACTGTAATGTCCTCAGAGGAGGGGACCTTATTGTCTTAGTTTTGCAGAGTGACGGGAACTCTTCCTGATACTCCATAAATGATGACCATTACTCTGTTAGCAACAGTATGCATCTCAAAGACTGTCCCAACCACCAGCCAGACAACTGGAGACTTAGGAAAAGTGTATTTGAAAAGCAAGTTTTGGACCTTGTGTCTGTAAAAATCATGTTTAAAAGCCTACAACTCACACTCCTCTTGCCGCAAGTCATCAGTAAGTGGTTGTGTCAGCAGGAGGATAAACAGAAACACCCTGTGGGGTATCGTGCATGTTCCCTACATGTCTGTTCAGATGCCATTAGATAAACAGGTAGGCACAGCATCCTCACTCCCACAAAGGAGCGAGAGCAACCAAGGGGAGCTGTAAGTAGAGGGGGGAAGAGAAACAGCTAGGCCAATGGTTCCCAACCCACTGACAGAGGCCACCGTGTACTTCCCCCATCTCAACTTGCGACTTGTCCAAGTGCAGTAACCACGCTCAGTTTCCCTCTCCCATCTTCCTCCGCTCCTGTTCACCCCTCTCCTGGCTGTTCATTTTTATTCTCTCAGTCAGTGGCTTCCCCTCTCCAGTCAGCAGAAGGTTGCCAGCTAGAGGTGGGGGGTTCATTGGTGGCTCCATAGGGGCCAGATCACAGATGCTCAAGCAAGCCAAGGCGAGGAGCTTGAGCCCATGAGCCACTGCTTGAGCCAGCAGCCATGTCAATACCAGCCTTTGGCCAGTTTCATGGGGGATACGGTGGGAGCAGAAGGCGGCTGGCTTCCAAGGCTGCTTTACACACAAACCACGCTCTGTGCAGTGGGGAGGCAGATCCAGGTCTGCGGTTTACTCCAGCCCTGCTGTTCTTCCTCCAGAATTCTGGGGGGGGGGGGGTCGACGGTAGGAAACACACCCCTAGGTTAATGGGGATGGCACTGGGCACACCCACTAGCCACACCCTCCCCAGCTATGAGCAAGAGCCCCCCCAAGACAGAGCAGAGGAAATACTAGAGGCTCCAGTGGCAGGAATAACCATAGCAACCAGAGTCATAATACCCACCCACCCCCATCTCTCCTGCTCTTGCAGACACTCTCCTGCAGCCCAGCTCGCTCCGGATTTGACGACAACTAGTCAGGATGCGGAGCAGCCAGGTGCTTCTCCGCTCCCCCCTGCCGAGGGTCCAGCGCCCCCGGCTCACCGCTGATCTCCTGCCCCGGCGGGGCTCCAAAGCGAGCCCCCAGGAGCTCGAGCCCACGGGAGCCCCCCCCCGGCGCCCTCGCCCTCAGCCCGGGGAGCGGAAACCCGGCCGCAGTTTCAGTGTCACCCACTGGGGAAACCTGATTCGCCTCTTTTCCGCCCAGCGGCTTCCCCGGGGCCGCCGCCGGCACTGGGCTGCAGAAGCGAGAGGCGGCCAAGCCCCAGCCCTGCCTTGGGCTCGCCGAGCTCGGCAGGGGGCAGCGAGCGGGGCAGGGCATTGCGGGGGCTGGGATCCTGGGGAGAGGCAGCCCCACCTCACCCCACCGCGGGTGTCACACCCCTCTGGGGGTCCGAGGCGCTCCGGTGCCACACCCCCAGGGAGCTCGGACGCCCGAGCCCGGACGCCCGAGCCTGGCCGCTCCGTTTCAGGCGCCCCTGACGCCCAGGTGCGGCTCGCCGCCGCATCTTGACCGGCCGCCCGCTGGGAGCCAGGCTCGGGCCATTGCTCCGGGGGCAGCGCCCAAGCCGGAGCCGAGGGGGAACGTCCCTCTTTGTTAGCCGGCCCCCGGCGGAGATGCAGCTGCCGCCCGGAGGAGGCGGGGGGCTGATCGGCCCCAGCTGCTCGCCCAGCCCGGCGGGAGGGTCGCTCCCGCAGCCCGCCCGCCCCCGGGGTGGAAAGCTCGCCTCGCTGGCGAGGGGGCATCCCAGCAGAAGCCGCCTGCGATCAGCCATTTTCCGCGCCGGCAGCCACCCGCGGAGCCGGCGCTGTCCTCTCGCGGTCCCACCCGCAACCTGAGCGGCCGGTTCTGCCGGGACCCACTTTCCCCGGGCTGGGAACGAGCGCCCGGCTCGGCGCAGCCCCCCGCGCCCGGGGCTCGCCCAGCCCAGCCCGCCCCGGCGGGAGAGCGAGAGCCGCCGCCCGCCCTTACCTGCAGACCCCGGGCATCCTTAGCAGCCAGCGCCGCAGCCCTGCCTACCCGAGCAGCCGCTCCGCCAGTTCCCGTCCCCGCCGCCCGGGCGCTCGCCAGCCTGCAGGTGACATCATCCCCGCTCGGCCTAATAGGATACACGGTGGTCGGGACTGCGCACGCGCTGGCCTCGGTGAGACCCTCCCCCGCCCCAGCGCCTGCTGGGAGTTGTAGTGCGGCGCCGCCTTGCCGTGCCCACGGCCGCGGTGCAGCTGGGACTACACTTCCCAAGCCCCCTCTGCGCCCAGCCCCAGCTGGAATGCTTCCCCAGCGGGCAAGCTGCAGCAGCGGGGAGCGTGCCTGGCAGGGAGGATGGAGCCGGCTGGCGCAGCGGGGCTGCCCTTTGTCATTCAGCAGCCCCCCCCCCCCCCCTTAGGGTCCTCGGTTTTGCTTGGACTGTTCCTGGAGGCCTCATCCCATGACACAACCTGTAAAGATGCATTGTTAATTCCTGGAGCCTCCAAGACACGCCGGGTAGTGGGACCAGATGTCCCCATTTTATAGGGACAGTCCCGATTTGGGGGTCTTTTTCTTATATAGGCTCCTGTTACACCCCCCACCCCCACCCCAATTTTTCCCATTTGCTGTCTGGTCACCCCAACGGCTGGAGGGTCGGCAACCCTGTCCCCCACTCCCGCCTGGCACAAACCTAGCAAGGAAGAGTTTGCTGTGCACACTGGGACGTTGCCCTAGCAGGGTCAGCCGAGCCCCGATTCCCCCGTCCAATGCCCCAGGCGGCCCAGCTGTGCCTGCTTGGTGCGCAGCTAGCACCCCTGGCTTTTGTTTTCCTCCCAACGACCTCTCCGTTTCTTCCACTACCCCGTTGTCATGGACAGCACGCCGCTTCCCTTGGCAGGGGTTGAGGGGGACTACCCTGCAACCGCGTGCCATTTAGAGCAAGGAAAAGTTCCCTGTTCGGGGCTTGGCAAACAATTGAGCTCGGGGGGGACAGATCAAAACGCAGGGAACACAGTTCACTAGGCTAATCAGCCACAATAACGGAGTCATTCACTAGAAATAACACGGTGAAATCCACAGCCCCAGCAGTTTCTCATGCCAGAGAGACAGAGACAGAGCTGTCAGCTGCTGTTGTAATAACTGCCTCCCTAATAACAGGCAACAATTCTTTGTTCGGTGCTCCTGCAGCCGGGCTCCTCTCTCTTCTAACTGCTGGAAACGCCAAAGAAATTAGCATCCCTTTTAATTTTGCATAGTCTAGGAGGCTAAAGATTTCCCCCCCTAAAACCTGCATTGCCCCACCCAAAAACACACAGGCACACAAATAATATTAGACCTCTTTAATAATCAACATTAAAACATTCTCAGAAGTGGGAACAGGCATGTGCTTTTCACAATGGTGCTGGAGAGATAGTACATGCATTTAAAACGTGCAGTCTTGTTTCTCAAATTGTATTAATTATTAAAGCATTTAACAAATATAATATGCAAAAACAGTCCAACGATAATAAGACATATACACAAAGGCGTAAACATGCTAAGACCAACACATAAGACACGATAAGACACTAGATTCATTATTCTTTATTTATATTGCAATACTGCCTGGAGTACCTGTCAAAGAACACAGCCTTAAATGGACACAAATCTGACATCAGGAATTATAACATTCAAAAACCAGTAGGAGAACACTTCAGTCTCCCTGGTCACTCAATAACAGACCTAAAAGTGGCAATTCTTCAACAAAAAACTTCAAAAACAGACTCCAACATGTTTCAGAGTAGCAGCCGTGTTAGTCTGTATCCGCAAAAAGAAAAGGAGTACTTGTGGCACTTTAGAGACTAACAAATTTATTTGAGCATAAGTTTTCGTGAGCTACAGCTCACTTCATCGGATGCTGTAGCTCACGAAAGCTTATGCTCAAATAAATTTGTTCGTCTCTAAGGTGCCACAAGTCCTCCTTTTCTTTTTGCAGACTCCCACATGAAACTGCAGAACTGGAATTTAATTTGCAAACTGGACACTATCAAATTAGGCCTGAATCAAGACTGGGAGTGGTTGGGTCATTACAAAACCTAAACCTAATTTCCCCCTACTGTTACTCACACCTTCTTGTCAACTGAAATGGGCCACTCTCATTACCACTACAAAAGTTATTTTTCCTCCCTTGGTATCCTGCTGTTAATTGAATTGTCTCCTTAGACTGACCTCACACTTGGTAAGGCAACTCCCATCTTTTCATGTATTTATACCTGCTCCTGTATTTTCCACTCCATCTGATGAAGTGGGTTCTAGCCCACGAAAGCTTATGCCCAAATAAATTTGTTAGTCTCTAAGGTGCCACAAGGACTCCTCGTTGTTTTTGCTGATACAGACTAACACGGCTACCACTCTAAAACAGCCTCATTGTGCTTGGCATTATTCTAGTATGCCATCAAAAGACAGTCACTGCACCAGAGTTCACACTCCAGGGTCCTTTATGCATGTGTGTAGTGCCACTGATTTCGGGACCAGGGAGGGCTTAGGTTATGATTAAAGTGGATGGAACAAATGGAAGGGATGGAAGGATGAGGTAACATTAAAATGACCCTATGATCATACCTCAGGAGATCTCAGCCCACGACCTCGCCACTCTCAGCTGGTAGCACTTTGTAGATATCATGGCAGAGGTGGGTCTTAAGAAAGGAACCGAAGCAGGATCAGGTAGTGGCTTTATGGATCTTTCCAGGTTGTTTGTTTGTTTTTTAAATGAGATATGAGATAGGAAGGAAAAAACAAAAACCAGAACAAATAAACCATCAAAATAAAATACATTTGAGAACCTGAGTCTGATGATCCTTTTCACATGATAATGTGGAATGTTCTATTAAGCTGTGCTGTCATCAGCTTGGTGATGCAAGTTGTCATGTATACGCAAGATTAATATTCAAGCCACTTTTAATGTGGCCCAAGAAAATTCTCCCAGCCTACACTGTTCTCTGGTTTTCATTCTGTATTTTATAAATTACTCTTTCAAGAGATCCAACTTCAATTAAGTCAGCATAGCAATCCTGGACCGCTAGTATATGACTGGGACTCTAAAATAAGTTATTTGCACAAGATAAACCTGTGGACAGTCATCCAGGAGGATTAATTGTACATTTGGGAGGAAATTAAAATTCAAGGTAAAATTAATCGTATGTAATATTTTAGCCTAAGTAAACACAAATTTGGATGCAGGAGTCAAGTTTTCTTACATCTTACTATGGCATATCTCAGCAGTAGCAGTACGCAAAAGGTACAAAAGGCAAGAAGAGAAGATATCCATAAGGACTGTATTTCATACTCAACGAGATGCATAACATATACAGCCATAGAGATATCAGGAAAGTCCAGTGAGGGCACAGTAAAAGAGATAGGAGGAACATCCTTATGGGAATTGACATGAACGGCATAGAACACAATATAATATGAGAAGCACAGGTTGAAATAAGAATAAGTTATCCAGATTTTAACATAGTTATCTTCTTTAGGCCCAATATTTGCTTTCAAGTCACACCCAAGACCCATAATGAAATCACTGGGTGTACAACAAAAGAACTGGATCAGACCCCTCCCCCACATCATGTACCCCATCTCCACAGAGTGGGGAAGAGGAGACACTGTTCAGGGGTCAGGACAGAGCAGGAAAGCTTTCAGTGAGTGCCTTAAAGAGACAGCACATGGCATCTCTCAGAAACTCCCCAAGCACCCAGGACACACACAGTCTCTGTGACACACACACACACACACTCACAGAGTCTCTATGTGTGTGTGTGTGTGTCTCTCTCTCTCACACACACACACACACACTCTCTGTCTCTGGGTCACACACACATACAGTCTCTGGGTCACACACACACGTGCACACACACACTGTCTCTTTCACACTCACCTCCCAACAAGTACTTGTATTATTGTTGTTGTTACTTCTTGGTACTTCCTGCAGTGCACATGTATTCTCTGTAATTTTATTCTTTCAGTGTGTGTTATTTTACTGTTTTGACTGGTCTATGCATTTCATAATTTTTATTTCTCTTACACTTAAACTTAATTCTTTGAGTAGTGAGTTCTAAAATGCCTAAACCATCCTGGCTGGAGTAATTATCCCTATAGTAAAGTTTACAAAATATATATTCTATCTAGGTTTTTTGTTTCTACTGGTGGTGCACATCCCTCGGTGCACATAACAACATTTATTCCGCGCATGGATGGAAAAAATTAAAGATGGTGGCGAAAGCAGCCCCCTGCCCGTGTCCCAGACTCCCTGCCCAGGGCAGGGGGCGGGACCCAGGCTCCCTGCAGCTGCCCCATCGGCTCTCCCTGACCTGGCTACAGCGGGCGGGGCGGGCATGGAGCCATAGCCTGGCCACGATAAGGGCTGGGTGGGCAGCTGTAGGGAGCCCAGGGCCAGATTAACCATTAGGCTAATAAGGCTACAGCCTTAGGCCCTCCTATTTTTAGGCCCTACTGGTCAGGCAGGGGGCGCGGCTGGGGTGAGGGGAAAGGCAAAGCAGCCCCCTCTGGGTTGGAAGAAGCTCAGCTGGCAGGGACGGACGACACGCTGCAGGAACACACTGCCAAGGATCCCGTTAACACTGCTGACCGGACACTAACAATCCGATTACCACGGGAACCATGCCAGCTGTGGCTGTAGTTTGAGCAGGCACTGTCCCCCACACCCCATTTCTCGGGAGCTCTGCTTAGCTGTCAGGAAAGGAGGAGACTCCCCCTGTCCTGCTCCTGGGCTGAGGCTGTCAGGCTGCTCCAAGACGCTGCCTCCGGGCCCTAATGCCCATCATCATCACCTTCCATGTGTGCTGGGTGGGTCCTGTTTCTGGCCAACTGGTGCGTGCCTGTGGGGGTGGCAGGGGAAGAGGCAGCACCAGAGCAGTAGGGAGGAGGCTTGCACAGAACCTGCACACACGCCATCCAGCTCCAGCCAGAACGATTGCCCCTCACACGTATAAGGAATGAATTCCCACACCTTTGTAGGAAAAACAAAACAAAACATCCCATTCCGGATACCAGTCCTTTAACTTTTACAGAACCTTCCATCGAGGGGCTTCAGAGTTATGATGCACGGTGTTCAATACTGTATCGAACTGTACTAAAAAGCAAAGACATCCAAGTTTTTTCTTTGATGTATTTTTCTGCACTGGGATGCACAGGCCACCAAGTTCTTTCCTTATGCTCAGCCCAGTTCCACAGGCCAACGCATCTTTGTACTTTTAAGGGGTTGCAAAAGCACTGGAGGAAGCTGAACACACAATGCCGTAGGTTCCTCCTTCCCCTCTCCCCTGAGGATTTTAAATCCACTTCTTAGCAGGCTATGATAGAAAGACTGGCTGAATAGGCTAAAAGCAGGTTCTGTCCATTTGCGGGCTCTCTAGCAGTTCAAGCCATCATAAAAGTACCTCACATTTGATTTCTTTTGAGTTTCATTCCAAAAATTTAAAGCTAAATAAACCTGAAGTTAGGCCTCTTTTTTGTGCCCCAACTTAAACCAACTTCTTTCCCAAGTGGAAAATGTTGAGCAAGCATGGGGTGTGATTCGAGAAGGGAATGAGAACACAGGCCGATTCCTGCTGACAGTGACACCTGTGTAGCCTTGTTGACTTCAGGGAGAACAGATTTTTGCACAAGAATAGATTTTGATCCCTTCTGCTTTTTCACACCTGGTATAAGCAGAATCTCATTCACTTTTCTCCGGTAAACTCTGAGCACTTTAAAAGGAAAAAAGGAGCAAGGTCTGCTTGATTTACACATGCAAATGAAACAGGAAGCTCTCCTTTCATTCTACACCAGCCTTAAACAAACACCAGATCTGATATAACAAGGCTATCGCTACAGCAGCCTTGGTTGGACTGTTCTTTTGAAAGATCCTTAATGGTTCTTTTAAGATGCTGATTTTCAGGGAAGTCTTTTTGTTCAGGAGGGCAGAGAACACAACAGGGAATAGCTCTGTTTTGTCAACTCCTAGTCATTCAAAAGCTGGAAGGCTTTAGATTAAGTTTGTTTAATGTTTGTATAGTGATTTTGAAGAGCTAACATAGTACAGAAGTGCTAAATATTATGACTGAGCAACCATTTAAAGATCTGTCACTTCTAGCTATTACCTTTTTTTTACAGAAAGCTTAAAACAAACAAATGCAAACTATAGGGGCTGGTGCACGCAGAACTCATGCTTAAAAAACCTCATGTCAGAGCTGCTGATCACACATTCTAGAATAGAAAAAGAGTACTTGTGGCACCTTAGAGACTAACCAATTTATTTGAGCATAAGCTTTCGTGAGCTACAGCTCACTTCATCGGATGCATACTGTGGAAAATACAGAAGATGTTTTATACACACAAACCATGAAAAAATGGGTGTTTATCCCTACAAAAGGTTTTCTCTCCCTCCACCCTACTCTCCTGCTGGTAATAGCTTATCTAAAGTGATCACTCTCCTTACAATATGTATGATAATCAAGGTGGGCCATTTCCAGCACAAATCCAGGTTTTCTTCCCCCCTCCCCGCCCCCCCCACACAAACCCACTCTCCTGTTGGTAATAGCTTATCTAAAGCTCCAACCCCTCAGACAGAGACAAACACCTACAAGATCTCTATCAAGCATTCTTACAACTACAATACCCACCTGCGGAAGTGAAGAAACAGATTGATAGAGCCAGAAGAGTACCCAGAAGTCACCTACTACAGCACAGGCCCAAAAAAGAAAATAACAGAACGCCACTAGCCGTCACCTTCAGCCCCCAACTAAAACCCCTCCAACGCATTATCAAGGATCTACAACCTATCCTGAAGGATGACCCAACACTCTCACAAATCTTGGGAGACAGGCCAGTCCTTGCCTACAGACAGCCCCCCAACCTGAAGCAAATACTCACCAGCAACCACATACCACACAACAGAACCACTAACCCAGGAACCTATCCTTGCAACAAAGCCCGTTGCCAACTGTGCCCACATATCTATTCAGGGGACACCATCACGGGGCCTAAGAACATCAGCCACACTATCAAAGGCTCGATCACCTGAACATCCACCAATGTGATATATGCCATCATGTGGCAGCAATGCCCCTCTGCCATGTACATTGGTCAAACTGGACAGTCTCTACGTAAAAGAATAAATGGACACAAATCAAATGTCAAGAATTATAACATTCATAAACCAGTCGGAGAACACTTCTATCTCTCTGGTCACGCGATTTCTGATCTCAAAGTGACTATCCTTCAACAAAAAAACTTCGAAAACAGACTCCAACGAGAGACTGCTGAATTGGAATTAATTTGCAAATTGGATACAATTAACTTAGGCTTGAATAGAGACTGGGAATGGTTGAGTCATTATAAAAAGTAACCTATTTCCCCTTGTTTATTATTCCCCCCCCCCACTGTTTCTCAGACGTTCTTGTTAAACCCTGCATTTGTGCTGGAAATGGCCCACCTTGATTATCATACACATAGTAAGGAGAGTGATCACTTTAGATAAGCTATTACCAACAGGAGAGTGGGTCTGTGTGTGTGTGGGGAGGGAGAAACCCTGGATTTGTGCTGGAAATGGCCCACCTTGATTATCATACACATTGTAAGGAGTGTGATCACTTTAGATAAGCTATTACCAACAGGAGAGTGGGTTTGTGGGGGGGGGGTTGGGGGGGGAGAAAACCTGGATTTGTGCTGGAAATGGCCCACCTTGATTATCATACACATTGTAAGGAGTGTGATCACTTTAGATAAGCTATTACCAGCAGGAGAGTAGGGTGGGGGGGGGGGGGGGGAGAAAACCTTTTGTAGTGATAAACACCCATTTTTTCATGGTTTGTGTGTATAAAACATCTTCTGTATTTTCCACAGTATGCATCCGATGAAGTGAGCTGTAGCTCACAAAAGCTTATGCTCAAATAAATTGGTTAGTCTCTAAGGTGCCACAAGTACTCCTTTTCTTTTTGCGAATACAGACTAACACGGCTGTTACTCTGAATTCTAGACTAGATAATACTTGGTACTCCCATGAGTGCAGGGGACCGGACTAGATCACCTCTCAAGGTCCCTTCCAGTCCTATGATTCTATTCTATGATTCTAATTGTGGAAGAGCTTGGTAACAGAATGGCCTGATGTGGTGAATCACTGCAGATTAACTACACAAACTGGGTATGATTCCACAAATAATATTTGGGTAAAAGTTGAAAACAGTAATTCATTGTCCTCAGCCAGTGCAACACTGGGAGACAGCTTTCAGAGCAAGACAGCCTAAAATACAATGCCACCCAATGTAATTTTGCCACAACTACTTCCTCTACTTCAGTGGATTTTACACCTGAGTGGTTTTCTTTTACATAATAAAAGCTGGCTGCCTCCCAGACTGCAGTCAGAGGGAGGGAGATAGACTATGTGGTGTAGAGGCCATAGCTTGGGGGAAACACCTGCAGGGCTTGGCTTTGCACTGTGCCAGGAGAGAGCTGCGGGTAGAAGCACAAGATTGAAAGAGGTGAGCCGGATGGGGAATGTTGCAGTGTTCACTCCACTACCTCGGAGGAAGGGGGCCTAAGAGAAAGACAGCGTAGCATCCCTCCTGCTACCTCTTACTCAGAAGTATCTGTTTGAAGAATTGAGTGTGGTGAGAGTAGACTAAACTTGTTAATTTTACATAAATAAATCTGTAAATATGTATGTAGAGAAATGTTTGATGACTTAATAATTTTTTTTGCAATATGTAATTTTTACTTAGGCCTTTCCAGCCCATTAGCCTTAGGCCCCTCATAACCATAATCTGGCCCTGCGGGAGCCACGGTGGACCCTCTACCTGCCTGCGTTGCAGGCGGCCCGAGCAGCCTCTTTGTCCCTGTCCCCGGGCTCCCCCGCCCGCCTGGGGCAAGGGGAGGGTCCATGACTCAAGGCTCCTCACAGCTGCCTGCACAGCTCTTACTGTGGCCGGGCTGTGGCTCTGAGGCCCTGCCCCCTGGGGCTGGGTCCGGGTCGGGGAGAGCCACGTGGGCAGCTTTGGGGACGCGGCGTGGAGTCTCGGACCATGGGGATATGGGCTGAGGGCTGCTCTCAGCCCCCCGGCCAGGTGTCGGGTCCACCATGGCTCCACACAGCTGCTCGGGCTCCCCGGCCCGGCTCCACATTGGCCTGGCTGGGGAGTGGGGGGTGGGGAGGGGAAGAGGAGGGGAAGGGGGCAGGGTCTGCCCCGGCAAAAAGTGGGAGGGCTATGGCCCCCTTCCTCACACCCCGGATCCAGTGCCACTGGCCCGGGGCCCCGGCCACATGGGAAGGAAGATCTGTGCCCGCAGCAGAGCACAGTGAGAAGCAGGAGGAGGCCTGGGGGTGGAGTAGGTAGTTTGGGTAGGCTGAGCCTTCCCCTGCCTTGGATACCCGCCGCCCATGTGTGACTGCACAGCCCCCTCGCCCTCCAGACCCAGCAGCTCCCCAGCTCTGGTGTACTCCATGCAGGAGCGCGCCTGTTGCGGAAAGCCGGCATGGTCCGCTGGGAAGATACTGTGTGAATGGTCCACACCAGCAAACAGGAAGAGGAATTTCAAAAATTCACAGGCCTTTAGACGGGGGGAGGGGCACATGACTGTGCACAGCCTGGCAGTGGAGTTCAAAGTGCTGACCAAAGCGGTCATGATGGGCATTGTGGGACACATCCTGGAGGTCAATTAGGGCAAAATAAACAAGTGCAGTGTCTACACTGACGCTGTGTTACTCTAACTACGTCGCAAAAAGTCAAGGTGGTTTTATTTTGTTGGCATAGCAGGGGAGTTAAATCGGCAGGAGGAGCATTGCTGTGTGTACACCTCCACCGTTTTGTCAACAAAAGCTGTGTAAAGTAGACAAGGCCTTCAAATGTGACGTTATTTATTGATTTTGTGTCTAGATTGAGTCACTCTCTGCTGGAGAAAAGTCTCACAGGGAGGTGTGGGGTGCTCACTGGACCCAAGAAAAGTTTTCTGAGCTAGACATATGTAAGATCAATAATGTTAGTAGCCCTAGGACATAGCTTTCATGCGGTTGCTGAAGTGAAATTTCGGTTAGTATGTAAAAGGTCACTGTCAGGGACAGCTCAGGCAATTGGTAATTGGATGCAGAAATGGTCACATTTTTAAAACCTGTTAGGGCTGTTTTTGGACAAGAAAATAGCAGCAGCTCGTATGGTTGTAGATCCTTGCTCTGCCCCCAGCTGATCTACTGAACAGAAAAATGGCCAGTAGCCTTTATTTAATCTTTGCTAGGGCTAGGCTGTGGACTTGTGCCAAATTGTCACAGATAAACATCTAAACAAAATCCCAAATTTTTGTCTCACGAAGGTCAACCATTTTCTACTGCTCCTCTGGAGCTCATTGAAGGATCTCTACTGGCTTCCATTGGAATTGGGTCAGGTCTTCAGTTTGGGGAAGGTATGTTTTGTTTTGTCTTTCTGAGATCAGGTGTGATGGGGTGTCTACCTGGCTAGGTAAAAAGGGCCAATTAACCCTTAACAGGCTGCATCTGGGGGAGAGCCAGGGCTGACAAGGCCTAGAGACGAAGCCCAGCTGGGGAAGAGCTCTGACAGGCATAAAGAGAAGAAGCTGGTGGTAAGAAGAGTAGGAAGGCACTCTGCAGTTACTCCCACGGCACGGCACGGCACGGCACGGCACGGCACAAGGAAGAGTAAGCCGTGGGATCCTGTCTGGGAATACAGACTCTGGCAAGAACCTGAGAGGAGGTGAAATAGCTACAGGGAGCAGAGGAAGTTCCAGTGGTAATGTCGGGGGCAGAAGATAGAGAAGAAAGGTAGGAAGGAATCCAAGGAACTAGTGACAAGGCCTGGGAGCTGGAGCAGACTGTGGTTGCTGGGCATTGGATCCTTGGGCTGGAATGCAGAGTAATACGTGGGCCCATGTGCCCCTACTGACCACTGGGGAAGTGGCATGTGAGGACAGTGGATTGGAAGACTGCCTGATTTGGTTTGTCCAGTGGGACTTGATCTGGATGATGGGATGAATTGCACCCTCAGCAAGTTCGCAGATGACATTAAGCTGGGGGGAGAGGTAGATATGCTGGAGGGTAGGGATAGGGTCCAGAGTGACCTAGACAAATTGGAGGATTGGGCCAAAAAAAATTGAATCAGGTTCAACAAGCACTAATGCAGAGTCCTGCACTTAGGACAGAAGAATCCCATGCACCACTACAGGCTGGGGACTGACTGGCTAAGCAGCAGTTCTGCAGAAAAGGTCCTGGGGATTAGTGGATGAGAAGCTGGATATGAGTCAGCAATGTGCCCTTGTTGTCAAGAAGACTAATAGCATATTGGGCTGCATTAGAAGGAGCATTGCCAGTAGATCAAAGGAAGTGATTATTCCCCTCTATTCAGCACTGGTAAGGCCACATCTGGAGTATTGCGTCCAGTTTTGGTCACCCCACTACAGAAGGGATGTGGACAAATTGGAGAGAGTCCAGCGGAGGGCAACGAAAATGATTAAGGGGCCGAGGCACATGACTTACGAGGAGAGGCTGAGGGAACTGGGCTTGTTTAGTTTGCAGAAGAGAAGAGTGAGGGGGGATTTGATAGCAGCCTTCGACTACCTGAAAGGGGGTTCCAAAGAGGATGGAGCTTGGCTGTTCTCAGTGGTGGCAGATGACAGAACAAGGAGTAATGGTCTCAAGTTGCTGTGGGGGAAGTCTAGGTTGGATATTAGGAAACACTATTTCACTAGGAGGGTGGTGAAGCACTGGAACGGGTTACTTAGGGAGGTGGTGGAATCTCCATCCTTAGAGGTTTTTAAGGCCCGGCTTGACAAAGCCCTGGCTGGGATAATTTAATTGGTGTTGGTCCTGCTTTGAGCAGGGGGTTGGACTAGATGACCTCCTGAGGTCTCTTCCAACCCTAATCTTCTATGATTCTAAGACTTTGATACCCAGGAAGGAGGAAACTATAGTGACCTGGGTAGAGGGCCAAGCCACAAAGAGGGAGTAACCTGAGTCCAGAGAGGAAGAGAGAGAGAGACACACACACACACAACAGGTCAAACAACCCAAGGACGGGGTATCGGACCAGTGAAGAACTAATCCCCAGGTGAGCCACAAGGAGGCGCAGTAGCAGTGAGTAGCATACCCGGTTACACTAGACTCTTATGATATATTTTGTGGTTCAGTAACTGATTTGTGAGTCCTTCTTTGAAAACAAACCCTATCCTAAACTGGTGTTATCGATAATAGCTATGACCCCAGTCTGTCCACAGGATTCAAAGGAGCTACTGGCACCCAAGAGAGCAGGGTAATGCAATGCCTAGAATTGGTGTTTCCCAGACTCAAAGGGGAAACAATGTACTTCCCAAACCACGATTTAGCTCTGGAGGGTTAGAAGTCTGAGGCCCTGATTCAGCAAAAGCAGGTAAGCAGGTGCTTAACTTTAAGTATGTGAGAAGTTCCCATTGACTTCAATTGGATTTAAATATGCGCATAAAGTTTAGCACATATTTAAGTATTGTATTGAATAGGGATATGAGTACTAACATGCTTAGAGTTAAGCATATGTTTCCATGATTTCCTGACTCTGGGCCTTGTTATTAACAGACCCTTAGGAATATTTATTGCAGTCATTTTTCTTTTATTTTAAGATGTCCTCAAAGAAGGGACAACTGTCAGGAATAATTAGTGAGCAGACTGTGACTAGATGCTGCCTTTAATTAAGAATTCCCACCAGAAATGTCACTGTAGTAATTGAATCACAGCACTCAGTTTTCCATAATAGTGGCTTGAAAATGTATGGTTTGAAAGAACTTTAAACAGTCTGTATGGAAATCCTCTACTGTTGCTTACATGTGGCCTCCAGAATGTGATTCCTTTTCCTACTTCCTTTCTGCAAGCAGCTTTAACCTGTGGGGCATGGATAACTCAGAGGAGTGGTAATGAGCTATGACACACAGGCTTGCTGATGATGGCCTAGCAAGCCATTAATAACATAGGCCCTAAAAGCCTTTGTAGAGTCTTTCACTCTACAGCTGTTGCAGTTGCCAGGATTGGTCCCTTCTCCCTGGACACTCAATAACAGACTTAAAAGTGGCCATTCTTCAACAAAAAACTTCAGAAACAGACTTCAACAAGTTTCAGAGTAACAGCCATGTTAGTCTGTATTCGCAAAAAGACAAGGAGTACTTGTGGCACCTTAGAGACTAACCACTTTATTTGAGCATAAGCTTTCGTGAGCTACAGCTCAACAAAAAACTGAAGAACTGGAATTAATTTGCAAACTTGACACCTTGAAATTAGGCCTGAATAAAGGCTGGGAGTGGATGGGTCACTATAAAAAGTAATTTTCCCTCTCTTGATAGTCACCCCTTCTTGCCAACTATTGAGAATAGGCCACTTCCACCTTAACTGCTCATTAGCACTGACTCCTCACTTGGTAAGGCAACTCCCATCTTTTCATGTGCTGTAATACATACTGCTTACTGTATTTTTCATCCAGGCATCTGATGAAGTGGGTTTTAGCCCATGAAAGCTTATGCCCAAATAAATTTGTTTGTCTCTAAGGTGCTACAAGGACTCCTCATTGTTTTTGCTGATACAGACTAACACGGCTACCCCTCTGAAATCTGCCTAGAATGTTCATCTGCTTATTATGCTAATCAGAACCGCCTCCATGTTACCTTACGCTTCCCATCTGTCATCTCTACCTGTTGTATTCCATTAAATATTTAGAAGGGAAGGTCTCTGAGGCCCTGCCCAACATTTTGCTGAGTGTGTACAGTGTGCCACAAGGGAGTCCCTCCCTGATCACTAACTAAGGCTCCTAGGTGATACTGCAATACAAATAGTAAATAATAATACTAAAGCCAGAAGCTGGGTCTCCTGCGTTCAGGGTCTTCTTTCTAGGCAACTCCTTGCCTGTGCCTATTGACCACAGTCCCTCAATAGCTGTCTTGTACATCCACACACAGCCAAACTCCTTCCCCTCCCCACTCCGGTGGCAACGAGTCTTGGAGCCCAGGTAAATTGACTTGGGCTCACAGTAGGGGCTAAAAATCATAGTGAAGACATTCCCACTCCAGCTGGAGCCTGAGCCCAGTGAGGGGGTGGGTCTTGGAGCCCGAGCAGCAGTGTGCACACTGCTATGTTTAGCCCTGTAGCATGAGCCCAGCACTCAACCCAGGCTCAGCGTTGCTGCCGCAGGATTTTTGGCATTGTAAACGTTCAAGGTTCAGGGTAAACCCAGCTTTGGTCATTCCTTTTTTCCCATTCAATGCAGAAGAGAGCTGACATTGTGCGTATGGAGGTTGCTTCAAAGAGCCAGAGAGACTTGCTGCTCCAAGATATATGCTGTGGAAATACCAGCTAATAAAAGCTAACAGGCAACTATCTATCTTGTGTTAGACACTATTTATCTACAGAGAGAAGCATAAATGTGAAAGGTGATGAGCTGCCTTAAGCAAGAGGGGTAGTAACCTCAGAAGACATGGAGCTCCATGATGACCTGGAGAAAGAGGTGAAAAGGGGCATTAAAGTCTAGGATCTACACTTATTTACACCAGCTGAGAATCTAGCTCCATGAAGCCAATGGACCTATGCAAATTTACCCCAGCTGTGGATCTGACCCTGCTTGTTTGAGTGGAAGAGACTTTAAGGAGAGCCATGGCTTTTGAGTAACAGGGTATGTCTACACTGGAGCTGCAGTTGTCATCTCCAGCTCCGGCAGACATTCCTGAGCTAGCTCTGATTCAGCTAGTGTGCTAAAAAGCAGTGTGGTGGCACAGAAAGCGGGACAGGCTAGTCGTTCTAGTACAATCCCATCTGAGATCGTAGGTACATACTCAAGGCGGCTAGCCTGTCCTGCCACTTGCACCGCTGCAGTTATATTTCTATTTTTAGTGCTCTGGCTTGCTCACAGTTAGCATGGGTGTGTTCACCTGAGCTGGAAATTACACCCACACTATGTACAGAGGAGTGCAGTATAAAAACCTAAAGCAAGAGACTTTGTTTATATCCTGTATGGGTGACTTTTTCACACACACACACCTGTGCAGAGGGGCGCAACATCTAAGCATCACTTAATCCCACTGAAGACCTCAAATTAGTGCTTCCAATGGAGTTCATGTGGTGGAGATGGAAGTGGGCTGGCTGTGAATTTCACCCTTTGCAAAGCTGCCTTGCAGTGGTTGCTCAGTTAGTTGGATGAGGCCACATCCTCAGAAGCGGAAAGTTCTTAGCTCCACAACTCTTGCAGAGCGAGATGGGCTCTGCGATGTGCAGCGGAAGCTCAAAGCCGCCTAGGCGGGTCTCAGCATGGCATGATGGAAACATGATGTTTCTGCTGCATTCTGAGCCTTGCACACCTGCAGAACTTCACCCTCTGGAACCAAAGGGCTTTTCACCTCTAGGTTGCAGGTCTGATTGCAACCCAGCTCTGCTAGCCAGTGGGAAGTAGGTGCCTAGACCCTTCTGAAAATCCCACTAGGCACCTATCTGCATCTTTAGGAGCCTAATTGCCTTTATAAATCTGGCCCTTGGGAAGTCTGGCTTTCAATGAGCCCAGGGAAATAGCAGCAGAGGTTTGGAGTAAGCAGTACGTGGCTGCTGTGGGTAGGGTCCCTGGGCTGGAACCTGGAGCAGTGGGCGAGCTAGGTTCCCTGACTGGCCACAGGTAGGGTGGCATAAACCCCAAGAAGGGGACAAGGCTTATTTGGGAGCCCAAACAAAGGGCTGAATTTGAAGGGCCCAGAGCCGGGGCTGAAGACCCTAGCAAGGGCAAAAAAATTATTCATTTGTTGGACTCTTTAATACCCCAGAAGCGGTTCACTTGGACTTTGTGACATGGCTGGGGGTGCTGAGCCACTGAAGACCTATCAAGATCTGCTGGCAGCCTGCAAGTCCAGTAACTGCAGTGTTAAGACTTCTTTGTACCTCCGAGCAATGTTGGGTTGTGAAGATGCAGTGAGCAGCACGCTTGTACAAATTCCCCTTGCTCATTATGTCTGTTTCAATAAGAGGTACATGCTCATGGTATCCTTCATATTGTCACAAGCTACTGTAGTTCCGTAACTGGATTATTTTTTAATACAAAGGGCTTGAGACTGATTTGATAGTTACGTAAATCAGATATAGCACTTTAAAGTCAGTGGCACTATACTGGTGTAAAAACTAGTGTAAAAGAGGAAACTCAGACCCAAAGTCTCTGGCTGGACTGATGTGGGCTCCCAGTTTAGCCTGGGAGGTTATTGGTTGAATGTAGCCATAGGCAATTTTTCATGGAAGGGGCAGGTGAAGGTTTCTATTTGCTCTCTGGTTATAGCTTCAATGCTGCAAATCTGTTGGCAGATTTATGTTTCTTTTTGGTTGCACTGTTTGTGCCTTATGCAAGATCCTTGCTTTGCCGGAGGACATGCTAGTGTTCGTTGCTAAATCTGCGGGTTAGGGATACTGTATTTTGTATAAAATGTCTCATACAAAGCTACGTTTCCCTGTGTGATGGCCTAAGACGCTCTAAACTGTACCTTCCCGGAGCACTCTCCTAGGGAAGCTCTGCTGACAGAGGATTGGGCGGAGTGCCCCCTCCTACTCCTGGCATATCTCTCCATGCCTTGCCTACGCAGGACTTTTCCATGCTGAAGCTAGCTACAGTAATGCAAATATTCACAGGAGGACAGAGAGGCGCTGACAGCAGACAATGCATGGGAGTTGGCAAACTGACTTGGGGGAAAAGCCATGGTCAGTCCCATTAGCGGTGGGTTCATTGCATGCTGCTTAGTCACAGGTAGATTACCAACTTCAGTTTCGATATTTTTCCCCCACGGTGGGGGTGTGAGTAAGAGTTGACTTTGAATTCGTGTAGCTACCTCCAGTAACTCTGTCCATTGAAAAGCTGACATTAATATTTTGCTGTTTACGGGGTATGCCAAACAGAGTCCCTGCAGAACAACATTCCATTTCATTGGCTGGGGAACCCTGCACTGTCATTGCCTCCGTGTTAAGTCATTCTGTGCAGATAGAACCTGATTCTCTTCTACTGCCTGTCATCTGGTCATAGCCCTGTCAGCCTGACAGATCATGGGCAAGCTAATGGAGCAGCTGATACAGGACTCTTATAAAGAGTTAAAGGAGAATCATGTAATTAATGCAAATCAACATGGGTTTGTGGGAAATAGATCCTGTCTAACTTGATCTCTCTCTTTTTTTTTTTTTTTTTGAGATTACACATTTGGTTGATTAAAAAAATAATAGTGTTGGCATAATATACTTAGACTTTCAGAAGGCGTTTTGATTGGATACTGCATGACATTTTGATTAAAAAACTAGAATGATATAAAATGAACAGGGCACACATTAAATGGATTAAAAACTGGCTAACTGATAGGTCTTAAAACGTAACTGTAAACAGGAAATCATTATCAAATGGGTGTGTTTCTACTGGGGTCCCATGGGGATTGGGGATTGGCCCTAAACTATTTAATTTGTTATTAATGACTTGGAAAAATAAAATAAAATTGTCACTAATAGTTTGTAGATGACCCAAACTGGGAAGGTGGTAAATAACAAAGAGGACAGGTCACTGATTCAGAGCAATCTGGATTGCTTGGTAAACTGGGCACAAGCAAAGAATGTGCACTTTAACATGGGTAGATGTGTGTGTGTGTATATATATATAGGAGGAAAGAATATAGATCATACTTTCAGGATGGGGGAAATCTATCCTGGGAAGCAGTGACTCCGAAAAAGATTTGGGGGTCATGGTGGATAGTCAGCTAAACATAAGTAGGAGTAGAAAGGTTATTTTATCTCTGTATTTATTCCAGCAGCAGTCGCACCAGCATTGTGTCCAGTTGTGATGCCCACAATCCAAGGAAAATGTTGAGAAATTGGAGAGGATTCAGAGAAGAGCCACGAGAATGATTCAAGGATGAGAAAACCTGCCTTATAGTGACAGACTCGAAGAGCTCCATTTAGCTTAACAAAGAGAAGGTTAAGGGATGACTTGCTTACAGTCATATATTAATATTAATAATGGATTCTTCAGGCTAGCAGAGGAAGGTGATCCAATGGCTGGAGGTTGAAGCTAGATAAATTCAGACTGGAAATAAGGGGTAAATTGTTGATAGTGAGAGTAATTAACCATTGGAAGAGTTTACCAGGGGTTGTGGTGGATTCTCCATTGCTGACCATTTTAAAATCAAGATTAGATGTTTTTTCTAAAAGATCTGTTCTAGGAATTATTTGGGGGAAGTTCTCTGGTTCTACAGGACATCAGACTAGATGGTCACAATGGTCCCTTCTGGCCTTGGAATCTATGAGGACCACTTACATGTGGGCAAGGTTAGGGCAAAGTGGTTGTCAAATGCTACCAAAATGAGAGTGACAGGATTTCACCCTCACTTGGTACAGGTGTAAATGACTAGACCAGGGACAGGGGAAAATCAACCCCACCGACAGGCCTTCAGTTTGTAGAACTGTCAATCCAGCATGTTTCGAAAGCTCAAAGATGTCTCACACATCTCAAGATCTATGATGCAAGGTAAAGCTCCAGTTTCTCCCATGGCCTGGCATCCATGTAATTAATCTTCACCTCAAAAACCAATCTTAAGTAAAACCTAGTCCTCTCCACACCCCAACTCAGGACTGTCCCTTGACCATGCCAAATGTAGGAATTACAGATGAGCAGAGACCAACCCCTAGAACAGCACTGCTATCGAGATGGGAATGTTATCCAGACCCGATGCAAGTTAATGGGATTTTAAAAGGAAACTGTTATCAGGCCTATTCTTCTGAAAGGTTGTTGGCAACAGGCCAGCTACAAACCTTCTTTGATTCAATAAATACACCAATATTATCATCCAAAGTGGCTCAGGTTTTGGGCTGCTGAAGAGGCACTTAACTCACTTCAGTCTAAAAAACCCCTGGGCTGTAAAGAGCTTCCCTGCTGCTCCGAAAAAGTCACCCCTCTTCCAACAATTTTTCTCCATTTTTCTTGTGATTATGCAGAAAATAATGGACATCGCACAGCGAGAGCTACGGAATCCATTCCTCTCAGGGTTCCTGGTGATTTCATAAACCACAGGACTGGAGCTGCAGTGGTCTGAGTTCCCCAGAATGCTGGGATAGAATTATTTCCCCCTTTCACTGCTGTTTATTAGAGAGCGTGTGTGTAAAATGTTCTTTTGGTACTCTATGAAACTCAGGCTGTTTGTACGGTTTCAGATATTTCATTCAAGCACTTTGTAAAACTGCATGAAAAGCACCTCCTTTCAGAATGCTAAGGGTAAAGAATAAATGCATTGTTACTGGCATTGTCACTGTAAGAATCTCTCTCCTCCACCCAGCACGGGGAATTGCTGGCTCAGATTCCCTGCGTACTGTCTTGTAGCACACAAAAAAAATTAGTTTGCCAAACATACCAAAAGTTCTGAGTTCCATTTCCAATTCATGAGCCCCTTAAGCTCTTCCAGCTCCTCGAGGTGTGTCAAGGTCTCTTCCCCACTCTGAACTCTAGGGTACAGATGTGGGGACCTACATGAATGACCCCCTAAACTTATTCTTACCAGCTTAGGTTAAAAACTTCCCCAAGGTACAAACTTTGCCTTGTCCTTGAACAGTATGCTGCCACCACCAAGCGTTTTAACAAAGAACCAGGGAAAGAGACCACTTGGAGATGTCTTCCCCCAAAATATCCCCCCAAGCCCTACACCCTCTTTCCTGGGGAAGGCTTGATAATAATCCTCACCAACTGGTACAGGTGAGCACAGACCCAAACCCTTGGATCTTAAGGGCAATGAAAAATCAATCAGGTTCTTAAAAGAAGAATTTTAATTAAAGAAAAGGTAAGAGAATCACCTCTGTAAAATCAGAATGGTAAATACCTTTCAGGGTAATTAGATTCAAAACATAGAGAATCCCTCAGGGAAAACCTTAAGTTACAAAAAGACACAAAAACAGGAATATACATTCCCTCCAGCACATCTTATTTTACCAGCCATTAAACAAAAGAAAATCAAATGCATTTTCTAGCTAGATTACTTACTAAGTTAACAGGAGTTGGAAGGCTTGCATTTCTGATCTGTTCCCGGCAAAAGCATCACACAGACAGACAGAACCCTTTGTTCCCCCCACCTCCAGATTTGAAAGTATCTTGTCCCCTCATTGGTCATTTTGGGTCAGGTGCCAGCGAGGTTATTTTAGCTTCTTAACCCTTTACAGGTGAAAGGGTTTTGCTTCTGGCCAGGAGGGATTTTATAGCACTGTATACAGAAATGTGGTTACCCTTCCCTTTATATTTATGACAAGGTGGGTTTTTATTAGTTTAAAATTGCTGATGACTTTATTCCCCCACAGGTGTTTTTATTTTCTTCAGATTACACAGCACCTACACTTCTTCAGGGCTTTCTGGTATAAATCTGGGATGTTCAAAGGAGTCTTCTGGGAGTTAGGTGCTTCTCTCCTTCAAATAATCCCAGTTCAAAGCAAGGACATCATTATTTTTATTCAGCAGTTGTTTTTTCTTAACAATCTAAATGGAAGTTTTAAAAGTTATAATCCGCTGCTGTGAGGCCAGATTAATAGATTATTCATTCTGTTGAGTGTTCTCTAGTTTGTTTTGTACATCGATACATTTAACAATCTCCTCCCAGCATGTTCTTTACACTGTCAGCTATAATTTAGCCTACAACTCTGCTGAATTCTGGCATTACAATTTCCTTTGTCTTCCTGTAGTGCCTGCCATACGAGAGATGACAAAATGGTTCACAAACATGCATTGATTAAGCCTGACAATGTTAGGTGAGGTAGGTATGTATTCTCCCCACTGGCGTGGTACAGTAGAGAGGGTACAGGACAGAACTCCAGAGAGGTGGGTTCTGTTCCTGGCTCTACCAGAGACCTGCAGGGTGGCCTTGCACAAGTAATTTCACTTCTCTGTCCCTCTAGTGGGCAGGTGGTGTTTGTTCGCCATGGCAGGCAGTCCACCTAGGAGAAGGAAAACTATTTCAAACCAAGACTGTCAGGCCGGGCCAGCGGGTTTGTAAAAGGTGTGTCAGTCACACATTCAGTAAAGACAAGTGCACAGTACTTGACTTAGTAAAGAGAAATCAGTTGCAAAATGGGGAATAACTAGTGAGATTGCAACATGAGTGAAAAGGATCTGGGTGTTATGGTGGATCAGACATTGAATAGGAGTCAACAAGGTGATGCAGTTGTGAAAAGGCTAATATTTCATGGTGTGTTAACGGGAGGTAATTGTTCTGCTCTAGCTGGCATTGGTGAGGCATCAGCTGGAGTAATGTGTCCAGTTCTGGGTGCCAGACTTTAAGAAAGATGTGGATAAATTGGAAAGGGTCTGGAAGAGAGAAACAAAAATGATAAAAGGCCCTGACCTATGAGGAAAGATTTAAAAAAACCGTGCATATTTAGTCTCAAGACACCTGATAGTCTTCAAATATATTAAGGGCTGTTATAAAAAGGATTGATCCAATTGTTCTCCATATTCACTGGAGGTAGAACAAGAAGGAATGGGCTTAATCTGCAGCAAGGGAGCTTTAGGTTAGATATTAGGAAAAGCTTTCTAACTATCAGGATAGTTAAGCTCTGGAATAAGCTTCCAAGGGAGCTTGTGGAATCCCCACCACTGGAAGTTTTAAAGAACATGTTAGATGAACCCCTGTCAGCGCTGGTCTGGGCTTACTTGATCCTGCCTTAGTACAGGGGGCGACCTGATTCTTTCTCAAAGTCTGTTCCAGCCCTGCATTTCTATTAGTCTATGCTCTATGCATCTGCACTGCTGATGCTGACTAATGGGACAAGGAGAAGCAGGTAAGTATTCTCCCCGCTTTTCAGGTGAGGTAACAGACACAGAGTGTTTAGGTGACTAGACCAATGATCACACAGTGAATGAGTGGCAGAGCTGGGCTCAGAACAGAATGGGATTCCACTTCCTAGTCCTTTTCTCAAGAGCGCACTGCTTTTCCCATCACTAAAACCTTTAGAAGATTAATGAATTGCTGGGACAATGTAATCACCAAGGCCAGGGTTAATAAGGATTCTGAGTGGCTTCCATTCTCCCCCAAGCCCTCCTCCACCCAAAGTATGGCATTAGCATCCACAACACAAAAGCTAGGTGGAGTTTTCACTGAAATCAGTTTCAAATGAATTCATTTGGAGGGAGGGATAGCTCAGTGGTTTGAGCATTGGCCTGCTAACACCAGGGTTGTGAGTTCAATCCCTGAGGGGGCCATTTGGGATCTGGGGCAAAAACTGGGGATTGGTCCTGCTTTGAGCAGGGGGTTGGACTAGATGACCTCCTGAGGTCCCTTCCAACCCTGGTATTCTATGATTCTATGATTAGGACAAGGCTGGGTTAATAGAAGATTTGACTTCTGTGGTAACCAGACATCTCCTATGGTGTCACAGCTTACCTTGTCACTGTGAGATAGTTACTCACCTTTTATGGATGTTTCAAGTGATGCTGAAAAAGGATTTGACAGGGTGGAGTGGCCCTGCCACTTTCTCTTTTCATTTCAGCATCTCTTGTTTTGTTTTTTTAACTCTATTCAGTTTATAGGTTTCAGAGTAGCAGCTGTGTTAGTCTGTATCCGCAAAAAGAAAAGGAGGACTTGTGGCACCTTAGAGACTAACAAATTTATTTGAGCATAAGCTTTCATGAGCTACAGCTCACTTCAGCAGATGCATTCAGTGGAAAATACAGTGGGGATATTTATATACACAGAGAACATGAAACAATGGGTGTTACCATACACACTGTAACGAGAGTGATCGGGTAAGGTGAGCATGGCCCACCTTGATTATCACTACAAAAGGTCTCCCCCCCCACCCCCGCTCTCCTGCTGGTAATAGCTCACCTTACCTGATCATTCTCATTACAGTGTGTATGGTAACACCCATTGTTTCATGTTCTCTGTGTATATAAATATCCCCACTGTATTTTCCACTGAATGCATCAGATGAAGTGAGCTGTAGCTCACGAAAGCTTATGCTCAAATAAATTTGTTAGTCTCTTAGGTGCCACAAGTCCTCCCTTTATTCAGTTTATAGACTTCTCCTCACTCACCACTTTAACCAAGAGACTCATCACTGACCCATTTCTGTAGAAATGCTCAGAAACAATGGTACTAGTTACATACCCTCTACCTCTGCCATAGGACCCATAATCATAACAGCACAATATATTAGGCTAATCTGAACAGTTTTATTAATATGGTTGCCCTGAAAAGTTTATAGGCAAGAGGTTGAAACTGAAAACTGGTGCTATGCTTCATCATAACAATAATAATAAGCACTTACATGGGATATTTAGGGCCTGATTCAATACCCCTTGAAATGAATGGAAAGACACCCTTTCACTTCAGTGGGCTTTGAATTAAGACTTTTAATATTCAAACTAAGAAGTTTGAGTACTATACACTTCTTTCCACCTTATTTATTTACATAAGGCCAGGTCTACCCTAGAAACTTTCCCAGGAATGCTAATGCTGCTTAGGTGTGTGATTTTTATTTTTTAAATAACTATATGTTTATATTGGCAAAAGCCCTAGTGCAGTTGCAATTATACCAGCATAAAAGTCCTTTTGATGGTATAGCTCAGTTCATATGGAGAACTGGTATCAACTATACCAGAGATAGTGAAGAGGTAGACCGTGGGCCAAATCCGTACCGCCAGATGCTTTTGAATGGACCACAAAATCTTTTTATTTACTTATTGTTATTGACGTGTGAAATATGTTTCTCTGGAATCTGGACTGGGACTGTACCGTGACCAACAAATCTGGACCTTGACAAAAATAATTGACTACTCCTGAGCTACACCAGAAAAATCAGTTTTTTTTCCAGTATAAGCTGCAGCGTCTACACTAAGAGGGTTTGCCAGCATAGCTATGCCAGTCTACTAATACCAGCAACCCTGTACACAAAGCCTAAACGCCGGGTACTAGAGGAAACTAATTGGATACAGTTCTATCCAAATGTATGTTGTAGCTGCGTGGGTCCCAGGATATAAAAGAGACAAAGTGGATGAGGTAAGATCTTCTATTGGGCCAGCATCTGTTGGTAAGAGAGAGACACGCTTTTGAGCTTACACAGAGCTCTTCTTCTTGTCTGGGAAATAAAAGTGCCAGAGCTAAATACAATGTGGAACAGATTGTTTTTTAGCATAAGTAGTTAACGCGTATTTCAAGGGACCATTCAAGGTGAAGTGGCCTGTTACCACCCCTCGGGGGCGGGGGGGGAAGAAGGAGGGGGAGACAAGGGGTGGGTTCAGAGTAGCAGCCATGTTAGTCTGTATCCGCAAAAAGAAAAGGAGGACTTGTGGCACCTTAGAGACTAACCAATTTATTTGAGCATAAGCTCGTGAGCTACAGCTCACTTCATCAGCTGTAGCTCACGAAAGCTTATGCTCAAATAAATTTGTTAGTCTCTAAAGTGCCACAAGCACTCCTTTTCTTTTTAATGGGGGGGTTGTTAGTGCATGATAGATTTTTGTAATAAGATAAATCCAGTGTCTATTTTATTCATGATTTTTAGTGTCTAGCAGAGTTATGAATTTAAGCTTCCAGGCTTGTCTTTTGAAAGTGTTGTGCAGGTTTCCTTTGAGGATGAGGACTGAGAGGTCAGATGCAGAGTGATCACTTTGAGAAAAGTGTTCACCCACAGGTGATAAGGTGTTTTTGTCTTTTATCATTTTCCTGTGTGAGTTCATGTGAGAGCGTAGTGATGGTCTGGTTTCACCCACATAGTTGTTGGGGGCATTTAGTATGCTGGATGAGATACACCATATGTTGTGGTAGGTATGTGTAGGACCCACGGATCTTGAGAGAAGTGTCGGGGGGGCGGTATTGATCATTGTAATAGTGGAGATATGTCTACAGGTTTTGCAGCTGTTGTTCTGACAGGGTCTAGTGCCATTCTGAATTGGTGCATTCTGGTCTGCGGGGAGCTCACTTCTGATGCTGAGTTTGGAGAGGTTGGGGGGTTGCTAGTGTCAGTTAATTAATAACTTAGTTGGAATTATAAAGAAGTCAAGTACTTGAGCACCTAACAGTAGTCATTCAGAAACAAGAATGACAAAGTCATCAAACATCCCAGTCTTTACTGTGAGACAAAGATAATTTAAAACTCTTGAGTTGCTCCATGTAACTGATTAATTGTGAGGGGATAGTCTGCAACTGCCTATCATAAAGCCTTTGTTGGGGGTAATTCTATATTCATTCACAAAAATATCCAAGGTCTGATTTTCCTCACACGTGACTTAATTGTGGATAATGACTAATTATGAGCTCCCCTTTTCCTTTACTATGTATCACAGAATTAGACAGACTAACTGTAAAAATTGAGAGTTGAAGTCAGTGATTAAAAGATTTGGAGGACTGCACAAAGAGGCAGGAATATCTCAACTGAGTAAACCCTGAGGATCACTGGTGGAATAACCGACCTTCTGAAAATCAGTCTTCCACCATGATAAAGGACGCTTTTCTGACATGATATAACATACCCGGATAGCCTCTCTTTTTTTTCCCCCCCCAAAAGGCCACAATCCAGCTTCCAATTTTGCACCTACTTGTGATTAATTGTAGGTACACCTCATGTTATTAACATATCCACAAATCTGGTAGTTAGATGCACAGAATTAATCACAGGCACATTTCATTTCTCTTTGCAAAATTCCAGATCATGTCTCAAAATCAGGTTCATAACATTTCTGTTCACACAGTATCCTGAAATCCACCCAGCATGTGCATGTTCAGTTTGATCTTGCCACCCATGAACTCTGGAGATGTGTGCAGTTCCAACATAACATACAATGTGCTCCTCAAAAGACTTTCCAGTAATTTTACACTAGCGGATTGGATTTGGTGACAGGCACCTAGGGCTTGCGATAGGAGTTTTTATAGACTTATTTTTTTTTTAAAAAAAACCAAATAGCCTTGTTTTTATTGGTTTTTAACACTGCAAGAAGAATCCAAATCAAACAAAGGGAGAGACCTATTACAAAACATGCCTCAATACATAACAGCAAGGACCTACTAAACAAACACAGCAGTGAATATTCAGGTCCATCTTCTTTATGTCTTTTTTTTTTTTTGGCCATTCAACACTCATTGCTCCTGGATTAAATCAACTTTGTAGCTGCCTATAAAAGCTGTCATTGTTTCTATTGGACTACTGTCCATCTGTTTAAAGCAGGGTTTTCCCCATCTCCCATATGTTGGCACAGATGCAGGGAAAGAAGTTCCCTTTAAAGTGTCATAAAGTGATCCTGGTGTCCAATAAACCTGAAATGATGAGATGTTATCTTTCTACAGTGACACCTAACATGTTCTATCTTTCAAGTCATTTACAAACACTGACTGATCCTATGAAGTAGGTATAAATGTTATTAGCCCATCTTTATAGACGGTGAGAGACTAAAGGCTAGACTGTACAATTATGATCGATGAAGTGAGCTGTAGCTCACGAAAGCTCATGCTCAAATAAATTGGTTAGTCTCTAAGGTGCCACAAGTACTCCTTTTCTTTTTGCGAATACAGACTAACACGGCTGATACTCTGAAACCTGTACAATTATGGTCTCCCCTGCGTTAGCTGTGCCCCACCAAAAACACTTCAAAAAGTAAATTGTGACTCAGAGATACGATTCCTTTTCTGCTATTGGCCCATCCCCATAGTAGATTACCAGCCCTCTGTGCTGGTTCAGCAGTGCTGGCCAGTGCACTGAGAAGTCAGAGACAAGTTTAACCGACTCCTGTCCATTTCCCGCTCCCACTTTGGAGGAGCAGACACATAACTTCCACCTACCTCTATGGACCTACAACCAATGTCCAGGGAGGCCATATGGCAACATGGAGGGGGTCTTATGCCCTCTAATGCCATTTTGCAGCCATGCAGCCTCAGGTGCAGCCTAGCCCTAAGTGACTGGCCCAAGATGAAAGAGTGAGGCAGTGTCAGAGGTGTGTCAAACTATACCAGCTGAAGAGCTGGCCTGTTTTCTTTTAGTAAATTCAGTACAATACAGTACTGAATTTGGAAGAGAAACAAGGGAGCTGAAGGACATCAGATAACAATTTAGTAGCTTGCAAAACTTTTTACAATTATTACATGAAGAAAACATTTCTCAGCATTTTACATTTTCTGTCCTAACATAACGCTTTAATAATTTCACATTGAAAATAAACTAGCCAACCTAGAGAGATAAAGAGCGTTGAACTGAATTCAGTGCTTATTGAAACTAAGCCGCCTGCTTTGCAGAAAAGTCTTGCAATGCCACGTTAGAACTTTTATAGTTCAGATACTTTGCATACCTGTTTTCAGGCAGGTGTGCAGATTTTTGCCCTAAAACTACCTGCAGAATCTATATATTCAATTGATTAAGCCGGGGTGCCCAACCTGTAGCCTACCAGAGCAATTCATAAGGCCCATGACCTGCTTCAACACAATATGTTAACGGCCGATTCATTAGCGTTTTGTCATCATGTTTACATCATTTTAATTTACACAAGTGTGTAAATAGACAATACTGTATATAGAAACAACCTATCTAAATACATATGAAACAAGCTGAACTTAAAATATAAATCAATACGGGTGACTTTAAATCTTATTAAAATATGTAGAATCTGTTTGGCCCACACAAGGTTGTGCTTAGGTTTATATGGTTGTAATAAGGTTGGGCACCACTGGATTAAACCGTCTAAAAAATCTTATCAAACAAACCTGAACTGCATGTGAAAAACCATCCCAAACTAATCCTACTTGCTGAGAATTTGTAGGAAGATGTACAAGAAAAGAATTATGAACTACAGTACTAATGATTTTGGTTAGGATGTATGTTATCAAAGCAACAGTTAGAGGGTGTTAATCTGTGGGCTAATTTCAAGCAAATTATTTTTATCTCCAGTTACAAAATAGCAAATAGAGTATTGCTTAGACCCTGAAGCATGATACATCACTGCTGGTAGTAAGTGAAGGAAAACACAGAGCTTGCTTGTACACACACACACAGATTACAGGTTTCAGAGTGGCAGCTTTGTTAGTCTGTATTTGCAAAAAGAAAAGGAGTATTTGTGGCACCTTAGAGACTGACAAATTTATTTGAGCATAAGCTTTTGTGAGCTACAGCTCACTTCATCGGATGCATTCCGTGGACACAGATTACAGGCATTCTCCTTAATTAAGACTGTGCCCGTGTTTACATTGTGAATGATTTCTGAGGTATTTAAACTTGCCCACACAGGCTGTGCTTTTCAAATGGAGCATGAGGTCCATGTGCAAAACATATCAACGATTTCACACTAAGGCCCCAATCCTGCAACCTACAAAGCTGCACCGGTGAAGTATGTGGGGCTCCATGTAGGTGCTAGAGATGGCGCAAGGCCTTGATCCTGCAGCTGACTATGCAGAGGCGGACTGCTGTGCAGAGCTCCATTGAAGCCAATTTGTAAATTGCAGGCTCACTGCCTCAATGTGTTCTTGGACTTTCAAATCGTTCTGGCTTGGTGCTATTCTTTAAATTGAGATCCAAGCTGTAAGCTTTCTTTCTTTCAAAATTATTTACTGCAGCAAAGAGACTCCTGTCTGTTCAGTATTGCCAACTCCAAGTATTCAAGGAATAGGAGATGGGCCCCTCCAAACCATGAGATTTTTAAAAATAGTAGAAGTTGGGTCTTTTTATTTTCTTTCAGAGTACACATTTTCATGGTTTTTTTCAGCAACCATGGAAGCCAGAAACTCCCTTAAAAAAAAAAAAGTGAATACAGATTCCAGTGTAATCACATGACTCCAGGAGTTGAGGGCTTTAAGAAAAACACCACATACCACAAGTACAGTGGCCACCAATGTAGTGCAATCTCTTTATTGTGAAAGTCCAAGTTACAAATGTATAATTTTTTTTTACATAACTGCACTCAAAAACAAAACAATGTAAAACGTTAGCACCTACAAGTTGAAGCATGAAGAGGTATGCGAACATTTAGCATAGCTGGCACATAAATACCTTGCACTGCCGGTTGCAACAGTGCCAGGCGAACGCCTGTTATCACTTTCAAGTTACATTGTAAATGAGAAGTGGGCAGCATTATCTCCTGTAAATGTAAAGACACTTGTTTGTCTTAGCGATTGGGTGAACAAGAAGTAGGACTGAGTGGACTTGTAGGCTCTAAAGTTTTACATTGTTTTGTTCTGTGCAGTTATATAAAAAAAAGTCTACATTTGTAAGTTGCAATTTCATGACAAAGAGATTGCGCTACAGTACTTGTATGCGGTGAACTGAAAAACACTATTTCTTTTGGGGTTTTTTATAGTGCAAATATTTGTAATAAAAATAAATAAAGTGTAATAAAGTGTAATAAAGTGAGCACTGTACACTTTGTACTCTGTGTTGTAACTGAAATCAATATATTTGAAAATGTAGAAAAACATTCAAAATATGTACAATAAATTTAAATTGGTATTCTATTATTGTTTATCTGTGCGATTAAAACTGTGATTAATCATGGCTATTTAAAAAAATCTAGTTAATTTGTTTTGTGTTAATCACTTGTGTTAACTGTGATTAATTGACAGTCCTACTTTCAACCTTAGCTCTGATTCAAAGACAGCTTTTGTTTGGGAGCACAGCACGCGTGAGCTGAAATGCCCCCTCTTTACTGCTCACCGAAGATACGTGATGGTTACTTTAGACGAGCAAATACAAGTAATCCAGCGAAGGAGTTACAATTGTACTCTGGTGATGAGTTACAGCACAGAACACTCTGTGTATACAGTCATAATGATTTATGACTCCTGAGATATTTATAAAGATTTTGTTTGGAAGTGAGGAGTGATGGGGTGGTATCCCTTTAAATGCTTATAATTTCTAAAGGCGCGTAATTGGACCCTGTTAACAGACAAAATAAAACAGATAAACATTTCTATTCTCATTGACCAGTTTCTGAAAAATGAAGCCCAGAGTTGTTATATTCCCCCATTTTCTAAATTAGTTACAATGCTGCATGTTTTGTACCAGCCATCCCAAAAATGAAGGTAAGAAATCAGGGCCGTATGTTCCCCTTTGTAGTAAAAAGGTGCCAAAATATAAACAAACTACAAATGGGCCATTTAATATATTAAGTATCATGCCATGAGAAAAAATGTCCTTTGAAGTGGTCACTCTGTCTGGAGTGGATCACGACTGTGAGTGCCAGTCTCAGGGCAGACTGTCAAGAGCAGGGCACAAACCCCAAACTGATTGCATGTTCTAGAATTAGATTTAACCAACCCAATAATAAAAGTGTGAACTCCTAAAAGCATTATTATGGTCTTACCCTGGTGTCAAAGACAGTTCCCTTGGGCATTCTAGTCTATCTTGCTATCCAGGCAAGCTGGACTATGTGATAGATGGTGCCTTACACCAAAAAAACACAAGAATCCTCAGGTTACTTCCAGTCCCAAAGGACCAGTCACTTACCCCAGGTCAGTTGTATCTCAGATCAAACCAAAGACAATGCTGGTAGCCAATCCTGTAACAGAGTAACTAAAGATTTATTAACTAAGAAAAAGAAATGAGAGTTATTTATCAGGTGAAAGCAGGTAACACATACACACACAGATGGGGATCAGCCTGGAGTTTCAAAAGATTATAGAAACTTCTATCACACGCAGACTCTCTATGTCCTTTGGGGCTAACCCAGGCAAAGCAGCTGGGGGGTGAGGGTGGGGGTGTCTTTTGCTGATGCTTAGTGATACTTGCGCCTTTAGAGTCCGAGCAGCAAAAAGAAACAAGTTTCCCCTTGTCAGGGATTTTTAGCTCCTTCACCCCAGAATCCAAGATGATGGGATGAGTCCATGCACAGGTCTCCCCTTCCTGGAGGAGGTGAGGAATGCGGTCAACAAGGTCTCTGTCCTTTGATGCTTCATGAATGGGCCTTCGTTTGTGCAGCACGAGCACTTTACATTAACTGATGCTTCTTTCCTGTCTGGTGAGTTACACAGTTACAGAGGTTTACAACGCAAACATTTACTATTGCTTTATAACACTGGGTACAGATAAATGAGATTAATACATGCAGCATCCTACCGTCTAAACACATTCTTATCAACTTAACATCTATTTTAACAAGGCCAACACACAGGTGAACCAGACTGGTTTCCAGCTATGCATTTGTCAGTGTTTAGTGAGTCCTGGGGCCTTGGCATGACCTGGCACCTGGTCTGCCAGCATCATAGAAATAACACAGAGAGCATGGCTGGAAGCACCCAATCAAGTGATTCAAAATCTGTAGACACACTGTGTGAGCGAGGCAGAGCACTGGACTCTCACACATGCAGCAGACACGCAAAGATGGGACCAGGATATATGCAGCAAGCGTTCCCAAGACCCTTGCAATCTGGGATGAAGGTCACAAATTCGCAGCATTTGCAGATGCCTCCCATATGCTTTGGACAGCAGTGAAATGGAAAGCTTGCCATGCTGGGATGTGGATTTCTGACTAAAGCAAGTTAATGCAGCTCAATTGTGTGTAGTAATAATTGACTCGGCTTTTATGCACGGAAGTGACTGTATCTTAATTCTGACTTTTCCCACATTTCCTCAGATCACACTCCGAAGTCTGCAGCTCTTGGGACCATTGTTTGTGTTGTAAATTGGTACGGCAGTCAAGCCAGTAGGGAGCTTTAGCTTCGTCAAGTGCTGCCCATTGCTGTGCAGTGAAGCAAGCAGACAATTGTGACAAGATAAGGGGGTTAAACGCTGGCCTAAAGACAATGTGACAGCCCCTCCACAGGGCTGGAGGTCTGTGGCTTTGGGGTGGTGCCAGCGATGAGGATGGGAAGGAACCTGGAAGCAGTGACTCCATGCCACATGATTACCTCTCGTTCAGGCAGGCTTTCGAAATGAGAATCCACTCAGAAGTTGAGTCATGGGAACTGTGCAACGGCCCCGAGACTCTTATGCAGATGGTGCCGTCCCCAGTGGATGGCCCAAGATTTGCTGATTCTGGTGGCCAAACCTCCCCGCTGGTTCCAAGAGGAGAGCAAACAAAAGCCCATGGCAAAATGATCAGGAGGACACTCAGCAAGTGGAAACTAATGGGTGCGGCCAAGAGAAGAGGGTAGCACTGGGGCAGAAGCCAGAAGCAGGTTTGTAATAAGTTGCTACATGTTGAGGTGTGAAAGAAATGGGAGCACATGGCCCTATATGACTTTTAGGAAAGATTTATTTACACACTCAATTGGTTTAGCTTGCAGCAGATGCATTGGAGCTGTCTTGACTCTCTATTCAGCTTCATTCACTGTGGTGTTATCGTTTTCTTGGGAAAGCCTGAGAACCTAAATTTTACACCCCAGCAGCTGGCTAGCTTGTTTAACGGAGGTCATAATAATGGAGTCAGAATTCCAGTTATAGTTCAACACAGCAGATGTAGCTAGTTTTGCAAATGATAGAAGCACAAGCCTCTGCCAGGAATGTTGCAGAAGAGAAGCATGTGCGTGGTTTTCAGAGGGTTTCTTTAACCCTGGCTGTACTGTGAGCCAGTTGGTCCCATTGGGAAACCAGGATTTATGTGGTAAACAGTGATGGGACATAGTCTTGGGTAACATGTTAGTATACCTCAAGGTGTGAAAGATCTAGTCCTGGTTGTTTTCTGTAATCAATGCCTTCTGTTCTAGAAGATCAATGATTCCATATATCATGACATGAGGTGTGCCAGGGGTCAGAAGGGATGGGTTGGGTAAAACCACACAGTTTTCAAGGTGTGGAAAACTGTGCACTAGTCCTGAGAGAGAGAGAAATTTATCATTAAAAACCTATGCACACCTTTTTGTCCTCTCATTTGTGCATTACCAAGGGTCTGCTTACAACCAAGAAGGCTGCTGCTGAAGGGGTTGGAATTCAACTCAACATGAAAATCTAGAATGGATTCATTCAGTATTGATGCAAAACTCATGGAGCTCAATCCTGAGCCTGAGCTGAACTTAATGCACCTGGAAGAATGCGGGACAGAGGTAGTATTATGTTAATTTTCCGCCCACGAAAAGAAAAGGAGTACTTGTGGCACCTTAGAGACTAACCAATTTATTTGAGCATAAGCTTTCGTGAGCTACAGCTCACTTCATCGGATGCATACTGTGGAAACTGGGTCTGGGTGAGGTTTATTCAGCCCTCAGCATAAATTAAAGCAGCCTGTCCTGTTCATATTTACAGCAGCAGGAACATTTCCCTACATCTCCCTATGTGATATTTTGTTGGCACAGGGTCACCAGAGTGCACTGTTCCCAACCCATCCCTTCTGACCCCTGGCACACCTCATGTCATGATATATGGACTCATTGATCTTCTAAAACAGAAGGCATTTATTACAGAAAACAACTATGACCAGATCTTCAAACAATCAAGCTTCCAACACAGCTTGAGTTCCTGCTCTATCTCCCTTGTTTACAAGGGGCCATGCCTACGTGCCTGGAACTCTATACAATATACAAAGACAGCTAGTGGCTGAATAATATACTGCAAGTAAATATAAAATTATCAGGGTGGCTCCCAGTAGGGACTGGCATAGAGCTATGCTGGCTTTTTGTCTAAAAACTGTCCTCTGGGGCAGCTCAGATGGGAGTTAGCACAGGGCATGATTGAGCTCATGGGTTTCATTTGGATTGGCTGATATTATGGTTGCATATCTAGATAATACTTAGTCCTGCCGTGAGTGCAGGGGACTGACTAGATGACCTATCGAGGTCTCTTGGAGTCCTACGATTCTATGATTCTATTTCCTTTTATTTTTAAATGAACACTTTCTCAAAGCTGACTATGTAAGCTATATTCTCTCTGGTTTGTAGAAGGAATTTGCAGATGTACAAACAATGTAGTGAGTCTAATCTGTATTTACAGAGAATGGCAATAAAGGAATTCCTGGATGACCATTTAAACTCTCCTTGGGCTAAACTGTGCCATCATTCACGATGCTCTGATTCAGGCAAGTACTTGAGCACGTTCTTAAATGATTTGCTGAATCAGGAGGACCTTAAGCATGTGCTTAAATTTAAGCACAAACTTAAGTGCTTTGTTGAAGTGAGGTCACTGAGCAGTACCATATTCTGCAAAGAGGCTGTGAAAGAGCTGAGACCATCACTGGAGTTGGGGAGGCACAATCTGGCCCTAAGTCAGCAAGATGTTTAGGACTGTGCCCTATTTTAAGCACATGCGGAATCCCACTGAAGTTAGCTGGACTACCTGTGAGAGTAGCTGCTCACCAAATGCAAGTCAGAGGCGCACAACCTGGCCCTGAATGATTTGAAAGACAGGAAACTCTTTGAAATATGTCTAAGGATTTGATGTTGATGTTTGAATTTCCCTTTCATATCACTGCCACATTTTTGTCTAAGCAGTTTATGCCAGCCAGGGAAGCTGGCATTTATTTCTAGTCAAAGATTTCATGCATTTGAAAATAAATAAACAAAAGTGAAAGAGAGTGTGGAAAACAGAACAGTTATAAGACACTTTAGTACACTAGGCAAGTATATATTAGGAGAGATTGATTGATTGTTTTCATCCCTCTGGTGAAAGCATGCGTTGTATACAAATAGTGTAGAAAGAGACAAAGCTACATCTCCCAGTAAATATTTCAGCAACGTACAGTGTAAGACAAACAGAATGTACTGTGAAGACAAACTGGGTTATAACATGGCACCAGCTGCCTGTAAGGAACTCTGGGAGAGACAAATGACTCCAACGGATCTAACCTATTAAGGGTCTAATAAATAAGAAATTGTGTCCCTTGGGGATGAAATAATGTTATTCTTTGCACAGGAGCAGCACATGTACCACCACAGTACTTTGATGGGAATTAAGATGGGTACTGGGAACTCGTGCACTTTGGTAAATTTCACCATCCGAATACCAGAGAATCATTCTAGCCAGAAGTCAGGATAAATCATTTCCTCACAAAGCAGGAAAAGGAAGAAGCATTTGCACTCTGAGGATACATCAGTAAAGGAAGAACCTGCCTGTCTGATAAATGGCATCACCGTGACTGTAGGAGTTTCTCCAGAGGACAGGCCCAGACATATGAAAGGCATTTTCTCCCTTATCTGCAAAATGGGCAGGATTTGGCCTGATATGTCAACCTTGTGTACTCCCAAACTGAGCAGTAAAAAGCATTTTCAGCGTGGAATCATTCCCACACAAATATTTAGTTAAGGCAGAGTTAGGGATGAAAGTCCAGCTAACCTCCACAGCCAGCAATGCCTTTTCTTTAGAAATCACCTCCGCACCCTTGCAAACTCCAGCCATTAGAACACCTGGAAATGAACTGATAAGGGAGCCAGGCAAGCCAAAGGGAGTTGTGCGTGTGTATTAGAGTTTTACGTGGGTGGGACGCAGAGGCAGGGGACAGTGCAAGTGAATGGAGGGGGAGGCTTTTACCATTTACAGGTTTAAAGGTGCTTAAAGTTTCACATGAATCAGAGACTCTGGCCTAGATCCTCAGCTATGGCCCAGCTGCGGTGCAGGGAGGGGAAAGTTGGCTCTAGTCCACCATTGCAGTTCCCTGACCCAGGACAATTCCAGCCCCTAATGTAAGTTAGAGAAGCCTTAGGGATATTCTAAGTCAGCGGCTCTCAACCTTTCCAGACTACTGAACCCCTTTCAGGAGTCTGATTTGTCATGTGGACCCCCAAGTTACACCTGACTTAAAAACAACTTGCTTACAAAACCAGACATAAAAATACAAAAGTGTCACAGCACACTATCACTGAAAAACTGCTTAATTTCTCATTTTTACCATACAATTATAAAATACATCAATTGGAATACAAATCTTGTACTTACATTTCAGCGTATAGCATATAGAGCTTATAAACAAGTCAGTGGCTGTACGAAATTTTAGTTTGTCCTGACGTCGCTAGTGCTTTTTATGTAGCTGTTGTAAAACGAGGCAAATATCTAGATGAATTGATGTATCCCTGGAAGACTTCTGGAAGACTTCTTAGTTGGGCCTCTCCAGCGCATCATCAAGGATCTACAACCTATCCTGAAGGACGAGCCCTCACTCTCACAGATCTTGGGAGATAGGCCAGTCCTTGCTTACAGACAGCCCCCCAACCTGAAGCAAATACTTACCAGCAACCACACACAACAGAACCACTAACCCAGGAACCTATCCTTGCAACAAAGCCCACTGCCAACTGCGTCCACATATCTATTCAGAGGACACCATCATAGGGCCTAATCACATCAGCCACACTATCAGAGGCTCGTTCACCTGCACATCTACCAATGTGACATATGCCATCATGTGCCAGCAACGCATCTCTACGTAAAAGAATATATGGACACAAATCAGACATCAAGAAGTAGAACATTCAAAAACCAGTTGGAGAACACTTCAGTCTCCCTGATCACTCGATTACAGACCTAAAAGTCACAATACTACAACAACAAAAAACTGCAAAAACAGACTCCAACGAGAAACTGTTGAATTGGAATTAATTTGCAAACTGGACACCATTAAATTAGGCTTGAATAAAGACTGGGAGTGGATGGGTCATTACACAAAGTAAAACTATTTCCCCATGCTTACTTTTCCCCCTACTGTTACTCACACCTTCTTGTCAACTGTTGGAAATGGGCCATCCTGATTATCACTACAAAAGGTTTTTTTTTCTCCTGCTAATAATAGCTCACCTTTACTGATCACTTTTGTTATAGTGTGTATGGCAACACCCATTTTTTCATGTTCTCTGTGTGTATATATATCTTCCTACTGTATTTTCCACAGCATGCATCCGATGAAGTGAGCTGTAGCCCACGAAAGCTTATGCTCAAATACATTTGTTAGTCTCTAAGGTGCCACAAGTCCTCCTCGTTCTTTTTGCTGATACAGACTAACACGGCTAGCACTCTGAAATAAAATCAATGCGGCTCTTTCTAGCAGGAGGAAGCAAAGTGTCCTGGAGGTGATTCTGGCACTAACTATAAAGCCATAGACAAGCAAGACTTATACAGTGCATGCAGCATGTAAGGGTAGCCATTAACCCTAATGAGTTTAGGTAGGCATAAGTCCCAGCTTCTTTTATATGTAGAGATTTCATGTTTTATTCCCATTAAAAGCTATTCCCCCATTAAGCTCTTATGTTTGCTCTGCTGTCTCTTGTTTTCTTCTCTCTTCAAACTGAACTTTGTCCTCTGGAAACCTATTGGAATAGTTCTCCCTTTAGTTCCACTTATGGCCCCAATCACCATGGTATCTGAGCCCCTCACAGCCACTCATGGATTTCAGTATTGCCAGACCCACCCATTCAAAAATCATGAATCAGCCCCCACCCCCGCCAATTCATATGAGCTTTTAAGGGTCAAAATCCAGTCTTAAATACGCATGTAGAAAGGTGATCTTTCAGCCAGCTGCTCAGAGGGGACTCTCCTTTCCCTTCACTACCCCCAGAGTGGGGGAGCTGCCATCTGATCCCCTCCATCTTCCACCGCACTCCAAGACTCCTCCTGCACAATCTCAGGTTACCTCTTGCTCCTCATATGACCCCATTTCTCTTTATCTCCTCCTGAGCCCGCATCCCCTGCTTGCCTCCATTCCCCTGTAACCCTTAAATCTGCCTCCAGCTCCCTCCTCAGTCTCCCCATGCACCTTTGACCATGCCTCTGCTGTCTCTCATAGTCCCTGTGTTCCGTCCAGCTGCGCAAACCATTGTATGGCAGCCATTTTGCCGGTGGGCATGGCTTCAGTCTCACTGAAAACAATAGGAATTTGCAGCCATCTTTATTAGGGGCAGGCTTACTTCCACACGCAAAGCGACTGTAGGGAATGGTGGCATTTTGCTGCCTTCAGCCCCATTGCTAGTAGTGGGTGATGGTGGCCATTTTGTATAAGGGAAAATTACTGTTTTTCATGTTTTCATGAGACAGTTAAAAAAAGACCCTAAATTCACTTGATTCACGAGAGTTGCCAGTATTGGGGTTTTATCCATACAACACCCTGCTAAGGTGCCCAACTTTCTCATCCCCATTTTACAGAGGACATTAAGTGACCCAAGGTCACGCCATAAAGATATGGCTGATCTAGACATTGAACCCACTCTCCTGAGTCTCCAGCTTGTGCCTTAGCCACCAGGCCATCTTCCTCCCTGGAGGCCTATAATTTTCCTGGAGTCTTATTTAACTAGCCAACAGTTTCAGCAAGGGCTGTAGCAAAAGAAGCTTTTGACAGTAGCCTAGCCAATATGCTGAGGGCAGAGCCCATGTCATAAGGTTCAGAGGGTAGTTCAGTCTCCATGTCCATCAAGCCATACCTTCGCTACTTAGTCTGTCAGCCCCACTAAAGCCCCCTGTATGCTCCCTCCTCCCCTGCCCAATGAACTGCCTCAGGCCAGCTAATGTGTATTTTAACACGCCCACTTATGTGTCCTCCATGACACTTTGAGGAATAAGTCTGGGTCAATTTATACATCCCTTTTTGCTTTATGAACAGCATTTATGATTGTGACCTTCAGTGTAGATTAGAACTTGTTTTGAAGCTGAAACAGACTGTGTCTGGGAAGACGAAACAGTGCCATCAACACTGGATGATTCTGTTCTGGTGGGACAATGGGGTTGTACCAGCATAGCCATTGGCTTTTAACGACTCTTTGCCCAGCAACTGACAGGGGGGTTGGAGCATAGAAAGAAGAGAAATAGAAAAGGTGTCAGAATATGCTCTGAGCAAGCCATACCAATGCCAGAATCAAAAGACACTGATGGACGAAAGGCTTTGCCTTTACCTAAAGTTACTGACCAAATCCAAGGACTCTCAGGAGCAGTGAGGGCACTGAAGGGGGATAGCTGTGTTCAGGCATTTATTGTTTGCAAAGATCTGTAACGCACTAGAACAGGCTATGAATAAAGTGAGCATGGCTAAGAAGTTCCTGTGCACAGCCTATGTTCCTTACTTTACTTGCCACCAGTCCCCGAAGAGTTAAATGATAAACTAGGTTGCCCAAGAAAATGAAATTCTGCAACAGCATTAATAATTAACTGGGGAGGCTTGGGAGGTCTCGACCCTGGTTTCAGCCCCTTGGACCGTTGGACTATGGAGTCCCGCATTCCAAGGAAGGGAGCCAGAAAGGAACACTGCACCTTGGGTACAACCACGTTGCAAAAACATCCCCACTGCAGTGAGTCTCAGAGCATGGGTCAAAAGGCTTGGGCTCACCGTGCTTGCACTCCAGTGCTAAAAATACCAGAGTAGATGTCCCTGCTCAGGTTGGAGCTCAGGCTCTTAGACCCACCCCTGACACCAGGCTTCAGAGCCGAGGCTCCAGCCTGAGCAGGAATGTCTACGCTGATATTTTTAGCACTGGAGCACAGGCCCAAGCCTATAGACCCGCAGCTGTGGGTTTCTTTGTGTTTTGCAGTGTAGATGTACTCCTTGTGCCCGCCCATCATACCTAGTATGATAGTGTGTTAGATACAGATACTCTTCACCTACAGTTATTTTTCAGGCTGGATTGACTCTTTGTCTAGAGTTGTGAAAAATGACCAAGCTTTACTCCACAAAACGATCACTATGAATGTTGAAAATTCCCCCCCCCCCCAAAAAAAATTTATAAATATTTACAAACTGTGAAATTTTGCATTGATCTCCAATATCATTTGTAATACAACTGAGGCAAATAAATATGTTGTATGCAAATTTCCACAGCCACAGCCTGTCTTTGCACTGGTAAATATAGATACTAGGCATTTCCTAGTGGGAAGATCATTCTGAGCCTTTTTGGGGGTAACATACATATTGGAAACCACAAACAACATCAACAGAACTGTACCAAACTTTTGAGAAATCTGGGAAACCATTATTTGACATGAGTCTTGTCAGTGCTGAGAATTATTTCACCCAGCTCTGTCTAGATGCTAATTCAATATCTGAAGTACGAACAAATTATTCTAATTCGTGGAGTCAAGAAATTAGACACTTCCCTAACTTATTTGACTGGAACAGGTTCTGTAGCAATTAACGTTCTTTCAGTTGTATTTGTAGAAACTGGTTTATACATTTAGCTTTCAGTTCATTCCTGTGTCATTTTTGGAGTCAACATAAATCTCAGGCAGCAGGTACAGAACGATTAATTTCTGAGCTACATTTTTGCTTTGAAGTGCCTATTGACTATTAATAAAATCACATTTGTTATCTCTTTCTTAGAAACCACAAAATATATACGCTCTGGACCCAGCCTTGTGTTCCTTGCTCCCCTTGGGCACTTTGCCTAAATCAGCAGTGGTGGTTTGGGCCCTTTGTCCAATAGCCTGAGGGAAGAAAACAACTTTGAGATGGAAAACAACTGGCAAAAATGCCCATAACTGAGTCAATGGTCGTCTCTCATGGAGCAGGAACGCAGACGTGAGTGCACAGAGCTGATGATTTTAGAGGGTGGGGCTTGGAGATTGAATGTTACATTTTGCTAGAAAGCCACTAGTGTTTATACAGCCCAGATTTAATAAAGATATTTTATATGCAACTGAGAGCTAAATGCCTGCACTGAGTATTTCATGGGATGTACTGTATGTTCTGTGTCTGGCCCACAGCAGAATTAATGCTGTGTCTAGAAACATAGATGCGTTCTGATTAGCACCTCTGTGAGTGTAAGTCAGGAGGGCTAAACTCTCTGCTGGTGGCACTGAAGTCAATGGAGCAGTGCCTGTTACACCTGGGAACTAGGCTCAGGATCTTTTAATAACGGAGATAGTAAAAAATAGTAAAAACTAAGCAGTAGCCTGGAGTGCAGCTGCTTTGCGTCACACCAGCAGTGCAAAGTGGGCTTAAAGGAGAGATCACGGAGCGATCACTCCAGCACAGGAGAATCCTCCAGTCACAGGGACTCTGCAGAGCTACTCTCATGCCAGCCCCTGCAGCTGGCACAGGAGGCAGGCAGGGGTAAGATAGAGGTGAACATTTTTGATTTTTCTCATGGGAGAATCTAAATGAAATATTTTGTATTGGGTCGGTTGACCCAGGTCCTCCAAAAAATAAATCTGTTTGCAGCTCACAAGTTTGCCAAGCAAAACTAGGCCTCTGTGTTCAGCTCCGCCTGTCACGAATAGGGAACAATTAACCATTCACAGCTTTCAAAAGCCGGGCTGATCAAAGAGCCAAGGGTCACAGCCACATAGTCCCTGCGGAGATACAAACAGACCTATTTCAGCTGCCTATGACCAGGCTGTGTCACTTGAAGCTGCAAGGTGATAGCAGGGATTGACCCCAGATCCTCATCATCCAAAGAGCACAGGCCCCTACACCTGACTTAACAAAGTCTCTAACAAGTAGGAGCTATATAGGGTCTGTGTCACACACAGCTGAATAACTCTGATTCCATTCCACAGACAGCAGTGATTCATATACATATTCACTAATTAATTGCAATTATTTGGACACATTCATTCTGAAATAATTTGAGTAATTTCTAGGGAGGGACATGCTCAGACCTGTAGCTCAGCAGGTTGGACAGGTTGCTTACTTATTAATAGAGACTATTTATTAGCGTTAAACTCAGTAAAAACAGGCTGTAAGGCTGAGAGTTGGATATGTTCCAACATGGGAAGGGAAGCAGTTGCTAAGGATACGCTGAAGCAGCTTTACAAAACGTATCCTATGGTGTGAAAAGTCCTCATTATATGATAACCTGACTCCACAAACATACAGCACCTGTTTAGGGTGAAACCAAATTTTTACCTGAATCATTAAAACTCCAGAAAATAAGTCATTTCCCCAGATGGTTTTTGCCATTCTAGCAGACAGTAGAGATGAGGCCTGATCTCTCTTCTTCCTTTGCAGGCCCCTGAACTGCGCAGTGTGACTGAACAGGCATTGAAGATGCAATCAATGATGCATGTCAATTCCTTGCAGCCATAAAACTAAGTAATTGCAAATAATTATGATCATTTTACCACTGATTAGATCTGCAGTATTTTAATTTTCAAGACACAGCTTTGACCTTGCATCCTCTCAATTCTCACTAAAGTTACTGTTGTATATATTCCCCATGGGATAACCAAAATATATATATATAAAGTTACTGTTGTATATATTCCCCATGGGATAACCAAAAACCCTGCTCCGAAATCCATTTCCATTGTTCAGGAAGTTTATCTATATGGCTTGGGTCAATACACAGCTGCAAACATCTGGGAGGTACTCTGCCTCAACTCATACCCCAGGCAATGCTATTGAGTTCAGTAGGGTTGCAGGGCTGTCAGTCAGGAGAGCATATGATCAGATGGCCCCACGTCATGCCTAGGCTCCTCTAATCTCGCAGCCCTGCCTTTCCTTTCTCTTCGCAGTTCTATTGTAAAGTCCTGCACTGTTAAATGCCCATCTGGTGTCTTCCTGAAGCCTTGTTCTGTGTCATGTGCTAGCCCCCAGCAATGCATATTCTTTGCTTTGCTCGCCTAAGTATGCTTCATCAGCTGTTTACAAAGCATGGCATGTTTCCCACATACATACTGGGGAACCAAGTCATTGCTCTGCTCCTTTTCCTATCACTCTGAACTCCCTTCATGAGCAGAGCATTGGGCATGGAGCCCCTGTTCCCCCCACCACAGTGTCTAGACCCAGTATCTGTGCAGATGGGTGGGCTATAAAATCGTACTGCCTTGTGCTGCAGTGCAGAACTGGGGTCTAATCTAGCCCATCATGACGTGACTACGTGGAAGTCTCGTCTTTGTTTTTTGCTGATACAACATCCTTCTGAATAGATACATTTAAAAATTAATGTATTTTAAAGTACTGTGTTCTGGCCAGAGCTGGTCAAAAATTGGAATTGACATCTCAAGGGGAAGTCTAATAATTCTGATATTTTGACACCTGTTTTTGTCATGAATGGGGGAAAACATTTGCATTAACACATTTTTTTGTGGAACAAAGTTTGAAACTATTTCAACTCAGAAATGTCAAAACATTTCAGTTTGGTTTGTCAATGTTTAATTTTGAGTCGGTTGAACATTTAACTGTGTCTGCCTGAGCTGCTGCAGTCCTCATGGGATCATGCAGTTCAGGTTCTTCACGTCCCTATTCTTCTCTAGGGTTGGGTTTTCCAGTCAGACTACATCTCCCATGATGCACCATGGTTGTGGCTCTTCCATAAAGCACCATAGCAGTTGACCACAGGGGAACCTGTGGTGCATCATGGGAGATGTAAAAGAGCCAGGGAGCCCAGCCAGGAGAGGAGAATGGACACGTGAGGCACCCAAACTACAGCTCCCATGAGGTACAGTGGCAGACCAGGAGGATGGAGTTCAGTGTCAAACTAATCTGAAAGGAAATGTTCTACAAATTGAAATGTTTTAGTTTGGATGTGAGGAAATTTTCCATGAGGAAAAATCAAAATTTTCCCACAAAGAAACTTGCGATTTTGTGGAAACTGCATTTTCTCTAAACTTTTTTTTTGTTGCCAATGAAAAATTCCCAACTAGCTCTAATGCTTACACTATGGTGGCATTCAAAGATTCGACAACAGTTTTAGATTCACCGCAGACATAGAATCAGAATATTACGGTTGGAAGAGACCTCCGGAGGTCCTCTAGTCCAATCCCTTGCTCAAAGCAGGACCAACACCAACTAAATCATCCCAGCCAAGGCTTTGTCAAGCTGGGCCTTAAAAACCTCTAAGGATGGAGATTCCACCACCTCTCTAGGTAACCCATTCCAGTACTTCACCACCCTCCTAGTAAAATAGTGTTTCCTAATATCCAACCTAGACCTCCCCCACTGCAACATGAGACCATTGCTTCTTGTTCTGTCATCTGCCACCACTGAGAACAGCCTAGCCCCATCCTCTTTGGAACCCCCCTTCAGGTAGTTGAAGGCTGCTATCAAATCCCCCCTCAATCTTCTCTTCTACAGACTAAATAACCCCAGTTCCCTCAGCCTCTCCTTGTAAGTCATGTACTCCAACCCTCTAATAATTTTCGTTGCTCTCCACTGGACTCTCTCCAATTTGTCCACATCTCTTCTGTAGTGGGGGGACCAAAACTGGACACAACACTCCAGGTGTGGCCAAATAGAGGGGAATAATCACTTCCCTTGATCTGCTGGCAATGCTCCTACTAATACAGCCCAATATGCCGTTGGCCTTCTTGGCAATGAGGGCACACTCCTGACTTTTATCCAGCTTCTCGTCCACTGTAATCCCCAGGTCCTTTCTGCAGAACTGCTGCTTAGCCAGTCGGTCCCCAGCCTGTAGCGGTGCATGGGATTCTTCTGTCCTAAGTGCAGGACTCTGCACTTGTTCTTGTTGAACCTCATCAGATTTCTTTTGGCTCAATCCTCCAATTTGTCTAGGTCACTCTGGACCCTATCCCTACCCTCCAGCATATCTACCTCTCCCCCTAAGCTTAGTGTCATCTGCAAACTTGCTGAGGGTGCAATCCACCCCATCATCCAGATCAATAATAAGATGTTGAACAAAACCAGCCCCAGGACTGACACCTGGGACACTCCGCTTGATACCGGCTGCCAACTCGACATCGAACCGTTGATCATTACCTGTTGAGTCCGACGATCTAGCCAGCTTTCTATCCATCTTATAGTCCATTCATCCAATCCATACTTTTTTAATTTGCTGGCAAGAATACTGTGGGAGACTGTATCAAAAGCTTTGCTAAAGTCAAGATATAGCACATCTACCACTTTCCCCATATCTCATCATAGAAGGCAATCAGGTTGGTCAGACATGACTTGCCCTTGGTGAATCCCTGTTGACTGTTCCTGATCACCTTCCTCTCCAAGTGCTTCAAAATGGATTCCTTGAGGACCTGCTCCATCCTAATAAACATTACATTATTACAGTGCATCCTTATTTGTATCACCTGCATAGAGAGTCTCAATCCATAATATTTGAATCCAGATCTGGGTTCAAATTTGAGATCTCCCTAAATTCTGGCAGTGTTTGGAGTCGGGGTTTTTCACAGATTCATAGATTCCTAGGCCAGAGGGGACCATTGTGATAATCTAGCCTGACCTTCTGTATAACACACGCCAGAGAACTTCCCCAAAATAATTCCTAGAGCAGACATTTTAGAAAAAACATCGCATCTTGATTTTAAAATTGTTAGTGATGGAGGATCCACCACAACCCTTGGTAAATTGTTTCAGTGGTTAATTAAATTCACCATAAAAATGTATACCTTATTTCCAGTCTGAATTTGTCTAGCGTCAATTTCCAGCCATTGGATTGTGTTAGATCTTTCTCTGCTAGAGGGATTTGGCCATTCCCTAGATCTGTGTCTGTGAATTGAGTGCTACTTTACATGTCTGTAGTCTGCATATCTGGGTGGATAGGTTGTACAACCTCCAAGTGCACTAGCCCACTCTGTCTTTCTGCTCTTTATTTCATCCTATTCCCTTTGTTTTGGCTGTGAAGTCTCTCATGCCATTGCTGTGGAGGCATGTTTCAGTACAGCACACTCAACTTTGATATATATTTCACTTGGCAGTGTTCTTTGCCAAATATTAATGGATTAGCTTCTGATCTTCGCAGTGACCTAATCTGAAGCGTGATTGATGCTTTCCTGTGTTACAGGTCACAAGGAAACAAGTGAAAAGAGGCAAAGTTGCAAAAGAAACAGCAACGGAGTAAAGAAATGGCTACATTATTCAGAGGCAACATCCATTAATTGCTCGTTGGACAGCTCTGATTTGGGGAATATTAATGATTAGAAATAGCAGAGTTTCCATCATTCACCATCAGCTTTTTCTGTGCATGACATTTTAATATGGCTCGTGACAAACACATGAAATGAATGATTGATGTCTAAAAGGGCTTAGCCTACTTTTGGATCTTCCATAGGAATTAGGGCTGTCAAGCGATTAAAAAAGTTAATCACGATTAATCATGCTGTTAAACAATAGAATACCATTATTTTTGGATGTTTACTACATTTTCAAATATATTAATATCAATTACAACACAGAATACAAAGTGAACGGCACTCAATTTATTTTTTATTACAAATATTTGCACTGTAAAAAACTATTTTTTTTTCAATTCACCTCATACGAGTACTGTAGTGCAATCTCTTTATCATGAAAGTTGAACTTACAAATGTAGAATTATGTACAAAAAATAGCTGCATTCAAAATAAAACAATGTAAAACTTTAGCGCCTACAAGTCCACTCAGTCCTACTTGTTGGTCAGCCAATAACTCAGACAAACAAGGTAAGTTACAATTTGCAGGAGTTAATGCTGCCCACTTTTTGTTTACAATGTCACCTGAAAGTGAGAACAGGCATTCGCATGGCACTGTTTTAGCTGGCACTGCAAGATATTTACATACCAGATGTGCTAAAGATTCATATGTCCCTTCATGCTTCAACCACCATTCCAGAGGACATGCTTCCATGCTGATGATGGGTTCTGTTGGACAACAATCCAGAGCAGCGCAGTCCGACGCATGTTCATTTTCATCATCTGAGTCAGATGCCACCAGCAGAAGGTTGATTTTCATTTTTGGTGGTTTGGGTTCTGTAGTTTTCTCAGAGTGTTGCTCTTTTAAGACTTTTAAAAGCATGCTCCACACCTCAGACCTCTCAGATTTTGGATGGCACTTCAGATTCTTAAACCTTGGGTCGAGTGCTGGAGCTATTTTTAGAAATTTCACATCGGTACCCTTCTTTGCTTTTTGTCAAATCTGCTGTGAAAGTGTTCTAAAAACGAACACGTGCTGGGTCATCATCCAAGACTGCTATAACATGAAATATATGGCAGAATGCGGGTAAAATAGAGCAGGAGACATACAATTCTCCCCCCAAGGACTACAGTCACAAATTTAATTGACGCATTATTTTTTAATGAGCATAATCAGCATGGAAGCATGTCCTCTGGAATGGTGGCTGAAGCATGAAGGGGCATACAAATGTTTAGCATATCTGGCACGTGAATACCTTGCAACGTCGGCTACAAAAGTACCATGCAAACGCCTGTTCTCACTTTCAGGTGACATAAATAAGAAGCAGGCAGCAGTATCTCCTGTCAATGTAAACAAACTTGTTTGTTTAGCAATTGGCAGAATAAGAAGTAGGACTGAGTGGATTTGTAGGCTCTAAAGTTTTACACTGTTTTGTTTTTGAGGGCAGTTATGTAACAAAAAAAATCTGCATTTGTAAGTTCAACTTTCATGATAAAGAGACTGCACTTCACTACTTGTATGAGGTGAATTGAAAAATACTATTTCTTTTGTTTATCATTTTTACAGTGCATATATTTGTAATCAAAAATAATAATATAAAGTGAGCACTGTGCACTTTGTATTCTGTGTTGTAATTGAAATCAATATTGAAAATGTAGAAAAAATATCCAAAAATATTGCATACATTTCAATTGGTATTCTATTGTTATAAGTGAGATTAATCGCGATTAATTTTTTTGAGTTAATTGTGTGAGTTAACCGCGATTAATTGACAGCCCTAATAGGAATAAAAAACTAGGAATAACAAAAGGCAACAGAATTCAAAAGAGCAAAGTCCCTGGAGACTTTCTTATGCATTTTCACAGCCAGAGGTATTTTTCTCCTCTATGGCGCTGCAAGAGGGATGCTGACCCCATCTTGATGCGTGTTTGTCATGCAAGTGAGCCTTGTAATGTTCTAACCCAGTTTGACTGAACTATTGCACCATTGGGTAAACGTGAAGCTTGGCATCTCCACTATCCTGGGGTGCTCAGTTGAATACTAGGTCCCAAGAACACAGTCTGGGAATGTGCCATGGGGATGACTTGGTTATGAAGCAGATATGAAGGCGTTCACTCACTGCAGTATCTTTGTGGCCAGGCATGGGCATAGCAGGTTCCTCTCTTTCCTGGTGTACCCTGCTGACAGCTTTTCCAGCACTATGATGGTCTGCCTTTCCCCTAATCACTCAGCCCACCATCCAGGTCACATATTTATGTCCATCCCTTTTCGAGTATATCAAGAGTCCAACACAGGGAGAGCCCTACGTTCAGGTGAGGGGCCCCAGGCCTCCCCTCGGTGCAGGTCCTGGGATCTTGACCCTTCTGGTGTCAGGGCCTTCTCTTGTCCAGATTCTCTCATATCAGGGGTAGGCTTTCCACCTTCTGCACCACCCAGGGATTGGTAGGGGACCTCAGGCCCACCCACTCCACCAGGTTCCAATCTGGGTCCCAGTGATGGGCAACTAAGTTCTGCTGCTTCCTTGGGTGACTTCCTACCCTTTCCCAAGGGGGCAGACACATTAAACAACTGAAATCAAAGGTAAAGTCTCAGACCTTTCGAGTGTAATGAGTCCCTTCTCTAGCAAGTTGTTTGGAGAAGTCCCCACAGCTAGAGGGCCCAGGCGACTGGCCCTCCTGCTGTGCTCCTTCCCAGGAGCTGAGAGTGGAGGTCAGTTCACCTCCGCTGTCTGCTGCTCTAGTGAGTGGCCTGCTCGTCTCTGGAGCTCCTCCTCCATGCTTTGCAGGTGTGGCAGAGTGGGGCAACATGAACCCAGAGCAGCTCTTTAACCCCTTCCTTACTGGTGCGGGGCTTGTATAACCTGTCCCAGCAGGATTTGCTGTATTGTGTGGGTCTCCTCTGCAGGGAAGCCGAGCATCTTGGGACAGGATGGTTATCTGCATTGTACAGGGAGGACGGATGGTTGGCCATAGCAATCACTAGGGGATGGGGGAGGAGAGGTCTGTGTAGCCCCTCTTTGCACACACAGTCTGCTCATTAATATGTGCACTGAGGAAAGAATGAGACTTTTTAATGTACACAATGCCGTGCCTGGAAATCCCAGTGGTAGCTCAGTTACTGTCAATCTCACACTCATGGTACATTATTATTGTTGTTATTCTTCAGCACCTGTATGATACTGTCTATGGCGTGCTAGGCAGGTTCCAGACATTGAAGAAAATATGGTGTCTGGCCCTGAGAGCTTGCCGGTTAAGGACAGATTTTAGAGGACGAGGAACAACAAACAGGCAATGAATGTGTCAGCTCAATTCACCGTAAACAACTTGGCGGGAGCGACTTAGCTGTCCTGCTGGCGGCAGCCTAGAAGATGTGCTTGGGGTGGTCGCACTAGGCCTAAAGAACCAGATGAAAGGAATCAACTGCTGGAGAGGCCAAAGGCACCAGCTTCCTACTTTCCTAGCTTCCTACAGGTGCTCAACCCCCACTCAGCCCCAGACCCCGGCCCCACCCCCACTCCACCAAGACCTCACCCCGCCTCTTCCTGCCCCACCCGCCTCTTCCTGTCAGTTCCACCCCTCCCCCGAGCGTGCCCATCCCCACTCCCCCCCCCCAGTGCCTCCTGCACGCCGCAGAACAGCTGATTGCGGCAGGTGGGAGGTGCTGGGAAGGAAGGAGAGAAGTGGGTCAGTGGGGTCGCCGGCGGGTGGGAGGCGCTGGTGGGGGGAGGAGAGGGGAAGCTGTCTGCTGGTGGGTGCTAAGCACCTGCTAATTCTTTTCTGTGGGTGCTATAGCCCTGGCAGAATGCGTAGAGCTTTGAAGGCCGTGGCAAGAAGCTTTATTTGACATTATTGGAAACACGGAGACAGTGCAGTTCCCTCAACTGAGGGGACTAACATGCTCAAAGCAAGCAAGGGAGATCAGTTCAGTATCTGCATTTTGGGTAGATTCAAGGGGGATGGAGTGTGTGTTTGGAGGGCCAGAGAGAAGGACCAGTCAAGGCAGAATATAAGTGGGCTAAAGGAAAGATTTGCCTGTGGAGATGGGAAGAAAAGGACATCTCTTGCTGCTGAGGAGGAAGTGGTGGCAGAATTTGCATACGGCCTGGATGTGCTCAGGTTTGGAATGGAAGATAAGGAGTTCTGGTTTGGCCATGTATAGTGTAAGATGATAAGACTTCCAAGAGAGATAGGTGGAGAGGTGGGATTGGATGGGAGCAGCAGAGGGAGAGATCAGTGGAGATGGTTGCTATAAAGTGTTGTTATAAAGAGGAGGATGATAAAGTGTTCTCCTTATCCTCTGAGGACAGGACAAGAAGCAATGGGCTTAAATTGAAGGAAGGGAAATTTAGGTTAGACGTTAGGAAAAACTTTGCCCTATAAGGGTAGTTAACCACTGGAACAAAATTACCTAGGGAGGTTGCGGGATCTCCGTCACTGGAGGTTTTTAAAAATAGGTTAGACAAACGCCTGTCAGGAATGGTCTAGATAATACTTAGTCCTGCCTCAATGCAGGGGTCTGGACTAGATGAGCCATCAAGGTCCTTTCCTGTCCTACATTTTGATTCTGCGGGAGCCAAAGCTGTGTGAGTGGATGAGATCGCTCAGAGACAGGGCGTACAGCGAGAAGAGGGAAGGGCCATGGACACAGCCCTTTTATATTATACCTAAAAATCACACTCCACTTTTTACACCTCCTGCAGGATCTCTCATAGACTTTAAGGTCAGAAGGGACCATCACAATCATCTAGTCTGACCTCCTGCACATCGCAGACCACAGAACCTCACCCACCCACTCCTGTAATAGACCCCTAACCTCTGGCTGAGTTACTGAAATCCTCAAATCATGGTTTAAAGACTTCAAGTTACAGAGAATCCACCGTTCATACTAGGTTAAACCAGCAAGTGACCCGTGCCTCTTTCTGGGGCTTTAGACATACATACAACATCTGTGCCAATGCCACTGCTGGAAAGCCATAAGGACAAGAAGTGGGGGAAAAACCAGGGGCTATAATGCATCAGAGAAGCAAAGCTTATTGGCAGAACAGATTGGAAACATGATAAGGAATTTTGCTAAACAAGTGGGAACTGTCCCTCTGCATTAGGATCAATGGAAGATTTTAACCTATATAAGCAGAGCTTTTGGTAGTTTAATTTGAGTTAAGTTTACTTTCTTGGGGAAGCCTATTGTATCTAACATATGGCTGCTTTACAATGCAGGGCTTCACTCGCTCCATGAGCACATATGGACTTTTAAAATCCCAGAGTTAAAGAAAAAAAAAAAACAACCCCCCATCCAGAGTAATTAACAAGGCAGTTTTCCTCTTTGGGGACAAATGTAATTAGAGAGTTGGTTAAAATAAAGGGAGTATCAAAGGTCTCTTGGCACATGCCTTGGGCAGAGCAAGGGAAATCCCAGGCTGTGATGCATGGGGCATCTATCGTAAAAAGAGGGGAAATGAAACACCAAATAAATACAAAACGTATCTAAAAATAACTGCACTGGAGAGGTGTGATAAAATATACAGCTAGAGATACACAGACGCCCTCCCCAAACCCTTATCTGTACATGTGAACAGGTACAGATTTGTTTTTAAAAATGATCCATCGTGACGCTTTAAAAATAAAACACAGTAAAAACAGCTTAAGATCCTAAATGGGTAGGAAGGAGGAAATCACGGGGAGGAGATGGCCGAATGTTAGATGGCAGTGAGGAATTGGAATACCAGTTGTGATACATTTGCAGCCTTGCATGGCCTTTTTCTTCCTGTTCACATTTTTGGGAATTCTAAATGGATGAAACAGAGAATCTTTGTCCCCTGCAGAGCTGCAGCAATCAAGAGCAATAACTACTCAGAGATCAGTAACTGATGAACTTTGGTCATTTGTTCAAAGAACAATATTAAAAACAAAGATGTCTAGCATCACTTCATATCTAGAGCCTCTGCAGATAACAGAGCTATTTCCAATAGGAATGATATTTATCTAACGAGCAGCAACACTGACGCCTACTGGTTGGTAGAAGCATTTGATGGTTTCCTGCACAGTTTCTAAACTGATTACTTTGGTCCATAGGCCCAGCCTTTCAGAAGATCTCAGGGCAGAGATGGCCCAACCCCAGGGATGACCATTCCATTTCAAGGCAATTTATGAGGTTTCAAAATTTGTTTCTGTTCCACATTGGAATGAAACCCAAACCCCTGAGAGATGGAATGATGTCAAAACAGCCGTGGTTGGCTCAAAAAGCTCAGGTTTCCTCCTCTCTCTCTCTGCCAAAATGCCCGTGGCATGTCTCAGCTTCCATGAAATTGCATATTTTGACAAAAATACATTTCCATGAAAAGGTCCCAACCAGCCCTAGCTCAGGGCCAGATTATCAAGTGCTCTGTACCCAGAGTTGGAGCCAGATTTTCTTGAACTCTCCACACCCAGTGCTCTGCACACTTTTGAAAATCTGGCCCATACTGCGTCAGCCATCTCAGTTCTACCAGCCAGACCTATACACTCAGCAGTGATACTGGCACTGCTTAGCATCCCTCCCTTCCACTCCGCCAGCACCTTCTATGGTACAGCAATTGAAATAGCCACTGAACTGTCATAGGCTTCTCTTGTTTTAATAACAGTGCAACAGTTCCCTAGCCTAGAGTTCTCAACCTACCGTAATGCACACGGGAGGTTGGGGACCATGTGACAGAGTTGCCATCCCAGTGTGCCCCCCTCATGGAGTACAATGGTGATGCCTCAGTTTCCCCACATGGTCAACCCACTTCCACCGTAGATGGGGCTTAGCCTCTGGTCAAATCACGTGAGAGAGTTCAACCTCTTCCAGGGTAACAGAGTCCATCAGTCAAAATCCAACAGACATACCAAATGAAATAATCTTCAGCCCAAATGGCTCAGCTTTCAGCCCCCTTCCTTGCAGGCAGAGTGACCTCTCCCAACACAACGATCCTGAGCCTCAATCAAACCTATGATCCAGCCAGGCTCACTCTCCTACCCAGGGGCCTGGGCTAGATTAAGAACTCTCAAGGTCCTGGATACAGAATATTCTGAGGCAACCCCACACACAACCACACATCCTGGTAAAAAAAAAAAAAAAAAAAAAGTAAATTTTCTCAATATGATTAAAAACGTGTTATTTAGAGAATGAACAGAATAAGGGAACAACACACACATTAAAACATTAAAAATTCATTTTAGCTCGCAAATAGCATTTCCAGCTAATAGGTTTCCACAGAAGTACTGCCGACTCAATACCACATGTCATCTTAGACACTGGCTACATTTAGCAATTCTGTGCAAGCACCAAGAGAGAAAAAAAAGATAGAGGGGCAGAAAGAGAGCTCTTTGGTTTCATGTACAGACTTCTGCTGAAGCCAAGTATAGTGGAAAATAGATACAAGACTGTTCACTAAAGTGAAATTTATGATCACTGAAAATTTACTACCCAACTTTTTCACCTTCCCAGTTCTTCTCCAAAACAGAAAACCAAAAATAGGCCTTGATATCAAAACAGCGAACAGCTTATCTGGAACCCAGATAAGCACTATTCTATTGGCTGATATTGGATATAAATGTAATATTTCATATTAACGCTCTGTGTGCAACACTCAAATTGTAATTTAGCTTATCCTTCAAGCTTTTAACACACATTAAGATTATGTTAAATGATAAAGACATAACAGCAAACAATAGTTGTAGAGAAAAAGCAACTAGTTTTAAACACAAATAACTGTGAAATACAGTAACAAACCTACACAATAGTTAGCATAATGTAGCGAATGGCGCGTCTGATAGGTGCCTAAAACAAATGCTTTTGCTATGGGCATTTTTCTGAATTTAAAACCAATACAACACCATTAATATCTTTTTATGCAACTGTTTTCTTCCTAATTTTAAGCAAACTAAAGTCAGGGATTAGGTTGTCAAAATTCATTTCTGGGGCCAATGCTGATTCTACTGCCAAGAAGGACAAAGCATTCAAGAGGCTTTGCTGCATTATGGATCTCAGTTCATTTTTTTATCCTCGAAAATGACTGCTGTACTTCACAGTTAGTCCCGGATATGGTAAGAAAAATTTGTAGGGCAAAGTCAACATGAGGAAACGGAGACTGAAGACGACTGTGCTGTAGCATCCCATCGAGTGCACGTGTAGGCTTATCGATATCATTTTGTGCAAAGAACTGAAAGAATCTGTCAGGAAAGTATTTGTGGGTAAACTGCAGCAAGTCTTGCACAGCTGCAAACCTTACTGACATCCAGAGCACCCAGGTTTAAATAGGGCACCATATCAGATTTTGGTGGGGAGAGGACAACTTTAACCCGTGATTCCAGAGGCTACTTGGGCACCTGAAAACTCTTGGTTTTTCGCAGATAATAACTTAGATTCAGCGCTCCTGTCAGATAATAATTTCTAATTCCTATATAAAGAAAATTAAATAAATATTAGACCCACTCAGCTCTAATACTAACATTTTTTTGACATCTTGGGTCAAGTCACTTAAGGGGCACTGGTTAGGTTTAAAATTTTAATGTATATTCTTAATTTGTTACTAACGCTTGAATACAACAATTGAAACAACTGTAGAAAAATCTAGATTTACTTTCTATCACTTTTTTTGCAGTTCATCAAGCTTGGAATAGATCATTTAACTTTTGAAAGCATCCTGTTAGAGCAAGGCCTTTGAGTTGATACTGCACCTGCCTGGGGCTCTAGGGCTGTTACCCCACTGCAAATAAGAGACTGGAAAATGACTTTAAACAGGAGGGAAACTGACACTTTCAAGTCACTTTCATAGTATTGCCAACCCCAAGTGTTCAAAAATCAAGAATCAGGCTGACCAAAAATCATGAGATTAGCTTTAAAATAATGAGATTATGTAAAAATTATAGATTTGATGGGTTTTTTATTTACATTCTGCTTTTTGAGCCTTTAAGATGCACTGGCGTCACATTTTGAAGCCTTCTCCACAGCCACAAGAGCTAGAAACTTAATTTTTCTTTAAGAATGAAGGCTGAAATCATCACATATCACTTGACTCCAGGAGCTGGGGCTTTAAGGAAAACAAGAATTATCATGAGACTCATGACAAAATCATGAGAGTTGGCAACACTGTTTTTACTTACATTTAAAGCAGGGGTAGGCAAACTTTTTGGCCTGAGGGCCACATTGGGTTTAGGAAATTGTATGGAGGGCGGTTAGGGGAGGGGGTCGTGGCCCAGCCCCCACCTCCTATCCACCCCAGCCCCAGGACTCGTGCCCTATCCACCCCCCTCATTCCCTGATGGCCTCCCCAGGACCCCTGCCCCTAACTGCCCCCCGCCGCCCCATCCAACCCCTCCTCTCATTCCTGACTGCCGCCCCGGGACCCCTGACCCATCCAACCCCTGTTCCCACCCCATCCACACCCCCACCCTCTGACCACCACCCTAAACTCCCCTGTTCTCTATCCAACCCCCCTCCCGGCTCCCTGCCCCCTTACTGCGCTGCCTGGAGCGCCGGTAGCAGGCGGCGCTACAGCCGTGCCACCGGGCTGGAGCCGGGCCATGCTGCCACTGCCACCGCGCAGCACAGAGCACCGGGTCAGGCCAGGCTCTGCAGCTGCGTTGCCCCAGGAGCTCACAGCCCAGCTGCCCAGAGCATTGCGCCGGTGGTGAGGTGAGGCTGTGGGTGAGGGGCCGGGGGCTAGCCTCCCCAGCCAGGTGTTCAGGGGCCGGGCAGGAGGGTCCTGCGGGCTGGATCTGGCCCGTGAGCTGTAGTTTGCCCACCTCTGGTTTAAAGGCTAGTTACTTTCCAGAAGGGTCTTAAAAACAACACTACAGTGATTGAGTTGCTGTTTTCACAGGAGAATATTTGAAATCAAACACCAAGAAAATTCCATTTTTTAAAGTTGGGGGGGAAAAAATTGAGACTTCTGAGGTACCTCAGGGCCACCTCAGGCAGGAAAGGAAAACAAACAGGCACAGGAGCTCTGGGCAGCTCTTCCTTTTGAAAGAAAGTTGGAGGGTCAAATCTTCTCGTCCTTAATCAAGTAAAACTTCTTTTGCCATCAGTACCTCCACTCATAGAGATAAACATCACCAATAACATGTGTTTTCAATAACTATACACTTCATACTTAAATATCTGAGCCATCTTATCCAGAGTGACACATCTTATATGCATTGGCTCAGGGACTACATTTTCTGGAATATTCTGAACAGTGCTGAGCACACAGATGGTGCCCAGTGAATAACACAAATCATGACAATAATCGTTGACTTTATGGACTCTGTGGATGCAATTTCTCTTCTTTGTTCTGGAATTGGTCTGAATACAGCTGAAACGCTATGGAATTGATATATAATCACATCTGATATTCATACAACACTTTCTCATTCCTTCCTTTTCTCAAACTCAGAACAAAAAATGACAAAACAAAATGGTTTTCAGTTAAATCTAAAATTGCACAGCAGGCACTGCTGTACAACCCAGCCTCAGGCAGAACCTGCCACCCCTTGGCGGTTAAGTGCTCTCCTCTCATCTGACTCTCATTCTCTTTCTTTTTTCATCCTTCCTGATTTTTGTGCTGCTTTTCATACTGTCAACCATGACATCCTTCCCAATCACCTGGGACCAATTGCTGGAGTCTCAGAGACCTGGCCTTCTTGGTTTTTCTCCCATCCATCAGAGGCCTCCTTTTGCACCATGCAGCAGAGAGAAAGGCTGGTCTAGTAGATAGGAGCTAGCCCTGACAGACCTGGGTTCTCTCCCCCGCCCCCTCATGGACTTCCTGTATGACCTCAGGTCAATGCCTTAGGGACAGAGTTTCAAAGGTTTTTAGGCACCCAGAGATGCAGCTAAGCATCTAGTGGGGTTTACAAAGCACCTCACCTCCTATACACTTTTGCAAATCCAAATTGGCACCTAAATACCTTTGAAAATCTGGTCGTTAGTCTCTCTGTGCCTCAGTGCCCCATCTGTACAATGGGGATAACAGCACTGCTCGACCTCACCGCGGGGCTGTGATGTGAGGCACTCAGATACTATGGTGATGGGGCCACATAAGTACCAGAGGCAGAATGGGAATTTCTCTATGCCACTGCTATCCCTTCCCTGGGTTTTGGCCCTATCTTTTCACTTATACCCCTCACATCTTCCTCTTTTCTGAATGTAACCTTGGCTCAGAGGGCTTGGCTGTATTTCTTCTGAGTTGTCCCCCCCACCACCCCATGTTCTCTCTTCAAACTCCCCCTCCCCACACCACCTGGAGAGGGATTCCTGTTTTACTGGTTAATCTAAGGACTTCCAGATCCTTAATTTAATTACCAGTCTTTTCTTATCTTAATCACTCAGGGGGGCGGGGAGGGGAGGCAGCCTGCCCCCCACCCTATCTAATTGGCGCCTTTGCACCAAAGCGTTCATACCACGCATAGTAAGCATCCAGTCAGTGATGTAGACAAGCTGTAAGTTTGTCAGTTATGACCGAAAATGTTTCAATGCAAAATTGATGGCTTCCTTCCAGTACTGGCTTGACCTCTTAAGACTCATCCTCAAACTGTTTTCTTTTACAAGGAGGATGCAATTTGTGTTGATAGTACTGAGAAGTAGCACTGCAGATTTTGCACTGAATTCAAAATCCTCAACTTGGTCACGCAACATTGTGACAAATGTTTCCAGGGAGCACAGTAAATTAACAGCAGTACTTAGATCTATAGGCACCTTAGAGACTAACCAATTTATTTGAGCATAAGTTTTCATGAGCTACAGCTCACTGTGTCACTAGTACTCCTTTTCTTTTTGTGAATACAGACTAACACGGCTGCTACTCTGAAACTCAGATCTATGTCCATTTTCTGTAGCTGGATGCTGGTCAGTTTGAGCTGCTGAAGCCCAGTGATCCAAAAGTATGCCATGAAATGGGTCTCCAGTTGGACCTTTTTCTTCGGAAGAGAAGCTGCATTTAAATGAGTGTCAGGTGCCCAATTTGTATCTTCTGACATGTCTTCCAAGGCTTGTAGAATACTGCCCTAGTTTAGACACAAGGCCTAGGTAAAATCAGCATGACTACAGCATCGCATATCTGACAGACTTGTGAGAGTCAACAATCTCTGTCTAGTGTCAGGGTTTACACTGTGGAAAATAGCTTTCCCTGGACAGAAAGACTATAATGATTGCATAAGCTCCCAAAACTTATGCTCCCAAAACTGACTTCACCCCGGTTTGCACCTCTCTGGTTCTCAGGTATCTACAACCTGATGAATTGCTCAATTATTTGCCCATCTGAATTGAGAAATTGGAAGATGAATGAGAGATGTTCTACAAACACTACACCTGGCCCTGAATCAACAATACTGAGAAATAGTTAGCTTGCTCCAATTCTCCTGTGATGGTATTTTTAATTCAATTCAATTTAATTCAAATAAATTCAATTAATTTATCACATATAGTTGAGGACAAGTCAGAGGGCTTCCTTCCCCTTTGGTCCCAATTTAGCCAGGTGGTCAGACAGAAATCGATCAACCCTGTGATATTAGCTCCAAAATCCCCAAGTAGCTTCTGTTGCTTTTGGATCCTACTACTTCACCCTGGCCACAGAAGCCAAGCCCATGGGAACTTAAAAAACCCTATAACTGCCATTGCACACGGAAGAACGACTCTCCAGTGTTGCTGCTTTGAATTAAGTTGGCATGCCAAATCAGTCAGGCCTATCAGATGGTGATTTTGTACGTGTTACCCAGCCAGCTTGCAATTTCAGTGTTCGGTACCCCCCTTGTCTCAGAGAGTCATTCAGGATGTTTCCCATTACTAGTTGGGGGTGCAGGTTGTGTTCCTGACTATCCTCCCAGTTGAGGGTAAGGGCCCAGGCAGGGACACGTGCATCCTGGAGATAAATGCACAGCTGTGCAGATGGTATCATTGGGAGGGCTCTGACTTCCTTGATCTAGTATAGCCGTTCTTATGTTCTAAGCTACGTTCAAAGGGGGCAGGTGACAAAAACCCACAGGTAAGTATATAAAAGGCAACCTTAACAGAGGGCTAGTTGTTGGAGAGGGGGATGTGGAAAATTACAATAGGATCAAAGAAACAAGAGGGAAATCAGTGAGGGAATCTGTTCAACATCTTAGATGTTTATTTCCCATACTCCTTGGATTTGTGTATAAACAGGAGGAACTGGAAGTGTTAGTCCATAAGCTAAATTATTACTTAATTGGTTGTTCAGGAAGGACAGGCAGGGGGAAAAAAAAAAAAAAAAAAGACAAGATGTTGCCTTATGCATCAGAAAATATACACTTGTTCTGAGGTCCAGAAGGAGGTGGGAGGCAGTCCAGTTGAAAGTGTCTGGGTAAAGATAAAAGGGGGGGGGGAAATAGGGATGACACGGTAGGGGTCTAATATAGGCCATCAAGAGGTGACACAACCTCTCCCTGGTCTGAATTGCATCCCAAAATGTGACAACTATGTCCAGCTCTGGTGCCCACAGTTCAAGAAGAATGTTAATAAATTGGAGAGGGTTCAGAGAAGAGCCATGAGAATGATTAAAGGATTAGAAAACATGCCTTAAAGTGATGCTCAAGGAGCACAATCTATTTATTTTAAACAAAGAGAAGATTAAGGGGTGACTTGATTGTAGTCTATAAGTATCTACATGGTAAATGAATATTTAATAATGGGCTCCTCAATCTAACAGGAAAAGGTGTAACATGATCCAATGGATGCAAGCTGAAGCTAGACAAATTAAGCCTGGAAAGAAGGCATACATTTTTAATTGTGAATGTCATTAACCATTGGAACAATTTACCAAGGCTCATGGTGGAGTCTCCATCACTGATGATTTTAAAATCAAGATTGGATATTTTCTAGAAGAGCTGCTCTAGGAATTATTTTGGGGACATTCTTGGGCTGGTGCTGTACAGGAGGTCAGACTGGACAATCAGAAGATCGTTCTGGCCTGGCAATCTGTCAGTCATTGGAGGTTTTTAAGAACAGTTTGGACAAACACCTGGCAAGGATGGTCTAGGCATACTTGGTCCTGTCTCAGCACAGGATGAGCTTGCAAGGTCCCTTTTAGCTCTACATTTCTATGATTCTGTTAAATACGTCTGCAAAAACAGGCCACGTACCAGAGAACAGAGTGCAAAGCAGTACATGGTTCCAGTAGATGGAGAGTAAATAAGCCAATCATGTGCAACCACTTCCCGGTTGTGCAGATGAAATGAAAAAATTTCTTTAGAAAACATTCTTCTGTTCTCTGTAATTACCCATGCAGAAGTCAGGAAGTTTTCTACATCCATGTGTATACACACAGCTGAACCTTCAGCATCACAAAACTGCCTGTCAGTTTCATCAGGCTTTTCTGCACAGTGCAGGATCTGTAGACACTTGGTCACTGGAAGACATAGTTACCTTTTCTTCTTGCACAGCTTTGAATAGGCTGCTGTATTTCTCGAGTCTTTCCTTCTGCTTGCAAATTTTCAACCATTACCAGCTCCAGATGGACCATGTTATTCCCTTCCCTGTCATCTTTTCAGCCTCTTCATACATTTCTTGTGGGGGCTTCTCTGGGTTTTTTAAAAACACACCAAGCTTGAGCTTTGGAATTTTTTCTAGTAAAACTGCTTCTTTTAAAGATTTTTCTTTTTTCTTTCCGTTTCCAGTTAGCACCCCCACTCAAGTAGCAGCGGTTGGCACACAAAGCCACGATTTGCAAAAGTAACATAGCAGGAACAGCTAGAATGCGTCTTTAACATCAGCATGCATGGCCTGGGCAAGCACACAGTGGTACACACGTCAATGTACATATTAACGTCACAGCTCAAGCACGTTGGCGTTCGTCTAAAACCAGTCAAGTCACGTGTCAGAAATACAAACCGATTTCAAGAGGTATGTTGGAGCGGGAGAGGGGGTCCAGTGTTATTAAAGAAAAATGTACAATTGTTCACAGCATTTCCTGCTCTCTCAGGATCCATGTGAATCTTAGGGCCCTGTACATAAAAGAATGGAAGATGAAATATGTAAGATCTTAAGAGGCCCTTAGTCTTCTGAGGGCCTCTGGGACTGGGGCGAATAGGCCTATCTGTGAATATGACCCTGCCAGGGGCTCGGGCAGGCTGCAGACCAATCTCCAGCAGAACTTCTGGTCCCAACACAGGAGCAACCGCTCTGTTCTCCTTCCCTGTCAGGGCTCAGCTGCTGGGCTTCTCTCCTTTTAGGGCCACCTCTCAGGCCAGGTGTAGCAGGGTGGGGCTAATTGAGGCAATGCCTGCTCTTTAACCCCCTCCTGGGGGGTTTATACACACCATCACAGATCATTACTGTAAAAGAGAGCAAGAGGGGATTGTTGATTTTTAATGAGGGTCCCTCTTTTAGGTTTTTTTTTTTTTTGGTCCTCCCCACTAATGTAATTTGCTCCAGAAGGATTAAGAATTCCCAGGTATTGTATCCCATGCTACTACAAGAGAGAGGCCCCGAGCCAGCGAAGAATTTGAGCACAAGCTGAACTTTAAGCATGGGTTAAAAGCCATCCTGATTCAGCACAGGGCAGTCTTGGCAACTGGGGGCCGCATCATTAGTGATACCAGTTGTGCTGTGGTACCAGAGGAGAGAGGTTTTGGAACCTTCATGTGCATGACAGGTGACACTTGGGTGTGATCCACATTTGAGCTTCCCTTCCCCCGTGCATGCCAAAAGAATCTCCCCCCTTCTACTAGTAGTCACCAAATTCTGCCTGGTATAGAGTCCTGGGTCGTTCAGCCAGTCCTTCAATGCAAGTCTTTTCTCTTCCCTCCCAAGATGCTCAACCGCCCGTGCACTCACATTGCAGAATGCAAAACAGGCTTTATCACCAGAAATAACCTAAAATGGTATGAGATGTGCCCTCTCTTAGTAAGATTACCAATATCACCTCACAGGCAGCCTTACTTCTGGCATTTCCTAGCTTTTGAATGCTTGGCTTTGCAACCTGAAGTTTCCTTTAATATAGGATTTTTAATGTGATAATAATAAAGCAGGTTTAAGAGTAGCAGTCGTGTTAGTCTGGATCCGCCAAAAAAAAAAAAAAAAAAAAAAACCCACACAAAAAAAACCACAGGAGTACTTGTGGCACCTTAGAGACTAACACATTTATTGGAGCATAAGATTTCGTGGGCTAGAGCCCACTTCATTGGATACATTGAATAGAAGATATATATATATATATATATATATTATATATAAAAACACACACACACGGTGGAATTTGCCATACCAACTGTAAGAGGCTTATTAATTAAGATGAGCTATTATCAGCAGGAGGAAAAAAAAAAAAACTTTAGTGATAATCAAGATGGCCCATTTAGACAGTTGACAAGAAGGCGTGAGGATACTTAACATGGGGAAATAGATTCAATACGTGTAGTGAGCTGTAGCTCATGAAAGCTTATGCTCAAATTTGTTAGTCTCTAAGGTGCCACAAGTCCTCCTTTTCTTTTTGCGAATGCCGACTAACACGGCTGCTACTCTGAACCCTGTAATGACCCAGCCACTCCCAGTCTCTATTCAAACCCAAGTTAATGGTATCTAGTTTGCATATTAATTCAAGCTCAGCAGTTTCTCACTAGAGTCTGTTTTTGAAGCTTTTCTGTTGCAGAATTGCCACCCTTAAATCTTTCACTGAGTGACCAGGGAGGTTGAAGTGTTCTCCTACCGGTTGTTGAAGGTGATGATTCCTGATGTCAGATTTGTGTCCATTTATTCCTTTGCGCAGAGACGGTCCGGTCTGGCCAACGTACATGGCAGAAGGGCACTGCTGGCACAGGATGGCATATGTTTATTGCACCAGTATCATTTTTTTTTTTTTTAATCTGTAGGATGTAAAATAGCAAATGTCCAGCAGGGGGCATGGAAGGAAATGATTCCTCCAACGATGCCAGTGTCAAATCAAGTGCAGGGACAGCACAATGTTTACATGTGCAACACCAAAGACAATTTAAAAAGGCAAGTGAAGAATTAAGAATGGGTTTGGTATTCTCAGCATTCAAAGACCACGTTGAATAAACCTGTTTTAATGAAAAGCTGCTTTCTAAATCCTTTTCTCTACTCAGTCTACTCCTCATTGTATTTTCCACTTTATGCATCCGATGCAGTGAGCTGTAGCTCACGAAAGCTTATGCTCAAATGAATTGCTTAGTCTCTAAGGTGCCACCAGTACTCCTTTTCTTTCAGTCTTTACTGGGACTATGTGAATTCCGGGTGAGGAGCAGATGCATATTTGTGAAGTCCTATTTCCTTTAAAACAGCCAAAAAAGTAATTATGTTTTTGATGCCCCAGTTACTATGGTGACTGGGGCTCTATGGATAACCCTGAACGGCTGCAAAGATTTGGTGCCCCTGAGACTAATTGTTATTTTCATTTCAGTCTAACACAGAAAAACAATGTAATTGTTAAAATTTGAAAGCCACCCTCTTCCCCCTCGACTTGTCCCTTGCAGGTCAGGGATGAGGGATGTTGGAGGGGCAGGATGGGGAACGTACCTAGGCAATGGACAAATAGAAGACTCCAGTCTCTAGCGCTGCAGTATGACACCTTTTGCAGAAATCCAAGAGCCACATTGCAAATGGCCTACCATGAGCTAGTCACAGCCTCCGCATTCCCACTGCTTCTTCCAGCCATCCTGAGGTGCACTCGTCATCCCAACGGACCGGATCTACTCCACATCGGCCCACAAAGCCTCGATGTACTCCAGGAAGAGAGCATGCCTTCCCCAGGCATCACTGGGGTCGCCGTGGGGCTGCAGCACACTTACTAAGGAAGGTGCCTTCAGTGGACAGCTAGACTCAAGGCTGCCACCACTCATGATTTCATCACAAATCGCACAATATTTAGTAGTTTTCTTGAAGGCCCAGCGCCTGGCCTCCTGTCAGGAGGGGAGAGGCTCAGCTTTCATTTTTAAACGGGTACATTTCTAGCCAGCCCGGTTGCAGAGAAAAGCCTGAAAGTGTGAGCCATGAGCACTCAGAAACCAGGAAACACTTAGAAAGAACAGAATTATTTTTTGTAATCTCATGATTGTAAGCTGCTCTCCTGAATTGTGAAGACTGACTCAGGATATTTTGAACTCTGGGGACTGGCAGTCCTGCGGCCTGTGCTTAAAGCATTAGGGCTGGGATTTGCAAAGAGCTAAGGCAGTTCGGCACCCAAATACCTTTGAAAAGCCCAGCCTAAAAACTCACATACATACACATGTGCACACATCATCATTAAAACATGTTGAATAGCTTGAGGTGCAGATGTGCTCCCTTGGGGGCCCTAACCGGGCTCAGACTCACCCGGCAGCGCCTCCTGCTGGTCGTCTCGGGGAATTAGAGTTCCAGCCTCCAGAGCCCCCTCTGCCGTCTGGTGATCCTCCTGTCACTGGCCCCCCGTGTCCCTCCAGGACCTGGTGCCCTTTTGTCTGGGGAGCTGCCCCTCTGGCAGTAACCCCTCAGTCTTGGGGTCTCCCCACCCACGGGAACCCCCCACCCACTATCTCCACTTCACCTCAGTCTTGGCTACTGCCAGTCCTCACTTAGCCCCGCTCCCTGGGCAGACTGCAGTGTATCAGCCACTCATCACAGGCGAAGGGGTTTGGACCTGCTGCCTCTGCCTACCCGTGGGCTGCCCCCTGCAACCCCAGGACCTATCTGGCCTGCAGGGTTTCCAGGCCAGAGCTCCCCAGCCCCTCTGGCCTTCCCCCAGCCCTGCTCCACCTCAAGTACTCTGTCAAGCTCCGCAGCAGCCAGGCCCTATCTCCTCTAAAGGCAGAGAGAGTGTGAGTGTGTGTGTTACTACTCCTGGCTGCCCTGGCCTTCTTATACAGGCCAGCTGCGGCCTGATTGGGGCATGGCCCAGCTGCGGCTACTCCCCCAGTCAGCCCAGCTTCTAGCCCACAGACCCAGCCCACTCCAAGGGCTGGCTTTTCAGCCCTTCAGGGCAGGAGTGGGTGTCTACCCCGCTACACCTGCACTCCATGCATGAGCATGTGCAAAACACACCCCTTTGTGCTGAGCAGTGGTGAGCTGTATATGGTATAGGCACTGCAAACACAGTTACCCATTAATGCACACCGACGGAACGCCGCAGGTCCCTTTGCAGAAATATACCCATTGTACGTACCTACTGGTGACACTTTTCAGGGTTAACCCAGGTCAGTTGCGACCACCTGCTCACCAAGGAAAACTCTCTCCACCGATTGCGGTAGGCCCGGCTTGACATGGGTGACTGGACATGAATGAGGCCTCACTTCTTGGGAGACAGAATTAGGGAGTAAAGGGAATCAGCAGACTGGAAACGGAATGTCTGGACTAGCAAAGACAAGGGGGGACACCCAGGGAACCATTTACAGTGGACAAGATAACAATGGATAAGATAAGCCCACAATATAAGATGAGGTAAAGAGGAAGTTGTGCGTGCTGCACAGCAATTGGTTCCTACAAAGTGACCAAGCCAATCACAGAGCATGTGATGTAGTGTATAGTAAATGCAATGTCATGGGTAAGTGTGTATAAAGGAAAAGGATTGCCATGTAACTTTGGACGTGCGGTACATCCTATACCGATCCCCTATGCATGAGTCTGAGCAACTCAGTGTAGCTGTAATAGAGTTCTTGGTGGGTTAGGTAGCCTAGTGGTTAGTGTACGTAGTGCCCCTTCTCAGTGGGTAGGTCTTGTAGTCCCGGTCTTCCTTTCATGAGTGTTCTGATGAGATAGGCCGGTGGTTTGGGTCCCTCCTGTAGTGCCAGGGGATCCCGGGTCCACCCACTCCATCATATTCCGATCCAGGGCCCAAGGAGGGTTAACAGAGTCTGGTCCCCAAAGGTGCCCTGTGAGTGACCCTTCCTGGGTCACTTCCTACTGCTGCTTTCCTCTCCCAGCATCCAGGCAAAGAAAAGAAAAGATAAGATAAGGCAGCCAAACCATCAGCCCCAACTAGGTCCAGTATATAGTCGCATTCCTTCAAGGACACTCCTCCGGCACCCTTGTCAGGAGCCATCAGGGTAGGTCTTCCCGCCTCCCCCTTCTGAGCTGGGCTGCTCCCTTTTCAACCTCTTTTCCAGCTGGAGCATGCTCTGCAGTGCTGCAGGGGCGGGGCTAGCTGGTCCCAGTACTGTTCTTTAATGCCTTACGGCCCAGCGTAGGGTTTATATAGGCCAACACGGTAGCTTTGCTGTGATGAACCTGAGTCACGAGACTGGAGTCAAACTGAGTTCTTATGGAACCCAGTGGATGAGATCTCAGGGGAATGCCAACAGTTGACTGCTGGCAACACCAGTGCTCCACTCCAGGCTTTGTGAGTGCCGTTATTTCCCTTTACAGCCTAGCAATTAGCACACCCCTTCTTACACTTGAGTGCCCAGTCCCTGATCTCCTGGACATCCAAAATGTACACCAATCTCCTGCCTCCATGGAAACAGAGCACCCCAGCTTACTGGTTTGTTTCACCTCAGTGCAACACTCTCCTGAGCACAAGGCACTTGGCTATGTCTATAGTAAAACCAAATTGAAATTTATTTAACAGAGCTTGAGAGAAAGATTCAAATAAAAGTAAGGATTTGGAAACAATGATATAGGTAAAAGAAAAATGTAACTCACAATCTGTAGCCTATATGCAGTGGTGAGCTGGAGCCAGTTCGCACCGGTTCGCTAGAACTGGTTGTTAAATTTAGAAGCCCTTTTAGAACCGGTTGTTCCGCGAGGGACAACCGGTTCTTAAAGGGCTTCTAGCTTTAACTGGCTAAAAGCGGCACCTTAGGCACCGACTCCACGGGTGCTTCAGCCCTGGAGTACCCAAGGGGAAAATTTGGTGGGTGCAGAGCACCCACCGGCAGCTCCCCGCCCCACCCCCGGCCCCAGCTCACTTCCGCTCCGCCTCCTCCCCTGAATGCGCTGCCCTGCTCTGCTTCTCTACCCCCGCAGGCTTCTCGCGAATCAGCTGTTCGCGCAGGAAGCCGGGGTGGGCTGAGAAGCAAGCGGCAGCTTCCCACTCAGGCCCAGAGAGGCAGAGCGGAGGCGAGCTCGGGCGAGGGGGGGCGGTGAGGAGGGCTGCCCGCGCCGCAGCAGGTAACCCGGGGTGGGTGGGATGTGCAGGGGAACCGCTCCCCACCCCAGCTCACCTCCGCCACCCTCGGCCTGAGCGGGAAGCCGCGGCCTGCTTCTCAGCCCTCACCGGGTTCCCGTCGAACAGCTGATTCGCGGGAAGCCGGGTTGGGGGGCGGGCAGAGAAGCAGAGCGGGGCGGTTGGTTCAGGGGAGGAGGTGGAGGCGGAGTGGAGATGAGGTGAGCTGGGGCCGGGGGTCGGGCCAGCCCCAGAGCACCCAGGAAGTCAGCGCCTAAGGCGCCACTTTTGATGTGATCAGTGGGGGGAGTGGCCACTCTCCCTGCTCCCCCCCCAGCTATGCTCCCCCGCCCCTAGGAGCCAGAGGGACCTGCCAGATGCTTCCTGGGAGCTTCCCCAGGTAAGCACCACCGGGACTCCCCACCTCGCCCCCCGGCAGGTGCCTCTGGCTCTTAGGGGTGGGGTGGGCACCCACTACGGTGGCCCACGAGACCCTCCTGCCCAGTTCTGGGGGCAGTCAGGGGACAGGGGTGGATGGGGCAGGGGTCCGGGGGGGGGTCAGTGAACACGGGGGGGTTGGATGGGGCAGGAGTCCTGGGGGGCGTGGGTGGGCAATGACCCCCTTGTGGGGTGAGGAGGGAACCCGTTAAGATTTTGGCAGCTCATCACTGCCTATATGTATTAACAAGTAGCTTTCCTGTCCAGTAATGTATTTCTCACCCAGTGGTCAGACCTTTCAGTGCTTGTCCAGTCCAGAGAGCCGAGACACTCAAATTGGCAGAGTATGTCCTCCATAATAGGTAACATTTGTGCCCTCTTTTCTTTTACGTGTAACCCATCTGCCAGTTGGAGTCAGCAGCAACCAGGGCTGGGTTCAATACCTAGGGGTTCCTCTTCGGCACAGAACTGGCTCAAGCCACCACCCAGTATCCTGGGACAATTACACACCACCCCTGGGTGCCTCTAAGAGGCAATACTTCCCCTCTTGCAAGCACTGAGTCTGAGTGTAGAAAGAAACTTTTAATAAAAGGAGGGAAGTCACCCGACATTAATTTGGGGAAATGCTGCAAGCAGGATTCATAAACATAAAACCACAAGCAAAAGACAACAGTCAACAGTGTGCCCTTGTTGCCAAGAAGGCCAATGGCATTTTGGGATGTATAAGTAGGGGCATAGCCAGCAGATCGAGGGACGTGATCGTTCCCCTCTATTCGACATTGGTGAGGCCTCATCTGGAGTACTGTGTCCAGTTTTGGGCCCCACACTACACGAAGGATGTGGAAAAATTGGAGAGAGTCCAACGAAGGGCAACAAAAATGATTAGGGGTCTGGAACACATGACTTATGAGGAGAGGCTGAGGGAACTGGGATTGTTTAGTCTGCAGAAGAGAAGAATGAGGGGGGATTTGATAGCTGCTTTCAACTACCTGAGAGGTGGTTCCAAAGAGGATGGATCTAGACTATTCTCAGTGGTAGAAGATGACAGGACAAGGAGTAATGGTCTCAAGTTGCAGTGGGGGAGGTTTAAGTTGGATATTAGGAAAAACTTTTTCACTAGGAGGGTGGTGAAACACTGGAATGTGTTACCTAGGGAGGTGGTGGAATCTCCTTCCTTGGAAGTTTTTAAGATCAGGCTTGACAAAGCCCTGGCTGGGATGATTTAATTGGGGATTGGTCCTGCTTTGAGCAGGGGGTTGGACTAGATGACCTCCTGAGGTCCCTTCCAACCCTGATATTCTATGATTCTATGACCCACCCCAGAGTAGGCTCGGCAGTATCCTTTTGCCTCAGGTTCTTAAGTCCAGCAACCAAAAGTTCCTTTAACATGCCCCTCCCTTCTCCCTCCACCCCACCCCACTCCACTCACAGTTGTTGTCCTTGGTCAGTGAAGACCCAGAGTTCAGAGGTGCATCTGCATGACCTCACCTCCCACCCACCTTGCTCACTCTGCTGTCCAGGTGCTCGCTGTGGCATCAGTTGCCCTGCCAGACACTCACTGCTCCACCCTAAGGGATGTCTTGAGGTCCCACCACTTAACACAGCTGTCAGTAGGGAAGCCTCACTACTAGTGCAGACTGGGCAGCCTTATGCATCAGAGACACTGTCCCTAATGCTTACACCTGGTTATCCATGATTTCAGCTCTATAGTCATGTAACAAGACTCTCAACTGAGTCTTAATCAGCACTACTATTATACCACAGAGGGAGAGGAGAAAATAGATCAAACAGTACTTATGACCAAACCCACCACAGACAAATACCTTCCTCCACTCTCTCTCAACTTCACTGGGCTGTGGCACCCTTGTCCCCTACCTAGCAAGTGCTGTTTAGTTGAGGGTGATTCCCTCAATCAGGGCATGCCAAGCAGAGTTCTGTTGCCCTTGATTCACATAACAAGGGTAATAACCCTTTAGTACCCCTTCCCAATAACAAAGTGATTTGTGATCCAACACCAGCCAAAAGTGATCATTTGGGCAAAGCAATCCCATCATGCTGAGCACCCAGGCAGCGTGGGTGTGTCCATGCAAACAAGGTCGGCTCCTGCAGTCCTCTTCCCCAGCTCCTCACTAGATGTCAGGGGAGAGCTCATTCAGACCCTGCTTACATACAGTTACAGACTATTGTCTCTCAGCCCAGGGGGCCCCCCGACTCAGAGACTTTTCTTCAGGTTCTTTTGACTTCGTAAATGCTCAGGTCTGCTTCTGCCTGAGACTATAAACACAGGGCTCTGCTGGGGCAAAGGATGTAGATTGTTCTCAGTGTTGACTGATTCAGCTTTGAGACTCACCCATTTCAGGGGCCTATTTCACTTCCAACAGTTTTGGAACGCAATCACCTGCATGTTCCATGGCTCTAAAATTCTCTCGCCTACCACAGGTGCCGACTTTCTGATTTCTCTGGGGGTGCTCGACCCCTGCTCTGTCCCAGGTCCCGCTCACAGTCCACCCCTACCCACAAGACCCCACCACACTTCTTCCCACCCCCACTCCGCCCCCTCCCCTGAGCATGCCCCATGCTCACTCTGCCTCTTCCTGCCCCACTTCTCCCTCTCCCCCCACAGCACCTCCTGCCTGCCGCTGAACAGCTGATCAACAGTGGGCCGGAGGCACTGGGGAGGAGGGAGAGGAGCTGATCAGCGGGGCCCGCTTTTTTTTCGTGGGTGCTGCAGCCCTGGAGCACCCACAGAGTCGGCGCCCGTGTCGCCTACAACCGTCTTGCAATAACCGTCACAATCAGCTAGTCCTTAGCTTTCGGCAGAGACCACACACAGCCTCCTTCAGTGAAATGTTGAGAAGATGGTCAGACGCACGGGCTTGGGCATGTCCGTGCCACACCATTCTCTCTCAGTTAGTCTATTCTAAGGCTTCTCTCAGCAGCATGTAGCGTACATACATGGAGAGTCCCCCAGCACAGGTATACATAACAGTGTTGGCACTGTTTAGGCAAGTAAAGACACGCGAGAGGGACCTGCCTATGCAGCTCTCTACTAAGCTGTGCCTCTCCAGCCACACTGCTTTTAGCAGAGTCCCACTGCTTCCCGAGCCCATCCCCCATTGCAGGGAAAGGCTCCGGTGGGAGGAAAAGCTCTGGCAGGGGCTGAGCCTTTCCCTGCTGCCTCCCCCGTGCCAGAGCCTTTCACTAACACGTGGCTACACACTGCAGTATGGACGCAGCCTGCTTTCCACTGCAGCGGGTGGCGACGTGTACCCTACGCACCATCGCCAGGGGTGTCAGCGTAGACGTCCCCGATGGGTGTTCCAGGGCGGTAGGTCTGCTGACACCGTGCAATCCAATCCGGTTTAAACAAAGGTTGAAAGGCACAATGCTAGGCCCTCCTGGCCATAGCGGAGGAAAGGAGCACAGCCCAGCATGGTGAAAGTGACTCCAAACTGTCTGAGAAACGTTTCCAAATGGCGCGGGCATGGCTGCTGCTGAGCAAGAAGGCAAAGTGGGGTTTTCCCTTCTCCCCACGCTCCAGCTTTCCTTTGTGATCATTACAGAGCTTCTAGGGGTGAGCCAATACTTCGCTGCCTCTCCACGATGACTTCTTTTTATTAGCAGACATCCCCCTCCCCATGTAAATGACGCGATGTTATTTGATGTAACATTGTGCCAAGCCAACATTTTGCAGCTTTTAAAGAATCTCAGGCTGGTGTGAATAAACATGCCGGGAAAGGATAATGCATCTGTACTATACATAATCTATTGCCAGAGCCAGGGGAGGATGAATGTCACATGCCCTCAGGCCGCTCGTATTCCGGGGCTGCTCAATTTGCTTCTTCTACAGAGTCTCCTATACACACATTAGATCTGCTTTCTCAGCATCAGAGTTGGTGGTGACGAATTCCGTTAATCACCCAGAGAAAGGGAATCCATCCCTCAGTGGAAACAGCAAGGGAAAGATATGGTTTCCTGTGGCTTTAACCCCCAGGAGTGAAATCCTGACCCCATTGAAGTCAAAGACAAAACTCACAATTATCTTCAAGGCAGCCAGAATTTCACCCCATTCCTTTCTTCAGCCACTTTGAGGAAAAAAATCCATACAGACCTACTTGCGCTACTTGCGCTACACTGATGACATCTTCATCATCTGGACCCATGGAAAAGAAGCCCTTGAGGAATTCCACCATGATTTCAACAGTTTCCATCCCACCATCAACCTCAGCCTGGACCAGTCCACACAAGAGATCCACTTCCTGGACACTTCGGGTGCTAATAAGCAATGGTCACATAAACACCACCCTATACCAGAAACCTACTGACCACTATTCCTACCTACATGCCTCCAGCTTTCATCCAAACCACACCACACGATCCATTGACTACAGCCAAGCTCTACGATACAACCGCATTTGCTCTAACCCCTCAGACAGAGACAAACACCTACAAGATCTCTATCAAGCATTCTTACAACTACAACACCCACCTGCTGAAGTGAAGAAACAGATTGACAGAGCCAGAAGAGTATCCAGATGTCACCTACTACAGGACAGGCCCAACAAAGAAAATAACAGAACGCCACTAGCCATCACCTTCAGCCCCCAACTAAAACCTCTCCAACGCATCATCAAGGATCTACAACCTATCCTGAAGGACGAGCCATCACTCTCACAGATCTTGGGAGACAGGCCAGTCCTTGCTTACAGACAGCCCCCCCAACCTGAAGCAAATACTCACCAGCAACCACACACCACACAACAGAACCACTAACCCAGGAACCTATCCTTGCATCAAAGCCCGTTGCCAACTCTGTCCACATATCTATTCAGGGGACACCATCATAGGGCTTAATCACATCAGCCACACTATCAGAGGCTCGTTCACCTGCACATCTACCAATGTGATATATGCCATCATGTGCCAGCAATGCCCCTCTGCCATGTACATTGGTCAAACTGGACAGTCTCTACGTAAAAGAATAAATGGACACAAATCAGAGGTCAAGAATTATAACATTCAAAAACCAGTTGGAGAACACGTCAGTCTCTTTGGTCCCTCGATTACAGACCTAAAAATGGCAATTCTTCAACAAAAAAACTTCAAAAACAGACTCCAAGGAGAGACTGCTGAATTGGAATTAATTTGCAAACTGGATACAATTAACATAGGCTTGAATAGAGACTGGGAGCGGATGGGTCATTACACAAAGTAAAACTGTTTCCCCCCTCCCTCCCCCACTGTTCCTCAGATGTTCTTGTCAACTGCTGGAAATGGCCCACCTTGATTATCACTACAAAAGGTTTTCTGCCCCTCACCTGCTCTCCTGCTGGTAATAGCTCACCTTAAGTGATCACTCTCATTACAGTGTGTATGATAACACCCATTGTTTCATGTTCTCTATGTATATAAATCTCCCCACTGTATTTTCCACTTAATGCATCCGATGAAGTGAGCTGTAGCTCATGAAAGCTTATGCTCAAATAAATTTGTTAGTCTCTAAGGTGCCACAAGTCCTCCTTAGTCTTTTGCGAATACAGACTAACACGGCTGCTACTCTGAATACAGACCCATATTTATGATTTGTATGACACTGGTGTCTCAAAGCTCCAATCAAGATTGGGGCCCCACTGTGCTAGGGACCCCATTGGCAGCTTGTCTTCACAGATGGAAGGATAATGGGGGGTTCATCTGCACCCCAGATACAGTTCCAACAGTTCATTGTCTTACTCTGAGACAGGAAATCCCCTGCTGCTTTCTTTTCCTCTAGCCCCCACAATCAATTGATCAACATTTTACTCAGACCGTACTTGGGCATGCCTTGGGAACCATACAATCCTTAATTTGCACAGGACCAGCCAGAGAGAGGCAAATGTTTCTTCCCCTTTCTCTGCCAGGAGTATGTGGCTTGCCTTTTGGTGACCTGTCTGACCTCACAGATCTTAGAGAACATAATTTGTAGTATGTATACATAACTCTTCACATATTCTCCACCCATGCATCTCAAAATGATTGTGATGACCAGTGTGAAACAGGCTTTCATTAGAGACCTTACATGACCCTTTGGGTGGCTAGTATGTAGATACCAGACCCAGAGGATCCAGGTAACTCCTATGTACCCCCATGCCTTCTACCCAGTTGGCATAAGAGGTCCTTGGGTCACAGGGCTGTACACACACAGGGTAAGAGATACCCTTTGTCCCACAGAGCTCACCATCTAAGCTGAAAAGGCAGACGAAGGAAGTGCTATTATCCCCATTTTACAAGAGACGGAAGTAAGGCACACAGAGACTAAGAGATTTGCTCAAAGATCATAGCAGGGAATTGAACGCAGATCCCCTGCGTCCCAGGCCAGTACCTTCACCACAACACCCTCATTAACACAGAATGGCTCACTTGTACAGTATACAAGTCAGTGCCTGTCTGCTTCGATTATTGTTTGCATTTTTCATTGCTATTAGCTGTTGCCGTGATGGTCAAATGCACCCCACGTATCTCCTCTCCTATGTTAGTTTAACCATTTTCAGACTGTCTCATGTGACAGATTTCGGACCTCTTTATTTGTGTTGTTCTCATCTATGTGGGACCAGACACTGAGTGCTCAGCATCTCCTAGGATTTGGCATGGAGGCATTTTTGAAGCTACTTAGCAATGCTTCCTTGCTGGCATATGTCGGATGGAATCAGGCACTTGGTGGGTATGTCTGTGAATGTAAAAGCACGGTATTTGGGTGCAGATCAGAAACCTGCACCTGCTGGTCATTCAAAGTGCTTTAAAGCAGACCAGTAAGGGAAAAGAAAAATGGGCTTTCATCCCTGTGTCGTTTCTATATGATGGCTACAGAAGGCTACAAGGTTGGCTGACTAAATGGGTGCTTTGTTTTTTTCAAAGATTTTAGTTTTGGCTTGTTTTTTTACATGAGAAATCAGGCCTGTCTGGGCAGGAGGGAGCAGGTCTACAGCTGGCATAATACATTGCTATTGGAGGCAATGGAGCTCGGACAAGATACACCAGCTGACGATCCACCCCAGTGAAGACTAGCGGGCAAGTGAAGTGATGACATCACAAGAGCCGAAAGAGCGAAATCTGAGCAAATGAGAGAAGGGTTTTCTTAGTGAGTTTAAAAGAAAGTTGGCTAAATTGTGGCTTTGCTAGGCTAGGTCCCATGCATGGAACAGATTGGGAAGAAAATCAAGACTCAGAGAATCACAATCTGTCTCTTGCCCCCCACCCTACAGCTTTCCATGTGGACTGTTCCTGGGCCATCCCTATAATTGGGGCAATGTACATTGGCCAGTGCACTGGTCCAGTTAAGAACATAAGAATGGCCATACTGGGTCAGACCAAAGGTCCATTCAGCCCAGTATCCTGTCTACCGACAGTGGCCAATGCCAGGTGCCCCAGAGGGAGTGAACTTAACAGGTAATGATCAAGTGATCTCTCTCCTGCCATCCACCTCCACCCTCTGACAAACAGAGGCTAGGGACACCATTTCTTAGCCATCCTGGCTAATAGCCATTAATGGACTTAACCTCCATGAATTTATCCAGTTCTCTTTTAAACCCTGTTATAGTCCTAGCCTTCACAACCTCCTCAGGCAAGGAGTGCCACAGGTTGACTGTGCGCTGAGTGAGGAAGAACTTCCTTTTATTTGTTTTAAACCTGCTGCCCATTAATTTCATTTGGTGGCCCCTAGTTCTTATATTATGGGAACAAGTCAATAACTTTTCCTTATTTACTTTCTCTACACCACTCATGATTTTATATACCTCTACCATATCCCCCCTTAGTCTCCTCTTTTCCAAGCTGAAAAGTCCTAGCCTCTTTAATCTCTCCTCATATGGGACTCATTCCAAACCCCTAATCATTTTAGTTGCCCTTTTCTGAACCTTTTCTAATGCCAGTATATCTTTTTTGAGATGAGGGGACCATATCTGTACACAGTATTCAAGATGTGGGTGTACCAGGCATTTATATAAGGGCAATAAGATATTCTACGTCTTATTCTCTACCCTTTTTTGTGCTGGCCCAAATACTAGTAGGGGCTATGGGGAGCCCTAGCCTCTGCACACTCCTCATCCACCTGCATGGAAAGCTTTAGGCCTCTTTACTAATACCCCAGAGCTGGCCCTTAGCCTTTGGTTTACACTTATTAAACTCCAAGGCCTAATTAGCATTTTGGATAAAGAGAGTCTTTGTTCAAGATTTATCACCCATGCACCTTCAGTTAAAGTGTTAGAGTTTATGGCAAACATTGCTGAGACCTCCCAGAGAGGTCCCGGAAAAAACATGGAAGACTCAATTTGGCATTCCTGATACTAGGCTGCCAATGTGCAGAGCCCACTTCTGCTCAATATTGTCTCATTGTTTCTTGGTAAACCTCTGTCAGTCTGTCTGTATCCATTTGCTGTCTCTTGTCTTGTACTTAGCTTGTAAGCCCATCAGGGGCAGGGACTGTCTTTGTGTAGTGCCTAGCACAATGGGGTCCTGCTCTGTGACTAGGGCCTCTGGGCACTTGTCATAAATATAAAGGGAAAGGGTAACCACCTTTCCGTATACAGTGCTATAAAACCCTCCTGGCCAGAGGCAAAATCCTTTCACCTGTTAAGGGTTAAGAAGCTAAGGTAACCTCGCTGGCACCTGACCCAAAATGACCAATAAGGGGACAAGATACTTTCAAATCTGGAGGGGGGGAAAAAGGCTTTTGTCTGTCTGTGTGATACCTTTGCTGGGAACAGATCAAGGATGCAAGCCCTCCAACTCCTGTAAAGTTAGTAAGTAATCTAGCTAGAAAATGCGTTAGGTTTTCTTTGTTTTGACTTGTAAATTCGCTGTGCTGGAGGAAATGTGTATTCCTGTTTTTGTTTCTTTTTGTAACTTAAGGTTTTGCCTAGAGGGATTCTCTATGTTTTGAATCTGACTGCCTGTGAGATTATCTTCCATTCTGATTTTACAGAGTGTTTCGTTTATCTTTGTTTTGTTCTTCTAATAAAGTTCTATTTTTTAAGAATCTGATTGGTTTTTTTGGGTCTTAAAAATCCAAGGCTGGTTTGTGCTCATCTTGTTTATTCTCAAGCCTCCCCAGGAAAGGGGGAGTAAGGGCTTGGGGGGATATTTTGGGGGAAGACGTCTCCAAGTGGTCTCTTTCCAGATTCTTTGTTAAATCGCTTGGTGGTGGCAGCGTACCAGGTTTTATCTGTGCCTTGGGGAAGTTTTAACCTAAGCTGGTAAGAATAAGCTTAGGGGGTCTTTCATGCGGGTCCCCACATCTGTACCCTAGCATTCAGAGTGGGGAATGAACCTTGACAGCACTACATTAATATAAATCAATAATTAATAATAATATTGCCAAGGTAAAAACACAGGGGAAAATATCTGAAAAACAAAACCTCAGGCATTCTTTATACACCCTAAAGATGAAAAAGGTCAACAAGCCCTATGTTTTCCCTAATCCCTTACAGGCCACCTTTAAAAAACCATGGCATTTTGCAAGCCCTTCAAAAAAAGCCATCTCCATTCACAGTTTTCCTGTTTTTCTGTTCTGTCCAGAGTCAGCTGCAGGTTTCTGTGTTAAAGGACAATCAGCACTCCACAGACGATAGCCCGTCTGTCACTTCTTGTTTATCCCACTGAACTGGAAGCAAGCCCAGAGTCTTTGCATTTCTCAAATTCACTGAAAACGTGGGGCCTTGGAGAGCAGAACCGGACGGCATGATTAAATCCTTCATCAGCGGCTGATTTACTTTTATGATTTTAAGACAAAAACAGAACAGCCACCTACCAGCCAAAGAGCTTGTGCACACTCAGCCATCGAGGTTGTAAATCTAAGACTCAGCAACTTCACTTGAAACGTCTCTAAGGATGTAGGTGATACATGGGTTGGCTTAGCCTAGCCAAATTCTCTTCTGTCCTGCTGTCCAAGGACAATGCCTGCCTTCAGGGGCTTTCCCCTCCCAGTCAGCAAGTTCTCAAGTACAGCAGAACTCCCAGTGACTTTGGTAGGAACAGATTCTGACCCTCTAAGCACAATTCCACATCCTTCACTTATGCTGGTGAGCACTGAATGCATGTGAATAGTCCCTCTGAAGTCAATAGAAATTCCTTGCAGAACTGTGTGCTAACCAATGGGAGTACAGGTTACACAGTCAGGCCCTTATCATTTTTCCAAGGGAATCTAAGCTTATCTTCCATATGAGTGCTAAAGGATGGGGCAGGTGAGCAGAGGGTGGGTATATCAATGACCTCACATTGCTCACAGCTAAGCAGCCCCACCAAATACAGGGGGTGACTATACCAGTGACCTCACAGAGGCCATGGGGCAGCTAAGCAGCCCCACCTAATACAAAGGTGAAGGAGCAGTAGCCCAGCTGTCAGACACAAGGAGTGAAGCCGTGAGTGTAACAGAGGGGCCGCTCTGGATACAGGGAGAGGAACGGTGAGTGTGCGCCGAGGCAGAAGACTGCAAGGGTCAGTGAAATACCAATTCCACCCTTGCTTTAAAACAGAGAGGCCACTGGGTGCAGGGGGATGGGGGGAAATGAAGCAATGATCCCACTGCCAGATACACAGAGAGGGTCAGTTAATATGATGTGCAACAGGTGAGAAAGTACTAAAGAGGCTGCCAAGGTCTACATAGCTGTCGGGCTGTACAGACGCTGCACAGAATGCTGCTGGGAGAAGCAAATCATCACACGTTTGGCTTTGGAAACATTGTTTTCCAGATCACTACTTATGAATCAATCACATCCCACGAGAATATTGCTTTGCCAGCCAATAACAGCAGCAGCAGGATTAGCAACTAATTTTGTCCTTCATCTAATAATACACCATCTTCAGGAAACATTCCTCCTCTGATGATGTAAAAAAAGAGCATCATGGAAGTGAAATGCATTAAGAAGTAATAGGCCTAAAGCAAACCGTCAGGGCAACCAGATATCACTGGCTATTTAGAGAACACCTCGCCGGTTGTGTTAAGTGAATAAGTCTTTTGCCAAGCCAGCTCCGAGCTGGAGTACTTTCAAAACCTTAAAAACAGCTGCTACAATACTGTGGGTCTGATCTATTGAGAGAGAGAGAGATTCCCACTAAAATCAATGGGAGTTTTGCCTGCGTAAGGTCTGGAATTGGGGCCCACAGACTCTGATTCAACAAAGAACTTAAGCTTAAGCACATGCAGAGTTCAAAGGGACTTCAACGTGTTTTAAAGCTAAGCCCCTGCTTAAGTGTTTTGCTGAATCAGGATGGATCTAGGCATGTGCTTAAAGCTGAGCATGTGCTGAAGTAGCTGAATCAGAGTCATCATAAAGCTGGGGTTCTGGGCAGGGTAGGAGAATAGGAAAGGTTGGTGAAAGAACCCAGCTAGAAGAGAATAGGGTGCGAGGTGAAGAGGGGATCCCCTGGTAGGTTTTTAACAGAAGACGTTGTCTCCTGGAGGTTCAAAGGTCACCCGGCCATCTCTAACATGGGGAATGCACAGCACAGGTGCCCAGGTACTCGGGAACAGAGCAGGGCTGGATGAATCTTTTGTGGGCCTGGCGCCAAACATATTTGTGGGCCCCCCTGGGGGCAATGGAGCATGGTGTGGGGGCCCCCATGGGGGCAATGGAGCATGGCATGGGGAGTTCGGTCCCCAGAGTGAGGGGCCAGCCAGGGGAATGGGGCATGGCGTGGCGGGGGCAGTCCCGCTCCGCCCAGCGCGAGGGCACTGTTTACAAACTGGCAGACGCCAGATGGACACTGGCCCCCGGCCCTGTTCTGCGCATGTGCCTCTTCCCTTTGGGGGCGGGTCCATGCCACGCCACACAGGCCCCCCCACCCAGCACCCCCCAGCCCTGCTATGTCCAGCACTCGCGCCCCACAAATGCACAGTGCCCTGCACACCAGCACCCCTGCCCAGAGCCTCCTGCCCACAGCTCCCCCATAACTGCCCAGAACCCCGCACAGAACCTCCACTCCCTAGCACCCCAACACACACAGATCTCCCCCATCCCCACTGCCCTTCCCCACAGCCCCACCACAACTACACAGCACCCCTCTAACAGTCCCCTACCTCCTAGCACCCCAAAACACACAAACCTCCCCCACTGCCCAGCATCCCCCGCCACAGACCCACTCCCCCACGCCCTGCCCCCTGGCCCTGCTGAGCCAGTGCAGAGCAGAGATCCCCCATCCCAGCACAGTGTGAGGGGGCAAGACAGCTGAAGCTCGGGAGCACAGAGTGGCCCCGTCTCCCAGGGCCCCACCCAGCTCTACCCGCCTGGTGCTGGTGGTGCCCGTGACGGAGGAGGCATTTCCTTGCATGGGCGTGGGGGGAGGCAGGCGCCAACTTCCCCAGCCTGCTGCTCTTGCGCAAAGTGGCAAGGAAAGGCCTGCCCCCGGGGAGCGGGAAACGGACGGTCACAGGTCGGTAGGGCTGGGGGCGCCTCTCTGCCCTCAGCTCCGCTGGCGGCTGCCTGCTGGTGACGGGGGCAGAGAGGAGCCCTCAGCTGGCTGCCATGCCGGCTGAGAGGAGCAAGCAGTGGGCAGGCGGGAGCAGCCAGGGGGCAGGGAGGAGCCGGAGAGCGGGGCCTGGGGTTGAAAGGAGCACTGGGCCAGCAGTCCAGCCGGCCAAAATGAGCGAGCGGTGGAGGTGGAGGAGTTGGGGGATAGAGAGGAGCCAGCTGCTCCTAGCACAGCACAAGTGGAGTGGGCCAGGCCAGTGCCTGTTTTGAGTGTGGGCCCGGCACCATGGTGCCATTGTAAACCCAGTACCGGAACGGAGTGCAGTGAGAACACTAGATACACTGATACGCAGAGCTAGGGAATGTCTACACTGCCTTGTAAATCTGGGGCTGTGGGAGCCGCACTTGTTTCCAAGCCTACGTTCGAGCATTCAGAGCGCGTTGTAAACCTGGGCTTAAAATTGCTGGACCCAGGTCTCAGAGACATGCTAACACATTCATACTGCACTACACAGACCTCCTGACTTGGGTCTGTGGCTTGAGCTACTTCTACACTGCGAAGCCCCACCCCAGCATTGACCCCTAAATTCTGCTGCTGTTCCCCCAAAAACCTTTCACAGAAGCACCATGCACATCACCAACTCTCACAATTTTATCATGAGTCCCATGCCATTTGGTGCTTTTCTTAAAGCCCCACCTCCTGGAGTCATGTGATTACATGAGAATCTCAGCTTTCATTTGAAATAAAAATTTACGTTTCTAGCCCTCCAGGCTTGGGAAGAAAAGCCAGAAAATGTGACCCCTTAAAGGTTCAAAAACAAGATGACAAATATAAAAGAGAGGGGCTTGGACCTTTGTCACAGCAGGACTTGGACTCAACCTCCGCCTCCTGCCCACCTCCAGGTGGGTCCATGGGTCCAGGTCAGAAGGGCTTTCTGACCCAGTCAGAAAGATTTGTGTGTGGATGGTTGGGCTTAAACTTGAGTCTGAGCCTGAGTTACCAGTGCAGCATGGCCATGCCTTCACGTGGCATTCAGTCGAGTGCAAAAGGCAGGGCAGGGAGCACTCTGCTACAAGTTGGTGTGAATGTCTATGTACGGGGCTGAAACATCTTGTAGTTCTGTGGGGTAAAACATAAATGAAGGTGCTGCACAATAGCGAGATTAGAAGGGTTCAGAGGGACATAATTTCAAGGTCTTGTATGTGAACAAGACACACAGAGTAGCAGGGCCATCTGTGGCATTCCAGGAAGCCCACTGCTCTGGGGACAGGGCCACTGCTTCCTTCACCCCCCTTGTTGGGACTCTTCACCTGCCCCCAAGCCTCTGTGAGGTCACTGATGTAATCACCTACTGCTGGCAAGGCTGCGTAGCTAGGGAAGTGCTGGAGACTGGGCTTGTGGACATAATTTCTGAGGAGGCCTGACTGAGCTAACATCAACTGGCTGAGTTCTCCTTGAAACAAATGGGGAGATGGCCAGGAGCACCGTGCGAACGTAGGGCAGGTCCTAATATGTAACACACGGGCAAAGTGCGTGTCATATCCCCCTGTAACAGATGGCCCACAGACAATAACAGCCAGGTACTGATCCCACTGAAAGGAATACCTGATTTAGCTCATGTGGCAGAACCATGTCCTTTTAGGGATGAAGGCCCTACCTTCTTTTCCCCGCTCGGAGCCTGTGGTCGTGAGATCATTACAAAGTGACTGTCGGGCTGGGGATTTGAGCTCTGCTTGATTTCAGACAGTTGGGACGAGCTTCTCCTGACAGCCAGTTTGTTACGTCATGTCCCACATTCAGGCTTCCCCATCACCAAGCATCTCCCTTTGGCCACAGGGTCTGGTGTTGTGGAAACTCAGGCTTGTGCAGCAGCGTTTTGATCAACAGCTCACCGAAGTATGTGGAGTGAGAACCTTGTAGTCTCAACAAAGTCAAAGACAATTAACATGAGGTGCAACGCACTGATCTATTATTGTGGGTATTGTTTTCACCTGCTCCCTTTCCTCTCCATCCCCCCCACCTCCCCAGAACCATTTCAGCAGAAGGAGGTGGCATCCAGCCAGTCCGCTTCCCGCACTCTGACCCACTTTCTGAGAACTCAGCAAGGCAAAGTTTCACAGACTGCAGACCAGCGCTACATCAAGGGAGCTGGAGATTTTCTCTCCCCCTAAATGGTTTCAACAGCTTGCTTTCTGTGTCTGCGTGTGATCCCCAGGGAAACCCTCGCGGCTGGGCGGGGCCCGGACTCCCGGGCTCTGATCTACGAGGAGTTTACATTAGAGAGTTATGTGCAAATAGAGACCATTCCCCATCCTCCCTCACATTTGCCTGCAGAATATCATGTGCAGTGGCACAATCCACACCGGTTTGCTGGTGGTCAGCTACGCCACCTACCTACTCTTGGGTACGATCGGATTCTGGGCTCTGGAGAAGAATGCCGAGAAAGAACAGAAAATGGCAGTAATCCAAATGAAGGAGGCGTTCCTGCAGAACTTCACCCACCTCACTGTGGCAGAGGTCGAGCAGTTTGTGAAGGTAAGGGATGCTGCGGCAGCGTAGGCTGGTGGCCTCTCTGGCCGTCACATGCAACCCAGCCTCTGCTTTTCACTTATGTGGTATTTTCTGTGCCGCATGCAGGTAACGAGTGTTGTGCCTTTTCTTGTGCATCCATTGGGGAGATTTATTTTAACCACTGATGGGTGAATCCTGAGCCCAGTGTACAGTCTGCGTAGACAGGCCAGACACTGGGCAGCTGGCCAGAGCAGCAACGGCTCCCGTCCCCAGAAGGACTGGGGCATCTGCATAGCAGTGGCTTCTCTGACCCCATTCTTACAGGGGCCTGCTCCCACCCACCCCCGGGCATGCTGCCATGCACAAAAAGCTGGGCTCGCAGCCCCAGCATGGACCCCTAAATTCTGCTGCGGCTCCCCACAAAACCTTCCACAAAAGCACCACCCCGCATCACCAACTCTCACAATTTTATCATGAATCCCGTGCCATTTGGTGCTTTTCTTAAAGCCCCAGTCCTGGAGTCATGTGATTACATGAGAATCTCAGCTTTCATTTGAAATAAAAATGTAAGTTTCTAGCCCTCCAGGCTTGGGAAGAAAAGCCAGAAAATGTGACCCCTTAAAGGTTCAAAACCAAGATGACAAATAAAAACAAATAAAAACCACCTCTGCCATTCCTGACTCTCGGGGACAGGGGAGCGAAGCCATGGTGTGAGATCATTCTGGTGCAATTGATTGGATCTTGTGTCTAACCTCTGGCCAGTCTCATCTCTGGAATGTATCTAGGCTTGTGTCTGTATCAAATCAGTCATAGAGCAAGTTGTCCAGCCCTGCTTCCCCAGGCTGCTAAGGGCAGGCACAGCTGGAGACAGCTTTTGTTTAAAGTTTTATCTTAAAAGACGCACCTCACTTAGCATTAGAACAGAGAAAGACGGAAGGTGTCAGAAAACTCATCTTTGAAAATATCCTGTGTGTGTTTGGCGGGGGAAGGGGGATATTCATGGAACCATAGAAATGTAGGGCTGGAGCTTTCTGGGACCTCAAGAGGTCATCTAAGCTATCCCTCTGCGCTGAGGCAGGACCAACTAAACCGCTTAGACCATCCCTGACAGAGGTTTGTCCAACCTGTTCTTCAAAAAACCCTCCAATGACAGGGATTCCACAGCCTCCATGGGAAGCCTATTCTAGTACTTAACCATTGATACAGCTAGAAAGTTTTCCCTAATATCTAACCTAAAACTCTCTCGCTGCAGATTAAGCCCATCCCTTCTTGTCCTACCTTCAGCGGACATGGAGAACAATTAATAACAGGATAGTATGACATACTTTGGGCTAATCTCCGATTGCGATTACACCACTGTACGTCTAGATACATTTCACCTAAGTCAATGGCATTCCTCTGGATTTATATTGGGGTAAAAAAGCAGAATCTGGCCCTTTTCCTTAAAATAAAATTTTGCTAAGTGGATATCAAGAGCCAAATGTGTCCCTGATGTAAACTCACGTATATCAAAGTAGGAATTAATTTGAGCCTTTCCGTTGCTTTGTCAGGTAGGGGATTGCAAAATACGTTTGAAGAGTGGTGTATATTGATTTGCATGAATACAGAGGTTACTGGCTTTCTATTTGTATGGATGCCCTAAGAATAAAGTATATTATTGCTGTTACTTTATGACTAGGAGAACCTTTTCCTTCCTAAGTATTTTTGAATGAACAAGAGATACAATTTCCATATTCTGCTCTCACACCCATGTCCGCACATAACTGAGTTCAGTGGGACTGCTTGGATATAACAGTGCACAGAATTTAACAGAGTGGCCCTGAGTCTCACTGATGATGCAGTGGTCTTATTTCATCCTGGTGGTGCACAGCAACCATAAAGCTGGCTTAGTTCTCCTTCAGATTCTCGGTGCACAATGAGAAACCCTAAATGATATAGGCCTGGCAGAACAGCTCTGCACTTCCTAGTATAGAATTGTGGCTGGATGAGAGGAGCAAGGTCAGAGAGTTTGCTCTGGCAATCCTGGGTTGCTGGAACTGCCCTTTGGGCCACTGGCAGCTAGGCATAACTTAGAGCAGTTTTGAGGCTGTTCTAAGTTTCACCACGGCCTGAATTGGACACGAGCTGGGGCCATGATCAGGGATCCACAAACGTGGCATAAAGCCATCTTTATTTCTGGTCCTGCCCTGGGAGCAGCTCACTGGATGAAAAAATCGGGGTCAGTATATTTTGCATCTGCCTGTGTTGTTTTGCATTGGCCCAGGATATTTTACAGGCCCAAAGTGAGGATTTCTCGTTACATGTTGTTTCGTTTTAAATGATCAGGGTTGGTGTTTGAAAACCTGGCTGTACACTTAAAGGATTCACAGTGTTCAAATTTATCTTCACAAAATAGAGTATGTTTGCAGGCAGGTTATTTACAAATAGTAAGTAAAATGTAAACCTGGGAGATCACATGAAAAAAACCTCACGTTCAGGAGAAACCCCATGTGATAAATTCCCTCCCTTTTTTTTTCTAGTGTGAAAGTCAACAAGGTTTCCAAAGCACTGGTGAGCCTTGAACCATAATTGTAGTCACCCTATGGTTTTAACAACTGCTGTCTCCATTTCCTTTGGCAGACTAGCTACAGTCCCTAAAAAGTACTGAACAGTTAGAATCTGGAAGGGAGGGGAAACATACAGCTAGTAAGGCATCCATTTTTATTTTTTTTTTTTGCTTTAGTCTCCTAAAATAAAGTCAAAGAATTCAGAGGAATGATTGAAGTGCTGGGGAGTGTTCCTTACAATTGCACCATGGAGAACCATATCCCCCAAACTGCCAGGGCCCAGCTATGGGACACAAGGAGGAAGAACCAACCAAAGAGACCAAGGGATGGAAAATAACAAGGCAGTAATGTAAAAATGCAGCAGGTTGAATTGCTTTAGCCTATACAAGCCTTTTACGTGATTCTGCATTTCTGATGCAAATAATTTAGGATAAAACACTATAATGCTAGGTCAGTGGCAGTAAACTTAGTTCTAAAAAACCCAAGTGATCTCTCATAGGGCCCATTCCAGCTCCCACCTAAATGATCAGGTAAGTACATGGCACTATCTGAAATGCTGATTGGTTGCTGGTGAGTCGGTGGCCTCCTTGGAAGCAGGAGTGCTGCTCGTATTGGCAGCAGAGTTTGCCTATAACTTTGCATACTGATGCATACGATCTATGGATACTCACAGGAAAAGGGTCGTGGTGGGCTGATTCCTCTGTTTTATCACAATGGACTGTGAAAACAGGGAGGTGTTCATATCAAACGTGGGTTTCGCTCGCAGAACCTGACTGACGCTGTGCAGAGAGGAATATATCCTGTCGGAAACGAATCACAGACTGAGGTCAGCAACTGGGATTTGAGTAACTCCTTCTTCTTTGTGGGTGCAGTGGTATCCACCATAGGTAGGTTTGGTGCTTTTTTCCCCTCTGCCAAATATAGTTATTATCGCTCTAAGTGACTGTGCTTTAGACGAATTCAGACTGGAAATAAAATATATGTTTTTAACAGTGAGAGTAATTAATCATTGGAACAATTTACCCAGGGTGGCGGTGGATTCTCCATCAGTGACAATTTTACAATCAAAACGGGATGTTTTTCGAAAAGCTCTGCTCTAGGGATTATTTTGGGGACGTTCTCTGGCCTGTGCTACACAGGCAGATGATCACGATAGATTATCATGGCCTTGCGAGCCATGGCTATGAATTACCGCTTTTCATGGGCCAGGATGAGAAGCAGCAACTGACTTGGCCTTGAGGCCTTACAGCTGCACAATTCATCGTTCACAGTATTATTTTAGTTTATAACGTGACAACGGCCTTTTACATCTCAATCTCCTCTTCCCTCGCTGTCTGTTCCTTTCTAGCCACAGAATCATCTGTTAAAACCTTAGCTGAGCCGCCAGTCATGGGTGGAAGATGGACTTGACTTTCCCTGGTTTTCATTGCTAGGTCAAACTAACTGTAAATCTTTTCCAAGGCAGCTGTAAGGCAACAAAGAATGATAGGAAACAACTGAACGCAGCTGGGCTGTAGAAGGCCATTACTATAGTATATACTGCACCAGCATACCCACAATTTTCACTGCTGCCAGGAGAAAAGATGGAGGAGGGACAAGGTGAATACCATCATGGCCAATTCAAGCACAGTGTTGTCCTTAAAGCTAACAAATTGAGGCTGCTGGACTTGGAGGCAAAAACCAAATAGTGTCCAAAATCGCGTGTGGCCGAGAGGTTTCCACCAACCTGGTAGAACCATCTTGTGACCCAGGATATCACAGACAGTTAGAGAGAGAGGCCTGGTCAGTGCTTAACTAGGAAGTAGGGATGTAAAAGGTTAAACGGTTAACCGGGTAAGCATTAGGCTTACTGTTAACGGACCTTAACGGTTAACCCGGCCGGAGGGGCCCCAGCCCCGGCTGCACTGGGCTGGCAGGAGGAATCCTGGCCGTACTGGTCGGCTAGAGGGACTCCAGCCCTGTCCACGCCGGGCCAGCCAGCCAGCAGGACCCCAGCCTCAGCCAGGCCAGAGCAGCCCAGGCACCAGCTGGCCACAGGGACCCCAGCCCTCGCTGCCCTGAGCTGGCTGGCCGGAGAGACCCCAGCCCCAACCTCTTTCCTGCCAGGCTGGCTGGAGTGACCTTGGTTAACAGTTAACCAGTTAAACAATATAATTTTAATCGTTTAACTGGTTAACTTTTTTAACCGATGTTTACATCCTTGTTAGGAAGGTGTTTGATCTGGATGAAAGAGGCCAAAAGAGGCCAAAAGTGCAGTGAGATGAAGACAAATAGCTCTGTCTCATCCAAACGGAGAATGCAACAACCTTCTGGTAACACAGGCAGACAATAGTGAAAGTTCCCATGGCCTAAAGGCCAATGAACTAGGGCACTGTCTTATTTTCTTTCCCCCGTAAATAGGACCATTGTATTATCAGTCAGAGATTGACTTGTGCTGGAATAGCGCCACTTCTCAGGGACACTGACACACTAAGGACACAAACAAAACCTGGGACTATCCCTATATGACACACGCCTTGCAGCAGCTGAATGGCTATGGGGGAGGGGACATGCTACAGTAAATTCTTAGAGTTATGCAGCCATTGTCTCATTTTTCAGGTATTGCTCCCCTTTAAAAACACCTGATAGCAAATTCAACCCTGGTGTAAATAAATTCTTTATCTTTAAAGGCCTGGTCTACACACCGATTTCGTACCGGTACAACTATGTCAGGAAGGTGTGGGGTTTTTTTTTTTTAAACGCATATAGTTATAGCAGTACAAACCCTCGTGTGGATGCACTTATACTGGTATAACAATGCCTTTCACCTGCAGAACTTATTCTCCTTCCCGCATGGACCTGCACCGCTGTAGCGTTTCTAGTGTAGACATACCCTCATGCTGATATAACTGTGTCCACAGTAGAGGGATTGTACCACTGTAACTCAGCTGCTCAGGCCGTAGTTCATTGGATCCGAGTTAACTGGGTGGGTTTGAAGCGTGGCTACGTTTGTCCACTCTTCCCCATTAGAATGGTGCTGCATTCTCGGTGACGTCAGCGGAACACCAGGAACACGTTGGATCCCAGGCGTTGCTCGCTTGTTTTTATTAACGCCTGTGTGTTTATTCCCAGCAGCCCATTCCATTCCAGGCTCCGGTACATTAGATCTCACAAGCTGAGCACGGTCAGACCCTGCCCCTTTCCCTCAAGGAAAACCCACTGTGCTACAGAATGGGATGCTGTACATTCCCTAGGTGGCATGTTTCCCTCCGACCTGCACTTGAGCCAGTACTTTAGTATGGTGCTATTGTAACCCACACACCTCCTGGGTGTGGGGTTCTGTCCCATCTAGTGGCACCGAGACCACTTAGAGAGAGAAAATGAGTCTGCTCTACAACCTTAGCTAAGAGGCTTTTAGCTCACGCGGTAGAGGCTCATGCACTAAGCTCCAGAAGCCCCAGGTTCGATCCCGCCTGCAGAAGGCTGGGGTCTGTCGGCCTTACACTCAGGCGGGGGTGGGAGGAGGCCTGTGATGTTGGAATGTCCCATTTTTCTAATGGGACTTAAGGTTAAAGTCCTGGCTATTTATAACCATTAAGGTTCTTTTGCAGAGGGTTATTAGCCCCGGTGTCCTGGCCAAATTCCACTTTCTGCCTATGTAATTGATCTCTGTGTTTTCAATTGGATATAAGAGGTGGCTACACTTCAGTGGTGGGGGGAAGTGACACCTCTACATGGCATGTTTACAATCCCTTGGGATGAAGGGTGTTGTTATAAGGTGATACTATATTATGTACAGCTGTTAAAGAGTCGGGATTCCCAGAGCCATTAAAATAAGAGGGAAGTTGTGGGACTGCAAATTTTAGAGTCACTAAATTAAGAGAAGGCACAGGATTTTGATGCCAACTCCACGTATTCCAAAATTATCAGTGGGTTTCTTAGTGCAGTGCTGTACGCTGATCCTTGAGGGATGGCGTGACAAGAAATTAGATGGGAGTTAAGATTCAGGAATGGGGCTTATCTGATCCTTGAGCGGCAAACAGCCCAAACTCCAGCCTTGACATCTTCCAGATCCCCTAACTTCTGGTTTCTCTCTTTCCATGTTGTATCTACTTGCATATTTGTAGCAGTGGATAGTGTGTTTTTGTAGATTGCTTTCAGATTATAATGTAGTTCAAATGAAGGCCAGGCTGGAGCCAAACACAGCACTCTCTGAACCCTAAGAATATGCAGAACATGTCATTTAATCAGTCTCTCTGCTTTGATTGGAAAGAGCGTGAGTCTGACTTTGGAGCACGAGGAATGCTCGTGATGTGCTAAAGCTGTGTTGGCATGAATGCAAGAAGTGGGAAACGTGTGAATGTGTTTATATGTGCAACCTGATTAGAAGCCCAAGCTTTAAGGAGAAGGCTCACTGGAATGCTCCCTGTCACCTTTTTGTTTTTCAATAGGCTATGGTACCCTGTGTCCTAAAACATCTGCTGGCCAGATCTTCTGTGTCTTTTTTGCTTCATTTGGAATCCCTTTTAATATCGTTTTCCTGCACCGGGTCAGTAAGATGCTTTCTCTGCTGTGTGAAAGGCTTGGGAGATGGCTGTATGCGAAGGGAATGAAAAAGGTAATCAGTTTCATTCTCTCCAGGATTGTTTGTATGCTGGCTATTGGGTTTTCTTCCAGATATATCTGAGTTACTTTATACGCTACTTATGCACCCAAGCGGTGTTAGGCACTGTACAAATGCATATGAAGAGAGAGTCCCTGCTTTAAACATTTTATACTCTAAAGAGATGAGACAAGGGTGTGGGGAAAAAGACATACATGCAAAATATCTTCCACACCTACAAAAATATGAGAAATTTGAGCAAAATATCTGGGGTGATGCAAGGTGCACTGCACGGCTTGTTAGTTCCAAGATTCCAAGTACCCCACCCCTCTCCTCCTGTATCCTAATGGCCTAAACTGCCTGCTGTCACACCACGAGCCAGCCGCTCCACGGGGTCAGAGACAAAGAACGAACAGCCCACCAGAAGAGGGCCATTCTAGTCAATGTGTTGAAAGATGGGAATGGGTCTCTTGGAGTTGGAGGCAAGGGCTCTCAAGGCTGATTGTGCCCCAGAGGATATGTCTACATTGCAGCCGGGTGCGAGCCTTCCACCCCAGGTAGACAGGCTTGTCCTAGCAGGGCTCTCACTAGCACACTACAAAGAGCTGCATGGTGGTTGTGGCACCCCAGTGGAGGCTCAGGCTAGTCACCCGGGCTCAAGCCTGCCCTACCCCCCTCGTCAGAGCTCAGGTGGCCAGCCTGAGCCTCTGCCGGGACAGCAATGCCCACCCAGTGATTTTAGCATGTTAGCGCAAGCTCCGCTACCACAAGGAGGCTCGATCCCAGCTGCAGTGTAGACATACCCAGAGTCTCTAGCAGCTTCTATTGTTCTCCCCACTGCTTTTGAGGTGGTGGGAGTTATTCTTCTGGGGCTAATGAGTAATCTGAGTTCTCCCATAAAAAGCGATATCAGCGCTAAAGCCAATTCCCTTCATCCTTCAAACAGGTAAACCTCCCTCCCCAGGCCTGCAAAAATTCCATAGGCATGGAATGGAAGGATTGCACCAACCAGGGATCTGGGGAGTATACAGCTCACCTCGCTCTCTCCAGTGTGGGTACTACGGTTGTCCGGTTTCCTTTCCTTTAGCCCAATTTCTACTTGTAAATGTCATACCTACAAAAAGAAAGGAGAAATTTTAGCATATACCAAACCCAGCGAGGCCCCCCCATTCTTGACTGCAAAGAGAAGGGATGGTGCCGAAGCTGCTGCACTGTCTCTCCACCACCAGAAGTTCCCCCAGCCTCGGGGTGCTCCCCCAATGGAAAGCCAGCGCCACACAGTCCAGGGTCTGGGCCTTAGTGACAGTTATTTGGGCTGGTTGGAAATTTTCCATGGAAAATTTAAATTTTTTTGGGTCAAACAACTGAACACCCAGAATTCAACTAAATCTGAAATATTTTGGCTGAAAACAAACATTTTGATTCTGAAATGTCAGCACGGTGCCTCATGGGAGTTGTAGTTCAAGTGTTTCATGCTGTCATTCATCTCTGGGGCTGGACTTCATCTCCCATGATGCACCGTGGCTATGAAATGGCTATAATAGGTGACCTCTCCTCACCAGAGAGTGAGGCCATGGTGCCTCATGGGAAATATAGTCCTTTTGTATGACTGTGTCAACCTTTAACTCCTGCAGGCCTGGGAGAAATTCCTGTCCAGCTATTCATCCAAAATACTCACGTTGTGTAGGATTTCCTCATGTGTCCAAGTGGATTGCAATTTGTGTTGGTTTATTTTTCAGAAGAAGATCAAGTTTCTGACCCTTCTCTTCTTCCTGGTGATGGGCATTCTAGTGTTCCTGTGTCTGCCGTCATTTCTCTTCCAGGTGGTGGAGGGCTGGTCCTACAGTGAAGGAGTTTATTTTGCATTTATCACCCTGAGCACCATTGGCTTTGGAGACTACGTAGTAGGTAAAGATAACAGTACTTCTCTCTGAATTAAAAGGTGGCAGAATTACCATTGTAGTGACTAAAAGGAGATGGGACAAAGCACAAGCGAACGCACACTAGGAAGCAATGCTGCATTCAGTGGTCTTTCCCAGCTCTAGCTTTTGTAATTCTAGGAGGAATGACCAGTTTCCTGGGGGCAGCCCAGAATGGCTCAGGGTGCCCAAATGCCTAGACACTATGAAACATGGTGCTTTATACATAGAACAAAAAGATGCAATGGTTGGGGGAGGGCGGGGGGAAGAAGTTGGGGAGCAAGAAAGGAGACTCGGGGGTGTCCCAACTACAAAATCTTACATGCATATCTGATTCATGTGTTTTAGTTAGTGAAGAAATAATCAGGGCTTGTTTTAAAATGCCTAATTTTTAAGCAACGTTCTTCACAGCTTCAGTTTTTGATGAAGAGTGAGTAATAGAAAGCTTATCCTGGGGATGGAGACCTATTCCTCCACTAACATGAGTCACCATAGAAATTAACTCCTGGGATCCCCTATGTGTCATTAGACCCTCCTGGACATCACACAAGTTCAAAAGTTCTCTTGAAGTTAAACCCTATAAAACACAGCCTAGCTAGGCAAAGTCATTCTACAAACACCTTCAGGTATTTCTCACCAAAATATTCTCTCTCTGTTTGCTTTTGGAATAAACCCCTCAAGAGGCCCCGCACAAGAGAACTCCAGAGTCCAAACCACTGTCAGCAGAAATGATCCAATATTTGGATTTTGTCAAAGTGAACAGATTCCTCCACAGTGCCTATCCTGGTAATACGTTGGCAACCAGACATCCTCTCCACAGAGAAATGACAAGGAAACAGCATTTGTATTGGTACTAGAAGATCTGTGGCTTAAGTGCATTGAGTTTGGAGGTCTCACTCCAGTTCTCAGTGGACAGGCCATTCACAGCACAAAAAGACCACCTCTGCCGGCAAGCTTAAATTCAGCCAAGAACTGAAGGGCATGGAGACTGACTGTCTTTCCTTCTCACCCATTGTGAGGACTCCCTCCAGGTCAGGGCTGAGGTGTGTTGGCAGAATGGTGTGGGGAAACTTGCACTGACATTGCTTATATTCTACCTCTTTTGTGAGTAAATAAACTCCTGTCTCTGGGGCTGACAATCCAGCTTCTTTCACAAGCCCTTAATTCCGCTCCCCCCCCCACAAAAAAAAAAAAAGAGAGAGGGAGGGAGAGGAAGAGAGAGAGAGAATTCTGATTGGAACACCAAAGTCAGTGTGGGGTTGAGAATATTCCGCACCTCACAAGATAAAGGGCTAAGGCACAGGCAGCAACAAAACTGGCTGTGACATCTGCCCCGGTCCAAATTAAATGGGTACTTTAAAATAACTGAATGCCTGGTCGAAAACGGACCCTGGCAGCTCTGGTTGCCTCCGCTGACTGGGGCATTAAAAGTCTGGTCAGCGGTGAAGCAGGGGCCCGGGGCTAAGGTAGACTCCCTACCTGCCCTGGCTCTATGCAGCTCCCGGAAGCAGCCGGCAGGTCTATGCGGCCCCTAGGCACAGGGTGGCTCCGTGCTCTGCCCCCAACCTGTACTGGCTCCGCAGCTCCCATTGGCTGGGAACCGTGACGAATGGGAGCTGTGGGGGCAGTGCCTGCGGGCGCGAGGGCAGCGTGCGGAGCCTCCCTGGCTGTTCATGCAACTTGGGGCTGCAGGGACCTGGCAGCTGCTTCCTGGGAGTTGCGGTTAGTCGGGACCCCACACCCCAAACACCCTCCCACTCCCCAACCCCCTCCCAGAGCCTGCACCCTATACCTCCCCACCCCAACTCCCTGCCCCAGCCCTGAGCCTCCTCCTGCATCCCAAACCACTCAACTCCTGCCCCACCCCAGAGGCCGCACCCCCAGTCGGAGCCCTCACACACACCCCCGCACCCCAACCCCCTGCTCCAGCCCGGAGCCCTCTCCCGCACCTTGAACCCCTCATTTCTGGCCCTATACCAGAGCCCACACCCCCAGCTGGAGCCCTCACCCCACCCTGCACCCCAACCCCCTGCCCCAGCCCGGAGTCCCCTCCCACACCCAAACTCTCTCCTGGAGCTTGCACCCCCAACCCCCTGCCCCAACCCTGAGCCCCCTCCTGCATCCCAAACCCCTCATTTCTGGTCCCACCCCAGAGACCACACCCCCAGTCGGAGCCCTCACACACACCCCCGCACCCCAACCCCCTGCTCCAGCCCGGAGCCCTCTCCCGCACCTTGAACCCCTCATTTCTGGCCCTATCCCAGAGCCCACACCCTCAGCCAGAGCCCTTATGCCCCCCCTGCCCCAGCCCTGAGCCCCCTCCTTCACCCCAAACCTCTCATCCCTGCCACACCAAAGCCCTCACCCCCCCTCCCCCGCACCCCAACCCCTTGCCCCAGCACAGTGAAAGTGAGTGAGGGTGGGGGAGAGCGAGCGACTGAGGGAAGGGGGATGGAGCGAGTGGGGGCGGGGCCTCAGAGAAGGAGCATGACAGGGGCAGGGCCTCAAGGAAGGTTCCCTCCATCCTGCCCCTCTCCAGTTTCATAATGGTTAGGGCTCCTCCACACCCATGCAGGCTTCCACTCCAGGGGCTACTCTTACTCTCTCCATTCCGCCCTCATGGAATTATCCATGAAAAATGATCCTCAGAGTAAATCCCAGTACTCAGAGCTACAGTTCCCTTCTAACCAATGTTTTCAGGCAGACATCAGGGCCATAACTGCACAGCTACTTAGGACCTGGGACAAGAACAGAAAGGCAAACTTTTGCACGTTTCTCCTGCTTTGTCACATGTCTGCAGGGCCATATTTGTCCCAGAGAAAAGATAAACAGATACTGCGATGGGCCGCCCAGGGTGCAACCTGGAACGGGGGTACTGCTGAACCCTCTGTTTTACCAGTCTGGGTTCCCTCTCACATTTTGCCCTCTGAACTCTCCAGCCTGGGCTGTCTCTCACAATGCCTTACTGAGACAAGCAGCAAGCCCCTCCAGGCGCTGTTATCACTCAGCACAACAGCATGTGGAGCCCCACACCCAGCTAGATTGCATGAACGCTCCCAGAGCCATTCATGAACTAACAAGAGAGAGGCTTCAACCAAAATACCCCCAGCTCCCCAGCCTAAGACCCTGGAGCTGTACTGTCCTGACCAATATGGATTTATTACCTAGTCCACCACTTCTACAAAGGAAAGTGGACATGCACCAACTCTCGTTGCTGAGCTGAGGTTTCTCGCCAAGCACGTCACTCAAACCACACTGTTTTAGGTAAAATAAAGAGCAGATTTATTAACTACAGAAAGATAGATTTTTAGTGATTATAAGTGATAGCAAACAGATCAAAGTAGATTACCTAGCAAATAAACAAAAACTCAATCTAAGCCTAATATACTAGATATGATTTGAATTAAGCAGTGTCTCACCCTGCTAGATAGTGTAAACAGTCCACATACACAGACTTCCTTCTTTCCTGCCTGGGACCAGCAATTCCTCCAGTTCAGTCTTTGTTCCTCACGTGTTTCCAGGTGTTCTCTTGTGTGGGGAGTGAGGCCAATTGGTGATCTCACATCCCCCTTTTATAGCTTCTTCCATATAGCGGGAATCCCTTTGTTCCAAGCCAAGTTCCTAGTCCAGTTTGTGGAAAAATACAGGAACCAAAATGGAGTTCAGTATCACGTGATCTAGTCAAATGCCCTTGCATACTTTGGTGAGTCATGGTAGCTATTATGCAGAGGCTGACTGAAGCGTCCCCAGGACAGTTCATCAGGCGAAGATAAGCTTTCCCCATGACTCATTGTCTTTGTTGATAGGCCATTCATCTAGAATAGGCCATTCACACTGCACTGGCAGACGGCAGCGCTTTAATGTGGCTGTATAATCACACCCCCACCCCCACCAGGGGAGTAGCTACCAGTGCTGGGAGCGCGGTTCCCAGCGCTGGTGCACCATCTACCCTGCCACTTTACAGCGCTGAAACTTGCATCACTCAGGGAGGCGTTTTTTCACACCCCTGAGCGCTAAAGTTTCAGTGCTGTAAAGTGGCAGTGTAAACAAGGCCTAAAAATTTGCGAGTGTTACCCAAGTGCGAGCACATTTGAAATACAAATACATAGTCAATACTGATAACTCCAGATACAAAAATGATACATTCATACAAATAGGATAATCATATTCAGCAAATCATAACTTCATTGACACCTCACATGACATACCTCGTACAAGATGCATCATAATTATATAATAATCATATCATAATCATATTACTATGGTGACTATGGGGTGCGGAGTGTCACAGATACCCAAACCCCTACCCAAATCCACCCCCTTTAATTTTGCTACAAAAATGTAGCAAAACAGCAGAGTTTTGAGTGCCACGGTTTTGGATTCACACAATGTAAACTGCACACGGTGCAGTTATACTTACAGAGTCGAGGCCTGTTACTCTGAAGATTCCATGCTGATGTTTTGACCTTATGTGTTAGCCAAGCAGAAGTTTACATTTCAGTGAGCCGTCTTGGCTGCATTGTACTATTAAGGTTACCCGTGTCTAAACAGAGTGGGAACAAAGCTTCACTTGTTGGAGGATTGCTTATGTCTGAGAAGCCAAACTAAATGACCTGTGTAGAACAGCAGGTGGAGAACTCCCAGTGATGTTAAAAGGTTTAGACTGCATGAAATACACATCAATCCAGTGGTTTCAAATGCGGAAAGTTGTGCCTTTAGTTTTCAGTATGTGGTAGGGAGTTTTCAACAGTTGCTTTCGTTGCATTTCATTCTTTTTTAGCGGAGTAGGCCCTGCAGCAAGTAACGTATGAATTATAGGTTTCTCCTATACATGCAAGGTTGTCTGCTATTTGTGACAGCTATTTATTAGGTAACAATCACACTTTGCTAGGTAAGTCTATGGAGATGGCATAAGTTGGTAGACATGGTACATTTCAGCTACACTCCTCCAATTGCACTCTGTCCTTGTGCTTGCTACTAAAACATACCCTGGAGTATCTTAATTCTAATATAATATCGTTACATTGTGGTATATCACTGCAAATTATTGGGTTTGCCTGTGTTAGCTCCTACATGCCAATCCAGTAAAGCATTTCTCCAGTGGAAACGTAGCACAGTTCTATTCCTTTTGGAAAGATAAGGCAAAGCACTACATCTTAGTGTCCTTTTCAAAGTATTCAACATGAAATATTCTGACCAATACACTAGCTCAACCAATTGTAGTCAGGCAAATTGAATTCAACTTCTTAATTGATTCTTCTCTATTTTTTCTCCTTGTATTCAGGTAAACAGCCTGACAGGAATTATCCTTCCTATTACCGAACTTTGGTGGCCATTTGGATTATCTTTGGCCTGGCCTGGATTGCTCTTCTGTTCAATTTATTGACAACATTATTGGAAGACACTGAAAAAAAAATTGCTCAGGATCTTCACAAAATGAGAAAGGCAGGTAAAGACAATGAGGAAAACCAGAAAAGATATCAGCCCGCTGGATTTGTTTCTGCAGAAGAACCATCATTACTGGGTTCTGGAGGAGATGCACAGAAGACAGTGTCTCTAGCAACACATCTTGGAGATGCTAAACAAGGGGAAACTACTTTTTCCTTATAGCAAAATATTATAATAACCCACTGGGATCAGAGTTGTTTATTGCAGATTACACTGGTCCAGTATTGTAAGAACTAGACCGAAAGGAGAAAGTCCTGTGGAAATATCATTTCTCTTGCATCCCACACTGAGATGTGATTTTCCCTACACTCTAGCTCAAAAGTGATACAAACCAGGAGTAACAGTGATGATAAAATTGCTCTCCCAGCTGTTTTATCTGCAGCAGACCCATGATGACATGATTTACATCATATCCCCCACACACACACACTGTTTGCAAAATTCTGCCTGTCCCAAGTGTCAAACATTCTCTAGTTTCTTTGAGTCACTGCTAGCTGATGTAGTGCCTTTGGATAAAGATCACAAATGGCTAGATTTCAGTGGCTGCCCGGTATGAACCAAAATGCCATAATGAGCTGGCTGACTTTAAAAAAGGAGTGACAAGATCAAAGGTCACATAAGAAGCAAATCACTGGGGTAGGAGAACATTATATGAGCAGGATTAGAAAAGGTGTTGGTCCTGTTTGAAAATGGATTATTCTACCTGTCTCATGCAAAGCTGGGCGGTTCCTCCTCCCAACCCTTTGGTTTAGGAGAGCTTTACAGTTCTGGTTTACTGAGTACATCACCACTGATTTGATTCAGTTTCTTACTGTAAAAGGAAGTGGGTGGCTTTTCATGAGGAAACGCTGCTGTTTGAAATGGAGGTGTCATCAAGCACCATGCATGCTAGATGTACACATGGGCCTACCTGGCCCATTTAGGTTCTGCAGAAGCATTTGTGCCCCTCCTGGGTGCCAGGAGAACCTTCTAAATTTGATTTGAGTCTACAGGATGCAGCCTGGTCCTCTCAAGCCTGCAAGCAAACAGTGAAAACACTGTCTTGGTGGAGTCTGGACTCCCTAACCGGCCTCGATTGAGAATAGCCACCAGACTGATTAGAAGGCCTGTCTTCCAATTTTTTAATATTTGAGCTCCTTGAGTCTATCGGCTTAGCTTAACAAAGAGAATTGTTAAGGGATGGTGATCACAGTCCATAAGTATTGATACGGGGCACAGGAATTTGATAACAGAGGGCTCTTCAATATAGCAGACAAAGGTATAACAAGATCTAATGGCTTGAAATTGAAGCTAGACAAATTCAGATTAGAAATAGAGGGCAAGTTCCCTCTGAGGAGCATTACCTTGTTGTGGTGGAGGGGCTTGCATGTTCCGACGAACCCACTATGCTACCTGGAGCCTAGTGCACCTGGTAGGGTCACCCGAGGCAAATAGTTTGGGGGAGGTTCCAGCCTAAAAATGATCCACCTCAAGACCCTCATGAAAGCCCAAAAATGACCATGCAAACCTTGCCTGGACTAGCAATACTGGGACCTACCCCTGGGGGTGGTGTCAGACAAGCGTCTGGTGTTCAGGCTACCCATGTAACCTGGCTGGGCCCAGCCCGACAAGGCGATCCTCTGGATCGAGAGGAGCCAGTTGAGGTGGTTCGGGCATCTGGTAAGGATGCCCCCTGGGAGGCTTCCGTTGGAACGCTACTGGGCACATCCCACTGGGCGGAGACCCTGAGGCCGACCCAGGAAAATACTGGAGGGATTATATCCCCCGGTTGGCCTGGGAACACTGGGAAATCCCCCAGGAGGAGCTGGAACCTGTTGCGGAGCAAAGGGCGGTCTGGTTCTCCCTACTCTCCATGCTGCCGCTGCGACCCTCACCAGGAAAAGCGGCATAAAGGAAGAAGAAGAAATAGGGTACAAGTTTTTAACAGTGATGGTGGTCAACCACTGGAACAACTCACCAAGCTTTGTGGTAGATTCTCCATCACTGGCAATTTTAGGTTTGGAAGTTTTTTTCCCTAAAAAATATACTCTTGTTCAAATAAGAACTAATTCAGGGGAGTCCTAGAGCCTGTATTATCAGACTAGATGATCACAAGGTCTCTTTTGGCTTTATAATCTATGCATTTCATTATTTGTTGACCCTAAAGCCCAACGACGACAGTTATGATGTCAACATTAACTATTTAATTGCTGTGTGCGTTTGTGCAGCTGAAAAGGGGAAGGGGGAGGAGTCAAGCTTCTGGAAGATGGATGGGTGGGAATAGCTGCAAGGAAGAAACTGCTCTTTTCCTCCCTGTGCATTAAGGCAGACAGAGAAGAGAGAGAAATGAGGATGGGGAGGAAAGAGAAATAAAGGGCAGAAACAGCAGAGGTATAAAAAGTGGTGCTGAATGAGACAGTGAAATACTGAGAGTTTACTTATGGCACAAAGACTTTTTACCCTTGCTCTTTGTGCAAACACCTCTGTGAGCTCATGGGAGTTCCACTGGGGCTGAAGGGGAATGTGGAGTTTGACGTGTACAGCTCAACCCACAGGCTGTGATTGACAGCAGAGTTCGGCGCACTCTGTAGAATCAGTGTGACTCTGCTGGTTTGAAACAAGAAAAGAAAAACCCTCCAAACCACACGACACAGCCAAAGCCCTGGGTCAGGAGAGCCCACTTCAGGGAATTTCACAGCTAGTTGAACTTTGTGGGTTCAAAGCACTCATCAACAGAAGCAAAACTTTGGGTAGTTTTTGTTCATTTAACCTACACATCCCCTGAGTACAGGGGATGGCCAGGGCCTCAGGAACTTCAAGCTTTTGGGAGCCTTGAACTGGGTTTTTGTCTTTCGTGAGGCCTGGTCGACGCTTAGAAGTTAGGTCAACATTGATCAGGTGTGTACAAACCCCTCCCACCCAACTGATGTAGCAATGCCAACCTAACCCCCAGTGTAGACACAGCTATGTAACGGAAGAATGCTTCTGTCAACCTAGCTACCATCGTATGGGGGAGGCGGCGTTCTGACACTGATCAGACTTCTGCTGGTGAGGCTGCATCTGAATGATGGGGTTATGCCAGCATTACTACGGCAACATAGCTACGCCGGCATAGCCTCCGTAGTGCAGCAATACCCTAAGAACGGGCTTGTTCCCACACGTACTAGTTGTGCCACTTTAACAATAGCAGTCAAGTTAAAGCAGTAGGAACCCCCACCCCTGCAGTGCGGATGCGGTTGTGTGGGTATAAATGTCCTTTAGAAGTGCTACGAGCTCTAGCTGTACAAGGCACCCTTATACTAGTATTACTGTGTCCACACTAGGGATCGTAAAGTGTGACCACTTCAGTTAAAAAAAAAAAATCACACCCCTAACCCAAGTAATTATACTGGTTCAAAACCTGCGCGTAGACTAGGCTACAAATGGAGTTTGTCTCTCCCCCGAATGCCCCCCCCAGTAAATTAAATCACTATTTAGCCCCCAAGTATGACTGAAGTTTAAAAAAACATTTTGCATTTCTAATGGGAAGTCTGTGCTATGTATTAGAGAAAGAAATACCCTCAGAACCTTGGATCTCCACATCTCTCTGCTCTATTTCCCAAGTCTTTCCTCTGTGGAACATTGCCAGTGCAGCTGGGTTAATCATGCTATACTTATTATCATCATTGCTATTAGCCCCATTTTACAGATGGGGAACTGATGCACAGAGAGATTAAGTGACTTGGTGGAAGTCACTCAAGAAGCCTTGTAACAGAGCAGAGAATTGAACATGGGTCTCCTAAGTCCTAGGCAAGCCCTCTAACCAATAGACCATCCTTCCTCCCTTGGGCCGTGTTTATTTAGGTGACGTTGCTGAATGTTTATTCCTCTCTGCTTATCATTGGATTCCCCCAAATCCTGGCCTGCTCAGGATGTTATCTGACAAAAAGATTGCTGTGGGCATAATAAGAATTTCTCAAAAGGGAATTATAACAAATATCTCAGAAAAATGTAGTTCTCATAAGCCACTGTAGGGCTGTACTGTGGCTTCTTTGAGCTACCTCTTGGTATTTCATCCTCCCCCCCTTGCACCTTCTTGTGGCTGTGAGCTGCTAGTCCCACAGTACCTTTATCATCAGGAAATTACCCCTCTTCCCTGTTTCTATCCAGGTAAGTTATACTGCCCTCATCCCCTCACAGTCATTAATGGATTTCATCCTCATAATGCCCCTGGGAGATGGGGGGACCTGACCCCTATCTTGCAGTTGGGTAACAGACCCATCTGCCCTACCGCTGTTCAGGAATCAATTGGATCACAATAAATAGCCCTTGGAGTCTTGCGATATTTCCTTCTGACTGCAAATCTTGCTCAAAATCAAAACTAGAACTAGGCTTCGCCTCAGTGCCACAGGCTTTTTGAAACAGTCCTGAAATATTAAACAAATGCAATCCAGATTCCACTATTAAAGCAGCTTCTACTGAAGGGACCTACCTGCCCAAAGCCCGGAAAGCAGGAATCAAATCCATCCTTAAAACCAATCATGCGAGGCAGCAGGAGTTCCCCAGGCAACCAGTAGAGTGGTTTCTCCACTGAGGGATCTCTGCTGGCTGGAGTGGTGGCAAAGAACAGTTCAAAAATCTCCTTACCAACCCGATGCCCCAGCACAGCTAATGGAATCCAATTTTCATAGGCAAGCCTCCCATGCAATTTCCAGCTCTCCCACTGCTGCTCAGTTTCAAAGGGAAGCATTTCTAAGGCTGGCCAACTACTTCCCCATCCATGAAATCAGTTCCAGCAATACCCTAGGAGAAGGATCATGAACAATATTATCACAGAGTAAATGGCAACAAGATCTCACGGCATTGAGCCTATGCTGCAATTACGATTCCCATCTGCCCACCAAGTCTTTGCTGTGTGCTAACACAAACACACTGTGTAATACGTGCACTTGGAAATAAATAAACAGTCCAGACAATACAGTTCCCTGCACATTTTGGAAGCAGCCACCATGTTTTGTTTAATAGATCTTCCTCCTGAGAGACCCAGACCTGCACTTTGATCAGTTGTAATTAGTACATGGCAGACAAACAGGTGATTGTTTGGGGATCTCATGAGGTCTCATTCAATTAATAGCCTGTTAATTGCTGAGGATTTATTTTCACGTGGAATGGAAGGACTGTTTAAAGCAGTGAAACAGCTGAGATGTGTTCTTTGCTAATGCAACATCACACTCCAAATAGCCAGGGGTATCATTTTTTAACTCCAGGCATTGCGGTTATTTCCAAGTTGAGGCCACACACTCCATCACACTGAGATGTGCATTCTCTGCTGGACTCATGTTAGAAAACATGGAATTCAAAGAGGAAAATCTTTTTTACTCTGGTTTAAAAAAGAAACGATATATAAACCCAGCATCCAAGATACCTGCTCCTCATGCCTTTAGGTCACAACCAAAGACATTGAAGTGCCAGATCCTTGGCCTACATTAAGTCCTCCTTGCACCACTCCAACAGGGCTTAAAGATGTCCCAGAAATTCCCCCGTTGGCTTTAGGCCAACTGCTCCCAACCCTAAAGAGGCTATTCCAGTGTGGGTCAGTTGTAGGAGCCAGGGGCCTGGCTGGCGCAAAATCGCACTGATCTCCAACTGGCAGAATGGTGCCTATGGGGCTGGCTTAAATTAGAGCAACCTTGGAGCTGCTCCAGTTTGCACCAGCTGGGACTGATCCCTCTGGAACCAAGTTTATCTGTCATCTTCCTTGGGAGAGTTTGCAAGTGAAATGTTATATAAAGCGATTGTCCCATCCACAGTTTTACTGCTTGCTATTTTTACATCGAGCTATTGCATGCATGCAATTCATCCATTCAACAGGGCTATTTGCTTCACACCCTGAGACACACTGAATGCAGTAGGTTTATCCTTCAGTGGGTTTGAACGGATTTGGGGCTGGTCTTAGTAGGTTCTGAGCACTCAGCTCCCCCTGAAGTCTGGAGGTGCAGATTCTGTCTCGGGTGGATGGACCCACGCTAGCTTTGATTAAGCTAGAGCGCTGTGGTGGCGTGGGCTAGCCACCCGAGTACATACTCAGAGTCTCAGATAGGATCATACTCAGGTGGTTAGCCCACCCCACCGCGGATACACTACACTATTTTAGGTGCGGTTGCTTGATCAAAGCTAGCGCAAGTACCTTTGCAGCTGGAGATGTAATTTCCAGATTGGGTAGTGTAGATGTACCCTCGGGGACGGTCAGCAGCCTGCAGGCTCATGCTCTTAATACTTTGTTTGGCTTAAAAGAATCATTGGCATGAGTGCTTTGATTCGACCAGAAGAAACACGTGGCTGCTGAAATATATTTCACGGTGCGCTCTGGTTTTACTTTGCGACAAGCTTCTCCATTAAACAGAACCACAGCTGGAACAGAGCCTGGGATATTAGAAACACCAAGCAGAGTCATTGCCATCAGCGAAAAAAACTAGAACCAGTCGCCGGCACCCTGGCTATGTTTAGAGATGGGTGCAAACTGTCCGGGGTCTGTTTGCAAAAGAAACCCCTTCTTCAGGGTTAGGGCCCCACTGTTCAAACTTCCATCTATATCAGGAGGCTACTATATGGCTATCATTATAATTATCATGTACCTTGGCCCTACATGCGGCTCTATTAGATGGATGCTAAATCTCAGACAATATGTTTGTAATGATCATTTGGGGAAGTCTCACCTGCAGGTTATTCCCCCTGAGAGGGGCTAGAAAACCCAGGAGTTTGAGCTTGCAGAGCATCTACGTGAGAGAGACAAAGTGGGTGAGAAGAAGACGACTTGACCTGAAGAAGAGCTCTGTGGAGCTCGAAAGCTTCTCTCTTTCACCAATAGAAGTTGGTCCAATAAAAGACATTACCTCACCCATCTTGTCTCTCTCATATCCTGGGACCCACACAACTACAACAACTCCGCAAACAGCAGTTCTACATGGTTGCTCCATTAGATGGCTGCACTCAGCACAGGGCCATGGGAAATCTGCAGAAGATGATGTCTCCACCTGTTTTCTCAACCCCCGGCCTATCCCCTCTCAGGGCAGCAAGAGTCAGGTTGCCACTGTGAGTATCCACCTTGTGCAACAGAGGATTTCTCTGCAATGAGGGAAATTTCATAGGTTAATGATGGCAAGTGTAAGTATTAACTTATGTTTGGATCCCTTGAAGAGTTTGGGGTCGCCCTGGAGATCAGGTGTCCCTTTGGCCCCAGCCCTGCCCGCCCTCACCCACTTACAGAGCCCCTATGGAGGGACAGGTTAACGCACTTTGGAATTGGCCCTGGCAACTTTGGCACATTACAGGGTTTTAAGATGATAAACGATTCTAGCTTCTGAAATGTGCTCTTGCCAGAATCTAATCCCAGTGTTTAACTGCACCTTTAACTTGGAATGTGAACCAGAACAAATCCATTTAGAAATCCTGAAGGTTTTCTTTCCTGGAGGGTTCTGGACAGTACTGTAGGAATCCTTTACCAAAAACTTCAGAGTGGCTCATTTGAGTTAAAAATCAAGGCAATTACTGCATTCATTTAATTGCCAGTTCAATACAATATGGGAGCCATGTTTCCTGCAAAATCCTAATTTTTCTTCCAATTGCTCTCACAAGTGTGGTTGGAAGACATGGAAGTAGTTTTGCAGCAAGGCAACAGAGCATGAAATAACACACACACACACCCCTCAAAAAGAGAGCCAATACATTAATTAAGTAGAACGATAAGGAGTAAAAATCACATGCCATTGAAAACTGACGGGAGGTATGACCCATGATTCACATAACATCTTACATAAGAAGGATTAGACGGAAAGGATGCCAAAAATCGCAGAGAGAACAAATGTTGCTTGAGATGAACCTTGAGTCCCAGACAAAGTAAAGGCTGGTTGTTTGCCAGAGCAAAAGGTTGGAAAAACCATGGCTTTACTATGGCAAAACACAAAAGTCAGCATTTTAGCTGAAACCCCCTCAAAAGTCACACCACATTTCCCTTCCCTGCCCCAATATATTAGGTTTTTTAAATTTTAAAACTGTACTAAAAATAGGAAATTCAACCAATTAGGAGACCTCCATATTAGCTATCTAGCTTAGGGTTTTATACTGCAGCCCATCACTGTAGTGTTGGAGTGCCTTCCATGTACAGTCAATAGCACTAGGACTTCATGGAGACGCTGGCTGTTCTCCCTTTCAGGGGTCAAAATTCTGCTGGGGTAGGAGTTTGGGATTGTTTTGGGGGGGGGCGGGGGGCGGCGGGACTTGTTAAGCTTTTGGAAGTAGAAGAGATTGTTTGAATTGGGAGTGTCCCTTATAGTGGAAAGGCTTTCTCAAAGAGGAAGGCTTGGCAATAATTTCTAGAGATGGTCAGATTCTGGCTTCATTGGCTCTCCAGAAGCCTGTTCCATGGCTGGATCCCCTTGACAGAGCATGCTTTGCTCCCAGCTCTCCCAAGTTTCATCCTGAGCTTTGAGATCTGCATCGTCCCAGAGAGCTCAGAGGTTCATAGATCAAAATTTGGTCTTTGGCATAGCTGGGGCTTGATCTATTAATTGCTTTGAAAGTGAGGATCAATGTCTTAAATTGGGAACAGAAGCTGACTGGGAACCAGTGAAGGGATATGAGCACAGGCCTGCTCCAACCTAAACCATGGAATAGGTGGGTGGTCACATTCTGTACCAGCAAGAGCCTACGCATCATACCTTCCCTGGGCCATACTTAACAGGCCATACTTCCCTGCCCACAAGCATCATGTATGCATATAAAACAAAGACAGATTTATTAGGGGACAAAGGCAATCAGAATTCACTAAGACCGGGAAGCAGAAGAACTAGCCCGAGGAAATGCCCCAGCAGAGAATGGGGAGAGAGGTGTATTCAGCTAAGAGGACGTTTCTGAACACAGGCCGAAAGGGAAAGGTTCAGCCATACTGTGTGTCTGAGAAGTTACTCAAGGACAGACCTGTGAGGTGCAGGAAAGCATCCACCATCAATCTCCAAAATACCAGGTGAGTTGGGGTCACTTGTACAGATCAAGGGCTCAGTCCAACACCCATTAAAGTCAATGGGAATTGGATCCACACCTCTGGTTAGTTGTTTTAGCATGGGAGCTTGGAAACCAGGCTTGGCAGGGTGCAAGCTCTTTATTTTAAATCCCACTCTAGGGGTGCATACTTTTCTGTGCAAGGAAACTAGTGTGTCAACAGTTGACCATGTGTGAACATACATTGTACACTGTCAGGGTAAACAAGGCTATTGCTATGTCCGGAATATTGTTATGCTTACTTGTGTGACGTGAAATGTGCAATTGGAAGTTTCTACCCCAGCACCTCTCCCTCAGCTAGAGGTGCTTCTGCACCGAATACTGAGAATGGATGGAAGTAGTTTCAATGACTTAATGCTCTGAAACTGTCACCACAAGGATCCCAGGGAGAAACTCCCAGGTTGCAAGTTGAAAGACCGTCACACAGTCACCAGAGCCATCTATCAATCAGAGTGATGGAAGGGTGAACAAAGGTTATGTGGAACTGCAATCTGCAAAATCAGTTGAGGAGATGCAGTCTTCCTGAAGTGAATATTGATAGCCGTACACGTCTGTCCTGGGGTCTTTACTGGTAAGACATATCCACAGTGCAGTGAGCTGCCTTTCAGAGGTGAATGCCGGTGACCCCTCCAAATTTCCATAAGCTCATAACAGGCTGGGTCAGGGGAGCAGTGAGGGTCAGGCAAAGATAGGCAAGTACTAGAGAGGAAAAGTAAGGAATAGGGAGATGAGGAAACCAGAAGAGATCAGGAGAAACTGGAGAGATCTAGATGACATATCAGAGAGGGCCAGAATAGAAACCTTCCATCAGTATTAACCCCAGGTATTTTAGATAAATTTCAGCCCCTACTCTGTGCACCATTCTGTTCCCCTCACCCACTGCCCCCATTCTGGGGCTCATTCTCCTTCCCCTTTTGCCTTCCCTTCCCCCAAGCGTAGGTCTCTCTTTCCTTCTCTCATCCTTTCCCCTCCCCCAGCCCAACTGCCTTCTCTGTCCCGCACTGAAGGGCTCACCTCCCATTGCCCATTTGTGATTTCTCTCTTCTCTGATGGTGCCGATGCTGGTATCACTGTTAAGCAAAAGAGATGTTGTGAGGTAATAGGGGGCAGGGCTGGGTCAGTAAGGAGGAGGGGGAAAACAGGCATTTAAATACTTCAAATCCTCACCCCCTCTGTAGAAATGGAACCCATTTTCCCTGGCATTGGGGCCTGTTTCCATTGACACTGAAAAGAATTTTATCATTGCCTTCAAGGAGCAACAGGCTGGTCCCAGTGTGGAGGATTCTGTATCCAGTTCCACCCATGTATGGTTTGATATAGCGCATTTGCTTCTTAGGTAGGGTGACCAGATAGCAAGTGTGAAAAATCGGGACGGGGAGTAGAGGGTAATAGGTGCCTATATAAGACAATGCCCCAAATATCAGGACTATCCCTAGAAAATCGGGACATCTGGTCACCCTATTCTAATGTCTCGACTTCTAGAGAAAAGAGGGAATTACTGGTTGAGAGAAGGGGGATAATGGTGCTACTTGAATCATAGAATCATAGAATCATAGAATATCAGGGTTGGAAGGGAACTCAGGAGGTCATCTAGTCCAACCCCCTGCTCAAAGCAGGACCAATCCCCAATTAAATCATCCCAGCCAGGGCTATGTCAAGCCTGACCTTAAAAACTTCTAAGGAAGGAGATTCTACCACCTCCCTAGGTAACGCATTCCAGTGTTTCACCACCCTCCTAGTGAAAAAGTTTTTCCTAATATCCAACTTAAACCTCCCCCACTGCAACTTGAGATCATTACTCCTTGTCCTGTCCTCTTCTACCACTGAGAATAGTCTAGAACCATCCTCTCTGGAATCACCTCTCAGGTAGTTGAAAGCAGCTATCAAATCCCCCCTCATTCTTCTCTTCTGCAGACTAAACAATCCCAGTTCCCTCAGCCTCTCCTCATAAGTCATGTGTTCCAGACCCCTAATCATTTTTGTTGCCCTTCACTGGACTCTCTCCAATTTATCCACATCCTTCTTGTAGTGTGGGGCCCAAAACTGGACACAGTACTCCAGATGAGGCCTCACCAATGTCGAATAGAGGGGAATGATCACGTCCCTCGATCTGCTCGCTATGCCCCTACTTCTACATCCCAAAATGCCATTGGCCTTCTTGGCAAGAAGGGCACACTGCTGACTCATATCCAGCTTCTCGTCCACTGTCACCCCTAGGTCCTTTTCCGCAGAACTGCTGCCTAGCCATTCGGTCCCTAGTCTGTAGCTGTGCATTGGGTTCTTCCGTCCTAAGTGCAGGACCCTGCACTTATCCTTATTGAACCTCATCAGATTTCTTTTGGCCCAATCCTCCAATTTGTCTAGGTCCCTCTGTATCCTATCCCTGCCCTCCAGCGTATCTACCACTCCTCCCAGTTTAGTATCATCCGCAAATTTGCTGAGAGTGCAATCCACACCATCCTCCAGATCATTTATGAAGATATTGAACAAAACCGGCCCCAGGACCGACCCCTGGGGCACTCCACTTGACACCGGCTGCCAACTAGACATGGAGCCATTGATCACTACCCGTTGAGCCCGACAATCTAGCCAACTTTCTACCCACCTTATAGTGCATTCATCCAGCCCATACTTCTTTAACTTGCTGACAAGAATACTGTGGGAGACCGTGTCAAAAGCTTTGCTAAAGTCAAGAAACAATACATCCACTGCTTTCCCTTCATCCACAGAACCAGTAATCTCACCATAGAAAGCGATTAGATTAGTCAGGCATGACCTCCCCTTGGTGAATCCATGCTGACTGTTCCTGATCACTTTCCTCTCATGTAAGTGCTTCAGGATTGATTCTTTGAGGACCTGCTCCATGATTTTTCCAGGGACTGAGGTGAGGCTGACTGGCCTGTAGTTCCCAGGATCCTCCTTCTTCTCTTTTTTAAAGATTGGCACTACATTAGCCTTTTTCCAGTCATCTGGGACTTCCCCCGTTCGCCACGAGTTTTCAAAGATAATGGCCAATGGCTCTGCAATCACAGCCACCAATTCCTTTAGCACTCTCGGATGCAACTCGTCCGGCCCCATGGACTTGTGCACGTCCAGCTTTTCTAAATAGTCCCTAACCACCTCTTTCTCCACAGAGGGCTGGCCATCTACTCCCCATGTTGTGATGCCCAGCGCAGCAGTCTGGGAGCTGTCCTTGTTAGTGAAGACAGAGGCAAAAAAAGCACTGAGCACATTAGCTTTTTCCACATCCTCTGTCACTAGGTTGCCTCCCTCATTCAGTAAGGGGCCCACACTTTCCTTGGCTTTCTTCTTGTTGCCAACATACCTGAAGAAACCCTTCTTGTTACTCTTGACATCTCTTGCTAGCTGCAGCTCCAGGTGCGATTTGGCCCTCCTGATTTCATTCCTACATGCCCGAGCAATATTTTTATACTCTTCCCTGGTCATATGTCCAACCTTCCACTTCTTGTAAGCTTCTTTTTTATGTTTAAGATCCGCTAGGATTTCACCGTTAAGCCAAGCTGGTCGCCTGCCATATTTACTATTCTTTCAACTCATCGGGATGCTTTGTCCCTGTAACCTCAACAGGGATTCCTTGAAATACAGCCTGCTCTCCTGGACTCCTTTCCCCTTCATGTTAGTCCCCCAGGGGATCCTACCCATCCGTTCCCTGAGGGAGTCAAAGTCTGCTTTCCTGAAGTCCAGGGTCCGTATCCTGCTGCTTACCTTTCTTCCCTGTGTCAGGATCCTGAACTCAACCAACTCATGGTCACTGCCTCCCAGATTCCCGTCCACTTTTGCTTCCCCCACTAATTCTTCCCTGTTTGTGAGCAGCAGGTCAAGAAAAGCTCCCCCCCAGTTGGCTCGTCTAGCACTTGCGCCAGGAAATTGTCCCCTACGCTTTCCAAAAACTTCCTGGATTGTCTATGCACCGCTGTATTGCTCTCCCAGTAGATATCAGGAAAATTAAAGTCACCCATGAGAACCAGGGCGTGAGATCTAGTAGCTTCTGTGAGTTGCTGGAAGAAAGCCTCATCACTAACAGCTCACACTGGTTCCATTGGAAATCGATCTTGATTACTATGTCTGCCTTAGAGTTGAGTAATAAAAAGGAATACCAGATGGAGTTAAAGTGGCTGCGTCAAAAAGTGACATAACTTTGTGCAGAGACTGGTTTGTTCAACACCCTCATTCACAGATCAACTGGGATTCAGTTGCACAATGCCACTGCTTTGCCTCTAGATGTCAGTACAGACAAGTAATTGAGAATGAATGTTCTGACATGTAGAATAATTACACCCCTTTGACTTTTTCTTCTTAAAATTATGCATTACAATTATTGCTATCTGGTTTTGTAATTAATAAATAGATGGCTTCTGATTAACCCAGAAACAATGTTCAGTTCAGACAAAACCATATGGGATACAAGCACACATGCTTTGGTCTGGCTTTTCAGCATAGAAGAACAAGGATATTTTCCAGCAGCCTTACAGGAAAGTGTTTCTAGGCTTTTATAGTTTCAAACCCCATTTCCGGCTCCATACATTTCTCCCAACACTCACTCCTATTGTGCCATTTAAGAGATGGAGGATGAGCCCAGGGGATAAAGGATTTTAAAGCACAGGGGGAAATATTCTGAGCCAGATCCTCAGCTGGTGCACAACAGCCTAGCTGCCCTGACGGCAATGTAACAATGCCTATTGTCAGCAGCAGATGAACAGGCCCGCTTCTATATTTACATTTAATCTGGCAAATTTTCACTTTTCATTATTTTTTTTAATGTTAGTGTCAATGTGCATGTTGAAAAGACAAAATCCAAACCTTCCTCCTCCCCCAGGGGTACCAGAATGTGGAGGGGGGGGACTATGCCCTCCCTCTGTTTACCGGGGAGAGTGATGGGGGGAGAGGAGAGAAGAGCGAGCTGGGGGTGGGATCTTGGGGAGGGTGAGAGGCAGCTTAGGAGCGGGGCCTTGGGGTGGAAGGGGCAATGGGAGGGTGGGGCCATGGTTCAGGTGCCAGTGCCCTCCCCCACTTTTAGGGTGTTTCTTCCACCCGTCCTCCGACCCAGTTTTTGGAGGCATTCAAAATTCATTCCAAAAAGATTATGCAAAATGGGGCTCTTGAGATGAAGGAGCCACTGGTCAAATGGTGAGTGCTCCTAGCACCAGGTCTCAATTTACTCATCTACAATGTGGGAACGTCAGTTCTCTACCTGTCAGGAGAGCTAGGAGGTTAAATTAAATTATATTTGTATGTTTACCTACTTTGTAAAAAGCTTTGAGATTTACTGATGAAAAGTGTGTGATAAGAACTAGGTATTTATTATTATAGTAAAAGCTGAGATTTTCATATGAAAAGCTCTGTGAAACTGCAACATGTTATTCTTGGCCCTTTTGGCCCAAGGGTTAGCCTTGCAGGCTTGGTTTCATCAGGATGAGAAATCATGGATACAGTAGAACCTCCAAGTTACAAACACCATAGTTACAAACTGACCAGTCAACCACAAACTGCATTTGGAACCAGAAGTACACAATCAGGCAGCAACAGAGGGTGTGGGGGGGGGCGGGGGGGGCGGGGGAATAAAGCAAATACAGTACAGTACTGTGTTAAACGTAAACTACTAAAAAAATTAAGGTAAAGTTTAAAATTTTTTTGATAAGGTAAAGAAACTGTTTCTGTGCTTGTTTCATTTAAATTCAGATGTTTAAAAGCAACATATTCGTCTTCATAGTAAAGTTTCAAAGCTGTATTAAGTCAATGTTCAGTTGTAAACTTTTGAAAGAACCACCATAACATTTTGTTCAGAGTTACAAACAACCTCCATTCCCGAGGCGTTCGTAACTCTGGGGTTCTACTGTATGTCAGATATATCCTTGGTGTCATCTTGTTTGTTTACAAAAAGTCCACAAAGTCCTCTTTCCCTGAGCACGGCAAAAACAAGCAACAGCCTGGCTCAGAAGTCTCTAGGTCTGCCACTCCTGTTCTGTGCCCAAGAAGCAGTGTCCCTGTGCTTCCTCTTAGGGTCACACTCACAACTCCTGCTACTGGCTTTCTGCCTTCATCAACCAGCCCCCTCACCCCTGTGTTTGCAACTAGGGAAACCCGCAAGTCTGCATGACTCAGCTCTGACTCGCCATAGAGCCTAATGCCATAGGCAGTCCCCCCAAGGGATGCAGCTGTTCCTATTATATAAAAGGGTTTGATTGCTTCTTCTGTTGAGGCTGCAAAAGAGTGCTTGGCACCCATTGGCGTTAAATGTGGTCTGTGATTGGCCTTTGGATCAGACACATCTGCTGTCAGCCATTAGCACCTTTCGGCATAACATTATTATTGGACCTGCTGATATAAGCAGCAAAGCAATTCAGGAAAATCAGAGGCCATTTGCTGAAATCTCACAGCTCCATCAGAGCACTTTTCACTCAAAAGAAATGAACCACAAAACGTTACACATTTGTACTGGTTTATTAAAGTGCTGGTCCAGACCCACCTAAAAGAATTCCGTTTAGCAAGGCTCAGGCTTTCCGATGGGACTGGGAGTGTGAGCTGCACCACAGCACAACAGATGAATTGATCCATTTCACCCACAGGTTTTCTGTCACGTCAAACACTAGTAGCTCCGGATGCTGTCCTAAGAGCACTGTTAGCACCAGGATGGAGCTGTTTTTAAGTCCTGTGTGTAAAAGGCCTAATCCTTATATGCCAACGGATCATATCTTCAAGATTCCCTCGAGACGCGGGGAAAAGTGGAAATAAAGAGAAAGAAAATCCCTTATTTCATAATGGTGCAAACAGACGTGTCAGGAACATTACATCAACATGCAGGGGATGTGAAATTTAATACCGTGCCTAATGCATTTAGAGGAGGCAGAATGCAGAGTCTGTACTGCGTCTGGGACTAATACAGGGAGGAAGCTTTCACCACCAAGAAAGAAGGACTTTCTGCTTATTATGGAATTTGAGCTTTTGTTTTCAAAGCCTTCCTGAGAGAGTCTAAAAAGCTAGTGGTTAAAGTGTGTGTTCCTCGACACAGAGCTATTTTTCCAGAAGGATAGGTCCAATTCTCTTGGTTACGACTGTAAACCAGGAGTAACTCTACTGAAATCAGTGGGGGTTCCTGGGTGTTAAACTGAGGGAAGTGAGAGGAGAATCAGGTCCAGTGAGTCTCAAAAGCCCAGGCTACACAAACAAATATATGCAGGCCAAGAGGTATAGCTCCATGAACATTGGTGGAGCTGTACTGTGTCACACCAGCTGAGGATTGGGCCTGTCAATCTCTCAAAGCACAGTGGTATCTTTGCAGACGGGAAGCCCGACATTTTCTGGCATTGTGTCTGTCAGGCCAAAGATGGAACGTCAGTGAAGCTGAGGGCAGGCTAGGATTTAGCGGAGACGTGGCTCGGATTCAGATGCTAGACAAAGTGCTGACTTTTTTCCACGTTGCAAATGATCCATGTATGATGCATGAAGCTATCACCAGGCACAGATGGGCTGGGAGCAGAAGTGTTAGTTGGCAGTGACGTCAGCCCAGCTCTGGTGGAAAGAACTCAGCAACTCGTTTGCATATTTGACAGAATCTGCATATAATATGCATTAGAGACAGGCCATGATTGAAAGGCCCAACCTGCTCAGCTGCCACTACAATAGCCAGATGTGGCCAAGTAACACGGCCATCCTGGTTTCTAAAAGCTGCAGGTTGGGAGCATGGCGTGCAGAGATCCAGTAGGACGACTGGGCGTTGATCAGGGACTGCCTCCTGCAGAGTTCAGAAGCAGTGTCATAGCTGTGCTGAGGACTTTGATCCAAAGCCCAGTGAAACCAATAGGAATCTTTTCATTGACTGGAATGGGCTCTGGATCAGGCCCTGGTACTCTAACGCTCTGGATCTGATTCTGCATTTGCATGCTGGGTTTAGAGGGGTGGAATTCCACTGGCTGCCGTGGAGTTGCTCCTGGCTTACACAGGTGTAAACTAGAGGAGTATCGAGCCCACCAATTTCAGCGAGTAGCACATGGCATGGGCTGGAGAAGGATCAGGGGGGTCTCATCCAGCACTGTGTTATAAGAGGGCATTAGCAGATACACTATCCGTTCAGGACACGGATTCATTTTGAATGGCAGCAGGGCTTAAATTAAGCCAGAGCTGTCCGGAGTGGAGCTCTGGTAAATATTTTCAAAGCAGAAGCCCTGAGCCCCGGTGGCCCACCCCTTTCCCCCCACCCCCTCGGGGCCAAAGCCCCGAGCCCTGGCAGCCCACCCCCACAGAAACCCTAATCCCCGGGGGCTTACCCCCCCAGCTCACTTCTCCCACCCCCACCCTGCAGGGCTAAAGCCCTGAGACACCCAGCCCTGCAGCTGAAGCCCAGAGCTCTGAATGCGGGAGGTGTTGGAGGTTCCGGGAAATAATCTCTGAGAATTTAAGCCCGGAGGGGCAGCATTCAAAAGAGAGTAAATTCCACTCATTGAGAATCAGTCATCCTCCCGGCCCTCTGGATGATCCATTGCAGGAGCAGATGTACACTGTAAAAACACTCAATCTGCAACCAGGATATTAAGAGGAATCATTATGTTTCTTACAAAGCCTGCGTGCAGAAGAACAGGTCTCTCTTGGAGTACATGCTCGCTATGTTTCTTGCAGAGCAGCATGCACCAGTCTTTGTCAAATTTGACCAGAGCTGCCTGCTCCATCCCTAATATGGTACAAGACCCTTTGCTGTCCCTGCTGAGCCTTGAATAAACGTAGAACCGAACTGAATTAGCCTGGATAGCCACCGTCCCACTGTGAGGCAATGAGGAAAGGCAGAGTGGGCTCAGTACAATTAGCAATACTGCAGGCAGGTCTCATGCTGTGGGTAGGGTTGCCAACTTTCTACTGACACAAAACCAAACCCCTTGCCCCAAGGCTGTGCCCCTCCTCTGAGGCCCCGCCCCCGCTCTCCCCAACCTCACTCACTCGCTCATTTTCACTGGGCTGGCTCATGGGGTTGGGGTCTGGGTGGGGGCGAGGGCTGGAGCCAGAAAAGCCCATCAAGCGTACGAACAGGAACAAATGGAAGCTCACCTGAGCACCTGCCACTCAAGGCTCTTTGATTGCTTCCACCCTCTTCTCCTATCCTAGCCAATTTGTATTCGATACAGGTTCGAACACCGCACTCATCACCGGAGTCTCTCCTCAGACTAAGCTCCACCACCGTTCTTTTCCCACTGGCAGGAAAATACCATCTGCGATCTGCCCATCCCGTCTTCAGTTGCCCATGTTTGAAGAAGGCGAGGAAAAGGTGGCTCCAAACCCTCTTTCTACCTTCCTCAATCCTGGGGCTGCATAGGGGGCAGACCAGCCCCCAGCCAAACTTAGAATAACCTAAGTGTTGCTGTATCTTCCTCTGACCTGTAGGGCCAGGCAATTAGGTGATTATGCCAGTAAGCCAGGCTGTGGTCTCTGATGCTGCCCCCTCCACTCCTGACATGTGCCCTCCCAGCCCTATATCAGGGAGGACCAGGAGTGGCTTGCGTAGAGTTAGCTATTCTTACCTTTACTCCAAGCCAAGGATGGCCTCTTGCCAGTGGCATCCTTTGCTGATCATTGAAGGCAGCTTTAAAATCACTGTGTGCCGTGCCAGTGACACAGTCTGACCTTAGCACGGGCCAGAATCCGGCCCAAGTCTGCCTAACTGTGAGCACTGACAACGCAGTCATCACTCTAGTTATCTTGGGCATTTTAAAGCAGCTCAGTACATCCTATGTAGGAGGTCGGAGCTAACCAATAATACTGGATGCATTCTTCCCTATTGCTTTCATGGAACGATAACCTTCAACAGGAAGCAGCAACAGGCTATACTCCAATGCCAGGCCGGAACGTCACTGCTAAGGATTCATTATGCTTATTTAATCTCTTGTATCTCTGGTATCATATGCCCCCCATCATCCTAGTATCTATGTCTCACCATCTTTGAATGAGTTTATCCTCACAACACCCTAGTGAACTATGTGCCGTATGACACGATGCAATTTCATGTGTATTTAGCGCTGGTTTTATTTGAAGGGAACTAGATTTGAGGACAAATCATCAGCGTTAGTTACACAAAGGCAAGCTTCCCTCACCAAGCCTGGCCTAATCATGTCACACGAAACATGTGAACAGCCTCTCTTTGGCCTTTGATGGCCTTTGTGCAGGGGTAAAGCGATTTTATGTACTGTTAGGTTAAACATAGAGAGCCACTACAATAGACAAAGTTATTGGCTATAAGGGTAAGCAAATGTGGGCATAGTCTAGCTATCTTAGGTACTGACATGCCCCCCATGACTGCAGTATCCCAGCAACTTGCAATTTTTAATGTATTTTTCCTCATACCATCCCTGGCGAGGCAGGGAAATGCTATTATCCCCATTTTACATGGGGGAAACCGAGGCGCCAAAAGGCTAAATGACCCTGCCCAAGAAGTCTGCTGCAGAGCACACACTTGAACCCACATGCCCCTAACCATTGGGCCCTCCTCCCTCTCCATGGCTACACTGTTTTCTCTGACTTATTCACCGTCTCGGTTATTTAAGCTGAAGAGAGGACGCTCTGCTCTGACTTGCCACTCTCAGAAACGGGGAGAAAAATGGAAGCTGGATCCCAGCCACCCCTAGCTTTGGTTTCATAAAAAACAGACCTTGACTCCTCCCCCCCACCCCACCCGCAAGATTTTGCTAAACCAAAATGCAGCCTCCGCAGCCCATTTCTAATGCAAACATTCTCCCCTGGAGAGAACACGTTTGTTTCCTGCAGCATTGAAGTGTACGGCCTCTTCCTCCCTGGTGCTGCAGCTGCGGTGCGCACAGGCCCACGCAGCCCCACCAATATTTTTACAGGCAGCGGGGTTAGAAATATAATGGCGATATTTTATGAATGCCGCCCAGAGCAACATTGCCACTGGGGGTGGACCGTAAAGCTGAGATGAAATGGATCAGAAAGGAGCAGATGGTAAAATGATTAAGATTCCATTTCAGTGTGGAAAGACACACACACACACCCCTACCTTCATTTCCACCACAGCTCTCTGGAGCTCTGCCACAATGTGCCTGTTCCTCTGTTCATTTCCACAGCTACAGACTCCCAGGCTGGGAGACAGGCAAAAAAAAAAACCCTGCTCCGGGTCACAGCTTAGGGAAGGGAAAACAAAGCTGGCTTGCTACAAAGCAGAGCAAGCTGCATGCCTCGGATGTAGGCGCTGCAGAGCAAGGCCCTTGCAGGAGCCTGCCTCACAGAGCTATGGCTCGGGAGAGTCAGGGTATGAAGGATGGTCAGGAATAGACTGGAGCTGGCTACCAGCCCCTGAAATGCCAGCATTGAGGCTTGTCCCCTAGCACAGGCTGAGCACCAAGGCAGGTCAGGTAAATCAATGCAGGGAGGGGGAAACCAGTCAACTGGGAGAAGCCAAATTGCAAAGGGCCGTTCACAACCTCTCCTGGGCTTCCAAACTGCAGCTCCATTGGACAAGCATGACAGCCCAGCTGAGCTATGGGGGCACTCAGACTGCATCTCTGTCCAGGGGGGAGGGGGGCTGCCCTGGGACTCCCAACCATAGAGACACCAAGGAGTCCCCTCGAACTATGGAGTCTAGTTCCCAACTTTCCTACAGACAGATGCCATTAGAGCACTGGACACTGTGATGGATAGAGTGGCGCTATGTAGGAAGTCACTCTAGCCATATCTCTATGGCCACAGGGGGCTGGGGGCCATGCTGTAGGGTATCTGTGGTCAGGGAAAACTCAAGGAAGGGTGAGCCAGTTAGAGGGATGGGGTATGGGGCAACTCCAGGAGAGAAACCAGAGAGAAAGAGGGGAGGAATAGGGGAAATCTCTGGGGCACAGACAGAGAGAGGATATATGCCTTGAATTATTTGCAGGGGGTTGGACTAGATGACTTCCTGAGGTCTCTTCCAAACCTAAAATTCTATGAGTCTATTCTAAATATGCACATGAGTGCATTATATCATTTCCACAAACTCTAGACTTTTGGCCCTACAGGCATGCTAAGGGTGATGTCGTGTTTCTGGATCCTGAACTCCCCCTCATTCTGGGCCAGCCTGGAGCAGTGCAGCCCAAAGAAATCCCAGAGACAAGTCAGACTTGTCCACAGGCTCTGAGGCCTAATTGCAGCCCCTCCAAGCAGGCACCAGGTTCTCCAAACACCCACATCCCAGAACCGATCACTGGCCATTTGAAGAATTCCAATGTCACCCAAGGAAAGAGCATGTGGTGAGGCACTCAAATAATTTGATAGCTACATCTGTAAACTGACAAGGGGGTGCAAGAACTTCAAGGCCAAACATAGAAGCAAATGTAGAAAGTCATTTAGTCTCACACAAAAGGGGCACTAAACACAAGAGTACATTGGCTAAGCTGTAAAGAAAGAACTCCAAGTGATCCCTGAATTAGGATGTTTTCCAGCTGATAGCCAGGAAACTAGGGTGGACTCAGTCAAAATACAAAAACAAGGCTCTTCTTCACAAGGAAATTCATGCCAGGGGCCACGGGGAGCAGGCAAAGTGGCACAGGAAGGGTCTAACCTACTCAGAATGTCTAGGAAGAATAATTAAACAAAATCAAAAAGGAGAAGGAAATGTTAATACGAGCCACTCCAAATTGGCCAAGGTGGCCCTGCCTCTCGGGCCCAAGTGGAGCTCTGATCTACCTTCCCAGCACACAGGGTCTCCTGTCACAGGATCTTTACTTGCATCTGACAGCTTGGCAACTGAAAGGCAAGGCCTAATCAAGATAGGATATTTTGCCAAGGTTACAAATTCTCCTGGAATGTCGCAGGCCTTCCATTATTTCAGTATATGAAAAGATATGGATCAGATTCTCATATTGTTGTTAGGACACAGATCAACCCCAGGAAGTCAGGCATCCCAGCTCTACGATTTCTTCCAAGTTGGCCTAGACTTGGGTCCAAGACCTCCACTATCCTGTTTCAGCTCTGTGTAGCATTATAAAACAAGGTTATCCAAATCTCTGGTAGATCCAGCAATATCTCTAACTTCCTTAGTGTAGTACATCTAACCACTCCTTATTCACCGGGAGTTTGATTTAAAAAAAAAAAATCACAATGCTGAACGTAAAACACATGTCAAAGCTGCGTATCATTTCTGTAGCATGACCGTTTTGCCTTTGAAAGCAGTCTTGAATATTAATTTCCTCTCTGTGACTAATTTATTTGGTTTGGGTCCTTTATTATTGCGCTGAACTCAAGCACTTAGCACTTTAGTATTGATTTTCAAGTGAACCCATACAGCACAACAGACAAGCCCACAGCATTGGCCATGGCTTTAGATCTAATTGAAAAGGAAGTTTTCTATCCCCAGCCATTGGCTGTAGAGATCACAAAGAGTTTTCAAATCCCTGTTTAAACTGATTAAGGCAATGCGTGTACTACATTAGCACAGAGATCAGATGGCAGATTTGGTCCGTTCTTCTTATGTAGCTGTAAAATCCATAATGGCCTTGAGCATTTGGGAAATGTGAACTCAGAGAACACTAGGGATTTTGAGAGGATGTGGATGGGGTACTTACTGTCTGGAAGAGTGAGTCCAGAAAATTTCCCCACTCAAACAGTCTGATGCTAGATCTTATCTCCCTATGACAAACAGAACTCAGCAGAAGCACTCTCTTGCTTTTCCAAAAAGCTCCCATTTGTCTACATCATCTCACATTTATTTTTAGCTTTGTGTATTTGGTTAGCAAGGTCAGTGGAGACCAGGCTTAAACATGTTTCAAGCAAATGTTACCCAGATCTGCCAGCGATCTAACTTGCCTTTGGCTATGGAGAGCCTGACATAGCGTAATAGTCTCTCCCACGATTAGTTATGTTAGCATTTTATGTGAAGAGTTCAAATGACGAGGTAACCTAAATTGCTGCGATATATTTTGGGGGCACAAAGAATGTAAAAACAACAATTTTCAATAGGTTGATCCAAAACCATTTGATGAAACTATTTGCCAGCTGAGGCAGCCCATTGCCTTCTCCATTAATTCTGCAATCGGGATTTTATTTACAAAGTTCAGGGCCAAAAAAAATAATCTTACTTTTCAGTTCTAAAAAAAAAAAAAAAAGATGCAGCATTGCAAAGCATTTCTCTGAAACACTGAATCACCAAGTGACTGATTTTTGGAGTACCAAACCCTATCTGCTCCCACTGATTTTGGCCTCTTCTCCATTAGAAAAGGTTTGCCCGTTCAGCTACACCAGCAAATCCTTTTCATGTAGAGGCACCTTATGCTGACCAAAAAAGTGCTTTTGCTGTTATCACTTATACCAGTTCCCTAGTGAAATAAGCTAAACCAGCACAAGCACTTTTATGGCAGTTAACCCCCCCTCTGGGCTTTTCTTGATATAAACTGTTGCAAAACAATTACCTCTTTAACCAGCGCTGCTTTAGCAGCAAAAGTTCCCAGCGTACACCTGATTCGACTGCACCTGAGGATGCTCAGCATTTCTGAAAAGCCCAAACTACTCAGAAGCCGCTAAAATCGAATTCAGCTTTTGTTTACGCCCATAGTATCTAAAGCTCCTACAAGCTTCATTAGCGCAGAGTCCACGCTCACTGCAGTACAGCCGACAGCATAAGTCCAACAGACTAAATACTGGAAAAAACAGTGTTCATGAACTTTCACTTGAATTCTGAATGGTTCTGAGGTTCAACCATTGTTTGTACCGCCTTTACTATTTGCTAATATGCATATAAATGGAATTTTACGAGGTGTCAATGCTTGGAGAATGGCTGCCAACGGTGCAGATATATTAATTTTGCATGCAAACAGGACATTCATGTGTGATCTATGGTACTTGCTAATCATATTCGTAATTTACTATTGGTCATTTGTTATTCTCCTCTTAAAAGTTTCAGGCACCAATCAGAAAGCAGAACCTGAGACATGTGACCTAAATTATGATGAGTCCACACACCGCAAATAGTAGAAGATCAACCCACACAGTGAAAAGCTATTCTTCCAAACTGTTCAGCAAATACAGAGTCACAGAAATCAGGATTAGTCTGAATGGTCTGGGAACAGAAAAAAAAATGAATAAAATCAGATAATTTGACTAGCTCTAATCACAGCAAATCTCTGTGTCTGTGGAAAGATGAAATACATATAAAGCCCTCAAGGTCACAGCTTCCTGAGTCTTTAAATCTACATTACTGAAGGCAGGAGGACAGGGTGTAGGTAACACATACCAACTTTCACTTTTAAATATCTTTAAACAGGGATCAGCCAGACCTAATGGAAAGGTGAACAGGAGCAACCAGGCTCTAGAAAGACTTATAGTAAACAGAAAGACAGTGGAGCAAATATAGAATGACTGAAGTGATACAGGATCCAATTTTCAAACATGGGCACTTCAATTGGAGATTCAAAACCCCATATTGAGTTGCTCAGATTGGCAGTTGGGTACCTGAAGAAGAGTTCTGTGTAAATTCGAATGCTTGTCTCTCTTACCAATAGAAGCTGGTCCAATAAGAGATACTACCTCACCCACCTTGTTTCTCTAATATCCTGGGACCAACATGGCTACACCAGCACTGGATACATAAAATAGGCACTTATATTCTGAGACAAGATTTCCAAAAGCAACTAGCCATTTTGAGTGCCTGACTTGAGACACCTTAAAGGGGCCTGTTTTCAGAAAGCGTTGAACACACACCCTTTGAAAATTCCTTTGGAGCGTCTCTTGTTGGGTACCCCAAAATTAAGGCACATGTGACCATCTCAGTATTGCCAACTCTCACAATTTTATAGCAAGTCTTGCAGCATTTGATGTTTGTTTTTAAGCCCCAGCCTCTGGAGTTAAGTGATTTTTGTGAAAAATCTCAGCTGTCATTTAAAAAAAGTTTCTAGCTCTTATGGTTGTGGAGAAAAGATTAAAAACAGGACCTGAGTGCTCCCTACAGGCTCAAAACCCAGAAGGCAAAGAAAAAGAACCCAATGTATTATTTTTCAAAATTTATGATTTTTAAAGGCAATCTCATGATCTGCAGGGCCTGACTCATGATCTTTGCATGCTTGGGGTTGGCGATATTTCAGTTTTGTCCTTTTAGCGCTGATTAATGAAGGTGAGATATTATAACGTTATGCTTTAATAGTGATGCTGTTGCTAGTAAAATACTAGTTAGGCCAAGCAAAGACAAAGACCTATCCCAAAACTTGGGATTTTGATGTGCTGAGGGCGTCTCTCTCTGAGCAGACGGTCAGGACAGATACACCGCAGAAGTTCAGATGCCTGTGTGAACTTCTGAAACTTAGTGGTTTGACCTTCATTACTTCAGTTACTGTCATCATGTAACAGTCAGGAACTGAAGGGAATCTGTGCTGCGCTGGGTTGTGTGCCCTGCAATTTTGTCTACTAGAGATGTTCTTGTGGCTTTTGTTGTTGTTGTGGCTTTAGTAGCAGCAGAGGCAATTTTTGTAAACAGATTTGAAAATTCCCCTTTATCATTTTGCTTTATTTCCTGTATGGCAAATATAGGCATCAGTATCACAAGTGCCTATGTTACATCACAATCACCAGGAGACCTCCTTTTGGCAGACTCACTGTTAAACGCACCCACTAAATGACGGCCTCACAATTGCTGCCATCCACATTAGACCCGATCATTTCTTTCATTTTATGTATCTATATTTCAATCGTAATTGAGCCCCTTTTCCCCAGGCCTTATTTAGTGCACATCATCCCTTGACTGAACTTTTCTCTGTCTTCTCATTGTTGGGTCTGAGTCCTTCATAGAATCATAGAAGATTAGGGTTGGAAGAGGCTTCAAGAGGTCATCTAGTCCAACCCCCTGCTCAAAGCAGGACCAATCCCCAACTAAATTATCCCAGCCAGGGCTTTGTCAAGCCTGACCTTAAAAACCTCTAAGGATGGAGAGTCCACCGCCTCCCTAGGTAACCCATTCCAGTGCTTCACCACCCTCCTAGTGAAATAGTTTTTCCTAATATCCAACCTAAACCTCCCCCACTGCAACTTGAGATCATTACTGCTCGTTCTGTCTACTGCGACCACTGAGAACAGTCTAGCTCCATCCTCTTTGGAACCCCCTTTCAGGTAGTTGAAGGCTGCTATTAAATCCCCCCTCACTCTTCTCTTCTGCAGACTAAATAACCCCAGTTTCCTCTCCTCATAAGTCACGTGCTCCAGCCCCCTAATAATTTTCGTTGCCCTCTGCTGGACTCTCTCCAATTTGTCCACATCCTTTCTGTAGTGGGGGCCCCAAAACTGGATGCAGTACTCCAGACGTAGCCTCACTAGTGCCGAACATGAAAGAATTTAATACCTCTGTGATGCAAGGATGGTATTATCTCCATGTTAGAAGATGGAGAACAGAAGCACAGAAAGGATCCAGTTCTCCAGGGTAGTGTTCTAGTGCCTTACCCACAGGAGTGCTGGAACAATTTTGATAGTGGCGATGCCAATGATGGAAACCATATATTGGTGTTTGTTACTACTACTTCAGGCCAGGGGGTGCAGCAGCACCCCCATCACCCCTAGTTCCAGCACCACTGCTTAACCATGTTACCAGCCTTTCTCTTCCTACAATCCTTGCCTCATTTCACACACACCTTCCAACTTGTGCAACAAATGAGACAGGGGTCCTACAAACAACAGCCTCCTTCTCTACACAATCCAGGTTTATCCCTAGAGCACCATTCATCCTGTGCACTGAATGAAGCAGAAATCATGTGGAAAACCAGTACGTGATCATGCAGCTAAAGACAGTATGATAATGGGTACGCACAAGAGTGCCAAATTATGATTGCACGGGCAATTTTAATCCTGGCATTTCCTAATTTATAAATGCTTGATTCAGCAACTTTAACATTCTTGTAACATGATTTTTGGCGTAAGTTTCCTATGGTTTTAAGAAAAGCAAACAGAAAACAAATTCCATCATGTGGAACTATATTGACCCCCCACATGGGTCATCAGCAGGTTTAGGATATTTAGATTCACAGAACAGACCTCTAATACTTGAAGTAATGATGTAACTAGTAGCAGTAGTAAACTGTTATCCTCTGTGCCAACTAGCCATCCGAGGGGGATGAGACACGCATTTTGCCAGCGTGTTTCACAGCTATTTGCTGACAGCAGAGGAGTGTTGAGCTTCAGGAATCCTGGGTTCAATTCCAGGTTCTGGAGGAAATGAGCACGGGTCATTACAGACCCACCTGCTCTTCTCCCTGCTCCTCTCTGCTTGTATCCCACCTTCCCCAACAGCTCCCGTCCTTGTACCTCTCCTGGCCCTCATCCCCTGCATTTGAGTCAAGTGCTTCCTCCTTCTCAACCTCACTGCCTGGGTATCAGCAGGGGGAGCACTGAAAGGAAAGGAGGGAGAGTCACCCTGAACACAGTTCTAGTGTCCAGTGACCACAGCGATCCCTGTCCAGCAGAAGGAGCAGTTGCAGGAAAAACCCTGCTCAGTTGCTGCAGCCTTGGGATGGGGCATGCTCAATTATTCTGTCAGGATGGCAAATGCACAGTCCAATGGGCACAGAGATGCTGTGTGGGGATGGAGCATGCTCAGTGCAGACAGACTCTTCAGAGAATAATGCTGACAGCCGTTAACAAGTCTCTATGGAACATATTCAAACTGCCATTTTCAGCCTTATAAATTTGGGCAGATTTCATGGGCACGGCAAAAAGCACATCTTCTAATACTAGAGCAAATTTACAAATTTCAGGTCCCTGCTCCAAAGCATGGAGGTGCTAGATCTTCCCACTGAAACAGTTATAGGAATTTTTTAATGTGGGACAAACATTTCCCCCTCTAACCTCATTCTCAGAAATGGCTGAACTGGTTTAGAGTGAACTTTACAAAAAAAATTTGCCAAACTTTAACTGTTGGGGGTTAAAATTTTCCATGTCTCAGGCTAAGTTCCAAGGAACTGAAAACAGCATTTTACAATGGAAAAATATCACCGAGTTATACTTTCCTCCCACCTTAAAAGCGCCTTCGTGCTGCCACAGTGTAAATCAGAATCAGGCCCCAAAGTATTTTAGTCAGACAGTGACTGAGCCTGCTTTTCAACAGCTGTAACAATAAATCTTAACTTCCCACGCATCAAGGTTGTATTTTTTGTCCTTTATATTTAAGACCTGATTGGTGCAGAAGCACTGCTTCCACGTGCGTTTGGAGGAATGCTTTTTTATGTACTAACCACAGATCTCATAGTGGCCTGCGTTAGGGACCCCGTTATTTTCCTTCCTTTGGTTAAGATACCCTTTGTTTCGTTTGGTCTGTTTCAGCAATTGGAGACTTGGAAAATGAATGTATTAGGTTCGGTACCATTGTGGTTTCTCTGTGTGGACTATGACACACCCTTTCAGAATAGTCTGGGATTGCCCTTTATGTTCCACAAAAGAATTTCAGGAGCCTGTGGAATATGAAATACCCCCAATCTGGTGGTTTTTCTCTCCCCCATTCAATAATCCCTAAAGTCCACGATTTTGGAGCAGACTTCATTCTCTCTTCTTCACAGAACCTCCATTTCTTTGTCTAAACTGTTGGAAAGTTCAATCTTCTTTGTGTTTCTTTATATTTCTTATGCTCAGCTTTGATTTCGTCCACTTGGGTTTCAATGGGGTTTCATGGACCAGCAGCTGATCAGATTTATGATCCAGGTTTGTTAGAACAAGTCCGCTTTCATCAGGCTCTAAATGTATTTCATCCAGCGGGTCAGAGTGGTGCCTGTACGAGGTGCTGACCTGCCTGGGGACACGTTTCCTCTGTCATGCATTTCGTTACGGGCAAAAGCAAGACTGGCCTATATGTGGCATTGCAACCTTAGCAGGGTAGTCTTCCTTGTTGCCCCAGCACCTGTTTCAAAGCCCACTGAAGTCAATGGGGATCTTTCCATTGATTCAATGAGCTTTGGATCAGGCCCTGGCTTTTAAAATGGTGCAGGAGAGAGAGAAGCTAGGGAAGGTAAGAAGAGTGCTTCAGTCACTACAGGATGTTGCAAGCTCCTCCCCTTTCTCCATTGCTGCCATGCTCTCCAACGTGGAGGCTGGAGACCTGAGGGGAGATGAATGGATGGCTTCAGTCTTTGCAAGTGACCAATGTGGTGTTCAGTGATCACGGTGCTTGCAAGAGACTTCCGCATTCTGTGGCTCGTCCCCCCGCGAAGCTCGGCCCTTAAAGACACATCCCCTAATACCACAACCAGAGCCAGCGCTACAAGCCACATTCTTTCTCTCTCTCTCTCTCTTCAAAATTGCTGCTCCCATCCCCTAAATTCAGGGCCGTCCCTAGGGGGGGGTGCAGGGCCCAGGACAAATCAGCCTCCCTGCTAGTCTCCTTGCTGTCCGCCTGGCACGCCTGCCCGGCCACCACTCACCTCCTCACCTTCCCCACTCCCACCCACTCCCCCGCCGCTCTCCTTCTCGCCATCCACCTGCCCACCTGCCGCTCGCCTCCCCGTTCACCTCCTCACCTGAATATTGGGACAAATGGGGTCCCGATCGTACATAGGTTGGGACGCGGGACAAAGGGCTAAATATCAGGACCGTCCCAATTTTATCAAAGTGCGGGGCCCCCCAAAGCACAGGGCCCAGGGCAGTTGCTCCGATTCGCCATACCCAAGGGACAGCTCTGCCTAAATGAATAACTTTTATTCTAAAGCAAGCAACTTTGTAGCATCCTCAGTGTCTGATCCCAAAAGTGGTGACTAGATGAAGCAATGGTTTTTTGTTGACCAACTCCCGCCCACAACCCCACAAAAAACCACATGCTTCTACGCAATTAATAAGAAAATAAGAAATACATTTACTTGACTTTTAGTTACAGACGGTACTTGAGCCATCAGAAAAGAGTAAGGACTTCATTTCACACTCAGATCAGTCATATCTATTACTGGTGGAATCTCCTTCCTTAGATATTTTTAAGGTCAGGCTTGACAAAACCCTGGCTGGGATGATTTAGTTAGGGACTGGTCCTGCTTTGAGCAGGGGGTTGGACTAGATAACCTCCTGAGGTCCCTTCCAACCCCGATATTCTATGATTCTATGAAATTGGCAGGCAGTTGAAAGATTGCTGGTTTTGTGGAATTACTAACATGATAGCCTGTTACTCACATCCCCAGAGAAATCATAATAAGAGACACAGACTATACCACCTTCAGGCAGGAAATTGCTGCCTTTCTAACGCTTCCTAATTGCTTCACATAAAATTGCTTTGATTTCTTGGCACCGAAACAGTATTTTCAACCTGAATTATTACAGAAAACTTTCCTTTCACCTACTGAGAGCCCAAGTTATTCAACATTTGCACCAAAAGGTCTCTCTGAGTACAGTGGAGAATGGAGTGCCATTCGTCTCCAGATAAATGATATTACAATGCTCATTATAGTGGGACCAATAATAACTTGATGGACCTGCCCCAGTTGACATTAAAATGCTGAGCTCAATCTTTACTTGCAGAAAGCTAATTGTTTTATGACTGTAGGTGCAGCAATCATTCTCGTTAGAACTGACTTGTCCACATCAGCCTTTACAGCAGGAAAGAAATTTCTACTTGATAGGGAATAATTCAAGAAACCTTCCACAGCTACAATGTAACCAAGATTGTTTAAATTATAGCCTTTAAAATGGAACTTGAATCTAAATACATCATCATCAATAAGCTACGGTACTTAAATTGGATAGGATAGAATTGAACTGTATTTTACAGCCACCTATTTGCTTCACATTTTGCTTCTTCAGCTACTTCTAAGTGATTCTATAGCTAAACCAGCCCTAAAACTTCTTTTCCTGAATCTTTTTCTGAAATACTCTCCCTGAAACCATAAAACACAACTGTTCTGGTAAGTAATGTTTCATAATCCACAGTCCCTTCTGAGGATTATGAACCACTACAATCCAAGTCTCAGAAGTTCTTTCTCAGCATTAAATCTACATAGGGGAAGGATGTCCTGTGGTCAAGACACTGGAAAGGGAATCAAGGATTGACTACTTACATGAGTGAAGTTACACAAGAGCATAAGGGTGGGATTTGCAAATATGCTCAGTATTGGTGTAGCTCTGACTCTCCCTGCAGCCAATGGGAATTCTCTTTAATCAATCGCTTTCTGGGCTCATTTGGTCCAGAGAAGCTTTTTCCAAAATTGCACGACAAATTTTGTCCCTTGTGAAGTGAAACAGTCGGGGCTAGAGGCACCGACTCCATGGGCGCTCTGGGGTTGGAGCACCCACAGAAGAAAAAAGAAAGTGAGTGCTCAGCACCCACCAGCCACCCGCCAATCAGCTGTTTGGCGGCGGGTGGGAGGTGCTGGGGGAGGGGGTGGAATGGAGGTGGGAAGAAGTGGAGCAAAGGCGAGGCACTGGGGAGATGGGGGGGAGCACCCCCCCCCCCCGAAAAATTAAAGTTGGTGCTTGTGGTCAGGGCTTCCTTCCTCTGCTTGACATGCAAGAGTCAGGAACGCGTGCACCATCCTACAATTTGGCTCTGAGGAATATCAGCCGACGAAGTCCTTGAGGCAGTGGCCTCTCCTTAGAAAATAGCTGAAGTATCGAAATGTGAAGCAAATATGTTGATATAAGTTCCATTCTATTGTATCCAACTTAAATTGTTTCCTAGCAATTAACCGTAACTTCTGGATGGACTGGTGGTGGTTTGGTTTTGTTTTTTAAAAGCCACATCACCTTTTGTTTTTAAAGAAAATACTCCAAGGGTTACTTCTTAAAAAGTATACGGATTTGCTCATGTAACTTGTTCGAAAAGAAATGGCCTTCCCGTGTTCAGAGTCTGAGAGCTATGCTACATACTCACTAAAACCTTATGGTGATGTATGGATATAAATAATTTGTGTGTATTTGTGAACCAAGTACAAGCACACCCACACACAAATGATCATGAACACCCTGCCTCTTGCCCTGCTTACACTGCCCCCTCTAGTAATAAACTAGAGAACAATTCTAGAGCAGTAATGGCATTAAGGAAACGTATTCAGAGTCGTCTAAGACCTTGTCTCACTTGATATAAATGCAGGAAATCACAACCAAAGACGTGATAGGGGATCAGTGGGGGAAGAACCGTAGATTTCTTCATGTTAGGGTAAATTTTCAAAGTGTTAAGCAGGAAATGCAGAGACAGAAAGCACGCCAGTCTTTGCAGGACGTGGGCAATGTTTTGGAAAACGTGCCTGTACTATATTATCTAAAGCAAAAGAAAATGAAATTAAGGGCCAGGTCTTCAGCTGGCACACACTAGTGAACCTCCATTGAAGTCAATGGAGCTATGCTGATCTCCCTCAGCTGAGGATCTGGACATTTATCTCTAAAGAAAATGAAATCTGAACAAGAGAATTATCACCTAGTAATCCCAATTCTGATTTAAAGCCTGGACAAAGTTAAAAAAATTCCTTTATGGCAAGATTGTCCTTCATTGAGCCATGGTCTTGGCACAATAAAATGAGAGCACTAAAGAAGTCACCATTATAAAGTCAGACTCCCTCACTCCTATGTTTGGACCCCTTTGGATGCTCATTGTGGTGCCCAGTGATTTAACAGAGAAACTTCCATTCATGGTCAAACAAGTCTCCTGACCAGACCTCACAATCTGTGCATGTTGAGTTTCAGCTGAATCATGTTTTTATGCATGTGTTATAGGCTCTCGGAAATGGGGATTTGTTAAGGAAATGCTGACTTTGAAGTTCCTGTGGACGCTGTCTTTAAAGAGAGTGTTAAAATGGGATTGCCTCATTTTTAAAATATATTCCCTCTGATTAGCAGGATTTAGAATTCCCTCTAATCTTGTTTCCTTTGAATTAGTGCTTAAATGACATTAATTGAATACAGTTCAGGAACCCAAACCGGGGAGCAGAGAGGGTGTGGAAGTAGAGAGGGAGAGAGAGAGAAAAAAAAAGTCATGGAAAAACAATGGTAAGGTTTGATAAAACAGAAATTATCCTTTGCGAGCATATGGAGCCCAAGTTGCAAAGTTTGGCTCCAAATCTGTATCGAGAGCAAAATGTCCCCCGAGTTGAGAAGATGTTCCAGTTTTGACCCTTAGCTCTAATGGAAATTGCTCCAGATTCTTCTTCCAATAGCTGAGAGTTGAGAACAACAGCTCTTGAGCTATTGCTAAGGAGGTGGAAAGGTAAAAACCAACAAAACCAAACAAACATTAACTAACTTTCTGAATGCTAACACATAGAAATCTTATTTTGACATGTACTGTCACCACTGACACCGGATTTATTTTCTAGACTGTGTCATAAGATGACCCATTAGCTTGTTATGTATATATATGAAAAAAAAATCAACCCCATCCCTTCACAATAAACATTGGCATCTTTCTGATCTTTTCTCCTCTTCATCTCACTTCCTTGACCCTTTACCAGTCTTCTAAGCACTTGATGAAAGACATACATGGTTCATGGCAGGAACTGAAACTTTAAGTTTTGCTTTCAAGCTTCAGAATATTCCCCAAAGATCTCATATCCCTCTCCAGGAAACCCCTTTAAAAACAATCTCTAGTGGGTAATAAAGGAGTCAAACCATCACACACCCGATCTCAAATTTCTGCTAGTAGTTAATGACTGGATCAAATATCTGAGAGGAGGGTAACTTTTATCATCTCTAGATAAATGCGAAGAAGACTGGATATTTCCAGTTTAGAGCCACCTTAATAAAAATATCAATTAGACTGCATTTTAACAGTCTGCTTTTCATTCCCTCTTCAGCTGTTTCCCGCCTCCCCAACTACTGCTAATATGTTCTTTCATGACAATTAGTGCACTATCACTAGAGTTGAGGTTGTCTCAAACACTTAACTTACAAACTATAGGCCTGGTCTACACTACAGAGTTAGGCTGACACAAGGCAGTTTACATTGACCTCAGTATGTTAGTGTAGACACTAAAAATTTTATTCCTGCCAACGTAACTGCTTGGCTATGCCAAGTTAACTCCACCTCCACGAGAGGCATAGGGTTTAGGTCAATGTAGACACTGCATTACTTTAGGGTTGCCAATTATCTAATCACACAAACCCAAACACCCTTGCCCTGCTCCCTTCCCTGAGGCCCCTCCCCTTCCCCCAAGGTCCCACCCCACTCACTCCATCCTCTCTCCCTCTGTCGCTCACTCTCTCCCACCCTCACTCACTTTCACCGGGCTGGGGCAGGAGGTTGGGGTGCTGGAGGGGGTGCAGGCTCTGGGCTGGGGCCAAGGGGTTCAGAGTGTGGGAGAGGGATCCGGACTGAGCCTGGGGCAGGGAATTGGGGGGCAGGAGGGGGTGTGGGGTGCAGACTCTGGGAGGGAGTTTGGGTGTGGGAGGGGGCTCCAGGCTGGAGAAGGGGTGCAGGCAAGGGTGTGGGGTGCAGACTCTGGGAGGGAAAATGGGTGTGGGAGGGGGCTCAGGGCTGGGGCCGGGGCTTGGGGTGCAGGAGGAGGTGCGGGGGTGCAGGAAGGGGTGCAGGCTCTGGGAGGGAGTTTGGGTGCAGGAGGGGCTCAGGGCTGGGGCAGGGGTTTGGGGTGCAGGAGGGGGTGAGGGGTGTGGGCTCCATCCAGGCGGCGCTTACCTCGGGCGGTTCCCGGGTGGCGTCCCAGCCACGCTAAGGCAAGCTCCCTGCCTGTCCTGGCTCCATATGCAGTTGGCTTTGAAATAGCTGGGATGGACCCCCCACAGTACCAGGACATATCTGTTGATTTATGCTTTTTTTACCTATGGTAGAAGAGGTAGTGAAATAACCAGTAGAGGTAAAGTTGCTATCTTCTTTTCATTCCCCTGCAGTGCTAGACAGAGGGGGCCCCATGGAACAGTTTGCTTATGAGCACTGGGATGTCCTGTGCATCCTCCATGTAGATAGAGGAAACTTTTCTGGAGGTACTCTGCAATCCTCTGCTGACGGTTTCTGGGGAGGGCTGCCTTATTTCATCCACCACGGTAGGACACTTTCTCATGCCACTCAGCAATTACTTCAGCAGGCACCATTGCAGCCCACACAGGCTAGCAGCATACGAGCCTGGTCTGCAGCTAGATGCCTGCAGGAGCTGTTCCCTTTCAGCCTCCGTTACCCTCAGGAGTGAGATATCAGCTAAAAATCACCACAGCCTGTGGGAAATGGGGCCAGTATGCAGTTCAATTGCCTTACACACGTACACTCTTGCCTGTGAGGATGGAGTGATTGCAAGTTGGGTGGATCAAGAGGAGTGAGTTCAGTATACTAAGTTTCCTTTTATCTCGTGAATTCACTCACAAGAGTCGCACTGTATCTTTTGCAGCTGGAAATGTGGCTTTGAGGGTCTCTTCATCCACACCAGTGGAGTGGTGTGGACAGATGAGGAGGAGAAGGAAGAGGACGCAGGATGACATGTTCCAAGAGATCATGCAGGCCTCTGCTGCTTCAGCTACCAAGCACAGGGCTTGGAGGATCAGCCTCGCAGACAGCATGGCCAGGGATAGAGCGGAGAGGAGAAAGGGGCAGGAAAAGGAGAGCGATGTGCAGCAGGAGATGCTACCGCCTCTCAAGCAGCAAACAGACATGCTGCAGACTCTTGTTGATCTCACTAAAGCATCCCCTGTGATCCACCAATGCTTGCATTACCATAGAAAAGTAGCCCTTTCTATTGATGTACTCTGTGGCAAGCTGGTCTGGTGCCAAAATAGGGATAAGCATGCCATCTAGCGCCCCACTGCAATTTGGGAACCCCATTGCTGCAAAACCATCCACTATCCTGCATATTTCCCAAAGTCACAGTTCTGCGTACCAGGAGGCAATTAACGACCCTGCACACAACAGCTCCCATAGTGGATTTCCCAACTCCAAATTGATTCCCGACTGATCAGTAGCAATCGGGCATTGCCAGTTTCCACAGAGCAATCACCACTTGCTTCTCCACTCTCTGTGCAGCAGGTCTCATTCTGGTTTTCACCGTGCTGGAGGACTGGGGTGACTCTGCACACAGGTCCAGGAATGTGGCCTTGTGCATCTGAAAATTCTGCACCCACTGCTCATCATCGCAAACCTGAATGACAATGGGATCCCACTAATTAGTGCTAACGTCCCAGGCCCAGAACCGGCACTCCACCATCTGCAGCTGTTTCATGAATGCTGCCAACAACTTTCCATTGTTTCTTTCTATGTCCCACAGCAATCTAGCCTCCAAGGAATCATCATGTTCCCCGCGGCTGCTCTGCAAATACTGCAGGATCAGGAGCCCTGTGCTCGCAATGCTCATCACAATAGTGCAGAACTGTGCAGGATCCAAGCTTCTCACACAGATGTGCGAGTTTGCAGGGATTTTGAAAAGAGGCACAAAACATTATGAGCTGCAGATGAAATTATGGGATGGAGAACAGTGCATTACGGGATGTTAAAATCATGTTCCCAGTCACCCCGAGCAACTCGTTTCAGCATCATGAGGCATTGCTAAACCTTCCCAAAACATCCGGCGCCGGATAGTAGTGAGTTGCATAGTGGGATAGCTACCCACGGTTCACTGCTCTCTGTATCAATGCAAGTGCTGCTAGAGAGGACGTGCACTGCTGATACAAGGAGCACAGCATGGACTCACAAGAGCAATTTAATTACTGTGTTAGCTGTATTCCGATGCAATTTAGGATGACATAATTTTGTAGTGTAGACACGCCCTTAGTTTTAAGATTTAATGACTTAATAAACAAGCAAAACCCTCAAACAAAAAAAGAAATTGCTCCTGGACTAAAAAATGACAGCTAAAGTCTTAGCCCAGGAGAAAGTGTACATTACACCTATATGTCTGTATATGCAAAGTGCATACACACTTTTTTTTGTTAGAAAACATTTGATTTGTTGTTCTTTGGCTCTTAAAAACAAAAGGTTTTGTAGTTAATTGATTACATGTTTTGCTATTTTAGAAAATACGATGAGTTATTATCCTTTCAAAATCCCATACTTCTGTGTGTGTTCCAGATGTGCTGAGAACCCAACAATTCCCGTGGGTTTTTGAGAACGCATCATTTTTCTACACATGCATTGCACACACCCCCTCAAAAATGATTAAACTAACCCAGGCTATAATTACTTCCCTGCACAATAGACTGCAATTGCTTGCATCAAGGAAATATCACATAATGTTATAACTTAGGACTGTTATTATATATTTGCTCTATGGAGAGTCATAAATAATAGAGTGCAATGGATCTCTTATCGTTGTTAGTCTATCGCGCCAACTCACATTTTAATTACTTGATTTTTTAAAAAGCAAATAGAGAGCTTGAATCCTAAGCAACATGTTCAAATCAAGTTAGGTTGGGGAAAAAATGGTCAGGATTTACGAAGTGATACATGAAGAGTGAGCGTGTCCCCATCCCCATCTCGAGGCCCACCCATCCAGTCCATTCCATGCACACATCTCAAGAGTTCCTGGTCAGCCTACTCAAATTTTCCGTCAAAACCACTTCAGTGGAAAACTGGGGTTTTTACTCAACAAAATGTGCAAAAATTGTTTGGTTCTCTGCATTTTTTTTTTCATTTTTCCTTAAAAAACCAAATGAAAATTGAAATATTTCATCCAAAAACTAAAACATTTTGATTTGGATATCCCACCCTGCTGCCTCATGAGTGAGTTCAGTTTTCTCATGTCCTCATTCCTCCGTGGGCTAGGTTCCCTAGAAAGACTACAGCCCCCATGATGCAAGTGCCCCACTTCACCATAAGAGGAGACCATGGTGACTCATGAGAGTTGTAGTCCAACCTGGGAGCTCAAACTCCTTTATAATTATAGAGAATGAGACACAAACTACAACTCCCATGAGACACCACAGTGGCATTTTCAGTTGTTGGCCAAACAGTCTAACTTTTCCACAGAAAATTTTGACTAAAATTAATTCCTCCCTCCCCCATTTTCTTCAAAGTTTTCCATGGAAACACCCAGTTTCCAACCAGCTTTAGTCCCTGGTCTTTGTATGACTGCATGGTCGGAAAGGGCGGTTGCACACATTGGTGTTAAGCCTAAGGTAAGGAAAAGTTTTGCATGGGCTTGACAATTTAGTACACAGCAAGAAAAATATATAATTAAAAACCTGCAAGGCTGGTCCATAGTTCCATGAACCCCTGCTTTGCACATTCTTTGACTCTAAGAAAGCATTCTCAACACTTAACAGAGAGAATCTGTGCAAAATACTTAAGTGGTATGGTTTTAGCAGCAAGTTGGTTCAAATACTTCGGAGTCTGTATAGCATAGCTTGGCGTGCACTATGAGGCAAAGGGAGCTGACAGTGGTTTGAAGTGAAAACTGGAGTCCCAGGTTTGCATCCTCAACACAATATTTTTTGCTCCATACTTAGAAAACATCTTGTCCAGCTTCCTTATTGGCACTGGAGGAGGCTGCAGGATATTGGGGAAATGTATCCATCACCTTGACTTGGCAGACGCTATCATAATAGCGCCTACGGAGGAATACAACCAAGAAGCAGCAACTAACCTGTACCCAACAGCCAGAGAATGAGGATTAAAGATGAAAGAGCAAGAGACCAAACTAAGGGTAACAACAAAAAAACACCCCCTCTTCCTAGAAAACAGGCGAAACTAGTCATTAAGGATGCAGACATCAAACAAGTAGACACTTTCGGCTACTGTTCTATCATAACATATGACAACTGCTATGAAGAGGACCTTGACAAACAGATCATTACTGGCAACAGAATATTTATATGCCTGACTAAAAATGTTTGGAAGCTTAAAAATCAGTGTCCATGACAGCCAAAACCAGATTATATACAATGGTTGAGAGACATGGGAACTGAGAAAGCATCTGTAGAAAAAGCAGCAAACATTTGAAATGAAGTGCCTCTACCATAGCCTAGCTGTGACAAGGCTAGATATACTAAGAAGCGACAACATCTGTAGAAGATTGAAAGTGCACTACATGACTAAACTCATCAAAATGTGCCAATTACAATGGTTTGGCCATGTTGCTAGAATGACCCCATACTGCTTTCCTAAAATTGTTCTCTATGGAAGAGCACATGGAGATGCAGTCCGTGGATGTCGAAGGAGACAGGGGGATAATGTGGTATATAAAAACCATCCAGGCAATAACCCTTCTTCCCCCAACAAGGCTCAAATGGCAGCTCACAGCAGACTTGGATGGGATCTGCTCAGAATCTTGGTGCTACCCAACCAGACCACAGGGAAAAGGAGATGATGATGAAGGCTGGTACATTCTAAACAGATAGTATAAGTGCAAATGCAACAGAGCAGGGGATTCATCCAGACCTGGGAATTTCCATTTCTCCCAGGAGGCACTGCACACCAATGCAGAGAGTATGTATATGAAGACCCTAAATCAATTTGTGACTGGATAGTAGACAAAGCAACTTCAGAGAGAAATGCCACAAGAAGCTAATGTTGGATGTGGGTGTTATTAGAATTTTTATATTTCTGCCTAGTAATAGCAAAAGTAATATTACAACTCCAAAAGTACAACAAATCTAATGTGTGACGTATAATGGATGGAAGTAATTTAGCGTGAGTGCTCTTTAATTTCTCTCTTGTGAGAGAAAGATCTCTATTGTGAAAAATCCAAGTTAATGATCTGGAGGGTTGTTTTAAAAATCAGATCTTTTCAAATCCAGATGGAGGAGCAGGTTTATTGCAGCTGAGCTGGAAGGAGGATATTGATATTTTGAACTATGTGGACATTATTAAAATCCAGAGTCTGCTTTAAAATGATTTTTGATGTCATCTTGCCTAAAGGGACATTGTCAGTTTGATTCACATTTGTGTCTGAAAATTGTGTGCCTACTATTAGTACAAATAGCACCTAAGGGACTAGAAGGGAAAGAAGCTAGTGGGGGGTGTGGGGGAAATCATTATATTTTTAATTTGTTTTCATAATATATTTGACAACATTTAACATGGAATTTTCAAAAGCACTGAGCATTGGCCAAGTGTGAAAATCATACCATTGTTGTATACTCATTTTCACATTTCCCCCAGCATAGCTGGATAGGCCTAGATCCTGCAATCAGATTTGCAAAGGTAGACCCTTGTGCTAGCATGAAGGCTCATTGACTTTCAATTTCAGGATTAAGACCTTAGCCAGCTGCTTTCTTCCTTGTTTATAAGGTTCTTTTCAACATCAACAGGAAAGCAGAAAAAACCCTTAAATTTGTTTTTAAAGACTTTTTTAAAATTCTAGGACATGCTATTACAGGCAAATAGCGTTCTGTTGACATCGAAATACTTCATGAAACAGTGTTTATTTAGCAAAATTTCATTTCAGGAAATCAATGAAAGTGCTGACAATGTAGAAAGGACCCATTTCAACTTTTTGGAATGAAATGTTTGGCTTTTTAATTTTGAAATGACATATCCACTTGAATTTTTTAAAATTTTGTATTATAGAATATAAACCAAAAAAGTTGAAATTAAGAGGTTTTAATTTTGTCAAAAATGAAAGATTTCAGAGTAACAGCCGTGTTAGGCTGTATTCGCAAAAAGAAAAGGAGTACTTGTGGCACCTTAGAGACTAACCAATTTATTTGAGCATAAGCTCAAGTACTCCTTTTCTCTTTTCAAAAATGAAACAGTTGGATCAATCCCAAATTAAATTATTTTTGGAATTGCCCTTCACATAGAATTTTGAAATTTTCAGGTTTTGTTCTGATTTGAAGCAAAGCCAAACTCTGAAATCCTTCAGAAGAACCGGAGCGATCATCCTTTGGCCAGCTCTAATTATTAACTGAATTAAAACCTTCTTGGATTTTTTTTTAAAACCTCCCTCAGTGCTCAGAAAGCAGAGGTGCAGATTCTTGGGGCTGATGAGCAAGAGATAAAATCCTGGAATGGAGGGCAGAACAGTGTCATATTTTTAAAAGAAGACTAGAAGGTCCGGGTTGTATTTCTAACTTAGCCACAGACCTCCTGTGTGCCCTTGGGCAAGTCACTTATATCCACATTTTCAAAAGTGGCTACTATTTTTGGATGCTGCAAAATTGTGGGTGCCCAGCTTTAGTCAGCTCTGGTCTGATTTTCTAAGGTGCTGCGCCTCACAGTTCCTATTTAATTCAACAGGAGCTGTGGTTGCTCGGTACCCATAGGCGCTGGAACTAGGGGAGCTGGGGGTGCTCCCGCACCCGCTGACTTGAAGTGGTTTCCATCACATGCAGGATTTACAGCTTGGTTCAATGGCTCTCAGCACCCCCACTGTACAAATTGCTCCAGCACCTTTGAACTTCAGGCACTAAACCCAACATTCTACAAAAGTGGCCACAGATCTGGGATACCTCAGTAGTTGGATGTCTAACTTGAGACACCTTGGGGCTGATTCAAAGAGCCACTGAGCACTTGAATGTCGCCGTAGAAGAATGTATTTACATGGGAAATGTATTAGGATTTGGAGACTCGGAGCGACACTACTATTTCAAGAAAAGGCAGAAGAGCTGCCAGCAACCTAGAGTCAACTTCCTCCTTTCCCATTACAATACTGGGCAAAACACTTCAGGGAATTCAAAGAGACATTTCACCTTCTATGTGGAAGAAACAAAGACCAAGAGTAGATTGTCAACACGCTTTACAGACCCACAAAACTTGTGGGTTATACGCAGGGCTAGCCACACCACCTATTACTAAGGCCACCCAAAGTTTTCCATGATAAGTCCCTGTCTTCAGTTGTTTATAACTTTACCAAGCTTTAAGTGTTTTGGCTGAAGTTTGCCATGCTGTGTCTGCCTCCAGTTGCATGTTTTGAGAAAACCTCAGCCAAAAACAGTTCAGCCATTTCCAAGGTAGTGGCTAGGGAAAAATACTTTGTTTTGCCCAGGTAAAAGAGTTCTAATGCCCCCACGTTTTGCATCAGGAGCTTGGGGGCAGGGGGTGGCCTTTGAGTCAAGCTGTGCCTTTTGCCATCCCCATGAAAATCCACCAGCATTTGGCCAAGTTATGAGCCTTTGGGGGAAAAAAAAATCACATATCTCACATATTTGGTAGGGACTTCTAAGGTTTTAGCAGCTAAATTCCCCTTAGAGTCCAGCTGCACTGGGCATGCTCCAGCCTGGGACTGAGCAGGACTTTTCCCTGCAATTTCAACTCAAGACTACTCTGGGAAATGCATGCTAGGTCCTGGCACCAGAACTGAGATCCTCTCCCTCCTGTGCTCTTAAGTGGGCCAACTCAAATGCAGAGGGAACAAGAGCCAGACCTGAGGAACAGTGGAGAGTAGAAGCTGGGACTGAAGGCTGGCGGGAAAGGGAAATTGGGATTGGGAGTTGTGGGGAGACTGGCATGGGAAATGGGGGGAGGGACCGACTGGGAGCCAGCCGATGTGGCAGAGACTTGGATGGGATGAGGAGCCATAAGGGAGACAAGACTCTGTGCCACAGAGTTCCTGTGGGATACAGGGCAGGTCACTGAAATGGATCTTTTCCTAGGTGGTCTCTAACTTCCTGTCTCACCCTCAGTAGGTGTCCACCTTCAGACCCTGGGGTCTGATTTTCAGAAGTGCCTAGTACTGACAGCTGTAAATGAACCCAGTAGGAGCTGTCCCTGAATCCAGAAAGTGCTATGTCATGCTAAGTACTCGTAGGGAAAAAAATAAATCAGGTTTTAGGCAAATTGAGCATGCAAAATTAGTGGACACTGCTGACTTTAATCTCTCCATAATTCAGCTCTCCATCCGTCAAATGGGGCTAGCAACCCCTCATCTCACAGGTGTTCTGTGGAGATACGTTTATGGGTGTTTCTGAAGCACTCAAATACTATAGCAAGGAGCACCATAGAAAAGCGATTATGGAAATTAGTCATCCTGTCTTCAGAACAGGGTTTGGACAGTGCACAGTAAATAAGGCCTGGGGTCACACATTGAACATGGAGGAAAAAACAAAATATGTTGCAGTAACTGGTGCACCAGCTGCAGGGAGTTTGGCAGATGATTGCAAAGGTGACTTGGCCCTTCAGTTAAGCCCCAACTCCTGTCACCAAGCCATTGCCTGGTGAGCCAGGATGATCTGACCACTGCAGGGGGGGGGCAGGGGGAGGAAGGATGCTAGAGAGATTGTAGGAATGTTTATAAAAGGTGTGCCTCAGTATTCAGTTTATCATTATCTATACCCATAGTTATTTTCCCATTTCCCCAGGCGTTCCCTTACCTCTCAGGCAAGCCCACAGTTTCCTGGGGAGGCAGACCCAAGCGGGTGCCCAACTTTCCCCAAACTCAATACCTCCCCCAATAGGCATTTACTTCTCATTCTGCCACTTTCTGGAACTGCTTCTCCCTCCAACCCCAGCACTCCTTCAGCATACAGACTCCTGGGGTTTGGGTGTGGATGCCCACCCCCACTCCCTGAAATGGGGCAGGTCTGGCTTATATAGACCCCAGACCTCTCCCACTCCCAGCAGGCTCTGAGAGGAGTGGTTAATTGGAGTCAGCTGCTTGGGTTTTTTTGTTTTTTTTTCTCCTCTCCTCTCCATATAACAGTTCACACTGTCAGATGCTCATTGCTCAGTTAATGTCCATTCTGTGCGCTGAATGAGGCAAGGGTCCTTTGGGGGGAAAAGTAGAATGTGATCATGTAATTAAAGACTGTATTGTAATGCATATGCACATGGGGGCCAAATTAAGGTTACGCATGGAGCCTGAATTCTGGCATTTCCTAACTTTTGAGAGCTTGACGCTGGAACCTTAATAGGGCTCTTTTAACGTGGCTTGTGTGTTTAATATATAAATATGTCACCTATAGGAACATGAACAACAATGCTTCCTAAAGACATGGGGAAAATACAATAACAGAGATATACACATTAAGGAATGCTCATCAACATGGCTTTATGAGTAAGCGTCTCCTGTATTTGCCATTATAAAAGGAAAACTTTTTTTAAGATGTGGTGTCAATACAATAGTTTTTGTACCTAATATTTTACAATGGACTATTGCTGCAGTAAACAGTGAAAATATATCTATATGTGAGCAATACTGGAGAGGTGGAAATCTAAGAAGCTTTTTAATTAATCTGTAATGAGATTGCCACAAGATTATTGTGACAAATGTGGATCAAATCAGGTGGATAACTGGCTGTAGTCTTCCTACTTATATTTTTTTAGGGTCTCAGTGACGTTGCCTTCCAAGAATGTCTCTCTTTAATAACACATTCATTAGTGACAGTTCAGCTCTTGTCAGCGGTAATTGGTAAAAGGAAGCATCCTGCTCTAACACTTGATATGACAGAGTTTCTGAAATAGTGGGAATAACAGCAGTAGACACAGCAATATAAAACTCACAAGTGACACACAAAATTAAAGGTCACTAAATATAAAGTTTACACTTATAAATAGCTTATAGAGGGTTAAAATGATTAGAGGTTAAAAGCATGTTATAGTCATAAATAGCATATGTTATAGATTATAACACTTCCTACGGATAGGCTCGTAACAGATGGTTCCAAGTTACAGCTACAGACAATATTGTTGGATTCTAACAATTGATTGACCATTTATCAAGACATCTATTACTCCGTTATTAACCATAGAAAAACTGCTTCTAAATGTACTCTTACTGTAGAGTAAAATCCAACTAACAAATACGTAGCTATCTGGCTTCCTTTTATTGCATGTTCAGACACGGCATTCACCAGGTTAAGAAAAAAAGTGGTTTTATAGCTAATTATTAAACAAGATGTTGTCTGGGTTAAATGTTTCCAGAGAAAGCGATCGTTGATAATAGCAAGAAATACAGAAAACACACACAGCAATCTCTCCTTGGAAAAAGAAGAAAGAAAACTAACTCAAGACTGTAGCCAATGACTGTATCCAAAACCTGGACCTTTCAGACCCTGAAATACAACACAGGAACGTAAGTTTGACAACAGTAACTTCAAAACCTTTCACAGTGGAAAATTCACACATACATATGTTGCATGAACACTTTTTATATTTTTAAATTTTCACTCTCATGTAGGTCCAAAAAAATAAAATAAAATGTTATTAAAATATAATTCACTTCTTCTTCCCCTCACCTCCAGAACAACATTAAAAAGAAGGAGGGGAAGGGTGTCTTTGCATTGAAATCTTTTAGTTTAGTTCTTGTCACTTCTCATCATCTTCTTTCTCCTCAAGTAAGGTTTTGAAACTTGCTCTCACTTTAGCGGTTTTCCTCTCACCTTTTTAAGGACAATAGGCGCCTTTCTGATATTGGGTGTTCTTTGCTGGACAAAGGACATTCAGCACCTAAGTGAAGAGCAGCTGGTTATCACTGAACCTAGGCAACATGGAAGTGATGTGAGTGGGAAGAGGAAGACCTTCAGAAGAATTTGCCTAATCCACAACATCTCCCTCTATCAAGGCCATCTGCCCTTGGATTGTTAAATCAATCTGCACCCTGGGTTTTTTGCTTAGATTTCATAGAATCATAGAATCATAGAATATCAGGGTTGGAAGGGACCTCAGGAGGTCATCTAGTCCAACCCCCTGCTCAAAGCAGGACCAATCCCCAATCAAATCATCCCAGCCAAGGCTTTGTCAAGCCTGACCTTAAAAACTTTCAAGGAAGGAGATTCTACCACCTCCCTAGGTAACGCATTCCAGTGTTTCACCACCCTCTTAGTGAAAAAGTTTTTCCTAATATCCAACCTAAACCTCCCCCACTGCAACTTGAGACCATTACTCCTTGTCCTGTCCTCTTCTACCACTGAGAATAGTCTAGAACCATCCTCTCTGGAACCACCTCTCAGGTAGTTGAAAGCAGCTATCAAATCCCCCCTCATTCTTCTCTTCCGCAGACTAAACAATCCCAGTTCCCTCAGCCTCTCCTCATAAGTCATGTGTTCCAGACCCCTAATCATTTTTGTTGCCCTTCGCTGGACTCTCTCCAATTTATCCACGTCCTTCTTGTAGTGTGGGGCCCAAAAGTGGACACAGTACTCCAGATGAGGCCTCACCAATGTTGAATAGAGGGGAACGATCACGTCCCTCGATCTGCTGGCAATGCCCCTACTTATACATCCCAAAATGCCATTGGCCTTCTTGGCAACAAGGGCACACTGCTGACTCATATCCAGCTTCTCGTCCACTGTAACCCCTAGGTCCTTTTCCGCAGAACTGCTGCCTAGCCATTCGGTCCCTAGTCTGTAGCTGTGCATTGGGTTCTTCCGTCCTAAGTGCAGGACCCTTCCCTATACTCTTCCCATTGCTATCAGAAGTCCAGATAGCCACAGCAGCCAAAACTGCCCACTTCCAGCTGGAAAACCACATCCCATCCTCTTGGGCACAGTCAGTCATGCAGATCCATGCACGTGTGACCTCCAGGATTGTTTCCAGACAGGAGTGCCAATGAAATCACATATTCTAAAAAAAAGCTCCGGTCTGTCTGCTTAACAACACAGGTCACCAGTAAACACATCACCCCAGTGCTCTACTCTCTGCATTGGCTCCTGTGGAGTGGAGTGCAGCTTAAGGCCTAGTCCTGATTTTTGACAGGATTGGCCCTATATCTTCCTCCCCAACCATGGCCTCTCATGTTAGCTACACTCCATGGGCCCAGTGAAATGGTCATCTCTCCAGCATGCTCTCCATGAGTGCATGAGACAGGGCCTTCACAGAAGTGAGACCTAAACTACTAGAAGAAGTCTGGTTACTACTCTCACTGGGTTCAGACCCAAATGCAAGACTCATGTCTGACCTAGCTTTTCCCACAAGCACTATAGAGGTCTTTTTAAAAAAAAATACATAGGAGGTATTAGATACTGATGGTGCTAGTGTAAACTGCCCAGATAGACAACCAGACAATATCAGGAGCTAAGCTAAGGGAGTGAGGTCAGGAAGCTGCTGAAAAGGACAGAAGGGATCCCCTTTCTCTCTTTGGGTTAGATAAGCAGCCCTCTCTCTCCTTATTGGCTGGTGTAGTTAGAGCTCCTCCTCTTTTTTCATTCTATTTTAACTGCTGGACAATGTCCCCCCCCCTCCCACACACACTTTGGAACTTCTCCAGCACCACATCCTTGCTTCTTTCACTACTTCCTTTGTTTGCATCGCTCCACAGGGTGGAAGTTCCAGGCCTTTCTGCAGTAGCTCCCAGCTTCACAAAGAGCAGCTGACTTGGTGCACACCTCATCCCCCTTTGCTTAAGCAGCAAGAGAAAATGCAATTCAATTCAACCTCTTCTACTAGTCAACGTAAGGCTGGTTTTGAATGCTCCCTAGAAGGTTACATAATATTCCCTGCTCTCCCTGCATTTTGGAATGGGTTTTGCAGACATGTCAACTCTCACAAATTGCTTGTGAGAGTCGCGATTTCTGAGTAAACTTAAGCCTTGCTCACGATAGAACTCAAATGTCAGGTAATTCCCCAGCCGCGGCACAGTCTTAAAATGTATTTCCTGTCAAACCTCACCCTAAATAAAGGAATGTGATTTCTCCACCAGACAGTTACTTCCAAAGTACTTTGAAAGACAATGAAAATTCATCTACATGTCAGATAAACAAAGCTATTGAGCTAACAAGGCGGGTGGAGGGGAGAGAAGAGACAGCATGGCTACATCCCAGTAGGAAAGAGAAACTTCATTTGAGATATAAAGAAGGGAGGGAGGGTCTGGTAAACCTCAAAAAAGCAATTGAATAAACTGGACAAAAATCCTGACATTTGAGAGTTCTAAAAGTGAGGCTTAATTTTACTCAGAAATTCTGTCAGCTCCCCCGGCTGTGGCCAGGTCTCCAGCTGTCAGCCCGGGGCAACTGCTCCCCTGCCAGCCTGAGAAGTGGGAGAGGGGACCCCACTGCAGCCCCCTCAGTAGGGTTGCAACCCTCCAGGATTGGCCTGGAGTCTCCCAGAATCAGCATTGATCTCCCAGTGACTACTGAAAGCAATCCTGGAGATTTTAATAGGATATTTTCAGAAAATGACTTACGTCATGTTGGGGGGAAAAAAATCTTCCGGTATAGCTTCAGTCAGAGTTGGCAACCCTACCCCTCAGGCCTGGTGAGGGGGAAGAACCCTAAGGAGCAGAGGTGAGGCTGGGGGCTGCAGTGAGAAGGGTGATGGCCGATTGGGTAGGGGGGCTGTATTGATGGTGGGTTCTGAGCAGATGGGGTGTGGGAACTGAGGGCGGTGGGGTTCAATGGGGTAGGGGGCTGAACTGGTGGGGACTGGGGGACTGAACTGAGCAGGGTCTGAATTGAAGGGGGTTGGGTGAAGAGAGAACTGATAAGGGTCTGGGGGACAGGGGGACTGGGCCGGATACAGGCAGATGTGGAGGTGAGAGCTCCTGCAGCGGGGGTGAGAGCTCCTGCAGGGGGCCAAAAGCACCTTATCTAGTTCATGTGGGAGAGCGGGTGTCACTAATTGTCACATGCACACACCCTGGGATGGGTTAGGGGGAGACTGATCTAAAAATCAAAAGATTGACCTAAAAGCACAATATAATTTTTTTTAAATGTCATGGTTTTGTGGGGGGGGTCCAACTCATGACTTTTGATCTCTTGAAGCATCCGAGAGTGCTAAAGGAGCTGGCAGATGTGATTGCAGAGCCATTGGCCATCATCTTTGAAAACTCATGGCGATTGGGGGAGGTCCCGGATGACTGGAAAAAGGCTAATGTAGTGCCCATCTTTAAAAAAGAGAAGGAGGAGGATCCTGGGAACTACAGGCCAGTCAGCCTCACCTCAGTCCCTGGAAAAATCATGGAGCAGGTCCTCAAGGAATCAATTCTGAAGCACTTAGAGGAGAGGAAAGTGATCAGGAACAGTCAGCATGGATTCACCAAGGGCAAGTCATGCCTGACTAATCTAATTGCCTTCTATGACGAGATAACTGGCTCTGTGGATGAGGGGAAAGCAGTAGATGTGTTGTTCCTTGACTTTAGCAAAGCTTTTGAGATGGTCTTCCACAGTATTCTTGCCAGCAAGTTAAAGTAGTATGGGCTGGATGAATGGACTGTAACGTGGATAGAAAGCTGGCTAGATTGTCGGGATCAATGGGTAGTGATCAATGGCTCCATGTCTAGCTGGCAGCCGGTATCAAGTGGAGTGCCCCAAGGGTCGGTCCTGGGGCTGGTTTTGTTCAATATCTTCATTAATGATCTGGAGGATGGTGTGGATTGCACCCTCAGCAAGTTTGCAGATGACACTAAACTGGGAGGAGAGGTAGATACGCTGGAGGGTAGGGATAGGATACAGAGGGTCCTAGACAAATTAGAGGATTGGGCCAAAAGAAATCTGATGAGGTTCAACAAGGACAAGTGCAGAGTCCTGCACTTAGGACGGAAGAATCCCATGCACTGCTACAGACTATGGACCGAATGGCTAGGCAGCAGCTCTGCAGAAAAGGACCTAGGGGTTACAGTGGACGAGAAGCTGGATATGAGTCAGCAGTGTGCCCTTGATGCCAAGAAGGCCAATGGCATTTTGGGATGCATAAGTAGGGGCATAGCGAGCAGATCGAGGGACGTGATCGTTCCCCTCTATTTGACATTGGTGAGGCCTCATCTGGAGTACTGTACCCAGTTTTGGACCCCACACTACAAGAAGGATGTGGAAAAATTGGAAAGAGTCCAGTGGAGGGCAACAAAAATGATTAGGGGACTGGAACACATGACTTATGAGGAGAGGCTGAGGGAACTGGGATTGTGTAGTCTGCAGAAGAGAAGAATGAGGGGGGATTTGATAGCTGCTTTCAACTACCTGAAAGGGGGTTCCAAAGAGGATGGAGCTAGACTGTTCTCAGTGGTAGCAGATGACAGAATGAGGAGTAATGGTCTCAAGTTGCAGTGGGGGAGGTTTAGGTTGGATATTAGGAAAAACTTTTTCACTAGGAGGGTGGTGAAGCACTGGAATGCGTTACCTAGGGAGGTGGTGCAATCTCCTTCCTTCTAGGTTTTTAAGGTCAGGCTTGACAAAGTCCTGGCTGGGATAACTTAGTTGGGGTTGGTCCTGCTTTGAGCAGGGGGTTGGACTAGATGACCTCCTGAAGTCCCTTCCAACCCTGATATTCTATGATTCTATGAAGTTGGCAATACTGGTTTTGTGACTAACTAGGGGACAGGAAACATATTAGAGCCATTTGTTCCAGCCAATTTTGACTTTGCTTTGGTGATCTCTGTGTAATCTCATTTAGTAATGCAAACACACTATGCCTTCTTGCACTGGCCCATCACGACAATTATCACAATTCAGAAGCTTTTACAGCACTGATCTTTGTAAATGATTATGGAAAAAAAAACGACCTAAAACCTTTTGTAGCAACCTCGTGTATTAGGAATTTTTATTTGGATTTACTTTCATGTACTGTTTTTCCAAACACAAGTTTTCTTGTTGGTGATGCCACAAAACCAGACTGAGTGACCAGTTCGTTACTGTTGATTATATCTCATTATTTGATCTAGGTTTCAATTAAACACATCAGTGATAAGAAAAATAACCCCACGAAAGCAAGAGATGCATCCAAGCAACACTACATTCTGTACTGTGTCCAACTAGTCTAACACCCAGAAACAAAGGGGGGATTTTTATTACTGTTAACATAATAAAGGAAGGCTAAGTGACCAATTATGGTAATATAATTTAGCAAAATAATGCAGGATTATTAGACTTTCCAGAAAGACTCCAGTTCGCTGTTCCTACCCCACATTCATCTGGGCTATTTTCCCTTTTCCTTTGGGCGAGTATTGCTATGATAGATTTAAAAAAAAAATCACACTTTTCCTTCTGTAAATGAAGCCCTTGTTTGCAACTGCCCTAGGTGCTCATAATTTTATTGGTTCTATACTAAGAAGCTGGGTTTACTGTGAATTCCTGCCTTGTGGCTATCTGGTTTACAAAAGTAAATACATTTCCTGAGCCAGCTAGGCCTCACGGTGCCCAGAATCCCATGTGGAATAAGACAGCCTATAGGAGGAAGCTTTGAAACTCTAGTTTAAAAAACAAAACAAAACAGAAAACACGCTTCTGAGGGCAGCAAAACACAAATGTGCTTTTGTGTCATATTTACTGTACATGCTGGATCCAATGCATAAAAGCTGCATTGAACATTTGCTGAGGGGGATGGTCTCCCCCTTAATATGTGCAGGATGCAATGGAAAGTAGATGTGGTTGCTATTTACTAAATCCCTCCATACAGGTGGCTACATAAAGACTAAACACTCAAGGGCAAAGGGAGAAGCAGCCAAGAAAGTAACTTTCCTGGCTCAGATGCACTTATTAAAAAAAATAAAAATAAAAATAACATTGCTTGACAGCCCAGCCCCCACCTTCCACACCCCCACTTTCCTGTGTGTTTCAGTCAACTGCTGATCATTAAAAGTCACTGCAGTGTTTAGCATAGCAACCATGGCCAGATACGCTACAGATGTGTCCTCTGACACACAGCGTGTTCTTCTGAAGAGTTTACTTTCTTAAGCAAACACACAGTCATTCTTTAAAGGATTTCTAACATTGTTTCTTAAACACATTTTATTCATTTTTTTAAAAAAATTTAAAGTAGAGATGGACCCAAACTAGAACAATAGATCCTGAATCCAGAACTTTGGGGTTCAAATTTAAAGTGCCCCCTAGCACCAGGAGTCCGGCTGGCTTAAAGTCCTAAGCACTGAGGTTTTGCCCAAGTGAAGCCATCATCCATAGTTCGGCCATACTCTCTCCACCCCTTTCTTGTTCTCTCTGGAAGTCCCCAGAGCAGAAGAGACCCTCAAAGAGAACAGGAGAGGCCACAAGTGTTTCCTGAACAATCCTTCTCTCCCCCCTGACGGAAGAGAAACAAAGAACGGTTTGAAATCCCCCCCTACAACAGAATGTCCTCAGATCAGTGAGGAATTCACCCACCGCTCAGGGCACCCACAGAGAAAAGTGGAAGGTTGCCCAAAGACTTAGTACCACCACACTGCTACCTGACCCCACCCTCAACAGCCTAACCAGTGGCTGCTCCCCTATACCCAACACCCCCATGTTATCAAGGGGGAAACATAAGAGCAGATGATAACATGGACAGTAGCCATCTCCCCTCCGCCACCACCCTGCCTTCATCCTCACACTCTGGCAAGCTACCATGGAGTGGGGATGGAGGCACTGTCACAGAATCAGGGGAAGGAAAGGAACTATACCGCACCCTCGCTAGAAGGCAGGATTTGGGATTCATGCGTGGTACCGTGTTAACGCGGGGACTGCGTTAAAATGAATTCCAATTAAAGTAATTAAATTTGGGATCCATGGCCACGACCGCATTATATGCGAATTTGCGCTATATGGACATGTGTTCTAGCGAGGGTCTGGTGTATTCTCCTCCTTTGTACCCGTCAGACGGTTTGCAGCAGGTTTGGCTCCGCTCTGCTTTGGAGCAATGTGGCCCAGTAGATCGAACACTGCAGTGGGAGTCAAGATCGGGATTCTCTCCCCAGCTCTGCCAATGACTTGCTGTGACACCAGGAAGCCATGTACCCTCTATGCTGCAGTTGCCACATCTGTAAAATGGCTCTAGTGAGGAGAAGTTTGTGACGTGCTTTGAGATACAGAGTTGAAACCCAAAAAGTTTTTACATGCTGCTCTTCATCACCACAGCTGAGCAACCGTTCTGATGTCTTAGCAGCAAAATACCCTGTTTCTTAAAGGTCATTCTAATGAGCTTCCATTTTCTATATATCTCAAGCATTTATTTTTACCATGAGCACCTCAATCTTTATTATATGTATTTAGCCTCATAACACCAATGTGGGGTAGGGAAATACTCTCATTCCCATTTTATAAAGGGGGAACTAAGGCACACAGTGTAGAGGTATTTGTAGAATATAATTTAGAGATGCTCCCCCATAAGGGATAGTATTATGAATGTAGAAATTTGGAGATGTGCCCAAATTTGGAGGTGGGGGTTGGAAACACCACATGGCTGTATGCAGCAGTTCACCAGAGATGCTCCCCAGTTTGTTTTAGTAAAGTTTTATTCGTTTCTCATTCACCGGTTTGTTATTTAACGAACCCCAAGGTCATCACATGGTGTCAGAATTGCTGAATGGGAGGGAAACTGCAGTCATTTTGAAGTTAACTCCTGTGTTTGCAACTGAAAGCAGAGACCAAGGGAGGCACCAGAGAAGCACATGGCACACCAGGCACAGAGGCTTTTGCATGTATTTAGTGAGCACAATAGTAGCTTGACTAGCTTAAGAAGGGGAAAAAAGCCAAAGATATGTTGCAACCTCCATCCAATCTACAATTGTCAGGCAATGTTGCAGAGAACTGGAAGACATTCAGACAGATTTGAATTGTATTTAGCAGCTATAGGGGTAGAGAAGAAAAAATGATAAAGTGAAATCATCAATCTTCTTGCATGTTGTTGGGGAGGAAGCACTGGATATTTATAACAACTTTAAGTTTGAAGAAGGTGAAAGCATGAAGTTAAGTAAAATACTGACTAAATTTGAGGACCACTGTATGCCATAAAGGAATGAAACCAGAGAAGACTTTAGAAACAGAGATACATGCCTACGTAGTTTTGATTGTAAAGTCAATTCCCATAGCTAACAGGAAACTGCAACAAATAAGAAAGGAAACAGAGAAAGATGAATCACTGGGAATCATTAAAGAAGTGAAAATTAAAGAGTGGCTGTAACAGGGTACTCACAGCACCCCTCTGGTTTCAGCTCCTTGGCCCCTCTACTTCGTGAATCAGGGACACTTCAGTCTGGTGCCACACCCGTGTTCTTTATTTGTGATCATAGAATCATAGAATATCAGGGTTGGAAGGGACCTCAGGAGATCATCTAGTCCACCCCCTGCTCAAAGCAGGACCAATCCCCAATTAAATCATCCCAGCCAGGGCTTTGTCAAGCCTGACCTTAAAAATATCTAAGGGAGAAGATTCCACTACCTCCCTAAGTAACGCATTCCAGTGTTTCACCACCCTCCTAGTGAAAAAGTTTTTCCTAATATCCAACCTAAACCTCCCCCACTGCAACTTGAGATCATTACTCCTCATTCTGTCATCTGCTACCACTGAGAACACTCTAGATCCATCCTCTTTGGAACCCCCTTTCAGGTAGTTGAAAGCAGCTATCAAATCCCCCCTCATTCTTCTCTTCCGCAGACTAAACAATCCCAGTTCCCTCAGCCTCTCCTCAGAAGTCATGTGTTCCAGTCCCCTAATCATTTTTTTTGCCCTCTGCTGGACGTTTTCCAATTTTTCCACATCCTTCTTGTAGTGTGGGGCCCAAAACTGGACACAGTACTCCAGATGAGGCCTCACCAATGTTGAATAAAGGGGAACGATCACGTCCCTCGATCTGCTGGCAATGCCCCTACGTATACATCCCAAAATGCCATTGGCATTCTTGGCAACAAGGGTACACTGTTGACTCATATCCAGCTTCTCGTCCACTGTAACCCCTAGGTCCTTTTCTGCAGAACTGCTGCCTAGCCATTCGGTCCATAGTCTGTAGCAGTGCATGGGATTCTTCCGTCCTAAGTGCAGGACTCTGCACTTGTCCTTGTTGAACCTCATCAGATTTCTTTTGGCCCAATCCTCTAATTTGTCTAGGACCCTCTGTATCCTATCCCTACCCTCCAGCGTATCTACCTCTCCTCCCACTTTAGTGTCATCTGCAAACTTGCTGAGGGTGCAATCCACACCATCCTCCAGATCATTTATGAAGATTTTGAACAAAACCGACCCAAGGACCAACCCTTGGGGCACTCCACTTGATACCGGCTGCCAACTAGACATGGAGCCATTGATCACTATCAGTTCACTATCAGTTTCCCACCACCAGTTTACAACTAGATACAGGCTTTACAACTGCTTGGCCTACCACAAACCTGGCCAGCAACAGACTAGACGACTCCTACTCCCTCTGAGCCTGACCTCCCAGTCTTAGTTTCTGCACCCCTTTCTCTCACGTCCTTCCAGCCTTTATAGCTCCTGCTAATGAGTCTGGCAGGTGCGATCAGTTACCAGGCAAACATAGGGCGGTTCACCCAGCCCCAATCAGGGAGAATGGATTGGGGCTGGAGTGGCAGGAGCTGATTAAGGGATTCTCCAGCAGAACCCTGCCCCCGTGGCCTGAAGAAATAAGCAGTTACTGTCCAAGTATGAGAGACTACTGTAACCGAGACAAGATCTTACTGTGATTTTCAAGGGCAGTAAGGTTTTAATTCCAATGAGCCTCCGAAAAGAAATGCAACAGAAGATCCATGAGGGTCATTTAGGAATTGAGAAGTGCAAACAATGAGCACGAGAGGTGCTGTATTGGCCATGGATCAATCACAACATTACTAATATGGTAGGAAACTGCTTTTCATGCTTGAAATACAAACCATGCCCACAGGCAGAGCAACTGAGACCTCATCCAGTTCCACAAAGATCTTATGAGAAGGTCAGCACTGACTTGTTTACAAGGCAATCAAAGGCTTATTTAATAGTCACAAATTATTATTCTCTGTATCCAGAAATTTGCATGCTGCACAGTACTAACAGTAAGTTAGTGATATCCGGCACAAAGGAAATCTTCTCCAGATGTGGAATTCCAGATGAAGTGATAATGGGCCACAATTTTTCAGTGCAGATTTTAGGCAATTTGCCATAGATTGGGATTTTCATCACAAAACATCAAGTCCAAATTACCCCCAATCAAATGGACTTGTGGGAAAGTCGATATAGACAGTAAAGAACCTTACGAAAAAGACTTTTTACAGTGAGGGTGATTTGAATAAAGCGTTACTGATTTATGGAAGTACGCCCCTGGAGAATGGCTTTTCTCCAGCTCAGCTGTTAACGGGAAGAAGGATCAGATCTAATTTACCAATTACTGAGAACCTGCTGAAATTTCATAACAATGAAGCCATACAGAAGATGAAAGAAAATCAGAAGTGGAAACAGAAATATTATTTTGACCAAAGGGCCGGTGATCTCCCATTTCTCAACCTTGGTGAGCGTGCCTGATCACACCTCTAATACTTGGGACCAAAGGGGTACCACTAAAGAACAGCTATCTCCAAGGTCTTATGTACAGTGGAGTTGCATCTTACGTGGGGTTAGGTTCTAAAGTCAGCGCGTAAGGTTAAAATCACGTATAGTCAAAATTACCCTTAAAAATCCCTTAAATCGCCCATAAAGTACAGTATACTGTACATGGTTTTGTGTATACAACCCCGTACAGTAATATGTATAAATGTATAATGTATACAATAATGTACAGTATATAATAAAGAGTACATATGCAAAATATAATTTTACAGTACTGCATTTTTAATTATGGGGGTAATTACAGAGGGATAATTACAGGGGGGGTGTCAGGGCTTGATGTCAATCCAGGAGACGGAGGTGACAGAGAGCTTGGGTGACGGAGAGCGAGTCGTAGACGAAGTGGTTGGCTCTGGTTCAGCTCAAGAAGTCAATTGCATAGGCTCATCTGCTGCTGGTTTGTTTTTTTCCTGGAAAAACATGGTGATTGGCAACTGTTGCTGTTGTCTCTTGAGCTGCTCAAACATTTCTTGATATGGTCTCAAATCATCCGTAATACTACGTGTGATTCTGAGGCTTCGTTCCATAGAGGGATCGTATTCAGAAATTAAATCATTCACGTGTTTCGCTGCTTGGAACACTTCAGCAAATTGGGCTTGTCTTTCTGATTTCGAAGTGTAAGTGCGGTTGGGCATTTTTTTCCAGATGAGCCCAGTCTCGTCAGCATTAAAAACTTGTTCCGGAAGATAGCCTCCGGAAGATAGCCCTTTTCTTCTAGGATTTTCTTTAACTGTTCGGAGTAGGCTTTTGCTGCCTCTTCATTGGCAGATGCAGCTTCACCAGTAGTCTGCACGTTTTTGAGGTTGAAGCGGTTCCTAAAACTGTTAAGCCAACCTTGGCTGGCTTTGAATTCCTTCTCATCAGAAGGCTGTCCCTCTTCGGCGGGAGGTTTGAACAACGCGTAGAGGCTAAGAGCCTTTTCTCGCAACGTATTGCCATCGATAGGCACATGTTTACGGTTCATGTCTTCCAGCCATAAGTTTAGTGCCTTTTCAGTCTTCACTAAAGTCTTATCACACACCTAGCTCGTCACCTTAGCAGTTATTGGAGCACTTGATGCCATGGCTTGACGAATTTCTCTCTCTCGAATCTTGATGGCACGGATGCTAGATTCGTTGCAGCCACATTTACACGCCACGTTGGAGACCGACATACCGTCTCTCAATAAGTCCAGCACAGCCAGTTTTATCTCCAGCATTGGAACAGATCGCTGTTTCTTCCGTTGAGCACCAGATGAAGTAGTTGCCTTGTGTTTTGGGGCCATGTTGTAGGAAAAATACGTACAGTATCTTTAAACACTAGAATCACACTCAGTGCAGCAAGATGCTCACACTATGAGAGGCACGCAGGAACTGAGACCGACTGAGGGAACAGCAGATTCACGTCTCCCATCTCACGCTCACTCCGGGGCATACGCTCATTGAGTGGAATGGTGGATGGAATCGCCCGCACTATTTACAGGTATCTTGTTATTTTTCTTTATTTTTGCCGAGCACATATAGTTGAATTAGCGTAAGTTAAATGTGCGTATGATACGACTCACCTGTAGTCCAGACAGACGTAGTCAAAGGGACCTACGAGTAATCCCAGAAAGTTCCAACACATTGACAGTAGATGTGGACTCTCATTTCCCGTCTGACTGATCCTTTATCATCAAAGCACAAAGGAGAAACAGTCAAGGAACAAGAGAACAACTCAAACTCTAATGAAAGGCTGATACTGAGAAGATCAGAGCGTGAGATTACATGTCCTGAAAGTCTCATAGAGACCTGTTGACCTGGCTGGAGAAGGGGTATTTGAGGAAAGTGAGTGGGAAAGATTCACTCGAGAGTGATGTGCAGGTAACCTCTCCTCTCTAGGTAGCTGACAGATTGCTTTTATGGAAATGTACTATATGGGCTGAGAATTTAATGCATGTGTTATTAGATAGTTGTTAGCTGTTTATAGATAAAGAGTTAATTTGTTTTTTTAAAGAGGGAAGATGTAGAGATATGTTTGTAGAAGATTATAATTTAGAGATGGTCCCTCATAAGGGACAGTATTATGAATATAGGAATTTGGAGATGGGAACACCAAATGGCTGTATGCAGCAGTTCACCAGAGATGCTCTCCCGTTTGTTTGATTACTTTCACATTCAGTGGTTTGTTATTTAATGAACCCCTGAGACTGTGACACGCAGTGGCTACGTGACTTGCCCAATGTCACACAGGAAGGCTGTGGCAGATTAGGGTATTGAACCCAAGGCTCCTAGAGTGCAATGATGAGGCCCTAACCACTACACTGTCCTTCCCATCCTTTCAGTTAAAGGTGCCTGTACTACTCAGGTGGCTGTGACAAGCATTCTAGACAGTGGAGCCTGATTATAAGAAGATTTTTTAAGAATGTGCTTTCCGTGCCATCATTTCATTGTTGCTGTGGGAAAGCAGCAACGCTGACATGGTTGTCAACACAACAGTTATTACTGTTGCTCTTTCTCTTCTGGAATTTTGCATGTGCTCAGGACACTTCCCAGCTGTTTATACGTTTCTCTATTGTTAGATTTACCAGTTATGCTTGTAAGTGCACGCGCACAGAGAGAGAGAGAGAGAGTGCGCCAGGCAGCATAATCAACCCACTATTTTCTGATGTATAATGAAAAGTCCCTGCTGTTTCAGGCTCCTAGATCTGAAATTAAATTACACATTAGCCACAGCAGAGTGCTGATCAGGACCTGCTGTAAGCTGCAGAACAAATCAAAGCTCAGAAAGCTTTGAAATGTACTCTTCATCACCAATGCTCACACCCCGGAAGTTCTCATTTTTTAAAGGCATGAAGCCATTTTAACAATAAACAAATGTTCTTCAGATTACAGGGTTATACTGAACTGCTGCAAACGGAATCCTGTTACACTGGGCAAAAATCTATTAATGTGGTGTAGAGAGCAGTCGTCTGCATGGAAAGAAGCTGGACTTGGTGACCTAGTTCAGTGGTTCTCAACCAGGGCTATGCGTACTCCTGCGGATACGCAGAGGTCTTCCAGGGAGTACATCAACTCATCACTTAATCTCTAATTTGCCTAGTTTTACAACAGGCTACAGAAAAACCACTAGAGAAGTCAGTACAAACAAAAATTTCATACAGACAGTGACTTGTTCATACTGCTTTATATACTATACACTGAAAAATAAGTACAATATTTATATCCAATTGATGTATTTTATGATGACATGGTAAAAATGAGAAAGCAAGCAATTTGTCAGTAATAGCGTACTGTGACACTTGTATTTTTATGGCTGGTTTTGCAAGCAAGTAGTTTTTAAGTGAGCTGAAACTTGGGGGTACGCAAGACAAATCAGACTCCTGAAAGGGGTACAGTAATCTGGAAAGGTTGAGAGCCACTGATCTAGTTTATCTTTTCCACCCCCAGTAGCTGGGACTGTGAATTAAGGTCCTGATCCTGCAAACTCTTAAGCACATACTTAACTTTAAAGAAGTGAACAGTCCCACTATAATCAGGGACTGAAGTCAATGGGGCCAGGATATCATCCATAGGGTATATTTTATAGTGATTTTTCCATTTAAATTACCAAAGACGCTTCAACGATTTCCCTTTGGAGATGATTGTGCGGTTTTATAGTTCTCACTATTAGTTACCTATATGGATATTTGTTCATTGATATAGTGGAAATTGAACAAATAGAATCTGTTTTCAAGCTTGCTTGAACTAGAGGACCAATGCCTACCTAAATATTTGAATTAGTATTTTATTTTTACCCTTTCCTAGCAAATGCTGGGATTATCCTCCTTGTTTCAAGCACCCTATGGCTAGTAGGAAAAAATTATGACCAATGTGTGCTTGGACTATGTCATTAGTGAATTATTTTTAAACATGTAATTTGGCACATGAGGACAGAGGTTTGCTCTGCAGCCACTGTAATTCTGCCATAGACCCAGGAACATCCAAAGGCCATGGGAAAGAAGAGATATTAGTTATCAGCTCTCTCACATTGCTGTTGTAATTATGTCCCTTATGAGCTTACCCAGCACAACAACCAGACCTCTCCAAACACCACTGCAAGTATTACTCATAGTCAGGAGTCAACACTCCTGCTGAGGTTCTTCCTTGGGCCATATTACTGTCTGGGAAGTGTGCAAATGCAATACGAGTTGAGTTTCACGGAGATTATCAATCTAGTCCAGCTGTCTGGCTCTTTATTGTACACTGGGGGAATAGAGCAGTGATCCTATAGCTATGGCCAGAGTCACACATGCTTGGAGAGTCAGACCCTCAGGATGTTCCAGCCAGAGATTTATAGATCTTTGCAAAGAATTATGGTTCTCACTGATGAGCTAAGGCAGCTACAGTAAAACCACTAACTCTACAATGAAAGGGCTTTTATATGCTTAATAACGGTGGCAGTTATGGCTGCCAATTTTGCACAATTCGCTTTCAAGCAGGAGAGCAGCACAAACTGGTTTAAGATGATTTCTGAATGATGAATGGCAATTTGAAAGGTTTCCAGTGCAACATAATTATATTGCATTAATGTGCAATACACAATGGTCTATATGTATCTCAGTGGGGATTTGCGGGCATCATTCCAAGTAGACTCCAATGGGAGCCATGCTCACAAATCCCAGCAGCCTGAAATGCAAATAGATCCCATATTCATTCCTGAATTACTAGCGTACGGAATTGTGTGTCAGAGATTTGGGGTCACATTCACCACTGGCATAAGGCAGAGTAGTTGTACTGACTTCAGTGAATAAGGCCCATTTTCTTTTTCCCCTCATTGGTCCACTGTATTTTGCTGTTGCTAATGTAGGCACACCTTAACCTTTAGTTTGCCTCTGGGTGACTAACGAGCTTCCTACAGCTTTATATGAAGACAGCATATTGAATAAAAAAAGAGAAAAATCCACCTTTTTGTTTTAAGCAAGATAGGAGAGCAGAAATGGTGATCAAGAGAAGATTTAATTCAGTCATGCCAAGCCAAGCCCTGTTCAGTGGCCTCAGGTTTTTTTTCCAACATCAGTCAATCTCATTCGACCCACCAATTCATTGTATTCCTCCAGAATGATTCTCTCTCTGCCTGGACTGTTCTGGCACCTTTACTAAGCAGAGAATCAAACTATTTTTAGTAATAACATCTGAAATAGCAGAGTTAAAATTCACATAATTTTGACCAGTGTTTAACATCCCAAAAATTTAGGGATGTTTGTAAATATTAGACACCCAGACCCCATATTTACGGGCACATTATACGGGCACGTGAGAAATTGAACAGTTCCACAGCCTGGGTCAGATTTCAAACATTGGCCAAAGTTCAATGACATTTGGATCTGCGATTTTCATTTGGGTTCATCTTTAATTTATAGCAAGATTTATACTCGCTCTGTACCAGAGCAATGCTTTTAGGCCTTGTATCATGTCGATCGGCTAGAATTCTCCTCCTGTCAAAGAACGTAGACATTGTTATTAAAAATAGCAATAATCTTCTCCTGCTTATGAATGGGGAATACAGATGGCATTTTATTATTGCAGTATCTCTCCCTATTCGTTTAATTCCAGGTTTTATTTCCTATTTCAACTTGTTTCACTGTTTACTAAAGTCCCACTCCGGCTATAAAATTGACTGAACCTCCCCTCCCCGCCCCGTAAGATGGTGGAATGCCTGGGCAAAAGAAAGAAAAAGCCAACTGCAGTCAGCAAAGTTTCTTCTTCAAGGGCTGGCACTTATAGCACCCAAGTAAAACAAGCTATGGTAAGAACCAAGTAAGGGATGGTTGTCAGTGACAAGGATGTGGACAGTCACACCAAGTGGTCAGAGCAGGAGTCAGTGTTCAGAAATCAGAGTCTGTGGCCAGCTGCCTGAGCCAAGAGTCAGAGCCAAAGTCACCGATCAGAGCGGAGGATCATAGCGTGTTACCTGGAATGAAGGAAGGCTGGATCGGAGGCAAGAACAGGGCTAGGAACAAGACAGGAGCAATCCCAGCTGTGGCCAAATGCTTTGAGCAGCCACAGAACTGCTGCTGCTGCCGCACTTGGGTCGAAGAGCTGGTCTGCTGACTCTTCCCACAGGCAGGCAGTATAGCCAATCGGGCAGCCTACGACAGGCCAGCTGGGCTCGTTAGGTTGTCCGGAGACTGGCTCTGCTGCAGGCCCTGATGTGACATTCTGTACCTTGGGGGAGCATCCTGTAACCCCCCTAGTCCTCATTTTTCTATATAATTGTGATCTTGCATGTAAAGCAGGTCATGTGAGGTATCAGGGGAAAGGTTATGATCTGCTGAAAGTCATTTCTCTATCCATATTTGTATATCCTTAATGCATATGAAGTTATGAGAAGTGTGTTGTACGGTTGTCACCAAAACATGCTGTAAATTTGGGAATCAGCCCAGATATTAGCTCCCCAGAGAGACCAGCAAGGAGAGTAACCAACGCCCAAGCGGGCTGTCAAACAACCCATCAACAGCCATTGTCCAGCAAGGGAGCTACAATGCAGTGACTCACCTGCATGAGGCCACACGAGGGGAATTGCTCAACCTTGCCTGGGGACTCAGCAATGGCCACCAGACATGGACTTGTGTTCTCCAAACACATGGGACTGAGGGTATAAAACAGAACACAGGAGCCCTATGCTTGGTCTTTCTCCTGCCCCAACTTATGCTGCAAGCAACAATGACACTGAGAAGACTTAACACTCCAACAGAGGGGACTGGCCCAGGTTTCAAGGGTGAAATCTGCGTACTATGAACTGCAATATCCAGTGGGTAACAAAAACTGTTTACGCTAGATGTTGCCCAGTCTAATAGGGTTGAAAGTTTAGACTATGGGCTTATATTTTATTTTCCTTTGGTAACTAACTCTGACTTTTTGCCTTATAATCCTTAAAATTTATCTTTTGTAGTCAATAAATTTGTTTAACTGTTTATCATTACCAGTGAGTTTGCCTGAAGTGTTTGGTAATCTTCTCAGTTTTGCAAAAGCTGGTGTATATCCACTTCCCACTGATGAAGTGGCAAACCAATTAATAAATTTGCATGGCTCAAGATGAGCCGCGCAAAATGGTGTAGCCCTGAGGTACCGTGCTGGGAGCTGGGGGGATTTGGCTGGTGCCTTTCCCTGTGTGATTCATGAGTGGCTCTGGGAGCATTCATACAATCTATCTGGGAGAGGGGCACCACATGCTGTTGTGCTGAGTGATCACAGCACCTGGAGTGGAGGGGCTTGCTGATTGTCACTAGCAAGGCATTGTGAGAGACAGCCCAGGCTGGAGAAAGTTAAGGGGGTACAGCAGTCCCACGCTCCCCGGCTGCACCCTGGGGATCCTGTCACACCTAATTCCTGACAGTAGTGCCAGTGTTGGAGGAAGACAGATTCATGGCCCAGTTCTCCCTGCCCACTCCCATTGGGGAGTATCGGGTACACACCTCCTGCTCTCACCTGCCCCCGTGACTGCGACGAGGAGAAGGATAGGACAGTGGTTAGAGTGCTAGCCTTTGATGTGGGAGACATGGGTATGTTAGGGACAAGCTGGCCCTGGGAAACATGAAAAATGCCCTGTTTGGGGTTCATCCCAGTACTATAACTCCAAGGTGTTGTGCTCAAAGTAGGTAAACTGTGCCTACAGCCCTTCCCCTGAGTACCTGTGGAAGGAAAGGAGGAAGTTGAGCTGGCATTAATCCCTTGTTTACTGGGGACCAAGTTCGTATCCCTGCACCTTCTCTCAAACATTGTGAGTCAGCACCATGTCCTGCTTGCCTTGGTCACATGAGTAGTCCTTCTGGCTTCACTGAGACTGTTTGCCGAGGACAAGCAGCAAGTAGCCTTTGGGTGGTAACAGAACTTATTACTCCTGAAGGATTCTTTTCACAGCCTGTCTCTACTCCACGTTTTGTTTAAAACAATCTCCACCAGGCACTTATTTTCCAGACTGGTCAGAACCCCACCACTGAGACACTGGCTGGAATCGGGGGGTGGGAGGGAGGGTCACACTGGGTTAGCTTGTCTCTCAATGGAATTGATAAGGTAAGGTGACACTGAATTAAAAACAACTTAAAAAAAATAATTCCCAAATTCACTCTGAATGGTGCAAAAAACCAATGGTGTTTTTAATCTCTCCACATTTGGGACCAGGAACCACCATCCTCCCTTTTATTTGTCTGCACAAGAACCAATCAGTACTTCCCAAGTGAGAGTCATCCTGGGAGATGTTAAACCAGGTCCCTGTAGCATCTCTTTGATGGCTGGCCAAAGAAAAGTTAGATATTCCATGGCACTGTAACAAGAAGAGGTGATCTATAATCCTAGTCTTCTGGCCAACATTCTTCCTCTCAATTAAAAAGCTTCTAGTGTCCAAAGCTATGAACTACCGCTCAGGATATAATGACTACCACATTTGTTTTATATAGCTACTCTAGGCCTAATATTAACTCATTGCTTTGTGAAGTGCTTCAGGAGAAAGGGTAGTCTTGATGTTAAGGCAGTGGAGGTCTGAGTTCAATTTCTACCTCTGCACCAGACTTCCTTATGACAGTGGGCAGGTCACTTAATCTCTCTTTGCCTGAGGTCCACACTGAAAATGGAAAAGATAATACTTCCTTTCCCCATCCTTTGCCTGTCTATTTATAGTGTAAGCTCTACAGGCACCATCACTTATTATGGGTAGGTACAGAATGTAGTACACAATGGGGCCCAGCTCTTAACAGAGGGCTCCTGGAGCTACGGTAATATTAATATCATGTGCGTGCAAGGAGATTTGATTACATTTTCCCTATGATGTTTGTATTGAGCAAAGTAACATAAGCCACTTTGCTCAATACAAACATCATAATAGTAACATAAGCCACTTTTGAGATATTCCTACACCAGTAACACACCATGGCCTTGCTCATGCATCTTTGAACAGTGTTCTGCAAATTTAGTTTCTTGATAGTGATAAAGCCATTCCTTTTAAATGGAGTTCATTCTGCATCAGGCTCACACATACAGGTATGCTTCTGGCTTGTTTAACTCTACAAACTAGTGCTTCCAGGAGGGTAGCGAGGATTAGCAATACACTACAAGAGCTTTGTACTTCCAGCTCACTGGTTCAAATCCTACCCAGGTCACCAGTGACTGTTGGTTACCATCTAATGGCTGTTTGGTGATGTATAGACGTGGCTGAGTTGGTGGACTCTGACCATTTTTTGTGTGGAGAAGTGCCCACATCACACAAAAAATTGTCATGTTTGGTGCCACTGCTGGAAGACCAAGCAGAGAAGCCAAGGCTTAAATAGGCATGGAGCCTGAAGGCCTTCTCCTGCCTAGCAATAGTCCCTTCAGGGCAAGAGTGAGGCACAGTAGTGAAGCTGTCTGGGAAAAACAATTGCTATTGGCCAGACTCTCCTTGTTCTGGAGACGCAGAGAGGACTTCAGGTACCAGTGTTGTCAATCGGGCCCTTCTTACCAGCACAGGACCCATGCTGAGCAGCATTTTACTCCGAGTGTAGTGAATGGAACTGCGCCTGGAGTAAAGTACCACTCAACATGAGTTACGGGTAGCAGAATCTGGCCTTAATTTTAAACGCAGAATATAGACTCAAATGCCAAAGACCTGTCATGCCTCAAAGTGTCCTCCACAAGGATAGAGTCTCTATATGGAGTTAAAACAGATGCAGTTTTGGAAAGTCTGCCAACAATGGCTGTGTATTTATCTACCACTGCCAGGAAGCAGCTAAAAAACCCCACATTCAAGAGTCTAAAAAACATTATGCAAGGAAACATAAATTGCTTTTGGCATGTGCATATCTATGGAGGGCAACGGAGGAAGAGGCTCCTATCATAGTGGCATGTTAGTGACATGTTTACGTGGACTATTTGGTTACTCAGCTCTTCCCTCCAAACAAACAAACACAACCCTGGATTTGGGGCCAGATGCAATCAATATGAAATTTGGAAAACAAAGCACTCTCTGTTTGCAAAACTGCATTGTGCTTTATTATCTATAATTACACCTCCACCTCTGCCTTGTTAAAAGAGTCCATCTCAAGCATAATAATTCTGCATTTTAAGTCATTAACTATTTTTCACCATGTCTTACAATACATACCTATTTTTGTTTTGCAAACAATGAGTTCATATAAACCACAATGCAAAAACCTAGGTCAGAGTCTGCCCTCAGCTGCACCTGCATAAATACAGACTAATGCCAGTTAAGTCAATGGAGTTAAATCGGGATTTATACATCAGTATAGCTGAGCTGAATTTGGCCCTTTAACATTTGGTTCCTTAGAAGCAACCCACAAAGGGGAAATTACATTTGGATTTGTGCCCTTTTTGTTGTTCTTCTTATAATGTAGGTGGATTTTTAAGAAAAAAAAACACCCTAGCTATGTCAGAAATATTACATTCTAGCTTGCTGAAAGACTATACAGATTGATGGCTTAATTGATTTGGGTACTGCAGCTTTAACGCAGAAGTTTTCTCCCAAAAAAACCAGGAGTACTTGTGGCACCGCAGAGACTGACAAATTTATTTGAGCATTAGCTTTTATGGGCTAAAACCCACTTCATCAGATGCATGCAGTGGAAAATACAGTAGGAAGATTTTATATACACAGAGAACATGAAACAATGGGTGTTACCATACACACTATAATGAAAGTGATCAGTTAAGGTGAGCTATTACCAACAGGAGAGAAAAAAAACCTTTTGTAGTGATAATCAAGGTGGGCCATTTCCAGCAGTTGACAAGAACGTGTGAGGAACAGTAGGGGGGAAAAATAAACATGGGGAAATAGTTTTACTTTGTGTAATGACACAAGTATTCTTGCTGTTAACAATCATGCAAACAGTCTGAATAAAAATATTTTCTCCTTGCTTGGCATTTCTCAGGTAATAAAACTACTAGCTGTCCAGTTGTCTATAGAATCTTCCAGGCAACACTGTGTCGAAAAATAATTGAACCTCTAATGACAGGTTTCAGGGTAGCAGCTGTGTTAGTCTGTAGCCGCGAAAAGAAAAGGAGGACTTGTGGCACCGTAGAGACTAACAAATTTATTTGGGCATAAGCTTTCGTGAGCTACAGCTCACTTCATTGGATGCATTCAGTGGAAAATACAGTGGGGAGATTTATATACATAGAGAACATGAAACAATGGGTGTTGCCATATACACTGTAACGAGAGTGATCACTTAAGGTGAGCTATTACAGTGTGTATGGTAACACCCATTGTTATTTTCCACTGAATGCATCCGATGAAGTGAGCTGTAGCTCACGAAAGCTTATGCTCAAATAAATTTGTTAGTCTCTAAGGTGCCACAAGTCCTCCTGTTCTTTTTGTGAATCTCTAATGTAAAACCTAAGCAGAAATAAAAGGTGGGGAGGGCCTGGTATAAATCAGCATAGCTCAATTAAAAATCAATCAATATATGCAGGCTTCCCTCCACCCCACCGCCCGCTTTGGTTTTAGAAAAACTTTTCAGGCCTTCTATATACATCATAAACAAACAAACAAACAAACAAAGACAAGGCCATTCTTTTTCTTTGCAAGTCACCTTTAAGGAATGTTTTCACTCTCACAAATGTGATGTTCACTGCCCATCTGATTACTAAGATGTTTGTGTCTCCAGTCAGAGGTCATTTTCAACTGCACTCCACTCTAGAGGTCTGATTTTTCAAAGAAACACACCCATTTAATACAACCAGTGCAAAGCCATAAAAGAACAGATTCCCATAGTGCGCTGCAAGGAGGAAGTTTTCTGCATTTTTATATATATATCAGCCCTCTCGCTTTGGTTTAGTGATGTATTTTGAAGTTTTGTCTCCAGCATACACATAGGTGTCAAAGTAACTTTGGATATATAGGAGATATATTCCAAGAATAAGATCTCTCTCCAGTTAGACTGTCTGCAGACAACTCAGACCTCCCACTTACAAAAGATGTGCTGTCTGTTCCAAGTCACACAGCAGTTCAGATCAGAGCATAAGCTATCTGCACAAATTATGGGATCTTGGCATCCGTCAGAAATGTCCAGCACACATGTGGTGACTCTGCTCATTCAAAGGCAGGCGAGGCAGCACTGGGATATACTCAGCACACTATGCATTTGCAGAGTGTGTGGAAAGCATTTTGAATTTCACATGCATTCCACAGAGTTGCCTAGGGTCCTGAACGCTTTAATTTAGTCACTTTGCAACATGTGCATGTTGTTCTTAAATAACTACACTGTATTACTTTTCCTTTCTTGTGTCCAACTGGCTGTGTTCTCAGCTAGCTATCCAGAATCAGGTATAATCTCCTTTAGCTTTCATATCACCTACCAGTTTAGGATCTTTGATCAATTCTCAGTAAAGCCTCTGGACGTAGCCTGCCCAGGTAATTAACCAGGTACTTTTGTACTCCTGGGGGAATTCTGTGGCAAAAAATTAAAAATTTTGCAAAATTCTTCATATTTTAATCAAAATAACACAAAATAATCATGCCAGTTTCGATTATTTTGGAAATTTCAAAACACCTGTGAGCAAGTAGATCTGTAACAACATAGACAACAAAAACTCTACCCCAGGGGTACAGAGTTAAAGAAACCCCTATGCCCACATGGATCAAGGTATGAATTACTGCAGGATCAAGGTATGAATTACCCTAAAGTAGGAGAGATGAGGAAGAAGGCAGAAAGCAGTTTAGTCAGTTGAGAGAATGCACTAGCTTTGTAGGGTCTGTCCCCAGTCTCTTCCCAGTGAGAGGGGAAGGTGCTCCCTGCTTCTCGGAGGACAAACGGACCCCAAGACCCACTTAGCTGCTCCTAGCCCCCCACCCTTCTTCAGCTCCCCCTCCCTCAGGATCCTTCCCCCAGGGACTGTTCCCCCTCAGCTGCTCCTCCCACACTCACTGCCCCCTCCCTCAGGGCACAGCCCTAGGCCCTCAACTCTCCCTTTGCTGGGAGATTAACTCCCCTTTCCCACCCCACTGACACCCCGGCCCACCCAGGCTCCAACCCCCCTCCCACCACTGGGAACCCTCTGCTTCTTCCTCCCACCCCACCGGGTTCCCTCTGCTCCCGCCCATCCTCACCACGCGGTACCCTATGCTCCCACCACCACCACCACTGGAGACTCTGTGCTGCCCCCTCGCACCCTGACTGACCCCTTCCTTGCTGCTCCGCCCCCAGAGGCCCTAGTGCTGCGGAAGAAACTGACCGTGTGAGCCGCAGCCGGAGAACCCCGACTCCTGGAGGAGGGGACCTGGCTGCGCAAAGCTACAGGTAAGAGCTGGGGCTGGGGCATGCACCACGAGCAGACCTCCAGTGCAAAACCGGGGGTGGGGTGGGGGGGCAGGCAGGTGCAGTGACAGGGGCAAGGGGCACACACAGGGCCTGCTTCCCAGTGGAGAGCACAGGTCTCTGGCTGCACAGAGGTGGAGGATCCCCCTGCAACCCCCACACCGCCCGCCAGGACATGGACTCGGCGTGAGGCTGCAGCCGACCTTGACACAGCACAAGGGTCAGGCCTATACCCCATGCTTGCCCCAGAAACACCCTGGGACCCTGTCGTTCCATCCCAGGCAAACCATAATAATGAGTGAGAGGGACAGAGTCTAGCACGCATGCCCAGCCCCCTCACCCTCCACCCCCGACAGTGATTTATGTCTCTCCCGGCTGCTCCTGACACCCGAACCGATGCATCCACTCGGGACCTCTTCCAGGGAGGGGTTCGTGATCCCTTTTGTGGTGACCCTTTGCTTCCCCGTCAGAATCTATTATTCTGTGGGGAAACAAACAAAAAAATCTTCAAGGGACATGAATTCTGCCTGTGTGCAGTATCCCCCCAGGAATACTAGGGGCACCACAGCAGGTCAGGTTGTAACCATCAGGGTGCAATATGCATCTCTGAAAACACCTCTTTACAAAGGGTTACTTTGGGCTGGCCTAAGGTTCAGTGGAACCTTAAACAGAGCGAAACATGCAGATTCCCGTCTAACTACCTGCCTGTGACCTAGGCCTCCAATTGCTGCAGGATATTCATGGTGGCTGAATGAAGACTCGATCCCGCTCCTATTAAGGTCAATGACAAAGCTCCTATTTACTAAAAGTGGTGCAGGATGAAAGGCTACTGTAGCGTTTGCAAACATTCACCTGGCATTGGCCACTGTCAGAAGACAGGATACTGGGCTAGATGGACCTTTGGTCTGACCCAATAGGGCCATACTTATGTTCTTATTCCAAGAATGCACCAAAAGAAATGGAGATAGGAGGTATTAGGAACCCTGCAGCACTAGTGCCCAGGGATGGACAGGCAAGATGCAGGGTGGATGAGTAAAGAGAGGGCCTGTCACGGGCTGCTGAGAGAGTGGGTGGTCTGACAGCTGCTCTGTTTCTGCTGATGCTCAGCACCTAAACTAGGCAGGGGCCTGGTATGCACAGGACTCTGTGACCACAGAAAGCTATGTCTAAGGCTGCCATTATGAATAGCTCTCATTAAAGGAGGTGTCCTACCCATTCCAAAATCAACAGGAGCAAAGTAGCAGTGCAAGCAGGATCTGTTGCCTCTACAAACAGGCAGGTAAAGCATTTTATGTTCCCAGCTAGCCAAACAACAACAAAAAGGTCTTTCCTGTTCTGCAGAAGATCACAAATGAGCCGGAACTGGTTTTCCTGTGTGTTGTGGAGAGGAACAAGTTTGGCTTCTCATTTGCTGGCACTGCGTCAGCAAAGGCTGTGCTTGATGTTGCTTCTGTAATATAGCATTCAATGGAGGTACCTTCAAAACTGCACCCATAATAATGAGCAGCATATGTAATCTCAACAGGTTTGCGCTCCCCCCTCCACAGGAACCAAGCATCCACAAATAACCAGATGCTTTAAAGAAGAAGTAACAAACAAACTACTTTTCTCTCCGGCCGAGACGCTGACCTTGCTAAATCAAATGGGTGCCTCAGGGCTCCTGCCACAGGCTTACCATGTAGAGAGAAAAAGGGTTTTCTGCAGCAAGCCGTAGTGGAAACTGGAGACAGTTTAGCAGATCACAAGTCTGCCGTGTTTGAAAAAAGACAGGGAAAGACCTCAGAGGACTTAGCAGTGATTGACATACCCTGAATCTACGAATACTGCAGGCACACGCAGACTGACACTGTGTTACTGAAAGGAAAGGACTCTTGGGGAACAGTGGAAGGGGCTGAATAAAAATTGCAGTGTGATGGAGCAGGGCCTCGGGGGCAGATGGTGGCTGGCCTTGCACAGCTGCATAAGTAGAGGAGAGGGCAAAAGCTGCATCTGCCCATTCAGACTTTTTATACCTCAGTACAGGGACAAGCCAGAATCCCAGGTCTTGCCTTCTTGGGGCCTTATTTCCCCCACTGCAGGATATGAAGAGCTCCACTGAAGTCAATGAAAGCTACTTGTATCCTGTGCCAGGAGATTTGGGTCCCCAGGGACTCAGCGCACCAGTGCCACCATGAAGGAGCAGTATGGTGAGGGCATGAGCTGGACCCCTTTGGGAGGGTTGCCACCTGTCGGGTTTTCACCCGGACAGTCTGAGTTTAGATTTGTGTGTCTGGGTGCCATTTGACAAGCCCTGATGTCCATTTATTTTGGTCTGGGGGAAAAGTGGCAACCCTAAGCGGAAGGAAGGGGGCAATGCAGCAGCAACCACAGCAGCCGCCTCTGGGGCTAGGCTGTTTGTGCAGCTCAAGGCAGCGTGTGGCCCTGCGCAGCCCAGTGGCTTCGGCCATGCTGATGAAGACCCTGTGAGCAATGGGGGCGAGGCCTTGGGAAGAGGTGGAGCAGGGTTGGGGCTGCGGGGCTCCGGTTACCAGCCATTGGAAAGATGGCAACCCTGCCCCTTGGGCACTGGACACGAGATGAGCAGGGGGTAAGTACACGCTGTTAAAGTGTGTCAGCATCGCCCACCCCGGAGTGCATGACCCTCGTGCCCCCTAGAATCATTAGGACTGACTCAGCCGAAATGCTGCCAGGGATACGGCTGGCACACGGCCTCCCAGCACCCCCCATACCCACCACACTGCTTCCAGAATTAACCCCCATTACCCACTAGCTCGGCCCTCGCTGCTTCCAGGCATGGGCTCCAACCTCCCCCTCCACTCAGCAAACCGACCCAGACCCCTTCAATGGAACTCCTATCTCCCCCTTGAACCAGGGGGCCAACCCACACAACATTGCTCACTTCTTTTACTTCACAGTCCCCGCTCCCCCAAGTTGCTCACTGCATCGCTTGGAGGACAGGGGCAATGGCCACTACCCACCTCTCCTCTTGAAGTTTTCCTGGCCTGACCAGCCAGACTCCTCCATAGCTTTTCAGGTGGCAGCCATCTTGCCTGCTTCCGCTCCTCCCCTCCCACATCCAACCTCTGTGGGGCTATCAGCATGGTCCGGGCCGCTGCACTTCAAGAAAAGGATCTGTTGGGTTGTGTGGCCTGGTCTCCCTATTCATCTTTCCCCTCCCCCAAGCCTAGAGCTGAGAAAAGCCTAACAAACACCTAGTGGACAAGGTTCATTGCCCTACATGGTACTGGACAGCGTTATCCTGGAAAATCCACCTCTCCCGCCCCTTCCCCCTCCAGGGGAAACACTACCCATCACCGTCGATGCCACACAGTGCATCTTGTAGGCAAGCTCCAATGCAGTATGCAGGCTGGCCAGGAGCCCAGGCCCATTTAATTCCTCCCCATCCCTGTTCAGAGTCTCCGTGATGAAGAGAAAGCAGCCCAGGCAATTAGTTAAATCATCATTTGAAGATGAAGCTCTAACCATGGCACCGGACGCTGACAAAATTTACCTTCCTGTCAAAAACGGAACAAGGCCTGAGGAAGGGGCGAGGAGGTGGAGCAGGCAGGGGGGACTTAAAAGCTGAAGATGAGGAAGTTAGAAACAAACTACAGGAGAGCTATCTGCCAAGAAGCATGGCCGCTGATGCACAAAGTGCCCGGAGCGTGAGAGAGAAGAGAGCACAGTGATGATATCAAACAGAGCAAGAGAGGAACAAGCAGGAAAACAGGGGGAAAGCCCAGAAATGCCTCAACCACGAGACCATCCTTCCTCTGTTCCTGCTTCTTGCCTGCCAAGTTTGCAAAGGAAGAGGAGCTGGAGACCAGCCTTTAAGTCCCTTTGTCTAGCTGATCAGCCAGCCAAGCGAGAGGGATGCTTGCAGCGATTACAATCACCAGACTATAAAACAGAAGACTGTGTATAAACACGTGCAGTCAGATAGTACAGGGCACCAAGTGCAAAGCGACCGAGTTTGGCTGGTGCATATCGCTGAGCCATTCTCAGAAAGCTGTGGAGTGGAATTGGGATTAGCTTTCAGAGCTCCAGTCGCCTGCTTAAGCCCTCTGACTGCACTTCCAAAGAGCGATTAGTTTGAGGGACAGTTTTTCCCATTTCATGCCCTTGACTCACACTGCAAAGAATCAGCATTTCACATCCCAGCCGCACACGGCTTTCTTTTCTAACTAACCCCTCCGTGTTCCCCCTGAAAAGCTACATACTCTGGATGTAAATTTAATGAGACACTCAGTGCCCCATGATGATGAACTGACTGTTTCAAGAAACTATAAACCGATCCGAGAGTTATTGCGTCTCTAACTCATTTATTTTCAACAACATTGCATATTTTCAATAGCTGTTTGCCACATCCTTACCTTTAAACACAGAGCTTCTTTCAGCAGCTCAGGGGTGGGCGGGAGAAGCGGGAATTCAAATATTATTTCTGAGGGAAATTTCTGACTTGGCTCCAGGGTAACCCAGCTTTTCCTTATTTTTAACCAGCTTTTAAAGTCCATCCAGTGAGTCTATACCAAACCCAGCAATGCTCCATACCACCATAGCATGGTTAGAAGGGTATGCGCACAGTCACTGAACATGCTGACAAATAATAATCAGTAATAATAATACCCAACTCTTATACAATGCTTCCTCCCCCCCTCCCCCCAATAGATCTCAAATGAAAAGGAACAATCCTATAAACTCACTCTGGCCAAAAGGAAAAAAAAAAAAAAGAAACTTTCCTTATACATTCTGATAGCTCTCCTTTTGCAACAGTGGCCCTCTTCTCTTGTCTCACATTGTACCTCTTCTGCTCCAACCAAGGAGGTCAGCCATGTCTGGTTCTGAGTGGGCTTGACTGCTCCATGTCTTTTTCCACACTACCCCTTAGGTGTCGAACATTCATCTTATCTATCTAAGATATTTATGTGGCCCCCGTCACCATAGTATCCATGTGCCTCACAATCTTTAATAGATTTATCTTCGCAACATCCCTGTGAGGTAGGACAGTGCTATTGTTCCCATTTTACAAATGGGGAACTGAAGTGCAGAGAGACTAAGTGACTTGCCCAAAGTCTTCCTGAACGGATCAGTAAAGCCTCTTTCCTCCTTCAAATCCCTCCTCAAGTCCAACCTCTGACCAATCCCATGGTTCCCAACCTGTTTGGGAAATCCTTTGTTTTCGAAAGTGGCCTGTAATTCCCGGTGCCCCAATTAAAGATACCTAGAGTTATTGCCAAGTGTCACTGTTTTATCACAAAGGCAGCAGTAAGTGGTTTTATTCTTACAGCCCCAGCTGCAGGAGTACTGTGAATGTGTGAGAATCCTAACTTTCATTATTTAAAAAGTAAATGTCTAGCCCTTGTTGTGGTGAAAAACATGAACATGAGACCCAAGTGCACTCAAAAGGCTCAAAAACCAGTAGGCGAAGAAGGAACCTAGATAGACAGATATAATTGCTTGATTTTTGCAGCAACACCGCACCAACCATGAGATTTTCATCCGTCTCTTTAAGCAGCCAGGTTAAATAGAGCAGGCTGAATAATGGCAGAACTTAATGTCATGGCTGATGACCAAAGGCTACCATCATGAGGTGTGACAGTACACATAACACTTTGGTGGTGTATGTAGCTTGTAGACGTTTGTTGTACGTTTCAATTGAGAGAAGTTGCTCTCCCTGCCAGCAGAGCTGGATGCCATTTTGTGTAGTGATACAGCATGCCACATGGGAGAGACACACAAACACCATGCTCTCTTTTGGAGACCTTCCTTTTGTTCTTCCTTGTTTTGTTCTCCTCAATATAAAATAAAGGTCATTCTCACTGGAAAGGCATGGTTGCCCTGTTTATATGGAAAGACATCATAATAATTTCCTTGAGTTGGAGTAGGTGTCTTACAGGAATTATAAAAAGATCCAGGACAAACATGAACAGAAAAACAAACATTAATATTATTCATCTCAGGTAATGCAAACATTCAATTTTCTAGTAAAAGAAATTAAAAAGCACCTTTAGTAAACATATTTCCTGCTCGATTAATATTCCCCAATGTGATTTTTATTCTCTTAAGTGATCATCTCTTTCTGAGCAGCAGTGAGAAAAATGAACCTGCCCAATGAGGACACTTGCAGCATTTTCATATACCACAGCAAAATAGAATAGAAGTTCATGTGGCAAGCTAGTATGATACATGCTAAAACATGTAATTCACTTGAACACCAATGCTAGAAACAAAGGCATTCGAAAAATTGCTTTTTCAAAAGCTCAATGGTGCTACAGCACCACGTATACAGAAACAGCTGTCATACTTATTTTTTAAAAAAGGAAAGCAGTAATTTACCACCACATTACTTCATTGTCCGCAGATGCATCTAAGAACCACTTCTTTAAGAGAAGCAGAATTAAAGCAGATTACTTGACCAGCTTGCATTTGCAGCAGGGAATGTAGCGTCAATCTGGTATTTTATTAATATGAAAACGGACCAGGCATATTGTGACAACGAAGGCAATCGTTTTTGCAAAAAAGCGTCACCGAACGTGAGCAGAATTCAGGTGCTAGTTTACAGTGCAAGCCCTTTCATCTCACACTGCCTGGATGTGAAGGTCCCCAGAGAGGTTAGGTGGCTGTAGCCTAATCAGAGTCATCTATGTGTTTCCAAGTGCAAGGACTTTTTTCTGTTAGAGCCTTCAACAAGGTCATTGTTCTGTGCCTGTAATGCATGAATGCACAGCAGCCCCATCAGACCGCTCATTAGTATTCTATACATTACACGGGCTAAATTTGCCATTTCATTTACAATGCTTCTGTTTGCAATTTTTTCCCCTCTATATCATAGGCCTCCTCAGAAAAACAGGTGCCATTGATAAGATCCGACAGGCATTTAAACATATATTGCAACATATTTACAGTAAAATGGCAGAAACTGCCTCTTATTAACCTATTAACTTTCCACCAAGCGGTTTATTCTATGTATGGAAAAAATGAAAGGTGAATTTGAAATTAATGCTGCAAAGACATGCAGGAGGATGGAACATCAGAAACAAACATGTTTCAGAAAGGCTGTATCATGTCACATCCATGGGTGGGAAAGAGCAGCTTTAGAGCCAGGCCCAGTTTTATATTCTGACTTCAGTGAATTAGTGCAGACATCCAGTTCGTTAGGACTTTACTTTAGCTTACTCTACGGTCAGTTCATTAGGGCCCTGATTCAGCAAAGTACATAAACACCCGCTTAAAACCATTCCTATTCAGAAAAGCACTTAAATCATTTCCTAAAAATTTTCTGTTACTTCAGTGGGAGCAGGATCACTCCGCTAGGCCATAATTCAGCAAAGTACTTAAGTATGTCCTTAAATTTAAACACCCCTATTCCTGTTCAGCAAAGCATGCTGCACATGCTTGCACTAAGGTTGCGAGGCGTCCAGTCTTTGTCGAAAATGGATCCTGTCGGTTCTGGTCAGCACCGCTGACTAGGCCGTTAAAGTCTGGTTGGTGGCGTAGCGGGGCTAAGGCAGGCTCCCTGGCTGCCCTGGCTCCACGCAGCTCCCCGAAGTGGCTGGCATGTCTGGCCCCTAGGCACAGGGATGATCAGGGAAGCTCCATGTGCTGCCCATGCTCCCAGTGCTGGCTCCACAGCTCCCATTGGCCGGGCACCGTGCCCAATGGGAGCTGTGGGGATGGCACCTGCATGTGTGAGCAACATACACAGCCGCCTGGCCGCACCTCCATCTAGTGGCCGGACATGCCGGCTGCTTCTGGGAGTAGTGCGGAGCCAGGGCAGACAGGGAGCCTGCCTTAGCCCTGCTGCGCCACCGACTGGGAGCCGCCTGAGGTAAGTGCTGCCGAGCTGGAGCCCACACCCCTGCCCCAGGTCGGAGCCCCCTCCCGCACCCTAACTCCCTCCCAGACCCCTCACCCCAAACCCCCTGCCCCGGTCAGAACCCCCTCCTGCACCCCAACTCCCTCCCAAACCCCACATCCCAACCCCCTGACCCAGGTTGGAGCCCCCTCCCACACCCTAACTCCCTCCCAGACCCTGCACCCCAACCCCCTGCCCCAGGTTGGAACCTCCTCCCACACCACAACTCCCTTCCCCAGCCCTGAGCCTCCTCCCGCATGCAAATTCCTTCCCGGAGCCCAGAGCACCCTCCTCCACCCCAAACCTCTCATCCCCAGCCCCACCCCAGAGCCTATACCCCCAGCTGGACCCCTCACCCCCTCCCACACCCAAACCCCCAATCCCAGCAAAAGCGAGTGAGCGGGGGGAGAGCGAGCGACGGATGGAGGGTACTGGAGTGAGGGGGTGGGGCCTCAGAGAAGGGGTGGGGCAAGGCAAGGGTGTTTGGTTTTGTGCAATTAGAAAGTTACCAACCCTAGCTTGCACATGATTAAGTGCATTGCTGAATTGGAGTTTAGGGGATTGATCTTATTCCCACTGAAGTCCAGGGGAAAATTTAGCATTGATCTGAGCGGTACAAGATCCAGCTGTAGCCGCTTACTCTGGAGCTTATTGGTGATTTTATTGAGGCTTTTATTGACAATATTTAATTGCCATAGAACCACATCCATTTCGCTATGGGTCCAGTCCTGCAGGATTGGGCTGTCAGACTGCTTTGCTGTTCTTTGTCTTTTCTGGCAGCAAAATTTAATCCATGGTCATATGGAAGTTATTAGAAGGCAGTCTCTTATGTTCCTAGACTATTGTAATAACAGAGAAAATATCTTTCCACACATCAGATATGTTGGGGAGGTAATTACCCATTGGCTGGCTTGGTTTTAATAATAAACGTTTTTCTAGTATTTTAAAAATAAAATTCCATGAAAACAAATTCTGATCCCACCACATAAAAAAAAAAAAGAAAGAAAAAGAGAGAGTGCAAGAGTCTCAAAGCTTCTGAGCATTTCTTACAGTGAACTCCATCAAAAAGCATTCTATGAAAAAATAAAGGCAACCTAGCTAAGAACACTTTTCCACATAAATGCTGTGGATTGTAACTGGCCTTTAGAGAAGCACAAGTACATCAGAGCTCTCTCTGTAATGCTGAGCACTGATTACTGATCACGCAGCATTTTCAAAATTGTAGCTTTTCATATTGTAGCATTTGAAATTTACATCAAGTGACTGGATCATGTTGTCTCCTACATGGACTGTATCATGCCAAGGAAATTTGCCCTCTCATGGAAGTAGCAGGGGATTCAGCCTCCAAAACAACTGGATCTCAAGGAAAGGATTCCTGCCTTGGCTCTTGCATCCCCTAAATTATACTTCCTGCAGTTTTCATGGAAGCCCTCCTCCTAGATTAGATTAGAACAGGGTATGTCTCTCCAAACTGAGGGTACATCCAGACTCTACACTGCAAACAAAGGTGTGTTCTTAACTCAGATTAGCTAATTGGAGTTAGCTAATTTGGGTTAAAATAGCAGTGAAGACACAGTGATGGGGATCCACACTCCACACTGGCACCTCCTGCTGGCCATTTTGGGGATTATGGCTCCGCAGATCAGTACAGCCTCTCCTGATGGTGCCTCGCCCGCCATCATGTCTGCTCTCAGACCCATGTCACTCCAAGGACCGCAGGGTCCTCTTCTTGGCACAGCCCTCTGCCCATGTTACACTCTGTGCTCTCCCCTTCCTGAGGCCCTGCAGTCAACTGTCTGGTCACTTCCTCCAATGGTGAGTGGGGGGACCCAGGCTTGCCCACTACTCCTGGTCCCAGCCCAGGGACGCTGTAGGTGGCAACCACGTGCTGTGTCCCCGCCAACCACTCAGTATATTTTCCTGGGCCATTTCCCCGCAGCCCCAACACCTTCTTCGCCCTTATCTCACGGCCTCAGCATGCCAGTCCTAGCAGCCAGCCAGGAGCTCTCTCTTGCTCCACTGCTCTGTCCAGGGTGCTAGCTTCCCTCCACTTGCAAGGCACCCAGTTTTCCCTCCTTGAGCTCTAGGGAGTAACTGCCCCTGCTCTGCCCTGCCCTGCTGATCCTGGATTGGCTGTTCCTCACAGCCTCTCTCCATTAGCTGCTTCCTGTGCAGCCTCCCTAGGGCTCTATTAATCCCTTATATGGCAGTACAGGGCGAATGCCCCATCACAGACACAGCAACTTGGCTTTTAATTTGGCTGAGCAGCTCGAGTTCAACCCCAGTCTCCTTTACAGGCTTTGACTCAAAGTAGCTAACCCCAGTTAAAAGCCCAGTTGTGTCTTCACTGCTATTTTAACCCAAGTTAGCTATGTTAGTTAAGAACACATTTTTTCCAGTGCTTTATTCTGCTAAATAGAATAGTAAGGTATGCCATACGGAATCATTTTCTTTTGGAGTCAAAAAATCAGACCTATGATCATGCAACTGGATCTGTGAACCCACAAAGAGGCTCTATGACTTCACTGGGTCTCTGCACAGGCATAATGGTCCAACCATATAGATCTGATCTTTGGATTGGGGCCTGGAAGAGGTTTCTTGACGAGAGGACTTAACCCTCCCCCTCAAAAAAACTGACTATCCTGTTTGTGGCCCCTGTAATGCAGCTGTAGAACGAATGCATTCTCAAGCCTGCTGCTCCACCAAGACTTGTTTTATGTGCTTGCACCACTGCATAGAAAATAAATACAGTAGAACCTCAGCATTATGAGCACCTCGGAAATGGAGGTTGTTCGTAACTCTGAAATGTTCATAACTCTGAACAAAATGTTAGGGTTGTTCTTTCAAAAATTTACAACTGAACATCGACTTATACTGCTTTGAAACTTTACTATGCAGAAGAAAAAACTGGCTGCTTTTAACCATCTTAATTTAAATGAAATAAGCCCCGAAACAGTTTCCTTACCTTGTCCAATCTTTTTTAAAAAACTTTCCCTTTATTTATTGATTTATTTTGATCTCTGCTGCTGCCTGATTGTGTACTTCCGGTTACCAATGAGGTCTGTGGTTGACTGGTCAGCTGGTGTTCGTAACTCTGAGGTTCTACTGTAATTTAAAAGGAATCCTTGTGCCAAATCCAAAGGAAATGTTTGTTATGCACCATTTAAAATAAAGGCTGTGACAGCATTGACCTCTGAAGAAAGATTGAACCACAAACACAAAGCTGGCCAGTGCAAGTTTTTCCTATTGTTGTGCTCCTGCAAACCACTGAGACCAGCACCTTGCACTATCCAAGCTTAAAGCCCCATTCTGTGAGGTGTGGAGAACCCTCATCTCCTATGTGGACATTAAGGATGGTCACCACCACTCAGGGGGCATTCAGCTTCCCAGAAGCTTGAGCCCATAGGCATCAAACTGGAATACAAAGGGCCTGATTCTGCTCTCTCTTTTACCAGTGAGAATCAGGAGTAACTCTGCTGAAGTCAATGGACTTACACTACCTTAAAACTGATTTAAGTGAGATCAGGACTGGTATCAGAAGCCCAGCAAGAATCTATCTCAACCTGATCTTTGGGTTTTATTTTTTTGATGAGTCCTTCTTTCCAGAATCCTTTTCTTCTATGATGCTTAGACTCAGTTGTTTCACCATCTCAGGGGTCTAGATTCCTCTTGGCTCATATGTATAACAGCTCTTAAGGTTAAGAGAGGAATAATTGCCCACAGTCTTATGCAACCTGCTTTCTTCTGCTATAATTACGTCCTTCCTGTCCAAAGACTTACACTTCATTAACATAGCAGGAGTGATGTTTATGAACTCTACAAAGTAGTTCTTGGATTGTGTGCCTAACCCAAGAAATTAAGCAACAGAGTTATAAAAATAAGGTCCCAAGGATGTGCCCATCTTTAACCATATGAGTAATTCCACTGATGTCAATAAGACTAGGTACTTTGCTGGATTATGGGGTACATGTAAATGGGCATACCAGGGCCGCTGAAAAAGATATGCAACAAAATTCACACATAGAAGTCAAGAGCAAAATTACCCTTGATTTTAACCAGAGGAAAAGCAGGCCCTAAATTCATGTTGAGTACAGAATTAATAGGGTATAGTTCTAAAAAAAGACATAGAATCTGACTAAGGCAAGAAATTTACCTTTGAATGGAAGTGTGAAAAATGCACTTTATTTGAAGTCTGTTTCTTTGAAGAAGCAGCTATTTAAAAGACTTAATTTTCCTATAGCCAATATCCAAAATTAAATAGCTTCTACGTGTGTCAATAAAAAGGCATGTGCTTCATTATTTGTCATCTATCTCCCAAAGATAAATTCAGTTCCTGCTTGATAAATGCAATTATCCTTCCAGACATTCGTATGAATTACTGATAAAATGTACACAGCAGGCAAAGAAAATTGTGATGGAATGATATTTGCTAATGCAATATGCATATCCGTGAGAGTGGGAATAAATAAAGGCAGCTTGGATCACTCTTTCTCGGAATCTCTTCATTCGTAAAGTCCAGGATATAGATGGCAGAAATTTTTGCAGAACTAACAGGGCTCAGAACAAAATTAAATTCTGTTTGTCTTGCAAATATGAGCTGTAAAAGACACCGTTTCCTATTCAGCAGTGTTTAATGTCTGTCCTCTAGTATGTACCCTGTGCCATTTCAATTAAAATACTCAGTTCTAGGACTTGATTCAAAGCCCACGAAAAATCAGTGGGGACTGGTTAAGGGTTTTGGCGAATTCTGGTTGTAATAAACTTGCCCTCTGGCTGATGACTTTCTACATTTTCCATAACAATTTCAGACTCTTTTCAGCTGTTCTCTCCCTTGGTCTGCACAGTTGGCACAACTATCCCCCTCTTTGTTCTCTAAGAAGTCAGAAATGTTATCTATGGGTAACCTTGGAGACTGTTCATGCAGCAAGAAAAATGGAGATCAACTAGTTGTTTCATGCTTGGCGCAGTTATAAGTATGCATTTCTTGGTTAACTTTAGGCAGTCCGTCCAATTTGACTTTTGTTTCTCACTCAATCTTCATAACATAACAGTTGTTTTTAATTTACTAATAGTGTTCTGTTGAATCCTTCAAATGTCTTTTCATGCTAATGACAGGACAAGAGTCTGAGGACAAAGTCTCAAACAGATGATTGCCACATTCCTATGCGAGTTATGATGAGTCTTTTCCAGAGAGAATGGAAGACCAGACTCTCTGAATACAAAGGCAGTTGCTAGGCCTAGTTTACTGGTTGTTGGATAATCCTCTCTAAGGCCTGGTCTACACTGCGGGGGGGGAGAATCGATCTATGTTACGCAACTTCGGCTATGTGAATAACGTAGCTGAAGTCGACGTACTTAGATCTACTTACCATGGTGTCTTCACTGTGGTAAGTCGACAGCTGATGCTCCGCCATCGACTCTGCCTGTGCCTCTCACCCCGGTGGAGTACCGGAGTTGACGGGACAGTGCTCGGCGGTCGATTTATTGCATCTAGACTAGACATGATAAATTGACCTCCGCTGGATCGATTGCTGCCTGTCGATCCAACGGGTAATGTAGACAAGCCCTAAGTTTAGTGAACTAGTTTATTCTCATCTAAGTCCTTTTAAAAAGTCAGAAGGCTTAGCAATGTCAGAGGAGTCCCTAATAAACCCACAACAGTATCCCAGGAAGCTTGTTGGCTTTTAAACCTCTTGAATGGTTTCTCTTCTCCTTTCTTCAAATTTTGAATGGTGGTCACATCTTGAGACCCAGCTCAATACCCTTAGTTTGTTATCACCCTTCCTAGATATCAGATTGCTCTTTTAAAGATGTCACACAGACCAGGTTTTACTTTGACCCCACTCATGAGCCACTGGTGATAAGCTTTACATTGATCACATACAGTTAATGATGAGTTTCCCCAAACTGTCTAGCAGGTCTTGGATCTAGGCTACCCAATGTGGGTCTAGAACATTACGGTTTAATCTTCTGTAACCAAAACAGTCAATAGCCAATCCTCTTTCCATACCACTGGTGAAGCATCCTGGGAACACTTTCTTCCTGTAAGGATCTCGGATGGAGCTTTTGACCTCTCCACAGAAGGGGTCTAGCAATGGAGTGATCAGTTTGGTGAATGGGGGGTGATACCTGTAAGTATCACGTCCATTCACAAACTTGGGACACACTGTAAGTCCGACTTATCCTTGACAAAATGAACACTCTTCTTGAAGCATTTTGCACAACTTTCCCTGCTGATCCAGTGTCACACAAGTTCATTCTTTCATGGGCCTACACAGCTGGGATGAAAGGCACTGGACAGCTGGTACATACACAATGGTGATGAGATGGGGGAGGGCAGAGTGGAGTTTTGACCCAAAACAATGGACGGATCTTTAGTCTTACAAAATTCGGTGCCCACACACAATGGAGAAGGCCTCCATATTGTTTTTAAAATGGCTCTTTTTCAGGGTCTGACACTCAGAATGCTCCATTTATCTACTTCGGAGGGTGAGGCGGAAGGTGGTTAGTTCAGTTCCAAGAGAACAAATTGTGATCTGTTTTAACTGCAGATTTATATAAATGAATTCTGAAGTGGGCAGTTGTATTGGGCCATTGAGGTTGTCAATTGATATGCGACATTGACAATGGCATAATGTTCTATAGAACTTCATGAAACTAGCCATGTTTGCACAGTAAGGAAAGGTGCAAGGCAATTCATTTGGTCCCATTCTGATCTCATTTTCTCCAGTGTGACTCCACTAGAGTGAATTTTCCCAAATTTTCACTTGTGTAACTTAGAACAGAACCAGGCCTGGTATCTTCTGCAGCAATGAGAGAATTAGATTGGAGGAGAAAGGGGGTGGAAAAGTAATGGCTGTCAGGGCAAGTGATGAGAAACATAAGCATGACAAGCATCCAAAACCCATCCAAAAATCAGGCCTATTTTCAAGGCATGTTAAGAAGTTACTATTACTGTAAAATATTAAGTATCTTCCACTCAAGGCGTTTAAAGCACATTACGGACACAGAGGAATTATAGCTATCTGGGGTTATTCCGATTTTACAGATGAAGAGAACACAGCACAGAGGGAGTAAGACCAGATTTTTCAAAAGCATCCTTGGATGCTGGGTGCTTCCATTGCTTGAGTTATTTAGGGCCTGATATTTCAGGAGTGCTCAACACCCACAATTCTAGTTGATGCCAATGGGAGCGATGGGTGCTCAGCAGCTCTAAAAATCAGGTCTGAAGTGTTTCAAGTTGGGCACCCAAAAACTGAGTCATCCTAAAGCATATCCTCTGAGTATGCTGTCCCCGGACCCACAGGATGTCTGTGACAGCGCTGGGAATGAAGGCCCACTCGGCTGCCTTTGCATAGGTGTAGTAAACTCTATGGAACTTGGCTGGAGGAGCATAGGTTGCAAGAGGGAAGAGTTTGGAAATGGTATAAGGAAATCAGTTTGTGTTAGGGTTGCCAACCCTCCAGGATTGATCTGGCGTCTCCAGGAATTAAAGATGAATCTTTAATTAAAGATCATGCCATGTGATGAAGCCTCCAGGAATACATCCAAACAAAACTGGCAACCCTGGTTTGTGTGCACATGTCTAAAAATGCTAAACTGCAGTGAGAGCAGTTCTGTAAGTAGCTGCTTTACTAAAGAGCAAATTTGGTTCAATAGGAATGAAGTCATCTCATGTTATTATCCAGCACCCAGTCCACGAAACAGTACAAAAGGAAAGGAACAAACTCCTTCTGTAGAAGATTCACTGCTGGCTCCTGTGCAGTATTCCCTGCAGCCAGTAGGGAATACAGGGTCTACAGGGACCAATTACTGCACAATACGTTAGTGTGCTTTAGAAATCATAACTCCGTAGGGTGCATTGATGTTGTATGTAGAAAAGCCCTTATATCAGGGCTGGGCGAACTTTTTGGCCCAAGGGCCAAATCGGGGTTCCAAAACTGTATGGAGGGCTGGGTAGGGAAGGCTGTGCCTCCCCAAACAGCCTGGCCCCTGCCCCCTATCCGACCCCTCCCACTTCCCGCCCCTGACTGACCCCCTCAGAACCCAACCAACCCCCCCTGCTCCTTGTCCCCTGACCACCCCCTCCCAGGACCCCCACCCCTAACCATTCCCCCTGGGATCCCACCCCCTATCCAAACCCCCCTGCTCCCTGTCCCCTGACTGCCGTGCCCCCTATCCACACCCCTGCCCCCTGACAGGCCCCTTGGGACCCCCACGCCTATCCAACCTCCCCGTTCCCCATCCTCTGACATCCCACTCCCCCCCGAACCTCTGCCCCATCCAACCGCCCCTTGCTCTCTGTTCCCTGAATGCCTTCCTGGACCCTCTGCCCCTTATCCAACCCCCTGGCCCCTTTACCATGCTGCTCAGAGCAGTATGTCTGGCAGCCACGCTGTCCGGCCGGAGCCAGACAAGCCGCTGTGCCGCCCTACATTAGTGTGTAGCCCAGCTGCCCAGAGCGCTGCCCGCGTAGCTACAGGGGAGGGGGGACAGCAGGGGAGGGGCAGGGGGCTAGCCTCCTGGGCCAGGAGCTCAGGGGCCAGGCAGGACAATCCTGCAGGTGGGATGTGGCCCATGGGCTGTAGTTTTCCCACTTCTGCCTTATATCTATACACCTGGATCTAAGATCTGGGTAGTTCATGTAGGGGGCAGTTCTGACTCCCTTTAAGTCCCTACATGGACACTTAGACCTTGTCTACACTACGAAATTAGGTCGAATTTGTAGAAGTTGGTTTTGTAGAAAGCGTTTTTATACAGTCGATCGTGTGTGTCCCCACACAAATGCTCTAAGTGCATGTAGTCGGCGGAGTTGTCCACAGTACCGAGACAACCGTAGACTTCCGGAGCGTTGCACTGTGGGTGGCTATCCCACAGTTCCCGCAGTCTCCGCCACCCATTTGAATTCTGGGTAGAACTCCCAATGCCTGATGGGGCTAAAACATTGTTGTGGGTGGTTCTGGGTACATATCGTCAGGCTCCCGTTCCCTCCCTCCCTCCGTGAAAGCAAGGGCAGACAATTGTTTTGCACCTTTTTTCTTGAGTTACCTGTGCGGACACCATACCACGGCAAGCATGGAGCCCGCTCAGCTCACTGTCACCGTACGTCTCCTGGGTGCTGGCAGACGCGGTACTGCATTGCTACACAGCAGCCGCTCATTGCCTTTTGGCAGCAGACAGTGCACTATGACTGGTAGCCGTCATCGACGTAATCCAGGGTGCTCTTTTAACCGACCTCGAAGAGGTCACGGGCGCCTGGGCAAACATAGGAGTGACTCAGCCAGGTCATTTCCCTTTTAAGTTTCGTCTCATGGCAATTCAGTCCTACTGGCAGTGCACTGACTTTTAATCAGCAGCCAGCAGAAGATGATGGCCAGCAGTCACACTGCACCGTCTTCTGCCGAGCACCCAGGAGAGGACGATGGCTAGCGGTCGTACCGCACAGTCTGCTGCCAGCAAAATGTATAAAGATAGATGAAGTGGATCAAAACAAGAAATAGACCAGATTTGTTTTGTATTCATTTTCTCCTCTCTCCCTCTGTGAAATCAACGGCCTGCTAAACCCAGTTTTGAGTTCTATCCTTGAGGGGGTCATTTTGTTTCTTGCAAAGCCACCCCCTTTGTTGATTTTAATTCCCTGTAAGCCAACCCTGTAAGCCATGTTGTCAGTCGCCTCTCCCTCCGCCAGACAATCGTTTCGCGCCCTTTTCCCTTGATTGCCCGAGCAGGAGCAGACGCCATAGCACAGCAAGCATGGAGCCTGTTCAGCTCACCCCAGCAGTTATGACCATTGTAAACACCTCGTGCATTATCATGCAGAACCAGCACCTGAAAAACCAGGCGAGGAGGTGACGGCTACACGGTGATGAGGCCCTGAACACACTTTTCTCTAAAACCGCTTTCCCCCACAATTTGGAGATCATGGTGTTAATGGGGCAGGCTCACACCGTGGAACGCCTATTCTGGGCCCGGGAAACAAGCACAGAGTGGTGGGACCACGTAGTGTTGCAGGTCTGGGATGATTCCCAGTGGCTCCGAAACTTTCGCATGCGTAAGGGCACTTTCATGGAACTTTGTGACTTGCTTTCCCCTGCCCTGAAGCGCAAGAATACCAAGATGAGACCAGCCCTCATAGTTCACAAGTGAGTGGCCATAGCCCTGTGGAAGCTTGCAATGCCAGACAGCTACTGGTCAGTCAGGAATCAATTTGGAGTGGGCAAATCTACTCTGGGGGTTGCTGTGATGCAAGTAACCAACGCAATCACTCAGCTGCTGCTATCAAAGGTAGCGACTCTGGGAAATGTGCAGGTCATCCTAGATGGCTTTGCTGCAATGGGATTCCCTAACTGTGGTGGGGCTATAGACAGAACCCATATCCCTATCTTGGGACCGGACCACCAGGGCAGCCAGTTCATAAACCGCAAGGGGTACTTTTCAATGGTGCTGCAAGCACTGGTGGATCACAAGGGACGTTTCACCAACATCAACGTGGGATGGCCGGGAAAGGTTCATGACGCTCGCGTCTTCAGGAACTCTGGACTGTTTAAACAGCTGCAGGAAGGGATTTACTTCCCAGACCAGAAAATAACTGTTGGGGATGTTGAAATGCTAATAGTTATCCTTGGGGACCCAGCCTACACCTTAATGCCCTGGCTCATGAAGCCGTACACAGGCACCCTGGACAGTAGTCAGGAGCTGTTCAACTATAGGCTGAGCAAGTGCAGAATGGTGGTAGTGTGTGCATTTGGACTTTTAAAGGGTCGCTGGCGCAGTTTACTGACTCGCTCAGACCTCAGCAAAACCAATATTCCCATTGTTATTGCTGCTTGTTGTGTGCTCCACAATCTTTGTGAAAGAAAGGGGGAGAAGTTTATGGTGGGGTGGGAGGTTGATGCAAATCGCCTGGCCGCTGAATACGCACAGCCAGACACCAGGGCAGTTAGAAGAGCACAGTAGGAAGTGGTGCACATCAGAGAAGCTTTGAAAACCAGTTTCATGACTGGCCAGGGTACTGTGTGACACTTCTGTTTGTTTCTCCTTGATAAAAACCTGCCCCCTTGGTTGACTCTAATTCCCTGTAAGCCACCCGCCCTCCCACCTTCGATCACAGCTTGCTTGCAAAGGAAATAAAGTCACTATCATTTAAAAAACATGTATTCTTTATTAACTGATTATAAAAATAGGGAGATAACTCACAAGGTAGCCCGGCTGGGGTGTGGGAGGAGGTTAGGAGGGAAGGAAAAGGCTACTTTAAAACTTGTTGAATGCCAGCCTTCTGTTGCTTGGGCTGTCCACTGGGGTGGAGTGGTTGGGTGCCCGGAGCCTCGCCTCCCCTCCCCCCGTGTTCTTGGGCGTCTGGGTGGGGAGGCTATGGCACTTGGGGAGGAGGGAGGGCGGTTAAGCAGGGGCTGCAGCAGCAGTCTGTGATCCTGCTGCCGTTCATGAACCTCCACCAGACGCCAGAGCATGTCCGTTTGATCCCGCAGTATCCCCAGCATTTCCTCATGCCTCCTCTGATCTTCCTGTTGCCACCTTGCCTTACGTTCATCGACCACCGTCTTGTAGTCTGCTATTGTGTCCCTCCACACAGCTGTCAGTGACAGACGACTGCATGAGCTCAGAGAACATGTCATCGCGCGTGCGTTTTTTTTGCCGCCTTATCTGAGATAGCCTCTGGGATGGAGGAGGAAGGCTTGAATCATTTGCAGCTGCTGGAGGAAAAAAAAGGGAGTGAGGTATTTAAAAAGATACATTTTACAGAACAATGGCTATACTTTTTCACGGTGAACAACACTATTCACATTACATAGCACATGAGATTTTGGTACAAGTTCACATTTTGCATCTTATATTGAGTGCCTGCGGCTTTCGTGTTACAGATCACACACGCAGGGCCGGGCAACATAATTCGGCTTGCAGGCGGCCATGGTAAGCCATAGTCTTTCGGCTTCTGCAACCTTCATAACAGCAGCCCCCTCCTTTCCCATACCAAGCAAAGCCCGTTGAGCTGGCCATTTACTGCTGCAGTTTTCCTGTTAACGTGCAGCAGCAGAAACCAAACTAACCCTCTCCCCCCTTCCAATTCTCCAGAATGATCGCTTTTCCCCTCCCCCACCGTGTGGCTGGTATCAGGGAAGATCCCTGCTAGCCAAACGCAAACAGCTCAGCGCCAATGGTCCCCCCTCCCACCAGGTGGCTAGCTGCGGGGAGGATTTCTTTTCAGCCACAGGCAAACAGCCCAGTAGGAACGGGCACCTCTGAATGTCCCCTTAATCAACTTCCCCTATTTCAACCAGGTTACCATGAACGATATCACTCTCCTGAGGATAACACAGAGAGATAAAGAACGGATGTTGCTTGAATGCCAGCAAACACTGGGACCATATGCTGCCAGGTTTTGTCATGCAATGATACCAGATTACCCCGCCATGCTAGTAGCAAGTAAAGTGTCCTACCATGGAGGACGGAATAAGGCTGCTCTCCCCAGAAACCTTCTGCAAAGGCTTTTAGAGTACCTCCAGGAGATGTACCTGGATCTACCTCCCTGGAAGATTTCCGCTCCATCCCCAGACACGTTAACAGACTTTTCCAGGAGCAGTACTGGCCACGAATGTATCCCAAGTCCTAAGGGCTACTTAATCATTAAAAAACACTTGCTTTTATAATATGTATTATATTTAAAAAGGTACACTCACGAGAGGTCCCTTCTCCGGCTTCATTGGGTTGGGAGGGTATTTCAGTCAGGGTGATAAAAAGATCCTGGCTGTCAGGGAAAACGGTGTGTTGTGTGCTCTCCCCAAGCTCGTTGTCCTCCTCATTTTCCCCGTCTGCAAAATCCTCAGCCATGGCGGAGAGTATCCCATCCACGGACAGGGGTAGGATAGTGGTGGCGGCCCCCCCTAGAATTGCATGCAGCTCAGCATAGAAGCGGCATGTTTGGGGCTCTGTCCCGGAGAGTCTGTTTGATTCTTTGGTTTTCTGGTACGCTTGTCCGAGCTTCTTAAGTTTCACACGGCATTGTGTTGTGTCCCTGATGTAGCCTCTGTCCCCCATGGCCTCTGAGAATTTTTGAAATGTTTTGACATTTCATCTTTTGGAACGTAGTTCTGATAGCACGGATTCCTCTCCCCATACAGTGATCAGATCCAGTACCTCCCATTCAGTTCATGCTGGAGCTCTTTTTCGATTCTGGGAGTGCATGGTCACCTGTGCTGATGAGCTCGCCTGGCCAAACAGGAAATGAGATTCAAAAGTTCCCAGGGCTTTTCCTGTACACCTGGCCAGTGCATCTGAGTTCAGAGTGCTGTCCAGAGCGGTCACAATGGTGCACTGTGGGATAGCTCCCGGAGGCCAATACCTTCGAATTGCGTCCACACTAACCCTAATTCGAAATGGCGATGTCGATTTCAGCGCTAATCCCCTTGATGGGGAGGAGTACAGAAATTGGTTTTAAGAGCCCTTTATGTCAAAAAAAAAATGGCTTCGTTGTGTGGACGCGTGCAGGGTTAATTCGGATTTAATGCTGCTAAATCCGACAAACTCATAGTGTAGACCAGCCCTTAGTCCAAGTCACATCTAGTAGTAGCCCATAGTGAGTCTAGTCCTCAGTGTCTTGGGGTGGGGAGGGGGCAGAGACAGCTCTGTATTGTATGTACCAGTTTGGTGAGTATTGTGCTAATCGCTGGATGTGGAAGATTTAGAGAAATAGCTGCTAAATGACTCATTTCCCATTAAGAATGAACTTTAGACTAATGTGGCCCCCTCCTGAGCTGGGCTGTGCAATGAGCCAGTACTAATTGTGCCCTAAAGCAGGACACTCCTCCTGGCATTCACACTGTCCCTGCTTTCCATCAGATTTAGCTCATGGTATGAGCTTTCTCTTTCCTCACGGTGACCCCTGCCTTGCGATTTGGCAGTAGTGTGAGTGCAGCTTGGGTCAGACAAGGGCGCAGAGTGCAGAAACAGGCATCTCCTTTCTTAAGTGACATCATAAAACTGTCCAGAAAATACAAGTTGAGTAGCATGTCTTCTAACAGCACGCTTAGCTCCAGCTTACAGATGCTCTCCTGGCTCTTACCATCAAGCCTCATGAGAGAGTGTCAGGACCATCTTCCAGCAGAGACCTCAACTCACAGTTTCTATGGATGCTTGTTTGTTCCAAACAGACTAAAGGGCACCAGATCTGGGCTGGCTCTGAGCATTGCCGACAAGCACTGAAATACCTGCAAGACCATTCAAAATCAAAAACACTGGGCCTCCCCCAAATATATCCTCTGTAGGGGGTTTTCCCAGCCACCACAGAACTGGGGTAAGGGTTCTGCACAAACTCTGCTCCCATGTCGTGGCACAGAGGGCTGATTAGGGAGGTGGGCAAAGAGCAGGGCTGGCCTTACCATGAGGCGAACTGAGGTGGCTGCCTCAGGTGCCAGACTGTGGGCGGGCCGCACCACTAGGACCCAGAGTTTCAAAGTTTTGGCCCAAGTGACGTGGGGGTGATATTTGAGCTCCCCACTTCAGGTGCCAAAATATTGTAGGCCGCCCCGGCCAAAGAGCACTGTGCAATGGCTATTCTCTGATTGCCATGGCCCAGAGGAGGTATTAGGAAGCAGAGCATAAGATAAAGCAGTCTCAAGGCTGCTTTAACTTACACTAAGATCAGGTTGGCCCTGGAATGTCCTCCTCTTCTACCCCAGTTCCTGCCTTAAGTGCAGAAGTGAAGTAAATGAGAATCAGGCCCTGTGAATTTAGAGTTTGCAAATAAGAAATTCTAAGCGGCTCAATTAAAGTTAATGAAAAAGGAAACCTATGTTTGGTATGAAGCACTTGGGTGAATAGCGGTGCTGAAAGAAGAGAAACATAACACACATTCTCTTAATCCAGATGTGCATTTCCTTCCCTGAGCAGTTATTATTTCACTGATAATTAGTGCACCAGGCAAAGTTTTACTGCTAACCTTTGGAAAAAATGTAGAAGTGTTTTGACAAAATGTCAAATACAACCAGGACGCACAGGCCTGAAAACAATCCATAAATTGTTTTATAGACTAGGATATTACAGACTAGCAGTTACTAAGGGAATATCTCTGCAGAAGGAAAGAGAAACCAATTCCTGTCAAAGCCCAGGGAAATGGGGGAGGAAGGTATTCCAAAACTCAAATATGGCAGCATGAGTCTACAAGGAATGTACTCCACAGTAGTGCCATTGCAATGGGAAACCATCACTCCCTCTACAGTTAAAAGATATCTCCTAAAAATACATTAGAGAAGCCTTTATTAGGTTAAGGCATTTATAAAATCAGAAGCCACTTTACCTTGATCTCCAGTTCTGGAAGTGTACTGTAGTATTGCCAACCTCAAGCATTCAGAAATGATGACTCAGGGCCCATAATCATGACATTGGCTTAAAATTCATGAGTGTTTTTTTAAAAAGAAATAATATATTTCGGATCCTTTTTATTTGCCTTTTGGGTGTTTGAGCCTTTAGGGTCCACTTTCTTTTCAAACTTTTCAATAACCACAAGGGTTTATCTTTTTTGAACAAAAGCTTGAGAGACTCACATAATCACTTGACTCCAGCAGCTGGGGCTTTCAGCAAAATGCCAATGAGCCCTATGATACATTTGCAAGAGTTGGAAACAGTGGGAACTTCTTGGCCCGTGTGATAGCACAAATGCTAAGCAACAAACAAGGAAACTGAGACTGGTTAATAATGTTACTTCTGAAAAGCCTTTTCTATTCTGAATTGCTGGTCCTAAGACTAATAATAACTAATAATAGTAATAACTGGATGCTCCATGGCCTTCGCCTTGGGTAGTTATTTACCCTTGGGCAAAGTGTGTGCCAGGCACCACCGTTCTGATTGGATAGCGTTTTTCAGCCTCTCCACAGCTGTAAATTACAATACAAAGTGCCAGACAGTGGGCCTTGGTCTACATATGCCTATGTACTGCTGTCCTCTACCAGGCGGAATATTTCAGTCCTGTTCTAGTAAAGGTTTCCTATGCAGGCTTCTGTGCCAAAGGTCACGAGTTCGAGTCCCGATATTGGATCTACAGAGATGGCAGTTGATAAGAGCTCTGTATTTGATTTCAGATGCATAGGCCTATGTCACTGTGATGCTCCCCAGGGGTTGTGCGGCATCTTGCCACTACCTGTCCATCATGAAACAGCCTTGTTGGTACCTGCTGTAGCTCAGCTCCTTGTAACCAACAGCCTCCAGTCATACAAGCATTGCTTTCCACGCCTCTGCAGACTTCGTTCCCCCCAGATCTGGCTAGGAACAGGCACAAACCAACCCCTCAGTTCCTGGTGCATTGCAGCCTGTCACTGGATGCTCATAGAAATTACCAGGTAATCAGGGGTGTAGTTGGGGGGGGGCATTGCTCCCCCTAAACTGCAAGCCTCAGGCAGGCATGGAATTGGCCTGACTGGAGCTGCCCCCCCAAATACAGAAGTCAGACTACGCCTATGCAGGTAAGCTGCCCCAAAGGAACAAGTACATACAACATGACTGGTACCACTCAGGGCCCGCTCCTCTATGAGCGCCACACTAATTGACTTGTAGTGAAAACAAACAAAAAAGTTTGTTAACAGAGATAAAGATTCAAGAGATATTGAGCAACCACCACCACAGGTTACATATAAAACAAAAGATGTAACACGCTTCTTAGAGTGTAAACAACTTAAAATAGCCCTAAAATCCTTGTCTAAAGTAGTTTCTCACCCAGAGCAATCTTCCAGCATCACCAACCCACAGAGGCAACACAACTGTTGATAGTGGGGAGGGCAGGCCACAATTTAAAGGTTGGGGGAGGGGCATGTGACTGCACCATGGTCATCTCTGGGTACAGGAACCTTCCAGCCCCACCTTCCTGGGCCAGGGCAACTAATCCCGGAGCTTCTGAGCCCTCATGGACACCTCAGGGGGAGAGGCACAGGCAATGTCACTAACTCAGGCTGAGCTGAGGGAACCTGCTCCTGGCATTTTTCCCAGAGACCCCCGGACCAGGGCCACCGCTGCCTCCCCAGCTGGGTTCTCACAGGCATGGCGCTGCACAGAGCCGGCAATCTGGAGCATCCCTGGCAGAGCAAGCCCTGCAAAGATAGCTCGGCTCTTGCAGAAATCTGGGGGACCGGGGGAGGAGAACGTGACCCTGGAAGCCCACCCTGTCGCCTCTGCCAACCCACGTGGCTGGGATCCAATGTTCATGGAGGCAAAAAGGACTGTCTTTTTTGCTCCTTCAGTGATGGACAAGGGGTGCCTTTTTGCCTTCCCCTTATATCCCCAAAGTTCACTGTCTTTGCAGCTCAGAGTCAGGATAACCCCGACATTCAGTCTGTGGTGTTTTGGCTCCAAGGTGCATACTCCTGTGTGCACAGATTTGGCTTCCATTGTGTTGGCTCACAATACTTAATTTACATTTCAACAGATAGAAGGATAAACATCTCTGGTCTGGCAGGAAACCAGTTTTTCCACTTCCGCTGGTGAGTAACACCTTGGTATAACATATGTTCAGTATGTAGGCATGACTTTTTAAATATCATCATATGTACATTTCACCAGCATGATCCCGGCTTTCACTAAGGAGCTCAAACATTCTTTATAGATAAATACCATGACAGCAGTGTGTAAAGGGTCATGAGCTTGTCAGGTCTAATAGGAATTACAGTATCAGAGGGGTAAGCGTGCTAGTCTGGATCTGTAAAAGCAGCAAAGGTGCCACAGGACTCTTTGCCGCTGTTACAGAACAGTGAATCCTTTGCCAGCTGGTAGTGAGTTCTTAGGGTCACGGTAACCCTTTATATGAAGTTTCAGAGTAGCAGCCGTGGTAGTCTGTATCCACAAAAAGAACAGGAGTCCTTGTGGCACCTTAGAAACAAACAAACAAATTTATTCAAGCATAAGCTTTCGTGGCCTACAGCCCACTTAATCGGATGCACAGAATGGAACATATAGTAAGAAGATTGTATGTGGGTGGGTGTGTGTGTGTATATATATATATATATATATACACACACACATACATACACACACACACAGGACCATTCAAACTATAAGAGGCTAATTAATTAAGATGAATTATCATCAACAGGAGAAAAAAAAAGACTTTTGTAGTGATAATCAAGATGGCCCATTTAGACAGTTGACAAGTGGCTGGGTCATTACACATATTGAATTTTTTCCCCCATGTTAAGTATCCTCACACCTTCTTGTTAACTGTCTAAATGGACCATCTTGATTATCAATCACTACAAAAGTTTTTTTTTTCTCCTGCTGATAATAGCTCATCTTAATTAATTAGCCTCTTACAGTTTGTATGGCAACTTCCACCTTCTCTCTGTGTGTATATTTGTTCTTACTATATGTTCCATTCTGTGCATCCAATGAAGTGGGCTGTAGCCCATGAAAGCTTATGCTCTAATAAATTTGTTAGTCTCTACGGTGCCACAAGTACTCCTGTTCTTTATATGAAGTGTGACTGCTGATGCTTGCCTCATGAAACTTAATTTAGGACAGAACCCAGTGACAGGGAACCAACTTCTCAAGTTGCAGCCCTGTGATAGCTGATACAGAAGTTTAACGGTGCTCCTCATTTTTGGGCTCATACACTTTGCCAGAAGCCGAGCCCACTTCAGAGCTGACTCAACAGGATATCTTTGAGCATTTGCAAACTCCCCCAAATAATACATCTGGAGTCAGTGGTAATAGTTAAGCAGAAATCCCTGACAATGGGCCATATTCTAGTCTTGATCTGTGCACAAGCTCCTGTTGTTGTTAGTGGGAGTTCTGGAAATGGAAGAAGAATAGAACACAGGCCAAGAGTGGAAGGACACATGCCAGAACTGTGTGAGGGATGTAAAAAACTCTGGTACAGGCTGGGGGGGGAGGGGGGTGGTGTGTGAAATGCTGGATCCACTGTAGTCAATAGGAGCTTTGCCATTGATTTCAATGAAGCCAGGATTTCATCTCTCTGTGGAAGCCATTAGATTTAATCTATTAATTTCAGAGTAAACAGCCCAAATAAGAGATACTGCTTGTGGGCAGTGGTGATGGTTGTGGGAGATTAATTCAAAGACTCCAGAGAGTCTGCAAAACAATTGTCCAGAGCAGCCCGGACAGCTCTTCAGTTTTGATTTATAGCAACTCTGTGGCAAATTACTGAGCTTCTCATTCATTACGGCACATTGGCCTCTCCACTAATGCACAGATCCTGTAACCCGGGATGTTTTCACCTCCCACATAAAGAGCAGTAGAAGCTCCGTGCTTCAGCCAAGCAAAAAAGTCCTCCTTGCCGTCCATCCCACAAGCCCTGTAATTAGCATGTTTGTCCGAGGTGTGCATCCGTCGGTGTTACCGGCACAGTTGGCTCGCCTCAGCCTTGTGCTGACACTTCAGTAAAACAAACTGGGCAAGGCCCGCGGGGCCAAAGGCAGCCAAACAGAGGTCTGGCAAGAGGTCTGCCAAGCCAAACAGCTGAGCCATTAGATTCACTTGAACAAATCTGGGAAAAACCCGCAAGATTAAACAGGAAGGAGCAAGGCTCTTCTACTTCAGCACTCTCTGCTCCATGAGTAATGTCAGGATCTCACTAATGACGGGAAAGAGGATATTATCCCACCGGGACAGTCTTGTATACAGCGTTACCTATCCAATCCATTACACTTCCTGCTCTTGTCATTTTGATTTCTATAAAGAGGGCTTGCGTGTTGTCACGATATTTTAAAGAAATGCTTTCACGGTTTATAAACCTGTCCATCTTCTGCTCCCAAGTACAAGGTGCACCTCTGAGCCCTGCCTTCTCCATCCCTAAACTCAGAGCAGCATGTGCATTAGCCCCCCTACCCCAACCAACTCAACCAAACCGCTATACTGCACACACCCAATTCTCCCCCTGGGAAGAGGAGGAGCAAGAGCGACTGAGCCACACATTACAGATGAGTCATGGCACTTACAGCAGTACTGGCAGGTGCTCAGATCCCACGGTGATGAAGGGAGGAGAAGAATCCATCCAGAACAGAAGAAACCTCATTCTTGTTAGGGCAATATTTTCAAGCCTCTGTGTTTGAAGTTAGGCTCCTAAATTGACATTTAGGTAGCTAGATAGGAGTGGCCTGCTCTTCCCACTAAATTCCATGGCAATTGTGGGCACTCAGCAAACCTAAAAATCAGGCCGGTTTTATTTAGATGCCTAAATGTGGGTATGGGAGACTAATTTTAGATACTTGGGTTTGAAAATTTGGGCCCAAGGTATGGTAAGATGCACAGTGAGAGACCTTTGTATAGAGCCATTCTGCTACTCCTACAATTTTCCCAGAGTGGGGGTAAAATGGTATACCCAGGCTCATATGATACAATTAGACCTGGACACCACTGATCTGGAATGTGGCATCTGAGATAAATATGGCAATTTCCTGCTACATTGTTGGGAGATCTTCCTGTATTAAGTTTATGCATCTTTGTGAGACAAGGATTTTCTCCCACCTTGCCTGGGGGACGGTGACCACACTGCCTCAGGAACTAAGAACAGTGGAGAGCGATTAGCAAATTCTCTCAGGCTGTGACATCTCTGTAGAGCTACCACTGCCTGGAGAGGCTTGCGTAGGGCAGTTCAAACTGGATTCTCTAGAGACCAACAGACAAAGAAAGGACTTTGGGATAAATAGTCCGGTTTAAATTGACTCCGGGCCTTCTTTCTGATCCAGCAAATGGACAGGACCTTCTGTCCAACAGGGCCCCCCAATCCTTCCTGTGAAGAGTTAGAAGGACTTTCGCCTACTAAACCCCATAGAGATGGTGACCTCTGGTAGCATTCATATAGGAACTTATATGGTTTTTAGTATGTTTTCTCTGTAATGCTTTCACCTTAAGAATAAAATGTGCTTGCTTAGAAAAAGCTGTGAGGAAACCTATAACTATAGTCATTTAGGCTGTTTATAGCCTTTGAAGAGTTAACAAAGCACAGACACTTGCCTGGTTAGGCAGTCTGGCTTGCTGGGAATAACACAGACTAGGCAGGGAACTGTGCAGCCTGGAAAAACCCTGATCAGGAGGGCAAGAGATACAGGTCTCCACCCAAGAGAGGTGACAGCGGAGGAGCTGGGAGCCTAGAGTGCGTGCCACTGCTGGTCCACAGAGGGGGACTACAGACGGAGGTGAAAGTAAGCCGGTCTGGTACGGCGTACCGGCAAGAGCCAATATGCCGTGCCAGACCAGCTTCCCCAGGCTGACGATTTAAAGGGCCCAGAGCTCCCTGCAGCAGCCAGAGCCCTGGGCCCTTTAAACCGCCTCCCAAGCCCCGCTGCCAGAGCCCTGGGGTAGCGGCAGCAGGGCTCTGGCGGTGATTTAAAGGGCTGGGGCTCCAGCTGCTGTGGGGAGCCCCAGGCCTTTTAAAACGCTGCCCGAGTCCCAGGGCTCCCAGCCGCCTCTGCAGCTGGTAGCTCCGGGGGTGATTTAAAGGCCCCGGGGCTCCCAGCCGCAGCTGGAACCCCAGGGCCTTTATATCTTGATTTAAAGGGCCCAGGTATTTAAAGGCCCTGCCTCTTCTGGTTGAGGCCACACACCCTGCTCAGGACTCCGGCGTACCAGTAAGTCCTTTAAGTTACTTTCACCCCTGAGTACAGGGGCCATTGCCCTACACTGTGACAGCAACATTTACACACTTAAAGCCTGACAGCAGCTTTCATTTCACATTTCAATCTCTGAAAGTGCAATGCTGTCCGGCAGCAAAGGGAAGATTTCTAGATCCATAAGCCATCGATAGTGGGGTTGGGAGAGCCCCTGAAAGGTGGCAGGATCCAAGCATAAGACTAGAACACCAACCCACATTATACCACCCGAAAAACATGGAACGGGGGGTGGGGGAAGCATCAAGAACACAATAATGCTGACCTTAGCTGGAATAAACTTCCACTCTTAGCTGGAATCACTTCAGTTCTTCCGCGGCCACACACATGCAGTCATTAGAGGGTATTTTGGCTGCATGTGTTTTCTTCTTTTCCCACATCTGTCAGCTAAACCGGAGATCCACAGGCAAAGCGGAGCACTCCAGAGCACGATGTGGATTTCTGACATGCTCTAATGGGCTTTGGTTCCATACAGCAATGAATTAATCACATTACAGAAAGAGACGAAGGAGTTTCATCTGTGCCAGATATAATGGTGCTCCAGCATTATTTGCTTTGGGTACAGTTTTACTCATCTCTTCTTCACAGCAGCCTTCCAAGCAATGGAAATGAGAAGCACCTTGCCCAGCCATGAATTATCTGAGAAATATACAAGAATAAATCTAGGATCATCTGTGAAAATATCATAGTTCTGAGAGAAGGTGTGACGTTATTGACATAAACTGGAACCATATAAATCATTGTTGCAACCAAGGTCCTGTAGTGGCAACAAATCTTGTATAAAGGGGGTCAAATGAGGTGTCTAAGACAAGGTTATGGTTTGCTGGTTATGATTATGCTGTCTATATGTGTGTATCATTTTTGTAGTTAAAGTTATGAATATTGGCTTTATACTGTCTATATTTCAAACTTGTGCTATGCTTCTGGGGAACACTCCAGACAAGTTGGCGTCAGCTCTGCCTAGCCTGCTTGATGGCCCATTAAGGACCATCAGCTATACAATTGACCCATTGAGAGAAGGCAGACACGCCTTGTGACTCAGCAAGGTATGCAGGGACATGCTTATGGACAGAACTCTGAGGTTTTTCCAGGCCATGTGATGGACAGCTTGTCTTTGGAACAAAGAAAGAAAGACAGACCACATGGCAAGAGAATATGAAAAGCTGCTGCAGCTCCTCGATCTTGTCTTCAATCCTGCTTCTTACCTCTGGAGGCCACTTTGGACTCTCTGGAGTCTCTGGAGGGACTTTGCTACACTGAAGCTTTGAACCAAGGACTGAAAGACCCATCCCAGCTGTGGATGTACTCCAGAGACTTGATTTGAACCTGCAGTTTATTCCATCACTGCTACAAGCCTGAACCAAGAACTTTGCCATTACTGTATGTAATGGATTCCATTTAGCCAATTCTAGCTCTCATCTATATCTTTTTCCTTTTATGAATAAACCTTTAGATTTTAGATTCTAAAGGATTGGCAACATTGTGATTTGTGGGTAAGATCTGATTTGTATATTGACCTGGGTCTGGAGCTTGGTCCTTTGGGATCGAGAGAACCTTTTTTCTTTTACTGGGGTATTGGTTTTCATAACCATCTGTCCCCATAACAAGTGGCACTGGTGGTGATACTGGGAAACTGGAGTGTCTAAGGGAATTGCTTATATGATCTGTGGTTAGCCAGTGGAGTAAAACCAAAGTCTTCTCTGTCTGGCTGGTTTGGTGTGCCTTGGTGTGCATAGAAACCCCAGCCTTGGGCTATAACTGTCCTGCTTGAAGCAATTTGTCCTGAATTGGCACTCTCAGTTGGGTCCCACCAGAACGAGCATTGTTACAGAAGGAAAAGGAGTGCATTTTTCCATTAGTTACCTTTCAAACACCATGCCTGACTGAATGCACTGGAAGAGAAATTGCCCATCCAACATGTGAGGAGTTTGTTTAGATTGTGACATACGCTGATTTCACTGACATAGGTTGAGACTGATCTTCTAGAACAAAAATAAAGTTCACAGACAAACCCGATTTTGCAGTAACACCTGTTTTCCAGCAGTGGTACTCCACTGGTTTCAATGGAGTTACTCCTTCAAAGCAGTCTAAGTCAAGTCAAAAGTCAGGTCTGTGATTTTAAACTGTAAAGGCAAGGAAACGCTAACTCAAGTTCTTCAGCCATGGACACAAATACCTGCAACTGGATATACAAAGGACCGATTTGCCTGCACAAGTGCTGGGGTGAATGCCATTTTTGCATATACACCTTGATCTCTGCTTTTTGAAACAAAGGTTTGTAAAAAGTGCTCCAATATCAACAACCTTAGTCAGGGAGATGACCAGTAAACCCTGCTGAGAGTTTAGTACCCAAAATGAGGCACTTTGAATTTAAAAATAGACAAACTGCAGTTACATTTAGCCCATGAGAGAAGGCTGGCTCTTGCCAGAAAACTGACCATGTGTTTCGGAAGTGCAGATCTGACCAAAAAAACAAAAAGAAAACCAGACCAGATCCATATTTATGATAGGGATTAATTTGACAGAATCAGGGCAGTCCAGATGGTGTGCAGAGAATCACTGAGGTTTTCAGTTTAAGCTCTTAAAAAAAAAAAAGAGAGGTAGGAAATAGCTTAGTTTTATGCCTCTCATGGCCCACTACATGTGGCTGACCAACATACCTTGTCCTGACCTTGTCCTTGATAAAGTAGAATTTTTAACCATAATCCAGCTTGCTTTGTGACTCCATATAATACAACTACACAAGCACAGTAAGGCTCTGAGTTTTAGATTTCTCTCAGAGGGCTAGCATGCCTCTGCTGAAACACACTGTTAGAATTAAGCCCTTCCCAAGGAAGCTCATCTGATACCATCACCAGATTTAAGGGTATATCTACACAGCAAAAAAGACCTTGCGGCAGCAAATCTTAGAGCCTGGGTCCACTGAGATTCTCTCCCCCCTTGAGGTTTCAGAGCCCAAGCTCGAATGTCTACACTGCTCTTTTTAGCCCTGCAGCATGAGTCTGAGTCAGTTGACCAGCGCTCAGATACTTGCTGCTGTGAGGTTTTGTTTGCTGTGTGGCTAAGATAAGAAAACAAACTAGCCAAGATTTTCAGAAGTCGTTAGTGATTTTGGGTGCCCACCTTGGCTCATTCAAAAGGGGCCTGGTTTTCAAAAATGCTGCACACCCAGCTCTGATAAATCAGGGCTTTTTAAGGGCTTTTTAAATTGAGAACCTAAATCACTTAGGGTATGTCTACACTGCAGCTGGGAGTGAGTCTCCTAGCCTGGGTAGGGTGTGGGGCTCACGCTAACTCGCTAAAAATAGCTGTGTGGACATGGTGGCACTGGCAATGGCGCAGGCTAACCCCCTGAAGTCAAGTCCACGCGACCCCCGGGTCTGAGTTCACATGGCTAGCCCAAGCCGGCTCCCGCACGACAACGTCCACACGGCTATTCTTAGTGCACTAGTGCTAGCCCCCACTAGCACAAGTATATCTACCTGGCTGGGAGGCTGTCTGCCAGCTGCAGTGTAGACATGCCCTTTGTTGCTTTAACAAACAAAAAAAATCTTGGTTTCTTCTCCCAATACATTAACACCCAAATGTCAAATCAAACTCTGCAGCCTGGTCAATTTTCCACTGATAACAAGAAGAATCTTTTCAAAGTTTCAAAACAGCTCTAGTGTTCAGCTTCACCTGTGTTGTGTTAGGCATAATTCAGACTGCAGAGAGGGTATGTCAGGCAACGCCTATAGGCCAGATTCTGATTCCAGACACAAAATCAGTGCAACTCCATATCTGTAGGTGTTTGTCACTCACAAGACATGATCAAAGGGGTTAAAAAAAAAAAATCATTGACAGTTCCCCCAATCTCCCACTACACACACCAGAATTAAACACAAATTGCCATGCATCTCCGGTGCTACTATAAGGCAGGCTAAGCCTGTAAAGGCTTAATTTTCAGACGTGGCCTCTCATTTTGTGCCTGCAATCAACTATGACAGCAAATTATCCTGGATGCAATTGTAGAAGCCATTCTTGAAAATTTGCCCCCCCCCCCCCCCCCCATCGTTCTTCCAAATCCTCAGAGAAATGACTGACCTTGTAAATATACTGAGAGTTCCCCTGTTTCTGAATGGACATGTTTCAAAGGAGAATCCACCAGCACAACTAACCCATAATGCATAGATCACAGTTCATTCTTAGAACAAAGCAGAGGGTATACAGCATTCTCTCTTTGGAACTCATGGCCACAGGAAGTCGCTGAGGCCAAGAATTAAGCAAGATTCAGAAAAGGACTGAACAGGTTTATGGATATCACGAATATACAGGTATTCATGATTAATGATGATCATTCTGGAATGGATGTTAGCCATCATGCTTTAAGGTTTAAGCCAATCTCTAATTATTAGAGAGCAGGATGAGACCTAACGGGAACGGGGGAGTGAATTACCCCACATCTGGTTACTGCATGGTTCTTTCTCTTAAGTGTCTGGTTCTGGAGTCACACGGGACTAGATGGACCTTGGGTCTGATCCGGTCTGTCGATTCCTCTGTTCGTGTATCATATTAGATTTTTTTCCTGGGTGCAGAGGGGTTGTTTTGTATGTTTCTAGCTCCAGCCCTTCTTCTAGCTCTTCTTGCCCCAATGCACCATACAATCTCCCCAAGCCAATCCATAAGATTCCTACCCTTGTCGCGTTCAGGTCCCTCTTGAAGCCAGGTTCTGCTGCGTTACATACAATGAGTTGAGCTGCCCTGCCTATATCAACTGCCTGTTGTTGGTCTCCCCCCCGCCATAACTCTGTCTACTTGTCTGTCTGCCCTTAGGCTAGGAGGATGTCGGAGCAGGGAGCATCCTATTCTTCCTGATTGTTTGGAAAGAACCTACTACATCGACATCACTACCACCGATAAGTAATAATCATCATACTACCACTACTATTTGGACATTTAAAACCTAATTAATAGTATGTCAGCAAGGCTCACTCAAGGCACAATTAGGTGTGGTTTCCTGTCCTTACTGATTAAGAAATCCACTTTATTTTATAATTTCATTAAATACAACAACTGCATGGTGTCCTAACTGGCACCTCAATCAACAAAAAGGTGACAAAGGACGTAAGCAAAACATATAGCTTAACAAGTCTGTCAGCTGAAGATAGACTTGTGTGGCCAGTATACCAATGATCCTGGGAAAACATTACGCTTCCAGTAAAAGGCAAACGCAATAGACCTCCAGGAGAGCAATAAAATGTTGTAGCCAGCACATTTAATAAGGACATGCTCTGTGCATAGTGTAATCTTATGTGCTCGATGCCCAGTGGAATTCACAGGAATTTGATACGGCAACATCAGATCTCAGTTTCTCAAAATGTACTGACTGCTTATAAATTAAGGGCATGATTTGGGTTAATTGCTTTTCATTTGCGTTGATGAAACCATACGTTATGTTTATTCTAAAGGGATTGTTTTACACTCTTAACCTGCAATGATGGAGGGCTTTCCTCGGCAACAATGGCACAAACTCAACTTTTCCATTAAATCTTGGGGACGTGTTCTAGCCCAGTGCACTACACATGCTCAAAGCATCTATTTGATAGTTTCTCAAACTTCTCTGAATGAATTTCTGGTGAAAGACTCTGCTTTTTCTCCATCAATGTCAATGGAAGTGTTGTCCTTTGAAAGCCTGTGACCTGCCAACGTGCTATGAAACAATGTCCTGGGGCCTCAGCTATGTCAGACTGAAAAGCCCTCTTAATGACTCATTTCAGCCAATCCAATTGCAGTATGTAAATGAACTGGAGAGGATTAGGTAGTGATTGGCTGAGTTACCTTCGGCGTCACAAAATACCCCTACTTAAGAATGACCTGAACCGTTGATAGGACAGCAGCTGAGCATGGACAAAGCAGTACAATGCAAAGAGGACAGGAGTGTGTGAAGAACAGTACTGGGGAGTAAAGAGGGGAACAGACAGGCCAAGGGGTACAGCAGCAACAAAGCAGGCAATAGGTAATGATGGCTCCAATAGCAGTTGAAATTGGGGAACTGAAGCAGCACAAGATAGGTAGAGGAAGGGCTATGGGAAGGCATGGTCCCCATCTTGGATTGGGTTACCTGGGTATCTGCATGATCATTATCCCCTGTGTGCACCTGAATGAATTTTCTTTGAACTCAGGCAGTTAGCCTCTGATCTGGATGCAGAAAAATCTCCACAACCTGTATGTGTGCAAAGAGCTCTTGTTTTTCTAGCCAAGTCAACTAGTGTCTTTTGAACGCTAAGAAGTTCATCTTTCTCTGTCCTCTCCTAACTTATTTCATTTCAACCAATGGGGCTGCACGATGCAAATTGAGGGAGGAGTGATTTACATCTGGTGTCGCAATGACACCAGTCAAAGAGATCAGCTATTCATAGCACAGAAAAAGGAAAGAGCTCTGCTCCTCACGCTCCCTCTAATGACTTGGGGGAGTGTGATAGCAGAGGGTTTGTAGAGACTGCAGTAATTAGATGTGGTGGAGGATGCTCCTGGAACGACCACGGGCAGGAAACTGTGTAATATCAGGAGTGATGTCAGAGACAGTGGTGCTCTTTGGTACCTGACGTAGCTGCTGGTAAATCAGATATTTGTGAGACACTAATTCATAGTCCAGCAGGTTGGTTACACATCACCGTTCACAGCTTCCCCCACCCCCTCCATCTGGTTTCTCTGCCCTCATTCCTTGTAATCCTCCTTTTGTCTCCTTCTCCCATGCCTGATTTCATGCCATTTTCCTCTACACAGATACTTGCTCCTTATGCTTGGATCAGCCTCATCCTCCTGTGAGCAAAGCTCCTTTCCTGTCCCCACCTTCAGACTCACTTCTTTTGCTTGGCCTGCAAGCGGTGAAGTGTTCCCCAGCATGGTCTGCACCTGCCTTTCTGTGTGATCTTTTTGATTGTAAGCTCTTCAGGACAGGGACCTTTTCAAATACATTTGTAAAGGACCGTCTGTGTAATGATCACCTGCCCCTACCATGGGTCATTGGTGGGGACTGAACCTGGGACCTCCAGCACGAGCCTCTACCAGTTCAGCTAATGGAGTGACTCCTTTATTAATGGACTCCTATCCTCATTTGTGAGCCAGCCATCAGAAGGGAACATGTAACAAACTGAACCAGTATATTATACCTATAGTTACAGGGCTATATAATAATTAATAGCTAACCATTTGCACATGGAGACATTTGAGCATGTGGTACTATAACTGATTAATGGGACACAACAGTCAATTCGCCTCTAGGTGATTAAAAGAAAGAACGTAAAATTTAGTTTCAGAGCAGCAGCCGTGTTAGTCTGTACTCGCAAAAACAAAAGGAGTACTTGTGGCACCTTAGAGACTAACCAATTTATTTGAGCATAAGCTTTCGTGAGCTGCAGCTCACTTCATCGGATGCATTCAGTGGAAAATACAGTGAGGAGATTTATATGCACACAGAACATGAAAAAATGGGTGTTATCATACACACTGTAAGGAGAGTGATCACTTAAGATGAGCTATTACCAGCAGGAGAAAGAAAACCTTTTGTAGTGATCATCAAGGTGGGACATTTCCAGCAGTTAACAAGAACGTCTGAGGAACAGTGGGGGGGGGGGGGGGGCGGGGAAGGGGGGAATAAACATGGGGAAATAGTTTTACTTTGTGTAATGACTCATCCACTGCCGGTCTCTATTCAAGCCTAAGTTAATTGTATCCAGTCTGCAAATTAATTCCAATTCAGCAGTCTCTCCTTGGAGTCTGTTTTTGAAGTCTTTTTGTTGTAATATTGCGACTTTTAGGTCAGAGATTGAGTGACCAGAGAGATTGAAGTGTTCTCCGACTGGTTTATGAATGTTATAATTCTGTAGCTCACGGAAGCTTATGCTCAAATAAATTGGTTAGTCTCTAAGGTGCCACAAGTACTCCTTTTCTTTTTGCGAATACAGACTAACACGGCTGTTACTCTGAAACCTGTTATAATTCTTGACATCTGATTTGTGTCCATTTATTCTTTTACGTAGAGACTGTCCAGTCTGACCAATGTACATGGCAGAGGGGCATTGCTGGCACATAATGGCATATATCACATTGGTAGATGTGCAGGTGAACGAGCCTCTGATAGTGTGGCTGATGTGATTAGGCCCTACCATGGTGTCCCCTGAATAGATATGTGGACACAGTTGGCAACTAAGCCCATTGCCAATTAAGTCTAGTTAATTTTTTTTTAATATATTGTACCATAGGGCAATAAATGTAACTAATTGGCGGGCACATAATAGTTTGGTAAACTGGAGTATTTTGTCCATTTACTGTCTACATCATACATGAATCAAATAATTCTAGCTCAAAGCTTGGGCAGGAATCCAGTCTTAAGTGTTCTGTCATGTGCCATGTACATTTACTGCACTATATAAATTGAGGTTCTTGTTCCCGATTGCCTCTAATGTAAAATTGAACTACCGTGATACCTTTAGCCTAAGGCACTATGTGGTGAGTTATAAGCAGATAACCCACAGAAAGCTACAGTTAGAGAACTCGAATGTGGAACTCCCTGGAAATTTAGCCTGTAGGTTATTCCTTGCATGTCACTATAGATAATATTGTTCTTACTGAGCTAATCTAGTACTTGCAGGGGGCCCAAACATTCTTGCAGGGAAGAAGGGGAAAAATAAATTCTAACATGTTGTCCCATTTCTGCCACCTCAGAGGCTTTATGGTAGTGCTCCATGTGCAATAACTTTCTGCGTAGGTTATCAGTGGAATTTGAATCCAGGACGTGCAGCAGCATAGCATAGACCTCTGCCACAAAAGTTAAAGGAGTAACTCTGACTGCTGGTAGCTATGGTAGGCTATTATCCCCCAGTAGACAGACCAGCCACTAGATCGGGGTGGACAAACTTTTCGGCCCGAGGGCCAAATCGAGGTTGCGAAATGGTATGGAGGGCTGGGTAGGGAAGGCTGTGCCTCCCCAGACAGCCTGGCCCCCATCCCCATCTGCCTTCTCCCACTTCCCGCCCCCTGACTGCCTCTCACTCAGAACACCCCACCCATCCAACCCCCCGCTCCTTGTCCCCTGACCACCCCCCCCTGGACCCCACCCCCCTATGTAACCCCCCCTTCTCCTTGTCCCCTGACCACCCTGACCCCTATCCACACCCCCGCCACCTCCAACCCATCCAACACCCCCCCCCTTGTTCCCTGACCGCCCCCTCCCGGGACCCCCATCCAAAACTGCCCCCCGGAACCCCATCCAAGCCCCCCTGCTCCCTGTCTCCTGACCTCCCCCCCACCCAAACCTCTGCCCCATCCAACTGCCCCCTGTCTGCCCCTGGGGACCTCTTGCCCCTTATCCAACTCTCCCCCCCCCCCGCCTCAATGCCACTCAGAGTAGCAGGACAGACTTATTGGAAAGCCTGGGGGGGTTGTGGGTGCCAGCTGCGCTGCCCACGCAGCGGCGTAGCTGCGAGGGAGGAGGAACAGCGGGGGAGGGACCGGGGACAAGCCTCCCCAACCAGGAGCTCAGGGGCCTGCCAGGATGGTCCCGTGGGCCAGATGTGGCCCATGGGCCGTAGTTTGCCCACCTCTGCACTAGATGTATATGCAGCCCACCATACCCGTGTTTTACACATGCATCGGTGCTGGAGATCAGGTGGGAAGCACACCTGGGGGTGGGGGGGTGTCTCACTGCCATTTTGAAGGAATGATCCCTTGATGACTCAGGGCTAGGGAAGAAGTATTTGATCCATAGTTGGCTCCGGTCAAAGGGCATCATTCCCTCAGCCTCCAGGGAGGCTGCATTTGCATTATCGTTAGGAGAAATATCACATTTGTAGCCATTAAGAAACAGTGCAAGGAAGGAGAGATGGCGAGCCTCAGCTGTATCCTCAAGACCGCTCTGGACCAGCCAGACAAGGAGTAATGGTCTCAAGTTGCAGTGGGGGAGGTTTAGGTTGGATATTAGGAAAAACTTTTTCACTAGGAGGGTGGTGAAACACTGGAATGCGTTACCTAGGGAGGTGGTAGAATCTCCTTCCTTGGAAGTTTTTAAGGTCAGGCTTGACAAAGCCCTGGCTGGGATGATTTGATTGGGGATTGGTCCTGCTTTGAGCAGGGGGTTGGACTAGATGACCTCCTGAGGTCCCTTCCAACCCTGATAATCTATGATTCTATGATTCTATGACATTGCAAGAAAAATCCACACTCTGGCTATGGGAACACTACAGCTTCAGTCAGTATAAGTTATGGAACTCAGGAATGTGAATAAGCCACCCGCAAGTAACATAAGTTATACCGACCTAAGCGCCGGTGTGGACAACGCTATGTTGGTGGATGAGCTTCTCTCACCAACACAGCTACTGTCACTCGCAGGGGCTGGAGTAATTAAGTCGACGGGAGAGCTCTCCCCCATTGGTTTACAGCGTCTGCATTAGGAACGCCACCGCAGCGCAGCTGCATCGGTAAGCTCTGTAGTGTAGCTGTAGCCTCTGACACCATGCTCTTAGCAATCTTAAGAGGTGGTATGGCCTTACTGCGCTTGTTCCCAAACCACTCAGACTAAAGCAACCACTCAGTGCTCCTGATAGCTAAGATCTGGAATACCCATAATAGCAAAATTTTCCATTAGTTCTTCCCAAGGATTATGGTCACAGCTAGGTTTCTGTCTGCAATTGCCATACACTTTTAAATAAATCTCCCCCCACCCCCGCTTGATTGCCTGACAGATTTATGTGCTTCTGTTCCACAATATGCTGCTGCATAGCGAAGTTAGCCTCCATTCAGGCTTTTAAATAATTGAACAAATGATGCACCAGACATGCAGCTGAATTTCAGAATAGACTGAGGAAGGGGACAATGTTAAACAAAAACCTTGAAAATATACCTCCATAAATATCATTAAAGAGTACCACACAAAAACACCTGCCTTTGACAACAGAAAAAAGGACTAAGAGGGGAAAATAGTACATAACACACTTCAGCTTGTCAGCATCTCCAGTACAATTATATGATCACAGTTAATGCTTTCATAATCTACTTGGTAACAATAGGAGGCCTTGCATTTGATCCAATCCACCTACTGTTAAAAGTGAACTGCTTTCAGAACTAGCAGTTAACACCGGGGCATCTAACCAGTGTGAGATCACTGAAATATCGCTGCCTTCATTTACAAAGAATAATCCTCTGAGCTGTGAGAAGAATCACTAAACCATTAGTAGCTCTTAGAATAGGCAAAGTTCTGTCAGTGACATTGCCCAAAACAATACGAGCTTCCACCATGTGACATTTCGTAATAGGCTTCTGTCCTGTAAATCAGCATAGGGCCTGATTCAAAGCACATGGAATTGCCATTTACTTCAGTGGGTTTGCATCAAGTGCCATGTCCTAGAGGTTCCGTCTATCACCAAAAGTTTAAGTTAGAGCTGGCTGAAGTTTTTCAACCAAAAATTCTGCTTGCTGAAAAATGAGGTTTTTATTGAAAACAAGGTTTTTTCCTCCCTACAGGGAAAAACGTCATTTTCAATAAACCTTTTCAAACAGGAAATTTCTAAACTAAATTCCACAAAAGTTTTGGTTTTGCTTCAAACTGGCCCTTTTCATTTCAGTTTTGAAACACTGGGTAGGGGGGGACAAAAAAATTTCCAATTATGAGACAAAAAATGAATTGGTTTCATTTCACAAGGTTCCTTCAAATATTTCATGGGACAAAAAAAAAAGTGTGTGTGCGGGGGTTGACCACCTGCAAGTAGGATACTTTCGCCCCATGTGCTGGACTCTTCAGGGTGCAGTGTCTCCAGTGAAGTGTTGAGTGCCCTCAACTCCCAGTGATTTCAGAGAGAGTCAAAACTTGAAAGGGGAGGCTGGGCTCCTAAGCACCCTGGTAGTCACAGCCTACACGTTACTGTAATAATCTTTGTCCAGAATATGCCTTGGGAGGTATCATTTGAAAACTAATAACTCACTGATCATTTCAGAGTAGCAGCCGTGTTAGTCTGTATTCGCAAAAAGAAAAGGAGGACTCGTGGCACCTTAGAGACTAACAAATTTATTTGAGCATAAGCTTTCGTGAGCTACAGCTCACTTCATCGGATGCATTCAGTGGAAAATACAGCAGGGAGATTTATATACACAGAGAACATGAAACAATGGGTGTTACCATTCACGCGCCTTACAGTGTGTATGGTAACACCCATTGTTTCATGTTCTCTGTGTATATAAATCTCCCTGCTGTATTTTCCACTGAATGCATCCGATGAAGTGAGCTGTAGCTCACGAAAGCTTATGCTCAAATAAATTTGTTAGTCTTTAAGGTGCCACAAGTACTCCTTTTCTTTTCACTGATCATTAATATTCTTGCATGTTGTATGTACAGGGTGTGTAATAAGAGTTATGGATATGTGCTGAAGTGATGACTAAAAGCTGTTTAAGCCAGGCCTGCCAGGGGAGTTGGTAAATGGAATGTGTATTTGTTTCTCTAACCAGCTCAATCATCAGCAAGAGACAATGAAGGTATATTCACATATCAGGCAAACAAAGCTATCAAGCTAACAAGGGGGTGGGGGAAAGGCAGCATGGCATATATGCTGTGACAGGAGAGAGAAACTTGGTCTGGGGGTTTTACTGTTCAAAGAATACAATGAAAAGGTTTATTGGTCTATAAAGACAGGGGGCTGAACCTCAAGCGATAAGCAATTGAATCAACTCATTGTATACAATATTACTGTATTATAAAAGAGAGTGAGGTCTTTCTGAAAGCTGGTGATTAATATCATACAATGTATTTATTAACACTATCAGGAATTATGGATAATCTTTGTGTAATGGTGCAGACTCACCACCGCTGGCGCCTCCTGCTGGTGCTCCAGGAATTAGCTCAGTCCAGCTCCGGAGCACCCTCTGTGGGTGGTATCTTGCCCATTGTCTGCTCTACTCCACTGTTTCAGACCCACGTTGCTCCCCCACTCAGCGGTGTCCTCTTCAGGACAGTGTCCTCCGGCAGTGCCCACTACTTCTTTCTCACTCCCCTTCCGGGGGTCACAGTAGTCCTTTGGCTTGCACTCACCGCAGGGGCCAACCACAATCCAAAATCTAGCCCCGCACTTCAGGGGCAAGTTGCAGTCTGTATTAGCCATGCTCCTCTGCAGCCAGGTGCAGTGCAAGGGGGCGGGGACCCAGGCCCACCCACTACTCTGGATCCTGACCCTGGGACCCTCTAGCAGAAGTCTCTCTACCCACCTCTCCCCTTGTCTGCCTATCATCCCTGGGCCACTTCCCCTTAGCCTTTGCACCTTCTTGGCCCTTTCTGGCAGGGGCCTGCAGCCTAGCAGGTAACAGGCCAGAGCTCACCCTCTGCTCCCCTGAGCCTGCCCAGCACTGTTCTATCTCATGTGCTATCCCTAGGAGCCACTCCCTCCTCCTCCCTTGCTTGTCAGGGAGAGACTCCCCTCTGTTCTGCCGGACGGCTCCTTATATCTGGGCTGCCCCAGCAGCTGCCTCCTGTCTGGCTCCTAACAAGTCTTGCCCTAATTAGCTGAAGGTTTCCATAGCCTCCAGCCCCTGCTGGAGTAGGCCACCTGCACCACTACACTTTGATTTTAGGCCTTATAGTCTATGTCCAAGCAAAGGGAGAAACAGATCTCTCCTCGACAGGATGGAATGTCACAGCGACTTACCTGTGTCTCCTTTGTAAATTAAAGCATGGTGGAATCAAAACAGTGGAAGACCCATTTACATATAGGCAGATGGGATACCCACAGGAAGCAAAAACCAGCCTGAGGTCATCTTGCCTCTTGAAGCAAGGTCACTGAACTTTGGAAGATGAGCAAGGACAGAAGCCATCTTTGGCATCCATCACTATAAGGACACAAGAAGCCAGAGCTCTTGCAAGCTGAGAAAGATGGGTCCTTCAACCAACAGGGGTTTGAGTTTCTGGAAACTGAATAAGTGAGAAACCTGCTTAGACAAAGCTCTTTCTGAACCAGGGCTGTCTAGCATCCAGACACTCAGGGTGTGACCTACATGTTTGTAGGCTGTCTGTGAGCATCCCAGGCTGGGAGCTGGAGCTGCAAAGCTTTGTAATGCAACCGGGACTTCAGGACAAGTGGTGACAACCCCTCAGTGGTCTGAATTGCACCCTGAACCCCGTGATAGAGGCCTGGAAATAAAAACTGTCAACTCAGCCAAACTTTTAGAACTCTCAGAAAAGTTTCAGGTTTGATTGGCGTTTGGGCTGAAGGTTTGGGTCAAATCTTATTTATTCCAAATAGTTTCACCTTTTCCTAACTCCCAATAGTTTCAATCTGGGCAAGAGTGCCTTCAGTATGACCTCCATTTCAACCCGAGGAACCCAGCTCAGTAGGTGTTACTACCCCACTTTTGATCCACCCCAGTCCCATTTTCATGAAGGCTTGGGCTGGATACATTTTAATGGCAGATCCCAAGGACATCCATGTGTGTGAAAGAATATCAGCAGTTACCCCTTCTCCTTATCTACAATTTAGGAACCAGGTTCAGTATCCTCCCAACCCCCTCCTACGTCAAGCGAGCAATCAGGCAACCCAGATCTAGGTTTTCTCTACACTGCACTTTTGTCGCTAAAACTTTTGTCAGTCAGGGGTGTGGGGGGAAAAACCAAAAAAAACAAAACAAAACAAAAAACCAAACCCTGACAGACAAAAGTTTTAATGACAGAAAGTGCCCGTGTGGACAGTGCTTTGTCGGGAGGAGACGCTCTTCCACTGACAAAGCTACTGCCTCTCGTTGTGGATGGTTTTATTTTGCCGGCTCCTGCCAGCAAGAGCGGCTACACAGCGTACTTTACGGTGGCACGGCTGCGCCACTGTAAGGTATGCAGTGTACACATAGCCCTAGACACTGTATACACTTCAGCTGATTCTCTCTCTCACCCCTTTGTAGGTCTAGTAGCTGCTCTACCTCGCTAGAAGCAAAAGGAGCGACCTGTGGGCCCCCAACTGGCTTCTTAGTGCTGCTCTCAGCAGAAAACAACTGCAGAATTGGTCTGGTGGAAGATTTGCCTGTTCCATTATTTCTGAAAGTCTTCAGTAACATGATTGGGAATATTATAGAGAGAACAACTCACTCTTTTTCCATTTCTCCAAGTGACTGTAGTGTGAAGGGTTTAGCTTAAAACAAGCCACTAATAAAATGCCTGACGTGCCCGTTAAGTTACGGGGGCTAGGACAGACATGCAGGGAATTGTTCCCCCTAGCATGCACCACTTCACCTACTTACACACATTGCTTTTTACTAGCTTATTTATAGCCTCTTCAGTGCAGTTTATATGATAGATGCACTCTCACTATTGGTCTTTCCCCACCAGGGCCCACATTTTGTTTTATTGTGGTATCACTCACTTAAAATTAGTCTGATTACAGGGGGGGAGCATGTAGCTCTGCCTATATTTAAGGTTGCCTAACTCTTTCCATTATAAGTCCCTATTTTCAGTTGCTTAGAATTCTTCCAAACTTTAACCATCAACACTGAAATTTTCTATCCCAATTGTCTGCTTTCGGTTGAATTTTGGGGGCATGTTTCACTTACACTGGTTCAGCCATTTCTGAGACTGAGGCAAGAGGAAAATAGGTGGAAAAATTCATACAACCATACTAGCTTCTCCATGCTTTGGATTGGGGCTTGAAATTTGGGTGGGGGTATCACACTGTTGTCACGGATGTGTCTTTGCCATCCCCTTCAAGTTTCCCCCAAATTTGTCCAAGTTTAAAATCCTCTTTACAAAAAAAAAAGCCTCTCTCAGCTTACACATGCTCAGGAGAGACTTGATAGTATTTAGCTGCCAAATTCTCTTAAGATTCTACCTGCACTGAGTACGCCTCAACCCAGGGCAGCTGGGGCTCACAGCAGGAATTTCCCAGCAATTGCTCCTCCTGGCCACTATGGTGCCAGGCACCAAATCTGAGGCCAGGGAGGTTGTCTCTCCTGTGCTCTCAATGCTTCCCTGCTAGTGCCCAGGCAGCAAGGAGGAGAAAGAGGAACAGCCCAAACTCAAATACAGAGAGATGAGAAATGTGGTGGGGGTGGGGGAGATGGTATAAGAGTGCATATGCACAAGGGGGCCAAGTTAAGGTTAAATGCGCAACCTTGATTCTGGCATTCCCTATGTTTTGAGTGCTTGACTTTGCAAACTTGACATTCTTTTAGTGTTCAGTATACTGCATGAGGCATATACACAACCTGCCACTCAGCTGTCTGAGTACTGCAATCGGGTGACCAGATTCATCTTGTAGCCAGTCAGGTGTAACTTGGATATCTAGTACCCATTCAAACGTATTTCCTGCCCCTAAGATAACAGAGCAGCGGTAGGCACTGTGAGGACACAGTGGAGAAGCAGAGTTCCATAGTGCACTGGGCACTTTTATTTGGTGACCACTTAAAATGAGCCCAAAGTCTCAACTGGGGCTGAAATCCAACCCCCGAGCTTCTCACATCTGTTGAAAAACAAAACACAGAAAGCCCCAGCATTTAAATAATCCCCAGGTTTAACGTACAGTTGTAGAAAGAAATTCAGTTGTTCCCTGCTGTCAAATGCTAACAACAATATCTGCACTGAGTTAGGCAGCAGAATGAATGAGTTATTAAAACTCTGCCAGGGTGTAGCTAGAAATGGTTTATTTTGTTAATTAGGCATTAACTTATACGAGGTGGAAGCATCCCCATGGTGGTGCTTTCTGCACTGTTATGAGGACTGGTTGATCCTTCCACAGTACCATTCCCCTCCCTCGTTCTCCACCAGAGCTGCTCCAAAGAAGGGTTGGCAAGAATGTGGCTCTTTACTCAAGTGCTCTACAGGCCACAGGTATCCTAGCAGGAATTAGGAAACAGTAGAAACTCCTTCAGGCTCCATGCTATGGAAGCACTGTGCTGCCGAAAGAAGGGGGCTGAGGGAAGGTCCACACAGGTAGCTCCTGGATCATAAAGGTAAGGAGACCTCTTCCTCTCAAGCTCAGTGGGCCTCTGAAAGCTCCCTCCAGGAGGAAATGCCGTGCAGGAACTCCGCATGGTTCCTCTAGGTTTCTCCCTGAAGTCTGAACCTAAGCCAGATTCCATTCCACCTTTCTGAATGTTCATTGCTGTGTCTAACTGTGCATGATTCAAACTGTACATGAGCATCCTCACTCAAACATCACTGTTCTTCGAGGCCAAGTGCACTAGGCTGTCAATCTGAGAAGAACAACACTCGTCCTATATAACTATTTCTACCTACAGAACTCAAAGCACCTAGCGACAGAAACCCTCTCTCTCTCCCCTGCCCTGCCCCCCCCCCCCCATATGCTCTAACCTAGGCATACCTTCTAGATAAGGTATCTGAAGCGATTTGAGAGGTTTATTCCCTGGCCCAGTTGGATTTCATAGGACTCTATTTGCTTTGCAAATGCAAAATTATCTGATGTGAGGCTATTGGTCCCAGTGCCTCTCTTCCTTTTCTAGCAGCCAAACCAGAGAGAGGCCAACCCTGATGCTGTAAGCAGCTACATTTAATCCTCAAATATTGGACTTCTCAATACACGTGCAGTGCAGTTACACACCAACAGGAGACCGATGCAGCTGGCACTAGAGGCTGGCTGCTGTTTCCAGGATACAAGGGCCCCTCTGTGTTCAAGCCAAACATCTGCAACAAGCATAAAATATAGTGGTAAGTAATCATTAGTAATGTGTTCCTAATACAACCCAACCAGATTGACTGGTGACAGCATGAGGAGTTCAGAAAAATGCAATATGAACTTTTAAAGCACACACCTAATTAAAGTGTATTTAAGTCACATTTATTAGCTCTTCTTCCACAGTAGAAATCAAATGAATAATACATACAGAATAAAATTTGCCTTCCTTCTTTGCTTTCAATATTCAAAGGGCCAGATTCTGCGCTCAGTTATAACTGGAGTCACACATGTTGACTCAAGTTGCAGCGATGTAACAAAGGGGTTTAGTTCAATTTGCAGAATCCTAAACTGCTTTATAAAAGCTGCTGTGGTAGATGTTCAAGAGAGTTGGCAATTTTCCAATGAGATATTATTAAGGGCACAAGAGCAAACTATCCACTGCATAGGAAGCATGGCAAGAGAGCACCCTGCCTTAACCAAGAGATCTTCAATGATATGAAACTCAAAAAAAATACTTAAGGAGCTGACTGAGGCGATATCAGTCATTAACGATTATTAGCAAGTGACCAAAGCCCACAGGTAAGTCAAAAACATGGAGACCTAGGAAAAGGGTCGGAATCTGGGGGGAGCATGGGATGTTATAGCAGAAATAAGGGAGAGACAAGACACAACGGTGGGAAGGAGGAAGAAATAAACTCAGTATCTTAGATGTCTGTATACTAATGCAAGAAGTATGGGGAATAAGCAGGAAGAACTCGAAATGCTAATAAATAAACCCAACCATGACATAGTTGGCATCACGGAGACTTGGTGGGATAATACGCATGACTGGAATATTGGTATAGAAGGGTACAGCTTGCTCAGGAAGGACAGGCAGGGAAAAAAGGGAGGAGGTGTTGCCTTATGTATTAAAAATGTACACACTTGGAGTGAGGTTGAGATAGAAATAAGAGACAGACTTGTTGAAAATCTCTGGGTAAGGATAAAAGGGGTAAAGAATAAGGGTGATGTCATGGTAGGGGTCTACTTCAGACCACCCACCTCTTCTTCCTGGTTAGATGAGGCTTTTTTTAAACAACTAACAAAATCATCCATAGCACAGGACTTGGTGGTGATGGGGGACTTCAACTACCCAGACGTCTGTTGGGAAAATAACACAGCAGGGTACAGATTATCCAACAAGTTATTGGAATGTATTGGAGACAAATTTTTATTTCAGAAGGTGGAGAAAGCTGCTGGGGTGAGGGGGGGAGGCTGTTCTAGATTTGACTTTGACAAATAGGGAGGAACTGGTTGAGAATTTGAAAGTGGAAGGCAACTTGGCTGAAAGTGATAATGAAATAGGGTTCATGATTCTAAGGAATGGTAGGAGGGAGAACAGCACAAAAAAGACAATGGATTTCAAGAAGGCAGATTTAGCAAACTCAGGGAGTTGGTAGGTAAAATCCAATGGGAAGCAAGTCTAAGGGGAAAAACAATTGAAGACAGTTGGCAGCTTTTCCAAAGAGACATTATTAAGGGCACAAGAACAAACTATCCCACTGTGTAGGAAAGATAGGAAGTATGGCAAGAGAATACCCTGGCTTAACCAGGAGATCTTCAATGACCTAAAACTCAAAAAGGAGTCCTACAGAAAGTGGAAACTTGGTCAAATTACAAAGGATGAATATAAACAAATAACACAAGTATGTAGGGACAAAATTAGAAAGGCCGAGGCACAAAACGAGATGAGACTAGCTAGGGACATAACAGAAAACAAGAAAACATTCTACAAATACATTAGAAGCAAGAGGAAGACCCAGGACAGAGTAGGCTAGTTATTCAATGAGGGGGGGAAAGACAATAACAGAAAATGTGGAAATGGCAGAGGTGCTTAATGACTTCTTTGTTTCGGTTTTCACCAAGAAGGTCGGTAGCGATTGGACGTCTAACATGGTGAATGCCAGTGAAAATGAGATAGGATCAGAGTCTAAAATAGGGAAAGAACAAGTCAAAAATTACTTAGACAAGTTAGATGTCTTCAAATCACCAGGGCCTGATGAAATGCAACCTTGAATATTCAAGGAACTGATGGAGGAGATATCTGAGCCATTAGCAATTATCTTTGAAAAGTCATGGAAGACAGGAGACATTCCAGAAGACCGGAAAAGAATAAATATAGTGCCCATCTATAAAAAGGGAAATAAGGACAACCCAGGGAATTACAGACAAGTCATCTTAACTTCTGTACCTGGAAAGATAATGCAGTAAATAATTAAGCAATCAATTTGCAAAAACCTAGAAGATAATGAGGTGAAAAGTAACAGTCAGCGTGGATTTGTCAAGAACAAATCATGTCAAACCAACCTGATAGCTTTCTCTGACAGGGTACAAGTCTTGTGAATGCGGGGAAGCAGTAGATGTGGTGTATCTTGACTTTATTAAGACTTTTGATACTGTCTCGCATGACTTTCTCATAAAACAAACTAGGAAAATACAACCTAGATGGAGCTCCTATAAGGTGGGTGCATAACTGGTTGGAAAATCGTTCCCAGAGAGTAGTTATCAGTGGTTCACAGTCATGATGGAAGGGTATAATGAGTGGGGTCCCGCAGGGATTGGTTCTGGGTCCGGTTCTGTTCAATATCTTCATCAATGATTTAGATAATGGCATAGAGAGTACACTTATAATGTTTGCGGACGATACCAAGCTGGGAGGGGTTGCAAGTGCTTTGGAGGATAGGATTAAAATTCAAAGTGATCTGGAGAAATGGCCTGATGAAAATAGGATGAAATTCAATAAGGACAAATGCAAAGTACTCCACTTAAGACGGAACAATCGGTTGCACACATACAAAATGGGAAATGACTGCCTAGGAAGGAGTACTGCGGAAAGGGATCTGGGGGTCATAGTGGATCACAAGCTAAATATGAGTCAACAGTGTAACACTGTTGCAAAAAAACGAATCATCATCCTGGGATGTATTAGCAGAGTGTTGCAAGCAAGATACGAGAAGTAATTTTTCTGTTCTACTCCACGCTGATTAGGCCTCACCTGGAGTATTGTGTCCAGTTCTGGGCACCACATTTCAGAAAAGAAGTAGACAAAATTGAGAAAGTCCAGAGAAGAGCAACAAAAATGATTAAAGATCTAGAAAACATGACCTATGAAGAAAGATTGAAAAAAACTGGGTTTGTTTAGTCTGGAGAAGAGAAGACTGAGAGGGGACATGATAACAGTTTTCCAGTACATAAAATGTTGTTACAAGGAGGAGGGAGAAAAAAAAAATGTTCTTGTTAATCTCTGATGATAGGACAAGAAGCAAAGGGCTTAAATTGAAGCAAGGGCTCTTTAGGATGGACATTAGGAAAAGCTTCCTAACTGTAAGGGTGGTTAAGCACTGGAATAAATTGCCTATGGAGGTGTGGAATCTCCATCATTGGAGATTTTCAAGAGCATGTTAGACAAACACCTGTCAGAGATGGTCTAACACTTAGTCCTGCCATTAGTACGGGGGACTGGACAAGATGACCTCTCAAGGTCCCTTCCAGTCCTATGATTCTATGTGAGTATCAAGAGAAGTGGTAGAGATTATATTCACCCCACTGATGAAGCAGGCATGTCCACTGTTTGTTATGCTGGATTCCCAGCTGCTTCTGATGTTCAGATGGTTCCTGGGCAACCGTATCTCTTATTCTCATTGCATTTGTTGAGAAGTCTGAACTGGTCTCTTTTGGATGTGGACCTCACCACAATTATTTGGGTGTCGGTCACCTTGAGGTCAGGCAAATCTAACACACCTTAAAACCATTTGGAAACTACAACTGAAGCAGAAGTGCCCACCTGTTAAGTACTAATTTCCCAGAGCGAGTTCACAATCTGCAGCGCTTACATGTTAATATCCCAGTGACTCTAAGGTGTTGGTTTTAACCTATAAAGCCCGAAATGCATTCGTTCTGGCTACCTTAGAGACTACAACAGTTGTGGTGGGCTGAGCCTCAAGCTAATAGGCCCCTAGTTTCTTACCATACATCTACACTGCAGCTGGCAGTCCGTGTCCCAGCAGCAGTGTAGACATCCCTTGGTGAGGAGTCCTTGATTCTGATACTCATGTTCAACCCATTCATCTGCATTTGGAAACCTAACAGGGACATTACACAGCTTACTATTTTCCCTGGTTTCTTCAGATGCAGAGGCTGGCAGGTGTGGGGGGAGTGGAAGAGCTGAGGAGAGTTTTGGGGTGGATAGAACAGGATCAGTTTGTGCAGGTGGCAGGGGGAGATCTTTGTCTGGTGATTGGACAGTCCCCAGTCCTCTGAATGGGCATTCCGTACCTTTAAATAAGTACAACAATGCAGCACTTGTGATGGTGGACACCTCACACACAGCTTCGAGGTCAGAACACATTTTGCTTGGAACTTTGGCATTAGCACTGAGGTTCTCTCATAACTTTTTTTTAAACTAACCCATATGATCTCCAGTTGTCAGTTGGACTACAATGAACAGAAGGTATTTCCTTCACATCTCACCCAAAGGATGTCATGTCTGACAGTGCAGAATGCTTCCATCATTGCCTGTAGGGGTCAGCGTTGTTATCGCAGTGCTAACATACAGTTTGCACAACCCTCCCATTCCCCCTCAAAATCAGCACACATGTTCCAATACAGAAACAATACAGAATACATGTTCCAATACAGAAACGATGAAAAAGATCCACGTCAGCACCCCACCTTTCTTCACCTAGCCCATCTGCAGGGATAACCCCCTCCTCAGTACCAAGCTCTCTCCATAGGTGTTGGAACTAAGGGTGCTGGGGGGGGGGGGGGGAAGGGATGCAGCAGCACCCTGATGTAAAATGGTTTCCATCATATACAGGGTTTACAGTTTGGTTCAGTGGCTCTCAGCACCCCCACAATACAAATTGTTCCAGCACCCCTGGCTCTCTCTCTTCCTAACATGGCCTTCCCCTCTATCAAATGCTAGTTAGCAGCTTGGTGGGAAATGCTGCAGCTGGGTGCTTTTGTCACTTCATAAGCAGAAGTAATGTGCAAAAAAGATTTATTTAGTCCTGGATGGCAAACGAACACAGTCTTAGCACCTCTGAACACTTTCATCTTCCAATAAGTTGTCAACAAGGCTTTTGTAGAGCAAAGTTTTAGGCTTTTTTGTTTTGTTTACTTCAGTATCTCAGTGCTTCCCCATCTAACAGACAATGTTGATTTTTTAAAATGTGAGTTGATCTGTAAGTTGGGATCCCAGTATTCTCAACATCAGACACACCTTGTTTATTAGGTCTTTGTAGGTTACAGTCTTTCATTACAAAATGGTGAATCTAGAAAAGTAAACTAAATAGAAGAGATGATGTGAAGGCTTCAACAAGTGTCATCTTGCTACTTTCAAGCACCTCTCTGCCACCCCTTCTCTCAATGGAAGATACAGGGAGTAGCAAGAGCCTCTGTGTCTAAGGTTTCTATTGTTGTCAACAGGGATGCAGCTGTAGCAGTCTAATTGTTGTTATCCAAATGCAATGCAGATGTGTGTGAAGCATTTGGTCTGCTGATTGCTATTACTCAGGACAGAATCCTTGGCCAACTGTTAGATTCATAGCAGGAATAGGATAATCATTTCTGATCACTACAAGGCAGTGTCACAAACACTATCTCTAATCTCCTGCTTCATTTTGGAAGCCATTCCATGCAATGTTACTCATCAGCTGTTGAAATTTATAGTATATTTCAGTGGGAGAGTTCAAAACTCATTTGCTATCTTTCTACTCTTGCTCCGTACACTCAGCAAGGCTTGTCTCCCTCCTCCCCATTCCCTGTCTTACTAAAACACTCATGCCAAATGTATTCACTGTACTCCAATAAAGTTTGCATGGATCATGTTAGGTGGGGCCAGGAATACTTAATCTTTGGAAAAGCCAACATACACTGAATAATGGAGACAATCAAGTGCTTTCCAGCTTGAAGGCATGTAGAATTCTCTGCAAGACCTCATTAAATCCTAAGTATCAAATAAATGAATCTTATACGGAAACAATATGAAGAAAACCTGTTCTGTATTCTTAGACATCTTAAGTGAAACCAGACCTGGCCTTGGACTTCCTTTGTGGCCCAGGTGGAAGCTTCTTGTCCTAAGAAAGTAATGAGAGTGTACAAAGGGCTTTCTTCAGCCCTGCAACCCCTGTTCAGGATCACAGCAGCCTTCCCAGTTTGAAAGCTTTCCTCCTCTTGTTATACAACTTATGGAAAGGAAGCAGAGGTTGTTATTGCTACAGTCGGCTTGGGCTTTTTGATAATGTTAAGCTGTTTAGGTTGGATCCGAAGCCTGACTTTGTCGAAAACCAGATGATGCTTAAACAATGTTGCTGCCTTGTGATTCCATGGGATGGAACATAGCCAAATTCTACAATATCTGTAAAATTACCAAAGCTGTGAATTTAATGAAGAAAGAAGAGATTAAAGAAGCTCTGGTTTTGCTGGCAAAGACACAACTGAATGTGGGAATGCCCAGGGGCTTAGGAGTCTGTCTGTAATAAGTTACAGGAACAAATTCAGGTACAGGTTTAACTGTCAACCTCAAGGAATGAGAGCACTCAAGGATATGAGGAGTCCATGGCCCTTACCATACACCTACAACCAATTCTGTAGGATCCTTGTTATAATAAATCACCTTTCGCATCTCATTTCCTAGTGATCCTAAAACATTTACATTTCCCTTCTTTGCACTGTTCTACACCACTCTACGAACCAAGGACCAGATCTTTAGTTGGTGTAGCTCCGTCAAAGTCCAGAGAGCTATGCCAGCTTGCACCAGTGATGATCTAACCCCAGGAGCTCACCTACGTGCCACCTTCCATCCCATAGGTGGCTACATTTCAGTGGTGCTATATGTACTTTGTCAAGAACCTTGGGATCCTTCTGGACGAAAGGTCCTATATAAATGTAAAATAGTGTTATTAAATATAAAAGAAAAATATGCACCGGTAGCCTGGAATCATTCCCCATAAGTGCGGGGGTGGGGGGGGGGCAGAAATCAATCCAGTCTTCCTGCAAGTTAATGAGAAATATGGAAGTTATTTCCCCACTCCCCACCCCCCCCCATGTGCCCAGAATCATATATTACATTTATTGCCACATCAAGGACTTTAAAAAAAAAACCTCTTTAACATAAAATGAAAAGAGAATTTTTAAAATGCATTTATTCATCTTACTGGAAGGCAAAGCTGCTGGAGTGTGCAGCGCATTGCAGGAGAAGTTCTGTTCCAGAACTGGGGGCTGGGCTGCCAAATGCTTGGTCTTCCACGTTTTCATTGCTGTAGCAGCCATAAGGTGAGTTTGATCGCAGGGGAGAGGGACTCTCTTAGGCCCCGAGCCTACAACGGGATCAAGATGAGTGGATCCTTTCCCCCACCCTGAGTCCCACTAGTGGCAGTGTGTAGCCCAAGCAATGGCTGACTGCATGGTATGCCCACACTGCAGCTGTGATCATGCTTCCCAGCCCAGGTAGACGGACGTGCGCTAGCTCTGCTCTAACTAGTGCTCTAAATAGTGGTGCAGCCCAGGTAGCTCGGCAGCAGCTCAGACTAGCCTCCCGAGTACGTGCCCAGGGAGTGCAGGAGGGTTCGGGGGTTTGGACTAACCCAAGCTGCCTCTTGTACTACCCCCAAAGTACAGTGGTATTTTTAGTGCACTCGCTTGAGCAGAGCTAGCCCACATCCCTATACCTGCACGGGGAAGCATGATCACAGCTGCAGCATAGACATGCCCTCAATAGCCAAGGCAGTGCCTCAAAGGGATACTCTGCCTCCTGCTGGCTGGGCTCAGATGCCAGCCTAGGGTCAGCCCAGCTGGTGCAGAGAACTGAAAGTTGCACCCACCCCCCCCTTCCAGCTAGACCAGCTGCACCTCAGGGATTTACCCACAAAGAGGAGGTCAGGCTGTGTTTGCACCACTGCCCTCCATGGGAGGTCATGCCAGGGGAGACCAGCTTTAATTTCTGCCTTGGGCTCCATACAAACACCACTGGCAGAGCCTGCAGCCAGGATCTGCGGAGTCAGCGCGATGCCTTGGACATGTGCCCTCCTCAGCTAGTGCTTTATAGGTTATGCTGTTCGTGCGCAAGTGCCACTGTAAGCTTCGCTCTGGTGGTCTTTCAGCCACCAGCGGCCTCGTTCCCTGACTGATACAAGCAGACGCTCCTGGAACACAGGGATGAACGGGGCCTGCCAGGGGATTCTCAGGTGAAGAGGAGATGGAATGGAGAGAGGCAGATAACAGTGTGGACGAACCTTCACTGTCCTTCCTCAGCCAGCCTGAAAGAGGAAGTGGGAAGAAGCCATACACCAATGCCTGCAGCACCATCTCCAGACAAGTCCAACATCTATTAGAGAAAGACAGCCAGGAGTTAGGGACTTGTGTGCGCCCACGTTTAAATAAAGGAAAAGGATATGTCTACTAGCAGAACAGATGGAGGACAAAGGAGAGCCATGACTGGCATCCTAACACCAGAACCCATCAAAGCAAGCATTCATGTCCTTTAGAAAGTAACTAAAAAATCCTAGCAAGGTCTTCAGGTCTTTATGTGTAAATCAGTGTAGCCCCATTGAAGTCAATGCAGCTATGCTGATTTACATCAGCTGTGGGTATGACTCACTGTTTTTTACAGAAGATACAGTGCGCAGTCATAAATCTAACATTGCAAACAGAAATCTGGACAGCCTCTCCGCAATTACAGAGAAATTATATTTCAGAGTGTTTGAGATGAGAAAGAAATACAAATATTCCCCTACAGTGTTATGCTTCTGATCCAAGGTGTGGAAAAAAAACATTCTTTCCCAAGCAGAGCTAACATGATATTTTGTCATCTGTGAAGCTTGAGAGCAGTGATTTCCTCCAGGGTATTTGCAATCTGTCTTCTAGGCACTGTTCTCAGACACATGTAGTGGTGTCAGACAGCAATAACAGAGCAGATCCGGAGTGGCGCCCATGTTCATGCTCCAGAGAGGAGTATTAGGCTTGCAAAAGAAAAAACTGGGAACATTCTTTAATCCAAGGCACCAGCTCCATCAACTATGCCAATTTATACCAGCTAAGAATCTAGCCCAATATTTGGAAATCTGGCACAGATTTCAAACAGTTCCTTTGGCTGAAAACATGGGTAACATTTTCGAAAGCACACAAGGGTACATTTACACAGAAACCCCCCCCCCCCCCCCCCCCCCACAGCAGCGAGTCTGAGAGCCCAGGGCAACTGATTTGGGCTTGTGCTACAGGGTTTAAAGATAGCAGTGTGAATGTTCAGGCTCATGCTAGAACCCATGCCCTGAAACCCAAAGAGATGGGCAGAGACAACCCGTGCCTGCTGATAGTGTGGGGCCGGGGGGAGCAAAGTGAGGGCAGCAGACTTCATCAGTGTTACGGAGCATGTTCAGTCTGTGTGAGCATGCTCAGTGCAAGCCAAGCAGCAAATCTGGGGGGGGGGGGGGGCGGGGGCGTGTGACTCTGCATGCCCCCACACACATTGCCTCAGGGCAAAGGGTCTCAGAGTCCCAGCACCAAGCAAAAATGTCTACACTGCTATTTTTAGCCCAGTAGCAAGAGGCCCATATGCCCAAGTCAAGTGACCCAGGTTCTGAGACTTGATGCTGCAGGTTTGAGGTGTTCCCTTTTTTTTTGCTGAGTAAACATATGTTCAGTGACTTAAGGAATCTAAATCCCATTTTATAAATACGCTTAGGCGCCTAAGTGTCTACATCACTTTTGAACATGGGACTTGGGTTCCTAAATCACTTAGGTTCTTTTTGGAAGTTTTACTTCCAGTCTCCCACATGGGTGGGTAAAAGTCTCTCCCACAGTCCCTACTATAAACACTCGTACAAGTCTTTCCCCATGTCAGTCCTCCATCTCAAGTACTGATGAGGAACAGATTCTCAGGGCAACATTTTCTAACCCAAAGTTAGGCTCCGAAATCCATATTTAGGCACCTGCATTAAAGTGGCTTGATTTTCAAAACTGCTGAACTCCAGTGGTTTGCATGAACTTGAGTGAGTTTTGTGGGTATTCAGCACTTCAGGGGGGAGGAGGGGAAATCAAGCCATTTTTATACAAGTGCTTCAATAGGGATTTAGGAGCCTAACTTCAGTTACACAGGTTAGAAATAATTGGTGTCTTTTTAAAGCCCTTTCTCACTGATAGCTCTCTTTTTACTTTAGAAAATATCATGGGCCAGACTGCCTCCCCAATTCCACATCTTTGTACTACTTCACCTTCCTCCTGTCCTAAAACACCAATGATATCTGAAGCAGGGAGAACACACACTTGTATCAGCTCATTTTCTGGTAAATGAAATCCCAAAGCTTTCATTTGGATTGTGAAAATGCCTCCAGAAATTCCCCTCCCACCATATCTGTGCCCTTCTACTATATCCAACTGCAACTGGGGCACAAGAGTATCTAAGGCCAACTCTGCAAGTGGACTGGGCCACCCAGGGACAAAAAACATTCCCCAAAACACAGAGGAGCTTGGAAGTGGACCTAAGGCAGGTCTGTTGCTGGCAAGATGTCTCTGGAAACATACTCAAACCCGCTGTCCAAGTCCCCAGCCTTGTGATACAAACAAGTGACATTCCATTAGCTGGAAACAGATTCACAGATTCCAAGGCCAGAAGGGACTATTGTGATCAACTAGTCTAACCTCCTGTATAACACAAGCCATAGAACTTCCCCAAAATTATTCCTAGAGCAGATCTTTTAGACAAACACCTCAAAAGACAAAGCAAATGATAACCTAGAGCTGAGGCCTTAATTTGAGTTAGGGGCAGGGGAAAGGTTTGGTTATTTCGGCGGGGAGGGGGAAGAGAGAGAGATTTTGGAAGATGCAAATGAGAATCCCTTCAGAGATCTCCTGCTTGAGTCTTAACTAATTGCTCATCTTGTTTAAAATGGAGATTTTTGGGGGGTAATTTTGCATAATATGGTTGAATTATGGATTGCACCCTCAGCAAGTTTGCAGATGACACTAAACTGGGAGGAGAGGTAGATACTCTGGAGGGTAGGGATAGGATACAGAGAGACCAAGACAAATTAGAGGATTGGGTCAAAAGAAATCTGATGAGGTTCAACAAAGACAAGTGCAGAGTCCTGCACTTAGGATGAAGAATCCCATGTACTGCTACAGACTAGGGACCGAATGGCTAGGCAGCAGTTCTGCAGAAAAGGACCTAGCTGTTACAGTGGACGAGAAGCTGGATATGAGTCAACAGTGTGCCCTTGTTGCCAAGAAGGCCAATGGCATTTTGGGCTGTATAAGTAGGGGCATTGCCAGCAGATCGAGGGACGTGATCGTTCCCCTCTATTCGGCATTGCTGAGGCCTCATCTGGAGTACTGTGTCCAGTTTTGTACCCCACACTACAAGAAGGATGTGGAAAAATTGGAAAGTGTCCAGCGGAGGGCAACAAAAATGAATAGGGGACTGGAACACATGACTTACGAGGAGAGGCTGAGGGAACTGGGATTGTTTAGTCTGCAGAAGAGAAGAATGAGGGGGAATTTGATAGCTGCTTTCAACTACCTGAAAGGAGGTTCCAAAGAGGATGGATTTAGACTGTTCTCAGTGGTAGCAGATGACAGTACAAGGAGTAATGGTCTCAAGTTGCAGTGGGGGAGGTTTAGGTTGGATATTAGGAAAAACTTTTTCACTAGGGGGGTGGTGAAGCACTGGAATGGGTTACCTAGGGAGGTGGTGGAATCTCCTTCCTTTGAGGTTTTTAAGGTCAGGGTTGACAAAGCCGTGGCTGGGATGATTTAGTTGGGGATTGGTCCTGCTTTGAGCAGGGGGTTGGACTAGATGACCTCCTGAGGTCCCTTCCAACCCTGATATTCTATGATTCTATGAATTGCCTTTGAGATAGCAGAACAAAAAATAAAAATAAAAAAAAAATGAGGTTAATATGTCAGCCACTACAGGAACAGAAAATCCGTACTCTTTTTGCATGTGAAATTCAATTCATCATAGTGTGACTCCACATCTGTGGGCAACGAAATTAACATAATGGATCCTTGTGCTTATTGCCTCAGTGCAGCCCATCAGGCAAAAAATGGCCTAGTAAAGCAGATATAATCCTCATTCAAACGTATTCAGGCAAGAAAAACAAAACTAAAAAGTCAAAATATGTATTTATCCTGTGGAGACTGGAATGACTTATCTGAACAACAACTTTTCCCATCCACAATTAAGGAATATGTTTTTCCTTAACTATAAGAAGAAAGTCAATAAATAAAATAAAATAAATCTGTATTTAGAGAACATGATGAGTTGAATGCAAAACCACCAAAGCTGTCAGAAATCAGGGCTGAAATCCTGGCCCCATTGGGGTCAATAATCATGCTCCCATTTACTTCAATATTAAACACTGTAGCTTTATTAAGAGTGCCTGAAAATGTATTCGCCATTCCAGACTGCAGACAGATGTGCTTTAATACAACATCCTGACGTTTTTCCTTCCCTCCTCGTGACCCCTGGATGTCCAGGGAGGGCTCTCGTTTTTCCCTCATGGCACCAGCTCCGGAGAAACTCTCCCCCAACCGCCTCAGCACTGGATATCAGGCTGGTATTAGACTAGCATGCCTTTTTGACATCTTTTGCCCCACTGACAAGTTTTATACCATTAATTCTTCCCCAAATAAGCAACTCCACTGAAAGCCAATCCAAAGAGAAGGCTCAGTGCCAGAGATGTATTGCAGCAAGTCCCATCCCAGCCAGCCACATACTGCAAACCACTCAAGCAGCAGAAGTCCCAAACCTCACTCAAAGGACTGGAAGGGGTTCCTTCTGAAGGAGTCTCCCCAATCCTGTAATGCTCCATTAGGTAGCTGCGGGCCATAAAGGTGGCTTTATACAGCACATTTATCCCTCTCCACCATCCACCCATGCATACCAAGTTCACAGTGCCTAATATCACCACATGCAGTTACATTTCTGGAAAAGGATTTTGTCCTTTTCCAAGTTGGCAAGTGAACGTGGCATGTATCATCTAGACTGTTGCCTACTGTATCATGTGTCAGACTACATGGCTACCCTGGGGGATGTCTGTTCTACACCTCTTTTGAGCTAATATCAAGTAGCAGACAACTAACTGAAGGTTAGAAACTAGAGGAAGGTGACGGGGGGTTAGGGGGTGGGTATCGTCTTGCATATAAGGTGGGAGTTGAGGGCTAGACACCACATGTAGGTTGTCCAAAGTCAACCATGCCCTAGTCTTGTAACCAGCTCCACACGGGCAAGACCCCTGTGTGGAGCAGAGCTGTGCAGCTGACTGAATTCATCCCCATTTTTTGGTTTGCCCAGTAAAATGGAAAAAAAAAAAAAGTAATTTAGGATCAACCAAAAGCAAAGGGTTTTGTTTTTTCTTGGCAAAACAAAAAAACAAAAAACAATCACTGGGGAAAAAATAGTGTTGGGTAAAACGAAACATTTCATTCAATGCAAAACGAAACGTTTCATTCAATGTCAAGCGTTTTAATCTCCTTTTTATTAAATGCAAAGGAAATTTGGTCATGCCATTCATAGAACTGGAGACAGATCATTCTTTCCTGTTGGTTTATTGCTGCTGCCTTTCATTTAGCCAGGAGAACACTAAGATGTGACCAGTTTATAATGCAAACTCTTAATTCAGGATCTGATTGCAATACCCTTACTTGTGCTGAGTAATACTTTACTCCTTGAGTATTCCCATTAAGATCAATGGGGATTCTCAGGTGGTAAGGTGCCAACTATTCAACTTAAATAAGGATACAGTATTGCATTCTGGCCCTAGGAGAACCAGTTCTGACCTGAGATGAAGTGTAGTCATCTCATCTGGAATGTTATTAGTATGTCAATGTTATAGCTGACCTTTTGCAATATTGCATGCAATGATATCCCCAGCCACCCGGTGCTCAGACGACAAATATTTAAATAAGCACCTCAGAATAGACCAATTCAATCAGTTGACATCATTCCAGTGTGGAAGATTCCTATAAGACTCTATACATCATTTAAACCTGATCAACTCCCATTTAAGTCAACAGAAAGCTTTCCATTAGCTTCCCTGGAGCTAGGTGAGGACCAAGGTGAATTTCATCCTAAAGGACTGTTTTATTAAACTAAGGGAATTGTCTTCTCTCTAAGCCCTCTTAATTGGAGTAATGCACAAATTCAGGGTCAGAATCAGGCCCTTCCATTTTTAAAGTTACCCTAACTTTCCACTGTAAACTGTATAATATCAATTGGAAGTGACAGTTTTGACAAGAAACATTTCTATAGCCAATGGCAACAGCTTTAAATGATCAGCTGGGCTGTCCCAAGCCTGATAAGGATCCACTCTTCTTCAGAAAAATTGTTGATTTTACACCCCTCTTAGTTTCTAAACTGGGAGGGTCATAAATCTTGTGACACTGATTTTTTGTATAACAACCCATTTTGGAACAGCAGTGAGAGCTGACACTAGTGCAGAAGCCAAAAGGAAGACTTAGACATTTCTGCCAAAGGAAACCGGATGTTTAAAAAAAAAAAAAATCCAGCCATAATAACTATGGAAACAAAAATAGCAAATACATTTTTATTATGAAAATAATTAATAATTAGTGTTGTTTTGGATATCTCCAAGGAGGACCAACTTAAGCAATAATTCAGTGGCTCTGAGAACACACAATGATTTGGCTGCAACAGATCAGAAGGGCAGATGAGTCCACAAGAGGAACAGTTCCTAACGAAATGGTCCACAAAATGAAAAATAGTGTTTGAAAGCTACTATTCCACTAATGTCTCTGTTCTGTATAACCAGTTAGAGTATGATTACTTCTTGTGCGATACCAAGCTTCTTTCCACATGTCCCACAATGGGGCTGTGAAGATGGCTGGAAAGGATTTGTACAAGACTCAAATTCTCCTAAACCACCATTGGTAACTGGGGGATTTAAATCAGATGTAAACTCCCAGATCATTTCTTCACACAATGCACTGTCAACCTGTGGAACTCATTGCCAGGGGACATTGTGAAGGCCAAAAGTATAACTGGGTTAAAAAAGAAGAAGAAGAAGGAGATACGTTCATGGAAGATGGCTAATAGGTCCACCAATGGCTAAGATGGTCAGAGATGCAACCCTATGCTTTGGGTGTCCCTAAACCTCCAACTGCCAGAAGCTTGGACTGGATGACAGTGGATAACTCAATCACTCGATAATTGACCTGTTCATTCCCTCTGAAGAGGGAAACACTGACCACTGTTGGAAGACAGGACACTGGGCTAGACGGATCATTGGTCTGACCCAATACGGTCATTCTTATGTTCTTATCACAAATACTTTTGATGGTGGTGTAAAGGGGGATGGGGTAGGGGGAGCTTGAGTTAAACCAGTCACAATCACCTCTTCATATTTCAATGGGAAGCTTCTGATATCCTTTCCGTGCAGTTTATCCAGCAGATTATTTAGTTGCCTGGCATGGACGTAAAGATCTTAACTATCATGCTATATGTAAATGGTGTTTGTAAGCATATAGTGAGGATTAGCCAACAGCTGATCTTTAATACAGATAATGTAATGCGTGTGGCACGTTTATGAGAAAGAGAAACCACTAAAATCTGCGGCATGCTCAGAAAAAGTCAGTCCTAGAACAGTGCAGAGATAGCTTTCCAGTTTCAGTCTGGGTGTGTAGGAACAAAAAGCTCCCTTTCTCTCCCTATGCCAAAGGCACAATGAAATGCTATAAAAGGGACTGCCTCAAACACAGTGATAGTATTTAATACCCTCTGGCAGCACATTACAGGGGCTTTCAACTCCAAACCAAGCACTACAATGCTGCTGCTTTACTTGTGAAATTATTTATCATGGTTTGGTTTATAGAGTCTTTTATCGGCATCATATTGGCTAATAGTGGCCTGGGGTTCTTGTGTTCCCGGGCTTGACAGATTCCACGTTTATGAGGTTGGAAGCTTGACTCCTGGAAGAGATTTTCCAGACTGGAGCCATGCTGTCTGGCTGACCTATATTTATGCAATAAGACACGACAGGGGGAGCATGTCATGCTGGGACGTCACTGTGCCTTGTGCACACCGGTAGGCACGAGGCTGGAGACAAAGTGTCTGTGGAGTCACAGCATGACTCACTCTGTCACATGTTGCTGGGATTGCAACATAGGCTGTACAAATCTAAGTTTTTTAGATATGAAAAGCTGAAAAATTGGGGTTTTTTTCTATAGGAAAACAAACAAACAAAAGATATATTCTTGTGCCGGATAGTACCACCATATATATTGAGAGCAACAGATCTATTCTAAAAATACATAAGTTTTCCTAGTCTAGATACATCTGCTCTGGGCAGCAACCACCGACTTGTAGAGCCAGAAGCATCGAGGAGCTCCTAGACAAGCCTCGTGAGAGTGAGGTGGGACTAACCAATAAGTATTTGTTCTGATGATATAATACCTCTCAGTTATGATTTATTGGTTGGTCACATAGTAGCTTGCTGGAGGAGCTGTGTGGTGGATATTTCCCCAGAACCTGTTTGAACTTGCTCTCTACATCTTAAGAGAAGTTTCCCTCTTTCCCTTGATTCTGCAGTTGAATGGATCTCTGATCTCTCTCTAAAGAAGGGTTGTTAACCTAAGGTTTTTCCTAGCTCTCCTATTCTTACCCCAGACCGTTGAACCTTGAAAACTGGTACAGACTATCTGCTGGGGGCAGTACACTGAGTCAAGTCAAGATGGCCATTAGTGGGAACACCACACTGTGCTCTCACTCAGATTCTTACACTTGTTCTCTTTGGTGGCGGTTTTCCTTAATGTAAGATAAAGTTATCCAGGCTAAAAGTACATGGTTTGCTCATGGTACAGGGAAAAATACATAGTTAGAAAATGTGAAACACCAGAGGATGCCTGTGTTCTGATTGGACAATAGCCTTTGTAAGTGGAGATGAGTTAATGGTTTTGGTGATATCATGACATAAAATAAAGGTATCCAATATACAGCTATGGCTGCTGGCCAATCAGCATGCTGGAATTTCTAGTCTTGTGCGACAATAACCTGGGCAATTAACATCCATTAGATATAAAAAGACAAGGATGAATAAGGCCAGGTAATTGTTGTTGGGCTTTTTTTTAAAAAAAAAAAAAGCATGGAACAGAGAAGTAGCAGCAAAGTCAGTTTTCTAAAATTTCATTTTGATTTAACAGAGGGAAAGACGAAAAAGCTTTAGTTGCAGAACGCACTTGCCAGTTGTTGAAAGTCTTAGCTTGCAGGCACCAGTTAAATGCTAAACATATTAAGATAATCTCTTATTTCAAACTAAATCTTTAAAAGAAAAAACAAGCGTCTGAATCACTTTGGGTTTTTTGGGGGGGTGGGGAAGAGATTTCTAGGCAGTAGCTAGCAGAGACTAGATTTCCTCAACATTGAAACAGCAACAGGCTCCCAGTACAGAAATGCCATGCCCCGCACATCTGATATGCTTTGTTTTCACAAGCCTCTTTTCCACCTACCTACATTGCTCTGTCTCCTGTTTTCGCGCCCACACACACACACACTGCTCTATGTAAGCAGGTAATCACCACAGCAGCTCACTGTTTTAATGCGTTGGCCTTATTCTTTGCTAAATCCGCAGCTAATGCCCTACTTTTATCATCAATATGAGCATAGAACACACCTTTCTCTGCCTTTCATACAACCCAGATGGCCAGATTGTGAAATCACAGCACATGTAAATAATAAAGAAAAAAATCTTGGAAATCAAGCTATCGGAAGTGAATTTGCATTATTCACGTTCCAACAAAAATATATATGTAACCCTTCTGTCTGTCAGAGTTGGCAGCAACAAGGGCCGGGTTCAGTGTCTAGAGGTTCCATTCCAATAACACAATGCAAAACCGGCTCGAGCCCCCACCCAGTGACCTGGGACAAACATATACCACCCCCGCTGGGCGCCTCCAAGAGGCAATACTTCCCCTCTCGCAAGCACATAGTCTGAGTGTAGCAAAAAGCCTTTTAATAACAGAGAGAAACAAGGTGGCATTATGTTGGGGAAACACCACCAACAGCATTCATAACACATTCATAACCCATGAGCAAAAAACCCACCCCAAGCAAATTGGGGCGTGTCCTTTCCCTTTGGTTCTTGAGTCCAGCAACCCAAAGTCCCAAAAGTCCAACAACCCAAAAGTCTCTGTCTCTGGTCAAGGTAGCCCCAAAGTTCAAAAGCTTATCTGCAGAGTTTTACCTCCCAACCTGGGTGGAGATGGGGGGGGGTTAAGGGGCACCTTACGTGGTTCAAAGCCGATTGCCCCACCTCTCCATGGGGCTCCGCTCTGCCAGCCGCCCCCATGAGCTGCTCCAGGCATCCAACAAACTGCTCTGCTCCACCAGCCGCTCTGCTCGCCATCCCGCAAACTGCTCCGTCATATATCTTCAGGCTCCCCCACTACTTAACACAACACTCAGTGATTTCAGCTCTTAGTAAGTTTAGCTCTTTTGTGATTTCAGCTTGTAGTAGGGGAGCCTCAGTATTGGTGCACCACTGGCCCAAAGTGAATTCAGCTCAGCAGCCTGTAACTAGACTCCTAAGGGAATCAAAATTAACTCTGATATTCCACAGTGGAGAGAGGAGGAAGTGCAATTAGCATGTAAGGCCCTCACCAGGGGGCCCATGCCAGCAAGTATTAATACCTACCCCCAGCCTCTCCCCCTTCACTCGGTTTTGGAACCCATGACCCTTGCCTAGCGAGTGCTCCTTAGTTGATGGTGAGTCCCTCCATCATAACAAAAGGCCAGGTACAGTTCCACTGTCCTTGATTCACATAATCAGGATAATAACAGTTTATTCCTCCCCTATAACAGAAAAACTGGGGCTCCTACAGCAGCCAAAGTGACCATCTAGGAAGGCTGGGTGTGCCTATGCAAATGAGATCAGTCCCTGAAGTTCTTTTCCACAACCCACCATGACTTGCCACCAGACACCAGGGTAGAGCTCATCCTGACTCTGCTTACATCTAAATAAGTTCAACATCTGTCAGTCAGTGACTTCATTCAATAGCACAGCACCTGGGCATGCCTCCCTTCCACTAAAAGGAAACAAGGTATTTCATGCTAATTCTCGATATTTCTGTCAGTTCAATGGTGTATGAGATCACTCAGATAACATTATCCTTCCCATAGGACTTTGCCTTCGTTGGAAGACTTTCAAACAAGGTGCAATGGCCTTTGCTTGGCGTGCAGGGAGACAGAAGCTTGACTAAGCAGTCAGTGTGTTTGCCTGGTACACACCTTTACCAAGCTAAGTCTGGACTCCCAGCCAACAGGCCACTGGACAGGAGTGCAGGAGTGGTCAGTGTTACCTCTTCGGTGCAGATGAATGTTTGTGCCTTCCCAGGAAAAAAGGTCAGAGCCCACAGTTCATTGTGCATCTAGATGGACTGTACTAAAGGGACTGGGGTGGGGTTCAGAGTGTCTGGAAATTAGATGTCTAGGATTGTGGTGGAGTGTGCTGCCCACACCGGTCCTGCAAGAGCTGAACTGGGCTAGGCGGGCCCAATCAGCAGATTAAGCTGAAAACACAGGGGAGCTTTCAGCTGAAGGCAGCTAATTAAAGAAGAAGGTCACCTGTGCACGAACAGGCAGGGCCTATATAAGTAGGGTTACCATCTTTCAGGTTCCCAAGCGGAGGACACTGCCAGGTGGAGGGGGAAGGGGAGTACAGTTTCTTTCTACTTGGAATTTCTACCATTTATAAACAAATGCAATGGCCTCAAAAATAAACGCAAATGTACCTTTTTACTTGCTGTCAGTTCTATCTTACCGTGCTTCTTCCTGCTGTGGCCCTGCATATTTCTCTGCAGAGCCTCTCTTTCTCAGCAGCGACTGATTGCTCAGCAAGGAGCCATGAAAGTCTTTGCAAGACGCGTGCCTGAAGTTGCACTGTACACGCTGGATCCCTTCCAGCTACTCGACAGTCAATGCCATGTCACCCTTACTTCTTCACTGCTGCTGGAGGCGGCGCTGCCTTCAGAGCTTGGCCGCCAGCCAGCAGCCACTGCTCTCCGGCCGCCCAGCTCTGAAGGCAACGCCGCCATCACCACCAGCAGTGCAGAAGTAAGAGGGGAAACCAGTAAACATGCACGCCGCTGTTAGGGCACGCCAGAAATTGCAGTTCTACCAGAATCAAATGTTGGAAAAAGGACAAGCAAGGAAAAATCACGGACATTTGTTCATGTTTCAAAAACTGGCCCAGATGGAGATCAGAGGACCAAAAGAGAGGTCATGTCCAGGAAAACCTGGACATATGGTAACCCTATATATGAGGCAGGAAGCTGGCAACAGAAGGGGCTGCTGGGAAAGGCTGCAGTCGCTCCCTGGGAAGAAGGAGGAGTGTTTTGGGGGCTGCAGAGACAAGTTGCCTAAGTTACTTCCTGGGAGGAGGGAGTGAAGAGACTGGCAAACCCTAAGGAATGGGGAAGGCCATGAGGTATGGAGGAGGCTGAGGGAAAGGCAGCAAAGTGCAGGAATGGACCTTGACTACTGACTAGAGTGTCCCTGAGCTGGAACCTGGAGTAGAGGATGGGCCTGGCTGCCCCTGCCAGCCGCTGCAGGAGTGGCACCGTGAGGCAGTGAAGCAGAAGACTGCCTGATGCTGCTGGAGAACAGGAACCTTGATCCACTCCCACCACGGAAGGGCAAATCACAATAGTGACCTAGCCGGAAGGCTGCATCACAAAGAGGACAGCTATGACTTCTGCGAGCAAGAGAGAAGCCACAGAGGAGAAACTCACAGGCTGTAACCACTGGAAGGGGCGTTGGCCTGATCAAGCTAATCCCCCAGTACCGCCAGGAGGTGGCACCATCCAGCGGTAAGTAGAGCAACCCCTCACAAGGATGATGTGTCTTATTTATTATGTTTATAGTTGTCACTTGTAGAAGCCCCAGTTGAGGGCCAGGCACTGTTTGTGCTAGGCGCTGTACAAACACAGAACAAATAGACAATACCTGTCTCAAAGAACTTACAATCTACTATTTATCTTACCGAAGTAAGGAACAAGAGACAATAGATGGACACTGGTAGACACCGGGGCAGGGGGTTGGGCATACAATGAGACAGTAGTGTCAATGATCAGCAGTGGTTTGAGCACACCAACAGCCTAACCAGAGTCAAGTTTTTTGTTTGGTTTGTTTTTCAATAGGCATCACAGCAAAGGAATGTTTTGAAGGAGGATAATGAATTAGTTCTGTGTGTTTTGGGAGCCCCTCCGAAGCATGAAGGGCAGCGTGGAGAGAGTACAAAGGAGCGTGTTTCAAAAGGTAACAAGTGGAAGATGGATAGTCAGCTAACTGCAGCTTGTAACCTATTTGGGGCAGGACCTGCGGAGCACACTGGGACCCTGAACGGGGCCTCTAAACACTCCCACAACACCAATAAACGCCCACTGAAATTGTCATCTCCTCATTTGGTTATTGTCGGGAAGTAAAACCTTCACACAACACCCACTGCAGAAGATGTGACCAGCTCCAGCGCTCTTTAGAAAAACTTTCTAGCATTTGGTTAGCTATTGCATTTGATATACACCTACCAAATCACATTCTCCAGGGTCACAGCTATACCGGAGATTATCTTACTAGTATTGTGTTTTCATGCATAAGTTTATAAAACCTTGGTATCACTACCCATTTCACTGGAGGGGGGGGAGGGGTGTGTGTGTGTGTGTGTGTGTGTGTGTGTGTGTGTGTGTGTGTGTGTGTGTGTGTGTAGGCATTAGTGCAGCGTGTTTGCCAACTTGCCAGGGAACTTTCTGTTTCTCATGGTCTTAAGTTCAGGCTGTCTTTTCATTGGAGACAGCACTAGAATGAAGATAAGAAGCAGTTTACACTTGTTCTATCAAAATCCTTTTGGGGAAAAAATGGATATCCCCTCTCTTTGTAGGATTAAACCTTTTCTAATTGAATGACCTTCTTAAGGAGGCTATCGCCTACACTCTCCTTGATCTGCTCTCTCCTCCCCATAATGACGGATATAGTAGCCATTATGCTGCCGTGTCAGCCTGTGAGCTACAGAAATAAATGGGGGGAGGGGAAATAAGATGCTGCAGCGAGAGATAAAAGCAAAAGGTAATGGCCCCAGCTTGTCTCAGACTTACACCGCAGAGCTCCATTACCATACTCCCAATTCATACTGGTGACCGTGACTGGAGAGGCAAACCCGGTGGCTAATTCACATTTACACCACAGCTACTTGAGTAAGTTATATCTACACCATCTTTAAGGCTCTTTTATACCACCAGAAAATCTTAAAGAGGTCTTGATCACCAACAAGAATCAGGGCCCCAATGTCTCCTCCAGGCATAAGGGGAACCTCGGTTGTTTTCCCCACCTGCTGACGCAGGCCTCGCTTCCTTCCACCATTAATTTTGGTTTTATATTTGCGGGACGTAGGGTGACCAGATGTCCCGATTTTATAGGGACAGTCCCGATATTTGGGGCTTTTTTCTTTTGTAGGCTCCTATTACCCCACTCCCCACCCCCTGTCCTGATTTTTCACACTTGCTATCTGGTCACCCTAGCAGGACGTGTTTTTAATTAATACCAATCCTCCTTTGTGTGTGTGTTTCAACACCTGGGAATTTCTCTCTACCAGCAGGATCATAGATTGCTGTAGAGCAAGGACTTTTGTATCTTTAAACAATCTGGGAGCCTTCAGAAGTATTTACCAGCACTAGCTAAAATGAGACAAAAGGTTCTATAGTTCATAAGGAAAATTATTAGGAAAGTTATGGTTTTGCTGCACCACTGGGTACAGTGTACTGGAGAGTTTGGGGCTAGCAAATTGAGAACTCGACTGGAAGTCAGAAGAGCTGGGGGCGTTTCCTGACTCAGCCTGTGAACTTGAGCAAATTGCTTAGCTTTTCTGTGCCTCCATTTCACCAGTGAAATTGGGGCTGAGAGTACAGATGACACCGCTAGAAAAAGATATGGGCAGGTTCTCATTTTGACATGAGCTTGCCTCATGACTCTGGCTTACAACACATGGTCACATCAGCTGGCTACATGGCTGTGGCCTCATTAAATATTTTAATTTGTATCATGGGTAAGCTTCAAAGGTCCCACTCAGGATTAGGAGCCCACTGCACTATGCAGTGCACAAACACAGAGGAAAACATGGTCCCAGCCATAGAGCTTACAATCTCATTTCTTCAGACTGTCCTTTGACTATCAGATCCCAAGATCGCTGTGAAGGTCTCCATTAGTAGGGGAGGAAGACAGTCCAGGTTCCCCCTCCCCTCCACCCACTACCAGAAGTCAATACACATGAAGACTGGAATGCGTTTACAAGACTGTCCTTTCCAACATCATGGGGCCCACTGTGGGAGCCTATGGCAGCTGGCCTGCTAGTGAAGAATTAGCAGGGAAGGATACAATGCTGTGGATGCAAAAAACCAGCCTTTTAATCTGAATGCTTTATGAACCAATAGCACAGGAGAACTAGGGGCCTCCTATGAGCTCGGCATTTGAGCAGGGCGTGCAATCAATCTGAGACGCCTTGAGAGGGCTGGGAGGGCCCCATTTACTACCACATAAAATCAAAAGCACTGAACGCATCCCTTCCCTCATACTTTCCTCATCCACAGAGGACATTTCTGGTTCCCTTTCACATCCATGGGATGGTTAAGGGACTAGCCAAGGTATCATGACGTGCTCTGGAAAGCCTACTGTATTAGAGCCACAGAGATACCAAAGTCCTGACTCTGGGAACGGTTGGCTCCTTAGAAACCCTTCCAGCACGGCCTCTCTTTTGTTTCTGCATTTTGTGCAGCAGCAACACAGCTAAGCCACAAAACACCGGGCAACCTGGAAGGGGCACCAGTAGCCGCTCAGCCCTCACGTGTGGCACGATCATCAAAGCGACCCAGGACAACGCTGACTTAAAGGAAATACAAAACCCCAAACAAACAGCCAGCTTTTCGTGCCTTTAGCATCTGCTCCATTGCTGCTCGGCATTTCCATGCACCTCTCTGCAGCTGCAGCAGAGTGCTAGCACTTAATTGAGTCACAAGTCGAGTCCTTTCCCCCAATCAGTAACCCTAATTAAGTTCACAAGCCTACCTACAGCTTCACGGATGGGAATCAAGCAGGACGAGGAGCGAATTAATTCCCTGTGTGCTGCTTGAGTTGTAGGTCTCTGCTACCCCGCACAGGGGAAGCTATGGAGTAGTGTCTAGTCTGGCTAGGAACAGCTTTGTGGAAAGCTGAGTCAGGACTCCTCCCGCGTGGGAGAAAGGAAGATATCAGCGGGGGACTTTGGCACAGGGTGGGACCCTATTTCTGCCCCCATCCATAGCTGCTACATTCGGTGCAGCTCCATGGGTGACGTTATGCAAAACAGTCAATGCGCTCCATTACACAGGTGCAAAAAATCTGCATATAGAGTTTGCAGTCAGCACAGCCTGACTCAGGCAGCAGCTGGTGCAGGAACAGAAGCTGCATAAAAACAGGCAGCTATGGCCGGAGCAATGGAGGGGTGCTGAGATAAGTGGGTCCTGGAAGGTGTCGGCGGGGGGGAGGGTCAAAATTGAGGGGAAAGGTGTGATCAGTATTGAGCCCTCCTCCTCTTCTGTCCCTCCCACTGCTGACACCGCTGCCAGCGGCTCGTGTCTACTAGGACCCTGCAGGGGGCGCAGTGAAAAGGGAGGCAAAGTGGCTGCCGAGCTGCCAGCAAAGCACAAGTGCCACAGCAGCCACTGGTGGCCAGGAAGACCCGCTGTAGGTCTCCATGTGTGCAGGGCAGCTGAAGGGGCGAATGAGTGTCACATGAGATGTTGGAGACCCCTTTTTCCCTTTCAGACTTCCTCAGTCTTGACTCTGGTTCTGTACCCCACTAGTTGCTGTGGGCTGCAGTTCTCCTCCAATAACCTATTTTTCAGAATCGTATGGCGCTGAATTTCTCCGCTCTCCAATGATGATCAGCAAGTGGTGCTTCTGAATGGGAGAGAGCAGCAAGGGGGCAGAGGTGGCTTGGCAGCCGCAGGACCAAAACTTTGGCTGAAAATTATAACACAATGAATTTTGGGGAAGAAAACCAAAGGGAGAAATGGAACAGCATAAGACAGGAGAAAGGAGTGGGAAAGGAAGAGATGAGAAAGGGAATAAAAGGTTTGGGGCAGATGAGAAAAGAAAACAAAAGTTAGAGAAAGAGGAACTACATCTGTTAAGAGGTGACTTGATCATGGTTAATAAGGTCTAGATCCTCAAAGGTATTTAGGCACCTAATTTCTTCAATTCAATGGGCGTTAGGTGCCTAACTACCTTTGAGGATCTGGTACCGAAGTACCTTAATGGGGAGAAAATTCTGGATAGGAAAGGGCTCTTTAATTTAGTGGAGAAATATACAGAAAGAACCAACGGCTGGAAGTTAAAGCCAGCCAAATTTGAATTAGAAATGAGACACACATTTTTAAGTGAGGGCGATTAACCAGTGGAACAAACTGCCAAGGAAAGGGATGGATTCTCCATCTCTTAACGACTTCAGTTCAAGACCGGATGCCTTTCTGGAAGACATGCTTGGGTAGGGTGACCAGATGTCCCATTTTTATAGGCACAGTCCCATTTTTGGGGACTTTTTCTTATATAGGCGCCTATTACCCCTCACCCCCGTCCCGTTTTTTCACAGTTGCTCTCTGATCACCCTATGCTTGGGTCAAACACTAGTTATTGGACTCCATTCAGCACCAACTGGGTGCAATGTAATGGCCTGCGATACACAATAAATTAGACTAGATAGTTTAATGGTCCCTCCTGGCCTTAAAAAGGAAGAAGAGAGAATACAGCCTATGACATTAAGTTGTGAGACATGCCACTCAAATGGGGCCATCTGATTGGCCATTTCTGACACCATGGCGACACCCCTCGTAGTAGCCTAACAAGCAAGTGGGACAGATGCTCAGGTGAGTCATGACCACCGTTTTTAAAAGCACTTTGCATGTAGGATTCACTGACTATCTCTCTTTCTTCATCCCTCCTCATTCGCTACATGAAAGCGGAGAGAAGTGAGCGGGTGACAAATTCCTTGTAATATTTACCCCCCTCAGTCTCCACATCTCTGCCATGGTTTTTTTTTTTTTTTTTTTGCTGATTTCAGCAAGCGGTTGTGTGGTCTGTGCAAGGGGGTTGCAGCCTGCCAACACTTTTCTCTTCTCAGCTGGTTTAATTATTCTCTTGTAATAACTCTCCCCCTTTTCTATGGAGAACAGATGATCAACATGAACTGCCTGGAGGCTCAGTGTTGTTGTGGGCATTGACGGAACGGTTTCCAACCTCCTTTTATCAAGCTGAGGCGGGTGAGCTCACTGTGCTTTTTCTGGAGCCTTCATATCAATAATGAAGGAATTGCCAATACAAATATGAAATTAAAATGCCTTCCACGATGGGCACATTTGTCAATATTTTGGTGAAACTGAAACACAGGCAGCAGCTCCAACAGCTGCATTGAGCTTTGGCTCTACCACGCAGATCCCCAGCGATACAACACACCATTTGATGAATTCCACACTCAGTTCTTCATTTCCAGTTTATGAAAAGATGGATTAAAAATCTGACACAATAGTAGCCACAGGCATGATTTTCCAGCAACAGCATCTCAGAAAGCTTTTGGAATTGTCTCTAGGTCAAGATGCAATTCAAACCAAGTTCAAATCAGTGTTGTTTAGAAAACTGACATCCACTATTAGCAGAGTGTTTCTTTAGAAGAGATTACGTGTGTCCATCATTTAATCAGTGTCACCACACATCATTACTAACAATAGAAATATTCTGTAGAATGACGACATAGTGGGAGAAAGGCCCCGTGCTGGCATTATTTGAAATCTGAGTGAAGGGCCTAACAAAACTTGTAAAGCTAAATTATACACTTGCTCTTCAGTTACACTTTGAAATCAACTTGAGAGGCAGATTCTACACAGAGCTCAGCAAGACAATCGTCTCCTTTACATTGCACGACCTGGATTGGAGCTGGAGTTCTGTGCAAATATGTACAAAAGATGGGATGCCTTTCAAAAAGATATGCTCCAGCTCAATGACAAGTTGTTGGATTTGATGCAGGAATCACTGGATGAAATTCTATGGCTTGTGTCACACAGGAGGTCAGACTACATGATCGTAACAGTCCCTTCTGGCCTTAAAATTGATTACGTCTATGTAAGAGAACATGATCTGGGCCTGAATGTTCCCCAGTGTGTTGACCATGTAAAGTTTTGGTATCAGTTATACTGTGATGACCAATTACATTGCAAGAGACTTCTTGGTAAGGGCAGGAGTTGAAGTTAATATAATTCTTGGAATGAGCTAGCAGATAAATTCATTTGTTAACTAATGTTGCCAATCTATAACAAGAGACATCAGTAAACATCAGCCTAAATAAGAACTCCCTATGCTGATTCTATTGCTTTGCTTGGTAGACGTTCACAGTGTTGGAAGAAAAGTTAGCCAAACTTTGGTGCAAGTGAAAACATAGAATAGCATCACTCCCAAAGAGAAGTTGTACTGAGAGAATAGGCAGAGCTGCTGGAGTAAATCTGGTGTCCCTTGAGCCTTCATGTGCTGCTTCTAGGTTATTATCTAGCTGTGTCGCTGCTTCACAACAAAGTAGTGGACAACCAATAAAATGACTTGTCAAGCAGCTGTAGCCTCTGGTATATAACTAGCCAGTAAAGGTGAACGTCATTTGACTATCTCGGCTCCTTTCTCCCAAACAATACTGTATTTCACAGTAGTGTTTTTCCTATTTCCAAGATGTCTCTCTATTTTAGCTGTGTCGCCATTGCATAAATTCTTCACTTACACTTAATGCCAGATTCCATCCTGACGGACTACAACAGGGTTGCAACAGGTATAAATCAGGCCCACGTTTGACCCTTCATCTTGTCAGGGCTAAATCTGTACACAAGTATGTGATGGAAGGCATAGGGATTGTGGAATGGTTTGTTAGTTTTGGAAATGCTCACCCACCATGAAGTTTGTTAAGGTTTGAAGTGGGAATCACAGCAAATCGTCTTTAGCTATCTATGGTACCCGCAGAGCCCCACATTATTGTGGTATCTGAGTGACTCGTTATCTTTACTATACATTTATTTGCACATTTTATGGCTGGTAAACTGTGGCAGAGAGAGACACTAGGGTGGAATTTCCAAACATGCCTAAGTGACTTAGGACCCTGCGTTCCATTTGACAGTGATGTAGGGCCAAATTTTAAAAAGCTATATAGGCACCATAGTGGGTTTTTCAAAGCATCTAGGTGCCTAACTACCATTGGTTTCAATGGGAGTTAGGTGCCAAGGCATTTTTGTGCGTCTCACCAGGAACCTACCTGCATCTTTAGGACCTTTACAAATCTGGCCCTTAGACACTTAGAAGCATACGTCTCATTGAAAGCCAATGGGATTGAGGCTCCAAAGGCCCAGAACTGAAAGGTATAGGAGCTAGGCACCCAAATACCTTTGAAGATCTGAGCCTTAAGTGCCACTTTTGAAATGGAACTTAGGCTCCTAAGTCACTTAGGCACCTTTGAAAATGTTACCTTAAGTGACTTACCCAAGTTCACATTGGGGTCTTTGGCAAAAGGGAGACCTGAACCCAGGTTCAAGGCTAGTACCCTAACCACTGTGCCACCCGTCCTCCAGTTAGAGTGTAGAATAACCACTGGAATGTGTATGTTATTCTAATCTTGCTGGATTTCCTGTCATATATTTGCAATTTGCCTGCTCTTTCCCACCCAGCTCTCACTGCTCCTCAGGAGAAAAAGCCTAAAATCAGTGGTTGTGTGTCTTGTTCAGATCTACTCTGCGATGGAGTATGGATTGCTCCAAAGGAGATTGTAAGGCGATGCACGTGAATTGTTGGATTGTAGTTTGTTGGTGTACATGAAAATGGACTGAACACTTCAATAGTCTACTCAATAGGGCATCCACAGTAGATCAGCATGGCTTGATCAATTACCCAAGAAACCCATCAAAGAGGATCTCGACCTCCCTCCAACAGTTGAAGAAATCATGAAAGCCATCAGACAATTAAACTCTTGCAAAGCGTGCAGAAAGTATGGTATTCCAGCAGAATTGTACAAAGTAGAAGGCCCAAACGTTATTAAAGTGTTTCATGACATCTTGAGTAGCATTTAGAAGGAAGAAGAAATGCCACAAGACTTCAAAGATGCTATTATTGTATCACTGTTCAAAAACAAAGGCAGCAAAGCTGACTGCGGAAACTACACAGGCATTTCTGTCCTCTGCACAGCAGGGAAAATACTAGCTCACATTCTACTGAACAGACTCACTGCAAACATATATGAGAAGAATCTTCCAGAAGCACAGTGTAGTTTCAGACCAGGTTGCAGTAGTATGGACATGATCTTTGTTGTAAGGCAGGTCCAGGAAAAATGTTTAGAGCAGAGCATGAACCGGTATGCAGTTTTCATCGACTTGACCAAAGCTTTTGATACAATCAACAGAGAGGGTCTGTGGGCATAAACTGGGCTGCCAAAGAAGGTTCATACAAACCATCTGTCTGTTCCACGACCACAGGACAGTGCAAGTGCTCTCCAGTGATGACTCTTCTAATGCACTGGAAATCTCAAACCGAATGAAGCAAGGCTGTATACTTGCTCCGGTGCTGTTCAATTTGTTCTTTGCCTGTGTCCTCATCCATTCCAGAAAGGACTTGGATCAGGTGATATCATGGCCCAGGTCAACTCCAAACAAAAGTCCTTAACCAACTCAACATTTGTCTGTCCACCAAATTGAAGATCTACAGTGCAGTGGTTCTAACATCTCTCCTGTATGGATCTGAGACATGGACTCTCTATAAACAGCATATTGAACAGTTTTAGCAATTTCACATGTGCTTCCTCCACTCAATAATGAGAATTCACTGGCAGAATTAAAGCCCTTGAGAGGGCAAACACAACCAGCATTGAGGAAATGCTACTGAGAGCACAACATAGGTGGACCGGATATGTCATCAGATTGGAGGACCACCGCCACCCAAAACAGATCTTGTAAGGAGAGCTGAGTCAGGGCAAAAGAAAGAAGAGTTGACCATATTACCGCTTCAGAGATAACCTGAAGAGCAGTCTCCAGTGGGCTGGCGTCAATCTCAAAGACCTTGAGCAAATGGCTCAGAACAGGATTCACTGGCGGTCTCTTACAAGATCAGCATGTAACAGGTTTGAGCGGGATCGACGAAATCATCTCCAGACTGCACATGAAAGGCACCACAGAGCTGCATCATCAAACACCATAGATATGGATTTCCCATGCCCTCAGTGCGACCGACTCTGTGCATCAGGGTTTGGACTTCGGAGTCATATGCATAACCATAGATGAGAATTGCGACAATATTGTCATCATTGTCAGCGATGGACTACCAACAACAAGTGTACATGAAAAATGTGCACTGTGGCCAGACACTGAAAGACAAGGGCACTGGTGATAATGTGGCCAGAATGATAGGACACTTTGAATGTAACCCTAGCATTGTGTGTACTGTACCCACATGACCGCATCCAGGATAAGGATATAACTTCAGAGCAGTTTCAGACAAGCTTTTGAATATACTTAGGAACCAGGAAGGAGGCTCAGTATATCAACCTAGGTATTTATCTGGCCCCTGTTATTGGGGTATCTTAACTCCTTTCCCATGTTACCTTCTGTCCTTCCTGCTCCCTTTATTGATATTTTCATTATTAAAAGAAAAAAAATCAAAGCATTTGCTCCAGTTTCCTTTGGAGATTGGCCTCTTACTCCTGCATTTCCTCAACTGCTGATCTGGGTTATTTCCCTAAACCAGTTCCAGAAATGGACAATGACTGGGTTTGCTGATCAGCTCCACAGTTCCTGTGCCTGATTCAGGGAATATTTGGGCACATACATAGCAAGTGAATATAGGGCCATTCCCCCTTAACTACTCCATGGTAAAATTGTTCTTATTTTCTAACTTCTTTCTTTAAAAAGAAAACTCTTTTATAGCTGACTGATCAGCCCCTTATCAGTCCTGATCCAGCAAATTGATCCTCAGAGATGGCCCCTCAGATAGACACAGGTGTTTATTCATGAGGGAGTACTTGTGGCACCTTAGAGACTAACCAGTTTATTTGAGCATGAGCTTTCGTGAGGCCTCAGTTCGTCACCCGTTTGCACATAGCCTCAGTTGGAAGCAAGTGACTGCAAGTCACCACCATCGATGGCTGTTTGGCCTATACAAAAAGAGTGGGTGTCTCAGCTCCTTATGGGCTTGATCCAAAGCCCACTGAAGTCAGGGGGCATTTGGATCAGGCACGGGCACAGAACCATTGTGCCAGCTGATATCTATGTCAGTCAGCTCAGCAGAGAGGTGAAGGACTGAGCTGGTGCAATGGCTGATCCAATCGTTGGTCCTTTGAGGCCAGAGCTGAGGCCCAGTGTCAGTGCACTGCTGCTTGCACGTCATCCGTTTACACGGACACCGTTGAGTCTGGGCCAGATTAAGGCATAGGCCTGTGATTAAGGCCCTAGCTTCTGGAGTCATGTGATGAGGTCTGCGTCGCAACTGTCATTTTAAAAAGATACATTTTGAGCCTTCTTGCAAAATAAAACTTGAAAATGTGACATGAGTATAAAAGATGCCTGAGTCTGCAGTGAGCCAGATACAATATTACTATTTGTTTGTATTGTGGTAGCACCTAGGATCCCATCATAGACCAGGACAACAGTTCCAAGAGGTGTAAATTACCCTTTTCATCTTTACTCTGAAACCTCCAAGGAGGGGCAGGGCCGACTATGTAGGAGGTGGCTAGACCCCCAACTTGCCTGATCCTGTGCAAGTGATGGACCTCTCCTGGAGTTAAAGAGCGGATTCCTGCCTACAAAAGGGCAGCTGAGTGCCTTCCACAAGCATTAAAACGTAACAGTAAAAAGCTGTTTCTCTCTTACATCCCAGGTCTCCGGAGGGCTTCCCTCTCACAGAAGAACAGACCACATTTCCATTATTAGTCATACAGAACTTCCAGATAAACCAGCTTGTTTCTTTTCTAGAATACGTACTTCAAAACACTGATGAGACCTTAGCTCCTTCTGTGCCACCGCCACGTCGGTCAGTCCAGTTCCTCCTCTGATTATGGTCGCTCACTAGTTGTGAAAAGAAAAGGAGTACTTGTGGCACCTTAGAGACTAACCAGTTTATTTGAGCATGAGCTTTCGTGAGCTACAGCTCACTTCATCGGATGCATATGCATCCGATGAAGTGAGCTGTAGCTCACGAAAGCTCATGCTCAAATAAACTGGTTAGTCTCTAAGGTGCCACAAGTACTCCTTTTCTTTTTACGAATACAGACTAACACGGCTGTTGCTCTGAAACCTGTCACTAGTTGTGGTACTTCTTCCCAAGGGATGCCAGCATGTTTTGTATCCTCTGTCACTGTCTTCTGCTGGTTTTGGCCTTCCTTGCTTTCTCTTTCCCACCTCAGACACCCAGTTTAATGCCTGCTTAGCATGTCTCCCACCTTCTGTATGGTATACATGTCCCAACCACTGAAGCCTTCTTTCTTTGATGATATTTAACGTGTCCTTCTGTGTCCGCTCCCTTAGCCTTGCATATGTTGTTTTGTCTTCCCAGGAAATGTGTAGTGTTTTCCTCAGCCCTCTGTGATGGGCAGCTTCCAATCTCTTTTTGTTATCCACTCTCATTGGCAAGTACCATCGCCCTGTTTAACTTGGCCTTTCATTTGGTGTGGAAACCATGAGACCAAAACTTTAAATATCCAATTGCAATCCTAGGTCAATTTCTTGTGGTCCTTAGGGTGGGGAGAGAGGAGGAGAGGCATTTTATAATGGAAGAGCAGACATTACCTTAAGTCTAATCCCATGGAAATTCTGGGCACTATCTGACAGTCGGTTATCCTGTTGAAAGGCTGTGTCATCGGAGTAGTTCAAGGAAATTCTCATCACTGTTTGAAGAATAATGTTGGTCCCAAAAGGGAGAGGGTTACCAGTTATGCAGCTCAAGAGATTGGTTCCTATAATGCAGCATCGTGTCAGGAGGCTCTCGCTCAATTTCTCTGCTTTAGCTGGTTTAGCAGGAATGCAATTCACAATGAGAAAATTACTCTTTCACCCCAGTAAAAAAGATGTTCTTGTTATTCCAAGAGACCCAGAGGAAACAGCACTCCCAGCACAGGAAGTTTAGGGGAGAGGCTTCCAGACACCAGACCTGAACACCACTAGTGGAGACCTCTGCAACCACAATGGGCCGGATTTTGCATGAGAGGCACAGGCCTGCTAGGGGGATGGTGCAAAGCTGGATTGCCCCAGGGTGACCTCCAGGAGGTATTATATTTCAAGCTGCCCTGGCACAGCACCTCTGGGAGCTCCCAGGAGTGCACGGCTGCATCAGCCCTTAGTAGGGTGCAGCTTGCACTAGGCTCTGCAGCTGGATAAGGCCATGGCTTTGCTTTTTCCCCTCCCCTACTGGATGTCTAGCAGCCTGGGAGGCACTCGGAGGGAGCAGCCCCTGCATTCAGGAGAGTCTCAGGTCTGCAAATCCCTACCGTGCAGGGTATGATCGATGCACACTGATGAAAGACCTTATAAACTAACAGCTTCCAGATTTTTGACCTCAAGCTTTTACCCTCAGGGAAACAGCTCACAAATCAGACCCTTCTTACTGGAATTAGCTGTGGCGGCCATGGGCTAGAGCTGAAGTATGCACTGCGGTCTCCAAAACACTCCCCCAAAGCACACTCAGCCTTCTGACTAGGATCAGTATTGTTTGCTAAGTGCTTGCAGTGTCCCAGCCTCTCTGCTCATTGCATAGCCCTGCTCCAACCCTCACACTACTCCAGCCTTTGCGGTCTTACCCCACCCCCAACCCCCAGGATGGCACCAGGTGATCCCCCTCTCCTTACTCACCACGGGGGAACAGAAAGGCCCCAGCCAGTCCCCCAGGGGATGGTCACTTCTGGGTCACTCAGAGAGGTACTATCACCACACACAGCTGCCACTAGCCCGTACACAGGCGCTCAGATCCCCATAGCCAAGGGGGCATGGCCAGCAGGAGAGGGAAAAGAGCTGAGAGACCAGCAGCTTAGGAGAGATCAAGCCTTGTGGTTGTTAAACCTGTATTTTGTGCCACATTTGACCTCAGCCTTAATGTTATCAAGGGTGACAAACTGGCTTTTCTCTTGGGGCAGCCCCTGTGCTAGGAAGGGATTGATACATTCATCAAAGCTGGAAGACCTTAGAAAATTGTATTTTGTACCACTGATGTTCATTATTTCCAGAGCGTTGACCATTCCAGCATCTTGGCGTTGGCCACTTTGCAGGGCTGCATGAAAATGTCACTGGGCAGCCCTGGTTAAAATCATGCCTTAACAGACCAAACCACAGCATCCCTGTATTACTCCATCAGGAGAGCCTGTTTAGTGGGAGTGACATGTAGGAGAGGAAGCATAGTCCAGTAGTGAGGTACTAGTCTAGGATTTGGGGATAACCAGGTTTGATTCCTTGCTATGCTACAGACTGCCTGTGTGACCTTGGGCAAGAGGCTTAGGCCTAGATCCTCAAAAGCGTTTTGGTGCCTAGCTCCCCTTGTTTCAATAGGAGGTTGCAGGAACAATTTGTATGGTGGGAGTGCTGAGAGCCATTGAACTAAACTGTAAACCTTGTATATGATGAAAACCACTTGAAGCCAGGGGGTGCAGCTGCACCCCTAGTTCCAGCATCTATGGGAGTTTGGTGCCTACATACCTTTGAGAATCTGGGCCTTAGTCTCCCCCTTGCCTGTGCCTCTGTTCTCCACCTGTAAAATGGGTATAATAGCACTTCCCTTCCTCACAGGAGTGCAGTAAGGATAAATACGGTAGAGACTGTGAGGTGCTCTTATACTGTGGTAATGGGGGGCTATATAAGTATAGAGAAGTGCTGGAATGTGCATCAAAGTCAACATACAGGATCAGCCTTGAGAGACAGAGTTTAAAAAGAGCTCAGTATTCACTAGATACTGAGTCACAGAGGGAGCGGAGCCCTCCTGGAAACCTGGCCCCACGTGTCTTATTAAGAACCGTACCATGAAAAATGCTTTATGGCGAATCCATATAACTAATGGTCATTCGCTTCCTTTCTTTGTCAGCTTGCTCTCAAAATTGCTTCACCAGCTAGCATTCCGGCAGACGCTGATGAGGTCTTGGCAAGCCATATGCCCTTGATGCCGCGTGAAACCAATGTCAGGCGTACAATGGCGGGAGAGGGGGTTGGGCTTCTCAACTGAAGTTTACCACAGCAGCTTTTGCACATGGGATGATGGGAGTTGCTCAGGGCAGGCATGAGAGGAGACTGTGCTAGCATCTTGTAAGGAAAGCTCTGAGAAATAAGCACACGGTCCTGCTCAGAGGCAAAGCCCTCTAGCGCTTATTTGATTAGCTAGAGCTTATTGCTCTGTCTGCCAAGAAAGAGTAGAGGGGATTTTCTCTGCATTTGCTGGGAGGGGAGGGGGGGAGTATTTAGGGAGTATTTAGAAATAAGCAGGAAGTTGGGGGGGGGTCTCGATTTTATTTTTCTTTGATTTTGGACAGATCGCCACCCCTCCCCCATCTCCCCACTGGTGGAGAAAGGGCAAAAGGGAAAGGGAGGTCGTGGGAGGGAATCATCCCAGTCCTTCTTGCAAATAGAGAGACCGAGGCAGGCCAGGCCCCGAGCTCTCAGAGCCCCCAACGTTTCCCACAAAAATGCCGGTCCGTTGTTCAGAACCTGAAATAATTATCCCCAAAATGACAGATTGGAGGGAGGCCAAAGATTGCCTCATCAGCATTTAGCAGGGCTGCCACAGCATGTGGGAAGGAGGGTGGGGGGGAGGGGAAGGAGAGCTGTGAGAGGGCAAGACATGTTTCTTCACTGCCCTCTGAGGCCCTACCTCCAGCCCATCCAAGGCACTGTAAAGCCAGCAGCATGTGACACACGCCACAGCTAGCTCAGGAGAAGCACACAGACCCAGCCGACGCACACGTGTCTGATTTTGCATTCAGCCTCTGGCCAGCTGCAGCATTCCCAAAGCGGAGGGGCGGGAGCTGTTGCACAGAGAGGGCGAGCCCATTAATCCTGCTCCACAGGCAGAAGGCTTGACCCAGCGCTTCCTCGTCCCTCCTGACGCTGACTCACCGTCTGCCGCTCCCTTCACCGCTGGGTGGGAGACGGGTTTTGGCAAAAACACACCCACGCACACCCAGCATCTCCGCAGAACAAGCACGCGCTCCTTAGGCCTGCTTGATCCTTTCCCAGGGTACAGCAGAGGAGGCTGAATGAGCCAGCCCTTTGTGCTGTGTAAGGGAACCAGTGGTTTTCGCTCATTGCCCGTCGTCTCTGTCCCCAGGCTGATGTTCAGGGCTTGGGCAGTACAGGTAGCAACAACAGATGCAGCCAGAGCACGGGCCCTCAAACCCAGGTTTGGTTGGCTGCATGAGCATCTGCAGTTTAGCACAGGAACGGCTACAGGCTCCACTATGCCGGAGAGTGTTTTCTTGTCACGACCCACGTTTAAGGAGGCTGTGCGCTTCAGTGGTTAGAGCAGCGGGCTGGGAGCGAGGAGGCTTTTTGGTACTAATTTCCAGGGGTGTTACCTTGGCTTCACAAAAGGAGCCATTGTACTTCTTTATGCCACAATCAAACCCAGATGGAAAAAGGAGGCCCAGGCTGAAAAACATGCGGCATCCGATCCAAGCTTTCCATAGTAAACATATGTCACCTCCTAAGTGGGGAGCTGAGCAGTGAGCTCGGAGAGGTACTGCACCGGGTACGCTAAGATGTGGGACAACTTGCATCACTAAGGATAAAAGGGTACAGTGCAATATAGTGAAAGGAAACCCTAGCCCAAGCAGAGGCTGCTACCTTTAAGATCATGTCCTCCTCCCTATAGGATACACTTGGGCCATCTTGATGCAATATACCAGTAAGAAGACACTGCATAAGGCCTGAAATCTATTTTGAGATGCTTTGCTCTCCTGAAAGCCCAGCTTGCAGAAGTCAGGAGAGTCGCATCAAAGGGAGTGTCCAGTGAATGCTGGGAGAGGTATCAACCTCCTCTGTGTTACAGTGGCACAGGCTTGAGTATTTGTCCATCTGCCACTCACCCATGGCCCTCACCACACCCTCTTCTGCATCATAGCATCCATCCGCCTCCTTCTTCCTCCTCCCTTCCCCCCACTGGTAGAATTCCCCCCTCCTGGTTAGCCTTACCCCACGATAGTACCCACCAGCTCTACCTACCCCCTTCCCCTCCCATCTCTCCCCTCCTCCCACCAGCTCAAATCCAGATCTCATACCTTCCTCCTCACTTCTGGTGACATTCGCCCCAAACCTGGTCCTCCCCACCCTCTCTCCCTCCCACCTCCGTCCCCACCATCACCTATGACCCTCTCATGATACCATCCTTACCCTCATGCCCAGCCCCCTCTTTCCCCGCTCCCCTTCTCTTGCTGTCTCTGGAATGCCCACCCCATCTCTCAAACAGCACAGCTATCTGCAACGGTCCCCTCCCACTCCTGGCCCTCAGAGAGGGCCTGATCCCTTTGTCTGACACAGCCGGTCCAGCACCCCTCTCTCGTGGGGGCCTCTCCTCTCGCATTCCCCGGCCTGGATCAGACCATGAAGGAGGTGTTGGGCTTCTCCTCTTTCCTCCCTGCCACTTCCAGCCCACCTTCCTCCCCCTCCCCACTTTTTGTCCTCAGCATCACACCAGCACCACACCAGCTCTTCTCTTCTCTTCCCCTCTGCCAGGCACCCAATTCCTCCCCATCAGCCTTCCTCTGATCTGATCTCGTCTCCTGGCTCTCTCTCTTCCTCGCCTCGCAACAGGGCCAGCCTGAGGGGCTGGTGATCAGCACGGGCAGGCTGGGCGCCAACATTTGGGGGTGACCATCACTGTTTATTTCAGGGGGGAGGTTGCACAACAGTTTTGCTTGACTTCTATGTTTGTTTGTTTGCACCTTTGTGGGGGAAAGCGGGGGCCAGAAATGGTTTCCGCCCTACACGTTGAAATAGCTAGGGCCAGCCCTGACTCACCGTCTGCCACACTCATCCTGAGTGACTTCAGCTTCCATGTCGATGGCTCATCCAACCTCTTAGCTGCACGTTCCCTCGCCCTCACCTCTCCATTCAGCCGGACACCCTGGTTCAACTTGCTCACTCATCAAAAGGACCACTCACTTGATTGGGTCTTCACAAAGCACCGCTGTCTCTGATCTCTGTCAGTGAGTTCCCCCTCCCAACCAGCACCTGGTCTCTCTTTCAGCAGCACCATCACTTCCCCACACCCTGTCCCTTGGCCTTTCCAGGATTTCCAGTCTATCAGCATTGAGGACATCCTATCTGCTCTCCGCCTTCCCCTCCCTTTCTTCTATTGATCCAGTTGTTGATTCTCTCCACGCTTCATTCTCTGCCACCCTTGAGTCTTCTGCCCCTCTCTCCTATCACAAGGCCCTGCCAACTCCCAGCTCTGGCTCCCCCCACCCCCTTCAATTCCTCCATTCCTGCTTGTACACTACAGAGCATCTCTAGCAGAAATCCTGTGACCAGGCCAACTTCCTCTGCTGTGCATTCATCCTTTCCTCCTTCAGTCCGGCCCTCTTCCTCGCTAAACAGCGCTACCTCCAACTCTGTTCAGTCCCATCTCTCTGCAGTCCCAGCTGCCTTCTCACCACCTTAGACTCACTCCTCAAACCCTCCGTTCCTCCTCCCTCCACTTCTCTCTCTCTCTCTCTCTCTTTCTCAACAGGATCTCACCCATTTTTTCTAAACTGGATACTTGACAAAATACAACAGGACATTGCCCCTCCCCTTGGCTCGCCTTCCCTTCCCCTCCTACAACTCTCTTCTTCCCGCCCCCACCCATCACAGCCGCGGAAGTGTGTCACCTGCTCTCCTCTGACTCCTCCCTTTCCTCCATTCACTCCATCCCATCCCCTCTCCTGATCTCTCTTGTGCCCATTCTCATTCCTTCCTTTACTGTTCCCCTTTCTGCAATGGGCCATGCTCACCCCAGCGCCCCCTCGGGTCAAGACGCAGCATTGCAGGGATTCTTCCCACTCCCGTGCTCTTTCTGGCAGCTGATCGGGTTCTGCAGCGGTCTCTTCTGAGGGATTCAGCCCTCTGGCCAGGTCACACTTCACGTTCAGTCCCCTTCTGGGGTATCAAAAGTCCAACCCAACAAGCCATGCTTCTCCCTCTCTTCGGCTATTCTTCAGCCCACCATCTGGCCTCAGCTCTTGTCCCTTCTGAGCTAGCTTTTTACAGGCCCTCGCCCAGGGACTCCCACAGGAGCTTCTTCTGCTCCCTGTAGGTTCTTTCCCTGCAGAAGCCTCCAGCTCTCTGCAGCCTCTACCACAGCTTCCTCCTCAACTGTTTTCTCTGCAGCCTTTTTATTATGAGGCCCAGGTGTTTGCAATACTAACACCTGACCACCGTCCCCCTTAGTCCTGCCTTCTCATTACAGAGCAGATGGGGCTGATTAAACAGGGCAGGGCTAGCCCCAGACCTCCTGGCCCTTACGGACATGCCTTCGTTGGATCTGGGAGTGAGTCTGCCACCCAGTTCCATAGACTTGTGCCACTGGGGCTTGTGTCAGTACCCTAAAAATGGCAGTGTCAATATGGTGGCTCTGGCTGCAGCTTGGGCTCTGAAGCCTGGGGCGGGGGGAGTATTTGAGAGCCTGAGCCAACATGTCAAAGCGACGTTCACACAGCTATTTTCAGAGCGCCAGTGCGAGCAGCTCTACCAAAACCTGTGGACTGGGGCTGGACACCCTCTTATACTCACAATACAAGTCTCTCCCATCTGAAAAATAAAGCACCCACTTGCCTCTTCAGCTAGTGCCTCATCTCCCATCTCCTTTTCACCTCTGAGGGCCTTGCATGCACGATTCACCATCATTGTCTGGCATTCCTCTCCCCCAATTCCACCTTGACCCTCTGCCATCAGCATCCGGCCCTAGCACTCCTCTGAAATGGCCATTCTCTTCTCCCTCTGTACCTTAGCTCTGGGTAGTCTCATCCACCAACACAAATTCAATTACCATTGTTATTCAGATGACAGATCTACCTCTCCACGCCTGACCTGTCTCCTGGCCCAACTGAAAACTCAGCCTGTGTCTCTGACAGCTCCTCAGCTTCATTTACACAAATCAAAAATAGCAAAAATCAAGGCCCATCAGCTAAAACAGATACTATGATTTATTTCCCAGAGATTGCATGCCTGGCATTGGCCATGGGGCTCAGGAAGCTGTCTCAGTAACTAGACTGCTGCTAAAACCTGGGGCTAAAACCTGAACTCAGCCTTCTAGCTACCTATGGATCCCCATCACTAGAGTATCTGGGTGCCTCACGATCTATGATGTGTATATTCTCATAACACCCCTCTGAGTTAGGGCAATGCCATTGTTGTCATTTGACAGACGGAAACTGAGGCACAGAAACTTCCCCAAGGTCACCCAGGAAGTCTATGATGCAAGCAAGGACTTGAACCCAGGTCTTCTAAGGCCTCGAGTAGTGCCCTAACCATCCTTCCTCATCCTAGCATTATTGGTAGCTACTGGAAATTGACAGTCTTCATAACACAGGCTTCAGCTAGCTTTTATTAAAGTCTCATCCTGCCTTTTTATCCCCTTTCCTGATTAATTTAAGGGATTTTTTTTTCTATTTTCTGCTCTGAGCTTCTTTAAATCAAAGCATCAGACCCTCCAGTACAAATGTCAGGAACAGGGAACATTCTTGTTACTTAGGCTCCAGCAGTGCCGAGAAACCCCACTCCTGATCAGAGTTCCATTCCACCAAGCACTGTACAAACACATCTCCCCATGCCCTCCCACAGGAGCTTTGCCGTGGAGCATGCTGGTGATCTCGTGTCAATCCTTGGGGAAGTGGGTATCAGTGCTGTTAGCAAAATGAAATATGGTTCCCATGTACCTAATGCAAATATCTTAATTCCTGGAATAAATTGCCACTAACCTCTGATGTCAGTATCTTAATTCCTGTGCTATCAGTAGGGCATATTTTTCTATCCACAAAGCAAGCGGATGCAGCTTCATTAGTGGTCCTGCCATTGGAACAAGCATGGCACTGCCCCACGCAGGGGGAAAAATGGGAAAATCAAACTAAGCTCAAACAATTCATCCCAATTTTATACAGCGTACACAGCTGCAAATGGAAGAGACTAGCTCTTCCCCTGGGGAACCAAGGCATGGCAGCTGCTAGGGTGTCCCAGACTGCATAGTCCACGTGTACCCCCTTTCCAACAGGTGGCTCCAAATCACCACCATCAAGACATCGTTCAACAACACAGCAGAGGTCTGAGAAGCATTTTCAAGGGTTAAAGAAAGGCTTCTGTGAGCACATGTGTGGTTAAGATAAGAGACAGTGTCCCCCTAAATCTGACCACTCTACAGCTGCCTATGGCTGATTTAGACAAGGAAATGAGCAGTAATAAACCAAAGATGTTCTAACAATAAAACTGCCTTATTTTCACTTGCGGTTGGTGAAATGATTATAGCTCAGGTGGGGACCAGCAAAGTATTCCATTTAGCACAATCACCTTTCAGGAAGGTCTCCCAAGGACGCACACAGCCTGCTGCAGCTGCATGCAGGTTTTTATTTGCATTAGCAGATTGACGCTGGATCCATCCTGCAGCAGGGATTTCTAATTGTATTGTGCTTGCTGCAGCAACATGAGATTGAATTGCTACGCTCCTGTTTCCTGCCGCGCTAAGGCTCAGATAAAGGAAGGCTTTCTGTCTTACACAGTGTGCACACCTCAGAGTGCTCCCAGGGTTTGGATCTGAACAAGCTAAAGATTATCTAGGGCCTCATTCACCACATTTATGCGTTGAGAATCGGAAATTGCTTTTGATTTGCTATAATAACTATTACATAGTCATGTTAGAAGCTTCTGGAGCAGCTGTTTATGAAATATTCTACCTGTGGCTTTCTACAAAGCCAGGCAATAGAGATTCCAGGAGGGAGAACTCGTTGCAGTATTGAAATACTGGCTCTGATCCATTACATCTTACACAGTCACATTTGAAATTGATGTATTCGCCATAACCACCATAAGAAAAGCGAGAGATGGCTGAACAGTATCTGTATTGAACAGAGAGATGCTAACATGACCCTTCTAGTTCCTCTTAAACACATACGCTCAAAATATTCAGCTAACTGAAAATTTAGAAATTGTTTGTTAAAGTATGCATGGCTGCTGCTGACCAGAGAGAGCAAGGACCAATGGGGGGCCAGCTATAAAGAAGTAGCCTGAAGGAATTTCCTTGCTTTGCTCTTCACTGCATCTCCTTGAAACGTCAGATTTCTCCAGCAGCAGAGTAACAACTGTGTAGACACCCCATGGCCAACTCAGTTATGAGGGCATCATTTCAAGTAGTGGGTTTTAGCCTAACTTTGCCCCTCTCCTTTCCAGGAAGCCCATTTTTACAGAGGGGGAAACTGAGGCCTATACTCACACAGGAAGTCTATGGCAAAGCAAGGACTCAAACCTGGGACTCCTAGGCCAGCACCCCAACCACCATGCTGTACTTCCTCCCATGATGATGTGTAAACCACTTATAAACTGTATTACAGGTCCTCCTCTCCGGCAGGTCCACAGGAACCAGCCTACAAAGTAATGGGCTTAAGCTTTTAGCCTGAGCAGGTGAGGTTCACATTTTCACTTCTGTAGGTCCCAGGGTTCAAACCCAACTGTCACCCCGAGCGAGGTCAGTTACATCAACGGAAACTGCACTTTCCTCTCTTGGCCCAAGGAGTGCCCCAAAGAAAGAAATCATTTGTTACTATTGTGATGACCAGAGACCTGAGCGAAGATTTATTTTGAAGCGAGACTAGAGTCGTTCGTCTACTAGTGCTGAGACTCGAGACTTTAGATTCAATTCCTGGCACTGTCACAGACTTCCTGTGTGTCCTTGGCAACTCACCTAATCCCTATGTCCCTCATTTTCCCATCTGTCATATGGGATTAATTAATCCTTTGTCTGGCTTGTCTACTAAGACTGCAAACTCTTGGGGGCAGGGACTGTCTCTTACTGTGTACTCGGTCATGGGGCGTGTACATAACACCAAGCACAATGGAGTGCTAACGTGGTGTGTGTCCTCGCTGCACAATTGTAATACTAATAATTCATAGCAATAGAGTTTATATCTGATAAACAGTTGTCCGCTGCTTTGATTACAAAAGGACAGTGCTGCATTAGATCAAGAAGTTACAAAACAAAGTCTTGGACAATCAAAGCCAAATGGTCATCTTGCCTCTTGAGAAAATTCACTGCTGGCCTAAGTGGATGTGTAACAATGCCCCACTATAGACATCAGGAGGGGTTGAACCTACAGCCTTCATCAAGGAAGCATAACCCTTTGGCCAAAGGAGCAGTTTTCCTAACTAGCAACAATAGTAGGCTGTTATCCTCTACTAGCTCAGCCTGCATACAACATTCATCTCATCAGTGGGACATAGATGCTGTTCCCATGGAAGTCCGGATGTTCTGCCCACTTATGCTAGCACTGATTTTGACCCAGAGTTTTTACAGTCTTTAGGCATCAAGTCAAAAAACCCAGAATCAATATTACCTATGGTCAGTGCTGTTTCTTTAACTAGTCATTGGTGGCTCAGGCAACACCACGCCACACTGCAGCCTATAAAAATTCAATATATCAATGAAATGGGAAATAAAATTCATGCAAAAGCCTCCTCACTTAGCTGTATTCTTTTTGTAAGTCCAGCAAAGAGGACTGCTGAGCCCTGGAGCCGATGGCACTGAGGAGACAGGGCTTGCCTACAGTTGTCTTTCCAAAATGTACCATGAAATTTAGACACGAAGAGTGCAAGTCAGCTCCATTAGGATGCTGTAAGCTAACCTGTGATTATTAATGGTTGTGTAAAGACTCTGTGTGTGCATGTGTTTTCATGATTCACATCTCAATTAAGGTCTTGTTCAGTGAAATTGACATGGGGGTTTTTAAATAGGTTTCCCATTCATACCCAGGTCAATTAATAGGCTAAGTGCAGAACTGGGCCCTGTGAGTATTTGGAGCTAAACATCAATGGTAAAAACCATCATCAGAGTTTCACTTTTTGATGGACAGAAACTTTGCTCTATGACACATTTGGGAAATATTGTTTTGGTTGTGTTATTATATAATATATTTAGGAAACATTGTTTTGGTTGTGTTAGAGTTAGCATGGGCCTATTAGTCAGTTACTATGTAACCAACATATAAAAAGCTGCAGGTTACTTTCATATAACAGAAATACAGTCAAAAGAACAAGAATCAAGTGCTGAGGCTATTTCCTCCCACACACCAGTCACTTTCTGAGATCCCATGAAATCTCCCTGCTCTGAGCCTGGAGCTTGCAGCATCAGAAAACAACAGTACACTGCCCTGTAGAATAGGCCAAAAGTCTACAAACTATATGGAAAAACAATCGACTTGGCAGCTTTGCAGATTGTTCCTGGGAAGCCGGAATGATGTTTGACCTCCTGGAGACAAGCATAGCATTCACGCTCTGCTTCCAAAGAAAGCGTAATCTAATTCTAGGAAGTATGAGGAGCAATTCATACACTGGATAAAGCATTGCCAATAGAAGAAAATAGCGGGACAGATCAGGGACACACTTTTTTCTGCTGAGGAGTGAGTCTAAGCGGAGTGAAAAAAAACCAAACACTTTTTCATCAAGACTATTCCCAGCTGTTGGTACATCCGGAAACTGATATTTTGGGCAACACTATAGATGTTCCTTAAGAAGGGCCTCGTGGGTAGATAAAAAGGAAATGAAAGGTTACACTTTCATCCCATATGAAATAGACCAGATGGACCCCAGCATGTTCAGAAAATAGATTAGAGCTGTCTTTGCATTACATCTGAAACTTTGATCCCCGTAGTCACGCTATATACAGATTTATAGGAAGATACCTGCAATCAGGGTGCTCATGTATGAAGAAGAGACTTTAATGATGAACTAAGATATGGAACAAATGATGCCGTTAAATCCATCACCTGCAGCTGGGACAGACACGGATGGCCACGGCTAAAACAAACAAACTGTTCAGGAGAGCTGGCAGGCTTGTTTTGATTATGCTTGGGATAAGTCTCAGTGCCCTTTGATCCCATGATGTTTTTGGAGCCTATGTTGCTGTCTAGCAGCAGGGTATATTTTTCTATCCCAAGGAGCAAGTGGATGCAGCTGCCTATTGTTGATTTATAGTAGGAAGGGACTGCTAGAAAACCAAAGCTTCTCTCCCAGTAAAATTGCTGTATTTTCACTGCCACAGTCAGCGAAATAATTAGAGTTCAGTTCTGGCAATTTCAGGTGGGAAGAGCAGAGAAGCATTTTGTATTTAGCATAAATCACCTTCCACGATGATCCACAAAGGATGCTCAAAGCATGCCACAACTGTACGTTTTTATTCATAGGGGCCGATTGCGTCTTGATTCCATCTCCGCTCCAGGGATTTTAAATTCTAATTGTTGGGTTGGCCACAGTGACGTCAAGTTCACTTCTAGACTTCAGTTTCCTGTGTTTGTCTTGCCTTTGTTTGGAAAAGTGGAGGCTTCTTTGCAGGTCTTACATTTCCACAGTATGGGGATCAGAAGGAGACTGGGGGGTACGCGTGAGTGCTGCCTGACATTTAGACTGAGAGCTGTCTGGGGCAGAGACAGTCTCTTTTCCTACTTGTCTACAGCATCTAGCAAAATGGGGCCCCATTTCTTGACTGGGACTCCTAGATCCTACCATAATATGAATGAATGAACGAATGAACAAAAAATAATAAAGGGTCTGGCTTAGCACATTTATTCTTTAGGACTGGTTATTGCTTTTAATTATCTATAACTTTTACTTCAGTTTTAGGGGCTAATGAAGCAGCTATGTATTACTATAAAATTTGGGACAAGGTTGTACCCCGGGCATTCTATACAGACAGATGATCTATGTGCTTCTGACAGTCACGTCAGTAAGAAATTCAGCTCTTGTTCCATCTCATTTTTGCTCAGTTTTACACGTGCAATGGATACATTTGCCATCAGCATAATCAGAACCATGAGTGAATTAATCATTGGCTGCTAGTAAATATGTGTCATCATCTGATTAATTGCACGGAAATTTCTGTGCTCAAGCAAGTGATAAAAATCAAATGAAAAATGTGTGAAAACTCAGCTCTGTCACACATGCCTGGCTAATCCGACATGGTATTATAGGCACACAAACGCCCAGGCCATAGATCTGTTAATAGAAAAGGCCAGATTCTCAGCTGATATAAATCAGCCCAAAATGTCTGAAAAACAAGGAACCGTCATTTTAAAAATAACCCTCCGGATCCATCTTCCCCCCAGAAAACCCCAAAATCCTGTGAGGTTTTTCAACCCCTTTTCCCATTATGTAAATAACCACCTTCTATTATGTCAACATGCCGCAAAGCCCCTTTCAGCACAGATGAAAGGCTCATGTACAGAAATTTCCTTCTCTTCCCAGATGCAGACAAGATGCTTAGAGACAAAACGGTGCTTGTGCCCTGCAGCAGTGCTGGATCAGAGCCCGCGTTCCTGGGAAGCAGGTCTGACCTAAACACAAACCAGCAGGGAAGAGCGGCCCAGCCCACTGCAGTGGCCTAGCCTAGCCATTTCACACTGGATACAGCAGAGAGACAGAGTGAAAGTCAGCCACTCATTGAGGAGGAGGAAGCACTGCAGCAGAACCCCTTTGAAACCTCACATATAGGATGCCCGTCACCAACCATTAAGCCCTTTCTCGCAGAGCTGCATACTGCTCCGTAGGGAGAGTTTGCCACTCGCTAAGTCGGGTGTTCCTCTGCTGAGTGGCAAGAGGGACAGTACTTATCTCTATTAACCTCTGACCTTGCACAGCTCACATCTGCAAACCATCCCCCACAGACATGATAGCAGAGAGGCAGGTATTCTTTTCTCTTTTGTCTGCTCTGAGACATGCTCCCCAGGGCCACCGGGGGCAGCTGAATCCTTGGGAAAAGCTCCATTCTGCGGAGAGTTTTCTGCAGACTGATTTTTCTTGCCAGAGCGTAGAGCTGTCATTCAAAGCTGGGCCCTGCGGGAGGCTGGAAAATGATGCTTCAAGATTCTGCCGCTTGGAGGAAACAATACATTGCCATTTTGTGATAAGTAAAAACCCCTGCATGGCTGTAACTGGCACATCTGCACCAGTTTTAATTAGAGGAAAACAGAACCAAACTGACCCCACACAGTATTTTGTTGTTTCAGGAGAGAGACTGATGTATAAAATAGCAAAACACTCCAACCCACCAACACAAAAAGCAGCAGAACGTGTGATTCCACCATTACAAGGGTGGGAAAGCCAAGGACCACCCATGAAGCAGGTTCTGTACCCAGGCACAGCATGGTGCTGAACTCCTGGGTTCCAGCCAGGGCAATGCAGAGGAAGTTGGCAGGTGTGGGGCAATGACCAGTGTATATCACAGCTCCATGGATCTACCAGCTGACCCTGTCTTTACGTAGTGGAACTGGTGTAGCAGCTGTGGGGGGAGCATCTCCAATGGCATTCCAGTGGAGGTGGTGGAAGGAGTCTGTACTCTGGCCACATGGTGCAAACACATAAGAACGGCCATACTGGGTCAGACCAAAGGTCCATCTAGCCCAGTATCCTGTCTTCCGACAGTGGCCGCTGCCAGGTGCCCCAGAGGGAATGAACAGAACAGGTAATCATCAAGTGATCCATCCCCTGTCACCCATTCCCAGCTTCTGGCAAACAGAGGCTAGGGACACCATCCCTGCCCATCCTGGCTAATAGCCATTGATGGACCCATCCTCCATGAACTTATCTAGTTCTTTTTCGAGCCCTGTTATAATTTTGGCCTTCACAACATTCTCTGGCAAGGAGTTCCACAGGTTGACTGTGCATTGTGTGAAAAAAATACTTCCTTTTGTTTGTTTTAAACCTGCTGCCTATTAATTTCATTTGGTGACCCCTAGTTCTTGTGTTATGAGGAGTAAATAACACTTCTTTATCTACTTTCTCCACACCAGTCACGATTTAATAGACCTCTATCATATACCCCCTTAGTTGTCTTTTTTCCAAGTTGAAAAGTCCCAGCCTTTTTAATCTCTCCTCATATGGCAGATGCTCCACACCCCTAATCATTTTTGTTGCCCTTTCCTGAACCTTTTCCAATTCCAATATATCTTTTTTGAGATGGGGCAACCACATCTGCATGCAGTATTCAAGATGTGGGCACACCAGGGATTTACATAGAGGCAATATGATATTTTCTGTCTTATTATCTATCCCTTTCTTAATGATTCCCAACATTCTGTTAGTTTTTTTGACTGCTGCTGCACATTGAGTGGATTTTTTCAGAGAACTCTCCACAATGACTCCAAGATCTCTTTGTTGAGTGGTAACAGCTAATTTAGGCCCCATCATTTTATACGTATAGTTGGGTTATGTTTTCTAATGTGCATTACTTTGCATTTATCAACATAGAATTTCATCTGCCATTTTGTTGCCCAGTCACCCAGTTTTGAGAGATCCTTTTGTAGCTCTTCAGTCTGCCTGGGACTTAACTATCTTGAATAGTTTTGTATCATCTGCAAATTTTGCCACCTCACTGTTTACCTCTTTTTCCAAATCATTTATCAATATGTTAAACTGGGCCCAGTACAGACCCCTGGGGGACATCACTATTTACCTCTCTCCATTCTGAGAATGGACCATTTATTCCTACCCTTTGTTTCCTATCTTTTAACCAGTTACCAATCCATGAGAGGACCTTCCCTCTTATCCCATGACTGCTTACTTTGCTTAATAGCCTTTGGTGAGAGACCTTGTCGAAGGTTTTCCAAAAATCTAAGTACATTATATCCACTGGATCCCCCTTGTCCACATGTTTGTTGACCCCCTCAAAGAAGTCTAGTAGATTGGTGAGGCATGATTTCCCTTTACAGAAACCGTGTTGACTCTTCCCCAACAAATTATGTTAATCTATGTGTCTGACAATTTTGTTCTTTACTATAGTTTCAACCAGTATGCCTAGTACTGAAATCAGGCTTACCATCCTGTAATTGTTGGGGTCATCTCTGGAGCCCTTTATAAAATTGGCGTCACATTTGCTATCCTCCAGTCATTTGGTACAGAAGCTGATTTAAATGATAGATTACAGACTACATTTAGCAGTCCTGCAGTTTCACATTTGAGTTCCTTCAGAACTCTTGGGTGAATACCATCTGGTCCTGGTGACTTACTACTGTTTAGCAGTTTGTTCCAAAACCTCCTCTAATGACACCTCAATCTGGGACAGTTCCTCAGATTTGTCACCAAAAAAGAATGGCTCAGGTGTGGGAATCTCCCTCACATCCTCAACCATGAAGACTGATGCAAAGAATTCATTTCGTTTCTCCGCAATGGCCTTATCGTCTTTGAGTGCTCCTTTAGCATCTTGATTGTCCAGTGGCCCCACTGGTTGTTTAGCAGACTTACTGCTTCTGATGTACTTAAAACAAATTTTGCTGTTACTTTTTGAGACTTTGGCTAGCTGTTCTTCAAATTCTTTTTTGGCCTTCCTAATTATATTTTTACACTTCACTTGCCAGAGTTTATGCTCCTTTCTATTTTCCTCACTTGTATTTAACATCCACTTTTTAAAAGATACCTTTTTGCCTCTCATTGCTTCTTTTACTTTGTTGTTTAACCACAGTGGCTCTTTTTTGATTCTCTTACTATGTTTTTTAATTTGGCATATACATATAAGTTAAGCCTCTATGCTCCACTTAGAACTAAATCAAGAATTGCCTCTCCTCTTGTGGGTTCCTGGACTAGCTGCTCCAAGAAGCAGTCATGTAAGGTGTCAAGAAACTTTATCTTTGCATCCCATCCTGAAGTGCTATGTACCCAGTCAATATGGGGATAGTTGAAATCCCCCATTATTATTGAGTTTTTTATTTTAATAGCCTCTGTAATCTCCGTGGGCATTTCACAGTCACTATCACCATCCTGGTCAGGTGGTCGGTAATATATTCATACTGCTATAATCGTATTATTCGAGCATGGAATTACTAGCCATAGAAATTCTATGGTACAGTTTGGTTCATTTAAGACTTTTACTTCATTTGATTCTACGCTTTTTTTCACATATAGTGACACTCCCCCACCAGCATGACCTGTTCTGTCCTTCCAATATATTTTATACCCTGGTATTACTGTGTTCCATTGATTATCCTCATTCCACCAAGTTTCTGTGATACCTATTATATCAACATCCTCATTTATAGGAGGCACTCAAGTTCACCCATCTTATTATTTAGACATCGAGCATTGGTATTTAAGCACTTTAAAAACTTGTCACTTTTTAGCTGTCTCCCATTACATGATATAATTGAATGAGACTTTTTTTCATTTGAAAAAAGAAAAGGAGTACTAGTGGCACCTTAGAGACTAACCAATTTATTTTCTTTTTGCGAATACAGACTAACACGGCTGCTACTCTGAAACCATTTTTCATTGACTGTTTCTCATCAGATCCTACCTGTATTTTATCATCTTCCATCCTCTCCTCCTTACTAGGACATAGACAATCTGCATTAGTAGATCCTCCCCGCAGGAATGTCTCTGTCCGAATCAGATCTCCTCCATACCTGTTGGCCTTCCCCCAGCCCACAGTTTAAAAACTGCTCTACGACCTTTTTAAATTTAAGTGCCAGCAATCTGGTTCCATTTTGGTTTAGGTGGAGCCCATCCTTCCTGTATAGGCTCCCCCTTTCCCAAAAGATTCCCCAGCTCCTAATAAATCTAAACCCCTCCTCCCTACACCATCGTCTCATCCATGCATTGAGATCCTGCAGTTCTGCCTGTCTAACTGGCCCTACATGTGGAACTGGGAGCATCTCAGAGACTACTACCATGGATTTCCTGGATTTCACGCTCTTACCTAGCAGCCTAAATTTGGCCTCCAGGACCTCTCTCCTATCCCTCCCTATGTCATTGGTACATACATGTACCACGACCACCTAGCACTACACATAAGTCTATCTAGATGTCTCGAGTGATCTGCAACCTTCGCACCAGGCAGGCAAGTCACATTTTGCAATGCCTATTTACTTGAGTGGGCCAGAAGGTCGACTAATTGAATACAGCAAAGTATGGAGAGCACAGTATGTATGGAGAGCATTAGTATGCTCTATTTCTCCTCCAGTAGTTCAGTAGTTTGCCCTTATAAAGGCAGTGAGCTTGTCTGTTTCTCTTTTTTTTGTGACCCATGTTCTTTTTAGCAAGTATTTGGTTGGGGATGCTTTTTTGCTACCATAGGAATACCATATGTATTGGCTGCAGTCACAAAGATTCAGAACAAGTATCTGTCTTTAATTTCAACAAACCAGGACAGTTCCTTTCCACCATGCCGACAGTGATTTGGGAACTCTATCCCTTTGCTATGTCTTTCATCAATTTTCTCACATGAGTCCAGAGGTTTTTCAATTTGGAACTTTTCCAGAAAAATGAAAACGATTCCCTGCAGCATTTGGTTCTGAATTTTGTTTTGCAAGAGTAGCCTGTGAAAACTGCTAATTTTTCTTTTCCACTGGGACTCAGTGCAGGGAAGAGTGCGACTAGCATTATATCTTTCCTCTAGGAAGATTTGTTGGTTCATTTCCTTCCTCTGACCCAGCCGGACATTGCCAATACTGTCCTGCAGACATTACAATCTGCCTATCTGTGCTTTCATGATTTTAACGGGAGATCTGATTATCTTATTTCTTGTACATAGTATTCTGTGGTTGGACACATTTCATTACAGCTCTCATATCTTTATGACTTTGCAAACAAAATTGTATCAGCAAGAAAATATGAGAAGCCTGTTTTTCTACCTCCAGAATTTCTGGCACCAAGGAAATGGCAAGATAATCAGGCTGCCTGCAAAAAAATAAAATCATTTTGTGGAACACATCAGTCTACAGAACTACTTGGAAATATTGACAACATGAGGCTAAGATGGGGAAAGGAAATGAACAGTAAATAAGTCTAAGTGGCAGGACAAATACAGTGCTAACCGCTAAAGACTTCATAATCAAGAGAAGTTACTTAACAGTAGCTGCAGACCTTTGAAGGTGTTTCTGCTGCACATTCACAGCCCTGCTAAGCTTGGAGAACCTTCTAGAAAACAGTAACAGTTGGGAGCACACAAGCCACTCGCTGCAGCCTCAAACATTTGGACCCAAGGTAATAAGGGGCCCGGCAATCCCTAACCCCCACAATTCCTTCTGCTGCAGCCCAGAGGCCTTCAGCACAAACTCTGAGGAAGAGGGGAAGGAGAAAATATGCACAGGCAACATAGCCCAAAATATGCGACATGCGGACAAAGCATGGAAACAGTTTATTTGCTTCCCTAGAGAAAAACCACGTCCATTCCAGTTTCAGTTTGGTGTGGCTGATTCCCTGGGCTGCAGCCAGCTATTCTGCATGCTTGCAGAACAAGTAGGTCCGCATCATCACCCCCATTTTACAACTGGAGGATGGAGCCACCGGGAGGTGGGGTAACTTGCCAACGGACACACAGGAGAGGAGGTTTAGTGGAACCCAGATCCGATTTGCAGACCACAACATCATCATCCTTTCTCCCCAGCCATCTTTTCAGGGAGTCTATGGCTAATTTAACACACAGATTTTGGGCTACCCCTGAAAGTTATATCAACATAACTTGGTCTGTCAGGGCCATGAAAAATCCACATCCCTGACCAATGTCAGGGGCGGTGGAACGGGGTGGACCAGGGCCCCATCACTTTTTACCGGCCGTAAGGGTGAGTGACAGTGGGAATGGGGTGGAGAGGAGCAAGCGGGGGCAGAGCCTCAGGGAGAAGGGATGGCATGGGGGCGAGGCCACAGTTCAGGCACCAGTGGCCTCCCCACTTTTAATGAGCGGACATTGCTCCTGACCAATGTAGCTAAACTGACAACCACGTGGAGGGAAGAGTGCTTCTGTCAACATAGCTAATGTCATTTGGGGAGGCAGTGTTCCTACCTCTGCAGAAAAATTCCTTCTGTCAGCATAGGCTGCGTCTACACTACGGGTCTATGCCCGGGTAGCTATGCCAGTGTAGTCTCCATAAAGGTAGAAATATCCTGTGCCACAACCTTGGAAGACAATATCCCATGCCGTGTATGCCCAGAAACCGTGCTGCTTTTAAGGCAGGATTTTCCAGGGAGAAACATTAAGGAATCACATAGCCCTAAACTGCTACATCTAGAGTTAAGGAGAGTAGCAATCTCTACTCTGCCTCCCAGTTTCACTGCCGTCCAGGGGAAAACGGCATTTCTATCCATGTTACACTGAGATTTTGCCTCTGGGCGGGGGGTCAAGATTAGCGGTGAGTCGAGCAGAGATGTTCGCTAATGAAATTTCAGTCCCCTCGCAGTTCTCTGCAGAAAGCCCCAGGAAATGGGCTTTAAAATATATTTCTGCAACTTGCAGGGCTATCTTGCCTCTGCGGAGTCCGAATTTGCCAGAGCCTATTGTGGCTCCATTTGTAGGTCGCCAGGAAAGGCTCCGTATCATTTCTACTGAACCAGCCCTTCTGGGCTTGACTTTCTCAGGTGCTAAGCAGCCTTAAATCCCCCCGCAGTGAGAGGGGGATGTCCCTGTGCTTAAAACACTCCCCTGGGACTCAGTGGCTCTAGAATCTATTCCTGGCCTTGCCACAGGCTCCCTGTTTGACCTTCAGCAAAAGTTGTTGGGAACCCACAGCTCCTAGTGACTTCCAGAAATCAGGCTCTTATTTCTCTCTGCTTCAACTTGGACCTGTAAAATGGGAGCGATAGTATTTCCCTACTTTTCAGGGGCGTTGTGGCGCAGGCAGCTACTAGATTCATGCATACCATAGAAGAGCTCATAAAGTATTAATGCTTTGCATAGATGAGACCCCTGCACTAGCAAAAATGGGATCTGTCTTTAGATCATTGCAGTGCTGCCATCCTGAGTCTGCAGGCAGACAGCTGCTGTGTCTCTGCTGCTGCTCAGAACTCTGCCAAGTGAAAACTGACCAGTCCTGTCCATTTTCACTGCTGCTGTCCAGAACCCTATGGGCAGCCATGAAACAGATTGTCAGTTTCCCTCTACTTCTCCTTGAGAAATTCAGGAGCAGCATGAAAGGCAGGTGCTGGAGCTGTTCACTGGGGAGGAGGGGTAAAGACTGGGAACTAGGACAGGAGTAGAATAATGGAGACACCCCCTCAGCAAGAAGGCTGAGGGAGAGACAGAATCTTCGAGACACACACACACACACACACGCTCATTGGTGGCAGCAGTCAGGAGGTGTGGGGAGGGATAACACTAGCAGTTGTAGCAATGTAACTATTTTGTTGATTTTTTTTTTAAAATCACCCCCCCAACTGAAATATTTACACTGGTTCAAAAACTGTGCGTAGAGCAGACTTCAGAGGGAACAAACTGGCATTTAATCAGATTAGCCAAATCTCACCAAATAAACTCCATTCATTGGCCATTAAAAAGTTATTCACCCAGGGCTCCATCCTGCTAGGTGCTGAGCCCGCTGGCCCTGACCCAGCACACCACATGAGCATGTGTGTAATTCAGGCATCCACACAGTCCCATTGACTTCTATGGGGAGACGTTCATGTTTAATTGCTTTTCTGGATTGGACCCTGACAGCTGAGTATCCTGCAAGATCAAGCCCTTGGATGAATAACTCCCTCCCTCTGCCCCTGGAAAAAAACAGTGAAATATTTAAAAGAGGTTTTTGTTTGGATAAGGACAGCGTTATCAAGGAAGCAGACTGCCTCACAAGAAGTATTAGCTATATATTTGTTTGGATAAGCTAAAAGAAGGGATTATGAAACATCAGACTCTGAATACATTTGATACAACTCAGATTTGTTCCAATCTGCCATCCAAAGAAGCTCTGTTGTAAATATTGTGTCGGGACGAGGGAAAGGAACCTGAGATGTAAACGAGAAACAGGACACATACATTTCAGACCGTGCTCTGGAGCATATGCACTCCCCAGCAACAGCAGCATCCCATGGAACTGTAAGATAGTCATAACACCAAACACAGAAAAGCAGGCTCTAGAAAGCTACATATTTCTTGTAGGATGGATCCAAAACCCATTGGAGTTCATGGGAAGATTTCACTGGGCTCTGGATCGGGCCCTCTAGAAATAGAAACAAAGGGGCAAATGTCAGGCTTTAATTGAGGAGTCAGATCCATCACCAAAACCTAAACGCCGGCTTGACAATTTGGGGACAAACAACCACAAATGAAGTGACCATCAGCTAACCTTGCGGATTGTCAAATTGAACTTTTGACCTTCATGCCTCATACATCATGACTTGGCAGAAGCTTGTGGCTCAGGCTGGCTGAAATGTGCCGTGCTTGTAGTCCTGTGCAAGAGGCAGCTTTCATATGCTAAGGGACCCACACTCCCCCCGCCCAGAGCTGCTACAACAATACAGAGAGACAAAGTGGGTGAGGTGAATGGAACAGTCCCTTGAAATCTGTGGTAACTATTTATGCTAAACAATCAGCTCCACCTTGTATTTAGCTGTCTCAGGCCCGAAGAAGAGCTCTGTGTAGCTGGACAGCTTGTCTCGCTTACCAACCAAAGTTGGTCCAATAAAAGATATCACCTTGTCTCTCTAATATCCTGGGACCCGCAGGCTACAACAAGGCTGCATACAACAATATAGAGAAGGACAATGTGTGAATCTGCATAGCAAAGGTCTACTCAATAGGAGCACATCATTAGGGAGCTCTGAGATGAAAGCCTGGCTGGGTTTTGCATTATCTCTATGCTAGGCCTTTGATTTCCAAAGGGAGGGTGGTGGAAAGCATCAATCAGTGCAGCCAGTTGGTGGCCAAAGTCATTATCAGCCACTGCTCAAGAGGGGTTTTAGGATTGACAACTGACTACAGGGAATTGGGCGTTACATTGAGAGCCAACAGTGACCCAGAAAGGAAAGGAGTACTTGTGGCACCTTAGACCCAGTGACCCAGAAAGGAGGCCAAGAACTAAATAGCTCTCAAAGGATTCCAGGGCAGTGCTTGAAATCCTTAATCTCACCCTACATTAGTGTTGGTAATTTAACTCCAGTGTATAGGGAAAGCCCACTACAATACACAGTTAGTTACAGAGAGGAGGCTAACAAATTTACAGTGGCCTTTGGGCTGCCACTGATGGACACAGATCTGTGCTGTGGCTGGTGGCTCCTTGAAATGTGAATGGATTTCTAGACTAGTGACAGAATCGCCCATTGAAAATACTACTGCTTCAAAGGTAGTTTACGCGACAGGCTTGCAGTGCTTCGAAGGCCACCGAAGGAGACTCAATGCAAGTGCCTGGTAATGACTAGGGAGGGCAAAATCATTTACCTGCTAGGAGCTTTATTACATTAACACTAAAAGGGTGCTGTGAAGAGATGCATTTGCCAGAAGATTGTTCCTACAGCAAAAATGGGGGGGGGGGGGGGGGAAGGGGGTAGGGTGACCAGATGTAAGGGAGAAATTATCGGGACACATGGGGGAAGCAAAAAAAAAAAAAAAAAGCCAGAGCAGCCAAAGCCACAATATCGGGACAAATGGCATCCCAACCGTGCATCGGTCAGGACATAGGACAAAGACCTAAAAATTAGGACAGTCCCAATATTATCGGGACATCTGGTCACCCTAGAAGGGGGTGGTTCAATGAACAGACCTGTAGCAAAGCGACAACCCACCAGTGCAGCGCCTCCTGCTGGTCATCTGGGAATTAGCTCTTTTCCAGCATATGGCGTGCCCTCTGCAAGCCAGTGTCTCGCCTGCCACAGGCCCTGTGTCCCTCCCAGACCCCGGTGCCTCTTTACCTCAGGGTTCTGCTCCCAGCAGTACCCCCTTACTCTGGGTCTCCCCTCCCAGGGGAACCCCCAACCCTCTAAACCCACCTTGCCTCAGTGGCTACTGCCAGTCATTATCTAGCCCCCACTCACTGGGGCAGACTGCAGTCTGTAAAGGCCACGCATCATTGGAAAGGGGTTAGGACCAGTTGCCTCTGCTTATTCCCAGGCTGTCTCTCTTCAACAAGGCCTTCAGCCTGGGAAGTTACCAGGCTGGAGCTCCCCAGCTCCTCTTGCCCTGCTCCCTGCCCCTCAGGCAGCTAGCCCTTCCCACTCCAGGGCTAGAGTGAGACTCCAACTGCTGGCCCACAGCCCTCTTATAGGGGCCAGCTGGGCCCTGATTGAGCTGGCCACACCTGTGGCTGCTTTCCCAACCAGCCTAGCTTAACTGCTTTTAACCCCTGCTTATCAGAGTAGGGCAGCTGCCCCACTACAAGCCCCAAACCAAAATGTTGTCAAAAGAAAGCATTTCTCAGCAGCAAACAGGCATGTCCCGTGCCCGTCAGGCACATTCGAGCTGACAAGTTGTGTGCAAAGAAGCTGTCAATAAAAGGATAGTTACTGTGTGGCAGAATTTATGCCATGACTGTAATCCTGTAATTCATGGATGTACTAAGGCCCCTTGTACACTGGAGAAATTTCCACCATTATATGAATTTAAAATGGCCTCAACACAGATGTGCTGCAAGTGCGTTTTACATTTCTCTGATAAATTATCAGCGTAACCTCAATGGTGTGAATGCCTCGAATGGTTTGCAGACTTGGCTTCTGACAAAGGTCCAGCTCAGATTGAAGGCGCAGCAGCAAACCTGCAGGCTCAGAAAGCGGACGCTGTTAATGGCGTTTTCGGCTGATTTCAGTGGTGCGTATCACAACCATGAATTACCTGCCGTGGTGCCTGCTGGCTGCTGAACCATCAGCCCTTAGCCTTGACATGCACCTTACAGTCTGAAGCAGTGAGAGATGTGGCCTCCCAGCCAACGGGGCTGTACTGCTGACAGTTATTTCTTTGCTAGTGCCGCTGTTGACCTAAAAGGCGACAATTGTGCTACTGTGGCCACGGCCACAGAGAGGAATACATTATCCCCTGAATGCAGCTTGAAATACGGGTTCTGAAACCAGCAGGTGGGAGATGGTTTCACAGGACATGTACTGAACAGCCTTGCCTGGTGGAAGTAGCAATGCAAATCTTTTTTGCAAGTTCCCCACCCCCTGTACAGACATGGATGGCTGGTGTTTATAAAAGTGCATGGCCGTGGGCCATCACAGGCATGCGGAGATGAGGTCAAACAACAGGAAGGATACGTGCACCACAGTTGGGAGAGTGCTTCCACGCACGGGTAGACAGACACATGCTAGCTCTGCTCAAGCTAGTACGCTAAAAATAGCCAGAGGTAGTACAGGCAACGGCTCAGACGAGCTGCACGAATATGTACGCAGCTCTTTTCCAGGAGGGGCTGTAGTCAGGGGGCTAGTCCAAGCGGCCACCTCTGCTACACTGCAGTTTTTCAGCACGGACTCGAGCGCGTCTGTCTACCCACGCTGGGAAGCACCCTCCCAGCTGCCATGTAGAGATCCCCTGAAGTGTTCATTTAAGCCCAATCCTGCCTGTGTTTCCTACGAGGCATAGTGTTTACTGGCCTCAATGGAGCAGCTCTCAGTCATAAGCACTGTAACAGGTAGCAAATATTAACAGTTTGATAGAACCGGTCAGGTACTTGAAGGTACCTGCATAAGCCTCGGCAGAAGCAGAGACTTAGATCGTAAATTCTTCAGCGCAGATACGTGAGGGGAAATCCTGGGCCCAGAGAAGTCAATTGGCAGAACTACCACTGGGCCAGTGTATCACCCATTGTCTTTCACCAGTCTGTTGCAGTGCTTATTAACAAGATACTAGGTGTTCTTTACTTGTCTTTCAACTTTACTTTCTAAGCAGCGGCAGAATTCCCACTAATAAGCTGTCTAATTGACAGACCTGCAGACGTGATGATGCATGCCAGCTGTGGGAATTTTCAGTGCAGTCTCTTGTCATTTTTGTATAAGCGGCTGAAAATTCCATTAAGATTTTTAAACCCGTTTGAGTCAGAATACACAGAAGCTCTTCAGTGAATTACCCTCTCTCTCTACTCCAGAGATCTTCCTACTCCTTCCTCAGCAGGGGAAAGGAAAGGGCCTGACAGCCAGGATTCCTCAGCCCTTCAGGCACGCTGGAAGGAGACTGTACTCTGATCATTTTTCAGACCGTCCAGTGACTCGCACGTGGGAGAAGCACATCCCTACCTTGGGGAGAGAGGCATCTGCTGAGATTTCTCTGGAGACTGCAGTTATCAGGCCCAAGTTCTTGCAAGATTTATGCTGAATAGTTCCAGGGGGAAACACACTGCCCAAAGTGACATTGTCAGTGAAGGGCATGGAGATCTACACTGTCTGTAATGTGGACTTTCCAAGATGTACATTTGCTGTAGCTCCAGTTATTGCAACGGGATGTGACCGAGGTATTCATCTTCTGACGTGCTGACCCTGGCCATGTGACTTTCTTCTTCTTTTGTGCTGCTTTTCCTGGTGAGGGTCACAGCGGCAGCATGGAGAGTAGGGAGAACCAGACCTCCTTTTCCTCTGCAATAGGTTCCAGCTCCTCCTGGGGGATTTCCCAGTATTCCCAGGCCAGCTGGGGGATATAATCCCTCCAGTGTGTCTTGGGTCGGCCTGAGGCCTCCGCCCAGTGGGACATGCCTGGTATAGTTCCAACAGAAGCCTCCCAGGGGCATCCTTATCAGGTGCCGAAACCACCTCCGCTGACTCCTCTCGAGCAGGAGTATCTACTCTGAGGCCCTCCTGAATAGCCTAGCTTCTCACTCTGTCTCGGAGAGCAAGCCCAACCACCCTGTGGAGAAACCTCATTTCCGCCACTTGTACCCACAATCTCGTCCTTTTGGTTATTACCCAAAGTTCATGACCATAGGTGAGGATGGAGCCGTAGAGTGACCTGTAAATCGAGAACTTCATCTGAGAACTCAGCTCCTGCTTCACCATCAGACATGGGTACAGAGCCCACATCACTGCTGCTGCCGCACCAATCCGCCAGTTGATTCACGCTCACCGTTACTCATGTACAAGACCCCTAGATACTTGAACTCATCCAATAAGAGCATCTGCTCCCCCCTCACCTGGAGAGAGCAGTCCTCTTCCTTCCAGGAGCGGACCATGACCTCTGATTTGGAGGTGCTGATTCTCATCCCAGCCGCTTCACACTCAGCAGTGAAACATTTGAGTGCGCATCGGAGATTGCAGTCTGAAGAAGCAAGAAGGACAACATCATCTGCAAACAGCAGAGATGCCACCTCCGAGTCCCCGTACCGGATGCACTCCACAGCTTGGCTGCACCTTGATATCTTATCCATGAAAATCACGAACAGGATTGGGGACAAGACACACCCTTGGCAGAGTCCAACACCCAGCTTGAACGAACTCGACTTAATGCCAAGAATACGAACGCAACTCTCACTCTGAGAATAGAGGGACCAGATAGCACACAAAAACAGCACCAGCATCTCATACTCCCACAACACTTCCCACAAGACATCTCAGGGAACACGGTCATATGCCTTCTCCAGATCTACAAAACAAAATTAGCAAACTTCCATGACCCCTCGAGTATCTGCAAGACAGCAAAGAGCTGGTCCATTGTTCCACGGCCGGGATGGAATCCACATTGTTCCTCCTCAAGCTGAGGTTCAACTAACAGGTGTAACCTCCTCTCCAGCACCCTGGCATAGGCTTTACTGGTCATGTGTCTGAGTCCAGGAAATGAAGATCAGTCTCTTTCAAGCACTGTGTGTGTGTCACACTCTTATCACAGTCAGAACCAGTTCCACTCATTGTCCAATGACACCAGTAACAGCCATCATTCATTTTGTGAACTGTTCAGGATCAGCATGGCTCAAAACCCACCAGTTTCAGTTCTGATAAACATCCAAAACCATGGATGCGTCTCTGAATCCTGGGAATCTGACCTTCCTCTCATTTGTTCCTTGGCTGCAACCGCGTTCATCATAACCACAGCACGAGAGAAAGGATGGTCTAAATTTGGGAGACCTGGGTTCAAGATCCTGCTCTGCTATATACTTCCTCTGTGACCTTGGGAAGGTTACTTAGCCTCTGTGTGCCTCAAGTCCCATCTGTACAATGGGGCTAATAGTAGTGCCCTGCCTCACTGGGGTGTTGTGAGATTAAATACATTAGATATTGTGAGGAATTCGGATACTACGGTAACAGTGGCATGCAGGTACTGAAGATAGATCTTGACGTAACTCCAAAGCTGTCCTTCAGCATCTAAAAAGGTGGCTTTCTAATATTAATGTTAAGAGAGACAAGGTGGGTGAGGGAATATCTTTTATTGGATCAAGTTCTGTTTCTGAGAGGGACAAGCTTTCAAGCTAACACAGAGCTCTTCTGCCGGTCTGGGAAGTTCTATCAATTTATTTATTTAGCTGTGACACTCTGATTAAGTTTCCCAGACCTGTGTAAGCTCAAAAGCTTGTCTCTTTCATCAACAGAACTTGGTCCAATAAAAAGATATTCCCTCACCCACCTTGTCTCTCTAATATCCTGGGACCGATATGGCTACAACAAAACTGCAAACTAGAGAGAAGTAACACAGCTTCTAAGAAAGAAAATCTCACTGTATTTGGTGCTTTTGCTTGAAGCCAGAGCTGCTGGAGTCATGTGATTTCATAAGAGACTCTCAGCTTTCACTGTATTTGTACAAAAAGTTGCTAACCCTCATGGTTGCAAAGAAAAGCGTGGAATTACAAACCCTGAAGTCTCAAAAAACAGAAGGCAAATCAAGAGAACCCTAAAAGGATTCTTTTTAAAAAATCTCATTATTTTAAACCAATATCATGATATTTGAATGCATGGGGCTGACATTACTGCTTATGTCTGCTCTGATCAGCGACTGGGGATCAGCAGCAGAGCTTCCCATCCAATCAGAAGTTATACTGTTGATTGACAGTTCAACTAAGCAGTCAGGCCCAGATCCTCAAAGGTCTATATGCCCCTAACTCGTTCATTTCAATTGAAGTTAGGAGCCTAAATACCTTTGAGGATCTGCGCTTCAGTTCTTAAAGCTGCTGTGCTGATGTACCTCGCTGAGCACGTTTCCTCGCTATCCCCTCCAGCCCCTACCTCTCACTTCCTGCTTGTGCCAGTACTCTTGAGAGGCGGTGTGCACATTGCCAGGAATGCCCGTGTCCCCTCAGAGAGCTTTCCGAGGCGCGTCTGAAATGGGACTGTGCTGATGCAGCTGCAGGAAGGGTTTCATCCCCCGTTTTACGACCTTCCGTGTGGCGAATCGCCCTTATGTTTTATGAACTGCGCTTTCCCCAAAAGCACTTCAAAGGCAGGCCGGGCAGGGCGTGCCCCGAAATCTCAGCATAGGCTGGACTCACTTGGCAGCTCCACCCAAATAGAAAACGCCACCTGCTAAATCCCAGGGAGCAGCTGAGTGCTAAAGAGAATTCCAGCCAGCGCTCCTCAACCTGAAGGGCAGGGGCAGTGACTAGTAAGAGGGGTGTAGAGTGAAAGCAAGGGACAGGGGTGAGCCTCAAAACTGAATGAGGGGAGACCCACAGGCAGTACTTGATAGCAGAGGTGCCAACTTCCCCCGTTCCCGGGGGGGTGCTCCACCCTCGCTCTGCCCCAGGCCCCTCTCCCCGCTCCGCCCCTTCCCTCAAGGCCCTACCCCTGCCCCACCTCTTCCTGCCCCATTCCGCCCCCTCCCCGCCTCTTCCTGTCCCCGCTCCTCCCCCTCCCCCCCCAGCGCCTCTTGAATGCCGCTGAACTGCTGATTGTGGCAGGTGGGAGGTGCTGGGAGGGAGGGGGAGGCGCTGATCAGAGGGGCCCGCCGGCGGGCGGGAGGGGTGGGAGAGGAGCTGATCGGCAGGGCTGCTGGTGGGTGCTGAGCACCCACTTTTTTTCCCATGGGTGCTCCAGTTCCAGAGCACCCACGGAGTCAGTGCCTATGCTTGATAGTCAAGCTCCTCTTCTCACTCTCACTCTTACCTGCTTTCTACTGCCCTAGGGAGAGTTCTGATTCTCACTGTCTCTCTTCAGGTGCTGGAGGGGATGGAGCAGAGAAGGAGTTTCCACATCTGTGCCTGCCTCTGCCACAATAACGCCTCCGCCAGCAGCATGGAAAGGAGCAAGGAATGCAACTGACGTTCGTGTCCAAGACACCAGGAGCAAAGACAAACTGCTGTGCAGATCGGATTTCCTAAACATACTGAAAAAGAAAGTGCCAAGACGTTCCTAACTTTAGCAAAACTCTTCAGCGTGTACTTAAAGCTATTTAGCTTACTAGCCAAAGACTGACATTGCAACAAAGCTTTTTCCATGTTAACATAATGACAGGTTTCAAAGTAGCAGCCATGTTAGTCTGTGGTCGCAAAAAGAACAGGAGGACTTGTGGCACCTTAGAGACTAACCAATTTATTTGAGCATAAGCTTTCGTGAGCTACAACATCCGATGAAGTGAGCTGTAGCTCACGAAAGCTTATGCTCAAATAAATTGGTTAGTCTCTAAGGTGCCACAAGTACTCCTGTTCTTTTTCCATGTTAGAAACCTTTACATTTTCTAACCCGGTCCTTCAAAACAAAATGAATTCACATTAAATATATATATATGAACTATCAGTGCTATTAACTGACCTCCTTCTCCAGAGTACTAGCTCTCTTTGTTGCAGCACTGTAAACCACTAAAGTTTTTGTGATGTTTGAAAAAGTTCAGGTTTTGAAAAAAACCACTGGGCCGATCTGCTCAGGAGAACACTGTCCTAGGCCTGCCTGTGCTTGACCCTAACAAGTGAAGGTCATTGTCTCCAGTGACTAGGAGTAAATCCAAACAAGAGCATTGCAAATTAGCTGAGATCATGTGGAATATTCCAACGTTAGTGGGCTGGCTGAGGCCGAGGGAGGATGGCCTCATAGGACTCATGAGATAAAGGGTTCAAGGCTCTGACTCTATCATATAATTCCTCTGTGACCTTAAACAAGTCACAGAGACCCAGATTGTCAAAGGTGTTTAGGTGCCTAACTCTCATTGATGTCAAGGGGACTTATGCACCTAACCCTCTTGGAAGATCTGGGTCTTAATCTCTCTATGTCTCAGGGTATGTCTTCACTACCCGCCGGATGGGTGGGCAGCAATCGATCCAGCGGGGATCAATTTATCGCGTCTAGTCTAGACGTGATAAATCGACCCCCCCGAGTGCTCTCCCATCGACTCCTGTACCCCACCGCAGCAAGAGGCGCGGGCGGAGTCGGCGGGGGAGCGGCAGCAGTCGACTCACCGCGGTGAAGACACCACGGTAAGTCGATCTAAGTACATCGACTTCAGCTACGTTATTCACGTAGCTGAAGTTGCATAACTTAGATCGATCTCCCCCCCATCCCTAGTGTAGACCAGGGCTTAGTTCCCCATCTATAGAATGGAGAGAACGTTTCATTTCTTCTCCCCCTTGCCTGTTCTGTCTCCTTAGACTGGAAGCTCTTCAGGACAGAGACTGTCTTTTACTCTGCGTTTGTACAACCCTGAGCGCAACGGGGCCCTGATCTCAGTTGGGGTCTCTCAGTACTGTTGTAATATGAGTAATAAGGAGCCTGGCATAGCTTGCCATTCGCAGCTTGCTAAGAAATTGGCCAGTTTGCAACCCGCATTCATGAAAGGAGCCCCAGCAGGAGCACCAGAAGCGCCCTGAAAGTGAGGGGGGCCACAGGTGCCCAAATCATGGCCCTGCCCCCCACCGTGCCACCCCCCGCACCACCCCTTCTCCCCAAGCCCACTCCCTCGCATTGCCCCTTCCCCTGAGACCCTGCCCCCACACCAGGGCCTCACTCCTACACTACCTCTTCCCCACAAGATCCCACCCCCCATTCACTCCTTTCTCCCCCCTTCCCGTCGCTCGCTCTTACGGCTATTAAAAAGTCGGGGACCATGTTCCAGAACGCCTGTGCCCCATAAAGACAAATTTCACCCCAAAATTGATTCAAATAAAATTACTCAAGCTCAGTGAGTTAGTGCAGCTTTATATGGTGGAAGTATACAAATACAGTCTGGTCTCAATAAGGATATGAAAGAGCGTCTTAGCTCTGATGAAGCAGAGGGGAAGGTTTGTAGGGAATGAAGGAAAACAGATGTCTATAGGAACCATAGTCTGGAGGGAGAGAGAGGGTAAAGGTAAGAAAACAGAAGTCTAGTACAAACACAGGCAGAGTCTAGAGCACCTTCCACATTTGGATGAAGCAGTTTGACCTCCAGCCCCACGCAGACTAGACAAACAGAGATACCCAGTTCAGCTAACACAGTTTGGCTGCTCAGTGTGGATTAGACTAACATTGTTAAAGCAAATTCCAGGCACATTGTGGATAACCTCTTAGAGATGCAAGACACAAAAGGGGACCAGAGGAGAAAGAGTTTATTAGTAGCTAAAAACGAGAACAGCTTAAGTTTTGAATGACTATAAAGAGATGGAAACTTAGGATCAATTGACTTCACTGGGAAATGAGAGTATTCTGCACCTCCAGAAGTTGCTCAGCATCTTGCAGGATCAAACCCTTAATACGGCTGAGATGGAATCTGAGTGTAGAACAGCTGAATTAGCAGCTGGAGAGTGAGACTTTAAAGAACAGTCAATGTCCTCTTCTTGGGGACCAGTTTGTGCATGATCTGAAACTGTAATTCAGCAGTGACTGCGAGAAAAATCAACTGAAGAATTTGGCATATATCTGGAGGAAAAACACTAAAAACGGATGAAAATCTGAGACCACTGGGCTAAGCATATGTCAGCCACTAGCTAAGAGTAACATACATCTGCAGGAGAGAGTCCAACCGCCAGTCTGTGGCAGATCTGCATTCTAAAATACAGTATTAAACAAACCAGAAATGCTATTTTGAAAGAGCTGTGAATGAAAAGAAGGCAGAAAAAGAGAAGAAAACAAAAGTTTTATAAAAGAAACTGAAGCAATCTGGGACAAGTAAGGGTTTGGAGAGGGAGATTGTGTGAAACAAAATGCTTATCACTAGAAAGACACCCCATAAATAAAAGTAATCAGGACAAGGGAAATCAGTGAAAGGCTCAGGGATGGGAGAGTATCACCATTAGTTAACAGGGCAACTCGCTAATGGAAGTCACCAAGGTTTCATACCAATAACCATTCCTGCTGTGTTCTAGGGAGGGGCCCTGGGTTAGAAAAGAAGTGAAATTGAGGGTAAATTCTCTGCTAGTACAAACGGGAGAAACTCAGACAAAGTCAGTGGAGGTTCCACCACCACTTAACATGGAGTTTACGCCCCCAATTTGGCCCAGAATTACTCCAAGGCCAAAAATCAAATGTCTATGGTTATGAAAGTTGCATGAAACCACCCACAAATAGCCAGAAGCAGTTCTGCTCGCACGTACATGTGTGTGTGTGTGTGTGTGTGTGTGTGTGTGTGTGTGTGTGTGTGTAGTTGTCAGCAGGTTAACATTGTGGTCAACGACCAAAAAAAACAAAAGCTGTTCCAGGCTTTGATTTTAAATATTGAAAGGCATTTTATACCCTTTTCAACACTTTGCAAAGAACCCCCCTTCCCCGGTCACACACACACCCTGAGAGAGAAACATCTGTTCCCTTGACTTTTGCTCCATGTCATATGGTCCCTGCTAAAATGTTCCTCCCCAGACACAGTGATGAAACAGCCCCTCCCAAAAGGGAGGAGGGCTGTTAGGCCAGCTGGGAGCAGAAAGCTCTCATAGCCACAGGGGATGGAGCCAAGATGAAAGACAACTATATTTTCCCATTCCCAATAGCACCTCCAAGCTCCGGTTTTCTCACTCCAAATTGAGCCCCAAACCAAACAAACTGGAGCCGATTTGAATATTCCAAGGGTTGCTGATTTCACTCTTTGTTGTCTTATCACAGCCTGGAGTTTAGTCAAATTCAATGAGAAAATAAAGCAGGCTAGCAAATTGAGAAGACTGCTGAACTCAGTCTAGGAAACCAAGGGCTTTAAGTAACTTTAGAGCCGTGTGAACTGGGTTTGCAAGATAAGCCAAAACCTGGTGTTTTGGCACAGCTAAAGAATGATGCACAAAGTAAAAAAGAAAAGAAAAAAAAAGGAAGCCATCACAGCATGGATCAGGCAGCCCCCGAGCTTTGCGTTTGCTCCTGTCATCTCCATTGGATACCATCTAATTTGCATCCGATGAAGTGAGCTGTAGCTCACGAAAGCTTATGCTCAAATAAATTGGTTAGTCTCTAAGGTGCCACAAGTACTCCTTTTCTTTCATCTAATTTATAAGTAACATGGACCCTGCTCCTGTGCCTACAGAAATCAGTGGCAAAACTCTCATTGGCTTTCCTAGGGATAGAAACAGGCCCAGACTGTGTGGGGGTACGAAGAAGCTTCTTCCATAAGCAGATTATTCCATACATGTCTGTTATGCAGGTTCTTGCACCTTCTTCCAAAGCATCTTATGTGAATATTCCACCCCGAGCCACGGAAGATACACTGACAGAAGCGCTAGTGTGCACAGCGCTATGTTGGCAGGAGAGCTTCTCCTGCCGACGTAGCTTATGCCCAGAGGTGAAAGTAAGCCGGCACGGTCTGGTACGGCGTACCGGACTGGCTTCCCCAGGCTGGTGATTTAAAGGGCCCGGGGCTCCCTGCAGTGGCCGGAGCCCCGGGCCCTTTAAATCGCCTCCCGAGCCCTGCTGCCAGAGCCCTGGGGTAGTGGCGGCAGGGCTCCATCGGCGATTTAAAGTAAGACTGGAGCTCCGCTGCAATAGCAGCGGCCGGAGCCTCAGCCCCTTTAAATCGCCCCCTGAACCCCCAGCCACTTCTGCAGCTGGGAGCTCCGGGGGTTATTTAAAGGCCCCGGGGCTCCCAGCTGCAGCCGGAGCCCCGGGGCCTTTACGTCTTGATTTAAAGGCCCCGCCTCTGCCGGTTGAGGCCACGCCGCCGCTCAGGACTCCGGCATACTGGTAAGTCCTTTAAGTTACTGTCACCTCTGCTTATGCCGTTCGCAGGGGTGGTTTTTTTCTCCCGTCGGCATACAGCGTCTTCACCAGATGTGCTGCAGCAGCTGCATCGGTACCGCTGTGCCACTGTGGCGCTGGACAGGTAGCCATGGCCTTAGCCTTTGCAGACCGTCTATTCCTCTCCAGTTGCTTGTGCATTACAACGCCTGGGGTTCCACCCATGCACATGCAGGACGGAGGCCTATATTGCCAGTTGCGTACCAGGTATTTACAGGACCTGGCAGGCAGCAGGGGAAGGAAGAAGCTGCAAAAGAAATCCGGGAGGAGAGCCTAGAAGGGGACTCCACAAGAAGGGTAGGGGCCGCCGGGTGAGCTAGAAAGGGGATATCGGAAATGCCAGGCAGGCAGGAGGGGAAGGGTGTGAGAGCAGAGCACATCCTGAGAGCAGAGGGAAGTAGCAGAGAACGGGCAGCAGGGGTTTGGGGTGTCTGTAAGAAGAAAATGTCAGGATTCCAACAGATTGGCTCTAAGCCCCTCACTGTCCTATCAGAAAGCTGCTTTCTCCCCAGGGGCTCTTTTAAATAAGCTTCTGGCCGGGACTTCCCTACATCATGCATCCCATCCCTAGCAGTGGTTCATGCCATGCTCACCATGGAGCTAAAGGGATTAAGAATCATTATGATTAGTCCCTGGAAACCTCTGCAAATGTTTGGCCGATGGCAGCCTCTTTGATAACGAAGACAAGAGGCAGCCTGCTGGGCCAAGGCACTCTCTCCACCTCCCTCACTTGCTGCAAAATGCATTAGCCTTTGCAGAAACTGTAGGGCTGGGGAGCTCCGACTCACAGGGCTGCACTAGTGTTAGCAGGAAAAGAGATTCCGTATTTTTGTTAAAGCCCCCAGCTCCCAGAGTCATGTGATGATGTGAGGATTTCAGCATTCCTTTTAAAAAAACAGTCAGTGTTTCACGCTCATGGCGGCAGAGAAGAAGCTGGAAAATGTGACCCAAACGTACCCTACAGGCTCAGAAACCTGAAGGTGAAAAAGAACCCAACTTCAGAAACAAAAGTGTCTTGATCTTTAAGTCAGTCTCATGATTTTGGGGGCAAATGACTGACAATTTTTGAATGCTTGGGTTTGGCAATGCTATGAGTGGAAAACGTTTCCAAATCAGACTTGTGTAACTAGCAACACCTGGTGCAGGGCAATGGGGAATCAGGCCAACAAGGAATAGATGTTTTTTAATGCTCTCGTCATCTATTTAAGATATGGCTGTGACTATCGGCACCAACACGAGAGAAAGCCTGTGTGGGTAGCTACAGTTGTGCAAATAACTGATTTTCCAGTTCACAGGCCAAACCAAAAACCAATTGTTTCGGGCTGACCGAAAATGAAACTTAAAAAAAATTGGTGAAGCAAAAAAGTGAAAAATAAAATTGTTTTGGGTTGAATGAAATGCAACATAAGATTAAATGTTTTGTTTAGTTTTCAGGGCTGTTTTCTTATTCCCTTCTTTAAAACTTAAATTGAAGTAAACTTCTAAACGAAAAGATGTTTTGATTTCAAAAGGTCAAACCAAAATGGTTCAACTTGAGGGATTCAGCACAAACTCATGAAATATTTCCATCTACCTGATTCTGCATTTTCCAGTGGGGAAAAAAGCTTTGGCAGAAAAATTTCATTTAGCTCTATGTGTGCATGAGAGGGCCAAAGGAAAGCCGGTCCTCCTGAAACTTGGCTCCCTTTCCCTTGCTGTCCCACAGCAAACAATTTGCCTGGCAGTGAAAGCAGGTAGGGGAGAACGAAGGGGCCGCATAGTGTCAGATGCAATTGCAATAACACCTGTAAAAACAGAAAGAGGAAAAGAAGATGAGCGAAATAGAGACAGACACCTGGACAGGTATGCACGACACAGGTGGGGGGGAACAGAGGAGGACAAAGATGAGGGGCCAAAGGAAATGAAAGAAGGTGGGGATAGTAAAGGAAGAGAAGAAATAATCAGTAACAAAGTGATTGAAAGGAGAGCGGAGAATGCAGGAGACTAATTCTTTGCCCTTCTGTAATACATTTCGTCTCAGAATCTCAAAGCAATTTACAAAGATGGATCCCAGTTTTACAGATAAGGAAATAAGTGCACAAAAATTATGTCCTTTCCCAGGTGAGACAGTGGCAGTCAGGAACAGAACACAGGTCTGTCTCGCAGTGTCCCGCTCTGACCACTAGACCACACTGCCTGCCTCTCAACAAATATTCCTGAAAGGCGGTTTCTGTGTAGAACTTCCCAATACATAATCCCATTGGCACCAGACTCAGCAGAGACATTCAGAGCAGTTCGAGCCAGAGAGTGATCCCGCAGGCAGCAAATGCGAATGTTGTGTATCTCACCCATTAAACACAACCATAATATGTCAACAAAAGGTTACATTTTTCTTTGGGGAAAAAAAAAAGATGATGGATGCATTTTAACTACACTGGAAAAGGAACGACACAGGAATGGTCCCCAGAGCCCAAGAGCTGGAATATAATTCCCAGGATTTTGGCATCACACTGGTTTTATCAAAGAAAAGAGCATTTCACAAAATTAACCATTATGATATAGTAATCAAGAGGGAAAATAAAGACACTCAGGAGTTCTCTTCTCTATGATTTCCAAAGATAGTATCATGGCTATATTTTTTTCTAAGGATGCGTGCCCTCTAGTGTTGCACTACCAGTAAAACCTCAAATATTAGTTACAGTCTAGTTCGGCATTATTAACCAGAGCAGATTTAATCATCTGAGGCAAATAATTTGCTATCCTTTTCTTTCCATTGAAAATCCACATGCGCATTGCAACTTCCTCAGATTTATTCAGGATTCAAAAGTAATTGACGCATTTATGGCAATTTTTTAGCTCTGTAAATTGATGGCAAATTCTATATCGGTCTATTCCACGTAGATTCTTCTCCCCAACTCATCACCACAGGAGCTAGCATTTTCCAGTCATGCATGAAGCGACGTGACTAACATCTGTCCCGTGTGCGTCGCTCCCGCTCATCCTCTCCCTTGGGGGAGAACTGTGTGTGCAGTGGAGCGTTTTGTTTTGGTAGGAGCTTTTTTTGTAAATACCCAGAGAGCTATGAGCGATGGGTGGAGAAGGCAAGTTGAAGAGGTCCATCTTGCCCTTAGAGCAGAAGGTGAGCAGGTCTGTGGTGCTCCTTAGTTTCGGTGGAAGTTCATTCCACATTAATTATGGTGGACCAACAACGTGTCTCTTGCTATGGCAACGTGGAAACCCAGGATGTGCTGCCCATGACAGGGCCTCGGTGGTGTATACCCACTCTCTTCAGCGTGAGCCTGGGGCTTTGGATGAGCAGGTTCAGGTTGAGTGCTCTCTCTCTTCCCCAGCAGTCCAGAAGGCCTGCAGGACTTTCCATGGACAAGGGCATTGCACAGCGATTGCTAACCCAGGCTCTGCAGTGGTTGAGCTGAGTGGCAAAGGCACTGCAGCAAACGCGCCTGCTGTCTGTCCTCACAGACCAGCGAGTGCAGGGGGGAAACTCCAGAGCTATTCTCCTCTGGGACCTCCTCAGTTCAGGACATAGCTCTCCTGCCACCTTGTAGCACTTGGAAAGAATACAAATTCCTCTAACATGATTTACTCATACAAATATGAAACACAAAACACTCAGTTTCTGCAGCCTCACTACATGGCCAAGAACAACATGCAATGCTTGTAGAGCGCGCACAGTGCAAGTCTCTTGACAGACCAATATTATTACAGCTCAGGCATTAACAGCAAGCCAAATAAAGCAACAAAGTTATGCTGGGGGGGGGGGGGGGGGAATTTGTGAGCACGGCGACCCTGCAAGCCCAGAATCTACAGGTGCATGTCAAAGATGACAGAGTGTGTTCTTACCTGCTGGACTGCATGTACAAACTGGCACGACAGCACCGTTACCAGCTTTGCATGCAAACACGGCAGGTGCATTTCATGGAAGCAGAAGTAAACACACCCAAAACTTTTCCAAAACTCAAGGATGCTTTGATCAGAGGGTTTGGTCTGACCCCTTGACTAGCGTCAGAAATGTTCGCAGGGCATATTCACTGCATGCTGAAGAGTGCTAATCACACCCAAAGAAAAATGTGACCCTTAGAGTTCAATGGAGCTATCGTCACAAACTAACACAGGAAGGGGATAACAGAGGCAGAGCTCTTGCCTGTTCTCAGGGCCACATTTCTACAAGCAGCCACTAACGTTGTTAGAGCAATGCTGCCTGTTTGCATTTTTGGACACAAATTGAGAGGCCAGGCCCTTTGAAAATGTGACCCTAAGTGGGCAAGATCTTACCTCAATAACTGGGACCACTCAGAGGCCCGCTTTATTCACCCAGGCTCAGGGAGACACACAGAATATCAAGCCTAAGGAGACTGTGGAGGGAGAAGCTGTGTTGCACTGCAGGTTATCGGAGAAGTTCAGAAGAACAAACACCAAGAGCTCGTGCAGAGGACAGCTGGGCCTGAGCTGCAGCATTTGGGTGGGAATCCCAACTATTCAAAAGGTCAGGAGTCTTGGACGTGGGTTTTTGGTTTGGCCCATTATAAAGATGGGGGCCTAATGCAAAGTTCAGATCCAAACTTTTCCAAAACTGAAGGATGCTTTGATCAGAGGGTGTGGCTTGGCCCCTTGACGAGTGCCGGTAATATTCGCCATGAAATATGCTGCATGCTGAAGAGTGCTAGTGCCTTGTAAGCCTGGGATGTATTAGCATCATAAGTATGTATACAATATTATTTCAAGATGCAGAGTAAAATTTTCAAGTGCCCGAGTGACTTCGGAGCCTACGTCCATTTTCAAAAGTAACGTGGGTAATTCGGGCTGGATTTTTAAAGGTCTTTAGCTGCCTAAAGTTGCAGAAAGGCATCCAGAGGGATTGTCAAGAACTCCCATTGAAACCACGGATCCTAAGTCTCAGTGAAAGTCGATGGAACGTAGGCTTTTAAGTCACTTAGTTGCTCTTGAAAAATGTTACCATCAGACATGATCCCTGCCTGCTGAGCTATGTCTAAAGACTAATGTGTAAACCAGCAAGCACATAGAAAGGACAAAAGGGGATCTGGCAGAATATAAACTCTATGGGGGCAAAGACTGTGTCTTATGTGTTTAGGCAACTTGTAATATAATGGTATTCAGCTTCTGGCTGGCCCTTTGGACACTTCCACAATATGGATAATAAATAATAAGAACCAACCTGTGAACTGCAGATAAAGGGCTCCATCCTGGGAGGCGCTGTGCAGTCTAAGCTCCCATTTCAATCAATAAAGTCCTTTTAAATATACCCTGAAAAGCAAATATAAAGTTCTCAATGAAATTTCCTGAGCAATACTCCCTAAAGGTTAACAAGGATAATGAGGTTAATGCAATAAACAGGGTCATAGGCAGACAGGTACCTCATGCCTAGGACTCTATCAAATTCATGGCCCTCCAAAAAAAAAAAAAAAAAAAAAGTGTCAAAGACTGTGAAATCTGCCCCCCCCCCCCCCCCCCCCCGTGAAATCTGAATAGTACAGAGTAAAAGCACACAAAAGACCAGATTTCACAGGGGAGACAAGCATTCTCAAACTGGGGGTTCTGACCCAAAAGGGCATTGCAGGCGGGTTGCAAGGTTATTGTAGGGGGATCACAGCATTACCACCCTTACTTTGGGGCTGTTTTCAGAGCTGGGTAGCCGGAGAGTAGCGGCTGCTGGCTGAGGGCCCAGCACTGAAGGCAACAGCACAGAAGTAAGGGTGGCAATACTGTGAACCCCCCCTACAATCACCTTGCAACCTCTCACAGCCCCCTTTAGGGTCAAGACCCAGCCAGTGACTCCACTGACATTTCAGATTTAAATATCTGAAATCATGAAAATTAGACTTTTTAAATCTTATGACCATGAAATTGACCAAAATGGACTGTGCCCTACTCATACCATAGAACAGTGTCAAATCCCCAATCTCGTCAGTTTCAAACATTGCCCTTTTTGGAGCAAATCATTTGTGTTTCTTTAGGGCTTGGATTATGTTGAAAGTGTCTCATTAGCCCTTGACTGTTGCCAAATAAACTCGGCTGGTCTGTTTAATTCACCATTGAACATACCCTCTCCGTCTATATTACTGCTTCAGAGCCCAGCGTGGCTGTCTGAAGTTCAAGGTGGTCTGCAAGTGGTGACTCAGTCAGCAAATTCCCATAGGACAAAAAAAATAGCAGGGAGGGCTAGCCCAACAAGCTAGATAATAAGCGGTGATTCAAAGGGAAGGAGGTTTGCTTATTCCTTCTGATTTACTAGTTACGTCTTACTAGACCCTTCCATTCTGCAAACTCCAATCCGAGCACTTAGTGAGTTCATAGATACCCCCAGAAACAAATTGCAAAACTTAGTGCGAAATGATTTTGTTTCTGTGCACTCTTTTAAAGCACGCCAGCAGAGCTGGAATTATCTTTATGGAGATAATTGCTTTGCTGTAGACTGTTTAGTCCGTCGTCTGCAAACGGGCCGACGGAGCTGAATCCGTTCCATGCTGTGGCCTTTGTGCCAGCGTGCAAGCCCTCGCTCTTACACTGCACACTGACAATGAGTCGCTTCGGCCATCCTGCCTTTGCGTTTCAACCGGGCTGCCAGCATCGGATCGGAGTGTTCCGAGCGCCTCGGAGCTGCACGGTTCTAACTCCCCATCTCCCGAGTCCTGCAGGGATCACTGGCCATGCGTGATTACTAAATAAAATAAACCTCAGCTTAAAGGCACGAAAACCCACAAGACGGTCAACACCGAATAGAGTGGGGTTCTCAAACTGGGGGCCGTGACCCCTCAGTGGGTTGCGGTTATTACATGGGGGTCGTGAGCTGTCAGCAAACCCCGCTTTGCCTCCAGCATTTATAAAGAGTTTAATATATTTCAAAAGTGTTTTTAATTGATACGGGGGTGGGGGGGTCACATTCAGAGGCTTGCTCTGTGAAAGGGGGAACCAGTACAAAGATTTGAGAACCACTGGACTAAATGAACCCCAGCCAGAGCAATTTGTGCTTGAAACAGGGCTGGGCGAACCTCCGGGAAATCAAGAGTGTTTCAAACCTCTCCAACTATTTTTGATGATGTTGTTGTTGGGGTTTGCAAAGCTTTTCTGCTGTAATTTAACCCACTGAACTGTCTCATCCCTCTGGCTGGGACAGATGGATGGCCCTGTATATAGCGCACACTGACGTGTTATTGTTATTTATTATTTGTATTATCCTAGCATCTAGGAGCCCCAGTCGTGGGCAAGGACCCTGTAGTGTTCAGAGCTGTGTGCAACATATTCTTCATTAACATTTCTCACTTTCCTCCCATCTCTGCTCCTTTCCTTTACAGTCTCCCTGGATTTGATTCATAGCTGCATAAATTTCAAGGCCAGAAGGGACCATTGTGATCATCTAGTCTGATCTCTCATAGAACGCAGGGCACGGGACTTCCCCAAAATAATTCCTAGAGCAGATCTTTTAGAAAAACCATGTATTGGATTTTTACTCTGCCCATTCTCTGCTCCATTTCCAGCCCCTGTTTTTTTACTCCTACTGGATCTTTTACTTGCTGCCCTGGGAAACGGGAACGTTGTAAAGTTTAAGTTGAATTTTAACTTTCCAACACAAAAACAACTGCATCAGCTCTTCGGGTCTGGGACTGTCTCTCAACTATATGCTTAGTACAATGCAGCCCTGATCCTGACTGAGGTCCCTGGGTGATGCCATAATAGAATCCATTCTAATAGTAATGATTGTGTAATTAGGCAAAGTGAGTTTGCCCATCTCAAATTTTAAGATATAGATGTGTAGCTGAAAAACAACCCTCGAGGTGTGAGCCAGATTTAGGGATGAAGGCAAGCAAGATTGCCATTTCAGTGTATCTGGGGAAAGGAATTTGCATATCTGGGGAATATTTTATACATTCCACCCCCAAGTCTCAGCTGTGTCCCTTTTTTATCAATGAACCTTAATGCACAATACATTCCCTAAAGCAGCCAACAGCTCATATCTGTTTGTTTCATTCATTTATTTCATGCTTGCGGCTGAGACACCTGAATGCATCATCCATAAAAACAAAACAGAAATGTGGACAAAGACAATGGTTTGTTCAGATTTGAGATGGGCCCTGACTCACTGATGGATTTAGAACACCCAGAGGTGTTTGGCTCTGGGGTTCAACCCATCATAAAGACATAGGCCAACTGCAAAATGTAGACCCAGAGTTCTGATTCATGCCAGTCCCTCGTTTAAACCCATTCATCAAAAACTCAGTCAAAATAGATCAATGCAGCTTCCATGCTTGGAAAGCTAAGAGCTCAGATGGACTAACAGTAGGAGCAAAAAGAAAAGGAGGACTTGTGGCACCTTAGAGACTAACAAATTTACTTGAGCGTAAGCTTTCGTGAGCTACAGCTCACTTCATCGGATGCATGTGTCCGGATGCATCCAATGAAGTGAGCTGTAGCTCACGAAAGCTTACGCTCAAGTAAATTTGTTAGTCTCTAAGGTGCCACAAGTCCTCCTTTTCTTTTTACGGATACAGACTAACACGGCTGCTACTCTGAAACCTAACAGTAGGAGCAGTTTCACATTCAGGGACCTTTCTCTGAGAACCCCTACTGTTCAGACCTCAAGAATGCGGACTCATCTGCAAAAGCTGCCAGGTGTTTGTGGCCTGATCCGGGGAGGCACCCACAATTCCGTAAGCACTGCTAGCATGGAGAGCCTATTGCAACACATAACTATTGCTTTCATAACGTTTTCTCTGCAACTCAATAGTTTCCTTTGCAAATAATCCCATCATTTCAACAAAAGCTGTTGCACAAACATGATCCAGAGAATACTTTCTCTAGCCACTTACATATCACCCATCTACTTTGCTGGGACCTTGAACAGCTCAATAGCTGGCCTCCTTCAATTAAAACGGTTTCCGGCCATTGAGGGCATTAGACATCTCTCTGAGATTAAGTGGCTACCAAGGTACAGAAGAAAACAATGGAAACTTGTGTTTGTTGTCACATCCCATAGCACAGATCTGCGGAGCCATCTGTTCAGGGCTCTGACAAGCTCAGCATGGGACAGCCATGTCTTGCTCCTCCCACTCTGCCCGTAAACTTTGACTCTGAAATTAGAGCCAGATGACACCAGCAAGAGTTAATTGTGACTTGGGGGGCGGGGAGGTTGCTCCAAACCATGTGTGCTGCAGAAGATAATCCAAGGAAAACCTCCCACTTTCTGAAAGGAAATGATGGATGACCTCACATTTTCCATGATTCGTTGCCACCCTGACAGTGTTCCCCGACAGGCTCAGACAGTCAATACAAGGATGCATCAGGGAAATAATAAAATAATCAATACTGGGAATAATGTTCTTAAGTAACTGATAACCAGAGTCCTTCAGGTATCAGACGACCCAGATGATCAATAAGTGTCTGGCTAAAAGAAAGCTGCCGCAGTGCAGATTACACTGTCTAAGAAAGGGCGCCTGACTGTTTTTTGTATTCCCATTTGATTACTTCTCTTTCTCCTTCAACAGTGCCCAGATCAGCTGTTTCTAAGCCCACCTGGTCCCCATTATACCTACAGCACCTAGTTTATACAAACCAGCTCCCAGACGTCTACATCTCTTTAGCTTTGCAATCCAAGTAAGGCTCAGCAGTTCTTTTCGTTATTATAAATACTAAGACTTTGACCTCACACAGATCCTTCCAAGCAAGAGCTCAAAGTGCTGAATATTCATTAATTTAGCCTCAGCCAAACCTCTTGGTGTGGGAAGTGTTCACCACCTGGTTTTGCTAATCATGAAAATGAGGGGCTTTTCTCATGTATAATTATTACCAAAGTTGCCCAGAAACAGCTGGCTGGATAATCCACGGTAAAGACTATTTGTTGCAAACTTTGTTTTTTTTAAAAAAAACCTAAATAATTTATTCATGAATATTTTCCTCCACCCTATTTTATAAGAAGCTCTACTTGAAAACCAGATGTAACAAAACCTTTGTTCTGTTTCACCTACATGCTTTTGTGTGGGTGCGTAGCCAGAAGCCTGGATAAAATTAGTGACTATGTTTGAGGATAAACAAAAACAAAACAAATATTTCACCTGTTTAAATCAATTTTGCTTTAGATCCTGCTTGCGGCTCTCCACAATTGAAGACGACACTCCTGCATGGTAACCTTCAGCAGGTACAGTGCACCTGATTCAATATTAAATCATCTTATGTAACCACCTGGGGATTTAACCCAATTCTGAACGGTGAAGGGGCAATTTCATCCTTAGTTTTAGAAATCTGGTACAGTAGGTGCCAAACTTCCAGCAAGCCGACTCTACGCAGGATAGACTTCACAGAACTACAAGCCACCGTGCATCTAGGTTCCCGTGCAGCAAAACACCAAAGCGTGTGCTTAATTTTAATGTAATTATATGCTTAAGTGCTTTCCTGCATAGGGATGGACATTGGCATTGCTGAATCAGGTCCTTATGCAGACTAAGTGTCTGGTAAGTAGGTACAGGGCCACGTGATCGGATTTTATTATTTTTTGTACGCCTTGTCAATTGGGTGTTTCCCTTTCTGGAACTACACTGACAACAAAGCAGTTGACACGCAGCACCTGAAATGTGCATATTCCAATTGCTTCATTATGATGTTAAGGACCAACATTTGTATTTACTAAATCCTCCACACAAGGAAGCCAGGACCAGAGGTGCCAGTATTATAATACAGCTTAATCATTTATCAACTTCACACCATTATTCTAAGACTAACAGCTCCAGCTCTTGGCATTGAATACTAATGCCACTGACTCATCAGTATTCTGAAGGGCCATGTGTGCATCTCTCAGCCGCACATGCTGATAGCACGCTAGCCACGGAGGACATAATGGCAATTCACACTCATTCTCGTCTTGTGCCTACCATTGTCTTAAAGAGCCAGCTCCCAGATGTTCCAGGCAATTGGCCCTGCCACGCTCCTCAATACAGACCGAGCCAAGGTTGCTTTGTGAAATGCAAGTGAGCCGTCCTACAAAGAAAAGCAGTCGCGGGTCTCTTCCAGACTGATTCTACCTCTCCCATTGTTTGCTGAACCCTTTCGTTTGTAAAGCTCAGACTGCAGCCGCGCTGAAGCACGAGCCTGGACAAAAGAACTTGGCCCCTCTTCTGAGCCAATCCACACCCCAAACCACAGAGGCCTAAGTTGGAGAGGTGACATCCAAACTGGAACACAAGGAGAAGAGAAGAGGGATGCCGGGTGGGGTACAATTTTTAGGAATAAATAACTTTGCCTGTGGCAGGGGGACCCACATATCACAAGGGTTGCCCAGCTATTTGTCAGGTGGCTGCGCCTAATTTCTTCATCATCATCATCTTCTTTTTCCAATGCCAAAGGTGGATATGGCCGAGGTTATGAGCAAATTCCATCCACATCTGTTTTGAGCCACCATTTGAGCCCATTGGGGCACCATCGTCTCCTTGGACGTCCCTGGCCTCTCTCTCCACTCATTCTTTTAGAGCACAATTTTTGGCAGTTGCTATGGGGTCATTCTAGCAACATGGCCAAACCAAATTTGCATATTTATTATTAGATTGTGGTAACAGCTAATGGCCTCAATGGGGCTGGGGCCGCATTGTGCTAGGTACTGTCGAAATTTTTCAGAGATGATCCTGCCCCAAAGCACTTGCAATATATATTTATTAGGTTAGATAAATGGGCACAGTCACACTGCCCTTCTCGCCAGATGAACAGGAGCTGGTGCATCACCGTTACAGGCCAGCAGTTGTGCTCACCTTGCAGTTATAGGAAGGCGGCAGCTACAGGCCGGGTTTTATGTTCCACTTTAGGATCCCGGTCTACAATGTCAGTTTCTGACTTCAGCATCCTTGATGTAAATACATTACAATAAAATCGAGTGGTTTGAGGTCCGACATGTTCTCAGTCAGAGGACTAGAGCCTGACCGTGCAATGGAGATACATATGAGGAGCTATACTTGATGTTGTAACATCTCTTTCCCCATCTCCATCCAGTGAGCTATGAACCTAACCCCATGTTGACTTGTGAAGGAAGCAGCTTTTGGTCTGTAATGAAGGACAGTTGAGAAACATTGCCCTGTCTTTCTTTAGCAAGTTACACTGATCTCAAGCATTTCTACCAACATGGCTCACTTGAGGGACCCAATCTCCTAGTATAATTACTATTTATATATCCAACAGTGATAAGAGGCCCCAGCTGAGATCAGAACCTCATGGTGCTAGGCACTGCACAACCACAGAGTGAGATACAGTCTCTGCCCCAAAGAGCTTACAGTCTGAATAGCCAAGACAGACGAAGGGTGGGAGGTGAAATGGAGGCACAGAGAGGTGAAGTGACGTGTCCAAAATCACACCACTGATCGTGGCAGAGCTGGGAATTAGGTCTCCTGATTCTCAGCCCAGTGCTTTATAGCAGCAGTTCTCAAACCAATCTCTGTACTTCTCTTCTAGAACAACTTTTTTTAAAAACTGATTTTATGCCAGTGTAAGAAATGAAGCCCATTCTTCTTGCTAAAGGCCTCCTAAATATGAAGCAATAAGTGTCATGGTTTAGACTCAAACTCTCTCTTTTCATCCTTGCACACAATGTAACCATTGTTACACAGTGTGACTCAGGAGTCCCGTGACCCAGAAAAAAAACAGTTCAGATTCATTTACATTGAATATGTGGCTTAATATGGTGGCTATTTTAAGGGAGATGTAAGACACTCTGTCATGATTGTTAAGTGTCTGTATGAAACACAGAATATAAGCCAACGGGTCATGAAATGCAGAATTTCTTTCAGCCTTATCTTCCTTTTTCACCTTGCCAGCCTGCAAGCAGTCAGATATAACATATAAAGCAGCACAATCTGACTCCCAGAATGGAAAAATATTAATCTTTAAATGACTTTGGCTTTTGCTAGTGAAATGGGCAGCTGTAACTGCAGGAAACATACTATTAAATATTATTAAATACCTAAATAACTTCTGACAAGCGTCTGAGTGGGGCTGTAAGAAAACTAAGCCTGTCCAGCAAGCATGCTCCCATATCCTGGTTTTATGGAATGCTGAAATGAAGTAAAATAGAAATTTTAAAATAAGGGGAAGAAATCAAGGCAGCAGGAAAAGCTTACGTTGCATCTCAGGCTTTAGCCTCAATTGGCCCCACCATGAGGCTTTCCCCTTACTCTGAGCCCATTCCCAAGTGCGGCAAATCACCACAAATCCATTTGACAGATAACCCAGCAGAGCTGTACCTTGCCTAGCACTCTGGTGTACAGCTGTATGCTAGCCAGTCGTATTTGGTGGAGGACGTGGTAGGTCCCTAGGGACTGGGTCCTTGCTTCCACACTATGGGAAATGTTTCTCTGCTTGATATTCAAAGGCCCAGGCAGTTCCCTTTGCACCAGGACTTCCCCACATGAATGGCTTCTCAGGCAGCAGGGGTGGCAGAGGGTAGGGGCCACCAGCATGAGCCGGCTCCATTGGGAGTATTTCTGCAACGTGCAGCCAACCCTTTGCTGATTCTTTTGCCTTGAGAGAAGCTGTTTCGATGTCACCGAGTTCTTTGGGAAGTCTTCACTTGGAGTAACTATCATCTTCATCAGGGGATCCCTTTGGCTCACACTGACAGGTACACAGTTGGCTAAACCTCAGCCATGTGTCATTCTCAGTACATGGCTATCTAGTCTTGATAAATGGTGTGACAACAACAAGACATCTAGGGGCAGATCCTCAGCTGGTGTGAATTGTCACAGCTCTCGTGCCTTCAATGAAGCTATAATAATGTGCACCAGCTGAGGATCCATACATCAAAGACCTGTAGGAATAACTGTTATAGACAATTATACATAGTAATACAAACACGCACGGGGAGTGGTCAATTATTCAGAGTACTAGCCTTTACACATTATTGGTAAATGGTATAAATAAGCTTCTTTCCCATTTTTTTGGCTGGTATAATTTGGACACATAAACCACATACTGCAGAAAAACTCTTGCATCATTAAGTTCATCCACTATGACACACGGCCTTTTGGCATATGCGCTGTAAGAAACACACCTTTTCACTGAAGAATCCCACCCTTTCATCAAAAAGAAATTAACTTGAATAATCTCTGAGTAGTTTTAGTGTTGTTTTGTTTAGTTAAACTACAGTTTGTATTATGGATATTTCAATGTTCCATACAACTGTTCAGTTCTGACCAACATTTCTACCCACCTTAATTTCTGATGCTGACTTGTTTGGAGAGAGCTGCGAGTGTCTTACCTGAAAGCTGTACAAAGTTCTGTGAAAAATAGCATAGAAGAGGACCCAGGGAATATTCACATGAGTCTGCAACAGTTTTATTAGTTGGATTAATATTGTCTTTCATAAAGGTACATCTAAAGTCCCAATTCAGAATGCTCTGGATATCACTTAAACATGTGCTCAACCTTAAGCCAGGTGTCAATAAAATAAATAAAATGGAAGAAAGGGGAAGTTGATAGTAATGAATATAAATCAGAAACTAAGAATTGTAAAAAATAGATAAAGGAAGCAAAGAAACACAAGGAAAAATCTATGGTCAGCAGAGTTAAGGACGATAAAGAAAGAGGGGTTTTTAAGTATATTCAGAACAAAATGAATCCTAGCAATGGTATTGGGCCTTACTAGATGGAAATGGTAGAATTAATCATGCAAAAAGGCATAATTGTTCGAGAAATATTTCTGTTCTGTATATGGGGAAAAACAGATGATATCATCATATCATATGATAACACTCTTCCATTCCACCAGTATCTCAAGAGGATGTTAAACAGCAGCTACTAAAGTTAGACATTTTTAAATCTGCAAGACCAGATAACTTGCACACAAAAGTTTTAAAAGAGCTGGCTGATGAGCTCACTGGCCCATTAATGTTGATTTTCAATGAGTCTTGAAACACTGGGGAAGTTCCAGAAAGTCTGGAAGAAAGCCAATGTTGTGCCAATTTTAAAAAGAATAAACAGGATGATCCAGGTAATTATGGGCCTGTTAGCCTCACACCAATCCTGGACAAGACAATGGAGTGACTGATACCAGACTCAATTAATCAAGTATTAAAAGATTATGGAAAATAGATCCTGTCAAACTAACTAGATATCTTTTTTTTTTTATGAGAGTTTGGTTGATAACATTAATAGTGTTGATGTAATATATTTAGACTACCGTAAGGCATTTGACTTGGTACCACATGCCATTTTTATTAAAAAAAACTAAAACGATATAAAAATAATATGGCAGCATTATTTGGATTCAAAGCAGGCTACCTGATAGGTCCCAAAATGTAACTGTAAATGGGGAATCACCACCAAATGGGTATGTTTCTAGTGTCCTGCAAGGATCAGTTCTTGGCACTACACTATTTAACATTTTTATTAATGACCTGAAAGAAAACATAAGATCATCACTGATAAAGTCTGCAGATGGCACAAAAATTGGGGGAGTGGTAAACAGTGAAGAGGACAGGTCACTGATACAGAATGATCTGGATCATTTGGTAAGCTGGGCTAAATGTAAATGTATACATCTAGAAACAAAGAATGTAGGCCATACAGATACGATGGGGAACTATCGTGGGAAGCAGTGACTCTGAAAAAGATTTTGGGGTCATGGTGGATAATCAGCTGAACATGAGCTCACAGCACTACATGATGGTCAAAAGGGCTAGTGAGACCATTGGATGCATAAACAGGTGACTCTTGGGTAGGAATAGAGAGGTTATTTTACGTCTGTATTTGTGACTGATGTGACCACTGATGGAATACTGCATCCAGTTCTGGTGCCCACAATCTAAGAAGATCAATTGGAGATGATTCAAGGAAGAGCCATGAGAATGATTAAAGGATTAGAAAACATGCCTGAGAGAGAGAGAGACTCAAGGAGCTCAGTCCATTTAGCTTAACAAAGAGAAGGTTAAGGGTGACTTGATTACAGTCTATAAGCACCTACATGGGGAACAAATATTTAATAATGGGCTCTTCAGTCTAGCAGAGAAAGATATATCATCATCCAATAGTGGGAAGTTGGCGCTAGACAAATTCAGATGGGAAATAAGACATACATTTTCAACAGTGAAGCTAATTAACCATTGGAACAACTTACCAAGGGTCGTGTGGATTCTCCATCACTGGCAATTTTTAAATCAAGAATGGATGTTTTCTAAAAGACCTGCTCTAGGGATTATTTGGGGGAAGTTCTGTGGCCTGTATTATACAAAAGGTCAGACTAGATGATCACTATGGTCCTATCTGGTCTTGGACTCTATGCATATGAATCTATTAAATATATGGCCCCTGAGCTGCATCCATTTCACATGATGTACTTATGTGACCTGTGTGACATATTCAGAGTCTCCAGAATCTAAACTTTTATTTAAATAAAAAAGTATGTTTCTATCCTTCATGACTGCAAAGACAACCTTGCAAATCTGAACTGAGTGCAACCGATGAGGTGATGTCTGCCTGAGTGTGCAGATAGCCTGAAATAATGACTCACAGGATTGGATTCAGCTGTCCCCTATTAATCTGATTGGAGCATCAAAAGTAAAGCCAATGATGATAGGTCAGTCTGAACGTAAACTCTTTATCCACTGATCATTTTAAAGGATGAAATGGGGAGCAGGAGTTGGGGGCAGTGATGGGAAACTGCATCTCGACCTCTAGACCCTCACTTGTGCAATTCCATAAGGATCAATTCTCTCTGTAGTCCTTTACAACAACATCTACACACAACCATTAGGTGAACTGGTCAAATAACATGGACTCAAGTGCCAGCAATATGCAGGTGACACACAGCTCCACCTGTCCTTTACAGTGGACATCACTACCACCGAGATGGGCAAGTGCTTGGATAAGATCACTTCATGGTTGAAGAACAGCTGGCTGAAGCTGAACCCAAACAAGAAAGAGGTGATGCTGGTGGGCAGATGACAAGATTTCTAAGAGCTTGCTCCCATGGTGCAGTCTCTGCTGGTTAAAGATCCATAGTTGGTCAATTCAGTCCAAAGTCTAGGAGTACTCTTGGATTCCTCACTGATGCGGAGGTCTCACATAACAGCCACCACTGGTAATGCTTTCTACCATCTCCACTTGACCGAGAAATGTGTCCCATCCTGGCAGATGAAGACCTGGCCTCAGTTATTCACACCTTCATCACCTCTCGGCTAGACCACAACAATGCGCTATACCTGGGCATGAAGTCTTCACCACTTCAGAAACTCCAACTAATTCAAAATGCTGCAGCACATCTCCTCAGCAACATAGGCTACTGCAAACATATCAGACCTGTCCTCTGCTCTCTGCACTGGCTTCCTATAAAATTTCAGATCCAGTTCCAGGTCTCGGTCCTTATCTTCAAAGAGCTCCACAGCCTGCATCCAGGGTACCTCAAAGATCATCTCAAGCTTCAGAGCTAAGACGCAGCTGACAAATCCACGCCTCAGGCGCAATGGCACTTTCAACACGAAGGGTCAAGCTCGTCTGTGGGGGAGACAGAACTTTCTCCAGCGGCAACCTGAGACTGTGGAATGAACGTCCCCGAGAGCTAAGGACAATCATAAACCTCACCACTTTCCACTCCAAGCACTCTTTGATTTTGCCTTCTCTAATACTGAAACAGGGTTGGCTGCCTGCCGTGGATCCAGAGGTGGTTCTGTGGCACCTTGCCTCAACTTCCCTCCTGGATGCCTCAACAACTGCAGATCACAGTCAAAAGATAATTAAGACACTCCCCTTCTGGGGTCCAATTTCTTTAGTCCTCACTAGGATTGCTACCTTTTTAATTGCTGGTAACCATACCCTCGAGGCTCTGCCCCCTGCTCCGCCTCTTCCCCCAAGGACCTGCCCCCGGCTCTGCCTCTTCCCCCCAAGGACCTACCCCACCTCCTCCTCCCAAGGCCCGGTCCCCGTCGCTTGCTCCTCTCCCACCTCCTCCCATCACTCACTGGATCGTCTCAAGGAGTCTGACTGCAGGTAGGAGGCGGCCCTGGATGAGCAGGGGCTGGCGCAGGTTAATGACCCGGCACCTCCCCCTGTCCTGCGGTAACTGGACTTTTGCTTCGGGTGCCATTTAGGGTTGCTAGGTCCCCGAAAAACAGGCACCTGGCAACCCTAAATGGCACCCGGACACAGAAGCCCAAAAGCAGACTGTCCGTGGAAAAACCGTATGGGTTGCAACCCTAGTCCTCACACACACTGGCCCTGCAGGCCCCAATCCCAGTTCAGTGTCTCCCTACCCTTGGGTAGGGAGTCCCCAGCCCTCCTTCCCAGAGATGGGTCCCAGCTCCTTTCCCCTCTTCAGGCCCCCAAAGTCCCCTGATGTCATGGTCTTCCCTGTAGGAACCTCTCCCCTCCTCTGCCCTCCCCTAGCCCTGAAGCTTCCTGCTCTTTTCAGGTGTGTACACACTGCCCTTGGCAGAGAGCCTCCCAGCCTGGGTAGACAGACTCATGCTAGTTCAGCTCAAGCTGACGCGCTAAAAATAGCAGCATGGATGTGACAGCTTGGGAGGCAGATCAGGCTCTCTAGCCCACCCAACCTCCTGCGTGTGAGCTGGGCTTGCTAGCCTGAGTCTCCACCGGAGCTGCAACGTCCACACTGCTACGGTCAGCGAGCTAGCTGAAGCCGCGCAACCACAAGTCTCTCTACCCAGGCTGGGAGGCTCACTATAGGGGAATCAGCTGATTCCAGCTCAGGCGTGCCTACCTAGTAACTAACTCGTACTAGTCACTAATAACCCAGGCCTCTCACCCTTAAAGGGGCCACCCATCCTGTTACAAACAAACACAGAGCATCAGTTATCTTTAGATTTAAAAAAGAAAAGATGCTACCAAAACGAGACACTTGTCCTCCTGGGAGAGGATGAGAGAACGAACAACACAGGACTTAATGCACTACTAGAAGGCCTTCAGATATTATGGCAATGAATATGGTACAAACACCTGAATAGAATAGAATAGAATTAAAACCCACTGGGTCAGGAATGGGGAGCTGCTGTAGGGAAGGGAATGCAGGGAAAATTAGAGGAAATTCACAAAGAGGGGGAAAGGAGAGAGAAACAGAAGGGAGGATGGGGAAGGAAGATAAATAAGGGCTGAGACAGCAGTGACCTAAAGGGGAGCAGATTTTTTTACTGAACGATGAATGCAACAAGAAAGCCCTGAACAAGTAATAAATAATGAAACATTTAGTTACTGCATAAAGGTCGTATTTGTCCCTGGATCTCTGTGCAAACCTCTTACTGACATCACTGTGCAGTCCTGAATTTATAGCCTGGCTGGTCCACAGAGAATTTGTCCTCTCTTTTCAATGAGCGTGGCAGCCCCGTTTTAGGCATATGCTTCAATCCCATTAAAGTTACTGGGGTTTAAGCACATGCTTAAGCACTGTCCTGAATAAGCATGGGTGTAAGAACACCCCTGAGCGCTGTCCTGAATGGGGACCAGAGAAAGTAAAATTAGAATATTTTAATTAATATGTAAAGAAGGAAGGTGTGAGAGAATAAAAAACATGCTGCTAACATCAACTGCTAGAAGTCACCAGTTAGCCACAGAGAGAAATCTTGCTGATAGAGTTCATTTTTCTCACTCCACCCAGGAGTTGCACTTTTTTCTTCCATTTCATTTTTTCTATTTTCTGAATGCATTCATCCTACGGAGATTAAAAAGCTGCCCTGCTCTCAGCTCTCAGAGCAACAGACACTAAGGATTGCCAGGGGTTGTCTGACTCCTCACAAAAGGAGGACAAACAGTGGAGGATTTTGCCTTTAGTGGATGTTCTCATTAATCAAGTTCCAGAGTAAGCGCAGTTGCCATCATTGCTGATCAGCTGAGAGCGTCGCTTTAGGGTTGCCGCTGTAAAGTGGCATTATGAACCCAGGCTGGGATTTTCAGAAGCGTGAAGTGCTGGCCTAACTTTGCTGCTGTTGAGGTCAATGGGAGTTTTTCTTCTAATGCAGCCAAGCGCAAAGAACATCTAAGAACAAAGAACTTAGGTCCAGATCTTCAGAGGTATTTAGTGGCCTCACTCCCGGTATTTTCAATGGGAGTTAGGCACCTAAATACCTTTGAGAGTCTAGGGCATAGGTCACACTTACAGACTGAGGGACTGTATCCTGGAAAGCAGTGACTCTAAAAAGGCCTTGGGGGTCATAGATGAAATCCAACTAACTTGAGCTCCCAGTGCCATGTACAGGCTAAGAGAGTGAATGGGATCCTTGGATGTACAAACAGGAGAATATTGAGAAGGAACCGGGTGGTGTATGGCATTGATGAGACCATTACTGGACACCAGTGTCGTGTTCTGGTGTCCACATTTCAAAAAGGATGTTGAAAAATTGTCAATGATTCAAGGCCTGGAAAGCATTCCTTATAGTGACGGACGAAAGAAGCTCTATCTGTCTAGCCTTCCAAGAGAAGGTTAAGAGGTGACTTGCTCGTGGTCTATACATGCCTACACAAGAAGAAAATTTCTAATAGCAGAGGGCTCTTCAATCTACCACCAGACAAAGGCATAACAAGTTCCATTGTCTGGAAGTTTAAGCTAGACAAATTCAACTGGGAAATAAGGCACAAATTTTTAACAGGGAGTGTAATTAACCATGGGAACAACCAAGCTAAAGATGTGATGGATTCTCTGTTAATCGCTTTAAATGAAGAAAGTGCATCTCTTTTAGAAAGGCAGCCAAACTCAACCAAAAGTTATAGACTCAACTGCAGGAAGTACTAGGTGGAATTCTGTGCCCTGTGTGACGCAGGTCAGCCATAATGGTCCCTTCTGGCCTTGAAATCTATGAATCTCTGTCTTCAATGGAAGCAGAGTTAGGACAACCCTGAATGTTAAACTGTATTATACTGTTCAGCCACTAGGTGTATAAAATACCTCATTTAAACAAACCTCAGCCCTACCTGGCAGAACATTAAAGGATCTTATGATGAATACATGTGATGTGTATAGGCAAGTTCTGTGACCAGTCCATATGTGGTACAGAAGTACATGACATGGTGTCAAGAGTAAACTAAGAACAGAAACAGAAGGAACAAAGGTTGCAGACAGAAGGAACAAAGCAACAAATGTTGCAGGATCCCACCAGCATGCCTCTCTTCAATGCCCTAGAGAACTTCAGCTTTCACAATGGACAGACTGGGGGCAAGATTTTGCAAGATTTCAAAGAGTAAACAAACTCCACAAAGAAACTGGAGATCTACAGGTATCTTCTTTCATTTACGCTATGGGGAAGGAGGCAGAGCATATATTTAAATCCTTTGACTTTACTGGAGATAGTCACAAAGATGACTATGAAAGGGTTCTGGCTATCTTTGATGCATACACTATACCTCAGAGACATGTGGTTTATCAAAGAGAATGTTTTCACCAGAGAATTCAAGAACCAGGGGGAAAATGTTAAATGTTTTATAAGAGCTCTGCATACATTGGCTGAAAAATGTGATTTGGGGAATGCAAAAACACAAAAATATCAGAGACAGGCTAGTTATTGGATTAACAGGTAAAGCCCTTTCACAGCAGCTACAACTGAAGAGAGATTTAACCCAAGCCACAGCTATATAGATAGGAAAGCAGTAAGAATTAGTCAAACAACAGAACAAGAGACAGGAGCAACTTGAAAAACCTGAAACTAGTTTAGAAGCTGTAAACAGACAAGTGTTAAAAGTCATTATCATAAAACCCCTGAGGCAAGGAGAGAGATCTCCCAGTCTAAGAGCTTGTCTACACTTACAGCGCTGCAGCTGCACTGCTGTAGTGCTTAGTGAAGATACTACCTATGCTGACATGAGAGCTTCTCCCTTTGGCATAGGTACTCCACCTCCCTGAGAGATGGTAGCTATGCTGATGGAAGAAGTTCTCCTGTTGACATAACGCTGTCTACACCGGGAGTTCAGTTGGTATAACTGCATTGCTCAGGGGTGTGGATTTTCTACACCCGTTACCGACATATGGCAGGTCTACACTTAAAAAGGCTGTAAGAACTTTAGTGAAGACACTCTACTCTGATGGGGAAGAGCTCTCTCATCAGTGTAGTTAATCCACCTTCACGAGAGGCAGTAGCTATGTCAGCAGGAGAAGCTTTCCTGTCAACAGAGCACTGTCTACACCAATGTAGGTCAGTATAACTACATCACTTAGGGGTTTGGATTTTTCACACCCCTGAGTGACATAGTTATAATGAAGTATTTCTGTAGTGTAGACTTGCCCACAGTTATACCGATATGTTTACAGTGTAGACCAGGCTAAGAGAGACAAATTCCAGGTGACATACACAAGATGTGGAAAAAATCATATCCCAAGAGATGGTGTATGTCAATCAGAGGCACATGGTGTAATAATTGCATGAAATATGGACATTTTGCAGCTGTTTGTCATACCCAAGCAGTCAGGGAGTTGACTCATATTACGGACAATCAAGAGCTGTTGTTTCTGGGATCTATTAAGTTTGATAGAGCCTGCCTGGAGAGTGAAACAGAATATTCATGGCAAGACTACGGACTTTAAAATTGACTCCATAGCTGACATCACAGTCATCTCAGAAGGGACTTACAATAACCTTCAACCCCTTCCAGATCTGAAGTCACCTGACACAGCTCTGACTAGCCTGGAGGTATTCTGGGGCCAGTTCTCCCCAGAAACAACTTACAAAGACAAAAGCCATGCATTCAGTGTATGTAATCAAAGGACCACAGACCAACAACTTTCTCAGCTGCAGAGTGGTAGCCACAATGGGTTCAATGAGAAAAGTGGAAGAACTCAATGGAGGATTTGATTATACTGGTCTTTCAAAAGGAGACCAAGTACAAATCGACTTAAAAGACAGTGCTGAACTATACAGCGTAGAGACACCTCAAACAGAGAGACCCTGAAAGAGACTATTTGCAGATTTATGCAACTTCAGCGGACATTACCTGGTCATTGTGAACTCTTTTTCCAAGTATATAGAGATAATGTACTTGAAAGACATAACATGTTGTCGTGTTATTGAGAAACTGAAGTGCACTTTTGTTCATTTCAGTATCCCAGAACAACTAATGATGGACTATGAACCACAATTCACTGCAGCAGAATTTAAGTCATTCCAAACAAAATATGATTTTGACCATATTACTAGCAGCTCACATTACCCACAAGTGAATGGAGAGGCTGAGTGAGCTGTACAAACGGCCAAGAAAATCCTACAGCAGGAAGATCCATTCCTTGCTGTCAAGGCTGAAGCCCCATTCTGGCACTCTGAGTGGAGAAGGTAGGGGCCTGCAAGGGTTCTAAAAATTAATACTTGCCACTCCAGGCTGGTATTAAACTCCCAAGGTTACAGCCTTTCTCTGACCTTGGCTTGGTAAATGCTGCCACCACCCAAATGTAAAAAACCCCCCTTGAGCCCAGGAAGGAACACTTAGGAACTCCTCCCTGTGCAGTACCCTCAAACCCTTTCACACACACCCCCTCCGGGGAAGAGCCGAGAAAGAAAACAAAGGAAATTAGCTGTGGCTACCAGCTAATCAAACAACATGCACAAACCTCTTAGGACACGAAAAATCCAATCCTGTTCTTAAAAAAGGTAAATTTTATTAAAAACAAAAAGAAAAAATATACATCTGGAACTTAGGCTTTTTGCTAGATCTTAAAAGAAACAATTACAAAAATTAAGCACCCAAAATAGCTTTCTTGGCGGGTTCAGCTTAAAGGTTACAAGCAAACAAAAGCATCGGGGGTAGCACAGAGGAGATCTACAAGCCAAAATAAAAAATAAACCTGATTGTGTCTAACTAAACATTCCCTATCCAAATAATTTCTTCTAGGTATGGAAGATGAATTTTTATACCTGGTTCAAGCCTTACACAGCATTCCTGCTTATAGCATTGTTGCTCCCCATGTCTTTTTCTCCAGAGAACAACAGACAAAGGGAAAGTTTCTTTCCCAAATTTAAAAGTTCTAGCCTTCCCACTGGCTGTTTTGGTCAGGTGCCCACTCCTTTTCTTTCACCTGTGGGCTTGTTAACCCTTTACAGGTAAAGCAAGCAGAGAACAGACACCAAGAGGGACTTTACAGCTAACTGGCTGGCTGAGTGTTCATAAAAGGGGGCTACCCCCACATTTCATTTATCACACTTACTTTTCTGAGTTACAGATCAATACCCATAGCAGGTACTGGATATAGTCCAGCACAACTCCTAATGGGAAGACAGCTCAGAACTACTGTTCCAACTTCGGAAAAGAATCTATTTTCAAAGTGGCCAGACATGACGAGAGTAGCTTATGGATACTTTTACAACAAACATCACTCAGCGAACTGCTGGGTCTAGAACCTGGTGACAGTGTTCATGTCAAATTGGATGGAGAAAAAGGATGGACAACTCCAGCTCTCGTAAAGAAAAAGAATTCAGCACCCAGATTATATGTGATCGAGGCCAACAGTGGAGAGCTCAGCACAAACCGTTGACATCTACAGTTTATTCCTCAGAAAGAACAATCAACAGAGCAAACTCTACAGATGGAGGATGCAGAACAAGAAGACAACGATGACTCAAGGATACCAAACCGACCACAGCCAGTCATTGCAACTAATAGACAGCCTAATGACCAAGTTGTTACGCGTTTGGGTCATATAATTAGAAAACCACTGTGAAGGGGAGACTCAACAGACTGATACATACTGAACTTCAAAGACAGCGTGATAGTGTAAATATTGTAAATGGTAGGAACATAGACTTTAAAGGGGAGAATGCTCATCTGTATTATACCGTTCAGCCACCTCAGCCATACCTTGCCGAGCATTACGGACTCTTACACTGAACACATCTGGTGTGTATAAGTAAGCTCTGTAGCCAATCCATATCTGGTACAGTCAGAAGTCCATGACACTGAGCACTTTTGAAAATCCCACTCCCAGTCCTCTGAGGCACTGAGTGCCCTGGACCCTCACTGAATGGCTCAACATGTTAGAGAATCAGGTCACTGATGGCCTGCCAAATCTCAGACAGCTGGAGAGAAACCTCTGTGATTTGGGCTCAGGCTGAAGGCTGGTCTCAAGGCCTTCCTTCTCTCAGAGGAAGGACTTAGACCTGAAATATCTTGTCAGACCACAGAGCAGACTCTTTTCAACATTCAGTCATTCAGAGGCTCACAGCACGACCCTCCTGCTGCAAAGCATTTGCCACATATCAATATTCAGTTAATAATTGTGGAGAACTTGCCCAGATGTCAGGGGAGCTGGTGGCAGAATTATGACAACAGAACCCACGTAAGGTCACCAAAGGAGAGGAAGGATACAGCAAAATCAAGTATAGTGGGGCGTGGACAGGACCCTGAGGGGCACTGGCAAAGTGTTATATTCCATTTTTTAATCTTCTCTTCATGATAGCTTGTATTCTTGGCCACTTAGCATTTCCTCTCCTTTCCGAAAACTTTCATGTACAGCAAATGCCACTTGAACCAAATTTGCAGTCAGCATCCAATTTTGCACATCCAACAACAGGCAGATGCCCACTCTGCATGCACCATAAGCCCACACATACACAAGTACATACAGTAACTGTATAACTATCATATTTGCACAGGTGTTTGGATATTTGAGTGTGTAATGCAGGCGCAGGCCACATTTCTAACTTCACTCAGCTGCCAGCGCAAAAGTGAATGAGGGGAGCAAAACACAAATAAATAAAAAAGACTAGGAAGGAAAATGTAGCCTTTTCAGTCCAAAATCATACACGAAATCTAAAAACTTCCATTCAGAAGGCTTACATTTTGCTTCCTGATAGGATCATTTTCTAACTGCTCCTTATTTAGTTTCAGCAGGAGCTTAATGTGCTAATCAAACATGATAGTTTCTCTGTGGGATATAAAACCCCTGCGTGGACTTGATTAGCTGGTTTTTAAAGTAAAATATTGGAGTGTAAAAATATCACATCTTCCTGAAAAGATTATTTAGCGCTCTCTTCACTTCACTTGTTAATTCACCTATGCCAGTCTGGTTTATATGCTGTGTTCGCTATTCTGTTTTAAGAAAATGAGGACTTGTGGCACCTTAGAGACTAACAAATTTATTTGTTAGTCTCTAAGGTGCCACAAGTCCTCATTTTCTTTTTGTGGATACAGACTGACACGGCTACTACTCTGAAACCTGTATTCTGTTCTGAACACACATGCCCCAATTCTCAGTTGTCCCAGCCCTGATATTGGGACAGGATTGAGGGGGAAAGCAGGGAGAGAATGTAGCTTTAAGAGGCAGCTAGGGTCTTACCTATGTCCTAGTGTAAATAGGAGCAGTCCCAGGGCTGCTCTAACTTATGCTTTGCCTTTCAGGGCACCTGTGGGCACTGGGAGTTAGAGAATGGCTGAAATGCTGGAATGCAAAAGCTATGGCAGGGCTTGGAGCAGGGTCCCTACACTACTTCTTCACCTGCCAGAAGGACACCTGCACAGGGTATGGTCTCAGAGGGACATTTCCACTACTGGGTATTGGGCCCCCACAGTATAACTCTGTTCCTGGTGAGCCTAGGGAAACAGTTGGCCTAGCAGCACTAGATGGGGATTCAGGCAATCTGAGTTCTATTCCCAGCTCTGCCCTGGCCTGCTAGGTGACCTTGGGCAAGTCCCATTGACTTTCCGTGCCTTGGTTTCCCTATCTGTAAAATGAAGCTAACAAGGCTGTCCTCCTTTGTAAAGCGCTTTGAGATGAGAAAAGCGCTCTGTAAGAGTGAGATATTGGAACAGCTACAGTTCCATTGCAGGGGAAATCTATACCAGCAAGCCTCTTCTAGTATCGATCTCGCCTTAGCTGGCAAGATCTCAGAAACGGGAAAGCTGGCAAGCTGTAGGTCAAACCAAAGTAATTTTGGCCATTGACTTTATTGAGAGCAGGATCTGCACTTGCATTAATAAAGCACCATGTAAATCAACAGCACTATCTCCATTGTTAACAATTAGCACTGGCCCATACCTGTCTCTCCCAGTTATTTCAATCTTCCCCACCCCCACTCTTTCTTTAATTAAATGACAAGGAAGTGAATGCAATGCAAAGTGTGTCCCGGGCCGTCCTCCTCTTACCTTCCCCATCAGGAAGTAGGGACTATGAAGATTGCATAAGGGTTGTTTTAGACAGGTGGATTACTTTGATACTCATAGAAGCAAAGCAAATGTCAAGCATAATAACCGCGTTTGTCACACAGGAAGAGCAGCACTATGGGCCAAAGCAGACAAGAATGGTTAACAAGCTCCAGGCCAGGGAGACAAAAATATTAACAAGCCCTTAGCTAACTATTTCCCCAGGCTAAATGTATTTGCTAATCTAAATATAATGGCACATTAATGTTCATGCCGGTATTTTATGTTTGAAATTCCGAGTGTTTGCCTTTGAGGATGACATGAATATCTTCCTGATCTTTTCGCTTGGGCTGGGAAAGCCTGGGGGGTGGTTTGTGAAACCTCCTTTCCTATTTTTAAAGAAAAGTTTAGGGCTTCTCAAAGCTTTTTCAAACTTCTCCTGAAGAGCTGAATTCAAAACCACTGATGTGAAAGGGACATTTCATCATATATTTTTTAACCAAATGGAAGACAGGGCTATGCACGCTACAGAGATTCTTGCTTGAAAGTCATTCTCTTTCCTCTCTTTCTAGGATGCCCGGAGAAATGAAATACAGGAACCCCCAAACAGCAGCCCAGAACTCATGCCTTGCCCGAGCCCCGGGAACTCAGGTGTGTTCAGCTCTTTTTTTAAAAATGGGGTTCAAAGTGAGTTCTTTCGGCCCTCCCTGCCTGAGGAAGGGGAGCAAATCCATCTCAGGCCAAACTCCCAGTGAAGTCAACGGGAGTTGTGGGTGCTTAGCCCCAATGAGAAAATCAGGGTTGGGGATAACTGTGTCAGAGGCAGCTCTGGTTATACTTTCTATACAGGTGTGTCTTGCGTGGACTTCCCAGCCCCTCCTGCAAAGTACTCTGCCTATCAAAGCCATAATATGATCAGCCATTTCACTCTGGGGCTACCAGTACTGATGCTGGCTGCACTAGAGACCTCTTCATCTATGACTCTGGTAGCCCCCAGAGGTGTGGAGAAGCAAGGAGAAGGGGCTCCTTACACACACTCCCTTCCTCTAGCCCTCTCCACCTACTGGGAGGCTTTCTTCTGCCCACAACCAAAAGGCTTTTGGTCTCCGTAGTCCAGTGGAGAGAGGCTTCCGGGTTATCCACTCAACGCAATCGTCTCACGTTGGGCACCCAAAACTGACGGACGCTTCTGCAGATGTGACCTCTCTCTGTGTCAGTTTGTCCATCCATACACAGGGTGTAACTGCACACAGCCAGAGGCCTTCTTGAGAACCTTCTATGGAAATATTAAGTCTCATAACTGGACATCAAGGAAGTTTTCTTTAAGCTAGATCCAACCTTTTCACTTAATGCATATTGCTTCTAATGCCAATAAAAGCAGCATCACCTGGAAAACCTTTCCCCTGCAGAGTAAATGCCATTACAGCTGCAAGGATATTTTCAAGAAATCCCAGCTGTGGCCTTCAAACTCAGATTTCTAGAGATGTTTACCACACGGTAACTTTGCCTTTTCAATATGTGCCATTCATACCCAGGTATTAAATAAATGTTGAGTCTCCAGCCCGAATTTCTGATTCAGGTTTTGAAAAGAGCAAGAGCCAATTATTTGAATGTATCTGAAAATATTTATACAGAAACAGGGATCACTGTGAATAATTGTCAGATCCGCAGAAGCGTCCTATGCAGGGGAACAATTAAAATAAATTCTGCATGGGTTATTTACGATCCAGCTGTTTCAGCAATTATAACCTTAATGCCTGCTCTTGCTCTCACAACCGAAAGGAGATGATTCGTCCCTGAGATCACAAACCCTAGTGTTTTCCAGCGCAGTGAAGTTGTATGTAAAGAAAGAACCTAGTCTCCATATAGAGAACATCATTACAGTCACTCCTGTAATAATGAAACTCCTCTCCTAATGACATTTTGCTTCTGGAAAGGGAACTTCCTGAGCAAGGACGAAATCCATTGGCTATAACTCCTGGAATCTGTGTGTACGTTTTAGTAGTTAAGGAAAGGTTTTTTTGTTTTCTTTTTTCTTTTTCGCAGGATATTCCATTTAAGCTTCCCAGCTGTTGGTAAGGCCTCCTGCCCAAATAGGGATTTATTTCTCAAACATTTACCATGCCCCAAATATATTGCAAGCAAATGTTTAGCCCATTCCATAGCCTGCAGCCCCCAATTGGGGGCATGCTTGCCCCTAATTATTCTCACACAGTTGAAACACTCTTTTTGTTCCTGAGGTTGCTCCCAAGGGGATTGGACGAGGCAACATTCTTGCTGAATGCCCAGCATGTCAGGAGGACCCTCAGGGAGCCTGGCGCTGTTTTTTTAGATTAACCACCTGCTTCATAACAGAGGAAACACAATCTTTTAATACAAGCTGCACTTGAAAGGAAAAAAAAAACTGTCCAGATTTTTGCAAAAGGCAAAGAAGCACAAGCACAAAGTCCAGCAGCATCTTCTCAGGAGGGTTTCCAGCTGGGCACTTACGCCCCCAAAGTCAGTGGTCGTGAAAATATTGGTTTGTCTTTCTCCTTTAAATTGTTTAGTCTCTAAGGTGCCACAAGTACTCCTTTTCTTTTTGCGAATACAGACTAACACGACTTTTACTCTGAATCCCTTCCTTTGGATTCTCTCTTCCCTCTCCCTCTTTTCTCATTGTTTCTCCAATTCTCCTTGCCTCCTTTCCCCTTCCTTTCATGAGTCCCACTCCCTCCCCTTCCAGTCAACTTCATTTCACCCCATAGCCCAGAGGAAGTCAAATCTGGACCACCAGATGCTTTTGAACAGACCCCAAAATCTTTTTGTTTACTTATTACAGTAAAAGCTTTGTTTTCCGGAATGTTGGGAAAATGGGGGGCAGGAGGGGGGTTTGCTGGTTAGTCAAAAATTCCCGTTAACTGAGAGTTACACTTACCAATGGAATACCAATTTTCAAAGAATTAGAATACAATAAAACGAATGAAGTATAAAGTCGTCGACAGGTACTCACCAATCCAGTAGTAGTGGTTGGTTTCTTGAAGCACTTAGGTGTGGACAGGTAAAGTTTTCAATACAGTAGTAGGACAGGGTGCTAAGCAGAAAACTGCTGAGCCAACCCTCTGTCGCTCCAGCTCCAATTAAGAGAGGTGAAGTGGAGCTGGGTAGATCACCTGGCCCTGATTGGGGAAGCTTGAACAGCTGCTGCCTCATTAGGGAAGAGCCCCAGGGAAGGAAGCCAGGGGGAGCTGGAAAGAGGGAAGCTGCAGTAGAGGAAAGGCAGTGAGGGGCAGCAGAGAGAGCTTGCTTGTGCCCTCTCTCCTGCCAGGGGACTGTAAGAAGGGGACTACGTGTGTGGTGGAAAGGTGGAGGGAGCACAGCCTGTAAATAAAAGCACCAGGTGGGCACTGCCCCTAAAGGTCTCTGTGTGACTTTCTCAGCCCAGCGGGGGCAGGAGCCAGGAGGGCCCTGCGGGGGCGCTGCTACAAGGAGGTTATATTATGACGCTACATATCACTATGGGCAGTGCATGGCGTACACTCAGATCGCTAAAAATACACTTAACACTAAAACTGTGCTGAACATAATTTAATCTTTGATGATTCACAAGGCACTTCAGGATCTTGCAGTGCTTCAGGGTCATCACTATCAACATCAATTATCATTGTAGCTGTAGAAGGTGTAGGAGATTGGGCTGAATCTGTCATCACCCTATGACACACCCTGGGAGCTGCTTTTTTGAATAAATCCCTGATATCAGCTTGTTTACTTGCCGTCTGCCTCTTTTGCCTAAAAGTAGACTGCAGAATGTCCAGTTGCGTAACCTCCTGGGCAGTATACTCGTCCCGGTTACTAGATTGAAGATTTGTATTGGGAGATATCGGAAATGCCAGTTAGTAGAGCTTTCTGGTTGATAAAGTGCCAGATAACAGCTTTTACTATACTATCATTATTGTCGGGTTTTTTATTAGTTACTCTGGAACTTGACTATAGCTTGACCAAGAAATTTGGACCTTGACAAAAAATAATTGACTACCTCTGCCATAGCCCCTTCACATCTGTTGCTCCCTTTCTTTCCTCAGAGACATCAGATCTCGTGCATTCAACCTGTGATGTAGTCACTGATATGTTCTCTCTCTCTCTCGGGCCTTCCACCCAAACAAGCTCTCTTATGGTCCTTGCAGGCCAAGTCGGACAAATTGGGCACTCCTAGCATCTCTGCCTTCTCCTTTCCCTGCTGCTCCCCTGCCGAGATTCACTTTTTCTAGAAGCTGTGATTTTAAGCACGGTGTGATGCATTTGGCACAAATCTCCTTCCCAGCTGTGACGAGCCCTGGACTGTTTATCTGTGAGCACACGCACGTGGGAGATTTCACATATACATGCAGAAAAATTGTCATCCTTTAAAAAATGACTTAAATGCCCATGACGCTGATGCTGCATGAATGAAAGAAAACAGAAACTGGTGAGTGCCATCCTAAGCCACATCAGATCGGTGTACTGGTCCTTCTAATCTGGCACCTTGCCTTTGGCAATGGCCACTGGGGACTGTTTCTTTATAAACCCTGCTGGGCAGGGCCTGTTGCTTGTTAGGTGAAAGTATAGCACCTCGCACACTGGGGTCCTGATCAAAGCTGGGGCTACTAGACCTACTGTAATACACATGATAAATCATAGTAAACGCAGCCCACCAGTGAAACATGGCTACCTGCGTGTTGCCGGGCATGCAACAAGAATGCCCTTCCCGGTGGTCAAATCATGTTTATGATTTTACTTCCCTGAACTACATTGCTGAGTCTACTACTCCATGGACAGTGGGATGTCCCAGCACTGGGCAGTGCTAACTGGCCCGTGCTTTGATGTTAGCCTCTCTTTTAAAAATCACTTGCACAGTGCCAGATGGACTCAGCTCTTTGCAAACAAAGGCTTCTGTCCTGTACTTGGCTCCACCTGGGTGTCAGGGTTTGCCCACCTGGAGTTCAGGACAGGATCAAGACCAGCATAAGGATTTAGAAGGCCAATGTTCCTTCATTGTTAGGTTTACCTATGGTCAGAGCAGGTATTTGGAGCACCCGCAGAGGGTTAAGTATGCCAGGGACCTGTTTGCTGGCCCTTTTGACACAATGTGGCCTAGTGCTTAGAGCATTAGCCTGGGACTCAAGAGACCTGGGTCCTATTCCCAGCTCTGCCACTAGCCTGCTGGATGACCGTGGACAAATAGCATCACCACTCCGTGCCTCAGTTTCCCCATCTGTAAAATGGGGTAATGCCACTGACCTCCTTTGTAAAGCCCTTTGAGATCTACTGCTCACAAGTGCTATACAAGAGCTAAATACTATTATTTGTAACTACAATTCCGAACAGTTATCAGCAGAATCTAAGGGTTAATGCTGCAAAATGTAAAAAAAGAACAAAAACACAAAAGGGAGCAAAATTCCTACATCAAAAGGGCTTTACCAATGCGTGTCTTATGAGCCAAAGAATGCACGACCCACTCAGGCCACATCTTCCAAGGGGCTCTGATTTTAAAGGAGCAATATTTCCTTCTGCTATTGTTTTTCTTGGTAAAAATGAGTCATTAAACTGCTGTACTTGTGGCACCTTAGAGACTAACCAATTTATTTGAGCATGAGCTTTCGTGAAGTGAGCTTAGCTCACGAAAGCTCATGCTCAAATAAATTGGTTAGTCTCTAAGGTGCCACAAGTACTCCTTTTCTTTTTGCGAATACAGACTAACACGGCTGTTACTCTGAAACCTGTCATTAAACTGCTGGTCACTGTTGGGGAGGGGCCACTTGATGAGGAAGAGACCCTGGCTAAAAGATGGGATTGCAAGTTAGGAGATCTAAATTCCATTCCCAGCCTTGCCGGGGATTTCTGAGTTACTGTGGAAAAGTCACTTGATGTCTGTTTTCCCATCTGTAAAACAAGGATAACAATTGTAACCTCCCCCCACCCACCAACCAATCTGTCATGTGGTTTAACTGATTCATGTTTTGAGCTCTTTAGATGGAAGGAGTTCCATAAGCACCTGATCCAAACCCACTGAATGGTGACACCCCCATTGATTTCAAGGGGCTTTGGATCAGGCTCTAAATCAGTGATACTCAGACCTCAGTGGTTCAGGAGCCAAATTAGTGATCAGCATTACCCAAAAGAGCCACAGTAGTGTGAAGTCATTGTTTCATTTACTAATATATATATATATATATATATATAGTAAAAGCATCCTGAATGGTTAATAATTTAATATCATGTGTTGCAAAGAGCTGCAGGAGACACATGAAAGAGCCACTTGTGGCTCGCGAGCCTCAGTCTGAGTATCACTGCTCTAAATGTAAAGTTACAACGAGCAAAAAATTCTGGTGGCATGTTTCTCCATCAGAAAATGCAGTGTTGTTGACAATTAAAACTTGCTGCGGGAACTTGTCAATTTCAAAGTTTAATTTAGAAAAAAATTGAAACTAAATGTTTTGATTTTTCATTTCAAAACAGCTTTCGCTTTGAAGGTCAGTGTACATTTTATCAAATTATAATATGAAATTTTAAAAGGTTAAAATCGGAACAAATCATTTCAATTTTATCCAAACAGAACATTTGAAAATTTTCCACAAAATAAAAATTTGAAATGTTTAGTTTTCGGTCCAAATTGGAATGAAAACAAATTTCCTAATGTCAGAATTTCCTGTGGAACAGAAGCTCCAAGTTTCCACCAGCTCTACATAAAATATTATATGAACACAGCTTCACTTATTCTTCTGAACAGTAGAAATGTAAATGGAGTTGAAAAAATAGCCTTAAAATACCTAAATGCTATGAAGACATCAGTGTAAAAACTAAGCGCTTTATTTTAAAATGGTATCTGTATGAAAATACAGCATCAGCTGAGTACCTCAGTAATATATGATCATCTCTTCTGCTAAACCGTCTCAAGCACTTTTTCCTGATCAGTTCTCTATTTACACAAGGTGTAATTCTGTGATCAGTTCTCACTGGGGAAGGGAAAAAAACCCACGTCTCTGCTGGATGTGAGGCTGTCCTTGTGCTGTTCATAAAGCATTTGTTCTGTCCCTCCCACATTTAATTGGTTAGATATACAAAGAACACTTGGGGGATTTGAGGACAATCAAGCAGCCTGGTTTATTGCTGTGCTTAACTAGACTACTCCAAACATCTGTAGTAGAGTGAGAGACGGCATATATGTGTGGGGGCTATGGATGGAACAGAGACAGAGGCATATTATTATAATTAATCCTTTGAGATGTATAAGGCAACAGTATTAGCACGGCCTATTAGTAAGGTTGCCTGATGCTCCCATAAGTCTTTCAAAAATTCCAATTTGCACATGCTCAGTAAAGATTTCTTGTATTTTAAATTCCCGGAAGATTCTGTCTACACTGAGCATGCTCCAGCTTGGGGCTGAGCAGGGCTTTCCCTGCAACTGTAGCTCTGAGCTGCTATGTGTTGTGCCAGGTGCAGGAACAGACACCTGAACTGATTCATAGATACTAAGGTCAGAAGGGACCATTATGGTCATCTAGTCCGACCTCCTGCACAACGCAGGCCACAGAATCTCACCCACCCACTCCTGCGAAAAACTTCTCACCTATGTCTGAGCTATTGAAGTCCTCAAATCGTGATTTGAAGACTTCAAGGAGCAGAGAATCCTCGAGCAAGTGACCCGTGCCCCATGCTACAAAGGAAGGCGAAAAACATCCAGGGCCTCTTCCAATCTGCCCTGGAGGAAAATTCCTTCCCGACCCCAAATATGGCGATCAGCTGAACCCCGAGCATATGGGCAAGATTCACCAGCCAGCTACTACAGAAAATTCTTTCCTGGGTAACTCAGATCCCACCCCATCTAACATCCCATCACAGGCCATTAGGCCTATTTACCATGAATATTTAAAGATCAATTAATTACCAAAATCATGTTATCCCATCATACCATCTCCTCCATAAACTTATCGAGTTTAATCTTAAAGCCAGATAGATCTTTTGCCCCCACTGCTTCCCTTGGAAGGCTATTCCAAAACTTCACTCCTCTGATGGTTAGAAACCTTCGTCTAATTTCAAATCTAAACTTCCTGGTGGCCAGTTTATATCCATTTGTTCTTGTGTCCACGTTGGTACTGAGCTTAAATAATTCCTCTCCCTCTCCGGTATTTATCCCTCTGTTATATTTATAGAGAGCAATCATATCTCCCCTCAGCCTTCTTTTAGTTAGGCTAAACAAGCCAAGCACTCCTGTGCTATCAATGACCCCCTGATAGGCCCAGGTACCAGAGATGAGGAAACTACTTGATACAAATGCAAAGGGGATAAGAGCTGGGCTCTGGGAGGCATGGGGAGTAGGGGGAGAGATGGGGAGGATACTGAGATGGAAAATATAGTATGTGGCCATGTTATTAAAGATTGTCAGAATGCATATGCACAAGTGGGGTGATGAAGGCTGCACAGAAATCCTGAATTTTGGCATTTCCAGACCTTGGGTGCTTGACTTAGCACCTCAACAATGTTCTTTTAATGTAGTTTTTGTGTGTTTAATATATATTCATGTTAGAGAAAAATAGGCAAAATATTATACTGCCTCAAAGCATTGCACAGGACCCATCCCCTAAATGGGGGGCAGGGATTTTCCCCTCAACTTTTTCCTCCTTTTCCAACAAGCAGCAGTGAGTGAGAAATGGGGGTATGGCACACTTCCCACGAGCAATGATGGCCTTTGGATTAAGGTAGGGGTTCTCAGACTGGGGATCAAGACCCCTTAAGGGGTCCTGAGGTTATTACATGGGGGTTCACGAGCTGTCAGCCCCAAACCTCGCTTTGCATCCAACATTTATAATGATGTTAAATATATTAAAAAGTGTTTTTAATTTATAAGGGGGGTCACACTCAGAGGTGTGTTATGGGAAAGCGGTCACCAGTACAAAAGTTTGAGAACCACTGGATTAAGGCATTGTACTGGGATGCAGGAGATCTGGGTGCGATTCCTGGCTCTGCCACAGATTTCCCACCTGACCTTGGACAAGTCACTTAGTCACTCTTTGCTTCAGTTTCCCATCTCTAAATTGGAAACGATAATACTTCCCCCCTGCAGAGCGGGGTGGGGAGGATAAATTCATTCATGTTTATGACGTGTCCAGATACTGTGATGATGGGCTTCTTATGAGTAGATAGATGGATACCCAACAGCGTCATGATTTTGGCATGTTAAAAATCTGTGGGTTAGAGATTCCTGTAAATGCAAATACACTACGGCAGCAAATTCTAACGGTACTCCTGCAGAGCTTTAATACAAACAGACCATCAGATAAAGGAATGTGCTTGATTCATGTGGTATGTTCTCTAACATGGTGGAGCGCTGGAGGCTGTTGAACTAAGTGGATTAAAAACACATGATTAAGTTTCTTAAAATAAGTTTCTCCTACAGTTTGCAGAGTTAGAGGATGGGGGGCAGTCATAGTTTCTATCAGAAACAGGGTTTCTCACGGTGGAAAGCAACATAGGATCTAAAAATTCCTTTTATTTGCACGGATAATTTTTTTTTGGCGGGAGATGGGGCGGGGCCTGGGAGGAGTTGTTGAGCTGTCCTTAGCTGAAGTAGTATAAAAACACAGGAGTTCACATTTAGTTTTTCTGGCTCACAATGGGAGCTGATACAGACTCAACATTCATTGCCTCCATTGCTACATCTTGCTGGGCTTGGAGGGAGAGATATCATGGTGCCAAAGTCATTGCGGACTCCCATGAGCTGCTATTGGACCAGTATCCGAGGGTTTTTTAAAAGATGTGGCCTGTGCTTAGTTTTACAGTCACTTTTGCTTCTTTTTCAGGAAGGTGGCCAAAGAACGTAGGACAGCTGAGATGTTTTGCTGTGAGATGTGCCTAGAGCACATGCACTTCAGAGAGGGCCAGATTAAACACACCTAGATGCCAGGGACTTGGGGTAAATAGCACACAGTTGAAAGATATGTAGTCAAGGGTCTGGTCTCCCCCCTTTGATGAGACTGTGCAGCTTCTATTAAAGACACAAGGTGGATGAGATAATGTCTTTTTTTGGACCAATTTCTGTTGGTGGAAGGTACAAGGTACACCACATGTTGCAATAAGCCTGGACCCCCGAATCCTGAAAGGTGTGTTATGGGGGGTATTGCTCCTCATAGCAATGGAGATATGTCTGCAGGGTTTGTATCTGTTGTTCTGACAGGGTCTGGTGCAATTTTGAGTTGGTGTGGCCTGGTCTGTGGGGCACTTGCTTCTGATGACGAGCTTGGTGAGTTATTTGAAGGCTAGAAAAGGGGGGCTGGGAAAGATTTCTTTCGGGATGTGTTCCCCATCAAATATGGAAGCCAGACTAAACAGTGACATGTACTTCCTGAGCAAATGCCAGAAACAAAACATCATTCCATCTATAACCCTCTGACCACTATATCCAGCTCCAAATATGCTGAACTGCTCTGCAGAAGGACCTCAGAAAAACCGAGGAACCATCTCCTGTACTTACATACTCCAGAAGAGACCACCTCAAACAAGAAATCATCACATACTCCCACACACTGGAAGAAAAAAATAATCAGGAAATCTACCCAGAGCTCATGCAGGAAACCCAAAACAACTATCAAAAAAGCATGATGACAGCCATTCAACACAACAACAAAAAGTGGAACCAACTACAACTCCACAACCACCAGAACTTTCCCTCTGGGAGAAGTCAAGACCACATGACCCACCACACAGACACCACATGACACCCCAACATCATCAACCTATTAAGACTACCCCTAACCAGAACTGAAGTATCTGTGCTCTCCAAGAGACGGAACTTCTGCCCCTGCTACAGAACCTGATACCCTACTAACATGTGGAGAACCAGAAGAATTCTTCGGCTGACTCCTCCTGAAGGAATTCTTTCATAACAAAGACAAAACCACCCACAACCACCATATCCCCACCAACAGTCATAACAAAAATGAATCATCTGACTGGACACTCCCCTCCTCCTTTCCCCCCCCCTCTCCCCAGCTGATGAAACCACACACTGGACCATTGCACAGATTGCTTCAGGGAGAAAAAAGAGACTGTAAAATCCTCAACAAACACACATCCACCACAATCTCTCTACCACCAAGAGGACGGCTATAGTCCCTGTAATCCAACCACAAGACAGTGATCAAACCTGCAGACAAAGTGGGTGCTATCATAGACCTAAGTCATGATGACTAAGTCAATGAGGCCAACAGACATGTCGCTAACACCACCTACTGCAAAGAACTCATAGATGACCCCACACCTCAGTTCACACAGAAATTTAAAGGTACCATCAAATCCTTCCCAAAACAGCTCCAAGAAAAACTCTACAACCTCATCCCCAACAAACCCACCTCAGGGACCTTCTGCACACTTCTCAAGGTACATAAACCAGGGAACCCAGCAGACCTATCATATCTAGCCACAGCACACTTACTGATGGAATATCAGGACTCATAGAAACCATCCTAAAACCACTTGCCTCACACAGGGTCAGCTTCCTCCAGAAACTCTGCCACACTAACAACTTCGCTCAGAACAGCATCTTTGTGACAAGGCATGTCACCTCCTTATACACCAATATCCCTCATCATGAAGGTTTCGCTGCCTGCCTCAAATACATACCAGATAATGCATAACACTCAAAAACCCACTCAAAACACATTGCCAAACCCACAACTTCACATTTAACAACAGACACTTTGTCCAAACCATGGGAACAGCCAGGGGTACTAGGATAGCTCCCCAAAATATCAATCTCTTCATGGGTCACCTCAAGGAAGAATTTCTGGAAAAAAGTGCAACACAAAACCAACACTATACCTGAGATACATCGATGATATTTTCATCCTCTGGACAAAAGACCTAAACTCCTTCACAGATTTCCACCACAACTTGGACAACTATAACCCATCCATCAAATTCTCTCTGGAACAAACATACACACCAACATCAACTTCCTGGATACCATGTGTGACATTCCGTGCCCCAAAGAGACACCCTGGCACTCCCATATTCACCACTGTCATATAATTATGATATGTTTTTACAAAGTATGCCTTGTGAGGTATCATTTTAAAAGTCTTGCTCTGCTAACCATTAATACTCCGTTGGATTGTATGTATTATCATTGTATGTGAAGTTATGAAGTTTTGCTATGTATGTGTTACTGAAAGATGTTGTGAGGTTGGAAACACCCACAGCTAGCCTTTCAGGTACAACAATGAAGAAGCTAGACAGTGCTAATGGCCCATCAACAAAGACAATAGACCATGGAAGAGCTTAGCCTCACCTGTGAATGCTTCAGAAAGCCTACGGATAATGCCTGCTATGACTCAGAAAGGCATGCAAGGGCATGTGACCAGACCACATGATACTGAACTCCATTTTGGTATCTGTATTTTTCCACAAACTGGATTGGGAACTTGGGTTAGAACAAAGGGGTTCCCACCATATGGAGACACTATAAAAGATGGGGTGTCACATTATTTCTGGGCCTCACTCCCCACACAACAGAACACCTGAAAACACCTGAGGAACAAAGAACTGGGGGAAGAGCTGGGCCCAGGCTAAAGGGATTTCTAGCCTGTGTATGGAAACTTGGTGGACTGCTTGTACCATCAGTCAGTGTGAGATATTGCTGATTCAAATCCTATATAATATATTAGGTTTAGTTTGCGTTTTTGTTTAATTTCCTAGGTAACCTGTTTTGATTTTTTTGTTATAACTTGTAATCACTTAAAATCTATTTTCTGTAGTTAATAAACTTGTTTTATGTTTTATCTTAAGTGGTGTGTTTTTGAGTGAAGTGTCTGGGAAAATCTCAGCTCAGTCAACAAGGGCTGGTGTGCACTGTCCTCTCCACATCGAGGGAGGGGCAAACTGGGTAATAAATTCATACTGGTTGGGTTTTTAATCAGGGCAGGATGGTGCAGCTCTGGGGTACTAGGCTGGGCAGCTGAGGGTATTTTGGCTGTAGCCTCTCTATTGTTGGTTCATGCTGTGGCTAGCCAGAGCCTGCATGCAATTGCAGCTGGGTGTGTCCCTGCCTGTGTGAATGCTGGTGGGAGTGTAGGACCAGGAGCTGTCTTCAGCTTGCCATAGCAGCACAGTGCAAGAGGGAGCCCAGGCTGGTGAGTCGGAGGGCTCAGTGGTACCACAATTCCAGGTTGCACCCTGTGGGGGACTCATCACACCATGATCAGCTTCAGCGATGGAACCCTACAAATGACTACATAGAAGAAACCCCACAGATTCCCCCCCCCCCCCCCCACTCTCCTGCTGGTAATAGCTCACCTCACCTGATCACTCTTGTTTCAGTGTGTATGGTAACACCCATTGTTTCATGTTCTCTTATGTATATAAATCTCCCCACTGTATTTTCCACTGAATGCATCCGATGAAGTGAGCTGTAGCTTATGCTCAAATAAATTTGTTAGTCTCTAAGGTGCCACAAGTCCTCCTTTTCTTTTTCCAGATACAGACTAACATGGCTGCCACCTGCCAGCCCACAGGTATACAGAAAGGCTTACAAGTGAAACAGAGCCATCTACAAGTAATTGTCCTGGTTAATGGGAGCCATTAAGATTCCAAACCACCATTAATGGCCCACACTTTGCATAATTACAATAGGCCCTCAGAGTTATATTTCATATTTCTAATTTCAGATACAAGAGTGATACATTTATACAAATAGGATGACCACACTCAGTAGATGTGCAAAAAAAAAGAGGAGTACTTGTGGCACCTTAGAGACTAACAAATTTATTTGAGCATAAGCATCCGATGAAGTGAGCTGTAGCTCACGAAAGCTTATGCTCAAATAAATTTGTTAGTCTCTAAGGTGCCACAAGTATTCCTTTTCTTTTTGTGGATACAGACTAACACGGCTGCTACTCTGAAACCACTGAGTAGATTATAAGCTTTGTAATGATACCTTACAAGACACCTTTTGCATGAATCATATTTTAGTTTCATTATATTCACACTCATCAGCATACTTTCATAAAATCATATGGAGTGCAATGTCACACAACCTTCGTGCTTTATCCAGGGATACCCCTCATACTTAGGAGGAGCTCCCCGTAAACATCCACATAGCCACCTTATTGTCCTACTTCAAATCCCTCCCTAAAAATCTCCTTTGTAGTGATGCCTACAGAAAACCAGACAATGATTTTTTTGCTGAGACAACTGCTTATCCTGCTGGCCAATGTTGTCTTCTTGTTTCTTAGTATTACCCCAAGCTGTCTGTCGGTATCCACCCATGGTCTCTCATCATATACTCAGTTTGTAAACTCTTTGGGGGAGGGACTGTCTTTTAGTTCTGCGTTTGTACCTAGCACAATGCGTTCTGGGTATAAATAAATTAAATTGACTCAGAAGCTGGCAGTAACAACAGCTGCACTCATTTTTTAAAAAGCATTTTCGTCTTTTATCTGACCCTAAAATGCCACAAAAGTGTCCCAGTTTTCAAGTTTGCAAATACGGTCACTTTAATCAAGAGATGAGAGAGAGAGGCAATTTCAGTCCTACTGTGCTTTCTGCCCTGCTACCCAAATTTCTGCCTATCTCTACCTCCCTGGCAGCAGCATAGCAAAGGACAGAGGCACACACAGCTTTGATGTACGTACATTAGCATTCAGTGCTTTCAGGGTACAGAGAGACTCCATACCATGAATACTGTTCTCTGGATCGCCCTGCTAAAACCTCTGAAAGTCAAGGAAGATGATATTTCCATGTCTGGGAAACTAAATACTGGGAACATGCCCACACAATCCTTCTTATAATCTCCAAAATTCAGTTAGCCACAGGTGATGGGCAAGGGTCAAACTTTTCCTGGCTTGATAGTATACTATTGTATATTAACCCCTTCTCTGCTGGTGGTGCACAAATTCTCCTTGGCTAACAAAGAAATAGACATGGCATTTATATGCACAAATACATATTCATTTTTGCAATGGATGAGATTTTAACTCTTCCAGGTCCCTGCCTCCACAACCGGGAAGGCAAAAACCTGCAGCAAAAAACAGCACAGCCTCCAGAGTGTCATACGTCAGCATTAATTACCGGATCATACCACATGACATCCTTCCATAGGACCAGATGGGTACCATGTCAGTAGCTGAATGTCAAGAAGTGAAGGGCACTTTGGTTTTCCACCTCTGAAAGTCCCGTGCAGGACTTTCAAAACATGATTAATGACGCTGTCTGAAAAATGAAACTGCGACTCTCTTCCATTTTCATGAGTGCTTTAAGGCAGAGCAATAATCCAGGAGTCACATAACCAGGTCACTCACCACACGGTTATTTTCTTAGCCCTGTGCTTCCACTATTTGGAGAGAGCAGCAAGAGAGGAAAGTGGGAACGTTCAATTGCTAAGATGGCTGCTTTTTCTATTCATTCATCTCAGCTGAGCACTTCAGACTAATGGCCGACGATTGTGTACATATGGCCAAGCCTGAGAGCCGGGAAGCAAATTGGTCAAATGAGCTTAGAGCTATCTTTAAATCAGCCACCCATAACAACATAATACTTTAGCAGCCGGGCACCACTGTTTACCAGAAGGTCAGGAATTAATGTTGATCTACCAGTTTGTCACAATGGGACGCTGAGCCTCAGTAATCAATACTGCACTCCCAAATGTTGCACATTAGACAAGGATAACGAGACGACGTTAGAGTAACCTTATACTGTCTGGCAGCACTCTTTGGTAGGACAGTTTGCAGCAGCCCAGCTGTCTCAGAGCTCAGGAGCTGTTGGGCTGGTAGAATTTGGACTTTAACAGCAGCTGTCAGTGTTCCACGTTTCCCCCTTAGTGTTTGCCTTCGAATTTTAACAAGGAATTTTTTGGTGGGTCTCAGCATTGCCTAGTCTTTTACAGATTACGCTTTCGGCTACAAAAATAGCACAGACTGTAAAACAATCGTCATAAATCAGAGAAGAACTCCCCAGAGGAAGAGAGAGATTTCTTTCCTTTCCCCTCCCTGTGTAAAAGGCACCAGCTTCCATTTATATATTGCATCCCTCATCCCACAGTGCTTTACAGAGTGTGTGGCCATCCTCTAGTGGATCCTGCACATCACAAAATGCCACTGAATTAGCCATGAAATCCCCGGCACGTAAACTGATGGGACGCTACCACAGCCTGGTATTAAAAGCAGCATCATAGAATAGCCACCAGAGAGCCATAAACTCCTGGAACACAAAGTGTGGTCACTAGGACAACACAAGCAGTCACAGCTGCTGCCATTTGTTCCTTATAGTCTCCCTAAAATATAACACAAAGTGGGAATATAGGCCTATGGTTAAGGTGCTGGACTAGGGCTTGGAAGAGCTGGGTTCAATTTCTGGCTCTTCCTTTGTGACCTTAGCCTTTCTGCGCTGCAATGCCCCATCTGAAAGAGTGGAGAGAATAATCATTCAAACAAGTCAGGGGTCACCGTAATTTGCAATGCAGAAGCAGCTACTAAATACACTGGATGGGGCAAGCCACAAGCCTGGGTTATTTGTGAATAATGGCAGCAGGGAAAGAGAACAAGCTGACCCGGCGGTGATGGGATATAGGAGGGCAGTGCTGTGCAGTGGCCTGGGCTAGGCTGTGACTCTGCAGGAATGCCAATAGAGTCCTCTGCTCTCATGGCCTGAGCCACTCCTGGTGACAACAGGTCTGGCACATGCTGTAATAGTAATAAAACCCTGGCTTGTACATCATACTTTTTATCAGTAGATCTCAAAGCGCTTAACAAAGAAGGTAACATCATTATTCCCATTTTACAGATGGGTAAACTGAGGCACAGAGAGGGAAAATGACTTGCTCAAAGCCACCCAGTGGCAGAGCCAAGAATAGAACCCAGGTCTCCTCAGTCCCAGTCCAGTGCTCTATCCACTAGGTAACACTGCCTCCCTTGTAGCATTTTTCCAGTTTTAAGTTTTCTGCAGAAGTCTTCACCTTCCATGTTTTCGCTGTGAAAGGGCAATATAAAGTCAGGTTTATAAATACTATACAAAAAGGGCACATGGTACTATAAGTACAGAGATCCTAGTGGCATAAACTGGGACCACCTCATCCCTAATTCCATCTCCACTTTAGTGCATCCACCTCTGGCATGGAACATGGCAACTGTTTATCAGCATGCAGCAACGCTTTATAACATTTGAGACACAAAGTGCAGAAAAACAACATCATGAAAAAGAAACTGCAGGAGGAATTTAGGACGCCAAGGATACATTTACCAGTCACCTGGTGTCATATTCTTGAAAGTAGTTCATCCATTCACAGAGTCCAGGGCCCAGAGACCATTGTGCTCATCTAGCGTGCCTTCCCGAAGGAAACGTGCGATAGAGCTTTCCCAGAATAATTCCTTTTGAATTAGAACATATCTTTTAAAAAAATATCCAATCTTGATTTTACAATGGTCAATGATGGAGACTCCACTACAAGCCTTAGTCACAAATTTACCCCGTATTTCCAGTCTAACCTTGTCAAGCTTCAACTTCCAGCCATTGGCTCTAATTCCATAAGACCTAACGACAGCAAGGGTTTAATGGACCTTGGTTTTAGGCAGTCACCAATACAACAGGGCCCCTTAACAATATGCAGGGGTGTTTTTTGATTATTGACTAGGAGAAAAAAATGCCCACTATTAGAAAGCCTACAACACTTCCTGCATTTTCCCTATCAAAATACTGAGTACATCTGACTCTGCTTAGTTTAGGAGACCTGATGAGATTACATCCCAAGGTGACATGGCTTCAGGACAACATAAAGATGCTTTGGGGAGAGTTCACCAGTGCCAACCCTACTTCCTAAGACCATACAGATATTTACTGAATTTCTGACTTAGTATTTTGGGGCAGCTGTTTTTGTTTAGGGTCAAGTTATGTCTGTGTTGCTAATGGTAGTTTTTAAATGCTTAAATGTCTTCTATTTCTTTTTCATTTCTTCCCTAGTGACGTAGGATATCATGCGTTACCAAAGTAATTTCATTAATCTTCCAGGTTCGTGTCTGCAATGAAAAGATATAAACTTTCACAATTAAGCGCCCTGGCTTGTAGCTAGATAATAGAAAGCTCTGAGTGATAACCAAGAAGGAGACACCCATTTCCTCTAACACTCCAGCAACTGACAAGGAGTTTTTGCAAACTCTTTGACAGAAGAGGGTTTTTATATATTTTTAACTTGGCTCTGAAAATAAGTCACAAAACAGCTAGACAAGTGTCAGAGTAGCAGCCGTGTTACTCTGTATTCGCAAAAAGAAAAGGAGTACTTGTGGCACCTTAGAGACTAACAAATTTATTTGAGCATAAGCTTTCGTGAGCTACAGCTCACTTCATCGGATGCATTCAGTGGAAAATACAGTGCGGAGATTTATATACATAGAGAACGTGAAACAATGGGTGTTACCGTACACACTGTAACGAGAGAGATCACTTAAGGTGAGCTATTACCAGCAGGAGAGCGGGGTGGGGGGAGGCAGGAAACCTTTTGTAGTGATAATCAAGGTGGGCCATTTCCAGCAGTTGACAAGAACATCTGAGGAACAGTGTGTGTGGTGGAGGGGGGGGAATAAACAAGGGGAAATAGTTTTACTTTGCGTAATGACCCATCCACTCCCAGTCTGTATTCAAGCCTAAGTTAATTGTATCCAGTTTGCAAATTAATTCCAATTCAGCAGTCTCTCATTGGAGTCTGTTTTTGAAGTTTTTTTGTCGAAGAATTGCTACTTTTAGGTCTGTAAGCGAGTGACCAAAGAGATTGAAGTGTTCTCCAACTGGTTTTTGAATGTTATAATTCTTGACATCTGATTTGTGTCCATTTTTTCTTTTACTTAGAGACTGTCCAGTTTGACCAATGTACATGGCAGAGGGGCATTGCTGGCACATGATGGCATATAGCACATTGGTAGATGTGCAGGTGAACGAGCCTCTGATAGTGTGGCTGATGTGATTAGGCCCTGTGATGGTGTCCCCTGAATAGATATGTGGACCTAGTTGGCAACGGGCTTTGTTGCAAGGATAGGTTCCTGGGTTAGTGGTTCTGTTGTGTGGTGTGTGGTTGCTGGTGAGTATTTGCCTTAGGTTGGGGGCCTGTCTGTAAGCAAGGACTGGCCTGTCTCCCAAGATCTGTGAGAGTGACGGGTCGTCCTTCAGGATAGGTTGTAGATCCTTGATGATGCGTTGGAGAGGTTTTAGTTGGGGGCTGAAGGTCATGGCTAGTGGCGTTCTGTTATTTTCTTTTTTGGGCCTGTCCTGTAGTAGGTGACATCTGGGTACTCTTCTGGCTCTGTCCATCTGTTTCTTCACTTCCGCAGGTGGGTGTTGTAGTTGTAAGAACGCTTGATAGAGATCTTGTAGGTGTTTGTTTCTGTCTGAGAGGTTGGAGCAAATGCGGTTGTATCGTAGAGCTTGACTCACTGTTCATTCCTGGGTTAGATGTGCTCCCAAACCTGTTGGATTTCCCGGTATGTGAGACCTGTGCTGACACAGTCCAAACAGAGAAATGGTCTCATTTTCCCCTAATATGTAGTTTTGTGCAATACTTACAGTTCTTTGACAATCAGCATTGCCTGTAGACAGCTCCATCTCACTCCAATCACTCTCTTAGATGTTAACAACCCTGTGATGGCCACCATTGATATTGACAACTCCTAACAAAGCTAGTAGAGTGAGATTTCAGAAGGAAATTATGGTAAAGCTGTAGTCGTCAGACAGAGCCATAAAAGTTAATTAAGATGTGACACCAGTAAATACATAGGAAAACCATAGGCAGCACAGACAGGTTTTGGTGAGATTTCTTAAACTGCAGCATAGCCAGAACACTCGTACATTTCCTGCAATTCACAGCTCATTTTGCTGGTTTCCAATAGCCTCAACAAATCTGTATCACTAGGTGAATCAGAAGGAATGCAAAGCTACTGCACGGTTGGTAGCATTTTCACTGATTGTATTTGAGTACCTGTCAGATATCTGAATATGGAGAAGGTGGTCAAGTTTCCAAATGGAATTTGAATAGAAAGAGAGCTGACTTCATCCTGGTATCAAGCTTTGAGTGGAAATTTAACAAAGTGACTTGTTGACTAAGACCTGAATATGGAAAAGGTCAGCGGGAAAGAAAATATTAACATCTACCTAAACAGTATGGGACCCACCTTTTAACTTCACTGAGTGTTTTGGAGGAACACAGTGGAAAAGTAGTAATTATGATGCTAAAATCTCAGGACTGGTTTCTTAGATAGAGATGGATAGGATAGGAGAGGCCAGTCCAGCAACCCCCTTCAGAGCAGAAGATGTGTCTGGTCTTATCTGTTTCCATCTTACCTGTTGCCAACTCTCATGATTTTGTCATGAGTCTCATGATAATTATTGTTTTCCTTAAAGCCCCAGCTCCTGGAGTCAAGTCGATATGTGATGATTTCAGCTTTCCTTCTTAAAGAAAAAATAAGTTTCTAGCCCTTGTGGCTCTGGAGAAAGCTTCAAAATGTGATCCCAGTACACCCTACAGGCTCAAAAAGCTGAAGGCAAATAAAAAGAACACCAAATCTATTATTTTTACATAATCTCATTATTTCTGGTGAGTCTGACTCATGATTTTTGAACCTTTGGAATTGGCAATTTGGCTGGTTCTCTGCATCAATATACCCATCACAAGGCAATTCCCAATGGTACACTTTTTAGTGTTATATCCAGTCCACATTTCAAACAATGGTGCTTCCACTGGGAAACTATTCGACACTCTTCACAGATGTCATCATCAGGTTTTGAGTTTTTTGGTTTTTTTCTGCTATTCCACCAAGTTTCTCTTTTTTACATTTTATTTCTGGATCTACCATCTCCCCACTCCAAACCTTGCAAATAGCTGCAGGCTCCTAACCTAACCTGTCTTCATCCTCTGCCTTAGCTGTGACTTAGCTAAGCTATACACAGATCCATCTAGTTACTAACCCTTCCACATAAATCGGTCTCATGAACCTCCTTGTGATAGGTGCCCTTCTCTGAACGTCCTTCTCACTTATCAATATCTTTCTAGTGATGAGGTGCCCAGAAGGGAACACAATCCAGGTGTGATCATACCAGAGCTGCAGAGAGGTGGACTAGTAGCTCCATGACATTAGGCATACACAGCCTATTGCTGCACTGGCCTATTTTGCTGCCATATCATATTAAATTTATACCTAATTTGCTCTCCCCTAGGTCTCCTGCAGTATGACTTCTTTACAGGTTTCTCCTTCTCAGTGAATTTTTCCCCAGATTAATTAGTTTGCATTTTTCCTTATTGAGCCATATTGTTATTTTCTGCCCATTTTTCTTGGTCCTTCTACACCATTTTTCTGCATCCAATGGTATTTGCAATTCCTCCCAGTTTAGTAACATCTGTAAGTTTAATTAATGTGCTTTTTACTCCCTCTTTTAGATCTTTTATGAAGATGGTATACGTGTCCAGGTCTAACACTGATACCAGCAGTAACCCACTAGATACTTCCCACTCACCAATTTGGAATATTCCCTTTCATTTATGAACTTTAAGCTAGCTTTCAATTTGTGTGAGCGATCATATCCAAGCCAGTTTGAATTAATTTTATGGATGGGATTTCACGAGGCCCTGTATTATATTTGGCTTGCAGTAGAGCATATGTTATGACCCATGACAGCTTTCGTTGTGGGCTTGAAACTCCATAGCAGAGATATTGCTGAAGACCTGAAGTCCTAATTGCTTCCTGAATAAAGTAGAAATTCCCAGCCACAGCCCTCCGGCTTATTTACATTCAATATTTTGATGAGAAAAAGTTAAAGAATTCCTGAGGAGATAACTGTGTCAGGTAATGGTTACACATGCCAAATTTCACACTCATTTTTATTATTGTTATTAATATTTATTTTCTACTAGCACCCAGATGGCCTGGTCAGCAGATAGTTGCCAGGCGTCCAGTTTTTAACCAGAACACCCAGTCGAAAAGGGATCTTGTCGGGTCTGGTCAGCACTGCTGACCAGGCCATTAAAAGTCTGGTGAGTGGTGCAGCAAGGCTAAGGCAGGCTCCCTGCCTGCCCTGGCTTCGTGCAGCTCCTAGAAGCAGCTGCCATGTCCCTGAGGCCCCAAGGCGCAGGAGCAACCAAGGAAGCTCCACATGCTGCTCCCACTTCCAGTTCCTGGCCAATGGGAGCTGTGGGGGTGGGGCCTGTGGGCACAGGCAACGCGCACCATGCAGAGCCGCCTGGCCACACCTCCTCCTAGGGGCTGGACATGGCTGCTTCTGGGAGCAGTGCGGAGTCAGGGCAGGCAGGCAGCCTGCCTTAGCCCCACCGCAACACCAAAAGGGAGCAGCCTGAGGTAAGCGCAGCCCGGCCGGAGCTTGTACTCCTAACCCCCTGTCCCAGGTTGGAACCCCCTCCCGGAACCCACACTCCCTACACACCCCAAACCCCTACCCAAGCCCTGAGCTCCCTCCTGCACCCAAACTTCTTCATGGAGCCCACACCCCGCACTCCTTCCTGCACTCCCATCCCTTGCCCCAGCCCTGAGCCCCCTCCTGCATCCCAAACCCCTCATCCCCAGCCCCACCCCAGAGCCCGCACACCCAGCCGGAGCCCTCTCCCTCTCCCACACTCAAAACCCCTGCCCCAGCCCAGTGAAAGCGAGTGAGGGTGCGGGAGAGCAAGCGACGGAGAGAGGTGGGCTTGAGTGAATGGAGGGTGGGGCCTCAGAAGGGGGGCCTCAGGGAAGGGGCAGGGCAGGGGGTGGGGCACGGGTATTCGGTTTTGTGCAGTTAGAAAGTTGGCAACCCTCTCAGCAAATAGGCTTCTTTGTGTTTGGTGCCATACAAACACAGAGGCAGACAAAGTCCCTGCCTAAATGAGTTGTGGTTTTTGTTTAAAATGGAACCAGGCTGCATTTTGTTCTTGTGTGATACTGACAGACTCAGTGGGCAAGAGAAGTTAGCAAGAATCTTGGTTTGGATTTGCCTAAAGCTAGTTTCTACTGTCAGGATAAACCAGAGGTAGAGACTAGGCTGTGCAGTCATAGGCGCATCACTGGGAAGATTCTGCTAGCACTTGACGTGAAATGACTTCAGTGTCTCAGGGGCTTGTCTACACTACCCCACGGGGTCGATCTAAGATACGCAACTTCAGCTACGTGAATAGCGTAGCTAAAGTCAATGTACTTAGATCTAATTACCGCGGTGTCTTCACTGCGGTAAGTCAACAGCTGACGCTCTCCCGTCGACTCTATACTAGACGCGATAAATTGACACCCCCTCCCCCCCCCCCCGCGGGATCGATCGCTGCCCACTGATCCGGCGGGTAGTGTAGACAAGCATTAAGACTGGTGAGTGGTCGCAGGAGAATGAAATGATAGCAAGAGCTGGAGGCGGAGAGCGGGATTTGGGGCTTTAGAGAAACACCAGACACCTTTGCCAAATCTGTATCGACGTAATAAAGTGATTAAAAGATGTAGAAGAATGTACCGTAAAAGAAAAGAGACACTCGCCATTCTAATTAGATTTAAAATGTTGCTTAATAAGGTAATTAGAAAAGCGTCACAGAGCAGTGGCAAGCTAAGCCATAGGGAACATTGCTCAGGCTGTTTGAAACTGGCTGCGTCTCTAGGATGGCCATATTTCAAAATAGCTGTTTAATAAGCCACGCAGGCCATGCTTTCTTCCCCTTTCTGCAAGGCAGACAAGCTGCATTATCACACAGGTGATAGCGATTGGTTCTCTGCCTTAATTCAAAGGTACCTCATCATCACCGAAGGTTACAGCTACTGACACGGCCTGGTGCAGTGTAATCTTATATGTGGTAACTAGCAAAAAATCCTCATGCTCAGGCTGTGCTCAACGTGGCTTTTTTATTATTATTATTTGTTTGTTTGTGTTCTTGCTATGGAAGACAATCTGACTGCGGCCAGCTTAATACTGTTCTCTATTTGTCAGCACCAAAGGTTCCTTAGCGTGAACAATGACTGATTTAAACTGATGGTCGTATTACCAGTTCTAGCCGTGCTGGTCCCAGGATATTAGAGAGAGCTCCAAAGAGCTCTGTGAAGCTCTAAAGCTTGTCTCTCTCACCAACAGAAATTGGTCCAGTAAAAGATATTACCTCGCCCACCTTGTCTCAGTAGTATTACCAAGCAGTGCTCAAGTTTTGGGGTGGGGAAATGACATAATACCCCAAAAGGCAGGTAGTTCAACTCTCCCCCACACCTTTTTGTAGCTACCTACTTCCCCGTAACTGCCCCCAAAATCAGCAGCTCAAAACTGGGTTGTGACTACAGCTGGGTGGAAAACAGCTTTTCCATCCTGCGAATATCTTAAAGAACTTGAAATATTGTCCTGTCTCAAACTGGGACGAAAGAGTCGAAATCTCAAAGATGTTCACAAACTGAAAATATGATATATATTTTTTTCATTTGGGGTCATTTGAAACATTTTATTTTGATAATTTCAAAATGTTTCCATTTCAATCTTTTCCCTCTTTTTTTAACCTTTTTCTTCAGTCTAACTAGCTTACATTTCAAAACAAAGAGTCGGTTCAAAATGGAAACAAGGAATTTGTCATTTTGACAATGTTTAAGCATTTTTCCTCTTGACATTTTTTCGAGTTGGGAAATTTCTCGAGCTCAACCTTGTTTTGTGAATCGTTTTGGTTTTGATGAATCGGCATTTTTGATGAAAAAACAAATAATAGAAAAATTCCCAAGCAGCTCTAGTTATAAACATGACAGCCTGTAACCCCTCCTCTGAGCACTGGTTCCAAGGTGGCTTGCGACTAATGAGAGCAAAGCCAAGCACATTGGCCCCGCCCACCTGGACTTCGCTTCTGTTTTAAAACCACTGTGGCCTGTGAAAAGTTTTATCCTGAGAAAACCTTATTAGAAAAATATAGTTCACGGTATGTTACTGCTGCCACCGCCAATGAGTTCCCTTCAGCAGAAATGAGCCCATGCAGTTTCAGAGGTGAAACTCACAGTGACTTCAATAGGACCAGGATTTCACCCATGAACGCCAGGCAAAGCCAGTTACAGAATTGTTAGAGCACTCCCTGCCGGTTGCGCCACACAGCAGCAATCTCAAACCCCAAAGGTTAAATGAGGTCAATAACTTTTCCCCGAGAATAGAGAGGGGCCATTCGTCAATGGACAAGATGAGGGAAAGCAGGGTGGGTGAGTGATGATCTCAGATGGAAGGAGCAGGCTACAGCTGTTCTTTCTCAAACGATTATAAATTCCCACCGAGCGAAAGAAAAACAAAGGGAGACCAGGAGGAATGCAGCACTGGCAGCTTTTCATCATAACACCACAGACTACAAGGCAGCAGTAAACAATAAATCTCATCGCAGGAGAGTTCAAGCCTTCGCTGGTTTTCAGCCTCACCAAAAAAGTTGGTGAGAAAGAACATTCGGTCGAAAAATTAATAGACCACCATCCTTGTGCTGCAATCTAAATCTCATCTATCATTCAGGGCCTATCACTATAAATTACAGTGACTCTCAATGCATGCTGCTACTTTACTGCCCATCACCTATGCTCAATATTGAACAGTTATGCTCCTCAGTCTCGAAGAGTTATTTTAATCGGCAGTGTCCATGCCTTGCATCATTATCCCTTGTTAAAGCCCTTCAGACAACCCAAGAATGGATCACCTAGGCAGTTAGCGTTTCTATGGGAAGATGTGAACGTTTAACTGACTTCTGTACACATCCTTTTTGTGTTCTGCATGTCCATTTGATCACGTGGGTGTGGGTGTAATTTCCAATAGAGTTAACTGAAGTTACACACAGAAATTCCCCAAAGAGAGTGAGAGGAGAATATCTCCCCAAATTATGTTAATCATAGACTTTCAGGGTTGGAAGGGACCTCAGGAGGTCATCTAGTCCAACTTGCTGTTCAAAGCAGGACCAATCCCCAACTAAATCATCCCAGTCAGGGCTTTGTCAAGCGTGACCTTAAAAACCTCAAAGGAAGGAGATGCCACCACCTCTCTAGGTAACCCATTCCAGTGCTTCACCACCCTCCTAGTGAAAAGGTTTTTCCTAATATCCAACCTAAACCTCCCCACTGCAACTTGAGACCATTACTCCTCATTCTGTCATCTGCCACCACTGAGAACAGCCTAGATCCATCCTCTTTGGAACCCCCTTTCAGGTAGTTGAAAGCAGCTATCAAATCCCCCCTCATTCTTCTCTTCTGCAGACTAAATAATCCCAGTTCCCTCAGCCTCTCCTCATAAATCATGCTTCATTCAAGCCACAGACTGCATGCACACTTCATACAGATCCCTAAACGTACAGAATTCAAATCGTCAGTACAAAGCTAATGAAAGTGAGAGATGGTGAATCTATTTGAAATCTGAATTTCACTCATTTCAAACTCCCTGTATCTATGCTGCAGCCAGTTATGTTATTTTCCTATGGTGCCATATGTCGTAATTTGCTTGCCAACTCCTTTCATATTTCCACAGATCACAGGCCCCATGTGTAAGTTGATCTTCTCCATGAAGCCACATGTGTGTTTTAAGTTGGCAGGGCAGCATACCAACTGGGTGGTTTGGGTTTGAGCTCTGGATTTCAAGCCAGTTTTTGTAGCAAGTTGCTTTGCTTTTGAATTTGCCCTGCAAATTCCTGGGTTCCACAGCGAAAGCTGCCTATTCTGAGGATCTCACACACCAGTATCTCCACTGCAGAATGCCAGGTTTGCTTGTTCTGGTCTGCACAAAAATCTAATCTACCACACCTCAGTACACACAAACCCGCTCTCATTAACGGAGAGTTATTTTTAAATCCTAATTTTCTTGGACGTGGTTCTAACTACAAGTTATTTTTAAATGCAAGAAATAAGCACATTTCGCATTTACCATAAGCCATTCACAACATCCAGTTAGGGTCTGAAATATCACTGAATTGTACTGTAGGGATTATGCAAACTAGAGCCAGATTCAATAACGGCTGTCCAGTTTCTGCACTGCTCAAGGTTACATGCACTGAAAAATACATTTTTTACGAGCTCGTCTTGCCTGGCAGGAGCTTCTGGGGTATGAAAGGTGGAGCAGGATTTTTTCCTATGGTCTGCCCAGGAAGAGGTCCATCACCATGGTATCCAAGCCCCTCACATACATTAGGGTATTTATTCTCCCAACAGCCCTATGACGTAGGGAAATATTATTATCCCTGTTTTAAAGGAGGGGAACTATGTCCAAGCTCACACAGAGAGTCTGGGATAGAATCTATATCTCCTGGGACCCAGCCCAGTGCATTAATCACAAGACCATCGTAATTCACCCTATTCCAAAGAGTGAACGAATATAGTATAAACTGATCATATTGATAGTTGACTTATAGTATAGTACAACTGTGGCATTATTTTTACTTATACAGCCCAAAGAGCTGCCTTATATGGCAACTAACATTCAAATCTAGTTTCAGTCAAGCTATAGTTAATCTGTCCCAACTTTAGTCCATAGTCATAGATTCACAGACCATTATGATCATCTAGTGTGACCTCCTGCATGGCATATAGAACCTCACTCTGTAATTTCTGCATCAAGCCCATAACTTCTGGTGAGCTGGAGTTTATCTTCTTGAAAGACATCTTGTCTTGACTTAAAGACTTCAAGTGATGGAGCATCCACCCCCTCCCTCGGTAAGTTGTTCCAATGGTTAATTACCCACACTGTTAAAAACTACTCTGAATTTGTTTCACTTCAGCAGCCAACCAGTGGATCTTGTTATGACACTTTCTGCTAGATTAAAGAGCCTTCTAACTCTCAGAAATATCTTGCCCTGTAGATACTTGTAGACCATGATGCAGTCACCTATTAACCTACTCATCGATAAACTAAATAGGTTGAGCTTCTTTATAATAATATACTTCACAGTAACACCAGGCTGACGTAGTTTTGCATGTACAGTTTACTCTGATTTCAGTGGTGACGGAAGAACAGCAGCTTTACTCTTAAAAACAATTCTTATGCCACCACTACATTTTGTCGAGAGTAAATGCACAATATCTAGTTGTTCTTAGGCAGCTCTACCAATGCATTTAACTGTACTGCAGAGAAAGGAATTCATCAGAGAAGAAACCTTTCTGAAAACCATGGTAGGTGCCTAGGAAACAACACAAAGAGGAACCAGCTCCAGGAAAGTGCTTGAATGATTTAGCATCTCTACAAATTAAAAGCCAGTAAAAATAGCAATTACTAATGACAGACAAGCAATTTACTATTCTGTTCATCCACCTCATCATAGATATGTGTTTGCATCCTTGTGACGTATCTACACCAGCTCCGTTTATACTGTAATATATGGCTATTATTGGCATATCACTTTTTTTTTTAAGGACGTCCGTTTTATTTGCAGTTGAATGCAATGAAAAATGCGCTGACAGAGAATCATCTAAATAAAATAAAATTAGAGAAATAAGAGAAGAAATGCTTCAAAGGCCAAATAAACATAGCTTGTCAAAAGGAAGGTTTTTTTGGGGGGGGCTGCATTTTGGAGGTTTTTTTGTGCCTGCTGGACCAATTTTTCATACATCTGGAAAGATGTATTAATCACAAAGACTTTGGGTCCAGTAGAGAGAGTTATTGCATGTTTTCCTTAGGGCAAGGAAGTTTATTTTAATCAAATGGAATTTAAGTCCCTCGCTACTCCACCTACAGATGGCTGAAATGCTGAATTTTATCCACTGGTGGCTTTGAAAAGACTGTTTTTTCAAGATACATCTTAATTTATAATCCCACAAAAGTGTGTCCGAGTTTGATAACACCATGGGCATGTCTACACTGCAAATGTAAGTCGGCTTCAGGTAAGTCGACATCCGGCTGCCACATTAATTAAGTCGATAGCGCGTAACCACACCACACTCCTTATGTTGGTGGAGCGTGTCCTCACTAGCAGTGCTTGCATTGATGCAGAGAGCAGTGCAATGTGGGTAGGTATCCCACAGTGCAATTTGCCGCAAGGGGTTTTGGAAGGGCTAGAAATGCCTCATGGGACCAAAACATTCTCACAGGGGGGCCTGGGAACAGGGCTTCAATGTCCTGTGATGCAGTTTTCTCCCTCCCTCCCCTGATTTCAGTTGGAATCCATAATATTTTGCGCCTTTTTTCAACAGGCTGGCATAGCCGCATGTACGCCATATCCCGAGAAGCACAGACCCCACACTGCTGCGCACTGCTGTTGTGAGCATTACAAACGCCACACGCCTGATCGTGCAGTATTTCCAGAGCTGCGAGAGGAGCTGCCACACGGAACGTGGCAATGTCCTTCAAGTAGCCCTGTTGGAAGCCATAGAAGGAAACAATTCTCAATTGCTATGGGCAGTCGTGCAGCAGCTGAACGTGGTGGAGCACCATTTCTAGTCCCAAGAAATAAGCACTGACCGGTGGGATGGCATCGTTACGCAGTGATCAGTGGCCGCAGAACTTTTGTATGTGCAAGGCCACTTTCCAGGAACTGTGTGCGTAGCTCTCCCCAGCCCTGCAGCACAGTGACGCTCACATGACACCTGCTCTGACAGTGGAGAAGCGAGTGGCGATCGCTGTGTGGAAGCTTGCAACTCCAGACTGCTACTGATCAGTGGGGAATCAATTCGGAGTTGGTAAATCCACTAGGGGGGCTGTTGTGATCCAAGTATGCAGGGCCATTAATCGCCTTTTGCTAAGAAGGGTTGTGACTCTGGGCAATGTGCAGAAAATACTGGATGGCTTTGCCACAATGGGGTTCCCTAACTGTGGTGGGGTGATAAATGACACACGTAGCCCAATCTTGGCATCAGACCACCTTGCCAAAGAGTACATAAACAGAAAGGGATACTTTTCAATGGCATTGCAAAGGCACTGCCATTCACTGGCATTCAATGGCACTAATGGATCACCGGGGCCGTTTAAGTGACGTCAACCTGGGATGGTTAGGGAAGGTGCACGATGCACGCATCTTTAAGAACACAGGTCTATTCAGAAAGCTGCAAGCATGGACTTTCTTTCCAGAACACCAAATAACCATTTCTGACATTTCCCTTCATGCAGAAGCTGCAGCACTGTTGAATATTTGTTTTCACTACTGCGACTGAAGCGAGAATATTCAGGTAGCCAGCTCTTCACCTCGGCTAAGCCTTTCCCACAAATGGACAGTTCCCCCTGTGCTGCAGAAGAGGTGGATTTTGGTCAACATTATCTTATGCTGCAATGTCAAGGCAATGTAAGAAGATACAATCTACTAGCTATTTGTAAACTGTCTGGAAACTATCAGATTGTTTTCGAGCCTCAAAATCCAACACTTACAAAACTGTTCTGTGTTGCAGAAGTCTTCCAGGGATGGTCAACTCCAGTTAGATGGAGTTGCTATAGTTGATTCTGTAGGTGATGAAAGTGGGGATTACAGTGGCTTGGAACTCATGTGAGAGGAATGGATTTCCATCACAGAGGATTGGCGACAGGGTGAGCAAATCTAACTTCTTAAATAATTTATGTATATCCTCCAGAGATTACTGAGTGTGGGTTCATGAGTGCTCCCAATGGCAATTTTAAAAGCAAAACTAGAATTTTCTCTTGCTATATTACCTAAGAGTAGTTAGGGGAATAGCTACATTATACTCAGACATATGTGCAAAAATATACAATTTTTATACAAGCTGGCTTATTAGTGCCAGACAACAGAGATCTGCTACAGCTGAATCAACACCCTTCAAAGGAATTAAAATTGATTACATGTCACTGGCTAAATTAGCCCTTTTTAAAATACACTTGGAGCACCTGGCCTATTAGAGCACCGTAATTCTTATATAAAGAGCAGTCTGGTGTGCATATGCCTCAGTGCTATGGAATCAGCAACAGCTCAGAATTAGGGACCAATCAGAACTAAATTTCTACTATTTACATATGGAGCTATTATTACTCTCGGTCTATAATAGCAGCAAGAGGCAGCCTAAGGTTTGATTAAGAAATGAACAGAAGGTCATGCAGTCACATGAAAATTATCATACTGGTCTTCCATTGCCGGAACCAGGACAATTTCCCTTTGGCCCACATTACTCCAGAGAGAGTGAAGCATGTGTACATTTCAAAAGATGAAATCCCTTTTTAATGAGAGAGCATGACGCAGAGACTAGCTGAAATCATAGATGTGTAGGACTGGAAGGGACCTCAAGAGGTCATCTAGTCCAGTCCCCTGCACTCAAGGCAGGACTAAGAAATAATAGACCATCCCTGACAGGTGTTTGTCTAACTTGTTCTTAAAAATCTCGACCGACAGAGATTCCACAACCTCTCTAGGCAATTTGTTCCAGTGCTTAACTATCCTGACACTTAGTAAGTTTTTCCTAATGTCCAACCTAAACCTCCATTGCTTCTTGTCCTATGCTCAGACGTTAACAAGAACAATTTTTCACCCTCTTCCTTGTAATAACCTTTTATGTTCTTGAAAACTGTTACCACGTTCCCCCCTTAGTCTTCTCTTCTCCAGACTAAACAAACCCAATTTTTGCAATCTTTCCACATAGGTCATGTTTTCTAGACTTTTAATCATTTTTGTTGCTCTGGACTTTCTCCAGTTTGACCACATCTTTCCTGAAATGTGGCACCCAGAACTGGACACAATACTCCAGCTGAGGCCTGATCAAACATGAGGGTTTCCATTAGAACTGCACACCCTACGACACCACTGCATTTTCACCTCCTCTTCCATGTTTACAGAAAGGTTTGAAGTCAATCAGATACAATACACATACACACAGAGCTTCGCCAGTTCCTTCAGCCCAGTGAATTGTCTAGTTTAATGATTTTTAAAGGGGCCCTCCTCAGCCAAACTACCTTGTAATGAGACCACATCCATCCCCCTCTCAGCTCACAATCTGACACCAGCACAACACACACTATAGCTTCTGTTACAAATGAAACCTATGGCCAGGGTTTATAAAGTGATTTATTCTGTTGTTTTCTCTTAGCCAACGCTAAGCAAATCGGATTTGTCAACCACCATCTATTAAACCATTCAGGAAGAAGGAGGATTTAACACCTGCTTTGAATCATCTATCACTAGAAAGGGCCAATTTCCACATAAATAAACAGAGCACTCCTGCTGCACTCAGCATGAGATCCAGATCCTTTCAGGGGCATCATTTCAGAAAAATTCAGGGGGCAGTAAAGTTGTGTCAGCATATAGACCGTTACATGATTATATTATCGCCTGCAAAGTCAGGGGGACCAAAAAGTGTAAGACAAAATGAAACATATGGGCCTATAAGAAGTCTGGGGAAGGCAAACCTAGGTCTGCTAGGCTGGAGGATGGATGATGGAGCTAGGCTGAAGGATGGAGCTAGACTGTTCTCGGTGGTGGCAGATGACAGAACTAGGAGCAATGATCTCAAGTTGCAGTTGGGGAGGTCTAGGTTGGATATTAGGAAACCCTATTTCACTAGGAGGGTGGTGAAGCACTGGAATGGGTTACCTAGGGAGGTGGTGGAATCTCCATCCTTAGAAGTTTTTAAGGTCAGGCTTGACAAAGCCCTGGCTGGGATGATTTAGTTGGGGATTGGTCCTGCTTTGAGCAGGGGGTTGGACTAGATGACCTCCTGAAGTCCCTTCCAACCCTGTGATTCTATGATTCCATCCTTAGAGGTTTTTAAGACCCAGTTTGACAAAGCCCTGGCTGGGATGATTTAGTTGGTGTTGGTCTTGCTTTGAGCAGGGGATTGGACTAGATGACCTCTTGAGGTCTCTTCCAACCCTAATATCCTATGATTCTAAGAACTATGAAACTATGTAAAGTCATTGATGGGAAACGCAAACAAACAGTATGAAAGACAGTAAGAAAAAGAAATTGACATTGCATCTTAAAGGGTAGGGTAACTTTAAGAACACTGCACTGTAAACATAATTATCTGGGGCCAGCTGTGTTTATTTGGTATTTGAGGTCTCATGTGTAAGGAAGTCTCCTTTTATCAGAAAAGAGTGTCACCAGTAAACCACCTCTAGCCTAGAGAGACACTTTAAGCTAAATGATTCTTGCACTAGGGAGATACCAGCAAAATGTGAGAATGGGTTTGATCATAATCACTTTTCACTAATCAAACAGCCTCAGTAACACTTCCTCCTCCTTCATTAAAATGCATAAAAGAGCTTAAATTGTCCTGGATAGATTTCTACTAAGTGTCTTATACCAAGATTTCAGGGGTCCAGTCACAACATGTATACACTTTTAGCAGCTAACGTCTTCAGTTATTTTGAACCACAGTATCTGATGAAGTGAGCTGTAGCTCACGAAAGCTTACGCTCAAATAAATTGGTTAGCCTCTAAGGTGCCACAAGTACTCCTTTTCTTTTTGCGAATACAGACTAACACGGCTGCTACTCTGAAACCTAGTATTACATGACTAACTCAGTGTCCCCACCCCATCCCCCATCCCCTTAACCTTGCATCCTAGCAGAATTCTTTGAGGAATAAGCAACTTTCAGCCAGGTACTTTAAACAATCATCTCTGTGCCACCTTGAGATCCTAGCACTTGGTGTGTCCACATAATACTGATATGGAGACAGTGTGAATAGCTTTGTCTGTGTCTGTCCGGACTAAGCTCCCTTGTGGTTGGGACTATGTCATCTTTACGGGTTTGTACAGAGCCCAGTGCCCTGTCAGTACTCAACAAATAAGGACTATGAGAAGCTGGGGATTAAAATTCAACAAACGGTTATAGTTCACCTCCTGGAATTAGCTATGGAACTGTATTAACATAAGCAATGTAGAATCACATTTACTGGATGCCCTGCAGGTTCAGCGTCGGCATTCATCTTGCATTCAGAGTGGATACTTGAATAATTCTAAGTGGCTACAAAAAGAGCAAAACTCTGGAGTAAAAGCATCTGTGACACTATTCCAGTTCACCGGCTAACAGGAGCATCTGATATTCAAAACAGACAGGTGGATAATTAGCCAGGGAGGCATCAGAGTGTTATGCCGAAACAAATGCAAGAGAGACTAAAATGTCATTTAGGACATCAATTCGCTACATCAATTCAAATCAAAGCATTTTTTCATCAAGTTGGGCCTCATGTTTTCTGGGAAATGAATAGACCGTACAGCTGTTGAATAGCCCAGCTATTCTGAGCCTTAATTTTTTTCTTCATTGTAATGCTATTCTAAGGAAGCTCACCTTATTTCTCCATGTTCAGTCAATCACTTTATTTCTCCAGGCCCATTATGTAAATATAATCATCTACTATGTTTGCAAAAGCCCTCAACAGGTATTTTGGTCTCCCAGCAGCATTAGATCTAATTACCCATGAAAGGCAAACACAATACTATGCATCCGATGAAGTGAGCTGTAGCTCACGAAAGCTTATGCTCAAATAAATTGGTTAGTCTCTAAGGTGCCACAAGTCCTCCTTTTCTTTTTGACAATACTAAGTGGCTCACAAGCATTCCTTATATGATATCAGAAAATTTAAAACACTTTTAATTCAACGAGCCCCAAGGTCATTTCCTCTCTAGACGAGATGTGTTTATTCTTGTGCAGCAGCATACGTGTCAAATGTAGCTCCTTCATTCTTTTAACGCACAAACGTCATTACAGGTTGCAAAGAGTCACCCATCGTTTTAGTGCATCCGACACTGTAAAGTCCATTAGTAAAATGTATTAGCTGTTACTATAAACAAGCAAGCCTTGGTACAAGGGCCAGTTTTTCAATTATTTAAGCTCTGATGCCAAACTTGGCCTGTTTCAGAAGCAGACAATACACCGCTGAAATCGTATGTTATCTTTGCTTTTCAGTAGCTATAGATAACTATCATTATGTCATTGTGAAAAAATGTGCTCAATTATCCTACCTTGTTATTACTTAACCTGGGTTTCAAAAAAGGCTTTGGCCTGAAAAGATGTTAGATAAAGACTAAGTACGGCAGATAAAGGTATTGTTTCGCTGAGCATATGCGGTAAGTCTGAGCTGTAGTTTCGTATGTGTAAGTACAATGTTATTGCCCTCTTCCTATGATCCCATAGCTGTGGTGTCTTAAACTAAACTAGTCTGTGGATGAGCCTGTTCCACCCAGCAAAGTGCTGTCTAAAGACCTGTAGCACAGGGCAGTGGAAATTCTCCCTTCCAGTGGAAAGGGGAGAATCTGGATCCTCATTGTGGATGGCTAAGGCAATGTGCACCCAGAGCTGCTCTACATAGGGGCAGGGTGGTCGTGAGGTTAAGGCACAGGCGTGGGGCTGAGGTGAGCTGGATTCAGTTCTTAGCAGCGCCACGCTAGCTCTGAAGTGTGATCTTGGATAAATCATTTATTCGCTCGGTGCTCCAGCTGTAAAATAGGGAGGATAATACTTCCTTTGTCCGTATTGTCTGCTGACACTGTACACTCTTCAGGGCAAGGAGTGTTTCTTAGTGGATGTACAGCACCTCGTACCAGGAGCCCCCATCTCAATTAGGGCCTCTCTGAGATTCCTCCTAATAAATGTAGTGTGATGATTGCTTGCTCCTGCTGGCCTTTGACACTGCAAGGTATTGAACAATACATTGGGAAAGCCTGGCTTCTTATGATGTTATTTTTAATAGGATGTGCGTCACATATTTGTTTAGGGGCATAAAAAGCCTTGCTAGGCCCTCAACCTGCGCTCTGCACACCTCGCACAGCAATTAAAACACACACTTAGCAAAAAAATGGCTCATCCCAACTTGTCACAGAAATATTCCCCAGTAAAAATACTGGAGAACAAGATAGCCTCCAGCCCAACCCTGTCCAAAGGGCCTAGGAAAGAAACAGTTTCCTACTCTGGTTGCAGAACAGAGCGAGTGGTCAGACTAGCCGACTGAGTATGAGATAGCATCTGCGCTCGCTAAAACATACAGTCTCACACAGACATTCCAGAGTTTTTGTAAGCAGCAGGTGACTCCTCACCAGCCATCAGCCCAGGAAGGGCCTCTCACTTGTCAGTCACTCATTTTCCTGCCAGTGCCACAGGCTGCACGATACTGATCTGTGCTCCGTTTTTGTTATTAGGGCTTTGATGTACACGTCTTCGTGGCTGCAGCAGCCCCCTTGGGGAACACAGCAGAGGCCTAGCCAGGCTCTTTGCCAGTTGTCCAGGTATTAAGTTTATTCATCCAGCTTCAGGGCAAGCCCATCTCCAGCCTTTTCCTGTGACCTTTGAAAGGACCCTTCTGCTCACTCCCATCTGTGGTCTTCTCAGTGTTCACCTGGACGATCAGCCCCAATTCACACCACTTACAAGAAAAAACCCTCCAGTTAAACTGTTTGTGCCTTTTAAAGCTGCAAAGCTAAGCATGGGAGGCTGTTAAAGGGGACATCTCTAGCAATTCATTTCAAGTGGGTTTTGCAGGTGGGCTGAGAAATTTTTATTATTATTATTTATAAGCGTTACGGTAAAGGCCAGGAACCCCAGTCAAGGATCAGGGCCCCATTGCAGATCCCTAAAAATGTAGGGCTAGAAGTCATCAAGTCCAGCCCCTAGGCTCTGTCCAGACAAATAACAAAGGAGGCAGCCCCTATCGCAGGGAGCTTACAGTCTAATAGACAAAATGGACAACGTGGGGGATGATAAGGTAACACAATGAATAAGGCTAAGATTTTGTCACGATTGTTTTTAGTAAAAGTCACAGACAGGTCACGGGCAACAAACAAAAATTCACAGCGCCCGTGACTTTTACTAAAAATAACCGTACAAGTCGGAGAAGAGGCGCACTGCCCCGGCTGCAGCTCCCACCACAGGGCAGGGGTGCTCAGCCCGGTGGCGGTGCCCGGCAGAAGCCGTGGGGCAGAGGCGCACGGCCCTGGCTGCAGCCCCCACCATGGGGCAGGGGCACACGGCCCTGGCTGCGGGGCAGGGGCACACTGCCCTGGTCCCCACCACAGGGCTATGTGGGGAGCATAGCCCCTGCTCCAGCCCCTGTCACAGCTCCAGCCACGGCGTCAGCTGCTGACAGGTGAAGAAGTCACGGAAGTCCGGTAAAGTCATGGAAACCGTGACAGCCGTGACTAAATCGTAGCCTTAACGATGAACAGTTGAATAGGAAAATGGAAGGCGTGATACCACCAAGGGTCTGCAACATGGCACAGTGAACTCCTGTGTGCTCTGGAGAAATCCAGCACCATCCACCCTCATCTGCTGCTGCCAGTCCCCCCCCCGCCCTCCGCATCCAATTAGCCCCCATTATGTCCCCTGGCTAGCTATGGTGGAGATGGAGCCCATGCATATCCTGGGCTGCTGTGTTGGCTATACAGGGGTTTTGAATGATAACAATAATACAGCACAGACATGTATAGACACTCTTGCTGAATGCTTCTTCTCACACCCTTGCAAACAGCAACTCGTGGCCATGATTGCCTTAGTGATGCTGAGGGAGCAGAAGTACAAAACTGCCCCACGCACTGGTGGGCAACAACAAATCCAGTCTCAACCATTTCCTTGCTACCAATAAGGAGCTCAGTGCACAGGAGAAGGGACCATCATGTTGGCTCGGCTGGAAACGCTCCCTCTGCTGCAGCATGGAGGAGTTGAGGCATGTGAAGATGCGCGCACAGAGCAGCAGGGACTGAGGGCCGACTGCGCGTCGTGGGGAACGGTCTGGATTTCACATCACGCTCAGACGTACAGACCAACCTCCCTAATTCACAGTGAGATGAAAATACGGCCAAAATCTTAGCAGCTAGGTTAGAGAACGTTGGGCCCACGATCATCCTCCCAAACCAGCCGGGAGTTGTTAAAGGCTGGCATGGCTCAGATAACGTAAGACACATATTAGATATAATAACGGTGTGCTGTGATGACCCCCAGCCCCCGAGCATTCCTCACCTTGGACCCAGAAAAGGTCTTTGATCAAGTGAACTGGGAATCCATGCAGTACACCCTCCAGAGATTTGGGCTGGGGCCTGTTGTTGGAGTTAAACATCTATATAAGGGCCCACGTGTCATATCTTAACCACTAGCATAATGTCCCCTCTCCTGTCTGACCTGGCCCTAGAGTTTATGGTGAGCACCATACCCTCTCACCCAAATGTTCGGGGTATCAAGATTGGCCCACTGGAGTACCGTTTGGCTATACACCAAGGACGCCCTTTGATTTATAACTAACCCCAAAACCACATTTCTAGCATTAATCCAAGATTTCAGCTCACCTTCAGGCTGTAGAATAACTGGGAAAAGTCAGAGTTACTTGAGATTTCCCAGCTGACTTGTAATGGGGCTTTCTCCCCATGGAGCTTTCACAGGCCAAGGCAATTAAAAAAATAAAAATATGCAGAAATCTTGAAAACTTGTAAAAATGAATTTAGAACCCTCCCCTCTAGCAGAAGACACCAATCAGAGGCAAGGGCCTTCTCTGAGCCTTGGGAGTGGGGGAGGGGAAATTAGCACAGCTAAGATGAACATCTTACCTAGATTTTTGTACATTTTGAGTGGGCTACTGGACATCATTTTATCATCCTATTTTAAAAGATTTAATAAGATCATCAAGAAAGACCTTTATATGGGGACCAGGAAAACGCCCTGGGCTATCTTGCAGGAGACTTCAGCTCCCCATTGATAGGGGTGGTTTCAGACTCCCCGACCTTCTACCATAGAATCATAGGACTGGAAGGGACCTCGAGAGGTCATCTAGTCCAGTCCCCTGCACTCATGGCATGACTAAGTATTATCTAGAGTCTAGACCATCCCTGGCAGGTGATGGTCTAGACTCTAACCTGCTCTAAAAAATCTCCAATGATGGAGATTCCACAACCTCCCTAGGCAATTTATTCCAGTGCTTAACCATGTCCTCTGCCGCTCACTGGTTCCAACACATAAACAATAACCCTTATGAGTGGGGATTGAAAGATAATTAATTAAACCAGTGCCCCTATCATGGGTCTTGGGATCATCATCCTGCCCTACAGAGAAAATCTGAATACTTTTTATAGTGGTGACCAGCAGAATATGAATTCTTTTGGCCACCAGATTCTGTTCTCACCTGACACCATACAAAAGTCACAATCTAGGGTAGTTCTCAGTTACAGATTGGCAATCAACCAGTCACATGGAGAGAATGGATAGCGACACTATGTCTCTCTCCATTGGTTGACAATGGTGGGGATAGTTCCATTCCAGGATCTACAACATCAGCATAACCTCCCGGCCAAAGTGATATGGCAACATATACAGCTGAAACATCTATTGACCTATCACTTTGGCCTGAGCACCCTGGGGCTGCCTGACAGCCCTGAAGTATGGGGTGTAATAGAGATGCACCACAAACTCCTCAGAGCAGCAAAACCTGCTGCTATACATTTACATTTCAGTTTAATTCAACAACAAAAATGTACAGGACACCACAAAGACTACATAAGCATAAAGTTCTTCCTTCGGCACTATGGGGAGGATGAAGACACACTCCTGACTATGTTGTGGGAATGTCCTCCGGTTAAACATCTATGGAAAGAGGTCGACACTTTTGGGGCTTTAGCAATCAAACTTTGGTCAAGCACTACACGTTAGGATCTCTTCCCACTAATTTGGGCCTCTTATCAGCACAGCGTTTTTGGTTTCGGAGAACAGCCATGATCACAAAGCAAATGATTTCGCAGCGATGGAGAAGAAAATCCATACACAAAACAGATCAACGGTATTCTGAATGCTCAGCCAGAGAACGGCCACTTTCCGCAGCACGGATCAACTACAGGAGTTTGAAGAAATCTGCACTCCATTTTTAGAAACATTTGATTAAGGGATACCCAAGGGCCCAGTTGCCAGCCCAGACCGCCTCCCCCATAACTCTTTCTCCCGACTTTCATGCTTCCCCTCCCTGCCTTGTCTGTGCTGTTCCTCCCCTCTACCCCCACAGTGGCTGTAAACTATTGATTTAAGTAGAGACGTTCTGGTACCCTAACTTCTTACAATCTAGATAAACAAGACAAAGGGCTTGTGTACACTGCCACTTAAATTGATGGAAGTCATGTCGCTCAAGGGTATGAAAAAGCCACACACACACACCCCAAGCAGTATCCACGCCGCACTGTCAGTGGGAGACATTCTCCTGCCACCATAGCTTCTGCCTCTCGCTGAGTTGGAGCGATTTTGCCGACGGGAGACTGCTCTCCCGTCGCCTCAACGCGTCTTCACCAGACACACTACAGCAGCACGGCTGCATCAGTGCAGCTGCGCCAATGTAGCATGGTAGTGTAGACTAGCCCAGAGAAAGGCAGGCTTATTATCCCCATTTTACAGACAGAGAATGGAAGTACAAAGAGATTAAGTGATTTGCCCAGGGTCACTCAGGGAATCTGTGGCAAAGCCAGGAATTGACCACAGATCTTGAGTGCCCCATCCAGTGCCGTAACCACAAGACCATCTAAATGCTAACACGGCTCCTTTGAAAGCAAAGTCTGGCACAGGATGTCAAAATGGAGGGGGGCGGGAACTAGCAGTGATCACTATCTCCATGTTAGATTTTAAAGAGGCAGGTTATCATTTAACAATAATACTCAACATTTTGGAGGATGCTTCTGCCTAGAGGATCCCAAAGTCCTGAACTATACAGCCACAAAACCATCGCAGTGCAGCCACCGGAGAGACAGTGTGTTAGAGCACAGTAGGCAGGTCAGCAGCTGAGGAAAGAGGCAAACGATAATCTGATGCAGCTCCTCTAAAAACAAACTCTGGCAGCGCCTTCGACATGAAGCACAAAACGAAAGCCATCTGGCACCCTGCACTGAGGGAAATGAATGAGAGGAAGGTGATCGGGGGAAGGCCCATCAGTATCAGTTTGTCCCTCACATTCTAGATTTGTACTAGAGCCCATTGATTAGACCCCCACCCCCACCCCGATCCTGCACCCAGTGGAAATGCTCCCATTGGCTTCACATCTCTGGGATCAGGCCACGAGGGGGAAAATATAATCTGAACAGAGCAAAATGGTTACAAGAGGCTTTTATTGCATGCTTACTTCTTACCAATGCATCTCAGGCAATGAGACTCTCACACCCAAACAGACCTTCCAGCTCGGCTAGAGATGGGAAACGGTCGCTCCCACACCCCATTTCTAAGCAGTAGCAATACGCTAGTCCCCTTTCCCACCCATCCACAAACTTTTGCCTGCTTCAAGGCTGGACACGAACGCTTTCGAATGTTCCCCTTTGCTGCCATGCACCTCCATGGCTCTGCTTAGTCCGCTGTTCTAAAAGTCACAGAACTCTTCTGCCACCCGAGCCAGCCCCGTAGTTGCTACGTGATTTGTTTTTCTTCGAGTCTTTCAGAAATTGTTTTCCAGCAGCCCTCAGCTGTGCACAGAGACTGATGCTTCCTTTGAGGGGGGTGGGGGGAGCTTCTTTGCTGCATTTTTTAAAAAGCGATACTTTGATACGGCAGTGATAGCTCCAGATGAGCATCTTGGAAGATGAATGAAAAAACCTGAAGAATGTAATGTGTTCTGAGGATAATTTCTCTCTCAGCTAAAGGCAAGTACCTATGGGTACGTGACAGGAACACAAGCTCACCGCGGAGGGGGAGCAGAGGGACTGAGGAGGGTGATGTGAAGCAACCCAAGATTTGGTTTAATTAAATGCTCCAGCTTTGGTTGCTTGGTCTTTCCTTTATTCTTGTGTGTCATTTCAAAAGTCAATACGGATGACATTTACTAGACTGAAAATAGTCTCTGCAGCAACCTGGAGGCATGAAGGCAACATAAGCGGGAGCAGTGAGTTGACAACTTAGGGCTTGACCCAGTGCCCATTCGAGTCAATGGCGAGACTCCCACTGACTTCAGTGGGCATCGGATGAGGCCCTGTCTTGCTTGCATAAACCTCTGACTGCCAGAAGCTGGGACTGGACAACAGGGGATGGGTCACTCAATAAAGTGCCCCGTTCTGTTCATTCCCTCTGAAGCACCGGGCACCGGCCACTGTTGGAAGTCAGGCTACAGGGTTATATGGACCATAGGCCACGCTGGGTGAGACCCTTCTTATGTTCTTATTGATGCAGTGAGATGCTGCGCTTTGTTGTAGTTGACACCAGTGGCCTTCGCAGTGCTGCTTCAGCAAGATTTACAGTCTACAGCAATCGCTTATCAGACCCGATGGAATTTCCTCTCTCCCACCACCCTCCCCCATCGTCTTCAGCCTTCACCCAAACTTGGCAGAGACAGTGCACAGCCTATCATTAACATGGACGTAAAGTCTGGAGATAGAATCTGATCCTAGTTTTCACTCTCAAAAATAGATCATCTCTTTGCCTTTCAGTGGCCTCCTAGCCTTTCCTGATTTTTATCCCCTCCAGGGGAGTGCGACCTCAGGAAACAGCTTCTGTAGAAAATGCAGAAAGGACATTTTTCTTCAAGAAATGCAGAGCATATCCCCAAATGCTGTTGGGAATTTCTCTTTGTTAAAATCCCTTAAAGAAGGAAACTAACCACCCCATGAATCACAGTCCTGAAGGATAAATGCTCTCTCACCTTCTTCTCCTCTCTTGCCAAGTTTAATAAACTGGGACCGTGTTTTAACTGGGTGAATCTGTCCCTACTCCCTTCTCAGCCCTTGCTCTAGACACGGGTGACTCAGGAGCACAGTGTTTGCTAACTATTATTCCCAAACTGAAAACACTGGGGCAAAGGGAACAGTGGAGTCCCCAGATGTACAGTGCTTTTAGGGCCTGGCTCTATGGATTAGTGACAGCACAGCGTAGTGAGGGTTCGGGATTTGACCTCACCCGGCCCAGTAGCTAGGGAGAACGCCTCCCATGAAGTTGTAGCACCATTAGACCTGCTCAAGTGCTGGCCATCTTTTCAGCTGAGGACACATCTGACATGACACGGGTCCTTTGAGGGCAAGGGAGTGAAGACAGGTCCATTTGCTCTTCGGCCCAGATCCACAAGGAGACTTAGGCGCCTAAATCCCAGCTTTCGGCACCATGGTGCCATGGCTGTCACCTAACCCTGTAGGTGCCCAAACTCCTTCAGCACCTAAATTTTCAAGGTAAAAGTTCCCTCAGTGCCTAAATTACTGCCCCAGGTATGCACGGTGCTGCCTCACTCTGGGCACCCGGATGCCTATCTCATGCCTATGCCCCGGCGTGAGCCACAAACTGGGGGAGGATAATCGCTCCTCCACCTACCTCACCTGCTCAGAGCATGCAGCTGGGTCCTCTTCAGCCCATATTGGGCTGGGTCCCATTCAGAATCCAGGAGGAGGTGGTGGTAGGGCCTCCCTTATAACTTTTAGCCCAGTCGTTAGAGCATTTACCTGAGATAGGTTCAATTCTCCTCTCTGCCCGATGGGGACAAAAGCTTTGAACAGGGGTCTCCCTCCTCTCATGAGCATTCTTTCTGCAGTGAGCTTTGGGATATTCTGATGCAAGGTTCCCTGGATCTCTCCTGTTGAAGCCATTTCACCCTGTGCAAATAATTAAAGCGTCACTGGAGCAGGGACCCAACCCTGGGTTTCCCAGATGGGTGCCCCAACCATCGGTGATTCTGACTCCCTGGCCCAATGACTATTTAATCCACAGTGGAACAGCCTTAACAGGAGAGATTGAGGAACACTCCCCACCCCCATCAGAATACCTCAGAGCCCAATCGTTAGAGCCCCTCTTGAGAGGTGGGAGACCCCTGTTCAAAGCCTTTCTCCCCCTCAGGTGGAGGGGGGAATTGAACCTGCGTGAGTGCTCTGACCACTGGGCTAAAGGGAAACAGCAGCACCTCCTGCTCTGGCTTTTCTTGCACAAAGAAGTTAGGTGCCTAAGTCCCCTGACTCCAGGACAGGGGTTCCTGGCTGTGGATCGCAAGCAGAAATAGCCCCCTCCCTAGAGCCTGGGCTTAGGCATCTATCTCTGTGGGAGAGTTGGGGCTCTCCCATTAGCTAGTTCAGGCAGCCTCCCCCCTAGCATGATGGCTTTTCTGGCTCGCATTCTTAAACACCTCTCTCCCCCAATTCAATGCATTGGGATTTACCTAAATCAGGCTTTGTAGATCCCATTGTTGTTGTCCCAGTGATTTACGAGGCTGCTGCATCCCATGGTGGATCCAGGCTTATCTCCCTGCTCTGGCTTAATAAAACAACTACTATGTTATAAATACTCCCCTGTTTACAATGAATGCAGGAATCACATGCATGGTTGCTGTGGTTAGAGAGACACTGAGCAAAATGCATCATTATCCACTCCTAAATGCTTAGATCAGTCGCTGTGAATGTGACAATACCCAGAGCACCTCAACTTAAAAGCACTTCTTTCTATCGCTGCTTAGAATATATATAAGTCATCTATACTTTTGTACCAGCTTTAGATTGAAGCTTTGAAGCAAGTTTCATTATTTAGGATCTGATTCTGCAACCTGTACGTGGAGCAGCTCTTGTGCAAATAACCACAGTGAAGTCAATCGGACCGCTTACACGAATGAGTACTTGTCAACATAAGGCTTGCAAGGACAAGCTCTTGGGCCCTGATTCAGCAAAGCACTTAAGCATGTGTTTAAATCATCCCTATTCAGCAGTACCTAAGCGTGTGCTTAAGTGCTTTGCTGAACAGGGATGGGCTTAATCCTATGCTTAGACAGTTTTGTTGAATGAGGGCCTTAGAAATTAAAGTTGATTAGGTCTTTTCTCCCTCTGTGAAAAGCAAGTTTCTGAGCACACAGAGCTCAGTGAGTTTGTTTTATGCATGGTGGTGAATGTGGATCAATCTTAATTTTCTGTCCCAAACCACCGAAGAAATTAGACTGCTGGGGGTCCGTCAGTGAAGGGTATTGGCCTGATGGCACCATGAGCCATCAGAAACAGAGCAGTCAAGAGTCTTGGATAGGGGTGGAGAGGTTCCATATGAAACAGTTTTGGGGTGGGAGAGTGGAAATGGCTAACCCTAATAATACTCAGACCAGGGTTGGTGTTTGCTGTACACATATGCAACTGTTTCCAAAAAGTTGGTATCAGACAGCAAGGAGGCTAAGGGAATAGAGGCCTTTCAGCTGAACTTCATTATGAAATGGTGGCTGTAACTAACTCATGCTCCACATGTGTGCTCTGATTATTAGGTCTGGGACCAGCATGGCTAGAGACAGCACGTACACACACACACACAGATGTTTTTTGAGAACCACACACAACGCAGAAACCAAATCAGCAAATACAAAACTTCCTTAAAAACCAATGCAACATTCCCCAGATGCTGTCTTTGCTATATTTCATCCGCAGAGCTTAAGAGAGAAAAGGGGAGAAAATAAAGGACAATAAAACTCCACAGATATAGACCATGTCCATCAAGTGTTAACCAAACAGAACAATACTTTCTCACAAGGCAGCTAAAGCACCACTGTGCTGTACAAAAACCCAGTCTGCAATTCCTTCCCTCTCTTCCTTGAACGTTTAAAGAAATACAAGGAAAGAAAGCCTAGCTTTTGGGCCAAACCATTATTCCGTGGAAGGGTTTTAAACAAAGCTGACATTGATGATAGGGGCAGTATGAAATGATATCACTTTTGCATTGATTGTTGAAATGCATCTTATGTTACAGAGAGCTGTGGCTCTGAGTTTTGCACTAATGGCTCACTTTTAGCTATCAGTGCTTGCGTCTTCACTGCAACGTGTGAGATGCAGACAGTTTAGATTTCAGGACTGTCTTATCTCATTTCTAGTTCATATAGCTGCGATTGCCAGGCACCTTTTCGTTTTTAGTGGGAGGAACTATTTACTCCACAACGTCACACAGAAAGAGAGCACCTTGAAGTAGCTCTGGCATTCATGAAGACGTCGGTTGTCCTGTCCCATAATGTGTGTTACAGGGTGACTGGCGCTATGAGGAGGAGATGGATCCAGCCCCACCTGTGACTGGTGCAAGGCCACGAGGAACCCTTTTTAAAGCCCCGTTTCGAGTGAGGGGAACTCCAGAAGGCAGGTTGGGCTGCTGAGGTTAGGCCCGGAGCAGGGCCACTCCCAGACAGGTAGCCTAGAGGGCTACAAAGAGCAGAGAGGCTCCCACAGAAGCCCTAGGTTAGGGGACGATTGCAAATGACCACAGGCAGAAGTGTGTTTGAAGAAAGGATGGACAAAGCCATCAGGAAGGGAGGAGGGGCAGTGCCTGTCATGAGACTGGGGCATGGGACAGAAGATTCCTTTTGGTTTTGTGGTTTGTTTGGCCCCTATTGTCCTTAAATAGTTGAAGGACTAGGACATACATTTCAGCCCCTCCTTACAATCTAGCTCACACCATTCTTTGTATGTAGGATTTTTCCCCTGCCCCTTAAGCCCAAACCCCATAGCCCCAGGCCAGCAAAGCATGTAAACAAGTGCTTAACTTTAAGCACAAATTGTCCTACTGAAGTCAAGAGAACTCCTCACGTGCTTAAAGTAAAACACATAGTACTTCACTTGATTGGGGCTGAGAGGCAAATACCCTGAGCCACCCTACAAGACAGTGGGCAAAGAGAGAAAAAAATATTTCAGCTGTAAAGGTCCAAAGGCTACTATCAACCAGGAGGATAATTAAAACATGGACATTAGGAAAGATACACTGGTAGGGACACAGAAGGGTAGAGATGGAAGTCAGTTAGTTTAAAGAAGTGCCAAATATTTAAGTAGTTGCCAAGATTAGCAGTGGGGTTTTTTTTGGCCCAAGCCTACAAACATTTACTGTCAATTGTGTTTCCAGGATCAGATTCAGGCCCAGAAGGGGGAAGGATATATAATGAGCATTTGGATCAGTTCAAGTAGCATTTCAAGATTCCTATCTTAAAAAAGAACAAACTAAAGATAGCAGAAGGAGCTTCGACACCTTTTTATTCAAACCCTCTCTTTAAGGAAAGAAAAATTCCTCCACCAAATTGCAGTGACTCAGATGCAATTAAGATAGAGATAACATCAGCAAATTTCCCCAGTCTAGTGACAAGCAATTCCAGGAGTGCAAAACAGGATGCTGCTGCAGCTGCTTACCAGCATTCTCCGCGTTATTCGGGGGGGAGGGTTGATTCTGTTGCTGTTTTAATTACCAAAAAGGCAATTCCTGAGCAGCTCCCATTTAGAAAGCGGCCTCATTCATTTGACAAGGGCTAACGTACAATCACGATGCATTTAACAGGAGCAATAATTTAAAAGCTCCCCATCATTGTGTCTTACTGCTGTTCTTTATAGCCACAGGGACAGAGAGTACTCTGCAGATTCAGCTGACTGCCCGCCACACCTTTGGGAAGATTTATTGGGATTTTCACATCTTTGTCTTGCTCAGAGAGATGGCGTGGCGTGATTAAGAGACGTTCTGGGAGAGACAGGATTGGGCAAGCTTCGTGAAGCACTCATGGGCTGAGAAAGTTTTCCCAAACCACAAAAAGGGACGTATCAAAAGTCATTAATCCGCTGTACAAAAGTTGTGTCGAAAGAAATATAAACTCCCCCCTTGCTGCAGCCAATTCCCAATATTTTACTCCGAGTTACTCCTTGTGAAAAGTAGAAAGGTGCTCGTGCAACCTGCTCATGTATGAGCCAAGTCATGGCAGGCGAGGAAGGAAAGGAAATACCTAGGAACAGCAGCACATATTTCACCATCTTATTTTAATAGTTGCATTCTGTTGCTGTTATAATTCACCCTCCCTAACCACCACCGGAAGGGAACGATTTTAGGGTCAGCGATCGATTGCACGGTTAGAAGCAGCGCCATGGAACACAGTTCATGACAGCAGCAACGGGAGACAAGCCCGGCTGCCGGAAAGCTGCTCTTCAGTAGCTACTGGGAAGGATGAACCAGGTACCACCCCTGTACCCACACACAGCCAGCACAGGATCCAGCAACCGTCATCCATGGGGTGATTGGAGAGGTGCCCAAAAGCACACCGATACCACAGTGGAAAGTGCCCTTCCACTAGCGGCCATCTTGTGCCCTCACAATGAAGGCAGGGCAGCCACAGCGTCCTACCTTCCTACTGGGACAGCCCTCCCAGCTCCTGTGGGGGAGGAGAAGTGGTGCTGCCTTCCGCAAAACCAGCTCCTCTCTCCCTCCAAGTCACAGCTTCCCAGGCCAGAGGGGAGCACTGTGATCACCTGGTCTGACCCTCTGCATACCACAGGCCGTTGAACTTCCCCTCAAAAATTCCTACAGCGGCTGTTTGATGAAGAATCCACCACAACCCTTGGTAAGTTGTTCCAATGGTTCATTACTCTCACTGTTAAAAGTTTGCACCATTTTCCCCCACTCTGAAGGTGTCTAGCTTCAACATCCAGCCATTGGATCGTGTTAGACCTTTCTCTGCTAGATGGACGAGCCCATTTTTAAAAATACTTGTTCCCCGTGTCAATAGTTTTAGACTGTGATCCACTCACCCATTAACCCTCTCTTTGTTAAGCCAAATAGACTCAAAGAGCTCAGTCTATCACTATACTGCAGGTTTTCTAACCCTTTAATCATTCTCATCATTCTTGAATTGTGGGCCTCAGAACTGGACACAGTATTCCAGCAACAGTCGCACCACCTCCTCCTACTCGAGATTCCTCTGTTTTATGCATCCTAGGATCTCATTAGCCCTTTGGCCATGGCGTCACACCGGGAGCTCACGTTCAGCTGATTAGCCACCACGACCCCCAAATCTTTTTCAGAGTCACTGCTTCCCAGGAGCAGTCGAGAGATTCAGCTCCACCCCAAAGACAGGAGAAGGCTGATATAGGGAGCGACAGATTGCTGAGTCGGCTCTTATTTCTGTTCCTCTCCCTGGGGTACTACCACCCTGACAGGGAGGAGAAGCCAGTGGCTGCCATTCCTGAAGTGGGGAGATCAGGGGCCCACATGGCTGGTTCACACATGTAGCAAAACCAACTGGTGCTCCCCATGCTCCCTGCAAGCACATCTCCCAGTGGACGTGGCTCTTTTGGAGTGGATTTGCCTGTCCTTTCAGGGAGGGGTCCCTACTGTATATCAGGGGGAACTGGTGCCTTTCTGCCACTTGACTATATAGAACTAGTAATGGCAAGCCCCCTACAGGCAGTGTTAATGTTAAATTGCCAAAGTTGAAGGGCAGATGAAAACCCGCAGGTGTCAGAGCAAGGTTTATTCCTGGACGCCTACATCCCATCCTGCTCTGCACAAGTCCTATTAAAAGAAAGAACTGAGCCACACTGAGCTGTGGCTGACCCATTTCTCTCCTTTCTCACCTCAAAGTACAGGTTCCAAACACAGGAACACCTCAAACTCGCCTCAGTTACTGTGTAGTTCGGATGCAGCAAGTGTCGGATGGCCACATTCAGTGTGCCTCTAGGTGGGGGCAGCGCTGGTGCGGTCCCAACCGCTGGTTCTAGAGCAACGTAACAAACTTTAAAAAAGTATTAAAACAGACTGTTTATTACAGCATATGATGTGTTATTAATTTACACAATGATATATAAAAACAGCCGTTTGTGAGGTACAGTAACTTGACAGTGACAGGAATATTAAAACTATTGATATTCATGCACATGACATGCATAAGTTTTTAAAAAGCGCTTTTACACAATATACTGAAGAGTTACTGAGCCTTTCCCAGCTGGTCCAATGGTTTCTTCTGGAGAGCAATGTATCATTCTGGCGGGAGTCCCACACATGGGATGCACATTGGGGTCATCCATAGCAGAGTGCCTTTTGGAGAAGGCAACTCAAGAGGGAGATTAAGCGAGAGCCCTTTCTATTATTTGAATTACCATAGCACCTAGGAGCCCTAGTTGTAGACCTGGGCCCCATTGTGCTAGGCACTGTACAAACACAGGTGGAGGGGGAGGAGGTTGCAAGAAGAAGAAGAAGAAAGGTTTACAAGAGGAAATCCAGCCAGACAAAACGTGGAACATAGTCAACATGCAGGAACAAGAGAGAAAAAAAATTAAGGGATAAGAACAAACATTAGGATCCTCCACTTATGACTTTAAGCTGTTGATCTCCTGGTATTACAAGACCCAGAGCTGGAAAGAATAGGCAATGAAGATCCATTCTTGGGAACATTATTATTTTTCAAAGCCTTCTGATACTATGCACTTGAAGCTGTCACCACTGAAATGGCAGGTTTTTTAAAAACGAGTATAATGTTTTTTATTTCCATGAAAAGGCACTAGTATCCACCCAAGATTTGAAGCCGTGTCATAATTTACCTTAAGTTTTAAATATTTGTATTAAAAAAAAATCTATGAAACTATTTACACAAAAGCACCTCATTTCTTTAAGTAGAAGCAGACGAGTTCCACGCGGACAAGTCATTTCATTAGACAGTCGTCATCAGTTTGAGAGAGCCAGATCGGAAGCGAAGGATTTTCTTCTTGAGGTTATGCGAGGCTTTAATTTTGACAAAGGCCTTTGCTGCATTTTCGTGCAGCTCTGGAGCGGCCACCGTTTGGATAGGAAGAGTCTGGACAAACTGAGACCAAATAAGCCCCCCGCTTTCATCGGAGTCACTAGTAGTCGTGCTCTCCCCAACGAACTCCACCTCGCTCAAGCTGGACTCGCTGTCTCCAAAGCAGTTTGTGGTGTAGTTACTCTGCTCATCTTCACTGGTGTCCACTACGGTGGAGTGGAACAGGGATTCGCATTCTGCTGAATACTCAGAGTCACTAGCAATGTAAGCGTAGGGGCTGACGTACGGAAGGGGAACTTGTGAATACACCCCTACGGCTTCTCTCCTGTTTCTTCTTGCCCTTCTCAAGGCTTCCTCATAGGAAATCTCTGCTGAGGACTTCCACCGGCGATAATCTCCTCGCTTGTGTTTAGGTTTGGCCACAACTACTTCTCTGCTGTGTCCGTGAGATTTGATCACAGTTTTATGGAGGCCAGTCTGCCTGCTTGGGAGGCTTGGCTCCAGCTGTGAACTGCTGCTTTTCTTCCCTCTCACAGAGGGCTTTTTAAGTTTCTTATTTGTATCCAAGTCATCAGGGAAACGACACTTTTTGCCAATTGGCTTGGTTTTCTCCCGCATGGTGGGCGCGTTGCTTTCCAGCAGGCTGGCCAGGTGGGACCTGTGTTTCAGAGTAGAGCTCTTCAGAATTTTGACACTTTTGGTGCCTTTGTGAAGCTTAAGGCTTTGCTGTTGAGCTGGTATGTACTCAGCACTCACCAGCAAGCCTTCATCCAGGCTCTGAGAGGAAGAGCCCTCACTCTTGAAATCCAACGTGGGTCTCTCCTCCAGAGGAGGCGAAGTGGGGTGAGCTGCTTGCAAGCGGTTTTTTAGCAGTAGCTTTTTGGGTGGCTGGGTCACTTTATTCTCCTGCTGCAGTGCTGTATGCCTACCAGGACTTTCTGTAGGAGACGTAGCAAAGAGTTGGCCATTTTCCTTTGGGATATCCCCTGTTGTAGCTACAGGACACCAGTTTAGTTCTTGAGATGCTGGTTTGACGGTCCTTGACAGATGTTTGCTTTGAAGTTCATTGACAGCGCTTGGTGGGTAGGCTGCAGCCGGAGGCACCTTCCTGCTTTCCAGCTGCTCCCCATTAGATTCTTTTGACCGCTGATTTAATGGCGAGAAGGTGCCATTATCCAAAGCGGTTGTTCCACTGGAATGCAAACATGCTTGTTTGGAATTCTTCAGGTTCACAATGTTAGGATGTGAAACAGCCGCAGTCTGTCTAACACACATGCTCCCATGTCTCAAAATGCCTTTTGTGGGGTCAGCATTCAGACTTGTTCTCGGTTTGTTAGTCCTCACAGAATGTGTCTTTTTCTGAACAAGGCTCAAGATGTAACCCTCTAGTTTTTTGTTGGCTGAAGGACAGGGTACAGACCATGAGCTCTGCGGGAGAAAGGAATTGCCTGTTTTTACTGAGTCTAGTTCAGCTCCAGTGCAAACATCATTAACATTGCAACCACGTCTCTCTTCTTCTCTCAGGGGATTACCGGTCACAGGAAGAAGAAACATTGGACTCTGCACGGCTACTGCATGTAGGGGACTGGGGTAACGGTACACGTCATTCCCATTTTTAGATACTAAGTCACACTGATACTTTGGATGTACATCTGCAACCACATCAAGGGAATTGGAGTGCGTTGTGGAGAGCGAACGACAGACAGCACCTGATGCCGGGTCCTCGTGCTGGCTTTCTTTATTGTAATCCATCCAGCCTATGAGATCTGAAATGCATTTGAAAAGAGTTTAAAGATGCTGCCATTGTGTAGTTCTGCTTTTAGTCTTTTCAAAGATACTTTTGAAGACTTTGGCCTGGTCTACACCCACACTGCTTTAACTAGGGCAATATAGTTGAAACTCTACAATCCACCATAGTGTGGATTCAGTTATACCAGTATGAAGATGCTTATTCTCAGGTCTACACTATTATGTTTTGTTGGTAGAGTAACTAGAGTGACAAGGTGGGTGAGGTAATGTCTTTTATTGGACAAACTTCTCTTGGTGAGAGAGAGACCAGCTTTCGAGCTTAGCTATGTCAGTCAGGGTGTGGAAAAAAAACAAATTCCCCTTGTGACATAAGTATGCTGGCAAAGCCCGCTGTGTAGATGCAGCTATGCTGACAGAAGAGTGATCCAATAAAAGACATTACCTCATTCACCTTGTCTCTCTAATATCCTGGGAGTGACACACAACACTGCGGCAGACAGATTGGCTAACGTCACTGAGGGAGATGGTGTTACTATACAGGCAGAAAAACTTCTGTTGGCATATGTTGTGTCCCCACTAGGAGGTTCTGCTGGTACAGCTATACTGATATAGCTAGAGCAGCACAGTCTATGGCTATGTCTGCACCACCACGGTAAGTCGACCTATGCTGCGCAACTCCAGCTACGTGAATAATGTAGCTGGAGTCGATGTACCTTCGGTCAAGTTACAGCAGGGTCTACACCGCAGGGGGTCGATGGGAGAAAAATCTCCCGTCGATTTACCTTACTCTTCTTGTCGGGGGTAGAGTACAGGGATCGGAGAGCAATCTGCAGTCGATTTGGCGGGTCTTTACTAGACCCACTAAATCGACCACTGGTGGATCAATCTCAGAGCGTTGATCTCAGCTGTAGTGTAGACCTGCCCTATGTAGTGTAGTGTAGCCTAGCCCTTATAGTCCCATATAGAAAGGGGAATAAGCTATACTGGTATAAGGCGCCTTTATACCAGCAAAACTGAATCCACACTAGGGATTGTAACAGTGTAATATCAGTTTAAAAAAAAAAAAAAAAAGAAATCCACACCTTTAACCAACATAGTTATACTGGTACAAAATCCGCCTTAAAGAGCCTTCCACTTTGTACCAGAGGCCTCTAGAATTCTACAATTGACTTTTACAGCATCCACATGGACTGCTAGATGCAGAACTGTAGAAAGCCCGAGGATGTGTGTGTTACAAGATATATTGCACTGCTAAGCCCACAACTAACCAAGAGGGAACAAACAAATTACACCAGTAAAATTGTTAACAGTTGGCTGAAGGGCAATATTAACCATCCTTTTCTTTAGGAAATTCAGGCTGATCACGGACGTCCATCGTTTTCACTTAGAACTGCTTTTATAGGGCTTCAGAATTTTCAAATTCTGTTCAGGGAAAGATGATCAAGAGTCCAAGAACACTCATAAGAGAATCTTCTTGGGGGGGGGAGGGGAAGGGGATGTCAAAGACAAAGAATCTTTTGACTGAAGCCCAGGAGTGGGAGTTCAGAGACACGGGGTTCTACTCCCAGCCCTGCAAGAGACGTCCTCGGGGGCTAGTTACTTAGGTCAAAATGTTCCAATCTGAATGCCTTACTAAGGCCATATTTAGGCACCTAAGTAAGAGGGCTGATTTTATCAAACATGCTTAACCCCCGCAGTTCCCATAGATTTCAGTGGGACTATATAGGAGAGGAAGTGCTGCTCGGAGAGCAAGAATGGGTCTATCAGGAGCGTAAGAGAAGAACAGCTGACTTACTGTAGGTCATATCACAGTATTTCTTAAATTCTCTGTTACAGTCTAATATTCACAGCAAATTGTCAAGAGGACATCACTGAAACATGCCACTGTGGGAAGTGGGCTAGACTGCCATAATCTGTTGAAGAGTTTCATATTTCCATTCTGTATAATGAAAACCAGCAATGTAATCTGCTGTAGATCTATGTGCAGGATTGTTTTTAAAACATGCTTGATAATGAAGACCTATAGATTGGTGATAGGGAAATTTAAATTACATCAAGCAGGCCAGAGGGTAATTTGAAAGCTCTCAACATCTCAGAACTGCTACAAAGTCACATTTCTAGGGCAGACAAACTTGAATGATTATGCTCTGGATTCCTAAATACAACAGTTCACTCATAGGCATAGTTTGACTTCTATATTTGGGAGACGGGGGGATGGGGGGACGACACGACAACAGCTCCAGTCAGGCTTAGGGGGCCTTGCAAGGGGGGTGGGGATCTAAGCCTGCTCAAGGCTTGCATTGGGGGGTGGGGGAGCGACTGCAGAATGGAAGTTCTGAACACCAAGCAATACATGACTGCTTGTAAGCATCCTCCAGGATCCAAACTGAAACAAGGTCCTATTCAACCCCTCTTTCCAGACCTATACAACAAATAAGAGGATTCTTGCAACAGAAATCTTGTAGTAACCAGCCCTAATATATAACCGAGACACACATACACACTGAGATTTACATCTTTAGACTAGAGTAACTGGAAATTCAAACATCCATCTTTCCCTTACCAAAGGCAGAGAAACCTTTTCCATTATTCATAATGGCCATTTGTCCATGCGACACAAACCCAGCACACACTTCATCACAATTGTCCATGTGCTGAAGACAGCAGTTAGAGCTGGGAAACTATTAGTTGCTTGCTTTCATAGGCACAAATATGCGCTACCCATAAATTAATTTGGTTCGGGTGGGTTTTTTTACTTTGGTAAAAACTATTTTCTAAAAGGAAGTGATAGGAAGTTATACAATGAATTTGCTTAGGTGTATATGTACCACTGCCCTTTACTGGGCAGAAAATATCAGAGCTGATCACGGGTTTATACGTGCTCACAATTCACACCAATGACTGAAAAAGTGGCAGGTGAAATCTATACCCCATGCCACACATATGCGACAAATACATCAGTCAGAGTCTTTTTGGATTATTTTATATTAACACGTAGTTTAGCAAATGAAAAAAGGAAGAGTTAATAGGACCCTGCTAGCTCCAATGCAGCATTTCTACTGTTAAGCCAAAGCCACTTGCTGGAGTATGGTGTATTATACCAGCTTTCACTGTACCTGCAGATTTTGGGCGTCCATCCGAGATATTCAAAGACGTCTCCAAAGGGCTGCAAAAACAGGTGCTGGAATGGCAACTGGATAAACACTCACTGAAGACTGAGTTAGAGGAATTGGAAAGTGATCCAGAGGCCCCATCACTCAGCTCATAAAATCCTATAAAAATAAAAACTTGGGTTTATTTTGGTTCTATTATGCAAAAAATGCCCCTCCCCCTCCCCTAGAAAAGCAGTTGAGTTTCTGGGTATTTTGGCTCACTGGATCTCAGACAATTTATACCATTTCATTCAATCATCCAGATTAGTTGTACTATACAGTAATACTATAATACTTGGACAATTTCTGTTTATTGAAAATAAGGCAGTGGGATGTCACTTAGCCTTTGAAATATTAATATCTCAAACAATTTTTAAAAGCCCACTTGAAACTAAAACAGTACAGATTGTGCTAAGAAAAATCTGGCTGTACTTGCCTTCAAAGCTCATTTAACAGGGTATTAGATCTCTTGACAACCATTCTACCAGTATTACTTGGCTACGAGACTGTCTACAAGTCTCCTTAGCCACTGTTGCTGCTTCCTTCCTGTACTTTTTCTTGCAACCCAATTCCCATAAATAAAAGAAATGAAGCGTTCTGAAAAAGCTTCATCTATGGCATTATTTTTTAAAGAAAGAAACCCCACTTTCTGAAAAATCAGACACACGATTGTGCAGCATGTTCTCAATAGTCCTGAAATTTTCCTCTGAATATACTGTATGAAGTCAGTAATATTTCCAGTGGCAGCTGAATTTTTCTTGGTCCCACTGTAACATCACTGCTGGCCACACTGTGGACCTTTATCATTCTCTGCTGTTACAATGCTGAAGGTTCTGCCCTTTTATAACCGGTTTATAACCAATTGCTGGGTGGATCCATTTTGCAGCATATGGGGCTTACCTGAACTTGGGCGACTGTCTGTCTCAAGGTGCTCATCTGTAGTCTTTTCTACATCCAGTCTTAGATCACTTATCTGTTTGTCTAGTTCTTGCAGCTGATTTAATAGACCAGCATCTCGCCTTCTCAAACAGTTCTGGAAAACAAGAAAAGCAACATGTCACCTTTGTTGTCCAGAAAAAATGGGCCACAAGTATCATCTGAAGAATAGCTTGTAAATTCCATGTCAGTTCTTTTAAAAGAGAGGTGGGGGGGGGGGGGGGGGGGGGGGGGGGGGGGGGGGGGGGGGGGGGGCGGGGGGAGGAAGGGGGACGACGACACCACAGAAATCTTGCCTGGAAGTTCAGGATAAAAATTCAGCTGAACTAGAATGCAGACATTTAATTCCAATCGCTCTCATTCTGTTGCACATTTTAATCTTATATTCTTAAAGCATAAGGCAAGATTACAGGAACCAGGATCAGGGTCCTTTCATTAATTTGACAACACAATAAGTAGGAAAAGTAATCCCTTCTCTTCCCCCATTACAATTGTATTACATCATTGTAATAAGACTGTTTAAGCTATTTATGAAGGTAATTTTGATGATATACAATGGGCAATACAGAATGATTTTGCAAGAAGCTCATTAACCCAAGGTCAGTGTAATCAGTTTCTCTACATTTACTACAACCGCATCTATCCATCGTCTGTCCAGTTGTGACAGTTTTTATACACACGGGCACATACACTTTTGCATTGCACCCAGCAGTATTCTGATAGGTTTCTGAGTGTAGATGCTCATAAAGGGCCCAATCCCAAAACCATTAGGTCAAGGGGAGCCTTTCCACTGGATTCAATGGGTGTTGGATCAGGCCCAAGACTGAAAGGCTAATAGCATTAGCTAGACCAGTGGAATTCAACCTGTGGCCCAATCAGCACACAGTTGCAGCCGATGTGACATCCTCAGGGCCATACAGGTAGTATATATATATTCTGTGGCTGCGGCCCACATAACACAGAGAGCTGCAGAGGTGGCCCACAACGGTAAATAGGTTGAGAACCACTGAGCTAGACAGACTAGCACAATGCACTACCGCTTGGGAAGGGCAAGCACATTATTTTTCCACTTCTAACATGAGCCAAGATTTGGATCCAACCCAGATCTGCAGAGGTGACAGGTTTAGAGCAGGAACTCATTGCGCCACCTACTGACCCTGCCCCCCTCTAAAGAAGGATTGGGAATAGTGCATCTGGTTCAAATTTGGAATGTCAAGTGCACAAATTAAAGTGTTACCACAGACCCCCAATTCCGAGTAATAATTCCTGTTACTTTACTGTGGTCATTTGGCAGCTAATAATTCCTGAACAGTCACATCGCCTTTTTAGAAGGAAGCAACCCTACTATACACATTTACTGAACCAAAGGGTTTAAAAACAACCCTACAGAAGCAATCAAGATTTGCAAGTGAACATCAAGAATCCAACCTCTCCCTTGGTCAGAGCCAATATGCACAAATGCTGAGCCGGGCCCCTGGCACAAAGAATACCATGCACAGCTGTGAGTTATTTTCATTGAAAAATGATCCACTGGTTCATGTCTAGCTCTCTCTTCCCCCCACAAGCTACAAAGCGCATTTTCAACAAAAGCATCCCTATTTTAAAGGGCCTGATCCTGAAAACTGCACAGCACTCACTACTCCCACTAAAGTCTCAGGATAGCCTCTGGGCCCAATCCAACTCTTAGTCAAGTCAGCAGATGCACGCCCATTGACTTCAGCAGCTGTGGATTAGGCAGTACGAGAGCACCATAGGCTGCATCAGGGGCTTTTTAAAAGGAGTGACTATCTCTCTTTTGTAGCAAACCAAGGATAAACTCCTTCTCACCTCACGCCTATCAGTTGCTCTGTTGAGCAATGATCAGGATTTAATACTAAAACGCCCGCACCGTATAGTGAATACATTTTTCTGGCTCTTTCATATCTAGTTACTAGTTCTGATAGAAATTCAATAGAAGAAATGCTTTCTGCTTCACAGTCCGGAGTCTTCCCTACCCGCTCGCTCTTTTGCTTTAAAGAGCGCAGGACATGAACGGATTTGCAGAAACTGGCTCGCTTATTCCACCAAGCACAGCCCCCTAAATCAAGAGGTGCCTTCTCTTTTGAGTCAGGGACTCTTGCCCCGTTAGGCAAAGCGCTTTCACTGAGCCTCACATTTCAAATGAAGAGCCGGACCAGGTGCAATGGGGACAAGGTGAGGACAGCTCAGGGGACGGCACCGGATTAGGAAGGATCTTCCAGAAAGGCAGTTCAACTTCATGGTAAAAAACAAACAAACGCATTTGAAGCCGGGTAATTAATCGAGCTGTGAGCAGCCCGGGCTGCTTTTGTGAGCCGTGGGGATGAGCACCGGGAGTCTGGAGGTCTCCTGCCCTTGTGCCTTCCAGACACACAACCGGCAACGACCACTTCAGATGAGGTTCCGCGGAGCTCGCCGGCTTCACTGGCCCCCGTAGGAGCCCGCAGAGCCCCCCGAGAGGGAGGAGGAAGGGCTGGGGGATCAGACACACACGGAGGTGTCATTCTCCCCCAAGGCGCGTCTGTCCGTTACAGAGGGTCCCCGATCGGAGCAATAAGGAGGAGACGGGAAAGATCAGACTGCACCAGGCACCCGGACTCTCGCGCCCTGGGAGTGCGCCCCCCAGCCCGGGACCCGTCGCCGGTGCGCCCCCCTGGTACTTCCCCGCCTCCTGCGCCCCCCAGCCCGGGACCTTCGCCGGTGCGCCCCCACCCCCTGCGCCCCCCAGCCAGGGCCCGTCGCCGGTGCGCCCCCCGGTGCTCCCCCTGTACCCCCCAGCTCGGGACCCTCGCCGGTGCGCCCCCCTGGTGCTTCCCCGCCTCCTGCGCCCCCCAGCCCGGGACCCTCGCCGGTGCGCCCCCGCCCCCTGCGCCCCCCAGCCCGGGCCCGTCGCCGGTGCGCCCCCCTGGTACTTCCCCGCCTCCTGCGCCCCCCAGCCCGGGACCTTCGCCGGTGCGCCTCCGCCCCCTGCGCCCCCCAGCCCGGGACCGTCGCCGGTGCGCCCCCCGGTGCTCCCCCTGTACCCCCCAGCTCGGGACCCTCGCGGTGCGCCCCCCTGGTGCTTCCCTGCCTCCTGCGCCCCCCAGCCCGGGACCCTCGCCGGTGCGCCTCCGCCCCCTGTGCCCCCCAGCCCGGGACCCTCGCCGGTGGGCCCCCCGGTGCTCCCCCTGTACCCCCCAGCTCGGGACCCTCGCGGTGCGCCCCCCTGGTGCTTCCCCGCCCCCCCCAGCCCGGGACCTTCGCCGGTGCGCCCCCCAGCCCGGCTCACCAGCTGCTTCCTCAGCAGGAGGATGTTCTCCTCCAGGAACTTCTCCTCCAGGCTGCGCTGGGCGTCCCCTTCCCCGGGCGGCTCCCCGCGGGCCCCCGCGGCGCTGGGGGCGGCCCCCAGCGGGTGGCTCAGCAGCAGGCTCTTCACCAGCAGCTCCTGCCGCTGGCGCAGGTAGTCCAGCTCGCCCAGCCCGGCCAGCGTGGCCTCCAGCCGCTCCCGGGTGCGCTGCCGCTCCGCCTCCGCCTCGCCCTTCTCCCTCCAGCGCCCATCGGGCTCCCGGGGCGCCGCCGCCTGCGGCTGCCCCGGCTCCGGCTCCTTGGCCGCGGCGGCGGCCGCCGGGCTCGGCTTCATCCCCGGGGCGCGGGCGCCCGCCTCAGCGCATGGGGAGCGCCCGGGGGGTGCCCGGGGCTCCGAGCGGCCACTGCCGGGGGAGGGCGGCTGCGGCCCCGCGAGGTTCCCAGCCGCCGGGACGCGGCGCAGCAGGGGGAGCCGGAGCGCGGCGCTGCTCCTGCCAGCGCCGCCGCTGCACTGGGCCAGGGGCGCCCAGCCCGTTCCTCCCGCCCCACTGCCACCGCCCCCTCCCTCCCTCCGCCCGCCCGCCCGGCTCAGCCCCGCAGCAGCAGCCCCGGCTACTGACGCTCTGCGGCGGCGGCGCCTCCCCTCGCTCGCTCGCTCGCCCACCCCCGGGGTCTCTCCCCTCCCCCTTTCCGCGCTCTCCCTCTGCTTTTAGCTGCTCCCTGCCGCCGCCTCTTCCTCCCGTCCCCTTCCCTCTTGCTCGCTGGCTTTCGGCCTGCGCTGCCCCCTCCTCGCCCCTCACACACACAGGCTCAGGCGTCTCAAGCCCCTGTTCAAGCCTCCCTCGCACACACACTGTAGCCACCCCTCCTTGGGCAGGCTCGGTGCTGCCTTCCATTGTTAGGTGGGGCCCAGCTGTGGGACCCTTAGCCCTGTCCATCTATCTAGGGGCTTGTCCACACGGGGCAGTTATGCCAATACTAGCTGAGGTGTGCATGTAAACCGCTAGAGATATACCCGCTGGCATGGACACTTATTCCAGTTCAAGAGTGGCTTTTTCCAATTCAGCTTATGGCAGAGGGAAACAGGCACTTATACTGGAATAAGAGCGTCCACACTGGGGCTTATACTGCTATAACTCTAGATCAGTACAGCTGGGGAAATCTCCCCTGCAGATAGGCCCCAAGGTGCTCATCCTCCTCCCCTGCCCTGCTCTCTCCTCCTTTAAGGAGCCTAGTGCCTCACTTCATCGGAAATGAGCTGTAGCTCACGAAAGCTTATGCTCAAATAAATTGGTTAGTCTCTAAGGTGCCACAAGTACTCCTTTTCTTTTTGCAGATACAGACTAACACAGCTGCTACTCTGAAACCTGTCATAATTGTAGCTCTGGACTCACAGAGAGCAGGGCCTGGGATTTGCGGGGTTGTTGGAGCCTGTTGGTTCTAGGACACGAGACCTGAAGAGCTCTGTGGAACTCCAAAGCTTGTCCCTTTCACCAACTGAAGTTGGGCCACTGAAAGATATTACCTCAGATACCTTGTGTCTCTCACCGGCCACAGCCTGTGACTGTAGGAAGAGGGAGTGAGGAGGTTTGCTGACTTCTATCACCTCTACCCCTTTCATCCCCCATTCACAAGCAAAGTTCCAGACACCACTCTGGCTTCACCGTGAATTGATTTTATTTACTGTACTTAATGAGTGACAGTCAGTAACTAGGGACAGAATTCAAGATGGAAAGCCTGCGATGATTCCCTGCATTTCAGCAGCACCACTCATTACCTCCATCATCTTAAAATCATTCTCCAGCAGCCCTTCACAACCATGCTCTTTTAAGCTATGCAGAGTGACTTATGGCCCATCAACAGTACATTTGGGTACTTCGTGGCTTTTAAGGCCAAACACTTCTAAAATAAGAACACAAATGATGCAATAAGGGAAAGCCATTGCCAAGTGTGCATTGCGGGGGGGGGCGGGGGGGGGGGCGCGCAGGAGGGAGAGAAGAAAATGGTGATCCTTTGAACAGGGGGTGCTGACTGCTGCCTAGGAGCTGGGATCAAAGCTCCAGAAAGGCATTGCATTAATTCAGTGTGCCAAGACAGCTGTAACGAAGCAAACTTTGTACAGTATGTAAACTAATTACACTCTGGGATCGGCCATTAGGGTGTAGTGGGCATGTGATTGGGGGGGGCGGAGGGGGGAAGGAAGCAGCCGCTGAAGAAAAAGAAATGAAAAGAAATGTTAGTAGCCAATGGAGGCAAAATTGAGCTTTGGGAGTTTTAGCGAGTCATGGGAGGACTGAGGAGAGTAAGCGGAGGAAAGAGGAAAGCATTCAAGGAATCCATCACAATGTGGGCCTTGTTTGAAAGGATGGGAGCCTCCTGCTCCAGTAGCTCTCACAGACTGAGTGGGAAGGAGGCCTGTCTTTTTTGCTCTTGAGGAAGATTATCATGATTATGGGTATTACGGTAGCTCTGAAAGGCCACAAATGCGCTCAAGGCCCCACTGTGCTAGATGCTGTATCCGCCCTTAGTAAGAGGCAGCCCCCGTCCCAAAGAGCTTACAATCTAAACAGGCAAGACAGGCAAAGGGCAAGAGGGGGAAAAGAGACCCAGAGAGGGGAAATGACATACAGGAGGTCGCTGAGCAGAGCTGGAAACAGAAACCACGTCTCCTAAGACCCAGCCCCATGCCCTCTCCATCAGCCCATGCTGCCCTCTCTATAAATAATATTTTTAGCATCAACCATGTGTTCAGCTCTGTAAAAGGCACAGAAGCTTCTTGTGTATGTGAGTTCTTAGGTTGCGGAAAGCTGCACAAGCCTGCATGGGGATCCTGTTGCCAAATGCTGAAAGTGCACAAAGGAACTTTCATCTAATTTCAAAGCAGAGTAGATCAACGCACACTAGGGGACTTTTAGTGTGCAGAGCAGGGGTTACGTGGATGCTTAGTGTGCAACCCGCTGGCGGGCTGTAGATTTACACCACAGCTTGCCCAAACTAGGGGCAGGTCTACACTTAAAACGCTGCACTGGTGCAGCCACACCAAGGTAGCTGCACTGCTGTAGCGCTTAAGTGAAGACGCGCCTAGTTAGTCTACCTTCCCGAGAGGCGGTGGCTATGTTGACATAGCGCTGTCTACATGGGGGGTTAAGGTCGGCATAACTACGTCGCTCAGAGGTGTGGATTTTTCACACTTGTGCATATTTATCTGTTTTTCCCAAAGTTAATTAAATATTTTAGGAAAAATTGTCAGAATGGCCACCAGCAAGAGTTGGTGGCCGCACTCTGAGGCCACCAATAAATCTGTTGCAAGAACCTCTGCTAGCGTGGACACAGCCTATGCCGACGGAGCGGGTTTTTTCATCACCGTAAGAACACCACTGCCCTGAGTGACAGTAGCTAGGTCAAGAGAAGCAATCTTCTGTCAACTTAGCAGTATCTACACCGGGGTTAGGTTGGTAAAACAATACTGCTAAGAGGTGCTATCAAAGGCTTGGTCTCATGGGAGGCTAGCCATGCAGTCCCACCCCTACCACCCCCCAATCCACCAGAGCCCCAGGTGTCTCCAGCCTCCACAGCTGGAGGAGCCACGACCGAACTGCTCCAGGCCACCGGCCACCCCCAACGTTGCCCCGACACTGGGCCACTGAGCTCCTGCCAGCTGGGGGGAGAGGGCAGAGCATGGGCAGGGCCAGGGCTTGGCTTAGGAGACGCTTAGCCTCCCCATGCCTATTATACCCACTGCCCATGCCTGGTCTACACTTAGATGAACCTAGCTACATCACTCAGGACTGTAAAAACTGTCACCTCCTGAACGCTGTATGTAGTCAACCCAATCCCCTGTGTAGATGCAGCTAGGTTGATGGAAGAGTTCTTTCATCTACCTAGTTCCTGCATCTCAGGCCTGGTCTACATCTAAAATTTAGATTGACCTAGCTACATTGCTCAAGGCTGTGAGAAATTTTGCTCCCTGGGCGACAGTTAGGTCAACGAAATCCACACAGTAGACACAGCTAGGCCAATGGAAGAATTCTTCCATTGACATAGCTACTGCCTCTTGAGGGAAAAACCCCCTTGCCGTAGTGCTTGTAGTGTGGACATACTCCCAGAGAAGTGGATTAAACTACCGCGATGGGAAAACCCCTTCTGTCACTGGAGGAAGCATCTACACCAAGCTTCCCACAACTCAACTATGCCAATTACTGAAAAAGGACTAAAGCCCTTGTATGAAACCATCCTCTGTGTCACAAACCACTTCCCAGCTCTCCTCATGCTGATTGCCACCATTACAGGGGTCACCGGCATGTGAATTTTAAACTCTTTATTCATTTCTTAGTTTTGTCATTTGAAATTCTCCAGAAAAGTAATCCCAAACTCCCCACACTAATCAGGAACGTGGAAATGGTGGAATCAGTACAACAGCGATCAGCACAAATCTTCAGGGAGGAAGGCAGTGATAGCAGGAGGGAAGAGGCTAACTGGGAAAGAAGAGCCCAACTAGCCAGAATGTGGCAAAGAGAATAATTCTGTCAGGCTCAAAGGAGCCTGGGTGCTGCGGATGATTCAATCTTGTACTTCTGTTATCTGTTAGTCTTTAAGGTGCCACCAGACTCCTTGTGGTTTTTGTGGATACAGACTAACATGGCTACCCCCTGAATCTTGTACTTGCTAGTCAAGAGCTATGAGCTGTGTCTCGTTGCTCTAGGGCACGCTGGCTGGCTGATTTGCTAATGTATATTGTTGAGCAGATTTTCTAAGGAGGTAATAACAATGCTACTTTGCATTTCTCCAGCACCTTCCACTCAAGACCTCAAAGTGCTTGACAGGCATTAAGCACCACTGGGGTGAGTGTTACTCCCAATCCCCATTTTACAGCTGGGGAAACCGAGGATCAGAGACACAGTGTGACTCTAGGTTCCAACTCCCAGTTTCCTGTTGTCACCACTAAACCACCTCCCAAGCGTGGAGATACTTAACATATGTGTGGGTTTCCTCCCACCCCCCCTAATTCATTCCATTGACCTAGAAACAAAACTAGCTCTATGATGACCTGGAGAATTTACACAAACCCACAAAATTCAGATCTAGAGCAATACACTGATTTCTTTTAACATGTTGTCACATTTGCATTGCTATGATGAACGTTGCTAATGACTTAGACCTTAGGGGTTACTGATGTATAAGCAGCCAGGATGAAACTCACCACAGAAAGACCTTCAGGCTTGGTCTACACCTAAAACTTAATTCGACCTACCTACATCGTTCAGGAGCATGGAAAATTCACATCCCCTGAGAGATGTAGTGAAACCAACCTATGCCCCAATGTAGACACCACTAAGTCAATGGAAGAATACTACCAACAACCTAGCTACTGCCTCTCAAGGGGGTGGATATACTACGATGACAGGATTCAGAGTAACAGCCGTGTTAGTCTGTATTTGCAAAAAGAAAAGGAGTACTTGTGTGTCTGTGTATATAATGACAGGTTTCAGAGTAACAGCCGTGTTAGTCTGTATTCGCAAAAAGAAAAGGAGGACTTGTGGCACCTTAGAGACTAACCAATTTATTTGAGCATGAGCTTTCGTGAGCTACAGCTCACTTTGGTTAGTCTCTAAGGTGCCACAAGTCCTCCTTTTCTTTTTGTGTATATAATAATGATATTCTGCAATTTCCACAGTATGCATCCGATGAAGTGAGCTGTAGCTCACGAAAGCTCATGCTCAAATAAATTGGTTAGTCTCTAAGGTGCCACAAGTACTCCTTTTCTTTTTACGATGACAGGAAACACCCTTCTGTCACTGCCGTAAATGTCTGCACTCCAGCAGTGTAGCTGTAAGCGCTACATCTGTGCCACTGTAGCTCTTGTAGTAAAGGTTTTCCAGGTATACAACTCAGGGACTGTGGTAGGAAGAGTGGACTGTTTGTAAAGCAGTGAGACTAGGAGGCCAGAGAGAGACACACAAGGCGGCTGCTTCAGGGGACAGGGTCTGCAAGAAGGAGATCCTTGTGTTGCCATTCGTTACAAACCCCACAGAGAAAACACCTGTGTACGTTTTGTAACTAAAGAAATCACGCTAAGAAAATATCTGTTCCTAATGGGAAACTATCCTGTAAGGCACTGAAAATCTACTGCTAGGGGCTAACACTGTTACAGAACTAGCTGTCTAGCACTAGTCCAGTGATATCTCCCTGCCTCCTGCAGACAGATTGGCAATGACAGCACAGCTGATTCATAAGCAGAATTTACAAACAATTAATTTGATGAATATGCAAAAAATTGCACGTGGTCCCCAGATTTGGGACTAGCTCTGAGAAAAATCTCTCTCTCTCTCACCAAAACTAGCAAGCAAACTTGATTAAAAGAGAAAAAAAGACAAGATCAGCTCCATTTTTTAAAAGATAAGAAGAGGGTCTGCTAAAGAAGACAACATTCGGGGTTAATGGAGTTAAACAGAAGTTGTCCAGGGTATTTGAAGTTGACAAGAAGCAAAGAGCGGGCCCATTGGCTCATTTTTCAGTACAAAGCCACGTAATCAGCGTCTCAGTTAAGGGCCTAATGCACATCATATTACAATGCTAACCGGAGGCGATTGTATTCCATCCCAGTGGTCTGTGAAGAGTGTATTCAAATGAAGCTGGAGCAGGATTATTTCAATGACACTGTTTTTTTTCCCTGAGTGAATGAATCTTGGTTGAGTTATATTGCAACGAGTTTTGATTCAGTGGTCGGAGCGTCTCATCTGAAGTTTCACACAGCCTTGATTCCTCTCTCTCAAGTCTTGGGGTTTATGTTTACATTTCAAAAGGGCTAAACTCACGGCAATGCAGAGATCTGTTAGGAGAACAGATTTCAGGAGGTGCTGAGCACCAACAGATGGCACTGAAAGCCACAACTCTGCACCTCAGCGTATCAGGCTGGGTGTGGTTTCACAGGACTCTTAGTGTAACTTTGTACGTGGCTCTGCATTGCAGGCAGCACCCTTTCACTACTGAGGATGGGACTGGCTTATGAGCTCTGTCTGTAATAGGCCAGAAGTGTGGCTGTAAAGGGCCACTAGGTAGCTACTTCCCGCTGCAGTGACCTTCGCTCCTCCTGGCCCTAGCGAGTGGAAGACCAAGACTTTGTCACCTGTGCTGCACTACAGACCATTCCCACTAAGTTACTGGGGAATCCCCAGGAATGGCTTTATTCCATGCCTTGATTAGAAATGGGTTGACTAAAGAATCTACAAAGAAGGGTAATACAGTCGGTATCATGGTCTCCATCTCTTGTTTCTATCTAGGGGATATTTGGTTTTCCACAGGACTGAGGTATCTTGGTTGTGTCATTCACAGGCGTGTACTTGAGGTCCCACATTTGTTTTTGCTGCGCAGTAGTGACTAAATAAAGCAAATCCATCCAAAGAGCACAACAATGACTGTACCAGATCCTTCCATAATCCTGCATTGTCTCTACTTTCCTTCCCTCTCTCCTGATTGCTTTGTCATTCTCATTGGCTTAGAGCATCCAGTTTCCCTTTGCGCACCAAAAGGAAATCTCCTAAAATATAGTGTCCTGGGTTTGGCAAACAAATTCCTTCTGTCCTGCTACAAGCACTCTGGGAGTTTTGGAAGCTCAGCTCAGACTCAGCTGAATTGTTAACCCTGGAGTGGAGACGTTCAGAGTCACAGGTAAACCCTTCCCTAAAGAAGGGATGCTATTCACACTCAGCTAGTCAAGGGAACTCTACCCAATATCCATGTAATACCTTCCTCACTTGTAGTTTTCTTACACCATCACATCCTCATATAAATATGAAGTGATTACAAAACGTGCAATAATGGTTGTTAATTCTATTACACGGTATCAGAACAGCCCCTACTCTGAAGAGCTTAGACTAATAGACAGAGAGAGAAAATCAAGACACACCGAGATTTGGAGGAAAGAGTTAATTACTATTTATATGACAGTAGTTGCCATTATTATTAGTAGGAGAGCCTACCGAGATCAAGGTCCCATTGTGCTGGATACATTCACATATGTAAGCAGAGTCTTTCTGAGCTCTCCCCTGACATCTAGTGGTGAGCTGTGGAAAAGGACTTCAGGAGCTGATCTCGTTTGCATGGGCACACTCACCCTGCCTAGGTGCTCAGAATGATGGGATTGCTTGCCCAAACGATCACTTTTGGCTGCTGTTGGATCCCCAGTCTCCTTGTTATTGGGGCATGAGTGATAAAGGGTTGTTATCCTTGTTGCGTGAATCAAGGGTAGCAGAACTGTATCTGGCATACTCCAATGGAGGGACTCACCCATAGCTGAACAGCACTCGATAGGCAGGGGACATGGGTTCCAAGGCCCAATGAGTTGAGAGAGGGTGGGCTCTGTTTAAGAGTCCTAGATGCTGTTTAATCTTTCCTTTCTCCATTATATAATAAAAGAGCTAATTTAGACTCAATTGAGAGTCTTGTTACATGCTAAAGAGCTGAAATCACTGATACCTAGGTCCAAGTATTAGACCTATTTTGGAACAGTGTCTCTGATGCAAGAGACTGCATTAAATGGTGGGCGCTGAAGATAGCTTGGTGAGTGGATTGCTGGTGGAGAGGCGCGGCCAGCAAGGCGGCTGGTGGAGAGGGGTGGCTAGCAGAGAGGTGTGGCAATTGGCCAGCAGGGTGGCAAGCGAGTGCCCAAGCAGCAGAGAATGTAAGGTACCTCCTTATCCCCCCCATCCACCTAGGGAGGGAGGTGAACTCTGTAGATGAACCTCTGAACTCTGGGGCTGCACTGACCAAGGACAGCAACTGTGAGTGGGGTGCAGAGAAGGGACGGGCACATTAAAGGGACTTTTGGGTTGCTGGACTTAAGAACCTGAGGGGAAAAGGATACTGCCCAATTTACTTGGGGGTGGGTCTTTTGCTCATGGTTTATGTTTATGAACCCTAGTTGTGGTGTTTTCCTAAATTTATGCTGAGTTACTCCCCTCCTTTTATTAAAACTTTTTGCTACACTCGGACTTTGTGCTTGCGAGAGGGGAAGTATTGCCTCTTAGAGGCACCCAGGGGTGGTGTGTAATTGTCCCAGGTCACTGAGTGAGGGCTTGAGCCATTTTTCCATTGTACTGTTGAAAAGGAACCCCTAGATATTGAACCTGGCCCTTGTTGCTGCCAACTCTGACTGCCAGAAGGGTTACACATAGTATGAGAAAGTTCCTGCCCCAAAGATCAAAGAGACTAAATAGATAAAAAGTATCATCTGCCCTGGGCAGTTAGGGAACAAAGGCACAGAGAGATTTAGGCCTGGTCTACACTACAAAGCTGCCTTACATGGACCGTGTTGTGCATGTGTCTATACTTACATGCGTCTCCCACTGATGTAAGTGCCCCGTTACAGCAGCATAGTAACACCACCTTCCCGAGACGCGCTGAATCATTGTCAATGTACTGAGGTCAATGGAGCACGTGTGTAGAAACCGCATCATTTACATTGATCCTAACTATCCTCCAGCAGCTGTCACACAATGCCCAACACTGACCGCCACTGCCCAGGGGCCATGGAGATCAGAAGCCCCCCCCCCCCCCCCTTCCACTTTAAAGCCCCGCTAATTTTTGAAATGTCTTTTCCTGATTGTCCAGCTTGGTGAGCACACCTAGCAGGTCTCCACTGTTGTGTGCAACTTCCCATGCTGGCTACACACTTGGAGCAGACAGGAGGTATTGCACCTCCTGGGCCTGCAGGGAGATTGGGCTGATCAGGCACCGCTACGGACCAGCTGTAGAAAAAGATTGCACATGGGGATGTAGGAGGAAGAGTACAACAAGGACAAGCAACAGTGCCACGTGAAAGCAAAGGAACTGTGCGAGGCACATCAGAAGGCCAGGGAGGTGAACCGTCAATCCAGTGCTGAGCCACAGACCTGCCGCTTTGACAAAGCCGCATGCCATAGTAGGTAGAGACCCACCACCACCGTGGATACCTCCCAGGAGCCTGAGTCACAGGCCCCAGCCCTGAACAGCCAGGAGGAGGTGGAGGAGGAGGAGGATGGGGGACATGCGACCAGGGAGTCCAGCTATGTCACGAACCTGGACCTGTTTAGACTCCACCGCAATCCAGTCAGTTGAGCATGGGTGACCCCCGATGCAGGGGGAGGAACCTCAGGTAATTGTGTAAATATATTTTCTACTACAATGATGTACTGATGGCAACTTAACAGATACAGCTACCGACTTTTCATTAATTTAGTCGTACTAGAAGAGGTAGAGTCATTATCTGCTTTGCATTCCCCTCTAGAGTTAGGTGGGCGGAGGGGAATGCATAGCAATTTGTTTATATACATAGGGATGTCCCTAGAATCCACCTGAGGTCTCAATGAAAACTTTAATGGAGGTACTCTGCAATCCTTTTCCACAGATTTCTAGGGAAATTTATTTTATTTTCCCCCGCTGGCAGGACACTTTCCCACGCCAGTTAGCGATTACTGCAATGGTTCCTGCTGAAGTTAACAGGCAGGTGGCATATGAGCCCAGGTGGCTTCGGGATGCCAGCAGTAGCTTTGCTCTCTGTGCCTTTGTTAAGCTCAGGCGTGACATATCAGCTAAGATCACCCCTGCCTGTGGAAATGGTAGTGCCGTTGCCCTATATATGCATAGTTTCATCCAATGGAGCAATTCCCTCCTCATTTCCTTCACACCTGGCAGGCCATCCTCACCACGGCTAGCGCTGTGAGTGGCACTGCGCACAAGCATGCTGAAGCAGCCATGTCAATGAGCACATCTGGCTTAAAACTTTAGGGGAGCATGGGAAAGGAGTTCTGAATCTTAACTTTCGTGTTCTATTGTGCCTATATTGACTACGGTAACTTTGTGTGTTTTATCTGCATCTGCTGCCGACGCAGCCAGGAGGGGCTCCCCCTCCACACCGGTGGAACACCTGAGCCAGATAACAAGGAGATAGAGGAGGACTCAGGAGTCAACAAGATCCTGCAAGTCAGGGCTGCATCCCACTGTGAGAACAGGGCCTGGAGAGGGAACATTGCAAAGAGCAGAGAGGGAGATGCACCAGGACTTAAGGAGGCTTCGCTGTCAGCAAATTCAGATGCTGCAGACCTACCAGTTCGACAGTCATGGGCTTGCTTCCCTTTTCAGTCCCTGGAGAACTCCATTACAGCACCACCCTAGACTCCCACCCCAACATTCCACATGGCATCAGAGGTTGCATCCCTACCGCTAGCACTCCACCCCCGAGGACATTAAGGACAACCACAGCTTCACATGCACTGACCTGTGAAAGCCATGGTTGCTGTATGTGCAGCTAAAATGGACATGAATGGTCTTTGCCCTTGATAAGTCCTGTTCTATTAAATTTATTAAGTTTTTAATGTATTTTCTTTTAAATTGCACAGATTTTTCTTTGTACTGATTTTGTTACCGAATAAAATTCTATTATTTGGAAAACAAGTCATCTTTATTAGTTCACATGAGATGCTGCAGGGTGCCTAGCAGTTCTGAAAGCACACCCTTACGTCTTACCATACAGTGTAACAACTCACAAGATCAGTGACAAATACCATGTCATGATCATAAATGTACACCAAGCACCACACAATTCCTAACAGGTCCCAAAAGAGCACAGCCAGGTACTGCACAGTACACCACAATGCATTACTTGTAACTCACTGTTAAAGTGATCTTTCAAAGGCTCCCCGAGCCGTATAGCTCCATGTTGAACTCTTCTAATAGCCCTTCCGTCTGACTGTTCAAACTCAGCAGACGGCGACGCCATCTTTCCTGGTGGAAACTTTCCCCCCTTTGCTTCACAGCAATTATGCAGAACACAGCAGGCAGCTATAACCATTGGGATGTTTTTATCACTGAAACCCAGTCTTGGGAGTACACAATGCCAGCGCCCCTTCAGTGACTTGCCCAAGGTTATTTGGGCAGTCTATGGCAGTGGGAGGAACTGAAGCTAGATCTTCTGAGGCCGAGCCCAACACCTTAACCCTAAGACTATTTATCGTCTCAATTACTATAAACTAGAAAAGAAAATGGTGCCCTAATTGAATATTTGTCATGTGTGGACCTCACAGAAGAAGTGGGTCTTTAGGCTGGACTTTAACGAGATGGGGGACTGGCATACTTGGATTAGTTCATTCTTTACAAAGGACCTTGTACCTCCCTAGATCTACCATCTCTATGCAGCTCAACGGGTATTCCTGGCATAGATCAAGTACGCTGTACGGACCAAAGATTCAATAAGGCCAGTCGCAGGCTTTGATTTAGGCCAAAGGGTACATATGATTGTGGAATGCAATTACAAACAGATCTAAAAAGCACATGAGATTTTGAACAGTTGGCTAATCCTGCTATAATCCCTCTGGTCAGGGACAGGAAGCTGCCTCCAGCAGCAGAAGAATTTACAGGGGTTTGTAACTGATATCCATGGAACCGCTTCTTTAACAGCGGCCCAACATTGCAACATTTCTGATGGTGCTAAATAGACTGAGGTGGGGCGTGGCAGCTAAGCCTAAATCAAACTCCTCCACTGAGGGCACGAAAAACAACAAAAGGTTCCCTATCAAAGACTGTAACACCGTTATAATGCAGCCAAGAGGGAACATAATGGATACACAGTTTTCAAGTCAATTCTAAAAATAGCCTGAAAGGGAAAATACCATTTTAAATATGTCAGCTGTGCTATTTTATTTATCAGCATTCCAAAGAAATACACAGGGAAGACTTTATTGTGAGTGATTTGATTAGACCAAAGAAAAGCAGGGAACAGACTGGATATGTGTGGGCCTCGTTAATATTTTGGTGCTCTGTCTTTCCTCCCCACTCTGCGCCTAGTTTGTTTCACCCACCTGCTATCTCTAAACTTCTCTATTCAGCAGAGCACTGAAGCACATGCTTAAGTCCCATTGAACTGTTCTGATTTGGATCTTACATTGTGGACAGGGACTGACTCTCATTCATTCTGCGGCCCCTTTACGTTGCTGTAGCAATGTAAAAGAGCCTTAGTATAAATAAGAATCAGAACCTATACACTTGTACCTAATTCAAATCACACAGTACCCCCTGTGAGTTAGGTAGGTGTTGTTATCCCTATCTTACAGGTAAACTGAGGCAGAGAGATTAAGGCCCAGATCCTCAAACCTCACTCCTGTTGAAATCAATGGGAATTAGGCACCTAAATACCTTTCAGGATCTGAGCCTATGTGACTTGCCCAAGGCCACAAAGCAAATCATTGCTGAAGCCAGAAGTAGAGCCCAGGAATTCCTGTCTCTCAGTCCCAGGGCTTGGACCTCTCCACCTCACTGCTGTGAGGTGGTCTAGAGACCTAGACTAGTAGTCAAGAGACCTGGGTTCTAATCCTGCCTTTATCATCAATCTGCTGTGTGACTTTAGGCATGTCACTTCACCTCTCCATTCCTGTGTTTTCCCTCTCAATCTTTGCCAGTTTATCTAGACTGTAAAGCTCTCCAAGGCAGGGACTCTCTCACACTATGGGTTTTGTACAGTGTCTAGCAAAAGGGGCCATGGTTATGGTTGGGGCCTCTAGGTGTTATTGTGATACGAACAAATAATAACCACTCCCTATTAATACAAAGTAGACCAATTTCAATTTCCATCACGCAACCCTTGCTGACCAAACACATGAGAACCAAGGAGCACCGGCAGTGACTCTGAGGGATGGGTGAGGGTTCTTGTACATGGTTCTACATTTTCTTTAGAATACCCAGCTCCTTGAGCATAACCTTTGACAGATCCCATCCTCAGAGAAAGAGAGGAAAACTACATTTCTAGAAGTCACACCTTACGCTGTAATCTCCAAAAGCAAAGGAACGTGTCCTCTGAATTCTGTGCCATGCTAAGCACACCATCAATGCTCAACAAATAGCACTTAACAATTTTGCACATTTCCAGCCAGGTGAACGCAAAGGATGATGCATAGATAACTCTGTGTGTGTGTGTGTGTGTGTGTGTGTGTGTGTACGCTCACGTATGGCTGCGTATGTGTAGGCACATGTGTTTGTCTGCAATTTACAAAGAGTTAAACTGACACTGATAAAAGCTAGTCTTTGCGCCCCGCATTGGGCAAAGAGATCATTAAAAACTGCTCTGCCAGAAGGTAAACTTGAGAGATCAACAAAACAAGAAAGCACAAAAATCAAGTCTCTATAAGAGAGTACAGTGTGAATGCCCCTTCTGATGGTCTGTACTCCAACAAGATGACTACTGAAGACTGACCATTGGGAGCGTGTGTAGAAACTTAACATAAGAATGGCCATGCTGGGTCAGACCCATGGTCCATCTAAGCCCAGTATTCTGTCTTCCGACAGCGGCCAATGCCAGGTGGCCCAAAGGGAATGAACAGAACAGGTACTCATCAAGTGATCCAAGGCAATCACCAAGTGATTCATCCCCTGCTGCCCCACTAAAAGATACAGTACACAGAAAATAAAAGCCATCCCAGCTTGATAGCTACATTTTTAAAAGAGAGAGGATCATCTGGGAACCAGAAACTGCTTGCACAGTTATCAACAGTTTGCTTGCAAATGAGTTAAATGTGTGCAAATGATTAGTTGTCATAGGCAACTATCCACCTGTTTCCTATACAATTGGGATGATTGTGAAGGCAAAAGGGGGGCACACACGCCCGTTACGTTCTCCTCGTAGAGTTCTGCCTCCCTAAAAATGTGACCCAAAGTGCAACGCTGCTAAACCGTGCTCCCATGCTGGCCCACAGTTTAAATCTTTGTTGGTGAGCTGAATGTTCATGAAGTGAGGGTGAGCTGTAGCTCACGAAAGCTTATGCTCAAATAAATTGGTGAGTCTCTAAGGTGCCACGAGTCCTCCTTTTCTTTTTGCAAATACAGACTAACACGGCTGCTACTCTGAAACATGAAGTGAGGGAACAACCACCTGCTGTGCATAGCATAGGCAGGCTCTGCGCAAGCTCCTCTCTGCCCCAATGCACCCAAGTCTTGACCTGCAGCTCCCCCGCTGCTCTTCCAGAGCTGGTTGTGTGTTAAAACACCTGCCCATCATGCTGATTTGTGCAAGGGTTTATGGAGAGAAAAGTCAACAGGGGACTGGTTGAGCCCTTCAATTTCATTGAGATTCCAACAGCTCCTTCAGTGCCAGTTAGCTCTATAAGGTAAGGTGCAACCCCGACCTGTAACGCACACAAGACCTTTGCAATAGCCCTTTGTGAGGAAGGGGAAGGCAGCCCCACCAGCAAGTCTTTGTAGCCCCTGCACTCGAGGGGCCCTCTTCTCCCCACCTCTTCCCCACAGCAAGTGGGTAACCCCCACTGATTTCAATGGTTGCTCCACGTATCCTGCAGGGAGAATAAAGCCCCAAGAGACATCTGCTTTGCAGCAGCTTTAAATATACCCCTGCAGAAAGGAAGGTGCAGGCAGGCCGTTGGAGCTGTGCTCACAGCAATCCCTGCACAGGGGAGAAGCAGCTGAAGAAAGGACTGCCCTGTAGCATACAGAACCACGGATGAGAGCCTGTGGCAGGTCCCCCTCGCTGCCCAATCTGCAGATGACACGAGGCTGTTACAGCCCCAGCTAGAGCAGAGTGGCTCTTTAGCTCAAGCTGCAGCAGCTCATGCTTTTACCTCAGGAGGTTCCCTGGTGTGTCAGCCAAGATGGTGGCCATCTCACACATGGTGGGGGAGCCTCCTTGAATGGTGGGCAGCATGCAACTGCTTGGTTCCTGTCCCCCCAAGGCAGTCACCAGGTCACATAGGCACGTACCCTGCTCATCTCCTGTTTCCTCCCTCCCCGCTCAGTTGCATCAGCTACTGACAAATTTGGGAGTCCTTCCAGCATGGAGGTCAGATGTTCCCAGGATCTATGCTGACCCCCTTTGGATAATTAGAAGAGACCTCCCACTACCCTTTATAAGCTGGAAGAACAGGGGCACAGCCTATCAGTATACAGCTAAAGACCACACTGCTCATCAGGACAGACATAGGGCAATTGGATCGGGTCCCCTACACATAGGTAAAAACTGGTCTCTGATATCTGGGCAGAGTAAAGGCTGATTTTGAAACCCAACTGCAAACTGGCTTGCAATGCTAACTGAATTCCCTGAGTTCCTACTGTTCAGGGAATTTTTTAAAACTTGTAACATTTTATTAGCATTGGTTTAAAAGACAATATAATCTTAACTATTTTAATGAAGATACTGCCTGGGACTAAGAATTGATGTCCTATTACACCAACTGTTTATAAACAGACAGAGCATTTCCTGCTTGGAAAAGAAATGGCATTTAAATTGCAGAAAATTATCAGGCCCAAGCTTATCCGGATCTCATGACCGTGGTGTTGATTCAGGAAATAGAAACGAGGAAGTTTCTTTGTACTGTTGTTTTATTAGGACCAGATGTGGATACAGGAGAATCTTTACAGTAATAACCTCTAGCGGCCATGCAGCGCAGGGGAGTTTACTAAATATCAAAGAAGGCAGGCACTGCAAATACAATCCCCTCCCTCATGGCAGAAGCAGCAGGAGCTGGCAGCCTTCTCTGGGAACATTGCTGCCAGCTGATTCAAACTGACAGCAGGCCCTGTAGCCAATCCAGGTTCATCCACCTGGATTCACTGAATGCAAAGCAGAACAGGATGTGGCAGAGGAAATGTCATAGCTACCTGGTTAGGAGAATGGTTCTCCAACCTTCACATTTTTAAACAGCAATTTCCCTCCTTCCAATCTCCTTCTTCCCTTTATCCCATCCACTATGGTCAGGTTGTCATGCAAGCGTCCACCATCTCCATCTGTCTGAGGTACCACTAAGGTCCACCTACTTACCATCTTCTTTAATGCAATCCATCCATCCCTTCCTTGGCTTCTCTTTCCTTCCACCCTCTCCTGCCAGGCTGTCTTTGCCAGGTCCTCTTCATTCATCCTGTATATGGGCCCACACCAGAAAAGTCACATTTCCTGGATTTTGTCAGCCACATCACGGACTTTAACTTCCATCCTAACACTTGAAATCTCTCTCTCCATGCAACTCCTCTTGTGGCACACAGATGTCTCATCTCAAAACAGCTGTAGGCATTGAACCTGTCAGCTTTTTATCACCCATGCTTCAGCACCATACAGCATTGCGGGGTGCACCACTGTTCTATACAGTTGGGGTTTTAGTCTCAGTGGCTGATGCTTGTCTAACCCCTGAGATGCTATTCCACACTCCCCAATCTGGAAGTATCTCACATTCAAGCTCGCCATCTTCTGTGACCCAGCCGGCAAGGTACTTGAATGGATCAGTCTGGTTTCGTCTCACTCCATTAATCTATATATCCGATTTCTCTATGGCACCTCTACTGACCCACATGAACTCAGTCTTAGTCATGCTCATTTTCAGCCCATGCCAGTTTAGCTGGTTTATTATTTCCTTTGTCTTCCTCCCGAGTCTGAAAACTCATTTTTCTTTAAAGGGAAATATAATGTCCGGTAACCATTTTGGGGCAGCTGCAGTTGGCTGAAATCACTCTCAGACACTTCTGGTTTTTACATGATTACCTCCAAGTGGCTCTCAGATTCCAACTGTAACCACTGAGCCTAATGTGTTTCATTTGGAGTCTCTTGTTCGTGTTTTAGTTTTCCATTTACTTCCATCAAGGGCTGGGTTGAACAGATACTTTACCAGGAAAAGAAGCTGCATTTTCCTTCCGCCCCTGTGTAAATCCAGAGTAACTTCACTGTAGTGAATGAGTCTCATTTTCGTTGAAAACAATTTGGAGGTGGAACTTTCTGAAGTTATTGATGCTCATTACTGGATGAAAATTACAATCAATGGAGTGCAATCCAATGGTGATTTACGGGCTTTATTGTATTTTCAACTGCAATCCAAATGAGGTCCCTTCATGGGATAGTTTTTCTTTGGCTTGTTACAGCTCGTGGACTTGTGCTTCTATACAGTTAGGCCTTGCCTACATAAAAATGTTATACCAGAACACACTCGGTCAGCAAAGTGCCATAGACAAAACTATTTCAACAGACTGAGTTCACACTAGGGTGATCAGACAGCAAATGTGAAAAATCGGGACGGGGGTGGGGGGTAATAGAAGCCTATGTAAGAAAAAGACCTGAAAATCGGGACTGTCCCGATAAAATTGGGATATCTGGTCACCCTAGTTCACACTCAGTCACTCATGCAGCTGTGTTGTGTCCACGAGACCTCAAAGTTGTATTCGTGGAAACATGTTGCACTGTAGGTAGGCATCCCAGTGTCCTCCATGCCACCATGAGGCACACTGCTTTATGGGAAATTGTTGCTTTGCATTGTGGGGCAGCCACAGTGTAATGTGGGATGCCACATCTCTCAGGGAATTGTGCGGGGTTGGGGTTACCTAGGGAGGTTGTGGAATTCCTGTCTTTGGAGGCTTTTAAGCACCGGTTGGACAAACACCTGTCAGGGAAGGTTTACATTTACTTGGTCCTGCCTCAGCGTGGCGCGACTGCTCTAAATGGCCTCTCAAGGTCCCTTCTCGCCCTGCATTTCTATGATTCTGTCCCATGAATCATTCATGAACGTGTGCCATTAATAAACGAAGCAGCACAGAGCTACACAGCTCTCTTCTCCGTTCTAAGCACAGGGCATAAACCAGAGAGGGCATTTGGAGCGTCAGTGAGATTGGGTTGAGAAGAGCAGGCTCCCTGCTCTCGGTATGGGAGTGAAATGGCCAGGGACTGGTGTCCATTTGAGTCAGATGCTCAGCAGTATTGGGACATCCTTTTTTGTCCTTTTCGTTTGGGGTTTTTTACAACACCTCATTCAAAAGCTAGAACTGGTGCAGAATGCAGCAGCCAGCTGTGTCAGAGGAGCGTCTCGCCATGAGTGCATCCAGCCAGTGCTGCATGATCTGCACCAGCTGTTGAGAGACTAATGTGTTAGAATTGACTTATAAAGCCAAAGGCCCTGATTAAACTGCAAAGCACTTAACTGTACATGCATGCTCAAGCCCCTCCCCCTTCAGCAAAGCATTTAAGCATGTGTTTAATCCATATTAGATGGGCCGGAACCAAAACAACCAAGTTCTCTACCTCCTGAACTTCTTTTCTGTTTGGAAAGGGGTGGGAGTCGGAAGCTAAACCTACAGCCCATTTGCCAGTGAGCCAAAACACCAGATCCAAACGTGCCCCAATAGTGGGGCATTCAAAATCTGGACCCGGATCTGAATGTCGTAGCTTCAGCTTCTCCCTAATCCATACACACGATCATTAAATAGGCCACATTGCAAATGGGGAGCTGGGAAACCAAGTTTCTGTCACATTGGTGGACCCCGCTCAGGCTCCACTCACTTGAGATGCTAAAAGGAGACACAGCTCACAACATATTTTGCAGATGTTCAAAGTATGATCGTGAAGGCTCTGTCTGGCTCCTCAAGCTTGGTTGCCCCCACTGGTGTTCAATTCCATCATAGGCTCGTATCTAGGATCCCAGCTGAGCCATGTGATGACACCAGAACCTCAGCTCTCATTAATATCTCTATAGGTTTGCCAGCCTATGGGCTAATAATCATGAAAAGGTGAACTGAAGGTGTAACTAGTCTGCAGACAGCCACCAGCAGACAGAGAGGCCCCGGAGCCAATGAGAAAGCTGGCTGGCCCCCACTGGTCTGAGGGTAGAGGGAGCCTGTTGATTGAGATGAAGGAGGTCACACCTTTCAGAGCTATTGTTTCAGGCTCTCTGCAAACTCAGGCAGACATTATTACATTGGTTTGTGCTCATGTCACATTTTAATTGTTTTCTGCACAACTACAAGGGCTTGAGACGTTCTCTAATGAAAGCTGAGATTCTGGAGAACAAGCTAGCAGTCTTTAAAAATAAAAAGCACTTGGACACCTGGTCAAATGTGAGCTCTGCACTTCTCTCCCACAAGAAACCAATTCCATAGAAGCACCTGGAGTTGAGCCCTCTCCTCTAGTACTAGCTTTGGCAAAGCCTCGTCAGGAGGATTGCTGGAGGAAAAATGAAGTCATGAAATAAAAGGCCGGCCTCATTCCAGGAGAACAAGAAACCTGAAATAAGCAGGCTGACCAATGTCTGGGAGTCTGAGGAAATGGTACTCGATCATCTAACACTACAGCAGCAGGACATGAGTGCATTAGCATAGAAGTTATTGAAAGAGAAACAACAGCCTGGAGGAAACCCAAATTAACCTGATTGAAAATCAAATGCAGATTACAAATAGCCACACAACGGGCTTGCCAGGAAGAGCAGCATGGCAGGGCTTTAGGGTGAAATGGCTGCCAGAATCATCCGGGGGCGGGGGACAGAAAGATCCCAAACCAATTGCGACAGCATCCATAAGGAGGCATTCGCTTTGAGGAACAGAAGGGCAGGTGAGCCAACGGGCGCTTGACTCTGGCCACATCAGCAGGAGGAGCACCATGAAATCAAGCTCACTCTGCATCCATCACACCTGCTTTCATGCACCAATCTTAAAGCCCTCGTAGCCTCTCAGAGAAACAAACCATTTCCTTACAAGCACCTAAAGCCGGGCAGCCTGTTCAGGTAAAAGTCAGCTAGTGCACAGACTGAAAGCCAGAAAACTACTGCAGCTGTATAAGAGAGATGTACCCCTCGTCCTCCCAGGGCAGCCCCCGCAGGACAAATCTCCATCCACACCGCTTCCAAGAATGTCAGTCGGCTTTTATTTATTCACACTTGCACTGTTGTAAACAAAGAAACTCCCCACCACAAGCTCTGGACACCCTCACAAAATAAATGGATGGGAGAAAGGAAATATTATATCTTCTTATTACAGCTGGAAAACTGAGACACAGAGAGACTGAGGTTTTGTCTACTCTGCAGTTAAAAGCCCACAGTTGGCCCCTGCCAGCTGACTTAGGCTCGCAGGGCTTGGGCTATGGGGCTATTTAATTGCGGTGTGGATGTTCAGGCTTTGGCTGGAACCCAGGCTCCGGGATGCTGCGAGGTGGGAGGGTCCCAAATAAACCCCAAGAAATTTCCCACGGTGACACGGGAAAACTGTAGAAGAACTAGTAATTAAGCCCAGATCTTCTGGGTCTGTCTAGAGGCTGAACCATAAGACCACGTGTCTTCATACTGCTTGCTTCAACAGCTTTGCACAGATTCTTCCCAGCCCAGGAAAGAGGAGACAAAACTGAAAATCAATGAACTCTTCCTTTCGAGCTAACTAATACCACTGCAGTTTTCACAGAGCAGCCACAGAACCACCACACTCAGCTGTGTTAGATCACACCCAGTGGTAGCAGGGCTGGCACCTGTCTCAATATTTACAATCCTAGTGTCTGTGGGACATTCCTGGGTCCCAGAATGGTTTTCTGGCCCTGTGAATTATGTCAATGATGCAATGATGTTTTGACACAGATATCACAATAGGTCATGGCCCGAAAACACCATCATATTGAATTGCGCCCTGCCAGTGCAATGTTACAATGTGTCCTGAGGTGGCAGGAGCTTATTTCTTTGGAGAAATCTACAAACGTAGCAATTCTGAACTGAATCCTTGGGTACTAGATTATAGGGGTAAAGACTGTCTTGACTGCTGTCTCTCATAAAACACCACACCCGTTATCAGTGGTTACTAAATGAGGAAGGTGTGTCTTACTGCTAAGGCACTAGACTGGGACTCAGGATCTCTAGCTTGAGTTCCTGGCTATCCCACAGCCCCTGCATATGACAGGGTAAGTCACTTAGGCTCAGATCCCAAGGTATTTAGGCACCTAACTCATTGATTTCAATTGGAGTTAGGCACCTCAATACCTTTGAGGATTTGGGCCTTAATCTCTCTGTTACTCAATTTCCCATCTATATAATGTCAGTAATAATCCTTCTTTTGACTCCAGAGACTGTAAACTCTTCAGAACTCTCTTACTATGTGTATATGCAGCACCTGGTACAACGAAATCCCACCCTCAGCTGGCTCTGCTAGGCATAGCTGCAATAATTATAGTACTTTCTAGAAGACACTGCATCTGATGAAGTGAGCTGTAGCTCACGAATGCATATGGTCAAATAAATTGGTTGGTCTCTAAGGTGCCACAAGTACTCCTTTTCTTTTTGCAAATACAGACTAACACGGCTGTTACTCTGAAACATGTTACCAAATTATGTCCCACAGTTGGTTTCCTCTCTTTCTTTTTATCTAGATTTAAGCAACCAGCATAAGAATTGTACATTGCAGGGTTACTTGATTCTGCTAATGAATCTGGCCATGAATCCTATGTAGACTGTTTGCCGCATCCTTTGTATAGGCGTAATCAACAAGGGAATTGACTGTAAATAGTAATTACTATGCAGATTTGCAAGAACTGCATCTGTGTGTTTGGCTACTGCTCTGTTTGTTTATCTGCCTCTCCTGAGAACAAACTGGAGTTTTTCATGGCCCTTAAATTAGCAGAATAAATATGAATTTGTTATGACACTAATTGTTATATGCAATTTTTTTAAAAAAAACAGTAACACCACCCTCTGGGACTGAGATGCTGCAGCTCAGTGGGTGGTTTCCTGGAGGAACATATCTAAAAAGCAACAAAATCCACATTTTAATTAAAAGGAAAACTCTGAGACAAGCTTTTTCCATGAGAGAATAAGCCAGTATGTAGCAAGCCATCATGTCTAATGCATATATTAACACTAAAGACATGGAAATTACTTGGACTTATTTCAAACCACAGCCGCAAGGGTGGCTCATTTCTACTCGCTCAGTTTAAACAGTGGGGAAGGGTGATTTAATAGTCAGCTTGGTGCAATAAAGGCTAAAGGGAAACGAATTATGCAAAACTGATGGCCAGTTGGCCACTCCTTGTTTTCAGAGGCCCCAGTTCATCAAAGCACCTAAGCATGTGCTTAACTTTGACATTGATTTCAAAGGGATTACTTGCATAGTCAGAACACTTATCTAAAATATGTAGGAGGGACAAAACTGAGTGATCATGGGGGACTTCAATCTGAGTGACATATGCTGCGGGTCTCAAGCTGCTGGTACTAAAACAGCCTCAGAATATTATAGATGACAATTTTCATGGAGGATAGGTCCATCAATGGCTATTAGCCAGGATGGGCAGGGATAGCGTCCCTAGCCTATGTTTGCCAGAAGCTGGGAATGGGTGACAGGGGACGGATCACTGGATGATTACCTGTTCTGTTCATTCCCTCTGGGGCACCTGGCATTGGCCACTGTCAGAAGACAGGATACTGGGCTAGATGGACCTTTGGTCTGACCCAGTATGACCGTTCTTATCCTGACAGCATGAGACCTGCTATGCATGTTAAAGGGTACACTGGTACAGCTACAAATGAAATTAGCAACTTGGGGCTCCAGAATTAATGAACCAGTACAGCAAAGATCTATATATATACATAATCATAATAATAATCAGAAAGAGCAACAGAGCTCGCCTACTAGATTCTAGGAGATTAAGCCTGGTTAGGAGCTCATTCTGGTGTTGCTGGATGTGCAATTTAACTTTTGCAGTCTGCATAAGCATATACATCAGGAGGAGACCGGTAAGTATGCGAGAAAGCCACCTCTCAGCCAGACCCCTGGGAATCCTGGGCTCAGCACCCCGACAATGGAGCTGTAAAAACTCAGACATTCTACCAGCTTCGCAGCATCCCTGAATCAGCTCAGCGCCTGACATGCTCAAGTACATTGACAGTCTGTTTTTTTTAACCTCTTCATTTATTGCAAACCCTGCTTAGAAACAATAAAAAATAACCCCGGAACTTTGCCCCTGTAGGAGCGCACCCTCCCCCTGGGGATCTCAGAATGCTTCCTACACAGCTAGCCCAGGGAGGTAGGTTAGTCTTAGCCAGACTCATTGTACTGCTGGGTAAATTGAGACAGGTGCCAAGGGGGGGGATGAGCTTAAGGCCACATAACGGGTCAGCAGCAGAAATCAGTGACAGAGCCACCATCTCGGTTCCAATGCCCTGCTGTCTGTGCCACCCACCTAGAAGAGGCAGTGTGGTCTAGTGGATAGGGCACTGGACTAGGAATCAAGAGAACTCTGCTCTGTTGCTGAGTAACCGTGGGCGGGTCACTGCCCGCTCTGTGCCTCCATTTCCCCTCCCACCTTTTGTCTGCCTTTTCTGATTATGCTGTAAGCTCTTTGGGACTGCCCCACAAAGTGTAGCCTCCAGCCTCCAGCACAATGGGGTCCTGGTACTGGTTGGGCCTCTAGGCACTCCTGTAATGTAAATAAATAATAAAACCCTCCTATACCTTTGCTGATTACATAATTACTATTTTGATGGCATCAGGCACTTAGGAGCTTGGACTCCCACGGCCTTGAAAATCATGTAGGGCTCAAGAGTGGCACAGATCTGCCGTTTTTGTGCAGCTAACTTACACTCCAAACTAGTTAACAAACGACCTGTATCATTCACACCCATTCACAGCCAAACGCTCGCACGCTGTTGGGGGGAGGGGAAGGGCTGTCATACCATAAAAAACCCTCAGTTATTAAAGAAAAGGGAGAGAAGAGAGGAAAGGAAAAAAGCTTATGAGCCCAACCTAGCTCAGCAGAGCTGGCAATCAGTCCTGGAGAGAAATCTGGAGCTTTCTGTCCTAACCAGTGATTGATGCATCATTAGAGGTTTTTAGCCAGAGTTCACAGTCAAGAAAAAAAAAAATCTGTCCTGAAGAAATGAGAGTCCAAATTGGGTGGTTTTTCATCATATCCCAAACTTTAGTGCAAAAGGCAAAGAACAAAGCTAAGCACCTTAATTCCACCATGAACCCTACAATTCTCCTGGGTGCCATTGGCTACAGCATATTGGTACTTATTAACACTGGCCCTCATTTAGCAAGGAAGCAAGGCAGTGGAATAATACACTCCAGATTCATTACTGTCAGCTCACTCGGAATTATGTGTATTAATGACCAGATTATATCTGCTTATATAATGCAAATTACCATAGAGTGACTGCAGGCATTGAAATGCTCCTTGTCTGTTTGACACACATGAATAATGAAGAAGCTCACACTGCATTTGGTACACATGACTAACCTTTTATGCCTGGCACCCATGGAGCAGGCTGGAGGAACAGCTCTGGCCTCAAATTCTTCATTCCAGCCGTCATTAGCTTAGCAAAAGCAGTAGCAAATAGGCGGCTAATTGACGTGTTTGTTGGACGTTATTTTATTAGTCAGGCCTGGTGAGCAGCAAATGGAATTTTAATGTCCTTTTAGCCTCGGGGACTTGTTGCCTTAAGTATGAAGGCTCGTAAATAATTAACGACACATTAAGAGCCATTTTCAAAAAGTGAACACGTTTATTACGTGAATTCAGCCAACTCAACGGCTGCCCTTGGCTTCAGATGGCATTGAGGGCACTCAGCCCCTAGCAAGGGTGAGCTTAGCACTTTGCAGGGTTGGCTTCTCTGGAAAGCAAAGAATGGGTACTCACCGTACATGGACTGGGGTTCCTCAAGATGTTTTGACTCATGATCTGCATACATGGGGTATATGTGCCCCAGAAGTGGAATCCACATGGACCAATGCCTGAAGGCAAAGCAAGGGGTTCTGCGGGGAGCACGGTGGCAAAGCTGTAAATCAGGAGGAACTCCGCTGCAGTGAACAGGGTTATCTGAGTTAGATCAGAATCAGGCCCCTTGCCGTGTTATTTGTCTATCAAGCAGCACATAAATAATGACGACAAACTGGGACGGAATGGGGACAATTAGAAAAGGAGTACTAGTGGCACCTTAGAGACTAACTCTCCCGCTCCACTCAACCCATCTGCCCCACTCACTGACCAAAGAGCAAAAGGGCCAGTTCTGCACCACTGAGGACTTTGGGGTTTATGGCAGTGGGGACAGAGCAGGCCCAAGAAGTATTCCTTCGAAATCAAAGCAGAAAGAAAATCCTGATTTTTTTTCCACTTTGCTAAATCTGGCCCCACTGGCGTCCTGTTGCGGGGCGGGGGGGGGGGGTCCAGGCACAAAACTGCACAGTCAGGTGAAAATATCGTACCCCCTAAGAAAGCCCTGGGACCAATACCGTAGTGAGCTATTGCCCTGATTGTTTCATGTGTTAAATCCATTTGGTAAGCACAGGGCATACCCAGAGACCAATGACCTCTTTTTATTATTACACATTCTGGTCACAAAGAGGCAGTAAAATTCTGCAGCAGCCAAAGCTAGACCACTGTCACCAGCACACGTCTCCACTGAAACGGATCAAAGAATCCTCCAGCCGCGTTTCATTCCAAAGACAGTGGAGAACAGACGTTTATGGGGGAGGGCATGAAGGGATACAGAGCTGAATTAAGAATTAAAATTCAAATTAAAGGGTTCTATTTTAAATGCAACAGGGACTAAAGAACACGAGCTAGAGCACTAGCTGCTTAATGAGTTCAGCTGCAGAAGTGTCTTTAATAATAGATCTGACAGGGAGACCAAGTAACCGCATCAAGGAAAGCCACATTTCACTCTTGCTACAGTAAAAGGAACAGCAGTTGAGTCCCTTATGCACAAGCAGATGGTAAGATTGCGTTAGATAGTACTTAGATGACCAAACAAAGCGGGGCACTCGTGGTCTTATGGACAGGCACTGCCTATGCTCAGGTAACTGTGCCAAGAAATGAAAAAAGGTTATGAACGATTCTGTGGCCCACAACAGAATAAGTAGTATCCCACGGTGAGTCAACTCACCCCATTGCAACAGTAAATTATAAATTACAAATATAATCTGGTGGGAGAGGCAGTCTGGCCGACTGGTTAGAACAGGAATGCACATCAGAAGATAAGGTTTCTATTCCAGATTCTGACACTGACTTATTGCATGACCTTGAGCAAGTCACTTACAACTTGCTTTAGTTTTCCCAGCTACAAAATGGGAGTAAAAAGATATGTCCTCTTTCATGATGGATCCTGCAAAGTGCAAAGCATTATAAGTGTGTGTGTGTGTGTGTGTGTGTGTGTACACACACACACACACACTATTATATGTGGAGGCAACACCTATAGTTATGGTTGCACATGAGACAGACAGACCAACCTCTCTCTGATTTCATTTTGGTGGGATACAGGTATACGTAGGGATGTAGCTATACCTATATCCCACCAAAATGAAATTAAATTTCTCTAAATTTGGGGGGAGAGGGAGACAGTTAAAATTTAATTGAGCAAATTTTCCATTGGAAAAACCCAAGAAATTCACGGAAAGCGTTGAACAAAATGGAAACTTTTCATTTCTTTTGAAATTTCCCATGAACAATACTCCCCTTTTCCTGACCCACCCTGCTAAACAGACATCCGTGACACACTTGGCTATGCTGTGGGGAAAGGAGAGCTTCCTACTTTTCACTGCAGGCACATTCGCCTCTCCCAAGATGTTTGAGAAGTGAAACCATTCCGTGCACCAGACCTTGGCGCTGTGCTTTCTGAGCCAAGGTACCCCGGGCTCTCCAGAATCACACCCAGAACCTGGTTATACCATCTCAAGGGTTGTTCCAGTGACCCATGATGGAGCAGCTTTTGCTGCCGCCAGAACAAGAGCATCAGATGTTTGGTACAACTACAGCCCTTCAACTCACAGATACCATCCCAGGGAACCTGAGAGCAAATACACAGCCTTGAGGCTTTCTCGTTCCCATTTGTGAACAACTGAAGAACTGCCAAAATTATCATCCAGCTAGCAGGATACTCTTACCAGATGTGCAGGCAAATGCCTTCCTCGTCTTCTTCTTAGCATATGCGCAACATGCCTCAGGTGGCACGTGATCAGGAATCATCATCAAATTTGGTCTGCTGGTTGGATCATTAGCATTCCCAGCCCGCGCACTGATGGGGAGTGCAACATGAACGCTGATCCATGCCCCCCGCTTCCTCGTTACAGCCCCTCAAACACCTGTCAGATCCTCTACAGCTCACGCTCTCTTATGGGTAGGACACCACTAATAAACAGCTTGTAACTGTCTCCTTATATGCATGTTATATGGGATGGTCAGTGACTGTTCCCTCAATACCCTCCTCTCAGCCCAAACTCACTGGGCAATCTGCAGCATCTGTGTTAAAAATAGGAACGTTAGAGGTTTGACCTGAAGCCATAAACAACAAACACAGAGTCCATCATGGGGTCGTTCCATCACAGTTGGGTACAGCAGCACATACAGTCTGGAGGCCCAGCCAATGCCATACCTGGCCACAACAACTGAGGGGTCCACTTCACACGGTGATACAACGGTGCTTTTCACTGTGCATCTCCTCAGACCAGTTACTGCAGGGGAAGGTCCAGCTTAGAGCATCAGCCTTCCGCCTTTTCCACTGGCCAAACCTTAGCTGCTGGATGCATACTGCGGACTGGCAAGTTCCCTGGAGAGCACTGAAGTGGGGGTTGGACTAGATGACCTCCTGAGGTCTCTTCCAACCCTAATCTTCTACGATTCTAAGAGGGAAGGAGTCCAGCTTTGGGGAGGAGCTAGCCAGCCCAGCCCTGAGTGGCTCCTCCCTGCCACCTCAACACAACCCACCTCCCTCCTGTCTTTCCTCTCTCTCAGGCTGGGAACAACCTGGGGAGGCAGATTATGAGAGCGAAGGCCACAGGGGGAAAGGCCTCACACAGGGAAGAGGGAACCAGCAGCAGGGGTATGCAGGCAGCACAAGGCCTACTGGGGGGCCATCTTCATTTGTGTCCCAGGCACGGTCAGCACTTACGCAGAGCTTTCCAGGCTCCACACACCTCAACGGTCCCCTTCTCACAGAGCCCCCAAGAGGCAGGCGAGCATTGTCATAGAGAGGGAAGCCTGAGAGCTAGCAGTTCAGCGACTGGCCCAAGGCCGCAGGGGGTATCTCAGAAGAGTTCAGCAGTCTCTGTGCGTAGACCATTAAACAACGTGTCTCTCCACCCTGTTTTGATGTGAACGTGCCACACATACACTGCATTGAAAGCTTCTCCTAGCACCCCCCGCTTCATCCATGCAAAGCATGTGGGCAAGAAGGAGCAGGGGAGAAAAAAGGGGGGTGGGGAGGCAAACAGCAGTAGAGGGGATGGTTGAAGCCATCTTAGTGCTATTTTTTATGGGGGCACTAGCCCAGTCTCCCCTCATGGGTTCCATGGCCGGGAGTGGGCCCAAGAGCTGCATAAAGCAGGCAAAATTCATCCGTTTTGCATCACTCCTTGTCCAGCTGCTGAGTGTCGAAGATCAGGGGTCAGACAGACCCCGCCAGTAAAACAGCTCCTGTGAAGAAATGACTCTCTAAACAGATCCGATTTTTTTTTAAAAAAGACTCACAGAATTTGTTAGTGGAGTGAATTTTGTGCCTGAGACAGAGACTTCTGATTTTAGACCCAATTGCAGCGTTAGGGACTATCCATAAAACCCAGTGGCAAGGGGAAATTTTGCCATCTAAAGACATTTGCAGCAAGTGAGATGTCTTGTACAGTTTCATTAGTTTTTAGTTGCAGTCAATATAAGCAAATGCTGATTTGTCACACGACGTTGGTGATTGATCTTTGGTTTGAATGTATAATTGAGGCTTTTTGAGTAAATTGCATTGAAAAGCATTTTATTTAGCAATTGAAACAGTGAGAGCTATTTGTCTTCCTATTCAGGCTGAGGAGGAGTAGAGACAGGGGACCTCGTAGCAAGCTTTTTCAGAGCAGGAGTCAAGATTTATGTGACCAGTTGCAGAAAGAGGGAGGGAGGGATCCAAAACTCTTTTAAATGGAAGGGCTGCTTTGAAGGCAGCAAACTACCACGGGACCCTTTAAGCCAATGGTTCTCAAGCAGTGGCCCATGGACCACCACAGACTTTTCGAGTGATCCACATGAGCATGAAAAGTTAGAGTTAAGAAGGTGGATATGAAGGGGAAGGGAGTCCAGGAGAGCTGGCTGTATTTCACGGAATCCCTGTTGAGGTTACAGGGACAAACCATCCCGATGAGTCGAAAGAATAGTAAATACAGCAGGCGACCAGCTTGGCTTAATGGTGAAATCCTAGCAGATCTTAAACATAAAAAAGAAGCTTACAAGAAGTGGAAGGTTGGACGTATGACCAGGGAAGAGTATAAAAATATTGCTCGGGCATGTAGGAAAGATATCAGGAGGGCCAAATCGCACCTGGAGCTGCAGCTAGCAAGAGATGTCAAGAGTAACAAGAAGGGTTTCTTCAGGTATGTTGGCAACAAGAAGAAAGCCAAGGAAAGTGTGGGCCCCTTACTGAATGAGGGAGGCAACCTAGTGACAGAGGATGTGGAAAAAGCTAATGTACTCAATGCTTTTTTTGCCTCTGTTTTCACTAACAAGGTCAGCTCCCAGACTGCTGCGCTGGGCATCACAAAATGGGGAAGAGATGGCCAGCCCTCTGTGGCGTTAGAGGTGGTTAGGGACTATTTAGAAAAGCTGGACGTGCACAAGTCCATGGGGCCGGACGAGTTGCATCCGAGAGTGCTGAAGGAATTGGCGGCTGTGATTGCAGAGCCCTTGGCCATTATCTTTGAAAACTCGTGGCGAACGGGGGAAGTCCCGGATGACTGGAAAAAGGCTAATGTAGTGCCAATCTTTAAAAAAGGGAAGAAGGAGGATCCTGGGAACTACAGGCCAGTCAGCCTCACCTCAGTCCCTGGAAAAATCATGGAGCAGGTCCTCAAAGAATCAATCCTGAAGCACTTACATGAGAGGAAAGTGATCAGGAACAGTCAGCATGGATTCACCAAGGGAAGGTCATGCCTGACTAATCTAATCACCTTCTATGATGAGATTACTGGTTCTGTGGATGAAGGGAAAGCAGTGGATGTATTGTTTCTTGACTTTAGCAAAGATTTTGACACGGTCTCCCACAGTATTCTTGTCAGCAAGTTAAGGAAGTATGGGCTGGATGAATGCACTATAAGGTGGGTAGAAAGCTGGCTAGATTGTCGGGCTCAACGGGTAGTGATCAATGGCTCCATGTCTAGTTGGCAGCCGGTGTCAAGTGGAGTGCCCCAGGGGTCGGTCCTGGGGCCGGTTTTGTTCAATATCTTCATAAATGATCTGGAGGATGGTGTGGATTGCACTCTCAGCAAATTTGCGGATGATACTAAACTGGGAGGAGTGGTAGATACGCTGGAGGGGAGGGATAGGATACAGAAGGACCTAGACAAATTGGAGGATTGGGCCAAAAGAAATCTGATGAGGTTCAATAAGGATAAGTGCAGGACCCTGCACTTAGGACGGAAGAATCCAATGCACCGCTACAGACTAGGGACCGAATGGCTAGGCAGCAGTTCTGCGGAAAAGGACCTAGGGGTGACAGTGGACGAGAAGCTGGATATGAGTCAGCAGTGTGCCCTTGTTGCCAAGAAGGCCAATGGCATTTTGGGATGTATAAGTAGGGGCATAGCGAGCAGATCGAGGGACGTGATCGTTCCCCTCTATTCGACACTGGTGAGGCCTCATCTGGAGTACTGTGTCCAGTTTTGGGCCCCACACTACAAGAAGGATGTGGATAAATTGGAGAGAGTCCAGCGAAGGGCAACAAAAATGATTAGGAGTCTAGAGCACATGACTTATGAGGAGAGGCTGAGGGAGCTGGGATTGTTTAGTCTGCAGAAGAGAAGAATGAGGGGGGATTTGATAGCTGCTTTCAACTACCTGAAAGGGGGTTCCAAAGAGGATGGCTCTAGACTGTTCTCAATGGTAGCAGATGACAGAACGAGGAGTAATGGTCTCAAGTTGCAATGGGGGAGGTTTAGATTGGATATTAGGAAAAACTTTTTCACTAAGAGGGTGGTGAAACACTGGAATGCGTTACCTAGGGAGGTGGTAGAATCTCCTTCCTTAGAGGTTTTTAAGGTCAGGCTTGACAAAGCCCTGGCTGGGATGATTTAACTGGGAATTGGTCCTGCTTCGAGCAGGGGGTTGGACTAGATGACCTTCTGGGGTCCCTTCCAACCCTGATATTCTATGATTCTATGATTCTATGATATTTTAGAAGTGGGGGAGGGGAGAGGATGGGGAAGGATGGTGATATGTGAAAGGCAAAGAATGGGTCCATGAGAAGATTTCTGTCTGCAGAATAAAAAAAATAAAATAAAAAATGCAAGAGCATTTCTCTACGAAGTTGTAAGCACAATCAACAATGCTGTGTACCAGAAGACAATCCTGCCACCCAATCAGGTTTCACAACTTTTATTTTTCACCTCTTTGTGTTTAGTTGTTTTCCTCTTTCTTGACAGTCTGTGGGTAACATTTTCAACAGTGTCTACCTGGGGGTCTATGTCCCATTTTCAAAGTGACTTGGAAGCCCAAGTCTCACTGACTTGCAATGAGACTTGAAATCCTAATGCCTGAGGCATTTTTGAAAATGGGACATAGATCCCTAGTTATATAAGTACCTTTGAAAATGTTACCCAAGTCTAAGTGATTTAGGGGCTTATGTCCCATTTTTAAAAGTGAAAGTGACTTACGCACTAGAATCCCAAGTCTCACTGAAAGTCCAGGAGACTTGGGCTTTTGTATGTCTAGGCCATTTTTGAAAATGGAATTTAGGCTAGCAAATTACTTAATTTCTTTTGAAAACCTTCCCTTTTGTCATTATTTCTACAAACGTTGATCCATGCTGTGGAGGGCATTTTCCCAGCCTCTAAGCAGTCAGAAGAAGGCAGGGCTTGCTGGAGGCATTTTACAGCAAGGAATGTAGCAGCCCATATACAAAGGGCTAGAGTTTGGAAACAGGCAGAAACAGAGAATTTTTTTTTTTTCATTTTACTTTTGCTTGCGTGTAACCCTGTCTAGCTTTATTCCTGACCCGTGGTAGCACTTAGCCCTGTGACCGTTTGTTACTAAACGTGGTTTACATTCATGACCAGCCAAAGGGGTGTGCGCTAATGGGAGGGTGGGTGCATCCGCCCCCAAGAAGCTAGCAGGCTCAGTGAATTGGCTCTTTACAGCAGCAAAAACCTTACTACTGCGTGAGCGTGTGCAGTCAGGGAGCTGGCCACTGGCGGGAGATGTTGCTGGGGAGAATTGCCCGGTGTTTTGATATGCCTAATACTACATAGTTCTGCAATTAGAGCCTAACAAGGCTCTCCCTGGAGTCAGAGGAAGTTTTGCCATCAATGGGAGGAGAGCTGAGTCATTAGCATAGATGCTTAAAGGAACACAGAAGGGTTTAAAATAACATTTAAAGAATTTTCCACAGTTGCTACCACCTGAGATTATTTCAGATGAAAAAGGTCTAAAAATCTCATGGCACTTTTGCACCATTTGTGAAGCACGCAGGAACACGGCATTAGATTTTGGTAAAACCTGGGGCCTATAACTATTGAAGGGACTTTGTTAAATCAGGTGGTTTCCAGCTTCTCCCAGCATTTTGTACAGCTACTGTAGATATAGCAAGCCATTTCCAAGCTGCTCTAACGAAGGAAGAAGATAATCTGAATCATTCAGTATTGCCAACTGTTGGGATTGTATCATGAATATTGCAATATTTAGTGGTCTTCTTAAAGCTTCAGCTCCCAGGTTCATATGATCACAAGAAAGTATCAGCATTTGTTATTTAAAAAGCAAGTTTCTAGCCCTCATGGTTGCAGAGAAAAGCTTGGTCGTTAAAGGTTACGACACCAGGTGATGGGGTGTTCACCCCACATTTGCTCTGAAAGAGTTGATGTAGGCTAAGAAGGGGGCCAATTAACCACTCAGGCCACAGCTGAAGGGAATCAGGTGGCTTAAGTAATCCCCTGACTGAATAATGAGGGAGCCCATCTGAAAAAGAAGGAGCTGGTCTGGTCTGTGAAGGTAGGAGGCTGATAGCAGAAGGGGCTGCAGGGAAGTAGACCACAGTTACTCCCTGAGGGGAGGGAATTGTGAGGCTGGCAAACCCAGAGAAGTGGGGAGAGCCAGAAGGAATAGAAGAGGCTCAGGGAAAGGCGGCAAGGGTTAGGAGGGAACAGGTCTTGGCTGCTGACTAGAGGGTCCCTAGGGCTGGAATCTGGAGCAGAAGGTAGGTCCGGGTTCCCCTGCCAGCCACTGGGGGAGTGGCACCAGCTGGGCAGTTAATGGGAAGACTGCCAAAGCCCATCCATAAAAGAAAGACTTTGACACCCCAGAAGGGAGAGCATGCCTAGTGACCTGCCCGGAGGGCCAAGTCACAAAGAAGGAGCACCAGGAGTCGCAGAGAGAGGGAGAGTGGCAGTAGGGCATGCAGAGAGCAGCAGAAGCGGGCCCCAGACCGGGAAGGAGCTTATCCCCAGAGCGGCCAGGGGACCTGCCCCTAGCAGTGAATGGACCCCGTGAGACACCAGAAGACAAATAAAAAGCACCCCAAAGTTAAGATTTTTAAAAAATCTTATGATTTCGAAACCTGTCTCATGATTTTTGGGGCCTGATGATTTTTGATTGCCAGAGGTGAACGATGCCCCATTTCTCTTGTTTGTGAAATGACTACTGAGAGGTAACCACAGAATGTAGTCCACACATGGGACCAGGACCATCTAAGTGCGATGCATCCTGAAAACATTGGCTTGTTGGAATGGTAAACTTAAGCCACAAGGACAATTGGACTGAGCAAACAACTTTCACCTCTACACTTTCACTTTCCCATGCAAACATCCTTTATTGAAAAAACAACGAGGAGTCCTTGTGGCACCTTAGAGTCTAACAAATGTATTTGGACATAAGCTTTCGTGGGCTAGAACCCACTTCATCAGATGGAGTGGAAAATACAGGAGAAGGTATAAATACATGAAAAGATGGGAGTTGCCTTACCAAAGTGTGAGGTCAGTCTAACGAGACAATTCAATTAACAGCAGGATACCAAGGGAGGAAAAATAACTTTTGTAGTGGTAATGAGAGTGGCCCATTTCAAACAGTTGACAAGAAGGTGTGAGTAACAGTAGGGGGAAATTAGGTTTAGGTTTTGTAATGACCCAACCACTCCCAGTCTTTATTCAGGCCCAACTTGATGGTGTCCCATTTGCAAATTAATTCCAGTTCTGCAGTTTCACGTTGGAGTCTGTTTTTGAAGTTTTTTGTTGAAGAATTGCCATTTTTGGGTCTGTTATTGAGTGACTAGGGAGACTGAAGTGTTCTCCTACCGGTTTTTGAATGTTATCATTCCTGATGTCAGATTTGTGTCCATTTATTCTTTTGCACAGAGATTGTCCGGTTTGGCCAATGTACATGGCAGAAGAGTATTGCTGGCACATATCACATTGGTAGATGTGCAGGTGAATGAGCCCCTGAATTAAAGGCATAACAGTTCTGTAACCCCTTTGGGGTTTAGAGAGCACAGCCCCTTTGAATCTTTTTCCTGAGGGGGGAAGTGCTGATTGTTCCAGAAGGAGAAAGTGCTGTTGGGGGAGGGGGAGCAGGAAGAGAAGGGAGAACGATAGGGTGTGTCTGTCTGGAGCTCCAGACAGAAGGGCTGCAGCCATGATGGAGGGTGAGCCCTGGGCTCAGGGAGGCTAGCCCCCGGCCTGGCCCTTGTGCCTGAGGTCCCGTCCCCCTTTCCCCACCAGAGCCCAGAGATCTCCCCCATCCGTGGCCACCAGCCTCCAGCCCCGGAGTTCTGGGTGGCGTGGCCCCCTCATCCCAGCCCCAGAGTGCAGAGTGGGCAGGCAGCGCGGCCCCCAGCCCCAGGAGGGAGGGCGGGCAGTGTGCTCTCCCCTTCTGAACACCAGGTGGGTGGTGCAAGCACTGGCTCAGGCCACCTGGAGTCCCTGGCCGCAGGCCGGCCCCAGCCTGGGGCTCCTGCCACGAGAGCCGCAGAGCGCCAGCGGGAAGCAGGAGGAGGCCTGGGGCCGGAGCACGGGCGGTACCACACATGTCTGTTTGGGGAGGCACATATTCACTGTACTCTCCCGGTGTGTGTGTGTTCACTCTAGGGGGTTTAGAACAGGTGCCCCTGGGGTGGAAGAGACTTTCCCTAATGCATTCCAGCACATGCCTTCTCTTGGCCAGAGCTGCTTCCAGAGCAGGCTCCATCTTGGTCACAAGGGTGCTAAAGTTACAGTTCGTTCATTTCATGAACTTGCCTTGCAAAGTGCCATCCACGTTTTTCAGCTAGAAAGACACCAGCGTCTATGGGGTGGAGTTGCTAAACTCTAAAATTTACTTTCCAAAAAGATGTGACACCTTAAACCAATTTCCCGCAACACTTCCCACCGCCTGGAGGGCCCACTGGAAAACTGATCTTTGCAGAGGTTGGTTTTCTTAGAACTGTTTTTAAATTAAAATGTTGTGACTGTATAAAATGATATAAGAGCTTGCTGTTAAACTATACTTGTTAGAAACATGCCATGAGAAAAAGGGTTCAGTTTAAAATAGGAGGAGATATCAGGCACATATGAAAGTGATAGTCTCATGTGGCCTCTCCTGATAAACATTCTCACAGCGACCAACACTTCGGGAAAGGCAGAGAGTTTAATCTTTTGCTCTGGCACTTTACTCTGCTCATTCAGCTGTGTCCGACTGGAGGAAGTTTGCATTTTAAAGTGTTGCTGTTAAATGCTACAGAATACACACTATTACTCAGACTCCGCAGTAGCAATCTTGTCTGCACATCTCAACCGTTAACATCCACTTCTTGCAAGGGTTCTGTCACCCACTGGCTTCCAGTCAAGCATGGTCACAAAAAATTTTGTTCCAGCAAAATCAATCTGGTTTCAATCATGCAACAAGTGTTCTGTGTCTCTTTCAGCCACATGTTTACTGAATAGTGTTGAGCAAAGTGAACAATTAAAAACTGGGAAACATTTTGCCCTGACTACAACAGATCTAGTGTGAGATTTTTTGAAAGGGCGCAGTGTTGGCTTAACTCTGCTCCCACTGAAGTCAATCAGAGATCTAGCATGGTCTTTAGTAGGAGCAGAGTTAGGCCAATGCTAAATGCTTTGGAAGAGCCCACCCCTAATAACCCCCCCCCCTTTTTTTTTAAGTCACTCGCAGCAGATGCATTAGTGGGTGTTGTGCAAAATTACTCCCAGCCTTCCCATTTTCCCTTGTGAAAGGTACATAGCGACAGAGATTGGCTTCCCTAGGGTTATTCCCAGGGTGAAAGTAACATTTAAAACTTACCGGTATGGGGGCTGGCTCTGGGCCCCCCGGAAGGGGTGGGGTCTCAGGCGGAAGGGGTGGGGCTAGGGAGATCAGCATCCCCCAGCCAACCCTTCCACGCTGCCTGGCCCGCGCCGCCTGGGGCTCCAGCGGTGATTTAAAGGGCCTGGGGCTGCGGCCGCTGCTGCTGCAGCAGCGGCCAAAGCCCCAGGCCCTTTTAAATCGCCGGCCCCAGGGTAGCTGCTTCTTTCCCCACCCCCCACCCCCGTTTAAAGCTGCAGCGCTTTAAACAGGGTTCTTAAATGCTGCCGCAGCGGCGCTGTTAAATAAGGCAGTGCGGGCTGGTACTGGTGGGCACTTTTTACCGGTAGGCCGTGCCGGCCCGCACCGCCTTACTTTCACCCCTGGTTATTCCACCGAATTTATTTCACCAGGCCCCGTTGCATTGTTCCACAGGGGTGAAGAGAGAACTAACTGACATGACCAGTAAGTAACATTAGCTAAGGACAACCAAACTCTTGTCCAATTAGCCACTGCCAATGGAGTGGGGGATCCAGGTGTACACCAAGATAAAAAAGAAAATGGTTTTGGGGTTTTTTGCTGGCTTTCACACATGGTGGAACCGCAGCAGGGGTTGCAATTTACATAGCATCTCACATGCTAAAGCAACTCGGTGCACTTAACCAAAGATGTGCAACCGTTCAACTGCTTCATGGCTACTGATTGTAACAAGTATATTGGGTAAAATGCAGCTTAGAGCTACTGCGATGTACCAGGCACAGCGGGATAGTCCCGTATTTCAAGAGGACAGTCGAACATGACAACAGAGGCAGGAACAGAGGATCAGCACCAGCGCAGTTGATTCAAGCTGCAGTGCCAAGACAACAAACGGAACAAGAGAAAACAATTCAGGCCTTGGCTTTCAGCAACATCTCTGACATCTCCTGGCTAGTTAATCATTTACATAGTTAATCATTTATATAGTGCTGTAAATTTACCTAATGCTTTACAAAGAGACTAAAATATGTTCCCTGGCCTGAAGAAAGCCAAAGTGAAGGTGCTAAGTTGTTGAAAGAATAGCCCTTAAGGCAGACACATTTAGGTATCCATGAGACAACTAGTCCAGTGCCAGATGACCTTAGCTGGTGCATGGGCAGTTCAATACAGTGACCAGATCTGTAAGACAGCTAGAGCTACAGGTAAGAGTCTAATGAAATATACGAGTCAAGAGAAATACTTATAAAATGGAACAACAGTATAGGACTGACAAGTAATGTAAAAGAACCAGGACTGGAGTTATGTCTAGTTGGCAGCCGGTGTCAAGTGGAGTGCCCCAGGGGTCGGTCCTGGGGCCGGTTTTGTTCAATATCTTCATAAATGATCTGGAGGATGGTGTGGATTGCACTCTCAGCAAATTTGCGGATGATACTAAACTGGGAGGAGTGGTAGATACGCTGGAGGGGAGGGATAGGATACAGAAGGACCTAGACAAATTGGAGGATTGGGCCAAAAGAAATCTGATGAGGTTCAATAAGGATAAGTGCAGGATCCTGCACTTAGGACGGAAGAATCCAATGCACCGCTACAGACTAGGGACCGAATGGCTAGGCAGCAGTTCTGCGGAAAAGGACCTAGGGGTGACAGTGGACGAGAAGCTGGATATGAGTCAGCAGTGTGCCCTTGTTGCCAAGAAGGCCAATGGCATTTTGGGATGTATAAGTAGGGGCATAGCGAGCAGATCGAGGGACGTGATCGTTCCCCTCTATTCGACACTGGTGAGGCCTCATCTGGAGTACTGTGTCCAGTTTTGGGCCCCACACTACAAGAAGGATGTGGATAAATTGGAGAGAGTCCAGCGAAGGGCAACAAAAATGATTAGGAGTCTAGAGCACATGACTTATGAGGAGAGGCTGAGGGAGCTGGGATTGTTTAGTCTGCAGAAGAGAAGAATGAGGGGGGATTTGATAGCTGCTTTCAACTACCTGAAAGGGGGTTCCAAAGAGGATGGCTCTAGACTGTTCTCAATGGTAGCAGATGACAGAACGAGGAGTAATGGTCTCAAGTTGCAATGGGGGAGGTTTAGATTGGATATTAGGAAAAACTTTTTCACTAAGAGGGTGGTGAAACACTGGAATGCGTTACCTAGGGAGGTGGTAGAATCTCCTTCCTTAGAGGTTTTTAAGGTCAGGCTTGACAAAGCCCTGGCTGGGATGATTTAACTGGGAATTGGTCCTGCTTCGAGCAGGGGGTTGGACTAGATGACCTTCTGGGGTCCCTTCCAACCCTGATATTCTATGATTCTATGATTCTATGTGCTTGTTGGAATAAAGTCCAAGAAAGAATCAAAGCAGTTATTTAGTACCACATGTGGTCTGGTAAGGCTGCATGCAGGGAGACCAGCAAAAAGAGCATCACAGTATTCTAAAGGGAATGAAAAAAACATACCAACAAGAACCTATGCATCAGCAAGAGAGACGTGGCCTACACAGATTTTATCACAGCAGACGTGTTTTTTTCCTTATATTAAACTAGATTAGAGCCTAGTTGAATTCCTGAGCTTCTAACCAGTGAAGCTGGGGGCTAATCCCACAAGCAATAGCTCTGTCTTGATTCTATTAAGTTAAACTGTAAAATGATTAAAACAGTCTTTGTATGAAGTTTGCACGTCAGTGCTATTTGGCTACGGGTATCCACTCTTCTTCTGGTAATCCCATGACAAAGACAATACACTGGAAATTGGCTTTGCTGATGCATTAAGCTAGCAGTTCCCAAACAGTGTGTTCTGAATCAGGGATGGTCTGTGTGATGCTGGCTTGGTGGTCCACAGAAAGCTGGCTGGTCACATGGTTTCTGCTTCTCCTCTCTGTTTCTATTTGCTAATTTGCATTCAAGACAGCTAATAATACAGTCATCCTTCCCCATAGAAGCTGCTGCTGCCGTTGCCATTGGGATGTTACTTGATCATCAATGAGGAGGGAGGCCCACCACAAGGCACTTTCATAGCCTGGACCAGGTCTTAATTGGGACAGCATCTGGGAACCCTGCATTGAAGTAAACTCCTTATTGGCAGTGCTCTGAGAAGACGACACTGCCCCTCAGTTCAAATCCCCCCAACAGTCGCTTTTAAGAACCAGGTTGGTGCTCAACAGTTCTGCTTATTTACACAAAGTCATCACCAGCCACGGGCGTCACCGGCCCTGGTCTGACCTCAAGAAGAGTCCATGTGCAGCTGATCCTAACAAACTCCTCAGGGAAGGAGCAATCCTTGAAGGCAGCTTGCGGCATGTGGACATGGAGTAAGTAGGCTGCAGCCAGAGGCACGGTGAGATTGCAGAACAACGGACAGAATACAGAAAACGAAAGGGATTTCACCTGAAATTAACATCGAGGGCCTGATCCTCAGCTGGTGCGAAGCCGCAAAACTCTGGTGACTTCAAGGTTGATTTACGTTAGCTGTAATCATAGAATCATAGGACTGGAAGGGACCTGGAGAGGTCATCTCGTCCAGTCCCCTGGACTAGATGTCAGTCATCAGTGGAATAATCACACGCAAGAAAAAAAAATAGGTTCAAAAATAAATCTGGACAACATCAACCCAACAGGCTGGAATCCGCTGAATACAGCCCCAGGCATACCAAAACTGGTGTGCAAATCTGACCTGACGATGCTCAGTATTTCCTTTCGGCTGGTGACATTTGTTTGAACCATAAATCATCGGAAACATGGCCCTCTGTAGTGCATGGCTCTACTACATGAGCAAAGGGAATGCAATCTGGTGATTTATTAGGGTAACACACTGTTAGAATTAAGAGGATGCATTAATCAAAATCACGGTGCCAGCCTCATGAAATTATTAGGAAAACCATGACAATACAGTTCTGAGTCTCTGCATACTAAATAATCGTTCTAGCACATAAGTAACCAGGTGACATCAGATAATGGCAGTGAAGTGCTGTCTTAAGTCTGTGTTTTATAAACAATATATTTCAGGATCTCATTAATCCTAATTTATTATAGTATCTTTCACATTTGCAATTTGGTGTTGAGAAATATTAATAGAATAATTGGAAAATTGCTCTTTTTTGAAAATATACTTCATAGAAACAACAATCCTACCTCAGAATACAATTGATGCAATTTTTCATGTAACCCTCAATATTAAATGTATCAGGTTGTGTTTATCAGGAGTGCCGTTCCTTAGCTGTTCGAACAATGGCATTTTGTTGACGGCAAGCATATGAGTGCATGGGGAGGAAAATGATCTAGCAAGCTGTCTTCAGGTCCAAGGCTGCTCCACTGTAGTCTATGGGCCTGATCCAAAGTCCACAGAAGTTGATGGCTTGCTTTATTGGGATAAGGATCAGGACCATTTGCATTTGTAAAGCCCTCAATCACCATAGCATTTAAACACATATTATGTATTTTACACACACACACACACAGAATCTCCAATGCATTAAGCCAGAGACTGTTCACTTTTTGTTGTACTGTAGACCTGATCTCACATGCCTTTTCCTGGGTTGTCACTCTGCACTCAGCACTGCTAATGGGTGGAGATACAAGTGGCTTTAACCGCCTTTTGTGCCTCCCACCTGTGATCCTGGTGCTGTCTGCTGGGCCCAGGGCTGGATTTAGGGTTAGGGGGTGCCAGGCGTGGGGGGCAGGGTGCTGCTGTTGTTGTTAGTGACAAAAGGGAAAATAGAGTGTTTGAAGTAAAACGTTTCAGGTATTCCATAGGTGAATTCATTTTTCACTAACCTCCTAGAACATTCTGGACCTTTGTAGAATCTCGTGGAGCCTTCCAGACTTCCTGAGAACTACATTTTCCTTGAACCTCCTAGAATGGTGTCAGCCATGCCCTCACGGGTACATAGGGGGCGTCGCCAGTCAGTCAGTGAGCTATACGAACAAAGTGAGCCCAGTTGTGATATTGTGAACCTTGCTTTATTGTGTAATTTTGAAAGTGTACTTGTGTTTTAAGTCTTGAAGAGTGTAAGTAGTGACTAATAAAGAACATATTTAATGAGATGCCAGAGATATCTATCAAAACCCTACCTATGCAATAATATAAAAGAAACACTGTTACTTCTTTTGCCACGCTTAACACGTAATGTCTGATGACTTTCTAAGACTGCGGAACACAGACTTTTGCTCTCCCTAACACTGTCTGTTTTCCCACATAGAAAATAAAAGATGCCCCCGAAGAAGCCTTCAGGAGCTCAGTATAGGAACCAAAAAGCTCAACTGAAATCTAGTTTGCAGCAAGGGGCAAATTTGATGGGAAAATATCTGAAACAGAACAACATAAACCAGGCTTTAGGCAGTAGCAATCGTCCCAGTGCAGAAGAAATTGAGGAGGGAAGTGTAAATGATGGAAGTACTATTACTAAGGAATTAGCAGATTTACCTGAAGATAAGGAATGGAAATGTGAGGAAAGTGATGGAGAATCATTGTTTTCCTGGTGGCGTAAAGGAGAGTGATAAGAACATAAGAACAGCCATACTGGGTCAGACCAAAGGTCCATTTAGCCCAGTATCCTGTCTTCTGACAGTGGTCAATACCAGGTGCCCTAGAAGGAATGAACAGAACAGGTAATCTTCAAGTGATCCGTCCCCTGTCACCCATTCCTAGCTTCTGGCAAACAGAGGCTAGGGATACCATCCCTGCCCAGCCTGGCTAATAGCCATTGATGGACCTATCCTCCATTAATTTATCTAGTTCTTTTTTGAACCCTGTTATAGTCTTGGCCTTCACAACATCCGCTGGCAAGGAGTTCCACAGGTTGACTGTGTGCTGTGTGAAAAAATACTTCCTTTTTTTTGTTTTAAACCTGCTGCCTATTAATTTAATTTGGTGACCCCTAGTTCTTGCATTATGAGAAGGAGTAAATAACACTTCCTTATTTACTTTCTCCATACCAGTCAGGATTTTATAGATCTCTATCGTATCCCCCCTTTGTCATCTCTTTTCCAAAATGAAAAGTCTGAGTCTTATTAATCTCGCCTCATATGGAAGCTGTTCCATGCCCCTAATAATTTTTTTTGTTCTTTTTTGAGCTTTTTCCAATTCCAATACATCTTTTTTGAGATGGGGTGACCACATCTGCACCCAGTATTCAAGGTGTGAGTGTACCATAGATTTATATAGAGGCAATGTGATATTTTCTGTCTTATCTATCCCTTTCTTAATGATTACCAATGTTCTGTTTGTTTTTTTGACTGCCGCTGCACACTGAGTGGATGTTTTCAGAGAACTATCCACAATGACTCCAAGATCTTTTTCTTGAGTCATAACAGCTAATTTAGACACCATCATTTTATACATATAGTTGGGATTATGTTTTCCAATGTGCATTACTTACTAACATTACTGATGATAAAGAAGAATGTGACTCACATGAAGAGCAGAGTAATGACAAAGAAAAATCTGGTTTACATGATCACTGACCAAATTTCTGATCTCAGTTGTGGTTTGGCATGATATCCTGTTCCAAGTAAACATTGTAAGCAAGACTTTACAAACTCAGTCGATGAACATCACAACTGCTACCACTTTGATGAGAAGCAGCCTTGATTTCATTGTGGCCTACAGAACATAGGCACCGACTCCATGGGTACTCTAGGGCTGGAGCACCCAGGGGGGAAAAATGGTGGTGCTGAGCATGCACTGGCAGCCCTCCTACTAGAATCTCCCACTCCCTCCCAGTGCCTACCACCTGCCACACATCAGCTGTTTCACGGTGTCAGGAGGCACTGGGTGGGAGGGGGAGAGCAAGGGCGCAGTGTGCTTGGGGAAGGGGTGGAACTGGGCAGGGCAGGGGCAGTAAGTAGAGGGGAAGGGCGGGGCACGGGTGGGAAGAAGCAGGGTGGGGATGGAGCCTTGGCGGAAGAGGTGGAGTGGGGGCGGGCCCTGGGCGGAGCCGAGGGGGGGGAATCACCCTCCAGCAGATTACAAATTTGGTGCTTCTGCTACAGAGACAACAAATTTGAAGATGCGATCACTGCTGCCAACGAAATGATGGAAAACTTAGGAGTTGAGCCTGTCTTCAAGGAAACTCATTCATCAGAAGACAGGTTTCAGAGTAACAGCCGTGTTAATCTGTATTTGCAAAAAGAAAAGGAGTACTTGTGGCACCTTAGAGACTAACCAATTTATTTGAGCATAAGCTTTCGTGAGCTACAGCTCACTTCATCGGATGCATACTGTGGAAAATACAGAAGACGTTTTTATACACACAAACCATGAAAAAATGGGTGATTATCACTACAAAAGGTTTTCTTTTCCCCCACCCCACTCTCCTGCTGGTAATAGCTTATGTAAAGTGATCACTCTCCTTACAATGTGTATGATAATCAAGGTGGGCCATTTCCAGCACAAATCCAGGTTTTCTCTACTCCCCCCCCCCACCTCCCCCCAAAAAAACCCACTCTCCTGTTGGTAATAGCTTACACATTGTAAGGAGAGTGATCACTTTAGATAAGCTATTACCAACAGGAGAGTGGGTTTTTTGGGGGGGAGGTGTGTGTGGGGGGGAGAAAACCTGGATTTGTGCTGGAAATGGCCCACCTTGATTATCATACACATTGTAAGGAGAGTGATCACTTTACATAAGTTATTACCAGCAGGAGAGTGGGGTGGGGGGAAAGAAAACCTTTTGTAGTGATAATCACCCATTTTTTCATGGTTTGTGTGTATAAAAACGTCTTCTGTATTTTCCACAGTATGCATCCGATGAAGTGAGCTGTAGCTCACAAAAGCTTATGCTCAAATAAATTGGTTAGTCTCTAAGGTGCCACAAGTACTCCTTTTCTTCATTCATCAGAAGAGGAGACAGTTTCGTTATAAGAGCAAAGAGGAGGTGATGGGAAGCTCAGAAGAAAAATTCAAGCGGGAGTTTTTTTGCTTACTCATTGACACTGCTCGAGTGTTCATCGAAGAAAGGTTTGGACAAATGAAGCACCATGAAAAGCCCTGGATTTTTTTGTATGACCTTAGTAAGTCACTGGCAGACAGAAAAACACTCTTGAACAATTGTACAGACCTTTACCTGTCGCTGAAACATGGGGAACGTTTGGACGTCAATGATAAAGACCTCTATGTCGAAGTGGACAATATCAGTCACATTTTGCAACACAGGAAGCACTCTCCACTCCAAGTTCTCCAATTCATTCATGATGCAGGGCTGAAGGATACTTTTCCTAACATGGGGATAGCTTTGAGGATTCTGCTCACACTGCTGGTCACAGTTTGGGGTGGTGAGTGCAGCTTTTTGAAGCTCAGGCTCATTAAGACACATCTTCGATCGATGATGGCCAGCAAGAAACTGACATCTCCTGCTATTTTATCACTTGAAAATGCCATTGGCCAGTCTTTGGATCTCTCTGGTGCTGTGCTTCAGTTCGCGAGGGTAAAGGCGAGAAAAGCGACCTTTTGAATGAAGGACTAGGGTTAGCATTCGAAGGCTGTCACCTACTGTAACACTATTTAATATTGATCCACCCATTGTTGGTGCCCAGTTCAGTTCCTTGACGTGAGTGCATCTCAGTTATTCTTAAAATTAAAAAGTTTCTATACACTAAGAGGAAACAAACCTTTTTATTTGCTTATATATGGCATGAATAAATATAGATTTTCAGAATTTAGCATGCAAATTTATTGTCTTAAATTGTAAGGATGAATCATGCATGCAAATCGTGCCTCAAAGTTGTGAAATGGGCTACAAATGCAATAATAAGGTATTCAAAAGTTTAGCAACTGGAGGGGAGACACCGAAGATGCTCCTTGTCTGGGGCGTCATTTTCTCTAGGACTGGTCCTGGCTGGACCAGACCCCAATGTAAAGCAGAGGAGCCTCAGGGTTGCTCTGGTGTTAATGCTGGCTGCTCTGACAACTGGGGATTGCCTGGATAAAAGGATGCCCCAGTCAAACCTTCTAGACCAAGAGAAGCAAGAACTAACTTCTGTGGCAAGAACCCTTAAATCCCACGGCAATGTTAATTCATTGCATCTCTGTGGAATATGATTCATGCCCAATCCTCTACCCTCAAACTCACTCTCAGCTGTGGCTCAGAGCTGAAAACACTTGATGTAAAATTCACTGATGCCTATTTTAATTGAGAATTCTATTTGACTATAGGTATTTTTTTGGTGCTCTCCAGGTGGCTGAGTGCCACAGACCTCGGCAGTTGCAACGTTGTCCAAAAGGCCCAGATCAGAACTTCCTTCCTGTCCCCCATGTGTCTGAGGGAAAGCGGGAGCTTGTAGCCAGCCTCAGAGACTCATCTTTTTGGCTTCCTAGGCCTTGGCTGCTACTCCATTCTCCAGCCAGCCCAGCTGGCCAGCCTACACTTCTAGCTCCTCCCACTCCCGGACTGCAAACCAGGCTCCAGCTCTGGCTCCCTGCTACCTGGCTTAGTGGAACAATGCAGGAAGCAGGTATTGTAATCCAATTAATTCCCTTTTTTGTAAACCTGGAGAGGCAGCCGTAGGCATATCCCAGGAGGGCAGGGGACAGAAAACAAGAAGCCAGGCACCTGGCTACATTGAGACAGTGAACTCCATGATAAAAAAATGCTGAATTACGTGGCAGACACGAAAAAGCCGAATTCCAAGGCTGTGGAATCATGGAATCCAGAGAGCTCTGATGGAGATGAATGAGGCAGGTCAGACCCCACCAAGATATTATTTCAAGCTCTCAGCAAGCTTAGGAAGACAACAGTGCACTGGTTCATATTTTCAAGATTCTCTCTGCAACCATGAAGGCTAGAAACCTTTTTTTTTTTTTTTAATTAAAGATGAGATTCTGTAGCACAAATCCACAGCAATGGATGAATTAGGTGGCAAATTGTGTGGTCCTGGAATCATGGAATACACAGGGTTGCACCTAGGAGTCCTCCCAAAGACGAAAAAAATCTGAGGGACTGCACTTATTCCATAACACTGCATGGTCCTCGATATTGAAGGAAATGAGAGATCTAACAAAATCATAGAATCACAGAACTGGAAGGGACCTCGAGAGGTCATCTAGTCCAGTCCTCTGCACTCAAGGCAGGACTAAGTATTATCTAGACCATCCCTGACAAGTGTTTGTCCAACCTGCTCTTAAAAATCCCCAATGATGGAGATTCCACCACCTACCTAGGCAATTTATTCCAGTGCTTAACCACCTTGACAGGAATTTTTTCCTAATGTCCAACCTAAACCTCCCTTGCTGCAATTTAAGCCCATTGCTTCTTGTCCCATCCTCAGAGGTTAAGAACAACAATTTTTCTCCCTCCTCCTTGTAACAGAATTTTATGTATTTGAAAATTGTTATTGTCTCCCCTCTCGGTCTTCTCTTCTCCAGACTAAACAAACCCAGTTTTTTCAATCTTCCCTCATAGGTCATGTTTTCTAGACCTTTAATCATTTTTGTTGCTCTCCTCTGTACTTTCTCCAATTTGTCCACATCTTTCCTGAAATGTGGGCCCAGAACTGTACACAATACTCCAGCTGAGGCCTAGTTAGCTTGGAGTAGAGTGGAAGAATTACTTCTCGTGTCTTGCTTACAATACTTCTGCTAATACATCACAGAATTATGTTTGCTTTTTTTTTGCAACAGCTTTACACTGTCGACTCATATTTAGCTTATGATCCACAATGACCCCCAGATCCTTTTCTGCAGTACTCCTTCCTAGGCAGTCATTTCCCATTTTGTATGTGTACAACTGATTGTTCCTTCCTAAATGGAGTACTTTGCATTTGTCCTTATTGAATTTCATCCTATTTACTTCAAACCATTTCTCCAGTTTGTCCAGATCATTTTGAACTTTAATCCTATCTTCCAAAGCACTTGCATCCACTCCCAGACTGGTATCGTTCGCAAACGTTATAAGTGTACTCTCTATGCCATTATCTAAATCATTGATGAAGATATTGAACAGAACCAGACCCAGAACCAATCCCTGCAGGGACCCACTCGTTATGCCCTTCTAGCATGACTGTGAACCACTAATAACTACTCTCTGGGAACGATTTTCCAACCAGTTATGCACCCACCTTTTAGTAGCTCCATCTAGGTTGTATTTCCCTAGTTTGTTTATGAGAAGGTCATGCAAGACAGTATCAAAAGACTTACTAAAGTCAAAATATACCAAATCTACCACTTCCCCCCTATCCACAAGGCTTGTTACCCTGCCACAGAAAGCTATCAGGTTGGTTTGACATGATTTATTCTTGACAAATCCATGCTACTGTTATTTATCACCTTATTATCTTCTAGGTGTTTGCAAATTGATTGCTTAATTATTTGCTCCATTATCTTTCCGGGTACAGAAGTTAAGATGACTGGTCTGTAATTTCCCGGGTTGTCCTTATTTCCCTTTTTATAGATGGGCACTATATTTGCCCTTTTTTAGTCTTCTGGAACGTCTTCTGTCTTCCATGACTTTTCAAAGATAATTGCTAATGGCTCAGATATCGCCTCAGTCAGCTCCTTGAGTATTCTAGGATGCATTTCAATCAGGTCCTGCTGATTTGAAGACACCTAACTTGTCTAAGTAATTTTTGACTTGTTCTTTCCCTATTTTAGCCTCTGATCCTAACTCATTTCACTGGCATTCACTATGTTATACGTCCAATCGCTACCGACCTTCTTGGTGAAAACTGAAACAAAGAAGTCATTAAGCATCTCTGTCATTTCCACATTTTCTGTTATTGTCTTTCCCCCCTCATTGAGTAACAGGCCTACTCTGTCCTGGGTCTTCCTCTTGCTTCTAATGTATTTGTAGATGTTTTCTTGTTTTCTATTATATTCCTAGCTAGCTTGATCTCGTTTTGTGCCTTGGCTTTGCTGGGTTATGTCCATTTTGTATAATTTCAGGAACCCAAAATGTAGTTTGTGCCCATGTCACCTAGTTGATCACAGTTTTCCCACCTTTTATTTCTCCTCAGAAGTGGTAAACAACTTCTGGACAGAACTGGTTTTTCCTGCCTTTTCCACAGGATTTCCCAGAAGGGGTTTTCTGCTCCTTCTACGGGGTTTCCCGGGCCAGATTATATAAGTCTGCCCCGAGCACTGCTTAGGGGCTGTCCATCCAAGTGACAGTGAGGGACTGTCACGGGTCTGACTTGCACTCACCTACCCATCCTAGTGGTAGAGGGGGCTAGGGTTTTCCTTTCACAGCTCTGCTTCCACTTGGATGTGTATTTGCCATCACCTGAAAGGAGAAGGGAAGGACAGACAGTAACATCCCACTTACCATCATCCATCTTCAGCTGCTGTTCCCCGACGTACCATCTACTCTTCTTCAGACCCAGAGGAACATTAAGGCACTTCCTGGAGCTCCTCTCCGATGGCTTTCAACTAGCCGGAGGATTGAGGTCCCAGGCAACAATCCACACTTGATCTATAGAAGGAGGTTTCTATGAAGGGGTTTACTTACCTGTTTATAGGATTTATTTGGGGGAATCACTGTATTGCATGATTTTACTGTTTACTCCCTCCTTTCCTTTGCCCTATTTATTGTACACCAATCCTTCAATACACTTTATTTGTTTTTCACCTTATCCCAACTGACTCCTCATTTTTCAAGGTCGGAGGGACCCTTTGTGGAAAAGATCAAACCTACCAGATGACAGATGCTGGATAGGGAGGCTTGAATCTAAGGAAACAGGAAGCATAGGCCCACACATCTCTCTTTGCCTTTCTGTCCTTTCCTCTAACAGCTTTTCTAATTTTGTCCCTACATACTTGTGTTATTTGTTTATATTCATCCTTTGTAATTTCACAGAGTTTCATCGTCCATCACCAAGACAGCATTATCTAAACAAGACTAGCGCAGGCCAAACACCACAATGAAAGAGGTGAAAGAAATCTGAGAACTTCACTCTGCTTCAGTACAACCCTCCTAATGAACCTTCCTTTCTAAGTGAAGGATAAGATTGTGAGACAATTAGCAAGCCTGCCAACACCAAGCAATGGTTTCTTAAGCAGAGGTTTAACAATCACTGATTTGAGGTGACCGTTGTCCCTAAGAGAGATGTAATAATCTTTACCAAAAATAGATGAGAAAGTTACTCACCTTGTGCAGTAACGTAGGTTCTTTGAGATGCGTGTCCCTATGGGTGCTCCAGTTTAGGCATTTGTGTGCCCCTGCGCTCATAATTGGAGATTTATGGTAGCAGTGCCCGGTTGGGTCGTACATGTACGGTCCCCGTCTTGCACCACTTCAAGCGGTTAATTGGTGCTGTGCGACCAACCCCCCCCTCAATTCCTTCTCTACTGCAGAGCCTTAGTAATAAACTCCAAAGTAGAGGGGAGGAGGAAGGGTAGTGGCGCATCCACAGAGACACACATCTCAAAGAACATATGTTACTGCACAAGGTGAGTAACTTTCTCTTTGTCTTTGAGTGATGTCCCTGTGGGTGGCTCCACTTTAGGTGACTTCAGAGCAGTGCCCATCAGTAGGAGGAGGGGGCTGTGGCATTGAAGTCATAGCAGATGAGAGTACAGTGAGTCCGAACAGAGTAGTGGAGGTTGCCTGTTGTTCTAAAGCGTAATGTTGAGTAAATGTCTGGGCTCAGGCCCAGGTTGCAGTCTTACAGATTTCCATATTGGGGACATTTAAGGAACGCTATAGAGTTTTATGCAATCTGAAATCCATTTGGAGAGCCTCTGTGTAGATATGGTGCTTCCTTTGGATCATTCAGTGATTGAGACGAACGGTTTCGGAGACTTACGGAATGCTTTTGTTCTATGTAGAAGGCTATTGTCCTGTGTACATCCAAGGTGGGCTCTTGTCTATCCTCGTGGGGTTTAGGATAGAATGTCAGGAGGTAGATAGGTTGATTGAGGTAAAATGAGGTGGCGATTTTGGGCAAAATCTTAGGATGCGGCCTCAGGAAAACTTTATCTTTGAAAAAGATTTTGTATGGTGGGTCTGCCAAGAGAGCGCCCAATTCTCTGACCCGTCTGGCAGATCTAATCACCACAAGGAATGGCTACTTTCATAGAAAGATGCAAAAAGAGCATGTCACCATGGGTTCAAATGGAAGATTCGAAGGACTAGGTTGAGGTCCCATGGTGGGATAGGTTTTCTGACTTCAGGATAGAAGTTGCTGAGGCCTCTGAGGAACCTTTTGGTGAGTGGGTGAGCAAATATGGATAATTCATCTACTTTGTTGTGAAACGCTGTGATAGCAGAGAGATGCACTCTAACTGAGCTCATGGAAAGGCCCATCTTTTTAGTCCAGTATGCCAGTATTAGGGGTAAAGAGGCTGAGATGACTGAAATTTGTTTTTGTTGGCAGCATGCATCGAATCGTTTCCATTTGTGCAGGTAGTAGGTGTGCGTGGTTGTTCTGCGACTGTGTAATAAAGTGTTTTGTACTTCATTGGGACACGTTATTTCAGGTCCCTCAAGCCATGGAGTAACCAAGCTTTGAGATGGAGTCTTTGGATTCTGGATGAAGAACGTGACCTGCATCCTGAGATAGAAGACAAGGCAGAAGCTGAAGCATCTGCAGTGGGCATACCAATAGTTTGAGAAGGCAAAGGTACCAAGTTTGGCGAGGCCACATGGGGGCTATTATAATTACCCTGGAGTTGTCCTGTCTGATCTTGTGGATCTCCCAGGCTCAGAGGGGGTTGGGGGGAAATGTGTATAGGAGAGAAGCGTTCCACTTCATGAGGAAGGCGTTGCCCAGAGAGTGGTGACCAAGCCCCACCCTGGAGCAGAACTGTGGGCATTTAGTGTTTTGTGCCATTGCGAACAGGTCTATTGTCAGGAATCCCCAATGCTTGAAGATGTTCCAGAGTACACGTGTCGAGTTCCCACTTGTGGTCCTGGGAGAAATTCCTGCTTAATGTATCTGCCCTGGTGTTCTGGCAACCAATTAGGTATTGTGCTGTAATGTGGACATTGTGTCTGATGGACCATTGCCAGTCTTATGACTTCTATGCAGAGGGAGTGCGATCATCCTCGCCCTTGTCTGTTTATGTAAAACATGCAAACCGCATTGTCCGTGAGGGTCTGTATGGTCTTGCCTTCGACGATTGGTAAGAAGTGGGAGCAAGCATTGTGGACGGCTCTTACTTCTAGAAGATTTATGTGCAGAAGAGTTTCCGCTGGGGACCAGCAACTGTGGATAGAGTGCAGGCGTAGATGCGCTCCCCAACCCAGATGTGAAGCCTCCGTCATGATGGTTATCGTTGAGGGAGTTTGCACGAAAGGCAATCCTACGCAGATGTTGTCTGATTGAGTCCACCAGAGTAGGGAATCTTTCATCTTGTTTGGTATTGTGTAGCACTTATTTATATTGTGCCTATAAGGGACATAAATTGAGCGGAGCCAGGCTTGAAGGCACCACATATGGAATAGTGCATGCCTGACAACGTATGTTGTCCATTGCCAAACAAAGCCCGTTGCCAACTGTGTCCACATATCTATTCAGGGGACACCATCATAGGGCCTAATCACATCAGCCACACTATCAGAGGCTCGTTCACCTGCATATCTACCAATGTGATATATGCCATCATGTGCCAGCAATGCCCCTCTGCCATGTACATTGGTCAAACTGTACAGTCTCTATGTAAAAGAATAAATGGACACAAATCAGACATCAAGAATTAGAACATTCAAAAACCAGTCGGAGAACACTTCAATCTCTCTGGTCACTCGCTTACAGACCTAAAAGTTGCAATTCTTCAACAAAAAAACTTCAAAAACAGACTCCAAGGAGAGACTGCTGAATTGGAATTAATTTGCAAACTGGATACAATTAACTTAGGCTTGAATAGAGACTGGGAGTGGATGGGTCATTACACAAAGTAAAACTATTTCCCCATGTTTATTATTTTCCACTGAATGCATCCGATGAAGTGAGCTGTAGCTCACGAAAGCTTATGCTCAAATAAATTTGTTAGTCTCTAAGGTGCCACAAGTACTCCTTTTCTTTTAACGTATGTTGTGGAGGACATGTGACCTAGTAGTTGTAGGCATGTTCTGGCAGTGACTTGTGGGCTGATTTGTACTTTAGAAATCAGGTTGGTTAAGGTGAGGAATCGTTGTGGTAGAAAGGCCGTCATCTCGAGAGATTTGAGGAAGGCTCCAATTAACTCTGTTTCTTGCACTGGTGTCAGTGTGGACTTTTGTGCATTTATTTGGAGGCTTAACCTTGTAAAGAGTGAGTCTGTTCTGTGGCATCTCGTGCCGCTTGTTGTGTTGGTGCTTTGAGCAGACAATTGTCCAAGTACAGGAATATCATAATTCCTTTTCTGCATAAATGTGCAGCCACAATGGAAAGGATCTTCCAAAAAAACTTGAAGGGCAGTGGATAGGCCAAAAGGAAGGACCTTGTATTGGAAATGATGTGGGGCCTATTGCGCATCGGAGAACTCTCCAGTGTGAGGGATGGATGGTTATATGAAAATATGCATCCTGGAGGTCGAGGGCCGAGAACCAGTACTCTCTTTCTAATGCTGCGATTATAGTGGCTAGCGCAACCATCTTGAAATGTTGGGTTTTCTTGAACTTGTTGAGAAATCGGAGATCAAGAATGGGTCTCTATCCCCCTTTTTTTCTGCATCAGAAAATAACGTGAGTAGAAGCCCTTCCCTCTGTATTTTGGTGGTACCAGTTCTATTGCTCCCAGATGTATGAAATGGGCTACCTCTTGTTGCAGTAGATGTTCTGAGGGGTCCCTGAAGAGGGATGGGGAGGGAAGGTGCGAGGTGAAAGTAGGTGAGGTGGTAGGAAAGGGGAGGTGAAAGTAAATGGGATGGCGTATCCAAACTTGATTATCTACAATACCTATCTGTCTGTTGTGATGGACTTCCAGACTGGGTAGTAGGGGATAAGACTGTCTGAGGAGATGGGAGTCAGTTCCAGCGTTGAAAGATGTGGCATTCTCGGGCCCTCGACCAACACATAAAACTTGCTGTCTGGAGGATGGTTGGTGGGACATGGCAGCTTGCGATGGAGGCTGTCGTCTCCTTGAGGGCCTCTGTTTACGGCCCTGAGGTTCATGTTGTCTGTTTGGCTGGGTAGATCAGAACCATTGTGGGTTACAATATTTGCTCTGTCTTCTTTTGTTCCTAGGGGTATAAATATCCAGAGATTTCAGAGTTGCCTTTGAGTCTCAGAGTATGTAAGGATTCATCAGTTTTGGCCACAAAGAGTTTGGGTCTGCTGAATGGAAGATATTCAACCATCGATTGAATCTCTCTTGGAAAGCCAGAGAGATGCAACCAAGAAGCTCTCCTCATGACTGTCACAGTAGTTGCAGACCGTACTGCTGTGTCTGTGGAGTCCAAGGCAGCCTGCAAAGCCATCCAGGCAATCAGTTGTCCCTCAGAGGTGACGGATCTAAATTGTTCTTTGTTCTCCTCAGGGAGACATTCAAAAATAAAGTCTGTTAATTGTACATAATTTGAGTGGTTGTATTTTGCAAGTAGTGCTTCATAGTTGGGGATTTGAAGATGGAAAGTTGCTGAAGAATTAGCCTTGCGGTCAAAGAGGTCAAGCCTCTCCCAGTCCTTGTCATAGGGTGTGTTTTTGGGGAATTGTTGTCTGCCCCTTTCATTAACCGCATCCACAATCAAAGAATTTGGTGTGGGATGGGAAAAAAGGAACTCTGTGCCCTTTGATGGCACATAATATTTTTTGTCAGACCTCTTACAAGATGGTGGAATAGTTGCTGCGGTCTGCCAAATCTGTGTAACAGGTTCCCTGGTGGCATCATTCATGCGTAGGTTGATTTTAGAGGTCGGTGTGTGTGGAATGTCGAGAAGCTTGTGTTGTGTTTCCTGCACTTCTTCAAGTGAGATGTCCAAGGAGCTGGCGAGCCTCCTATAGAAGTCTTGAAATTGTTTAAAGTCATCCCCAATGTTGCGGGGGAGGAGGGGAGCATGATGGTGGAGCAACCACAGGGATATCACTCGAAGAACCACCAATGGTTCACTGTTAGATTAACCCATCTGGAAGGACACAGGTTTGCAGATCAGAGCTCAAGACCCTGTAGGTACCTCAGAAACCCCCGTGAGAGAGAGAGACAGGCCAAAACCCAAGCAGAAAAAACACATCACATGTGCGTTTCTCTCCTCTGACTGATTTGCTAACATGGAGACTTCCAAACCAATCCAGGCGCTCTGGTCCATAAGGTTGACAACAAAAACAATTCCCAATCACCAAGCTGTCTACCATCTGGAACAATTTCCTTGGAGAATGACAATAGAAGAGAGGGTGGGGGGAACACACCTTTTTTTCATTTCTATCACAACATGAGAATCCCATGCTAGCTTGGCTTTGAAACAGTAACACTGAGATAAACATTTCTTGACTTAGTGAAATCCCCTACATTAAAAAACACCTATAAGTTTTAATGAAGACAGATACAATTATAGTCCTTTATCTGATCAGAAATAACACAAATTCCAAAATACTAAATACATTAGCTACCCTAAAATACAATGCGTAATACGTATACACGTCTGAGCATGTGGTCTGACTGTTGAAATACCGCATGCGTTAGTTTGCCCAAAGGAGAAAGATTTATCATATTAACGTCAGCAAGATTTAAGATCTGATGATGTAAGATTTTCCAAGTTATTTGTACACTCAGCTGCTTTATGTACTCAATTTCTAACTTCCTTCGTGTTTCAGTTGTTTCTATTTGGGATCTGAGTGGGAAAGAGAAAATAAATGGATTCCTACTAAGGCGCTCATCCCATGCAGTTGAGGAACTTAAATACATGCCTAAACTGAAGCACATGAGTGATCCCCACTGACCTCAACGCAGCACTCTCACATGCTTAAATTTGGGCAGGTGCTTAAAGCACCTTGTTGAATTGAAGCCTAAACACACATTACACCACAAATATTTTAATGCCACCTGTGATTAAGGTTGCTTGACACTTTCCTATGAAAGACCCTGTTTTCAGTTGCTTATATTCTTGCAAAATGGACTGTTTGGGCTGAAATTTTCCATGCTGAGTGTCTGCCCCAGGTTGAAAAAAAAAAAAGTTTTTAATTTCAGCCAAAATGGTTCAGTCATTTCCAAGGAAGAAAACCGTATGTGATCATTTAATTAAAGACTCTTTCATAACTAATGTACACACACACACAAGGGATGAATTGAGGTTGCATAGGCAACCTTAATTCTGACAGTTTCTAACTTTGTAATGCTTGACTTGGCAACCACTGGTGTAGTGGTTAAAAAAAAAAAGTGGGTAAACGAACCTAAACTTAAATTTCATATTCCCAAAATGAGAAGTTAGCAAACTCCACTTATTTTACCCTTAATAATAATCTTTTAACATAGTTGGGTATGTGTGTGCTCATGCACGTGAGACACACACCTCACAAAAGCTATGTTTTACACCCACACCCGGAATTTCTTTTATCCCTCTACATTGTTCAGAACTATGTCCAAGATCACTGATTCAATACATCTTGACATTGAATCAGTTTTACATGTTTTAATGACATTATCACTTTGCAACTATTTTGTTGCATAACACAGGATATGTCAAAATCTGAATTTGCTTTTCTTGAAAGTTTTTTCTTTTATTTGCTATATAAGAATTAAGTTAAGTTACTTACTATTGATTATTCCTGTTACATCACATAATAATTGTAATAAAACCCATTATTTCCTTTACTAACAAGGTAATGATTTTAGCAAGTTAAAGAAATAGCTATACAAATAACAGTTGGATAAACTGAAGACCAAAAATCTATGAGTTACTTCATACTTATGCGCCAAAATTTCTGAAATTGCACCTGACTGATCTGTTTAATAAACTCTTGTATAATTTTATTGGATATCCTGTGAAATGTGCAGTATTTCGTATCATATACAAACTGTAAGTTGTTAAACCTTTTTATATTTGTCTCTTTCTTTTTGAAAATTAATAAAAAAATATTCACAAAAATAAACTCATTGTGGGATTTGTTGTTTTGGTTTTTAACACTGGCTCGCGGTTTATCAAATGCACATTCTTTTAAGAACAAGAGTCACATGTTTTTATACCACTAAATATTATCTAATGGTTAAGTTTCCCCAATTGCTTCCTGCATATTACAGAAATGGAGTTTAATCTTCACTGCTTTCATTTAAGAGCAATATGGCCATGATGCAGTTTCAACTTATTTTGGTTTGACAGCTGTCATGAGAGTAATTTTCTCAGCTTTGCAAGCCTCCTTCATATCCTGCCCAAACTGGCCTATCTTTGTTTAGAACTGATTTTTCTACATGGCATTCTTCAGTAACAGATGTTCTACCTGACCCCAGATAGCATCATTCCTCAGCAGCATGTCCCCATTTTGAACCGATTATCCTGTCACACATGAAAGAACCCTAAACTCAAAGGGTTGGCACTAGACCTTGGAATGGTTATTTGTGAACTTTCAAAACAAAACATTACAAATCACCAAATATTTCTAAAATAAAATTTAATAAGATGCCACGAATTTCGTTACTTTAAATGGCCACATTGTCTTGGTTCAACTCAAGTCACCCAGACTTGTTATCTAACGAACCAAATGGCGTTTGGTACAGCTGTTAGAATAAGAACCATCAAGAAACTCTTCTCCGCTATTTACATATTGTAAGTAACAATGATCTGTATACAAAATACATTGATTAGAAGTGACGTAGCTATTGCAAAGTGCCGAGAGCACTTAAAAAATAGCAATGGGACAGATCCTCAACTGGCGTACATGGGTATAGTGCCATCAGAATCAGTGGAGCTACACAGATTTACACTAGCGGAGGAACTGGCCCAAAAGTTGGAACAATACCCACAAAAAGAACGTTGCAGCCCACTGTAATAAAATTCTCTCCCTTCGATCCGCACAGTCACCCTTCTACCCACTCCGCATCAGGAAAAACAGACCTTTAAGGCAAGCCCTTATGGTCAACAGATCCAGACAAAAGGGGTGGCAGCTTGGGAGTGGGTAGCAAGTCTCTGACCACCCGGCTGGGAAGACATGTTCCCCTGACCCTAACTTTTCACTATCCTCTTTATGTCCCCCTGAATGCTTCAAAACTAACACGCTCCCTCCTTTGTCCTCTCCCCTCCCCAACACATACAACTTTTTCCCCACGCGGTTGCACCAGTGCAGTCAGATCCCCCCTCTTACATGGACAAGTGCCTTAGTGGACCACAACTGCCAGAGCATCACAGTGAGAAAGATGGCTTTTGAGGATCCAATTCTAGGTACTACCCTTTACAAAAGATGTGGATCAACTGGAGAGTCCAGAGAGCAACAAAGCTGATAAGAGGTTTAGAAAACCTGACCTCTGAGGAAAGGTTTTTTAAAAAAGGCATGTTTAGTCTTGAAAAAAGAAAACTGGGGACCTGATAATGGTCTTCAAATGTGAGAAAGGCTGTTATAAAGAGGAAGGTGATTAATTGTTCTCCATGTTCACTGAAGGTAGGACAGGTAGTAACGGGCTTAATCTGCAGCAAGGGAGATTTAGGTTAGACATTAGGAAAATCTTTCTAACCAGACGGGTAGTTAAGCTCTGGAATAGGCTTTCAAGACAGGTTGTGGTACCCCATCATAGGTGTTTATCCAACCTGTTCTTAAAACTCTCCCATCAGGGATGGTGTAGTTTTACTTGGTCCTGCCTGCACACAGGGCTGGACTTGATGACCTCTCAAGGTCCCTTCCAGCTCTCCATTTTTATGATTCTATGATAAGAGAGTCATGTAGCAGAGACCTGTCAGGCGCACACCGTATTTTTGTAAATGTATTGCATGAGTCACTAAAGTCATTTGGTCTTCCTGTAATAGTGAATTTTATCCCAATGCATAGTCTTTATTTGAAACAGGAATAAATTTTACAAAAATCAATTTTCCAAGGATGCACACAACTCCACTCTTGGAACAACGGATCTACTGACCTTCCTCTTCATCAGGAGAGCCATATAGTGCTTAGCACAATGAGATCCTGGTCCATGACTACGGCTCCTGGGTGCTATAGTAACAAATAATAGATGATAATAAAAGTTAACTGCCACATTGAGATTCATATCTTAGCTACCACCACTCCTTCAAACTCTTAGGCCTGGTCTACACTACGAGTTTATGTCGCATTTAGCAGTGTTAAATCCGAATTAACCCTGCACCCGTCCACACAATGAAGCCATTTTTTCGACATAAAGGGCTCTTAAAACTGTTTTCTGTACTACTCCCCAATGAGGGGATTAGCGGTGAAATTGACATCGCCGTTTCAAATTAGGGTTAGTGTGGACGCAATTCGAAGGTATTGGCCTCTGGGAGCTATCCCACAGTGCACCATTGTGACCGCTCTGGACAGCACTCTGAACTCGGATGCACTGGCCAGGTGTACAGGAAAAACCCCGGGAACTTTTGAATCTCATTTCCTGTTTGGCCAAGCGAGCTCATCAGCACAGGTGACCATGCAGTCCCAGAACTGAAAAAGAGCTCCGGCATGGACCGAACGGGAGGTACTGGATCTGATCGCTGTATGGGGAGAGGAATCCGTGCTATCAGAACTACGTTCCAAAAGACAAAATGCCAAAACATTTCAAAAAATCTCAGAGGCCATGAGGGACAGAGGCTACATCAGGGACGTATCACAGTGCCGAGTGAAACTGAAGGAGCTCAGACAAGCGTACCAGAAAACCAAAGAATCAAACGGATGCTCCAGGACAGAGCCCCAGACATGCTGCTTCTACGTTGAGCTGCATGCAATTCTAGGGGGGACCGCCACCACTATCCCACCCCTGTCCATGGACTCCGATGATGGGGTACTCTCCACCATGTCTGAGGATTTTGCAGATGGGGAAGATGAGGAGGAGGAGGATGAGCTTGGGGAGAGCACACAGCACACCATTCTCCCCGACAGCCAGGATCTTTTTATCACCCTGACTGAAATACCCTCCCAACCCAACGAAGCCAGAGAAGGTACCTCTGGTGAGTATACCTTTTAAAATATAATATGTGTTATAAAAGCAAGCGTTTTTTAATGATTAAGTAGCCCTGAGGACTTGGGATGCATTCATGGCCAGTACTGCTACTGGAAAAGTCTGTTAACGTGTCTGGGGATGGAGCAGGAATCTTCCAGGGACATCTCCATGAAGCTCTCCTGGAGGTACTCTAAAAGCCTTTGCAGAAGGTTTCTGGGTAGAGCAGCCTTATTCCGTCCTCCATGGTAGGACACTTTACCACGCCATGCTAGTAGCAAGTAATCTGGTATCATTGCATGACAAAGCCTGGCAGCGTATGGTCCCGGTGTTTGCTGGCATTCAAGCAACATCCGTTCTTTATCTCTCTGTGTTATCCTCAGGAGAGTGATATCATTCATGGTAACCTGGTTGAAATAGGGGAAGTTGATTAAGGGGACATTCAGAGGTGCCCATTCCTACTGGGCTGTTTGCCTGTGGTTGAAAAGAAATCCTCCCCGCAGTTAGCCACGCGCGGCGAGAGGGGGTAGGGGGGGCATTGGCACTGAGCTGTTCGCGTTTGGCTAGCAGGGATCTTACCTCATACCAGCCAGGCGGTGGGGGGAGGGGAAAAGCGATCATCCCAGAGAATTGGGTGGAGGGAGGGGGTTAGTTTGGTTTCTGCTGCTGCACATTAACAGGAAAACTGCAGCAGTAAATGGCCAGCTCAATGGGCTTTGCTTGGTATGGGAAAGGAGGGGGCTGTTATGAAGGTCGCAGAACCCGAAAGACTGTGGCTTACCATGGCCGCCTGCAAGCCAAATTCTGTTGCCCGGCCCTGCGTGTGTGATCTCTCAAACCAAAGCCGCAGGCACTCAATATAAGATGCAAAATGCGACCTTGTACCAAAATCACATGTGCTATGTAATGTGAATAGTGCTGTTCACTGTGAAAGAGTATAGCCATTGTTCTGTAAAATGTATCTTTTTAAATACTTCACTCCCTTTTTTTCCTCCAGCAGCTGCAAATGTTTCAAGCCTCCCTCCTCTGTCCCAAAGGCTATCTCAGATAAGACGGCGAAAAAAACGCAAGCGTGATGACATGTTCTTTGAGCTCATGCAGTCGTCCAGCACTGACAGAGCTGTGTGGAGGAACACAATAGCAGAGTACAGGACAGTGGCCGATGAAAGTGAGGAGAGGTGGCGGCAGGAAGATCAGAGGAGGCATGAGGCAACGCTGGGGCTACTGCAGGATCAAACGGACATGCTCCGGCGTCTGGTGGAGGTTCATGAATGGCAGCAGGATCACAGATTGCCGCGGCAGCCCCTGCTTAACCGCCCTCCCTCCTCCCCAAGTTCCATAGTCTCCCCACCCAGACACCCAAGAATGCGGGGTGGGAGGCTCCAGGCACCCAACCACTGCAACCCAGTGGACAGCCCAAGCAACAGAAGGCTGGCATTCCACAAGTTTTAAAGTGGCCTTTTCCTTCCCTCCTACCCTCCTTCCACACCCCACCCAGGCTACCTTGTGAGTTATCTCCCTATTTTTATAATCAATTAATAAAGAATATATGTTTTTTAAACGATAGTGACTTTATTTCCTTTGCAAGCAAGCTGTGACCGAAGGGGGGAGGGCGGGTGGTTTACAGGGAGTTTAGAGGCAACCAAGGGGACAGGTTTTCATCAAGGAGAAACAAACAGAAGTGTCACACAGTACCCTGGCCAATCATGAAACTGGTTTTCAAAGCTTCTCTGATGCACAGCTCTTCCTGCTGTGCTCTTCTAACCGCCCTGGTGTCTGGCTGTGCGTATTCAGCGGCCATACAATTTGCATCAACCTCCCACCCTGTCATAAATGTCTCCCCCTTACTCTCACAGAGATTGTGGAGCACACAGCAAGCAACAATAACAATGGGAATATTGGTTTCGCTAAGGTCTGAGCGAGTCAGTAAACTGTGCCAGCGACCCTTTAAACGTCCAAATGCACACTCTACCACCATTCTGCACTTGCTCAGCCTGTAGTTGAACAGCTCCTTACTACTGTCCAGGGTGCCTGTGTATGGGTTCATGAGCAAGGGCATTAAGGGGTAGGCTGGGTCCCCAAGGATAATTATAGGCATTTCAACTTCCCAAACAGTTATTTTCTGGTCTGTGAAGTAAATCCCTTCCTGCAGCAGTTTAAACAGACCAGAGTTCCTGAAGACGCGAGCGTCATGAATCTTTCCCTGCCATCCCACGTTGATGTTGGTGAAACGTCCCTTGTGATCCACCAGTGCTTGTAGCACCATTGAAAAGTACCCCTTGCGGTTTATGTACTGGCTGCCCTGGTGGTCCGGTCCCAAGATAGGGATATGCGTTCCATCTATAGCCCCACCACAGTTAGGGAATCCCATTGCAGCAAAGCCAGCTAGTATGACCTGTACATTTCCCAGAGTCACTACCCTTGATAGCAGCAGCTCAATGATTGCATTGGCTACTTGCATCACAGCAACCCCCACAGTAGATTTGCCCACTCCAAATTGATTACCAACTGACAGGTAGCTTTCTGGCATTGCAAGCTTCCACAGGGCTATTGCCACTTGCTTGTGAACTGTGAGGGCTGCTCTCATCTTGGTATTCTTGCGTTGCAGGGCAGGGGAAAGCAAGTCACAAAATTCCATGAAAGTGCCCTTATGCATGCAAAAGTTTTGGAGCCACTGGGAATCATCCCAGACCTGCAACACTATGCGGTCCCACCAGTCTGTGCTTGTTTCCCGGGCCCAGAATCGGCGTTCCATGACATGAGCCTGCCCCATTAACACCATGATTTCCAAATTGTGGGGGAACGCAGTTTTAGAGAAAAGTGTGTTCATGTCCTCATCACCGCGCTTCTGTCGCCTCCTCGCCTGGTTTTTCAGGTGCTGGTTCTGCATAAACTGCATGATAATGTGCGAGGTGTTTACAATGGTCATAACTGCTGTGGTGAGCTGAACGGGCTCCATGCTCGCTGTGCTATGGCGTCTGCTCCTGCTTGGGCAATCAAGGGAAAAGGGCGCGAAACGATTGTTTGCCGTTGCTGTGGCGGAGGGAGGGGCGACCGACAACATGGCTTACAGGGAATTAAAATCAACAAAGGTGGTGGCTTTGCGAGAAACAGAATGGCCCCCTCAAGGAAAGAACTCAAAACCTCAAGGATAGAACCCAAAACTGGGTTTAGCAGGCTGTTGATTTCACGGAGGAAGGGAGGAGAAAATGAATACAAAACAAATCTGGTCTATTTCTTGTTTTGATCCACTTCATCTATCTTTATACATCTTGCTGGCAGCAGACTTTGCAGTACAGCCGCTAGCCATCGTCATCTCCTGGGTGCTCGGCAGAAGATGGTGCAGTATGACTGCTGGCCATCATCGTCTCCTGGCTGCTCATTAAAAGACAGTGCACTAGGACTGCCGGTAGGACTGAATCGCCATGAGACGAAACTTAAAAGGGAAATGACCTGGCTGAGTCACTCCCATGTTTGCCCAGGCACCCCTGACCTCATCGAGGTCAGTTAAGAGCACCCTGGTCTACGTCGATGACGGCTACCAGTCATAGTGCACTGTCTGCTGCCAAAAGGCAATGAGCGGCTGCTGTGTAGCAATGCAGTACTATGTCTGCCAGCACCCAGGAGACATACGGTGACGGTTAGCTGAGCGGGCTCCATGCTTGCCGTGGTATGGCGTCTGCACGGGTAACCCAGGAAAAAAGGTGCGAAACGATTGTCTGCCCTTGCTTTCATGGAAGGAGGGAGGCCTGATGATATGTACCCAGAACCACCCACAACAATGTTTTAGCCCCATCAGGCATTGGGATTTCTACCCAGAATTCAAATGGGCGGCGGAGACTGCGGGAACTATGGGATAGCTACCCACAGTGCAACACTCTGGAAGTCGACGGTTGCCTCGGTACTGTAGACGTACTCTGCCGACTACATGCACTTAGAGCATTTGTGTGGGGATACACACGATCGACTGTATAAAAATGCTTTCTACAAAACCGACTTCTATAAATTCGACCTAATTTCGTAGTGTAGACAAGGACAGAAGTTCTGCAGATGAAGCCAGTTTATTAAGATGCTCTAGAGCTAGTGATGCCATCATGAAATTCTATAACCACCAGCTTCCTTAGAAAAGCAGAGAAATGGGATCCACTGCCTATGCTTTCTTTCATACTTGCAGTCTTGTTAACTCACTGTGTTGTCCCCAGATCTGGCTTTTACCCTCCAGAATAGGAGATTTCCTCCTTTGGGCTCTCTCACACATTCTGGGGCGTAATATTCTCAGAATTAATTCCTGCAATTATATTTGACCAAATAATAGTCCTGATCTTTTAACTACAGCAAGATGTTGGCAAGGCTGAGTACCAATTTACCTTCAAGTAAACATGATCATTTTAAATGAACCCAGATAGCATTTAACTGAGACCATTTCAAATCTTTGGAGCATTCTGTTGCTCCAGAAAGGCATTAACTCTGGGTGTTATTTTCTTTAAAGACAAGCTGTTACCGTTCCTCTAATTTACAAAGAATATTTTCATAACAGAGTAAGACTAATGTCTCACAACTCCTTAACTATAAAACATTATGCTTGAAAGAAAGTCACAAGTTCCTAGCATTAAGCTGCGCCAGGATTTCACGGTTAGAATTTTCCTCTTCTTGGCTGGCTGTTCATTTCCTTAGAAGCAGGAATGCGTTCTGGTTTTATAGCCAAGTTGGCTAAGAGAAGCAAAATCAGTAAGGTATTCATGTGGTCACGTTACATTAAATGTCTCTGGCATATAGTTCCTATTATAATTCGCAACAAAAAGTAGCAGAACACCATTGTGTATATATTATAATAGTTTCACTCTCTCGAGCAGGCGTTCTTACAGGAGGCGGCAGATTAAAGAACTTGTGTTGCCCTAGACAGAAAGAAATAACATCTGCCAGTTGTGTTTATTTGTAGTGATTTATGATTTATGCTTTCCCATTTGTAAGTGGTAGAGAGAAATGGATCATGTGACACTGTTTAGATAATCCTCAAGGAAATTCAGAGTATATCATGTGGGGGTTGTCCTTTCATACGAGAGAGACTGGAGAATGGCAGAGAGGAACGAGAGTTCCTAAAATTCTTGGAATGGGGTTAAAGGCCCAGTCAGATGGGTTTTCAAGAAGACTGGGTCAGGGTTATGGGAGAAAGCAGGAAGGCACGAGTAAGCTAAGAACAAAAATGGTCGGGGTTGAATGGTCATTTCCTATTATTTATTGGACACTATCTACATAGCTGGCCCTGTGCAGACAAAGGAAAACATAAATCCTGGCTCCAAAGATCTTTATCTAAAGTGGACAAAGACAATACAGCAAATGCACACAAATCTGTTCCTAAACCATACGCAGTGAGAGAGAGGTAGGCATCACTCATAAGCTACCAGATTCGAAGGGTCTTTCTTTTGCCCATGCTTTCCTCTTGTGGCTTTGCATTGTGGTCACCCTCTCTCCTCCGTGACTACCAAGCCCATAGCTGGCAGCATGCATTTTTCTAATCAATAAAAGCAGGAAAGCAGCCTTGCAGGACCAGAAAAAAACTACATTAAACAATAAGTATTAACCAATGTAACCATTGTTTAAACAGTGGCTTGGTTTCACTTAAAATACTACGTGTTTGAGCAGCTAACTGGTGCCGCTTATTTTGCTACAGGTTCTGAATAAGGACACAAAGCACAGCCTTCCTGGGGAAGAGAAGCAACTCTGCTGCATAAATTCAGACTATATTGATGTGACAGATGTAGGGCACTGAATGACCTTCCCCAAGAGCAAGCCACACAGGAACAGTGAAGACAATTTTCAAGACTGTCAAAAGAATGAAAAACATGACAGGATTCCAGGCACCCAGTGCATTCCCCCGTTACTTCAGACTTCCCATCACTGCAAGTAGTAGTTCCCATACGCCAACTCACCAAACATGGGCTTCATGTCATTAATCAGGCTGGCTACCTTTTTACACAGCATTTGAAGAGTCAGCCATCCAGGTGATAAGAGTCTGCAAGTAAGTTAAAAAAAAAAAAATCTAGGTACTAATGTGGGTGGAAATGGTCAGATTACAGTAAGAAGTCAGCATGCTGAGACAGACAGACAGAAGATCAGGGAAACAAATCCCAACATTGACAAAGAAAGCAGCATATTTTACTTCTTACCTCTGCAAGAGGGAGGTTTACTTGACTTGTTTCAGTGAGAGCTGTAGCAGCTCCAGAGCTTTTGCCTGAGTCTGAAGAAAATACACCCTCTTGACTCTTCAGATGATTCTGACTTTTGCATTGCATCATTTTTTTTTCTTTTTTTGTCAACAAGAGCCCTGATCTTGCAATGAAAACGGCACAGGCAGAACCCCACTCAGTCAAATCAAGTTCTAGGTCTTGGTCCTTCTCTTCAAGGTGCTCAGTGGCGCGGACCTAGGGTCTCTAAAAGATCAACTAAAGCTGTGGGATACAGACAGTGGTTGACATCTTTGCTCCCCTGGCACAATGGAATTGTCTCTAGCAAGGGTAAAGCTCACCTGTGCAAGAGACAGAGCTTTCTTGGGGACCAGCCCAAGACTGTGGAATGAACTCTCACAGGAACTAGGGACCATCACAAACCCCACCACCTTCCTCTCCAAGTGCATTGTGCATTTCTTTGCCTTCTCTAACATAAATACACACACAAATTCCAAAACAGACCATTGCACTGCACACACTCCCCCAGGAGAGGATGAGAGAACCACCACCACATGACAGATGTGTAGTCATCTTGCTTAATGTACTACTGGAAGGGGCTCAGATACTATGTTGACGAGCACAGTCTAGGAACTTGTATAAAACGAAATTTGCAGGGGTTCCATGTGGGCAGAAAAGTGTGCGTCTACAATGTTCTCATTGCAGGATTGGACCCTATGGCATTATTAGTCCATTATTAACCCATTGGGCAGAGGCAGGATCACATTTTTAAACACTTTTTCAAGAGGATTTAGAGAATAGTTTCTATTGAAATTCCCTTACTTTCATCACTAATGAGAGAGTTCAAGGAAAATGGGGCCAGTGCTTTCCTGGCACGGAAGCCATAAAGAACTTGCCCTTTCACATGCAACACACCTTTTTGGGATTTCCCCCATTTCCCCCCTCCCCCCACAAAAAAAGCTTCCCCTGCACCAGATAATAGCCAGAATTCCCATTAATTTAGATTTTCCTTCATCATTGTGTAAATGATGCATTCTACTTTGGACGACCAATATTGTTCTAAATGGACAATGTTCAAGTAAAAGATTAGCAGCAAAAACCAAACTATGCCATTGGTCTAGAAAACAAGTTCATAACATTTGTAGAGCTAATCAGGAGAGCAAAAGAACAAAAACACATCAAAGGCTTAAATGGAAAGATGCTAGTTTGAAAGTGTAACAAATTATCAATGAGACAAAATGCATAAGGACAGAATTAAATTAAATTAAATGTAATTAAAATAGGAATTAAGTGGAAGGCATCTATTTGCAACCAGGCACGTTGCAAATAGATGCGCCCACCGCTAATATCATACAGCATCATGCGGAACCGTGCCTAAGCAGGGTTGTTTTTTTTATTTACAGACAGGAGAAAACGTTATTAGACTTACATAATAAAGGGTGAACTCAGAGGTGGGATTTGAGATCTCATGTCCTGCAAATTCAGTTGGCTGCAATACTCTTCACCTTCTGTCTTCGAGTGTTGCATACAGTGCTGCAGCGTAACAGCTGCCAGTTTCACCCCAGGGTGTCTGCATTTCAGCAGCAGAGTAAGACTCTGATCCTACAAAAAGTTTTACATGCATATTTAATCTTAGACATATGGAGAGGTCTCATTTAACTCAAGAGGTTAAGATTAAGCAAGTGCATAAGTCTCTGCAGGATCAGGGCCAAAATGATACCTGTATAACGTTTGTGTATTAATAGGTAAAGGGTTTCAGAACTCTAGAAAGTTGCTGTATATTGTTATTAACGCATTTCAACCACTTTCCCCCAGTTAGATATAAAGATGAGCAACATGAGCTGCAAAATAGCCCGATTTCTCAAATCCGAAACGGGAACAGGGCAGGAGTAGATGTGATATTCTGATTGTTTTATATACTGAAAAACAGAGCATAAGGGAACTGGATAATTAGGGGACTGGGAACAGGATGATGAAGTACAGTTCTTTGCATTTGTCTCAGGTCAGTAACAGCCATTTTATGCCCCAAAACTGAGACTGGCTACATGCCACTGACTTCAGTGGAGCTTAATGAGCCTGCAGGGTTCCGTCCAAACGGAGCAAAATACAAGAGTGGGACTGTGGTTCCCCTCTTGGGGTCAGGAAGCTTGCACACTTCTGTTGAATCTTTTTGGGGAGACAGCCTCCGTTTCTTATTTTATTTATTTGGCACTGTTTCTGGAGTATGACTTCCCGCACCCCTCCCCCAGAAAACTGGATCGCAATGACCAGATTCTGAATGTAAGTTGCCTCATTATACTTATCAAAGTCAGAACAGGATGACTTGCTAAAACAGATACTTTAGACACTTCAACTTTCCACTTTTGGAGGCTGCAATCCGAGTACATGAACATCTCTCTTCAAATCAGGAAGTACAGTCACAAAAATCAAGCAAGTTCCACCACAAGTTAACTTAAACCAAGGAACGAACCAAGCATTTTGAGAATTAACTGCAAAATACAGCTACACTGAACTGGCATTTTTATACTTCCGCTGAATGAAATGCTATTTGATGCTGTTACTTTGATGATATACTCCAAGGACTTGCTTGGAAGAAATCCATACAGCAGTCTTGCAAATCATGCTATTTCAGTTTTGCAAATGACTAGGAGAAACATGCATTTACAGCCATAAGAGCTGTAGAAGAAAATGGAACTTTGATACACAAAGATGAATTCCTTATCACAGCTTGGCTGTGCTCACAGAACATGTGCTTTCCATTTTAAACTTGAGGAGAGAAAGTTACAGGCATCTCAAGCATGAGACTAAATTCAAGGAAGTAGGTCGGTAATTTTTCCTTTTCAAAGATGGTCAGAATGAAAACAAAAACAAAAAAACAAAATCTAGCTACTAGCTTGTTCCCAAATTCTTATACACATTTTCCTAAATGCTCATTCATAAAATGACAGAGTATACCAGCTTCTGCCCCACTGGCACAGAGAAGTGCAAATCACATCTCCTTGGGTTTGCCAGGTTTGCTGCACCATGAACGAAAGGAAGATTCACCTTTGAGAGGAAAGGAAGTGTGTGGCACCACTGCATCCCACCCTACTTCAGGAATTCTATTTGGGACGCCATAGGACCCGTGGAGGCTGCAGTAGGGATGCGCCAAATCTGCACATCCCTCAGCCATGAACCCCTCCCAACCCCCTCTCCGAGCAGCACTGCTGGCCTATGTGCTCCTCAAAACACTGAGAACCAAATCCCAAGTAGTCAAGCTCGCAAATGAAATGCTACCTGTGGTTTATTTTTTATCAATGTTTAGTTTGCAAGACCCAGAAAAATGCCCAGAGCACTTCATTGCCTTCGTAAGTATCCTCACTTACAGGTATGACAGAAAGAATAAAAAACAGCACTCTGTAGTCAGGGCTGAATTAATCTTTTGTGGGCCCCGGTGCCCGGACCATGGCCCCACCCCCTGCTCTGCCCCAAGGCTGTGCCCCCGCTTAGCCTCTTCCCCCTGAGGCCCCGCCCGTGCTCCACCCTGAGGCCCCGCCCATGCTCCACCCTGAGGCCCCGCCCGGACTCTTTCCCCCAAGTCCTGCCTGCCACCCACATGGGGGGAAGGGGCAGAGAGGAACGAGCAGTGGTGGGACCTCGGTGGGGAAGAGGCCAAGTGAGGGCAGGGCCTCAAGGTAGAGCACAGGGAGAAGGGGGGAGTGGGGCCACAGTCCAGGCACTGGGGCTCCTTCTCAGTGTGGGCCCAGTGCCACAGTAAACTTGGCACTGTCTGTAGTACCCCAGTGAGTGAGCCCCTGGAGGAGAACCTTCTGGGATACCTCTGAGCTTGATGGCTCAGTAATTTCTATTTATCCTTGCAAGGGATTGAAGCCGTGTCAACAGAACCTCATGGTCAACAGTATCGAAAAAGAACAAGTAGCTACATATCATAGCTTGATCTAAAATGTGATTGACAGAAACGGTTCCACCTTGCATGTTGCCGTGACACTGGGAGTACCTTTCCCAGACTTGAAGGAGAGCTCTGTGTAGCTCGAAAGTTTGTCTCTCTCACCAACAGAAGTGGGTCCAATAAAGATATTACCTCACCCACCTTGTCTCTCTAATATCCTGGTACCGACATGGCTACAGCTACACTGCAAACAGGAATTGTTCATGGCAGCACAGTATCTGCATGTGATTAAAGGATGGAGTGGAAGCTGTTATATGCCTCAAAGTCACAGTGAGGTACATACAAACCACCAAAAAAGGAAGGGATTGTTTCCTCGCCACTTGAGATGCTCCCTGATACCCCTGGTGCCTTGAAAGAGCTGTGATATCTCAGACTTTCCAGGGTTATCACACTGCAGGCACAGATAGGATAAAGAATGGAGCAAAGGCATAAAAATCCATCTGCTGATATCTGTATTTGAAGCATTATGCATCCAAATTATTGTATTTAGATTAGAAGCTCCCTTGGGCAAGGATCACAACTTCCTCTATATTTTGTACAGCACTGAACACACTGTCGTTGCTCAATAAACAAACTGAATAATCTCTCCAGAGGGTGATGGTGATACGTTTGCATATATGACTATTAATGGTAGCTGTTATTTTTAAAGGGAGAATACTGGACTTTTTTGAGGACTGTGACTAGTTAAGATGTTTCTTGTCATATAATTTGCATTTGTTTTACTGGTATTCTTTAATCTTTTAAAAATTTCCATATCATCTCTCATACAGTCACCGTTCAAGAATGAGAAACAACTCTAAAGAAACTTACATGCCAAAATATTGAAAAAATATAATAACTTGCAAGAAGAAATACATACCAGTAAAACCACAAAGGTGGCAATTGTGTCTGTGTTGCCTTATTGTTTGTTAGGAGAGTTTTAGTAGTGAATCAAAACTGCTCAACATATTTAAAAAAATAATCTTCTTTCAGTACTTGGTTTTCAAATATATTTTACTTCCGAACTTCCCTTTTCAATAATTGAAAATCCATTCTGTTACAATGGCCTCTATATACCAACTAACTAGCACATTCAACTTATGGCAGAGTCATTTATGTGTTCTTCCTCTCCAAAGCTGTGTTTCCCTTTTTTGTTGTGTTGTGGTTTACCCTGTTTCTTTCAAAAGATCTGTCAAGAAATCCCATTTAATCCCAGTAATGATGAAAAATTATATTCTTTTATTTTTGTTTAAAATATTTTATATATTCACATTCCGATTAATACAAAATTACAAAAGACAGTAAGTAGAAAATAAACAGTACTGAGAGAGTTCATGCCAAAAATATATGGATTATAACACTAGCTAGACAAAATACTTCCCTAGAAAATTTTCAGATACGTGACTATTAATAAAAACCCCATGTTTTAAAATGTATCTGTTCCTGAAGAGTCCGAGTCCCCATGTACCATACTGATACTTTGTGTCTGGTCATCTATATTCATGGAAGGCAGCATCACTGACATCTTCTCTGGAGAAGTCAGTGAACTTAAATGCGGTACAGTTTCCTCTCCTAAAATAAAAGGCAGAATAATTACATTATTTTACACTCCAAATATAGCAATTTCAAATGTACTAAAGCCATCACCTTCTTGCATCATCTTATGGATATAAGGATACATACTCTTATGTCAAGGATAGACATATGGCAAAACATATGCTGGATGTGTTACACAGCCAGCTACATCTCTGTCTCATATTTCCCAGCGTGGTCTTATTTCAGCCACTACATTTCTTTATAGGGCACTGTACACACATACAGATATGGGGGGGGGGGGGGGGAAGGTGTGCGTGTGTGTCAGAAATAGAAAAATCTGTATCTTCTTATATAGTCACATACCAAAAGCCTTAGGAAACAATTCAAGTTGCGACACCCAGCATATCTGACACAAAATTTAAAAAAGCAAGGAAATGAAAAGTTAAAGTAACTAACAGTAGATACACTCTATCACAATCTCAAATACCCTACATTACAGACCAAACACTGCCTTAACTCCACCCTTGTAGGGAAACCATCCTTCCAGCATCCCCTTCCCTGATTGGATGAACAAGCCCTATGTTAGCCTCTTGTCATTCATCCCTCCTTTCTTCCATCCAGTGAAAGATTCCAGCTGAAGAGTAGATGTAACAAGCGGTCTGACAGGAGGTGGCTTACATAAAAGGAGGCCTGGAGAACTCTACCAGCTCAGGGTGCCTCCACTATCTATGTCTACCTGGTAGGGTGAAGCAACAGCTTGAGTTTTCCTCTGTCGTGATCTCAACCTTCTGTAAGGTGTAAATACCAGGAGGTGTAAATACCCTCAGCAGAGTGAAATCCCAGGCAGCAGTCAAGTTGACGCTGCACCAGCGGCCATGCTACAACACTGGGAGACCACTATGGGAAGCAAGCCCCGAAGAGTGTATAGCTGCACTCCTGTGCTGAGCAGCAGGGAAAGCCACTGCAGTGCTGAAAAGCTGGAGAGGGAGAAAACACCTGCACCCAGACACCAGGGAATGGGAGAGAAGAAAGAGTGGGCAAAAGGTAAGGGTGCTGCTTACACTGAGCTATGGGAAGAAAACACGATGGGGCAGCAGAAGATGGAGCAGGCAATGAATCAGTCTACAAGGAGAGTGATAACATGCAGTGGAAGCAGAACTGGACTCTAAAACAGCATCAGAATTAAACCACCCAAAGGCAAGCTGACCACAATCAAATCCACTATCGGTTCAGAGAGATTCAGTGGAGTGAGAGCCATTATCCCTCCAAACGGAAGGATATTGACCATTGGTGCTGGGCCCCATGAAGTGTTCTCTCAGACATTTCTCCTCCCAGTGGAGGTGTGCAGAGTTGGGGGGAGGATCCCTTGGAGCAAGCTCCCCAAGACTCTTTTCAGGACTGGTAGCACGCACAATTGGTGCACAGTCACCATGTGATGCTAAGTCTAAGCTTTCTTAGCTGGGTTTTTCCTGTTTTGGTTCCTCTTCTCAGAGTCACCCTTCTTCTTGTCTAACCTCATTAAGTAGGTGCTAGAGGGAAAGGAGGATCTGGATTCAAAACATTAACGAGGCTCCATGCTTCCAGGAGAGGAGGCAAAAAAATACTGAATGACTGGAAGATGGTCTCTCTGCCCTTAGATATCATCTAGCTTTCACTGTTCTTTGGCACCATACGACTAACTGTTTGGTATCTTCTGCGGGATGGGAGGTGGCGGCAATTAATGGCACACAATTCAGGACCTCAAATTAATCACTTTCAGTATCAGTGAGAAAAACAAACAGTATTACAGATTTAACTGTTGTCGATACTACAACTATCCCAAATAAACAGGACTTCGGGGAGGGTGGCGGGGGGGAATCCCCACAGTAGTAATTTGTAAAACCTATTTCTGAACTCTATTTTTCTATTGGTTTAAAATTAAAAATAAGGGACATGGGAAGTTCAAGATCATCATTTCACCACTGTGGAAAAAATGAAACAAGTGGCAAATTAATCTGATCAACATACTATGGAATGAGCCTCTAAAGTAAATTCTTTGAACACATATTTAATCTTTGGAGTATATAAAGAAACCAGTTACTGAGTAAATTCAATTTACATCTATCTGCTTTACAGCAACTGCAGCACAGATTTAAACATGAGGACAAAAGCCTCCCACAGGTACCTCAGGTCATTAGTCAAAAGTTAAAATCTAGGGCAGGGAGGAACCACCCTCCTGCAGCCAATCAATACTGTCAAGCTACCATAAGCTTCATTACTTACATAGCATTTTGTGAACTCAATGTCACTTTGTAAAATAAAGGGTTCAGTAACAAACAAACATCCTACAGGCGAGCTGAAAGTATACTTGTTTTGGTGAGTGTGACAGTGAAATTCCTGGCGGAGTTTGTTTTTCTACTAACATGACACAGTACATTAGTGATCTTCCCTTGTTCTCTGACAGCCTCGGCAATTAAAACTCCATTCTCTCAATTCCACACATAAAATATTTGTCAGGCTTATCTATTATGACAATGCAGCAATACCCTGCTTTCACTTGAATGTGAAACATTCTTAACATTCTCAAAACATACTTAAATTGCTAATTAAACTGATCAGTGATGGAATAAAAACCACTGCTAATATAAAATTTCACCTAGTGCTTTTCGGTCTATAGTAACTGCCAACTTCCAAGGAGGTCAAACACATTTATGGCCAAACTCGGTAAATCCAATACAGGGAGCAACCTTTGCCAGCTACACTTTTTGCACCTCAGGAAGACTGGCCCCTGTAGAAGGAAGGCAGAGATACCACTGCTCTCTCTTTGTCAGAGTTCCTATTAAGTCAACAATTTACCTGGCTGCTATGGTGACACCCCCTTTGCAATCCAATTCACTCTTCAGGCACTGATCCTCCATTGCACCCACCCCCACCATGAGACTTTGCACAAACAGCCTCATTCCCCTGCTGTCTTTCCTCTGCAAAGTACAGCAGCCAAGCTTTACATTGGCATAAGCCCTGAGCAAACCTAACCCACAGTGAGTACATGCAAGAAGTTGTACATCTTCTGAAGACTGTTTGAAAGGACACTTTTGGAAATGCTAAAAAGTTGCACACATCATATATATTATATATTAAGTTATTTTTCAGAAAGGGCTCACAAGGGCTTTCTATGCAACTAGGGGCTGCTTAAAAAAAGAAACTAGTTATGAAAAATGGGAACTGAAAAGTGTGAATGTTCTGTTGGTCAGAAACTAAGCTAGTATGGACTTAAAATGTGAAAGTGTGATGCCTAAGGAAACTTTGTAAATCATCAATAAACACTAAAGCAAACCTTTGTATACTCTACCTATATTATTTGATGCTTTCAAAGCTTGACTTTGTTAATAATTTCCACAGCCATGCCACTATTCCATGATGTCATTGTTTCAACAGCTGTTTTCAGGTTTGTTAAAAAAAGAATATTCCCTGATGCAAGGGGTTTGCAATAACTTCATCTAAGCTGCCAAGTGTTTGAAGCTGGGGTGCTGAAAGACCAATACCAGTCTAAGTTCTTCCTAACATATGCTGTAATATGTTTTGCAGACATACGAGAGTCCAATTTTATGTTTGATATAAAACGTGAAAAGTACATACAGAAACCAATAGAATAATACGTTCTAATCGGTCAACAGAAATATTCTCAGCTATTTCACTATCTTCCATTTATTTTTTTAAAGAGCCATTTAAAATGTGCCATGTATAAAGAACAATGATTTATTTTCAAGACAATTTTAAAATGTTTTCTACTGTATACATTAGACATGTACAGAAAATGTGTTATCTATACTTTCAATATTTTAAACATGAAGGGTTATGGCTATCCTATTTCAGGAAAGTTTGAGATCTTGCTTCATGACTGCAAGTTTCCAAGGCTGTTGGTATTCTAAGTCTATGTTGGCCTAATGGCACAACTATTAAGTTACCCTCATCTGTGTTTTATTATTGTCAACTCTTTCTAAATCGGACCTCTAATGTGCAAGGTGCATACGTTATATAAACAACTCATATGCGCGCACACACCCCCACACCTATATGTAAACACACAAATACACACACACAGAGCACATATGTTTGTGTGCTTATATATCTGCAAATATACAAACATATACACTCGCTAACAGCTGTATCTGCCTTTTTGGCTGGATCTAGTTATCGGTATTTGTCCTGTGTAAAATCTTTGGCAAGCTCCTATTCTAATGACGTGGTATTTTGTTTTATTATTTTATCAGAAGATAACAGCTTATGATCAATACATAGAGGCTTTCATCTTAAACATCCTTCATTCATAAATATGCAACTAGTAGTGGTGTATAGTATAGTATAGGATATAAAAATTGAATGGGGAATTTCACTATTCCATAAAAACACAGTAAATCAGATAACTAAGCATTATTCTTATCACAAGTTCAGCAGCTTTTGCCTGTTTAGAAGTTCTGGAAGTACTCTATTTAGTTTTATAAACACCTACTTAAACATATTTATAGACATTTTCCTTGTTAAAACCCAAGAAGAACCACCAGTGACCTCAGATGTCCTTCATTTCTCCAGTCATCATCACCATCTCACAGAATACATTAACATAATTTTTGAAAATTGATACCGTTAACATCCATGTAAGAGCCTTTGATTGGTTGAAATTCAATAACAATGACTGACAACATTTTAGTGGCCCTGTGACGGAAAGGTCAGTTTTCAGATTTGGGAGTTTTTTCCCTTGTACTCAGCAGTCTATAACAAATTAATGTTCAGTACTAAATTTCAAGATTCTAACTGAACGAAACATGAAAATTACCTATTTCAATCCATGACTAGTTATAAACATTTTTCTGTATGAGATGTATTTGCACATACACACTTCATATACAGCATACTGTGCATCAGGAACTTGTGCCAATTCGAACAGGAATCAAACAGATTGAAGAGAGGTTTGGTTACTAACACCATATGTCAACATTAGGAACAAAGAAAAAATGTTTAAATCATTTTTTTCTATTTGGCAAAAGAAAAAACTAAACAAATCTGATTTTTTAAAGCCAAATAAAAACATATGCTTTATCCTTTTAGTCCAGTGCTTTTCTTCCAGGGACAGTTAGTAAGACTGGTATTTTAAATCAAGAATTCTCTTAAATGACAGGTTTCAGAGTAACAGCCGTGTTAGTCTGTATTCGCAAAAAGAAAAGGAGTACTTGTGGCACCTTAGAGACTAACCAATTTATTTGAGCATAAGCTTTCGTGAGCTACAGCTCACTTCATCGGATGCATACTGTGGAAACTGCAGAAGACATTATATACACAGAGACCATGAAACAATACCTCCTCCCACCCCACTCTCCTGCTGGTAATAGCTTATCTAAAGTGATCGCTCGTTTGTGTGTGTGTGTTTTGGGGGGGGGGGGGGGGGGGGAGACCTGGATTTGTGCTGGAAATGGCCCACCTTGATTATCATGCACATTGTAGGGAGAGTGGTCACTTTGGATAAGCTATTACCAGCAGGAGAGTGAGTTTGTGTGTGTGGTTTTTTGAAAAAAAAAAAAAAAAAAGGGGGGGGGGGGCGTGAGAAAACCTGGATTTGTGCTGGAAATGGCCCAACTTGATTATCATACACATTGTAAAGAGAGTGGTCACTTTGGATGGGCTATTACCAGCAGGAGAGTGAGTGTGTGTGTGTGGGGGGGGGGGGGGGGCGGAGGGTGAGAAAACCTGGATTTGTGCTGGAAATGGCCCAACTTGATTATCATACACATTGTAAGGAGAGCGATCACTTTAGATAAGCTATTACCAGCAGGAGAGTGGGGTGGGAGGAGGTATTGTTTCATGGTCTCTGTGTATATAATGTCTTCTGCAGTTTCCACAGTATGCACCCGATGAAGTGAGCTATAGCTCACGAAAGCTTATGCTCAAATAAATTGGTTAGTCTCTAAGGTGCCACAAGTACTCCTTTTCTCTTAAATGAGAAACCCAACCAGTGGCCTCATTCCTGCAACTGGATCTCTAAAGGTGGACGGACCCCTGTGGAAACCTGCAATATATAGGGATCCACTCATGGAACAGTTTGAAGGACTGGGGTATAAACTACTACCCTACAGATACAAAAACAATTTCTATCACTCCCTTCATGTTTGTTGCAAAACATTCCAACCAACCACTCATCCACCCAAGCTTGGATGCTTGCTTTACAAACGTATAATTTAATGCAAAAGTAAAACAGCTAAGTCCGAGAGTAAACTTTCATGCATCTATAAAAACAACTCCAATACAGTACCTCTTGTTCCCTTAATAGCAATAGTTCATATGAATGACTTGTTTCTTCGCATGCCAGATTCCAGCTGCTTCACTTTGTTTAATACTGACTTCAAAGTTTAAACACTGTCCTGTCTCAACAAATAACGTCCCTCACATGGCATTATCAAGTGCTATCCCCAGTGCTCTGAATACAACACCTGCGGCTCTTTAATTCAACATGTTATAAACCTCCTAAAGGGAAGTGACTTTTTAAAATCTTTTGCTTTTGGCTTCCCCCCACCCCCCCATTGCCTTTTTTTTTTTTTTTGTGCACAATGAAGCTTTACATCTGGGTTATATTTACAAAGACCTTTAACAAGAAGAGAGAGCATGTATGTTGTTAGGTCCTTTTAGGATAGTAACTGTTAAGGAAAAGAAAGCCAAATGAACTCAAAGAATGTGACTTAATAGTTATAGGTAGCAGAACACTTCACCTGTAGCTCTTACCTTTAAGTAACAATGTGAGGTACATATTGGGCTCAATGTGTGTCCGATCCATGTCTCCCTGGGAATCTGTGTTGTAAAAACACTCATTTTAATATCTGGTAGAAGTGAAGAGTTACCAAGTATGGAAACACAAGAAGGATTCTGTTCCATAAAATCAAACTTATCCCAGATTTGCTGGACTAAAATATAAGATGAGAAACAGTCTCATCTTGATCCAAATGGTTTGCATGCAAAATTGAAAAGAGAACATATCCTACAGTGGTTAGTCACTTATGTTGCTAATTATAAGTAGCAATATTTTCAATTTAGCTTTATGTCTATCTGTACTTCCATATACTGACTACATAATTCAGTGTTCCTGGAATTTAATCACTTATAGAGTTGGAACCATAGTGTAGAGGAGAAGAATTAATCATATGGTCTCAAGATGCTACACTTATACAGTATAGGATATAGAATACAATATTCTAATCCCTACATCCAGTAATGACAATGAAATGCACAAACTGAGTGGTTATCAACAGTTTCTCAAATAATTCCATCAGACCAAATGAAGTTACTCTCCATTGCTTGAGAAGAATATTTTTTAATAAACATCGCATGTAAAAAAAGCAAGCAAGCTATGGGGGCCTAATTTTGCAGTCTTTATTCACGATGAACTCTTGCTGATTTAGATGGGAATTCCCCCTGAATGACAACAGGAGTAGGACCTAGATTATAGAATCATAGAAGATTAGAGTTGGAAGAGAACTCAGGAGGTCACCTAATCCAACCCCCTGCTCAAAGCAGGACCAATACCAACTAAATCATCCCAGCCAAGGCTTTGTCAAGACGAGCCTTAAAAACCTCTAAGGATGGAGATTCCACCACCTCCCGACGTAACCCATTCCAGTGCTTCACCATCCTCCTAGTGAAATAGTTTTTCCTAATATCCAACCTAGACCTCCCCCACTGCAACTTGAGACCACTGCTCCTTGTTCTGTCATCTGCCACCACTGAGAACAGCCTAGCTCCATCCTCTTTGGAACTCCCTTCAGGTAGTTGAAGGCTCCTATCAAATCCCGCCCTCACTTTTCTCTTCTGAAGACTAAATAAACCCACTTCCCTCAGCTTCTGAAGACTAAATAAACCCACTTCCCTCAGCCTCTCCTCATAAGTCATGTACCCCAGCCCCCTAATCATTTTCGTTGCCCTCTGCTGGACTCTCTCTCCAATTTCTCCACATCCTTTCTGTAATGGGGGGACCAAAACTGGACACAATACTCCAAATGTGGCCTCACCAGTGCCAGATAGAGGGGAATAATCACTTCCCTCAATCTGCTGGCAATGCTCCTGCTAATGCAGCACAATATACCATTAGCCTTCTTGGCAAAAAGGGCACACTGTTGACTCATATCCAGCTTCTTGTCCACGGTAATCCCCAGGTCCTTTTCTGCAGAACTGCTGCTTAGCCAGTTGGTCCCCAGCCTGTAGCAGTGCATGGGATTCTTCCATCCTAAGTGCAGGACTCTGCAGTTGTCCTTGTTGAACCTCATCAGATTTCTTTTGGCCCAGTCCTCCAATTTGTCTAAGTCACTCTGGACCCTATCCCTACCCTCCATCATATCTACCTCTCCCCACAGCTTAGTGTCATCCGCAAACTTGCTGAGGGTGCAATCCATCCTATCATCCAGACAATTAATGAAGATGTTGAACAAAACCGGCCCCACGACCAACCCCGGGGCACTCTGCTTCATACCGGCTGCCAGCTAGACACTGAGCTGTTGATCACTAGACACTGAGTCCGACGATCTAGCCAGCTTTCTATCCACCTTATAGTCCATTCATCCAATCCATACCTCTTTAACTTGCTGGCAAGAATACTGTGGGCGACCGTATTAAAAGCTTTGCCAAAGTCAAGGTATATCACATCCACTGCTTTCCCCTCATCCACATAGCTTTGGAATTTACATTCAAAGTATATACATTTATCAGACGTCTGTGACACAATGAAGAATTTAATGGGATCGAATTCTCTCTTCCTGATTCCTACTATTCTCCCTTCCTGATTATTTCACGCTGCTGGTGGTGAGGCCAGGACTTCCACATACCTTTGCTGTTTGGGGCAGGGACTGTCTTTTCAGTGTGTGTGTGTGTGTGTGTGTGCGCGCGCGTGTGTGTGTGTGTACACATTTGAGAGGGGCTCTAATCTTGACAGGGACCTCTGTTTCCTACTGGAATACAAACAATAAAAACACTATAACTAGGGAAAGTTGCTCTTCAAATGCTCACACTTCTATTTTCATGACTGAAAAACTTGTGCAAAACTTGGCTGATTTTGTTATAAACCCAGAAGTCCTTCAGCAAACTTGGGCCAAACTTCTAGTGAGCCTGGGCTGAGTTACATTTGAAAAGGAGGAATTTATGGTTAAAACATTCAGTTATTTTGCAGAAACAGATTGTCATCTGCAGGGATTTGAACCTATGACCTCTGGATCTAAAAGTATGAGCCTCTACTTGTTGAGCAAAGAACCCAGACTCCTTAGTTCAAAGGCTGTAGCGACAAATAAACTTCCATAGGTGGACTAGAGGGGCTACAAAGTGCACTGTGTAAGCATGAGTTACAAGTGGTTTTGACCTAAACTTGGAAGCTTCAGTCTCACTTGGTGTACCCTATTCTTTGTTTTCCTTTCATATTTTTTGGTGTAAACTGTAGTTTAAATGCAATCTATAAATATTTGTAAAAAGAAAAAAGTTTCAGATCCCAAGTCAGTAACAGAAAGGGAGGCAACAGCTTACAAGCTAACAATTTCTAAGGGAAAATATTTGAAAATGAGTTCTTCCTTCCTTCAAACAAGTCTGAGTTCAAGGTTCAGTGGTTTTTCCCAAACAACTGATGTTCCCACGAATGACAAACAATGCTGAAAGGAACAAGAAAGAAAGAAAAAGAAACATTCTTCAAAATCAGAAATAATATAGGGTAAAAGATCAGTAGAGAAGAAGGACAATTAGAAAGCAGCTCCAGAAGCAAATAATACTATTGCATCTAGAAATGAAAATGGAGAATTTGATATACAAATATTTCATTTCTGTGACTAACATCTCTACTAGTCCTTTAAATCTGGGTTGCCTTGGTCTGTAGTGGATGTAGAGGGAATTGAACTCTTTGCCTAGTAACCCATCTGGCTTGGCCTCACCTCTTTCTGTTGGTCTCAGAAAAGTGCTTCCAATGATTTATAAAGAACTTATCAAATAATAAAAGTCAGTGCAGTTCATCTTGAACTTCCCTCACATACAAAAGGAAAAAGACTGTTACTTTTTGTAACTGTTGTTCTTCAAATGTTCTTCAAGATGTGTTGTTCATGTCCATTCCATTGTAGACGTGTGTGCTTGCCACATGCACCGGTGCCTGGGGTTTTCCCCCACTTCTCGAGGAGCATCCTGACAACGTCTGAGTGGAGGGACCATGACTAGCGTGTTCCGGACGCTGGGGAGGTGTGAGGCTTCTAGCGTGGATCACATGTTGGATGCAGAAGTCCCACAGGTGAAGGGCTTCCTGGCACAGAGCCGATGACCGAGCACCCCCGGCCTGCTGACATAGAACATGGAGGCCGTGTTGTCCGTCAACAACGGTACTACCCGACTGGAAAGGTGGAGAAGGAACACCACACAAAAGGGTGGCTCTGAGCTCCCTGACATTTATGTGAAGCATAAGCTCCTCTCCTGACTATAGCCTCTGCGTTCGCACTGTACTGAGATGCGTTCCCCATCAGAGGTGAGATGCATCCAATATCAGGGAGACCGTGGGCTTGCAAATGGCACACCTTCCAACACCAGGGTCAGACCACCATTGCAGGGAAGTAAGTATCTATGGCGGGATTGTGAGTAGCTTGTCCAGGGAGTAGACCTACGCCAGCCACATCTGAAGGGGGCGTAGTCTGAGTCTCGCGTGCCAAACTACATTTGTGGTGATCGGGTGGGCCACGACTTTGGCAATCAGATCTGCCATTGCCCTGAACCTGGCCTCTGGCATGTAGGCTCTGGCAGAGTCGAGGACCGCTCTGAAAAACCATTCTTTGAACCGGAACCAATGTGGATTTTTGTTAGTTTATCAACAGGCCTAGAGCTTGACAAGTGGCTTGCAACATCTCAACGCTGCACTGGACCTGTACCTTGGAGCAGCCCTTGATGAGCCAGTCATTGAGGTATGGACAATCTGGATACCCCGACGTCTGAGGTAGGCCACCACCATTGCCATGCACTTTGTGAATACGCTTGGTGTTGTCACTAGGCCAAAGGGGAGCACTGCGAATTGCTAGTGGGTGGTCCCAACTATGAAAAGTAGGAACCTTCTGTGTCCGTGAAAGATCGATATGTGAAAGTAAGCATCTTTCAGGTCGAGGGCAGTATACCAGTCTCCCGGATCCAGGGAAGGAATGATCGAGGCTAGGGAGACCATGAAGAATTTCAACTTCTTAAGATACTTGTTGAGGCTCCGTAGGTCGAGAATGGGCTGTAGCCCACCCCTTGGCCTTTGGGATCAAAAAATAATGTGAGTAAAATCCTTTCCCCTTCAAGTGCAGAGGGACTTCCTCCACTGCTCCCACTCACAGAAGGCCCTGCGCCACCTGAGGGAGCAGATGCTCGTGAGAAGGGTACCTGAAGAGGGATGGGGACTGGGGGGGGAGGGGGGATCGGAGGGAGGGGTAGAAATAAACTGGAGGGTGTACTTCCCTGCTACTGTGCCGAGGACCCACTGGTCCAATTTTATAGAAGCCCTAGCAGGGAGGAAGGGAGATAGAGAAAAGCGAAGGTGCTGGATCTAGGACACAGGCTCGAGCGCACCCTCAAAATACTGCTTATTACCCTGCTGACTGCGGGTAGAGCTCGAGGGAGCTGAGGGTGCCAGCTGTTGGCCTTGCCGGCACTTGTAGCTCCTACCCTTTCTATGGAAGGGCTCTGTCTGGGATTGGTTCCCGAACCTGTGGGAGCGCGGTGGTTTGAACCACTTTTTCAAGGGAGCCGGCGTGTAGAGGCCCAGCAAGCACAAGGTAGCCCTAGAGTCTTTCAGGCCATGTAACCTGCTCTCTGTTCCGTGAACAGCGCCAGGCTGTCAAAAGGGAGGTCCTGGATGGATTGCTGAATCTCCATTGACAGGCCCGACAACTGCAGCCAAGATGCACGCGACATGGAAATGGCCGAAGCCATGGTCCAGGCCACAAAGTCCACCACATCTGAGGCCGCTTGGAGGGCTGCCCTGGCCAGAGCTCTGCTCTCATCCAGAATAGCCAGGAACTCTTTCCTGGGCTCCTCTGGCAGCGAGTCTGCAAACCCATGGACTGCCAAATGTTAAAGTCGTAGCAGACAAGTAGGGCCTGACGGTTGGCCACTCTTAACTGGAAGCTGGCAGTTGAATACATTTTTTTGCCAAAGAGATCAAGCCTCTTTGCCTCCTTATTCTTAGGGGTCAATCCCAGTTGGCCCTGACTGTTAGGATATAGATATTCAGGCCTGCCTGTAAAGGCCTATACTTTAAGAATGCAGGTATATGTTTATCATTTAGCTAGTAGTAGAGGTATACAAGAAAGAATCTGTGTAAGGGCCTTCTCTCACTGTGACAGTCTGAGGCCCTGTTCTTGGGCCAATGCCTTTGGCTGAGCAGCAGAGGCAGCCATAAGCTGGGAAGCGAACGGTCACATCCTCACATTCCAAACTAGTCAATATGGGGCTGTTAGGAAGGTGATCCGATCTATCACCTCCAGAGAAAGGGAAGAGCCTAGAAGATGTAAAAGGAAATTTAGTTTGATAGTTTTCTGTCTGGTAAGAACTCACTTATCAATAGACAGCTGGGAAACCCGTATGTCTTTATAGATGTAGTTGTGAAATTCTTGCTTCTGTATTGTTTTGTCATTATAGTTCCCACTTTGCTATTGTTTATTTGCATGGTCTCTGTCTGGTTCTGTGATTGTTTCGGTCTGCTGTATAATTAATTTTGCTGGGTGTAAACTAATTAAGGTGGTGGGATATAATTGGTTAGCTAATCATGTTAGGATTGGTTAGGTAAATTTTAGTAGAATGATTGGTTAAGGTATAGCTAAGAATATTACTATATAAATTAGGGGCAAACAGGAAGTAAGTTGGGATTCGAAAATAAGGAAAAAGGAACTTGGATTTAAGCTTGCTGGAAGTTCACCCCAATAAACATCGAATTGTTTGCACCTTCAGACTTCGGGTATTGTTGCTCTCTGTTCATGCAAGAAGGACCAGGGAAGTGGGGGAGTGAAGGAATAAGCTCTCTAACACTGATTATCACGCTCATTGGCTGCCGATACCACCAGTGAGCTAGGAGCGGGGTGTGTATATAGGTATTCAAATCCTTTAGCAGGGATGAATCCATCCATCCTCTTGGAAATGGGGGGCAGGGAGGAGGAGCTTGCCACAAGGTTTTGCTCAGCTTTATCACTCCCTCATGGACTGGCAATGCCACCCTGGAGGGGGCTGTGGAGTCGGAGGGTTCTGCCAACTCCTTGGACTCTAACCCCAGGTTCGAAGCCACCCTCTAAACAAGCTCCTGGTGGGCTTTTATATCATCATAGGGGACCATGTGGGAAGGTCCCGCTATCACCTCATCAGGCGAAGAGGATGAGGAGGCGGGTAATGGTGGGTCTGCCACCTCTGTGGCCTCCGCCAGGGGATCCCAGCTGGGGCTGATTGACCCTGGGGACCTTGGTCTGACTCTGCGTCCGAGTCCAGGGGTGGTCAGGAGATAGTCGCTGACCGTTTCTCAGATGCCCCTGAGATTGATCGATGCCCTTGCGATGGTTGGGGAAACCCCCAGGGGTTCCATAGCTGCCAGGCAGCCAGGCATTGACCTTGGTGCCATGTGGGCACTGGTGGTCCTGATGGCAATGTCGACGACACCGGTGGGTGCCCCTGTCCTGCCAGTAGAACTTCCTCCTCACTCTCTGAGCCTGAGGGAGACACCAGGATGGTGCCAATGCCGCCTATCTACCCAATCCCGTCGGCCCTCTCCATGGGTCTCCACCAGTGACCTGTACCAGGAAGACAGCTCCCAGTGCCACGCCTCCGGTGATAGGCGTCGCGTTGTCGTTCGGTGGATCAGCAACGGTACCCCAGTGACTGATACCTCACACTTTGAGAGCTGTGCCACTCCATGGATTGGGAGGATCGACGCCTTGCCTGGGGGGATCCGTACCAGTGAACCAGTGACGGGACTCTGGGGACCAGTGTCTGGACTCTCTGGGGCAGAGCCAAGAGCTTGGAGATCGATCCCACCACTCCAGGGACCGGTGCTGGGACTCCGGAGACTGGCGCCATGCCTCGACAGGTCTGCAGCAGACAGCCAGGGAATGATGTTGGGATCCCGGGAAACACTGTCTAGAGTCCGGGGAATGACGCCGGGAACTCCGACAGGTAAGCTGGTGGCACCGCTCTGGTGCACGCTGGCGGGGCACTCCCTGAGTTGGGGAGTAGTGCCACACTGATGGGGACTGCTGGAAAGGTCACAGAGCGGGTTTACCCCTCGAATGGACAGTAACTGGCTCCACTACAGACAGACAACTTTGATAAAGAGCTTGTGGAGTTAGAAGAATCTGAAAAATGTTAGTTGAGAATGCTAGTTGGCAAAACTTTACTGTCATGAACTCTGAGGGATGCTTAGTATTAGTGTCCCTCCGGATTTTTTTTAATTCAGCAAAAATAATTTTTTAAAAAATATTTCCCCTACCTGCATCTTTTTTTCATTTTCTGCAAAGTTTGACAGTTAGATGAAGGGGAAACTGATATTAAAGTATGTTATAAAAATATCTGTCATGTTTAGTTCCAATGGTTATTTCTGATACGGTTTTGGGGTCTAAAGCACACATTTATTGTCAGAATTTAAAGTGAAAGCAGCAAGTATTAAACGTGCATACATCCAGATTACTAGTTGTGGGAATTACCACTCAACACCAGTATTATCGAAATTGGTCAGCACATCCCTGCTTATGCAGATATACACATTCACTACAACATAGCAGTAGTGCTGGCACCAGAGAGACTTCCTGTCTTTACCTATTAATTGTAATACTACTCCCTCCAGTGTATCTAAATCCTGACAGTGCCAGAGATTAGAGCACTGGTATTTTAATAATGAGATAGCAGGTAGAATCTCACAGTCAAACATATTTTTAAGCTTTAACAGTTGCTTATTTTTGTTTTTTCATTTCTGAGAGTATCAGGAGAATAACTGAAACTGAACTGACAAATCAAAGTGTGTTTCAAATGCATTCAGACTCTTGCAGTTCACACATTTAACATAAAATCTGGCGCCAATGAAGTGTCTGAAGAAATAAAGGGATTCTCTCAATAAAGGCTATATTGTGCCGTCGGTTAATGTATTGTCCTTTGCCCTCTAAGAACCTTTGCTCAATCTAGCCTGGCTTGCATCATGAAAATTATCTGTAGTTTGGTGGCTCCTGCACTGGCTTTAGCACACAACTCTCCATATTACTAAGCCACCACACAATTCACTGTGACTGGCAGTGTCTGCTTATGAAACAGGTTCAGTGTGTTGCAGGTCAAGACTGAATATGAATGTGTAGAACTCCGTGGGAAGCATGCACTCACCTGCTTACAAAATGTCAGTGTCATTCAGCACTATTAATCCCTCACTTTCATTAGGACTCAAACATTCTCCTATGAATTTAAGAGGGCAAGATTCTGGGAGCAAGCGTAACAGAGCACAAGCCAGCCTCTTAATAATATTTAAAGACACTGGGTGAAATCGTGGTCTCACCAAAAACAATGTCAAAACTCTCATCGACTTAAACGGGGCCAGGATTTCACCCACTGTTTTTCTGAAGATTGGTGTTTAGTGTGCTAGAAGTGTTATCTTAATTAAGTGGCAAAAATCATTCAAAAATATTTTTTTTATTGGATAATTTTTCAGTTGACGGATGCTACATATCCTCTAGTCAGAACCAGTCTTATGCAGAAAGGCACTAATGTTTCGAAGTTGTTGGTGGATCATATTCCAACAAAAGCATTATAATACTGGCATCAAGAAGAAGTTTAAGGAATAAATTTGGAAGCAAAGCACAAAGTGAATCATTTCACAAGGACTGCACAAAATCTAAACAGGTGTCTCAACAGAGAGGAGGTAAGGATTTTGTGGGCATGCAGACGACACTACCCTCTGACCCTTAAATATGATCCACATCTAGGTTAGTATGGAGGTTTGTGCATTAGGAAGCTTGCACTCCAGCTGTCCAAGCCGTCCTGTTCTTTGGACAGATAACTTCAGTCACCAGGGTTGTCTAATAGTCACTTTTCACACGTAACTAACTTCATGAAAAAATCCAAATGTGTATCAAATGCACTAAAAGTAAGATTCTGTACATTAATTAACATAAGTTTGTATAAATGGCCAGAGCCCGACTACCAACATTTGTAATACCTGAATACCCACATAATCCATGTATTGTTTTTAAATACTTTAGGTTGACTCTTCCAAAATTATAAAAATTTCCACGTGGAAGTATTTTGCCAAGAATCAGACTAAAGTATTTCAACTACAAATACTCACCATTTTGAGAGATCCATATTTGCAATGTAATTACATAATTTTAATGCATACACTACTCCAAGACAGTACACTTGTCTGAAATACTGAGTAAATGTTTTTCTCTGAAAAAAGCAAATAACTAGATCTTGAATAAAAAGACCCTTTAGGTCACCACTTTTCTGAGTTTCATTTCATTTGAGTGCTATATTCTTTGATAAATATTCCCAGAACAAACACTTCTAATTCTTAAGTTGACAAACTCTTGCCTCAATGACCACCTGTAAGAACATTTGTTAGACAGCAGACCATAGCAGTTAAAAGCCTGAGGGCTTGTCTACACAGCCCCATAGTTCAGACTGCAAGGGTGAGAACTGCAGCAGGCACTAGCATGCAGGGCTCTAACTGCCCAGCGTAGATGCTGCTGGTGCGAACTACATGGTACCTAAGTTTGTGTTAACTTAGTCCTGCTGCTGAAAAGAGAACTACGTTAATCATCACTAAGCATCTTATAACTTGCACCAGAAGCATCTACATGGGGCAGTTAGAGTGCAACAATTTGATGTCCTTTGCAGTTCACACCGCATAGTATGCACTATGGCGCAACATAGACATCAACTCTGTGTTTGCACATTCCAACCAGACATCAGTTAACTTAAAAGAAATTATTTGCAATTAGCAAGTCTAGGATATTTTAAAGAGGTGACTCCATATTTCTGTTTATCACGTTTGAAAACCCACTGCAGGATCCTTTACTAGTAAGCACCAATAAAGAAAGGTGGAAAAATGTGAACCATCTATTTATAGATCAACTGTACTGCAGGCATTTGCAATGTAAGCTCCCTTCTGCTGCTCTGCCAAAGATCCCCTAAAGCTTTGATTTGAAGAAATCACCTAATGGAAAGACAAGAGGTAATCCTGCCTTTACAGCATTTAGACAGTAGCCTAGGAGCAGAGGCACAAAAAGGTTTGCTGGCAAATCTGCCATCCTTATCTTGTGTAATTTGAGAACTTTGCAAAATGTAAAACTTTACTAACTATGTATGCCAGAAAATGGCAAACACTCCCCTTTGCAAAATATTCACAGCCAGTCTGAAGAGAAGGGAGGAAAATGACTAGCAAAAATTCTCATTAGTACAAAATTGACTAATAGCCATAGAATTTAATAATTTAGAAACTGTATAAATCTACTGTTGCTTAAATACATCACTTGATACCACTACCATATATATATATATATATATATATATATATATATATATATATATATATATATATATTCTATAGGACTATCTATATATGGTTTCAAATCAATTCTCTCCCATATATAAATATACATAAGTACGTGCAGGGGAGAGAATTGATTCCAGAGGATGTTTTCAAACCATGGGCGTGTGTGCATGAGTGTGTGAGCGAGAGAAAACAAACTTATTTAAGGCAATGAACTGGGATTCAGAAAATTTGGGTTGCATTCCTGACTCTGACAAAGACTCACTGTGTGACCTTGGGCAAGTTAATTAATCTCTGCGTTCCTCAGTGCTGAATCTATAAAACAAAGACAATACTATTCCCTTTTTCATACCCCTTGCCTGTCTTGTTTATTTAGACTGTAAACTCTTTGGGGGTGGGGACTGTCTCTTACTATGTGTTTGTACAGAACTTAGCACAGTAGGGCCCTCATAGTGGCTGGAGCCTCTGAGTGCGTCTGTAATACAAATAATAGTTTTATTGCACAAATTACAGCACAAGGGGGTCTGATCCTTCCCTCTTTTATTAAAGATATAAAATTAAATATACTATTGCAGAATTCAATATTCTGTACTGTTCCGTTCTTTTAGATGGCAATTTTAAAAAAATTAAAAGAGAGATAGAATCAGCGCTAACTAAAGTTGATGACATTGTTCACATGATCTGTGTTTGTTGAGCTAAAAAAAGGCCCTTATCTCAACTGGAAATCTATTCTAAATCTGATAAAGAAAATCCTAGTTAAGAAGCCTTTGCTTGTTTTATTTTCACTTATCAGGCTTTAATGTAAGGTATATCATAACAAATGAATTTAAACAAAATTAAGTGAGGACAGCTATGCTATCACTAAACATTACTCATTTCATATACGTTAGCTTTTGAAAAGAATACACAGTGATCTCTCAGATACAGGAAGCTGTTACAAAATAAAAACTAGACCATGACAAAAACTAAAGAAAAGCTTTAAAGAATTTTTGTTGAATACAGAGTTCAACAAAAATGTATTCTGTTCACTGTACACACGACACCAATGGGAATAAGAGCCAGTTCAAGTTCTAAGTTACCATTACTTGGGTAATAGTTTCAAGCTGCAAGGCACAGCTGTATAGACCCAGCCAGACAGGCTATCACAGTAATGCTTTGATAGCATGAGGCCCTTAAGTGTCAGGATATAGAAAAGGCAGCAGTTGTTGGCTGTGAAAACAGTCTGATACAAACCAGATGGGGACTTACTTGATGGGCAACACAAAGGAAAACAATTGGCTCATTCAACAAAGTCAAGCCGCTGCCCCAGAGAATTAACAGAAGACAATAACCATCAACCAGAGTTGATACAAACAAGAAACAGCCATGTGGTTATGGCTTAAGGAATTGTTTCTCCTCAGACTAAACATAAAGTTTTGATTTCTAATTCGTATATTCATTAATTTCAGTCTAGTTTACAGGCCCCTCTTCCTCCAAAGTCTTCCGTAAAATTCATTTATAGAACTTCTGCTTTCCAACACCTACTTAAACAGGAAAAAGTTATATGACAATGAAGGAATATATTATTTTAATGTTTCCTGCAGAATGTTAAGACTACAGAATGCTTTGTAAATTTCAGAAAACCATGGCAGATCCACAATGACTAGCTCTGAAATATATAATATTAGTGTGGCAATCTCTAATAATTTTTTTTTAAAATGGACAAAATCCACTAATCACTTGCCAGATAAGTACATACACTCTTATAAAAATGCTTTCCAGTTTTGTGCAGATTTCCTTGACTTTATCTAAAGAGTACCCAGACTGATTATGGTACTGTGTAACAGTCATATCTATTATAAAAAGCTGGTTTTGGAGAAATTTATAATTCTAAAATAAAAATTAACTGGCTGTTTCTGTAGGTCATAACTCATTAAACTTCACTTTTAGCAACAAGCTTGCAAAATATTATAGTCCAAAATCTTAATTGCTCTTGCAGTTTTATTACAGGAAATATAAAAGTGACATAGGCAAAGGTTTTTTGATTACAAATGACTTATTGAGAATGCACAATAAGTCAGACCCGTAAAGACCTCCTGCAAAACTAGACTCAGACTAAAAAGGTCCCCACAATTTTTCCCTACTGCATATTTTAAAGCATTGACCCTGAAGACTCTGCCCGGCAGCTATCCTTTGAGTCCAAAATGGTATACTCCTAAGGAAAAATCAACACTGCTACTTAGTCTACCTTAGGGATCACTGATGAGAGATGAGAAGAAGTCTGCCCTGCTCCACAAGTGCTTCCATTCAGTGTTTTCCCCAGGAATTGAAATGGGGGGGGAGGGGTGTTCGAATTTACAGGGTGGGGGGTCACGGCTGATGAGGGGTGAGACCATGAGGGTGAAGGTGGGCTGTATGGCACCATAGTAAAAACTCAAAAATGTTTCATGACCATTTTATTAGAATCATAGAATCATAGAATATCAGGGTTGGAAGGGACCTCAGGAGGTCATCTAGTCCAACCCCCTGCTCAAAGCAGGACTAATCCCCAATTTTTGCCCCAGATCCCTAAATGGCCCCCTCAAGGCTTGAACTCACAACCCTGGGTTTAGCAGGCCAATGCTCAAACCACTGAGCTATCCCTCCCCCATTTAACTCATGTTTTAAAATCATCACACAAATTAAAGTTGGCTACTCAAGCCTTCTATGAAGCACTACATCTACATCCTTCTTGGTTTCTTGTTATAATTTTACACAACTCTGTTAATGAACTTCTTGAATGCAATGCGTTCATCTTTGGTGGCTTCTCGTGCGTCCGGTACTTCCATTCCTTCAGCTGATATGCTCATTAGTTCATTCACATGATCAGGCAGAAGGTGACTCCTTTCAGAAAACAAAATTCTATTCAATGATGAAAAAGAACACTCAACTGTTGCTGTTGTGACTGGGAGTAGCAAGAGATGAATTCCTACTTCTTTTATCCCAGGAAACATAGCATAAAGTTCGGGTCGAGCCACTAGTGATGATAAAAAAGAAGTTGAAGTCAAATCTTCATTCATTTGTCGTATGATATCCCACTCTGTGTTCAAATTCTCTATTCTGTCCTGAGCACATGGCAGCCCCATTGCTGGTAGTGCCTCACTCCACTTATCTGTCAGTGTTTTAGAGGACAGGGATCTGTAAAAGCTTCATAGAGGTTGAGTAGAATATAGAAGTCGCTGTTGTAGATTTTTAAGAATCAAGTCTGTGTACTTTTTCAGTTGATTAACAAACACTTCTTGTCCTCTTCACTTAAGGGTTCAATATAAATGCCTTCATTAGTCAACTTCTTGACTGAAGTCTTTGCTTCTTCCAGTACTTTTTCAATGAATAGCTCTCTGATTGATCCAAATGTAGCTACTGTTGTTGGACAAAGATCTACTACTGTTGTAACAGATACCTGGATGGCATTGTTCAATGACCCAACTGATTTCAACAGTAGACTTACAAGAGGGAAAATGGCAATAGTCTTCTCTGAACATAGTAGCAAAAGTAATCTACCAGCCTCAATACTTAGATCCATTCCATCTTGGTAGATATTTTCCAAAGCCAGTAATAATGGCTGGAGTTCAGACAACAGCCAAGGATCACTCATGAGAAAGCCAGAGGATTTCCCCAGGTTGGACTAATTTGAACTTCAGTCCCAGTGTACCTTCTATATTTTCCAAGATATTCAGTCTTTTTGAACTCTTGCTGAAAAAAGAATATAATGAAGACGTTAAATGTATAGCTTTTTTTAATGTCTTTTGAAGAGTCTGCAGCTCATACTAGTACTAGTTGGAGTAGATGGCCTCTGCAGTGTGTACAGGAGAGATTAGGGTTACACTTATCTCTGAGAAAAGCTTGTACTCCACCGTCTTCCAGAGAAGTTTGCAGCTCCATCAAATGCACAAGCAGCCATCTGTTTGGGGTCCAACTGACAAGCATTTAACTCTTCTAAGATGTAGGTTGCCACAGATGCAGCCGATGTGTCTTCTATAACTTGAACATCTAGAAATGCATCTACTGGCCTACCACTGACATCAAGATAACATACACGACTTAGTACTTGATGCCCATTTGCATCAGTGCATTCATCAGCCATGTATGCAAATTTTTTGAATGTGGTGAGAGAGTTCTACACTTTTTCAACTGGTGAGTCTTTCACTATTGCACCCTTGCTTCTAGCCAGTCAGCTGAGTTTCTTGCAGAAAGACAGTGAGCGCTTACTGGTCTTGTTCAGAACCAGTGTTCAACTTCAGGATGAACAAGTGACAATGCCCTTAACATTGGCCTCCAGTTTGTAGTGTGTGGTATCTCTTGCTTAAATAGAAAGTATGATGCCACAGCCATGTTTGTTTGCACGAACTGTGTTGTCTCTCCAGCATTCTTAACAGCCTCATTAATATTCACCAGTGTTGTTCTTGGTCAATGGAGACTCAGAGTTGAGAGACGCTTTCACATGAGTTCACCTCCCAGGTGGGGGGGCGGGGGGGGGCAAGAAGGCACCTTGCTTGTTCCTCCAGCTGTTCACTGTTCGCTCTGGCCACTGTTGTTCGTTGTGCCACCATTCGCTCCATCACTCTGTTGCCAATGGCCCTGTGCCATCACCTTCTGCTGCCACCTGCCACTGTGACCTCTGCGAGTTGGTCTCTTGAGGTTCCACCCAGCTCTCAGTGATTTCAGCTGAGCTCTCAGTGGGGGAGCCTCGCTGCTAGTGCAAACTGGGCCGTCTCTTCCACAGAAACACTGTCCCATAGCAGGTCTAAGCACTTAGACCTGATTATCAGTGATTTCAGCTGCAGTGGTCACTTAACAAAACAAAAGACTCTCTATGGAGACTAATCAGCTCTGTCTTTAAACAGTGGAGAGAGGCAGGTCAAATAGTACTTGTGACTCAGGCAGACCATCAAGCAAAACACCTGACCCGACCCTCTCTCTTGATGCCCTCAATCAGCACAGGCTAAGTACAATTCTACTGCCCTTTATTCATACAATAAGAACAACATTTCTTCCCCCCCCCACACCCGCCATTCAAGTGATTTGTAACCCAATCCCAGCCAAAATCTATCCCTTGGGCAACACAGCTCTGTTTGCTGGATACCTAGGTAGATTAGGTGTGACTGTAAATACAATCTGGTCCCGAAGCTTTTCCCCCCAGCTTATCATTACCTCTCAGGGAGAGCTCATTTAGACTTTGCTTACAAATCATAATTTGAAATTATCAGGTTGGCCACCATCACCGAAATGAATGCACTGACATTGTCATAAAGAACAACAGCTGTATAAGGAAGCTAGTCTATGATCATACTTTTCAAATCTATTATACTTTTTCAGATACATGTATTTTATCATACACTTTATATGCTTTTAAAGTGTGTATTAAGCTTTCAATTTCAATTCAAATTTCCAAACAATCACTAAATTGGCAACACTGCATGTAACAAGTTCACAAAACTGGGGGGGGGGGGGGGGCGGTGTGTTGGGGAAATTCAGGGGGGTGTAGGGAAATCCCTGCTTCTATTCCAAACAGACTAATGCAATAAAAAGGCCAGGTTTAAAAGTTGAATTTATGGTCCCCAGGTACCAGCCCAGAGTGCCACAGCTGAGCCACTGGGTGGATTGGGACTCACTTCATTTTTTCACAAAATATTTAACAAAGAAAAATAGAGTCCTAACACAGAAGCTTGAAGGATGCAATAGTGAATTGTCTTGCCAATTCATTCCCAGTTTTTAATTGTGAGGTAGTTTAGTCTGCAAATGTGGTTCTACTTTGCAAAAAAGTGACTAAAATGGCACCTTCTGACTTATTTGATCTTCTCTCTGTACATATTCACATTCAGATCTGCTCACTTGAGTGACAAAAGTAACTTCGTACACCTATCGGCACCACAGAGCCAACATTGCAAAGGAGTAATGAGCTGATTCCATTCTGGCTCATGGATCTTATCAGCATAATGGTAAACTAATTTCCAAAAGCAGGGTAAAATTCTAAGAAATCCACATGAAGAAGTGGAGTTGCCACAGCTGTAGCAGAGAGCAAAATCTGGCCTGTAGAATCATTATTATTTGAGACTCAGCTCCAAGCGGTGAGCCTGCAGACCTGACAGTCAGAACGTGTGTGTGTGTGTGTGTGTGTGTAAGCTTTCAGAGTAACAGCCGTGTTAGTCTGTATTCGCAAAAAGAAAAGGAGGACTTGTGGCACCTTAGAGACTAACCAATTTATTTGAGCATGAGCTTTCGTGAGCTACAGCTCACTTCACTGCATCCGATGAAGTGAGCTGTAGCTCACGAAAGCTCATGCTCAAATAAATTGGTTAGTCTCTAAGGTGCCACAAGTCCTCCTTTTCTTTTTGTGTGTAAGCTGAACAACTTTGATATGGGTCCCTTCAGAATGCCATTTCTACTGAGCCACCCATCAGAACAGAATTGCACCTCAGAGCTGCTCCTTCTTCCAGCCTTATGTTTAAGAGAGGAGAAAAGAGGAACTGAGAGTTCCTCAAAACCCACGCCTGATTGCACTGGCAGATCCCCAGGCTGCAAGGCACTGGCTCCAAAGAAATGTCTTCAGACATTCTCGGTGCAGAAAACACCTCTGGCAATGACAGCACCCTCAGGCCCAGCTGGTGAAGTGGGGGCACAGACTGACCCTCTCTGGCATCAAAGGTCCCCAATTCACAGGAAGCTCCTTGAACATACTTGACACCCAGGAAGCCTCATCTTCAGTAGCAAGGGGAGGTTGTGGAGCTTTGTTGTTTGTACATCCCTAGGCCCAGCTCCTAGTACACGAATAAGCAACATATACTTTTAAGAAGTTAATTGTGTATTTACACAATAACTCAAACTAGTAAATACTTCCCATTTAAAAATTCTGTAATTATGCTTTACATCACAGTGGCCATTATGACCTGTCAAGTAAACAGCACAAACTCAGAGAGACCTTCAATTATGGCATTGTGAGTATAAAAGCACAGCTTAAAATAATGGAAATCTGTCAAAAAATACCAAGCTTTTTACTTAAACGTAATATGCCATGGACATCCTGAGTTAGAAACAGAAACTGAAGTTGTCACGCAGCCTTTAAAGTAATGCAACTCCATCTTGTCTGGTAAAATGTACAGTACATAAGACCAGATAACAATATTAGACCCCGATATTATGACCTATCTGTAACAACTTGAGTTAAGATGGAAGTCACCAGGCCAGTCCACATTTTTAACATTAAGTTTGAATGCCTTGATTTTGTGGTCCTGAGTCAGAAATCTAACAGACTCTGTATGACCTTAATATTAATTTTATCTTCTATATACAGTTTATGATTTATTATTTTTTACTTAGTCCACAAGCCTGTCTGATGTCAAAGAATAAAAACTGATAGGATGCCAAAGTAATGCCATACAAAAAGGAGAGCCAGAGCTTTTCCCTAGCCAAAGTCTGGAAAATTTGCATTTTACAGAATTGGAAAGCTATTTTGTAACATCCTCAGTAGCTATCTGGCCAGTTCAAAACTATGCAGAAGAGCTGCTGCTGATTTATAGCAATACGCCATGATTAAAGATTAAAAAACAAAAACAGAACAGTGCCGTAAGTGACAATAGATTATTGTCTATTAGCTTTTTCATATGAACTCCTAATTATTTTCTTCTAAATGATAGAATTCATAAGTAACAGAACATAGTAGTGGACAAAGCTTCAGAGTTTAAGCCCTCTTCACCACTTAATATAATATTTTCTACTTGTTAATGAGTACAGCAAATGGCATTTTTGACCTAATATGTGTTTGAGATGAAAATTATTTTCTTATAATGTGCTTTCAAAATTCCAATCTTGTTGAAGAGAAAAAATGCATAATCAGTTTTTGCACGTGCATGCGTGATCAGACATTGCTACAAAATTTAATCCTATTTGTACATCGGGAAACGAGCAGCAGCTCACACATGCCTGCTATACTCTTTAGCTATCAGTTCTTATAATATTTTTAGGGAGAAGGAAGAGTTGGCAAACTATTTTATTGACAACAACAGAAATTGCCAATGGACAGACCTACAGTCTGAATTATACAGTTCCCTTAACTTGAAAGATATCCTGGATAACATTCACTTTACATTGTTACCTTACATGAAAATTTACCAGGAGCAGAGAGTTTTGAGAAATGTGAAAACGGGAGCAGGGAAAAGACGTAAGTGTTTTTGCATATGAGTTAGTCTTTGTAACAATTTGTAGCGATGGTCTGGTGCATTCGACATTCAAATGTCAAATCTGCTACAGAAAACCTAAGCTCCGCACACAGCATGAAATGGGAATGCTGCCTAGTCTCAGGGAAGCGAGGCCAATAAATAAATAAATCCACAGATAAAACACTAACTGCAGTGTATGGGCACAGCAAGGACATCTTTAAGTTTAGCCATTTTACAACAGAATACCCTGGCACAGGTATGTTCAAATATGTCTATGAAGCCAACTGTTCAAATAATGTCCCAGTCAGCTAGTTTTAGTCTTTCTAGTCATGTCAGAGCTGTGCACCAACTACCACCAGTGCAGGGACTGAACCTTGTCACCAAGAAGTTTTTTAAAAAGCCAGTTATGTTCACTGGGTTAGGGAGGCATAATATGTAAATATACTTCCCCCATCGTAAAAGTAAATATTATAGGTTTTAGCTGCAAAGGCAGCCAGAATGCAGCTGTCCCCCATCATTCAGGTTATGCTACCTGTATCAACATACCTGGTCACCCCACTTCTATCCCACCAACCCATCTCACTTACAGCCAGCTGGACTCCTTTACAGTTTTCATTTTGATTTGGGAATTGTTTGGGGGCTGCCTTAAGTAGAGTAAAGCTAAAAGATACCCAGCTTTCTCTCTCTAGGGACAGCCACAGATGCACTGGAGAGGAAAGCAGAAGTAGCTCATGTCACTGCTAGATACTGGAGTTTCTCTAGCCGCTGAACTATAAAGAGCAAACTCTACTTTCCCACACAACCCAGAACAAACAATGAACACATGCAAAATAGCGAAAATAAGGTTTTCCCCACCGTTTTCTCTTATCACACTACCATGAACCATCTCTTCATATCCGAAGGTTTGCAAGCTCTTGAGGGCTGTGTGTGTGTGTCTGTACACACACAATGTACACACTGGGGCCTTTCGGTACTATTCCAATATAAATGTTTGTTTCTAAATAATAATCTTCCCTAAAACTTGATTTTAAACTAGTTTTGAATACTCTCATAGCAATAAGTCAAGCGAGGACATGCATTCTGTAGAATGCTGATGCACATCTCATTTGGACAACTTTGTGCCTCACAACACATGCACAGCGTGTGCCAAGAACCTATTAACGCACACCGTCTTGTAGCTAACTGGTATACCAATCAAGAGTCTCAAATTACTTTTCATTCTACTTTTTTAGTAACCCAAAGGAATAGTGACATGGTTAAATGAGAATCCAGCCCTATGAGTGTAATGCCCTGCCATTATAAGGGGGCTTTAAAATTGGTGTAAAGGTCAGAATGGTGTAAAGACACCTTAGTATAAATGAGAATTAAGCCCAGAAGGGACCATTATGATCCTCTAGCCTGACCTTTTGAGTAACACAGGCCAAAGAACAGTTAAGGGCAGTTTATTTTATTTGATGCATGTCAAGTCTCTTTCACAAAACCATGGGCACAGAGCTGGAAGCGATATTGTGAGAAAGTTCTTCTCTGTAGGGAAAAGTAACTGGAAACAACTCTCAGGCTGATGTAAGCATTAAATACATGGGGAGTCTCTGTCCAGTAAGTGGCTTGCCCAAGCCAATTAATTTTTTGTGTCCCCCATTTATGTAAGCGATGTATGCATGAAAGGGGAAAGCAGGTCAGCTGCTCCAGCTTGCTACCATCTGCTTTTATTCAGAATTACTCAGGATCAGTGCCAGTGGGATCAGTGCCCATCTAGGGTTTTGTGTTTTGTTCCCCCCCCCCTTTACAATGAAGTCAACAGCAATTACTGTAAGTTTCCAAAAATGCATGCAAATCACAACAACAACACAAAGCTGCTTTAGTCAGATCCTAGCATATTTAAGAATGCCACATACGCTGTGAGAAAGATGATTTTGGCATACAAATTTTGGACTGACTAGAGGGGAGCGAGGTTAGTATCCAGAAGACCCAAGAGTTTATCTGGCATTCACTGTGGGGCCAAGAAGCTGCAGGATCAAGTCCCACCTGTGGTGCACAAGTGCCTTTGTGGGTCATCCAACACTTACTCAAAGTACAAGGAGCTCAAAAGTTCTGCAGGCAGGGAGCCACTTGGGGTACTCAAACTCTCAAAGAGGGATGAGCTGAGGTCCAAAAAGAAGCAGAGTAAAATTCCATCTGGACCGCTCAACTCCTCTGGAGGTGAAGAGGAGACAGGTGGAAGGAGAAGATAAAACTAAGGTATCATTGATCCAAGTAGAAATAAGGCCCTTAAAAATGGCTCCCCCCAAAATAAATAAAAATTGTCTTATGAGTATGTCTGGTAACCTTAATTACACATTTGGAACTTGCTCCAAGTTACTAGGGACAGGGATTTGCTTGCTCTGTTGCCTCATGTGCACAGTGCCTGGTAGGACAAGGAGTGCCAGAGGGAGCAATAATACTACTTTGTTCTTATCCAGAACCTTCCAACTAAATATATCAAAGCACGTAAGTGCAGTGAGATGTAGACAACTATTCACTTAATTAGAATCCTGCTTGGAAGTTCCCTGACCCATGCACATTTAGGGACATAAACTACAACAAAAGTGGAAGACTGTCCAAAATAAGTGTTCTCAGATTGCAGCTGTGCATTCTTTAACCATCCCAATAATCTATGTTTGTACTGGAGTCTCTTTTCTGGATACATAGGGCTTAAGAAAAAAATACCAGGAAAACAGACTGAGGCAGAGAAGTCTCTGAGTATAAGAAATGAAGCAGGGCTGTTGTGAGAACTATCTAATCCTTAAGAAATTTGGTAAATGAAGGGTCAACCAAAAGGGCATAGAAATGTGCTACCTGAAGTTACTTTAAATGAAAAACCTACCTTACTAGGGAAAAAATAAAAGAGATACATGCACAGCCCCATACTGTTTGAAAATACATGCCAGAAAAATACATGCCCAGGAAGTATGGGAAAGAGGTTGTGAGGGGTTGCTGTCAGTATTAATGATTTATTTGTCCCAGCTCCCATAGCAATGGCTTGCAGAATGCCAGGAATCATCCATAACACTCACCCCAGTATTTTAAGAAAAAGCCTTTTCAATATCATTGCACTGTAGTTTATGATGTGAGATACCGTGATGTTACAAAAGCTCCTTCTCCGACCCCTTTTAAAGACACTTCCAGTTTGTCCCGTAGATATTAAAATTATTTCTGAGGTTCTTGGGGCAGCAGTATGAACACTAAGTGTTGTGCTAACAACATATCAGTTATGGTTGAGAGGACACTGGCCCTGAGAGGACCTATACTGTTTTAAAGCACTTTTACGTTTTCTAAGAATATCACCCTGAGCTGACAGTTCTTTATGCTTGTTTTTTCAGCAGGGACAATTTTTGGAAAGTTTGGTCAATTTTTGGCTGATTTTGAACAATCAAAACATGTGCAGTTAGGGGAATGCAGGGTTGCATGTTCTTCTATTGCTCATATTTTTTCAGATGCTTCCTTTGCATTTGAATAAGCGGGTTTTTTTTTTTTAAAAAAAATTCAACATTGGATGACTTGGAATTCATTTTTAAAAATACTCAGATTTCCTAAAACATCAAAATTATTATACAAGGTGTCACACAAGGGCTATCTGCCCACATGGAAGTGTCTGAAGGTAGTGGGACTCCCTAGGATGGGAACCCAAATGACCTCACATGCTCCTTGCAGTCACTGGCAGTGCCTGCTGCTTAATCTCCTGTGGGAGGGGGATGACAATTGGTGGGAGCATCTTTCCCAAGCTGGGGCCCAAAGGAGGGACCTACAAGGCCTTACCTGCCCACTGCAGTCATTGCTGCTCATCCTTTTCCTCCTACTTCCTATCAGCAGAATACATATCAGTGTGTATTTCAGTTATTCCACATTCAAATTAACATGTGAGGGAGCACAAGTTATTCTCATGCCTGAAAAGTAAGCCAAGCAACTGAATGGAATAAAACAATGTTAATGCCACGCTCTGACTGACATTTTAAATGTACAAAAGTCAGGAAATTCAAAGTTATTGTTCCCAAAGCAACCGTAACTCAACCACATAGTAACTTTTATGCTTTTACACCACCTAATGTTAAACAAATGACTACCTGTGGGCAAAGGGGCAGAGTTTTATTATAGTTGCTTTGGGAATCAGCTTTGTGTTTCCTGACTTATGTACATTTAAAATCTCTACCATAATATGTGATCTGTGAAGGAGATCACAAGTTGGAGAAATATTAGCTGTATATTGCTGATCAGCATCCTGATATCACTGTGATGGGCACAGTATAAGAACTTAAATAAAACAGAGTGGAGCAGGGATAACAAGAAAAATTATGTGAAGTTCTACTCAAAATAAATTTGGCTACAAACTGCCTTAATTATAGCTAGTCAATGTCATGACTTCAACTTCCAGTGTTGTGTCTCAGCAAATAGCCACCAGAGAACCAGAAACTGAAAATGTGGTGTGGGTTATTGAACTATTCTGATAGCTCATGTTGTCAGGTAGAAATAAAAGTTTTCTTAGTCTTACTTCTACAGCATGAAAGAACAACCCTGTCCTGCTTCATTGGACTATTTTTCAGGGTGACTACAGAACTCTTTAGTGAAAGTCTCCAGTGAAATCCAGCCCAAAAAAGAAAGAGCAGGACATTAAAAGAAAATCTAAACTTTCAGAGAAATAGTTGTACAGAGTTTGACCAAAGCAGTTCCAGATCCAAGGAAAATAAAAAAGGAATAATTCTAGCCTTTATCCTAATCTCCCTTCCTACTAATTTATGTTAGGGATTTGCCACATACCACAGTAGTTCTTGGAAAAACTAACCCAGAGGAATTTCTGGCTAATGAAGAGATGACAGTAAAGTAACAAAACTAAGTTACATTCATCAAAGTCAATACAGAAATAAATTTTGTGAAATAATATGAAATTCAAGCCTGAGGAAAGAAAGATCCCATACTCATTGTGGAACAGGGGTTACGTAAGCAAATCATAGACTGTCTTGAGGGCCACTTGTCCTCCCCTTCACCACTGCACAGACCACCTATTCCCATTTAAAAGTGCATAACATCCATGTGGCAATCACAGCAATTACATACTTTCCCAATATTATTTTTCCATGTATTTACAGTGATGAATACAATTTACTAGTGGAAATAGGGAGGAGGAGGAGTTACCATCATGCGAAAAGTCCTCCACCGACCACCAAAATGCGTTTTGTGGGACACATTTTGAGAACTTCTGCTATAGAAAATGTTTAAAATGCTGATGCATCTAATTCTTGTTCTTCAGCTATAAGTGATAAAGATTAAAATAATTACATCCAAGCATGACACCTGTTCCTGGATTTAATTCAATTTAAGAATTCAGGGTTCTGTTAAAGGAAGTCTTAAATATTCTTATATTCTGGAAGTAATTGTTGTGGCTTGTGAAAATACATATTAACATATTACATTTATGGAAACATCTGTAGATAATGATAGAAGATTAACGGATATATATAAAGCGTGTGTATTTTTTCAACCACTGTCTCCATAATGTCTAGAGAACATACATATTTCAAATTAATGATACATTCAAGTTTTATTTTCAGCTATAACTTCCAGGCGGCATTATTCTTTCAGACTTGACTTTGTAGCTTTGTAATAGCCCTACTGAACTTCAACTTTCATTAGAAGAAACCTATCAATTTTTACATAGTTTCTCTAGCTAAAGAAAACACATGCTCCATGTGGACTGCAAAAGATTCTTAAACAAAAGAAGGCTCTATTAGAAATACATTATAAAAATCCAAAGAAGAATCAAATCTCTCATGTGTCTGTCTATTAAATAAAACAAAAAGCTTTTCATGAACAAATTTAAGTCCCAACTGTTTTTTTCTTCTCCCCAGCCAACCTCAGCTACTTCAGGGCTATGATTTTCCTGAGTTCTGCTAAAAACTCACCCACTCTTCCTAGAAGGTATACAAAAATAACTGCAACTGCAATGTTCCTACATGTTTATGCAAAAAATCATTGTTCCTCCTAATTCTGGCAAAGGCATTCACTTAACACTGACATTTAATAAGCAGGATGTGTTCACCTATAAAGTAGCAGCTGTGCTTGGTTTTTAAATGCTGTATTTATTTAAACCCATATATGTTTATAGCTTTCCAAGTCTTCATTTCCCCTTTCCAAAGATTCGCGCCAATTTGGATCCTTTGTACATAACTTCTGCATTGAATACGATGGTTCGGTACGATAAAGCTGATCTTGACAAAGCTTCGGCTTTAAGGTGACAAACAGTTTAAGTTTGTAACCCCTTTTGATTTTTATTGGATTATTAAATATGCATACACAGAATAATATTTAAATTATACTGGTGAATAACTTTTTTTCTTCCTAAAGAAAACTGACTTCTGCCATCTTGTGGTCAAACGTACATACAGGAACACAGATATACTTGGTGCGGGGGCATGCCCTTTGTTCTGTCCAACTATATATATATATACATACACACACACACATATACACACACACACACACACACATATATAAAAAAGATTTCACAGAGCAAAATATTTTATTTTGAATTTTAAAAGAAAAAATTAGGACTTTAAAAATTGTATTTCCCGTTTCCAGCCTTCATCAACTTCCTGGGGGAAAGCAAGGGCTGAGGATGCTACTTCACTAATATTTGGAGCAGAAGCAGAAATACAAAAAAACACCATGACACAGTGTGTGTGTTAACAGAAGTGTCCCTTCCTTCTGCTTCGTCACCTAAGGACTCAAATTGAAGAGACTCCTACCACTGCTAGAGGAGCAATGGGCCTGTTGTCTGATTTGGGGACATGAGAGCAGAAAGAACAGATGTCTGTGGTTGCAGGGAGGAGCTTGGAGAAGAAAGGATGCCACACAACTCCCCTCCTCCATTTTTATGTGCTCATCCATAACTTACTGCAAAATTCACATTCTGAGACTCTCACATAGAGACTTTCCATTTGGTCAAAAGGTGGGTTTTTTTTTCTCTGGTCAAAATGTGATTTTTTTTTTTTTTTTTTAAGTGTGAGCAAAATCCTTAAGACATTTTGAGTTTTGTGAAAATTTAGGAAAAATACACTAGCTGTACCTTCCTCTCTAGATTCAAAATGGGTTTTACTCCTTTAGTTTTCCTGCATTTTTTAAATGGAAAGGGCTAAAAAAGTCCCTATTTAGCAGCTTTAAGGTCGAATGTGTGCTTAAACCTCCAATGCATACTTTGCTAAATGTACACTTAGGACAGAATGCTCACATGCACAGCACATTTCTCAAAAGCACAAAACACACCGATTTGATGAGCTTTCCTATCATGTATGCACAGTAGCAGTGTTTTAGATCATTCATCACTATTTTTTTAAGCCCACTGTTATGGATTTAACCCCCAACGAGTATGATGAGATTAATTGTAGGCATAGGGCTCTTCAAAGAGGATGATTTACAGAAGCAGTTTCAAACTTCTGTAAATAAATTATTGAGGCAAATAGCTTAGTAAGTTGCATAACTTGATTACACATTTGTAAATATTAAATGCAAAGGTATTTGTTAATACAATGTTGAGATTTCAGTTAAAATTTTAAAAATAACGAATGCAGAAATTAAGGTACCTACAGCTACGTTAACTTCAGACATATTGCACATAAGAATATTTTCAATCACTATTCTTACCATTATTATTATAATTGCTACGTGTCTTAATTAACATTGCTACAGCGAAGTTAAATTTAAAAAAATCAACATGAATGCCAAATTTAACTGTGAGCCCTTAAAACTTGCACGTACAAAAGTGTTTGCATTTAAGTTTTGGTTTTGCCTTATTTTTATGTCTAATCCAGTTATAAAACACATTTAATTATTTATCTCAGTAAAAATATAGCAATAAACTGCCCAGATCATGTTAGCTAAATATCAAGTTGACCCATAGTATATCTGAAATACACTCTACATAATACTTTTATCAATCATAATCAAAATGATCTCTTATATAGCACATTTATCCGCAGATGATATAGCACTTTATATTGGGAAAGAATCATTCTATATTATATACTAGCTAGCACCCTATCTCAGAACAGGCATAACTGGTACTGCTCTGTTCTCATCTTCCCCTGACCTTAACTTTGCTTCATCCTCTCTTGAGGAACAGCATATGCTCTGCTGCTATAACAACAACATTTTTGGTGGAGACTGGGACTAACACAGTTCAGTAAACTAAAATCATTTGTATATTGTAAAGCGATTGGCTAAGAAACATTAAAGTAAGAAAAAAATATTTGATCCAAAGAGTTCTGATTGTTAATCTATAGAACTAAGTGATTCCAACAATACCTTGCTCATCCAAACTGGATCAGTACCGTTTACGCACACACCTATATAGGTATATAGACACCTGGATACTGTTTGGACTCAGTTGTGATAAAAATAGGTATCAAATATAGAAATTTACAGTAAAAGTGTATGAAGAGCAAAACAGAGTGGTAGATTTCAGTGCTTGTACTTTAATATCAGAATAGATGCTTAAAGACATGGATTTACCTTGCTGCTGTGTTACTTCAGATTTATTTCTCACATGAATGACTCGGGATCTTACTGGTTCAACCTGCACAACCTTTTGGCTCTGCTTCTGTATATCAGTTATTAAAATCATGTTATAATTCTCGGTTTTTTTCTTAAATACAGTAAAAACAAATGCAGTTTTAAGAACCATTTACTTAGCGCTCAGAACTGTTAAAAGATTCATACGTTCTTGGTCTCCATTTCAATTTTAAAAGAATTCAACCCTAATTTGCCTTTTGTAACCATTTATTTTCTTTGACAACAAACAGCATGGCAAGCTATTCTCTGATGTGATTCCCATGTAGTCAGTAGAGATGAGCAGGCACCATTTACAGCCAAAGACATGGGAGCCCTCAATTTTTAATCAAAGGATATGACAGCAACAACTTGTCAGGGGCTCCCTTATCTCATTCCTCTGCAACCAAGAACTTCCTCTTTCTCCTGTTTACAGGAATTGAAGGGTCTTGGAGAAAAAAATTCAGCTGCTTCCCCTAAATTGAAAGCCCTGTATAGAGTGAAGTAGTCTTTAAGACCACTTCCTGGAATCCTCCTCAAGGCCCATCTCTGCCATAACACTTACATAAATCAGTTAATGGCTAGGCTGAAGGACAGACAGATCAGGATAGTTCACTCTTATAACAAAAAATGCAATGTATATACAAAGTTACATCACCTCTACCAATGCCCTTCATATGTTGTTTGTCTATTGTAAGTTCTTTGGGGCAGGGACAGGGACTGTGGCACAGAGCCACCCTGTTAGATAGACTGTCCATAAGAAATGCAGAGAAAAGGGGGAAGTAGATTGTAGAGAGACATGAAGACATACAGAGTTTAAGGATTATCTGAGTAAAATGCTAAATCCAGTTTATCAATTACACTGTTCATGTAACAGTTTAATAAAAGCATTCACTGAGACTTCCGGGGGCCATGTCTCCATATGTATTTGGGGCCCAATTCTGCTTGGGGCCTTTGGATGCTACTGCACTATAACTTTTAAAAATAAAAATAGAATTTCCTGGATTTTGGCTGTAGCTCAGACTCATACACTTTAGTCAGCAGAGAGTCTCTCCAGAGGACACGGAGGAAAAGCAGTAGTGATATCTTGCCCCCAAGGCTACAAGAAGGAAAGGTAAGGAGTAACTGGTTCTTGTAAAATCCCTGCTTTATTGCTTAGAGCTAAGACATCCACTTCAGGTGGACCCCCACAGGTATTCTTTGCTAAGTGCTCAGTGTCGTACAATATTCAAAGTTAGTCCCTGTCCCTTGAGAAACCCATTTGCAGTGACTGATCAGCCCAGAGAAGAAACACTTACTAGAGCCAACTAATTAGTACAAGCTCTAAGATACTATCTACCTATCTTAGGTATCCATCACCTTATCTGAGTGCTAGGCTACCACAGGTTTAGCATAGGGTGGGCCAACATATCACTGCAGGAGGATGAGGTCTCGTTGGCTGACCTGTGGTCTAAAAGAGTCTCCTGCACTGTACCTTTGCCTGCCACATCAATTTAACAGGTAAATATTCCTCCTGCACGTGCTCTTTTTATCTAGCTGCTTTGAATGGCAACAGAGTTCCTAACCATTTACAAGCAATGCACAAAAGCTATGCATATTTTACCTTTGGAAGATCTTCTGATAGAGATGTTAGTCTGTCATTTGCTTGTGCTGTTTGAGGAGCAGGGTTTAAGAGTGGCTGAGACTCCAATTCAGCCATGCTCATTGGACCATGACTAACATCTGCAGCATCTCCAAGAAGTTCTGCTGAGATTATAAAACATATACAAACATTAATGGGGAAAAAGAATCCCTGGTAAATGCAAATTAGAGCCACAGTCTCCCAACTACCCCGTGTTTGTATCTAGGGTGATCAATGGGACATTCCATAATGAAGTGAATGATTCTCTCTACTCACTCATGTTTTCAACAGAACTCAGATTAACAAGCCATTTCTTTGTGTATGTACCAAAATCACTGCTCTCTGTACACTGTTGTGGGTAGTAAGGGTTTTTTTAAGTTGTTCAGTGTGAGGTTTTTTTAACTGGCATTTAGAACCCCCCAGGCTTTCCATCCGTGTAAAATAATTTTAAAGCTGTTAACATTTTAGGCAGAAGCTATTTAACAATATCCTTTTAATATTCCCTGCTGAAAGGAGAAAGAAAAAATCTCAATGGAAGTGAGGGAAACAGTTTTATGATCTGTAGATTTCTAACATGGGTAGACCTTAATGATGGCTCCTGAGTGGCTACAGTTCATCATGTCACTATGTACTTAATGAGCTTTATTCCTCTTAATGGAAAGAGAGATTGGAAAGGCTTCTTCATTAAAGTGTTTCATTTTTACTGTGAATGAACAGAAACCTAAGAACAGTAATTGAAAAAAAAAAGTAATTTGCTATATAATCCATACAGTCTATCGCAGTTGTACAGCCTGTATGTACATGAAACATCTTCATGAAAAGTATGCTTACAGTTCATGAACTAACTTTGTAGACCACAGTTATCTCACCAAAACTAAAACATTAGTCTGAAACCTAATTAGTGTAAAATATTATGCTTGTGCTGAGATTTTGTATGACATATTTCAGCCTGTGGCTAATTTTTATAGCCAAATTCTTAAGCACTGAATACAGAGATATATAATGGAAATGCTGATAGACCTTTAATTATATTATGGTGAGTCATGTAGGCAACACTATAATTTCTAAACTCTTGGAACAGACATCAAGTTTTATTATACAAATAAAATCAGGTCACAAGACTGAAGATATATTTATTTCAGATATATCAACAACAAGCAAGTGACTCATTTTGATGTACAAGTTGAATACCTATTGTAAGAGGATATGATTGACAATTCACGTCTTTCAATATGAACATGTAGAGTTATGCCTGGAAATTTTTGACCCTTTATAGCCAGGTGATGTAATGGTTATTTAGTTTTACTGTTAAATATAACTCTTGTAGACTACACCATAGGCACTGAGATTGCAAGAAAAATGGCACTTAACCCTAGCTGTTGACAGACTAATGGATGGATCCACTCACACAACACATTAGGTATACTGAGGAATTAGCTGAAAAGTGGTAACAATTCAAAGGTGATTATCAATAGTTTCATTTTTTCCTGGAAGAGATTATTTTAAATTGAACAGTTTCTGTGCTGTCTTTGGTTGAACTGCCAAAGCTATTAGGAAACAAGATCTTTTGTTCCTCCTTAGTACTAAAATACTGTTTAAGTCAGAAGTAGGCCCCAGCTTTCCTACAAGGTTGTTTTCTTAGAAATGCTCTCTGAATAGCTTTGCTCAATGTTCAGTGGCTGTCAAAATGCAAACAGAAAGTTACAATGTATTAAAGAAAGGGATGTAAAAATAATACTGGAAATATCATCTAAAACAATAGTACATCCCCATCTGGAATGGTATCCACTTTAATCAAAAATGACATAGCAGAAATAGAAGGGATTCAGAGACAGACAACAAAATGGCTGCCTTAAGGGATCAGTTTATCCTAGAAAACATCAATTCAAATCTGTTCCAAGTCACCAGTGACCAAAAGCTCTTAGCTGATAGTGATTACATGAAATGTGTGAATTGAGTTGGCATCTCTGTCCATTTCCTACTGGACAAATGTCCACAATACAAAGTCACTATCCCAAAAGGCAACGGTTGCTCCTCTCCTGACAGTCTCATTGGAGGTGTCAAAATTTAAATCAACATGTAAACTGAATTACCTTCTCATCTCTAGAGTTACTGGTCTTGTCTACACCCAAGCTTGCACTAGTATAACCACTGATTTAGCTGAATCCGTGCAAGTTTTTGTGTAGACACTCTTATTTTGGTTTCAGAATTGTTTGTCAGTTTAGCCTAATCTGGTTTTAAGCCAAACCAAAATAAACCAGACTTGACTGAAATAGGAATGTCTATGCGCAAACTTGCCCCAGTTTAAATCCGTTTAATAAAATGCACCTTTAGTTAAACCTATGCAAGCTTAAGTAGAAGGAGATGCAGAAGGATGGGCTAGTGGCTAGGGTGCTGGTTTGGGACTACAGAGACTTGAGCTCAATTCCCAGCTCTGCCACACTTCCTGCATGACCTTGGACAAGCCAACTGGTCTCTGATCCTCAGCACCACATCTGCAAAACATATGGGAATGGCAGAACAGTGCTATCTCACAGGAATGTTTGCGGATACAATACATCTGCAAGACTGCAAGGTGATCAGGTACTATGGTGATGGGGGCCACACAAGTATCAGAAAGAGAGAGGGGGCAAGCAGCATGTAAAAGCTTGCACTGTCAGTACTATACCTGTTTTAAGGACGTTAGCTTCAAGGACTGTTTGTTAATCTAGCATTTATGGTAACTAAATTCACCCTTAAAGAACAGAAGACACATGACAGCTAGGTTTTGTGTAAAGTAAAGGGCTATTTGGCACTATTCTATTTAATACTGTATAATCCTTTAGTGAATGCCACATGTTACCAACAAGATTGAAGATGCTGCTTTAGACATGCCAAAGCATTCAAACTCCACCCAGCGAAGCTGAGAAAGACACAATCCAGACTGAAGTAAAGAGAGGTGCTTTGGTTTTTAGTTACTGGAGCTGGAAGAACTGGAAGCCTAATGGAATCAGTTAAGGCCACTGCCAGCATAAATGGAAAACAGACCTATAACAATTCATAAGGAACTACTAGATCACTAACTTCCCTCCATCTAACCCCTCCTCCTATGAAAGGTTTCAGAGAGGAGGACATGAGCTTATTTTCTCCCAGTAGGAGATGTGGGGGAAACAGCAAGTGTAGCTTCACTAGAAAATCACCAACTATTGGCAACAAATGTCAAGAACCCTCTCCCCTTCAATAGGTTTGAAAATGTTTTAACCACTAATATGGGAAAGGGCAGTTTTCAACACCTAGCAGAGAAAGTATGCAAGACCCTTCATCGTACTAGGTGGTGTTCAACACCAGGTACCAAAAATGTGCTCAACACAGTTCCAGTTTGTCCACACTACATTCTGATACATTTTCCATCCCATCATGGTCTCCAGTAGATAACAGAGGAAAGATCATGTTCTAGCTTATACCTGTAACCCTGTCACACTCTCCTGGTGATGGTACATGGTGGGGTCTCTGTTCAGTAACCAGGCCAGCAGCCTGGTCTGTATAAACTGAACGTCCCATTAGAATACTTTCTGCTGCTCTTGTCAGTCTAGGTCTTTGGCCTTCACTAAGTTCTCCAACACTATTATCAGAGTCCTAGAGAAAACAGAGTAACACATTCAGTGAATCACAACAGATATCTTTCAAACTATGTAATACCATTTAAATATAATATTCTTTAACATACATGTACATAGCTTTATACTACTAGTGCTGTATAAAGGAGACCGCAACCTGAAAGACACACATGACCACAGGGTGGAATGTAAGACCTACCTTTACCATTGGACTGTATCGAGCAATGGAGAGATTATTTCCTTTGTTGTTGGTTTGCCAGAGGAGCTGAGATGTATTGTTTTAAAGAACAGAATCTTCAAAAAGTTACTAGAAGCATAGAACTGGAAGGGACCTCAAGAGGTCATCTAGTCCAGTCCCCTGCACTCATGCCAGGACTAGTATTATCCAGACCATCCTCACAGGTGTTTGTCTAACCTGCTCTTAAAAAATCTCCAATGATGGAGATTCCACAACCTCCCTGAGCAATTTATTCCAGTGCTTAACCACCCTGACAGGAAATTTTTCTTAACATTCAACCTAAACCTCCCTTGCTGCAACTGAAGCCTGTTGCTTCTTGTACTATCCTCGGAGCTTAAGGAGAATAAATAAAGACAATTTTTCTCCCTTCTCCTTGTAACAACCTTTTATGTTCTTGAAAACTGTTATGTTCCCACCCAGTCTTCTCTTCTCCAGCCTAAAACAACCCAATTGTTTCAATCTTCCCTCAATGGTCATGTTTTCTAGACCTTTAATCATTTTTGTTACTCTTCTCTGGACTCTCTCTAATTTGTCCACATCGTTCCTGAAAAGTGGTGCCCAGAACTAGACACAATACTCCAGCTGAGGCCTAATCAGTAAAGCGGAAGAATTACTTCTTGTGTCTTACTTACAACACTCCTGCAATACATCCCAAAATGATGTTCGCTTTTTTTGCAACAGTGTTACACTGTTGACTGATATTTAGCTTGTGGGCCGCTATGACCCCCAGATCCCTTTCCGCTGTACTCCTTCCTAGGCAGTCATTTCCCATTCTGAATGTGTGCAGCTGATTACTCCACTTAGGAAGGAACTCTTTGCATTTGTCCTTATTGAATTTCATCCTATTTTTTTCAGACCATTTCTCCAGTTTGTCCAGATCATTTTGAATTTTAATCCTATCCTCCAAAGCACATCCACAAACTTTACAAGTGTACTCTCTATGCCACTATCTACATCATTGATGAAGATACTGAATAAAACTGGACCCAGGACCGATCCCTGTGGGACTACTCGATATGCCCTTCCAGCTTGATTTTGAATCACTGATAAGTACTCTCTGGGAATGGTTTTCCAATCAGTTATGCACCAACCTTATAGTACCTCCATTTCCTTAATTTGTTTATGAGAAGGTCATGTGAGACCATATCAAAAGAGTTACTAAAGTCAAGATATACCACATCTACAGGTTCCCCCCATCCACAAGGCTTGTTACCATGTCAAAGAAAGCTATTAGGCTGGTTTGACACAATTTGTTCTTGGCATATCCATGCTGACTGTTACTTGTCACCTGTTATCTTTTAGGCGTTTGCAAATTGATTGCTTAATTATTTGTTCCATTTATCTTTCCAAGTACTGAAGTTAAGCTGACTGGTCTGTAATTCCCCGAAGCTGTCTTTATTCCCCTTTTTATAGAGGGGTACTATATTTGTCCTTTTCCAATCCTCTGGAATCTCTCCCATCTTCCATGACTTTTCAAAGATAATCACTAATGGCTCAGATATTTCCTCAGTCAGCTCCTTGAGTATTCTAGAATGTATTTCAACAGGCCCTGGTGACTTGAAGACATCTAATTTGGCTAAGTAATTTTTAACTTGTTCTTTCCCTATTTTAGCCTCTGATCTGACCTCATTTTCATTGGCATTCACTATGTTAGATGTCCAATTGCTACTAACATTTTTGGTGAAAACAAACAAAAAAGTCATTTAACACTTCTGCCATTTTCACATTTTCTGTTATTGTTCATCCCTCCCCCACATTTAGTAATGGGCCTACCTTGTCCTTGGTCTTCCTCTTGCTCCCAGTGTATTTGAAGAGTGTATTCTTGTTCTATGTATCGTTTATGTCTCTAGCTAGTTTAATCTTGTTTTGTGCCTTGGCTTTTCTAGTTTTGTCTCTACATACTTGTGTTGTTTGTTTATATTCTTCCTTTGTAATTTGACCTAGTTTCCACTTTTTGTAGGACTCTTTTTTGAGTTTCAGATCATTGAAGATCTCCGGGTAAAGCTAGGGTGGTCTCTTGCTATACTTCCTATCTTTCCTATGCAGTGGGGTAGTTTGTTCTTTTGCCCTTAATAATGTCTCTTTGAAAAACTGCCAACTCTCTTGAACTGTTTTCCCCCTTAGACTTGCTTCTCCTGGGATATTACCTACTAATTCCCTGTGTTTTATTAAAGTATGCCTTCTTGAAATCCATTATCTTTACTGTGCTGTTTTCCATCCTATCATTCCTTAGAATCATGAACTCTACCATTTCATAAAAAGAACAGGAGTACTTGTGGCACCTTAGAGACAAACAAATTTATTTGAGCATAAGCTTTCGTGAGCTACAGCTCACTTCATCGGATGCATGCAGTGGAAAATATAGTGGGGAGATCTTATATACACAGAGAACATGAAACAATGGGTGTTACCATACACACTGTAACGAGAGTCATCAGCTAAGGTGAGCTATTACCATTTCATGATCACTTTCACCTAAGGTGCCTTCCACTTTCAAATTCTCAACCAGTTCCTCCCTATTTGTCAAAATCAAATTTGGTCCAGCCTCTCCCCTAGTAGCTTTCTCCACCTTCTGAACTAAAACATTGTCACCAATACATTCCAAGAACTTCTGGATAATCTGTGTCCTGCTATATTATTTATCATGCTCATCTCTGTGATATAACCATCAAGAGTTGTCAACAAATGTGACATCTGCAGTACTTAAAAGGTGGCAAGCCTGTGCTGTTGCACTATGCCAAACTAAAAAGTTCATCTTCAGTGAGACTTTGATATGGCCTGAATGTTTCTCCAGGTTCCAAGTTTCAGTCAAGCTGGATAATGAAACCAGTTAACTCTCCTCCATTCAATGGGAAACAAGCAATGTATTCATGAGATTTGTGTGTATGAAGGACCAGGAAAATAATTATGATCCTGTGCTAAAGCAGTGTGATGTGTATTTTGCTTCTAGAGGCAATCTCATATGCAAGAAGGTATGCTTGCGCTAGCATTGCCAGAATCTGCAAAAAGAAAAGGAGGACTTGTGGCACCTTAAAGACTAAGAAATTTATTTGAGCATAAGCTCTCGTGAGCTACAGCTCACTTCATCGGATGCATCTGGACACATGCATCCGATGAAGTGAGCTGCAGCTCACGAAAGCTTATGCTCAAATAAATTGGTTAGTCTCTAAGGTCACAAGTCCTCCTTTTCATTTTGCAGATACAGACTAACACGGCTGCTACTCTAGAATCTGTAAAGGCATTTGTTAGAACATTGTGTGAATAGGCTAAGGACAGAGTATGGGACAGACAAAGAAAAGCAATTAGAGCTCCATTTGTAATTGCCAATGCTGACAAGAAAGTGTCACTAAGATTACAGCTGGAGTGAGAGTTAATACTACAGAAAGCTCTTCAAATAGTTCATCTTCTAATCTCATTAAGCAAACAAAATAAAGATTAGGGACAGTTCAGGCTAAGCAAGACAAAAGGAAGAAATGGGATATGTTCCAGGAAAGTCACAAAAAGCAAGAAATTGACCTAAATATAGGTATTCCATGAGTTATGCGGCAGTGTCCTCCCAAGTTCTCTCTGTCTGAATATCCTTCTAGGCCCAGCCAGGACTGTGCAATCAGTTCATTCATCTTTTTACTTACACAAAGCTGTCAACTGGCTGCAGACTTTTGAATTGAAAATACCTAACTGCATTACAGAAATATTACTGGTCTAAACTCTTTTAATATAGGCTGATAAGTACGTTTTTCAAATAGCCTTTAGGTAAACAGAATTTTTGTTGTTGTTCTTCTGGTCAGCACAAAAGAAAGTGAGACTTAATTAAGTGCATGAAATCTTTTGTCACCATCTATTCCCTAGATCTCCTCCAAACCATCCATCTGGTTGTGACTGCCATAAACTTCTTGCCCTTTCAAAATGGCCAGATAAAGCATGGCCAGACATTGTTGGAATACTTCTAAATGTTCACGTAGTGGAGACTGATACATATGATGTTACGTACAGCAAAAATGTTGTTTATAAATAGGTTTCAGAGTAACAGCCGTGTTAGTCTGTATTCGCAAAAAGAAAAGGAGTACTTGTGGCACTTAGAGACTAACCAATTTATTTGAGCATAAGCTTGAAGTGAGCTGTAGCTCACGAAAGCTTATGCTCAAATAAACTGGTTAGTCTCTAAGGTGCCACAAGTACTCCTTTTCTTTTTGTTTATAAATAGAAGAGAATTTTAAGTACTTAGAAGCCTGGAGTAGACCCAGCAAAAGAATCAGCATTCTCTACAGAAGAATTTCCTTCTAGGGGCAAGAGGTTGGATACAACTTTTTGTTTTTCCATAAGCAAAAGAAACTTCAGATTTTTTACCTTCTTTGTATCAAAAAATATCGTTTCAGAATGCCCAGTATCTTTGCTTTAACTCCCAATAGCAATGAAAAGGAAATAAGATACCTCAGAGTGGTAAATTACTTCTTGTAAAGCAACCGGTGCCTGATTTAGTTTAGCAAAAAGAGAGAGAACTGGATCTCTGTGGTATCCCCTATGGGGTCTTCTCATGACCTGTCCTTCACTGGGAGGATCGTAATCCTAAAACAAAATAAAAAAAACTTTTTAGTAATCAGATCATCCTTAGTGTAGAGTTAACTGTACATTATTTTTATAAAGCATCTCCATCTTTTACTACAGTTACCAATATTAAAAATGTTTGTAAAAAAAAAGTACAAATGGTTCATAACAGGGAGACTGGCAGCACAGTTTCCTCTCTTTAGTAAAAGAAGGGCACAATCAATATATTAAGAGTTTTGATACACAGGACCTTAACAGTCTGAGACAGAAAAGAACTATTAGACCGTAAAGTCCTATTCCCCCAGCAAATGCATAATATAGCCCAGATGCAGAATCTGGTATTGAAATTATTATTAAGGCTAATGTTAAAATTATATAATACATAGGTTAAGAAAAGAGTGTCTGTATATCTGGGTATAGTGCTTAAATTATCCAAAAGTACAAATGTTGGTTTAAAATACATAGAGAACTTAGTCAGTAATAACCCAAACAGGATTAATAAATTTGACAATACAGTTTAGATACTAGCATCCAAATATTTGACTACATTTGTTCTTAGCCAAAAGGCTAAGAATGCAAAAAGATATGTTTAGATTCCTGAATCATTAATCTTCAGTAATTTCATGTGGCTGAACACTGACATGAAAATATTTCTATTTTTTGTTTGTTTGTTTTTGTTCACCCAAGCTTAAGAGGACGACTGTCTCCATACAAACTCTTCATTCCCAGCAGAGCAGAGTAGACATGGGTAATAGAATTTTCAGCAAATTTGTTTAAAAAATGGTCAGCTTTTTGGCTTGGAGAACTTACAAGCCAATGGACTAAGGCAAGGGGCAGCCAAAGGGGTTTAGCTGAGGCAGGGGTCAGCTAAAGCATCTTAAAACTTCACTAATACACGTAAGAATTTAAGCCTAAAAGAAATTAAAAGGTGCCTCAAAACCTGAGCAGTTTAGCATGCACCCAATGCTCTAGACAGTTTAGCTTTAAGAGGTCTCAACCCCCTAAAATACAGACGCAGTGAAATGCAGCCTTTGGATGTTCACAACTTGAGGTCTACTAGACAGATTTTCTTCAAACTTGATTTGCTTTTTATGCCTGAAAGAGACTTAAGTCATAGCACAAAACAACTTTGAAGTTTCTAGTTTCAGAGATGTGAGGTATGAGTGTGTAAAACTTTTTACTGGAACATGTGCTCAACATAAACAAGTAAATAAATAAATAAATAAATAAATAAATAAAAGGACCTGAAAACTGCCTCTGCAGAACCAGTCTTGGGAGTGCACCACTTGGTGATGCAAATCCTAGAAATATACAAAGAACAGTGGCCACAAGGGCTGTGTACATCTTCCCTTACGGATATGAACATTTAGCTCACAAGGAAGATTTCGAACAGCTTTAGTGGTCTATCATAATGGCTTTAACCTTTTTCCATTAGTCAGGCAAGTGGTCCAGGATGGGAAGACTTCAATCACAAGTGTGAAAAATTGTACCTGGACTTCACTATCAGATTGAACAATTAGATTCTCTCTCTCTCTCACACACACACGAGCCCTTTCCACCCCGCCCTCCCAACCAATTACAAACTATATAATACATATGAACAGATTAAAAATATGGAGCACAGAAGTGAGGCTAAAGAAAGGAATTGAGATCAGAGTGACAGTACATGCAGACAGATCCCCAAAAGTCACTGTTTTCTAAATGCTTCTGGGACTTGTGCTCAGATGTATCAAAAAACATGCTTTGCTCTTTTTTCTTTCTTTCTTTCTTTCTTTTTTTTTTTTTTAAAAGAAGAGTGCAATAAATTATTAGGTGTGACCTGTAACAGAAATAGGAATTGTGCCAGAAAATTCACTTCTAAACCATGTTTCTACTCAGAAAAGATAAAGGCAAAGTCTTCCATTCTTTAAGTACAAAACTCCTTTTAAATAAATATTTTAACTAGAGTCAAAAGTGAGTAATATAAACTATTTTTAGGTTTCAGAGTAACAGCCGTGTTAGTCTGTATTCGCAAAAAGAAACACTATTTTTAATTTCAGTAAGTTACATGCCATGAGAAGTATCATGTGACATGGGGAATAATAATGCTCTGCCATTTTGCTTAATACATCGTTTAAGTGGGGAAAAATGAAATTTGGGTAAATAATATTGTATTTCATATAAGCTGTTTGAGTGTTAAGCGTGTATTACAGATTAGATTAAATGTTTGAATGATTCCACTTTTAAGCCAACTATGACAATTTTCCAAGCAAGATAGTAGGAAAAGAGATCTCTTATAAAGGACTCTCTAAACTATAGTGGGTGCTACTCATGTGTGACTGCCTTATAAATTAATTTGTATGAACTGTATATTTTCTCTTTGGACATCTGAATGCTCTTCAATATTTTATAGCTCATCAGTCCATTTCTTTGTGTACATGAAGTTTAAATAAGTGGATAAATTTATTAGAGAACATCTTATCTAATAAACTTCTCCAGCTAAGGTACTATGCTAAATTCAATTTCCTACTGAACTATTTCCTTACCATTTCATTTGCATCATGTAGCGTGCTAGTTAAACTTTCACTGAGGTTTGGAAGAGACAGTCCTCCTTCTGCTAACGCTGAAAATAAAAATTGTGGGGTTTTTTAAAGTTACAAGCAGAAAATATCCATTTTTATGACAGCAAGTTAATGCCATATTTTTTCTTGTTTGCAGCACAATGCTTTAATAAAGTTACAAATTTCTATCTATCAAAGGTCTCTCTCTCATAAGGACAGATTTTTAGTCAACAACAAAAACATTCTGACACTTTGGAAATGTAAAAAATGTGCCTTCATTACAATTTGTTCCCGATACTTACGCAAGACAGAAAAATCCAGCATTTAAAAAAATGCAGCCATGCAGCCACTAGGGGCTTTTTGTGCTGCCAGAGCCTCCTGGGCAGTGATTAAGGGGGCAAAGCCGTGTTAACAAACATACAATTATCACTTTTCACAGAAACAGACTTACTAGCTAGCAAATCTTAAAAAGACAACACACAAAGCACATCATTTGTTTCTATTCTGTTTAGGTTCGGTTAAAAAATAGAGACAACTGTACATTATTTTTATGATTGATTCTGCAATAAAACCCTACATAAATAAATTACAATGATTTGGACATGTAAATGCACATATTTATTTGTTTTTCCTTACGTTAATTAAGTATTTTAGGAAAAATTGCCAGAGCGGCCACCAGCAAGAGTTGTGGCCATACTCTGAGGCCACCAAAAATTTTCTTCAGAGACCCCCTGGAATAAACTAAACAAGTTCTTATGTCAGTAAGATTAAGTTATTTAGTTTAATTATTTTCTTTCATTTATTTACAATTCATAAGCAAACATGTATTTCATTCTGAGATGAGAAAAAATGATGAAGTATCTTACATGTGACCAGAAACTTGAACAGGAAGTTAAGGAGTACAGACACAGTACACTCTCACTGTAGGCTTACCAGAAAAAACATGAAATTGAATGCTCTTCTATTAAGTTGTGAGAGTAACTCTCACATGAACAGCAAAGAAAAACATGTTAAAACCAACCCTAAACTAAACAGATTCTTGGAAGTTAAATTACCTCTTGCAGCCACCAACTGTCCATAGCTAAATAAGACCTCGCCTTCTGAGATAGGCTTGTCTGCAGTTTCTGTTTCCGTGACAGTTAGGCTGCTTTCATGTGTTGATGGGCCAGAACTGGGAGTATGCACAGGAGATGGAACCCTTGGTTCACAAGGAAGTGACTCAAAGGGTCTAATTGGTTCAGGAGAAGGTAAAATCAACATCTCCGGTTCTTCATCTTTAGCCACAGACATTACACTAAAATGTAAGAAAATATATTGTTAATGCACCAAAATACACTGCACTATATCTTAAACTCAACACTGTAAAGAAATTCTAATTTACAAAGCTTTTATTAAAAGAAGGAACACAGTATTTCATGGACTGATCTGAATAAAAACTTAAAAATAACCTTAACAATGAGCTCTAATTATCTAACTAAAAATTTCCTTATTGTGTTTTGTCATAAAGAAAAGGAGTACTTGTGGCACTTTAGAGACTAACCAATTTATTTGAGCATAAGCTTTCGTGAGCTACAGCTCACTTCATCGGATGCATACTGTGGAAAGTACAGAAGATCTTTTTATACACACAAACCATGAAAAAATGGGTGTTTACCACTACAAAAGGTTTTCTCTCCCCCGCACCGCACTCTCCTGCTGGTAATAGATTATCTAAAGTGATCACTCTCCTTACAATGTGTATGATAATCAAGTTGGGCCATTTCCAGCACAAATCCAGGTTTTCTCCCCACCTCCCCCACAAACCCACTCTCCTGTTGGTAATAGCTTATCTAAAGTGATAACTCTCCTTACAATGTGTATGATAATCAAGGTGGGCCACACTAAACTTTCTAAACTACTACATGCCACAAGGGGCCACAGCAATGGTTACCTCAACCCACCCAGCAATATTGTTAACCTATCCAACTATACTCTTAGCCAAGCAGAAGCAGCTGTCCTATCTCGGGGCCTCTCCTTCTGCCCCTCCACCCCCACGAACATGATACAGTTCTGTGGTGACCTAGAATCCTATTTTCGACGTCTCCGACTCAAGGAATATTTCCAACTCACCTCTGAACAACATACTAATCCACAGAGACCTCCCTACCAACACTACAAAAGGAAGGATTCTAGGTGGACTCCTCCTGAAGGTCAAGACAGCAGACTGGACTTCTACATAGAGTGCTTCCGCCGACGTGCACAGGCTGAAATTGTGGAAAAGCAGCACCATTTGCCCCACAACCTCAGCCGTGCAGAACACAATGCCATCCACAGCCTCAGAAACAACTCTGACATCATAATCAAAAAGGCTGACAAAGGAGGTGCTGTTGTCATCATGAATAGGTCGGAATATGAACAAGAGGCTGCTCGGCAGCTCTCCAACACCATTTTCTACAAGCCATTACGCTCTGATCCCACTGCGGGTTACCAAAAGAAACTACAGCATTTGCTCAAGAAACTCCCTGAAAAAGCACAAGATCAAATCCGCACAGACACACCCCTGGAACCCTGACCTGGGATATTCTATCTACTACCCAAGATCCATAAACCTGGAAATCCTGGGCGCCCCATCATTTCAGGCATTGGCACCCTGACATCAGGATTGTCTGGCTATGTAAACTCCCTCCTCAGGCCCTACACTACCAGCACTCCCAGCTACCTTTGAGACACCACTGACTTCCTGAGGAAACTACAATCCATCGGTGATCTTCCTGATAACACCATCCTGGCCACTATGGATGTAGAAGCCTTCTACACCAACATTCCACAGAAAGATGGACTATAACCCGTCAAGAACACTATCCCCGATAATGTCACGGCTAACCTGGTGGCTGAACTTTGTGACTTTGTCCTTACCCATAACTATTTTACATTTGGGGACAATGTATACCTTCAAATCAGCAGCACTGCTATGGGTACTCGCATGGCCCCACAGTATGCCAACATTTTTATGGCTGACTTAGAACAACGCTTCCTCAGCTCTCATCCCCTAACGTCCCTACTGTACTTGCGCTATATTGATGACATCTTCATCATCTGGACCCATGGAAAAGAAGCACTTGAGGAATTCCACCATGATTTCAACAATTTCCATCCCACCATCAACCTCAGCCTGGTCCAGTCCGCACAAGAGATCCACTTCCTGGACACTGCAGTGCTAATAAACGATGGTCACATAACCACCACCCTATACCGGAAACCTATTGACCACTATTCCTACCTACATGCCTCCAGCTTTCACCCTGACCACACCACACGATCCATTGTCTACAGCCAAGCTCTATGATACAATCGCATTTGCTCCAACCCCTCAGACAGAGACAAACACCTACAAGATCTCTATCAAGCGTTCTTACAATACCCACCTGCGGAAGTGAAGAAACAGATTGATAGAGCCAGAAGAGTTCCCAGAAGTCACCTACTACAGGACAGGCCTAACAAAGAAAATAACAGAACGCCACTAGCCATCACCTTCAGCCCCAACTAAAACCTCTCCAACGCATTATCAAGGATCTACAACCTATCCTGAAGGATGACCCAACACTCTCACAAATCTTGGGAGACAGGCCAGTCCTTGCCTACAGACAGCCCCCCAACCTGAAGCAAATACTCACCAGCAACCACATACCACACAACAGAACCACTAACCCAGGAACCTATCCTTGCAACAAAGCCCGTTGCCAACTGTGCCCACATATCTATTCAGGGGACACCATCACAGGGCCTAATCACATCAGCCACACTATCAGAGGCTTGTTCACCTGCACATCCACCAATGTGATATATGCCATCACGTGTCAGCAATGCCCCTCTGCCATGTACATTGGTCAAACTGGACAGTCTCTACGTAAAAGAATAAAGGACACAAATCAGATGTCAAGAATTATAACATTCATAAACCAGTCGGAGAACACTTCAATCTCTCTGGTCACGCGATTACTGACATGAAAGTTGCAATATTACAACAGAAAAACTTCAAAACCAGACTCCAGCGAGAGACTGTTGAATTGGAATTCATTTGCAAATTGGATACTATTAACTTAGGCTTGAATAGAGACTGGGAGTGGCTAAGTCATTATGCAAGGTAACCTATTTCCCCTTGTTTTTTCCTACCCCGCCCCCGCCCCCCCAGACGTTCTTGTTAAACCCTGGATTTGTGCTGGAAATGGCCCACCTTGATTATCATACACATTGTAAGGAGAGTGATCACTTTAGATAATCTATTACCAGCAGGAGAGTGGGGTGGGGGGGAGAGAAAACCTTTTGTAGTGGTAAACACCCATTTTTTCATGGTTTGCGTGTATAAAAAGATCGTCTGTACTTTCCACAGTATGCATCCGATGAAGTGAGCTGTAGCTCACAATAGCTTATGCTCAAATAAATTGGTTAGTCTCTAAGGTGCCACAAGTACTCCTTTTCTTTTTGCGAATACAGACTAACACGGCTGTTACTCTGAAACCTGTCATAAAGAAGTTACTTCCATTAAGACAGCTGCAAAAATAGTTCCCCATTTGCTAAAACGATGATAACAAAAATGCACTTCAACAGAGCAAAATCTGTTACTAGCAGTTGTGATAAGAACTGGCTTGCTAAGTATCTTGTCAAATACGATTACAAACAACAAGCAATGCGGACACAGGTAACTAACCGCTTTCATGTTCTCTCCACAGGTACCATTGCGGAGAGTGGACCAGATGATACGTCTGGGGGGAGAAAGCAGAAGGAGACTCCGCTGGTTGGAAGGCATGAGATGCACTGTCCTGAGGTTGGGGGTTCCACGACCACCACTCCCAAGAGAAGGAGGCGGGTGGTGGTGGTCGGGGACTCTCTCCTCCGGGGGACTGAGTCATCTATCTGCCACCCTGACCGGGAAAACCGAGAAGTCTGCTGCTTGCCAGGGGCTAAGATTCGCGATGTGACGGAGAGACTGCCAAGACTCATCAAGCCCTAGGATCGCTACCCCTTCCTGCTTCTCCACGTGGGCACCAATGATACTGCCAAGAATGACCTTGAGCGGACTACGTGGCTCTGGGAAGAAGGATAAAGGAGTTTGAGGTGCAAGTGGTGTTCTCGTCCATCCTCCCCGTGGAAGGAAAAGGCCTGGGTAGGGACCGTCGAATCGTGGAAGTCAACGAATGGCTACGCAGGTGGTGTCGGAGAAAAGGCTTTGGATTCTTTGACCATGGGATGGTGTTCCATGAAGGAGGAGTGCTGGGCAGAGACGGGCTCCACCTTACAAAGAGAGGGAAGAGCATCTTTGCGAGCAGGCTGGCTAACCTAGTGAGGAGGGCTTTAAACTAGGTTCACCGGGGAAAGGAGACCTAAGCCCTGAGGTAAGTGGGAAAGCGGGATACCGGGAGGAAGCACAGGCAGGAACGTCTGTGAGGGGAGGGCTCCTGCCTCATACTGAGAATGAGGGGCGATCAGCAGGTTATCTCAAGTGCTTATATACAAATGCACAAAGCCTTGGAAACAAACAGGGAGAACTGGAGGTCCTGGTGATGTCAAGGAATTATGACGTGATTGGAACAACAGAGACTTGGTGGGATAACTCACATGACTGGAGTACTGTCATGGATGGTTATAAACTGTTCAGGAAGGACAGGCAGGGCAGAAAAGGTGGGGGAGTAGCACTGTATGTAAGGGAGCAGTATGACTGCTCAGAGCTCCAGTACGAAACTGCAGAAAAACCTGAGTGTCTCTGGATTAAGTTTAGAAGTGTGAGCAACAAGAGTGATGCAGTGGTGGGAGTCTGCTATAGACCACCAGACCAAGTGGATGAGGCTTTCTTCCGGCAACTCGCAGAAGGTACTAGATCACACGCCCTGGTTCTCATGGGTGACTAATTTTCCTGATATCTGCTGGGAGAGCAATACAGCGGTGCATAGACAATCCAGGAAGTTTTTGGAAAGCGTAGGGGACAGTTTCCTGGTGCAAGTGCTAGAAGAGCCAACTGGGGGGGAGCTTTTCTTGACCTGCTGCTCACAAACCAGGAAGAATTAGTGGGGGAAGCAAAAGTGGACGGGAATTTGGGAGGCAGTGACCATGAGTTGGTTGAGTTCAGGATCCTGACACAGGGAAGAAAGGTAAGCAGCAGGATACGGACCCTGGACTTCAGGAAAGCAGACTTTGACTCCCTCAGGGAACGGATGGGTAGGATCCCCTGGGGGACTAACATGAAGGGGAAAGGAGTCCAGGAGAGCTGGCTGTATTTCAAGGAATCCCTGTTGAGGTTACAGGGACAAACCATCCCGATGTGTCAAAAGAATAGTAAATATGGCAGGCGACCAGCTTGGCTTAATGGTGAAATCCTAGCGGATCTTAAACATAAAAAAGAAGCTTACAAGAAGTGGAAGGTTGGACATATGACCAGGGAAGAGTATAAAAATATTGCTCGGGCATGTAGGAGTGAAATCAGGAGGGCCAAATCGCACCTGGAGCGGCAGCTAGCAAGAGATGTCAAGAGTAACAAGAAGGGTTTCTTCAGGTATGTTGGCAACAAGAAGAAAGCCAAGGAAAGTGTGGGCCCCTTACTGAATGAGGGAGGCAACCTAGTGACAGAGGATGTGGAAAAAGCTAATGTACTCAATGCTTTTTTTGCCTCTGTTTTCACTAACAAGGTCAGCTCCCTTGGGCTGGGCATCACAGCATGGGGAGTAGATGGCCAGCCCTCTGTGGAGAAAGAGGTGGTTCGGGACTATTTAGAAAAGCTGGACGTGCACAAGTCCATGGGGCCGGACGAGTTGCATCCGAGAGTGCTAAAGGAATTGGCGGCTGTGATTGCAGAGCCATTGGCCATTATCTTTGAAAACTCGTGGCGAACGGGGGAAGTCCCAGATGACTGGAAAAAGGCTAATGTAGTGCCAATCTTTAAAAAAGGGAAGAAGGAGGATCCTGGGAACTACAGGCCAGTCAGCCTCACCTCAGTCCCCGGAAAAATCATGGAGCAGGTCCTCAAAGAATCAATCCTGAAGCACTTACATGAGAGGAAAGTGATCAGGAACAGTCAGCATGGATTCACCAAGGGAAGGTCATGCCTGACTAATCTAATCACCTTCTATGATGAGATTACTGGTTCTGTGGATGAAGGGAAAGCAGTGGATGTATTGTTTCTTGACTTTAGCAAAGCTTTTGACACGGTCTCCCACAGTATTCTTGTCAGCAAGTTAAAGAAGTATGGGCTGGATGAATGCACTATAAGGTGGGTAGAAAGTTGGCTAGATTGTTGGGCTCAACGGGTAGTGATCAATGGCTCCATGTCTAGTTGGCAGCCGGTGTCAAGTGGAGTGCCCCAGGGGTCGGTCCTGGGGCCGGTTTTGTTCAATATCTTCATAAATGATCTGGAGGATGGTGTGGATTGCACTCTCAGCAAATTTGCGGATGATACTAAACTAGGAGGAGTGGTAGATATGCTGGAGGGCAGGGATAGGATACAGAGGGACCTAGACAAATTGGAGGATTGGGCCAAAAGAAATCTGATGAGGTTCAATAAGGATAAGTGCAGAGTCCTGCACTTAGGACGGAAGAACCCAATGCACCGCTACAGACTAGGGACCGAATGGCTAGGCAGCAGTTCGGCAGAAAAGGACCTAGGGGTGACAGTGGACGAGAAGCTGGATATGAGTCAGCAGTGTGCCCTTGTTGCCAAGAAGGCCAATGGCATTTTGGGATGTATAAGTAGGGGCATAGCGAGCAGATCGAGGGACATGATCGTCCCCCTCTATTCGACATTGATGAGGCCACATCTGGAGTACTGTGTCCAGTTTTGGGCCCCACACTACAAGAAGGATGTAGATAAATTGGAGAGAGTCCAGCGAAGGGCAACAAAAATGATTAGGGGTCTGGAACACATGACTTATGAGGAGAGGCTGAGGGAACTGGGATTGTTTAGTCTGCAGAAGAGAAGAATGAGGGGGGATTTGATAGCTGCTTTCAACTACCTGAGAGGTGGTTCCAGAGAGGATGGTTCTAGACTATTCTCAGTGGCAGAAGAGGACAGGACAAGGAGTAATGGTCTCAAGTTGCAGTGGGGGAGGTTTAGGTTGGATATTAGGAAAAACTTTTTCCACTAGGAGGGTGGTGAAACACTGGAATGCATTACCTAGGGAGGTGGTAGAATCTCCTTCCTTAGAAGTTTTTAAGGTCAGGCTTGACAAAGCCCTGGCTGGGATGATTTAATTGGGGATTGGTCCTGCTTTGAGCAGGGGGTTGGACTAGACGACCTCCTGAGTTCCCTTCCAACCCTGATATTCTATGATTCTAAGTACTGATAAAATCTGGAGGAGGTCCTGATTTTCTTATACCTGTTATATAAATCAGCCTCTGATTCTATTTACTGAATTGTTTATCCCAACACTTCATGATATATACATACGGTATTTCCCTAAAGTTATTTACTATACAGGAAAAACAGGCAAAATTACTTGGAAGAGAAATTAGATAATATATTGATTGTTATAACTCACACAGCTCTTGGATGGAGAGTTTCTTCATTCGAAGGACTGGGTTTTTCCTCATCCAGAGGAAGTTCTGCATCCCCCCATGGATTTGGAGGCTTTGGGCTTCCCATTCTTGTTGCATCAGAGCCATGTTCTGATACAGGAGGGCTTGGAGTAGTTACTCTAGGAGGTGTATCAACTGGAGTAGCAGGAGGTGTGCCAATAGGAGTAGTGGCAGCTGGAATGTCAAATCCTACACATATGAAATCAATCACAAAATTCAGACTGGCAAGTAAAACAGCAAGTAATCCTCATGTAAGGTCATTATTTTGTTTCATAAGACTCATATTTTACCTGAAAACATTCCGATAGTTGTGAGAACTAAACTAATTTAAATAAATGATTAGACAATTGCCTATAGCTCCCACTGACTTCAGTGTGATTTGTGGGTGCTCAGCACTTCTGAAAGCCAAGACAATATATTTGGGGTGCTTAAACATGGATTTATTAACATTAGGCATAGATAACGAAGCAAAGGTCAGCTATTTCTCTCACATGGTGAGAGGAAAAGCAATGACCCCCAGAGACAATGCCAATGCAAATTCTGTCTGGTCAGGGCAAAACTGATGCCCGATGGAAGACAAAAAAGCATATATTTTTAAATAAATTAGCTCAAACCTTTTAAATTATGTGAGTTCCCCCCTGCTCTCTCAGTGGAAACACAGACCCAACAGTGGTTATTCTCAGAGATCATATCTTTGCAGGAGAAAATATTCCACACCATAAATTAAAGTCAACAGATGTCAGTACACTTGTTCCATCTCAAGTTTAAACACCATTTTCATTACCTGTTTCTGTCATTTGTTCTTGTTCACCAACATCTCCACCGATTTCCGTCACAGACAAAGAAGAAACTGGAGTTTTTACTGGAGACGGTTCTTTTTCAGGAAGTGGTGTATGAGGTGGTGTAGCCAATGGAGTAGACACCACAGACTCCTGAAAAAATAACAGAGGAAAAAGATATATCACTGAAAGTCCAGTAACACTGAGTGTTCTTTCCATTTAAATATGACCTCCTGGAACTCTTCCTAGCAAGCAAGGGCACTTGAAAAACCTTATCTGAAGATAACTTAATTAGTCTCCACAATGTCAGAAGTCAGAAATCTTGGCTCAAGATATAACAAGATGCCTTCATTCAGTGTGATCAAATGTTTCAATCTGCAGTCTGTTAGAATTACTCATTTCTCTCTCCACCAAAAGAGGAACCAAATTTGTCTCTACCAATAAATAACTATGCTCTCCATGCAACCTTGTCTCTCCTAAATTTGTTCAGAATTGCTGCCACCAGAGGAAGTCTTGAAAGAGTATAATTGAAGTTCTACACATCCTAAACAAGGAAAGTTTGGTCCTCTACTCCCTCATCCATAGAGCAGTCATGGAGATTGATAACTGTAGGATAAGCCTATCCACAAATATGTTTTCCTTCCCTGAAACATAAAGAGCCACCCAATGTTTGCAGAATTTGAGTCAATGGCATTTACTGCCCATTAACCAGATGCATCAGCATTATCTCCAATAGTACATTGAACTGGTTCTGCTTCAGTGAAGAAATTGTGCGTTTAGATTCACCTCTGCATCAATGCCCTGATATCCTTGGTACATCAGTGCAGATATTTCCAGAGCTACTTGCTTCTTATGCTATTCCCTTTTTATGCAGTGTCGCTGTAGCTGTGTTGGTCCCAGGATATTAGAGAGACAGGGCAGGTGAGGTAATGTCTTTTATACTGGACCAACTGTTGTTGGGGAGAGAGAGACAGATAGAGAAGCGTCAGAGATTACACAGAGCTTTTCTTCCCGTCAGAAGACCTGAAGAAGAGCTCTGTGCAGCTTGAAAGCTTCTCTCTTTCACCAACAGAAGTTGGTCCAATAAAAGATACTACCTCAGGCATCTTGTCTCTCTGATTCTCTTTTTAGACATTCTGATTTGATATTATGTGATATACTGGGACCGGAATCTCCACCACACACAAGAAGGGATCAAGAAGCTGGTTGCAACTCCTCAATCCTGTGCTGCCTGCCCTCAATATAAGTCAAGAATTGTTGAGGAGCAGCTCTAACTTACACAACTGCTGTAAGGCACACTCAGTAAACTCTCTTACACCAATGGATAATCAAATATGGCAGAGCTCTACTCTACTCTGCCATATTCCAACTGCTTCCTCCACCTACACTGGAGACGAAGGGCTCACTAGTAAAGGAGGCAGCTCTGCCACCTCTATCAGCTTTATGCCACTGGAGAGCTCACCTATGCAAAGGGAATACTAGGGTTGGCCAGTTACAGCAAGAATACGGCCACTTGTGATACCAGAGAGGCACAAAGGGGACAAAGTGGATCCAAGAATCTGGCCCATTTTCATTAAACCTTTATGTAATAGATTGTCCATGTAGGGTCCCTACAAAAATCAAATTGAAGATCTTACTCAACACAGAACTCTAAGCTATAATCCAGAATCTTCTCATTATCAAAAATATTTTAAAAATTCTGCCCTAGGCTGATAACAGGCAGTGGTCATTTGATTATTAAAGGAAGGAGAAAATTCTTCCACGTTAAAAGGTAAATTTAACTGTTTGAACATTTGCTGAAGACTACTGTAATGCAAAACATAGTCAAGGAGAATCAATCTAACAATGAGGGGAAAAGTACAAATAAATTATCTAAATTCTTTTAGCTCTATAGTCAGGTTCTGAATCTCATGCCTGAGGATGAAACCCAAGAGTGAAGATGCATGAAGACTACTTATCTTTACAGATAATAAAGAATGCCTTCTAGTGCACAGGATCAAATATAACGAGACACTTGAGCTAAAATGTCTATCAATCTTGCAAGCTTGCACTGGAAAGAGCATAGCTATTATCCAACAACATGAAATCCAATATTACTATTCCCCTCCTTCAGAGACCAATTTTATGTGCACAGCATTCTAAAAAATAAATGTTGCAAACTGCAAAAGAACTCAAGTTTTGAAAAGTGAAATTGGTTTAAATCTTGTTACTTACTGGGACATATTGGGACTTACTGTAACCAAGAAGCCACAACATGCTTGTTCTGATTCAGAATCGCTTTTCAATGTCTTCAGATTGCACATAACCAAAATCTGGGATTAAAAAAATAAATCCGAACACACTCATAACTACAACCAGAAATAATAATAAAAAAATTCACTCTTACTGGCAAGACTGCTGTGCTTTGAAGAACATTTGCAGCAGGAACTGCTTTCTGAGCTTCCCGCTCACCCAGCATCACGGCAATAGTCTCAGTAAGAGCTTCATTTACAAAATGATTAATCATTTCTGAGTTCACTGGCACACCAGCGCTGACAAAGAGCTGAAATCCTCCACCACCTGCTGCCTCAACTAAAAAGAAAACACACAATACCTAAATTCAAATTTTACTTCTTGATATGCAATATATTATACTGCAAAGATATAACAATATGCTTAGCAATTTGCATCTTCAAAGAACTTTACATACATTAATGAACTCTCAAGCACTCTTGTGAGGAAGTATTATTCCTATTTTACAGATGGGGAAACCGAGGCAGATGACTTGTCCAAGGCCACAGAGGGAGTCAGTGTAAGGGCTGAGGTGAGACTGTGGGAGTCCCTACGTCTCTCTCTTGTGTATGTTTATAAGGCAGGCATTTATCTGATATGCCATTTATTCACAAGAGAGATAAAGACAGTCACCCTTGTAGCCTAGCAAAAGTACAACGCGCAGCTGCACTTTGATTTGCATGGAAGGAGGTTTACCAGAATTTGGTTTCCAAAGCTGGCCCATTTGTGGAATGTTCTTTATCAATTAACCAGGGTAATTTGCTTGTATTGCCCTGATGACCCCTTTCTTCACCTTCACATGTGCACAAACACACATCTTTTCTGTGCATTAGTTTATCAGTTTTGTAAGTTTAACACATCTTACGGTAGCCAGTTAAAATTCCCTAACCAAGCTGTTAAAATATCTTTTAGCCCAAATTTGAGATGGATAGCCTTTGGTCCCATCTGCTTTCAGGCTGGAAAGCAACTGAGCCCAACTACAATTCCTACTTACCAATGTCAGAGGTTACGGCCTCACTCTCTTCGCTGTCTGATGTATCCACACTGGGCATTCTTTCCTTCTGGACAGGGTACATCTCGCTAATAATTCGTGCCATTACTTCTTGTTCCACCCTGACAAAACAAAACTTTTGTATTTCTACCAGCAGGCTCTGAGACAGCCAAATTTACAGCACTCTCAATATATGGGGAAAACTTAATAAGACAAAGAGAAATAGTTTTAAAAAAATACTTGCGTTGATTATGTATTTCTTCCCACTACGTTTACAGCTGCTATTTTATTACCTTCCCCTGACAGGAAACTCACCAGCTAATCAACCTATTTTCTAAAGTTTCCCTCCTTTCAATGATTTCATCCAGAATATCAGCTGGCTGTTGAGAAGCAGGAGCAGTTGGGGGAAATGGAGGGCCGTTATATTTTGGAGAAACAACTTCAGTTCGTCTATTAAATTCCAGGATTGGTTCAGACAATTCTGGGATTCCATCCTCCTCCTCCTGATCCTAGTTACAATAAAAGCAAAGAGACAACCTTCAGCATTTTTGCTTTAGAAAATAGCTACAGTTGTGTTATAACATAGTATGCACACGCTTTCCTTTTACCATTTTGCAGTTAATATACAATATTTCAAGCCTAACAACCCATAAATCTGTGCAGTTATAGTGGTACAGAAGTTATTACACAAAACAGGATTTGGCTCTCCTGCCTGTGGTACATGAGGCAGGAAGATAAAGGATAACTGCAACACCTAGGAAACGTACTTGCAACATTGTAACTGAAGAAAGGGTGGGTGAGGTAGTATCTTTTATTGGACCAACTTCTGTTGATGAAAGAGACAAGCTTTTGAGATTACACAGAGCTCTTCTTTAGGTCTGGGAAAGGTACTCAGAGTGTCACAGCTAAACACAAGGTGGAACAGACAAGGAGTAAACACATGTTGCAAGAGGCTAATCAAGATGAAGCGGGCAGTTCACAGCTCTACAGTCATAGGATAAAAGGAGAATTAATGGGTTACAGATTGTTGTAATGACCCATAAATCCAATGTCTTTATTAAGTCCATGATTTTTAGTGTCTAAAAGAGATATTAATTTTAATTTCTTGTGTTTGTCTTCTGAAGGTGTTGTGCGAGGTCAGATATGAAGTGATCATTTTGTGAAAAGTCTTCACCCATGGGTGATACGGTGTTTTTCTCTTTTATCGCTTTTCTGTGTGAGTTCTCTCGAGAGCATAGAGATTGTCTGGTTTCACCCACATAATTGTTATTAGGGTGTGAAGAGCTCTGTGTAAGCTTGAAAGCTTGCCTTTTTCACCAACGGAAGTAGGTCCAATAAAAGATATTACCTTAGCCACCTTGTCTCTCTAATATTACGGGATCAATATGGCTTCAGCAACACTGCAATTATAACTGAAGTCACTTGTAATATGCATCTCAGAAATGCTGTCCCATGGCACAGATTTGCAATCTTTCCGTGGATATCTATTTTCTGCAGAATGTACACTTTAATTTAAAATAAGTTTCAGTACCATCTGGCTGTGAAGATATGGACCAAAATGTGAATTTACTGAGCACAGCAGGTAAACTATAGCTCTAACAGCTGTGTCGTTACCTTGGAAGCTTAATGGTAATTTCGATACGCACATTTATTTTTTTCACTACATTTATTTGCTGAAGAGTTAGAAGGGATTTCTAAGCAATGAAATGTAAGACTAAGAAGCTTAATTTTCTGACCCTCCACCCCTTTTGTTTTTTGTTTGTTTTTTTCCACAAGCCTCTACACGTAACCATGGCCAATCACAATATCACACCACACTAACACTTAACAGAGGCACCAAGAAGGACCAGATCCTGCAACCTTTGTTTAGCATATAAAATTTTTTACTTATCCAAATAGTAAGAATCACCCAGGGGTGAACACTTTTCACAAAGTGATCACTCTATGGCCTGGTCTACACTGGGGGTGGGGATCGATCTAAGATAGCGTAGCTGAAGTCGACGTATCTTAGATCGACTTAGAATCACTTACTTCGCGTCCTCGCAGCGCGGGAACGATGGCCACTGCTCCCCCGTCGACTCCGCTTCCGCCTCTTGCAGTGGTGGAGTTCCAGAGTCGACGGCAGAGCGATCGGGGATCGATTTATCGCGTCTACACTAGACAAGATAAATCGATACCCAATAGATCGATCACTACCCACCGATCCGGTGGGTAGTGTAGACGTGGCCTATATCTTACCTCTCAGCCCTCAATCTCAAAGGAAACCTGCACAACATTTTCAAAAGATGAGCCTGGGAGCTTTAATTCACACTTTGCTAGACACTAAGAATCATGGACTGAACAGAGATACTGGATTTATGGCTTATTACAACAATCTATAACCCACTAACAAGACCCCCAGCTGCTCACCCTGCTCCTTTCCTCCCTATCACTGGAGGGGTGTTAATGGGTCACTTCACTGTGAATGGCCCCTTGAAATATGTGCTATTTATGCTAAACGATCTGTTCCACCTTGAATTTAGCTGTGACATTCTGAGGCTACGTCTACACTAGCACGTTTTTCGGTATAACTTATGTCGCTCAGGGGTGTGAAAAAAACACCCCCTGAGCGATAAAAGTTACACCGACAGAAGTGCCGGTGTGGACAGCACTGTATCAGCGGGAGATGCACTCCCGCTGACATAGCTGCTGCCGCTCGTTGAGGTGGTTTAATTATGTCAGTGGGAGAGCTCTCTCCCATCAGCATAGAGTGGCTACAAGGGAGAACTTACAGCAGTGCAGCTGCATTTGTACAGCTGTGCCGCTGTAAGCTCTTTAGTGTAGACATCGCCTGAGTACATTTCCCAATCCTGAAGAACAGCTCTGTATAAGCTTGAAAGCTTGTCTCTCTCACCAACAGAAGCTGGTCCAATACAAAATATATTCTAGTACATCTTATCTCTCTAGTAAGAATTACTCACATGAGTAAGACCTGAAGGACTGACCCGTAAGGTTATGTCTACACTGTAACAAAAACCCCACAGCTGGTGCGAGCTGACTCGGGCTTGCGGGGCTTGGACTGCAAGGCTGTTTCACTGCAGGGTAGACTTCCAGGCTTGGGCTAGGGCTCGGTCTAGTAATCTCTGAGGTGAAGGGTCCCAGAGCTCAGGCTAAGAGGGAAAAGGGAGCAAGCACTTCCACTCTGATATTAAAGTTTCTCTCCCAGTCTTCCGCTCCACTAATTTTCAAATATTTTAAATTTGAAAAAGGTAATAAAGCTCCATACTGGGCACTAGAGCAAAAAACATTTTTGCTGTGGATTGGGGGGGGGGGGGGGGTTAACGTTCTGGTTTTTAAAAAAGGCATTTTCTTAAATAATGCATAACTTACAAAACAGACATATGAACATGATATTCACATTTGGACTACACCAAATAGAAATCTTACCCCAAAAATTCTATAATGATTTAAAAATAATGTATTAAATAGCACTATTCTATAACATTTAAAAATAATGTATTACATTTAAACTCAAATAAGGGTGCCATATCATCTTAAAATTACTCTGGATGACTTGTGAGTTGATAAGCAATTCGTTCTGTTGGGATATATGCATTCATAGCCATAATTCATTCTCACAAGTGAATGTACAAATTCCTCTGTCTGGTGTTTCATTATGCCTGTTCTTTCTACTGACTATATTAACTCTTATAAATTTTCTTTGATGTCTCCCATTTAATATAATCTTTTCTAAAGTGTTTAAAATGCAGACATCTGGATTAAATAAACTAAGCATATGCAATAAATCTCAATGCAAATGCAATTAATAGCTTCTGGCTAAAACTTCAGCGGTTTTTCTACATTTCCAAATCATATACATAAGATTTTAAAATATATTTGTATTAGTATACCAATCTGAACAGAGAAGTATGTATTATCCCAAAATGAATATAATATATAATCTTCACTGAAAATTAAATACAAAAATTATGTTCAGCATTTAATTATACAGACTAAACCTATTTATATGTCATCTCTTCCAGTCTTGTCCTGAATGATATGTAGTTAATTCTGCATTTCACCTCCTAAGGGACCTTTGAAAACGTCTATCATGACAACCAACCAAAAAAATGACAAATTAGAAGTTATTTTAGATCTAGTTGGAATATTAATCATTTTACTTTTCAAAGTATCAAGTTGAGGCCCTCTCTATTTAGATCTCAAAAGTATATTCACATAATGTTATAGAAATAAAAAATGGCAGAAATGATCAGGTAAAATACGAGAATTTTGTTTTATAATTGAAAAATATATTAATAGTTTCTTATCAAAGTTCTCCAATAACTTAATCATGAATTTATTTTTTGACACTGTTGATTTTCAAAGGCTTTCATGGTGTAGGCTTTGGCTGCATTAGACGTCCTCTTTGAAAAACTCATCCTGATGAGTACAGCTAGTCAGAAAAACGTAGATGGAACCATTTTTCATGGGAAAATGCAGTTCCATCTATACCAAAATCCTTTGCAAAATCTTGTTGATTTTGCCAAAATTTCATTTAGAGGAAAAAGGAGGGGAATGTTCTGACAATAATGAAACATCCTGTTTCTACATTTCTGCTGGTCACACCCTCTGCTCCAGCTTGTTACCAGATCGTTGATTCCAAAGTTGCGTAAAAACAAGTAGAATATGATTAGTAAGAATAACTTCAATGCCAACTAGTAAACTATGTACAATAGGCTAAATGGCCCACATACTGTAGGTACAAAAATTATATTTTGCCCTTTGAATAAGCAGCCATTCAGGGAAGGAAGAAAAGAGAGTTACCTTTTCCATAACTAAAAAGAAAAGGAGTACTTGTGGCACCTTAGAGACTAACCAGTTTATTTGAGCATGAGCTTTCGTGAGCTACAGCTCACTTCATCGGATGCATAGCATATCGTGGAAACTGCAGAACTGTTGTTCTTAGAGATGTGTTGCTTATGTCTATTCCACAATAGGTGTGCGTGCTTGCCACGTGCACCGGTGCTGGAAGTGTTTCCCCTAGCAGTACCCATAGGGGGGAGTGCCCCCCGCAACCCCTGGAGTGGCACCTGCCTGGCGCGGTATAAGGGGAGCTGTGCGCTCTCCCCACCCTCAGTTTCTTCTTGCCAGACAACTCTGACAAAGGGGAAAGAGGGTGGGATGTGGAATAGACATGAGCAACACATCTCGAAGATCACCAGTTACGGAAAAGGTACTGTCTTTTCTTCTTCGAGTGATTGCTCATGTGTATTCCACAATAGGTGATTCCAAGCTACATCTGTTGGAGGTGGGTAGGAGTTCACAAGTTCCCATGATGGAGAACAGCCCTGCCGAACCCGGCGTCATCCCTGGTTTGGGGGATGATCGCATAGTGCGAGGTGAATGTGTGAACTGAAGACCAATGGCGGCCCTACAAATGTCCTGGATGTGGACGTGGGCCACAAAGGCAGCCGACGAGGCCTGCGCCCGAGTTGAGTGTGCCCTCACAATGGGTGGCGGGGGGACACCCGCCAGCTCATAACAGGAATGGATGCCCAAAGTGATCCAATTGGAAAGCCACTGAGTGGAAATCGGCTGGCCCCTCATGCGCGCAGCCGAGGCGACGAACAATTGCGAGGACTTCTGAATGGCTTGGTCCGCTCGAGGTAGAAAGCCAGAGCTCGCCTCACGTCGAGCGTGTGGAGACGGCGCTCCTCACTAGATGTGTGAGGCTTGGGGCAGAGGACTGGTAGAAAAAAGTCCACGTGGTAGGCAGAGACCACCTTTGGGAGGAATGCAGGGTGTGGACGGAGCTGGACCTTGTCTTTCTGAAAGACCATGTACGGCGGCTCAGAGGTCAGGGCCCTGAGCTCCGAGACTCGCCTGGCCAGCGTGACTGCAACCAGGAAGGATACCTTCCATGAGAGGTGAGACCAGGAGCAAGTGGCCAGTGATTCAAACGGCGGCCCCATGAGACGAGCCAACACCAGGTTTAGGTCCCACTGCGGGACCGGGGGTCTAGAATATGGAAAAAGATGGTCCAAACCCTTAAGGAATCGGCCAGTCATAGCATGGGAAAATACTGTGTGCCCTTGCACCGGCGGATGGAAGGCTGACATGGTTGCCAGATGCACCTTGACTGATGAGGGCATCAGGCCCTGGGCCCTCAGGTGAAGGAGGTAATCAGGGATAAGCTGGATCGGGGTGGTCACCGGGGAGACACCCTGGTCCACCTCCCACCTAGAAAACCGGGACCACTTCGCCAAATAAGCGCTGCGAGTGGAGGGCCGTCTACTTTCGAGGAGGACATGCTGAACCTGCTCTGAGCACGTCCTTTCCTCTCCACCTAACCACTGAGCAGCCACACCGCAAGGTGGAAGAGCTGCCAGGTTGGGGTGGAGGAGGCGGCCCTCGTCCTGAGACAGCAGGTCTGGGTGGAGCAGCAACAGCCACTGCGGAGCTACTGCCAGGCCCGTCAGGGTCCCGTACCAATGCTGCCTGGACCACGCCGGGACAATCAGGAGGACCCGGGCCTTGTCCGTCTTTATCTTCTCCAGGACCCTGCTTATTAGAGGGAACGGAGGAAAGGCGTAGAGAAGCTGGGCTGACCATGATAAGAGAAAGGCATCGGAGAGAGTGTCCTTCCCCAGGCCCCCCCGGAGCAGAACTGGGGGCATCGCCGGTTCTGCTGAGTCGTGAACAGGTCCATCTGGGGAGTTCCCCACCTTCGGAAGAGTCGGTGGGCCACTTCAGGGTGGAGGGACCACTCGTGTTGCGAGGAAAAGTCCCTGCTCAAGTAATCTGCCCTCTCGTTCCAGGCACCCGGTAGGTGGAAGGCCTTCAGGTGGATGTCGTGGGCTATACAGAAGTCCCACAGCCTGAGGGCTTCATGGCAAAGGTCAGAGGATCGAGCCCCACCTTGCCTGTTGATATAGAACACTGAGGCCGTGTTGTCCGTGAGGACCCTGACCTACCTTGCCCTCCAGGTGCGAGCGGAAGGCCATACACACCAGCCACAATGCCCTGAGCTCCTTGACGTTTATATGTAAGGTCAGGTCTTGAGCCAACCACAGGCCTTGGGTCTGAAAGTTCCCCACATGAGCCCCCCAACCCAGGTCCGACACATCAGACACCAGTTCCAATGATGGCGCCCTGTCCCTGAATGGGATCCCTTGGAGCATGTTGTTTCGGGCGGACCACCACCATAGGGAGGTGATCACAGAGTCCGGCACGGTGAGGACCTTGTCCTTCCTGTCTGTGGCCTGGGAGAACTTCGAGGCCAACCAGAGCTGGAGGGGCCTCATCCTGAGCCTGGCCTAACGAACCACGTCCGTGCATGCCGACATGTGACCCAAGAGTTGTAGGCAAACCCTGGCTGTTGTCACTGGGAACCTTGTGACTGAGTCGATGAGACCTTTCAGGGTCTCGAATCTGCCTGGCGGGAGAGAGGCCCTGGTCGACACTGCATCCAGGAGCACCCCGATAAACTCTAAGCATTGGACTGGGACTAACGTGGACTTGGTGTTGTTTACCAACAGGCCAAAGGCGGTGCACGTGGACAGGAGGAGCGCCACGTGATCCCTCACCTGCAACCGGGAGGTGCCCTTGACAAGCCAATCGTCCAGATAGAGAAATATCTGGACCCCCCGCTGTCTGAGGTAGGCCGCTACCACCGACATGCATTTTGTAAACACCCTGGGGGCAGTGGACAGACCAAACGGTAGGACTGTGAATTGTTAGTGATTCTGTCCCACCACAAAACAGAGGAAGGGTCTGTGCCCCTCGAATATGTGGATGTGGAAGTACGCGTCCTGTAGATCGAGGGCAGTGTACCAGTCCCTGGGATTCAGGGAAGGGATGATGAAGGCCAGGGAGACCTTGCAGAACTTGAGCTTCACCATGTACTGGTTCAGACCTCAGAGGTCAAGGATGGGCCTGAGCCCCGCTTTGGCCTTCGGGATAAGGAAATAACGGGAGTAATACCCCTTGCCTGTGAACTCCTCAGGCACCGCTTCTATTGCTCCTAGACCTAGGAGCCGGCCCACCTCCTGCTCGAGCAGAGCTTCGTGCGAGGGATCCCCCAAGGGGGACGGGGGCGGGGGGTGGCTGGGCGGGGAGGAAGTAAATTAGACGGTGTAACCCTGGGAGATGGTGTTGAGGACCCATCAGTCCGAGGTTAGTGGCAACCATTCTGGGAGGAAAGCACACAACTGGTTGGAGAAGGGAAGCTTTATTGGGGGTGGATCCCTGATGAGGTGCCCCCAAGCATCCCGTCAAAAATGCCTTTTCCCCGCCTGCTTGCCCTTGGAGGACCCAGGCTGGGGGGCAGGCCGAGACTGCCTCTGAGGGCGTCTCTTATAGTCCTGCTGCTTCTTATGGGTGACCTCATACTTCCGGAGGGCAGCCTGGGCCAGCGTCTGCTGCGGCTTGAACTTAGGTTTTGCCAGAACTGGAACATAGAGGCCCAGAGTCTGGAGGGTCATGTAGGATTCCTTCATGCCATGCAGCCTTGTATCCGTTTCCTCCGTAAACAGAGCTTTCCCATCAAACGGGAGATCCTGCATGGAATACTGAGACTCGCTGGACAGCCCAGAGAGCGGGAGCCATGACGCCCGTTTCATAGACATCGCGGAGGCCATTGATCGTGTGGCCGTATCCGCAGCATCCAAGGCTGCCTGCCGGGATGCCCTAGCGGCCGCTGCCCCTTCTTCCACTAGCGCCTGGAAACTCCTTCCTATTGTGCTCCTGCAGGGAGTCCTCAAACTTGGGCAGGGAGCCCCACAGATTGAATTCATACTGGCCCAGGAGAGCCTGATGGTTTGCCACTCGTAACTGGAAGCTCCAAGATGAATAAATTTTTCCTTCCGAAAGAGTCCAGTCTCTGAGAGTCTTTGTTCTCTGGGGTCGGGGCTGGCTGACCCTGCCATTCCCTGTGGTTGACCAACTCGACCACCAGGGAGTTGGGCACCGGGTGGGTATACAGATACTCATGCCCCTTAGTGGGTACAAAGTACTTGCGTTCCGCCTTTTTAGAGATGGGGTCAACGAGACCGGTGTTTGCCACAGGGCATTTGAAATCTTAGCCACCCCTTCATGGAGAGGCAAGGCCACCCTATCCAGTGCCGATGGGGTGCTTGCTGCCACCCTCTTTAAGAGTTCTTGGTGGCTCTGAAGTCCTCCTGCGGGATACAGGGGGGCAGGGCCGCAATCGCCTCCTCCGGGTTGGACTCTGGACACGGTGCAGAGGACGCACGTCCCACCACTTCCTTTCTCGGGGGTCTGGAGAGGGAGGCCGACGGTGCCTCCGAAGCTCCAGACACCGAGCGAGTTCCCACCGGGGGCTCCGCCGGAGGCTACAGTGCCCACTGGTACCATTGGGCCAGCCATGATGCTCAGTGCCACTGCATCTGCTGTGGCACCAGCAGGGCTGGTTGTTCGGGTTGGCTGGCCTTGCCCATCGAAGGACAGCTATGAATGGCTATGGCTGGCGTAAGATCTGCTGCTGTTTCTGGACCAGGAGGAACAGCGGTGCCGGGATCTACGACAGTCATGGGACCGCGATCTCGACATGGAGGACCAATACCAGCGGTAACATCTGCTCCGTGAACGGCCTCGATGGGCGGACCCGCAACAGTGAAAAGCTGGCAATCGACGCCCGGCACTGCATTGTCTTGGCGGAGACTTGGAGTGGGAGTCTGAGCGGGAACGGTGTCGACGACCGTGCCACGACCGACTGTGGTACCCTCTCCGAGGCAAGGACCGATGGCGACGCCCACTGCGCTCCCGCCGATATTTGCTCCTTGAGGACGAGTGGTGCCGCGAGTCCCAGCCAGACGGAACCAAGCCAGACAGTCTGGTTGGCGCCAAGGTCGATCCACCTGGACTCTGCCCTGAGCGATCGCTGGGCGGTGATTGGCGTGGGGAACATTCTCTCGATTGAGACCGGTACTGGGCCGGAGGCGACTGCGGAGATCCCAGTGGCGGCTTGCCTCTGGAGTGTGGGGCCGACATCGGCAGCGCTCCAGGCACCGGCATGGACAGAATGTCCCATGCCGCCTGGAGAGCTTCAGGGGTGGACAGCATCCGGACATCCGGAGAGGCCTGTTCTGAAGGGGCTGGGCTACTACGCTGAGTCGGAGGCCTGGGGCCCAGTGGGGATCGAGGACTGCCCGACATGGGCCTAGCCTCTGTCCCAGACTTCTGTCTGTGCCACTGCGAAAAGAGGGTCTTCCTGGCCCTCTTGGCGTGCCCCGACTGGTCGATGACACCGGAGGTTCGCCGCGTACCGATGCCGCGGGTACCAGTTTGGAACGGTGTGCCGGGGTCAGGGTCAGCACTGACTCCATCAGGATGGCCCGGAGCCTAATGTCCCTTTCTCCTTTGGTCCGAGGCTTAAACGACTTGCAAATCTTGCACCTTTCGCTGATATGGGTTTCTCCCCAGCAGCGCAAACAGTGTGCGTCTGGGTCACTTCTTGGCACAGAACGCCTACAAGAGCCGCATGACTTAAACCACAGGGCGCGGGACATGCCCTGGCCCGGGCTCACTGACTAACTAAACTAATTAAACAGCTAACTAATTACAGGTACTAACGCTGAACGAACAAAAGAACAGTTCTGGGGACGAGCTGCAGCAAAGCTGGAGTAGAGCAGTTCCGACGCACCTTCACTGCTGGCAAGAAGGAACTGAGGGTGGGGGGAGTGCGCAGCTCCCCTTATACCGCGCCAGGCAGGTGCCACTCCAGAGGTTGCAGGGGGCGCTCCCCCCTACAGATACTGCTAGGGGAAAAACTTCTGGCACCGGTGCACGTGGTGAGCACGCACACCTATTGCGGAATACATGAGCAATCACTCAAAGAAGAACTGTGGATGCTGCTACTATTGTAAAGGATATTATCAGATAAGAAATTTCCCATTCTATAACCCTATGTCTCCCACAATACTGTCACATATGGGAAGTAGGAGGAGAGAACAGAACTAGGGAGGGATGAAGAAGTAGAATAAGAAGTGAAGGAAGGGCTTTTCCCATCAATTGCCAAAACGGAAAGCAACTTCTGGATCAATACGTGCAGCACCTTCCTTTTGAAGGACGCTTCTGCAGAGGATAGAAAGTCCACCTTATAGTGTCTAATAAAAGGGTTAATAAAGGACCATGTTGCTGCCCAGCAGATCTCCTCAGGGGAAGAACATGGGCAGAAAGTGTCTAAAGACACCGTAGATCTTGTGGAGCGTATTTTGATTCTGTCAAAACAGGTTCAACCTGATGCCTTGTATGCCTTGACAATGCATACTCTGATCCATCTAGCCAGATATAATTTGGATAGCTGGAGCCCTTGTCACTTTGGATGAAAGGAGATGAACAAGGAAGCCAATCTTCTCGTTGAATCAGTGCACTCAATATATCTCTTTAGTACTCCAAAAGCATCCATATTATGCCACAGCTTTTCTGCAGGATGCTGTCCCCTATGTGGCACGAAAAGATGAGTTCACTTTTGACGAGAAAGATTATGAGTTCCTTCATACCACTTTGTCATTATGAATGACTTAATGAGATTTATGCACAGATAAAGCTGCCAACTTAAAGAATCACCTAGAAGCTGTGAAAGCAACCAAGAAATAGGTTTTGATAGATCTGTAGAAAGGTGAGGATCCATGTAAATGGTTTAAAGGGTGCTTTCAGCACCAGTGGTAAGTCCCATTTAGGAAAGACTGGTCTGACTTCAGGTCTAACCAGTCTGACTGCTCTGAGAAATCTGAGTACTTTGATTCTTTTCCAAGGACATCTAGTAAGATGCTACTTGTGGCCAACATCTGGCTGTGTACTGCAGTGTTGAACTGCCCCTCAAAACTACACACAGGAAGGGAATAGCTCATATGTATCAGAATTGGGGTTGACACCAGACTGCAGAATACGAGTGTCCACATGGATGGGATGGCTATACTGGTAACACTGTTAAAACTTTTCTGTGTACATAGTCTCTAACTATTACTGTTGAGGAGAAATCTTCAAAATGAGAGCCTGAAACAACAGCTCTAGGGTGTGAACTGTCCCATTTATTTCAATGGGTGCTAACTCCGATGCTAATGAGGATACGTTGATTGTCAACAGAGTTAATTATTTCACTGCCCTCCAAAGCATAAACAAAAAGAAAGGGTGTAACTTAAGTTCTACCCTAGCATTTCCCCAAAGTGCAAGTTGCACCAAGAGATAAGAGGGCAAATGCAGAAGGGTTATACATTACCACAGGTAGGCCTTTAACATGACATGGCAGGACAGCAATGGGGGTACAACAGATTTCATCTTCCTCTAAGGGGACTCAACTTTCAAAAATTTGGGAACTGCTGCATTATCCAGTGACAGAGTAGCTAACTAAAATTAGCATTTTAACGTCTTCAGTATCTTCTGGACCTATCTTCTACCACAAGAAATCAGAGAGAAGTACTAAACTCAGAGAAAACTCGTGGACCACAGTACCAAAAAATCCTGTCCACATGAAACTGAAAAAACAGGAAGTTTTTTGACAAATACTTATCTTCTTAACTTCTAACCGATTGTACTTTTCATGGGGGAAAAAGGCCAGTTTTCCTGCATAACATTTTATGGACATATCTCCATGCACATTCAAAGCAAAGCTATTACTATAAAAGAGGATGCTTTTGAGGTCTTAAATATTTCTGTCACTCCGGAGACCTGATTTTATGGTTCCACATTATGTTTGTCTTGCACATCTTTAAGAACACTATATATATGGTCATGAGCCAAACATGTGTTGCCATTGAAACACTATTTTGCTTTGTGGTTAAAATGCAGGCCATTGCCAAGAACAAAAAATAAACGCAATCCTGGAGAAATATGAAAAATGGAGAACTCATATTAACATTTAAAGAATTTAGATGCTGCTAGGTTCTTTTTATTGTTATTTCTTAAATTGATTTCTTAAGTAGTTTCCCTGTTCGTTTTTAAAGAATAAGCATTTGTACAAATAGAAAAAAACTGCCAAGTAGATTTATTAGTTCTTTTAGAGAAGTTCTGGTCATTATTTTAAAGAGTCATTTGCATAGTTTTGACAGGACTGGAACATATTCTTTGATATACTGTACATTTAATACACATATTTCTGAAGTGAATTTACCATACTGGTCACAAATGGAGCTCTCTGACTGGCTGTCAATAAGGTTATTTGTATGTTCGTATACTTACAGGGTATTACTGACAGTTTTTCTTACTTTTATTTCCAAAATCCATTTGTTAATAAGAACACAATATATGCAATTCATTTTCAAGGGCTGCAGCATCACCAAATGATGTATGCTCTGTCAGAATACTTGATATTAACTTACTTCATTGCTATTCTCCAATAAGTGCACATACAGGTAGGTCTCGAATTCTAGTACCACTATTGACTCTGAAGTGCTGATCTTTGACAGCATGTCTTTATTTCTAAGGAGTCTAGGCATGTACAATTAAAACCCAATTCTTAACATTAAGTTAACTCTCTTCCTTCATGCATCTGATGAAGTGAGCTGTAGCTCATGAAAGCTTATGCTCAAATAAATTTGTTAGTCTCTAAGGTGTCACAAGTACTCCTTTTCTCTTCCTTTTGTTTGTCAAAGGTCCTCTACCTATTAACAAATTATGTATTTATTCCAACAGTGAAGAATAAGATTGTTCAACAAGTAGATAGAATATTTTTAAGTTGTTAGTAAATGTAGAGGAAAGTCCTCAGTACTGATACAAAAATTATATTAATAAAAATATTGTAACTTTTAAAAAAGTTGTTACAAACTTGTTTGCACCTTTACTGAATATTAAGATATAGCTACAAAAATGTTATTGCCAGGATGTTTGGAAATATAATAATATACATGTTTAGCTAATTATGTTACAAAATGTTAAAGCTAATCAAAGAAATTCCAGAAGGTTTCCGCTTCTATCTCCCAAGGACAAGCACACTCACATCAAGCAGAAACAAACCTTGTGAACATTTTTAGGAATAAATCTGTGAAAAGAATGCAGGGTTGTGTTATCAGAGCAATAAATCTAGAGGTAGAGTGGGCCTATACTAACCCCTCCTGCCCTTCTTTTCAAAGAAAAAGCTATGTTTAACCCACACAAAGAATTCTAGAACTATCCTTACTGAAACTGATTTCTTTTGTAAACACACTGAAGTCTTTATTCTTTACATTTGAAGAATATTTATGGTGCGAAATGTTTCACAGAAGATACCGGCTACTTCCAAGTAACTAATGTCAACACTTAGAAGTAAAAATCTTCGTTGCTTCTCATATACTTAAGATTGTATATGCTGCTTTCAATATGTATATTTGCAAATATTTTGTAAAGGCAAGCCTGATAGTATTGTTATATAACTCGTAAAATGTTTAATGTACAAATATAATAAGTTCATTTGATGACTGACTAATTATTAAATAAGAAGCCATTTAAGTATAGAATATTTATATTAAAGGGGAATTATGGGAGTGAGCAAACCTTCTTCCAATGCAGAAGACAAGAAAATCATCATTCCAAAAACTGTCGCGTAGAGTCAACCATTCATCAAAAGACTTTCTAAAAGTTATTTAATTTTCAGACTGTTTTGAAAACTAAAAACTCTTACATAAAAGAACAGGAGTGCTTGGACTTTTTGAATTTCATTTCCTGTCATACTATAAGAAAAATAAAAATAAAATCTCAAAAAATGGACTGAATAAAAGAGTTAAAACTTTAAAAGGTTTCAGAGTAGCAGCCGTGTTAGTCTGTATTCGCAAAAAGAAAAGGAGTACTTGTGGCACCTTAGAGAAGCTTATGCTCAAATAAATTGGTTAGTCTCTAAGGTGCCACAAGTACTCCTTTTCTTTTTAAAATTTTAAAAGTTATCTGAATCTATTCTTCAACGGCCTTTGTTCTTTTTTGTGGCAGGAATGTCGTATATTCATTAACAGGCTGCATATTCAGGATCTGAAAGAGTCACCTAGGCCAACCCCAAAGGCACGAAGCCAATGAAAAATGATATAGCAACCAACATAAATCGAAACAAGAATGAAAGAGATGTGTTTTCCCAACAAGTTCATGAAAATAAGGAGAAAGATATAAAAGATGTTGAAGTGAGCACCCCCTCACATCTAACCCCTGCTACTCTGCTTAGACAGCAAGCACTCCACAACTCACCCTACCCATCTCTACAAGCAAACTGCCGTAGACAGTTAAGAAAAAAAGAGAAGACTCAAGAAGAAATCTCCCCAAGGCGTCAATGTGGATTGGGGAGAGGAAGTTAACTAAAACACTGCCAAGAGATTAGATTTAAAACTCTTGTAATGATTTTGTTGGATTACTGAAATGCTGTTGTAATTTAAAAGACAAACAAACAGTTTTTCCTATTAATCACCAAGTGATTATACCATGTATTTCTAAAGAGGAAAACTGGCTAAACATTGGTAAACAGAAAAATAATGAGTTTTAACTGGATTTAAGATTCTTAATATAGGTTAATTGGCCTGTCTCAAGATAGTTCCTTAAATGCCTTTTTCTAAGTAACTGATTTAGATATTTTCCTCGGTTTCATAGGATGTAGCTAAGATAGCCAGTCAGTTTAAAATTGGTAATTTATTAATAACCAACAAGTCCACTTGCCTTGAAACAAACATTTTTTTGCCCATCTATAAACATTCATAGTTATCTGAGGCTATATTAAAGAATGGATTCACAATAATTTTAAACAATATACTTTGGTCTTAACTTTACCAAGAGAAAAGAACACCTCAGAGTTGTTTGCTCTCAAGGGTGTTAAATTCTTGTTAAAAGCTCTCCACAGGGAGGCGTACAGAAGAGATTATAATGGAAGTAAGCAGTTCATCATTTTGGTTTGGTCATTTGTGTTGTTTAATGTTTTCTTTTCCTTTCTTTAGTAATAAAATAGCCATAGTTAATAATTGTGATTTTGCTTGGTCTTGATCACACCCAAGCAAGCAGCTCCCAACAAATATACATACATTTGCAATAACTGCCAAAGATCATGCAAATCTCGAATTGGACTATTCAGTCATATGTGACATTGCAAACCGTTTACATCATAGGCTACAATTCACACCATCTCTCACAGACGAAAGGATGCCAACAATGATCACAGTGTCCCCTAGCATAGGTAAAGGAAACACTGTGACTACATAATGGGAGCCATATCCCTGAGTTAGCAGAAAGAGAAACAGTAAGAATGAAACTGTGGAACCACCTGATCAACATCCTCTGCAGCAAACAGGGAAAGATTAAGAATGAGCTCTCAAAACTGGATACTCTCATAAAAAAAACAACCTTCCACACAAACGTCCCCGTGGCTGGACTTTACAAAAACTAGACAACCCATTTACAACACACACTTTGCTTCTCTACAAAAGAAAAAGGACACTAAACTATGTAAACTACTACATGCCACAAAGGGCCACAACAGTGGTTCCCTTAACCCACCCAGCAATATTGTTAATCTATCCAACTATACTCTCAGCCCAGCAGAAGAATCTGTCCTATCTCAGGGCCTCTCCTTCTGCCCCTCCACCCCCACGAACATGATACCGTTCTGTGGTGACCTAGAATCCTATTTTCAACGTCTCCGACTCAAGTAATATTTCCAACACACCTCTGAACAACATACTAACCCACAGAGACCTTCCTACCAACACTACAAAAAGAAGGATTCTGGGTGGACTCCTCCTGAAGGTCGAAACAACAGACTGGACTTCTACACAGAGTGCTTCCACTGACGTGCACGGGCTGAAATTGTGGAAAAGCAGCATCACTTGCCCCATAACCTCAGCCGTGCAGAACACAATGCCATCCAAAGCCTCAGAAACAACTCTGACATCATAATCAAAAAGGCTGTCAAAGGACGTGCTGTCGTCATCATGAGTAGGTCGGAATATGAACAAGAGGCTGCTAGGCAGCTCTCCAACACCACTTTCTACAAGCCATTACCCTCTGATCCCACTGAGGGTTACCAAAAGAAACTACAGCATTTGCTCAAGAAACTCCCTGAAAATGCACAAGAACAAATCCGCACAGACACACCCCTGGAACCCCGACCATGGGTATTCTATCTGCTACCCAAGATCCATAAACCTGGAAATCCTGGATGCCCCATCATCTCAGGCAGGATTGTCTAGCTATGTAGACTCCCTCCTCAGGCCCTACGCTACCAGCACTCCTAGCTACCTTCGAGACACCACTGACTTCCTGAGGAAACTACAATCCATCAGTGATCTTCCTGAAAACACCATCCTGGACACTATGGATGTAGAAGCCCTCTACACAAACATTCCACACAAAGATGGACTACAAGCCGTCAGGAACAGTATCCCCAATAATGTCACGGCAAACCTGGTGGTTGAATTTTGTGACTCTGTCCTCACCCATAACTATTTCACATTTGGGGACAATGTACACCTTCAAATCAGCGGCACTGCTATGGGTACCCACATGGCCTCACAGTATGCCAAAATTTTTATGGCTGACTTAGAACAACGCTTCCTCAGCTCTCGTCCCCTAATGCCCCTACTCTACTTGCGCTACATTGATGACATCTTCATCATCTGCACCCATGGAAAAGAAGCCCTTGACGAATTCCACCATGATTTCAACAATTTCCATCCCACCATCAACCTCAGCCTGGACCAGTCCACACAAGAGATCCACTTCCTGGATGCTAAGGTGCTAATAAGCAATGGTCACATAAACACCACCCTATACCAGAAACCTACTGACCGCTATTCCTACCTACATGCCTCCAGTTTTCACCCAGACCACACCACATGATCCATTGTCTACAGCCAAGCTCTACGATACAACTGCATTTGCTCCAACCCCTCAGACAGAGACAAACACCTACAAGATCTCTATCAAGCATTCTTATAACTACAATACCCACCTGCTGAAGTGAAGAAACAGATGGACAGAGCCAGAAGAGTACCCAGAAATCACCTACTACAGGACAGGCCCAACAAAGAAAATAACAGAACACCACTAGCCATCACCTTCAGCCCCCAACTAAAACCTCTCCAACGCATTATCAAGGATCTACAACCTATCCTGAAGGACGACCCATCAATCTCACAGATCTTGGGAGACAGGCCAGTCCTTGCCTACAGACAGCCCCCCAACCTGAAGCAAATACTCACCAGCAACCACATACCACACAACAGAACCACTAACCCAGGAACCTATCCTTGCAACAAAGCCTGTTGCCAACTGGGTCCACATATCTATTCAGGGGACACCATCACAGGGCCTAATCACATCAGCCACACTATCAGAGGCTCGTTCACCTGCACATCTACCAATGTGATATATGCCATCATGTGCCAGCAATGCCCCTCTGCCATGTACATTGGGCAAACTGGACAGTCTCTATGTAAAAGAATAAATGGACACAAATCAGACATCAAGAATTAGAACATTCAAAAACCAGTTGGAGAACACTTCAATCTCTTTGGTAACTCAATTACAGACCTAACAGTTGCAATTATTCAACAAAAAAACTTCAAAAACAGACTCCAACGAGAGACTGCTGAATTGGAATTAATTTGCAAACTGGATACAATTAACTTAGGCTTGAATAGAGACTGGGAGTGGATGGGTCATTACACAAAGTAAACTATTTCCCCATGGTTATTCCCCCCCTCCACTGTTCCTCAGACGTTCTTGTCAACTGCTGGAAATGGCCCACCTTGATTATCACTACAAAAGGTTTTTTCCCCTGCTCTCCTGCTGGTAATAGCTCACCTTAAGTGATCACTCTGGTTACAGTGTGTATGGTAACACCCATTGTTTCACGTTCTCTATGTACATAAATCTCCCCACTGTATTTTCCACTGAATGCATCCGATGAAGTGAGCTGTAGCTCACGAAAGCTTATGCTCAAATAAATTTGTTAGTCTCTAAGGTGCCACAAGTACTCCTTTTCTTTTTGCGAATACAGACTAACACGGCTGCTACTCTGAAACCAGTAAGTAAGAGCTGGCCTACCATTTCTTGTTTCTCTCAACCAAATGTTTTTAGTCATTTAAAAACAAAATTACTTTGCATCCAACCATTTAAAACTACCCCTTTCAATCTCAGATAAAGCTAAACTAAACAAGATGCATATTTTGTATAAAGTACAATTTTTAATGCTTTATTTCATATTGAGGAACAGAACAGAATTGAATATAAAAGTCAAAGGCAAGGACATCTTTGGGATGTAATTACCTGAATAACATCAGTAACATCCACAAAATTAGTTCCTGGGAACTTTATATCTTCCTCCTCATACTGAGTTTGTTCTGGACCCTTATAAAAGGTAGACAAAAACATACACATCTGAAATTAAAAGGTATAACTGTAGAAAAACTTTATACTGAGAATATGATCAAGCTACAGTGACCATCTTGTTGCACACTAATTAGATCTTAAACAACCACCATGCAAAAATGTTTTATCCTAACAGTTAGAGGGATTTCTCTATAGACCAGGAAGAGGACTGGATGGTATCCATTAAGCAATTCAATAAAATGAATGCTAGCACTCCTTGGACTTGGCTGTAGGATTTAATAGAATATCTCCGCTTCAGAATCTCAGGACAACATTATTGTTTATAACTATTAAACTTTTTTTTTTAAAATACACAAGAGAGTGACAAATGATTGCAAAGTGAATCACTCAATACCTAAATTAAGGTTCCCCAAAGCAACCTTAACTCTACTTCCTTGTGCATAATCATTACAAACTAGTTTTTAATAACATGATCACAAGCTCTTTTGGGGGGGGGGGGGGGATGGGGGACGGGCAGAACACTGCCTCATTCAGTGGCAGAAGAAGAATGAGAGTTCAGCGGAATGATGAATGAGTTGTGTAGTGAATGAGGCAGGGGTCTGCAGGAACATCACCTCATGCAGTGAGAAGGCTGGTTGGGTGCAGTGAATGAAGCAGACACACACATGCTGAATAGTTAAGGAAAAAAGATATATTGAACAGTTGCCTCATTCAGTTCACATAGCTCAGCCTGTGCACTGAATGAGGCAGAGGTCCTGTGGAAGAAACAATACATGATCTTGCAATCATATGCTTCAGTTTGCAACCTTAACATTCTTTACACAGTTTTCTGCCTGGAAGTCACACACAATCTTTATTATTTCCTAAATGCTCTATGACAACTCCTGAAAAGTGATATGGGTAAAATCATGATTCGTAGATCTGAAGGCCAGAAGGGGCCATTATGATCATCTAGTCTGACCTGCACAATACAGGCCATAGCATCTCACCGAGTAGTTAGTGGCTTGCCTGTGTTGCTGTGTAAGGGAGCACAAGGCACCTCCTTACTCCCTTGCACAGGTACCTTGTATTGTCGGTCTGTGTGCAGGGTGGTGAGGTGATCCACAGGGCCACTATTCCCCACCCAAGGCAGGTGGACAGGGAATGGACATAAAGGGCGAAAGGAGTGGGTGAAGTCTTCTCTCTTCCACGTGCAAGCTAATACAGCTGAGCCTGCATGGATGGAGAAGCAATGTGCTCCTGGTTTGGGCCAACAGCAGATTACTTCCTCCTCCCTGCCGCACAAGAGTCACAATTCTTTCCCTATGCTGTTCCTGGGGTAGGCACAGCTACGCACCATCCCTTACTCAGGAATGGAAGGAAATTAACGATCTACACCCTGTTAAAGATTTTGTTTAAAATAAATAAATAAAAACCCACCCATCTTAGAAGTCGCAATTTAGTTCTCTTTTCTGTTTACTAGTGGGCCTACTTTCTTTAACAAAGAAGGAATACTACATTAGATCATTTGATAGTAATTGAACATTAATGTATTAATATCTACTTATCAAACTAACACCGATTCTTAGGCATTTAGACCAATACCTGAATCAGACTGCTGACAGGAGGAAGTGCTGCTTCAGAGCTTGTAGGAGTCTGGTTTATACTCACGCTGTCATTTGAAAGACTGTCAATATCTACATTTGGTAATACCTAAAATGGAAAACACCACAAGTCCAAAGTCTAAGTCTGTATTAATTAAATTTTCCTCTGTTCAAACTTTTCATAAGAACATGGAATGGCTCCCCATTGTCATGCCTCCACCTGATCAGGACTGGATTTTAAAGACAGATTTAACATAATAAACAAACTAAGAACATTCCCCCAAGAGTACTTCCTTCTCCTTTTTTTCTGTTATCTTACTTTTACTGCTCTCCATTTCATTTGAGGTCTTCAGTTTTGTTATCTATAATAGATTGTTAACACCCTGGGACCTTGTCATCTTGTATGTTTTAATTGCCAAACACATGTATGGTAATTTTACATAATAAATACACCACCCCAATTCACATCAATTATTCAGAATTCTGTGATTGATTGATTAATGGGTCATTTATGTTGCCTTATAAACAACTGTGTTGTTAAGTGTACTTTTAAGTAATAAGCAGTAACTATTAATTTTGTAATAGACACATTGTAATAGATGTACAATCTTTGTACAAAACAGTTAGAAGAAGAATTAGAGTGGTTATGTTCTTTGCAGTGACAAAGATTTTTCAACAGGTACACAAATGCATCAAAAAGAAATGTAAGTACTAGTTTAAATCTTTGACAAAAGCCTCATCACTTGGAACATTTAAAACTAAACTGAACAAAGCACTACCAAAAAAGTGTGTAGATGAGAAAAGTAGTGCACTGGCAGAGGGATGGACTACATGTTCTGTCTGGGATTTTTTTTTTAAATTTCTGACTTCTATTATTCAAAAGTAGTTATATTTAAAGGGGGGAGGGGAGAGAGGGGAATACTGACAGCATATCTTCTGCTTCAGTTTGATTCTCCAATGAAAACAAAATACTGAATTTTTGATAAAACATTCTTTTCCATTTCCATGTCAACAGACTCATATCACAAACATGGAATTAGGACTTCAGTGGTTGACTGGTCTGAAGGGATACTGTGTTGCAAGGAAACTCATATTTAAACAAAGATTTTAAATGGCAAAGCATTCAGCCAAGTCAATTGTTATTGTTTTAAATAAATTAAACTCTCCTTTTCAAGTTTGCTCCAGCATGAAAGTCTCCCTCTAAAAAAAATCACAGGGCTGTTTTCTCCTCAACACAAGGATTATACTTTCAGATATGTTCTTTTTCCAAACAACTCTATTCTGGTTAAATAATAAAAATAATTGTAAAAAAATTCAAAACAATTTGCACAGGATGACTGATTTTTGTTTACACTATACCATACGGTGTTAACATTAAGAGAAAAGACATCCACCAATACCAAATCATTCACATAGAATCACAGAAGTGTAGGACTGGAAAAGACCATCATAGATCCTCTAGTCCTGTCCCCTGCACTCAAGGCAAGACTAATTATTAACTAGACCAGTGGTTCTCAAACTTTTGTACTGGTGACCCCTTTCACATAACAAGCCTCTCAGTGCAACCCCCCCTTATAAATTAAAAACACTTTTTTATATATTTAACACCATTATAAATGCTGGAGGCAAAGTGGGGTTTGGGGTGGAGGCTGACAACTCGCGACCCTCCATGTAATAACCTCGCGACCCCCTGACAGGTCCCGACCCCCAATTTGAGAACCCCTGAACTAGACCATTCCTGACTGGTGTTTGTCTAACTTGTTCTTAAAAACCTCCAATGACAGAGATTCCACAATTTGTTTCAGTCCTTAACTACCCTGACAGTTAGGAAATTTTTCCTAACGTTCAACCTAAACCTCCCTTACTGCAATATAAGCCCATTGCTTCTTGTCCTATCCTCCTCGTAACAACCTTTTATGTATTTGAAAACTATTATCATGTCCCCTCTCCGTGTATTCTTCCCCAGACTAAACAAACTCATTTTTAAAAATCTTTCCTCATAGGTCATGTTTTCTAGACCTTTAATCATTTTTGCTCCTCTGGACTTTCTCCAATTTGTCCACGTCTTTCCTGAAATGTGGCGCCCAGAATTGGACACAATACACCACTGAGGCCTTATCAGCGCAGAGTAGAGTGGAAGAACTATTTCTTGTGTCTTGCTTTTCAACACTCCTGCTAATACATCCCAGAATGATGTTTGCTTTTTGGCAACAGTGTTACACAGTTCACTCGTATTTAGCTTGTGATCCACTATAACCCCCAGATTCCTTCCTAGGCAGTCATTTCCCATTTTGTACGTGTGTGATTGTTGCTTCTTAAATGGAGTACTCTGACTTTGTCCTTACTGAATTTCATCCTATTTACTTTAGGCCATTTCTCCAGTTTATCGAGATCATTTTGAATTTTAATCCTATACTCTAATGTGCTGGTAACCCCTCCCAACTTGGTACGTCCACAAACTTTACAAGTGTACTCTCTATGCCATTATCTAAATCATTGTGAAGATATTGAACAAAACCGGACCCAGGACCAATCCGTATGGGACTCCACAGCTTGACTGTGAACCACTGATATGTACTCACTGGGAATGGTTTTCCAACCAGTTATGCACCCACCTTACAGTAGAACCATTTAGGCTATATTTCCCTAGTTTGTTTATGAGAAGGTGACGTGAGATAGCATCAAAACCCTTACTAAAGTCAAGATATATCACATCAACTGCTTCCCACCTATCCAAAAGCCTTGTTACCCTGTCAAAGAAAGCTTTTAGGTTGGTGTGACACGATTTGTTCTTGACAAATCCATGTTGACTGTTACTTATCACCTTATTATCTTCTAGGTGTTTGCAAACTGATTGCTTATTTGCTCCGTTATCTTTTTGATTACTGAAGTTAAGCTGACTGGTCTCAGATTCATAGACTTTAAGGTCAGAAGGGACCATTATGATCATCTAGTCTGACCCGCTGCACGCTGCAGGCCACAGAACCTCACCCACCCACTCCTATAATAGACCCCTAACATCTGGCTGAGTACTGAAGTCCTCAAATCATGATTTAAAGACTTCAAGTTACAGAGAATCCAGCATTTACATTAGTTTAAACTTGCAAGTGACCCGTGCCCCACGCTGCACAGGAAGGCAAAAACCCAATGGGGTCCCTGCCAATCTGACCCAGGGGAAAATTCCTTCCCAACTCCAAATATGGCGTTCAGTTAGACCCTGAGCACATGGCCAAAACCTACCAGCCAGACACTTGGGAAAGAATTCTCTGTAGTAACTCAGAACCTTCCCCATCTAGTGTCCCATCACTGGCCTTTGGAGATATTTGCTGCTAGCCGTCCTGTAGGCAGTCTCATCATACCATCCCCTCCATAAACTTATCAAGCTCAGTCTTAAAGCTAGTTAGATTTTTTCCCCCCACTGGTCATAATTACCCGGGTTGTCCTTATTCTCCTTTTTATAGATTGGCATTATCTTTGCTCTCTTCCCATGCTCTGGAATCTCTGCAGTCTTCCATGAGTTTTTGAAGATAATTGCTAATCGCTCAGATATCTGCTCAGTCAGCTCCTTGAGTATTCTAGGATGTATGACTTGAAGACATCCGATGAAGCGAGCTGTAGCTCATGAAAGCTTATGCTCAAATAAATTTGTTAGTCTCTAAGGTGCCACAAGTACTCCTCTTCTTTTTAACTTGTCTAAGTAATTTTTAACTTGTTCTTCCCCTATTTTAGCCTCAGATCCTACCTCATTTTCACTGGTATTCACTGTGTTAGTTGTTAGATCGCTACTGACCTTTTTGGTGAAAACAGAAACAAAAAAGGCATTTAGCGCTTCCAGCATTCCCACATTTTCTGTTATTGTCTCCCCCCTCACCCCCCCATTGAGTAATGGGCCTGCCCTGTCCTTGAATACAAACAATCTTTAGCAAATATTAATAAGTAAAGCAGTTGTTGTTCTTGCTTCATACCTGCACAGTGAGTTTAGGAGGGTCCTTTTTTTCTGATCTCATCTCTATTACTGCTATGTTGGGTTTCTTTAGCTTAGATTGTGGTTTTGGAGGAGCTGGAAGAACAGAGGCGATCACTGTAACAGGGTGTGGTTTACCAATAATGACTCCAGCAGACTGTGGTGAGATGCCATTAATTTGCGTTTGACCTAAAGAAAGTTAGTCAAGAAACATAAAAATCTTGAACTTATTGATTAAACAGAATAAAGTTAAACTTAATTTAAATCAGAACGTTTCTGTGAATTTTATAAAAATCAGATTAATTTTCTTCCTCACTGGTCAAAATCTAGTGCCTTATCAGTTACATTTAAATTTTTATGCATTTTTTCATATTAATTTTTTTAATCCTAGATGCCTGAGGATTTTTCCAATTGTTTTCTAGTAGTTCAATTGACTACAGTGCCACCTAGTGTTATGAAACAACAATAACTGCAGTCACCTGTGCTACTCAAAAGCTTGAGTCATCGTAACGGACAGACATTTTTGCTCTTTGATCTACAGGATATGGGCTATATAAAATCGATACCTACAGTACACAGTCTCCCCCTGCCTCCTCCTATCTGGAACTAGTAGGCCAATTAGTCAAGATATGATTCAGGTCATAACATCCTGTGAGCTCTGACTGCAGACCCTCTTTTTTGTATATTTATTATCTTTAGGTGTCAGCTTAATATTCACCTCTGTCTATATACTAACAGTACTCAGACTATATCTACTCTCAAGAGGAAACTATCTCAGTGATGATCAATATGCTCTAATCAACTTGGGACAATACTATTGAAACTGCTGGGCAGAAATGATCAATTTATATCTACTCTCTGTCATGCAGACTAAATTCCAGGGCCCAGAATTCATTCTCTGATCAACACTGTCTCCTCCTGTAGAGCCAAAGGCAGAGTCTCAGTGATGGGAAGAGTACCAGGAAGGAGACTCCTGCAGTGCAAAATGCCAGCAATCTCTCCTCTGCCAGGATGTCCTCAAACGGGCAGCACAAGGTGTGAGTGGTGCTGGCTAGGAGTGGGCCTGGCTAAAAGAAACAGAGGATACACAGACTCCCACCACAGCCTCTGCATGTTAAGCTTCTACTGAGTCCCATCAGAATTTAAAACTGCGCCCCCATACCAGGGTCCCCAAAGGAAGGGCAGCTGTAAATCTCCATGGGCACAGAAGCCATCACTGATACAGAGAGATAAGTGATGCTTCTCTCAGAAGCAGCAGGGACGAATCTGGCCCATACAACTCATTAGGTTTTTGGTTGTTCTTACCTAATGGAATAGCCATAGGAATTAGATGGCCTTCAAGTGGACCGGAGACATCAGGCATTTCTCTGCTGGGGCTGAACAGATACTGACTTTCTTTAAGGGGTGCAGAAAGTGGCCGCTGCCTCTTAGGACTGATTATTACTTTCTGTGTGCAAGAGTTGGTTTGTGTTCTTGCTGACCTTACCTTAGTACCTGAAATGAGAATCAACTAAATTATACATCTCTCATGTGCATTCACACAATGTCATATACTAGTATAAAGCTTATGTAATACAAATTGTTTGACTGTAATAACTATGTATAACTGCTTTAAAAACAGAGACGGTATGACCAGCCATTGTTCTAATAAATAAAAAATATTGGAAGTGATGAATACGTTATATTCCTCAATACTGACAACAGAAAGAAATTCTGTAAAGATACACCAAACTCACAACTTCCTCCACCAAAAATACCTGTTTTATGGCACCCCTCCCTGCCAATGAATTTTCTTCTGTTTTTATTTTGCACAGCACTCAAACCAAGTGATCAGATAACTGAAACTGCAATCGAAACAGAGTAGGTTGACCTTCAAGGATTTATGAAAGAGAGAAAAGTAAATATAGGGTTGTATGTGAAACACTGTAAGGAATAAGGGAAATTCTATATACAACCCTGTATTTAGTTAAAGAAAGCAGCTCTCCTTCCATTTAAATAACATGTAACAAAAAAACTTAAGTAGAAACTACCTCTGACATTGACTGAAAATAAATCACAACATAAAATGCTTAAGACCAATTAGAAAAAGAAACAACAGGTGTATACTATACATTGCTGGCTTTATTATCCAATGAACTACAAACTGACCCTGGCAGCACATGCCAATGCCCCTAGGCCTCACTGAACACTAACAAATATATAGCGGTAACCAGTGTGGCTCATCTCTGTGTTAATACGGTTAAAATAGTTATGAGAGTTACAAAAATGTGTTTAGTGTTTAGACTTTATGAAAGTCATTTAAGTTGCTGCATGTATTAATCTCACTTATAATACCTGTATGCTATGTCATAAGGTAATATTTAAGTGCTTTTCTTCGACTGTAAATCATCAGACAGGAGAGAAGCATTAACAAGTGTAAAATACTAGTTCCCAACAGGTCTTATATTTTGCCCAACAAAAGAAAACCCATCAACACCAAACTAAACATTGTGGAACATCAGAACTGCTTTCCCGGCCTCCATGCAAAGGAGATGCGCAACTGAATTCTTCTCAACATCTGAATTTGCAACTCGAAGCAGAAGGGGAAAAGGAATAAAAAGTCTCCACAAGGAGGAACTGTGGTTTGGTCTACACTACCAACTTATGTCGGTGTAACTACGTCGCTCAGGGGTATGGAAAATCCACTCCGCTGAGCAACATAGTTATACCGATTTAACACCCAGTGTAGACAGTGCTAAGTCAATGGGAAGGCTTCTTCCATCTACATAACTACCCGGGGAGATGGAGTACCTACATTGACAAGAGAAGCTCTCCATTGCAGCACTGTATGTGTAGACACATCCTGTATTTTTTATGCGGCTTGGTCCCTGAGGAGCAAGGATTACTAAGCATAAGCAAAAGATCGCCAGTGCTTGGCATGGATTAACCCTAAAAGACATATAGCGCTTGTTTATTATAGAAGCTTCTATTACCTTTTCAAAATTAAGAGTGACTTACTTGTTTGCATATATGTTTACCTACTTTAACCTTCTAAATAACTTTCTTATTTCCTTTTCCTAGTTAATAAAATCTTTTGATAGTTTACTATAGGATTGGCTACATATGTTGTCTTTGGTGTGAGAGTTAAGGTGCAACTGACCTGGGGTAAAGTGACTGGTCCTTTGGGATTTGGTGTACCCTAATTATTATTATGACTTTTGGTGCAAGGGAACATCTATCACAAAGGTCACCTTGCCTAGGTGACAAGATAGACTGTAGTACCCAAGGGGACTCTCTCTGACTCAATGTTAAGAATGTTATAGTGTCTGAGGCATTTACACTAGATATTTGATTGATGAAATCTAAGTATAGAGCTCACCACCAATTTGGGGTTTGTGTCTTGCTTCTTAACTGTCCACCCTGAGCTTTTTCAACCACTGCAGCAGGACAAACTGTGAAAACTTCCCACTCATAAATATAGACACAACATCAACATGGGAAAACTGATTTGTCAATCCAGCTTTGAAAATGTATTCACAAACTAACCCTATTTAACAACATCTAAGCATCGAGTGGAACATATATTGAGTACTGTATTTTTTGCTGCGCATGCATAAAATTTCCTATGCAATATACATCCTGTGCAAAAAGTGTACGTTATTCCACATTAAACTTGAGAATTTAAACACAGATAAGGTTCTGCCAGAAGCTGGGACTGGACAACAGGGGATGGATCACACAATAATTGCCCTGTTCTCTTCATTCCCTCTGATGCACTTGGCACTGGCCACTCTCAGACGGCAGGATAGTGGGGCTAGACAAACCATTGGTCTGCCCCAGTATGGCCATTCTTATGTTCTCACATAGCAACACTAGCCTGACCACACCAAACAATAATCTAAAATGTTACCGATATGTATACTCTTTATGATTTAAGGGAGAAATTCTGCTCTCAATTATACTAGTGTGAATCCAGGATAATTAACGAACTGAAGTTGCTCTAGATCCACACCAATATTAAAAAAGTAGCACTATACAATAACAATAAACCACACATTAAATGGATTAAGAAGTGGCTAACTGACAGATCTAAAAAATTAGTTGTCAATGAGGAAACATCCTCAAATTGGGGAGTTTCCTAGTGGGTTCCACAAGAACAGGTAGCAGGCCCAACCCTATTAAACATTTTCATAGATGATCCAGAAGAGCATATAAAATCACTGATGATAAATATTTGCAATGACACAAAGACTGGCAGAGTGGTAAATAACAATTAGGACTGAGCAGCAAACAGAGCAATCTGAATTTCTTGGTACATTCTCTGAACTAGATTTTCAAGTACTTTTAACTATTCCTTTCTCTTGAAAAGAAAAAAAAAAATCACTCAAATTTAGCAGAAACTGGATTTTTGATGAAACGTACATGTAAAACATGATGCATTTAAAACTTAAGTTCTTTCTGAGTTACAATTATCCAAGCACAAAAAAATTCTTTAAAAAACAAAACAAAAGAAAAAACCACCTTCACGCACTCAGATTACCCAAGAATAGATGGATTTCTCCATCCCCTAACTTCCTAGGAGAATTCCTGCACTGATATCAAGCATTATTCATGGAAGTTTAGTTGCAAAGGAAAACTGTTGAGCAAGTTATAAATGACTGAAAAGAGCATCTCAAAATGTCCATTTCAGCCTTAACTAGCAGCATCCTTATTGCAACACGAAATTTAACACAACTGATATATGCTATTAGTGAAGAGGCGTCACTTTAATAAAATTAGATTTTCTTGACAATCAACCATGAGGCTAACTACTTTCAATGGTTCTGTGGTCTATGTAACATGGTATGCAATCTCCAGGATCGGGAATCAAAAAGGATGTTGATAAATTGGACAGCGGTCAGAGAACAGCCACAAGAACGATTAAAGTGATTAGAAAACATGCCTTATAGTGACAGGTTTCAGAGTAACAGCCGTGTTAGTCTGTATTTGCAAAAAGAAAAGGAGTACTTGTGGCACCTTAGAGACTAACCAATTTATTTGAGCATAAGCTTTCATGAGCTACAGCTCACTTCATCAATTGGTTAGTCTCTAAGGTGCCACAAGTACTCCTTTTCTTTATGCCTTATAGTGATAGACTCAAAGAGCTCAATCTATTTAGCTTAACAAAGAGACAGTTAAAGGGTCACTTGATAACAGTCTACACGTTTCTAGTCTATACCACTATATAGTCTCAATCAATGTAGTATATCAGCACCTCAGAAAAACATGAACAAATTATTCCCAATACCTATTGGAAAGTATTATTTCACCCATTTTACTAACAAGGAACTGAAGCACAGAGGATTTAAGCAACTTGCCCAAGGTCAACCCAAGAAGTCTGTGGCAAAGACGGGTAATAAAATTAGGTATTCTAAGTACCAGTCAAGTACCATCCTACCTCAGGCTAAAACCTCAGTTGGAAAGCTTAGGACTAGATTAACTCTATGGAAGCTCTATTTACAGTAAATTCTCATGAAATGACACAGTATATTCCCATCTTCTTCCCCCTTTTTCCCCTAAAGAGAAAATAAACATGTCTTACTTTATTTATTAACCACATACAGAGAGATCACTGTAACTTGCACAGAGTTCCAACTACAGGATAACTACATTATTTTACTACAGTTTTATTATACCAGGTTGGTGGGACAGAGGGCTCAGCAGTTCCACAGTCCAGGTTGCACCCCGGGGACCCTGTCACAACAAGTCATTACTACTCTTTGATATCCACTAAATTGTTAATCATAATTACCGTGTGACATTTAAAGCACAGTCTGACTTATTTCCTAAACTGATCTGTTTTTGCTTTAAAAAACAGTGTCAGAATTACCCATCTTCATCCAGTCAATCTCTGTTTATACAGCATATGGCATATTGACAACACTCACTGTAGTTAATACACAAAAAGCTCTGTTACTAAACAGATATGGTTTCTATAAAACCCACCTCGACAAGTCACATAAGCAAATAAATTAAATGTTAAAACAATTAATGATATGTACTCTCTACTCTTCCACTCCCAGATACACACTTTATCCCTACCTCAATCATGTTTGCCACAAACCACACACTCTAGCCTTTAACTGCCTCCCAGCACCCTAACCAACTACTCCTTCCAATCACACCAGACTCCAAATCAGCCTTCCCTTTTGCACACTATTTTCAGCACATTGAATATCCACACATTTACATTGAGAGAAGTTAATGTAATCATTTGGTAACTCATATTCTCCCTCCACAGTCTCTCATCGTGTCTTGTCTTCTATACTCCTCCTTATGCTTGCTCTCCCTTTCCTACTCTTCATATTCTTCCCCACTTCCTCTCCTATTTCTCTGGCTTCCTCCTACATTCCCCTACATGTCCGCTACACATGTCCTCATTTTCCCCCTTCTGCACACCACATTCTCTTCCAACTCTCCTAGGTTTCCTTCCTGCTTCTCAGATTCCCATAGTTTCTGGATCCTCCCAGTGACCCCCTCTGCCTCCTCACACCTTAAAGGGCAACTTAGTGTCACTTTCACTGGGAATGATTCAGGGGGATGGCCATATCTGCTAAACTTCCTCCTGCACAGACTATACAAAAACAGAGGTCTCCAATAGCTTCAGTTGTATTAAGAACAATAGGAAATAGCAACCATTTTGATAGAGGGCAATTCTTTAAGAGTTTCTTTGAGGGAGAACAGTCCCCAGGTTTTGCTAATGGAAAACTTTAAGTTATGAAGAATAATGGCAAAAGTTAATCCTACCCATAATCCTAAAAGTTAGTCCTCATACCAGATCTGCTCAGGATTCACCTCTCTGAAAGTTTATGTGAAATGAGACAATGTTTTTTAAAAGTAACCAGCTGATTAAAAAAGTTTGACTGCCACAGAAAATTTCAGCAACAACTTCAAACCTTTTAATGTAGAAATGAAAAGATAACACATACAAACCACACAGACATTTCAAATGGCATAAGAACTAACACTATGTGAGAGATCAAACTAGCTAAAGACATAAAGGGTAGCAAGAAAACATTCTACAAATACATTAGAAGCAAGAGGAAGACCAAGGACAGGGTAGGCGGGGGGGAATAACAACAGAAAATGTGGAAATGGCAGAGGTGCTTTAATGATGTCTTTGTTTCGGTTTTCACCAAGAAGGTTGGTGGTGATTGGATGTCTAACACAGTGAATGGCAGTAAAAATGAGGGAGGATCAGAAGAGGCTAAAATAGGGAAAAAACAGTTACAAATTACTTGGACAAATTAGATGTCTTCAAGTCACCAGGGCCTGTTGAAATGCATCCTAGGATGCTCAAGGAGCTGACTGAGGAGATATCTGAGCCATTAGTGATTATCTTTGAAAAGTCATGGAAGACAGGAGAGATAACAGAAGACTGGAAAAGGGCAAATAGCGTGCCAATCTATAAAAAGGGGAAAGGGACAAGCAGGAGAATTATAGACCAGTCAGCTTAACTTCTGTACCCAGAAAGATAACGGAGCAAATAATTAAGCAATCAATTTCCAAACATCTAGAAGATAATAAGGTGATAAGTAACAGTCAGCATGGATTTGTCAAAAACAAATTGCGTCAAACCAACCTGATAGCTTTCTTTGACAGGGTAACAAGTCTTGTAGATGGAGAGAAGCGGTAAACATGGTATATCATGGCTTTAGTAAAGCTTTTGATACTGTCTTGCATGATCTTCTCATAAACAAACTACGGAAATTCAACCTAAATTGAGCTACTATAACAGGAGTGGCCAACCTGAGCCTGAGAAGGAGCCAGAATTTAACAATGTACATTGCCAAAGAGCCACAGTAATACGTCAGCAGCCCCCCATCAGCTCCCCAGCCCTGCTCCCAGCGTCTCCCACCCACCGGCAATCCTGCCGATCAGCACCTCCCCGCACCTCCTGATCAGCTGTTTCGTGGCATGCAGGAGGCCCGAGGGAGAGAGGGGGAAGGAGCAAGAGCACTGCAGGCTCAGGAGAGGGGGCGGGAAGGGGTGGAGTGGGGGCAGGGCCCTTGGCAGAGCCAGGGGTTGAGCAGTGAGCACCCCATGGCACACTGGAAAGCTGGTGCCTAAAGCGCCAACCCCGGAGTCGGTGCCTATACAAGGAGCCACATGTTAACTTCTGAAGAGCCGCATGTGGCTCCGGAGCCACAGGTTGGCCACCCCTGTACTATAAGATAGGTGCATAACTGGTTGGAAAACCATTCCCAGAGAGTAGTTATCAGTGGTTCACAGTCATGCTGGAAGGGCATAATGAGTGGGGTCCCGCAGGGATCCAGTTCTGGATCCGGTTCTGTTCAATATCTTCATCAATGATTTATATAATGGCATAGAGAGTACACTTATAAAGTTTGTGGACAGTACCAAGCTGGGAGGGGTTGCAAGGGCTTTGGAGGATAGGATTAAATTTCAAAATGATTTGGACAAACTGGAGAAATGGTCTGAAGTAAATAGGATGAAATTCAAAAAGCACAAATGCAAAGTACTCCACTTAAGAAGGAACAATCAGTTGTACACATACAAAATGAGAAAGGACAGCCTAGGAAGGAGTACTGCAGAAAGGGATCTGGGGGTCATAGTGGATCACAAGCTAAATATATGAGTCAACAGTGCAACACGAACATCATTCTAGGATGTATTAGCAGAAGTGCTGTAAGCAAGACACGAGAAGTAATTCTTCCGCTCTACTCCGCGCTGTTAGGCCTCATCTGGAGTATTGTGTCCAGCCCTAGGCACCACATTTCAGGAAGGATGTGGACAAATTGGAGAGAGTCCAGAGAAGAGCGACAAAAACTATTTTTTTTAGAAAACATGACCTATGAGGGAGGATTGAAGAAATTGGGTTTGTTTAGTCTGGAAAAGAGAAGACAGAGGGGACACAACAGTTTTCAAGTACATAAAAGGTTGTTACAAGGAGGAGGAAGAAAAATTGTTTTTCTTAACCTCAGAGGACAGGACAAGAAGCAATGGGCTTAAATTGTAGCAAGGGAGGTTTAGGTTGGACATTAGGAAAAACTTCCTAACTGTCAGGGTGGTTAAGCACTGGAATAAATTGCCTAGGGAGGTTGTGGAGTCTCCATCATGGGATATTTTTAAGAGCAGGTTAGACAGGGATGGTCTAGATAATACTTAGTCCTGCCATGAGTGCAGGGGACTGGACTAGATGACCTCTTGAGGTCCCTTCTAGTTCCATGATTTCACACTTAAAGGCTACCTACATGTATAAAAAAAACAGAATTGTAAACCCCATTTTTAATGCAACTCTAACTATGGAGATATGACAAGTGTAATAATTCAACTATATATTTCTTAAAACACAGTGAAAGCATATATTGAATTGATCATGGATCGCTAATCTGTCATAAAAAATGAGAGTTTTGAAAGAGATGGGATCTAAAGTTTGATACAGTAACAAAAAAATACTTTCAGAGTATTACGTGCATGTTAAGAAGAGAGACTATAAGCAGAAGGCTGAAGATGAATTTCCATTACAAGTATGAATATCACAGCTATGCCAGTAATAATATAACTTATTCATTTTACAACATGTACTGGGGATGAATTTCAGAAAGGTTGGCTCTCAAATAATGAGGGGAAAAAGAGAATGGTCATCACAACCCACTAAAGCTTAACTTGAAGAGTGTGCCCGCTGTAAACAAGCAACTGAATCTGCTATAAGGAATTTGAAAAGAAAAACCTGAAAGAAAGCACCTAATGGGAAGTGACGACAGACACACCTGTTTATAATTTAAACATTTATATCAAAGGATTACTTACCCTTAACACACTCTATAACTTTTGGTCTTTGAGGTTTGGATTTGGGAGATGGAGAGTTGAACCTGAGATATGGTGCTTTTTTAAGCTTGCTGCGGTGGCCCTGGTAAATTGGTTTCCCATATACCTGGGACAGATACTCTTCATTCTGCTCCACTGCACTTGCTTTCAGAGGTCCCTGCACAGAAGAAAAGTAATTTCTAAATTCTCCATATGTGAAGAACTAAATGTGTAATTATTACTACACATTTTTTTCCACCAGTTTTACATTTTGTGAAGTATTATGGACAAATAAGATACAGAAATGAAACAGTGTTAGATGAACTGTAAATCTTGGCTTTTTATTTAGTTATTTATTTTTACTTCCTGTCATAAATATAAAGGGAAGGGTAACCACCTTTCTGTATACAGTGCTATAAAATCCCTCCTGGCCAGAAGCAACATCCTGTTACCTGTAAAGGGTTAAGAAGCTCAGCTAACCTGGCTGGCACCTGACCCAAAGGACCAATAAGGGAACAAGATACTTTCAAATCTTGGAGGGGGAAAGGCTTTTGTTTGTGCTCTTTCTTTACATGTTTGTTCTCTCTTGGGACTGAGAGAGGCCAGACAGAAATCCATCTTCTCCAAACCATCCTAATCCAAGTCTCCAATATTGCAACCAGTATAGGTAAACCAGGCAAGGCGGATTAGTTTATCTTTTGTTTTATGTGAATTTTCCCTGTATTAAGAAGGAGGTTTATTCCTGTTCTCTGTAACTTTAAGGTTTTGCCCAGAGGGGGAGCCTCTGTGTTTTGAATCTGAATACCCTGTAAAGTATTTTCCATCCTGATTTTACAGAAGTGATTCTTTTACCTTTTCTTTAATTAAAATTCTTCTTTTAAGAACCTGATTGATTTTTCATTGTTCTTAAGATCCAAGGGTTTGGGTCTGTGTTCACCTGTACCAATTGGTGAGGATTATTATCAAGCCTTTCCCAGGAAAGGGGGTGTAGGGCTTGGGGGGATATTTTGGGGAAAAATGTCTCCAAGTGGCCTCTTTCCTTGTTCTTTGTTTAAAACACTTGGTGGTGGCAGCATACTGTTCAAGGCCAAGGCAAAGTTTGTACCTTGGGGAAGTTTTTAACCTAAGCTGGTAAGAATAAGCTTAGGGGGTCTTTCATGCGGGTCCCCACATCTGTACCCTAGAGTTCAGAGTGGGGAAGGAACCCTGACACTTCCTATGTAATTTGATAAATTAGTTGTCATTATGCATAAGAACTTTTGCATCAATCAGTATCAAGTATACAATCAACTTTACCTTTTTATACTCTGTTACATATTATTTATTAAGTGCCAATTAGCTATGTACTCTACAAGCATAAAAATAAAGCCAGTCCTCACAATGGAAACCCAAAGGAGTGAGCCATTTTATTTTAAATTTGCATTTATGGTAATATTAATTATATATGAAGTAATGCACACTCAAACATGTAATGTACCCTTTAAACAAACCCTACAAATCCTGTGCCTTATAGCATAATTGTCCAGAATTAAACATGCATTATTCCAGATACTACCCAACTAGCACTGTGTGTAGAGGAATATTTGCCTTACATGTGAACATTTTAATTACTGTCAATCATAAAGCAGGACACTGACAGTTCCAATTCAGTTCTCTCCTGGAAACTGAAGGAGGGCCATCATTACCAGAAGGAACTCCAAATAATAAACAAAACCCTTTACCTCTGCCCTTCCTTCTTTCTTCAGCAAAGTTTCAGAAACTGAATAACTTCTCAAGCTCTGCCTTCTAAAATTATCCTCTGACTGCTTCTGAGAAGGCTTAGCAGCAGATAAATACTTCTTTGTTAAGGATCCTTGGGTTTTTTGAGTTTTTGCCTTAATTTCTTTGTTGGTCTTCATATCCCTGGTATTCTGTGTTCTCTTGATCCATGGAGTCTTTGGATCTTTTTGATTATATTGTGTTTGTTCATAATCACTTTTTGCCATTTCTGCCTAAAGATAAAATGGAAACATAGTCAAACGAGATTTTATCTTCCAGTCTATGAGGAGAGGCTGGGGACAACTTTGAAGTTCTGACAAATGGTTTGTTTTTCATGTTAAACAGTAACTGTGATGTAGTGATTTTCAATAAGCTAAACAAGTTTTAAAATAGGTGTGAATATTTTGTTGTTAAGCTACAAATTGGCCCAATAGTCTCCTGATGTTTTCATATTGAGAGTGAACAATATTTCTTAGAAGTCTACATTTTAAAAAACCACAAGTGTGTCTTACAATGCAAGAAACTTTAACTCATACATTTTCTTCCAGCCATACCTGAATTTCCACACTGATTGCTTTAATCCACTCATCTACCGTCTTTCTGATACGAATCTCCTCCAGTACATTTCTGAAACACAAAGAAGAAAGAGCTATGTTAGGTCAATGTTTCTCAAACTGTGATGAGTTAGTTCCTGAGAATGTAGTGACCTGTTCTGAGGGAGGCTTTAAAAAGCACTGGGAAAATAAGAATACTACTTACCTACAATTCTTGATCTCTGAAGATATTGGATGTATTCATATTACTTTCCCACATCTGTGCTTCTAGTACATCGTTGTTGGAAGCTCCCATAGTTCTATACCCTAGCACCATTAACATGCCTCACAAGCAGGTGCCATGCACTTACTCTCATGAGATGGTATAGCAGCCCCGATTGCCTCATATGTTTCTTTTTTGAAAAGCAAAAGAGTATGAAAAACATACTCCCAATTTGGTCGGGGAGAGTGAGCAGATGAGTATTTAAAGATAGGTAAGTCTTTTTTTCCAAAAAGGAATTATTATGGATTCCCATTCCCAGAAAATCTTTACAAAAGAGAGACTAGCTTCATTCAAGACAGCAAAGAGATGAGAGTTCAATTACCACCAAAATATATTTTGCAGATATAATTTTATGTAAGCAACTGATAAAATATCTGGAACAGAAACTAGAGAGACATCCTTAAAAAAACAAAGGTGTGAGAAAGATTGGGTGCTCACAACATGGAAACAGGTTCTGTAACACCAGTGGTCAAAATCAGATTCATGTCACAAGACAGAGAGCAAGCAATAGTGCACTGAGAAAGCATGCTGAGTGTTCTCTGTGGTAGCTTTGCTAATCTGAACAGAAAATAAATATACCTGGGTTGTTATATTGGTGCACGTCATCGTACTATCTGCACAGAGGTTGGCAACAATTTTAGACATATATTGACTGAATGAGCCCCAACAGGACCTTGAAATTGTGAGCCTACTACAAGAAGTAGCAATAACAAAAACAATCAGACAAACATTTAAACCCTGGCTGTTCTGGAGACAATCTGATCTACTTTACTAGTATCATATGAAACATGAAGTTAAGGCCTTAAGTGTGCTCTACAAAACAACCCCCTAAAAAGCTTTTCGTGCTGAACTTATGACATTTGGTTCAGTTGACCTAGACCTCTTTTTAAATCCTGTAGAGAAGAGAGGGGAAAGATTAACAGAAAACCTTTGCCTCTTGGTGTGACACTGGTAAAACAAGTGCCAGCTCTAGCCAAGGTCGTAGGTGTTAGCTGAGAACGGACAAACTATAGCTGGAAACCAAACCAGCTCACCTGTATGTTAGTTTTGTTCAAAATAGGTATTAGTCTTATAAGAATGTATTCCGTGTTTAGACTCTACGACATGAGTGTAAGCAAGTTGTTGCATGCATTAATCTCATTTGTAATGTCTGCTTTCCATGCTATAAGGAAATTTGTAACTTTTGCTTTGTAACTTCAAAAATATTTGCTCTGAACTTGTGAACCCTGGCACAGGAATCATCTCCCCTCCCCCCGGCCATTCAGGATGCCTCTTAAGTTTAAACAGGCCATTAAGGAACATCACAATACAAAGGATTGGTCAATGGCCTTATCAGACCTTGGAAATGCTACTTATAAAGGAGCTCATCTCATGGACTGGAAGGCTAAATGTAACAGATAAAACAGCAAGAAAAATTTTAATCTCTTTGCTGTTTAAACTCTCACAAGGCCAGAGACACTAAACTAAGGCAGAGATCCCCAAGGGTTACCACTGAGTCCACCCTGAAAGACATTTTGAATGGACAGATCACTACATCTCTGTCATCTTTAGGAAACACAGATGGTAACTCACTTGTGCGTATATCCTTGCTTGCTTTAACTCATTTCTTTTTCCTCATTAATAAATCTTTAGTCAATTTACTATAGGATTGGCTACAATCATGGTCTTCAGTGTGAGATCTAAGGTACAAATTGATCTGGAGTAAGCGATTCTTGGGACTGGGAGCAACCTGAATATTCTGTGGTCTTTGGCATAAGTGACCATTTATCATCGACTGGAGGGCCTAATGGACTGTATGTGACTCCATTATAGTGATCCAGGAATTCACATTTGTTTCTGGGCTTGTGAAACTAATTATAGAACACACCACCAGTTTGGGGTGTCTGCCCTGTTTTTGACAGTCTGCCCTGAAGTAAGCTCTCATAGTCATGAGCCACTCCAGATCTGTATTAAGCATCCACTGGACAGGCTAAGTTATTTGGGTACCTGGAAATTACCTTTGGATACAGAAATTTGATCCTAACATCTGAAATTGAGGCTGCAGAGAAGTTAAGAGTTTTTACTACCTCAGAAAGCACTGGGACCCATGGTTTGGAGGCTTGGCCTAAAACCCAGCTAGAACAAGCTGCACTGCCATGCCAGAAAAGGAACAAGTATCAGTTTTCCTTCCAAAAACTTCTCTAAATTTCTCAATGCATTTTTAATCCTCCCTTAATTGAAAGACTTAGTTTGACTGGAAAAAATAAGCTAAGAGATTCTAGAAGGAAAAGTAGAAACTCAAAACTTGCCCCATCCTGCCTACGTAAGGAAAACTGAAATTGTGATGCTGATAAGAAACTTAAATTCACCTGGACTGACCAAAAAAACCCTGAAATTTCATCTTTTGTCACATTTGAACAGGCAAGAACAAAACTGCATCATACTAGAGAATGGCTATATGTACTTAGAAATGAAAAAAGGAGCATATTTCCAGGAAGACTAAGTAATGAAGCAAGGGGATGTGTTTAATTAAATAAAAATATTTTATACTGCTGACAGAGCAAAAACAAATTTAAAAGCCAAAGCCTGCTATAATGTGAATATTCCTAAAAAGTTACAGGTGTTAAACTGATGAAGAGTCTTCTAGATGGGAATGGTATGCAGTGGTGTTGTAGCCGTGTTGGACCCAGAATATTAGAGAGACAAGGGTGAGGTTATATCTTTTATTGGACCAACTTCTGCTGGCGAGAGAGACAAGCTTTCAAGCCACACAGAGCTCTTCAGGAGGAGAAGAGCTGTGTGTGGCTTCTCTTTGTTAAGCTAAATAAATTGAGCTCTTTTAGGCTATCACTATAAGGCATGTTTTCTAATCCTTTAATCATTCTCATGGCTCTTCTCTGAGCCCTCTCCAATTTTTCAATATCTTTCTTGAATTGTGGGCACCAGAACTGGACACAATATTCCAGCAACAGTTACACCAGTGCCACAAGCAGAGGTAAAATAGCCTCTATATTCCTACTCAAGATTCCCCTGTTTATGCATCTAAGGATTGCATTAGCCCCTTTTGGCCACAGCGTCACCCTGGGAGTTCATGTTCAGCTAATTATACACCCTGACCCCCAAATCTTTTTTAGAGTCACTGCCTCCCAGAATAGAGTCCCCCATCCTACATTTTTCCTAGATGTACACATTTAAATTAAGCCATATTAAAACACATATTGTTTGCTTAAGGCCAGCATTCCAAGCTATCCAGATCACCCTATATCAGTGACCTTTCTTTTCGCTATTTACCACTCCCCCAATTTTTGTGTTGTCTGCACATTTTATTAGCGTTTATGTTTTCACTGATAAAAATGTTAAATATGTAGGACCAACAACTGATCCCTGCAGGACCCCATTAGAACCACACCCGCTCTATGATGATTTCCCCATTTACAAGTACATTTTGAGACTTATCAGTTAGCCAGTTTTTAATCCACTTAATGTGTGCCATGTTAATTTTATACCTTTCCAGTTTTTAATAATCAAAATGTCAGCCTTACAAGTCAAATGCCTTACAGAATTCTAAGTATATTACATCAACACTATTATCTTTATCAATCAAATTGTAATCTCGTCAAAAATATATATCAAGTTAGTTTGACAGGATCTAGTTTCCATAAACCCATGTTGAAGGTCATTAATTATATAATGATCTGGAGGATGGTGTGGATTGCACTCTCAGCAAATTTGCGGATGATACTAAACTGGGAGGAGTGGTAGATACGCTGGAGGGCAGGGATAGGATACAGAGGGACCTAGACAAATTGGAGGATTGGGCCAAAAGAAACCTGATGAGGTTCAATAAGGATAAGTGCAGGGTCCTGCACTTAGGACGGAAGAACCCAATGCACAGCTACAGACTAGGGACCGAATGGCTAGGCAGCAGTTCTGCGGAAAAGGATCTAGGGGTGACAGTGGACGAGAAGCTGGATATGAGTCAGCAGTGTGCCCTGGTTTCCAAGAAGGCCAATGGCATTTTGGGATGTATAAGTAGGGGTATAGCGAGCAGATTGAGGGATGTGATCGTTCCCCTCTATTCGACATTGGTGAGGCCTCATCTGGAGTACTGTGTCCAGTTTTGGGCCCCACACTACAAGAAGGATGTGGATAAATTGGAGAGAGTCCAGCGAAGGGCAACAAAAATGATTAGGGGTCTGGAACACATGACTTATGAGGAGAGGCTGAGGGAACTGGGATTGTTTAGTCTGCGGAAGAGAAGAATGAGGGGGGATTTGATAGCTGCTTTCAACTACCTGAGAGGTGGTTCCAGAGAGGATGGTTCTAGACTATTCTCAGTGGTAGAAGAGGACAGGACAAGGAGTAATGGTCTCAAGTTGCAGTGGGGGAGGTTTAGGTTGGATATTAGGAAAAACTTTTTCACTAGGAGGGTGGTGAAACACTGGAATGCGTTACCTAGGGAGGTGGTAGAATCTCCTTCCTTGGAAGTTTTTAAGGTCAGGCTTGACAAAGCCTTGGCTGGGATGATTTGATTGGGGATTGGTCCTGCTTTGAGCAGGGGGTTGGACTAGATGACCTCCTGAGGTCCCTTCCAACCCTGATATTCTATGATTCTATAATCTTCCTTTAATTCTTTATTAATCATGTCCTGTATCAGAGACTATATCATCTTGCCTAGGGTTAACCTCAGAATGACAATTAAAAGAGTCATCCCTCTTAGCCTCTTAAAATATCAGCACTACATTAGCTTTCTTCCAGTCTTCTGAAACTTCCCCAGTGATCCAAGACTTGCAGAAAATCAACATTAGCAATCCAGTGAGCTCCTCAGCCAGCTCCTTTAAAACTCTTGGATGCAAGTTATCTGGATTTGCTGATTTCAAAATGTCTAACTTCAGTAGCTGCTGTTTAACATCCTTTCAAGATACCAGCAGAATACAAACAGTGTTGCCATCATCTGTTTTTTCCCAAATACAGAACAAATATTTATTGAACATGTGACATTTTATACCTTGGGGGAGCGTCCTGTAACCCCCATATTCCTCATTTATATATAATTGTGATATTGCATATAAAGCAGGCCATGTGAAGTATTTGGGGAAAGGGTATGATCTGCTGAAAGTCGCTGTTCTATCTAAATATGTATATCATTAATGTATATGAAGTTTGAGAATTGTGTTGTATGGCTGTCACTAAAATATGCTGTGGGTTTGGGAAGCACCCAGATACTAGCTCTCCAGAGACAATGCCAAGGTAAGTAACCAACACCCGGGCGGGTGTCAAAAACCATTAACAGCCATTGTCCAGCAAGGGAGCTACAATTCAATGACTCACCAGCAAAGGGCCACACCAGAGGAATTGCTCAACCTTACCTGGGCACTCAGCAATGCGCACCAGACATGCCTGGACTTGTGTTCTCCAGGCACAGGGACTAAGAGTATAAAACAAAACACAGTGGCCCCATGCTTGGCCTTTCTCCTTCCCTCACCTATGCTGGAAACAACAAGGACACTCTGAAGACTCCAACAGAGGGGACTGGCCCAGGTTTCAAGGGCGAAACCTGTGTACTATGCACTGCAATATCCAGTGGGGTGAGAAAAACTGCTTAATCTAGATGTTGTCCAGTCTAATAGGGTTGAAAGTTTAGACTGCATGCTTATATTTTATTTTATTTTGGTAACCACTCTGACTTTTTGTCTATCACTTATAATCAATTAAAAACTATCTTTTGTAGTCAATAAATTTGTTATACTGTTTCTTTATCAGTGAGTTTGCCTGAAGTACGTGGTAAATCTCCTCAGGTTTGCAAAGGGTAGTATATATCCGCTTTCCATTCATGAAGTGGTGAACCAATTAATAAATTTGCACTGCTCGTCTTGAGCAGTGCAAGATGGTATATTTCTGAGGTACCGTGCTGGGAGCTGGGCGGGATTTGGCTGGTGCCTTTCTCTGTGTGATTCATGAGTGGCTCTGGGAGCATTCATGCAATCTAGATGGATGTAGGGCTCCACATGCTGTTGTGCTGACTGATAACAGGGCCTGGAGGGGTTTGCTGCTTGTCACTAGCAAAGCATTGTGAGAGAAAGCCCGGGCTGGAAAGAGTTAAGGGGGCACAGCGGTCCCAAAGTCCCAGGCTGCACCCTGGGGATCCCGTCACAAAACACTTCTAACTTTTCTGCATTATTATTCCTAATTCTACTATTTCCATTTAGTTGTGGACTAATGCCATTGCTGGCATTTTTTCCCCCCTTGTATACTTAACCTCTTTATTTTCCTGAACTCTGCCAGCCACAGATGTTGCCATATGTCCCTTTGCTTCCCTGATCAATTTTCTACAATCCCTAGCTTCTGATTTATATTCATTACTATCAACTTCCCCTTTTTTCCATATGTTATTTTATTTTGTATAGCTGCCTTCACTTCAGCTCTAAACCAGGTCCATACTTTTTAACTAGTAATATGAGTACAGTAGAGTGGGTAGCAGCATGGAAGATTAAATGAAATTCCCACCTGTTTGTAGTCAAAGCATTAATAAAGGTATACATGGCATCTCCATCTTTTGCACGAATAATGGCTTCCAAATTTTCTTCAAGGACTTTTTTATTGTTTTGTACACATCTTAAAATCCTTTCAGCATCCTTCAACACGGATTTTGGTGCTTTAACTGTCTGAAGAATAGATGGCTTGGAGACCTGAGGACATTCAGCAAAACTAGGTGCAACAACAGGGTTTGTCGGCTAAAATTTAAGAAAAACAATTATTATTTTAACGTACTAAATCATTTTTCTAAACAGAGTACATTAATCTGATTTACTGTTGATCTACCATCAATTCTAAGGTCCAAACTAAGGTGGAGAGCAACTGGCATTGACTTTAAGCCTAAACTAAAGAGAGATCGGTGTCTTGCAAAGTTAGAGCCAATAGTTAAACAAATGGAAGGAGATCTGAAACTTGTCAAACTTTGAAGTATAATATACCACGTCTGAGGCACAATGCTGATAAAATATGAAAGCAATATAGCATGTGAAAAAGATGAAACCATTAAATCTAAAGAGTAGAAATCACATATTAATCTCTCTGTACAACAGCATTAAAGCATAATTAATTTTAAAAGAATAAGGATTAAATTCTGCCTCCAGATAAAGGCACATAACTCCCACAGAAATCAATCTGATCCTAAGGAATACCAGGTAACATAGCACTACATGACTCAGTAGCACTATATGCCACTGATGTTTACTTCTTTATAAGAAATACTGAAAAAACTATTAAAAGCCATTTAGTTTGCAAAACATTTCACCAAGTTGAAAAGAAAATTAGTAATTAAACCACTAAGTATGAACACAAAGGACACCAATGCACAAGAACACAGAGACTGGAACAATTACAGGCCTCATGCTCTTGTCTGGAACTACACAAAAGATGACGTTTGATCTCCAAGAAAAGAGGTGCAGAAGAGACGCAGGCAGATAACAATGCTCTTCTGGACATGCTAATGACCAGCTAAAGTGACCCCTGGCCATTTCTTAGGCCACGTCTACACTAGAAACTTATGTTGACTCAAGTTATGTCGGCATCTAGCTGCGGCAGTTAGTACATCGCTTGTGCGCCTGCATACTTGGCTCCTTGTATCAGTGGTGCACATACTACTCCTGGGGGAATTCTGTGCCAAAAAATATAAAAATTCTGCACACAATATTTGAAAATTCTGCATATTTTATTTTTAAAAGCAACACAATATAATCATGCCAGTTTCAATTATTTTGGTAATTTATTTCAAAGACTCTGTCAGCATGTATGTCTGTAACAATACAGACCAAAAAAAAAAAGATTCTGGTAATTTTTTTTGACCAATGGATTTCTTACAAGGCATATTAATACAGAATGTTGTGTAATTCATTTAAATTACAACACAGAACTGTATTTCCTGCACCTGTCAGAAGCAGTGCAAAGGCTTGGGGGAGTCAGGGATAACAGAGGAGTTGAGGGAGAGGGAAGGAGCCTCAGAGTGAACCTGTATGGTGTTGGGAGTGGGTGGGGTTTTTCTTGCGGGTGAGAGGGGGGGATTGTTAGGGTGTTGGGAAGCCTCCCACATGCAGACCCTGGCTGATCCCAAGCTTCTCCCATTCAGTCACGCATGTCTGCCCCTGTCCCCATGGGTCTCTGCAGCCCCCCTTCCCTGCTCCAGGCTCAATGCCATCACCCCGCTAGCTCCTGAGCTCATGCTCCAGTTTGTCCCCCCCACTAGCCATTCTGAACCCCAGTCTGTGAACCCAGCAGCCCTGTGTGCACCACTCTGTCCTAACCCGGCTCTGCGGGCAGGGAGCTGTAATGAATTTCTACTCCTGGGGGAATTCTGCAGCATTGGGCATAGAATTTTGTATTTTCCCGCATAAAATACATTTTGCTTAAGAAGTGCTGCAGTTCTGCCTTTTGCCTACCAGAAGCCGTTGTGGTGCTAGAACAGTGGGAATGAACGCAGCTGGCTGTTCTAGCACCACAGCGGCCTCTGGTGGGCAAAAGGCGGAACCACAGCACTTCTTAGGCAAAATGTTTTTTTATGCGGAAAAATACAAAATTACGCGAGACAGAGGAATTCTGCGCATCCGCAGATGCGTAGAATTCCCCGAGAGTAACATACTCACCAGCAGTGCTTGTATTGGTGCAGAGCACAGTGCACCATGGGTAGCTATCCCACTTTGCAACCTGCCACTGTCCAGCACACTGTCTTTTGGGAAGTTTTGGCAATGCATCATGGGGTCAAAATGAATTGTGCAGGGGTGACTGGGAGCATGGAGTCAACTTCCCAGTTTACAACTGTCTCCCCCCATAATGTTATTTATATCTCATAATTTTCATGTCTTTTTTTCAAAATCCCTCAAACCCATGTGGCCCTCCTTGCTGTCTGCCATCTCGGACAGAAGCATGAATCCTGCACAGTTCTGCACTACTGTCGTGACCACTGCAAGCACAGGGTGCACTATCTTGGCATATTTGCAGAGCTACAAGAAGAACTGAATGAGTGGGGAACATGACGATTGCTTGGAAGACAGATTGCCGTGGGACATAGTGAGAACAATTCAAGATTGTTGGTGGCATTCCTAGAGCAGCTGCTGCTGGTGGAGTGCTGCTTTGGAAAAAGTCTCTTGCTTGACAAGACAAAAGAGAGACCAACATGGGGCTTGATACTGCTTGGGGAGGAATGGGTATACTACAAATTATCTATCACCTTTATGTAAATTTTAATTTAAGAACAAAAGCCAAGGTTAAAATATGTGCTCAATAAAACATCTGAAATTAGTGAAAAGGTGCAACATCAGGAATTTAGCTTTGGTGTATTTATATATACACACACACACACACAGCACAAAACAGTTATCACATTAGCAGTCCGCCTGATATAGAGTTAGGGGGGCAGCATTTATAATCTGTTTTCCCAAGTATATTTCAGTAAAACAGAATATCAAAAGTCACAGAACTACTCAAACCCTACTTTGGGCTACTTGCTCTGAATGCAACAGACACCTTTTGAAAAAGATGAAGATAAAGGAAGAAACAGAGTTTCTATAAATTAAATTTAAAAAAATCCCACTATACCTTAACAAAATCATTCATGTCTGATTTCCAAGCCTTTGCTTCCTGAAAAAAAAAATAAAGACAGAAAAAGGTCCTTTGAAACTTCAACCATAAGTATCTATCAGAATTAAATTTAGTATTTAGAAGTTAGGTGAATAAAAAGTCTAGGTAAAATAGGTTGGACAAGAGGAGCATCCTCAAGCACAACTCCATTTCCTTCAATTCACCTATCTGTCTATGGTAATGGGGGCCACATAAGTACCAGAGTATCTGAGAACCTCATGATATTTAATGTCTTTATCTTCACAACACCCCCATTAGGTAGAGGAGAGCTATTTATTCCCATTTTACAAATGGGGAACGGAGGCACAGAAAGGCAAAGTGACTTTCCCAAGGTCAGCCTGTCTGTTGCAAAGCAGAGAATTGAACCTGGGTCTCCCAAGTTCTAGGGTTGTGCCCTGACTACGGGACCACGCTTTCTTGTCTCAGACTTTCTATTTCTCTACATTTTCTAAGCTGGAATCATGTTTGAGCCCAAACTCTTCTTTTCCTCTTACATCTTCCGTGTCTGCAAATCTACCTACCACTGGCTTCTCAACACTGCCTATTCCCCACCCCCCCCAACTACCTCAACTCCACCTCTGCTAAAATTCTCATCTGTCTTCCAGCTGACTTTTCTTTCTAAACTGTTAAGCTGATTTGCTACAAACACTACACAGAGGAAGCCTGAAGGGTATCTGTGTGTGTCTTTGCTTCTTCCACTAATTAAATAGAGGAGATTCTTTCACCCCTTGCCCTTGTTTAACCTGCCATCCCTTTCTCCTCTTTGGTCCTTTTAAGGCAAGCGCTCCAATATTTCCAAAGTACTGCGAGAGTAGAGCTAGTCTACTCTGTTCCACAGATAATGCTGTCACCATTAGCTCAGACCTTCTGATGCTGATGTAGCTCCAAAGCCGTAGCACTATAGACATAGCACTAGATATTTTTTCCATTTAAGACATCTTAGCTCTGTCCAGCCACTAAATTGTTTCATCTAGGTTTCATAAATAAAATATTAACTACACATAAATAGCTAAAGTGTCTTCATTTTTAAAAGCCAGTGACTAATCTTCACTGCTGTCAGCAGAGATCCATTTCAGTAAAAAGGACTAGCTCAGCAGCAGAAGAAACATGCAAATAACGGTGCCCCGGGTAGCACTTTGGAAATTGGACTATTTTACCATAAGAAACAGCTGACAAGGTGGGAAAAGGACTGGTTTAAAATCATCCCCCACATTTAAGAAATGCAATAACCCAAAGACTTTTCTCTCCAAAATGTGAATGGCACAATCAGGTCTGCAGCTAGAGTACTGGGGGAGAGAAGAGAGGACAGCAGAAAGTAGCATTTCAAAATCAAAACATTTAAAAAACTTTGAAGAAAAAGTTTTTTACTAATACTATTACTGTGTAGACTGGATTTTTTAAGTTACTGCTTTGGTAAAGTAACATAGTGGCTTTATAATCCAGATACAAATGTATGTTTACTGGGAGATAATTATATCCCAGACCCAGAACCCTTTTCAGACTAGCAGGTTACAATTTTCAGCCAATTGCAGTAAGTAAACATACTTCTGTTTGGAGAGTTGGAAGCAAGGCCAATCTTTGTTGGTACCAGATATCATAATTCTGCTTACATTTGCTTATTTTTCTTATTGAAATGGTTAGTCATTCCAACAATATGGTCACTCACTTTACCTGTAGCATGCCATGCATTTCTTTTTTCAGCTGGCCAAGATCTTGAAGCACATCTTCCGCTTTCTTCACTGTTTTATTAATTGAATTGTAATCTTGGAGGGGGCCTTCAAAGGCAGGGATTGAGTCAGTTCGCAGGGCAGCAGGCCTGCTGAGAAGATTACATATTATTAAAATCTCACAGCTTCCTGACTGACTTTAGAAACAACTAGCTTCTAATTTGAGAATTTTAACATGGACTTGAACTTTGCACAAGTATCAAACCTTTACACAGAAAGGAAATTGCTTCTTCTCCCAGAGGCCTTGGCCAATTATATTGCTTCCTTTGTTTAATAGTTACAGTATTTACACTATCAGGAACGAGAAAGAAAAATAGCAGTGATTAATTAATTTCCAAAGTGAAAAGTTTCTCAATTTTCCAATGTTACTTCAATTATTTCAATCTGAATTTAAGGTATAATTTCACTGTTAATTAAATGAGAATATGGTGCAAAGTGCTTTTCCCCCCCCAGATTACATGTTCAAGCCATCAGTGTAATATGTAAAAATGTAGTGAAATCATGACAAGAAAAGGGTAATCTGGAAGAGCGTTCTTCAGACAGGAAGGATAAAATTTCCTGACCTGTTCTGAGGCTTAGAAACTGACTACACTAATAGTTACATTTTCCCTCTAGATGCGGTTTAAAAGAATATCCATACATTATTTTTAAGATAGTATATGAACCAGATTAGCAGTTTCTGATAAAACACCTTCATGCAAAGTGGCCAAAAGCTACTCTAACTGGAAAACAGAGAATTCCATTGGCATGGGTAACTCCCCATTGGAACACTACCAATGTCACTGGCTCTAAGCCACTACCTTCCAGCCCTCTGCAACACAGGGAATATACCCAGAAGAAGGGAGATCACCTACAGTGCTGCTGTGCTCCAGTGAGCCCTTTCAGAGAGTGGTTACCAGCCACCATTACTTACAGCTGTCCTAAGGTTCCTCATGCTGTTGTAAAAACAAGCCCTTAGCAGCCCTGGAGATCATGGAAGCACAACAGTAGTATAAAGCCACCTTTGCTTCCCCTTTTTGGGTCCTGCACCAAGCACATCTTGGTCAGACCCAAGGCCCAGGCAGTGGTTCTCAACCCGTGGTCCAATCAGCACACAGTTGTGGCCCATGTGACATCCTCAGAGCCATACAGGTAGTATATATATTGTGTGGATGTGGCCCACATAACACAGAGAGCTGCATATGCAGCCCACAATGGTAAACAGGTTGAGAACCACTGCTCTAGTGCATCTCCTACCTATAATAGAGTGGTTCTCAACCTTTCCAGACTACTGTACCCCCTTCAGGAGTGTGATTTGTCTTGCGTACCTCAAGTTTCACCTCACTGAAGAACTACTTGCTTACAAAATCAGACATAAAAATACAAGTGTCACAGCACACTATTACTGAAAAATTGCTGCCTTTCTCATTTTTACCATATAATTATAAAATAAATAGATATGGATTACAAATATTGCACTTACATTCAGTGTGATACATTAACTCGTTTTTCACTTATGAGCCTTGTCTGAAGCCGAAGGCCTGCCACCTGGGGCTGAAGCACATAACTTAGCTTCACAGGGCCCCCTCTGGTGTGAGGCCCTGGGCAACTGCCTTGCTTGCCACCCCCTAATGCTGGCCCTGTGCTTGCAACCCCATAAACCTGTCCTGCAACCCCCAGAGAAACATTCATCTAGATGAGTTAAGTATCCCCTGGAAGACCTCTGAATAATCCCAGGGGTACACGTACCCCTGGTTGAGAACCACTGTCTGGCACATACCTAAGTCATTTTAAAAATAAAAAGTCTATATGAACTTCTGATTCAGTCACATTTACTTACCACTCTCTCTCAGAATGCCAGGCCATTTTGGTATTGTTTAATGATGACTTCTCAGAAGACTCAGTTTGTCTCAATGGAGTTTCTTGAGAATTCAGAATCTGCTCCAGAAGTCTCCCTCCACCTACAGTAGGAAAAACATAAACAACATTATTAAGCATATTTAATACATTTAAGTGGCTTATTTTCATTTCAAGAAATAAATATTTCATTCATTTAAAAAAATAACCACTATACAATATTTAACTAGATTTATGAGAATACTGCAATGGAAACTATTTATCAATTTGGTTTTAAAAATCATAGAATCATAAAAACATAGCGCTGGAAGGGACCTCGAGAGGTCATCTAGTCCAGCCCCCATTTCTCTCCTCCATGATGAGGCAAAGTCAAGTATACCTAGATCATCCCTAACAGGTGTTTGCCCAAACTGTTTTTCGAAACCTCCAACTATAAGAATTCTACAACCTTCTGTGGTAACCTATTCTAGTACTTAACAATCCTTAAAGATAGAAGGTTTTTTCTAATATCTAACCTAAACCACATTTCCTACATTAAGCCCATTACTTCTTGTCCTACCTTCAGTGGACGTGGAGAACAACAACTTACCATTCTCTTTATAACAGCCCTTGACATATTTGAAGACTGTTATCAGGTCCTTGGTCAGTCTTCTTTTCTCAAGACTAAACAGGCCCAGTTTTTTTAATCTTTCCTTATAGGTCAGGTTTTCTAAACCTTTTATCATTTTTGTTGCTTTCATCTGGACTCTCTCCAATTTGTCCACATTGTTCCCAAATAGTGGCAACCAGAACTGGACACAGTACTACAGCTGAGGCCTCACCAGCATCAAGTAAGGTGGAACAATTTCTTCCTGTGAGGACATTCCTGTTAATATACCCCAGAATAGTGGTCTTTTTTACAACTGCATCATGCTGTTGGCTCATATTCAATTTCTGATCCTCTATAACCCTATATCCTTTTCAGCAATACTATTGCCTAGCTAATTATTCTTCATTTTATAGTTGAGTGTTTGATTTTTAATTCCTAACTGTAGTACTGTCCACTTGCCTTTACTGAGTTAATCTTGTTGATTTCAGGCCAATTCTCCAATTTAACAATGTCCTTTTGAATTCTAATCCTGTCCTCCAGAGTACTTGCAACACCTCCGAGCTTGGTGTCATCCACAAATTTTATAAGTGTACTCTCCATTTCATTATCCAAAGTTATTAATGAAAATATTAAATAGTACCGGCCCTAAGGACAGATGCTGGGGGGGATCCGAGTAGTTACGTTCTCCCAGTTTGACAGTGAACCAAGCTACTCTTTCAGTATGGTTTTTCAACCAGTTGGACCCCCACCTTATAGTAATTTCACCTAGAACCCATTTCCCCTGTTTGCTTAGAGAATGTTATGTGGGACTGTGTCAAAAGCCTTGCTAAAATCAGAATATATTGTGTCTAATACTTATCCCCATCCATTAGATAAGTAACCCTGTCAAAGAAGGAAATTAGGTTGGTTTGGCATGATTTATTGTCGACAAATCCTTGTTGGCTGTTACTTATCACCCTATTATCCTCTAGATACTCCCAAATTGATTGCTTAATCATTTGTTACAGTATCTTTCCAGGCATTAAAGTTAGGCTGACTGATCTCTTATTCCCTGGCTCCTCTTTGTTCCCCCCTTTTCAAATATAGGTACTATATTTGCCTTTCTCCCGTCCTCTGGGACATCACCCTTCCTCCATGAATCCACAAAGATAATCACTAATGCACTTTTACAGCATCAAAGAACATGCTATGCCTAAAAAAATTCATTCGGGTATACTTGTTATTTTATTTATGACTCCTATGCAACAGTGAGATGAGATGAATAACAAACAGGAACAAACTAAGATTGGAAGCCATACAACACATGGCAAAGGAAACAAACAGTTTTCACGAGACCAGTGAATAAGTGTATTTTATTTAATATGGGTTTATTTAGAGATGGGGCCCTCAGGCCAAGCCTGTACTACAAAGTTTTGCTGGCACAGCTATGTTAGTTATGAGTGTTAAATAAAAGAAAAGGAGTACTTGTGGCACCTTAGCAACTAACCAATTTATTTGAGCACAAACTTTCGTGAGCTACAGCTCACTTCATCGGATGCATAGAAAATCAAACCCCTGACAAACATGATGGCATAAACAACCATGTCAACACAACTTATACTGGCAAGAGTCATTTTCCTAGTATAGCTATTTCAGCAAAGCCTTTGTATTGTACACAAACCCTCAGAATGTCTCCAGACCCTAACATTTGAGAGTCTTATAAGTCTAAACAGTAAGACAACCACCACTTACACTGCCAATGCCACAACAACCAGACTCAGAGAAACATTTTGTCTTGGAACATCTGGGAATTTTTTAATTCCATTTTATAGTGGGTGCATTTTTATTGATGTGGGTTACTTTTTGATGCTCTCCAGAAGTGATCTGAGAGACCTGAAGAGAAATACAGATGCCTAGTACACCACGATAGGGAATGGAAAAGTGCAGAAAGGGAGAGGGGAAGTGGAATTAATTGGTGGAACACTGAGCACATGTAAGAAAATAGTAAACAATGAGAACAGAGATGTAGTCAGGGATGAATGATGAGAAGATTCATTTTGATACAGAAGGTAAGAAGCCAGGAAAAGGATTCAAAGATGGAGTGACATGGTCCAAGCAGCGGGCAAGAAAGATTATTTTAGCCAGGGCCATTCTGTATGGACTGGAGAGGAGCAAGAGGGAAATCTGAGGGTCAGAGAGGAGAAGGTTCCAGTAATCTAAGCAGGAGGTAACCAACTGACAGACAAGCATTTTGTCCACAGGGTAAGAGTGCAAGGGCTGGATTCTTTAAGATGTCCTCAAAGATCACTCAAACTTAACCTGATCTTTGTGCTTTTCAAATATGGTGCTGAAAACTGAATTCTGGGCTGCCAAGTCAGTACCAAGTAGGGCTGTTAAACACCTCCTTTGTTCAACATACTCTTGTTTTTATTAATGCAATCCAGTATTCCATCTGCCTTTTGTGACAATGTTCAATTTATCTACCATTGTAACTCTTCTGACCTAGCCAGTACTCCCATATTCAATATTTGTGGGTATGATACTGCATTCCTACACAAACCACCTCACACTTGACTTTACTGCATTTTATTTAAGCTCATTCTACCACTGTAATGAAGGCTGAACTGCACTTTAATCCTATCTTCTCAAGTGTCTGAAAGACCTTTAAGGTGTGCATCATGCATGTTTTGGGCTCTCTTCAACATTCCTTACTCAGAAGTCGCTAGTTTTGCCTGAGTAAGGAGTAACGTATAGGGCCATTAAATACCACACTCACCACTTCATCCTTCAAGTCGAACAGGAAAATATTAAATACTTTTGGACACAGAACAGACTCCACTCAACACCTGACTCCAACTTCACAACAACCCTTCATTAGTTACTTGGATATTTAATGTTAGGGTCAAAGTGCAATGGCAAGATGGTGGGGAAGCTCATCCAGAGTGTTCATTAACAGTACTGCCTTGAACTCTGGGAGTCGTTCATTTACTGCCAGCACTAACCTTTCACCAACACATTTTTAGAACATTTGAATGTGTATACCTAGATTCAGGTAATCCAATAAGGACTGTCTTCAGAGAACATGAAGAAGATACAGGCAATAATAGCCACTGGCCATGCCTGTAACAGCGAAGGGACAAAGGAAGGCTATTTCTGAACTTTCCTCTGACTCTTACCCACAACACTTCCATATGCTGATTTGGGCACATTTTCCTTTTCTGCTATAGGTCTCTCTTTCTTTGAAATTTTCTGTGAAACTTTCATGTCTTTTGATACAGGTACAGGAGCATATCTCCGAGGAGCCGGTGTCTTCAGAGGTGATTTCTGTGTACGAACGCCATAATTTCCAAATTGACTTGAATACGCTTAAATTCAGGGGGAAAAAAATGAACAATTTATTTTTAAATCTGAAGTTATAAGATTGGTTTCCTTTTCAAAAACTCTTCAAAAGCAAACAGAAGTTTAAAAAATCCCCACAGAAATATAAAATATTTCCATTAGCAAGAAATTTTTTTTAAAAACAGCTAGTAACTTTGGTATTGAGAAAAGTAAGTGGCGTATGTCTGCACTGGAGCTGGAAGGTGTTGTTCCCACCTTCTAGCGTGGGATCCACGCTAAAAACAGAAATGCAGCTGCTGCGGCATATGCTGCAGCAGGGGCTAGGCACCTACGTCCGTACCTGAGGCTCGGACTGCATCTTACTCGGGGCGGCTAGCCCCTCCCTCAGCTCACGCTGCCACAGCTACACTTGTATTTTTAACACGCTAGGTCAACCAGAGCCAGCGCAGGTGTGTCTACCCAAGCTGGAAATTACACTTTCCAGCCCCAGTGTGATACAGTGTACTTCAAAATAACCCCCTGTAACCGCCTTATTTACCATTTTTATATGGTTATATATTTTGTACAAAGTATGCCTTGTGAGGTATCACTTGAAAACTCATGAGCTATTGAACATTATTATCATGTTAGCATGTGTGTTTCATCATTGTATATGGAGTTATGAGATTTTGCTATGTTTACTTTGTTACTCAGCATTTTGGGAGTCTGGGAAATGCCCACAGACCAGCTCTTCAGAAATAACAAAGTTCTTGCATGTAATCTCAAATGTCTTGTACACAGAAGGTGCGAGCAAGAAATTTACAATTCATCTGAGACACGCTTTGAATCTCACATACATAGGAGACTGCTCTGTCTATACCCCAGCAGGGGGAGAGGAGGGCACGGCGGGGGTGTGGGGGAGTTGCTCCTCAAGGAGAGGAGGGGGGTATAAAATAAGAGACAATGGCATTACCTCTCTCTTTCCCCACCTCTAATGAAATAAGATTGCTTGAAAGACTTTGAACTGGGGAAATTGGTCCCAACTGGGGAGGGTATCCAGGCTGTGTACAAAGAACTGAACTGCCAGCAACATCCAGAGGGGCGAGAAAAGCTGTTTGCTTCAAATTTTACTTAACTTGGTAAAGTTTAGGAATTATATTGCGATTTTATCATTTCATTTCTTTTTGTAACCAATTCTGACCGTATGCCTGTATCACTTATTATCACTTAAAATCTTTCTTTCTATAGTTAATTAACTTAATGATGGACTTATGAGCTTGCTCTGTCCAAGGCAGTCTTGAGCAGTGTAAGATGCACATTTCTGTGGTGCAAGGGTGAGGGGATTTGCAGGTGTCTCCCTGCTTACAGTTCAGGAGTAGCTAGGAGATCATTCATGTTACTTAGCTGGGTGTGCCTTACATGCTGATGGCTGCGTAAAAGCAAAGCCTGGAGGGGCTACTTTTCACTAGCATAGCAGTGTAAGAGAAGACCTAGGCTGAAGAATTAAGGGAGCACAGTGATTCCACAGTCCAGATTGTATCCTGGGAGATGTAACACCCAGGGCAGACAAAACCTAGCAAGAGTCTAGGGCAAGGTACAGCATGATCGGGCAGTGTACAAGTTTCCACATTCACTCTCTTTTATAAAACAGTCTTGGGCCTCTCAAATATAATCAGTTGGGTGAGCCTAAGTATCCACTAAACCCCAAAATCTCACTTTAATTTGATATAAATGTGGTTTTTAGTTTATGTATTACGCACTGTATTAAAGAAGATGATATCAGTTGTGCAAAAATATTTGTTATTCCTTAGTAATATGTGGTCCTAAATTTTACAAAAGCAAGATTAAGACAGAAATAAAACTGAATATCTATATTAACTGAATTATTCACCTTGGGTGGGCACAGAGTTGGTAGAGAATAAATTCCTATGACATGAAGAGACTTGGCTGGTAAGTGGTTGCTGTAGCTCTGGGTTTGTAGAATGCTTTGCCACCAAATTGGAAGATGGTATATTAACTGGTTGGAAACCACCTGTGTTGATTGCAGAGCTAATGAGATGAGACTAAGAGACAAACGGTACAAAAAGTTAATTAAAAAAAAGAAAAGAAAGAAATTATAGCTATTTAACAAACTGAACAAGCAAATATGTAATATAATTGTACTAACTGGAATCTGGTGGAAAAATGATAGGCAGAGGGCTAAGAAAACTAATACTTCCTCATTGTTTTGAAAGGTAGAATAAAACAAAACTGACTTATAGGAATCTCCCCCCCCCGCCCCCAAAAAAAAAAAAAAAAAAAAACAGGGAGGAATAAGTATTCCCATTCTAACTGGTTCCCAAAAAACATACACAGTAGGATAAGAGGGATTTTTTCCCCAAATTCTTAGGGTATGTCTATACTGCAATCACAGAGTGTGATTACAGCTCAGGTAGACATACTCAATTTAGCTTTAATCTAGTTAGCCCGGGTAGTGGAACAGTGAAGCTATGGCAGCACACGCTTCAGTGCAGGCTGTTCAAACCCATCCAGAACTGTGGGTAATTACTCACGGGGCTAGTCTTCACCGAAATGCACACTGATGCAGATCCACTGCAGATTAAAGCTAGCTCAGGTATGTCTATCACATACACACATGCCTGACAGCACTGTTATTAAGTTGAAAGCTTCCCAAACAATCTATTGTACTTGTTCCCATGACAGTGGTATCCAACGGCATCACAATCTAATGTATTTATCTTCACAACACCCCTAAGGTAAGGAAGTGTTGTCATCCCCATTTTACAGATGAAGAACTAAAACAGAGAAGCCCAGTGACTTGCTCAAGGTCAAACAGGAAGTCTGTGGCAGAGCAGGAATTTGAATCCCATTCTCCAGGTCTAGGCTAACCACTAACCTCACTAACCACTGGATCATCCTCTCTCTCTGGAACTAGGTCATAAAACCTCTCTGTCCTATACTACACATTCTCCTCTGCAATTTTAACTGCTTAGACAGGTAAAAAGCCCCCAAACTAACCCCCTGGCATAGACATATGGGCACAATAACAATCTCATACATGTGAAAGTACTGTTGCAGCTTTACTCAATTAAAGAAATTTAACAACAAACTTCAGTATAACTAACGCCAAGACACAGAGGCAGAGAAACAGCAAGAAGCTCTATATTTCTATGCAGGTACCTGAATATGTATTTGTTGCTGTTGTAACTTTTCAAGATGCTGAATCCGCTGTTCCATGAACACATTCATCTGTTTTTCAAGTTCGTTGACTCTGTCATGACAACGGGATCTCTCCTGTTGTTGAGTCTTTATATTTGTTTGCTGTTCTGCAACACGTTGCAGCTGCTTGTCCGTCTCCTGGAGTTTATTGAGTAATGCTGAAACAGAGTTAACTTTTGCTTCCAAATCGCTTTGAACCTGAGGAAAAAAAATTAGACTCTCTATATAGTTCAAAGAGAAGTATAGTTATACATTTTTAAAACTCTTGAGTTTGAAACCTGAGGCAAGAGGAAGTAGGTATTAATGCCATTCCTGTTTGTTCCCAATATCCCTCCCCTACCACCACATCACACACTTTTTGGCATCTATATTTTCTTCAAAAGATACAAATAATAATAGTCCTGATCTGGGATGATTTAACACCACAAGAGAACCTTTCCAAAGATAAATACAGCATTAAAAAGTTAGTGTTCATTAGTGCCAAGCCACATTTTACCCAAATAAAATGAACAAAAACATCCCTTAAAATAGGCAGTACCCAATATTATCAGATTGTTACAGACTTTCTTTTTATGTTAAACCAATCTTTACGATAACTCTCATTGGCAAAAAACCCCAAAACTATAGCATATAATTATCGCCCTGAGAAAACTGTGGGTTTGTTTTTCTAAAAAAAAATTCACAGCAGCGCCATGGGTGTTTGAATTTAACAGCATATACGTAGCTGCGGAGTCTTTTTCCCCCTCTGCTCCAAATGCTGCCATTTTCCCAACAGCAGGGAGGCAGAAGCAGGCATTCTCACTTCCACCTCCCTGCCAAGGCCACACCTGCTCACAGGGTTACTGTCTCATCATCTGTTGCAGTTCGTCCAGCCGAGCCTAGAACAGGGATTGGGGTTGCCTCGCCCCACACTCAGCTACAGACCGAGACTGCTGCACAGTTGCTTCCTGTCCAACTTGCAGGGAGAGGGGGTGGCACAGACAATGCACAGCCATTAGGAGCTCTGACCCACCCCATAGCAGTGCCCAGTAGGCAAAGGAGCTGAAACCAGGATCCGCTGCTTGGAACACAAGAGAAGATGAGAGAGGGCCCTGCCCTGGCGGGGGGATCCATGTGAGACTGTAATCCATCCCTGTTCAATCCTGCTGCTCAGTATGATTCTCATTGCTGCTTATGTCCCTATGTAGGCCACTGCTTCTGGTGCAAGGCCACAAGCACAGACTGTTGGGACCACAACATCATGCATACTTGGGATGACCAGCAGGGGGTCCAGAACTTTTGCATGAAGAAAGCAACATTTCTGGAGCTTTGTGAGCAACTTGCCCACACCCCCCAGCGTAAAGACACACATCTGAGGTCATTTTTGGCAGTCCAGAAGTGGGCTGCTATAGCTGTCTGGAAGCTGGCTACTCCAGACTGCTAGAGTTCCATTGGCAAACAGTTTGGAGTTAGAAAGTCGACTGTGGGTAAAGTGGTGGCAGAGGTAACTGAAGCAAACAGGCATGTGGGTTACCCCAAAGTGGCTGGCATTAAAGATATTCCAAAGGTAATGGCTGACTTTGAGAGAATGTGGTTTCCAGACTGGGGGGGCCATTGATGGCATTCAGGTGCCCATAATTTGCCCTCCTCAAGAAGCACAAGAGTACATAAACCACAAAGAGTACCACTCCATTGTCATGCAGGCACGCATGGATCACAGAGGCAGATTTATGAATGTCAGATTGGGCTGTACAGGAAAAGTGCATAAATTCATAGATACTAAGGTCAGAAGGGACCATTATGATCATCTAGTCTGACCTCCTGTACAACGCAGGCCACAGAATCTCACCCACCCACTTCTGCAAAAAACCTCTCACCTATGTCTGAGCTATTAAAGTCCTCAAATCATGGTTTAAAGACTTCAAGGAGCAGAGAATCCTCCAGCAAGTGACCCATGCCCCATGCTACAGAGGAAGGCAAAAAACCTCCAGGGCCTCTTCCAATCTGCCCTGGAGGAAAATTCCTTCCCGACCCCAAATATTGCGATCAGCTAAACCCTGAGCAAATGGGCAAGATTCACCAGCCAGATACTACAGAAAATTCTTTCCTGGGTAACTCAGATCCCACCCCATCTAACATCCCATCACTTTTACCATGAATATTTGAAGATCAATTAATTACCAAAATCATGTTATCCCATCATACTATCTCCTCCATAAACTTATCGAGTTTAATCTTAAAGCCAGATAGATCTTTTGCCCGCACTGCTTCCCTTGGAAGGCTATTCCAAAACTTCACTCCTCTGATGGTTAGAAACCTTCATCTAATTTCAAATCTAAACTTCCTGGTGGCCAGTTTATATCCATTTGTTCTTGTGTCCACATTGGTACTGAACTTAAATAATTCCTCTCCCTCTCCAGTATTTATCCCTCTGATATATTTATAGAGGGCATGATGCCAGTGTTTTGCCGCTCAGAAGTCTACATTCATAGACAAGCTGGGACACTATTACCACCAAATGACATTGAATTAAATAGTGTTACTGTCCCCATTGTTCTTCTGGGAGATCCTGTGTATCCTCTTTTGCCTTGGTTTCTGAAGCTATGCCCTGATTTCAGAGGCCCTGGCAAAAAAAGAGATTTAATTACACTCCCAGCAGCTGTAGAATGGTTGCTGGCAGATAGTAAGGCCTAATAAGACAGAATTATTTCAGGGGCAGATAAAGATCTGCAAAGTCAACAGACACCTGATTCCCCAGAGGCTCGAGATATATAAATCAGAAGTAAGAAAACCAGGTAAGTATCTACGTGCTTATATGACCCTCCATCACTGCCATATCTAAGCACCTCAAACATTACTGATTTTACCCTCACAACACCTATGAGGTACTGTGCGGGGGTTTGCAGACCCCTCTTTAAGACTAAAGCGGTGATGGAACTGGACCAAGAAGGCCCTGCCCCTCAGCAGTTGCAGAGCATGCTCCAAATGGAAGACCTGCTTACAATGGGACGGTGGCAATCAAGTGGGGAGAGAGTGAAGGAGAGGCTATCTACAGGAAGGAAGCCAGTTAGTACCTTCCGGAACACAGGAATCCACAGAGGAAGGACCTAGATCGTGGGTAACGCTGAAACGGGCAGCAAGGCTAAAATCATAGGACACTGAAAAGGGAGGACTGGGAAGGTCTGACAAATTATCTGAATTGCTGAGACTGTTTGAATAATCCTCTGTGAGGAATGAAGCAGAGGGCTGTGGCCATGCCCCAAACTGAAGAGAATACCGGGCGGTGGGTATGAAGTGGCCCAGGTTAGGCTGGTCTGGGTATCAGCTAGAGGGGACAGAAAAAATTCCCACTCCTCCCCACTTAGGCCCTGGGTTGACAGTCAGTGGAAAGGGTGGGCCTGGGTTTCCCTACCCTTCCCTCTACCTTAGACTGATCGGGGCAACCCAGAGAAAGACAGATTGACTTGGTTGCCAGGGCTTCATATTGCCTGATAAACCTCCCCCTCCCGCTGCCACAGGACTCTAGAGACTGAGTCACGGCCTGCCTACTAGGCCTCCTGGCCCCTACATGAACCCTACAAGTACTATCCCTATTTTCACAAATAAGGAACTGAGGCACAGAGAAATGTAGTAACTTGCCCAAGGGCACACAGGAAGCCTGTGGCAGAGGTGGGAATTGATCCTACATCTCCTGAGTCCCAATCTAGTACCTTAACCCCAAAATCATCTTGCTTCTCTCCCATGCTATCTAGAGCATACCTGTGTGTGAACTCTGATCTTCAGGAAACTGCTATACACATTATGTTGACTGCATGCTGCAGGTTTTTAAATGAGCAGTAAGAAGACTGATCAGTGTCTCTTTTTGAAATACCAGATGAAAACCGCCTCTTGACTTTACAGAAATTCACCGGAATCAAACCTCATTTATCATTGTACTCTCCAGTTAACACAAACCTGACCTCTCTTTTTTGGATTCTGCAAAATAGAGTTACATCTCAATAAGAAGTTAGGCGAAGTTCCTTCTTTCTGGCTTGAACATTGATAGACTGACCAACCAGGCACAGCCACATTTGAATTACAGATGCGGTGTTTTGTCTAAAGATTTTATTAAGGCCCTTGGGTCACACCTACAAATACATAGAACAGATCTCACTGAACGCACCCAGTGTTTGTATCGTTTTGTCATCCCCTCCTACCCACCCAATGAGCCATGCTGTTCATTGAGATGACTGTGAGCATATATGAAGAGGATACAAATGAAAGACATTGGGAGCTTCACTACTAGCCACCTCAGACTTATTTATTATTTCTACTATTTAACTTGATAGAGAACTAATTTTACCAAAAAAAGTCTTACTTTGAGAAGTGGAGCTGTTGTAGCAATGGCAGCCGCTGTGGCTGCCGCGACGGTTGTAGCTGAATCTATATTGCTGTGTGCTGACCTGGTATCTTGAGCACTCTTTTTCTTTTCCGTAGATACATTTTCTAAAAGCTGTACCTTCACCTCCTTAAATACAGGAGGGTTTTGGGTTCTATAAATACAAAACATATCTTCCTGTGAATGGCATTCTTGTCAATTCCTGATCAAGCATAACGTTCCCGTTCCCTCCTTCCCCATAAACTAGCCTTTCTTCAGCACTATTAGCCATTGTGAGGTTTTCCAGGGATACCCAGGATTGTGAGGGACCTCACCACCACCTGCCCTTAGCATGAGGATGTCTTGTATGTGCCTGCTATGGAGCATCTCCCTGAAACCACCCAGACTCTGGCAACACAAGCTGCCTTCCAGGTCTCCGCAGGCCTTACTCCCTCTCTGCGCAGGTTAGCAACACACCAACCCGCAAGCCTTCCAAATGTTCCTCTGAACTGCTCCGCCCCCATTTAACTGGATACTCACAGAACTCCTAGATTCACTACCTCCAAAGGAATAGTACACATCAGGTTGTAAGAGTCAACTTAATACACGGTTTCAGAGTAGCAGCCGTGTTAGTCTGTATTCGCAAAAATGAAAAGGAGTACTTGTGGCACCTTAGAGACTAACAAATTTATTTGAGCATAAGCTTTCGTGAGCTACAGCTCACTTCATCGGAAGCATACAGCTCCCCTGTATTTTCCACTGAATGCATCCGATGAAGTGAGCTGTAGCTCATGAAAGCTTATGCGCAAATAAATTGGTTAGTCTCCAATATGCCACAAGTACTCCTTTTCTTTTAACTTAATACACAACACTTAGATATACTTTACTTATAGTGAAAACAAGAATACATTTATTATCAAAGAACAGTGATTCAAGTGAAAGAATGAGAATACAGGAAACAAATAGTTACATACAAAATGGAATCATAACATGCTTTCTACAGACTAAGCTTAATACACAAGGCATTCCCTATCCCTTACAAGAAAGTCTTTTTCCAAGCATTTTCAGTCAGGTTGGATGAAATCCCTTCTCATAAGATAGACTCCAATGGCAACTTGTCCTCACAGAATGAAGGGATAACTTGGGGGTTCATCTGCACCCAGATATAGTTTCAGAAGTTCATTGTCCTACTCCTAAACAGGATAACTCTTGCTGGTTTTGTTTTTTCCTGCAACCTCCACAATCTATTGATTGGTATTTTGCTCGGTCTGTAAATGGGCATCCACTGAGAACCACACAATACTTAATTTGCACATCACCAGCCAGAGTGAGATAAGCATCTCTTCCCATCTCCCTGCCGGGAGTATGTGGATTATCTTTTGGGGACCTGTCTTAACTCACAGACCCAAAGAACATAATTTTTAGTATCTATACGTAACTTCACATATTTTCTGTACGTACATCTCACAATGATTATGATTTCCAGTATGACACTTTCATTACAGACCTTACATGATATTCTTTGCTGGACCAGCATGTAGATATCAGACCCAGGGGATTCCTGTAACCCTTATGTACCTCAGTGCCCTTTGCCAGTTGGCATCAAGAGGTCCTTGGGTCACACCCATACAGGCATTTATGGCTTCTCCAACAATAAACTTCCTTTAAAGAAAAATTATACATTTCTACCACATAGCTGACACTGAAAAATTTTACTTAAATCTTTATTGCAACAAGATAATAAAGATTTGTTTCAGAGGTACCATTTGTTAATGTTTGTAATATTAAGGGCATGGTCTGTCTATGGTATTACTGCAACCATGACACACTATGGGGTGACAAGCTGGCTGTCACCTAATTCAATTACATATGCAGTTCTAGACTGTGGCATAGACTTGACTGTAACCAGGCAACAGTCCAAGTTGAAGGCTGCTAGCGGCAGGGACCTTATCTCCTTATTTGTTTGTAAAATGCCTAGCATGCTTTGGGCACTAAATAAATCAGAACAATTCCTGCCCCATTTTTTGTATCACGAAGGCATTATTCCAAAAGGTTTTTGAAAGCATTACAGAAAAATAATTGTACAAAATAGTAAAGACACTGTAGGGCAGATAGACTTCAAACCAGAAAATGAGTTCTGAAAAAAATAGTTCCACAAGTATAAACGGAATATTAATGGAGGAGAATAAAGAACCATTTTCCTTTTACCAGTGCTACTAAGAGGGATCAGGGAAACCAGGAACCACATATCTTAATAGAAACTGAACAGCTGAGACATTATTCACAGCTCAAACTTACCTCTGTTTTAACACAGCGCGCAAAGCTTCTTTCTCGCCAGTAGTGTACTGAGAAATAAATATATCATCGTCTGTGAAACAAGAATATAATATACACTTTGTCAATTTAATTTTCAGGTCTCATTTTATAAAGGTAAAAACAAAGTTATTTCAGTAACATGTAGAAATTTGGTATAAAGTACATCACAGCTCAATACACAAGCCACATTATTTCAGGGTGTAAATGTTTTCTTCACAGGTAATAGCTTCAAGTTATGAAAAGACAAACATTAGGCATCATTTAACATAGGGCTAAAAAATCTGAGTATCATTCACTACTGCATTTTAAAGATAGTCAGTGATAAGACAACCCAATGCACTATGACAATAACTATGAATTTATTTTCTCTCACATAAAGCATTGAAGAATTTGAGAATGCTGTCAAAATAATGACAGTTTTGAATGTGTGCAGCACATGACATATACATTTAAATTGTACAAACTCTAACCGAAACTTTCTCATAAACAAAAATGAACTAAAACTGCATAATATTAATATTAGTTTTTCCTGTGCTATCATACAGTGCAACAAAAGCCTTCACCCACCATCAAATCCTCTAGAAGGTCCCCTAATCAGGATTCTCCCCCATTGTGCATCACAGAGGACCCCAAATCCAACAGTCGTAAGCAAGCTGCACCAAGTTTACTTAGTAAAGGATCTTGAAAATTCAGAGTAAGCAGCACTGCTTGCCATAGATAAACTATGTTACAATACAACCTTGCTAATATGCATATTGCTAATCTGCACATTTTATAATGCACTCACAACAGAGCAGCCTTCTACCTCCCTCTCAGCAAAGATTTAACAGAAGTTGTAGTAAGATCTCATTATCAATACTACTGTACATTATTTAACAAAACACATATGTTGCACCTTGATAAGAAGGGCTCGGTCCTCCTTTACCCCACCCTGAAGGCTGCACAAAGGGTGGATCTTCTCTTAATATACTAAGTAGAATCAGATAAGGTTAAACTGCACTTGAAAAGCAATGACTAAATTAAATTTTACAATGCATTAACCTTGCTCATTTTTAACTGTTTGCTTATTTATCAGTTTGTGAAATTTAGTAATTCACAGTGGGGTTTCTCCTCCTCAATAACGTTCTGAAAAGTGACTAGGTTTAAACATGCCCTTTCTTACTCTACAGATCCGATCCTTGTATGTATTTAGTTATATCTGCTAACCTCAGTGTTTAGAAATAGGGGTGTGTGTGTATGCATTCCTATTTATCCTTGTCATCAAAGAACAGCGAACCTGTGCAACTCCACTGAGAGCAATGGGGTTGCAAAGGTTGACTGAGGTCAGAATTTGCCCCACACTGACAATGAACAATCCACTGAATGCATCCGATGAAGTGAGCTGTAGCTCACGAAAGCTTATGCTCAAATAAATTGGTTAGTCTCTAAGGTGCCACAAGTACTCCTTTTCTTTTTGCGAATACAGACTAACACGGTTGCTACTCTGAATCCAGGAAGAATCACTGACTTTCATATTCCAGACTGAGTTTGCAAGGCTGGCAGTCAGAAAAGCATCTTTATACATGTAAGCTGAGCACACAGAATCTGGAAATCGTTCATGTACAACTGTGGATCTTCTTTCTAAAGAGACAAGATCGGCGAGGCAATATCTTTTCTTGGACCAACTTCTGTTGGTGAGAGAGACAAGCTTTGAGTCACAAAGAGCTCTTCTTCAGGTGTAGGAAAGGAACTCTGAGCATCTCAGTTAAAAGCATGGTGAAACAGATTGTTTCGCATAAGTAGTTAGAACATATTCTAAGGGACCCTTCAAGAGAGAGTGGCCCATTAACACCTCTGCAATCATAGGACAAAAAGAGGGGTTTAGTGGGTTACAGCTTGTTGTAAGAAGCCATAAATCCAGTCTCTGTTCCATCCGTGAGTTTCAGTTTCTAGCAGAGTAATGAATTTAAGCTCCCAAGCTTGTCTTCTGAAAGTGTTGTGAAGGTTTCCTTTGAGGATGAGGACCGATAGGTAAGATAGAGAGTGACGGCCTTGTGAAAAGCTATGATGCTTTCCCAGACCTGAAGTAGAGCTCTCTGTGGCTTGAAAGCTTGTTTCTCTCACGAACAAAAGATATTACCTCACCCACCTTGCCTCTAATATCCTGAGATCAACACGGCTGCAACTACACTGAATACTCCTTTTGACAGCTGTTTTGACAGAGTAGAACTATACTTCAAAAATTGGCATCTCTGATTTAAATGAGAGATTAGGATTGGGAAAAATATTTAGATTTTATTAATTTAAACTCATTTTTTCAACATGGAAACAGTGAGTTTTAAATGTTTCACTTTTATACGACCAATATAAGATACAGGAATCTAACAAAAAGAAAAGGAGTACTTGTGGCACCTTAGAGACTAACAAATTTATTTGAGCATAAGTTTTCGTGAGCTACAGCTCACTTCATCGGATGCATTCAGTGGAAAATACAGTGGGGAGATTTATATACATAGAGAACATGAAACAATGGGTGTTACCATACACACTGTAACCAGAGTGATCACTTAAGGTGAGCCATTACCAGCAGGAGAGCAGGGGAAAAAACCTTTTGTAGTGATAATCCAGGTGGGCCATTTCCAGCAGTTGACAAGAACATCTGAGGAACAGTGGAGGGGGGGAATAAACATGGGATAATAGTTTACTTTGTGTAATGACTCATCCACTCCCAGTCTCTATTCAAGCCTAAGTTAATTGTATCCAGTTTGCAAATTAATTCCAATTCAGCAGTCTCTCATTGGAGTCTGTTTCTGAAGTTTTGTTGTTGAAGAATAGCAACTGTTAGGTCTGTAATCAAAGAGACTGAAGTGTTCTCCAACTAGTTTTTGAATGTTATAATTCTTGATGTCTGATTTGTGTCCATTTATTCTTTTACGTAGAGACTGTCCAGTTTGACCAATGTACACGGCAGAGGGGCATTACTGGCACATATCACATTGGTAGATGTGCAGGAGAACAAGCCTCTGATAGTGTGGCTGATGTGATTAGGCCCTCTGATGGTGTCCCCTGAATAGATATGTGGACACAGTTGGCAACAAGCTTTATTGCAAGATAGGTTAGTGGTTCTGTTGTGTGGTATGTGGTTGCTGGTGAGTATTTGCTTCAGGTTGGGGGGCTGTGTGTAAGCAAGGACTGGCCTGTCTCCCAAGATCTGTGAGAGTGATGGCTCGTCCTTCAGGATAGGTTGTAGATCCTTGATAATGCGTTGGAGAGGTTTTAGTTGGAGGCTAAAGGTGATGGCTAGTGGCATTCTGTTATTTTCTTTGTTGGGCCTGTCCTGTAGTAGGTGACTTCTGGGTACTCTTCTGGCTCTGTCAAGCTGTTTCTTCACTTCCGCAGGTGGGTATTGTAGTTGTAAGAATGCTTGATAGAGATCTTGTAGGTGTTTGTCTCTGTCTGAGGACTTGGAGCAAATGCAGCTGTATCGTAGAGCTTGGCTGTAGACAATGGATCGTGTGGTGTGGTTTGGATGAAAGCTGGAGGCATATACGTAGGAATAGCGGTCAGTAGGTTTCCGGTATAGGGTGGTGTTTATGTGACCATTGCTTATTAGCACCATAGTGTCCAGGAAGTGGATCTCTTGTGTGGACTGGTCCAGGCTGAGGTTGATGGTGGGAAGGAAATTGTTGAAATCATGGTGGAATTCCTCAAGGGCTTCTTTTCCATGGGTCCAGATGATGAAGATGTCATCAATGTAGCGCAAGTAGAGTAGGGGCATTAGGGGACGAGAGCTGAGGAAGCGTTGTTCTAAGTCAGCCATAAAAATGTTGGCATACTGTGGGGCCATGTGGGTACCCATAGCAGTGCCGCTGATTTGAAGGTATACATTGTCCCCAAATGTGAAATAGTTATGGGTGAGGACAAAGTCACAAAGTTCAGCCACCAGGTTTGCCGTGACATTATCGGGGATACTATTCCTGACGGCTTGTAGTCCATCTTTGTGTGGAATGTTGGTGTAGAGGGCTTCTACATCCATAGTGGCCAGGATGGTGTTTTCAAGGAGATCAACTGTAGTTTGATGTACTGTAGTTTCCTCAGGAAGTCAGTGGTGTCTCAAAGATAGCTGGGAGTGCTGGTAGTGTAGGGCCTGAGGAGGGAGTCTACATAGCCAGACAATCCTGCCTGAGATGACGGGGCGTCCAGGATTTCCAGGTTTATGGATCTTGGGTAGCAGATAGAATACCCATGGTCGGGGTTCCAGGGGTGTGTCTGTTCGGATTTGTTCTTGTGCTTTTTCAGGGAGTTTCTTGATCAAATGGTGTAGTTTCTTTTGGTAACCCTCAGTGGGATCAGAGGGTAATGGCTTGTAGAAAGTGATGTTGGAGAGCTGCCTAGCAGCCTCTTGTTTATATTCTGACCTATTCATGATGACAACAGCACCTCCTTTGTCAGCCTTTTTGATTATGATGTCAGAGTTGTTTCTGAGGCTGTGGATGGCATTGTGTTCTGCACGGCTGAGGTTATGGGGCACGTGATGCTGCTTTTCCTCAATTTCAGCCTGTGCACGTCAGTGGAAGTACTCTATGTAGAAGTCCAGTCTGTTATTTCGAGCTTCAGGAGGAGTCCACCAGAATCCTTCTTTTTGTAGTGTTGGTAGGAAGGTCTCTGTGGGTTAGTATGTTGTTCAGAGGTGTGTTGGAAATATTCCTTGAGTCGCAGACGTCGAAAATAGGATTCTAGGTCACCACAGAACTGTATCTAACAGTTATAATCTGTATAATCTAACAGTTATCCCTATACACAGGGATATCACGGAAACAGAAAAGTTCAAGAACTGATGTATTCTCACAAGGAACCTCAGGATTTACACATTTATTTTAGATGCACGTAGGAGAGGGGCAAAAGCATTATTTAACCCTTTATAATTCATAGCAGTAACTCTTAAAAGAATCAAACACATTTTGAAAGAAATTAAGAAAAAAAACTATAAGAGGAAAGTAATAATTTATCATAAAATGAAGTGAAGTAAACATCTTAGCAATTTACTACAAGACCATTACCTGACCACATGGTGCTTCAGTTTAAGATTACACAACCTACCCCCCTCCAAATTGCACCTAGGGCACCAAACTCCCAACAGAAGGAATCTCTCACAAACAACTTGTTTAGTTGTAAGTAGGTTCCCATAGCAACAATCCAACCCTTGCACCATTCCTTAAAGGGGCTGTACTTTCTCTTAAGTTTGACAACTATATAGAGAAAAAAACACACTTTTAAATAAAAGAAAAGGAGTACTTGTGGCACCTTAGAGACTAACCAATTTATCTGAGCATAAGCTTTCGTGAGCTACAGCTCACTTCATCGGATGCATCTGTAGCTCACGAAAGCTGTAGCTCACGAAAGCTCATGCTCAAATAAATTGGTTAGTCTCTAAGGTGCCACAAGTACTCCTTTTCTTTTTGCGAATACAGACTAACACGGCTGTTACTCTGACACTTTTAAATAGATTTCAGGCCAGAAGAGACTATTATCATCATCTAGCCCAGTGGCCCCCAAACTTTTAATAGTTGCAACCCCCCCTTAACCTTGTCTCCCCTCCAGTCCCACGCAGGAGCCAGGGCCAGGATCGGGGAGGGGGGCGGTCAGGAGTAAGGGAGCCAAGGCCGGGGCTGCAGCTGGGCTGGGTCTGGGCTGGAATGGAGCCATGTCCAGGGACCAAGGCTGGGGGGCGGGTCCAGGGCTGGGAGTAGAGCCACAGCTGGGGGACGAGGCTGGGTGCAGGACTGGGAGCAGAAGCCACAGTCAGGGGCCAAAGCTTGGGTGGGGATGGGGCCAGGAGCCTAGCTGCGGCTGGGGGCAGGGCCAGGAGCAGGGCTGAGTGGCACTCCCTCCCTGCCCCTGATGAGGGCTGGCCCGGACCCCACCGCGCCCCCTCGAATGTTCCTCCAGGGGACACGCCCCAGTTTGGGGGCCTCTAATCTAGCCTGAACTCCTGCATAACACAGGCTATAGAATTTCATCCCCTAAATCAGTATTTTTAGAATTACATCCATATTAGGAGATCTTTAAAAGGTTTTCCTTCACGATATTCAAAAGAACTCAGAAAGAAGTCTTGTATGTCTGGGCAGTTAGTTTCAGCACCATCATTTTAAGTATTATCAGGATATCTGTGTTTTCAATTATTTCTTTTCCCCCTCAACAAATATTAATTAAAAAACTCACAGAAAGCAAAACCACTGCCAATGCTCAGAGAAGAAATGATAATTATGTCTTTAACAGTTAACAATTTTACACAGAACATAGGTTTTTTTATTGTAGTATTCCATATTATATGCAATTAAAAGGTGAGAGAGAAGTATTAAAAAACAAATTTCTTTGCCTATATTACCATCTGATTATTAAAGCTAAAGAAGTTTAAAAATGTAGTTTACTTTTTGGTTATAAACTCCTTTCATGTTCGATCCATCACTTAGTAAAATGCTGCAAAAATTATCGATGAATACTGTAACTTTTTTTAAAAATAGTTTTTTTAGAATTGAAAAAAAAATCATAGAATGTAAGGCTAGCACGGACCATTGTGATCATCTAGTCTGCCCTCCGAGATAGCTTGGCTATAGAAATTCTCTGAATTAATTCCTGTTTGAACTAGAGCATATATTTATCTTTATTTAAAAGTTTCCAATGATGGAGGATCAACCATAGCCCTTAAGAAGTTGTTCCAATGGTTAATTACCCTCACTGTTAGAAATGTATTTTTTATTTACAATGTGAATTTGTCTAGTTTCAACTCCCAGTGATTGGATTGTGTTTATAACTGTTTGTTAGATTGAAGAACCTTCTTTATCAAGTTTATTTTCTCCATGTAGGTACTTACAGACTGTGATCAAGTCACCCATAACCTTCTCTTTAAGCTACACAGATTGAGCTCCTTGAGTCTATATCAAGGCATGTTTTTTAATCCTTTAATGATTCTCTTGATTCTTCTCTCAACCCTCTCCAATTTATCAACCCCCTTCTTGAACTGCACACACCAGAACTGGACACAGGATTCCAGTAGTGCTTGCACCAATGCCATATATACAGAGGTAATATAACTTCTCTATTCCTAGTGCATTAGCACTTCTGGCCACAGCACTGCACAGGAAGCTTACGTTCAGCTGGTTATCCACCATGACCCCCAAGTCTTTTTCAGAATCACTACTTCTCAGGATACAGTCCCCATCCTAAGTATGACATTTGGCCATTCTGAAATACATATTGTTTGCTTGAGTTGGGCTTACCAAGCAATCCAGTTAGCTCAGTATCAGTGAGCTCTCCGCCCCATTATTCACCACTTCCCCAATCTCTGTCATCTACAAAATTTATGGGTAATGATTGTTTCCTTCCAGCTTATTGATAAAAAATGTTAAATAGCGTAGGGACAAGAACTAAGTTCCCTGTAAGCTGCGTGGTCATGCAGCAGGCTCTCAAGGGCCACATAGGCAGGGAGAGAAGCCCCTCCCCTGGCCCAGCCCAGACCCAGCCGGGGAGAGGAGCCCCTCCCCAGCCCAGACCCACTGGAGCTGCCAGGGACAGGAGCCCCTCCCCCCGTCCCGTCCTGGGCCCGCCAGACCTGCCGGGGAAACGAGCCCCTACCCCAGCCTGGTCCAGCCCAGGCCCACTCAAGATGCCCAGGAGAGGAGCCACTGCCCCAGCCTGGCCCACCGGAGCTGCCAGGGAGAGAAGCCCCTCCCACAGCCTGGCCCCACCCCGCCAGAGCTGCTGTGGATGGGTAGAGGCGCCTCTTACCCGGCCAAAAGCTGCTGTGGTGAGAGAGGGCTAGGGGGAGTCCTCTCTCCCCTTTGTAGCCCTGGGGCAGCCTGCACTCCAAACCCCTCATCCCCGGCCCCACCCCAGAGCCTTCACCCCCTACCCCAGCCCTGAGCCCCCTCCTTCCCAGCCCCTCATTCCCAGCCCCACCCTAGAGCCTGCACCCCCAGCCAGAGCCCTCACCCTCACCCCCATGCCCCAACCCTCTGCCCTAGTCCTGAGCCCCCTCCCGCACACTAATCCCCTCATCCCCAGCCCCACCCCAGAGCCCTTATCCCCGACACACCCTAACCCAGTGCCCCAACCCCCTCGCACACTCTGAACTCCTCGCCCCCACCCCCACCACACATCACCTCCATATTGGTGCACGTAACAAAATTCATTCTGCACGTGGACATAAAAAATTAGAGAAAACACTGGCCAAGACCCAATCTGTGCAGGACCTCACTAGAAATACATCTGCTCTATGATGATTCCCTGTTTACAATTACGTTTTGACACCTATCAGTTAGCCAGTTTTTAAACCATTTAGACTCATAGAATATCAGGGCTGGAAGGGACCTCAGGAGGTCATCTAGTCTAACCTTCTGCTCAAAGCAGGACCAATCCCCAATTTTTGCCCCAGATCCCTAAATGACCCCCTCTAGGATTGAACTCACAACCCTGGGTTTAGCAGGCCAGTGCTCAAACCACTGACCTATCCCTGGACATGTTGATTTTGTATTGTTCTAACTCCTTAATCAATATGTTGTTCAATACTAAGTCAAATGCCTTTCAGAAGTCTATTACATCCACACTATTACCCTTATCAACCAAACTTGAAATATCATCAAAAAAGATGAAACTGCAATGCTACCAATGCTGTTAAAGTCTTATAAATATTAATTAAAAAAACCCCATAATTTAGGGGCCAAATCTGACCAGTTTAATTAAAATACAAATCCCATTTTCAAAAAGCTGATTCCAAACAAATCTCATTTTTAAAAGATACAGCTTTTCCTAGAAATTGGTTGCTTGCAAAAATATGTACACTCACTGCAACAGTAACTGACCTCATGCTAATGTCACCAAACAAGCTCTTCAAAACAAAAATCGCAAGCTCTTGAATATTCTACTAAAAGGCATGCATCGCTTCAGTACTAGGAGGCTGCCAAGATTTCTGGCAATGCAGTTTAATACACTACTGGAAGGTGCTCAGATCCTACAGGGATGAGCATAGTATATGACCTCGTATGGTAAAGGACAGAATGAAATAGAATAGAACTCCCACTGTTAAAAAAGAAGGATTTAAGATATCTTCATTTTACTAGTGAAACTCATGAACTGCAAAATCTTGACTAACAATTTTTATACTGAAGGAAAAAATATGAAACAAACATATTTTATAGCTATTTTCCAAAATAGCTGTTTTCTTAAAAATGGTTATAGAAGTCTGATATTTTGTCTTACCTTCTCGTCTATTTCCATCTTCCATTACTTGCAAAGAAACTCCTTTTACTGCAGTTTCCTTAGAATAAGGAAGGGATAGGTGTGAGGGGAAAAACAAACATTAACAACATGTATCAAGAAGAATTTATGTTTAAATTATTTTTTATATACATACACACACTGTGTATATATATAAATATATATACACACACACACACAAACACAGAGAGAGATCAAAATACGAAAGAAATATAGTATGCAATTATAAATCAGTAAAGTATGTCTTATTTTGTATCAGCACCCAAAAGTTTCAGAAACAGACATGACTGCTGAACATGTGGGCATAAAGACCTCCACATTGGAGTAATACAAGCTGCTGTTCAGAGACCCTACTCTCTGTACCCTCTAACCTAGAATAATATTGATTGTGATATTTTTCTGGACAGTAATGCATCTAGACTAAAAATAAGAAGTAATCTCAATATTAAGGTGTTTATTTTGCACATTGGTAGCCAAAGGATTTTATACAAATAACTCATTAATGGCGATGTAAATTACATATGTGCTTATCTTAACATGTGCAAGCAATCCCAATGAATTCATCATAACTACTCATGCACATAAAGTTAAGCATATATGTAAGTGATTCCAGGACTGGGACCATATAATGGAATTTATTTCACCGAGATAAACCTTGAATAATCATGCTCTACTGCTGGGATAGGGAGATAAAAATCCACCACCTTACCCTAAACTTTGATGTGGGTCTGCAGAACAGTACTCTACAGTAGTGGTTTTCAACCTTTATTCATTTGCGGATCCCTAAAAACTTTCATATGGAGGCATGGGCCCCTTTAGAAATTCAAACTGCTGTACTCTTGAAGTCTTAGACTGAAAACTGACTGAACAGAATTCAACTATAAATGTTGCATGTGCATGGCACGGCATTTGACACAATGTGAGAAAGGGCACTAAATGTGGGCTTCTATGGTAATGACAATACTTCTGGGTTTTGACCTGTAGATGGGACTATTCACATCCGTTTTTCTGATCAATCAAAAGTAATGCCTTTTCTGGGATCTGAAACTTTCTTTTCACAGTCACCTCTCGCAGACTCCTAAGACATAGTCTGCAGGCCCCCAGGGGTCTGCAGACCACAGGTTGAAAACCACTGCTCTACAGTCACTACTTCAGCCTATGAGTAGGGCTAATAGCTACAGGTCCTATTTGCCACTACTCAGTTGTCACTGGATCTACTCTGAGCTATACAGAAACCCATCTACAGTCCCTTCACAGCACAGAAGACAGGAGAATTTTATCCTTATGCATGGCCATGTACAATGGATTTGCTAAAAACAGATCTCAGCAAATACAGACTACAGAAAATATAGCAAATATAAAAGGAGAAACTAATTGAGCTAGAAAGTGTCACATTGAAATATTAAAGAAATTTTAATAGACTGATATGAACTAATGTCTATTTAAATGAACAATGACAGGAAGCAAAAGAAATTATAATCATAATATTAAAGGTCTTCAGGAAATCATATTGGATTTGTGCTATTCAAGGAGCAGAAATTTCATAAGAAGAATTACACTATAATTTGAAAAAACAGTTGCTATAGGTGGAACATAAGAAAACGATGCATGCATAATCACTATATACTAGATAAGATAAGAGAATATAAAAGCTCTGATCTTGCAAAGACTTATGCATGTATATTGATTTCAATACTTCCAGTGCACAAAAGTTCAGCACATGCAGAAGTCTTCGCAGGAACAGGGCTGAAGTCAGATAAGCCTCTCAGAGAGAGAAGAAGTTTGCAAATCTACTAAAATTTGGATCATATATATAACCTTTTGAGATGGAAGTATGGCATACACTTCAGGATTGTAGGATCAGGAATAGAACAGTAAGTCTTCTTACCTTCTGTGATAATAGCGTGGGTTCTAAATCATTTTCTACTGAAAGAAGATGTTCTGAACTTCTTTCAGCCAACATACTTCGGACAGCTAAAATAAAAGAGACTTTACTGTAATTATTCATATGTAGTTTATGCATTTGTGACAGGTATAACTAGTCTGTCCCACATCTTAGTCATTTCTATATCTGTATCTTTAAAAATCTAAACTAAACAAAATGACCTTCATTGCACAAATGAGCTCAGAGTGTCAACCTGGAACTAGCATATTAATGAACAATGCCTGAGATGCAACATAAACCTGCTTGACACACAAGAGGAACTTGCTGAAAGTGAGAATCGCAAATGATGCAGTGACAACTCTGGATCAAATTCAGTATGAAATCAACATAAATTAATGGGGTAATGCATTCGAATGCCCTTTTACAAAGATAACATCTTGTAAAGTTGTGTGATCCTTTGATCAACAATGAAAACTTTATTTTCTAAGGAGACAAGAGGCACATTCTAGCCCAGTAAATTCATGGCACAGTACATGTCAAATTTTAGCTATTTTAAATGAACCCACTACTGTGGTTTCTAGATGATAGGGAATAAGATATAGCTTTAGCTGCCAGACATCTAAGATATACTTGAAATTAGGGAGAAACACTGTTAAAGGGATGTCATCAACTTAAAAAAAATTCAATTTCGAACCTGAAAATGCTTTACTGACTATTGTAGCAAGCACCAAGAATTACTAGAACTTAAAGATTAGAGGAAATAATATATTATGTTTTTTTCAGTTTACTTGTATATTTGTCAGTTTCACTGTTTCATCTGTATAAGTAGTTAAGTGGGTTCAGCTGTTTGTGTGGGTCTTTCACAAAGCAACACCAGAGGAAAAAGCTAAACTGTAAAAATCTCATTTTAATATTGTAATCACAGTAATTACCAGGAAGAGTCAGGGGCAGCTATTGTATCTAAAACTCTTTTTAAACACAGTTTTAAAAAAAACCTGACTACCTTTCAAGTTAAATGTGTCCCTCTAAACATGCAACCATTATGTAACCAAAACAGAGGGGTCACTGGAATTACCTTTTTTGAAATATTCATACAAAGCATTTAATATTTAACATCTTTTCATGCCTGTATTCTCTATTCTAAACTGCCAATAAATATTTCTTCCTAATCTCAGTAGGTTATCGTCACCATACATTGGGAAATCTATCAGTTCCGGCTCTCAGAGCAAATTAATCTGTCATTTTAAAGACAGAGAAAGCTGCAAGTGCATGAAAAAGCCTGTGATCTTTCCTCCAGTACAGTGCTACAGTAGGACCTGCAATCCCCATGTAGGTACAAAAAAGGCTAAAACGACCAAAAGGTACAAGACACAGAATATCCTTCCTTCTAATTCATCATAATGAATAGCCAATGGCAAATTTATACGCATAATGAATGTACTACACAGAATTTGGAGCAATATTTAAGAAGTGTGTGAAGTTTGGGGACATTTTGTACAAAGTTAGAAAAACATTCTAAAATATTTTATACAAAACATGTTAAAAACAAAGTAGTATTTCACAAAACTGGCTAAACGACATCTGGCCAATTAGGAAACAAAAAAAAAAGTATAACCAATTCATAACAATCTTTACAGACAACTTTCCTAATATAAATACATACACAAATGACATGCTAGAAAAAGGATCCGACTAGACAAATTACCCCAAAGAACTGGGGTTTGATCACATACCCTGTGTAACGCTGCTGGAGGTAGTGACAGTTGATCTACTCGGCAGAGGTTTGTTTGCTGACAATGCTGGAGGAATATAGGATGTTTTGTCTTTAATCAAAGCTGCATCATCTGCCTGGTAGGGAGAAGCCACTTCACGAAGCTTCTTTACCGAAATTTTAACTTTTTTTCTACTGCAGTCAGCAGCTGCTGTCCAAGTGCCAGTGGGTTTTTCTTTTGTGTGGAGGCTGGTGGAGCGGATAAGCACGTCACTGGCAGCGAAGCTAGCCGTAGAGTCCTGGCTGACACTAGAATTACTTTCCGCCTCCATGAAGAGCTCACAATGCAGTTTTCAACTCTCACAACCAACCTATTAATGGGGTTTAATAACATTATTAACCAACTAAAAGGTACAGTTTATTAATGCTTATGAATTGATTATGGACAGGGGCACCCACATCACAATAACCTAGGATTAAAGGAATAAGAGCGCGGGGGGGGGGGGGGGAGGGAGGGAGTGGGGTTTACAAGATAGTCAGATTCCAGCAAATCATCCCAGGATCTAAACCAACATATACAATCAGTCACCTCCTCCCCCTCAGCCCTCATCGTTTTACCATAGGAGGGGCAGGGACGAGCTACCCTGAACAGTTCTCATGGGCCTAACGCCACAGTATTTCAGTACCAAGCAGCGCCCACCTAGCCAGCAACAGTGCTGTACCGAGGATAGGGTGCAGCATACACGTCAAGAATTGGGGTGCAGCACCCCCTTCCCCCACCGCAGGCTCCCTCCCCCAGCCCCCCAACCCCGCAGGGCAGGGCAGAGGCTCCCTCCCCCACCCCCCACTGCCCGCCCGGCAGGGCATAGGGCGCACGGCTCCCTCCCCCGCACCCCTAGGAGTACAGGGACCCCCCACACCCTACCTTGGGGTGCAGGGTGCCCTCGCCCCGTTTTCCCCGGAAGCTACAGCACACCCTCATTCAACCCCTTCCCAGCAGCCACCGGAAATGCTAGTTACCATGGTAACAACACCAGCTACCCCCCACTACCCCCGCCGCTTCCAACCCAGCGGCGCCAGCCTGCCCAATTCTTTCCCGGGTAGCACCGCGCATGCGCTTGCTACTGCAGGCTTTCGGGAGCTCAGAATCAACATGCATGCGGGGGTGGGAGAGATTCGGCCTTGCGCGCGAGACGCCGCATATCCAGGGCGCATGCGTAAAGCCGCCTCCCACGGGAAGGCCATTCACTTCCGCTGCGCGGTCCCTTTTCTTTACTGTCCGGGTGGAACAAATACGCGATACAACCAACCGTTCCCCGCTATAATGCTGTAATAGCTGCCTGTGGTTCAGCTCTGTACTCCGGGTGCATCGTGTTCCGGTACGGCTGTTCCCGCCGTACTGTGTGGGCCCCCCAGGCACTTCCGGGGCATGGGGGACACTTTACAATGCTACACCACCCGGTGCCGCGGGCCAAGGTAAATCTATCAGCGGATCCCTATGTGCCGATTCGTGTCCACGCGGAGTGAGGTGGGGTGAAACGTAGCGAATTTGCGGGGCGGAAGGAGGAGCTGAGGCTGCCGGTTCCCCCACGTGTTGAGAGGCGCTGGGCGCGGAGCGGGTGAGTAGGGGGGCCGGCCTGGCTGTCAGGACTCCTGGGTTCCATCCTTGGCCCTGTTTGTGTGACTGGGGTGGGAGCCCGTGCCTCAGTTTCCCCGGGGCGGGCTGGGTCAGGGCAGGGCTGTCGGTCCTTGGGGAGGCTCAGGGCGCTGCCGGGCTCGCTCTCCATCGCCCCCTCCTCGCGTGTCCTTGGCACCAGGTGGTGGCTCGGGCTCTCCGCTGGGACTCCCAGGCAGTGACCTTCCTTCCCCTAACGTGGCTGCGGCCCAGTGTATGGCTCATGGCGACTCATGTCACCGAGGGAACAGACTGGCTGCCCAGGGGATCGGGCTCTGGCAGAAACCTTCAGAGGAGATCAGATTTTCAGCCTGAAAAGGGAGAAGCAACAAAGACTCCATAGGGACCACGAGAGACTTTGCTGCGGATAGCAATTTTATGTGGCAGGTGCTACAGGAGTGATCTAAAACCCTCAAATAGATTTAGCGTTTTGAAGAATTGGTGTAAATGTAGTCATGGTCATAGAGTTTAAGGCCAGAAGGCACCACTCCATCATTTAGCCTGACCTCCTATATATCATAGGCCACCAACAACACCCACACGCTACACTCAACATTAGACCAAAGTATTAGGGCCCAGTGGACACTAGACTGTTATTTTCCAGAGGCTAAGGATAGGCGGGTCCTTGGTGCACCAGGGCTTTGAGGCCCTCCCAGTAGCATGGAAAGAAATGTGATATCCCAAGATAGGTGTACAAGTGTAAGAGCGTTGTAATAATTTACTATCAAGGTCATGTACTCCAAGGCCAAAAGGGACCACTGTGATCATCTAGTCTGACCTCCTTTATGACTACAGCCCAGAGAACTTCTCCAAAATACAGTAGTTATCTCATGGTTATTTACTTTTATGGTACATTTTAATAATTTCCTAAAAAAAATCCATATAGCATTCCATATGTCAGGAGTGAGTGAGTGAGGGTGTGGCCTGCAACGTGAAGGAGATCAGACTAGAAGATGATCATGATGGTCCCTTCTGACCTTAAAGTCTGTGAGTCTGTGTCTATGATAACGTGTGTTTAATTTTAGGGAATTGGGTAAAAACAACCTAAGTAAAAAAAAAAAAAATGAAGGAAAATGTTTTCTCTTCCATTTGAGAAATTTGCTGTCTCCTTCCACTAAATAAAACATTCAGATTGTAATTCAAAGAGCTCATAGATTGGCTACTTTAGGAAGAATATGTCAACCCTTAAATATCTATAGCAATAGACTATCTCAGATATTAGATCTCTACTTGACCAGGCCCTGCTATGGCTTTATACTGCTGTTCTTACTAATATCTAGCTCTTACATTGTGATTTTCATCCATAGATCTCAAAGTACAAAGAAGGTCAGAGTATTTTTGTCCCTGTTTTACAGACAGGGAAACTGAGGGAAACAGGGATGTAAAACGATTTGCCCAAGACCACCCAGCAATGTAGTGGCAGAGCTGAAAATAGAACCCAGGTCTTCTGAGTTCCAAGTCCTGTGCTTTATCCACTAGGCCACGATGGTTCTCTATACAATACTTTAAGAATGGATTTTCATAATTTGTGTTATCAGTCCTCCTTGCATCTTCACAATCCTTATTTACAGTTCTCGTTTAGGCACTCCACAATTACAACTGTTTTTGTAACCAGTTTGTAACATACTTTCATGAGACTCATTGACAACAAACATGGAGGAGATGCATCCATGCAGCAGCCTTTTTCCACAATACAGCCATGTATCAGAATAGTTTTTATGTCTACACCACACTACCTGTTTATCCCTTCTGGAGAAATCTGGGCATCTAGTGTATTAGGACTATGGTAGCTGAGGGCATAAAAAAAATGTTACTAATATAATCAGCTCAAGGTCGGAAGCAAAAAAGTAATGTGTAAGATGTCTGCATTGATCGATACTTGTTACTCCGCAACAGTAAGCCTATTATTGCATTTGAAGGAGATGCAGGGTTCAGCAGGGCCAAAAAATAGTCTGTCTGAAGAATGTAAGTTATGAGGAAAAGTTAGTCTGTTGGACTTATTCTTGATGCAAGAGAAGAGACTTCAAGGTGACCTGAGACAGGCTTTCAAAATTCATAAAAGGGATTGATATATTTGATATTACCCTGGTAAGAGATTCAGAAATGAAAGGATGCAATTTCAAAGCTAGGAGCAAATAGGGAATTCCAGGCAGAACAACTACTTCACACAAAAGATAATAAATGTATGGAATAACTAATTGGGAATGGGATGGAAAAATGGGCCAAATTCAGAGTCCTTTCACCTGTCTGCACAGACTTCATTGGCATTTTATCCACTTGTATCAGGCTGGAATTTGGCTCAGTGAACACAAAGAAATCAATGGTGAAGGTGAGACCTGAAGGACACAGTGAAATATCAGGAAGAAGGGATTAAGATAAATCTGCCTTACCTGAAGCTTTTCCACCTAGGGCTGTGACCTCATCAGATCACCAGATCAGGTGAGGTCAGGCCTGGTCAGTACTTTGATTGGAGACCACCCAAGGGAAAAAGCAGAGGAGCTGTTACATTTTTTTAAATGACATTGTATATGCTTAGAATTTGTTCAAGATGTTTCTAATAGATCTCTAACATTCAGCCTCACTAAGCCAAATTCAGCTCTGAACTTATTGAACTTCAGTGGAAGAAATCATGCACAGCTCCTTAATGGACCTTACTTCAGGGCTGAATCTGGCCCATTGACCGTGTGCACTGGATTGTAATTCATGATCCATGCAGCATCTGAGTATAATTTGTGAATTATGTAGAATAAAAATATTTTATGCATGGTAACTACATTAAGAGCATGACAAAAGTTTGAAATAAAACAATACAAAGTAATTCAAAGGTACAGATGACATGTGCCCTGACTCAAGCACAAGAGGGAGCTCCAAAGCCGTTTCTTTGATGTGTTAGTTGGGCCTACTGTTGGAAGACCTAAAGTACACCAACATTTAACACAGAATTTCCTGGGTCTTGTGTTGTCACAGCCTTGGTTTAATTTTAGTGTGAATTACTCTCTGTCCTACTGGTTTTCTGTGTAGTTGTACTTTGATTAGGTTCAATAAAAGCATTTCTGAAGCTATACCTCAACGGATTAAAAACAAGTTCTTAAATTCAGCTCCAGCATGACAACTCTTAACTGCATGATCCTTACTTCCCAGACTGTCCAATTTTAACACACTTCTGTGATTTGACAGTCGTCTTCTCCCCAGTCTTCCCCTCCATGAAAAATATATACATTTACAATGAACCCTCTCCACTCCTGCAGTGGGCCGGTTACAGAAGTGTTACTGATGGACCTAAAGGTACTATGTGGTAGTTCCAGGGGTAACATAAATTCAGGTAAGTTGGAGCTTGCTCTAATGCTGGACCTTCATAACAAGCCATGATTATATAGTCTGTCAAAACTGTTATTTGGCTTCATACAGAAGAATAGACTAGTGGGTCCATCCAGCTCCCAGTGATTTCAAATCTCTAGATTAGGTAATGGCCACTGATGCTGATTATCTTGGTGAACAATTAGCCTCCTCATGACACTGTAAATTTCTGCACATTTCACATATAATAGCTCACATCCATCAGCACTGCCGGGATTTTAGCCACACAGTCCCAGTCTGACAGTAATGAGAATCAAATGTTTCAGCCAAGTAAATTACTCAGAACAGTTGTGCTCAGGAGCCTATTGCCTCCTAAAGGCCCTATATACAGCTAGGAAAATTGGATTCCCACGCTTGTGAAATTTTAGAGAAGTTCTGACAACTGTGGTGCTTGCTGCTGCTCCCATGCCATGGAAACAGAGAAATGATTGGCTCAGCTCTGGCTGGGAAGCTTTAACCTAATCACTGTTTTTATAAAAAGAAAGCAGGTTTCTTAAAGCTATGATTACCTGGAGATCAGCTGTTTCCATGGCAATGGGAGTGGCAGCCCACAGAAGGGAACTTTAGAACATTTTTCAGTTTCTAAAGCAAAGCTGGAGAGGCTGGGAATGCCATGTTGTACAGGCATTAGGATCTAACAGGCTCAAGGTCTGTTACCTTTGGAAAGGGGATCATAGGGGAAGGAAAGCTTTTACACTTAACAGTACAAAGCTTTTAACTCTCAACTATTTTTGTTCTTACATTTAATAAAACCACTGAAAATGGCTTTTGATATATTGAAAATGTTAATAGCAACTCTGTAGCATTTTAACAAGTGATATTATCCTAGGTATTTGCACATCCCTGGTGGTCCAGGGCACTCGGGGCATGCTGCTGTGTAGTCTAACCATATGCAGCCTTGTGTGTAGTTGTTTATATATTGGCTATCTGCCTTCCCCTGAGGTTACTCATGTTAAAAAAACACAGCACCTAGTTTTTCGGTCATGTTTAGCCCAAAGCAGTCCTCTACCATCTTGAGGCTGGGCTAGTACAAGAGTTGCACCTGACACGTTCTGAGTGCTTTGAGCTGCCACATAAGAAGTTTAGCCATTATTGCCGTGACTAACACTTCAGACAGATTCTAAAATTCAGGCAGAAATGGCTTATTTTATCATTCTTCCTTTAGTCTCAAAGACCAGATGTGAACAACAACTAGAACCAGATATGATATATAATGTAAACATACCTTAATATACCAGACAGTATATTTTGGAGGTATGAGGCCAACTAGCAGTGACAGCCACTGAAGACATGCAGTAGAGCCATATTAATGTACTGCCCACAGTATGGAAGGCATAAAAGTAAGGGCAACAGATTTGTGCTTCAAAGACATTTACAGTCAGACAGTGCTGTTGTGTTAAATTCTAAAGGAAAGTTATTTCTTAAGTACAGCTGCAAAGGTTTTCTGGAACTTCAGTTTACTAAATCATCAGTTCTAATCTCATTAAATAAGTGACAAAATGGCAGGCCATCAAGTCTAATTAAATTAAAAAAAGATAAACGGAATACAAAATGTGGGGAAGAGGCAGTGCTGGGAGTTGAGGCCATTAGCTTTTTACACCCTGGTGGGGACACAGGAGTTTTCTGTTTCACGGTGGGGCTTTAACACTCCCTGATAATGAGCTACCTTGGTTCTGACTTTACTAGCCTGAAGGTGGCTCCAAATATATACCTTGTACCCTCCACCCCAGGCATGTGCTTTTAATAAAGCTCAGTTTGGTATTGCTCATTGTTAAGCAGCCAGCTTTTAGGTGATATGCCATGATCGATTTTTAGATTTTCACTCTTTAAACTTGTGCTCGGCTAGGCAGTTGCACTCATTCCTATCTGATGCAGATGGCACCATCTATCTGTGTGTGCCATCTCCAGTTTAGATTATTTTTTTAAACACCTTTACCTAATGATCAGATTTAAGGTAATGTAGAATACAGTCCACTTTCTTAGTGAAGTTTTACATAGAGAACATATTACATTCATACTAGCTTCTAATTTGTTTTCAGGTGCAAGTCAAGGTTCTAATCTATAGAGCCCTTTGGTTTGGTTTCTTGGTATCTGAGAGCGCTTCTTCTCCCATGCTCAACACTGACGGCTGAGATCTACTCAGACACTTGAGCTAACAGTTCTCAGATTTGTACGTTGGGGGCCTGGGGTAGAATGTTCTCAGCGGTGAGCCTTTGACCCTGGAATTCACTTTCCTTTTCTTTCTTCCCACCACCACACCAGCCTTGGTATGCCTGATCCAGAGGCCTCATCTGCAGTTAAAATTTTGCCACTTTCACTAGTTTAAAGGGGCAAAACCCCTCTAGTGTAGATGCAACTGTAGCAGGAACAAAAATAAGCTATACCAGTAAAAAAACACCTCATATAGCTGCATCTCCACTAGGGCTTTTACTGGCACAACTATGTGGCAAAAAAATTCCATCCCTTACCAAAACAATTATGTTGGCAAAACTTCTAAGCATAGACCACCTCAGAGTGTTGATCTTAGGACATGCTGCAAAGTTCATCTGTTTACTTGAGCCCTGTCAGAAGAGGTGTGAGTGGAGAGGATTTAGTGAGAACTTTGTGTGTGTAATTTGCTTATAGTATTACTGCATTTGATTTTTCAATTTTTAATGTTAATTTCACCGAGGGGTAGCAGTGAGCCTCAGGCCATGTATAAATTGGGGGAAGGAAGTCAACAGCTTTCAGTATACATAGATTCATCAATTCCAAGGCCAGAAGGGACTATTGTGTTATACAGGAAGCCAGACTAGATGATCACAGCCATAGAACTTCCCTAAAATAATTCCAAGAGCATATTTAGAAAAACATCCAATCTTCATTTAAAAGTTGCCAGTGATGGAGAATCCACCATGTCCCTTGGTAAACTGTTTGAATGGTTAATTACCCTCAGTGTTGAAAATTTACACTGTGTTTTCCAGTCTCAATTTGTCTAGCTTCAACTTGCAGCCAGTGGATCATGTTATACCTTTCTCTGCAGGATTGAAAAGTCCATTGTCAAATATTTGTCCCCCATGTAGGTATTTAGAGACTGATCAAGTCACCTCTTAATCTTCTTTTTAAATTAAATAGGTTGAGCTCCTTGAGTCCACTACAAGGCATGTTTACTAATCCTTTAATGATTCTTGTGGCTCTTCTGTGAACCCTCTCCAATTTACCAACATCCTTCTTGAATTGCAGACACCAGAACTATTCTCTCCTAGAAAGTCTCAAGTCTTAACTTGTTTACCACACTGTATAAGGAATTTCTTTGTCTTTGAAGATCCCTTCTTAAATTCTTTCTTCATAGACTCCATTAGTATTCATGCTTTCACTTTTCCTCACTTGTTGTTCATTTCTTTTTTAATACTATTTTTATTTCTTCTTCATAATCCCTTATATTTAACTCACTAGATTCACTGGCACAAGTATTTGTCGTTTTACTGTTTTTCTAATGACTAAAACAATAAATGTTTTAAAAACATGAGCTGCTTTCTAAGAAGTGGTGGGGGTGGAATTAATTTAATCGATTTAGAATACTATAGAGTGCTGTTTCTTTTAGCCAAGTGTTGCTGTAACTGAAAGGTAACTAGAGGTCTCTTCCTCCCCCCGCCCCCCGTTTTACTTTGTGTATTTGACAGCTCTTTACTTGTAGCTAGTTTTTCTGTTTTCTCTGTAATGTGTTTCACCTGTTTGGATCTTTCTTTAATATTGCTCTTCTCTATTATTTGAAATAGAAAAATGTAATTACAAAAACTGGCAGGGGGACTTGAAAAGGAGTGGTATCTGACCCTATGTTGGACATTTTTTTTTTTTAACTGACTACATTTCAACTTGATAGCTTCCATTTAAATGGATACTGTCAATGAGAGTCATGTCACTCATAAAGGGGTTATTTGTAATAGGTAAGAAATTAGATTATTAAAACAAGACTCTTCCGTTATAGCCATTGCAGGGGGCTGCTAAAAAAAAACCCAAAACCAGCAAACTATTTCAATTGGAACTTTACAAATCATAGCATCATTTCTATTGGTTTTAGATTTTATAAAACTTTATTTTTATAAGATGTAAAATTTGAGCCAAATTTAACCAGAAGCTGTTCCTTTAAATCACATGTAAGCCTGTCCTTGTAGTATTTTGTTAGATGCAGATCATGCTGGGAACTTAAGACCCAGTAGCCACTTATTCTTGTTTCTTTGAAACCACAGTTATGTCTGGCTACGCTTACAGAAGGGGCAGAGTTTTATTCAGCCTTCAAATGTTATATTTCTTGTATATATGTTTTGGTGTGAATTATGACACAAATGTTATCTTAAAATTAGGTGGCTGATTGCAGACCAATAGAATATGGCTGGGCAAATATCAGAATCTGATCAGATCAAACAGGTAAGATGCTGTACTGTATTAATAAATGATGGTTTTGAGAAGCTTGCATTTCCTCAACAGACTGAAGCTTAGCAATGGAGTTTTATGGAAGCTAGTTTCAAGAGGTTTCAGCATTTTATTTTCAAAGGAGGGAAGTTATTAGCATGCATATATGAAATGCAGCTCTTCCCCTTCCCCCCCCCCCCCCCCCCCCCCCGTTAATTACCAAGTAAAATGTTGCCTGAGTTGTATCTTAACTTCTTTTATGAATTGGGAACAGTATTAAGGTAGCCAAGATTTCATTATTTTAATCATCAGCAAATCAAGAGGCATGGAACAGTATCTGATCTAGGTGAACAGTAGCTGTCAGCATCAAATGATGTTATTGAATTGATACTAAATTACCTCTGGTGACTTGTCACTTTAAATGAGTAGTCTGTTCTGTTAATATCACTGAATGGTACATGCAGCTATTGCAAACTGTACGTGGGAAAAGTTTGAAAATGTCTTCTTTTCTTTTAATATTGAATGTCTGTTCAATTTGTTACAGTTCAAGGAGTTTCTTGGGACATACAATAAACTTACAGAAACCTGTTTCCTGGATTGTGTGAAAGATTTCACTAGCAGGGAGGTTAAATCAGAAGAGGTATGCCCTTGTTGTGTGTTTTGGGTTTCTCTTTTGTGGAAATGCTGTATGATGATGTTTGAATTTGATAAGCAGCTTTGAAAGTTTTGATCCAATCAAAAATTAGTTAAACTAACCTACAAGAGGTTATAGCTCTTCAGTATGTATGCAGCCTGCAGGTGAGAAATGTTAACTGAAGAGACAATGATATATTTGTGGTTCTGTTTCTGTGCAGATGTCATTCTGATTAGATTCTCGCTCTTTCATCTTAGCTCCCTTGCATGCAAACAATAGATCTCCCACATCACAGCTTTTGAAAAATTTTGACCCCTGAGGCTTGTAGTTGCAGGACTAAGTGCATGCCCGGCGCTTTACAGGACATTGCACATCAGACCTTGGAAGGCAGTATCTTCCTCCTTTTCTTCACATATATGCAGATAGCCTCCCTGTTTTCGGTGCTGGCATTGGCCTTGTAATGCTGCAATAAGCAGCAACAACATATTTTGTTCTGGGGCATTCGTAGAGCCTCTTACTCTATAAGAATGAGAATTCTTTGGAAAGGGAAAATTACCCACCTGTAATCTACTTCTCCAAAGAGAGAATCTCCTGGAAAATGCTCACTCACTTCCCTCAGAGTTTGGTATCATCCTCTTTGGAGAGTGTTTCCCATCTTGCACTGTTTGTGTATTTTTGGAGGCATTTTTAAAGCATGAATCATTTTGAATTGTTTTAGCCATACGGGTGGTTCACCTCCTGTGCAATTAAAGGAACTGACTGAAATGTTTTGGAGGCAACATTTATAGCCTGCAGGGATGATGTGACATCCAGTGCCTTGGGAAGGTCAGGCTTGTACCTTATCCTGCTACCACTCAAGGATAAAACTTCTTAATGGGAGTTCTGCTGGTCTGCTGGTGAGAATCCTGATGGATCATGCCTGTAGAGTCTTTTAAGATTTTTGGATATAAACAGCAACCTGTAGCTAGCCATTTTTCTTTTGTACTCTGTAAAGGGGCCCCCATGCTGCAGGACATGAGCTAATCATTAACCGATGGGGATTAGGGAGAAACTTTCTTTATGGACAGTTTATTATGTAATTGTCCATTACAGGGTTTCTTGCACCTTCTTGGGAAGCATCTGGCACTGGCCACTATTGGAAACAGGATACTGTATTAGATGGACCACTGGTCTGATCTGGTATGGCACTTCATACGTTCCTATTCAAGTTTTAGTTTCATATTAAGTAAAAATCAAAAGCTTCCAGGAATCTCCTGTGAGCAATGCCACAATTTTTTTAAAATTCATCTTTGATCACTTTTCCACACAACAACCCCTAGTGCAAGTCTACCCTTCCCAAGGCACCATCCCCTGAATACTACACCCTCTGGGAGCGATGGTTTGGAGCTGTTCCAGGCTCCCTCATTGTAGTTATTTAGCTAGAGTTCACTCCTGCTCAACAGGTTTTACCAGGTAGCTGATGTCCAGACAACAACAGTTTAGACCTCCTTTCCCCATTTCTAAATTCTAAACATGATCAAAACAACTCCTAGTTTATCGGTAATGATGCAAACTGGTCCTGTTCCCTTTGTTTCTAAGTTTAGTATGCTTTCACTGTAACTATCAGTTCATTTTTGATAATGACAGCTAGTTTGGGAGCATCATATAATGCAGGGGTCAGCAACCTTCGGCATGTGGCCAATCAGGGTAATCCAAAGGTGGACCGCGAGACATTTTGTTTACGTTGACCGTCCGCAGGCACGGCCCCCCGCAGCACCCAATGGCCGCGATTCGTCGTTCCCGGCCAATGGGAGCTGCAGGAAGCAGTGGGCTGTAGGGACGTGCTAGCTGTCTAACATGTGCAACACTGACCCAGGAATAGCTTTGGAAACCTGCTGTAGATTGGTAAAACCAATTTTGCAAAAGTGATGCAGTGCAGAACATGGAATGGGCATAGTACTTTTACTACCATCCCAGCCAACTGAGCCACAGAATGACAAGAATAATTTCAGCAGCCCTAGGAAAAGTTCTCTGAGTACACACCATAAGTGGTAGATACAGTTAGTTGGAGGGATCCCAATGGAAGCCTAGGATAAACAGGGGATATACTAGGCCACATTTGGCTGCCATGGGCAGAAGGTGAGTCAAACAGAATTTAAAGAAATAGCGACTGATGTAATATTGGCCTTTGCCATAAGGTAGGAGACTATAGATTTTATTTCAGAGGATCGTAGGGATAAGGGAGACATAATGACTTCTTTCATTTTTAAAAGATTCTCTAGGGTAGTTTTCCATTGGAATGAATGCCAAAAGAAAACTCAGCTTTTCATATTTTCCTTGAAAACTAAACTTGACATTTTTTTCCCATCAGGAACAGGCTGGGCAGTGATCATGGGGCTAAAGGCAGCATAAGCATAAGCATAGGACACGAGTGTATTCACCTAGTCATATGCCATCATAAACTGTCTTCGGTCAGTTTTTCCTTTAATCACTGTTGTGGTCCTTCTGTGTCTCCTTTTTCCTGTAGATGACGTGCTCAGAACACTGCCTACAGAAATATTTAAAAATGACGCAGAGGATATCCATGAGATTTCAGGAGTATCATATTCAGCAGAATGAAGCTCTAGCTGCCAAAGCAGGACTTCTTGGGCAACCTCGTTAAACAAAAGAGAATTCTATTCCAACCTTGCTTTAAAGCAGTGCCAACGTTTGCTGGATTACAAGTGGAGGTGTTCTGTTGTGGGTGTGTCCACCAGCTCACAGCAGAGTTTCAGAGACCGTTTGGCACGTGGAAACCATTGGGGAAACAATTATGGACTCTACCAAGAGTTGGTAATGGCCTGCTGGCGAACAGAGTCTGTTTCTGTGGTCCTTTTTTACTGTGCAATGGAATAATGTTGATACAACCATTTCCAGAGGCCTGCAGACTGGTTATGCTGGTCACTACATTGGGGGCAAGGGAGGGAGAGGACCATTTTTTTGTTTCTTCCACTACGACTATTAATTTTAATGCAAAAAGTGCTGTACAGAAATATATACAAAAATGTCTTCAAAATGTTTTTATTTAATCAAAGTACAATAAATGGAAACTGTGCAGTTTTGTATGTATTTTCTTTCCAAACAAGGGTTTATAGGCTAGATGGCTAGAGTCCTGCCTTAACATTGTTGCCATCTCTCATTCCTTCTCATCTTCTGCACAGTCCTGCTCATTCAGTGCTGCTTGAAGTCGCTGACAAACAGATAAGAGTTAGTGACTAATTACCCCATCAGCTAGGGACATGTGAATAGTTATTTCTTTTTATTCTGAGAAAGCATTTGTTATCTCCTTCTCTCATCTTCTCGCCCATTCGAGAATGGCTAGAGCAAGCGCCTTCCCTAACCAGCAGTCTTCCCCTATGCTCCCCAGGGCAAACGGCTGTCATAGGATAATACGGCTATAAGGAATAGTCAGCATGGATTTGTCAAGAACAAATCATGCCAAACCAACCTAATTTCCTTTTTTGACAAGATTACTGGCCTAATGGATGGCGGGGAGCAGTAGATGTGATGTATCTTGATTTTAGTAAGGCTCTTGATAGAGTTCCATATCCCATTCTCATAAGCAAACTAGGGAAACATTGTCTAAATGAAATTTTACTATAGCGTGGTTACACAAGTGGTTGAAAGACCATACTCAACGAGTAGATGTCAATGATTCGCTGTCATAGTTATACTGGATAATAAACTGAATTAGTCAATACTGTGATACGGTTGCAAAAAAAGGCTAACATCGTGCTTGTTTTATTAACAGGACTGTCGTATGTAAGATACAGAAGGTAACTGTCCTGCTCTACTCTGCACTGGTGGGGCCTCAGTTGGAGTACTGTGTCCAATTCTGGGTATCACACTTCAGGGAAGATGTGGACAAATTGGAGAGAGTCCAAAGGAGAGTAACGAAAATAATACAAGGTTTAGAAAACCTGACTTCTGACGAAAGGTTAAAAAAACTGGGCATGTTTAGTCTTTGAGAAAAGAAGACTGAGCAGGGACCTGATAAGTCTTCAAATATGTAAAGGGCTGTTAGCAAGAGGATGGTGATGGATTGTTCTCCGTGTCTACTGAAGGGTAGGACAAGAAATATTTGTCTTAATCTGCAGCAAGGGAGATTTAGGTCAGATATTAAAAAACTTTCTAACTATTAGGGTAGTTAAGTCCTGGAATAGGCTTCCAAGAGAGGTGGTTGAATTCCCATCATGAAAGGTTTTTAAAAATAAGTTGGATAAACACCTGTCAGTGATGGTCTAGGTTTACTTGGGCCTGCCTCAGCAGAGGGGGCTGGACTTAGTGACTTCTTTACTCCAGCCCTATATTTCTATGAGTCTGTAGCACTTGCCTTTATGGTATGAGGGCAGACAGTTGCTATAAAAAAAACACATGCAAGTTGGCACAACTCCATTGATTTCAAAGTTCTACCAGTTTATCTCAATGTTGATTTTGGCCTACTTTTTTTTTTCCCCCTACGTGAGTGGCACAGGAGCATGTTAATTAGCAGCATTCACTGCCAGAACTACTACTGCATACTTCCCCCACAGGAAAGAAGTAATCCAAAGGTTACTCTTAATCTCATGTTTATTACATGATACATGACTTATTCTTTCAATACTACTAGGCTACCCAGCATAAGGGAATGCCAGTAGAATATATGAGGTGCTCACAAGATGACATCTTCTGCTGATAAGCGCTGAGATAAAACATGAGCATTTATGAAAATTAAATGTTCGTGTTTTCAAGGTAGTGGAAACAATGGTTCTTTGACATCGTTTTATTACAGTGAATATAATTCTTGAATCTGATTGTTAATGCAGTAGTATGACAGTTTATTGGTATTTCATTATCAAATAGCCTTATTCTGAATGGAGTAGAAAACAGACATGGTCTGTGCTTTGTTCAGTTATATACAACCACTGTGATGTATTACTGTGAATAAGATCTGGCAGACTCAATTTTATTTTCACTTTAACTGGTAAATAAAAAGGTATCTACTAAGCCAGTGGCTCTCAACCTTTCCAGACTACTTACTCCTGGGGGAATTTTGCACCGCTGCGTGCATAATTAATGAGCCCCTCAGATTTCTAATTTTTTGCGCAGAAAAAAGCTTCTGCCAAAATGTCGCTGTAGTTCTGCCTTTTGCCCACCAGAGGGCGCTGTGGTGATAGAACAAAGCTGCAGCTCCCTGCCAGAGGGGGAAGAGAAAGAGCTGCCTTCTTCGCAGCGCTGGTCATGCCAGGTCAGGAGACAGGAGCTATGGGGAGACAGACAGTATGGAATTCTGAGGGGGTCAGACTGGGGCTCATAAGGGCTAGTGGGGGAGGAGAGACTGGGGCAGGGGCTGAATGGGAGTGGAGGCATGGCCACAGGGGAAAGGGAGGTGCAGAGCTACATAGGTACAGGGGAGTGGCTGCGTGGGGGCACAGAGACACAAGGGCATGGGGAGGAGGTACAGGGACACAGGGTGGCTGGGTGGGTGTACAGCGATGCATGGGATGGGGGAAGAGGTATAGGGAGACAAGACAGGGGAGTGGCTGGGTGAGGGCACAGACACACATGGGGACAGGGGCAGATGTGCCTGACTGAATAGGAGAAACTAGGAGTCAGCCAGGATCTGCATGGGGGAAGCTTCTTAACAATCCCTTCCCACCCCGCAAAAACCTGTTCCATGCTTTTCCCACCCATACCCAACAACCCTTTAAGTTCATACCCAGGCTCCTTACCAGTACTTTACTTCCCTCTCCCTCAGCTCCTCCATTACCCCTGACTCCCCCAAGCCTTTGCACTGCTTCTGAGGGGTGCGGGAAATATGGTTCTGTCTTGTAGTTTAAATGAATTATTACTGAAGAGTTCTGTATTAATATACCTTGTAAGGAATCTACTTGTCAAAAAACATTTCCTGAATCTTTTTTGTTGTCTGTATTGTTACAGACATACTTGCTGAGAGGTATTTTGAAATAAACTACCAAAAATAATTGAAACTGGTGTGATTATATTGTATTATTTTTACAAATAAAATATGCAGAATTTTTATTTTTTTTGGCACAGAATTCCACCAGGAGTAACTACTGTACCTCTTTCAAGAGTCTGATTTGTCTTGTGTACCCTCAAGTTTCACCTCACTTAAAAATTAACAAAATCAGACATAAAAATACAAAAGTGTCACAGCACACTATTACTTAAAAATTGCTTTCTCATTTTACCATATAATTATAAAAAATCTATTGCAATACAAATATTGTATTAACATTTCAGTGTATTGTTTACCGAGCAGTATAAACAAATCATTGTATATGAAATTTTAGTTTGTACTAACTTTGCTAGTGCTTTTTATGCAGCCTGTTGTAAAACTAGGCAAAAATCTAAATGAGTTGATATGCCCCTTGGAAGGCTTCTGAGTACCCCCAGGGGTATGTGTACCCCTGGTTGAGAACCACTGTACGAAGCAATCTGGCTGCTAAATTCCATTTGGTGCAAACTTTAGTTTCAGGCATGTCCTCTTAAAGAACTGAGTTGAAATTCCAGTAATTATCGGTATTCAATCCAATACTCTTTAGAAGCGTAAAGGCAGAGAGATACTGCTCAGTCTCTTTTTTCATAATCATTCCAGCTTGAGCCTTCTGTATTGGTTCCTTTCTTATTAAATATTACCCTTTCCTGACAATTCATGGCTTAAACAATTTACCTCAGCAGCCACAGGAACCAGAGTTCGAAAGTGCAGAAAATCAATGACAAGTTCTAAAAATTGAGATACAGTTGTGCAACCGTTTACTGTACAAACAATGGTTCTCTACAAAACAAACTGCAAGCTCCCAATCTATTTCAATGTATATTGCTGACTAGATAGTGTCCAGCACACGTAACACCAATAGTTTCCTCTTTAACTTTTTTAAAGTGTACGTACTTGTTTTGCATATGGTACTCTCCGCATAAGCATCTCAAAGACTTGTGGTGGTAGTGTATTGTGCAAGACCTGCAGTAGCTGATGTGGCTGTGCACACACTGAAATAGCATTAGTGAGGTGCTCCACGCTCTTCTTATGGTCTCCTGAAGCAAATTCATATTTTTAACTAAATTTTAGAGTTGATTGGAAAACATTCCCCCCCCCGCCAAATGTTACTTTTCATACCGTTCCCCCCCCCCCCCCAAAAAAAACTGTCCGCTCCTCCACCCTTTGTGTTGTTTTCCAATGAAAAGACAAGTATTTGAGGAAAGTAGACCCCCTTCTGCAAAAGTGTTCATTTATTCAGAAACCCAAGTTTCCATAAATGCTTGATGGAGGGGCTACCTGAATTAGGCAGAACAAAGGAGGAGTAATTTTAAGTGACTGGGCTAGTGCCAGGGTTTGTATCTTTTGGGGAAAGCTCTTTGGGGTGGAGGGTGCAGTGAGAAAGGTGAAGGAGAAGAAGGTTGGGATGTATAGGAATCTTCTTTAGTTACTCACTTTCAGGCCTGCTATAACCCCTCTCGACATTGCTTTAAAAACCTTTTAACCCTTTGTAATCCAGTAACAATTTCTAATTCTCCAAATCTAATTTCCCTTTGCCTCCTTCCCCGCCTACTTTCAAGTGTAGGAATTCCTATCAGCATCAAGCCTCATATTATCCACCATCTTGAAATAAGGTGGAGCAGACAGTGCCTGACTTTTGCATGTACAATGTGCTTGAGGTCTGACAAAACAATTTAGTTTGTGTGTGCTAAAATGATACTGCACCTTGACTTCAGCTGAGCATTTCAAGGCAATTTATGTGAAAAACAAACCAACCGTAACACATATCCTGCGCAGCTGTTGACAAGAGCCCATGCTTATGTCCTTACCTCTAGATAACCAGTGTTCTCCCAGCTGCACCTCTTGCAGAAAGAATTCCTGTACCCTTCCAATATTTTTCATCTCGCATAACTAAAGATGTTATAAAATATTTTTAGCTTAGAAATAAGACGCATCAGTGCAACTAAGACATCTTGGTAGTTACTGTGAAAACTGGTAGTAAAGAAAAAGATTTCCCAAAAGATTAATTTGCAGTGCTGTTTTCTAAATTGCCATTTAGACTTATATTTGTCAAACCTATGGAGGTCACTGTTTTTCTTGACACATCTTTGATTTCCCTCCTCCGCTCCCTGGGTCATTTTGCTTTTCCCAGACTGTTGACCAAAACAGTACTGTTTAAAAAAATAAATAAATAAAAAATAAACCCTACAGAGGTTTGACGACAGGGTTCTGTAGTCTGGGGTTGGGAATTATCTTAATTTGCTATATTAGTGAAAATGATTTCAGTGCTGCCTGCTAGTGCAAAATGGGTGTTGGTGAAGGGCGGTGGCTGCTCTTTGGGGAGATTATAGCTCTGCAAGCCAAGGTTGCGCCCTGCACTTAATTCTGGAATACATACATTGCTTTGTCTTCATGATAAAGATAAAATAGCTCAATAGTGACTGAGGATGTGGCTGTAGTAAAGGATGGGAATGCCCACAATGACACGGTAGATGAGTCTCTCCTCACATCCCCCACCTTGGGAAGTGAGGCAGGAGAGGAAGTACTAATGGTGGATAATTGTACCTTCGACTATATCTACTTTCTCTAACAAATTAAGATTAGCCAAAACTTTATGAATGTAAAAGTGAGCTGCGGGTGTGCTACAAATTTACTAAATCAAAAACAACTTTAGTCTCAAATATGTCTTAGAGTTAAAAGGACACAGTCAACTTGAAACAGTTATTGTTAAAAACTAATTTCAGGTACTACACTTGACCATAAATCCCTCTCACAGTGTAGGGGGAGATTTTCAAGGGCACAAATGAGTTGGGTTCCTAATTCCCCTTTGTGCTTTGGCTCAGATCAGTACAACCAAAAAGACATTCAATGTTAAGTTAGTATTCTTTCTACTAAGTTTAAGTGATTTTTAAACTGAAGGTTTACCTCAGCATCATGCTCTTTAGCTTTTTCACGTTCTTTTCTTCTTTCTGTAAATGTAACATAGTGCATTTAACATCTAAGCTTAATAGTTCAGAAATCCAAAAAGATTGTCAAGTCTGCTTCTCCAAAGTTTTTTTTCCATTTTAGTATTATCTCATCCAAAATGTGCTGATACCCTAACATGAAAACAGATATAATTGGAAGATAGAGATATGAGAGAAACCTACAAAGGTAAATTGTACCTAATTTTTTTTATTTATAAATATTTTTAAACTCTTCTTGAACTGACCTGTTAAATTTTCTATAACATGTCACCTCTTCTCTAAAATGAGAGATGCTCAGGGAGTTGAATTTGCCATATAGATATTTGTTGATACTTTATTAAGTACACCAAAATATTTCAAATTAAAAAAACCGAATCATGATCAGAAGGAAGCCAAGCTACATTTCAGTTTTATGTTGCTGATGAGCTCATATGTTTTACTACAAATACTCTGCAGAAATTCTTGCTCAAGACAGAATTTAGAACAAGTAAGCATCTGGAGTGAGATTTTCAAAAAACCATGGCCTTCTGCTCCTAAGTCACTTTGCCACTTTTAAAAATGTTACCCTATGGCCAAGATTTGTAAAGGGATTTAGGTGCCTAGTGGGATTTTCCAAACCACCTAGGTGCCTAATTCCCCTGGTGCATAAGCAGTGTTGTAGATAGTCCTCTAGTGGGATTTTCATCTTTAGGCACCTGAATACCTTTAGAAATTTGGCTTTAAGTGTTTTAGAAGTCTAAGGCCCATTCTCAAGTGAATTATTAGACACGTAAGTGCACTAAGGGTATGTCTACACTGCTCACGTTACAGTGCGGCAGCACTGTGATGTGGGCAGTATAGACACGCTTTATTGATGCCGGAGAGCTCTTCCGGCAATTAAAAAAAACGCACCCTAAACGAGGGGTGGTAGCTTTATCGCCGGGAGCTAAAGCACTGCCTATACTGGTGCTTTTCAGCGCTAAAACTTTTGTCGCTCGTGGGGGAGAGGGCATGGCGGGGTTCACACTCCTGAACGACTTAAGTTTTAGCACTGAAAGTGGCAGCGTAGACACTGCCGAAGTCTCTTTGGAGGTCAGTGGAGCTCGCCCTCCGAAGTGCCCGAGGCCTGGTCTACACTTAAAAATTAAGAGCGACTTCGCTCCAGTGCTCAGGGCTGTGAAAAACATTTGCAGCCAGCTCAACCCAACCTCCAGCGTAGCTGTCGCTCGGTCAACAGCAGAATTCTTCCGTTAGCCTCTCGGTGAGGTGGACTAACTCCAGCGCCGGGGGAGAAGACCCACGTCAGTGGCTGTAGCAAGTGTCTGCGCTACTGGAGTCCGGCTACCCGTCCCTAGCTGTGCTGCGGCAGGGCACTTATGACAATAGGGCACGGATGAGAAGTGATTTAAGCAGGTTTGAAAATCCCACCTGCGGTGATGGAGTGGGATTTATGTGGGGCAGGAATTACTTATTTTCAAGGAGGGGGGGGGGGGGTGCGTGTGAAAGGGAAGGTCCAAGGGCTGTAGGCCAAAGGGGCTCAGGCCTTAGATTTGACTAGGGTCACTTCAGCCCAGTTCCCCCTGCGCCCTCCCTGCCCACGCTCCGTGTGGGACCGAGGCCTGGCGCTGCTAGGGGGAGGGTCTCTGACACACACACTTGGGGGGAGGCCACAGGGGCTCGGAGGGGGGGGGGGGGAGGTCTTGCAACGCAGGGGCGGTGCTTGCAGCTCCCCCGCCCGGGAGAGGAGGGGGCTAATGCCAGGGCGACGGGGCGCCACGCCAGCTCGGAGGCGGGAGCGGCCCGGCCCCGGCTAACGGCCTCCCGCTCCCCGGGCCGGGCGGGGACACGCACTCTGCCGCAGCTTCCGCTGGAAGTCGGGGGCGTTTCTCCGCCGCCGGTCGAAGTAGACGCCGTAGCCGAGCAGGGCGAGGCCGCAGGCCCCAGCCAGCAGGAGTAGAAGGGGGCGGGCCCAGCCGCTCATGGCCGTCCCCGCCCGGCCCCGGCCCGCTCTGGAGCCCCGAGAAGCGGGCTTGGCTAGAGCCACAGCCATCCCCCCCCTCACGCCGAGCGCACGGAGCCGGGCGTGCCCGGCTAGTCAGGGCTGCGGAGACTCTCTCCCTGCCACCGGTGTTTTGGGGGCTTTTGGGGGGGGGGGGGGCGGTCAATGCCTGCGAGCCCCAGGGGGGCGACTCCTCCCCCAGCCCCCCAGGCCTTGGCTGGTTTCTGGGGGTTGGTCTGTGCCTGGGAGCCCCGGGCTCCCCAGCAGGGAGATGGCTCCGAGGAGACGCTTGATCTAGCTGTAGGCTTTGCCTCAAATCTTGCTGCCAACTCCGCACAGCAGGAAGTGACCTGTCTGTATCTCGGGCCCCTCTGTTCCTGGCCGGGGGCTGTGCTGCAGGCAGGAGGGGCGGGACTTGTTTGTCAGCAGCAGCTTCCCCCCCGCTTCTCATCACCGCTGTGGCTGTGTCAGCTCACAGGGTTAGTGTTAATCTCCCTGAAATTGTCCCATTTAGCCTTTTACAGCTGCACGGTGCTATGGAAATAACCCGCACTTCCTTCTCTTACTGCCTCCGCCGGGGGGGGACTGGTGCTTGTCAGGCCCATCTCCCTGTTACAATTGAGGAAGGGCTGGAGTACAGAGAGGGGATTTTCTAAAGGCCAGACATTGAGACCGTACCAGAGAGGGGATCACAATTTAGGAGAGCCCAGATCTTTTCACAGCCTGCATTACTGCTCTACCCGAGTGCGGTACTCAGTTGATGAGTGAGGAAAAACTCATACAGCCATTAATTTTTATCTAGTCTAGCTTACAGTAAATGCTCACAAGGCAGGGATGAAAGACTGAGCCTATTTTCTTTGTTTCCAACCCAACTGTATCCATTAATTACTTTTGCCTAAAGGTCCAATAATCAGATTACTTACTTACCTTCCCCTACCTCTCTCATAAATTTAATAAACATTACATTAGAGAAAGCATATTATTGGAAATAAAAATGTAGGGAAGGTAATATTGCCATTTATACTTGCCACTCCTCTCCCTGAGTTTGCAGAATGCTGCAGAGAAATTGAGCCCTCACATCCCATCCACAACTGCAAACTGCCTAGGGAACAACCTAGCATCTTTTTTGTAGTTGGGTGTGAGAATGAAGAACACAGTTACATATGTAATTTGGTTTGGGACAGCCCTTAAGTTCCCGTAGTTAAACTAATTGAAGCAGCAGGGAAATACTGTTCTTTACAAACTGACTGCATTTGGTGCGTTACGAGTTTAAAGAAATAACATGATCATGTGGTCAGGGAATCTGGACTCTAAGCCTAGTTCTGGTACAAACTTTGCAAGACCTTGTAATTGGGCCTTGTTCTTCCCTCCCTATACAATGGAAATTAGCCTCTCTTTCCATAGATGTTAAGGCATTTGAAATCATTCAGCGGAAGGCACTATATACTTGCAAAGTATTTTAACAGCTTGGGAAGATAGAGAGCAGAAACTGAGAATGTAGTGATCAGCTATCCGGAGAGAAGTAAAGTAAAATAAAATGGCAAAAGACACCAACAAAGATGTAGAAAACAGCAAATTTAAAAGCAACTGAACACTTTCCACAGTAAGTGGTAGAAACCACATTTAAAATTGGACTGTAAAAGGCAAGAGAGCTACTGTAAAGTGACACATACTGCTCATTCAAACCTGCAGTATTCCCCTTGGATAGACGCTTACATACAACATGATCACAGTAACAGCAAATGCCATTAGCAAGGGAGAGAACAGTGTGTAAACCAAAAGCCTAAGTTGTTTTTCTTTTAAAACCCTAGTAGCCCTGTAAGTAAAGTTACTCCCAGGAAATTCAGAAACATTCACTGGGATGGTGTAGATCTACCTACACTTATGACAGTGATTAATATGGCCCTGGCAGAAAGGAATTTGATCATTGGTAATATCTTTTCATCTCTAACTTGAATATGTCTTGCTCTTTTCAAATACATCCTGATTTTATAAATTTAGTATTTCTATAGAGAGCTCTTAGCTTGTTCTAAGGAAAAAAATCTTCTATGATGTAACAAGGTATTAATATAAATTACACAACATTTTATCCTTGTTCCATAAACTGGCATAGTTGGTAGGATCATGGCAAATTAGGTCAGGCTGTACCCATCTTGGGGATTAGAAATAAAGTAGTTTAGAACAGCATCGAAATTGACGGTACTGGATTGGTGTGACAAAGTGGAAATTTTTTGTAATATTTTTATGAAGCCTGTCTGTACCTCAGTTATCCCTATATGCTCCATTGTTAACTACGGGTGAAAAGGGAGTTTGCTGTCAGAGTAGGTTAAGACAGGTATAAATAGTGCCTAGCTGTCTGAGGGCTTGGGTCCCATATCAATGGAGCTCTTGAGAAGACTATAGCAAATCCAATTGCCTGGACACAGACACGGACACCTAGCAACCAATGACCCAGAGAGACATGGACTTCCCTACCTCTCATCAAGGCGACAGAATTGCATCTCCCTAGCTCAGGAACAAAGGACTGGGAGCAAGAGGTGGGGTGTAAGTTAAGTGTTGGCTATGGGAAGCAGTCAATGGCATGTTGGGAGTCTGACAAAAGGAGATCAGACAGAGAGGGAGACAGAGTTTGAACAATAGGACTCACTACAGCCCGGCTGGGCTCTGGCTACCCGGAATAGACTATGCTTTAACTTTCACTTCTCTGTGATAATCCTGGTCTTCCTATGCTGTGTTCCAGTCAACTAATAAGCCCTACTGTTTGATAGCACTGCTGAGTGTCACAGCTCAGCTCCCTAAGATTCTGCAAGTCTCCCTCAGGAGTCTGTCTCAGTGGGACTCTGTGAACAGAGCTGATGGGGTGTCTAATATCCACTGAATGAAGGCTCGATTCTTCTTTAGAAGCATGAGGTTTGGGTAGAATAGAGGCAGGTGAATCTTTTGGTTAATGTGATATGCCAATGAGACTTTAGGGAGAAAATGGGGATGAGGGCATAGTACAAACTTTGTCCCTATAAAAGGTGATATGTAGTGGGTTGGCCAGGAGGGCCCCCACCTCTCCCTTTGTTCTTGGATGTAATAGTGACCAGGAATGAAGTTTTGAAGAAGAGGTGGAGGAGAGAGCAGGTGGCCATCAGTTCGAAGAGGGCTCGCAGAGCATCGAGAACCAGGGTGAGGCCCCACTGTGGAGCTGGGTTTCAGACAGGAAAATACAAATTGTATAGATCTTTGAGGAATCAGTCTGTGACAGGGTGGGAAAAAAAGAAGAGCCAATGAATGGGTGAGTGGAAAGCTGTGATATCAGACAACTGTACCCTAATAACAGGTTTCAGAGTAACAGCCGTGTTAGTCTGTATTCGCAAAAAGAAAAGGAGTACTTGTGGCACCTTAGAGACTAACCAATTTATTTGAGCATAAGCTTTCGTGAGCTACAGCTCACTTCATCGGATGCATTACTGTGCAAACTGCAGAAGACATTATATACACAGAGACCATGAAACAATACCTCTTCCCATCCCACTCTCCTGCTGGTAATAGCTTATCTAAATTGATCACTCTCCTTACAATGTGTATGATAATCAAGTTGGGCCATTTCCAGCACAAATCCAGGTTTTCTCACCCTCCGCCCCCCCCAAACTCACTCTCCTGCTGGTAATAGCCCATCCAAAGTGACCACTCTCTTTACAATGTGTATGATAATCAAGGTGGGCCTTCTCACCCCCCACTCCCGCCTTTCCAAAAACCACACACGCAAACTCACTCTCCTGCTGGTAATAGCTTATCCAAAGTGACCACTCTCCTTACAATGTGTATGAAAATCAAGGTGGGCCATTTCCAGCACAAATCCAAGTTTAACCAGAACGTCGGGGGGGTGGGGGGGTAGGAAAAAACAAGGGGAAATAGGCTACCTTGCATAATGACTTAGCCACTCCCAGTCTCTATTTAAGCCTAAATTAATAGTATCCAATTTGCAAATGAATTCCAATTCAGCAGTTTCTCGCTGGAGTCTGGATTTGAAGTTTTTTTGTTGTAAAATAGCGACCTTCATGTCTGTAATTGCGTGACCAGAGAGATTGAAGTGTTCTCCGACTGGTTTATGAATGTTATAATTCTTGACATCTGATTTGTGTCCATTTATTCTTTTACGTAGAGACTGTCCAGTTTGACCAATGTACATGGCAGAGGGGCATTGCTGGCACATGATGGCATATATCACATTGGTGGATGTGCAGGTGAACGAGCCTCTGATAGTGTGGCTGATGTTATTAGGCCCTGTGATGGTGTCCCCTGAATAGATATGTGGGCACAGTTGGCAACGGGCTTTGTTGCAAGGATAGGTGCCTGGGTTAGTGGTTCTGTTGTGTGGTATGTGGTTGCTGGTGAGTATTTGCTTCAGGTTGGGGGGCTGTCTGTAGGCAAGGACTGGCCTGTCTCCCAAGATTTGTGAGAGTGTTGGGTCATCCTTCAGGATAGGTTGTAGATCCTTAATAATGCGTTGGATGGGTTTTAGTTGGGGGCTGAAGGTGACGGCTAGTGGCGTTCTGTTATTTTCTTTGTTAGGCCTGTCCTGTAGTAGGTGACTTCTGGGAACTCTTCTGGCTCTAATCAATCTGTTTCTTCACTTCCGCAGGTGGGTATTGTAGTTGTAAGAATGCTTGATAGAGATCTTGTAGGTGTTTGTCTCTGTCTGAGGGATTGGAGCAAATGCGGTTGTATCGCAGAGCTTGGCTGTAGACGATGGATCGTGTGGTGTGGTCAAGGTGAAAGCTGGAGGTATGTAGGTAGAAATAGCGGTCAGTAGGTTTCCGGTATAGGGTGGTGTTTATGTGACCATTGTTTATTAGCACTGCAGTGTCCAGGAAGTGGATCTCTTGTGTGGACTGGACCAGGCTGAGGTTGATGTGGGATGGAAATTGTTGAAATCATGATGGAATTCCTCAAGGGCTTCTTTTCCATGGGTCCAGATGATGAAGATGTCATCAATATAGCACAAGTAGAGTAGGGGCGTTAGGGGACGAGAGCTGAGGAAGCGTTGTTCTAAATCAGCCATAAAAATGTTGGCATACTGTGGGGCCATGCGGGTACCCATAGCAGTGCCGCTGATCTGAAGGTATACATTGTCCCGAAATGTAAAATAGTTATGGGTAAGGAAAAAGTCAAAGTTCAGCCACCAAGTTAGCCGTGACATTATCAGGGATAGTGTTCTTGACGGCTTGTAGTCCATCTTTGTGTGGAATGTTGGTGTAGAGGGCTTCTACATCCATAGTGGCCAGGATGGTGTTATCAGGAAGATCACCGATGGATTGTAGTTTCCTCAGGAAGTCAGTGGTGTCTCGAAGGTAGCTGGGAGTGCTGGTAGCGTAGGGCCTGAGGAGGGAGTCTACATAGCCAGACAATCCTGCTGTCAGGGTACCAATGCCTGAGATGATGGGGCACCCAGGATTTCCAGGTTTATGGATCTTGGGTAGTAGATAGAATATCCCAGGTCGGGTTCCAGGGGTGTGTCTGTGCGGATTTGATCTTGTGCTGTTTCAGGAAGTTTCTTGAGCAAATGCTGTAGTTGCTTTTGGTAACTCTCAGTGGGATCAGAGGGTAATGGCTTGTAGAAAGTGGTGTTGGAGAGCTGCCGAGCAGCCTCTTGTTCATATTCTGACCTATTCATGATGACAACAGCACCTCCTTTGTCAGCCTTTTTGATTATGATGTCAGAGTTGTTTCTGAGGCTTTGGATGGCATTGTGTTCTGCATGGCTGAGGTTATGGGGCAAATGATGCCGTTTTTCCAGTGTTTCAGCCTGTGCACGTCGGCGGAAGCACTCTATGTAGAAGTCCAGTCTGCTGTTTCGACCTTCAGGAGGAGTCCACCTAGAATCCTTCTTTTTGTAATGTTGGTAGGGAGGCCTCTGTGGATTAGTATGTTGTTCAGAGGTATTTTGGAAATATTCCTTGAGTCGGAGACGTCGAAAATAGGATTCTAGATCACCACAGAACTATCATGTTCGTGGACCCTAATAGGTCATTGATATACCTCTCACTTTTAAATTCCACTTGGTAGTCCAGAATCTTGGAAGGCAGAACTTCCAAGGCTTGGGAAGATGGAAGACAGCACCAAGAATGAAAATGTTTCCACTTCTGGAGGTAAGTCTGGCAGTTCCTGGGCTTTCTACTGGACAAAAACACTGATTTTACTGCAATTTAACAAGTTAATTCCATGGTTTAGAGCCATTCAGGAGCCACACCCTGAGGTTCACAGAGGAAGAGCTGGGGTGAATGAGAGACCCTGAGTTCTGTGTCAATAGGTCCTCTGTGGTAGAAAGTTGGAGGGGTGCCACCTCTGAGAAGTGGATGAAATTTGAATAGCACACCCATCTTGGCCTGGCTGGTGCTATAAGAATAGCTTTTGCCCTCTCTTTGCTGAGCTTGAGAAGAGTCTTGAGGATTAATGGAAGCAATGGATACACACAAAGCAGGGCACGAGGCCATGGAGCTATCAGCACATGTCCCAGCAAACTGAGACCATAACTTCCACTGGAGCAAAACAGGGGACCTTTGGAGTTGTTTGGGGGTGGCAAAGAAATCTATTTGTGGTAGACCCCAGGTCTGGCAGATGTTGCAAGAGAGTCTTTGAGCTCCCATTCATGGTCTTGCCAGAAGTGTCTGCTCGGGGAGTCCTGCACTTGTATCTGAGTCTGGTAGGACAGCGAATATGTTTATTGAATGGGAAAAACACCAGTTCCAGAGTCTTAGTGACTCTGCACATAAGGACTGGGATCTTGCCTCTATCTTGGCGGTTAATGTAATGCACTGCTGTCCTGTTCTCTAGCATTCCTCTGACTGAGTGGCTTGAATGGCACGGAGGATGTATTGGCAAGCATAAAAAACTGTTCTCAGCTCCAGAATATTGATGTGAAGCAGTGATTCTTGCAGATCTTTTGCCCTGAGCTGTATTTCACTGCAAGTGAGCTCCCCATCCTAACAAAGACGTGTCCTTTATGAGGCTCTGTGATGGTGTGGGATGCAAGAATGGGGTTGCTATACAGACCCTTTGTGGGTTCTTCCACCACATAAGTGCACCCAACACCTTTGAGGCACCATGACCCATTTGGAGGGTTTGTGGCTATTGTGGTTAAGAACAGTATATATTTATACCCCATCTGGAGACATCCAAGGAGTAGTCTCGCATAGGAAGTCACAATTGTGGAGGCAGACATGTGACCCAAAAGCTGAAGAAAAGCCCTCCTGGTTGTTTGTGGGTTTAACTACAGTGCAGAGATTAGGCCAGATAGGGTGGAAAATCTCTCCCTTGATAGAATCATAGAAGATTAGGGTTGAAAGAGACCTCAGGAGATCATCTAGTCCAACTCCCTGCTCAAAGCAGGACCAACACCAACTAACTCATCCCAGCAAGGGCTTTGTCAAGCCGGGCCTTAAAAACCTTTAAGGATGGAGATTCCACCATCTCCCTAGGTAACCCATTCCAGTGCTTCACCACCCTCCTACTGAAATAGTTTTTCCTAATATCCAACCTAGACTTCCCCCACTGCAACTTGAGACCATTGCTCAAGGGTAGGTAGGCTCTTGCTGATGTGAATTCCAAAATGGTTCCTATGAAGTTTGTCCTTTGTACTGGAGTTAGTATAGATTTGTTGTGATTGATACAAAGTCCTAGTGATTGGAACAATGCTAACGCCTTGGTTGTAGCTGACTGAACCTCTTGTTGTGATAAATCCCTGATCAACCAGTCATCCAAATATGGGAATACTGAGACATCTCCACCCTACTGATGAAAGTAGCTTTGTAAACACTCCCAGAGCCGTGGAGAGCCCAAAGGAAAGAACTCTCCATCACTGGGGGTTTGTTCCTATTACAAAGCAAGGAAGCACCTGTGCAATGGGTGGATGGCTACATGAAAGTAGTCAGCTTATAGGTAGAAGGCAACAAACCAGTACTCTGGATCCGAGGATGAGAGAAGGGTAGCTAATATCACCATTCTGAAGTGTTATGCTAGAACATAGTAGTTTTTAAGTTCCTGAGGTCGAGGATTGCCTGCCCCCCCATGATGGACTGAGACTGGTCTCTCGTCTGATTTTGTGGTAGATGTTCAATAAAAGTGTGTACATTTTGAATATGTGGTAAAGCTGTATTTCATCATCAAGGCCTGATAGTTAACTATACACAATTGAAGAGCAGCTGACAAATAACTCAATCTGCCCAGTAATTCCAGTCTCTTAGATTCCTTGTGTAATGGAGAGGGTCTAGACCAAGTTCTTAAACCCTGGGGTCTTAGGCATAACAAATTGTGCTCTGGCACAGAGCTCCAGAAGAAGGACGAAACCCCCACTCCAGAGAGCACAAACAAAATAAAATACAATAAACAAAGTCAATAGCTAAGAAACAAATAACCTCTATCCCCTCATTCAGAGCATGAAGTGTTGTTTTGCACAGGTGCGGGCCCACAAGCGCTACTTCACAGTCTTCAATCAAGAGTACACAGATGCACACACATCCCATGGTTGAGCATGCACAGAGACAAACTCAAAGAAAAACACAACATTTGATATACATCTTCCATTGTACCAGCACACCAGTGTCAAAGTTAAAAATAAAAAGCCAGCATATTTTCAGGCCAAGGGTATGAAGCAAGGAAACCTGGGAAAATTAAATTAAAGGAGACATTGAGACTAGTAAGTAAGGGCTCATGGAAGTGTGGGTGTTGCTAGATTTCCAAAAATTAACACACATATCAATACATCAATATTCAGAAGTGACCATATGAATGTTTAAATTTAGTACTCCTCATACAACTGTTAGGAAATTTAATACATATCCTTTTAAGATACATCCTCAGACATCAATGCTGAAGAAGAAAACATAATGGTATTTATAAAATTTCACCAATAAAGTAAATATATTATTTCTCAGTATGAGCACAATGGCTTGATAAATACTGGGGAATGTGAGCTAATTTTAAAATACCTGTATTTGAAGAATGGAAATCCATGAATGTTTGTGGGTCAGCTGGGTCATCCTCATATGCTTCATGAAAGTTTGATTGTTGCATGCTCCCTACATCTTTAAAAAAACAGTCCTTATCTAGCATTTTAAGGGACTACTGTTGCAGGTAATTTTAAAAAATTGCAAGCTTAAAAGAGCTAAGCAAACAAGTTCTCAATGCATGGAATCTGTAAAACAGTTACATGGTACAACAAATAGCTAGATATGTCCTGTTCACACACTTAAAAGGCAGAAACAAAGTGGTAAAATTCAGTGTTATCTGGAGCTGTTTAGCATTCCATTGTTATCTCACCAAATTGGCTCAATGGACCAAAGTGTCTTCCCCATCTCCATGAACCACCTAGGGATCCATTGACTTAGTTCATGGTGGCCTGCCCTCTTATGTTTCCGTAGCATGAAAAAGCTGTCCAAAAAGGGAAGCTTTGGTAGCACATGCTACATTCAGTTTGCTTGAAAACACATGCAACTTAGGAAAAGGGAAAAGAGAAACCATTTTCAGTGCATGAATGGCCCTGGTCTACTGGTCCGTGAACCTTTTAAGATCTGGACAGATATGACAATTCCATTGCTCATTCCACAGGCTGTAAGAGGGGGAATAAACTCCTTGGCCATAGCAGGATGGAAACTGCACATATCTCAGAGGACTTTTTTTCATACTATGTGGGATTTTCTGTAAAGGGCCTAGACTACACTAAGCAAGCATTTCTGTTCAATATTAATTGAAGATATCACTGTAGGCAGCAGATTCCAATAAATGTCACCCAAAAAAAGTCATTCAGTCTCCACATAAACCCAAGAGAGAAAGAGTATTCTTCTTGTTTACAGGGACAGAAGGTGAACGAACATATTATACATGATGGAATCGTGTAACTGAAGTTTAATTTGCATTCCAAAGACAAACATCATGCTGAGTAAGAGAAATCAGAGTAGAAGGCCAGATAGTTCTGTGGTAAAGACACAGGACTCCGTACCAGCAGTCTCTTTCTGGTTCTGCCAAAGTCATCTTTGATAACACCCTGGTAACCACTCTGCTCTTCAATTTTCCTCATGTATCAAATAAAGATATTGCCTGTTGGGTGGCTTAATTCATCAATCTATCTAAAACACTTCAAGATCCTCAAATGGAACATATCATAAGTACTAATGCCACTATTGTAAAGAAGTGACACCATCAGCTTTGCTGCTCTGCAGTTGTTCTTTAAAAAGTTTCCCTAGACATTGGCCCTTTAAATTAAAGATAATATATTTTGCTGAAATGTGCGCTCTTAATAACCCTTAACACAATTTCCTTTCATTTTTAATTACTAAGTAAGTGGGTGTAACTTTCTCTTTTGTCTAGGCCACCTCCTCACTTTATGCACTGACAATTCAGTGCTTGTGAAATCGCCATTTGTCACTATTCTGGACATCACTGCTCTATTCAGATTGGTTAGGTAAGAGATAGCTACTGTCAGATATCTTGGACAAACACTGGTGGTGGAAAGGGAAATACAGGAAAAAGATTTAACAGGATGTTGATAAACTTACATTTTTAACTATTTTTTAAAATTATTAATGCTAGAACATGAAATAGCTCCTACAACATTTGTGTGGAAACAAAAACAGAAGCACAGAGTCTCTCTCTACAATAAGTCCCTTTAAAGGTCTGGAGAAATTTAAGTGTTTTTGATTACATTAGTGAAACAGAATATTAACTAGCTGTCAGAAGAAGAAAGGAGACACCTATTTCAAGATAGAAACAAACCTGCTGCTTTGAATATTGGTTCAAATTCACATTCCTATAACATTTTCAATCTTTCAGATTTACACCAAATCAATCTTCAGTTCCTAGAGCTATCTTACATCACAACAGCAGTTTTCTAATGTGCCTACTTGTTCTTCAGTGGCTCTTGTTGGTAGCTCAGCTACATAAGGGGTGCAAATTCTGCTGTTAAGAGTAATGCAATTCTATCAATTGAAATGGAGCTTCAACTGATGTAAAAAAGCAGAATTTGACAAAATCTTCTCTCCTGACATACCTTCCAAATGAAGTATATAGTTTTGGGATGACAGTGGGAGAGATGAGAAGGGAAGAATAACCCTGCCAAAAAATCTGCTAGCACAACCAGGAAGTAAAGCATCATTATTAGCTGTATCAAAACTGCTTAGATAGTTATTTTAATACCAGCCATAATCGCTGTGTCTTCTTCACCAGATTTATTTAAGGCAATGAAAGATATTTAAGAATTGTTTTCGAAGGAGGAGAAAGGAATTGTACTCAAAGTTGGAAATGAAAGGCCTACTAGGTCATCTCCCTGCTGTTACAAGATTGTTCCCTATTGAACATTTGGTAGCCTTAAAGACAAAAAAAAATCCAGATAGAAAACTTTAAACATCTACCGAAACAGGTGTTTGGGGAGTCTAACCAAATGATATACCTCTCTCTTAGGAGGCAGACTAGAAAAGCAATACATGCAGGAGATAGAACCAGTGGTAAACAGTAGAAGGAAAAGAAGAAAAGCCCTCTTTCTTTTAACTGCTTTTTAGTCTGCAAAACCCAAATTCCTAATTAATATTCAAGCACTGAATGGCTGCCTTACCCACCTTTTCACAGTTTCCCGACCATACATTAACCAGTCAAAGGCGAAGTGGAAGCAGTCAAGTTGTTCGTTTTGAACAACTATGCTATAGTACAGAATGATAGAGGCTCATCCACAACATTTGAAACGGTGATTTATATCAAAATCTTTCTAGCTGTTCTAGAGAAATGGTGGTAGTATTTAGACAAGCTAAATATTTGCACAAGATGTAAATTTATCCAAGAGCAATACATGGAATTATTTACACTCAATATTTAAGATTTACTTCTGCAAATATTAAGCATGGAAGTCAATTTGAGAAAATGTGACCCATGTTATTTTCCTTAATAAATGAGTATTATTTTTATTTATTATTTATATTTAATATAAAATTAACAGTGAAAGTTAGCTCTGAACATTTTTTTACAACACTTAACAAAGTTTGATTTTTCTATTGTTTAGGATGTCAGTAGATTTACAAGAGCAATCATTTAAATAAAAAAATATAAAGCCTATGTTTAAAACATGGCCTTTATTAATGCTCTCTAACTCCATTTTATCTTACATTGAAATAGTTCTGCTTTGCTTAAGAAAAGACAGAAAAGTGCATTTTACAAGAGTACTTTTTCTTTAATTCTCTGCGAAAATGGAAGGAATTGGAATCACAAGTTGACAAATGTGGTAAAATGAAGTTTCAAGAAACATCAATCGTAGTAATGCTACCCCCATCACTAGTGTTTCGCTCTGACTTTCTGCTGTGTGAACCATAATATCCTGATATACAGTCTAGAGCATCTATGTTATTACTCTACAGCATTTTAAACACAGAAAGAGGGGTTAAAACCCCTTTCAATGTACAAACATGAATAAAAAATTGATAAAAAAATCACTTTTATACATAATGTATATGCAAACTGTTTTAAATACATGGTTTTGGAAGAGTTATTTACAAACTGCATCAGCCCGTGGGACAATCCACAGACAAAGTATACACAGTTGCTTTACTTTATTGTTGCATCTCAACTTTGGGAGATATAAATTCATTCGGCAGTATAGCAAACATAAAAACTGTGACAAAGCATCTTAAGGGCAACCCAATAAAATTTGTTCCTCAAAACAATGTAAGTACTAGGACTGCCAAAGTTTCCAAACAAGGTTATAGTTTAATCCAGATGCCCGATTACAGTTCTACATTGTGGAAGAATAGACAGAGCCACTGCACATACAGGCACGGTTACTGGATAAAACCTCCTGTAAGAGCTACAACTGATAGGTATGTTTTTTCAAAAGAGTGAACTAACCTAGAATTTTTTTCCAATTTTATTAATATTTTAAAAAATACATAAAAATACAACATCCAATGTCTGAATAAATATATTTAACAAGTTGCAAGATACCTTATTTTACACAAAAAAATTCAGCTTTAGAAATCTTGTTAAATAACTTCATTGTTGTTATATATTTCATTTTTCGTCTTTTTGTAACAAAATAAAAACTCTGAAATTACATAGAAAAAAGACAAAATATTTTTGTCAAGGGATAAGATAGTCCACTGAAAACTTATTCACAATTCCACTGTAAACATTAATAAACATTAAAATATTTGCATAATCGTGTGCTCAAAAATCCTATAAAAAGTGGAAGACTTATTACAACTGTAGTTTTCAGTCAACTACACTTCCTTTCACAATTTATTTTGTCCCATTTACATCTTTAAAACTGGGCACATTGCTGAACACATACTTTGGCAGTTCTGTATAGCAAGTGCTTCCACAAAGAGGAACTACTCACCAAGGGTTAGCATACAAGCTGGGTGAAAGTGCAGCAGTAACTTGATTCTGTTTGATAATATTCTGATGTCTGTTTGATGCACTTGCTTTTCTATGATTTCCTAGAACACCTGAATGCTTCATTGGACATAACTTTTCAAATCTGATAAGTGCCCTTTCTCTGTATTAACAAAAAAACAATAAACACGATGACAAACATGTCAGACGGTGCCTACAAACCTTCAGTTACCAATGAGCTTAATTTCTCAACAGTAAAAATAAAAATAAAATAAAATAAAAAACCGGGGGGAGGAAAAAGATACAGTCCAGCAGTGGAAGAGTGTACAGAATGTACTTGGCAATGTCAAACCAGTTGAGTGCTTTTTGTGGTTATATTTCAGGATTTATGTCCATGGCAGCAAACTGCTGACAAGGCAGAGAAATATGTATCACCTGCATTCTACAGCAAGCACATTCTGGGGAGGAGAAGACGATGATGGACTCATCCCAGTGTCTGATGAAGCAGATGACATGGATGCTCCTGTATGAGACACTGTAAATACATAAAGCAGGACATCAGCACCACACTGTCAAATTATCCTTCAAACTGGAGGCCCGCTTAGGTATCAGACTTAGTGTCTGTACACACACAAAACAACTTAATAGAGCCCAAGTGAGGCCTGTCAAGTTTGACATACGTCGACAGAGTTGTGTGTAGAAGCTTACGTCGTACCTGCACCCATTATCCCTGGCTTAACATAGTGTCCTTACTAGTTGCTCGTTTTAATGAGCATTACCTTTATTTATTTATTTAATTTATTTAAAATAGGCCTGGAGGAGAAGTAGCAGTATAGGAAGACCTCTCAAAGTCCTGTTATAGAAAAATACAAGTGGATTCCTCATGTATCGACTAGTAGGTTCAAAGCCTTAATATTTTAGAGAACTACTCTAGTTTCTGTATGTTTCTATAGTGTGCTCAGATACCATGGAGATGAGTAAATATTACTGGATTAAAAATAAGATTTACTTTTACTACAAAAAGCTTTATGAAACTGGTCCAGATTATTTTTCTCTTATGTTCACACAAGCTGGATAACTAACATCATCCTTTCTGTGGCTTAAATCATAAAGGAACAAGACAATCTGTTATGCTACTTGTGAAAACCCAGATCCAGGGTACAATACGAAGTCCAGATCCATGTCTTTTTAAAGTGAAATTTTACATATTCAAGAATTTATTTTATTATATGTATGAATTTTGAAAAGCAAACCATGCTGTAGATTCTAAATTTATCCTGTATGGATAGAAGACAAGTTAAACTTCGTATAGTAACTGTTTTTTCCAAAAAGTTAAAATAATGGCTGTCGAATATGTTGTCACTTAAATTAAATGTTTTGGGGTTTACATGTTTAAAACAGACACCTCATGAGAGGGAGGTCTGAGTGTAAAGCAAATTGGAAAGTTACCTTCTCTGTCTTTCTTTTTTAATCGTTTTCTTCTTCTGTCTATTGTTGCCACTTCTGACTTCAGGGACATGTAATATTTTCGGATTTCCTGTAGTTTTTCTTGTAGAAAGGAGATTCTCTCAGTGCTGTTCATGTTGTCTAGTTCATCTTAAGAGTGGGGGGGAAAGTTACTTCACGATGGTGATTTTAAGAAACGATAACTGGAACATCACATGCAAACCAATAATGCACTTCCACAATGCTATACTAAGTAGGGTTACATACAAGACAGATAGCCAAAACCCACATTTTCCCCCCTTCAAAATACAAAGGTTCTTATTAAATTCCATTTAATCCAAGGTGTTTTAATTATGGTAGATTAGTAAGAATTGTGCTCCTTATAAAAGGGACAGCTATGATATACTTATATATTATACTTTATTTACATGGATCAACAATTTTTTCCCTTGATTGATCATTAGTCCTGCACTAATGGTTGTGGGGGAAAAGATTACTGGTTCTAAAATATTTGTCTCAGACTCCCAGAGTTTTAGGTTTCAATATCATGGAATTTAAAAACAAAAAACAAAACAAAAGAACTGCTCTGTCCTCCCCCTACACAATAATTTTGTGAGTCATCTTGCTCTTCCAACTCAACTCTTCAATCCCAACCTGAATTTTTGCAGCCAATAATCCAGCAATTCCAGAATTAGAGATGAATGCCTGGATTATGCCGTCTGAAAACTAGGATTCAGACTATTTTTAAATTACATAACTTATTAGTTTCACAGTCTAGATATTCTTGAAGTAATAAGCTGATAAACGCATGCTGGAAATTAAATGGGGGGGAAAGTAAGATGATAATTTAAATCATACCATTTTTAAAAGGACTTTTATAGCGTGAAAGCGAAGCACAGAAATAAATAACATTATACCAATAAACCTGGCTTTACAATGATAATGAGCATTCATGCCAGGTGCCTTTTTAGAACTGAATATAGCAAGTTCTGGATATTGTACTAATATAATTTTGAACTCTGATTTAAATATTTAACACAATTTAAAAAATTCTTACTGAGTTGGAAACTCCATTTATACACTCTCGGGGAAGCATTGTGGTGATGTTTCTCTCTATGTTTATCCTTTTCTCCATCTTTGATGTGAGGGGAAATTACTCTTGCAGGGGATCGCGCAAGCTTCTGTGGTTTGGACACATTTATGTGTTTTACTGGAGTACATTTACTTGAACTGTCCATGACAGGAAGATCTTCACTATCACTGCTTTGTCCTGTAATAACACAAATTAATTTTGATTAGAAGACAGACCTATAATTTTGGTATTCTTCTAACCCTATAATCTACATTACATAAACTGTGGTTGTGGTCAGAAAAGTGAAAGGTAAAATTGTGCTTCCTTACTCAAAAGACCCAGCTCCCTTTGTGGATTCCAAATTGTTTCAGATTATTGACAACCCCATCTAAAATTTTCTAATTTTGTTAGGTACACTATGAGCTGAATCTGCAGGTGCACCAGTGCTCTCTCTAACCCCATGGTGGGAGCAGTTAGGGGCTGAGTCAGCCCCTGCCAAAGTAGATTTTTTACCTACAAAAATAAAATAAAAAAAAAAAACAAAACAAAAAATACAGACATTTATTCCAAAATAAACGTGTTTGCTGCCAAAAAAGCAGGTGTGACTTAAAAACACATTTAGTTATTTCAGTGTAGACAAGATCTTAGAGTCACTTTTCAGAGTGCAAATGCACTAATTACCTACAGATGTGAACAATGTACGATCATTTCAGTAAAGAGTATACATCTCTGATACAGAAGAACCTCAGTTACAAACACCAGAGTTACGAACTGATCAGTCAACCACATGTCATTTGGAACTGGAAGTACACACTCATGCAGCAGCAGAGACAAAAAAAGCAAATACAGTACAATACTGTGTTAAATGTAAACTACTAAAACAATAAAGGGAATGTTTAAAAAATAAGATTTGACAAGGTAAAGAAACTGTTTCTGTGCTTGTTTCATTTAAATTCAGATGGTTAAAAGCAGCGTTTTTCTTCTGCATAGTAAAATTTCAAAGCTTATTAACAGGTTTCAGAGTAGCAGCCATGTTAGTTGGTATCAATGTTCAGTTGGAAACTTTTGAAAGAACAACAACATTTTTTCAGTTACGAACATTTCAGAGTTATGAACAACCTCCATTCCTGAGATGTTTGTAACTGAGGTTCTACAGTACCATATTCACATAGACATGCAGTGTGATCCTGTACCTCAGTGTATCGTTAGATTTATTTTGTAAAAACAAAAACAATGCAACACTTCTTACAATAGTGCCAAAATAAAAGGTTCTCATTTCAAATATACAAGTCTCAGGAAATTTTAAGTTACAGTTCCCACAGAAATCTTCACCCTGTCACTCTGCACATATTAGGCATTATTTAACAGCCTATGAACAATATTTGTTGCAGTTACTGTGGGAACCCAAAATATTTATTTGACATAAATCTTAACAATGCCATTGTTGGCACTGACTATTGACCTATTTGATTCCATTCCTTTAGCTATCTGAGGTAATCACTACTTATAAGGGGGTATAGAAGACTAAATCCAGACTTTCTGCAGCTGATTTAAGAAGGTTACATATCTGAGCACGTCAACCACACATAAAAGTCCTGTCTCTAAAAGGTATCGTACTTACCTCATTGCACTCTATGTATTTTTTCTTGTAAGTTATAATTAATGTATCTTTCTAGCCTTAGAAGCGCTTGGACATGATTTTTCAAGGAAGTGCTTCTATTCGGCAAGCATAGGGACAAAAACGATAACTGAGCTGAACACGTAACACATATAACTGTAAAATATTTGGTATCTTTTCACATACAGCTGCCTTGTAAAGAGAGATGCTAACGAAAATGATGACCGTAACAGTCATGAGACTACCAGATACTGTGATTACTGAATAGCTGGTATATTCTACTAGATATATAGTCAGTGGTCCAGTCAACACTAATTAAAGGCCCTGGCAAGGAAACCCCTACACATGTACAATGGGGATAAATATCAGAAGGATGGATTACTACACACTTGTTATGGATACAGCACAAACATTCACTTCCAAATGTACCTGTTCCATTCTTTTCATTTTTGGCTACAGCACTTGATCGCTTTGGAGTACGTTTTTGTTTCTTTGCCAGTGTCCCACTATTGCCATCGCTTGGCCTTTTTTGACCTGAAGGAAAAGAAAAAACGTGCCTCAAATATTTCTGCCTTCAATATACCCTTTTTAAAACAAATAGATTGAACTGAAAACTAGTATTAGTAAGACGCCAAATGCCACTTTTGAGCCAATAGTCCTTAGCAAAGCAATACAGGATTTACAATGGTTTCAGGAATTGTCAAAATAGAGATTGGCTTTTCACATGGGAAACACTTACCCTTCTCTCCAGTATCTCTGTCTTGTACTGCTATACTACAATTGCTTGAAGTGGTACTGGCTTCAAATCCATTAGCAGACTCGCTTTCACAGAGACCTTCTTGAGATTCTTCTGCCACACTGTCCACTTCAATAGTTACATCACTTTCACTTTTTATACTGCGAGATTCATCCTGACTTAGAGCAAGGGGCGAGGCCACAGAGAAGTTAGGCTGGACTGCAGGGGTTAAGGCAGATGGATTTGAGGTCAAAGAGTTGGGATCTGGCTTTTCTGCTACTGCATCCTCACTACTGCTCTTTTCCTTTTCATCAAAGTCATCCAAGTCCACTTCATGGCAAAGTAGAGTTTCAGGTCCAATCTGAGGCATAGTGTCGTCCTCGTCTTTTAATGGAATATGCTCATTTTCCTCAGATGTACATTCAAAGTTTTCATTCGTCAGCTCTTGAACATGTTGATCTGACTCTGCTACTAAAGACGGCATTTCCTCATTTTCAGTTCTGAGTGACTCTTCATCATGAAAGTCTTTACATTCCTCCATCCCAATACATTCATTGGTCCTCTCCTCAGACACAATATTTGGCACTTCCATCTCACACTCTCGTCGTACCTTTTTCTCAGGCGATGTCTGTTCCAACGTTTTCCTTTTCAAAAGCTTCTTATCTTTTGTACAGGGATCTGTTTCATTTTCAGTAGTGGTGGAAAACTCTTTATTGTCTAAGGAAGAAATGTCTGATCTTTCAGATTCTATGAGGGTTTCATTTGTTCCCTCTTCTTGACTTTCTGGCAAAACCTTCACATTCTCTAAAGAGGGGTCTCTTGTCTTGCTCCTTCTTCCCTTCCCCTTAGGTGATTTTTCAGTCTCTTTTTTAATTTCTTCCACTTGTTCAGCTTTGTTTCCAAAAATCTGAACTATTTGTTCACTTTCTTCAACTTCCAGTTTTAAAGTTTCTAGAGGCTGCACTTGAGTCCTGTCATTTTCTTTCATCAATACATGTGGGATCTTTGGGTTTTCTTCAGCGGGTTTCTCATCAATTAGTTTTTCATTTTTTTCCATATCTGAAATTTCTGCAGAAAATTCTTCATTCATACTCTTTTCAGAAGTCTCATCAGCTTCACTGTCAGATGAACCAGAATCTGCCAAAAAATATTAAAAAACAACACATCAGGTCATTGTTAAAGCACAATTTTTTATATTCGCTATGCAGATGCTATTCAATAACCCACACAGATATAGTGTCAAAAATCAGTTTATTGGGGGGGGAGGGGGGAACCAAGAGTTTTGGTTTTGCATCAACTCAAAAAAAAAAAATCCAAATGTGTTGCATTATTCAATGTATTTTTGCTACAGTTTTTCCGAGTGTCACTTTAGATCTCTATGGAAGTATGGCAGCACTGGTGTAAACTCTCTTTTTTTGGGGTGGTGGGGGTGGGGGGGTGGTGGTGGAGGGGGGTTTAGAAATCAAAAAGCCACACATAAATCAGAGTTCAGGAGGACAGGATAGTTTTACAGGTCTCCTTATAGCTTGAATCTTCCCAGTCACCTCACCTCAAAAAGGAATGGATGGCTCAGAAGACTGGTAACAGGGTTACAGCCATTTCACTGCTAAATCAGTGGTTTCAATCAGAAGCCCTACAGATTGCAAGTAATAAGATGGTGCCTGATAGTTGTGCAGGACCTATATGAAATGAATTGGTGGCTTTGATTCAGTTCATACTAGACAAGGGTTCTCATCAAACAACACTGCCACCATTTGTACGTAACTAGCCTCCCTGCCGGATGCATGAGCTGTGAGACTGGAAGATTGAGTGACCATAGTAATGGCAACAATTTTATCTCTGGATTAGGATTGAAGCAGACTGATGCAAGAACATGGGGTAAGCTGCCCTTTCCCTAACTGCTTGGGGAGGAAATAGAGAATTTTTTTCCTCCACTGGTGTCAATTTAGTTCTTTCAACAGCATTAAAGTTCGCAGGAAAAAAGGGGGGGTTAAAATTGCTTTTTCAAAAAGGAATGAAAATCAAAACACAGGACAGAGATCACTCACCGTTTGATCCTCTATCAGAATCAAACATTCCTGAGCTACGTCTCGTCTGCCTGCGAGGTGTTCCTAAAAATCAAAATCAAAACTAATTAATTTATATAGAATAAAATTTGTTATATAGCTAGTAAACTGACTGACTGCACAGGACTTCAAAACTGTTGACTTACAATACAGCAATATGTTTATTAAACGTTTCATACTAACGTGTGGGTTTACATTATTAGTATTTACATACATTTCTCCTATGTATGAGCACCTAAGTGTCTCACATGACTGCATCAGGTGTACCTTCTGTTCCATTTGGTAATGATGAGCAATCTGACATATTGCTCCGTGTACTTCTGGCTCCTGCTTTACCTTCACTATTAGGTGTTTTGGATAAACTGCAAGACATGTTTGACAGAAGAGTAGATTTCAGAGGGGGGCGGCCACGTTTTGATTTCTGTTTCTCCTCATCCTTCTTTTCATCCTTTTCCTGGTCTTCTTTACTCTGAAGACACAAAATTGGGCATTCTATGAATGTACATCACTGCTTATAGTCAAAGCTTCACCCTTTTTGGGCTACACATTAAGGGGAGGGGCTAGGGAGTGAACAGCAAAATAAACTCATTCTTAGGAGCAGAGAGAGCCATTAAGCTCTTACAAACTATTACAAGAAGTTTACTGATCTACAAATATTACTTTTGCTTTTTTCTTTTGTTTTCTCTTTGGTCCTCCTTTGTCCAAAGGCCAGATAATCCGATCAGCTTTCACCCATTCATCGTATCTAAAGGCAAAACACAGCACACTGTTACTACTCCCATTAAAAACTGTTTTATTGTAATTTGATGGTTCAAAGCTGAATTGCAAAGACCTTAATAACAATTCAAAATAGATCCCCAACCCCCTTTTAGCAACATATCAAGTATCTGATGTTTTGAAACGTATTTAGCGCTATGTTTTATTGCAATTACCTTCCTAAGATCCTGAGGAAATCTGAAGGTGCAGACCTTCCTGGTCTCCTGCCAGCAAAGCACTGGAAGTCAGGTGACCTGGGGTCAATTACAGACTCTTCCATCAACTTCATGTGACCTTAGGAAATTCAGTTTTAATCTCTCCACGCCTCAGTTTCCCCATCTATAACACTGTTATAAAATAATCATACTTACCTGTGTTTTTAAAGAGTTTTCAAATCGTCTGGCAAAAGACACTAAGCATTAGGGGAGACTGTCAAAGGCATAAATGGAGTTAGGTGCTTATCTGCCATCTGTGCCTTTGAAATTCTCCTGCATTATTATTAATTATTATTATTATTAATAATATAGATGAGGGGATGTGAATAGAAGTTTGGAAAAAAGGTTTCTTTCAAACCTACGTGATGTCATAATGTCATTCAAGGAAGTCTGTTTAGATTTCTCAGGAATTCAATGAGGTGGCAAGTCTCAAATTTTAATGTACAAGGAAAATACATTTTAAAATATATTTGAGTTTTGTGGCATTAGCACAGTTGCATTGTTTCTAAAAATAAAGAAATGCCATTACACAGCAGGTATTAAATATAAGGAATGCACTCTTTTGGAATACAACGTAAGTGTTCAGTGGATTTTTTCTACACCTCCTTACAGTTCAGCTTCCCCACCCTGCTCCCACCGTGAATTTCTTAAAACATATATCTTCTTTACTTATAGCGAGTGTTCAACTGCCAGCATATTTTTTGTTGCTGAAATTTCAGAGTTTAATAAACCAATAACTGTATAAGCTACCCTAATACTAAATGCAATACAATTTCTAATACTCACGGTGGCATCTGGAAGCACAACACTACTTTCTTAAAAGGCCAGAGTAATTTAAAAGTCACTATCATAGCTCAAAAAGAAAAGGAGTACTTGTGGCACCTTAGAGACTAACGCTATATTCGCCAAAGGTCCGATCCTGCTGACCATTATTAGCAGGCTTCGGATTTATTCCCACAAGAACTCCAATTTAATATAACAGTACTACTCACAGTTTTATGATGAGATGGACCAAAATCCTGCAAACAAACACTTACACACATGCATAATTCCATTGGCTTCAATAGGATTACTCATATGTGAGTGAAGGTACTCACATGAAAAAAAGTTTTAGCAGGATCTGACCCTATTGTGCAATACTAATTCACTGCAGGGCCAAGAAACCCATTACTCTTCCCCCTTTGATGACATTTTCTCTTAAAAAGCAAAAAAATCTATGAATGCTACATTTTTTTTAAAAAAGAAAAGGAGTACTTGTGGCACCTTAGAGACTGACAAATTTATCTAAGGTGCCACAAGTACTCCTTTTCTTTTTGTGAATACAGACTAACACGGCTGCTACTCTGAAACCTTACATTTTTTTTTAGTAAACTAAAATGAAGTTAAAACGGTAATTTCTCCTTCTTACCTTACATTCCAGCCATAGTAATGTACTAAATATAAAACCTCTCCATCATCAATTTCTGTGCTTTTAATACTGGCTTCATAAATTTTCTGAGTTTTTCCACGTCCATATTTTACTTTCACTTTGGTTCCCGTTAGACAGGGCTCTGTGTCCTCCTCATCTTCCTCCCCTTCTGATTCTCCTTTGTTTTCAATTTCCTCCCTGTAGCAAGGTATATTTATAATGCCCACTGATTATTTAATTAAAATCAGACCTAAAATTTCCAAAGCTTAGTTAAATATTCCCTTTCTAATCAGCAGAAGGAGAAGAGAAAAATTTGTACTCAGGAGTTCCCTGATTCATGAAGTGCAATGTATAAAAAAAGGGATTGGTCATAGCTTATTCAAGTCATACACCTCCACTCTGTTTTGCATAAGCTAGAAGTGTTAAAAATGATGCATCGGATTTATTCACAAATCACATTTTAACATGATTTATTATGTGCAAAACTATCTGAAAGCTTTAAATGTTTACCATCTGAAACATATGGAGATCACAGAAAGAAGATGGACAAAATATATTACATTAACTCACTGCTTTGAGGCTCAAGTGAAACAGGAGGTGCTGAGCAAGGAGACACTAACTTTAATTCTTAATATTTGCTTCTGATGTGCTATTTTAAATTTTTCCACCTTTCACAATTTGCTTTCAAGTTATATGAAATGTTTGCACTATCAATGTAATGGCTCTTTTGTGGATATCTAATCAGTTCCACTGAAGCAAATAGTGGTAAACACAAGGTTACAATAAATGCCTTTAACCATGATAAAAATTCTTAACAGCCTCTTTTTTAAATTATATCTACCATTTAACTTAAGGAAAGATCCATAATAATAAGGACTAGGTGCCTGAAAAATGTCTTTTCAATAACCAGTGTCTCATCTGATCTACATACTTTCATGGCCTTTTAAACAAATTATTTGGAATAGAAGCAAAGCCTAGAACTAAAAGTAGACAAAATAGACAGAAAATGCAGTTTGCTTTGTACAAAAGATAAATGTTAGTTCATCTCTGACTATAACCTATCTTGCAGCAATAACAGTTTACACTAGAAGGAAAGATGATGGCCAAGGCATCTAGTACTTACAAGAAAGAAGACTAAGACTGTAGATATATGTAATACACCTATGCAACCTACTGTACACCCACGCTGTATCTATGTTTGAATGGAATTTTTGCTTGCTGTGTTATTCTACAAGATCTTTCTTTTGACTGAAAGCGCAGCCTTCTTTGAAGTCACTGTTTTTTCCAGGAGTGCATCAAAATGAGAACATCAGAATGGCCAGACTGGGTCAGACCAAAGATCCATCTAGCCCAGTATCCTGTCTTCCGACAGTGGCCAATGCCAGGTGCTTCAGAGAGAATGAAGAGAACAGTGGTCCCATTCCGTCACTCATCCCCAGCTTCTGGCAAACAGAGGCTATTGACACCATCCCTGCCAATCCTGGGTTAATAACTATTGACCTATCCTCCAGGAACTTACCTAGTTCTTTTTTAAACTCTGTTATATAGTCTAGGCCTTCACAACATCCTCTGGCAAAGAGTTCAACAGGTTGATTGTGCGTTGTGTGAAGAAATACTTCTTGTTTGTTTGTTTTAAACCTGCTGCCTATTAATATCATTGGGTGACCCCTAGTTCTTGTGTTAAGAGGAGTAAATAACACTTCCTTATTTATTTTCTCCACTCCAGTCATGATTTTATAGACCTCTATCATATCCACCCATAGTCATCTCTTTTCCAAGCTGAAAAGTCCCAGTCTTATTAATCTCTCCTCATATGGAAATGATATGGAGATGATGCAGTCAACACATTCTCCAGTTGTTTGAAACAAAAAGTCATCAGGCTTGATTCACTCTCAGCTTGTGCCCCAAGTGCACAAGTGAATTATGTCACAATGAGCAAAACCAATCCCTGAATGGAGTGAGGGGGTAGTCAGAACTAGCAGGGTGGGAAGAGAGAGGCCTAGCCTGTTTTCACAACCCCTGGACAGCAGTGATTTAAACCAATTCTGCCTCTCAGTTTGTACTATGGATGCTATTTTCTACTAGTTGGCTCTTTACTCCAACATCTCCTCATTCTTCCACATTGTTCTGTTGCCTGCCACTCTCTCCTTGCCCTCCATGTTGCTCTCTCTCCTTCCCTGCCTCTTCAATCCATCTCCCCTTTTCATTTTTAACCCCCCTTTCCCTTCCTTTCTCCTTTGCTCTTATTAATTCATCCCCTCCAGCCCTCTAAAATACATTTAAATAAAAATAGAAACATGCACAAGCTGGACATTTGCCAACCATCATTAGCCACTTTGCTTATATGTTACATCCACTTTCTACCCCAAATCATACAATATAAATAGACAAGACAGAGTGTGGAAAACCATTTATCACTACATGGTTGTACAACACCTAACAACACCTAGCCAATCCTAGCTGGCGCTTGCGTGTAGTACTGTGCACAAATACCAATATACTCTAAACCCGCAGTGACAAAAGTCCATCCAGAGACGTGGTACAGCAGTGAATATTGTGTGCAACTGAGGAGGGTGGCGACACTCTTGGCTAAAGCATCCCAGAAGTGGGGCTGGGATGAGAACAGAGCTAGAGCATCCAGGGATGCACTGATTCAATACTTCTCCTGGGAAGCATCCTCAAGAGAAACTCTTGTATGGCCCCCAAAACTAGAATGCTGCCCTCCCTGACCGAACCCTTGGAGGAAGATAACAGTAGAAATACTACCTGCCATCTCCCAGGAACGAATCCTCCCTCAGGTACAGCAGGCCTCTGCTATTTTGGAGATGCACAAGGAGGGGAAAATTGTAATGGGGAGTGCGTGTGTGTGAAAATCATGGACCTGATTCACATCTGATCTCCTGGAATGGAATCCTAAACCTCCCTTGTACTCAGCTTATACAGAGTGCCATTGTACCACCACACAGCCATTCTCAAAGAGCGGATGTAAGTTAATATGTACCTCTCTTGCCTTCTCTCTTCCTCTTCATCAGATTCTTTATCAGATTCCTCTTGTTTTTTCATTTTCTTCTCTTTTTGCTTTGGTGTGTTCTTTCTCCCGAGTGGTGTCTCATTTTCTTTCTTCTCTGCATTCTCAAGTGTTTCCTCTACATCTTTATTTTCTTTGTTGTTATCTTTTAATTTGTCCTGCATTTTATCCTCTTCAGTTTCCTTTTTAGTAGTTATTGCATCGCGAGCAAGTCTCCTCCGTCCCTAAGACAGAAACGCAATCTGTTAATCAAGCATAGTCATGTTCAGGGCAGGGGAGGTTATGCAGTGCATGCTGTGCACTGAAGTATATTTATTTTTCTTGTACAGAAGACAGATTGGAGGCCAATGTGAAGTTTTGCATTTGAGAGTTATCACATATTTATAAATTTAAAACATTATTTGGTATCAACAGAATCACCATTCTGTTTACAATTATGGGATTCCAATATCAGAGTTCTAGCTTTTCATTAGCTTCCAGGTGCATTTTAAAGGAATTTGTTTAGATCAAAAAGGCCTGTAGTCCCTGAACACATGAAATATCACCCTCCCTAGCTAACTATGGCAGTTGTGGTAAGTGGAACTACTTGAGTTGACAGTCCCATGGTTTAAAAGGGACAGAGGTGCTCACAAGGCATTTTCCATGAGGGATCCTCAACTCTGGAAATTGCTCTCCTTGGTCTGACAGGATCCAGATTTGTATGCAGTGTTGTTGTAGCCGTGTTGGTTCCAGGATATTAGAGGGACAAAGTGGGTGATGTAATATCTGTTACTGGACCAACGTCTATTGGTGAGAGACACAAGCTTTCGAGCTTACACAGAGCTCTACTTCAGGTCTGGGCCTGATGAAGAGCTTTATGTAAATCTGAATGCTTGTCTCGCTCATCAACATAAGTTGGTCCAATAACAGATATTACCTCACCAACCTTGTCTCTCTAGATTTGTTAGCCTTCAGAGCATGCTGCAAGACTGCTGGAATTTCCAAAGGGGCAAAGAAAAGCAGTGGGGATAGCTGGTGAGTTTTGGGGAAGGGGGCCTTAACTGTTATGGGCTTATTGTTTTATTATTAAGCAACGTAGGTGCTCTTTTTGGTCGCGTCACATTTTTGTACTCCGAATATAAATCCTTCTGTTAGAATGTATTTATTATCAAACAACAATCAAAACCCATTAGGTGCCCTAATAATTAAACTTATAGCAACATAATGGCAACCACCTGGAAGCATTACATAGTCACATACAGATAACATTACCTACATATTATTTAATGCTGCTGGCTGGCTGAGTTAACAGGTTAACTTTGCCATCCAAGAAGTCAAAGCAGCATAAAAAAAACCTTCCTCTCCCTCTTCTCTCCTGGCGCACAACCTTCCCCAAAAACCCTGTCAAATAAAAATAGCTTTTGCGGCATGCTGGAAGGTGATCAAGTTAGAGAAAATCATAGATGATTGGTCTGTATTATCTTCTTATATTTTCAGTGCTTGTCTAAAGCTAAACATTGTATATTTATATTATTGTAGAAGCCACATCTTTTAAACTATTGATTCAATACAGTTAGAGCATTTTAAGCAGCATTTCCAGTAAGCATATGCTCACAGTATTTTTATTTTCATTTACTAAGAGCCTTTCTATCAATCATTTAATACCTTGATAGGATCTAGTCAACAAAAAACTTGAATAGGAAACAAACTTCTGATGTTATATGGAAGCTATCTTACATCACAAGGATAAGTGATACTAAATATGCATTATTAACTATTTTAACTGGAAACATTCTTTCTTCTTTGGTAATTGCCAGAAGTAACTTTTTTCGCCTTTCAGTGTGCTAGTTTTAATCAATGAACACATAGTCACTTCCTTAACAGAACTAGCCAGAGTTCTAGCCAGTTAATCTAGAGAATTGAGCCAGTTAATTTCTTGTTCCAATGAAAGAAAAATTCTTTTAAGTATATTCTTATATTCTACTGTAGTAAGAGGAGGTCCTGAAACAAACTCTTGTATCAGAGGCCCAGTCTGAGGCCTGAAGCCTGAACCAAAGTACTTCCAGGCAGTGTTAAGCAAAGCTGGGCTGTGAGCCAGAGGCAAGTCCCACTCACAGAAGTTGGCAAGAAAAGGTTGTTAGAAGCACATGCACACACACATATGTGCTAATGAGAGGAACTTGCACCAAGACGGCATCAGAACACTCCACAGAGATAACAAAGAACAGGCAGGTGCATCTTAAAGACAGGGTCAAAAGGACAACATGATGGATAGATTCGTTTGAACTATGATGAGTAATCTGTCCTGCAACAGTATAAAAGCAGGTCCTGGAACTCACATATTTGTCCATCCTAGGGGGCAGTGGAGTGTCCCGCCACTGACTGAGCTGTGTCCATTGCCAGGGAGCACAAATTCGTAGTATGCCTTGTAGAGTCTATAGGGAACTATTACTGTGCTTCATTTGACAATAAACCTGGCTCGGGTTCCTTCGTACCTTACTAGAGCCTGTGGTTTTTGGGGGTTCTCTCGGAGTCTGCTGCGTTAGCTATCTGCGCAGAACTGGGGCAGCACACAGAGGGAACACGCATGCAGCTGACTGTTATCATTGAACAAGAGCACAGCACCACACCGGTAGCTACCGACATCATCTACTTTTGATTGAACATTGAATTAGATGGGTCACTGATATATCTATGTACCTGCTGATATGGCCCTCATCACCACAGCAGCCAAGTAATACTCAAAATGAAAAAATAAAAATAAAGACATCAAACAAAAACCTCACTATTCCACCATTCCCCTCTCTGTATATGTGAATGAGCTGAAAGGCTGAAGATTTTTATTTATTTTTTAAAGAGAGTTATCACGAGAACACTAGGTCAAAGAAATGGGGTTTACATTTGGTACTTAAAGCTGTGAGTTGTCTGCTCATTCTTATCTCTTGCAGGAGGAAGTTCCATAATCTAGGTCCAGCTCCTGTGAAAATTATCCTCTGTGTTCACAAGTCTACCCCATTTGGTGAGAGTTTTACGGTTCTGGTGGAACACAGCTATTGATGAAAGTGCAGGGAAACAAAGACTGAGTCAGAAGGGACCATCACAATCATCTAGTCTGACCTCATGCACATTGCAGGGCACAGAACCTCACCCACCCACTCCTGTAATAGACCCTTAACCTTTGGCTGAGTTACTGAAATCCTCAAATCATGATGTAAAGAGAATCCACCATTTACACTAGTTTAAACTTGCGAGTGACCCGTGCCCCACACTGCAAAGGAAGGTGAAAACCCCCCAGGGTCTCAGCCAATCTGACCCGGGGGAAAATTCCTTCCTGACCCCAAATATAGCGATCAGTTAGACCCTAAGCATGAGGGGAAGACCCACCAGCCAGACACTTGCGAAAAAATTGTCTGTAGTAACTCAGAGCCCTCCCCAGCTAGTGACCCATCACCAGCCATTGGAGGAGATATTTGCTGCTAGCAGTCACAGATCAGCTACATGCCATTGTAGGCAGTCTCATCATACCATCCCCTCCATAAACTTATCAAGCTCAGTCTTGAAGTCAGTTAGTTTTGACCCACTACTCCATTTGAAAGGCTGCTCCAGAACTTCACTCCTCTGCTGGTTAGAAACCTTCATCTAATTCCAAGCCTAAACTTGTTGATGGCCAGTTTATATCCATTTGTTCTTGTGTCCACATTGGCACTTAACTGAAATAACTTCTCTCTCTCCCTGGCGTTTATCCTTCTGATGTTTTTTTAAAGAGAGCAATCATGTTTCCCCTTCTTTTGGTTAGGCTAAACAAGCCAAACTCTTTGAGGCTCCTCTCATAAGGTAGGTTTTCCATTCCTTCAAATATCCTAGGAGCCCTTCTCTGTACCTGTTCCAGTTTGAATTCATCTTTCTTAAACATGGGAGACCAAAACTGGACACAGTATTCCATATGAGGTTTCACCTGTGCCTTGTATAATGGTAACTAACACTTCCTTTTCTCTACTGGAAATACCTTGCCTGATGCATCCTAGGACTGCATTAGCCTTTTCATGGCCGTATCCCAACATTGGTGGCTCATCGTCATCCTGTGATCAGCCAATATACCCAGGTCTTTCTCCTCCGTCACTTCCAACTGATACGTACTCAGCTTGTAGCAAAAGTTCTTGTTGTTAGTCCCCATGTCCATGACCTTGCACTATTAAATTTCATCCCATTTCTATTACTCCAGTTTTCAAGGTCATCCAGATCATCTTGTATGATATTCCGGTCCTTCTGAGTATTGGCAATACCTCCCAACTTTGTATCATCTGCAAATTTTATTAGCACATTCCCACTTTGTGCGCCACGGTCAGTAATAAAAATGTTAAATAAGTTTGGTCCCAAAACTAAGCCCTGAGGAACTCCACTAGTAACCACCCCCCAGCCTGACAGTTCACCTTTCAGTATGACCCATTGTAGTCTCCCCTTTAACCAGTTCTTTATCCCCATCTTCTCCAATTTAACTAATAATTTCCCATGTGGACCTGAATCAAATGCATTACTGAAACCTAGGTAGGTTAGATCTATTGCATTTCCTTTGTCTAAAGATGACCTCAGGTAGCTTGGTCAATCTCCTGGAGGGTTTTGACCATCGAGAGAGAACTTAAAATGGACTATATTCAATGGGAAGCCAATGTAATCAGTGGAGCATTGTCTTGATATGTGAATGGAAGCCTGTGTTGTTCAGCATGCGGACTCCTGTGTTTTGTACAAGTATGGCAATTCCCATGTACAGCCAATCCTCTAGGGAAATCTCATATCAGTAAACTATTAAGGACACCCAGTTCTATTGAGCACATAAATAAAAAACCCCTCAAATCAGACTACTTACTCTCGGGGATCTTAATTCTATTTCCTCTTTTTCACTTTCACTGCTGGAATCATTTTCTTCTACTTCATTTTTTACTTCTGCTGGAAGCATTTCTTGTTCCTCTTTTACACTTTCCTCCATTGGTTCTTCTTGTTTCTGAATGTCTTCTACCACTTTTGGTTCATTATGATGGATGGTCCTAAACTGAATGTTTGCAGAGCGGCAGTATTCCTCAAAACCATAAAGATACCTATATATGCAAACAGAGTTTCATTACATTTTTACTGTTGCATATCTGCTGATTTTCATTTCACTGAACTTCAAAAAAATTCTTTATTTTCTTGCTTTCAGAAGTGCAAGAGAAGAGCACTAACTCCTGGGGCGGGGGAACAAACAACCAATCCCCAAAACCCCAAACCAAAAACATTAAAAACCTCAACCCTATGTTAAGAGATTTTGAGGTAGCATGATTAAGCAGTCATATCTGAATGACTACGTTTAACATTGCGTGTGCACAGCTTTAATTCTGTCCCATTTGCTTAAGCATTCATGACAGTCAAGAGCATATCATGCTATACAGTTTCTCAAACACACAATTGCTTCTACAATCTTAGAATCAGCTTGCAATATTTTTTCCATTCTTATATTGTTAGAGCGTTTTCGATGTCATAATGGTCTATCACAGCTTTACTAATCTTTGCATGCTAAATACTTTTCTCTGTAAAATATGCATCTTAAATTAGTACCCAGCTCAGCTCCCATTGAAGAAAATCTGAATATTTTCATTTTCATTTACTTTAACAAGTAGGATGAGATCCTTAGTCACCTGCTATTCAACAAGCACCAACTTTCATTAGGTTCAAGAGAATGAGGTAGTTAACCACTAAGCTAGTTTAGCTGCAACATTCAGGTGGCCTTATATATGCCTGCAAATTTTCAATTTTCTTCTTATTTAATCAGCAATAGTTTGCTGTGTACTTTTCAAATGTATTATTTTAATGAGCTGTCTGGCATAAACAACTGTAAAAGAGATAATACACATCAATCTAAGGCTTAGAAAACATATGACATACTGTATTTGAGAAACAAAATGCAACCATGTCATTAAAGATTTTTGTACTGCAAATGCACAACGGTGAGAGTTAATGTTGCATGTGTAACTTAAGCAATTCCTGATACTGGTGCCAACCACACAAACTCAGTGCTCAATTGTTCTGATTGTTTTCTTAAACAAAAAAAATTAAGTTCTTCAGAACTGGGCAAAACATTCCCCCTGCTTCCCACATGCAGAGCTCAAAATGCTGAATTATATTTGCTCAACCTTTCAGGAGAAAAAAAAGGAAAAAAAAGCCCACTTTACTTAGAAAGTAAGCCTGAAACATATTTAGTGCAGAAGATGTAAGAATCATAAATGAAAATACAACTGAACATCAGGGGTTAGAATGAAAAGGCTTATACAGCCTTAACTCAAGTGGTCACCACCACTTCTCCTACTCTTATAGCTAACAAAGTGTGTCTGAAAACCATAGATCTGTAGATGATAAAGATATAAACAAAATTTCTGCACTGATGTTCGAAAGATTACTTCTGCAACACACAGGCATCTGAAGAAGTGGGTATTCACCCACAAAAGCTTATGCGCCAATACGTCTGTTAGTCTATAAGGTGCCACAGGACTCTTTGCCGCTTTTACAGATCCAGACTAACATGGCTACCCCTCTGATACCTTCTGCAACACACTTATTTCTAGCTACATTGTACAGAAAGTTTAAAAGTCTGGAGCAAATAAATGCAAAGCTCTGCCCATATCATGCAGCTATCACAAATCTCAGTGGAAGTAGAATGTGTGCGCATCTGAGGACAGAGTCTGTCCATGGTGTTAAGCATAAGTTGCAAACTGATTGTATAGCAGTTTAATTGCTATATTCCAAAACAGTAATCCCACAAGCCAACAATGGAGATTTCCTGCCCTAAAACAAGCATTGTTCTAAGAAACTGCAACTGCAAGATCCTACATGGTGCCCAGCAGTCTTCTACTCCCCTTTGTAGTTAATGGAAGTGGACGATGCCAAGCACCACTCTCACTGCAGAACTCCGGCCCTTGTTTTCAAGAACTTCTTAAAATCTGGCAAAATTAATGTAGCAACATAACAAGAGAATGTGGAATACTTACTTGTCTATTAATATCAACTCCTGAGCCATCAAAATAAAGTGTTCATGCCACTTTTAAGATTTTCCATATTTATAAAACCATTCATTCAATCACCTAATAAGATATAACTTACTTTCTATAAGCAGTTTTTACATTGTAGGAAGCAGCTGAGTTCAAAATAGGAATGCCAAGGTCCATATAAATTTGCTTCCATACAGCACCGCTGTCAATCTGGAAAAGTAAGTTTTATTCGTTAACCAGGAAAATTAAGAACGAAATTTACTGTGACACTAGAACTGTAACCATAATTTTCAAGAATACGAATAGATGTTTTGCTTAAGAAAAATTTGACACTTACATTGTCGCACCCACCCTGTTGATACACAAGTCTAAAAAGTTTGAAGAGGTTAAGATCCTTGTAGCCCAGAACAGGAGGTTTATTGATAGGAGTACCTAATTAACATAAGAATACAAATAAATAAAGTTGCCATGCAGATGAGCAAACTTCTCTTCCATCCCATAGCACACACTTGATTGCTGGTACATTTTTCAAATTAGTGTCTGTAATAATATTTTTATCCATAAAAAGGCATCCCAAGTCAGTTGCTCCCAACCAATGGTCATACTCAGCTTTGGTGTCAACATCTGGTTGATTTCTCGGTGGATTATTATAATGTTTGGCATCATTGGTCTGCAAATTACACAGGTTTTCTGACCCTCCTCAAATCTCTCAGGAAAACCCGATCTGATAGGCTGCCCTTCCAAGTTTTGGCTTCCCTTCCATGTTTTCCCTGCTGTTTGGTTAAGGGCAGCCAAAACTTGGAAGGGCAGCCTATCAGAATTGTTAAGGGAAAGCCTGGTAAATGGTAGGGTGTGGGAGTCGATAAAGAGAAGATCATCAAATGTTTGGGTGAAGGGGACATGGAGTAGAAAATTAAATTAAAGGGTCAGAATGTGAAATAGTGGAAAAGGTGGCAAGAGAAAAATATTTCTGTGGAGAGAGAGTATGAAACTAAACTAAGAGTTGGGAATCAAGTAGGAAACGAGAATCTATTAATTGTGAAAGAGGAGGCCAGAAACAAACAGGGGTAAGGGCTGAAAATTGATGAAGTTGCTGCTCTTCTCTGCCAAGGTAGAAAAGGAGGCCCCCTTTTTTCCATGAATAACTATCTTTAAGCAATATCAGTTTGTCTCAGGACTGAGTCTTTACTTTTACTGCTCTGTTACTTTCCTTGTTTTCCCCCGTCCCATGGCCGCCTACACAGTCTCTCCCTGTTTCCTGGATTAACTGCACTTGAGGCAGGGTGACACTCCCCAATGAAGGAAGAAGAGAAAGGACAGCAACAGAAGTAGAACAATCACATTATAAAGAAGCTAGTGTTGCTTACACATGACACTTTTCTCTGAAGCCCCTCCTTATTTTTTCTCTCTCTCCCCTCCCCCCTCGAGTGCTAATTCCACATGGCATGGCCTTCAACGTGATGCTGGATGAACTCCAGAAAAGCCTGCCATAACAAATACATGACCCACTGATATATTTGTGATAGGCAAGTGGCAAGACTGAACAGGCTAGGTACTACTCCATTAAGCCTCTATGGATTGGAAAATATCTTATTAAAGAGAAGACCAGCCTACTTAAAATGGTGTCCTGCCATATATATTTTTTTTATTTATACTGAAAGATTGTGAAACCATTTTGTTTGAACTAATATAGTCTGTCTGTCTCCCTTTTGTATGTTTTTCTACCAACATTTATTGTCATAGATTATTGTAATATTTTATGAACTTTTATGCACTCTTCCCTGGTTCACCAAAGGGCAGAGAAGGTATTCAGCACGTAACTGATTCTAAACTTACTCCTCTCAACCCCAGTCCTTTTAAATCCAGATATAACCACACGTGCTTTGCTATACTATGCTGTAATGTCACCACTGCTATGGAATCATTTTGGAGCCTGGCAATTTGGGGATCTACAAATTGGTCAAATAGCAGTTTTTAGTACATACGGTGCTTACAGAAAATTTTAAAAGATATTTTCTGCCCTGTGGAAAACAGCTGCTAATTTTTAACAGAAGTCTCTAAAGAAAGCCCAGTCTTATTCATACATTTTTTTCAATTTTGCTATTGATCAAAACAAGTCTGCAAACTTTTTATATTCAAAAAGACAGCCATTTCAGAGCATAAAATATGTGGGCACAATATGTTATTTGCTGAAAGGATAACCTATTTTTTGGCTTCAGTGCCTTTAGAAAAGCTCAGGGTGTTCAAACGGTTTGCCTCCCTAAAACTGGAAAACTAGTATTGCATAAGCCACTGAAATTTGCGGTTGTAAGGAGGGTGAAACTGGGAGGAGGGCAAAGCACTGTACTATGTATGAAGGGATCTGCAGCACTTCCAATATATTCTTTGCCATTATAAGCATCTAAGTGTCATGTATATAACAGATTGGGCTAATTCTGTCGAGAAAAGTAGCAAATCTACTCCTTCCTTATTCTAACTATTGAGCCAAGCTGGATCGCTTAGGTTGCTTTCCAGGTGAATGTCACTGTTGCTCCACTACCAGTAGAATGTCTGTGCGTGATTCGGATAGCTTTGCAACAACACTTAAAAATGGCACATTTCCAGATTTCTGGTGGCTGAAAGTTCCACAACCCAGGGCCAAGTCTCGAAGTGTTTTTATCCTCCAAATCAGAGTTGCCAGCCACAGCTGCCATAGAGGGACACCAACTCAGAGGCTACTTCAGAGATACTTTGGTACTAGCCCATCAAAAAAACCCAACACACCAAACAACAACAGAAAACCAAACATCAATTAGGCAGGGTTTGCTTTTACTCTGTGTGTTACGCTGAAAAGCATCTGACAAAAGAAGACTTGCCCCATTTGAAAATGGTTACAAATGTTTTCGTCTGTATCAGGTTAGTTATTGTAATATACATGTTTCCCTGATGCAAGGGTGATACCATAATACACCACATTAAATGGGTTGGTACACAAGAGATAATAAGTTAAGTTATGAAGTACCTCTGTCTTCCATAAACTTGTAAAGCTGTTGGAGGAAGCTGTCCCTCTCTTCAGGATCAAGCTCTTCCTCAGGCTGTCAAAACAAAGGGAGACATATTGAAAATATTAAATGCATTGGGATAGTCAGATCCCAAACAATTCATCTGCACAAAAGAGCCAAGCTAGAATTGTTCACCCATATAAAAATATGATATCCAGAAAATAAACCAATCAGAAAGGGCTAGCCACACAAATGAGCAAAAGTTTAAATAAGATGAGGAGGACTAACTTGGTTCCCCTCCGAAGGTTCAAAACCCCATAAACTGGAATCTCAACTGGGGAAAAAGAAAATATAGAGCAGTGGGATTCTCAATTCATTAGGGGAAAAAAAGACTAAGAAGTACGACATGGCCTGCACTAATATATTATGTGATGTCATACAGTAAAATCTAATACTGAATGTGTTATTTACAAGACCACAGCAGTTAACATGAATTCTAGCTTTCCCCAGTAGCAAAACTATAGTCAAGGGTGCAAAATGGTTTCCACTGTAACAGCCCCTATAGCTTCAGATGCTCATACATCCCTTGGGGAATGAAACTTTCCATGCTTGGTCTCAGCTCAAAGAGGTCATCTCTGGAAACATCTCAGGAGTCACTCATATAATTCAGAACAGCAGAATGTATGTTATCTATCCTGTTTTCTTTTTACCTCTACTATTCTTACACTGCGACCACAGATAAATACACCTAAACTTTGAGTTGGATAGTCCACAATGTGGAGTAAAGCCTTTGCTATGTTCAAAGGGAAAATGTTAAAATAAATAAAAGTTAAGAGAAAAAAATCACTTTTGAGCATGTTCAGTGGTATTCTGAGATTTTAGCAGAGCCTAATGAGGTCTTGCTCCCTGCAACGTCTTATGTATGCCACATTCTAGTCTTAAGGATTGCTGGTGAGGCTGTCTGTACAAAAGTGCCTGTCACCAAGGAAAGATGTATAGAAAAAAGTCAAAAATGAAGCTCCACTATTGTATCATTAGTAGAAAAATCACAAGCAGTTTTGAGAGGAAGGGGGAAGCAATAAAAAGGTTACTGATCTCAGTTTTAGTTTGGTCTGCATTCAGCAAATGCTAAGCTTTCATTTTAATAAAATTACATTCCTAATTTTCTGTTGCGAAAATAGAGCCATTGCAAGCTAAACTGATACACCACTGCCTTGTTAACTGAAAAACAGCTTCCTGTGAAGCACTGGTATTAGTTCACCCCTTCTTCATCCTGCTTGCTTCAATGAGCTGTAATGTCCAGAGCCCAATGAGGGCCATTTAAATACTGACATTATTCCGCAGAGAGAATTTGTATTTCTTCTCTTCTGATTTTTCTTTGAAAAGAAACAAGGAAATTAAATGCCAACCCACAAAATTATATAATGCTATAGTGGCCATTTTGCTCATCCTGTATATTCTAAGGTATACATTTAACAGAAATATAAGTAAGCTATAAAATTAACAATAGAATCACACAGACAATGCTGCATATTTATTATTGCATAGGAACCTTAGCTTTTATATTTCCTGCATTTAAAAAAATTAAACTGTGCAATCTTAACATTGCAATTAATAGATCTCACCATTTACTGTAAAAGGTTTTTATACCTATGGATAAAAAGCACTATAAATGCTAGATATCTACAGATGTTCAAAATTCAGAAGCACTTCCACCTTGAACTGTTTACTCTTGTGAACATATCCCCAAAACTAAAACAATGAAACTGTAGGTTAGAAATAGCTCTTCCATGAGCAGATACTTAAATAATAACAGTCTCTCAGTATCTTCTCCTGAAGTTAAACAAAAGGCAAAGATGAAAAACTGTACATCCCAAGGGAACAGGAGAAGGAAGACCAAGTAAGTGACTAGCCATGGAGAGCGTGGAAAACAGAAGGAAGAGTTAGGACAGTCGATGCACTTAATTGGCCAGTCACTGGACAGCAGACCAGGTGAAACAGACTCACGAGTTGATCCTGGAGAGCATTTCACATTAGGCTATCTATATGCTATCCTTACCCCCTCTCTGTGTATCCTGGGTGCAAGTGATTCCCAGGACATCACCTGCTGTTCTGAAGCAGGGTTTCATTTCAATTATCAACTGCCCTCCAGGCTTCACGAACTTAATGTCCTTAAGGGAACATCCTTGCTCCTGAGAGATGAGGAGGGATGAATTATTATTTCTGTCATGATCGCCTCAACCAATTGGGGCCCCATTTTGCTAGATGTTACACATTGAGAGAGACAGTCCTTCCCTGAAAAGCTTACAGTATGAATAGACAAAACAAAGGAAGCTTTATTATTCCTGTTTTACAGATGAATATAGGCACAGAGGCTCAGATCCACAAAGGTACACAGGCACACAAGTCCCAGCTTCAAGCTCCACTGCAATCCACAGAACTCCCGCCGAACTCTCTTAGGGCCTAAACTCACCCAAGCACCTATATTTTCAGAGTAACTGACCCGCGTCCCAGATGGTTTCTGCCTCGAGGCACACACACGGCAGCCTCACTCTAGTGTCGAGGCATCCAGAGTTTTATACAAACCAGGGGAAGATCAGCATTTGCCCTCCTAACAAGGGTGCAGGGCCCAGTCCAGTAGATGTGCTTAAGAGACCACCTACCAGATAAGGTCTCATACAAAATCTGATAGGAGGTGGTGGTGGTGGTGGCAATACTCCACCTTATAATTTTAGCACAGTGGTTAGAGCACTCATTTGGCACATGAGGGTATACCTACACTGCAATAAAAAACCCAGGGTACGATCACAGCTGGCCTAGGCTTGCAGGGCTTGGGCTGCAGGGCTCTAAAACTGCACTGTAGATGTTCAGGCTCAGGCTGGAATTTGAGATATGAGACCCCATGAAGGGGGTGGCTCTCAGAGCCCAGACTGAGCCTGAAGTCTACATTGCTATTTTTAGTCCCACAGCCTGAGCCCAAGTCAGCTGACCCTGGCTCTCAGACTCTGTGCCACAGGTTTTTTATTGCAGTGTAGCCATACCCTGGGAGACCCAAGTTCTCTTCCCCTGCCACTTGGGAAGAAGGGAGACCCCTATTTGAATCCTACCTCTCAGGAAAGTATTCTAGCCATTTAGCTCTGTGATATTCCAGCGGTTCTCAAACTGTGGGTCAGGACCCCCTTTGAACATGGTCACCAGGACTGGCTTAGACTTCTGGGGCCCGAGGGCTTCAGCCCTGGTCGGCTGGGTTCAAGTTACAGGCCCCCTGCCAGGGGCTGAAGCTCTTGAGCTTCAGCTTTGGCCCCCCCACCCAGGGCAGTGGGGCTCAGGCTTTGGTCCTCCCTCCTGGGGTTGTGAAGTAATTTTTGTTGTCAGAAGGGGATTGTGGTACAATGAAGTTTGAGAACCCCTGGGATACTCTACTGTGGGGCGCTCTCAGTCTCTCCTGTTGGCTGTTCCACTGTGTATAAATAATAAGAGTCACTGGGTCAGAGAGACAGTTTGAGTGACTCTATAGTTCAGTGGTCATAGCTTCCACATGGGATGTGGGAGACCCAAGGCCCAGTACCCTGCTCCAATGACTAATTATTTATACAGTGTGCAAAAGCTTTAAACAGGAAAAATTGAGGGAGCCCCTCTTCAGAATATCCAACATCTCAGTGATTAGAGCACTCTCCCGAGAGAGAGGATTTGAACAGGGTCTCCCACATCCCGAGTGAGTGCTCTAACCACTGAACTAAAGATGATAAGGTGGGCACCACCACTGCCACCTCCTCCTGCTATTTTGGGTGGAGTTAGGCAGGCACCTAACTTATTCTCACAAGAAACAACTTCGGCACTTACGCTGCCTGACTCCTGGAGAAGGTTCCCAACTGTGGATCACAAGCAGAGAGAGGCACCTCCCTGCAGCCTGGAGTTAGGTGCCTACCTCCTTGAGAGGGGCAGGAGGCAAGACATACTCCTTTAGTTGGCATCTCCCCTGGGCTAGTTTAGGTATGTCCCCGCGTAGAATGCTGGCTTTTGTGGATCACATTCTAAAGCCCATTCACTGTATAGGGAGTCTAGGCACCTAACTCGGGCTTCGTGGATCACACTGTTGTTCCTGTGATTTCCTAGGCACCTTATGGATCTAGGCCAGAGAGGCCATGGTGACTTGGCCAAAGTCACAAAGGGAGCCTGTGGCAGAGCCAAGAACTGAACCCAGACCTCAAGTCTTACTCCAGTGCCTTAACCAGAAGGCATCCTTCTCCAGAATGTTATGGTCACCTCCTTTCTTCTGAATGGCATAGAGATCCTTTGGCTGAATACCAGGTATTTGGCTTCTCTCCCCGTATTCCTCCTGCTGCAGCCTCCAGGATAAAGAAGAATTGAAGGAACCTGAATAAACATTGCAGCATCTCAGAAATGCCATTGCCACCACCTGCCACCACTGAGGAGAGTGATATTTCTGTTGGTAGGTAGCCTGAACACTGCACTTCTAAGCAGGGCATTCGTGCCACTCCCTGTGGTAGATAGCAGGAATGCTGCATACCAAGCAGCAATCCCATCTCTTCTCAAGTCCAAATATTTTCACTGGAAGGCTTCAGAATTTCATATATAAAATCTGTGAAAATAATTCTGTGAAAATTTCCAGTTCCACAGTAGTTTAGTTTCTCATTTACATCCTTTTTCCACAAAGAGGCTCTAATCAAGGGTGAGTGAGGCCCAGTGATTTAGTTCAAAGAAGAGGCCAAACCTGTTCACAAGTGGCCACTTAACAAATTAATTTACAGAGTTCATAACTGAAATATTTATTGCTCACTCATTACATATAATCAAATGCAACACAGGGAGTTTTTATTTTAATTAAATATTTCTGTTGGTAAAGATGGTTTTAATTCAGAATACTTCTATTCTGCTTGGTCAGAGTGCTCTTAGTTGTAGCAAGAAGAGCCCATAAAATGTTGTGAGGGTTTAAGTTGAAAAAAAAAATCTTGTCAAATTACTAAATTTTTCTTCCATCATGACAGTTAGATATAATTTGCAGTTATTCAAAACCAACAATACTTACATGATTTCTCTGTAAACTATACACCCCTACCCCACTGTGTCTCAGAGTACCTTTCTTAATCCCTGTATTGCTAATAATCATGTATGTGTTTTATTTAACCTGACAGTGTAGGAGCTCGCAAAGCAAACAATCACTATGAGCCTGATCCAATGCCCACAGAAGTCTACAGCCAACTCCCACAGATTTTAGTGTGCCCTGCTTCATGCCCCATATGTTCAGCAATAGTTGTGTCAGCCTTGAACACTTCTATCGATTCAAATGAGAAAGGAAACATAGCCCTGACATCCTGGCCTATCGCCTACTCTTCAAACCAGAAGTTACAGCTCTTGTTGGTCTTAACCCGTAGAACTGACAGACCAAAAAAACCCAAACCAAAACAAAGAAGCCCACTGGTTTGCTGTCCAAAATGAAGAAAAATTTCAGACATTAATATCTTTGAGAGCATGGACAGTTTAATATAAAAAGGAGTAGCAGTGCTCAGACTAGATAATCTTTAATTCAGGATCGATATCAAAATCCTTCAAAATTTTGGATATTTCAAGTTGTTACTATATATAGACTACAGTATTGTAGATTAAGATACATAAATATCTTTTTCCCTCAGTAAAAAGAAAAGGAGTACTTGTGGCACCTTAGAGACTAAAATTTATTTGAGCATAAGCTTTCATGAGCTACAGCTCACTTCATCAGATGCCTGCATCCGATGAAGTGAGCTTTGGCTCACGAAAGCTTATGCTCAAATAAATTTGTTAGTCTCTAAGGTGCCACAAGTACTCCTTTTCTTTTTGCGCTTACAGACTAACATGGCTGCTACTCTGAAACTTTTTCTTTAGTGTTATTGCTTGACCAACCACACTATGAAATTCCTGAAGGGAAAATAGAACCAATCTAGGAGGCAGAATAATATGATATGGCAACCAAGGCTCAGAAGAATGTGAATACAGTAAGATCAAAACAAGTCCACAAGTTATTGTAATTGAATTATTCTAGAGTTGTTACATAAATTTGTCAGCCACAGATTTGCTTTCTGATATTGGATTTGATGAAGTAAAGACAATTTAAACTATTAAAATTACTGCAACAACTTGCAATTTGACACCAACTGAAGACAACAGTTGTTTTAAGTTTTTAGTCTACTCATATTGCAAAGTTCCTTTATAAGAGGGGCTCTCCCTGTAAAAACTCATAACATGATGGGCAAATGAAAAGGTAGAGAGAAGCATGATCTGGTGCTCTACACAGAAGAATGGGAACTAAGAACCCTACAGGTTTGACAATTTGCTACATACCTTCAATCTTTTAACGTCTCTCTGCCTCATCTTATCTGTACAATGGGGATAATATAGGTAACTCAGAAGGGTATTATAAGACTATAAAGTTCATATAGAACTTTGAAGATGAAAACTGTATATAAAATGTCTAATTTTACAACAGGGTGCATTATAAACCACAAACTCAAACAGTAATCAGAAATCTTGGACAAATGAGTTAATTTAGATTAGTGAATTTGTCACTTGTAAATATATGTTGTGTGGTATTACATTTACCATGGCTACTTACCTGCTATGTAAATCCACGTATCCTAAGGAAGCTGTTTTCAAAGCTATTCAGTGAGAACTGTGATATTCTTGTATGCAATTTTTAGACTCAGATTTTATATGTTATCTTAAAACACATGCACTTGACACCAGAGATGGACTGCTTCAGATAACATTTTTATCTTGCCTCTGAAAATCATTTACACATTAGAGAAGTCTGGGAATAGTGGCAATTTGGAAGCAGCTAGTCATGTACAAGAATCCCAAATCTCTATTTTTAAAATGTAATTCATGGGTTTCAAATATTTCCATCTCCCCTCCCCTCAACCCCACCCAATGTAAATTCAATGCTGGTGAAAGGTCCAGGAATGAAAATCCTTAGGACTGAAATCCTCTACTTATCCACAGAGCAGGTATAGCAGGGAAAGCTTTCTTGCACTGCTGGTGGGCAGTGACGTGACTCAGTGCTAACTGGATGACACCTCCTCTACAGGCTAAAACGTAGTCCAGCCATCATGCCCATTCAGTCACTGGTTTGTCTGCTCAGAGTGCCAACAAGGGTGCCAACTGTGGTGATATTTATGATGCAAATACCTGTCCATTGGGAAGTAGACTTTGACCAAACAACTAATTTCACACAGGAAAACGATGAACACTTCCTCCGTTTTTTATATATATCTGCAAATCTGGAAGTATCATATGAAACTTTCTAGGTAGCAACTTTTCTATTTTAATTACACTTTCTATCTCTTATAGTATATTGTTGCCTTTCTGAGAAACAGGGATCTGAAGGGTGTTGGAAAAAGTGCCTGCTACACCACGCTCCTGATTCAGCATTTAGGAATTTGACTTCATTAGAACATGTCTTATTTTGAAAAAAAACTCCTCAGAGTCATTGTTTAAATGGACCACCTTTCCCCCCAGTTGAAGATTTCAGTAGGGTAAATTCACGTGACAAGAAATCTATAATTTGACCTAAAAATATATGGCCCTGTTATAAGGAGTTTGACCAGGTGCTTCCCACTGCCCCGAGAACAGAGCCCACCCTCTGCCACCACATCCTCCTGGAACTTACAGTTCTTATTTTCAAACAGCAGGAAGCGAGTTAGGCACCAAAATTTCATTTTCAAATGGAAAACAACTTACTTCTGATCTCATATGAGACAGACACCTTTAAAGGATGGCCAGCATGGTGACCTGTTCCCCCCATTTCTCCCATGAAATGAACTGGCCAGCTTCTGCAATATCTCCCATTAGGAAGACTCTCCATGAAAAAGATGCAGGTCTGCTAGCCAATCCCTCTTGAGTGGGAGACACTGAGGGAGCAATCTAGCTAGCACTGTTTTTATGTTCTTAACTCTTCATGCTTCTAAAAATTTAAAAAGATGAAAAATCCAAAGGGATAATAAAACAAAAACACTGCCTCCTCAGGGGCAATAGCAGTTAAATTCAGTCACGGTACACTGTCCAAACCTGAACACTGAGGGCCTTACACACCATTCCTCCCTTCCCACAACGCCCCACCCTCCAAAGCACTTGCCCTTTGATCCAATCATCATTTAATATTATGTCTTACTGTAACTCTCTGAATCCTACACATAAAATCAAATGCATACGTTCGACGTATAGGAATTCCTTTTGTTGCTTCTGACTCAACAAAAGGAATATATATATTTTAACTAAATGCATGAACAGGGCTTGATTTGTCCACAGGAAGAATGTCCAAAGAGACTCAAAAGATCAAACTGCAAGCTGCAGGCACTCTCGCCTTTAAACACAGGACAAGGAAATAGTTAATCATTGGACATTTTTATTTACTGGTAAACAACTAGCAATTGCCATCTTCCTTGACAGAAGAGTATAAGTACAAGAAAATAATATGGTTGTACATATTTTTGATTTTTAATAAGACATGCATATTAGAGACAGACCTTTAGCTTCTGGAATGTTTTCAAAGCAGACAATGATATAGAAAAGTTTCAAATTTTTATACCTTCTGTTCCAATTTACCCTCAGAATGGCTGCTACATCCTAATATGTATCTAGCACACTCGTACTTCAGATTTTTAAATTTACAAATTGAATACAAAAGGTTATAGCCAACAGACCAGTGGCTATATTCAAACCAACCACTCACTTCCAAATGGGAAAAGTTACCTCATTCAACCAAAAGGAAAAGCAAAAATAACAGTAACAAAAAGTCAGTTTCATTACTTAAATAAGCATCCAATTGTAAGTTGAAAGCAATACAATAACTTAGGGCTGCTATGCAGTATTTTGAAATTACTGCAAAAAAGTCTCATAAATTTAATCTTTTGAGAAACTCATTCTGCAACATGATACATGTTAATGTTCTTCTAAAATTTAATACAGATGTCAATGCCAAAGCTATCTCCAGATCTTCCTCCTGCACTGCCAACTGTAAAGAATTCCACACTCATAAAGTTACCTCCAACAGGAGAGATAACCATCTGGGTACCACCATGTTGATCCCATACTCTCAGATCCTGAAAAGACTATGCAGCAACACCACAATACCTTGGTGCTTATCCTAAATTACTCCGTTGTACTGCACCACTACCAAATCAATCACAAAAAAAACAAACCAAACCAAAAAAACCTACAGTGTGTCAAAGCAAAATTATGGATCCTAATCCAGCTGTGAGAACATACTAGGTTCTAGCAACTACATTAGGTTCTATAATCACAAGCAACTGTTCTGACTCCATAATAATACTATCCTTTGGATTTGACTGACAATATGCTGGATATGTACTAAATATATATTTGCAGAGTTAAGGGGACTCCATGTCATTTATCTGAGAAAGGCCTTCCATGCCTGTTGGCAGCTAGGCCATTACTGCACCACCATGGTAAATTTTAAAAAAATAGAACAGAGTGACTCAGAGTCCCAAAACAGAAGATACATTGAAGGATATTCTGACAGAAGAAGGAATGAGGTTATTTTGACCTTGATTAAAATTTGAGTGATTCAATATTTATAATCATACATAGCCAAGGCAACCTTTTATTCATTGGCTGCCTTAGGTCTGCATCCCAGATTAGTGACGTTTTGAAGAAAACCCTTAAAGAAAAAAAAAAATCACAATTCCTAAATTCTCTCTTTAGCAGAAATATTGAGCTTTGCCCACAATTAAATATTTAAGATTAGACTATTATAACAGAATAATCAAGATTTTGACTTCATGGTCGAGAATGACAGCTCTGCTCAGACAATCTAAAAAAAAAAAAAAAAAATATCTATGCTCCACTAGATAGCTTTATGATCCCTTTATCTTTACATCCTTACTTGTCACCTGGAAACAATGGATACTACAGCTTTTCCTACTGACATATCTACATCTCTGGAATGCTTTACCTCCCTTTCCTTGATCAACAGATTATTTTCTTAGAATCAGAAATGAAAACCCCATTTGTTTTATAGGAATGCTGTTTTGTTTTTAAACAAAGCTACCCCTCCCCCTTCTTTGTTTGAAGCATACTGCACTTTTAGACAACATCCATTGTAAAATGACACAAAAAATTATACCAGAAGCCGATAAAGCCATCTTTTTTCTTTAAAAACAAAAAAACCCAAAACTGACTGGGAGTATGCAATTTTAACAAACGTTAGTACGGATCAACGCAGACTGCAACAGTTCACACCCTGCAAAATGTGGCCTATTCAATTCTTATCACTACATACAGAGGAAAAAAACCAGTGGGATTTCATATTCTATGCACATTCATCCTCACATTTATCTAACCATATCAATATTTTCATATGGAAAACTACTCCATTTTTCAGAACACTATTACTAAGGCACAACATTAATGTCTAAAAATAGGTTTTTATTTTATTGTTTTAAACAAGGAAACATTTACCCTTGGCTACATGCTATACCACATTGTTCGCAAATCAGAAACCTTGAACTCCAAGTCAAATCCACATTCTTAATAATGAAAAATGTTAATGTTTCAGATTAAAACACAAACTCCTTACCTATGAGCTGCATTTTCTCTCAACTGAAAAATGGTTATATTTCCCTTCTACCTAATCTGCCCAGTGCCTGGACATATTTCATCCTGACTTCCAAATATTTGCTTTCTTTCTCTCTCACTGCACGACATCCGCAGTTATATAGCATTACTTACATTCTCTTCCATATAAAAATCAGACATTACATGAAAGGAAAAGAAAGAGACAGTCCATTTCAAAGCATCTGGCAAGCCTCACTGGCAGGCTGCCAAGCCTCTGCTAAATCTTCCTCTCTTTCCTGAGCATGCTCACTTGAAACCAACAGAATGTTACTATGGCAACACTGTAGGCAGCCTGCCTCCAAGTATGAACAGCCATTCTGTTTTCAGTGTGACAAAACCACATACTACAGGGGAAGTGAAAGGGAAACGATATTTGACCCTCTTTAAAAACAGAAAGTTTACTTTCCTTTTCTATATAATAATCTCCTAGTTCCATGTATGGTACACAAACTTACAAAGAAATATTTTGTTTGCAAGTAAATCTAATTCTGTAAGATTTAAAACCAGATAAAAATTAAAGGAAATTCCACAAATTCATTTTTGATGACATAAGGACAGATGATGCTTTACTTTATGGAAACTGAGTAACTGGATCATTTTATCAATACTTCTGTGACAGACACTTGTATTGAATTTAAGGCATATATTAAACAGACACTAACATTACCATTCCATAACTTAAAACATTTTAATATTTAAAGAAACCTTTACTGAAATATTGTCTACAAAGATAATTAGCATAAGATTCTGAGGTTCTTAGATAGCTAACAAATAAGTTATAACAGGGCACAATCCATCCACCTACCACTTTCCTCTACTATGCCGATATTTTTATTTTGGCATTTTAGTACCTTCTCTGACAGGAAGTATTCTTCATTCAAGAGGATCTTGGATTTTAGAAGCATGTTATATTTTAAATCAGCACTAGGTTATTATTCAGACATGTATCAAATTTTAATTTTTATTTCCTTTCTCTATCTGCATATTTCTTACCCAGACCCTCTCCAACAATGTTTTCTGATTTATTTCTGAGATTTGTCTCAGATTTGTGCACTGGATAATGGCAGACTATCTGCAGTTGCACACAGATACCATTAAAGAGAGTTGTAAAGGGAGGATAAACAGGTCTGAAAACTCAAAAGTGAGTAAGCCAAGTTTGAGGTCACAAATCTGGTAACTAAAATGTCCTTGGACATTTAAATTCTGTATCTGCCATTTCTAACTGCATAATTGTTTCTAATATAAAGAGAGACTTACCACTACTTCTTCCTCCTTTTCTTCCACTTTGTCTTCCTCTTCATCACTCTCTGCAGCAGCTCCATCTTCCTCATCACTGCTGGAGGACTCCAGGATTTCACTCATATCCATTTTCCAGTTATCAGGAACAGCTTTTGTGTTTAAGAAAGTGCTTGCTTCCTGTAACCCTACAGAGGAAAATGTCTAGTGTTCAAGGTACTAAGACTCAAAACGATGTAAATTACAAAATATTCCTCATTTTTCTTCTTTTTTCAAATTATAATGAAAGGGGGGAGGAAAATTCAGAGGTGAATTGTCAATAGGTGGTGAAAAGTTAATTAAAAATTTAAATACTATCATTTATCCCCACACAGAAACTTAACTCCATCCCAAGGTTGCAAGCACATCTTCACAGTATGAGCAGATTTTAGTTTTCAAGAGTGTTAGATTAAAAACCCAAATACTGGAAATCATGGAATTCAGAGTTAACTTAGGTGCTATTTGACAAGTACAATGTTATCTTAGGCAGGCACCTTGAGGGCAGAGTTATCATCTTCACCTTACATCCAACTTTATCAGAAACAAGCATCACAAAACATTGGTTGAAATACTTGCTTCATACATACATGTCTCTTATGCCAAGTGTGATGATTTCTCACCACATTATCATTTGCTCTTTTAATACAGTACTAGTGCTCTAATTTCATGATCAAGGCATATGTGCCTCGTATGAGAGGCTTTGAGTGAGCTCAGCACTTTGTAGGACAAGACATTTAATGGTAAGGAATGAATGACTGCCTTCAGTATGCCCATTTGCCTATAATTCTTCAGTATGGATTATGTATGACTGTAGGATTTTAAAATAAAAATTGTTATGGGTGATACTATAGTAGAAGTTTCTTTATTCCCCTCAGAGCATCCCCAGGGGGTTGAGTTAAGGCAGTATGACTGTATTTCTCAAGCAAGGCAATCTTCCCTATGAACATACTTGGTTTCTAGGGTTGGATTTTTTGTTTCAAACTCTAATGTTATTAAGGCAATACATATCTAAACCCACTGATAGGTATCCACACTATAATTTTAGTGGTTTTGTATGGATATTGCTTTTTTTTTTTTTTTTTTTTTTTAAACTATTCCCAATATGGGGCTGGGGAGCAGAGTGGAGATTCCCCCATACCCTCCCAACTCCCTGAGACTCACTAACGTATACCTTCCTCACACTCATTAATGTTCACTTAATACAGCCAGCCTCCTGCAGATCTTTGGGACGGTGGAATAGGGCTTCACTTGGGTACCTGCATCAGTGGCCCAGTAAGTCTTTTTGGACTCAAGCTTGTGAGCCTGTGAGGCACAGGAATTTGGCAGGGAGCAGGAGAGGCTCATTTTTGGATGGGGAGTGTGGAAGAAGCAGAGGAAAGATGGCCCAGTGATTAGCGGTGCTAGTCTGGGATTCTAGAGACTCAAGCTGTTTCCAGCTCCACCACAGACTTCCTGTGTAATCCTGGGCATGTCACTTAGTCTCTCTGTGCCTCAGTTCCCCGATTGTAAAATGGGGATAACTGTCCTTGCTCACACAGGTGTTTGTAAGGATAAATACATTAAAGACTGTGAGGCACTTGGATACTACAGTAATGGGGGCCATACAAGTACCTAAAATAGATAGGGGTGGGAACACCAACGACCTGCTCAGTGTTGTTGTAGAAGGTTTGGGGAGCGCTAATACCTCCCTGGCTTCTGTAACTGATGAACCTCCTGTGGTTTGCAGAAGACTCTTTGTGGACAAGCCCTCGCTTGGCAAGCCCTCCTGTGACATACAAATCCTTCCCTACCCTTCCCTACTTTTTGGAGGTAAAATTCTCTTTCCATTAAGAAGCCTCCATAAGGAAAACAATAACAAAGGAGACTTTTTGAATTCTAGTGAACAGCTCTGTTTTTAGCGTGCCATAATTCAGGAATCCTGTGTATAAAGGTACTTCAAACTCAGTAGAATATTTCTACCTCAGGTCCACGCACATCCTACCAATTTGGAGGCCAATATAACTTGGGTGGATTTTAGAGAGGGAACTCCCCTCCCCAAATAAATCAGACTTATAATGGAAGCTTGGTTACCATCTTAAGTATGAAGCAATAGCTGCCAATGCTTCTTAGCAAAGCACTGTTAAAATGCTAAGTCGTAGCATACAGTATATAGCAGTATTATTAGTATTCACTGTAACCCTCCAATGGTAAACTGAAAGCAGTTAACTCTGGTCACATCCCATCAGAAGGTTCAATATTGCATTACACAACTGATTTGTTTTTGAAACCAGAGAAGACTTATTCTAATATACCTTTTTTAGCAGACAGATCAGATTTTGATAGGTTTACATCTAGTTCTTTGATGTCCTTTCTTGCTATTGAATAACTGAAAGAAAGGAAAGTATTTAATAAAATATAATAAAATAGGAATAAGTCAAGTAGTACTCCATTTATGAAAAAAGTGGTTTCTCAAAATTCAAGACCCTTCATTCACTTTCAACAATAAGGTCCTTTATAATTATACATAAAGCATCAGCGGACGTATGCACTAACACAATATACACTAGCAATAACATAGAAACTCCCAATCTTCATTCCTAAAGTCATCAAAAGTGCCTTTTTAATTAAAAATGATAATTTAATCTGTTATAGTTACAGAGCTGTTATATTTTTAAAGATTAAGAATATTTTAAATATTCTTAATTTTTTCTTTTAAAACCCACAACATACTATCAAGGAAATTAAAACTTCGGCCAGATAGTTTGCCATTACTCTCAATCACGCGAAGAGTTAACGTCTGTAGCACCAATATACAGTAGAAATAAAGTTTTATCTCTACATTTCCTTGCTTTTGTCCATGTTAGTTAGATGTCATGTTAAGAAGTGGTGGGATGACAAAGGAAGACATGTTAGCATGTGGTGTGATAGAGGATATGGCTGAGCACTTTGGAGGGAGAGGACTTGTAGAGCAGACCTCATTTGGGGGAATTAATGCAAGGAAGAACAAGAACTGGATGTCAGGTTACAATATAAACTTTTACTATATTTCATAATATTTTAAGAAAAAGCTGCACATTTACTTTTTAAATACAAATTTTAGGGCATGCTACAGAGATCTGATCACTCAAAGCAATTTCAAGACCAGTTTATAGAAAATCCAATATAAAAATAGTCCCTCCAGCTAGATCAATGAAAATGAATCCTTGATTTTATAATATGTAGCCAGCAGAAAAGGAATGGGGTGAGAAAAGATGGAAGTCATTCTTTACAAAGTAGCTACTGCATGTATAAAGTAATATATACCATATCAATATTACGGTTTACAAAAACAACTACTATCAAAAGGAAACAATCTATATATTGACAAGTAAATGTGTGCCTTGTTTTTAAACTGTATTTTTGCTAACACAAAACAAGGTATGTAAAGCAAATACAATTTTTTAAGTTTCAAAAGTGCTCTCATGCTAACACATATGGAATCTTTTACGTTTGGAACAAGACGTATTCCAAATATTGAGTTAAATTTGGTTGCTATAATAGGAATGTAGGCCAACCTACAATTGTAGCATTTCAAGTGAGTTATTATAATAGGATTTTTCTTCTTTCAGTTCATTCTCAGTAACTGTAGCAAAACCCCAATAGAGTTAAAGGAACTGGTGGCCACCACTTTCTCAAGCTAAAGAAAATTGGGGGGGGAAGGGGGCGAGACAGTCCTTTTTAAGAAAAAGTAAATAGAAAAACTGTCCAGTAGGCACTGGTAATAAGACATATTCAATGTTATTTATAGTGATAATTCACAACAAAATATGCTTCAAGTAGGCTATTGATGCATGCCTTGGCCACATAATAAGGCCAAAAGGAACAGTGCATCAGTAGCCTACTAATTCACACTCTATTGAGAATTACTGCTGCTATAACCATAGCTCATGCCTGTTTTTAAAAAAGAAATGTTTTGTACAAACACAATGTTGAGGTTTATGCACTATGAGAAGCAGTTACTAAATGGTATACGAAAAAATAGTAGGAAATGGTTAAAACGTTATAATTGTTTTGAATATATTTTTTAATAAAGTTCTCTTATTTTTAAGATTCCCTGGAGTAACCAGACCCTCTTTCTCTCACTCGATATCCTAGATGCCCAGGTGCCCCTTCAGTAGCAGTTTGTAACCCGGTAGATACTTTCAATTCACCTTCTCTTAATAAATATTGAGTTTGTTAGTTAAAGGCTACAAATTGCTACTGAAAGAGCAGTTTAAAAACATTGTTGCAACAAACATGCACAAAAATGTACCAGACTGGCAGACCTTAAGTGAGGAACATCAGGACCCAAGTTACATAAAAAGCTTTTACAAAAACTTAAGACCTCTAAAAATGATTTTTCTATTTCAGTGGAAAGTTTAAAAAAGTCTATCAAAAAACCCCAACAAATTCCAACGCAATGTTGCAACCCAAATGAAGGACTATACTAATGTATGAAAAACCCAAAAGGAGAAATTAATTGGAAAGTGTCTGTAAACTAAAAAGTGAGAAAAAACAGAAGTAAAATGCTTGACTAACAAAAAAAAATTTTAAAAAATTATTTAACTTTAATCATCTAAGATGATTTAGAAACATTGGTAAGCCCCCCACTGTCCTCCACCAAATATGTTAACTCAATTGAGCATCTTAAGCATGAAATAGTTAGAAAATTTTATTGTGTTTTTTCTTGAGTTGTAAGTCGCTTGCCTTTTTTCATTTTAAGTTGCAAGAAAATAATGAGTCATTGGTTATAAATTTTAACTAACTAGAATCCTGTACTTAAGTTTTGTATAGAAAGATCTTAATGTACAATTTAATAATGTCCACATAAAGAAATTTTTGTCACAAGTTCACACATTTTTCAATACAACACTATTATTAAGAGTATTCTATTACTCACAATTTGGAATCTGCAAAAGATCGAACTAAACACTGGTCCTTTTTCACTGTGATGTCATCGTTACAGCTGGGAGATATTACCTGAAGTTTCAAATAAAACACATTGCTCTCAAGAGTTGCTATTCTTCTTGCTAAAAAAAGTAAGACTGTATAAATGCTTTCTACTTTCTTTTATTGTTATTTCCAATTTCAGAAAAGGCAACAGCAATTAGGTTTTTGTATACTCCTATTTACGTTGTAAAGTCTGGCAATGAACAACTTCTTCATAAATACTTGACAAAAATTAAGAAGCTGCCAAACGAGCACCATATCCAACATTGTAAACATTCATATGACAACCCAGGAAGTTTTATTATTGACATCTAGGGGGTAAATGATCAAAAGTGCAGTTATACTCTGAAAAGCTATTCTATAAAGATGGCATTGTGGAATTCCATGTTTACCCGTACAATAGTTTTTCAGATTAAAACTTGCTCAGATTACAATTTCTAGTCTTTCATATTAAGGCTGGGATCCAAAAGGTAAGTTTCCTTTTTTTCTGGTTTATGTATGATCCCCAATATTAAAGTTTCTACATCTGGGACTTAAGTAAATAATACTATTGATAATGTCAACCAGAGCTCCTCCACAGTGGTATTAAAGCTGTAGGATTAAATGGTAGTTTGTAAAATCTTTACCATCATGTTCTTTGTGCATTCAGAGTTGTGTTTACTTTAGTGACACAAATAAGGTTATTTTTTTCCAGTCTGTTTTCCAGCTATAACTGCTTCTTAAGGTGTAGAGCAATGTTAACACTCTCAGGCAAAATCCTGGCTCCACTGAAGTCAATAGGAGTTTTGTCATTCACGTCAATGGGGCCAGGATTTCACACCAGACTGAATTCAGAGATTCCTATTTGTTGGTTAGCTAAGAAGATAACAACAGTTTCTGGACTTCTAGCAATTTCCCAGTTAGAATATTAGAACAATATTCAGTTTCCCAATCTCCCAGTTAGAATATTAGAACAATTTTTGCTTAATGAATGACCAAAATGGAGCTCTGACCAACAGTCAGAAGATATGAACCAATACTATATTTCATATCTCAGTGAACCGAGATCTACTGTCCTGAAAGAGATACATACCAACGTGTTTTTAATAAACCTTGACATGCACCTCAGAAGTCATCAATATCTACTTATTAGGGTACAATATACTGATACATACTTGCGGCAGAAAAACACTATTGTGTATACAATTAATCTTTCTTCCTACTTGCATCCAAAAAAAATCAGTGTTAAAATTCAGTTAACCCAATGTGATAGCTCGTCTCTTTCCAGTTAGTTCTTGAAAAGCAGCACCAAGTAGCCAGATACAGTGTACATTCATTTACCTACAGTAAACCTAACAAGGTAACATTTGAGTCAGTGGGTAAAATGTCCCAATTCAACACTCTAATGGAAGTGTTTATAATAATGGGTGGTTGTCCTTGATGTAAGGAGACAATATGCATACACTTAACTACAGGAACTACAAAAATGTATTGATAAAGCTTCCTTTGATGTTTTTTTAAGTTCTGTAAAACATTTCCATCCTTACATTAAAGGTACAAGAGCAACAGAACCCCAGGATTATTTTAGATTGCTCTTGTGTATGTTATTTGTAACCAGAACTATTCCAAGTCAATTTACAAATGAAAACACTCTAATACCCAATCCCTACTGTTCATGTCACTGAACAAAGTTTAATTTGTCAACTTTTTTAAAAAAATATACTATAATACACTGAGCACACACGTGCATTTTATCTGGTAGTTTATAAATTTTAAACAAAGAAAAAGGATTAGAAATGTAGTTTTACATTACCAACAGGTAGCAGTTTTAGTAGATCTGATTTTGTTGAAAGATCAATATTAAAAAAAAAAAAACCTATATATTTTTTGTAAGTGTAGCTTTTTACTGAAGTCAGAGCCATAAAGCTGATACAAGTTTCAATACTTCTCAGAATATTTATTTTTCTGTTGCTCCCCTAAATTGTAAAAACAAAAAATGGCCACCCCAAAACATGTATTCTTCATGAGCCTGCTGCCTAGGGAGTCCTGAGTTTGATAGCTATCCCCAAGTCTTGCTCTAGGAGCTGTAATGGCTGCAAGTAGAGCTGTTCATGTATAGAGGAAGGAAGGAGTGACAAGAGTAATGCTCTGACACAGATTCAGAACACCCTTTCACACACACACCCCAAAAAACTCAAAATATAGTATTCTGAAGGCATTATACTGTGGATATCCCAATCATTTGCTACTTACCAAAGCCGGATACCAGTCAGTCTTCTCCGAACAAAAAATTACACTGACAACTTTGCCAAGCAATTCATCATTAAGACGTCTCTTATCTTCCTCTTCCTCTTCACTACTTTCTTCCTCTTTTTCATCTTCAGTGCTAGAGGATTAAGCATACAATATTTTAAGACAGCCTTAATTGGAAGATAATAATTTTGAGGAAATATAACTCGTAAGAACAGCAGTAAAATACTGGTTAAGGGCCACTAAAACTAACTTTTAAAAGCAAAAGGTTGAACTTGAAAAAACTGAAATAGTAAAAGAGTATAAATTAAGTAAAAGGAGTTTGATTTACTGAAGTTCCTCTGTGCTCACAATTATAATTATTTGTATTGCAGTACTTCCTGGGAGCCCCAATCATGGAACAGGCCTCCACTGTGCGAGGTCCTGTACAAACACAGAACAAAGAGCGTTCCTGCCCCAAAGCTTCTGTATGTACAGTTTTACCAGTTTAAATGCCTAAGCACGCTAAAAATCCTAGATTTACTCATATACCAAAGTTTTTTCATAAATTTGAAAGCGATTACAGTTTAAAGCTAGTGCCTGACAAGATGACCGCTTTTCAAATATAGGCTGTGAATATAATACATGACAAAATAATGACGGTTTCATCCCTCCTACATCACTCTTTTTAGTTATTTAAGACCAAATTCTGTCTGCTATGCACACATGAATAGTCCCATTGAAATTCTAGGGTCATCAGACTTTAGCAAAGGACAATAAGGTAACAAAGTAGCATATATAGAATGATAAAAACTCACACAGGAAGAGAAGATCTTCTTCCTCTGTTGGATTTCTTCCCAATTACTGGAGTTCCAAAGTGCTCTGGATTTGTTAGTGGCAGTTGGTCAAGTGTCTAGAAGATGGGAATATAAATTAGCTTGCAATTCTTCCACAACGTAAAGACTTACTTTCCAGTTTGAAGAAAAGTTAACATCTCCTTACCTCACTTTCTGCAAAGTGTCTTTCCCCCTTCAAGCACAATGAAGTTCGTCTCAACGTCCTCTCATCTCCATCATCAAAAACTAGAATGAAGCCAGAGACACAGATAGCTGCACAAGATTTGCAAATGTAACTAAATGGCCAGTTTGCTATTCAAAATCATAAATTAAATAATCCTGTAGAATATGCCTCTGAAAACTTAAATTAAGTTATTTGGTTTACATGTGGAAAGAAGTCTGATAGTCAAGAGCAGGCAAACATTCCAGCACACGGATTCAAAGTCGCTGCAAAAATCAGGCTGCCAGCTGCAACAGTCTCCGGGTTTGTCATCTCTCTTATCAATACACTGTACTACTAAAGACCACGGATACTGGCTGCCTGCCAGTTATCACTTCTAACCAACATCCCCAGCTAGATTGAAACACCCAATTATTTCTGATTTAAGCTGGGCCAGTCTCCCAACTCTGTTTCTGTTGCCATGGGAAATCGGAAGCAGGCAACTGTCCACTTGTATACTCCGTGGGGAAATGTTGCTAGTGGGCAGACAATACACACGGAAGCTTCTGCTACAACATAAAATACTGTGCTATAGATAAGAGGAGAATTGGAAGCCCACATGTGGTAGTCTGGCCATCTCTGTTCTAGTCCCTACTGGACATTTTGTTCACCTCACAAAATCACATATAATCAGAAGCAAGTCATCTAAATTTGTAACGCATGGCCAGGAAAGGCCTAGAAAATAATAGTGAGGCTGTTACATACACAGACTCAGGTACGCTGGCAGATATATAAAGAATAGCTTGTGCTACTTCTGGTTACAGGGATGGTTAACAGGACTGTCTATTACAATAACATTCACAACTTCTTCCAAAAGGGAATTTTACCTCTAAAGTAGTTTTTAAGATTAACAGCTTAATATCTCTTAGAGTCACTGTATTCTTTAATTAAAATGCATAAATCGCGGACTAAATTTGAAGTACAATGTATACATTTTATCAATTTTGCATTTTACATTCAGAAATCCCGATCCTAAAATCAGAACATCTGAGCAAACCTTTGTGCAGGTGCAGAGACCCAGTGACTTCCAAGGGACACCACACTGAACGAAGGGGTCCATGGCCTGGATTCAATTGCAGGATATATAGTTGATATTTACACTATTCGGAGGAGGTCCTCTATCCCATAGCCAATATATACCATACAGTCTGGACATGTTTGTTTTATTAGTGTGATAACGGTGGCATCCCTTTTACAAGAAAAATCTCGCAGGCTAACGTGAATACAATATATTTGTGTAGCTAAAAATTCAATACATTTACAGCAAGATATAAAGCAAAATTTGTAATTTAAATAATTCCTCTGTAATTCTAGTCTGCCAACCAAAAAGAAAGGAAACCACCATGTTCTAACAGCCTAATTTAAGAATAGAAACTGCAAGAATAACTAGAAATAAAGAACAGACTACGTAAGCAATATCCTAGCGGGCCTATTAAGCTTTATAATTTGCATGTCTGTAGTCTCCCAACTGAGCTACTTTGACAGAGGTTAGTCAATTGATTCAGCTTGTTATATGTGTTCACATAAACTACTATTAGTTTTAAAACAGTAAGCAATCCTGCTCCCTAACTGCCTTCCAATAATCTGTCTCAAAACTATTAAAATATAAAATCGCTAGATAGTAACTACAAAAGTCATATGATATAGCTTTGCACACATTTTTATTAATGTAACCTATTTTAAAAGCTTAAACTCTATTACCTAGTTTCCCTGAAAAGCCACTGTGCACATTTTGCTCTTTGACTTTCACATTATTTATCAGTTTTTTCATTATTTCTTACTTTTTTTTTTCTGCCAGTAAATCAATGTTACTTTCTTTGTGTAAACAAGGCCATGGTCCCTCACCACCTTTTCCCCTCCCACCAGATTCTACACAGAAGTCAAAATGCTGAATTTGTAGAAATAATCATTTCTGGGGCAACAGAGTGATGTTCAGCATAAGATAACTTACCAGAGCATCAAGCAGGACATGACAGTGGACTGCAAGGGAGAAAGCATGCCTAGTTTATCTGATATTTTGGAAGCTAGATTTTTAGAAAGAAAAATCTCTCTAAAACAAGTTAAAGAAAAAAAGGAACTCCAGGCTAAAGCCAGATGATTGAGAGAGCTTCCATGTTATATTTTTAGGGGATAGTACAGGATGCTCAATTGTTTAAGGTTTTGCAGCTGTACAAAAGAAATCCTATTTCCTTCCCAAACATGTCACACTAATCCTCCAATTAACTACTCAGCTTTCATTTTACTGTGAAGACCAACATCTTAACATCCATCAAAAAAACAAAACAAAAAAAAAAAACCCCAAAAGTTAAATACTGAGCAAAATATAACCAAGTACATAATACAATATAGTGTATTTCATTAAAAAAATTAAAAATAAGATCTCTTAGGCTGCTTGTGACAAAAATAGGAAATAATGTGCTAAAGAGGTCTTTCCTCAGCTAGGATCAAATATCTCATTTAACACGTGGCTCAGGAACTCAAATAATCCATCCCTATTCCCTGCTAATAGGACAGTGAAGTGTTATCAGAACTAATTTATCTTTATCTCAGAACTTCAAATTTCTTTTTCATGGGCAGAGGGGCAAATCTCCGCCCATACTCTTACAGGTGGAAGAAATGAGGATAATTAACATGTTGAGGGAGATCTGAATGTAACCCTGCACCTCTTACAGACCTTTTCTACAGCCCCTGTAACCCTCCCAACCATACATCCCCTTTCACCACACACCTGAACAAAGGGAAGACGCTCCTGTCTAATGCCTTGCTGCAGGCAGTCCTCTCCCTGCAAGGCCTGGTATTTGTCACCTCTGCATTCCCTGGTGCCAGCTACAAAAGTGGCTCCTTCTAGCACAGCTGTTTGTCTCTTACAACAGAAAGTGAGTCTCACTGTGCAAGCTGCCAGGGGAGACAGACTGAGCAAGCACTAGGACATTCAGTAACTGCAGCTGAAACAGTGCAGCTAAGAGAGTCAAGACACCCCCGCCCGCATCTCCACCATGAAGAAAAGGGTAGGAAGGAAAGCCACTATCTCTGAAGGGATACAATTATTTGTACAGCGCTCCTTTCCTCATCTCCCTTCCACACACGGGCCAACTGGAGCAGCTAGCTCTGCACTTCAGGAACAAAAGGTGGAAAAATATGAATTTTACACCCTCCCTTCTGAACTCTAGCAGGCGAAGCACTTGGCTTAAGAGTTAAGGAAGGGGGGGTGGGGGAGAATGTGTCTGTTCAACAGCCATGTGGGATTCTCCTGCCTGGGAGCAGAGGAAATACATGGCAGGCTTAATAGTGCATGAGCCCTTCAATTTAATTAAAGCCCCAAGTTACAAGCTCTATTTTTATTTTGTTTCTGCATACCTAGGACTGAAGGTTTTTTAAACTAAAAGAATGGATAATGTTCACGTAATTTGACTACAGACACATATAAACAAACTACGCAAAGATTGATGAGGTCTGCCTCTATTCCAACCTGTGGCTATCCCCACACACGTCTGATGCACAATACAAAGGATGTTTTTAGACAGTTATTACAAGACTACATTTAAAACACCTAACTTAATAGTTGTAGACTAGAAGGAAATACCGTCCCACAGCATTATTGTTATTTACAAAACCCAAAGCAAAATCCTTTAAAATACTACTGGAGAGGTGACTGTTTGATCTTCGAAGGAAAAAAAAAATTGGGGGAAGGGGGCGCTAAGAAAGGGGCATTTTTTTTTTTTTTTAAAAGGGTCACACTTATTAAATTACTTTGAGAGCAAAATGAGGGATTTCCTTTGCTCACATAGGAGTTTCTGTAAATATCATAATTTACAGATCATTCCACAAACATAAGAATAAACAAAGGATGCTAGCCCACAAGGACAGGCACTCCACAGAAGGAATTTTTTGTGGATCAGACCAATGGCCCATATAATTGAGACCACAGATGAATAATTCAGAGGAAAGCACAAAATTTCCATTAACGCACCAAAGTGTGCAATACTAAACAATGAGGATACATTTTTCCCTACTCCAGCTGAAGATCAGGTCACAATGAAATAGGAGAAAGAATAGCCCATGTATTGCAGAAGTTATTCTTACTTATATACATGATCCAATCTTCCACTGAGTTTTACTAAATTATGGGCTAGAATAATATCCTGCAGTAACAAGTTCCTTGGGTTAATTATATTGCATAAGAATCTTTAATGTTATAAATTCTAAATTCACTGCCTTTTGATTGCAAGTGCCCTCTCAATTATGTATTATAATAAAGGGTAAACAGAAGCACACATCTGACCTTCTCAATACCTTAAAAACAAACCAAAAAACACTCACTTCTGCCATGTTTCAGAGTGGTAGCCGTGTTAGTCTGTATCAGCAAAAAAACTGAGGAATACTTGTGGCACCTTAGAGACTAACAAATTTATTTGGGCATAAGTTTTCGTGGGCTAAAACCCACTTCATCACATAATGGACTGCTCTTCTACCATAATGGACCCACTTCTACCATATCTCCCTCACTGTTTTTTCTAAACTGAACAGTCCTTGTGATTTTAATCTCTCCTCTTTTTAATCTACTTCATATGCAACATTCTTCAAATTAAAGTCTCCCTAAACATGACCTTTTAATATAGATCTTAAAGGTTTAAAAATAGCCTTTTCAGAGTACAGCATCAAGGACCCACAAATTATGGACTCCCTGAATATCAAGCGACAGGACAGCCTGCAACAATTCTGCTGACTCAGTGGCATTTTGACACCATGGTAATGGGCATGGCAAAATAACTTTAAAAGATGCAGCAAAAATAGGTACTGATATTAATAGGGAAATAACATGGTACTTTTTGTTTTCCCAACATGCAATATGCATTTGTTTTCAGTAACTGATTGACAATGTCACAGTTTGTGACCTTAGTAAATGCTTTAGTACCTAACAGTGGCAAAGCCCTGGCTAGGATGATTTAGTTGGGGATTGGTCCTGCTTTGAGCAGGGGGTTGGACTAGACGACCTCCTGAGGTCCCCTCCAACCCTGATATTCTATGATTTTAAGATTTCAAATCAATTTTTCGTTACAAAAAAGTGTATCCTTATTTCTTCACCTGCAGAGGCAATATTGATTGTTCAAGAGCTATACGATCCAAAAGTATCCTTGTTGAACGCAAAACTGGGCTTCACTCAGTATCAAGCCAACTCCACAAGCGAGTTCTTATCAATAGCAAGATGAAGGTCTGCACTGCACTAGTCTACAGATAGTACCATACAAAAAAGGGGGGGGGGGAACAGATTATTCTAGAGATCAGAGGAACTGCAAAAGTTAAAAAACTGAACTTCTTTGAGGCTGTTTGTAACGACACCGTCAACTTAAAACGATAACTTCAATCTGAAATTGCTTTTACTTGGATGATACTTGTAACGATAGTAAAATAACTAACTTAATTAGTGGAAATTAAATTAGTGGAAAAAAATCTCCCCCCCCCACTTTGTTTACTTTGCATATTCAAAAGCACTTTGCATAACCACGTGTTTCACCATTTCCCCTTTATATTATACTCAGTCACAATACCCAAACAAAAACACACCAAAAACATGAGTTTATAACCAGTTAGAGGCACTATCAACTTCACCAGTCACAAGTAACTGTTCACTTTGTGTCCATAAAGCTTTCCTGACATCTCATCTATGTTTGTCCAGCTACATGCTGCCTAACCATTTGTATAAGTGCAAGCTGGGCAAATCTGAGCAGTTTTCCCATGGTATCTTAGTAAGGCTTACAATTCCTGGATGACACACATATAGCAGCACATGGCATAATGCATCTGGGATGTCTCACTATACATGATGCTGTGAGGAAGGAGGATTGGTCAAACCACGTTAGAAGGCAGACAGCCAACCATGGCATTTGGCATGGAAACACTTAGCTGACCATGGCTATATTAGTAGTTTTAATCTTGCTGTGGGTGGAACTAACCATGCCATTAACTGTTTACAAACTTGGTTCAGGTAGTAGTGGGGGACAAGTCAGTCTCCCCTGTTAGTATGGGTCTTTCACACAGCATTAAAAGAAAAAAATATTTTAAAGATAGGTAAATGTGACTGTAAATCAGAGAGTTAGCAGGGCCTGTTCAGTACCTGAGACTATTTGGAACTCTTTTTAAGAATGACTAGATTTCAAGTTGACTGTGTCCCTGTAATACGGAGAAGATGTGAACTAGATAATTACTATCATGTTTTCGGTAATGTACCCTAAGCGGGATTTAAATTTTTTTTATTAAAGCTACTGTTAAAATTATATCATACACAGGTTAAGGAAAGAGTGTCTGTACATCTATACTACACGTGATCACAGCCAAGAGAGAAGTGTGCATGTGCTTGATTTGGATGCGTTATGCATAGTTGGAAAGAAGAGAGAAGAATATAATCATTTTAATTAAATGGTTTCCTAACAGATTAAGACAAACTATAAAAGGAGAAAGACATGACTGCCCTTACATGAAGTGCTTCAGACAAAGCCTGAAGCCCACAGTTGCCACAACCCAACGATTTATGTTTCCTTCTACTCTGGACTGCATAAAAGGGCCTAACTGTGGAGGGCAAATCCTGCTGAAAGTTGCTATAAATGCAAATCTTTCTCATTGAAAATGGGAGGCAGAAAAATAAAGTTACTTTCGCTGCAAAAAACAAACCAACCCCACAATCCTCCCATATTAGAATAGCTACGAAAAAGGTAAAATGTGTATTGTTGCTTTTTTGTTTTAAAATTGCAGATAAGGATCAGTTATACTTTCAAACAACTTTTTAAAAGAAATCATAGAACTGGAGGACTGGAAGGGACCTTGAGAGGTCATCTAGTCCAGTCCCCTGCACTCAAGGCAGGACTAAGTATTATCTTAACCATCCCCTGACAGATGATTGTCTAACTTGCTTTTAAAAATCTCCAATGATGGAGATTCCACAACCTCCCTAGGCAATTTGTTCCAGTGCTTAACAACCCTGACAGTTGGAAGTTTTTCCTAACGTCCAACCTAAACTGCCCTTTTAACCCCAAAATCTAGCCCTATAGACGGTGCTAAATTTTCTTGAGGATTCTGTCACCAGAAAGGTGTATACACTGACAGAGAATAAATGGGTCACAAAGAATACACTGTCGTCCTACTCCTTATTACAAAAAAGGCTACTATAACAGCAGTAGTTTAGTTGCTTGTCTAGTGGCTGCAGTTATTGCTTCACACTAGAGGGCTTTATCTGGTGACTCAAGCCCCTTCAGTACTTTACAAAAGTATACAAGAAGTACACAAAAGGAGCACAAGGCATCCAGAATAAGGAACATGTACATTTTTTTCACTTCCTGACCTGCTGAAACTCAGGTAACGTACCTGGGCACTAGGAAAGAGAGAGGAAGGAGAAGAAATCATCATTAGGAGCTTCATGAACAACTTATTCTGGATTTTTAACAGAATAGCACTGACTTCTAGCCTAAAAATATATACATATATGTATTGTACATATACACATACAGCCCAGTGAATATTCCTTGAAAGAGAGCAGAAGGACAGATATGAACTGAGCATGCATAAGAGCAAACCCTGAAGATAAGCGAATACCACAAGACAGAGTGAGGACAAAGCATTTCACTGAGGTCTCTGAACAAGAAATAAATTGTCTTTCATCCTAAGACACTGCTTTTAACTTGTTACTATTTCAAATGTGCAGAAACAAGTTTCCTCTTACAGGAAGTTTTTTTTAAATAATTTTTTTTAATGTTCAGGGCTAGGTCCAAAATTCATCATAATCATCTTAATGTTGCCTTTGGCAGCTGTTGCAAAACACCTACAGAATCATATAGTGTATTTTTTATTATTATTGTTTCAGAGGCCTATTTCAATATTTAATATTGGAGAACACTGTGGATGAAACACACCATAAAATTAAGCCTTGGTTCTAAAATGACTTGGATGAAAACAGACCTGATATGCTGAAGACTGTTTAAATCTATATAATTATCTCCTAGTGATAATACACAGCATATACTGAGAATATAAATTCTCTTCAAAAACAGAGCAACACCCCACAAAATGTGTAATTATTTAAAATGAGCTTTTTAAAAATTAAGATTAGCTGCTTGTTTTCCAAGGTACTGGAACTGCTGCCGCTTGATTATGATGAGACTGAGGATAAAAGACTGGTGTGTGCAAAAGAGGTGTTTTCTAGAGCCTGTTAAACTCTTACTTCAAATCTCTTCTGTTTCTTTCTGTATCTATACTTTTGGTTAAGCAGCCCAATTCCAAAAGCATTTCCAAGCCCCAGTTTAAAATTCCAGCATCACTGTATCTCTGCTGTGCCACCATTACTAGATCATGATTTTTGATGCAGAGGTGTCTCCATGGAAGAAACAATAAAAATAAAACTCCATTTGATCATTTTTAAACAGCCTGTTAATCAATTTAGAGCAGAGCAGTACCATTCTAATAGCTAAGAAAATTATTTCTAAAAACAAAGTGCTTTATCTTCATTGTTGCTATATTAATATTGAGGCCCTAATCAGAGATGGTGGCAACAAAGTAGCCTAGTATAGAGACTAAGGCTGGAACACAGTGAGCACTTTCAGAATGGACTGGCTCACTTTAGGACACTGGGAAAGTAATTTAGGCCCAAATTATTTCAACTGTCCACTAATTTTGTGTGTGTGTGTCCATCTGAACATGGGTTCAGATTTTCAAATGTGCTGAGAACTAGCGACCCTTAAAGACAGGCACTGGGTGTCTCAAAACATACACCTGAAAAATGACACACCAAGTTAGCGGATACTTTTGACAATTTTTGCCTTAATCTGTGCACCTTATTAACTGTCCTGTTCTTTTAAAAGGCGTTAATACTTACCTACCTTTGTAAGTGTTTTCAGATCACTGGAAAAATGATGCCATGTAAGTGGAAAATAAATCAGAACTGGAAAAGCACAGACAATTTCAACACAAGCTTCCCACACTGCCCTACCACTGAAACTTGACCTGGATCTGATAGGGACTCCACAAGTGAAAGAGTTGTTCAGTCCCCAAGTCCATGCAGTTCTTGGTCTCTCTGTTTAAACAGCCAACAAGGGTGCTAAATATTATAGCTTAATACCATTCACTAGGAAATTGAGTCCAACTCAGTGCACAGAACTTACTGTACAGACATCATCTTTAGATCACTACTAACCCATGGTAAATTGGAACTGGTAACCTAGAGATGAAAGGTTGTATATCATTGTTATTTCCCTCAGCTACAAAGTTCCCCTATGTTTAAATGTAGGTTTCAGAGTAACAGCCGTGTTAGTCTGTATTCGCAAAAAGAAAAGGAGTACTTGTGGCACCTTAGAGACTAACCAATTTATTTGAGCATGAGCTTTCGTGAGCTACAGCTCACTTCATCGGATGCATACTGTGGAAACTGTCTTCTGCAGTTTCCACAGTATGCATCCGATGAAGTGAGCTGTAGCTCACGAAAGCTCATGCTCAAATAAATTGGTTAGTCTCTAAGGTGCCACAAGTACTCCTTTTCTTTACGTTTAAATGTAAACTCATTCCTTTATTAGAAATTTATACTTCACAATGTATGCACTTTGGTCAATTTTACCTCTGGTTTGCAAACTGACAAATGCATACCCTGCCAGTTATATATTATAGTTTACTTGCAAAAGTGGACTTAGAAGGTAAGAGGCAGAAGGGTCAAGTTTTCCAACTTAGATTCTTCTGGGGCAAAGATGAAACAAATAGTTACAACCCAAAATGCAGTTTTTATTAAAAATCAATCTGAAAATAAGAGTTTAGAACAGACATATCAACTTAGTACGTGTAACACTTTTAGTGCAACAGAGTATTTCCTTCTTCCTTCAATATTGGAAAGAAAATCTCTAAGCCAACAAAAATCCAAGTTAAAGTCAATAGTGTCCTTTGCCTGCTATGTTGCATCAGAGTATTGAACTAAACTGATGAGTACTCCTCCAATTCCAACAACCAAATGCCTAAATTATCACTCCTTCCCCCACAACACACACATCTGGAATTATACCAGTTTATACTATGTTTCTGAAGCAGAAAATAAATAGCAGTGTAGATGGTCAACTTAAAACTAGCTAACTGGCTCAGATCCATAGGCTCACAATTATATTACCATAAAGTACTAAATCGTAAACATCTAAAGCCCTATCCTGCTCCCACTAAAGTCAGCATGAAAACTCCTGTATATTTCAATGAAAACCAAATTGGGCTGCTAAACCATTGCTTCTTCGTCTCCAAAGAAAACGAGTACATTAATAATTAAGATAATAGACACCTGAATGCTAGTCTGTAGAACTCTACTTTAAAATTCTTCAGTATTCTCTTAAAAGCATTTCAATAATTTCAAAAGGTACCAGACAAGGAAATGGGACCAGTGAATTTAAACATTCAAAAATTAATTTCTAAAGCAACACATAGGAGAAACATGTATAATTTCCATTAAGTAAAGAGGTGCACCCACCCACACAACTCTGGAAATACAACCCTCACTATCCCCAGTTTTTCTGCGGGAGGGAGGAACATGATAAGGGCTGGTATTTGCAAGGGTGTTTGATTTGAGTGAATATTATATTATTTGATTGGCATCTCTAGTTAGTTATTTTCTGATTTCAGAGAAGCTGATAGTTTATGTCATACTTTTAATGCTGTGTCAGACACCTAGACACCAGACTATGCATTTTTATTAATAATCCAAAATAAATAAAGTTATCTCTACAATGAACCTACTTATGGCTTGACGTCAAGTTTCATTGAATTTTCATTTTATGTGACTAGTCATGATTTTACAGGACTTATTTCCAAAGGCCATCTCAGTTATCTGTCCCTAAAATGAAAGCAAAACCTTCTTCTACTTGTTCTTTTAAGATTTAGTTCCTTTAAAGGAAACACTATCTAAATGAAATCTAATCATTTCAAACAAAGGAGTAAAATTATGGTTTCAAGGTACAACACTCTTCTCTAGTCTCTTAAAAATGTTTTCTTCTCTGTAGTTGCAGTGTGTAAAACACCCACAACCCACCACATAAACAGAGGGAAATGACTGAGTATGCAGGGGAACAACTGAAATTCTCTCTATAGAAAGTCTTAAAATCACATGTAAACAAACCAGAAATATACAAAAACAATGAGGATTCCTTGTTGCACCTTAGAGACTAACAAATTTATTTGGGCATAAGCTTTTGTGGGCAAAAACCCTATTTGGGCATAAGATTTTGTGGCCTAAAACCTACTTCATCTCGTTGTTTTTGCTGATACAGACTAACATGGCTACCACTCTGAAACCTGTCATCACGCAAGGCACTAGAAATATACAGAATGTTTTTTCCACTAATCTTCATAGTAATTTATAACAGTAGGTAACAAAATTTTCAGACAGCAGTGGGATTTAAGTATGTCCTTTCAAAATAGCAATTAAGCAATATGGGCTTCCAAGAAGTGAGATTGAATCAATATGCATCTATTTGACCAACTGAAACTTGATCATACAAGTAAGGTATCAAAATCCACAGGCTTTTCTATGGTGCTTATAACTTTACTATTTGAGCACTATTTGAGTTTATCCTTACAACACCTGTGAAGAGCTCTGTGTAAGTCTGAAAACTTCTCTCACCAACAGAAGTAGGTCCCATAAAAGATATTACCTCACCCACTGTGTCTCTCAAACACCTCTATAAAGCATGCAGTGATTATTTTCTTAGTTGTAAAATGGAGATGAAACAGAGGCCACACCAAAGTATAACAGATCCAGATCTTAAGTCCTGTCCGGTGCCTTGAATACAAAACCAGTTTAAACGAATGGAAAAAATATATAGTACCCACATTAAAAACCATAAGTTACATAGTTACTCACCTACAGTATACCAGCTGGCATCTGTCAATTTGTTGATAACAGCTTCTTGAAAGGATCCATCAGGCATCTTGGTTTCAACCATTGCACCAACCTGTGAGATAAAATACTTAAAAATTATTATATTATATACACTTATAGTCCCAGATTCATACAGTGGAGGTAAAACATACCAATTCTTTCAGAAAGATTTGGGGGTGGGGGTTTGGCAGGGAAGAGACTCATTTAAGTTTCACTACCCTTGTGAAATGCATGCATTGGTTACATAGCCTCCAAAGTGAAAAATCATTAGCCAAATCACATTTTATTCTGACTTGGTTTTCGTTAGCAGTGGGCAGTGAAATTAGCATACTAGGATCCCTACTGTGACCTTTGTATTATAACAACAAGAGGTAAGGTTATAAGTTTTTTTTTATTATAAATGTTAATAAATATCATGGCAGAGGTGCAGGAAAACAAGGATACTTCATGGAAGTTGCGGGGGGAGAATGGGGGTCTTGGACAGTGAGCCGAGCCCACCCCACACTCACTCCGCAGCAATAGGTCCTATCCTATGGGGCTGGGCTCAGCTCCCCACATTGAGTGTTACAAGCTGACCCACATGGTCACAGCACTAATCAAATGTGGCCCTCTGTCTCTACAGAGGGGTGGACACACTAAACCTGAGTGGTGCTGTGACCACCTGGGCCAACTTGCAACATTCAAAGGGGAAAGGTGCAGCTTCTGCAGTAGTCATAGATTTTATTCAAATTTAAGATCTAAACCACTAATCCAACATTTTAACAGTATAAGTAGTGGTATATGTGTCTATAGTGTAAGAAAATAAAGCCTTTGTTATTACATACATTTACTCTTTGAACTCAAACATCAAGTAGATATGCTTCACTGTCAACTGGACAATACACCAGGGTTTCTGAACTTGGTCTAGATTTTGACAACAGCATTTGCCAGTGCCTTTGAGGTAGCAGAAGAGGCGGTAAGGACAAGGGAAAGGCAAAAACCCCAAGCAAATAAATAAATATTAGTCACCTGTTCTAACAGCTCCTGAGCTAACCTGAATATATATCTTGTTTACTCCTGTCTAATGTCTGTAGTTTGCTTGACATAGTTGACCTTCCCCAATTTATGTGCAACATATTTACAAAAATAGTCTTGCCTACAATAACATTTCCATATGAAACTAACTATGTCAAAGGCATAGGGATAAACATCTTTTAAAAACTAAAATATTAGCTAATAAGGATAATTACTCATTGAGGGCCTGATCCAAAGCCCATGGAAGTTTTTCCATTGAATTCAACCGACTATGGATTAGATGATCAATGTCTAAACTGTCTAAATGTAAAATAATTATAATTTAATTGTACATTTGAAAAACATGCTGCATACATACTCTTAAAGGTCCTTTTACTTGGTCGTCTTGCACTAACTGAGCTGAGTTATCCTGTTTCAGGATCACCTGAAAAATATTTTATAAACGGATATATACATTTCACTTTCATACTACCAAAAAGCATGCACAACATTCCCTATGACGACGTCTAAAAAGTTAGAAAATACAACCCTTATCTATCAAAACTGCTAACATTATTTAGTACAAACAATACGACATTGTTTGAATTTACAAGGAGCCCAGGTGCCATCTGAATTACCAAGTAAATACCATGCATTCAATAACTACTAACTGATTCATCAAGTTGGGTAAGAGGATCTCTCACCTAAATCGAATCTCAGACATACCAAGAAAAAAATGTACAATTTTTTATACCATTATGAGGTTGGACAATAACACAATCCTGGCTTTACTTGCAGTGGGCCACTAGGCTAGAGGCTTAAGAGTTATACTTCTCTCACATCTGTAGCATTCACTATTAAAAAAGCCCCCATATTTCCAGGGGAGAGTTTCCTGCAGAATCCACACTTTACTGCAGAGTTATGATCCAGAACCTAAGGGCTTGTATACATGGTAACAGGAATCAAAATAACTAAAATCAGTTATAATTCACACCTTTAGGTATTTTGGTATAAGTCAGTATGTGGACATTCTTTAGAGTGCCCACACACAGACTTGCACACTAAAGTTGTGAATTTAAACCAATTAAGTTTTTTTAATTCCAGTTACTGTGTACACAAGCCCTAAGTTTTCCTTCCACAAAAATTATGCTTTCAGCTCTCATGGTTGCGAGGACAACCTTGAAAATATGTAGAATCCTGTGTGGATACAAAATTTGTATCTGCATCCAACCTGCAAAAATGATCCCTGCATATAAAGCAGATATCCGCAGATTTCCAAGGTTCTAGATACAAAATTTGCACCCATTTTCGATCTGCAATCTGCAAAAATGGTCCATGAATTTGCAGAGCTCTAAAAATGTGGATTGATGTTTGCCACTTCCTGCAGAGAGACTGCAAACAAGAACTTAAAGAGATGTAAACTGGGTCATTCATTTCCACAGGCTGTTAACTTTGAAACTTAAAGATGAATGTAAGATGTCAACATTGTTAATTATTTTACCACTGATCATTTTAACAGAAACATCTAGCTAATGTATTTTTCCTACAATTCCAAAATGCTTCCCACATCTTTGCAGTGGCCAAGAGTCATGATCTTTGCATCTACCAAAATGTCCAAGTTCCTCCCAAAAAACGTATACAATGTAGTTATTCTTTGTCAATATAAAAATCAATGGCACACTAAAACATGAACACGAGGACATAAAATAAACGACAGTTAATATTAAAAGTGACACAGGAGCTACTGTACACATTGTATTATTCATTTTCTTATTTAAGGTGTAGCAGGCAGACCCATGTGCTTGTGAAAAGCCCTACTGAACTCAATGGACTTGGCATAGGCACAAGGTGTGGCCACGCGCACCTAACTGCAAGATCAGGCTTAACTAATTCAAAATGTCAAATTTTAAAATTTAAATGAGATAGTAGCAGGATTTCCAGTCTGTCACAGCAATGTTAGAGATCCCAGGAACCGTACAGTGGAGTACACAGGGCCCTAACTATGATCCAGGGGGAAAAAATTCATATCTCAAAATAATCTAAATAGTCTGTGGACCAGTGCAGATCAAAAAAGTGGAATCCACTGCTTTCCACTCATTCAAACAGATTTTAAAAAGCGCCACCAAAATTCCATAATTTGCTTATTGGTGACAAGAGAAGAAGAAATTTGTTTTGAAATTCAAGGAAGGTACTTTGACATAAAGTGATGAGGTCCTATAAACACCCAGACAGATAGGACAACAAAAGTACAAAACCACATAGAAACTATTTGATCTAAGATGTGTACAAAAAAGAACTGATTTCATCTAATTTTTTTGTCACTGTACTAGCCCATGTACATTGTCCTGAATGCTAGGATAGAAGGTAGAAAATAGGAACAAAGTGCAAAGTAAATTTTTGGATCTACTCTGCATGCTGTGTAAACATGTATGTTTGGACAGTTCCAGTGTTGATCTCCATCTTTTATAAAACAGAGTGTTTAAAAAAAAAAAAGAAAAAGAAAAAAAGCAATTTAAAAGGAATGCCAAAACAAAAAAATGTTTCCTCCTGTATCAACGTACACTAAGTTTTAGCACAATCCTTGCCTTGGAAAGACATTGCACAGAAATTTCATACAGCTAGAGCTTGTTGCTTCGAAACCGTTTTAAAACATTTGTTTACATTTAACAGACATCTCATGGACAATTCTGAAAAACCGTTCAATGGAAATAATTTTTATCTCCTCTTTGTTTCCTAGCTATAAAAAACTGAGGATGTCTGCAGGATATAGAATCTTTGCTTCTGAAGAATCTTTGCTCCTGGTTCTTGTTGCTCACCTAAAGCCATAATCCTCTATTTATGGCATCAACATTGATTACTATGGAACTGATGTAGTCACAAACAGAAGGTTATAACTGCAAATGAGAAATAAAGTAGCAAGAGCAGATAAACTTATTTTAAGGACTATTTTTATGCTAGTACCCTTGGGAAAAAACATTTAGATATGACAAACATAATTGCATCAATATAGAATTACTTTAAAAAAAAAATCTTCCCAAGAAATGTTTACAGCTTGGTATAACCATACACTAATTTTAAGGGGTATGATTTTCCTTGACAACCCTTTTAATATATTTTCTAATTAAAAAAACAAGGAAAGCAATAGCACTAATGTCATAAACCCTACCTTGACTTTCACCAGCCGTTTCACTGTCTTAATCTTTGCCTCACAAAAGGCACCACGGTACTTGGCACTGACATCAGTTCCCACTGTCAGGTAGGCAGGCTCATCTGCTGCCTAACAAAGGAGAATAAATTAGAACATGATTTAGTCTTATATTTTACAAAAGTGTATTCTGTTAAAATAAAATAAATAATAATAACAATAATAATTACTGTCTTTACAGTTGCATCATCATATATTCAAATATACACCCAAACTTTTAGTCCTACTGACCATTTCTTAATCAGATCATAAATGATGATTTATGTGGCTTCCCAATATTGCAGACAGCCTAATTTTTCTTTACACTAAGATCTGACGTACGCTAAAATCTAGAACGTCAACTCTTTCCTAATAGTGGCCATTGATTTTGCTCCAATTAAATCCGTAGAGCATGCCAAGTGTTTGTTTTTCCCCCCAGATATACACATTTTTACCAAGGTGCTGTGCATAACATTTTAACCATATTTAAAGTTTCATTGCACAGAAATTGTTTCTAAGCAAAACATACAACTTCAATCAAACAGACAGTGTAAGAAAAATGAGTGGTACAGATTTTTCCCATGTAATTATTTTCATGTCCCCATTTTGCAAGAATGTACTAATAGACATTTAAGTGCAGAAATACAATTTAAAATAGCAACTTTTTTTTTTTTTAAAAAAAGAAACTTAAGTAACTGATGAAAAATGAGTAAGAATGAACCAGTGGTTATGGTTTGTAGCACAACTTTGCAGCATACACAAATCATTATGATCCAAAGAAATAAATCAGCTTTACCAGTAAATTTCAGCATATTGGGCTGGCTAAAAAGCTTACATCACACTGAGTTTACAGATACATTTTTTGCTCCAGGAATCTTGACACCCCCCCGCAATTTTATCAGTCTCAGGTGGTCTCAGAAATACCAGTTCAATAATCTCAAAGAGAACTGAAGCATGTGCTTACAAACAGAGGTAGAAAGATAAATTCAAGAATGAAGATAATTTCAATAAATTGCTATGAACAAAACAATATGAAAGTGATATTTCATTTTGAATGGAGCTGCATCTCAGACAATTGCAATTTCAAAATTTATACAATAACCATAACCTTTATGTACTTAAAAATATCCTAGATTTCTGTTGTTTCAATGAAGAAAAAAAGTGTCCTATAGTGTTCTCAACAGCAGATTTTCTGAAGGAAAAACAGCAAAAGAGCTACAGAAAAGTTTGTTGTAACCTTTCAAACAAGTATATTAAATGTTATTTTTCTCACTTGAAAGGTCTTTGTTAAGATTTATTTTTCCCCAAAAATGTGTGCCAGTTTACCACTTTCAAGAACATTTGTGTGTACCTGGGAATTATTATTTTACATTTTATTTTCTTTATTTGACTTTTACAATGATCAATAAAGTTATGCAAAGTTACTATATTAAAAAAACAAGCTACAGTAAAATAGGAAATCAATACATGCAATGAAATATTTTGTGTTGATAATGAACATAAATAATGAACTATTTTTTGCTTGTCTCTGCATCTAAGAAGTGTTTCCCTCCATGTTACTTATCCTGCAATTGTTAACCTTTGCTCTGGAAAACCTGAAACTGCTAAGGAAGAACAAAAGCTGTGGTTTTGCAAACTCACAAAAGCTACAGCCAACACAGGAAGCATTTAAAGATAGTACTCCAAATGACAACAAGTCAAAAGCATCCGATGTTTCCAAAGTGTTGTTACTGCATAGGTGAGGGATTGGGATGAGCTTCCCTTCAGTGAGAGAGAAGGGATGGGATTTCATTCCATTCAACATGTGCCGATTTCCACAGCCAACTTTATTCTGCTGTTGTTCAACGAAGATACACTGATTAAAAGTGAAACCAATAAGGTGACTGGTGCAGGGAGAAGAGAAAGAGCATAAATGCTTCCCCTACTCCTCTTCTCAGGACCTGGACAAACTTACCTTCATCTTTGAAGGTTATTTGAGGGATTCCAGCTCAAAGATTTCTCTTGAACCCAGTTACACAGAAAAAAGCTAGAAAACAAGAGAAGGAAGATGATCAGACACATATCTGCATGCATGTGGATTGATTAAAAGGAAACATCTTGATCTTGGGAGAACATAATTCAGCTACTAGCATATGGCAGATTATTAAACACACCCCTCCACACTGTTTACACACATCCCTCCACCCTCCGAGCACACCCACCCCTTACATCCCTAAAGCATTCCCTCCACAGGAAGCCTCCGAGCCCCACTTGCTGCCCTGCGTGTGCAGCTGGAGGGGACAGGGAGAAGTGCTGAAAAGGGGTCCTTGCTGGGGACAAATGGGCCCTTGAAGATCTGGGCAAGAAGCCGCTACTACCTCCTTTTCCTTCCCGCTTTGGCTGCCTCCTGCTCTTCCTCAGCCCCTCCGTGTGTCAGGTCGCCATTGCTCCCTCTGCCTTTGCACCATTTCAAGCAAGAAGAGGCTCGACACACACAGCGCAGGCAAAAATAATAATACTACTACTAATAAGCTGCTGGCAGCCCCGCTGCTGGGACAAGGGCAGCTCCTGCGCACGAGAGACCAGGCCCCCAGCCGCCCCCTTCCCCTCTCAACTTTCTCAAGCACAAGAAGAGAGCTTAGGAAGGACCCTCCCCTCTCCCCCAGAAGGCTTTAGACTGGGAAGCAGAGAGGAGTTAGACCAAGGGTTCCCCACACCCCCTTCCTCCCCAACTAACCTCCAGCCCCCCAACGCCTCCCCACCTCAAATACCTTCCAGCCCCTCAACGCCTCCCCACACACCCCCCTCCTCAGATACCCTTCAGCCCCCCCTCCAACACACACAACCCAAACCCCACCGCTGCCAGGGGGTGGCCCTCAGCAGCAGCCCGCTCCCCAGCGGGGGGAGGAGGAGGGGGACACTCGCCCACCGAGAGGGTGGGAAGCGAGGTCCCCGTGCCCCCTGAAGCTGAGCAGGGAAGAGCTAATTGGAGAGGCGGGAGGGGGGCGGGCAAGGGAAACCTGCCGACTCCCCCCACCCCCGAGAGGGCTGACGGGGGCGTTCCCCGACCCGGGGCCGGGAGATAAGGCGCCCCCGTCCTCCCTGCCGCGAAGGGGGGCCCTCAATCAGAGAAGGGAGGGGAGGAAGCGCCGGTCACCGCGCTGGGATGGGGGGGGGGGGGTGGAGTTCGGCGGGCGAAAGGAGTCCGAGTCCCCCGCTGACTGGAGCCGAACGGGGGAGGGGGGTGTCCTGCCTCCTCCGTGACTGGGTGCGGGAGCCCCGATCCCCCGATCGAGGGGTTTCGGGGACCCCGATCCCCCTTCCCCCGGGACGGCAGCGGAGTTGCGGCTGCTGAGCCGCTCACTGCCCTCCTGCTCCGTCCCCCTACCTTTAAACTCAGAGCCAAGTAGGGGTCTGCTGCCAGCCCGGCCCGGCCCCCAGCCCCGCTCGTGGCAGGCGCCTCAGAGACAGCGGCGGCGGCGGAGGCAGCGGTGGCTCGGCTCGGCTCCGCTCCACCCCCCTTCCAGCCCGGACTCGTACCGAATCACCAGCGATCAGCCAAATAACAAGCTGTTGAGCAGTATCTGCCCTGCTCGAACTCCCATTGGCCCTTCGTGACGCCCAGGGGGCTCTACCCAGCCCGGATTGGGCGCCGCGGACAGCCCCCTCCCATTGGTCACAGGGTACCAGTGAGACCAGATTGGTCAACAGACGACGCAGGTAAAACAACGGGGACTTTTGATTGGTGAATCGGTGGAACTCGAGTCGATTGGACATTTCTGAAGTGAAGTAATCGTTCACCTCACGCTGATTGGTATGAACTCGATCCGGATGTAGCTTCGCGTGCGATGATTGGCAAGCATGGAGGTCAGGAAGAGCAGCGGGGCGATGTGATTGGTGCGGACTGTGTCATAGAAATGGAGAGGGGGCGGAGCCAGAGGCCCTGCAGCGGCGGCGGCGGCTGCATAGCTCCGCATAGAGCATGCGCCGCGATGAGCCTCCCGGTCGCCATTTTGTACGCTGCTCTTTCCCATTTTAGGCGGGGAGGAAGGGAACGGGAGTGGTCTCTGTGTTTCCCGGGGGGCTCTGCCTCGTCTCGGGCTAGGGGATGGGCTCCAAGGGACTTCCTCCTTCCGGCTGAAGATGCCGTCTTCTCTCCTGTCCGGAGGCGATGGTGGCTGTAGCGAGCGGGTAGCGTTTCCCTCCCTTAGCGCGGTGATGGCGCAGCAGCCGGGGGGAGGGGGAAGCTCGGCGAGGCCGGACCCGGAAGTGAAGGGACCTCTGAGGAGCTGCTCACCTAGCCCATGGCCGCGGCGGCGGCGGAGGAGGAGCTCCGTGAGGAGGGGGAGGTGACCGCCGCAGCAGCCCGCAGTGATGTCTGGGCCACGGAGGCGGGGCCGAACGGGAGGCGGCCGGGTACGGCAGAGTAAGTCGGTCGGCGCAGCCCCGTGGGGATTGGACTCGCCGCCCCGGGGGTAAGCGTGGCCTGTCCGGCTGTGACCCCCCCCCCACCCCCTCGTGCGGGCGCCTCTTGGAGCTTGCTGGCAGCCGGCGTCGGTGAAGCTGTAGGCGAGGTTCGAGCCGCCCCTTCCAGGAGCGTGTTGACGCTGAAGCCGGTGTACCCATCGCAACGTCGGAGGGGCTGCTAGCTCTGTCGCTGCCGATCGCTCCAGGAGAAATGTGCAGAGGCTCCGGGATTGTGGGTAGCTGCCTGTCCCGCGGGCATAGCGCTGCTTTGGTAACTCGCCGGCTGCTGCTGTCAGAAGAGCAGGGTTGTTGTCGCACGTGTTGCTCTTGGAACCACCGCACAGGATGTGAGGTGGACGCTTGCTCCCGGGTTAAGTGTGTGCTGTGTCTCCATTAGTCTCTGTCCTACTCAGGATGCACAGGATGGGGCAGGGAGGATATGCGTATCTTGCCTCCCACGCCGTTTTTCACGTGGCTTTAGTGCTTGTGACCAGTTCAGAGGCTACAGCGGTGGAGACTGAGGGCATGTCTACACTGGCAATTTACAGCACTGCAATTTTCTCTCTTGGGGATGTGAAAAAAGACACACACACACACCCCCCCAGTGCAGCAAGTTTCAGCACTGTAAAGCGCTAGTGTAGATGGTGAACCAGTGCTGGGATACACACCCCTCATGGAGGTGGGGGGTTTTTAGAGTGCTGTGTGAAAGGGGTCACCAGTACAAAAGTTTGAGAACCACTGGTTTAGCTGTTGAATACCTCTCAGATGGCAATGACTTCGTTGTTTGTTAGCGCTTGCATTCTAATTTGAACATGCTAATTAGAAGTGAAAAATTCTCCTTGTACCCTTAGGCCAAGGTCGGTGGAGTGGATGGCTAAGTCTTAAACTGATTATTCGGAACACTTTTCTCTTGTAGAAATGAAAGCATTACACTTGTTCTGGCTTTTTTTTAACTAGGGGTTCACTAATGCTTGGTCTATACTAGGAAATTAGGTCCATATAACTGTTGCTTAGGGGTGTGAAAAATCCACCCCGCTGAGCGATGTAGATAAACCAACCCAACCCCCTGGTGTAGACCTGGGAGAATTCTCCTGTCAGCCTAGCTACTGCCTCTTGAAGTGGATTACCTCTGCTGATGGAGAACATTTCACTTTGACATAGGTAGGACTTCACTGAAGTGCTACAATGGTGCAGCTGCAACAGTGAAGCTGCAGCATTTTAAGTGTAGACAAACCTTTAATCATCAGTTGACTTTATATATGTCTCTGTTGCACTTATGCAGTTGCAGGCACCATCATTGTCAAAATTGGTGCTAAAGTTAGTCATGCAAAATAATCATGTAGTCAAACGTGGGGAGAGGAAAGGAATTGTATCTTGTAAAGACAGTGGAAATGGCCCACACGGGTCAAAAGTGGATCACATCCTCATGCCCACTTCTCTTCTTGGGACCAAACATACGTGCAAAAGGATACAGTAGAACTTCAGAGTTACGAACTGACCAGTCAACTACATACCTCATTTGGAACTGGAAGTACACAATCAGGCAGCAGCAGAGACCAAAAAAAAAGCGAATACGTTACAGTACTGTACCATGTTAAACATAAACTACTAAAAAAAAAAAAAAGGAAAGTTTAAAAAAATATTTGACAAAAGAAACGGTTCCTGTGCTTTTCATTTAAATTAAGATTGTTAAAAGCAGCATTTTCTTCTGCATATTAAAGTTTCAAAGCTGTATTAAGTCAATGTTCAGCTGTAAACTTTTGAAAGAGCAACCGTAACATTTTGTTCAGAGTTACGAACGATCTCCATTGCCAAGGCATTTGTAACTCTGAGATTCTATTGTAGTTTCGTATCTTGCTTTTGGCTGCTGTCCATGTAGTCAGCAAACTTTCAAAATGCTGTGTACGTGTGTACCAATGAAGCTATCTAAACAAACTTTTTTTTTTAAATCTACTTTATTGGAGTTAATGAAACTTGCTTTACTTTTAAACATGTAAAGCGATTCATGGCTTCTTTATAAACTAAGTTTTAGAAACTCAAGCTACAACATGAAGTGCTGTTATCACTAAATCTGCTAAAGATCTAAATGTAATTTTGTTAAATATTTTGCATAATAACTTACTAACAACCTGAGAATACCCCTTCAACCTCCCATCTAGTGCTCTAGGTTGAGAATCTCTGGCCCTTTTCTTTCTAAGCCTCTTTCCCCCCCCAGTGCTATAAAAATTCTACGGTCCACCTGTGCCACAATTGCTTTTCTGTATATAAAAGCCAGGGCCAGTGTTAGGGGGTAGCAATTATCCAGCCCCCATGCCACAGAGGGCCCTGTGAAGCAGCTTGGGGCCCCAGGCTGTGAGGCTTCAGCTTTCTGCCCTGGGCCCCAGCATGTCCAATGCTGGCCCCCCTGAAACCTGCTTGTGGCCCTCCAGGGGGCCCCGGACCCCTGGTTGAGAACCACTGCTCTAGGCTCCAGTCCTGCAATGGGCTCTGATTGCAGGAGTTCACCGTGCAGAGTTTATAGGAAGATGAGGGCCGCAGAGATGGTCAGTGCCTGCTGAATGATACCAGAGTGACTTGATATCTAATAACCAGCTTCCAAGTCTGTTCTAGTTCCAGAGTTTGGTTTTTATTAGATCTGAAGCTTTAGAAGGAAAGTGGCAAACTCTGACAATGGAAAAGTTTACGAGTTAGGCAGTATTGCATAGTATGGATCTGCTTTAGGTACTTTATTAGAAATAGCATGTTGGGGATGTTTGGAGTTAGTTGTTCAGAGACTTAACCATACCGGCAAAAAGTTCAGAACATAGTTCTGCTAGCTGGAGTCAAGTTGTGAGTTTTTTTTAAAGATTTTTGTTGTATTTGACTGGTAACGTGTTTACAATACATGACAGAAGCGTGGAGTTTGAGAGGAATTTTTTGGTTTAGATTGTTGGGGTTTTATGCTAGTTAAGCAATGTAGCGAAAAGCAAGTTGGCAGCTTATTCATGCATAATATCCTTAGTTCTGTTTCATAAAATACACGAATTCTTCATTGGATAAACTGAGGAGATTGTATTATTGCTAAGAATACAAGATCAGTTACTGTTCTAGTAACTAAAAAATGTATGACTTGAAGATTGGTCCTTTTAACCTACGTATCTTTTGTTTGGAACGTGTTGCCCAAGTCATGGTTTAGATTGTAAGCTTTTTGGAGCAGGGTTTGTGCTTTTGTAAAGCACTTAGTACACCAGCACTCAATAAATATCTGCTAAATACAAAACTAATAAGCCTTGTTTCTAATTTCTAGCAGAGGCCCAAATGCTAGCTACCTGCTGATACCGCCTTTGGTATCTGAGACTACATGGAATGTTTAGGAAGTTCTTGATGCATTGGTCATCTAATGGAATAAAATGATTTCTGTAGAGAGTCTACTTATATTATGATTACAATAAAAGTTGCTGAACAATCTGAGGTAATCAGGCCACCTAATTGAACATTCTGGCACTACTTAAAAATATGACATCTAGTATAATGGAATGAAGATTTTTCACTGAGGTGGGGGAAGCTTTCATTTTTGTTTTAAAATATGAATTTCACAGCTTCTCTACAACAAGAATTGTATTGCGTATGTTGAAATTCTGAGTTTTTCCCAATTCATTGTAATGTAAATAGTTCCCAGTCAACTTACACTGTAGAAATCAGTTCATCCCATTTTGTCTTTCTTGTTACTAGGGATATCCTATATGGAAACAAAACTTTTTAGCAGTCTGCTTATTTTATCTAATGGCATAATCCTTTGACATAACTGCCAATTTGTCATGCACAACATTAGCAACCTTTTGGGAATAGGTGCAGGAGCAAACAGAAAATTTAGACACACAAGTGGAATTAAAAATGAAACTATTAATAGGGATCTTTTACATGGAAAAATCTTTGCTTTGGTTCTAAGATTGTATGTACTTTCATACATATTGCATCTGTGTGAAAATTGGATATACGCAGAAATTTGGGGTCTGTATGTAGGCCTTTGCAGAGATCATTTTGATCCTTAAACAATGTTACATGAAATTTTTCGTATTTCAATATGTAATCTTATAGGTATCTACAGATGTCAGTTATGAAGACAGTTTATCAAATATGTAAGCCTTGATTATGAGTGATGGGTACACTTTATAAGTACGCTGGGGGGGGGAGGGGGTATATGATAAGTTCTCTAATACCATATCTAAACTGAAAACCTTACAGAAATTATGCTGATAATTTCAAGCATCTGGCACTCTGTCCAGGGAAACTAGCAAGACAGAAAGGGAAGTCGATTCTCCATTTCATAATACTCCTTATAAGAGCATAAATAGCAACCAAACACAAATTGTTAAAAGGAAAGATCTTTACTTCATTTTGCTTCCCTGGGTAGTAAAGGTCAGATGAGCATGTGTTAATTAGTCTGAATTATTCAAATTGATCAATGCATTACTTCTGACACATTCCACTTGTGTTCCGAACTAAAAACTCAAATATATATGCAATTCATGTAAATATGGTAGTCAAAATAGCTTTGTGAATACCAGAACTTTGTGTCCCTGCCAGTTTCTGAACACTTACATGAAATAGATGTAGAGAGGGATACTGTTTTCATCCAAGAGTGTTTGAAAAAGAGCCTGTGTTGAGTGCGACCTCTTAATGATGCTTTTATTCCTACCCTTCCTTCATGTCTGCTACCTCATCTGAACTTCTTCCCATATTCACTATCCTATCTGTAACCAGGGAAGTGCGTTGCATTGTGTGACAAGCATGTATTCTAGTGGAGCCTGAATACCAACCTCCTTTGAGCCGCGGGACATCTGTGCCACTGGAATTGGCATCTTCCTACAAAACATGAGCATGAATTAAGCTGTTGTAAGCCATAAAGCTTTATTTTGTATCACACATGATTGTGAGCTGTGTGAGAAGGTCTTTCTAGATAAAAAGGAAACATTTCTTTCAGTGTTTGAAAATATAGATGTCCTGTGAACACAAGTCCATTGCAGGGGGGAAAATCAGTAAAAGTAGCTGCATTACTAAATGAGAAGGGTTAAAATAGTTTGTCAAAACAGTATTTTCCATTACCGTTAACCACAATTAGTAAGTTCTTCTTCTTGATGCTGAATGCATAATACAGGTTTTCCCCAAAAGTTCACAACCTATTCCCTGCCTTCTGTAAACGTGTTCAAAATAATGGATTTTGTTGGAATTGCTGGGGAAGCTGCAATAAAAGTTGCCACCACATAAGAGGCGTGAATCACCATTTTTATGTCCCCCTGAAGTTAGAGGTGGTCTTTTGGGTCAGTATTATTGATATTTAGTTGGCAGCAGTGCAGTACCTCTTCTAGCTATATTGAAATATAGCATTGTGTGTTAATGCAACATTAGAAACTTTACTACTCTGTTGCAAAGTCACTAAGGAAAGATCCAATTCTTGGGCAGTAACATTGACGTCACAGCTACTGCTGCAGGTTCCTCTGAACTTTGTGTGACTACCAATCAATTTTTCCACTGTCAGCAGCTCTTCCAGCAGGTCCAGTGATCTCTTGGGGAAAATTAAAATCTCATTATTACTGAGTAACTCTAGTCTGGTCTCAGTTCTGCTTTGTGGCTGCAGTTCTTTTAGATAGACTTCCTGATCATAGAATATGTGCATGGTTCAGCGATGTGTCAGTTTACCTGCGCTTGTCGGTAGCAGCTGTTGAGAGGGAAGCCTTGTGCCAAAACAAGATTTTAATCCTGACTGGCTTGTTCAATGCTACTTCCTCTTTAGTTTCAGACCAATCTGATTGCTCTCCATGTCTTCCTCTTTTTGACTCCCATAGCATAGTGACTCTAAATCTAAATATTGGATATTCTTCTCTGATGCTTTAGAACAAAAGCTTGGTAATCTGCATGTTATAGGACAAAATATAAGAACAGCATTGTAAGTAAGACTTCTTATTTTTGCCTGCCATTTTTTCTGATTGTGATAATTGTAATCCAGTTGCATAGAATGCTAACTAAAGAGGCTGGAGCGTTGAAGCAAAGGTTTACTTTAGGTCTGTCTTTAAAACCAATTTTACATAGTACTGACAATGGACTGTTTAAGATATCTTGATATAGACTTCAGTTTCTATAGTATTTCACTTGGCAAACACAAACAATGTAATTGTTCTGATTTGTAATGAGAAATCCATTTAATGTTCTAAATTTTTTAGTGAAGGTAGAATTAGAGAAATCACTATCTTAATTGTAATAGCCTCTCTATAGTCACTGCTTGAGAAGTAATGACTATAAATGTGCAGAGAATTGACTCTTGCCTTCATTAGTGTACTGGTGTAGCTCAATGGAGAACTAAACTGGAGACAGAGATCTAAGTAACAGCTCTGCAGGCTGAATTTCATTGTTTTAAAATATCTGTCCAGCCTTTACTTTAGGGATGAGAGCCTTTAGTTTTTGTCACTTTTCACTTACCTCTGGACAATTCCTCTATCTCACCATTTTTAAGAATAGGGCAAAGAATTGAGAAATCAAATTAGGACAAATTTCAGAAGTTTTCCCTTAATTATTTTTTTTTTTGTTTGTAGCCTTACTTTTTTAATGTAAATACCTCTTTCCTTCAGCAACCATATAATACTTAAACGTGTTTAGCTCTTAGGTGAAGAATATGGAAGATAAGCAATAGTATGGATTTCTGTAAATGTCCATTGATAAAGGTAAAATATTAGCTATCCTTTACCAAATACATCATGCTTACTGTTTCCAGTCTTGTGAAGTAAGAGCCTCTGAGCTCAACTGTCTGGGTCATGTGCACAATATGATTTCTGTAGGTACACTTATTTTTTTTATTGAATTGGACTGATTATGGACTTTGGCTATATTAGCATAGACTTTTATCAACAATGTCGCTTTTCAAATTTTTTTTTATATTTCCAGTGTTGCATTCTGGCCTAAAAAAAAATCTCATTTTACTGCATCCTACCTAAAACAGCTCTTCTCGTGGGTTCCACATTTTGGGGGGGAGGTTACAGCAAAGAAAAACCCACTTTCTGCTATGTACCTGCAGATCTTTCAAATCTTTGCCACTTCTGAATGAATTGAGGCATGCCTGTATATTGCATGAATTGAGGAAAAATTCTTAATTTCTGCCTGGTACATAATTATATATGCACAAACTAGTGACAAAGGCCAATTTTAATGCTTGTAAGATAAGTTCTAAAAATTTGAGCTTTTTAAAATTATACTGTCTTTGCATCTAAACTTCTGATGTACAGCTTTCCTGTTTCTTACTACAAATTCTTAATCTGTTAGAAATGAACTTGTGTCTGAAGGTTTTTGGTTGAATTAAAACTTGTACCATACATACCATGAATTTCAGAAGCCTTCTGTTTCTTGATTTGGATATAAACATGCTCAAACGTGTGTTATACAAGTTTTTTTTGCAAAACTGGTTAATATATTTGTGTAAGGGGCTACTCCCTATAGTTAGAGGTATTTTAGAAGATGTTATATTGTGAAATACAGAAAAACACTAAAGTGAGAAGAACAGGAGTACTTGTGGCACCTTAGAGACTAACAAATTAGACTAGATCGTTTTTTCTCTTCCAGAATTACATGCCTAAATTTTGGCTCCTGGATCCATATTTAGGCATCTAAATATGTGACCTGACTGCTTCTAAGGTGCTAAGCACCTGCAGTTCCTGTTAACTTCAGTGGGATTTGTTAGGGTTCAGAATTTCTGAAAGTTTACTCTTCTTTAGATTCCAGCATCCACCTTGGAGGGATTTTGCCTAAGTGCTTGCTTTCTAGTCTTTTTGTGGTATTGGTCTTTGACTCACCATATGGTGAATTAGGCTATTCAGTTTCCCCTCTTACCTGAGAAATCGCTTCACACTTTCTTTCAGAGCTAAAATATGCCATTATTTCACTTGGATGGCAGAAGAGAAATCCCTTCTGTTGGTCTTACCTTAATGTTGGCAATAGAAGAGCTAGTTTCTCTTTTTCCCCTGAGGAGTTTTTGTGAGTGATCTGTCATTACCAATCGGAAGTAAATTGCTTCCGTAGTTTGTTTTTCTCCCCCCTATACCTGGCATTTGGTTCAGTTTCTTTTTAAATTCTTAAAAGTAGTTTTTTTTGACAAATGTCTATTAATTTTATCCATGCTGCAGCAAGAGTGCAGGAGGGGATAAAATTGTGTAGGAAACTTAAATTGAGATTGAATGAATAGATTTGGTGCACAAATGCTGATAAGAAATGTGCATGTTTGATGTGGATTTTTCAATAACTTGTCTCTACACTTATGCAGCACAGATTAGATTCGGGGGCGGTATAGAACATAGATAGCAGGAATATTGAAGATGAGTACATTGATTTGGGTTCATATCTCAGCATAGGTCTCATTTGAAAGCTCATGACTTTTTATAGGCTATTGATCAAAATGACATAGATACAAACCTAGTTATGGGGTTGTTGAGCACCCATGCTCAAACTGATTTCAACAGGAGCTGCAGGTGCTCAGCATTCCTATAAATCAGGCCCTAAATATGTTGCTGACATAGCTTAGATAGTTCTTGGGGTGGTAATGGGCAGTGATGCGGAAGAGAGATGGCCAGAATATCAGCCCCCAGGTTAAGAGACGCTTCTTATATTTTACAATCACTGAGTAAATTTTTGGATCTCTGAATCCATAGGAGCAACAGAGTTTGATGTTAGAAAATTTCAGTCAGTCTGGAATTTACTCTGCAACTATGTTAAATTAAAAGGAGTACTTGTGGCACCTTAGAGACTAACCAGTTTATTTGAGCATGAGCTTTCGTGAGCTACAGCTCACTTCATCGGATGCATAGCATATCGATATGCTATGCATCCGATGAAGTGAGCTGTAGCTCACGAAAGCTCATGCTCAAATAAACTGGTTAGTCTCTAAGGTGCCACAAGTACTCCTTTTCTTTTTACGAATACAGACTAACACGGCTGTTACTCTGAAACCTATGTTAAATTAGTTATTTTCCTGAACAGTGTAAAAACCAGCTACTACTTTGTCTCACTTTCACATTTCTGTCTTGAATAGTGCAAATCTAAGACCTAGGTTGTAGCCTGTTGACTGCTCTACCTGTTTTCTGTCTTTGTCTATTTGGTACTTCTATGAGGCAAGGACTGACGTCTCTATTAGAATCACTGAACATTACCCTAATACAAATGAATTGATGGTAAGTCTATTGATGCTTCGTATTTTTAAAAAGCTTGGTGATTTTTAGACTATGTTTAACGCTATGCAATAGATGGCAAATTGTGCCTATATTTACCACTGAGATGGAGCTAAAATTAAAAATAAACAATTCATAGCAAAATATTTTACTTTTTTAGAAGAAATAGTAAATATGCAGATGTAAATCTTTGTGGTACATACACGCTGTATTTATCAAAGTATCACTGTAGCTCTCAAATTTTAATCTCAAAAATAGCTGTTACTTATGAATTCATAGAAATTTGGCCCCGTTTTCAACATTTTATACATTTCTCTCATCTAGATGCTTTCAGAAGTACTAAAATCAAGTTTGTAATGTTTTCCTTTAAATCCTCCTTTCAGTCTAGCTCCATTTTATGAGTACTGACAGGCTTTTTTAGTCTATATTTCTGCATATGTAGAATGATTAACGAAAAAAAATCACAAATTTTACCTAATGGTTCATTCCTCTGTCCTCTACTTTAGGACTTCCTTTTCCAGTCCAGTCTCAACCCAAACACACAGACTCAGCATCTTTTTGCTAACCTGGCTGTCAGTCTTAAGGTTTCCCTTGTGTTTAGCTGGCAGTCATTGCTGATATCTTTCAAAAAGCATTAATGGTCTCAGTTACGCTTTTAAAATTATAAGCACTTACATAAGCAGCTGCTTTGAACTGAGAACCCATAGCTGGCTGGCAATTCAGTTTCTGAAATTTTTCTCAGCTGTGCCAGCTGTGGAACTTTATGGTGCTTGCAAAAGCCGCTCTTAACACCCGTTTTATTTAAAAGGCTTAATTGAGAATATGAACTATCAACAGAGCAGTCAGTGAACACTAAAAGGATCTGCTGTGTGACTAATGCCTGGGTAGCCTTTGGCTGACAGTAAACTGTGTAGCATTGTACCTGTGATGCTATGAATTTCAGTATTTTGGTACTGGCTATTAGTTAGACACACGTCCTCCCCCGTCTCTTATTTTACAGTGTATTTCACACTTTTTCCAGAACACACAAGACATAGTGGAATGGATATCAAGAAATCTCACTCCTTTGCACAAAATCATGACATGCTTGTTCTGCATTGTTTCCATCCCTATACGGAAACAGCTTCAATTGAAACCTAAGCATTGTGTATTAGTGTTTTATGTTAAACATTTTGCACTTCCTGTTAGACATATGCTTGCCTTGTGCGGCCCTTGAACACTGCTAATACACAGTCTAGCTTAGATCTTTGTCATCATTGTCCTGATTCAGGGCATAGCATGTTGCTGCTTTTCTAAAAGCCCTATGGACAAGATCACTTTAACTTCCATGAATCTTTTTTTGTGGTGGCCTTGAGAGACAAGTAACACTTTTTGTTGTTGTTTTTGTTTTGTTAATGGAACATATCTCTTGATCCAACATTAGGTGACTTAACAATAACTTAGGTGTTTTTAAACATACTGCCAATTTTCTTCTTCCTAAGCTTGGAGTTTATTTTAATTATTGAATATGGTTATGTGGTATGTTTATCATGAGTTTGGGATGATCATATTACCTACTGGTGGTTGGCTCACAAATGAGTTTACAGGTCATCCCAACAAGTGCCCATTACTTTATATGATAGTACACAATTTTATTTTATTTTTAAAGCTAAGCTTCATGGATACAGTGTTATGTTTGTCTCCACATCTAATTAATTGCCTTAGTTACTGTGAGTCATGACAATTAATGTATAGGCAGTGGGGATAAAAAATAGTACTGACATTTTTAAAAACTCACTTGACTAAAGTAGCTTTTCTGTAGAATGAGGTGGGGAGGCGGCTAGCAATTCAATCTCTTCCCTGACACCCCCAAAACCTGCTTCCCTCTAGCCAGCAATAGGTGAGAAAATGGCACCTGAATAAAAGCTGCTTGGGGATTCAGAATCTTTCAAGAAGATGAAAGGGACACAGTAGTTAGTTTACTTCCAAGATCCTAGAAATGCAACATGCTGTGTGATGGCTGTTGTACGCTATGTGTACAGTATTCACATACTGCCTCTGAGAATGCAGGACCTGCAGTCCAGGGTAGAAGACTTCAGATTTGTAAGTCTCCCATTTGTCCTTGATTAAAAACTGGTCCGTATGGTATCAAATCCAATTAACCTATATGCTGGTGTTTGCATTTTGGCACCTTTGGAGACAATGGACAGTAAGAACTTCTAAAATAGGAAGTAACAAGCAGTCAATTCTAAAACTGAATGGGCTGTTTTTATTTAAAGTGTAAGTCATTTGTTCTTGTTGCATGTTTGAAAACCTACATATAGTGGGGGGGGGGGACCTAGTTTCCTGTCTGACAGGAATATTTAACTGAAGGAAGAAAGGAGGGGGAGAACAATCTACTTACTGTATTTGTTGGACACAGGTACAGTCTTAAAGTTGTTATGGCAACCGGGAGCCTTACTGTTTTCCTCCCCGATAAGCTTTAGGTTCTGCATTTTATTTCAGTCCTGAAGAACTGCCTTCAAGCTGGTGTAAACAAGATATTGAACTCAATTCAGTGTTTTGTGCTTCCTTTTTTGTTTGGTCATATTTTAATTTTAGCAAGAAGAACTGGGATACAGTAGGCAGTTCTCTTTAGTCGTCTCCCTTAATGCTGTTTGAATCTGAAGACCACATAAAATCACAAACATGAACATGTCCATTTCTGCAGACACACAACTAGTCAAAAAGCCTGAGTCATCAGGCTATTTCCAGTTGTGGGGAGGAAGTAAGAAAAGAACTGCTGGCTCATTTAGAGATCTGCAAGAGAGACTATATTTTGAAGTGGGTCCTTAGTCTTCTCCGATTCTGCAGTGAAGTCTGAGTTTTGAGACTCGTACTCAGGTTTTTGTGTATACTGGTCACATTTGGAGCTTTTTGTTTGTGGGTACAAAATAGTGTCATTTCTGGAGCCATTTTAAGACGGATAAATTGCTTTGACTGACATCTTCCAATTCACAGTTCACTTGCAGTACGTTAGTCAGCCCTGTGTAAGGAAGACATTGTCCACAATTTAGCTTCCTGTTTTAATTTTTAATTGCTATGGTAATAAGACAGCATTTGTGGAAGGATAGATATGTAAATCAGTGGAAATTATGATCCAAGTTCTAGAATAAAATGTGTAGGTAATCTAGAGCATGAAAGAATTAAATTGCACTTACTGAAAGTACCTTTGGTCTAAGAACATCAATCCTATAGATGTTGGACCCATACTTTCTTTTTTGGAGGCAACCTACTGAAAAAAGGAGTGTTCCTCTTCTCTGCGTGCCCCCCCTCCTCCATCTGAACACTTATGGGTCTGATTCTTCCTTCCCTTCACCTTGTGTAGTGATTTATACCAGTGCAAAGCACTACCAATTCAGAATTGTAGTACTTCATGCTATCTCTACATTAGTATTAATGACTACACAAGATCAAAAGGCAATGTTTGGGTTTGATTCTTCATGTTGACAGATAACTTAATGGAAATTCATAGATTTCCAAGGCCAGAAAGGACCACTGTAATCATGTAGTTTGATCTCCTGTATAACACAGGCCATGGAACTGCCCCAAAATAATTCCTAGAGCACATCCAATCTTGATTTAAAAATTGCTAGTGATGAAGCCACCATGAACCTTTGTAAGTTGTTCCAATGGTTAATTATTCTCGCTGTTATAAATGTACACCTTATTTCCAGTCTGAATTTGTCTAGCTTCAGCTTTCAGCCACTGGGTCGTGTTATACCTTTCTCTGCTAGATTGTAGAGCCCATTATTAAATATTCCCCATAAGGTACTTATAGACTGTAATCAAGTCATACTTTAATCTTCTCTTTGTTAAGCTAAATAGATTGAGCTCCTTGAGTCTGTTATAAGGCAGGTTTTCTAATCCTTGAATCATTGTCATGGCTCTTCTCTGAATCCTCTCCAATTTTAGAACATCCTTCTTGAATTGTGGGCACCAGGACTGGATACAGTATTCCAGGAGCCGTTGCACCAGTGCCAAATACAGAGGTAAAATAACCTCTCTATTCCTACTCGAGATCCCCTTGTTCACGTTTGAGAAAAATATTCAGCACCTTCCCTTATTCAGTTAAGCTCCGTACTCTGTTAAAGAGGCAAAGCAAGTCTCCCAGCAAAAGCAGGGTAGATCAGACTTGACATTTCTGATATTTCTAAGGTTTTTTGTCTACTCAGAGGTACTAGTACAGGTATTTTAGTTCAGATGTATTGGGTTTTTTTAGCTAAATGGATACAACCCTTAGTGTTGGTGTAATTATAGCTCAGGGGTGGCCAATCTGTGGCTCCAGAGCCACATGCGGCTCTTCAGAAGTTGTCTAGGCACCGACTCCGAGGCTGGAGCTACAGGTGCCAACTTTCCAATGTGCGGGGGGTGCTCACTGCTCAACCCCTGGCTCTGCCACAGGCCCTGCCCCCACTCCACTCCTTCCTGCGCCCTCGCTCCTTCCCCTTTTCCCCCAGAGCCTCCTTCAGGCCAGGAAACAGCTGATGTACAGGGAGGGAGGGGGAGGCACTGACTGGCGGGGCTGCTGGTGGGTGGGAGGTGCTAGAAGCAGTGGGGAGCTGATGTGGGGCGGGGAGGGGCTGCTGAGGTATTATTGTGGCTCTTTGGCAATGTACATTGGTAAATTCTGGCTCCTTCTCAGGTTGGCCACCCCTGTTACAGCTGTATAAAGGTGCCGTATGCCAGCATAGCTTATTCTCCTTCCCTATAGAAGTAGCTATCCTGATATAACTGTGTCCACGATATGGGAATTGTGCTACTTAAACTATACTGGATAGCTAGAGGTACAATTTGTGTTAACAAATCTAAGTTAAGAAAGGCAGGAAAACTCCTGGGGGAGGGGAAAAAAACCTGTTCAGATATTCGTTATAATTCAGCACATAAACAGGGCACAATCTAAATTTCCCCCCCTTAAGATATCTTGGTGAATGTTTAGTTTTTCTCCTTTTGAAACCATGTATTAATATTTGAATGTTCTTTTAGTTTAAAAACCACTACGCAATGCTTTTGTGCCTTACCATTTGTCAACAAAAAGGTGTTTGAAGATGAACTGAAACACGTCTGTATGTGTGAGTTTAAAAACGAAAACCTCCTGTTTAAGATCTTAACTCATGGAGAGTAAAACTCATACCAGAGCAGAGAGCACCTGCAAGGTCACCTGCATCACTTGAACCCTTAATGAGACTTAAGGGGGGCGGGGGGGGAGATCAGGTTTGTGGCCTTTTTATTCTTCAAGATAAATAGGTCCTTTTAAGAAAAACCTTACAGGAGTTTTCTGCTTCTTTTCTTACACTAAAAGTTGAGGTCTCACTGAGGCTGAAAGCCTGGGGAACTAGTGAAATGACATCACAAGAGACAAGAGTAAACATTAAGAGTGGAAGGGACTTTTTAGTTTCAAAAATTGTTTAACAAACCCTTTTTCTTAACACACTGTTAAAATTACATTATATTAAAGATGTATGATATACATTTAAAAAGACTTATTTTCAGCTCAACTTTCTGATCGTAACTGTTTCACCTGAAGTTTTCTTTTTGAGGCCAGAGCACCAAGGCGTAGTTCACTTGCATGTGAAGAGTATTCTTGGGATTTTCAAAGGTGCCTAAGGGAGTTTTTTAACCCAAATCCTGTTGAAAATCAGTCTGAAAATCCTCCTGAAAAGTCCACTTGCCATAAAGTGTGGTAAGCTTTTCCTGCTGACCTGAGTGGGCCCAGGACATCTTTCTATTTAATTTATTTTGCTATGATTACAAAGTCCTTCCAGCTTTGAACTGATGTGTTGTCTTCATGAGTCTGTAGGGGGAACAAATGAGACTCATAGTAGTTTTGCCAGGCAGCAGCAGAACAAAATTAACAGGATCAGTCAGTGTCACTGCAGTTCAGAACCTTGTTTGCATCAGTGAAATCTTGTTTTCACACTAATGCTCAAAAAAGCTATTACGAGCAATAAAGGGAAGCTTTCCATGGAAGACAATCCCAAAACAAGGGTAGAAGAGTGGGAAACCTTTCTTCTTGATAGTCAGGAAACCGGAGGGGAGGACATGTCTCTCACAGTACGTCGAAGGCTCTGAATGCAGTAGGAGTGACGCACACTTTTAGATGCGTGGGGGTGCACTTGTGGGAGAGAGAAAAGGAAGCTTTCCATTTATCAGCCATCTGTGGTTGATGTGAAAGATAAACACCAGGCATGCTTTAGCAACAATACCCTGGCAAAAGTCCCAGCAGTTGAGATGGGCATTCTTACCAGCATGTTGGCCCTTGGACTCTGCTGACTGGGAGGCGGCTACAAACATCTCCTTTTGTTTAGAACTTTGACTAGTAGGTATCTAGTTTCTGGTCTCTAGTTCTGCTCTCACTTGACTCAAGAAAATGTGCTGTCTGTGGTTTGCTTCATAATCTTATCGAAACAAAGCTTCGGTGTATTGACTCACTTCCGTAAAATACATGAGTATTATAATTGGGAATCTGACAAGTCCACTTCTACTAAATACCAGAATAGTGACTATTCAAATACAGAATAAGAACACATACTTTAGGACAGCAGTAAGATTTGCGTGAAGGAAAACGTTTGTAGAATCAGATCAGTATGTGTGTGGTAGGTCACTTTCTGAGAGAGCCATAGATCTAACCGCTGTTCATGATAAAACTAGGAATCTATTTTGGTTTTGTCCTGATCAAGTCAATGGACTTTCAACCTTAAGGTGTGTGGCGTGACTTTTTTTTTTTTTAAAAAATCATCAATGGTGGGTAGTGTATTGGGTGAGAAGAAACTGTTTGTAAGGTAGATTGGTTTAGCAGTTTCAATATAGCCAAAGATTTAGGCCCCAAGCCCGTTTCTTTGATAGGGCAATTGTAACCATTATTTTGGCTTTATATAAAACGTGCTTGAATTGTCTATAGAGGCTTATACTTCCTATAGGAAATTGTATTTTGTACAAATAGTAAACATTGTGGAGGATGTGGTATTTCAGAGCTGAGGCAGAGATGTATATATTTAAAATATAGGCCTATCTGGAAAAAGTCTGCAGGGAATAATAGACTTTTCACTGTCAAGCTATTATATGGACACAAAGCTGAAAGTATGAACCAGGTGGCTTCCAGAAACCTGTTACTTTGTGGCTTAGACACAGCACTGGATGATACCGGTCTGCCTGTTTCCACTTCCCAGCAGTGTTAAAGGGGAGTCCTAACAGGTAAGGTGCCAGGATCTTTTTAAACTTCTGGAATAAATGTGCCACAAACTGTGGAGAGAGCACCAAGGGACAAGTAAGATGTCTAGTGCATGCCATAAACTTGTGTGAAGATGTTCCGGACTCTCCTCCTGCTCATCAAGAGGAAACATATGGGAAGAACTGAGAGTTTTAACAGTAGTTGGCTGTTCTGTCACAATAATTTATTAGAGAAGGACTTGGCTACACCAAAAGGAAAGTGTCAGAATCTTGGCATCTGGACTAAAGAGCAATAGCACGTTTGGTGCTCTCCTAAGGCATATATTTTTAGTCAGAAGCAACAGTGCATGAAATGTTCAACTGCCTGTGAAATCCTGAAGTGTTTTGGAATAGCAAATGTGACTACAACCACTCTGAGTGGACAGTTACGTATTTTTGTGCTGTTCCATCAAATATTACCATATATGGCTAGAGCCTGGATTGTCTAGATTTGTCATGTCTGAAGCAAAAAGAGGAAGCTGCCTGGTGAGCCCAAAGATGCTATTCTGATATTCTGGAGGGGATGTATCTTTCCAGTAGCTGTGGATACAAATATAGATTATCTAAATAAGATGATCCAAAGTAAAAGCGCCACCTGCTTGCTCAAGTAGGCTGCTAAGAATTGGGTGAACTTTTCACCCTGGCACAAAGCATCAGATTTAGGATTTGATTTTACCTTAATTTTCAGGGTTTGCCTTTAGGCAAATTATAGCTTGCTTTTTCCTGAAACTTTGACTACTGGCCTCTTGAGCCCTATCTTCATGGGGGTTACATGCTGGCCCCATTACAAACAGAACTCAGTACTACCTACATTTGTCATTTGCCTGGTTTTAATGTACTTTATAATTCTTACGTAGACAGAAATATTAAAGGGCTCAAAGAAGACGCGCAGAAGGCAATACAGGGCAACTGATCACAAGCCAGCGTGGTGCGCTATGATGAAACTACCTAAACGGGAACATTTCTTTCACTGTCAGATGTGTACAATTAAGACAATTGTCATTAAATAGGTGCATTTGTAGTGTCAGATTCTGATATTACAACTCATCTAGAGCTGTAAGTAGTTTAATCTGAGACCCCACTAGTATTTCAACTTACAGTAGTGTATGTGCAGAGATATTTAATTATGTAGACCACTAGGGCAACAAACTGCTGAACTACATTTGGAGAAAGGTGGTTTTTTGCAGGACTAGAGGGAGCAGCATTGTTTGGGAGAGAGAAAACCAAGGACATCCGCACTGAACACAAAATTCCTTACCTGGGCCCGGTGTCAAAGCACTGAAAGTGAGGGATGAGTTCTTTAACAAGCATCCACTATTGCTGGTGCAAGAGACCAATGCTGTATTGCTAAAATTCCCAAACTTGCCATGGCTTCCAGTGGTTTGAAAGCATTTGTTTATATCCCTGGCTGTTTTCATACTGTCAGCAAATGGCATGATTTGTAAGGTCAATTTTGCTTTTTTCTACTTCTGATTCTTTAGTAGCTACTCTCTTAAAACAACGTTTTATAATTACAAAGCTTGAAATGTTTCAGAGTAGCAGCTGTGTTAGTCTGTATCCGCAAAAAGAAAAGGAGGACTTGTGGCACCTTAGAGACAAATTTATTTGAGCATAAGCTTTCGTGAGCTACAGCTCACTTAGCTGAAGCTCACAAAAGCTCATGCTCAAATAAATGTGTTAGTCTCTAAGGTGCCACAAGTCCTCCTTTTCTTAAAGCTTGAAATGCAGACTTTCAGATCATGGAAGGAATTACTTTCTAACTAGTCAGTCACTAATGTTGATGACTGGTGCAGAGGTATTTAAATTGAGAGTAATGTGCTTTCTAAAGTACTGGTCTTGAACTAGTGATCAGAAGTATTAGGTGGTTATATCATGGTGATGTGTGATGTTTTTAATGCCAGTGTTAATGAGCTACTGTCAGTGAACTCTAGTCTTGGCAAGTAGTCCCCAGTATAAATCGTACATTATTCTATTTGGAGATGGAGAATTATATCAATGTCATGTGTCTAAACTCTTCACTAGCACTTACTCCATTTCTTAAGGGTGCCATCTACTTAAATGCCAGTACTACCATAATTCTCTTGCATTCAACTCCTGGCTTTCTATTGCTTAAATTTAGAGGAATCCTTGCACTAAAATGGTTGAGCAATTTTTAGAAATACTTATCCTGCACTGAGCTCTCTCCTGGCGGCAAAACGCAGTTACACGAGCACTTTCAGAGTGGTACAGGTGTGCCGCACTGTAAGCTTGTAAGTGTAGGCCTGGTCTTAGTGAAAATGCCTGTTCATGCTTTGGTTGGATGTTTAACTGAAATGTATAGTTGATCTTTAAGGTGGTTGGCAATATGGCAACAAGCCCTCTCAATCAAGTTAGCCTTTAAGATCAAGTGATCTTGTCTGGAAAAAAAGCAATTTTGAGGAATAAATAGCCTTGGGGAGAATCCAACAACTTTCAGATAATCCTTGGACCATACAGGCCTCAATTTAGTTCCCTCAGACAATTAAATCAGTTTGTTGGTACCTCTTCTAGAACAGGAACTTGTTTTTGTTTTTTTACACTCTACTTGTGGTGTATTTTAAAGCTAAGTTACTAACTTGCATAGCTTTCTACTGACAATTAACAAAGCAGCCTTGGCTCCTGTAGTTTTTTTAAACTAGATCCAAAACAGTGACATTTAAAGAGGTAGTATAATAACTGCTCATTCAACTGTGCACCCTTCTGATAAGTATGTTTGTGTATTCCTGCCTTGAGCCAAGCACTCCCTATATAGCTGAAATGAAGTGTACTCAGCAATAGCTAAGATTAGGAAGTGGAAAACACAGCTTAATTTGCAAAAACCCATATAGCCATCTCTTCCCTCAAAGGTTTTTAAAAAGCAGTAACACTAAATTGAGTGAAGTTGAAGCAAGAAGAATTAAGATTTGAGGCTATATTTGTGTCCCTATTCCCAAAATATTAGAGCACCTCCATGTGTTTATCATGCTCGCTCCTGATGAGGTAGTGTATTCTTATCCCTATTTTACAACTGGTGAATGGAGACCCACATTACATGACTTAAGGTTATAGAGGAAGCCTCTGGTAGAGCAGGGAATTGAACCCAGGTGTTGAGACCCTAGTAATCTAACCCCTGGATCATCCCTTAGAAGTAAGTACTGTAGAGTCAGGGGAGAGCTTCATTTAAATCTTAGCTCCTACTTCCAAAAGCCAGGCTTATTTTATGCCCAGGTAGCTTCCCTCTTGCAGTAAGAAGCAGACTAATGTAACACTTGTATGTTGTTTTAGACAGCACTTTCACAATATGCAGCACTTGCCTTTCCTAAACTCCATGTGTAATGTTATACTGACCTAAGAGAAATGCATTAGATGTTAGTCATATGTAGCAGTCGAATGGTACTATTCTACTTGATGTGCACGAGCGTAGCTGTTGCTACTGTATTACAGTTAGACATACTCAGTCTCTCCCAGATAAAGTTTGTCAGTTCGAATGTATGTATATTCTAGACATGACTGGCTATAAAACTAATGCAAAGATGAAGTAAACTTGATTTATCTTTCAGTAAATGCCAAGTGCACAATCCAAGCTAATATAAACACATTCCCTTGATATTTTGATAATGCTAGATATTTAAATCTAGACCTGAAGATAGCTCTGCATATCAACTTAATGAGGGGAGGTACCATACTACCATTGGAGTAAAGGACTGCATAACCATCTTTGGTAATTAACTGTCACAACAGCTGGTTCAAGTCACTGTGTCAGAGAGGGAGACTATCCGCTTTAGTCAGTTACAATGACAAAGCAAGATTTGCACTGAAGAATTAGACTGGGAGTTCTCCATTCAAGAAAAGATAGGCTGGGCCCAGCCTAACTTGGGGCGGAGAGCGCCTTGTCATGGGGGGGGGTAGGTAAGTAGTTGTCTCCTGGGTGCAGGCAGCTAAAATAGCAGTAATCCAGGTAGGGCTGACTTGATTCCCAATTATTTTTTGTGGTGTGCTAAATTCTGATAATAGGACTGTTTGACAGACTGGCACCAGGGTTTGCTTACCCCCTCTGAAAGCAATACTAATGAATGGAGCCTCACTGGCCCTGAGAGGTAGGCAAGTGTTTTGCAAAGTTGAAGTGATTTGCCCAAAGAAGTCACACGTTTACAGTCCACTGCCTAAACTACAGGACTATTTTACCTTTCCTTAAAAAATTTAATGGTTGATGTTATAGGAATAAATGGAGTGTAAAATCCATTTGAAATGGTTTCAGGATACAGTAGCTACAATACAAGCTAACTAAAGACCAATATCTTAAGGCTTGTCTACACTAGAATGCTCTAAATGCCCTGGGGTAGACGCTACTGGCACAAACTAAAAGGTACCTAGTGTATATTGATGTAGTCCTGTTTTAAACAGGACTACATTAACATACACTAGGTACCTTTGTTTGTGCCAGTAGGGTTTACATGAGGCAGTTAGAGTGCAGTATTTTAGAGCACTCAAATTCACACCCCCTATAAACTGGACTGCTGTGAAACTATTATTCAGGATAGAATTGCAGTGTCTTCAACTTCATGTATAGCTTTACTAGTTAACTCAGAGTTAGACTGCTTTCAGATTTCTTTTGAAGTTAAGAAATAGCACTAGCTATCTACTCAACTGAAAAATGAAGGATAGTTCAAGTTTGAGTATTGTCTTTGATGTACATAAAGGTGAGACAAGTATACTGGTGCACTCAGATTACATTTGGTAACCTGGTGGTTTTTCCTCTTTCACTCTTGACACCATGGTCTTTGGCACAAAAGTTTACTAAAATTCATGCTTAGAGGCAATATCTTATCTTTTTTCATAGGTCAACACAGTTATGTCCAATTTTCAAATGAAGTCTGAACCATGATCTGACAGTAAATGGGAAATTTATTTTAGTGCAAGTTAACATCTTTCCAGCAAGTAAATAATAATCCATGGTTAACACATTAACCCCTTCTACAAATTAAGAAAATTGAAACTTGTCTTGAAGTAACAATGTGTTACATATTGTCGTCATCTGATTCATCTTCCTCTTTCAAGGACTCCTGTTTTGAAAAGAAAAGGCATAATCAACTCCTAGGTCTTGTTCAGTGGCTGCCTGGCAAGTCCTAGAAGTCAGCCTACATTCGACAAAGTGTCTGATTCTTTAAAGCTATATATCTGATATAGTCATTTACACTAGTTCACTATAAGCGAGTAGGAAATGTTGGTATGGTAATTGTATTGCATCCACTTTGTACAGGTAAACTAAAGCAGTAGAGAACAAGGCCCCATATTTACATGGATTGCATAGCACCGTGTGGCAGTCAAGAATAGTGTTGCATGGGAAAGTGTCAAATACTGCGACTTCAGTGGACAAAAAACGCTACTGAAGTGCAGCCATCAGCTTCCAAAACAAATACAGAACTAATACATGCTCCGATTGCTTCTATTTTTCCTAGTCAATTCGTGTTTTAAAGGGTTAGTGTACTGGATATAACTCATCATTAGTACTACTGTCAGTTCGCTCAGTTAAAAAAAATTAATCTGATGCATTTGGTTTATTATTATTTAGGCAAGGAGAAACATGCCTGCTGTATAAGACTTGAACCATAAATTGTTGAATGCACAATGACCAGCTGAAGATGCCACTGGATTGATTACTTTCTATTCTTCCTTCCAAAGTTTCAGGTAATTGTTTCTGAAACATTTTAATCTAAAAAAACACAGACTAGATTTGACTCATAACTAATGTACTTAAAATAATGCACTTCTAGCTGCCAAAACACTATATATAAAGTGCATTTTGTGCAGTTTATTCTATTTTGTATTTGTAAAATGGAGTTTTGAACCTGCTAAATAAAATTCTATTGCTTACCTTAGCATATTTCTCTGCTTCTTCTCTGATGTCTTTTGGAACAATTTCATGTTTTCCTTTTGTTACTGTGAATGAAGCCATATTTATAAAGACTTTAGAAATTACTGGTATAAGCATGGAACTTGTAAATCTCAAAGTAGCCAACTTCGTGGATAGAAGCAACAATAGAAACTACAAACATTAACAGGTATTTGTTACTTTCTCCGTAGTATGGGTGGAGTTTAGAATTTGAGTCTTCAATTTGTTTTACTCCCACAGAACTGACATCAGTTTTATTTAACTTGTTCATTTCTATAATCAAACATGGTGTAGCTAAAGGCAACAAAACAAGGAAAAATGAAATACATTACTTTCTCCAACCCAGCTGAGTTCAAGTTCAAAAGCTTTATCCTTCACTTCATCATGAACTATGTAGATTCTAGAAAGAGTGAGGAAAAACTGTTTATGAAGAGTTAGCCACTGACATTTTCCCTTCCCAAAGCCAAGGATTAATATGCAAAATAAACAGTTACGTTACAAAATTCTACTTGCCCCCTCCCTTCTTCTCCTGCTAGTTTGTAGTATCACAGTTTTCCTGTTTTTTTAACATGTTTCTGTGGTATGGTGAAGAGGACACACCAGTATTGTATGTAGTAGTTTTACATTAATGTAAAAAGTAAATGCTGAACGTAACATTCCCTCAATCACTTATAGTAGTGTTCACTAACAGTAAAGCTTTCAGCCAAGATACCCCCCAGCCATTTGGTCTTAACTCAAGCTGTCTCTTATAACCAGTAATAAGCACAGAACAAGTATCCTGATCAAAGATGCAGACAGCACAGCACTTAAGTGACCCCATGGGTATAATGCCTCAACTATTCATGAAACTGAAGCCAGCAAGTAGTTTTCCTAAAACTATATTTCTCCTGCAAGTCACATACAAAAAATAATGAAGACTCAGTAAATGCAGCTCAAACTTACAAATGTTCTCTAATAGTACACATGTGCATGCACACACCTTGCACATCTGTAGTTAGTAACTTGTGTATAAGCCCCTAGTTACATACGGAACTGGCCATGTGTTACAATTCTAATTCTGCATGCAATCGTGGTAACTTATGCCTGTGTTGTACATAGTTCTGAAACTAGCCATCAGTCTATAAAATAAAAGGCAAGCTGGCAATGATAACCAGACCGTAGACTGAATCTTATTTCCGTGTCCTGCAAGCATTTAATCTATTTATTCACATGAGGAACACTAAGAAAATGCCAAAGAAGTTAATGTTCTTCAACAGCCCCCTCAAAGCAGTTGGACAAGTTAACTTCCTAAACAAAACATTCAGTTCCAGATGTTACAGAAGCTTGCATTCTTCAACATTTGAATTTAGGATGCTTAAATGCAAAGCTGAAAACAGGTAGTTCTAATGGTGACATTATATCCCTTGTCCTCTAGAAGAGGAGCTAGAACCAACAAATTCACTAATTGCATTGGACCTATGCTCTGGACTTACTTGCCAACCAAGATCAGAGCTCTGAATGCCTCAAAGCCTGCAATCAATCACATGGAATTGTAGGCACTGATCCTGTGAATTGCTCACACTATTTTTGTTACCTCCACTCACATGCCCTCACCCCCCTTTGTCTCATCCACCTGTTATTTTTGAGACTAAGTGCTTGCCTCCAACAGCTATCATACTGCTAGTGCAGTAGAGGCCCCAAACTGGTTAAAGGATTGCTGATGAATTGAAAATGTAAAAAAGTGTAAAGTGCATTACAGCTGCATAGAGTTGCAACATTTCAAGCCTCCCGTGCCATGCAGTTCACTTTCAGTTTTTGTTCTAAAGAACTAGAATAGGAAAGTTTGGCCCCAGATCATGCAGCTTGAGAGAGTTTGATTCCCCCTTCTCACAGAGCTTCAAACAGGTATCAAGGTCAGAGATCCTACTTAAGTTCTCTGGTTCAGCACATCTCACAGCAACCTGAGACATCTGCTGTATGGAACATGCATATGCCCCCAATATAAAAAGGATTCATCCTAGTATATTTCTTAATAGCCTTTTAAGATATTGCTACAAAAATACTGGAATTTCATTTGCAACTAAACTTTACTATTAAAGTTTCACAGGCAAGTACACTAGATGTTCAAGAAACTCAGTGTAATTCCTACAGTGGCTAAAGTTTGAAGGGGAATAGTACTAACCCCTTCTCTAAAGTGTTTGCTGTCTACCATTTAATTCATACAAAATATCAGAGGACAGGCATCACTTTATAAATACCCAGCTGATTAGACCAACTCAGTGCCAGAAATGGAAACTAAAGCCTTGATCACTGAGGAAAAATGTCTAGGAAAGAAAGGGTCAAAGAGATACTGATATGAACAAACATGAAAATACAAAGGAAGAAGACATAAGAGTGAGCAATGTGGACAGCTACAATAAGCTCGGCAAGAAGACAGTTGGGGAATCCCTGAAGGGCCGTTTCGGAAGAATGAAGGTGGTATAAAGTTAAAACGCCACCCTTACAATGCTGGATGTGAAGAGGTCTCTCACTGACCCTTAGTTAGAAAGAGTAGTGTAACGAGAGAGTAAACTAGCATATTTAGAGGCAGAGGAAAAGTTAGGGCCAAAGGGGAAGAAAGTGGAGTCACAGACAACTCATGCCAGATTGTACATATTGTTTGACAGAGTTGGAAAGGTCCTGGATTGAGGGGAAGACCGCCATAAGGCAGGTTAACATGTAGGAAAGATTCCAGAACACATGCAGCCTGCTGCTACCCCCAACACTGGACTCAAACACTCCTATTTCTTCAATTCTGCATCCCAGTTCTATTTTCTCTCCTGCCTGTGTTTGTGGTTTATAGCAGCAGGGAAATGCGCTCAAGTTCAACAAGAGGTATGTGGCCAGCAGATCAGACTAGGAAGGAAGTGTGACTATCCAGCACTGTCTAAGGTACACAGTGTATAAAATACTACTTTAGTCTTAATTACCTAACATGGTATTTATAACACCTGTTTGCAAGTTTAAGGTTTCTAAAGCTATTAAGCTACTGTGCCATCAGATTGGATTGTTAGTTTTCTCCAGGAGTCAGCTAAGTCCTATCATTTCTCCATGCACACAGTAGAAGGCTACATGTCATCTTCTGGATAAATTGCACTGCACTTACTCTCCTAACCAAGCAGTGATGCACCTTAATCAGCTAGCAAGGAGAAGAGAGAGGTGTTAATGAGGTCCTCTCCAGGAACAGTGTTCCTTTGCTTCATTCCCAGATACTGCCAAGCGAGGAAGCATCTGAAACCACAATTAAGTTTGCATAGGTCTATTTCCATATACCTCTGTATTATGAACTATGACCAGCTTCCCTTTCTCTCAAAGTGTTTACATTTAAAAAGAGTAGAAACACAGCCAAAACATTTATCTACACTTAACCCACTGTTCCAAGCAACACCTAAAGTGACTAATGGAAAGGATAAAGATACATGTTTTCGCTTGGTTTCCTTAGTGTTGCAAAAAGCTCAAAGTTGACTCGTTTCACTGTTTCCTCTGTATAGTCATGCTGGATATAGATCTTTCACACAGCAAGGAGGGAGGGAAACCACACATTTAAAATAGGGAAAGAAGATTCTAAAGCTACCAAAGTTAGTACAGGGACAGCCCTAGGAACAGGAGTAGTACTTTAAGCTTCCAATTCTTTTTTTTTTAAAATGACTCCATTCCATATTAGGGCCAGTTTGCTGATCTATTGAGGTTTGTTTATTTTTCACAAGGGAGGGATAAGAGGGAAAAAAGAGCACTGAGGATGAAAGGCCAGAAGAAAGGAAACTTACATTTTTGCAACTTCTTTAACAACATCACGGCAAGTCATTTCTTTCATCTGTGGGTAAGGAATGTACAATTTAGTTGAGAATTTAACATTTTGTATTTTTGGAAAACACTTATCCACTAGGGGAAAGCCAGGATATTGGTGGCTGATCTACCAAAGTATATTACCTATGCAGGAACAAAACAAGAGTATCTCCTGCACAATCCTGCCACGGTCTCAGTCAAGAATAGAACCAAATTAAATTATCTAATTCTTTATTTTCACTTTTTATTCAAACTGCTACTTTTGTATGAGTCCCAAAAGTTCTTTCCCATTTTCATTCAGTTACAGACAACTCAGACACACAGATCTTCAGTTTGTGTCCCTTTCAACTGAACAGCTTTCTATAAATCTCAGCATGCATACCTTTACTGATTTATACCTTGATGCCTTTTGACAGACTGTAACTCATGAGACTATCATACCAACAGATGCATCTCTATCTTAGCAACTGTTCTAACAATCATACTTCAAGAGTCTCTAGGGCATTCCGGTTTACATGTAGTGTCCTACTGGTAAATGCTATTCTAATTTTGATAAGACAGACCTTGGGAGGCTGAACAGAGGATTAGTTTTTCATTTTGCAGTTTTTCCCTCAAACTCATCTAGTTATAGCAAGTCCTGAGGCAGTCCACTGACAGCTGCGCAACATAAAGTTTCACACTTGATAATGACAGGTTTCAGAGTAGCAGCTGTTAGTTTGTATCCGCAAAAAGAACAGGAGTACTTGTGGCACCTTAGAGACTAACAAATTTATGTAATGGTAACGTTTACAAAGTTAAATTCCAGGTACATGGTACAAGCTCATGTAAAAACATTCATACACATCAGATCTCAACAACCTCCTCCTTTTAGAATAGTGGAAAAGCAACACATCCTGTCATGCTGATTTAATGCAGGCACAAAACTAGAAGATCCTCGTTCCCTTTCCCCAATAATTGATTCTTAACGGAGACAGGATCATATCTGGACAAACAGACAACAAGATGGGATACAAGTCTACTGTGCTCCAGCATGACTTGTGCTAAATGTTCACGTGTTGCTGTACGATAAAAGTTCCCTCGTACGCATTAATCTATTCTCATTTCAAAGCAGAGTAGATCAGAGCACACTAGGGAACTTTTAATGGGCAGCAGCAGGTCCAGACAGACATCTCTTGCACAGCAGGCTCGGATGGGGTAGATTTACACCCCATCTTGCCATGAACTAACTGTTTGTGTTGACACAAGCCCTAAGATATCACACACCAGTATCTTTGTATAACTATTGCATGCACCACAGAACTGATTTTTGCACTTATGCACACAAGTTACTTGTGAAAGAGTGAGATCTATTAGTCTTGTGATGTTACAAAGGGTTGCAGGCCACATGGTTTGGCTAGACATTATCCCTGGCCTCCTTTTTCATCTCAGATTTGTTAATCCTGCAGACAATATCAAAAGCTTGACACTGAATTTATCATTCAAAGCATTACTTGTATCATTCAGTGTTCATATCCAAAGTAACACGTGGGAAATTTAAACATTAGATAGCACATGAATTGTCTCAGAAGAAGCTGAATTTGAGAGATACTAAAAAACTTTTCCCTGGGTGAATACAGAGTCACACTCTGAGGTATTAAGTGTTTACAGCTACCACTTGATGCGATTAATACAGTAGTTCTTCATAATGTGAACCACTTAAAAGGAAAAATATTTCACTAAAACCACATCCCCTCCCAGCTTCTGTATCTTCACTGCAATATGCTTAGCTGTTCCCCTATAAATCTTGGCTGTCTAAAATCTGACAGTACTAAGAAGGAAAAGACTTGCTTTAATAGGATAGGTGTAGCTACTTCCTTACCTCTCCCCTCTTTTCTGGATGTAGATTTTTATATGTAATCTCCAGCAGGCCATATTGTCCGTCACTTCAAGTCACCTTGCAGTTTGCTACTTCTAATTTTATATGTTTGGTACAGATTAACTTTTGAACAAGTTTCAAACATGCACCTGACAAATAGGTCAAAGTCTCTGGAAACCTGGGGCTTGTCTCCACTTACCGGGGGGGACAGGAGACACGCCTCTCTCTCCCCCAGCCAGCTGGACTGCAGCACTGGCAGGGGAGATGCCTCTCCCCGCTCCAGCACAGTATCTTGATTAGCAGAATGTGTTTTCTCACCATCTGATTAGGTAGGAGATAATGCCTCAATAAAACTGTCAGTAGTCTGCCAGAGCAATGCTTCTAGCAAGCTCCACACCGGTTTGTAAAGGTCTTATAAACCTCATTCTTGGCCATTACCTATCATTTAATTTTTTTCACCATTACACGATCTACATTATTTTTTCTCATGCTTTTAAAAAATGGCAAAAATAGTATTTCACTGTTCCTGGCTTACAATTGCATAAGAGACCAATTACTTGGATCAGCTGGCAGAAATTTTCTTGCATTGAGGTTAGTCATTGGATCAATATAACACTGTCCCTCAACTTGAACTGTGCTCTGAATTCAGAAATAAGAGCATGTGTTAAGCATTCCATGAAAGCTTTAACTATGAGCCTGCAGGAGTGAGCCTTTCCCATTTATAGATTGCAAAGGAATAGTCTCTAGGTAAGACAAATAAAGCTAAGACAAATTCTAATAAGCATATTTTGGTTGAGCTCCTCTTATGAAAACTAGGGGGTCTGATTGTTGCCGCGTTCAACCCTCATTAGGGTGAACGTCAGCTTTGCACACTTTTGCTGAAATTCATCCAGGAACATAGGTGGCCACAGAAAGTCCCCCAATGCAGCAGAACTGTTGTGGTTACACTCACATGTGACTGGGTAACTGTTCAGTGGGTGCACAGAGAACACTGTACCTCCTACATGTGACCGAACTGGGTTCCCCACTAGCTATGCATAGGCCACTACAGAAAAGGGCCAAGGAATGGAAAAAGGCCATGGTTACAGCGGGTGTGACACGGAATGTTATTAGACCAGTGTGCAGGAGTCACAGGTCTGATACAGCAACTGCAAAGAGAGTATGTATCTGCTCTGGCCACAGGTTGGGGATGTTCATTCTGTAACACCCCCCCACACACACACCATGCCTCACTTTCCCCATTTTCCAAAAGGGAATAATGATATTGACCTTCCTCTGTAAAACACTGATATTTATAAAGGAAAAGCACTAAATATTGTTGGCTTTTTCATTTGAGTTTTAAAAGGACATTACCAAAACTAGGACTTGATGGAAATGTTTTTGTCTGATTTCCAGTGACAACAATTCCCTGTTGTGGATTTAAACCTCCCCTCAGTGTTTGCAAAGCTTTTTGTGGGCCGGAGGACACGTGGTTTACCTAGGGGCCTAGTCCTGCAAAGTATTACTCATGTAACTGTTACTGATGTGAGTGGCCTTATGGAAAGAAGTGGGAGAACTTCATGTCAAGTGGCAGTTTGCCTGAGCCCATGCGTTTGTAAAGTGCTGTGTACATTTACAGAGCTGTGTGTGTTTCACTGTAATAACCGAGACACTGGAACGTTGTACGTGTCCATGAGAAGCTGAAGGTAAACTTCACCATGCTACTTTAGTTGTCCAAGCTGATCCAGTGTAAAAATATAAACATGAAGATTGAATAGTTTATAGGACTTCTCAAGTGTTTTGTATTGTTAATACAAGAGGATGGTAGTAAGGGGAATTTGAGCCTTAGTGTCCTGATTTAAAAACAAACTTTTACTTTGATTTCTAAATTGCAGTATTATATTTTACATTCAGATGAGACCTTTACAGATGGAGACCTGTCTGAACATTAAATATCTCAAGCATTTTGCATAGGAGGAAAAGATTTTTCCTATCCAAAATTCCCCTTGTCTTTCCAAACTGCTGCACAGTGCTCTCTGTGCTGTTGACCTAGCTGGCTGTTGATCTTCCTCCCCAGAGGCAGCTGTATTTCAGTGAAGCATGTACTGATCCTTGTGGAAGGAGGTTGTAGGAATGAACAGATAGGTACTGCAAATGTCACCTGAAGACAGACCTTCACTAAGACCCAGCCAGGTACTAGCAGTAGGATGTTGGGAGCTCTTGGTGGGCTAAGGGCAGCCGTGAAAGTATGTAGGTGATGGCGCAACTCCGCATATTACCTCTATATTGGTGCTGCACATAAAATTCATTCTGCACATGGATGGAAAAAATTAGAAGGAACACTGCTTTGCATTACTGTGATAGCACCACCAAACAGCTGGAAGTTCTCTACAGACAATGACAGCCATGTCAACGTGCGTTGGAGATTATTTTGTTTATACTGAATTATTATGCCCCACTGATAAGATCAGACAATATTTGGAAATATAAGGAAGACATTAGCAGGCTACAATCCTAGCACTACATACAAAGAAAGCATTATTAACAAACACCCTCAGGAGTAAGCTATGTCACTCAAATGCAGCAAGGTATATTCTGAAATTGACACAGCATTGTTTCTCAGATGCCAAGGATACAGTCAGCATTATCTTTTAGCCTCTATATTTTCAACACAGTGTATGAACATTAGACTGAACTTTTAAGACAGATCTCTGATCAAATCCAGCCTGACACATACAGTAGATTAAATGAAATTTAATTATAAAAATTAAGCAAATTAAGCAATTTGTTAAGATACAAGATATGGAAAATGGGCTACATTTTAATGGTGGTTCAAAAAAAATGTAGCATAAACCAGGACCAAATTAAATTCCCATAGATCTCTAAATTTTAAGAACTGGTAGGTACATTTTCAGACTGCCAAAAAAAAAGATGCAGGAGGGAGATGAAGTGAGCTTTGTGGTAAATCAGTTTTTTCCTGCTCTTTTAAAGGGCTTACTAGTTTCAGTAGGTTCATGTTCTCAGATGCACTATGTGTTTGTGTATACAGTGTTTTATAGTAAATAAAATGTAAGTTAGACAAGAGAGCTGGAGAGAAATCAAATTAAATTTAAGATCCTAAAACAGTACTGCAGAAGTTATTAGCATGAGGCATGTTTAAATAAACTTCAGCGCAGTCAACCAAAACAAGTATTAGTTTTACATAACTGTCTAAATGCACATTAGATAAATTTAAATGTTTTGATATGAAACCACTTAAGTCTCAAGATAATAAGCAATCCATCTGTATTTTGCATTACTGTAACTCCCACAATTTGGAACCCTTTCATAAAATAATGGGATACCATTTTTAATAAGATTATAACAATTTATACAGTTACATGGTTGATCTAACGCTGTATTAACAGGAAACTAATACACTATTTAATCAGAGCAGAGCTAAGAGGAGGGAAAAAGGCAGGTTGGTTTCCCCATATCAGCACAGTTTATGGGCAACAGGTTGTATTTTTGCATATGATGTTCCCTGTTCAGGTAAAAGTTAGTTGCATTTATAGTTTGTTGACTTATAAGAACTTTCAACAATCCTATCTTACAAGGGGTTTTCTTCTAAAAACAAAATACTTATATGGTATTATAGGAAGATTCAACTGCAGTATTATGGAAGAGAACATGTTGAACTGATATAGTTCCTCCAGTCTCGTAAGTGTTTACGAAATTGACAGGTTTCAGGAATTCAACAAAAAGCTGTACAAGAGCTTTTTGCTAAATTGTCTCCTACCACCTGGATGTGCCCCAGATAAGCTAGTAAGAGAGTGTTTCTGGATCAAGGCATGGCTGACTGCTGTAAGCCACCAGTATTTTCGAATGCCTCAATCTAATTTTTTTACACCAAAACTGAACGAGTTTAATTGTATTTCTTCATAGTGTTCTGATGTAATTCACACATAGGAACACTATCATGCTAAGGTGTCTGGGCTTTCAGTTTAAATAAATATTTTCATGAAGACTTTGTTATTAGTCCATTTCACACTAAGGAGCAACACGACCAGTGAATGAAGTAGTCCGTAACTGCAATTTCATTCTTCTCCATTTGCTAGAAACCACTGTTACCAGTTTTCCACCAAAGCACAGAAAGCCCTACATAATCTCTAGCACAAGCTAAGCAATCCATTTTTTGCACTCTTAAATCAAAGGTTGTCTAATATATCCAAGTTATTAGATGAATAATTTGTATTTTACACAATTAACTGACTTCAGGAGCACTATAGAACAAAGGTGTGATGACTGATATTTGCAGGTTAACTGAGCTCTTTGGGAGAGAAAGTCCCAAACTCTCCTGTTAATAGTAATAAATTAACATATTGCTTTTCAAGTTTCTTTGCAAACCTGAAACAATTTAAGTAGTTATAACACACTTCCTTATATGTGGCTCAATAACCATTTAATAAATGCAGTTTACTCCACATGCTTTTGATTACTTTACCTATGCTCTGTCTACTAAACCATTTCTCCTGGGAGTTTCCAAACCTCTGAGCAACTTCAAAGTTATTCTTCTCCCCTTCTCCTTGTAAAATAGATATCTATTTTCTAAGAGGTGTCCTTTTACTGCCCCCTCCCCAAATTATGCAGGCTTGTGCGGAAAGATGGGCAATGTTCCAATACTGGATTAGTAAAAGTTTCAAATTCATCATCTGTGACTTCAAATGTAGAAACGGGAGCTTTCTACCGCTGGGAAGAAGAGATTCCCGGTTTTCCAATGGAGCCTTACATTAGCCTTGGAGGATCTCAAAATCTGACTTCAGAGTAATTACGTTTATTTCAGGCAATATTTAGAGGTTTTTAAACCTCTCATTTGGAGGCCAGACAGTTGTATTTATGTGAGCCAAACTTCATAGGTGGAGGGGAAAGTTTTAACAAAAACAGTTCTAAAAGCGGTTTGTGTTCTGTATATACTGCATTTGACAGTGTAAGTTGGTATACAAGTTTAGCTGGTACAGGTACTGCAAAACTCAAGTTTTTTTGCCAATCATCATTAATATAGCCATCCAAGCTTTTTATGCTACATTATATATATATATAGCATAAAAAGCTTTATTGACAGTATATCTATATACTGCTTTAAGAAATTCTTAGAAAAAATGATATCAACATGATACTCAACAAGTATATTGAAAGGGAGCAAGATGACTGGCTGGTGCTTCACCTGATGAGAACAAACATCTCTGATCTTACTTCTCCATGACAGTATATTTTAGTACAATTCATAGTATTCCTCTGGTCATTCAGGATAGGAAAGAGATGGGGCTGCAGCCTCATTCATTGTTCTTTAGGGGATGTTCCAGTCACAGTGGGCTATAGGGAAATGTTCCTGTACAGAGCAAGTAGCTTCATCTACTTGCTAGCCTCCCTTGTGCCAGAGTGCACTGATGCCCACTAAACCTTACCTTCAAAAACCTAAAAGTTACAGCACAACAATGGTAGCTAGGAATATCTGTCTTGAAATGGATTAGTACAAAATAATTGGATATACTGTATATTATATTATTAATACCATCCTACCTGAAGTTTTTCAATCTCTGTCTTTGCAGCCTGTCTGGCTTTACCAATGGCACACCCCCAATAACCCTATAAAAGCAACAAAAGAAGAGATTAGTTAAAGTTTGGTTATAATCTTTCTTACAAGGAGGGTTTCTTTAATATTCTTTAGTTGTAAGAACTAGTAGTTTACAATGTAGAACTCTGAGTATACCTGTAGATAATATTACAGTAACAACAAAACATCTTTCTCAGTAAACTCCTCAGAGTGGAATCCTATTTATACTGGTGTTTTAACAGAATAAGTGAAAACTCCCAAAAACTTAACAGACAAAGTGGGCATAGTAATATCTTTTATTGGACCAACTTCTGTTGGTGAGAGGCAAGCTTTCGAGGTTTACACAGAGCTCTTCTTTAGGACTGGAAATTAACTCAAAGTGTCACTGCTAAATACAAAGTTTGAACAGATTGCTTAGCATAAGAAGTTAACACATATTTCAAGGTAACCCCCGCGGTCATAAGGAGGAAGGGAAGGGAGTAGGGGAAACATCTGGGGTAGAAATGGGGTGTGTGCGGGGGGGGGGGGGGGGGGGGGGGGGGGGGGGGGGGGGGAATGGAATTGTTAGGGGATTGCAGATAGTTGTAATAAGCCATAAATCCAGTGTCTCTATTCAGTCCATGATTTTTAGTGTCTAGCAAAGTTATGAATTTAAGCTTCCACGCTTGTCTTTTGAAAGTATTGTGCAAGTTTCATTCTATATCAGGTCTCATCCTCAAAGGATCACTTTGTGACAAGTGTTCACCCATAAGCGATATTGTGTTTTTGTCTTTGATCATTTTCCTACATTCATTTGAGAGCATAGCGATTGTCTGGTTTCAGCCACATAGTTGCTATGGGGCATTTAGTGCACTGGATGAGGTACACCACATGTAGCAATAGGCATGTGTAGGATCCATGGATCTTAAAAGGTGTGTTGTGGGGAGTGTTGATCATTGTATCAGTGGAGATATGTAAGCAGGTTTCGCATCTGTGGTTCTGGCAGAGTCTGGTGCCACTTTGAGTTAGTGTGTCCTGGTCTGTGTGGAGTTTACTTCTGATGAGCTTGAAGAGCTCAGGGGGTTATTTGAAGGCCAGAAGAGGGGATTCAGGAAAGATTTCCTTCAGGATGGGGTCCCCATCAAGTATGGGTTGTAGCTATTTGATGGTACCCTGTAGTATGGGTTCCAGTGTGTGGTGGCAGGTGACACCTAGGGGTGTGCAGTTGGAGGAGGTTTAAATTCAATGTTGAAGCCGGTTCTCTTGTGGTATTTGGATGGTCCATTCCATGATGTGATCTATTTCTTTAGTGGAGTGCACCCCTCCACTGCTAGAATGATCAATGCTCTCCACAACACATCTTTCAAGATTGATGGGTCCTACACATGCCTATCGCAACCTGGTGTACTTCATCCACCGCACTAAATGCCCCGATAGCAACTATGTGAGTGAAACCAGACAATCACTACACTTTTGAATGAATGTAGGAAAATGACAAAAGACAAATACCGGTCACTCGTGTGTGAACACTTTTCACAAATTTCAGAGTAGCAGCCGTGTTAGTCTGTATCCGCAAAAAGAAAAGGAGTACTTGTGACACCTTACAGACTAACCAATTTATTTGAGCATAAGCTTTCGTGAGCTACAGCTCACTTCATCGGATACATCGTGAGCTGTAGCTCACGAAAGCTTATGCTCAAATAAATTGGTTAGTCTCTAAGGTGCCACAAGTCCCCCTTTTCTTTTCACAAAGCAATCACTCTATATCTGACCTATCAGTCTTCATCTTCAAAGGAAACCTGCACACTTTCAAAATATGAGCTTGAGAGCTTAAATTCATAATTTAGCTACATACTAAAAATAATGGACTGAACAGACACACTAGACTTAGGGTTTATTACAATAATTTATATAACCAACGAGTAAACCCCCCCAGCTGCCCTCCCCCTTCCCTCCCCCCCATGACTAGAGGGGTGTTAACAGGCCACTTCATCTCCAATGGTCCCTTGAAATGTGTTCACTACTCAGGCTGAACAATCTGTTCCACCTGGCCTTTAGCTGTGACGCCGAGTGCCTCTCCCAGGCCTGAGGTGGAGCTCCATGCCAGCTCGAAAGCTGGCCTGCCTCTCTCTCGCCAACAGAGGTGGGTCCAACAAAAGATGCTACATCATCCCCCTTCTCTCGCTAATACCCTGTGGTCAGCCTGGCCGCAACACCGCATACAAAACTAAACATGCCCTTTGAATTGTCTCATCACTTCCGTCCCCAAAAAGTCCGTTTGGCTGGACAACATATATCCATCTCTGGGAATTGACATACCACTCTACACGCCGCCTTGTCACTATTTTTCCCCAACATCTCCCCTCATGCCATCTGTCCCTTCCCATCCTTCTCCTTTGCCGAACTCCCACTGGTCTGTTTCTGCCTGGAAGCATCTTACGTGTTAAAGCCTAGCTGTTCTTACTGATTTTTGTTGGACCCCCAAAATTGCAGCTTTAAAAGTTTCATGTGCCCTGGAGTGTCTTTGCAGAATACGTTTTCTGTATTCCTCATGCTTATGTGGGAGAGGTGGTCACCAAACATTTGTTTAGTCACAAAGGAAGCATTAATCTCCTAATTTTTGCACTGCAAGCACAGTGGTAAATACAGTGGAGTTTAACCACGTATACCATTTGATGAAGAAAGGAGATCTATATCAGTGACTCACCTTCTTATACCTCACAGCACAGAAGTCAATGTAATACACAAACTACTGAAACACAAGGTTGAAATGCCTATGGGTCTGTCTAGTCCAGTCTGTCTTTTGACAGTGGCTAGTACCAGAAGCTTCAGAGGAAGAAGCCCTATAGTGGACGATTATGGAATAATCTGTCCACAAAGGTAGTTTCTTGCTAACCTCATTCATGTTAACTATGACCTGAAGCATATAGGGTTTACATCTTTCCTAAAAAAAAAAAAAAAGTTTTTATCTTTATAAAAGCATGAACGCTCTCAGTACACAGATATCTAATAATGTTTAAATCCTAAATCCTTGGATTTAATGATATCCTGTGGCGCTGAGTTCCACAGGTTGTGTACAGTAGTATTTGTTTTACCAGTTTTGAATCAGCTTAAAGAAAGGTTTACAAGTCTTCAATTCCAAGATCATCCCAGCAACTATTTTAAAAATAGGTACAGCATTTCCTACCCTCCAGTATATTGAGACATGGCATATTCTTATTAACAGATCAGCCACCTAATTATTAAAGTCCTTCAGAATTCTTGGATGGATGCCATCTAGCACTGGCAACTTGCTACTCTTTAATTTATCAGTTATCTCCAGCAACTTCTCTTGATACCTACTCTTATCAGGGAATAAAGGTATCTTCACAATATCCTCTGCAGTAAAGACTAATGTAAAGAAACCATTAGGCTTTTCTGCAGTGTCCTGATCCTCCTTAATTGTATCTTTTACACCCTAGCCATGCAGTAGACCCACAGATTCTCAATGTTTCTTGCTTCTGATACTAACAGAACGTGTTACTTGTTTTTTCAGATCTTTGGCTATTCTTCAAATTTGTAGCCTCCTAATTTCCATTTTACCTACCATAGTTTCCTAGTAATTTAAAACCTTCTTTACAGAGGCTCTGAAGTTCCCCCTGTGTGGCTGGTCCTGTGCATGGAAGGAGAAGCTTTTCCATAAAAAGCTACTGTAGACATTGATGTGATTTGTCTAAAACTAGCTAGGAATAGCTAACCAATACCTGTGCTTGTTATGGTTAGTATATATCTGTTAGATATTTGCTATAGTAAAATATGTTTACTCAAAGAGGTGCTCATTAGGATAAAATGCAAAGTGTCAGATTCTATGAATATTCATGCCCAACGTAAGTATTTAAATATATTCAAACAAGACTATGAAAATAAACCAATAGCTGAAATTTCCAAAGTGAAACTGTTGTGCTGCAAAGTTTCAATTTTAACCGTAATATTCAATGGTGAAGTAATATAACACTGACCTAGTACACCTCTACCCTGATATAATGCAGTCCGATATAACATGAATTCGGATATAACATGGTAAAGCAGTGCTCCGGGAAGCAGGGCTGCTTTACCTCGTTATATCCAAATTCATTTTACCGCAAGCGGTTCCTCTGTCCCCCCCCCCACACACACACTTGCTGCGGGCCCCCCACCCCAGCTCACCTCCTCCCACGAGTGCGCCACCGCTCTCCTTCTCCCCCCTCCCTCCCCTCCCAGGCTTGCTGACCAAACAGCTGATTCGGGCAAGCCTTGGGGGGAGAGAGGAGAAGCAGAGTGGTGGCAGCGCGCTGAGGGAAGGAGGCGGAGGCAGAGGGGAGATGAGCTGGGGCGCAGGGAGGGCTGCAGCAAGTAACCGGGGGGGAGAGGGGAGTGCAGAGGAACCACTCCCCGCCCCAGCTCACCTCCGCTCCACCTCCTCCCCTGAGCGCGCCGCCATCACTCCGCTTCTCGCCCTCCCGCCCTTCCTCCGTTCCAGGCTTCCCGCGCCAAACAGCTGACTGGCACGGCAAGCCTGGAAGGGAGGGCGGGAGAAGCAGAGCGGTGGCAGCGCACTCGGGTGAGGAGGCGGAGGCAGAGCAGAGGTGAGCTGGGGCGAGGGGCAGTTCCTCTTCTTACCCCGACATATCGCGGTCTCACCTATAAGACGGTAAGATTTTTTGGTTCCTGAGGACCATGTTACATTGGGGTAGAGGTGTATGTATATACCACAAGATACACACATGCTTTTCTATGACTCTAATAGGGACAGTTTCTCAAATTTTAACACAATTATGGTCACAAGGGAGTGAGAGGAAAAATTTAAACAATACAAATGTGAATTATATTTAGGAGTTGTTTAAGAAAACATTACTAGATGCCCCACAAACCCCACAATTCCAGTGTCAATAAAGAATGATTCTTTGGTTTAAAAAAATCCTAATTAAGAAAGAGACATGAAAGGAGCAGTAAAAAAAAATCATAATCAACAGAAAGAGGAAATCAACAGGAAAGACTAAAAATTATCAGTTATTAAATACAGACAGTTGACAGGAAAAGTTAAAGGTATAAATGAAAAAAAGCTACCACCAATAGGATTAACAATAAGTAGTAATTTTTTAAATATCAGGAACAAAAGAAAACCTAGCACTGGTATCGGTCAGTTATTCAACAGGGATGGAAAAGCTGTTGATACAGAAGAGGCAGATGTAGTCAGTACGTTTCCGTTTTGCATTTGGAAAGAAGCCGGATGATGTATTCACAGCTTACACTGATAGTGAAACACTTGCCACTGAAAAATGTGACTACGGAGGGTGTTCAAAAGTATCTTGCATCCAGGAGGTTTAAAAGTACTGGCTGATGCGCTCTGACCCGCTGATATTGATATTTAAGGGATCTTGGTGTACTGGGAGAGTTCCACAAGACTGAAAACGGCCGGAGTGCCAACATTTAAAAAAGGTAAACGGGAGGACCCAGGTAACCATAAGCCTTTTTAAGCAGATGCAATTTTAATTCTAACATTTAATTTCTGAGTCTCTGCAACCTTAGTGCTCTTTTAATATAGTTTGTGTATAATATATATCTAGGTTGCACCTGAAAACTAAATCAGGAAATTCAGATCAAGGCGTAGAGACTATCCTTAGCTATCCATACTTTGAAAGATTTCCTTGCCTTACAAATGATCTTACTAAGCACGTCCTTAGGGATATAAAATGCACAGGGCTTTACTGTTACAGTAGTACTACACTTCCTGCTGTTGTCTATGGCCTTGTATTGTCCTGTTTCTTCTTTAGCTGACTATTCAGAGATAGCCCTGTCAAGCATTATGATTTACAAGAGATGTGTCTGTCTTGATGTGACATTATTAAAGCAGTGTCTTAAGGGAGTCTACTTGGAGGTAGCCGTTAGTAAGTGGGACTCTTACTACAGTGCCACATGCTTTTTGTGTCAGAGTCCCATCTACTAATACCTGACTTCAGAAGACAGAACAAAGAAAGTGATGTGCTGGGTTTCTGACACATTTAGCAGAGGGGTTTAACAGACAAGCTACTTTTCCAAAGATGTCCTTGACACTCATCTTTAACAAATAAGTGATACCAGGTGTGAGAAACGCTGTCAATTACAATTGACAGTGATTCTGAAGAGGTCTATCTCAAGAGTACTTAGTTTGCAAACAGACAAGCCACACCAATGCCATACAACACTACCAGTTCAACTTTCATCCAGCAGTAGTGACCACTATGCAAAGAGAAAATCCTATATTCCATGACCCTATTAGGTCAGAAGATATTTGAGGCTATTTCAAAATACTCACATATGAAACACCTGATGGATCAATCATGTAAAGCTGAGCACCATCATCCTCATCGTAAGACCCTAACATGAAACTGAATAAAGAAAACGAGATATTAGAAGACAGGTTATGCACGGTGCTACAAAAATCACACTAAATTACAAAGATTAATTATACTGCCTTGATTTTTTTGCACACAATAGACAAGGTCTCATCATTGCTCTTGTAGTGAAATCTCCACTACATACTACCTTCCAACAAGTAACTCAACTTATCCTTTTGGGTACCCTCATCCCCAAAGTTGTCAGTATAATTTTGCTCGACCTATAGCTAAAGACCATCTTTCTTGAGTCACTGACTTACTGGTCCCTTGGATTGTCTTTTAAGATAGGCATCACTGTATTTACAATGCCTCACTTAGCTAAAGGGCCAGAGAAGCAAATTTTCAAATGACAATTTTGCTTTCGTGATTCCCATGGAAGTTACCAGCACAAGTGTCTCAGTTTTAAAATTTAGGAATAATTAGATATTTTGCCTAGTAATCAAATGCATCTTTACACAGACATGTGAGCTCTTTACCTGAAGTCCTCCTCAATATTACTAATATAATTACACTTATTTTTAGGATATAGATAGATAGATAGATACACACGCACGAAGGCACAGATACACCAAGGTGAAAAATCACCTTATAAATACCCAAGATAGATTTATCTATTGTGCACTGAATAAAGATTCTCACAATCAAGCACAAGCATTTAAAAAACTTATACCTGCAGCCAAAAGGTCTGACAGCACTGTATAGTGTGTAGGCATGTACATACATGGCCACTCTGTCGGCAAGATGCTGGGGGGGAAAAAAAAGGGAGGAGTTTAGAACATTTAATTTAATGAAATAAACATGCCTCAAGTAAAACAATTCAAAACAGGCTACCTTCCCTGTCATGGGATCTAAGGAAACCTAAAGAATGAATTTGTGCTAAAAGCACCAGTTACTTACCTTCAATGGAATATTATATCCATAGTTGGATCTAAAGTTAGAAGCTTCTTCTCTAGCTATGTCTGCCAAAGAACGAGCATCTGCCAGGAGTCCTGCTACTGCCTGAAATGAAGAGTATCACCGGCTAAAGTCCACACTCAGATAAATTACCAATATTTCTTGCAAGGTAATTGACAAATTTTAGACATCTAATTCTGTTACTGTGACTTAAACAAGTTTTTACTGCACCATACATATGCCCTTTCAAAACTGACCAAACCAGAATTTACACCTGTCAACAAGCTGAAAAAAACACCAATGAAGTATCAAACCTTTTCAAAATTATTCAATAAACACATAATTGATGTATTATTGTAAATCACATAAAATAAAGGTATACTCTTAAGATCCAACTTCTATGTAAGCTGTAAGGTTAATGTAAAATAAACAAAAAGCATGAGAACAGGTCAAAAATAGACAAGCACCCCTAACAGTATATATTTTTCCCCCTGGATTTTAAGACTTCTTGAACTGCAACAACAGTTGTGACAGCATTACAGTTCTGCTGACAGCATTACAGTTGCTGGAGCAATCTTCTTACTCCCCATGACTAGCGGTGCAGCTTCAAGCAGTTTTACTAGCATGGTTCCCATCTGATGTTTAGGGCCCTACCAAATTCACAGGCGTGCAAAATGCATCACTGACTGAAATCTGGTCTCCACCATGAAATCTGGTCTTTTGTGTACTTTTACCCTATACTATAAAGATTTCACTGGGAAACCAGTGTTTCTCAAACTGAGGGTCCCAATAAATAAAAGGGGAGTGAGGGGGAAGGAAATATTGCCACCCTTACTTCTGTGTTACCTTCAGAGATGGGTGGCCGGAGAGCGGTGGCTGCTGGCCAGGTGCCCAGCTCTGAAGGCAGTGCCCCACCAGCAGCAGCGCAGAAGTAAGGGTGGCAATACCATACCATACCATGCCACCCTTACTTCTATGCTGCTGCCTTCAGAGTTAGGTCAGGACACCTACAGTTACAACACTGTGAAATTTCAGATTTAAATATCTGAATTTATGAAATTTACGATTTTTAAACTCCTATGACCGTGAAATTGACCAAAATGGACGTGAATCTGGTAGAGCCCTACTGACGTTACTAACATTATACTGGGGACAGGTCATTAGCCCTTGGTATCTGGTCTCTTTATACCAGCGATTATAGCAACCGGCTCCTTCCTTCCCATGCCCCTTTCAAAAGAAGGTGAGAATATCTTATATGTTAGTACTGTTGTCGTGTGTTTTGCTATTCTTAGAAAATGTGTTTTATGATATGGGTAACAAGAGGCTGCTTTCTTAATATTTAGTTTATGCATATTCCTGCTCTAATTGGAGCATTTGTTTTAATATACAGAGAAAGAAACCAGAGAAAGTTAACTCTAGAATGAGTAAATATCATATATCAGCCTCCCATTTTACTGTAAGATTTTGCTTGTATGTGAACAGGTTCATACACATACCCACAAACAGAACTAGAAGTGCATACACAGAATTGAGAATCAGATTTGTCTAAATGTCCCTTGACTGTTCTCTGACTACAAGTTTAGAAGTGTTGGGATACAGTACTTCAAAAGCTATTTAATATTGGCTGTATTTATGCAATGGACTATCCATTTTCTGTGACGTTTTCCTAATTCATAGGATAAAAGCAAAAAGTGTTGCAGCACCTCACCATTCCAACGTGTCGATCAACATTAAAGAGACGTTTATTGGAACCTTCTTCATAAAGCTTGGACAAGACTAGTTTTTCTACTCCAAAGACAACACCATCTTTACATCTTATGCCAATTGCTGTACTGAAAGACAAGTCAAATATAAGAGTGAGATTTAAAAAAAAAAAAATAATAATAATACACTAAACAGCTAGGAGTGGAACTGGAAAGTTATTTTACCATTTCTTTATCAAAGTTAAGTGGGTGCAGGACTGAAGTACAAGACAGCTTAATTTAAAGTGAAGTAGATCTGCTCCATGATTTCATTGCTGCTTTGAAGATGGGGAGGAAAAGAGTAAGACCCACTGAAGTTACCCAGTGTTTCTATAAGAAAGCACAGCATTTCCCTCTTTCCCATCCTACACAAGGAAGTTTTCGCACACATGCTGTACATCTAGAACTAAATAGTTTGAGGGACATGATGGGTGGGGAGCAGTTCTCCCTTCAAACCTGCACGTTTCCTATAGTTTTGAAGTGGGAGCATTTACATGGTTATGTTATTTTACTTCCATCCCCCCGTCCCCCAATCAGCACATAATCATAAAAATAGGAACACAACTCCTGAGAGTGCCCAGGCAGTGGCACACATATCTCAAGAATCTCTTGTCATCACTAAGTTAGGAGGGCCATGGCCCCTACCTACTCCATAAGGCAGAGGTTCTCAAATTGGGGAGCGCAGAATGAATTCTGGGGTGGCATGACAAGCAGCTCTGCCTTCCGAGCTGGAATCCAGAGAGTAGCGGCTGCTGGCCACGCATCCAGCTCTGAAGACAGCACCGCCACCAGCAGAGAAGTAAGGGTGGCAATGCCATACCATGCCACCATTACTTCACTGCTGCTAGAGGCAGCGTTGCCTTCAGAGCTGGGTACCCGGCCAGCAGCCACCGCTCTTCACTCTGCCTTCAGAGTTGGGTGGCCATATATGTATTTGTGTGGCGAGAGCGGGAGTTGTAAACTACTATAGAGAAGGGGGGAGGGGCTCGATCAAATAAGTTTGAGAACCACTGCCATAAAGTACAACACAGACAAGTTCCCTCTTCCCTCCATGGGGCTAAATCATATCCTCTAAATGCCTAACATGAAAATATCTAGACATATCAAAAAGTCTCACTGACCAAGTGAATAAAGAAGAGAAGATAAATCACTAGAACATGCACTTCAGTGAAATTAAATAGTTCGTAAATATGCATCCAAAACTATTTTGTACTAATGCTCACTATGATATGGACCAATTGGTAAGATTTATGGACCATTCCACAATTACTTTTAGGATGGTATTATAGATGGTAAGAGATCTTTAAAAGCATTTGATGAAGTCACTGAAAGGGTGATATACTCCCAAGATATTAGATATTCATACTAGCTGGAGTACCACACAGATTTATTTTGAACTATGTTATTTCTATTGCAATAGTATCCAGAGACCTGGATCAAGACCAGTTGCTGTACAAACACAGGATGACCCAATCCATACCTCAAAGCACTTTATCTGTATTTCCTAGTCAATACATCCAGATTGTGCTACAACACAATAGAGTACTTACATTTTTATAGCGGCCACCTGGTATATGCCTGAAGGAACATATGTAGTCTTAGGGAGGCTGACATTGTAGTTTTAGCCAAACCATAATTCTTTAAGAAACTGGTAACAGCCAGTGAGGCTACTACAAACCTGTGTGGTCCTGAGCAAGTTACTTGACTTCTCAGTGCCTCAATTCACCATCTCTAAAATGGCCTTTTTGGTATTACCATAATAGAGAAGCACCTTACATATATTAAGGACCTATGCAATCAGCTTTTGCCCCGAAGTACGAGATTTTATTACACTTAGCACGCATGAATAATTTACTACCTTCCTTTGCAGTCTCTCAAGCCATGCCTTTATAATTTTTGTTACTCCAAACTGTAGATCAAATAAGGATGACTACACTCCCTTTTTATTTAATGTGAAGAGCTTCCTGAGAGGAATACAGTCACAAAATTGGCTAATCACTTATTTCAGGAGTACAATTTTCTTTGCAATACCATCTTAACTACTTGCCCTAATCGCATTTCTCTTGTCATTTTTAAAGAAACAGGTGAAGTAAAAAACAAAGACATTTCTCTTACCTACTATTCTCCACAGCTTTCATAGCATATTCAACTTGAAATACTCTGCCATCTGGAGAGAATGTGGAAGCTGACAGGTCATACTGTAAAGGAAGAAAAAAACACTACTCAGCATAAAACAAGTTACAAATAGAGCCCACATAGCAGTAGTACTAAGCTATTTTTCTATGCAAAGTCTTAAAGTGAGTCTCCGGAGAAAATCTGTATAAGAACGGCCATCTGGGTCAGACCAAAGGTCCATCTAGCCCAGGATCCTGTCTTCCGACAGGGGCCAATGCTAGGTGCCCCAGAGGAAATAAACAGAATAGGTAATCATCAAGTGATCCATCCTGTCACACATTCCCAGCTTCCAGCAAACAGAGACTAGGGACACCATCTCTGCCCATCCTGGCTAATACCCATTGATGGACCTATCCTCCATGAACTTATCCAGTTCTTTTTTGAACCCTGTTACAGTCTTGGCCTTCACGACATCCTCTGGCAACGAGTTTCACAGGTTGACAGTGCACTGTGTGGAAAAAATACTTCCTTGTGTTTGTTTTAAACCTGCTGCCTATTAATTTCATTTGGTGACCCCTAGTTCTTGTATTATGAGAAGTAAATAACACTTCCTTATTTACTTTCTCCATACCAGTCATGATTTTATAGACCTCTATCATATCCCCCCTTATTCGTCTCTTTTCCAAGCAAAAAAATCCCAGTCTTACTAATCTCTCTTCATATGGAAGCCGTTCCATACCCCTAATAATTTTTGTTGCCCTCTTCTAAACCTTTTCCAAATACCAATATATTTTTTGAGATGGGGCGACTACATCCGCACACGGTATTCAAGATGTGGGCGTACCATGGTTTTACAGAAGCAATATGATATTTTCTGTCTTATTATCTATCCCTTTCTTAATGATTCCCAACATTCTGTTCGCCTTTTTGACTGCTGCTGCACATTAAATGTGATTTCAGAGAACTATCCACAATGACTCCAAGTTCACTCTCGAGTGATAACAGCTAATTTAGACCCCATTTATATGTATAGTTGGGATTACGTTTTCCAATGTGCATTACTTTACATTTTTCAATACTGAATTTCATCTGCCATTTTGTTGCCCAGTCACCCACTTTTGTAAGATCCTTTCGTAGCTCTTTGCAGTCTGCTTGGGATGTAACTATCTTGAGTAGTTTTGTATCATCTGCAAATTTTGCCACCTCACTGTTTACCCCTTTTCCCAGATAATTTATGAATATGTTGAATAGGACTGGTCCCAATCCAGGCCCCGGGGACACACACCACTATTTACCTCTCTCCATTCTGAAAACTGACCATTTTATCCTAACATGTAAGAATGGTTCACTCATGTTGATATTTATTTCATGTGAATAAAGGAAGCAATACTTTTTTAAAAAAATTCAGACAGTTTCCTTTTAGTGAAAGTATATAAACTGAAAGTAAATTAGTAAACTCAATGTTGGTTAGCTTAGTTTTTAAAAAAGCTCTTGCTTCAGTGATATTCATTCCATAATTCAAACCCATTAAGGAATCTCAAATTCCAAACAATGGCATAATTAGTAAGGCTTCACAGACATAGACACTTATCGTATGGTTAATACTATTTTTTAGTACATTGTGACTTATTTTGATACTTAGAATAGCATTAGTACTTTTCTCTTCCACTTTGCTTTCCGTATGAGAATCTCAAAGCACTTCTCACACTTTAACATTTAAGCCTTTCCACAAACCGGGGCTTCATCTCTGGTACCTAGGCAATGTGTACAGCAGATGGTGGGAGAGGTCATTGGGCATTTGAGTGATGTTGGTCTACAGTGCTGCCTGCTGGCCAAACAGGTATAACACGAGCTCTGATTATAACTGTATTATTCTTGGTCCAAGGAAATTTAGGATATCTCTACACCCACCTCCCCTCACCACATTTCACAGTGTAGGTGGTAACATCTACACTGCTATTTTTAGCCCCATATCATGAGTCCCACAAGCCCGAGTCAGTTGACCCAGGCTCTGAAACTCATTGCCATAGTTGTGGGATCCCTAGTCATCTCAGTAGTGTGGAGTTTGTGCATGCCTGGTGCAGCGAGGGGCAGAAGAATAAAGAAGTAGCTGTTTCATGAAAGCACCCAACTACTATGAATATGCAAGTTTGACCCAGACCATCCCTTGTTCCCAGAAAAGAGTTTTCAGGTCTGATTCATTCTTAATGAACTGGGAACTGCCAACAAGTGACAGATCATCTTTTTAGTACTTCTCACTGAGCTGTAGGCTAGGTCTACACTAGCACTTTTGCCGGTAAAACTTTTGTCCATCGGGGGTGTAAAAAAACCCACACCCCTGACCGACATAAGTTTCACCGACAAAAGCGCTGGTGAGGACAGAGCTAAGTCAGCGGGAGAGGGTCTCCCGCAGACATAGCTACCACCGCTCTTTGTGGGTGGTTTAATTATCCCAACAGGAAAGCTCTCTCCCATCAGCATAGAGCAGCTACAGCTGTGCCACTGTAAGGTCTGTAGAGTACCAGCATCTCTCAAATGCGACCACCAGGGTTTTCTCTTGCAACCACAACTGTCTGGGTGGTGATGGGGGGGGGGGGGAGGAGTTGCCCCCCCCCCGGGGCCACCAGCAGGGATTGGTCCCAGCCCCCCTTCTGAAGCCACAAACACTGTAGGAGCAGGCGACCAGTGTGAGTTCCCCACCTTCCCAGGAGCAGTGAGGACTGGGCTTTGGGCTTCAGCCCTGGGGTGGTGGGCAGCAGGCTCTGGCCATGCAGCAGCAGGCTTCATTCCCCAGTTACAGCGCTTCATGCTCTGGCCCTGGGCACATTCCCCCACATCACTCCTGATCCCTGCTGCCTCCTCCAGCCCCCAGCCGTGCAGCAGGACCTCAGGATCCAGCCCTGGACTCACCCCTCCATTGCCCCAACCCCTGCTACCTCTTTCAGCCCCCCATCGCTCCTGGACCTCCTTACCCACCTTCCCATCCAGGGTTTAATTTGTTCTCCAGCTTGCCGGGGATGAGTAAGTCTGCTGTGAAAAGTGATATTAACAAATATACAAATATCACTTTTCACAGTGGCAGTCTTACTAGATAGCAAATTTATTTAAAAAAATTCAACCAAAAAAAGCAAAACACGCAAAGCACCTTATTTGTATTTCTATTCTGTTTAGTCCAGTAAAGATTAGAGACAACTGTACATTATTTTTATTACTGAGTCTGAAAAAAAACCCTACATAAATAAATTACAATGATTTGGGCATGTATATGTGCGTATTTATTTGCTTTTCCTAAAGTTAATTAAGTATTTTTGGAAAAACTGTAAGAGCAGCCACCAATAAATTTGTTGTGAGAACTCCCATAGCCATGCCTTTGTCTCATGTACTGCATTAGCCTGAGTCAGAGTGGCAGAGGCCCTTGTCAAGCACCAGTTAAGTCTGCATATCCATAGAAAATAGCACCCCCCATAAGTTAAATGGCACGTTCCCAGCCACAGCCGCCCCAGTTCATTAATATGCATCTGAACACGGAGAGGGGCATCCTGAATCTCTCCCTGTAGATGAGGCACCCCCTTTTCAAACACAGCAGCGACTGGAGAAGGGGACATCGTGGAGCTGAGCACATCCACGGGGCTGAGAAGAGTACATCGGTGCCCTGGGGCTGGACAGAGAGCCCCCACTGCTCCACCACCCCCATCCCTCCTCCTAGAGCCCCACCTCCCCCCAGCACCTATTCACCCCACTTCCTATAGCCCCACACACTCCTCCTCCCAGGGCACCACCCATCCAGACCCAATCTCCCCAGAGCCACCCCCACTCTCCCCACCCCTTAGAGCCCATCCTCCCCACCGTCTAGACAGACCCCCCCCCCCCTCACGCCCTAGAGCAGCGGTTCTCAAGCCCCAACCCCGGGCTGAAGCCCTGACATTTTCAAAACACGTTGGGGAGAAGCCTCAGGGGGGGAAAATTGAGAACCCCCTGGCCTGGAGCCCCTACCCCCCTTCCCCTGGAGCCCCTAGCTCCCTCCCCCCCAGCCAGAGCCCCACCCCCCTTCCCCTGGAGCCCCTAGCTCCCCCCCCCAGCCAGAGCCCCACGCCCCTTCCCCTGGAGCCCCTAGCTCCCCCCCCCCAAGCCAGAACCCCACCCCCCTTCCCCTGGAGCCCCTAGCTCCCCCCCCCCAGCCAGAACCCCACCCCCCTTCCCCTGGAGCCCCTAGCTCCCCCCCCCCAGCCAGAACCCCACCCCCCCTTCCCCTGGAGCCCCTAGCTCCCCCCCCCCCAGCCAGAACCCCACCCCCCTTCCCCTGGAGCCCCTAGCTCCCCCCCCCCCCCAGCCAGAACCCCACCCCCCTTCCCCTGGAGCCCCTAGCTCCCCCCCCCCAGCCAGAACCCCACCCCCCTTCCCCTGGAGCCCCTAGCTCCCCCCCCCCCCAGCCAGAACCCCACCCCCCTTCCCCTGGAGCCCCTAGCTCCCCCCCCAGCCAGAACCCCACCCCCCTTCCCCTGGAGCCCCTCGCCCCCCCCCCCCAGCCAGAACCCCACCCCCCTTCCCCTGGAGCCCCTAGCTCCCCCCCCCAGCCAGAGCCCCACGCCCTGTGGCCCCTCCCCCCGCTTACACTTTCGCTTTCCCACCAGCCGCGCGGGGCCGAGGTGACTCAGCAGTACCGCCTCCTCCCCCCCCCCGGTCCCGTGAGGGGGGGACTCAAGCTGCACCCCCCCGCGCAAGCGCAGCGGCGGCCCGGCCGAGCCCGGCGAGGAGACTCACTCACCCCGGTGCCGATGGAGCTCATGGCGGCGGAGCCGTGGGGAGAGCGAGCGCCGGACAGACCCGATACGCACACGCGCGCGCACACCGCTCACGCGCCCCAGCCCTCACCAACGCACATTCCCATTGGTCCGCTGCACACCGGCCAATCAGCTCCCGCGGTGGGGTCCTAGGTGAACGTGCGCGTCCGCAGAGCAGGCCCAGTCATGGCCGCGGGGGCGCGCCCGGCCCGACACTGGAGGGAACCCACAGGAGGTGACTCGAAAGGGGAGGAGTCTCCGAAACAGAATTAATCAACTAGTTCTGCGCATGCTCCAAACTATGTTTCGAATAGTCGCTGAAGGCGGACGCTACCGTAGCGCCCGGCTAGCTCAGTCGGTAGAGCATGGGACTCTTAATCCCAGGGTCGTGGGTTCGAGCCCCACGTTGGGCGTAGAGAATTTTGCTCTTGTACCTGCAATTACCATAGCAGGTTTTCCGCACTTTTGCCCCGAACAACGAGGGGGGGCAGCTCAGTTTGCCGATGAAGGAGCCTGGCTTGGTCATTAGCCTTGCAAAGCGGGACAGCTCAGTGGGGCTGTGGTGGGCCCAGCTGGGGAGGGGCAGGGCCACCTGGGGACCAATCCCCAGGCACCCTCCAGTACAGGAAAGGCTGCAGCAGCCCCTCTCCAAGGGTGCGGAGCCCCTGGTCCCACTGCGCTGTCGGGCAGATCTGCGGCAACCCTCAGCGGAGCAGGCTGCCAAATTTCTACTGCATTAATAGCCCAAAGTCACTTAAAACTAGCCCCAAAATAGCCCAGTGCTGGTAACTCAGTCAAAGCTGGGGGTCATTTTTTTCTGAAAACCTTAAGAACATAAGAACGGCCGCACTGGGTCAGACCAAAGGTCCATCTAGCCCAGTATCCTGTCTTCCGACAGTGGCCAATGCCAGGTGCCCCAGAGGGAATGAACAGAACAGGTCAGTATCCCCGATAATGTCACGGCAAACCTGGTGGCTGACCTTTGTGACTTTGTCCTCACCCACAACTATTTCACATTTGGGGACAATATATACCTTCAAATCAGCGGCACTGCTCTGGGTACCCGCATGGCCCCACAGTATGCCAACATTTTTATGGCTGACTTAGAACAGCCCATCCCCTGTCGTACATTCCCAGCTTTTGGCAAAAAAACCCTTTGGTATTTAAGCTGTGACTAACATCAAACATATTGGGGCAGCTCTTTAACCCATTAGCAGCTGTATGATTGTGTGTTACTGGCAAACGGTCCCGTTCCACCAACAGCCGACTCAATGTGTGTCCCTGAGGCTGGTTTATTAGTATAAAAGGCTGGTTGTAGAATCAGAGGCTCCCCTGACACTTTTGAGAATACTCTTCTCAAAATATTGCTTCGGGGGGAATTTCGCACCAAACAATTACAAATTCTACGCACTATATTTTGAAATTCTGCTAACTTCTGCATATTTTATTTGTCAAAAACGCCATATAATCACCCCAGTTTCAATTATTTCGGTAATTTATTTCAAAATACCTGGCAGCAAGTGTGTCTGTAACAATACAGACAACAAAAAAAGATTCAGGAAATGTTTTTTGACAAATAGATTCCTTACTAGGCATATGAATATAGACCGCTGAGTAATAATTCAATAATTCCGGGTCCTGCTTGGGGGAGGGGGCGGAAGCTGCAAAGAGGCAGGGCGGAGGCTTGGGGGAAGGGGTGGAATGCGGGTGGGGAGGGGGCAGAGTAGGGCTGGGTCGCTTGCTGCTGCCGGCACCAGGCTCCTCACTTGCCCCCCCAGACCGCCCTGGACCCACAGCCATCCTGTCCATAGAACGGACCAGGGCAACTGCCCCAGACCCCAAGCTTTGGGGGACCCTGCACTTCAGGGGGACGCAGTTGCCCCAGTTTGTCCTATGGACAGGACGGCTCTGGGTCCAGGGCGGTCTGGGTGGGTAGTGGGGAGCCTGGCCCTAGCAGCAGTGAGCGACCCAGCCCAGCCTGCCCCTACACTGCCCCCTCCCCACCCCCATTCCACCCCTTCCCCCAAGCCTCCGCCCCACCTCTTTCCGTCTTCTGCCCCCTCCCCCAGGCGATGCCGGGAGCCGGCAGGGTGAGGCGGGGCGGGGTGGGCTGGGGCTGGGTCACTCACTGCTGCCGACGCTAGGCCCCCTGCGACCCCCGCGGCTGCCCTGGTCCCCACGTCCCCCTGAAGCGCAGGGACCCCCAAAGCACAGTAAGCCCAAACACCGGTGGAGCCAGGCCCACATTCCTAAATATTAGTGGAGCACAGGCACCACCGGCCCATATAACTCGCCACCTATGGCTGTTACCACTCAAGGAGGAGATCCTGGAGTCATTGCAGATAGTTCTGTGAAACTTCCACTCAGTATGCAGCGGTGTCAAAAAAGCAAACAGAATGTTAGGAACCACTGTGAAAGGGATAGATAATAAGACAGAAAATATCATAATGCCTCTATATAAATCAATGGTACCTCCACATCTTGAATACTGTGTGCAGATCTGGTCACCCCATCTTAAAAAAGATATATTAGAATTGGAAAAGGTACAGAGAATGTCACCAAAAATAATTAGGGGTATGGAACAGCTTCCGTATGAGAAGAGATTAAAAAGACTGGGATTTTTCAGCTTGGAAAAGAGACGATTAAAGGGGATATGATAGAGGTCTATTAAATCTTGACTAGTGTGGAGAAAGTAAATAAGGAAGTTTTGTTTACTCCTTTACATAACACAGGAACCAGGGTCACCCAATGGAATTAATAGGCAGCAGGTTTAAAACAAACAAAAGGAAGTATTTCTTCGCACAATGCACAGTCAACCTGTGGAAGCCTCTTTGCCAAGGGATGTTGTGAAGGCTAAAACTATAACAGGGTTCAAAAAGAAAAGGAGTACTTGTGGCACCTTAGAGACTAACCAATTTATTTGAGCATAAGCTTTCGTGAGCTACAGCTCACTTCATCAGATGCATCTGTTTGCCAGAAGCTGGGAGTGGATGACAAGGGATGGATCACTCGATGACTGGCTTTTCTATTCATTCCCTCTGAAGCACCTGGCATTGGCCACTGTCAAAAGACAGGATACTGGGCTAGATGGACCATTGATTTGACCCAGTATGGCTGTTCTTATGTTCTAATCCAGTTAGAACCAGTCTACTCAAGCCTCTCCATGTGGTTGTAGTTCTCTGGAAGTGTCACAACTAGACTGAATTTGCCTAATCAACACCTCCTCCCCCATTCTTAGCTCCTGGAGGGCTATGGTCACCCTTCTCCATGGAATCACAGACAACCTCCTGGTTCACAATGATACATAAACTTAATACAGTAAGATCTCTCAAAGATATTTCAGGAGGTTGCCATATCTGTCACATTATGCACCATGCATAATGTTCGTAGGGCAGGGCTGAGGTCATCCGTGTAGGTGGGAGTGCAAACCTATGTTCACCTCATGGTGAGACTGGAGTGACTCTCCTCCGCCTCCCATCCGAATGGCATGATTTGGAGAAGACCCCACCAGGAGACCTTTGGGACTTTCCCTGCCTCCTGAAACCCACATACTTTACAGATAGGTGGCATAACGGTTTTATCAGCATGAGTTTGAGATGGGTTCATTACATACAAGTGAGTTATGCACAGCATCTCAAATTAGGGCTGATCAAACCCCTACAGTGTCCCACAGCACCCTGTATTCTGTGCACACAACAGAGACATCTCTTTTAGAATTTTTTTTTATTTTGAATTGGTTGATCCTGCGTTGAACCTGTTGGGTACTTTCCTGTAGGATAAGTATACAATTAAAGAATTAAAGTTAGCTTAAGGAAGTATATATGTGTACTTGACTAGCAAGTAGAAGGAAGACCTCGAAAATAATAAGTGATAAGGCCAGACGGAATAAAGTAGGGAGGATGTCTAATTCAAAGGGGAGTTAATGCGGAGGTCTAAAAAAGGAGGCCTCTGACCAATAAGGGTGATTGCAGATGATTTTAAATAAAACAAAGAGAATTTGTCTTCAAATGAGTCAACACAGCCATTTTCCAACCCACACACCAGTGTTATAGACTATGTGAACCCAGGGGCAGTGGGAAACCTGTTGGACCTCAAGAAGAGGGGAGGAAAGGCCTTGGGAAGAAAGGAGGTTGTAAATCTTATCTGGATTAAGACTGGAAATAAGGGTGAACTGTCTGCATCTGGTTTTAGCTCAAGTCAGTACTTGGCAATGACATCCCTTGTTTGTTAAAAGGGTATAAATAGTAAACCCTTAAAGGGTTCATTGTTAATACCTGCATGACCACTTTGAAGCTGACCAATAAGGGTCTAAGCATCCCTGGCTTTAGCCCATTTGTAAGTATCTTGACCAAATGCTTATAAATGTTTTGTTACTGTTTAGATGTAGTAAATGGCTTATTATTTAGGCTTTTTAGGCATGTGTTAGAGCAATTGTTTATAAGTACCATTTGGCCTTTGGACTGAATTTATGGTTAAATTAGTGTTTGGTGGTTTCCCATATTCAGATTAATAATTTAAAATATTAACAATTCCAACATTTCCCTCCACACCAACTGAGCTGGGGGAGAAAGATAGAGCTAGGGGATGGCACAGAGTTACCTACTTCGGCCGCCTCCATAATCCCTAGGGTACAGGAAAAATAAATTCCTCCTGAGGGCAAACAGGTCCAGTCTCAGGTGAAAGAGGCAGAAGTTGCATTAGAGCAGGAGCAGCTGGCTGTGGAAAGAAGGGTGGCCCGCTGGAATCCTGGGCGTTGAGATGGAAAGGCTGAGAACCACCCTTCTCCTCGCAGAGGGCCAGCAGTAGCCAGAGCAGGGTGGGGATGCCAGGTAGCAGCCTGCAGTCAGGAAGACGATGCGGAGGGGTTATAATGAGCCACGGTTACCCTTATAATCTTCTGCTGAACTGCCCTTACAGGCTGAGTTAAGAACTGTTGGGTGACTTTTGTGGTAACAAGTACTGCCATCCCTGAATGTTCAAAAATCATGAGTAAGGTTAAGATTCTCTCACGGCTATTTTTAGTAAAAGTCAGGGACTGATCATGGGCAATAAACAAAAATTCACAGAAACCTGCAACTTTTTGTCCCTGATTTTTACTAAAAATAACCTGGGGTTGGGGAACAGAGCACTGCTGTGGCTTGTAGCTGCTCCAACCTTGCCGCTGCTCCTGCGTCAGGGGCTGACTGCTGCTGCTCCAGCCCCAGAGGGACTGACCCAACCCCAGTCCTGCTTTGAGCAGGGGGTTGGACTAGATGACCTCCTCGGGTCCCTTCCAACCCTGATATGCTATGATTCTATGACTGCTGCTCCAGCGACGGGCCACCAGTCAGCCGTTCTGGCATGGCGGCTGCTGTTCCAGAGGTAGTGTGACCAGATGTCCCACTTTTATAGGGACAGTCCTGATATTCAGGGCTTTGTCTTACATCGGTGCCTATTACCGCCCAGTCCCCGTCCCAATTTTTCACACTTGCTGTCTGGTCACCCTATCCCACAGCCCTAGGACTGTCCACCAATCAGCTGTTCCTGCAGCCCCAGGCCTGACTGCTGGTCAGCTGTTCCAGTGGCCGCTGCTTCAGCAGCCCTGGGGCTGACAGCTGCTCCAGTCCTGCCTCAGATGTCACGGAGGTCCCGGAAAATCATGGAATCCATGACCTCCGTGACAGAATCGTATCCTTAATCAAGAGTCAGGCCGCAAAAATGAGGAGACTGGCTAAAAAAAAACTATAGGATTTTATAAAATCATTTTTGCCTTCAGGTTTTTGAGCCTACATGGTGCATTCGGGTCACATTTTCAAGATTCTTGCCAGAACAAGTACTAGAAACGTGCTTTCATTGTTCACAGATTTTATGGCCAGCAGGAACCATTAAAACATCTAGTCTGACGTCCTCTACAACACAGGCCAGCAAATTTCATCTAGTTACCCCTGAACTGAGCTCAATAACTTGTGTTTTGCTAAAGCATGTCTTCCAGAAAGGCATCCAGTCTTGATCTGAAGACTCCATCAAGCTATGGAGAAGCCACCACTTCCCTTGTTAGTTGGTTCCAATGGTGAATCACCCTCACTGTTAATGTGTCATTGATTTCTAATTTGAATTTGTCATTGGTACTCATATGCCCTTCTTTGCTAGATTAAGGAACCCTTTGGTACCTGGTATTTTTGCCCCTCTCTCTGTGTAAGGCATTTTCCTCCAGCCATTGAATCATTTTTGTGGCTCTTCTCTGCGCCCTCTCAAGTTTTTCAATAACCTTTTAAAAATGTGGACACCAGAACTGTACACAGTATTCCAGGATCAATCTCACCAGTGATGTACAGAGGTAAAATCATCTCCTATTCATTATGCCCATTTATAAATCCGAGGATCACATTAGCCCTTTTTGCCACAGCATTTTACTAGGAGCTCATGTTCAATTGTTTGCCTGTTATGACCCCTAAATCCTTTACAGAGACACTGATTTCAGGATACAGTCTCCCATTCTCTAGGTATGACATGCATTCTTTGTTCTTAAAGCTGGATCTTGTATTTGGGTGTATTACAACACATTTCATATCTGCACCAGTAAAGCCTGGCTACCTTCATACCAGGAGTTCTACTATCAATCAGTCCTTGGAGGGAGGAGAGAATTATAATCAATACACTTTAAAAACAAATCAATGACCTAAAACATCTTTTATATTTTTAAGGTTTGATACCTATGGAATTTCCAGGCTACAAGCACTGGGAAGTGGGGAAATTCTTCTTTTCAGGAGGATGAAATTTCTGTTTCTAACCATCAAGGGCCACAAGGTATTGGACTCGGAACAACTAACAATAGACCTGTGAATTTCCATGGCTCCTATATTTGAATTTGCTGTGGTATAAGACAAATGAAAATCAAAGCCACACAATCTAAGAGTCTATTCTTGCAAACCCTTCCTATGGCGCATAGTGATGATTAATGTGAGCAATCCTCTGGCTTCCATGGGACTACAAGTAGCAAGCTCTATAGTCTGCAACAGGCCAAGATCTTTCTTTTGTACATGCAACTGTCAATGCACTCAGTAGGATTTTTGCACATTGGGCCAAAACAGAATTTGAAACTTCAGATTGTTATCCTGATGCATTCACCTTATATTTACAAGGGTATGACAGAAACTTGGTCTGATCGCTCTCTATCAAAGGGTGCATTAATACACATTGCAAAGACATCTTTTTTTATACAGAGGCTCTAATGGTACTATATAGACTGAGAATCAGTTATGAAAGGAAATAAAACGGGCTGTTATCTAGAAGCTATATATTTTTCTCTCACGTGCGCTTTTTTAGAATCAAGTTCACTTTTTGCAGTGATTTTATGCTTTCCTAATTATTTCATTAAAAATGGGTAAGGGAATGGGCTAAGTACTTGCCATTATCAGTAACTGTTCCAAGATCTTCATTACAAATTATAGCAGATAAGTAAATGATGCCTAGATGGTAGGTGTGTACAGAAGATGAATGTAGCTAGTATTAGAGATATTCTGCCTAGCTCCAGTTAGCTCAAATATATCCCTCAATAATATGTTGGAAAACAAACATAATTTTAAGGCCAGAAGAGGCCACTATGATCATCAAGTCTGACTTAATTTCTAATACAAGCCATGGGACTTCAAACAGTGATTCCTGGACACACTAATTAAAAATATTAAGATAGGATCTGTCAATGTTTGCCAAGTAAAAAAAATGCATATGAGGTTAGGGCACTTATGAAATGTAATGACAACCTCCAGATTAAAGCTTATTTAAATACCACTGCATGCTACACTGTTTAGTTTCAAAATCAAAAATCTTTGTTGTTTCTACATAAGAACACATTTTATTTCTAAACTACATTTCAGTAACCACCAGAAAGTGACCAACAGGCTGGGGGGGGGAATTAGTCACGCAAATCCTATTAGCGGTAATGAAAAATTCTAAATAAACAAATTCTAAAGATTGATCTAAATATTTAAGCCTAAGGATAGGATTTAAAGGCATAAAAATCCATCTGTCTCAGTATTTAGTACAGTGTAGGTGAAAATTACTAGTTATCTAGAGATAGTTACGAGTCAGGCATATTGGTGTAAATTAATGACAAACTGATCCTTAATCTTGACATTCCTCACCTAAAAATAAGTCAAACCTTTGTCACTGAAGTGTTCTTAACTCTCAGATGGAAGGCACACATACCGTGTGCACAAAATATTATTTAAGGCATTATAAATAAAATCGTAGTAGAAATAATGAGAATTGACAAAAATAACAGCTGTGTGTGCGTGACTGTGAGTATAATTGTGTGTGTGTGAGAGAGAGAGACTCACAAACTTTAGAGGTTTCAGAGTAACAGCCGTGTTAGTCTGTATTTGCCAAAAGGAAAGGACTAACCAATTTATTTGAGCATAAGGTTTCGTGAGCTACAGCTCACTTCATCGAATCTGATGAAGTGAGCTGTAGCTCACGAAACCTTATGCTCAAATAAATTGGTTAGTCTCTAAGGTGCCACAAGTACTCCTTTTCTTTTTACAAACTTTAGAGATACTTTTCCAAGTAAGAGTACCCTGTAGTATGCAGAGTTACAGGATTTATAGAAGCCTATTAATTAGTGTCATAATAGCACGTTGTGTGCATCCAAATATAGGCTGTTGTGTTTTTTTAAAGGGTGAATTTTTGACTCAACAGACCTTTAGAATAATTAAAGTGGAGGATGGAACTCCAGAGTCTGGAATTGTTAACAATGTTAATGTGAATATACCTGAAAAAATGTATTTACACCAACAGTAATTAAACAACAAACAGCAACAACAAAGCCTGATCACAGGCACCACAGAGAACATTTTCATTTGATTCTGTGTTAGGAATTTGAAGTCTTTTATTACTTTTGGTCTATATATCAATTATTATACATTTGCCTTAGAGTTCAGTTTTGTATTTTTATTTCATATTTATTGCCGTAGGATTACATATTTTAACACCTGCCTTGCTGCTAACTTGTCTCTCCGCTCCAAATAAAATTAAAATAATTAAAATGTGCATGTTATTAACATTAAGTTTTTCATGTATAATTCCTAAGTGGTCAGACAGATTTTTTGGGGTAAAGGTCGTTAGCAGGAAGGTTAAGTTGACACTTTGACAACTTCATCCTGGAGCAAGTCCCTGTTCCGCTTCTGAAAATAGGAATCTCTGTCTACGAGAATTACTATCCCTATAACAACTTCCACAAACAACAAACAAAACAGTTTCCAGGAGACATTTTAATGTATGAACCAACAGGTTATGTTAACATGTGCAACATTTTATGCAGAGTTTGGCAGAGAAACTTCCACAGATGGTTTCAGGTAACAAGGAATCTCCCGCATTCTTCTAAGATATTTAAAACAAAACAAAAACATCTGAAACAATGCCTCTTAATTTTGTAACTATACATATATGTATAGAGCAAACAACTTGGTAGTTAACAACTTGTGCCAGTTACAATATTTCCATAGAAAGGAAAAAAAAAAACAAAACAAGTACATCACCGTTGTCAAAACCAGTGTTTTGGGTTTTTTTAAATCTAAATGTAGAATTGTATCCAACTTCAATATAGTTCCAGCTAACAAGATGCTCCCAAGCCACACCTATATAATTAATTTTAAACAGTGTTACACCTGATTCACTTACTGCATAAGAAGCAACTTGTACAGGTCTGCTTGAAATACATGAAAGGAACCCTTATGCAGCTGTGTTGTATTCAGATGCTTATTTCTCAGTGGAAAAAGCCCTCTTCATCAATGGTGGTGGGGCTTTGCCAACATCAAACATCATTTCCAAAGGAGGGTTATTGAGACAGCACCAGTCAGGTATACGGCCTGTCTGACTGTAATATTCCTTGGACACTGAACGGCTTCCAAGTATGTCCTGAAGAGCTCCAAAAATGGCTCCTGCATTTTAAAAACAAAATTTCACATTAGTTCTCATCACACTGAATTTCTCTTTCCCCTGCTCAGTTGCAGGAATCTCCCCTAACTCCTTTTCAACCCACCAAAGAAGAGACAAAAGACTGAATATACTGGGTCTAATCCCTTTCCCTCTTTTATGTATTTTATTGCTTCATTCCACACCCTTCATAAGTGACTGAATAAAAGACCCATATGGGCTTTATTGCCAGTAGTTTCCTGCCAGAGGCCTTTCCCTGAAGCTATAAAACTCCAAGTGCCTCAAACAGGTACCATCAATCCCATGGGTAAATAAAATTCCCCCAGAAACTAAGCCCTGCGGGAAACTCCTAGCTTGGCACAACGTGCATGAGAATAAGTTTGTACTACTCGTGGAGAAAAGTAAGCCTATGCTGGTTAACTGACATCTCTTTCTGATGAGGAGCTGCAGAAAGGCTGATGACACCCACAATATCAAACATTTGCAGTTCTGTGGCACTCACTTTCAACCAGGCTTACATTTATTAAATTTTGTTTCTCTAAAATTCTACTCTAGTTACGTACAGAGGCTTAGTTTATTAGCTGAAACGTACATACTATAAATTCAAAAATTCTTGTCAGAAGAAACCTTTAGCCACATGGAATCGCCATGAAATGCCTCTCTTGGCCCTTCTCTTTCCCTGATTTACAATACCGCATCCAAAACCCAACGTGGGGCCTGAATATTCTGTGTATATAGCAGGTATCTGGGAGTTGCGCAGTGAGTTAGCAGCCTTTGCCTAGCCCATGATTGGCAGCTTTTAAGTCAATAACTGCCCCCCACCTCTTTTTTTTGGGGGGGGGGGGGGGGGGGAATCAGGGCCCAACTCACTCTGCGCTCAGCTCTGACCCAGGCTGCTACTGGTCCCTGGCTGGCTGCGGCTAGAACTACCAATGCAGCAACTGGAACTCGCACCGGTCCCTGCATGCCCAGGGGAGACACTGCAGTGCCAGCTGGAGAGGAGCTATGAAAAATCTGGCCCTATAGCAAATGACACTCCTGTCCAGCAAGTTTGTGCTTTGGATGGTTACTTTGCTGGTGCCACCACATGGCATGAATAGTGTACTGCACACCTGAATCAACAATTCCTGTCTTACACACCACCGCTTCAAATTTGATGTTGCTGCTTTTCAATGATCTGCCATGTGGTGTCATTAGTGGGGCAAATCTCCTGCCCTCCAAAACTCCAGGAGGCAGCTTTGCTCCACAGGACTTTGACATGAGGCACAATAACTACAAAGAGCTCAGATGCAGTTTACACTTTGCAACGTTTCAAAGAATTGTTGTCATTTGCTCCTTCCAAATCCCCTTGTAAAACCTTGCTTTTCCCTTCATACTTCTGACTAACCCCAGTGTCATTCTTACCTCCCAGCCAAGCTACACAGTTGGGTTTGGCAGGTGGAGTGTGAATTCTGAAGGTCTTAGTGGCAAGTGCTTCTTTGTATTTTGGTTTATCAACCAGGTACCTAATTTCAGCCATTAATCTGTGTAGGAATCCTGGCAACATAGCAGTGCCACCAATAACTACTAAGTTCTCAGCCAGCTGCTTCCTGGTGTCTATTGGGCACTGGTATAAAAGAAAATTGAAAATGTTTAAATGAAGTTATATACACAGCATTCAAAACATGTCAAAAATTTTGCTCCTCTCTCTTTACCAAGTGACATAGGTGTGTATTTCTTTTAACATAAGCACAAGACAATATACATTATGTGCAGCAACTCGTGTGTTTTTATAGAGGCCTCCTACCCCCCTCAAGGTGTCCCATGCTGCAGTGACCCTCTCCTGTAGCAGAAGCCTGACTGACTTATCCCTCCAGAGCCATTGCTTGCTTTGGTCAGCGGGAGTCACTCGAGAACAATGTAATTTGACAGGTTTCAGAGTAGCAGCCGTGTTAGTCTGTATCCGCAAAAAAGAACAGGAGTACTTGTGGCACCTTAGAGATTAACAAATTAATGTCAGTAATGTAATTTGAACCATCCCAGTACCTCTAGGCCAAGGAACAAGGAACCCAAAACACTGGGAATTATTTAATGGGATCAATTTTTATACCAAGGTGAGCCCTAACTTGAAATAATTGTCTTAAAACATCCAAGTTTATTGCCCTCGCAAAGAATTACTCATTTGCAAACTTTGGTTCAAACAATATATTTGTAACTGCAGAAACGCATCTTTAAAATATACCTAAAATAAGATGTAGTTTACATTTGTACTGGTCAAGCCCACATTCCATATTTTTTTCCTAACCAGACAAAGACATTTCTTCTTATGATAAGCTATCACGCCTCACGAGAATTTCCAAGTCCAAATAAAAGACCTTAAAAGAGTGGGGAGAGTAATAAAAATGCTGACACTTCTTGAATTATAGCACTCAAATTTCTAAGAGTACACAATATGATGTAGTTTCTCATCTTCCCTAAGCCATTCATGAGCCTGATTCAGAGAACTCTTACCCATACATGTGGTCCATACTTATAATCAATGAGACTGCCCAAGTGAATGACGGTTTGTAAAACCAGGCTCTATGCAAGGTCACAGCAATGCATGCAACTATTTATACTGGTAGAGATACCTGAATAAGTGCATCCAGTATTAAAGTGGCAACTGATTTCTCTTCATTATCCTGCTCAAACACTATTTCAACAACTGAGTCTCTGATGACAAAACAAAACAAAGCAAGGAGCATTAGCAACAAACAACAGCCTATCAGTATGGTCTCATTGTTTCCTTGTGTTCCCCCAAGTGTCTGTTTCCACCTATTGTCTTTCATCTTTCAAAAAGTTTAGAGTCTTAGTGTAACAGGGACAGTTTTTGTTACATGTTAGTACAGCACCTAGCACAATGGGGTCTTGGTGCATGACTGGGGCCTCAAAGTGGTACCACAGGCTGTTGTTATATTGTGAAGTTTTAGGGACCTCAAATCACAAGATCAAAGTGCAATGGTTCGTTAATGCCCCTAAACACACAAGTCTTATAAGACAAATAAGTCTTACCAGCACACAACTAAGGCATCATTTCTAATGGTTTATTTCAATATTCAGGCATCTGGGCACTACTCTAGCACAACAATAAAGTAATAATGCATTTTAGTTATAGTATTTCTAACCTGATTGATCCAACTACATGCAGAATCTTCTCTCCATCTAGAGGGTACTCTACATCTGGAGGTGGTGAAGGACGCTAAAACAAAACACACACATATCATCTGAAAGGCAAAAAAGAGATCTCCTTCCACTTCGAAGAGGAGGAGAAACATTTACTCTCCACCTACCTCAGCACTGCCATCCATGTTAAACTTTGCTGCCTGGATTTTCAGCCCACGTTGGAGATCGCTCACAAAACAAGTGCGGACTTTATAAAAGAAAAAAATAAAGACAGACTTTTTTTTAGATGCCTTAACTTCCCATTGCCTTGGAGTAGCTTCAACGCAGCTTGTGACTTCTATCCCTTTACTTAATGTACTTGAGACCAAATTCTACATTTTTATGTATGCAAGATATTGCTACTTCCTGTGAAATACTCTGACAATACTTATCAGAACTTAGACTCTGGTTGGGATGCAGAATTCTAAAGGAAGTAGCATTCATACCACAGGTTTCAGAGTAACAGCCGTGTTAGTCTGTATTTGCAAAAAGAAAAGAAGTACTTGTGGCACCTTAGAGACTAACCAATTTATCTGAGCATAAGCTTTCGTGAGCTACAGCTCACTTCATCGGATGCATACTGTGGAAAATACAGAAGACGTTTTTATACACACGAACCATGAAAAAATGGGTGATTATCACTACAAAAGGTTTTCTCTCCCCCCACCCCACTCTCCTGCTGGTAATAGCTTATGTAAAGTGATCACTCTCCTTACAATACATACCACAACTATGCTGCACTAGAGAGGATTCTCTTTTTGAGGAACTAAATAGCTAGATCTAAAGTCCATGGAGTGTTATCAACTCTGCCTTTTTGTTGCCAGGAGGCGGAAAGGACAGTGTACTGCATTTGAATCAACAATTCCAGTCTTACACGCCACCATCTCAGATTGGACGTTGCTGTTTTCTAAATGGTCTGCCATTATGTGGTGGTGTTAGTGGCGCATATCGCCTGCCCTCCAAAACTCCAGAAGGAGCGGAAGAGCCAAATTCCATTTGTATCTTTAATATAACACAAATAACCATTCCAGCAAGTAACATCTTATATCTGGTTAAAAATAATGGTGTCAAAAAAAGACAGCCAATCAGAAAGCTGCATTTGTGTCCAGAATTTTAAAAAGCCATTTCCATGAATTACATGTGATAAAATATTAGCAGTATTTAAAAGGTATGGAGCATCTTAAGGTATTGAGGTGCTTGACATGTGGTCTTTCCCCCTAGTTTGGCCCAACAGGTAAATAGTATTTCTGTTAAGACTGGTTAATAAGCCATAGGAAACATTTCTTAAGTTCATCAACAATTTTTATTTTCTATTAAATGAGTTTTATAAAGTGCTTTGGGATGAACTGCATCTAAAGTGCTATAGAGAAGTTAGAATAGTTTTGTACAGAAGTATGCTCAATTTTTTGAAGTGTGAATTTATTAAGTTAATTAATATTTCATACCTGATCCAATATTCCAAAATGCCTTTTACATGCTATTTTCAGTTTTGGTGAAGATATCATACTATGTGGCAAACACAGAGCATGCCTAGCGAAATCATTTTAAGAACTAACCATCTTTTAAGTCAGAATTTCTCTGGAGTAGTGGTCTTTTTGAACAGAAGCAACAGAAAGTTGACGTTGCCAGTTTGTGGAAGTTAAATCTGCTATTAATCAAATGTAGGGTACATACTATGTGTTTCTATAAATAGTCATCAGAAAAAAACAGAACACGAGTATTTAAAAATGCAATATCAAATTAACCTAAACTGCTGATGGATGGATACACAAAACTACCCAATATCCTTACTTTGTGTTTATATGCAAAAACACAAACACTCAGCTATATCTGGACCAATACCTCACGTCTAACCTCAGAAGATTGATGCAATATGACCCGCAGAACACCTACAATATGGACAGTACTTCAAGTTCTCCTGCTGATATAAGAAATATGACAAAAGGGAATTTAAAACAACAGAATCCCATAAATTTACAGTGGCAGGGTACTGTAAATGTAGTGACATTGTTAAGTTGATCTCTGGGGGAAAGCACAAAATAGGGTTTCTTGAAGTAAAAAGTTTTACCTTTTATATCCTCTACAATGTCTTCTGGAACTGAGCCTAAAAATAGTTAATAGTTTAGTACAGATCTTCATTAAGTAAAAACAGAACTTGCAAAATCCAACTAATAATTGAAGAAGTGTGAATTTAGTACAGAAACTGCATACCAATAACTTTAAAAGATTTGCTAGAAATAAGCAACTTTACTTTCGGGGAAGAAATGTACATGAAAAAGAGAACCTGTCTTACATTTGGAAACAATGTAACATGCTCTTCTCATATTCAAAATGTAACAGACAAAGAATATAGCACTAACTTTATTTCAAACCACTTAACAGGGGTTTGTCATGAAAGTAAAATACTAATTAATTTTATCCTGGGAGAGGAGACATGGAAGCAGCAGCATGTTAAACCCCGGTGGAGAAACATTAATTTATTCTTTCTGATGTTAGCAGCTTGAATGGAAGCAGAGAAGGAAGCGGGATTAACCCACCTTCCCCAGTATGATTACCTAAAAGGGAATACATTTAGGTTACATCAGAAATACACCTTACCCATCACTGATGGGAGTCTTTGTCCTTTAGCTACTCCTGTGTCAACAGTGCATTGCTCCAACAACTGATTCTCCAGCTCCCTAAAATGTTGTAAATATAAAAAAGTAAAGTATAGTTACCACCCGCTACCGAGCCTATGTATTTGCACCATGCCAGCGCTACATTATTTACTTCCTTCCGTAACACTTTCTTTTAAAGAAAGACCGAAATAAATCCAATTTCTCAACTGTTATTTCCACAGTTCCCATCATATTTCCATGGCCACTACATGTTTGCAACTTTAGAATGGGATGGTAACAAAACAGAGGCTATAAAACAATTATATTATAATAAAGTAATTGACTAAAGATTAATTTTCACAATCAAATGGCATAATCAATTGACAGAATCATCTTGGATGTATAACTGTAAACTTACTTGTGAATTGCTTTTCCTCCTAAGGGAAGGGCACCCCAGCAACTCAAAACTGGGATTCCCTCATATACCTACAAGCAGCTTAGGAAATCTCACTATATTGTAATGTGTTTGCCATCTGAAGACACAGGGATTGAAGACACTTTTCTTCCTCCTTTCCCTGCATCAGTTATAAATATTTCCAATAGTCAATTCTGTCCAGAACTCTCATTAATGTGTAATATGTGAGGGAGAAACACAGAACTGTCAAGCAATAGAACACAGATTATGTCTGTTCCTATCCCATCCTTTGCAAAGAGCATAGGTCTAGGGATTCTCATGTAGTAAATCAGGATATTGTGATATTCTCCACTCTAAAACAGCAAGCCAGAATACTACGATCAAAGCTAAATTGCTGGTCTGTCCCTATTCTTGTCTATCATATTTCAAGTCTATAATAAAATTAGCTACTTCTGGTTATAGTTTTCCTGCTGAAGATTTGATTTCTGGATTATTATTCAAGGATACAGGCAGCACAAGACTTTCTGCGTATCCACAGTCTAAAACCATAGCAGAATTAATCCCAAGTGTCAGAAGAGACATCAGGTGACTTGGGGCAAACAACACGGAAGGAACCTGTAATGAGACCAAAACGATTAAATAAATTCAGTGCAAGAAAACTTGAAGCTTTATAATTTTCATTGCCCCCCAGTTTCATATAAAAACCAAAGACTGAACAATCAAGTACTGAATGGCCTAGTCTTAATTCAGGATTTAATCTCTTGTGATGATGATGAACTAAATACAGAAGCATACTCAAATTCATTCCCAACATGTTCATCGCTATACCATGTCCACATATATGCTTAATAACACTGAATAGTAAGAGGGTTGTAAGAAAAACAAGTACTGTGTATGGAACATAGCTTAGGTCAAGTCACAGTTGACTACAGAAGGCCAAACATAGCTCTTCATAACATGCTGTGAAGACACGACAAGGTGAACAAAGGAGACAAAAACCCATACAAGTTTTGATGCATGGCCAGTGGGATCATGCTCTCCGCTGTACAAATACTGATTAAAAGCCAGTACTAGGAAGTGTTGTTCTCAGAGCAAATCCACAGCTCTTTTGGCCAAAGGATCACATTGCAATACAGGTAAGAAAGAGGGAACTCTAAAAGGAAATGTGGAAGAAGCAGCTCAGACCATATAGCTAGATGAGAGCCCCAGCCTTGCCCTAGAAATCTCGCTCTCAGGGTGGTGACAACCCCTTCGGCAAATACCCTCCCCTGAACTCTAGGGAAAGAGAAAAGTAATTCCATAAAGCTTTTATTTACTGGCAACAGTACAGCGTAATTAGATCACAAGATAACTATTTAGAAATGCTGACCTTGTATCAAATGTCACATGTATTTGGAACACCACTAATGGTGGCCCTACACACAAGGCTCACTTTACATGGCTACCAGCAGGTTTGTTATCATAGAACCAGGCCTCAAAACCAAAGTACGAACCTCTCCCTGTCACCAGTCATTATGGATAATGTTTAAAGCAGCTCTATGCTAAGTTCATTATCTGTCATCCTCACATTGCAAAGTAATAAAAAATGAAAGGCATTTCTCTCTCCTCTTTTTTAACTTTCTGTAAACGGATTAGAAAATCCACTCACACTGCTCACCAAATTTAAGGCGGAAAAAAAAGATTAAGTATACCAGGAAGGACTTATACAGAAATGTAATCTCTGACAGTTTAAAATTAGTCTGAGGAGACAAACTACTTATTTGCATAGCCTTTACCAAAAATCGTAGCTACCTGACCTATGTGAACCGAAAGTTTATGGCCTCATCTGGCAAGATGTTTTCCATTGACACTAGGATAAAAATTAGATTCTGATCTAACAAAAAGATTGGTTATGTGAAGGACATAAATATCAGAGAAGTTCTTATTTAAGTGAGTACAGCCAGAGTTTAGGTCACGTGTTAGACAAAGATATTGGCTTTTACCATAAGACTTTATCAAGACTTGTGTTGAGAGAGAGCACTAAGAAATGTTTAAATATAGACTCAGGTTTCTGGCAGCACTCAGTGGGGATTATTGGTCCTGTCAAAAATGAGATTATGTGAGCTATTTTTTGCCAAGCACAAGTGAAAAAAAAACCTATAGGTAATTCTTGCTAATATATGCTATTTAGATAACTGCTATTTAAATGAGTCAGGAAAAATTCCCTCTGGTCTCTACCTCTCTGTCTTCCTCTTTTCACTTTCATTCTTTTCCCTTTATCCTCACTCCTTTGTCCATTACCACAAGTGCCAAGTAAAGCAATGGCCACTAGCACTATTGCTAATATCCTATTTGATTATTCTACATATCATATTTGAGTTCCTTTAGAATTCTTGGTGAATACCATCTGTCATGTAGGATATTGCAGAACTGTGGTATGTAACCTATTGCTTAAATCAACCTCTGTACCAGATGAATGTTGGATAGCTAATGTAACACCAATTTTTATAAGAGGCTCCAGAGGTGATCCTGGCAATTACAGGCTTGCAAGCCTAACTTCAGTACCAGACAAATTGGCTGAAAATATAGTAAAGAACAGAATTATCAGAGACACAGATGAACATGATATGTTGGGGAAGAATCAACATGGCTTTTGAACAGGGAAATCATGTTTCACCAATCTATTAGAATTCTTTGAGGGTGGTCAACAAACACATGAACAAGGGTGATCCAGTGGATATAGTGTATTTGGACTTTCAGAAAGCCATTGTCAAGGTCCCACACCAAAGGCGCTTAAGCAAAGTAGGCAGTTATGGGATAAGAGGGAAGGTCCTCTCATGGATCAGTAACTGGTTACAAGACAGGAAACAAAGTGTAGGAATAAATGTTTTTACAGTGGAGAGAAATAAATAGTGGGGTCCTCCAAGGATCCGTACTGGGGCCAGCATTGTTCAATATATTCATAAAGGATCTGGAAAACGTGGTAAACAATGATGTGGAAAAGTTTGCAGAGGATATAAAATTATTCAAGACAGTTAAGTCCAAAGCTGACTGCGAGGAGTTACAAAGGGAATCTCACTAAATAGGGTGACTGGACAACAAAATGGCCAATTAAATTGAATGTTGATAAATGCAAAGTCATTCACACTGGAAAACATAACCCCAACTATACATACAAAACAATGGGGTCTAAATTAGCAATTACCATTCAAAAAAGAGATCTTGGAGTCATTGTGGATAGTTCTCTGAAAACAGCTTTTTTCATTGCTGCTGCACAGTGAGCAGATAACAAAATGTTGGGAACCATTAGGAAAGGGATAGATAGTAAGACAGAAAATATAATAATGCCATTACATAAATCCATGGTATGCCAAAACCTTGAACAGTGTGTGCAGTTCTGGTTGCCCCTTCTTGAAAAAGATAGGTTAGAACTGCAAAAAGTACAGAGAAAGGCAACAAAAATGATTAGGGGCATGGAACAGCTCTCATACGAGGAAAGATTAAAAAGACTGGGGATGTTCAGTTTGGAAAATAGACAACTAAAGGGGGATATGATAGAAATCTATAAAATCATGAATGGTGTGGAGAAAGTGAATAAGAGTTATTTACCCTTTCACATAATACAAGTACCAGAGGTCACCCAATGAAATTAATATGCAGCACGTTTAAAAGAAGCTTAAGTATGTATTTCTTCACACAACACACAGTCAACCTGTGGAAATGATTGCCAAGGGATGTTGTGAAGACCAAAAGTACATTTGGGTTCAAACAAGAATAAGATAAGTTAATGGAGGATAGGTCATCAATGAATATTAGCCAACAAGGTCAGGGACGCAACCCCATGATCCGAGTGTTCCTAAACCTCGGACTGACAGAAGCTGGGACGGGACGATTGGTGACGGATCGCTTAATAAATTCCCCTGTTCTCTTCATTCCTTCTAAAACAGCTGGCACTGGCCACTATCAGAAGACAGGAAACTGGGCTAGATGAATCACTGTCTGACACAATATGCCCATTCTTATGTAACCAATTAAGACAATGAATGCCAATAGCTATGTAATACACGTACCTCAAAATACTTGAAAAGAACTCTAGTGAGTGTCTCTCTGAAGTGTGAGGGACATAGCACAGATTCCACTATTACAACGCGGCGGTCTCTGGGATTCACCAGCAGATGTCTGGAAAACAGCACATATATTTGTAAAGAAGCATAAACTGAGACTAGTATGTTAAATTTAAGTGTCTCTTATGGGACCTGATATGTTCTTTCAAGTTTTTTAACTACTTCTTTTGAAAGTTAATTCAGTCAAAATCGTAATAAATAATAACGTGCACTTAGATAGCACCTTCCACCCCACATCTCAATGCATCTTACAAGGAAGCTTCACAACACTCAGGGAGGTAGGCATTATTCCAGATTAGGAAACGGCGGTGCACGCAGAGGTTACAGTCTTGTCTACAAATGGATTATGTACCTCTAAGTATATTGGTCTGCATGCAGGCCATCCCTCAGTGACTTGTCCAATGCCATGGTGCATTTGTAGAAGACCTAAGAATATGACCCAGATCTCCTGACCCACGGTCCTGTGCTTCACCCTCTAGCCCATCATCCCTCAAAAAGTTAATAGAAAAAGGAGAACAATTTGCATTTTCTCAAAATGATAATAAAACCATCTTCTAGTTGCAGAAGAACGTGTCCCCAGCATTGTTAGGATATAGATATTCAGGCCTGTCTGCAAAGAATTTAGATGTATTCTTATCACTTAGCTAGTTATAGAGGTATAAAAGAAAGAATCAAAATCACTGTCTGCCAGTGTAAGGTCCTTCTCTTACTGTGACAGTCTGAGGCCCTGTGCTTAGGCTAAGGCCTTTGGCTAAGCAACAGAGGCAGCCATAAGCTGGGAGGCAACTGGTCACATCCTCACATTCCAAACTAGTCACATTGAAATAAGGTGCTATTAGGCTGTTAGGAATACAATCCTGTCCTGATAGTGCCTATCACCTCCAGAGAAAGGGAAGTGCCTAGAAAACGCAAAAGGAAACTTAGTTTGATAGCATCCTGTCTGGCAAGAACTCACATCAATAGCTGGGATGTGAAATCCTCACTTCTGTATTGTTTTGTCATTATAGTTCCCACTTTGCTATTGTTTGTCTGTATAATCTCTGTCTGGTTCTGTGATTGTTCCTGTCTGCTGTATAATTAATTTTGCTGGGTGTAAACTAATTAAGGTGGTGGGATATAATTGGTTATGTAATCATGTTACAATATGTTAGGATTGGTTAGTTAAATTTCAGGACAATGATTGATTAAGGTATAGCTAAGCAGAACTCAAGTTTTATTATATAGTCTGCAGTCAATCAGGAAGTGGGTAGGTGGCTGTGTGCGGGGGAAATGGGAACAGGGAATGAGGGTGGGGAAATTGGAATCATGTTTAGCTAAAGGGGGAAATGGGAAAAGGACATAGGTAAGCCTCTGTGGTGTCAGAGCTGGGAAAGGGGACACTAAGGAAGGAAACTGGAATCATGCTTGCTGGAAGTTCATTCCAATAAACATTGAACTGTTTGCACCTTTGGACTTCGGGTATTGTTGTTCTCTGTTCATGCGAGAAGGACCAGGGAAGTAAGTGGATGAAGGAATAAGCCCCCTAACAAGCATGTCAGAGACTTTGTGTCAGAAACAGAACAGCACTGGTAGAGGACAGGAAGAAAACCAATAACGTTTGAGGGAGTGAGGCAGTGAAGTCCAGTAACAAAAGTAATGTCTGCCCACAACAGGTGTCAAGTCATTCTGTACGTGGATGTGAGTGGGACATGAGAGTACCAAATCTAAGTTCATGAGGACATTTACATCAAGGGGAAGGTATGTTCTAGTCAAGTAAATAAATAAATAAAATAAACCTACAGATTTCAGTGATCCCATCAGGCAAATTATAAATCTCAGATTTTGAACATTTGGATCCAGACTTCCAAGTCCTTGTTCACATCAGGTCTGGATTTTCCATTTACCTCAATGGGCTTTGGAGTCCTATGAGCAGCCCCATTGAAATCAGTGCAACTCAACAGAAGAACAACAATTTTCAGGCTCAAGCAATTTGTGATTATGTCACAGTTAACGGTTGTTTTATTTATTTGGATGTTTTTAAACAATAAGATGCATATCCAAGGCTCTAGGTGCTTATCACACATTTACAACACAATTCAAATTTTAGCAGCATTAAATAAGTGTTTCAGCAAGAGCTCAGCCAGCCAGCCGTCTCCTTCCCATCCTTTTATCATTCAGGAAACACAACATCAGCCTTCTCCAGAACCCCTATAAAAACAGACATCTTTTGCAACATGCTCAAACAAAAGCAGCTAATCAGACAAAAATATCCCAGTACCTCTTACCTGAAATACAGCATGTGAATAAATTCCTTCAGATATGAATACAGCTCTTCTGTGTTAATATTATACTGAACGACTTTGATAGGCTGCAAAAATAAAAATTTCTATTAAAATATTATCTATAGTATACAATTCAAAATATAGTTATTGATTTTAAAAAGCATCATTTTCCATTGTTTGATGTATTAATGTACTTCACAAAATTATCCTACAAATTATTTTACTTGAATCAATTTTGAAATTTTTTTTCTTTAAAACTTGTCATCAATTTTAATGTGGAGGAAAGGCGTCAAACTGACAATTCTGGAGACTTACATCCCCTACTAAGAGAAAAAGCATAGCACAGGCAGAGGCAATGTGCCTCAAACCTGACCCTGTGGTTATGTCTACACTGCAATTAAACACCTGAGGTTGGCCCATGTCAGCTGAAGCAGGCTCACAGGACTTGGGCTGCCGTGCTATAAAACTGCAGTAAAGATGTCCAGGCTTGGTCTGGGACCCTCCCCCTTACAACGTCCCAGAGCCCAGACTCCATCCCACGCATCTACACTGCAGTTTTATAGCCTCACAGCCTGAGCCTAAGTTAGCTGACATGGGCCAGCTGTGGGTGTTTAACTGCAGCGTAGACATACCCCTAGAGACCACCTCTAAAGGTACCAATTAATGCCAAATGTAGTGGTGTGGACACTTGCATGAAGTGTGGACATTTGCTCCAATCCTGCAAAGACTTACGCATGTGCTTAACTTTATGCACTGATAATCATCTTTTTGAATTCAACAGGATGATTCACAGTGCACAAACACATGCATACATCTTTGCAGAACTGGGGCCTAACTGATCAACTGGATAACTCAAGCAATAAATAGGCTTAAATATTTGAAAGGCCCCAAGCCTACCAGCTGTTCTGCATATGGGGACTCCTGTGTTCGCATGGAGACCCATTGATTGAACACCTTGTAGGATTAGAGCCTTAATTTGTAAGTAATACTGATGGAGAAAAAGAAAGTTTCCTGAGGATTAACAATTTACTGGAAGGAATTTATAGCCCAAATCACAACAGAGAGAACATTAATACCCAGAAAACAAGGTCATCATTGCTTTTACAGGTGAAACGTTTTTCTTATTTTTAAAAATACTTTTGAGGATTATTCTATTTATCCTGTTTTGTGTGTGAGGTGGCAATTGTCAAATCCATGTCTGGCAGTTCCAGACACTTTTATATCAATCAGCTTACCCTATTAATTTACTATATGGTCCCAAATTTCTAATTTAGGGATGTGTCCAATTAATTTTTCATTTGCAAAAACCAGCTCACTTTATGGTTGTTCATATAACAAGACCACAAGTTTCATAATTTACTCTTAATAGGAACAGCTAAGAGATAATGGACATGGTTTATGATGGAGGAAATAATGACACACACTTCTGTGATGTCTGAACATACATATTTGAAGTACTTCTTAAAAATAAAAATGTAACACAAATAAATCTTGAATTTGTGAATCTTTCCCAATAGTAAATTTTAAAAAATGTTACCTTAGGAATATCAGGTTTCTTTATTTCACTAGGAATAATGCATCTTGGTCCTGTTTCTCCTGCAAAACCACATCTAAAGAAAAATATTTAAAGTTAACTAATTACATATATGTATTTCACATTTAAGAACTGCCAAGAAATTAATGATCTGGTATTTCAAATAGTAAAAGTGGATTTGATAATCAAAACAATTTAATCTGTACAATTTTTTTTAAAGTCCATACAGGCGTTTTATGTATGATTTACTAGGGCCAGGTCTACACTGCAGACTTTTGCCAGCATAGCTAGGTTAGCTAGTGGGGTGAATGGGTGTGATCCCCGAGTAACATAGCTGTGCTTGCAAAGGCCAAATCTAGATGCTGCACTTTTACTGGTATAGCTTGTAGGGGTTGGTTTTAATATACCGGTACAAAGCACAGCATTACCAGTATAGCTGTGTCCACACTAGGAGCGCTTTGCCAGCATAGTATACTAGTATTCTTATATTGGTAGCGTGGTCATAGTGTAGACTCAGCCAATGTAGTGAATTCAAATTAGCAGGATTCCAAGCCAAGATTTAGAATAGCTAGTCAAGTTAACTTTTCATAAACAGGTCATATACAAAAGGACAGCAAATTCTAAAGATTAAACAGAAAAAATAGATACCCTAAGGATGAGGTTTTAGGAGTTCCCAATGCTTTACGTTTCTTTTGTCTCTTTTGAAATAAATATTAGAAGTTCATGCACAATTTGGTAGAAAGCCTATCCATGATTTCAGAGTTTAATGTTTTTAAAGTAAAGAGGTCAATAAATATATTTTATCTTGGCATTCTGATACCATGAATGCATTAACAATTTTCTTCGATCAGTTTCTTGAATGGGGACTATTCTAGAGAAAAATGGCCAGACTTCAGAATATCAGTATTTATACATATGTAGAGGATTTAACAAATCCTTACTATAGTGTTATTTTTACTACATATTTAGACCCCAATGCTGCAATCAAATCCACACCACAGTCTCTTGCACCTGCAAGGATCTGATTGCAGAACTAGGGCCTTAATTTTTAATAATCATATACTGTCATGGGGAAATCAGCACCATCTGATCCAAAGATTGGTGTGATTAAGGCCACAATCCTACAACTGCCTCCACCTGGGAGCTCATGCTCCGGCATGGAGCCCCAGTGATATTACTGGAGCTCCATCCATGCATCTGGCAGCATAGAGGTAGGTGAAGAATTGGGCCTAATGTAGTACAGCCACAAATGTGACATAAATGTAAACAAATGACTCTGCTGCAGTTATAGGGCTCAATGTCGCAAACATTGCAGGAATAAAAATTAGTCCTCCAAGTACGTCCACTGAAACCAATGGAACTACTCATGTGAATAATATAGTCACTTGCTTAACTGTTCGCAAGATCAATCCCATAGTTATCTTCTTATTTTAAAGTGAATACTGTGCATGCAGAAGACACTAGCATAAAAAAGAAAGGATCTGGAATTTGGCACTGATAATACAAAAAAGGACACTTTTGGGTGGGAGACAGAAGGGGGTATAAATAGTTTTACATTACAGGTATCAGACATTTTCTTTTGTACACTGGTCTAAGAATCATTCAACTTTTTCACATTTTGATTTTCTTAGTTATTAAGTGAAAGGTAAAGCTTACATTTAGGCTTTATTTAGACTAGAAAAAAAAAGATGCATGTGTGTGTATTTTAAATCAAGTTAGCTAACACAATTTGTCTACAATAGGTGCTAAGTGGTGTTTCAAATCACATTAGTTAGGTTTGATCAAAAAGGAAAAATAAAACCTAGAATATAGAAGCCTTCAAACAAAAATCTCTCAAGATATGAAGAAAGTTTCTCAATATATTAATTTCAAATTGAATCAGACATCACATTTGAAAGCTAAATTAATTGAGTAATGACCACTTTCAGTTGAAACTGTTCACTATTTAGAATAGCAGGGATTGTTGAAACCTTAAGGCAGAGTCAAGACGTTCATCGCCATGGGACCCGAGTGCCAGGCCCTTTATTACGATCAAATCATGCAGGGCAGGGCTGTTGCGCCTCCTTTGCGATGGTGACAGACCAGTCGGGCACCGGTCAGGGCTGGGCCGGCCTGACGTGTGGTGGGGACACAGCGCTCAGAGGGCAGGAAATGCCGGACACATCCCCGCCCGCCCGCCCTGCCTCACGTCGCCACAGGGCGGAGATGCCGGGGATACAGGGGCAGCCCCACCTGCACCCCTAACATGGGCATCGCGTGGAGGCGGGGAGCCAGCCCGCAGCGAGCCCCGGGACCGCCGCAGCCAGCCGGGCCACTCACTTGGTGAAAGATTCTCCCAGGTCTATCACCACCGCCGTCTTCTCCCCGCCGCTCCCCAGGCCCTCGTACAGCGGCATCGCCACCGGCCGCAGAGAGCAGCGCCCGGCAGCCACCACAACAAAGGGGCCTTCCTCACAGACCGGCGCAGACCTCGCGGGGAGGGGGGCCTTCTACACCGGCCGGCGCAGATCAAGGCTGCCCCCGATCGTGCCTGTTCTCAGGTTTAATCCCTTTCTCGGGGCTTGACACTTTCAGCGGGAGCTAAGGTGATTCTGGTCGTCGCCTTCTTCCTTCCCTGCGCTAGAAACTGTACGGCTCTGGCCTGAGCTGTTTTCAGGCACGCAGTAGTCACCTTACGAGGGGGTATGGGTTGGGTGGGGGAAAGGTGGACAGAGACAGCAAGAGATGGCTTTGGGGAAGGGTGCTGGGGGTGAAAGAGAGAGAGGGCCCTTGCAGGAGAGGATGACGAGGAGGGGTGCTGGGGATGAAGGATGGAGAGGTCCCTGGGGGAAAGTGATGGAGGACGGTTGTTTTGAGGACTGAGTCCTAAGTAGGAGAAAGGGGGGTGATGGTGATTCATGGGGTGAGAGATTGTGTTTGGAGACTGGAGTACAGGGTCCTGTTAACCTCCTTTGTCCCCGCCCCTAAAGTGGGGTAGAGAGAGGACAGAGAGGGATGATCCAGGTTGAAGAGCTTTGATTTGATTTGATAGTAATAAAGGGGGTGGGGGAGTCAATGTGCTAGTGGTCAGAGCATGAGACTGGAAGTCAGGACTCCTGAATGCTGTTATTCCTGGCCCTCATTCTGGGATCTTGGGAATGTTTCACTTTCCTATTTAGCACTCAGGAGAGTTGTTGAGCTTAATTAACGTAAGCAACATGTTTTGAAATCTCAGGTGAAAAGTGCTATGTAAACACAAAGCATTGAATATATGCAAATGCAACTCCCATTTCAACCTTATAGAATGAAAATAGAAATATTGTTGCCAGTTCTTACAGTTTTATCACAGGTCTTGCACTGTTCGGTGTTTTTCAACCCTGGAATCCTGTGATTATATGAAACTTTAAACTTTCATTTTTAAAAAAAGTAAAAAATAAGTTTCTAGCCCTCACAGTTGTAGAGAAAAGCACGAAAATGTGAACGCTCCGTGCTCAAAACTCAGAAAGCAAATTGTAAAAAAGATATATTTAAGATCTCATGACTGGTAAGCAATCTCATGATTTTTAGCATCTGGCATGATTTTTGAATGCTTGGGTTTGGCAATGCTAGAATAATATTATTTCATGTATTATGATTCAGTAATATCAGCAATATATTATCATACTAACACAATGTTAGAGAACAGATTTATTTATATATGTATGTATTGGCTAGAATTTATGTCCGTGTGACAATCCTTACAGTAAATTATTTTTTGTCATTGATTGCGTAATTTGGTAATATCGAAAACTATGCTGGCAATGCAAGTTCAAAACAACTGAAATAAAATGTGGCAGCTAATCCACTGAATGCCCAAACTTTCTGGTCACTGCAGCTACAGAAACTGCTCCCTATTATGTTTAGTCACTAACCCCTTCTTTGCCACCCATGAAATAACACCTTAGGCCTTTTGGGTAGAGTGTTTGATTCAGCCCTGCTCAATATGCTCAAATAGTAGACTGACCTACAAAAAGGAAGGTGGCCCAATGGGTAGGGCGCTTGTTAAGTACTTGGGTTCAAGTCCCTGCTCTGCTGCAGACTTTTTGCGGTCCTTGGGAACATCACTTTGTTTCTGTGCCTCTGTTCCTCGTTTTTTTTAAATGGGGATAAAACTCTGCCCTACCTCACAGCAGAGTTGTGAGGATAAATACACTGAAGATTCTGGGGTGTGCAGGAACAATAGTTTTAAGGACCAGATAACTACCATAGATAGCCAAAGAACTTTCCCTAAATCTAGAGATTGTCTATCCAAATATAGGTTAGCTAGGGAAGAACTGAAAATGATTTTGGCCTAAATGTATGAGGATTCTCCTTAGGTGACATCTTCATTCCCCTCAGACAGAAGAGAAACAAAATACCTCATCAGGCCAAAGAACCATTCTTCTTCCACTTCCTCTCAAAAACAACAAGCAGATTGGTAGGGGAAGACAGGGACTCCGAGATACTCTGACAGCAGAAGTGGGACAGGCCACCCTGCCCTCACCTGCATCCAGCAGGACTGTTTCCTGGTTTTGATGGGCTGAGGTTGGGAGGTGAAGTATTATGGGAGTTGGCAGTAGAAGAGCATGAGTGGTAGGGAGTTCATTTGTACAAGTGCTCTTTTTTAGATAGCTTCACAAAAATAATTCTTGAGATTTGACTTGATTTAATTTCGTATCAGAGTTTCTTGCTTTCCATTGGCCAGACCTTCCTCCGGATAGGATGCTTTGTCACACAGCCACCACCAAAAGCCTTCCAGAGTTTGCAAAAAGACTGTGCCATGTCAGACCCTGGCAAAATCATGAACTATTGAAACCTTATCTAACAGGGTAAACAAAACCGTGTGTGTGGGGGTGCAGTATAACAAAAGACTTGAATTCAAAATTAAGGTTGAGATTTTAACTGCGTAAAAGGAAATTCAGAGTTAAATTTCCCTCAGCAGTCTTAATTTGTTCTCCCTCACATTATAGGAGAGTCCCAACTCTGCTATAGTAAGGTTGACCATCACATTCTTTTTAAAGGTGGACTATTCTAAGGGCTCTAAAATCTGCAGGCTTAAGTACATTGTCTTGAAATTTGCTGTGCCTTATGGGTAAGGCTAAGGTTTTGTCATGGATATTTTTAGTAAAAGTCACAGAGGGGTCACTGGCAAAAAGGAAAAATTCACAGAAGCGGTGACCCGTCCGTGAGTTTTACTAAAAATATCCATGACAAAATGGGGAACTGCAGGTCCCCACACCGCCTGAAAAGGGGCAGCTGTGCAGGGGCTAGGAACCGCCTGTGGCAGCTAGGGACTGCAGGGTACCCCTGTCACCTGCAGCTTTGGGGGTCCCCCACTGCTCATGGGGGCTGGGAGCTGTGGGGTATCCCCATCAGTGGTGGCCGAGAGCTCGGGGGTTCCCCTGCTGCCTGCAGTCACTGGGATCTTGGGGTTCCCCCACAGCTGCTGCCACTGGGAGCTGCAGGGGTTCCCCCACCATGGCCAGGAGCTTTACGATTCCCCACTGGCAGTGGCAGCCGGGAGCTTGTGGGCTCCCGGGCTGCCTGGGGGTTCGGGGCTTCCCCCACCACAAAGCAGCCAGGAGCTGGGGGTTTCTCCCGCCAGCAGCCAGGGGCTTGGGTGCCCTCTGCCAGCAGGGACTTGGGGGTTCCCCCACTGCCTGCAGAGTTCAGGGGTTCCCCCACCACCAGTGGCAGCTGAGAGCTGTGGGGTACCCCGCCACCTGCAGTGGCTTGGAGCTCCGGGGCCGCCAGAGGCACCTGGGGTACCCTGCAGCTCCCGACAACCCCAGGCTGAAGTCACGGATTCTAGAAGTTCCGTGACCTCCATGACTAAATCGTAGCCTTACTTATGGGGGTGCTGGATAATATTAATGGTCTATATCTGAAGTCATTTGAGCAAGAGTTTCCTGAGATACAGCCCCTGCAAAAACAGCATTGTTCAGACTCAACTTAGTTCTTCTAAGGTTTTTTGTGAATGCCTGGGGCTCAAGCTATTCCCCAAATGATCTCAGTCACTTGACATTTATCTCAGCTAGTGCATGGCATTCACTGGCTATTTAGGGAAGCAATATTGAAAAAGTTACTAATCTTTTGGAGTTTGGATCTAGAGGTTGGCTCATGCCCAATGGCCAAGCCAAAGAGACTGAAGGATCCATATGAAACAAGATTAGGGCTCTACTGAAGAAGAGGGTTTCCAGGCAGGCTTTTGTTACATTCACTGGCTGGTGCAAGGTGACATCCAGTGACCACTAAACCTGAGCTGCACCCATGCACTGTGAATTCATGGCAATTTTCAGAGAATGTGTCTTGTGCTCATATGGTTACCAGACATTCCAATATTATTGGGATCATCCTGATATTACGGGATTTGTCTTATATATAGAACTATATCCTCCCACTTTCCCCTCCACCCCAAAAAAGCGTCCAGTTTTTTACACTTGCTATCTGGTCACCATATGTGCATATTCCTTGCATTTTTCAGGGTTCCTTTTGTAAGTTTTGCCCTGATACCAAAATGTATGGTTTGGGTGATATTTTAAAGTGTTTTAAAATCCACATTCAGATTCTGATTTTACTTCAGAAGTTTTGTTGAAGAAATTAGAGGGAAGATGACAGACAGGATAATGTCATCATATTTCCTGAATTATGGCATTGAGTGTGATCAAAGAAAAGCAAGTCTCTGGGTTATTTGGTCAACATAGCCCCCCAGCATGAGCTATTCTTAACATTTTCAGATGTTTATAACTTTTCTGGTGCAGAGCAAGGGCATATGGGGAATTGGAGCAGTGAGGCGGAATGTGAGGGGTGTTGGAGTGGTGTAGCGATTGAGAGGGTAGAGAGATGGGAGCGGAATACTGGGTGAGGGGTTTGGGTCTGTGGCTAAGGGAGAGAGGGAGGGAGCGTAAATGGGGTGGGTGGTAGGGGAGAGAACAGAGATTCAGGGGGGTTGGAGCCTGTCTGAGGTGATTATAGGGGGCATGGAATGAGTAGCAGGGGGAGCACAGGAGGGGCCAGTCTGAGCCCTTCTCCCAGCCCCCTATGTGTATGTTGGGAACTGGGGAATTCTGCCCATCTTGGGGGTCCTTGCCAACCCTGTGTGTGACCCAGGATCTGGAGGGCACTTCCTCTTTCTTGGGTGTCTGAGCCCCTCCATGCATGAGCCGGGATACTAATTGCCTGAGGGAGTGGCGGATGAGAACGCCTATTGAGATGAATGGTGCACTTCACACCTCCCAGGGTTATTCTTTCAGGCTGTTTTTGTCTCCATGGAGTGGCCACATTCAGCTGAGATAAATGAGCCACTTCACGCCTCTCTGTGCCTGTTTGTGCTGCAGACGAATGTGTAGAGCCCCTTCCTCACACAGTAGGTCCAGATATGAGGTAGGAGCTCTGCAACTCCATGCTCCTGCCCTGTCCTGCATCCAGCTGGTACATGCACTCCTCCCAGCACCATCACCTCCTCCTCCTCATTGCCCCTCCAGATTTACCAGGGGTGTGGATCTGGGGGGAAGGGGGTTTGGAGCAGTGTATTTATGGATATGTGAGGGGGGGAGGAGGTACTTGAAGCAGCAGGGAGGTAGCAGCAGAGGATATGGGGGTGTTCTGAGCACGGGTGGGTGTTATGGAAGGAATGTTGGAGGAGTTGAAGCAGCGTTGGAGCACTGTGGAGGTGTCTGAACAGTCAAAGGGAACATGGGAGGTCGGAGTAGCAAGGGAAAATGTGGGGTGTGATGGAACAGTTCATTGAATTGTGGGGTGGAAAGGAAAGTGATAGCTATGCAGGGGGAATGTTGGGAGGGCTTCATCTCTGTGGCCCCCAAAAGCCCTTATCATGCCCCCTTTTGTCCAGCCCTTCAAAAATGACCTCATTGAGTCCAATGTCCCTGTTCTCTTCCAGCATCCTCTTCTTAGCTCCTCAACCTGTGGGTCCTATGCTGACACCTGTCTCTGTGGGAAGAAAGACTGGGGAGGAAGAAGTGGGCTGTGCTGTACAGACAGAGAAACTGGAGAGGAGGAGTTGCGAAGGCAGTGGAGGGACAAACATGCAGCCAGTTATTCTGCCATTGGGAGAATCATTGCTAAGGAGTCAGAGATAGTAGATGGGGAGAGCTGTGCTGGACCTAACCTACATCTAACACAATGAATGCAGCTGGAGTGCATGCAGATAAATGCTGGAACACAAATCATGGCAAACTGTCTTAGAACTTCCTCATGTCTACCTCTTATGGCTCCCCCCTTACTGAACCATTCCCAGAGGCTATTGCCAGGTCCAGGTAGCAGAGTTATGGATGCATCTGGCATGTACCTTAACTTTGTACTTCCTGCTTTTCAGAGGTTTAATTATAGCCACTCACCGCATTCTGGAAAGGCATCTGGCACCACTGGGCAACCTTAACACTGTATTAATGTGAAGCTTTTGGGCTTTAATATGAATTAAAGTGGGGCCTTTTATCATACTCTGTATATACAGTAATGCTTGTATTATTTGTGTAAGCATTGACAATATGCTTGGCACTGTACAAGACACAAGTCAGATATTGCTATAGCCCCAAAGAATTTACAATCTAAACAAGGCTGATACAGATTAGACAGGATCCAACAAGCAGCCCAGAGAACAGAATGACTACAGTTTGCTGCTTTTTTTTTTAATCTACTACTGTTGACTTGCTACTTGTGGGTATCATGAAAGAACAGAGTCTTAGGGAGGTATTTGAATGATGAGAGGTTGATGGATTGAACAAAGCTTACCAGAAAGTTTATAGAAATGGTACAATTTAAATGAAAAACAATACATGTCATCAGTCTCACTGAAGAAGCAAGTATCAGAGGGGTAGCAGTGTTAGTCTGTATCCAGAAAAACAATGAGGAGTCCGGTGGCACCTTAAAGACTAACAGATTTATTTGGGCATAAGCTTTTGTTTTTTTAACCATGAAAGCTTATGCCCAAATAAATCTATTAGTCTTTAAGGTGTCACCGGGCTCCTCGTTGTTTTACTCAAGAAACAGTATAGAAGAAAATGGAAATCCTTTCTATCGTGCAATTTTGTGCTGTACAGAATGGTTGCATCACTGAGTGGAGTGCAGTCATGTGGTGAAAATTGATATTAGAATGTGTATGCATGGGGGCAGAGTTAAGGTTGTTTTGATTTAACTCTGCAGTTGCTGAGAAGCTTAGATCTCAGTTTCCTGATTCTACACTTAAATATAACCTTAAGGCAGGGGTAGTCAATTATTTTTTGTCAAGGTCAAAATTTCTTGGTCAAGGTATAGTCAAGATCTAGACTCCAGAGAAAATAATAAATATAATAACAATGATGATAACAATAAGTCAATGAAAAGATTTTGGGGTCCGTTCAAAAGCATCTGGCAGTCCGGATTTGGCCTACAGTCCGCCTATTGACTATCCCTGCCTATAGGTTTACAGTTTAGGGACATTTTTCTTGTATGTTTGTTATTTCTTTGTAAAAAGGAGAGAAAAAATATATTCAGGTAAGTGGCTGGGAGAGGTTTTTATGGCTGATGGAAACCTGTGTGCTGGTTTGAACATCAGAGCCTGAAAAATGGCTGAATGTCCATGCTGGTTGTATCAAGCCCTCAACTCTGGATTTGATCCATCTCTAAATACATCTGAGCCAATGCCTGACCTAGCTGGGAACTAGAGCCAAGATGCTTTTCTTTGTCTAGGCTGTCTACGAACAGTAGGTTCTAAAATCCCCGACTTAATATATTCACTACTATATGCCATTTTTGGTCATTTCAAGGCAGTTGGCTAATGTGACTGGTTATGGAGTATATGCTCCCTATTAGTTTCAAGATGTTTGGTCTTAACCTAACTTGTGTAAAGCATTCCTAGCTACCACAGTGATAGGGATCTTATAAAGACTTGAGGTGATATATTTGACCTTATGACTGCTGAAATAATTAATTTGAAATCTAAATCCTGGACTAAGGAATTATTCAGGTAATATGTAATTAAAATACTGTAATGTCTTAACCTGAATTCTTTATTACCTGCTTCATCCAAAATCCTTTCTTATCTATGATTATTTGGCTTGATTCAGACCATTAATAATGAAAAATAATTTCTTAAATGTGCTTTTTGAAACAAATCACAAGCCATACTTGGACTATATTAGGTGTCTTTTAAAAAATGATCTCCTAACCATATGATTGTGGAGTTAGAAGAGATCAGAGTTTATATCGGATCACATTACCATCCTAGTTGCCCTTGGAATTCTTTTCTTAAACAGAGTTAATCAATCACAGTTAAAATGAATTCTGAAATGCAAGCAAGAGCTAAAAGAGCGCTTATAATGAATGGATGGTCTTCAGTGGGTATAGGAATTATTGATAATAGAAGCCAAATATAGCTTAAAAGTATGTCAGTGTTTCCTAACAAATTCTATCTAGAGCATGCTGGTTTAATCAAGGAAGCTCCTCTTAAAATGTGAAATGTAGTCCTGTTTTCCCAGATATGTAACTGATTGAGAAACACAGATGGCAGTGCTGAACCATAAGATTCAGACTATAAATACCTTCAGGATGACAATATAAATGAAGATAATTATTCACAGTCTCAGAAGGTAGGACAATGAAATTAGATATTAAAAGGAATTTAGAGGAGAATAAAAATCTAGCTATATCCAATCCTCCAAAGAATGCTGCTCCCTGAACTTTGATCATTGACCTCAACTTGCCAACTCTTGGCTACAGTAATTTCCCATGATAAACATGTTGGTACTGCTGACAATGAGGCTTGGAGGAATTGGCCATTCCTTGTTAACAGTTTGTCCCTGCCTTTGAATCTTCTAGGGAAATAGCACTACTCATAGCTAGTTCCCTTTGGTTTGTGGATGAAATATGGGATGTCTTTAGAGGAGTACTTTGGAATCACAGAATCATAGAATCACAGAATATCAGGGTTGGAAGGGACCTCAGGAGGTCATCTAGTCCAACCCCCTGCTCGAAGCAGGACCAATGCCCAATTTTTGCCCCAGATCCCTAAATGGCCCCGAGTGGTTATTTCAAAGTTTTCTGGAAATAACTGGTTGCCGAGTTTACATCTTGTGAGGTTGCCGTCTGTATAGAAGCTGTTTTCTATACATATGCCCTGAGACAGAAAGCCTAATAACTCTCTTGAAAGAAAATACAGCAAATGTATGTTATTTTAAAATTAAAAAGCTATTTAATAGATACACAGGTATGCTTTGCAAATAAGATACAAAATAAATCCTCTGCAAACAACTATAGGCACAGTACATTGCTTGTGACAATGCCAAAAATAAAAACAAAATCTTACATTTTCAAGTAGATTCAGAATTAACTCTATGAATCATAAAGTCTATGAACTATTCATGTATTAGTGTTTCTGGTGCTGTAACACAATTCCTTTAGAAAATTTGTCTACCCTTAGATAGTCAAGCTGGGGGGAAAGAAGTGTAAAAGATAAGGTGTCACATTCCTGTTCTTCTGTCTTATCAAGACCAAAATCTGCAAGTTAGTAAAAACTGACAGTGGGGAGACGTCCTCAAATAAACTGAATTCAATTAAAAATGGGGCCACTATACAGACCGTTATTCATTTTCATAGTTAATTAATTGGAAATGTCAGTTTTTTAATCTATCTGAAGGTACTGCAGAATTTAGGTTCGGCTTGCTGCAGATTACCTGGGCCTTTACCTATAGCTTCCTACAGTGGTAGCTAATGGTGAGTTTTAGTGTATGAAATAAGCACAATAATACAGTAGAATTATTTAAAGTGGAACAACACTCCACTTGTCAGCCTATGCACAGATTAAAAAGCTGTTCCAATAAAGAGAATAGGTCACTTAAAGAAAATTCTGAAAATAGTTAAAATAGTTAAAATGAAATAAAATGCTCTATTGAATAACAATTCACCATTATCTGACACCTCATATAATATGTTCAACGAGGCTTCTGGTATCTGTGATGTAATAAGCTCAGATATCTTAAGTAAGTAAGGAAACAACAAGAACTCACAGAGGGTAAAGGCAACATGTAAATAGTTAACATTTATTTCTGTGTTGAATGACTGACAGATTAGTTACTGGGGATATTCAGCACAGAAATCTCAGCACAACTCAGTTTGGATTTTTGCTTTGCAATTCATCTTTAAATCACCTGGAAGCATCTCCATTAAGTGGAATTATTCTTCTCATTAAATAGCTGTCATTGCTATTAAATACCCTGGAGTTTAAATTGGTTCTCTACGAGAGAGTACTGTCCCCATTTTACAGATGGGAAGAGAGAGTTTAAAGTGTGGGTCCACATTGAAAAGTGTATCATGGAGTTCATAGTCTATTTCAAATGTGCTCATTTTACAAGTAAATAGATGTGGGGGTTTTGTCTAAATGCCAGCCTTGTAAACTCAACCTGATATCAAACTCAGTCAGGAGAATCTATTTGGATTCTTTCTTTCGTCATCCCTAACAATAATTAAAAGGGTGTCCAAGCTACATTATGCCTGTGCAACTCCACTGGTGACTGCAATTTAATAATTAGTCCCACAAGAAGAAATAGACTCCAGCTCACACCGTCTCAGTTCGGTTGGCTCTGCAATGCTCAAAGGAGTAAGAAAGCAGTAAAAACCTATTTTTGTCACGAAAGTCAGCAGCTATGACTTGGAATGCACACTCAGAACAGATCTGCTGAGTAAGAAGGTGCCATCTTTACATAGTCACTTTCCAGAACAGAACTACACTTTAACTGGCTTGCCCAAGGTCACACATGTCAGTTGCAGAGCCGGGAACAGAGCCCAGGAGTCTTGACTCCCAGGTCCTCGCTCCAAGCTCTGTAAGATACTAATTCCCTTTCATATGTCTATTAAAAGGCATAAAATCAATGCAGTGAATACCAAAACACATTACACACTTATACTTTTCCAGGAATAAAATGCTGAAAAAAACAAACCAAACTCAGCTGAATATGAACTATCTGTCAATTTCCTGTAGCACTTGGATATTTTACCCCTGTCCTACATACCAAGCTTCAAAAGACTAATAATACAATGTTAAAAGGAAAATGACACATCATGCCAAAGCAAGTTAATCTTAATTGACAATCTTAGGGGTGTCTTGGGGTTTAGCTATATGACTCTTATTAATGTTAAATGGAGTGGTACCATTGAACCCACATAGAGAGCTTGAAAACTTATCCCAAATATTTCAAAACTGGGTACCTAAAAAGTCACACACCTCAATCCACAGACGTAAATAAAAGTGGCACAACTTTTGGAGCTGCTGAGCACCCAGGGCTCCCACCTACCTTTAAAAAAAAATGCAAACCTTTTGGTAGGGTACTTCACATCCCATTTCTGAGCCTCAAATCTGAGTCATCATCCTCTCTATGCCAAGGAAGACTGGTTGGGACCCCTTTGAAAGCCTGACAAATTTGCTATTATTGGCTACTGAGCCTCTCAAAGTATCTCACTGGGCTAATATAGCCTGTCCGTTCACCACTCCCAGTGCCCGATGGCTGAATGTATGTGACTCTAAGACTGAACAGAAGTCCCATGCTGGGTAAAGTGCACCAATAGGCTACAAGGCCAAGACTTGGTCTTTTGTCATGTGATTGTATGACTATAAATTAGGGTAAATTAATGTTTTGATCCTGGTCTCTCTTTGCATTTTTACATCAAGAAAGACAGCCTCTTAGGAGGGTTCTGAGCAGAGCACAAGTTCCTTTGGGGATATCCAAATGAAGCAGAGCTAGTTTCATATAATATGAGGTAGGACAGTCTTACCACTTGGGGAATCCCAAACAGTGGAAGTTCTACTGGGCTTCTTCCTCTAGCTCTGTGGCTAGAAATGAGAACTGGGCCTTGGGTATTTTCTCCTCTAGTCCCTGAAATGGGAGTGGGTTGGAAAATCATTCCAAGAGTTCTGGGAGTTACAAAGGGGCATCAAGTAATCAGCTGTCCTGCTTAAAACTGGTCCTGGCTAAGCACATGAACATTTTTGTGAGGAAAATGGTGAAATGACTCAGTTGTCCTGTATACTGGGATTAAGAAGGTGTAAAAACAAGAATATGACAAAACTGGAAAACATACCATGTGTGGGCTCAGAGGGATGACTATTTATTTTATGACCGGGAAAGGACTAATCGGATGTTTACCATTGAAATATGTATGGGAGTAATTCAAAATGTAGTGTCTGCACAGATGACGACTAGCATTGCTATATTAAAGAGAACAGATTTTTGAAATTGTATTTTACTTCTGGGCAAGACCAATTTCATGTTGGATTCACTTTTTGTGGTTTGGGCCCAGAATATTTACACTGTAAGGCAAATTACTTTTCATTTGCATTGCCCACAATTTCACTGCATTGTTTCATTCTAACAAAAGCTATCATTTTCCAAGGCTTGCACATGAGAGTAGTTCTCTTTATGAAAAGTGTTTCCTTAGCCCTCAGGATAGTTCTTTGGCTGCTGCCTCAAACCACCACCATCACTTTAACCGCCATTGCCAATTGCTGAGGGCACAAAACTATTATGTGACATGAACTTGCCTGCAGTACATTCAAAAATACTTTTCCTTTTAACAATGACTTGAGTGCCAATGAAAGTTTAAAGAAACAGGACTCTGTGACTGAGAGAAACACACCCTCAGTGAATTATATACTTAAGGTATTTTTTTAGCAACGTTCTGATCTAAAGCCCATTGATGTCACAAAGGTAGAAGCAGGGGTTAACATAAGGGCTGGGGGAAAACTGGCAGGAAGCACAACTTCCCCTCCTTTCCCTGGCTGGGGTTAACAGTGCCCCCTCCCTCCCCACAGCTCCCCTCTTGTGACATGAAAGCTCCTCTTCCTATTCTGCAACCTACTTCAGGAGTCCTCAATAGGCGGACAGTAGGCCAAATCTAGACAGCCAGACACTTTTGAACAGACCCTGAAATCTTTTTATTTACTTATTATTATCGTTGTTATTTTCTCTGGCGTCTGAATCTGGACTATACCTTGACCAAGAAATTTGGACCTTGACAAAAAATAATCCACTTCCTCTTTATCCAATGCACAGGGCTCGGCCAGCGACGCCCAAGCGCCTGCACCATGCCAAGGATAAGAGGATTGGGGTGCAAGGAGGCAATCCACGCATCTGGTTCCCAAAAGCTCCCTTCTTCAGACTTTGCCAGCAGCTGTCCAGCGTGCCAGGGGAGGAGATCTCACTGTCCCCGCACCCGCTCTTTCACCAGCAACCCCTCCGTGCAGGCGACGCGACAACTGCACCCCCGTACAGCAGGGCCCAGGCGCTCCCTGGGTAGCCTGCCCCCTATCCCGCACCCCGAAGCGACTCCCCACCACGCTCAGCCCCGGAACCGCCGGGGAGTTTGCACGTGTTGTGACCCGGCTCCGCGGGGTGTCGTCCCTCCCCGGCGGCTGGTGCTGCCGCTCGCCCCGGGGCGGCCGCCCGCTGCTTCCCCTCCGTGGCCGCTCAGCCAGACCATGGCCACCCTGCGCCCTCCGCGGAGCCTGCAGCGGGAGCCGGGGACAAGGCACCGGCGCGGGCTGCAGCCGCCCGGGGGGAGGGAAGGGGAGGCCGCCAGCAGGCGGCTCCTGTGGGCACCGCCGAGCAGGGGCGTGCCCGGCCTCCGCCGCCTGCCCAATGCTGGAGCGGGGACGGACGCCTCATGAATAAGAAATAGAGCCGGGCTCCCCCCCCCAGCACCATTCCTCCTCCCAGCCCAGCCCCACTGGCCAGGCGAGCCGCCGGCGGCGGGATGGTGAGCGCTGGCGCGGGGCGCGTCCAGGGTGCCTTGGCGGTGCGGCCCGGCCGAAGGGACACGCGGGGCGCAGGTGAGAGGCGGGCAGGGGGGCAGCCCGCTGCGGCGGGGCTGGGAGTCGCAGGGGCTGGGGGCGAGCTGGGAGCTCCGCCCCGGGGGGCGATGGTTGACCGGCTCCCTAGAGAATAGATGCCGTGATCGGTGCAAGGAAGCGGGCCTGGCGGGCCGTGTGGTGCCCGGGGACGGCGGAGCGCTGCGGAGCCTCCTTTGTGTCCCATGCATGCTGCTGCCTCTGGCCTCCGTGTGTGTGTGTGTGTGTGTGTGTGGTGGGGGGGGGGTCCTCTCTTCCGCCTCTCCCCCCCGCTTCTCACGGGCACAGCACGTTCCCAGCACCAGCCAGCGCTTTGCTGTCGCCCCTTTCTCCTCTTTGATCCCCTAGCCCGTGGCATGCCGTGAAGCTGCCCATCGAATGGGCTTCAGGCAGAGCTCCGTTCCTTTGACTTGTAGACGAGGATGCTCTGGAGTGGCTACACTAGGCTGGCGGCTGGTGCCCCCTTCCCTCCCTCTGCCACTGCCCAGGGAAACAAGGCTATTGTTCGGAATGGCCACTAATCAGAGACCTGGCTAGGTGAGGGGAATGGGTAACCTCCCTGCTTCTTCCTTAGCCTGTTGTTGTGTATAGATGCTGTCTGAATGTCTATGGCTTGCAATGAGCGAGTGCCAGGGATTAGCAGGGGAGCGGAAGGAGTTGGCACTTGGAGACTGTCAGGATAGTTTTTATTTTTGCATCCTTCTTGCCCACCTTGGAGCTGCTGTCCTCAGTGCAGATTGTCGGCTGTCACGGCATGCCCGGCCTGTCACTCACCGTTAACACAGCTGTTGGATTACCCTGCATTGTCATCTCACTTACATTTTATGCTCCCTTTACAGGCGGGATTTTGCACAGCAGCAGACTTGGGGGAGAGAGAATGCTGGGAAAAGAAATGGACATGGCTGGTCTTTTCCTTTGTTCCCCTCATTGTTGTGTTGCCAGAGGTGTTTGTGTTTCTAAAAATGCTTTCCCCGCAGAGCCCAGCTTCTCCTTTAGCAGGAGTGAAATCACAATCCTGTGTTTATGACATCACAGTCTTTTGCTCTGGAAATAGCTATGGGGTCACCAAGGCATTATTATGGGGTAGATTCTGAAACTTGGCTGTTTGGGTACAAAACCATGAAGAGCACAGATTACTGCTGCAAAAGCATTTTTAAAAAGGACCGAAAGTATTAGTTCTGGCTCTGTGACTGACTCACTGTGTGTCCTTGGGGATGGTACGTAACCTTTGTGTTTTGCGGTTTCCCTAACAGTTTAATAGGTATAATAATATTCATCTAATTTACAGCAAGTTCTGAAAATGAGCTAGTACTTGTACAGTACTTTTGAAAATGTAAAATTCTATATAAGTGCTAAGTATTATTAATAATATACAATCCTATTCTGCCATGCACTGATGCCAGGTACTGTTTCCCGAGGCAGATTTGTCTCTAAGACCACCACAGGGTCAAGTAAGATAAGAATATAGACGTTGAGGAGGAAACCCTTTGTTTCAACACAAACGGCTTCCGTAATTTGCAGAGATGAGTTGAGAAACATAGACTTTGTTTTTGTAAAACCAGAGGTGGGTTGGATCTAGATTCTAATTTTATCTGAATTTATAATGGTCCAGGATGATTGTGTTGGATAAAAGGTTCCAGTTTTTACTGCTCATTAGTAAGGAAAACAATAAAAAAAAACGTGCCAAGGAAGCAGATTTATGTTTTATGTGGTAGGTAAGTTTTTATGATTGATAGATTTCCTCAGCATGAAACAAGGTGGTAGCAAGTCCAAAACAACAACTGATATTTTGCTAGCTGTCTCCAGCCAGCCTGCCGACCCTCTATCTCAGCTGTAATTTATCACGTCTCTGCTCATGCTTTCCTCATACCTTCTCCTCCCCCCTCTGATCACTCAAAAGAAAATTAACATAGAGGAGGACTCTCAGTTCAATTGTAGTGTGGTGTGAGCATCAACATGAAAGGTGTAGAAAGCAAATGGAGATGTTGAGCTTTTTAGTAGTATGGTCAAACATAGGTTATCCTGCTCATTATCAGTCACGCAGTCAAGCAATGGTGGGACTGGCCTCTGTATGAGTAGTAGCATGGGGTGCCCTGCATGGTTGCAGGTATCAGATGACGTGGTATGCTTTTTAATTTGTGTATGTAGCACCTAGATACCAGTGACAGTTTGGACAGAGATGTTAAGAGCCAATATATGAAGGAACTTGGCTTAAAGAGGACAGGTCTGGCATCTGCAAGAGAGAGCTCATCAGTTGACAGGGACCATGTTAGGAGAGTAAACCAGGACCTGCATGCATAGGGAGGTGTGTGTGGTGGAGAGACCCAGGGGTGCTGGAACAATTTTTATAGCGGTGGTGCTGTTGATAGATACTATGGTAACCACGCATTTGGTGTTTGTTATTACTACTTCAAGCCAGGGGGTGCAGTAGCACCCCTAGTTCCAGCACCCCTAGAGAGACCCCGAAAAGCAGAGTGATCAGAATGATGACTCTGAAATGAAGAAAGAGAGAGTATCCCTGAAGCAGAGAGCACATAGCCCATAGCTGTTAGAGTGAAGCTTCAAGAAGAAGTGTGGAAGTTGCCCTGCATATTTGTCCATCTATCTGTATATAGATATACAGAGATAACTAAGGATTTATATAGATAAATATCTAAACATCATATGTAGTCACTGACAAAACAAGATAATATTACTGTTTGAAAATGATACCATATGAGACATACTGTGCTGTTTTCCTTTTATTTTTCCATTTCTTTTAAAAAGACAAAAACTGCAATAAAATATACATTTAAAAACCACAAATGACCCTAGGAAATATGAGAAGGAGGGTTGAGATGTCTCTGGCCTGGGCCGTTGTAGTGCAGATAGATGACTGATATGGAGGTTCTGTTTTGCTTGGTCTTTCATCCTTTTTAGGGCAGATGCCTGCATAGAACTGGTAAATAAAGTAGTTTGTTTCTTGGAAAAGTAAAGACATTTTGGATTCTCAATGATAAATGTTTGACGCCATAGTGAACTTATCCATAGGGACACAGTAGATTGCATATGAGCGGCAGAATGATAGTCTTGTTCCACCCTCTTGCTGAATCTGATGGGCATGGTTGTTATTGGCTCCTTTTTTCAAATCTGTCTTATTTCCTTGGGATCTGGCTGGAAGCTCTCAGCTGTGAGAGCAGGCCAGCTAGTTCTAGCTTGTTGAGGTTTGTTTATCTGAACTAACCGGGAATGAAAGGTGTTCAGATGTGTGCTGTATTGGAAGACTGAATTGGCAATAATTTAGCATGAGGCGAAATACAGGAATTTGTCCATAAAAAATATGGCAAGAGTTAGAATTCTGTAATGTCAGACCACTGATGTGTATAATCCCTTGGCTTTTGTGTCCATCATAGTGGGTAAAGCCTTGGGGGCAGTGTGCATTAGCACTCCAGTGTTATGGAATTTGATTGCTGGCAATGACTCTACTGTGTGTTTTGCACATATTTTCATATTTGTATTGAGGAGTTCCAGAGTTTTTCTCATATTCTTTTTACCAGTCAGCAGATGAATCACCCTGTTAAACACATATGGGATCATTCAACTGGGCAAAGCTGGTATAATCAAGCTTGCACTCAGAGATGTGGAGAGCCGTATACCATAAAGGTCATCCAGTGATTTGTCTGAAGCTGATGACTTGTTAATCCTCTTGTGCTTTTTCTACATGACACATGCAGTCACTTCAGAGCACAAGTGTAATCTTGAGACATGGAAGATGGACCAGCAGGGCAATTGTATTTATTCAGGTGTCTAAAAGCTTGATGCTCAGCCCCTGTCAGAATGTTTGCAATTGGAAAATATGGTCAGAACTTACCAAAGGCCAGAAAATAGCAGAGAGGATAGTTTTCCGTGGAAACCCCATCAGCTGAGATATTTAAAATTGGACTGGACAAAGTGCTATAAAATATATTGTAGGGAACAATTATGTAGTAGCAGGGGATAAGCTTTGATCCCCTAATAGGTCTTTTCTGTCATTAGCTTCTGTAATTCTCTGACAGCTATTTGCTGTATGTTGCATACATCCACCAGCTCTCTGGCTATGCAGTGGGTGACTTTCCTGAATGGGGAAGTCATCTGTGATCTTCACTCCCCACCTGCCATCCCCAGCCCTGCTGTGTGAAAGTAACTGTTGTATTTGAGGGATGGGACTTTCTCAAAGCTGAATCTCAATATAAAACAAGAACTTCCTGACAATGGTAACTCAGAACCTGTCATCACTCTTAAACAAAAAAATTGACTCTTCACGTATTGAGATTCACTTATGAGAAAAAGTCCATTTTAGTCAGCTGTGATAATTGCCTTCACACCACAGGGCTGGTGCTGTAGCCTGGCTCAGAGAAAGCCTAATCAACACTGTTCTTAAAACAGTGCCGCAGCTGGTGGCCTGTTTACACGAGAGCTCCTGACATGGCTTACACTTTCCAGCTTAGTGACTCCCCCAAGGCTAGAGATGAAGTCAGTTTCAGGATTAGAACTCTGGAGTTCCTGGCTTCTAGTTGTACTCCCAGATCACTAGAGCACACCCCTCCGTCAGCTCATTTCCCTTGCTATGATCAGCCCCCTCCTGCTTCCTTCCCTTTTTCTTCCAGCCCAACTGATATAAACCTTTCATTTTACACTGCCCCACTGCCTCCAAGAGTGATTTCTCTGTTATGATGGTCCACCAGTGCCTCTTCAAAGAGAAGAGCTGGGTTTTCCCTCCAGACTAACCGTGTTGCTCAGCAATCCTGGAGAAGTTGCTGGGACTATTTTAACCCCCTAATTCCTGTATGATGAAACGACAGCAGTGACTCTATAGTCAAGGCTGTAACTAGCTTTCCACAAGCAGCCTTATTTTGATTCCCCCTCTAAATTCCTTTCTCCTGGAAGGTGTCAGCCTAAAGGGGATATTTTTGGCAAGACTTGAGGACAATCAAAGTGTTTATGGGACTTGGAAAAATTCTTGTAGTGTATTCTTCTACTCTGTGAACAAAAAGCCTTTACTTTAGTCCAGTTATGGGGATGTGGTTAGGTCCTAATCAACAATGCAAACTTTAACCAAGTTGTACATGGGTCCCCTGACTCAACATGTTTGTAGGATAGATAGACCCTACAACAGCCAGAAAAGAGAATAGATATGTGCAAATTAGTCCATGGCTCAGTGCAGCACAAATAATGAACTGCTTTGCAGTTGATTACTAGTTAAAACCTGAATTGGCTTTGCTTTAAGCTTTCCACAGTTAATTTATTTAATACATTACATTATTTTATTTAGGAGGATAGCCACGGGGATACTTGTAATGCTTCTTAGATGCAAAATCCAATCCAGCCGTTTTTTCTTAAAAGCTAAGTCAGGCCTTAAGCTTTGCTTTATCTTCTTTGAAATGGGTCCTTGCTATCATTAATAAATTCTTAGGCTCCCATCCCGCAATGAGCTCTGTGCCGCTGTGCCTGCAACAGGGCCCTGTTCAAGTCAAGAGATCTAAGTTAAATTCCTGGCTATCACAGACTTCATGTGTGACGTGGGCACGTCAAACTCTCTGTGTGTCTGTTCCCATTTGTAAAGTGGTGACGATATTACTTCTTGTCTTCTACCCTTTGTCTGCCTTGTCTATTGAGAGTGTAAACTTTTTCAGGTGAGGGACACTGTCTCTCCCTGTGTATGTACAGTATCTAGCACAACAAGCCTCTGATCTCAGTTGGGAACTCTGTGTACTTCTGTAATGCAAATTATGATAATACTAAACAAGCACTGCATATCAACCACTTACATGCTATTAATGGTGGTGGTGGAAAGGGGCAACAGAAAAAAACCCCACTTCACTTTAATACTCCCAGTTGCTGGGAGTGGACTGCAGGGGATGGATCCACTCAATGACTGCGGGTTCTGTTCATTCCCTCCGAAGCACCTGGCATTGGCCACTGTCGGAAGACAGGATACTGGGCTAGATGGATAATAGGTCTGACCCAGTCTGGCCATTCTTATGTTCTTAAGTAAATAAATTAAGAGTTTTTAAAAGTTTCTGTAAAAATAATATAATTAATTTGAGGGACACAGATTAAAAGATGTATATTAAACCCACCCCCACACCTTCCCTTACCTGTTTTACAAAGAGTGCATTAGGCTATGTCTACACTGCGAGCTAGGGGTGGGATTCTCCTGCTTGCAGAAACATATTTGTGCAAGCTAGCGCGAGTACAAATAGCAGTGTAGCTGTGGTAGCATGGGTAGCAGCAGGAGAGGCGTAGCTGAGCTATGCCAGTACATACTCTCCACAGGTTTGTACTCAGCTCAGCTCAAGCTGTGCCTTCGCCATGGCTACCGGTGCTATTTATACTCGCACTAACTTGATGAGAGCTAGCATGAGTGTGTGTCCATGAGCAGGGAATCGCATCCCTCGCTCATAGTGTAGACATAGGTTGAGAGGGTTACATTTGAAAAACAATTTACAAATCTAATTTGCTTTTTGCTATTGTAGTATATTCGCTTTCTGAATTTCTTGCAGGGAGCACACTGAAAATACCTATGCAGTTGGTTTCTAGTAAATTTCATCTCCGGGTTCTCTTGCATTAATGCAAAGGTACAAACATTGAGTTTCAAGCACTGTAAGGGAAGGTTTGTTTGATTTTTTCCCCCCTAAAATTATTTCCATTGACCTTTTTTATAGTCCATAGAAATATTTCTGTATCTTATTTATGTGTTTATTTACAAACACTGCATTTTGAGTCAAATTTCCTTTTAAAAATCTTTTGAAAGGACTGTTCCACAATCTCCAAGTAATCTTAGCTGGCAAGCCCTGGGGGGAATGAGGTGAAAATAATCTGTATTCATGCAGAAAGGCAGACACCTGCCATTAGGCATTATTGATTTTTTAATTTACACAATATACTTTTGTGCATCTTTTAGTCATTCGAAAACACTAAGGGATTAGATTGCTAGATTAGCGATTAGATTAGAACATTCCCAAGCCTCAGGCTTTGAACAGGAAAGGTGTTTTGCCATCCAGACAGTGAGGAACAGTGAGGAAAGTTGCAGGATGGGAAAAGAGAAGTGAGGATTCAGCAGGGTTGCCAATTCTTGTGTCACTTAAAGCACTAGCTCCTGAGTCATGTGAATACTTAAGAACCTCAACAAAGTTGTTTCATTAAAATAAAAAAGTTTCTAGCCCTCATGTGTGTAAAGAAAAGCTTGAAAATGTGATGTGAGTGCACCATAGAGGCTCAAAAACCAGAAGGCAAATAAAAAGATCTCCAAATTTGTTATTAAAAAAGTCCTCATGAATTGTAAGGCAATCTCATGATTTTTGGATGTTGGGGGTTGGCAATACTGGGGATTGTGGTATCCTTTCTAAAATTAAAAATGCATGCTTCAGAATACCGTTAAGGTCTGTAAGGTTACTCTTGTATAGTTGTCAGCACTGGCTTTCAAGGAATGTTTTAGATCTTAGAATCACTTAACTTTCCTTGATTGTTTTAAACATCCTTATAGGAGTGTGGGTGGGAGGAAGGGAGAGGCGTGTGTTTTGCGGTGGTGGATGTAGGTGATGTAAAGTGAAGAAGACAATCATGGTTGTATATTGCAAAGATAGACTGAGAATTTAACTAGTAATTTCCTGGCTTTTTAATGGTTGTGTTAGTGGTCTATGCACTTAAGAATCCTTAACTAGTTTTTAACTGGTTTTTTTACTTTTCCCTTAGGTGGAGTCTGAGTACTGTTATTATATATTTGCCTTGTGGTAGCACCTATCAACCCCAGTCAAGGCTCTATTATACTGTACACAAAAATACTAAACAAAAATACAGTCCCTGCCCCTAAGAGCTTAATATGTGATGATACACAATAGATGGATGCATCAACAGAGAGAGGAGGGAACATAAGATAACAGTCCAATCTAGTATAATAATCAGCTATCTCAGCAGAGCCACCAACTGCCTAGCCATTTTATATACACATGTACAAGTGTGTCTGTATTTTTTAATATATAAAACCACAAAATACTATGTTAAAAGAACATTATTAAGGTTGTAAAGTCAATCACTCAAAAGTTAGGAAATGCAAGAGCTAGGGGTGTCTGTGCAATCTTCATGCAGCCCCCTTGGGTGTATGCATTATGATAAAAAGAAAAGGAGTACTTGTGGCACCTTAGAGACTAACCAATTTATTTGAGCATAAGCTTTTGTGAGCTACAGCTCACTTCATCGGAGCTGTAGCTCATGAAAGCTTATGCTCAAATAAATTGGTTAGTCTCTAAGGTGCCACAAGCACTCCTTTTCTTTTTGCGAATACAGACTAACACGGCTGCTACTCTGAAACCTGCATTATGATAATTACGTGACTATATAGTATTTTTTCCACAGGGCCCCAGCCTTCTTGCTTATCCATTCACAGCTTCCCCTCCACCCATCTCCCACTTGCAGGCTCCTTGCCCCGCCAGTTCCACTTTCTCTCCCTGCCCACTTCCAGTCCAAGTATCACCAGACTCCTTTTTCCAATCTACTCTTCTCCCCACTCTGAGGCTGCCTCTTGTCCCCTTTGCATTTGAATCAGGCACCTTTCTCTTCTGTGCTCCCTGGGTGCCAGCAGAGGCTCATTGAGAACTCAGGAGAGAGAGGTTCCCTGCTGTCTGTTCCAGAGCCTGGCCCTGGCCCCATCCTGGCCTGGAGCCAGTGGTGCAGGAACAAAGGATGTTGGGGTTGCTGCCTCACCCCCTGGCTTGAAGTGGTATTAACAGACACAAAATACATGGTTTCCATCATCAGCACCCCCACTATACAAATTGTTCCAGCAACCCTGCCTGGATCACCCTTTACAGGGGAAGTTCAGCTTTGCCCAGGACCGGCTCTAGGCACCAGCAAAGCGAGCACGTGCCTGGGGCGGCACAATTCCAGGGGCGGCATTCCGGCCGCCCTTTTTCTTTTTTTTTTGGCTTGGGCAGTTGCGGTCTCCGAGCTTGGGGCAGCAAATTTTTTGCTTGGGGGGGCAAAAAACCTAGAGCTGGCCCTGGCTTTGCCCCTGTAGCCCCGGGTTGGAGGGAGCATGCTTACTCCGTCTGTGGGGATGTCCCACCATGTACGGTCTGGTCAACCATAGGAGCTGAGAGAGGCTAGCGTGCTCAGTGAGGACCGAGTCTTTAGAGATTTTAGCAGCTAAAATACGAGGAGTCTCTACTGAGCTTATACGAATTGCAATTTTTTTTCAAAGGCTTATAGCTTGGCCAAATTAGGGTGGAGTTTTACGGGGCCAGCACAAGGCACATCCCTGACACAGAGGCCAATTCCTGCTCTATTTCACATCCCTGCTCCAAAGCCTCAGAGTGCTAGAGTTTCTCAAAGAAAAAGCCAACAGGATGTTTTTGACATGGGGAAAACAGTGCATTTTTCCATCATCCTCAGAAAAAGCAGAACCATTTTGGCTGAAATTTTCCCAAAAAATTCATCTTGAGGCAGACACTTGGCATGTCAAATTTCAGCCCAAATGGTTTAAAGTTTGGCAAAGTTATAAGTGACTGAATACAGGTCTGATAAAGGGAAGCGTCTGGCAACCTTCAAAATAGGCAGCACTACCTGCTCTGCCTATTGTATATATAACATTTCTATATTTCAGTAGGTCATATTAGGATTACTCTTCTATCACACAGCATGGTGGGCATGTGTATACATACATAGACATGTGGCCTTCTAGTCTGCAGGAAATTTTGTAACCAGATATCCAGAGTATATTTCACCACTGTATCCTGTTTCTGGGAGAAAAGTGATACTTAGCACCTAGATAGCATTTTATATCTTCAAAGTGGTTGTGATACATTAAGGCCTGATCAAGCAAAGCACGTAAGTATGTGCCTAATTTTAAGCATGGGAACAGTTCCACTGAAGTACGTGGGGTTACTGACATGCTTAATATTACACACAAACTTGCGGTCCTTTGCTGGATCAGAGCCCAATTGGTTAACCTTCATCACACCCTGTGAGATAGGTATATATTGTATGCTGAGCGTGTCAGTGTCAAAACTGGCTGAGAACTCAGGAGTATATGTCTCTAGGTACTAGAGCACGCAGGAATAAAATGAAACCCAGAATGCAGCAGGAATGAGTGAAATAGGTCGTGTTTATAGCAGGGATGGAAAAAAAGTCGTGTCAGTTCCTGACTGGCATCCTCACCACAAATTACCTCAGAGACTATTAACCTGTCCCATTGTCAAGGTGACCCACTTACCTGCATTTATCTTAATTTAATATGTTAATTTGAAGCACGTAAAAGTGACTTATTCGTATATTGTGTTTTTCTTTTCCTAGGACTCACTTTCTGAAATGATCAACTCTGCACACTTCTGTGCACATCTTTCTTCCGATATGAGCAGATCAATAGGATTTCACATTTGCATGGTCACATGCAGCATCCTGCTCAGCTCCACCAGCCTGCAATGTCTAACCTTTCAGAAACCGGAGAAAGACACAGTACAGGTCCAACACACTGCATTGGCAGGGAATGGGCTAGAAGACAAGAGGATGAGAATGCAAAGCTTGGAGAATAACTTAGGCCCTTCTGAGCAATCAACCAGTGTTGCTGTCTCAGAAGAGCCATCTGGATTGTCATCAGAGCCATCTGGGACTTCATTAAACAAGATCTTCACTGCTGAAGGAGAAACACAACACGCAAGTCTTAGTGATAATCTTTTCATAGGCAGAAAGAGCCTCGATGTTTATCCCCCTACAGTGTCAATGGTTGTGGCTGATGAAAGTGAGTTCAGTCCCACTGGGCCAAGCAAAGAATCAAGTGAAAATGGGCTATTAAAGGCCATGCTAACTACAGCATTGACTACTCTCAATCCGGACATTGAGGCTGATGTGCTCAGTAGTACTGTGTTCAAAACGACAGTAGGGGGTAGCACAGAGGCAGGACATAGTTTTATTAGTGACCTGGATAATCACTTTTTTAGGATGGATGCTACAGAAGAAGGGAAGAAGGCAGATGGTAGTTCTGACCTTTCAGCTAGACCCCAGCTTAATAATGAAGAATTGCCCACTCTGCATCCCAGAATCCCAAATTTAGAAGTGGTGAGTGACTACCCCACAAGCCCTTTACTTTTGGCTCATCAAACAGCTGATTCTGAGCCTGGAACACTGGGGCCAAATGTAGGGAGCCCTTTGCAGTTGACAGATGCCCGTGCCTCTGTCCTCACTGCGAAACAGACATTTGTATCCACTGATGCCTCCCTACATTTGGAAACAAAAACGGACAGCAGGCAAGGAAGCTTAGGAGTGGCAGCTAGTGCTGTCACAGGTGCTCCAGCTGTCTCTGTACTGAGTGATGATTGGGATGATACAAAATTAGGAACTATAAATCAGGTAAGAGGCTCAAAGCATGAGGAGAAAAAACAGAACAATGTGGTAGCGGAACCTCCTTGGGCAACGGGAGGAGAGGATGATGAAGATGATGTGAAAAGAGGCATGCCGTTTACAGCTTCTGCACATGCAACAACCATGAAACTAGAAAAAAACGTGTATTCTGGGCCAGCACAGGTGTCAATGCAGGGGGAGGTGATGCCAACAGTTTCCACTGGCCAAACTTCTGTTTATCTCACACGTCCCTTGGCAGAAGCTGAAGTGACTGCTGTAAACACAAAGGAAAATACAGAACCAGTCACAATGGATGATAGGAAAAGTGTCTCCTTGTCATGGCCAGAGGCTGTTACTATGACGGACACAAAATCGAATATCTTCCTTACCCTGGGAAATTCATTAAAAGGTAACTTGCCTACCCACATCGAAATAAAAACCTACGCTTGCCTTCCAACATGGGTATTGGGAGAAGCACCTTTGTTATTCATTTGTCTCCTTAAAATCGAAGAACAAAAGCGAACAAAGATGGCTTTGATTTATAGCTAGAGGCTAACCTGCATCTGCAGTATAAATGTTTAAAAGGCTGCTCTTATACATTTTTGTGCCTGCTATAGCTATGAGTAACAGCTAAGATTGCTAGAAATGAATGAAATGACGAATATACTTTTTCTGTGCATTTTGAGTTTTTGACAACACCTCGTGTAAAATCATAGAATCGTAGAACTGAAAGGGAGGTCATCTAGTCCAATCCCCTGCAGTCAAGGCAGGGCTAAGTATTATCTAAACCATCCCTGACAGGTGTTTGTCTGACCTGCTCTTAAAAATCTCCAATGACAGGGATTCCACAACCTGCCTAGGCAATTTATTCCAGTGCTGAACCACCCTGACAGTTAGGAAGTTTTTCCTAATGTTTCACTCTTTTCACCAGTTTCACTCTTTTGTTGATGATCAGTTCAAGCCTCCCACACTGAAGTGAGATCACTCTCATGCACTGAGCTGATATGTATGCTCTACCTCATGCCCTGGGGAGAAAATGTTTACCAGTAACAGAAGCAGCAAAGCTGAAGCTCAAAAGGCAGAAGCAGATAGACACATGGGGGTTAAGGCTGTGCCCAAGTGTCTGATGAACTTGCTCTCTATATAACCATCACTGGGGGAGGAGAAAGAAAAAAGAAATATAAAAACTGTTTTAAGGAGACTTTTAAAAATTTCTGTGCACAGGACACCATTTATATACTATCAAAAACTTGGGAGGGGGGGTTTGTTAGTAAAAAATTCAAGTTGACACTGTCCCTTTTGTGTGTGTGTGCATATTCCTGCATTCACTGTTCCATAAGGTAGGAACTCAGAGCTCCTACTGGGGCCACTCAGTCTATGGACCAAATTCAGCCCTGGTGTAAGCAAGTGCAACTCCAGTTGGCTTCCAGGGTCGTACCTGTCTTTAAATTGTGTGATGGCTGTAAACTTAAACTCAAGTGCTGGGGGTGTGAACACAGTGAACCATCTTCAAGCCAGGTACATCTGTTTCTGTAGTGAGTTTTAGCTGCAGCCTGTGACTTTGGAGAATCTGAAGGCTCAGTGCAATGATTCCACCGGAACAGCAAGAGCAGGTAACGGAGGGCCTGGAGCCACTTATGTTGTCTTAGATGATGTGGGAATGGAAGAGTTGTTGACCTTCAGCCTCTTCATCCTGGAGCAATTGCTGCTGCTCAAGAAGTTTGCAGACAGCTCAGAATTCTGTGATCTGGCTCAGATTCATAGGCAGTTTATGTGAGCTTGCAGAGAGCTCCAGGCTCTGGTTATAGGTTAGAATTGAGTCACATTGGGTGAACTGGATAGGCAAGGTATGCACAGAGGTAGTCTATGCCTTCCCTGGCTCTGTGCATAGCAGTTCCTCACAGCTGTAGTATTTATATTCAAGAGGAACTAGACAGAACAAGCAATGTGCCACTGACGTGGAAGAGTATTTTAAACCATACAAAACTGAAAATGAGAGAGAAAACAGATTCCTTCCATGAGACAGTGCAACGGTGCTTTTTCATGCCATGAACAGTGGATGCTGCTGCTATTAGTTGTTGTTGTTGTTGTTATTATTTTATTTCTTAGTATTACCGTAGTGCCTAGGAACCCTAGTCATGGGGTAGAACCACATCGTGCTAAGTCCTTCCTACCTCAAGAGGTGAAAAAAACCTCTACACCCCACCTCTGCGCCTGGAAAACAAAACAAAGACAATTTTTGTGTTTTGATTCTGCTTTTATAGGAGTTTGTTAATTCATTACATTTAAGGCTAAGATTTTGTCTTGCATATTTTTAGTAAAAGTCACCGACAGGTCATGGGCAATAAAGAAAAATTCCCAGGAGCCTGTGACCTGACCATGACTGTTTCTAAAAATATGTGTGATAAAATGGGGAGCTGTGGAGTCCCCACAGCGCCCACACCAGCTGCAGGGGCCCTGGCTCTGAGCTCAGAAGGCCCCTACCACCTGTGGGGGCTCGGAGCTCCAGGGTCCCCTGCCGCCCGTGGCTAGGAGATCCAGGGGCCCCTGCTGCCTGTAGCAGCTGGGAGCTGTGGGGTGCCCCCCATGCCCACGGCGGCTTGGAACTGTGAGGGGGTCCAGCTAGCAGTGGTTGCCAGGAGCTACGGGGTCCCCCCGCTGCAGCTCAGAACTCCAGGGCGCCCTTGCCACCTGCAGCAGCCGGGAGCTATAGGGTACCCCCCACTGGCAGCGGCTCAGAGCTCCTGGTGGCCTCACTACCTGCAGTGGCTGGGAGCTGCAGGGTATCCCCACTGCCCACAGTGGCCGGGAGCTGCGGTGTACCTGCACCGCCCCTGACAGCTTGGAGCTCTGGGGTCCCCGCTGCCTGCTCCGCAATTCCCAGCTGCTGCTGGCAGCGGGGCCCCCGGGGAGGTCTGAGCCACTGTGGGCTGAAGTCACGGAGGTCTCTGGAAGTCAAGGATTCTGTGAGTTCCGCGACCGCCGTGACAAAATCGTAGACTTCATTATGTTGTACAGTCACTGAATTATTGCTCTAAACTGGTTCCTTTCATTTACTGCTCTGTGGATTGTCTCAAATAATAGAGTTAGTAATGTGTAAAAACAATACCTGTGGTGATGTGTTTTGTTTTGTTTTAAGATACTTCTTCCAGAATTGGGGGGGGATTTATACATTTTTGAAAGCTGATTATTGATTTTTTTCTAATCACTTAGGGCCTGATTCTGCCAACCTCATTCACACTGAAGAGTGCTTTAGGTTCCAGTCCTGCTCTGAGCGCCTCACAGAGCTCATTGCAGGCTCAAGGCCTTATTTAGTTATTAGATGCATTTATCTGAAGGGCACTCCATGTGGAGTAAGGGTGGCAGAATTGGACCCTTATAGGATAGGGAAAAAAAACCCCGTTAGTTGCTCCCATTCAATATTTCCTTTACCTCTTCCTTTTTGCTTTAAATTTCTTAAAACTTTTTTGGATAGGGAGTTCCACAATTAACATACAAGAAGTCGGTGATAATTTTCAAAATCAAAGCTGAAAAACGTTACTGCCATAGGTGTTACTCAAGAGACGATGACAGCCAGTCAAGAAACTGATGCCACCTTGCCAGTCATGACACCAGCGTATAGTGCTGGACACGAGACCACAAGTGACGCAAGCGTGACAGAGGAAGAAAGCAAGGGGGCAACCCTGATACCGACTGTTTCTAACGTAGCCCAGCTGTCGAAAAAGTCAGAACACTCAGCCACTACTGTCTCCTTTACTGCCACCCATTTGTCTGTTGCAAAAACCCTAGATGCCGAAGGTAGGGTTTTCTGCTTTCATTTCTCTACACGCTTTACTTTTTTCTTTAGGATAAATAAAATCTTACTGGTCTTGTTGTTCCTGTGCCAGAAACAACTTTAATTCAGATGCCTCCTGCTGCATATTATCAGTTCACTATTTTCATTGCAAAACAAGCTTGCCCTGCTTGACTATTTGTGGTGTATTCTCCTCCTCTCCATGGATTGGTTCTGTTGTTCTGGGGTCCTGGCTCCCCTACAAAAATCACAATGTTTGTGTAACCTGGCTATGGCCAAACTATGTTGTCTTGCCCTGTGACTGGGGAAAAAAACCTATTTGAAATCATATTAGAGAACCAGGTTTTAACCTTGGTAGATACCTAGACTAAAACCTGGTTCTCTAACCTAACTGATTTTTCTTCTCCTCGCAAGCAAGAATCAACCATCCTATAACATGCTTTAGCCACAGCTAGGTTTAAATACGGTGATTTGGGAGGGGGCAGAATGACATCAGAAACTTCAGCTAGAGCAGAAGGTGGCTGCTGGCTTTGGTGAGTGAGAGTTCAGGGAGCCCCCTATCCTTGTGCTCTTCCCTGGTTGCCAGTTCATTTCAGAGGCATTGGCTTTTGTCTTCCACTCCCTAAGTGGTTTGTGTCCTTGCTTCTCTAGCCATCACTCCTCTTATATGTGTCAGGGGATGCAGGCCTCTTGGCAGCGTTATGGGCAAGGAGATCAAAGGCAGCTGAGTTGGAGTTCATGGGAGTCAGATGTGTCAGATTATTTCTACCTCTAATGCAGCCACACAGGGGCCCAGAGGGATGTAAGAACTGCCCATGTCTTCTGTGTTAGTGCTGCCTCAGTAGTGGCTCTGGGTGCAGGGGGAAGAGCAAGGACTCTGCTCCTGACAATCTCATCCACAAACTAATGGGTGGGGAAGGTTGGAGAGTGAGCAGGGATGTGCCTCTCACCTGCCCTAGCGCAGCTGGGAGCTCTTCCTTGGACAATATGGCTACAATCTCTCCTTCCTTGGGACTGAGCCAAAGAGATGTGAGACTAATTACTAGCCTTTTGTTGTGGGGAATTAATGAAAGATCTTTATCTCTGGCAGGCATTTGATGGGATTTTCTTTACTGTATCTGCTTGCTTTCCTGATAGACCTTCTAAAGCCTTTAGGGCTGGATTCTGGCTCCCCCAGAAGCACGCCCTGGGGGTGGTATAGAGCTGCAGGAGGACTTCTTGCTACCTCCGCCAGAATTCCTCCTGGCATCAGCCAGGGAGTGCACACCCGCTGCATCAGAAACTCTGTCACCCTTGCAAAGAGCGCGGTCTAGGTTCCCCTTCACACCAAGCTAGTACTGCAAAACTAACTAACTAAAAATCCAGCCAAGGCATAAATACAATAGAAACCACTTATAATGAAACACCATCAATGGCAAATCTAGCCTGGGAGTCTCCTTTTGCTTTGGTGCTCTACAGTGTGAAAACTGCCGTTTGGGTCAGAGTGAGGTTGTTCAGTCGGAAAAAAATGTCCCCTTTCTAAAAAAAAAATAACTCCTTTCTAAGAGTTCCACTGTAATTAATTTGCTGCTAGAGTTTAGTTATAAGTTCATCATCCCTAATATTTTATCTGGGCAATAAACATTTAGATCTGTCTCCTGGTTCATAACTTTATTTGTGCCTCTGAAGTGCTCCGATCTTGTCTCAGTGTAGTGACTGGCATCCCCAGAAGCAACATAAAGTAAAACTAACAGAAGGCTTCTTACAGGAGATCTCCCACACTCAAAGAGCTGTCCCTTGGGGAGTACTGGTTTCATTCATTGCACCATTATACAAAGAGAGCTTTGTGCATAAATGATAACAGAATTTAATAATTCCTTTTTGTTTAAAGTTAAGCCTCCCTTTAAGAATGAATTCTTTAATAATTACTGGTACTAATGCTGCAGGGTTGGTCTGCAATAATTATCGTGGTGGGTATTTATGCTTCCTATTTTCAGTCGTTTTAACAGACCTGGTCACTGTCTCAGATGAGGAAGCAGTCACTGCTCTTCCCGAATCCTCAGAGACCCTCGCTGGAATGAGAATGCAGGTGGAGGAGCTGACCAGCAGAACTGCGACCCTGGCAACTCCAGCTTTGATGGCATCTTCTGTAAGGAGAACTGTCGTTCCATCTGTGAGGCGGATTAGCACAGCTGTCACCTACGGATTGGACCGGTTGGAGTCGGAAGGTACACATGCTCTGAAGGCTAGCATGCAGGCTGGTTTGGTGTGAGATGGTGCACCTGGGTTAGGATGTGCTACTTGATTTTTCTTCACTTTTGTAATTTGACTGGGAGACAGCTCTATGTACATTTCTTACAGGTGCAAATAAGGAGAAACAGGAAAATGTGTCCCCCTTTCACAGGGACACAATGGACAATTAACACTGTGCATCATGCCTCTGAGCATAATTATTGAGTTGGATAGAACTGTATGCTGGAAAAACTTGAGGTGGAGGAACATTCCACTAAATCCCAGTAGCGCTTGTTATTGGTAATGATAACCAACGGTACAAAGGCTCATTTTGGTGCCTCTGTCTCGCACGAACAACACAGTGACCATAAAAATGTATTTAAAGCTATATTCAAGCAATTTGAGACACCTTCCCCCCCCATATTGAAACCCAGTGTCTTCCACAAAGAGATGCTGTTAACGCTCCTGAACAGCGTAAGGAGAAAGAGACCATCCTGAGCGCTGGGTGCCTCACAGTTCGGGGAGAGGGCGGCATTTTAAAAGATCCATATTGGTGCAACGAGAAACTAGTTAAATCTTGAAGAGCGAGTGCTGCCCTTCAGTGCTTAATTTGTAATGAAAGGGGCTCAAGCAATTTTTTTACTTTCATAACTGGTGCGGCAAGCCCAGAGGTGCCGGGGCTATGAACTGCCGAGCCTAGAGATGCCGGGGCTCAGCCCTGGCACAAATGAAGCACTGCTGCCCTTCCTCTGAGCCCACCCCTTATGATCGCCTCCAGCATTGCTCACCCTCGCCCCTTCCGTGGCATCTATTCTACCAGCCACTCCCGCTCCTCTGCCGCTCTCCATCCTCCCTTTTTGATTCCTTGATCTCTGCCTTTCCTCTACCCTCACACCCTTGGCTCCCCTCTCCCACTGTTTGGACTGCCTCCTGCAATCCCAGGCCTGTATCTCCCCTCCCCTTTGCTATCTCTGCTCTTGCTGTGCTAAGCTCTGCCGGATGAAACATTGTGACTGTGCCGTCATTGTCCCTTCAGCTCTGATTAAGTCCCCGGACCTCTCCTGGAACCTCCCTCCCTGTCTCTCATTCTCGATCCAGGAACTTCCCTCGTTACTTTAAAGACAGGACTGACACCATTCAGGAGGGATGTACCATTCCCCTCTCCAGGCTGTTCTCCTTCACTCCAGTCTCCCACATCTCCTTCCTTTTGTCTCCTTCAGCCCTTTTCCTTCCCATGTTCTACGCTATCATGATCCATCCCTTCCCTTGACCTTCTTCCCAACCCCCAGCTTTCAAGCGTGTTTTTGTTTTCCCTACTACCATCCCGTCTCCCATTTCCTGTTTACCTCCAAGGGAATCTGGCCTGTTCTTTTGGCAATACAAAGTGTAGCGTGGGGGGGAGTGGAGCTTAGGAAAAAGAACAAGGGTTTGGGGGAAGGTTAAGGGGTGGAGTATTTAGGGGAAAGTGAGTGGGTTTAGAGTAGGCAGGGTGTGGTTAGGGGATGAAGGTTCAAAGTGGATCTGGAACGACTCATTTCCAGACTCTTTAAAAGTTGGGGGTCTCTTGAAGTTGTAGAATTTTTGTCCTGTGGGAGGGTGTTTAACTGCACTCGGATCCTTCACTCTGTCTGCACAGGGATAAATGAGCCTGTTTTCTGCTGTAAGAGAAACCCTTTCTATTGGGCTCCCGCCTGTTCCCCTTAAACAACCCGAGACCTGTCTCTGTTCTTATAACTGAATGAGGTACTAAGGTCCTGAAATGCATTCATTCCGACTAGGGATACACCCTTTTCTCTGCAAGAAAAAAAAAAGTTTAAAGGAAAAGGACCTCCCAGCCATCCTCCAGTCAGTAGGCTGCCTCATGCAAGGTCATCTGGGGCTCCATCCTGCAATATGCTGAGCATGCTAGTTAGTGGCTGCGCACCTTCCAGTGTCATTGAAGTCAATGGGAGTTGAGGAGGGTGCTTAGCACTTTGCAGAATTGAGCGACAGAAGCAGAGGCTGGGCTTTGCCCCATGCCCAGTGGAGGAGAGCAAACTACAGACAAGCAGCACGTTAATATAAAAAACAGGCAGTTTAAAAATAAACTGCATATGGATGGCGATGGAGGGGAGAGGCTGAAGTGCTATGAATCATAGCACAGCGTGTCAGTGTCAGGGATGTTAATGGCCGTTTTAAAACTCAGTCCTGTTTTCAAGGCAACGAATGAATTTGTTGACCTTCGGCGTGCCATTATCTCATTTCTCAGGACTCTGCTGGGCTGGAGGGAGAATCAGTCGGGTTTTAATTGTAGACATTGGACCAGCTTGTATTTTCGTAAATGTGGTGCAGGTGCCTAGTGCAATGGTTAAGTGGCACATTAAATAATTCTGTGAAATGCCAAAAGCTGTGGTATGGCTGTGAGTTCACAAGCATAGGAGTCAGGAAATTTCCACCTATGAGATGTAATCCCTGGCTTCCTTAGAGTCAGTGGTAAAATGTCCATTGACTTCCAAGGGGGCAGGATTTCATCCCGATTCTCACAGCAAGTAAGGCATAGGTAACGTTTTGCTTTGCTGTGGGTCAGATCCTCAGATCCTTTGCTCGCTCACACCAGGAATCCCATTGATGTCGCTAGGACTAGCCGTGCTAATAAGGGGAGTAGGATTTCATCTATTATATGGTATGGGCCTGAACTTGCACCCGTTGGAATTAATGAGAGTTTTGTCCCTAACTTCAATGGGACCCTGTATATGCAACTTCACTGAGTTATAGCCAATATGGGAAGCATAACATTGAATATCTTGATGTTTGTGCAAAATCAGAGCCCCAGCAGTGAATTAATGGCTTCAGTTTAGTTTCCTTGCTCTGAAAAGAAAACGCCAGTGTCCGGTATGGGACTGTGCACTATCGAGCACACAGCTGAACAATGTTTTTTTCTAAATTTTCTTTGTGCTGAGTGAGCTACAAACTCCACTACATTTTTGTCCTTGGGCAAGCTGAAACTTTCTTTTTTTGGAAGTCTTTTTACACTGTATTGGATTGAAAAGAATAAGGTATTTTTAAAGTGATGTTTCAGTAATACACATACAGATGGAACACACAGGCAAATATCACAGTGGGTTGAGGGCCTATTAGCTTTCAAGAGTTTGAGTTAACAACCAAACCAAGTTAGAAACCCAGGATAGCAGGAGCCCCTGCCTCTCCCGGCATGAGCCCCTACACCCATCCCCTGTAAGGAGCCTCAGCCCCTGAGGGAAACCCCTTCCATCCCCTCCCAGGCTCCCCTCCCTGCTGTCTCGATGCTTCCTTGGGGGAAGGGACTTTAGGGTCTTCCCTTCTCTGCCCCACAGCCAGCCCTGCTCTCCCACTCCCTGGGCAGTGGGGGCAGCACAGGCTTCCCCTTCATCCCCCTCTGCAGCTTCTTACTGGGCCTGGCTGCTGGGGGCTCATTTTAGCACAGCCAGCCCTCAGGACCAAGCTCTCCGCAGCCAGCGCCTGCGCCCTGGACGTACAGCTTCCCAATCTCCCCCAAATGGAGCCCCTGGCCTGTGCCTCCCCCCCAACCCTGGCTCCTTATCCTTCCCTGCTGGCTTGAGGCTTCCCATGGTGCCCAGAGGAAGTGCCCAGAGGAATTGCCGCAGGTTCCAGCAGGAGGACCTCGCAGGCAGAACAGCACTTGGGTGCTGGTCGTGCTCCCTCCAGAGCTCTGGTTGCCTCCGCCCCCACCCCTCACTCTTCCTTGCTGGTTTGAGGCTTCCTGCTGGTCCCTAGTGCTGCCAGGCACTACTATAGATTCCGGCAGGTTGAGGGCCCAAGTGCAAGCTTGCTTCCTGCCACATAAGATTCGTGGTAGGTACCAGAGTAAAGGGAACACTGCAACTGAATGTGGCTCTTTGCAGCGCACATACAGTTCAGATTTCACATGCTGTGGTCCTGAATGCCCTCTCAATGCACTGTGCCTTGTGGCTCTGACACCGTGAGAAATGTACAGGGTTGGGGGTTTAGCTGCCAGATGCGCTGGGCCACTTCTCAGACCTGCTTTTAAAACAGGAAGGGACATGCATCTTTCATAGCTCCACTAAGGTGCAAATACTGCCCCTCTGACAGTGGGGGCTCCCCTGGCAGGAAAACGGATACAATTCCACTGTGCAAGAGGGGAGAGGATCCCGAGGCCTGGTACAGAGCTCAGCACCCTAGGGGTTCCCCTGCATACCAGCACAAAGGGGGCAGGTATGGGTGGAATGTATAGGAATGGGACTAGAGTATCCTCTACTATGCAGATCTTCCCATCTTTCCCCCTGCAGAAGGAGCATGCCCCAGGCAGCCTCAGAGCTGTAGCGCTGTATGCAGAGTGGCTCTACAGACAGAGGAGGCAAGTATTTCTCCCCCAACTCTTGCCCGTGCTCCCTGGAGCAGGCCAGCATACAGCCCAATACCTGGGCTATGCACTGCTGTGCAGGATTATAATGGAATGCACCTGTACATTGGTGCATGCTGTTCTGCTTCACTCATTCATGCCATCTCTGTTCTGTAGCTGGTATTTTTCAAGTCTAGCCAAATGTACATTCCTCAATGAGGACTACACGCATGCCAAGTTTGATGTTTTAAATCTCATCTGCTTCAGTTCTCCATGTGCAAGAACAAGTGCTTGAGATTTCTGTTTAAACCCCCTCCCACCCCAGCCTCCGAAACCACCCAAACCCCTTTTATTTCACACTCTGGTCATTCAACTGGCTCAGTCTTCTACACATTTTTCCAAAAAACCATTTGTCTCTGAACTGTGATTAAGCAGGAGAAGTTTCTCCCCAAAAGGTCATTTAATTTGAGAGAGAGGAGCGTATACATTAATGAAAAGCAGAGGCTTGCAGTGAAATTGCTGAGCCCTGGCTATAATGGGCTAAAATCTGCTCCCTTACAGCCTTGCAATCTCATTAAAATTTTAAGTGAGGTCACAGGGGTGTAAATAGGAAGGGAGTTTGGCCCAGTGTGGTGAACTAGCTCCACCCAGCTTTTGAAAAGTCAGAAAAAATGGGCAAGATCCAAATGGTTTAAATCAAAACAGACAAATGGATCAATTATTAAAAAGCTGTGGATACAGATTTTTTCATTTCTCCCTATTTATTAATGCTACGTAGAAGTGGGAACTGCAGTATTTTTGATACACACTTGGCCTCTGCATCCTTTTCAGCTTTTATCAGCAGATGGCAATACCCCCCAGATTTTTCTGCTTTCTTGCTGTATCTCGTTCCAAGATCTTGCAACTGAAAATGAGAGCACCTGTTTAACAAAAAGACCGGTTTCAGAGCAGCAGCCGTGTTAGTCTGTATTCGCAAAAAAGAAAAGGAGTCCTTGTGGCACCTTAGAGACTAACAAATTTATTAGAGCATAAGCTTGTGGCACTAGAGCATAAGTCCTTGTGGCACTAGAGACTAACAAATTTATTTGAGCAGCTCACTGTAGCTCACGAAAGCTTATGCTCAAATAAATTTGTTTAACAAAATGTTGCATCAAAATAAAAGTTTGTATTATTTCCCAAACCAGTGTATTGGTGTTTTTTGTTTCTCCCCCCACATCATGAATGTGACTGAAGAGAACATCTCTGCCAGGGGTAAACCCAGCCACGCCTCATTTTTCTTAGCGAGCTGTGCAGGAGGTGAGGGGATGCCCGGCATTCAGTTAAGAACATAAGAATGACCATACTGGGGCAGACCAATCATCCATCTGGCCCGGTATCCTATCTTCTGATAGTGACCAATGCGAGGTGTTTCAGAGGGAATGAGCAGAACAGGGCAATCACTGAGTGATCCATCCCTTGTCGTCCACTCCCAGCTTCTGCCAGTCAGAGGCTTAGGAACACCCAGAGCATAGGGTTGCATCCCTGACTATCTTGGCTAATAGCCATTGATGGACCTATCCTCTATGAACTTATCTAATTCTTTTTTGAACCCAGTTATACCTCTGGTCTTCACAATATTCCCTGACAATGGGTTCCACAGGTTGACTGTGTGTTGTGTGAAGAAATACTTCCGTTTGTTTATTTTAAACCTGCTGCCTATTAATTTAATTGGGTGACCCCTGGTTCTTGTGTAAAGTGAAGAAGTAAATAACACTTTCTTATTCACTTCCTTTACACCATTCATGATTTTATAGACCTATATTATATCCCCCCCCATAGTTGTCTCTTTTCCAAGCTGAAAAGTCCCAGTCTTTTAAATCTCTCCTCATATGGAAGCTGTTCCATACCTTTAATCCACCTTTTCATGTTTTCTTACTATATGTTCCATTCTATGCATCCGATGAAGTGAGCTGTTGCCCACGAAAACTTATGCTCAAATAAATTTGTTAGTCTCTAAGGTGCCATAAGTACTCCTGTTCTTTTTGTGGATACAGACTAACAAGGCTGCTACTCTGAAACCTGTTCTTTTCTGTACCTTTTCCAATTCCAATATATCTCTTTTGAGATGGGGCAACCAGAACTTCATGCAATATTCAAGGTGTGGGCGTACCATGGATTTATATAATGGCATTATGATATTTTCTGTCTTATTATCTATCCCTTTCCTAATGGTTCCTAACATTCTGTTCGCTTTTTTGACTACCTCTGCAAATTGAGCAGTTGTTTCAACAGAACTATCCACAATGACTCCAAGAACTTCCTTGAGTGGTAATAGCTAATTTAGACCCCATCAGTTTGTATGTATAATTGGGATTATGTTTTCCAATGTGCATTACTTTGTATTTATTATCATTGAATGTGCCATTTTCTTGCCCAGTCACCCATTTTTGTGAGATCCCTTTGTAATTCTTCGCAGTCTGCTTTGGACTTAACTGTCTTGAATAATTTTGTGTCTTCTGCAAATTTTGCCACCTCACTATTTACCCCTTTTCCCAGATCATTTATGAATATATTGGACAGCACTGGTCCTAGTATAGATCCCTGGGGGCCACCACGTTTTGCCTCTCTCAATTCTGAAAACTGACCATTTATTCCTACCCTTTGTTTCCTGTCTTTTAACGAGTTACTGATTCATGAGAGGGCCTTCCCTCTTATCCCATGACTGCTTACGTTGCTTAAGAGCCTTTGGCGAGGGCCTTTGTCAAAGGCTTTCTGAAAGTCAAAATACACTATAGCCACTGGATCACCCTTGTCCACCATGTTTATTGCCCCCTTAGAAATCTCTATTAGATTGGTGAGGAGTGATTTCCCTTTACAAAAGCCAGGTTGACTCTTCCCCAACAAATCATGTTCATCTACGTGTCTGATAATTCTGTTCTTTATTATAGTTTCAACCAGTTTGCCTGGGACTGAAGTTAGGCTTGCCAGCCTGTAACTGCAAGGATCACCTCTGGAGCCTTTTAAAAAAATTGGTGTCACATTAGCTATCCTCCAGTCATCTGGTACGGAAGCTGATTTAAATGATAGGTTACATACCACAGTTGGTAGTTCTGCAATTTCATATTTGAGTTCTTTCAGAACTCCTGGATGAATACCATCTGGTCCTGGTGACTTATTACTGTTTAATTTATCCAATTTGTTCCAAAACCTCCTCTGTTGACACCTCAATCTGGGATAGTTCCTCAGATTTGTCACCTAGAAAGAATGGCACTGATATGGGAATCTCCCTCACATTCTCTGCAGTGAAGACTGATGCAAAGAATTCATTTAGCTTCTCTGCAATGGCCTTATCTTCCTCAAGTGCTCCTTTAGCATCTTGATCATCCAGTGGCCCCACTGATTGTTCGACAGGCTTCCTGCTTCTGATGTACTGAAAAAGTTTGTTGCTTTTAGTTTTTGAGTCTTTGGCTAGTTGCTCTTCAAATTCTTTTTTGGCCTTCCTAATTCTACTTTTACACTTGACTTGCCAGAGTTTGTGCTCCTTTCTGTTTTCCTCAATAGGATATGACTTCCAATTTTAAAAGGATCTCCTCTGTCATTCCTGTGTATTTTGTACCCTGGTATCACCATGTCCCGTTGATTATCATCATTCCACCAAGTTTCTGTGATGCCTGTTATATCAATATCCTCATTTAATACCAGGCACTCAAGTTCACCCATCTTAGTGTTTAGACTTCTAGCATGTGTATACAAGCACTTATGAAATTTGTCACTTTTTAGCTGTCTGCCATTATGTGATGTAATTGAATGGGACTCTTTTTCATTTGACTGTTTCTCTTCAGTTCCTATCTGTACTTTCTCAACTTCTATCCTCTCCTCTTTACTAAGATATAGAGAATCCCTGTTTAATAGAGCCTCTCCTATCGGATATCTCTGTACAAATTGTGTGTGCCTCCGCACCTGTTGGCTTTCTGCCTAGCCCTTTGTTTAAAAACTTCTCCTCTGCAACCTTTTTAATTTTACATGCAAGCAGTCTGGTTCTGTTTTGGTCTGGTGGAGTCTATCCTTCCTGTATAGGGTCCTCCTTTCCCCAAATGTTCCCCAGTTCCTTGTAAACCTAAACCCCTTCTCCCGACACCATCATCTCATCCGCAAATGGAGACCGTGCAGTTCTGCCTGTCTAACTGGCCCAGTGCATGGAACTGGCAGCATTTCAGAGAATGCTACCAAGGCGATCTTGGACTTCAGTCTCTTACCAAGCAGCCTAAATTTGGCCTCCAGGACCTCTCTCCTACCTTTCCCTATGTTATTGGTACCTACGTGTAGCATGATCACTGGCTCCTCCCCAGCATTGCACATAAGCCTGTCTAGATGTCTCGAGAGATCTGGAAAATGATCTAGCAATTAAAGATTGGCCATTTCTAGGTGAACCTCTAGCACGAAGTGTTTAAAATGTTAATATTTGGCTCTTAACTGAGCTATTCATTGTTAACACCTCACTCGAGCCATCCCAGCTGTAACAGATACACCAGATACTGATAAGAAGGAAGCCCTGAGCCCTCTCTACTTCCTGGGGTGTAGTGTCTATTTTAATTTATCAACTTGTTCCAAAACCTCCTCTGTTGACACTTCAGTCTGGGATAGTGCCTCAGATTTGTCACCTAAAAAAGAATGGCTCAGATGTGGGGATCTCCCCCACGTCCTTTGCAGTGACAAAGAATTCATTTAGCTTCTTCACAATGGCCTTGTCTTTCTTGAATGCTCTGTTAGCACCTTGATGGTACATGAGAGAGCTGGAGTACCGGGGTCAACCGGAGAGTGCTCTCCCATCGGTTTAGTGGGGTTTAAGCCCTGCTCGGACAGCAACAGGCCTATGCCTGTTAGTGACCTGCATGGCAGCTGCTTGAAGTGCCTGGGGGAATCCCATATAAAAGAGAAGTGTCGCATCTGTAAAAACTTTCATCCCAGGATACAGAAAGAACGCGACATTCGCTTGAGGGCCCTCCTCATGGAGGCTGCTCTTCTCCCAGCGCTTCAATTTCGGTGTGTAGTGCACGTCCGGCACTGGGCTCTTCCTGGCACTGGTCCCCTTCGCTGGTGCCCAAGGAGAAGGCCAAGAAGAGGGACCTGGCACTGAGCAAGCCGGATCAAGGGGCATCGGGCAAAGGACCCTGCTCGAGCCGCCTGCCCACACCGGAGCTGCAAGGGGGCTCTGCCCCGGGTGTTATACTTAGAAAATGAAAACCAACAGGATCTTATTTATGGGATAAGGCAATACGCCATATTTATTGTGAATACAGAAGGAATTAAAGTAAGCAATCAGTTATAGCTATAACATTCCATTCTCTCACACATTCATTCACTCATACACACAGAGTTCTGCAAGGTTGTTATAGTTACCATCTGGAGGTTGCTCATGCCAAGTCACTGGCCAGGTGGCCTGGACATGAGGATGAAGCCGAGTCTTGTCAGATGCGCATCCGATGCTCCTGGAGGGTGGTTGCAGAACCAAACTCAAAGTTCTCAGTTTTTAGAGTCTGTCTTTCCTTCTCATTCAAATCCATAGGGTTTGCTTTGTTATGCTGTTTTCACGTTTGAAGTGATAATCAATCACAGTTCTTACATTTGAAATGATAGTCCGTCATGCAGATGGCACAGCAGTGACGGCTTGTTGTTATCTTGTTCTTCAGTTCTTTGGCCCCTCCGTTTTTGGGGTAGTTTGGGGTGGATTCCAGTTTGACTTACGGGGTCATCTGGTTTTCTTCATTCTGCGCATTCTTTGGCTGGATGTTCCTGAGTAGTTATTATTTATTAGGCTGGCGCTTTAACCTTTTATTACTTATTCAAACATTTAAACATACATTTACAATCACACCCTATTTCATTTAACATAACTATTCTTAAATCATTGAGGCATGACAGACTCCAGTGAATCTATCCATGCCACTGATTACACATGAAAAGAAAACTAGCAAGATAGGATTATAAAAGTGGAGGAACAACAAATCTTGTTCTTGATTTCAGAAAAACATTTGTAACATGTTGTTATCTTATCACTTTTAGGACAAACTCTTTGTCTCTGAATGAAGAAAAGGAGTACTTGTGGGATCTTAGAGACTAACAAATTTATTTGAGCATAAGCTTTTGTGAGCTACAGCTCACTGAATGTTTTTCTACAATTAGCACAGACCTTGAAAACTAACAAGCCTGCTTCAGTTAGCACAAACTCAGCAGGCTGAGAGAACAGACTGAGAGACATATTTCTTTCTAATAATACAAGCCAAATCCGGGGTCTGTACTGGACCATATTTTTCTGAAAATAATTAATGTATTAATTATTACTTTTAATCCAACACGGGGAGTACCTCCCCTAAGGGACCCACCACCAACTCCGGAGAGCGGTAGGGGACCCAGGCTGATGACCCAATCAACACCCTCTCAGCTCCCAGTTCCTAGGGAGCAATGAGTGCTCCTGCCACCCAGCTAAAGCTCCCTACAAGGGCAAGCTGGCCGTGAGAGCCTCCCAGAAGGCGAGCGAATGCCACCCGTCTCCGGAGCCAAGGCAGAGCCCTGTGTCGCCACGCCATTGGTTTCCTCGTCAGCCCAGCTCACTGATTCGCCGCTACAGGTCACCGGCGCTGCATTCCTCGTCTCCGCCCTCACGCCAGGGCTCGCCTAGAGAGAGACGCCAATCGTCTCACAGTTGGCATTGGTCGTCTTCGCACCAACGGTCATCGTCACTGAGGCCTCGGGGATGCTCCCCAGTTCGGTGCCGCTCCCCTACTCCCGGCACCGGTTGGATATTCCAGCAACCAGTCACCCCTAGCTATCGTTAGCCACCAGATCCAGGCCTCAACTGCCCCGCCCTGGTTACTGGAGGAAGAGGACTTCTCCGGCATGGGGGGAGAAGGGGGAGGGTTCAGTCCCTCGCCTAGACAGCAGCGTGACTGGGCTCCGGAAGGTGCATCCACTGTGGTGATGCCAACCTGGCACCAAGGCCAGTGGCCGACACAATGGCCCTTTTGAAACAGCTGGGGCATACCTGTTATGCTGATGGCCCCGTCCCACCAGTCCTCGGTCGCCACATCGGACAAACCTCAGTTGGCACCGGCGGCCCTAATGGCACTGGGCTTGGTTTAGGATGCACCGGTGGGCTCTACGGTGGAGGAAAAGGTGCCCACCCCGAGACCCCCTTCCCCTGCAGGGGAAGATGCCCTGGGCCCTCCCCTTGTAGTCCAGTCATCCTCCTCCTCTCTGGACAAGGTGGTGGTGGGGCCCTCCTGGGCTAGTCCACCAGATGACTTCAGAGATTATCAAGCACTGCTTCTCTGGGTGGCCACCAACTTGGACCTCAAGGTGGAGGAAATGGAGGCGCAATCGGATACGCTATTCAGTGTGCTTTCTGCGTCCACCCCCGCTTGTGACACACTCCTGGTACACAAAGGGGTCCTGAATATTGCCAAGACCATCTGGCAAGCCCTGTCTTCCATTCTGCCCATTTCCAAGAGGGTGGAAAAGAAGTATTCCGTTGGTCATATCGGCGGCCAGCAAAAAGGACAAGCAGGGGCCAGCCAGTTCCACCCCCAAAAATAAGGAGGCCAAGAGACTGGACCTTTTTGGAGGCAAGATTTATTCCATGGCCAGTCTCCAGTTCAGGGTGGCAAACCACCAGGCCTTTTTGGGGCGCTATAATTTTAACTTGTGGGACTCCCTCCTTAAGTTTAAGGACTGCATGTCCCAGGTGGCTGCTCAAGAGTTTGGAGCTCTGGGGGAGGAAGGTACTGCAGCAGCTCGGTGCTCCCTCCAGATGGCCTGGGATGCGGCTAATTCGGCTGCCAGGGTGGTAGCCTTGGTGGTGGTCATGAAGTGTAGTTCCTGGCTCCAGACCGCCGGCCTGTCCCAGGAGATGCAGGCCTCTATTCAGGAGCTCCCGTTTGACAGGGTTGGCCTGTTCTCCAATCACACAGATGCAAGGCTACACGGCCTAAAGTACACTCGGGCCACCCTCTGCTCATTGCGGGTGCATACTCCTCAATCTGCACGGCAGCCATGCCAACCGCCGCCACCACCAAGGCAGTGGCAGCCACGGCAGGGACCTGCAAGGAGAAGGGACACTGGGTTTTAGCCACCACTGGCCTTCATCCTCCCACTCACCGGCGCAACCTGGCCTGGCAAAACACTGCAGGGGCCAGAAGCACTCGTTTTGAGGGTGCTCTTGAGAGCGATGCACCAGCCACCTCCAAGGATCTGCCCCACGTTTTCCTCGACCATCTTCGTCCCTTCCATTCGGCCTGGTTGAGGTCACCTCAGACCGTTGGGTGTTGGACATCGTGTCATCAGGCTACACCCTCCAGTTTTCCAGTAACCTTATACACACTAATAATATACATAATTGGACAGAACAACGGGTTTCAGCAGATCATGACCTTTCATAGGATACCTTACATGGCATGCTTTGTATGAAATATCACTGCCATATATAAATGACGAATATGGGTTATAGGATGCCATTCTGAGATACCTGTATCACAGGTAGCAACTTGGGTACTGCCCTATAATTCTTTTTAAAATTATATTAATTTTAATTCCCGATTTGGGCAAATGAATTTTTCTTCTTTTATTAAAAGAACCTTACTGCTCGGGGTAGAACAAGACATTTCTCCTCTGCTATAAATCTGACAAATGGCTGTTTCTTAAAACTTCTGGATAACGAGAATGTTAGTGAATGGTAATGGCAAAGTTCTGAATGCTGAAATCTTCTCCCATGAAGGTTTTCTTGAAATAAAAATGAAGGGCCAGATTCATCCTGATGTAACTTCATTGACGCCAGTCAGGTTACAACAAGGATCCATTAAGTGGTCCTTCCCCTTTCACTCATTCCCAGCTTCTGGCAAACAGAGTCTAGGGACACCGTTCCTGCCCATCCTGGCTAATAGCCATTGATGGACCTATCGTTGTTACTATCCCTTGTCTGTCAGGTACCCGTTTCTCACTAGGAATTCTCCCCACGACTGCTGCTGCATCCCACGCAGTCAGATGCCCCCTCTAGCTGCAGAAGGTGCCCTCAACCTTAGTAACCTCTCCAAGGTGATAAGGCAAACAGTTGAGAGGTGACCCCTCATTTATATGGTACCCTCAAGGATAACCCCATCCTGGCAGCGCCATTTGAGGTTCCCTCTCAGCCCTCAGTCACTCGCTCTTCACCCGTCTCCTCCTCTGGTAATGGATGTGGGGCAAGGATTGGCTACAGAAGGTGTACCAAGGATCCTTTTTTCAGTGCCTTCCATCTCATTTCTGTCTCTTTCAACATGGTCACAGCGGGGAGGTGGGAAACCTGACACAGTGCCTAGCACAGTGGGTTCTTAAACTGACACAGTGGGTCCTTGACTAGGGCTTCTAAGAAATACTGTCACTACTACTAATAATAATAATTAATAACAATTCAGGTTTGCTTCTGTCTGGAATCTGCCTGATTTTTGTAATGACCTAAAATCCATGGGAATAATAAGGAAAGTGGATGATGCCAAAGTAAGAAACTTGAGGGAATGTTAAGCCAGTCCCAGGAGCTTGGCAAGGCCATTCTCCACTGGTGATGGGAAAGCTGGTCCCACGTGCTCTCTGACCACAGCACCAGCTGTTCCTTGTTTGTTCCCTGAACAAAACTGCCTTTTCCCTCTGTGGCCTACCTGTCTGCTTCCGAGCACTGCACCCGCAACACTTCCTCTGGCTGTCTGACACAAATGCAACTGGGATCTTTTATCTATATGACCCTGGCCATTCTCTGGCCACTCCACTGATGAGTGCAGAGCTGCGCCCTTTGCATGCGCCACAGAGAACTCTTTCGGAAGGAGAGAAGTGCTCACACTTTCTTCTGTGCTGCACACTGCTGTGAGGTTTTGTGCAGTTCCGTAATGTAAAATTATCTTTAATTTGTATTTGTTGTTAACCATAACATAGAGGCTGCTTGCCACTAGGAATCAGAAAGGTCCCTGGTAAATTTACTGCAATACTGCTAGTAGACCAACCTGTCGCAAGTTATAATGACAATTTCTAGTGATTGATAATATAGCTGGGGATCCTAGGTGCTCAGATAAGTCTTTTGACACTTATCTAAAGCTCTCCATGTCCAGACATTCTTCCATCACTGATTCTAATCTCAGCTTCCGACAAGTTCTAAAAGCTGTCAGGTGCTTAAGGGAATAAAAGTCCATTGGGACATGAGCTGCGGTGTATCACACCTCCTGCTCTCAGCACTCCAGCTGCTCATAAGCTATTCTGTATCTCTGTTCCAGCTAGGAATTCTCAGTAGCCAATTAAGTTCCTAAGGGTTTTTTTTCCTGCCTGTTTTAAAGCCTTCTAAAAATAACAAATTTTATAGATCAAATCCTGCTCTTCTTCCCTGAGCCAGGGGCCTTCTGAAAGGCAAAACTTCCGTTGACATCAGAGAAGGGCAGGGTTTTCATTTTTTCATTTATTTCAGATTCTGTCCTCAGCTACATATGCATTGCTTCTCTTTATTTCAGTGGCGGCTGGGAATGCATACTCCATTGCAAGCTCCTCGGGACAGAGACTGTCTTTGTGTGACGTATGTAGTGCCCAGCAAAATGGGGTAGTAAGCCTTGATTGGGGCACGTAGGTGCCACCACAATGCAAATCATAACAAACTAATGAACTGAGAGGCAGGATTTGACCCAGAGACAGGGAGTGTAAAAACATAGCACTAACTTTGTAAACTAGTGTTTACATGAAGATATAGCAGCTAAGGGTATATATAAACAAAAAGGTAGTCCCCCTCTCTGGGCATCTCTCTTAGCAAGAAAGAGACTATATATGACCCCCATCACCACAGTATCTGGGCACCTCACAGTCTCTAACCTCACACCCCCTATGAGGCAGAGCAGTGCTAGTATTCCCCATTACAGATGGGGAACTGAGGCACAGAGAGGCTAAGTGACTTGCCCAGGGTCACACAAGAAGTCTCTGGTACAGCAGGGAATTGAACCCATGTCCTTCAAGGGCTAAATGAGTGTCCTAACCACTGGGCCATCCCTGCTGTCACGCCTAGCTCTTCTATGTTGCAGGCAGAATATGGAAAAGATTTGGGGCCAAAATTCAGTACTTTTCCATAGGCCAGTGCCTAGTCAAATTAATCATGAACCGCTGCCATACGGGCAGCTCTGGCACACTCCCTTAGTCTGTTGGTCATTGTGGCTTCCATCCTAGGCATCTGTAACCACTTTTGTTTCTTTTACCTCTGGTGCTGTCAGAGCCCTGGGGTGCCCAGCGATGTACATGAGCGCAGGGAAACATTGTCACGGTGGGGTTCACTCACTGGAGTATTCTGGGGTTCTGCTGTGCAACATTTGCCCCTGAATGCTGGTCTGCGGGAGCATCAGGTCTGCGTGTGGATTGTCTGTCTCTGTCAGTTTCCTCTTTTGCCCTTCCCAGCATTTGTGAAATGTGCTGTTGTTTGGAGGCAACACTTCCTCCCAGTGACTGGCAGGTGGCGCTCTTCACTACTCTCACGGTTTGCTGAACGGTGGACAGCTGGTGACAGGATAGGGAGCTTTTAAAGGCCTTTTTCAGACTGTGAACTTGCGGTAAAGGTAGAGAAAAAGGGGGTGCAGCATTCAGGAGCCATCCGTCCAATAGGGATTTTTACCAGTGATTATGCCAGAAGGCTTGAATCCCCTTGATCTTTGTGGTGTGATCACGAAATGGACATCACAGTTTAGGGACCACATCTCTCTTTGTAACCGCTCTTTTCAGATGTGACTAGTGATTCCGGCCGACTAGTGATTTTGATTTTTGGGTGCCCAGCTTCAGATGCTTTGCAGGGGCATGATTTTCAGAAGCGCTGTTACCTGCCCTTTAAAAGGCACCTCAGGTTGGGCTCCCAAAAATCAGTAGTTACTGTGGAAAAATTTTGGCCCTAAATCTTTTTCAGATTTGAACTTGAGTCCATATTTTCTCACCTGCTGCCCAGCTCTCCCCACCCTCCTTCAGAGCTGGGGGGAACTCTGCTAATATTCTAGTTTCTGCTGGTGTTTTTTGCCCCCCTTCTGTCTGCTATTAAAGCTTAGAAATCCAAAGCTGCTACCTTCCTTTCTGGCAGCATTTCTCCCAGCAGAGAACAAAACAGGGCTGGATTAACTTTTTGTGGGTCCGGCGCCAAACATATTTGTGGGCCCCCATGGGGGCAATGGGGCATGGCAGGGGGGGTCAGTCTCCAGAGCCTGGGGCCGGCTGGGGGCAATGAGGCAGGGGATGGCACGGCAGGAGTAGCCCTGCTCTGCAAAGCCCAGCATGAGGACACCGGTTTACAAACTGCAGCTGCCAGACACACACTGGCCCACCCAGCCCTGCAGTGCCAGTGTGCCCTGCCCAGTGCCCCACCCTAATGCCCAGTGCCCCCTTGCCCAGAGACTGCCAGCACTGGTCTGAGGCAGGTGGGGCCCCACAGGTGGCGAGCAGCAGAGACCACCCAGCCAGAGCCGCGCTGGGGAGTGGGGCAGACCCAGACCCTGGGACGTGACCCCTGGGAGCCCGTTCAGTCAAGCCACGCCACTGGCCCCACGCCCAGGGGTCAGGCGGGAGGGATGGGAGTGAAGAGGAATGAGCAGTGGGTGGGGCCTTGGGATATAACGCAGGCAAAGCAGGGTGTGGAGGTGGGGCCATGATCTGGACTCCGGGGCTCCTTCTGAGTATGGGCCCAGCGCCACGGAGCCACTGGTGCCATGGTAAACCCGGTACTGCAAAACACCTACATTAATTTGTCTTTGCAACTCTCCTGCAAGCATTCTCCTCGTGACCCACCAGGGATACGCTCCAGCCCTGTTCATAGAGGCTGACTGTTTTGGTGTGAGCTCATTCAAAATGGCAGTGAAAGTTCTTGTTGTTTATTTGAAAGGATAGGAAAAGCAGAAGGACAAAGCCACTGGAGGATGAAATACTCCTGTCTTTCTCCTATCAAAGGTAATGAGAATCTAAGGGGCTGATGGTGCCCCGAAGTTCTGTTCATTACTCTGCATGGCATAAGTGTTCTTAGAAATGACCTTTATGCTAAATCCAAATAGCGTATCACTTGCATAAAATTCTGGAATTGAATAAAACTCATCAAAGTGCAATTGTCTCATCTGAAGATCTGAAAAGCAATGTAGCCTTTTAAAGCGGATCCCTGATGATATAAACACTTGTGTCATGCACCAGTCTTTGATACTAATGCAGCACGGCACGCCGAAGGCTTGTAAATGGTAATGCCATTCTCATCTCTGAAATATTAAGTAGAGGGAGGAACTCAAAAAACAATGAATTCAAAACTTGGGTGTCCTCCCCACAAAGCAACGTCCTTTCCAAAAGTTATTCCAGCTTGTTTACTAGTTCACTCCTGGACCCAGACCTGTTAAAGTGTAACCGCATCCAGTAGCAGGGTAAAGCAGAGCCATGTTAAATAAGGCACAGCTCTCAATGTCGTGATAAGTATTTGAGTTTTTCACTCTTATACTTTGCCTTATCTAAGCTGAGCTGCTCCAGCTAACTGCTAAGGCAGCAGTATATGTGGGACCCAGCTCTGAGCCCAAATGACTCACCTATTAGAAGTATCCAGATGTGGATTTTTCCTGAAATGTTTGTTTTTAACACAGGCTGAGGCCCACTGGCTGGAATACACTTCCAGCTGCACGGTGACAGTGTCTTCCACTCTGATTACGTCTGTAGAGCAGTTTTTAACAGATCAAAGTGCGCTTTACGTAAATGATAAACTACAGCGATATTATGTTTGTGTAGGCTGGCTTGCAAAAATATTTCTGATCATTATTTATCAGCTTATTGCCTTTTCAGATGTCCAGCACTCTAGCAATCAGGTGAAAAGAGGGTCACATGCTATCTTAATCCTACTGGATTCTTTCAAAGACTTTCTGAAGACAGAGTGGGTCAAATTTTCAGCTGGGTAAATCAGTGTAGCTGATGGAGCTATGCCAGTTTACACTAGCTGAGGATGTGGCCCACTATTTTTGCCATAGTGACTCAAATGTTTTTTTTTTTTTAAAGTGGAGCCACCTAGAAGTACATTTGCCTAAACTAAGTAACCATGTGACACTGCTGTAACCCTTGTCCTTCCTTGCCCCATCCGGTCCCTGCTGTGATCCTCACTGCAAACAGATGTGCCAGCACAAATCAATGGGACTCCTCGTGGGCCCATACATCTGCCTTAGCAGATCCGATCACAGGATCGAGGCTTCTGGCTGTAAGCTCTTTTGAGCTGGGACTGTGTCTAATTGTGCTGGGAAATAACTTGGCATGTGTTTGGGTGCTGTGAAAATATTGATAATAAAAAAAAGAAGCAAATTGTTGCTGCTTTAAAGCTTGGAAACTAGGAAAACATTTCTCACTTTAATTGAAAAATTGTCAAGACAAGCACACGTTTGTTGGGCGCACATACACACCCATACCAGGCACACACACAAATACACACACACAGGATACGGAATGACGACATACTCCACCACTGACACAAGACATCCTTAGAACACATCTCACTGGCTGAGAATAACTTGAAGACAGAACATAATTACTTAGCAACTTCAGAAAGCTGATAACTTTTCCAAATTAACCCATTCCTTCGTGTCACATACCCTATAAACCTGATACAACCTGGTTCAAATAACCAGTCTGTCTTTCTGAATGAAGGAAATAAAACCTGTTCTGGTAGCAAACCCAGTTAGTGGAGTCTGGTGACACAGACATATAAATCTTCAGCTTTGCAGGGTCTTTCTCACGGTTGTTTTTGTCTTGGTTTCTGTTTGTCCAGAGGGGGAGGAGGAGGAGGATGAAGAGGAGGATGAAGAAGAGGAAGAGGAGGAAGACAGAGATACAGACTCAATGGAGGAAAGCATGGAGGGTGACACGGAGCTGCCAGGTTTCACTCTTCCTGGCGAAACTTCCCAGGAGCCCGTAGTTGGCATAGGAGACTCTGCAGCACAGCTGGCTGGGGTATCTTACCAAGTTCCAGACACCATTGAATGGGAACAGCAAAACCAGGGCCTTGGTAAGAGCAACTCTTCTCTTCTTTCTTTAAGGGGGAGTGTTCCTTGTTTTGCATTTTTTGCTCAGAAACCCCCTGGGCTTTTCACTTATTCACTAAATCCCCTGGGCTTTTCACTTGTTCACTAAATCTGGACTAGTGTCACTGTAGTCAATGCAAGTACTCCAGATGGACTCCTGTGTAACCGGGATCAGAATCTGGCTCTGTGTCCCCAGTCAAATAACATCCCATTTAACAGAGAACCCACTCAGAGCACCCGTTCTAGCCCTTTGTTTCCAAAGCCTTGCTCCGTATTACTCTGCTGACACTCTAGCTGGCTAAGGTAAGTGCTGCAAACTGAGCTTCAAAGGGAAAGTTGGGGGCCCTCTGCTGGAGGAGAGGTGCAGCAAAGTGAGGCCTGCTAGGACAGGGAAAAGTAGCGGTGAGTCAAGCATTTTGCTACTGCTGCTCTCTGCTGCTGCATTCCTTTCAGTGCCAGTTTCCTGGCATTTCATAGGAGAGGTATCTATTCCAGGTACGTGGGTCAGCCTTGGAGGCAATGAGTTCATGGTATGTGAGGCAGCACTGGTGAAGGTTACAAAGCAAGGCCTGCGTGAAATTATATTCAGTCTATTCAGCCCAGCTTATCTCTAGCCCTGGATTGCATGAGCCGACCAGGTATCCCCACCTGGGAAAACCACCAGTCTAGGAAGGCCGTGCCCTAGATCAGTCTCCTGGGCCTAACCATTGCAGCGTGCACTGTATGCGAAGTCACCAGCTGTTTGGCGAGCTCTGTTGCACAAGGCAACGTAGAAAGCTTCAAGGACAGCATCAGCCTCTTCTACAAACTTCTTTGGTCACAGCTTTAGTTGTCTGCCTTATTATCGACATGACGTGAATTTCCCATCCATGTACGCCGCAGCTGAATGTGTTAGGAATTGAAATGGGGGCTAGCCGCCATCTGAGGTGAGCAGTGGACCTGAGGTGTGGGCCAGTGGAAGGTTTACAAAAGAGAGAGACCACCAAACTTGGCTAAGCAAAGTAGCAATTGTACCAGTGTCGTGTTCTGCATATTGTGGGGCCCAAACCAACTCCCATCAAAATCAGTGGGAATCTTTCCAGTGTCTTTGATGGGAGCTGGGTCCGGTCTAGACAGAACACCCTTGCGTGTGACCATTAAACATCTGGCCATTCTGATGGGCCCTTCAAGCAAACCATTCTCGAGTCCTTTTATCCGCAGCCTCTATCATGTATTGTGTGATTATAACTTACACTTCTGCCAGGGGTTCAATTCCTTGCATTTTGTGGCTCTTTCCCCTGTAAATCTGTTTCCAGCCTGCTCTGGTGGTGGTAGTTTTCTCTGATGCATTTTTTGAGATCCTCAACTGCCAGGCTGCTCTTTCCCTGCTGAGGGCAGATTGAGTTTGAGTCTGATCTGACGTCGCCCTGGCTGACTAAATCTTGCGTGGAAATACTGTTTAATATTTCACGTGTAAAATCTGCATGGGTCTTGTTAGCCCATCAAACTGGACAGGAGCAAGGTGTGAAGTAAATAATTCTGATTCCTTAACTCCTTTCTGGTTAATTTTAAAGAATTGGATTTAGAGGAATAAACAGGGGAATATTTGGGAGAGAAAGATTGCACTGGGAGAGCCTCAGAAAGCTTTTCATTTGTTCTTGCGTTAGTTTTATGGTGTCTCGGGAAAAAACGATAATGGACCAGATCCTTTGTGCTGGCTTGAGCAGTTCAGTGCCACCAGTGGGATGACTCACATGCTTCCAGTTAAGCATGTGGTTAGCCTCGTTCAGGGCCAGAGTGCTCGACAACTGGCAGGTTTGCACCCTGGATAAGTATCTCTGCAAAGCTTTGCCTCTTGAGCTGCCAATCATCGCCAGATGTGTCAGTGTGTTGTAGCCATTTACAGGAGTTCTGTCATATATATTAGAGCATATTATGTTGACATGAGTTCTGTTATAGTATTTACCATGTAACATAAGTTTGTGTTTAAGGGTGTTCACCCCACACCAGAAAGGTAGGGGTTAAAAGCAGCCTATGAAGCTGTGCAGGGAGCAGCCAGTCGGGGCCCAGCGGGCTTACATAAAAGGAGCTGCTAGGCCAGAGACGCTCAGTTCCTGCAGGGAGTCCAAGGGGAAAGGACTGTGTTCCTAGCAGGCTGCAGGAAGTTAGCACCTCGGACAGAGCAGTTGCTGGCAGGGACTGGTGGAGCAAGGAGGAGCTCCTGGCTGGCTGCTGGGACTTGCAGGCTGGAGGCCCTGAAAAGAAGGCGAAAAAGGTGCTGGGGCTGCAGGGCAATGGCCCAGGGAATTGAAGCGGTATTGGCAGAGAAGTTAAGGAGAAGCAGCAGAAGGCTGCTATCTACAGGGTCGTGGGCTGGGATCCAAAGTAGTGTGGCCACTGGGGAAGTGGCTGGACTATAGCATTGGGAGATACTTCCCTCCCCACCCCCCCAGAAGGGGGAAAACATGGGTGGTGGCATGGCTGGAGGGTGGAATCATGAAAAGGACACTGCGGTTCGTGGGGTGAGACGGGTCTGCGGGCGGAAAAGGTGGCAGCAGAGGCACCACCAGAAGAGGATGTGCTGGCTGAAAGAGCTAGTCCCTGAGACAACCAGCAGGTGGCGCCGCTCTGGTGAGTGGCCCCTGACTAAAGTAGGATGAACGATCCCTGGAATATAGATTATTTGGGTTATTTTCTCCAGAGAATTTATACAGCTCCTCGCCAGTTCCTCTTCTTGCTCTTCAGAGCACAAATGAAGCACTTAAAATGTTTGTTGATATCAACAGCTATGTTCCTCATAACAAATGAAAAATGTACATTTGGACCATCACTTTGTTTTCTTGGTCTGTTTTCCAGAGCCTGTTCCAGCTGTGTCTAGTTGAAAGTTTTAGATCCTAAAAGAAGACAAACACTTAATCAGGTTTCTCTTGTTGAACCAGAATCAGCCTCCAAATACATCTAAATATTAACAATCCTATTCGCCTTCTTGTAATGGCAACTGCCATTGTAACTTCTGAGTAACTCCTACCTGAAAATATCTAGAATCACAACAAGCCTGTGGTCAAATTGTCTGGGGGTTTTGTTTTGTTTTTCCCAAAGGCAACTTCTACTTTCTCTTGTTATATTTCCTTTTAACGACTGATGCAATAAAAAGGCTTATGACCCTGTTCTGCAAACACCATCCAGCGTAGTGCTCAGTGGTACTACACATAGTAGTAAGCATTATGTAAGGACTTGTCTACACAACGAGTTGTTCCTGATCAGCTCCATGTCTGGACACTCCTATTCTGGAATATGAGTTTCCACGGGTGGAGTCATTCAGGAATAGTGATTGCATTTTAAATTCACACCCTTCATTACTCAGAAACAACGTTCAAGTGTAGACAAGCCCTTAGTGTTTGCATGATTGGGCCTTCAGAGAGAAATACAATTCACACTTAGGCCTAGGCACAATGGGTCCAAGCGACCGCTCTGTTTTTACACTCTGCAGAAGTTACATCAGTATAATACTGGAGAAGCGTAGTCGTGAATTAAGCCCATTATATTAAAAGTAAAAATTTGATAGTCTCATCGTTCCCTGGTGAGGTGGAAAAGAGAAATCTGAATCTACACAGGCCATCTGGTGTTAGTCAGTTACAAGAGTTAATAAGATCCACATGGTTCTGTAGGAAACACCTTGATTATTGATTCCATAATAGAAATAAAGTTGGAGGCAAAGATCAAGGAAAAGGAAGTATGGGTAGTATCCAGCAGCTTCTCCCAGGCTCTAGCAGAGAACAGCAAAAAGGTGGGGCAGCCTTGGGAACTCTCAGAAAATACGGGAATTGGGTTGTGCTAAACAGCACTCAAAGAGGTTAATTCAGATGAAACTGCTATGAAAAATAGGTGAAATCAAGCTTCTGCTTGGGATAATAAATGTATCTTTATAAACCTATCAAGGTAAGGGGAAAACAGCAAGGGTCTTTTTCACACACGTGTAATAAGACATTTGAGCTGATTTTGGTCCGACATTGTTGGCTGAATATACTGAGAAACAGCAATCTTGCAACATTTTAAAATGTTACTTTAAAATAGCAGCTGTTCGAAAAGGTTTATGTGGCCAGTTAAAGCGAAGTCTCGGTAAGTTTGGCTAGATCAATGTACTATTCAGCCTTAACTCTTACCTCCCATTGTGCGGAGAGACTTAGAAATATTGGCTCATACAAAAAGCCACATCTGTCTAGGCCTTCATTCTTCCCATCAACGGCAACAACAAAAGGTTTCAGAGTAAGAGCCGTGTTAGTCTGTATTCGCAAAAAGAAAAGGAGGACTTGTGGCACCTTAGAGACTAACCAATTTATTTGAGCATGAGCTTTCGTGAGCTACAGCTCACTTCATCGGATGCATACTGTGGAAATTGCAGAAGACATTATATACACAGACACCATGAAACAATACCTCCTCCCACCCCACTCTCCTGCTGGTAATAGCTTATCTAAAGTGATCATCAAGTTGGGCCATTACCAGCACAAATCCAGGTTTTCTCACCCTCCGCTCCCCCACAGACAAACTCACTCTCTTGCTGGTAATAGCCCATCCAAAGTGACCACTGTCTTCACAATGTGTATGATAATCAAGGTGGGCCATTTCCTGCAGAAATCCAGGTTCTCTCACCCCCTCACCCCCCTCCAAAAACCACACACACAAACTCACTCTCCTGCTGGTAATAGCCTATCCAAAGTGACCACTCTCCTTACAACCTGCATGAAAATCAAAGTGGGCCATTTCCAGCACAAATCCAGGTTTTCTCACTCCCCCGCCCCCATACACACACAAACTCACTCTCCTGCTGGTAATAGCTCATCCGAAGTGACCACTCTCCCTACAATGTGCATGATAATCAAGGTGGGCCAATTCCAGCACAAATCCAGGTTTTCTCACCCCCCCCCCCACACACACACAAACTCACTCTCCTGCTGGCAATAGCTCATCCAAACTGACCACTCTCCCCACACTGTGCATGACAATCAAGGTGGGCCACTTCCAGCATAAATCCAAGTTTAACCAGAACGTCTGGGGGGGCGGGGGGGAGAGGAAAAAACAAGGGGAAATAGGCTACCTTGCATAATGACTTAGCCACTCCCAGTCTCTATTTAAGCCTAAATTAATAGTATCCAATTTGCAAATGAATTCCAATTCAGCAGTTTCTCGCTGGACTCTGGATTTGAAGTTTTTTTGTTGTAAGATAGCGACCTTCATGTCTCTGATTGCGTGACCAGAGAGATTGAAGTGTTCTCCGACTGGTTTATGAATGTTATTATTCTTGACATCTGATTTGTGTCCATTTATTCTTTTACGTAGAGACTGTCCAGTTTGACCAATGTACATGGCAGAGGGGCATTGCTCGCACATGATGGCATATATCACATTGGTGGATGTGCAGGTGAACGAGCCTCTGATAATGTGGCTGATGTTATTAGAGTGAGTTTGTGTGTGGGGGGGGGGGAGGGGGGTGAGAAAACCTGGATTTGTGCTGGAAATGGCCCACCTTGATTATCATGCACATTGTAGGGAGAGTGGTCACTTCGGATGAGCTATTACCAGCAGGAGAGTGAGTTTGTGTGTGTATGGGGGTGGGGGAGTGAGAAAACCTGGATTTGTGCTGGAAATGGCCCACCTTGATTTTCATGCAGGTTGTAAGGAGAGAGGTCACTTTGGATAGGCTATTACCAGCAGGAGAGTGAGTTTGTGTGTGTGGTTTTTGGAGGGGGGTGAGGGGGTGAGAGAACCTGGATTTCTGCAGGAAATGGCCCACCTTGATTATCATACACATTGTGAAGACAGTGGTCACTTTGGATGGGCTATTACCAGCAAGAGAATGAGTTTGTCTGTGGGGGGGCGGAGGGTGAGAACACCTGGATTTGTGCTGGAAATGGCCCAACTTGATGATCACTTTAGATAAGCTATTACCAGCAGGAGAGTGGGGTGGGAGGAGGTATTGTTTCATGGTGTCTGTGTATATAATGTCTTCTGCAATTTCCACAGTATGCATCCGATGAAGTGAGCTGTAGCTCACGAAAGCTCATGCTCAAATAAATTGGTTAGTCTCTAAGGTGCCACAAGTCCTCCTTTTCTTTTAACAACAAAAGGGATTTTTGTCTGACTTGATGCTAAACTAGGGTCAGCCACATAACACCAGCAACCAAGTTATCAGGGACTTCCCTCTGCAGCATTTTTTTCCCTCCATTTCAGCCTTGAGTTTTAGAAGCAGCCGAGAATTCCTTTGTCAGTTCAATGGGACGCAGGGTAGATCCCATTAGCAATGTCCAGCATGATGTGTACAAGAGGGTCCGGCTCAGCTCTTATTGACTGAGAGCAGTTTCAAATCAGTTACAGAAGGACGCAGATTAGCAAGGCCCAGTGATACAGTGTAAACCTAGGAGGGGCTAAGCCCCTCCCAAAGGCTGCTGTTATTCCACGTTCTGTTCCTAGGTACCCCTGCAGTGCAGAGATGGTTGGAATCACAGGCTCTGAATCCCTAAGCTAGCCAGCCCTCCCGAGAAACGACAACCTCAGCAGTAGAACAGGCCGAAGCACAGGCTACCTGAAGATCAGGCCAAAGGTAGTATGGGTGGCTTCCATGTATAAAGTTTTGGGTAAGCAGGGCTGAGGAGAGCCATGCCACCCGCAGCTGTTTGTTACAGGCTGTGGGGCGAAGCTAGGCAGCCTGCTGATACCAACTACCCAGCCTGCAAACCTCCTGCAGTTTAAAAACTAGTCTCGCCTGGCTTACTCCCTGCTAGACTGCAAGGAAATCAGGATCAGCTCAAAGATGTGCTCCTTTTGTATGCTGTTCCCCTTCATGGTTTCTGACACCAGCTACTCAGGCATAGGTGGGGGAGGTACAAAAGTCTCAGATGGTTTAGATGCATCTTGCATGAGCCAATAAGAGCCCTGGTATATGAGTTGTTGGGGTCTCTATCCCTGCTGCTGGTGAGGGTGTGTGGACTAGCAGCTGCTGTCACAGGGGTGTGCAGGAGGCAGGTGCAGTTGAAGTGTCCACTGGCACATTACCAAAAATGTCTAGTATTTTGGGGTTTCTAGGAATGGCGTGGGCCTGCTTCCTTCGGCGTTACCTTGCAAGATCATGCGTCGTGGAGGATGCCATTTTGAAGAGCATGCCCTCGATTATGTGGGTTACACACCTGTCCTGCCCTAGGTCAGGGCAGAGCGGTGCGCTCTTCGAAATGGTGTGCTCTGTGCCTGATACCAGATTGGTTTTAAAACAGTACTGGATGGGGACTAACCAGAACAAAGCAGGACTGTATGTTTTAAAACTGGCCGAACGGCCTGCCTAGGTGCAGTGTCGTTGGGAGCGCACTTGGCAGCTGCCAGACCATGATCTGGGCACGTTATACCAGCCAAGCGCTGCTGACTAGCTTTGGGGGGTTGGGGCCTTGACTCTGCTCTAACCCTGCCTGTCTCTGTACCTTCTGAGACAGCTTCCTTGTGTTGTCCATCTGTCTATATCCACCTGCTGTCTCTTGGATTATACTTAGACTGTAAGATCTCTGTTCTGTTTGTAGGCTCTACTGCAATATAAATAATAATGGTGTTTTTTTAAATCTGCAATTTAAAGATCTTTTCTTGTGTCTCATAGTACAGGCAATATTCTTGTCTCCTTCCTCTGTCCTGTAATTTGTTCACCCCAGACAGCTCAGCTTCACTTAGAAGTAACATTTAGCATTCAGTGATGTCCTGGTTCTACAACTGGTCTCCTTGGAGTTTCCAGAAGCTCCAGTAACTTTCCCCAGGTCCCAGTTATTCAGTGATTCACCCAGGATTAGAATCCAAGATCCTCCTGGCTCCTAAACTTTTGTTTTGATCCTTAAGGTGTGTGGCCTTCTGTATAGATGCAAGAGCTGTTATATCAGAGGACAGCACTTATTCTCAGGGGATGAGACACTCTTGGGCAGAAGGCCTGCCTGGGTACCATTTACATCCCACGTAAGCCCTCCAGAAGAGTAGCATGTAAGCGTGCATCAGACTTGAGCTGATTCCTTATAAGGGGGAATTCACTTCTGATGCTAATCTTGAACCGCAAAGTGTTGGTTCCGATTGCACAGTGACTAAGGGAAGAATGGGTGGAGAGAGGTCACTTGTGGCTAGTACCATGCCCCATTATTGTGCTTTACTGAGAATTTCTGCTTTGAAAGATTCCTACCTGCTCAGAAGGTAAAGGAATGGTATCCAGCTCAGAAAGGAAGAGCCAGAATTGACTTAAACATACCCTCCCCCGTACTGTGTGTCCAAATAAAAGCGTCTAGGACTTGTGGAGATTAAAGTTCTTCTGGAAAGGCTCCTTTCTGATAAACATACAAATCCTACCCTCTGTGAGGGCTAGACAGGAACATCTATTGGAAATAAGTGTGTTTGGGTTGCCAATAACAAAATCATTCCTTCAGACCTCAAGCAAATGCTGCTCACAGAGATGTTGGAATCGGCATTACTCAGTGAGAGGGATCGATAGGATGAATATTGCCTCAGGTCTCTCTTTTTCTTTTCTTTGTTTCTGAAGAGCTCTAATCATAGCCTCCTACAAACCTGGGAAAATAAGAGTTAGGGTTTCAGTAAAGCATTATTTCTTTTAATTTATTGGCAGTGCCATCTGTGCTGGAAGCTTTATTAATCTAAAGTGAGTCCCACAACTCGACCAAGTGTTTTCCAGTTCTGGTTGTTTTGCTTTTTCTCTCCTTGGTCTTGAATACAAAACGAACTTTCTAGCTGAAGTGTCCGCACAATTGAACTTTCCCTTTCTGGGTAGGTAAACACGCATCTTGATGAAGCTTTTTTAGAATTTTTTTAACACAGTTGCAGGTACTGGGCTGTGCTCTGCTCTAAGAGCTCACGGTCCTTTCCTTTCACTTGATTGGAGTAGCTAAGAGATTCTATCCTTACTGCCTCTTTCACGTGGATATTATCTTCTGAAGTGTGAGGTAATCTGATCTTGCTGGGACTTGTCTTCCAACTGGAGATAACTTCCCAGTGAACATGACCTTGATTACTATCTCCATTTTATGGGCCCCGAGAGCTTAAGTAACTTGCCCAAGTCACACAGCAGACTGGAAGGAATGGAACTCGGGTCTCCTGCTCCGATCGTATGGCTACACTGCAATCGTAGGGTGTGATTGCCGCTCTTGTAGACATACCTGAGCTAGCTTTCATCTAGCTAGCATGTGAAGACTCACCAGCACAGACTTCAGCATGGACTGTACAAACCCACCTGGATAATTACTTAGGCAGATAGGCTGCACTGAAACACGTACTGCTGTAGGTTCGGCTGCTTCGGTTGCCGTGTCAGCTCAATCAAAGCTAGTTGGGGTATGTCTACACGAGCTGCAACCATACCCTGAGACTATTGTGTCGACATACCCTGCTCTAACAGCTAGAACACACTGCCTCTTGTACTCTTCCTTCCCACTCAGTACTGGACCAAAGCTCCAGTATGATGCTAAGCAGTGCTCTGCTGTTGGAGGTGGTGTCATTTCATGTAATAACAACTAATAAAATAATTCTGGAGTTGTAAAGGTGAGGACTGACCATCTTGCAGTGTTAAGAAAAACACACTGCTTCTTGCAAGTGCTGGGGTTAACAATGCTATCCTAGGGTTAGCTTAGCTGCAGTTTCTCGGCTAAATTCCAATTATATAATTACATTGAGTCTGCCTCAAATTCCCCTGCAGTTTCAATTGGATATGGTATTCCTCAGTTTCTTTTTTTAAAAATGCTGAGGTGCATTGCGGTCTAATGAACTGAGACAGGAATCCCTGACCACCGCTACTGAACCACCAACACCACTTGGTTGGACGTAGGTTGACCTGGAGCTGACTCCTCCAAGTATTAGTCAGGGCTGACCTTGCATAGTCGATGAGAATATGAGATAATATAGTTTTGAGCTCATATAAATGCAGTAAATTCACTCCTATTGAAAGGAGAGAAACAGACCTTGAAAGGGAAATATTTTCGCCACCAATCAGGTGAAGTATATGGAGAATCAGTGGAAGTTTCTCTAAACTGCTCCACCCAGCACACCTGAACCCCACTTTAGTGAGACTTCCCTGAGTAGTGAGAGTGTACTTCAGTCTCCATGGCCGTTAAATTCTTGCCCTCTCTGCTGATACTGCCAACTCGTACCAACTGTGATGTTTGTTTATATGGGCACCTGTCCACTTGGAAATTTGAGTGACTCCACCAGCTCATTTCACATCTGCTGACAACTGTCATTGCCAGGCTGAGCAGGAATCGAACCAGTGAGCTCAGGTGAAAAGCTCCATGTATCATCGCTGCCCTTGATTCATCCACAAATTAAGCTGTGCAGCTACTCAATCTCCTTCTGCAATCTCCTTTGTGTGGGTTCCCAAAGTTTGTAACATACACACACAGCAATTGTGCTATTCAGCAACCAATATATTCGATTGGATTGCATTGCTTATTGCAACCATTCGTACAACAAATGTACCATTTTGCATCAAACATATTGTGTGACCATGTGATGAGAATGTGATGAGACCATGTGATGGAATGTGAGACCATGTGGGAATGTGATGAGACCATGTGATGGAATGTGAGACCATGTGGGAATGTGATGAGACCATGTGATGGAATGGTGTGAACATCTCTGATGGAATCTTAACCTTGGTTTTTATGTGATCAAAGTGAATGTTGCCTCTGTGGTGTATTTGTGACTTGTTTGCATATGTTGATGTTTAAGGTTTGGCCAGTGAGTTGGCCCTTTTTTTAAAGCACTTGGGGCCTGATCCAAAGCCAACGGGAGTCTTTCTATTGGCTTCAAAGGGGTTTGGATTAGACTCTTGCTGCCTTTCACTGGAGCAGCCAACAGACCAGTGCATCGAGTATAACTTCTCAAGAATCTGGACATTAAGCCGTGTCCTGTGCTTACCATACGGCTGAGGTTCATGATAATGACTTGTGGTCTGACTTCCATGGGGAATATCAACCAGGTGGCTTCCTTCTCTGATTTTTGGGCATGTCTACAGTTACAGTGCTGCTGCAGCAGGTGTGCTGAAGACGCTCTGTGCCGACGGGAAAGAGCTCTCTCGTCGGCATAAAACCCCCCTAGCCCCGCGAGCAGCATAAGCTGTGTTGGCGGAGAAGCTCTCCTGCTGACATAGCGCTCTGCACAATAGCGCTTACGTTGGTGTAACTATGGAATATTCACCCCCCTGAGCGACACAAGTTTTGCCAACGTAGGCTGGGAGTGTAGATACAGCTTGAACTTTTCTCAGGACAGTGGCGTGCAACTTTTCTCCCCCTACCGGATGTGAGATGTGCTGCTCTGTCCCATTGGGCTGTTGTGGAGCTCTCTAAACACATCTGTGCTGAAACAGCTGTTTTGCAGAGTTGGCCCAAGTTTTGTGTTGATGGACCGTGCCATGGGAAATTTACCTGTGCTGACTGTGGGCACTGGTGGTGTTATTACTAGATCACATCCCTTTCCTATACAGTAACTTTGTTTTAAGTAAAAAGAAGAGGCTTTTACATCTGAAAGGAGGAGGAACATGCAGTTCTGAGGCCAGATCCTCAGCCAGTGTAAATTGACATGGCTCCATTTGGAGCTGTATTAGTTTACACCAGCTAAGAATTTAACTCTGGATTGGCATAAAATGTAGTAACACCTCCTGGAGACCAGAATGGCTTGCAGGCTGGATTCAGTTCCTGGGGAACTGTAGTGATCCCTTTTTGTTCTCAGCAGTAGGTGGCGGCGCTGTCAGCTGGAACGGCTAGGGAAGGTTTTACGCATAGGCCAGGAAAACTGCAACTGCATTACCAGCTCTTTAAAAACCGAACTCGGATTCACCTATTTGGCTCATTTTCCGCAGGAAATGTGTAAACGTATTGTGCAACCCTGAGAATTAATAAGTAATTCTGAACTAGTTCATTCTTTGGCTGGTGATCAGTCCCAAGTATGTGGGCTCTGAAAACAAACACCAATAAAAGCATACGGGCCAGTGAGTTTTAAAGGTCAAGAATAAAAGCAGTGGGTACATTTTGAATCTGCTTACAAGCATCTTACAGTATCAGTTAAAATATACTGATTAGTATTATCCTGAGAACACTTATTGCAGGTGTATGCATTGCGAAGGGGCTTTTGGCACTGAGGATTGTAATAATAATACCTGCTCTTATACAGTGCCTTTCATCAGTAGATCTCAAAGCACATTACAGTCTTTACTGGATTTATCCTCACAACATACCTGTGAGGCAGGGCAGCCCTGGTATGTCCATTTTTACAGCGAGGTTACGTGACTTGCCCAAGGTCACATAGGAGTGATTTAAAAGTCATGATCCTCTGTGTTTCTCAGGCCAGGGCTCAGAAATGATTAGTTATACATAAGACACTGTGGTGCACCAGAGAAGTCACTGTTCTGAGTCAGTTCTGTTCCTGGCTCTGCCACTGGCTTGCTGTGCGACCTTGGTCAAGTCATGTCACGTCTCCCTGCCTCAGTTTCTCTCTCTGTTGAATGGAGATAATGGTATTTCATCCTTTCTCTCATTCGCTTTAGCCATAACTGCTTCTGCTGGTGGAAATACTGAACAAAGGAGCATCCCGATCCAGTGGTCTGGCTTCTAAGTCCCACTGAGGGGAACTGCTTGTGAAAGTTGTTCTGCTGGATGTCAGTGGCACCGAGTATATTAGGTAACACAGCCAGGGAGAGAATCCCCTTGACTTCACATTGCTGCTGTGTGACAGAGGAATACATAACGTAGCTAATGTGCCAAGCAGCGGGGGCCCAGGAATCACACAAAGGAACCCCCCCCACCCCCAGTTTCTCAGTCATCTGCACAAGCTCTAATTTATTTACCATTTCCTTCTCAATTTCGCACTGTTTAAATGTACAGTAGTTGCTAACGGGGTTTCTAGCATGGCTTCCGTAATCGGGACGGGCAGGCTGTTCTGAGCACTGTGCTAGCCAGACTGCTATAGGGTTACATCAAACGGGACTGTCACTGGCTGGTGGGCCCTGTACAGTGCTGCGGGACGCTTCCGTTGAGCCACCCTAAGCTCAGGGGCTAAACCACACCACTCACAGTTAGGATAATTATTGCTGCTGCCTCATGCTGGCTGGCAGGCAGAGCTCATTAGTTCAAGCCAGAGCATAAAGGTGACGGGTGTGTCTCTGTGGGCCAGAGCAGGTCGTGGAGGAAATCCCTAGGAACCGTCAAACTTCAGGAGGTTGAGTTTGATGTGGTGGTGTTTGTTTTTGGTGTTGCCAATAGTCAGGCTGCAAAAAGGAGGTGAGTTTGGACGGTAACTCAGGGACTGTGTGCTCTCTTGAGGAAGAGAAGTGGTTTAAGTTGTTCACAGTGGCCAATCCCTTGGGAGAGGAAGCACTGGCTTGCGACTTGTAAGAGCTGACTTCGGTTCCTGGCTCTGCCACTTGTTTCCTGTCTGACCTTGGACAAGTCACTTAATCTCTGTGCCACAGTTCCCACCTGTAAAATAAGGATGATAATGCTTCCTGTGTGTGCCATGTCTATTTACATTCCTTGGGGCAGTGACTCTGTTCAGAATTTAGGACACAGTCTCAGGTGGGGCTTCTGGGTACTACTGTAATATAAATAGTTAATAACACACCCCTGAAATCCTTATGTCGACGGACTCTTAGTTCACAGACAAATAACAATTGCTGTCCAGACTAGTCATGGAAACTTTGCTAGAAAGAAACTTGCTGTCAGCAACCGTGTGGTAGCCAGCATGGGTCTGAGCTAGGGCTGTCGATTAATTGCAGTTAACTCACGTGATTAACTAAATTAATTGCAATTAATTGCAGTTTTAATTGCACTGCTAAACAATAGAATACCAATTGAAATTTATTAAATAATTTGGATGTTTTTCTCCATTTTCATATATATTGTATTCTGTGTTGTAACTAAAATCAAAGTGTATATTATTTTTGATTATAAATATTCGCACTGTAAAAATAATAAAAGAAATAGTATTTTTCAATTCACCTCATACAAGTACTGTAGTGCAATCTCTTTGTCATGAAAGTGCAACTTATAAATGTAGATTTTTTTTGTTACATAATTGCACTCAAAAACAAAACAATTTAAAACTTCAGAGCCTACAAGTCTACTCAGTCCTACTTCTTGTTCAGCCAATTGCTAAGACAAACAAGTTTGTTTACATTTACGGGAGATAATGCCGCCCACTTCTTATTTATAATGTCACCAGAGAGTGAGATCGGGCATTTGCATGGCACTTTTGTAGCTGGCATTGCAAGGTATTTATGTGCCAGCAGGGCTGGCTCCAGGCACCAGCTTTCCAAGCAGGTGCTCGGCGCGGCATTCAGAATGGGGCAGCAGTCCGTGTCCCACGGCAGCAATTCGGCGGCAGCTCCGCCGCTCTTCCAGGCGCGGCAGCAATTTGGCGGCAACTGCTTGGGGTGGCAAAATTGGTAGAGCCGCCCGTGTGTGCCAGATATGCTAAACATTCGTATGCCCCTTCATGCTTTGGCCACCATTCCAGAGGACATGCTTCCATGCTGATGACATTCGTTAACAAAATAATGCGTTAATTAAATTTGTGACTGAACTCCTCTGGGGAGAATTGTCTGTCCCCTGCTCTATTTTACCCACATTCTGCCATATAGTTCATGTTATAGCTGTCTCGGATGATGACTCAGCACATGTTCGTTTTAAGAACACTTTCCCTGCAGATTTGACAACACACAAAGAAGGTACCAATGTGAGATTTCTAAAGATAGCTACAGCTCTTGACCCAAGGATTAGGAATCTTCCAAAATCTGACAGGGACTAGGTGTGGAGCATGCTGCCGCTGCACAAAATGACCTTTTAAAACTACCAGCTGCACATTTGCCGTCACGTCGCTCGTTATGATCTCGTCGGCCACACCAGGATGTGAGGGTGGAAACACTCTGGCGAGAGGAATGGATATCTGTTATAATCCCCAACCAGTCTCTCGTTACTGACCCCACAGTCTGCCTGCCTGGTTTTGACCTGCCCCATCACCAGTGGTCCCTGTTGAATACGTTCCAGACTGGGCAAGGTCTCTGTGCAGCCAACCAGTATCGCTGGGGCCTTCGTGACAGCTCTTTGTGCAGCTGCGGTGCAACACAGACGATGACGCACTTTGTCGCTGAATGCCTGCTGACTAGGTTCAGCAGTGGGCTAGAAGAACTGCATCACGCCACTGAAGATGCCGTCATTTGGTTAGGCGACTGTGCACACGCTAAATAAATCAGAAGTCTTAAAAGAGCAACACTCCGATGCGGAAACTACAGAATCCGAACAGCCCAAAAAGAAAACCTTCTGATTGTGGCATCTGACTCAGATAATGAAAATGAACATGCGTCGGTCCGCACTACTTTGGATTGTTATTGAGCAGAACACGTCATCAGCATGGACACACGTCCCCTGGAATGGTGGTTGAAGCATGAAGGGACACATGAATCTTTAGTGCATCTGGCACGTAAATATCTTGCGACGTCGGCTACAACAGTGCCATGAGAATGCCTGTTTTCACTTTCAGGTGACATAAACAAGAAGCAGGCAGCATTATCTCCTGCAAATGTAAACAAACTTGTTTGTCTGAGCGATTGGCTGAACAAGAAGTAGGACTGAGTGGACTTGCAGGTTCTAAAATTTTACATTGTTTTATTTTTTAATGCAGTTTTTTTGTACATAATTCTACATTTGTAAGTTCAACTTTTATGATAAAGAGATTGCACTACAGTACTTGTATTAGGTGAATTGAAAAATACCATTTTGTTTTTTTACAGTGCAAATACTTGTAATAAAAAATAAATATAAAGTGAGCACTGTACACTTTGTATTCTGTGTTGTAATTGAAATCAATATATTTGAAAAAGTAGAAAACATCCAAAAATATTTAAAGAAATGGTATTCTATTATTATTTAACAGTGCAATTAATCGCAATTAATTTTTTTAATTGCTTGACAGCCCTAGTCTGAGCTCAACGTTGACAGCACTAAACTCCACAATCTTTCTGTAAAAGTCTCAAAAGCTCTTCAACAGCAACAGTAATAGGAAGCTGTAGTGTATAGGAATTGTGTAATATCCCTTTAAACAGTTTGGGAGCCCTTCTGTTACAAATGTCAGCAAAACTCTGCCAGAGCAGCAGCGTGTCTAGGGACCTAGGCCTGTATGTTTGCATATAGTTCGTAAATAGTTATTTGGAACGCAACGGTGTTCCTGAGGTTTCCACACATTCTTGATGTTGCATAGAGAACAAATACTCCACCAAAGCCATGAGGTGCAGCATGTAAAGTGAAGTGAAAGTGAAAATGAAACTCCTTCAAGCACATGGATTTTTGGCAACAGGTGATGCACTTCCAGGTTGTATGCACACGGCGTTTCTAGAGACTTAACGTACTAGACGCCATCTCTCAGTATCCCATTCAGCGAAGCAGCTCTTTGCAGGACAGCATTTAAGTGTGTGTGTAATTTTAGGGATGTGCTGTGTCCCAGGTGAAGTCGGTGTGATTTAAGCATATTCCTAAAGTTAAGCTCCTAACTAAGTGCTTTCCTGAACCAGGACATGTGATTCTCTTGAAACAGGAACTTTGACTCCTGAACTCATCTGATTGTTTATTATTGGACCCTGCTGTTGGGAATTGCTATTAAAATTGATTTTGAGATTCGAGCTCATTTGCTGATTGTTAGAAGCACGCTCACAAAATCCTGCAGGAATATAATCAGCCTGCCTGGCTTGCAGTCTGATTAAGTGGCACTGCGCTGGCCTCCTGCCTGCTTGCCCTGGGCAGAACTTTCAGATTTATCTGCACTCAGAGTGTTATAAACTACTGGACTAAGTGTTTAAATATTTCATAGCACTCTCTGCTGCTGCTGCATCTTGTCTGTCTTGACCTTTGTTACATCTCCTCCTCTTGATGGTAATGTTGCCGGCACAGAGTGCCCGAGGCAAGCAACAGCAGGGTTCGTTGCCCGGTGTGCGTCGCCCAATAATCACAACAGGGTGGAGAAGCGGAAAAGTTTATTTGAAGCTTCAAGTGGTACAGGGAGACATTAATCTCAAATCCTGCACACCAAGCAGGAAGTTACACAGACTTTTATACATCCTTTTTTCAGCATACTTATCCAATAGCAAGCTGCCCTAAGTATCCATATAGCCAGCCAATCCGGTATACCAGCTAGTGCCCTTTTTCTTTGTATCATCTGTTAAACTATATATGGAATTGTTTTGTTCAGCATTTTTTGCCATATCTGCCCTGTCTGGCCTTGTTTAGTTTCAGACAGTCTGCGCTCGCAACATATTGTTGCAAGATCCTCAGCAGGACTGCTGCGAGTGCCTCCAGGCGGGGGGGGCAAGGTCACTTGGGCCTAGTGCGAGGGGGGCTTCATCGACACTCATGGTCTTCCATTCCCTCGAGTTACCTAGTGGCCATGCCCAGTGTCCCCAACAGTAACATCACATCCTATACGCCTTCCACATGGGAAGCCAGATTCACTTCCATGTTTGCACCCCAGTACTGCTGATGAGTGCAGATGTGCCAAGACTGGGTGATTCACCCTAGGGCAGGGCAGTTTAAAAATCCAGTCAGGGCTCTTCATAGGACTGGGCTGACTTTCAACTGCTGTAGTCTTAAGTTCTGTGGTGTGGGATGGGTAGAGTGGAGTTTTGAATGGATTGCTGTCTTGCTTCTGGATTTTGGTGATAAATTAAACCTTCCCAATGCTAGGTTCTGCTGCTGGTCCAGCTCCTTTCTGTGCAGTGGGGATTATTTTGCATTACACCCCAGCCATTTATCAACCAGCCAGTCATCACCGAGCTTTTAATAAAATGGGAAATCCCCAGAGAATGTCACTTCCTCATATTATTCGGTTTCTCAGAGCAATCTTCATTTGGTGCTAAAACCTGCAAAGTTTTAAAGTCGTGGTGTCTCTTTCCGTGCATTCAAGTCCCCCTAAAGCAGAGGTGGGCAAACTATGGCCCGTGGGCCACATCCGGCCCGCGGGACCGTCCTGCCTGGCCCCTGAGCTCCCGGCCAGGGAGACTCGCCCCTGGCCCCTCCCCCACTGTCCCCCCCTCCCCTGCAGCCTCAGTGGGCTGTGCCGCTGGCACTCTGGCCCGTCGCTTCTGCCGGGCAGGGTGGCGGCGTGGCTGCGAGCTCCTGCCGCTCTGAGCAGTGTGGTGAGGGGGTAGGGGATGGGGAGTGGGGGTTGGATAAGGGGAAGGAGGTCCCGGGGGGCAGTCAGGTGACAGAGAGCAGGAGGCGGATGGATGGGGCGGAGGTTCAGGGGGGCGGTCAGGGGACAGGGAGCAGGGGGGTTGGATGGGGGTGGGGTCCTGGGGGGCAGTTAGGGGTGGGGGTGTGGATAGGGGTTGGGGCAGTTAGGGGACAGTGAGCAGGGGGGATTGGATAGGGGGTGGGATCCCGGGGGGCGGTTAGGGGCAGGGATCCCAGGAGGGGGTGGTCAGGGGACAAGGAACAGGGGGGGTTGGATGGGTTGGTGGTTCTGAGGGGGGCAGTCAGGGGGCGGGAAGTGGGAGGGGGCGAATGGGGGCAGGGTCCAGGCTGTTTGGAGAGGCACAGCCTTCTTTACCCGGCCCTCCATAAAGTTTCACAACCCGGATGTGGCCTTGGGCCAAATATTTGCCCGCCCCTGCCCTAAAGACTTGCTGCTTTTGTGACACCCGCAAGAAATGAGCCAACAATGGTAGTTAATAATATAAACCTAAAAAATCTTGCCAGTTATTCCTTGCTTTGGGCTTGTCAGTGAATCCTGTCTGTACTGAAAGTTCTTCACAGCAGGGTCTGTCTTCATGTTACTTCCAATGAGAGTCTTTCCATTCCTTCAGTGGTACTGGCTTGGGTGCTTTCTGAGGTGTACCAAACACACTGTCAGCACTGAACAAACAATAGTATAATACTTGCTTATAGAAATCCATGGATTTATTGGGACACTGCAATTGACAATTCCAGCACACAGGCAGGACTAAAACTTCTACCAGACGCCTGATCAAATACAATGTAACAGCCAAACAAGAGGACAACTTAGTGCTAAGATAGTTAAGCACTCACTGCCTGGGGGTACAGGTGCTGTCTACACTGATCACTGCAATAAAGATGGTGATCTGAAGACGGATCAAATATTAAAGCTGAGCTTGTTAATATATTTTGGAAACGTTTCTCCATGTTCGTCAGTTTGTTGCTGTTTTGCACAGACATTTGTGAAGTCAGGAACCGATTCAGAAACCCTCGTATTCTGAAGCACTATACCAGAGCAGCATCTAATCGCCATCCCAATTTGAGAGTGGCCCTTGATCAGTTCAAATCACTATAATGCCCTTTCAGTCTGAATATATTTTAAGATTCATTTAATCTGTATTTAGCTTTAAAAAAACACCCCCTACTGCCCCACAGATTCTTCCAAACAGAGGAATTGCTGTTGTGAATGACAGTGCGAAAGTTTCTTCCTGCATCTTGTGGTACTCAGCACAGCTGCAGCGGTGGTACTCGAAGAGTTAAATAGCAGGGCTAGATGGCTTGTTTTGTTTGGAGTTCCCCTCAGGGCACTCGGAGACTGAACAAATTATTTGATTGCATCTTTCAAACAAGTGCGTAGACCATAGAACTGGAAGGGACCTCCACAGGTGATCTAGTCCAGTCCCCTGCACTCATGGCAGGACTAAGTATAATCTAGACCAGGGGTGGGCCAACTTTTTGGCCTGAGGGCCACATCTGGGTATGGAAATTGTATGGCGGGCCATGAATGCTCATGAAATTGGGGGTAGGGGTGCTGCAGAGGGTGAGGGCTCCAGCTGGGGGTGCAGGCTCTGGGGTGGGGCCAGAAATGCGTTCAGGGTGTGGGAGGGGGACTCCGGGTTGGGGTGCGGGGCGGTGTGTGTGAGGGCCCTGGGGTGAGGCTGGGGAAGAGGGGTTTGGGATACAAAAGGGGGCTCTGGGCTGAGATTGAGGGGTTCGGAGGGCAGGAGGGGGATCAGGGCTGTGGCAGGGGATTGGGGGTCGGGGGGGGCTCCAGTTGTGAGGCGCAGCCAGGAGGCTCTGTGCGCTGTCCCATCTGCAGATGGGGCAGCGCGCAGAGCCGCCTGGCCATGCCTGTGTGGACTGTGTAGGAGCCAGAGGGGGGTCATGCCGGCTGCTTCCTGGGAGCCGTGCGGAGTGGGGCAAGCCCCTGACCCCGCTCCCCAGCGGGAGCTGGGGCCCAGATTAAGTGGATGTGGTCCGCGGGCTGTAGATTGCCCACCCCTGATCTAGACCATCCTTGACAGGTGTTTGTCTAATCTGCTTTTAAAAATCTCTAATGATGGAGATTCCACAACCTCCCTAGGCCATTTATTCCAGTGCTTAACCACCCTGACAGTTAAGAACTTTTTCCTAATGTCCAACCTAAACCTCCCTTGCGGCAGTTTAAGCCCATTGCTTCTTGTCCTATCCTCAGAGGTTAAGGAGAACAATTCTTCTCCCTTCTCCTTGTAACAACCTTTTATGTGTTTGAAAACTGTTACCATGTCCCCTCTCAGTCTTCTCTTTTCCAGACTGAAAAAACTGGGTTTGTTTAATCTTCCCTCATAGGTCATGTTTCTAGACCTTTAATCATTTTTGTCACTCTTCTCTGGACTTTCTCCAATTTGTCCACATCTTTCCTGAAGTGAGGTGCCCAGAACCGGACACAGTACTCCAGTTGAGGCCTAACCAGCATGGAATAGAGCAGAATTACTTCTTGTGTCTTGCTTACAACACTCCTGCTAATACATCCCAGAATGATGTTTTCTTTTTTTGCAACAGCGTTACACCGTTGACGCATATTTAGCTTGTGATCCGCTATGACCGCCAGATCCCTTTCCGCAGTACTCCTTCCTAGGCAGTCATTTCCCATTGTGTATGTTTGCAACTGATTGTCCATCCTAAGTAGAGTACTTTGCATTTGTCCCTATTGAATGTCATTCTATTTACTTCAGACCATTTCTCCAGTTTGTCCAGATCATTTTGAATTTTAATTAGGGCTGTCAATTAATTGCCGTTAACGCGTGCGATGAACGCACAGCACAATTAACATGTTCATTTTTTAAACGCCTGTTAATCGCAGACCTGAGATGAGCTGCTCCAGAGAACTTGTCTGGTCAGGTGCAGTAACGCAAGCCGCCACCAGAGGGCAGGAAGAGAGGAGGCTAGAGAAAGTAACCTGGTTCTCATCCCAGCGTTTTTAAAGTAAAAACAGGTTGGCCAGGGGCTTGCCGGAGCTACACCCCCCCCCCAAACATCCCCCTCCGCCTGCAGGGCTTGCCCAAGCCCCCTCCCCATGTCTCCCGGGCTGGGGCTAACCCCCCACACCCTGTGCTGCCCACATTTGGGGCTGACCCCTTCCCCCGTGCTGCCCGCAGCTAGGGCTGAGCCCCGGGTCGCCCGGGATTGGGGCTGACCCCCACCCCCAAGCTCGGGGGCTGATCCCCACCCCCGAGCTGCTCACAGCCGGGGCTGAGCTCCCCCTCCCCACCCCGAGCTCCAGGCCTCCCCCGGCTGAGGCCGATTCCTCCCCCTCTCCCCAAGCTCCTTGCCGCCCAGGGGTCAGCTCTGAAGCCAGCACTGCTCGCCAGCAGCAGATTTCTCCGCTTTCCTGCGGGCGGGCGGGGGCAGTGCCGCCTTCAGCTGACCCCCAGGCAGCCGCTGCCGCTCTCCGCTCTGCCTTGCCGCCAGGACAATGCCCAGGTTTGGCAAAGGAGTAGGGACGGCCGGGGTAGAGCTGAGAAAGGGGCCTGTCCTAGCCAAAACGGGATGTATTGGCACCCTAGCCATCCCGGGCCCTACTGTTCCCGTCTGGCCCCTCACTCCCAGGCCAACCCCTCTGCGTCGTGCCCCATTGCCCCTAGCCGGCCGCTCGCTCCAGGGTTTCCCCCATAGAGAACATGGCCTGGCAAGCTCAGCTTCCCTTCACCAGCGTCTCCTTCCCTGCAGTATGATGAGTCCCTGAGGTAAAATCCACCCTCCCTTGCAAACAAGGGCTCACTCAGCTGAAGGGAGCCCAGCTAGCTCAGTAAAAGAAGGCGAGCCCAGTACCAGAAACCACCCTTCCAGGGGCAGCAGCAAGACACCTCCCTCACCCTCCTCCTGCCCAAGTGATTGCTTGCTCCTCCCCAGTGTCACACCCCCCGTCCTCCAGACCCTCCTCCTGCACGAGTCATTGCTTACTTCCCCGCTCCCCTGTCCTCCCCCAACACCGAATGTTTGTTTGTCTGAGCCATTGGCTGAACAAGAAGTAGGACTGAGTGGACTTGTAGGCCCTGAAGTTTTACATGGTTTTATTGTTAAGTGCAGTTAAGTTCAACTTTCATTATAAAGAGATTGCTCTATAGTACTTCAGTGAGGTGAATTGAAGTTTCTTTTTTATAGTGCAAATACTTGTAATAAAAATAATATATAGTGAGCACTGTACACTTTGTATTCTGTGTTGTAATTAAAATCAATATATTTGAAAATGTAGAAAACGTCCAAAAATATTTAAATCAATGGTATTCTATTATTGTTTAACAGCACGATTAATCACAATTAATTTTTTTAATTGCTTGACAGCCCTAATTTTAATCCTATCCTCCAAAGCCCTTGCATCCCCTCCCAGCTTGGTACCATCCTCAAACTTTATAAGAGTACTCTCTAGGCCATTATCTAAATCACTGATGAAAATATTGAACAGAACTGGACCCAGATCTGATCCCTGCAGGACCCCATTCGTTATGCCCTTCCAGCATGACAGTGATCCACTGTTAACTACTCTCTGGGAACGGTTTTCCAACCAACTGTGCACCCACGTTGTAGTAGCTCCATCTAGGTTGTATTTCCCTAGTTTGTTTATGAGAAGGTCACGTGAGATAATATCAAAAGCTTTACTAAAGTCAAGATATACGAGGTCTACCGCTTCCCCCCCACCCCATCCATAAATGGTGCAGAAAATTCCTATCTCCTGTTCAGAGTTTCCCTTTGCAGAACTTGCTTGTGTAATAATAGAGAAGGGAGGGAAGTTGACGCATGCAGAAACAGATGTAGTTTCTCTTTTAAAATGCCTCTCCTAATAACTCAGAGTATTTAAAGCTATAAATCAAGCAGCTCAGGATCGTGACCACTATTGGTTTATCATTAATCTGGACCAGAAATAATGTTGTCAGCTGCATTCTTCACAGGAATGCTATAGGTCGAAGCTGCATTGCTAGCATGTTGGGTCAGAAGCTGAATGACTTTTCCCCTCAGCACTTCCTAAAGCTTCATTCTTCCCTTCCTGCCTTTTGGTGCCATGAATATATGTGTTAGCACAATCTGGCGTGAGATGTCGCTACCACTTTGGGGCATCTGCAACAGCCATTTGATTGAAATCACACAGACGTTACTCTAGTTGTCTCACTTGAGCAGGAGCAGCATGTTCTGTGCCTTTTGTGAAATAAAAATAAAATGTAGATGATGGCTATAATCCCTCTGTAAATTAACCCCTGGAATGCCAGCATGTGAGTGACACACACAACTGGAGAGAGAGAATTGCATGGGGTTTGCTGGGCTGAACTTCAGTGAGTTTTAGAACGTATCTGTTTGTCCTCAGGGTCTCCCAGGTGTTGCTGCAACAGATGCCGTTCATGTATGGCCACCAAAGAGGTCACCCTACAAAACCTGTTCCAATAAGGATTTAAGTTAAAGTCACAAAGGCACAGGAAGTCTGAGTTCTGGCCAACGTTTCATTCTGAGTTCACCCTGTCAGTCCTTGGGATATGTTGTACGGCAGCGAGGGTGACATTCACCCTTCTTGGAGAGACTCCAGGTCATGCTTAGGTCTTATGCTGGCTCTGCACAGGGGTAAATGTCCATTCATTGTATAGGTCCCGCAACGGCAGTCACACCTGCCTACCCCAGGCTGAATTTGGCCCTATGTTTTAGTAAAACAGACCAACGCCTCCGTCCCCTTTGCACTCTGACACTTGTGTTGAAGCTGTGTAATACCGACAGACCCCCGGTCGTTGGCGGGCGGGATTGAACTTGGGACCTCTGAAGTTTAGTGCATGAGCCTCTACTGCAGAGGTGGTCAAACTATGGCCCGCGGGACCCTCCTGCCCGGCCCCTGAGCTCCTGGCCTGGGAGGCTAGCGCCTGGCCCCTCCCCTACTGTTCCCCCTCCCCCGCAGCCTCAGAGCACTGTGCCGCCGGCACAATGCTCTGGACGGCCGGGCAGCGCACTTGCAGAGCCGCGGCCTGACCCGATGCTTTGGGCGCCGCGGCTGTAACGCCACCAGCCACCGGTGCTCTGTGCTGCGCAGTAAGGGGGGGGTTGGATAGAGGGTAGGGGAGTTCGGGGGCAGTGGTCAGGGGTCGGGGGTGTTGATAGGGGTCGGGGCGGTCAGAGGGCGGGAAACGGGGGTTGGATGGGGCAGGGGTCCCGGGGGGAAAGTCAGGAATGAAACGGGGGGTTGGATGGGGTGGCAGGAGGCAGTCAGGGGTGGGGGGGTCTGGGGATGGTCAGGGGACAGGGAGCAGGGGGTGGTGGATGGGGTAGGAGTCCCGGGGGGCCCATCGGGGGCGAGAAGCAGGTTGGGTCAGATAGGAGGCTGGGGCCGGGCCACGCGTGGCTGTTTGGGGAGACACAGCCTTCCTTAACCGGCCCTCCATACAATTTCCGAAACCCGCTGTGGCCTTCAGGCCAAAAAGTTTGCCCACCCCTGCTCTACTGTATGAGCTAAAAGCCACATGGGCCCTTAGCTAAGGCTGTAGAGCAGACTCATTAATCTCTCTCTAAGTGATCTCAGTGTCACCATTTGGGACAGAACACCACACCCAGGAGGTGTCGATTTACAGCTGCACCAGCAGGCCAGTTGTTAAATCAATCCTCTAATTCTCTGAATTTCCCTCTGAGACTGTAGCATCAATGCGAGTGTTTGAGACAAGACACTTCTACCAGTACAAGCTAAAAATGGACCAACCCTCCATTCAATCATATCATACTGAGCGCATCTGGGGCTTCTTCGTGTCTGCTTATCGAAAGGACAACTGCACTTTAGACGCTTATAGGAAAGTTTCAGCTGTCAAGTCTGCTTCCTTTTCTGTGCGCTAGAGTCTCAGTGGGCTTGTTTGGTTTTGCTTGTCATTAGTTACCTAGATCATAAACACAGAGAAATAACTACTGATTTGGAACGTGCATGGTGAAATGGCTCAACTTTTATGGAAAAGCTTGTTCATTCAATTAATAAGGAGCGTGGACTGAAAGAGTAATCTTGGGACTGTTTGGCTGGGACTCCGGGTGAGACTTGCAAAAGACTCAGCATTGGCCTAACTCTGTTCCCCTTGAAGTCACCACCCATAGATTTAGGGGGAGCAGAGTTAGGCCAAGGCTGAAAACTTTTGAAAATCCCACCTTCAACTTTCTAAACCTGGCTCCGACCCTGATTACCACTGTTTGCCCATGTGGAAATCAACTAGTCCCTTTTTGTCTGTTTCCTAATCTGTAACATGGGGATAACATTGATTACTTATTTTACAGGAGTATTGTGAGGCCCATTAATGTTTCTACAGTGCTGAAAAATAATGGAGGTTCTAAGTATTAAGTAACGAGCACCAGTTCACAGTAACTAGTGTGAAGTATGGAGTCCTGCAAGGGATGATGAGTTGATGTTGTTTTTTAGTTTAATTGTATACACTGAATTCTGGTTCATTATTTGTCATTTGAATGTGAATGCTAATGAACAGTTCTAGTTCTAATTACTGCGGCTATGGAAAACAACACATTAGCATTTTCCAGTGTTTGTAAAGCGCTGGCTTTCTATAAATATAAAAGCTGAATAATTAGCACTGTCACACAGCTCTGTGAAAGACTAGAAATAATACCTAGGTCTTATGTCGAGCCTTTCATCCATGGATCTCAAAATTCCTTACAAAGGAGGTCAGTATCATGATTCCTGTTTGACTGGTAGGGAAACCGAGGCACGGAGCAGTGAAGTGACTTGCCCAAGGTCATTCATACGGCTAATGGCAGAGTCAGGAATAGAGTCCAGGTCTCCACTCCAGTGTTCTATCCACTATGCAACACTGCCTCTCTAATACACAGTCCCAACACAAACACCTAACCTTTTAGGTGAATTACAAATGCAGCCAGTGTTAGCCTGCCCAATTTGAAATGGCCTGTGGGAAGAAGAGAAGGCCATCCATGGTCCAGGAGAATCCAAGAACCCAGCTCCCAGATGCATTACAGGGGTGGATGGTTCACGGTTAATCTCTTACGGCCAGTTAATGGGAGGCTTCCCTGTATTTAATGGGAGTTGGTTAGGTCTGGATGGAATAAGTCGTGCTATAGGTCAGCTGCTCTTAGAAACCTGTGAAGAGAAGAATATCCCCGATCACTATTGACAGTTCCTGGAGGTGGGCCCATGGCTTCCGTCTGTTTCAAAATGAGGCAGTGCAAGATGAGCGGTGTCCCCTTTTTCACTGAGATTCTGAATGCGATGTACTTGCACGCACCATTTGACTGATGGACGGAAGAGGTATTTGATCTGAGAATTACCTATGTTACAAAGCACAGCTGTTCATTTGCTTCCCTGGATTCTGGGCAGAGGCATCCAGCATATAAGGTGCATGATGTCATCCAGCATCTGGGTGGATGCAGCTGATCCTACTGTTGTAGGGAGATTACATAAGACCTGCAATAAGTGAGAGCTCTGTAAAATCGGAGTGTTTCTTTCTCTAAGTAGGTTATGGTTTGGCAAGATGAACATCCCAAGCATTTTGGAAGGCATGTGCTAAACAGGGGTTGGGAACTTGCACAGAATGTGTTTGTAATTTAAGAAACCTGCAAGTTCTAATTTTTATTCCCCCCCGCTCCTCCGCCACCCCCCAGAATTCTCACTGCACCAGTCTGTCTGTGAAATGTGATGGGATTGACAAGGTCTGAAAGCAGCCAAGGCACTAGCACTAAACGACAGACAGACATCAGTTTAGCATGTGCAATAAACAGAAATACTGCCCATGCTATTACGGACAACTCCAGCTTTCCTGATTCTGGGGTCAGGGTGTTTCAGTGAAGAGGGAATCGAAGAAGATAGACAAGGTGCAATTTCCATGGCGTGGAGTATTTGAGCAGGTCCTGAAACTAATACTTAGGTCCACTTCAGCTGTCAAAATAAAAACCTACGTATCCATAAGCTCCTTGTCTTAAACGACAGAATTGAAAGTCCTGTCAGCCATCCCATTTTGGCAAGAAAAATACTTCCTTACAGTTAGAATTCTAGTATTGGATTCACAAACAGGATATGAACATAGAGTTTAGGACAACAAACAGTAGCAAAGGCAAAACTGCCTCCATTTTGCAAATGATGTATCGGTGCAATGGATGCATGGTTTGGCAGACAAACTCCTGGACTGGGAGTCGGGAGACCTGGGTGTATGCCCAGCTCTGCCACAGTCTCATTTTGTGACCTTGGGCTAGTGGCTTAAGCTCTCTGTGTCTGTTTCCCCATCTGAAAAATGGGGATGACAATAAGTCCCTGCTTCATGGAATATTGTGGGGCTTAGTTCATTGTCAGTTAAATGATCCGCAGAGGGAGGTGCTGTAGAAGAGCCTGCTGTATTATTCAGTGGTCTCTAAACTGTTTGGAAAAATAATGAGAAGTCCGGTGGTACCTTAAAGACTAGCAGATTTATTTGGGCATAAGCTTTCAGGGGTAAAAAACTCACTTCTTCAGATGCATGGAGTGAAAATTACAGATGCAGGCATAAATAGACTGACGCAGGAAGAGAAGGGAGTTACCTTACAAGTGGAGAACCAGTGCTGACAAGGCCAATTTAATCAGGGTGGATGTGGTCCACCCCCAATAATTGATGGGGAGGTGTCAATACCAAGAGAGGGGAAATTGCTTTTGTAGTGAGCCAGCCACTCCCAGTCCCTATTCAAGCCCAAATTAATGGTGTTAAATTTGCAAATGAATTGGAGCTCTGCAGTTTCTCTTTGAAATCTGTTTTTGAAGTTTGTTTGTTGAAGGATGGCTACTTTTAAAACATAGAATCATAGAATATCAAGGTTGGAAGGGACCTCAGGAGGTCATGTAGTCCAACCCCCTGCTCAAAGCAGGACCAATCCCCAACTAAATCATCCCAGCCAGGGCTTTGTCAAGCCTGACCTTAAAAACTTCTAAGGATGGAGATGTTATTGTTATTGAATGTCCAGGGAGATTAAAGTGTTCTCCTACTGGCTTTTGTATGTTACCATTCCTGATGTCTGATTTGTGTCCATTTATTCTTTTGCGTAGAGACTATCCGGTTTGGCCAATGTACATGGCAGAGGGGCATTGCTGGCACATGATGGCATATGTCACATTGGTAGATGTGCAGGTGAATGAACCCCTGATGGTGCGGCTGATGTGGTTAGGCCCTATGACAGTGTTGCTAGAGTAGCTATGGGAACAGAGTAGGCAATGGCGTTTAAATTTTACAGGGCTTGGTTCCTGGGTTAGTGTTTCTATGGTGTGGTTGGTAGTTGCTGGTGAGTATTTGCTTCAGGTTGGGGGGCTGTCTGTAAGTGAGGACTGGCCTGCCTCCAAAGGCCTGTGAGAGTGGGGGATTGTTTTCCAGGATAGGTTGTAGATCGTTGATGATGTGCTGGAGAGGTTTTAGCTGGGGGCTGTATGTGATGGCCAGTGGTGTTCTGTTATTCTCCTTGTTGGGCCTGTCCTGTAGTAGGTGACTTCTGGGTACCTGTCTCTCTCTGTCAATCTGTTTCATACTTTCCCCAGGTGGGTATTGTAGTTTTAAGAATGCTTGATAAAGATCTTGTAGGCGTTTGTCTCTGTCTGAGGGATTGGAGCAAATTCAGTTGTATCTTAGGGCTTGGCTGTAGACAATGGATGGTGTGATGTGTCCTGGATGGAAGCTAGAGGCATGTAGGTAAGTATAGCGATCAGTAGGTTTCTGGAATAGGGTGGTGTTTATGTGACCATCTCTTATTTGTACTGTAGTGTCCAGGATACAAACTTTAGAGAGAAGGATTCCAGACTTCAAAGAGAAACTGCAGAGCTACAATTCATTTGCAAATTTAACACCATTAAATTAGGTTTGAAAAGGGACCGGCAGTGGCTGGCTCACTACAAAAGCAATTTCCCCTCTCTTGGTATTGACACCTCCCCATCAATTATTGGGAGTGTGGACCACATCCACCCTGATTGAATTGGCCTTGTGAACACTGGTTCTCCACTTGTCAGGCCATTGGCCTCCTCGTTGTTTTTGTGGATACAAACTAACACTGCTACCCCTCCAAACTGTTTGGCAGGAGCTTCAAAGGTGAATTCATGAGAACAATAGAAGAGACAGACAGTTCTTTCCCATTGTGCTTGTATGAAGACATCTATATACAAAGTCCTCCCTTTTCATTGTCTGGCACCGCCTCGTGCTTTGAAACTGTCAAAATTAATTGGTCCGCAGAAGTGAAGTCCCCAGACAGAAGGGGCCTGATTAATGGTTGCCTGGCTCCGCCACCTCTGCCAGTGGAAAGTGGGTGTAAACTGTGACTGTTCTGATCTGGCTGCATTTAGGGCTCACTTTGCCCTGATGTGAGTGGCTGCACACACAAGCGTGGAGTTTTTCTTTTCCCCGGTGGTGCTCCACCCCAGCCCCCTCCCCCAAGGCCCCTGCCTGCTCGCTGCTCTCTGCCTTCCCCCAAGCCTCTCCCCCAGCCGCCAATCAATTATTTGCCAGGGCCACTAAACAGCTGGGGCTGATGGGTGCCGAGCACCCACTATTTTCTCCCAGGGGTGCTCCAGCCCCAGAGCACCTACAGAGTCGGCGCCTCTGGCTGCACATGTTGTAGGGCACAAGCGACTCAGGCCCAGGAACGTGATTCCTGGTGCCCGTCTCTCATTCGCGGCTGGATTTAATGTGGCTAGCCCATTCTGACCACTGTTGGGTGATCTTTCCTTCGGTCCACTTAATCTAGCTTTGAAATGAGACCACAGCCTCACCTGCCTGTTAACTCTGCGTGGACTTGAATGCAGAGGGGAGCCTCCCCGTGGCCCGCTTAGCCTGGAGATGAACAGAGCGATTTTGTATTAATAATAATAATACTATTAACTATTCCAGTCGCATTTGGGGACCGACTGAAAATGGGGCCCCCATTGTGCTCAGACTGTCCAGCGATCTAGTAAGAGTCACAACAGCAGGGAACACTCGATGACCTTACCAGTGTCCATCGGTCTCTGCTGCAGAGCCTGCCAAGGAGGCTTATTATCTTTGGCTCCTCCCTGGAAGAGAGAGGTGGCCCCACATGGGCCCGAGTGCTGCTGAATGGGGGCGGGGGGTCACCTTTGCACAGTACTGGGTCCCCCCACCGATGCTGCAATACCTGCTGAGGCAGCTTCTGTGTCTGCCTCTTCTGGCTTCAGTGTTTAAATATTGGGCCACCTTGGCAGTGGAGGGCCGTCTCTCTAGCCACAGGTCTGTATGAGAAGTCAAGTGATTTCTCCTCTTTCAACATGTCCTTCCCCACCATCACCAAGGAAGGCTCCTGCCTAAAGCTGTAATCCAAAGCTCTGCCCCTTTGTGGAAAGTCTGCCATTGACTTGAACGGGCTTTGGATCAAGCCCATGGGAGCACTGCTCCAGCCTTCCAGCAGCAGTGCCTCTGTCCCCACCTCATCCCCTGTGCCTGGTCCTCCAGAGCACACTGTACTGGGGATGGAATCAGAGCCACCTTCAGAAGAGGATGCTGATGCAGAACAAACACCCTACAAGGGTAGCAAATGACATCTCTGGTATTCCTAACCCTGGACAGGAAAGGACTGAGCTGGATTCTCCACATAGCAGCAAGTTGCATTGGTTCTGGCCCAATATTTAAACAGTGAAGCCAGAAGGAGCAGACACCACAGCTGGCTCAGCAGATATTTCAGTGCAGATCAGAAATATGATGCATTTTGCTTGCAAAAAAGGCACTTTTGGGCCAGGCACTGAGACTTTGTTCCCATCCAATGTGTGTATAAGTCGTTCGTTTGAATGTATTGTAGGGCTCACTCCTGCATTGGCAGGAATGGACTAAATACTCAATACCTCTAATTTATGTGCTAGCACATGGGACGGAAACTGGTCTACTCTTCCTTTAATACAAAGCAGTGTCCCCTCCTGCTGATTCCTACCCCTTCCACTTCCTCCTCTGCAGCAGTGATGCAGCTCTGAGCTTTCGTATGTCCAGCAAAGCTTATCATGGTCAAGAATTGCAATCAACAGGTGCTGTTTGGTTGTCGAACGTGCACTATAAATATTTTGCTGCAGCTATATCCCTGGAGAGCAACACCAAAGAATTATGGTGATGTCATACTACTGGTTAACGTCTCAAACCCTGCAGTGTCTGTTCTCCAGCTTGGTCTATTCTGGGGTGCCTGAAGCTATTCAGGAATGTGATTTGCTTTCCCAACGGGAGAAGGGGCAGTTTAAATAATTTGTTGTTTTCTTCGTCTGTGACTTTGCAGTCAAAGGGATAAAGTTTCATTAGTTTCACTGTTATCCTTCAGTGAAGCTCGTCAATCCATACGACTCACATGCTGAGTTGCTAGAGATTTCATCTCAGTGGCAGGAGGTGAGGGATCAATATTATTGGATTCTCTGGGTCCAGAAAAGAGATTTAGGACCCATGTGGTTTGCCAATGTGAGTGCTGGGTTAGGAACTTCAACAAGTCTGGAAAGATATTCCGCACTTCCTAGGCATAAAAGGAGACTTATAAATAATGAACTGCTTCCTAGTAGTGCTCAAAACAATCCTTAATTTGGTTCTCTTGTGGGGTTTGTGATTTGGACTAGGAGCTTTGTAATTCTTACCAAACAGATGAGCTGTGAGGTTCTAAATTACTTGTCTTTTCATCTCTTCTTTCCCCCATTCCAAAAAGATGTTTGTTCAGAGAAACATTATGTCTTGTCATTTTCTAAAAGAATGAGTTGCCCATTAGGCCTTCAAGAAGAAATGGTAAACAAATCAGTCTTTCCTTTCCCTAATTAGTTCCCTCTTTCCTGCTCCATGCACCTCTGAGTAGTGAGGAAGATGCCATTTTCAGCACCTCAGCTGCTGTTGGATTTTTCTGGTCTAGTGCCTATTGTCAACAATGACCAAGAGAATGATGGACCTAAAGAGCTGATGACTTTAAATATCCTGTAGTTATTGTGGGATACAGTCTGTGTTGCTTTTGTTTTCTATCAGAGAGAGGCTTTCAATGGCATATAAAGAGCCAAAGTGGTACCTTTCTGGAATGAAGCTGTGTTGAGATCTTTAGGCCCATGGATCACCTGGACTTGGGCAAGAGAGATGGACTGTTTGGATAGCTGGGGGTAAATCCACCACTACAGTCCCCTCTCTAGGATAAACAATTTGGGGTCCAGGTTTGGAATCTGTTCACTTAAGGTGCTGTATGAACACTAGGTTAGGCTGGCGCTCGTTAAAGGTGTTTCAGGGAGTTGGAAACTCTCACTGGGAGTAGGGAGCTTAATTTCCTTAGGTGGCTTTGAAACTGTCTCTATCCTCCCAGTGCCCGTGTGATATAGATAAGTATTTTCACCATTGTCAGGTGGGGAAACTGAGGCACAGTTTAAAAAATGGACTGTAATTTTGGGTGCCTCAGTTTTTGGGTGTCTGGCATGAGACAACTGTGGCCTGGTTTTCAGAAGGCACTGAGCTCCCGTGGCTCCAGTGGACCTCAGTGAAGCTGTACTCTGGCTTACACCAGATCCGAGTCAGTTTGTGCCCTCTGGGCCAGTTTACAGAGCTGGTGTTCACTTCCCCGCCCTGCTGGAGGGAGAAACAGGACCAGGTGAAGTAGATTTACGAAAGGAGTAGAATATATGCTCCCACATCTGGAAAGTGCTCTGTGCATGGAGTGATTCGACATCACAGTGCTGGCTCAAAGATCTTTTGCTTTGGGTTACTCCTAAAAATGTTCCTTTGTTGGGAATGCCCATCCCCATCAAAGTGATGTCGGTTTGAGGCGAAGGTGAACATGAAGGCTCTTGCCGCAACATTGGGCTGACTTGAAACCTCGTCCTGCTTTATATTGCGTGGATTGTTTGCTAGTGGGCCAGCTTTATAATTTGCAAGTCCCCAAGCAAGGCATCAGACTTTGCGACCCCTATTCCTATTCTGCTATTTGGGGGCGGGGGGTTGAACTGTGAGTTCCTAAGCAGGATAACTAGAAGTTACTTGTACTTAAAGCCAGCCTTGTAACAAAAGGCATAAGGATTGCCTTGTCCAGTGGGAGTCTTTCCATTGTTTGTTGCAATGCCAGGACACAACATGTTGTAACACAGCAACAGATATCTTACAAAGGGGTAGGTAGTGTTACGCTCATGACTCAAAAAGAAAAGGAGGACTTGTGGCACCTTAGAGACTAAAATTTATTCGAGCATAAGCTTTTGTGAGCTACAGCTCACTTCATCGGATGCAACTGTAGCTCACGAAAGCTTATGCTCAAATAAATTGGTTAGTCTCTAAGGTGCCACAAGTACTCCTTTTCTTTTTGCGAATACAGACTAACACGGCTGCTACTCTGAAACCAGCTAATGACTCAGACTTCCATTGTTGGGCTGGGCTGCCGTGGTTGCTGGAAGACAACTTGGCCAACCCTAGTCGCTTTCCCATAACCATTGTTTCATGTTGCTCAGTGGCCGGAATGGGAATATAACTTCCCTTGTAATGCTGAGGTGTGCTACGTCTGGCCATCGACACCACAACTCACGCCGAAGTTAGCCTTTGTGTCTCGGGAGCAGCATCTTTCCTGGCACGCCTTGGAAAGGGTTGGAAGTGTAAATCAAAGGACAGAGGCTGCGGACCTCCGACTGAACGCTGTCTGATAGCACATTGCATGGCTGGCATGCCTCCGAGTTCATTTGAGGGGCCTGTTAGGACAAAGGAATGACTCGTGTCGCATCCCACGGTAATGGCACATTTTGCTCAGAAGTGATCCCCAGTCAGTTACGAGATGTCACAGGACCAGCACTTTGTACTGCTGACTTTTTTTCCAGTTCTCTCATCTTGCAAGTTCGCTGGCACTTGCTGAAGGGGAAAAAGCAGAGACTGTTAGATCAGCTTGGATGAGGAAGCACAAACCCTGCATCGCACACCATTTAAGACAGTTGCCACGCTCTGCTCCGGGCTGGGAAGATGTCACGACTATTCTATTTAGGGGTCTGATTCTTACTGTGATTAGGTGCCTGTGTTGCATCCCTCACCAGGGCATCTGGGCACCTTGACGTAGGATGATGACTCCAGAGCTGGGTTGATATAGTTAGTTAGGGCAGAGTGGGAAGGAGTTTCCTTTGCACAGAGAGTAGGATGGGCTTGTGGTTAAGGCACTTAAGACACCCATCCTCTGTGCCGCCACAGACTCCCTGGATGTCCTTTAGCAAGTCACTTTGGCCATGTCTACACTACCACTGATGGCGGCAAAGCTTATGTCGCTCAGGGGGTGGAAGAACATAACCCGCTGAGTGACGCAAGTTTCACCTGCATAAGTGGTAGAGAGCTTCTCCCACCGACATAGCTGCGGCCGCTTGTTGCGATGGTGTTACGATGTTGACCGGAGAGTTCTCTCCCGCTGGTATTGCGCGGCTTCACAAGCGACCGTGCAGCGGTGCAGCTGCATTGGTACAGCTGTGCCGCTGTAAGCTCGCTAGTGTTGACGTGGCCTTCGTTTCTCTGTGCCTTAGTTTCCCCATCTGTGTCATGGGAATTTCCTACCTCACAGGAGTGTTAAATTCCCTAACTTCTGCGAGGTGCTCAGTTCCTACAGAGGGGCGGGGGGGGGGGGCTATAAGTACACAGAAAGCTACCTATAGACACGCTACAGTTCCTGCTTTGACCTGTTGCTGGATGAATGTCCATCGCAACAAAATGTCAGGCTATCAAACCCCACACAGTGCCCGCAGGCGGGAGACCGCCTCAGAACTAACTGAAGATGCTTTTTGGAAAGTGTGATGTTTTAGGCAGTGCTATCATAATGCACTTTGACATGTCAAATCCTGTTACTTGGCATGTGATTTAACCTTACTTAATTTGATGTATATGGAGATTTTTTCCCTTTTTAATGTACTATACATTTAGGCTAGGAGTAGTGTTAATTCTAAATGCACTCCATACCTAGAAGACATCATATATGCTACCTTGGGCTGATGCGTTGTGTCATTAGCTCCCTGCGTGCTTCACTTCCAGGCATGAAGTCTCTTCATGACATACCTTTCCTGAAGATCCCAGTCCAATTAGGAGTCCGTCTGGGTGCCAGGCAGTCCCCGTGGCTGTCATATGATGTTATGAGTGCCCTTTTGCCTGGAGCGGACTATCATTTCCGGTGCAATCAGGAGCCTTGCTTTGCCAGTTTGTAGGGCTCTAGTCCTCCAGTGACACAGGGCATTTGTATACCGGTCTCCCGATGGCATTAGGGGACTTACCTGATAAATACATGCAAAGAGTCGATCCAAATGTTACATAATCAAAATCTGTATCTTGTGCTTATCAGGAGTAAGGCCCTGGTAGCCTCAGAGTGATCTCTTTTTGCTGTCCACTTCACACATCTGCCTTTGGCCTTTCTAGAGCAGGGGTGGGCAAACTTTTTGGCCTGCGGGCCACATCGGGGTTCCAAAACTGTATGGAGGGCTGGGTAGGGAAGGCTGTGCCTCCCCAAACAGCCTGGCCCCCGCCCCCTATCCGCCCCCTGACTGCCCCCCTCAGAACTTCCCACCCATCCAACTCCTCCTGCTCCTTGTCCCCTGACCACCCCCTCCCGGGACCCCCCACCCCTAACTGCCCCCGGGACCCCACCCCCATCCAACCCCCCCTGCTCCCTGTTCCCTGACTGTCCCGACCTCTATCCACACCCCCATCCCCTGACAGGCCCCTCCGGGACTCCCATGCCCCATGCAACCCACCCTGTTCCCCATCCTCTGACCCCCCCCAGAACCTCTGCCCCATCCAACTGCCTCCTGCTCCCTGTCCCCTGACTGCCCCCTGGAAACCCCTGCCCCTTATCCAATCCCCCGGCCCGGCCCTGGCCCCCTTACCATACCGCTCAGAGCAGCATGTCTGGCAGCCGTGCCACCCGGCCGGAGCCAGACACACTGCCGTGCTGCCCTGCATGAGCGCACAGCCCCGCTGCCCAGAGCGCTGCCCACGTGGCGGCGTGGCTGTGGGGGAGGAAGGACAGAGTGGGAGGGGTCAGGGGCGAGCCTCTTGGGCCAGGAGCTCAGGGGCCGGGCAGGACAGTCCCACGGGCCGCAGTTTGCCCACCTCTGTTCTAGAGTGTCCATATCGATGGAATCTGTTCTGATCTCTACTGATGTCAATGGGAGTCTTTCCATTGACTTCGATAGACATTGGAGGAAGCCCTCATCACTCCCCTGGTGAATTACATTCCCCTGGTGAAGCCTGTAGTGGACTTCAATGATTTTTTTGCCCTTCTCCCATCTCTGGGTAAATAGGCTTAGCTTGAGGGACCATTAATCTGTGTACCTGTGTGTTTTACTGTAAGTGGAGAAATGTACAGACATAGGTTTGAGCCAGAGCCCTATTGAAATCAGTGGAAGAATTTCCATTGACTTTACTGGGCATTGGATTGGGCCCTGTGTGAACTGGAAGGAAAAGTATTTGTCTTTATAGACCTATCTTCTGCCATACGTGTGGGATTTAGGCAAGAGAGGGCTGACATGGGGAATCAAATATCTTCCCCTGCTCTCCCCAAAGCCTGACTGTTACTCTGGACATACAGAACCTTCTGCATGTGTGTGTTTTGTTTTTTTTACTGTAAATATCAGTGGAGACTACTAGATCTTCTCATGTCAGAACAGCATGTCTGATCCTTGGCCAAATATTCAGACCTTGTGGAAGTGGATGCAACTTGATTGAAGTCAGTGGAGTATCATCCACTTATAAGAAGTCTGCATTTGGCCCATGTATGGATGTTTAATTATTACTCCCATTGACTTCGATGGGAGCAAGATTGGTCCCCAGCCCGTTTCTCTGTTGGGCAGTGCCATGACGTGTCTTTTGCTGAATTTCTGAGTAGCAACTGTTTAGATCAGGGAACTGTATAGCAGCCATTCCTCTTTCTGTTGTCTGATATTTGACAGTTTTACGCCAAGTGTTAGGCAAAGGTTTGTCTGAACATTTTGTGTGTCTGAAAATAGATGATACGTGGATATTTCCTCTGTGTAATAATGGAAACTTCCCATGTACCGCCGAGAGCAGAATAAACTGTATTTTCATAAATAATATAGGCACTGACATTGTCTGAGTATTGTTTCAATGTAAAAATCAACTAAAAGTTTTCAGATTAATAATCAGGATTTAAATGGGAGTCATTTAATATTTGAATTACAGTGGCACCTAGATGCACCAACCATCGTGCTAGGTGCTGTGGAATCACAGAGGAAGGGACAGTACCTTACCCGAAAAGCTTCTAACTTCTCCCACCCTTTGTCTATTTAAGTACTATCATCCCCATTTTAAGGATGGGGAAATGAGGTGCAGAGAGATTGTGTCCATAGGCAAGTCCCCTAGTCTGTGGCAGAGCTGGGAATTAACCCTATATCTCCTAAGTCCCAGTCCATTACTTTAACCCGAAGACCATTTCTCCTTTTCTCTGCAGTGAAATCAATGTGCAGTTTTAGGTGCACAAGTAATGCAGGCCCTTGTTAGCAAGTATGAACAAATAGAATCATAGAATCATAGAATATCAGGGTTGGAAGGGACCTCAGGAGGTCATTTAGTCCAACCCCCTGCTCAAAGCAGGACCAATCCCCAACTAAATCATCCCAGCCAGGACTTTGTCAAGCCTGACCTTAAAAACTTCTAAGGAAGGAGATTCCACCACCTCCCTAGGTAACCCATTCCAGTGTTTCACCACCCTCCTAGTGAAAAAGTTTTCCCCAATATCCAACCTAAACCTCCCACACTGCAACTTGAGACCATTACTCCTCATTCTGTCTTCTGCTACCACTGAGAACAGTCTAGATCCATCCTCTTTGGAACCCCCTTTCAGGTAGTTGAAAGCAGCTATCAAATCCCCCCTCATTCTTCTCTTCTGCAGACTAAACAATCCCAGTTCCCTCAGCCTCTCCTCATAAGTCATGTGTTCCAGTCCCCTAATCATTTTTGATGCCCTCCACTGGACGTCTTCCAATTTTTCCACATCCTTCTTGTAGTGTGGGGCCCAAAACTGGACACAGTACTCCAGATGAGGCCTCACCAATGTCGAATAGAGGGGAACGATCACGTCCCTCGATCTGCTGAAAATGCCCCTACTTATACAGCCCAAAATGCCATTGGCCTTCTTGGCAACAAGGGCACACTGTTGACTCATATCCAGCTTCTCGTCCACTGTAACACCTAGGTCCTTTTCTGCAGAGCTGCTGCCTAGCCATTCGGTCCCTAGTCTGTAAAAGTGCATGGGATTCTTCCGTCCTAAGTACAGGACTCTGCACTTGTCTTTGTTGAACCTCATCAGATTTCTTTTGGCCCAATCCTCTAATTTGTCTAGGTCCCTCTGTATCCTATCCCTACCCTCCAGCGTATCTACCTCTCCTCCCAGTTTAGTGTCATCTGCAAACTTGCTGAGGGTGCAATCCACGCCATCCTCCAGATCATTTATGAAGATACTGAACAAAAGCGGCCCCAGGACCGACCCTTGGGGCACTCCACTTGATACCAGCTGCCAACTAGACATGGAGCCATTGATCACTTCCTATTGAGCCCGACAATCTAGCCAACTTTCTATCCACCTTATAGTCCATTCATCCAGCCCATACTTCTTTAACTTGCTGGCAAGAATACTCTGGGAGACCGTGTCAAAAGCTTTGCTAAAGTCAAGGAACAACACGTCCATTGCTTTCCCCTCATCCACAGAGCCACTTATCTTGTCATAGAAGGCAATTAGATTAGTCAGACATGACTTGCCCTTGGTGAATCCATGGTGACTGTTCCTGATCACTTTCCTCTCCTCTAAGTGCTTCAGAATTGATTCCTTGAGGACCTGCTCCATGATTTTTCCAGGGACTGAGGTGAGGCTGACTGGCTTGTAGTTCCCAGGATCCTCCTTCTTCCCTTTTTTAAAGATGGGCACTACATTAGCCTTTTTCCAGTCATCCGGGACTTCCCCCGATCGCCATGAGTTTTCAAAGATAATGGCCAATGGCTCTGCAATCACAGCCACCAACTCCTTTAGCATTCTCGGATGCAGCGCATCCGGCCCCATGGACTTGTGCTCGTCCAGCTTTTCTAAATAGTCCTGAACCACTTCTTTCTCCACAGAGGGCTGGTCACCTCCTCCCCATGCTGTGCTGCCCAGTGCAACAGTCTGGGAGCTGACCTTGTTCGTGAAGACAGAGGCAAACAAAGCATTGAGTACATTAGCTTTTTCCACATCCTCTGTCCACCTCATTCAGTAAGGGGCCCACACTTTCCTTGACTTTCTTCTTGTTGCTAACATACCTGAAGAAACCCTTCATGTTACTCTTAACATCTCTTGCTAGCTGCAACTCCAGATGTGATTTAGCCTTCCTGATTTCACTCCTGCATGCCCGAGCAATATTTTTATACTCTTCCCTGGTCATTTGTCCAATCTTCCAATTCTTGTAAGCTTCTTTTTTGTGTTTAAGATCAGCAAGGATTTCACTGTTAAGCCAAGCTGGTCACCTGCCATATTTACTATTCTTTCTACACATCGGGATGGTTTGTCCCTGTAACCTCAATAAGGATTCTTTAAAATACAGCCAGCTCTCCTGGACTCCTTTCTCCCTCATGTTATTCTCCCAGGGGATTGCCCATCAGTTCCCTGAGGGAGTCAAAGTCTGCTTTCCTGAAGTCCAGGATCCGTATCCTGCTGATCTCCTTTCTTCCCTGTGTCAGCATCCTGAACTCGACCATCTCATGGTCACTGCCTCCCAGGTTCCCATCCACTTTTGCTTCCCCTACTAATTCTTCCCGGTTTGTGAGAATTCTTCCCCTAGTTGGTTCCTCCAGCACTTGCACCAGGAAATTGTCCCCTACACTTTCCAAAAACTTCCTGGATTGTCTCTGCACCGCCGTATTGCTCTCCCAGCAGATATCAGGGTGATTGAAGTCTCCCATGAGAACCAGGGCTTGCAATCTAGTAACTTCTGTTAGTTGCCAGAAGAAAGCCTCGTCCACCTCATCCCCCTGGTCCGGTGGTCTATAGCAGACTCCCACCACGACATCACCCGTGTTGCTCACGCTTCTAAACTTAATCCAGAGACTCTCAGGTTTTTCTGCAATTTCATACTTGAGCCCTGAGCAGTCATACTGCTCCCTTACATACAATGCAACTCCCCCACCTTTTCTGCCCTTCCTGTCCTTCCTGAACAGTTTACTCCAGTCATGTGAGTTATCCCACCAAGTCTCTGTTATTCCAATCACATCATAATTCCTTGACTGTGCCAGGACTTCCAGTTCTCCCTGCTTGTTTCCCAGGCTTCTTGCATGTGTGTATAGGCACTTGAGATAACTCGCTGATTGTCCCTCTTTCTCAGTATGAGGCAGGAGCCCTCCCCTCTCGCGCGCTCCTGCTCGTGCTTTCTCCCAGTATCCCACTTCCCCATTTACCTCAGGGCTTTGGTCTCCTTCCCCCGGTGAACCTAGTTTAAAGCCCTCCTCACTAGGTTAGCCAGCCTGCTTGCGAAGATGCTCTTCCCTCTCTTCGTTAGGTGGAGCTCGTCTCCGCCTAGCACTCCTCCTTCTTGGAACACCATCCCATGGTCAAAGAATCCAAAGCCTTCTCTCCGACACCACCTGCGTAGCCATTCGTTGACTTCCACGATTCGACGGTCTCTACCCAGGCCTTTTCCTTCCACGGGGAGGATGGACGAGAACACCACTTGCGCCTCAAACTCCTTTATCCTTCTTCCCAGAGCCACGTGTCTGCAGTGATCCGCTCAAGGTCATTCTTGGCAGTATCATTGGTGCCCATGTGGAGAACAAGGAAGGGGTAGCGATCCGAGGGCTTGATGAGTCTCGGCAGTCTCTCCGTCACATCGTGAATACTAGCTCCTGGCAAGCAGAAGACTTCTCGGTTTTCCCGGTCGGGGCGGCAGATAGATGACTCAGTCCCCCAGAGGAGAGAGTCCCCGACCACCACCACCCGCCTCCTTCTCTTGGGAGCGTTGGTCATGGAACCCCCATCCCTAGGACAGTGCATCTCATGCCTTCCAATCGGCGGAGTCTCCTTCTGTTCCCTTCCCTCAGATGTATCATCTAGTCCACTCTCCGCATTAGTACCTGTGGAGAGAACATGAAAACGGTTACTTACCTGGATCTGCGCTGCTGGTACATGGACGCTCCCCTTTCTTCTTCTGGAGGTCACATGCAGCCAAATTTCTTCACCGTCCTCCTGTCCCCGCAGTGCAGTCTGCTCTGAATCTTCAGAACGTTGTGTCCGTAGAAGCATATCCTGACGTCTGTCCCGGAAGTCTTCAGTTTCTCTTATGCAACGCAGGGTCGATACCTGTTGCTCCAGACCTTGAACCTTTTCTTCCAATATGGAGACCAGCTTGCACTTTGTACAGACAAAGTCGCTTCTGTCCTGTGGAAGAAAGACAAACATGGCACATCCAGTGCAGGTCACAGCAGCTGAACGCTCCCCATCCATATTACCTTCCTTCTACGAGCTTCCTCAGGAGTTGTAGTAACTACTCAGAGAAGCCGGCAAGATGTAAGCCTCAGTGGGCTCTCCCCAGGCGAACTCCCAGGCAAACTCCCTCTGTTAGCCTCTCTGCTGTTGGCTGCTCAGCTGGTTCGTAGCTGTCTGGCTTTTTATACAATCAGGCCCACTCAAGGCTCACCTGGAACAAAGCACTCCCAATTCACACTTTTCAAAGAACCAATCAAGCACATTTTTATGTGCAGCTAATTCCAGACCAAGTTTGGTTTGCTGATGCTCATAAGTGTTTGCATGGAAATGAGTCTCTGGGATAATCAGACTTTATTTCCTAATCAATGCTTAGGGCTTTGGGGGTTTAATTACTAGAAGAAATGTTTGCTGAAAACAGTTCAGTCTCTCTCTCTCTCTCTCTCTCTCTCTCTCTCTCTTCCTGTAAAAATCAACCTCCTTCATCGTTATTTTCAAGTATTTAGGACTTTATTGATCTTTATGGCATTTCAAAACTGCTACTTGGTCTTCCCACCTAAAATAAAGGCTGCAGAAGCTGCATCTCGAATAGGAAATGACATTAGAAGAACTGCATGGAAAGCATCACAGTTACAAGCCATCATTAAGTGCACCTTTTTTATTTCAACATGGCTTTCTGGAGGCAAATACATATTATGCAGTGTCCCCAGGGAAAAATAATTTTGACAAATGCAATTCTTCTTCATGTAAGGAAAAAACCCTGAGAACATTTTCAGAGCCTGATTAATTATAATGTAAACTGAATAATAGGAAGGAATTTTGAAGTTTGGCTGCGGATCCTTTAGCGCACATAAGGGTGTTGTCTTTCAGAAGTAGCTGGAAGCTTATGCAGATTGCATGTAGAAAAAGCTGAAATGAGTGTGTACAGGAGCTATATAGAGACTCCAAACGATGTGCATAGAGAAATCGCCTCTTCTGTCTGTGGAGGATAGGATCACATGGTCTCAGCTGGAGATTTTGCAGGTCTTCATTTAGTCAAATAAGAGTAGCCATTGCTTTGCGGCTATCCTGCAGCAGAAATGAGATGCTGTCTGAGCGGAGGGAAAACACATCAAGGTACACTCCAGCTGCTGCTGCTCTCGCTTTTCCACTCCCTCAAAGCGGCTATTTGATGTTAGTTTTAACTTGCAAAAATGTGTCTGCCTTTCCCAGATGAAGAGAGACAGTGCTGGGTTATGGAGTCGGAAACAAACTGGTTGGGAAAATGGGCATTTAAAGATGGTTCAAAAACTGGTATCGGTTGCATGCTCTTCTTTTCTAGAAAAATGAAGGGCCCAATCCTGCAGCCTTTACTAAGGCAAAACTTGTAGTGATGTCAGCTGGAGTTTGGCTTCAGTAAGGACTGCAGGATTGGATTATAGAAGTACAAAGGTTTTCTATAATACACTAGGATTATTCTTATTATGAGTATTCTCAGCATAAAGGTTCGCAGGGGAACAGCGATAGACCATGTGACATGTCTAAATACCACAGTTAGTTGCTAAGTGCCAAATTACTTTAATTTGTTTCCAGTAGCTCCCCAAATGACTTAGGCACTGTACAAACACAAAAGAAGACCTGGTCTCTTCCCACAAAGAACTGAGTAAGGGTCAAGTGCTCGGCTGGTATAGATGAGGCAGGGTATACCAGCTGAGGATCTGGGCCTACATTAGAGCACTTGGAAAAATCGCCTGTTAAAATAGTAAGATTATCTCAACCTTAATTAGAATACCTCCTCCTATAAAGCAATGCACACACGAGCACGTGCACTAATATAGGTGGAGCTGACTGTTACTGAGGTTGCCTGTCCCTTCCCATTATAAGACCCTGTTTTCAGTGCCTTATAACTTTGCCACAAGGCTGAAATTTTCCATGCTCGATGTTGTCTCAAGCGGAGTCTTTTTAGGGACAGTTTCAGACAAAACAGTTCAGCTGTTTCCGAGAATGTGAGGAGGGAAAATGCATTTTGTCATATTAAAAAAAACAAACAAAACAAATCACAGTGACCTGAAGTGGAGAATGGACAACATTCACTGCTGAACCAATGTGAGGTTTAAGGTCCAACATGTCACAGTCCATGAGGGCTAGAAACAGGAGCTTGATATCACTGGATTGGAGACCTTCAGGATTTCTTGGTGGGACACAAGCTGCTTGCTTCCAGCTCTGGAAGTTCTCAGATATTAGATTGTATAGTCATGGTTTGTTTATGGATTGCAGAGCTTCTGTACTTTAGGGTATTAAAGCTTTTAAAAGTCTCTTGTTCTTTTCCCTGGTTATGTAGGACTCATGGTACTAAGGCTGACTTTACAGGTGGAGGGATAGAAAAAAAAAACTCTAATAGATCCCTAACTCCCCTTGAATTTCAGTCTAACTTCCTTAGATTCCTTTGAAAAATACAGCCATAGCAATAGTGTGGTGTGGAATCAGGTTTGTATCAACACTAGTTTTGAATGCCTTGCAATTCACCTTTTATACCAGTGTTCTCAACCAGGGGTACGCGTACCCCTGAAGGTATGCCAAAGTCTTCTAGGGGATACATCAACTCATCTAGATATTTGCCTAGTTTTACAACAGGCTACGTAAAAAGCACCAGCGAAGTCAGTACAAACTAAAATTTCATACAGACAATGACTTGTTTATACTGCTCTATATACTATACATTGAAATGTAAGTACAATATTTATAGTCAAATTGATTTATAACTATATGGTAAAAATGAGAAAATAATCAATTTTTCAGTAATAGTGTGGTGTGACACTTTTGTATTTTTATGTCTGATTTTGTAAGCAACTAGTTTCAGTGGTGAAACTTGGGGGTACACAAAAGAAACTGGGCTCCTGAAAGGGGTACACTAGTCTGGAAAGGTTGAGAGCCACTGTTTTATTCAACATCACATGTTCTTTCTATATGCTTTGCACTGGAACCCTTCGTCTGACGATCGCAAAGTGCTTTGCAGATGAAAATACCCTGTGGGGTGAGTAACGATTATACAATTGGGAATCTCAGCTGCAGAAGAGAGTTTGTGACTTCCTGGTGTCTGCATAGCAAGTCAGTGTCAGGAGTCAGGACTCATGGGTTCTTTTACTGGCTCTAAGTATGTATTTTAGTGGATATTTATATTTGCAATGTTAACGTAGGGAATGTTCAGCAATGGAATGTCTGTTACGTACTGAATGTGCAGTGGGACTGTGAATATTTTCACTGTGCAATAAAAATAATTTGCTATAACAGACCAGATTCTCAGCTGATATAAATCAGCAGACCTCTAGGAGCTGGCCCAGTTTACATCAGCTGAGAATCTTTTTCAGTGTGTGTGCTCTAGTAGGTGTTCACATTTCTGTAAGGTAGCTTTGCGTTTAGTTTCTCGCTGTATCTATTGCTTTGGTACATGGTGTGCCACAGTAAACTTTAATTATACAGCATATTAATACCTAGTGCCCATCGTATGGAATGGTGTGTGCTTGATGTACAACAAAAGTTGAGCTGGATCACAAAACATACAGAAAATAGGTACTTTCTGATGTGTGTGTGTGTGGCGGGGGCGCAGAATATCTGTTTGTTTTAAAAATCAGTAACCTAATCTGGGACTACAAACACAAAAATGCCTTTATCCTAAACATATGGTTATTGGATGGTGACCCTACAGGTCAGAGTTAAGTGCCCTAGTTGTGTAGTTCCGTACCTTTGCATGTTTGGATTTCTTTTGGCTCTAATCTTAATTTCCTGGGTTTGTAATGCTTATTTTAGGGGATAATGACAATATTCCTGTACTCTCTTTTATTCTTACATCTTAAGAATGCTGATGAATACTCAACTTTAACTCTATTTTAATGTCTTCATCTCCAAACAAAACAAGGAGGTGGTGGTAGGAATGAACCTAGTTGACAGGTTTCTCTTAGCATCACAAAAGCAGCAAGTCTGTAGGAGGAACTGAAAAGAGGAAAAGGCATCATCTTTCTCAATCAGCTCATGAAGGCTTTTCCATGCACATAGGTTGTTGGGGGGCGGGGAAGAGAATCTCAAAGCTCAGAGAGGTTGTGGAAGAAGCAGACAGATGGGGTGACTAGTCTGACATCATATGTAGAGCAGTGGTGTAGCTAGGAATGGAAATTTGGATAGGCCCGAACTTTTGGGTGGATGGGCAATGGCAGACTGTGCCATCCACTGGCCATGCCGTCTGGCTGTGCAGCCTGGCTGGGGCAGGGAGCGCTGATCCCTTCGGCTTCACCATGACTCTGCAACAGCAGAAGAGAGGAAGCCGTTGCCTCATTGCGGGGTATGGGCTGCTGCCCTTCAGCTGCGGACACGTGTCTCCTGCAGGCCATACGGCCCCTGTGCAGGCTTGGCTCCGGCTGCACTGCGGGGCATGAACAGGGGCTTGCCTGTGCACGCAGCTTGGCCCGGACTCTTTACTGAGTTGCCCAGCAAAGTGCATCCCCCCCTCGGAGCACTGCAAAGAGACCAGCCTCACCGTTGCCACTGGCTGTGCAGGAGATGAGCCATGCAGCGATGTCGGTGGCCAGTGGGCAGCCCCCGAGCACCTGCCAGCTCAGCTTCTCCCCCCATGCCACGCCCTGTTCCTAGCCCTGGTGCCCCCAGACACAGGGCTTCACCTGCCGAGCTGGGCATGCGCATGGGGCGGCTCAGAAAATGGCAAGGCAGAACGGAGCGTAGCTTTCTGAAGGGTGGGCGCATAGCTCTGTCCTGGATTTCAGGTCCCTGAGTGACGCTCCGGGCCGCTGTGGCAGCACTACACCCTGGCTCAGATTTGGGTGGGTCAGGATGCCACCCAAGCCCACCTCTGGCTACGCCCCTGATGTGGAGTGGGCACTGGGCCATGTCATGAGAATACAGGTAGATAAGTAGGGTGGGGCACAGTTTTGTAGAGTCCTGAAGGTGATGAGAAACTTGACCTTAATCTCATGGAGAAGGCAGTGCCAGCAGGAGGACTGATGTGGTCAGATAATAGGCTAGGAAGGTGGTCTTAGCCGCTGCTTGCTGTATGAACTGGAGGAGGAAAGAGCAGGACTTAAATAGATTCTGTAGCTTCTTGTTCTTACGCCAGGTCTACACTACAAACTTGCAGTGGTATAACTACATCGCTCAGGGGTGTGAAAAATCCATAATCCTGAGCAACGTCGTTATCCCCACCTGACCCCCGCTGTAGACAGCGCCGTGTCAACAGCAGAGCTTCTCCCACCGAGTAGCGACCGCCTTACCGGGAGGTGGAGTCACTGCACTGATGGGGGAAGCGCTCCAATCAGTGTAGTAAAGTGCTTCACTAAAGCGCCACAGTGGCACAGCTGCGGCGGGGTATTCTTCCTTCCCAGAGTCCTGCACTTAGGACAGAAGAATCCCATGCACTGCTACAAGCTGGGGACCAACTGGCTAAGCATCAGTTCCGCGGAAAAGGACCTGGGGATTACAGTGGTCGAGAAGCTGGATATGAGTCAGCAGTGTGCCCTTGTTGCCAGGAAGGCCAACGGCATATTGGGCTGTATTAGTAGGAGCATTGCCAGCAGATCAAGGGAAGTGATTATTCCCCTCTATTTGGCACTGGTGAGGCCACACCTGGAGTATTGTGTCCAGTTTTGGTCCTCCCACTACAGAAGGGATGTGGACAAACTGGAGAGAGTCCAGCGGAGGGCAATGAAAATGATAAGGGGGCTGGGCACATGATTTACGAGGAGAGGCTGAGGGAACTGGGGTTATTTAGTCTGCAGAAGAGAATAGTGAGGGGGGATTTGATAGCAGCCTTCAAGTACCTGAAGGGGGGGTTCCAAAGAGGATGGAGCTTGGCTGTTCTCAGTGGTAGCAGATGACAGAACAAGGAGTAATGGTCTCAGGTTATAGTTGGGGAGGTCTAGGTTGGATATTATGAAAAACTATTTCACTAGAAAGGTGGTGAAGCACTGGAATGGGTTTTTAAGGCCCAGCTTGACAAAGCCCTGGCTGGGATGATTTAGTTGGGGTTGGTCCTGCTTTGAGCAGGGGATTGGACTAGATGACCTCCTGAGGTCTTTTCCAACCCTAATATTCTATGATTCTGTGACAAGCCCTTAGATAATTTATGGTCCCCAAAACCTCAGTATCGGAACACCTCACTGTCTTTTCCCTCCGAAGGCCCCCATGAGGCAAGGCAGTGTTGTGAGCCCCATTTGACAGACAGGGAAGTGAGGCAGAAACAGGCTGAGTGACTTGCCCAGGTCGCTCAGGAAGTCTGTGGCATAGTAGGGAATAGACACCAGTCTCTGGCTAACCCACCCTAACCATTAGACCACACTCTGTCTCTGGAGAGTTTGTAGTACTCTTGATGGGAAATGAAGACTTGGATGAGAGTTCTAGCTGTGTGGCCAGAGGAAAGTTTGGCTCTCTAACAGTTAATAAAAATGGTATTGTTCAGATGTCTGCAAATATTAGTTTGGTTAATTAGAAGCTCACACTGCAGACATTTGTCTGAAAACTTAAACGATAACCATCAATTTGACATTTGTCTGTTCATCCAACCGTTCAGCTCTGGTTTAATTGGGTATGGAGGGAAATAAACTTATAATTATCATCCAGTGAAAATATTTTTCTGTGCGGATTTCTTAAAACATGCTGCCTCCTAGCAAAATACCATTTTCTCTGTTGTTTATTTGTCTGATTAAGTACATTTTCATTTTTTGAAGGAAATTGATTTGACACAGCATCTTGCCATTAACTTGTCAGAGCTGAGCAGATGAAGAGAGAAGCATTTTTTTAAAATTGTCCTCTGTAGTCTCATAAAAACAAGTCATTTGTGTCCGAGAAAGAGGTGATATCTGTAATGTAATAGGACAGATCCTTTTGTGTCTCTGGATTAGTTTAAAGTAATCTTTTTGATTTTCAGCCTTTAAATATTCCTCTTTTGTTGGGAGCAAATAATATATTTTGAGATTTGTGTATGGCTCTGTGTACAGAAGAGGAGGATGGGTGGGTGGGTTTGGAAGAAACAACTCTAGTAAATTACACAGTTTTGTGTGTATAACAGAGATTTAAGAGATGCATTAAAGAACACTAATAACCAGTTTTCTAACTGCAGACAAAGGCACTTTTACACTTGCTTTGGGGATACGATGTCTCAGCTGTAGTAAATTGTGAATTATAAACTTAATGGGGGCAGGCTCTCTCATTCTGGCTAGAAGGGGGAAAATCATTTTGAATGACCAGTACATCTAAACATTTTACACTTTGGTTTGCTTAGACCGCTGCTGGCCAATATTTTCTTGGGTTCCTTGTGCTCCCCCATCTGTCTGTCTCCATCTGTTGTCTCTTGTCTTATCCTTGGCCCCTGCTCCAAAGAGCTTACAATCTATCTTTTTATTCTGTGTCTGTACAGTGCCTAGCACAAAGTGATCCTGGACCACAACCCAGGCTCCTAGGTGCTATGGTAATACACATAATTAATAATACAAACAAATCAAGTGGTCTTCAGAGTTGCAGCTTCATTTCTGTACCACAGGATTGTTTCCCATCCAAATTCATATTGATGTGAATTGCAGTTAATGGCAATGATTAGAACAAAATATTCTGATCTCCTAAAAGTATATAGTTAATGAGCAGTTTACTGAATTCTGAGAACAGTAACCAGTGTGCACTTTTTCCTGCATATTTCATGTAAAAAACTATAGATGTGACTATTGGTATAACAGCTTAATTGCAAGCTGCAAGTACTCTGGGTAAAAAAAAAAAAATTATCTTTACATATTACTGTAGTGCATAGAGGTTCCAGCCCAAGATAGGGGACATGTGCTAGGTGCTGTATACTACACATGTAGCTACATGCTGCAGTGAAAGGTATTCTGCACCCTTCCATAATGCGTCAAAGGACGTATTATTATTCCTGTTTTACAGATAGAGAATGGAGGCACACAGAGAGTAAGTGACTCACCCAAGATCACATAGGAAATCTGGGCAGAGTCAGGCTGTCTGAGTCCCATTCCAGTTCCTTAAGACCATCCTTCACTCGTCTGTCCTCAGAGTCATTGTTTTTAAGCTCATTAGCATTAAGAAGATTACATAGCTCTTGTCCAGTGCCAAGCTTTGCATTGTCCATCCTTTTCCTGGGATGAACCATACTGCAAAGTAAAGTTGATAATGGTCTGTTTGAGTGATGCAGCTAGAGAGCAACATGTTGTACAGCCCAGAGCCTCGAAAGTCTGCCTAGAGGGAGCAGCAAATGAAAAATTGCTTTAGTTCCTTTGGGCCAGTTTTCATGGTGCAGGGGACTGGCAAAGGGGTGTGAGGCCTTTCACATCTAGGCCACATTGTAAAATCCCAGAGTCATTATCTCATAGCTTTTTGATGGTTGCCTTTATTAAATGAGTCATGGTTCAGTCCAGCTCTGATCAGATGGGTGTCTACATTTAAGAACCCGCTTCCCCCATCATAACCGGTGCTAGTTGGCACCTTAGTTGGCAGTCTTGGCAGAGGGGCCAAAGGTGTGAATGGGCTAGGGTTGCCCATTTTGGTTGGATATATTCCTGGAGGCTTCATTGCATAGCAGCCTTTAATTAAAGATTAATCTTTAATTCCTGGAGACTCCAGGACAATCCCAAAGTGTTGGCAACCCTAGAATGGCCTTGTAGGTGTATCTCACCCTACTCCTGGAGAAGACATACCGCTTTGCACGCTAACCTTTCACTCCCCCATTTTTGGGCAGCCAAGTGCTTTCTTTGAGGCAGATGATTATCCCAGAATGCACTTAGCAATTTTACCCTTGAGGAAAGCGTAGCACTGCTTGCAGCCCTGTACAAGCATTTTCTAATTCCAAACAAATATCTTTTCAGCTTCTGTCTGGAAGTCTGGCAGCTTGGTGGATATCCCTAGCCAAAGTCTTCTGGGAACTTTTTAAATGGGGGCACAGTATCAGTGGGCACAAAACTGAACTATAGAAACAAACCTCATGACTAAAGCCTGGTTCAGCCAGACCCCATGATACCATCGGGTCTGGCTTGTGGACTTTCTACCTATCTCAGGGGGAGAGATGCCAGCCCAGTATCAGACAGAGCTTAGGAAGTCAGTATGTTCCTGCAGAATTCCTGAGGTCTGCCAGAGGAGTGCTGTGAGGCTTAAAAGCTACCTGGAGAGTTCCTGGAGGGGTCCTCTTCAAACCCTAACACTTCAGTACCTCCTGTGCACTGCAGGGCTTTACCCTAAGTCAGGGGGGAAGGGTTAAGAAATTCCACAGGATTGCAGGAGTAGCTGGTGGCAGGGACAGCCTGCAGAATGTAGGAGCTCTGAGTCCACTGATCAGTGAGTGAGTAGGGAAGTAAAGTGTGACATGCCTGAATGTGAAACGACTGGGCATGACTCAGAGCTGTCACCGTGCATAGCTAACAACATTTTGTATTGTCAGGATCTTAAGACTTCAGTCTCTGTGCTTTCTGCCTGAGCTCCATTTTTAGGGTTTTTTGCCTGATGCCCTAATTCATCAGAACCTGGGTGTTTTTAAACTTTAAAAATCTTTGGATGCCTCTGACTATTGATATTCAGCTGGGAAAATGAAGGAGCTGATCGTATGTCAGTCCCTGAAGCGATGCCTCTTCCATTTTGTTTCATCTACTTCAGGAAGAAAAAGGGGGTTTGTGTATTTGAACCCACAGAGGACTCAGTCCTGCTGTCCTATCCCAGGCAGAAATCTTATTCATTTCAGTGTTGGACAAAGCCCTGGCTGGGATGATTTAATTGGGGATTGGTCCTGCTTTGAGCAAGGGGTTGGACTAGATGACCTCCTGAGGTCCCTTCCAACCCTGATATTCTATGATTCTCTGATTCTATGGGTTTGAGTAAGGGCTGCAGGGTTGGACCCTAAATGACCTTTACCTATGGGTTGTATTGAATCTTTCAGAACTCTTGGTTTTGACACTATCTGCTACGATGGCTTGGGGGTATATACCTGGAGTTTTGGTGCTAGACTTTCAACACTGGCCTTTAAGATTGTGGCTGAGTGTTACTGGTGTGTGGGAGTTGCATGCACATTTAATTGTCAATGAAAAGCTTGTGAGCAGAATTTCAGGTGTTGGTTTTGAAATCGTGGCCATGTATAATAATCAGGGGTATAACTTGTCTGTCCTATGGCTGTAAAAATATAGTTATTTGGAGATGGCAAATGTAAAAAATTAAAAATGATAGAACAAGCACATTGTCACTTTGGTTTCTATGCTATGGAAAGCATCAGGGGCACTTGAATGATGGAGAAGACTTCTGTTGCTGTGAGAGCCAGAATCAATTATTTATTAATCTTCACCAGAAGGTAGCATCCTCGGATGGGAAATGCATTTTCTCAGTTGGGGAGGGGAGAGGAGGAAGGGAAAGTGAACAGAAACATTAGTCTTTTTCTCATTGCGTTGGAGTGGATAATTAGGTAATTACAGTTATTACAATTATTAAAAGTGGACAAAGCAGGAAGCCCAGAGGAGTTACTTTCCAGAATTCTGAAGGGAGCAGCGAGGGAAGCCGGAAAAAGCCTTTGGCAAAGCAATTTGACAGTTCACTGTGGATGGAGTTAATACTGGAGGTCTGGGGTGTAGCCAGTGTACTGCTGCTCAGCTTTGGGATAACACGGAGGAGGGTTCACGAAACTAGGTCAGTGACTCTGAGTTCATTTGGATGTGGAAAGTATTGGGAACAGTGAGAAACATGATTAAGGGCCACATATGAGGATTCGGGGGAGGAAATTATAATTCATGTGCTTAGGTTATTTTTTGTTTTCATTGGAAGGGTCCTTCAGGCCTCTGTCTGAGCCTTACTTTACCCCACTTTAACCCTACCCTCCAGGCCGTATATTGCAGTCATCATCTTTTCTGGCAGAATGAGGCTGGATAAGACTTTTCAGACTGTCATTCTCCACAGTTGGTGATAGCCTTTGACGAATGTGAAGTACCCGTTTTCCAGAGCTTGTGTGCATTGCTTATCCATTCAGAGAGTTAGGCTGAGGTCCTTGCCCAGCATGGAACTGGAACTTAGACTTTCTTCTGGCTCCTAGGTTTGCAAATTACATCTGCTTAGACACAGGAGTTGAGCCAGTGTAATTATGACTAAGGGAGTGTGTAAGGGGAGCTAACATCGACCACCAAACACGTCACTTCTGAATATGGTCTGTTACCTTTAAAGCATCCATTCTAGAAAGGAAGAATGGACCGTACTGCCTCAGTTTGCTGGTATAGAATTCATTGCCTCTCTTTGGACACACAACAGAATTTAAAATTGACCCTGATTGATAGAGCAGGATCATGTCAGTAGTCCTTAATCATTAGCACTAATGAATGGTGCAGGGTACCAGCTGCAGTATGCACTCTGGCTTAGGAAGAAAGGTGATTGAGCTGTAGTTCAGACTGTCTGCAGATGTGGTCAGTCGTTCAAACGTCATTTATTCTTTTTGTACAGAACTTTCAGTATTGGCACCTTCCATTGAATAATTCGTGTGGGATGTACGTTGCCAGAGAGTTTCTTCAAAAACTAAATCAGAGGTAGCTTCCAGAGCTCCTTTCCTCTTCTGTGTTGTAAATCATATCTAATCTCTCCTGTCTATAAAGAGAGGCAATCAAAATATGCGTGACTTTAGATCAATGACGTCTTTATCAGAGCTAAGTCTGTTTCAGTGAAGTTATCAAAGTTGTTATCTTTCCCAAAGCTTGTTACATTTTTATTAGAATCAACAGAACAAGGCTTTCAATCTGTAGTATTTGTCTGGCCCACATCTCCATAGTATCTGAGCACTTCACAATTCATAATGTATTTACCCCCGCAGCATCCCTGTGAAGTGGAGTATTGCTATTATTCCCGTTGTACAGATGGGAAACCAAGGCACAGAGAGATTAAATGACTTGCCCAAGGTCACAAAGGAAGGCTGTCGTGGAACAGGGGATCCAACCCAGGTCTCCCAAGTCCTAGGCTTATGCCCTAACCACTGGATAACCATCTGTGTGAAACCTGTGTGTACCTTGTAAGCAGTGGACAAAAGCATCTGCAAATATTTGTTCGTGCAAACAAATTTTGATTCAGTGTTGTTCGTGACACTTCATGTGCTTATTGGGTCAAGTTCATCCATGCAGCAGGCCAGCAGAAGACTAATGTGTTGCCATGTCCCACTTATACCTTCAAAATAGGCCTTGAAAGTGGAATTTTAGTGGTGTCTAGGCCTTGAACATGGGGAAATTTCACTTTCTGCATATTTTCAAGTGCCCTGACTTTACTAGCACGAATACTGGTGAGATGTGAATGATTAGCTTGAATGAGCAAATATTTGTGAAAAACCCAGTTTTGAAATTCTCACTGTGTTGATCAGACATAAGTTACTCACAGTTCTGCTCCCTGATTGGATGGCTTGCCATATATTACTAACCCACACTGCTCAAGCTGTGACTATTGCAGTCATGCGTGCAAGTCAAAATCCATGCTTTCTTGGGTAGTTACCTTAGTTACACATAAGTTACATATGTTATTTAAATGACAGTTCCATGAAATACATTATATAAATTACAGTGAAACTTATAGATTATGCCTGGAGTTTTCAACAAATCTCAGTGCTGGCCAACTCTACTCCCGCTGAAGTCAATGGTTCAGACTCCACATTGAGTTTGGACAACACTGTGAGCTTCTGATAATCCCTCACTTGCATGTTTAGTTCTAGTATGCTCAGTTTGAGCAATCTAAAGACAAAGAATTATTCAGTGCAGAAATTTGTAAATGCAATCCATCGAAATGTTGCAATCTGTTCAGACATTTTGGGAGCAGGAATAAGACAAAACTAGTTTAATAAATTGTCAGAAATTATTTGCTAATCTCTAAAAGATTTAAATGACAGTCACTAGAGTTCTCAAGGTAGATTTCATTTTCATATGAAGATATTATCTTTAAGGTTCCCCTTTCAAGATCAGGACAGAATACTAATATTTTATGAATAATTACATATAATAGAGGCTATATTCACATACTTAATCAATGGTAGCTAAACAAACTGCACCTGCTGTAAGAACAGTTTATCCAGTTATCAGTCTTACTTTCCATATTTGTATATTCAAAATAATTGGACAGTACATGCTTTTTTTAATCACAACAGTTCTGTCATTTTCCCCTTTAGTGCTAAAATTAGTTTTATGTGTTGGCTCACGATAAAATCAATACTTTGTAATTCACCATAATCCACAAGTTAATGAGCTAGGAAATTATTTTGAAAATCCCAGTCAGTGAAAGGGCCAGGATAACAAGCGTTGTTAATGTAATAGCAAATAAACTGTCCTAGAACATCGCCATATGCTGTTCAGTTCAAAAACTCTGTGCACGCTGGTGGACGTCATGGTCTCCAGAGTCTGAAGTCAGCTCATTTACATGGACCTGTAGAGGCCTTTTGCTGGGCCACTTTATTATTTATTAGTAACTTGAGCACATACTTAAATACATTGCTGAACTTGGGCCTATTTTAGCAACAGATGGTCAGTGCATAAGGCAAATAGTGGTCCATGTCTCAACGTACGTCTGTCCTAGAAGACATCCTCATATTGTTTTGAAGAGTGAGAGACTGAAGCAAGCGTTAATAGTCTTTGAAAGTAGGGATTAGACTGTTACATGATCCTCTCCCCAGTGGAGGTATCAGCCTCCTATATAAGAATTGTTACAAATATTCTTACATTAATTGCTGCTTTAGAGATGCTCAATTGTTGTTCTTTTACAAGGAAGTAGGTCATTCTATTCATGAGATTCCTACTGCAATGTAATTATTGTGAAAAACAGATAAATGGGTTTTGTGCTTAACTTGAATTAAGGCAAATTTAGTATAATTAAAGCTCTAACAAGCTATATTTATGTGTATATATTTACGACTTCCAGCTAAATCTTCAAAATGTGCATTGAATTTTATTTTGGACCTACAGCCATTCCAATACAAGTTTGAGAATTTATCAGACTCTTACTGCATCTAGCATAGGAAACTGGAATGGAAAAATAATAGCTTAGTTAATTAAGAAGCTTGGTTCTTTTCTTACTGTATGCAACTTTTAGCAGAATTCACTTGAAGATTTGCCATATTTTTTTCCCAATATTTTTGTTTTCTAAATAGAATTTTCCCATGCGATGGCGTCTGTCAGATATCACCTGCTTTCTCTTTCATTTTCTGCTCACTGAAATATAATGAGGTGTCACGGGGTCACTCCCCACAGTGGCTTGGCAGTCCACAGCCGGGCCACTCCTGCCCACTACTCTGGCCATGGCCAGTAGCTTCATGCTGCATCTTCCTTCCTGCTCACTATCTCTGTTCCCTGGGCCACTTCCCTGCAGCCTCAGTTTCTTCTGCTCCTGCCTCCAGCCCCTTTGCTCTCTTCCCAGGGCCTCAAGCCTGTAAGTCCGGGTAGTCCGACAGGAGCTAGCTCCCTAGCTCCCCGGGTCCCTGCTAGCACCTGTCCTTCCCCAGGTGCTGGTCTCTCTGTAGCCCCCCTAGAAAGCCAGTCTTCTCCCTAGGGCTCCCTGCAGCAAACTAACTCCCTCTAGTCTGCAGCTTCCTTTTATATGGGCTGATTGGGCGCTGATTGGCTGGTGCAGCCGCCGCCCTAATTGTCTGCAGCCACCACCCTAATTGGCTGTTTCCCCTGCAGCCACTCCTTTGGCTGCCTGCTGCTCAGCCTCCCTAGGCTGGTTTTAACACTCTCAGGGCTAGTGCGGGGCACTTGAGGCAGTAGAGTAGTATTTCTCCTTGACATGCAAGTGAAAGTTACACTTTCGTTTTACATGGAGTAGCACAATGCGGGGAGCATAGAGGTATGTTTTTCTCTCCGTATTTCCTTTGCTTAACTTAATATTCAAAAGGGAATCCCATTCAAAGCCAGCACTTCTTAAATGCTGTTGAAGACCCATGAAAGGGGCTGGAGAAGAAGGCATCTGTGTGTGTGGGGTGTGTGTGTGTAAGTCACAGAGTGTATCTGCTTCTGCTCCAGCCCACTGGCATAAGTTAGAACAGTTCAGTTAGATACTGTATATGCCTCTTTCTGATCTAAACAACAGTGTGACTATGTACTTGTTGATTGCCACATTTCTTCCATGGCTGTGTTTCAAAGTGTGTGTGAGAGACTTTGTACACTGTATTTGTTTAGGTATGGAAGGTGCTATGTTAACATACAATATTATTGATTATTAAAGGGGGATTATCCAAATTGATCCAAGCCTTTAAAAGTGGCTTAGTTTAGGTTAGTAATCATGAGAGGGTTTGGCCTGGATCTTATTTCTTCCCAGCCAGTTTGTCTATCCCTATTTTTTAATCTGACAGATTTAAAGCCCATTCACTCCTGCCCCCCATTGTTATACCCTCTCACCCACCCATGTAGGCCTTGCACATACAATGAAAGAAAACAGAACTTAACAATGGACTAAGCATCAATTCCTATGCTAGTAAATGTTAGTAAACAAGGCTGCAGCTGCAAAGTTATCACACAAGACCCTTAATATTTCTTGATCTACTACCTGCAGGTTATTTACCAGGCCACTTGTGAATTTCATGCTTTGTCCATTGTTAACCTCCGTTTTGTTACTTCTGTTTTCTTTCTTAATGCAAGGCGTATAACCCATAACATTCTGATGCTCTAAGCCTCCTTAGACTGTCTGGTAAAAGGGCTTTCAGTGGCACTCTTTTAATATGCCAACAGGCAGACTCTAATACTGCAAGTGAAATCTTTGAAGTGATGCCCTGTAGGGAGGTATCCTTTATAAATCAGGTATCTCTCCATAATGGAAATGTGTCAGATTACATTTGGGATCTAATGTAGCTTGGGGAAAGTATTACCTGAAAGAACACTCATCTATCCAAAATTATGAACAGATCTAATCTCTTCCGCAGTGAAAAGTGGATCCTTGACTACTGTTTAAAACGTAATCATTGTACATTGATAAAAGAACTGGTTTTCACTAGTCCACTGCCTCTTACATATGAGAGAAACATCCATATAAAACGATGGCAGATGTTCCAAAGGCTAAGCATTTTGTCTTCAATGCCCTATGGCTGAATCTAGCATTACCGGTAGAATTAATAAATGGTGCTCCCAATGTTAATCATTTTCAGTTCTTTGAGATTATCTTGATGTTTAAGTCCATAGTGCATGACACGAAGCAGGGTTTAATTCTTTGATATGACATGAGTTATCTTAACTCTGAAACTCTCAGCTGGTGATAGCATGAACCTGCAATGCATTTGTAACTAAACCAGAAATCCCTTGGGAGGATACTCCCAGTTCCAATAAAGTCCCATGACTGACCTAATGAAGCCCTGGACTGGTGCATTGCTCCCTGTGGGACTGCATGTACTCCATTCCACAGGAAAATCACAAATCCAGCCGCCATAGCAATGAACCTGCAAGGGGACAGCTCGTCTAGGAGTCACCAAACAGACCAGTGCTGATGCAGCACCTTGGAGAGCTCCTTGGATGTCCCTTAGCCACACAGCAGTATAAGTCTGCAAAGTCTTTTGAGCCCTCTCACCAGCACACAGCATTCCTGCGGCTGCTAGTTCAGCGCCTTCAGTGGCAGCAAGAGCAGACTGGCTAGTGTAGAATGTTCACCGGTGGCCACAGGTGTTTTAACCACCATGTCTTCTAGGCTTACTCTGAGCAATGGTAAGAAATACGGTGCTGAATGCACCAGTAGCTGGTCTCCACTCGTGCTCCCACCTTTTCTGTGATCAGTAAAATTGAACTAGTGGGTACAACAGTGGGAAACATTGTGGGAGAGGGAAGGAGACTGGAGCAGGCCCCTTCCCTAAGGGGCCACATTTTAAGAGCTGTGTGCACCAGATAGTCCCACATAACCCTGCATGACCTTCCTGTAATTGGGTAGAAACAGGGAATTATCTCGTTTGTGCATGTACAGATGACTTGCACTTGCAAATGTGAGCAGCTGGCTCAGAAAATAGCTTCCCGTTAGTCTGATAGGTGGGTCTTTGGTGAATCCAACCTTCCTGGGGCTGAGACTTGAACTGGGGGCACTAGGGTCCGAAATCAGTAGCTCTGCTATTTCAGCCGAAGGCAAGTATCTAACTCATGTCACTAGTGGCTGCATCCATATCTGCTTTGCAGGTTTCTTGTCACAAGAGGGCACAGCAACCTCCATTTGTTGCCAGTTAACATGCCAGGAGCACAATTTCAGTCCAGTAGAAATCTGAAGAAACTTCTCTACGGTGTCTTGAATTAAGTCAGTCACAGAAGCAATTCAGTAGCCAGAGGACTGGAGCTGAGCACTCGTCATGCATCTCACACGTTCCTTCTACAGCAGTTCTGCAGTATTGATGAGTTTCTCCGCAGTCCTTAGATAGGAGGGGATTTCTTTTTTTGTAACGGGGACCTGGAGTAGAGACTAGCTGATATGAGCATCTTAAAGGCAGGATAAAACTAGTGAACAGGCATAACAGACCTTTCAGAGAGACTGTTTTCAACATGTGCTTTTCAAACATGGATTTTCCTGTATTGTCAGAAGGCAGGGCCACTTTTGTTTGCCACGGGTGGCCAGAACTGTGACTTTGACGTGCCTCTGTTTTTGAATGACTCTCTTGGTTATTTATTATTACTTTTTAATAATAATAATAATAATAATAATTAATAATTAATAATTAATAATGACTTGTGTAGCACTGGAAACATACACAACACTTTGCAAAATCTTAGAGTAAGACACACTTCCTGCTCTGCAGACTCTTCAATCTAAGGGACAAATTGTGCCCTTTCTCCTTTGTGGATATGTGCAGAGTTGTAGGGGCTGAGCAAATTTCTCCAGGGCAGATGCCAGCAGACTGCCTCAGGGACTGCTTGAGGGAACATGCTGAACAGCGCTCCTGAAACCAGCTGGTGAAAGGTGTAGTGTATGTCCCTTCCAGCACCAGAGGCCAGCAGGTGGGCAGTGGGGACGCAGACCTGGCTTCCCTCTCACCACAGTACTCAGGAGATGCTAGGTCAACATCCTGCCTTGATCACACATAGCTGGAGTAAGAAATGCTTGAAATGCTCTCCCATCCTAGTTCACCCACTCTGGACAAGCCAGAACGCAGCCCTATGCATAAGAGCTATCTGTGAACCCAATGGGAAAAGGAGTTTTCAGTCTCCAAGATAAACATACCCTTTTACAGAGAAAAGAATCCTTCTGAATGGGAGAGTTCAACAGAAGCAGACAGACACATTGCCCGGCGAATCTACAATCGACCACTCACCACCAGATTTTTCTCCCTTGCAAACTCTATACACATGCTGGGAACTGCTGGGATGAGGGAACCGATCGTGGAACATTCATCTTCGTCTTCTTTTCTTTTTCCCTCTTGAGACCAGTGGTGCCTGGATCATGCAAAACGATGCCAGTTCATCTCCCATCAAGCGGAATTTGTTAAAGTTTCTTTTCTGGCTGATTTGCTGCATTCTGTCTACTTAATAACTGAGAAAATATGAAACCTAATGAAAATGTTACCCATCTGTCAAGTTTACTGTGGCTATTTGTAAACAGCATTGTTACTTATGTTATATTAATTAGATACAAATTATGACTGCAATTCATATATTTTTCTCTTCCTTATTTTTTAGTGAGAAGCTGGATGGAAAAGCTAAAAGATAAGGTAGGAAGCTCTTTATTTCCCTTGATTGATTTTAAAGACAATTAAATTTGGACTTTTGAAAAAAAGAAGTCTAGACCGGTGAAGTTATTTTGGGGAAGTTCTATGATCGGGCTGGATAGCTTCTCGTTTCTCTCCTTCCATCTCCTGGTTGGTGAGAGGGAAGGAGCATTTCTCTTTCCATTCCCGGCTGCTGGAAAGGCTGACATTTTTTTTTCTCCCTCTTTCCTTCTTGTCTCCCTGGAGGCCTGGGACGGGATCGCAGTAGGTCTGCTCTGGGGGAGTGGCACGCCCTCAGGCGGGGAGTGTGCCTGTGCCCTAGTGCTGTTTGCTCCACCTAAGACTGAGATGACGTACCCCCACGAACATGCACCTCTAAAGCATAGGGCGAGTGTGACTGTTCTAGGACACAATCTATGATAGTGTATGTTCCCCTGTACTAGTGCAGCACCCTTCCTTAATACCATTCGTGTGCCTGTTCTAAACCCCTGTCCTTCTGATTGCTGCCCTGCCTTCCTCCCCTCTCCTTTCAGGCCTCACCTCAGCTGTGAATCCCTCTCCCAGCACAGTGTAAGGGTGCATCTTTACTGTGTATACACCGTAATTAGACACCCGCGGCTGGCCAGTGCCGGCTGACTCAAGCTCACGGAGCTCAGGCTTTGGGGCTGTTTCATCGCAGTGTAGACGTTCGGGCCTGGGCTGCAGGCAGGGCTCTGGAACCCACCCACCTCAGAGCGAGCGAGAGAGTGTGCGTGAGAGAGCGAGAGGGTGCACGCGCACGAGAGAGAGAGGGTGTGAGAGAGAGAGCCTGCGCGCGTGCAAGTGAGAGAGAGCACATGCATGCGAGAGAGAGATGAGAGGGTGCGTGCATGTGAGCAAGAGAGTGCATGTGAGAGAGGGAGCATGTGTGAGACAGCGAGAGAGAGAGCGTGAAAGAGAAAGCATGCGTGAGAGAGACCAAGAGAGCATGCGCGTGTGTGAGAGCGCGAGAGAGAGCATGCATGCGTGTGAGAGAGTGTGCAAGAGAGAGCGTGCATGCGAGGGAGAGCGTGCATACATGCGTGCGAGAGAGAGCGAGTGTGCATGCGTGTGAGAGAGAGAGCGCGCGCGCCATGCGGCTGCTGCTGGCTCTATGTTCAAAAGGAGCTGCAACCGCCCAGAAAAGCCAAGAGGAGGTTGTGGGGGCAACGAAAGCACCAGTGTTCTGTTCACTTCCCTGGGGAGTTATCGGTGGACTCAAGGAGGACCTGTTGCACCAACCGCAGGGTGGGACTCAAACAGCTTCTCAGACATTGCCCAGGGAGAAATACAAATTTTGTAATGTTGTGAAGCTACTGCAATGTTATTTCATTGACAACAAAGAAATGGAAACCAAAAAAGAATAAATCAGGTGGCCCCTGTGCTTCGAAACACATTTTTGTGACTCAGTAGGGCTTAGAACCCCTTTTGGCAAGACCAGAACGAAAGCTCTCAGGGCCTGGACCAATGATCAGAAGGGGAAAATAACACTGATCCCAGCAGTTCCACTCACCCCCACCCAGCACTGCCTACCAGAACCTGAGCCCATCAATATAATGGGGGAGAAGGGATCAGGATAGCAGTTTTCCTGGAATGGCGTGTGTGAGGGGATTAAGGTGAGTTTCTACCCCTCCTGTGTCGAGGTGCTTGTCTGCCTGTACTAGGGAGGAGGTCCAATGTGGGGGCTTTTAGCAAAGCATCTTAGCCTAGGACTCAGCCAGTCCACCCCAAAAGTCTCAAGATGCGGGGGAGGGAGAAAACCATCTTCATGAGGAAAACAAAGACCAAGATTGAGTGTCCTGAGTAGCATGCACACAAATGTGTCACCTGCTAATGCCAAAGCTACCCCAGTACATTGCACTGACTTGGTGTCATTTTTCTTCTCACTGAGTGTATATCTTTCATTTTGCTCCTCCTGGCACTTCCCTCTTTCCCTCTCCAGCTTTTTCCTTTCCCTGTTGCAAATGCCTGTGCACTCTGGAATTTCAAATTGGAATTGCTCTGTTCTTTCTAATATCGATTGAGCCTGTTGCAGGCTGGTGCCGTATTTCATTGCTGTGCCCCAACCCAGGCTTTACTGCCGTTGTTCCAGTGTAAAAAAAAAAATCTGTTAGCGTCCACGTTATGGAGGGATTTGCTTCAGATTCACAGACATCCCAGGGGATGGGAATTATACTGGGCTGATTTTTTTTTTCATGCTACTTTATATTATCTAGCAAAACTTTGTTCCAGTTCAAAAAAATAAACACCCCAACATAAAATGCTAAATAAAATCACGCACTCAACCTCTTGTATCCTTTTTCCTATTGAGACTGCTAGTAAGATTTAGGCTTAATATTTTCTCTTCTCTGCTCAGGATTGCACTCGGACTAGTATACGGCAAAATTCTGGCCACCTGAACCCCTTACTGCCTCCTGTCCCAATTCTCCACCAGCCCATCTGACCTCTGATGGCTCAGGTCCTGTGCCGAAGGGAGTGTGCCGTGGTTCTGCGAGAACGCTGCGTGGAACCACTTGGGGAAGCAGGGAGTGCATGTAAATGAGCCATCCATGCAATCCTGTCTTTGGGCTCCATTCAGGGGCTGTGGAAATGCCACAGGGGATGGGCAGATAAGGGGTCACTAAACTGATGTCCCTTTTCTTCTTCGGTTTTGGGGGGGTTAGGGATCATGGGAGTGTCTTCCCCTTCTTCCAAATGTCATGAGGGGGGTTCTTTGCCCCAGTTAGCTCTATCCCACGTGCAGCCAGCATGTAGAGTGATGCCCGTGTGGCCTCTTTAAAGTCCTATGTTGTTGACCCTTCCAAGCCCTGTGGAGTCAGGCAGGCCCTACTCCCTGCCAAACATCACCTTCATGGGGGCAGTCAGGTTCCGCCCCCAGGGCCGGGTGCAGAGGAGTGGCTACACAGCCGCCCCGGAAGTGGGGTTTCCCACTGAGTATACATGCAGCACTCCATGGGCTAGGGTGTGAGGTAGCAGGGCCAGGATTTAGCCCATACTGCAGGCATTTGGATACAGGACCCTGACACAATTGCATGAGGAAGCTCTAGAAAGGAGCACGGATTTGCTAGGGTCGTGGCTGGCTAGAGAATCAAGATTCGGACACAGAACAAACACAGCTTTCTGGATTGGAAACCATGCCTGGGCTAATGCTAACAGCAAGCATTTCAACCTCCTCTCGTGGTCTGCACTCACAGCAAAGTTCCAGGAATAGAAATGCCCGTAGTGTATTAATTAGGTCACACAATTAAGGCACCTTAATTAACTCGCTGAAATTTAGCCATTCAACTGTATTCTTCCGAACCTCCTTTTGCAGTAACTTTCCTTTTGAGGGAGGCTACACTTTCAAAGAATGCACTTGCAGCATGCGGTAATGTGCCATTAAACACACAGTGAATGCAAACAAACGGCAAACACATTCCTCAGGCCTTGGGATACAGGGATAAAGCTGTTACTATGGGAAGAGCCATTCCTGTACCAGACAGACAAGGTGGGTGAGGTAGTATCTTTTGTTGGACCCTCACCCACTTTGTCTCTAATGTCCTGGGACCAACACGGCAACAGTCCTGTAACAGCTCTAAGAGAGCCATGATATTAAGAGGGGGTTATGATGTGGACAGTGTGTAAATCAGCTCTCACTAACAACTTCTTTCGCAGGGGAAAGTATGTGTTTTCATTCTCCAGATTAAAATCCAAAGGCAATGCGTGCCGAATAGCATTTTTCCACTTAGCGGTTTATGGAAGAAAAGCAATTATGGTTAAGAAGCATGTGTCAGATTCTTCTAGCTCAGGGGTGGGCAAACTTTTTGGCCCGAGGGCCACATCTGGGTATGGAAATTGTATGGCGGGCCATGAAGGCTCATGAAATTGGGCGTTGGGGTGCGGGATGGGGTGAGGGCTCCGGCTGGGGGCGTGGGCTCTGGGGTGGGGCCAGAAATGAGGAGTCAGGATGCGGGAGGGGGCTCTGGACTGAGGCAGGGGGTTGGGATGTGGGGGTGGGGGGTGAGGGCTCCGGCTGGGGGTGTGGGCTCTGGGGTGGGACTGGGGATGAGGGGTCGGGAGTGCAAGAGGGTGCTCCGGGCTGGGACTGAGGGCGTTCAGCTTGTGGGAGGGGGATCGGGGCTGGGGCAAGGGGTTGGGGTGCGGGAGGGGGTCAGGGGTGCAGGCTCTGGGCGGCGCTTACCTCAAGCAGCTCCCAGAAGCAGCGCCATGTCCTCCCACTCCGGCTCCTACGCAGACCCATGGCCAGGCAGCTCTGTGCGCTGCCCTGTCCACAGGCGCCACCCTGCAGCTCCCATTGGCCATGGTTCCTGGCCAGTGGGAGCTGCGGGGGCGGTGCTTGGGGCAGGGGCAGTGTGAAGAGCCCCCTGGCTGCCCCTACGCATAGGAGCCGGAGAGGGGACATGCTGCTGCTTCTGGGAGCAGCACGGAGTTGGGCAAGCCCCTGACCCCACTCCCCAGCTGGAACACTGGAGCAGGGCAAGCCCCAGACCCCACTCTCCGGCGGAAGCTCGAGGGCCGGATTAAAACGTCTGGAGGGCTGGATGCGGCCCCCGGGCTGTAGTTTGCCCACCTCTGTTCGAGCCTGAGACTCCCTCAGCTGAATGTGTATGATTGCAAATGAATGAGGACCAAAACTAAAAGGCCCCCATTTTCAGCAGGCCTCTGAATTGTGCATGTATCCATCTGCATGTGTCAAAACCATTTTGGACACTTACACTTGCATTTGTGTGTGCATATATGGAAGGGTAAGGACCTGAGTGACTCAGCTGTGTGTGCAATGCCAGAGCTGTTTGTACGTGCAAATTTTAGGTGCACCCAAACCATAGGAGCACTAAAAATGTGGGTTAATTTTCATTTAAAACAGTAAAATGTAAAACAACACACATTTTTTAAAAAGTGTTTTTGTAAATCTAGCAGTTATTTCCAAAATATTCTTTTTTTTTTTTTTTTGGTTACTGGCCATTTCCCAGATTATAAACTGCCAGGCAACGCAAATTTGCTTATAATCAGTAGTGAATTTAAATCAGGTTATCCTAGCTGCATTTCTCACAGCGGGTGTTCTTTTCTTGGCTGAGTTACATGTCGCATCTCAGCTGTGATAACAGCATTCCCTTAGTTTTACTGTACTGCCCACTTAAATTATGCAGCAGGAAAGTCACCCCTCCTTACAGACAGGCAGAGTAATTTGACTTTGTGCATGGAATCACGCAGAGTGGGATGGAGTTGGGCATTTACCGTCTTTCCCCAATCCGTGGGCACAGTCTGAGACGGCAGTACAACTCCTCTCCAGCCACTATGTCAGCTGCTGGGCTGGAATAGCATCCCTCTGGGCAGGAAATCTTGGGCCACTGGGTCAGTTTAAACCTAGGTCCTGTTGCTGCCCTGTTATCATGTCCACAGCACCTCCCTCCTCCTGGGCCTGTCTGAAGCTAGTACAGAGACCTCCTCTGGGGTCCGGGCAAAATTTTTCAGCCAAAACATTGTACTGGTGGAAACAGCCGATCCAGGTTGAGCAGAATATTGAGCAAATTCATGCTGATTTTGGTGACTTATTTCAGTTGGGGGAAAAAATCGTAAGTTTTGTTTGGACACTTTTGATCTAAAGCAACTTTTTCTTTCAAAATTACCTTCAATTTTATTTTTAAAACAGGGCGGGGAGACTTGAAATCAAAACGAAACACTCTAGTTGAAGCATTTTGTCCTGACCTTTTCATTTGCCCTAAATTTTAATAATGTTCAATTTTGGGTTGACCTGAAACAATTCCCCCTCCCCCAGAATTTCCAGCAAACTGAAATATCCATTGTTTGCCCAGCTTTAGTAGGCAGTGCAGAGACTCCCTGCCAATGCCAGTGTGGCCCCGTCTACGTGGTGTTCTCCTTATTACAGAATGGAGAGCTTGTATTTAACAGCCTAATTATTTCTATATAGGTATTAGCCCATCAATGAGAGCCTGCACCAAGCCAGTGTGTCCTGTTCTCTGCAGTCCAGAACCCCGCCTTCCAAAATGGAGGATGACCATTGTTCTCTGCAGCCATATGTTTGCACAATGACAGACACTACACACACACGTGTGTACTCACATCCCCCGACATCCTTGTACAACAGCTATTCCTCATGCACACGCATGTGCGCACACACAGGCAGAGACCCAGCCTAGCGTATAGAATCATAGAATATCAGGGTTGGAAGGGACCTCAGGAGGTCATCTAGTCCAACCCCCTGCTCAAAGTAGGACCAACCCCAACTAAGTGGGACAAAAGGCCTTTGGGTGGAGGGTGATGTTAGCCCTGGCTGAGTGGGACTTCAGTTTCAAAGAATGCATTTTAAGCACACAGCAGCGCACAATTAACCACGCACCAGGGAGTGCAAAGAAATGGCCGTGATTCCATAAGAGAACTGAAGCTCCTGGCCAATTGTTCCCTACCCTGAGCTCACGTAAGCCCAGGCCCATTTCTGTGCTCTGATTTAGGCACACCTCATGTCAGGGGTGTGGTGTTCAACATGCAATGGGTCTGTTGACGTGCCCGTCTAGGCACACAATTAGTTATAGGCATACAACACAGGCTTTTTTCTCTCCCCCACGGTCCCCTGTTAACAGTGACACTGCGCCACCTGCCCACAGCATTTGCAATCCAGTGCCTCATTTATTTCCTTTCTTAAGAGTACGGGACGGTGGTAACTGTTGTCAAATCCTTTGTTATTCAGTGTCCCTGTGCAGCCTTTGGAGCACAGCTGGTTACAGGCTGGGAGTGAGCGAAGAGTCATTCCAACTCTAAACCCCAGCCAGCCTTAAAAAGACAAAGGGGCAAATTCACCCTGACGTACACAGGTAACTCCAGTGATGTCAGTGGAGTTGCAGCCACATATGACAGTGGTGACTTCAACCCAGAGTTTTTAATGGAACTTGACCCTTTACACCAGGGCTGGCCAACCTGCGGCTCCGGAGCCCCGTGCGACTCTTCAGAAGTTAATATGCGGCTCCTTGTCTAGGCACCAACTCCGGGGCTGGAGCTACAGGCACCAACTTTCCAATGTGCGGGCGGGGGGGGGGGTGCTCACGGCTCAACCCCTGGCTCTCCCACAGGCCTGACCCCATTCCACCCCTTCCCACCCCCCTCCCCTGAGCCTGCCATGCCCTCGCTCCTCTCCCACCCCCGAGCCTCCTGCACCCCACGAAACAGCTGATCAGGTGGTGCGGGGAGGGAGAGGGAGGTGCTGATCGGCAGGGCTGCCGGTGGGCGGGAGGCACTGGGAGCAGGGCAGGGGAGCTGATGGGGGGCTGCTGACATATTACTGTGGCTCTTTGGCAATGTACATTGGTAATTCTGGCTCCTTCTCAGGTCCAGGTTGGCCACCCCTGCTTTAGAAGTTTGGCTCAGGCAGGGATTTAAAACATGGGAGGGGGTTGATGTTGTCTGAGACTCATTTAGTCTGTGCCTAATCTTCAGATCCCACAGTGCCGAGCGCAGTACAAACACCTCAATAGGCCAGGTATCGTGCAAAGAGCCTCATCTTAGGCTATATAGCAAATTATCTTGCTTTCACTAAAAGTTGATGTGGGGGGCAGATTATCCCACCTCTGCCTTCTGCCGCATTCTTACACCCTCCTCTGAAGCAGCTGGCTCTGGTTACTATTAGAGTCAGGAACTGGAGAAGATCTCGGGTCTGATCTAGTCTGTCAGCTCCTATGTTCTTATGCAAAAGCTGAGGCTGATAAATGTGTATACCTGAAGGCTAGACAATTTATATTGTTGCATCTCCATGCATTTTAAAAGGGATAATGATACCTCTCCTATAAAGTATTTGGAGAGCTACTGATGAAAAGCATGATATAAGAGCAAGGTGGTGTTATAAATAGTTCTGAGCCCTTCCCTTTTTCAAGGGTGTTTGGTTGTGTTTGGGAACATACTGTAAAATAAAGCATAGAAATACACTGCAGTCTTACGCTAGTGGAGAAAGGACCACCTTGAATTGCTTGCCTCTTTAGTATTGCTGTGATTGTCTCCTTTTCATGTAGGCGGGATACATGTCTGGGATGCTGGTTCCTGTGGGGGTTGGAATAGCTGGAGCCCTGTTTATCCTGGGAGCGCTCTACAGCATTAAGATCATGAATCGCCGAAGGAGAAACGGCTCCAAAAGGCATAAAAGAAAGGTACAGCAAATGTAAAGAAAACCCAGATCTGCTCTCCTGACCACTCTCCTGTTCCCATTTGTGGTTCGTAAAGTAGATACAAGCTAATTGTGGAGCATCATTGTGTGTTTGGGTTGAAATGGACCACTGCTCTAGATTATATTAATTATAGTGGGGGAGGGGCGGGTGAAGGAATTGAAAGGTTTTGCCCATGTAATTGACTCTAAGCTTTTCTTTTCCTTAGCAGAGGGAATTTAACAGCATGCAAGATCGAGTAATGCTCTTAGCTGATAGCTCTGAAGATGAATTTTGAACCCGACTGCAGAGCCGTTGTGATATCCAGTGACTTTTTCGGGGGCAAGGGGAGAGGAGGGAGCAAAAGGAAGGCATTTGTGCTGCATCACTGCTATCAGCCACCATGTGCCACTGTGTAGTGGTTTCTACATCCTGGCCAAACAGGCATGCTGTATTCTAAATGTAATGCGCAATGATGTTTGTTTTTATACAGTAGTGAGATTACACATTCACACAGTGCTCCTCATTGAAATGCAGAATACGTATTGTTACAGCTGGAGCTGATTCTAATGGGTGGTGACTTTGTGTTGATCACAGTGTAATGTTTTTGTTCCAGCTGATGGTAACTAATCATAATTATTGCTGTCACCTAATTTCAGGATGGAAACCTTCACCGAGAATGACTTCTGTCCAATTAGTTAACTGTAAATGTTATATTACCGGAGCTAGAGTTTGTCAATGCTAAAATTAGCTGTTCTGCTTAATTAACAAACTACACACTTGAACCACTTCCCTTGTCAACAGGGAGACGCCCAAGTACAGTCCAATTATGGACATAATAATAGGCTCATTTGTACGTTCCTTGCCCCAATTTCCCTTGTCCTTTTAAAAAATCCTCCTTTTAACTGTGTTCCATGTTTAGGGAAAACATATGGAAATGGCAACAAAACATGATTCCCAGCCTAAATATTCAGTGCAGTTTTCACCAGCATTATAACAGCACAACAAATGCCACCACACGCACATTGACAAATGCTAAGATGCTCTTTGCATGAATCTCTTCGCTTTTATTCAGTGTGCCGTTGGAATATCAAGCAGGCAAAAGAAACGGAAAAGCAGGCTGGAGAGTTTGCATCTTAAGGGGCTTATCTGATTGTTTGTTTGGTGTGGTTCACCTATCATGCAGAGCTCTGCCCTCTTAGCGGTACTAGAGAAATAATAATCGAGTGTCTGTCTCTTTTCACAGTTGGTAACTAGCTGTTATAAGCGTCACAGACACCTGTGGCCCTCTGCATCGTGGAAGGTGCATAATGCTGTGGCTGTGTCCTGCCATCTGATTGATCAGGAAAGCAGGTAGTGTGTGGGATGCAGTAGGGATGGCAAATGAAGCACACGCTGTCGGCTCATCCAGAAGGAGCTCTCCTCCTCTTGAGTGCTGAAGAGGACCTCACCTGTGGCCGATAGATTTTTTTTGGACTAGATTCAGATCAGGTTTAGAAGTTGTGCCAGCACAAGGCTGCCATGCATGTGGCTGGAGATGGGTAGGCAGTCATGGCTGGGGTACGTATGGTTATAGATAGCAAAGGCCCCATCAGTGGAGAGGGAAGTCAAGGCTGGGATATATGTGGCCAAACAGAAAAGGCAGTCAGAGCTGCAGCATGTGTGGTTGTGGGTGCAGTGGGGTCAGATTGGGAACATGTGGGCACAGGCCAGAAGGCAGCTGAGGCTGGAGTGAAGGTAGCCAGAGCTTAAAAAGGTTTTAGGAGGGGGTGTGCGTGGCCATCGGTGGAAAGGCAATCAAAGCTGTAATACATGCAGCCACAGGTGGCTCAGGCTGGGGGAAAGTGGCCTTACTGGTCATTTCATCAGCAAGCGTGAGCAGCATCAACATGTACAGTTGATGTCAAAATTACACAGGGAATTAGCAAAACCTGTTTCTGGAACTGGACAGGAAAGAAGGGGCATTGCTGCTGAGCTGGTTGGTTGGTCGGTTGTTTCAGCCCCAGAGTATGTGCCATGTTTTGTGGTTGTTTTTTAAAAAAAGGCCCCTTATTTCCTCTGCTCCGGCATGCAGTGAGATGGCTGCTTCATTTTGCAGCCATATTACACTGATGCAAAAATCCTTATTCCCAAGCTGGAAATTGCCCCTATTCCAGGGAACCGTGACTAAAGCTACTATGAGTCGAGGAGACAAGATGAGTCAAGTAAGGTCAGGAGGCTGCTCGTTTATCTAGATTGATCCCTCTAAACCTTTGAAAGAAGTATGAGAGACGTGCTTGAAGAATAGTCAGGGTATGATTGAATTCTTTGTAAAGGTGAAAAGGACTGGCTAATTGCCAAGATGCGACATAGCAAAGCCCTGTAAGTTACACCAATGGCTTGTGAGGATGGTACAGAAGCCAGAGATACAGGGAGGCCCCACTTCTGCCCTATCACCCTGCCCATACCCTCCACCCTGTGGGGGCCGGTATCATTTGAGTGTGTAAATTCTATCGTTGGCATGCACAGGTGATAGTGATCAAACACTGCATAGGCACATGATTGTGTGTGCAAAGCTGAGGCTTATGCTTTGAAAATCTGACTGGCTGCTGACTGCAGAAAACAGCTCACACGCCAACCAGTGGATACAGTGCGAACCGGAAAAATTGGATTCCTTTTCTGGGATAGTGATAGCTCTTCCTCTGGAAATGGAGGGCCAGTGGACTGCAGAATGCCATGCACAAATGTGATGTGTAATAACAAGTTTGCTCACTCAAACCGAAGTTCTTTGCAGTATCTCTTTCCCATGTTCCCTTGAGAGTGAAAGAAGGCACCAACAGGATTTGAAATGCGCCTATTGATGAGTCTTCCAATCTGACAGCTCTGCATGGTGAGTCAGGGATTTCTCAACAAACATGTGGAAAATAGAGGTGGACTAAGGCTAAACAGAGCCAGTTCCAACAAAATGTTGGGGTCCGCCTGGAGAGTGTCTTCCTTCAAGCACCCCTCTGGGACAGACTTTCCCTCCCAATACCTCCAGATAGACTTTTGTCTTCCACCCCTGGGTCTTTGGTCTTCCTCCCTTGCTAGGCAGTCCCAGATCCCCTGGCAGCAATCACCTGTTTGTTCTGTAAAAGCGGCAAAGAGTCCTGTGGCACCTTATAGATTAACCGATGTATTGGAGCATAAGCTTTCGTGGGTGAATACCCACTTCGTCAGATGCATGTAGTGGAAATTTCCAGAGGCAGGTATAAATATGCAAGCAAGAATCAGGCTAGGGATGTTTGTTCTGTTGCCACTTGCTACTCTGCCTCTCACTGGTGCTCTGAGGTGTCTCTGTCCATGAGGTCTGGATCTCAAGGATCCTGCCTAAATCCACCCGGGAAACATATAGCATTTATTTAAATGCAGTTTAAATCCAGTGGCAGGGTTGTTTGTTCTTATAACAAATGGTTAAAGCCTCTTTCCCTCAGAGCTAGGGATCAGTCCTAGGTAGGAGAAGCATTTCCTCTTGGAATGAATGCCCACTCTTTCCTTCTCTCTCTCTCAAGTTGCTTGGAGGAGGAGAGATGGTTTTGGGGTGTTGCCACATTTACAAAATGAGGAGCTTTGCTGGCTAACTACCTGCTCCAGCTGGGGCTTCTGGTAATGGGGAGGTCTTTTCCTTTGGTCTCTTTGAGGACCTGGCCGGGCTTGTGGCCAGGTCTGATGGTGGAAGCGAAGCCTTCAGCAGAGTGACTTTCATCCCAGCTCAGCTTAATTAATGTTGTCTCAGCCAGAATCAGCTTTTAGCAGGCTGGGAGCAAGAGACTATACAGGCAACTGTTGGATATTTGTGGAAATTTTTCTCCCATCTTAAAGGGGGAGGCAAAAGAAGAACGTACGGGCTAAGGGCATGAACCGTTCTGTAGGAGTGGGTGTAACTGACTTAGGAGCAGCAAGGTTAGTAACTGGTCTCACTGGGCTCTTTGCCAGCGGCGATGCCCCGGAAGACAGATCTGAGCTGGTAGCGGGAAGGTGAGCTGCTGGGGGAGATGAGAGTCAGAGGACTCGGGATGGCTCAGTGAGACCCAAACGGCTGGGAATCAGCAGGGCTGTCTGCAAGGAAAGCCTCTGCATTGTGCTGCGGCTAGTGACTGTTCACAAGGGGTAACAGCGGTGTGGGGCTCTGTGCAGTAGATTTGTAGCCTGTGTTGACTGAGCAGGAAAAGAGGAAGCATGGGGGTGGAGGGGATCCCAGTGCTAGGAATGTAAATAACGCTGCTGTGGCCAGGGCCCCTCAGCTGGGGATGTCAGCTTGTTGGATTGGAAAAGCTGCTAGCCAGCCACTCCGGCCTTTCGTTGTGCTAATAAAGCCGTAGTTTGGGAAATGCTAACTTTGTACACTCAACCGTTTCTCTTTTTTCCCCACTGTCATTAAGTTCATAAGAAATTAAAAGGAAGGCTGCCTGCGGAAATGATGAAGCTGCATGTAAATGAAACAGCTGCATTTCTCTCTCCTTGTCTGTCCTGGTGTGTTTGACAGCCAAGAACAGCTCAGTACTATCACGGATTTTATTCCCTCTGCCTGTGCCAGGCACATGTGCTAACCACAGGGCTGTAACAGCTGTGTCTGAAGTAGGGTCTGACAGTTAAATGCAAACTTCCCAGTGGTTAAACAGCACGTAGGTGCAGGAAGTAGGGGTGTGGGAGGTGCTGCAGCACCCCCCTGGCTTGAAGTGGTTTCCATTATATGCAGGGTTTGCAGTTTGGTTCCATGGCTCTCGGCACCCCTACCATACAAATTGTTCCAGTGGCCCTGTTATGGGGAGACATGAGCTGCCGTAGCAGGAAATGCCAAGCTCTCTGAGATGCGCTACGCTTCCTGGTCATGTTAAATGTCAGCCATTGTGGTCCCTCTGGGGGCCAGGGTGCATCCGCCTGTGGGAAGCAGCAGAGGGCCTACGAAACTGTCAGGTGACGCTCAAGAGGACCTGATCCCAAGACCGATGAAGTCGATGGAAAGACACTCATTGACATCAGTGGGCTTTGAATGAGGCTCAGAGTTTCCAGCTAATCTCCTCCTCCCCCACAGGGTGCTGGAGAGGAGGCAAGTGGCATAGCCTTCCATAGCATTTGAAGGGAAAGCCCTAGTCCGGCAGATACAGGGACATCCACAGAAAGGGCTGGTCCCTCTATGCTTTTGTTCTGGGCCCCTTGACATCATGACTCCCTCAGGAATGGGGCTGTCATTAGCCAGGCACGCACTGTCTGGGCAAAACCATCCTCTCGGGAGGGCTGCAGGCATGCAGCGCAACATAATGCAGATTCTAGTAGCACTGGTATAGACAGCTGCTTGGAGAGCCTCTCCTCTGATGAGGAGCATGCCACAGAATTCAGCTGCGACCTGGATCTTCCAGCTCTCCCTCTGCACAGACAAGTAGAGACAACGGCCAGGCCTATTATTAGGCTGCCAGTGAAAAATCATTTTGGAATGTCTTTGGAAAGGAGGCCAGGCCTGATCCAATGCCCATTGAAGTCAGTCGGAGGTGGAGCTGGCCCTTGGTATGCACGCACCGTTTAACTGCATGTCCATCTAGGGCCTGATCCAAAGGCAGACGGCGGAAAGACTTCAGAGGACTTTAAAATTGCTTCCCAGACAGCAACCTGGGTTTCACCAGTAGCTGGACAAATCCGTTTGAAATAATCGGGATGCAGGCTGGGTGGGAGTCGTGTCCTGTGGGAGTAGGGTGCCCAGATAGCAAGTGTGAAAAACCAGGACAGGGGGTGCAGGGTACTAGGCGCCTCTATAAGACAAAGCCCTGAATATCAGGACATCTGGTCACCCTATATAACAGCTGAAACCTCCCGTCTCTTAAGGCTTTCTTGATTTTATTTGTACTTAGTCTTAAAATAAACCACTTCTTTTTTTTTAAACTGCTTTTTAAAAAAAATATAACAACAACTGCACTTGTTTCTGGCACTACTTTGCAACAGTGGACTATCAGCCTCTGAAAATAGGGGTGTATCATGAAACCGTCGGCCCAGTCGTAACCACAGCGCAATGATCCCTTTGTTTGGCACAAGGCAGGTAGCTTGCTTCTGTTACTCAGCGGATGCCTGGTTAGGAATTTCATGCTAGCACAAGCCACAATTTATTGTAGGCATCACAAAAGAGTTTCACTGTTTAAAGTTTTGGTTCAAATGGGAGGAGCAGGCCTGCTTGCTGTGCAGTTCTTGTCATGACAAAATGTACCTTCGCTGTACAGCTGCTGATTTTAAAACGTCTATCATGGCTGGATATTCACCTTCGATTCGATTTTTTTTTTTTTTTTTTTTTTTGGACTGCATGGCTTCCATAAAGTGCTAACAGCAGTCCCTTGTGCTTTCCTGTGGTTTTCTATTCCAGACCAGAACTACTGCTCATATTGTGCCAATGGAATGTAGCACTTTGTTAAATTAAAATATCAGAAAATAAAAGCTGTCCATCATATCTACCTTTAATTGACTCGCATCCTTGATTTATGGTTTGTCACTTTGGCTTTTTTATTAATATTTGAATCATATTTTTAAGACTCAAGCTTTTCTTTTCTTTACTGTCTGATTTGTTTGCATGTTTTAGGGGCCTGTGCAAGATTCTGCCTGGGACTGAATCGTGATATTTCTGCAGTTTTCCAGGAGTTAAATGCAAACGATCCAGGAGATCCAGAAATAGGTTCTACAAATATTTCATAAAGCAAATAGACCTGTTATCAAGTGCACAGATACTGATTAGAGGAAGCGTTTATTTTGTGCAAATGATACAGAGGAATGGAAACCATTTGAAAGTGAAAAATGTCGACCACATTTTTCAAATGTGTACACTATTGTGTATGCAATTTGCCCATTGCATGCATAGGTCAAAGGCTGGCGTATACGTACACCTTTGCATGTACACTACCCTTGTGTGTGGGTGCATCTCATGTGTTGCACATGCATCTTGAGAACATGCAAAAATGGACAAGGCTGCTTAGGATCTTAAATCATAATGGCTAAAATTCACTATGTGGCACCGACATTTGCCCTCTGCAGTGTTTCACTAACAATTACATCTGGTTGAAGTTTTTCATCCTAAATATATATTAATATCCCCACACACACACACACACCACCACAACCACCACCACCAAAACGGACATTTCCCTGGGGTTATCCATTTCAACAAAGAATTTCCCCAACCCACCAATATTCTTTTGGTTTCAGTTGCAGAAAACAGAAACATTTTCTGTTTTCATTGTTTTTGTTTTGATGAAAACCTGAAATTGTATAGAGAATTTTTTTTTCTTTTTCATTTTTTGCTAAACTTCAGAGGGAGCTCTCCCCCGCGCCCCCCCCCCCCCCCCCCCCGAACTCTGAATCTCCCTACAGTGCTCTAAATACAGAGCACATCTAGGGTTGCCACACGTCTGGTAATGTGGCTGACCCTTTGGGGTCAGAAGAACATTTCTGTATACGTGAGCAGAGTTTAAAATAACTTCTCACTGTACTGGCCCTAGGTGCTGATTGGGAGCCAGAGAACTGAAATGCAATAAAGGGAGCTGTGTGATTTCTTTTTTGCTTCTTGATAATCAATGGGACGACCCTGATTTCCACCAGCAGAGGAGCTGACCCTCTGGCTGCTCTAGGCCTGCAGTAGTTCACACATCCTCTTACAGTAGCAGAGCGGAGTGTGTCCCAGACAAGGACAGCCTGTCGTTTGCTCTGCTAAGGACATGCCCATGTGTCCCTGTGACTGTAACGTAGGATGGGACAGGGTATATGAAGACTATTGGCCTGATCCTACACCAGTGAAGTCAATAGAGGTTTTGCCAGTGACTCCAACTGGATCTGGATTTAACGTGGCCACCCCTGTGATGCGATGCATTGACAACATGGTTGGCATGCATATGGGTATGTATGTGAGGGTGGGGGATACCCGCTGCAGTTGGTTATACAGAGACAAGCCTAAATGATTCTGCTTATGCAAAATCTTTTGCAAGTCCACATCAAGCCACAGGGTTTATTGTTTTAGTTTAATACTGTTTCAGTTAAAGCTCTTCTTGGCCTAGTTCCCAGTGACTTTGCTCTCTGTCCCTCGTGCAGGGAATGTTGCTGGAACAGAAATGGGGAATCCGGAGTGAACATTAGTCCAGATTTCTAATTAAAGAAGCACAAAAGCTTCTTGGGAGAAAAACAAGCAGGCTCTGATTGCAGCCACATCTCTGGAGAAACACGCTGCCAAGGATCAGCAGGGCAGAACCTTCAAAGGAAAACTGCAATTGACTTTTAAAATGTCAGAATCACTTATGTAGTTGTGAATATTTTTGAGTTTTGTTTTTAAAATATTAAATATGCTTACATGCAAAGATGGCGATGGCTAAAGAAACAGGAAGCTGCTGTCCTGTCTGCTGGAATTGATTGTGACAGAGGAAATGCTGCTTGGCATCTGAACGCAGGAGACTTCCAGAGGCCAGTTACGTTAAGACAAGTTATATCATTATTAATTATATGTATCACCTTATTTGAATTTGTTCATTTAACACTGATGCACAATGAGCAGTATATATGCACTGTCTACACGTTTTCAGGTTAAAAGAAGCTTACCTTAAAACAGCTGTGAAAGCCTCCAGCCCATCTCATGTATTCATCAGCTGTAGTGTGATTAGCACTTCCTGGGTCAGACTGTTGACTTCATTGGCAGACTTAAGTGTCTGCCTGCAGGGAATTCACTGCAGGATTGGGGCCAAATTTAAATTCCAGTTGGGAAGTGGGACGGCTAAAGGTGGGAGAGTTTATCATGTCTTATGCTAAGCAGCATTGGACCTTGCTCCGTACTTGCATGGGAAATCCCCAGGAAATCCCACAGTGCTCAAGAAACAACGGGGACTCAGTAGATCGCACTCTTCCTTTGGAGGCAGTATTGAATTGACGCCCCAGCACAGTGCTACCTTTCAGATGAGACATAAAGTTAAATGCCTGGTCACTAGGCCCAATTTTATTTTATATAGTGGCCCAAGATCCATATGTGAACATTCACAGGCAAGTCCATACCTATATTTGTGTGTGCAATTTTTCCGGCTACATTGTCAAATCAAGTGATTACAGGAACAAATAGTTTAGAGACACCTAACCAGCTATCTGCATGCACAGTCACCTGATTTGTGTGGGAAATGGCAGTACTCTATATACGAATGTAGGAGTCCAATTGCACGTATGTGTTTGTACACCAACCTTGGCTTCTCTGTCTAAAAACATTGCCTTCAAAGTTCCGTGGCACTTTCAGCAAGAATAAGGATTTTAACCCCAGTGCCCTGGCCAGCTTCTATATCAGCTAATTGCTTTCCGCTTACATATATTTCCCCTGCGGTTTCCAAATGGATACAGTATTCATCTTCCTGTCCTGACTTTTAAATGGTTATGCAGTGCTGCTGTGCCCCATTAAACAGCTGCCGTGGTTCATCTCCGGGGTGTATGAAATGATCATTGTGTTTGTAAAGTGTTGTGGGAATGAATGTAAGTGATTTTGATCTTTTCCCAAACTGTTTAAAACAGAAACACTAAAACAAAAAAATTGCATCGGAAGGATCTTTTTGGAATGACAGAACCCTTTACCTCAAACTTATTTTTAAAAGTGGCATTGGGGTCATCTTAAAATGTAAAGAACTCACCATTTCTCACTGTTTTACATTAATTTGAAGGGTGCCTTGTGATGTTTTTATTTTTTCCCCTGTTGAAATGAACAAGTACATGTGCATCCCTGTGCTTAATCTGATCTAAATAACCAGTTTCCATACTTGTGCAGTTTGTGGTCCACCAGGGGGATCAAGAGCCTCATAATTCCCTGGCAATTTATTTACTTTATTATGTGGGCACAAAGGAAAGTGGTGGGAAGACCTGTGAGCTTTTTACATATATTAAAAACAAAATCACCCAAACGTGAATAAAACTAGCTTCTCCTCGCTCATTCATACCCAGCAAGAAACCAACCACAAGTGAAAATCAAGAGCTTGCAGCCCCCGCATCTTATCCCCACATACCTGCCCTTGGTGCTCCTCCATCTACTCGCCAGCCCAGGAAGACAGAGGAGCTTTGCAGGTTGCCAGGAAGCTCAGTAGGTTCAGGCTATTTGTGACCAAAGGTGTCAAGGGCCCTCCATGGAGAACGCTCTGCTGGGATCTGGGATCTCTTTTGAACCAGGGGCCTGTAGAACAAATGTCTCACTGACCTCTTCTGTGGCATCTCCTGGGGACAGAGGCAGTTTCTTAAGTAGGCCGGGTACTAAACCATTGGGGGCTTTCCAGATCCGGCCACCTTGATCATGCAATTCAAGGGCCTACTTAGAACAGAGTCTAGCAGCCTGGCAAATGGAGCGTACAGACTAATTTGAGGAGTTCCTAGCTCGGTGAGTGGTGACCACGGCTCATTATGTCCCCCATCATTACCTCACTGCTATTTTGTTCTCTCTGCTGTCTCGTTGTTGTACTCACCTGCTGTCTCCCGTTGTACACTTACGTGTGAGTTCTTTGGGGCAAGGCCTGTCTTTTTACCACGTGCGTGTACCCTGGCGAGCGCAATGGGACCCTGATTGGGGCCTCCATGGGTATATCTACACTGCAGCTGGAGCGAACTTCCCAGATTGGTAGACAGACTCACGCTAGCGAGGCTCGAGCTAGTGTGCTAAAACTAGTGGTGTGGACATTGCGGTTTGGGAGGTAGCTCTTGCTCTCACACCCACCTGACCCCCTAGATCTTGGGAGGCTTGCTCCCAGCCGCAGTGTAGACGTACCCTCTGGAGCTGCCCAACCAGAAATAATAACAATGATATTACAGAAGTTAAATGTTTCACTAGGTACAAGTGGGGCATCAAGCTCTCACTTGCTGTCTAAGCATATTGCCGGGCAATGTGCTTCAGTCTTCCTTCAGTGCTGGCCAGTTGCATTGTATTGCTTTATGACAAGATTGTAGTGTTGCAACTCCTCACCCCAGGCCCTCCCTAATGTTACATTTATCGTTAGATTGTAAACTCTTCAGGACAGTGACTTCGGCTTTCTATTCCATGAAGTACTCTCCCCGCTTTTGCATGTTTTACAAATAATGAAGACGTAAGGGGGAAAGAGATTGCTGAACATTTGACATGGATTCTTCCCATTATCTTTCCCTATGAATGAATTTTTGTACTAGAAGACATGGGGATAAAAAGGAGAGAGCACAGTGTGGCTGTCCACTTGGCAACAGGCTGCATCTGGACCAAACCCACAATGGGACGCCTCTCTGACAGACAGCAGACTTCTAGAAATCTAACAGGGCAGGACACAGAATATGAAATGGTAAATAGCTAAAATACAGCACAATTTTCAAAGATTTACTGTCTAAGGCCATGATCCTGCAGCTGGATCTACGCTGGTGGAGTCTCCACCCATGCAGGCTTTGCTCACACAGAGCCAATGGCAGGCTTGCATCCTAATTAAGGCCCCAATTTTCCACTATGCCTGACCTGCACTTGGATGTGGTCAGCAGTGCTTTCCTCAGGGAGCTGACTGTGGCTCCCTGGTCCAAGGCCACATGACCCCAGACTAAATTAGATTTAATCTGAATTGTGCTCCTGGCATAATGACGCCTATACCAGGGAAGTATTGGGTGTGGCAGAACTTGGTCATGACACAACAGATGGAATTCTCCGCTGGGAAGCTCTGGCTGGCTTAAAGCCTCGTTGTGCTGTGTAATGAGGCCTTAGCAGACCAGGGAATCCAGCTCTTAGTATTTATGGCCAAATTATGACACTAGGGGTACATCTATACTGCGATAAAATACCCGTGGCTGGCCTGGTTCAGCTGACTCGGACTGGGGCTGCAGGGCTAGAAAATGGCAGTGTAAATGTTTGGGCTCAGCCTGGGTTCTGAGACCCTGCATGGGAGGAGAGTCTCAGTCTGGGGTCCAGCCTGAGCTCGAGTGTCTACACTAGCCCCGCAGCCTGAGCCCCACAAGCTTGAGTTGGCTAACCTGGGCTCTGAGGTTTGGTGCTGTGGGTTGTTAATCACACTCCCGATGTACTTTAAGGGCGGGTCAACACAGTAGCTGGGAGATGCGATTTCTAGCTTGGCTAGACATATCTGTGCTAGCTCTGTTCTTGCTAGTACCTAAAAATAGCATTGTGGCTGCGATGGCTCAAGTTAGCAGCTCGTGTACAGTCCCGCCCGATACTCTGGGTATGTACTTGGGCCATTAACCAGGGCCACCTATGCCACCACGCCCGCACCCTTATTTGTAGGTGCTAACTTGAGCAGAGCTAGCACATGTGTGTCTACTTGAGCTGGGAGTCACACCTTCCAACTGCCGTGTAAACTTACCTTAGGTATGCACTTGTTGCTCTGATTGTCTTACTTGGAAGCTGCATGCATGCACCCGAGGGTATGCAGTTTCTGCTGGAGCTGTTTCTGTGAATGAATTGCTGTTTGTTTTGCAAACAAAGTTTGTGAAGGTTTCAGAGTAGCAGCCCTGTTAGTCTGTATTTGCAAAAAGAAAAGGAGGACTTGTGGCACCTTAGAGACTGACAAATTTATTTGAGCATAAGCTTTCGTGAGCTACAGCTCACTTCATCGGATGCATTCAGTGGAAAATACAGTGGGGAGATTTATATACATAGAGAACATGAAACAATGGGTGTTACCATACACACTGTAACGAGAGTGATCACTTAAGGTGAGCTATTACCAGCAGAAGAGCAGGGGGTGCGGGGGGGAGAGAAACCTTTTGTAGTGATAATCAAGGTGAGCCTGTCTCCCAAGATCTGTGAGAGTGATGAGTCGTCCTTCAGGATAGGTTGTAGATCCTTGATGATGCATTGGAGAGGTTTTAGTTGGGGGCTGAAGGTGATGGCTAGTGGCGTTCTGTTATTTTCTTTGTTGGGCCTGTCCTGTAGTAGGTGACTTCTGGGTACTCTTCTGGCTCTGTCATTCTGTTTCTTCACTTCCGCAGGTGGGTATTGTAGTTGTTAGAATGCTTGATAGACATCTTGTAGGTGTTTGTCTCTGTCTGAGGGGTTGGAGCAAATGTGGTTGTATCGTAGAGCTTGGCTGTAGACAATGGATCGTGTGGTGTGGTCTGGATGAAAGCTGGAGGCATGTAGGTAGGAATAGCAGTCAGTAGGTTTCCGGTATAGGGTGGTGTTTATGTGACCATCGCTTATTAGCACCGTAGTGTCCAGGAAGAGGATCTCTTGTGTGGATTGGTCCAGGCTGAGGTTGATGGTGGGATGGAAATTGTTGAAATCATGGTGGAATTCCTCAAGGGCTTCTTTTCCATGGGTCCAGATGATGATGATGTCATCAGTGTAGCGCAAATAGAGTAGGGGCATTAGGGGACGAGAGCTGAGGAAGCGTTCTTCTAATTCAGCCATAAAAATGTTGGCATACTGTGGGCCATGCGGGTACCCATAGCAGTGCCGCTGATTTGAAGGCATACATTGTCCCCAAATGTGAAATAGTTATGGGTGAGGACAAAGTCACAAAGTTCAGCCACCAGGTTTGCCGTGACATTATCGGGGATACTGTCCTGATGGCTTGTAGTCCATCTTTGTGTGGAATGTTGTTGTAGGGAGCTTCTACACCCACACAGATTGACAGAGTCAGAAGAGTACCCAGAAGTTACCTACTACAGGACAGGCCCAACAAAGAAAATAACAGAACACCACTAGCCATCACCTTCAGCCCCCAACTAAAACCTCTCCAATGCATCATCAAGGATCTACAACCTATCCTGAAGGACGACCCATCACTCTCACAGATCTTGGGAGACAGGCCAGTCCTTGCTTACAGACAGCCCCCCAACCTGAAGCAAATACTCACCAGCAACCACAAAACCCGTTGCCAGCTGTGTCCACATACCTATTCAGGGGACACCATCATAGGGCCTAATCATATCAGCCACACTAGCAGAGGCTGATTTGTGCTGGAAATGGCCCAACTTGATTGTCATACACATTGTAAGGAGAGTGATCACTTTAGATAAGCTATTACCAGCAGGAGAGTGGGGTGAGGGGAGGTATTTTTTCATGCTTTGTGTGTATAAAAAGATCTTCTACACTTTCCACAGTATGCATCCGATGAAGTGAGCTGTAGCTCACGAAAGCTTATGCTCAAATAAATTGGTTAGTCTCTAAGGTGCCACAAGTACTCCTTTTCTTTTTGCGAATACAGACTAACACGGCTGTTACTCTGAAACCTATCAGAGGCTCGTTCACCTGCACATCTACCAATGTGATATATGTCATCATGTGCCAGCAATGCCCCTCTGCCAAGTACATTGGTCAAACTGGACAGTCTCTACGTAAAAGAATAAATGGACACAAATCAGACGTCAAGAATTATAACATTCAAAAAACAGTCGGAGAACACTTCAATCTCTCTGGTCACTCGATTACAGACCTAAAAGTTGCAATTCTTCAACAAAAAAAATTCAAAAACAGACTCCAACGAGAGACTGCTGAATTGGAATTAATTTGCAAACTGGATACAATTAACTTAGGCTTGAATAAAGACTCCCCCCCGCTCTCCTGCTGGTAATAGCTCACCTTAAGTGATCACTCTCGTTTCAGTGTGTATGGTAACACCCACTGTTTCATGTTCTCTATGAATATAAATCTCCCCACTGTATTTTCCACTGAATGCATCCAAAGAAGTGAGCTGTAGGTCACGAAAGCTTATGCTCAAATAAATTTGTTAGTCTCTAAGGTGCCACAAGTCCTCCTTTTCTTTTTGCAAAGTTTGTGAAGTAATTCTAAAATGATTCCAATCATCTGACATCCACATTATACAATTAGAAAGAGAGGCTGAGCTGTAAAGATCAAGGGAGCGTTCCTGGCCAGCCTGGGATTCTTTCAAACAAAATGAAACCTACCAGATATTGCAGACAAAAAGACTCTAAGGATAAACTACAATCTGAGGACATTAACTATTGAAATCTTTTTCACTTGAATGTAGGAGCATGGAAAGTTAAATTGGAATATGAAAAAGGAGCCTGACATATTAACCAAGCTCCACTACACTTTAATTTTAAGGTGGCTTTTATGTAGAAAATAAATTGGTCATGTGTTTTTAAAAAAGCAGTTGCAAAAATGTGACCTTATTCATATAAATAAATATTCTGAACTAAACCAAGAGAGAGCTAACACAGCCACTATTATACATCCAAAATCTATATTATGAAATCAATTAACCAGATTCAGTATGTCGTTTAGCTAATTTTTGGTAGCGTTTGCACTATAGCACTATGGACCAGATTTTCAAAGCAGCTCCTCACATTAGGTGCAAGGGGGCGGGGTGCGAAGTTCTTTTGCAACTCTGGCTCAAAGCGTCATGTGGGAGCCACTAGGTGCTGAGCAGTTTTTGAATATCTGGCCCTTATTTAGGTGCCTAGATCTGACCGCTGAGCTCTTTTGAAAATCTGGCCCTGGGTACACAATACAAGTGCTCTATGAATGCCTATGCAAGCAGAGTGGTGTGAAATTCTAATTACACCCAGCCTGGTTTTGTTCTGAAATCAGTAGGACTTTGGTGGGATCAGGATCTGGTCCTTAGATCATTGAGTCAGAAATGTAGAGCTGGAAGGGACCTCAGGAGGTCATCCAGTCCAGGCCTTCCAGATTAAGGCAGGACCAAGTAAGCCTAGACCACCAAAACCAAACAGGTGTTTGTCCAACCTGTTCTTAAAAACCTCCTGAGACAGTAATTCCACAACCTCCCTGGGTAACCTTTCCCAGTACTTAACTATCCTTATTGTTTTTCCTCGTATTTAATCTAAATCTCCCTTGCTGAAGATTAAGCCTGTTACTACTTGTCCTACCTTCAGTGGACATGGATCACGGATCACAGCCCTCTTCATAAGACCTCTTCACATATTTGAAGATGATCAGGTCCCTTGCTCAGCTTTTTTAACCTTTCCTTATAGGTCAGGTTTTCTAAACCTTTTACCATTTTTGTTGCTTTCCTCTGGACTCTCTCCAGTTTGTCCATATCCTTCCTAAAGAGTGGCGCCCAGATTTGGACACACTACTCCAGGTGAGGCCTCACTAGAGCAAAACAATTACCTTCATCACTGCCCTAAACGCCAGAGACATAATAGGAACATGATGACGACGATCTTACATAGGACCCTCCTGTTAATATTCCTGTTAAGATGGAGAACAAATATGTAATCATGGGCTCTTCAGTCTAGCAGAGAAAGGTCTAACATGACCCAATGGCTAGACATTGAAGCTGGACAAATTCAGACTGGAAATAAAGGTGTATATTTTCAACAGTGAGGGGAATTAATCATTGGAACAATTTACCGGGGGTTGTGATGGATTCTCCATCACTGACAATTTTTAAATCAAGATGGGATGTTTCCCTAAGAAATCTGCTCCAGGAATTAGTCTGGGGAAGTTGTATGGCCTGTATTAGACCGGAGGTCCGACTAGATGATCACAATGGTCCCCTCTGGCCTTGGAATCTATGAATTTGTTGCTTTCTAGACTGTATATATAGGTGTGATGTAGCAAGGGACTCAGGACATGAGAGAACACAATGTGTAGCAGACCCCAGATGCAACGTGTTTGCTCTCCCTTCCCAGTGAGGACTGCTGAACAGTGATAAATCCTTGTCCGAAGGAATTCCTTTCTGTTAGCAATTATTTTACTAAAGCAGAACGGCAATGTTAAAGGCATCTGTTCACCTGAGTGTTGTAAACTGACCACTCTCAGTTGGGAGAAAGCGCCCCGCAAATAGTAACCACTGAATGTATCTTTAAGAAAAAAGCTGGCCTGCTCTCCTGCTGATGTTCAGTAGCAGTGTTGTGTAACAGGGTGGCCTCACCTGTGGCTATCTCAGCCCTGTTCAATCAGCCCTACCTGTGCTGTACTTAGCTGCAGGTGTTGGTATGGTGTCAGGTGTTGGTATGGTGAACATCTGGGCCTCATTAAACACTTAAGAGAGCACAGTCAGGAGGAATCTGGGATAGGAGCCACAGCATAGGCTCCTGTGGGAAGGCCTGTAAGAAACAGGGGGGTTCCGAAGAGAAAACCTCCGAGTCCCAGGGAGGGGAGGCTGTGGGAAACCTGTCAGCCCCATGAGGGGCAGAAACTTGGCTAGCAGGAGGTTTGGTTTTGTTGTTCAAATTGGACTTTGTTATCGTGGAAGGGGACTGAACTCTAAGTGTGACCTGGAAGAGGATGGCAGAAGAACGAGATTGGCCAACAATAGGGGCTGCTAGAGTGAAGGAGTCCTTGCAATGCCAGGGGGTGCTGCAGTGGTGGTGAGTAGAACTGCCTATGGGTCCTTTGGGTGGGCATGAGAGCAACCAGGCCAAATGAGTGAGAGCCCACCCCTTCCCCTTTCTCTCTGCGCACGCACCTGCCTGCTGCCTTTTTAGTTTCAGCTCTGCTGATGTCTGAGTGGCAAATATCCCCAGGCAAAGCTGATGTGCATGGTGGTATAAGTTGGTATAACTCACATGCCAGTGGGAGAGTGTAGCAGCTGGCAGGAGGAAGCACTGATGTTGCAGGCTGTAACAGAGCTGAGTTTGGCCTAGTCTCTCTAATGTTCCTTAGAGTCAGATTCCTCTAAATATCACATCATTTCTCTGGAGAGAAGGGGGAAGGGACACCCCCTGTATCTTCCCATGGAATGATGGATGCTAGCAGTGCCAGTTGCTTTGAGAAAATGGGACTCCTGCTGTGAAAGAAAAGGCCAAGGCTTTCAGCTGGCCAACACCAATTACCTCGTGAGGGAGGATTTAAAGAAACAGTACACGTATCCACACACCTCCGCAAGGGCTGTGGCATCATGGCTCTGGTGTGCGCTCCCTGGAAGTCCCCGAAGGACAAATGCTAGCCAGAGTTCTATCTGAAATCTCCATCTGCAACGTCCCCCTGTCCTGGCATTGCCAGCACACATAAGGGTGCTAAAGCCAGAGCTTTGTCTCTTAATCCCGAGGGTAGTAGAAGCCTAGCAATTAAATTAAGCCTTTTAGCAAAATGATGTGTGTGATCCTTGGCTGTTTGATGGTTAAGAATAACTCACGGCATCTTATGTTGTATAGTTATATAAGGCCAAGTGTTCCCGCATGACCCTCATTTGTTGTTGCTCACAAGCACACATGGGAGAGGTGAGGGACCAGACCAGATGCTGGATATACAAAAACTGGGAGTCTGTGGCGGTGCACACCATAAGGCATTATGGAAATATGCTTATGAATGTATATATGACATAACTGGAATATGTTTTATGCTACTTATGCCATGTAACATATCTATGTAAAGGTTATGATCGACTGAATCTATTCATCCTATTTGTATGCAGGTATCATTCTTGTATTCAAAGTTATGAATATTGGCTGTGTACTTGCTTGATTTCTAAGTAGCGTTAGTAAAGCATTTGGTCAGTTTCTTGAGAAAGGAATGTGCAAATTAAGTGCCCAGTCAAGAAACAGTTAAAGGACAATGAATCTTGGAAGGCTCCAATCCACATAAGAAGTATACCTGAGGACGTTCAAGGTAGCATGTAAGCAATGGCTGCTGTCTGTAAAAACTGAGTCATGCATGGACATGTGACTTGCCCATGTGACTCCAAAACTCCATCTTGGAGCTGGACTTTGCATAGGAGAGAAGAGGGGGTCTCCACCCACAAGAGAACCCTCCATTTTGGTCTTCAGCTGGCTAAAGAGAGAGCCTCTCCACCCCTAAGGATACCTGAAAGAAACTGGAACAAAGGACAGTAACTACAGGGGATGTGAGTGATTGCTGGACCCAGACTAGAAGGAGACTAGTCTGTAAAAGGAAGCTTACTGGAATTCCTCTGAGGGTGAGGTTTTATCTGTATTCAGTTTTCTTAGACATAGACTTGAGTGTTCTATTTTATTTTGCATGGTAATTCACTTTGTTCTGTCTGTTACTACTTGGAACCACTTAAATCCTACTTTCTGTATTTAATAAAATCACTTTTTACTTACTAATTAACCCAGAGTATGTATTAATACCTGGGGGTGGGGGGGGGCACAGCTGTGCATACCTCTCTATCAGCGTTATAGAAGGTGAACAATTTATGAGTTTACCCTGTATAAGCTTTATACAGGGTAAAAGGAATTTATTTGGGGTTTGGACCCCATTGGGAGTTGGGCATCTGAGTGTTAAAGACAGGAACACTTCTTAAGCTGCTTTCAGTTTAAGCCTACAGCTGTTAGGGGATGTGGTTCAGACCTGGGTCTGGGTTTGCAGCAGGCTAGTGGGTCTGGCTCAAACCAGGCAGGGCACTGAAGTCCTAAGCTGGGAGGGCAGGGAAAGCAGGGGCAGAAGTAGTCTTGGCACATCAGTTGGCAGTTCCCATGGAGGTTTCTGTGATCCAACCCGTCACAGAGTGCATATGGTCTAAGGGTTCTGTAGGTAGCCTCTCGAGTAGCATGGTAGAACTTCACTAATTTGCACATATGACTGGGAACTCACTGGCATGTATTGCATTTTGCAAATCAGGGAGTGAGTCAAGATGTAGACTAAAACGAGCCTGAGAGATGCGTGATTTGGTGCCTTATTTATCCATTCTTTTAATCAATGTGAGAGGAGCCCTGGCAGAATAGTTTTCTGGCAATAGTCCCAGTCCTGTCCCTGCCCCTTGTATCAGGGGTGACCATCTTTGCCCACATTCTCCACCATATGTAGCAAAGCGGGGCACTCACCTGCGCAGGGCACTCACCGGCACGGTGCCTCCTGCTGGGCCATCCAGGAATTAGCTCTCACAGCCCTGGAGTGCCCTCTATGGGCCGATGTCCTGCCCGCTGTTACCTGCCCTGTTGTCTCCACCACCTCAGGCCCCATGTCCCTCCCAGACCCCGGTACCCCTTACCTTGGGATGCTACCTCACAGCAGTGCCCCCACACTCTGGGTCTCCCCTCCAAGGGGAACCCCAATCCCCTATAACCACCTTGCCTCAGTGGCTACTGCCAGTCATCCTCTATCTCCATCTCTCAGGGGCAAACTGCACTGAAATGGCCACTAATCACTGGCAAGTGGGTTGGATCTGCTGCCTTTCAAGCCGCAGCTGCCTCCCTGCAGCCCTAGTGCCATCCCTGGCCTTTAGCAAGGCCTCAGCCTGGGGACTCACCAAGCCAGAGCTCCTCAGCTCTGTCTCAGGTACCCTGCTTGCTCTCCCAGGCAGCCTGGTCCTCTCTGTTCCCCAGCTGTTATCAGGACCAGCTGTGCCCTAATTTGGTGCAACCATACCTGTGGCTGACAACCCAACCAGCCTCCCTTGGCTGCTTTTAACCCCTTCCTAACCGGAGCAGGGTGACCGCCCCGCTACAAGACCAAAAATTCATTTGTGGCAATCGGTAGCAATTTTTACCCATAATAAAAACCTGTCAGTGTCCAGCTCCCTGCAATGGCACAAAAAGTCTGTTGCAGAAAATCTCAACGAGTCTGAATAGCGCCTTCCAGATTCAGTTTTGACTCCCCAGGGTGAAGCATTTCCCTGCCGAGTCAGTCTGCCAGAAGGTTCATTTTTTTCCACACGCTAAAACAGCCAAGAGATGAGAAATATGTTTTGGGGTTTTTTTTTGGCCTGATGAGAATGAAGCTTTGCTGCTTTGAGGAGAGAACAGGCTCCAGGACCCCCTCATCAGGGTATGTAAGTAAAACCAAAAAACCCCTGTGCTGTTGTCAAACTGAATCTGAGCTTGGCAGGACTTTCCTCTTCTTTGTACATGAATAGGAGCCTATTTCACCACCTGCTGCTTCATACGGATTGATTCATAACTCTGGCATCTCTGCTATCCATCTGCAGTGAGCACAACTGGTCTGTTGCTCCTGAATCTAAATGCAGGGGAAGTAAAGGGATCCATTGGCAAACAGAACTGCTCTGCTTCAGACTGAGATGGGTTTTGCTGGGTGGAATAGCACATGGGCCAAATTTTGTGCTAAAATCCAGAGCTGAATGATTGACGCTTCCAGCTCCTGAATGCGTCTGTTGTGACGGGTTCGGTCACAGAGACCCCCTTGGGACTGTCACCTGATGTGCTGAATTTGCCTCTGAGCCCATTTGCCCTGCCAGCTTGGGACTCCAGAACGCTACCTTGTTGAGCCAGACATGCTAGCCAGCTGCAAACTCAAACCCAGGTCTGGTCCAAGCCCCCAAAGCTGCAGACTTTAACCAAAACCTGCTCAGCAGGTCACCCATCTCCAGCACCCAGACACCCAGTTCCCAATGAGATCCAAATCCAAAATAAATCCGTTTTACTCTGTATAAAGCTTATATAAGGTAAAATAATAAATTGTCCGCCCTCTATAACACTGATAGAGAGATATGCACAGCTGTTTTCTCCCCCAGGTATTAATCACTTACTCTGGGTTAATTAATAAACAAAAGTGATTTTATTAAGTATAAAAAGTAGGGTTTAAGTGGTTCCAAGTAATAATAGAACAAAGTAAGTTACCAAGCAAGATAAAACAAAACACACAAGTCTAAGCCTAATACATTAGGATACTGAGTACAAGTAAATACCACCCTCAGAGATGTTCCAATAAGCTTCTTTCACAGACTAAAAGAAAATGAGCACCTTGTGGCACCTTAGAGACTAACAAATTTATTTGAGCATAAGCTTTCGTGAGCTACAGCTCACTTCATCGGATGAAGTGAACAGCCAAGGGTTGGCAGCTATTGTGCATAGCTTTGGAAATTGCTCCTTTTAGTTGTCTGTTGACAACAGAGAGCCCAGTTGAGGCTGTTCACGTGGTGTCTGCGTGTCCGGCAGAAATAGGATCTGTTACTTTAATTGACGGGTCAAAGCATAGTGGGGTTTAACAGGGAGTCTGGAGGGTGTTTCCTGCTATATCATGGGAGGTCCATTGTGGGCAATGACACCCTTCTGGCAAAGGCACGGGCCATTGGGGCCCTTCCTTGTCCATGTGTGAGCACGCGCTACCGCACAAAGCAGCCCGAAGGCCATTTTAGCCACGTACAGTGACTCCAGTACCACCCCCGGCCTGAGGCTGGTGGGAAAGGAGCCAGGTGGCCATGGTAGGTCAGGACCCTGGTGTAAAGTGGCCACATTGTAATGGAGAATCCAGCCTGACAACTTAGGATCTCAGCACAGCTCCTGAGAGGAAGGATCTGATGGCGGCCGTGGTTTCATACAGACAGAGGCTCTCCTCCTCACCCTCTTCTCCGTCTGCCCGCTAAGAAGGGAAGGGCAGCCCCACCTCAGCAGTGTGGCTCTCTCTCCCAAAACAAGCGCTCAGCACTTTTCCCAAAGTACACTGAATAGCTTCGACAGCAGGTGCAGCATTTTGTTAGCATTTCATCGGCTCATCAAGACATAAAAGGAGAAAAGATCTGGCAGGTTCACCTACTCCAGCTGCCACCCTGCCAAATGCTTCCTCCTGAGCAGCCACGTGTGCCCTCAAACAGCCATACTGCCATATTGGACCCCTCAGTGGAAAAAAGTGTGAAAGCCTCATGGTGACACAGACTCCTTTGGCATTTGCAGCTGCCTGACTAGCCCCAGACACCCCAAACTACATTGCTACAGGCAGATCTGGCAATGGTAACATCAGATACACAGTGAAGCTGCTCTCTAGATTCGTCTTTTTAGCTGCCCACAACTCTCCCCAGTGCCTATATTTATTATGTATCTGATTGCTGCAGAAAGATGGTGACTGCTATACCGCATGGGAGGAGCAGCTCCATAGACAGCTTGCCTTTCATGGCATGTACATCAGCTCTGCTTCACCAGGAATAGAAACATGCTCATTCCTCTCTGAGCCGCCTCGAAACAGAGGATGGAAAAGTCCTGTTAGGCCATCCAGTCCAGACCCCTGCCAGTGCAGGTTCACTACAGTGCATCACCTACCTGGTGACTGGTCAAACCATGTTTCAGATATCCCAAGTGCTGGAGCTCCAATCCTTTCCCTTGGGGTGCCATTCCACAGTCTGACATTGAGCTAAAAACCAACTGTCTGTAAGCTAAGGCTGTAGAGCAGACTCATTAATCTCTCTCGAAGTAGTCTCGGTGCCACTAGATGGGACAGAACCCCACACCCAGGCGGTGTGTGGGTTACATAGTGTAGACAAAGCCTTAGTACATGACTAGGCTACCAATATCTCACAACCTTCTTATGTCACAAAGCTACATGGATGCCTGTTACAACGTTTAAAAAGAACGGACTAAACTCCAATTTAGCTTTACCCAGGCCCGGATTCAGCAAAGCACTTAAGCACCTGCCTAATTTTAAGCAGGTGAATACTCACTGAACTCAGTGGGACGGCTGGCTTGTTTAACATTAGGCCTCTGCCGAAGTACTCTGCTGAGCCGGAGCCTGTGTCGTCACTGGTTGGCTGCTGGCTTCAGGGGGAATGAGTTGGGCTCAATGTGCCTCAGAAATATTGGTAGGATTGGTAGGTAGCTCTTATTTTAGGCCCCTGTCCAGTAAAGCACTTTAAGCACGTGAACAGAGCCACTGACTTCCAGGGATGCGGCCGAAGTCATTAAAGGCCTCAAAGGCACCATTAACTGACCAGCCACGTGTGTCCCTAGTGTGATAATTGCCGTATTATATAATAGCAGGGAGCTCAGCCGAAGATGCCTCCTGTTTCAGAGTGGATGAAAGATCCTGCCCTGGGCAACAGTGACTAAGAGCCATACTCAGGAGTGGCAGAAACTCCCTAAAAGTGTGTGTGGGGGGGGGTTGGGGACTGGTGCCTGAACTGTGGCCCCGCCCCCCGTGATACCCCCCCAGGCCTCACCCTCCACTGCCCCTTCCTCCTGAGGTCTCGCCATCATACCAACCCTTCTCCTCGAGCCTCCAACCCGAGACCTTGCCCCCCGCTTACACCTGTCTGTCCCCTTCCCCCCTGTTGCTGTCCCTTACGGCTGGTAAAAAGTGATGGAGCCGTGGCTCCCTGGACCCCCCAGTTCTGGCGCTCCTGAGAGCATGGGAAGTGCAGTGGGGGAGTGTCTGTGAAGGAGGACTTCCTGTGCTGTTAGTCCTTCACAGCCCTCTTCTCAGTGCAGAGAATGGTAGAGCCATGTCTCTTGCTACCACTTCTTGGAGGCTGCAATCCGTGCAGTCCCTGATACGTGGTGCTGTGGATGGAAGCACTCAGGCCTGGCTGGCTGCTATGGTTGTACTTAGCCGGGGGGAGCCTTCATATTCTCCCTTCCAGAGCAGCCATAGGGGAAGGGGCTGCTGGGGGGCAGCATGCAGTAGTGGAAAGCTCAGCACCCCGGCAAGAGCCCATGTGTTTTGGAAGGGAGCCTGCAGGAGGTTCTGCACGAGGTCCTTCACGGGTATTGCTTTGGACCGTGTCCAGGCCAGTCAGCTGTGGCATCATCTCGTCACAACTGAGTGCCACAGGTACAAGGGATGGGGTGGGATTGGAGATTTCCTTCAGCTCCGCTCTCCCCTGCAGTAAGTGGAGTGGGGCAGAGATTTCACCTACTGCCATGGCCAAATCCCCCTCCTTAAGCCAGGGAAATTTGTCTTTCCTTCCCTCGCCCCAGCATTGTACTAGGACTTTCTCCCTCCTCTGAAACTTGTCAGGTGATAACTACAATTAAACATCAACCATGGATGCACAATCTATTTCCTTTCGCTGCCACAACTCCACTGCACACAAGGGACTTCAAAAGTCCCTGTGCGTTTTTCCTGGGCATTGGGTTAAATGATTTTATTATTATCATGGATGGGGCTAAGCCACAAAGCTTGTGAATTTGTGCATCTAGATATTTGGTTCAGCAGCTCCATAGCAAGCCCAGCTGCAAAGCCTGGATCTGAATTTCCCCAGAGCACCACCTTGTCCAGATGTGGGTGTAGGTTCAGGCCTATCTGCAGTTATTATCGTAGTTCATCAGTGTTGGGTGTCAGACAAAGAGTAATGTCTAATATACACAGTTAGGCTGAGATTTCTTTTTAACTGGAATTAGGCATCCAAATCCCTTCTGCAACTTTGACAAACCTCAGCCTGAACTGTTTGGCAGTCTCTTTATGGAAGATGACCCTATTTTTAAGAAGCCAAAAGCCAAGCATTGCTGGGGAGTTATTTCTCTAACTCTTCGCCCTCTGATGCTGCTGACCATCCTGGCCTCACTTGGAAATGCCGGTCCCACGAAGAGTGACAGATTATCTAACGCTACGCGTGCTGTGACGCCAAGCAGTAGCATTTGAACATGAAGAACTGAGTTCGCAAACTAGCTGCATGGCAAAGCCACTTTTTGCCACGGTGCCAAAGTGGCAATAGCCCAGAGCGCATGAGCCTTTGTTCGCAGGGAGGGGAAGATTTCTGTAAAGGAAGCTCAGTTGTTGCTTTCCCCTGTACTCTCCAGTCTTGCTGCCTGAGTAGATGAGCTCGGGGACCGTATTTTATCGAAGGTACATTTTCACGGCAATGGCAAATGTGATTGTGTTTAATGTCAAACGTAGTCTGAAAGATGACATTTAATCTTCTCCACTAGGTGTAATATACTTGGAAGCTGAATGACTTCTCAGCATGCAGATGCTTTACAGCCCCCAGGTGACTTGAACAAAAAATGACAGGAGTGGTGTGCTCTTATTCTTGTGTGTCAAATGTCTGACTCCTCTGATGAACGCCTTACGTTCCTTAGCAAGGAGAGAGGGCAGAAGAGAAATCCTAGAACTTTAATACAGTTTAATGTTCCGGCTTAGTTCCCAGACTAATGATTTCAGGAGATCTGTCTGTGTTAAGCCACAGGTGAGTGTGTGTTACATTTCCCCCTTTGTGTCCAAGCCACAAAGGACATGAGTTGTTGCAGTCCCCATTGGGGAAACCTTGGCCCTTCAGTTCAAGCAGCTTATGCTTTTAGCTCTAGAGGTCTCCTGTTCAATCCTGTGCTTGTTGGTCACGATGGTGGATGCTACAGAAACCTGGGGGAGGCGGGGGCTTGTCCAGGATTTGTTAGGAGCCTCAGATGCAGGAAAAGCTGCCTTTGTCCAGACGAGGTATGTAACCCACTGAGTAGGGTGTGTTACAGAGCACTAGATAACATATACACAAATTAAGGCCTCAGTGCTACAACTAGATTTGCACCCATATTATTGACTTCAGTGGGGCTCCATCTGAATGCACAGGTCAGTGCTGATTCTGATTGCACGATTGGGGCTTTCTTGTGCAGGGCTGTCTTTCATACAAAGAGTTTGCAGAGCTAAGGAATAGAGTTAGAACTCAAATAAAGATGGTAGTTGCGGAGAAATTTAGTATAGATAAATGTGTTCAGGTGAGATTTGACAAGACCTGTGATGCCAGTATGATGATGGGAACTCCAGAGGTTGAGGTTTTTGTCAGCAGCAATGAAACTGCTGAAGAGACAGAGAAAAAAAGGCGACTGCTAGGGAGATAGAGATGGTGAAGCAAGTCCATGGGCGTTGGAGGGAGAGCAACATTGAAATGGACAGGAAACAAACGAGAAACCAATGGAGTTGTTTGATAACAGGGATAGTGTGTGATGTTTCTCGGTGGATGTGAGAGGGCAGGACGAAAGCATTCTGCACTTGCTGGAACCTACAAAGCTGCGTCTCTGGGAGGGCATAGAGAATAGGTCAAGTTGAGAGGGCAGGAAGGCATGGCTGAGGATTTCAGCCGAGGTTTTGCTGCAGTAGTGGTGTACATGGGCATTGGTGCAGAGGTAGTGATGTGCGTGTTACACCGACAGACCCTGGTTGTCGTCGGGAGGGATTGAACCTGGGACCTCTGGAGCTTAGTGCATGAACCTCTAGTGCATGAGCTAAAAGCCACATGGCCCTTAGCTAAGGCTGTAGCAGACTCACTAATCTCTCTCTACGTGGTCTCGGTGCCCCTAGATGGGACAGAACACCACGCCCAGGAGGTTTGTGGGTTACGTGTGGATCAGTGCAGGGGGCTGGACTAGATGACCTCTTGTGGGCCTTCCAGTCCCATATTTTTGTGATTCTAAGATTTGGAGATGTGGGAGAAGAAGGAAAGAGAGGGACAAGGATGATGCCAAAGTTATGGACAGTGGAGGCAAATAGCTTGGCTGTCTTTCTAACAGATATGCTGTAGCTCAAACAGATGTTACGGGCATGATGCAGGAATCATTGGGTGAAATTCTATGGCCTTCGTTAAGTAGCAGATCAAACTCCATGATCACACAGGGGACCTTTCTGTGTAAATCTGTGACATAGGGAGCCTAAGCTGGGAGCAATGGACGCGATGGAACTGTTTGAGAATGCTCCTCTTTCCTAAGTGGAAAGTAAGGGCTAGTCTACACTGGCTATGGCAGTGCTTTAATGTGGCTTCTGTAGTCATGGCAGAGTGCTGGGAGAGAGCTCTCCCAGTCCCCTAAAAAACCCACCTCCATGAGGGGCGTAGCTCCCAGTGCTGGGAGTGCGGCTCCCAGCGCTGGTGCACTGTCTAGGCTGGCGCTTGACAGCGCTGAAACTTGCTGTGCTCAGGGGTGTGGTTTTTCACACCCCCTGGGCGAGAAAGTTGCAGCGCTGTAAAGCGCCAGTGTAAACAAGCCCTAAGTTTCAGCAAGTTGAGACAAAGCCCCAATTTTATTAGGTGAGAACTGCAGAAAGGGCGGAGCCATACAAATGTCGAAATGAAATAGAAAAAGTTAAGGGCACGTATAAGGGGACAGATTCTGATCTGAGCGACACCCTTGGAACTGCAATCAGCAGATGGTCCCAGAGGACTGAGAAGGGGAATCCTTCTAGAAAAGGGCTGCGGGTTGAGAATTCAGCCCTGTTGACTCCCTAGAAGAGAAACAGCAGACAGAACGTTTTGATAAGTAGGAGGGAGCCAGAAACCTCTGCAGAGGCATGGAGGACAGTATGGAAGACTACTACGATGAGGTGTAAATCTCACACAAGTGAGAAAAGGGTTAACAAGACCCTGAGAGCACAATTCGCTCACCTTCCTGCACCTGGAGGGTGTGACAAGCTTGATTCATTATAAGTAAGGCTAAGATTTTGTCACTGGTTATTTTTAGTAAAAGTCAGGGTTACAGGTCACGGGCAATAAACAAAAATTCACGGAAGCCGGTGACCTGTCCCTGACTTTTACGAAAAATAACAGTGACAAAAAGGGGCCAACGGGGGCAGGGCTGAAGCCCAAGCGGGGGGGATGAGAGCCCAAGCCCCACTGTGGAAGTGGGGGATCCAGCACCCACCACCCGAGGTGGCTGAGAGCTTCAAGGTCCCCCCACCACTACCCAGAGGGCTCAGAACTGCGGGGGCTGCCTGCAGCAGCTGGGAACTCTTTGGTCTCCCTGCTGCCCATGGTGGTTGGGAGCGCCAGGGTCCCCCCGCTGGCTGCAGCAACTCAGAACTGAAGGGGCCCCCAGCTGCCCATGGAAGCTCAGAGTTGCGGGGTCTGCCCACGGTGGCTCGGCACTGCAGGGAGCCCCCTGTGGCGGCTTGGAGCTCTGGTCCCGCCCTACCCATGGTGCACAGCTTGGAGCTCTAGGTTTCCCTGCCACCCGCGGCAGCTCAGAGCTCCAGGGCCCCCAACAGCTGACAGTTTCTGGCCCACCACCCCGGGGCTTGAAATGTCACGGAGGTCTCGGAAAGTCACAGAATCAGTGACTTCCGTGACCTCTGAGACATCTTGTTACCCTTAGTTAGAAGACCCAGCTGGGGTGGAGGGGGGTCTCCTTCAAAAGGGAGGGAAGTGAAAGCTATGTGGGGGAAGATCCAGGACAGAGGCTCAGGAGGGAGAGGGTTAGTGATCCATCTCTCCGGGAAAGGACCCAGAGGGAGGAGGTAGGAGAGGAGGTAGTCCCAGTGGTAGGTGCTGAGAAGGGGGTAAGGCTCCAGGGAAGCAGCAGTCTCCCTCATACAACCAATGAAGTTGTTGCATGCAAATTAGCTGTCCAGTAAAGCGGGTGATTGGTTGAGTTACCTCTGATCTCATACTGGTCATCGTATCTCCTCTTACTGTAGCTGCACACTGCACAGGTGCAATTCATAAAGCCCAAATGGCTGAGAACTTAAATTGGATGGTAACAGACCGTGAAACTCAGTGACGATTCAATGTGGTGATACTCTGAGCAAAAAGAGCCCTACCGACATACTGTGAAGCTCAAAGGGGAATTACGGTTATGACCTGTTGGTGCAAATGATGATTTTGTAGCTACACAGAACCAAATATCTCTGATTCCGCCCCCCCCAGCTTTTTTTCATGATTAGTATGGAAATTTCTCTATTGTAATTCCAAACACTGATCTCCAGCCAGCAGGTCATGAAATCTGCAAGTGACTTTCAGTTACGTTGCCTTTTAGAATAATATCCCTAAAGAGAAGGTAGCTGCTTTACTTCTAATTTCCTGGCATACTAGACCTTGATTTGGGACCCTAGATCTTCTGACATCTAGTGAGTAACGCCAATAAAATAGTTTAATGCAACCAGTAGATCCAGAATTGTGAGCTGGTGTTTTGAATTATAATGTAAAAATAACAGTATCATTGAATTACAATATTAAAATAACAGAGCTTGTGATCACCTACAATAGTTAAATACTGAAAGACTTATATGACCAAGATTGGTCTTATGGCTGAGGCATTAGCCTGGGACTCAGTAGTAGATCAGGGATTCAAGTCCTGATCCTGCCACAGACCTCCTGTGTGACCATAGACAAGTCAACCACGTCCTGCCTCTTTCCCCCATCTGTAAAACGGAGATGTCACTACTTCCTTTCTCCCACCGTTCTTCTTCTGTCCTGACCATTTACAGTGCAAGCTCTTTGGGACAGCGACTAAAATGGGGAGGTGAAGTGACGCCCAAAGTCACACAACGGATCTAGCAATAAAACCCAGGACTGATTCACCACGCAATGCCCCATCCAGTGTTTCTCAACCTTTTGATAATAGGAATCATCTTGCTGCCTTCCTAAACTGTACCAGGGAGAGCTCAGGGACCAGTGCCAGCCCATGGACCGGCCGCTGCGAAACACTGCATTAGACCACACTGCCTCCCCTGCATACGCCTCAGGACATTAGAGTACTCATGAAGGGCCAGAATCCGATACCCTTACTTATACTGAATAGCATCTTGCTCTGCGAGTGGCCCCATTGACTCCCAGCCTGAGGAAATCTTCAGTCTGATTAAACACATCAGCCAGCAAACCAGCTTCACATAGTTCTTGGGTAACAACTTTGAGGGCTCTTGCACAGATGGCGAACATACTCCATTACTTTGAGGGGAGAACTTTCATTGGAATCCATGGTAACAGTTTTCAAGTACATAAAAGGTTGTTACAAGGAGGAGGGAGAAGAATTGTTCTTCTTAACCTCTGAGGATGGGACAAGAAGCAATGGGCCTAAATTGCAACAAGGGAGGTTTAGGTTGGACATTAGGAAAAAATTCCTAACTGTCAAGGTGGTTAAGCACTGGAATAAATTGCCTAGGGAGGCTGCAGAATCCCCACCATTGGAGATTTTTCAGAGCAGGTTGGACAAACACCTGTCAGGGATGGTTTGGATAATACTTAGTCCTGCCATGAGTGCAGGGGACTGGACTGGATGACCTCTTGAGGTCCCTTCCAGTCCTATGATTCTATGATTCCTGGAGTACCACAAAGATCAAAAGGGATCGGCAAAGTGGAAACTAGAGAAATTCACTTGATGTGAACCACATGCATTTATGACTTCTCAGAAATGTTTCTTGAGGGTTCCAATGTTTACTGAACATAACACAACAGGACGTAAGTTGTTCCTGTTCTACTGTGAGCTTGTCTGTACCGTGTGTGCGTTATTTCTCAAATTCTTCTCCTCCCCTTCCCCCCAGCCGTGGAGTGGTTAAAAAGGAGAAGTGGCTAAACTAACCCTTTTGGTGCTCTAGGCTGGGCAGCGGCATGGTAGGCACTGAAGGAGTTCAGAGAGGCCCTTATTTTGAATTAGGTTTAGGCTAGTAAATTACATAAAGTTGTAAACAGTAAATGTCATGCTTTTAATAGTCAGTAAACGTCGATCCTCACATGCAGTAGCACTGGATGGCTTGCTGCAGACATTTACAGCCTGTGATTTCCACAGCTGATCTGTTGTTGAGTGTAACCAGCTAGTAGATAATACGCCTGTCAGTTGTGGTGGTCGTGTAGCCGGGATTTGCTTAGCACAGGAGAGTAGGAATGAGGAAACACTTTATTCCTTAACTGAGAAGTGTGTTAGCTCCCTATTCCCCAAAGGAGAAGTGGGTAAGCTCCATTCACCTGCGCTGGCCCTTGACTATACCACAGCCCCAGCATTATACATCTCAGTAGCCCCAGTTCTCCACTAGGGCCAGGTGGTGACCACCGAAGATGCTTCCAGAGTTCCCAACCCCAAATGCCAGAAATCGCAGGATTGTTTTTAAAAATCATGATATTTTAAAAAAATAATAAATGTTTGGTCCTTCTCATTGGGCTTCTGCTTCTTCCCTTTTGAAGACACTCAATGCATGGTTTTAGCTTTTTTCCTTGCAAACATGAGGGCTAGAAACTTATTTATTTCTTTATGGAGGCTGAGATTCCCACGCTTGAGTCCAGCAGCTGGGGCTTCAAGAAAAACACCCATCTATTGTGTGGCTTGGGATGAAATCCCCAGAGATGGCAACACTCTGGTTGCAGCTCCCTGATTCAGGGTCACCTGGCATTAATGCAGATTATATCTGCACAGGGGCAGCTGTAAGTTATACCGCTGCCATCAAGTCCAGGGACCTTGCAGTAGTGCAGAATGGGGTATAGGCGAGCTCCACTGCACCAGATCCCCTGTCTTCCCTGAAAGGAAATCATTTGCTATGGGGCAAGGGGGAAGTTGCCCCCCATAAGAGCTTGATTTGCCCCTCTTCCCAGACTTTTGCTCCACTGTATCTGTATGATCTGTATGCTTCACTTTTTCCTTCCCCCAAATCTTTGCAGGTTATAATATAATTCCATGTGTTCTATATGCTCACACAATTTTGTCGTCCTCGCCCTGCAATTTTTTCTGAAATCACACCCCTGCTCCTGCTCCGCCCAGGCCCCACCCCCAGAATGCCCTGCCAGGCCCTGTCCTTCCCCTGTGCCAGGTAGGGCAGCTTGCACGGGAACCCACAGAGGAACCGCTACCAGCTGTCTGCACCCACAGAGGGGGAATTCCTCATGGGATGCCTCCACTCGTTTCAAGGCTCCTTTGCCGCTTAGCAAGCTGGGAAATCTGACCCCCCATTCATGAGCAGCATGTGACTCCTCCATTTGGGGAGGCTGGGCATGCCCAGACTGCGGCCCCACCCCGAGGCCTGCCCCCGCTCAGCCTTCTCTCCCGAAAGCCCTGCCCACGCTCCACCTCCAGCCATGCTTGGCCCCTTCTCCCGAGGTTCCCCTGCCTGTCTCTTGCTCCTCTTTGACCCCTCCCCCAGGCCCCACCCCACCCGGCTGGCCACTCACTGCTGGTGCGTGCCTCTTCGCCCCCTCCCCCGTGGCCCCCACGCAGACAGAGCAGGGACGGGAAGAGGTGGAGCCACGGCGGGGCCTCGGTGGGAAGAGGACAAGCGAAAGCGGGACCTCAGGGTGGAGCTCGGGTGGGGCCATGCCCCAGGCACTCTTTTGGCAGTGGCATGTGCCAATGGCGGTGGGCTGGCAGTTTGGGGAGGCTTAGCCTCCCCTGGCCTCTTATACCTGCCGCTCACCTTGGCTTTTCTTTCCTAGTCCTTATAGCCCTCTCTCTCAGGCTCTCTGAGGTGACCTTCTCTGCAGCTTGCTTGGTCCTTCCCATGTCCCACGCCAGGATTGTGCACGAGACTTCAGCTCCACTGTCCTCGGCAGCCCTGTGCACGTTGCCCTGGTGCTCTTGTTTGGACTCTCTCTTTCCCTTTAGCCCCGAACTCCGTGCGCAGGGCTAGGCTGCCTGGGCCTGGTTCTCTGTCGCCCCGGGTGTGTTTGTGGAGGACGGGGTGCAGCGAGATGGGGTTGCTGGGGCAGGACTCCTCTCGAGGACTGCAGGCGCCATTCTTTGAAAAGGGGGGTGCATGCGTTCCAGGCCAATCCAGGAAGGAGGCCCAGTCCTCGTGCCAACTCATCCCAAGTCCTTTCGGGAGGCTAGGCAGCCTGTGCTGGCTACTCTGCTGCCATTGTGGCTGGCCCCTGCTGAAGGGGCCCTCTTTCCTCTGCTTCCCCATCCACACCAGCAGCTTAGCCCAGGCTGTCTGACTATTGCCTGGCATTGAGCTGCTGGCCTCACATTCTTATCCTAATCCGCCTCTTGCATCGAGCATCTACATGACAGGCACAGTAGCTTGGCTTTCTCCGTTAAACTGCACAGGCCGCTCATTGTACCAAGCCTTTATTTTATATAGGTTTCTTTGCATCCATTTTCCTTCTCTCCAGGACTGACTGGCTGGTTGTTGTTCGCCAGTTTGCACACCCTACTGCTTTAAAATGACCGGCCTTCACAAAATCTGTGCACCTTTCCAACTTTCACATCTCCCTTGCTGGATCTATCTCTAACACTCCCCTGACCTTGCTGACTGAGCCGGGCTGACATGTTCACCACTAGTACTGTATACATTAGAACCTTATGGGTATTGTTCTGGGAGCCTTCTTAAGATCTAAGAAGATTGTCTATGACTTCACTCCATTAGCTTGTCTTGGCAATTTCTTGAAATTTAATGAGATTTGGTCAGCATTAGCTCCTGGCATGTGGTAGCTATGCTTGGGACTTTATGCTCTTGAAGTATACACTACTCAGAATCAGCCAGCAGGGATTTGTCTGGGTTGTCCCCAGTGTGGTATAGGCCTGGTATTTATTTGTACTTTACTCCATCCCTGACAGGACTGGAGACACAGGAAATTCCCGCTCTGCATCTTGTTGCAGCTAAGTGTTCAGAAGGGAGATAGACCTTGCTGTATAGAGCATGTGATTGGTGGGGTTGGAGACTAACACCAAGAACGCCTCTCGTTGACTTTTGTGGGAGTGGGATTGGTCACGAAGAATGAGAAAACTCTGTGATTTGCTTGAAACGTCTATCTCACAACATCAGAACTGCCACGCTGGATCATTCCAATATCCTGCCTCGAATTGTGACTGGTACCCGATGCTTCACAGGAAACCACAAAACGGGTGACTAGGGACTAAGCGACCCATAGGGCAAGCTTCTGCCGAATTCCCTCCCTGGGGATCGGTTTACATCCTCTAGAATTTTTTTCCCATTGGTTCCCTTTATTTTGGCTCTGTGAAAAGTGAGTTAATCTACAATTGCCGGACCAGATCTCAAGTGGCATAAACGGCACAGTCCCATTGACTTCAATCGCACTATGCTGATATACGCTAGCTGAGGATCTGGCTTCCATTTTCAATGCCAAGTCAGCGACAGCCAGGTTGCTGGTTTCCATATGCATGTATATAACTCACTGTCCTGAGACTGTACTCCTTTAAAAAAAAAACAGCCAGTCTGCTGCTAACCTGAACTGCCCCTTGGGAACATGCAGCAGTCTCTCTGCCTAGGCTGTGCCATTTTCCAGTAGTAATAGCACTAAGTATTAATCCATATGAAATAACAGATCTGTCTCATCCCTGCCATTTGCCTTTACTTTCATAAACTGCGCTAGGCATCGCTGCTGCATGCAGCAAGTGGCTCCATGTGAGCAGCAGTGAGAATGATATGGGAGGATTAGGGCAGTGAGGTCCCTTCATTTGAAGCCCCTCTGAGCTCTCTGTACTAGCTGTCAGAGGAGGTAGGGAGGCTATGTGAAATCTAGACTCCTGTAGCTTAAGAAGCCTCCTCCCCCACTCTTTGCTCATTGCAGGGCACTGAAAGTTCTCCGACTGGGAACCTCCTCCCACCCTGCACATCTGAACTTCAGTGGAAAATGCTCACTCCACATTTATATGGGTGGGGCAAGTAAGTGCTGGCTTTGGGAAGGTTAAAGTCCCCAGACCAGCTCCTCAGCTGGTGTCGATGATGTATCTCCATTGATTTCATGTTATACCACCTGAGCATCTGGCCCTGCATTTTGCGGCCTCCTGCTGGTAGTCACCCTCGTGTCATAAATATAAAGGGAAGGGTTATCACCTTTCTGTATACAGTGCTATAAAATCCCTCCTGGCCAGAGGCAAATTCCTTTTACCTGTAAAGGGTTAAGAAGCTCAGGTAACCTGGCTGGCACCTGATCCAAAATGACCAATGAGGGGACAAGATATTTTCAGATCTGGAGTGGGGGAAAAGGCTTTTGTCTGTCTGTGTGATACCTTTGCCAGGAACAGATCAAAGATGCAAGCCCTCCAATTCCTGTAAAGTTAGTAAGTAATCTAGCTAGAAAATGCATTAGGTTTTCTTTGTTTTGGCTTGTGAAATTTGCTGTGCTGGAGGAAATGTGTATTCCTGTTTTTGTGTCTTTTTGTAACTTAAGGTTTTGCCTAGAGGGATTCTCTATGTTTTGAATCTGACTGCCTGTGAGATTATCTCCCATTCTGATTTTACAGAGTTGTTCTCTTATCTTTTTTTGTTCTTTTAATAAAGTTCTGTTTTTTAAGAATCTGATTGGGTTTTGGGGGTCTTAAAAATCCAAGGCTCTTGTTTATTCTCAAGCCTCCCCAGGAAAGGGGGTGCAAGGGCTTGGGGGGATATTTTGCGGGAAGACGTCTCCAAGTGGTCTCTTCCCAGATTCGTTAAATCGCTTGGTGGTGGCAGAGTAGCAGTTTTTAACCAAAGCTGGTAAAAATAAGCTTAAGGGTTTTTTTTTGGCGGGTCCCCACATCTGTACCCTAGAGTTCAGAGTGGGGAGGGAACCCTGACACCTTCTGACAGAAAAAAGATCCGTAATTTGTCACCCTGCTCGGAGCGCCAGGACTAGTATTATGCTGCCAACCAATTTCCATCTTCCTTTCACCGTTTAGCAAAGACGGAAGCAAATTCTGCTCGACTTAGACCCTGTGCAACTCTCCTGAAGTTCTAGGCTTGCACAGGTTTTGCGTTAGGGCAGAAGTTTGGTCCTTAGTCCGATTTGAACAGTAAAGTTGATAGATTCATAACTTTAAGGGCAAAGGGGACCCTTCTGATGGTTTCTTCTGACCTCCTGACCTTCCTGTGGTTAATGCACTATGCAGTAGACTATGTTTACACTTGATGTGTGTGTTTTTGTTCCCTGTGCTCCCGCAGGTTGAAAACTCCCCTTCTGGAGCATCCTACCAAGGTGGCTCACGCTGCCTGGGCCTGTTCCACGTACAGACATTCCTGCACTGGCAGAGGCAGGGTGCTCAACCGAGGTTTGATACTCAGCTCTTGCCTGCCAACAGCAATGAACCAAATACTCTGGTTTAATGAGAGCAGAGTTTGTTCCACCAGCTTTGCAATATGCTGCCCTCCATCCAGCAGGCTGCACGGTCTTTGGTTATAGTCCATCTACAAATCCTAAACTAGCCACAGAATGGCTCCCCTCTGGTCTCTCTGAATAGATAATAGAAACATGGTGAGAAATAACAGAAGACACTAATAACAAAAATGGTTAGAAGAGTTATGGACTCCAGATAAAGACAGTTCCTTGGTTAGTATCAATATCTGCTCACACACCCACATTAATGCATCTCAGATTTAATTTGCTATGCATCTTGCTTCAATAAAGCAAAAGCCTGACCAAAGGTAAGACTTCTCCATTTGAATTATACCTGTCTCTCTTAGTAGGAGACCTAAAATATACTGGGCCAAATGGAGATATACTGATCTGGCCCAATATTGTGAGTAATTGTAGAATGGCTAGGTGGGTGCAAATCCACAGAAAGAGGAGAAATCCCAGGGCCTGGTATGGCTAGAACATGGTCCTAAGGATACATCTACTGTGCAAAGAAAAACCCGGGACACCGAGACTCAGAGCCCGGTTCAATTGACTTGGGCTTGGGCTGCAGAGCTAAAAATAGCAGTGTAGACATTCCCACTTGGGCTAGAGCCCATGCTCTGAGACCCACTTCCCTGGCCAGGTTTCAGAGCCTGGGCTCCAGCCGAAGCCTGAACGTGTATGCTGCTGTTTTTAGCTCCACAGCCTGAGCCCCAGGGGTGCTGGAATGGGGGATGGGGGTGGTCAGGGGCCCATGGTCCTCCTATGTTTAAAAGTGGCTATGCCCTCCCACTTTTTACCAGCCATATGGGTGAGCAATGTGGGGAGGGGACAGAGAGGAGCGAGAGAGGGGCAGGGTCTTGGGTGGGAAGAGGTGGTGCAGGAGTGGGGCCTCAGGGGAAGAGATGGTGTGGGGGCTGGGCCTTGGAGGAAGGGGCGGTCTGAGGGCGGGGCTTGGAGAGAAGGGGTGGGGCCTCTGGGGGCAGTGCAGGGGCAGGGCCTTGGGAGGGCGGTGCAGCGCAGGGTGGGCAGGGCCACAGTTCAAGCGCCTGTGGCCCCCTCGCTTTTAGGACACTTCCACCCTCCTGCTGAGCCCCCTCCGAGACTCGGCACCATGGATTTTCCTTTGCCGTGTAAACCTACCCTAAGTTTTCTATTGTGCATCAGAGAAATTCTGTCTCTCTGTTTTGGTTCAGCTCTCCCCCATGTCAGTGAATAAAGCAACACTTTTCAAGTGAAAGAGAACATAATGAAGCGGTACAGAGGCCTTGCAATGGAATGGCAAACTCAGCCTGTCGCTGAGCTGCGTGGAGGTGGCTTCTCTTCCTGGTACGACAGTAACTGCTTTAATGGGTACTCTCAGTGTCAGTTTGGACACATTGTATTTTAACCTGCCTTCTAACAATGGCTTGCAAATGCCGCGTATTTCTACAATTACATTAGGGCCGGATACTGCCCCCTTTGCTGACGTTGAGAAGAACGTTACTCTGTGACTAGTTGTTCAGCTGGGCTAGTCGTGCAGTAAGGCTCTACCACTGTGAATAAGTAGCAGATTCTGGCTCTTATTTGAGGATCTCCTTTAGCACGCAAGAACGGCCATATTGGGTCAAGATCATCTAGCCCAGTATCCTGTCTTCTGACAGTGGCCGATGCCAGGTGCTTCAGAGGGACTGAACAGAAAAGGCAGTCAGTGAGTGATCCATCACCTGTTGTCCACTCCCAGTGTCTGGCAAACAGAGGCTAGTGACACTGAGAGCATGGTTTTGCATCCCTGCCCATCCTGGCTAATAGCCATTGATGGATCTGTCCTCCACGAACTTACCTAGTTCTTTTTTGAACCCTGTTATAGTTTTGGCCTTCACAACATCCCCTGGCAATGAGTTCCATAGGTTGATTGTACATTGTGTGAAGAAGTACTTCATTTTGTTCGCTTTAAACCTTCTGCCTCTTAATTTCATTGGGTGACCCTAGTCCTTGCATTATGGTAATTTGCCCTGACCACACACACATCCAGTGTCATGGATGGTAAATGTAGGTACATATCCCGGAGAGAACAGATTCACAGGATGGCTGGTTGAATGTGAGAGTGCATGGAGAACAGCAGCACTTCCTCGCTAATGTAGTCAGTGCGAGTTCCTATAGAAAGAAGAGTTAAGCTGACCTGTTAATTTCCAGGCAAATAGAGGCAGACTTTAAGCACTTCACAAACCAACCTCTTTATCTCAAGCCTGACAAGGAGTAAATAAAGCTTGGTTCCATCTTAATTACAAAACAGCAGTGGAATCAAAGCGATAAAATGAGAGACGGAGCAACAGCCATGGCACCCTTAGAGAAGGAGAAAACCTAGCAGTGGCTCTCTCAGCCTCCCCATTACGAGCGCTAGATGGAGAATGTTTTGATGCAGGAAGGACGCTGAGCTAAGTTTCCTAAGTAATTAAAAACTAAATGCAGTGCTCACAAAACCCTTGGCCTTGGATAAAGGTGGGAGGAGGGGGAAGGGGAAGCAGAATAATTGCTCGGTGAGCTTCCTGGAAAGGAGGGACAAATCACAAGCGGGTTGTCTTGTTTTGTACATGTGGCACTGCAGCTTGTGTGGCCCCCTGCCTAGTGGCACTCTGCGTTTAGCCACGTTAAACACCTTAACAATAGATTTCACTTAGAATAGGACTATGTGATCTGGGTCATATAGGGCTAGATGGTAGCCTTGTCTTATGGGCGAGGCCCCAGCACCCTGCCTGGTTCTGGATGGGGTGTGGGGCGCCAGAGGCAGCAGACCTATCAAGAAGACACACGGACTCAGGCTCAGGCAAGGGGCTGGCATGGCAGCTTGAGCAGCTGTGCAGCCCAGAACATCCAAAGTGCTATTTTAGGGGCTGGAAGCACATGCCAACTTCACCCTTGAAAGTGAGAATGTTAACCTTCGACGCATGAACCAGCCTGGCTGTACGTCGCACAGCCTGTCTCGTGTGTCTAATCCAGACACTGATCTGGGGCTGTACAGACCTGCCTAATACTCACCATGCACAATTGCAAAAGGGCCTATATTTGCCAGCCTCAGACATGCTTATGCAACAGCTATAAAAGAGAAATTCATATTCACACTTTCAGGCCTACTGCAGGAGTAAATCAGGCACTTGTTTCCAGGTATAGAATGGGTGCTGTTACAGACAAGGGACCGGACAATACTGTCATCTTAACTAGCATGGACACGGGAAGTTAAAATAAACATCAAGAAGAGGCCAAAAATTGTTTAAATGCACAGCTACAACTTCCAAACTGGAGGTATCTTTTTCTTAAAAACAAACAAACAACAAGAAAGCTCCCTCCCAAAAAGAGAGAGAGAGAATCGCCAACCCCTGAAACTGACCATCAGTTACTACAGGCAATTTCACAGTGCTGAAAGCAATTATGAGCCAAATCAGCTTGGAGAAAATATTTTAACAAAAAAATATGAAGATAATTGGAAACTGCTTAAGAATATTCTTGTAAATGCCCCCCAAAAGCCACAATCCCACAGCTGAGAAAGGCTAGATCTGTTTAAAAAAACAGCCTGGCTTAGATGGGAAGTGAAATGCCTATATAAAAAGATACATATGTAACCAAATGGAAGAAAAGAGAAATTGATAGTAATAATATAGTAGAAGCTAGGAATTATAGAAAATTGATAAGGGAAGCAAAAGGACACGAGGAGACCTCTATACCTAGCAAAGATAAGGACAATCAGAAAGAGTTTTTAAGTACATTAGGAACAAAAGGAATTGTAACAATTATATTGGTCCATTAATAGATGGAAATGGTAGCATTGTCAATAATAATGCAGAAAATGCATAGAAGTTCTATAAATATTTATGTTCTGTACTGGCAAAAAGCCAGATATATTCATATCATATGATGATGATGAAATACTTTTCATTTCCACAGTACCTAAGGAGATGTTAAACAGCAGCTACTAAAGTTAGATATTTTTAAATGAACAGTTCCAGATAACTTGCATTCAAGAGTTTTAAAAGAACTAGCCAAGGGGACCTCTGGACCATTAATGTTAATTTTCAAAAATTCTTAGAATGCTGTGGAAGTTCTAGAGAACTGAAAGAAATGTTCTAATGTTGCCAATATGTAAAAAGGGTAAATGGGATGACCTGGGTAATTATAGGTCTGCCAGCCTGATATTGATCCCAGGCAATTGTAGAACTCTTTGCCAGGGGATATTATGAAGACCAAAACTATAACTGGGTTCAAAACAGAATTAGATAAGTTCATGGAGGATAAGTCCATCAATGGTTATTAGCCAAGATGGTCAGGAATGCAACCCCATGCTTTGAATGTCCCTGTTCTGTGTTTCCCAGAAGATGGGAGTGGACAACAGGGGATGGATCACTCAATGACTGCCTTTCCTGTTCATTCCCTCTGAAGCACCTGGCACTGGCCACTGTCAGAGACAGGATACTGGGCTAGATGGTCTGACCCAGTATGGCCGTTCTTATGTTCTAAAGGAGACCCTCAAATAATTAAGAGCCAGAATCTGCTTCTTATTCACATTGGTAGAGCCTTACTGCATGATAGCATAATCTGCCCAGCTGAACATACTAGAACTACTCACAGAGTAATGTATGTCTCAACTTCTCTGGTGTCCCTAAACCTCTGACTGCCAGCAGCTGAGACTGGACGACAAGGGATGGATCACTTGATAATTGCCCTGTTCCGTTCATTCTCTCTGAAGCATCTGGCACTGGCTACTGTCAGAATACAGGATACTGGTCTGACCTAGTTTGGCCATTCTTTTGTTCAAAATAATGGAATGTTGATATGGGACTCTATTAATACAGAATGAAAAGAGGGTAATATAATTAATGCAAATCAACATGAATTTATGGAATGAATCATAAAATATCAGGGTTGCAAGGGACCTCAGGAGGTCATCTAGTCTAGCCCCCTGCTCAGGGCAGCACCAATCCCCAATTTTTGCCACAGATCCCGAATGGCCCCCTCAAGGATTGAACTCACAACCCTGGGTTTAGCAGGCCATTGCTCAAACCACTGAGCTATCCCTTCCCCTGAAAATAGATCCTTTCAAACTAACTTGATATCTTTTTTTTTAATGTGATTATAAGTTTGGTTGAGAAAAGTAATAGTGTTGATGTAATATAATTATGTGGCCTATGACTTGGTACTGCTCAATATTTTTATGAAGAAACTAGAACAATATAAAATCAATACAGCACACATTAAATGGATTAAAAACTGGCTAACTGATAGGTCTCAAAATGTAATTGTAAATGGGAAGTTATTATCGAGTAGATATTTCTTGTGAGGTCCTGCATGGATCAGTTCTTGTCTCTATGCTATTTAGCGTTTTAATCGACAACCTAGAAAGAAACATAAAATCATTACTGATAAAATTTGCATCTGACACAAAGATTGGAGGAGTGGTAAATAATGAAGAGGACAAGTCACTGATACAGAGTGATCTGAATTGCTTGGTAAGCAGGACCCAAACAAACATGCATTTCAGTATGGCCAAATCTAGGAACAAAGAATGTAGGCTATAGGTACAGGATGGGGGACTCGATCCTGGGAAGCTAAGGTGATCCTTCGATGTATAAACGGGAATATTGAGTAGGAGTAGGGAGGTTATTTTACCTCTCTGTCTGCCACTGGCGTGACTACTATTAGGATACTGTGTTCAGTTCTGATGCTCACACTTCAAGAGGGATCTCCAAAAATTGGAAAGGGTTCAGCGAAAAGCCACAAGAATGATTAAAAAGAATGATTAAAAGACTGGCAAACATGCCTCATCGTGACAAACTCCAGGAGCTCAATCTATTTAGTTTAACAGAAATGTAAGGGCTGACTTGATCACAGTCTATAAATACTTCCGTGGGGAACAGAAACCTGATCACAGAAGGCTCTTCAGTCTAGCAGACCAAGGTCTAACACAATCCAATGGCCAGAATGTTGAAGCTAGACAAATTCAGACCGGAAATAAGGTGCAAATTTTTAACAGTGAGGGGAATTAACCATTGGAAAACTTAACAAGGGCTGTGGTGGATTCTTGTATCACTGGAGATTTTTAAATCCAGATTTGATGTTTTTCTAAAAGTTCTGCTTCAGTTCAAACAGGAATTAATTCAGGGAAGTTCTCTGGCCTGGGTTATGCAGGAGGTCAGTTCTAGATGATCACACTGGTTCCTTCTGGCTTTAAAATCTATTAAGTGTAAAAGAAAAAAAAAAGTGATTAGTCTCCCCTACATGCCCATGACCCCTTTCTCTCCATTTGTACTTACTCAGATTGCACTGCATTCATTTTCCAGACATGCTGGCACAGCTTTATGGTGAAATGAATAATTCACAATGCATGCAGCCCAATTCTCAATCTGACTGATTATTGGGTCTATCTATGTGACAGATTACTGTAGAATTGCTTTAGACTGTAAAGCTGTTAAATATTCATGGATGGTCTTCATTCAATTAATCTGTGGTTCTACCTCTCCAGATTAATAGCCTGAGTTGTTAAAATCCATATGCGTGCATGTGTGTCTAAAGTAAGAACTGGTTGGGTAGAAAAAACACAAGTGACTTATTTCAATGGGGAGCTTAACCAAGCAAATTTAGGGTCTGCTCCAAAGTCTGCTGGAATCAATGGAAAAAATCCCATTGTCTTTAAGTGGGGTTTGGATCAGGCTTTCCTTGCAGACTAATGGGGATCAGTGGCCTTGGTGATCTATTGATCAGGGTTATTGGGTCCAGTTTATGAATTTTAAACTGTAATATTTTATGCACAGAGCCCCAGTGGCTCCTTGGTGATTAAAATACTATTTACATTAAATATTGAAGAGCTACTCTACTTAAGCATTTCAGCTGAACTGTGCTCCAAGGAATATTTCCAAACTTGACATTACAAACCTGTTTCTTTAGTGGTAAGTAAGGTCCCCCACATTTGGCCATCTGGTTCCCATTCTGTTAGTGTTAACTGTGCCAATAAGTCCCTTGATCACTTTGAAAATGTGCTGCTTAGTGTCTGTGTAAAACAAAGAGGTTAAATTCCCGCTTTAAGGGCCTGAGCCAACCTCCATTGAAGTTAATGGGAGTGTTCAGATTAAATTCTGTGGGCACTGGATCAGGCTCTATTTGCAAATCTCAGTGCAGCTTTGACTATGGAGCTGGGTTTTGGCCCCTAGATCATTTGAATGTATATTTTGGGTTAAGGGAGTGCCTGGATGCTGGGTAGTGTTTCAGATCTACACACGTTTCAGATTGTAGCTAGGAAAGTGTGCCTACCGTCACAGTGCATCTAAATTATTTGGATGAATGTTTAAAAAACGAAGGGAAATGAGAGTATGTGAGACTTTCCCCACCTCAGAGGCTGAATTTATTGCTGATCCTTACTGGCATTCGTTAGTTGCACTGAATCATCAGGACTACTCATGTGAGTAAGGACTCCTTAAGGGTGCTCTAAGAGATGCTCTGAGTTACACAGCCTCGGCTGGCCTGGGATTGCCAGTGTGCCCCGTACTCCAGCTCCATCCCTTCCTGTCCATGGCTCACCTCTGGAGTGATCATGGATGCCCCCCTCATCTGGTGTTGGGGAGTAGGCATTAGGGAGCTACACCAGCTTTACACACCTGGGCATTCTCTCTACATCAGGGGAATCCCCCGTCATCCTGTAAGGCCAGGTATGTCCCTTTGCTGCAGCCTCAGCGGCCCAAACGGTCTGCTCTAAGGCTTCTATATGCACAACCACACCTCTTAATTGAGGACGACGGCGTGACTGAATTGGACGTAGGTGGACTAGAATGGAAGTGTAGGTGACATGATAACTTGGAAACTCTCTCTGTGGGGAGTGCTGGTGCAGAACATCTTTCTCATAACGAGGTTCTGTCGTGATTCATGAGGCACCGGGATGAAAAGGCATTTTCCTCCGTGCAGTCTTTGGAGGCGGGACGGTGGCCCATCAGGGGAGATTTGTGCAGAAATGTAAATTCTAGAGCTGATCGAAATTTTTTGACCAAAATTTTTCTTCGTAGAAAAATGCAGTTGTGTGGAAATTGAAATGGTTGGTGAAAATCATAGAATCAATCATAGAATATCAGGGTTGGAAGGGACCTCAGGAGGTCATCTAGTCCAACCCCCTGCTCAGAGCAGGACCAACCACCAACTAAATCATCCCAGCCAGGGCTTTGTCAAGCCTGACCTTAAAAACCTCTAAGGAAGGAGATCCCACCACCTCCCTAGGTAATGCATTCCAGTGCTTCACCGCCCTCCTAGTGAAAAAGTTTTTCCTAATATCCAACCTAAACCTCCCCCACTACAACTTGAGACCATTACTCCTTGTTCCGTCATCTGCTACCACTGAGAACAGTCTAGATCCATCCTCTTTGGAACCCCCTTCAGGTAGTTGAAAGCGGCTATCAAATGCCGCCTCATTCTTCTCTTTTGCAGACTAATAATCCCTCAGCCTCTCCTCATAAGTCGTGTGTTCCAGTCCCCTAATCATTTTTGTTGCCCTCCACTGGAGGCAATACTGCAAGCACTGTAAATCCGTCTCCTGAAAATCCCTTTCACATTGATTTTTAAGGTCACGGTGACACTTCCCTCAGGGAGCCCAGAACTGTAAGCCATTGTGTTATCTCTCTGGCTTAGCAAGAGGGAACTTTGCTGGAGCTTAAACTGTGTGACAGCTCCCTGCCACACCAGCCTGTCTGTCTTACTAGCAAACTCTGCGAGACTCTGTCAGTCTAAACCTTGCCTCGCAGCCAACGTTCAGTGAACCCCAGTTCCCCAGAGACGTTTCTCTGTAGTGTCCAGTCCCTTTCACTGGATACTCACAGAAATTAAGTCCACTGTCTCCAGCAAGACAGTACGCACACACTAGCCTGTTAGTCCAGCTGACACACACTCTTGTCCTTAATACATAACACTGAGTCTGTAGTAAAACTCAGAATAAGGTTATTAATAAAGAACACAGATTCAAGTGGTACTAAGCAAGAGAAGGGTACATACAGAAAGGGTATGGGTACAGACAAAACAAAAATAACACGCTTCCTCATGCCTAGAACTTAACTTTAGCAAATCTTTGCCTAAGCAGCTTTCTTAGCTGCATCAAGCTATCAGCATCTCCAGCTCTTCCAGCTGGAGAATCCATCACTGACAGACTTAGACTGTATCAATCCCTTTGTCATGTAAGGTTTCAGAGTAGCAGCTGTGTTAGTCTGTATTCGCAAAAAGAAAAGGAGGACTTGTGGCACCTTAGAGACTAACAAATTTATTTGAGCATAAGCTTTCGTGAGCTACAGCTCACATAAATTTGTTAGTCTCTAAGGTGCCACAAGTCCTCCTTTTCTTTTTGTCATGTAAGTGATGGATAACAAAGGAGTCCCCGTTCTTCCCTTTTATAGTCCCAAAAACCTTTGAAATGTATTCTTTGAAAAGTAAAGCCAGACGAAGTTCCTCTCTCCTGCTGCTTGTTCTTTGGGGTGCAGACACCAAGTCCCTTCTTCATCCTCAGGTCAATTTGCTTTCTGGATTGTTTTGATCACTTTGTTTACTTTAGATGCAAATGTGCTTCTGCTGTACTTGCTGGTTTTCTCATCCGCATGTTAGCTGGATCCATGCAGTCAGGTGAATCCGCATTCCTTTGCCTAGGGTAGGCTTGTTTATCAGTGAAGTATTTTAAGAACATATTTCCAGCAGACACACAACTCTGTACACGAAGCCCATATGGGCATTGCACTGTGATATTCATGACCAGCATGAAGCCAATTTTTACATGATACCTTACAAGACTCTGGCAAATTTCTGACAACAGTGGGTTGGACGTACCCTTGGCAAAAGGGGCTCAGAGCATCACAGTTACTTCCCAGCACAGTGACCCCTCTTCTGTACAAAAGCTTCAGGCACTGAAATGAAACAACAGACTGAGCCTAAAAAGCGATTTATCACCCGCAGGTACTAGTCTCAATAATTTTCTTGATTGATGACTGGAGATGGGTTTAGATCCAAACCCCAGATCCCAACTCCAGCAAGGTCCAAGACCACCTTTGAATGCTGCAGCTCACCCGCACTTCTAGCTGTGGGGTAGAACATACACCCTGTCCTTCTGCTGTACACCAAAGTGACCGTGTGGCTGTATTGACCCTCTGCCTCATACCTGGCCTGATAGTTTCCTTTTGGTACCTGCCAAGGATAATCTCTGCTCCCTGGGCCTGTAGCTTGTGATGCCAAAGCCATAGAGCTGCCAGTGAGTAAAGTAGTTGTCTCTGCCTCAGTGAATTTTGTCCTGAGCAACAGCTGTTATCCATCCATCTCTGATGAGTAATGACAAGCTGTGCTGGAGTTCTGTGAGTGATGGACAATCATTATCTGCAGTCACAGCATCCGTCATCATGGGCTTTGCACCAGTGTGGAGGCTGGTGTTCGTTTTGCTTAGTGCTATGGGTATCAGCATCAATTTGTGCTGGAGATCACCCAGGAATTTCACCTGCTGGCACCTCACAGTTTAAACAATCAGGAGCCTCTGAAGAACATTTGTCTGTTTTTAAGATGATACTCTTTGTTTCCCCTTTCTCCCTGTGACCTTTCATAAATATCGTTTTTTGAATGCCCCACACCACTGCCTGACTTCGAAGACCACCTCCTTCTCGTGGGTTTCTGGAAATTGCCGTTCTTCAAGGTCCCTCCAGGGGACACCAATAGACCAGTGAACCACATCACAGCGATATCATAGTCCTGAAAGAACGTCTCAGATGTAAATGTTCCTATAAAAGTTTCCGATTCCCTGTTACCTTATGAGGGGTAACAGAAATAAAATTTTCTATTGGAAAGCATTTCTTATTTAATGCAATGTGTTCTTGAATGGGAAGAAGGGTTAGGTTTCACTGGGAACCTTGGGAACAGTTTAATTAAGCCACGGTGTCAGTGGATGGAGTGACGGGAAGGGACAGCTGGCTGAAACAGAGAAGTTTGGAAACATTTAACTCTCATATCAAGGGCGATTGGAAAGCTGTAGAAAATGGGAAGTGTTGTTCCATAAGATGATGTTGACTAGAGAAGAGTCAAAACCCTGGATCTGAACATCCCCAAACTTTTGAAATCCACATCTGAATTCTGTGGCATGGGCCCATCTCTAGAACGGAGAACTAAATCTGGGACCTCAGCCTCAAGAACAGACATATTAAGGTTAAATTGCAAATACTGGGCCTAGTCCTGAAGCCTTTAGCCAAACTACCCCCTTGACTACTCCTTGACTTTAACCCCTTGACTACTCCTTGACTTCAACATGGCTTTTGCCTTCTCTTTGTTTGGCTAAATAGGTTGAACTCCTGGAGTCTATAAGGAAGGTTTTCTAATCCCTGAATCTTTCTCATGGCTCTTCTCTCTAATTTATCAACATCCTTCTTGAATTGTGGACACCAGAACTGGACACAATATTCCAGCAGTGGTTGCATCAGTACCAAATACAGAGGTAAAATAACCTCTCTACTCTTGCTTGAGATTCCCAATGGTCATAATAGCTACGCAGAGAAGGTGAAACTCTTCCCCTATGCAGAGAGCCAGCACAAGGTCTAGCCATGATTTAAGTCCCATTTAAGCCCCTCAGGGTCTTTACATCTTAAGTGGGACTTAAATGGTGCACATGCCTTGTGCCAGCTCATCCCCATACTGCATCGAGATGAGTTCCACCCGTAATGAGACAGGCAAAGAGCAACACTGGTATTAAGGGCAGTGAAATTAGTGTAACTGATTCTCAGCACAGCCTCCAAGTTGCAGAGGTACAAGTGCGCATGAAGTAATAGTCTTTCAGTGGCTCATACTTCACATTACTTTTCTGTTTCATATATTGGAGAAGGGAGACTGTGTGGAATGTAAATTCATTTGGTGGAAGCACTGTGATTTCAAGCAATTGCTGCAGAGCCCAAACTTGATTATCGTACTAAAATAGCCTAGATAGAGGGGTTTTTTTTTTGCACTGGCCTGGTTTCTGTAAACTGCAATAATGTATTGATGTATTTCTCTTTGGAAGGTACCTAGAATACAAGTACAAAGTGCATGGGGTCTGATTCTCCTTTCGCTTACACTAGTTTTAAACCACGGTACTGTCACCAACTTCACTGGGGTTACTCCTGGTGTACATCAGGGTCAGTGAAAGGGAAGTCAGCTTATCAGAGTTTACATCTGCCATAGTACGAGCGCTTTTATTAAAATTCCATTTGTGCAAGACTACAGGCTGGGTCCTCAGCAAGTGCAAATCAATATGGCTCCATTAAAGTCTGTGGGCTCATATTGATATACACCAGCTGACAATCTGTTGGTTGGGGGTGTGTAATATATACACACAATTATATGTTTCAGAGTAGCAGCCGTGTTAGCCTGTATTTGCAAAAAGGAGGACTTGTGGCACCTTAGAGACTAACAAATTTATTTGAGCATAAGCTTTCGTGAGCTACAGCTCACTTCATCGGATGCATTCAGTGGAAAATACAGTGGGGAGATTTATATACATAGAGAACATGAAACAATGGGTGTTACCATACACACTGTAATGAGAGTGATCACTTAAGGTGAGCTATTACCAGCAGGAGAGCAGGTGGGGGGGAACCTTTTGTAGTGATAATCAAGGTGGGCCATTTCCAGCAGTTGACAAGAACGTCTGAGGAACAGAGAGTGGTGTGGGAGGGGCAATAAACATGGGGAAATAGTTTTACTTTGTGTAATGACCCATCCACTCCCAGTCTCTATTCAAGCCTAAGTTAATTGTATCCAGTTTGCAAATTAATTCCAATTCAGCAGTCTCTCATTGGAGTCTGTTTTTGAGGTTTTTTTGTTGAAGAATTGCAACTTTTAGGTCTGTAATCGAGTGACCAAAGAGATTGAAGTGTTCTCCAACTGGTTTTTGAATGTTATAATTCTTGACATCTGATTTGTGTCCATCTATTCTTTTATGTAGAGACTGTCCAGTTTGACCAATGTACACGGCAGAGGGGCATTGCTGGCACATGATGGCATATATCACATAGGTAGATGTGCAGGTGAACGAGGTTCTGATAGTGTGGCTGATGTGATTAGGCCCTATGATGGTGTCCCCTGAATAGATATGTGGACACAGTTGGCAACAGGCTTTGTTGCAAGAATAGGTTCCTGGGTTAGTGGTTCTGTTGTGTGGTGTGTGGTTGCTGGTGAGTATTTGCTTCAGGTTGGGGGGCTGTCTGTAAGCAAGGACTGGCCTGTGTCCCAAGATCTGTGAGAGTGATGGGTCGTCCTTCAGGATAGGTTGTAGATCCTTGATGATGCGTTGGAGAGGTTTTAGTTAGGGGCTGAAGGTGATGGCTAGTGGTGTTATGTTGTTTTCTTTGTTGGGCCTTGTTAGGGGGCTTATTCCTTCACCCACTTACTTCCTGGTTCTTCTCGCATGAACAGAGAGCAACAATACCCGAAGTCCAAAGGTGCAAACAATTCGATGTTTATTGGGGTGAACTTCCAGCAAGCATGATTCCAGTTTCCTTCCTTAGTATCCTCCTTCCCAGCTCTGACACCACAGAGCCTTACACCTGTGTCCCTGTTCCCATTCCTGCCCTTAGCCAAACATGATTCCAATTTCCTTACTCCCATTCCCTGTTCCCATTTCCCCCTTTAGCAAAACATGATTCCAATTTCCTTACCCCCATTCCCTGTTCCCATCTCCCCCGCACACACCCACCCCCTCCCACCCACACCCACTCACTTCCTCATTGACTACAGATTATATAGTAAAACTTGAGTTCTGCTTAGCTATACCTTAACCAATCATTTTCCTGAAATTTAACTAACCAATCCTAACATATTGTAACATGATTATGTAACCAATTATATCCCACCACCTTAATTAGTTTACACCCAACAAAATTAATTATACAGCAGACAGGAACAATCACAGAACCAGACAGAGATTATACAGACAAACAATAGCAAAGTGGGACCTATAATGACAAAACAATACAGAAGTGAGGATTTCACATCCCAGTATTGATAAGTGAGTTCTTGCCAGACAGGATGCTGTTTCCTTTTACATTTTCTAGGCACTTCCCTTTCTCTGGAGGTGATAGGCATTATCAGGACAGGATTGTATTCAGGACAGGATTGTATTCCTAACAGCCCAATAGCACCTTATTTCAATGTGACTAGTTTGGAATGTGAGGATGTGACCGGTCGCTTCCTAGCTTATGGCTGCCTCTGCTGCTTAGCCAAAGGCCTTAGCCTAAGAACAGGGCCTCAGACTGTCACAGTAAGAAAAGGCTCTTACACCGGCAGACAGTGATTTTGATTCTTTCTTTTATACCTCTATAACTAGCCAAGTGATCAGAATACACCTAAATTCTTAGAGTATAGGCCTTTGCAGACAGGCCTGAATATCTATATCCTAACAGGCCTGTCCTGTAGTAGGTGACTTCTGGGTACTCTTCTGGCTCTGTCAGTCTGTTTCTTCACTTCAGCAGGTAGCTACTGTAGTTGTAAGAATGCTTGATAGAGATCTTGTAGGTGTTTGTTTCTGTCTGAGGGGTTGGAGCAAATGCGGTTGTATCGTAGATCTTGGCTGTAGACAATGGATCGTGTGGTGTGGTCTGGATGAAAGCTGGAGGCATGTAGGTAGAAATAGCGGTCAGTAGGTTTCCGATATAGGGTGGTGTTTATGTGACCATCGCTTATTAGCACCATAGTGTCCAGGAAGTGGATCTGTTGTGATCCAAGCTGAGCTTGATGGTGGGAAGGAAATTGTTGAAATCATGGTGGAATTCCTCAAGGGCTTCTTTTCCATGGGTCCAGATGATGAAGATGTCATCAATGTAGCGCAAGTAGAGTAGGGGCATTAGGGGATGAGAGCTGAGGAAGCGTTGTTCTAAATCAGCCATAAAAATGTTGGTATACTGTGGGGCCATGCGGGTACCCATAGCAGTGCCACTGATTTGAAGGTTTACATTGTCCCCAAATGTGAAATAGTTATGGGTGAGGACAAAGTCATAAAGTTCAGCCACCAGGTTTGCCGTGACATTGTCGGGGATACTGTTCCTGACGGCTTGTAGTCCATCTATGTGTGGAATGTTGGTGTAGAGGGCTTCTACATCCATAGTGGCCAGGATGGTGTTTTCAGGAAGATCACCGATGGATTGTAGTTTCCTCAGGAAGTCAGTCGTGTCTTGAAGATAGTTGGGAGTGCTGATAGCGTGGGGCCTAAGGAGGGAGTCTACATAGCCAGACAGTCCTGCTGTCAGGGTGCCAATGCCTGAGATGATGGGGCATCCAGGATTTCCAGGTTTATGGATCTTGGGTAGCAGATAGAATACCCTAGGTCGGGGTTGCAGGGGTGTGTCTGTGCGGATTTGTTCTTGTGCTTTTTCTGGGAGTTTCTTGAACAAATGGCGTAGTTTCTTTTGGTAACCCTGAGTGGGGTCAGAGGGTGGGGCTTAACCCCCATTCCCTGCAAGGCAAAGAAAAGACCCCCAATTAGTCATGCTCTGCACCTGGCGGGTCATTAACTAGTTTCCTCCTGGCCAGAGGAGGCAAAGCTGGGCCTTATAGTAGACCAAGGGAGCTCAGTTTTGGAGAGACTGCAGAGGAGACAGGTCTCTGGTGGAGAGAAGTCCTGGGATAGTGTTTAACGGTCAGGATACAACGGAGGCCGAACGCTACAGGAGCAGGCTAAGCTCCAGCAGGGGAAGCAGTGAGGCAGAGCCAATAAGGGAACTACAGTGGGCCCTGAGAGGGATGGAAAGGCTCTTAGTTTGAAGATTTATTTGGACTTGGTCGGGCTACCCCATACGGGATTTAGACTTTTAGCCACAGAATACCTAGAGGGGTAGTTGGGAGTAGACACAAGCTGAGAAAGAACATTGCAGGTCAGAAGGAGAGCTCAGTAGGGGGTGACAGAGATGGGGGCCTCATGCAAGGCTGTGGCTGGAGATGAGGGGGTGTCCACAAGATGCGGACATGTTACTACAATAATATAAAGTATCATAAAAATGTGTATCTAGACTGGAACTAAAACAAGTGCCAGGCATTCAGAGGTGATCTAGAAGTGGTTATGTGCAGTGCTGGTTGATATGTTATATTCTTACGACTCCCTGTGGGTTGCCTGTAAGCTGCTTATACTTATTATGAATTTTGTATGTCTAATTTTATACTAAGTTAATTGTATTTTCACTAAGAGCTGCCGTAGCTTGCTGTTTATTACTGTGTCTTCACCAACGACCTGTTACACTTTATCTGCAAATAGGTAGCTTCTGGTAACACGATCTGCATACATATTGTCAGCCTTTTTGTTCAGTTTGCTGTACTTTGAGTGTAGCAGTATTTTGAGTGACTCGCTTCTTGAATGCCTGCTCGTGATCTTTACTATGGGCTTGTGAATTGTCACTATGAAAATCAGTAGTTTGTGAAAGCCATTATGATGACTTCAAAATCCCACTTAGTTCAAAGAAAAGGAGTACTTGTGGCACCTTAGAGACTAACCAGTTTATTTGAGCATGAGCTTTCGTGAGCTACAGCTCACTTCATCCGATGAAGTGAGCTGTAGCTCACGAAAGCTCATGCTCAAATAAACTGGTTAGTCTCTAAGGTGCCACAAGTACTCCTTTTCTTTTTACGAATACAGACTAACACGGCTGTTACTCTGAAACCACTTAGTTCAAATAATCTTGAAATATATCTTTAGAAACCAAAACTCTGCTTTGTTTACGCTAGATCTTACGCCCCAAGCTGAAATGTAATAAGTAGGCAGTAAAGTGCTATATTGTTACTCTTTTATGAGAATATCAGTAACGAATTATTTGACATTATAGGCTATTTTGTCATGTTGTTTACCATCTTAATGTGATATTTATATTGATCACTGCTGTGTGGGGTAGAAACTGCATTTCATAGGCTGGTGCTGGCAAATCCAGTACGGTGGAGCTGTAGTTACAACAGCCACTGAGCTACTGAAGCAGGGACTGTTGCTGTAAAAGCACATGTCAAGTTCCTGTCTGGACTATTGCGTTCAATCGCGTTCACTTGGCTATGTGTGGTATGCTCAGTCTAAGTACTTTTTCTCTCTCTGTGCAAGTGGAAACTTAGTAACTGGTTGGATATTTACCATAAACGCTCTATTCCACCTTGTTTTATGGCAAGTATCCCATGTAGTTTTATCCCAATGTAGTTTTTCCTATTACAATACTTTATATTGTCATTGTGTACAAGATGTTGCTGGGATAGCCTTCTCCACACTTTACCTGTGTGCAGACGTTCACTCAGGGGGGTTTTGTTCAACAGAACCATTGTTGTATGAGGCAGAGTGATGACAAAAAGATGTCCTTGAATTACTCTGATGGATCTGCACGTCCCTTCGATTCCTGGTTGTGCCACTGGCTGGCCGGGTGACTTTGGGCAAGCAACTTCCCCGCTCCGTGCTTCAATGTCCCCATCTGTAAAATGGGGATAACGATACTGACCTCTGTTGTTAAAGTGTTTTGAGATCTATTGATGTATAAGAGCTAGGCACTAATTATAATTATTATTGTTTATGCCCAGTAAGCTGTTAAAAATCTTCTGTGGCTGCAGAAAAAAAGCAATGATGATTCCTTCTTTTAACATTTACATCAGCTGAGGTTCTGAGCCTTCATCTGAACTCACTCTTTTTTTCCCTGATCTTCCTGTTTTGACTTTCCTCTTTTCCCTCCTTGTCCCATGGACAGAAGAACAGCGGCAACTGAAAAGTGACATCTGTTTGGGCCATTGTGTAGGGCTCTTCTCTCTCAGCTGCTATTATTATTTCTGTATTACAGCAGCAGCCAGTGGGCCCTGGTCAGTTTTTGGGACCCATTGTGCTGAGTGCAAATTGGTGTAGCTCCATTTACTTCAGTTTACACCAGCTGAGAGTCTGGCTCTGTCCCTACAGGAGCTTACAGCCAGAACAGAGATAAGACACAAAAACGGGGGAAATGTAGGACATAAAAGAAAAGATTCCCCTTGTTTTGTCCCAGACCTCTCTATGGTGTCTCGTCGTTAATTATATTCCAGGCCTGCCCTCACTGTAACCTGCCCTCTCACTTGTACCATCTTTCTTCTACAAACAGCACTGTTAATTTTGACGAGGCAGAAGCAAATCCTCTGATGTCTCCTTGTTTTCAGGGTTACATCAACCGTATACCAAACAGGGAGGAGTTCCCGTTTAAAGTCATACCAGGAACCCTTTGAGCACATGGACTGGGGACAGAAGAAGAGGTGGAACGCTAGCCTTTTAGTTGCCCATTGTACTTATCCAAAGGAGCTCTCTTTAAAGGGGCCATGACTTTCTTCATCATGTGTTTCAGGCTGACATCCCTTTTGCCATTACGTCTGATCACCTTATGCCGGCATGCTTCTAATGCTCTCTGGGCGCATCCTGTGACTAGCCGAGTGGAACTGACAGTCTCTTTGGGGTGGGGAGTGCGGGGGGGCTGACATTAATGCTGCTTCATGGGCTAGCCGCTGAAGAGCGTCTGTGGCGTGATGTACACTTCTGTCTCTTCGCAGGAGATTTAAAGTGTCAGCTGAGCGACGTTTTCCTAGCTGCACTGGCCTGGAGTCTGGAAGCCAATAGTGATTCCTTAAAAGCAAATTCTCTTCCCCGCATGGCATCACAGCATTGCCATCTGAGCCACAGGGTTTGCTGAGTTCTTTATTGATCAATAATGAACATATGTACATATATTTTACTCTACAAGCATGCTGCTAATCGCCTAATTAATAGATCTCTTGCCTCGTCTAACACTTTAAAGTTTGACTATCCTATTTCTGCTTCCATCATTGTAACCGTGAGTCACATGTAAGGAGTACAGAAGCCCTAAGTGAAGAGCCTATGAGGGGGAAATTATTGGGGCACCCATAGAAGGACATCAGGAACGGTGCGGAAAGTTTTCTAACGTGCCTACTGCAATGGTACTTAGTTCTTATATACTGCCTTCAAGTCTGTCGTTTGGGTTCTGTGTTTGTACAGCACCTAGCTCCAAGTTGTCTGGACCTATGACTGGGGTTTAGGTGCCACTGCAGTCTAAATAGTAAGTGGGAGGCAGCTCTGAGGACATGCTGGCTTCTCTTGCCTGACAATCTAGAAGAGTCACCAGTACAGCACGAGGCTGAGCAAGCAACCCGAGTGGCTCTGAGGAGCTGTCTTGAGAAGGGAAGAACTAGACTGGGCTAGCCCAGGAGGAAGTTCGATCAAAGTGGAGAAGCCAGTCAGCAGAGGAGAAGGACCAGTAGAAGTCTGGCCAGGATGGAGGGGGCTGAACCGGACTGTGTCCCTTCTAGCAGGAACAAGACTCGATATGCTCAACGAGACAGGAGAAGGTGGGCCAGACTGAAGGTGTCTGGGAATCATAGAAAAGTAGGGCAGGGCCTACATCATCAAGTCCAGCCCCCTGTGCTGAGGTAGGACCAAGTAAAGCTAGACCATCTCTGACAGGTGTTTGTCCAACTTGTTTTTAAAAACCTCTAATGATGGGGATTCCACAACCTTTCATGGAAGCCTATTGCAGAGGTTAACTACCCCTTATGGTTAGAAAGATTGTCTAATATCTAACCTAAATGTCCCTTGCTGCAGATTAAACCCATGATTTCTTGTCCTACCCTCAGTGGACATGCAGAACAATTGATCCCCGTGCTCTTTCTAACAGCCCTTAACGCATTTGAAGACTGTTACCAGGTACCTCTCCTCAGTCTTCTTTTCTTCAAGACTAGTCATCGGTCAGAGTTTCTAAACCAGGGGTCTCAAAGTCCTGGCCCGCAGGCCATCTGCAGCCCGAGAACCTCCCCACTGTGGCCCGCGGAGGAGAGACGCACGCAGACACGCTGTCGGCAACATCTGCTTCAGGCACCACCCCCCACAGCTCCCATTGGCTGGGGGAGAGGGACAGTGATACCATCACTAGTTGCTGGGCAGAGTCAACCATGGAGGCATTGTCACTTTTTCCCACAATGAATATAAACAAGTCAAAATACCGAACACAGATGTCTGATGCCCACCTCCCTGCAATCCTGAAGGTTTCAACTGCTCAGTCACTGAGGCCAAACATCAACCAACTGACAGAACTGAAGCGTTGCCAGGTGTTTAGCAAACACTAAAAACACTCTGGCAGGCGAAGAATTGTATAAAGTTGTCTGACAGTTTTATTATATCTAAGACATTCGAAATGAAAAATACAATATAAATATTTTCTTTTCTAAAAGCCATCTTCAGTGACATTATTGGCCCGCTGGGATGATTTGAGGAGTGGCCCAGGCCCTAAGGTAAATTGAGTTTGAGACCCCTGTTCTAAACCTTCTGTCATTTTTGTTGCTCTCCTCTGGATTCTCTCCATTTTGTCTACATCACTCCTAAAGTGTTGCACCCAGAATTGGACACAGTACTCCAGCTGAGGCCTCACCAGTGCTGAGCAGAATGGGACAAGTACCTCCTATGTCTTACATTTGTCACTCCCATTAATACGCTCCAGTATGATATTAGCCTTTTTCACAAGTGCATCACATTTTGGGCTCATAATCAATTTGTGATCCATTTTAACCCCCAGATCCTTTTCAGCAGTACTACTATGTAGCCAAATATTCCCCATTTTGCGGTTATGCATTTGATTTTTCCTTCCTAAGTGTAGTACTTTGCACTTGTCTTTATGGAATTTCATCTTGTTGATTTCACACCAATTCTCTAATCCAAGTAGATTTGGATTCTAAAAGTGCTTGCAACCCCTCCCTGCTTGGTGACAGGAACTAATGTTTGTAAGTTTCTGAGAAAAAAATGGGTGAAGGGAGACTTGAGGACACCTCCACTGGACATCTTTGGGAAAGCTGTGCTAGTGGAAACTCTGAATCTAAAGACGTAACCAGAGACATTACATCAGTGCCACAGCCACTCTGTTAACAGCTCCCAAAGCACCTCATAAATTGGGCAGTGTGCATATAATGGCCTCAGTCCTCAGCTGCAGCTCCCCCAGCTTGTGCTATAAAAATGACAGACAATCCTTTCAAGAACTGCTCCGTTCTTCAGCTGCACAGAAACTACCTCTGTTACAGATATTGGGCAAGATGGTAGCTTTAAGCCACTGCCCACATTGGTGGTGGGGGGAGGGGGAGCTGAGGGGTAAGCTGGGTTTGCACATTGATGGTTGCTCCCAGAAACAGTGTGCTTGAGGCAGTTGGGAGCCCCAGGCAAGCCAATCTGAGGGATCCCCATTACAGAATTCAGCAGCCATAGCCACTTCAGCCCTGCTGGCGAGTGTGTAAGAGGGCAGGCCTCACCTACCTTCTTTGGGGGAGTGTAGCGTCACTCTGGGCGAGAGGTCATCAGTCAGCGTGTGCCTGGAATGCAAGGCTCAGGACCTGAGCTGAAGTTTTCCATGCTGGGTGTCTGCCTGTGGCTGAATTATCTGGGAAAGTTTCAGCCAAAACCGTTCAGCCATTTCCAAGAATGAGAAGAGGGGAAAAAGGCATTGGTTTGCTGTGTTAAATTCTTACAGCTGTTATGCTGAGATGCTCTAGTGCTTCCGTACTTGGCAGCAGGGACTTGAACTTTGGCAGGGCGGTTACCCTGGTGGCAGGGAGCGTGCTTTCCCTGAGACAGGCCTCCGAAGTGTGGCCAAGTTATAAGCCTCAGAAAAATCGCAGTTCACACATGCTCAGTAGAATTTCGTTAGGCTTTGTTAGAGACTGGTCTCCAGACATTCTCCATGCACTGAGCATGGCCCATGTGATAAATGAAGGGAGGGGGGAGCTCCCTTTTATGGACCCCAGCCAGCCCATTATCTATAAAATCCCTGTTAGTAGCTATTCCCTACTTGCTTTACCTGTGAAGGTTAAAAAAAAGCCCATGGGTAAAAAGAAGGGAGTGGGCACCTGCCCAAAAGAGCCAATGGGAGGATTAGAACTTTTTAAAATTGTGAAAAGACTTCCCCTTTGTCTGTTGTTCTCTGGAGAGAGGAGACACAGAGCTACACTATGCTATAGGAAGCTTTAAGCCAGGTATGAAAAACCATCAGATCATACCTAGAGACTACTTATTTGAAACCCCCAAATATGTAGGTAGATCAAAAAATGTCTAGAAAGACATGATTAGGTTTATTTCTGTTTATTTCTTATTGGCTTGTGGACTTCTCTGAGGTAACCCCCAAATGCTTTTATTTTGCTTGTAACCTTTAACCTGAACCTCAAGAGAGCTATCTTGATGCTTAATTTAGTAATTGTTTTTTTAAGACCTAGCAAAAAGCCTAAGTTCCAGATGTATTTTCTTTTTGTTTTTAATAAAATGTACCTTTTTAAAGACCAGGATTGGATTTTTTATGTTCTAAGAGGTTTGTGTATATGTTGTTTAATTAGCTGGTGGCAACATCTGATTTCCTTTGTTTTCTTTCTCAGTTCTTCCCCAGGGTGGGGATGAAAGGGCTTGAGGGTACCCCCACAGGGAGGAATTCCCAAGTGCGCCTTCCTGGGTTCTCAAAAGGGTGTGTGGTGGGGTTGCACTTGGGTGGTGGCAGCATCTACCCATCCAAGGTCAGAGAAAAGCTGTAACCTTGGAAGTTTAATACCAGCCTGGAGTGGTCAGTATTAATTTTTAGAATCCTTGCAGGCCCCCACCTTCTGCACTCAAAGTGCCAGAGTGGGGAATGAGCCTCGACAGCCATATCATACAGCTCCTATGTACTGACTGGACGTTGCACACACTGTCCCCACAGTGGACTGCAGGGACTGAGCAGGGCTTTTCCTGAAATTGTTCCTCCTGGCTGCTGGGGGCCACTGGGTCTCTAGGTACCAGAACTGAGAGCCGGGAGACTGTTCTTCTGTGCCTTTAGTGCTTCCTCACCCCCACGTTAGCAGCCAGCCAGTGAAGAGGAGACAGAAAAGCAGCCTGAGTGACCTGACTGCAGAGGGGAGGAGTGAGTGGGGAGGTGGGGAACAGGGGTAGATTGGAAGTAGAGGAGCACAGAGACAGGGAATGTTGACAGTGCTGTGCCTCAGTTCCCCATCTGTGAAATGGGGATAACAATACCCTCTTACAAATCACGGGTGATGTAAAGAGAGATTCATTAGTGTTTGTGAAACACTTAAGAGTATCACAGAAAACCTCACAAAGAAATAACTAATTGTGGATTCAGTGCAGGGTTTGAACAATGCGTAGTAAAAAAGGCCTGGGGCCACACATTGAAGGATAAGCATGAAGAGAAATATTGAATAATTCAGGGAAAGCCATCTGTCCTGTGCACTAAATGAGGCAGGGGTCCTGTAGAAAACACGTAGCATCCGATCACGTAATTAAAGACGGTATCTGAATGCATACGTGCAAGGGGGCTGCAGGAAGGTTACACAGGCAAGCCGAATTCTGGTATTTTCTATCTTTTGAGTGCCTGACTTTGCAGTCTTTACATTCTCCTAATGTAGCTAATTTTTGATATAATAAATAGAAGGCAGCAGTGCATGTTCTGATACAGCTGACATCTCTTTGAAATGGAGTCAAATGATTTATACCATAATCAAATAACTGGAAAGGAAATAATTTATTATAAACTGTAGAAATTGACTAGAAACCCATAGACCACCATGCACCAATTTCTATGAACGAGTTATTGCTGCTCTAAATTTCAATAGTGCTGTACCCACCTCTCTGGGATTAGTGAACTCATGTTTTCTAAAGATTATACTAACAAATGTGTCAATTCAATGTTACAGATGCATAATGCTCTTCCAACGAAGCCTGATAATACTTGAAATGGGACTTCAGATGGAATGGGAGGGACAGTGTCTGGGGAATATCACATGAAGTTCTAAAATACTGCAAACAGAAGCATGGAGATGATGTGTTTAGAGAGGATTCACATCTCATGGGAGCTGGGATGCTGATTATGCAATAAGAGCTATGATGATACGAGTAAATTCTGAAATCTTTGTCAAGACAGAAAACATAGTTGCAGATGTGCTCGTGTAGCAGAAGCAGTGGGAAGACCAAAGCAACACTACGTTATATACAACACCATCCAGGACACCCTTGATTTCATTAGAAAATCTGTTGCGGAATGAGCTGTTTTCCCTCCTAACCTGTCTCGTTGGTCAATTTCTAGACAGCAGAAGTTGGAGGTTGGAACACCCAGACTGTTTAATGTTTGGTGCAGAGATGTGGGTGAAGACTGCGCCACCAGGGGGAGCAAGATACCATTTTTAGAATTTAATCATAATCCCAAACCCATGTATTTACTTTAGGGTGCTTCTAGAGAGAAACTAGACATTAAAAACAAGATCCTACAAAAGATTCTGTTAGATCACTTCCTAGTTAGCGTAATTTTCCTCCCACAGCTGTGTAATAGGTGGAGTGATTGGAAATTCAATTTGTCACTATTAAAATATGCAGAACGGTAAATATTATGGCGAAAACCCCCTTAGACTACTGTGGGGAGACTTTCAATGCAAACTGTGCTCCTAAATCCCTAAGGCACATCTGAAAATTTCCCCACGAGGATACTAGGGGGATTGCTACCTCACTTGGTCTGTGCAATGTGATGAAGGCCATAAGCAGAGGATGGGAAATGATATCTAATTGTGACTTGCTAAATTTAGTAAAGCAAGGTGAACAGCTGGAGAGTGGGAATTAAAAATCAACCCTATCCCCAGTGAGACAGTTCTCAGAAGGGTGAGACAATAATGACCCATTTTCAAAAGGCAGAGGATCAAGGTGGGTTGATTTAAATCACCAATTTAAATAATGATTTAAATCTGCAAGCAGGAAACTGCAATTTAAATAAATTGATTTTAATTGAGTTTTGCATTTGTACGTTATAGTTATTTTTCTAAAGAAAATGATTCTCATTGGTAACCATTAACACATGTTGATTTCCAAGTAAATATAGTATTTACATTAAATTTGGTCCTTCTTTTTGGTAACCAGAAGGATACACTTCAGCTGTACACATTTATTTAAGCAATTATACAATTTAAATTATATTTATTAAAATTCTTAATTTTTCTATTTTTATATGTTAGAAATTGGTTAGTGTTGCATTTCTTAATTACTAGATGGTGATTAATCTCTTACTTGTGATTTGTATCCAAGCTTTATTTGGATGCAAATTCAAATTAAATTAAAAATGCACAGAAAAAGCATTTTTTAAAAATAAAATAAAACTACCTTCCATGTGCTGGATACATAAGAACTAAAAATGTATCAAAAGGTGTTTTGAATTTCAAACTCACTTATTTATTAAACAAGGGTAGTATTATCTGTAGTTAGTGAATGTAACTGACTGACTCTGGTCATCAAGTTCTTCAAGATTTTAGAACTAGTAGAGCTCATCCTCTCTCACCAAGGCTTTCTTCAAAGACTGGAAGAGGAAAACGAGCTTTCATGATTTTTACAATTCCCAATTGGTTTCTTAACTTTGAATGAACTAGTCATTGTACTGAACTAGTTGACTAAACAGAAATGAAAAGATATTCTCTCTGCACCTGCGGAAAGAGGCTTCTGCAGTCAAAAGCTGGTTTAGGGCTTCAACAAACTCTGGCTCTAGGTATTTAGCCAGTGCTTTCCACCAGGTCAGTGATCTGACTTTCTTTAAAACTGGGTAGCAAATATGTACTACTTAATATCATTTTTTGTTTTTAATTGAAATGATTTTAATAGATTATGATAAGTTTAGGCCTGTACACAAACTGTCAATTTCAAATAGGTTCATTTCTAATTTAAATTTACAAAATTCTGATTTAAATTTAAAAAAATAATTTTTTTTAAAAAATCTATTTTTATCCACCCTGCAGAGTATTGAGCATGTACACGTGCATTTGTGCATCTGTGTGCACAGTTACTGCATGCACAAATGGGGAAAATGTAAGTGCAGTTCTCTGTGCTTGCGAAGCAGTCAGTGCTTAAACATTTTTCTGCCTGCACAAATTCAAGTGAGAGTGGACTTTTTACCCCCATTTTTTAAAAAAACTGCCTTAATAGGCTATATTTTAAATGAGATTGGATGTTAGGTTTTGATGAGAAAAGATCTCTATTCCATAAAGGTGAAAAAGGCAGTCTGCCAAAAGGGGCAGAAAGCACTAGTCTAAATCAGTAATGCCACCAATGGAATGGATCTGTTAGTGTCCACCTCCAAATCCTCCATGGAAATGCATGGTATAAAATGGCCTTGATTGAATTCCAGAGAGTTGCACCGATTTACATCAACTGGGGATCTGGCTCAGGGAGAATTCCACAAGGCACTCATACTTCAGAGAGTCCAGGGGGAGAGGGAATAAAGCTCACTACTCTCAGACCCTGGGAAGGAGGGATAGCTCAGTGGTTTGAGCAATGGCCTGCTAAATTCAGGGTTGTGAGTTCAATCCTTGAGGGGGCCATTTAGGGATCTGGGCCAAAAATTGGGGATTGGTCCTGCTTTGAACAGGGGGTTGGACTAGATGACCTCCTGAGGTCCCTTCCAACCCTGATATTCTTTGATTCTATGAAATAGTCCTGACAACAGAAGAGGCAGGATGTGCTTGTCTCACCTTCAAATTGTACAAAGACCAGTTAGCTTCAATATGCTGGTTGAGACCCTGGATCACTTGATTAAAGAGGCACTTCAGTGAACGTGCCAATCTGTCTGATTGGCGGTTGGGGGAGGTGTCTTGCCATGAGAGCTACAGGCTGCTTTCTGTGAATTGTGGCTGTGAAGTCTTAGCAAATGTGCTACAGCCTCAACTAAAGTGATCATCACTGACCAGGTGGGTTCATTAAAGTCTATCTTATTTCTGAAACAGCAACTGCAGCTTCGGGACACTGCTGTGGCTGTCTCAAGAGCTGTAAAGAGCTTTTGGTAAAACTGATAGGAGCTCTCTGGCGAATCTTCATGGGGGTGTTACTGCAAGTGGGCCACTACAGGGCCCTTGAACTCCTGTGAATAGGATTTTATCTTGCTTAGGAGAGGGTGAGGGGTGTATTCTTTGACTTGCACTTTCTTCTCCCCAGCTGGCCATTACCTCATTCCAGTGAGGTAGCCAATTAGTTTTCCTGTGAGCTGTCCAGTGGGATGCTTGGGTCTACCAGTCTGGAGCACCTGGGAGACGTCCTGTGGGGTGAGCACGAGTATATGTGCGCACGTTCCTGCAGAAGCCCCTGCCTTTATTATGGGAGCCAAATCCTTTTTCATTTTTCATCTTCATTTGTGCCTTTTTGTGGCTCAGTGACTTTGGAGGGGAGATAACTTTCCCCAAGTGCGCAGGATGCAGCCTAAGAGACCAATTAGGGGAGAGGGGGAGAAAGAAGAAGGGGTGGGGAATCTTTTCTCCAGCCCAATCAATCGGACAGGGAACCTAAATGGAGTCCATCCATGACCGAGGGAAAGGTGGTGAGGGACTAGGAGCCTGCTTTAGTAGTATCTGTCTCAAAATATTTCCTCCCTGATCTATCAGTGTCAGCAGGAGTTTTTGCATGGGTTATGGTCTGGGTTATGGAGTCTTTCTATTGACTTCAAAGGGCATTGGATCAGGGCCTGTATGAATAGAGGGTGAGGGTTTTATAGTGATATATAGAAGAACAAATGTTGGATACTGCTATGTAGCAAACGCTATTCTTAGGCTTTTAATTCATTACGTTCCATGAACTCTGTCCCTGGCTCCGAATGCAAGTTGGGGAACCTCATAGTTATAAAAATATTGGATGGGCCATGGCTTTGTTACCTGAAAAACCCACCACTCTTATAGATGTCCAGTACCAAGGGTTTCTCGTGTTTGGTTAACTGGGAATGAGGGTCCTCCTGTGTTTGTTACTTGTTTGCAGTGTCATAAAGGATCAGAGGACAGAGAAGTCTCCATTTGGTAGACAGACTGAATGAGTCAGATACAGGTCCATTTAAAGATCATACTGTACGTCATCTCTGAGAACACCCATGGGCCAGTCCACTGGCCTGGTTACTCTCAAGTGGCACCAGCCTCCACTTTTAGAGCTGAGGAAAGGGAGGGGAAATGGAGATACACGGACTCTAACCAGATACTGAAGAGAAGAAAAGGAGTCTATGCATATGACTTTATTATCATAATGAAGAATCCAAATGCCTCCGAGCCCTCTTTACACTGGATATTGTTCAGGGATCAGAATCCCGACTGGGCTTTAAGTGCAGTTATTATCAGAAAAGAGGCCCTGTAGAAATAGCATCTCGGGGGTCCCATATTTATTCAGACACTACCTCGTTACTTTCCCAAGTCAAAAATCAGTTTTTTTGTTTGCAAATTGCCAGTAGTACAAATTCAACCTGGAATCTGAAAGTCAAGCTGGGCTTTTTCTGCTACATATATCACCCCCAACAACAAAGATCCTCAGACAGTGTCAATTGGCCTGCCTCTACTGAAGACAGCAAAGGGCTCAATTCTGTGAGGTGCTGATCACTTCCTGAGAGATGTTGAGAATTCTCAGTTCTCAGTGAAGTCAATGGGAGTTGAGAATGCTCAGCAACTTCTAGGATCAGGCCCTAAATTTAGATTCACAGGGCCTGTTCCTCAGCTGGTGTAAGTTGGCATAACTCCATTGGACTTGAAGGGGAGCAAGAGCTCTTGGGAGTGATCAGTACCATGCAGACTTGGTCCCTTTATTGGCATGCAGAACAGAATAGCCTGCTCATCTGCAACTGTATTGGCTGGAGGAGGAAAAATTGCTTTTGTTGGTGAAAATGAACAGGCGTGACCTGAAAGACCTAAAGGGAGAAAATATTTGCAGTAAAAAGGTGCAATTTTTACTTCCCTGATCGTAACCACTTGTTGAAATAAATGTCAACAAATGGGTAGCATTAGCAGTAAATAAATGTTCTCAGGAAATGATTGAGGATTTGGACTTAAAGTAGATAGCTGCATGCCTTGGATATTTGGAAATACAAGTGATGTGTGCCCTGAAATTACTTCCCTTGTTGGCTTTAGTTAGAAAAGATTTAGAGAGCTGGGAGTTTGTGTCTTCCCTCTCCCTAGGGGAGCATTGCCCCACCTTTGGAAGATGTATGTACCTTTCTGCTCCCTGGCTCTGTTGATGACACTCCCTTTCCCTCTCCCAGTAGCAGTGGCAAGAATATAAGAAACAAACAAGCAAGGGCCAGTTTCTTCAATGTGGTGTGGATGCTCTGCAGATCCTGGTCACAGAGCAGGCATGTACAGCCCTGCTAAAATTGCCGCAGCACACTCCCATCCCAGGTGTAGGTGTAGGGGAGGTGACTGGAAGAAAACCAGGGTGGTCTGGACACTTCTAGGCTGCACTGATCCCCAGTCCCGTGGTGCTGTTAGCAAACGGCATAAATTAGACTGCTCTCGTTAATAGGTGAGGAAAGCGCCGCCTACTTCATGACTGGGAGAATGCAAAGATGAGCTTTGAACCACTTCTGCCTTCTTCCCCCAGCCCGTGCTGTGCCTTGACTGCCAAGAACTGAAAGAGTTACAAACTTGCCTTCATAATTATTATTTAGCCAGAGTCTAACAATTTTTCTTTATTTTTTTTATTTTTTTTTTGTAATAGGCACTGATGCAGGGCAAAGCAGGATGAGCAGAGGGATGGTTTACAAATGCCAAGTCCACAACATGTCACTGGTTCCATTGTCTGTCTGTGTGCATGCATCTCTCACCGACCTTTCCTCTTCCACTATTGCTCTCTCTTTCCTTTGACTTTCCTTCCTTTTTTTTGTCTTGGATTCTTCTCCACTACCCACAACGTCATCCTTGTGCTTTGGATCATGCAGGATTGAGCGCTTCTTACTGTTCCAATGGTCAATGAAACTGATTAGTACAGAGAGACGGGCCCCAGCCCCTTAGCTCAGGTCTGAATTGTAACCTCCCAAAGTTCATCAGTGTTCAACTTATTTGGGGCCCCCTTTGGTCCATTATCATGGGAGGATTTTGAAGTCTGAGTGCAGATTTGGACCCAAATTGGAATTTCCTGAGTTTCCAGGGGGAGGGGACCGGTTCTGGATCCAAGAGTTCTGTTTTGCGTATGTCTGTACTATATATTCTGATCTCTCTGATAAGTAACTTTCAGCCTCATTGAAGGAGATACCATGTCTTTCTTCATACATAGTGCATCTGAGGCAGAATGCAAAAGGAAACAGTTATGCCACAAAAAGATGGAGACCTATCTGCTCTGGTGAGTTTTACGCTGACAGTGATGAGTGGACACTCAGTCATTTCACACCTTATACACAACACCCTTTCTTCTATCTAGGGGCCTAATTTCTTCACATTTACTCCAGTTTCTAAACTGGAATAACTCCATTGACTTACACTGGTGTGGGAGGAGAACCGGGCCCATTTAGTTCAAAACCAACAGGTAATAAAAACAGTAAGGGATCCAAAAATAGATCCAAAAATAGTTGCGATTCTGATTTATTTTATTTTGGACACCCCTGTCAAATTGCAATAGCTATTTAAAGCAAATTGTTCACTATTTTAATCGAAAAGTGTGTACAGGGGTTTTAATTTAGGATGAGAAGAATTGTAATTTATTTTTCATGAAAGATTTTAATTTTGCTTTGAACATTGCCTCATTGAATGTGATTTTTATTTCATCTCAGTTACTAACATCCCTGGGTTTAGAGTTTAGCTGTATGCAGAGAATAGGGTACCTGTTAAATAAAAGCTTCCTGTGTTTTCTTCATGGTGCGTTAAAGAAACAGTGCAGAGAAGAACAAAGGAAAACAATCCTGCCTGGCCAGTCATATCGGAAGTGACTCATTAGTATGGGCAACTATCTTAATGTTTTGTGCTGCTACCCCCTCATCACAGGACTTGTGTGCCTATAGAGACATGGAAGACTGTAGCATACAGGGTATGAAATCTGAGCAACTAGCCTCCTCTTTCTAATGCTAAGTTGTAACATCCCAGGTCTCGAACCCAGTGTTCCTAGACAGCCACTGCATCCTGGCCTCCACCCAATGTCTGTTGAAACCTGGTGGGCTGAGAAGCTGGCAGGACTATAGCCTCAGCCAAGGCACCACCCATGGGAGCCCCGATTGGAGGATCGCTCGGCTCCACCGATTGGTCCAGCCACACTACTTAAGCCAGAAGGAGGCACAGGATGTTTGCCTGAGCAACTAGGTGGTTTCCTATTGTGGGTGCACTGGACCCTGCTTGTGACTGCTTCCTGCACCCATCCTTGTTCCTGATTCCAGCTCTGCGCCTGCCTCACCCCTGCTTTTGCTCTTGTTCCCACCATGTTCCTGTGCCTTGCTTGACCCTTGCCTCTCCTCCTGTTTCTGTCCTTACGCCTTGCCTCCAATCATCAGTTTCCAGTCCTGGCTCCATCCTCGGCCTCCTGCTTCTGACTCTGGCTTGGACCCTGGCTCTGGTAACTAGCAGTTGACTCTGATGCTCACCCTTGGCTTTGTTCTCCATCCTAGATGTCTGCTCCAACCACTAGACCCACTCCTGCTCTGACCTCTAGGCCAGACTGCCTACATCCTGGCCCATAACACAAGTCTGGCCAACATAGCTACCTGGATGAATAAGGGAAGAGAAGTGGAGTGGGGGAGCTGGCATTATCTAGTGGATAAGGCACTCGACTTGGAGTCCGGAAAACTGGGTTCTTATCCAGTAGTTCTGTCACTGATCTGCTGTGTGATTTCAGCTAAGACACTTCCTGTCTCTGTGCCTCGTTTCCTCTGCCACCCCTTGTCTGGCTCGTAAGCTCTTCAGGGCAGGTACTGTCACTCACTTGTTTGAATGCTGCTATGACATGCTGGTTCCCCTAGATGATATTGTAATATAAATAAGAAGACGGGAAAGGTGAAATTGATGCTTATCTTCTGGACCTGGAGAATCTAAACCTACGTTGCCCTAGAACTGAAGTTGTCTGTGGGGGGGAAAAGGCTTAGAGAAGTGAAGTCTGGTTCTATAATCTTCACTTGTGTGAAGGGTGCCACGGGTTCGGGGTGGAACCAAAAGTTGGGAAGAAAAGCTGATCTGCCTTTAGTGATATAGGATGCCCAGCCTCTAATATACAGCACTGGGTATTATGGATCTGTTCATCACTTTATGTGTTCTCTTCTACTAGCTACCTACACAAACTCCCCATGCTGCCTTCTGTGCAGGTGCAGATGTAATGCATAGGCCTTGAAAGATGTATTGGACACACAGTATCTGGAGGACTAAATTTACTAACCAGAGTTGATTAGAAATAACAGGGCATAGGCCCACCAGTGAGTTTCAGGGGCAATGCCCTAGTAGGAAGCCTGGCCCCCACCACTCACAGTGGCTGGTCTTTCTACCAGGGTGATCATCTGAAATGCTGCTCTCCATCTTTTTATCAACTTGTAGTATCCATCTTTCTCTCTGCTAGAACAGTGAGGGAGCTCTGTTTCTTCTCTCTTCTCTAGCCTCCTGGCTGCAGTCAGTGGGGAGGGCTCCCATTACTCTGCATTTTTATACCAGACCCATCACAATAGTGTCTGAGTACTTCTACCCCTGCTGCCTCTTAGTGGCTGCAAAGAGGAGAAGGGGACAGGTCTCTTCTACTCTATCCTTCTCCCATCATCCGTTTTTTAAAATTCCCACCTCTTGGAACCACTCCATTGCCTGTTTCAGCGTCTGCTCATAACCGCAGCTTGAAGCCGCAGCAGCTTGAAGCTGACATGATTCTTTACAATTACAGTGCTTCCCACAGGGTTCTGAAAGAGAACTTCCAGATTGACCAGAACCTTGTTGATTTCCATCAGTCTGCTTGACAAAGCTATGAGCAGCCACAGAGGCACTGGAGCGGGCTGGCTGCAGACTCAAGAAGACAGTAGTGTGGTGTTAACCTTCTAAATATGAGTAATGTAATCTTTGTACATAGAAGGGCTAGCCTCTTGATTTAAAATGAGAGCTTAAAGTCCATGGATATTGGTGATATAAATCCCCTCACTCATTGGTGAAAGCTTCCTATTCGTCAGGATTCAGTGAAGTCAAGGGGATGACTTACAGACTTCAAGTTAAGCTACTGCTTAAGTGCCTTACTGAACAGGAGCCTAAGTTTTCAATCAGAGCGGCGGAAGTATAAATCCTTCCAGAATCACTTTAGCATATTTATGTAACTAGTCATTCAGATTGAGACTGTGAACTTGAAAAGTTGGAACAAATAAGTCCCCAAGTGCATTAAATTGTGTAAAGATCCATTTCTTAGTAATAAATTATGCTTGATAGTTTATCCTATTGAACCTCCCACTGTATTTCTATGTATAACATTTCAAAAAGCTTTTCCATATAAAAAGTAACATGCTTAATTTTTTTAAAAAAGTTGTCAGCATAGCAAGAATTCAGAAATAATGCCAAGCTGAAATTCATTATAAGCTTTCGAAGACACAGAAGTACTATTGTGTCTACTGCATATAGTCAGCTGCTGGATAGGAAACCTAGTCAGGAGCAATTTCAAGAGTTACTTTGCTTTACATTATTATCTAGGGATGTTTGGACATGCACAGCATGTCCTTGAAAGACAAAGGGTAAAAGGAAGAAGAGATGAAATATTAAACCAAAACGACAGTGTTTAGAACCAATTTGATCTTTACAGTTGTTTCTGGCCTTATTAGTTTAACCTTCAAATGAACCAGATCAATTCTTTTCTCTCTAAAGTAGCACTTTTAAGTCTTGAAAGTTGACTTTGAAGCTGAGATCAATGCCGATACTGTTTCATACCATCGGCTCCCGCTGGAACAGGGATGGGGATGCCTTGTCATTTATTCAGTGATTCCAAACAACACAGTGCAAGTGATTTATGCTTTCTGAGTTATAAAGAATTTTAGTATTAGAGCGCTGTCAGGCTAGATCCTGAGAGCACTCACAACTCCTATTGACACAGCACCTCTCAAGGGTACTTAGTAGATGAACACAGGTTAGTTGTGTGGTATTAGACCACCATAGGCAATGAAAAACTGGGAAATTAGATTTATTCTCCCATTCCTGACTGAGCATAGTCTCACTGATGTGTGGCTGATTTAACACGCAAGGGGCAACAAGTAACCAAGATCAAAAGAGTACTGAGTCTCTTAAGTGCATCTATTATATCCACACATTCACACACAAACAATTCCAATCTTCAAAGCCCTGTACTAACATTAACCATCGAATGAGTGAAGTGTAGGGTGACCAGACAGCAAATGTGAAAAATCGGGACGGGATTGGGGGGTAATGGGAGCCTATGTAAGAAAAAGCCCCAAATATCAGGACTGTCCCTATAAAATCGGGACATCTGGTCACGTTAGTGCAGTGGCTATTTTTACACATCTATTTGTTTGGGCTTATAAAAGGCCTGTATTGTGGCCCCATTTTATGTGGCCATGCGGAGGGGGTGGGGAATTAAGGCCCTCAGAGCCCACTTCCCTGCCTGGCTACATAAGATGGGCATCCTGCTGTGAAGAGCAGGGGCTGGAAGCCTGGCGCTGTAAATGGGAAGTGACTCCACCTCCCTCCCCATGCACCAGCTCCTGGAGGGATGTGAGGTGGGGAGTAGTGCAGGGAGGGTACAGAAAAGAGAGAGGAAAGTGATTTGAGGGCAGGAGAAAATGCCTGACAGTGAGTCTTGAAACGCTCAATCTGTTTAGTTTATCAAAAAGACGACTGAGTGGTGACTTGATTACTTCGTGGGGAGAAAATATGGGGTACCTAAAGGCCTCTTTAATCTGGCAGAGTAAAACAGAACAAGAACCCATGGCTGGAAGTTGAAGCCAGAAATGAGACCTAAAAAACCACATTTTTATCACTGAGGGCAAGTAACCATTGCACCACACTGCCAAGGGAAGTGGTGAATTCTTCATCTCTTGATGTTCTCAGATCAAGACTGGATACCTTTCTGGAAGACAGTCATGGGCCAAACACAAATTGCTGGGCTCAACACAGGGGTAACTGGCTGAATGTAAAGATCTATGAAACACAGGAGGTCCGACTATGTGATACACATGACAGCAAAGCCAGGACTTGAGAGTTGAGTGTCAGTAATAGTGTGTTTCTTGACGCAAGGTGACGTGCTTCATGGTCTACGACCAGCGGGAGGACATCCCTCTTGGCTGCTGAGATTCCCTCAGTATTAAGGTAGAGCACCTTGCGAGCCAGCCCCAGTGCGAGGGTTTGGGATGCTGGCCCTGAAAGGGACCCCACCGGAGGACTCCTGAGGGCTGTATTTTTCTTTCACTTTTTACGATGAGAACTCGAGCTCCAAATCTGCATTTTGTGTACTTTAGTTTTACTTTTAGTTAGTGATGGGGGGAGGCACCGTGTGAAGGCAGTAGACTTGCTCCCCACTCCTGCAGACCGGAGTGTGACACCACAGCTGATCTCGCGACACCCCTTTGCTACGGCAGCTCATATTACTAGCTCTTTACCATGCACAGACGATCAGCATGGCCAGGGAGCTGAAAACTACACCCTCACAAAGGGGAAGCGGGGGTGGGGGGGAATCTAACACACTATGCCCTGGTCTACAGTGATAACTTACATCGGCATAGCTATGTTTCTCGGGTGTGAAAAAATCCACAGCTGAGACTTAGCTATGTAGACTTAACCCCCAGTGCAAGGTTGATGGAAGAATTCTTCCATTGACCTAGCTACCGCCTCTGGGGGAGGTGGATTAACTACAGTGAGGTGAGAACCCCTCCCATCGCTGTAGCGAGTGTCTATGCGGAAGCTCTGCAGCGTTTGAAGCTATGCCACTGTAGCGTTTTAAGTGTAGGCAGATGCTGCGTAAATTCAGGAGTCCATTGCTGCACCTGTCTCCTTGCCACTTGCTGACACATCCCAGACCAGGCTCAACAGGCTACTCTCGGGCTCACACAGAATTGGTGCAACTATGCACCAGCTTGGCCTGGTTTCCTCCCCACACGTGGCTGTGGGGCAGTGCTGCAGACAACAACTCATGCAGTGGAAAAGTGCCCAGCCTGACAGCTGGAGGGCAGTTTACAGGGCTGAGCCTCCCTTGCTGCTGAGGCTGTCCTCCGGTTATAGCACCGGGACATCGAGTTCTAACGTCTGCATACGTGCACGAGAGAGAGACCTAGATGATCTAACCATCCCTTCTGGCCTTACACTGGTTTAAGCTATGCGGCACTTGGTAAAGGGCTGTAACACTACTCCCTGGCCCAAAGCAAGAAGGGAGCACGGGAGCCATTATGTCTCAAAGGCCCTGTGTTCGTTGGACAGAGTATGCCAGTATAGATATGCCAGGGGCGCCGACCCCGTGCTGTGCTCTGGGGCTGGAGCACCCATGGAAAAAAAATAGTGGGTGCTCAGCGGGCAGCCCCGCCAATCAGCTCCTCCCCCTTCCTCCCCCTTGCCCCCCAGGTCTCCTGCCCGCTGGTGGGCCCCGTCGATCAGTTTTGCCACTTTAACTGCATCTACACTAGGGCTTAGGTTGGCATAGCTCTGTCAGCTAGGGTGGTGATTTTTTTCAAACTCCTAACTGATATAGTGATGCTGGCAAAACTTTTAAGTATAGACAAGGCCTAGGGCACAGTGCCGCCTGGGGTTGCTCCTGGGATGGTGCAGTCTATGTACCAACCCTTGCTCCAGGCTGTGCCTAAGGGCACCATCTAGACCAAAGGGAGGAAAAAGATCAAATGATAGAAGGTGCTAAACTGTTCTGGTTAATCCAGCCCTATCTTTTTATATACTCTCCACGTGATGCTCATGGCATACAAACAGAGATATTAGACAAAAACATAAAATACTCTTTCTGGGAGGTTGCAACATAGCACTACTTCACTTTTTAGGATCCAGAACCCTAATGCACAAGAACCAAAAACAGAGAGAGAGATAAAGCAGACTGCTCCCTAAGGCAGCAAAGTACAACTCACTCCACCTTGCTTTAGAATTGGCTTTCTCCAGACGGACTGCTGCTAGACCTAGGCTTCCCTCCAGAGCCCCCTACCCTGCAGGCAGGACCAGGAAAACCTCAAAGAATTTAAAATGTCAGCTTACAATTTTAACAGTTTGCAATACACCACACTCTGCTCATCTGGTTAGCGGGTTTAGGGTTAGATCCTGTAACTCCCTTCCCATCCACCCCCAACATTGACTCCATTGGCTAAAGAGTGAATGAGGCTACAGGATTCACCCCTGATACCAACAAGACACATGGAGAGTGATTCAGAAGAGGCAAGATTCCCCAAGGATAAGGAGCTGATCCTACCAAAAGGAGACGCTTTGAGGTGCAGATCTGACTGCACAAAAGAGGACCCCAGTGGAGACAAGAACCAAACAAACCTGAGTTGGGCAAGGTAGAGGAGCCCGAAGTCTCCCAAAATGTGCCCCAAATCCAGAGGAGAGGGAGAGCACTGCTGCTTTGTGCGGAGGACTGAAATCCTCTGTCCCCTCCTCACAGCCTACATTGGGGGCAGATCCAAGAAGCAGGAGAGGGGCTCACATGCAATTTGGAAGGGCAGTTGATAGTACACCTGGCCTGGGCAGCAGACCAAGAAAATGTCATGCCTCTGCCTTTACACTCGTGAATTTCCCTGTGACGTCCCACCCTCTCTATACCAGTTGTGATCACAGAACTGGGAATGGGGGGGAGGGTAGCAAAGAACTAGGCTCCTGACCCTTTCAATTCAAGGATTGGGTGGAGGAAAGGAGCAAAGGCTTCCCTTACATTTTCCATGCACAGTAAGACCCTGCTCCCTTCCTGCCCAGAATGGGGGGCACACAGGGAAAGAGCAGCTGCTTGAGTGACCTATGGGCTGGATGATGTCCTCAAAAAGCACATGACCACCAGTCTCCCCGCTGTCCAAGCCCCCTCACCTCCAAAGTGTTCCAGACCCCAACCTCTCATCCTCAACATGTTCCTGCCTCCCCAGCCTCTGACCCCCAATGTGTTCCTGCCCCCAACCTCCCTGCTGCCCCATCACACTGCACTCCTCCCCCCACTCCCTGCCCTCCTGGTGCTCCAGCCCCCTTTCCCCCCACCCTCTGACCCCCAATGTATTCCTGCCCCCCTACCCCCCACCCTCTGACCCCCAATGTGTTCCTGCCCCCAACCTCCCTGCTGCCCCATCCCACCACACTTCTCCCCCCACTCCCTGCGCCCCTGCCCCCCACCCTCTGACCCCCAATGTATTCCTGCCCCCCACCCCTCTGCTGCCCCATCCCACCGCTTTCCTCCCCCCACTCCCTGCCCCCCTGGTGTTTCAGTTCCCCTGCCCCCTACCCTCTGACCCCCAATGTGTTCCTGCCCCCAACTTCCCTGCTGTCCCATCCCACCACACTTATCCCCCCACTCCCTGCGCCCCTGCCCCCACCCTCTGACCCCCGTGTTCCTCCCCCCACTCCCTGCCCCCCCGCTGCTCCAGCCCCCCAGCAGCGGCACGAGCCGTGGCTCAGCGGCCAGCGAGCCTCTCCCCGCGCCCGGGCCCGCCGTGGCCGAAGCGGAGCCGCAGGACGCTTGGCAGCGGCGGGGGAGGCTGGCTCGGCGGCGGCCGCCGCGGTGCGGGGGGGAGCCCGTCCTGCGCCAGGCGGCGGAGCCAGAGCCCCGGCTGCACCAGGAGCTGCGGCAGCCGCAGCAGCCTCCGCAGCTGCCCCCCAGCCGCTCCCCATGGATGTCAAGGCAGCGCCCAACGGGGTGGCCACCATCGAGGACAGGATCTTACGGATCACGGGCTACTATGGCTATTACCCCGGCTACTCCAGCCAGAAAAGTAAGACCCCCGCCTCGCCCCCTCCCCGCTCGCCCCCGGGCGTGGGGGGCGGATTTTCCTCCGGGAAGGGGGGGCGGCGTTGCAAAGAAGCAGGAGCAGCCGTAGGTTTTGGCAAGTGCCTCTCTCCCAGCCTGGGGGGTTGCAAAGGAAACCAGGGGGCTAGTTTGGCCGGCGCTTGCAAATGGAGGAGGGGGCGGGGGGTGTTGGACAAGCTGCCTCGGAGCGTGATTTTCGGGGGGAGGGATGCGAGGGGGGGCGCTGGGCTTTGCTTGCAGGGCAGCCCGGGGCTGGCTGGGTCCCTCCGCGTGGTCGTGTCGGCGCGGTGGGGCTTTGCTTTGATCTCGTGTGTGAGCCGGGCCGTGGCAGGCGTGGAGGGAGCCCGGCAACCCTGCGGCTGTGCCGTGGGGCTCCTCACCCACAACCGGTGTCACCCCCGTTTAGTTACTCAGGAGGGTCTCAACAGCCGCCTCTCCTGGATAGACGGCATGGGGTGCTGCTCGCCTAAAAGATACCCCCCTCCACACACACTCTTAAAAGTCAGATGGGATTTTAAAAGTCTCCCCCCGTCTTTCCCCCCACCAAAAATAAGGCTGCCGTACAGTTAGCGTTGTCCTTTCCGGTGAGTTAGACCATGGGGTTTCTGAAGCTGTCGGAGATTTGTGATGCCTGGAGCTGCTGCAGAGCCATCCCTCATGTTTACGGACCAGTAAGGTGTAGTGGGTTTCTAGTTTCCCAGCTGTGTCTGGAGCCACTCTTTCATATCCAGTCCGATATTCTGGAAGAGGGAAGTCATTCTTTTAGAATTTACCTGTAGATTTACCTGAATTTACATTTACCGAGATGCTTTGTTCTCTTCTCTGAATACTTGACTTACTAGCAAGGTAAACTAAGCGGGTTTGGTTTTGCTTTTTGAAATGCGGGATTGAGAGATCCTGGATTTAGTTCCTGATTTGCTACAACAAATTCATTGTGGAGGCCAGCTAAGTAGGCAATCACAGTAGCCCAGGTAAAATGACAGAGCTCAGAAGAAAGCAAGGAGTGTTGATTGTACAGTCTGCGTGCCCTGTCTGTGTTGAACGCTTCAATCCTGCAGTCATTACTTGGGCAAAACTCCCACTGAAGTCTGCGGGAATTTTGCTTGACTAAGAAAGTCGTTATTGTACCACAAACGTCTCTAATCCCAGTCCAGAGAGTGAAGCTCTGAAAGAATAGTTTTAGCATTTCAGGTTGTTTTGGGAAGGTTTAAATATATATCACTCCTCTCCAGTCCTTGTTTTAACATAAGACAGGTAGAATCTTCATTTTCCTTACAAAACTTAATTGTATAAGGTTAGATTTTTCCAGAAAAAAGTAATGAATTACAGAGTGATTTTTCTTCATGCTACTTCAATATAAAACTTCTCTGGTGAGGGCTTTTTTTTTTTTTTTTTTTTTAAAGCTGGAGGAGCAAAACTGAAAGCAAGTGCTCCTTGTAGAAATTAAATATTTTTGCTTTTGACATTTTTAATTAAGAACAGTGGGGTTTTGGCAGCCAGGAAAGCTTTAGAAGGTTTCTGTGAAAGTATAAATGTCCCAGTGCTCTCTAGAATCATTTATTTTTTTAAACAACGGAAGTTAATCTAATGAAAAGTGATTCACTTTTTTCTATCTGTGCAAAAGTTACACATATATCCGATGAAGTGAGCTTTAGCTCACGAAAGCTTATGCTCAAATAAATGTGTTAGTCTCTAAGGTGCCACAAGTCCTCCTTTTCTTTTTGCGGATACAGACTAACACGGCTGCTACTATGAAACCTGACATTAGAATTGTATTGTTTAATAATTATTTTGCATTTTGCAAAAGCTCAAATGGCCACACACGATACTTAAAATGCAGTGACTAAAACCTTGAAGTGGCCAATGCATTTGTGAACGGAAAAATTTAAGTGGAAAAAAAATAAAGAACAATCTGTTTTCTGTGGCTATTTAAACTGTCAGTGGAATCAAAGAAGATAACCACTTCTACAAGGCACAACACAGCCAGCCACCTTAATGGCAAGAATAAACCGAGGATCAACCAACAAAGTGCCAATACTAGACATGCGCTCACAGGCTTTATACTTGATATGAGAGAGACTAGCCAGACAGTGAAACACAGTAAACAATTCTTCAGTCGCCTGCAGCTGGGAAACAAACAAACTGAATAAACCCACCGCGTGAGATCTTTTGTAGAGTACCAGCAGAGTGCTAGGTACATTGAGCAATAGAGTAGATCGGTCATTTGATGTGTCACACAACCAAGCCAGGACTTTTTGAAGAGTAGCTAGGAAGACACAGCAAAGAGGAATAAAAGCATGTGGAAGTAATGTGACGGTTTCATCCACTGACCAATGAAATCAGATCAAGGTGGGCCTACTCTTGCAGTCTGGCAAAAAACTCCAGTGGAGGACAATGGAGAGATTTGCTAAATATGAATAGGGGGGTAAAGACTTAAGCACTTTGCCTCAGGTTTGCTTTGGCAGCAAAACAGGGGTTTTAGATCTGCTGCAGTATAGCCTTTTTGTATGCACATTCTGTATCAAAATGCATGGTTGAGTTAGGTTCTGATATTCTGCATAGGTAGGGTGCTGAAGTCGGTGGGGCCTTGGCTGGGTGCAGGGGGGGTTTCCTGCCTTGCACTCAGTGCAAGAGCAGGGGCTTAAATACCCTACAAATTGTACATTACAGATTTCAGAAAGTGTGCTTGGAGGCCAAGGTTTAGTGTTGCCAACACTCATGATTTTATTGCAAGCCTTTTGATATATGGTGTTTTTCTTAGCGCCCCAGGGACTAGAAGCAGGTGCTTAGGCAAGAAATATTTTTTAAAATGAAAGCCACAAACACAGATAAGCTTCTGGTCCTCATGGTTGCAGAGAAAAGCTTGAAAACGTGACTCGAGTTCACCTAAATACTCAAAAACTAGAAAGCAAATAAAAACAACCCTATTTTTAAATAAAAGCTTGTGATCTTTAAGCCAGAGTCATGATATTTGCAACCTGAATTGTGATTTTACGTAAGACCATCTTAAAGGAGGGGTGCTCTGAAAAATCAGCGGCGGTTTGGGTGCCTCAAGATGAGGGACTTCAAATCTTGGCGCACCCATAATCACGAGCCACTTTGGAAAATCGTGGGTGGGAGTATTTTGTACTTTGCACTGGTTTATACAGCTGTAATTCGGAGACTCCAGACATTAAACATATAAAGTATGGAGATACCAAATAGATTGGTATTCTAAATTGACTTCAGTGAAGCCAGGATTTCACTCTCAGCCCTCCAAGTAAAGCATAGTGCCTCTCGGCCTCTTGCTGGCCCACATGACGGGGATGAATTTCATCCACTAGAGAACAGAGTGTATTTCCAGTGTGAAGTAATGGGACGATGAAATAAAGATATAATGTCTGTGAAATATAGTGATGAAGATTAATGAGTGACATAGTAGCTGATCTTACAAAAAGGCAGAAACACAGTATTTTCTAGGAAATGTCTTTACTCCAACTGGTACAATACATGAGCTTGAAGCTATGGAAAACGGGCGTGTGCGTATGACAGTCCTATCAGTCTGCAGAGTACTAGATACTTTTGTCTATTCATTCTAAAAAGGTAGCTAAAGAAGTAATAGGTTTTATTTATTCTAGCGGCGCTGTATGCTATCATTAACTCATAGCAGTTTATTTTGATCCTTGCTAAAATACGCATTTTACAAAAAGTTTACATTGCATGAAATGTAGCATTAGAAATGGAGATCCTTCTGAATATACTCATTTACAGGGGTGAGTTTTCCCATCTGCCCGTATGTAGCTGATCTCATCTAGAGCTTGGGCCCCTCTTTTAGGAATAAGAGAAGATAGTTCTCTGTCCCGCCTACTCCCAATATGGATTGGCCCTTTCCAAAAACTAATACCATGTCTTCCTGTGTATAACTTGATGCCATCAGTCCCCAATTTAAAATGTATAGAAGTGTGTAAAAGCTCCCTGGCTAGTAAGCTAAAGAAGAGGCTGCCCTTCTTTTCCGTTAAGTCCCTATAGGATTTGCAAGGGTACGAGTTTCCATTTTACACGGTGGATGCACTGGCCCAGAAAAGAGATCCCAGGTTCTGACCTTGAGTGATAGGCAATGCAAACCAGCAGGCAGGGTGGGAAAGGAAAGGGAGAACTGAAGACACAATAACCATCCCTTCTAGATGGACAAGTGTGTTCACTAGAATCGCCAACTTTGTAATATATAAAAAACAGAAACTTTGTAATATATAAAAAATGGAACCTCCCCTGCCCCGCCCCTTCCCCTGAGGCCCCGCCACTGCCCCACCCCTTCCTCCTGAGGCCCCACCCCCCATTCACTACTCTTTCCCCCTCCCCCCATCACTTGCTGCTTTTCCCCTCCTGTGTGGGTTGGGAGGGACTTGCTTCCAGAGGCGGGGCTGGGAGCTGCAGCCGCCCGATGCAGCTAGGACGTGGCCTTGGTTGAGTAGGGGCTGGTGCAGGTGTTGACTCGGTGCTTCCCCCACCCGCAGGAGATCCGACTGGACACTGTCGGGTCCCCTTTTCGACTGGACTGCTGGTCACCCTCGTGTTCACCAGTGTGTTACCTCTCCGTTTATCTTAGGTCTTTTTATAGCGCTCATCACTATAGTATCTAAGCACCTAAGGATAGTAAGAGTCTATTGTAAAGTTCTTAGCACAAGCCTCACCTGAGACTAAGACTCCACAGGGGCTGCAGACAGGTGTTCTCTGGGCCCCTGCTAGGATCCTGGTCGGCAGATGCACTCTGAGCGGAATGAGCACCCTGCGGCATGAACAGTGTGTAGGTGAGTCTGAACCACCTGGGCTGGCTGACAGGGATCTGGAAAGAATATAGATGCTGCAGCAGAATATGCCACCCCCCCCCCCGCCGGCCCCGGATATCAATTGACATCAGCCCACGTGCTGCATATTATTATGCCATAGGGCTTTGCTGTGTGCAGACATTTTTTGGCAAGCTGCCAGTGGGGCCAGGATGTCTGGTGATTGGCAGCATCTGGACCACGTGCAGAGGCAGCTGTCCAGTGCCACCAGCAGCAGTTCTGTCCTCTTTATGGGGTACACAGCTGAATACTTTACCTGGATTCTTACAGTGAATGCAGAGTATGGCTTACTACCACTTCACTGTGTAGCTTGATCACTGCACCGTGACCTTACCTAGCACTCTGGGATGAAGGAGTGAACGTGGCCGTGTGTCTGTGCCTATGTAGAAAAAAAGCCCTTTATTTTGTTAGCTTGATGTAGTAGCTTCCAGTTTTTAGTGATTTACTTTGACAATTTGAGCCCTGATTCAGCAGAGTACTTAAGCACATGCTTAACTTTAAGCCAATTGGATTTAATCCTGCGTTTAACGTTAAGCATGTGCTTTGATGGATAAGGTTGGGATTACACACTTGCTTGAGTGATTTGCTGAATCAGGGCCACAGCTTCTACAGCTCCAGCCCACAGCTTTTACCCTTTAAAAAATAAGAAGTCACGAAGCAGAAAGAAACTCCAAAACAACACACTGAATTGTCTGCTGGCTATTACAGTAGCTGTATCAATAGCTTTGCCATAGTAAGAAGCACAGGACAGAACAAGAACATCTCGACATTTAGCAAGTGACATGCCCTGCGGGCAGGTCACCACTTTCAGTGAGGAAAATGAAGTCCTGATCTGTTTTCTGGAAATAGCCTGACACTTTCTGTAGACCCTCTTCTACCGTCAAAGCATGATTTTAAGATACTCAGTGCATACAGAACGTGTGATTGTGTGGTTTAATTGAATTTGTAAAGAAAGCTCCTTTGAAGCTGTTGGAAGGTGACAGAAGTCTGGCTGAGCTATGTATGGGGCAGGACCTGAGATGGGGCAAAGATGACTAAGGCCAGGTGATCAATAAAAGGTTAGGTCAACCCAGCTACAGCGCTCAGGGGTATGAAATATCCACACGCTGAGTGACGTCGTTAAGCCAACCTAACTGCTGGTGTAGAGAGTGCTAGGGCAGTGGAAGAACTCTTCCATCGACTTAGCTACTGCCTCTTGGGAAGTTGGATAAACCGCTCCCGTCCCTGTAGTCAGTGTCTCCACTGAAGCGCTACCATGGCACAGCTGTAGCATTTCCAGTGAAGTCAGAGCCTTCAAGCCATAGTTCCTTCCTCTTGACACCGGCCAGGAATTCCCCGACGCATGGGAATCCCGAGCTGCTCTATCAGGGCAACTTTCCAGCTTTTTTGGTGCCATCGGGACCAAACATCTAACCCATAATTCACAAATCCCATCAGTTCTGAGTGAATGAAGCGGAGATCCCGGTACAGGACATGTGACTGTGTAGCTATTACCTTATAGCCCGTTTACAAGCACAACAGGAACAGATACACATGTATCTTTTTTTTTAAGATCTGAGATTTCTGTGCATGAAAGGAAAAAGTGATCTTTGATTCAAAGTGTAGTCTAAAGAAGCTGCCGTAGCAGTCTAGAAAAGGGATGGGATGGTTCTTCCAGGAGGGTGATTATTATCTGTCTTTCGAGATGTGAAAAACGTATGTAACTCTTGAGAGCCCCAAGTGGAAGTACATTATGAAAGTGTTTCTCACAAGTGAAAGGAATGAAATCGATATTCTTTACTGACCATATTCTGACTGTTCTGTGCGCATCATTTTTAATGTAATAAATCCATATTTTGTGTAGTTGTTGCATTTGGTAATATTGCTGCACCTCTGCTAGAGTCTTGTGTGTGGTATTCAAGAACGTGCTTGTGAACGATACTCTGGTATTAATAATAATGCTTCGGTAGTGTCTTTCATTTGAGGAACTCAAAGCCCTTCAAAGGAAGGATGGTCTTGTGGTTCAGTCTTATAGGCTAGGAGCCAAGTGATCAGGGTTCAGTGCTGGCTTCAGTAAGTACTTTGTGTCCCTGACCAAGTCACCTAGACCCAGATTTTTAAAGGTACTTAGGTATTGCTCATTTTCAAAGACAATGCTGCCTTTCATTTTGGTCAGTGGGATGTTTATTTGCATTCCTCACTGGATATTCATGGGTGTTACATTGCATCACACTGTAGAGTAACAGAGTTAACTGTCTTGTATAGTACCGAGGCAGGGGGATCTCGAAGCCGAGTACAGCACATACGCATCTTGATGGAGGGACTGTCATGGACCAAACCTCCTCTCCCATTTACAGTTGCATCACCCATGTGGTGCCTACAGCAATTGCTTCTAGCTGTGTGTCTCTAGCTGTCTTTAATGTGATAAAGGCTTTCTGTGTAAAATCAATCACCTTCCTTACTTTCACTCTTCAGTTCATCTCCCTCTCCCCTCTCTAGTCCCCTGCTCATTCTTCTCTGCCCATCTCCTCCTTCCCTCTGAACAGTGTTGCCTAGTCCTCTTCTCCCCTTTTCCTGCTGCTTGGTTCCCTTCTGCTCTGCTCCTCTGGTCATGCTATGAAGTCACCTAATTCTCTTCTCCCACCATTCCGCTGGATATATTGCCCATAAACCTCCTTTCCACTTCTCTTCTGCTGGTGGCTGCAGTCCCAGGCAAATACTGTCAAACATGGTTAGGAGCACTGGGTTGAATTCTGAGCAGCTGTTTGCTTCATCTAAATTTGTTCCCTTTTTATTAGCTATTTGTTCATGCAAACATATCTTTGTGCAAGCTTTTGGCAAATGGCTGGTTTTCTGGCTCACCCACTTGCTGCTTGTTGAATCACCAGTGGCTGGAATTTGTTCACGTACACCTGATGTTGGATACTGAAAACCTCTGTAAAAATCACAGTCTCTTTGTGGATAATCTGCAAATAGAAACAGGGCTGAATTCGCTGGACCCATTCTACTCAATAAGGGTGTAATTCACTTCTATGCAGAGTGCCCTCAATGTGGGCTTTACCCTGGCTCTCGGCATGGGGATGTATTTCACACTTAAGGGAGGCAAAGCTGGCGTCATGCCTGCTTCATATACAGGGTTTGTCTAACACAAGAATGATGGAGTTGTAGGAAACGAAATAAGAGTCTGCTAGAGATTTTTATATGATGATTGACATTCAAGAGTGAAGGCCACAGGCATTCAGCTTCTCATCCAGGCAAATACAACCTCTTTATCACCACTTTAAAAAACCCCAGCTGCTTCCTGGTCTACAGCTGGAATTAACAAACAGTCCTGCTAAAACAGGCTCTTCCTTCCCCGGCACCAATTTTTTTACACTTCCTTTTGTTGCCCACGTTACCAATCTGACGAGTGGTTTAATCTCAACGTTAGCGGTGAAAGATGGCTTTGAGTGGAACGCTATAGAGGCGATAGAGTGCAGGGGGCACACTTCTGTGTTTAGGTTGACCAAGGTAAATCCCTGGTTGCCACCGAGCCATCCCTGAAGAATCCAAGCTGACCTATGACGTTGTTTGAAAGAATGGGAGGGGAATCTCAGTTTCTCTTTTAGGGTATTTTAAGGCTCTTCAAGTGTGTTGCCTGTGTCACTGTCTATCTTAGGTACTTCTATGACTCTTGTTCCTATCATATCTGAGCAGGTCACAGTCTTTAAGGAAAGCGTCACGTGGGGTTTATGTGTAGTCAAGGGCCTGCCGTCCTGACACTTTGCCACACCCTGTCGGGCTGGTATGATTGTATAGCATCCTCTGAGGACAGAATGCTCCTGCTGACTGGTCCTATAGTTCATTCTCCTGGATCTCAGAATAAAGAATAAATACTCCGTGGGAGAGAAGCAAAGTTGTGAAGAGTTTGCAATAAATGACTAAACTCCTCTCTCCACCCAACTGGCACATACAATAAGTGCAGACATGGTGAGTGAAGCCAAGAAAATGTCATCTTCATCCCTATCAAACCTCACAGTTCTCTGGATGGGGTCTCACTATCTCCACAGTAGTTGGCAGAATGGTCTGGAATAACATTTTAGCTTTGCCCTATGGCAATAACTTGTCGAGAAAACCTTGAACATCCTGATGAGCTGCAAGCATCATAACCAAGTGACAGTTGGGTCAGATAACTATCTAAGGCACTGATATGGTCCCCCTCAGCTTAGTACCTGGGTGTCTCACAATTCTCTCAAACCCCCTGTGAGGTAGGGAAGTGCTATCCCCATTTTACAGATGGCAAATTGAGGCACACAGAAGCTAAGTGACTTACTCCAAGGCCATGCAGGAAGTCTCTGGAAGTGCAAGGAACTGAACATGGGTCTCCTGAGTCCTAAACTAGCCGCCTAGTCACTGAACCATCCTCCCGCTTCTACCTTTGTCTTTTTATAATGGACTGACTCTATGGTACTCCCTTTACCATGCAATCCCAAGTGACAGATTTTGAAAATATAGAAAATATTTCCAGGACTGTATGTTCTATTTTGTATAGTTTTTATACCGTGCTCATCACTAAAGTATTGGAGCACTGTCCAGTAGTGCTTTAAGCGTGCAACTTCACATTTGTCATGTGGTGTTTGTTCTCTCAACCTCTGTCCAGAGGGAGAAGCATATGCAGTAGAGTGTTTTGTTTTGGGAGGTGGATTTAAAAAATTTTTTTTGATAAATATACCTGTTGCTATGCATTTATATTAGAGAGGGCAAGGTCAAAGAAATGTAACTTGCACTTGGGATGGAAAGTGGTGAGGTTTGTGATGGTCTGTAGTTCCTGGGGGAGTTCATTCCACAGTCTGGGACCAGCCCCCCAAGAAAGTTCTGTTTCCTGTACAGACAAACTTTACCCTTGTTTTTGAGAGTTCCAGTGCGCCAGAGAACTGAAGGTGTCAAGAGTGGTCTTTGTCCTAGACCTTCCGATGATCTTTTAGGTATCATGAGCCCAGGCCATGGAGTGCTTTGAAGATAAGCACCGAGACATTGACCTGGATTAGAAATTCTGTGGGAAGCCAGCATAGAGAGCAATGGACAGGTGTGATGTGATCATGGTAGCCTGTGTTGCTGAGGAGATGCACTGCAGCATTTCATACTAGTTGGAGTTTCCTAAGTGCTGAAGATGTCCTGGTATATCACATTGCTGTCGTGAGAGGTGATGAAGGTGTGAATAACTGAGGTCTGGTCTTTGTATGCAAGGATGGGGCAGAGTCTCCTAGCCGACCAGAGATGGTAGAAAATGTTACATGTGGCTGTTGCTATGTGAGAGCTCAGCATCAGTGAGGAAACCAAGAGTACTTCTAGACTACAGAGTGAAGTAACCAATTGCGGTTTTGAACCTGCCACTAACGGACCTGCACCGTGGGTGCAAGTTCTTGAAAAAAACTTTCCTCTGTCCACCAGCATCACCTCTTCATTGCTTGGGTTCAGCTTCAGCCAGCTCTTCTTCATCCATGAGCTGATCTCATCTGTCTTGGTGATAGTGGTGTGGTTGTGTGGGGTGAAGGATAGGTGGGGATGTGTCATCTGCATATTATCGGCACTCTGATGGAAAAAATTTCCTGTTTGGCTTGGTTTTCTTGTATAATTCTGGGGCCTCATGCTGACTCATGATCTTTATTTGTCTTCTGGTTTCAAAGTCTGTTCCAGAGCTGTGTGTGGATTTGACTTTGAAGAACCTGTGTTTAGGGCTTAGATACCATAGAGGTCCATAATGATGGGTGATTGTATAAATACCCAGATAGACAGTAGAGAATCCCAAGCTGTAAGGCAACTAGAATCCATAAAACAAGGAAACCCTCAGCCAGGCTGAAAAGCCATGTATTTTTCCTTTGAGGTGGTTCTCTTATTCTTGGCCAAAATGATGAAAGAATAGAGACTTTAGCACTCTGCTGTCACTAGCTGGGTTCCTTATTTGTGGATCTGGTCTGTTGAATTCAGAAGATGTCTTGTTTGAGCATTAATATAGAAGTACTTACCGCTCTTGGATCTGGTTCTCCCACTGCTCTAGCCTAGGTACAAAGGTGTCTGTGTAACCTACCGGTAAGTGTGTATTACAGAGCTCCCCTGTGCCTGTTTGCAGAGGATGTCAATTGTTACGGCCCCCCGCTGTGGAGCCTGGGCACTTCCACTCAAGCTGTAGCAGCTCGAGCTTTTTAGCTCTAGAGGTCCCTTGTGCATCAGCCAAGAGGGTGGCTGTCACACCTACATCCCCGCTCTTGAGCTGGTCTCTCTTCTTTCACAGGAATGTAATGATAAAGCTGTCTCTGAACCATTTGGTAAAACCTCGCCCTAGACTTTTCCCGTGTGGAAGTGTAAATTCACTACTTTTTGTTAGTGAGTTGTACGTGAGCTACTGTAAAATAAGACCGGGTGAGCAGGACTGGGTCTGATACAGGTTTAGCCTCCTGCTCTATTCAGAGAGGGAGAGAGAGAAGCTAGTTTGCGTCTATTCCAGTTTCATTGGGAGTGGGAGTGACGGGGGCAGAGCTCAGCTCCCCCTTCCTCTCCTTACAGCTGAGAGGAGCTCTCCCTCTGCTCCCTGGCTTCGGGGAGCCACGTTCCTTCAAAGCTCCCTTCTCTCCTTGTGTGGGACAGTGAGAGCTCCCAGGCTTGTTTCAATCTAATTACGACTCTTTCCTGGCCAAACACTGGCAGTTCTGCTGACGGGCGATGCGACAGCTCTGTCCCTGGGATGACTCCACTGAATTCACCTCAGGTTAAACAGTGACTAGGCCTCCATATACAGAACAAGGGGAGAGACAGAGCACGAGGCGTAAATCACCTTTCTCTCCAGTTTTTGTTCCTTCCTGTCTTAGATACTGTGCTCTGCCCAGGTTACATCACTAACCTGCTGCTTGGGAAGCGACTTTCTGGAACTGAAGCCAATGGTGCAAGTGTTCTCAGCTGCTGTGTAGCCATCTCTCGCCTTTGTGGAGACTGGGTCTTTTGAGGAGCATTTTCCATGAGATTTAGCACGCAGCCCCCATTCTTATGAATGGAGTTGTTGGGGAAATGATGCCCTGAAAAAAAACCCATCCCACGGGGGGCTGATTTTCGGCATGATTCATAGGGATTTAGCCACACAACTCTACCAAAGCTAATGAAAGTCAGATGATGGCATCTCTGAGGACAGTGATGAGAACTCATCCCAATGTGTCAGAGAGCTAGCTGAGAACCTGGGACTGCACGTATGTCATCTGTCAGGGCTTTCTGGGGCAGCAGGCTGCACTGGGTAGTGTGATGTGTGTTTAAATTGATCACCCTGGATGTAAAATGTCATCTTCTCGTGCATTTTCTTTAGGAACTTTCATTTTGATTGGTTTAAAGCTCAGTCACTTTTAGTTCTCTGTCGGACAGACCTTGGCAGGCACGGTTTGAGCCCTGCAATTGTGAAACTTGATGGCGCGTTTTAGTGCTGCAGGACAGTGGCACTAATATCAGTCTCCTGTGTGACGCAGTAGATTGGACGACGACTTACGACGACTTACATGTGACGCACGATGCTGTCTACTGCTCTGCAGAATGGACACCTTGGAGACATAGAGCACGTGCAGTAAAGTGGAGACTTCCCCACACAGCCCTCACCAGCGGGTCTGCCCCCCGGACGGATCACTTCTGGGCAGAGGCAACACATACCTGTTGGTGGGGGAAGGGACACAATTCTGAACCCACTCCTAGTATAAAAAAGAAATAAAATTATAAACCCCGGCAGAAGGCTGGGAGGTGGGCATGTGACACCCCACCCCGCACATCGGCTCTGCTTCTGGGTGTGAGAAAGCAGTTAGTTAATTCTCAATCCTTGGCGTTCCTCAGGAGATTACCAGCAAATATAGCTGGTCTGAAAGGGGAAGTATGTCTCATGGAAAGTTTAAGAAAAAATTGTTTTTTTTTCAAATTTTTCCCTGTAAAGTTTCCAATTTACCCCCATGATCCCTTACCACTGTTTTTTTTTTGTTTAACTTTTTTTTCCTCCCCTTCATCCTGTTTCCATTCTTCTACTGGAAAAAGTAGGCAAACAAAATTGTTTCTGAAAACTGAAACTTTTCTGGCTTTTTGTCAAAAACCTGGAAAATTTCACAACCCCCCCTCCCCCCCGCAAATGTTTTTTTTGGGAAAAAGGCCTTTTTGTCAAAACCTTTTTTTCAAATGAAAAACTTTGACTAGTTCTGCCAGCAAGGCTTATCAATTCAAGTCAATGCGGTAGGAACACTTGTCCCTGGAGAACAGAGTGCCACACGGAGTATGTCTCCACAGCATTTTGGAGTGAGTCTCCCAGTTCGAGTGGACTGACTTGGGCAAGCGGGGCTTGCATCGGTGCTCTACAAATCACTGTATAGACAGTGCTTTCAGGTTGCAGCTTGGGATGTAGCTTGGGCTCAGAAGCCTGAGTCTGTGGCCCGGGGCTGGGAGCCTTGCTCCCAAATGCTGTGTAGACATACCCATAGTCACAATTTTCAGTCAATTTCTAGCTGGGCTAGATTCTCACTTGTGACCAGAAGGTCTGAGACACTGTCTTATCTATAGCACCCATCCCTGCAGTGTCTGAGTGCTTGATTTTTAAAAGATCTAGGCACCTAAAGAGGCAGATAGGCACCTTGTGGGATTTTGAAAAGTGCCTCATTGCCTTACATGGATTTTTGCATCTTTAGGCACCTAAAGACCTTTAAAAATCTGGCTCTAGGTGCTTAAGTAACAACCAGAAGCCACATACAAAGCAAACACAGGATTCATGCAGCTGTACTGTAGCCTGGCCGAATTCATTCTAGATCCCTTTTCCAATTCACTGAGAGTCATAAAGTTATTTTATTACAATATTTGGTTTAAATTGGGTTAAATCTTGTTTTTACACATGCATAAAAACGGTAAAATTCTCAGGATTTCAGAAGTGCGTGCTTGTTTCCATTAAGTTCAAGAGCAAAGTTGCTAAATTTTGAACAAAATATTTGTTAGCTAGATTGTCACCACTTTCCCGTTCTGTGGCCAAATGAACATGTTTGTTCTCTGTAAGCTTCCACAGAAGCCTGAGGGTAAAATGGACCAATCACTTATTTATAAAATGCTCTGTTTGTTTCAAAGACATCTAAATTACTTACGTTTGAAAAATGTCTAGTTGTCTTTGAAAAATGTTCGCTTCCTGTGCCTTATTTTTCTGTCTCTGTATTGTGTAGCATGAAAACCGGACAAAGTCCCAGTGACTTCTCTGGATGTTTTCATTTTAAGTTTTACATTCTAATGGCCACGTTTTTGGAAATGTTTCGCTCCCATTTATGCACTTAAATACAGTGGCCATATCTTCTGTACATTGCATTTAGGTGCCTAAATGAGAACTGAGCTCCCTGGTTACAAGTGCACAATTCTGCTCTTAATTGCATGGCCATAAAAGTTAAAACCATAGTAGTTGAACCCCTGTAGTTGAGGGCAAAATAATTTTTATTGTCATTTTGTGTGGTCAAAAGGAGCTGATTTTATATGCAAGGGAATCTTGTGGTAATATCTAAGATGATCTTAACTATAGAATCATAGAATCGTAGGGCTGGGAGGAACCTTGAGAGGTCTTCTAGTCCAGTCCCCTGCTTTCATGGCAGGACTAAGTATTATCTAGACCATTCCTGACAGGTGTTTGTCTAACATGCTCTTGAAAATCTCCAATGATGGAGATTCCACAACCTCCGTAGGCAATTTATTCCAGTGCTTAACCACCCTGACAGAAAGTTTTTCCTAACGTCCAACCTAAACATTCCTTGCTTCAATTTAGGCCCATTGCTTCTTGTCCTATCCTCAGAGGTTAAGGAGAACAATTTACCTCCCTCCTCCTCGTAACAGCCTTTATGTACTTGAAAACTGTTATCGTGTCCCCTCTGAGTATTCTCTTCTCCAGATTAAACAAACCCCAGTTCTTTCAATCTTCCCTCATAGGGCATGTTTTCTAGACCTTTAATCATTTTTGTTGCTCTCCTCTGAACTTTCTCCAATTTGTCCACATCTTTTCTGAAATGCGTTGCCCAGAACTGGACACAATACTCCAGTTGAGGCCTAATCAGCATGGAGTAGAGAGGAAGTATTAGTTCTTCGGTCTTGCTTACAACAGTCCCGCTAATACATCCCAGAATGATATTTTCCTTTTTTGCAACAGTGTTACACTGTTGACTCATATTTAGCTTCTGATCCACTATGACCCCCAGATCCCTTCCCGCAGTACTCCTTCCTAGGCAGTCATTTCCCATTGTGTATGCGTGCAACTGATTGTTCTGTCCTAAGTGGAGTTCTTTGCATTTTTCCTTCTTCAGTTTCATCCTGTTTACTTCAGACCATTCTTCTGTTTGTCCAGATCATTTTGAATTTTTATCCTATCCTCCAAAGCATTTGCAATCCCTCCCAGATTGGTATTGTCCACAAACTTTATAAGTGTATTCTCTATGCCATTATATAAATCACTGATGAAGATATTAAACAGAACCGGACCCAGAACTGATCCCTGCAGGACCCCACTTGATATGCCCTTCTAGCTTGACTGTGAACCACTGATAAGTATTCTCTGGGAACAGTTTTCTAACCAGTTATGCACCCACCTCATAGTCGCTCCATCTAGGTTTATTTGCAAAAACAACAAGGGGTCTTTGTGGCACCTTAGAGACTAACAAATCTATTAGTCTCTAAGGTGCTACAAAGGCTCCTCGTTGTTTTTGCTGATACAGACTAACAGGGCTACCACTCTGAAATCCATCTAGGTTGTATTACCCTAGTTTGTTTATGAGAAGGTCATGTGAGATAGTATCAAAAACCTTACTAAAGTCAAGATATACCACATCTACTGCTTCCCTTATCCACGAAGCTTGTTACCCTGTCAAAGAAAGCTATTAGGTTGGTTTGACACAATTTGTTCTTGACCAATCCATGCTGACTGTTACTTATCCCCTTATTATCTTCTAGGTGTTTGCAAATTGATTGCTTAATTATTTGCTCCATTATCTTTCCGGGTATTGAAGTTAAGCTGACTGGTCTGTAATTCCCCTGGTTGTCCGTATTCCCCTTTTTATAGATTGGCATTATATTTGCCTTTTTCCAGTCTTCTGGAATTTCTCCCGTCTTCCATGACTTTTCAAAGATAATTGCTAATGGCTCAAATATCTCCTCAGTCAGCTCCTTGAGTATTCTAGGATACATTTCATCAGGCCCTGGTGACTCCAAGACATCTAACTTGTCTAAATAATTTTTAACTTGTTCTTTCCCTATTTTAGCCTCTGATCTGACCTCATTTTCACTGGCATTAACTATGTTAGACGTCCAATCGCTACTAACCCTTCTGGTGAAAAGAGTCATTTAGCACATTTGCCATTTCCACGTTTTCTGTAAATGTCATTAAAAATTTCAGAAACTCGAATGACATTGACTATGAATTTACACTCACTGGGATTTTGTGTGAGATTCTTAGGGCTTGTCTAAACTTACGTTTTATGGCGCTCTAACTTGCTGGCTCAGGGGTGTGAAAAATCGGCCCCCTGAGCACAGCAAGTTTGAGCGCTTTAAAGCGCTAGTGTGGACAGGCTCCGAGCGCTGGGAGCTGCGCTCTCAGTGCTCAGAGCTCTTCCCCTCGCGGAGGTGGATTACCAGGCGCTGGGAGAGCTCTCTCCCAGCGCTCGCACGTGATCACACTCGTGCTTCAAAGCACTGCCGCAGGAGTGCTCCCGCACCAGCGCTTTGAAGTTTCTAGTGTAGATGTAGCCGACGTCTGCAATATGTATTGTTTGTAGTATTAAGTATTCTCGGCAAGCAAAAATATACTCTGAAATTTTGAAAGTTCAGATTACTGCTCTTCATTGAAGTGTCATGCTGTTAATTGGGTTTTGGAGTAGATTTTGTTAAAAAAAAAAAAACCACAACAAAAGACTGATATTAATGTTCATCCCTTCATTGACTCCATATTAAAAAGAAGAGACAGGCTACAAGGGGAAGAGTTAACATTGCAGGCTTTTTAAACAAAACTGCCACTAAAGAAACGAAACCAATAAGATACAAACATCTGTTTAAAGAAGCTTCCTCCCTCACCCCGCCCCATATTTCCAAATCTGGGTCCAATGATTTATCTACATTACCTTCAACGAAAATCCTGGACCCAAATTTCCAAATATCAGCACTCAAAGAAGCAAGGAAATTCAGAGATAAGAAGTTGCATCTTGTGGTGCCAAGAGCCCCCATGTGACATAGTATCCATGGCCCCATTGGAGGCTGGTGATGGAGTACGCCCTAGAACACAGCCGTCACAACCGTTATTTGCAGGGGGCAACATGTTGCTTTCACCTGTTGCACGACTTGTGTAACCAGACAGCTCTTTACCTGAATGATACTGACCTCCTTTGTAAAGTGCTTTGAGATCTGCTGGTGAAAAGCGGTATATAAGAGGCTAGTTGTTATTATTTATTAACTTCTCTTACCAGAGTAAGACCATCGGCTTAGGGTGCCCATATTTTCCCAAAGGGAAAATGGGACACTGCAGGGGGCTGGCCCAAGGCCCCCCACCCCCTTCGGGCCCTGAGCCCCTTCTTCCTCGGAGGCCCACCTCTGCTGCCCACCCACGCGGGGCTGGCGTTGCCACTCGTCCCCCTTCCCCCACACATGTTCCGCCGTGCCTCGCTAGGGTCACACCCCACTTTTTTGGCAAAACTGCATTCGTCCCGTTTGCTCTTGCCAACTGATGATCGGATGGCAAGAGTGAATGGGACAAATGCCCAGTTTTGCCTAAAGAGTCAGGATGGCCAGAACAGGGCTTAAAAAAGGGACTCTCCTGGCCAAAACGGGATGTATGGTCACTCTACATAGACTATTCTAAGACCATCACAATCTGTTGATAAAGAGGGTGCACTGGAGGGGGGGAGAAGCTAAAGCGGAAGACAGGGAACTAGGAGAGTAGTTCTGTTCCTTGCTTTGCTAGAAGCTTCCCTGGGCTAATCGCTGCCTGCTCATGCCTCAGTTTCCACTGCCATTGTTGAAGAGTTAGTAACATTTTTAGCTCTTAATTTTGGGGGGGGGGGGGGGAATACAGCATTGCAGCCCAGAACTGCATAACTGTATCAGTCCAGAAAGTTCAGTTAGACACAAATGGATACATTTGACCCAGTTCCACGAAGTGCCACCTCACAGAGCCAACATTTCCAAGGCAGGTACCTGAACGTACTACATCTGTGTATATGGACGTGCAGAGGGGAACTCAGGTGCACTGCTAACCAACGTGTGTGAGGGATTGTACAGGAATTGCAGTGCCCATAGAAACATTACAGGCATAACTTAGAGTGCCTTTGAAAACTTGCTCCTTGCTGATTATTATAATAAAACATTTATACAGTGCATAAATTTACATGGCACTTTAAAAACATAGATAAGACATTCCCAGCACTGAAGAGTTTACAGTCTTAATAAGACAAGCCAGGCAGGTGCAGCCCCCAAACTTGTCCTGGTGGAGGGGGAAAAGAAACCCAACAGCATTGCTGACGAGTCCCTGCACATGTACAACATGAAGGCGAGATCCAGGTTTTGGGTTTGGCTCAGGGTAACGATGAGGAGCCAATAACCTATTTAGATGTTAATTTTTGGGGGGCAGGTCTGTCTCTCTGTACTGCACCTAGCACAGTGGGGACGCAATGGGCTACTGCAACAGTAGTATTTAAGACAGGCCCCATATAAAGAGAGAGATCATTTGCATGGGTCCAGGTCCAGGTTTAGATTCCACAGCTTCTCCTACTTCAGGGATGTTCAGAAGTGAGGGATGGTTCTAGGCCCAGTTCTAGACAAAAGCTAAGCCTTACCCAGATCTTTTCCCATCTTCCCCCAATGAACACTGCTCTCAAGCTGGCTCTCAGGGCCCCAGCCGCTGCTCTGCTCCATCTGCCTCACCCTGCTCAACGGTACAAAGTAGCGCTAACACCAGTACGGCAGGATCACCCCAGCGCAGGGAAAACTCTTGTGGGGTTTAGCTGCCGTAACGGCACCTCTGCTGCACACCCTCCATGTGGCTGGCACGGAGGGTATGGCCAGGGGAAAAGATGTTGCTGGGCATACCTGCACCCTGGTGTTCCCCACGCCGTGGCATTTCCCAGCTGACATGGCGACCCTTTGGTACCGCTGACAGCTGGTGTAACTCAGAGCAGCCTGCAGGCTTTTAATTTACAATGGCCCTGCATGGGGGTGGGGTGTGGAGCATGCAAAGATCCTCAGATAACAGCCGCAGCCCCAGACTTAATCTCCTCTGATGTATGCAGAGGCCAACTTCCCTGGAGGCCAGACGGAGGAAGGCTAGCTTTGACTGTGATCTGAAAATGTGCAGTGCCAGGTCCCCCGCTGCACTTCCGTTTCCTGGAGGTTGAGTGGATTAGGCCATTGACCTTGGCCAACACCTTTCCCTTCCCCCTGCCCCCCCGTTAGCGATGGTGCATTGTGCAGCTTGGGGCAGAGATCTGTTAGGAAATATATTTGGTGCCTTTGCTGTAATGGGGCCTTTTTTTGGCAGACTAGGAGCAGGAATGGTTTCTGTGTATTCAAAGCTGGTGAACACATGATTGCTGTTCCCAGCCTCCCTTTGAGCACAGGGTTTGACATCATTTGTACTCTATAATTTATGAGATTTTGTAGCAGGCTGTTAGGGGCTGGAAGCAAGTGGCAGGGATGATTCTAAAGGAAAAGAATGGCAGAGCGGGTGGTAGTAGGTCTGTGACGTGTAGGTTCCTGGAGCAGTTTGCTCAGCTTAAAGCAGTATGCTCTTCTAAGAACTGCAGGCTCTCCATTTTCACCACCACCGTGTTTTTGCTCCCTGCCATGTGTATCCTGTATGTCTCATTAGGACTTTGTACCTGTCTCTCGGGTGGCTTAGAGGGGGTTCTCTGTTCCTATATATTACAGAATTCCTTCTGATTCTTTTCTCCTTTTACTGCCATCCCCATGGGTGGTGATTCTGCAGCTGCTGCATGAGGGTAATGTCTGTTAACGTACAGAATCGGACCCTGTGTTTTTATTCAAAGGCATATGGGTACTAATGAAGGGAGGGAGAGAGACACATAAAGGATTGATCAGTCTGGTGTGAAATAGGGATTATCCTGGAACAACGAGAACATCTCTCTCCCTCCTCACAGATTCAGTATGATCCAGTGGGTGGAGTACTGGATCAGGGATCAAGCAGCATTGGTACTGTTCCCAGGTCTGCTACCTTGGACAAGTCACTTCATTTCTGTGTCTCTGTTTTCCCTCCCATCCTTTGTCTCTTCAGGGCACTGACTGTCTCTTATGTGTCTGCGCTTGGTTGGGACTTCGAGTGTTACTGGAATATAAATAACAATAATGGTCCCACATAAAAGTTTCAAGTTTTGGCCTGAAATTGGATCAGTAAGAGGTTAATTTACAGGCCAGCAAGTATTAGTAAAAGACTCCGAACTATTATATGCTATGGCAGGAAGCCAGTTCAGATTTATAGTTAATAAAAATGGAGTGAATGCAGGAATTCTTATCAAATATTCATGACTATCATCTATACTTATTTGAAATAATAAAATAGAAACTTAATTTCATATTTGCAAAATAACTGCTGTTGCTTATTAGCTCTCTATTTCTCTGCCTGGGTAATGTAAAGATGACAGTTCATGTGTTTTCTACTTTGCAGAGACTTTATTAGGCTCACAAATATGCTAAGGCCTCTTGGGAATAAAAGGGAAGATTTTTTTTTTTTAACCTTGCAGATTGAAATAAAGGAAAGTGCAATCATTGCAGACATCTCTTTGGTTGCTAAAGGAAATGTTCAGGAAAACCGTGTACGGAAGAGCTCATTGATGCATACAATGCTGCCGTAATCCAGGCGTGGTCGTAACGCTTTGAGTAGCTCTGAATCTTTAGTTAAAAAATAAGAATAAGGAAACGATCCCATGTCTGTTTATTAAAGAATTAAATTCCTGGCAATGATTTCGCTCTGCTCACACTGCAGAGGGTTGCCAGTCATTACATTTCTGACCCACGTAGAAAGTTAGCAGGTGACATTGCGGTGACCAAGCTAAATAAGAAAAACGCTCCAGGGTTTTATTTTTTAACCGTGCAGATTGAAATAAAGGAAAGTGCAATTATTGCAGACATCTCTTTGGCTGCTAAAGGAAATGTTCAGGAAAACCGTGTATGGAAGAGCTCGTTGATGCATACAATGCTGCCGTAATCCAGGCGTGGTTGTAACATGTAATTCAGAACAAGTTTTTCTTTGGTTGCACTTGATCATTTTGCGGTGTGCCATCCCCCACGCTCCCAAAAGCGACTGATGATTTTAATACTGCCATGTAGCGACAGCGTTCAACTTTTTAGTTGCTGTTTTTGCACAAACTAATGTAAAGTCTGACATCCCTTTGAAGGGCTGTTTTTATCCAGTGCTGCTATTTTTATCTGAGAGTTGTTCCGCGCTAGAATTTTTTCCCCCTTTAGTTTGTCCTCGCCTGCCCTGAATTTTCTGAAATGTTTTCAGATCAGACTACAACAGATCAATTGATCTTTCCTTATTTATTCCTTCCTCCCCAAAAGTAACTTTGTACTGAGCCACGCTTACTCGAACGTAGTCGGGGGGTAGTTTGTGACTGCAAGTCATTGCTTTCCCTCGACTCAAATCGCAATAGTCTTCGGAGAAATCGCAGTTTAGAAGCCTTGGCCCGCAAAATCTGTTGGGTTGCCCTTACCACTGTGAAAGTAATGTCCGTAACTGTGTGCAGTCATTCAAATCTGGCACTACTGTTTAGAAATGATGCAAAGATCTAGCTTGTAAAAAATATAGCATTCTTCATGAAATGTAATTCACAAATATATTGAATGAGGGGTTACGGTGGATTTAGTTCAACTCTGTGCAACCTTGAAGGCAAACTTGGAAACTAAGAAAGCACATGTATAAAAAGAAATATTAAAATTGCTGTACAAGTAAATTTAGGGAACCTAGACCTTTTATGCTGCTCTGATTGCATAAAGAGGGCCATAGGGAATACCTACGTGTACAGGGAATTCTTGAGTAATACAGAGCTGCTGCAGTAGCCGTGTACTACCGCTCTCATAGTCTGTGGTGTAAGGGGACGTGTTGGGGAGGTAGAGGGCATTGCTGGAGTTCTCCAGGAATTTTAGGCTGATGGACTGTCCCTAAGGGGCCACTGCAGCTAGAATGTCAACTCGAACAGACCTGAGGCTGCTCTAATTTATATTAGAGGCTAGACAAGGCTCCAGGCGGCCTGAGAGTAGAAGTAGTTCAAAGGTGGCTCTAAGCCACATACTGCATTTTGTATCAATAAGCCCTGGACAATCAAGTCCTCAGTGTGAGGGAAAGTTGCTTGGTGACAGCCTTAGAGAATGGAGTCCTCTTTTTAGTCACAGAACTGATACAATACGGGCAGCAGTCTCCTTGCCATGCCCAGCGATGTGCTTCGACTCTGCTCAGGAAGGACCAGCTCTAGGGGGCAGTAGTTTAGTCTTAATCTCAGCTATCCCAAGAGAACAGGGACCAGGTGAGGTCATCAGCACCCATGCATTTGCTGCCTAGTATATAAATGAGTGTACTGGTTTCTGCAGTGGATATGGTTAGTGCATCCTGGAGAGGATAGGTCTCCTCGCAGTAGCCACGTGCTTGTATATGAATTGTTTACAAAGAGGTGGGCTGAGAGCTGATGTAAAGAGGTGCACAAAGGAAGCGGTTTGCAGTGCATGCACAACAGAGGTGTTTCATTTATAAAGAGAGCATGTCTGTGTTGTAAAGTACCTTAGCAGAAACCTAAAACATGGGAGTCCAGACAAGGGACTGCAATAAAATAACTTTATTTAATTTAGCGTCTAGGGCGCTGTTTCAGGTCACGCTTTATATGAAGGTTACGTTTATAAAGAGATGACTGAAAGATGTTATAACCATGTTGAGTTATATGCATTACAGATGATTATAAGCACATCAACAGAACGCATTACAGAGGGGTATAGATGATCTGTCAATCTACTTGACTTCAATGCCCAGTGGCTGAAGTGGGCTAGGGGCAGTCCACGGCCAGGGTTGGAGTTCTCACAGGGGATCAGTAGCCTGGAGAGCCAATGCTAGGGGGCAGGTTGGCAGGACAGTTAGGCGAGGTGGCGTGGCAAGGACCTGTAGGCAGCAACCAGCAGATAGTGGCCTGTAGCTCAGACAGCTTCCTCTTCCTGTGGGGGTCTTTATATAGTCCAGGTACCCCACGAGAATGCTGTCTGTCCAGCCCATTGGGCCTGGGCATGGGTGCTGGGGGGCTGTAAGCCTTTAGAATGAAGGCTATTGGTTAGGGGGAGTAGGTCAGCACATCGCCGTGGCATGGAGGTGAGGGACACCGTCTCGGGACCAGGCGGGCGTAGGTTCATTACTGGGGTCCCGACATCAGTGCTAACAATCTAGAACAGTTGACTAGCCATTTCTTAGAAGATCTATTCACCCTTTATGAACTTTTTACAAAGTTTTACCCTACCTGTAAAGCGTGACCCAGTTCAGAATGCTCAACTCTCTGCTCTTCTGGAGAACCTTCCTCCACAATGATGGGGATCCAAAACCACCCATGACTGCCCCACCATAGACTCCCCTGCTTCATGTTACACAATAACCCAAGTTATTGGGCTCAATATAGTGGTAACTGGGTGAAATTTAATGGCCTGTTACATACAGAAGTTCAGACTGTTTGATCTAATGGTCCCTTCTGGTTCCTACTCTGTGTGTACATCAGGGGAAGCTGAAATGAGCACTGCTTTCCCAAAATAATTTTGAATATGGCTTTCAAATCAGTCTAGAGGATTTAGACACATCCCATGCATTAATTTTAATGGAAGATGTGTCTAAATCCTTTAGACTGTTTTGAAAGTCTCAACCATAGTCTTTTTGGAAAGGATTTGAAATCTGTGTATTCCTGTAGTGCAATTTCCTGGTTAGCCTTTGGCACTGCTAAAGGGAAAATGAGCTCATATGTCTCACAGCAAGATTCATAAGTCCTCCCACCCCCCGCCAACTAATAGAGAGATAGAACAGAATATATTATGTCTGCTCTTTCTCTAACCCTGCATAATTGCATATGATTACTGGATTGCTACAGAACAGTTTCTAGTAATTGTAGGAAAAGTGCATAGGTACAAAAGAACAAACAGTCCTAATTCTTAATGAAAATATGAACATGCATCAAGGTTATGGGTCAGCATCTGCTGTTCTTTCTCATGCTGACTAGTAGCTAACTCCTCAAGTACAGTGCCACGTGATGTGAGTATGCAATTATTGCTAACAAACTATTTAGATCAGATTCTGCCATTTGTCCAAATCCCAGAGTCCTGCCTACGGGCCTTGAAATTTGGCCTACTGACTTTTGCTTTCAGTGATGAGTTGTTAGGGTTGCCAGGGGTCCAGCTTTTGACTGGAATGCCCAGTCGAAAAGGGACCATGGCAGCTCCGGTCAGTACCGCTGACTGGGCAGTTAAAAGTCCAGTTGGCGGCACAGTGGGGCTAAGGCAGGCTCCCAGCCTGCCCTGGCTCTGCGTGGCTCCCAGAAGTGCCCAGCATGTCCCTTCAGCTCCCAGGCGCAGGGACGGCTATGGAGGCTCTGCACACTGCCCCCGCCCCAAGTGCCGGCTCCGCCACTCCCATTGGCCGCAGTTCCCGGCCAATGGGATCTGCGGGGGCAGCGCCTGAGAGCGAGGGCAGCGCATGGAGCCCACTGGCCGCCACTGCACCCTAGGGGCCGCAGGGACATGCCGGGCACTTCTGGTAGTCTCCGGAGGTAAGCGCCACCTGGAGCCCACACCCCGAATCTCCTCCTGCACCCAAACTCCCTCCCAGAGCCGACACCCTGCACCTACTCCTGCATTCTGAACCTCTCGACCCCAGTCCAGAGCGCCCTCCTGTACCCCAAGGGTCCAAGGCTATCTAGTTATTCTTCAGAAATATACTGTACCAACGGGCAAATTGACTACTAAAGCACATGTACAATATCGTTTTTCATTGCTCCACAGAAAACTTTTAATAAAATTTGTATGTTAAAATGCATTCCCATTGTAATCTCTTTATATTTGTCTATAGATCAGTCAATGCTGGAAAGAGAGTGAGTGAACTTGTGAATCTTTCAGTGACTTCTAAATATAAATTTATTTCAACAATCTTCATTATTTTAAGCTTGTTGCCAGCATTCGTGTGAGTGAAAGCTTCTTTGTATGTAATTCAACTGTATGTATGTAATTCATGTATGTATGTATGTAATTCAACTTCTTTGTATGTAATTCAACAAAGACTGCCCACCACTTGAATCCCATTTATGCCTTAGGGCTGGATTTAAGCATTGTGCTGACCCTCTTCACAGGGGTGAAATTCCCCCATAAAGCGAATTATGGGCCTGTAGCTGGGACTTGCTGAATCCCAGAGTAAATTTGTTTAAGGACCAAACTAACGTAATTTTATGCAGAAGTGGGCGTGTTTCATAAAAGATTAAGGAACAGAAATGGGACCACATGATTTGAATGAGTGGCAGGGCCAGATTTAGGCAATCTGGGGCTTTAGATGCACCACAACCCTCTGCCCCATGGCTGCCACCTCCTTGGCTTTGCAGAAGGGTCTCCCTTCCAGAGAGGAAGGGCAGCAGCATGGGGCCTGCCACAGGAGTGACAGCAGGGGCAATGCTCCCCCTGGGGAAGCAAATCTAGCAGCAGGGAGAGGATGGCCCTTATTCCAGAAGCTGGGATGTATCTGAGTGGGTGGGTTGGGCTCACTGAACTCTTTGCCTCCTGCCGTGCACAGAGTCCCTTGTTGGGGTCTTGTTGGCTGGGCCCCCAGAGCAGTGGGTCTTGGAGTTGAAATCCCATTGAGATCCATGGGGCAGCTCATGCCTCTCAGAGCTCTTGTATCAGGCTCTTTGCAGATTATGGCAGATGCTGCATCGTTTGCACTTGAGTCACATTTTCAAGCTTTTCTTTACAACTTTGAGGGCTAGACATTTCCTTTTCAAAAGGAAAGAAAATTGAGCTTCTGATGTAATGACATGACTCTGGGAGCTGGTACCATAGACATTTTCTGTGCCTTAATCCAGCCCTGGTGACCAGTCACACAGTTTAAATTTCAGATGCTTGCAACAGACAATTTGTGAGCCATCCACAGGCTTAGGATTCCTTGCACAAAACGTTCATCAAATCGTTTCGGATGGTGAAACAGTTAATAAAAATTCCAATCAGTTTGTGAACAGGGAAAAGTACTAAATTTGCTGAATGAATTGTTTGGGGATACTTTGTTCAGCTCTAATTAAGGTTCCAAATCTGCACTCCTGACTCAGGCAAAACTCCAATTGATTTCAATGTGAGTTTTGCCTGACTCAGGTCCGCAGGACAGAGCCCAAGGTGTTTTTCAGTTTGCTGCATTTTGTTTGACTTGAGCCTGCTTGCAAATAGACTGTACTTATTGGTGCATAAAGTGAGTTAATTTTGATCTTGGTGCTTGTTTGCAGGTACCTGCCTATCAGTATTCTGTCTCTAATTGATTTTGTTTTTGCATCGTTCAGTAATTACTTCTGCACATCCCAGTTTGCAAAATTGAGAGAAACAAAGGGGGAAGACAGAGCATTTATGCCACATTTAAGTTTTGTTTCTTTTGTTGTTGTCTTTTTATTTGAAAAATAAAAATGGTTTCTTAAAGGAATAACACTGCCATTAATTTAGACACCACACAAATGCAGGAATAGTCTGTGAAATTAGAGACAATTGTGCCTCTGTTGTTTTCTTTTATCTGGAAAGGTAATAAAGCCTTGCTGTATTAGTCAACTCTAGAGCAGCAGTATGTCCTTATCTTAAACATGCCATGTGGTGTTAATAATTAATCACAAGGATTAAAAATAGAATCAAACCGTAGTGTTTATTTCTAATCTCACTTATACCAGGGTAAATTAGGCATACCTCCATTGAAATCAGCGGAGCTACGCCAGTATAAAACTGGTGTGAATGAGATCAAAATCAGATCCCTTAATTTTTTGTTTGCCCTATCCATATCTGATCATTCTTATCTTGATGCATTTCAGAGGATGGCTAGAATCTATTTATAGAGCAGTACTTGAGCGTCTGACCGTGGAATCCTGCGGACAATGCGGGAAATTTTTAAATGCAGATACAAAGAACATATTTTCCAGTTGGAGGAAATTCTTTAAATTTTTCTAATTAAATTGTCTTGTCTTAAGATTTTCATGGGCCAGATTGTGATCTCAGGAACATCAGCATAAATCCATCGTTACTCTTTACAAATAAATCCTTACTCCTCTGTAACATTAAGGAGTTACTCCGGGTTTACACGGAAGTAACTGGGATCAGGATTTTGCTTGAACACTTAATTTTTTACTGGGTACGTAAATACTGCAGTAGCTACATTTGTTTAGTTACAATGACATGCAGTAACTGAATACGTCAATGGGAGTTGAAAATTGCCTTTCAGCAACCCAGCGGACATGCAGCAGTCCTTGTAATCTGCATCTGAACTGGGTAGAAACCTGCCATACAGAAGCTGCATTTTTATTTGCAAAATTACCTCTGTTAATTGTGATACAGGATATCCCGGGTAAAGATTGTTCTATTCCTCTCCTTCAGTGGCGATCAGTGCACATTACAAAACCCCACCACACCAGTATTACTGTTTTCCATACTGGGTTCTGAATGACAGTTTCGACTCATAGCTTGAACATGGGTGACAAATAACTCTTACATTTCTTTATAGATCACAAATGAGGACATTGAGAACTGATGATGGGAACTTAAAAGTACCTTGCATATTTTCTGTTCTGTGCGTAGACTTTTATGTCCAATGATAACTTTCATCCTCTAATTAATGTGATTACTGCACATACTGTATTAAGGAAAACAAGTGTAGAAGAAACTCCCGATTTCCCTGAGGGCAAATACAGAATCAAAAAGTATTTGCAAGTGTTTGCTACTTTATTTTGAGCCTCTGTATTATAGGGCATCCTCTAATGAAACACGACCTTCGTCGGGTCTCTAATTCCTAAAAATATCATTTCTTGGGTGAAACATGCATTGATGTACTGTGTAGCAGAACTGTTGTCATTCAGAATGAACCGCTGCTAAGAGCAATAACGGTACATGTATTTATATGTCCCTGGTGATAAATTGTAATTATGGTGACAGGTCCAGAGAGTCACTTCTGTGGGAAATCGTGTGTAAGGGATGGGGGCCCAGTGAAGTTCCCATTACAGAGCTTCCACCATTATTTGCACTTGGAAGGAGGATGTGGAACAAACAAGTGGTTCCCTCCAAAAGCTCATTGATCCCCTGAGATGTGTATGGATCTCCCAGGGAGCCACTCTAGGTTAGAGTCGTCCTTATGGGGACCCTCTGCCTCAATGCTCCCTCACGGAGTTCCCTTGGCCCCGGTTTGTTCTGTGGCTGCCAAGGTCTCCAATACCAGCTTGTGTCCCAGAAACTCCCCCTCCAGTGTGGGCTGCTCAGAGTAGAAGATAAAACGTGAAATCAGATGTTTAAAAATGTCTTCGGTGTAAGTCCCGCTCGGCCTCAATTCAACAACAGCTCAAGGCCCCCACTGCCTGCAGACATCCACCATAGCAGAAATGGGAGACAAAAGCTTTTATCTCAGCCTCAGCTGAGAGCGCCAGACCATGGAACTGTTCCACACAGCACAGTGGATACTTGATCTTGAGTTAACCCACTCATCCTCAGACCCAAAGCCCCATGAGGCGAAGGGCTTTCTTCCATCACCAGTAAAATCCAACAGAGTTGGAGAGGGAATTGCTATGGCCAAACAGAACCAGTGCATCTGCCTAACCTATCACCCTTGACTGAGTTTTGCCAGCCAGATAGACAGGAGCTGTGGTGGCCCTTGTATGGAGATTAGACACCACAGTGCAAAGTAACTTACAAATACCTCTGGTAGATAAGTGCTGGAGTCAGAATTGATTTTGCTGGGCTGGGGAATCACTGATTGCTTGGGGGGGAGCTGAGGGATCATGCCCAGAGAATTTGTTCCCCTGTGACAGAGTGCAGGGCAACAGCAGCTGAGCCAGCACTCTGGTCACTTTAGCTGCAATAAATTACTCCAGAGTGGGCCTCATTCAGAAGAGCTGGGCCTAACTGGTGGGCTGAGGAGAGCTAACGGGCTAATTGGGCCATTAGGCAGATGCCACAAAAGGCACAGGAAGGAAGTGGGAAAGGGGGAAGCAGGAGGAGACAGACTGTTCTTCCCTGCTTGCCTCTGGAGCTGCAGGTTCCCTAGGACTGCGGGTGTAAGGCTGTATAGTGTATAAGGGTGGTGGAAAGTAATGTTGTCAATAAACTGCATGGAGTGTTTTACCAGCAAAAAGATCTCTGAGCTGTTTGTGGAGTTGAGCAGAAGCAGGAGCGAGTGGGCCCTGCTGCAACCCCTCAGCCCTGGCCTTCCCCTTCCAGAGAGTGGATCTCGCACTCTGTGAAAGGGCTGTTACATGGTCCAAGTGGAGGTGTATGACTTCCCACAAATGGCTCTCTCCTCCTCTTGCCTAGTTTTCATTCCATCTGCAGGGGGCTAATTCAGGCCCCCACGATTTATAGATTTTTCTTTTTGGGCCAGAAGTTCACCTACTTTGCCCATTGCTCATTGTTTAAAATGTGCACCTTATTTGTGATTTTTTTTTCCTTTGGCGTCTAACCACTGGCACTCATTTTGCCTTTTTCTGCTAGATTAAAGTGCTGTCTCCCAATGGTAATCTCTTTCCTAAGTATTGTGACAGACCAGTCTATCCATGGCGGTACGTGTCTATATCCACCTGCAAACTCCATTCTGTTTTGTGAATGCTAACTGGAATGAACTGCTCTTCCTTCATGGTTGTCCTTTTACCTCCCTCTTGGACTGGAATTCCAAGTGATATTGGCCATGAGTTGATAATGCAGGGCAATCAAGTGTTGTTAAGCTGGACGGTCTCCCGTTAAAATGGAATTCCCCTAGGGCAATGAGCTAGCTGCTGCCCAGAGGACCCATTTCTCCTAGGAGGGTTTGTAGCCAAGCAATAGAACATCTGATGAGTGGCTTGAGGAGAGTCACCTGATAGGAGCATGTGGGGAGACTGGAACCATATAAAATGAATGCTTTCTTACCGGCCATTTTGCAGGAGAAGAGACCAGAATAAAAAGGCAAGGCTATGCGGATGGAGACGAGGGTTCTGGGACCCTGAAAGGATTGACCAAAACCCAGAGGGCTCTTGGTGTGGTGAGGCTGATGGTTGCAGGGCTGTGTATGCAGGTGGTGGTTGTTTATTCCATAGATCTGTCTACCTCTTGTGCTTTGTTTGTGAGCAAAGTGTGGCTGGTTTAGAAATTCCTTTGCAAAGTCTCTGTTCCCCTTGCTGTTATGGTCACAGAATCTCTGAAGGGGGAAACAATCCAGGAGGCCCGTAACTTTGATGGAAATCCAGGAGTGTGCAAGAACTACTGGTGAGGCTTGGGAGAGCCAGCACTAGCTCCAGGGTATGAGTAGTTGGACTGTGGAGTCCTGATCTCTCAGAAAGCGGGGCTAGAGAGGGGATTTACATGCCGAGAGTGTGCCTAAACCGGTAACCAGGCTCCACCATCTTGACAGCATGTTGGCTTCAGTAGCTGGAGCTTCTAACCACTCGTTCTCATTATGCCTTTTTTGGCTAGATCAAAAAGTTGTTTCCTATCTAGGGTGACCATATTTCCCTATGGTGAATATGGGACACCTGATAAAATTACTCATATTCAAGCGAGTTCAATGGCAATCAATCAGAACTATGCAATACAAATGTTCAAATTAACATCAAGCTGACTGAGCCCCCGTTAAAAAGAAATACTGAGTAGTTGGGTTCTTTTTATTTGCCTTCCTATCTTTAAGACTTTAGGTTTCCCGCCGGGGAGAGGTGACACACACACTCCCGTACACCTCTCTCACACAGTGGGGGTGACCAACCGACCCGACCCTCCCTGCCCGGTGCTTTCCGCCCTTCATGCCTGGCACAGTGTCGAAAGGCAGCTAACACCTCCAGGCTGCTGCTGGCCACTGACATAACCCAGCTGCCTCCTGTCCCCCAGCCCTAAGGATGTATTGTGCATCAGGGCCCAGGGAACCGGACTGCAGGGGCTTCAGCGAACCCGGCTGGGGAGGTGGCTCAGCAGGGGAGGGTGCCTAGAGGACAGAGCAGCCCCCGCTCCCTGGGGGCAGGACCCAGGGTGGGGGTGGGGCAGGTGAAGTGGGTGCTAAGCTCCTGGCCCGGGGGCTGCTGTAGAGCCTGCAGGTTTGGGGCGGGAATGGGCTGGAAATTGCTTCCCCCCACTACAGAGCTTAGCTGAGGGGCAGAGAGGCTTCCCTGTGCCACGCTATATGGGGCTTTGACACACGCAGGGCTTGACTCCTCCTGGCCAGCGCCCCAGGCCAGAGGGTCTTGGGCTTTACCTGGGGCGCCGGCCCAGCCAGAGGCAGTAGGGGAAGGAAGGGGCCTGCCAGCCAGGCTGTTGGTGAGCTGAGCGCTCCGACCTGGGGCTGGTTCTCTGCACAGTGCTGGGAGGTGACGTGCCCTGCTGGGTGGTGGTGGTCGGGGGGAGTATGGAGGAGTAGCGGGGCTGGGGGCGTGAAGAGGAAAAGCAGGAAGAGGACAGTGAGAGGGGGAGCATGTAAAGGGCTGATGGGCAGCAGAGGTGACACGTAACTGGCCGCCACCTGATGCCTGCCCGCACTCACCAGCCAGCGCTGGCCAGAAATGGGACGAGGGATGGAGCCCTGCTGGCCGAGAGCCAGCACCCAGCAGGGGCTGCGCTAATGGACCAACAGGGGGAGCAGCCAGACCCATGCGCTGCATCTTTGCTCCACCTCCAACCTTGCACACCCACCCCCATCATCGGCCACTGGGCCCCCCTCCCCTCCCCACTCACTGCAGGTGGCTGGCGAGCAGGGATCCTGCTAGCAGAAGGACCCACCAGTACTGATGGGAGGGAGATAGGAAATAGGGGACAATTTGCCCATTTTAAAGAAAAAGTTGGGACACCTGCAGGAGGGCTTAAATACAGGGCTGTCCCATTAAAAACAGAACATCTGGTCACCCTACTCCTATCCGTAATCTCTTCCCACTATGGGTATTGTGATGGGTTAGCATATAGCTGAACAGCAACTTGGTGAGTGTCCACCAGGGGGAGTCCGTTCAAGGTTGTAACAGGTATCGATAGACCATGATCAAGTCACTTCTTCACCTTCAAATAAAATTTGAGAAAATAATAGTTCAGGCAATTTTCTGAATTACAGAAAGGTGTTTGTAGCATAGAGACCTCAGGCCAGCCTCTCCCCTAATATATCTCCAGCTGAAATCGGTGGAGGTGCATTTGGCCCTTCATGTAGTATAGAATGTCTGGGTTGGAAGGGACCTCAGGTGGTCATCTAGTCCAACCCCCTGCTCAAAGCAGGACCAATCCCCAATTTTTGGCCCAGATCCGTAAATGGCCCCCTTGAGGATTGAACTCACAACCCTGGGTTTAGCAGGCCAATGCTCAAACCACTGAGCTATCCCTTCCCCAATGATCTGGAGGATGGTGTGGTTTGCACCTTCAGCAAGTTTGCAGATGACATTAAACTGGGAGGAGAGGTAGATACGCTGGAGGGTAGGGATAGGATACAGAGGGACCTAGACAAATTGGTGGATTGGGCCAAAAGAAATCTGATGAGGTTCAACAAGGACAAGTGCAGAGTCCTGCACTTAGGATGGAAGAATCCCATGCACTGCTACAGACTAGGGACCGAATGGCTAGGCAGCAGTTCAGCAGAAAAGGACCTACGGGTTACAGTGGACGAGAAGCTGGATATGAGTCAACAGTGTGCCCTTGTTGCCAAGAAGGCCAATGGCATTTTGGGATGTATAAGTAGGGGCATTTCCAGCAGATCGAGGGACGTGATCGTTCCCCTCTATTCGACATTGGTGAGGCCTCATCTGGAGTACTGTGTCCAGTTTTGGGCCCCACACTACAAGAAGGATGTGGAAAAATTGGAAAGAGTCCAGCGGAGGGCAACAAAAATGATTAGGGGACTGGAACACATGACTTCTGAGGAGAGGCTGAGGGAACTGGGATTGTTTAGTCTGCGGAAGAGAAGACTGAGGGCGGGATTTGATAGCCGCTTTCAACTACCTGAAGGGGGTTCCAAAGAGGATGGATCTAGGCTGTTCTCAGTGGTAGCAGATGACAGAACAAGGAGTAATGGTCGCAAGTTGCAATGGGGGAGGTTTAGGCTGGATATTAGGAAAAACTTTTTCACTAGGAGGGTGGTGAAACACTGGAATGCGTTACCTAGGGAGGTGGTAGAATCTCCTTCCTTACAGGTTTTTAAGGTCAGGCTTGACAAAGCCCTGGCTGGGATGATTTAATTGGGGATTGGTCCTGCTTTGAGCAGGGGGTTGGACTAGATGACCTCCTGAGGTCCCTTCCAACCCTGATATTCTCTGATTCTCTGATTCTAGTACTACAGTAGTTAATTGTAAGTCAGTGTGCCTCTTGCACACAGTGTTCTACACTGGACACAGAGTATGTTTGGTAAAGACTTAGAAAAATTCTCAGTTGTTAAAGATACTGGGGCAGATTCTTCTGTTTGTGCCGGTGTAAATCAGGAATAACCCCACTGAAACCAATGGAGTTACCTCCACCACTTTTAAACCAATAATTCCTTTAACTGGAGTTACTCCAGGTTTACACTGGTGTAATAAAGAGGAAAATCAGGACCAAGTATTTTAAAAAAAAGTCCTTACAGTGACTGGGTTACAACAGACACATGACTTCACTAAAACAGAAAAAATTTTAAATGGCTAATTCACATTTATCCATCTATGTGGATGGTTTGCCAGTTGCACTCCACTGACCTTGGGCCATGAAGATAGACTTTCACTTTCATCTTCAGTTATTTTCGCTTCTCCCTTCTTTTGCCCATCTTGTGTATCCTGAATCTGCCTGACTGTTTTCCGCTGTTACTGTAAGATATATACCAACCAGATCCTCAGCGAGTGTAAATTGGTCCCACTGAAGTGAGAGGAGTGATGCTGATTTACACCAGTTGAACATCTGGCCTCTCGTATGCAAAATCACCTTCTGCTGGGAGTTTTATTTCAATACCTAGCTACAATGAGAAGGGACTGAGGAGGATATCTCGACCTTCTCTCTGATTCTCCTGCCTTTGATCAGTTTAAATCCAGACTTTTAACATATTTTGGTCTGAATATTTAATGTATTGCCCAGCACAACACACCCATCCATGATAACTGCAATGCAAGAATAACTCCTAACACACTGGGATTTGTTTGCAGCAGAAATTATGGTGTGATGCTGAATTAATGAGCTTTTAATGAAAACAAGACTAATTTATATAAACACTTGGAAAGGAAGGACAGGACGTCAATATGAAGGTTAATAGCTGAAATAGTAAATGAGACTACAAAGAATAAGTCCTGGGTAAGAAATAATGTTTTGAGGTTTGCAACGTAATACGTTTCATTCTTAGGCACTGATAATATGAATTATACAGGAACGTTACGAAGGGGTCTGCATTGCCTTCCTGCTGTTTGACTAGAAGTCCTGGGCCTTTCCACATTTCAACTGTGTATGTTTGCCAAGCACTCTTATTACTTCAATCACTTTAAATTTGCAAGACTGATGATCCTGACGGAAGCCGTTGCCATGTCATGTGATCGGAGGAGCTAAAAATACTGTTCTCTACGGAGTGTACTTCTTTCATGCTCTGAAGCTCAAGGAGTGTTTGTTAAAAAATATGAAGTTTGTACTTTATGCTTTTCAAGTACATGTCACAAATAATTTACAAAAGGCAAAACAATATCCAGTGCGTTTTATGGAGTCTTTAAGACTATTATTATTATTTATTTGTATTATGATTGTGCTTAGAGGGCCCCAACTGTGTTCAGGGCCTTATTGTGCTAGGGGCTGGGTATAAACATAATGGTAGACAGTGTCTGCCCCAAAGATCTTACACTCTAAAGATGCGTGACAGAAAGGGTGGGAGGGGAACCAGAGACAAGAAATGACTCGCCCAAGCTCAGACAGCGGCAGAGCCTAGAATAGAATCCAGGTCTCCTCCCTCCCAGTTCCGTGTACTGTCTACTAGGCCATGGGGCCTAGTTTGAACCTTTGTTCACAGAGTTTAAGGCCAGAAGAGAGAATCAGATTATCTAGCCTGATCTCCTATAACATATTTTTCTTGGCCATGGTAGTTGAAAGGCAGCTGTAGGGATCATTCTAATGTCCGGACTGTATCTTGCCTGTTTATTTTAGAGGATGTTTTGGAGTCTTCCTGTGACTGGCCCCTTCCAGTCTGAGCCCTTTACCTATCCCACCTTGACTTGCCTCCAGTGTTTTGCCCCCACAGTGCATTGTGCACATGGTGAGCTGAAGGACATGGAATGGTGAGAGAGCCTGTGGTATCCTCCTGTCCCTGGATAGGTCCTGCAATGTAGTGGGTTATTTTTGCTGAGGACCCTCATTGCCACTCATCATAGAGGACACTATTGAGCAGCAGAAGGTCCAGGAGAGTAGCTCAATGCCTCCATGATACTATCAGTGATATCCTACAACTTATTTGACTTTCATTATGTGGCTTCCCTTCCTAGACTTCATGGGGGAGAGTGGCCTGCCTGTGATTGACATGTCGTATTGCCTCAGTTTCTCAGCCTGAGCCACTGTGAGTGATGTCTGTGTGTTGGGAGAAAAAGTTTGGGCTCTCCCCACTCTGCAAAAGCAACAGACAGGAAACTTTCTCTTGGTTCACATGGCCCAATGGTCCTTGCCCATCGTTTCCAGTAGATAACTCTTTCCTCCGGCTGGGTCATGGCACCTAAGCTTTACCAAGGGCCTGGTAGCGTTGGTGGACAAATTGTGACGTTATGAGTGTAAAATAATATCTCATTGAAAGGTGACACGGCCAGAAAGAGTTAATTAACTCACAGACAGACCTGAGCCATGGCCGAACTTTAAAGACTGGTTAGGAAGAGATGTAAATGAATAGAGCTTTGAAAAGCAAGTCTGCATTGTTAGAGGTAGAAGGGTAGATGTTTGTTCAGGTCTTGTGATGTAAGCAAACAAGTCTTGTCTATTACTATGGCTTTGATTCCAAGATCAAAAAAGGAGTATTAATATTTAGATACTTGAGTGAAATAGTATTATTGTCTATATGTCTCTTTGAAGGTTGTGGTAACCTGTATCTGAACTGTTTAATGGATAAATTACCCAGTGCTAATTTCCATGATGTTTGGAAGAATGAAAGTTAAGCCTATTGTTTGTTCAGGCCAAAAAGGTTGCTGGAAATGTATAAAAACCCTGGGACACAATCCTTCTTCATCTCAGATCTGCTTTGGGTTTCAAGAGGGGGAAACCTTAAGCCATAAGGACTGAGATCCCCAGTCACTGACTGGAATCACCCTGAATATGACATTGGACTATAACTTATGGACTATATTTAAAAGGACTTTTGGCAACTACAAGCTCATCTCTGCTATGTATCTGAACCTCAAGAATTGAATTCAAGTCTGTCTGTATATTGATCTTTTAACCAACGCTGTCTCTCTTTTCTTTTTTAATAGATTTTAGCTTAGTTAACAAGAATTGACTATAAGCGTGTATTTTGGGTAAGATCAAGTTATAATTGGACCTGGGTGTGTGGCTGATCCTTTGGGGTTGGAAGAACTTTTTCTTTTATAGGATGAAATAAGATTTTCAGTCATCAGCATCGTATCTGACATGCGTGTCTGGATGGAGGCCTGAGGCTGGGGACTTCAGGGGAACTGCATTATTTGGACTTCTGAGTACCCAGGGAGGTGCTATAGAAGCTGTTTTGGGCTGGCTGGGTAAATCTAAGTATTGGAATATCCACCAGCGTTTGGGGTTTGTCTGCCCCGTTCTGTTTGCCGTTCACCCCAATTGAGTGACCTCAGCTGGCTCCCCTGGGCAGCAGCGTCACACAAGTCAAGACTGATGGGGTTAGCATGACAAAGTTAGAGGCAGAATCCAACTCCCAGAGCTATAGGGTTAATCAGAAAATCAACTTTTATAGCGAAACCCTTGAATCAGCATGACACCTGGCAGCAAGAGAATAATCTAATTTGTAAAATGGGAGGAATTCTATATTAGCAGGATGGAACAAGCAATAGAATTAAGAGCTAAACTAATATGTAGCACTTTGTGCGTCAGCAGGTGTTCCTACTCCTATTATTCCATATTACTGTTTGTCCCCTGAAGACCAGGAATGGGGTCCAAAGAGTGGGGTCCCTAGCGAAAGCCAAGGAACAGTTTTCTCTGTGTTGCAAATATATTTTCACATAAGAATGCCCCATACTGGTTCAGCCCCAGGGTCCATCTAGCCCAGTATCCAGTGTTCCGACAGTGGTTGGTGCCGGCTGCTTCAGAGGGAGTGAGCAGAACTGGGCAATTTATTGAATGATCCATCCCTTGTCATCCAGTCCCAGCTTCTAGTCAATAAACATTGAAATGAATGCCAGCGACAGAAGACAAAGTAACCTTTTCAGAGGAGCTAAGGAAGAACCTCATTACAGCCTCTAATAAGTATCAAATAAAATTCAATTAACTCCCAAAGACTAAGTTCCTAGGCCTAATCCTCAGCTCCTGCCTAGCTGCTTAATCATCAGCCAGCACACGGATTGCTGGCATCTGCGGCAGGCAGGAAACACACAAATGGAGGCAGGCAGCGAGCCGTTACAACCCTCCTTCCTTCTTTGCTTTATTACGAGACGAACAATAAGCTAAAACCCAATAACAGTTATTCAGGAATCATCCTGGGTCGCGTGATGGAGAGCCTCATGGTGCAAAGCGCAAAGAAATCAGAAGTCTGCTGCCCATGGAAACATCTATCCCTCTTTGAGCTTCACCGTCCTCATTTGTAAATGCGGGCAGTGACAGGTGTCGGCATCGCAATGGTGCCATGAAATAATGCATGTAAGCTTTTGAGTCCACGGGAGTTAAAGGGTCCCATCCTTTCCCAGGAAGTGTTCAGCAGGATCAGGCCCCCAGGAGAATTGCATATTTAAATCACAGCTGCCTTGCAGATTGGGCTGCTTAATGGAATGAGCGCTGGCATAACTCTAAATAATTGCCAATATGTTGGCATCTGTGAGGAAGGGGGAGAAAGAACCCATGAAATCATTTTTTTATTAAACCAGTAATGAAATAGATTGCACTGGGCTTGCATCACTGGATTAGTCACACTGGTGTAGAGCAGTGACCATTATTTTTAACTGAACTGTTTCATTTTGACGAACAGTGAAATTACATCTAATTTGATTGCTCTGAGGTGTAGCTGCTAAGGAGGTGAACGCAGGAGGCTTACTCCGATGACACGTAGCTTCTCCGATACTTTCCATCCACACTTCATTTAAACAGAACAGCACAATGGGGCACAAATCAATCAGAGGCTGTGATGGAGCACAAAGTAATCTTGATTCTTAGCTAATTCAAATTAGTGTTTTGCTGAACTGCGGACTGGTAGCAATACAGGTTCAGCAGAAATCTTCCCTGTTGATTTATTCAGTGGTCTTTTTGCTGGTCATGTTATTGGAATAGGATCCCACAGGACCTCATCTGTGATAGGTAGTAAAGCTAAAGCAGATCCCTCTTGGTCTGTATGTTAGAACTGTGATCGTAATATAAAGGGGACAATCTTGCTCCCATTGAAACCATTGGGTCATTTGCCATTGTTTTCAGTTGGAGCTGGATGTGGGGCGGGGGGGTCTGTGTTACACCATCTCTTTGGGTCATTCTCATCTACACCCAACATGCACTGGGAATAGTAGGTCACAAGGGCATCATTTGCATCATCCCCTCAATCCTGGGATGGTTCAGTCCCTGCTGCAGCTTGCTACACTGGTTACCCAGGGCCCGGTTCCAGAAGCTGGGGCTCACCAGAGTACAGAGAGATCCCAACCATGCCCCATTTTACCCTGGAACATCTCCTCTGCCAGGTGAGGGAGTGGCATAGGTGCTCCCATGGCATGGAGCATTACCCCCATAGGTTGAATCTGCCAGGTTGATTTGTGCTGGGACACTGGCACCAAGCAGATCCAAGAATCAGGCCCACTCTTTATAAAGTGCATATATAACAAAGAAATATGGGATGCTTGGAGAAACTTGTTGACATATAATATAGGTTACCATCCTCAGTCTGAATTTAAACGACTATATTCTAATAAGAAACAGTGGCTCGGTTACATCCCTTGGGCTAAACCTGCGGTAATACACACCTGTGACTAACAGAATACTATTGCTATACATAGCTTCTTATTTCTAAAAACTAACTTTCAAAGCCTGATTCGCAACACTGCTGTGGATCATATATGTTTAGTCAGCTGGATCCACTGCTGGTGCAAATCAGTGCAGCTCCAGGGACATTCATTGGAGCTACCCCAAATTACCCCGCTGAACATCTGATCCAGTGCTATAGACTGTGTTCCTCCCGGCCTTCACATGATGTGCAATGAAGAGAGAGGGGTTAAGGGGGCTTCTCCCTGCATCCTCCTTGAGCAGCCCACATAAGACCAAGCAGAATTTCAGCCCCTCTGCACTGTGCAGTTGCCATGGTCCAACTCTTGGATGCACTGGCCCATAGAACTGGCTGATAGTCCATTAGATGGGCCGAAGCGGGTGTTCGTTGGAGTGGGAGTCATTCCGCTGCCCCGAGGTAGATGCCTCCTGGCGTTCACTGTGGGTGGTGGAGCTCCCCATCGCTCCTTAGTCTGGGTGGCTTGTACAAATGGCACAAGTAGCCATGTGCCTATCGCTTCCCAAGAGACGTGATTTGCAAGCCAAAGCCCCATGCTATTAAGTAATCAAAATCCACACTGGAGCCAACAATATGCTCACAGAGAGAACCAAGCAAACCCATGAGCCGAACCCTTGTTCTTCGTTCCTCTTCCCGGTCTGCTGTTAAGCCTGAATGGTAAGATTTGGGGGGCAAGGACCATTGGTTTTAAGCCCCCAGTGCACTGTGGCTTCCATACAAATAATTAATACTTCTCTGTTTAGACTGTAAGATATTTGGGTGGGGGCTGTCTCCCTTTCTGTTAATCCAGTGCAATAATGCAAGTGGCAACTGATATTTTAAAATGCTGGCTCAGTTCCAGTCAGATCCAAACCACTTGAGACCGAGAGGATAAAATACCAAACCCACACACCGGATTTGTTCCCTGGGTCAGCTTCACCCCCACCCTAGCAGCATGATACAGCTTGCACCCCCTTGTGCAGGGGATTTATTCGTGAGGAGGGCAGTTTTAAATTCCAGATCTCCAGGGCATCCTTCCCAACAGAGCTTGCCTCAGGGTCACTTTATGTAAATCCAGGGCCTTAGCCACATCATCAGATGGGATCCCATGTGGTTTTGCCTCCATCCCCCAGCCCAGCCCCGCCTGGCAGGGGACACCATGTGAGCCATCTGCTGGGCTGCCCCGCTCCTCTTTGACTCATCACCTGTCAGACTATCGGTGGGATTTTCAAAAGCTTCTAAACAGATTAGGCACCTAATTCCCATTGAAATCTATAGGAGTTAGGCACCTAACCTGCTTAAGAGTGTTTGAAAATCCTCCCAGGCACCCATCTTCACCTTTTAGGTGCCTAAATACCTTTTTAAGTCTGGCCCAAAGTGATTTAGGAGCAACCATGAATTTCAGTGGGATTTATACTCCTGAACCACTTAGGCACTTTTGAAAAATCCCACCCTATATTATGGAAGTGCCACTTGCAGTTCCAGAGTTAAGGCGGAGTTGGAGTTTGCACTTAAAGCAGGGATTCTGCCGCTTTGCTACGGATGAAGAACACAGTGTAGGCCAGAGCTGGCACTTGGTTTACCAGTGTCACACCCATCATTAGAGGTTTTTCAGAGCAGGTTGGATAAACACCTGTCAGGGATGGTCTAGGTCAGTGGTTCCCAAACTTTTTGGCATCACGCCCCCTTTTGAATTTTGAGAAACCTGCATGCCCCCCACTTCTCCTTTACCATCATCCAATCCCCCCGATCCTTGTCCCCTGACTGCCCCCTCCAGGGACCCCCTGCCCCTAACCGCCCCCGCCGGGACCCCACTCCCTATCCAACCCCCCTGCTCCTTGTCCCCTGACTGCCCCTTCCTGGTACCCCACCCCCTATCCAAGCCCCGCTGCTCCTTGTCCCCTGACCGCCCCCTCCCAGGATCCCCCGCCCCCCCCCAGGACCCCACCCCCTATCCAACCCCCCCCGTTCTTTGTCCCCTGCCCGCCCCCTCCTGGGACCCCACCCCCTATCCAAGCCCCGCTGCTCCTTGTCCCCTGACCGCCCCCTCCCAGGATCCCCCGCCCCCCCCCAGGACCCCACCCCCTATCCAACCCCCCCCGTTCCTTGTCCCCTGACCGCCCGCTCCTGGGACCCCACCCCCTATCCAAGCCCCGCTGCTCCTTATCCCCTGACTGCCCCCTCCTGGGACCTCCTGCCCCTTATCCAACCTGCCTGCTCCCCGCCCCCTTACCAGGCCACTCAGAGCAGGAGGACTGGCTTATTGGAAAGCCTGGGAGGTGGGCAGGTGCAAGCCGTGCGGCCCGCATGGCGGTAGGGCTGTGGGGGAGGGTGGACAGGAGGGGAGAGGCCGGTGGCTAGCCTCCCCGGCCGGGAGCTCAAGGGCCAGGCACCCTCACGCCCCACTTGGAATTTCTTCAGGCCCCCCCAGTTTGGGAACCAGTAGTCTAGGTTTACTTGGTCCTGCCTCGGTACAGGCAGCTGGACTTGATGATCTGTTGAGGTCACTTCCAGCCCTTCAATTCTTGATTCTCCTTATTGAAGACTAAGGGAGGGAGAGGTAGGACAGTGTGTGGCTGGAGTGGACTTTGCTGTGGCTATTCTCTGCTTCCCATGGCTTAGAGCAGCCTAAAGGCTGCTCTGAGTGATTCCCAGGGGCACACTAGCTCCCGAACCTTCAGAATATGAAGAGGGCACAAAGCTACCTTTGCCTCTCTCTGCTGCCACCATTCCTGCCTTCACCACGGCCTGACTCACTGAGAAGCATAACTCCACTTCACCAGTGCTACTCCTGGCGTAAGTGAAAGTGGAATTGGGCCCATCATGTATCAAGAATGCCAGTGCCACATGGCAGCTTGTCAGCTAGAGTGGTGGTGCGGTTGTGGAAAAGCAGACAGGACGGCATGCGAGAACAAGAACAATAGAACAGCTTGCAGGCCAAGTTCCTTATTTATTTATTGTTGACCATTTACCGGGGCGATGTCTGCACAGCACGCGGGCTCAGTTCACCTGCTCATGCTCTGCCTGTAGGAAATGCTGTTCACTCTATGAGCAGTTGCCTCTGAAGTTTTATCTGCATTCTCATAGACATGGAGGGTCTGGGGGGGCATTCCCCACAGGCCCCCAGAGTGATTTCATTCTCCTCATGCCTCAAAGAGTGATCTATCAAAGCCATGTCTCAAGCTGTAATGGGATTCTTCTATATGTGTTATCCTGCGATAGACTCCTTTTCCCAGTTGATGTTTGCATTCTGCAGGAGCCCTGTGTACGGTGTTTGCTTTCTGTTGTTATTCTCTGCTCTCTTTTCCCCTGCATCTTTTTCTTTCCCTCTCTTCCCCCCCCCCCCCATCTCCTCTTTACTTCTCTTTCCAACACGCTCAATATTTGTTTTCCTTTGGTTTTTAGGAATGATTTTTAGATGGACTTTCTGAGTTGGAACTTGAATGACTTTATTGTAATTGCTGGTTCTTGGCGTGAGGGCAAGAGAGAGGCTTTTTGCCTATTTTTGTCACAGGCTGTTCTGGCCCTTTAAAGAGGTGGGGAAAGTGGGTAGGGCTCTAAGAAAGCCCCTTTTCCCTACCATTCCTTGCTTTCTCGTGTCTAGTCTGGGTGGACTTCAGTAACATATCTGTGCTGGACCAGGGTCTGTCCTTAAAGAGCCAGCATAGCCCGTTTCACTGCCTTTCTCCAAATACCAGGGCTTCTGTCCAACAATGAGTCCACCTGGCCTCTTGCACATGGAAATGTCTAAAAGTAGCCTATAGAGTTATCTGACACTAATGGGGTCTTGAGTTACCTTTGCAGCCTGCCTAGTTCTACAGAAGATGGCTAAATCGATTCAGACACTAGTCCTCATTTAGCATTGCCAGATTAAAGACCTTGTCTCGGTGGGGTTGTTGATTTTCCGCTTGGTGCTGGTCTGCTCCATTAAGACCCGGGCCACGTTTTTGGTATGTTACTAAATTAATGCAAATTGTGAATAATCACAACAGCTATTCATGCATGATCTACAGACTAAGAATCGCTTGCTGAAGAGTTTCACAAATAGTTTTCACAAATGGATTTTGTTATCTCGAACAGAAAGCAAGACAACACTTCTCTAGTGGTTTTTTTTGTTGCAAATTATTCGTTCAGCTCTGTTAAAAATCCCAAACCTTCTTAAAAATACTCAGACACTATGTCTTATTTCAGACAGCTGAATAAGAGAAATCTGGTTTTCTAGACCAAACCCTTTTGAGAAAGAACAATCCAAAAACCTTAGACAATTTTTCCAAAAGGGAAAAACCTCTCGTCTCTGCTGTGCCTTCTCTGGCTTATAGTGAGCATTGCAAACAAAATTCTACTTAGGTTAGAGATTACGTTGGAGAAAATTTTGAAGAGAAGGAGCCTTTTTGAGGAAGTTGGAATTAAATATCCCTTGTATATATTTTGCAGTTAGTTACAACCTTCACTATGAAATCACTATCATAGTTCCATAATTTAAGTGTAATAAAATGACATAGGTTTACAAAGATGCATCCGTGTGGTTTAGACATAGTCTCCACCTTTAACAGAGAAGTGAGGATCAATCTAGGGTCTCATTCTCTTCTGACCTATATCCGTTTGCCATCAGTAGAACTCTACTGATTTCAGTGACGTGGCTCCTCAATTACACAGGAATTGCCACAGTGCAGATAATCCAGTATCCGCTCTCTGATAGTGACTGAACAGCTCCCGAGGCTTCAGAGGAAACTGCAAGAAACCTTAAACTAGGCATTTATGGAATAACTTTCCCACAGGGAACTTTCTTCCTGTCTTTCACGAGCTAGAAGTCCGCTTATGTGTCAAAGCATGACAGTTTATATCCGTGCGAGAGGAGAATCAGACCAAACCTATATAACCTGTATTTGATCCTGTGCTTGTTAATATCAGTTTGAGATCAGTGCACTGACAGAAATGAGGGTGGCTCATCCTTGTGATTTTACATTCTTTGAGTTGTTTGGGGCTGAGTACAGAGCCTAAAGGGGTAATAATATTAAAAGTACTCGCGCTCACAAATCAGTCGTAGGCATGGCTGTAGGGGTCAGAATTCCGAAGGGATGCTCTTTGAGGCTGCATTAAGTTACTACAACAGTAGGGTGAAGTAGTTCATTGTAGTGCTCGTAGAAGCTGTAATTTCAAGTCGTTCCTATATGCAGAGAAATTTCAACGGGTAAAAGCTTAATTTTGTATTGTGATTATAATATGTATGAGAGCACAGCAATGCCTGGAGCTAGCGTGAAAGCTGAGCTGGTTCTTTCATTCTGAACACCTGTTTTCAACTGCTCATGAATTTTTGGCAAAAAAAAATTACCCCTTGAGAAGAAATGTCTTGTTCTCGGTTTCTGCCTAGAAGTGAATTTTTTGGAAATGTTTTAAACCGTTTGTAGCTATTTTGTTATTGTAGGCAATCGGGGCTGGAAAAACGGTATCCCAGGTCACCTAATCTAACTGGGAGCAGAATTTTCCTCTGCACTTAGGGATTGATCCAGTGCTCATTGAAGGCAGTTCAAAGCTTCCTGTTGACTTCAGCGAGCTTTGGGTCAGGCTCTTATTGCTCGGTGTGTCTTATGTTCTAACCTACCCTAAAATGCTTCTTGTGCTGGTGCGTTTGCTACTACTTGCAGGGAGATCATCCCACTGCCTTGGCTGCTAGGAATTATCCTGTTGAACTCAATTTAGCTCTTTTCTCTTTCAGACCATTGTATTTCACTGTGCTATTCTCATTCATTGTGGTCTGGCTAACCCCACCTGTCTAAAGTTTGAAGACAGTCATCTCCTCCTCCTTTGCCTCTGCTTCTCCAAACTGCAAATACTCACTTGCTTTGTCCACTCCTCTCAGGTGCTATTTTCTAATCCTTTCATCATTTCTCTTCCTTTTTCAAATAATTGATATCTTTGTATAATGCTTTTCATCTCACAGCGCTTTACAAAGGAGGTCGGCATTTTACAGGTGGGGAAACTGAGGCACGGGGCAGTGCAGTGACTTGCACAAGGAGACCCAGCACTCCAATGACAGAGAGCTAGGAATCGAATCCAGGTTTTCTGAGTCCCTGTCCAGTGCTCTAGCCACTAGGTCATCCTGTCTCTCTATTGCATTAGATACCACTGTGTGTATCTAATGAACCATGGCTGCAGAAGCATCGCAGCCACCAACTGGGATAGAATCTGGGACTGTTAAGTATGCACCTGGGGGCCCCGAGTTACCTTCCCACTGCACAAAAGGCAGCCTCCTACCAGACAGTCCTTCCAAGGATCCATTTTCAGGGCTTGATTTTGCTCCGCGCAGGTGCAGACTGCTGTGTAAGACGAAACATGAGAGCAGAAAAGGGAGGCCAGGGGAAGCAGATCCCACCCGAAGGACAGTGCTGCTGTGCAGCCACCAAGTTGTTTGCTAGCAGCGGGAGTGAGGTCAGAGAGGGATAGCTAAGCACCTCATTTGCATGCCAAGGATCACACAAAAAATCCATGTTTCCTCAGATATGCCTGTCTTCCCCCCACATGCCACCCCTGTGACCCTGAGGGTTAGGGACTGGGAGCATAAGAGGCTGAACGTGTACCTCTGCCTGGCTGTGACAGGTCCCACTAGTGGGGGCCACTTGGCTCATTTTATACCAGACAGTCCTTTTTCTGGCTGGTTTGTCCCCATCTGGTAAAGGGACAGAACCGGAGCGTTTTTGTCCAGTCTCAGATGGGGCACACCCCTTTGAACAGCGCGCCATTCCGCCTCCTCGACATCAGACACACGCTGCGTGCAAGGTCAGGCCGGCAGGAGCGGGGCAGCATGCTCTTGAAAATGGTGTCCCCTCTGTGGCGTGACTTCACACGCACTGTGTGTACGGGGTCACGCAGGCAGGGGTGAGCCCACACCGTTCCTGAACGTGTCTGAATAGCCCCTTTTCTGGGGCTGTGTGAGCGGCCACCGGAGGTCCCACCCCTGCCTTCTGCTCTGCCTACACAGACTGTTCAGAGACCTTCAGTTGTTAACCACCGTCACCCTGTAGTTTACAGTAGAACCTCAGAGTTGCAAACTGACCGGTCAACTACACATCTCATTTGGAACCGGAAGTATGCAATCAGGCAGCATCAGAGACCAAAAAACCCCCCAACAACAAAAAAACCGAGCGAACACAGGACAGTACTGTGTTAAACGTAAACTACTAAAAAAAAATAAAAGGAAAGTTTAAAAAAAATTTGACAAGGTAATGAAACGTTCTGGGCCTGTTTCATTTAAATTAAGATGGTTAAAAGCAGCATTTTTCTTCTGCATAGTAAAGTTTCAAAGCTGTATTAAGTCAAGCTTCGGTGGTAAACTTTTGAAAGAACCCCCATAACGTTTTGTTCAGTTACAAACATTTCAGAGTTACGAACAACCTCCATTCCCGAGTGTCCGTAACCCTGAGGTTCTACTGTATTTACACTGTTCTTCCCACCACCTTACTGATCCATGCCCCACAGCATTTATGACATCAGTTCCTCCTCTGCCAAGGGGAGGCGAGGGAAGAGATCTCTCCATGCAGAGATCCCTTGTTCTGGCTCCACTAGCCTGTCTCTCCCCAAGCACTTTCTTCCTGTGCCGTCTTCTACCCTCTGCGCTAATGGGATAATTAGTTCTTTAGTCCTCCCCAGCCCATTATAATCCACTCACTAGGCACGGTCAGGTCCGCTCTGGGGGAGTTAATTGGTGTTTGTGTGATCAGAATGCTGGCTTAGCTGTAGATTCCCAGCACTCCGTCATGCTAGCCCTTGGTCTTATATTGAAGCTGTGCTCACAGTTGAGCTAGAGTGCAACAACACTGCTAGGAGCTAAAAGACCAAGGTGCCATGAGCGACACATGTTAAGTTAACATGAATAAGGTCGGTATTGCCAACACCAGCTGTTCAAAAATCATGAGTCAGGCCCCCAAGAATCATGAGATATAAAGAATGTTGGGCTCTGTTATTTGTCTTCTGGTTTCTGAACCACAAGGATACACTCAGGTCATGTTTTTGAGCTTTTCTACACAACCTGGAGGGCAAGAAACTTATTATTTTTTAAAAATGAAAGCTGAGATTCTCATGTAATCACGGGACTCCAGGAGCTGGAGCTTGGAGAGACATGCCAAGCATCACAAGACTCGTGATAAAATCATCAGAGGTGGCAATAGTGCTTTATTTCACGGAAACTACTGTACATAGAAACTGTGCAGTGACTGCATTGAAAACAATGGTGATTGTGCAGTAACTTGGGTTAATGCTGCCACATTATCCCCAAGTGTATGTAACCAAACCGTAAATCTAAAACATTTTCTCCACCAGGTTAGTGTTTAATCATAAAAGAAATAAAAAGCCTCATAGAGTATATGCCTTTGCAGCCCCTCCCTACTTCACTCCCTGACAAATACTGCACAAGAAAATTGGGAGAACATTCCCTTTGAGATTTAAACATGGTATCAATTTCATGGTCAAAAGCCCTGCAAATGGAGACAGCAAGACTAATTGCACCAGGGAGCTGTTTATTTCAGCTTCCAAGGACCTAAAACACATTGCCGATCCTCATTACAGGGGCAGGGGGATTTTCGCTAGGAAGTATCAGTTGCTGGGCACAGAGTGTTGTCCTTCAGCAATAACTTGGAGGAAAGTTCAGTCACTTCCGCTAGTTAGTACAGAGCGCCTGGACCTTCTGACTTCTCTCGAGTCAGAGGATCTAAGCAAATGCACAGTATGGCCGTCAAGTCACTGAAAGTTTGTCTCACCTTTTAGAAAATGACAAGGTGGGTGAGGTAATATCTTTTATTGGACCACCTTCTGTTGGTGAGAGACACAAGCTTTCTAGCTACACAGAGCTCTTCAGCTCTGGCAAAGGTAATCAGAGTGTCACAGCTAAATACAAGATATTCATAATGATGTTGTTTACTCTCGGTAAGCCCCTTTGTTTTCAGTTTAAATGGATTTTTACTGAAAAAATCCCGGGTTTTACAAAAATTATTATTCTTTTTTTTTCGATTTTCATCCTACTTTTGTATTATTCAAATATATGAAAAATAACCTGTTTTATTCGGAAAATACAATAAATTGCATGAGCTATAACGAGTGGGGTCCTGCAGGGATCAGTTCTGGGTCCGGTTCTGTCCCATAGCTTCATCAATGATTTAGATAACGGCATAGAGAGTACATTTATAAAGTTTGAGGACAATACCAAGCTGGGAGGAGTTGCAAGTGCTTTGGAGGATAGGATTAAAACTCAAAATGGTCTGGACAAATTGGAGAAATGGTCTGAAGTAAATAGGATGAAATTCAATAAGGACAAATGCAAAGTACTCCACCTAGGAAGGAACAATCAGCTGCACACATACAAAATGGGAAATGACTGCCTAGGAAGGAGTACTGCGGAAAGGGATCTGGGGGTCATAGTGGCCCACAAGCTAAATATCAGTCAACAGTGTAACACTGTTGCAAAAAAAGCAAACATCATTCTGGGATGTATTAGCAGGAGTGTTGTAAGCAAGACACAAGAAGTAATTCTTCTGCTCTACTCCATGCTGATTAGGCCTCAGATGGAGTATTGTGTCCAGTTCTGGGTGTCACATTTCAGGAAGGATATGGACAAATTGGAGAGAGTCCAGAGAAGAGCGACAAAAATGATTAAAGGTCTAGAAAAAATGACCTCTGAGGGAAGATTGAAAAAACTGAGTTTGTTTAGTCTGGAGAAGAGAAGACTGAGAGGGGACATGATAACAGTTTTCAAGTATGTAAAAGGTTGTTACGAGGAGACAGAAGAAAAATTGTTCTTCTTAACGTCTGAGGATAGGACAAGAAGCAATGGGCCTAAATTGCAACAAGGGAGGTTTAAGTTGAACATTAGGAAAAAATTCCTGACTGTCAGGGTGGTTAAGCACTGGAATAAATTGCCATGGGTGGTTGTGGAATCTCCATCATTGGATATTTTTAAGAGCAGGTTAGACAAACACCTGTTAGGAATGGTCTAGATAATTAGTCCTGACAAGAATGCAGGGGACTGGACTAGATGACCTCTCGAGGTCCCGTCCAGTCCTATGATTCTATGATTCTATATATGTATTACAATAATGCATTAGTCTGTGTGTATATCCAAAGCTGCCTGTTGAATTAAGGCTATGTATTAGTCTAGAAGATACACACCTTAAAAGAGGCACGCACACAAGCTCTGAAGTGCGTGCGCATCTGAATGTACTGATGAATCTCACACTCACCACATACACATTTCAAGCTGTTAGCAGGTAACGGTTTAAAGATTTAACACACTAAAATGGAAAGAAAATGAAAATCTGTATCATGATACATTTCAGAACTCAAGAAAGTATTTGAAAATTAAAACAAAAACAGGAGAAAAGGGAGAAGTTGAGTATATGTGCTGCAAGTGGTGTAAATATTTATAGGCTAATATGTAAATTTATAGGCTAATAGTTCTAAGTCTACAACAGCAAACTGTTTATTCAAATGAAAAGTTTTGTTTGGGGGTTGTTTTCTTAAACTCAGAGGTGGCATTTTGTTTTGAGTTCTGTTTTAGTTCTGCAGAAAACCACACTGAGTTCCATTAATCAAAGCATTAATCTTCTGAATTCTTTTTCCCTGTCCTTCGGTCCACCAAAATAAACCCCGGTATTTACCCAGAAAAAGTATATTTTTTCCACTGATTTTCACCTGTATTTGTTGTTGTGGTAATAAACACTCATAAATTCTTGGGAAAAATTAAATAAAATAAAAACCGAAAATGAAAGGCCCCAACTCTGGGGAAGGACTATTTTGGCTATGCTGGAATCACTCTTGAATGCCTAACTGGTTGCCACCAAATAAGCCTGTGCTGAAAAAAGCACCTTGAAGTAAACTCCTCCCACTTGCCCATCACTCAAAAAAAAAAACAGACCAAGTGAAGGAAGGCACAGATGTTTGCCAAACTTAGATCAAAAAGCCATTTGCATGTCCATCTACTGACTAAAGTCTGCTAGCCCTGGCAAAAGGAAAAGTCTACAAACTACCTATGCCTTCTAGTCCTCTCTTTTGTTGTAAACATTTCCTGGATGACACTAAAGAGACAGGTAAGGAGGGTGACAGCTAGATTTTAACGTACAGAGCAGAAGCAATGGACTCCCCCCCGCACCCCGATTCACCAATGAAGAGCTGCCACATTCGTACCACCTCGTATAGCTTTGGGCCACGATTCAGTCGGCTTCTGCAAACAGCTTTATAGGGTTGCCAACTTTATAATATTTAAAAACTGGACACTCCAGCAGGAGTGCAAGAACCAACCCTGTCCCACCTCTTCCCTCCTGAGGCCCCACCCCAGCCTGCCTCTTCCCCTGAGGCCTTGCCCCCCATTCATTCCTCTTCCCCCCTCTCCCGTCGCTCACTGCTTTCCCCCTCTCTCCCACCCCCTCTGCTTAGGTCAGGAGGCACTCGCGTGGAGCCAGGGCTGGGAGCGGCAGCCTCCCGACGCAGGTAGTAGAGTAGAGTAGAGGCTGGCACTGGTGATGACCCAGTTCCTCCCCACCTCTGCCACCCGCATTAACCAGACTTTTGGTGTCCGGTCACTGGATCTGACCGGACCCTGTCAGGTCCACTTTTTGACTGGACTTTCTGGTCGAAAACTGGCCATCTGGCCACCCTAAAACAGCAAATTGTAACATCAACATTTCGTACTGAGGTAGCACAACTCAGTCTGAAGATTCCAAAAGCACGTTATAGCTTGGGGGTCACTGATCCGCACTGGAAATGCAGTTGTTTCTGGGGTGGAACAAGGCTGCAGCACTACACAACAAGGTGTTTTTAAGATGGGCAGCACAGGACAATTTCCTCAGCTGAAACTAGAGAAGGCTTTTGGGTTGGCAGAACGTAACTATCCAGTTAGTCCTATCATACGTGATAAGGAGTCTGGTGGTGATTTCTGTGTCCATTCAGCTGATAATGAACTCGCTCGAGGGGAAAATATGGGTTGCTGCTGTTCAGCGATCAGGGTAGGCAGCTAGTTACAAGACCAAGATGGTGTCGTGACTGAGACCCAGCATGGGGAATGAGGAGACCTTGGGTCAGATTTTCCAAACCTGCACAATTGAGATTGGATTATCAAAACATCTAAGCTCCCTTTTAGGTAACTAATTGAAGTAGCCAGGATTTCAGAAGTGATCAGCACCCCAGAGCATTCTTGCCTGGTAGTAACTTATCCCTGTGAATATGCGGTACAGTTTATCCTGCACACAAAGCGAAAAAGGTAATAGAAAAAAATGGAAATAAAACTCTTGGGGGAAAAAAACACTAGAACAACAATAAATCCAGTGTATTGTAATGGTACCTCCCCAATGATCCACTTAGAACAATGAAATAGAAACCAACAGCTCCTGAGTAGAGTCTATAAAATTACAGCTCATTAAAGGGGAGGACACGCACTTTCATTGCAATTCAGTCTGAATTGCTTCGTGTTTAAGTACAAAGAGGTCATTTGTATTTCCAAGCATGATATTTATTTATTTATTTATTGTTTTACTTGCAGCTTGGGGCAGAAACAAAACAATTAAGGAGCCATGGGCAGCATTTCTAGGTTAATACTGCGTGCTTCAGGGGAGAGCTGAAGAGGGGAGGGATAGCTCCAATGAGAAAGTCCGAGATACACCCCTTAAGGCACCTAAAACTGCCTTTACCAAACAAGGGCACTCCGCCAGAGAAGTAGATCACATCACAGAACAAGCCACCCAAATATCCTGAGAGACCTCGGTTCAATCCAGAAAAAAGTCCTGCACCAACCACACAAGCCTAGTTGTCACCTATCACCCCACACTTAAATCTATATGGGATATCGTCAAACAGTTACAACCCACACTTGATAGGGCCGCATCCTGAAATGAATCTTTCCTGAACTCCCTCTTCTGTCCTTCAAACAGCCCCCCAACCTTGCCAAGCTCATCATCGAAAGCAAGCGCCCCATAGACCAGAACACAACAACTCAAAGCTGCACCAGACCCTGCCAGAACAACAGTTGCAAAACCTGTAGACATATCTCCACGGCTTCGGTGATTAATATTCCCCACAGCCACAGCACACCTTTCAAGATCCAAGAGTCTTAAACATGCCTATCACAATGTGTGGTGTACCTCATCCAATGCATGTAGTAGAGTGGAAGAATTACTTCTTGTGTCTTGCTTACAATACTCCTGCTGATGCATCCCAGAATGGTGTTTGCTTTTTTTGCAACAGTGTTACACTGTTGACTGTTGTTTAGCTTGTGGTCCACTGTGACCCCCCGATCCCTTTCTGCAGTACTCCTTCCTAGGCAGTCATTTCCCATTTTGTATGTGTGCAACTGATTGTTCCTTCCTAAGTGGAGTACTTTGTATTTGTCATTAAATTTCATCCTATTTACTTCAGACTATTTCTCCAGTTTATCCAGATCATTTTGAGTTTTAATCCTATCCGCCAAAGCTCTTGCAACCCCTCCCAGGTTGGTATTGTCTGCAAACTTCATAAGTGTACTCTCTATGCCATTATCTAAATCATCGATGAAGATATCGAACAGAACCGGACGCAGAACTGATCCCTGTGGGACCCCACTCGTTATGCTCTTCCAGCATGACTGTGAACAACTGACAACTACTCTCTGGGAACGGTTTTCCAACCAGTTTTGCACCCACCTTATAGAAGCTCCATCTAGATTGCATTTCCCTAGTTTGTTTATGAGAAGGTCATGTGAGACAGTATCAAAAGCTTTACTAAAGTCAAGATATAGCACATCTACCGCTTCCCCCCTATTCACAAGGCTTGTTACCCTGTCAAAGAAAGCTATCAGGTCGGTTTGACACGATTTGTTCTTGACAAATCCATGCTGACTGTTACTTATCACCTTATTATCTTCTAGATGTTTGCAAATTGATTGCTTAATTATTTGCTCCATTGACTTACTGGTGTTTATGCCAGGGTTTACCTTGGCTTAACTATGTCTCTCATGGGTGTGAATTTTGCTCTGCCCTGAGTGATGTAACTAGCTCGACCTATGTTTTAGGTGTGGGCCAGGCCTTAGGGTATATCTGTATGACAGCTGGGAGCATGCTTCCCAACTCAAGTAGACAGATGCACTAAGTCTGCTTGAGCTGGTGTGCTCAAAATAGCAGCAGAGATGGGGGTAGCACCACCATATAGGCTTTCCAGAGTGATTCCAGCATAGAGCCAGAAAAGTCTTTTTCCCAGAGTGTACAATATCATTATACTGTAGAGTGGATGTTAATCTCTGATCAAGAATGTGTTTGGCCATAGAGCCAAGAGAACCAGGGTTGGTCTGTACATCCTGAATGAGCTGTGGAGTGGAGAAGGATCTCACTTAGCTGGATTTCAGGAAGCATCTCAGCAGCTTTCGTAGATGCTTGTAGTGGATGCCAAGTTTGCATTACACACCTTACATGGATTCAAATTCTGCTCTCATTGTAGACTTGATCCAGAGAAGCTCTTAAGCCCATGCTTAATTTTAAGCATATAAGCTGTCCTCTTGACGTCACTATTCACAATTAGTAAAAATAAGTGCAGATTTAAGGGACATTGAAAGAGTCTGATTGACTTAAGGGCATTGAAACAGGCTATAAGTGCTTTGCAGGACTCTGGCTTTATACTGGTGCGTCCACATGGGATTGCACCAGTGTCCATGAAAGCAGATTCTGGGCCACTGTGCCTACCATCAGGAAACATCACATAATCAGATTAAGACAATGGCTGGAGCAATAGATGCGACCTGGGTTTTCGAAGGTTTTTTTGTTATATTGCGACAAAGAAGCCCAAAGTGAGACTGCGAAGTGATCCAAATGGCAAGAAGACATTTCAGCTGATCTGGAAGGCTCCCAGCTGTGTGCATTTGTGGGAAATACGCTACTTGGTTTGCAATGGCTTCTCCCGCGAGTGCTGTTGCCAATGGCTGCTTAGAGGTGATGGTGAAACTGCTAGTGTCAGGCCCAGAAATAGGGCTGAAAATAAGTATCTCCTCGGCCCAATCCTTTGGCTGCTTGTTCGTATCAGTAACAAAACACATGGCTTTACCCTTGGTGTGTCTGAAAGTATGGCTGTTTTGATGATTAAGATGTTACAAATATGAGCTATAGCAGCACTGCAAAACATTCCAGATAGGAGGGATTGTCCTGCATGAGGTTTGACCATCTCTTCTGCAGGACTAGTGCCTGTTTGTATATAAAGCAAGTTACATGTATAGTACACCCAAACTCTGCATCACTGATTTCTCCTCCAACTGGAAGCTGACCTATAACACCCTGGATGTCTGTTACTGCTCAGCAGAGGGGCGGCATTATGATTATTATATGTATTATTGTAGTGTCCAGAGGTTGCAATCGGGATTGTGTCCCCGTTGTGCTAGGCACTGTACAAACACAAGGAAAGGCTGAAGTGATGTTGGGCATCTAAGCACTTTTACAACCGCCAAGAATTTTTATTCTCTTTGTTAATTGATGAAGTTATGAAAATAAACACCAGCTGAGGATCTGCCTTATCGATTTTAAGGCCAGAAAAGACCAATATGATCATCTAGTCTGACCTGTATAACACAGCAGGCCACAGAATTTCACCCAGTGATTCCTGCGTCAAGCCCACAACTTGTGATTGAGTTAGAGCATATCCAACATTGAAAGATATCCAATATTGATATAAAGATTTCAAGTGATAGAGAAGTCACTCCTTATTTGCTGAAAGAGCGCCAGTTGCATTTGTTGACTGTCTATAGATCTACCCACAGCTCCAGTAGGAAATGCTCAAAGCAGCTACCTGTTGAACTTAAGCTGTAGCTCACGGAAGCTCATGCTCAAATAAATTGGTTAGTCTCTAAGGTGCCACAAGTCCTCCTTTTCTTTTTGCGAATACAGACTAACACGGCTGTTACTCTGAAACTTCTCTCTTTTTGTAATTTCTCATAAAAAGGCACTGAGAGCTGCTGGCAAAGATTTGGAATCTCCGATATAAAACCTAGAGAGACGTCACAAGAAAAGTAGTTCCCCAGACATTTAAACTCAATTTACCATCCTTCAACAGTTCTTAAGATTTCCTTTTAATTGAGAGAATGGAACATGTGCTTTGCTGAACTGCACAAACGTATTATGAACATAATTAAAAGTCAGCAAAATCTTGCATGCAAATTAAAAAGTAAAATTTCACTAAATGCTCAATAAGAAAATGATTTACGAAGGAAAATTAATGCTCTGAGATCCAGAAACACCTTTGTATGTTAAAAATTCTCTCGCCAGCTTTATACCTCGCGTCTAGCAACTTCCCCTGGAAACATTCATGATTTTCTTAACAAAATCATCCCCCATGATTAACAACAAAATTAATTTTTAAAAAATAGTCCTGGCCCTAGCAACCTGAAAAGCTACAAGTCTGTATACGTCAGCCTGAAATAAACTATTGTTTCTAGAAGGTTTGGAATTTGTTACTGAAAAATGGACTTTTCTCAAGAGACTTGCAAAACTCGCTAATAATCTGCTCACCCACTGCTCACCCATGGAGCTAAACATCCTATATATATAGAACCCCAAAAGAGGGAGATCGATCCATCCATCCATCCGTCCCTCCCTCTTTTTGGTTCACCTGGCTAGACCATGAGGAAACTGAGAAGAAGCCATTGCTTCTGTACACATTCCTGTCAGGATTATAGATTGCTGTATTGGGTGCTAGTTGCTATATACTTACTTTGCTATTAGCAGGTGCTTTGCTGGACCACATTAAACCCTTTTGTGCATTGTTTTGCTTTGTGTTTTATAAATAATGGTTGCTGCTGGTGCATATGTTTCCGTCACTAATTATCTGTCCCGCTTTATCATTCTGCCACAATATTTCCCTTTAACAAGTATTGGTCTAACAGTGTACGAACCTGGTTGTTTTCTTGTTCTCTGTACGTGTGTCTTACTGCAACCAAAATAAATAAGTGAGAATAAAATAAAAAAAGACACATGCCCAGTTTTAGGCCTGTCCTCCACTCTCGCCTGTTCATTCAGCGTGGCAGAATAATTAGGATCTTTTGTTCTCCATTTGTATCTCCTTGATCCTGTACTACTGAAGCTAGTAGGTGTTTTGCCAATGATTTCAGCAGATGCAGGATCAGGTCCTTGAAGAACTAAGAATTACATCTGTGTGTGAACCCTTAAAGGTCCATCTGCACTGCAGTGGGAAGTGTGCTTCCCAGCATGGGTAGAGAAATGCACCATCTCTACTTGAGCTAGCCCACTAAAAATAGCAGTCTAACTGGGTAGTTCGGGTGGAAGCTTGGGCTAGCCGCCTGGCTACCAACCCGCCCGACCCCCGAATGCATGCTTAGCGGGCTAGTGCGACCACCAGTGGTGCTACCCCCGGCCCCTCTGCTATTTTGAGCACACCAGCTCAAGCAGAGTTAGTGCATCTGTCTACTCGAACTGGGAAGCATGCTCCCAGCTGTCATGCAAATATACCCTGCGGCCTGGCCTACATCTAAAACATGGGCCGACTTAGCTACCGCCTCATGTGGGGTGTGGATTAACTGCAGCGATGGGGGAAACCCCCCTCCATTGCTGTAACAAGTGTCTACCAGGCAACTGCGCCGTGGTAGTGTTTGTAGCATAGATGCAGTCCCACCCCCACGCAAACCTCCTTAACTCGAGTGCTGTGGTGATTTCACCTGGAGTTAGCTGGCACGTTGGCTCTGCGTAGCACAACTCCTCAACTTGAATCCAGTCACTCTATGCAGTTAATCCAGTCCCTCGGTATTTATGGCCCTGCTAACTCGAGTGTAGATAACTCGAGTTAACTCTTCAGTGACTGCATAATCAGAGAGAGCGTTTGCCTCTCTTCTTGGCGTTTCACTTGAACGTTGTCCACTTTAATGCCGAATCCGTGATTAGCAAACCCGCTTCCACCTGCGTCTCTTGGCTATATTCCTTCTTTTTTCCAACCAACGAGCAGTTTCTTTCCTAGCTCTGGAATACCAAGAGGCCCACAAATTACTCAGGGTCACAGTGTGGAAGGGACTGGTCTTCTGGGTTTAACTTTAAATTCTGTATTTGCCCATCAAAACCAGAACGCTGCTTGTGAGTCTGACTGTTTAATAAAGTGACTGGAGTGGACAGGATGTCAACAAGACCTGTGGGGAGGTGGCTTTCTTCTGACTTGCTATATTTGTACACCTGGCATTGGGTTCACCGGGCTGCTAAATAACCCCTTGAGCTGAACTCCTTTTAAATCACTGGGTGAATTAAATGCTCTGTTTGGGGGAATGTTCAGGATTGTCTGTTTATGTGCCTCTTGGCATAACACTATGTGGGTTTCTCCGAGGGAGATTTTGGCATCTAGTGCAGCAGTGGCATTGAACAGATAAGGGAATGTTATCAGGACAATACTGTGCTGCTTTGAAACAGCTCAAGTGAAACTAGAGTTTAGAGTCAGATTTGCTGTAGTGCTGTATCCCAGAGCTCTGCTAAGTGCAGCCGAAGGAAGGCGGGCTGTAGGCCAGTTTTGTGCTCCCTTGATCCCTGGAGCAGCCAGGAGCAATTTTGATCCTGGCATAATTTAGAGCCATCTCAGGGCTACTCTAAATTATGTTGGTTTGTTATGCTGGCTGGGGGTCACCACCCACTTTGTCCCCTGTCTGGCTTCCTGGGGCAGAGGCTTGGAGAGGGTGATGTGGAGTCAGCTGTGGGTTCCTCCATGATGAGACAATCCGAAGCTGCTTGTTTATCGCAGTTTGGTGCCTCTGTTGTGCTGGAGTAATGCAGAGGGGCCTTATCACAGGCCAGGAGCTGGCCTATAGATTTTACAAGCTATTTGCCTCATTTATTTATACACCCAGGGGAATGCGTCTGCTTCCCATGATCAGGGTTAGCAGAGGGTTTTCTTTGCCTATGGGATTATTGTCAATATATGTCATGTTCAGGGTATATCATTCTTTCCAGGCTGCATTTAGTGGCAGTATGTGACAGACTAATTCGAAATGGTAGAGGTTAGAATTATCTTTGAAATACTGGATAATATTTTACAGGCTACACAATATTTATCAATTTTCTTTTAAGCAGTTGAATTCGGCTAACCTTTTGTGATACGTCAGAGAAGCTTCACATGTCTAATAAAGAGATTGCTCATTGCTGTCGGTGATGTAGTTACTTTCTTCCAATGAGTTTGGAGTCTCTGAGGATTTGGGTATTTCTGAGGGAGGCCGAGGTCATGGTTTAGATTACTGTCCAATAATGCACTCCTGCATCCTCATCGGTGATTCATTACAAGGCCTCGTGATTTCAGTGGGAGTTTTGCCTAAGTACACAGGTGCTGGAACTATGGGGGCTGGGGGTGCTGCAGCACCCCCTGACTTGAATTGGTTTCCATTATAAACAGGATTTACAGTTTGGTTCAATGGCTCACAGCACCCCCCCCCTATAAAAATTGTTCTAGAACCCCTGCCTGAGTAATGACTGCATGATTTGGTCCTAAGCTATTTTAACTGGTTACTGAAGTTTCCCTTTAAGGTAAGAGCTCCTCAGAGGAAGAAACAAAAATGTGGATCATGCATATTTTCTCCTCTGTCAGGTTTTACAGTAATAAAATTGAGTGTAGCCAGCTGGTTACAAGTAGCCTGCTGAAAACCTGCTGGTGAGCAGGGGAATCAGTCCAGCTTTTAACTTAGAGATGGCCCAAGGAGGATATGTTTTGGCTTTGCAAAAGCAAGCCTCAAATCAGCTGTGCTTCAGATCTGGGGCCCCTTTGGTCTGAATGACCTAAGGTTGAGAAGGGAGATGTAACATAAAAGCTTTGGGATTTCTTCCATTTCTGTGACCGGCTATGAACAGATGGAGTTCCCATCGTGCTCCTAAGAAAGCATCCACACTATATATAACTAACTTGCCTCTCCATGGGATGGCTTTCTTAGTGTCCCAACTAACTACGACAGCCTAAGTGTTCTAACGCTTGACTCTTTGTGGCATTATCCCTACAGGATCCTTCTGTATTGCCCCTCATCCCCTCAGAGAAAGACGTTCCAGCCTCTTGTCTCTCATAGATGCACCTGCTTCTATGAATCATCATCCTGTGTCTTTGGGCAGGGCTCTAGCCACCTGAGCATAGTGTGGTTCAGCAGACGAGCCCTGTCTGGCTATACAGGGTCTTAGAAACTGCCAAGTGTGGAAGCCTGGGATCTCTTTTTAAATTATATTGGTTTTCGCAAGTCCAAAACCAGAGATGGTTTGGATTTGGATTCCATTTAATCCAGATCAGCAAATTATCAGGTAGCTGGAGAATAGGCTGCAGTTTTTGTGCCATCAGCTACTTTAAATTAGATTAAGTTTGGACTAATAAAAAAGTCTTGCATCTCTGGGTGGGTGTATGAATTTATTGGGTTTCCCATCAGCTCACCTAAATGAAAGAGTTGTGCCAAAGGCATAGAGGTTTATTGTTCTGAGAACCAAGTTGGTTGACCTGGAAACCTAGATGTCAGCGATGTTCTTCTGTGGAGCCAGAAGAACACCAATCATGATTTATAGCCCTGTATCATATTCCCCCTCAACCATCTTTTTTCCAGGCTGAAAAGTCCCAATCTTATTAATCTCTCCTCATATGGAAGCCGTTCCAGACCCCTAATAATTTTTGTTGCCCTTTTCTGAACCTTTTCCAGTTCCAATATATCTTTTGTGAGATGGGGCGACCACGTCTGCACGCAATATTCAAGATGTGGGCGTACCATGGATTTATAGAGAGGCAATATGATATTTTCTCTCTTATTGTCTATCCCTTTCTTAATGATTCCCAACATTATGTTCACTTTTTTGACTGCCGCTGCACAGTGAGTGGATGTTTTCAGCGAACTATCCACAATGACCCCAAGATCTCTTTCTTGAGTGGTAACAGCTAATTTAGACCCCATCATTTTATATGTATAGTTGGGATTATGTTTTCCAGTGTGCATTACTTTGCATCTTTGAACAAAACAACAGATCCGTTGAGCTCCTGGTTACTAAGGATATTGATTCTCCAAATGAAACCAGCAGAGACCGGTAGAAACCAACAGAGACCTGCTGAAATATTCATATGGACTCGACTGGAATTTCCAGTAGGGCTTACAATCAGAGGTGGATTAGGGGCTTGTGGGGTCGTGGGCCAGAGCAAGCAGGAGCACCCCCAGGCCTTTCTGCTGGGGAAATGGAGTCAGGGCACAGGGGCTTACCAGGGAGCGGGGTCAGGGTGGGGAGGCACCCATTTTTCTAGGGGCCTCTCTGTTGGCCAGGAACCCTGGGCTTGGGCACTGTTGGCCCAGTGGCTAATCTACCACAATCTTCAGTTATTGTCAGCAAGAGACACAATTAAGCACACCTAATAGAAATACCTTGTTAGTTAGTGTTAAAAAGACACAAGATGTAAGGATACAGGTTACAATAGTTCTGCTCTCCCCAGGTCAGGCTGATCTGAACGTCCTCTGATGGCCATAAGCTATCTAGGAGGGCACTTTCTATTTAAAAGGGAAATGTCCCAGTTTAGTATAAAGTCCTTTAGAGAGGTTTGTTACGGTGTGCACAGTGCAGCATGTGCCTGGCTGAGTGTACAGGTCAGTTTTGGTTATGCTTTGACTACGAATTTACAACCAAGGGAAAGAAGCCTGGCTGCGGACCTGGCAGGAAGATCTGTCTAATTCTGCTGCTCCTGCCTGAGTTTTATCTTCTTTTATTTTGTGTGGATCACCATACTGTGTCCTGTGACACTACGTGCAATGTACATGTCCTAAGGCTTAGTAATGCTTTGGGAACACTGTGGGATACCAGTGGAAATAGGCTGGTGCGCCTGTTACAGCTGCTGCGGAAGACGCTTTACTGTCTGCGTAATCCTCCGTCACGTGGACTCTGTAAATTGAGAGCAACTATCTTTTTAAAAAAGATGCCCTAGTTCAACCAGAAATCTTTGCTTTTGAGGCAGGAATCCCTGGACGAGGTTCTGTGGCCTGTGTTCTACAGGGGGTCAGAGTGAATGATCACAATGGCCCCTTCTGGCCTCGGAATCAAAGAATTGTGAAAAGATTCTCTCGCCTAAACTCTGCTGGTTTCTCAGGTGTGCTACTGTCTCTGTGTGATGCTCTGTCTTGCCTGCCTGGCGTAAATCCCATCGTATAGACCCGATAGCCCTTTCATGTCATGCAAAGTTGGCAAAAATATTGGCAGTGGATAGATTGCCAACTTTATTTGTTGACTCAGGAAAGACAGCCCACCTCCGTAACAGATGTGGACAACTGGTGAGACCCAGGCTAATGTGAGTGCACGTCCACTGCATCGGAATGAGGGGAGAAAACCTGGGCGAGGAAAAGGGGGAACAGCTGTAGAATATGTGACTCTCTGTCTCCGCCACCTTCTCTCTAGGGCACAGCACACAGAGAAAATTTCAAACAGGGCCCTTCCACTGTCACTGCTCAATACATTTGAAATGTCAAGCAGATGTGGCTTTTAAAGGGTTCACATGTTTTGAAGTGGAAAATAAGCACTGCTCCAAAATTTTATAGGAAGGTTTTAAGGAGGGTTGGAAGGACCTCAAATATTCTGAGGGCATTCTGTAATGTAGCTGATACAACTACCAGGTCTTTGGCCACTGCTGTGTCCTTTGGGACACATGGATGGCTCTTGAATTTGGCCTTTTCTGATGAGGCTCAAGGCAAACTAATGGATTTGCCCTTTGAAAGAACAGAGCTTCTTAGTGCAGAGATGCTTCAGGTTTTGGAGAAATCAGAGGCCACCGAACCATGGCTAAACCTCTGGATTTCGAACAGTCTGCGTCCGGCAGAAAATTTTGCTTGTCGGTTTCACAAGAGACAGTCACAGTAGATACCTTCTGGGACAGGCTGCTAGCAGATGCCCAGGCAGTCTGGGAAAAATCTTTCTGACCGCATCAGAAGAGATACAGATCTTCCTCCTCAGACCCAGGGACCTGTGGTACTGCATCCAGGCAGCAAGGCTGATTAGCTCCAGATCCTCACTCTTCTCCTCCCCACCCCTGCACTTTGGGATTGTGTGTTTCATTTTTGACAAGTATAACAAGCTATTTCTTCAGACCACTGGGTCCTAGAGATCATCAAAGAAGGGTACCTCCTCCATTTCAAGGCAATGTCAAATCCCAGCTCCTTTCCCCTTCCCTTTTCAGAGCTCCCTTTAATGAGAAACTGTTACAAGAAGAGGCCCTGGCTGCCTTGAAAATAGAAGACATACAAGTAGTGCCAGATCCTCTAGTATAGTCTATTTCTGTATCTCCCTAAAGAAACACTGGACTTCATCCTATTCTGAATCATTGCGAACTGGACTAATATCTAAGGAAAATTTAAATTCTGCTTGATTCTTCTGGGCAGCATAATCCCTGCTCAACTCTCAAGACTGGTTCATGGTCCTTGACCTTTGAGATACCTCCTTCCACCTCTCGATAACGCAAATGCAAAATAATCAAGTTGAGTTCATTACAAGTGCAAGATACTAGCCTTTGAACTGGCTGGATATTCACCAAATGCTTGGTGGTGGACTCAATTCACTCGCACCAGAAGCATGCATGGGATGGCCAGCCCACCTGATATCATATTCCAAAGTCCAGGTGGTACTTAGCCCTCATCCCAAATTTGCAACAAAAGTTGTATTGGGCTTTCATCGCAATTAGTTGATGTCACTGCCTGTGGTTTCCTCAAAGCTCCATAGGCAGAGATTGTACCCCCTTGGGGTCAAAGGAACCATCAGCTTTTTTGTCACTGAACGTTTAATAAACTGTCTGTGGCCTGTAGAGAAACATTCGGAACTCAGGACATCTCTGCTGAAAGATATTCTAAGAGTACGCACCTGATTCTCATTGACACTTTACCCTGCCCTGGCTGTGCAAAGGGGCCTTAAAGTGAGCACAAGTGTAAATGCATCAGATCATGTCATGGACTACCTGATGTTCCTGTGCCTTAACATCTCAGATTCAGTCAGCTCAATGGCAGGTATCCACAATGTGGCCTGAGCTCTGACCAGTAGGGCTGCTTGCTGTATGGAGTTTGGTTCACATCTTCATGGCTTACTGTTGTCTGGATCGCACAAAAAGAAGAGATATAGGTTTCAGGCAGACAGTATCTCAGTTACTGTTCACACAGCAGGGCTCCTCAACCTGCCTCTTAGACGAGGTCCCTACTAGCTAATTACCTTCAGAGGGGGTCTTCTGGAGGCAATAGAGGAGAAAAGGAGTTACTGTTGGTAAGCAGGATCCTAGTATTCTGTGGTTAAAAAAACCCCCAAAATTCTCTGATTAAAAACCATAAATCCAAATTTTTCAACGATTAAAATGAAACGCTGAATTTTAGTTTCCCTAGCAACAATATATGTAGGTATCAGTTGAATGCAATGTTTTATTGATATATTTACAATTTTAAGCAAGTTCGAAGCTTATTAGTGTCATCAATCATTATAATAAAATAAAATTAAGAGCATTGCAGTTTGCATTTCTTACATATACCAAATACTTCTATGTCTGTCAGCCCAAGGTGGCAGGGCTCGGATTATCAGCCCACTGCCGCCGGGGCTGACAGCTCGGGCTGTCAGCCCTGGTTCGGTTAATATGGAGAGCTGGATAATGGAGGTTCAGATAAATGGGGTTCTCCTGTATATGTTTTTATTTTTTCACAAAATATATAAACTAAAGATTCTCTGTAAAAAATGCAAATTCAGTGTGTTTCTGTGGCAAATGGATGTCTAGGATCCCTGCTGATAAGTAACCCTGTTTCTCCTTCATGATGTTGCCTCCAAAATCAAAGGGGGTTACTTATCAACAGCAACTCTTGTTCTCTGCTGTTGGTGCCACAGAGCCATAATGACCCTTCCTCCTTCCCTCAACTTCAGAGACTATTGTTCCAGATAAGACTAGAGAAGGCAGAGAGGAACGGAGGGAAAGTTAGAGGGGGCAGGGTACTTAGCCCTCAAGCTGTGATTTTGGGTGCCCAATTCAAGACATTTTAAAGGGGATGGATATTCAGGAAAGGCTGAAAACCCACCTTCTGAAAAACAAAACTCTTTAAATTGTCTCAAGTTGGGCACCCCAAATCACTGGTCTGTTGGTAAGTCTTGGCCTTGGCCTGTGGACTGTAAAGCTGCAGAGAGATGTCTATGCCTCATCATTGCCAGCTACTACTCATAAAGGTTCCAGGGCTAGGCGTGCAGCTCCTGGTGTGGCTGTGTGGGTAATACTTTCACTTAACAAAATATACGGCTGCTTGGTAACCTCTATGTCAGTGCACCAAGGATGTTTTAGTGCTGGATAGTAGCTTTTTCAGCTGTAATTAAATTTCACTTTTTGGAGCTGTGTGTTTGGTTCTCTCAGGCTGCCAGACAAACGGAGGGATTTGGGGGTAGTGTTGACAGACGTAGTTCCATTTGCAGCCGATTAACTTGGAGCCAGTGCAGAGTGCAATGTGTGAAATCATTTTGCAGTTGAGGGGAACGATCTGGTTGAACTTTGAGCTGTCTAGTCCAGGGGTTGGCAACCTTTCAGAAGTGGTGTGCCGAGTCTTCATTTATTCACTCTAATTTAAGGTTTTGCTTGCCAGTGATACATTTTAACGTTTTTAGAAGGTCTCTTTCTATAAGTCTATAATATATAACTAACCTATTGTTGTATGTAAAGTAAATAAGGTTTTAAAAATGTTTAAGAAGCTTCATTTAAAATTAAATTAAAACGCAGAGCCCCCCGGACCAGTGGCCAGGACCCAGGCAGCGTGAGTGCCACGGAAAATCAGCTCGCGTGCTGCCTTTGGCATGTGTGCCAAAGGTTGCCTACCCCTGATCTAGTCATATCCTAATAGCATTTTGTATGTACAGAGAGGAAAATGTCTCTTTTGCATGTTGGGTTATGTCTGGTTAAGTCACGTTGTGCGATGCTCGGTGACTCGGTATGAAGTGCCAGTGGGAAAGTAGCACTGGAAATGTGATGTTCTGTTCCTGTGGCGAGAAAGCATGGAGAGCGAGGGCAGAGCTGGGCTCCCAAGGAAAACTGCTTCCTGGTATCTGAAACGCAACGGGCCAAACCATTCCCCGCACCCTGCTTGAGGGTGCTGGGTGAGAGAGGATGCAGGGAACGCCTTCCTCCAGCCCATTGCTTCCATGGAAGGGGCAGCCATCATTTGGCTATCTGCACTCTCAGGTGCAAGGTGGCCTGTGAGCACTCTTCAATGCTCCCAAGGTGAAGTATGACGTGAGGTCCGTCCTCTTCCTGAACAAAGAAGTGGCTGCAAGGCTGTGCCTAGGAGAGAGACACGGTGTCCTACAGCTGTAGTAACTGAGACTAGTGAGCTCACTTTTCACATTGGTTCTGGAGGCCTCCTGCCTCTGACCACCCCAGGCAGAACGTCTCCAGAGTCTTTCACTCAAGCGCCGCACCTCTGTGCTAATCCTCCACTAACACCTCTCCTCACACTTTGTCTCCCAGCTTCTCTGTCGCTTCCTCTCCAGTAGTAGCAATAATAATACCTACCTCTTACATTGCACTTTTTCATCAATAGCTCTCAAAACGCTTCACAATCTTGAATATATTTATTTATCCTCACAACACCCCTGTGAGGCAGGGAAGTGGGATTACCCCCATTTTACAGATGGGGAATGAAGGCCTGGAGACGCTAAGCCCAGGTTCCACAGGAGGTCTGTGACAGAGCAAGGGACTGAAGTCGCATCTTCCAAGTCCTAGGCGAGTGCCTTAAACACTGGGGCAATCCATCCTCTCTTGTTGCTTTCTTCTTCTTTCATGCTGCCTTTCCCATCATTTCCACCAGCTTTCCCTTTGGTGCGTCTTTCCCCTGCATCCCTGCCTTTCCCCCTCTCTCATATTCCCTTCTTTTTTCTTAGAAGGAACTGACTTTTACACCAAGTAATGTATGTCCTTTATACTAACTTTTGCAGTAGCTGCATAAATACACTAATAGTGATTGAAGTTGTTGTTTTCTTGTTTCTGGGCTTGAAGTCTGCCATATGGTATGTTTAAAACTCCTAAGTTAAAAAAAAATCACTCTGAGAAAGCTCTGTAGCAGACGCTTTATGTCCACGGAGAGAATGTCAGCAAACTGCTGGCTTGGCCAAACTGTGTGGTCATTAAATCTGTGTGATGGTTTTCATTGTCAGGCTGAAGTTTTACCACTTGAGCCTAAAAATAAAGTACCCTTCAATTTTGCATGTGCAGGCAATCCATCACTTTAAGTTAAATGGATGGCTTAAATGTACTGTATCAGTGCGCTCAGCAAAGCACGTGCTACTGAGAGTGGATCATTTTCTTTGCTGAAATATACTTTCCTTCGTAAAGTCCACGTTACGAAATCTTAGTTATAAATTATTTAAACCCGGACGTGAACATTTAAAAACGCTGAATGTCCTACAAGTCTGGTCCCTGCTGTACTTCAGACCTTTTTTTAAACAGTCATTTACTCCTCAGCACCTGCCAGATTGAGTGCAAACTAGAACCAGGCTGCTGTTGTGTTCTGTATAAGAACCCATGCTTTGGGTCCAGCTCTGCTCTTGGAAGTGTATCTGGCTCCCAGTGAAGCCAGCTGTGGTACTGTTTGCAACTGAGAGGAGTGTGACAGGTTCTCCGAGGTGCAACTTAGAACTGGGGTACCGCTGAGCCCTCTGTCCCTCCAATCAGGGCTCCCTCTCATACTGTAATGCTGTTGTTAAGCCACAAACCTCTCCAGGTACTGCACTTACCCAGACATCCACAGGCAGGGACACACCCAGCTGAGTTACATGAATGCTTTTGCCAGCCACTCATGAACCAACAATAGACAGAGGCTCCAGCCAATTCTCCCAGCTTCCAGGCCTAGGACCTCAGGGCTGTACTGTCTTGCTCTGGTCAAAAGCCTGACCAGTGTAAGTTTATTACACAGTTCGCCACTTGGCAAAGGAAAGTGAACATAAGAATGTTCTACCAGCCTTGCAACCTGAGCAGATTTCCCAAGCACTTCAACCAAAACACACTGTTTCCGATAAAATATAAAACAGATTTATTAACTACAGAAAGATAGATTTTAAGTGATTATAAATAATGAGCATACAGATCAAAGTTGGTTACCTAAGAAATAAAAGTAAAATAACAATCTGAGTTCTATAAACTGGACAGGATTTGAATCAAGCCATGTCTCAGCCTGGTAGATGGTATAGCTCCTTAATACACAGGTTGGGATTCTCCTTTCTAACCTGGGGACACCCTCCCAGCCTTTGTTCTCCAGACATGTTTCCAGGTGTTGAGTTGTGGTGGGAGAGAGGCCAAGTGATGTCACTTCCCCTCTTCTATAGCTTTCTCCAGCTTGCTGAAAAGACCTGTTGCTATCACGTGGATCAAGCAGTCTACATTGTCTACGTGCTCTCTCTGAGAAATCTCCATTGTATATGGTTCCTGGGTTGCTTCTCTTATAGGGCTTGAGCCCTAAGTGCCCTCCTTCCATGTCCAAACTTAACTTCCTTGCCCACAAAAATGTTAGGGTACACTTACTTACTCTATAGGCTGGCATGTTTATGCGTATTAATGACATATCCGTAACTATTAGAGACCATTCGCTCATCCTCACCTTATTTCTGTCCCAATTGGTTGTTTCCATGTTCTTTGTGGTGTATCTGTTAAGTCTGAAAAAGGCCATGAACTTGGCTTGCCTTACCTACCAACTTGCTTTAACTTGCCCACTTATCTATGTGGAAGGTTACAAACATATATACCATATGCTTTAGCTCATCACCACCTATCTAGGGTAAAGGTCTCCCTCATATGTATGTTAACTTGCCTTAGCTTAACATACAGGATGTTGCCTGTAGGTTCCTTGCATTACAGCTAAAATACTCTAATACAAATTGATAAACCTATTATAATAACAAATAACAAACCTATAATGTAACAATGATCAACCCCATAAGAAAAGATATATATGCAAGCAAGCAGGCTAGCTAGCCCTATAGGCTATACAAAGGGCAGCATCTAGGTACTGGAAAACACCAGGGTGACACAAATCCTGTTACACCATTTACCATTGTCCTAGTGATGACAATACCTATGTTTCCTTGCACCTTAGCAATTCACCCACTGGCTTGAGAAGAGAATCAGACTCCAGAGGGTAAGTTCGGGGTGCTTCATATGAGAGATTTATTTATTACTTCCTATTTTTAAAGTTAATATGGATGCCAAATTTTGTTAATAACTGAATTAATATAGAGCTGTTATGATACTGCCTGCAGTTGGTGTAGGGCAGGCATAGCAGCTGCTGTGCCACCTCCTTCACCGGGTTTTGGCCAGGAGTTTCCCTGAGCCCCAGCAATTCCCACCTGTCATGAAGACCCTGTTGGCAGCAGGTATAATTTAGAGCAGCCTTTTGGCTGTTCTAACTGGCACCAGCACACTGGCCCAAGTGCCCCTACTGGGTTGAGCTGTGATCTTCTAGGCCACAGGTGAAAATCGGATGCCCCTTGCCTTTTGAAAGACATGATACCTCCTGAGCACTGACGAGCTTTGCTGTTTAACTCATCAACCATTGCTCCCTCTAGCACAGCCAACCCACATGCCTCTGGGGCTGTAAATACGACTGGCACAATTACCAGGCTTCCTCCTTGGCACTCATGAATGTAGCTGGCTGAAAAAACAGGAAACAAACTTTGCTAAAATGCCATCAAAATATCTTCTGTTTTTCATTGAAATTCAAAATATATTGTCACAGGCAAATTGTACAGGTTCCCTCTTTTCTCACAGCGTGCCCATGCTGGAGTGGGCATGAATAGCCTGTATATAGTGTTCCTGTGGAAACAGTGGACTTTGCAAGGAATTTCTCTATAGTATTAGTATTTTGCATAGTTTTAGCCTGACAGTAGAAAACAACTACATTAATCATAAAGCTACAGGCCAGATTCCCTCACCCAGTTGCATCCCCTTTGTGCTTCCAAAGGACCCAGAATCTAGCCACAGCTGCCCAACTGAGAATTTCCCTGGTGGGAGAGAAATTCTCAACTGGTCTAAACAGTATCTAGGCAGAGCTGGCTTCTATATCAATCTTGCCTTGCCATGTAGGTATGGGGGATGTGACGAGGAGGGAGAGGAGAGGACATGTCCTGACTGGGCTGGAGTGCAGCTGGGGTATTCACCTTTAGTACTCCTGAGGGAATTCTGTGCCAAAAATTAAAAAATTCTGCACATGGTATTTTAAAATTCTACATCTTTTATAGGTCAAAATAACACAATATAATCACACCAGTTTCAATTATTTTGGTAATTTATTTCAAAAGACCTGTCAGCAAGTATGTCTATAACAATATAGACAACAAAAAAGATTCAGGAAATGTTTTTTGACAAATAGATTCCTCACTTGGCATATTAATACAGAACTTGATGTGTCTTGACAGTTATCTTCTGTTTCACTGAAATTAAATACAGTGGGAAGCATTTTGGTGGAAATCACAAATTCTGTGTGAAAAAATAAAATTCTGTGGGGAACATTAATTCTGTGCAAATTCTGTATTGCGCGGTGGCACAGAATTCCAGCAGGAATAGCCTTAAGGGACCAGAGCCAGCTGGCATGAATTAGAACAGCCACTAGGCTGCTGTAACTTATGCCTGATTGGGACCAGGGATGGATCAGCTACAGCTTGCAAACTGTGGAGTTATAACTAGCTTCCTGATGGCCTTCCCACTTCCTGTGCTGAGCAGTGCTGGCTCCAGGCACCAGCCTTCCAAGCAGGTGCTTGGGGCGGCATTCACAATGGGGCAGCAGTCCGTGTCCTGCAGCGGCAATTTGGCGGCAGCTCCGCTGCTCTTCCGGGCGCAGCAGCAATTCGGTGGCGACTGCTTGTGGAGGCAAAATTGGTAGAGCCGCCCCTGGTGCTGAGCAGCTCTTGGGGCAGGAGAGAAGCTGCGCCTATGTTTTTAGATGGGTTCTTAAGACAAAAATGTCTAGGTGAGTTTGTGTCTTCTAGGTTTGTATTAATTTCAGCGGTTCTTCACTATGTTTCAATATGTTTAAACTTTAAAGTTTCTGTAGGTAGAAGAGATAATGATTCCAATGCGTTTTGTACGAATGGTTTATGGAATATCAGACACAGTATTAAGAAATGGGACACAGCAATGTGAGAGTTACAGTATAGTAATTTACAACTTGCATGGGCTCAGGCTCTGTGCCTAAGAACCCGGAAGGTGCGAATTATTACACCATAACCTATGGCTTGGAATATCTTAATGCATTATTACTGGCTCAAATTCTGAAGTCCTTACTCAGTCATGATGTAAAAACTGAATAAAGAGTCAGGATTTGCCCCATTATTAATCAGTGAAATACAGTAAAAGCTTTGTTGTCTGGCATATTGGGGGAATGGTGGGTGCCGGTTAGTCAAAAATTCCAGTTAACTAAGAGTTACACTTACCAATGGAATACCAATTTTCAAAGGATTAGAATACAATCAAATGAATAAAGTATAAAGTCGTAGACAGGTACTCACCAATCCAGTGGTAGTACTGCCCTGCAGAGTGGTTGGTTTCTTGAAGCACTGAGGGGTATACAGGTAAAGTTTTCTATACAGTAGGTCATCTTATGACACTTCATATCACTATGAGCAGTGTATGGTTTACACCCAGATCACTAAAAATACACTTAACACTAAAACTATACTGAACATGATTCAGAAGGTACTTCAGGATCTTGCAGTGCCTCAGGGTCATCATTATCAACATCAATTATCATTGTCGCTGTAGAAGGTGTAGGAGATTGGGCTGAATCTGTCATGACCCTCTGACACACCCTGGAAGCTGCTTTTTTTAATAAATCCCTGTTATCAGGTTTTTTACTTCTTATCTGCCTCTTTTGCATAAAAGTAGAGTGTGAATGTGCAATTGCATAACCGCCCGGGCAGTATACTAGTCTTGGTTATAAGACTTAAGATTTGTATTGGGAGATATCAGAAATGCTGGTTAATAGAGCTTTCCGGTTGATAAAGTGCCGGATAACACAGCTTTTACTATACATACTTTTAAAACATGATTTCAAAACTTAACGTACTAGTATTTCAGCATCATTTTAAAAAACCTTCTTATTAAGGCAAAGTTATAATAAAATGTAACCATACTGCATTGTACATTACTTATTCAGGATCAGGTTAATATTCAAAGAACCTGACTTCAGAGTCCGGCTTGCTGACTGGGGAGGCCTCCTCTACTGAGTACATTAGAAAGGATTCAGAAATTTCTGAATATCTATTCTCGTTTCAGTGCTTCTCTTGTGTACATATTTGGTGTGAAGGCTTTAATTTGCCATTCTGTTTAAAATGTAGATCCTTTACTGTAGCTTTAAGGCAGCCAGTTGAGGGATCTCTAGAAAGCCGGCATTTTGTCATAAAATTAATCTCATTAATAATTCTCCCCGAACTGTCTAATTCCTAGATACAACCACCATGTGTGCAAGTATGTTCCCCTTCCCCTGCAGCCTCCCCAACAGACCACCTCCCCAGTAGCAAAAATATGATGGATCTTAACTGGAGGCAAATGCCATCTGTACAGTAATTTATAAAAATTGTCTTCCTCAGCTACACAAATGGAAGATGTATATCTCCTTTTCCAGATAGTGACCCCCTCATCCAGATCAGGTTCTTTGTCCAAATCCCTCTCCCATCTTTTCATCTGGGTTGTTTTCTTGTCAACAACTTTTTCAATCAAAATTGTACATATCTTAGAAATGAAACCTTTTCTTCCAGCTTGCACCTGGGTCACCTCCTCCAATGAGGTTAAAAGTCTAGATGGAGCTGCGTCATATCCAGATTTCACCATAAATCAATCGACTTGTAAATACTGTATTGAAAAGACAAGATCTTGACATTCTCATGTACCTCTTGGCATGGTTTCAAATAAGGCACCAGGAACAAGCTGTCCCAGTTGAGTAATCTCAGCTCTTAAATTCAGTAAAAAAAGAAAACAAGGAGTAAAAGAAAAAACATAGAGGGTAAATCCCTCATCCCCAATTTTTAAAATTATTTTGGATGAAGGTATATTATTATTTATTTCTGTAGTATCACAAGGGCACAGACATGTTTCCAACCTGAGGTCCGTGCCCTGAGGCGTTTGCACTCTCACTGTAACTCTAGTAATCCAAGTTCAATGGAAGATGTACTGGAGCTTTCAGCAGCAGAGCAGTCTCCAGCCCTGGCTTGTTTCTTTTTTCCTAATCGATTAGTCTCTCTCAGTGCCCAGTCATTGTCTTCAAACAGGGCCTCCCCTCCACTGTAACTTCAATGGGAGTTGGTTTGGGCTCAGTGGGAAGGTTGGTTTCTGATGTTTTACTTGCTTTTTCCAGGAACCAGATCGGAGGAGTGAAACGGCCCCAGCTATCTTGGAAGGGCTCTAGTGCTGAGGAAACTTTCCTTTGTGTGCAGAGTGCTGCTGGCCTTGGGTGGCCCAGCTTCAATAGACACACACATCAGCTGTATTCTTCCCTTCTGCGGCTGCTGTGCAGTACAACACTTCAGAGGCAGCTGGGCGCCTTTCTATTTTATTTTCACTTAAGAAGCTAAAGTTGAAGCATTGATCAGTTTGCAGTGTAGCTTTGCGATCACAGGCTTGACTTGAAAGCATCCCAGCCCGGGCTTCTGTGCTTCTCGCTTTTGCCCGCCACTGCTGCTAACGTTTCAGGTGACTGGGCTGTTTCCAGATTTGAGTTTCTATTGAAATTGACAACTCAAAGGCTTTCAATAGAGGAGAAAAAACCATCTAGGAGTTCAGAGGCCAAACAGGTGATGTTTCCAATTCAGTTACTGACCTGCCTTAATGCATCTTAGACTGTAATATCTAGAAGATCAAAGACTGAGGTACTGTAGTGTTGTCACAACTGAAATAAGAACCCCACTGCGCTAGGTGCTGTACATGCATATTGTATGTAAGAGACAGTTCCTCCCCTTAAGATTTTACAGTTCAAATGGACAAGATAGAGAAAATGTAGGAGAAAGATGATAACATTTTTTCTCCTTTTTATAGAGAGGGGGTTGGGGAACAGAGAGGTTAAGTAACTTGTCCAAGGTCACAGGTGAAGTCTGTGGCAGAGGTGGGAAATGAACAGACAACACCTGTATCCCAGTCCCAAAGGACCACGATTTCTCTTTCACTAATAGTAGGCAGGCTGAGTTCTGAGCAGGTAGTGCTGAGCGTCAGAGCTCAATTTCTTATGCACATTGTGTCTCACATCTTAAAAGATACTCTTCGTTTTTCATCAAAAACTGTCTTTGGTCCTCCTCAGTTTGTTACAGTAGTCCCCTTCTCCTGCAAACACCCAGTGAGTAAAGGTTAGAGCAGGAAGAGACATGGGGGGTTTTGGGGTGGGATTGAGGTTGTTTCTTATCTAAAACTAAAAAACTTCTATTCATGAGCTTTGATTGCCACATTTCAAAGTCAATTGCTGGTTTTGAGCCTTGGCAATCTGACTCGTTGCTAGTGTTTTCTCTGATGTATTATGCCAAAGTGACATCTATTCTGTGACGTTCTCTCTATATGGCTTTAAATGGGAAGTTCAGACTCCCATAAAACATCCATCTAGAGACAAACCCTGAACCTTTGGACTTGCTAACACTGTGTGTTTCCCTCCACATATTTTAAGTTGAGTGGTATTTTAAATAAATGAAGTTTGTCACCTGAGACATCATTTCAGCACACGCTTTTAAAGCACATTGTCCTGTCACTAGACCCCTGGTTGTGTTTTGCTGAGCGAGGAAGCCGTGGAAGAAGGGAGAACTGTAGATGACGTGGGAGCGTGCTGGAGTGAATAGTATTTGACTGTTACCTGAGGCAACTTGCTTTCTGCAGAAGTGTCTGAAAAGGTTGTCTATTTCTAGGCTAGTGAATCATGTCGTGCACATATTCCTCATAAGACTATGGGAACTGGATATTACATGGTAGAAAATATGCTCCAGCTCAGTGCTCATATTGCGTTTTTATTCGTAGCAAGCTCTTTACACAGACTGACTTTCCAGCTGAAAAACCAGCCTATTTTGAGTTTCATGATTACCGGCATAACTTACCTTTAATACAGAGTTCTGGTCTGAGTGACACTGCTGTGAATCTATTGTTCATTGCAGCTGGCTTTCAGTGGGTTGTTCTGGATTTACACCTGTGTCTGGGGCACCCTTAAAATGTCATTTTCCTCTTTCCTGTTACGTAAGGTATTTATGGTATTAGCAGGAGGCCTGATACTTAGCGTGGGGGTTTCTGTACATCAGAGGCTGATCATAGAACTGATCATAGAAGGTTAGGGTTGGAAGGGACCTCAGGAGTCATCTAGTCCAACCCCCTGCTTGAAGCGGGACCAATCCCCAATTTTTGCCCCAGATCCCTAAATGGCCCCCTCAAGGATCGAACTCACAACTCTGGGTTTAGCAGGCCAATGCTCAAACCACCATGCCTGCCGACTGTGTGGGGGGGTGTGGGGGGGGAGGGGCACGGTGGCGCAGAATGAGGGCAGTCGGTTGCATCAGTGTTACTGAGCATGCTCAGTCTATGTGAGCATGCTCCGTACAAGTAGGGTTGCCAACTTTCTAATCGCACAAAACCGAACAGCCCTGTCCCGCCCCTTCCCTGAGGCCCCGCCCCGCCCCTTCTCCAAGGCCCCACCCCTGCTCTCTCCATGTCCCCTCCCTCTGTCACTCACTCTCCCCCATCCTCATTCACTTTAGTTGGTCTGGGGCAGGGTGTTGGGATGTGGGAGGAGGGTGAGGGCTACAGCTGGGGGTGTGAGCTCTGGGGTGGGGCCAGGGGATGAAGGGTTTGGGGTGCAGGAGAGGGCTCCAGGCTGGGGCAGAGGGCTGGGGTGCAGGAGGGGTATGGGCTCTGAGCTGGGGGTGTGGGCTCTGTGGTGGGGCCAGAGATGAGGGGTTCAGGCTGCACGAGAGGGTTCCGGGCTGGGGCAGGGGGTTGGGGTATGTGTGGGGGGCTGAGGGTTGTGGCTGAGGGTGTGGGCTCTGGGGTGGGGTTGGGGATAAGGGATTTGGGGTGCAGAGGGGACTGGGGCAGGGTGTTGGCGGGGGTGCAGGCACTGGGAGGGAGTTTGGGTGAGGGAGGGGACTCCGGGCTGGGACAGGGGGGTGGGGTATGGGAGAGGGTTCAGGCTGTGGAGTCCCTGCAGCACTTACCACGGCTCCTGGGAAGTGGCCTCCAGGTCCCTGCAGCCCCTAGACGCATGGGTGGCCAGGGAGCCTCCACGCACTGCCTTGTGCCTGGAGGTGCTGCCCCCGCAGCTCCTATTGGTCGCGGTTCCCAGCCAGTGGGAGCTGCGGAGCCGGCCCTTGGGGCGGGGCAGCATGCGGCGCTTCCCTGGCCACCACATCTAGGGGCTGCAGGGATCTGGCAGCCTCTTCCAGGAGCCACACAGAGCTAGGGCAGGCAGAGAGCAAAGGTGGCATTAACACACTTGTACACACCCTTCCCCTGGTCCTGGGGCTGGCTGGCTGCTGCCTTGGTCCTTTTTAAAAAAATAGAGCTGTCCCAGGGCTGCTCTCCTTCCTGCTGGCTGCCAGTGGCCCCTGAAAACATTTCTGGCAGCGGGGGATCACTAAGGGCATAGAGATGCTCAGCCACACCCCTTTGTCTTGGGCAAGCCCTTGTGCTGAGGGCAGGGAGAGGAGTGGCATAGAAGTTGCTGGGGTCGCTCTAAGCCACCCCTTGATGTGCCTGATCTGCCAGCTTTCTCACTGCATTGTGCCACTGGATATGCCCGAAACAGCCAGAGCAGGAGCCAGAATCTGGCCTGAGGGCTCTAAACTTGGACCATAGGAATTATTATTATTTATTTGTATTACTTGTATTGTATTTATTTGTACTGTGCTAGGCACTGTACAAACCCAGAACAAAAACCCAGAATGGCTCCAGAGGTCCATCTAGTCTCTGACAGTGGCTAGCACCAGCTGTTTCAGAGTAACATGCAAGAAACCCAGCAGTAGGCAGGTGCTTCTTTAGTCTCTCAGAATAAGACAGGTTTCCCAGACCTCAGATCACTGCAATAACTCAGTGTTGTTTTACTACGTTTTCATATATCAGGCCAGGTCTACACTAGGAAATTAGGTTGGTATAACTACGTTGGTCAGGGAGTGTGAAAAAGTCACACCCCTGAGCGATGCGCTTAAACCAACCTAACCCCCAGTGTAGACGGTGGGAGAATTTCCCCATCCGCATAGCTGCTGCCTCCTAGGGAGGTGGAGTGCCTCTGCCATCGGGAGAAGCTCTCCCGTGGGGTGCTGCAGCGTTTTAAGTGTAGACCTGCCCTTACACTGCTTTATAGAAAAAGGAGGTACTGAAAATTAGAAAATACAGATTGCAAGGGACAGTGCTGTGGGACATAACCTTTCCATTCTACTAATGCAAGCAGTGCAGAGCTCAGTTATGTTTGGTCACAGCTGGAGTGTCTGGAGTTTAGAGTTCATCAATCTTATTGCTCTTCACGCCAGGTCATGTCTGGCTAGAGTGACTGAATTAGAAAATCTGCTGGCAGTGGCTGTTCCCTGGACCATTCACATCTTCTGTGGCTAAAGTGAAAGATACTTCAGCTAAAGCTAAGGAAGTTAGTCCTGACAGATCCCTTCTTGTCTCACTTATATCCATTCAAACACTGCAGCAAAGATCATTTTTCTGGCTTGTTGTTTTGATCACATCATTCCTCTGTCTGCATCCCTCCATCAGCTTCTCCTTCTGTGATGCATCAAACATAAGCTGCTCGTCTTCCTTTTTAAGGACCTTTGCAACCAGCCAATAACAATTAATTCCTCTTCTCATCAGCAAAGCATTTCTTCTCTTAACTCGGGCTGTCAATTAATCACAATTAACTCACGCGATTAACTCCAAAAAATTAATCGCGATTAATCAGTTTTAATATCACTGTTAATAGAATACCAGTTGAAATTTATTATAAATATTTCTGGATGTTTTTCTACATTTTCAAATATATTGATTTCAATTACAACATGGAATACAAAGTGCACAGTACGCACTTTATATTATTATTTTTGATTACAAATATCTGCACTATAACAATGATAAACAAAAGAAACAGTATTTTTCAATTCACCTCATACAAGTACCATAGTGCAGTCTCTTTATCATGAAACTGCAACTTACAAATGTAGATTTTTTTTGTTACATAACTGCATTCAAAAACAAAACAATGTAAAACTTTAGGGCCTACAAGTCCACTCAGTCCTACTTCTTGTTCAGCCAATTGCTAAGACAAACAAGTTTGTTCACGTTTACGGGAGATAATGCTGCCCGCTTCTTATTTACAATGTCACCTGAAAGTGAGAACAGATGTTCGCATGGCACTTTTGTAGCTGGCATTGCAAGGTATTTACATGCCAGATCTGCTAAACATTTGTATGCCCCTTCATGCTTCATTCTGTGTTGTAATTGAAATCAATATATTTGAAAATGTAGGAAAACATCCAAAAATATTTATAATAAATTTCAATTGGTATTCTGCTATTGTTTAACAGTGCAAATAAAATGCAATTAATTGCGATAAATTTTTTTATCTTGCGATTAATCATGATTAATTTTTTAATCGTTTTTTTGTTATGAGTAGGGCAGTCAAACTTAGGTGCCCCGGCATGTAAAACCAAGGTTGGCTGACCAAACAGTCCTTCTATTTTCATGGAACCTAAACTCGCTGTCCCAAATTCCCATTCTGATTAGCAGAGCTGCAAACATACAGCTGCAGGGCCTTGCCTCTTAGGGCCTAAGATTATTCCTTGCTGCATGATGTTTACTTTTCAGCTGGCAGTGGCTGGACACACCAGATGGCTGGCTGCAATTCTGTCCAGTTCTGCGGTACACGCAGGAATCTCAAATTCGGGGGCTCCGTAGTTATATTGACCTACAGAGCGATGTCCACGGGAGGGCTTCTCCTATTGATATAGCTACCTCCTCCCGTGGAGGTGGAGAACCTGCCCTGAAAGGAGACGCGCTCCTGTCGGCGTAAGTTGCATCTTCATTGAAGCACGACAGTGTTGCAGCAGCGTTTAAGTGTAGGCCTGCCCTTAGATTCAGCTGCTGAACTATGCACTTAGGTGTCTAACTTTAGGCATAGAGGCTTGAAAACTGTGACCTGAAATCCTTACAAGGAAGAACCATGGACAAACAAGCAGGTACGAACACAGAGAGAGAGAGAGGGGAAAAGAATCTGCAGACAGGTCTGACTCAGTAGAGCTGAGCTCAGGCTAGGCATGGCTGCCATGGGAGTTCTCCAGCCTTACGCACTCTGCCAATCCCCTCTCCCTGACCCGCGGAGCAGTCAGGCTCAATGCCGTTACCAAAACGCTGCGAACCAATCAGGCCTCCCTCAGCTCCCCAGAGGAGTTTAAAATCTAGATTCCTCATTCTCTTCCCTGTCAGCTATTGTTCTTAGACGGACAAGGTGGGTGAGGTCATAGCTTTTATTGGACCAGCTTCTGTTGGGGAGAGAGACAAGCTTGCAAGCTTACACCTGAAGGAGAGCTCTGTGTAAGCTCGAAAGCTTCTCTCTCTCACAACAGAAGTTGGTCCAATAGAAGCTATGACCTGCCCACCTTGTCTGTCTGATAGTCTGGGAGCAATGCAGCTACGACAACACTGCATGCGGCTATTGTTCGTGTCAACTTGCATGAAACGTGAATAACAAAGAAATAAAAATACGCCCCCCTCCCGTGGTTAAAAAGGTCCCCGAACCCTGCTCCATCGCATGGACAAGAATAAACACAAACCATATTTACAGTTCTAGGGCGTATGGCTTAGAAGCTGAACGTTGTATGCACTGCATGGGTAATATTTGTTATCAAGTTAAACACAACAATAAACAAACCGAAGTGGTGGAATGTATCGATTCCTTCCCCCCGCCATCTCCCAATGCACTGTCTTTATTATTATGATTGCATCACCAGTCCCTCAGGTATTGGTCCAGGCACTGGGCGGCGCATTTAAAAATATATTAGATTCTGGCTGCTGGCATCTTGTGGCCTGAGGACTGGCATGTGGGATGTAAACAAAGGGAACAGCTTTGGGTGGGCTGTGGTCAGAGGTGAAAGTAAGCCGGTCTGGTCTGGCTTACCGGCAACAGCCTGTACACCGTGCCGGACCAGACCAGCTTCCCCAGGCTGGCGATTTAAAGGGCCCAGGGCTCCCTGCAGCGGCCGGAGCCCCAGGCCCTTTAAATCGCCTCCCGAGCCCCACTGCCGGAGCCCTGGGGTAGCAGCAGCAGGGCTCTGGCGGTGATTTAAAGGGCCGGGGTATTTAAAGGCCTCGCCTCTTCCGGTTGAGGCCCCGCCTCTTCTGATTGAGGCCACACCCCCACTCACGACTCCAGAGTACAGGTAAGTCCTTTAAGTTACCTTCACTCCTGGCTATGGTGCCTCCTGCCTGTCCCTGTTTCTGATTATCACAGACACCGTAGAGTGGAGTTGAAGAGCAGCAGGGATGGGGACAGCTGCCATGCATGCAAAATACCCCCCTGCCCATCTCCTCCAGCTAAAGTGGTCCTTGGCTGGGGCAGATGCTGTGGATCAAATAATCTGTCTAGCGAGTGGTTTCCTTGAAGCTGACAGGCTGCCTCCAGGTCCTGCTCTGGTATAATCCCATAGTGCCCTGTGCTGCAGCCAGCCTTGGGAGATGGCTAAGCAGCTGCCTCTACGCCCTTTATCTCCTGCTCCCGCCGGTAAATGGAGGCAGACATCAAGGGACAGAGGGCGAGGGTAGCTATTTGGCCACAGGAGTGAAATGCATCTACTGCAGCTTCTCCATATGTATACTTTTAGAGGCCGAGGTGGGCTGGGTATAGAATCATAGAATATCAGGGTTGGAAGGGACCTCAGGAAGTCATCTAGTCCAACCCCCTGCTCAAAGCAGGACCATTCGCCAACTAAATCATCCCAGCCAGGGCTTTGTCAAACCTGACGTTAACCTTATGGCCATAGCAACTTTCGACTTGGGGAATGACACCCTCAAGGGGCCTGGTTTAAGAGGGTGGGTGGTCAGTACTTTCTAACAAGCAGGTCCCTTTAAGCTGCCTGAGGTTGGGCGCCCAAAATCCCATTTTTGGTCTTGAAAGTTTTGGCCTATGGATCTCACCTTGTAAGAACTGTGACATTTTCAAAGCCTCCTACTGCTGAAGGAGATTCACTCCTTATTTGCATATGTAAATTGTCTAGGTGGTGACTCCAAGATGGATTTTTTTTTAAAGATATAAAAGCGTGTGTGATTTACTCTTCCTTTGAATTGGGTACAGGAGTTAGAATATCGGGTGCTTTACATGGGATGCTTCTTTCAGGTTGGCTCGGAAGCTTCTATGATCCCATTTTGACTGTGACAATTATTTCTTTCTCTAGGTGTGGAGGACATCAGGTAACAGTGTTGAAGTTCAGGTCATTTTTGCAGGGCTTTTAGAGAACGCACTTGGCTATGGCCTTGTGCATTTGTTCTTCTGGCACTTTTTAATTTTCATGCTAATCTTTCGTAATGCCTGGTCCTCCCGCCTTTATTTTCCATACCTAGCAGGACTCACTGGGTAGGGAATGTTTAGGTAGATGCCATTAGGTTATTTATTTATTTTGGCTTGTGGATCTCCTCTGTGCTAACCCCAGATGCTTTTGTTTGCTTGTAACCTTTAAGCTGAACCCCCAAGAAGGCTATTTTGGATGCTTAATTTTTGGAATTGCTCTTTTAAAATCTTGCAAAAGCCTAAATTCCAGATGTATTTTCTTTCTCTTTGTTTTTAATACAATTTAGCTTTTTTAAGAACAGGATTTGGATTTTTGTGTCCTAAGAGTTTTGTGCATATGCTGTTGGATTAGCTGGTGGCAACAGCTAATCTCCTTTGTTTTCTTTCTCAGCTCTTCCCCGGAGGGGGGTGAAAGGGCTTGAGGGTACCCTACAGGGAGGAATTCCCAAGTGCTCCTTCCTGGGACCAAGGGGGTTTTTTGCATGTGGGTGGTGGCAACGTTTACCAAGCCAAGGTCAGAAAAAAGCTGTAACCTTGGGAGTTTAATACAAGACTGGAGTGGCAAGTATTAATTTTTAGAATCTTTTTGGGCCCCCACCTTCTGCACTCGAAGTGCCAGAGTGGGGATTCAGCCTTGACAGGTGGCTTAAACTAGCAGGCGATCTTTACAGACTTTTGTTCCCTTGTTGAAGTTTGATCCCCAAAGCATTAGTGCTTGGAACTGAGCAAAAACAAATTATCTTGTCTTTTGTTAATAAGGTATAGCATACTATGAAACACCAGTCTAACATTCATTAGACAATTCATTAATTTAGTCAAATCAATTCATTAGTGGTTAGTTGTTCAAAGATCACATCTGTCTCATTCCATTGTTGTTTGCTCGTTTGGATTGCTGTAGCACTTAGAAGCCCTAGGCTTGGAACGGAACCCCATTGTGCTAGACACTGTACGACAGAGGAGAAAAAGATGGTCTCTGCCCCATGAGCTTCACTCCTACTTAAACTATTTGCTTTCCCCTCCTTTATGGCATCTTCTGTCCATGGATCTGAAATCACTTCACAGACCTTACTGAATTAATCCTCAAAACATACCTTACTAAATTAATCCTATACGTGATGTAGGTAAATGGCATTGCCCCCCGTTTGACAGATGGGGAGAACTGAGACACTGAGCAGAAGGATGGTTTCGTGGTCAGGACATCAGCCTAGCACCTAAGAGATCCAGGGTCAAGTCCCTGCACCACCACAGACTTCCTGCGTGACCTTGTGTGAGTCATGTAGCCTCTCTGAGCCTCAGTTTCCTATCTGTAAATTGGGATAAGAGCACTGCCCAAGCTCATTGGGAGGATGTGAGGATAAATACATTATAGATTGTGAGGCTATTACAGTGACAGGGTGAAATAAAGTACCTAAATTAGGCAGTCAGTGGTCAGGTGAGTTGCTTAACCTCACCTGCTGTGACTTGGTCCCCAGCTTGACCTTCAGTGCTGTATTTGACAGTTTCCCCCACTTTGACCACAGATCTCACTGGAAATGGTCTACTTGTATCATGCAAAAATTTCAGTGGAACAGCATCGCTAAGCCTGTTCAAAGCTACAGATTAAAGTGATAGCTAGGAGATGCCCAAGCAGGAATGAACAGAACTAAGGCCGGTGATATTTGCCCTGTGCTAGTCAAGGTGGAATTTTGCTCGCCATTTAGGATGTGATTGCTAATCTTGTGCATTATTGTGTGAGGAAAATAAGGTGATCTCAGTGGGTTTGTGAGAATTGTGTTGGCAAGCAGATGAAAGCGTGTCTCAGTGAACCTGCTAGAGAGCGGGTCACTAGAAGGGCAGGCTCTCTTCTTTTCCTTAGACACCGAATATCAATTGGTGTCTTACCTTCGGCAGACCTCAGCAGCTGTTTGGTGGCATATAGTTCAGTCTGTATTATAGCCAGCGCATGATTGTAATTATGGCAATGCTCCTTATTAGGTGCAAGTAAGAATCCAGTCGAAACTAGACTCCCCTCTCTCTACACACACTGAATTTTTCCCTGGTTGACATTTGAACCAGAGTATGAGTCACCTACAGAGTCTGCCTTGGTTCAGAAAATCCTCCTTGGAATCCTAAAGTTCCCTTGTGGCATTCTCCCCCCGCCCCATTTCTTTTTCGGGGCCGTCCCCAGTTACGATGGGGTTTGTCCATAGTTTGCAGGGCAGTAAGCAGTTCCAAGCTATTTTCGGAGGTGACACAACGCGGTGGCACAGCACTACCAGCCGTACGTCTCCAGGTTGGGATGCAGGGTCTGTATCCCCGCGGCAAAGTTGGGAAAGATGGTAGCCTGACTCCCCCGTTGCTGTGCGTCATTCACAAGCCCAAACCAAACGCCTGCCCCTGTAACTCTTACTCATAGGAGTAATCTGGTCTCCCCTGAGCAGTCACGTGGAATGTCCCCAGACTGCGGGGGTGATGGTGACTTTTTAGATGTATAGAGTGGTACAATCAGTGACTTCAGAGGAACAACGTTGGGGGGCAGGTTCCAGGTTGTGCCACCAAGTCTACTATAGACATTGCATAATGGTGGCTAACGCTGTAACAGGGGATGGTTTATAGCAGTGGTCTCCAGCCTTTTAATGCACAAGATCACTTTCTGAATTTAAGATCAACCCAGGATCTACTCTGCCCCTTCCCTGAGGCCCAGCCCCTTCCCCAATGTCCCGCCCCACTCACTCCATCCCCCCCTCCCTCCGTTGCTTGCTCTCCTCCACCCTCACCCACTTTCACCAGACTGGGGCAGCGGGTTGGAATGCGGGAGGGGGTGCAGGCTCTGGGCTGGTGCCGAGGGGATCGGAGTGTGGGAGGGGGCTCTGAGCTGAGCCTGGGGCAGGGGATTGGGGTACAGAAGTGAGGGGTGCAAGCTCTGGGAGGGAGTTTGGGTGCAGGGGTCATATGGTCACACTGCACCTAATCTCATAAAATCCACTGGACGTTTCATGAGTTTTACTTTTTATTCGTGTCAGTTGTGGTTCATAGATCCAAAATCCTCCAGGGATTGTCACAAATTGGTGCAACATTCTCAACGGAGCGGTGTGCATTGGCTGAGCCTGGGGCAGGGGGTTGGGTGCAGGAGTGAGGGGTGCAAGCTCTGGGAGGGAGTTTGGTGTAGGAGGAGGCTGGGGCAGAGTGTTGGGGTGCAGGAGGGGGTGAGGGGTGTGGGCTCTGGGAGGGAGTTTGGTTGCGGGGGGGGCTCCAGGCTGGGGCAGGGGGTTGGGGTGCAGGAGGGGGTATGAGATGTAGGCTCCGGCCAGGTTGCGCTTACCACAGGTGGCTCCCAATCGGCGGTGCAGCAGGGCTCAGGCAGGCTGCCTGCCTGCCCTGGCCCCACACTGCTCCTGGAAGTGGCTGGCTGCTTTCATGCCCGCGCCCGCAAGTGCCACCCCCGCCGCTCCCATTGGCCGGTTCCTGGCCAACGGGAGCTGCGGGGACGGCGCTGGGGGTGGGTGCAGTGCATGGAGCCGCCGGGCCCCCCCCCCCCCCCCCCGCCTTCCTCCCCGGGGCGGCAGAGATGTGCAAGCAGCCAGCAGCTTCCGGGAGCGGTGTGGGGCCAGGGCAGGCAGGCAGCCTGCCTGAGCCCTGCTGCGCCACCAGACTTCTAGTGGCCTGGAGAGCGCGATCGACTGGCAGAGGCTCCAGGATTGACCAGTCGATCGCGATCGACGGGTTGGTGGCCACTGGTTTACAGGCATTGCCAGACTGGATCAGACCTGAGGATCTAGCCCAGTATCCTGTCTCTGACAGTGGCCACTACTAGCTACTTCAGAGGTCATGCAGATCGCCTTCTAATCGCTGAGTTAGAGACTGGCTTATGCCCTGATGTCTGAGGTTTTATATCCCTTCCACAATATTTGCTATTAATTATGATATTAGCAGATCAGACATATTAAGCAAGTTGTATTTGAATTATTCATATCCAAACTTTGGCCGAAGCATCCAAACCCAGTGTGAATATTAGTGCCTGTGAACAGCCCTCGTAAGACCCATTAAGCACAGTTACAAGCCCTGTGCAGCACAATCCATGTACTTTCAGTCTCAGCACAGGGCAATCTTGCCAGCTATGTTTTTATTTAATAAATATTCATATAAAAGTCCTGGATCTAAAAGCAACTAAATTGATAGTTCAATTTTCAATGCTGGATAAACATTCACAAGTGGATTTCAGCACAATGGGTGGGTAATTAATGAGTTTGTAGAAGTTTTGCTGCTAAAGCTTTGAGCACTGGAGGAGTGTGTGTCTCTGTGTGTGTGTGTGTGTGGGGGGGGGGGTAATTAAAATTTCCAAAAGGGAAAAGAATCATAGAATCATAGAATATCAGGGTTGGAAGGGACCTCAGGAGGTCATCTAGTCCAACCCCCTGCTCAAAGCAGGACCAATCCCCAATTAAATCAAAAGGAAGAGAAATAATTACCTGAACTCTAGGGATTCCACTAAAAACAGCAACTTTCATTAAAATGAATAAAAGCAAACAAACAACCTCCCCCCCATTAATTGAAGATTAAGACTGAGATTTTAATTTTAGCAACGTCAGGAAATTCAGTTAAGATTCCCAGAGCAAACGTTGGCTGTGTCCCCTTGCACTTATATTCTTATACAGCATAAATGCGGTAATACCAAATGCTACGTGTCTGCATGTCAGGCTACAGGACAGGTGCAGTTAAATTATTTGTTGCATCTCACTCAAGGGCCGGCAGCAGAGGAATAAATGCAGTTCATTCCTAATTTTATAGTATTGTCCCAAGAGTGTGTCACTTTGGCCAGGTCTACACTACAGACCTAGATCGGTGGAAATACGTCACTCGGGGGTCTGAAAAACCGACATCCCCGAGTACAGTTATACCGACCTAACCCGCAGCATAGACAATGCTATGTTGATGGGAGAGCTTTTGCCGCAAGAAACATCTTCACTAAAGTGCTACAAGTCTGCCGCTGCAGCGCTGTATGTGAAGACAAGCCCTTTGCCCAGGGCACTGGGATCAGACATGTCATCAATGTGCATGAGGGGAGAGAATTAATGCTGTTGCTGGAACTTTACATTTCAGTTTCCTGATTTTGTGCAATTAAAGGGCCTGCTCTTGCTCCCACTGAAGCTCTCTTTCAGGCACTGAATCGCCATCTTAATGGATTCTTGTTTTTTACGGAGAAAAAAAAAGAGAAAGCAAAGTTGTCAGTAAAGTATTTCGTCAGGAGAGTCTTGTAAAGAAGTGACTGAACAGGCTTTCTTCAAAACTTCCCAGGCAAATTCACCACTGGGTTGAGAGAAAACCACTGGGTTGAGAGTCTTAAAAGTAAATGTTTTGGAAAGTTATAAAATGATGAATTTAGGGCCTTTGGGATAAAAGTGCCGGATCAACGAGAACGGTAATAAAAACAGCTACAGAGTAACGAAGTTCTGGCAAGAATAAGCAAAGATTGCTAAAAGCCTCATGTGGACGGGATAAAATATGGACAGGTAACTTAATTTCAAATGAAGGATTATCCTTATTTAAGAGGAAGCCATTTCCACTAGCGATTGAGTTATAGACCTCTGCATACAAATGCAGTAAGGTCACCCCTGCAATCAGCTAAAGTCCTTTCTATGATATATTCCTGGTTCAAGAGTCAGGATCCATAGTATAGATACATGTTCCATGGACTCCTTTGTGCTCTTGAGAGTCTCTCCCCACCCATCTCTTGTAGGGGCCAGATCCTTAAACTGGATCCACACGGCCCACACAGAGACTTATTGACTTCCCTGGAGTTCCCTGTGGTTGTAGGGTAAGGCCCAGATCCTGCAATGAGCTCCACACAGGCACCTGGCTCCACCCATACAGCTCGCTGCAGGATCGGGGCCTGTGTTTTTAAAACTGACGTGAGATGGGCATGTTCTGTTCAGCACCACCCCACTGTGTCTGTGAAGGGGGGGTCAACACCTCTCTCTCGTATAATGGTCTGAGTGGTTTTAGACCCTCTGCAGGCAGATGCCTGCACCTAAGTAGCTGGGGCCTTTAATTATAAAGATTTCTTTATAATCTATCTCCACAGCTTGCCTGGTTCTTTTAAGAATAGTCAGCTCCCCTATGAGAGAGGGATGGATACTAGGAGAAAGTGATGGTAATAGTCTTCTTTCCTTAAGGATGTCCAGGAGAACTGTAACACTTCCTTCTACAGCAAAGTGTTTTGGAGGAAGTAGTCATTAAGCAATTGTTCAAACATCTTCCTGAGACTCTACATCAGCAGTTTCAGCCTGTTCTACATCATCTGCAGTGACCTTCCTGCTTGCAGGTAGAGGACGCTCTCGTGTGTTAGAAATGCTTGATCTTTCCCAGAGCTCCGTGTAATGGATCCTAAAGTCTTCTCTGAGTTAGAGGCCCGACTGCCTAGAATGGACATAGGCCTAATAAGGGCTAGATTCCAAAGTCCATAAGAGTTGAAAGTGCCTAGCACTTGCCACAGTTGAGCCTTAAAACTTAGCAAACCATGAATGTCTGGAAGGGTATTTTCCGTATTCAGTTCAATTTTGAGTTTTCCAAGTCTTATGCATAAAATGACATCTTAAAGTATTATTAAAACATTATCATACAATGTTTGTTTGCAGTGGCTCCCACAATGGGATTTCACGGTACTCAAGAAAGGATGGTCCTGAGGATGTCTCAGAACAGAAAGACAAGTAGGCTGAGATTAAGAGAAGAACAAATGTATAGAAAGTTTGGCTTGATTCACTATAAGTAGCATGGCAGAAGTGGGTCTTTAAGAGAGGCTGAAATGTGGCTATACTAGGAGCGTTTGCAGCATCTAGGAACTTCCATCTGAGAATCACAGAGTGCCTTACAAACCTTCCTGAATTTAACCTTGTAACACTGCGGTGAGGGAGGCAAGCGTATTATCACCAGATTACATGAGGGGAAAGTGAAGACTGAGAAATGCAGGGGCAGTAGTAACCATTACTGAGCCTTACAAGAGGTAAAAGAATCCTGTGTTTTCTTCCCCACAGCAATGAGAAATTTGTCTCATTGAAGTTGCCCAGGAAGAGGTGCAAAGTCCATCAAACTTGAGAAAACCCCAGAATTCAGAGGCTTCCTTGTGACAACAGATCTCCCCTTTCGGATCAGGGGGAGCCTTTCTCACAGGCTTTATAGGATGGTGCAAAAAAGACCAACACTTGTGATAGGCCACTGCTCTGTACAGAAAGAGCTGTCATTGAAACAAAGTATGATTATAGCTTAGCTTGGAGTATGGGAACATTTCCTGGTCCATAATAATCAATTTTTGGATCCCAAACTAAAGTAAATTTCCATAATCACTTTGATTGAGGGGAGAATGGTGCCTTTGTTTACTCTGCTGGGTCATATTAGCAATGGAGAGTCATCAAAAGGAAACTGTCTCTTATTGAAAGTTTTAGGTTTGTGTGCATTGTTGTAGGCTCACTTGTGAGAAGACATCGGGCAAATTCACTGCTGCTGTCACTCCGTTGAGGTCAATGAGCAACACCATCAGAGAGTTTGGCCCATCGATCTCATAAGGGCTAATGGAGTTTAAACAAGCTGTGGCTGCCCCTTGGCAGAGATATTGGCGGTGACTAGAAAGGGTACAGGGAACCCCGTTCCTTCCCTATTGCACCTATCTCAGAAGCAGTCAGAATGCTGTATCTAGGGCTTTCTGAATGTGTGTGTGTGTGTGTATGTGTGTGTGTGTGTGTGTAGGGGGTTACTATGCTTTTCAGTGAGAGCAAAAACCAGATCTAGAATGAAAAGAAGGCTTCTTAATGAAAGTGAAAGTGTTTGTATCACATTATGGGGTGCAATCCAAGCCAGTGAGGGGCTGTGTCACCACCTACCCTGAAACCTGGGGTGTCTCACAAAGACTTGCTGAAGTAGCTTCCACCTGGGCTCCTCACAAACAGCCAGTCAGCATGCAGGTCACACCCTGAGTGTCTGTGGATAGCTGCAGCCTGCCAGCCACACTCCAGTTACACTCTGGCTTCTACCAAACAATTCAGTTTAAGGACAACACTGGATTAGTTTTGATTAAATAATTAAAGATGTTTATTTAACTACAAAGAGAGATGTGGGTACAAAGTATTAAAGTTGGAAATTGTTACAAGAGAAATAAAGATAAAGCTTCCTAGTAGCTAAGGCTTAACAAACTAGACTTGGTTCAAGGTAAAATCCTTACCACATGTTCCCAGCAACATACCTGACCATATTCTTGAGTCAGGATCTGTCTCCAAAGGGCTGGTTCCTTTGTTGTCTCAGGTGAAAGAGCGAGCAAGAGAGCGAGACTGAGACTACCTGGGCTGGTTTTGCCCCTCACTTTTATAGTCCAGTCACCCTTTGAAACACATTTTCTTGAGCATTGCCCATTGACAAAGTTCCTTCCCATTGTGAGTATGGAGACATGAACTCTTGTGATGAAAGAGGTTCCATGTTGTTGTTTGTTAAAATGCAGGTCGATCTGTTCTTGCTCCCCTCTATTGCTGAAGAGTGGCCACTTGACCGGTGATTGCCAGTCAACTTTGGTGACACCTGACTTGAGGCCTTAGCTTCTTTTTGTCTTTGAAGAACAGGTTTGCCGCCTCCCCAGGCTTGTCTGGTAAACACATTTCAGTCATAATTTCAGTTTATTTTCATATCTTTATATATAACGTTGCCACACAGATTTCACCATGATATTATTGACCAGCAAGCTCTTAGTTTTCAAATGATACCACATAAGCCATATTCTTTACAAAGATTACCATGGTGTGTAGGGTGTGACTACAGGGGTGCATCTGGTCACAGTTTGTAAGACTGTAAAAATTAATGTAAATTAATTAATTAAAATGAATGTAAAATTAATTTTTTGCAGTGTTCTAATCCCACTTCCTTTGTGAAGGTTTTCTAGCCTTCTAATCGGTGCTCCTCCTCACTTTATACTATTTCTCTTTACACCCCTGCAGGGAGGTGCTGTGCCCCATGGAGCTCCGGGCAGACTGGCTCCATTGGGACCACACTGTGTTCCCTGGCCACAGGTGTCCCCAAGTCTCCCTGTTATGGAGAAGGCTCTGTGGAAAGAAATCCACGCAAGGCTGGTATGAGGGACGTTGGGGGAGCCTGTCTCCTGTTGCCACACTCCAGCATCCTTAGGGAACAGTAACTGGCACCTCCTTCTACACGGGGCGGGGTGGGGACGACAAGAGAAAAATAGACCTAGAAAATCCATGTTTGAATTTTCCAGCTGTTGACTTATTCCAGTGTATACCTGGCACAGGATCCAGAGCTCTGCTTGTGGGTGGGATGAGGTCACCTTGAAAAGAAGTTCCAAGTTGCTCAGCCCTGCATTGGCACATGACTACATTACGCTCATTTTATGATGACTAATATCAGACTAACACCCCTCAAAGATTCGCTATGAAGTACAGCTCCACAGTGCAGAGTTCTCTATCACTGTCTTTCACCCAGCATCAAGGTGTTTCCATTCAGTACCTGATAAATCAGCGATATTCTGTGAGAGGAAATGGGCAAGATTAGGTACATATGTGGCGTGGCTTTGATTCAGCTCGTCCTTACATAACTCTTCACTTCCTCTGAATTTGCAAGGGGCTATTAGAAGAAGCTAGCGTGTGAAAAGCATCATCTTGAGACCATCATGGAAAATGTATTGTTTCCATGTAAATCTAGTTGGACAACTTGACAGTTCTGCACTGTGAAAAGCAGGAATCTCAAAATGTTTGTGTTGCTGTCGCATCTGAGAAGGGGAGAGTGTTTGGGCATCTCCTGTATTTGATCTCCTTCTCTCTGGACTTGTTCTTAACTCGTAAGGAATTTGTTTTTTAATCTGGAAAATGAATAGTTCAGTCCTCTAAAATGTAAAAATTTCCATTTCCTAACTTAGCTTCAAATGTACTGGATTGTCGAGCTTCACAGCCTTTTTCTAGGTCATTCAGCTCTAGAGTCCACCTCAGAGTATTCTCCTGGAAACTGGCTTCATCAGTTCACCCAGTATCATTGGACACTGCTTTGGAGGGTCTTAATTTATGACTTCAAGGCAGAAAAGCATTGCATGCAAGCAGGATGCATGAAAAGTACATGACTGCAGGCTTTACAATGAGGATACTAGCAAGAGACCCAGTGAGTTGTATTATATTTCTGATGCAAAAGGATGATTTTGTGCTTAGGGGTGGTGTATGCAAGGATATAGAATAGATAACACAAAAGTCAGCAAATGTACATCTTCAGTATACATGAGGGAAAACAATGCTTTTGTGTCACAAGAGGGAGCTACAGAATCTCAGGAGAGATTTGCAAAGTACAGCAGGTAGTTCACCAAGGGATAAAAGCATGTCAATTGAACCGAAAAATTAGTACAAAAACAAGACCGTTTCTTGGAAGACAGTCGAGGCATCTATTAATAGTAACATTTTGGAGAGGCTGAGGTCACTTTAAGTGTGGTTGATCCCCAAAGATAACTGCAAAATAGATTGGAAGGTGGGCTTTTTCCATCAGTGAGTGCAGGTGGGTGCTGACTATTGAAATGCAAGGGAGGAGTTTTCCAAAGTTTGATGTCATAGAATCACAGAATATCAGGGTTGGAAGGGACCTCAGGAGGTCATCTAGTCCAACCCCCTGCTCAAAGCAGGACCAATCCCCAACTAAATCATCCCAGCCAGGGCTTTGTTAAGCCTGACCTTAAAAATATCTAAGGAAGGAGATTCCATCACCTCCCTAGGTAACGCATTCCAGTGTTTCACCACCCTCCTAGTGAAAAAGTTTTCCTAATATCCAACCTAAACTTCCCCCACTGCAACTTGAGACCATTACTCCTTGTTCTGTCATCTGCTACCACTGAGAACAGTCTAGAGCCATCCTCTTTGGAACCCCCTTTCAGGTAGTTGAAAGCAGCTATCAAATCCCCCCTCTTTCTTCTCTTCCTCAGACTAAACAATCCCAGTTCCCTCAGCCTCTCCTCATAAGTCATGTGTTCCAGTCCCCTAATCATTTCTGTTGCCCTCTGCTGGGCAACTCTTTCCAATTTTTCCACATCCTTCTTGTAGTGTGGGGCCCAAAACTGGACACAGTACTCCAGATGAGGCCTCACCAATGTCTAATAGAGGGGAATGATCACGTCCCTCAATCTGCTGGAAATGCCCCTACATATACATCTCAAAATGCCATTGGCCTTCTTGGCAACAAGGGCACACTGTTGACTCATATCCAGCTTCTCGTCCACTGTAACCCCTAGGTCCTTTTCTGCAGAACTGCTGCCTAGTCACTCGGTCCCTAGTCTGTAGCGGTACATGGGATTCTTCCGTCCTAAGTGCAGGATTCTGCACTTGTCCTTGTTGAACCTCATCAGATTTCTTTTGACCCAATCCTCTAATTTGTCTAGGTCCCTCTGTATCCTATCCCTACCCTCCAGCATATCTACCTCTCCTCCCAGTTTAGTGTCATCCGCAAACTTGCTGAGGGTGCAATCTACACCATCCTCCAGATCATTTATGAAGATATTGAACAAAACCGGCCCGAGGACCGACCCTTGGGGCACTCCACTTGATACTGGCTGCCAACTAGACTTGGAACTATTGATCACTACCCTTTGAGCCTGACAATCTAGCCAACTTTTTATCCACCTTATAGTCCATTCATCCAGCCCATACTTCTTTAACTTGCTGGCAAGAATACTGTGGGAGACACTGTCAAAAGCTTTGCTAAAGTCAAGGAACAACACGTTCATTGCTTTCCCCTCATCCACAGAGCCAGTTATCTCGTCATAGAAGGCAATTAGATTAGTCAGACATGACTTGCCCTTGGTGAATCCATGCTGACTGTTTCTGATCACTTTCCTCTCCTCTAAGTGCTTCAGAATTGATTCCTTGAGGACCTGCTCCATGATTTTTCCGGGGACTGAGGTGAGGCTGACTGGCCTGTAGTTCCCAGGATCCTCCTTCTTCCCTTTTTTAAAGATGGGCACTACATTAGCCTTTTTCCAGTCATCCGGGACTTCCCCTGATCGCCATGAGTTTTCAAAGATAATGGCCAATGGTTCTGCAATCACATCCGCCAACTTCTTTAGCACTCTTGGATGCAGCGCATCCGGCCCCATGGACTTGTGCTTGTCCAGCTTTTCTAAATAGTCCCGAACCACTTCTTTCTCCACAGAGGGCTCGTCACCTCCTCCCCATGCGGTGCTGCCCAGTGCAGTAGTCTGGGAGCTGACCTTGTTTGTGAAGACAGAGGCAAAAAAAGCATTGAGTACATTAGCTTTTTCCACATCCTCTGTCACTAGGTTGCCTCCCTCATTCAGTAAGGGGCACACATTTTCCTTGACTTTCTTCTTGTTGCTAACATGCCTGAAGAAACCCTTCTTGTTACTCTTAACATCTCTTGCTAGCTGCAACTCCAGGTGTGATTTGGCCTTCCTGATTTCACTCCTGCATTCCCGAGCAATATTTTTATACTCTTCCCTGGTCATTTGTCCAATCTTCCACTTCTTGTGAGCTTCTTTTTTGTGTTTAAGATCAGCAAGGATTTCACTGTTAAGCCAAGCTGGTCGCCTGCCATATTTACTATTCTTTCTACACATCGGGATGGTTTGTCCCTGTAACCTCAATAAGGATTCTTTAAAATACAGCCAGCTTTCCTGGACTCCTTTCCCCCTCATGTTATTCTCCCAGGGGCATGTAAGGCATGTAATAATAGTGTGTGTGAATGAAGGGAATGAGATACAGGGAGTCTTTGAATGAATGGTCACAATTGCTGCCGTAACTTCAAACTCCATTATGTATCTATTTTTTATTACATTGGGTCAAAATTGCCTTTTAAACAGAATTGGCATGTTTTGACCCCCTGTGTGTAAAATGCTTCCCTGTGGGACTCTTTGCCGGACATAGCAACTATCATGGATAGCCAGTCTGGCACGGAATGATATTCCCCTCACACCCCGCATCCATCAGTGCCCTGGAGCCTACCCCAGTGCCTGCAGAATTGACCAGGATGTCTAGCTGGAAGAGTATTGTGCTTGGATGATGATTCATCTCAGCTGGTTGCCAGAATTCCTATTCATCCCATCCACCATGGCCCGGCTCAAAAAACAAACAAAAAAAGAAACCTCACCTCTCTTTTTGGAGAGGTAGGATGGTCCAGCAGTTATGGCGCTAGCCTGAGATTTGGGAGACCAATGCGCAGTTCCCCGCTCTGTTACAGACTTCATGTGTGACCTTGGGTAACTCACTGAGTCCCACTGTTCCTCAGTTCCCCATCTGAACAATGAGGACACTAGCGATTCTCTACCTCCACGCGGGTGTTGTGAGGTGCTCAGATACTATGGCAACGGGGGACATCGAAGTACCAAAGAGAGACTGGGTGGAGGGAATAAAGTGCTTCTGCTGTGTCTGTGGAATAAATGACCGTGTTTTTTACCTGCCACTAGAAAAGAAAACAACACCAGTTTTAAACTTGTTGGTAGCTGAGGGTTCTCATGTCAACATTTTCCAAGAATGGCCATTGAGTTTGGTGCCTCCATTTGTGCCTGAGGTTGGCCCCACAAAAACGGAGGCAACCAAAATTAGTGGTCACTTTTGAAAATTTGACTGGATGCCTCTGTGCCTCAGTTTCCCCAATCTATCTCCCACCAGTATGTACACTTAATGAGTTAGTGTTTGCATAATGCTTTGAGATCCTTAGACAAAAGGCTTTAATGAAGAAATGCAAAGTATTTTATTAACTTTTGGTGAGGTGTGTGTCTGAGACCAAAATCTAAATATGGAAAGGGTGGCATATGTGATATAATTGTCCAGTTGTGTGTGTGTTCTTTGGCAACTCTCATCCTCCTCACTTTTTAAATTTTTGGTTTTGATCAAATACAGTGTAATTCGTTAGATTGAAAACGATAATGCACCAGTTATGTGGTATTTTGTAGAGCTTTCAATATCTGGTTTGTTCCACTGTCACAGCATCTGTGTGCATTTGGTGACCAGTGGGCCATACATCACACTAAGTGAGGAACCAAAAGCCGTGTTCTCTCTCATTTCCGTGGTTCTGTTTTCTCAGTCTTAGGTTCTGGATGACAGGTTGCTCACCTGCATCCTGCTTCTGCCTCTTTGTGTCTGCTCACTGCAAGGAGATCCCTCCTCCCGTATGCTGGTGCTGTATGTGTTGACCTGCCTGGTTCTCTTCTGGGACATGTGATTTTGCTTGAGGAAACATGCTGCTTCTGCTCTGCTCTGCTTTCCTCTGTGTCCTTTAAAGTGCTCTTTGTACATCTGCTTACATTTCTCTTTATGTTCTTCTCGTCTGTCATTCAGGTCATAGGTGGATGCCCAGAACACTCACAGTATAAATCCTAAATGAAACACAATTCAGTGGAAGGCAAAATAGTAGCCCAGCTTTTCAAACCTGAGTGCCTAAAGTTTGGCTCCTAAATTCATATTTAGGCTCCTTTATACAAGTTGCCTGATTTTTCAGAGGTGATGAGCACTGTAGCTCTCCTGGGTTTCAGTGGGATTTATGGACGCTCAGAAGGTCTGAAAATCTGACCACTTATTTGTAGGTCTCCAAATATGGATTTAGGAGCCTGATTTCAGGTACCCAAGTTTCAAAACTGTTGTTTCAATTTGCAAATGGAAAAAACGAGGCACAAAGATATTAAGTGATTTGTCCAAAGTCACCAAGCAAGTCAGAATCAGAACTAGGGTCTACTGACCCCCAAAATGTCATCCTAGATAGCTTATTACTGCTGGGCCTAGTCTAACCTGCCCCGCTGCTTCCAGACCTACCTAGTTCAATCCAAGTTTTGTTACAAAAAATGTCTCTGACAGCCAGAGAGAAGCTCCAACTCCAGCTGAGTTCTGTTCTTCTCTCCTTCTCCTGGCTTCTGTCTGCTCCCAGCATGCACTGGGATAAAAGGAGATGTCCTCTTCTCCATTGATGTACAGGCACAGCATACCTGTTAATCACAGGTCACAGATCACCTTCCAACCCTGATATTCTATGATTCTAAGAATGTTAATAAAATACCCAATACAAGAAACAGCAGGGTGTGAAGGAAAGACCCAGGGGTGGGCAGGATGGCAGCAGTAGAGACACGTGAAGCTGTCAGGAGTGAGAACTGGAATTGTGGGGTGGGGAGAAGTTGGAGGAGATTGGGAATTGCCAAGGCAGGTGAGACTGAGACTGGGCGGGGGTAGAGCCAGGTTTGTATAATTTTTGGTGATGCCTAGAATGGATCCAAGCAGAGCCACGGCCAATGGGAGCTGCGGGGGTGGCGCCTGTGGATGCGGCAGCGCGCAGAGCTTCCTGGCCGTGCCTCTGTGTATGAGCCGGGGGGGGCCATGTCACTGCTTCCGGGAGCTGCTTGAAGTTTGCACTGCCTGGAGCCTGCCCCCCTCCCACACTCCAACCCCCTGCCCCAGCTCGGAGCCTCCTCCTGCCCTCCAAACCCCTCAGTCCCAGCCCAGAGCACCCTCCTGCACCCCAAACCCCTGAACCCTAGCCCCACTCCAGAGTGCGCTCCCTCAGCTGGAGCCCTCACCCCCCTAACCGTCTGCCCCAGCCCAGAGCCCCCTCCCAAACTCAGAACCCCCCAGCCCAGAGCCCCCTCCTACATCCCAAATCCCTCATCCCCAGCTCCACACCAGAGCTTGAACGCCCAGCCAGAGCCCTCACCCCCTGCACCCCAACCCCTCGGCTCCACCCCCAGCCTGGAGCCCCCTCCTGCACCCCAAACCCCTCATCCCTGGTGCCACCCCAGAGCCCACCCCCCAGCTGGAGCCCATACCCCCCCCCTCACATTCCAGCCCACTGCCTCAGCCTGGAGTCCTCTCCCACACCCTGAACTCCAAATTTTTGGCCCTAACCTGGAGCCCGCACCCCTAGACGGAGCCCACACCTCCTCCTGCATTCCAGCCCCCTGAGCCAGCCCAGTGAAAATGAGCGAGTGAATGAGGGTGGGGAGAGCAAGCGACAGTGTGGGTGGGGCGTGGAGTGACCGGGGGGTGGGGGGCATCAGAGAAGTGGTGGGGCAGGTTTTGCGCGAGTAGAAATTTGGCAACCCTAACTGCAAGAGGGATCCAGGAGCTGCAGTTTGCATAGGCCAGGACATTCTCTTTCTTTATTAGGCTGCCTCAGAGAATAAATATCTGCAGCCACAGCTAGAAAACCCAAATTCCTCCTGGAATGACACGTGTGGTGCTGGTAACCATCCTGTGAAGGATTCTGTTGCCTTAGTGAAGACGTAGTCTGGGGCGACAAAAGTGTTGCCAGGTTTCAAGACTGTGATTTATGAGGGACAGCTCAGGGAGTTTGGATTATTGACAGAGCAGGCATGTTACCGGGGCAGGTGATGGAAGTAGAGCATGTACGTGGGTTCAGAGCACCTATCTCTGTGTTGAAAAGGTAGGTTATGGAGGAAAAAGCATAAACATGGGATTGAGACACATTTTAATAAAGAGCAGGTACTAGGCTTTAGGCAAGATAGTCTATTCCTATTCCTGAATTTACCTGTGTTCGTCTTACTGGGGAGACTGGTTGGCCATCAGAATGTCAGACCCTCAACCGTTAGGGATGGAATTTCATAGCATAGGGCCAGAGTCTCAGGTGGTGCAAATTGACACAATCCCATAGACTTCAGTGCACCTACCCTGATTTACATCAGCTGAGGATCTGGCCCCTGGTGTTTTTAGACACCCTTACCCTGATTTAATTGCTGCTCCCCTCCTGACAAAAAACAGACACCTCTTTTCAAGATGCATATGTTGAAGGTTCTTGAAATATAAATGGCTGTACTTATTTCCATTTTTCACTTACATAGGCTTATACAAACAAGAATACTTATCTAAGGCTCCAGGCACTTGACGTATGTTTAACTATAATCCAGGTTTGAATGTGAAATAATTAAAATGGGTTACTGCACGAGCAGACAGCTTCAGATACTGAGGACATGCTCAGGCTGGAGGTTTCATAAAATGCAGCCATATGACTATTGTTTCAGAGTTAGCACAATGTGGGGCCAGTCCGACGCTCCTGAAGTCATTGGAGCAGAACCAGACTCAGGTACGCTAACAAGTACATAAAAAATGATTTCACTGTTGAAAGCAGAAATCTACGAATGTGCCACTGGAAAAATGAAGATAAGAGGTCATAACATGGCTATGATTCAAATCAATTGAGAGTGCATGGCTCTCTTCACAGCACTGTGATACAATGCTGATGGGCACTAGTAAAAATGCCCATCGATGGATGGCATCTTTCACTTACCCCATACTCCACATGACTATCTCAGCTAGATGCTCTTTCTTTGGTTTTTACCACTTGCAGTAAAAGAGCCAAAATGATGGCTGCCTTGCTTGTGTTTGTTGTGCACGGTGCGTGCAGCATTACATTTTAAAAGGGGATATAGTATATCAGTGTTATCAGAACAGCTTAGCTGTTTATACATGAAACACTCGTGCCCATTATTTCATTAGTAGAGGTGAGAATCTTTTGGAGGTGTAGATTACTGTACGTATTGCCTTAGACATCATGGACCGCAAAGCAAACTGAATGCAGCTGCCCCATCTGTGCAAAGCAGCCTTAGAGCCTCTGCTGCCAGCCCCGGAAGATTTACCACACTGTAGGGTATACGCTGATGTTACAGTGCCAGCAGAACAGCATCATGTATCACCTCCCATCCCTGCCTGTTAGTGAACTGGAATTTCTCTGTGCTGTGATCTCCAGCTGCTCTGATGGCCTCTTGTGATCAGTGGCAGGTGGCACAAATTAGAGCAGCCTTCAAGCCGTTTCAAGGAGAGTGGCCCAGGATCAGGGGAACATAAAGCTGGCTTACCGCCACTGTTACATCCCTCTGTGAAGTTGCGCTGGGCGCTCTGCCGTTGCAGCTGAGGCTTGGGGGGTTTGTGTTCCTTAGCAGTTGTAGAAATATAACAGGATGTAGCCCTCCAACGCAAGGCTCACTGGCACAGATGCTTGTCAGAAAACAAACACAAGCATGTTTACTCTGTTGTAGTGTTAGAGGCTAATAAACTCTTTGGGAAAAGAGAAAAGGAAACAAACACCACTACTCATATACAAACCCAACAGAACTCAAAGCAAATGGGCATCACTGACGTACTATTCTGATTATACTGGGAAGCATCAATGTGATTGTTGCTGGTAGAACCTGCCCTCTGGAGGCTCCATTCCACAAGCTTGGTCCTGGAAACCTTTAAGAGAGTAGTCCTCATTCCCTTAAACAGTCCGATGAAAGGCTCTTTGTATGCATAGGAGTTGTAGGAGTGGGCCTGGAAGAACACGGATGCATGATATACTGGATTATTATAGATATGATGGTCTAACCTCAATGCAGTGTGGAAATCTCCTTGTTTTTCTAATGTTGCTTCACTTGTTTATTTAAACTTGGATTGCACACACAGGCCTTGCAGGGGAAGTGCGCTCTGAGGAGGGATTTCAATGGGCAGACTTCCACGTGCAAGGGCAGATGGAAAGAAATGCAAAAGGGACATTTTGGAAGGTGGCTGTTTACCCTGGAAAGGGACACAATCTCATCAGCTGAGATGTGCCAAGTTGGAAAATAAGTCTGAGCTTCTGACAAGTTAGGGGTGTTGGAAGCTTCCGCAGCTGTATTGAAGACACATTTTTTGTAATTAAACTGAGCCAGTAATTTGGGAAGCATGGCAAGAGAGTTAAAAAGGCATAAAGGCAGCAAAGAACGCAGTGACCGTCTTTGTATTATCTATGGCAATCTCTGCATTGCTGCTACATGTTTCCCCTGCGCTCTGAAGTACAAAATGTAGCATACTGGGGAGAAATGAGTTTTTATGTAGTGTTTGTCCAAAAGCAATTCCCTGTATTGGCCCAAGAGCTGCCAGTTTTCCCTCCAGGAAGTCTTTTGTATGCTCTTGAGCCAAATGAAGTGCTTGGCACCATTTTATGTTACTCTAAGCTTTTCTGAGGAAAGAACAGTCCAGTCAGCGTGAATTTTCTATGGACCCATCTAACACCGGCTTTTGCCCTGTTAGGCACATGTTTAAACCCGATCGAAACCAGCTATCCTAGTTAGGGTGTCAGTCAAGGCAGAATTTGGCCCTTAGGGGTTAACTTGCCTGAGAGCAGGACCCCTACACTGTTCCTTGTTCTCTACAACTCCCCGCATGCTGTCACTGCTCAGCAAATAATAAACCTCTATGGTGCTAATAATACAAGAGTTTCTTAAGCAGTGTGGCCAGCCAAACTGTTGTAAAACTGGTTTGAAGAATGAGCCCTAGACTGATAGACTCTGGGAGTATGTCTATGTTTTGGTTCCCGGTGGCCGTGGTTCGCTGCTCCAGGCCAATGGGAGCTGCTGGAAACGGCAGCCAGTACGTCCCTCGCCCCATGCCACTTCCAGCAGCTCTTATTGGCCTGGAGCAGCGAACCGCAGTCACTGGGAGCCGCGATCGGCCGAACCTGCGGACGCGGCAGGTAAACAAACCTGCCCAGCCCACCAGGGGCTTTCCCTGCACAAGCGGCGGAACAAGTTTGGGAACCACTGACCTAGACAGACGATCCCCTAGGGTAACGTTGCATCCAGGATGTAAGCTAGAGCAGCCTTTGAGGCTGCTGTAACTTACTATAGAGACTGGGCAGGCCGCTGGAAATATTGGGACTGCAAAGGTGGTTTGAAATGTCCTTTACTCTCCCACTGTCTTACTGCACCAAGCCCAGGGGTGGAACAACACACTCTGGCTAGTCATACCAAGGCAGAAGCTCTTTTAGCTGCAACTATTTAAATCAGTTTAAAGAACGAGTTGCTAACGCGGGTAAAAGTCTGGTTTCGGATGGGCCTCTGAGGGTACCACTGACTGCTCTTCAATGCCAGTGTTGTTGCTTTTGGCACAGAGAGGAGAGGGTTGTATTAAACATCCACAGTCCCATCATGGAAAGAGGGAGTGAGCAGGAAATATATAAAAGAGAAGGGGAGATAAAAGAACAAGTGAAGTGAAGCCCTCGGTAATGGCATTTGGAAATAAACTCAAAGTCAAGCTAGCTTGTTTCCTCTCATTGCAACCTCTCTCGGTAATAGTTGGATAGAGGCTGTTCTGAAACGACTTTATTTAGAGGGAGAAGGAAAGACTTAGCATGTGCAGTAAATAGAGATGAGCAGAGGGGCTCTGTGAGAGGTTTGCTAAACCTCACCAGGGTGGCTTTGCTTTTGCAAACTGAAAATGCTGGTCGAGATAAGGAGAAGGGAGTTTGAATCTGGCCTCCGTTGTATCAAAAGCACAAAAGGCTTGGTGTGGGTAGGACAAAAGGATCTATGTTTGGCTGATCTCTCACAGGAAGCTCTATTGGTAAGGAACCATTGCGAATCTAGCCCACTTGCAGTCCCTGAGGTGAATGAAAAGATTGGAGTCGTGTCTCTCAGACCCCTAAACGAGCACCGCGGTCTTGTGGTCCACACTGACCCTGAGACACCTGCAAGAGGCAGAACAGTCTGTGCACGGCCCCAGGGCCTCCGTGACTTCCTGCTGTCTCATGGTAGCACAGCTCCCACTGGACCTGTTCTACCATGCCCTCCCCCTGGTGCTGGAGACAGACACCCCCCACCCCCAGGAAGGGACTTGCAGCCACACGCAGGGAAGTCACTCTGGTAATTTTGGGGTGGGTTCCTCCTTGACTAATCGCCCTTGTCCAAAGGGAGCCATGGCTGCTGCTCTGCTCCATCCCTGCCCCCTCCCCAAATCATGCAGTACCAACCCTTCCTCCTCCAATATCCCAAACGCTCTAGTCTCTGTTCTGCAGTGTTGCAATTTTAGCTGCATGGGGTTATCAGTCTAGTCACAAACATGCCGGCCCGATGTTGTTTTGTAGGTGGCAGCTCACAGAGATACAAGCCATCGTCGTTCCGGAGGCAAGGGTTCTGAGAACAGCTGGCAGACCTGTTCATGGAAGGGTGCGGGCAACATGTCACGCTGCCGGCCAGCGGCACCCTGGCGTTCTAATAGGCTCAGAACTCTAGCTGAATGTTAAAGACAGGTGGTGGGCAGCCTTGAATAGGGGCACAATGGGCTGGAGAGTGCAAGGATCACATGGAAGGTAGTTTGGACTAGTGGATAGAACACTAGAGTGCTATTCAGAAGACCTGAGTTCTAGTGCCAGCTGCCACTGGCCTGCCAGGTGAGCTTAGGCAATCACTTCACCACTCTGTGCCTCAGTTTCCCCATCTGTAAAAGAAGACACTGATACTGCCCTTTGTAAAGCGCTTTGAGACCTATGGATGAAAAGCACTGTGCAAGAACTAGGTATTATTATTAAGGAACTTTATGCTGTAAATTCAAGGGTCACATACTTTTGCAATCCCTCTGCCCTCTTGACAACAGTTAACCAGCCACAGAGAGGAGCCCTGGTGTAGGTTGGCGCAGTGGACATACTCCCTTTGTGTTCTGAGTACAGCGCTTTTGAGTGGTCCAAATGTGGCGAGGGTGGCATGCAGCCTCCTCCGTGCAAATCAGGAATGAACTGCCATGGTTTGGCCGTAACTGAATGAGCAGGACAAATGGCTTACTCATAGACTCATGGACAGAAGGGACCATTATGACATCTAGTCTGACTTCCTGCACAATGCAGGCCACAGAATCTCACCCACCCACTCCTGCAATAAACCTCTCACCTATGTCTGAGCTATTGAAGTCCTCAGATCATGGTTTAAAGACTTCAAGGTGCAGAGAATCCTTCAGCAAGTGACCTGTGACCCACGCTGCAGGGAAAGACGAAACCCCCCCCAGGGCTTCTGTCAATCTGCCCTGGAGGAAAATTCCTTCCCGACCCCAAATATGGTGATCAGCTGAACCCTGAGCATGTGGGCGAGACTCACCAGCCAGACACCCAGCAAAGAATTCTCTGTAGTGACTCAGATCCCACCCCATCTAACATCCCATCACAGGCCATTGGGCCTATTTACCACGAATAGTCAAAGATCAATTAATTGCCAAAATCATGTTATCCCATCATACCATCTCCTCCATAAACTTACCGAGCTTAATCTTGAAGCCAGATAGGTCTTTTGCCCCCAGTGCCTCCCTTGGAAGGCTGTTCCAGAACTTCACTCCTCTGATGGTTAGAAATCTTCATCTAATTTCAAGTCTAAACTTCCCGATGGCCAGTTTATATCCATTTCAGGTTTCATCTGAAAAATGGCTTCTTTTTATGATGTGGGAAGGAAAGAAATAAACTGTGCAACTCCTGTCGCAATAGTACAGATTCCAAACACCACGAGTTTGAGAGAAGGATCTAAACCCTTTTGTCATGGGGGGAGGGGAGCTGGCTTAAGTAATAGGGTTAGGAAGAAACTTTCCCTTTGAGGAGGTTATTCTATAATTGCCTACTCCAGCATCTGATGCTGGCCAGTGCTGGAGACAACATGCAGGGCTAGGCGGAGCCCTGCTCTGATCCGCTCTGGCAATTCCTATCTTCCTGCCAAGCAATTTAAAAGTGAAACTCGTTGGCCCACAGGGTTTTAAAAGGAAATACTGTCTCTGGACTCAAGCCCTGCACACGGCACCGCTCGCTGTTCGGTGCAAATCACAGGACGAGTGGGGAGCACACCTGCCCAGAATTCATTGTTTTGGGACACAGCGGTACTAACACAACCTGCTCTCTAATTGGAATATGGGCCCTGGTGATAACTTAATAAAATCCTGCTGCTGCATCTGATTTGTAGCTGACAAGTGAAAACGCCACCAGATCAATACCCTGCCCCATCACAATGAATTGGCTTGGTTTTATATACTTGGCTGAGTATAATTTGTTTAAGGTTAAAGGCTGATTTTTTAAAGCGGAGAGCACAACTCCTCGCAGATCTTCGGTGCAAAGAACGTTATCTAGAGAACGAGGATGATCTCCTCGGTCTGTGTGCGTCCTGCGAGCGGGGTTGGCTGAAAGTGCGTTTGAATGTAAATTTATAACAGGTCCCCGAGGTTTCCTGTGATTCATTGTTCAGTGTGTAGAGTAATGGTGCAAGCCATGGCACGCTATAGGCTTGATCCAATGCCCAGTGAAGTCAATGAAAAGACTCCCCCTGATTTCAGTGTGGGCATTGGATCAAGTCTTGTGCTCCCAAAGAGGCAGCTTCCTAACCCTGCGCCACCACTCCTCAGTTGTGCAGACCCCCTTTCTGAATGGCAGCAGTGTGGCTCCTCTATGTAAGGGGTGGAGTGAGAATCTGAGGTGTCTGCCCCTGGAGTGTGCACCATGGTGCCCAGCTTGCAGGAACTCCCTGTGTGCTAGCCCACGGGGTGGGGGCTGGGCTGCAGCATCTGTTGGTCACTTGATCTATTGCACTTCCTCCGCTCTCAGGGACAGAAGTGGGGGCAGATGGGTTTGCAGAGGCCTTTCCAGCTGTTGTGCAGAAGAAGTGCCTGTGAAGCAGATTCACTGCCTCTGGGCCTGAGAATTCCTCTGTCTTTATCCCTGGGAAATCACCTGAATCGCAGCACTGCCCGTGCGGCAGGGTTGTGGCCCGAGGATAAAGAGCAAGGACACCCCTAGTGCGGCTCGTTACCATGCAAGGGGCTTTCTTTGAGAGGCAAGTTTTCCTGGCTGTACTCATAAAATTGTGCCTCAAAGGGGAGATTGTCACTGTCAGGAAAGGTAAAGCCTGTCCCATCGGGGAAAAACCTGCCTTGCCTTGTGCCATCAGCCCATGCCACACAAACCCATTCAGGTGATAGGCTCACTGTGTCCCAGGGATCCCGTGAGGCTAACTGGCAGATGGCATAAGGGATGCATAGGGATTTACAGGGATCCCCGGGGTCTGACATCTGCATAATAGGGCATCAAAGGGTGGCCCATGAGGTCTCTACCAGTAGCCAATAGCAACTAGGTCATCCTAATCATTGTGAGATATATGTAGAGATGATATTTAAGGAGTTATGTATCTATAATGAAAAATATGTTCTTAAGGTAGGTAAGTTAAGACAGGTCAGCAGAAGGTGACGAACAGGTTCCGTTCAGGCAGGGGGTAGGAGACACTTACTTCCCTGGCTGACCGCTCTGTATTGTGTGTCTGAATATGTGAGCAACCAGCTAATCAAAGTTTGCAAAATCTACAAGAAAGAAGTGTACAGGAAAAAACCACCAGCTGGGGGTGGGTGGCCGGCCGGTGTCCTGTTCTCAAGTACAGACAATGGATTGTTGGAATATATCTACGGGTCCAGGGTGTACCTATACCATCACCTAGGAGACAAGTTGCCAGCTTGCATGTCTTATGAACGGAGGATCACAGCCCGCCAGGCTGTACAAAATTAGGAGAAAGACTTTGGGGCGAGAGAAACACAACAGGACCTGAAAAGATCTTGCTAGACAAGGGTAGGCTCTAGAATGTGTGTTATGATTTTATTTTCTGTGTAACCATTTGTTTCCATTTACTCTACTTGCTCTTCCTCGAATCTCTATTCTTTGTTAAATAAACTTATTCTTGTGTTCACTGTAAACTTACCCAAGTGCGGTGTGTTAAGCAGAGCGGTGACCCCGAGGTGAGACTGGTACGCTGGGGTGTGGTATTCTTTGAGTAGCAGACCTGTGAATTCTGTGAGTGTCCAGTGGACCAGGAGCTGGACATTCCAAAGAGATGCTCAGAAGCTCGAGTGTGCCTAGCACCAACCTGCAGAGGGTCAGCAGTGGAGAGGGAGGGTTTGTGTAGCATGTGGCTGGTGGAGTCAGGTAGCTGACCCCTGGTAGGCACAGACAAGGCTTCCTCATATTAAAGGGAGATGGTAGCAAGGTGCCACTCAATGCAAGGTGTTCCTGGGAAGCATCAGACACACAATGCAGAGAACCAGTGCCCAGCCCTGCTTCCTCTTCCAAGGATCTTGGGTGGGAAGGCCAGCCCTTAGCCATGAGAATAGGGGTCAGGTTCTGACACCCTTACTCCCACTGAGTTACACTTTATTCCATTGCTCCATGGGACTATTCAGGGGGTGGGGTACTGCTCAATCTGAGAAAGTGTCCCCACATCTGACCCTGTGAGAATATTAAAAATCAGACTAATCATGGTAATTGCATAATGCCAAAACTTTCTTTGTGTCATTACCAGTTAATCCTTTTCTAATCTCCTAATGCCGTTCAGTAGACTTTGCTATGCTCTCTTTATTGTCTTGCTATTCAAATGTCGAGTGTAAGAGAGATTTACACCGAAAGGTATTAGGAAGGGTTATATGAATCATAGAATCAGAGAATATCAGGGTTGGAAGGGACCTCAGGAGGTCATCTAGTTCAACCCCCTGCTCAAAGCAGGACCAATCCCCAATTAAATCATCCCAGCCAGGGCTTTGCCAAGTCTGACCTTAAAAACATCTAAGGAAGGAGATTCCACCACCTCCCTAGGTAACCCATTCCAGTGCTTCACCACCATCCTAGTGAAAAAGTTTTTCCTAATATCTAACCTAAACCTCCCCCATTGCAACTTGAGACCATTGCTCCTTGTTCTGTCATCTGGTACCACTGAGAACAGTCTAGATCCATCCTCTTTGGAACCCCCTTTCAGGTAGTTGAAAGCAGCTATCAAATCCCACTCATTCTTCTCTTCTGCAGACTAAATAATCCCAGTTCCCTCAGCCTGTCCTCATAAATCATGTGCTCCAGCCCCCTAATCATTTTTGTTGCCCTCCACTGGACTCTTTCCAATTTTTCCACATTCTTCTTGTAGTGTGGGGCCCAAAACGGGACACAGTACTCCAGATGAGGCCTCACCAGTGTTGAATAGAGGGGATTCTTCCATCCAAAGTGCAGGACTCTGCACTTGTCCTTGTTGAACCTCATCAGATTTCTTTTGGCCCAATCTTTTAATTTGTCTAGGTCCCTCTGTATCCTATCTCTACCCTCCAGTGTATCTACCACTCCTCCCAGTTTAGTGTCATCTGCAAACTTGCTGAGGGTGCAATCCACACCATCCTCCAGATCATTTATGAAGATATTGAACAAAACCGGCCCGAGGATCGACCCTTGGGGCACTCCACTTGATACCGGCTGCCAACTAGACATGGAGCCATTGATCACTACCCGTTGAGCCCAACAATCTAGCCAGCTTTCTATCCACCTTATAGTCTATTCATCCAATCTATACTTCTTTAACTTGCTGGCAAGAATACTGTGGGAGACCGTGTCAAAAGCTTTGCTAAAGTCAAAGAACAACACGTCCACTGCTTTCCCCTCATCCACAGAGCCAGTTATTTCATATGTAGATTAGACAAGATTTGTGCAGAAAAAATTGGATAATATTCAACACTGAAATTTTGAATTTCTCCATTTCAAGGATTTTTAAAAATTGAGACTTGCATTTTCAAAGAATTTGTAGAGGAATGATTGTTTTCCAGTGGAAAAATCTGTAACTCCTGATGGCCCCTAATTTTTTCTTTTTTAACTCCAAAAATTGTAGGTTCAGCGATTCTCACCCGCTGCTAAACATTCCTCCTTCCAGTTTTCATTCTCAGTTCATGGTGCATTTCTTTCATTGCCCTGTTCAACAGAAACCGTTCCTTGGTTCAGTTGTGCTACGTGATGCAACTGTTTAGAGAGAGAATGGAAGGGAAAGAGAGGAACAAAAATCCACCTTCAAAAGTGATTTTGGATGCCCAACTTGAGACACTTTGAAGGGAGCTGATTTGTAGCTGGTGAGTGCTTAGTGCTTTCTGTAAATCAGGCCCTCTTACGGTGTCTTTGGTTGGGCACCCAAAATCACTAGACTCCTTTGAAAACTGGCCAAACCATTTAAAGGTTATTGTGACCATTTGTAACCATTATGCCACATCGGTGATGATGTTCTATCACTGTAAAATGTTACGTCACAAAGGCGATAACTTTAAATGTAGAAAGTTTACATTTCCACTGGTCAAAATGAAAATGACTCTGCAGTGCCATCTAGGGAAGGTGCGAGCGGCACATGAGAAGCTGCAAGCTTGCAGCGCTCTCCCAAACCCTTCTCCAGTAAGATGTTGTGAACCATACTTAGACTTGTCCTACAGAGCTAGCCAGCCATTGAGTTCTTCTTGTCTGAGACTCTCTTTTTATTAAGGTACTAACGAGTGCTCTCAACTATCTAATTAATTGTTGAGTCTTTAAAATATATGCAAGTATGGGAGGAGATTTATCATAGCACCGACATGCGCTACTGTCAGCATGACAAGCACAGAACGGAAGTTTCTTCAGTGCAGAGGTTCTCATCTGATAAAGAAGAGGCACTTCGTAATTACAGAATTAGGAAATGTAGACAGCTTATTTCATTCGTACCGGTTTTGTTAATAAAACTTCGGGGAAGCAAATCATTATTTGACATTCAATTACAGCTAAGAAGTTTTCCCTAACAAATAACATATGTGCTGGGGCTTCTGATTTTATTATGATGTCTAGAGATTCAGTACAGTATGTTTGAAATTAATAAAATGGATTTAATCCTTATTGATGCAAGGGACTGTCTTTCTACCATATACTCACTCTGTATTCTGCCGCCGGTGCGCTACTGAATTGCCTTGCTAATATTAATAATGTGTAATCTCTCTCTAAATGTGATAAACCTTTGAACTGCAGGCACACTTAAACCAAAGGCTCCCAGACTGTGCCCTGGTGAGACGCCGAATGACAGTTTGCCAGAAGCCGGAGGACTTTTGGAGCCTGATCCCACAGACCCTCACTTTTGCCAATAATTATTATGAAAGTGGTCGTCCCACTGATTTCAATGGGACATCTTAGATGCCTGATTGCTGATGGGTTCTCACTGGCTGAATGGGGTCTGTGGATAGTTCTGTCATCACTGCTTAGGGTCACCTTGTGGATGTGTCACCCGTGAGTGTCTTGCTCTGCACCCGTCACAGGGTATTAGTGAAGACTGGAGGCTGACAGTCAGCCCTGCTGATTCAGGATTAGGACAGCAGAACCCGGTCAGTTTAAGGGAGGCTCTGAGCACAGAAATCAAAGGGTTTGTCTGCTCTGCAATAAAACACTGGCAGCAGGCCCATGTCGGATGAGACGGGCTCGTAGGGTTGGGCTGAGGGGCTATAAAATTGCAGTGTAGACATTTGGGATCAGGCGGGAGCTGGGCTCTGGGACCCTCCCACTGTCCCAGAGTCAGCTAACCTGGGCCAGCCATGGAGGTTTTATTGCACTGTAGACATACCCAAAGTGTGGCTTAAATAAGCACTCTAAAATTATGCTTAGATCTATTTTCCTACTGTTTAAGCATCTCTCTCTCTCTCTTTCTCTCTTTTTTTTTCTTGCTTACCCCTTTAAAATGTGGATCTTGCTGAGTCTCTAATAGTTGAGATTTTTCTGGTACCTTTGACAAAACTGAAGCTTGGTGTAACCTTAGGTGATACCGAGATACTAAACATGCGTTTGGCATTGGCTAACGCAACTGTCATGTCTGTGAAAGCATTTAGCACCGGCTATTAAAATCAAAGAAAGGATTTCCACACACAGATTTCATATTTTTGGAGCATCCTTGGATTTTTATCTGCACCAGAGGTTAGTATTTCTTACCTTATAATTATTTCATAGGAACGTAGGACTGGTTCATCAAGTGTAGCCCCCTGCTATCTCAGAAAACCATGTCATGTGATCATATAATTTCATATTAAAATAAAATTCAACCTCCCCTCCCCCGCCCCAATACCAGTGCTGCCAGCTCTTGTTATTTTATTGCAATTCTCACAATATTTGTAAAAAGAAAAGGAGTACTTGTGGCACCTTAGAGACTAACCAGTTTATTTTGAGGTGAGAAAACCTGGATTTGTGCTGGAAATGGCTCTACTTGATGATCACTTTAGATAAGCTGTTACCAGCAGGAGAGTGGGGTGGGAGGAAGTTTTGTTTCATGGTCTCTGTGTGTATATAATGTCTTCTGCAGTTTCCACGATATGCTATGCATCCGATGAAGTGAGCTGTAGCTCACGAAAGCTCATGCTCAAATAAACTGGTTAGTCTCTAAGGTGCCACAAGTACTCCTTTTCTTTTTACGAATACAGACTAACACGGCTGCTACTCTGAAACCTCACAATATTTGGTATTTTTCTTAAACGCCCACTTCCTGGAGTCATGCGATCACATCAGAATCAGCTTTTTTTTCTAGCCCTTATGGTTGCAGGTTAAGGCTTGAAAACGTGAATCCTGAAGTTTCAGACCCCAGAAAGTATATAAAAAGAATCCTATTTGCTTATTTTACAAATCTTATGATTTGTAAGCCAGTCTCATGGTTTTTGGGGGACCTGATGCCTGATTTTTAAAATCTTGGGGTTGTCATTATTGGATAACATACACAGAACTGTAGGGAATTTGGTAGTTTACAATCCCTCACCATTGAAATCAATCGGAGTTTTGCTCTTGCCTTCAGTGGGTTCAGGAGCAGACCCCTAGTATCTAGTGTGCAACACGGGTTGACTGTGCATCTGAAAAACTCATGATTTTGCAGTGGTCTAAGCCAGTCCCAGAGAATCATAACGGTCATCCATTTAGAAGCAGCTCATGTAATACTTCTGAAAGCCTGAATGGACACAGTCAGGTTGCAAGGCCTTCAGCAGCAGCACTGTATCTCCAAGGAGGTATTATAGTATGTCCTGCACAATAGCATTGGCTGCCGCTGAAGTCAATGGCATGGAGCAGGAAAGGTTTTGTCAGTGCCATTAACTAGGTTCATTTCTATAATCCATGGCTAGGAAGCTTATCAATAGGTTACATTGCATTTGCCTGATTGCATCAAAAATATAGTTGTCTTTTTGAGCACAATCCGGAGAGGCACAAAATTCCTTGCAGTAGCACTGAGCCACGCAGTGCTGGGTTTATAGGCCTTGATTCAGCAAAGTATTTAAGCACATGAATAGTGCCATTGACTTCAGACGGATTTGCTTGAAGTTAGGCGTCTTCTTCAGGTCCATAGAACTGGATAGGATCACCGCAACGCCATCACATAACCCTGTTCATAAATTGATTGAGCTCCATTGGAATGCTTGTTACGTGGTTTGCCCCCATGACTCTGACTGGAAGCCTGGTGCAGAACCTCCCTCCTCTGACCGTTAGAGTAAACTACTTTGCAGAACTGGGGTCTGAGCGCTGGTGAATGGTAGAGGGCCCTGGGTAATGGGAACAGCGATCGTGTGTGTTCCCCCCCGCCCCGCCCGCATAACTCCCACTCCCAAACCCAACCTAGTGGGTCAGCCTCTGGCACTGAGGTCATTCTGCCTCTGGTCATTTCCCAGCCTCGCTGCTGAGTCTGCCAATAGCTGCCCTTTGGTTTATGACATAATGACTGTGTTTACCTTGCTTTAATTTACAATCAAATACCTAATGTATTTCTTCACCATCAACCATGCTTTGTCTCTGAGGACCGTTGCGCCAGCCAGGTTGATAGTGTCGCACCAGGTATCGTGTAGTCAAGTTCCCAGATCTGGCTGAATCTTGCAAATCCATGAATCTGTGGGGTGAGTCCGGGGGTGGTGCCAGGTAGGGTCAGGGCGTGCACCCCTTTGCATGTCAATGCAGAATTTGAGAGCATGGTGTACTGGCATGTTTTCGTCCATCCTGGCAACATGGCCGAAGAGCATGCAACACCGGTTTTGAATAGAATGAGCCCTAGTGGATTTGAACATTCACGTTTACTGCACAGAATGACTCACTTGGCTGTATTTACTGCTTTTGTTCACAACTGTAGGAATTCTACGTGATCCTGATTCTCTGGCAATTTGGGAACATCCAGAGGTGCAGTGATTTATAGATAGGCCCTGTCTAAGAACTGGAGTAATAAATTGCTAAATTTGGTCAGATTTTGGTTGTTCCATTTTCACAATATTCCCCCAAGCTCCTCTATCTCATTCTGATATTCACTCTGTGATAGTTTGTTTAACTCTTTATGATGCTACATAGCAGGGGCTCGACCCTGTCCCCTGTCGCTCCAATATGTTTGAGGGCGTGAAAGAGCTTTTCACTCTATCCCATCCGTGGGCAAATAACAGGACATAATATTTCCCTGGTGCTTAATGGGTGCCAGCTTTCACACCTCACTGAAAGTTGTGGTCTTCCAGATAGGGTGATCTTCCTATCTTCTGAGGAGGTGTGTAGCTGTCAGCCATCTAGGCCCTGAGCCAAAGACCATAAAAGTCTTTAGCTTCACTGGGCCTTGGATCAAGCACCTAGTGAGTAAACTGCAGTCAGCAGCATGCTATGCTAGCTGTGGGGGGACTTTACTTCACCTACTCTGTGGAATCCTGCGCTGGCTTACAAAATTCTTAGAGCAGAAGACACATGATGCACCATCCCTGATCTGCACAGCAGCACCGGCCAGGGCCAGATTGTGCTCTTAGGTCATAAGATCTCAGCTGGTGAATGGGAGAGCACTTCTGCATATGTAACCGATTATATAGAGATTGACTTTGGGGGATATGGTTAAAAATATGAAGAGATCCAGATCCTGCAGTCAATCTGTACATGTAACTCTCATCAAAATCAACTGGAGTCTGACCTGAGGGACCTGGCCCTTTAAATAAGCTACATACATGTGATAGTCTAGCAACTGGCTGCTGAATGACAGTGAGTGCTGTGACTTTCTTACATACAAGTTATTTTTTAATGGTTACATTAAAATGTGTTAAATCATTAACACAACTCTGGGGCCCAATCCTGCTTCTACTCACAAGACTAGCTCTTACACCAGTTGCTACACTGATTGCAATGGGATTACTCACATGAGTAGGGCGTTAACCCATTAGTATGTGTTTGCAGGATCAGGCCTATAGACAATCAGTGTGACTAAAGATAGGACTAAAACTCTATGAACAGCTGATTCCTGTAGGCAGTGAGGAGAGTGGAGAAGCAGCATATGTTCATCTGAGTAGTGACTGCCATGTGAATATGGTGCTGAGAGCACTTGCTGGGGTAGAGTGGATTGTGCCTGGCAGCATCAGTCTGTGGGTGTGGCTATCGACATCCGTATGATGTAGATGCATCCATTGCTCACTAAAGGAAAATGCCATCCTGTTGGAAAGCTGTATTGGGTGATCAGAAATGTAAGCCAATGGGAGTTCTGACTGAGTAAGGAATTCAGAGTTTGGCTTTTAGCCTGGTTGGGAAGAGTTGGAAAAGCTAGCAGGATTTGCGATCCTTTCCATTGAAAACAGAGCCTGCTGCTTGGAACTTTTGCTTTTAAAATCTGTTGCAGGCACAATGCACTTTGCCCTTGAAAGTTCTTTGTGATGATTTTCCCAGAAGGGGAGTGAGATTCATAACGACACTGCTTTAGTTTGCAATTATATCTAATACCAAAACCTAGCATCCTTGCTTCGTATTTATTTGCTACATCTGTTCCTGTCTCCGTTTGCCTTGTTTTTCTGTTTTGTACCATTCATCTCTTTTATATTCCAATGGCATAAAATGAACTGATAATGGCCCTTTAGCCTGTCATCTTGAAACTCATGCTCAGCCTAAAACAGCCAGTGAAATGTAAGTGTCTCATATTGATAGTCTAGCAACTGGCTGCTGAGTGACCAGCCAATCTCAATGGATCTATACAGGGTGCATTTCATGTAGCAGTCGTATTTAGGTGATGATATTTAGGCAACAAAGACTCCCTTGAGAGACTTGGGGCCTGATCCAAAGCCCATTGGAGTCAATGGAGATCTTTCCATTGACTTTGATGAGCTCTGGAGCAGGCTCTTAATATGTGTCGTTACAGTTTCAGAGTGGTAGTCGTGTTAGTCTGAATCAGCACGAAGAACGAGGAGTCCTTGTGGCACCTTAGTGTTATCCATATTTCCACTAACCGTTTGATAGCGAGTATAATATTCAACATACTGCTGTGAACTACAGATTAATGAAGGGTGACAGAGGTGGTTTTGGAAATTATGTTCATCACAGAATCAACAATGGACCGTCGACTAGCCCTGACCCAAGGCGGGGAGGGTATTCGTAGCCAAGTTAGAGCTAAATTCTATGAGGCTGGGGGGAACCTATGCTCCTCTCCTGGGGCAGATACAGTAACAGTGAGCTCAGTGCCAGCAGAAAGACAGGTAATTGCCAGCTGTTCGGTCGCTGCAATTCCTCCCCCATAAGGCAGTTCATTGGCTTCCCCTCGCAGGCTCAGAATCCCCTTGTGCTGTGCAGTAGCAGGCAAGTTGCCATCAGTTATTGAGCCCATCAGAACTGGTTTGATTGCGCCCCGGTCATACCCACTGCAGAGGAATTGGTGTTTTGGGAAAACTCTGGCAGCCAGTTCCGTTGCAGCAGCATTGCCAGAGAGCTGGGGAGGACGGGGGGCTCCAGAGCTGGTATGGAAAGGCAGGGTCTCCGTGCAGATGGCGCTGTCCTCCTGCAGGTTCCCTAAGATCTGCTGGTTGTGGGGCAGAGCTGCTGGCTGCCCCACAAGAGAGCAATATTCCTTCCCCATCCCAATCGCGCCCGATTCAGACGAAACTCTGTTAGAGACTCTCGACAGAATTTCCCCCCCTGAAGTCTCTTTGCCACAGAAACAGCCAAGGGAGAGCTCAGTCTAGGGCACGAGAAAGTATATGTGGTCTGATGGTCATTGTAGAAGTGTATGGGAGGTCATAGAAAACGGGGGGAGAAAGTGGGGTGAGCCTTCTGGCTATGGTTTGGCAGAGGTACAACAAAAGGTACACCCGGGGTAGCTGCCGTGCACTTGTCCATCCCAGTAGGATCTAACCTCATATCAGAAGCTCGTGTTCGTATTTTTTCATGGCTGGCAGTTGAGGTGCTGGAACGAGGGGTGCCGCTGCACTCCCTGGCTTGAAGTGATTATATGCAGGGTTTACAGTTTGGTTCAATGGCTCTCGGCACCCCCACTGTACAAATTGTTCCAGCACCTCTGGCTGGCGGCCCGGGCCAGTTAAAAGTGATTGCCATGTTACTGCCATCAAAATGCAGTATTAAAACTATTTAGTGTGACAGCTGCCATCTTGGCTGACACATCCAGGATTGCATCGGGGATCTCCAGAGTTAGAAGCATGAGCTGCTACAGCTTAAGGTAAAGAGTCAAAGTTCTGTAGCTGGGGCCGTAAGAGGCTCATATAGGGCATGGATCAGGCATTGATGAGGATCTGTAACATACATGCACCAGGTGGTTACGTCAGCACGATAATGTAAGGGATTGAACAGGACATTATCTTTCTGGCAGCATTTTCTAGCAGCAGCAATCCACTTCTGTTGTGGGCTTGGGGTGTAGATGTTTTGCGAATACGGCTGGGAGTGGGGAACTCTTGCATTCTAGCCCAGCTACTGACACGGAGTCTCTGGGGGGTTTCGGGGACGTCATTTGGAATCACGGTGCCTTTGTATCCCCATCTGGGCTAACATTTACTGAGTCACAGAACAGGCTGTGTTGTGGGCAGGGCTCAGCCTGCTCGTGACAGGGGGAAGCAAGCAGTCTGGACTCCGGGCAGGGCTGTGCGGCCGTCCGCAATCCCGCTCTGCTTGTGAGCACAAAGGGGGAATTTAGAAGTGAGCCAGAGAAGGGCCAAGGGCAGAGCTGAGGGGTTGGTGTGGATCAACCCCCACAGAGACAAGGCACACAGGGTGCAGGAGCTACTCTAGTTCTGAGACTGGGATAGCAGCCAGAGAATGGCTCCCCTCAGGAGAGAAGCGTTCTTTCCCCAGTCCTTTGAGGAGATCCCAGGGCACAGCTCAAGCAGTGAGATACATGCAAGGGGCAGGATATGGGGCTAAATGACTTTGACTGCTATTTATACATCATCACCTTCAGTACAGGGACTGCTGCACCACAGTCAACAGACCCAGCCATAAGTGGAGGAAGCGGGTCCATTGGCTATGGCTCTATCCTGCAATTCAGGAGATTCATGTTTGAATCTCTGCTCTGCTACAGGCTTCCTGGGTAACCTTGGGCAAGTCATTTAGTTTCTCTCTGCCTCAGTTCCATCTACAAAATGGAGGTAATAGTCTTCCCTTGCTCCTCAGTCTCAGTACATTAATGGCTCTGGGGTGCTCTGATGCTTTGGTGATGGAGCCATATAAGAATTTTAGATAGATAACCGCTGGAGCTCTCGGGTATTCTGTAATATGCCTGATAGGTGAATCCTTTTTGATGGTTATCCATATACAATGAAATCAGTGCAAGGAAATGGATGCTAGATGTGGCTTGAGAACTGTAGTTAATATTTGAATCTATTTGCCTTAAATCTGAAATATCAACAAATGTATATCAGCATGCACTTTGACTCTATCCGGGTTACAATTTACAGTGTTTATAACAAGCAGGGAAAAGCCTGAGTGAAGAGATTAGAAATACCTCAGTGACATAAAGCAACGGAAAGAAAGCTTTTGTTAATTGTCGATCATTTGGCCAGTGTTTTCAGAAATGGCTAATGATTTTGAACACCTCCGTTTTTGGATGCCTCAGAGGGGCCTGATTTTCAGACTGTGCCAAGCACCCGCCCTCTAAAATCAGACCATTTTCAGGTGTCACAAGTTGGGTGCCCACAAGTTGAGGCAACCAAAATCACTAGTCACTTTTGAAAAACCTTGGCCTTAAACTCACCAGCTGTTGAGGTAAAATTATGTTGGATTTAGGGAGAATGTGGCATACTTCCCCCCATCTGCTGCTTGCATAAACATGAGGTCATGAACTAATGTACTTTGGATGAGGGAGACAAAGCCTGTCTCCAAGTGATCTTAGGTCCTTCCCACAGCAGTGCCAATGCAGATATAAAAATGTAAAGCACACAAGCAGGATCAAAGCACCTATCTAAACATTACCTCCTGTACATAAAACCAATCGCCTATCCATAACTGGAGCAGAACCAGATGGACAAAGCTCATGTTTTCTCAGCCAGGGATGCTGATTCTTTTCAAACTGAAATCTGCAACTAGAGTTATATGCATACATTTTTGTACCAGTTTTGTTTCCTTGTTTCTAGTCTCTTTAGTTATCCAAAAGCAAATTCTGGTGTGATGTAAGTTTAGAAGGGTTCCTTATGTTTTGGAATCTGGCTCCTGAGTTGTTTTGTAAATGCAATTACAGCTGATTTTTCAAAATGTGATTTGCAAAGACTTGTACCATTGGCCCCTTTCTGGTATTAATATATTGCTCTTGTCTGAAAGAGATGGCATGAAATGCTTGAAATTGCACTATGCTTTTCACACAATCCTATGGCAGTGTTGCTATAGCTAAGGCTGGTTAATAACTCCATTATAAACTCCTGTTTGCAGAAGTTGTTTTCCTAAAACAATCTCTATGCCGTGTTCATATTATGCATATGTAGAATGACTAGAAGTTTATTAGTGGATGGTTAAATGTTTGCATAATGGAAAATTTCTTTGAAGTGGGATGAGTCCATCATAAAGGCTGCTGTCTTTTTATACTTTGGAGGAGGAAAAAATCTATTGTAAATGTTAACTTCAGAACGCTGGTTGCCACATAGCACTGGGAATCTATGAAGTACATATAATTGTCTAAAAAGTGGGTAGCTTTACACTGTGTGCTGCAGTGTAATATGCTGTGGAAAAGATATGATCACAGTGGAGGCCAGCTCATGCCTATCAGAGGCAGGAAGTGTTGTGGAGACCTGACACCCCTAGCAGGTGCTTCAGTAGTACCAGTTCTGGGAGTGGGGCCAGCCCTGGCTCGCTTGGGAAAGTGCAGGGCGTTCAATTGTGGAGAATAGAAAGGAAGAGGCAGGGACTGGGCCAGGCGCCAACCAGCCCTTAAGTGTCTCAAACACTTCTTGGAGTGTCTCTTTAAAATAGTATTTCACACCAGCCCCCTTCCAAGCAGGAACAAGAAACCAACATCCATTAGGACAGGGCAGCTTGCTTCTCCTGGGGTGCCCAGCCTGCTTTGTGCCAGGTGCAGGGCTGACTATGGGGTCATAGAATCATAGAATATCAGGGTTGGAAGGGACCTCAGGAGGTCATCTAGTCCAACCCCCTGCTCAAAGCAGGACCAATCCCCAATTAAATCATCCCAGCCAGGGCTTTGTCAAGCCTGACCTTAAAAACTTCTAAGGAAGGAGATTCTACCACCTCCCTAGGTAACGCATTCCAGTGTTTCACCACCCTCCTAGTGAAAAAGTTTTTCCTAATATCCAACCTAAACCTCCCCCATTGCAACTTGAGACCATTACTCCTTGTCCCGTCCTCTTCTACCACTGAGAATAGTCTAGAACCATCCTCTCTGGAACCACTTCTCAGGTAGTTGAAAGCAGCTATGAAATCCCCCCTCATTCTTCTCTTCTGCAGACTAAATAATCCCAGTTCCCTCAGCCTCTCCTCATAAATCATGTGTTCCAGACCCCTAATCATTTTTGTTGCCCTTTGCTGGACTCTCTCCAGTTTATCCACATCCTTCTTGTAGTGTGGGGCCCAAAACGGGACACAGTACTCCAGATGAGGCCTCACCAATGTCGAATAGAGGGGAACGATCACGTCCCTCGATCTGCTCGCTATGCCCCTACTTATACATCCCAAAATGCCATTGGCCTTCTTGGCAACAAGGGCACACTGCTGACTCATATCCAGCTTCTCGTCCACTGTCACCCCTAGGTTCTTTTCCGCAGAACTGCTGCCTAGCCATTCGGTCCCTAGTCTGTAGCTGTGCATTGGGTTCTTCCGTCCTAAGTGCAGGACCCTGCACTTATCCTTATTGAACCTCATCAGATTTCTTTTGACCCAATCCTCCAATTTGTCTAGGTCCCTCTGTATCCTATCCCTGCCCTCCAGCATATCTACCACTCCTCCCAGTTTAGTATCATCCGCAAATTTGCTGAGGGTGCAATCCACACCATCCTCCAGATCATTTATGAAGATATTGAACAAAACCGGCCCCAGGACCAACCCCTGGGGCACTCCACTTGACACCGGCTGCCAACTAGACATGGAGCCATTGATCACTACCCGTTGAGCCCGACAATCTAGCCAACTTTCTACCCACCTTATAGTGCATTCATCCAGCCCATACTTCTTTAACTTGCTGACAAGAATACTGTGGGAGACCGTGTCAAAAGCTTTGCTAAAGTCAAGAAACAATACATCCACTGCTTTCCCTTCATCCACAGAACCAGTAATCTCATCATAGAAGGCGATTAGATTAGTCAGGCATGACCTACCCTGGGTGAATCCATGCTGACTGTTCCTGATCACTTTCCTCTCATGTAAGTGCTTCAGGATTGATTCTTTGAGGACCTGCTCCATGATTTTTCCGGGGACTGAGGTGAGGCTGACTGGCCTGTAGTTCCCAGGATCCTCCTTCTTCCCTTTTTTAAAGATTGGCACTACATTAGCCTTTTTCCAGTCATCCGGGACTTCCCCCATTCGCCACGAGTTTTCAAAGATAATGGCCAATGGCTCTGCAATCACAGCCGCCAATTCCTTTAGCACTCTCTGATGCAACTCGTCCGGCCCCATGGACTTTTGCACGTCCAGCTTTTCTAAATAGTCCCTAACCACCTCTTTCTCCACAGAGGGCTGGCCATCTGCTCCCCATGTTGTGATGCCCAGCGCAGCAGTCTGGGAGCTGACCTTGTTAGTGAAGACAGAGGCAAAAAAAGCACTGAGCACATTAGCTTTTTCCACATCCTCTGTCACTAGGTTGCCTCCCTCATTCAGTAAGGGGCCCACACTTTCCTTGGCTTTCTTCTTGTTGCCAACATACCTGAAGAAACCCTTCTTGTTACTCTTGACATCTCTTGCTAGCTGCAGCTCCAGGTGCGATTTGGCCCTCCTGATTTCATTCCTACATGCCCGAGCAATATTTTTATACTCTTCCCTGGTCATTTGTCCAATCTTCCACTTCTTGTAAGCTTCTTTTTTATGTTTAAGATCCGCTAGGATTTCACCGTTAAGCCAAGCTGGTCGCCTGCCATATTTACTATTCTTTCGACTCATCGGGATGGTTTGTCCCTGTAACCTCAACAGGGATTCCTTGAAATACAGCCAGCTCTCCTGGACTCCTTTCCCCTTCATGTTAGTCCCCCAGGGGATCCTACCCATCCGTTCCCTGAGGGAGTCGAAGTCTGCTTTCCTGAAGTCCAGGGTCCGTATCCTGCTGCTTACCTTTCTTCCCTGCGTCAGGATCCTGAACTCAACCAACTCATGGTCACTGCCTCCCAGATTCCCGTCCACTTTTGCTTCCCCCACTAATTCTTCCCTGTTTGTGAGCAGCAGGTCAAGAAAAGCTCCCCCCCTAGTTGGCTTGTCTGGCACTTGCACCAGGAAACTGTCCCCTACGCTTTCCAAAAACTTCCTGGATTGTCTATGCACCGCTGTATTGCTCTCCCAGCAGATATCAGGAAAATTAGTCACCCATGAGAACCAGGGCGTGTGATCTAGTAGCTTCTGCGAGTTGCTGGAAGAAAGCCTCATCCACCTCATCCCCCTGGTCCGGTGGTCTATAGCAGACTCCCACCACTACATCACTCTTGTTGCTCACACTTCTAAACTTAATCCAGAGACACTCAGGTTTTTCTGCAGTTTCGTACCGGAGCTCTGAGGAGTCATACTGCTCCCTTACATACAGTGCTACTCCCCCACCTTTTCTGCTCTGCCTGTCCTTCCTGAACAGTTTATAACCATCCATGACAGTACTCCAGTCATGTGAGTTATCTCACCAAGTCTCTGTTATTCCAATCACGTCATAATTCCTTGACATCACCAGGACCTCCAGTTCTCCCTGCTTGTTTCCAAGGCTTTGTGCATTTGTATATAAGCACTTGAGATAACCTGCTGATCGCCCCTCATTCTCAGTATGAAGCAGGAGCCCTCCCCTCACAGACGTTCCTGCCTGTGCTTCCTCCCGGTATCCCGCTTTCCCACTTACCTCAGGGCTTTGGTCTCCTTCCCCCGGTGAACCTAGTTTAAAGCCCTCCTCACTAGGTTAGCCAGCCTGCTCGCAAAGATGCTCTTCCCTCTCTTCGTAAGATGGAGCCCATCTCTGCCCAGCACTCCTCCTTCATGGAACACCATCCCATGGTCATGACACTACATCTTCCCCCTGCTCATCCCAGCTCCTCCTTGGCAGTGGTGCATGGAGGGAACAGTTCTGCCCCACCCCCTTCCAAGCACACTGCTCTTTACATGGGGAACTCAAGGGTGGGCTGGGGAGAAGGACCTAGGCCCACTTCCACCAAGCACCAGAGTCCAGGTTGGAACTTGTCTTGATGCACCTACCTCTCCTGGAGTTGTTCAAGAACCGCTTGGGGTTGTTGGGTACTGTGCACCAACTTCTGTCCTCGGCTGCTACCCCGCAGCACCCACTGAAGTGAGGGAGTAAGTGGGGGCAGAACTGGGCTAGTCATTGCACACCTGGACAAAGTCGCTTATTAAGTGTCTAAAACAGCTTTGTGATTCCTACAAGCTGGCTTCCCTCGGAAGCTTAAAATGTAGCCTTCTGGGTCAATGATTCTGAACTTTTTCATACCATGAGAGTCCTGGGCCCTCCTCCTACATAGCTGGGAAAGGTAGAGTGGTTATGACCCACTGTAGATTGCAAACCCCAGGCTCAGAAGACCTAAAAGTGGCAATACTTCAACAAAAAAACTTCAAAAACAGACTCCAACGAGGGACTGCTGAATTGGAATTAATTTGCAAACTGGAGACAATTAATTTCGGCTTGAATAGAGACTGGGAGTGGATGGGTCATTACACAAAGTAAAACTATTTCCCCATGTTTATCCCCTCCCATCTCCCACTGTTCCTCAGACGTCCTCAACTGCTGGAAATGGCCCACCTTGATTATCACTACAAAAGGTGCCCCCCCCCCCCGCTCTCCTGCTGGTAATAGCTCACCTTAAGTGATCACTCTCCTTACAGTGTGTATGGTAACACCCATTGTTTCATGTTCTTTATGTATATAAATCTCCCCACTGTATTTTCCACTGAATGCATCTGATGAAGTGAGCTGTAGCTCACAAAAGCTTATGCTCAAATAAATTGGTTAGTCTCTAAGGTGCCACAAGTCGTCCTTTTCTGTTCTAGGTTGTTACCAAAGCCACATGTGCATGGTGGACATGAAGTGTGATTAGTGGTGACCCTTAGACTATTGCCAGCTTTACCCAAGACAAATCAGCACAGTTACCTCCCTGCCTGCAGCATTCCCTGGCACTCTGCCATGGTTACTATAGGAAGTATCTGGACTACTTAAACATATGTTTTTGGAGAGATTTGGTCTAGTTCAAACAGGAATTATTTTTGGGCAGTTCTCAGGCCTGTGTTATGCAGGACGTCAGATCACAGTGTTACCTTCTAGTCTTAGAATCTATGAATCTATTAAAAAACACTGACGATATCCACTTGGAAATACTTGTATAGACCCTGATTCTGGTACCCTTGCCAAGGCACTCTTGAAGCCATGGTGATGGGCACTGCATGAACCTAGATAAATGTTGAATAGTACTTTACTGACTGAAGTAGCCCCATGGAGTTCTGTGGTACTGTTTAAATGAGCAAAGAGGGTGGAGTCAGCCCCTCAGTTGTCTCAGATGGTTGGCAAGATATGAAGGGCCACCACCGTATGTCCATAGAAAGACACACAAACTGGCTTCTTCAACTAAACTTTCTCACAGCCACAATACAAACAACACCGAAGAAAGGGAGAAGGTGTAGGAGCTGCCTCACGGGAAGCAGGGAAGAGTCTAGACCAACTGTGGCCTATATATATATATATATATTGAGACTGTGACAATTTTTTTAGGGCCCTAGAAAGTTGCCTTCAGTATAAAGGTTAGCTAGCTGATGGATTGATAGATACTATATATTCTGTTTCCCTGGACTTTTATGAGTTCACTGTCCTTTAGGAGACTCATTATTCAAAGTTTACTTTAAAAAAAAACCAACTAATTTAATTGTAGGCTATTGTCACAATAAGGGGACCAGAAAATTGTATCGCAGAACTCCCCTGCAGTTGTCACTGAGAAAGCTCCGGTCTGCAGTGTGAACAGAGAGAAGATATTATATGTGAAACCATTGCCTTAATCCAAAGGGGTTGCATCACTTTAAAGTTGAAAGAGAGCATTAGCTAATATATTTATATTTTAACTGCTGCGCTTAACAATGGAATGAAAGAAAAGTGTTAGCAGAGGTCAAGCATGGTTTGAATGTGTTGCAAATGGTTTCCCAGGGAAACAGCAAATCAGTACTCATAGCTTGCTGCCGCATCTCCAGAACAACACCAGATTCCAGCCATAGCCGAGTGTTTACTATTGTACTGGGGACCAAAAGCAATGCAGAGGCTAAAGACGGAGTGAGTGTACATCTTAGGAGAACAATTTAAAAGGATGAAGAAACATTCAGCGAGAGTGGCACCATTAGCATCTTACAGTGTTTCTGAATTAAATTCACCTATACCAGACGGTAAATGCTCTTTTACTGCATATCTACCCTTAGGGATGCAATTAGTTTACATGCTACTCTTGTTCTTTTCCAATTTATATATCTTATATTTTTTAAAAAGTAACTGGAGGCTTTAAGTATTTCTGGCACTTTCTTTCATTTTTTATTTTAAAATGAGTGTAGTCAGAAATGTCTAGTTTTTCAATATGCAACTGGTATGGGAACAATTTTAGGTGGAGAAACTAATATTAAAATGAGGCAGAACTCAAAAAGTTGGTTTGCTTTTGTTTTCACTGTTAGAAAAGGCACAAAATGTAGCTCTGTGCTAGCTTCCCCAGTTGTCCGTAGTATTTATATACCATGCTCGAGATTTAGCCCTATGTTTTAAACATTGTAATGCGTGGCACTAACTTCCTATGCTTGCTGTCTCTTAACTTAAGAGAGAAGAGACAGTAATAGTTCCTTTACGCTGGTCCTCTTCCTCTTATTTGTTAGAACAATAGCGGATATGAACAACTGCGTAATACACATATGCTACAGAATAGCAATTGGGGGGAAAATGTTTCCTATGTTATTGAACTGAGATGACAACCTAACGTAAAGTGCAGCAGGAACGCTCATTTTCATTCCCTGCTGAGTGTGAACTTCACGTCACTCTTATTGCTCAGCGTTACAGATGATCGCTGTACATTAGCTGGTGATGCAGATAAAAAGCTTGGAACATAAAATATATAACACTATATTTCTGGGTATAAATTAAAAAAAGGTTTGAAAAAGCCTTTACTATTGCTCAAGTTCATTTTATTTGAATATATGTCCATAGGAATCCCAAGCTTTAAGTACTTTCTTTCAAGTTTACCATATTTGAATTTAAAATATCTCAAAGAGCAGAGGAGTTCTTTCAAAAGGTGCTTACTGAGGCAGGAATACATTTTAAATTTACTATTTATGGTGTGTTGTTAAGGATGCTCTTGCTGTGGTGTTGTAAGAGGCATTGTATCTCTGGGTTGATTTTTGTGGCTCTTGCTAGCAATGGAAATGTTATTACTTTGCATTGTATGTTAAATTCAGTACTTTGTTCATGATTAAAAGAAAATTATGGCACTTTTTCAAATACTGTATAGTGTTATCAACAAAAGCATGATAGCAGTGTGACTTAAAGTTCCTGAATCTATAAGGACATGACTGGCTAAATTTCAGGTAGGACTAGTTTCCTATACAAGCGCAACTATTTTAGAAATCAACTATTGCACTTGGACTTTGGCATAGGTGTGATATGTGACATTAATATTTATACAGTTGTTTGCAGCTGGTCTAGTTAAATATGTTTCTTTTCCTATAAAAGTCTTAAAGAAAATCAAAAGTGCAGCTAGAGCTGAGTTCGTATGTTGATTCTCTCTGTGGTCTTGTGGCACCTGATTTAAAGAAATGCTAAATGTTAATTCATATATTCAACTGCTCATAAGTGTCTTGCTTTAAAGAAGTGGTATTCAAGTTATAATCATTCAGCTCAGTTAACTCACCATCACCACTGGTGAGCTGCTATTATTGGTGATTGTTATTGTTATTTGAAATGTGGTAGCACTGAGGAGCACCAGCCATGGCCCAGGACCCCATTGTGTTTAGGTGCTGTACAAACACAGAACAAAAAATGGTCCCTGCCCCAAAGAGCTTACAAACTAAGTATGTGACAAGCGATGGTTCCCTAAAGGTTGCCAAAGTCAAAACACCGTGAAGGATGCCAGTTCCAGGGGCCAGTCTTCACCTTGTCCGGACACTTGTCTGCTGCCCATGGGGGACAGGAATGTCTGTCCTCCACCTGAGTTTACACTGGCCCACTTCCACAGAGAAGAAGAAAACACAGCTGTTTAAATAAGAATAAAAGGCTGTGGACTATGGGGGAGTGGCCAGATGGCAGAATTTATCATTTCAGACAGGTCAAGGTTGGAAGCATTTGTGTTACAGATGAAACTAGCAAGGCAGAACAAAAATCAAAGCTCCTGCTAGCTCATATATTGAATGCAAATGTGTGCAGCCAGATTCACAGGTCTGCAAAGATTCCAGCTGCCCTTTCCAAAGATTCCTCAAGGAGGTGGGCACCCGACTTCAAATGAATGAGTTTTGGGTGCCTGACTCCCTTAGGCTCCTCTGGAAAATTCCAGCCTCAGACTGGTCAGACTTTGTTTGACAAGTTATGACACCATCATAAAAATTATTTAGTTATGAATTACCATGTACGAAGACTCAAAATTACCATTTTCAACAACAACATAGAACCAGCAGTGACCTGCCAAGAGATTTGCTTGTATCTGTCCAATTCCTAGGGATAGGTGTTCATTTAGCAATTTTTGCAACCTACTGGGAGCCTCAGTAGAGGCCAAGGACTGAATTAGCAGGGAGGCTGAGCTGTTCCTGAGAGGTGATCTTCGGGTAGTGAGGCACTTGTATCGGGGAGCAAGATATACACGTGTACTGTGGCTGACGGTGCTGTATCTCTTTTGTGGATAAACAGAGACTGGAGTGTCTGTAGTTTTCCGTCCGGTACCTTTCTTGATCAGTAACCAACCAGAGATCATAATCAAATCTAAATGATACCCCAACCACACCCACAAATACCAACTTGTATTATATCCCTCCTTTTCCAAAAGTCTGAGGAAAGAGAGGCCTTTCCCAAAAGAAGTGCCAGAGATTTTTCCTATCTGTATAAATCCCCCTGTGACAAGAGGGTCTGGTACCAACAGTGAAAAATTCTATTAGGGATCACCCTCTAAAAACAGCAGAGTTGTCTGAGACTGTCTTTTGGCCTGGGAATCCCCAGTGGCAGAAGCCTCTTCAAAACCCTCCATGCACACGATGAAATTAGAAGGGACCTTCTCACCATTGGAAAGTCTGAAATTTCGCATGGACTTCCTCTGTGATGTGAAAGCCCTGGGGTGGTAGGGAGTTCCACATGAATCCTTTTAATGATGTTCCCCTCTACTGACCAGCATGGAGGGAAGCAAAGCTCCAACAAAGATGGAAAGAAAGGTGCTGGATATGGTCTGAGAGGACAGGAGTTGCAAGCCTGAAAGCTCCCCTGTCTGTCTTTCCCTCCCCCAAGTCCAGGGGATTCCCTTTGAAAGAGTAACATGTGGAAGAGACTCTACAAGAATGTAGGCTTGGGTCATCGTCAGCCAAAGAGGTGAACCAAGGAGCAGTTGCTCTACGTAGAATGCTATCTGGGAAAAGAAACGAAGACAGCCTCAAATCTTTCTGAGCTGTGGGTGCTCAGCAGCGCTGGAAACATGCCCGAGGTGCCTCAAGTTGGGAACCCCAAACTAGGGGGTGTGCTTTTGAAAACACTGGCCTTAATCTCAGGCAATTTGTCATAGAGTTTGATGCTGGTCTGACTAGCACTAGCTCCTCACAGCAGCATTAGTATGCCATGGTGCAGCTAGGAGCATGCAGCCGTGGTGAGAGCGCAAATGGCAGCAGAGTGTGTGACCGGTCATGCTGCCTGGGGTTGTGTGGAGAAACTTCTACTACGTGTCTCTCATGAGGAATCTGCGGGGTTAGGACCTGAGAATTCCTGGGGAGCAACCTAGAGCTGGTTACAGGATGACCTTTCTGTTTCGGGACAGCTTTCAGGGCTTTGAAATTTTTTGTTCCAATGTGGCATGAAAGCAAACACTTCAAATGTTTTCATGAAGCAGTGTAAAAATGTCCATCCTTGGTACAAAACCAGCAAGTTTTCAGTTCTGGTGTCACCTCAGAAACTTTCTTGCTGACATCTATACATCTCCACAACACCTTTCTGCTTCAACGCAACAGCATATTTCAGTGAAAATACATTTTGTCGAAAATGTTCTGAGCGGCTCCAGAGCTTCCCACTCAGTCTGCACAGCAGGTCGTGCCTCCCCATGCATCCATGGGAAAGAAATATTAGCAAAGTTTTGATGTTTTTCTGGCTGTCTCAGAATGCCACTTATGCATTTTACAGGGTGCTCGGAAATAATGGATTGGCCCTTCCATGCCTCAGGTCTCTTTCTGTAAAATGAGGATAAGAATAGTTCATTTATCCCACCCTTTGATTTGTCTATTTATGTCACAAGTCAGGCAAAGATCCTGTCAGGGTTCCTTCCCCATTCTGAACTCTAGAGTACAAATGTGGGGACCTGCATGAAAGACCCCCAAGCTTACTTCTACCACCTTAAGTTGAAACTTCCCCAAGGCACAAATTCTTTGCCCTTGGACGGTACGCTGCCACCACCAAGTGACTTAACAAAGAATCAGGGAAAGGACCACTTGGAGTTCCTATTCCCCCAAAATATCCCCCCAAGCCCTTACACCCCCTTTCCTGGGGAGGCTTGAGAATAATATCCTAACCAATTGGTTACAAAGTGATCACAGACCCAAACTCCTGGGTCTTAGGACAATAGAGAAATCGGTCCAGTTCTTAAAAGAAGGATTTTATTTTAAAAAAGGTAAAAATCACCTCTGTAAAATCAGGATGGAAAATAATTTTACAGGGTAACAAAAGAGTCAAAAACACAGCAGAACTTCCTCTAGGCTTAGTTTCAAAGTTACAAAAACCAGGAATAAACCTCCTTCCAGCACAGGAAAAATTCACAAGCAAAACAAAAGATAATCTAACATGCCTTGCCTGGCTTTTACTTACAATTTGTGTAATATGAGAGACTTTTAGGATGGTTTATGGGAGAAAGAGTTTTCTGACCTGATGCTTCTTTGCTTCCGAAGAGAACACACAAAACAAAATCTCTCCCCCCCCCCGACCCCCACAAGATTTGAAAGTATCTTCTTTCCCCATTGGCCCTTTCGGTCAGGTGCCAACCAGGTTATTTAAGCTTCTTAACCCCTTACAGGTAAGGAGGAATTCTAGGCTACCCTTAGCTGTATGGTTATGACAGATCCCTACTGGGACTTTAACAAACGCTTACAGTTAAACCCGGGCTTAATCCTGTCATGAATTGGAACCCTAGATTGTCTTTGTGTGTGCGTGTGTGTGTGTGTGCGTGTGTGTGTGTGTATAGCAGGATGATCCGATGACCAGCTGGTCTAGTGGTCAGGTTTCTGCTGGCCCAGTCATCCCAGAGGGGGGTCCAGCTGTGGCCTCAGTCACCCCTGTGTGTTCCAGTTGCTCCCCCAGAGATTCTGTCACTACGGAGGAGCAGGGGGAGAGGGAGAAAGTAGGGGGACCCAGGCCCACCCACTCCAGTGGGTCTGAACCCGAGGCTTTAGGGGTTTATTAAAGCATCTGTCCCAGTTATTGAGCTACCCCAAATTATGTTTCCCCTAGGTCACTTCCTACTAGTCCAGAGCTCCTCAGTTTGGGGCATGATCGCTGGCTGTGCAGACTCTCCTCCATCTCTTAGTGACTTGTGAAGCATTCTCTTTTAGGGCTTTCAGCTCCCGAAGAGGGGGAGAATCCAAATGACTGCTGCTAGAGCAGCCTTCACTAGGCTGCTGCCACTCCTGACCCAACTCTCAGCATCAGCCTTGCTTTCTGGTGCAGTATGCAGCTCCTTCCCCCCTTCCCCTGGACTTCTACCAGTGTCCCGTGGAACTGTTCCTCCACTGGGAACATGCTCTGCTTGTGTGTGTGTGTATAACTGTATACAGTGCCTAGCACAGTGGAGCCTCTGCGGGGTGTCTCTGTTATGCAGATATATGTATAAAGCTGTGCATCGTGTGTGACTGTGCCTGTTAAAAGACGTCTTCCGAGGCCTATGTAACTCCGTGAATTTATTACGCTGTATGACAGTAAAAAGAAAAGGAGTACTTGTGGCACCTTAGAGACTAACCAATTTATTTGAGCATAAGCTTTCGTGAGCTACAGCTCACTTCATCGGATGTAGCTCACGAAACGTTATGCTCAAATAAATTGGTTAGTCTCTAAGGTGCCACAAGTACTCCTTTTCTTTTTGCGAATACAGACTAACACGGCTGTTACTCTGAAACCTGTATAACAGTAGAGACCCTCAATCGTATTATTATTATTTGAAATATGAGTGGTTGCTCTCATAATGTCCAAAAACTGAGCTGGATTCTCCTCTCACAGCAGCTTCATGCTAGTGTAAAACCAAAGATTTCAGTGGAGCTACTTTTGATTTACTGCAGTGAAAGTGAGATCAGAATCCAGCTCATAGACAGGGCTGTGTCTGTCTGGAGATGGCACTAAATACTAGCATTGATTGGATTCTTGGGCTTTTCAAAATGATTCTTGTGTGTGTAAAAAGAAAAGGAGTACTTTGTGGCACCTTAGAGACTAACCAATTTATTGGAGCATAAGCTTTCGTGAGCTACAGCTCACTTCATCGGATGCATTCAGTGGAAAATACAGTGGGGAGATTTATATACACACAGAACATGAAAAAATGGGTGTTAGCATACACACTGTAAGGAGAGTGTGTGTGTGTGTTGTGTTGTGGGGGGGTTACAACCTTTTATTTTAGGAATAAAATATATAAATCTGTGAAGCTATAAGAGGCAATGCACAGTAAGGTTTATTACAGAGCTGGTTCATAATAAGAGATTTGCTTTTGACGTGTGTTGCTCAGCTTTAGGTGTGTTTAGGTATCCCAACAGCCAATGCATCCGCACCAGATGATGGGCCTGAGCCAAACCCATTGAAGTCAATGAGAATCTTTCCTCTTACTTCAGTCAGTATAGGGGCAAGCCCAGTGGGATAGGCACACTTTGTGCTGTCATGTTTGTGGCAAAAGATATCCTTTTTTTCATTATTTTAAAAATATATGTTAGAAACAAATGAAATACAAGGACCCGATTCTGAAGCTCTTACTCGGGTAAACTGATGGTACGTCTACACAGCAAAGAAAAATTCATGGCAGGCCCACGACTGCCGACTCAGCTGGTGGGGCTCAGGCTGCGGGGCTTTCATGGCTGTGTAGACTTCCGGGCTAAGGCTGGAGCTGGGCTCTGGGACCCGCTCACCTCACAGAGTCCTAGAGCCCGGTTCCAGCCTGAGCCTGGACATCATCACAGCAATGAAACAGCTCCGCAGCCTGAGTTGGCTGGCACGGGCCAGCCGCGGGTGTCGAGTTGCTGTGTAGACACACCTTCAGTGGCCTAGTTCCTTCCTTCCCACAGAAACTTTTGGGAGGAAATGTCTTTGAGGTTTCCTCACAAAGCCCATTTAAACTGACATCAAAGGGTTTGGATCAGGCCCAGAATGCCCTAAGAATGTTCTTTTGGGGGGCAGGGTTAGTTCCTCCACACATACCATGGAATTAGCAGAGGATTCCACTAACTTCATGGATTCCCCAAACATCCCAGATCCTGTGTTTCCACATTAACCTATGTGTAAGGGGACTGTTGGCCCCTTACAAAAACTCAGTGGGGGTGTTTTGGTTGGCTAGCTCCCAGTACCAAAAGGAAGGGGAAGGGTCGATGGGAAATCAGGACCCTGTGACTGACAGTCCTCAAGAACAATGGGGAGAGGCCAATGGTCCAGGTCAGCCTGATTGAGAGGACGGGAAGGATAATGAGGGAGTCAGGAGGCCGGGGGGTCCGCATCCTCCATGTGAGCTGGAATTGCCTGAAACAGAGTGGGGCTGAGTTAAGGAGAGAGCAGGGGCCCGAGCTGAGCTGGGGAGCAGAGCTGCGCCAGCCAGAGAGAACCAGAGAAGCGGTCCAGGGGGAACAGATCAGTGCTGGGAGCAGAGCTGCAGCAACCAGAGCCAAAGGGGCCAGAATAGCAGCCCCGGGAACTGGAGGCAGAGCAGAAGCAGCTGTGCTGAGGCAGAGTGGTGGAGCTGGGTCTGGAGTCCGGAGCTGGGTCTGGTGAGCAGCTGAGAAAAACGAGGGGGACCCAAGGCAGCAGGCCCAGAGTGGGGAGACACCCCCAGCCAAGAGGCCCTGCAGGCCAGAGTTGGAGGGGGATCGTAATCCCGACCTGGCGGGGGCGACGCTGGGAAGAAGGGTCCTGCCACCTACAGCCTAAGACTGTGTGGCCACCTCCAGAACAAGTGTCCGACCTGCAGCATCCCTGCAGCACAGCCAGGGCCTGTGAAGGAGGCTGGGGACACGTGAGGGACAGACTGTGGACTTCCCTCACATTCCAGAGACGCTGGTTGTGATGTTCCCGTGCCACAGAGCAGGGTGACGTGTTTTCCTTTAACCTTTCCCATTTTTTCCTTATTTTTTAAAAATTGATTGCTGTTTAATACAGGGCTTTGGCGCTGTGCTCTGGCTCCACTCCAGCTCCAGGCAAAAACCTGCAGCTCCACTGCTCCAGAGCCGCTCCGCGCTCCAGCTCCAGGCTCTGCTCCAAAGCCCTGGTTTAATAAATTGTATTTGCTTTGAACTGTATGTAATGATCAGTGGGCCAGGGAAGTGCTCAGTGTGGAGAGCGCACTCAGGAGTGAGGACCCCTAGCCCCTGCCCTAAGTGACCATGACAAGGTTGGGGGTCGAGCCCCCCAGGAATCCTGGGCCCAGCCTTGTTGGGGTTATGAGGACTCTGCCACACAGGAGAGTGGAAAGGGGAGCCCTTGAGGTCAGGCAGGCCTCTCGGTAAAGGAAGTGGGAGCGAGGACTCAGATCCTTTCGCTAGCCCGTCTCATCGGGGCAGTGTATAAGCCAGGAAAGTTCCCCACAATAGCGGGACCATTCCCCCACTTACATATGCCTCCTCCACATCCCTATCAGCACGGCTTCATTGGAGTCATGCTACCTGGCCTTTCCCTGCCAATGGCTGCCCAGGAATTTGTCCTTTAAGAGGATCGGTCATGGTGCAGAAGAGATGCCACACAAAGAATAATGCGGCCTGTGGCTGTGTTAACTTCTGAGTGAATTCTTCCTGGGGTGTGCAGAGGGAGTGGCTGCATGTCTCTTTGAGCCCTACCCTGCAGCCAGCTTCCTTCCCAGCCACAGATTCCTGACCCCATGGAGAGCCCTCTGCCAAGGGGAGATCTGTACACACAGGTTCTCCTTTGCATGGGGAGTACTTGGGGCAAAGGTGGAAACATTAGGGTCCTGAGCAGAACTGTTTCAGCTGAAGCACTTTCACAATTAAATATGGAGTTTTGTCAAAATCAAATTTTTTCCTGGGAAAAATTTAGCTTTTGATCATTTTTTTTTTAATGGGGAAAATTCAAAATATAATGTTCTGTTTTGAACTGCCATTTTGGAATGTTGACATTTTTAAACAAAATGTTTCGATTGGATATGTCGAAAGTTTGTTTCAATTTTTCCAAATTCAAATTTTCCAGAACTTTTTGTTCCATGAACATTTTTGGTGTGTGTGTGTGTGTGTGTCCTGCTTTGGGACAAAAACAAGTGTCAAAATATTGGAATTTCCTGGGGAATGGAAATTCCATTTTCCAAACAGCTCTAGTCCTGAGTATGGATCACATGATTCTGTCTAATGCTTCTAAATCCAAGATTAGCTCAATACTACAGTAATTGTATGGCCCAATTCAACTCCCATTTAAGTCCATACAAGCCTTTCCACTGAGCTGGGTCAAGACCAAATTCTAAATACTCCAAAATGTATCATTCTCCATCACTGAGAGAATTAAAAAAAATATATAGCCAATATATTTCAAAATGCAGCATTTCATTCTCCATCTGCCAACCCCACAGTAGGAATTATCTCATAAACATTATTCCGGGGGCTGTGCTGATATTTTCATTGATGCTGGCACAGAGAGATTTTTATTTTTGGTGTCATACAAATTGAAGTTATTGCTGTTTAAAGAGAAACAGTGCTAATCATTTGAGTGTGCTTCAAATGAGAGTGAGGAAGAATCTGTTTGGCTAAGTGGAGGACAAAATTAACAAGAGAAAGATAATATATTTTCAAGCTTCTCATGGGGCTTTAAATAACAAGATAAAAGTACAATTATGAACTAAATACAATGTGAGCTTAGAATAATGGAGCATGGACTTGTGGTTTGTTTTTTTGCAAGCTCTGCCTCCTCTTGTTACATTTTCGGTGAAGGGCCTGATCTAAGGCCTGCTGAAATCAGTGCAAAGAGTCCCATTGTGGTTTGGATTGGGCACAAGATGAAGAGCTCCACACTCACACAAGGGTTAATGTCTAACACATGCCCTTCAGATTTCCATGTTTGCAAAGAGAACATGCACTCAGGACCAATGTGCCCTTCAGACCAGGTTTTTATAAGTCATCCCATCTCACATGCACGTAAACGTTTATAAGCAGAGTTACTGCAGTGGCACTCAGAGGTTGGGAGATTGAACATGCAGTCAGTATCGTGGAAACTACCCATCCAAATGAGCCGTAGCTTCATCCAGTGCTTACAGCGAGGGATTGGGAGTTGGGATACCAGGATTCTAGTCAAGAGTTTGCCACTGACACATCGGTTGGCCTTGGGCAAATCACTTAACATCTGTTTCTTAGTTTCCCTTTATGTAATGTGTGAATAATAATAGTTACCTATTTACCTACCTCTTTTGGGGACTGTGAGGATTAAATAAGGTCTTAAAATTGATTTAAATATATTAAGTATGTGCATTAAATGCTAAATATTATTAATAACGTGGTGCATATATTCATGCTTTGTGCATAGACCTCCAGCTCCTTTCTTTCCCAATTTGGTCCTGCATGTAAAAATGTTAGACCTTGTATTGCTGGTGTTTTAAAGACTGCATGGGAGTTTTTAAAAGTTTACTTCAACAGAGGATGCAGAGGATGGTGCAGTAATTTGGACCCTAGCCTGGGATTTGGGAGAATCTGGGTTCAGTTTCCTGCTCTTCCATAGACCTTCCATGTGACAGTGGAGAAGTCACTTAGCCTGTCCATGCCTCAGCTCTCCATCTGTAAAATGGGGATAACTGATGTAATAGGCATCACAGAAACTTGGTAGAACAATTATATCAATGGGACACAGTAATACCGGGGTACAAACTATATAGGAATGACAGAGTAGGTTGCGCGGTTGGAGAAGTGGCACTATATGTGAAAGAAAGCATAGAGTCACATATAGTAAAAATCTTAATGAATCAAACTGTACCAGAGAATCTCTATGGATAGAAATTCCATGCTTGAATAATAAGAATATAGGAATAGACTACTGACCACCTGACCAGCATGGTTATGGTGACTGTGAAATGCTCAGGGTGATTAGAGAGGATACAAAAACAGAAAACCCAGTAATAATGGGGGATTTCAACTATCCCCATATTGACTGGGAACATGTCACCTCAGAATGGGATACAGAGGAGAAAATTTCTAGACACCATTAATGACTGCTTCTTGGAGCAGCTTGTCCTGGAACCCACAAGGGGAGGGACAATTCTTGATCTAGTGTAAGTGGCGCACAGGATTGGGTCCAAGAGGTGAATAGAGCTGAACCGCTTGGTAATAATGACCATAATGTAATTCCATTTAACATCCATGTAGCGGGGAAATACCAAAGAAACCCCCCACAGTAGCATTTAACTTCAGAAAGGGGAACTATACAAACATGAGGAGGCTAGTTAAACAGAAATTAAAAGGAACAGTCACAAGAGTGAAATGCCTGTAAACTGCATGGAAGCTCTTTAAAAACACCATGAGAGAGGCTCAAATTAAATTTATACCCCAAATAATAATTTTTAAAAAGTCAGCAAGAGATAAAAAAAATAAATCACCAGGGCTAAACAACAGAGTAAAAGAGGCAGTTAGAGCCGAAAAGGCATCCTTTAAAAATTGGATGTCAGATCCTATAGACGAAAATAGAAAAGAGCATAAGTCCTGGCAAATCGAGTGGAAAAGTATAAATTAGGCAGGCCAAAAAAGAGTCTGAAAAGCTACTAGTAAAAGACACAAAATTAATTTTAGGTACGTCAGCAACAGGAACCCTGCCAAACAGTGTGAGCGCTGGACAATTGAGGTGCTAAAGGAGCTTTCAGAGAAGACAAAGCTATTGTGAAGAAGCTAAATGAATTCTTCGCTTCGGTCTTTACTGCAGAGTATGTGAGGGAGATTGCCATACCTGAGCTATTCTTTTTAGGCGACAGATCATAGAATCAGAGAATATGAGGGTTGGAAGGGACCTCAGGAGGTCATCTAGTCCAACCCCCTGCTCAGAGCAGGACCAATCCCCAACTAAATCATCCCAGCCAGGGCTTTGTCAAGCCTGACCTTAAAAACCTCAAAGGAAGGAGATTCCACCACCTCCCTAGGTAACACATTCCAGTGCTTCACCACCCTCCTAGTGAAAAAAGTTTTTCCTACTATCCAACCTAAACCTCCCCCACTGCAACTTGAGACCATTGCTCCTTGTTCTGTCATCTGGTACCACTGAGAACAGTCTAGATCCATCCTCTTTGGAACACCCTTTCAGGTAGTTGAAAGCAGTTATCAAATCCCCCCTCATTCTTCTCTTCTGCAGACTAAATAATCCCAGTTCCCTCAGCCTCTCCTCATAAATCATGTGTTCCAGTCCCCTAATCATTTTTGTTGCCCTCCGCTGGACGCTTTCCAATTTTTCCACATCCTTCTTGTAGTGTGGGGCCCAAAACTGGACACAGTACTTCAGATCTGAGAAACTGGACACAGTACTCCAGATCTGAGAAACTGTCCCAGATTGAGGTGTCAATAGAGGAGGTTTAACAGTAGTAAGTCACCAGGGCCAGATAGTATTCATCCAAGAGTTCTGAAGGAATTCTTACATGTGTAACCCTTCTGCCGGTCAGAGTTGGCAGCAACAAGCGCCGGGTCCAGTATCTAGGGGTTCCATTCCAATAAAACAATGCAAAACCGGCTCGAGCCCCCACCCAGTGACCTGGGACAAATATATACCACCCCCGCTGGGCGCCTCCAAGAGGCAATACTTCCCCTCTCACAAGCACCGAGTCTGAGTGTAGCAAAAGCCTTTTAATAACAGAGAGAAACAATGTGCCATTATGTTGGGGAAACACCACCAACAGGATTCATAACAGAACCCATGAGCAAAAACCCACCCCAAGCAAATTGGGGCATGTCCTTTCCTTTTGGTTCTTGAGTCCAGCAACCCAAAGTCACCCAAAGTCCCAAAAGTCCAACAACTCAAAAGTCTCTGTCCCTGGTCAGTGCAGTGCCAGAGTTCGAAAGTTTATCTGCAGTTTTACCTCCCAACCTGGGTGAAGATGGGGTGGTTAAGGGGCACCTTACGTGGTTCAAAGCCGATTGCCCCACCAACCGTCCCATGAATTGCTCCGCTCTGCCAGCCGCCCCCATGAGCCACTCCAGCCGCCCCCACGAACTGCTCCGCTCAACCAGCCGCTCTGCTCTGCCAGCCATCCCATGAGCCACTCCAGCCATCCCCACAAACTGCTCTACAATATATCTTCAGGCCCCGCCCCCACTACTTAACACAACACTTAGTGATTTCAGCTCTTAGTAAGTTTAGCTCTTTTCTGATTTCAGCTTGTAGTAGGGGAGCCTCAGTGCTGGTGCACCATTGGCCCAAAGTGAATTCAGCTCAGCAGCCTGTAACTAGACTCTTAATGGAATCAAATATTAATATTACTGATATTCCACAGTAGAGAGGAGGCAGTGCAATTAGCATGTAGGGCCCTCACCAGGGGGTCCCATACCACCAGGTATTACTACCTGTCCCCAGCCTCTCTCAATTCACTGAGTTTTGGAACCCATGTCTCTTGCCTAGCGACTGCTACTTAGTTGATGGCGAGTCCCTCCATCATAGCAAAAGGCCAAATACAGTTCCACTGTCCTTGATTCACATAATCAGGATAATAACAATTTATTCTTCCTGCCCCAATAACAGAGAAACTGGGGATCCCACAGAAGCCAAAGTGACCATTTGGGCAGCTATGGGCTCATGCTAGGCGGCGTGGGTGTGCCTATGCAAATGAGATCAGCCCCTGAAGTTCTTTTCCACAACCCACCATGACTCGCCACCAGATGTCAGGGTAGAGCTCATCCTGACTCTGCTTACACATGAAATTGCAGAACTACTAACTGTGCTATGTAACCTATTGCTTAAATCAGCCTCTGTACCAGATGACTGGAAGATATCTCATGTAACGCTGCTTTTTTAAAAGACTCCAGAGGTGATCCTGGCAATTACAGACTCGCAAGCCTAACTTCAGGACCAGGCAAATTGGTTGAAACTATAGTAAAGAACAGAATTATCAGACACATAGATGAACATGATATGTTGGGGAAGAATTATGGCTCACCAATCTACTAGAATTCTTTGAGGGTGTCAGCAAGCATGTGGACAAGGGTGATCCGGTGGATATAGTGTACTTGGACTTTCAGAAAGCCTTTGACAGGGTCCCTCACCAAAGGCTCTTAAGTAAAGTAAGTACCTCTCATGGATCCTTAACTAGTTAAAAGATAGGAAACAAAGGGTAGGAATAAGTGGTCAGTTTTCACAGTGGATAGAGGTAAATAGCTGGGTCCCCAAGGATCTGTAGTAGGACAAGTGCTGTTCAATATATTAATAAAAGATCTGGAAAAAGGGGATAACAGTGATGTGGCAAAGTATGCAGATGATACAAGAGTACTCAAAATAGTTAAGTCCAAAGTTGACAGCAAAGAGTTACAAAGGAGTCTCATAGAACTGGATGACTGGGCAACAAAATGGCAGACGAAATTCAGTGTTGATAAATGCAAAGTAATGCACATTGGAAAACATAATCCCAACTATGCATACAAAATGATGGGATCTACATTAGCTGTTACCACTCAAGAAAGAGATCTTGGAGTCACTGTGGATAGTTCTCTGAAAACATCTCCTCACTGTGCAGCGGCAGTCAAAAAAGCTAATAGAATGTTGGGAATCATTAGGAAAGGGATACATAATAAGACAGAAGATATCTTAATGCCACTGTATAAATCCATGATTTGCCTACACCTTGAATACTGTGTGCAGTTCTGGATGCCCCATCTCAAAAAAGATATTTTATGGCATGGGGGCTATCCAATGACCAATTCTGCCAAGTTCTTTTGAAAATTCTGACAATAATTTGCACTTATTTAACACCCAGAATCAGAGGACCTAAAAGCACTTTATACAAGCAGGTGTGTATTATTATCCCTATTTTACAGAAGTGGTAGGTGCAGAGAGGTAAAGTGACTTGCCCCAGATCACACAGCAAGCTAGCTGTAGAGTCAGCGATAGAATGTAGGAGACCTCACCCACAGTCCTCTGCTTTGAAATGAGACTACGCTGCCTCCCCGTTCATTTCATAACAGAAACAGGAAGACATGTATAAATTGTAGGGGTTTCATTGTTAATGATGTATAAAGTTGCAGTATTTTTGACTTCCAAATGAATGGCTGTTTGTGGCCGATGATAATTGGCGGGAATTGTGGATGGATGTCACTATTAAGGTGCAATAGAAAAATCTGCTTTTCGCTCACTCTTGATAATAGTGAAACGTGGCCTAGCAGAGAAATGCCACACTCCACCTTTGAGTAATTTGGTTTTAATTAAAATCTGCAAATCTTTTTCATGTTTTTTTTGCTTAGGAAAAATAAATGATGTAACCTTTCCTTCCCCTTCAAAAGTGAAACCCCTCAAACCAAGCAAACCACTAATAAAAAGTGCATCACTCTGAAGGGAAATACATCTGTAACTGTCACACATTTTCCCCCATAAGTGTTCCTTGTGTCTCAGAAGTGGCCTATCAGATATACTAACCAAGCTGTGGCATATTTAAATATACCAAGACTGAACCAAGAGCAGACTTTTCTTTAATGAATAGAAGAGTAAAAGTAGGCATCAGATCAGTCTGCAAAAACTTACTGATGTTCCTCTTTGAAATTGCTCCTTTGTCACTATAACAAACACATGGGCCTGAATCAAAATGCTCGATCTGAACACACCCAAACATAGGGAAGGTTTGAACCTAGATCTGAACTTCATGGGCAAATCTTGTGTTCAGATACATCAATGTAAGTCCAGAGTGATTTGGCTGAGTTACTCTGGATTCATACCAATGTCACTGATGGGAGGATTTAGCCCTGTTTCTGATCCCTATCGCTATAACAGGATAAACCCCAGATCTGAACCACTCACAACTCTGACATTCAGTCCTCAGAATATGCTATCCTTAGTTTCCCTCAGAGCATTATAGCTCAGAGTTTTTTGGGTTTCTTTGCCCGGGCCATGTATAGTCCATGGTTCCTTGGTCACAGAATTCACTTCTTCCTCTGTCTGTTGCTGCAGAATTATGCACCAGAATCTTAACTTTCATTTTAAAAAAATGTGTCTAGCCTTCCTGGTTGTGCAAATAACTCTGAAAGTGTAAACTGGAGTATAACCAACGCAGTGATGTCTTCCTGAGTCTGCAGACAGCCTGAAACGAGTTCTGTGATGTATGAGCTGCTGCTTTGGCTCAACAGGTGCTGCGAAATCTGACAGCAAAAGATTAAAATTGAAATGGCATTTCACTGCTAATCACTTTAGCAGAAACATCCAAATAATGTACTTATCCCCCTCAATCCAAAACTGCCTTCTACACCGCCCCATGTGTCAAAACCCGCAGGCTGTTTCTGTGATTTATCTGACATAAATAGTCTTTGTCAATACAAAGACAATGCTTTGGTGATGCAAAAGTCTGCGGCATATTGAAAACTGAAGATGTGGGAACAGTGTAAACTAAATGGATTTCAATACAGAATAAGTAAAACAGGGGCTACTCTATGGATGCATTATTAATTTTTATATTAAATTAATGGAAAACCTTAATTTTTAAATGTAATGGCGCTGCCATAGTTTCTTTTCCATCTTTTCTAGTCTGTTCCATCTGTGTGCAGCCCAATCCTGGGTCTTTTTCGCACAGTTTGGTCCAGGTTGCCACAGAGCACACACTAAATTATTTGTTTGGAACTGTTACCTCTTTCAACCCAAAACTCTTGGTAACTTTTACTCTGTGCGAGGTGGTGTCAGGAAATAAATCAGGGGAGACACGGCCGTCCGACCGATAGATGGCTGGCACAAACAGGACAACACAAGAGTGCTTTCATTTAAAGCTAAACTTTACTTAGTCTCAAGAACTTACACACACATCCGCAAGAGGTTAGTAAAACACCCCCAACCCTTGATAATTACCAAAGCTGAGCGTGGCTCTCGAGTGGCACAGTGGAAGCCCATCTGCCGCTGGGAAACACAAGATGCATCCAGAGAGAGAGAGTCCAGTCCTGAAGAGTCCCCCTTATTTATACATGAGTAGTAGAATGACATGTCCCTTAAAGAAAACTTGTTAAGCAAGCAGTTCCAATGAGCAAGCAAGAGGCTCCTTCTGATTATCGATTAACCAGGTGTGGGTTTTTCCAGAGTTTGCAGCCTTGAGGCCCCAATAGACATTCCTGGGGCACATCCTGCTCTTCTAAGATGCATGTATCAGCAACTTCAACACAAGTCTTATCAGGAAGAATGCGGGGTCAAGCTGCCCTCCCTGTGGCACCCAAAAACCCCCTTCCCCTCCTGCCTTGGTTAAGCTAAGCCTGCTGACTTGGCTAATTTACAGCCTGCTGACTTGGCTGCTTTTAGCAATAAGCCATAGTGGTTTCAGGCACTTTACTGGTTTGCCAAAGTCTCCCCGTACAGAACCAATTGTGTAAAATGGTCCCTGCATATTTATTTACTTTCTGGATTATTGCAGTATTTTAGTTGTGAAGGACATGAGACTGGTCTGCAACATTTATGAATACTATATGCTCCATATGTGTCTGTTTTAAGCGGGGTAACTATGAAAACATGGGGTTGATTCAAGGCCAGAAAGAGTATAATGGCTTCAGATAACTACCCATTGGCTAACACTTAAAACACCCTTCAGGGGCCATTTGCTTTGAGGTTCTACCTCCGACCACCTGCAGAGCTCACCAGCCTAGCTTGCCAAGGGAAAGGATCAAAAGTTGTAAACACAGGAGAACCAAATGCCTGAGACAAAGGACTTCGGGGGGGATAAAAGTGACACTCTCAAGGGTAGGGATGGGCAGGTGTTGGAAGAGACAATGAAGAGAGTCTCTGCCAAGGGATGGCAAGCCTTTAGGTAAGGTAGGCATGTGTATAGACCTTTTCTTGTTTTAAAAACCTTTTGCTCTTTTGCTATCCTTTGTTCCTACTCTTAAGAGAAGGAAAAGTGCATGGTCCCTGTATACGCTACTGGTCAGAGCTCCCAAAGGAAAGGCTTGCAGCTGGTGATGAACCCAGTCGGACCCGCTAGGCAAGCACAATTGATCCTCAGTGCACTATAGCCCGGGATCTGGTGGGGGAATCCCAGAATTCCATCCCAGGAGGCGCACGAGGCCTGAGGGCGAAGGCCAGTGCACTCGGGGAGACCGGAGAAGGAGGCACAGATGTAGCTAGCTCTGTAACCATGACACAGGTATCCTCAAATTCTAAGCAATAATAGGTGATTTTAGGCTGACCCGATATGTTTCTAGTGGCAGATACTCTTGGGGATGCTAGGGGAATTGAGTCAACCCATCCCACTGACCTACCTCGACTTCCAGAATTGTTTTTGTAGCTGATTGGTACGGAAATGCTGCTCCATTTTTTACATAACACTTCTATTATTCCGAGTCTGCCTAGACTGGGGGAGGTTGGCAAGGACCCCTTTGTTCTAGTAGACACTGGAACATACTGTACTGAACTGACCTGCAGATGTGTCACAAAGACATTGTTATATTTAGTGCTTCAATGGGTTTTGAAGCTAGAAGGGGAGCACTACAGTGCCAAACAGATCAATACCCATTTGCACAGTAATACAGACTCTTTCTACTAACTTTGGGTGTGATTCCTCCCTGGGCTTCCCACTTGCATTGGGAGGGGGTAAATTACTATACCCCTCTTCAGCGAACATCATTGACTGGCATGTGGGGGGTGGGTGAAGCCATGACTCTGCCCACTCCGTCCTCACTTGTATCTGTTCCAGAGCTCTTACTTTCCCAATCCCTGTGTCCAGGATCCTCAATCTGGGCATAGTCTATGTGGGTGCATCGGGGGCATAGAGGGGGGATTTATTCCCTCTTATTGTTGTAGCAGGGTATAATCTCTTAGATTTAAATTACATGCTCTTAGATTTAAGCACCTGGTGTAAGAGACCCATCCTGTAACTGTCACTCACATGAGCAATCCAATTAATTACATACTCATGTGAGTAAGGGACACAATTGAACTGAGCAGCAAGTTTTGGATTTACTGCTGTTCTTGGAAATTCATGAATGGCAGAATACGAAAGGAGTGGCTAAGTCATTATGCAAGGTAACCTATTTCCCCTTGTTTTTTCCTACCCCCCCCCGCCACCTCCTCAGACGTTCTTGTTAAACCCTGGATTTGTGCTGGAAATGGCCCACCTTGATTATCATACACATTGTAAGGAGAGTGGTCACTTTAGATAAGCTATTACCAGCAGGAGAGTGTGTTTGTGTGTGTGTGGCGGGGGAGGGGGTGTGTGAGAAAACCTGGATTTGTGCTGGAAATGGCCCAACTTGATTATCATACACATTGTAAGGAGAGTGATCACTTTAGATAAGCTATTAGCAGCAGGAGAGTGGGGTGGGAGGAGGTATTTTTTCATGCTTTGTGTGTATATAAAAAGATCTTCTACACTTTCCACAGTATGCATCCGATGAAGTGAGCTGTAGCTCATGAAAGCTTATGCTCAAATAAATTGGTTAGTCTCCAAGGTGCCACAAGTACTCCTTTTCTTTTTGCGAATACAGACTAACACAGCTGTTACTCCGAAACCTGTCAGAATACGAAAGGAATCCACACAGGAACCAATCAGCTAATTAAGATCCTACATTAACCATTTGCTTACTTGAATAATCAAAGTAGAGCATGAAGTTATCCTCTTGCTAGCTTTATGCAGTCCCAAGATGTCACTTCCTGTTCTCCCGTGTATTATTTGTTAAACCCGCTTGTTGCTTTATGTATTGTCATAAAATTATATTATAAGCTTTTTGAGGAGGGAGAGGGGGTCGTACTGCAAGAAATGCTGTCTTGGAGATTGGCCCAATATCTATTATGATAAATTGTTAAAATAAATCACCAAATTCTGTGCAAAATACAGACTCATTCTAAACCGACGGTTCATGTAATGTAAGGTCATGGACCAGATTCATCCCTGGTGTTACTCTGCCATATTCTGATGAAGTCAGGTAAGGGTTTGGTACACAGTAAATGACAGATTATGCAACAGTTGCCAGTAGCTTATCTAAAGTAATCATGTGAGAATGGATTTGCTAGGCAGATTGTGTGTACAATTACACTAACTCCATGTTCTCCTTTGAAAAACTGATTTTACCGAGTGAAACCAAAAGTCATTCAGAGGTGTGGAGGGTGAGCCGAACATGACAGAATACAGCTTTCTGCTTCACTGCTTGTCTCTATGAATCTCACCTCCTGTCCATAACCAACAGCATTTGCAAGAGAGAGACCCTGTCTAGGGAGAGAAATCACGTGGGTGTGGGAGGAAAAGCCTCGGAAAAGTCACTGAAACTACGCACAAGAATCCTGTTGCTTGGTTTAGAAATGGATCTGTCCCAGAGGGAGTGATAATTGACATGGTGGAATGTGAGGAGCTGTGATGGGAAGTGTGGGGTTCTGAAGAGAGGAGCTGATGGAGGTATTCTGGTCAGGTGGATGGGGTAAAATGTAGCCTTCTGTGGGGGACGTAGAGCGTGAAGCACAGTGACCCAGTGTTACACAGATCTCAAATAATAGTTAGCAACGTCATTCAGTGCCTTGAACAGAACGATCCGCAGAAAAAGCGGAAAGGTTTGATATTGCTTTCTGAGGAATAAGTGAAAATCCATTCACTTAGGGTTGAAGAGCCACCACTGGCCTAGCACTGGGCTGGGATTCAGCAGAAGTGGGTTTGATGGCCCAGCCACAGGCTCCCGGTGTATCCCTGGGCAGGTCACTTAATCTTACGGTACCTCAGTTCCCCATCTGTAAAATGGGAGTAATACTTCACAGGAGTGTTGCAAGGGTAAATCTGTTAATGATTGTAGGCACTCAGATACTACAGTGATGGCAGCCTGGGAAGTACCTAGACAGATTGGGCTCCATGCAGATGATAGGGGCTACATAAGCTGCTCTGTGCCAACACCAGCCCCAGGGACCCCTCTTGAAGTCACAGTTCCTTCCAGGCTCCTTGTAGTGCTTTCTTGGGGTGTGTTACCCCCCTGCCTCAGCAAGAGAGAGACGTGCTGGTGGTAAACTGGGTGACAGCTCTCAGACTTCTAACTACCCCAGACAAACTTCTCAGGACCCTGCGAGCCCTTACTTTGCCTTGCAGGTTAATATTTGGTGCACCCCCTGTTCCCTAATTTGCTGGAAGCGTTCCCTTGTAGAGTGCAGCCCCTGTCACTGGGCACTTTCAGTAATTTCCAAATCTGCTGCTTCCAAAGAGACCGCATCCACACCAGCTTGCTTGATTCAACTGGGAAGGCATGTGTTACTTAATATCACAGCACTGAGATGACTTTATAGTAAAAGGAGAATAAGCTTATTAACAAAGAACAGAGATTCAAGTGAGTATTAAGTAAGAATAATGGAAACAATGATGGTTACAAATAAAACAGAAGTATAACATGCTTCTAAGAGACTGATCATTATTTGTAACAGGCTGAAACCTTTGTCTAAGATAAGTTTCTAACCTAAAGCAACTGCTCAGTATCAACAGCCTTCAGGGTTGGGATCAAACTCTCATGGATGCAAAAAGTGCTGTCCTTTTTGCTCCCTCAGTAATGGATAACCAAAAGGTTCTTGTCCCTTCTTACAGGCCAGCAAACCTTTGAAATGAATCCCTTTGAAGGGTACCCCTAGGATAAGCTCCTTGTTTCCTGCTGCTTTGTGTTCCGGTGTGCTTTGAAACTAGGCTGCGTTCTCATCCTCCTGTTAACTTGGTTTTCCTTTTTACCTCAGATGCAAATGAACTTCTATCGTATTTGGCTTATCCTGATCAATGTACCTCAGAGATCTAGGCAGAGGGGTAAATCAACATTCCTTTGTGTCTGGGAAAAACTTATCAACTCTGCCTGATTACATAGTTTAAACATATTTTTAGTATGTACATTCAAATTCCTGACTGGCAGTCATACGCACATCACACAATGCTCATGATGACCAATCTGATATAAGCTTTCATTTGATACCTCACATGATGTTTTTAATCTATAAATACTATGACAGCAATGTGTTAAGTGTAGTGAGTTTATCAGGCTTGCTAGGAAATTGCCATTCCATGACAGTGAACCCTCTGCCAGTTGGCTTTTAGGGTCTCTGAGGGTCACACTCTCCTTTTGCTCTGAGGAGAGGGTAAGTTGTTTCACCCTTCTTTGGGGCGCGGCTTATGTCCCACATTCACCTGGCCACCTCTGACAGCCTGTGCATGGGAGGACAGAGCCATAACTTCACCCGGTTCTGCTCCCTCCACACCCACTTGCTTGTCTAGGGTTGCATTGGGAAGGCTGGCCCTGCCCTTGCCGCATCCAGGAGCTGCCAGGCAGAGATGTGGCCAGACCCATCGGCTATCCTTCGATAGCCACATGTGACAATTCCTAGAAAGAGAGAAGAATATATATCTCTGTGGCAAATACTGCTCTTGTTAGTCTGGTGCAAATCCAGAGGGACTCCATGCATTTCTTTACACTGCCTGATAACGTACAACTGCTCTGTGAAGAAAATAAAGAATAGTAGCTTTGCAAGCTCTGCTTTTGGTTCTTCTATTGTAAGCCAGAGCTAACAAAGTGCATGTAGGCATCTGTGATCTGCAAAACAATATGTGAGCTTTCTTTACATGGTACTGCCATCTGTGATACGTTGTCCTTGCTGCTAATAAAATAGTAGGCTCAGATAAATTATCTGGAATATATCTGCTCACCTTCACTGTCCAAATATATCCTTGAAATATATTTAGAGCCTAAAATGGCATAGTCCAAAGCTTTCCAGCTCTAACAATAAACTATTGATTAATTGCTGTGCTACCTGATGGCTCTCGAAGACCAGGGAAGAATATTGCACTAACACACGTAGTGTCTTCAAATTAAATATGGTTTCTTAATTGGCAATTTCAGTCTCAACTGCTTGAGGTTCTCAACACATGCAAAAAGATTGACGCCACACTGTTATACAGCATATAAATAACCAGGAGCTGTGTGTGCATGTATAAGAAAAAATGCTTTGTGCAGTTTTCGTTGCAAATACTCCACTAAGCTCCTGCTGAGGCTAATCCTGATGCTTTATCCAGCACTAGATCTGGATCTATGGATTGGGATGCGACCTGTCTCTCCTAATTGTCTGCAGTCTCTTTGGGATACATATTTCTATATTATCCTCATTTTATCATTGATATGTAAAGGCCAAGAACTACATTTTCAAAAGTGACTGGTGATTTGGGGTGAGCCATCTTAAAGGCTGATTTTCAGAGGGTGGGTGCTCAGCACGTTCTGAAAATAAGGCTCTTTTAAGGTGCCTCAATGTGGGACCCCCAAAATAACTAGTGACTTTTTGAAAATTTTGGCCTAAACGTATTGATCATTTTAGCCCCTGGGATTTCAGACTGTGGATGTTGCAAGTACCATTTGTCAATTGTAGAGTAAGGCATTGTGCTGTGTTGTATGAGGGAAATGTTCCAGATCCGTCACAATACTTAGCACGTTTGTTGTGCTTTTCATCATCATCAAAGAGTTTTACAAACTTTTCCTAACCCTTATGGGGTAGATAATATTATCCCCCTTTACAAGGCAGGGAAATATGAGGCTTGGAGAGATGACGTGAGCTGGCCAAGACCACAGAGAGACTGGCTGTAAAGTCAAGATTACAATGTTGATAAATTGTAGTCAATTGCTTGACCACACTTTGGTTCATTATGAAATATGTTCAGGAGACCAAATAACCAATATTGGTCTGGTTTACTGCTGTAAGCCAATAGTAATACAGTACAGGATAAAGGTTCAAGACCACACGAGTCTCTGGGAAGCTGTCTCATGCAGTGTTGTTACATTCACCTTACATAGAAGGTGTGCTGTCATAGTTACGCATTTCAGCTAGGAGTATTTATAGGATGATTTTACCAGTTACAAAACTCATAAGAACATAAGAGCAGCCATATTGGTTCAGACCAATGGTCCATCTAGCCCAGTATCCTGTCGTCCGGCAGTGGCTAGTGCCAGGTGCCTCAGAGGGAATGAACAGAACAAGCAGGCATCGAGTGATCCATCCACTGTTGTCCACTCCCAGCTTCTGGCAAACAGAGGCTAGGGACACTCAGAGCATGGGGTTGCATCCCTACCCACCTGGCTGGGGTCTCAGGTGTAGCCCTTGTGTTGAACTTCTGCACTGGGGTGAATTTCTCACAGAGAGAACACGGATATCCAAACTTGGAGAAAGAGAAGGCTGGCTGATAACAACTTTGAGGCAGATCATCCTCAAAGGTTTAGCTGGTGGTTCTGACTACTGTCTGCCTAATATAGAGGAACTGAACTGACAGGATCTGGATAATGAAAGTTGCATCTGTTGGAGAGCATGTTCTTCTGTATAATGACAAGACCGTACCTACAAAACATAATTATTAGCCCTGCTTGTATCTTCCACTATGTTGTACGTGGTGCTAGTAGAGCAAACGTGACTTCAGATTTGCAAATGGGAAAGAACATACAACACCCATCCCACCTTCCCAGAGAAGGATGTAACTTGTTTCATGGGCTCCGTCAGATACGTTCCTCTGTGTCTATATGCCCTGGTGCCATTGTTTGGCATGGAATTACCTGCACACACAAAAAGCCCAAGTGTTGCTTGTTGGTTGTGTAAAGAAGGAATAATCATTCTGTTAGTCTGCTATATCGTTGCACAGTTGGCATCTTACAAGCAGGGTTTGTATTCAGTTACATTGGAAAACAGATTTGATTGGCATGCCAAGGTCAGTAGAGTCATGGCAAAGCCAGCAGTTGCCAGTGTAGGTATAAATAACACCACAGGTTTGGGTGATAAAGTTACCTATTGAAAATCCAGCTGCTAGGGGAGAGGATAGGCAGCCACAATTAATTTCCAAATCCATGTCTTACATTTCTTTCCCTATTCCATGTGATCTTGACTTAGTGACTGATGTGCTGCTTGTGTGCTGACAGGTTAAATAAGCCCCCAGCCTCAAATAAATCTGTGAATCTGTGCAAGACATTCATCACATGGAAGAGAAGAGCCAGGCTTAGTTGGCCAGGTTCAGACCATTATGCTGATGTGTCCATTCTCCTCTGTCATCTGCTGGTTCTTCATTCACTCCTGCAAGTTCTCGCTCAAAGAACATGGTGTCTTCCTCAGCAGCAAAATTTATATCAACCTAACATCTGGTTGATTCCAGCCATGTATTTCTGGGTTCTGGGTCTTACCTGCTGCCTTCCACCTCTTCTCCAGCCTCCTAGGGATAGGCACCTATTCCGCCTTGGTGTTGTTTCCATCGAGCAGAAGGAGAAAAGACAACTTCTCTGAAGACCCGAGGTGCCGATGTGGCTAGCCAGAAAGCATTTCAGCACCCTAACTGGGTCTGAAATCATAAAGCAGATGCCTTCCAGTGATAGAAAGAACAGTTGTCCTGGTTTCAGACGGTTATCACTGGCTTCTGTTTCTATACAACCATCAAGGACTTCAAGTATCAATGGTGAGACACTCTGCAGGATGTAACAAAGAGGAAACTTTCCTCTTGTAAGGCTGTCCTTGGTGACACCAGGGGAGGATCATTCCAAGAAAATCCCTTCCCATGCCATGAGGAAATGGTGTCCTCCACTATTGCTTGTTTCAGTGTCAGTGATCAGGAAGGGCCCACGTGAGTACAAATGCCTCTTTGATTGTTCAAACCAAATGGATGGCGCATGGTAGCTAAAAATGTATTTCAGTTTAGGACTCTAATTCCTTCAGGAAAAACAGTTAATCATCGTAGGGAGCTTCTGTGTATGGGGGGGAAGATCATTCATTTTTGGCCAGCGGGGGCTTTGATTATTGCTGTATGCACCCCTCCCCCATGAGTCATTTGTATGCATTTCACTGTCAAGATGTTTGAAATCCCACAACACCTTGTCCTCAAGGGCACTTACAGTCAAACTTATGCAAACTCTTTCTTCTCAGGTGTCTCCCGATCATCTGTCACCCGATGCAAGCCAGGAGCCAACTGCCCCAGCACACGCAGTGGCATCAGTAGGCAGCTCTCCCCTTTATCTGTTGCTGAAGATTCTGCTGCTCCCATTCTTGAGCTGCAGAGTCGAAGCCCCTCTGGAATTTGCCGGCACAGCAGAGTCGAGAGGCAGATCAGATCAGGTAGGCACAATAGCCGCATATCTGGCAAGGCGATATGCCTGCAAAAGGCTGCTTTCGTCTGTCTTGGAAGGAGGCCGTGGTTGGTGCAATGTCAGAAAGCATTGACATGGTTTCCTGTGCCGTGAGCAACACAGCCACACGAAAGCCATTCCTTTGTCTATTGAAAATTGGGGTTTGGAGGGATTGAAGAGTGGAGGGGAAAAAGAGGCACGGTCCCTAATAGGAATATATGCTTTAGTATCTGAGAAGTTGGATGTATAAGCCCAATAGCCATGGAAGACCTTTAAAGGATGATAAATAATAACACACCGTTAGTTTTACAAAGTGGTGTTTCCTCAGCTTCAGCCAGACCAGAGCCCAGGGACCCTTAAAAGCCAGCTCTATTCCTTCTCAAAGCCACTGGCCCTCTCACCTCAGACCATGGATGTTCTGAAGAGGAGGAAGAGAAAGAGCAAGAGGTGGAACGATATCTAGGCAAGACCATCAACCCCAGCTCAGATCACCAGTCAGCTGCTGAGGAAGGCATCAGGGCTTACTGCAGGATGTAGCCTCCCCCTTTACTGCAGCAGTGTAGCCCAAGTGAACCTGTAGGTATGGTGCTGCCTCTGGTTTCTCCATCAGCAGATCAACCTGGGCACTGGTGGCTCTTTCATCCGTGTGGGTGGGATGGACACAACTATGACGCATTGGCCTGAGGCAGAGTTTTCAAGTCTGCTGAATTCTTCTAGCAGGAGGAGAGCAGTTGGGACTGAAATAGCATCATTGCCCAAGCTCCTTGGGAAAACCCTGGAGTCAAAGTGGCAAGAGGAGGAGGAGGCGGTGGAGGCTGAATCTCCCAAACACATTGAGAATATGGGAGTTGAGTCTCCTTTTCTGTCTCTCCATTGCCCAAACTCTGAGAAGAGGCAGCCGTTTCTAGTGTCCCAATCAGCTGGGTGAACTGAGGGAGCTAGTAGTCCTGTAGAAAGAAAGTATACGAGTTGCAGAGAGAACTGCTGGGTATCCTGGAGAAATATCTGAGATACCCTGAGACAACAGTGAATAGCATGCAAGAAGGATCATACCCAAGACACTAGAGACCTGATTCTGATCTCACTTATACTGGTGATCATTCAAGCCAACACCTGTGTGAAACCAAAATCAGAATCAATCCTGAGTTCCCTAAGGAAGGACCTTGGTCCCTCTGAGGAGTGGTAGCGCCCTGACCTGATTCTCCTTGAACTTGGCACCCTATCACTTTTGACTGCATCCCCTTTCAGTTCTGGGCATCCCTTTCTAAGGAATAAGATCTGAGCAAGGTTGTCTTGGGAAAGTACTGTAGCTAGACAGGGACAATATAGGTCCACATGAGGAGTAGTCACAAAGAAAGCATAGTGACCTAAACTTCAGGTCTACAAGATGGATGGCGGACACTGATGCATGTAGAAGAGCAGCCTGTGCATTATGCTTTTTCACGTACCATTCCTTTGCAAGACCCCTTTTGTTACCATACTTCCATTCAGCCATCATAAGCAAAGTCTATGTTAAACGAAAAGTTAAACACAGAATGTATGGGGTTTTCTGGTCACTAGCTGCCTTCCAATACCGTGTTCCTCTGGCCACAATGTCTTATCAGTTCTGTTCTTTTTCCTCTGTGCTTCTTGGATCCCCGAATTTGTTTCCATGCCCATGACAGGTGATGATTATTGCTATGTTGCTGATTGGATTAATTGCAGACACAGAAGAGCTCTGCCATCTTGGTGGTTGTGAAAAGTTATTTACTGGTTGCTTTGACTGACGTGTTTGTTTATTTTGTGGTAGCTCACCCTTCAGCATCTGCGCATTGATTCTGCTTCCCTGCCCAGGCCTGGCTCCACCCTGATGACCAGTAGAAATGGAATCTTTGGAAATTTCCTACCCATTTAGTATGGATTTATTTATGCCCATTATACCTGTAGGCCACCCTCTTGGAATCCAGGCCGTAGGCTCGTTATTCAGAATTGTTATTGTTTTTTTTTTATCTTTGCTGGTGGATGAGACTTTTGAAGAGCTTAAGTGATTTTGGAGCAGAAATCCCATGGACTTTTGAAGGAACTTATGCTACTTCCCCTATTCCACCATATAAGATTAATCAGACTGGAGGCTCATGTACCTTTTTGAACCAAGCAAGAACTCACAAGGAGTGTATGTTTCTCTTATTTTCAATAACATCCACATCTGCGACTGCAAAATCCAAACCAAATGCTAATGATAGCTTCGTGCACAGTTATAGGAATTACATAGTTGTTTGGTAATTGGAAAATGTAGGGCCCGTGCAAAGGTGTTTTAGCTTTCTATTATTCTGAGATTACTGTAACTGTTAGATCAATGAGAGTTAATTGCTTTGTAGTTCTGCATTGCAGGTAACCATACGTGTGAATATTACATAACATGTTCTGTGCAAGTATCTCTGGTTTGCCAACAAACTATAATTTACCTTTCAGTAGTAGCGGTCAGTCATTATTATTATGACTAAAATATCATGCTCTGGCTCCTGCCCGCCATCAGTTGAAGAGAATGTTAAACTGACTGTATTTTGAAAAGATGCACTCTCTAATTATTCTCTGCATGTTATTAATAGACCTTTAATTTGATCTGAACTCTTTTTTTCACTGTTAAATGGAACAGCTAAATAGCTGTCGCTTTGGGCATGAACAAGGCTCGGCCGTCTCTGTCTCTCGTGCTGTTTGCTGGAATGGCTGCAGCGTTGTGTTTCTGTAACTTAACTCTTTTATGAGGTTAGGTTGTTGGCCTATTGCTCAACCCCCAACCTGGAGGTCCAGTGGGACTTGGGGTGGGCGGGCCTGGTCCCTATCCTTTGACCTCTCTGGTTTGGGTGGCCCAACGAGGAGTTAAAACTCCTGCTGGTGTACCTCCTTACCATCTATATTCAAGAAACAGGCCACTGCACAGTTACAAAGTGCACTGTTTCCTCATTATAAAGTTCTTGGTTATAGTGCATTCTCTGATATAATGAAAAGAAACACTTCCGAGATCAAATTCACCCTGATGTACCTCTACTAACTTGGTCCACTACGTTTACATAATGTTAATCCTATATCAAAAGCAACTACATGAAAGGGAAGTCAAGCTTTGGTCTGAAATCCTGCCTTTCTCACATGTTGTTATGTTGACCTGCTCTATAACAGAACTCCTGATGTAGCCTGTCTTCACAGCTGGTGTATAGTTCCTATTCACATTAATAAACAAATCGATCCCCACAATATACAATGTTATACGCTGGTCAAACCTATCGACAGTCAAAACGTGTAGTTAAGGTAGCTGTTGTTCATGTGGAGTAGATACTTGTAGTGATTTTTAACATTAACCCCTTTATTCCTGAAACCAAACCACCATGCTACATTCTCATGTAGTAAGATAGGCTGACTATTCTACTGGCACATCAGACCAAGGAGCAAAATTAATCAACTGTTTCACCTTTTCCACAGTAACTAGAGTGTGGAATGATCACGATCTATTTCTTCTTTGTTTCTATCTAGTGATTTTATTACCAAGATCTAGTTTTGTTCCATTTCCATTTTTAACTACAAATCTGTCTCATTCTATGTGATGAACTTGAAAAGGAAATGACCAAACTATTTTTTCCCTAAGCTTGTAAATAAAAATATGCTTTCTGAGTCAAGACCTTTGAATTGTAAAGGCTTGTTCCTAGTTTCAGATCTATGGGCTTACATAGCAAACATTTTTGATTTTGTAACATAGCTGGCCTTAAGAGAGGGATACAGCTGTACGCTACAGGCTTGACTGACAAAAGAAGGCCTCGAAACAGTGGCTGGTACCTTGTGCCACTGTAATTTGGTTGTACTTTGTTCCCATCACCTTGAAATTGCAGTTGTTTTATTACTGAAGTACTTCTTTACAGCATTCCAAGTGCTTGGCTGGGGGGCATTGTGTTTGGTCCCGGGGGATGAGGTGCTAAAGAAACCGATACTATAGCAGAAATTATGAATTCCTTGAAATGGATCCATTTTGCCTGTAACTCTCCTCTTTTTTTCAGGAGAAGAAGGGACACAAACCCATACCGAGAGCAACAGCCAAGAAAACCAATCACAGACCCGGTGTCAATCTTGCACATCTACATTTCTCAAGGTTGTCTGGGGATTTCTAATAATCTTATCAGTCTCATCCTCTTGGGTTGGAACCACACAGATTGTGAAAATCACATATAAGAACTTTGACTATCCATTTTTCATGACTTGGTTTTCAACAAACTGGAACATTATGTTTTTCCCTGTTTATTATTCTGGGCACCTTGCAACTGCACAGGAAAAGCAGTCTCCAATCAAAAAATTCAGGTAGGTTTTATTGTGACACTGTCGCTTTAAGTATCTCCATAACTGTTGACTCAAATGACAGCTGTTTTCTTCGACTCTAGTTATATAGTTTGCTTTTTGGTGTGATGGGGCAGAATAAAGATCACACTTTATTTTAAGGTCCCAGTCATATATAGTTTATTAGAAGTTAATAGATTATTTACATATGCTTGAATAAATGGTTAATTTTTATAGATCGTTATTGAGTTCAACAGGTCAATTTGTTGCTTATAACCATGGATTACAAACATGGATTATACCTTGTATTGATGTGCTTATAGCCGTTTATAACAGATACTATTTGCGTCTGTAACATACAACCTTAGTATTAAGTCTGACCAGAATAAATCAGAGCTGGCCAAGATGAAGCTCAAAGCTGGGGAGATGGAAGACTGTGGCTTGTCTGAAGGGTCCCTGTAGGTGGAATAATGGTATGAAAACCATTTCCCCATGCCCCTGTGTAGGCTTTCCACATATCAGGCCACAGTCTGCCTTGAGGGGAGTAGGGAGATGGCTTTCATCCCCTTTCCATAAAGGCTGCTTCTCCCCATGCTGGGAGACCCAGAGAAGGAATTGTGAGCTATAGAGTCACACTTCCCTCCCTAGTCTGCACTTTGCACAAAGCAGCTACACACTGGACTTTGCTATGGGCTGAGAGCAAACTCAATCTGAAGTGAAGAAATGCTGGGAGCATAATTGCAGTTATAATTTTAGGTTATATGGACAGTGATATACACATCTAGGATTGCCACCCATCCTGTTTTCACCCAGACAGTCTGGGTTTCGGCTTGTCTGTCCTGGTGCCATTTGACAAGCCCTTATGTCCCTTTTTTTTTTCAATCTGGGAAGGAAGAGGTGGAGAAGGGGATAAAGCCTTGGGAGAAGAGGTGGAGAGCGGGTGGAGCTTCAGGGGAAGAGGCGGCGTTTTGGGGGAAACGGTGGAGAAGGAGTGGGGTCTCGAGGGAAGAGGCGGAGCAGGGGTGGGGCCTGGGTGGAAGAGGCAGAGGAGGGGCGGGGTCTTGAAGGAAAAGGCGGAGCAAGGGTGGAGTCTTGTGGGGAAGAGGCAGAGCAGTGGGTGAGGCCTCGGGAGTCTGGTTACCAGTCATTAGAAAGGTGCAACCCTATACACATCCCTGTTCCTCTCCAGTAGCCAGCTTGCAATTGCTCCAGGGACTGCAACTTGAATTCAACTCACCAGAGGTAAAACATCCTGCCAAAGCAATCATAGGGCAATTTTAAACAAGGGCCAGATTCAGATACTCTTACTCTTACTTGGTAACACCTTGCTCTGCAAGCAACCCCACTGGTTTCAACAGTGTCTGTGAAGTAAGGTATTAGTCAACATATGGGTATCAGATTCTGGTCTGGACTCCTTACTGAGGGTGGAGTGATACTTCCATTGAGAACACTAGGAGTTTTAACAGCAGCAGGATTGGGGCCTATGGGCCAGATCCCTCACTCTGATGCTCTTGTAGGGATCCTAGGTCTGAAGTTGGACTTAAATTATTATTTACATCATATCAGTCCATCTAAAATTGGACAGTTGCACTTAATTAATTGCTGCTCCAAAGATCACAGTGGTTTGTGCAAGAATGATCCCTTCATCCTGGTTCTTCCTAAACTGGTTTGTGGATGTTTTGTGAGAACACCAGCCACTATCCGCTTGGCTTCTGCGCGTGAGGTCAGGAAGGAGAGCGCAGCCCAATACTAGTAAATATAGAGCAAATGAATGAGCATCAGGATGAATGGTTTGCTATTATCTGTGTGAACAAATCGTTTCTGTGTGTAAATCAGTTAATCATCTGATTATACATCCACCACAACAAAAGTCTGAGAATAACCATTTGTGCAGCCTGCAAATTACTGTATTATTAAGAAAGAACCACCTCCCCTCTACCGGTTTATACAACCTATAATCACTAAAACATGTATGCCCTGTACTATGCCCTTGGACACTGTGAAACAGTGTTTTACAATTTTATTTGAATTAATGCACTCTCTGGGCCTGATCTAAAGCCCATTGAGGTCAATGGGCCAGGCCCTGAAAAGGAAGATTCTGCTTTGGTTGATGTTGACTGGAAGTATAATACTATCAGCTGAATGTAGACTGTGTGGGCCTGATCCTGGAAGCTGAGGAGCATCTCCTGCTGAGTATCCTGAGAGCAGAGAGAGCTCGGCACCTCGAGGGGTCCATCGCCCCGGGCCATATGTCTGGTGCAGTGGGGTTTCAACGTATTCTTATCCAAATTACAGGGATTTTATTGTCAGCTCCTCCCCAACCCCACAATGGCCTCCAGGGATCTCCCTCTCATGCACTACCTAAATGTAACTAGGACATTCTGAGAGCTTTGACCCACACTCACAAAGGCCCATGGATTTAAAAAAACCCAACAACCCAAACCTTTAGAGTCCAGTTATCAAAGTTGGATGTATGTATTTGCGCGCATATGGGAATTTTATGCACACAAATATCAGATAAGCAAATGCAAATCAAGTACTTGAGCGTGCACAAATGGCAAGTTAGGTGCCAGGGCTAATGTGTATGAGTGTTTGCTAGTAGAAAATCAGAATTTGCCAACAGATATTATGTAGCTCCCAAAGTATTTCCAATTCTAGGTATATGGTGAAATTGTGGTATTTCAGGCTCCAGTGTGTGTGTGGGTGGGGGGTATCTGTTGGCAAATGATGACTTTGTAATAGTGGCCAGTGTATCTGATTTGCACGGGCACATCAGGGAATTAGGTAGTATTATTATTTGGGTTCATATATTAGGTGAACCCAAATCTATCTATGTAATTGGGAACGTCCAGGTGTGAAAAATCATCCCATAATACTATCCAGACTTCTCCTTGTCTCTTGAGATTTTTTGTTTTTCTGATTATTACCATCCTAAAACATCATTTATTGTTTTTAAAATGCATTTATAGTTATTACTTTTGTGCTCTAAGCATTTTCCCTGTTAACGAGTCCTCACTTTCATTTTCTACCATTTGCTATTTCCTTTGCTGGCTTTATTTTTGTGAAATAGATCATTTGTTTCAATCAAATCTGGCCCATGCTTACCCCTAGGCTAGTAGTATGTGTGTGGTGTTGTTTTTTTATTTCTGTAGGACAGAGTGATTCACTGGTGGCTTAAAGAGGCATGAAATTTTGTCCCATAGGTTCTGCAACAGACCATAACAAATTATGCCTATAACATCTCCACTATGGCAGTAATAATGTCCTCTCCTTTCGAAATATCACCCCAGCCTATCAAAGCCAAACAGAGCCTTTGTTGCTTCTTTTGCATTTAAAAAAAAGTCCTGTTAGTCAGGACAAAAGTCTTGGTTTTCAGCTTTGGGTTTGCTGGATTATGAAGGTTAAAGTCTTTGAAACTGGTTTGAAACTCTCACCGCTTACCCTTGAGATTCTGTTTTTTAGTCTCAAAAGTGACTCACTGTTGCAACCGGTCCCCTGAATTTCAATTTGCAATTTTAGCCTTCTTGAGGTAGAGTATTTTAATACAGCTCCTGCCGTTTTCCTCCTGGTCGTAGATTAAGCGTAAGCACCTGCCAGAGAGCCTGAATTGTGAGGGAAGCATGAAGCCCGAACTCTTTACGAAGGGCGAGTAATGAAATGTTGTGGACCTCACAGGGAAAGCGGTCCCCCTTAAAAAGTCAGCCTTTGCCAATAGTCTACCCACAGTGGTATGTGCAGTTGTTCCCTGGAAATAGTTGGATGGCATCTCACATACCATTGAGTAAGGGCTGGTGCCAAGTGGTGGTTCCCTAATGGTGGGCACAGTAGGATCTAGAGTGCGTTCCCTCAAGCACTCAATCCAGAATACCTACTGCACTTAGGAGTCCAGGGAAAGCCAGCAGGTGCTGAGTAGCATTGAGGCCCTGAGGACAAACGTTGTTTATGGCTGCGGGTGCCAGCAAGAGACGACTTCGCTGGGAAGTATTGAATTTCTAGTGACAAGCAGAAGCAGAGCTCACACTAAATGTGGTTTGTCACTCTGGCCCTCTTGCCCCTGCACTCCCCACAGTAGCTCAGCCAGATTTCCCCAGTCCCCTTGGTAATTACACTGCTAAATACAAATCCTTACTTCAGAGGACATTTAAGATGAGGTATCAGATTCAGCCCTGGGGTGCCTGGTTCAGCCCCCAAAGTGGCAGGGGCTGGCCCAAGAGAAGGCAAGAACCAAGCCAGCTAAGAGAGGTACTAATTCAGTGCTTCTCCTGGAGGGGCTCTTATGGAGCTGCCTTCTCTATGTGGGACCCGCTGGGGTGAATCCGGCCTGAAGGCTGCACACCAAATGACCTTTCCCCTTTCTCTGTGCTCCAATTCTTGGGCAAACAAATGTAGCCTGCAGTCAGTGATTTTTGCGATTCAGAAGGTGTCACTTTTCCCTCAGTGTCAGTGCCCTGGAATCAGTGGTGGATTAGCCACTGGGCCAATGGGGTCATGCCTAGGGGCCCCGGCCAAGTGGGGGCCCCCATGCCCCGACCTGCCGACCCCATTTCCTCAGCAGGAGCACTGAGGGGGAGGAGGGGACTGTAGGAGGAAGGGGTGGGGAGGGGCCCGCACTTGGTCTGGGCCAGGGCCCCACAAACCCCTAATCCACCTCTGCCTAGAATGGTGTTCGAAGGCATTGTGCTGCTGGAGTGCCATCTCTCGGCTAAGACACAAAAGCGAGGTAGTGGCAACTTGTGGCCATGAAATATCTTGTGGTACTTTTTTGCAAGAGTAACATAACTGATGCCCTGGCCAAATTTTAATCCGCATAATTATATTTAGATTCTACCTATCTACATTACCTCCTGGCAGTTTCCACTGGATCTGGTGTTCACTTCTGTGGTGGAGTGCTGCCGTGTGCCGTTAAAAACAGCTGCTGCATTACATGCCAGAGGCTGGCACGTGTCAGTGGTGAGTGAAGTGACTTCTCTGCAGGTATATGGAGAGGATGGAGTCATATAGGGTGCATTCTGGTTTACAGGCTCCAAGGGCAAGGTCTGGGTGCAATAGCTCTAGAGAATGTGGTACGCTGCGCAAAGCTGAGGCTGAGGCCTGTGTGCACAACAGAAAAAGCAAAGTTTGCCAGAGGGCAGGTTTTAAAACAGATGGCTCTTGCCTTTGGAGATGACCTGTTTGCTTTACTACACTTTGGATTCCAGTTTTCCTCTAAGCCTGTCTGTTTGGGGAAGCCGCTGGGGCATTCGGAGAAGGGGCAGCCTGCAGGGCCCTCTCTCCTTCCCCCATCCACCAGGCATGGCCTTTGAGGAGGGGGCAGGTTCTGGGGCCCTCTTTTTTCCCCCCCAATCCCGCCCCCCGGCCAGAATAGCCTTTGGGCCCACAGGATGAGGTAGCCAGATTGCAGAGCCCCCTTCTAGAGTACTGTTGATGGCAGATCACCACCATGTGTGGCACTGGCTCGGGGGAAGGAATAGCTCAGTGGCTTGAGCATTGGCCTGCTAAACCCAGGGTTGTGAGTTCAATCCTTGAGGGGGCCATTTAGGGATCTGGGGCAAAAATTGGGGATTGGTCCTGCTTTGAGCAGGGGGTTGGACTAGATGATCTCCTGAGGTCCCTTCCAACCCTGATATTCTGTGAATCCTCTTATGTAGCAGTGAGTGATCTGATCTCTCGCCAGCTCCCATTGTCTGCCAGTACCAGCTCTCTGCCCCGCTGACCATAGGGGATGTCAGAGAGAACCTCTCCCACAGCACATTTCTAATCCAGTTTTCCCTTATACAGAATGCACAGGGGTGTGATGTGGTGCAAAGCTTTCACCAGCACTCACTTTGCACCACCTGCATAACACACTGGTGGCTTTGGTGCTGTGTGTAATCCCCCACTCTAAGTCATGCTGGTACCACCTCCTGCCTTCATATTTTATGTAGTACAGACTCATGGGCAGTCAGACAGACTCTGATTTGGTTTACACCAGCAGAAATCCAAACAAACTCCACTGACTGCAGTTGAGATATTTTGGATTTACAATAGTGTATAGTCCCGATCTTGCTCCCGCTGAAGTCAGTCCCAAAACTCCCATTGATTCCAATGGTACAAGATCAGACTCTTAGCAAGACTGGAATCAGGACCTATATCCCTTGGAATGAAAGATACTTAGTCATGTACTCATCTTTAAGCACGTGCCAGGTCCGTCCATATTCAACAAAGCATTTAAGCCCATGTTTAGCTCCCAGTGAAGTCAAGGGGACTTCTGCACATGCTCATAGTTAAGCTTGTATTTATATGCTTCGCTGAATCAAGGCTGGTATTATTTTATTATGTTTACAGATAAAAAATGTAAGACACAAAACATCATCTTACAATTCTGGAACATGCAAAGCTCTCTCTTTCTACAGACAGCATTTCTGACCTGATCTTTGCAAAATATAATAAGTTGTAAGCACTGCTGCTTCAGCAGGAGTAGCTGAGGTTATCCGTGAAGCTCACTATGCCAGCGTTAACTTGTTGAATGGCACATCAGGATGCAGTTTGGAGAAGCAATTTATTGTTACCGAAGTTTACTGCTTTATAGAGCACCTTGGTTGAGTGGTTGCAAAGGAAGAGACAACTCTTAAGTAGTAAGTGGGAATTAATAAAGCAGGTGACTATCGGTGCTCCCCTGGAAAAAAATTATTTGATGGCATAATAGTACCTCCTTGAGTGCTATCCCAGTGACAATGACCTTTTAAAGGGCAGGTTTCAGAGCAGCAGCCGTGTTAGTCTGTATTCGCAAAAAGAAAAGGAGTACTTGTGGCACCTTAGAGACTAACCATTTTATTTGAGGGCAGATTTTAAAAATCGTGAGGATAATGGCTTATTAGCTGCCTGAAAGCAACAACTTTCAGAGGTGAGATTGGAAAGGTGACGAGAGGAGCAGCCCGGTGTTTGGATGAATAATGGGATTTTCTCTTGAGATTGAAAAAACTAGCCATGCTGCACTTGGCCAAGACATGAGTTAGAAGGGACTTGATTGAGTTATTCCAAAGAGCACAGTAAATTCTGCTGGTGAGTCTGTTTTTGTTACGGTGTGCCTTAGTTCAGGAACAAAGGGCATCTCCATTAAGTTAATGCCCAGGATGTTCAGAACACATACAAAGAAATTATTGCTGAATGCAGTATATACGACAGTTAATATGCAGATCTCAGTTGCAGGAAGTAGAGCCAAATACTAGAATAAAAGTAAATTCAAATGGCTGGATTGATAAAATGGCAGGATAATCAAATTATCCTATTATTTTGGTTATCATCAGTCATCAAATGACTGATAGCCAAAATAATGTTATGAGCGCTGATAACTAGTAATAGTATTTTTAGTGATCTAAGCTAAGCAGAATGATACATCGTGTTTCATGACACAAGCTAACTGCCGAACAAGGTCAGGAAGGAAAATCATTTCCTATGTATTGCATCGCACATTTGGCTAGGTATGTTATGGAGTCAAGTGTTGGACACTGCAAGAAAGGAGGATACTGGATTTGATGGACCAGTGATGACAAATCCTTTGTCCATTTTCAGAATCCAGGCTGTGAGCCTGTTGACCTCTCGTATGTGTCCATTTCTTTTGGCAGTAAGGGCTTTCCCATCAAATGTCTACTTCCAGAGGGCTGTGGTAGCTCCCTAACTTATCTCTTGAACTTGGTGACTACTAGAAATCCCTCATATTTCTGGTTACCTGTGCTACAACTACAGCTGGTCAACTTTTTTTTGCAAACTTTTTTTTGGGGGGGCGGGGGGGGGGGGGGGATGAAAGATGGCTTTTCAATCAAATGAAATTTTTATGGAAAATTTTCATTTTGCTAGAAATTTTTCAGTAGAGCGTTTTCAGGAAAAAATTATAGCTTTTCGGTTTTTGAAAACTAAATTTTTTTTGCTGAAAACTATTTATGTATTTATTTATTTTCTTGAAACCAGCTTATAGAAACCAAAAAAAAGTTTTGATGTCAATTTCCTTTGAAAAACCAAACAGTTTTGTGAGAAATTTTTAAAAATAGAAGTTTAAAAGAATTCCACACCAAAAATAATTTGCATTTTTTGACTCGCTTTAATTAAACTACAGCACGTTCTCAGGAATACTGAGTCGTCCCACATACTTTGGAGTCTTCTAAATGTTGCCACATGGCATTTGGAATGCTCTTGGGTTTAAGGAATTTAGACTGGTTTCTTAATAATACCAAGTATTGATGATGATCCAGTTTCATGGGTCCTAGGTTCAGTCTACTTGGGTCTGAATTTTATCATGCATTCATTGGTGAGATAATGTGTGCTAAGAAGTGGTAATGTTAAGCTGCCTGTGAGGGATAGCTCAGTGGTTTGAGCATTGGCCTGCTAACCCCAGGGTTGTGAGTTCAATCCTTGAGGGGGCCATTTAGGAAGCTGGGGCAAAAATTTGTGGATTGGTCCTGCTTTGAGCAGGGGGCTGGACTAGATGACCTCCTGAGGTCCCTTCCAACCCTGATATTCTATGATTCTGTATCAAGACTTCAGTCATACTTTGAGCGTCTCATGGAATCTTTTGATGAAGAAGAGAGAAAGGTAACTAAAGACGGGCCGACCTGGTTTGAGAAAGACAATGAAATTTCAAAAGGGGTGCACTCATTTGCCTTTAAGCAGGTTGGACACTAAACTACCCAATCTATCCTCTAACCTGAGACACCACTTTGAATAGTGTCACTTAGATTGTCTCTAAAACCAGAATTTTTAGCACCGACATTCTTGCGCCACCCAATACTAGCTGCCCAAACAACTTCATTCAGAGCTGTGTGAAGCGACAAGAGGGTATTTGTGAATCTTCAGATTTCGTTCTCAGTTTTTATCCACAAACAAATGTCTCCATTTCTCCTAGTGAACACAACATTTCACTGTGTGTATGACAAAAATGTAGTAAAGTGGAGCCACAAAATGTGGGTTGGGGTTTGTTTGTTTTTTTGGTCAATTTTGCTGACGGTGGGAATTTTTCCACATACCTAACAGGAGCTGTCTGGAAATATTACATTCAGAAGTTAACTGTGTCAAGACTGCAGAGTACTCGAGTTGGAGGGGATAGCTGGCTATTTCCGAGTACTGAAGGTTATTAGTATCTTACCCTGTCCCTCTTTAGACCTTACTCCTATAAAAGAAAAAAGAGAAACCTCCAGGCTGGGGGTGGGGCCGTTTTCAAGCCACTAAGAACGGCATTTATAGTCCTTGAATCCATGGATTTAGTAGGCAGGGGCTCAAAACTCTGAGTATTATAGACACCCCTGAGTTATGCATGTGAGAACACATTAGCCATGATTGTTCCTGCATAGAGGCTGGTTCTTCCAGGTAAGTGGCTCCTATTCTGTTTGCAATATCGCACTGCATTAAGTGGCTGAGAAAAGTAGGCTATGTTATGATCAGTGCTGAATATCTCACTTCCTTGTGAGTGTACTGAGTATTTAGGAAGCCCACTTGACTATGTCTAGAACATAATAAAGTCTAGAACGTGTTTTCCATGCTCAAGTGAACATTAAACAAAATACGAGTTGAGTATTAAACTGTTTTCTTTTCTTAGGGAATGCAGTCGGATTTTTGGTGAAGATGGTCTGACGTTGAAACTCTTTCTTAAAAGGACTGCTCCCTTTTCTATTCTGTGGACTTTGACTAATTACCTGTATTTACTGGCTTTAAAGAAGCTGACAGCCACAGACGTCTCTGCCCTGTTCTGTTGTAACAAAGCATTTGTCTTCTTGCTTTCTTGGATTGTGCTGAAAGAGAGGTTCATGGGCGTAAGGGTAATGACTTGTATGATTTTCAACCATCTTGACTTTCATAATCAGTCTTAAATCCATGATTTAAAGATAGCCATTATACTAAAAACAATGTATGTATATTTTGAAACATTTCTCATTAACTTTGTGGTGCAAATCTAAATCTGAAGTCCAGCTAGGGATCTCAGTCTCTTAAGATAACAGGGTTTGGGTGTGAAGTCCAGCAGAATCGTGACACCGAATTTCAGATGGCGAATTAGCCGATTGAACTAAGAGGACCTTTGATTACCTTGTGTTTAAAGTTCTGAAATATCGTTGGTGAAGCAGAAAACACTTTTATACAAGTTTATTTTTAACTTTGTGATAAACTCTTAGGACCTTATTAGAGCAATTTCGTTTGTAGTTCTGGGCTGATACTGAATTAATCATTTTAAAGATTGTTCTATGCTTTTTCAATATACTATGTATTTCTAAGGACAACAATTTAATTTCCCCCCACACTAAACAGGGATTACATGGGACTTAAGTGGGCACAGGCCATTTATGCAGGGGTGAGTTTCACATTGAGGGTATAAGTCTGATACAACAGTGTGGATAGGAGTAGAAGTGGGATGTATATTTTTTGTAGCCCTCTGTCCCCATTTGCCCAACAAGAGAAAGATCTAACCCAAGTGGACTTGGGAAAAACTGAGCATATTTCTTATATGTAACATGTGCGTCTGAGTATGCGGAATGGATTAGGAGCTGCCTCTGAATTTTTGCTCAAAAATGTCCAGATTCTGCACCGTTGCAGTCAATGAAAATATTCCCATTGACTTTAATGGGAGTTGGGTCAGGCCCTAATGATCTGATCTGGTTCCATTGCAGTCAGGGTGAGTTTATCCATTAATGTCAAGGCAGGGCCCAGGTCAGGCACCTAGAACTGGAATGGGCCACCAGAGCTGTTGGATTTGGGTTCCTGGGGGTGGGTGATGGCGGGCTGTGCATTTGCTGAGGGACTCCTGCCAGCCATTTTATAAAATGATAGACACAACTGTTTTTAAGATGATGAAGTTGGAAAATGATCCTGGAATGAAGGAGCAGGAGAACCCTGGACTGTGACATCTGACCTGGCTTTTGGAATTGGGGGCAGGTACACTGAGTGGAAAATCTGCTCTTGGGCTCTGGGGACTGAGGGGAAAATTTCCTTTTCCGAAAGGGGGCTGGATGGTTTGCCAAGCTAAAAATGAGGGTATAAACTCCAGATCCTTAAGCATGTGTTTATTTGTAAGCATGAGTAATGCCATCTCTATTCAGCAAAGCACATGCTTACATGTTTTGCCAAATTAGGTCCATAGAGGAGATTCAGGTCCAGGTGACCAGTTCCAATTCAGACTAGATCAGTAATGAATTTAACCTTTTACTCTTTGGTGGGTGTCCTGCTGCACACGTGACATGAGTTTGGCAGACTCTGCCCAGTTTCCAGCAGACTGGTACCCATATGTCAGAACCCTGTTACCACTAATTAGCATCATTTTTGGCAGTCCCAGCAAAAATGCCAAGGATTGAGTTTGCATTGAGAGGAAATTAATCACTAACTTCCAGAGATTACCCTTTGAGAAGAGAGATGGGGCACATTAGAACCAGGGCACTGTGGGGAAGCCTGTATTGCTACTGTGCCTCAATTTCTCCATCTGTAAAATTGGGATAATAATACTGACCTCTGTTGTAAAGACCTTTGAGATCTGCTAGAGCTACATAAGAGCTAGGTAGTATTATAACTAATGTCTGTACTGTCTCTTTTCATGGCCAGTTATTGTTCATAATGGTAGAAACCTTAGCAAAGACCTATGCAGGTGCTTAATTTCAAGTATGTGAGTAGTTCAGTTAAGGGAAGGATGGGAGTAATAAGTCTTGGCAGGGTTAGGGCTGAAAGAGATATAATGCACATATCTATTATATACCCCATTTAAAAATATTAAATCAATAAACATCAGCTGTAACCAACTGCTCCTCAAGCTGTCTGTAGTTCCTTGGCTAATTCCTTGTAGGCATCATGGAAGGAAGTATGCCTTGAGGAAGGATTTGAAAGAGGAGAGGATAACCTAGGGAGGTGGTGGAATCTCCTTCCTTAGAAATTTTTAAGGTCAGGCTTGACAAAGCCCTGGCTGGGATGATTTAGTTGGGGATTGGTCCTGCTTGAGCAGGGGGTAAGACTAGATGACCTCCTGAGGTCCCTTCCAACCCTGATATTCTATGATTCTATTCTATGATTCTATGATAAGTCATGTTTTCTAGACCTTGAATCATTTTTGTTGCTCTTCTATGGACTCTCTCCAATTTGTCCACATCGTTCCTGAAATGTGGTGCCCAGAACTGGACATGATACTCGAGACGAGGCCTAATCAGTGCAGAGTACAGCGGAAGAATTACTTCTTGTGTCTTGCTTACGACACTCCTGCTAATACATCCCAGAAGGATGTTCACTTTTTTTGCAACAGCGTTACACGGTTGACTCCTATTTAGCTTACGATCCTCTATGACCCCCAGGCCCCTTCCCGCAGTACTCCTTCCTAGGCAGTCCTTTCCCGTTGTGTATGTGTGCATATGTGTACATTTTCCAGCAGTATGTCCACAGGGATCGTTTTTAATGATGTTAATAATCAGGCAGGTGAGTGCTTGGGAAATGGAATGTGACAAAGGAGTGTGAGAAGCTCCAGTAGATACCCACCTTCTGTATTTTGGCAAGCCCTGTGCTGCTTTCACTCCTGAGACACACTGGAAACAGGTGTAGTTATGTCATCTGAGAAATAAAGGACCATAAAAATACGGGGCTAATAATATTCTCTGAGCTGGTTTTTACAAAGTACTCAGCACCCACAATCAGGGCCAGATTTTCAGAAGGACTCAGCTCTTATTGGGCTTACTCAAGGGCCTAAATGGGTGCTGCTGAGGAATGAGCTGTCTTGAGAATCTGGCCCCATAGTGTAGTTACTCTGCGTGAGTTTTAGCTGTATAACTAATCATAAAGGACACTCCCTCTAAATACTGCACACAAAGGTCCCAATCCTTCAAAAATGTCCTCATGTGCTTAACTTTGCACAACCTGTGTAATTCCACGGGAGTCAAGGGAACTACTCACAGCGCATGAAGTTAAGCATGTGTGTAAGTCTTTGCAGTTTGGGCCCTGATTCAGCAAGGCATTTAAGCATGTGCCAAAAACCATTCCTATTCCGGATGGCAGTTAAGCGCACGCTTAACTTTAAGCACATGCTTAAGTCCCATTGACTTCAGAGTTTAACATTTAAGCACATGCTTAAGTGCTTTTGTCAACAGGGGCCATAAGGGCTACGCTTGAATTTTCAAATTTGGCGTCGTCTGGTTTGAAAGAAAGCCCGCTACTGGATCACATTAGAGAGACAAAGTGAATGAGGTAATATTTTTTATTGGACCAACTTCTGTTGGTGAGAGCGACAAGCTTTCGAGCTTACACAGAGCTCTTCTTCAGGTCTGGGAAAGGTGCTCAGAGTTTGTCACAGCTAAAGACAAGGTGGAACAGATTGTTTAGAGCAGAAGTAGTTTGCATATATTTCAAGGGACCATTCAAGGTAAAGTGGCCCATTAGCACCTTTCCAGTCATGGCAGGGAGGGAAGCTGGAGTGGTGGGGTTTAGTGGGTTATAGATTGTTGTAATAAACCATAAATCCACTGTTTCTATTCACTCCATGATTTTTAGTATCTAGCAAAGTTGCAAAGTAAAGCTCCCAGGCTTGTCTTTTGAAGGTGTTGTGCAGGTTTCCTTTGAGGATGAGGATTGAGAGGTCAGATATAGAATGATTGCTTTGTGAAAAGTGTTCACCCACAGGTGATGGGTGTTTTTGCCTTTTATCATTTTTCTGTGTGAGTTCATTTGAGAGAATAGTGATTGGTTTCACCCACATAGTAGTTGTTGCTGGGGCATTTAGTGCACTGGATGAGGTACACCATGTGTGATAGGCATGTGTAGGACTTATGGATCTAGAAAGGTGTGTTGAGGGGGGGGTTGATCATTGTAGCAGTGGAGTTATGTCTCCAGGTTTTGCATCTGTTGTTCTGGAGCGTCTGGTGGCACTTTGAGTTGGTGAACCCCACATAGGGTATCATCATACAGTTATAACCCATACTCAATGGAGATCACATCCTGAAAGAAATATTTCCTGAACCCCCCACTTCTGTCCTTCAGACAACCCCACAGCCTCTCCTTGCTCATCATCAGAAGCAAGCTCCCCACCGACCAGGGCATATCCACTCAGTGTGGCACCAGACCCTGCCAGAACAACGGATGCAAAACCTGTAGACATATATTATGAAAATATAATGAACAGTAAATGCCTAGCAAATTTAACATTTCATGGATCAGTTAACAGATCGTGGGGTTCTCAAGATCCTAGTAAGCCCAGGGATTCACAGTCACTTTCCTGTTCTTTATGTCTAGATGGGAGGGGGCTAGAAACTTCTTTCTGTAGTACCATGCGGTTACAGTACAGAAGAGTTTGGCAACCACTGGTATAATACATAGCTCTGCAATAGCATGTTTCCTCAGTAGATCTCCTTTGTAAAGTGCTTTGAGGTCAGTATTATTATCCCCATTTTACAGGGGGAAACAGAGGCATGGGGAGGGGAAGTGACTTGCCCAAGGTCTCCCAGCTGGCCAGTGGCAGAGTCTGGGATGGAACGCAGCTCTCCAGAGTTCCAGTCACTCTTTTCTTCTCTTGTATAAAGCTGACTTTTTACCCACGTGATATTTTTCTGGTAAAGGTTAACAGTAAGTCTTGCTCTGAGGATACCTTTAGTGAATGATGATTATCTGGGGGAAGAGATGTGTGGAAGTTTGACAGGTTTTGCAAACAAGATGTTGACATTCCATGCTTGCAATGCCCTATCCCCACCTAGCTGATAAAGATTATGATGTCAGGCCTTAGGCCTTGCTTGGGAACGGGTTTAAGCTAACCCAAAAAAAGGCACTTGTCATATGTCCACATGAGGTGCATATACTCGTGTAGCCATAACAGTGCAACTGGTAAAAGATGCCAGCCGAGGACAGGCCTTAGGTGACTTGGTCTGAGGGCAATAGTGTGGGATGGGGAGATAGGCAGAGGGCACTTGCTGTGCCCCATGGGGAAGTATTCCATAACCGGTAGGCCTACCTTGTCTCCCTGGAAGCTTCTGAATTTCTCATGGCATAGTTGGGTGTCCGATGTATCCACGTTGCTCTAATCCTCCCTGTTGTGGAGTTGACTACAGTTGGAGCTGGTCCAAATGTTGCAAACACTAAGTTTGTAAGGTGGCCTGTTGACTTCAGATGCTTAACGTTAAGGACATGCATACGTGTCTGCAGGTTCGGAGCCCTGGTTGTGTTCCTCTATGAGCTCTATTTAAACGCTCATCTTTAAAAAGAAAACCCTTTGGGGTCCTCTTGCCACCTCTGGGTCTGAGCTTCTTTTCTGGAAGGCTGGTTGTAGATAGGAGACAGGTTTCCTTATATTACACTGACTAATGTTGTACTGTGCACCCCATGGACAAAAATGTTCCTTGGTGAAATGCTGCCTGGCTAACCTTTCTTCCAGGAAAGACAATGCAAACTGGTTTTAGTCATTGTACGTTAGGTTGCCTAAGAAGGTTTCCAGCTTGGAAAAACTTGTTTAAAGAGCATTCAGCTACAACAGGCCACTTTGCTTCCCTTCGACCCCTGCTGCTACTTGCCAGCATAGCGAGCCTGAAGGATACATGCTCAGGCCTCTCATGCAAGCATAAGACAATTACTGCTCACCAGCCGTACACTCCAGTGCTTTAATGTATCCTTTGTAGAAGTAACTCCTAATATGAAATTTAAAATAATGTTCTTACCGTTTTTTCCATTGTCAGGTCTTATTCATCCTGTGGCTGATGAGATGATGCTCATTTTGTGCTCATCGTCTTCTAAAGGCTGCCGAGGGAAAGGCTTGGCTTTCTAAAATCCTGGCAAACTGTAAAACTGGCTCTAAAATTAGTGTGGGGTTGGACTGAGAGCCCCTTGCTCCTGCGCCACTGGTGAGCAGTTAGTCACCTGAGTTGTCTTATTGAAGTCAGTGGATTTACTCCTGTGAGGAAGAGGTCCACAATACGGTTCTTAGTGAGGTGCTGTTCACTAACAGTCAAATCCCGATCCCATTGAAGTCAGTGAGAGTTTTGCCGATGACTTCAGAGGGAGCGGGATTTGACCCCAAGATCCCAGGAAAAGTACTACTGTTGCAAAAATGTGTTAGCTGCATTCGGTTAACATGTCAGAACATCACATGTGTGAGAACTCAGATCCATGGTGTTGCTTCAGGCACATATCTAGCCAACATAATAGGCAGCCGAACCACATCCATAGAAATGTGTATAACTCTTCATCCCAAGGGTATAATATTAAACTGACAGGGCAACACTGAAGTGGTGTCACATGCAGTGGGTAAGTCTTCCTGGTGCAAAATTAGTTTTAGGAAGCAATTTCTGACCTGTCAATCCAGCCAACAGCCATGTGTGCCATCACCATCTTGGCTGAAAGACTGGAGGCCAAACAATCCTCTCCATAAGTTATTTTTGTAGAGAGACTGGACGTTCCATGAAATTGGACCTCCCCTTTCCCCCGCTGAGTCAGTAGCAGCTGTAATAGCTTTGGCAGAGGAGAGGATCCTCCTCCTGTCAGATGGGGGAGAGTGACAGGCTGGCTGTCAGCCCCCAGAAGATGCCTCCAGGCCAGCTCTCCAAAGATGTAGGAAAGAGAAGTAAACTAGGTGACCATCCCTGAAAACGGCAGAAGGGGGAAAGAAAACTACAGAGGCACCTCTCCTCAGATAACAGGGAGGTAAGAGAAAAGACCAGACCTGGAAAACAGCATTGGTTTTCCGACAAGAACCACAAATTAAAGGATATTAAATTATACCTGCTAGGTAGGGAGAAGGCTCTGTGGAAATGGTCATGGAGTCTGCTGGGAATGGTGTTTTGCACAATGGTTGGAGTCTTAGTGAGAATTTTTTCTGAGCAAGGACTGAAGAACTTCAACAAAGGGGAAGTAAAAGCATCTCTGAATAATGAGGCTCAAGAACACTTTCTGTGACTCCTGTTGCTCCAATCATTAAGACTAGAAACAACAGTGCTTTCCATTGATGAGATGAGAGCTGTATGGAGGAAGCAGGAAGCCGTATACCTTCTTATGTGCCACCTTTTGTAAAGTACACTGGCATCAGACAAACGGCACTGATGTGATTTTGAGGAAACGGGTTCATTCTGCCAAGTTCTGCTCTCACATACAAATCTGGGGTGACGATATTAGAAATATGTTTAAAAAAATCTCTTTATACTTGCATGCAACCCATCGTTTTTGTGAGGTGTTTGATTATCAGTCCAGTATAAAAGATCTACTTTATTCATCACATTTATATTTCCAGACTTAAGTCACCAGTTTCTACTGATTACTTTTCACAAATAATTCTCCTGGAATCTTAACATAAAAATGAACATGCAGGTCTTTAACATTTTAAGTAGGTGATGATTACTTCAGGGCCTTTTGTTATGTCTTTGGGGGAGGAGGTTTGCAATATTACATGTGACCAGCGACAGAATATGACCAATCTATAATGCAGCCCAAGATTAAAAGACACACCAGTGTAGCTGTTTGTTTATTTTTTTAAGCCTCTGAATGTGAGATATAGCTCTGATCTCTGAGGGGGTTTGGTTATAACTCTGAATTGCTATATAGCTGATTTTTTTTTTTGTATCTTGTTAATTCATATCCTGGGGGAAGCTGAAAAGAAAAACAGAAATATTACGTATTTATGCATAGTCACTGACGGACTGTCCAGCTAAACAGAAGTTAATGTGTAGAATTTCTGCACTGGTGATTGCTGCTAAGCAAGGATTCCATTTAGCTTTTCAAGATTGTATCTGAGTTCTGCATCCTGCTTACTGACGACATACCATGTACATGTAGATCTACCTATGAAATATTACTGTCAATTCTAGGAGGAAGAAGATTGAGTTTTATAGAGTTGACGGATAGTAGGGCCCATTAGTCTGAACTCCTGTTTATCACAGGCCATAAAATTTCACCCAAATACTTCTATATTGAGCGCAATGACTTCAGTTAAACCAAAGCATTTCAATCCTCAGGAGACTGAGGGCTAGTCTACACTAGAAAATTAGAGTGACCCAGCTACATTGCTCAGGGGCGTGAAAAATCCACATCTCAGAGCAACGTTGTTACACTGACGTAAGTCTCCATGTAGAGCAAGGAAGAATTCTTCCGTCGACCTAGATACGGCCTCTCAGGGAGCTGGATTTACTACAGCGATGGGGGAACCCCAGCAGCTGCACCTCTGTGGCGTTTTAAGTATAAGATGTACCTAAACTGTGTGTCGCAGAGAACAGGAAAGACTTAGGTGCCCCAATGCCCAAGGCCCCTGCAGTGTCAGTGAATTAATTAGGTACGGTATGCTCAGGTGATCCACGCCCCAGGGTGCAGAGGAAGGCGAGAAAACCCCAAGGTCCCTGGCAATCTGACCTGGGGGGAGATTCCTTCCCAGCTCCAAATGTAGTGATCAGTTTGACCTTGAGCAGGTGAGCAACACGCAGCAGCCAAACATCTAGAAAGAAGATTCTCTGTGCCACCTCAGACCAATGCTCCACCCCATCCACTGTCCCGTCTCCAGCTGTGGCCGGTCTCTGATGCTTCAGAGGAAGGTGAAGAAAAAAAAAAGAAAAGAAAACCCAGGATACATCTCCTCTTGTGTACTGGGGAAAATTCCTTCCTGATCCCTTCAGGGAGCCGGTTGAAGCCCTGAAGCATAAGACTGGATTATAGCCATTTTCTTAATGAAGAGCTACAAGAGTTATGAGCATGTTGAGGTCAATGCAAGTAAGCCTGTTCCCGTATGGAGGAATAGAATAAAGAGTGGGATGCATAGATTCATAGGTTTCAAGGTCCAAAGGGACTACTATGACCATCCAGCTTGGCCTCACTACCCCCATCCAAACACAGAGAGCTCATACAAGGTTGCATTTTTCTGGGGTTTCCTTTTCCCTAGTAGTGGCTATTTTACAGAAAGGTTCTAGAACGGAACATAAACTCATGGATCAAGTGAAGTGATGCCATATACTGTGGTTGCCCATTTGTACTGTTGGTAGCTGACACCTACTAGTATTTGAAGAAGAGGCATAGTATAGTAAAGAGATGTATAGGATAACATTTTCAAAAGGACCCAAGCAGGTTAGAGACCTAACTTCTATTGATCTAAGCAGGTTAAGCACCTAAGATATTTAAGCACTTTTGAAAATCTCATTAGGCACCTCTTTGTGGCTTTAGGCACTTAATATTTTGAAAAGCTGCCCCTCCCAAATCCTCTTTTCAAAAGTGACTTAGGTCTGGCGCCTCAAAGGTATTTAGGTGCCTAATTCCCATTGACATCTCCTGTTGAAGGTGAGAGGGAAGGATGATCCACTGGCCTAAGACATGGGAAACCCACGTTCAATTCACTGCTCTGCCATTGACTTCCTCTGTAACCTTGGGCAAGTCACTTAGCCTCTCTTTGCCTTAGTTTCTCTTTGTAAAATACAGATAATGTGCTTCCCTGCCTCACAGGGGTGTTGTGAGGAAGAAATACAAGGGTGTGAAGTGCTTTGAGATCTCCTGATGAGAAGCGCTATATAAGAAATAGGCATTGCTATTAATAATAAGGGTAAGTGGAACTGAGAATGTAAGTTCTACTTGGCACAAACTGGCTCGCTTTGAACAACCTGTCCTTTAAAGATTAATTGCCACTTGCCACTACTAAATATGATTCTCCATGCAAAGCCCATTGCCAAATAAGCATGTTGTTTCTCGTTCAAGTTGTATACACTTTTGTGCATCTGCTTTATACAACAAGTTCTGCACACATTTTTTGTGACATAGAATCTGTTTGGCCATATTTACCCTGGCTCTCTGCCAGTCTCTTTTGAAGTTATGCCTGAAAGGAAAACAAGTGCACCTGGTGAAGTTTAGCTTTTCACTCCCATAAGCAGAGCTGGGATGCTAATGTAGCATTTAAATTGAAATAATAATTGATGTTAAGATAAGAAGAGAATATACAATATTGGCTTTTTAAAAATTTGTTTTTGTTTAATTTCTGGAAATTAAAAAACTATCAAACTATCACACAGTTTTTTCATGGGAAAAACATTGTTACAAAAAGTGGTGGATTTTTTGCTTGCTTTTGTGTGTGTGGATTTTTTTTTCTCATAAAGAAACAGACAATGAAAAGTACAAAAATGTAAATGACTTACAGCTTGCCTGTGTTGGCCCTGTAACAAAGAAAGGGGGACCCCGCTGTATGTGCTGTGGGACTGTCCAACAGTCAGGTAGCTGTGAAAAGAGATGGATGCAAGAGTTGAAATGGGGCTCAGCTAAACCCTAGCCGAAAATCATATCCTCGGTTACTTATCTACTAGACTGGGGGTTTCCCTCTGCCACAGAGACTTTGGTTCCGTGATCACCAAGCACGTGATTTTACAAAAATGGAAGAGTCGGCTTATGCCCAGACTGGAGCAATGATATTGGGACCTGTCTCACTTGGCAGCCAAAGAAAGACTAGCTTTGTGCCATCGAGAGCAATTGTAGGAATCTGAAGATATTTGGACCCCATGTCTAGATATGTCTGAATAAAAAATGTTGATCTGGCTCAAAGAATGCCAGACCTCCGTTCCACCTAACGCTTTCCCCCTCACCATTCCTGCCCCCCGCAGTCTTCCCTTTCCCTCCATGCCTTATTCAAAAAGCAGCGTTCTCTTGCTCAGTATTAACAGTCTCATAAATATGGAAAAGTGTCCAGGCTGTTTGTAATACGCTGTTGAAAAACTCAGAACTGGGGTTAAGGGGCTCCCCTCACGTTGTGACAAATACACCCAAAGTGATTTTGAAATGGAGCCTCAGTCCAATCCTCTAATTATTTTGAACCTGCAACTTTGTGAGCACAAATGAAAAGTAGTTGATTATGTCAGGATCAGAGTCGTGGGAGTTTTAAATGCTGGTTTTAAAACTGACCCATCAAATCTTTGGTGAACCCCGTGGCTTTTTACAACTGTGTTCTGGGTATTTTGGTGTCATGTCGTTTAACAGTGTAATGAAATTATACATATGGATCCCGATTTTCAAACACTGAAGCCCGATCTTCAGAAGGTCTGAGCTACCACAGCTCCCTCAGAAGTCAACGGGAGCTGTGGATACCCGGCACCTTTGAAATTCAGACCACTTATTTACCTATCTAATTTTGGTCAAGATGACTAAATCCAGAGGGGAAGATTTTCAAAGGCACAAAGGACAGAGAGGTGTCCAACTCCTAAGGAAACCTAACTACCATCTGTGCCTTTGAAAATCTCCCCAGCTTTAGGTACCTAATTTCAAGCAACTGTGTTTGAAAATTTGGCTCTTTAAATGTAATAGATCATTTAAAAAGATGGCTTTCCATACACAGCAAAGGGCCAGTTTGTGAAGCCCTGGTTCACATTAGTGAACAGTTGCCCACATAAGCAGTCCCCCTGGATAAAGTGCTCCCTCGCCTGAGGAGAGATACACAATCTAGCTGTACTTGTTGAGGTAAATCCACATTCAGTATTACTCAGTACAGATCATCCCCAAACTCTTGTTCTAAGTTTAGTGAGAAATGCTCGCTGGGATTTGGCACCAATGGGAGTTAGGCACACAGGTAAAATTTTCAAAAGCACCTACGTGATTTAGGCCTTGACTACCTGGGGAAATCACAATTGGATTTAGGAGCCTAAGGCCTTGTCTACATGGGGAAATTGACTGGCATAGCTTTTGCAGAATAAACTATTCTGCAGGTGTGGACACAATTCCATAATAAAAGTGACTTCTATTCCAGAACAGAATGTCCACACAGGGAGGTCTGGCAGGAATGCTTATTCTGCAGTGCTATGGTGGTCATTTCTCCTCTGTAGACAAGGCCTTCAGGTCCTAAATCCTGCCGAGATTTAAGAACCAAAATCACCTTGGTGCTTTTGGAAATTCTACACACAAATCCCACTGAAAGTTGGGCACCGAACTCCCTTATGTTCTTTTGAAAATCCAAGACACTATCTGTAGCCTTACTAAAGACTTGTTTTGTCTAGCAGCAAATTAAGTTGCATAGATGATAATGTGCTAAAACTGTCTTAATCTTGGGACTCATTGCACCAAAGTGGATGTTAATCTAAAAATAATGTATGATAAAAGTTCTATCAATAGGTGCCATGAGACTTTGTGATGTTATAAACCCATATAGTTCATGATGCATATACCTTCATTACTATTTCATATCTTTCTCAATAGCTACATAATCACCTATTTAAGAAGAAACTAGAAGAACTAAAGTTAGAGAGAGTAGCTGGTAACTATCATAAAACCACACAGAGATAATCTAATCTCTTTCCAAGCAGTGAAGTTGCACTGAGCTTTAAATTTCTTTGTTTTGCTTATACAGATTGTTGCAGCAATAATGGCAATCACAGGAATTGTTATGATGGCATATGCAGATGGTTTCCATGGCGATTCAATTATCGGGGTGGCATATGCTGTTGGATCTGCATCCACCTCTGCACTCTATAAGGTGGGTCATAATGTTTTGTTAATAGCTGGGAAATATTCTTATTCTCTGCATCATGCGTTAAAAAATACACACGTTGAAAGCAAGCCAGGTTAAAAATATATAAGGCTCACCTTTGCTGCATAATTTAGATTCTAAGCAGGAAGTGTCAGAAAAGTTATTACAGAGATAATTACTTTGTGACGACCATGTATTCAGACGGGGTTTGCTTCATGAGCCCTAATGAAATCTCTGTTATTATACTGCCGGAAGATTATCATCTATGATTTCATTGTTTTTTGCCATGGCAATTTATTGACACTATTTATAATGGGCTTGCTCCGCGCAATGAGAAAATATTGAATGCTGTTAAACACCATGTTTCTTTGATGATGGCAAAATTCTCATCTCTTCTGCACTGCAGATCTCACTGCATTGCATATTCCGTGCTCGTTCTGGGTTGGGAACTCCCATCCAGGACAATGGAAGTAGTACATGCAGCCTTTGATTAGAGGTGCGCAGGGTATGAGATTGCACTATTTTACCCCAGAGGTTCTACTTCAAGGCTTTAGTCGAAGGAGTGCTCTCCTTGATTGACATTTTCCCTTGATTGACATTTAGTGAGAACAGACACTGCATGCACGCAGGCTCCCTGCAGTCAGTGGGGTGGAGTGTGAAGCAGAATGTGGATCAGTGATGTGGAAGGAATCTAAAGCTAGCTTCCGGCTTCATCCTTAACTGGACATGTCAGGTTCACCGGGAATAGTCACTCAATATGGATGAATTTGGGTCGATGGGGATGAACTCTGCAGTGATTTAACCCGCCTGTGGGTCCCCACCTGACTTCAGAGACCCTATGGGCCTGATTTTCCTCTCACACCAGCTTTACACTGATGTAACCCCATTGATTTTTGATGGAGTCATTCGTAATTTACATCCGTGTGAGGTCAGAGTCGAGCCCTATCACACTAAATATTTAACCGGGCTTGGCTCTAGGGTTGTATTTTATTTACATTTGTTCCTTGCGAAATATTTTTATCGGGTCACGTTACCGTTGCTGGCTCAAAGCTGGCCCTGTTTGTACTGTGAGAAGGATGTGGTTGAGTTGTGTGGACAAAAAACTGAGAATGGGGATCACCTGAGTTTTAATCCCAGCTCTCTCTCTCTTTCTGTCTCAGACTCTTTTTTTGAGGCCATGGACCACTGATTTAAGCCTTGATTCATCAAGGTATTTAAGCTTGTGCCTAACTTTAAGCACGTGAGTAGGACCATTGAAGTCAGTGGGACTACTGGTGTCTAAAATGAGGCATGTGCTTAAGTACTCTAATGAATTGGGGCCGGGAGCCCAAATGTTCAAGAAGGCTTCCAGTTTTGGATGCCCACCTGCAGCATCGGCTAACTTCAGCCGTGGTTGGGGCTGCTTCGCATCTCTGGAAAAAAAAAATGGCTAGGTGCTGGATAGGCCCAAAGGAAGTGTCTGCCTTGGGGAGACAGACCAGACAGCTACATGGAGAGTAGTGGGACAGAAGTGACATCATACACATGAAGGAGCCAGCCAGAAGGGCTGTGTCCTGACAGCAAGGGGTAGATTGTTTAACCCTTCCTCATGCGCATGGTTACTCACGCAACCAGTCCCATTCAAGCCAAAGGGTCTCCTCACAAACATAAATGATTAAAGGTCTAGAAAACATGACCTGTGAGGGAAGCCTGAAACAATGGGGTGTGTTTAGTTCTGGAGAAGAGAAGACTGAGTGGGGACACGAATGCAGTTTTCAAGAATGCAAAAGGTTGTTACAAGGAAGAGGAAGAAAAATTGTTTTTTTAACCCCTGAGGATAGGACAAGAAGCAATGGGCTTAAATTGCAGCAAGGGTGGTTTAGGTTGGACATTAGGGAAAACTTCCTAACTGTCAGGGCGGTTAAGCACTGGCATAAATTGCCAACGGAGGTTGTAGAATCTCCATCATTCGATATTTGTAAGAGCAGGTTAGAAAAACACCTGTCAGGAATGGTCTAGATAATGCTTGATCCTGCCACAAGGGCAGGGGACTGGACTAGATGACCTCTCGAGGTCCCTTCCAGTCCTATGATTCTATAAGTGCTCACCAGGAGAGCAAGGCCTATAAAGTTTTAATAATACAGGGCCAGATCATCCCCTTCTGTGGTAATACCCACTGGAGAGGGTTCTGCGGGGAGGAATCTCAAAGACCCTCTTGCAGAGCTCTTCCATTATCAAGGGGAAAGTTTAGTCCATCCCACCAGCAGAGCTTTGCAGACATGGGAGAACTTCACTTGCAACTGGATGTAACTGTTTTAAAATCTTCCCTTTCCACCACAGGTTTTGTTCAAGATGTTTCTTGGAAGTGCGAACTTTGGGGAAGCTGCTCATTTCGTCTCCACTCTGGGTTTCTTCAATTTAATCTTCATCTCGTTTACCCCAGTCATACTGTATTTTACAAAAGTGGAATACTGGTCTCCCTTCTCTGCCGTGCCGTGGGGTTATCTGTGTGGAGTAGCCGGCCTTTGGTTAGGTATTTGCATAACACTTTTTCCATTTTTCTAATGCCTCTCATGTTATTTACTGCAGGATCACCTTGAAACAGCCGCCCACAGGAAAATTCTCCTTTCTCTAAACGTTTCAATGGCAGAGTTCCTTTGTAGCGAACATCTCCATCTCACCTCCCAAGGGACGCCACTGGGGCTGCTTGGAAAATGGTTAACATAGCTCCTGAAAACTTGGTGGGGGGGAAAAGTCCTAATTTAAACAAGAAATGCTGAGCCGCTCTAGTAATTCTGTCCCTTTTTACATTCACATTTTTACAGTGGTGCTTCTGCTGCCCCATTGTCTTACATACAACTGGCTTATTTTCCAATAAACTTGATGTAGCTGCTTGTATTTAGTTCGTCATCCAAATGTTAGTTCTTGGAGCGCTGTCCATTGATCATTTGTTGTGGTTGTGCTCGTAGTTAGAGGCCGACGAAACCAGGGCTTCTTTATGCTGAATGCTGCAATAGCTTGTGCTCCACTTTGGTGCAAATGAAAGGCTGCACGGCCTTTAACGCCCCTGCTCCATTTGCAAAGTTTCCTCTTTCAAGGAACTGTTGCCAGTGCTCCTCAGTCTGTGAAGAGAACCATTGAAATTGACCCAGGTCTGCTTTACACCCAGTTTCCTTTGCTAATAATGAAAGCGTCCATCTGTTTGGAACCGAACAGATTTTTTTTGATCTCAGCCGTAAGTACACTAAATGGGAATAGCTTTTGGGAAAACTGTTGTTCGTGCCGAGATGGGTTTCCCAGCCACCCAGAGACTGAATCAGAAGGGATGGCAGAGGTGTTGAGAGATTAGACTCTCTTCCACTTGCTGCCCTAGACCTAATTACATTCACTCTACCAGTGTCTAAGAGCACCAAGGTAGGTGTAATTTATCATCCAGGGAGCTGGTTGAATACGGATATTAAAGAGCAGCTGCTGCACACAGCAGGCAGAAAGCGAGCATAAAATCCTCAGTGTTGCTAGCTCTGTGCCATGCCCCTTCCTGATAACACCAGGGTAGGAGCAGGAGGTGTGGCCATGGAGAAGAGCGGCCTGGCTGGGGTGCAAGGTGCTACTGCACAAAACACTCCCTCACTGATAGAATGGCCCCTTGGGAGCTGTTTCCAGCCAGTGCAATTTGCAGCAGCAGCCCTGAGGCTGCTCTAAGTTGTACTGCGGCCAAACTCTCTACTGTGCAGCTCCAGAACTGGGGGATGGGGGCATAGTTTGGCTGCACCTCAGGGTGCAGAAACCTAGCTGAGCTCAGGGGGATCTAACTTAGCTGCATTCAGAGGTGATGTCTATCTGAGTGGTGGTGGTAGCAGCAGTGCATAGTAGAAATAATGCTGCTCCAAGGGGATTGAGGCTCAAGAAGTTGCAAAACTGAGGGGAAGCAGGAAAGGGAAACAGGAAAGGGAAAACAGAATAACTGATGAGCCTGAATCAACCCAGTACCCCCCAGGATGCTGGGTCATACAATATAGTGCAGTATATATATATATATATATATATATATATATATAGTGCCCTGTCCTTCAACTGCCTTCACTTTAAAACCCCTTTAAAAGGATGGGGGATTTCAGTGACGCTCTGATAGCTTATAATCTTTCACTTGGCTAGGCCTCCTCATGCTGCAACATCCATTTAGTAGCCATGGCCCTACTTGTAAGGGATTGTGCATCCAAAAAGAACACCTCCCCTCTGGTTCCTGCACTTCTTAAAGCCCGTGAAAGGGAATTCAGAGTCCTCTCCAGTTACGCTGCCGCTCTCATCTCATCCACTGGCCACTTCCCCGTGAACTACAGAGTAGATGACTCCCTTCTTTTTTCAGTGGCTGAACAAAAAGGACAGGGCTGGCTACCCTGCAAAACTGGTAGGCACATGTGCTTCTTGCTGCCATGCTCCTTTCATGGATTGTGTAGCCAGAGGCAGCACCTCCTTAGCTGGTGAAATGCTACCCCCCGCTCCATTCCTGGCCTGTTGAGACAGCAGAATTCCACCCTAACCCAAGAGGGACTAGCCTGTTTGAGAACAGTCCTGGTTTCTTTTGTGGGTAGGGTGTAAAGCACTTCTTGAAGACACCCATTGCTCCTCGGAGCCTGGCCGCAGCTTCAGTTGAAGCTTCAAAACAGGAAAGTGGCCCATTTTGAATGAGCAGTTTTTTTTACATACGAACTTACAGCCAACCCTTCTCTCCTTCCCCATGCAAAACTTACATTCACATTCTGCTCGTGACACATGCAGGATCAGGCCCTTGATGGGCAAGAACTTATTAGAGTGCCTAATGTAATTTAAAAGTTGAGAAAGTCCGTTTGTGATTATTTTATTACTTCCAGCATCTCATGTATCATTCTCTGTCTTTACAGCTTTTAACATATTGGTAAACGTTGGAGTTGTGCTGACATACCCCATCCTAATTTCTATCGGGACAGTGCTCAGTGTTCCTGGAAATGCAGGTACAAATAATGCAATTAATGAATAAAAATCATAGAACAAATGTAGTAACATTTGAAGTAATTTTTAAGGGCAAATTACGTTGCCATATTTCTTCGGAAAGATTTACTAATGTAACCCTTCTGCCAGGTGGATCCAGCAGCAACCAGGGTCGGGTTCAATATCTAAGGGTTCCTTTCCATCGATACAATACAGAACTGGCTCGAGCCCCCACCCAGTAACATGGGAAATTGACACATCCCCCCGGGTGCCTCTGAGAGGCAATACTTCCCCACTTGCAAGCTTAGAGTCTGAATGTAGAAAAGAAACTTTTAATAAAAGGAGGGAAGTAACATGGTGTTAATTTGGGAAAACACCACAACTAGGGTTCATAAACATAAACCATGAGTAAAAGACCCACCCCCAAGTAGGTTGGTCAGTGTCCTTGTCCCCTCAGGTTCTTAAATCCAGCCACCCAAAAGTCCCTTTCACGTGCCCGACCCTTCTCTGCACCCCACTCACAGTCACTGTCCTTGGTCAGTGCAGACCCAGAGTTCAGAGGTGCATCTGCAGAGTTCACTTCCCCTCTGACTGAAGGGGTGGTAAAGAGGCACCTTACTCTCTCCACTGCTCGGGCACTCACTGGTTGCTCCTGCTGGCCACCTGATGGCTGCTCTCACCGGGCCTCTCTGCCGGTCACCTGCTCACTGCTCTCGTCTCGCCTCTCCACCAGCCGCCCTGCTGGCCGCTTGTCGCACCTCTCTGCTGCCGCCCTGCTGGCCACTTGTTGCACCTCTCCAGCCACTCGTTCACCAGCTGACTGTCAGTCACCTTCTGCTGCCCCTTGCTGTGACCTCTGCCCATCAGTCTCTTAGTGATTGTAGCTCTGTGCAGGCTGGCCAGAAAACAGTCCTGCCACAAGTGATTGCAGCTCTCAGTGATTTCAGCTCTGGGCAGAAACACAGTCCTGCCACAAGTGGTTGCAGCTCTCATTGAAAAAAGAAAAGGAGGAATTGTGGCACTTTAGAGACTAACAAATTTATTAGAGCATAAGCTTTCGTGAGCTACAGCTCACTTCATCGGATGCATACTGATGAAGTGAGCTGTAGCTCATGAAAGCTTATGCTCTAATAAATTTGTTAGTCTCTAAGGTGCCACAAGTCCTCCTGTTCTTTTTACGGATACAGACTAACAGGGCTGCTACTCTGAAACAGCTCTCACTCAGCAATTTACAATAACAAAAAAGGCTCCTAATGAAGCCTATTTAGCTCTATTCTTTGAACAGTCAGGAGGAACAGGTTGAACCAGTCTTAAAGAGGACCCTTGTTGAGGGTGTGCAGCCTCCTGGCTGGGAGATCTGCGGTCCCCTCCCACCCCACTTTCACAGGTCTCTGACATCCTTTGGGACAGGTTAAGCACAGTGCTGCTTTTCTGTATTCCCGCAATAATTACAACATTGGTAACCATATTTCACTACCCCTGCATTTAGAACTAGGGTGATTTCTACCCAACCCCAGCCAAAGTTGATCACTTTGACACTGCTGTATGTGCTAAATAGGCAAGCAAAGCAGGAGCAAACTGTATTTACATAAACACACCCAAGTGTCTCCCCCTCCCAGCTAGCTGTCAGGGAAGCATTCATTCAGACCCTGCTTACACTAACTTAGCTCACATTTTAAATAAACATGAAGCTGCCAACACTAGAGATGTGCAAGAGGTTTAAATTTTGCAAGTGCAATTTTTCACTGGGAAATTAAAAGTCAATATATGATTTTCTAGTACAGTAACTCCTCACTTAACGTTGTAGTTATGTTCCTGAAAAATACTACTTTAAGTGAAACGATGTTAAGCAAATCCAATTTCCCCATAAGAATTAATGTAAATGGGGGCGAGGGGGGTTAGGTTCCAGGGAATTTTTTTTCGGGTAAAGGAGCGTAGTGTGGGGGGGCAGGAGCAGAGGGGAGGGGGACACCCTGACATTAGCACCCTTCTTCCCCCACCCTGCACAGCAAGCAAGAGGCTCCTGAGATCAGCTCTTAGGCAGATGGCAGGAGCAGCACGTGGCAGTGGGGGGAGGGACAGCTGAACTGCCCGGCTATTGATAGTTTGCTAGGCGGCTGCCTCAGAGGGAATTGAGGGGAGCGGGGAGCTGATACGGGGGCCGCCGGCCCACCTTGGTTCCAAGCCCACCAGCTAGCTCCAACAGGCTGCTCTTTCTGCAAGCAGTGGACAAAGCAGGCGGCTGCCAAACAACGTTATAAGGGAGCATTGTGCAACTTTAAACGAGCATGTTCTCTAATTGATCAGCAACGAAACGACGTTAACCGGGACGACATTAAGTGAGGAGTGACTGTCCATGTAACTCCCATAACACCCTACGGGCTTGGTTGTGCACCTGGGTGGGCTATCTGTTGCCGTGGTCTGGGACAGGGCAGGGGTGGAGAGTGGGTGGAGCTTTGACTCCACCTCCCCAGCATGCTGGCCAGCACAGCTGCACCAGTGCAGATGGAGAAGTAATCTGTGCCAGGTATAGGACTAGCAAAGATTACTTCCTCCTTGCTGCATGGAGAAAGTAACCAAGGACCAGACTGTAACTCTCTGACTTTTACTCAAGGCTTGTGTGAATTTTACAATCTAGCCTTAATATTGAATGATTTACAGTACACATTACTATTAAAACAGAAGGCACGGAGGAAAAGTGAGGCTTTCCAATAAAACTCACTGTTAAAGTTATAGGAAACATACAAGACTTGTTTCGACGAAGCCATACCAAGCAGAATGACAGTATTTGATTTCACTGTCTTTTCCCCCATTGTAGCTGTGGATCTCCTAAAACACGAGGTGATCTTCAGTGTAGTAAGGTTGGGTGCCACAATCATCATCTGCACTGGATTTTTGCTAATGCTGCTGCCCGAAGAATGGGATGAAATCACCCTGCGATTCATCAACAGCTTAAAGGAAAAGAAAAGTGAAGACCACGCAGAAGATATCACAGACTCCAGCGTGCATACAAGGAGCAGAAGCAGAGCCAACGGGACAGTGTCTATACCACTGGCTTAAAGCTGGCGAACATTAACTGCACGTGAATGTATATTCTGTGAATATAATTTAATTTTCTCACTACTTGTATGCTAAAATGACAGTATTACTCTGAACTGGGGATGAATTATAAAATAAATGATAAACACATCAATAATAAATGTTTACATTTATACACTTACAAAGGAACAGGTGTAAATAACCACAATAAATTCTTTTGTAATGAAACGTTAATCTGCATTCTATTTAGTTGCCTTTTTATAAAAAAATCAAATCCACTGTGCAACTTCACAGCTGTGCTTGTTAGCAAAAAGGGGAGTGGGTGAAGTCTTCAAAGGCCTGATTTGTATGTTTGTTTAGTTCCAGCCTGCATCTACATCAAAAGTTAAACATTCATGTTCTTTCCAAATTTAATGATTTGACATTTGTACAAGGTGGTACCGAAACGGCAGTGGACTCATTTTAAAACACCCAATCAAGAATCTTGAAACCCTAAAATATGAAGGGAACTGAGGTCTCACATTAAAGTTTCGAATTTTTATTAAAACATACAAATATATTCTCAAGGATATAAATTCACCTGTGTAATTCTATTCCAGTGCTGCTAAATATGCAGAGGAAGCTAGCTGAGCAAAATCTGGAAATACGACAGTGTCATTTCTTAGCTCACAATTAAATGTGATCACACTGAGTAATACCTTGCTCCATGAGTACTCCCACTGTCTTCAGTGGGGCTGCTTGGTCAGTCAGGCACTACTCATGAGTAAGGGTGAAAAGATCTTGTCCCAAATGCTAAAATCATTCATTAAAGGTATGACTTCCTCAACTAAAAGCAAAGTTCAGAGTAGGTTGGCATACTTATATCCTTGATTGGCAATGGCTAGTACTGTTAGTCTAGCAAAAAAAATGGGGCCATCAGACACTTGGTAATACAAGGAGGAATCACCTAGAACAGTGGTTCCCAAACTTTAACAACCTGTGAACCCCTTTCACTGAAATGTTAAGTCTCATGAACCCCGTCCTAAAAATGAATATTTCCAGGGATTTTCTCCTTTACCTGAGTATAAATTATAAAAGCAGTGATCTTGGAAATATAAAGTTTGTTTTTATAACATGCTTATTACACACTATTTATTATTTATCATTACAAGTATTTTTATTACATTATGAAAACAGCAACACTCTTCCAAGATCTCACTTTCGTAGCTTGTTTCACTTTGAATAAGCCTGTTATAAGACAAGGCTCCTATGTTTCATCAAGGAGTATCAGATGTGAAACAGCAGGAAGGTATTTAAGAAGCCAACTCAAAGAGTTCCTCCTACACAAGCGTTCAGGTCTTGAGCAGTCCTGGCAGACAACGCACGTTACAACAAAGCTTAAACTTGTTCTTCATAATAATTTTTAAAACAAGACTAGCTGCCTATTTAATTTAAAGACAGCAAAAAATATCCACCTCCCTTTCCATTTCTTATAAGGAGTCTTGAAGTTTAAATCTCCTCAGTGTGATAGATATGCTTGCTTTGTTCTGCTTAGCTCTTGCAAGTCCACGGGCTCCATGCTGCCTGGGGTTCCTAGGGACAGCTCTGTCCACCATTAGGGAATTTTTTCCCGAGAACCCCCTGTAATATTTTGCGAACGCCAGTTTGGGAACCACTGATCTAGAACATAAGCTAGGTGCTGTGTCAGTGTATGTCCTGCAGCCATATCTCCTTAAGCTGTGATCTTGTCATCTCTGATCAATTGGCGGCAGTTGGTAACTGGATGAAAGACCTCTCAGGACAGGCAAGCTACTATAGAAGATTTTTTAGAGATTAACTACTGGTGAGTCAGGGGATTTCTGCTGTTGGAAATGCTGTAATTTTACATTTGCAAAGCTGAGGGCCATTAACAATAGCCCAAGCCCACTGACCAGCCCCAACACTAGCACTAACCAACATTGATCTGGCCCCCAACTGGAGCTTAGTAAGAGCCAACAAAGTGGCCCCAATCCTAGCCCTGATCTGGGATCCCAAAATTGCCCAACGCTAAATCTAGAAACCACTTATGAATTGATCTGAAACCTAACCCTAAACCTACACTGTGGGGCCACTAACTGACTCCAGATATAATGTTATCCCTACTCCTGGTCCAAAGTCTTCCCTCAGCCAGAACTAAGAATTGCACCACTTATGGTTACAACCTGTTTGTTGTTTACTGGATTTTGTGTAGTGCCTTGCCAGTTACAAGAATAAATTTGCCAGGGGAGTTTTCACATGAGACAGGGTAGAGCACTCTGCAGTTCACACCCTTGTAGTCCAGACTGCAGCTCCGTGTTAAAATAATGTAAGAAAAAGGAGAAAATAACATAAAAATACACATTGTGTATATGTTTTCTAAAACATTTTAGTAATAATTAGCTATTGTCAGCACTAAGACCCTTTTGGTTGGTGGTAAGGGGAAGAGACAGTGGCTGGTTTTTGCTGGGAGGGGTGGCCAGCGGCCAGGTTTTTTTGCATCTTAGAGGTGGCAACCATTGAGCCATCAAACTGGTTCCAACCCTAATCCTAGCCTGGTCTCAACTCACTGGCTCCAAGCCTAACGCTAGCTCATACTAACGGGCCTTAAACCTCACCCTGTGCCCAAGAACTGGCCCCAGTTGTAATCTGATCTGCCCCAATCCTAGCCAAGGCCAACAGCCTGGCAGCAAGTTTTATCTGAGCGGTAAGGTACGATCTGGCCCCAGCTATACCACAGCACAAAGTTTCAAGCAGGCCCCAGCTTTAAGCCTAGCCCAGGCCCTTGCATAGTCTCACGCCTAATGAGGCTTCAGAACCTTACCTGAGCCTTAACCTGGGAGCAGGAAGTAACTCACCCTAACGCTAGCAGTGGCCCAGAACTGGCCCCACCCATAACTTCTCTCTGTACCCATTGATCAGGCCTCAGCCCTAAACCTAACCTGGCCTCACAAACCGCGCACAATCTTAACGCTAAGCAGGGCCACCACGATTGCCTCAACCCTAACCACAGCCCGGACTGTGGAGCCCTCCCACATCAAACGCCTGCACCAGTGCACACTTCCCCAGTCTTAGCTCAGGCCCACAAACCAGCCACAAGCCCAACTCTAGCCTTGCCCCACCGTGCTCCTGACATCACCTCATCATAACTTTCGCCTGCATTGCTGAATCTGTCCCACTCATAACTTTAATTTAGGGCATTGATGCTGCCTCAAATGCTACCTTTAGTTCACATCACCACACCTAAGGTTACCACCTTGGAAATACAAAAAAACCCAGCATCCCCATTGCCACAAGGCAAGCCTGCCTTAATCATAAGACAGCATCACAAACCACGTCCTCACCCACCGCGCCCGCCCCTCCCAACAGCCACTTATAGACTATAGAGAGCTAACACATACAGATATGTTTGCTATCTTCTTGCTTAAACTGCAGCCCTGGGACCACTGCAGCATCATCAGCTGGACACAGAAATATTTAACATTAGCTAGCCCATTGTATTATGAAATAATGCAACTCTTTAGACCTACATTTAAAAAAAAACATGGCAGATTAAATTAGTTTTTTGGCAACTGGCACATCCATAAAAAATCCAGCCTGGTTGGTCAAATACTGGCCAGGTAGAACCCTAATCACACCTGAGCTTAAATACGAAACACTGAACCCTTAACACAATCCAGGCTTCCATACTAGTCTGAAACCTAGCCCTAGCTCAGACTCACAAGAGGGCTCCACTCTCAATCCTCCCCTTTTTCCGAGTTTATAAACTACCCACAGCTGTCTTGCACTCTCAGCTGTATGAACTGATCTCACCTCTAACCTGGGCCACCAAGCCCATCCCAATGCAAACCTTAGTTCAAGCTCCGGAACGCTGCTCCAACTCTACTCAGTTCACTGACATTGAGAGGCTACGGTTCGGATTTTGGCCAGCTGTTAGCCCTGGTTAGGGTTATGGTTAATAGGCCAGGGCTGGGGTTAGGGATAGCTCATGGGCCCTACACATACTTAGAGTTGTGAACAGGTCTTGGCCTAGGGCCTAAGTTAGATTCGGGGACTGTTTATGAGCCCAGGTCTTGATTAGGGATGGGCCATTTAGTGGGCTGGGGTTATGGTTGGGCCCAGTCCATGAGCAGAAGTGATGGGACCAATTCCTAGTTTGTGACATGCGGGGGGATGGGAGGAGGGCCTTGTGAAATAGAAAGAGATGGAGCCATTCATAATTTGGTGGGGGTTGAAAGATTTGGTCACTGAGCCTCTTCAGAAGTGTTACTAGGAAGCTGTTGGTACACTTCATAGGTTAGTAAAGGCATCTGTCACAGCACACCTCAGGGGCACGCCAATGCCTTCTAATGCAGAGCCTGTGATAGCTTCTTGGTACATACGCCATGCATTTATGAAGGTTAGCAACATGCAGAACTTGATGGTTCTGAATCATTTAAAATGCGTTTGGTTTTTTTTAAACCTATGACATATTGGGGCCTGATTCTGAACTCATTTACACAGGTGCAAATCAAAAGTAATTCTATTGAAAGTAATGGATTTTTGCCCCCCAAAAAACAGGTGCAAGTGAGTCCAGAATAAGGACCATTGTGATTTCCAGATATCAAGAGCATATCATTGTTAGCAGTGCATTTTCTGCAATTCTAGTCATTCAGTGCTTATACAGACACGATTAGCTCATGTAAACGCTTCCTTTTTATGGGTGCTTGTTCTCAGTAATCTTGGGATTGAATTCCTTTCTAATATAAATAACGCCAAATAGTAATCACAATTCCACACTGTGTTCATAAAAGTAATATAGCTTTTTGAGTGTTACTGCAGGGCATTTGGTACATTGGTTTAAAAAAAAAAATCAATCTGTAGCCAAATTGCTTCCAAATAACAGTCATCTTTGATTTTTATGACTGTTATTACAGTCAAACAATGACATTTTAAATTATAGATTGATATTTTAAAGGAATTAGCTGTGTTTGACTTTTAAAGGATTTTTCATTGTGGAGAGTGAGACAAATATTAATGTGGGTTAAAGTTACAGTTTACTAGAGCTACAGTGACAAGATTTTCCAAAGGCACTGGTGGGTTCTGGGGCACACAGCTGGAGCCACCTTAAAGGTGCCTGAAGCTAGCTGAAAAACCAAATCACTTTAAGGAGTTGCAAAATCATTAATCACTTTTGAATAGGTTGGCTGTTTAAAACATACCAAGGCTTTAAAGAAAACCATGCATGGCCTGCTATTGTAGTGCATATCAAAAGAAAAACGGGTATACTGGCTAGCTGTCCGTCACATAGCATTCATATAGAACAGACTGAAATCAGTTTGTTGCTTATAGTGTGTTTGGGAAGCATTCATTATTGTGACCCACGCTTTGTATAAAACCCATGGTCATGGCGTAGTAGATGAACAGCACTGCAAACCTCAGTGTTAAAAGAAAATTGTGTCAGGCCCCCAAAATCATGAGATTAGTTTAAAAATAATGAGATTTAAAAAAATAAAAAAAGCTGGGTCTTTTTAGTTTTCTTCGGGTATTTGAGCCTTGGGAGGGAAGGGGCTCACATTTTTAAGTTTTCCTCCTGAGCAACAAAGACCTGAAACTGGCCTTTTTTTTTTTTTTCCAAATGAAAGCTCAGTTTCACTCATAATCTCATGACTCTAAGATATGGGGCTTTAAGAAAAGCTCCGAACATCACAAGATTCATGATAAACGTGCCAGGGTTGGCAATATTGCCAATTGTAGGACTGGGGCCATTAACTTCAATGGGTGGAGTTCTAGTTGAAGATCACACTTGCTGTTTACACCTGGAGTCCTATTTCCTGGCTCTCTACATGTGGAAAATTTAACCCAAAAATCTTGTTCTCTCAAAATCCTCTTGCAATATTTGAGAACATATCAACTAACTTTCTGTTGGCTGGAGTCTACTGGACCACCCTAACTTGATTTCTGACAACTTACTGCTCTGCATTAATGCAACAGATATTTTTAGTGAAAAAGCAAATTCCAAAATGAACAAAAAACCCTCTCGTTAATACACCAAAGCACAGCCACTCAGTGTGAACAGCTCCACTTCTCACTGCAGCTTCAAGTACAGGTACAGAATCAGGTCTTTGAGGAATTTCATCTTTAATAAACTAGGAAAAACGACTTCCTATTCTGATGTTCCAATTTCATGAGATGTTCGTGCGGCCAGAAGGCACAGCGCATGAGTGTCCTGACCAGTCAAGTTTGGACGAATGGGCTTGAACGTGGTTAAGTTAGGTGTAAACTATCCAGGCTCCAGTGCATAGCAGCAAACATGTCAAAACTCCCATGCTACTTAGCAAAAGCAAGAGTCTTTGCATTGAAAAAAGTAGCATAGCATGTTAGGCACACTGTCTAGTGAGACTTACAGGGCCTGAGCCAAAGCCCACTGCAGTCCATGGGAGTTCTTTCTACCACGAATAAAATGCAAGCTTAAATTTTACCGAAGACCATCACACACATTTTGCACACAAAGTTTAGAGCCCCAGAGCTCTATAAGAGCTAGGTTTTATGATGATGATGACCCGAACGCTCCCAAAGTTTGGGGCTATCTAGACCTGGGATTTTTGGCTTGGATCTATTCCACGTAGATTCTTCTCCCCAACTCATCACCACAGGAGCTAGCATTTTCCAGTCATGCATGAAGCGACGTGACTAACATCTGTCCCGTGTGCGTCGCTCCCGCTCATCCTCTCCCTTGGGGGAGAACTGTGTGTGCAGTGGAGCGTTTTGTTTTGGTAGGAGTTTTTTTGTAAATACCCAGAGAGCTATGAGCGATGGGTGGAGAAGGCAGGTTGAAGAGGTCCATCTTGCCCTTAGAGCAGAAGGTGAGCAGGTCTGTGGTGCTCCTTAGTTTCGGTGGAAGTTCATTCCACATTAGTTATGATGGACCAACAACGTGTCTCTTGCTATGGCAACGTGGAAACCCAGGATGTGCTGCCCATGATAGGGCCTCGGTGGTGTATACCCACTCTCTTCAGCGTGAGCCTGGGGCTTTGGATGAGCAGGTTCAGGTTGAGTGCTCTCTCTCTTCCCCAGCAGTCCAGAAGGCCTGCAGGACTTTCCATAGACAAGGGCATTGCACAGCGATTGCTAACCCAGGCTCTCCAGCGAGTGCAGGGGGGAAACTCGAGAGCTATTCTCCTCTGGGACCTCCTCAGTTCAGGATATAGCTCTCCTGACTGTATTTGCAGATACATTTGCAAATCACTAGTTTTATATGCTCTGGATCTGCTCTAATCATCTGGTCCACCATGCTCCATGCCCCAGCCTAGCCCAGCCCTGGGCCACAGACCTGTGGCCGTTCTCTGCATTTGGAGACTTCGGGCCTCCTTCGAAATGGTTCTTGCACTCACTGAGGAGCATTTAGTATCTTCACACCTTTTGAAACAATTAGTTTACCTACCCTGCCCTGAAGCTGATGTCCCATGAGTCCTCTGACCTCTGTACTGTCTGACCTCTTGTTGATCCTGTCAATTTTTTTTCTTGATGCTTGAGGTTCAGTATCGATCCACATGGAGCAAGTCCAAGCCTTCAGTGATGGTAGACTTTAACATTCAAATCATGGCTGAGGCCTGGGGCTATTGGAGCAGAAGCTGCAACTGTAGCCTCTGAATGGTTTCTTTAATAGCACCCAGGTGCCTTCTGAGCATGTGAGAGAAGTTTCAAATCAAGCCACATGAAACAGACTAGCAATGAACTGTAAGGAAAGGTCACAATTCCACTCAGTGTCTTAGAAATTTGACTTTACTATGGAGCTAAATTTTCCACACCTTGCCTCACTCCCCTACATGCAGTCACTTGACCAACCTGTCTCTGCAATGCAGCTGCAGGAATCATGCATGCTCACACCTGGATCCCCACACCTATTTTATGTAAGTTGGGAACAACCATTGGGATCTGGGGGTCATAGTGGACCACAAGTTAAATATGAGTCAACAGTGTAACACTGTTGCAAAAAAAGCGAACATCATTCTAGGATGTATTAGCAGGAGTGTTGTAAGCAAGACACGAGAAGTAATTCTTCTGCTCTACTCTGTGCTGACATGGCCTCAACTGGAGTATTGTGTCCAGTTCTGGGTGCCACATTTCAGGAAAGATGTGGACAAATTGGAGAAAGTCCAGAGAAGAGCAACAAAAATGATTAAAGGGCTAGAAAACATGACCATTGAGGGAAGACTGAAAAAATGGATTTGTTTAGTCTGGAAAAGAGAAGACTACAGGGGGGACATGATAACAGTTTTCAAGTACATAAAAGGTTGTTGCAAGGAGGAGGGAGAAGAATTGTTCTTCTTAATCTCTGAGGATAGGAGAAGAAGCAATGGGCTTAAATTGCAGCAAGGGAGGCTTAGACTGGACATTAGGAAAAACTTTCTAACTGTCAGGATGGTTAAGCACTGGAAGAAATTGCCTAGGGAGGTTGTGGAATCTCCATCATCAGAAATTTTTAAGAGCAGGTTAGACAAACACCTGTCAGGAATGGTCTAGATAATACTTACTCCTGCCATGAGCTCCAGGGTGCTGGACTAGATGACCTCTCGAGGTCCCTTCCAGTCCTATGATTCTATGATTACTTTGTCCATCACCAGGACATCACTTGAGCTGCAGCTTGAGCTAATGGAGTTTCTCCATGGGCTTTGGATCAGGCCATAGAGTGGCAGCTGTAGCAGATACGTATTCTGTGGCTCAGGTGCAGAGGACATACAATGAATACACGTTACATTTGCCCCTACAATGCACACAGCTGTTTAGGACCGTCCACTGTCCTGACTTTTAGTTTAGCCCTTTTTAAGAGGAAGGCAAAAGCATTCCTAAAATACAGCGTAGTGGTTCAGCCAGGGAATAGGTAAATTAAGAACATTTGGTTATTACTTTACATGGATTTGTTTTAAATGAACTGGTTGTAGCATTTTTAGTGCCTTCTGCGACTGTTAGCCTCCTTTACCATCACTCCAATAAAGTTTACAGCCTTCAAGTGAAGCAATGTGATAATTTTATTGTCGTCACATGACTTGGTTTGTACTCCACGGAAAGGAAGTACTGAACTGGCAGCTGCGTTATCAAGTTTTGCCTCATGTGAGGGCTGCATCAAAGCTCCCTGGCTGGAAAACAAAACGTGCTTTGAATAAACCATCTTGAGTGCTATGCCATAAAATAATGCACTTGTGAGGGCTCAGGAAAGCGACAACAATGACAATATTATCCCGGCACAGTGGGAAGACTCAACCTCTACTGGTATAAAAACTAGTTCCCTTGCAAACATATGAAACAACCAATGTGTGTGTAACCCTCATGTTGCTACAGCTTGAGTTTCCAGGTGTGTAATAATGACCTCTATGAACCCTAGTACTATACTGTCCATTCCAACCAATGAAATTACACTGGAATATTTTTCTTCACTCCTTGATCAGTTTCATGGAGCTATACACCTTAAACAAAACTAACAACTGCAACAATCAGCCAATTTGCATACTCCTGAGTGCTTCTTTTTTATTACTTAGGGATTTGTTTGAAGTCTAGCTGTTATCCAGCTGTTATTTTGGCAGTCAATTCTGTAACATTAACCACATCACTGTCCCATTTCATTACATATGCCTAGCCTTGTGTGTGTAGATTTTTGCCTGTCTGAATTTCATGTACAGCCAGTCATAAGATTCAAGGAAAAATGCAAGCATTTTTGCAGGACAGTGGACTGTCATAACCAGGCTCTTCGGTGTTAATATTCAGACAAGTAATACGTACGACAAAGGGAATAGAAAGTAGTCACTATGAAGCAGAAATATCATCCTCCTCTCCTGTTTCCAATGCCAAGGTTAAGTAGGGCTGACTTCTGTCAGTTTCTTGGCTTTGGTACCCTAGATGGCCAGCCGTCTCAAGCCTAGGCTTATTTTACAGATGGGGAATTGAGGTACGGAGAAGCTAAGTGACTTGCCCAAGATCACACAGGACATCTGTGGCAGAGCAAGGACTTGGACCCAAGGTCTCCCATGTCTTCGATCAGTGCCCCAGCCACCAGACCATCCTTCCTCTCATAAACCAGAATTATACTTATCAAAAAGTTCATTTATTATAATATACTTTGTCCCGCCTCATTACATTCCCTAATGAGGTAATATGCCTGCAGGGTAGTGCACCATATCCTTCTGCTCTCAGACAGGGGCTTCGGATGTGATTATTCCTTTTCAATAAGTCTCACCTAGTGAATAGACTGTATTTAGCTGTGGTGCTGCAAATGAGATTCAAGCAATTGCCCATCTTAGCGGCCCACACCATAGATCTAGAGAAGGTCAAATGGCCCTCTTGAATTCTAAATTCATTTAATCTTACTTCACAGGGGCAGTTTGAATTTTGTAATGTTCTGGTTTTGCATTTATGGCTGAATTTAGGACTGGAGACGTGTTATGCACTTTAAGTCAAAGGGCAAGTGGGCCCCTAAGATGCTGATTCACTGGCCTCCCATGAATTCCCTGTATGCATGATTTCTTTCCATATTACTTCTTTTATCTTGGATATTTCTGAGACACCCATCATTCTCATATCTAATTGCCATCTTGCTATGTGATCTTTGGCTATCTTAAGGAGCAATTCATCATTTTGTCAACGATACACAGTATGAGCTAAGATGAGGGTGTCCTAGCACAATACATAGCTTTAGGGACAAATTTTCAACGGTGTTTGTAAATGCACCTACAAAAATGCACATGCCATTATACACTCAGAATGACCGGTGTAACATATGTAACAGTGAAGCACTATGATTGTAGCAACATATAAGGCATGCAGCTATTATACGCGTATTTATGTCTCACTTTTGGGCAATGATGTCTGTCAGTGATGAAGCATGATGAAAACATTTGGCTGTCAGGGCATCAATTTTTGACTTGTTAATTTGTATACATCTGCTGGAGTAAACCTGTGCCCTTTAAAAAGTGAGAGACAACCCCCCCCCCCCCACTTTGGCCACAACTTATATCTTTGTTCTACTGACAATAATGTGAATTTGAAAGGGAAATCTGGAGACAGAGCCAGGGAGGAAGCAAGCAGATTATTACAATTAGGCAACAAATGTGCTGCCCTGAATTGCTTTTGTGCCCCATTTTATTTAATTGTCTTATTTCTCCACTCACACAATGGTATGCCTAAGTGCGTAATAACTAGCCCCAGGTTATTGCTGGTATAAAGTCCATTGACCAGTCATCATGATGCCCTACGTGATAGCTTCAATGGACTTACATCAGTGATGTACTGGTCACACTTTATATTAAGGTTCTATGTATAAATAAGTCATAAAGGGTTAATAAATGGTTAACTGAGGTTTTATTAAATGGTTTGTCAATTGTTACAAATTGTTATCGAATCCAGCGGGTCAATAGGTAGCTTCTAAGGATGATTTATAACCCCTTCGTCTGACACATACTACTTATGCTTATACCATCAATTAATCACGTATTAACCCTTTGAAAACTGAACCTTAATATAAACGGTGACTGATAAATTTGTAACTAATCAGTACTTGTAACTAACATTTAGATCTCTACAATAAGAAAATGAGCCCACTCCAGAACTCTAGCGGGCCCCTGACACATGTTAGAAAACAAAAGTAAAACTGAACATCAGCTTAGCCCTGACAGCCAACAGAACTTAATACAACCTGTAACACAAATCTCCCCTCCTGGAGCCTCCTCCAAAGTCTTTTCTCCTGCAGCTTGTGCTCCTCCCTCCAAGCACAGACAGCTGCAGCGGCACAGAGCTGTAAACAGGGGAGTTGGAGTGGGCGTTCTGAAGGGGAATTTGTGTTGTGGTGCTTGTTTGGTGGTTTTCTTTTTTTTTTTTTTTTTTTTTTTTGCTGTGGGGGGTGGTGTTTGGGGGTGGTTTGTGTCTCCCAGATTAACAGGATTTAGGGGGGAAGGCTATGACAGATACAGAGGCAGCAGAGGGAGTGACCCATGTAGCGGAAGACACAATGAGGATGACTGGATGTGGAAGCTGCGGTATGTACATGATCCTGGAGGGGGCACCTGGTAAGAGTTTTGTCTGCATGAAGTGCCGTCTGATAGAGCTGATGGAGGAAAAGATCCGAGGTTTGGAGATGCAGGTGGAAAGTCTGGTTGAGTTTAGAAAGGGGTTTGAGCAGATTATGGAGCAAAGACATGAGGTATCTGAAGGGAAAAGCTCAGAGTTGCAGGTGGAATCAGGGCTGGGGAATTCTGAGGGGAGACTGGGTGAGGAAAGTGGTCAGTGGAAGCATGTGACTAAAAGAACCAGGCAGAGGAAAAGATGGGCTAGTGAAGGAGAAATAGAGCTCAAGAATAGGTTTGCAGAGTTGGAAAATGAAGAAGGGGCTCAGCAGGTAGTCACTGAAGGTGGAAGGGCAAGGAAGAAGAGAAGAGCGGCTAGTCCTATAGGAAAAGGGGAAGAGTCAATGGAGACTACACCAAATATGAGCCCCAGGAGGATACAGGATGGGTTGAAGAGGATTACAAGGGAGAATAGGAATGGAAAGAACTTGCAGCCAGAGGGAACAGGGGACAGACTGGAGAATAGCACCATCACTAGGAAAAGGCAGGTCTATGTGATTGGGGACTCTTTACTGAGAAGAATAGACAGGCCTGTAACCAGAGCTGATCCAGAGAATAGGAAGGTGTGCTGTCTTCCAGGTGCTAAGATACGGGATGTAGACCTGAGGTTGAAAAGGATTCTAAAGGGAGCAGGAAAGAATCCCCTAATTATCCTTCATGTGGGAACAAATGATACGGCTAGATTCTCGCTGGAAAGTATTAAGGGAGACTATGCTAGGCTGGGGAAGATGCTTAAGGAAATCGAGGCTCAGGTGATCTTTAGTGGGATTCTGCCTGTTCCTAGAGAAGGGCAACAAAGGTGTGACAAGATTATGACTATCAACAGATGGCTTAGGCAGTGGTGCTATAAGGAGGGCTTTGGGAAGTATGGCCACTGGGAGGCATTCATGGATAGAGGACAGTTCTCTCGGGATGGACTTCATCTGAGTAGGGAAGGAAATAGACTTCTAGGATGGAGGCTGGCACAACTGATTAAGAGAGCTTTAAACTAGGAATTTGGGGGAGATGGTTGGGAGATGTCCAGGTAATCTCCACGCCGAATTTTAGCATTGAGAGGAAAGAAAACGAAGTAAAAAAGGATACAGCTGTGGGTAGGAGGAAGGGCAGTGTAGATACCAGTCTAATAGGTTATACTGGCTGTAGAATGACTGTGCCTAATAGGGTACAGAATGTGAGTGAGGCCAAACAGCAAAAATTAAGATGTTTGTACACCAATGCGAGGAGCCTAGGTAACAAAATGGAGGAACTAGAGCTACTGGTGCAGGAAGCGAAACCAGGTATTATAGGGGTAACAGAAACATGGTGGAATAGTAGTCATGACTGGACTACAGGTATTGAGGGGTATGTGCTGTTTAGGAAAGACTGAAATAAAGGTAAAGGTGGTGGAGTAGCATTGTATATTAATGATGAGGTAGAATGTAAAGAAATAAGAAGCAATGAAATGGATATGACTGAGTCCGTCTGGGCAAAAATTACATTGGGGAAGAAAACTATTAGAGCCTCCCCTGGTATAGTGCTCGGGGTGTGCTATAAACCGCCGGGATCTAATTTGGATATGGATAGAGCCCTTTTTAATGTTTTTAATAAAGTAAATACTAATGGAAACTGTGTGATCATGGGAGACTTTAACTTCCCAGATATAGACAGGAGGACAAGTGCTAGTAATAATAATAGGGCTCAGATTTTCCTAGATGCGATAGCTGATGGATTCCTTCAGCAAATAGTTGCTGAACCGACTAGAGGGGAAGCCATTTTAGATTTGGTTTTGGTGAGTAGTGAGGACCTCATAGAAGAAATGGTTGTAGGGGATAGTCTTGGCTCAAGTGATCATGAGCTAATTCAGTTCAAACTGAACGTAAGGATTAACAAAAATAAATCTGCAACTAGGGTTTTTGATTTCAAAAGGGCTGACTTTCAAAAATTAAGGAAATTAGTTAGGGAAGTGGATTGTACTGAAGAATTTATAGATCTAAAGGTAGAGGAGGCCTGGGATTATTTTAAATCAAAGCTGCAGAAGCTATTGGAAGCCTGCATTCCAAGAAAGGGGAAAAAATTCATAGGCAGGAGTTGTAGACCAAGCTGGATGAGCAAGCATCTCAGAGAGGTGATTAAGAAAAAGCAGAAAGCCTACAGGGAGTGGAAGAAGGGAGGGATCAACAAGGAAAGTTACCTTATTGAGGTCAGAACATGTAGGGATAAAGTGAGACAGGCTAAAAGTAAGTAGAGTTGGACCTTGCAAAGGGAATTAAAACCAATAGTAAAAGGTTCTATAGCCATATAAATAAGAAGAAAAAAAAGAAAGAAGAAGTGGGACCACTAAACACTGAGGATGGCATGGCCCAATATCTAAACAAATACTTTGCCTCAGTCTTTAATAAGGCTAAAGAGGATCTTAGGGACAATGGTAGCATGACAAATGGGAATGAGGATATGGAGGTAGATATTGCCATATCTGAGGTAGAAGCGAAACTCGAACAGCTTAATGGGACTAAATCGGAGGGCCCAGATAATCTTCATCCAAGAATATTAAAGAAATTGGCACACGAAATTGCAAGCCCATTAGCAAGAATTTTTAATGAATCTGTAAACTCAGTGGTTCTACCATATGACTGGAGAATTGCTAACATAGTTCCTATTTTTAAGAAAGGAAAAAAAAGTGATCCGGGTAACTACAGGCCTGTTAGTTTGACCTTGTAGTATGCAAGGTCTTGGAAAAAATTTTGAAAGAGAAAGTAGTTAAGGACATTGAAGTCAGTGGTAAATGGGACAAAATACAACATAATTTTACAAAAGGTAGATCGTGCCAAACCAACCTGATCTCCTTCTTTGAGAAAGTAACAGATTTTTTAGACAAAGGAAACGCAGTGGATCTAATTTACCTAGATTTCAGTAAGGCGTTTGATACCGTGCCACATGGGGAATTATTAGTTAAATTGAAAAAGATGGGGATCAATATGAAAATTGAAAGGTGGATAAGGAATAGGTTAAAGGGGAGACTACAAGGGGTCCTACTGAAAGGTGAACTGTCAGGCTGGAGGGAGGTTACCAGTGGAGTTCCTCAGGGATCAGTTTGGGGACCAATCTTATTTAATCTTTTTATTACTGACCTCGGCACAAAAAGTGGGAGTGTGCTAATAAAGTTTGCGGATGATACAAAACTGGGAGGTATTGCCAATTTAGAGAAGGACCGGGATATCATACAGGAGGATCTGGATGATCTTGTAAACTGGAGTAATAGTAATAGGATGAAATTTAATAGTGAGAAGTGTAAGGTTATGCATTTAGGGATTAATAACAAGAATTTTAGTTATAAGCTGGGGATGCATCAATTAGAAGTAACGGAGGAGGAGAAGGACCTTGGAGTGTTGGTTGATCATAGGATGACTATGAGCCGCCAATATGATATCGCCGTGAAAAAAGCTAATGCAGTCTTGGAATGCATCAGGCGAGGTATTTCCAGTGGAGATAAGGAGATGTTAGTACCATTATACAAGGCACTGGTGAGACCTCACCTGGAATACTGTGTGCAGTTCTGGACTCCCATGTTTAAGAAGGATGAATTCAAACTGGAACAGGTACAGAGAAGGGCTACTAGGATGATCCGAGGAATGGAAAACTTGTCTTATGAAAGGAGACTCAAGGAGCTTAGCTTGTTTAGTCTAACTAAAAGAAGGCTGAAGGGAGTATGATTGCTCTCTATAAATATATCAGAGGGACAAATACCGGAGAGGGAGAGGAATTATTTAAGCTCAGTACCAATGTGGACACAAGAACAAATGGATATAAACTGGTCATTGGGAAGTTTAGACTTGAAATTAGATGAAGGTTTCTAACCATCAGAGGAGTGAAGTTTTGGAATAGCCTTCCAAGGGAAGCAGTGGGGGCAAAAGATCTATCTGGCTTTAAGATTAAACTTGATAAATTTATGGAGGAGATGGTATGATGGGATAACATGATTTTGGTAATTAATTGATCTCTAAATATTCATGGTAAATAGGCCTAATGGCCTGTGATGGGATGTTAGATGGGGTGGGATCTGAGTTACTACAGAAAATTCTTTCCTGGGTATCTGGCTGGTGAATCTTGCCCATATGCTCGGGGTTCAGCTGATCGCCATATTTGGGGTTGGGAAGGAATTTTCCTCCAGGGCAGATTGGAAGAGGCCCTGGAGGTTTTTCGCCTTCCTCTGTAGCATGGGGCACGGGTCACTTGCTGGAGGATTCTCTGCTCCTTGAAGTCTTTAAACCATGATTTGAGGACTTCAATAGCTCAGACATAGGTGAGAGGTTTTTCGCAGGAGTGGGTGGGTGAGATTCTGTGGCCTGCGTTGTGCAGGAGGTCAGACTAGATGATCATAATGGTCCCTTCTGACCTTAGTATCTATGAATCTATGAATCACCTGCTTCCTTCTGAGAGCTTGTATATGCAACCTGGGTGTTCTAGCAATGTAGTGATTTTAATGGAACAAAGAATAATTCAGAAGAGCCACGCCACACTACTAGAGTATTATCACTGACCTCCTATACTGCATCGTCTCCTTTGGCAGGCTGGGAGGGGTGGAAGTAGTAGAAAGGTTATTTTACCTCTATTTAGCACTGGTGCAACTGCTGCTGGAATACTGTGCCCAGTTCTGGTTCCCACAATTCAAGAAGGATGTAGATAAATTGGAGAGGGTTCAGAGAAGAGCCATCAGAATGATTAAAGGTTTAGAGAACATGCCTTATAGTGGTAGACTCAAAAAGCTCAATCTATTTAGTTTAACAAAGAGAAGGTTTAGGGAGATTACAGCCTATAAGTACCTACATGGGGAACAAATATTTAATAATGGGCTGGTCAATCTAGCAGAGAAAGGTATAACACGATCCAATGGCTGGAAGTTGAAGTGGGACAAATTCAGACAGGAAATAAGGTGTAAATTTTTAACAGTGGGAATAAGTAACCATTGGAACAATTTACCAAGGGGTGTGGTGGATTCTCCATCACTGCCCATTTTCAAATCAAGACTGGATGTTTTTTTCTAAAAGATCTACTCTAGGAATTATTCTGGGGAAGTTCTCTGGCCTGTGTCATGCAGGAGGTCAGACGAGATGATCACAGTGGTCCCTTCTGGCCTCAGAATCCATGACTCTTGCTGGGCCATATCAACTATTGTCCGTGTTTCTGTTTAACAATGATTAGCCTTTTTCTGCCAATGTACATGGCCCCTCTGCCATGTACATTGGTCAAACTGGACAGTCTCTACGTAAAAGAATAAATGGACACAAATCAGACGTCAAGAATTATAACTTTCAAAAACCAGTCGGAGAACACGTCAATCTCTCTGGTCACTCGATTACAGACCTAAAAGTGGCAATCCTTCAACAAAAAAACTTCAAAAACAGACTCCAACGAGAGTCTGCTGAATTGGAATTAATTTGCAAACTGGATACAATTAACTTGGGCTTGAATAGAGACTGGGAGTGGATGGGTCATTACACAAAGTAAAACTATTTCCCCATGTTTATTTCCCTCCCCCCCCCCCCCCGCCACTGTTCCTCAGACGTTCTTGTCAACTGCTGGAAATGGCCCACCTTGATTATCACTACAAAAGGTTTTCTCCTCCTCCCCCTCCCCCCCGCCGCTCTCCTGCTGGTAATAGCTCATCTTAAGTGATCTCTCTCCTTACAGTGTGTATGGTAACACCCATTGTTTCATGTTCTCTGTGTATATAAATCTCCCCACTGTATTTTCCACTGAATGCATCCGATGAAGTGAGCTATAGCTCATGAAAGCTTATGCTCAAATAAATTTGTTAGTCTCTAAGGTGCCACAAGTCCTCCTTTTCTTTTTGTGAATACAGACTAACACGGCTGCTACTCTGAAACTTTTCTTCACTGTGTGTCTTGTTCTATCTATACAGAGAAGGGCCCTGACCCTGCAGAGACGTGCACATGTGCTTAATTTTCCACACTGTGAGTAGATCCACTAAAGTCAATGAGACAACTCACAGGGTGTAAGTCTTTGCAGGGTTGAAGCTTAAAACAAGCCTCCGAGCCATTGTTAAGACACATAACATAGGCTATCACAATAAGTGTGGTTGGTAACATATGGGAAATAAATAATTAAAGCTTCAATTGCAGAATTAAGCTTATTCACTCTAGGGGTCACCGGGAAAATGCCTATTTAAATATTTTATTATATCTAATAAAATTATATATTATACACACACTTATTCTCTCTCACACACTCTCTCTCTCTCACACACACAAAATTCATTTTTGGTCAACATTTCCCATGTTTTCCAAAAACAAAATGAAACACAAAAATGACCAAACTCAGTAAAAACAAATTTACTAGAAACAATTTTCCATATTGGATCAGATTTTATTTTTTGCTTTAATCTTGGTGGGATTTTTTGTTTTTCGCTCAGGAAGTTTAGGGTTTTGTTTTTAATATCCAAAGCAAAACTGGCATTTTTGACCAAGCCTAATAAATATATAGCAAACTGTGAAAAATATTTGGTGCTGTAACTACCAATCCCATTTGTGAGTGTTGCATCTGCAAATCCCATACAGCCCACTAAATCCACATACCCAAACAACACATGCTGTGGTATAGCTCTGTCAAAAAAAAATAAAAAAATAAAAAAAACATGCTCTGTGTTTTTTGTTTCCTGGCGTCATCTGGCAGCATGTCACCAGAGACCTCATATTTTGTATCAACAATTTCCATTCGATTGTGAAGGAAAGTCATAAGCAGTGAAAAATGCTTTGCAGAATAAACATTAACTAGATGGAGCAGTAAAAGTGTTTTGTGGATGAGTAAGTGCTGCCAAGGAATGTCATTCCTATCTGATCGCATTACACAGGTCCACTGCACAATGTCGGCTGCTCATTAACTGTCCCCCTGCTCCCCAAAACAAAGCTGCCAATCCTTTATGATGAAAAAGGGACAGGAGGAAAGGCCAGAATGACAGCTAGAGTTGGGCAAGAAACTCAGAACAGTGATACATGGTAAAATCCTGGTCCACCATTGAAATGCATGGCAAAACTCTCATTGACTTCAGTGGACTTCCCCCCAGAGAATGGGGGACTTCAGCTAGGACTCAACAGAGCTGCATCTGATGCCTGGCACTGCCACAGACTTCCTATGTGACCTTGGCTAGGTCACTGGATCTCTCTGTGCCTCAGTTCCTCATCTGTAAATTGGGGGTGATAATATTCTCTTTGGTTACACTGCAATTCTTCTGGGTTGGGACTCACTGTTACCTTGTGTTTGTACAGTTCCTGGCACCCAGGGGGCCATGATCTTGGTTGGGGTCTTTAGGGGCGTCATCGCTGTTCTTAAAAAACCTTTCCACAAATATTGACTCACATCTCAAGCTGAATTTGGTTCCCCACGATTCACGCCCCAGTCGTGTGCATGATCTGGGAGTAGTCCAGGTACTGAGTTGTTACGCTAAGGCCCTTAAACCAAGTGCTCAGCATTCAGGGACATTAGGCATTTTCTGTAGGTCTGCGTACTACAGCTCTGCAAGTGCGACACCTTACAAGAGAGGCCTCCTTGGTCTGTGGCCTTTTGACTAAGAGCCCAAGCAGGTGAAGTTTGCTTCACTTCTCTGGGATGGTGTGCATGACATTCCCAAGCAATAGCATAACGCCTTGATCCAGCAAAGCACTTACACACCTCGGGCCAGATTTGTCAGGGTGTTCAGGTGCCTAAGGATGCAGATGGTCACCTAGTGGGATTTTCAGATATGCCTAACCCCCATTGACTTCAGTGGGAGTCAGGTATCTAAGTGCTTTGGAAACCTCACTAGGCACCTAGCTGCATCTTTAGGCAGCTAAATGCCTTAACACATCTTGCCCATGGTCCCTTTTATGTTCCTCTCCCGAGAGAAGAGTCCGGAAAGAGCTTCATTACTCTCAAATCAGCATATAGGCCCTGCTGCATTGACAGGTACATGTTGTTCTGCTAAATGAACGTAAGCCATTGTATAGTCACAAATTGAGCTCGGAACCTTACACATACATTGTTGGCTGCTGTCCATGCCTTTTCCTGCTTAATCAAGAGCTGTTGTCTTACTGATAATACTACTCTAGCCCCCCAAACAATCCTCCTCGGGTACCCCAAGCTCTGTCTTTATAATGTAATTGATCCCCAGCTGTCCAAATAAGTTGTGCTCTCTGAAACGGATAGTTAATATGGATGATGGATTATTATTCTAGGCACCAGGTGGGTTCGCACTGTGAGGTGTGGAAAGGTCCAAGTAGGCTGATGTTTAGCACAGAAATGACTAGAGACAAAAAAGGATGGATTATTCTCTTCTATGTTTCTCCCCTTTGGGCCAAATTCTACTTTTGGTTACACTCATGCAAGTTGAGGGAAGTTACGGGGCCAGATACGCTCTCAGATACACCAGTATAACTCTAGAGTAAAGAATAAGTGGTTCCTCACTTTGGCAGTGCCTAAGTCCATTTCCTCTGCCTGCTAGCACTTCAAGGACAAAATTTCCTGAGTAAGATCAACGTTTTTACAAACCAGCTGGTCACAGCAGCAAAGGGAAACTTCTCAAGGCCAATCACTGGTTAAATGAGCAACTTTTAGTAAGAGTGTTTTAAGATGTAAATATTTATGGGAGAGAGGAAGACGCCCTGAGGCCATTATCTGATATTTGGTATTTACCTCAGACTTCTCTGGATTAGTTTAATATTCACTAGCAGCCAGCCTCTCATCTGCTCAAGGAAGTGGCCAGCCCGGGTCAATGTTTAACTGGGCTCACCAAATCTGGATTTAGGAAGGAAAGGCTTGGGGAGAAATAGCCATGGAAACTGGCTTACCAGACACCCAATCAGCTCTGTGTGTGTGTATGGTCAGGCAGACCGTGAAAGTTGCCCTGGAGGGAACCTGGGAGCTTTATAAACAGACATTGCCTTCAAAGGGAGCCAAAGACACAGACCAGTGCTACGGTCAAGTCCAGGAACTACTGCACAGAGTCTTGTCATTCTTTGAATGTTGTAACTCAGTAAAATGGGCCTGAGCTACTCCAGGACTCATCATAAGGTGACAAAAGTGGCACCAGTGCAAACCAAAGAGGAGGTGCCTCCTTCCCCTTGCACTGCTGCGGTATGTGGACTTCACAGCACCCTGGAAGAGAGAAGTTTGTGGTCATTTGCAGCCATGGAGGAGAGAAATCCAGTGTTTCAAAGGCAGCTTCCACCCCTAAGAGAAACTCTGTATGGCAGATGCTCCACAGGTAACCTGGCCATGGATAAGCAACTGCCCTTTCTAGGGTGCTTGGTTTGGCTGATTATTTGTTCTTCGTGTTTTCTGTTGCCACATAGATATATGGCTCAGCAGAAAAACATTGCATTTTAACTAACACAAATGGTAGAAAGCTGAAAGTTTCCCAAATGCAGTTGTGTGTGTGTGTGCATGTGTAGGTGTTATTCTAGGCATGTGTCTGTTTCTGACACTTCCTGTATATTACAGCATGGGGGGGGGGGGGGGAGGACATCATTTTTTTTAGCTTGTTTTAGAAAACTGTCTCAATTGTTTATTTACATCTCAAACAGCCCAGATCATGCTACCCTTGATTGCGAGAGTCATCCTTACACATGGAAGGCGTCCCATTGACCTTAACTTCAATGGGACTAGATGTGGAAGAGTTACAGGACAGGTCCTGAGGCGTACTTCTGGAGCGACCCCTTAATATGTTACTATACATCTCTACTATGCGTCTATAGTTATGTGATCCACACACAGCCCTGGGTTAAACCCAAAGAATTATTCATAGTTTGGACGAGGCGCTCAGCTGATGTAAATCAGAGCAGTAATAATAATATCGAGCTCTTACCTAGCGTTTTCCATCAGTAGATCTCACTGCACTTTACAGAAGAAGACGAGAAGCATCATGGAGCTCAACTGATTTAGACCAGCTGAGGATCTAGACCAGAGTATGGGACACAGGCGGGAAACTGGAAACATTGCTTTGAATAACCGAGTAATACAAACTGTAAGGGAACCACCCTACCGGTTTTACATAAATGAGTCTCCTTTGGCTTCAGTGGGTTATTCAAATGAGCAAATAGCTGCAGGATTAGGCCCTAGCGTGTTTCTAACAGTGAATTCCATTGGAAGACACTGGTGTAACATGGCTTGGCGGGATTGGATATTTCCCCCCTTCCATGCTACATATAGATAGTTACGCTAAGGGCACGAGAGGAAATGTACCGCTACCCTGATAGCAGCGACATTTCAAAAGCAGAAGGGGTCTGGGAATGAATACGGACGGGCTCTGGATATGCAGCATGACATTTGCAGCACTTAAATAACTACTCCGTTCAGCAAAGAGCTAACCATTTGTATTTAGCAAGCACATTTACAAAAAGTCATCTCTGGAAGTGTCATATTCCATTACATGTGCTGTTTTTGCTAATAAGAGCGGATCACATTTGAATGATGAATTAGCTGGAGCCACTGTCTAAACAAACAGATGTCTGCTACACAAAATGTTTTATTTCATTCACGGGGATTCATTTCAGCTTGTGTTAAGTTAAACTTTCTAAGAGCACGTTATTGAAGAGCAAAGGAGAAAACAAACAGTAGAATTTCTTAAATTTAGGCTGGGGCTTCGTATTACAGTCATGCATCAGGGTCCCATCCCAAATCAGGGCCCGGTTGTGCTAGGCATTGTACAGACCTTTCAGTCAGCCCCTACCCTAAACTGCTTAGAGTCGAAATAGACTTTGATTGTAAATTCTTTGGGGGCAGGGACCCTATTTCTGTCCTGAGCTTGTACAGCGCCTGTCATAAATATAAAGGGAAGGGTAAACCCCTTTAAAATCCCTCCTGGCCAGAGGAAAAACTCCTCTCACCTGTAAAGGGTTAAGAAGCTAAAGGTAACCTCGCTGGCACCTGACCAAAATGACCAATGAGGAGACAAGATACTTTCAAAAGCTGGGAGGAGGGAGAGAAACAAAGGGTCTCGGTCTGTCTATATGCTATTTCTGCCGGGGATAGACCAGGAATGGAGTCTTAGAACTTTTAGTAAGTAATCTAGCTAGGTATGTGTTAGATTATGATTTCTTTAAATGGCTGAGAAAAGAATTGTGCTGAATAGAATAACTATTTCTGTCTGTGTATCTTTTTTGTAACTTAAGGTTTTGCCTAGAGGGATTCTCTATGTTTTGAATCTAATTACCCTGTAAGGTATCTACTATCCTGATTTTACAGAGGGGATTTCTTTACTTCTATTTACTCCTATTTCTATTAAAAGTCTTCTTGTAAGAAAACTGAACGTTTTTTTCATTGTTCTCAGATCCAAGGGTTTGGGTCTATGGTCACCTATGCAAATTGGTGAGGCTTTTTACCAAACCTTGTCCAGGAAGTGGGGTGCAAGGTTTTGGGAAGTATTTGGGGGGAAAGACATTTCCAAACAGCTCTTCCCCAGTAACCAGTATTTGTTTGGTGGCGGTAGCGGCCAATCCAAGGACAAAGGGTGGAATATTTTGTACCTTGGGGAACTTTTTGACCTAAACTGGTAAAGATAAGCTTAGGAGGTTTTCATGCAGGTCCCCACATCTGTACCCTAGCGTTCAGAGTGGGGGAGGAACCTTGACAGCGCCTAACACAATGAGGTCCTGATTCATGACTGGCGCTCCTAGGTGCTACCTTGGTGACAGGGGATGGATCACTTGATGATTACCTGTTCTGTTCATTCCCTCTGAAGCACCTGGCATTGGCCACTGTTGAAAGACAGCATACTGGGCTAAATGGACCTTTGGTCTGACTCAGTATGGCCGTTCTTATGTACCTCAAGCCAAATAAATTATTAATAAAGGTGGGAGTGGAATGAGGGTCAGACAAAGGCGAAATGACTTATCCAACTTCATGCAGCAGGTCAGCTCAATATCAGATCTGGAACAGAACTCAGGTCCTCCTGAGTCCCATGCCGCTAACCCATCCACTGCGTCTAAGTCCTAGCCCTGAGTTTATGCGGCATCTAATATTTTAATATTTCACTGTCTTTGTATTTCTACTTCACCATCAGAAATTGTTTAGGCACTAACTAGCCCTATGGACTTAAGAACAGTAGTTTCTAAACAGCAGAGTTTCGCAATCTGAGTTATAAGCTGCTTTTCCCCCTATATACTTACTAGCTGCTAAATATTTTCTCTTGAAAAGTCAGCTATTTGGGATTTTTTCCACTAAAGTGTGAAATGTATTTAGATCAGCAAATGTCTCTAGCTCCTTACTTGTTAAACACTTGATAAAGCTTAATTCTGTGTTCAATAAATAAACATTGTATGTGTGTCCGGTAGAGCTGAGCTAGTCTTTTAATCAGAAGAATTCATCCTCTCTGTCAGACATGGAATATCTGTGAGCAGATCAATTTTCTCAAATGCATTTGTTCTTCAGAATAATCAGTAAGCCTCCTTGAGATTTTTCCTCTGTGGATTGAACACAGACCCTTCTCAGCGAGCATTTTCTTTTACTGGTGGGGGCTGACTTAATTCCAGCTGAAAACAATGGGAAGATTCCCTATACCTTCCCTGGGGGTGGGATAAAGTCCTAACTAGGTTGCGACTGGCCAGGTGAATCAGATGGCCTTGTTTCTATTCCCTGCGTGTAGAAGTCAAGCGCAGATACTCAAACATGTCCGTTTAAATGTCTGTTTTCCACATGTGATTTTCCATTTTTATCGGTGCCAGTAATAGCTGATAGCAAGAATGTCTGTGGAAAGCAAAGGACGTGAGCATGGATAAAGGGAATTCATTGACAGGTTTGAGCAAGTATCCAGGGAAGATTTTTTGCTGGTAGTCACTCAGCTCTTGTGTCCGGTGGACACATTTTTTTCCCATGTGCTGTTGTATTTTGGGAGCATGTTACACTATAACTAGAAGGTCATGAAGCTTTTGCGTAATAAAGCCTAATAGTTAATGATCAATTTGAGATTGTATTAAACCTGTTATTGGCTTCTTCTCCTTCTCTGTTCCTTTAAGTGCCCAGACCCATTTCTTTTGACATCATGATGGAAAAGAGAGAAACAAGTATTATTAAACAGCATCCACCTCGAAGACTCCAAGTAAGATGAATTTACAGAGCTACCTAAGGAGTTACTTGGATTTAATGGGAACATCCCATGTTAACTGTAAACATGCCCGGGTATGTCTTGTTCTTTTTGTAATCAGATAGAGTAAAGCCATCAGAATGAACTATATTGGTAAGAAATTATAGCTCTGCTGATCATTATTTCTCACTCACAATTATTTAAATGAAGGTATTTTGTGAAGAGAGTGGGTTGGATTTACACTCGTGTCACTCCATTTACATCAGTGGCCTTACTCCTGATTCACACCGTGTAAAAAGGAAGCAGTCCCAGCTTTTAAGAAATGCCAAACAGCCTGACTATATAAAAATAGGCTTCCTTTGTCTGTCTGTCTGTCTACCTGTCCTTCTGCAAGTCTGTGCACCACGGCCCTCTATTGGATGGCCTGTCAGAGCTGCTAGAGTGTGAGAGCTCAAGTCTCCTCCCAGTAGAGGAGCCAGAGCGAATAGAAACCCAATGCTACCCACTAATGTGCTTTTTTTCTAGCTCTCTTCTTAAATGGTCCCCCTCGTTGTAGTATCTGGGCAGCGCCCGGTCTTTAATGGACTTTATCCTCATCACACCCCGTGAGGCAGCCCTGTTTTACAGGTGGGGAACTGAGCTGCCAACGATTGGACAGCTTGCCTACGGTCAGACAGGAAATCTGGGCCAGAGCTGGGCATTGTAACCAGGTCTCCCCAGATCCATCCGAGTGCCTTAGCCACAGGTCCATCCTTCCTGCCTTCCACACGTTGACTAACTAGAGATTCGTGCAAATGCTAGACTGCTTTTAATGGCGAAAGATTCTTTTCGATGGGGGTAAGGAAGGTGCAGAGCTGCTGTTAAATTCAGTTTTCTACCAGGCCAAGTGCAGCTTCCAATGAAGACAGTTAAGAAGATCTGTTAAATTCTGAATTTCTGCCATCGAATAGCCGAGCACCGACTCTGTGTGTTGTTAGATTGATAGTTTGATTAAATCTTTATATCAAACTGGAAAATATTTTGCCTTTTGAAGAGCATGCTGGTTTTGGTATTTGACGGTAAACAATGAGATACTCAAAACACTTATTTTTATCATGTGGGCCTCAATCTCAAACACTCCATGGAGCTTTACTCAGGTGAGTCATCCCATTACAGTTATATTATCAAGTCAATGGGACAGCATGTGTAAGTCAAGTTATTCATAGATTTGAAGGCCAGAAAGGACCATTAGTTCATCTGGTCTGATCTCCTGTGTATCAGGCCTGTACATCTCACCCAGTTACCCTGGTATTGAGCCCATAATCTGGGTTTGGCTGAAGCATGTCTTCCAGAAAGGCATCTAGAAACAGGCCATTCAATTAGCATTTACATAGAAATATTCTACCTGCAGCATGCTCATCCTGGTCTTTAGCTTTAGAGATCCACCGACCTTGTATCCCCAGGAGAGAGCAGAGATTATGAGCTTTGTGAGCTGGCTAGGGGGAATCTCCAGCTGGCAGAGAACTGGGGTAACTGCTCCACATCACCCTCTCCCATAGATAGAGTGGAGTAGGTGGGTGTAGCTGGAGTGTCCCTGTGCTCTGGTAATCCCTAAGTAGCAGAATGGTCTCTTGGGTTCATAGGCAATGGAGTGCAATTTAGAGCAGCTTGGAGGTCGCTCTAAGTTGCACCAGGCAACTAGCCCCTGCCACCCCCAAGGTTAGGGAGTAGGTCCCACTCGAGTCCTGCACTGTTTGCATACTCCACCCTTTACTCTCTGGGCAACATCACTGCCAAAGGTTGGCATGTTTGTAAACTGTGAAGGAGCTTTCCCTTAAAGTGACAACAGTCATGCTCTGGAGCCAGACTACCCACAGATAGCTTTGTGGATGGCCCAAGAGCATTTGATTCATTCAGTCTTTAAGTGCCTAATAAATTTTCCTCCTTAGCTTCCCCTCCTCCCCCTCCCTCGTGAAAACCAGACTTTGAACAGGGTAAGTCTTAGGGAAAATGGCACCCTGGGCAAACTTGTATTTTGGCACCCCTGGTCCCTGCTGACTCCCTGGGTTCCACACCCAGTCCCCCAAGCCCTAACTGCCTCCCCTGGCCCCTCACCTATCCCCCCATTGCCTCTAGGCCCTACTGCCTTCCCCCCATTGCCCTGAGCTCCCTTCTGTGGCCTCACACTCCAGGCCTGTCCCGCTCCTTGCCTCTTGACCACAGCACCCCCCTGACCATGGCACCTTGGGTGGTCACCCACCCATAAGGCCAGCCCTGACTTAAAGGAGTATAATATTTTCCTAACTAATCCTCGCTTTGCTTGAGCAGTTTCTAACGGGCCAGGCTTGAATGAGTACCTAGCAGCAGCTGTGTTGGGCTGTAAAATCCCTGCCCTGCCAATATCTCTGATGATTACTTTCAGTCCTCTCTCTAGAGCCATGTCTGTGAGCCAGCGGGAAAGGAGAAGGGAAAATACCCATCCTGAGTGCAAGATCCAGCCTCTTATTAAACGGCCATCTAATGCTAACAGAGGGTTTTACAGAGTGGAACAATTAGGAACATAGGCACTGCCAGACTGGATAGGACCCCCGGTCCGTCTTGTCCAGTGCCCTGTCTCTGACAGTGGTCAGCACCAGGTGCTTCAGTGCAAGAAGGTGCAAGAACTCCACAGACGGCAGATGTGGAACAGCCTGCCCCCCATTGGATCAGAATGATACTTAATGTAAGGGGCAGATTATGCTCAAGGGTGTCAGAGCCTTCCCAAAAGTGGGGGGCCTGGGGAGTGGGGGCCTGTCCTTCCTCTTCCCCTGAGGCCCTGCCCCTCCCCCAGGAGGCCCCTCCTCTTACCCCCGAGGCCCCGCTCCTGGACAAGCCGCGGTGGGGTGGCACCAAAAGCAGCCCCCTGCCCATGTCCCCAGCCCCCGGACCTGCTGCCCAGGGTGGAGGGATTCAGGCTCCCCACAGCTGCCCGTGTGGCTCTTACCATGGCCAGGCTGTGGCTCTGAGCAGCCCCCAACCCCTGGCAGGAGCCGGGTCAGGGACAGAGCCACGTGGGCAGCTGTAGGGAGCCGGTGTGGAGTCGTGGACCCTCCACCTCCACCAGCCCTGGGCTGGGCAGGGAGCCGGGGGTGGGAATGGTGGAGGGTCCATGTGGCTCCCACAACTTCCTGGGTTCCCTGGCCGAGCTCCACCAGCTGCCTGCTGGCCTGGCTGGGGGGTGGATCCTGAGGGGGAAGAGAAGAGGAAGGAGGTGGGGTCTGCCCTGGAGAAAAGTGGACAGGTCAGGCCCATCCACTTTCAAAACTGGGAGGGCCCTGGCCCCCTGACCCACTCTGTTCCAGTGCCACTGATTATGCTACCTCTGCCTGCTGCAGGGTTCTTAACACCCTCCTCAGAAGTAGCTGCCATATTGGGAACATGGGTCTGATGCAGTAAGTTTAAAAACTATATGACCGTTGGTTAGCATATGAATATTGTTAATAGTGTTTATTACCTAGAGATTTTATTATTCCCCCCCTCCACCTCCATGCTTGTTCTAATGCCACTAGACACTGTCATCAAAATAGAACAGCAGTGTCCTTTCCTGGACAAACACTGTCAGTAATACATAACAAAATGGAGCAGGAAGATTCTCCCTTTTCAAGAGGTATTAGAAGATTCCAACTGTGATCTGGGTCCTGAGGAAGAATCTGTGAAATTTACAAAGATGCAAGAAGAGGTAAGATTTCCTTCCACTCAGCAAAACTGAACTTTAAAGCCTGAACCTTCTCCTTCCTCTTGGCCATAGTAGGATCAGCTAATAGATTAGTGAGTTTATCTGCCTGCCGCTAGTAACATTATATTCACTGCTATGGTGGCACTGGTGAAAGATTTACAGCCTGGACTATAATTCGTAGCTAGACAAGGTGGGTTAGGGTAATAGCTTTTATTAGATCAACTTCTGTTGGTGAGAGAGACAAGCTTTCAAGCTACACAGAGCTCTACTTCAGGTCTGACCTGTCTCTCTCACCAACAGAAGTTGGTCCAATAAAAGATATTAGAGAGGCAAGGGGAGGGAGCAAGGTGATATCCTGCGACCGACATAGCTGCAACTACACTGCATACCGTAATTTGTGGTGTTCGTTGCTGCCATCTAGTGTCATCTCTTAAATTAGTACAACTTCAGATTAGTTTTTCAGGCACTAAAGAAAATAGCGTAAATGGAGACACGAGGGGTGGGCGAGAAAAAAAGCCACAGGAAACTTTTTTATTAGGACAAATTTGTGAGAGGCAGGATTGCCCTGTGGTTAAGGCACTGGCTTGAGATTTAGGAGACCTGGGCTCAACTCCTGGCTCTTTGTGATCATTGGTAAGTCATCGTCGGCCCAGATCCTTCAAGGTACCTAACTCTCAGCTTGGCCTCAGGCCCCAATTCAGAAATGCACTTAAGCACATGTTTCAGTTCATCCCCGCGTTGGGCAATATTGAAGCATGTGCATAATTACTGTCCTGAATACACACGGTGGCTTTAATCTCTCTGGCCCCAGGCCTTAAAGGGTCCCATTGACGCACGTCAGGAGCAGCATAAGAGTCACAGAAAGGACCTCTGCCATATACCGTAGGAGGCTCAGAGGTTTATAGCAGCATTGCCACTGGTTCTAGGATGAGCTACCAAGAGTAGGAAGAATATTACTGGAAGAAGAAATGACCATTACAATCAGGTCTGCAAGACTGATCTGAAGCCCATCCAAAACAATAGAGATTTTCCCATTGACTGCTGTGGGCTTGGAATTGGGTCCTGAGTGTCTTTGTAGTGGGTTGTTTTTGTTTTGGCTCCATCCAACCTAACAATGCCAGTGAAAAAAGCAACAAGGACTGAACTCTGAATTTTCCTGTGTGCTTTAATTGATAACCTTTTTATGACTAAGTTACTACCTTTATTTCTTTGCAAATCAAGAAGTCCTTGCACTGATTCATTATATCTGGCTAAAGTACAGTCACAATTTAGGGCATGTTAGTACACCTGGAAGTTAATGTCCAGCATTAAGCATGAGTCCAGTCTTCTTCCCATTGACAAGATGCCTACTGGCTTTTATGGGAGCAGGATTGGGAACCTCAATGCCACAAACAGGTACCAGAGATTCCTCTATTACCCCTCTGCAGTTTTGCCCATTTTAAGCAGGTATCTTAATTCCTTAAAAAGAAACTCCAAACTCAGCTGTCTGTAAAGTGCTCTGCAGTTTTTAACCGTGATGGCAGCTATCAGTTCAAACACAACTGTATGGGACTTAGCTTTAATAAAAGATCTGAGACTACAGTTGCTTGGAAATTTTCCATCAATAGACATTTTGATGGGGAAAAAGAAGTCATGGAGAAATTTTCTGGGCAGCACTATTAAGAAATAAAAAGTGTGCTTTCATGTGAATAAAATGATCCTGATGAAGGACCTGATTTTGCGTCCCTCCCTCACCTCAAATAATACCTTATACCATGAGAAGTCCCACTGAATAAGGTCCTACTGAACATAAACATTAGCACAGAAGCAGTGTGCGTGATAGATATGGTAATTTCCCACCATATCATTGGGAGATCTTCCTGTATTAAGGCTGTGTGTTATTGTGGGCCAGGGATTGTCTAATTCCATGGGGGAGGGTTGCCACAACCCACCAAGAGCTAAGAAGATGTTGCGGGTAATTAGGCAAATTCACTCAGTTTGTGACACCTCCAGAGAGCTACCACCACTTAGAGAGGCTCACGTAAACTGGTTCAATCTGGATTCTCCAGAGACCAACAGACAAAGAAAGGACTTTGGGATAAATAGCCTGAGTTGAAATGAACTCTATGGCCATTTTTCAATGGACAGGAACTTCTGTCCAGCAGGGGCCCCAATCCTTCCTAGGAGGGGTTGGAAGGACCTTGGCCTCCTGAGGCCCCATGAGACTGATGGGTGACCTCAGGTAAGAGGTTAGCATTCATATAGGAACTCTGTTTTTAATGTTTTTGCTGTAGTGTTTACCCCTTAAGAATAAATGTGCTTGCTTAGAAAGAGCTGTGTGGAAACTCCTAGCAGGGGGCAATAACACTGTTAATAGCCTCTGAAGAAAAAGAAAAGCACAACACAAAGTGTCTAAGCCATCTGGCTTGCTGGGGATATCACAGTGTAGGCATGGAACCATGCAGCCTGCTATAACCCTGGTCAGGAGGGAGAGAGGGGTGGGTCTCTGCCCAAGAGACGTTACAGCTAGGAGCCTAGAGCGGAACACGGAGGGGAGTATAAGTGGAGGAGCCCTGAACTGTGACAGCATGGCCTAGCAGATAGGGCCATAGACTAGGATTCAGGAGAGTAGGTGTCTATTCTTGGCTCTGCCACTGATCTGCTGCATCACCTTGGGCAAGTCACTTCACCACTCCATGCCTCAGTTTCCCTTGAAGCCCTACATCTGTTTCAACTGTAAGCTCTTTGAGGCAGGGATTGTCTCTTGCTGTGTGTAAGTAAGGCACTATAGGCGCTACTGTGATACAAACACATGGTAATAAGAACAATCCATCAGAAAAGAAGCACGCATCTTTAAAGTTTAGATTGTGTTGCTGTAACGCAAACTCAGGTGTTTCTCCTCAGTTCTGTCAACTCACACTATGGCCCTCCATGAATAAATGCCAACAGATGCTGAGATCCAAAGAGATATTGGAGTATTTATTAAGGATGCTCCACACCCATCCCCCCAGGCCCTAACTGCCTCCCCTGACCCCTCACCTATCCCCCCATTGCCCCTGCCTAGGGGCAATGGGGCCTAGGAGTTAATGTCTGGCTTTTATGTTTTATGATCGCATGGCATGAGGAACGCTGACTGTTAGAAATATTGGACTTGCAGAAGCTGGAACCCGCTGACCTTCCACAAGTAATCACTTCTGAAAAGCTCCTCAGCCAGCAGGAAGGGGCAGCAGCCCGAAAAGCAAAGGTGGGTGTTCCCACAATACAGGTAAAACTGGCACAGTCGCACCATTACCTTGCACAGCATGCTGGGAAATTCAAGTAGCCCGCAGCTTTCCAGACATGTGCTTTGATCATTTACAGGGCTTGGTCTAAAGCCCACTGAAGTCAGTGCGAGTCTTCCACTGACTTCAAAGGGCTTTAGATCAAGTCCATAGTCAGCCACTTCCCACCAGGCACGCTGTGCCCCTCTCTCTCGCTAGTCACTTCTGAGAGGTCTCATTTTAAGGCCAAATAGTCTTCTCTATTACGCTCACATAACCCCATCAAAGCCAACATGGTTGCACCCATGCAAGTGAGAACAGACCATGTGGTTGTTTATCCCAGGTGTTCTCAGCTTCGGCCAGCCGAGAGCTGCACTGGTGAGCAGACTGGCTACAACAATGTGTATATGGGAGGGAAGGGGAGGGGGGCAGAAATCTGACATGTGAAAAATGTTTGACCAGCTCTTTTGGGAAGTTGTCTGGGGCCAGAGTGTTCCATTTAGGGCTGGATCCTGGTTACATCGAAGTCAAAAGTTAACTTCCTTTGTACTCTGGGGGCAGTAGTTTTAGGCCTCTTACTGGTGCAAAATAAGAGATTGCAGCCTCCCTCATCTTTAATTTTGAGCAGCCTGGCAGATGGGATCTAGCTAAAGCAATTGCAGTGTAGCATCAGTAAGCCAAGGGGTCAAAACGACATTCACTAATATGGAGCCCCAGTTGAGGCTCAGATCCTCAGACGTACTTAGGTGCCTCACTCCCATTGATTTCGTCAGGAGTTAGACATCAAAAGTATTCAGGTGGTCTGGATGTTAGGGCCTGATGTTCAGAAGTGCTTTCAGCACCTGGCTTCCCGCAGCAGGCAAACCACATTCTCTGTGTGCGGTAATTGTCCTCACAGTGCTAGGGTGAGATTGCACAGGGTTTTACAGCTGGTAGAGTTCCTTTGGTTTTAACCGCTCAATGGGCTTTTTGCTAATCGACTTTAGTGAGTGCTGCCGATGCCCAGAATCTTTCAAAAAAATTGGCTGTCTCCAGGTGAGCATTCAGGAATGTGCCTCGTGGGAGGTGCAGCTTTCCGCTTAATATACTCCGTAAAAATCAGAGCCATAGCACAACCGCTAGTGATAGTTATCTAGCAGAGCAAGAGGAGAACAGTGAGAATGCAGTATTCTCAACCCCAGTCACTCACAAATGATGAGCCACGCCCCCCCAATATGAGATTTTTAAAATCTCATTATTTAAAAGTCCATAATCCGGGGGCTCTTCTAATTTTTCACCAGCTGTTGGCCAATTTGGGAGTCACATTTTTAAACTTCTCTGCAACCAGGAGGGCCAAAAACGGTTTGGGGTTGTTTTTTTTTTTTTTTAAATGTAAACTGAGATTTTTAAGTAATTACCTGATCCCAAGAGTTGGAGCTTTAAGAAAAACACCAAATATTGAGAGACTTGCAATAACATTGACAGAGTTGGCAACAGAACTCTGTACCTGGTAAGCGGCCTCTTCATGCATTGAGGGGAATGGGGTTGGATTTTATAGCTGTGAGCCAGTGAGTTTGTTTCAAGCATTGCATTTTTTTTTTAAATACTGTGCAAGGAGCTGGAGAAGCGAGTGCAAACTGCAAAATATACGTCTGGAAGACGACAGCACTTACACAAGCTGCAGATGTTAGAAATGAACCGCAAGCGAGAAGAGGTAAAGCCACAATCTTGTTGGGTTTTGAAGATGTTTGAAAGAGGGAACTGGAATGATAAAATCCATGCTTGGGTGAACTCAGCCAGTAGGTCTGGTGGTCCAGCTGCTGTTGCATCTGGATTCAGATCAGGAAGGGAGATGCTCAGACTCATTTCTCTACCTGGCTGGGTTCTATATTACCAGCCTTTGTCTTCATTGTCTCTCTTGTGGCTGCTCCTTTGTCCTCATCTTTGTATTTGAATTTCCTCACTCTGTAGTGGTTGCCATTGTGCCACCCAGTACTCAACTGGAAAAGTGAAATGAATGATTTTCTGATGACATCCAAGCCATGTACTGAATCACAGAGACAGTGGGAACTGGCACCTTGCCTTAGAAACCATCCATGGTGCCTGAAGAGCAGTTCTCTGGGCCCCGTTCTCCTCTGTTATAGTGTCATCCATTGACTCCAGTGGGACTGGATTGATGTAACTAATTATTTGACCTTCAGTATGTGTATCTGTTGATGCTTTGGAGAACAAAAGCCTTGTGTTCATCTCAGAACTTACACTGTGTCCCTCTGCCAGTGGGGAGCATGCTGGCTTACGTGTATTATGTCCCCCACTAGTTGTCCCTCTGAGGGCCCGCTGTGGTAGCAGCTGCTAGAGTTATTCCAATGGCTCAAGTGATAGTGGCATATGAAGTGCTGGAGATCTCACCTTCAGTCCTGCCTGGTGGATGTTGTTTTATATGCCCTTTTCCTCCCTCTCCTCAAGGCAGAGTCAGGCCTTATGAGAGACAGTGTTTCTCAGTGGGCAGAGCACTGGACGGAGTGAGGAGACCTGGGTTTTTTTCCTAGCTCTGCTGGATGACCTTGGGCACATGCTTTCAGTTTCCTATCTGTAAAATGGGGATAATGAGAGTTTGTAAAGCATTTCAAGACCTTCAGAAGAAAGGTGCTAGACAAGAGCTTGGTTTTCTGTATTTTTCGTAAATTACATGGTGGGAATGAGGCCAAGAATATCAATATGGGGGGGGGGGGAAGGAAGCACAGATCTTAGTATTTTTATTCAGATGGTCACTGGACTCAGATAACAGTTGAATCTAATATCTGTTATTTCCTGGAAAAGCTGAGCAATTATTCCTAATTTGAAATATTTGACCACTGTCTGTGGATGACCTGAGTGTGACGGGTTCCCCACTCCCCTCAGGCTGGTGGGTCAGTGAGCTCAGTGATACCCCAGTTTCAGATGGCCCCCCGGGGGGGAACCCATTACACTGAGAACTCAGCCATATTTGCAATCTGACAGGGCCTGATTCTGCAAACTTGTATTTGAGCTCGTAAAATTATTCAAGTGCCTATTTGTTTGCAGAATTAGGACGTAAGCCTAAAGGAATGCTGAGTTTAGATGTTAAACCCTTGGAAAACGAGTTACCTATTTACTCCTCTATTGCTCATACAGATGAATCATTTACAAAGCCAGGAGGAACTGCAGAGAAGTCTCCACAGGGAGGAAAAAATCAACAAACAAAAAACAAGGGAGCTCAAGGCTAAGAAAGTCCTCAAAAATCTTCAGAGAAACAATTGCTCTGAAGGTGAAGACCTTGTCCCCATTGAGCATGATCAAACTTTTAATGGAGACCATGGTAAGTAGAGTCATTTTCCCATGAGATGTAAACTTATTTGATGTTTGGAAGTTTCACTTTATGCAAGCCAGTGACTGGGGGCCCTAAACCCCTGCAACTGTTCAATCTCCTGGAATGCACCCTACATGTTGTAAAGATGGAGTTCAGAAGGGCCTTCAGGAAGCAGAATTAAATATGGCAGCATTGCAATAAGTCAGGGAGCCTCATAGGGAGGAATCTCTGTACCTTCTTAGTTAGTGGCTTCTGAGTACATAAGAGCAACCACAACTCTGGGCCCAAGTTTAGGACCTATTTAGTTCTCTGCCTGGCCTCCTCTTTCACATATGCGAGGAAAAGCAGCCTGACTGTGACCCCACACTGTCTGTCTCCCTTTACAAAAACATTCCACAGTAAGGATCCAAAATACTCTGGAGCAAATCTTCAGCTCCATTGCCCCTTTCTGCCACTCTGGCGATATGAAGGGGCCATAAAGTTACGCTAACTGGGCAGCGGAGATTCTGTTCCCCCTTCCCCTGCACCCCGAACCTCTGCCATATTGGTATGCGGTGGGCATTCATGGGGAATCACTGGAGTCCTGCTGTGTTCCAGTGGTCCTCAGCACTGCCCCTGGGGACCCGTAACAAGCTGCTACGTGTTAGAGGGGCCTCAGAACTACTCTAACTTGTAAACAGGAGGGGCAATACCAGTCAGCATCACCTCCAAGGGATCAGAAAGTGCAAAACCAGCATGCAGCCCACTCTGCCCCCTCCTCTTGGGTCCCGCACTGACTCCAGCTTGGCCAGAGCCAGGGACTGGGCCCTACGTCTCTCGGCACTGACACTGTGGGATTGGTGTCTATCCCTGTAGCATGCATGACTCTTAGGCGGTATTAGAGTGTTTACTTTCTAAGAGTTACCAATGACTAATTAAGACATGCCCAGTTAATTTGGCCACCAACTTGAGTTACTATGGCTGTTTCTTCATTGTAACACACAGACATTTATATCAGGAAAAACAAAGCAAAATACCTGCCCACCATAATAGAAAAGGACTGATTTCCCTGCATGCCACTGGGCCGAGTTCATCCCTGGTGCCAGTACATGGACCTGCACTATGTAAAACTCCTCTATGGTTGCAATAATTAGCATACTGTAGAACAGAGATTCTCAAACTGTGGTCCATGGACCACCAGTGGTCCACAAGCTCCATTCAGGTGGTCCGTGGATAGTTTTCTCTAAAGTGCGTGTCTGGGCGGCTGCACATGAGAGAATGATGGGCCACCCACCTAATTAGTGGAGTCGCGCAGGAGCCTGGAGAAGATGCACATGTAAGGTGGGGTGGTGGCCTTCGGGGGGAAGAGAGGTTAGGTGGGAGGGGGCAGTGGAGTGAGAAGAGGGGGTGGGGGAATTTGGGATGTGCAGGGCTGAGGCGGCCAGAGAAAGAGGCGACTTTCCCCAGCTTCAGGGCTGTGGCTGCCATGGAGAGATGGCCCTCCTTCCTGCCTCAGCTCTGTGGCTGCTGTGGCAGGGGAGAGACCCACCTCCTTCCCAGTCCCAGCTTAGGAGCTGCCATGGTGGGGGAGAGACCCACCTCCTTCCCAGCTCCAGCTCGGGGGCTGCCGTGGCAGGGGAGAGATCCACCTCTTTCCCAGTCCCAGCTCGGGGGCTGCCACGGTGGGGGAGAGACAGCACATCCATCGCATTAGAAAGGTAAGACTACGGATATTAAAATATGAGTTGTGTGCTTTTATCTGCAGACCAAAAAAATGTTAATTATTATTAACTTTTTTTTCATAGAGTGCTTTTATCCAAAGCGCTTTACAATAATTAGCTAATGGTACAAACAACATTTGGAAAGATCATTAAGTAGTCCAAGACCCTCAGCAATTTTCAAGTAGCCCGCGAAAAAAAAAAGTTTGAGAACTACTGCTCGTAGAAGAGGGGACTCAAGGCTGGTTCACTCCCTTGTTGTGGAACTTGGTATAGCAGGCTCTCCTTCCCCCTCCCCCCGCCTCCAGCCAGGTCACTTATAGCTTCCCCGTAGCCCCTTCAGGGTAACCGAAAGTCCAACAAACAGTCTCAAGCCAAGTCTTCGGCCGGAGTTCTGAAACAGCATTTGTTTCACCTCTGGTCCCTGGGATCTTTGCATTCCCTTTTCCAGTGGCTGGTGGGGAGCCCAGGTCCTCCAGCAACGTTTTTGGGTTCAAAAAAGAACTAGATAAATTCATGGAGGATCGGTCTATCAATGGCTATTAGACAGGATGGGCAGGGATGGTGTCCCTAGCCTCTGCCAGAAGCTGGGAATGGGCGACAAGGGATGGATCACTTGATGATTCCCTGTTCTGTTCATTCCCTCTGGGGCACCTGGCACTGGCCACTGTCGGAAGACAGGATACTGGGCTAGATGGACCTTTGGTCTGACCCAGTACAGCCGTTCTCATGTTCTCCCTCTTCTCTGAGCTCCAGCCCAGGGCCCTTTGAGAAAATAAATGCAAAAAGGAGGAGACAGACAAGGGGCCTGATCCTGTACCTGTTTGGGGCAGGCTTTTCCAGCTCTCTGAACTTTCTCTGCCCCATGCTGACTGGCTGTTTGCTTCAACCTTCCCCCTCGTCCTCTGTGTCACCCCACGCCTGCCCCTCTTACCCTCCTCTTCCCTGCCCTGTCCCCCTCACCCACTTTCCTTCACTGTCTCCTCTCCCTTCCCTTTTCTGTCCATTTAGCTGATCCTCTCCTAAATATATGCACATAAAGGAAACAAAATGAGAGAAAACCCCCCATAGAACTGACATGACATTTGCTGCCATCACATTGTTTACATTGTGTGTCCTACCCCTTCCCCCAGCCTCCGGCTGTCTATATGGTAATCTCTTTGGGGCAGCGTCTGTCTCTTTGTTGCCTTTGTGCAGCACCTAGCACAATGCAGTCTGGGGCCATGCCTCGGGCTCCTAGGCTCTGCGATAATACAAGTACCAAACAGTTGCTCTTTGCTAGGTCTCTGGATTCTCTCGCTGATGCAGTGAAGCAATCAGAACACCCAAAGCTTGTCCATCTAACAATAAGATTGTGAAGGGTTAGCAGAGAGAATGGCAGCAAGAGAGCTGGCCTCCGGACATCTTCTGCTCCTTTCCTTCAGCCTCTTCTGAAGCCCCCCCATGACCAATTTGGGCTGTGTTCCTGCCTGGGAGCTTATCCGTGTTCTCATTGCCTACTGCCATGCAGCACATAGCCACTTGTGATGTGTAGAGAACCCCACTGGATGCCTGCTATGAAGATGACCTTTTGGGGGTTGGACTATTGACTCCCTGATGGGGATTTTTCCTGTGCTTGCTGTAGAATAGTGACGCACTAGTCCACACACAGCCTTATAGCAGGCTCCCCTCATCTAGCGCCCTTTGCTGAGAGCCCTTAGCGGCCTGCCTCTTTTTGACTCAGCCCTCTGGCCGAGTCACTCCACCCATTCTGGGGTAACAGAAATGCCAACAAACAATAGTCCTGTGACCTCAAGCTGAGTCTTTGGGTCCAAGTCCTGACTCAACAGGCCTTCCACCGCTGGCCTCAGGGTCTATACATCACCTTTTCTGGTGGCTGGTAGGGGAACCCAGGCCCGCCCCCTCCTCTGGGTTCAAGTCCAGGGACCCTGTAGGCAGCAGGCAAAGCCATCTGCCTGCGGGTTGGCTTTTGCTCAGCCCCATCTCAGGAGTCTCCTTCCCCTCTGCTGTCCAATCCCCTCAGGGCTGCGTGAACTCTCTCCTGAAGCTCTTCTCTCCATTTGAGCTCCCCCAGCCTCTCATGCTCAGTGGTTTCCAATCATTAGCCAAGGCTGCCTGATCTCCAGCCAGTTAGGATCAGCTGGAATGGTAGCCAATCACTGACCATCACAGGCAAGGGTGAGTCTGAGTCTCCTTAAGGGGCCAGCCAGCCTGTGACATTATCTTGTACATCAACATTGCCCTTCTCTTGCTCCCAGTCTGAGCCTGAGCTACACAGCTCTCTTGGCAAAGGCTTCAATTTGCGCAAGAAGTGTTTGGAAAGCTGCCAGCACCCACTTGAATACCAGTGATTGGTTGTCTCTGGCCCATGTACATGTGTAGTTGGCCACCCTTGCCAGCTACAACCCCTTCTCGCTGACTCATCTAAGCTCTCCCAGAGTCATTTCTTCAGCAGCTGCCTTCTTGCCCCTGGCTCCATTGGTGAATGTAGAGGAAATCAAGGGTTTGGGGCTTGGGATGGCCCACAGCAGCATAACTCTGGTCTTTATACAAGACCAGCAGGCTGGGCCCATGTGAAGAGAGAAGCCAAGATACACACATATTGAGGAGGGGAAAAGAAAGCTCATGGCAAGAACGGTATGTGTAACTGTGACGGGTTCAATCTAAATGGAAAAGCACCAGGTTTAAGATGGATTCCAGTACCAGATGACATGGTCACATGTCCTGTAAGACCCCAAGCCTTCATTCTTCCTGGCCTGACTCACAGGAAGGCTTGCAAGTAAACAGAGCCATCTACAGTCAATTGTCCTGGTTAATGGGAGCCATCAAGATTCCAAACCACCATCAATGGCCCACACTTTGCATAATTACAATAGGACCTCAGAGTTATATTTCGTATTTCTAGTTTCAGATACAAGAATGATCCATTCATACAAATAGGATGAGCACACTCAGTAGATTATAAGCTTTGTAATGATACCTTACAAGAGACCTTTTGCATGGAGCATATTCCAGTTACATTATATTCACACTCATTAGCATATTTTCATAAAATCATATGAAGTGCAACGTCACAGTAACATGTAATGCTTTTGCTTCCTTAGCCTCGCTGGGGAAGAGAAAGGAGCAAAAGCAGCAATAAGTTAGACTTCTAGGAAAACATTGTGGGCATAACAAAAAAAAAGGGGCTCCCAGAAATTCTGCTTATGTTTTCAACACCATAGTTGTCCACATTTCAGACAAGTCTGTCCAGTTTGTACTCACGTACTGTCCAGTTTGTACTCCTTAGCAATGGGACGGTGTCACGGGGCGCTGTCCTCATCACTAGACAGGTGCCTCCTCCTGGTCATGCTGGGGATCAGCTCGAGGCCAACACTCACATCTGCCCACCGGCACTCTGTCTCTGCTCCTACCCACGGCTCCTCTCTCGGCTCCCAGAACCGCAGCATCCTCTTTGCGATTCAGCCCTCCAGCTAGGTCATCATCTCTGTTTCTGCCTTCTGGGGGGGAAGGGGGGAAGAAGAGAAAGGGAGGGGGTAACGTGCATATCACTGTCCTATTGCCCAACCACTTTCCCAGTGGCGAGAGTGGCGGGGGGTGGAGAAAACCTGGCCCTGCTCAGCCACTACTCCAGCCCCCAAACCAGGGATTTTGTAAATAGCAGCCTCTTGCAGCTCCTCTGTAACCTCTGTCAATGTGGCTCTGTTTCCCTGGGCCACTTCCCCATGGCCCCAGCACCTTCTTCACCCTCACCTCAGGGCCCTCAGCTGCTCAGTCCTAGGAGCCAGTCACTGCTCTGTCCAAGGTGCTTCTAGTTCCCTCAGTCCTCCAGGGGTGCAGTCCTTACTCCCTGGGCTCCTCGCAGCAACTGACCCTACTTTGCTCTGCAGCTCCCTTTTATCTGAGCCTGCCGGGCCTGGATGTCTCCCTGCAATTCCCGCCTGATTGGCTGTGTTTCACGCAGCCTCTCTGGGTCCCTTGGAGGATTCCCCTCCATTGCTTCTTCCGGGACAGGGCATGAGAAACCCCATCTATGCCGGTGTGGGGTAGGTACCCCATCACAGATGGGTATAGCTTTTGGTGTGTAGGTGCGTGAGGGTCTCCGTGGATGAATGGCTCTGTCTGTAGAGTTGGAGTGCCAAGGTCCAGGCTCCACTTTCATCCTATGTGAGCCCTCAGCACAGGCTTCTGCTGGCCATCTGCATAGGGCTGAATTTCACCTTAGCCTCATGCCCTGGATGAAAGTGAGTGTGAATCTGAGATCAGATTCAGGACCACTATCTCTAGGGGAAGAACCCCAAAGACTCAGGAGTCCTGCCGGACCAGAGCGGAAGGGGACTCGCAGCTGAATACTGCTGGCAAAAGATATTTTAATTAGATAGCTGCACTAAAGCCACCTTCAAAAGGCAACCTATTGTCCTAAAGAAACCCTTTAAAGTGCACCCTGTGGTTTCTGGTACACTTTGGTTAAACCTTTAATTACAGGCTCTCTCTAGTAGATGCCCAGTTTTTACTGATTGGTTGGATGGTCATGCAAGGCACATTCTACTGTATAGGCATATTAATGTAGAACAAAGATCACTGCATTCACAGGTCATGCCAGGACCACATTGCTCAGAGAGTGTGCTAAAAATAACACAAGCTGCAATTTGGATAGCTAGGAGAGTGCAACCTGCCTCCTGATGGAATACCTTAAACTAAGCCCTTGCGACTGAAGGCCTGGAGTCAGCCAAGGACAGCAAACCCTGAAGTGATGCTGTTCCACAGAGAGGCCTTTGAGACTGAGGCGAATCTGATTCCTTTTGATGAAGAGTTTGTGCGGATGGCTCTGCTCATTCCATGTACATGTGTCCCTTGGTAGAACTCAATATAGCAGTGACTCCGCCATGGCCTACCTGTCAGATGCATTGTAGTCAGCCGTCGATTACGCTATACATGTGGGACAGCCCTAGCAATTAATACAAATTCGCGGTGGAGCGGGCTCCTCTCCCTCTCATTCATTTGATGAAGAACTCATTCTGAACTGCTTCTCTGAGCCCTTTAACTCTGTTTATGTTTTTTTCACAGTACTCAAGGGCTGATTCAGATCTCACTTGTCAATGGCATAAATCCAGAGTAATTTCAATGAAGTTAATGTAGATATACAAGTGTGAGATGTGAATCAGGTGTAACACCGACGGCAGACAGGAGCGAACCTGGGACTTCGGGAGCGAAATGCATGAGCCTCTACTGCATGAGCTAACAGCCCCATGGCCCTTAGCTAAACCATTACTAAACCATGCTGCCTCTTATCACACCATATATTTAATAATTATGCACCTAAAAATATAGAGCTCAACCCTGCCTGGTGTTCAGCACTCTGGCCTCAGCCTGCAAAGTATATAGGAACTTGGGCTTGACTTCACTGCAGCTAGTCATGTGCATGAAGTTAAGCATGTACTTAACTATTTTGCTGGATCAGGGCCAGCGTGCTCCACAGCTTTTGGGGCCAGTTCACACCACTTATGGAAAAAGGTTCTGAGACTGAACAAATGTTGTACATAAAAGTATAAAATCTCCCCCCTTTATCACTAAATATAAAAACAATATTTGGTTTAAAATTTGGAAACAGCATAATAAATAGAGGTGGGTGACATTTTTTGGTCAAAACTTTTCAGCGAAAAATGCAGATTCAGTGACCTTGAAACATTTTGTAAATTCATGTCCATTTGCTGAATTGTTCATTTAAAATAGTCTGGCAACATCAGACCATTTCATTTGGTCATTTTCAACTTTTTGATTTTTCGGTTCAAAAGGACTTTTTATTTCAAATTTTCCTTTAATTTTATTTTTTAAAAATCCAAAAACCAATTGAAAATGGTTGAAATCAAAATGAAATGTTTTGATTTTGTTGAGACAAAAGGTTTCATGTGTCTGGAATAAAAAAAAGTCAATGTTTGAATTCACCAACATTTTTTTAAAAATTTTGTTTTCAGTCTGACCTGAAACATTTTGTAAAAACTTTTCAGAGTTGCCAATGAACCAAAAAAATCTATTCTTCAACCAGCTCTAATAATAAACATGGCATTCTAGTACTGGAGTTATTCCAGAATGTATCTGTTGTGCCTTGTGCTCTTTACACAACAACAATATGAAGAAAGCACAATGGGCACATTTGTATTCAAATAATCATTTTTACTAAATATTTATGAACATTCAGAACCTAACTACATACAGATGGCCACATTAGCTGGTTTCTGTTGGCTTCTTGAACATAAAACATGGTGAGCACCATTAGAAGGCTCATAAACTATTTAAAGGGACATTATCCTTTTCCTATATGCTACAGCATCTAACACTTAACAGTCTGAGAATCTTTTTTACATAAGGAGAGAAAAGAAAAATAATAGTTTGCTCTGCACAAATTTTGGAATTGGGCCCTAGGTTCCTCTGATGTGATTCCACCAACCCTCAGTAAGTCCTTGATAACCCCTCTGCAATTGGGTGTGCAACCCAGAATAATTAAGAAGATGGTTTTCTTGTTTTTAGGAAATACGTGGGATGGAGAATTCTTGGAGCCACACGAGATGGCTGAATCCTATCCCAGTCAGAGCAGTAAAGTGGAAATGTGGTTCGTAAAGCATCAGGATCCAAGAGATCTATTCTGGGACAGCTCTAGCACTGATTCAGATGACTGGAAAAGAGAAGAGAGAAAGCTGGGTCACAAACCTGCACTAGTGAGAACCAAGACAGAGAGAATCCCTCTGTTTGATGAGTTCTTTGATAAGGAATTCTAACTGCAAACGATCCGGATGGGACTGGAGTCATGCACTGAAAAAACTCAGCTCTCTGATTATGCTTTAAACCCACTGGATGGATAGACTGATGCTGTTAAGAATTACTTCTTTTGTGAAGTAAATAGTTTGTGCAAGTATGAAGAAATACAAAGGAACACTGCAGATACGGATATGACTAAACCCATTTATCTTTGCAGGTCTCGAAGGGCCACCATTGTGAAGGTGCATCTGCTTTGTGGAAAGATATAATGAGAAATTCAGGGGAATATACAACAATATACTGGAACTGAAATTATTTATCATGCAGCTGTTTTAACGCAGCTAAGATGGGGGTACATAGGGGAATGCCACTGAACAAGAAATAAAGGGTAACATTAGTCCTACACTCCTGAGACAGGCAAAATGCCTATTGATTTTGGCAGGAGTTTTGTTGAGTTTGGATTGTAGGATCAGACGACGCAACTCTTAGGAGAATTACTCCCTCCTCTTGTCTCGTCCCCCTGCTCACCTTATTACCTTTGCTCTGCCATCTTCTCTTTTAAGAGCCTCTTTGGGGGAGAAACATCTTCAAGGTAGCTCATAGGTCCTAGCCTGGCACATCCTCACCCTTTTGTCCTATTGAAATTTACGTGTACCTAAGCACACGCACAAGAGGAATTGTGGAACTAACAAAACACCTGCCTTACCTTGCCTTTCAGTCACACTTTGACCTCTCCGTCCTCCTGTCAGTATGTCATCTAATTAGCACAAGATCTGCAAGTGACCTTTGGTTGGCTTCTGACTGCACTTATACCAGCATAACTTAGTTGACTTCAGTAAAACTACTCCTGATTTATAAAGATATCAGGGCACAGTTGGGCCTGTTGCCACCATCTGTCTATAAAGAACCTAGCAACAAATAGTAAATAAAGATAATTGATCTTAAACCCACATTCCTTTCCCTCAATATTCAACCTCTTTTATCCTTCAAATTAGGACATTTATTGCCTATATACTTAGACAGCCCCATCGTTGTAATGCTGAGCAACTCACAAACAATGAATTTAGCTCACAGCATCCTTGTTAGGTAGCTCAGTATTACAATTCCCATTTTACAGATGTGGACTCATATAGAGAAATATTATGGTTGGGATTTTCATAGAAGGCTAGGGGAGTTAGATACCCACCGCCAACTGTATTTCATTGGGATTTGGGTCTTTAACTCCCTTAGGCTCTTTTCAAATTCCCAGCCTAAGTGGCTTGGCCAGGGTCAGAAAGTCTGTAGCGGAGACTAGATTTGAATCCAGATATCCTGAGTTCCAGTTAAGAGTCTTAACTGTAGGCTTGTACTTCCTTATCCCCTCTATCCATGCATGTAACTGCCATGTAATGAGGTGGACTAGATTGTCACAATGGTTCCTTCTGGCTTTATAATCTATGAATTTTTGCATCTCTGCCTGCTTCAACCATGAGAAAATAACTGACACTGTCCCAAAAGTTCAGACTAGGTACAGTGATTTCATGACAAAACCCCTACAAAGCAAACTGAAACAAAATCAAATCAAATGTTAAAATTAAACCAAAAAAAGAGATTAATTTTGAGAAGACAACAATGTAAATAGTAAAGGTAGCTAATGACTAATGACTGTTTTACTTGGATTCTATGTTTTAAAATAAATACCTCTGTGAACGCTTTCCAGATCTCACTTAACCACCATGAATAGGAAAATATTGTGAAAGCTTTATTAGGTATAGAGAAAAGTCAATGGTTTAATGGGATGGAACAATTAACCTGGCACTGGGCTATACATCTGTCCTCTGAATCATTCCACATATTTCCCTCTTGTGTTCCCATCTGTCAACAATTAAGCTATAATTGGTGGAAATGCAATTTATCCTAGACAGTGCTGATTAGTTTAGCGATAGTTGGGTTGCAAGCATATGGAAACACTGCACACGAATAAGAATATGTGGAATAATCAGCCCTTGTCACCTGTTTTATAGGAAGGAAAGATAGGTAACATTAATGAATCAAAATGATTATGTCTGACATACACTTATCTATGGGAAAATGTTTGCTGTTTTTCTTGCAGTTCAGAGTTCTTTGATGCCAATAATGACAAATTTCAAATGTATTGATTTATTCTAAACAATTGTAACCTGTACAGACGCAGACTACAACTCATTTTTACTCTGATACTTTCTAACACTGGAAATTAAAATGCTTTCCTTTCTGTTGAGCCTGGAATTTAGTCTCCTACACACACACACACACACACACATACACCAGCTGTAGCTCCACAAAAGAATTTTGATTGTAGTGGTTATCTTTGGAGAGCCACGGATTTCAGATGGTGGCTACCTTCCTATAATTTTAACGGTATGTCATTATGATTGGCTATTTATACTGGGTGAAATTCACCCCAAAGAGAGGGGTAGATTTCACCTAGTAAGAACATCCACACACAACACCAGTACATAACACTGGCCAATTTTGCCTTCTATTTGGCAAACCCTGATTCATTATAATTCTAATGCAACAGAAACCCTCATATCTGCTTTAGGAGACATAACTCCACTCAGGCCTTAACATAATGGAAGAAGTGTCATCAGGAGCATGCATAACTTTGGGAGCTGTCTGTAGTTTAGTGACTAGTACGAGCTCATCTGTTTTTCAGTGCTCTGTCACTTATGTGTTTATCAATGTCGCAGTGCAATAATGGGGTATTTTTAAAAGTGGAACTAGATTTCAATTCTGGAGGACATTTTCTACCAGTTCTTAAGAATGTTAAAGCTCAAGTGCAACCCTAACATGAAAATCTGATGTAAGCACAGGTTTATTCAATGGTAAAAAGCTGTGTTAATGTAGAGTTAAGATTGCTTGGTGGTATGTCGTCCCATTGCACAACACTGAGTTGAGCAAAACTCAAACTTCTGATAACCAGGAAATGGAGAATTAAGGTTGCCCATGCAACCTTAACTCTGCTCTTGTTCAGCAATGTCCCAATACACCCTGTGACCACACCTATCTTTACTCTGCCAGCCCCATTCATGCTTACCCACAAAATCCCATGTAACACTATTAAAGGACAAAAATGAAAAAAAAAATTGGCAGTACTAACTTGTTTGTGTCGGGGTATAAAAATGTATCTCAAAGAAAGTATCTTTGTCTGGTCTAGAGAGGAATGGTCTAGAGTGAAAGTCCTGACATTCACTGAGGTGGTCCACTGTTATGGACATACATGTATTAGTGGTCCGGTAGAGTCTGTGGGATACTAGTACTGTGCTTCATCGACAATAAACCTGGCTGGGTGCCTTTGTCCCTTAACGAATCTTGTAGTCATTGGGTGGTTCATTTGAGCTCTGCCGTGCCAGCTGTCTGCGCAGGCCTGGGGCGGCACACAGAGGGAACACACACATGCAGCCAAACATCTATCAACATCTAACCACATATATCAATGTTTCTATTGTTGTTACTTCCCTCCTCTTATAACCTGACTCACATCCAGGGCCTGGAGTGAAGGACAACTATGTGACAGTGGAAAAGTTCTGGGGTGCAAGAGGTTGGGCCCCACTGGCAGAGTTGGGGGGGTGCCATGTCTCCCTCACCTGAGCCCCCAACCTCTTTCACCTCCCCTATCATCCATACCCATTTACCCTTCCCCATAACCCTTTCCCCTTGCTACACACCCACTCCACTGCCACTGCATTCCCTCCCAGGATGCATTCACTTGTCTAATTTTTTCCCTCCAAAGACTTCAATTATATTCCCTCCCAAATAAAATAGTCAACAATTGCAGCAACCTCCAGGCACACCGTCCAAAACTTTTTTTGTCTTCGGTGGGGGCTTGTGATTAACTTACCCTTAGATATGTTGATTGAAGGGTGAGCTCACATCAGCTATCGAGAAGTCGGAGAGTCATCCAGTCATTAGAACCTTTCAGTTTAACAGTACAAGGCATCAGAAATAAACTGCGCTGGGAGGGGCAATAACTTGGGAACCCCTTGGTCAAGTGACCCCAAATTTGATTCACTAAAGCTGTTCAACATCCCCATGAGGCACATCCAATTTCAAAGCAATCCAACTAACCTTTTGGGTTTTAGAGCACTTAACGGAGTCGAGCTTTAAAGCTTATAAAATGGTGGGAATGGATCCCCTCTAGCTGTTTTTCTGCATTGGCGTGTGCACAGTGCAAAAATATACATTTTCTTAAATACCGTTCTCAAGCTGGAAGCTCCAAAGATTTAGGGAGTGCCATGCACTACTTTGGGTAAAACTCAATAGATTGAGACCATTTTGACCCAGAGCTCATCAACAGTTTGATCAACTCTGGGCAAAAAATCCCCCCAAAACCAAAACCAAACAAAAACCCCTAGAAACTTTTTAAAAATAGCTATTTTTTCATGGCTTATATCTCCAGAACCCCTGGCTCTAATGACTACCAGTTTAGGTCATTAACCCTACCCTGCACCCTCCAGAGGAACACCAAATCTCAGATAAATGCAACAAAGCATGTCGATTTTAGAGGCCTTTGAAAGGCTGACCTTAAATAGATATCATGATACAACTTTAACTACAGTGTTGCTTCCTTACCACTATAATATACCAAATGTTCTTGCTAACCAGTGTGCGTAAGGACATCATTTAGCATAGAAATAAGTAATAAATGTACCTCATTAGTATACTAAGGCTCTGCGACATCCTTCCGGCAACACCTGATTTACTAGCTACAGTGGTCACCATTATAAAGTCAATGTGTACCTTTAGTCGACACGTAAAATCTAAAATGCTGTAGTTATTTTCAGTTCTAAGCATATGGGAAATGGCAATGGTATGTTCACTTACATTGTGTGATAACTGTTGGCATATGTTGATTTACTAAATGGTAACCATAGTTACCATGTTTCAGAGTAACAGCCGAGTTAGTTTGTATTCGCAAAAAGAAAAGGAGTACTTGTGGCACCTTAGAGACTAACCAATTTATTTGAGCATAAGCTTTTGTGAGCTACAGCTCACTTCATCGGATGCATACTGTGGAAAATACAGAAGATGTTTTTATACACACAGACCATGAAAAAATGGGTGTTTATCACTATAAAAAGTTTTCTCTCCCCCCACCCCACTCTCCTGCTGATAATAGCTTAGCAAAATTGATCATTCTCCTTACAATGTGTATGATAATCAAGGTTGGCCATTTCCAGCACAAATCCAGGTTTTCTCCCCCCCACCCCCCAAACCCACTCTCCTGTTGGTAATAACTTATCTAAAGTGATCACTCTCCTTACAATGTACCATGGGTTGCAATGACATTTGTGTTATTTGATGTCACAGAACTATGCCTGCTGGGTAGAATGTAGCTAGCAAGCCAGGAAGTGCCGTGAGGAAGATTTCACGTTGTGTAAAATAAGTGTTTACCTGGTTAAAATGTAATTCTGCATAGGAGGTGTGTGGGGATGGAGCATGCTCAGTACAGAGTCTTTGTGGAATAAAATTGCCAGCCTCTAACCAACCTCTATGGAGCAGGTGAGAGCAACAATTTTCAGAGGCTTATAGCTTGGCCAAGTTTGGGTGGAGTTTTCCAGGGATGGCAAAAGGCACATAACTGAAACTAGGGTGATGCCTCTGCCAAATTTCAAGTCCCTGCTCCAAAGCACAGAGTCGCTAGAGCTTCTCAATGAAACAGTCGTAAGAATTTTTTAACATGGGCAAAAAGAGGTATTTTTTCCTGACCTCATTCTCAGAAATAGCAGAATCATTTTAGCTGATTTTTTTTTAAATTCAGCCCGAGGCAGATACTTGGCCTATGAAATTTCAGCCGAAATGGTTAAAGTTTGGCAAAGTTATAAGCAATTAAAAACAGGGCTTTATAATTGGAAATGTCAATCAACCTTAAATATAGGCATAGTGTGTGTATAGATCTGTTATGGTTCACATGACATGAAAAATGATTTACACGTGCTGGCTTAGGAGAAGATTTAAATAAACAACGTTGAATGAATCCAAAGCCATGTTGTCATTGGATCTCACCAAATAGTTTGGATTGACATCCTTTCTTAAACTTCACGGGATCTATCCTGCAAAGTGCTGACTGCCCTGCACTCCGTGGGAGCTGCAAGTGCTCAGTACCATGCAGGATCAGAGCCCATTTTAGAAAACAGGTGTAACCACCATCATCAAAGAACTTGCAACGCAACTATAAAATATTCGCAAGCTTTATTAAGCCTTTTACCGCAGCCGGACCATTGGAAGGTGTGGGATGGGAAAGCAATTGAGCTTGCTACAGTCTGCTTATATCAAAGATGTGAAAGAAAAGAATTCAAGAATGCTGACTGGAGCAGCTGTGTCTCAGGCTGCAAATGGAGATTAAAGTATTATCATCCCTTTGAAAGATATTGGCCTTGGCAAGTTTACATTTGCCTAACTATGTAACCTCAGATTGTTCAATGATACCACAGACCGATATATGCCAGCATCTGGCACTGGACAGACACTGACTCAGCCCTCTGGGTTTTTAACTTCCTTAAAATAACCCCAATGCTTGGAGAGCTAATTGTGTTTGCTTTCCCATGATGAATGAGGGAGCGGGCTTTGGGGAATCAACAGCACGCTGGCAAGGAAGTCAAAGAAAGCTGCTAAATATTCTTTAGAACCAGGATAGCCAAAGTATTCAGTAAGTTCCCCTTCACCTTCAAAATATCACCTGGAATTCTATTACAATAAAACATGACCAGTTTTATGGTGCTGCTAGTTTAAACCCCCACCTCACCCCCTGCTTTAAACCATGTGTTTCAGGCTGGTCCTTAAAAAAAGGAGTCTATGCTGATGTTTGCTAAGGGAGAGACTGCATTCATTTTCCAATTTCTCAGCGTCCCCTTTGTTTCATTTTCTAATTTCTCAACTTCTCCTTTGTTTAATATAGCTACCTCTTTATATTAGGCTGGAAGGAACCTGTTTATATAAAGGTTTCAGAGTAGCAGCCGTGTTAGTCTGTATCCGCAAAAAGAAAAGGAGTACTTGTGGCACTTTAGAGACTAACCAATTTATTTGAGCATAAGCTTTCGTGAGCTACAGCTCACTTCATCGGATACCAATGAAGTGAGCTGTAGCTCACAAAAGCTTATGCTCAAATAAATTTGTTAGTCTCTAAGGTGCCACAAGTCCTCCTTTTCTTTTTGTTTATATAAAGTAGCAGATGACCCCGATCTTTGCTCATCACTCTGAATCATGATATAGGAAGTTAAATTTTTTCCTAGAGATGGCCATCAATGGGGTGGGTTTGGTTTGGCCAAACCTCATAGGCTGGAGTTCGATTTTTCAAAACCAAAAACCAAAAGAGGGATGGCTAAGATATCAGTCCCATTTTGTACAAACTCCAGAGTTCAGGGGATTTAGATAAATAGTTTTGACCCATCTCAGTTTTGATTTTAATTGATGTTTTCTGCTTTTCTGAATTTCCTAGTTCCAGCTGGGCCTAGAAGCAGATCGTTAAGAGGCTTTGAGATAGTCTGGAGATACCTCAGATAGTCTACCGTGGGTATTTCCATCAGGGCAGGAAATACCAGAAATCTCCTGATAGAGCCTGTTCTCCAGAATTCCCAGCCCAGTTTTCCAGACCCTAAAGATGTGGATGAGTATCTGAGACTCCTGATGCTTTTCTGCACCAAACCCCCAAATGTCTGTAGTTAGCTGGTTAAATACAAAACAAACCCCAAACCCCTTGTATTAGCTACTTAAGATCCTGCCATGAGGCAGGGTTGATGCAGGGATCTGGACTCAATGACCCAGGAGGTCCCTTCCAGCCCTATGTTTCTTTTGGGGCATGCAATCCCCCAAACCTGTTTCAGCTATCCCAAGGAAGATCGGGTCAGTGTACTAGGAATATAGAAACCCACAGAGAAGGCCGATGCATGGGCAGGAGCAGCAGAGCTATTCGGGGTGGCAGGGAGCTCATGCAAACCCAACACTGCCTGCTTGGGGTGCCTCTCTCTCCCCTCTGCTGGAGTCATACTGGGACCCGGAATTACTATATACGCCACTGTAGTAACCTTCTTAAGCACTTTGAGATTTACTGGTGAAAAGTGCTCTATAAGGTATGAATTATTATTAAGCGGGGCTAGCAAAAAAAGGAGGGCAAGGGACCAGTTCTCACTATCAGCACCTCAAAAAATTCATCAGCTGTCCATTGGAGGGGCAGTATCTCCCAGCATCCTTCAGGGCACTGTTGAGGGGGCTCCTCCTCTGCCCATCCAAAGGGGCCCCACAACTCTATTGTAGAGAATCCCCTTATCCAAAGGAGGACCCCCCCCCCTTCCCACTTGAGAGTATTATAGTCTGAGGGTGTGCAGAAAGAGACCCCTATTTTTTAGCCCCACGGACATTTGGGACTTACCTGCAGACACATCTCCTTCCTTCCAGAGCTGAAAACATTTTACTTTACTTGCTTAGCACAATGGTTGTAGGATTTTGCCACCTACTGACTTATTGTTGAAATGTCACCTCATGCAACTTCCTGCAGAGAGGCTGCGGTTGGTCCGTTTCGACAGCACAAACCGTGGCCTGTTCAGTGGCCCTTTCAAACAACTCCCTCCTCACACACCTGTCCCACAGAGAAAGGGTGTCAATGAACAAATTGCTCCTGAAGTCAGTGAACTCCCCACCCCTCTAGAATGCCACTGGCTATGCAGCAGGGTTAGCTAGTGTGTAAGTGTACAGAGCAGGGGTGGGCAAATTATGACCCAGTGGCTGCTTCTGGCCCTTCAGACATTTTAATCCAGCCCTCAAGCTCCAGCTGGGGAGCAGGGTGGGGGGCTTGCCCCGCTCCTTGTGTGCCGTGGCTCCTGGAAGCAGCGGCATGTCCCCCCTCTGGCTCCTATGCATTGGGGCAACCAGGGGACTCGGCATGCTGCCCCTGCCCCAAGCACCACCCCTGCAGCTCCCATTGGCCAGGAACCGTGGCCAATGGGAGCTGCAGGGGCAGCGCCTGTGGACAGGGCAGCGGGCAGAGCTGCCTGGCCATGCCTCCACAAAGGAGCTGGAGGTGGGACATGCTGCTGCTTCTGGGAGCTGCTTGAGGTAAGTGACGCCCAGAGCCTGCACCCCTGACCCTCTCCCACGCCCCAACTATGCTCTTTGTGTTGGTAGTGCACACCCTCACCAGGAGCACTGATACCGATTTAACCGTCAGTGTGGGGTATTGTGGGATGGCTTCTGAAAGCCAGCAACAGTCAATGTCAGCAATGCAGTGTCTGCACTGACACTGCGTCAACCTAACTACGTCGGCCTCTTGCGGAGGTGGAGTTATTAAATCAGCAGTGGGGAAATGGGGGGGGGGTCCTTATGAGCCACACCCCCCGAGATCATCAGGATTGGCCAGCCATCCAGGGGTGGGTGGAAGCTTCCCTGGCATCCAAGTGCTCCCAGGATAAGAAAAAGGCTCTGTTGCAGGCTCTGTGTGAGGGTCTGTCAGGTTTATGGGAGGACGTTACCAGTCTTCAAAGCAAAGTGGAAACTTTGCAGCAAATTGCTGAGGAACAGCGCGCAGTAAATCATCACAGCGTGCTGGAAGTCAGAATGGCTGAAAATTGTATGGACGATTTTAATTGTCTTCAGTCAGAGAACCTGACCCTGAAGGGTCAAGTAGGTGCCTTAAAAGAGAATTTTGTGCTAACACAGTGAACAATAGCAAAGTACCTGTGCCTTCTGTCAGAAAGGATTGCTACCTATCTGGCAGAATGACCACCCCAGAGCAACAAGAGAGACAGGGAACGGAGAAAAGGGACCAGGAGGGGTGGGGGCTAGTCAGGGGTGAAAGTAACTGAGGCCACTTACTGATACGGGTGGAAGGGGCGGGGCCTCGGGTGGAAGGGGCGGGGCTGGGGGGTCAGCGTCCCCCAGCCAGCCCTTCCAGTCCGGCTGGCCCGCGCCGCCCAGGGCTCCCGTGTTGATTTAAAGGGCCCGGGGCTCCGGACACCGCTGCTGCCATAGCAGCAGCGGCATCCGGAGCCCTGGGCCCTTTTAAATCGCCGGCCCCAGGGCAGCTGCTCCCTTTGCCCCCCCGCCCGTCGGCGGCCGGGGGGGCCAAAAGGGGCAGGAACGTTAAGGCGCTGCAGGGTCCTTTGCCGCGGCAGCGCTTTAATGTTGCTGCCCCTTCCCCCTCCTCCGTTGGTGGCCCTGCCGGTACGGACCCTACCAGCAGGGCCGCCGACAGGGGAGGCAAAAGGGGCAGGGACATTAAGGCGTTGCAGCGGCAACGCTTTAAAGTGGGCTGGGTATGGGCTGGTGCGGGTTCTTATCGTACCGGCTCACTTTCACCCCTGGGGCTAGTTGAGGAGCCCACCCTCCTTGCTAAATGGTTAGTGGGACAAAGCCTGTGCCTATGGGAAGGGGCAGTTCAGCGAGGAAAGCAGGATCAGGCCCAGACAAGCAGGCAGGCAACAAATAAAGAGATTGGAAAACAGGTTGGGAGCCCTGAGGGGCATAGTGGCAGGAGTAAGGAACGGAGTAAGTAAGTACAGGCACAGGGAATTCAGATCTCTGGGACAATACTTGGAATGGTAATATCTGAGTTGACGAAGGTGTCGTTTTGGGAAATAAGCAAGCGATTTCAGAAAAGAGAAGTTAACTCTGCAGAGGCTGGAGGGAACTAAGCAGTTGAACGTTGTGAAAACGTTAAAAAGGAAAAGTATTATAGGAAAAGAATTCTTGGTTTCTTTTGCAGCCATTCTGAAGGAAAAATGGGCCCTTTTCCAAAGGAATGTCTGTAAATAGGTAATAAATCATTTGACTCGGCACAATTTAGTCAAATTCGCTAAAAGAACATAAGTGGTTTCTATTGGAAGTTAACTGCCCCCAAATGTATACAAATGTAATCTATGTACTGCTGTGTAAAAAATTAAAGCAGTGTAAGGAATGTTAAGCAAAAGGCTATGTATGTATCTGTGTGTGTATAAATATATTGTGTAAATATGTGGAGTGTTTAGGACCTAAACCAACACTCCTGGTTTGTAAAACTCTGTTTTGTAGGTTTAAAATAAATTGAACAAGGAGTCCACTGGCACTTTAAAGATTAAAATATTATTTGGGTATAAACTTTCGTGGGTAAGGTGCCACCGGACTCCTTGTTGTTTTTATGGATACAGACTAACACGGTTACTTCCTGATACTTAAAATAAATTGGTTTTTGTTTTGTTTTTAAATAACACCACTAAAAATCCATTTGAATCTTTCATTCAAAGTTGCGAAACTGGCCGACACTTTTTGCCAGACACAGGTAACTAGTGTTGTTTGGCTTTGGTATTTAGCATTTAACCCTTAAGGTACCTCAATGCTTTATAAAGTTGAATATCTTTTTAAAGACCAAAGTCATGGCTGCAGCAGGGCAGTCAAACCCAGGAGAATGGGGAGAAATTCTGGATCCTTTTTTTGTTTTGGTAACAAAATAGCAGATAAGAGCTGTAGTAAAAAAAATAAGAAATAATAATTTTAAAAAAGACAGTGCCCAAGAACCTGTGTGGCAAGTGTGAATAGAAAATAACGACACGTGGTTTCTAATGGGGTCCGAGGTGTACTAACCACGCATAGGCTTACTGTGGGTGGGACAGGGAAATTCATGGGAGGGGTGGCTGCAGGAACCACCACCCCTGCAGTGCATAGAATCCGGACCCCCTCAGCATTGGGTGGAACAGGGAAATAAACTTTGCTGGGAGGGATCGGCCTTGCTTGATGGCCAGGTTTTGGATGATGTAAGGTGTGTGGAGGGGGTGGGATTTGGACCAGGAAACTTCTCCTTGCCGCTGAGAAACTCTGCTCAACAGATTCATATACCAGCCGTGCGACAGCTTAGTGTAACCGGACGCCCAACAATACTCATTAATTGGACTACGGTAGTACTGGAACCCACCTGGATGAACTGGGGTCTTTTGACACAGTTGCTCAGGTAGCTGCAGGCAAAGCAACGCAAAACGCAGGTCTTGGAAGCTCAGGCCCTTCAAGGAATGAATGCCTTGCAACTAGCTACTGAACTGCCTGCTGATTGTACTTGGACTGATGTACTTCGGGCAGGCCTAATGGACATTCATTCACTTCTTGGTCGTATTACTCATATTGTAGGGGTGTTATTCATATTAATTGTATTATTGATCATATTCATGGGGTGCTTAAGGTTATGTGCTGCCTTAGCCTCTCCCCGAAAGCCATACTTGTAAATTCAGCTGCTTACTCCTTTTATGACCCGCCTTCTCTCTCTCCCCATAGCATGACTGGTGGACCAAGGTATCAGGCTAACCAGAGCCAGGGCCTCCAGCCTGAGTGCCCTGCCGGCCAGTGTGCGGGAAGGAGATGCACCTGGGCCCTTCTTTGAAGAGAGTGGGGGAGTGTTGGGGTATGTAAGGGTTAAGTAAAGATCTGGGTAACCGCTATCATGGTAATAGGGGGTGAGGCACAGGCAAGCACTATTTCTTCGCTTGATAAAGTTGCCATCCTTTTCCCATTCTTTCTGCTTGTTAAGGATAGATCAGCATTGCAGCTGCATAAGGAATATGGTTGTCTGAAAGATACCCTTTGTATGAAGAAGTGTTATCTCCCTACTCCCTTCCTCTCCCAGCTACATAAACGAGCTCAGGGTCACGGCCCCTTCCTCCCTCCCCTGTAAACTGCTGATTAAGGGAACTTGTGGCTACAAATTCTGCAAAGAAATGTATCTTCAAGGTAAAAATGTCTGTAGAATATGCTTAATGCTGTAAACAGTAAACAGGGCGGGTATAATTATATTCAGTATAAAGAAAAGGAGTACTTGTGGCACCTTAGAGACTAACCAATTTATTTGAGCATAAGCTTTCGTGAGCTACAGCTCACTTCATCGGATGCATACTGTGGAAAGTGTCTTAAAAGATCTTCTACACTTTCCACAGTATGCATCCGATGAAGTGAGCTGTAGCTCACGAAAGCTTATGCTCAAATAAATTGGTTAGTCTCTAAGGTGCCACAAGTACTCCTTTTCTTTTTGCGAATACAGACTAACACGGCTGCTACTCTGAAATATATTCAGTATATAGCTATTAATATTCATTACATGGGCATTCACATTATCAAATAAGAGTTTTGGGGGCATTGCAGTAAACAGGGGTATTTACATATTAACTTAGATAAAAGAGTGTGAAGGGATTAACTTGGAGCTTACTTGACAATTGGGTGGAGGGGAACAAGTACTGCAATAAAGAAGCCCATTTACTCAATCCGCCTCTGGGTTCCCCTGCTCCTTCTTCCCATCTCTAACGCATGCTACCCATCCTGTGCTTCCCCCAGGCTGCTGCTGCAGATAAGATTTGGGAGGTGGGGCAGAGGTGGCTTAAAAATAAATTGATCAAAGGGGAGGGGATATTTCTCTGTCATTCCGTCCTTGAGTCCACATTACCAATCCCCAGCCATTCTTCAGCCCTCTCTCAACCTCTCTCTCATTTATTTCGTCAGTATTGTGGCAAAATTTGCTTCTCCTTTTCCCTTACTCTCCCCTGTTTTTTTCCCCTTCTACCCTTTCCCTGAATCACTCTTCTTTCCCCTAATTCCTTCTAAACGTGTCTCCCTGACCTAGTCATTACCAGGAGCCTTTCACGAAAGAGCGGCATCCTGTTCCAGCAGCGTGTGGTGCCAGGGGCCTTAGAAAGTTCATAGAATATCAGGGTTGGAAAAGACCTCAGGAGATCATCTAGTCCAACCCCCTGCTCAAAGCAGGACCAATCCCCAATTTTTGCCCCAGATCCCTAAATGGCTCCTTCAAGGATTGAACTCACAACCCTGGGTTTAGCAGGCCAATGCTCAAACCACGGAGCTATCCTTGTGCAACATGGTTCTGCTGAATGCTTCACCCGGAGGCAACAGGGCACAAAGACTGGAACGTGTGTGTGTGGGGGGGCTGCTTCTTCCGATTGCCTTCTGCTGTCTTGTCCCAGTAGTGGGGTAGCAGCCATGGCTGGGGGACAGGAAGTTAGGGGGGAGGCAGGTAGGACAAGGTGTCCACAGGAGCTTTTCACAATTTTCCAAGCCCAGAGGCATAAGCCTGCTCATTGGAGAGCTTTTTGAAAGGCAAGTCTATTGAGCATGGGCAAAGGAAGAAGACCCCAGCTTCGCTGGCACTTTCCTTGTTTCTTCTCATTTGCCTGTGTCCTGTCTAGAACATTCTCCTCTCTCTCTCTCCCTGCTGTTCTCATTTTCCTTTGAGCAAAGCTAGCTGCTGCCTCTTGCTTCACCTTTCAGATGCCATTTCAGCCTGTGCTTACTGTAGGATATCAGTGTTTTTACCAAAAGCAGTGCCACCGAGAGAGGAACTCCCAGCCAAGCCCCAGATCCAAAATCCCTGAAATTTCTGGGTTCCAGAAAGATTACAACTGAATTCTCGATCAGAATTTTGCAGCTGGCCCTTAGCCCTATGATAGGCCAGACCAAAGCCCCAGTCTTCCTTGCAAGTTTTGAGCATCTTCAAAATCCCAGTCAAGATCTGAATTTATTAGCTCTGGTGCCAATGTACTTTGAAATTTTAACAGCACAAACATATGTGTGACCATTTTATTTTGCTTCAAGGAAAATCAGAATTTTCATTTGCTTTGTATGGGGTTCTGGTGGCTCCTTTTCCCCCAAACCTTCTGTGAACATTTAGCAGAATTAGCTCTGGGGAGCCTAGAGAACCTGCATTCTCTGGTTTACATGGAGCTTCCTTCTGCAAGTCTCTGAAGCAGTTTTTGCTGCGAAGCCATTGCAGATCTAACCTGTAAGCAGCTATGTCACAAGATGGCTGTCTCGAGAGTCTAAAGACTGTGCAGACTTCCAACCACCTCTAGTGAACAAACTAAAACTTTATTCTAACTTAAGTTCTTTATTTAAAAAACCCACCACATTGCATAAAAAACAAACAGTTTGGAAAAGGTATTGACTGATTAACCACCATGACCTGGAGAAGTTCAAGAGAGCTGAACAATGCATCTCCCCAAGGCAATGTTGCTCTTATAGAAGATCTTCATTGGTTGTCTTAAGGCATATCCCTTGCATAGGGCCTGCACAAGGCCCTGTGTGCTACTTAATTTCCACTTGAACTCTGTTGAGAGCTTGAATAGTGAATAACCCTTGTAGTAACTCTGCAGAGGGGTGAATTTCACCCCAAACAATCAGCCAATGAGAGTGTGGTCCAATATCCTGCCAGGGACTTTGAATGGGATGTAGTTGAAGCAGAACCAGAAAGAACTGGGATTCTTTTGACTGCTCATGCAGTTTCAATTAAACTCAGTTGAATTAAGCTCTGACTACTCTCAGTAAGCAAACTCATCCCTGGCCACATAATGGCTATTATTAATCCAGATACAACACGTATCTGACATGTTCTGGTACCATAAGTATCCTTAATATGAAGGAGAGTATTATGGTTAAATATGTAGCTGCAATAGCTCTTAATAAACCTGGGAAATCCAGCTTCTGCATAGAATCTCTCACTTCCAGTTGTGGAGAGGGCATACCTTTACATACATCACACATAATGCCTGTAGAAGCTGAGTGGTTTGCTGGCATTCAGATAGTTGATGATAGGTGAAGTACAAGAAACCAAGATACACAAAGTCTGATTGTCAACTCTGAAATTCCCATATTTAGAGGAGGTCCCTTTCTGCCACAGGGCATAAGCACAGCCTGGTATTTAGCTGGTGGCCCAGAAAGGTTTGAAATGCCCATTTTATCAAATTGGGTTTTATACACAACATGACTATTAACCTCCAAACTGACTTGAGGACACTAACATTTTATACTCTGTGTGTTTTAAAGCCATCCTTTTTTTGGTCACCTTTGTTACTAATACAAAATCAATCCTTGCTAACTGCTTCTGTCTATAAAACACGGGTGCTAAATGTCTGCTTTTCACACTTAGCTACCTTGATCCAGTCACAAGCTGTGTCTAAGGAACAGACTGGGACGGTAGTGCATTTTACACTTTGCTGCAATTCACTGGGTCTTGTTAGACAAGGCCAGGTGAGAACCGTAAGAGAGACACCTGCTGAACAAATCATTTCACCCACTACCACCTTGAATAGGCATTCTGAGCAAAGTAAATGTCGCTCATATTTTTCATGCCAGGCAGATGGAACTTGTAACTTAGACACATATCTCGCTGTAGCTTTAGTTATATTGCACAAGACGACCTGAAATAATATGACCTCCCCCTGCCTAGCAAGCATTCCTGTGCTGCATTGCTTCCAACTTTATAAAGTAGAATCAGTATGAGGTGCTGACAAGTTGTAACGAGTATTTGCAAACCGGGTACCGTATTCATTTAGGAGGTAGAAAATTGCTGAGCAACTTTTTTCATTAAAAATGAACCGTAAAGATTTTTTACAAAAAATTATCAAAATTTTACATTTTCCCTGAAAAAATTCTGTTAAAAAAATCAAAATGATGATCTAAATAGATATCAACATTTTCATTTGCTTTAGGCAACTATTCTGAAATATTTTGTTTATTGAAATGGTTTCAGTAAATGAAAAATTTCAATAATGATTTAGATAAGTTACAAACTGTCTGCCAAAAAAAACCAAACCAAACCAAACCAAAAAAAAAAAGAAAACTTGTGAGATTTTTGATGAAAAGTATTATGGTAAATTTAATGAAAAAAAGGCAAAGGGGTCCATTCCAAACCCTGAATATTAAAACAATGTTGGTTTGACTAAAGTCTAAACTGCTCTTCAAGACCCAAACATTATGTTCAGAGGAAATATTTTTATTTCTGAAAGCCAATGGTCTGAAAACAGGAATTGCTGATTTATAGTCCCAATTCTGACACTGTTGCTTTGAGCAAATGATATAATCTGCTTGTTTTTCATCTTTGAAATGGAGATAATTAATTTGTCATCTCCACAGGATGATAGGCAGCTCGCTTCATGTCTGAGAAGTGACTTGAAGGAAGAAAGCTTTGTGCTATTCCTAATTGTTACTGAGACGCTCCTCCCTTCCTTGCTGTTTGTTACACCCACATGTTCCATCCTTACATTTATATTGTAAACTCCTCAGGGCAGGGGCTGTCTCTTACGGTATATCTGTGCAGCATCTAGCCCAGAGTCAGCCTGTCTAGAGTTGAGGGCTCTAGGTGCTTCTGTAATATAAACAATGCAACCTTCCCCTAGTCAAGGAACCAGCTTCCATTACAAAGCCCTAATTAATTGGGTCTGGTAAAATTGGTTTGGCCTGAAAATTGCAAGGTTTAGTCTGAAGGCAAAGGAGAATGTTTCTGTAATGTATAAAGAAAATTGCTCAAAGGCATTTTGAGTTACATGTTGTTCAAACCTGATTTTGAAATTCTGACTTTTATTTAATGTTTCTTCATCTTTCTCTAGCTCAAATGTGGCTTGTCACACGTCTCCAACCCCACCCCTCCGCGCCGTCAAACTTTCCAAAAAGCAAAATCTCCTTGAAAATGCATGTGCCAGTTTTTAAAATATCTATGGGAGGTTTTTGTCACTGACTCCAGTAGGAGCAGTAACTGGCACTATACATTTGTGTGAGCATGTCACCCTCTACTGACTGACTGCAGCTCCACAAGAACAAATGGATACTTGCACAGGTCAAGGCTGATGGAGCTCTCACTTTAGCTCAAGTGGAAGAGCTTATGGTTTTGCAACTGTAGGACCAGGTATTTAGTCTCCTCTCAGGAGGTGTGTGGTTTATTAAGGAAAGTTGATTTCTCCACAAGAAGGCTGATTTTGATCCACTTTTTAATTCCCTCCCCACTAGAAAAGATACTTTCTTTTCTGGTCACATCCCATTCACAATTTGAATGTACTCTAGCTATGCTGAATGAATCTAAATTTTGAGTCCGAAGCTTAAAATGGTGCCTTTTAAAAATGATTCAGCAAAGCATCTTAATCATTCTTTTTGCCCCACTTATCCCCTGCCCCCCAATTAATTACACATGACTTCCCAACAGTGAAGCTGACAAAGACAAGCAAAAGTCTCTACAGAAGATATTCTGTGAAGGTGTCAGCCACCCGGGAATCCAGTGACCAATGCAGAGACACGGGAGCTCCTACACTGTACAGTCTCAATGATGGGTACTTTGCACAACTCTTGTAAACACAGGCTACCATCCTGTGAATATTTTACTCATGTGAGTTGCTCCATTGACATTCGTAATTGCTTGTAGGATCAGGAATATATGGGTTTTTTTTTTGTAAACAGTGCCTCTTCTCTTTCTACAACAGTCTCAGGTTACTAGGGCAAAGTGGATATTGATTTCCAGACACTATTAGCTTGGCCGGCCACATTCCTTCCTTTAGTTTAATAAACTACTGACCTCTCTGCCCCCATGTGTTTGTATTTTAAAAGCTGTATCTTCATTTGCCGACATAAAAGAAAAACAAAACAAAGCATAAGACAGTCAAATTGGGACCAAACAAAACACCCTTTGGAATAAAAACCCAGTAAGATTATTCAGTATTTATTTTGGGTCAGAGTTAAGGTTATCACTTTCTGGTGAAAGAGGCTTTCATTTATGTTCAGTAAAAATGTGTGTTTATGTTTACTGTGTGGAAAGTGTTAACATTTTATTGTGGTCTTAACTATTCATCTCCTTGCTTTTAGAGCTTGGGTTTTGTAAATTATGTGCTCGGTAAGTACACTGTTGTCACACAACAATTGTAACTGGCTTTATAAATGAAGTTGCTTGGCTTTGAAATGAATGTGAAGGATGGTCCTTAAGGGGTGTTTTACAACCAGACATATTGAATTACAGAGCTTTTGTAATGAAGCTTTAAGAAATTGACTGGATTTACAAAATCTGAACTAGTAACAAAATTGCTCCTATTCAGAAAGCTGCTATAAACAGGAAAAAACAATGAAATACTTTTAGGACAATATTTTTCCTAAAGGTAGTTCCCTTTAAATGGCAGATTATATTAAACATATGCAGATCTTTCTATTAGACAATGACATGATTCAGTTTTATATGTTACAAGCTTAACAATGTAGGTGATCAGAACTTTAATTCCTGTGCTTTTGCATCACTAGGCATATTCAGTTCCCTAGCACTATTGCTATACTTACAGCTGTGCTCTTTTCTAGCTTTTTCTTTTCTAAAAAACCCAATGAGATCTCACTTCTTTGATGGAGAGAACAGCCCAGAGTGCTGATTTATTTATTTATTTATTTTAAAAGGAAAGATTTTGTTTCAGAGAACGAATAAATAAATATCAGGCTTCTAACCTTGAGGAACATTGTCTTCATCCTCAAAGGAACATCGGTAACCCAACACCTGGTGGAGCAAATACATTACCAAGACAATTAGAGCTCTTGAGCAAGAAACCTGGCCTTGTCTCTTCTGATAAGAGATCTTGGGCTAAATGTTTTGGATGATCAACATAGCAGAGATAGCTTATTTTGTATGAATGCTTTGAAAGGGTGACCTTGTGCAATCACTTTACACTCCTCTTCCACAGGTTGTCATCCCTGTAATTGACATTAGCCTGTGGTATCCTCACCTATAAAGTCACCTTCTTATTTTTTTATTGCAGCGATAAGTATCATGAGGATTTTACAAGCGTAGCTACTCGGTTCTTGATACCCAATATGTTTTCACAAGCATTAAACCTATGTATTTCATGGTGGTAGAAAGTTAAATTTACATGCATGGGTTTCAATTTTCATATGGGATTAATCAGTTACAGTGTCTCACGGTTAGGGAGCCCAACTTTAGACACTTTAAAGACCTGATTTTCAGAAAGTGCTGAGCACCCACCGTCTGAAAATCTGGCCCCCTTCAGGTGTTTCAGGTTGGGCACCCAAATGTCACTAGTCACTTTTGGAAACGTAGGCCGTTGTTTTTAAGAGGTAGTGCCATGCTTCCATGAGAAAGCAGCTTTGTGCACATTTTGCAAGTGAATTTGGTGGCCTTTTCCCAATTCATTCAGTCAATTCTTTTCCTACGTATAAATGTCCACACCTGTACACCCACACCCACAAAAAGGGAAGAGGTTTTAAAAAGAACAGATTAATATTCAGATGAAACTGGTGGGTTTGCAAATGAAAAAGTAGGGCGCATAAGAGGTTACTCAGCCTGTGCAGTATCCATCCGACGCCAGGGTGGCATCTCAGCATAACAGGCAGGGCTTAAAGCCTGGCGAACGAGGCAAAACGGGGAAAGGGTGGTTCATTCCAGGGGTGAACTTAACCAGCCTATGGAAAAGGAAATTTTAAAATTTTTTAAAGAAAAACAGGGAAAAGAGTAAGCAACCCAATCGTTAAGCTAAAACTATGTTAAGTAAACTATTCTAACGCCAACCGAGCTAACTTCATGACACTGCTGGGAGTCCATCTCAGGCCACGGACAGTTCAGAAGGAACTGAGATGGTTGGGTTGCGGGCGCTAGATGAGGCACCAACGATGCCACAAGATGGGGACAGCACATGCGTGACCCGGCCGGGCACTGGTCCTGAAATTCTCCAGTCAAAGGCGCAGGGACACACCAACACCTGAAGTGGAGCACCCGTCTTGAAGAAGAATTTAAGGTTTCCTTTGTTAAAAAAAAAAAAAAAAAGCATTCATATTTACCAACAAGAATTTAGTTGGTGTGCTTACTTCCACTGCTCTTCAATAAGAAAGTATTTAGCTACATGGTGAATTTGCTTCATTTGAGAGGCTGAATAATTCTTTGAGACAAAGCATTCAAATTAATTAACATCCTGCACCTTGGATTTTGCCACTGCTCACCTACCTGGATAATTTTCCCCAATCTTCAGAAGCATAGTAAGTATATGAATTTGTGGGTCTACTCATAAGAAAGATGTAGATTACTACTAATTTTATTATTGCACCTATCTAAACCCAAGACCATTAATTTCTATTTACCCATTTAGAGTCTGCTTATACCTCCCAGTACAAATAGAATGATTTAAAGATTGGAAAACATGTCTTCTAATAAGAGATTCAAGGGACGGGGTGCTCGAAGAGACTTAGGTGCCTCGTAAAGTCACAGGATCACTACTGTGATCCACTAAGCCTGAGTTCGGTGTCTAGGCTCTCAGTAGAATGAACGGGGAGAGACAGGTGCCTCAGACTGTGATGCACAAAAGCCAGCATGCTAGGCCGGGCGTCGCCGAGGTTAGTCCATGGGAGATACCAATAAGGATGTGGGCTAAGCCCTGCTCCCAGAGTTTGGCCACCTATCTCTGCTTGAGATCCACGAACCAGTGGCAGATAAGGCATTTGGTCACCTAGGTCGCATGTAGGGCCTGAAACAAAACAACCAGGGGGAGAAAGGGGACCACTGGCCTTATAACCGTTAGCCTAGCGCACAGGGTACTCATCCAGGATGTGGGAGACCTCTTTGTCAAGTCCCCCTCCTCCTGAGGGGAAGAAGAGATTTGAACATGGATCTGCCACCACCCTGGTGGCTGCCCTGACTCTGTAGAGTCATTCTAACTTTTTCATTGACCCAATCAATATTTCATTAAAGGGGAACCACTTCAGTAGCAGAGACTGAGGGAGACCCACATCAGAATAGGTTAGGGCCCTCACCTGAAAGGTGACAGATCTTGGTTCAAATCCCTTTTCCCCCTCAGGAGGAGGGACAACTTGAACAGAGTCTCCAACCCATTGGGTTACAGGTTGTAACGAGATCCTCCTCCCCAATGTGTTTTGTGTGAACTCACCCAAAGGGGCGGTGGGGTAGGTGACCTCTGAGCACTCCTGCCCCATGAGGCTCCTGCACGCAATTTAGGCACTCTAATGCCTATTTCCCACAGTTTGTGAATTATTCTGGGGTTTAGGCAGGAGATAGGTGCCCAGGGACTTACAGCAAGGCTGCAAAGCACATGCCCAGGGGCAAAAACATAGGTCCTGAGAGAGGTTGGGTGCAGACAGGTTCAGGTGGCAGCTGAATGGGAGTTTTGTGGATTGCAGTGGTAGCTCAGAAGAGGACCTAGGCATCTAAAGTATCTTCATGAATCACATCCAGGGAGCTCAAGCTAGTTAAACACAGAGAAGGTTTAGGGGCGACTTAATCACATCTTTAAGTATCTACCTAGGGAACAAATATTTAAAAACGGGCTCTTCAAGCCTAGCAGACAAAAGTATAACATGATCCCCTGGCTGGATATTAGTGCTGAATTTTTAACAGTGAGAATGGTTACTCATTGGAACAATTTACCAAGAGTTATGCTGCTTGTTCTCATCTTAATTTAGACTGTAAGCTCCTCAGGACAGAGGTGCCATCTTTATCTGTACCATAAAGCACCATGCACATTTATAGCACTATGGAGGTGATAAATAAATAAGGCACAGGACTCTCAGGGCACATTTCTTCACATCCAGAGCTGTGTAGAGATAAAGGAAGCCATGGTTAAATAAACAACAACAGAAAGTAAAAACAAAGGCCCTTCTTGTTTATTTTGTTTTCCATCATGAACATTAAGCCCCTTGCAAGAACCCAAGCATGGATAAAGGATTGGTCACAGGCTGAACTCCCCTTCCATTTTTACTATGTTTTTTCCCCTCCACCAGGGTACAACATGATGATTCTGAATAGACTGGGGTGCGCTGAAGGGAGTCCTCATATAGCACAAGAAAAGGAAAAATGATGACAGTAATAAAGTTACAGATTTTAAGGTACATTATGTTTTCTGTGTTGTAAATAAATTCATAGAGCCTGAGGCCAGAAGGAACCACTGGTGTCGGACACAGTATCCACTGTGATAATCTAATCTGGCCTCCTGCATAACGCAAGCCATATATCTCCCTCAAAATAATTCCTAGAGCAGATCTTTTAGAAAAATATCCCATCTTGATTTAAAAATTGTCAGTGATGGAGAATCCACGACCCTTGGTAAATTGCTCCAATGGCTTATTACTCTCATTATTAAAAATTTACACCTTATTTCCAATCTGAATTTGTCTACCTAACTTCCAGCCACTGGATCATGTTAGACCTTTCTCTGCTAGACTGAAGAACCCATTATTAAATATTTGTTCCCCATGTAGGTACTTACAGACTGTAATCAAGTCACCCTTTAATCTTCTTTTCATTAAGCTAAATAAATGGAGCTCTTTGACTCTATCACTATAAAGACATTCTTTTCTAATCCTTTAATCATTCTCATAGCTCTTCTCTGAACCTTCTCCAATTATCAACATCCTTCTTGAATTGTGCGCACCAGAACTGGACACAGGATTCCAGCAGTGGTCACACCAGTGCCAACTACAGAGGTAAAATAACCTCTCTAGTCCTCCTTAGATTCCCCTGTTTATGCATCTCAGTACAATGCTAGTTCTTTTGGCCACAGCATCACACTGGCAAGAAAGAGCTCATGTTAACTGATTATCAACTATGACCTCTCCAAATCCTTTTCATAATCACTGCTTCCCAGGATACAGTCCCACATCCTGTAAGCATGGCCTAGATTCTTTGTTCCTAGATATATATATTTACATTTAGCTGCATCAGAATGCATATTGTTTGCTTGTGCCCAGTCTACCAAGCGACCCAGATCACTCTGAATTAGTGATCTGTACTCTACTATTTACCATTGCTCTAATTTTTGTGTCCTCTGCAAACCATCAGTGATGATTTTGTATTTTCTTCCAGGTCATTGATAAAAATGTTCACTAGCATGGAGGCAAGCACTGATCCCTGGGGGACCCAACTGGAAATGCACCCGCACGATGACGATTCCCCATTTACAGTTACATTTTGAGACCTATCAATTAGCCAGTTTTTGACCCATTTAATGGGTGCCAGGTTAATTTTATATCGTTCAAGGTTTTTTGGTAAAAATGTTGTGTGGTACCAAGTTAGCTGCCTTACAGAAGTCTGAGGCTATGTCTACACCTAAAACACTACAGAAGCACAGCTGCAGCTGTGCGACGGCAGTGCTTCAGGGTAGACAGTACAGGGATGGCAGAGGTGGTAGCTTGGTCAACACAAAAATTCTTCTGTCAACATAGCACTGTCTACACCAGGAGTTAGGTGGGGTAGCTACATGTCTCGGGGTATGGATTTTTCACACCCGAGACACAGTTATGCCAATGCGCATTTTTAGTGTAGATGAGCCCTAAGTATATTACATCAACACTATTAGCTTTATCAACTAAATTTGTAATCTTCTCAAAAAAGGTATCAAGTTAGATTGAGAGGATGTATTTTCCATAACCCCATGTTGATTTGCATTAATTATATTATCTTCCCTTAGTTCTTCATTAATCAAATCTTGTATCAGCCACTCCATCATCTTGCCTGAGATCAATGTCAGGCTGACAGACCTATAATTACCCAGCTCATCCTGTTTACCCTTTTTAGACACTGGCACAACGTTTGCTTTCTCCCAGTCTTATAGAACTTCCCCAGTGCTACAAGGTTTATTGAAAATCAACATTAATGGTCAAGCAAGTGCCTATGCCAGCTCTTTTAGAACTCTTGGATGCAAATTATCTGGACCTGCTGATTTAAAATGTCTAACTTTTATAGCTTCTGTTTAACATCCTCCAGAGATACTAGTGAGCATTCCATGCTCAACCCTGCAGAGCAATCACAGAAGGACTTCCAAAGAGATAAAGGAGAAGTGGGAATACATCACAGAGCTGGCACTTTATAAATCCTGCAGAGCAATTCAACTAGATTCCATGCTCACAGAAAAAGAGGGCAGCTTTGGGCACAGAGCCTTTCCTAGACAAGTTCAAGGCTATAAGAACCTTAAGATGTGCATTTTGATTTCAAACCCAAGAAATCTGCTGCTGAATCAAATCCCCAAATTTTTGAAAATAGTATTTTTATCTAGACAAAGGAAGCCTACAATCCAGTAACTTGTTCTCCAAATATCACAGCTAGTTGGAAAATGGGGGCTAGGTGGGGAGCAGGATATGAGAAGGGAAGTGACTGAAATTGACAAAAATATTTTAAAAAATGTTCCCCCGCATTTTTTTTTTACTTTATTTCTAAATGTCTGACTTTGAAAACTTACCAGCTCTTCAATTGTCTGAAAAATGGAAAACATTTGCAAAAATAAACATTTTTCTGCATATCCCAAAGCAGGGATCTGAAGAGACAATTTCATGGAGAACAGCAGCATTTTACCAAGAAATAAAAAAGCTCTCCTCTACTTGGTCATCACAACCCAAAAGTTGAAGTTTTACATTCCAGTAAACATCAGAACATTTCAACCTAGTTTAAGAGAAGATTTGTTTCACTGAGAATATATAGTGGGCTTTAAGCTTGGTCTTAGTATGGAGTATAATGCAGAGGCATATTTATATTCAATACATTATACATACCCCATTTCTTGTCTTATATATGAAACTGTCCAATTGTTTTCTTCATGATGGTCCAGAGATTGAAATGAAAATGGAAGATTTGGCAATCAAGCAGAAGGCATAAGGTGAAAAGCTTCCCTTTTTAGCACTTCCCTGTCCTGACTATTTAATATAACATGGCACTTTTCTCTCTCCAAGGGAATGCTGGGTTCATACAACCAAATGAGAGGGCTGTGCACACTTGCAGAAAATTTCTTTGACTGCTGTTTGTAGCTTGTTTCACTGTCTCAAGTGATGCTAGTCCAGTTAACTAGCTCCAGCAAGCTAGCTTCACAGCTGCAAAGATGCAACTCTGTGCCAACCAGGGATTTCAGATTCAATTCTGAATTTATCACAACACATTTAACTGATTGAAGCTGCAGCAATAAGACATGGCTGCAGAGTGAATTTAACTATCTAGCAAGGGCACCTGCCACCAAGAAATTAAGTGTCTTGCTTCTATCTATAAATGCAATTTATTCATCAAAATTCAGACTCACACATATCCTAGGCGTTACTGACACGGCTATGACACTTAGCAGCCAGCCAGAGGCTCCAAATGAGTCCAATTCCATCCTCCATAAAATATGCTATATATTAAGATTTACAAAACATTAACTTCTACAGTTTAATTTAAAACCACATTTGCTGCAACACTGTATAATAAATGGAAGCTTTAGGCCCTGATCTTGGAAGCTACTCTGTGCAGGTTGGAGTACTCTGCCACATGAACTGGCAATAGAGAGCATATGATTAGCTTCCTGTTAGAAATAACGTGAAAAAAATTGCTTGTACATGGACAGAATGTGGACCTGGGTGCAGATCTGGCAACTCTCCGCGGAGTTATATTTGAAATGAATTTGTGTGGCTGTGTTTTCAAGAGTGAGGGCATTTTATCATGATGTTAGCATACAACATTGGTCACTCAAATCATACCTTCTTTGGCCATGTTGATAATAACCACCTTAACTTTGCATAAAATAATCTTACCTTAGCAAAGCCATTACCGTGTTCTCCTTAAAATTCCTTCTCAAGCTTCACCTCTACTAACATGGCCATAGCAGACTACCAAATGATAATAGCTATGAAGTGGACTCATTATCTCTTGTTCATTTGTATCTTAATGCGGGGAAAAAGTGGAAAAAAGTTACTTTGAAGATGCCAAGTTGTACATCTAGCAAATCTATACAATTTTGTATTCCTATCACCGTCCCCTCCTCTCCTTGTGCTCTGTACCAACCCGTTACATCTTGTCCCTCTTTACAATTTAAATAGTGCATGTTAAAAAATGGGTCCTAATGTGTCACAAACTGTTGTCCTTTTTGGGTGTCAAACTTTTTCCACCAGGTCTACAGCTGGGAACAAGTTTTTACTAATATTCTGACCCTTTTTCCCAGCCAAAATTTGAATTTTTGACTAGAAGTCCCATCAAAATTTCAATTTTTCAAACCAGCTATAGTTGTAAAACTCTTTGAAGCAAGAGCTGTCTTTGTTTGATGCTTGTAAAGCACTTCAAACGTGGGGCCCCTGGACACTACACCAATATAAACTACAAGACTCGTAAAGCCCAGTCTAGTTGAGCGAGTCAGTGACCTATCTCCATCTGCTGGAGATTGGAGATCACCTAAGCAGCATCCGTCAGACAAACCCCATTAGTGGGGATGGTGGAAAGAGGGTAGGAGTAACAAGAGTTTTATTATTTTTCCTGTCATTATGTGACAGTAGGAGGACTAATAGCTATGTCTAGGGAGGAACAGAGGGGTGATAGAGAAACCACCTACAATAAAAGCTTAGACAATTGGGGAATGGGATGCAATGCACTTCACAAGGTGATCTGTAAGAGTTGTTTTATGGTTTACATACATTCCCCATGGAACGTCCACAGGAATACAAAACTTTGAAGCCACTCCAATTTTTGGTAGACTGGAGTGAGTACTAAGTTCTCCTCTGAAAGAGTAAAGACAAACTCATTAATACATTTTTGAAGTAGTAAAAACTACTTGAGCTAGTTTAACATCTCACTTTTCACAAGCGCTACGAACGCTGGCTACAGCTAAAGCCAGGCTTCGGGTAAAGCTAAACCGTACCAAAGCCTCTCAGCCCTCACGTGCAACTACTTGTATAACTTATGGGCCCCTCAAGAGACTGTTAGTACGGTAATACTGTATTTGGCACAATTATGAGGTAACTGTATGATGTGGGCAAACGAAAATTAGGGGCGTGATCCTGCTAACCCTTACTCAGGTGAGTAACCACACACAAGCTGTGATAAGGGTTTTCTGGGCACTAGGATAAGGCCACTTTCTAAATTACACACTGACATAACCTCCCAGTTCTCATGAGATAAAAGGCTACTATCAACCCCCATACTTCTAAGAGTTTCTAAGCATATCATGCATATAGCTTTTTTCCTCCCACATTTAGGCACCTGTAGCATAACCAGCAGGTGGAGAAATCTTAAGACTGCTGACAATCAAGCCAGCAGAAATTTGTTAAAGCTTACTGTTGAGCTGGACTGTAAAGAAAAAGAAGCAAAATCTGTTATTAGTTATGCCTTCACAATTCCTGCAGACTCAGTGAATTAAGTGAACATAGTTTTTACTTATACATGAAAGAAAAATTTTCTAGCTACAATAGTAGTTATGCTCTGGAACAGACTTTCAAGGGAGGATGTGGAATCCCCACTGCTGGAGGTTTTGAAAAACAGGTTTGACAAACACCAGTCAGGGATGGTTTAGGTTTACTTGATGCTGTATCAGTGAAAGGGTCTGGCCCCACATTTCTATGATTCTACTATACCAAATGGTATCTTAGTGAGGTAGAATGATGGATTGCTGATCAGCATTCAGTGATACAGGTTTAAGGAACACAGCAGACACAACTTATCAATTCATAGCAGTACAGAATACTTATGTCTTGGACTGGCTGCACCAGGGTTCAATAACAGTAGAAACAAACATCACATCTTACCTGTGACATCTGTTAGACATGGAGTTGTTCCCCTCGAGAAAAGAGCCGTAGGAAGGACTCAAAGGGAATAAATTTGCATGACTATCCCTGAATTTCCTGGAACCACACCGGGGAAGGGGGCATTACTGAATTTGGAGGCACACTCCTTTCCAACCTCCCAGGTCTCGGAGGAACCCCATCACACCCCAATCCCTACAGAGAGGAGGAAGCCATCCTGAAGGAACAGTTGGCGCACTACTGAATTTCTTCTCCATGGCATAGCTCCATACTACATTGCCATTAGCTGGATCCTCATGCAGTGACTAGGGCCCCAAGTGTATAGCTACTCTCCAATCGGAGGATTTTATTTATTTTATATTATACACACACACACACACCCCACACACACACACACCCCATCACTCTAAAAATCTAAGGACTGTACATGTAAATTAGATCATAGAGGACTTCTGCTCTTCTTCCTTGCCCATTTCATTGTGGAAATATTATTGCATAGCATGGAATGGTGCTACCCCAAAGACCACTATCTCTCTTACTCCACTATCTGATTCTCCAGCCTGCCAGAGCTCCATCCAGGTAGGGCCACTGCCTAAAATATCTACATTCTCATAAATTTGGTCTAATCTGGCTTCCTGTTTAAACATAGGTCATATACTTTCACCCAGTTACCCCTACACTGAGCCCAACAACACAGAGCAGGCATGGGAAAAACTGTGCCACAAAGATGACAATTTTTTGTCTTCCGTTCAGAAATTCAGAGATCTGCATGCTCAAAGGGAGAAAGAATTTCTACTTCCTCACCCGAAGCCTTTGGACAGGTAGGGAGGTATTTCCTCCATTATTTATAGCTCAGCTACTACAGCACTTTAAGTTTAGGGAAACTAAAGGCTCCCAAACAAGATAACCTACATAATTCTAACACAGAGTAAGTTACCACAATATATTTCTTAAAAGCATTCTGTTCATAAAAATATTTGCCAGAGTACTGAAAGCTATCTTCAGCTACAGCCCTGAAAGGTTCATTTCCCAACGTTATAGGTTGAAAATCCAATGCTATTGGATCTTTCCAAACCTATTTTAGTCTACATATATTAACTGTATGTATTCCTGCTGTGACTACATTGCAGTACAAAACAAGAAAACAACATTTAAATCTACATCTTGCCCAGAATTCAAGAGGTTGCTGAGGAACACAGGCAGCAGCAATGCTCTAGGCCAGTTTCTGCCACACTGCTTTACCACATGATACACCAAAAGAGCTGAAAAATTCAGTGCACACTGGTGTTCCTTGTGCCGGAAAAAGTTTTCCATTTATACACCATATTTTCTAGCAGCAGAAAACTCCATTAGGAAAGATTACCACCATTAGGACCACAAAAACATTGTGTGTGCAATATTCTTCAAAACTGCTTTGTTCTGCTCCATTTCGTTTTGGTGACTGACATTCTCATAATCCAATAGGACTGAATCTAGCTGGAAGACAGCCTGGAGTAATGAGAGCCAATAAAATGTCAGCTGATCAGTAATTCAAGATGTAAACAAGTTAATCTCAGTTGTGTTGTACACCTCTTACAAACATAAGGCCAAATCCTGCAAGTTACTTATATGGCTAGATTTTAAAAAGGTGTTTACACCCTTTGGTGCCTAGTGCTGTTTTCAAAAGTGCTTAAATGCCTAATTTCCACTGAAGTCAATGGGAGTTAGGCACTTTTGAAAAAGCACCTAGTGGGAGTTTGGTGCCTTGGCACTTCTGAAAATATAAGGTGCTAATCTTTGTGTTTAGGCACCTAAATACCTTTAACAATCCAGTCCTCAGTGCCCTTGAACAGGCTACTGATGGCCCCGAACTCCTGTTTATTTCAATAGGAGCCAACTGCCCATATTACCTCACGGGACGCCTTGGCACCTTGCAGGGTCAGGCTCACAGGTTGCCTGTCTACACTAATTGATGCATAATGCGAACAATCTCATATTTTAGTCCAGCCACAGAAATGAAGTTCCTATAAATAATATTCAACATGATTCTGAACTAGATTTGGAAATCAAAAATATATAGCTGTGTATGAAGGGGTCAGGAGTACAGTTTTCACTTACTAATATTTCTCCATTCATTCTCTGAAGACAGTAAAAACACACATACAATTATGTATGTTTTTACTGGCAATAAAAAAAAAATCAAACTAGAACATTAAAATGTGCATTTAAAAGGAAATGCATAAACAACTTAACCATATTTTATTTGACTGCATCTTATTTAGACAGCTTGCACATTCCATAACCTCACTGGTTCTTGTTCTTGCCAAAGGATAAAGGACAGAAGAACATAATCCACGCAAAACAGCAGTCCAATATTTTGAGATACACTTGATATTTTTTAGCTACCCACCTGATCCCCGAACTCCAATATAATTTATGGTTGCATTTCTACAAAACCTGAAAACCTTGTAACTTAGCACTCAGTTTTAGTGATGTCTTGTAGTGCACCGAAACTGGGATGCGCTATGCAATGCCAATTAGATTAGTGGTGAACCTGATAATCGTAACTTTTTTTCCTTTTTAAAGCATTGTAATGCACACATTTCTGACATGTCAGCCAATAGTAGTATTTCAGGCAATATAAAGTTAAACATAAAAGTGACTTAATACCAACTCCTTAGTTTAGATTTGTCAATGCAAAAAGGGGCAGGGAGCATGTCTTGGCAACAAAGACAAAGAACCCCAAGAAACCTTGATTATGCCTTTCTATTTGAAGTACTATTTGAACTGTTTTCATGTTAGTGATAGTCTCACCTTGTTGCAAATTCAGGACATCCCACCCTATGCAACAAAGTGAGATTATACCAATTTTTTGAATACCAATGTGTACAGCTTCAGTATATTCTGTAGTGAACTCTGTGTGATACAGTAGCAATATTAGACTATTGTAGACAGCACTCTTAAAAGAAAGTTGCCCCCATTTTGCTCAGAATTCTGAAAGTTTGCATGGTGAGAACCACTTCTTGCCACGGCTAGACTGAATTGTATTTGAATTTTGCTCAAAAGTGGTATTTGTGCAACAACCTGTATGAGCTATTGTAAGCTAGGTTCTAATCTGCTTTTAATATTTAAACAGTAGGTGTTTTCAGATTTGACCAGCAAAGGACTTCTCTTCTGCTGTTTTTTAAACAACGAAGCAAGACTGGTTCGCAATTTCCAACACTGGATCCCCTACATAGTCTCCAACAGTTGGTAACAGACATGAAGTATCTCCTCTCTAGATCATTAGTGCCAAATGAACCAAAGTAGTTACCATTTGATAGGACACCAAAACACCTATGGGAAATAAGTTTGTGGTGAAGGTTCAGTTTCTAGTGGACTGAAGTCCATATCACTGAAATCTTAACTAAAATTGGCACCTACTGACAGTATATTCACAAGAGGCCAAGCAATGACTGATTAAGCAGAGTCAACAATATCCTTATCCCTAGAAGTTTTTGAATCAGAACAAGCATGAATTACATTACAGGGTAGTATGGTGGAAACATGCACTGCCACTGACCACACCATACCTGTTCTGTAAATAAGAGTCTTCAGTTTACATTTATTCTGGCACTATTTTAGAGGATTAATTTCATTTTAGAAATGGAAAAAGTGAAAAGCACAAATGGTGTCCACAACCAGAGAACTTCCAAGTGCCAATTTTAATTAAAAAAAAAAAAAATCTTTATTTTCAAATACAATTCACAATTTGTACATGGTGAGAAATGCCTGTCACCATGTGAACGTTTGTCTGTGCAAAATAAGGCTGGCTTTCGTTTAAATCCAGTTTTCCTGCAAGGGGATCTTTTCCTAACTTACAGGAGGTAGGGTTTTTAAATGTACAGTAATTATAACAATTAAAAAACATGACTCTAACCAAACCCTAAAAACACAGTGTAATAAGGCAAATCTGAAGATTACACTCAGTACAGACGAGCAGACTCATTGAGAGTTCATCCTTTTTTCATGGGTTGCCTAGGTTCTTCCACTTATATAAATAAACCAATGTCACCTTTTTTCAAGATGAAATACAATCCATTTATAAATTTGGTCATATATCACATTGATCAATCAGGAGAGCATAAACACAGCATTACTGCTGAACAAGTTGATGGCTTAGGGCAAGACCTATGTATCCCATTTAAAAAAGGGAAATCCCTTCCCTGCTACATTTATTTTAAAGGGGAGGGGGGGGGGGGAAGAACCCCCGCAATAACTTAGCTCAAATAAGTTTTGAGAAGGTGAGAGCAGCTAAAAATGGATACAATACACCTTGACATTTATTTCAAAGATCGAGAACCGAAGATAGAAGCATTTTAGAACACTGAAGCAAAGCAATCTGAATCCAAATCAAAGTGAAAAAATTGTTCTATTTTAAAATAGCTGTTCTTCAGACCTTCTAGAGATAATTTTGATTAAATAAAATCATACCAATTTACATTAATTTTCTATATATTTTTTAAAATCCCTCTTTTAAAGAAAAAGTGCATCCAAAAGCAGCAGCGATTTACTGGTGACATCAGGTTCTTTTTTTAGCAGCTACTCAAGGTTTTTCAAAATAGCTTAACACTTCTTGCTATAAGAAAAGAAGGGCTTTCCAAACCCTTTTCTGGGAGAAGTATCCAAATTATAAAAATCTGAAATAATTTATTATCAAATTCAGAATTTAAATAAAAGCAGAAGTTTGCTTGCAAAGACAATTGAAAAAAGTAAAAGAAAAAAGCATGCACTCAAAAATTAGAGGTGAAGACAAATATACTTATCTATACAGGCACTGGCAGACGCAATTTAATTGTTACTGTTACTCATTGTAACACACACCCCACCCTACAATACATTTTTTTTCATTCACTAATCACTGAGGTACCAATATTTAAGAATGGAAAATTCAATATTGAAAATAAAACCTAAAATTGAAGCCTTTTTCCAGAAAACTATGGCAAGTTTTGTATGAAATGTTAGTATACTTATAGAATTTTACAATCTATATTGGCTTTTTTCTGGAACCAAGCATTGTGTTCCACATACAGTTTCTTTGATCAAGTGTTCACTATGTATGTAATACAGTCAGTAGACTTGCAAATGAATGAACATATCTTGGCTATCAACCGGCACATCTTGCTGGTACCAAAAGAACTCGAAGTTTGAAACAATCTGTTTTAATTCAGAACAAATGCGCCATGCCAAAGTGCAACAAATATGTGCGACACTCAATGAGACACTGACAGATAAGAGCTGCATGGAAATTACTAAGTCCACCTGCAAAGCAATTCTGTACAAATTGCATTGCATGCAAAGGACAACTCTGTGTTGTTGGGAAGTCAGTTGATTGATGTGATGGTTTCTTTTAACGCAGCCACAGTTTAAGACGCAGTGCATCAACTCCATTTAAATAGTATCTGAACAGCCTCTTATCTCGCACAAAACCAAGATTTTCATAAAGTTTCAAAGCAGACTTGTTTGTGATCTCTGTTTCCAAGACAACCTTTAAAGACAATGAAAAAAATAAGTCAATTTTGAGAAGAGTTGCATTATTTCAAAAAAATTATTTACACAGCTATCTGTTCGGTTTTAAAACTCTTCTAGGTTAATAGACTAATGTGTACCCATAAACAATTTGTTAATAGAATTTAGCTTTTTTTCTGTTCATTAATTGTCCAAATGGAACCCAATTTTAAAAAATGTGGCAGTTACTCAACATCAATTAAAGTTTTGTGCAATCAAATTTCATCTGTTTGCCGTATTGCTTCAATCAAGTATTTGATATTTGGAATTTATTATTCAAATTGAATGGCTAGGGACCTAAGTCACATGGTACCCTTTCAGTTCTTTCAATGAATGCTCTAACCTTTGTAAACTAATTACACTTTGCCCCAAACAAGTTTAGCTTTGTGATTAAATAGATTTGGCAACAGATCCAAGTTTAGCTTTCCATGAACATTTGTTAGACGAAATATTTACATGAACATTTTTTGTGTACAGAAAAAGTGCAAACTCAAATCAAAATGACAGTGAGCTGTAGCTCACAAAAGCTTATGCTCAAATAAATTTGTTAGTCTCTAAGGTGCCACAAGTACTCCTTTTCTTTTTTCAAATCAAAATGAAATTCTAGGCAGATCCTGGACCCCTCAAATGGCTGCTTTCTGCTATACTGAGAATTTGAAAGTGGAAGGCAGCTTGGGTGAAAGTGATCATGAAATGGTAGAGTTCATGATTCTAAGGAATGGTAGGAGGGAGAGCAGCAAAATAAAGAAAATGGATTTCAAGAGTGCAGACTTTAGCAAACTTTAGGTAAGATCCCATGGGAAGCTAGTCTAAGGGGAAAAACAATTGATGATAGTTGGCAGCTCTTCAAAGAACATTATTAAGGGCACAAGAGCAAACTACCCCACTGCGTAGGAAAGACAGGCAGTATGGCAAGAGACCACCCTGCTTTAACCAGGAGAAATCTTTAGTGATCTAAAAATCAAAAGAGTCCTACAAAAAGTGGGAACTAGGTCAAATTACAAAAGGATAAATATAAACAAATAACACAAATATGCAGGGACAAAATTACAAAGGCCAAGTCATAAAACGAGATCAAACTAGCTAGAAGCATAAAGGGTAACAAGAAAACATTCTAGAATACATTAGAAGCAAGAGGAAGACCAAGGACAGGGTAAGCCCATTACTCAATGTGGGGTGGGAGAGACAATAACAGAAAATGTGGAAATGGCAGAGGTGCTTAATGATGTCTTTGTTTCAGTTTTCACCAAGAAGGTTGGTGGAGATTGGACGTCTAACATAGTGAATGCCAGTGAAAATGAGGTAGGATCAGAGGCTAAAATAGGGAAAGAACAAGTTAAAAATTACTTAGACAAGTTAGAAGTCTTCATGTCACCAGGGCCTGATTAAATGCATCCTAGAATACTCAAGTAGCTGACTGAGGAGATATCTGATTAGCGATTATCTTTGAAAAGTCATGGAAGACGGGAGAGATTCCAGAAGACTGGAAAAGGGCAAATAGAATGCCAATCTATAAAAAGGGAAATAAGGACAACCTGGGGAATTACAGACTAGTCAGCTTAACTTCTGTACCCAGAAAGATAATGGAGCAAATAATTAAGCAATCAATTTGCAAACATCTAGAAGATAATAAGGTGATAAGTAACAGTCAGCATGGGTTTGTCAAGAACAAATCGTGTCAAACCAACCTGATAGCTTTCTTTGACAGGACAACAAGCCTTGTGGATAGGAGGAAGTGGTAGACGTGGTACATCTTGACTTTACTAAAGCTTTTGATACTTGCATAACCTCCTCATAAACAAACTAGGGAAATGCAACCAAGATGGAGCTACTCTAAGGTGGGTGCATAACTGGTTGGAAAATCGTTCCCAGAGAGTAGTTATTAGTGGTTCAGAGTCATGCTGGAAGGGCATAACGAGTGGGGTCCTGCAGGGATCAGTTCTGGGTCCGGTTCTGTTCAATATCTTCATCAATGATTTAGATAAGGGCATAGAGAGTACATTTATAAAGTCTGCGGACGACACCATGCTGGGAGGGGTTGCAAGTGCTTTGGAGGATAGGATTATATTTCAAAATGATCTAGACAAATTGGAGAAATGGTCTAAAGTCCTTATTGAATTTCATCCTATTTACAAATGCAAAGTACTCCACTTAGGAAGGAACAATCAGTTGCACATATACAAAATGGGAAAGACTGTCTAGGAAGGAATACCGTGAAAAGGGATCAGGGGGTCATAGTGGACCACAAGCTAAATATGAGTCAACAGTATAACACTGTTGGGGGGAAGAAAAAAAAAGCGAACACCATTCTGGGATGTATTAGCAGGAGTGTTGTAAACAAGACACGAGAAGTAATTCTTCCACTCTACTCCGTACTGATTAGGCCTCAACTGGAGTATTGTGTCCAGTTCTGGGCGCCACACTTCAGGAAAGAAGTGGACAAACTGGAGAAAGTCCAGAGAAGAGCAACAAAAATGATTAAAGGTCTAAAAAACATGACTTATGAGGGAAGACTGAATAAATTAGGTCTGTTCAGTCTGGAAAAGAGAAGACTGAGACGGGACATGATAATTTTCAAGTACATGAAAGGTTGCTGCAAGGAGGAGGGAGAAAAATTGTTGTTCTGAATCTCTGAGGATAGGACAAGAAGCAATGGGCTTAAATTGAAGCAAGAGAGGTTTAGGTTGGACATTAGGAAAAACTTCCTAACTGTCAGGGTGGTTAAGCACTGGAATAAATTGCCTAGGGAGGTTGTAAAATCTCCATCATTGGAGATTTTTAAGAGCAGGTTAGACAAACATGTAAGGGATGGTCTAAGTAATACTTAGTCCTGTCATAAGTGCACAGGACTGGACTAGATGACCTCTCAAGCTCCCTTCCAGTCCTGTGATTCTATATAGGGAAATTCCTGAGTGGCATGCAGTTTGCCCTACACCACTCCCAGCTAGTCCTGGCATAGGTTGAGCATGGAGAGCCGCTTTTTTCTATTCCCCTGTGCTCTGGCAATTGCTGGATGTGGAAAGGCACCCCTGGAAGTATGGCAGCCATGTATAATTTACAGCAAACCTGAGCCTGGCCTAAGTTACACTGAGAAACAAATTGGCCCCAGGCACGGGGGAGTACAAAGGTGTCATAAAAATCAGTGTTGGTTCCACTCTTCATCCCTTTTCTCAGCTGCACTGAGCAGAGCTCTGGCACATCAGAGAATCTAATCTAAATTTGTAAAATATACACACATTTTCACAATATTCAACCAAAACTCAAGCAGATCTTATTTTAACACTAAAAATGGTCTCTATATGCACAAGAACATACAATACTTGCCCACCAAAATGAAAATGACAAGCTCTTCAGACTACAGATTAATCCATGATCAAGTGAATTTACATATTAAATACAAAAAAAGCATTTAATACTATAATGATGCGCATGGTATAGAGACCACAGAATTAAAGCAACATTTTGCATAATATTTGCAGCAAACTATGAATCAATTCTCTTGTTGATGCTCAAGAAAGAGCTTCTAACGCTGTCAAACTGTAGCATTTCATATCCACTTTGCAAAGGTACAAATGGCTACACAAAATACAAGACAATGGAAAAGAAAATGTGCTCACCATGAACTCTGAATGCATATACTAAAACGTAATACATATCCATTACATTTACAAGTTTGACTAATGGCCAAATCTGAAACATCTCTGACCACATATTCCAGCCATTCATCCCCTTTAATCCCCCCACAAATAAACCATGTCCTGGGATAGGCATAGCAGGGAAAATTAAAAGGAAGAGAAGGCTAAAATAATTCATTTTTTTAAATAAGCAAAGACAAAGTGATGTAAAACAAAAAAAAATATCCAGGGTGATTAAAACATGGTGGTCAGTTTACTGTATCTGTATTTGTAAGACATGTTAATTCAATTCTAAGCCTCCTGGGAAGAATCAGATATTGAGTTTCTGGTTTTCAATACACCTTGTTACTTCGCTGGAATCATTATCGAGACTTCTGACTGGGCTCATTAGTACTACCATATTAATTTGAATTGATTAAATAAACATTGACTCAATCACTTACTGAAATAGTAGTAATTTAGAACTAAAGAATCAATGCTTATTTTCTACTTAATTACAATTAAAAACCTCAAATTGCTTCTGAGCTCAGATTAAAACAAAGCATTACAGAGGTCAGGAAATACGACCCACATAAGTAACACTGAGCAGGAAGCCCCTTGTCATTTGAACTTTGTCGACCAACAGCATTCGTTCTCACTGAAATTTAGCAACTTGGCAGAGTACTATAACATGCCTTTGTCCAGTTTCAACTTTGCATATTCATGCTGATTTGCAAGCAATGCCAAAGGGCTGCCAACCACACTTGCAAGTCACTTATTTAAGAGTCTTAAATGTTGAAATTCAGGTCTGCTGGAATCCCAATACTTCAGTTCTCCATTCACCAAGACACAATGAAACAAACAATACTGAAGTACATTTGTTTACATCACACCATAAGAAGGGATAGATAGTGTCATACAAAGTGAAAAATTACTGAAAAATTAAATAAGGCAGTGAGCTCTGATTTTAAGAATGCCAGCATTTTCAGGGTGGAGAAGAAAAACAAAAAGACTGACTTCTGATGCTCTACAAAGCAACAGCAGCTCTATCTAGGTTCTTTTATAACACCCATCACCATGGAATCTGAGGTGATAAGTATTTTTGTCCCCATTTTACAGATGGGAAAACTGAAGGAAATAGATTAAATAATTAGAGTACAGCAAATTACTGGTTCATCCAAGAGAAGAACGCTGGCCTCGTTACTCCTAGCCAGTGCCTTGGCCACTGGTCCATATCATTTCATTACGATTGATACTTACAATTTAGAAGGCTAGTGTAATCTAGTGTAATTTTAACCTTCAATTAAGTATAAAACTGATCAAATATACTGCTGGAAAAAGTTTAATCTTAAACACTGAATAGACAAGATAATGTACCTTGCAGACAAGAAGGACCTAAGTCACCCTGCTTGAATAAACAATATGCAAGTGATACTGAAATGTGTATCTGTACATAATCAAGAAGCCCAATTACATTCTCTTGGTTGTTTTTGTTCATGCTTCATTTGGTTTGGAGGGGTGTGGTTATGCAAAGACTTGTCCCATTCCTGTATTCAGTTTCAAATGCAAGACAGCGTGTTCAGTGTTCCCACTCACTTCTGTCCTAGAGCATTTCCTACAACCAATTTGCTTTCGGTGTACAAGTATGCCTGTTAATTCTTTTAATAACTCAGAATCATCATCTCCTCTGTCCACCTGCATGAATCCTGACCAGCTCAATCAACAGAATAGTATTTTCTACAGACACAAAGTTTCTGAAGAAAGACCATATTTCCAGTGAATAATCTGAAATATTTCATGATACCATACATCATCCTTTACAACATATACAATAAAAAAGCCACATTATGATGCAGTATTTCATGTAACCAGATGCCTGGACTCTCGAGTTTTGCTGACTTAAAGTTGTGATCCCAGTGAGATAAGCAAAGTGTCACACTTTATTGTTTACTAGGTGTATTTATGATGCTAAAGACCAACCTAGCTGATAATAGTATTCATGGTGACTTTCAGCTGTGAACTGTTATCCGTTTCAGTGAGGCTGCTTGTGAAAAGCTGCGATTCCTTTTCACATTTTGTATAAGCAATTTTCTTTCCTAACTTTCAGAAAAATTGTGAGAATGTTAAGTATTTTTAGCATGTACTGCCAATTTATTTTGATTAGTTAGCAGTTATACAGTGCTATGAAGATGTAAGACACTGTGCAAGTATGAAATGTTATACTTCGATTACTATGAAAGATTATACATTAATGAACAATCCATTTTTTCCTTTAAAGAATCAAATTCCCTCAAGAAGGGAAAACAAATCTACAGGATGGCCCTAAATGCTGCAATTTTTCAGCCAGATCTGCTTTAAGGGGAGTTTTCAAACAAAGAGTGGTTAAGAGGCCAACTCCCATTGAAAGTCATTGAAAATATCCTCCTAAGATATTTTACTAATGAAATGCTTATAACACCTACGAAGTTGAGTATTCATGAAATCAAAAAGACAGACATATTTGGCTTTTTTTTCAAACCATTGAGTTTTCACTTTTAGCGGAGTTTGGGGCTATGCAAATACAGTCATAGTAATTCATGTAATTATGTATTTCAGAGGCATAGCTTTTAAAATTGTTTCCGGTAGACCACATTTTCTACATATTGCTCTCAGATCATGCCAATAAATTATGCTAATTTAACATAATCTACTATAAACTTTGGCTCATTTAGTTCCCCAAAATCTTTAGTCCACAATCTTGAATGATCATCATTAAAATTCACTATCATTAAGTATTTCAGAAAACCATAATGTCAAAAATTACATTAGTGAAATTTAGGGACTTGACAGAATGTTAAATTTACACACATGGACACGTATTTAAAGTAATCTTTCGCTAGTGGTACATTCTTCAGACTTAAATTTTACCTGTAGCTCAAAATGGCCTTTTGACCAAAGTATGTTTAGCACACAGTGCCTTAGGCCACGTCTACACTTACTGGAAATCGACGCTGCTGTGATCAATGCAGTGGGGGGCAATTTAGCAGGTCTGATGAAGACCCATTAAATCGACAGCAGCGCACTCTCCAGTCTACTCCACTGGAATGAGAAGAGTCAGGTAAGTCCACGGGAGAGTGTCTCCCGTTGACGCACCACAGTGTAGACACTGTGGTAAGTCAACCTAAGCTACGTCGACTCCAGTTACGTTATTCATGTAGCTGGAGTAGCGTAACTTAGGTCGACTTACTGCAGTAGTGTAGACAAGGCCTCAGATATCCGATTCTACCTTGGGACTTTGTATGTTTGCCTAGTTTGTTACCACCAGCAAACAAAACAGAGATTAAACTTTTTACAGCTACCATTATGCTGTTGCAGCAAACTTTCAACCACCACAAATGGGCACCACCATATACTTTAGGTACTAAAGGTACATCACAGTTCACCTACTGTTCCCTAAGATCTACCCCTTGCTCTTCAATACTTTGAAAAGTATTGTACAAGCTTGTCAGATTACTTGCCCAAGTATTACTGGGAACATGGTATTTTTGTCACCTTTGTTCCAAGGTAAGATTTACGGGTAAAGTTTCAAAGATGCATCTAAACATGTTTTAAGTGGGTGAACAAACAGGCATTTGGGAAAAACTGATTCATAGATTCATAGATACTAAGGTCAGAAGGGACCATTATGATCATCTAGTCTGACCTCCTGCACAATGCAGGCCACAGAATCTCACCCACCCACTCCTGCGAAAAACCTCTCACCTATGTCTGAGCTACTGAAGTCCTCAAATCGTGGTTTAAAGACTTCAAGGAGCAGAGAATCCTCCAGCAAGTGACCCGTGCCCCATGCTACAGAGGAAGGCGAAAAGCCTCCAGGGCCTCTTTCAATCTGCCCTGGATGTTTGCACATGGGACAACATGCTCATTTTTCAAGCACACTTTTGAACAAAAATAAGATTTTTTACATTTTTCTCCCTTACTGTTCACTGTATTCTGAGTAGCAGCAGTGAAACTGAACAATATCTTGTTAATTTCTCTCTGCCACTGATTGGAAAAAAACCAATAGCAGCAGATGTACTGCAGCAATCTATAGGCGCAGGAAGACAAGCTGTAATGCTGCATCATTTCATACTTGCTTGGCTATGTACCAATCATAAGGACTAGAAACTTAAATAAGAATTAAAAAAACTTAAATTTTGCAGAAATGGGTGATATGGGCTTCCTCGCTCATCAGGGGAAGCTTCCCACTCTTCAGTGATGAGCAGGTCTGTGGATTTTTCCAATCCTTGTCATGAGCGAAAACTTTTCTGAAATATATTAGGAGGTTCAAGTAGCCAAAGTTGTTGTATTGTTGCATCACAAGCATCTGGAGGAAGTCACCTACGCTCAGACTTAGTGCCAAGGAAGAGAAAAAATATCAAGACATATTTGCTATATTACTGTAGACAGTTTGTGTGTGTTAATATCTCATAATAATGGATCACAGTGAAGCCTAGAATGTAGCACATTTAACGGGAGAGTTTGAAAAGTACATAAACGACCTAACATGGAAAATTATTTATACAGCAGAGGGGCATAGCATTTAACAAAAATGAAATAGCAGGGTCTGTGTGTTGAGGAACTTGTAGTCCACATTAGATTTTACACAGTGAGAAATAAAAACAGTAAGGTGTATGGGACAATGAACACAAAGATTACAATAGGAAAAACTCATGAGATGTACTTAATATTATGTATGTGTCTTATTAGTTCCTCTCATTTTAAAAAAATAATCATTTATTAGTGAAGAAGGATGGTTAGGGCACTAGTCTGTGACTCAGAAGATCATGTTACTACTCCCTGCTGTGCTACCAATTTCCTGTGTGACCTTGGGCAAGTTGCTTCACCTATCTGGGTCTCAGTTCCCCATCTCGAAAATGGAGATAATTGCACTTCCCTATATCACAAGGCTGTTGTGACAAATACATTAAAGATTGAGAGGTGCTTGGATACTATGGTAATGGGGGAAATATTGCTATTTATCTGTAAATGGTGTTCAAATTCAAGGCCAAAGTGGAGATCAGCAATGGAAGACTGATAAAAATGAGGAAGCACTGAAGAGGTATTTGAACAAGGAAAGGGATGTGTAGTGACAGGACCAGGACGTATATTTCAAGAATAGGGGATGACATGGGACAAGACATGGAGCTGCTTATGGGAAAAGGAAATGGAGAGTTATCAAGCTTCATTATGTTGCCAAAGCATAAGTCATAAGTAGGTAAGTGCACATGCAGTTAGAGTAGAGCTCTGAAGGGCCCTGGGAAAGAGGGTTTGAATGAGTTATGGAACAAAATCTGAAGACCACTCAAGGAGGAGGTAGAGGTAAGAGCTGTGGGGGAGGACAACTATTTCCGCAGAAGCACATGAGTTATAATTGAGAGGCACAATCCCAGAAATGGGAGGGCCAAAGGAAGCGAATGCAGTAATTGAGGTGAGAGGTGACCAAGAAATTGGCAATAAGGATGAAGGGGATAACAGAGAATAAGATTCCGAAGAGATTATAGAAAAAGTGGCAGAGTTTATCAGTAGCCTTGTTTGGGGGGGGGGGGGGCGGGGAGAGAGAAAAAAAATACATCCTAGAAGGGTTTGTTTTTGTTTTTTTAAAGAAAACCTGCAATTTTTAGTTCAAATTTCCACAACATACCTAAATACTGCATTAGCAGGGTGCACAGCTAATCAGGATACCCTAGAAAGATCAAAGGACTGGCTAACCTCCCTGAGGAACTATGAATATGATTTAGTGTTTTAAATCACTTATATTAAGGACAACAGGTTTATGGTTCTATACTACTGAGTGGAGGAATGAGTGTTAAGGAATAGATAGCTGGGGTAAACAGACAAGCCTGTGAAGAACCTTATTCTCTCCCTTTCTTATTTTTCCTCTTCACCCAATCATATTAGGACTACATTAGTTACTTCTTATATAGTCAAATAGAACTCATAAGTTTTCATCTAGTTGGAAGAATTTTGCAAAAAAGATAAATAGGGATATTAACAAAATTTAGGATACAGAAAGTAAAGTTTGATTTTATGATACTGCAATAGTTTTACTAAATGCTCTGAAGAGAATACACACTAAATCACTTTATGATTTTGTGATAATTCTATGTTATTGGGAAGTACTCTGTATGGGTTTCTTTTGGAAAATTTGATGATACTCTGATAAGACCATGTTTTACAGTATTACAGTTGATACTGTTTCAGTGTTTAACTTCACATATCCTGAATACAATGAGGAGTTAGGTACAATAACCAACTCAAATTCCAAAACAAGCTCTCTCTGTTCAACAGCAGCATTTATTCTTAGAATGTTTGGGAGCCCAGAGCACACGACTCAAACTTCAGGAGATGTATCTAACTGTTTAGTGTAGTATATATCAAAAGTATTAACTCTTCTTATTTGTACATTATGTTATAGTTAACTAAACTTAAGTTTGAAAAAATACTCCTCAGTTTGCCTTTTTGAAGGTATCCCATCTCCTACAATAAATGGAAGAATTGCTTACAAGATAATCAAGTGTCTAAAAGAATGCCTATAAAATAAATCCATGGGTATGGAGAATAACACAAACACAGCATAGAGTACTCCCTCAAAATTTTTGAGCACCTATAAAAACTTACCTCATCACAATCTCCTTCAACCATGGCATAAATAGCTTTCTTAACCAAATTTGTACCTGGAAAATAGATTTTAATAGTATTAAAGTAAAATACAGGTATAGATTTTTTAAAGAGATATAAATTCAGAGAATCACAGTTTACAGATTACTAATTTTATAATATATATATTAATTACATCCACATATTCCATTTCAATACACAGCACAGTGGCATATAATAAATAGTCACAATACCCAAAACTAGACTGCAGATTCACTGTCTGCTTTCAAGGTTTTGGCATTAAAATTGCCTTTAAGTATATACTAACTATTCTGTATTTGCAAAGACTTCTACGTGGCACCCATGAGAGTATAATAGGTCTACAGGTATTATATAACATATACAAGCTTCTCCTTGGAATCTGAAGTTCTTTTCTTTGTCTTTCTGTTGTTATAAACAGGCTTCTCATGTTTAAAAATATCCTCATATTTTACATAATAAAGATGAATTTCAAGACTTGTTTGATTCCCTTTTGTTGCATCTATGATTGGAATCCCCTTTGAGCATATTTGAGGAACATTTCTCTTGCAAAAAGATGGCTCTTTAAAAAAAAAGAAAAAACACACACCCTGAAACAATCTATAGATTGTATATTTAAAATACCAACTAAATAGATATAGAGGATGAAATTTCACCTCTTTACAAAATTTGATATATGCTGGGGACAGGGAAAGGTAAATCTAATGAGTAGTGATGCTCTTTGTGGGAAAAAAAATATCTTGAGAGGTACTGAGGGAAGGTACTTTGGATTTGCTTCAAGTTAAAAAGTGAAGCCAGTGCTACCCTGATGTGGCATGAACAGGATACAGACGGGGCAGAGAAGGGGAGAAGTCATGCAGAGACAGCACGCTTTGTGAACATAAATGTAGCGTTAGTTGGCATCCCCTTGTACTCCCAAGCATCTGCAGCTAAATCATGGCTGCCTCCTGCATGACAGTGCTCAAGGGAAAGGAGGGAGAGTGATCTCCCTGTATCCTTTCTCCTATATACTACTGTGACTATATTAGGGCAGTCATTATTGGCCCCAAACTTGGAAGTCTATGCCAAAATTTTGCTTTTATAAAAACCAAGACTACATTCAAGATTGTTTGTGCACTTGGGGTGAAACTTGTTTTGATGTTGTGTCATATTTGGAGGAGCTGCAGGAAGAGAAAGGGGTCGGAGAAGCACAACAGAAATATTTTACAAATCTGTCCCGTATTTTTCTGGTGCAAGTCATGCTCTCTGTCCTCCATAATAAAAACAGAGTTTAAACATACAGGAAGCAAGAGTTTGCTCCATAATGAATTAGTAGCAAAGCATATCCTTGTCCTGAAATGCTGACATATACATTTTAAGTTTCAAAAGTACTGCAAAATAGAGGACAATGTTTCAAGATGGCCTATTTAAAAAAGTAGTTCAACATTGATTTGTTAAGTGAAGATAACAAGGAAGAAATTCCTGGCACGTATGTTACAGAAACTGTCCAACAAACTATCTCAAATTTGGTTGCCTCATAAAAAAAAGAGATTTTTTTAAGTATACATGCTGTAATTAGCTATATGTATGGCTCCCCAAAGGGCAGTATGTGGCAAATTTGATCAAGAGGAGTCAAAGGAAGAATTTACTAAAGCAGCTCACCGGGATAGTGAGTAGGAGGTTGTGAATGGGTTTATGTGCAAACACGGCTACACAAGTTATCCATTTCTTTTCCTATTTGGCACTGACATTTTACAAGAGAAACTGAGGTGGCAGGTTGGGTATCTTTCATTTCAGACCTATGCCAAATTTACCAATTATTCAATACACCCAGGAATTTAAGTGCACATCAAGAATGCTCCAGGAAGGTAGCAAGTTAAGTGTTGCTTGTCCAGACTTGGTTTTGGGGAGACTGCTACTACCAGAAAATAGGATTTTTCTTGGGTAAACAGCCTCCTAGTGGGGAAAAAAAAAAAGTTCAAGTAAAAAATGAAATAAAATTATTCTCCATTTTTCATTGGAAATGAACTAGAATTAGTTATTGCAACTCCAAAGTTGTAAAATACTATCATGTCACATGACAGTAAGTGTAGACAGTCTCCAAACCACTTCAAGTTGCTCTGAGTTAAAGAAAAAAAAGCTTTCTAGGAAAACAATCTTTTACCTCTGCAGAAGCCTGTTATTTTTGTGGCACTCTTCTATTCCAAAAGTTACAACCATCCCAACAGGGTTATCAGAGTTTGAATAAGAACATGGAGAGGCTGTTCTTACCAATGCCTTTTCTTCTGTATTTGGAATCCACTGCTAACATGGCTATATAACCTCTGCGGAACATCTTTTTGTGCATATCCAACTTGCAGACGATGGCACCTACACACTCCTCACCTACCATGGCCTTAAAGACAAACAAATATCTATGTACATTCCAAGTATGTGATATACAATGAATGCCAACAAAACAAAAGTGAATTTGTTTGCCTTTTAAATTACAATCTTACGTACACAAAAGTAACAAATAATAGCTTGCACTGTAAAACTGTATATACAGTTCAAACATATATCCAAAGTACAGATGGGAAACTTTATCAACACCACTCTTTATAGTGTTTCTCAAAGTGATATAAAAACCAGAGTTTACAGTCATTCCACGCAGAACTTCAATGGGAGCAGACTTTGTATATAAGACAAGACTCTAGAAATAGGTCCTTCAATCTATCCTTATTTACTCACATTTAAAAATAAAGACATGGCAGCCTGAGTAAAGAAATAGGCTTAGAAAGATTAGATTTTTATCAACAATTTCACTGTACACATGGAAGCCGACAAAAATTGCATCAACAATCTAAATGCACAGATAGGCAAAGCAAAAAAACCCAAAAAAGCCGCTGCTTGAGAACTTTCATTTATGGATATTTCCTTTGTATATTTTGACACGTTAGGTTGACAATCTATGTTTTAACAGCCTCAAAGTCTACCATTATTTAATAATTGTCTGACATTCCCTGCCCCATAATTCCTTTTATCTATGAAAATTTGAGTATATAAAAATAAAAAAAGTTTAAAAATAAACATTGCTATTATCCATCAAATTTATAAAAAATCCAACTGAATTCTGTCAAGACTAGCGCATAAACTACAAACTGAATTTATTTTTGCATATGATTTTCCATGTTTGTTTACAAAAGCTATGAAAGATTATACTTGTTTTAAGTTTCTGTTAGCAATTTTTTAACCCCAAGAACATAATGGCTCTTATGAAACCCTGATGTTTTATCTTTAACAAATGTCACTTTTCATTCCAGTAACAAGGAAAAGAAATCATTCAGACAAAAATAGTTTTACCAGTAATTTCATGCTTTTCAAGTACCTTTAATTCAGAGTTCTCATTTACTTAAGAATTCCTCATTAACAGTTACTCCCAGTGACACTTGCCATGAGAGGCATGGTCATGACGACTTAGTCGCTCTGAAATACTTCATATTATGAAATGTTAAATAAATGGAATGATTATAATTGCTAACCGCATTCACACAAATTTAACACAATGAGGCTGTGTATAAGTACAAGGATCCATCCAAGTGGCTCCTGTTGCAAGATGAGGACCAAAGTTTCCCTTCAGGAAAAAATATTTTCCTTTAGTCCTTTTAATAGTCCTGCTCATGAGTGGTGGGTTATTATTGTGTCTATACAAATCCACTCGTCAAGAACCCCCATTGAAGGAGAGGTGCAGCAATTGAGAAATTAGCAGTGGTTGCACAGTAGCACCATGACATGGGGGGAAAGATTTTATTCCCTTGATTATAACAGTTTATTCAGATTTTGTGTGCAGACTATTCGGCAAAAGTGCATCAAGCACTGAAAGAAGTTTCTAAATTAAACTTAGCAAGAATAATTTTTTTCTTAATGTACCCAAAAGAACTGGTCTACAATTTAGACAAATGGCTTTAAAAAGATCTATTTAAAAACAGGGGGGAGGGGGGAAAACACTTGAGATATAACACACCCTACAAGTTGTTTTGCTTCACATTTCATAATTTAAACAGGCAAATCAAGTAGATTTCTTTCCATTTCTTTAAAAGAAAAAACACCTCTTCAACACTAAGACCTAGTATGCCAAGTTTCAGCCCAAGGCAAGTTTTGTATAGCTCAGGCCCTGAGAAACATAAAGCATTACAGTAAAAGCTGTTTAATCCGGCATGTTGTGCAAATGGGGGGTGCCGGTAAGTGAAAAAAGCCAGTTAACTAAGATGAAAGGAGTTTGAATGCAGGCAGGGGTGGGGGGCGGGGAGAGAGAGTGTGTGTGTGTGTGGACTCGGGGCAGTGGGTTGGGGCGCGCTCACCTCGGGCAGCTCCCTGCAAGCAGCGACCAATTCTGGCTGCTCACAAGCGGAGGCACAGCAGGCGGCTCGGCGACCTGCTGCCCCCCCGCCCCGAGCGCTAGCTCTGCAGCTCCCATTGGCCGGGAACCGCAGTCAAGGGGAGCTGCAGGGGCGGTGCACAGAGCTGCCTGCTGCACCTCCACCTAGGAGCAGCTGGGACAGGTCGTCGCTTGCAGGGAGCCGCCCAAGGTGAGCACCCCCCCCGGATCCAGCACCCCTTCCCGCGCCCCAACCCCCCTCCCGCACCCAAGCTCCCTCCCAGAGCCCGCATTCCACACCCCAACCCCCTGCCAGCCCCGCGCCAACCAGACTATAAATTGGAATTTCAATGAAAATCAGAAATGCCGGTTTATAGAGCTTTCTGGTTGGTGAAATGCCAGATAAAACAGCTTTTACTGTATATTGGAAGAACTGACAGACTCTTAAATAGTGCTGCTACAATTATGCAGAGTACCTGATGTGATCCCACACTTTGATTTAAAGCAAACACACACCTCTTGACTTTAAAAGAACATAATGGTGCAAATTACTGTTCACTTAGAATCATACAGAAAACTTTATAGATAACATACTTGATACATGTTGAAAGAAGTGAAATTCGAGATAAACAGGAAATAATAAATGTATATACCAACATTCCATTGGCTACAAATAGTGTTCATTTTTATTTAAAAATAAAACCATACTACTGATCTAGCAGTTCACTGACACAAAACTGCAGATTCATTGATCTTTGTGGTTACTGTCAGAAAATAGTGATAGGTAACAAAGTGGTATTGTACATGTTTTTCAGAAGATCTTTTCCTGCAGTTCTTAGACAAGGTTCCCAGTGACTCCAGTAGCATTGTGCTTGCATAAGGACTGCAGGATCAGGCCCTTATTTCCCTTTTCCCTCTTACTGAAAGGTGAAAAACATACTCCAGCATGTAAAATTAATAGTTTAGTTCTCTGGCATTCTGAAGGAGAAAGTGGAAACAGCCTAAATAAAAACAGACTGAAGCAAAAGTGAAATTTCCATACAGGATCATTTCAGAGCAAATGATTAAGAGCCAAATTCTGCTTTCAAATACATGAATGCAGCTCCCAGTGAAATTGCATGTAAGTTTTTAACAGCAGATTTGGCCCCAAGATACCAACTCCACAAACCAAGCATTAAATATTCCCAGTACTAAAGGTGTTTGTACTATGAGATTATTTTTCAAACCTATATTAGTCTAAATCTCAAAGAGTGTTAACTTGCATAAATTCAATTTCATCATTTGTTACCTGTTTTTTAAGCAAGAAAATTTAAATATTTAACTAAAGAGATGATTTCATCTCATCCACATATTGCAAAAGTTATTACTAAACTGTCTACATTTTGCTTCACAAGCTTCTACATATGGATTGGAACATTAACTAAAATAAAAACCTAATTAAGTCTTGAAACCAAAGGCTAGAGTGCCTTTCGGAGCCACATGATATGTCTCAGGTTTTGCTATCATATCACCAACTGTGAAAAGAGAGGAAGGATGGTCCAGTGGTTAGGGCACTAGCCTGGGACTTGAGAGTTCTGCCACAGACTTCCTGTCTGCCCTTGGGGGAGTCACTTAGCCTTTCTGTGTCTCAGTTCCTCCAACTGTAAAATGTGGATAACAGCACTTCCCTACCTCACAAAGGCATTGTGGGCATAAACTCATTAAAGACTGAGAGGTGCTCAGATACAATGCTGGGAACCATACAAGTACCTTAGATCAGTGGTTCTCAAAGCCGGTCTGCCGCTTGTTCAGGGAAAGCCCCCAGCGGGCCAGACCGGTTTGTTTACCTGCCGCATCCGCAGCTCCAGGCCATTGGGGGCTGTGGGAAGGGCGCCACTTCTTGCAGCCCCCATTGGCCTGGAGTGGCGAACCACGGCCAGTGGGAGCCGCGATTGGCCGCACCTGCGGACGCGGCAGGTACACAAACCAGTCCGGCCTGCCAGGGGCTTTCCCTGAACAAGCGGCGGACCGGCTTTGAGAACTACTGCCTTAGATAGACAGAAGCAACAGACAAAGTATTTCAGTTAAAAAAGTAACAAGCTCTGGAGGAACTTGTACGTTTTTAACTGAGTTAAGTTGAAATACAAAAAGAAATAGTTGTGGTAGACTGCAAGACTGGGAGTCAGGTGTTCTAAGATCTATTCCTGGGTCTGCAGTGACCTTGCTCTGAAGGTCTGGGCAATTTCCTGGCCTCTCTATGGTTCAGTTTCAATGCCTTAGTTTTTCCCACTGAAAAGTAGTGAATACTTTTCTCAAAGGGGTCTTATGTTAATGTAAAATGCTTTGAGATCCTTGAATGGAATATTATACAGAAGAAAAACATATTAATAGTAATCATAAAAATCTCAATTATAATCATTAGGGATTTATATCCAAACACCTGCAGTCTCTTTACTGGAAGTACAAAAAATATTACCTTTAGAACTTGTAGAATTCAATTGAAACAGAACTCCTACTACTGCTAATCACATGAAGTTAAGAACCCTATAGAGATATAGAACTTGAGTAGGATCTATAGCTGGTTTTTTGTTTTTTTTGTGGGGAGGGGGGGAGATTTGCAAAAGGTATCAATAAATCAGAAAGAAATCTACTTCTATATAATAAGCAACATGTCCTATTTTACCAAATCTTTGGAATAGACCAGGGTTTGCTTAACTTGCCCTTTCTAAATTAAAATAAACATCTTCCCTGAGCCCTCTAATGGCAGCCCTAAATGGGAGAAGTTTTGTAACTTTAACCATGCCAAAACTAGAAAGTTAAAAAGGAGCTACAATTTTTTTAAAAAATATGCTCACAATTTTGTATGACGGATGAACCTGTTCTAACTAAAGATGTTATACACAAGGCTGAACTGGGGAAAAACATGTGGTCTTAAGTCATTTTTGACTGACAAATGATTGTCATACTTCATTTTTAATTGCCACCATTGTACAGAAACTGGACCCTCAGAGATGAGAAAAAAAAAATTACACTTTCAAGGCATCTGCAACTTAAGATGGACGCCTACTTTATCAGAGATGGCCACAAATCTAAGTTCCTAACTAAAATCAGTTGTTGGGTCTTGTCACAGGCGAAGACTGTCAGTTTGACAGGCCTCTCCTATGACAAGTCAACCTGTGGAACTCTTTGTAAGAGGAAGTTGTGAAGGCCAAGACTATAACAGCATTCAAAAAGAACTAGATAAGTTCATGGATGATAAGTCCATCAATGGCTATTAGCCAGGATGGGAAGGGATGGTGTCCCTAGCCTCTGTTTACCAGAAGCTGGGAATGGATCACTCGATAAATACCTGTTCTGTTCATTCTCTCTGAAGCACCTAGTAGTGACCACTGTCGGAAGACAAGATACTGAGCTAGATGGACCTTTGATCTGACCCAGTGTGGCCATTCTTATGACTTACACTAGCCTAGTCAATGCAACCAAATCAATAACATGCTGGATGAAAGAGCCCGTGATCCTGCTTCCCCTCAGCTTCCCCCCTACTCCCTCCAAAGCCAGTTACAGGTACTGTATTCCCAGCTGAGTTTTCAGTTCCCTCAGTTTTTAATGTATAAGTTCCTGATTGGTTTCTTACAGCTTCAATGCCCTATAAATTTGAAATAAGAGCAAACTCAAAATTTCCTCTTTGCACTCATGAAGGCCAATTTCCAAGTGTTCTACCTTAGCAACCATGTATGCAGCATTCCTAGTCCACTTCCAAAGAGAAAGTTCTGCTCATTTAGGTGCCCAAAGATGTCAACTAGTTAGGATAAGTATGTTGCCCAACATGTTGAAGGTTTCAGCAAGGGATGATTCAGGAAAACATGCCATCTTGGTCTTAGCTGAGAGTGGACTTAGCACTTTATCTTGTGAAAGCCACCTCCCTTCAGCATGAAAGAAGTTGCCGGTGAAGGGAACCCATCAGAGCAATGCAAACAGTCAGGTATTCTCTGGACAACTTTTAAGAAGTTCACTTCTCTATAAGTTTCTTAAAGGAGTGGTGCAATCTTTGAGGAGTTTTCTTACAAGTTCTTGCTGTGTAGGGAAAAACAACGAAGCCACGAAGCATTAGATGTGATGTTTTGGTTCTGTAGGCCCAGGTCTCTATTCTTTCCTGTTATCATCTTGCACTTGACATGCAAATTACAATAGAATGCTCCCCGCAAATATGAAAACTTTGATTCCTGAAATGTCTCAAATATGCATTTGTCTGTTGTGCGTACATAGCTCAGCTTTACAAAAAAAGCAAGTCTTCAACAGACCCTTTAAAAACAAACCTCACAAGTGCTAAAATCTGTGCTGCATCAGAGGCATCAACTGACTCAGCACACTGAAAGGCTTAAGAAGTCTCTTTTCCCAAGTTTTGAAAGCAGTTGCTCTTGAATATCCTCATCCATGTTACTAATACAATACGAAACAAACTTATTTGATAAAGACATTGTTTTCAATTTGTCAGCTGCATTAGACTAACATTTGAAGTCACAAGTGTAAGGTTTTCCACAACTGTATGTGCTTTACACTGTTGTGATTCAGAGATACCAAATCTGAAGGATATCTGTATCAACATTGCCAGTTTGAGTACTCAAGTTTTGTTGGTTTTTTAAGGCTTCAAGTTTTCTCAAAACACACCCTTAAAGATAAACGTAAGGTTTCTTCTTTCCCCTTTGATGCTGCAATCACTTTAAAGACTTTATAGCTCCACAGCCAGCACTTCAGAGCACTCTATATGCTGGTTTTGAATCCACTGATGTAAAACCATGTCTCATGTGTCACGTTCCCACATTTTCTTTGAGAATGTCACTGAATGACTTGTCACTGTCCTTTTCATGGAACAGTCTTCCTAAATCACTCCTTGGCAAGAACTGAGCTCCACAGACTAAACAACATATCCTATAAGATCATGCAATGCTCAACAGTGCCTTCTGGCCTGATTTCTGCTGACACATCCAGCATCCCAATTCAGTGCCGTGTGCACATATGGGTACTTGAGTTTCATGTCACACAAGTGTTTTTAATAGGACTTGTTTTGTATAAGGTAAATCTAGACACACTCAAGTACAGGCTTCATACTATTTTATCAGAAGCAGCTATAGCAGGCTGCTGCACTACTCTGCATCGAACCACTGAGGTTCCTACATTCAACAATATGGTGGTCCAAATAGGATACACCATTATAAGGCTTCCGTTGTATATCCATTTTTAACTATTTCACATTTTTTGCACAACTTTCCATAACCCTGCTGTATCCCCTTGTAGGGATCATAAGACCCACAGTTTTGGAAACCCTAGTACAGACCATTAAATTATGCCCACGGTTAACTCAGAAAATATAAGCACATAAGCGCCAGTAATCCACAGTAAAGGTATAGTCACTTCTTATTCCCATGTAATAATAATTATTCCTGAGTGAATATTTGCAAGCCACATGTGAGGAATGAATACTATTGTACATAAAGGAGAAGAGTTTAATAACTTAGCAGAAAGAACTTCTGCCTCCACAAAATTAGTTACACCCTGTCTGTAGTGTAATAGCTAGTCTTTAAACTGTTCCCAAAAGATCCATAAAATGTTTTTCCTTCTTTTACTTTGTATTCAACTTCATTTCAATATGATAACTGTTATAAAAATGTTTTCATACAAATGTTGACTTTCCTTGTGTAAATGGAAACTACCTATTATCTATTACCAAGGACAATGTTTACAGGATCAAGGCCATACACTTACACACATACTTTGTTTTAAACGTAAGTATTCACGTGCATAAAGTCAAACGTGCAGAAACGTCTACAGGACTGAGACACAAATGTTTCTCTAGACAACTTACATATGGTGCTCACACCATATGATTAGTGTATAACACTAAACTTTTCATTACTAAAAAGGCTTTAGAACTTACTATGTTTTCTTTAAGATAAAGAAGTTCAAGCCACTGACAAAGGCAGACTAATGGACTATTAGTCTAATATAGCAGGCAGGAAACAAGACTGGATGTGTTATTAGCACAGTATTTGGACACAGCATGACAATTATGATTTTACATATACTGTGACTTTTGCACTAGAAGATACAGTTGTATTTTATGTTTCATTTTCAACTAGTTTTGCGGATAAAAAGTTTGAGGTTTGCAAAAATTCAATTCCATGATATCTGTCCATCCCATTACATTTACAACTTAACTCAGACCATATCGTATAAGTGAATTACTTTGGACTGTTTTGTACAGCACCTTGAAAAAAGTTATCAAATTAACTCACAAGACTTGCTAGTTAAGTACTGTTACTTCAATTTTACAAGAGTGGAAACTGAGGCAGAGAATGAAGAAATGAACTGCAAGAGGTCGTAAAGAAAATCAGTGTCAATGGCAGGCTTAGAACTCAGGAGTTCCTGGGTTTCAGTCCCACATGCAAACCCCATTACTCTACTTGAATCATTCCTTGACGAGCGTGACTACGTATACTTTCTGAATTGTCTACATAGAGCACCACAGGTGTGCAGGGCACATCACTGGTAAATAAGACAGGGTATTTCCAGAACTCTCTCCATCCCATGACCATTAAAAAGCATCAGTTGGCAGCTTCCCCATGAATTCCACCCCCCTTCCAACCTGCTCCCTCTACCCCAGACCTTCCCAATGTCTTCCCTCCTCCCGCACCACTTACCAAAAAGCAAAGCTGTGGCCAGTTGTGGATAAAATACCTATACGTGTAAATGGAGTAGGGTTCAGACAGATCTTTGGTGATCAGTCTCATGATATCGGGCATCTGCAGCTCGGACTCATACCGGACGTATCGTATCGTTAGGTCCTCCTCGGGAGGAGAGTCCGTCCCCGAGCCTTTCAAACTGCAGGCTGCTGCTAAGGATGTGGAGAGCAGCAGCAGAGACTCCTCCTCCTCCTCCCCTTCATCCCCCTCCTCCAGGCCAGGCCCCCCAGCCAGTCCATTGCGGGCTGCAGTGGCGGCCGCCGGCTGGCTCCTGTCCCCTGTGGCTGCCGGAGGCGCAGTCCTGGCCTGGGGCTCCGGGAGGTGGTTGGGGACGGGGGGCGAGCACGGGGCTGCGGCCGGCGGCTGTCCGGAGCCCACTGTTTTGCCGGCTCGCTTGTTCTCCGGCCCCTCGGCCCCCTCCGAGCTCAGGATCTTGCTCTTGAGGGAGGCTCGGAGGTGCCGCAGCTCGGGGCTGAGGAGGCCGTTGAGCTGGTGGTTGTGGTGCGGCGGGTGGTGGTGGTGGTGGAGGAGGCGGTGCTGCTGCGGAGGCCCCCCCTTGCCGCCGCCTCGCGGCTGCGGCGCCTGGCCGCCCTCCTCTTCCTCCTCCTCGTCCAGGGCCCCGGGGCAGGCGGCGGCCCCCCCTCCTCCGGGGAAGGGGGAGAGGGCGTCCCCCGGCGGGGCGAGGAGGCTGCTCGGCCCGGGCGGTACCTCGGCCATGTCCTAGAAGAGAGACCGACACAGACCCAGAGAGAAGGAGAGCGTGAGACGGGGCAGCCGCTTCGCTTCGCTTCCCTTCCCGGGCCGGGCCGGGCCGGGCGGGGGCGGCGGGGAGCCAACAAAGGTAGAGACGGCCCCCAGCCCCGCCTCACATCGCCGCCAGCGGCGGCTGCCCGGGCTCCTGACCCCGCCGCCGGGCCGCTTCCCCCGCGCGGCCTCCTCCCGGCCCCCCCCCCCGCCCGCGGCCACTAACCCCAGCGTCTCCTCAGCTCCTCCTCGGCTCCCACTCTCCACTCATCCAGTGGCCGGAAAGCGAGCCCGCCGCTGTCGTACCCACGGCAAAGTTTCCTGTCAGGCTTTGCGACACTTCCCTGCCTGGCGGCTGGCCCTGGTGAGGGACGGGCGGAGGTTGGAGCCGCGTGACAGCGGGAGAGGCCTCGGCCGGGGCGGGGACTGGGGAAGGGAGCGGGGGGTGCTGGGCGGGGCCTGCGAGTCGCGTCACTTGCGTCAGTCCTTCGAGCAGCAACGAGTCATCGGCCGTCTCACCCGCCGTGGGCGAACCCCGCTGTTCTCCCTGGCACACACCCCTCCCCCCGCAACCGCCGTGGGCGCACCCCGCCGTTCTCCCTAACACCCCCCCCTGCAGGCGCCGTGGGCGCACCCCGCTGTTCTCCCTGGCACACACCCCTCCCCCCGCAGCCGCCGTGGGCGCACCCAGCCGTTCTCCCTGGCACACACCCCTCCTCCCGCAACCGCCGTGGGCGCACCCCGCCGTTCTCCCTAGCACCCCCCCCGCAGCCGCCGTGGGCGCACCCTGCCGTTCTCCCTGGCACCCCCCTGCAGCCGCTGTGGGCGCACCCCGCTGTTCTCCCTGGCACCCCCCCCCCGCAGCCGCCGTGGGCGCACCCCGCCGTTCTCCCTAGCACCCCCCCCCCCGCAGCCGCCGTGGGCGCACCCTGCTGTTATCCCTGGCACCCCCCTTCGCATCCGTGGGGCACACCCTGCTGTTCACAACATCCTCTGGCAAGGAGTTCCACAGGTTGACCATACGTTGTGTGAAGAAATACTTCCTTTTATTTGTTTTAAACCTGCTGCCTATTAATTTCATTTGGTGACCCTAGTTCTTGTGTTATGAGAAGGGGTAAACAACACTTCCTTATCTCCTTTCTCTACACCAGTCATGATTTTATAGACCTCATTCATATCTCCGCTTAGCCGTCTCTTTTACAAGCTGAAAAGTCCCAGCTTTATTAATCTCTCCTCATACGGAAGCTGTTCCGCACCCCTTATAATTTCTGTTGCCCTTTTTCTGAACCTTTTCCAATTCGAATACATCTTTTCTGAGATGGGGCGACCACATCTGCACACAGTATTCAAGACGTTGGCGTACCATAGATTTATATAGAGACGAAATGATATTTTCTGTCCTATTATCTATCCCTTTCTTAATTATTCCCAGCATTCTGTTCGCTTTTTTGACTGCCACTACACATTGAGTGGTTGTTTTCAGAGAACTATCCACAATGACTCCAAGATCTCTTTCCTGAGTGGTAACAGCTAATTTAGACCCTATCATTTTATATGTATATTTGGGATTATGCTTTCCAATGTGCATTACTTTGCATTTATCAACATTAAATATCATCTGCCATTTTGTTGCCCAGTCACCCAGTTTTGAGAGATTCTTTTGTAGCTCTTTGCAGTCTGCCTGTGTCTTAGCTATCTTTAGTAATTTTGTATCATCTACAAATTTTGCCACCTCACTGTTTACCTCTTTTTCCAGATCATTTATGAATATGTTGAATAGGACTGGTCCCAGAACAGATCCCTGGGGGACACCGCTATTTACCTCTCTCCATTCTGAAAACTGACCATTTATATCTACCCTTTGTTTCCTATCTTTTACCCAGTTATCCAATCCATGAGAGCACCTTCCCTCTTATCCCATGGCAGCTTACTTTGCGTAAGAGCCTTTGGTGAGGGACCTTATCAAAGGCTTTCTGAAAATCTACGTACACTATATCCACTGGATCCCCTTGACCCACATGCTTGTTGACCCCCTCAAAGAATTCTAGTAGATTGGTGAGGCATGATTTCCCTTTACTAAAACCATGTTGACTCTTCCTCAACAAATTATGTTCATCTATATGTCTGACAATATTGTTCTTTATTATAGTTTCAATCAGTTTGCCCGGTATTGAAGTCAGGTTTACAGGTCTGTAATTGCCGGGATCATCTCTGGAGCCCTTTATAAAATTGGCGTCAGATTAGCTATCCTCCAGTCATCTGATACAGAAGCTCATTTAAATGACAGGTTACAGACTGCAGTTAGTAGTTCTGCAATTTCCAATTGGAGTTCCTTCAGAACTCTTGGGGGAATCCCATCTGGTGCTGGTGACTTATTGCTGTTTAATTTATCAGTTTGTTCCAAGACCTCCTCTAATGATACCTCAATCTGGGACAGTTCCTCAGATCTGTCACCTAAAAAGAATGGCTCAGGTTTAGGAATCTCCCTCACATCCTCAGCTGTGAGGACTGGTGCAAAGAATTCATTTCGTTTCTCCGCAATGGCCTTATTGTCCTTGAGTGCTCCTTTTGCACCTCGATTGTTCAGTGGCCCCACTGGTGGTTTAGCGGCTTCCTGCTTCTGATGTACTTAAAACAAATGTTGCTGTTACTTTTTGAGTCTTTAGCTAACTGTTCCTCAAATTCTTTTTTGGCCTTCCTAATTGTATTTTTATACTTCATTTGCCAGTGTTTACGCTCCTTTCTGTTTTCCTCATTAGGATTTAACTTCCACTTTTTAAAGGATGCCTTTTTGCCTCTCACTGCTTCTTTTACTTTGTTGTTTAGCCACGGTGGCTCTTTTTTGGTTCTCTTACTATGTTTTTTAATTTGGGGTATACATTTAAGCTGAGCCTCTATTATGCTGTCTTTAAAAAGTTTCCACGCAGCTTGCAGAGATTTCACTTTTGGCGCTGTACCCTTTAATTTCTGTTTAACTAATCGCTTCATTTTTGTGTAGTTCCCCTTTCTGAAATTAAATGCTACAGTGTTGGGCCACTGTGGTGTTTATCCTGCCACAGGGATATTAAATTTAATTATATTATGGTCACTATTACCAAGCGGTCCAGCTATATTCACCTCATGGACCAGATCCGGTGCTCCACTTAGGACTAAATCAAGAATTGCCTCTCCTCTGGTGGGTTCCAGGACCAGCTGCTCCAAGAAGCAGTCATTTAAGGTGTCAAGAAACTTTATCTCTGCATCCCGTCCTGAGGTGACATGTACCCAGGCAATATGGGGATAATTGAAATCCACCATTATTATTGTTGAGTTTTTTATTTTAATAGCCTCTGTAATCTCCCTGAGCATTTCACAGTTACTATCACCATCCTGGTCAGGTGGTTGGTAATATATCCCTAGCACAATATTCTTATTATTAAAGCATGGAATTTCCAGCATCATCTCCCCATCTCCAGCTGTGGGACACACATTGCTGTTATGAACCCCACAGGGCCAGTCAACAGCACCATCTACCCCCCTCTCACCCTCCATAGGGTAGACACTGGTGTTATTAACCCCCACAGGGCCAGTGACTAGGATCATTTACCCCATCTCAGTAGCCAGGGGGGATGCACTAGCATTATTACCCCTCCCAGGGACAATTATTGACCTTCTTCTAGCCCCTATAAGGCTCGTTTGAGGACATGACTAAAGCCTCGCCCATTAGTCATAGATATTAAAACCTCACCAGGACAACCACTTGCACTGTTAGCCCCTCTTTGACTAGCTCAGGAGAGCCACTTTATTTGTGTAAAAAGGAAAGGAGTACTTGTGGCACCTTAGAGACTAACAAATTTATTTGAGCATAAGCTTTTGTGAGCTATAGCTCACTTCATTGGATGCATGCAGTGGAAAATACAGTGGGGAGATTTATATAGACAGAGAACATGAAACAATGGGTGTTACCATACACACTGTAACAAGAGTGATCAGGTAAGGTGAGCTAAAAGTACTCCTTTTTGCGGCTACAGACTAACACGGCTGCTACTCTGAAACCTGTCTTTATTTGTGTACATTCCCTTTGACTTATAACTGAAGCATTTTTCTTTGACTCTTGGGTTTTTACCAAGTTTAAGGAAAGAGATTAAAACATTCAAGTCACAAGAATGTACAGGGCTTCCCTTCCCCCACTACCTGGGCTGGTCACTGCTGAGAGAGAATTTGAGAGAGGCTGGAGGAATGGAAAATGAAACTAAGTGTTAGTTTCGAGGGCTGAAGCTGCCTGTCCCCAACTCCAGGCAGACAGGCACTACGGTTTCCTGTAGGTGGAGTTATGACAATGTGGGCTCGCCTTATTTATATGGAAACCCCCTAATGTCACGCTATTTATAACATTGGCTGCCCAAATGATACATACCAACACTTGCCCACTAATACCCCAAAATTGCAATGGATTCTGCACAGGCGCAAGGATCTGCTTGCACTGTGTTCATTGGGACCTAAAAGAGTAATCCCTGTATGTGACCTCTCTTTTCTCCTGAAATCACTCCTTCCCCTTTATGCACTGGCGTTATTAGCTCCTATAGAGATAGTCACTAGCAGATATTAGTTGCTTTTGGGACAGTCACTAGTATTAGTCCATGTCTGGGTGGTTACAGGACACTAAATATAGTTGGCAGGTTCTGCAGGGACAGTCTAGTAGACATGTTAGTCACTAGCAGTATTTCAGCTCCTCTCCTGCAGACCAGAGGGGATGAATAGCAGTTTTAATCCTCTCTCTTCCTGCCAGAGACAACAACTAGCAGCACCATTCCTCTTCTGGTGTAGCCCCTCTGGGTCAATTTCATTGTTTCTAAGAAAGTGGTTCAGCTTGCTGAGTGGAGATACCGCAAAGTATATATTTAAAGAATACATGTAGTCTCAAAGAAATCATCTTCTCTACCCGGTTCCATGTGGGACTGTAGAAAGTTTGGGACTATCCAAATGGAGACTGAAAGAAATTATCAGTGAAATGTTAAATGTTTTTTTGAAACAAAGCAAAATCCTGTCTAACAAGAAGGAGATACTTTTAAAAGCATCTTAAAATGCCTGTAAAAATTGTGGCTTCTTCCTCCCCAAATAAAGAAACTTTGCAGGTTTGCTGAATGTAGAACTCACTCATCTTCATTTAAGTATTTTTCAAAGACGAGACAGGTCTGGACTTAAAAGGAAACTCCTGTGATTGCTGTACATGTCATAACAGGATTCTTTAATTAGAAATACCCCTGAGTTTCAAGCTTCCCTCTATGCGTTGCTGAGCTCTGAAGAAAAGTGGGAGAAAAGTAAAATGCTGATTGAAAATGAATGAATCGCCTTATTTTTCTTAAACCACAGAGATTAATAACAGCAATCTGTCAGTTTCAAGAATGAAATAGAACCTATATTCATTTATATTTAAATATTTTAATAGATTTCCTTCAGAAAAATGTATGCATATTATTCCTAGTAATATTGGCCTTTCTTGTCCCACTGCTGCTTTGCTCTCTGCTTGGAGGGAGTCCAGATGCTCTAGTTTTATGCAAGACAAGTGAATGTCACCCTATGTGACCAAAAGGAAAGTGTGTTACCCTGTAAGAAAGTCCTGTTAATGTACCAGTGGGCCAAATTCTGTTGTCAGTTACAAAGGTAATTTCCGTGGAGTTACTCCAAATACACACTGGTATAACTGAGAGCTTATTCTGGCCCAGAGAGTTTACTAATTACAGATTTCTTAAGATGATAACTAGAAGCGCTTAAAAGATAATTGTACCACTGTAAATTTAAATGTTTATATACTGGTAAATATTAAAGCAATTTTTAAAATGTTTCATCTCGGAGACCTAATCTTTTCAGTTACTGATAAGAAGTTTAAATACAGAGAGGTAAATAGGTGTTACCATATAAGATCCAATCAATACCTCGGGCCTGGCTAGTACCTGATGAGTTAGGAATGAAAGCGAGTGCACCTAACCAAATTGTGCAATGTTGTATACGTGTGAAAAATTCCTTCCCAACCACCAAGGTGATCAGATGACAGAATATTTTTGTAACACTGACCACCCATAGCATCTGCAGCTGTGCCAAACGTATCCAGTCCTTTTTTTAAATGTAGCCACACTATTTTTCTTTGTCTTTGTTTAGCAAAAAATGCCCACCAATGCGAACAGTGGTGCAACTGTATGGGTAGGGTTAGCAGCCTTACAGCTCTGCCAGGTTATGTGACATGGTGATGACAACAGCTGCCGAAGGCAGAGAGCCATCTATACGAGGACCCAGGGGGAATGTTTTGCTAAAATTTTTTAGTGTAGAGAAGGTCAGAGTTTCAATGACTTCTTACACCAGTGAATTTCACAGTTGACTTAGAAGCTATGTAACAAAGTGTTCCTTTTTGTTTCTGGTAAATAGTACCACCTTTCATTTTCTTGGGGTCTTCATTCTATCACATATTTTATTATACTTGGCATCTGTTTCCATTCATCCTTCATAATTTCTTATACCTCACTTAAATCCCCTTGTGCAATTTTTTTCCCTTTCAGATCTTTCCCATTTTTTGTCATGCATTAACCTTATCAGACCACTAATCACTTCTTCCCCACCCTTCTCTGGACTTTTTGAATTTCGGTTATATCTTTCCGGAGAGAACGTATGAATTGAGGAACTCTAGCCTGCATTATAGCTTATATCTGGACCCCGGAGCCAACCGGTGGTGTCGGAGAGAAGGCTTTGGATTCTTTGACCATGGGATGGTGTTCCATGAAGGAGGAGTGCTGGGCAGAGACGGGCTCCACCTAACAAGAGAGGGAAGAGCATCTTTGCGAGCAGGCTGGCTAACCTAATGAGGAGGGCTTTAAACTAGGTTCACCGGGGGAAGGAGACCAAAACCCTGAGGTAGATGGGGAAGCGGGATACCAGGAAGAAGCACGAGCAGGAGCATGTGAGAGGGAGGGCTCCTGCCTCATACTGAGAATGAGGGGCGATCAGAGGGTTATTTTAAGTGCCTATATACAAATGCACAAAGCCTGGGAAACAAGCAGGGAGAACTGGAGGTCCTGGCAAAGTCAGGGAATTATGATGTGATTGGAATAACAGAGACTTGGTGGGATAACTCGCATTACTGGAGTACTGTCATGGATGGGTATAAACTGTTCAGGAAGGACAGGGAGGCCAGAAAAGGTGGGGGAGTTGCACTGTATGTAAGAGAGCAGTATAACTGCTCAGAGCTCATGTATGAAACTGCAGAAAAACCTGAGAGTCTCTGGATTAAGTTCAGAAGCGTGAGCAACAAGGGTGATGTCGTGGTGGGAGTCTACTATAGACCACCGGACCAGGGGGATGACGTGGACGAGGCTTTCTTCCGGCAACTCGCAGAAGCTACTAGATCACACGTCCTGGTTCTCATGGGCGACTTCAATCATCCCGATATCTGCTGCGAGAGCAATATAGCGGTGCACAGACAATCCAGGAAGTTTTTGGAAACTGTAGGGGACAATTTCCTGGTGCAAGTGCTAGAGGAACCAACTAGGGGCGGAGCTCTTCTTGACCTGCTGCTCAGAAACCGGGAAGAATTAGTAGGGGAAGGAAAAGTGGATGGGAACCTGGGAGGCAGTGACCATGAGATGGTCGAGTTCAGGATCCTGACACAAGGAAGAAAGGAAAGCAGCAGAATACGGACCCTGGACTTCAGAAAAGCAGACTTTGACTCCCTCCAGGAACTGATGGGCAGGATCCCCTGGGAGAATAACATGAGAGGGAAAGGAGTCCAGGAGAGCTGGCTGTATTTTAAAGAATCCTTATTGAGGTTACAGGGACAAACCATCCCGATGTGTAGAAAGAATAGTAAATATGGCAGGCGACCAGCTTGGCTTAACAGTGAAATCCTTGCTGATCTTAAACACAAAAAAGAGGCTTACAAGAAGTGGAAGATTGGACAAATGACCAGGGATGAGTATAAAGATATTGCTCGGGCATGTAGGAGTGAAGTCAGGAAGGCTAAATCATACCTGGAGTTGCAGCTAGTGAGAGATGTTAAGAGTAACAAGAAGGGTTTCTTTAGGTATGTTGGCAACAAGAAGAAAGCCAAGGAAGTGTGAGCCCCTTACTGAATGAGGGAGGCAACCTAGTGACAGAGGATGTGGAAAAAGCTAATGTACTCAATGCTTTTTTTGCCCCTGTCTTCACGAACAAAGTCAGCTCCCAGACTACTGCAGTGGGCAGCACAGCATGGGGAGGAGGTGACCAGCCCTCTGTGAAGAAAGAAGCGGTTCGGGACTATTTAGAAAAGCTGGACGTGCACAAGTCCATGGGACCGGATGCGTTGCATCCGAGAGTGCTAAAGGAATTGGCGGATGTGACTGCAGAGCCATTGGCCATTATCTTTGAAAACTCATGGCGATCGGGGGAAGTCCTGGAAGACCGGAAAAAGGCGAATGTAGTGCCAATCTTTAAAAAAGGGAAGAAGGAGGATCCTGGGAACTACAGGCCAGTCAGCCTCACCTCAGTCCCCAGAAAAATCATGGAGCATGTCCTCAAGGAATCAATTCTGAAGCACTTAGACAAGAGGAAAGTGATCAGGAACAGTCAGCATGGATTCACCAAGGGAAAGTCATGCCTGACTAATCTATGTGCCTTCTATGATGAGATAACTGGTTCTGTGGATGAAGGGAAAGCAGTGGACATGTTATTCCTTGACTTTAGCAAAGCTTTTGACACGGTCTCCCACAGTATTCTTGTTAGCAAGTTAAAGAAGTATGGGCTGGATGGATGCACTACAAGGTGGGTAGAAAGTTGGCTAGATTGTCAGGCTCAACGGGTAGTGATCAATGGCTCCATGTCTAGTTGGCAGCCGGTATCTAGCGGAGTGCCCCAAGGGTCGGTCCTGGGGCCGGTTTTGTTCAATATCTTCATTAATGATCTGGAGGATGGTGTGGATTGCACTCTCAGCAAGTTTGCGGATGACACTAAACTGGGAGGAGTGGTAGATACGCTGGAGGGTAGGAATAGGATACAGAGGGACCTAGACAAATTGGAGGATTGGGCCAAAAGAAATCTGATGAGGTTCAACAAGGACAAGTGCAGAGTCCTGCACTTAGGATGGAAGAATCCAATGCACCGCTACTGACTAGGGACCGAATGACTAGGCAGCAGTTCTGCAGAGAAGGACCTAGGGGTGACAGTGGACGAGAAGCTGGATATGAGTCAACAGTGTGCCCTGATTGCCAAGAAGGCCAATGGCATTTTGGGGTGTATAAGTAGGGGCATTGCCAGCAGATCGAGGGATGTGATCATTCCCGTCTATTCGACATTGGTGAGGCCTCATCTGGAGTACTGTGTCCAGTTTTGGGCCCCACACTACAAGAAGGATGTGGATAAATTGGAGAGAGTCCAGCGAAGGGCAACAAAAATGATTAGGGGTCTGGAACACATGACTTATGAGGAGAGGCTGAGGGACCTGGGATTGTTTAGTCTATGGAAGAGAAAAATGAGGGGGGATTTGATAGCTGCTTTTAACTACCTGAAAGGTGGATCCAAAGAGGATGAATCTAGACGATTCTCAGTGATAGCAGATGACAAGACAAGAAGTAATGGTCTCAAGTTGCAGTGGGGGAGGTTTAGGTTGGATATTAGGAAAAACTTTTTCACTAGGAGGGTGGTGAAACACTGGAATGCGTTACCTAGGGAGGTGGTGGAATCTCCTTCCTTAGAATTTTTTAAGGTGAGGCTTGACAAAGCCCTGGCTGGGATGATTTAGTTGGGGATTGGTCCTGCTCTGGGCAGGGGGTTGGTCTAGATGACCTCCAGAGGTCCCTTCCAACTCTGATATTCTATGATTCTAACCCTGAATGTCCAGTATGGACAATGGGCACAAAGGAGTGGTTGGAGTGGGAAAGGAAGGACAGGAGGAAAGAATATACCTCCATTATGTTGTGGGAGTAGCCAAATGGGGCTTTTACCTAGCCTACTCCTTTAGATGGGGATAGGAATTGAAAGGCCTGCCTCAGCCCATGGAAGGGGATTGCATGGGCTTGAGTGTGTTACCCCACGTTTTACAAGTAATACCATCTGGAACCTACTACCCCCAGAGTGTGGGGGAGTCTCCCCTTCACAATTTTGGGTCAAGAGGGATGCTGGGAGTGGGGTCGGACTGGTCTGTGCCTTATGCTGCCTTGTCTCGCTTATGATGTCTGAAATTGTCATTGGCATTAATAGAAGTATGTACAGGGGTCGGGGGTGGAAAATTCACCCAATAGCGGCTTTTGTTACACATTATTTACTAGTATTTTATTTTAATTTTATGAATTGACATTTATAATTCCTAGCCAGCTCTTACTGATATAGCAAAGTGAGTGTATATAGCACTTTACAGCGAGATAAGAAGCCATGCTCACTGGTCTGAGGTGCCTACAATCTAAGAGCCTGATCCTGCAAAAACACACACAAGTAAGTTGACTCATGAGAATGGTCCCATTGGCTTTGGATGCGTGTGCATGGGTCCAGTTTCTTCCCTGCCACAAAATAGCAAGGTAAAATTGAAAACGCTTCCAAGAAATAAAAATAATAAAGAAGCTGAGCAACACAAGTGTATAGCTTTATCCGTTCAAAACCAGAACTGGAATACAGGCCACAAAAGTATAGCTACTTCGCCAGCCAGCACGGTCACAGAAGGAACAAACTTTAAGATTCAGGGAGTGACTGATGATTTTTTTTGATCCTTCACAACCTTTGGCAACTCAGGGAGTTTTCGGGGAGGGGAATTTTACTTATCATTGGAGCCACTGTTAAGAGAAACAGAAACTTCCTAAGTCTACAGAGGAAGGCATGAGATGGAAGAGGCATAAAAGTGGGTGGTAGCCAGCATGATGGCATCAAAAAGTGTTATGGCTCAGTGCGGATTGTTGCAGTGGTGGGGCTGGAAATGAATGGCCCCCGCAACATTGTGAGTCCATCTATGTCAGGAAAATGATGTCTTGCTGGCAACAGTTGTCAACTGGGGTGAAAATGGTTGAGTTATTGCAAAAAAAATATTGTGCCATCGACCGCACAGTCACAGGAAGCATGAGAGACCTGCTGGAATGATTTCTGTTACGATGCTGAAAACAGCTTTGTCCCATCCATGCTAGCAGCTGAACCATTTTCCACACAAGCCAGGGTAATGGGCTGTTAGTTCATTGTCCTACCCTTAGTCCACTGACAGTCATACTGTGTCTCTGGTCTTCTCATTGTTATGATTTATGTTCTTTATTATTTGCATTATGCTAAGAAGAATTGGTCCCCAGCATTGTATAAACACATGTCTCTGTCCCAAAGAGCTTACAATATAAATAGAGAAAACAAACAATGGTTGGGGGGGATGGGAATAACATTATCCTCATTGTACAGATGGGGAACTGAGACAGAAAGAATGACTTGCCCAAGGTCAAACAGGATGCTCATGGCAGAGCCAGAAGTTGAACCTCCATCTCATGAATTCCAGTCCAGGGCTTTCACCACAAGATCAACTTTTCTGTCTCCCAGGGGAGTTGCTATGAAGAATCATAATGTACTTGCTCCCTACTTTTGGGGAATTGTTGCATGGTATCATTCTAAAGTGTATAAAATGTGCCCAGAATCTGGATTTCTTATAAAATATTTGTAATAAAAATAATACAGCCAACATGGACAGAGTAAATTGCTCTGGTCACAACTAAGCTCCTGCGTTAATGCTGCAGTGAGGTGAAGGGTGTATATAGATGTCTCCTCTTTATTACTTCCCATTTATCAGCAAGGCTATATTAACATGGCAACAGTGCAGGATCATGTACACTGTGAAGGTTATCTGTACTACTGAAAGGATTATAAAGGAGGAAGAGGTGTCCACTTCAAAATAATTACCATGACTACTGGATCAGAGTAATTAATACAATTGTTGGCAATTTCAGCAGAGAAGAAAATAAAGGAGTACTGGAAAATGCACTCTCTCTCCCCCTCTTCCCCCAGGCACTGCCACTGCAGGTCAGGGTTGAGGCATATTGGAGAAGTATTGTGGGGAACTATGCACTACTTCTGCACAGAGAAATTCAGAGCCTGATTTTCAATTACGCTAATGACTTCTTACACCATTCTGGCACCATGAAAGGGTCTTAAAGTGGATGGAAATGGCCCCCTGAGAATACCCTCTGCACAGAGAGCCCTCCCTGGCTGCTGAAGACCTGGCATAAGGCCTTTATGCTAGCCCTTACTGTTGGCATTCTTCCACTTTCTGTAAAAAAGCAGAGTTCACTTGTTCCCGCTGCTGGTTGACTGTGCTGTGTGACCAGCTAACCAAGTCTTGATTATGCCCTCAGTGCAGTTATTTTTACCTTGTGGCTTAATTAGAGTCTTTCCACCTCACTCCTGGCATTCTTCCATCTTCTGCCAAAAGTAATCCCCTCTTCCCGCCCCCCAAAAGCAGGATGTGCTAACAGTATTCAAATTCTGATGGCTGAAACAGAATAGTGCACGTGTTTTTTCTTATAACAGGTGGGAACACTGTTATTTTGAGTGTACTTCCAAACAAAAAACTCACAGTGGGGAAAAAAGGCCCAGCGCTGTATATAAAGCAAACAGGAGGATTTGTGAGTAGGTCAGGGGAAGAGATCTCTCTGTTCCGCAAAAGAGGAGTGAGCCACCAGTGGCTTCATTTCACCTCACCATCACATATCTTCTGAAGTGGAGATTGGGCTAAAAGTAGCCTTCTCTATTCAACAGTAGCCTCTTTGCCTTCCTACATCCTTCCTTCCTACCTGTTCAATAGCCACGTATACCAATGGGTCTCTATAACAATGCCATTAAATAATAATAATAAATAGTAACAAACCTGCTATCATCAGGCCCCTCCCATAGACTCATGATATTTCCATAAGAGGGAGTGGCCTGTCATTGGCATTGCTTCCTCATTCTGGTATATTTAGAGTGAGTAGCTGGTCTCCAAAGTAGCTTCTGTGTTGCTCCACAAAAGATATTGGCTGTAGGAAACCCTAGTGGGATTCGGCAATCTGTGGGGGTGTTGTTCCCCGCTTGAAGTCATAATACTATATGTGATGTCACAGCTTGTTGCTATGTCGATGATGGTGATGTCATGGAAAATGAATTTGGAATCAGACTTTAGCTGTGGAGTAAGCCAGCAGGATAAAGTGAACTGTTAATTACCAAGCTTTCTGTTCCAAATTTAAAAAAAAAAAAAATAGGTTAAAAAAATAACAGAAAGTATGACATAGGAGTGGAATTGCTTCCACATAAAACATTTTCCAAATTTTCCCATGTGTTATCAGTAGTTTGTTAAATAGTTTCTAGTTAGGTTTTGATGCCACATGGTTCCTTTTTGCTGGCCCCATGTAAAGATATTTTAAAGCTAAGTAGGGTTGACTGACCTGTAATATTAAATGTGTTATTCAGACTCAGAGCAGCAGTTCAAATAAAAAAGAACTTTCCCTGTACCTTCTAGTTCAGGTTATGTTCTGAAACCTTATTAGGAGTTAATGGCTCAGGATAAAAATTTCTAAAACTCCTAAATGATTTAGGAGCCTAAGACCCATTTTCAAGTGATGTAGGCATTTAGGAGCCTAGAGCCTAGTCTAAAACTAAAACTGACAGGTTTCAGAGTAGCAGCCGTGTTAGTCTGTATTCGCAAAAAGAAAAGGAGTACTTGTGGCACCTTAGAGACTAACAAATTTATTTGAGCATAAGCTTTCGTGAGCTACAGCTCACTTCAACTGAGGTCAACCTAGCTACATTGCTCAGGGCTGTGAAAAGTTTCATGTCCTGTGTGACGTAGCGAGGTCAACCTAACCACCACTGTATATGCAGCTAGCTATGGCATCTCAAGGGGGTGGATTTAATACAGTGACAGAAAAACCCCTTCCGTCGCTGTAGTAAGTGTCTACACTACGACATAGCTAAAACACGGCAGCTGTCCCACTGTAGTGTTTGTAGTGTAGACGTAAAAGTCATTTCTGAAAATGGGACATACAATCCTAAGTCATGTGGGCTCCTTTGAAAATTTCTGTCAGACTCTGCATCTCCTTCTTGTAGCTAGGACCTGTTTGTCTTCTGTCCCTCAGAAATTGTTTTTGACATAGATGCTGTGTAATTAAACTAAAGCTGTTTGACACTTGTACTCCACACCTCTAACTAGTAGAATGGCAAGGAAAAATGTTCAAGTATATTTAGCATGTTTGGACCTGATTCTGCATTCAGTTATACGGTGCAACGCCCTCTGCTTTCAGTGGAAATACCAGGCCCCTGTCAGCTGAAACAAGAAATTCTGAAACCTTCCTCATGGGACTCAACTTCATAGAAAGTCATAGGTTTATGCGTAGGAAAAGAGGACTTCAGTAAAAACAAAACTGCCAAATTTATGCGTACGTATCAAATACTACTAATTAGATGGCTAAACCCCTGATTGTGAGAATCAGGAAATTAGCTATCGAAATGATAGGAGTTGTGCCACTAAAAGTGTTCTCAGAAAGGGAGTCTGCTCTTTAAAATTGGTCTCTGTGTGTGTTCTTGAAAAAGAGAGACAAGGTGGGCAAGGTAATACCTTTTATTGGACCAGCTTCTGTTGGTGAGAGAGACCAGCTTTCAAGCTTACACAGAGCTCTTCTTCAGGCGTGGGGAACTTAACTGTGTCACTGCTAAATATACGATGGAACAGATTGTTTAGCATAAGTAGTTAAGCCATATTTCAAGGAACCATTCCAGGTAAAGTGGCCCACTAACACTCCTCCACTGATCTGGTGCAATTCTTGAAAAAAGAAAGAAAAAAAAAAGAGAGAATGTTTTAACAAGAGAAATCACAAGAGGGCAGTGTTGCACCGGTTTCAAATGTCTCTGAAATCTGAAAGCACCAACTCTTAATAAGCTGAGCTTATTTTTACCAGAAGAAAACTCAAATCATTGTCAGGATTCTGTTCAGACAGGAAACTCTGGGAAGATGACATTTGTTTACATGTAAAGCGAGGACTTGGTTTCAACATCAATACAACCGAAAAATTGCCATCTTCACCTTTTTGGCTACACTGAAACCATGTATGAAATGATAAATAATAGAGATTTGGCAGGTCAGATTTTGACACAGTAATAAAACCAGAGATCTGTGCAGGGTGAGTTAGCTTTGATATTGTTTATTCAGTTTCTTTCTTTTGTACTACTGGTGAGGTTCCCTGATTCCATGGTAACTAAAGTTGGACACATGGGCCAAAATCCTGAAATGTACATAAGTTCCTGGTGTCTCATGCTCCATTGAGGAGGAAAACTTTATGGCCCAGTGGAAAGGGCAAGAGGTCTGGCCAAAAAAACCTAATGATCTGCAGGGAGTGTTATTCCCAATCATGCAGGACTTCGACCATCTAGGGGAGGACCTTTCCGTTTTTACTACTCCGTATCAACACTTCTGCTGACATTAGCATGTCCGCCCTGGTAGCTGCACTGGCAGTGGCTTCTCCCACACTCATAGCTACATATTGGCCCTCTCTGAAGTTGGTTGAAGTTGCAGAAGGGAATGAAGGATGCTCCTAGTGTTCCTGCTGCATTTGGGCCTCATGGGAGCTCACAAGCCCATTCAGAATATGTATCATAAATATCAGGGCTGAGGAGAGGGGTTGAAAGAGGAGACAATTGTACTGGGGCCTGGAGCTCAGGTGGTTCCCCCCAAACATCTGTGTAAATAAAGTGAAATGGGAGGGCGTGGGACTCCAGGGAACATGATGTACCAAATTTCCCTTGGTGGGTCAGCTCACAATGAAGCTATCCCATGAAAAAAAATGACTTCACTCGATGAGGATTCTACTGTGCAGTACAACCAGATTTTAGTGGGGATGAGGCTAATGATGAACGGTTGGATTACAAATGACACATTTCATGTGAATCACTAGGAACGGCTCTTCTCACCTAGTCATCCAGATGTATGATCAAAATGATGGAGAAAGAAAGAATAAGTGGGCTCCATGGAAGCCATTTACTGACACAGTCAACAGAAGTTCAGCCTGAATAGCACAAGGTACTCCATATTGCACCAGGAGGGATTGTACCCCAAGTGAGTTAATGCATTAATCTTCTCACCAGAACCACATAACCACTCTCTCGCACAGCCTTACTTCATTACGTGAAGCAAGCAGGGGCAAGGAACACATCTGACACAAGTACAAGCTGTGTTCCAGTGAAGCCAGTGAGCAGTTTCAGAATCAGTTCAACCACTTTAATCAACTCTACCAAACCCAAAAGATAATCATTTGAGTCCATTTTAAAATCGAGTCTCTGTATCCTTTACGTGAGTTTCCTGAAAACTGTTCAGTAGCCAATAGGTTTCTCATCTACCTTAAAACCTCCTATGTCAGAGAACTGAAGATTTAGGGTGGAATTTTCAAAAGTGCTTGCTGGCCTAATATTGGACCAATTTAAAGTTAATGGTAAAACTCTCAGCATATGTCTACACTGTAAAAAAAAAACAGACACAAAAACACGAAAACAAACAAAAACCCGAACACCCATGGCTGGTCCATCCCAGCTGACTTAAGCTGGGACCAAAGGGCTGTTTAATTGCATTGTAGACATTTGGACTCAGGCTGGAGCCTGGCTTCTAGGACCCTGCAAGGTGGGAGGGTCCCAGGTTTCAAGCTACAACCTGAGCCTGAACATCTACACAGCAGTTAAACAGCCCCAGTCAGCTGGCACAGGCCAGTGCTGAGTGTCTAATTGCAATGCAGACATACCCTCAGTTACTTCAGTGGGAGTAGAGTTAGACCAATGCTGAAGGCCTTTGAAAAATCTAACCCTTAATCTGTCTACAGCAGTTGAAACTCTTCAGCAGGTCACTGTTTTTACTGTACTGAGTTAAATGGAGTTGTTGGCTGCTTTCAACTACCTGAAGGGGAGCTCCAAAGAGATTGGATCTAGACTGTTCTCAGTGGTGGCAGATGACAGTACAAGGAATAATGGTCTCAAGTTACAGTGGGGGAGGTTTAGGTTGGATATTAGTAAAAAAAAAAAAATTCACTAGGAGGGTGGTGAAGCATTGGAATGGGTTACTTAGGGAGGTGGTGGAATCTCCTTCCTTAGAGGTTTTTAAGGTCAGGCTTGCCCTGGGATGATTTAGTTGGGGTTGGTCCTGCTTTGATGACCTCCTGATGTCCCTTCCAACCCTGATATTCTATGATCATCTTATTTGGATTGTAGCACTATGCTGCTCAGCTGTAGTCTACTGTGGATTTTATACTACAGATGGGTGGATATCAGCCACAAAGCTCTACTATAAATTTAGATACACATAACATTAGTTCAAAAAAAAAAAATTGTAACCTAAACTTCATTTGCAGCAAAATCAGGTTAGAACTAGCAGATTGTTACATAACTGGTACTTAATTATATAGTAGATTACTACTCACAGACTATTAAACAAATGCTTATAGAATCAGAGGACTGGAAGGGACCTCGGGAGGTCATCTAGTCTAGTCCCCTGCACTCATGGCAGGATTAATTAATTATTATTATTAAGCGTTATGGGGGCATGTGGCCTTTTTATACTGATCCAGTAGCAAATCCCTAATGTACAGGGCCAGATTTACACATTACATGCCCCTAGGCAGAGCATCTTCAGCACGCTCCCTGCCGACAGCTGACCTTTGTGTTTTCCATTAAAAAAAAAAAAAGAAACTTTTAACCCACTTTTAACTTTTGCGCCCCTAGAACGCTCCTAGACACGTGCCTACTGTGCCTAATTGGAAATCCGGGCCTGCTAGTGTAGTGATTTCCCCATGGAGCACATAGCTAGGATAGCTGGCTCTACGCCCCTCCTCCCATCATAGGCTCAGTTGTGGCTGCATGTCCAGAATGCTGCTGTACTGGCTATTCTCAGCTAACACAATAGCCCTCAGGGGACTGTTGCAGCTGTGCTTAAGTTAGAACAGCCCTGAGACTTGTCTAATTGATGCCAGGGGCTGGGGTACACCCCTGGCTGGCACTACAGAATGGAGAAGTATTAAGCAGTATAAATCTACCTTTCCCTCACGGCTAAGGCAGATTGAGAATCAAGGCTATGTATCTTTATTCTGATCTTAAAATCTGCCTGTGAGAAACAAACCCTAATCTTCATTACTTTTCCTTTAAACAAAGAAAGGCAGGGATCATGTTTTCCTACATATTTGTGCAAAAAACCACAAAAACAAAAAAACCCCACCCATTAATTTTACACATTTCAATTTGGAGCTTTAATATAGGCTTTTACACTTCCTCAGTTTGTTTTTAAGAAAGGAAAGAAAAGGAAAACCCTGTGTGCTTTGCCCAGTCCAGCTTTTGAAACTCCCTAGGTTTTAAACTCAGACACAATGTAAATATTCCAGATGCCAAGATACAGCAACTCCAAAATGCCACAGGGCAGGCAATTATGCAATTTAAAGCACTGTCGGTTTTTTTTGTTTGTTTACTGTGCATTCATAAAATCATTTTTAAATCACTAAGGCTCAGATCCTCAGAGTGTTTATCACCTAACTTCCATTTAATGGGAGTTAGGCACCTAAATGCCTTTTGAGCATCAGGGCCTAAGATTCTGGTTCAGCAAGTTATTTAAACACAACCTGGAACTACTCCCATGCTTAAAGTTATACACAGGCTTATGTAATTTGCTGAACTGGGATTGTGTAACTTCGTAATACAAGAACATAAGAATGGCCATACTGGGTCATACCCAAGGTCCATCTAGTCTAGTATCCTGTCTTCCGACAGTGGCCAATGCCAGATGCCCCAGAGGGAATAAACAGACCAGGCAATCAAGTGATCCATCCCGTTACCCATACCCTGCTTTTTGCACCTTTGTGAGCTGATTTACGCTTAGGGGAGGTAGAAGGGTGGCATAGGGTGGGCTTGGGGCCAGATTGGCTTCTGCTGCAATTTAAAGCAACCTCAGCTCTGCTTTAACTTCTGCCATCTTACAGTGGCCCCCTAAGAGCCATTACACTGGTATGGATCAGCCAGAGCACAGTGCACTCTGACCTTGTCCCTGACATGCCCTCCCCGGCCCTGCTCCACTCCAGGTACCCTTTTCTCCCAGGCAGCCAGTCCTTCTCTCTCCACAGCTAGAGACCCACCTCCTCCCTGCCCTTATTACAGGGCCAGGTGTGGCCTGCTTCCCCAGTCAGCCTAGTCTTTTCTCTCAGGAGCAGGGTAACTGCCTAGCTACATGCCCCTTTAGGGTAACTTTGGTCAGGGCGCAAAATGACCTTGACATAGGGCAGAATCTGGCCCAAAGAATTTTAAATGGTCTGATTGAAAATCCCTTGCCCCCTCAATTGCTCAGCTTTCCCTCTTGACTTAGATAAAGTCACCATTTCACTAGCCCTCCAGTCACTGTAGTCTTAGAACATGAACTTCTAACATTGAAAAAAAAGGGGAAAAAATTGGAAGGGAAGACACATAAGCCCTTCGAGCCTTCTGCATTCATTGTGAAAAAGCAAAGCCCAATTCATTTTCCTTTGCAGGTCACCTTTAATCCTTCGCTTTGGCTGCTCTCAGCCTTCACCCTTCCCCCATTGCCCTCTGAAAGCAATGGGCGTAAAAACACCTCTCCCTCCAGCTCTCTGACTGATCAGAGAAAGTTGTGTCAATTTCAAAGGTTTTCACTTCCTCCTGGGCTCTGAGCAGCCCTGGCAGCACTCTCTGAAGAGGAAATGCAAGTAGCAGACAGGCAGGTAGCTTGGGGACCTGCTCACAGAGCCCCAGAGGTGTTTGGGAGCAGCAGAGGACATTTTGAAAGACATTTCATAATACCTGTGTAACCCTTCTGCCCGTCAGAGTTGGCAGCAACAAGGGCCGGGTTCAATATCTAGGGGATCCATTCCAATAGCACAATGCAAACCGACTCGAGCCCCCACCCAGTGACCTGGGACAAATATATACCACCCCCGCTGGGCGCCTCCAAGAGGCAATACTTCCCCTCTAGCAAGCACATAGTCTGAGTGTAGCAAAAAGCCTTTTAATAACAGAGAGAAACAATGTGGCATTATGTTGGGGAAACACCACCAACAGGATTCATAACACAACCCATGAGCAAAAAAACCACCCCAAGCAAATTGGGGCATGCCGTTTCCCTTTGGTTCTTGAGCCCAGCAACCCCAAAGTCCCAAAAGTCCAATGACCCAAAAGTCTCTGTCCCTGGTCAGGGCAGCCCCAGAGTTCAAAAGTTTATCTACAGAGCTTTACCTCGCAACCTGGGTGGAGATGGGGGCGGAGGTAAGAGGCACCTTACATGATCTGAAGCTGACCACCCCACAGCTCCATAGGCCTTCACTCCGCTCCGCCAGCCGCCCCACGAACTGCTTCGCTCAGCTCCGCTCTGCAGCCCACCCGCAACTCCCGCCGTCCCATGAACTGCTCCACCAGCCGATCCACGAACTGCTCTGCGTCCCACCAGCTGCTCCGGCCATCCTATGAACTGCTCCACCAGCCTGTCCACAAGGCACTCCAGCCGTCCCGCAAACTGTTCCACAATACATCTTCAGGCTCCCCCACTACTTAACACAACACTCAGTGATTTCAGCTCTTAGTCAGTTCAGCTCTTTGGTGAATTCAGCTTATAGTAGGGGAGCCTCAGTGCTGGTACACTCTTAGCCCAAAGTGAGCTCAGCAGCCTGTAACTAGATTTCTAATGAAATTAGCTCTGACATTCCACAATAGAGAGAGGAAAAAGTGCAATTAGCATGTAAGGCCCTCACCAAGGAGCCCATGCCACCACATATTAACACTTGTCCCCAGCCTCTCTCAATTCACAGAGTTTTGGAACCCATGACCCTTGCCTAGCGAGTGCTACTTAGTTGATGGTGAGTCCCTCCATCATAACAAAAGGCCAAGTACGGTTCCAAGGACAATTCCCATAATCAGGTAATAACAATTTATTCTTCCTGCCCCAATAACAGAGACACTGGGGATCCCACAGCAGCCAAAGTGACCATTTGGGCAGCTATGGCCTCATTCTAGGTGGCGTGGGTGTGCCTATGCAAATGAGATCTGTCCCTGAACTTCTTTTCCACAACTTGCCACACCTCACCACCAGATGTCAGGGTGGAGCTCATCCTGACACTGCTTACATCTGCTTCCCTGCAGTACCTCCCAGGCATGTGGGGAGGATTAATTAGGTTATGATTGTGCCGCATTTGAAAGATGTAAAGTGCTGTCGCATCAAGTATTATTACTGAGGGGCGGATCCGAGCTGCGAAAAACTGAGGGAGGCTTAAATCTAAAAAGAGTCTCTCTTCCCTCAGAGCCTGTCCACAGGCAAAGTCATATTGGTGGGAGCCCTTCCCAGGAAGCCTGGGCTTGGACTCAGGCATCCTCTTAAGGACCAGAGAGCTGCCAGAAAGAAACTAAATGGAGATGGGATCCCAGGGCTTTTAGATGTATGTTAACAATGAAGAGAAGTGATATGAGTAATAAAAAGTGTAGTGTTTGGAAAAGGGCTGCTGGCTCCCTGGCATCTGGGCCCTACCCCCACCCCTTTACTGCCACCTTCTGTCTTTCCTCATTGCAGTGGTCCCTCGCTCTCGAGTGGGAACTAAAACCTGCCTGGGCGCAGGCAGATAGCAAGCCACAGTTTGTAGGGGAAACTCCAGCCCTCTGGGTGGGACAGAGCCACAAATAGTCTATAGCCCAGCATGTCTGGCTGGGGCCAATGGTACTTAACAGTCTATAAGGGCGCTCTCTCCCCCTGGATGGGGCAGAGCACAAACAATCTACAGGCCAGCACCTTCAGGTGCGGGGAGGGAGGGTACCAAACAGCCAAGGCCTGCAGTCAGGGCAGGGTAGCAAAGGAGTCTAGGGGCCCAGACCCTCAGGCAGGGCAGGGTACCAAACAGTCGGGCGTCCTTACTCCAGTGGACGGCCGACAGATGCAGGCCTCTGGGACTAAAGGAGAGGAGGCTGCCACCCCAGGGTTAGGGTAGTAGGGGTAGGGGGATCCGGGCCCTCCCAACTCCACCGGGTCCCAGCCCAGGAGAGTTCCACCATTGGGTCAGGGAATCCCAGTGCAACACGCTGACTCACACTCCAGCAACAGAACCGGACCGGAGTCTGTTTTCACTGGGCTATTTCCTACCGCAGTCTGGATGTAGGGCTTTGTAGTCCAAAGGTTCTCTGTCTCATCGGGGTACTCAGCCACCAGTCGTCCTCACAGCTCCTTGGGGCATTCGTCTGATGGCCGTCCTGGCAGCTCCTCGAGGCACTCATCTGTCTCCTTCGGCTGCGGCTGCAGCTGCAGCTCCAGTCAGGGCCTAGTCTGGGATCTTGTTGAGATCCCAGCTCCCTGGGAAAGCCCTCTGCTCGCTCCAGCTCCAGCTGAGCTCTGGGGCTCTCCTTTTATACTTCGTGTCCTGCCCTGGGCCTTCTGGTGAGCGGGGTAGGGTGGATTTAGCTCTGCCCACCAGGGGGAGTGTAGCGGTCCCTCGCTCTCCTGCTCTGAGGGAAGCCACTCCACGTCACTCCACGCATCAAGCTCTTGCCCTCACTTCTAAGGCTCAACACACAGCTCTTCCCTCTCCCACACCTCAGCTCGTATAACCCCCACTCTACATTCTCCTCAGTCCTCTTTCTCCTGACTGCACTGTAGGCACTGACCTCATGATCAAATCCCCTAGCGTAGACCTCTATGCCAATGGGGCTCCATACAGGTACAGGGGGCTATGACAGCGGATATGACTGCAGGATTGGGACCTTAGTCTCCTTCTCCCATGCCTGACTTCAGGCCTTCTTTCACACTCCCCGAGCTTATGCATGGAACAACCCCGCTTTTCCCTGTGCTAAGCCATCTCGTTCCTATCCCTCCTTTAAGGTCACTTCTTCTTTGCCTTCAAATGTGGTTCCCCTCTCTAATGCTCCCCCACCCTTCCCATTGTCCATTTGTATTTGTCTGATATATGTGTTAAGCTCCATGGTGGCCGGGAGTCTGCTCTCGCTTTTTCCTATAGCACCACATACATGTATGATGACATCAAACAAACAAACAAACAGCAGTACTTAAACCCTTTTTTTCCCTTAAAGAACGAATAATTAAGACAAGCTTTTCGCAAGCATAGTAACACAAAAAAGAGATTTTGCCAGCCAACATATGCAGAGCCAAGGGGTTAATATATTGATCGATTGACTGATGCCTTGCCCAGAGCTATCAGGACATGTACTAATCCAAACCCTGATACTGCATCCATGCCAGGCTACAGAACAGTAAAGGAGCCTCTCCACATGGCTACTTCCGCCTCAGGGGTTCAAGTAGCCTGTGCAGCTGCTGCAGTCTCCCTGTGTGATGGGGCTTAGCTGGTGGATCTGTGAAGTTGTTGATGCACCATCAATTTCTACTTCTCTTCCTGCAGCCAGTTCCATCCGTTTGGTGAAGGGTTGGCTCCATGATGCCCAGTGTGTATGTGTACTCTTTCCATGGGCTCTTTATATCCCGCCTCTGCTACCACACAGTGGATCTCACACTGGTTCATTGCATAGCAGGTGTCATTGTCCATATGATAGGGCAGTATTTACCCTGAAGCTTAGTAGTGACTCTTTCCACTTATTGAGCCAGATACTCAGCTTGAGTGACGTCAACGGAGCTGTGAGGATTTGTAGCAGTGAGGTGGATGTGACATGTGTCAGCTCTTGCCAAGGCTTTAGGTCTCAGCCAAGCACTGACAACTTCACTGCTGGAAAGCAGTCCATTGGTATGGTTAAGATGGGTATTGAACTTATAACAATGTGGTTAGACTATGAAATGCTTGCAAGTTGCTGCATGCAACTTATAATATCTCTCACTTATAATATCTTTATCACCTGCTATAAGGTAAATATTCAAGTGTTTGCTTTACAACAATAAACATTGTTTGCTCTGAAACTGTGAACCTAGTCAGGAGGGATTGTCTCCTGCCCAGCAAGAAGGGCTATCAAAACTAAATGAGCCATTGTAGAACATCACAATGCAAAGACTCTAATTGCTCCCTTATACCACGAAGAGGCTTCTTGCAAAAGGGCTTGTCCCATCAGCTTGAATTGCGGAAGCAGGAAATAAAAATGGCTGACAAGAAAATTTTTCATCTCTTTTGCTGTTTGGGCTCTCATGGAGACAGAGCTACTAAACAGAAGCAGAGATCCCCAGGGTCAACCTGGGTTAGCCCTAAAAAACATTCAGAGCTGAGAGAGTATCACAATTGTATCACCTTTTAAAACCAAAGACTAACCAAAGATTTATTAACTGGAAAAAGAAATGAGAGTTATTACAAGGTTAAAGCAGGCAAACATATATATATACACACACACACACACACACACACACACACACACGAAGTAGTTTATTACAGGATTGGCTACAAATGTGGCCTTTGGAGAGAGATCTGAGGTACAAATTGACCTGAAACAAGTGATTGTTCTCTTGGGACTGGAAACAAACTGAATATTGTGTGTTCTTTGGTGTACAACAACCAACTGTCACAAAGGCTGGCTTGCCGGGGTGGCAAGAGAGACTGGAATGCCCATGGGGACTGTGACTCCATGGTAAAACTGTTACAGTGTTTTAAGCATTCACACTTCTTGATGGGTTGGTGAAATCCAATTTTTCGAACATACAGCCAGTGTGGGGTCTCTGCCCTGAGGTTGGCACTCACGGTCATGAGCCACTCCAGACAGCAAGACCGTTGAGGTCCATTTTTAAAAAAATTGATTGATGTATCCTACTTTCATTGCAATCCAGATGAAATGTTGAGCAGAAGAGTCTCCAATCCACTTCGGTATCTGACTTCATTTTCATGTCCTTCCTTTGGATCTCTGTGTGAAACAGTTTTCACACTACCACCGTTCGCTCCTGAGATAGCCATGTTGTGCTCTTCTCCCATGGAATCAGCACCTGTGATGCATTGTGCTATGGAGGAGGACAGGAAGATTTTGTAATGTGTGCCATTCTTATAGAAGCCACATTGGAAAGTGGATCCCTTATATGGTCTAGAAGCCTGTTGCACTAGTTTCTGTTATTCTGTGCTTTGATTAGATGACCATCCCTCTCCCTTTCTAAAAACGCATATAGGCAACATTAAGAAAAGAGACTAGCTGAAATAACATTGCATTGCATTCCACATGTGCCCCTCGTAATCCTGCAGTTCTGTTTGAATTACTTCACTTGTAGCAGTACATAATACTAGTTACTCTGGCAATGGGAATTGTAGAAAAGAAAGGAAAAGAGAAAGCTGCCGGGTTTCAGTGGAAGTCATGTAACATTTCTCAGGACAAGAATATTTTTTAAAAAATGCACAATGCAAGAGAGATTAATTAGTCACACAGTTTTCATATTACTTTTGCAAAAGACAAAGATCTAGACACTGTACCAACTCACAGTGAAGAGACAGTCCCTGGCCCTTATGAGCTTGTTGTCTAAACAGACTCGACAAGGGTGGGACTGAAAACAGAGAGAATACTTGCCAAAGTTCACACAGCAGGAGTGTGACAGAGCTGGGATTAGACCCTAGGTTTCCTGACTCTTAGTCCAGCTCTCTGGCCACATGCCTCTCTGATGTAATACAGGTTAGTGCAATAGAGTTCTAAACATTTGAAGGCAGTCCATCACCTTGTTTTTGAAAACATTTACTACCAGGGTGGAGTTACTGGCCAATTTCAGATCTAGTGGAAGCAGGGTCAGCCCCACGGAAGGCTAGTAGAAGGAGCAGTGCCTCTTCAATAGGCACTCTAAAGCCACCTGTTGTCTTGGGGAAAGAGGACGGCAGAACAGAGTTAGAGCTGATCAGCCCAGGTGCCCCCCAGCCTGCAGTATGCTAAAGTGCCAGGAGAAAAATATTTAAATAGCACAAAAATCAAACAAGTCGAAATTTTCATAGAAGACAAACAAAATCAGCTTGTTTCAGAAACCGGCAGGATGAAAACAGTCTTCAACCCTTTTGCCAACATTTGTTCTTGTTTTTTGACCAGCTCTAACCACCACTAATAAAGGTTCTGCAGGCCAAACTAGGCCCTCAGTGACACCTGTGCAAGCCCTCTGCCTTAAAGGAGGTTGCAAAGATGTAACAGTTTAGGCTTGTCATTGAAACTTAGTAAATAACTATGGTTAGAGACCACAAGGAGAGCTAGAACCAACTCACTTTTAATCAGTAAAGACAGAAATCGTGACTTGGAATGGACATGGGGAGCAGATCCATGACCATTTTCCCCCACCAGCACTATTCCGGGCAGAATCGCTTGTTAAAGTCTGGTATCTCACAACTCCCCCGGCTATGACTCACTCAGTTTAGCATTGGAAAGGGGAGTCTCAGCTCTTGGACATCAGGCCCAGATCCTCAGCCATTGAAATCAATGTGAGCTGGTGCCTAACTACCTTTGACCATCTGAGCCTTAAGGCCCTGATTGTGGAACTGGCAATGTGGGGATGGACTGCTGCAGTCATGTGGCTGCTCCATAAAGTCAGTGGGGCTGTGTGTGGGTGCCCATGCATTGGCAGTTGCAGGATTGGTGCTTACGGTTATAACACTTTTAGATGCAGAAAAGTTCTTTCTAGTAACTTAGTGGGTTTTATCCTATTTTCCTCTCTCCCTTAGGATATGTCTGCACTGTAACAAAACACCTGCAGCTGGCCTCTGCCAGGGCTTGTCTACATGTACTGGAGGATCAACGCTGCGGCGATTGATGCATCGGCGGTTTAAATTTACCACCGATGGCTCTACCGTCAACTCCTGTACTCCACCTGATTGAGAAGAGTAAGGTGAGTCAATAGGAGAGCATCAACGTTGCGTAGTGTGGACCCCGCAGGAAGTTGATCTAAGCTACATCGATTTGAGTTACGCTATTCCCATAACTCAAATTGCATAGCTTAGATCGACTTTTCCCTTTAGTGTAGACAAGGCCTCAAAGATGACTCAGGCTCCAATGCTATAAAATTGCAGTGAAGCTCTTCCTTCTCTCTCACTTTCTCTTTGCGTGTATGTGTCTGTTGTGCGTGTATGCTATTCAGTCTGCGAGAAAAATCTCTCTGTGTGTGCTTGTAAACACACAGGTTCTTTTGCAGCTAGAAGTGATGCAGTCTCCACTTTTACAAATATAAAATTGTACCAAAAGTCCTTAATTTACTCTTCAGTCCTGGGCCATATACTGTAGAAAGTGGGGAATTAGATTGTCATCTGGAAAGACACATGGGTAAAATAAATCAAATAATACTACAACTAAGCTGAATATTGGCTAGTTGTAGACCTAAAATTCATATTGGAGTGCTCCTGTGAAATGCAGACCTAAGTTTGAAAGCAGTTTAAAAGGAAGAATCTCTTTTAAATGGGTACAGTCGGTAAGATTGTACATAGAAGGGGACTTACCTGTTATAGTTATACAGGTGACAATCCCCATTTACACAGGGCCAAATCCATGGTTCATTGCCAAAGTATTGAAATCTTTTGGGTTAGACAAAACATTGGGTGGAGGGATAGCTCTGTGGTTTGAGCATTGGCCTGCTAAACCCAGGGTTGTGAGTTCAATCCTTGAGGGGACCATTTAGGGTTCCCTGGCAAAAATTGGGGATTGGTCCTGCTTTGAGCAGGGGGTTGGACTGGATGACCTCCTGAGGTCCCTTCCAACCCTGATATTCTATGATTGCAGTATGACAAGAACAAAAGCTTTCTGATAAGCTTGATTTGTGCAGTACCAAAAGCCTGAAGAACACATCTTCAACAAATTTGGGGGCCTGTTCACATCAGCTAATTCTAGGCTCCTGTATTTATTTGTAATCATATACTCTATTTGAGTTTATTAATTAGTATCTGTTGGGACTTGTGAGGATACCTTGTTATAGTCTTTTTCCTTTGCCTTGTTTTTAATTAGAGCATATTTTTGAACGAACGATGCTAAGGCACAAATGGAGAAAGCAAACCATATGTTGCTTACAAGTAAACCATAATGTTAACTCAAGAGTTAAGTGAAAAAAAAAATAATGTAATAGTAACTGAGAAAAGCAACAGATTAAAATTGCAAAGTCACGTACAAAATAGATTCTAAATGCCCATGTTAGTGGCCAAATCCTTTAGAACAGAACTGTGGGAGATTAACTATAAAGCTCTGCAAGCCCTCTTTTACTTGAAAGCAGCACTCTGAGCTTTTTTGTCTCATAACAGGCTGGAGAGGCACAGGAAAGATAGATGGATAGCCATGGAAACCAGCACTGCACTGATGACAGGATGCTCAACATTACTAGCAGGTATGTGATAGCCAGGCAGTATCTGAATATGTTCCATGCTTGAACAGTTCAACAGAACATATATAGTACTTAATTTTACTTACATGCATAAGAAAAGTGAAGCCAAGTCATTTGAGTGGATGAGCAGGTGGAGGGTTGATCCAATTTATATTTTGGAAATACATGCATCTAGAGCTCTGGCTAGGACCTTATACATAATCTGAAATATAGGCTTTGCACAGGAGACAGCAGATTTGAAACCTTCAGAATTGAGAAAGAGCCAGGCATTTCAAATGAGCAATGTATCATTTTGCTTTTGGAAGCTTTATTGGAAGGTTGTAAGAACATTTAGAAGCAAATGTTTAGCTTTTCCTTCTGATTTTGCACACCCACTGTTTTTACATCTGAACTGATTGCACCTGCAGAAGTGGACCTGAGGGTAATGTGCATCTACAAATGGCAACTTCCAACATGTTTGTCTTTGTTTGCAAACATAAAGTTACAGGGGGGCCCGAACTAGAACCCTGCATTCAAATCACCCTGAACTTGGGGGAGTTCAGATTTGCACCCATCTCCATACTTGGCAGTTCAGATCAAGCTCTCAGATGGGTCCAGACTGGAATCCTGAATCCAAATATCACTGGACACAGGAAAATTCAGCTCTGAATCCAGATCCTTCAACTGAGCCCATCTTGTAGAGTTAGCTGTTATTAACACTGTAAACTCCATAGTGGCTGAGAGTCATTTCAAAGCTTTTATTGGTCTGTTATGCAGCATGCATGTTCACTGTGAATTGAAAGAAACAGGGGCTCATACAGTCTTTGTGCTGGGCATTGAAGTTGTTCTCTTTTCAATGTACTGTCTGTGTGCAAGGCGAATATAGGATTTGCCCTACAGCATTAAATCACCCAGTATCCTGTCTCTGGCACTAACCAGCGTGAAATGATTCAGAGCATTATGGCAAAATTGATTTATTGCAGTAAAAGATCTGAGATGGGATAAGAAGGAAACAAGCTAAAGCAGTCACACCCAGTGCCATTAAAAGCTTCTTGGGTGAGGTTTTTACATTATCAGTACTGCACTGAAACCTTTGCTTTTAAAAAGCAGAAGTGCCTTGCAAATCCAGGAGGTTATATTGGCTTCCCTTTGTTGGACCAGGGAGCCCCCAGATGGCTTGGCACTGAGCTGAGTAGAGACTCATTTAACACAAAGTGAATTTAGGGTGCTAGAAAAAGGTGTAAGACAGACACATGCCAGAGCTGACCCCATTGTGTGTTGGGGACAGAGAAACAGTTTGGTCAAAGATCTTGAACTTGGAGCTTTACTGCTGCTTCTGCTGTCTTTGGGCAAGCAGGTAAATATTTGTGAATAAAGCCCCTCTGTAATAGAATATTCTGAATCTGTGCCAGCTCTTCTCTTCCAACCCACACCAGAAATCCAAGGCTTCTTTAACCACTCAAAGGCTGGGACAAAAGGAAGGCCAAGATCCCCCAACTGACTCAGTACATGGTGCAGTGCTGTCCAAGAGGAGAGGTTCTTTCTTGACCTCTATGGTGATCAGCTTACACCTGAAGTTCAACAGCTGATTATCTGTGTCCTAACAGGCAAATATTACTTATGGAGTCTCAGAAGGGCAGAGACCAGACCCTTCCTTCTTTGCAAAATTAGCAGCTATTGTGGAAAAGTTATAAAAGGGAAGAGGTTTCGCTGCTCTGGGGATTCCCAGAGACACACTAAGCACTAGGGGGACAGATCAAGGGGAGGCCAGAGAGTGGTGCCACATTTATAAACGAATGATAGTGGCTGCTGGCTTGTGTCTCCAGGCTGAGCTGCCTCTGGGTAAGGTCCTGTCACTTCTACCTGCCCTTGGATATACCAGGACACAGGTGGAATGACTTTCAAGGATCCTGCTGCCACTAAAAGAGGCAAGGAGTGTACGAAGCTTGAACGTGGGACTTGTTGGTGGGTAGGGTTTTCTGATGATTACTATTTTATTACAGAAATGTATAGAGACCCCAACTGAGATCAGTGCCCCATTGTGCTAGATATTGTACAGACAGAATGAGAGACAGTCCCTGCCCCCCAAAAGCTTACAATCTAAACAAACAAAAAAGATTAGTGAAGAAACACACAGGAAGAGATTTGCCTGAGGTCCTATGTAAGGGCCTGGACTAGAACCCAGATGTCCTATCCCAGTCTATCACAACTGGGCTGGATGGATGGCAGGCAAGAGAGTTAGATAAGCCTCCAAAACTATGAAAACAGCTTCAACATTTTGACAAGTGGTCATGAAATTTAAAATATCGATAAAAAAAAGAAAAAAGAAATGTCAAAATATTCATAAATTTTTCATCTTGTTCCTAGCCCAGCTCTGATTATAGATTGATCTGAACTAAATCTTTGAGCCTTTTGATGCTCATTTATGACTAATATGTCTCGGCAGTTTAGTAGTAGTGCGTAATAGTTGTGGGACATTTTATGTTCCATTGACATGAGGTTGCGTGGACCCTGGTCTGACTTGAGCGTGGGCCTTTTGTTATGAATGCTGCTGTTCTCTTTAAAGTATTAAATACTTTGTGAAAATGAAAAAAGGACAGAGCTATAACTTTTGCCTTTGTTTGCAAAATCCTTGAAGATAAACTCTTCCCCCACTGGCTTGGTTCCCATCGTGAAAATACACACATGCTTAACTTTAACCACATGAGTAGCATTGGGCTACTCATGTGCTTAAAGCTACGGAGATGCATAAGTGTTTGGAGGATCAGGGACCAAGGCCCAGATCCTCAGAGGTATTTAAGCACCTAATTCCCATTTAAATCAATGGGAATTAGGTACCTAAATGCTTTAGAGGATCTAGACACAAGATCATAACATCTTTATATTAGTCTCTCTATTTTTGGCCCAAATTATTTGACTATGTCCCTTTAATAAAACTGAACAATAACAAATGCAGAGTTTATCACTACCTCAATGGAGCAAAACACTTTCTTAAAGAAAGACGTACAGTGGGCAGGTTTGTATGTTATCACCGCCTTTAGAACAAACAAATATTTGTTCCAGTATTTACTTATGGAGCTTGAATTTGATAAAATACCCCAACACTGGAGAAGAGTCAGATTCAACATTTTTTCCCTTGTTTCACACGTTTTCTCTTTTTCTTTGTTATATTAATTTTAAAAATTACCTAGATATTATCTCAGAAGGGAAACGGACAGAGGAAGTGAGAGAAACAAAGGAGAGCTGAAGACCTAGACAATATGTATGTGATCTGTTTGGGGTATGCCCCTATTTTGTTTCTATGGCAATGCAACAAAACAGGAACTGCTGATAGTTTGACTTTTTGTTTTTCAGTGAAATAGAGATCTATTCTAGATGTGAATAAGTGATTAGTCTTTCTGCAACTAAGAGGAAGTGTTAATCTAGATTTCCTTTCTGTATGGAGCAGCATAGATGGAACTTGAAAACCCAAGGTAGCCCATTACCTATAGACAGTGAATTAATTCTGGTAACATAAGATCCTGTTTGGCTCTTTGTACACTGCCAAAATCCTGTAAGTGCTGAGGAAATGATTCATTAAAAAACCCTTCAGATAAGTTCTACCACGTTTCCAACTTTCTTCGCAGTAGCCTCCAGCTTGCACTTATGCCCTTTCAGTGGGGAAGAATAGACTTGTGGTTAAGGCACTGGGCCAGAGCTGTGGGTTTGGTTCCTGGCTCTGCCATGGACTTCCTGTGTGAACTTGGATGAGTTACTTAGGTGCTTAAATACCTTCAAGGATTAGTGGGATACCTAACTCCCACTGATTTCAAAGATCTGGGCCTTAGTCTTTCTGTGCCTCCAGTTCCCCCTCTAAAAAGTGGGGATAATAATGCTTCCTTTGTCTATTTAGCCTGTAAGTTATTTGGGGCAGGGACTGTCTTTTCTCTGTGTTACGTACAGCACCTACCACAGCAGGCTTCAATCTCTGTTGAAGCTTCTAAGTGTGATTATAGGATCAATAATAACTCTATCTACTGGGAATCCTCAAAAATCAGCCATCTCCCAGAGACCCTGAATAAACTCCCACCCTTACTAGACCATCTCCGTTCCCCCACACCTGCATACACAATGCACTGCGTGTATTCCTACCTCATGTTACAATCTTTTGTGGAGTCCAGCTGTTGTCAACCCTGGGCCACAGATTTCTGCATTTTAAGACTTACATCCTTTGAATTTCAGGTGGCAATCCGAGTTACGTCAAATGCTCACTGAACTTCAGGTGGAATTACACATGGCATGGTGAAGAGCCACCTGAACCCCACCAAAGATCCTTCAAGATGGGGGAAGCTGATCGGGTTATAGAAAGGGCAGAGGTAAGGTGTAAGGCAAAAGAGATGATGGCATCCCATTGGAGGGCAAGGGAGGGTGGCAGGGTCAAGATGGGGGTTCCCCGTGAGGAGAGAGGAAGTGCTTGTTGGAGAATAGGGAATGAAGTACAAGACTGGAAGTTTGATTAAAGTTAGAATAAGCATTTAAACTTCTGGATGCATATTAATACTGAATTCTCTCTCATCACTAATTATTAAAATCCTGGTTCAGCAACATATTTAAGAATGTGCCTAACTTGAACCTTAAGTGTAGTCCCATCATACTTTCTGAATAAGGGCCTAAATGAAAAGAAACCGATTAAAACAGAGGCCTACGTGAAAAGGTGCGATCAGACTTCCAGTCAATTGCTAACATTTTCCCCACACTGTATTGTAAAGCACACTCTTGTGGGGAAAGGGAGTTAATGCACGTTTGAATGATGCCCTTTCATCATCCTAAGGGAATAAATGTGCAGGAACAAATGCAATGCTGCCTGTCTTCCCTTTTGCATAGGGTGTAAGTTGGCATTGAATTTAGGTAATTGAGCAAACACCAGCTGATAGATTTGAAGACTAGAGCCAACATTGTTTATATACACTAGTCAGAAATATGTAATACTGTTATAATAACCCATAGCACTTATACACCACCCATCTTCTGTAGATCGCCAAATACTTTTAAAGCTGGGTGAGCATCATGGCCCCCATTTTACAGATGATGAAACCTGAGTTCTCAGAGAGACTGTGACTCACCCAAGGCCAGTGTGTAATTCAGCACAATTATTATACTCCCATTTCTGCAGAACAGAGTGTATTTCTGGGGAAATGGACATCTTGGGTATTGGACAACAGAGGGGGTTATTTGGAGACCAACTCACTTAGCAGGAATTGGATGAGAATGAATGTAAGTGTTGGAATGTAAAATCACCACCATAAATATTTAATTGTATCTTATATCCCGCACCCTCTCCAAACCCCTTGAATCTGATTTTGGGTGCCCAACTCAAGGGATCTTATAGGGTCTGTGTAATGGGGTTGCTGCTCACTACTGGTTCATCTCCTTGCATCTAGATCTGGCAATGTATCTCTCACTGCATCAGGTGCCTCCTTGCTGCTCGCTTGGTGAGAATCTTTCTTCTGGTAACTTGGTCTCTGGCTAGGTCACCATTTAATCCACCTCTTCTAGGGTTACAAAGCCAAACGGGACCACTGTCCAAATGCCATCTCCAGATGGAGTTCAGCCCCAGCTCGAGGGTCTATGCCCCTACACCAGTGGCTGGCATGGAAACCTGAGCCCAGGGATGTACAACCAGCAATCCAGGTCTGCTCAGGCCATAGACAACTGGTTCCTTCCCATACTGTGGGGGACATAGTCTAAAGGGGAGGACACATGATTGCCCCACATGTTGTCTGCCCAGTGACCCCCTGCTCTGTGCCATACCCAGGGCCACCATGCTCTCCCCGCCCCACGTTACCTGCGGGTGGGGGGGGGGGAAGAGGAAGGGCTCTGTCCTTCTCTCCCTGCGCCTCCCCCCCAGCACATTTGGCTGCTTTCCCTGTCAGCCAGGCAAGGATGGGACGGAGCCGCTTCTGCTTGAGAGAGCCTGGCTGGGAGACAGTGGGCTTGGCTGCTAGGGACAGGGGCCGAGTGAGCCGGAGGCCCCCTCCCATCCCACATGCGTGGCCTCTATCCCCAGCAGCAGAGCCTGGATAGGGAGTGGGCCACTGCTGTCTCCCAGCCAGGTTCCCTCAGGCAGAAGAGGCTCCGTCCCACTCCCTGTCCAGCTGCCAGGGAGAGTGGCCGAACGTGCTGGGGGGCGGAGGGGAGACACAGGGAGCGAAGGAGAGAGCCCCTCTCCCTCCCCGCCCCTGGCAGGCCAATCTGGAGGGGCACCTGACCCCCCCAGATTCCCATAGCACGTTGCCTCTGGCTCAGACCTATCCCTGTAGCTATTTCCCTGGGCTCCTTCCTACCCAGCCTCTATCTTCTTGCCTGTTTCTGGGTTTACCACTGAAGCTTACACCACTCCCTGTGGCCACTTCACTCTTCCTATCCTTTTACTAGACTCCTTACTCCAGGGCAGGATCTCAGGGCTTACTCTTCCCCCTGGACTATCTCCTTGTCCCTGATGGCCTCCCTTCTCCCAAGGAGTGACTGCAGCCTCCTTTCCCTTCAGCCCCTTTCTTTTTCTTTCATTTTTGTTTTAAATGGCAAAGCAGACTTGACTGAATAGCCTGTAGGCGCAATCAACTATAATTCCTTGAGACTTAGTGGTTCATATTCTCTCACTCTGCTCTCTCTCGTTCAGGTACTGTAACAATGCTTTTGTACTACCCCATTTCCCTGATATTTTTTACTAACAATTTTGTGACCTTCAGATGGTTACTACATTCCTCAGAAAGCTTTCCCCTCTCTTTATCAATGCCTGTACATACCCATAAAAGGTGGTCCATTGTTTCTTCTACCTTAAAGAGTGCACAGGCCATCTGTGTGTCTATTTATTCAAGAGAGATTTTTGTTTAATCCACAATGGCCAGTTAGTATTCTCAACAAAGTCACTTCATTAGTCCTATCCAGGCCCTGAAGTATGTCATTATCCTTAATTCTAGGGCACAATTTAAAAAAAACCCCTTTTCTCTTTTAGAGTAGTAGCCATGTTAATCTGTATTCACAAAAAGAAAAGGAGTACTTGTGGCACCTTAGAGACTAACCAATTTATTTGAGCATAAGCTTTCGTGAGCTACAGCTCACTTCATCGGATGCGCATCCGATGAAGCGAGCTGTAGCTCAAGAAAGCTTATGCTCAAATAAATTTGTCAGTCTCTAAGGTGCCACAAGTACTCCTTTTCCTTTTCTCTTTTGTCATTAGTTCAAGTTTGCCATTCCTCTTTTAATTTTCCTGTACTAGGCTTTTGAATTGCTGTTTACTCGAGGGTATTTTTATGCGACTCCTTCCATTTCTCATGGTGTTTTTAAGCTGCTTTGTCTGCCACTTCATTCCCTGTTATCCCAATATGCACTTGGATCCAAGCCAATGCTACGTGTACCCCACCTCTACTCACTGTAATCAGAAATATAATTTAAGTGATTAAGTCATTTCTACAGGTGGAAATACCTTTATCACTATATGGCCTGAGATTTAATTTTCAAAAATTATCGCCACTGCAGGGTTGTACGTCACAGATCTAATTTAGTGCTATTGTAGCATAATTGCGACTACTGTAGTTCGGCTCTCATGATAGCTACAAAATCAGAAATTCGTTTAGATATACTGATTCCAAATTTTGGTATACAATGAGCTGTCCATTCTCTTCCTGTTTTTTCTTTTTTGGACTTATTTGACAAAACCAACTCCACTTTTCATCCATATACAGGTACACAATTTTTAATACCTACTGTCTCTTTTTTACGCATAAGTTTATAAAATAAATATAAATCCACATTTGGACATGCCACTTACCATCCATAACTGATCTTCCCATTACTAAAAGTTGATGTCATTTAGCTTTTTCTTGTCTTTCAGCTTTCTTATGCAGCCGCCCTTTAACTCGAATGGCATGTGGAGTTCTAACACATTCTAACAGTTCACCTATCGAATTCCTAACAATCTTCATTCATTTGTTTGGTGCTTTCACTATTACAATTCCCATTAACTTTGGCCCAGAATTTCGTAATGTATTTATAGCATGCATATAGGTGTTATAATAAATGCACTGTGAGCAATTCATAGTGCCTGGGCTTGTATTTAATCTAATTTTTTATCTTCTGATTTTCATGCTGACCCAAAAGTTTGGCAGCCATAGTCAATAACCAGTCTGATTAAGGCTCTGGATACCATCAGTGTTTTCTTATCTGGCCCCCCAAATTAGTCCCAGCAAAACTCTTAAGCAGATTAATCCTTCCTGTACATTTATCTTTAACATAGTTTATATCAATGGTTCTCAACCCATGGCCTGCTTGTGGCCCAATCAGCACACAGTTGCAGCCGATGTGACATCCTCAGGGCCATACAGGTAGTATATATATTGTGTGGATGTGGCCCACATAACACACAGAAAGCTGCATATGCAGCCCACAGTGGTAAATAGGTTGAGAACCACTCCTCTATATGATCTTTCCAAAGTAATTTAGTATAAATTATCCCTAGGAATTTAAACCTTTTAACTATATCTATTTGTTCTCCATACAGATATAGTTTACATTCCTTTGTAACTTTCTGTTTTGTAAAGCACAATCATCTGCAAATAGAGTGACTTCTACTCTGGCACTTGTTTTGGGAGATTGTTTATCATAATATTAAATAACTTTGAGCTAATAACATGTTGTGTACTATTTTTAATAGTAAATGTAGTCAACATACTTTCCCAACTCTGACCTGCACGGTTCTTTTATTCAAAAAAAGTCTCTAATAAACCCATACCTTCTTCCTCCTATCCCTAGTGCACTTTGTACAATAAACCTTCCCTCCATAGCTTGTCATATGCCTTTTCAATATGTAGAAAGACCGCTATCATGAAACCATTGTGCCTTATCCTTTGATTGTATTGCCGTTTCTAATTTAGCCATGTGATCAATGGAGCAGCTTTCTCTCCTAAAACCACTCTGCATCTTATCTATAATGCCATTGGTGCCTGTTTGGAAAATAATCTCTCTTTCACCATTCTCTCCATAATTTTACCTGGACAGGACATGAGGACAATAGGTCTATAAGCATCTACTTTTGTGGAAAGTTTGCCTGGTTTTCATATTGGAATGACTACTGTGGGACGTTACTATTAACAAGGAGGTCACTCTAATGGGTAATCAGGTTAAAAGTGCATGCCTCTGGTTTCTCCACATGTAATTGGTCCATCTGACCAGGTGTCACCCCAGCAAACACATTTAGGGACCTTTCTGTGTTGCGTAGTCCATAGAGAGTTGCCTGCCAACATGTGCATTACATATAATAATATTCAGCATTTAATATCTTAAAAATACTGTGCAGCCATTAATTCATTCTCTCCATTTCCCTATGGAGAAGGTCAGCATTGGAATCCTCATTTTGCAGCAAGGGAAACTGAGTCACAAAGATGTTATGTAACTTGCCCAAGGCAATGCCACAAGTCAGTGGCAGAGCCAGGTTTAGAGCACAGGGGTTCCTGCTGCCTAATCCCATGCTCAGCTCACTAGACCATGCTGCCTCTTAGGACAGTTGCCATGAACTTGCAACTGGAAACATCAAATTTTTTGCACCATAAGCCCCTTCTTTTGATGCGTGGGCTCTTTTAAGGGGTAGGTATTAATTATTATATTTAGTATTTATGAATAATGCTTCCTCACTTTTTTCACATAGGATCTGCCTCTCGGTCATTGCACACAAGCATCACTTGTTTTCCATCTAGCTGAATCTACCAGTTTGTGTTTCCCATTGCTTCTGCTGTATTTATCTCTGGAGTCCTGTGACAATCAGCAAACAGCTCCAGGCTGGGTTACATTAGACGATAAGAACGGTCGTACTGGGCCAGACCAATGGTCCATCTAGCCTAGTATTCTGACAGCGGCAGGTGCTTCAGAGGGAATGAAAAAGACCAGGGCAATTATGAGTGATCCATCCCCCTATCGTCCGGTACACCAAGGCTTAGCCGACTCTGGGGAAATTCCCCCCATATCTCTAATCAGTTTTTAAGCCGGTTCATCTGAACCAGTGATATTTGCCTCACATAGTCCTTTAACTCAGGGAACCCTCTTCACTCACACAGGGCTGGACACAATCTTTCCCTTAATTAGGTAGGAAAGATTCTAGATTGAGGCCATTGCTCAGGGCAGGGTGAGGAGGGGCCGTTTATTTGCAGCCACGCCCAGAAGCGCTGTGCCTGAGGAGCACTTTGGGAGCAGCCTCTGCCTCCTCATGTTGAGGTATGTGCTTTTCTCTTTGCCAGCCCAGCTCTACTGCCAGAATACGGGAGCCTAGGGGAGTATGGGGAGAGAGGAAGTTGCAATGGTGCTGACCTTGCCTTCTTCTGCCCTTCTGGGGAGTGTGGAGCTGCTGTCCATGCTAAACCTCCTCAGTTCAGTAGCAACTGGGAGAGCAAGGACCAGGATGGTAGCGGGAAGGGGAGAATGTCCCTTGCCTCCTCCCGCAACATGTGCGCCTGGACAGAGAGAAGCATTGAGGAATGGGTTGGGCCTATCAGAATGATGGGAGAACCTTGGGTGAGCAACATGGAGAAAAGCAAAGCAGTAATGAAAAGATTCTCTATAGTCTCCATCCGCCACCTATGGAAACCTGCACAGAACACTTCCACAATCCATCAGCTGCTCAGCTGTCCAGCAGGGGCTCCCTCTCCTCCTCAGGGCAGAGATCACGGCAGCCAGATCACCCTCAACCTTGGTTTGCACTGACAGCTACTCTGTTTAAATTAGAAACATTGGTGTTTTGAACATACCAGGTATTTCATCTCATGTTAGCATTAGGGATACTAATGTACCAGCTTGGCTGCTTCCATTGCATTAAGTCACATATATTATTCACGGACCACAGTAAGATTGTTTGACACTATAATTTTAGCTTAAAAAACATCAGCGCAAACAAGCGCTGAAATCTTTCCTAGCATTATAAAAACTCCTTATTTAAAAGTGCACTTGAACAATAAACATACCAGTGTCTCACAAAAATATCATTAAAAGATCCAAGACATTCTGAATTTTATATAAGGGTTCTACATATTAATTTTTTATTTTCCAGCTGGTGGAAATATGCCATATTTGCATTTTTGAGCCTGACTAGTTTTAATTCAGTTTTTTTATTGTACAAGCTAAAGAGGAACATTTACTTTGTTTTCACTGATTAGTTACACAATTATTCCTTTCAGATACTACATGAGCCATCATATTATATTCTTTGCTAATGCATTCTGGCAGAGCTATTTACGTGAAAAACACAATACAAAAATGTAATGAATTTCTCAAATGAACACATTGGTAATATAAAGTAATCACTTTTTTTATACAACAAAAATTCATTAAACTTTTCTCAATTAGCAAAGTGACTTTTCTAAATAAGCTAGTGAGTGAGTGACAGTCACTCACACAGCCCTGCTGGATTGTATGATATTGCTTGGCGCATTATACTAGGAGGACAGGAAAAGAAAGAGTTCATCTTAATAAACTTCAGGTAATGCTGACTCCCAGAGAACTAGATAAATATCAGGTTCATTTGTTTTTTTAATTTAGCTGTTTTTAAAGAGTGACTGGATTTTATAAGTTCATACATTGTAAGGTCACAAGGGATCATTTAGTCTGACCTCCTTGTCACAGGGTCAACTCACCACCAAGGGCCCCTCCTCCTGGCCACTCTGGGGATTAGCTCCACTCCAGTTGCTACACCTTCTTCTGGTGGTGTTGCCACCTATCTCTGCTGTCACCCTGTTGCCGCTCTTACCCCAGGAGCTGCAGCTTCCTGTTTGTGACTTGGCCCTCTGGCCAGGTTACTATATTCCTCCCCTTCCAGGGTACCAAAGTCTTCTGAGGCAAACTATCCCAGGAAGTCCGTTCTCCACTGTTAGGTCTGCACCACTTCTGCGGTGGCTAAGAGGGGAACTTGGGCCCACCCTCTTCTTTGGGTTCCAGCTCAGGGGCCCTTACTTCAGCTGCCAAGGTCTGCCCTACCCCATACCTTGCTGCCTTTCCCCTGAGCCTTTCTGGCTCACCCCCTTCTCCGGGGTTTGCCAGCCCAACCTCCCTCCTCCCAGGGAGTAACTATAGGCTACTTATCTCTAGAGCCCTAAATACACCTCACATCTCCCAGGGAATGACTGCAGACTGCTTCTCTGCTGCTCTCAGCTCCTGGGCCCCTCCTGTTCCTGTCCCACTGAGCCTCATTTAATCAATCCTTCTTCCCTGGCTCTCCCTCCAGGTGCAGCCTGGGGAGCTAATTGGCCCACCTGCCCATCTTAACCCCTTCTAGTCTTGTGTGGGGTGGGCACCCTATCACATTCCTAGAACCTCCCCCAGTAATTACTGTATCAAGCCCATCACTTCTGTTTCAGTAGATCATAAAGAAAGCCATCCAGTCTTGACTGAAGGACTTCAAAGGATGGAGAATTCACCACATCCCTAGAGAGGTTGTTCTAATGGCTAATTAATTATCCTCACCGAGGAAGGGGCAGGAGAAGTTCAAAAATCAAAACACAGATCAAACAGATTGCTGTTGATTTTTAAACTCCCACTGCCCATTCCTCAGTGTACATGGGTTGATGACAATTAGTGTTGCCCACTCTCCCAAATGTATTGGTTAAGGTAATTTTGGTCGCACTGAAGGAGCTTTCCCCCACATCTGCTCATCCCCTGTCAAGCAATTAATTCTACTCCCAGCTCCGATCCCACCAGTGTAGCTCCCTATCAGTTTAGGCTCCCCACCACAGTTCACTTCCCCAACCCCTCAGTTCTTCCCCCATCCCAAGTTCAGCCCCCAGCCTCACCTCTGCTTCTCATAGACTAAAACCAGCAGGGCCCATCATGGTAATCTAGGCTGACCTTCTGCACCTTGCAGGCCACAGATCCTCACCCACCCACCCACTCCTGTAATAGACCCCTAACTTCTGGCTGAGTTACTGAAGTCCTCAGAACATGATGTAAAGACTTCAAGTTACAGACAATCCACCATTTACACTAATGTAAACCTGCAAGTGACCCAGGCCCCACATTGCAGAGGAAGGCAAAAAAACTCCCAGTGTGTCTGCCAGTCTGACCCGGGAGGAAATTCCTTCCCAAGCCCAAATTTGGTGGTCAGTTAGACCTTGAGCATGTGGGCAGGACCCACCAGGCAGACATTTGGGAAAGAATTCTCTGTAGTAACTCAGAGTCCTCCCCATCTAGTGTCTCATCACCAGCCATTGGAGGAGATATTTGCTGTTAGCAGTCACAGATCAGCTACATGCTATCATAGGCAGTCCCATCATACCACCCCCTCCTCCATAAACATATCAAGCTCAGCCTTGAAGCCAGTTAGGTTTTTCTGCCCCCACTGTTCCTCTTGGAAGGCTGTTCCAGAACTTCACTCCTCTGATGGTTAGAAACCTTCATCTAATTTCAAGCCTAAACTAGTTGATGGCCAGTTTTTCATCCATTTGTTCTTGTGTCCACATTGGCACTTAACTTAAATAACTCCTCTCCCGCCCTGGTATTGATCCCTTTGATGTATTTATAGAGGGCTGTAGTAAGATGAGGCCCTGAAACATAAACTCTTGTATCAGAGGCCCAGGCTGAGGCTTGTCTAACACCAGCCCCAATGCCACCTCCTCCCATCCCTCCACACACTGACCCTACCCCAAGGAATGAATGTCCCACCATGCAGCCATGGCCTAGCTCAGGAGTCTTCCTACACCCTACTGTGGAATATATGGTAGAAAATGTAGGATGGATCTATGTGTCACTAACGCTCAATTTTGGCAGCATGACCATGCCAAGGCAGTGCCCCAAACCTTATAAAGGTTGGTTTAATTCAGAAGTAGAAAGGCAATTACAATTTTGGAAGGACACTCAAATCGCCCCACAACATGATAGGGACAAAAGGGATTTATTAGGAACAGCATTGGGAGGCTCCAGCCTTGGCATGTCCATATGGAACTCTGCAGACATTGAAAATCTTAACTTAAAAATAAACACTATGGTGAGTGGAATAGGCAAAGCAGTGAAAACAGGGGGAGGTATTAGCAGTCTGTTACTGGACCAGCATGCAATCACTATTGATAATATGCATATGATTGCTCAAGGATTTAGCCACTTAAATTTTACCATTCTGTCCCTTATCAACAGCATACAAAATAATGATGTTTCATTGGCAGTTGCTTGCATGGCCCATGGCAGTAGAATAATTGAAATAGTACAACAAAGTTTGTTGCAATTACAGCTTCAGAACTGGCCACGGATATTAGACCACACAGCCATCTTAAACCAAATACAACAACAAGCCATTAATCATATCCAACCAATCTTTTTACAATTTGCTAAATTTGATAGAGTTCCACAATGGGACCAAGAGGACAGCAAAAGCGTGTACCTCATGATGGCGGTCCCTCGATGGCTGCAAGAGCCAGTTAAGGTATGTTATGCAAATAGTGTGGGAACATTTGTAAATAAGAAATACGTACAGCATTATCCTTCCATGCGCTTAGTCACTGAAACTGGCTCAGAAATTAATCAAGCCTGTTGCACTAAACATAATGAATGACGGCTGTTTGAGTGCTATGCCGCAACTGACATTAATTCTACAGGGAAAGGTTGGGCTCGATTAGTACAAAAGGAACTGGTTAAGGAGGTGATACGCATCCGGGGCTTGGCCTGTGCTATAGGTTATCGTAATTTTTCTATTAATGGAAACATTTGCCCTACAAGTGAGGCTGGGTTCTGTGTGCCTGTCACCAATACTATCCAAATAGGAACCCCTGCCTTCTGGCCAACAAGCAAAGGTAATACTGTCAAAGAAACAATCACTCCACATGAACATTTATAAGATTTATTGATTAACTTATTCCCCCCAGTGAAACTCTTGCAGTTGGATATACATGAGTTGGTAGCAAGAACTAAAGAATCATTGATACCAATAACTCAGTTGATCTAGCAACAATTGACTGAAATAGAAAATGTAGAAAAAGAGGTGGAAACACCATGGTGGGCGATTCCAGAAGATGTGACCTTACATAGAATCATAGAATCATAGAATATCAGGGTTGGAAGGGACCCCAGAAGGTCATCTAGTCCAACCCCCTGCTTGAAGCAGGACCAAGTCCCAGTTAAATCATCCCAGCCAGGGCTGTGTCAAGCCTGACCTTAAAAACCTCTAAGGAAGGAGATTCTACCACCTCCCTAGGTAACGCATTCCAGTGTTTCACCACCCTCTTAGTGAAAAAGTTTTTCCTAATATCCAATCTAAACCTCCCTCATTGCAACTTGAGACCATTACTCCTCGTTCTGTCATCTGCTACCATTGAGAACAGTCTAGAGCCATCCTCTTTGGAACCCCCTTTCAGGTAGTTGAAAGCAGCTATCAAATCCCCCCTCATTCTTCTCTTCTGCAGACTAAACAATCCCAGCTCCCTCAGCCTCTCCTCATAAGTCATGTGCTCTAGACCCCTAATCATTTTTGTTGCCCTTCGCTGGACTCTCTCCAATTTATCCACATCCTTCTTGTAGTGTGGGGCCCAAAACTGGACACAGTACTCCAGATGAGGCCTCACCAGTGTCGAATAGAGGGGAACGATCACGTCCCTCGATCTGCTGGCAATGCCCCTACTTATACATCCCAAAATGCCATTGGCCTTCTTGGCAACAAGGGCACACTGCTGACTCATATCCAGCTTCTCGTCCACTGTCACCCCTAGGTCCTTTTCCGCAGAACTGCTGCCTAGCCATTCGGTCCCTAGTCTGTAGCGGTGCATTGGATTCTTCCATCCTAAGTGCAGGACCCTGCACTTATCCTTATTAAACCTCATCAGATTTCTTTTGGCCCAATCCTCCAATTTGTCTAGGTCCTTCTGTATCCTATCCCTCCCCTCCAGCGTATCTACCACTCCTCCCAGTTTAGTATCATCCGCAAATTTGCTGAGAGTGCAATCCACACCATCCTCCAGATCATTTATGAAGATATTGAACAAAACCGGCCCCAGGACCGACCCCTGGGGCACTCCACTTGACACCGGCTGCCAACTAGACATGGAGCCATTGATCACTACCCGTTGAGCCCGACAATCTAGCCAGCTTTCTACCCACCGTATAGTGCATTCATCCAGCCCATACTTCCTTAACTTGCTGACAAGAATACTGTGGGAGACCGTGTCAAAAGCTTTGCTAAAGTCAAGAAACAATACATCCACTGCTTTCCCTTCATCCACAGAACCAGTAATCTCATCATAAAAGGCGATTAGATTAGTCAGGCATGACCTTCCCTTGGTGAATCCATGCTGACTGTTCCTGATCACTTTCCTCTCATGTAAGTGGTCCGAACTCTTAGCGTAATTTTGATGGGAATCCAGGAACTAACAGTTGTTGCCCTCATGGGAATGTGCTATTACATGGTATGTCAAACTAAGAAAGGTAAGCTACAGCGTTGAATGAAGAAAGGGATTGAAATGGCAGTTAATACTGCTGTGGTACGACCAAATAATTATTTAAGGAGTAAGGAGTTAAGGTAGTATGCTATATAACACATAACATATCTATCCATGAATAACCATAGCAGTTATCCACATATATATATCCATATATATTCATGTACTCATATACTCATCCAGTATTAACCTTCATATATTCTCATTTACCAACAAACATATATACTGATATATAGCCATGTAATCATATCAATAGACTTAGATATCTGTATGCTTTGGATATTTATCCTATCCTTACAAAGCCCTCAGGTGACCAACAGGCCACTATATATATATATTCATGTACTCATATACTCATCCAGTATTAACCTTCATATATTCTCATTTACCAACAAACATATATACTGATATATAGCCATGTAATCATATCAATAGACTTAGATATCTGTATGCTTTGGATATTTATCCTATCCTTACAAAGCCCTCAGGTGACCAACAGGCCATTGCATGTCTTTTAACAACTCTGACACATACGGTCCCGGGCCTAACATTCCCAGGCCTACGATAAGGGACTAAAATTAATTGGATAATAAAATCTGTCTATCAGTTGTACGAGGGAATGTGCAGACTGAACGATGGATGGGGCATGAATGTATGGATGGTAAAATGGGATAACCCCATGACAGTGTTTAGCCCACTAGATTGTACTCGGTCCATACATTATGCTTTTCCAGGACGATGGGTAAACATCCTCCCCTTAAAAAGACAAAAAGTGGGGGAATGTAGTAAGATGAGGCCCTGAAACATAAACTCTTGTATCAGAGACCCAGTCTGAGGCCCGAAGCCTGAACCAAAGTACTTCCAGGCATTGCTAAGCAAAGGCTGGGCTGTGAGCCAGAGGCAGGCCCCACTCACAGAAGTTGGCAAGAAGAGGGCTGCTACAAGCAGGTGCATCCACACATAAGTGCTAATAAGAGGAATTTTTGCCAAGATGGCATCAGAACCCTCCACAGAGATAACAAGGAACAGGCAGGTGCATCTTAAAGACAGAGTCAAAAGGACAACATGATGGATAGATTTGTTTGAACCAACATGTAACAGGGAGAAGCAGCACTCTAATGAGTAAAGGGGCTGCACCTCCATATGTCAGGAGGGATGAGTAATCTGTTCTGCACCTGTATAAGAAAAGGTCTGAAAGGGCACATCGTCGTCCAGCCTAGGCGGCAGTGGAGTGTCCCGCCACTGACTGAGCTGTGTCCGTTGCCGGGGGCACATATTCGTAGTATGTCCGGTAGAGTCTATAGGAAACTATTATTGTGCTTTGTTTGACAATAAACCTGGCCGGGTGCCTTCATACCTTACTAGAGTCTGTGGTCTTTGGGGGTTCTCTCGGGGTCTGCTGTGTCAGCGATCGGCGCAGAGCTGGAGCAGCACACAGCGGGAACACGCACGCAGCCGACTGTTATCATCATCGAACAAGGGCAGAGCACCACACTGGTAGCTACTGACAACAAGGGCAATCGCATCTCCCCTCAGCCTTCTTTTGGTTAGGCTTAACAAGCTAAGCTCTTTGAGTCTCCTCTCATAAGGCAGGTTTTCCGTTCCTCAAATCATCCTATGAGCCCTTCTCAGCACCTGTTCCAGTTTGAATTCATCTTTCTAAAAAATGGGAGACCCCAGAATTGCTCACAGTATTCCAGATGAGGTCTCACCAGTGCCTTGTATAAGGTAATATCACTTCCCAGTCTCTACAGGAAATACCTCGCCTGAAGCATCCTAGGACTGCATTAGCCTTTTTCACAGCCGCATCACATTGGTGGCTCATTGTCATCCTGTGACCAACCAATACACGCTGGTCTTTCTTCTTCTCTGTCACTTCCAACTGATATGTCCTCAGCTTATAGCAAAAAATATTGTTGTTCGTCCCTAAATGCATGACTTTGAACTTTGCACTGTTAAATTTCATCATATTTCTATTACTCCAGTTTACAAGATTGTCCAGATCTTCTTGTATGATATTCTGGTCCTCCTCTGTATTGGCAATACCTCTCAATGTTGTATCATTATTAGCACAGTCCCACTTTTTGTGCCAAGGTCAGTAATAAAAATGTTAAATAAGGTTGGTCCCAGATTGATCCCTGAGGAACTCCACTAGTAACCAACCTCCAGCCTGACAGTTCACCTTTCAGTATGATCCACTCTAGTCTCCCCTTTAACCCGTTCCTTACCCATCTTTCAATTCTCATATTAATCCCCATCTTCTCCAATTTAACTAATAATTTCCCATGAAGAACTGTATCAAATGCTTCTTCACCCCCACCTCCCAGGCTTGGGGGGCTGCAGGATTTGCAAGGAGGGGCAGCCTCAGGCTGTGTGTTCTGGCCCCATGCTGCTCCTAAACCCCAAAGGAATGTTCCATGGAGCCATTGCAACTTCGTTGTGGCTGCTGCATGCCACCAGCCATCCTGCAAATAAAAGGCCTTCAGATAATGGTCATTGCTCATCCATTGCTACTACAACCAAAGTGAAGGAGCTACCCAAGTGCCTGTTGCCTCCAGAGTCCCCTTCTCTGGGCCTCTTTGTAAATATTGTTGTCTAAATATTAGTGTAAACCCTGAATGTAGCAACATTCCAGACACACTGCAGCTGATGAAGCAGGCCAACCCGTTTGAGTTAGAAATATCATTTCTGGAGTGGGGACAGTTGCTCCTGACAATCTACTCTTGGGGTCAGATCTCCTACTGGTATATATCTTTGTTGCTCTAGTAATGTCAATGGAACTGTGTTGATTCACACTAGCTGAGGATTGGGCCTACTGAGATTAAATTTTTCAAAAGCGAACGAATCCCATGTGTTTTAAAATCAGTCTTACTGGGTTCAAAAGAATATATATATTAGATTTCTTTCCAAAGGCGTGACTGTCTGAAACACACAGTCAGCTCACTAGTGAGAGTCTGGATTTGCTAGATAGACTGTTTGAGCTGAAACTGGAGTAGATAGCCGCGTAAGATACTATTTCTCGGGGAAATAAAATCTGCCATCCCGCTTTTGAACACGCGCACACACACACACACACGCTTTATTGACTAAAATAAAATAATTACAGAGATCACCACTTCCATCTAGTTTGCATACATTGGTTCACTTCTACCTAACACAGAATGAAAGTGATTCAGTCCTTTCTGAGCAATAAAAATGCCTAGAAAAATACAGGTGCACCTCATGACGCAGAAAATAAGGAGCCAGATCTTCAGGTGGTGCAGGCCTGCACCACTCCTGTGAACTCAGTGGGGTTACACTGATTTATACCAGCTGAGAATCAGGCCCCAGGTTTCTGAAATCTCAGGAGCGAGTTCCTGATTGAATTAGAACTATGGGAGTATTTTAGAGGCCTCAGTGTGCATTAACTTTCTGTTACTGTCAAAAGACCTGTAAATCCTTTGCCCAGGCCTTAGAGCCACCTCCCTCCAGAATTCTGGGAGCTGACATGATGACAGCAAATCAGCATGTTCTCATGTACCATTACTGCCGTGGTAGCCCTAGGCATGGATGCAGTAAATGTGTATATAGGGTACCACTCTGCAGGGATTTTCCCCAAATCCCCTGCCCCCATGTCACCACCCTGGGTTTCCTATGACCTGGTCTCAGATACATGCTGCCACCACCAAGCTTCTCACTTGGAAATGTTATCTCAGAGAACCCCTCTCTCTGGTCCTTTGTTATAAGGATGCTGTCTCCAGGAGCAGGGGTCCCCTGATAAGTATGGTCGGTGTTCTTCAAAGGTCCCTGCAGGAATTCCCATTCACCACCGCTCCACTCCAGACTGAATTAACAAACTTTTAATTTATTATTTACAATTAAAAACTTATGAATGAACTCCAGTACTGATCGTCTGGCAGTGCCCACTGTCCTTTTCGAGCCCTGGAAAGTTTTATTCATATCCCAGTTCAGGCTTCTTTTTCATAAGCTACGGAGTCCAATGTTCTTCCAGTCTGGTCTCACCACCACCCTGGACCTCTCTCAGCCTTCAGCAAACCTGAACTGAGCTGCCTCCAGCTGGTAAGTATCTACACTTGCACCACCAATGGTCCTTCTCCCACGGCTGACTTTTGAATGAACACGCAGCGGTGGCTCCCAGCAACCCAAAGTGCACTGATGAAATCCTTGGGTTTCAAACCATTGTCTCTCTTCCAACTATGTATTTTACCTCCCACATACCTTCGACTGAAAATATATACACAACATATACCCTTGACTTCTCCACACCTTGCCTGCACACTCTCTCCCTGTTCTGCTGATGCCACATGGTCATCTCTTTGCTCGTAATGGTGCTGATGCTGTGTGTGTGTATGTCCTGGGTTTGATACTTGCCCTTGACCTTAGTGTCTGTGTGTATGTGGCCATGAATTGATGGACGTGTAATAAACAAGTGAACTATTACCACTTGAGTATATAGTTGGAAGGAGCGGAGGAGCAAAATTGTCCTTTGCTTAGGGCACCATGACACCTACAGCTAGTTCTGCTTTGCTGGAAGTACAGCACCACCTTCCCGAGACGTGGCTCTTCTAGCAGTCTAGAGAGGTAACATATTCTCTCTCATGGGCAGAGAAGAGAATGATAATAAAATACCCTTTTCTATATGTGGTGTTGATATAGCCGTGTGGGTCCCAGAATATTAGACAAGGTGGGTGTGGCAATATATTTTGTTGAACCAACTTCTGTTCGTGAAAGAGACAAGCTTGTGAGCTTACACCTGAAGAAGAGCTCTGTGTAAACTCAAAAAGCTTGTCTCTCTCACCAACAGAAGTTGGTCCAATAAAAGATATTCCCTCGCTGACTTTGTCTCTCTAATAAAATACCCAATCTGCACATCTGTCAATGGCTGATAATCCCAGGTACCCCCTTTCCCATGAGATTCTTACTTTCTAGACAGTAAATCCGTTGCTGTGGCCAATATGGCAATGGTTGCACAGATCGACGTTTACCGAAATCAGAACGATGGGCCAAGTCCTGGCCTCCCAGGAAGTCAATGGGAGTTTTCCCTGGGAACAAGATTTGACCCAAAGTAAGGCACAGTGTATAAAAAGGAATAATAGCTGGTCGGAGTTTGGAGTCTTGATATGCAGAACACCTTCCCATGCCTTTTACGCAGATCATATTGTTATAGCGTGGGCTTGACCTACTTTGCTTTAATAAGCTCATCTGTGTGCAATGAAAAGATAAGCAAAACCACCACTTCCGTTCCAAAAAATCTATGCTATCTATATGTACCATCCTTTTTATGGGTGCTGATAAGGACCCGATAGTGCAGTTGTCATGCAGGCAAAACCTTCATTGACATTAAGGAGAGTTTTGCCTGCACAAGGGTGGCAGGATTGGGCCCTGTAATGGAGCCAAAAAGGATGACATCATCAGACTTTGTAGAGATATTTGGAACTGGAATAATGCTGCATCACTGGATCTGTGTATAAAGCACCTGAAGATGCTCTCTACATCAAGACACAAGTGGCTTCAGGGGAAGATTTTCAAAGGCACAAGGGGCAGATGCCCTCTTCCTGTTGAAAGTCGACGGGAGTTGGGCCCCTAAATCCCATTTGTTCCTTTAACAATCCCTTCTTTACTTTTCAGAGGTGCTAAGCCCCAACAGTCTTGAAAGAACATCATTTATCTGCAACAGATTTAAGCCCAAGTTCAGCAAAGCACTTAAGCAAGTGCTTAAAGTTAAGCACGTTCTTAAGTACTTTGCTGAATAGGGATGGAGCTCAGCATAGGCTTAAGCGCTTTGCTGAATCAAAGCCTTAGGCCCAGATCCTCAAAAGTATTTAGGCACCTAACTCCCATTGAGGATCTGGGCCTTAAGTCATTTTGTCTAGATATGACACAACCTAACATAGCAGATAGGAATAATGGGCGAAATCCCACCTGGATGTATGTAGCTGAGACCTGGCCTGACATGAGTGATTAACACATGAAGGGAGGCCTCATTTCCTGAATTCTCCCATTTCCCCCTGCATTTGAGCCTAATCCACTTAGCCTAGCAGTGCTGTACCTGAATGACAAAGGCTGGAGTCGAACTGAGACCTGGGGAAGCTGAGTGGAAAGAGGTCTCATAAGGAATCCCAACTATATAACTCCACCGAAGTCAAGGGAGTTACACCACAGAAGAATTTGGACCATCATGGTTTGACAGTGATGTGAAGCAAGGCAGAGAACTGTATCTCAACTAGCAGAACTGCAATGGGTGGCTTTTACCTCAGGGAATAAATGCCCACAACACTTAAGGGTCAACAGCACCTTCACTTGCTATTCCTAATGTTAATACTTGGTACCGTGGGACATCTCCAGTTCATGTTCTTTCTAGTTAATAATAGCCTTTGTGCAGGCCTTCCTTTCCTAGGAGGGAAGGCTAATGCAATACTCACTGAGTTGCAGCTGCTGGCTTGGAATCGTCAATAGGTCCTAAACCTACCACCACATAGGAAAGACAATGAGATTATATATACTCCTACTACCTCCAATTATAGTAAGAGCAACAATTATAAGGCTGTACTCCTACAGCCACCCCAGGGAGAAAATGAGAGGGAAATGTTCCATTAGCCTAATGAAGAGCGTGTACTAGAGCTCCAATCAATTTTTCTCACTATTAGCCCCTCCAGCATGGCACTAACACACAAGGGAAGCAGGAATCATAGGGTAACAATTAAAGGTTCTGACAATTGGCCCTTATGATGTACATGCCTCTAACCTGATGAGAAAATTAAAAAGAGTCACATTTACATTTTCTCGCCATTAGCTTCTGCAATGTACGATGCGTCATTTGCTGATGAGAGAGCGAGCAAATACAAGTTTGTCTCGGATCAGGTGCACATGTTGCCTATACAATGTCATCAGACCTGGGCAGTGTAGCACTGTTGTCCAGAGTCGTTGTTAAATGTTCTTGCTAGTCCTGGAATCAATGGAAGGCACACAGAGATGGTTAAGTTTTTTGTTGTTTAACAGAGATGAAAGAGTTGCTGTTAAATTTTCACCCCACTTAAAGAGGGGAAAGGTGGACAGAAATGATGTGGGTAATTTTCTGGTGTATACTGCCACTGCAATACCCTTATAAAAGAGGAAAAACAAGAGAGAGAAGGAATAGAGGCTTAGGAGATGGAACAATTTGGGCCCTTAATGTGTGCGATTAACAATGTAGGGACAATCTCAGCCATCGCATAATTGAATATAATACCCATTGAGCTCAATGAGAGTTGCATCCTTTTGTACTAGGGATGAATCTGGTCCATATGGTAGCCAAAATTGAAAGCCAGCATTTACCAAGAATTGCCACAACACGGTACCTGACATACCCTAGTTATTATCTATTATAAAACCAGGGAAATCCTGCAGTATCTCAGATATCACAGTGTAGCCAATGTTGGTGGAAACTGACATTTTGATGGTGACTGCTAAGTGACACAGATTAGGTACTTCACTTAAAAAATTCAGTCCCAGTGTAAGTGGGCACAGCTCTGTTGGGAGAGTTGCCCCGATTTACACTAATGATAAATTTGACCCTATTTTCCAGTCGCTGCTCAGGTGACAAGTTGCAATTGGCTGGATGGTTGCATCTTCGAGCCAGATTTACGTTGGCCATGGATCTGGTCCATAATCTATAATGGCTTTATTTCCACATCCTATAAAATGTAAATTGGACAAACTACAATGGCAGTAAAATCAGTGCATTTAGCAGGGACTGAAAACACTTCCCAAGCCGGTTAACTGGAGGCCTGGCTCAACAATTAATCCCCAGAATTAATGTGTTCAGTCTGCAGTGCTCACCGCACAAGGTGATCTGCACAAGTACCGTTCCGTGCAGCGTGTGAAAGACCAGGCAGATATCCTGGCACGATTGTAGTTCATTGTGAGTCACACCTGAAGTCTTCATTGGCAGACTACCTCTCTGATTCAAACTTGGTGGTAATTATCTCAGCGGTTGCTTAACCATTATGAAATAAACAAAGACCACGGCATGCTAATTTCTTTGTGCAGCCTTTGATAATAATCAACTCTTACCCAGAGTTGTCACAGTCCTCAGTTTCTCCAGTTGGCTGATGTTTTCAAAAATTGTTTGAGCTTCAAAGCCATCCAAGGGATATAGGTGCACAAATTTAATGGGAATTTTACACCTAAATCCCACCGTTTATTTTGAAAAAATCAAATATGGCTTGTACTTCATCATAGGACCAACATCTGGAAAACCTGAATTGGAACCAGACTTTGCTCAATGGATTGATGAAGAGTGAATGCATCCATATTAGTGCCTGTTATCTTTCACCCATGTCTCTGGTTGTTAACAGCTTGGAGCCATATTGCTTTAAAGGAAGCTTTTTGTTTGATCTGTAATATTGCAAAACCAAGAGCTGCACTGACAGTTTCTGGAGAAATTATAGGATGTAAAGAACCCCCCCCCCCTTCTCGTCCCCGTACACCTGGAGAAATGGTGATCCACTGAGAGACCAAGGGGGAACATTAGAAATAGAGGGAGATGGAGCAGAAGGAAGGTGTGCCTGGTGAGAGCAAATCTGAATCCTCTCCTGGCATCTGCATTAGCTAATGGCAGTGGCGCTAAAAGCTGGCTTCCCTGAGTGTTTTATGTGGTGATTTCTGAGCCAGTGAGTGCTACGTGGTAAAGCTGAATTCCACTTTTAACCCAGTTAAGAGATAAAAAATTATTATTATTATAATTACTGTGCTGTTACTTTATTGGTTAAATTAACATTCAGTTGTTGGAGATGCTGTGCTATATACAATCTTATTTCACCTACTGTGCCTTCAAAGTCATCCTGTCACAGCAACAGCATGGCAGCATGAAAAAAAGCTTTTAACAAATAGGTAAATACATGCCTCTGGGGAATGCAGAGGGCTAATTATGTTAGCTTCTGTACATTTGTGGATGGAAAAAAAAAGCTAAAAATAAGTTGAACTAAAAATATTAGAAAATATCTAACATTTTCCAAAAAGTTTCTGCGATTAAAAAAGTCCAGAAAATGACATTTATTTCCATGTTATTTTATTTAACCAGTCCCAGACCTCAGGCCTACTAAAGTCGATGGGCCAGAGTCCTGGGTCTGGTAACATCCCTTTAGACCACTGGAATGTAAATGCTACTAGAGAGGCTCTGTAGCTTAATAGATTGTTAAGTAGACAGGGATCCAGAAAATTGGAGTGCTAGACCATGGTTGAATCTTTGTGCATCATTTTTCTCCATTTGTGAAATGGGAATAATGATACTGATCTCCTTTGTAAAATGTTTCAAGATTAATTATTAAAATAATCGTAAACTTGCCCCAGATGGGCAGCTAAGGATTGAGTAGTTAAAATGGGCACTACAGTCTCTTCTTAATGAAATCATACTTTTGAAAAAGAAAACTCAGGGAACAAGCTTCCTCCCACTTGTTTAATGCATCCATTCTTAGTGCACCATAAACTTGGGATTGCATCCGGTTGAATTGCAGTATATAACATATCTCCATAGCTACATTAGAAACTGATAGATTTTATCAAAACATCGTCTGGATCAGAGCACAAAATAGCTTTGGATGTTGATGATATCTTGTCATATTTGCAGGATTGAGAAGCATAATTAAGAATTATAGAACAATTGATCTTGGAATTTAGGCAGGCAAGAGGCTTCAAAATAAATTACAATAAAATCTGAAAGTTTGGGAATGAATACTCCTGCAAGGGTCAAAACTAACTGTTGTCAACTACACACATTTAAATGGGTAATAGGGTCTTTAAAATATTTAGGAATAAACATTGTGGAGAAACAAAAATCTTTTCACAGCCAATTACCCTCCACCATGGCGTAAAATAATTTAAAAAATTGGTGGGAGGGAACAAATAAGAAATGCCTTGGCTAGGTAAGGTAGCCTTGGTAAAGATGGATGTTCCCCCAAAGTTATTATTTTTGTTTCAGTGCATCCCTATTGGTATCCCTGACATTAAAACCATGGCAGGGTGCACTATTAAAATTCAGATGGAAACATAAAAGATTGTGACAGGGCAAGCTTCTGCCCCTGCCTTCTGCTGTGTCTATACAGGCTCAGAGACCTTCCGCTGTTCAGCACCCTGGGTGCAGTTAATTTGCATTTTCTCTTCCCACCACCTTGCTGAACCATACACCATATTACTTACGGTGTGGCCTCAGTTCTCTGCCAAGAAAGGAGAGCCAGCCCACAAACCCTTCCTGGGCCTTCTTATATCTCCTGTGTTAATGGGCCAATTTACTCATTAGTCCTCCCCAGCCCATTCCAAGCCACAAATCAGGCCCATCAGGTCCACCCTGTGGGGAATGAATTGATGTTTAAGTGCCCAGGGTGCTGTCTCACCTGTTGGTTCCCAGCACTCTGTCACGCAGACTACGGGCGAGTTCTAAACCTACAGCCTACAAAGTGGGAGGGACTAGCTTTCCCTAAATTATCTTTTTATTATGCATTACACTTAAAGATGGGATCTGTTGGTTTAACAATAGATGATCCAAACACTGGGTAAAACTTGAACAATACTGGAGCCCATATATAGCTATTTATAGTAATTGTTGGGTTAAAAAGAAATTTAGGTCACCCCAAATAAAAATACACCCATTCATCCAGACCACCTTACCAGCTTTGGATAAATGTTATAAACTCCTGCAACCCCAGCTCTCTCCATTAGCTACTTTCATTGATAATCAGGGAGTTTATCCCTAGGAAACATTATAGTGGCTAGTCTTTGTGGGTCAGAACTGAGATTACTCAATTTGGACAGCTGTTCCTGGATCCTGATTTCAAATCATACCAAGAGATATGTCGTAACATAAATAGTACAAAGATCTCATATGTTCAGTATTTACAGATCAAACATTTTATTGTGAAATCTGGGTACAAGACAGCTTTATCTAGACCCTTAACAACACTGGAGGAGTTGACCCAGGACCAAGCTGAAACAAAAGGTTGAATTACTAATATATGTACAATGTTGATTGAAAAAGACATTGGTAAGAAAAGAATCCAGACAAAAAGATGGAAGAGGGATTTAGACAAAGAAACTGATCTGGATGAGTGGGTCTCTCTATGGGAAAGAGGATACATATCTTCAATTTGTGTAGCACAGAACAAAAATGTTTATAAATTACCATAGCGGTGGCATTTGACTCCAGTTAAGATCCATTGTATTTTAGCCACTAGGGAGGTGCTCTGTTGGAGGGGTTGCAGGGAAAAGGGGGGATTATTTGCACATATGTTGGTTGTGTCCAGGAATAAGATGGATTTGGGGGGGGGGGGGGAATTATGAAAGAGGTTCATCTTATGACAAAATACCAGCTTCCCAGAGATCCCCTGACCTGCTTCCCTATTGCTCCAGAAAAGGATCTGCATTTTAAACAGAACGACAAATTCATTTCTTTTTTATTGTTAGCCGCAAGACTTTGTACTGCACATTATTAGAAAAATGTGACCCCTCTTTCTACAGAAGCGTGGTATAGTAAAATGTGGACTGTCCTTATAATAGAAAAGCTTTTACACCATGTACGTAGGCAAGAGACGTGCCAAAAAGAGGATGGGCATTTAGAAATGTGGTCACCCTTTCTAGCATATTCAGTGGAGGAGGGGTCCCCAGCCAGCAAGCCAGAATCTTTAGTCAGGTTCTTTGAATATTAACCTGATCCTGAATAAGTAATAAGAAATATACAATGAAGTATGTTACCATTTTATTGTACCCTTAATAACAAGTTTAATAAAAAAAAGAAAAGAAGCAGCCGATAGATTTTCAACGTGCACAGCTCACATGGGTTGCTGTTGTCTAAAGCATAACAGCCGCTCTCTGTGAGCAAAGATGTAATTTGGGCAATTGGCAGCACGTATCCAGCTCTGATGGGAAAATTATGGCAATCCCACCTGTAGTGCAGCTCCTAGGATCCTGAGCCTGCAAAATGTGAAGTATGTAACTTTCCTCATCTAAGCAGCCTCAGGCTGGGTGCCCTTAAGGGGCAGGAGGCGAAGGAGGCCCTAAGCCACCTTTCTACCTCCCCTGATCCGAAGACCGGCTGAGAGCCAAACCAGCCCCTGGCACAAGCCAGAGCAGCTGAAGCTCTGCTCTGGTCTGTGCTGCCTATGAAGAGTCAGAGATATTTAGCACTCCACTTCCACATTCAAAGCACTTGACAAACAGAGTAAAGGCAGGACCAGAGTGCAAGATGCTCTAGCCATTCCTGGCTGGCAGATGGGGTCAGACAGGATACTACACCCCCCTCACCCCCCAGGCTACTCCAATCTGTGCTGGAGCTAGGGCTAAGGCCAGTGTACAACTGGCCCAAGGATCAGGGGGCTGCAACCAACTCCCTTCCCCCCTCCCCCCCCGCCTCCGCCCATTGCATCTCAGCTGTGACCAGGCTCAAATATCAAGAGGGCGAAAAATGAAACAGTGAAAAAGTCAGAATCCATCCTGTTCAATTAGCAAAACCCATTCTATTTAATTAACATGCCATTTAATTAATTACATCTTTAGAACAATGATACTCAGACTAAAGGAATACTTGTGGCACCTTAGAGACTAAATGGGTTAGTCTCTCAGGTGCCACAAGTCCTCCTTTTCTTTTTGCGAATACCGACGAACACGGCTGCTACTCTGATACTCAGACTGAGGCTGGCGAGCTGCAGGTGGCTCTTTAATGGGTCTCCTGCAGCTCTGTGCAGCACGGAATATTAAAACACTGTGTGACTGAATTATTAACCCATCAAAGTTATTAACCAATCAGGATGCTTTTACTATATTACATAGACTATATATTTAAACAGCATGACAGGGCAAATATTTAGTTTATATATAAACATACACACACACACACATAAACTAAATGTTTGCCATCAGTCTGTTTAAATAGGACTATATAGTACTCTAGTAAATGAAACAATGAATTCACACTACTGTGGCTCTTTGGGGTAATGCTGATCGTTTATGTGGCTCCTGAATCACTGAGGTCTGAGTATCACTGCTTTAGAACATCCTAAATTAACTGTGAATGAGGAGCACAGAATGATTTTGCCAATGGCATGTTTTCCAGGGAATCCATACAGACATTGCGATAATTAAGATTGCTTCTGTGTGTGTATGTGTGTGTGTGTGTATAGATAGATAGATATGAAATGGACGCATTTACTATTGTTGGTTAAGTGCCCACAATGTACCCAGTGCTGTACAAGATGCAAAATGAAGACAGTCTTGCCCCCAGAGGGCTTGCCATCTAATAGACACAAACGGAGAAGATGGAGCACTCTAGGAAGGCCAGAGAAAGGAACAAATTTCTCTGATCTATTGTTGCAAAACACACTAGAGACAAGTGGTTCAGCTAATGAAGAACCAACCACATCACATCATCTCATAGGATGGACAAATTCTAACGCATCAAGACACAGGGCTTCTGAAATGTCAGTGAGCCGGATCTAGAGCTAGTGCAAATTGTCCTAGCTCCACTTGACATCAGCAGAAATGTGCTCATCATTATCATTTGGAGAACCGGCCCCTATGTAATTTTCTTTTGACCAGAGCAGAGGATTCTCATTGCAAGATTATGGAGAGAATGGAGCAGGAGCAATAGATATTGTTACTCTAGAGCCATAAGTACCAATGCAAGATTCAGAACCTTTATTATTAACAACCTAATTAATAATCTTTAGAATTAGTATTAATGGCCATTGGTTTGAGCGCTTAATACGATGCTTTTTGTCTAGTTTTTTTTTATTCTACAAGCTAACATAGTGTTGTTGCAATGTAAAATAGCAGCTAGGAAATAAATTTGGTGGAAGGACATACAGATGATATGCTAGCTCTCTTCTGCCACACAATTCAACCCTCTACTGCTCTTTTACAGTAAAAGGGTTCAGTGTAAATTGCAGTGTAACATGCAATTATTCTTTCTACAGGCTAACTATGGATGTTTTCCCACGCATATTTGATCACTATATTCAATTACACATCCACTTAAACAATACACACTCGTTTGCAGTTCTGTGAGGCTTTGATTTTTCTCTTTGAACAGACTGTTTGCTATGCGTGCTGAAGATCAGCAGCACAATTGCATGAAGCATGTGTGAAGTCTTATGTGTAAAATTATCTTAATTTCAAAATAACTTGATTTATTGTCTGGAAAAAATCTCCTTCCCTCCCAATACGGGCTCCTGAAAAGAATAATTTATGGGGCAAGCTCCCTCTAAAGTATAATCTTCAGACCTGAGTTTGCTGTCACTTGGTTAGCTGTGGGAAATATGAGCAAAATTGGAATGCTTTTGGGTTTTTTCTTCAAAATAAAGTGCTCACTTCTGTTAGCAGTTCTGCACAACAAGGCAGCCCCTTCAGTGAATTTGAAGATGCAACTAATAAATTTCCAACACTTCAATAAATAGAATTTAAATGTTAGTCATTATAATGCCTCCATTGTTAATGCCAAACCTGGATTTTTCAACCTCTGACTCCCAGCAATGACTAGCTGAGTAGCAACAGCATAGTGCTGAAAGAATTTTTCAACAGCAATTTGCTTGTTCCAATTTGCTTTTCAAGGTTTGTGATCAGGATTGCTATAGAGCCGGTAAAAGGATCTAGTTCTATTAATTTGGCCCAGTCATTTCTCTTGTTCTAGTCATATTTAGTTTCTTTGGCAGTTCCACTGAGTAAGTTAATTGAATCAGAAGTGCCACCAGTAGCCCGTGTGCAGTTCTACGGTTTCACATATAAAACCTGCTCCTCTCTGCCGCAGAAATAGATATGCTGCACCTGGTGAGAAGGTGAAGAAATGTGGAAATGACTGTTTTAGAGACATTTCTGCGCTATATCTTAAGTTGCTTGTTCCTCCCTTCCTTTTCAAATAGATCATACAATAAAACAGTGTTTTACATTTTGCACGCTATGTAATATCAATTATACCAGAGCACAATTCATTGGACAAAACATAATGAAAAAGGGAAATGTCATAGACTCCATTTTTAGTAGAATTGCATTTTAAATAATGAAGTGATTCTGTAAAAATGGCAAGATGTCATTCCATGTTGATTCTCTCGCTTTGATTCGAGGTCAAATTTGCAAAGATTTTTTTTTTCCAATTGCCAACTCTGCAAACTCATCCTGGAGTCCTTCCTGCTTCCACAGAACTACAAGTAATTATTTTAAACCAGCCAAATTCTGCCCTTGCCTACATCATAAATAGGCTTGGAATGATTAGATTTTTGTTGGTAAATGTCAGTAAACGTCAATTTCACTATGCGCACACAAATCGATGAAACATTTCTATCAATAATAATCAATATGTACAGATAGGCAAAGAAATATAAAAATGTTGCTTGAGAACTTCTTAGAGGTTGATTTAAGGATATTTACGTTGTATATTTTAACATGTGATGTTGACAATTTGTGTTTTAACAGTTATCAAGCTTTAACTTTTTGACTCTCAGCATCTACGGTCATTAAATAATTTCTATCTGACCCTGTCTGTTGACTGATTCCCCCATAATTTCCCACACCTGTGTAAATTTAAATGGATAAAATTGTAAAAAACCCCCACACCTTTTAAAATCCATAATTTTGCAGAACTGTGAAAATTCAAAGAGATAAATGTAGAAAACAATGCTTTAGAATATCCATTGATATTATCCTTTGAACCTAATCATCGAAATGTGGGGCTGGAAGGGACCTCCAGAGGGCATCAAGTCTGGCCCCTACGCTGAGGCAGGACCAAGTAAACCTTGACCATCCTGGACAGGTGTTTGCCCAACTGTTCTTCAAAACCTCCAGTGACGGGGACTCCACAACTGACCTTGGAAGCCTATTCCAGAGTTTAACTACCCTTATACCTAGAAAGTTTTCCCTAATATCAAACCTAAATCTCCCTTGCTGCAGATTAAGCCCATTACTTATTGCCCTACATGTAGAGCCCCATCACCTTCAAATTAAATATCTAAACCCCTCTTGCTCTCAGCAAGTTGCAAGAGGTGTAAACAAGGGGAGAATTTGGCCCTACAGTACTTAATTAACAATTCTACAAGGGATTTGCAAAAGCACCTAAACTATTTAGGAGCCCAACTCCCATTGAAAATCAAATGAATTTATGCTCCTAAATCACTTAGGGCCAGATTTGTAAAGTTATTTAGGTGCCTCAAGATGCAGATAGGTGCCTAGTGGGATTTCAAAGAAAACAAGTTGTCTGATTTCCATTGATTTCAGCAAATCCCATTCACCTAGGCCCAATTAGTCCCATAATTATCCCTGCCTTAACTGTCCCCAAGTCCTTAAGGCATCACCACCCTTTGGCTGAGGAGGGCAGTGGATTTGGGGAAAACTCCAACAAGAACTCTACACATTTGCTTAATTGTGTGTATCAGCTGTTGTGGCTCCTGGCAGGTGTAAAGCTAAGTGCATGCACAAGTGTCTGCAGAATCAGAACCTTGGTGATGTGAGGCATTTCTCCAGTCTCCGCGATCTCTAAAGATAAGCAAGCTGTGCCTGTAACACTGCAGGCAAGCACCTTTCAACTGGAAGAGCAATAAATACATGAATAAACTAAGAAAGGACGGGGAACTCAACAGCTGAACTTGGCCTGACAGAATACTTTGGCCCATTTTAGTTATTAGAGAGACATCATAAACTTGCAACGAAAACCAAATGTTTTGTGTTTGTATGGTGTCTAGCACACAAATATCCTGATCCATGACGGAGGCGCTTAGGAACAACAGAAATACACATCAATAAGAAATATTCCATCATTCTCATCAATTCTGCAGTGGACTTTTTTTTTAAATGAGTAGATTTTTTCACCGCCGCCAGGGGGCAGAAAAGGCCTTTGAAGAGTATAATTTTCCATAACAGCCATACTCCTAACTAAAATTCCTGACGACACTAACGTTTCCACTTTTCTAAGTAATTCCTACCTCTTTTACAAATAATATGTTGACCCGTCATATCCTACAAAGTTAAAACAGTGGCCTGTGCGAAGCATGATGCTTTACGAACTATATAATCTAGAGGTGTTACCAGCTGATCAACACAGAGAACACAGTGTCACACTAATTTTTGTTAAGATATATTCTAATTTCATGAACTGTTTATTTCTTAAGAAATTCAAGAATGTTTTAACAACATTAATTGGGATAAAAACTTTTAACTTAATAAGGGCGGAGTATTATCCTTAACCTTGTATTTCCTGGAAGTTTATTATTATTTGTTTGAATTTATTTCTGTTGGTAGGGAACTGACATGCAAATACCTTAAACACAATACAGCTGTTCAATAACAAATTTTTTACATCTTGATTACACATACAGTACAAACTAATGAAGCCACTGCACCTTGCTTCCTGCTTATCTTGGAGAGGTACAGTCCAAACATTTTGTATTATTCATATAGATAAAATGAATTTTGCTAAATTGTTTGATTTGGTAATTAATTATCTTAATTTAATAACTAATTATCTAACATCAGCTAGACTGTAGAAAGATTAGCCTGGTTTGGTTTTTTGTTTTTGTTTCTTTAAGTATGTCACAATTATTATGTCACTCTGAGTTCCTTTCTGAGACCTGAGGAAGAGCTCTGTGTAGCTTGAAAGCTTGTCTCTTTCACCAACAGAAGTTGGTCCAGTAAAATATATTACCTCACCCATCTGGTCTTACAATTATTATGTAGGTTAAATTCTTGTTGGTTTATTTTCTAGGTTTAATTTCTCTTCCCTCCCAAGAATGTTATGAAATTGATATGATCATCACAGTAAATACATAGAATACTTTGTTACATACACCTGTTTTTTAACTGAATAACTGTAACATTTTATTTACCAGAGACCCTAACAGCCACCCTCAGCAGCCGTTACAAACTCTCATGTAACTCCAGATTTTGGCATTTCTTAAAAAGGGATTTCTTTTTAAAACCCACTACACTGTAATGGCTCTTAAGAAGCTGTTACTGTCTAGAGTGTAAATCCTTCTTAGTGTGTGTATTAGTGACCTGATAGACTGTGATGGAGCCTTCCAGGAACCATTGTGTTGATTCAGCTGTGAGGCATGTGCAATAAGTTTGCTTTCTGAAATCCATATTAAATTTTCACTGAAATGAGGATGGGGGACTGAATCAGAATGGAGTATCCAAGTCAAGCCTATTCCCTGGTGCCCTAAAACACTCATGCTATAGATCAGCTGTTTACAAATTCAGGCTTTTTCAAGTAATAGAATACTAGCAAAAAAATGCATTTTAAGAACTTTTTAAAGTTCAGTCATGAACTTAAAAGTAGCCACACATAGCTTCTAATGCCCTGATTCTGCAAAGACTTAAGCACCCAAGCCCTCAAAGGTATTCACACTCCTAACTTCCATAGAAATCAACCTTTGATGAGCTGGGCCAGGGTTAACTTAACTTATTGACCTGAATGGGAACGGCTCACAAGGCATAAAGTTAAGCATATGCAGGATCAGAGCCTAAATTAGGAATAAAATAAATGTTCTCTTGGGATAACCTTTTTGATTAACATTCATTTATGTGCAAATAGTAAAGCCTTAAAATGAGAGTGGGTAGAGTGAAAATGCTGGCAGTCACCTTACCTGAAATGACATAAACAATATTGCCTTCCTTTTCTTATTTCACTAAAAATAAATACAGTCTGAGGCCCCTGGCCTGCAGCGAGAACCACAGTGGCAGACCCAGCTACAGAATCAAGGTCTTATTCTTATACTACCATCCATATCTCATATTTTGCAGATTACATTAGTACAAAGTTATTTAATAAGTCAGAAGGCAAGACAGAGAGAGGGATGTTAGAGAATGCATAAACAAGGGCGGGGGGCGGAATATAGATTCAGATGAGAGACCACCAGCAAATCTAAGTTTGAAAAACGTGATTCTAATGAACCCTTTTTTCCCTCATCAATCATAATATGTGTTCCTTTAAACATATTTTATGGAACAAAATATAGAACTATGCGTGTATTGAATCTGACAATAGCCATGTAGATATAGCAGGGATTTTCCAGCCCAAGACAAAAGGTCAACATCACACTGGACTTCTAAGGGGAAAAAGCTTAATAGATTAAGATAGAGAATTGTGTGTTGCAGTATCTTTTTCAAAACCATGGATCCTTCACACACGCCACATGCTGTTCGGTAATCAAATGGAAACTGGAGGACCAGCTTTGCAGAACAGAAGCTCTTCTCTCACTAGAAGACAAGGCCCTTCCCTTGAGATACGTCATGTAGAATAGCGCATGTAGCAAAAAATACTGTTAGTTCGACCATCTTGTTTTGGGGAAGAAAAGGCCTAGATTTCCTAAAATCATTATTGTCCAAAGCAAGAGGAGCTGTTTGTCCTATTATGTAAGAAACAAACTTTATTTGGTATTCAGTTGACTTTCTAACTTAGAAGAGAGGACTTTACATCTTCAAATGCAGAAAAGAGATTGCATTCTTGGCCCTTGCTTGAAAAGGTTATGGAGAATAAACGCACACCCTGGTAGCGTTCTAGTGATCTCCCTAATCTCAGTTGCACTTTGTCAGAACGAGGTAACTGGTAGTTAAGTGAAATACCCTAGATCAAAGGGGGATTAATCACCAACTGAATCCTTGCTGAATAAACCTGTCATTCAAGAAAATTATTTCCACTGAACTTAGCAAAGGATTGAAGGTATTTGCATAACAGGGACCAACGTACTTCAGCCAGGTTAAAAGGTTCAGAATTCATCCAGTGTTTAGCTTTTTGCCTCCTTTTCCTTTCAGCGGCCCTGTACAATGGCTTCTAATCTGATAATACAGCTAACTATCTAAATGATGTCAGAACAGGAAAGTATTGCAAAGTTTGGATGAGGGATGGATCAATTTCACTTTCAGTAACTCCTAAATCTGATTTGTTGGAATTTAAGATGTAATCCTTAAAAAAAGTCCCTTAAACCTGAGGGCTGTTTATTAACATCCTCTTTTTTTTTTATTTGACCTTTGTCTTAGAAACTACTATTCTGTACCTGCCAGCCTCCGGGAGTCCTTTCTGATAATTTCATATACGTTTACTTTTAATGACTTATTTTGGAGGATAGCTATAAAACCAGTTGGGTTATAGATACAATTTCAGATTTTTATTTTAAAGCTTGTGTTGCTGAGTTAATGAATGAATACAAATAGAAGCAGGATGGATAGGGTTAAATAAATGAAAACAACAGGCTTCCATCATTTTCCAGAAACTATTTTCATAAGAGTTTCAGAGACCTACAGTCTTTCAATGTGTAATCATACAAAGATTTTTAAAGCCAGTAAATTGTCTTTTTTGTTGTTGTTGTTGCAGGGAACCCAACTGTGGTGGAACAGAAGATGAGGAGACTAAACAGGTTTTAGACTGCTGTGGCATTCTTAGTCTGAGCTATGAAAACTTTGGAAAAAATATGAAAACCGTGCAATTATTGTGACTGCTTTTATCATCAGTCTCAAGACAAGCCTCTCCATGTGCTCATTTTCAGGCGCTTTCCACCTCTCTCACCTTTTGGATACATGGCAGGAAGTTTGGATACATGGCAGACGTCAGATTTCGTAATCAGATTTTGACACTAAATGGAATTTAGACACTTTTGCGTTGAGAATATGTTTGACACCATTCAGTCTTTCAATAGAAGCAGTTCATATTCATTGCAAACTCAAAGCATCTTTCAAGTTAAAAAAATGGCAAAGAATGGTTATCAAAGAAAATGAATAAAATCCATATTGAGATAATTTTTTAGAAAATGATTGAAGTTTTAACCCAAGAAAGGACTCTTAGAGTTTCTTATAGCTTAGAATAAGAACATGTCAATCACGATTAAGCTTCTGGAATCGGAATCCCTTTGAAATGCAGCTGTTTCTTCTTTAATTGTGGCAGCGGACTCAAAAGAAAAGAAAGGTCCAGCCTTAAAGATGAGTAAGGAATACAAAATAGCTCAGGATTAGTTGTGGAGTTCAAAGGTCACTAATTACACTAAGGAGTTCCCAGACACAGGGAAAACATTAAACAGGTCACCTACCAAATGGGAAACAGACTTTGTCTTCAAAAAAATTATCCTGAAGAGATAGGTTTCTAGACAAAATCAAAATGCGTCACACAGTGAGACCAGCTGATCTCAATGGGATGAGAACTGGAATTGGTTTTAGTTCTCTACTGTTATGGATGGCTACAGATACCATGAAGATTAACAAAAATTGTCGAGATTTCACCCAGCTTTCTAGAATGCTCTGTTAAGGCAGAGGGAAAGGCCTTAGCATGAAAAAGATGATTTTTACTTACTGCCCTGGATCTGCCTCAGTGAAATACAAACCACCTCTAAGATCAATTGCTGACCACGGCACTTGGCTCATTTCATTTTACTGAAATGCCTAGAAAATTGTTCAGCTGGTAGAGAAACGTTAGCCTAGCCTGTCAGATGACTCTGCTGATAGCGTTATCACACAAGAGATGCTCGTTCAGGAATGACCTCAGGGGGAGTCTTTCTTCAGCCAATGGGGGCTAGAATCGGCTTGAGGGTAATGGTTTCCCTCAATGGCTCTTCCCAAGAGAAAAGTCCAAGGCGCATTGTTTGTTGGCACTCCCTAGCAGTTGATCAAGAGGAGGAATAAACTTCAACTGAGGATGAAGACAGCTGTTCTGCTGCCCAGGTGTGTGCAGCAAGAATTAGGAAATCAGGAAAGGAAATGTAGTGACTAAGAATGACAGTGGGTGGAAGCAACACAGAGATTTTAATGACCAAGACCCAGATTCAGCAAGGTACTTACGCACATACCTAACTTTAAGCACTGACTTCAGCTGGACACGAGGAATCCCATTGATTTCAGCTGAAATCCATGAGACTACTCACATGCTTAAAGTCAGGTACATGCTTAAGTACCTTGCTGAATCAGGGCCCAACGGTCCCTTGTTGTCAAAAACTGCAAAGTGTCATTGCAAAGATCTACCATGACAAGCTATGCCTCATTCCAAGTGGAAGGCCATCCCTTCACTGGAAAACCTTAGAGCATTCAGTTTAAGGGGGCGAGGGCAGGAGGAAATCTCTCTCGCGCCTTAGTTTATTGATTAATAAAGTCATTTACATGAGAACAGGAGCTATTTCTTCAGTTCCCACTTGCCCACCTGAAGTCACAGTCCTGTTCCTGATATTGCAATCAGTGGATCTTAGAGCAGAAACAGATTTGTGGTTTCATGGAAATAAGAGAAGAGAATTGCAGAAAATCTGCTAGGTGCATACCTCGGTGGTCTACAAGGAGCCCATACTTGCCCTTGAAGTCAACTGAATTTTTGCCATTGACTTCTATGGAGCAAGATTAGGCCCCAATTGTTCCATTCTCCCTCCCCTGCACACTGTGTGAATAACAGAGCATTGTGTGGCAAATTAAGAACTGGTGCCAGGGGAGCTAACCCATAAACAGGCTATGGAGCTGCAATGCAGCCCCTCTGTGGCAATCAACTGTAAGAGCAAATGCTGCATCTCTTCCGCTGAGGTTTGGAGCTTCTGCTGTCACGGGTTATCCCCAGGGTGCCACTTGGAACTGGGGTACCGCTGAGCCCGCCTGACCCACCAGCCTGGGCTCCCTTTATACTACTGCTGAGGCAAGCCTGCCAAGTCCTTTTCCAAGCTTCAGACTACACTTTGCCAGCACACACACAGGTAGGGACACACCCAGCTACAGCTACACACACAGATGCTGAGATCAGCTCTGCATAGGAAGGCTCAGCTAAGGAACTGCCCAGTTACTCAAGTGCACACCCCCCTCTGGAGTGTAAACCCAACATTAGACCGTCTTGCGCTGCACAGAGAATTGTACAGTGTGAGCTCACGAGAGTCGCCCTTTCCCTCAATGTGGAGAGGAATATACACAGCTTTCTGACCCACAGTTATGATTTCCACACACTGGGTTTAGACAAAACAAAAACAAGTTTATTAACTACAAAAGATAGATTTTAAGTGATTATAAGGGATAGCAAACAAATCAAAGCAGATTACCTAGCAAATAAAACAAAATGCAATCTAAGCTTAATATACTAAAGAAATTGGACATAAGTAGAAAATTCTCACCCTAAATGTTGTTTTAGGCAGATTGCAGAGATTCTTGAGGGCAAGCTACACCTGCTTGCAGCTTAAAACTCCAGGTATTCCTTTCACAGGCTAGAAAACTCTCTAGCCTAGGTTCAGCCCTTCTCCCCTGTGACGGTGCCCCCCATAAGGCTTTATGGAAATATGCTTATGAATATATATGACAACTGGAATATGTTCTATGCTACATATGCCACGTAACATATCTATGTAAAGGTTATGATCTACTGAATCTATTAATCCTATTTGTATGTATGTATTATTTTTGTGTTTGAAGTTACGAATATTGGCCGTGTACTGGCTTGATTTCTAAATAACCTTAGTTGAGCATTTGGTCAGTTCCTGGAGAAAGGAATTCGCAAAGTTAAGTGCCCAATCAAGAAGCATTTAAGGAACAATGTATCTTGGAATGCTCTAATCCACATAAGAAGTCTTCCTGGAGACATTCAAGATACCATGTGGGCAATGGCTTCTGTGTGTAAAAACCGTGAGTCATGCATGGACATGTGACTTGCCCAGGTGACTCCAGAACTCCATCTTGGAGCTGGACTTTGCATACGAGAGAAGAGGGGGTCTCCTCCCACAAGAGAAGGTCTATTTAAGCCGGTGGGCGACCCCTCCATTTTGTCTTCAGCTGGCTAAAGAGAGCCTCTCCACCCCTACGAAAGAAACTGGAACAAAGGGCAATAACTACAGGGGGTGTGAGTGATTGCTGGACCCAGACTAGAAGGAGATCAGTCTGTAAGGAAGCTTACTGGAACAGGTGAGGTTTTGTCTGTATTCAGTTTTATTAGACATAGACTTGCAGGTTTTATTTTATTTTGGTTGGTAATTCACTTTGTTTGGTCTGTTACTGCTTGGAACCACTTAAATCCTACTTTCTGTATTTAGTAAAATAACTTTTTACTTATTAATTAACCCAGAGTATGTATTAATACTTGCGGGGGGGGGGGGGAGGGAGGGGGAGAGGGCGGGGACAGCTGTGCATATCTCTCTATCAGTGTTATAGAGGGCAAACAATTTATGAGTTTACCCTGTATAAGCTTTATACAGGGTAAAACGGATTTATTTAGGGTTTGGACCCCATTGGGAATTGGGCATCTGAGTGTTAAAGGCAGGAACACTTATGTAAGCTGCTTTCAGTCAAGCCTACAGCTGTTAAGGGACGTGGTTCAGACCTGGGTCTGGGTTTGCAGCAGGCTCAAACCAGACAGGGCACTGAAGTCCTAAGCTGACAGGGCAGGAAAGCAGGGGCAGAAGTAGTCTTGGCACATCAGGTGGCAGCTTACAGGGGGTTTCTGTGATCCAACCCGTCACATCCCCCAGTTTAGTGTTTTTTTTCTTAGGCGTTTACAGCAGTAATCTTGGGCGGGGAGTCAGTGAAGAACGACTCATGATGATGTCACTCCCGTGCCTTAAATAGTTTTAGCATATGGCAGGAACCCTTTGTCTCCCGGTTTGATTCTCACACCTGGTCAGTGGAAAAACACTAGTATTCTGATGGAGTCCAGTACCAGGTGACTTGGTCACATGCCTCTGTAAGGCCATAGCAGCCATGAGAAAGACCGTTTGTAACGTCCTCAGGAAGGCTTCCCGGTGGGAGATTGGCATCTTCAAAGTCCTATTGTTTTCCTTAATGGCCCTTCCCAACCAGCCATCTAGACTGATGCATTCTGTCTAGTGGGCATTCCCCAGGTGTAAACACATTTGTAATAGATGCATAGACAGTATTCCTAACTTCAGATACCCAAATACTACATGCATACAAGTAGGATAATCATATTCCGTAAATCATAACCTTTCCAATGATATCTCACATGCCTTATCTTGCACATCAAAATTAGGTCATACTCATAATATTACTATGAAGAATATGGGGCATAATGCCACAATTGCATCTTCACAAGCAGGGATGCACTAGCCTCTTCCTAAAGGCTCAATTAGGGAACACAGAGCTGCAATCATTTCCTCCACTGTGCAGTGCCATTATGGTGCTTTAGGGCACAGGGAGTCTTGTATGTGCCCTCTGCCCCTTGCTGAATTTCATCCCAAAGGATTACAACAGTAGTGCATGGGGACACTAGACTGTACAGTAAGTTGAAATTCAGATTCCAAGCCCAGAGGGGCTCACTGTGATCATCTAGGCGGACCTCCTGTGTAACACAGGTCATACGAATTCCCTGAATGAATACCCGTTTGAATTAGAGCATGCCTTTTATAAGAATATCCACTCTTGATTTTAAACCTTTCCAACGACAGAGAATCCACCACAACCCTCGGTAAGTTGTTCCAAAAGTAAATCTACCCTGTTAAAATTTTGCACCTTATTTGAATTTGTCTAGCTTCAACTTCCAGCCATTGGATTTTGTTGAAGCTTTGTCTTTGAGACTAAAGAGCCTGATTATCAAATTTCTGTTGCCCACGTATTCACTTATAAACTGTGATCGTCACCACTTAACCTAACCTTTACTTTTAACAGTCTGAGCCCCTTAATTCTCTCACTAAAAGGCACGTTTTCCAATCCTGTAACCATTCTTGTAGATCTTCTGCAAGATCGTCTCCAATTTTTCAACATCTTTCTTGAACCGTGGACACTAGAACCGGACACAGTACTTCAGTAGTGGTCATACCAGAGCCAAATACAGAGATAAAATAACTTCTCTACTACTCAACATTCCCGTTTATATACTGGAGGATCACATTAGCCAGCGTCACACTGAGAGCTCATGTTCAGCTGATTATCCACCATGACCCCCAACTCCTTTTCAGAGTCACTACTTCCCAGGATAGAATCCTCCATCCTGTAAGTAGGGCCTACATTCTTTGTTCCTTGAAGTATGACTTTACATTTGGCCTCATTAAAACACATATCGTTTGCTTGTGCCCTGCTTACTAAGCGATCCAGGTCATTCTGTATCAGTGACTTGCCCTCTTCATTATTTACCACTTGTGCAAATTAGGTCTGCAAATTGTACCGGTGATGTTTTATGTTTTCTTCTGGGTCATTGATAAAAAAGTTAAACATGGGCCCAAGAACTGATCAAGGCAGGACATCACTAGGAACACACCCAATCGATAGGTCTCAATGTAATTGTAAATGGGGACTTATCAGTTAGCCAGATTTTAGTTCATTTAATGTGTGCCGTATTGACTTTCCGTCGTTCTAATTTCTTAATCAAAATGAAGTGCAGTACAAAGTATATTACAGAAACACTATTACCTTTATTAAACAAGCTTATGTAATCAAAACAGATTAAGTTAATTCCATTATTTTGCCCTAGATTGATGTCAGGCTGATAGGCCTATACTTACCCATGTTGTCTCATCTGCTTTTTTAAAATATTGGCATAACAGCAGCTTTCTTCCTCTCCTTTTGAGCTTCCCCTGTGTTCTAAGACTTATTGAAAATAAACATTAATGGTGCAGAAAGCTCCTTGGCCAGCTCTTTTAAACTCTTGGATGTAAATTATCTGGACATGCTGATTTGAAAATGTCTAGCTTTAGCAGCTGTATCTGTGAGAGAGGTGCAAATATGGAATTACAAGAGTCAGGGCCCTTCCTCTGAGAAAGAGCACTCTGTATAAAAAAAGATTCTTAAAACTGCCCTTTGGTACAGAAAATATTGAGTAATTATTTGAAGTAAGTATTAAATGGATGGCCTTATCTTGAAAAAGAGGCTTGGTACATTATTAAGCAACTAAAGGGACATCAACTAGATGTCTAGTTAACATCAGAACAAGTCAGAAGTAGTTGCAGGAACACCTACCCTTCAGTTTTTTGTGGGTTCACAATCACATTTTCCTGATATAAAAAAAAGTTTCTCTCGCAACACCCACACAAATAGGGAAAACTGATAAGGAAACAGCAAACCCAGCTCGACACAACATACCATCAAATACACAAAGTAAACAAATTAAGAGAATTTTTTCTCTAACCTCTCCTGTATAGTAATCTCAGCTGTGGACATGACATTTTCAGATAGCATTTCCTTTAGGTATCATGGGGGACTGTGGTGGTTATAATTAGTAGTAAAACAACAACACTGTTTCCCATTGTTCAGGCTGCAGCTATCTCGCAATCACCACTCCAAAGAGGGATCTTGTGGCTATTAAACAATTTAGCTCAAACATGCTTGGTCTACCTGAGTTTGTCTTTGAGGCTGACTAGTTCATAGCTGCTTTCCAACATGTGGGTCAAATTATGCTCTCAAAACATCCCATTGAAGGCCAATGAGCCACATTTTGTCAGAAGGGGACTGAGAATTAGTAGCATTATTTCCCTCATCTTCTGACTACGAAGGATTTCTCTGCTGTGTGAGGTCCATGGTTTCAGGTGAGGTGGGAGAGGCTGGTAATGGCCTGAGGAGAGACATCACCTGCACTATCATCCCCCTCCAAACCTTCACTGACATCCCCACGTAAATTAATCCTGCCAATCACTTTCCCTTCTTGCATACTGAAGTCCTCCTTGCTTAGGGAGATTTGGAAGCATGGACAGGAGGCGAACCAAAAGGAGCACAGCTTGTGAAGCAGCCCCGCTATCATGGACAAGGGAGCGTCTCCTGTCACACAATGAATTCCTCAGCCCTGTTGATGTTCCAAGATACACAGGATTGTCCTGGAGATTCTTGGACACCTGTGAATTACAAAGGTGGTGCCTGCTATGAAGGGTGAACAAATCCCCTTTCCCTCTACTGGGATGGTGCAAAGCAATCCCCACAAGTTGAAATTCAGATTCATGGCCCTTCTGTAGCTTTCTTGTACATAGGGCATGATCTGCCCCCCGCCTCCCTTTTTTAAAAAAAAAATTCTCTAACTTAATCTAAGCACAGTGTTGGTCTGAGTGTACCACAGGGTCTTGGGGGGGCAGGGATAGGGGCCAAAACTCTAGGGAATTTATGAATGCACTATTTGTCCAGTAGTAAAAATGAATGCAGCATCTTTGTAAAATGGGTCATTTTAATTCCACCATACTGTAGCTGTCCTTTAGAAGTTTGCATAGCAGTTTCAGCAGAGCTGCATGGTTCACATGAATTAATCTACTCTTTAGAACGTTTAACCAATTAGATTACTCTCAATCTAAGCATATTTAAATTATAGCTTAAAACTTTCCTCCTTATATAAATCACTAATCTTATTTATCACACAGCATACAGTTAAACAAGAGGTACTGTAGCAGCAACCATGGTGCTCAGTTATTAGAGGCGGCATTCTTCTCTTCTTTTGTGTTACTCTCCAGGTTCCCACAGTTTTTTCCACCAGCCTTTCACAATTTGCTCATTTCCTGATATCTCTCTTAAAGTCCGTTTCCTGTGTTCCTCCAGATACCAATTTTCTTCTGAAAATTAGAGGTTTATCTCTGTAAACTCATATTCCCTTTGCTTGAAGCCCAGGTTTCTAACGAAAGTGAGTTAGCGATACTTTTCAGCACATTAACAAACTTGGATAATTTTGTTTGCTATTTTTGGTAAATATTTGATGATTTGTTTTTTAAACTGTATTTGCATCTCTGTATCATCTTTGCTACTGTCTCCTATAACAATGCTATCTAAAGGTAGATTTCCAGATTATTGCTATCAATGTCATTATGTGGTTATTGTTCACAACTTTAAAAGCACGATATAATTCATTTGCCATTACTAAAATATAAATGAGCTGAAGTGTTCATATGTACTTCATACAGAACCACATACAAAAATCATCTTGTCAAACAAATGGGGAAGAGCAACTGTATGAAGACAAAGATTAAAATGATTCTTTGCTATTGGACTGCCCTATTAATTTAGGGTCCAGTCTGACCCCTTGACTTCATTATAGGAGTAAGATCAGGCACTTTATGTGGGCCTGTAAGTTTGTGTGTGTTGATGGACCGCTGGTGCCTGCACAGAACCACAGTGAAGTTGGTGGCATTCTGCACACGAACAGGACTCGTCCATACCAGCTTGCAGCATTGGATCTTTATTTTGTAAAAGTTAAAAATAGTGGGAAGATGTGTGTGGGGTAGAGATGGAGGGGTGGAATCAGACTTTAAAGTGTATTCTTTCAAATAGTATCTAAGACTAAAAACGTTAAAGCAAACAACATAAATTATAATTTTAATTGAAATAAATTGATATGTTTTCCCTCAAAACAGGAACTTAAATACAAATATATTCATTAAAAATACTACTTTTTTTTTTTCCTTTACAATATATTAACATCACTTTTGATAGCGGTCTTTTTTGTTCAAATGCAAAAATTCTTCACAGGGAAATTAGAAAAATAATGTTCTGTACACTACAGGTGCTGGGGCTTTGGAATTCCAGATGTAATAATCTGAGGAAATCAATTCCCGGGCTAAAAAAGATAGACAAAATAAACATTAAATGGTGTCTTGCATTAAGATATCACTTTATTCAATTTAAGAAAATATTGATCCATTCTTACTAATTGACAGAAAAAGTGTAATACCCACTCTTTAAATTGTAATACCCAAATTATTATTTGAAAATTGTTTCTGAAGAGGAGATATTTAAAGCCTCAGCTTCAATTACCTCTACTAATACATTGGTCACAAGCTTATAATTCAAACAGATGCTAACTCAAAAGCAGGCGTATGGTTTGGATTTTGTTTAGTGAATATAAACTGCGTATTCAATATAAATGTATATGGCATGACAACTAACTACTGTGATGAATGGTTTGGCACCGCTTGAGTTCTCATGAGGAATTTCTGGGCTTCTGCTGAGGTACTTGGAACAAGTTACAAAATAAAGAAGCAGCAAATAAAACAGTGACTTTATTAGCCACCGCTGCCTACTCACATTTAATGAGTGTCTAATATTTGCCCAACAGTGGTACTTTTTTGGTGAAGACCCAAGAACCTTAAGTGTTCAAACACATCGGAAAAAGAGTGGCCCACTGTTAATTGGGGATGACAGCACTTTCCTACATCACAGATTTGCAGTGAGGATAAATATATTAAAGACTGCGAGGCACTTGGATACTTTGATAATGGGGGCCATATAAATATTTAAAATATAGAGATTACCCACTTATGCCACGTGAATATTGTTCCTCTTCTATAACCCTTTTTTATCAGGTACATGTTATAAGAGAGTCTTAAAAAAGACATAATTTAAGCTGGAGCTAGAATACAGTAACTATTCTACCTGGAGTACATAATTCAGTTTCCAAGTGTAGTTCATAATGGTTTATCTTGTCAAAGAGACTGCACTATTTATTGTAAGAGCGGGTGTGATATTTCTAGTTACCATGTCACTAGATCTTTACATTCTTGTCAGACTCAGTCACATCATTTGATTAAAAAGGTACTTTCAAACTTTTTTTTTTTTAAAAAGAGATACATGTTTTTTGCTTTAGTGATTTTTACACTGAAATTCACTAACTTTGAAAATCATATTTAATAAAATCAACAAAAATAATCTAATTTTAAAACTCAGCCAATTATTTGTACTTCACAACTCCACTTTACCGTTTCAACTAAATATTCAATAATTTTGAACAACTCACATGTACTTATTTTTGGTTTTCCTGTTGAAAAGACCTGAACAGAATGCTGATCTGCATAACATCCAGTAAGTGTGTAGTCTGGGATCCTAAAATAAAGCTACAAAAATATGGAGAAAACATGATCAGATGCATATTTTTATTCTTACTTCAGAAATGCTGGTAATCTAAATTATGCCACTCTTGGTGTGCAAAGTCATAAAATTGATAGGAAGGAGCATCCTAGAGAAAACAGAGAACAAAGATACTGATTGTGTGTGATGCAAATCAATGTAGTTTCATAGCCAATTTTAGTTAATAAAAAGTGATTACTAACTCTCATAAAGACTACAACTCACTTTTACATATGCAGTACTCCCAGTGCAAATTGGATCAACTGGTTGCTCTTTGCTCATAGAACGAAAAGTCACAGTTCCAGTAAGAGAAATTTCTAATGATTTGGGAAACTTTTGTCCTAGAAACGAAAACTGCCTCAGTAAAAAATCAGATAAACAAATGTACACAAAAAATGACTCTAGAAAAAAGAACGATGTATTTTATTCAGCTTACCTATGACCCAAACCAATAAGCTTTTCTCTCGAGATACATCTAGCTGGCCATAACTAACTTTGTACTCCAAATGAGCGACTGGACCCCTATTGTAGAAAAGGGAGTAAAATGTCATTGGAACGAACACCGGACAACTATTTATTGACAGGTATTTTATTGAATAAAGCAAGAAATGTATTAAAACGAATGCCACTATTTATGTGTGCACAGAGAAATCACACTGAACATACTGCTATCTTGTGGAAAGAAATTACAGCCAAGGGGGATCATTACTGTTTTAACGTATTAACTGCAGTAGAGCTTTTGGTGATTTTATTTCATTTATTTCCTTGACAGCATTTTACCACTGCTATGATCAATGTCAGCAGCTTTGTAGAATTTCAGTTATAATTTAATGATAATTATATGACAATACACTCATACCAATCGTCAGATAGGCTTAATAAAACTGTATTTTAATTTTAAATAACTATATTTGGATAAGAAGAAAAGGAGTACTTGTGGCACCTTAGAGACTAACCAATTTATTTGAGCATAAGCTTCCATGAGCTACAGCTCACTTCATCGGATGCATAAAGTGGAAAATGCAGTGAGGATGCTTTATACACACAGACCATGAAAAAATGGGTGTTTATCACTTCAAAAGTGATAAACACCCATTTTTTCATGGTCTGTATGTATAAAACATCCTCACTGCATTTTCCACTTTATGCATCCGATGAAGTGAGCTGTAGCTCATGGAAGCTTATGCTCAAATAAATTGGTTAGTCTCTAAGGTGCCACATGTACTCCTTTTCTTTTTGCGAATACAGACCAACACGGCTGCTACTCTGAAACCTATATTTGGATAAGCTGATTTTTGACAATGATTAGAAGTTTTTACATTTGGGAGATCCTGGTTTAAAGCAACCTCAAGACTTACACCACCAGGTCGGTGGTGGCTAAATTTGACACAAAGAATGGTAGAGGGAAATAGGATATTCAGTGAAAGTGATCCAAGTTATCTTTTCAGAGTAGTAGCATAAATCTGGTTGGAGAAAGCATCTGTCCTGACTGTTGGCATCACTGATGAAAAAAAAAAGGGTACCAGAATCAGGATCCAGTTGAATATATCCTGAGTATCTCATTTCAGTTTGAATACTTTTTAGGTGATTTCTTGACTTTCAATGACAGCAGCCTTGGACATATGCTTGAGGGGGAACAAAACCTGATATGTTGATCCATGAGAGCCCATTCTAAGAAGCCTACTATGGAGGTAAAGAAAATTATTTAGGATTTCTTTACTCTTACCTGTTAAAGAAAGGTATACGAGCTTCACAGTACTCAAAAGCATTTTTTACACTTTCATGAAGTTTTAAATTAACAGTTAATTTTAATTGCAATTCTTCTTCCTTCAGCTGGTAAAATCCCAAAATTGGTGGTACAGGCACCTGAAAAGAGTAGACTAATTTTAGGAATAATTCAGCAATACCTTCAAGAAGTTAGTTATACTCTTTAATAATAAGTAATTTAATAGTTGATAAATTTATGTTGAAAACTATATATTTTTAATGACCCTGCAAGCCAGGCTCTTCAGGTCACTTATACATAGATTTTGTGGTGTGCTAGGAACAGTTCCTGGCACCTTATCTTTGCTCTACTGCGTCAGAATAAAGTTCGCTAATCCCTGAGGAAGCTCATTTAAACTCTCTCTCTCTCTCTCTCTCTCTCTCAAAAAAAAAGATTTTCTCCCCCCTTCCCACCTCCACACCCACTTGAAAGACTGGTAAGTTATATCCATCAGGAAATGTAGTTACCTGGGAAGTATAGTAGCACAAATTGAATAAGTCAGAAGGAGGAGTGAAAGGAAGTTTGTATGGTCCGCTAAACGCAGAATCATCCATGACATCAACGCTACAGGAAGTAAGAATTGCAGAGTCAAGGGAAGTCACACAGGGATGCACCAGGATATCCTGGAGTGGAGAGCCATTGGCAGGGAGGTTCAAGCTGACAGTCACATTTGATGTAGCTCCTTCTAAATCACACTTGAACACAAAATGTCAGGAAATTACTCAATAGTATTTCTAAAATCAGAACTAGACATTTGAAAATAAAACAAAAACTAAACGATCCCACTAAAGAATTTTAAATGGGCTCGCACGTGAATGACAGATATACTTTCAAACCCATGTCTTTTCCCCAGTTTTTAACCTTCTGATATCCTAAGGAGCATTAATACAGAATCTTTTATAGAACAGTCTTTTAATTAATAAGCACTCCTTGGTAAAAAAATGCAACTGAACCAAGCACATGCAGCAACATTATTAAGAATTTGATAGACATATTCAATAATGGTCTGTCCAATTAATTCAGTTATTCATACATCTGTTTAATAGATTCAAACATGCTATTAATGTCCACTGAGATACCACGTCAGCTTTCTCACAGTGATGACCTGCAGTGCTATCCACTGTCTAGTCACTTGGTGCGCCAACTCAGCAGTGCGTGATTACACCAATACTTTCTCTTTATGGCTGGCTATCTACTCTGCAAAGTGACCCAGAAACCTGCTCCACTGAGCACAAGAATCTCTCCACCAAGATAATCCCCACCAGCACAAATGGTGGGAAATAACCCAGAGTCTTCAAGAACAGTAGACTTTGGTCAACTTCCCTATGATAAGCATGCTGCCACTTATTGCTAATAATTAAATTACCATGATGTACATTATCAGAATTTCTTTTCTCCTTATCAAACAACAGCAGCTAAAAAAAATGGTTAGTTATAATAATGTCACACACTTCTCCAGCACAATTTATGATAAAGAAGAGAAACCTTAAATCATTTGATACAGCTACTGGATTCACTATTAAAGATACAAATATTAGCGTGTTTCATAAAAATATTATTGATCTACTTAACCAATATGCTTCCTCATTTTTACTAATAAAAATGAACACCTGAAACACACACAGAAGCTATTTAAAACAATCATAACACTGTTTTCTTTCATAAGAATCTATGTTCTTAGATTTATCAACATTAGGAATTATAAATAGCATGTGTGGATGCATGATTTTGTTTTAATAGAAGAAAGCAAGATATAAAATTAAAAACTTTCATTTACTTGAAACCCACCAAGCAATTTTTAAAGCGCTAATGCAAAGACACTTGTAACATTCTCATTTAAGAATTTTGGTTTTGGTGATCATTACTAAACAAGACATTTACTAGATGGCTGGGGTAAACTTAGCACTGTAATTGTCATTTTTCATTCCCTGTCCTTAAACGCAAACACTTACTATTTCATTTAAAATAATAAGAACATTGTAAAATACTTTGGATATGAATGATGCTAGAAAGGAGTGTTGGTTTTATTTTCCATAAATAGCTAGTGAAAAAAATGTGTGAAGAATGCAAGAAAATAACAGTAAAGCAACATTTTTTATTCTGATTTAGCTCACTAATCTAATAAATATCCTCTGGTACACATTTAGGCATAAAAGCTATTTCGTTCGATTGCCCCATATGCCAAGGTAAAATGAACTGAAATTTTACTTTTCCTAGTCCGCTCATATGCTAAACAGGTTAGTCAGATTTGTACTAGAAATATCCTCACCTTACAAGTCACAGTTCCATAAACCTGCCACATATCTGCAACATCCGTTTTGTCATATTGCATGGACTTGACTTTTTCAGTGATACAAACATTAACCTGAGGTTTGCCTTTGTATGTGCTAATTCTCCAAATTGGTTGTTTCTGCGTGTGGTTTGTAGAAACATGAATGTTATCTAATAAGCCATTCAAGTCTGTATCTAATGGGGTGCCATATGGACAGGCCTGCATAAGCAAACTTGGAAGTTGGCCCACTTTTGCACTCATCTCAGCTTCATTCTTCTGACTGGAGTTAATGAAGACCAGCAATCCTGACAAGAGAGCGAAGGCTTGTGAGATTCCACTAATGCTAATGAGGGGTGGGCGTGGTTTCAAGAATTGCTCAACTAGGGGAAGACAAACATATATCAAACCACTCTTCTGAAAGGCAAGGACAGGCCAGAGGTCCCCTCCTCCTGTTGGAAGTGCATATACAGAAGTCTTGTTGATTCGAGAACAGCTATCTCGATATTCCACAAAGTTCTTGTCTGGATCTGTCAGCTTAAGTTCAAAAAGCAATGCTTTAAGAAAAACACTGTCCTCTGGTACGGTCACATAGCTTGCTCCATTGAAGGCTTTTGCTCGTTTTTCAACAGTGGGGTAATGCCTGTAATACAGAAGCAGAAATTCATTTGCATTACTCATCTTACCCCGCCCATAATACAAAACACACACATTTCCTAATATTGTCTGAGCTATACTTTGTCTTTTCTAATTATCCAAATGCAGAAATTCGGCTGCTGCTCTGAGAGGGAGTATTACAAAGAACTATGGAAGATGGATATAGTCAGGGTTGAGATTCAGTCAAATATAAAAGCACAGACAGAACATTTGAAGGCCCTCATCCTGCAAATTATGTTGTGCTCATGGACCCCTATAGCACTCTAATGAAGCATGTGGGTGAATGAGTCTGCCCACCCGGAGCAACTTGCAAATCAGAGCCTAAATCACTGCTAATAATAAATAAGATTTTTAGCAACAAGTGGATTTGTATTGGAAAGTTTGAGCAAAAGTACTCACCCATTTTTGAATAAAGATATGTATCTTTTCTGTTATAAAAAGATGCAGACTATTTAAAATAAAACAAGCATAAACAACTCCTGTGCAACGGAACTTTAAATGTTGAAACTTTCCAGGAAGCTAGGTCTCATTCACTGAGGACTAGTTTCCAGACAGTTTCCAGGAAAAATGAAAAATAAGTTTTGTATTTGTACAATACAACATTTCTGCTACCTTTAGTGTTGTTATAATAATATTTATAAGACTATAGAAGAACATAAATACATAATATCAATGTTAGTTACATACATATAATACTTAGTTCTGCGTTGAGTGCAGGGGACTGGACTACATGACCTCACGAGGTCCCTTCCAGTTCTATGATTCTATGTAGTTTTGCATTGCTATTCCACCATGGACTTCCATAATTCTGTAATTCCAAAACTGAATAGGCAAGAGCTTACATCATAAATTCTGTAGAGTGGTGATTACTTAATCTAATATTAAGGTTAGTGAGCAACCTTTCCTTTAATATACAAAGGCCTTTCAATAAAAAAAGTCCATTTTTTTCAACAGGAGTTGGATTTGTGTGTGGGTAAAATTGGATTCTAAACTGTATGTACAGTATGTGTAATTTAAGACTACAGCAACTACTTAATATATACATCTCTTGACTGTTTAAAAAGTTATAATCTTAATGTTACATTAAAAGATTTTATATATTTTAAAATTTCTGTTTTGTATAAATGTTCTTTACATATTTGTCTCTGATTTTCTAGTGAGAGAATTTGAGAAAAATCAAGCCAGCTATTTTATGCTACACCTGGTAATTTATCCTCAAACAATATTAATTTATTTATTTGTTGGGGGGGAGAAATCCCTATTTTCTTCTTAGGCTAATTTATATCTACCAGGAACAACTGAAGATTTGACTTTTTAACAGTTGACAAAAGAGGAAGAGTGTTGTCACTGGTTTACTCCCTCCCCTAATCATCCTGAAATGGATTCCTATTTGGGCCACAGCATGTTTGCTGGTGTTGCTCTCAGACCCACCTAAAAGACCCTTTTAAGCAATAGTGGAGCAAAAGTTTTATTTTATATATATATATATATATATATATATATATATATGAATTTTTAAAACAAACTATTTACATGACTCTACAGAAATTAAAAAGATAGGATGAGTCTCTCAGTCCTTTTGCACTTCATTTTATCTGTGCCTTCCATGTGTTCTGCTCCCTTTGACTCCTTGTTCCTCTGGTCATTGTTCGTTAGTTAGAGGGTTCTTCTCCCATTGGCTGGCAAACAGCTCCAGTCCCTTTTGGTTCGTCTCTTGGCAGAAGCCCTCATTGGAGGCAGCTACGCTGGCTTCTCCTGGTTGTTTTCAGCTGGCTTTTACAACCATCTAGGCCTTTGTAGTGAAGAGCCTGGATAAGAAAGCATAACAAAAAAAGAAGCCAGAACTGTGTGATTTACACATGGACCACACGAAAAAGTTTGAGAATCATCTCTCCAAGTGGTCTCATATACATGATGAAGAGTAGGGGGCATGGATCTGTTTCACAGCTTGAATTTTTCTCAGGACTTGTGAAACATAATTAAATAGGATGGGACCAACTTCTGCCTTGGGGATTACCTCTTGTTTTTGGCTGTTTTTTTGAAAATATGGTACGAGGAAATGCTTGGGGTGTAAAGTTTTGCATCACTAATATCCTAGTCTTCTGCCAGCACACTTCATCTGCTTGAAGTCTGTCAGCAAACCACAGTGATCTCATTCTATGCATGCAGAGGAGAGGCTTGGATTCAAAGCACTGATGGTGGTGACCATCAGATGATTATATTGCTTTATTGACTTGCTGGTCTCTTAGCCTTGTGGTTTTCCCTTCAAGGATACACTGACAATCTCATGAATTTAAAAGTTTCCACTGGTGAATCAGCTGTGGTGGTGCACCTATCTTTATAAGATAGAGTGAATGCTCTGATCTTTGCCTGGATGTGAATGTGATCAGACCAAGAGAGTGGAATGTTTGTGATGTCTCCAATGTCCTTGCTTATGCTGAACATCAGATCCAGAGTGCATCCAGCTGAGTGCATGAGTCTGGAGATGACTTTTCTGAAACCCAGGCGAGATAGGAGATTGGATGTTAACACATTCTTTATATTATCTATGTTGAAGTTAAGGTCACTGATGATGATGAACTTGGGTATTCCAACACAACTATGCGTAACACGTTTATTAGTTCCCCTAGAAAACTGACAGGATCTTTGTCTGGACATCACTAGAAGTCTAAGGTGCTCTTTGTCCTCTTCCATGTAGTTCACTGAGAAACATTAAAGTGTTTTTGTGGAAAGCAGTATAGTCTACTGAACAGGGCACTGGACTAGGATTCAGGAAACCTGAGTTCTATTTCCTGGCTCTTCACTTATCTCTGTTCACTCTCTCACCATTTGTCCAGCTTGTCTGTTTAGACTGTAAGGTTTTCAGGGCAGGGACTGTTTCTTACTATGCGTTTGTAAAATAGAGCCCCAATCTTGGCTGAGACCTCTAAATACTACTCTAATACATATAAGAGGAGGAATTTCTAGGGTAGAGCAGTCTTCATCTGAGGTTGGAGGTGAGACTACTTTCTTTTTGTCTTGTTCTGGATTCTCTCTTGATTGTGTTGAATTGAGAATAAGATTGCAGTCCTCCACTTTTACCCCTTCTTCAGGCCCCACAATTTTTTCCTGTCTCAAATATGTCCAGGTTCCCTTCTCTCATTCTCTAGAGAACAACAATCCTCTAGAATCATACAGATTACTCTCAAACAGGCAGGAGACTTCCCACGAAAACACAACTGGCTTTTCTAGTCAGAAGCCTTTCTGCTCTGTGCTTTCAGTTCTAAAGGATTAAGAGTCCTAAATAAATAAATTCTTCCTGGAAAATGCCCGTTTATTGCCCAAAGAACTCTCTCTATATGAAGGTTACAATCAACTTGGGCAAAAAATCACACTTCTGGCCGAAAATACTTTACCTACTCTCCAGTTACAAATAGAAGAGTACTAAAACTCAAAAGAAGTTAACAATGTTTTTCTACATTTTCAGTTGTTTTTGTTGATCATTTGACAATATTTTGTAGAGTCACCGTCATGGTTTTCTGTGTGCCACCAGATACTGTAGTTGGTTTTTCCCTTAATGAAAAGACCCTCATTAACATCAGAGGAACAGAAAAAACACCACCACTAACATTTGTTAAAAAGGAATTTAAATAGTATGGGTTATTTTACTGCTCTCTCAGATATTGGAAATTTTAAAAATTATTTTCTAAAATTAAAAAGACACTGTCAACTTGAAGTACAATATTAATGAAAAAGGATTTAATTGGCATCATGCAGTTTAAACCCAATATGGAGATTAGTTTTATTTGTTTATTTTGCAGAAGGAGTCGAAACGTTCCGTATATCATCATTCAAGCTGCTATGAAAATACTGATGTTCTTACATTGCAAATTGGTAATTTTTTTGGTAAGAGTTACTATTCAAAAATAAAGCAAATGCTATAAAATTATAACAAAAGAATAAATAAGCAATCACAGCCCAGAAATATCAAATATATTTTCACTATATACCAAAATCTTACTGACAAAACTGTATCCAACCACATCGCTGTATTTCCATTATATTTCATCTAGTTATTCACTTTTTAGCCCCGTCCTCGTACTTACCAAGCTTTACTATGGCATTTGATCAGTCATGTAAGTTGTTTAATGCTTTGTATACTCTTCTGCAATTAATATTAATCTTTAAATAATGCAAAGAGCCCAACATAAACAAAAATTTGGATCTCAGTTTCTCACTCTATTGTGCCGAATAGTGGGTAATGTTATGCATATGTACTGAATTACCAAGCTTCAGGTTAAGGATGGAGTGGGAGTCTCAGTTTAGCACTACATTGCTTTTGTCCGTTCAAATCAGCCCCATATAATTTGAGCAGTTATTTGAGTTTCCATACGCTTCTGAAAAAAGTACCAGCTTTCTCCCCAAATGAAAATAGATTTTTCTAAAAAATAAATCCTTATCTCTGTTCCTAGTAGCATCTGACATTTAAAAAAATTATTTCATTTTGTTATAATCCATGGACCCAGCCCTGCAACAAGCACTGCATGGGCAGACCAGCATGGCGCTGCAGTGAAATCAGTGAGGCTCTGGGAAAGCACAAGGGTCCGGCCTGCACATATTAGATTGTAAAACTAGGACCTAAATGACCTTTCAGCATTTCTCTCTTCCTTAAGTGCGGATGGATTTGAAGGGCAGTGCATATGTGTTACAGTTATTCTCTAAAGAGGATTGAGGATTTTGCTGTGTGAAGACAAGCCCACTGAAACACTAGAATATGTTAGAACTTAACCCTGCGGAGTCATGATAAATAATGCAAAGTCCTGTCTAACATTGTAATCAGTGTAAACTGAGCCAAATCACATTTACTATTGAGCCACTGGTCATGGGCATCCCTATTAGGGCCATGATCAGTACACAGGACATTAAACACTATTTGTCCCTGTCTATGCTGACTGCAAAGTCATGTTCAACATTGCAACAGTTATTGTGCCTCTTCTAGGTCACGTAGGAACATGACTTGATTTTCTGATGAAGCAAAGCCCACTCAGAGATATTTACTAGCCCTGTCAAGGTTCCCTGACACAATGAGATTCACAATGATTAAAGTTATTGGGTCTATCATAAAATGAGAGTAGCAATTTTAGTATAACAGTATTTACACAAAATCACTCGATGACCTGGCTTGATTTTAATTTTTTGTTTTGTTTTGCCAGGTCTGCATGAGCCACACTTTAAGCAGCGGAGACTCAGATTAACACAGACTCAGGCAGATGGTAGGCAGTGTTACCTGGAGAACAGCACGGCTCCACAGGCCCCTTGCTCGTAGCTGATGAGCCACAGTCCCCTCAGGGCCATCACAGACAGCGAGCTGACCAGGACCACTGCACTTCAGTTCACCATGATGGGCAGTTACCTGAGGTGCCCAGCATCCCAGGCCTACCGGCTGCCCAGGGCATTATTTAACAGTGAAATTCCTGCCTGTTCCCCCTAACAAGTCCCCGTCCCCCCAGCCCCTCCTTCCTCAGCAACAGGCACCCCCACAAGCCACCCAGGGGAAAGCCCCTTTGCTGGAAAATGCCCCCCCCCCAAAAGCAGAAGCTTCCCCCCCCTCAATCTCTGTCCCCTCCCCACCCAGACCAGGAACACCCTCTTCCTCTGCCCCCCAGTAAGAGCCTGCGGACCCAAACCGGGAGCCCTTCCCCTGGCCTCTGCCAAGCCCCAGCCCCCCAAGTCAGAGCAGGCACCTGCCCAGCCCCCCAAAACAGAGCAGCCCCCGCCCCAAGACGGAGCAGGCCCCTTCCCCTGGCCTCTGCCCAGCCGCAGCCCCCCAAGCCAGAGCAGGCCCCGGGGCACCCCCGCCCCACTGCCGCTCTCTGCCCGGCGGAAGGACCGACTGAGGCGCCGCCCGGCGATGGCTGAGCGCGAATCGCGGGGCGGGACGTTCCCGCCCTTCCGGGCCGGGCGCTGCGCACCGCGCGGGCGGCGGCTCCTCTGCGCAGGCCAGGCCCGTTTCCGGCGGGCGGGGGCGGTGCCGCGGCGCGGGCCTGTCAGGGGCACAATGGGCGGCGGCGGCGGGGCGTGAGGGGCTTGGCGAGGCGGAGCTCGGGGCTGCTGCCGCCACAGACACAAACACAGACATGGCCGCCACTGCCGAGCTCTTCGAGGTGGGTCGGGGCGGCCCTGGGTGAGGGGCGGGGGGTTCTCTGGGGCCTAGGGCTGGAGGGGCAGTGGGGCCGGGGAAGGAGGGTGTCCTCTGGGGCCGGGAGTGGGGGATGTCCTCTGGGGCTGCAGGGGGAGTGGGGCTGGGGGTCTTCTGGGGCCGGGAAGGGGGGTCGGGCTGGGGGTCCTCTGGGGCCGGGACGGGGGCTGGGGCCCTGGGGATGATGTGAGGCTCAACAGGTTGGCAGGCAGCGGCGGGGGAGGTCACGCTGAGGTCCGTTTGTTGTCTGATCTGAGGTGAAACAGAGGGCACAGTGGGTGGGATTGCCTCTCCCACAATTAGTATTCCCTCCCCTGGGGCTCAGCCCCACGGGCGGCGGGCGCTAGACTAGAGGGGTGCCGCAGCCCTCAGGAGAGGAGTGGTGGCGAAAGCCGAGACACCTGAGTCCCTGGGGGCTGGTTTCCTTCTGTGCTCGTCCCTGGCGTAGCTGGTTGGTGGAGGAACGGAGATGTCCAGTGTTGTGAGCTCAGCCTAAACTCAGTTCTGTCTTGGCTGTCAAAAATAAATTCTCCTGTCCCACTCTAAACAGCATGCAGCTTTCAACTTCATACACAGGTGATGGAACGGGAAACAACATAGAAATGAAAGCAGACCTTGAGAAGGGGTTGCTGTGCTGGGAGAAGAATAGATATAAAAGGACGGGGAAATGGATAGAAAGGAAAAATAGTGGTGGCTGTGTTGGGTTCGGTGCGGTGAGGGCCCCAACAAAGAAATTCCTGTTGTGTCTTCTTTTATACTTGGATTGTAAACTCTTTGGGGCCAGGCATTGTCTCTTTGCTATTTGTTCGTATAACACTTAGTACTGGGGTCCAAGACTAGGGCTTCTAGGTGCTATAAATAATATAACTTTTTCATGGTGTGAGGACCCTTGTAGTAGCGATATTGTTCTTATGACCATCTCCATTTGACATTGCATGGAGGCAAGTCAGCATCAAGTACCCAGCACTTGCTTCACACATCACCTGGAAATGTTCCGTGGACCAATTTGGGAACATTTGCATTAACCCTGGCCCTAGGAATAGTTATTCTGCTACTGTATTTGAGTCAGATACATTGTGAATCATATTTATGACTGATCTATGTTATAACACTTTTTTCTGGCTTGTATCAAAAGAAAAAAGCAATGTTGAAACACTGTGTTATAACTACATTAAGGAGCCATATATTCGCACCCTTTAGTTTATAATTGTGTCTGGAAAAATACGTTTGCCCCTCAGCCTGAAGACAACATTAATTTAGTTAAAGTTAGGAATAATTAAAAAAGGGATAGAAAATAAGATGGAGAATATCTTATTGCCCTTATATAAATCCATGGTACGCCCACATCTTGAATACTGCATACAGATGTGGTCTCCTCATCTCAAAAAAGATGTACTGGCATTAGCAAAGGTTCAGAGAAGGGCAACTAAAATGATTAGGGGTTTGGAACGGGTCCCATATGAGGAAAGATTAGAGAGACTAGGATTTTTCAATTTGGAAAAGTGGAGACTAAGGGGGGATATGATAGAGGTATATAAAATAATGAGTGGTGTGGAGAAAGTGAATAAGGAAAAGTATTTACTTGTTCCCATAATATGAGAACTAGGGGCCACCAAATGAAATTAATGAGGTAATGTCTTTTATTGGACCAACTTCTATTGGTGAGAGAGACAAGCTTTCGAGCAACAAAGCACTCCTCTTCATGTGTGGGGAAGGTACTCAGAGTGTCACAGCTAAATACAAGGTGGAGCAGATTGTTTAGTATAAGCAGCTAACACATATTGTCAGAGACCATTCAAGGGGAAATGGCCTGTTAATACGCCTACAATCATAGGACAAAAAAGGGGTGGTTAGATTATTGTAATAAGCCATAAATCCAGTGTCTTTAATGGGTTCATGATTTTTAGTATCTTGCAAAGTTAAGCTTCCAGGCTCATCTTCTGAAGGTGTTGTGTAGGTTTTCTTTGAGGATGAGGACTGAGAGGTCAGCTATGGAGTGATGGTTTTGTGAAAAGTGTTCACCCATGGGTGACTTATTTATCTTTTATCATTTTTCTGTGCGAGTTCATTTGAGAGTGTAGTTATTGTCTGGTTTCACCCACATAGTTGTTATCGAGACATTTAGTGCACTGGATGAACTACTCCACATGTTGTGATAGGCATCTTGAAAGATGTCTCGTGGGGGATATTGATCATCATAGCAATGGAGATATGTTTTCAGGTTTTGCATCTGTTCTGGCAGGGTCTGGTGCTGCTTTGAGTTGGTCCTGTGGGGAGGTTGCTTCTGATGATGAGCTTGGAGAGGTTGAAGGGTTGTTTGAAGGCCAGAAGAGTGGGTTGGAGAAAATTTCTTTCAAGATGTGGTCCCCACTGAGTATAGGTTGTAACTGTTTAGTGATACCCCATATGGGTTGCAGTGTGAGGTGTAGGTGACAACTAGGTGTGTGCAGTTGGAGTGGTTCTCTGTAGGTCATCTGTCCAGAAGATGAAAATATCATTGATGTATCTCAGGCATATCATTGCTTTTGTGGTATATTTGGCCACAAATTCTTCCTCAAAGTGGTCCATGAAGAGGATGGCATATTGGGGAGCCATCCTAGTATCCATGGCTGTTCCCATGGTTTGGTCGAAGTGTCGTTGAACGTAAAATTGTTATGGGTGAGGATGAAATGGATGAGTTTGGTGGTGTGTTTGGAGTGGTTATCTGAGTGTTGTCCATTGTCTTGTAGATATTTGAGGCAGGCAGCAATGCCGTCATTTTGAGGGGGAATGGTGTGTAGGGAGGTGACATCCATGGTGCAAGGACGATGATTTGAGGGAAATTATGAATGTTGTGGAGTTTCTGGAGGAAGTCAGTTGTGTCTTGGAGGAAGCTGGCCCTTTGTGTGGTGAGTAGTTTGAGGATGGTTTCTGAGTGCCGATCATCTGCCAATAAGTGCCATCACCAGGTAAGATGGATCTGCTTAGGTTCCCTTGTTTGTGTATCTTGGGAAGCATGTGGAGGGTCCCTCGGGTAGCGTCATGGGAAATGAAGTTGTAGAGTTTCTTTTGGAGTTGAAGGACTTGGTGATATCCTTAAGTTCCTGTGTGAATTGTGGTATGGGGTGTTCTTTGACTTCTTTATAGTGGGTGGTGTCAGAGAGTTCTTGTTTTGTCTTGTTAACGTAGTCATCATGGTTGAGAACTGACATGTCTCTCCTTTGTCTCCTGGTTTGATCACTGATGATTTCAGGGACTGTGTAGCTGTCCTCTCAGCGGTAGAGAGATTGTGGTGGATGTAAAGTTTACGGATTTCACAGTCAATTTTCCTAAAGCAATCAATGTAATGATAAAGTGTGTGATTTCATCACTGTGGGGTATCCAGTCAGATGATTCTTTTTTATGACTGTTGGTGAAGATGTTAGTTGTGGGTTGTCTCTTTGTTGTGAAATAATTCGTTGAGGATGGGTCTGCAAAAGAATTCTTCTAATTCTCCCTGTTAGTATGGTATCAGTTTCTATGGTGCGGCAGAAGTTCAGCTCCTTGGAGACTAAAGATAGTTCAGCTCGGGTTAGGGGTGGTCTTGATAAATGATGATGATGGGGAGTTGGGGTTCTGTGGGGTTGTGGAGTTGTTTTAGTTGGTTTTGCTTTTTGTTTTGGTGTTGGATGGCTGTCATCAGGTTTTTTGATAGGTGTTTTAGTTTTTTTGCATAATCCACAGGTAGTTGTCCTGTTATTGTTCTTTTCCTTCCAGTGTATGGGAGTATGTGATCATTTCTTGTTTGAGGTTGTCTCTTCTGGAGTATGTAAGGTACAAGAGATAGTTCCTCAATTTTTCTGAAGTCCTGCTGCAGAGCTGTTCAGTGTATTTGGAGTTGTATGTAGTGGTCAGAGTGTTATTGATAATGTTTTGTTTCTTGCATTTGCCCAGGAAGTAGATGCTACTGTTAAGTTTTGCTTCCTTTTTCTTTGTGTTGTGGAATTTCCATTTCAGATGGCAAAATTTGGTATCTATCATGTACCAGAATTTGATATCTATATAGCAGCCATGTTGAAATTGTAGCGTGTAGATGAAGCCTTACCCTAGATACCAGGTTTGAAACATTGTTCCCTAATACAGATATACGGTCTATTTTTCTGTCCACTTAAGCAAATAAGAAGTTGTAATAGCTTTTTAAATGACTGTTAGTCAATAAGCTGCTTGTGGGAACCCTCCTACTAGTGTTTGAATTTGAAAAGTGATGCATCTTATGGTGGTAATTGGGTTGAACATAAAGGAAGATGTGTTACTGCCACATTGGCTATGTTTGAGAGCTATTTTCAACCTGATTATGTGCACTGATGTGGACAGGGATTTAGTGAAAATTGATGAGCCGGAGGGGACGTGAAGGATCGATCTGTCTACTGAGCCAAAATAGAGTTCAGTCATGATTACGGCTGAGCTGGATTTTAACATGGTTTGATCCAGTTTGGTTCCATTTGCCCAGGCCAGACCAAACCACATTATTGCCCAATTCAACCACAATTGTCATTAAATTTGGTTGTTTTGGCCCTATAGATATGGTCCCATATATTGCTTTGGTGCTAGAGGGAGGTTCAAAGCTGCACAGAAGATGCCTGTTAGAGTTCATCTGATGATATCATTTTTATGGATTGGGTGCTTAGAAATGACATTTACAGTAAATTTTGTTGTTTTCTGCAACTGTGGAAAGGAAATATAAAATGCTTACTCAGGCATCAGATTGCTCTAGATACTTTTATTGCACAGCTGTTTGAGCTTTTATGTAATACTTTCCACTATTCTAATTCTTGCCAAAAGAGAAGCAGCAACAGATAATTTAGTACTAATATTTTTTTTGTTGTTGATGATTAAAAGCTATGTTATTTTGTTTGCTTGTTTTTAAAGAGACAGAAAGATTGGACAGTGATGCTTTTTGAGCATAAGCTACAGCTCACTAACTTCTAAAATTACTATAACTGAAAGATTGGCGGGAAAACCTATTTTCTAAGTTTACTTTATGCATTGATCAATACTTTGTATTTCCCTTGTGTGTGTGTGTGTAACTTTCACACAACAATGGGGAGAAGAAAATGTGAATGTAAAATTACTAAAGTTGGCCAGGAGGTAAAAGGACTTGTCTGGTACATTAATGTAGTTTTAACTTATGTTAAAAATTTGATTAGATATCAAGTTGCTTTCCCCTGAAAATATTACTCCGAGAACCAAAAAACACCCACACATACCATATTGAATGATTTCAAATTCAGTACTGTTTGTGGGCTTGAGTCATATTATACATTATGTACTGATGTGCATTTTAGTCCCTGCAATATTCTCAAATGTAAAATGTACTGAAACCTCTCTCTCTCTGTCTCTCTCTCTCACTCAATGAAATCTGAGCGTTTACCTTGTATTCTTATGTGTCAGGTCACATGGAAAAAACTTTTATCTAAAACTGTTTGTCTGTATGTTTAGATTGTAAGATCCATGGTAGAGGAACTGCCTTGTGCAGTGCTGAGCACAGTCAATGCTTAACAAATAGTTGAAGAATTTGACACACAAAATCACAAGAAGACATTTCTATTCACATTACTTTAGGCTTTTTTAAAATAGTTTTTGTAAAATAAAGTAAGTTTGCAAGCTAATGAATCTTCAGGGAAAAATTATTTGAAACACACTTACTTGAGGGGAAGGAGAAACCTAAAAAGCAGTAATGTTGAAAGATTGTAGAAGTAATAGAGGTTAGCACATTAGACAAACTGGCTTTTTTTTTTTTTTTTTTTTTTTTTTTGGTAGCCGCCACATCTTACAATGTGATTTTTTTTTTTTTTTTTTTGGATGCATATGCAAAGATGTCACATCAAGAAAACAGGAGGTAATAGTTCTTCTCTGTGTGGCTGTGATATGAATCACCTAGAATATTGTACTCAGTTTGGAACACCACATCACTGAATGAGGTAGCTGCAACTGGACTGCAAGCTGTTTGGGAAAGGACTTCTTACCTATATTGGAGGTGCCTAGCACATCTTTACAGAAATAGCTCAGGGAAGAGTCACAAAATGGCTAAGAAGCTGAAGAGATTGACTTATGAAGAAAAAATTAAAAGAACTATGAATAGTTTACCTAAATTATGAATAAAGATGGAAACATCTTCACAAATATTTGGATAATAAAGATCAGGGAAGAGGAGTTAAATTTAGTATAGTACACAGGATTTTAATTTAGAGCTAATGGGATGAATCTGAAAAAGCGAAGACAGTCTGCATATCAGTAAAAACTTTGACACTGAGATGTACTAGTTTGTGGAGAAAGTTTTTCTAGAGATGTGGTGAAATCCCAGTTACTTTTGGAATTTTATAACCAGACTTGACAAAGCACTCAGACTTACTTACACAGAGTACAACAACAGAAAGGGATACTTTTCTGCTATGGGGACACTGACATCAATGTTGACTGATCAGGGAAACTGCATGATACTCGCATCTTTAAGAATGCAGGACTGTTCAGAAAGCTACAGGCAGGGATTTTCTTTCCTGACTGGTGGATTACCATTAGCTATGATTGAAATGCCAGTAGTGATGTTTGGGGACCAGCCTGCTCCTTGTTCCCCAGGCTCATGAAGCCATATACAGGCCAACTTGACAGTACCAAGGAAAGATTCCACTACCAACTGAGTGGATGAAGAATGACAACTGAATGTGCTTTTGGTAGATTGAAGGGATGCTGGTGTCCTTGACTCACAAGATTGGATCTCAGTGAGAAAAACATCCCCATGGTTGTAGCTGCCTGCTGTGTACTGCATAATACTTGTGAAGCAAAGGGTGAAAATTTTTAGCCATGGCAGATGGTAGAGATGGAGCTGCTATTTGCTGAGCTTGAACAGCCAGACACAAGGGCTATTAAAAGAGTTCAACATGGAGTTATACAGCTCGGGCTTTGAACGAGCACTTTAACAGTGAGCAACAGTAATGCACTGTGGTGTACTGTGGTGTTTTGGGGCCTGTTAGGAGCTGTTTGGTGCTTGGTGTATATCTATGAATATTACACTGTCAATGCACCTATTAATATTGTGGTGCTTGTTGTACATGCCTCCAGCTTCCATCCAGGACACACCACATGATCCATTGTCTCCAGCCAAGCTCTAAGATACAACCGCATTTGCTCCAATCCCTCAGACAGAGACAAACACCTACAAGATCTATATCAAGTATTCTTAAAACTACAATACCCACCTGGTGAAGTGAAAAAACAGATTGACAGAGCCAGAAGAGTACCCAGAAGTCACCTACTACAGGACAGGCCCAACGAAGAAAATAACAGAACGCCACTAGCTGTCACCTTCAGCCCCCAACTAAAACCTCTCCAGCGCATCATCAAGGATCTACAACCTATCCTGAAGGACGACCCATCACTCTCACAGATCTTGGGAGACAGAGCAGTCCTCGCTTACAGACAGCCCCCCAACCTCAAGCAAATACTTTCCAGCAACCACACACCACACAACAAAAACACCAACCCAGGAACCTGTCCTTGCAACAAAGCGTGATGCCAACTCTGTCCACGTATTTATTCAAGTGACACCATCATAGGACCTAATCACAGCCCACGCCATCAGGGGTTCGTTCACCTGCACATCTACCAATGTGATCTATGCCATCATGTGCCAGCAATGCCCCTCTGCCATGTACATTGGCAAAACCGGACTGTCTCTATGCAAAAGAATAAATGGACACAAATCTGGCATCAGGAATCATAACATTCAAAAACCGGTAGGAGAACACTTCAACCTCTCTGGCCACTCAATGAAAGATTTAAGGGTGGCAATTTTGCAACAGAAAAGCTTCAAAAACAGACTCCAAGGAGAAACTGCTGAGCTTGAATTAATGTGCAGACTAGATACCATTAACTTGGGTTTGACTAGAGACTGGGAGTGGCTGGGTCATTACACATATTGAATCTATTTCCCTAAGTTAAGTATCCTCACACCTTCTTGTCAACTGTCTAAATGGGCCATCTTGATTATCGCTACAAAAGTTTTTTTTCTCCTGCTGATAATAGCTCATCTTAACTAATTAACCTCTCACAGTTTGTATGGCACCTTCCAACTTATCTGGATGTGTGTATATATATCTTCTTACTATATGTTCCATTCTATGCATCTGATGAAGTGGGCTGTAGCCCAAGAAAGCCTATGCTCTAATAAATTTGTTAGTCTCTAAGGTGCCACAAGTACTCCTGTTCTTTTTGTTGTACAATTATGTTTATTATGCTGTTTTTTGTCACTGATCCTATGAGTTGTCACACTGTACAGTAACAAGTAAGTTGGTGTTTTCAATACCACTAGGCATTCTGCAGCATATGTTGGGAACTAATAAAGATGAATTATTTTCCAAACAATAGGATTTTACTAACCAATACAGTGCAAAAAAAAATTCTGTGCAAATTAAAATCAAATATGTTAAAAACTTAGGAACAGATTTTAAGAAGGGGAAAGAATGTTCATATCCATTTTAGCTGCACATACAACAACCAGGGCGCTCTCACGTCAGTGTATGTGAAGCTGTGGTTGTCCTTAATGTCCCTTGGTGTGGAGTGGTAGGGGTAGGGATGCAGCCTCTGATGCCATGTGGAATGTTGAGGGGAGTGTAGGGAGGTGCTATAATGGAGTTCTCCGGGTACTGCAGGTGGAGGTGAGCCCATGATTGTTGAACCACAAGAGTTTGCAGTTGTGTTTGCTGCTGGAGAAGCCCCACTATGTCCTGGTGCATCTACCTATCTTTTCCTACTGTGACTCCTGAACCTTTTTTACTGTCCTCTCTTTCCTTTTCCCTACAGTCTGCATTATTTACCCCAGGTCCTCTGCTCGTGGTGTGATGCAGCACCGGCTTGCAGAATCTCACTGAATTTGTCATCCCAAGTCCTCTTCTTTCTCCTTCTTATCTCTTCTCAGGCACTCTGTGGGTGTGGAGGCCGAACCCTCAAGACTGCTACGATAGCAGCTACAAATAAACACACCCATTGTCAGTTACCATTGTCAATGGAAAGCGAAAGTTAAGATTCAGAACTCCCTTCCCTTGTTGCGCTAAAGTTTTAAGCAAGTTTTATGCTCACTGACACTTCTGCTTCAGAATGCTTGTGCACGGTGCCACTTTATGGTTGCCAACTCTCCACTATTGGCCTGGAGTCTCCAGGAATTAAAGATTAATCTTTAAAGATTATGTTGTGATTAAATCTCCAGGAATATGTCCAACCAAAATTGGCAATCCTATACTACTCGCAGCACCAGCCATGGTGAGACTGGCCTTCCAGGAATGAGGAAAAAGGGGAGGGAATTGGTCAATTACATGAAACGACAAGTATAGGGCAACAGCCCTGAATACTGGCCCCATTTTCCATAGGTGAGAGTGATTTTAGCTGATATCTCACTCCTGAGGGTGACAAAGACACAGAGCGCACAGCTGCTGCTGGTGACCTGAAGCTGCCTGGGCCCGTGTGTTAGCCTGTGTACTGCAATGGTTCCTGCCAAAGTTATTGCCAACTAGTGGGGAAAGTATCCTACTGGAGCGGAAGAAAAAAGGCTGCCATCCCTCGAAACTTTCTGGAGAGGATAGCAGAGTATTTCCATGAAAGTTTCATTGAGATCTCTCAGGAGGATTTAAGGGACATACCTGTGTAAATAAACAAATTGCTCTACATGCCTTCACTCCCCCCGCCTAACTCTACAGGGGAATGAAAAGCAGATAACTACTTCTTGTTTTACTGCTCCATCTTCTAGTACAAATAAATTAATGAAAAGTCAATAGTTGTGTCATGTTAAGTTGGGGGCTCCATCAATAAACCATTATCATGGAAAATACATTTATACACTTACCTGAGGTTCCTTCCCCCACATTGGGCTCACCTGTGTGTGTGACTGCCGGGCCTGACTGGACTGTGGTTGAGTCTCAAACAGGTCTTGGCTCACATCATAGCTAGGTCCCCCGGTTGCACATCCCTCATCATCTTCCACCACCTTCTTGTCCTCACTGTTCAATTCAGATGCCTGTGCCTCAGGCTCCTGGGAGGTTCAGTACCAATGTAGACACAAGAACAAATGGATATAAACTGGCCATCGGGAAGTTTAGACTTGAAATTAGACGAAGGTTTCTAACCATCAGAGGAGTGAAGTTCTGGAACAGCCTTCCAAGGGAGGCAGTGGGGGCAAAAGACCTATCTGGCTTCAAGATTAAGCTCGATAAGTTTATGGAGGAGATGGTATGATGAGATAACATGATTTTGGCAATTAATTGATCTTTGACTGTTTGTGGTAAATAGGCCCGATGGCCTGTGATGGGATGTTAGATGGGGTGGGATCTGAGTTACTACAGAGAATTCTTTGCTGGGTGTCTGGCTGGTGAGTCTTGCCCACATGCTCGGGGTTCAGCTGATCGCCATATTTGGGGTTGGGAAGGAATTTTCCTCCAGGGAAGATTGGAAGAGGCCCTGGAGGTTTTTCGCCTTCCTCTGCAGTGTGGGGCACGGGTCACTTGCTGGAGGATTCTCTGCACCTTGAAGTCTTTAAACCATGATTTGAGGACTTTAATAGCTCAGACATAGGTGAGAGGTTTATTGCAGGGGTGGGTGGGTGAGATTCTGTGGCTTGTGTGGTACAGGAGGTCAGATTAGATTATCATAATGGTCCCTTCTGACCTTAAAGTCTATGAGTCTATGAAGTATCAATGGTGGTCTGTGGGGTGGTGATGGGGTCTCTGCCAAGTATGGTATGCAGCTTTTTGTAAAAGCGGAGTTCTGCAGCTCAGCACCAGATCAGCTATTGGCTTCCAGTATGACTGCTGCAGTTCCTTCACGTTCACACACAATCTGCTTATAGATGTCCACATTTCTACTGCTGGTCTGTAGCTGTGCCTGTAAAGCCTCTTCTCCCCTCAGGCCCAGGAGATCCAATATCGTAGAATATCAGGGTTGGAAGGGACCTCAGGAGGTCATCTAGTCCAACCCCCTGCTCAAAGCAGGACCAATCCCCAACTAAATATCTCCTGTCTACTCCAGGCAAGCGCATCCAGATACTGTAGCTGGCATGCTCAGCTAGTTATACACAATAATGGAGACTGCTAGGTGTGCTTGCCCAGCTGGACAGTCATTTCAAAGCATTTCAAAAATTTGTGGAGCTTTAAAACCATAGTGGTGGGGATTGACTGCTGGTCTCCATGACACTGAGCAGTGGAGTTCATTGTAAGCAGAGCGGTCAGTGTCGGGCACTGTGGGACAGTTGCTGGAGGACTGTTAGGATCAACAAAGGTAATGCAGTGTTTGTGCTCAGACTGCATCAACCTCTGTATATTGACCATGGCACAATGCTGGTTGAGGCAGTGATGTTACTGTTACTGCATTGCTGGAAGGGGACGCTTACATCAGTGGGAGATGCATTTAAGTGAAGACACGTGCACAACTTGGTCCCTGCAAGGTGGCTTATGTCAACTGAATTTTGTAATATAGACCAGACCTCGAACTTGAAAGGCAAAGGCTCCTAACTCACAGTATCACTTAAGTGCCATGTGGGAGGGGAGGAGCTTGTGTGTTCTGTCAGATGACACGTTTCAACATGTAAAGTCTGTATCAGTGTATTAAAATGTGTATTTAGAGCTTTTCTGTTTACTTATGGATAAGTCACAGCATTACTCTGGTCAGAATTTTGGGAGTTGCTACTTAAAGTCTTGGACTAGTGCCAAAACAACTTAGCTAGTTTGAGCAACCAGAAATCATTTTAATGCATCTGATGAACTAATAGTTGGAAAGCAGACATTTCTATTTCAAGTATCAAACATTAAAATTCTGCTTTCCTTCTACTTTTGTTCTGACTCTGTTTGAGTGACTATCTCAAGATATGTTAGTACTTGAACTAATACTATACCCCATTTGAAAGCTTTCAGATAATGTAAGGGAAGATTCTGATCCTATGTATGTTACTGGGCCCATAAAGGGTTAATGTTGAACTCTTGGGATTCATGAGACTATGGCTGCTAATGTAGCACTGGGGTAGAAATGGTGAGTAATATACTGATTTAAAGGAGGGTGGGTGTCACTAAATTGTGTATTTTTCAATATTTGTTATAAGAGTAACTGTTTTTAAAAAAAAGAGAATTGCAAGTTTTAGTTAGTGGGGACTGCATCTTAATCGAATGAACGGAGAAATAATCTGTCTTCCCTCCCATTCACTGTTGCGTAATGTCTCTGGCAGGTACAGCATGTGTTTTTAAGGGAAAGTTATTTTAGTAAATTTGTATTTTAGCTGTCCAAGAATGTTGTCCTTTTTGAAAAACGATAGTTGGCATTGTCTGCTTTTGTTGAAATTAATCACACTGTCCACTTTGCTCTTCTTTGTATCCTTCTCTTCCCTCTGGTCTTTTTGTCTCCTCTGGAAACAAGAAGAGCCAGCACCCTGTTAACAGTTAGCTCTTCGCAGACCACCAGCAATTGTTCTGTGGATCACTAGTAGCGCACAGACCATAGTTTGACAATCTTTGAATTAGATGTTCAGTATACCATTCTTATATGGTTTGTAGATTTGTAGATTAAATATATAAACAAGAAAGGTGATGGTTACTGTCAACACTGTGTATGGCCTTTATTGCAACGGAGTTTTTAACCACTTTCGTAATGATGTGAAAACTGCAACTTAGTAAATTACCCACTGTGGCACATTGTAAAGAGTCTTTATTCTGTGGCTAGGAGCCTTTTGTGGCAGATGAGTACATTGAACGCCTGGCATGGAGAACTCCTGGAGGAGGTTCCAGAGGTGGCGCAGAAGCTTTTGATCCCAAAAGGTAAATGAAAATGTATAATTTGTCTTAACAGTCTTTAATTATTCAAATTGTTTTTTACATCTGTAACAGAGCTATGTGCAATGTCGGCATGTATCCAAGAAGATCTCCAACTGGGAGAATTACTAAAATATGTGACCACAAGCCAGATTTTTAATGAACTTTCAGAACAATTTTATTTAGGGGAAAAAATATAGCAGTAAGAAATGAGCAGGGAAATCCCTTTTTAAATAAAAGGGAATGGCTTCTACTTGGCCTCATGCTTTGACAGTGGTAATTTTTTCCGGTCAAGAGGGAGAGGTGGGTTGAGGAGTGTCCTTAGGCAACAAGGCCAGCCTTCTTTTTCATGTGTTAATAACTTTAATCACCAAGTAAAGTCAATTAAGTAAAAATTCTATGCAGTAATACCCTTGGGGGGGGGGGGGGGAAGGGGAGTGAAAATATTCTGTACCATTTTGGTTTTTATAGGATGGAGCATTGTTGTGGTGTCTCAGCATCTCCCACAAAATATTCATTTGTTACCCTGGTTAGCATGAGGAAGGCCATGTTGGCTTAAGCAATTTTGATTTTCTGATATGTTGAAAAGAATCCATGTTTCAATCAGTGCTGTTCATTATGACTTTACTCTCACCAATGCTGTTCTTAAAGCCATCACTGACTAGAGTATGAGTATTTTGGGGGTGGGTGGGTGTCCCTTCTTCCTTTTTTAGTCACAATTTAGGAGTGCTCAGTAGGACTCAATTTAGGGTAGACCTAAATTAACTTGGATTAAAGTAGAGCACAATAGCTATTCCTGAATAATTCCATGTGTGAATTCCCACATTCTGGATTAAGTGTGTCTGGTTCCTGTTTAACTTAATCTACAGTAGATCAAGCTAAAGAGGAACAAAGCACTCTTATTCCACAAAAAGAAGGTCTGCACATGGAATTAGATATCTCCACATGTGGACAAGCCCATTCTAGCCAGAGGTACATATGAAAGACCAAGATAGAGGCTTCATTAATAAGGTTCAGTGACAACCCCCTAGTGAGAAGCCCAGTCCTTTGGACATAAGAGAGGCCATACTGGGTCAGATTCAACGTCCATCTAGCCCAGTATCCTGTCTTCTGACAGTGACCAATGGCAGGTGCTTCAGAGGGAATGAACAGAACAGGTAATCATCCCATGTCGCCCATTTCCAGCTTCTGGCAAACAGAGGTGAGGGACACCGTCCCTGCCCATCCTGGCTAATAGCCATTGATAGACCTATCCTCCATGACAGCTGCAGCAGTTGGGATGGGGGTTTCTAGAATGGTCCTGTCCCTGGAATTAGACTTGAGAACTGAAGTTACCCATTGAAATGAATGGAAGAGGTTCACACTTCTGAGTCATTATTTTTAAACAATAGTCATTGTGTCAGTGGTTTACGTTCAGGCCACATTTTAAAGATTACTTTCATAACCATAAGCTTAGATTTTCAAGAATAATAACGTGGCAGCATTACCATATTGCCCATGGTGGGTAAGCTTCATGAACTTCTGCACAATCTAACATTTAATAAGTTAAGATTTTTTTTTTTAGTCCTTACAGTTACAATGATGGCTTTTGAAATGTGAACAGTATATAAACTAATGCAGTGTGCAGAGACAACTCCAGTACTGCTTCTGCTCGTAACTTTGCGAAGCTGCGGTTAAGTGAAAGCTGGTCAGTCTTAGCAGCAGTAAACACTGACATTCAGACCAGTGGGAGTAGTGGTGAAACTGACAAGAATCAGGTCAGTTTCATGCAGCTGCTTGATGGAAAAGCTATAAACCTCAGAGGAGGTAGGCTCTGGAGCTATTCACTGGGAGGAGGCACAGGAAGGGTAGAATAGCAGAGATACCACTCTTCCTTCACTTCACAGTTGCCTGGAGACTCTTTGGGATGGGAGAAGTGAGCAGAGAGTGTGTGCTCCTTTTCCCTTCTAGTAGTTGGATCAGGTTGGAAGGGCTTCAAATTATTTGGACACTTACTCGCAGAGGCTAATATGAAAAAGTGGATCCTCCAAACAGGGTCCAGGAACAGCATCCTGGAAGAAATGCCATCACCTTCTCCTCGGCTAATCCAGCATTTCCCCAGATGCAGAGTTCCCTGATCTTTCATTTGTCTTTTGTTATTAGGGTTAGTCCTGTGACTGTTTTATTCCTTACATTTTTCACCTTGGTGAGAAGGCCTAGTGTTTGTCTATATTAGGAATTTTTGCACTGGTGCAAGAAAACCATTGTAAAAATCCCTAATGGAGACAAGTCCTTGGGCTAGTAAGTGCCTGGCAATTTTTTTTCAAGCTGCTATATCTATATCTGTATAAAAATATGAAATGCACAGGTGTAAGAGCTATACATGTAATTTAAAAAAAAGCCAGAAGCTTCAGTTCTACAGAGATTGATACCTTAGGTTCAATCACTAGCTAAAGAAAGCTTCCCGCTGCCTGCAGATGAGTGGGTTTCTTAGGCCTGTGCTTTTAATACGTTTTTACTGTAGTAAGATAAACCTTTTCATACTAAAATCTGCTTTATCAAATCATCATTTTTTAAATCAGATTATTAGAAGAATTTGTAAATCATATCCAAGAACTACAGGTAATGGATGAAAGGATTCAAAGAAAGGTGGAGAAGTTAGAACAGCATTGCCAGAAAGAAGCCAAGGAATTTGCCAAGAAAGTACAAGAGCTGCAGAAAAGCAACCAGGTAAGAACTAAGGTGTATAGTCAGTATTAAATTATAAAAGCTATTGAAAAATGTGTTATCCTATACAAAAATTCTCAGTACTGTGGGACCATAATTTGCAATCAGATCTCTTTAAACAGCTCTCTTTTTAAAAAAAAAAAAAAAAAAGTGTGTGTGTCTTAGTCTTATATGTAAAACAGGTCTTTACTTCAGGGATTGCTGGGCTCTTCAACCCCTGCGGGACGTATTGGCAACTGCAGGACTTCTCATGAAGGCCGTATGTTCAATCACTGTGCGAGTAGCTTTAGCAAGACCAGCTCCTCTTCATTCCTTGCTGGGAGCCTCTGCAACAAAACCAAGAGCTAGGAATTCCTCCCCATTCTCCTGGGAGTTGTTGGCAACTATCTACTAGGGGAGAGGATTAAATGGGAGGAAAATAATATCTTTTAAATGCAGTACTTAAACAGTAGTTGCTAATGGCTATGTACTAGAGTGAAACCCATTTATAATGGAGTGAAGCTTTGTTGAGTAGCAAACCCTGCCCTGCTTTCTAGAATGCATGAGGACTGGTATGTTTCCACCGTGAAGTGAGTGCAAGGGCCAGGTGCCAATAGTCAGCCAGCCATGTCAAGTATTTGGAGCATAATTATGTAAGAATTAAAATAGTGATGAACAAGAGTCACCACTGCTATTGAGCTGCTCAGGAACATGCAGAACACAAGGTAGGGGTATCTTTCTGTCAATGTGTGCAGCTCATTGCCATGGGATGTTGTGAAGGGTAAAAGCATAACTGGGTTAAAAAAAGAATTAGATAGCCATTAATGGACCTGTCAATGAACTTATTAGCCAAGATGTTCAGGGATGCAACCCTGAACCCACCATGCTCTGGGTGTCCCTAAACCTCTGACTGCCAGAAGGTGGTTTTGCCAGTCTTGTTCAGTTACTTCCCTTTGAATCATCTGGCACTGACCATTATCAGAAGATAGGATACTGGGTTATTATGGGCATTCTTATGTCTTTACAAATCCAAATTTTGGGTGCTAGTCTGGGATGTGAGTATCAGTCAACTAAGAATAAAATTATAAAATGTGAATCTTATTTGCAATATCTTATGCATAACTGAAAATGTTCATTTAAAACCATATTCATACGAAGTCTGTATGTATGTGTGTGGATTTGGCCCCATATCTTTTAGCATAGAGAAAGACAAAGTTTAGGGTACAATACACATTTGTAACTAAAGTCACATCTGGTTTTGGTACTTTACAAGTTATTTTTGGTATTTTACATAAATATCTCTGCTAAAAGATATGGGTCCGGATCCTCAGCTGGTGTAAATCAACATAGCTTCACTGATTTCAGTAGAGCTACATCAGTTTACATCAGCTGAGCAGTGGGCCACTACCTGTTTTATTAGTTTTAAAATACTAAAATTCCCAGGTCGGATTATAGACTATTGCCTTTCATCTTCAGTGTTTGCTTATATCAGTGTTTCTCAACCTAGTTACCATTGTGGGCTGCATATGCAGCTCTTTGTGTTATGTGGGCTGCATCCACACGATATATATACTACCTATATGGCTCTGAGGATGTCACATGGGCCACAGCTGTGTGCTGATTGGGCTGGAAACCAGCCATGGGTTGAGAACCACTGGGTTATATGGCTCTTCAGAAAAGTGTAAAGCAAGTAAGTGAACACTGGGCAACTAGGTGTACACTCTAAATGAAGCATATATCTCTTTTCCCATCACAGGAGTTGTCTCTCCTGCTCTGAGAGCACTGAGCTTGTAATTTAGGTGTCCAGTTTGGTTTGCTTGTCATTGTGACTGATACTAGATAGAATTGATTGTTTACTTTTTTTAAGTACAGTAAGTGGAAAAATTGGGTATTTTATAGGCATGTCTGTGTTCTCCCAGGTTGCCTTCCAACATTTCCAAGAACTAGATGAGCACATCAGCTATGTAGCAACTAAGGTCTGTCACCTTGGTGACCAACTGGAGGGGGTAAACACGCCACGGCAACGGGCTGTGGAGGCTCAGAAACTGATGAAATACTTTAATGAGTTTCTGGATGGAGAGCTGAAGTCTGATGTTTTTACAAACTCTGAAAAGGTAAGAGCTGTCAGCGGGATAAAAGCAGTTCAAAGCAATAAGCAGTACTGCCCTAATTACAAGCTGCTACCATGACTTACCATGGTCAGACTTCAAACCAGTGAGTGACTGACTTCTTAAAGTTTCATTGTTCTGAAATGTAAATTAACAACACTAGCCTGCAGATTGCTGATACAGCATTTGTATTCAGTGATTCTTAATTTGGCAATGTTGGCATTTTTCATTTTATGAAATTATAAGAGATTTGAAAAATGCTGAGAGGGCAGCTTTAGAATGCACACAGAAATCTCTTGCTTTTTTTTTCTTTGAACCCCTCCCTCACTTCAATTCTACCCAATAATCCATAAAGTTTTTGAACACAACTTCTGAGATTTTGTTGTGCTGGGCCAGTTTACTGGCTGTGGATACTTGTAATTGGAGTGTGCTTTTGGGCTACGTACAGCCTATGGTGGTGTGTTCTCTCCCCTCACCAAGATTTGGGCGAATTAGGCATTAAAGCTGAGTTACTTCTTAAAAGAACTGACAAGAAGAAAGTTTCTAGTTGTCCTTCCTTACGAAGATCGCTGTGAAAGCATAAATCAGTATAAACTGACCAGTGGGACTGAAAGGAACAAACTGCAGAAGTGGAGCCCAGCTGCTGCAGGAAACAGGACACAGAGAGAACTCCATGCAGTATGTAAAATGAATGTTACATTTGAGATGTATCCCAAAGAATCATCACACTAACCCAAAGTACTGTGCATAGTGTGCATGGTGGATAGGAGTTGCTACATTTGGGATGGCAAAAATTAATTTTGCAGGCCTGGCAAAAATGTTAAGGATGGCTGGCTCTACTTGAAATACATCCTGTGGGAGAGATGTGAGTCATAGCTCAGTGTTAATAGTCATCCCCTTACTGCTTAGCTGAAGATATATCATAAGGAAATTAGAAACTAACCATTTCATATGTCCATACTCCGTAGCAGCCAGTTGCACAGTGTTGTTTGACTCATTGTGGGTATCCAGTAATTGGTGATTGGCACTCTGCATTAATCAGTGAGATTGTGTGAAAAAGTGCTCCTGTCTTTCAAGAAAAATGAGAAGTGGTTTAAACTTAAAAAAAAAAAAAAAAAAAAGCATCACAAGCAGGCAAAACCTTTTCCAGATCTGTATATAAAAGTTATTTGTCAAAATGTTGTAACTTTCTAAGCTAGACACAAATAAAACTTGCATACATTTTTTTAAAAAAGTGCTTACCATTCTCCCCCATATAAAATCCCATGTGGTAACATGGGATTTAAATAGAACAGCGCAGGTTAGAATAGTTACTTTTCAGCCTACTGCAGTAAGTGTCATTGTTAAGTAGCTAGTATTTTCATGCCATTTATAATTAGAAGTTCCGTAGCACTTTCCACTGGAAGATCCCAAAATATTTGAATAGATTTTTAAGGTGGAGAAAGGATTTGACGAACATGAATTAATTCTAACACCACCCGGTGAAGTAGGATCTCCATCTTACAGATGTGGGTGTGAAGGAGAGAAATGAGGCAGAGGCCAAACTATTTGCTTTAGGCCACAAAGGAAGCCTGTGGCAGAGCTGGGAGTAAAAACTAGGTTTTCTAGGTACAAGTAATCCTATGTAGATACCATGTAAGTCTGGTGCTTGCATATTGATTGTGCTCTGTAACTTCCCAATTCAAATCATAAATTGAGATAATGATTATAGGAATAAGGGAGAACCTGCTTAGATATATGCTTTACCATCACCCTGTACCCACAACAATTTAAGTCCAATTCTGTGTGTGCTCTAAAAATAAAATATCAATAGTTTTGTCTGTTATATGATCTTAGAGGCCAAATGTCTCTGTTCGTATCACGGCTTTTGGGGCTAATGGCACCTCTTGGGTTACCCTTGCATTATCCCCACATAAGTGCAGGGTTTACTCTAACATTTTTACCACAGTTAAAATAATTTCTTTCTTGGACACTTAATGATTGTGCCTTGATGATTTCCCTGGGTAAACCTTATTGCCTTATTGACCTCATGCTTCCAAATTCTTTCCTGAAGTCTAGTTGGATTTTTTTCTCTTTTCTACTTTTGGATTGTTTTTTCAATCTTGCCATTTTTTAACTACTCTGAATAATTCTCCCACATTTTTATTTCTGTAATATCATATCTCTGCTTTGCAGTCTCTTTCCCAAACTGTATGTATCCAATTTCTTCAGCCTCTTTATGAAGGCATATCTTCTGTTCCTCATCACTTCTGTTGCCCTGCTTTCGAGGGAATGGTTAACCAATCCTCTTTCTGTAATGAGAAGCCTATAAGTGAGCAAAGTGCTCCAGATGTCACTTTTCTAAAGATGGATAAAATAATCACCTTCTTAGTTTTATCAGATATACCCAGATTAGTGTTTGCTCTTTATGCAACATCATTGCACCATGTGCTCATGTTTAATGTGTTTGCTGTCATCTTCAAATCCTTCTCTGCATTACCGCTCTGTAATCAGCATTTTGCTGTTTTGTCCTTTACATGGATTAAAATATATTACCTTGAATTATTTATTAAAACTTCCTCCTGTTTATCTCAGTCCATATTTTTTAAATTCTTTAGGTACTTCTAGTCTTTAACTTTTTTTTTTTATAGCATCTGTATTTATTTAGATTTAACACAGTTCATTGAGGTCTGATTTAATTAAAAACTAAATGTGTGGATTGAAGTAGAAGCCATGGAAAATTGATTTGTTATGGCTGTATTGTACACAGGTGTTATTGAATTCTGGACCCTCACTTAAGAAGTTGGTTAATAATTGTGCAAAAATAAAAATATTTGTATGATTGTAGTGCCTACGAGCCCTCTCCCAGCTCACAAGAACAGAACTGGCAGGGAGACCACAATATGATCATATCTCCTTAATCCTGTCAAATCTAGCATCATTGTTTTTTTGGTGGTTTTAACTAGGGCTGTCAGTTAATCACAGTTAACTCCCAATTAACTACAAAAAAATTAATCGTGATTAATCGCACTGTTAAACAATAAAATGCCAATTGAAATTTATTAAATATTTTTGGATGTTTTTCTACATTTTCAAATATATCTATTTCAGTTACAACATAGAATAAAAACTGTACATTGCTCACTTCATATTTTTGATTACAAATATTTGCACTGTAAAAATGATAAAATAAATAGTATTTTTCCGTTCACCTCATACAAGTACTGTAGTGCCATCTCTTTATCATGAAAGTGCAACTTACAAATGTAGGTTTTTTTTGTTAGATTCATAGATATTAAGGTCAGAAAGGATCATTATGATCACCTATCTGACCTCCTGGACAATGCAGGCCACAGAATCTCACCCACCCACTCCTGCGATAAACCTCTCACCTATGTCTAAACTATTGAAATCCTCAAATCATGGTTTAAAGACTTCAAGGTGCAGAGAATCCTCCAGCAAGTGACCCGTGCTCTATGCTACAGAGAAAGGCAAAAACCCCCCAGGGCTTCTTCCAATCTGCCCTGGAGGAAAATTCCTTCCTGATCCCAAATATGGCGATCAGCTGAACCCTGAGCATATGGGCAAGATTCACCAGCCAGATACCCAGCAAATCATAGAATATCAGGGTTGGAAGGGACCTCAGGAGGTCATCTAGTCCAACCCCCTGCTCAAAGCAGGACCAATCCCCAACTAAATCATCCCAGCCAGGGCTTTGTCAAGCCTGACCTTAAAAATATCTAAGGAAGGAGATTCCACCACCTTCCTAGGTAATGCATTCCAGTGTTTCACCATCCTCCTAGTGAAAAAGTTTTTCCTAATATCCAACCTAAACCTCCCCCACTGCAACTTGAGACCATTACTCCTTGTTCTGTCCTCAGCTACCACTGAGAACAGTCTAGATCCATCCTCTTTGGAACCCCCTTTCAGGTAGTTGAAAGCAACTATCAAGCAAAGAATTCTCTGTAGTAACTCAGATCCCACCCCATCTAACATCTCATCACAGGCCATTGGGCCTATTTACCATGAATATTTAAAGATCAATTAATTGCCAAAATCATGTTATCCCATCATACCGTCTCCTTTAGAGCCTAGAAGTCCACTCAGTTCTCCTACTTGTTAAGCCAATCGCTAAGAGAAACAAGTTTGTTTATATTTATGGGAGATAATGCTGCCCTCTTCTTACTTACAATGTCACCTGAAAGTGAGAACAGGTGTTCACATGGCACTGTCGTAACTGGCATTGCAAGATATTTGAGCCAGGTGCACTAAAGATTCATATGCCTCTTCATGCTTCAGCCATCATTCTAGAGGACATGCTTCCATTCTGATGACACTCTTTTAAAAAAAAATGCATTAATTAAATTTGTGACCGAACTCCTTGGGGGAAAATTGTATGTCTTCTGCTCTGTTTTACCTGCATCCTGCCATATATTTCATGTTATAGCAGTCTTGGAGGATGACCCAGCACATGTTGTTCATTTTAAGAATATTTTCACTGCAAATTTGACAAAATGCAAAGAAGATGCCAATGTGAAATTTCTAAAGATAGCTACAGCTCTCGACCCAAGGTTTAAGAATCTGAAGTGCCTTCCAGAATCTGAGAGGGACGCGGTTGGAGCATGCTTTCAGAAGTCTTAAGAGCAACACTCTGATGTGGAAACTACAGAACCCAAGCCACTAAAAAAGAAATCAACCTTCTGCTGGTGGCATTTGACTCAGATGATGAAAATGAACATGCGTCGGTCTGCACTGCTTTGGATCATTATAAACTCATCATCAGCATGGATGCATGTCCTCTGAAATGGTGGTTGAAGAATGAAGGGACATATGAATCTTTAGTGCATCTGGCACGTAAATATCTTGCAACACCAGCTACAACAGTGCCATGCAAGTGCCTGTTCTCACTTTCAGGTGACATTGTGAACAAGAAGCAGGCAGCGTTATCTCCTGCAAATGTAAACAAACTTGTTTGTCTGAGCAATTGGCTGAACAAGAAGTAGGACTGATTGGACTTGTAGGCTCTAAAGTTTTACCTTGTTTTATTTTTGAATTCAGGTTTCTTTTGTACATAATTCTACATTTGTAAGTTGAACTTTCATGATAAAGAGATTGCACTACAGTACTTTGTATTGGATGTACTGAAAAATACTATTTCTTTTGTTTTTTACAGTGCAAATATTTGTAACCAAAAATAAATATACAGTGAGCACAGTGTATTCTGTAATGGAAATCAATATATTTGAAAATGTAGAAAACATCCAAAAATATTTAAATAAATTGTATTCTATTATTGTTTAACAGCACGATTAAAAAAAGTAATTGCGATTACTTTTTTTAATCGCTTGACAGCCCCAGTTTTAACACAGTGGCTAGGATTTTCTTTACACCCCCCACCCTCAAGGTACCCTCCAGTTCCCAGGGCTGCAATAATAAAGCTTCCAAAACCATCATGGAGGAATTTTGTTTGGGGCTGTCCACAAACTTCAGCTTTTAAAGGGCTTCAGTAACATCCAGCTGTAATGTTTAAAGTTGCAAAAGCTGTGATTTGCATTTTCATAATTTTAACTTAACCTGCCAAAGCTGTCACTAAAATCTGTTCAGCCACCCTTTATCATGACTGACAGTGAAAAGACAAATTATCTTAGTCACCTATCAAAAGTTTTCCTGTCTATGGGCAAATAGGAGTTTGCAAACTGCTTTAACTGCGCTTGGGATATTTTTGTAACTAAATATTGACAAGGGTGTTTGTTATAAGATGTTATTTTATAGCCCCAGGATTAAACTCCCTTTCATCTGAAACATAGCCTCTGCCTCAGAGGAAATAATTTGTATGTGATATCTTCCCCATCCCCCTCCCCTAGCATGATCTTAGAAACTCTTGACATGCTCTACTTTAATCCTCCAGGCATCGTGTCATTATTGCCCTTTCTAGTTGAAAAAAGTCAGGGTGCAGCTTTACTTGGGACTTATTAGTGCTGCTTCTGACCTGGCTGGAACGGTCACAAGCCACTTTACCCTGGGGTTTAGCAGAACATCACAGCATTACTCTGACCTTTCTAGTTCAGAAGTGGGAGATTGAGCTAAATCTTGAATTCTGATCCCTTGCACACTGTAACATTGCAGTAGCACTAGACACGTAAGCTAGTGGTTTTTAGAGATTTAAGATGCTTTATTGTGACCCTATAACAACAAGAGGCTTGTGTTTACATGAAATTATATGAGCGACTAGTAGGGACATGAAGATTGATCTGACCTAATAAAAACATGCTGAGAGTTCTGAAGCAGGTATTACTTTCCATGTGGATACCAAGCAACTTTAAAAAGAGGGGAGAGGGGGAAATTGTGAAGAAAAAGAGAAGTCCTACGGCCATAACTTTTAGGGTTGTTTTTTTTTTAGTAAACTTGTGACTTCCCTCCCCCAACAGATTAAAGAGGCAGCTGATATTATTCAGAAGTTGCATCTGATTGCACAGGAATTACCTTTTGACAGGTAAAATCCAATTCAAACATTTTAAATAATCATTGGAAGAGCTATAACTTTATTGTGTAACTTCAGGGTTTTTTTCGTGGTGCCTGGCCTCAGCTGATTTTTTAAAATAGTTTTTGACATGATGAGTGTATTTGTGTATTTAGGATCATCTTTGAACATACACCTCAAAGTACTTGATAAATTTTGCTGAAAACAACCTAATTTGAGTGTACTTATTTCCTTGTAAATTCTATACTAATTTCTTATGGATTTCTTACAGATAAAGCTTGAAACATCATTGTCTTCCTGCTCCATATGTTGTTAAACCCTTAACTACAATTGACAGTAAAAGTGTTCAATTAACATGTTAATACTCGTTTGAATTTTTTTTGATGTGGGTTTTGATTAATAGTATGTTTTTTGATTTAACAGGTTTTCTGAAGTAAAATCAAAAATAGCAAGTAAGTTTCCTCTCCCATTCAACCAATTTTGCTCAATCTTAACTTGCATTGCTTAGTTCTTTAATCTGCTTTTATTGATAACATTCAACTGTCTTCGTTTCTTTGTCAAAAACTTCCTTGCAAAGCCTGATGAATATTTTTTCTTTTCAGGTAAGTACCATGACTTAGAGTTGCAACTGATTCAGGAGTTTACCAATGCACAGAGAAGGGGGGAAATTTCCAGAATGCGAGAAGTAGCAGCTGTTTTACTTCACTTCAAGGTAAAGATTGAGTTTTTAACTCTAAAAGCACGTGATGCATTAAGTACCTGTACCAGAATACAGTAGTGAAGCTGATCTAGACTTCTGAAGAAAATGGGTCTGAGAAAGTTCATCCTTTTGATAAATTTTCTGTTAAAACTAAGCAGACCGTTTTCCATAATTGCTGCATTTTCTTTATTTAATTGTCTTTGTGTAATGATAATATTTCACAATACTGTAAGCATAGAAAACAACATGTTTTAATTCTGGGTTGTTTTTTCCATCCCGTAGGGCTATTCCCACTGTGTTGATGTATACATAAAACAATGTCAAGAGGTAACTTTTTAAAACCAGATGTACCTTTATTTTAGGGTCAATTATTTGTGCATGCATTTTACTATTGTTGATATCTATTGGTTTGGAAATATTACATTGTAATGTGCCTTTAATCTCTAGGGACCTTCCGTGAGGAATGATATATTTGAAGATACAGCCATCCTTTGTCAGCGAGTGAACAAACAAGTTGGAGATATCTTTAGTAGTCCAGAGACTGTATTGGCCAAACTTATTCAAAATATATTTGAAGTCAAACTTCAGGTATTTTAAATATGGCATATTAAAGTTTGTTGTTAAGAATGAGTAAGACAGTTCCTTAAGTACTTCTTGTAACAAAATCCCAAAGAATCTATATTGTTTGTAATATTTTGAGTAACCTTAATCATGGAAAAATCACATTTGATTGCTCTTTTTTAAAAATTACAACTTAAACTATCAATTAAGAATATTAAAGTAGCTGTTTGTGTACTGTAAGCACAATGTAATCAAGAATACATAAAATACAAATATATGCAGACATAAACTGGAAGAATACATATATTCACTAATGATTCTGGTAATGTCATGCACGTACTTAGTCTATCTCTGCAGACCCAACATCAAAAATTTGGGGAGAAGAAACATTTATGTTTAGTAAATGTCTTTAATCCTTTCACTCTTGGAATCAGATTTCTAGTGTGAGGCTAGCATCGAATATGCCAGAATAATTTATGCCAAGGAATAGGGTCCTACAGCTAATGTATGAAAACCTGCTGTAGCTGAAAATGACAGTCCCTCATTCTGCAAATATATTTATACATGTGAGTAAAGTCAGCATGACTACTCACGTGTGTAAAGTCACTTCCCTGTAGGTGTGGAAGATCTTGTTCTTCCTATCTAGAACAATATTGGCAGAGCCTAATCATAAAATTGAAGGTTCTTAGATTTAATTCTTGGGCTTTCCTTGAAGGAGGAATGATCTGTTCACTTATGAGCATGTAAGTGGATCTAAATTATTCACTTGTTCATCAGTTGTGTTCATTTACTCTGTCTGTGTTCTAAGAATGCATGTACACTTCCAGTCTTTTTGCTTTGAAAATCAGATGCTTTGGCACTTATTTCTTGGGTCTTGTGCGTAAGCAGTTCAAAGATACTTCAAACAGCAGATGTCTTGCATTTCCAAACTAGTTTCCTTAAACTGAACACGTTTAACTAAAATCCTGGAGTTAAATGTAAGATATCTGTAAATTGAGATAAATAGTAAATATGTATGACTATGTTATATAAGATGCAGTACATTCTTGAGGGTTTATTGTTAAGGCTAAGTTTTAGTCAGGGGTATTTTTAGTAGAAGTCATGGACAGGTCACTGGCAGTAAACAAAAAAAATCACTGCCCATGACTTGTCCATGACTTCTACTAAAAATACCCCTGACTAAAACCTGGGTGGGTGGGTGGGTGTGTGTGTGTGTGTGTGTGTGCAGGGTTGGTGAGGCTGGGGCAGGCTCCCTATCCAGCTCCTGGGAAGAGGCAACCCTAGCTCCACTTGCTGCCTCCGCTCTGCCCCAAGCCCCAGTTCTGCAGCTCCCATTTCCTGGGAACCGTGGCTAGTGGGGGCGGTGCCTGGTTGCCAGCAGAGGTAGCATGTGGAGCTAGGGGAGCTGAGGATTGGGGAGCCCCCACTCCAGGTAAGCAATACCTCACACCCCAATACCAAGCCCTGACTCTCCCCTCCCCCCCCCCAAACTCCTGGGAAAATGGGGGGAGCCCGAAACTTCCCCAGCAGCAGTCGGTGCACCTGACCTAAGGGCTGCCTGAGCTCCTTGGCCAGCCTGACCAGACTGCTGCAGAAGTCACGGAGGTCACAGAAAGTCATGGAATCCATGGCTTCCGTGATCTCCATGACAAACATGGAGCCTTATTTATTGTAGATAATATGAAATGTTGATTTTTCTTATTCTATTAACTGAGATTACGCCTCCATTTTATAGAGTAATGTAAAGGATCATTTAGAAGAACACAGGAAGTCAGATGCAGAACAGTATCTTAAGAATCTTTATGAGCTGTATACAAGGTAGCTATAAATTTTATTATCAACATTTTGTTCTGTCAGTAGCATCTTGTGAAAGGTTCATTTCTTGTTAAGAGGTGGGAAGAAAGGACGAAAATTCCAACTTCCTCTAAAAATTGGACAACTATTTTGCTGCCCATCTGCCTTGCCAGTTTTCCTTTTTAAATTGTGTGACCTTTTCGAAAACAGCTGTTGTACTTTTAAAGAAAGTATCTAGATTTTTGAGGAATCAGAGACTGAAATTATTATTTAGCAAAGTATATAAATACCCTACTCTTGTAATATGAAAAGTGTAATTGACAATTTGACTGCACTTCTCCCATATGTATAAAGCTGTAAGAAAGTTGTGACTTTTGGCGGGGGGGGGTCCAAAAGTTGTGGCCACAATTTGTGGAAGTTGTGGTTTGGGGTGCAGGTGTGTATGTGGCTGGGGTTACAGGACCTAAACTCTTGCTTTGTAACTGACTAGATGTTGAGTTGGAAGCAGGGCCCTTTACCCTCCACAAGGGTCTGGAGAACCCCCCTGTTCCTCCAATCCCTGGGGTGTGGTAGGGGGGCCCAAGCCCTTGCACCCCAGAGCTGGCCCTAACTCAGAAACTCCTAGAGACACTGTGGGTGGTTGGCACTGCTGGGCCTCCCCGTCCCAGCCCTGCACCCTGTGGGAAGCATAAGCTCCTGCCTGGCACCACTCACTGGGTCCTCCCCAAGTCTGTCCCCCAATGCATTCTGGCTGCTGAGGAAGGCAAAATCCTTGAGGTCACACAGGAGATATGACTGGTCAGCAGACCCAGCCCACTTCACTTGGCAGAAGCAAAACTTGGCAGCGCCAGTGCTGGTGGGGCTGAGTGCAGGTGATAGCACTTGGTGCAGAGGGAAGGCAGCAAGCGGAACGAGCCCCAGGATTGTGCAGCCCTCATCCACACGGGTCCCAGGCCCCACTGTCCTACTCCTCCACGTCCCCCATCACTCCCACCATGTCATGATGGAGAGGGGTGGCTGGGCCAAGTTGTGGTGAGTGTTGAAAGATGCAGTTTCCACAACAAAATCACAGCCTGCCATTTTCTTATAGCAGTACATATGTGCATAAATTATACAGAGTTTTTTGTCATTTAACTTTGGTAAGGCTCAGATATCCCAGTCAGGATTGGGACCCCATTGTGCTGGGTACGTTGCAAACATGTAATACTGTAATTCATACAAATGCAACATTTTTTTTCTCTGTTTCCTTTGCATAAAGAACTACTAATCTTTCAAGCAAATTGATGGAGTTTAACTTGGGTACTGATAAGCAGACTTTCTTGTCTAAGCTTATCAAATCCATTTTCATTTCCTACTTGGAGAATTACATTGAGGTGGAAATTGGTTATTTGAAAAGTAGGAGCGCTATGATTCTGCAACGCTATTATGATTCTAAAAACCACCAGAAGAGGTCCATTGGCACTGGAGGGTGAGTTTCTTTTTAAAGAGGGAAAAATATAATAAAGGGCAAAAATACAGTGAACATCACTTAAACTGTACATTGATCATCTGCATAAAAGCTGGCTTCCAAAACAATCGTTATTTTCTGTATTACTTGTGTTGTCACATTATGTTACCGTATACTAAAAGGTTTGCTCCCCTGGATACAAAGGAAATGCTAGATAAATCCATTATATAGTCACATGAAATTAAACTTAATGTCTTCATCAAGTAAGTTGAAACTTAAGCCTTAGTGTCTAGCAGACCTTTCTGCACCAAATATAATACTTTTATCTAATATCTTTCTCAGGCTTAGTGTGAGCCTTATTACTGTAATAAGGCTAAAGAGTGACACACCCTGAAATAACTTGGCATCACACTACCACCTGTGCAACAGTTGACCACTAAAAGTTGAATAGGAGTAGTTTTTCTGGTGCTTCAGAATTTTTTTGCAAAATATATAGTGAAGAAGCCTTACATTTGAGCCTAGGTGATCATATTGGACAGACTCAAAGTGGGATCTTTGAAATGTAGACTCTGTGCACAGCTGAAAGTGTGTTAGCAGTTATGCATTCTTTCCTTTTGTTTATGAAGGAATCAGAATTTTTTAATGTGTATGTTTTAAGACATCCCACTCATCTGGGGCAAATACGAAGCTTTTGTGGGCGAGTATGACCAATTGCATGATCTAAGTTTTCTCTTTAGTTGTTAGCCCTCATGGCTGCAAAAACAAACTGAATGTACCTAATATTTAAGTTGCCATGCGGTGAGTGCAGCTGCTGTAGTTACACTGTTGGCCTGAAGGAGAGCTCCAATAGGCCCTGCTGGGTCCTTCAGCGTCCCTCTCTCCTGAGTGCATAGAGGGAAGGGGATTGAAGACCAGCAGTTGTAATTCCCTGCTCCCCTGGGTCATGTCTGTTCCCTCTTTTATCCCTGCTGACTGGAGCAGGAGTTGGAGTCGCCCTGCTGTTTTGCCCTGTGCCCAGCTCTGGCAGTTTCATGCTGAGACATAAGAAAGGGAGGAGAAGAGAGTAAGTTCCATAAAATCCTTCAAAGAATCCAGCAGCAGAGAGGGCTAGAGCTGAACTCTTGGTTCTCCTCCTCAGTAACAACCACACGCATAGATGGTGAGGGTCTGTAGCACCGAATGCGCATAGCCACATTATACGGCTTTATTTCAGGCATCTAAAAGCTCCACAGGGTTATTACTGATCTGGTGTAGCCAGGTTAATCATGGACGACCCTGTGGCTGCTACCAGTCTGTGCCCAGGAAGTGTCCCCTCCTGGTCACAAGTCCTGTCTTCAGGGCTCAGTGTGCAGGGATTTTATCTCCAAAGCGGTCTGTATGACCAAAAGTGCCACCCGCTGGTGACCAACGATGACTTCAGTCCTCTTAAGCTCAGCTCTCAAATAACACATCCCTATTACTAGAGCCCCGCAAATCTGCGGACATCCCCTTTGTATTCACGGACCATGTTTGCAGATTGTCGATCGGCTGCAGATACAAATTTTGTATCCGCGCAGGCTCTACCGTGGCACAGCAAGTGGGGCAGCTAGGAGGAGGGGTGAGGTGCTTGCCATCAGGAGGGTGCTTGAAACTTAGCTGGGGGACAGAGGCTGAGGCTTCTGCATCTTTGAAGAGCTGCTGTTGAGGTTTACTGGATTTGGTGGGTCACAGAAGAAAACTGATTTGGGGGAAGGGAAGGAAGAGAAAAATAATGCCGTGGCAGGAAGAGATCTGATGTTGCAGGGGAGAAAACAAACAGACTGAGATGACTGGAGTGCTGGCTGAATTGGGGGGAGTGTGCATGGAGGTGAGTCTGGGCATGTGAGACTGAGCCAGGGCTGCTTATTGAGTGAATGTTGGAGTGGTATGATTGTCAGGTGCATTGGGGTGTGTAAGAGACAGAAAAACTAGTGTGGAAAGAGAGTCCAATGGGAGTTGTGTGTGTCTTAGAGGTGTGTGTTAAGTGTGAGTCTCGGGGTGGGGGGAGGCACTAAACTCCCACAACAGGATATAAATATACACCATTGAATTCACTGGGAATTACCTGTGTCATGCAGTGGGGAGTATCTAGTCCCCAGGGTGTGGAGGGGCATGGCAGAGTAGTGTGGGTGTGGTCGTGGTTGTGGGATTTGAGGAGTGGGTTGTGCATACTAACATGTTTGGTAAAGTCAATAGGTTTTTGTCAGCTCTGGTAAGTTTTTTCTTGACCGCTTCGCAAGGTTTTATTTATTTAAGTTTTTATTCCAAATACAGATGTGCATCTATTAAGTTATATTTTACGCTTCTGTTTACCATGTTAACTACTATAATATTCCCAATGTATTGTTAAACTTGAACATTAAAATTTCCACTCAGTGAGATTTCCCTCTGGTGTATTGTATTCTAGTATTCAAGATCTCAAAGAGAGAATAAGACAACGTACAAACTTGCCATTGGGCCCAAGTATTGATACCCATGGAGAAACCTTTCTCTCCCAAGAAGTGGTGGTTAACCTTTTACAAGAAACCAAGCAAGCTTTTGAGAGATGTCATAGAGTAAGTCTGCTTTCTGTGACTGCTATAAATAGATATAATTTGAATGGCACACAAAACCAAAATTGAGCTAGAAGAAGCAACTGTTTACACCCTCAATGTAAAGATCACATCTTGTTTTACCATTAGTTGAAGTCTAATAGGAGGTGAGGGGACTTTGTGCAGAGGCAAGGACTTGGGTCTTATTTAATTAAATTAATTACCTTTTTAAAATCAGGGTCATGGTAAGGTAACGCCAGACATTGTTTATAGACTTCTTGTTTTTTAACAAAAGTGAGTTTCAGGAAACTTCTGACCATTTGTTTTAAAAACACTATTTATAACCAATTGGAATAAAAATAGCTGTTAATGTTGTTTTTGTTTCTAAATCAGTCCTTAGAATTGATTAGCATTTAGTATAACAACTTTGATATGTTGTACAAATGTAACTTCTTCTTTTAAACTCTGTGACAAAAATAAAATTAATTTAGATAAAATAAAATAGTAGATAATTTCCCTCCAAACATTCAACTGTCACATGTATCAATCTTCCATTATTAATTAATACTACTGTTGAGAGACTGAGGGGAATAATCTTTACTGTTGCATTGTTCACCTTCTTTTAATCCTTTACTGTTTTCAAATGTTTGTGCCTAATACAAAATAGAATTTTTACTATTGATATAAATCATAGGTTTTTCTGTGGCTCATTGGCTGTGTGGGTGTAGTGCTTTAAAGGTTTAATAAAAACCTTAGATTTAATTACAAACTTTAACTTATTTAAAGTTTAATTACAAAATTTAACTTAAAGAGAAGCCAAAACTATTTTTTGTAAATACACACATCTATTTATAAGAATTATCCTTAAAATTAACAAAACGGAATTCAAAATATTTTGCTGAACAGTCTGTGTGTTAAATAGCTTTTAATATATTAGATATTGAGAGGATACAGTGTAACCATGATTATAGCAGAAATAGATACAACCCTGGTTGATATTCAGATAACAGCCAGATAACATTGAGAATGTCAAAGGGATAGCATGATGCATAGACAAATTAGTCATTTTATCATTATAGTGGTCATTGGTAAAAACTGCTGTAGTTATAGCTCCGTTCTAACTTCTGTTCTAACCTTCCTTTTCAGTTGTGCATAATTTCCCCCCCCCCCCCCAAACAAATTCCTTTTCGGATAAAATTTTTCAAGTTTGGTCTCAGCCCAAGATTGATTTGTTTGTAAAGTTAGAGTAAAATAAATTCAGGTATTTCTGCATGCATGAATGAATGTTGCACTTTCATAACTAAAACAGATGAAACTAGAAACTTTAAAGCACAATTTATCAGGGAGACATAAAATAAAAACTTCTAAAGGTAAAGAATATTCAAAATTAGTAACTTCAGAGGAATGCATTTGAAGAATTAAGAATGTATCATTTTTATTTTTGTTTTTGTTTTTTTGTACACCTAAACTAAGCATACGTTTAACTCCAAATGCCAGCGGTCCAGGTCTCCTGTGCTGCAAAGGTCTATAGCAGGGGTCGGCAACTTTTGGCACGCGGCCCCTCAGGGAAAGCCGCTGGGAGGGTTTGTTTACCTGCAGCGTCCGGAGGTTCGGCCGATCGCAGCTCCCACAGGCCGCGGTTCACCGTTCCAAGTCCATGGGGGCTGCAGGAAGAGGTGGTATCTTACTTTTGCAGATATTCTTAACTACAAAGGACCAAAGTCCAGTTGATGTTCAGACAACTTTAAGAGCCACCTTTTTTAAGTTCTAAAAGCCCAAATAGTGTTGCTTGCTTGCTTGTTTTATGAAAAAGAAAAGGCAGAGCATCAGATTTATATCTAAGATGAGATTTTAAAATTATGTGCATATAAAAATGTACTCACACCATGCAGTTACTGGAATTGTATTTGTGCGCATGGTAACTGACCATGCAAAAGACGAGTTAGATGTGCACTGTTACCCTGACACTGCATATGGTCATAGTAAGTATGTATCAGTTATTCAAACATGCAACTCTAAAAATCTGAGCATACCTGCCTACTCAAATGTATGTATGAAAATTTCAACATGTGATGAATGTCTATAGTCCTATATTATATTTTGATATATAGGGGCAGATCCTCAGCCAATGTAAACACTTTATTGACTTCAATGGAACTATAACAATTTACAATGTCTGAGGATCTGTTTTATTATTTTGAAAGTGCTCTGTAATTCTAAGTCTTCAGTCACTATTTATATATTTTTAAAAAGCATGTACATAGGATTGTCTACACATGAAGTTATTCGGGAACAGCTCTGTGTGTGGTCACGTTGTTATTCTGGAATAAGTGTGTCCACATATGGAGTTATTCTGAAATACCTTGTATGCTTTAAATTCACATTGTACCCTAATTCAAATAAACTTCCAAGTGTAGACAACAAGTTCTAACACTAAGTATCAAAATATTTGTTGTTCTTTTTAAAGCTCTCTGATCATTCTGATTTACCGAAGAATGCATTCAGAATTTTTTCTATGCTTGTGGAATTTTTGTGTATTGAGCACATTGATTATGCCTTGGAAACTGGACTTGCTGGTAAGCATAATTCTGTCTTTGTTTTCTTAAATGTGTGGTATTTCATTATAAAATAGCATATATTAATGTTTCTAATTTCATTGGTCAATGCATTCAGAGCACTTTATACTCTTCAGTGATTGGCCTTGAGATCTATGCAAGTTAGTGTTGTGCAAGGTGTGTTGATTAATGGAATTAATTTATCTCATTTATTTGGAAGCCAAAGTATAAGCTTCTGAAGCACACCTTACATATGGGAAATCAGTACAGATTGAAAGACAGTGATTATTCAGAAATATCTGGAGGCTTTATTTCCTGCATCATAAGAATCTGAGTATGATCATTCCCTTCCTACCTCTTTTACCTTCTCCATAAAAAGAGAATAAGGTTTTTATATAGTATGTTTATTTAGTGTGTTTGTGTTTTTACATGTATATGTTGTATAGAGGAACATTTCTTATATAGAAAGACTTCTCTCATTGTATTTACTTTTTTAAAAAAACCTCTTTTGTGTGTGTATATTTTAATATTTTAGGGAAACTTATCAAAGTAAGATTTTTTTTTTTCCTGTTTCATATGATAGATATGGTTACATAGTTATAAGTCTTTAGTACAATTTGCTGCCTTTCATTGATAGGCAGAATTCCTGTTAATATTAGCGGGAGTCCATTGAAGTTACCCTATCTGCATACAAGGAATATTGTATATAGGCTTTTAGGGTAATTATGAAAAAATCTCTAGACTTAGGCTTGGTCTGCATTACAGAATTAACCAATAGTCTCTAAGGTGCCACAAGTACTCCTTTTCTTTTTGCGAATACAGACTAACACGGCTGTTACTCTGAAACCTGTCATTACAGAATTAGGTCAACATAAGGCAGCATAAGCTGCCTTAATTATGTCAGTGTACACACTACAGCCTTGCTCCCACCGATATAAGTGCCCTATTACACCAACATCATAACTCTACCTCTGCGAGAGGCGTAGAGTTTATGTTGGTATAATTAGGTTGACGGTTGACTCAGTATCTGTGTAGACACTGCATTATGTAACTTGGCTGTTGGCTGTCATTCCAGCATGGAGCCATGAAATTGATAAGAAAGTTGGGGTGGGTGGAGGGGCTCCAGCTAGAGCCCAGCTGTTCCCAGGCTCCTCAGTCCCAGCTGGGCTGCACCTGTCCCACTCAGAGCCTGGCTGCCCTCTGGCTCCCAGTCCAGCTGCTGCCCAGGTTCCTTGCACCCACCTGGCTCCCCACAGGGAGCCCTGGTGCTGCCCAGGAGCAGGGAACTGAGAGCCAGAGGCGCTGTCCGACTCCCAGCGGGGAACTACATGTAGAACTTAAAGCCCAGGCTCTCAGTCCTCCACACTGCCCCTCTTAAGTCGGTGGAAGTGCTCATGGTGAGGATGTGCACCACTGCAGTGGTTGTAAGTAACCCTAACATAGGTCAACTTATGTTTCTAGTGTAGACGTGCTCTTAGATGCTTAACTCCCATTTTCAAAGTTCTTAGGAGCCTACATCCCATTGATTTTCACTTAAGTACTTTTGAAAAATTTACCCTTATCCTTAGAAAGGATAGTGATACAGATTACATGCATTTTTTTTTTATGATCCTAAATAAATGTTTCCACTTTAGGCATTCCTTCTCCTGACTCTAAAAGTGCAAACCTTTATTTCCTGGATGTTGTACACCAGGCCAATACTATTTTCCACTTGTTTGACAAGCAGTTTAATGATCATCTGATGCCATTAATCAGGTATGTCAGGTGTTCTATTTTGCATTTCTTCTGTGAATATGTATGGTCATCATTGCTAGAAATTATAAATTTCATTTGTGTTACTATTAATACAGTTCAATATTTTTATTAAAAAAAATTTGCTTTAAGAATAATTTCAAGTTATTGATGATGGAAGTTGTGGAAAGTACAGTGTTTGTTTAAATCTGACTTCTAATCAGTAAATTTGGAAGATGAATCTTTTAGTCTATTATGCTGATGTGCAGCGTGTTGGCATGCACAGCAGTCTTGGCCCACTCTTTGGTCCACTGGGGACTGGCAGCAAAATGGAAGCGGAGTGCTCAGTCCAGGGGCAACTCCCTCTGAACTACAGAAGAGTGTTGCCCACCTCTGGGTCAGCAAATACAGTTGTGGGGTCTCTGGCTTTTGAAGTAGCTCCATCCATCAGTCCTTGATTACAAAGACAGATAACTGCATCCAGTCTGGTACTTTCTGTGAGAGGATGGGTGGGGAATCCTGAAGTACTCCTATTCTCGCTAGCAACCAAAGCAAATGGATTTGATTTGCATTATGTTTGACTATGTTATGATTTTTTCCCTACTATTTTATAGCTCTTCTCCTAAGTTATCTGAATGCCTTCAGAAGAAAAAGGATATAATAGAACAAATGGAGATGAAACTGGACGTGGGCATTGATAGGCAAGTGAAGTTTTAAACTTCCCATCAATCACTGCTCTACTTACCATTTTTAACACAAAGAAGTTTTGCCTTAGCATGTTTTTCCTGCTGGGAAGTAATCATTTAGAACCACAGAATTTATTTCCTTTGAAATCCAGACAGAAAATCATTGATCACACTGAACTTTTGTCAAGAAAAAACTAATTTTGGGAGGCTGAAATTTTTCCATGCTTGATTTTTGACCTGAGACTTCTTCTTTTGGGAAGAGTGAGCAAAATCCTTCATCCACTTTTGTGTTGAGGGAATGAGATAATTCACAATTTTCCTCCGTCTCTCTAAAAAACAAACAAAAACAAAAAACCCCCCAAAACACTTCCTGTTTTGGGCTGCGGGGGAAAAGCTCGCATACAGAATGTTGAAACTTGAAATGTTAAAGTATTTAAAGAGCAGTATGTATGACAGACTGAAAGAGATTAAGTGGCTTGCTTGTGTTGGACCGTGGTGTAATGCATATCTTGGGAGTCAAGAGAATCGAGTGTATTCTGGGTTTGACATTGACTTGCTCTGAGACTGAGTGATTCATTTAATCTCTGTCCATCAGTTACCTCCTATATAAAATGGTGTGATTTTTATGGATGGAAAAAGCACTATAAATGCAAGTAGTATTGTCATTTTGCAGTGGAAAAAGACAAGAAAGAGGTAAGGCTTAATGTTAGGGAGCAGAGCCACAACGTAAGTACTCTACTTACAGAGTATCTATATGTTTACTTGTACCAAGGAAATTTGTATTATTCCCATATCGCCAAATGATTTGTTGTTTGACCTTCGACCAGTCACTTAAGATCCGTGCCTCAGTTTCCCCTTCATGATATAAATAACACACCCCCAGGGGAATTGAAAATTAATGTCTGTGATGCCTTGAAAAGTGCCATATAAGCATTACTTATTAGGTGTCCACTCCATCTCGAAGGGCAAATAACAGAATTGTAGAAGAGAAAACAAGCATTGATCCTTGTATCCTAGCTCTGTTACCTTCTGCATGGTGAGCAAGAGTCTCAAAGTGTGTAAATTGCAAAGGAATTGAGGGGTGGTTTGGTAAAAATATTTGCTATGGTGATGGAAGGAAAGGAAAAATGGGAGAAAGTACACGGATAACAATAGAGATTTTAGCCTCTGCTGCTGGAAATGCCTTAATGGTTTAAACATCAAGTCTGAAATACTTAGACTCTCTGGAGCCACGGGTTCAAACCTAGACAGGATTGCCTGAGCCCTCAGTGTTGTAGTAGATGAATTAAGTTCTGTGTACAATAAATAATCTCTAAAGACTGTGGGGGGATTTTCAAAAGTGCCTAAGTGATGGAGGAGCACAAGTCCAGTTGGAAGTCAATGGTACTGTGTTCCCAAGTCACCTAGGATGGGATTTTCACAAGCCCCTATGTGTTGCAGACAACTACATGTCTGTGGTGGTTCTGTAAAAGAGAGACCAGTTTTGAGACAAATCACTTATATAAAAATGTGGTTACTTGCACACCATTTTGTCTACATGAGCACCAAAATACCAGAAAGAGCCCCAATAATAGATCACGCTGGACTTGGGCACTGTCTGGTAACAAATAAAGGTAGATTCCCAGGCACTGTTGGTTTCAATGTTATCCAGAATCTGACAATGTCTGATAGCAGACCCTTGAAGAGTATTCACAATGATGTTTCTTCCCCTCTAATGATTAGCTGAACTGATTTTAGTCCCTGGGACCATCATAATGAACTAGCATTGCTGTTCTACATATCCATAATAGATTGCCTTACATTCATGTATATTAAAAATGGGAATTGGAAGAGCAGGGGGATGTAACTCTGATTTCTGTTATTGGCTGGGGCAAGGTTGTAAAGTGAAGTACAGCCAGAATGGGAGTCTGAGTTTCATAGGCATGGAAAATAATTAATTTGATTCCTTGTTTTGGGATTAGGTGTATTTTCCCCTCCCTCAAATCGTGTGGAACTTTCATAGTCCAAGCTATGTAGCTTCATTTTTGCTGATTACAGTCCCTAGAAAACAGTGAGAGAATCTGTTCTGCAAAAATGAGTGTTCCAGGGAGAGTCACTTGGGAGAATGAGCTCTATGTATTGCAGCTGCTTGCTCTTCAAGCACTCCCTGGATCAGCTTTGGGATTGACTGTAAAATAAACATTTCTGACTTTTAGATAATGTTCAGGAAGGATAACTGCTTGGGGGAAGAGAAGAAATGTGATGCAAATAAAATTGCACTGGATATTTCAAGACAAGTGACCAGCACTGGTGAATGGAAAGATTCTTTCTTGTTGCAAGTGTTCTGTGATGCTGTTTCGCTTGAACCGTGTATTATTATTTATAAAGTTACTGAACTAGGTCTAGAAAGTCCACTTCAGAGTCTTTCTGGTTTCCCCAGCAAAGAAGAGTGCCTGGCTATTCTGAAGAACTGGCTTTAAATGGGTTATGTTTCAATTAATGTGTCTCCTTTAAAATCAGCACATACTATATTGCACTCCAGGATAAAGAGAACTTTGGAGCAGAGACTTCTCAAAGGCTTCTATCTGTCTCTCATGCGTCTACCACCTTCAGAAAACCAGACTTGTCTTGTGTAGTAAAATTGTATTGCACAGCAGCTTCAAAAATATTTTTGGTCTTTGCAGTTCATTTTACCGTGAACATCTTTTTTTTATTAAATGGTGAAACTCATTTAATGTTCATGAATTTGTAGAAGTGGTGGATCATGGGGGATTTCTACTTCACTGTGCACTAATTGCTTATATTTTATGTGGGATCACTTCAGAATTTTTAAATGTTAAAACCAAGTAAATGAAAACTTTTATTTTAAAACACACGTCTTATATTTTAACTTTAAAGGACACTGAATTGTATGATTGGACAGATGAAGCACATCTTGGCTGCAGAACAAAAGAAGACAGATTTTAAACCAGAAGATGAAAACAGTGTTTTGATTCAATATACTAATGTGAGTAAACAAATAGAGATTTGTCAGTAATAAACAGTAGCATTTTGAAGATAATTTGACCAGTATTGGCATTTTGATAGTGTACGCCCAATTACACATACATCTGGTTAACATTCAGGCTTGTTTCACTCTATGCCAAGGATTCTCAAACGCCTTCACAATGTGGATCCTAAACTTGGTGGGAGTATTCTCAGTTTTGTTGTATAATCGTAGTGTCCAACAGCCCCAGTCAGACTGGACTAGGTGCTGTACAAACACAAACTTCCCCCTTCCCCAAAATACCACCTAAATTAACATGGACCAAAACTTAATAGAGAGTTTGTTATGGATCTGCCTTCCCGTTTGCAGGTCTTCCCAGTGATAATGGCAACAATTTCTTACCCAGAAAAGTAATATTAGGGCATATTAATGTATTTATGGATGTCTTTCAATGCAATTTTTCTGCTGAAAATGAGGAACGCCAGCAGCAAGTGGTCAGCTGCTGATCCACAGACCATTATGTGTGAGCCAGTGCTCTATACGTTGCTCGTGATTAATCTGAGACTCTGCTTTCCAAATGTTTTTTAAGAGGGGAAACTTTTCTCTAATCAGTTAACTTACAAGCAATCTTTTTATAGGCCTGTGTCAAAGTATGTGGCTATGTCAGAAAGCAAGTGGAAAAGATTAGAAAGTCTATGGATGGTAAAAATGTGGACACAGTTTTGATGGAGCTTGGAGTTCGTTTTCATCGACTTATTTATGAACATCTACAGCAATATTCCTACAGTTGCATGGGAGGCATGTTAGCAATTTGTGATGTGGCTGAATACAGGAAGTGTGCCAAAGACTTTAAGGTTAGTGTATGCATACTTAATATGTATGGTGTTATAGAGGCATATATAAAATGCCTGGATAGTGAAACAATATTGTTGTTGAAAAACGTCCTCCTTCATATAACCACATTTCACATCTTTTGCCTTCTATTCACAACCTACCATACATTTTAGACTTTAGATTGCCCTTGTACCATGGCAGCAGCTTTAATCATTTAATAAATTATGCCAGCAAGACCGTCTTTTCTGAATAGTCTTCATATCTGTCTCCTAAATTCACTTGCCTTGTGTCATGAGCTTACCTGAGTCAGTTGAGCATCTCACAAAGCAAGCTTGCCCTGATTTTATAAATCATAATAGCCACTTGGGATTTAAAATTCCAAAACATAAGTCCTTTGCTGGCTTAACCAAATGGTGTAGTCAGAGTTAGGTCCCTGGCCAGGCCTTTTGGGTTAAAGCAGGAGAAATCCTTCCTCCCTGTCCCAGCCAACCAGAACTGGCCCTTGGAAGAAGCAGTCAGCCCATTTTATCTTGCCTGCTGGGCCTTGATTGGCTTTTGCCTGCTTCCAGCCCTTCTAGCTGCTGGAGAACTAATCCTTATTGGTGCTGCAAGCAGCTGACCTTGAATGGCCTCTAGACAGTTCTTGTTGGTTCAGACTGGCTGCTTTTTTTGTCACAGACACCTTAAGGTGGAGCGAGTCAAGGTCGTTGTGGGTATTTCAACAGGGAATAGCAAATGCCTGCTACACACCAACATGCATTATTTTCAATGTAATTCAAAAACACACTGAGTGTTTTCATGTGTATGTAGGATTGCATATTGAAATAAGTTAGGAATGTGCGCACTACCAGACAAGATAAGACCTGTGGTCCATCTAGTTCAGTATTCTGTCTTCAACAGTAGCCAGTACCAGAAGCTTTAGAGGCAGGTGCAAGAAACCCTGCATTAGACAGATGTAATATAATCTGCCCCGCATATTAGGTGTCCTCCTAATTCCTTTTAGTTAGAGATTTAAGACTACAAACATCTGAGGATTAGTCTCTTGCAAAATTTATTACCGTCAACTATTATAACTCTGGATATTCTTTTTATCCTAAATGTTCCATCCATATTTGAATTGTGCTAACTTTTTGGCCACAACTTCCTGTGGCAATTAGTTCCTCAGTTTACTTACATGTTGTATGAAAGTATTTCCTCCTCCTGGATTTGAATATGCCATATTTAATTTAACTGAACACCCGCTAATTCTTGTGTTTATGAGACCGAACAGAAGCTCCCAGCCATCTCCATATAATTCATTTTGTTATATGCTTTTAAAGCGTTATGAAGCTGACTCATTTTTATTTCCAAACCAAGCTCCTTCAAATAGCAGAAGTACTTGTCCTTAATGAAAGTTAAGTTCATGACAGTTTTGAAGCTTTAATAAATCAAGGTCATGTCATTTTAGAGCACACAAAAAATATGAAAAATTCTTTGTGCAAACTATTTTTTCATGGTGGGATAACAAAAATAAAATTGAACTTTACCAAAAATGAGAAATAAGCATGTAGCTTCTTCCATAAAGCTATAATTGCATGTAACTGGGTATTATAAAAATACCACCTCAGTCATAAGTAGTGTAACTATAATACTGGTGAGGGGTAGTGGTGGTTTGTTATAGGTTTTTTTTTGTTTTGTTTTGGGTTTTTTTGAACAATTTTCAAACATTCTCTGAATGGTCACATCTCACATTTGTTCTAAAACAAAAGTACTCAAATTCATATACATTTTTAAAAATTAAATCTGGCTTTTAAAAATTGCTTTAGTCTGTTTTTTACAGAACACACAAATGAGTCTCCTGTGTGGAAAATAGCACTGACATTCTAGATGAACTTTGCAGCAGCTATTTCATTATAAGACTTACACTTTGAGGATTTTTACTGTTTTTTCTCTCTCTCTCTCTCTTTCAAACAGATTCCATTGGTGTTACAGCTTTTTGACACCCTCCATGCGCTCTGCAATCTTTTGGTTGTAGCACCAGATAACTTAAAGCAGGTCTGCTCTGGAGAGCAACTAGCAAATCTGGACAAGAACATCCTTCACTCCTTTGTTCAGCTGCGAGCTGATTATAGATCTGCTCGCCTTGCTCGCCACTTCAGCTGAGAGTGCACACAAACACATTGTACTGTTTTCAGGCCGGGGGTGTTAGAAAGCACAGGGAATAATTTCTTATTAAACAGCAGTTGTAATTTCTGTGGGACAATGACTGTTCAGAACAAAACAGCAGCCATATTTAAACCAGAATTTATTTGAAGAATGTGAGCAGATATAATCCTTAATTCGGATTCCTTAAACTAAAGTTCCCCCAGATATGAATTTCTGCAAAACTACTTGCCACTAATTTTCCATTGGAAAAATGTTGGTGAAGGAAGGCAAGTGATAAACCGAAAGTATTTTAGTCCTCAGTCTTGAATTATCTGATACCATTTGTTAGACTTTAACTACAGAGCATAGAGTAGGTAATGGATTACATAGAATAAAACTGTGTAAAAACATTAATCAGTTTTAATAATTTAAACTTCCGCACAGCTAATCATAATCAAATTATCTTTGCTGATTGGTGTTTCTAAATTATTTCATTCTTTCAAAATGTTATCCCATGCTATACAATTTCTTACTTTAATTAATTAGCTTTGAATTTTTCTGAGATGTAGGAGTAACAGAAACACTATCCCAAGAAAGATGTAATTTATTCATTGTATAGAACTTTAAGCTAAGCTAAATTGGAGCGGGGTTTTTGTTGTTGTTGTTGTTGTTGGAGCCCACTGGAATGTATCAACTTCGTATGAACTCACAGCACTCTGTTTGTTATCTGTCTGATCAATGGCACTTTTAATTTTAAATATGTTCCTAAATGAATGCAACCACCTTGTTTTAGATTTCATTACTGTGAGGTGAAGATGCTTGTTGTCAGTTTACAATAATAGAAACTTGTTTCTGTTTTTCCTTCTATACATAAAGAAATTGAAATTGTAACAGAAGTGAAAGGATGAGGTACAGCCCACACATTCATCTGTAGATGGGAAGAATTTGTATTAAATCTAGCCAAAATCCAAAGCTGAAACTTCGTGTCCTAAAGTTAAACTATCTTCAATACCTGAGCAACATAAAATAGTTGAAGGTGCAGAAACTTCTCTTCCCCCGATATAATTTTAGTGCTGGGGTTAACTATTATTGTATGTGTGTTTAAACAATAGGAACTTACTCAAGGTGCCTCTGAGCTGGATCCATGTTGGGTACAGTAGCTAAAGTGAAGTAATGGGGATGATGAAATATTTGGGGTAATATTTTCCAACAGTTGAAAATTCTGTAGTAAGTGGAGACGTTTTAGAGCCAGAGAGCTCCTGTGGAAACCACTGTTTCAATGTCCTAAATTCCACTCATCATCACTGTGCGGATCATCTGTAGCACTCTTAGTTCTACTCTGCAGGCCTCACATATTTTCTGCAGAACTTTCTCTCCCTTCTTCAGAGTAGGTTTTCCTAAAATCTACTTTGTCTCTCAATTACAGCTATTCTCTGCCAAATTTTTTAAAACTTCCAAGGCTCAGTCAATATTGATTTTTTTCCCCTTTATTTTATATTGAGCAGAGTATTATATTGGTAAACAAGAGAAATAAAGTATGCCAGGTTTTCCTCCAAAGCATCCTGGGAAACTGTGGCAGCTTTGTCCAGATGTATAGCTCTATTCCTTGGCCATGGCAGAATCACAAAGAGTTCTGGATACCTGAGGAGGCACATGCTTGTACTGTTGCCATTTTTAGAAAGCTCTGATGTGAATTCAAATTATACCTCTCTGTTATCTCTGTAACTTAAAGCCAACAATTTTAGGACTGTGGTTTTACTAACCAATATAAAATCTTTGCACAAAAAGTGTCAATTTGTAAACACTTCAGAACATTAAACAAAACCACTAGGCATCATTTTAAGACTACAAATTACAGAAGTGCTTCAAAATGTCTTATGTTGTAAATTTCTTGTTTTGAATTATATTTTAAAATTATATAAAATGTACTTTACTTTAACTGTGGTGTTTTCCATGCATAAGTTCAGTGCAATATGCTCTATTATGTCTATTAAAATAATGATGAGGTAAGAATAGGTGAATACTTAGACATGTAAACACTCAATAAAAGATATTCCCTCCACATGCCTTTTTCATTCCATTCCATTTCCATATTCTTATCTTTATATGCAATTTTATAAATCCCTTTTATTAAAAAAATCAATAAAAGTAATTTTACTGATCAAATTTATTGATAGTGTGGGCCTTCCCTTCCCAATTTTAAACAACAAAATAAAAAACATAACACAAACCTTTTATATAAGAGACTGTTATTACCATGAAGTTTACTTTAAAAATAAATTTTGGGTTGGGATGGGGGAGCTATAATTTTTATACATTTCGGCGTTTATAGCTTTTATAGCATGTAATTTAGGAAAATATTTCCAGGAGTTTCTGAATATAATAGCAGTACTATCAAAAATACAAATATGCTTTTTTATGTTCATGTAATGAGTTAGAAGTACTACTTTTATAACGTTCACTCTTGGAACATTGGCTTTTAACAGGCTGGCAGCCAAGTGAATATTTAAGAGGTATGTGTATGTGTGTGTAATTACGCTGTCTCCAATTGGTTAAAACGGTTTTGCAGTGAATTATTGTAGGTTGGAAAATAAGCTGTTTTTACAAGTCCTATAATTTATTGACATGACTTGCTATTGTATTTGCATAAGGACAGAGGGCAGAAAAAAGGCTCTTCTCAACAACATAACTCAACAAATATAAAAGAAAAAATAAAAATCAGCCAAATGGAGGAAGTGGCAGATGAGGCTGGAGAAAAGGAAGTTCTAGGTGGGTGGAAAGAGAGGGTAGTAAAAAGACCATGAAGATGACATAAGCTAAAAGCATCTGGAGAACAAGCAATTTGTAAGTAAAAAGCCTAGCACCTGAAAAGGGAAGGCTAGAGTCCTAAAATATGATTTAACCTGGCCCATATATCAACAACATGCGAGAACAGATAGGATTGTGATCAGAATTCTTTATACAAGATCCCATCCTTATATTAAATGAGACGCTAAAGAAGGGGAATGGCTAAAATGCCTCACTTTGGAAGCAATCATGGATTTCGAAATCCTTTTTAATGCAAAAGAAAAAGCTTCCACATTCAGAGTGTAAATCTACTCTGAAGGGTAGATATCTGTCTGAATGTGGGCTCCACTGCTTTCTGCGAGGAGTGGGAAATACACTAGCAGTCTGCAGTTTAATTGGAGTGAAAGAATTTCCTGGAGCCAAGCTTGTTTTCTTTTTCAAGGCTATCAGTGGTCTGTAGAATGGTACGTGGCTGTTTGAATTGCAAGATACTGTCATGCAGAATGTCCGTTTACCGTGGGTCTCAAGCAATCGGTAAAAGAACTTTGTTTTTTCTACCTATCTCTAAGTGCCTATAAAGCACCTACGATGTGCTGCATGTAACTTACAAATACAGTGAGAGGTGATTCAGAGGCAGTCAGACGTCTTTTGTACCTAACTGGTGTCCCTGTGGGTGGATGTTCAGTCTCCACCCTGCACTAGGTTTAATGCTGGCTGTTTCCATTCTGTTTCTGTGGGGAATGCAATGGCAATGAGGTGCATCTTACAAGGTGATTTGATGACTGAGAGGCTAGGACTTATCCTGCCCTACTTTGGAAGTTTGCCCTGCTTTGGCCTGCTGGCTCTATCCCCAGCTTCCTCAAGTCTGTGTATGGGTGCCAATAAACCTAGAGCGCAGGGTGATCTTATCTGCCAGGGAGGCTTCCTGAAGGAAAGGTGACCTTTGAGATAACGTTGGACTGTTGTGGCAAGGGCTCTGTCAATATGTATCAGACCCCTGAATTGACTCGGTAGTGCAGGCTGCTGGGGGACAGGCACCGGCTTCATTGCCATCACCTCCTCAAATATCAGGAGAAAGAGCAGGCAACTATCTTCCCCCCTTCCTCTCTCACCCTCAGGAAAACCCTCCCCCACAAAAGTACCTCATTTGAGGGAGTGGAGTCAGAGTTCAGTTACTGCTGACAACTCTCAGAGTAACAGCCGTGTTAGTCTGTATTCGCAAAAAGAAAAGGAGTACTTGTGGCACCTTAGAGACTAACCAATTTATTTGAGCATGAGCTTTCATGAGCTACAGCTCACGAAAGCTCATGCTCAAATAAATTGGTTAGTCTCTAAGGTGCCACAAGTACTCCTTTTCTTTTTGCTGACAACTTGACACTTGGCTGTGATCTTCCCTGATCTCCCTGCTGCCTGTGGGTAAGGCTGCACCCCTGCATCTCTGCACCTCACAGGGGTAGTTCCCTTCTGAGCATTGCAGGTGGGAAGTGGAGCCTGCAGGCTGATTTGTCCAGCACACACGCTCCTCACTGTAAAAGTTTGTCTTCATGTACAGTACTACGCTGTGCTGCTGTTTTGAAGACACTACTCTGCTGATGGGAGAGCTTCTGCCATCAGCGTAGTTAATCCACCTCTCTGAGGTGAATTTAATAATAAAATAATGGTGGGACTAACGTTTGCAGACCATCACTCCGGTCAATCTGCTTATCCCTTTTCCCCACTACCATCTCTGTCTTGCCTGTTCAGATTATAAGCTCTTTGGGGCAGGAGCTATTGTCTCTTACTCCATAAATGGTGCCTCACTCTTGGTTGGCATTATCCTAATACTAATAAATAATAGTAAATGTGCAAGAGTTGGCAATGCTGCTATTGAGTGGATTTCACTTCCCAATCCCTCTTTACTCCTCTTGCATTAGAGCCAAGTTTCTTGGGCTTTAAATCACCGGAGTAGATTTCACCTTTTGATTACCTTTGATAGTTTTCTGCAGCTTGTAAGAAAACTTTTGTTTCCAAATGCCTTTGTATTTTAGTGATCTCTAGAAGAATTGCAGTTCTGTGGAAATGAGTTCTTTTTAGTGGTCTCCAAAGGAGGGTGGCAACATCTAAAAGTGGGTAGACCAACCTGATGAGTGAAGGTGTACTCAGTCAATATATAGTGTGGAAAGAGCGTACTGTTTCTAAACCAAAATGAGTTAGGCATTGTCTACTGAGGAGAATGCGTTGCTGGTCTTCATTGAGCCTAGGTTAGACTAACGATCTTGCCAGTTTAAGTGCAGTAATTTTGAACTTAGCAAAATATTGACTATTACAGTGCAGCCATAGAAAAGCCGGTTAACGTGAGCTTTAATCTGAAACCTTTTTATAACATTCATTTTATTGTAAACAATTCATTAAAAATAACTTGCTAAGGCTTAGACAAGTGGATTTTTGAAGGTTGCTCATTCTACTTACCTATCCATCCAAAGTCAATTTGAGTCTGAATGTATAACATTTAACTCATAATAGCAAACAACTTCAGAGAAGAGACATTTATTCTGGAGGCATAGATTCAAACTAGACAGCAATGATGCATTACAAATATATAATTATTTGCACTAATATTTGAGCAGGTGGAATGGATTAGTACATGGTCAACATTACATTGCTGATAACATGTACTTTTCTGTATTAATATGTACTGTGCAACATGTATTAAAATGGTCAATAATTCATTTTAACAGCGATACCAATATTTATATTGCTGTGTTCTGCAGAAAGCAGAACGAATTGGTAAAATTTGCAAAGCTGGGCTAGATTTAACTTTAAAAATATTTAAAGACCAGAATTAATTCTCTCCTTTAAAAACCAAAAGACCTTGCTATTTCTTTTAAAATGTCAGTAAAATTGGGAATTAGTGAAGTGTGTATAGTATCCACTGTCTGAATGAGGGGATATTTAAAAGAGGGTGGCAAGGTGAGTGTGAAGAGATAGAGACAAGTGACTTACATAAGTTTTCTCTAGGACAGGTAAATAAAGTATAGAATTAAGAGTATGTAGGAATATTTACTACAGATATAAAGGCTTGTCTACATGGGGATGCTCAGGAAAATGAATCCAAATTAACTAAAATTGGGAATTTAAATTGGATTGGTAAAACCGCATTAAACCCTTTTGAATTAAAGTGGCCTTAATTCGATTTAGTTTGTCTTCACTTCCAAAGTGACTTAATGTGATACATTTTAAAAGGGCCTGAGCTTTAGAAAGTGCTGAGCACCCACCCTCTGAAAATCAGGCCCCTTTAACATGTCTCAGGTTGAGCACCCAATGTTAGAACTGGTCGGGAACTTTTTCCCAATTTCTTTTCCATTAGAAAATACTGACTCGTTGAAACTAAAAGTTTGCATAGACACTGTGAAACTTTAGAATCATAGAATATCAGGGTTGGAAGGGACCTCAGGAGGTCATCTAGTCCAACCCCCTGCTCAAAGCAGGACCAATCCCCAATTAAATCATCCCAGCCAGGGCTTTGTCAAGCCTGACCTTAAAAACTTCTAAGGAAGGAGATTCTACCACCTCCCTAGGTAACGCATTCCAGTGTTTCACCACCCTCCTAGTGAAAAAGTTTTTCCTAATATCCAACCTAAACCTCCCCCACTGCAACTTGAGACCATTACTCCTTGTCCTGTCCTCTTCTACCACTGAGAATAGTCTAGAACCATCCTCTCTGGAACCACCTCTCAGGTAGTTGAAAGCAGCTATCAAATCCCCCCTCATTCTTCTCTTCTGCAGACTAAACAATCCCAGTTCCCTCAGCCTCTCCTCATAAGTCATGTGTTCCAGACCCCTAATCATTTTTGTTGCCCTTCCCTGGACTCTCTCCAATTTATCCACATCCTTCTTGTAGTGTGGGGCCCAAAACTGGACACAGTACTCCAGGTGAGGCCTGACCAATGTCGAATAGAGGGGAACGATCACGTCCCTCGATCTGCTCGCTATGCCCCTACTTATACATCCCAAAATGCCATTGGCCTTCTTGGCAACAAGGGCACACTGCTGACTCCTATCCAGCTTCTCATCCACTGTCACCCCTAGGTCCTTTTCTGCCGAACTGCTGCCTAGCCATTCGGTCCCTAGTCTGTAGCTGTGCATTGGGTTCTTCCGTCCTAAGTGCAGAACCCTGCACTTATCCTTATTGAACCTCATCAGATTTCTTTTGGCCCAATCCTCCAATTTGTCTAGGTCTCTCTGTATCCTATCCTTGCCCTCCAGCGTATCTACCACTCCTCCCAGTTTAGTATCATCCGCAAATTTGCTGAGAGTGCAATCCACACCATCCTCCAGATCATTTATGAAGATATTGAACAAAACAGGCCCCAGGACCGACCCCTGGGGCACTCCACTTGACACCGGCTGCCAACTAGACATGGAGCCATTGATCACTACCCGTTGAGCCCGACAATCTAGCCAACTTTCTACCCACCTTATAGTGCATTCATCCAGCCCATACTTCTTTAACTTGCTGACAAGAATACTGTGGGAGACCGTGTCAAAAGCTTTGCTAAAGTCAAGAAACAATACATCCACTGCTTTCCCTTCATCCACAGAACCAGTAATCTCATCATAGAAGGCGATTAGATTAGTCAGGCATGACCTACCCTTGGTGAATCCATGCTGACTGTTCCTGATCACTTTCCTCTCATGTAAGTGCTTCAGGATTGATTCTTTGAGGACCTGCTCCATGATTTTTCCGGGGACTGAGGTGAGGCTGACTGGCCTGTAGTTCCCAGGATCCTCCTCCTTCCCTTTTTTAAAGATTGGCACTACATTAGCCTTTTTCCAGTCATCTGGGACTTCCCCCATTCGCCACGAGTTTTCAAAGATAATGGCCAATGGCTCTGCAATCACAGCCGCCAATTCCTTTAGCACTCTCGGATGCAACTCATCTGGCCCCATGGACTTGTGCAAGTCCAGCTTTTCTAAATAGTCCCTAACCACCTCTTTCTCCACAGAGGGCTGGCCATCTACTCCCCATGTTGTGATGCCCAGCGCAGCAGTCTGGGAGCTGTCCTTCTTAGTGAAGAGAGAGGCAAAAAAAGCATTGAGCACATTAGCTTTTTCCACATCCTCTGTCACTAGGTTGCCTCCCTCATTCAGTAAGGGGCCCACACTTTCCTTGGCTTTCTTCTTGTTGCCAACATACCTGAAGAAACCCTTCTTGTTACTCTTGACATCTCTTGCTAGCTGCAGCTCCAGGTGCGATTTGGCCCTCCTGATTTCATTCCTACATGCCCGAGCAATATTTTATACTCTTCCCTGGTCATATGTCCAACCTTCCACTTCTTGTAAGCTTCTTTTTTATGTTTAAGATCCGCTAGGATTTCACCATTAAGCCAAGCTGGTCGCCTGCCATATTTACTATTCTTTCGACTCATCGGGATGGTTTGTTCCTGTAACCTCAACAGGGATTCCTTGAAATACAGCCAGCTCTCCTGGACTCCTTAGTCAAGAAGATTTCTCAGGGCTAGGCTGGAATTTCTGGTCAAGACCACACAGATAGCTTAAAGAAAAGGAGGACTTGTGGCACCTTAGAGACTAACCAATTTATCTGAGCATAAGCTTTCGTGAGCTATAGCTCACTTCATTGGATGCATTCAGTGGAAAATAGAGTGGGGAGATTTATATACACAGAGAACATGAAACAATGGGTGTTACCATACACAATGTAGCGAGAGTGATCAGGTAAGGTGAGCTATTACCAGCAGGAGGGGGGGGGGCGAGGGGAAGAGGGAACCTTTTGTAGTGATAATCAAGGAGAGCTGAGGAAGCCCACATCCCCTGATGCCCCTACTCTACATGCGCTACATTGATGACATCTTCATCATCTGGACCCATGGAAAAGAAGCCCTTGAGGAATTCCACCATGATTTCAACAATTTCCATCCCACCATCAACCTCAGCCTGGACCAGTCCACACAAGAGATCCACTTCCTGGACACTACGGTGCTAATAAGCGATGGTCACATAAACCCCACCCTATACCGGAAACCTACTGACCGCTATGCCTACCTACATGCCTCCAGTTTTCATCCAGACCACACCACACGATCCATTGTCTACAGCCAAGCTCTACGATACAACTGCATTTGCTCCAACCCCTCAGACAGACACAAACACCTACAAGATCTCCATCAAGCGTTCTTACAACTACAATACCCACCTGCTGAAGTGAAGAAACAGATTGACAGAGCCAGAAGAGTACCCAGAAGTTACCTGCTACAGGACAGGCCCAACAAAGAAAACAACAGAACACCACTAGCCATCACCTTCAGCCTCAACTAAAACCTCTCCAAAGCATCATCAAGGATCTACAACCTATCCTGAAGGACGACCTATCACTCCCACAGATCTTGGGAGACAGACCAGTCCTTGCTTACAGACAGCCCCCCAACCTGAAGCAAATACTCACCAGCAACCACATACCACACAACAGAACCACTAACCCAGGAACCTATCCTTGCAACAAAGCCACAAGTACTCCTTTTCTTTTTGCGGATACAGACTAACATGGCTGCTACTCTGAAACTTGTTTATCTTGAAGTAACATCATGCAAACATCATGAGCACCCTGCTGAGATGGACAAATAAAGACTTGCTTTGCTATTGTGAATCATCTTGCTTTTCCCCTGTAACAGTGAGAGCACAAGTAGTAATTTAGAGGTAGAGGGTTAAGTGTCGCTCTACTGGTTGAGACCAGAACTATCTGACTGTTACCTAGGCAAAATAAGGCATATTGTGTCAAATTCATTGGTAGTGTAACAGGCACAACTCCACTGACCGGAATTAAGATATTTAATTATTTTATTATAATCATGCACATTAGACGCATACCTTGGGCTTCTTATATACGGGGAGATTTCCTTTGGCGCATAAATCCAGCATGACTTTGAAACCACTAATGCTGTTTCAGTGTAACAATTCCCACACATTTGAGATAAACTAGGTAAACTGCTTGGCTGAAATCTAATTTAGGAGACGCGTATCACCATTTTCAAGTTGGTCTATTAAACTCTGCCCCCTGTACATTACTAAATAAATTCGATATCTGAGGATCAAAATTAGTTAAAGTAGTGTGTACGCATTACAATTTCTATTTAGCTGCTTCTGCTCAAATCACAAACTAAGGTACAAGCTACCACAATGTCAGATACGTTGCTGGTACATAAACTTAGTGCTAACCTTAGGGAATGCATATTCCGTATGACTCATTTTTTGGTGACTTGGATATTTGGATGGTACTTCAGTTAGAAGTTGGAAATTATCCTTTTCTGGGAATTGAAAAATAGCTCAAAGTTACTTTTGGGGAATTACAAACATCTGCAGTATGAAGTACAATAGATAAAACCGTTACCTCATCTTTATAGGTTTCAGAGTAGCAGCCGTATTAGTCTGTGTTCGCGAAAAGGAATACCATCAAATAAATTTGTTAGTCTCTAAGGTGCCACAAGTACTCCACATCTTTATAGGGGCTACTATGAAGTTCAAACACTTTACAGAATAAAAATAAATTAATATTTGGTCCTAAAAAGTGCATAAGAAATCTGGGATGAATGGAGATGCAGGACTTATAGGAAAAAAGCAGTAGGACTGACTCTCTAGGAAATTATTCCAAAGTGTACACTCAGATTATACCACCAGGGGGAGGATGCCTTTTACATTAGTGAGATGATCCAAAATTTATCCATTACTCTTTTAAGACACCGCACGTGTTGAGAAAACCCAAGGAATTCTTTGTGCAACTAATAATGCAATCCGCATTGCTGTTTTCAATTCAGACCCACCATATGAGGTAGAGTACATGGAGGTGGGCAGCTTGGTGTTTTGTTTCATACAAAAATGGTGCATTTTAGAAACATTAGGGGCCTAGCTTAAAAGGAGAAGGGAAAAGAAAAACCCTAAGTGGATGCTGAATACTCAGCTGTGAACTCATGTTGTGAGGGCAGAAATGAACAGCAGCATCAGCTAAGGGACAGCGTTCATGACTCCTTATTTCCAGGTTTTTGGTGATTTGAACTGGATCATTAAAGTGTATAAAAAGTGTTTTTCCTTGGGAATTCTTAAGAGAGTGACTGGGGGTTGGACTGTCAAGCCAAGCTAGAAAATGTGTATTAATTACACAATGTGGCATCAGATACAGGATTTTGCACATATATTGTGCTTTTAATCTGAAGCATTTATTATTGTTTGGGTTTTTCAAGTGCCAACAATCTGCTTTGTGCTGCACAAGACAAAAATGAATATGGTCCCTTCCCTGAAGAGTTTATAGCCTGTAAAAATAGGCATAGAAAAGATTGGATGTACTGGGGAGCCAAGAAAAGGGAATAACAGGGATTTTTTAGTTTCACTTTAATTTTGGACATAGAGCTATATGAATTCTAGGAAGGAAATGGAATGCAGCCAGCTCAGGGAGGAAATGTGTTGTGATGCAAAGCATGCAGCTACATTCTCCACCACAATGTGTGTCTGAAATGGAACCACTGAAAGGACAGGGGGAATATAATTACCCATATTCGGGGGCAGGACACTAGGGCTAACAGCCCTGCTCTTCAGAAAAAAACTTGCTATGGATAGTCAGCATCTGAACTCTCCCCTGAAAAATGAGAAGAGTGCCACCTGCTGAATCTTAGGTAAATGTACGGCATATATAGGCATTTATATAAACCCAGGCAGACTGAAAGGTTTGGCTAGATCCCAGTTAGAGGGCACATCTCCTTTAAGGGTTATGCTCAAGAAGGCCATGGAGAAATTCAGACCACCACTAATTCCATACCCAGAACAGCTCCGTTAAAACTGTATTGCTTCTGACCTTCTGGTGTATTACTGTCTTATGATTATGCGACACACACGGTGAGAGTGAGTGCTAATATCAAAATATATTAAATCTGCCTTCTTCCTGGGTACAGTATGTGGGAGAGTCTGACTGGCTAGGAATTTTCTCTTCTGGCCAATTTTTCTTTGACACGATGCCAATGAATAATGAAGTTTCCTGCACCATTTATGAAAGTTCAACTCCTTTGTTTAGAGCAGGCTGAAGTCTGGGCAGTGTGATCATCTCTCTTCGGGTGGCAAAAAATCAAAGGCGTGCCGATACCTGCCTGATCATGTTTTTAAAATCTTGTTGAGCAATCACAGAGGTACGCAAGGCTCCCCATAGCTTATGGACATTAAATGGTGGTTGACTCCTCAGGGCTTCAAGGTAGACTTGGTGGTGGGTAAATCCAGGCCCTCAGTGAGGAACTGGCCCGTCTCCAAACGTTGTTAACATACAAGCCAAGAAAGTCACTTTAAACCAGCTGCCCTCATTGCTTTGACACCTGAAAATTGCCTGGCTCCCAGGAGGGCATTTGGGTTTCATTTTTTTCCACTGCAAATGGAAGAGTCTGTAGCTGGCATAATTTCATTAGAAAATCCTGTGAAGAGAGGAATGCTTGGATTGGGTGGATTCCTTCCTAAAAGTGTATAATGGCATCTTTATCAGGACTGCAAGTACAGTTGGTTGTATAGGCAGGGCCTGGCATCTAGGTTTATCTCCAATGAGAGTGATGTGCCCAGAGGTGGCTCAGTGCAGGGCGTGATACAGGCATGAAAACTTCATGTGCTCATGGCAGTGCTGATCTGGGGGCAGGGGGATAAACTAGAGCAGTGGCTCTCAGCCTTTCCAGACTACGGTACCCTTTTCAGGAGGCTGATTTGTCTTGTGTATCCCCAAGTTTTACCTCATTTAAAAATGACTTGCATACAAAATCAGACCTAATGATACAAAAGTGTCACAGTACACTATTACTGAAAAATTGCTGATTTTCTCATTTTACCATAAAATTAGAAAATCAATTGAAATATAAATATTGCACTTACATTTCAGTGTATCATACATAGAGCAGTATAAACAAGTCATTGTATGAAATTTTAGTTTGTACTGACTTTGTTGGTGCTTTTTATGTAGCCTGTTGTAAAACTAGGCAAATATCGAGAGGAGTTGATGTACCCCCTGGAATACCTCTGAGTACCCCTAGGGATACACGTACCCCTGGTTGAGAACCACTGAGCTAGAGGATAAGCAATTTTGTTTTTGGAGTAACAACTCAGTGACCATTTTGATTAGGGCTGGTCAAAACATGCTAATGAAAGAAAGGTGAGGGGGAGAGACAAAATATTGAAAAACATTCATTTTCAATTCCATTCAATTTGATTCCAAATGAAACATTTTCATTAATCAAATGCTGGAAAACTTCAAACAATATGAACACTTTTGTGAAAGACATTTGTACAATTTGAAAAACCATTTTTCAATCGGCCTAAGTTCTAACCAGCAACTGGCAGTTTAGTGATCTGCACAAGATAATGAGATGAATGTGCATTTTTTCCTGTGAAGGTTCATATTATTTTCACTGCTAGGCATATGCTACTGTTGAACAGTAACACCCTCAGCATCTCTTGTCTTCCTTTGAGTCCCTCCCTCGGTGATGCCCCAGTTCCTCTGGACCCTTAAGTAACAGCTTAATTCATCATAACCCTGGTGAATCAAGATGCTGCCGGCCTGCCTGTTTATAATTCAGTGAGAAAGCAGGGTGCATGCGTTTTGCTGGCTACACTACTCTGTTTAGAGTTTTCCTAACCTGCAGGATGTAGGAAGCTTGTGCATTCAACTCTGCCACCAAAGAACACCCAGGCTGGCCCATCACGCTCCAGACGCCCAGAAGCCTTTCATTCTGTTCGAGGAGTGCGTTCCACGGCAGGGAGGAACACCTACTTTTTGGGTGGAGGAAGCTGTTTCCAGGTTTGGCACAGAACACAATAGAACGTTTACGATCTCCAGTTGGTGGATGGTGTAGAGACAAGGCAGGTCATCACCGTTCACTTCTTGAAGATGGGGATATGTGATCCTGGAATCTCAAGTCATCCTTTGGGGAGAGGGTGGTCTTTCTGCCTGGTAACATTTAAGAACTTATTTGATAGTGCAGTGAATCAATGGGTGCTTCTGCTCCAGATGGGAAATAAGCCCCTAGCCCCCAGTACCAGTTTAATGTGATACCAAAAGAGATGCTAGCCTTTATCAGCCTGAGACCATTGTAATATAGCACAGACACCTTTAGAATTTGGTGTAGCCATCTCAACAACAGGACTTGCCATGTGCCCACTGGATTTTTGGGCATGAGGGGGGTCTTACTGCTTTTATTCCTATATATGCCAAAAGCAATGAACTTGACATCCCCAGGGAAGATCTGGGTTGTTAATATCAGTTTTCTTAACTAGGTCTCCTTTATACCAGACTTCTGAGTGTTCCTTCCCCTCCTGCAGTTTGAATTTGTGGCCGAAGCAGCATCTGCTGGACAAACAGGTTGGTGGATAATGGAAATACAGGATTGCAGCTGATGGTTGGTGGGACCCAGCTTTGGCTGAATTGTCCTAGCATTTGTGGCATGTGGTAGGAGCAGCTTGCTTGTGATGCTCTTTGCAAGGGATAGAAGGCTGGGTCCACCACGGGTTTTAATTATACGCCCGAGCGTGGATAATTTAGTGGAGAATTCCGGGATTAATTTCTTCATTGGAATCTTGATGAGACCTCTGGCTGCTGAGAACTGGGTGAGTAATGTGTGACCTAGCCTACTTCTGCCAAAGGGGAGAAGATAGTAAGCCTCTCCTCGACTTCAATAAGATTAAGTATCTTTTTTTTTTTTTTTGTTACCGTTGCACCTAGGGGCCCTAGTCATGGACCAGGACCCCGTTGTGCTAGGTGCTGTGAAAACACAGAACCAAACAGTCCCTGACCAGAGGAGCTCACAAACCAGAGGGCAGGCACAGGCTTGGGGGAGCGGTCTCTCACACAAGCAGAGCGAACCCTGTGATGGTGGCAACCTTTGTTTCTTTCTGGTGGGTTTAGTTCAGAAGGAAGTGAGAGGGGGACAGGGAAGGGGAGAAGAGGGCGAGAGGAGTGATACTGAGGTGATGAGATGTAGGGGCGAGGGTTGGAGCAAAGAAGCCAATCTGCACAGGGCAGAGAAAGTCCAGTCAAAACTAGAAAGTTCTCTGAGGAATAAAAGACCCTGTGGCTGGCCTGGGTCAGCTGACTTGGGGCTCAGGCTCCAGGGCTAAAAACTGCTGTATAGATACTTGGGCTGGAGCCTGGGTTCTGGGCCCCTCCTGTCTTGTGGAGGCCCAGACATGGGTGTTTAATTGCTGCGTAGATGTGTATCCCAACGGCTGGCTCCTCTTTTCAGCTTCCTCTTAAGCCTAATGGGGGGAAAGGGAGGAAGACACTACACCCGTCCTAGTGCCCCTGGGCATAGGAGGGAGTTCTGGGTGCAAGGAGGTGCTGAGGGGGAGGGGTGGAACCCTCAAACCTCATTTCTCCCCCACCCCCCCAAATGCAGCAGTCCCTGCTCTGGCTGCTTCAGCCCCTATCAGCTGGAGTCTCTGGCTGGCTGCTCTCTGCATCTTTCTTCCAAACCTACTTACAAGTACTACAGGTTCTGAGCACCTCCGGGGAGCAAATGAATAATCATTCAGCACTGCTAACCTGAAAGTCCCCATTAGTTCGGTGGGAGGGGAAATCCCTTTAATACCATGTATGTAGTACAGTGATTTCTAGGTAAACTAATTTCTATTACAATTTGAATATTCTGTTGGAGAGGGGACTGGGGATGCAAACCTAAGAAATCAAGTCAGATCAGTTCTCCCTGTGTGTGTGTGTGTGTGTGTAGTAGAACTGGTGGAATAATTGCAAATAGTTTATTTCGCCTCGATTCATTTATTTAAAAAAAATTTGCAAATAAAATATTGTCGGCTCTATAGATGGTGGAAATATATTTGTCAAAAACGTTATTCAGCACTTATTCCTATCAGTTAGCAGATACATTATTTGTGAATACCGTTTTCATTAGGTAAGCAGCTATAATGTGTGTGTATGTTTATGTATATGTAAATATGTACATGTCCATACAGGAAGAAGGGGAATCTCTCAGATAGGCTTTCCCTCAAATACACCCCACTCTTGCGGTAACTGGGGGAGGTGAACTGGTGAAAGCAAGAGTGGGGTGAACAGGGGAGCTCAGATGTATCCAAGGCTTAAGGCAGCTGCTGGCATTTTAAACACCATGGCACCAAACACCACTCAGAGCATTTCTACCTGTTATCAAATGCCAGGGGAAAATAGACCAGCTTTACAATGTGAAGGCCTTCCCAGTCAGGCTATTTTGAACCAAGGAAGGAAGCAAATTCAAAGCCTCAGGACCCTCATACAGAATACCCTGCCAACAGCCCCTGCTTGTACTTTTCGGTCTGCACCTTGAGCGCCTCTCCTGATTCAGCTGTGGTAGTGTGGCACGGAAAGGAAGGCGTGCTCTCAGGCAAGTCCTAAATTGTGTAAGGCTTCATAGCTCAAAATCAGCATCTTACATTTCACCCGGAAACTCGCAGGCAGCCAGTGCACATGATGGATAAACTCGCAGGCAGCCAGTGCACATCATGGATATACTCCTGGAGAGACTCTCTGCTTACCAAGGATGCTGCCGCACAGTGCAGCCGCTTCAGCTTCTGGATGAGTTCAAGGTGTCGCCTCCTGTAGAATGCATTGTAATACTGCATCTGGAGGCGACGGAGGCACGGATGGTGGTTGCGAGGTCGGCAGCCGAAAGGAAGAGCCACCATCTCATACGTGAAAGCTAACGAGCTAACTGGATTGTTGCTGTTACCTGATCTGCTCGTGGAAACTGGGAGCCCAAGCAGTCCTTTTGGATTGTGGACCTGATCAACACAAGCTGGATGCACACCTTCAGTCAATGGCACGGATATTACTCAGGCCAGTGGCTAACCTCAGCCAACTCAGTATCACCTCAGCCTTGCTTGGAATAAGGCTCAGTGAGCCAGCTCCCCTCTACTGCCCCAGTTTCAGTCAAACGCTGAGTGAGATGATTGGCCATTTTGGCTGATGGAACAGAGAGACACAAAGCTGCATACAGAAAATGACAGAAAGTGTCTTGGTAATAACCATTATTGTTCTCTTGGACTCCTATGGGAGCTGTCAAATTTGTATAGTTTTAGACCTTAAACTAGACTTGAAGGAGGCCGTGCAGGAAAAAGGGGAGCATTTTCCCCCCTGAGAGCCTGATTCTGCAGTGAGCGCTATGTGAACAGATTCTTAGAACAGCATGGAACTCATTGCAGGATTGAAGCCATGGGAGTAGTTCGTAGGGGAGGTATCGGGGGGGGGGGGGTATTGCTCCCCCCCAACTGCAAGCCTCAGGCAGGTGCAGAATTCCTTCCCCGCCCCTTCCCCCCATGACCTGTTGGCCTGGCTGGAGCTGCCCCCCAAATCCATAAGCCAAACTACGCCTATGATTGAAGCCTGAGTGAGCTAGCAGGTGCAACCTGGCTGTCTACAGTGGCTCCGTGAGTATGTGAGCATGGAATGAAATCTGTATATTTCACATACATAAATACGTAGCATGGTTTGAATCTTGCATGTTTTTCTAAAAGGTACGCTCTTGTTCAAACAGAAATTATTTTGGCAAAGCTCTCTGGCCTGTGGTAGGCAGGAGGTCAGACTAGATGATCATAGTGGGCCTTTCTGGGCTTGGAACCTGTGAGGCGAGGAGGAGAAACAGTTAAGCATCTTAAGCTGTGTAAGCAAAAAAAAAAAAAAAAAAAGTGCCAACATATTTTTTGACAAAAGACAGGAAAATGACAGGCTGTTCTGGGTATGCAAAAAATGTTCCCTTTCATACATATTGACAGCCAGAGGGGGGTTATTATTGAGAATATGGGTAAAGTTACTGCCAGTTTTTGCTGGTACTTGTGTTTAAAAAGAAACTATGGAAACCAGGAGTAGGAATATTAATTAAGTTCAAATTTGGAATGCCTTTGCCAGGAGAGGCTGCATGAATTCAATGAAGCAACCTGTTGGGTTGCAATTCACTATGTTGTTTGCAATTTAATAGAATGCTGAACTTTTCATAAATTAACACGTTGTTTCAATAATCTGATTAAAAGGTTCTGTGTTGATAAGATTAGCCTTAGCTGTGTTTTTTCCCCTTGTTTAAAGAACCAGTGTATATTTTCTAGTCTTAAATCTAGCCATAAACTATATCTTAGGGGCCAGCTCATCAACTTGTGTAAATCATTGTAGCTCAATGGATCTGTGACCACGTACACCAGCTGAGGATCTGATCTTAGTCCTCAGTTTCTGGACAGGATCTGATTAATTGAAGCTATTCCTAAAAAATGCGTTTTTTTAATTAGCTGAATGTCTGTAGTATAGATAACGATAATGATACTTTCCCTGCTTGGTCTGTTGTGCCTCACTTCCATGTTGACTGTATTAGACCTGATGTGTGTGTTTGTTTTTTATGTTTCTGTACGTTTATATATTTAAATATATATGAAAAATTTTTTATACTGGGTCAGATCCTATGAGGTAGAGTGACCCCAACCCATGTTAGTAGGAGGAAACTGAGAGCCAGATAAGTATTGTTACCTCCAGGACGCAAATAGGGGAACTAGAGCACAGAGACCAGGAAGACCAGGGTTTTCAGATAAGGTAGACATGCAGTTGCACTCTGTAAGGATCCCAGTTCTACAACGGAAGGATCCCATTGGCTGCAAGGATAACGGGGCTGTGCCAATCTGATGACACAATTGGGGCTGAAACTTGTGCACAACTGTGCGCCTACCTTGCGCATGCAGGCACACCACTTTGTGTTTGAATCACGCAATTAACCACAATCAGCCCTGTGCACAGGCAATTATCAGATGTTGCACACACGGTAATGGGAGTTGTACAACTGTTTGCCTGACTTGTCTGGAAAATCCAGCCCGAAGTGCTGAGTTGTTACAGGCCACACAGAGTAGCCAGGATTATATCTCAGCAGTCTGTGGCTCCTGATCCTCATCTCAGATCACTGGATCATAACGCCATTGAAAAAAATGCCTAGCATTTGACATTAGCAACCGATCATTGTCAATTGGAGTAAAGTAGAAGAGATTTTATGTGCAACGCAAGCAAGCAGCATCTCTGGTTGTGGAAAAACATCATTCAATTCAACCATAAAAATTTAAGAAGGGGGGGGGGAAATGGAAAGGTTATATTCATGTATTGTATGTATCGAAACAGGCAGGAATATTTGTGTGATGCTGTTGTTCAGTTTTTAGAAATGCAGGGAAGTAAACTGCAAGCCGTTATCTCAAAATCCTCAATGTAAAATATCACGTGTAAGGAAGGTTGCCAATGCTGTATGAGAATAGGTTGGCTGCACTGATTTTTAACTGCCTTACATCTTTGTGATAAGAATGGCTAGTATGTTCAGAAAATGCTTAAGCCAAAAATAAACCCCATTTTTATGTGACAAGCGAATCCTAAATATAACCACGGTCAGCAATAGATCTCAGATCTAAATTGTACGCCTTGCTGATTCTTATGCCAAATCCAGGGTAGCAGATGGTAACAATGCACTTCCCTTAGATGGTAGAAGGGAGGCACTCTTGTTTCAAGTAATACTATTTCTGGGCGATAGTCCAAAATGCACAGTAGGCAGAAGTTAAAAGGAAGTGCTTGCTTTTAGGTTTTTAAACTATATCCCTTAATCCCGGGTGATGATTGACAATCATGATTTAGAGTATGAGGTGCCCCTCTCTAATCCAGCAAGTTTGATGTTATTTGCATATCTAGGGTGCTTTATTCAACTAAAACTAAATGGGAGCCTGAGCAATTGATGCCACATTTCAGAGATGAGTCCTGGACTGAGAGTCTATTTACAGATTAGTGGATACACAGTGCCCATCGTTGTCATCTCTCTCTCTCTGTGTAATTTAAAGACTCCAAAAGGCAAATTTACAATTAAAATGTTTCTTGCTGGGTAAGAATACTAGTAGGAAACTTTTCACAAAATTTAAATCACCACAAGGGAAGCAATATACAAGATTATATTAATCCTAATTTGATAATCATAATAAAATATCTTTGTTTTGACTAGTGATTAAAAAGCTATTATTCATTGACTTTAAAAAAAATCTTTTTTTACTATAACACATGCTCCATATTGGTTTCCACAAAAATGTCATCTTTATCCTGCTGGCGTTTACAGAAAACAAATGCAAAATAAAGATGACAAGCAGGTAAATGACCTTATTTCAAAACATTTGTTATTTTTAAAGGCAAGGTGATACTTGCTTATGTTCTGTGATCAGCAGCTTTTAAAAGCAGTTTTGCTTAAAGGATAAATGGTAACAGGTCTCTATTCATTTCAAAGAAATGGAAAAAAACAGCACATATTTAAAAAGAAAAACTACTACAGAAAGACGCAAACAATCTGGTATGATTTACCGCACAGATTTTCATGCATGTCTGTTAAAAGGATGGCGCTTTACTGTTTATTTACCAAATACATGGTTCCTAAGCTGTACACTTCTGTAGATTGAAAGCTGGCATCTATATTTGAGCATTAATCACAAGCAGGTGCAATGCAGGGAAACCCCCTTTATAGCCAGCCAGATTATATTAGATTAAAATGATCCATATGTAAGGTGTTGAGATACCTACTGCTGCGGTGGAGGGAAATCACATTATACTTGTGACTAGATTAACACATTGGCTCAGCTGACAATTCTTTCCTGGCCTTTTACTTTGCTGGGTGGGAGAAATAAAATGTATCTACACAAGTGAACTGCCTCAATGAGGCATGCTTCTGTAATTGCTTTGGATACACATACTAGTTCCTCAAGTCAACAGAGGGTACCAGCAGGGTCAGATGCCATAGGATGCACGTCTGTAAACCCCAGTTACATAACCCTTTCTGTTGCAAGTACATCCTGGATGTAGTGCATTGCGTCAGATAGCTGATGGAGTTGTGTTTATTTTGCATCTCGTAAGTGTGGAACCAGACTCTCGGCTCATGTAAATCAGTGCATCTCTATGGACTTTAGTGGGGCTATCCCAGTTCACACCAGCTGGGGATTTCAGCTACACTAGAATGTAATCCAGTGTACTGTACATTGTAATATTTTGATATTGCAAATGCAATATCAGCACAAGTCCTGGTCTGCAAAATTTGTTCTTGAGTTTAGACCGTGCAGGAGATCATCACTATAGGATGCTACGTGGAGATCAGTACTGTGCTAGACAAAATATAGTGTAATCCCCAAACCTGATGAAATATTTTATTGAACTCATTTTGCATAGCTCCAGTGTTTGGAACTGAGCTGCCAGATGGGAGGGGGGATATTTAACTCATTCTGTCTTTCTCTCATGAATGGCACTGGGGGCTCCTTCTTGAACTGCTGGGGAGGAGCCCTGGTGGGCCAAGGCTTTATTCCAGTACATATTGTCACAGGGGAAATTCCCCACTCCCCTAGCTGTGCCTGAGTAAAGAGTTCAGGATCAACCTCCAGATTATTCTGTTCTTTTCCTAAAGGACCTAAGTCACTCTGACAGGTTTCAGAGTAACAGCCGTGCTAGTCTGTATTCGCAAAAAGAAAAGGAGGACTTGTGGCACCTTAGAGACTAACCAATTTATTTGAGCATAAGCTTTCTTGAGCTACAGCTCACTTCATCGGATGCATACTGTGGAAAGTAGAGAAGATCTTTTTATACACACAAAGCATGAAAAAAACCCATGCTCCGATAAATTGGTTAGTCTCTAAGGTGCCACAAGTCCTCCTTTTCTTTTTGCTAAGTCACTCTGAGTCAATTACACTGTGATCTTGCTACTGTTTTACCGTTTTCCAGAGGGGTTCTCTCTAATGCAGTCTCATTGCAGGACTCTTCCTGGCTCTGCGTACACAAGACCTTGGACCAGAGTCTGCTCTCTACTGCTAACCCTGTACACGGGCTCTGTGAATGTACAGAAACTGCAAAGCCAGAGCACCTCATTACTAGGGAATATAACCCAGTGATAGCAGAGGGAATTCCCCTGTGGCATAGGGCTTGCCAGGCATCTGTTTTTTTACCGGAAAGCCCAGTTGAAAAGGGACCTTGATGACTCCGGTCAGCATCACTGACTGGGCTGTTAAAATTCTGGTCAGTGGCGCAGTGGGGCTAAGGCAGGCTCCTTGCCTGCCCTGGCTCTGCGCAGCTCCCCGGAAGCGGCTGGAACTTCCCTCCAGCTCTTAGGTGCAGGGGTGATCAGGGTAGCTCCACATGCTGCCCCTGCCACCAGCACTGGCTCCGCAGCTCCCATTGGCCAGGAACCTCAGGGGCAGTGCCTGCAGGTACAGCCAGCGTGTACTACACAGAGCCGCCTGGCCGTGCCTCCATGTAGCTTCTTCTGGGAGCACTGCAGAGCCAGGGCAGGCAGGGAGCCTGCCTTAGCTGCACTGCACTGCCAACCAGGAGCTGCCTGAGGTAAGCACCCACCCAGCTGGAGCCTGCACCCCAACCCCCTGCCCAGGTAAGAAACACACCCAACTCCCTCCAAAAGCCTGCACCCCTCCCCCAGCCCTGAGCCCCATCACGGAGCCTGCACCCCATACCCTCTCCTGTGCCCCCCCCAGAGCCCTCACCCCCTCCCACACCCCAACCCCCTGCCCCAGCCCAGTGAAAGTGAGTGAGGGTGGGGGACAGCAAGTGACAGAGGGAGAGGGGCTGGAGTGGGGGGGGGGTGGGGCATCAGAAAAGGGGTGGGGTGGGGCAGGACAAGGGTGTTCGGTTTTGTGCAATTAAAAAGTTGGCAACCCTAAGTGGAATGACTGTATGTCACCCTTTCGCAGCTCCTGGCACAGAACCATGTCAGGGGGGCTTGAGAAGGAAGGGGCAAGGCCAAAGTGCTCTGATACTGATGGACAGCCACTTGAGCACCCATAATTTACAGCAGAACCAATCTGATCCCCGGTCGCCTCCAGAACCCAGGAGGTGCAAAGGTGCTTGGCCACCACCTGGAATCAGGGCCTTTGTCTCATTCTCTGCATCTACAGTGCCATCTGTCCGTTACTCAGTCTTTCCTTCTGCTCCTTCTCTGTTGGTTTGCACAAAAGTCCCCCACCACCTCCACTAAGCAGGGTTCTCTAGATTTTCTTTCTGCCATTGTGCTTCCCTCCAGCTTTGCTTCCTCTCACTATCTTGCTGCTCTCGGGCCCCTCTCTGCCAATCCTTGGCTTCTTTTTCCTTTTCCCCAGTTGACCTGCCTGCATTAAGAGTTCATGTAAAGAGTTCACAGAGGAAGCCATTTGCTATGCACAACAAGTGGTATTTGTCTGTACAAAACCACCCCGCAGGAAATGTACTAGGTGTTCTTGAGCGCCATCTTCTGGCATGTTTATATATACAGACAGAGCTCTTGTAACAGTCTCCATGCTACGTTAATCGAAACGCTATATTTCCAAGGTGCTCTGCTATGATGAATTTGGCAACATCGGCTCTGATTCCCTGCTGCAACTGCAAAGGAGATTTGCTCATGGAATGCGTGACCCTACAAAAGAGTCAGTTCCCAAAGTGCACCTCAACTCACTATATTAAAGAGGGATCAGACAGTATTTATACAAGTAGATTGGGGGCAGGGACTGTCTTTGTGTTTGTACAGCACCTAACACAATGGGGTCTAGGGTGACCAGATGTCCCGATTTTATAGGGACAATCCCGATTTTGGGGGCTTTTTCTTATATAGACACCTATTACCTCCCACCCCATCCTGATTTTTTACACTTGCTATCTAATCACCCTAATGGGGTCTGATCCATGATTGGGTCCCCCTAGGCAGTACCGTTATACAAATAAATAGTAATCAGAGATGTCAGCCAAACACTTAGGATTTTTTTTTTTTTACACTGGATTCAAAGATTTGTGGGGTGTGTAGCTATTGCATAGTTGATTGCTGAAATACATTGGTAGGAATTTTTAAAATATTGGAAAGGGAAAAGAACTTGAAATTTCCAGAGAGATCATCAGTGTTAGGTTAACGAAGCTTAACTAATCTGTACTACACTGTGTCTCTGTGTGATCTTGATTATAGGCCTGATCCAACTCCCACTGAAGTCAAGAGTAAACCTTCCACTGACTCCCCTGGCTGATGGTTTAAGTGTCAAATAAAGGGGAAACACTTAAGTTCAGATTCGGTTTTGGATTTCTGGAATAGCTTTGGGGTAGTGACTGCAATTTATTTCATGTCAGTACAATGCACAGGACAACAGAGCCCTAAACAGATTGAGGCTGTTGAGTTATTGGAATATAGTTGTTTAATACTAACCATGCTGCGGTTGTAGGGTGGGAGTTTCAAATGCATCTAAGTGATTTAGGAGCACAAATCCTGTTGAAAGTCAATGGAATTTATGCTCCTAGTTCACTTAGGAGCTTTTGAAAACCCCACCTGTAGGGCTCACCCAAACCACTTCCTTCCAATGAGTACCAGGGTCACTCCAAACTCATGTCAATAAAACCTTTATATCACATCCCACTATCATGTGTTTTATAATAACAGGTTTCAGAGTAGCAGCCGTGTTAGTCTGTATTCGCAAAAAGAAAAGGAGGACTTGTGGCACCTTAGAGACTAACAAATTTATTTGAGCATAAGCTTTCATGAGCTACAGCTCACTTCATTGGATGCTGTAGCTCACAAAAGCTTATGCTCAAATAAATTGGTTAGTCTCTAAGGTGCCACAAGTCCTCCTTTTCTTTTTGTTTTATAATAGTTATCTTTACCTGTATAACATGAGAGAATGCAGGATAATGGGGTATGGTATAAAGGTTTTATTGGTTATGTTTTGGGACAGCTACATTACTCAGAAGTGAAATATGACCTCCCGACGACTGCCTATGAAACATATTTTCCACATTACCATCATATATTTTGTTTATGCTGCATATTTCACAGAAATAGTTATAAAATAGCATTCACATTACTTTAATTGGTACCGTTTTTATGTACCCCTCTGCTTGTAAAATCAAGGACTTTTGTACTGAGAGGCATCCGTCAGAAGACTGAAATGATAACTAACGGAGTTTAGAGCCCTCTAAAAAGGATCCAAAATTTTTCTACCAACTGTAGTGTTGTATATTTAATATCTGACCTCTCATGAACTGCCAGGGCTAGAAACAAGTGCTGTATCCCATTGGAAAGGGAAATCCAGAACTTTCTGATGTTAGAACACAATTGTTTCCTGCTTGGTGGGTTCACCAGACTTTGCACTTTAAACCTGTCACTATTCCAGGATTCAATATTGGCATATGTGGGCTTTGACCATTGTAATTTTGTGGGAGAAACTTTCTGTATGCAGACATGCCGAAGGAAGAGGCATTTTTTTCTTGCCGTTTTAGGTTTTTTTTATAGTGGTTTGAATAGCTGGTTTCTTTAAGCTGGTTTCTTCTGTGGAGCTCAGTGAGACTTAAAAATCAAGTCAAGTCTGAAAACTATGTATAGTCTATTATAACATGGTGGATGCATGACTGTACAAGAAATGCCAGATTGTATTAAGTGGCAAATAATTGCATAGAGAGATCATATTAAGGCATAAGAAGAGGAAGCTGAGTTAAGGATGAGCTTTTGTTTTTAATTCTGCATTTCCTGACTTTTAAAAGCTTGTTTTGTCACCAGGGCCGGCTCTACAGTTTTTGCCGCCCCAAGCAGTGGAAAAAACTGCCTCCACGGCCGGCAGGGCAGAGGAGCTGCTGCCAAATTGCCGCCGTGGCCAGAGGAACTGCCGTCCCTAGCACCTGCTTGGAACGCTGGGGGCTGGAGCCCGCCCTGTTTGTCGAATTCCAAGTTGTAGTTGACACTCATACTTTGGGTACAGATCTTTTGTTTAGAAAGAGAGAAAAAAAAAAAATGCCAGCGGAATATCAAAACATTAAAACAATGAGCGTTAAGGGAAGGAAAAGAGATTTTTAAGATGAGGTTAAAATGATGAGATGAATGAGAAAAGCAAAGATGTGTGATATATATATATATATATAATAAAGTTAGAAAAGTAAACACATAAAGGCAATGAAAATGAACTACTCTCAGGAGAGGTGGGCCTAATAAAAAAAAAAAACAAACCCAGATCTCAACTTTTACAGATGTATTTGAGTGCAGATGGGGAGGGAGTTAAAAGCTGAATCCACATCTGGCTCTGGATTTCTCATCTCCTATCTTTCTCCACAATGGGCTGAAACCAAACTCCAGATGTGGAGGAGTCAAATTCTGGATCAGAATTTTGCAGCTCAGACCCATTTCTAATTATAACATCATTAACTCAAATACAAATATCATCCAGTACCTGACTCAGTCTAGGGCAAAAAATGTCAAAGGAGATAAGGACTGAACCATGCATTTTGGGTTTCCGGATGGAGGCAAACCAGCCCCCTCAAGTTCACTTGAAGGTATGAATTAATCCAACCCCAATCTCCAAGTGGAAACCCCCACAGTTGTTTCCTTTGGCTAACTACATAGTTAGAAGCTTGAGCTGAACCTGAGAGCTGATTAGAAGCCCTTGCAAAGCAAGAAGCCATCAGCATTCTTTGGTCTCATCATAACCCCTGACCCAGGAGATGCGTGGCCACTTTCTGGACTAGATGAAGCTTCTGAAGTGTAGCCCTGGATGTGGTGGGACATGCATAACTATGATGTGGTTTGCATCAGAGAGGGAAAGTCACCATTTCCGGCCAGCTAATGATGGTAAAACCCAGGAACTGCAATAGATGGAAGAGGCCCAGTTATTGAGAATATGATACATTGTTACTTCTACAGATAAATTGTATTAAACACAATGAATTCCTTCACTACTAACGCTTGAGGGTTAAGACCCTGAGTTCACAAACACTTGTGTGTGACTTTAGGTTCGTAGATTCATAGATTATAGGCCAATAGGGAACACTGTGATTGAGTCTAATCTCCTGTATAACACAGGTTATAGGACTTCTCTCAATTAATTCCAGTTTGAACCAGAGCATCTTTTAGAAAAACATCCAGTTTTGATTTTAAAAATGCCAATGATGGAGAATCCACCACAATAAATTGCTCCAATGGTTAATTACCCACACAGTTAAAAACTTGCATCTCATTTCTAGTCTGAATTTGCCTAGCTTCATCTTCCAGCCATTTGCTCTTGTTATGCCTTTGTCTGCTAAATTGAAGAGCCCTTTGTTACCAAATTCTTGCTCCCCATGCTTGAGCAGTCCCCTTGCACACTACTCATGTGCATAAAGGGAAGTACATATCGCATACTCCTAGTTGTGTGCAAAGGATATTTTATTGTAGATTATCAAGCTCTTTGAATGTGTTGGGAATTCACTCTAAATGCAATCACAGTTCATAACTGGGTAACACATCTGTGATCTATTTTAATGATCTGTTTGATTGGCTACGGTCTCTGTCTCGCTTTCTTCAGAGCAGCATGTATGTGTGCAAGTGAGGCCTAAATTCGTGGGTGCCAAACTTGCCACGATTTAAAGGGATCTAATTTTTAAAACGTGGATGCTCAACACTCTAAAAATCAGGCCCCTTGAAGGTGTCTCAAGTTGGGCCCCAAACAGTGAGGCACCCAAAACCACTATTCACTCCTGAAAACGTAGACCTCGCCAAGATGTACACACCCTCTGCTTAGACTCCACTAGTAAACATGCCAGACTAAAGTGGCCCCTATTTAGGTCAATGGTAACACTTCCATTTACTTCAATGCCAGAATTGGTTCCATGATTTTGATCTGCTCTATTATCATCAAATAGAAAATAGTCTTAAGAATGAATTCAGCTTTCATGTGTGGCCCTCTTCCCCGCTTCTCCCTCACAGGCTAAGGAAACTTGTGTGTGCTCACACCTTCTCTGGCTTGGCACTGTTTTAGAATACTTGCAGTAAAAGGAAAGAAAGGAAAATCCTGAAAGCCGTGCCTTTACCCGGCAGCTTGGCATCATCCCTTCAGCTTTCATCCGCCAAGTGGAGTGTGCCAATCTCACGCTGGTACAAACAGATGTGACTCTAGAGCTTTAAGTGTCCAATGAAACAGGCATTGCTTGCTGAACGCCGTGCTGAAAACAGCCAAATTCACCAGCCTTAGGATTTTCCATTGTGATGGACAGTTTCTCAGAGCTTTACTTCAAGGTTCCTGGATGTTGATGCTCTTTAATTTTTTTTTGGTTGGTGAACTGACATTTTCCCAACATCCAGTGCGTGATTTGTTTCATAAGCCTGTTTTCAGACGAGGCGGAGTGCTAAGAAAGCCATTTGATTCCATCTTAAAGCAAATGCTATATATTATTGATTATATACATGGCAACTGCTTAAATGTATTGCCCTTGCCCTGAAAGCTCACATGTATTGAGATTTGGTGCAACAGATAAAATGTATTTTGATTTCCACAGCAGTAGCCACTTTTCCTGCTGTTTGAAATATATGTATTTTACTGCTTTAGATACAGTAGGGTCCATGCCACAGACTCCCAAAGAGGAGATTTTGAATTGGCAAAAAACACTTAATCCAGACATCTACAAGGGAAATGATGCTTAATGGCAGTGAGTGCCACTTAATGGGGATTGTAATTCTGCTTAACTGGGACACCTTGAGGTAATTTAATGAGGTTTAGTGGAGCTGAGTTAACAATTTGCAGAGCTTATTCTGCAAAATTTCGGCTTTTTTGCCTGGTTTGCAAATACTCAGCGAACAGACAGCAATTCCTAGAAATACGTTTGCTATTCACAATTGTCTGAGTGTCAGATCATAACTGGGACCTTGTATGTTGGGGGAGGGGAGGGGACAAGAAGCCTCCCCCTTCCTGGAGTGGCCTGGGCAAGGATCAGTCACAATAGACTAGTAGATTCCAAGGCCAGAAGGGACCACAGTGATCGTCTAGTCTGACCTGCTGCATAACACAGACCATAGAACTTCACCCAGTGATTCCTGCATCCAGCCAAACAACCTCTGGTTGGATAAGAGCATACCCTTTTAAAAGACCTCCAGTCTTGTTTTAAAGATTCAAGTGATGGAGAATTTACCACCTCCCTTGGTGATCTGTACCAGTTGTTAATTGCCCTCACTGTTAAAATTTTGTACCTTATTTCTAACTTGCACTTTGCCTTCAACTTCCAGCCATTGGATCTCGTTATGCCTTTGTTGTCCTGTTGACCCTTTCTAAAGTACTGGCACAACGGGGGCTGCTCTGCGCTTGCTCCCTCCTGGGAACAAATTGCCCCAAAGGGTGTGCTAAGGATGCAGAGCCATGCACCTCTCCCCACGAAGCGGGGCCAAAACACCACAGGGGGTGGGAGAGAAATGATCAGCACCATTCTGATGGAGCAGCAGAAAGTGCACCTCCTGGTGTACCAAACAGCCCCTGCTTCCTTGGGCCAGCCCTGCTCCACCCTGCACTCTGTGCAGGGCTTAGTACTAATTGCCACATTCCGGCCCTGACTATTTTGTGGGAACCAGTTTCAGCCAATCAATCGCTCATGTTTGCCGTGGGTATTCATTTGACTATTCAGTGTTCGACCTATGTGATTGGGCACCTAAGTCACATGTTACTGTTTCTGTTCTCCAGCTGGATGACCTAAAAACTTCTGCTTCAGCCGGAAACATTTATTTAGTCACAAAACAAATTTTGTGTCATGATTAAATGCCAATTAAATCACTGCCAGATCGAGGGACGTGATCGTTCCCCTCTATTCGACACTGGTGAGGCCTCATCTGGAGTACTGTGTCCAGTTTTGGGCCCCACACTACAAGAAGGATGTGGAAAAATTGGAAAGAGTCCAGCGGAGGGCAACAAAAATGATTAGGGGACTGGAGCACATGACTTATGAGGAGAGGCTGAGGGAACGGGGATTGTTTAGTCTACAGAAGAGAAGAATGAGGGGAGATTTGACAGCTGCTTTCAACTACCTGAAAGGTGGTTCCAAAGAGGATGGATCTAGACTATTCTCAGTGGTAGCGGATGACAGGACAAGGAATAATGGTCTCAAGTTGCAGTGGGGGAGATTTAGGTTGGATATTAGGAAAACCTTTTTCACTAGGAGGGTGGTGAAACACTGGAATGCGTTACCTAGGGAGGTGGTGGAATCTCCTTCCTTAGAAGTTTTTAAGGTCAGGCTTGACAAAGCCCTGGCTGGGATGATTTAATTGGGGATCGGTCCTGCTTTGAGCAGGGGGTTGGACTAGATGACCTCCTGAGGTCCCTTCCAACCCTGATATTCTATGATTCTATGACTCTTAGTTTAGGGGCCCAGATTTCTGGGAACAAAATTTCACAGGCATGGAGATTCCCAGACCACAAGTGAAAAGGAGTGGGAACATGACAGAAGTAAAATTCTATTGAGAATTCACCAAAATACTCATGAATAGTTTTTCATTTCCCAATAAACAAAACAGTATGGATTAAATGGATTCTGAAAGATTCCAACTTGAGTTACATTGTCAGTGTCATGTCTTTGCATGATAAATAGACATATAAAACTTTCTTCTGAAAGAATGGTAAAAAATCCAGGCTACGTCTGTAATGCTTTTGTCTTTGACTTATTCAGAAGTCATTGCTGATAGGAAGCTGAGAATCAGGAGTTACTTTCTCCTTTTTATTATGTGATCTTTCAGTAACTGGTTGCCTATGGAGAGGCATTACACCTGTTTTTTTCTGAGATTTATCACTATGTATATTACAAAGAGCCTAATGGCCCCAAACATATTTGCTGGCCCAAGGTGTAAGACAAGATATAAATGCATAGTAAGAAATAGTACTTGCCGCAAAGAGCAAAATGGATAAGACAGAAAAAGGGTGGGAGAAAAGAGGACTTGTTATCCCCATTTTACAGGTGGGGAACAGAGGCACAGAGAGGTTAAGTGAGTTGTGCAAAATCACACAAGAAATCTGTGACAGAGGTAGAAATCAAACCCACATCACTTGAGTCCTGGTTGAGTGCCTTTATCACAAGACCATCCTTCCTCCTGAGATAAAGAAGAGCTTATGGTAAGATTGTTAAATGCTGCGTCCAAGAATTAGGGGCTGGGGAAAAAATTTCATGGCAAGCAGTATCAAAAGATGTTCTTGTGAATTTTTAAAGAACTGGCCATGAAGAACACGTTGAGTGAAAGGCAATAACCTGGGGTCGTCGACCTACATTGTGCTAATTGTTTGTTGCAGTTTTGCAGCTCTTGGAATGGGTCTCAAATGAAAAATCTGTTCCGTAGCACGTTCCATATTATATTCCCTGGAGACAAAGCGTTCTGTCAACTCATGACAGTGTTATTCCAGGCATTTCTTCTTGGAATGAATTGACAATAACCCTAAGATTTGGCTGGAGGGAGGTCGCTGCTGGGAAAGAGCAGGATGGCTCAGCTGGTCACAAACTGGTAACTGTCTGTTTAATCATGATACTAATTCAACATGTAATGTTTTCTCCCCAGAAAGGACTTGTAGATCTTCTAGAAAGCAAGACAAGGTTATGAAATGCACTGCAGGAGTTCTCTTGAGCTAGGGAAACCCCTGGAGTGAAGGGTGGAAGGTATCATTACACAAAAATGATAAGGTGCCGATCCAGCAAAGCGCTTAGGCACATGCTTAACTTTTAAGCATGTGAATGACCTCATTGGCTTCAAGGGGATTATTCACATGCTTAAGGGTAAGCATTTTCTTAACTGCTTCACTGCCCAGGGGCCTAATGGCCTGGTCCTGAACCCATCAGAATCAACAGGAGTCTTTCCTGTGACTTCAGTGTGATTTTTAAACAGGCCCGCAGTGACTATGTTTCAGAGTAGCAGCCGTGTTAGTCTGTATTCGCAAAAAGAAAAGGAGGACTTGTGACACCTTAGAGACTAACCAATTTATTTGAGCATGAGCTTTCGTGAGCTACGGCTCACTTCATCGGCTATGTTGGAATTTTAAAAAGCACCTAAGTGACTTGGGAAAACAAGGGCCCCGGAAAGTCCCATTGATTTCATAGGGGTTGGACTGGACACTTGGCAAGGAATAATATGCACGTCCACAGTTTTTTACACAGTTGTAATGTTCTGCAGCACTATGTTTTATGACGGGTTTCAGAGTATCAGCCGTGTTAGTCTGTATCCGCAAAAAGAACAGGAGTACGTGTGGCACCTTAGAGACTAACCAATTTATTTGAGCATAAGCTTTCGTGAGCTACAGCCCACTTCATCGGATGCATGCAGTAGAAAATACAGGGGGGAGATTTTATATAGACAGAGAACATGAAACAATGGGTGTTACCATACACACTGTAACAAGAGTGATCAGGTAAGGTGAGCTATTACCAGAAGCATAGGGCTGGGGGGGGAAGACAAAAAACGTTTTGTAGAGATAATCAAGGTGGGCCATTTCCAGCAGTTGACAAGAACGTCTGAGGAACAGTAGGGGAAGGGAAATAAACATGGGGAAATAGTTTTATTTTGTGTAGTGACACATCCACTCCCAGTCTTTATTCAAGCCTATGTTAATTGTATTCAGTTTGCAAATTAATTCCAATTCAGCAGTCTCTCCTTGGAGTCTGTTTTTGAAGTTTTTTTGTTGAAGAATTGCCACTTTTAGGTCTGTAATCGAGTGACCAAAGAGATTGAAGTGTTCTCCGACTGGTTTTTGAATGTTATAGTTCTTGACGTCTGATTTGTGTCCATTTATTCTTTTACGTAGAGACTGTCCAGTTTGGCCTATGTACATGGCAGAGGGGCATTGCTGGCACATGATGGCATATATCACATTGGTAGATGTGCAGGTGAACGAGCCTCTGATAGTGTGGCTGATGTGATTAGGCCCTATGATGGTGTCCCCTGAATAGATATGTGGACACAGTTGGCAACGGGCTTTGTTGCAAGGATAGGTTCCTGGGTTAGTGGTTGTGTTCCTGTTGTGTGGTGTGTGGTTGCTGGTGAATATTTGCTTCAGGTTGGGGGGCTGTCTGTAAGCAAGGACTGGCCTGTCTCCCAAGATCTATGAGAGTGATGGCTCGTCTTTCAGGATAGGTTGTAGATCCTTGATGATGTGTTGGAGAGGTTTTAGTTGGGGGCTGAAGGTGATGGCTAGTGGCGTTCTGTTATTTTCTTTGTTGGGCCTGTCCTGTAGTAGGTAACTTCTGGGTACTCTTCTGGCTCTGTCAATCTGTTTCTAAACTTCAGCAGGTGGGTATTGTAGTTGTAAGAATGCTTGATAGAGATCTTGTAGGTGTTTGTCTCTGTCTGAGGGGTTGGAGCAAATGCGGTTGTATCGTAGAGCTTGGCTGTGATTTTAAACCACTCCAAAGAGCAAGATATTATGTAATATTAAAGAAAAGAAGTAAAAATGTTATGTTGCTACATAAATCAATGATACACCCACACCTGGAGCACGATGTCCATTTCTGGTCACCATGTATCAAAAGGATATACAAGAAATATCTAAGGTCTAAAGTACGGCAACAAAAATGAGTAGTAGCAGGGAAAGGTTTCTGTAGGAATGTGCTATTAGGAAAATTATAAGTCCTTTGTTTGGAGAAGGTGAGGTAAGACACGATAGAGATCTAGGAAATGTCAGTTGAGACCTGAGGAGATTATCCTGGTCCCATTGAAGTCAGTGCCAAAACTCCCATTCACTTCTTTGGGGTCAGGATTTCACCCCTGCTTTTCACCCTTTCTTTTAAAACAAGAACAAGGAGGCACCCAATAAATTAACCAATTTAAAACAAATGAAATAATTTCTGCACATCCCAGAATTAACTTGTGGAATTTTACTTCAACAATCTATTTTTGAAGCTTACGAGTTTTTTTTAATACCCACTTATCTGACTAAGAAAACCTGCGTTTGCACTAGACAGGACAAACATCAGCTCTGTGCCCTGAAGCATGAAGCCAATCACTTAGTGCCTGGAGTTAGGAAGGAACTTTGCCCATGAGCTGATTATTGCATACTTAACCACCATGATTTTCCATCGCACCCTTCGCTAAAGCATCTGGCACTGGCCACTGTCACACAGAAGGGTATTAAACTAGGTGGTTCACTGGTGTGATCTGGGATGACAAAACCTCGGTGGGTGGGTGTATGAGTGCATGTTATATATTTGTTGCATACCAATGTGACCAATATTACCTTTTAGTGGAATTACTCCTGTATTCCACTGGTATAAATGACAACAGAATCAGGCCCATGGTATGTGTATATATATGTATATGAGGCTCTGAGGCTACACACATACATATGTAGGGCCCTACCAAATTCACGGCCATGAAAAACGAATCATGGGCCATGAAATCTGGTTTCCCCCAGTGAAATCTGGCCTTTTGTGTGCTTTTACCCTATACTATACAGATTTCATGGGGGAGACCAGCATTTCTCAAACTGGGGGTCCTGACCCAAAAGGGAATTGCAAGGGGGGGTCCCAAGGTTGTTTTTTTAGGGGGGTTGCGATATTGCCACCCTTACTTCTGCGCTGCCTTCAGAGCCGGTGTCTGGAGAGCGGCTGCTGTTGTCAGGGCACCCATCTGTGAAGGCAGCACCCTGGCGGCTGCAGCGCAGAAGTCAGGGTGGCAAGACCACACCAAGCCATCCTTACTGCCGCTGGCGGCAGCTCCGCCTTTAGAGCCGGGCTCCCGGCCAGCAGCCGCCGCTCTCCAGCTGCCCAGCTCTGACGGCAGCGCCGCCGCCAGCAGCAGCGCAGAAGTCAGGGTATACAATACACCTACAGTAACCTTGCGAACCCCCCACAGCTCCTTTTTGGGTCAGGACCCCTACAATTTCAACACCCTGACATTTCAGGTTTAAATAGCTGAAATCACGACATTTACAATTTAAAAAATCTTATGAGTGTGAAATTGACCAAAATGGACCGTGACTTAGGTAGGGCCCTATACATATGTAGTGTCAAATAGAGGGGTGTAGTGTGTGTGTGTGTGTGTGTGTGTGTGTTTGTAATCATACATAAAAATCATAAATATATAAACTCTTTAATTTTTGTACATTTCAGCAATGAAGGCAAAGATTTATAGCAGGATGGTCATAACTGGAGTGCAATTGCCCTAGTTGACTGCACAGACATTTCACAAGTCTTTTCATGCACGAGAGATATTTTTTTCTATCATGACTCTTCCCTCCCCCCCCCCTTCCTCTTTCGCTATTGTTTTTTCAGTGCGGATGCCCCAAACTGCGCAGTTGAATCATGTGAACTTAAAATTACGTAAAAGCTGGTGTGTTTGAAAGCCAACTGCTTCATAAGCCATTCGGCTAACCGTCTCCCAGTTAGTCCAGAAAAGGAGGGTGGTTTTTTTTTTTTTTTTGCTGTCATTTCTGTCCTGTTAACTTGAGCAGAAACTATAATTAGATATAAGTGGTCCTTTTCCCACAGAAATGAATGGCAGCATCTGGAGAGAGACTACCGTTCCAAATACTTTTGGCTACCGGCTGTCTACAAGTTAGCAGTATGGAGCAAGGGCCTGAATCCAGACTTCTGTCGGCCTAATTCTATATCTGTGGTAGCACAACAGTGAATCCAATATTCTAATGGCTTGCTGTGATGGGTGCACAGCAGAGTACATTCCAGACTTTTATGCTGCCCCTCTCCTCCTGAGAGGCAGACGCTGCCTGCGTCTCCATGTGGGATTGTAAGTATTTTTCTGAATCACCTGGGCGAGGAGAATGGAAAGGCATTTTTTGTTTTCCATTGCATTATCAGACTTGACAGTATCTGGGCTCTGTTTCCCCAGACAGGAATCAAGCCGTGTTTGCAAACCAGTAATTGAGTTAAAAGATGTTTTGTGTCTGAACTGAGCCCGCTTCATCATTTTGCTTTCCCTGCAAAAGGACTGAACTGCTTCTGCAGGAAGGTGTGGCTCCTGGCATTCTGCCTTTGAGCACAGGGCCATCCCAAGGTCACGTGGCTCCTTATCGCCAGCAAAATATGCCTTCAATGAGCGTTTATCGTAATCAGCACTAGGGTGTTAAATTTCTTCAAAATTTACATCCTCTACAGGAGCATCAGACTTGAAATATTTCCATTCAGCCTTCCAGTGAATTGAAATGGGATACATTTCTTTCCTTTCTTTATCTGTCTTTCTTGGGCCACGTTCAATAGGTCTTCACCTTTTTGCAGCATTGTCATCTCTGGCCAAGTACTATACGTATTTGAACTTTTTCTTTTTAAACACAGCTTCACAGTGTTACATAATTGAACTGCATACGCAGGACATGCGTGGTGGCAATTTTAGAAACTGGTTATTTATTGTTTGGTCACTAAGTTAAGCCTGTCTTTTTTATTTTATCTTGCTAACATTCATAGCTCTGGTAAAATGATCTTTCTGCTGCTTAGTTTTATTTTCCACTACTTTATTGTCTAACAAACTTTTGGAAATAGAGCCGGGGGGGAAAAATTTAGCCCGAGGTTTTCAAAGCTGCCTAGAAGAGTTAGCTGCACAATTTCCACTGAAATTGATGAGTTGTGCGTCTAAATCCCTTAGGTGGTTTGCAAATCTCTGCCTTAATTTATTATGGAGGCATCAGTAGTGACTGTGCAGTTGAGGCTGAAGTGAGCCTCGCACTTGTAGCAAGGATTCAAACTTTGTTATGTGTGAAAAATACAGTGTATCCTCCCCAAAATTACAGCACTTATTTTTTTTAAGTACAGAATTATTTTCATGAGCATTTACAAGTAAATCTTTTAATTAGTTTGGGAATTTAATTAAAAATTGGTCCTTTAAGAAATGTAGTTCTCAGCATCAGACTTTTTTTTGATAATAATCCCAGGTGCAGAGTAACACTGACTCTTCAAACTTCCCATATTGCTAAACCTCACTGAAAACTTTTCTATGGGTTATATTTGATTTTGTCGATTAATAGTATTTTTCCTGTTGTTCTTCATAACTGAAGGTTTCTCCTTCAATAGAGACCGAAGAATGCCAATGGTTGGCTACAGAGAATTCCCAAAAAATCTGATTTCTTTCTAAATGTCTGCCATCTTCTCTTGTTCTCAAAGGGATTACTGAAGGCATAGCTGCCCTCAGTTGGGGGCCATTTTGAGAAGGGTCTTTCTCATGGGCTTCAGAGCCTGAGCTCCAGTCTGTGTCTACCCAGCTATTTTTAGCACTGTAACATGAACTCAAGTCAGTAGACCCGAGCTCTGAGATTTGCTGCCGCCGACTTCTTCTTGCCGTAGGGGACTGAGCGTCCCAGCCTGCTCACAACATACAGGGCCGCCATCTTTCCTGAGGGCATCAGTGGCATCAGACCTATTGAGAACAATGGGAGATGGTGGCCATTTTGAAAGGAAGCAAGTCTTCCTGACAGATAAACTTTGTGAAAAATAATGAGGAAAAAATACTATTAATCCTATCTTTTCTAAAGCCACCCAGATTCACTCAACAGATAGACCAGCAGCAAGGGGAAACAGGGGGTATAGATGCTAGCTGTTTTACTCTGCACTGGTAAGACAAAGCAGCTGTAAACTAGTTTATCTGGCCTGTATGGTCTCACTGTTTGTACTACTCCAGTGGGGGTTGAAGCAACCAGAGTGAATCTGGTCCTAAAAATTAAAGTTATAAAATGGTTTGAGGCTGATAACTCATAACTTCACATCTTTAGAAATATTGCATTAACATTCTTTTTGAGTTTGTACATATATACATTTTTAATTAAAACAAACCCCAAAGAAATTCCCACACAAAAACTACGTTAAAATGGACTTTACAGCTTCAATTTTGGAAAACTACATTATAGGGGTGTTATAATCATTGCAAAACCAAGTGTTCTAAACCTTGGAAATTCACAATTAAAGTTAATTTTTTATTATTATTATTATTATATTTTATTTTATTTATTTATTTTATTAATAATAAATGAAAGTTTCTCCTTAAGCTGAAACCTTATCTCTGCCCTGTGGTCACACCACACAATTATGATTGAGACATTTAGTGTTTGGGCATAAGTCCCAGCCCCTCCATGGGGAAAGAAGCCCAAGTCCTCTTTTCCAGTGCAGGCCTCCCCACAGTTCCCCAGACCTTAGTCACCTCTAGGCTGGAATATAGCAATGTTCTCGTTCTTGGGGCTACACACAAAGGTCACTTGGAAGCTGCAGCTCCCTGTATGTCCACTTAGGGTGTTTCTCATTGGGGGCATGATTCCTGTGTTCCATAACCTCTACTGGGCTTCCCAGGTCTTTTCCTGGGGTACCTGAAAGGGCTGGTCTAGTCTAGACAATATTTTATGGTTTGAGTCTTGGCTAATTTGGAATCTGCCTCACTGTCTGCTTGCAAACCAAATTAGCTGAGGCACTTGAGCTAATGGCCCCAGGATGGAAAGGGAAGAGGGTGAGAGGGCTGTGCAATGAAGGGAAGCCAGGACACAGAGCACAACTCATATTGTGACAACTTTCCCCCTTAGAGTATTCAACTTTAAAACGCTAACATGTGTCTAATCCTTACACGCCCTCTTTATTTTTTGCTCATTACTCATTTTAGGACAGTAACCAACTTCTTTTTTTTAACCGTAAGGGTGTTCTGAAAATATCTTTTGTTGAGATACAGATTTTTGTCTGTGGGAGGTGGTTGGAGAGAGAGTTAAACGGCTTTTAGTCTTTTTTCATGGTGAGGTAGAGGGCAGGGGTAGGAATCTTTGCAACGGGGTGCAAATGAGTTAACTGTCATTTAACCTAGGTGTGGCGTTGTCCATGCATTTTGATCAGCACATTTTATAAAATTCTGTACATAACATTTGGTGGTGATGTTGCAGTCCCCCACCCCACATCCCTTTTCCTCTCCCCCTCCTGCAAAATTACAGCAGTGGAAGGGTGGGCTTGTGTTTAAGGCATTTAAGGAACCAGGAGATCTGGGTTCTGTTCTCAACTTTGCTTTTGGAGAACACCTAGACCTTCACTTCCCAGCAGCCTTCACCAAGCTTCTGAGACCCTGGAAGTAAAGGAAGGCCCCAGAACTGCACTTGCATGTTTTCCATACTTTCGAATTTTTAAACAAGATTCTAGGAGTCCGAGAGTAATTGTGTGATTTAGGCTCAGTCCTGCCAGCGTATAGAGGGGGCTGGCCAGAGAGCAGATCTGAACCGCCAGCTGGATTGCTGTGCATGATGCTTTGTTATGAAGTAAGAAGAGGTCACTGCACACTCAGGGTCTAGCTCATGCCCACTGTAGACCTTGAGGCACCGAGCAGCTGTTGTTAGAGCTCAAAGAGCATTTCTATGTTTGTGGTTGGCTCTCATGGATGGCCCTGCTCTCTATTACTTATAAGGGCAACTTTTAAGAGCACTAGAGTGAGCCACTATTCCTGGCTGGCAGCAGTAGTGACTGCAATGGTGGTTGTACGCGATGATGGCATTTCGGCATCACAGGTGAAATCCTGGCCACGCTGAAGTCAATGGGAGTTTTTCCACTCATGTCTGTAGGCCCAGGATTCCCCCCCACTACCCTGGCCATGCCCTATCTGTTACTTATGTAGAAACATCTCTTGTAAATAGGTGGCGGCCAAGCCACAGTTTCTGTTTTTTTGTAGGGCCAACAGAACTCCTTGCTGCTGTGGCCTGCACACGGTTTCCAGTTCTGAATATTATGGTGCCCCATCGCTTCATCTTCTGCCCCACCTCTCGGCCAAAGATTAGTGACTTGAGATGCTTATTTTATAGGAAAGGAGATTATTACAAAACAGAGAGGCGCCCAGAACACCCAATGGCTTCTTTAAAGGTTCTGTAAAGCCAGCCCATCACCGCTGCCATCTGTTGGAGCCATGGGTGCGGTGGCGATTCTTGTCTGCCCCTCCCCTTGCAACCATGGGAAGCCTTGAATGCAGCACAGCAAAGATGGGGGGAGACAGCAGAAACCTGGGAGACTGCCTAGTGAGTGCACAGCCCTGCTGTACCTCTCCCACCCCCTTAGTGAGCCGTGAGGGATGGGGGAGGTGTGGCAGGGGTGGTGGATTTGCGCTCTATGTACTGTATTCAGGGCCAACACCTTGGCCACAGAGGAGGACCCAGTAATCACAAGAGGTACTGCAGCTCTCGACTGCATTAAAAACTGTGCGGCCACTTAGCTACTTGCCCCACCTGCTCCTGCAGAGCTCCCCTGGGCAGAGCCTGTTTTCTCAGGGTCTGTGTAGGATCTGGATGTGGCTCTATGTCTGGGTGGTGACCAGTGGAAGAACATTCTCTGAAGAATAGTGGAGTGTCTCCACAGCTGGCAGAATCACTGACTTGGAGGCTACCACCAAGGATCTATTCTTACTCCACAGAGGGCTTGCTTCCATGTGATAGGGGCAGAATCTTGCGAAAGTCAGCATCTGACGAGTGGAAACCTTTAGTTTTTGGCCTGGTTTACTAGTGTGGAATAAAAGAGTGAATCATTTCATGTCTGGAATGTGCACTCACACAAGAAGAACCTCCTGGGACATATTGTTGAACTGCCCTTCCTTAGGAAATACGCAGTGTTAGCCTAGTAGTAGTAATAAACTTTAAGGACCCGATGCTCAGCTGTTGTAAGTTATCATAGTTCCATTGATTCCAAGGAACTGTACAGATTGACACCACCTGAGGATCTGTTCCACGCCTAATACAATCCCCTACTGCCATTCTTTGAAAAGTGCTTTAAGATCTAGTGATGAAAAATGCTGTGTAGGAGATCGGCATTATTATTTATTTATTTATTTATTTAGCTTTTTCTTCTGTTTGTCCTGGAAGAATGGTGGTTCAGGTTGATCTAGGTGCAAAATGCAGTGGGTATAATACATGATGGTTTGGTGGGGAGAAGGGCCGGTAAGTTGGTCATTCAACCTCTAACCTGAAGCAGAAAGAGCCCAAACCCAAGAATGAGGTATTGGTATTAGTAGGTGGATGAAGGTGGATGGCCCTTGTTCTCTCATGCCCATGTAGTTTCTATATGACCTTTCCAGCCCTTAAACCATTGGTTCTCTGGGCTCACTGTCAGTCTCGTGGACCGACTGCCTTCCCTGCTTTCCCATTGCTCGGTTACCAAGATGTTTTATTTTGCAGGCTACCAGGCACGGGATTCACCCATCGCTTGGGGATCGCTGTCTTAAATCAATAATGCATCCTTGGACTGCCTTCAAGACATTCAGATGTATTGCTGCTGTTGTTGTCTATTATAGCCCCGCTTTTGAAATTCTCCAGTGAATTTATTTAGCTTTGGATCCTGGAGAACTTGTAGAAATTTTGGAGGCTCTTTGACCTGGAAGGGTGGAAGGGTGGAAGATGACACAATCTTCAGGGAGAAGAGCCCATTTCAATGTGCAGAACCTTCCAAGGACCCTGTGGTATATGAGGGATCTTGAAATCCTTCATGCTCTCTGCATTCTTGGCAGGGGGCATGTACAGTAATAAATAAATAAATAAAACCCCGTAGTCATGGAAGCATAGTTTACAGCCGATTTCTATTTGCATGCTTTCATCCATGCACACAAAAAATAGTTCATGTACCAAGTTAAATGATGCGCAATACTTAAACTATGCGTACTTTTTATCCTTTGGTTATTGTAATTACAAGTCATTTTGTGAAGGATTTTCTATTTTTAAGAAATCACACTTTTGTACTTGATCCAGCTAACAGGATTTTCTTACATTACTTCATAAAGAGACCATCTTTAAACTTCTAATGTTATTTCTTATTCATTAGTACATATGCCTGTAGGGCATGTTCATAAATGGGTTAAAGTTACAAAGTTATGCTTATAAAAGCTCATGGTAATTTGGAGTATCAGGAGGATTTATTAATTTTGAAATCTTAAAAGAGCAAAAGCTAAAATGAGATTGGATTAAGTATATTCTTGCATGCAGTTATTCTAAACACCCTGAAGGACCGCAGACTAACTTACAGAGGACATTATGCAAATAGGAATATATCTCTAAGTGCCTCATAGGCTTGCTGATGTAATATTTTACATGGTTAGTTAAGTACATCAAGTAAAAGGTTTGACCTTGGTATACTGTAAAAGGTACTTAGCCCACAACACCCAATTGTTTTCAGTGCCATTGTGAAATGTATCGCTGAAACGTGCAAACCATTTTGTGCATAAATCTCATTAAATACGACTCAGGCAGCCAGGCAGCTGTCCACAATACCCAGGCTCTTAGAAGACTAAAGATCTGCTTTATAATTTATCTTTATCAGGATGCTGTTTGCATATATTGCCAGCACCAGGCGGCGGCTATGTGATGAGATGACTGTTTTTATGATGTCCAGTAGTTTCTGGGCTTTCTTACTGGCACCTGTACTCTTCTTTTCTTTTCTTTTCTTTTCTTTTCTTTTCTTTCTGGGGCCAGGTTACAATGCCCTTAAGTCCAACATTGTTTGGGGAAGGGACATGAGCTGGAGTTTGTCTCAGTGCAGAATTTGGCCAAATACTTGGATTTACTCCCTGTTACATTGTACATCAATAGGCCCTGACTTTAGGGACTGTAATGTTATACTTCCCTATTTTTATCGCCTCCTGCCCCCACCCCATTTTATATATTTTTTTCTGTTGAGATGGCAATGAAACAGAATAGAAAGGTGGTTTGCTAAATATGGTGCATTATCTTTTCTGTGTGTCTGTTTGTCCGAAGGGGAGATTGGTTGATGTGGCACCTGCTGATTACTTCAGGGTAAATCCTTGTTTGTTCTGTTTAGCATTTCTGTGGTTATCACTAACTGAACTGGAGGTAGAAAGTCTATAGCTGGACAGTGATTTGCATGTGGTCTATAGTATTAATTAGATGGAAAGATATTCACTCCTGCACACCAAGATATCAAAACCCTTTAAAAATCTGCATCGTATCCAATAGTTCCTGTGGGGCTCAATAAGCGATGAGAATAATCTCTCTCAAAGCCACTCCAAAGTGACCCAACTGCTCCAAAAGTATTATGGGACATTATATTACTTAAACTAGAAATACTCTGTTGAGATTAGGAGTACTAGTGGCACCTTAGAGACTAACCAATTTCAAATCTGTTGAAATTGCCTTTCTTCCATAGGGGTTTTAGGAGCAATCGAAAGGCTAGGAATATAACAGAAAGTGAATTAAACAGTGCACTTTCAGATGTCAAGGCACAAGATGATGATGCTGGGAATGGCGAACCGCAGCCACTGGGAGCTGCGGGTGGCTGTGCCTGTGGACGGTCAATGTAAACAAACTGTCTTGCGGCCCGCCAGCGGATTCCCCTGATGGGCCACAGGTTGCCCACCACTGGTCTATAGCCTATGTCCTTCAGGAGGTCAGACTAGATGATCACAATGGTCCCTTCTGGCCTTGGAAAAGATGAATCTATGAAAACTTAGCTGGTTCTTGGTTCCTTGAGCTATATATTTATTGTCACTGTACACTATTGCTGTGTATGAAAGGGAGCTAGATGGATCACTTGATAAGCACTAAAATCTCACAAAAAGCAAAGGAGTCAGTATTGATATGCACATATCTTGTACATATATACACACACACTGCACAGTACAAATGCACATAAGACAACTAGAAATACCTATTTCCAAATAAGACTAATTTTATACTTTTATACTGTCTACTTTGCTTCAGTCTTCTCACAAAAAATGGCATGTGACCGGACGACTAGTGCAGTTACCACAGACAAAGGGGAAGGGATGCAGATTGGGATAAGTAAAGAGTACATCAGAGCTCTTCTGACCAATTTGAATTCAGATCAGCGGGGCCGGATGCTATTCACCCCAGAGTATTGAAGGAATTAGCTGGATAAATCTCGGAGCCACTGGAAAGAATATTTACAAACTCATGGATGATAGGAGAGGTCCCAGAAGACTGGAGAAAGGCTACTGTAGTGCCCATTTTTTAAAAAAAAGGGGGGGGGGAGGAGATGCAGGGGAACTATAGACCAGTTAGCCTGACTTCAATACCTGGGAAGCTACTAGTGCAATGTCTAAAACATTCAAATTGTGAATACCTGGAGGATGAACTCAAATCAGCTTGAGTTCCTTCTTTGACAGGGTAAATGATTTGGTGGATAGGGGGAATGCAGTGGACATAATATACCTGGACCTCAGCAAGGCTTTTGACACAGTCCCACATGACATTCTGATAAGCCAGCTGGAGAAATGTGGGCTCGACAGAAGTACCATTAAGTGGATACATAATTGGTTAAACAATGGCAAACAAAGAGTAACTATGAATGGAATGATGTCAGATTGGAGGATTGGAGGGAGGTCTCCAGTGGGTTTCCACTGGGATCTGTTCTGGGTCCAGTGTGGTTTAACATCTTTATTAAGTACCTGGATGTAGGTATGGAGAGCATGCTGATCAAGTCTGCCGATGACACAAAACTGGGGGGGGGGGGGAATTCCACAAAGACAATGTACGGTGCTGCACTTAGAGGAGAAAACCCCAAAGTACAAATACAGAATGGGGGATAACTGGCTTGGCAGCAGCCCTGCTGAGAAGGATCTGGGAGGTGTGGCGAATCCCAACCTCAACATGAGTCAGCAATGCGATGCTGTTGCAAAAAAAGCACATGCAATGTTAGGTTGCATTATCAGAGGCCTCAGCTGGCATGCTGTGTCCAGTTTTGGTCATCAATATATGGAAAGGATGTAATGAAACTGGAGAGGATCCAGAGGTGAGCGACAAAGGTGATCAAAGGGATGGAAGGCAAGCCATGTGAGCAAAGGCTGAAAGACCTGGGTATGTTTAATTTGGAAAAGAGGAGATTAAGGGGGGATATGATAATGGTCTTCAGATACTTGAAAGGCTGCCATAAAAAAGATGGTGAAAAGTTGTTCTCTTTTGCCACAGAGGGCAGGACAAGAGGCAATGGGTTCAAACTACACTACAGCATAATCTTCCTAGCCGTGATTACTCCCTAGCATTTGTGGGCATCACTAAGGGACTGAGCCACAGTGGGTAGGACGTGTAGCTGGTAGGGAGAATTGGCAGGTGTAGAAATGATGCAGCGGTGAAGCCGGAATTTAATTTCCTACAGACCCCTTCTCCACAAGCTGTGCAAACTTTCTTTAGCTAAATAAATACACTTTAAAGACAAAGATTTCCCATTTTCATAGAAACACTCATGGTAACAACCGCCTGTGCTTACTCTCCTGCAGCCTTAACAAACAGTCCACTCATTTGCGTTTTCTCTGTTGGTCTCAGCAGTAAACTTCCTTCCAGAAAGGAGGGGCAGGGGAGGAAATCTTGTGTTTCCTGAACGCAGAATGAAATGACGCATTTTCTTGTACACACACACACACACACACACACACACGAGCACTTCACATCTTCAAAACACTGTTCACATAGGAACTAAATCGTGTTTGTAAATTCTTGCTTCTGGAGATGAGTTCAGATTGGGTGTGAGTCCCGAATGAAATGGTGATGGGCTTAATCGAGCCCATCAGGAACATCTGCTGTAAAACCACCGTGGTGGTTGGTTGCCCTGCACTTTATTAGTTTGTATTACAGGAGCACGCAGAAGCCTCAGCTAATTCAGAGCCCCATTATTCTCTTATTGATATGCACAAAACATGGAGTCATCTATTGAGCCTGTGTGTCCAAAGATGGTGATTGAAGGATCAAAATTCGAGGCCAGCTTTGAAGATTTGGCCCAAAACATGAATAGCCAAACAATGGAGCAAATACTTTAAAAAGTAGAGCTAATCAAAATATGCTACCCATTGTCAGCAGTAAAAGAGAGAAATGCATAGTCACCTTAGGGCCATGTTCTAATCTCAAATGCACAGTGCACATTACCATATAGCTGAAAAAATCAGATATTTCCAAGCAATTATGTGAAGTTTGTGTGTGTGTGTGTGTGTGTGTGTGTGTGTGTGTGTGTGTGTGAATCTAACAGAACCTAGAATCTTCCATGAGTCTGAAATGCACTTAAAAGCTGCACAGACCACAAGGCTGAAGGCAAAAGAAAGGCAAAGGAAAGAAAAAAAAATATGACTGAACTAGCAATCGTTTTTGAATGTTACAATTCTTGATGTCTGATTTGTGTCCATTTATTCTTTTGCAGAGAGACTGTCCGGTTTGGCCAATGTACATGGCAGACTTAAAAGTGGCCATTCTTCAACAAAAAAACTTCAAAAACAGATTTCAACGAGAAACTGCAGAACTGGAATTAATTTGCAAACGGGACACCATCAAATTAGGCTTGAATAAAGACTGGGAGTGGCTGGGTCACTACAAAAAGTAATTTTCCCTCTGTTGATATTCACCCCTTCTTGTCAACTATTGGGAATCGGCCACTTCCACCTTGGCTGAATTTGCCTCGTTAGCACTGACCCTCCACTTGGTAAGGCAACGCCCAACTTTTCATGTGCTGTAATATATATATCGCCTACTGTATTTTTCACTCCATGCATCTGATGAAGTGGGTTTTAGCCCACGAAAGCTTATGTCCAAAAACATTTGTTATTCTCTAAGATGCCACAAGGACTCCTCATTGGTTTTGCTGATACGGATTAACACAGCTACCACTCTGAAGTAAGATATTTCAGGTTACCATGGGCATCAGACAAAGAAGTTTTGTGTCACCCATGATCTTTTTACTTGTAGTGGATTGCGTAACGAGAGACCATAGAACAACCAGGGGGCATACAATGAACGTTCACGCAGAAGTTAGAGGAGGACTTTGTAGATATCACCTTGCTATCCTGTACCCGTAGGAACATGCAAATCTAAACAAATGATCTCCAGACCTATCCACAGTTAGTCGGGTTGAAAATCAACTTAGAGAAAACTAAAACTGTGACAATCAACACACAACAAGAAACACCAGTAATACTGTCTGGGACTGACATAGCAGAGGTACGATATTACACATAACTTGGCAGCATTCTAAGTACAACAGGTGGAACAGACACAGACGTTAAAGCCAGCATGCTGCAAGCTGGACATGAATTTGTAACTCTGAAGGTGATCTGGAGAAATATGAATCTTGTCCTCTAAACTAAACTTTGAATCTTTAACACCACTGAAAAGTCATTATATGGTGCTAATGCTTGGAGACGTATTAAACCTTACTATCTAAACTCCAGTTTTGCATAAACATCTGCCTTAGGAAAATCATTAATATCAGATGGCAGAAAAAGAATCACAAATGCACAACTCTGGAGGAGGACAAAACAGAAGCCTAAAGGACAGGAAGTTATGGAATGAAAATAGACATGGCTAGGACATGTATGAAGGAAAGACCCAAATAACATAACATAAGACAGGTCTTGGACTGGAACCTGCAGGGCAAGACGTAATGTGGTAGACCAAGGATAACATGGACACGCACAATGGAAGCAGAATTGAAAAGTATCAGAACGACATGGGGAGAAGCTAAGACTGCTGCAGGAGACCAGCAAAGATGGAAGAGAGTGGTGAAGGCCCTTTGATCCCCGTGGAACAGAGAGGCACAGGAGGAGAGAAGTCCTGATCCAGCAAATTACTTAAGCATGTGAACAGTCCCACTGAAGTCAATGTGACTGCTTGCATGTTTAAAGTTATACACGTGGATTAGGGCTTTACTGGAGAGGTGGCTCCTCAGCACTAAAGCCCCATATCAGGCAGTGAGACCCCAAGAAAAGAAACCCCATTCCATGACCTCGCCGGGGTCGCTGATGGTGCTGACAGATATACAAGAAAATAACAAACAAAAAAAGGAATGTTAATTTCAGTTTATTGAACCACAGAAGGAAGATTCAGTATTTTCCAAGTAAAAAAGAATAAAACTGGAAAGGTAATAAGTTACTTCAAGCTTCTGAGAGTGTATTACGAACAACGGAGGATGAAAAACAGACACTGAAAACTATACAATAAGTACTTGACAGTGTCCTTTTCATATTTTTTTTTCTGCTGCTTGTTGAAATATCGTCTTTCTTCTTGAAATTTGTTTTTTTTTTTCTTTTTGTCCTGGAAAGAGGCATCATCTTCAAACCCTTCCTCACAGAAATAAATCTAAAATGAAAACAAGTCACACATTTGGCCAACGCTGCCTTAAAATTACACATCAAGAACATTTCCAGTGACAAATACTTTCAAGGCAAACAAACTGAATAGAAATTAAAAAATCTCTGTGGGGCATAAATATGTAATTACACTCACACAGGGAGCATTTTATCAGGTAAACCATCCTACTTTGTTTATTGAAATGCTGCGGCACAGGGGTTTTTGACAAAGGGCCTGAATATGTATGTATATTTCGCACTGCTGCTGTTCCATTTTCCTCGATCCTTTCTCTGTGTTGTGGTGATGTGGGAAGAATCGCTTCCTGCTCCCTGTGTTTGCATACCTCGTTTCCACCTTCACCAGGGCAGGCTAAGACTTTTGTCTTGGGAGGCACCATTTTTATTGTTTTTCAACAAAATCCTCTTTTCAAATTAAAATATTTGGAAATGCTGAACTCTTGAGACTGCAAAACAAACGAGGAAAAACTCCAGTAAGTGGCAGCAACTGTGTTTGTCTAGTCCCGTTAAACACGATCTCCAGACCAGTTCTGAAGAAGCTGCAGAAGCGGATGGTAACCAAGAGTTAGAGTCAGGTTTGGGTTGTGAGAGTTTTCTGGTCCGGGTGAATATTTAGTGGCCATGGGCAGTTCTCTGTCCCTCTGTGAAATATTTAGGGAATGATCACTTCCAAAACCACGGCTGCTGGCAAGCTATTTAATTGTCTAAATGCACTCAGAAATGCCAACTGTGGTTTTGCTCATCCATCTGCAATCGTTCTAAATTGCCAGTCTCTGGAAGGTTTTGTCCTTTTAGAAAGGATGTCTGAAGCACATTATATTACATGCATGACCTGCACGCACAAACGGCTAAAGCTCACTTGTTAACAGCAACCTCCATGTTAGCTGCAATACGAGCAGTTTATTAGAGAGGGCAGCACCACACCTCCACCCAGTGAAGCCATAGACACTGGCAGCTTGTCCAGCTTCTCTCTGCCCTGCAGATCAGTGAAGAAGCAATGGGCTTTCCTGCTCATTTGTGATCTTTTACTATCACTTCTGGTCTTTCTCTTGCATTTCCCCGGTGCCCATAGTGCAGAATGCTGCAGTGATGGACACGATTTAGCAGGCTGGTTTGAGGAAACCTGGAAAAGGCAGAGTAATTTTCTGAAATTATCTGAACCTCTTGAGGTTTCATCTTTCCTTCCTTCCTTCCTTCTCTGCCTCCCATTCCTCTCTCGGCCTCTTCTCTTTTCCAGGGTTACTCATCCCATTTTGGAACTTCTAGTTGGCTCCACCGGCGAAATTTTGGCACGTTTTCCAGCACCCAATGAGCCTCTGATATTTTGGGTGTACATGTGTTGGCATCCATTGTTCATTTGGAATGGATACAAGAATGGATGGGCATGAGCTGCTCAGAGAGGAATGATGGGCACTAACCTGGGACTCGGGAGGCATGAGTTCAACTCCCTGCTCTGCCACTGGCTTCCTGTGTGAGCTTGGGTAAGTCACTTAGTATCTCAGTACCTCAGTTTCCATCTATAAAATGGGGATAATCGCACTTCCCTACTTCCCAGGGATGTTGTGAAGATAAATACGATTAACATTCTGCAATGTTCAACTTGTGCAGTAATGGGGGCCATATAAGCACCTAGATAGATAGCTGTCCAGTCCAGTGAAGATGGGGTGGGGAATCAGGGGCCAAGTCTGGGAATGGGGTAAGGATGGGGTGGGGATTGCTGCGGGGAACGAGGGGCCAAGTTTGGGACTGAGAAGATGGAGTTAGAAAGAGGGAGGGGATAACTGTTCTCCATCACTTTGGTAAATTTGGGTGTGGGGAAAGGGCTGAAGCACAGGTTGGGGGGTTTTTTAACCATGCCCGTTCACCCATCTCTGATACCGTGTGTTGTGTTGGTATTTGGCATTATTATACCATGCGTTGTGGACTGAGCCAGAGTGGTTCAAGAAGCCCCAGTAATTCTTAAGATGGGGACTTGGACTAGAAGAAAGCGGGTCCCCATGTCACTGTCAACTATGTTCCAACACTGCCCTCGAGTTATAGTATCTTAATACAGTAGGTATTTCATCTTGCCCCATTTCTGCCAGACGCGTCCAGCCAAATAATCCCTGCAGTAAACTGTTTGCCATTGACTATTCAGTGCCCTTGGCCAGTTTGTCTCATTGCTCTGTCACACACTGATACTCAACCATCTTTTCCCCTCGCCTTTCCTTGTCTGTCTTTTCAGCAGCGCGGTGGGTGTTTGCTTAATAAACAGCCAGCCGTCTCCAGGTATCCATGTTGACTGAAGCTACTGTACTGTGGCGGAGAGTGCAAATACAGCCGCTTAGTGGATATTGTTATGGTTCACGTGAAGCCCTCAAACCCAACTGATGAGGATTTCCTCAGTGACAGTTCAGTGGTTGCCTGAAGGATTTGACACCACGTGATTATTTCTCCCTTTTTACCATTGTGTTTGTAAAATCTAAGAGCAGCCGCTAAGCTGAGTGTATGACGTGCACAGATAGGTGTGTCTGCCACCTTCTCAGTAGCTGGAAAGCATGGTCATTCATTCATTTATGCCTAATTATCCGTTCGGTATTTCACAAAAACTATTGTCCTGGCTCAGTTTTCTCAAACACATTTAGCGTTTCGTGTCGGTTTTGCAGAATTTACCGTTCCCTCAAAACTCCAGTGTGCCTGTTGCTTAATTCAAAGGAAAAAACACAATTTTGAAAATGTTGGTTCGATGAAAACCTGAACGTTTTCCAAAAATGAAAGCCAAGGTGGTCAGGGACACAACCGCAAACTCTGGGTGTCCCTAAAATTCTGATTGCCAGAAACTGGGTCTGGATAACAGGGGATCACTTGATAATTGCCCTGTTCTGTTCATTCCCTCTGAAGCATCTGGCACCAGCCACTCTCAGAAGACAGGATACTGGGATAGATCGACCATTGGGACCCAGTCTGGCTGTTAAAGCTTTTTATGGAAGTTTTCAATTTAGAAAAAAGGCATTTTTTCATTTAAAAAAAAAGAGTTTAATTGAAAACATTTTGCCCAGCTACTGTGGATGCATTTCTGTAGTGGGTGAAAAGAAGTGTGTACACATTCCTCATTATTATGAGGGTTAATTGGTTAACGTTGCTGAAGTCTTTTGCAATCCTCAGGTGAAAGTGCTATAGAAATTATTAATTTTTATATTTATTCTTACCACTCGCATATTCTTCTTTTATATCTACCCTAAGCATGTCATCCTTTTACCTTTAAGCCATATTCTTATACGTACTTTTTATAATACGGTTTTGGCCACCTTTAAAAAACACCCCCCTAAATAATACTCAGGACACACTCTGCAAAAAGAAATCCAGTCAGCTAGCCTACACGGGGGCTGCTACCCATTAATTAAGAGTGTTTCAGAGAGACAAAAGCAATCTTTACCCTCTGCCCATACACAGTGGGAATGTCACCTCTGCACCAGTCCCAGAAAATCCTCAGGTTGTTTGCTGGTCTCCCATGTGTTACACGTATCGCTAACCACACCATCAAATGTGCTGTAAAATACTTTAAGCAGCTTTTCCTGTACCTGACTTGCTCTGAGTAAATATTAATGTTTTTAAAGCAATTGCCTGTCGTTATTTTCTTTTAACCTGCTGGACTCTATTTTGACTAAATAAGTATGAGCTAAGCTTTGTTGGCACAAGCCGACTCTCGTTCAATAACTTGAGAACAGGTGCTAATTCCGATCTGGTACAGAAAGTTAGCCAGCTGATCGTGTTTGCGAGAGTAATCTTACTGCAGTGTTCTAACCAAACAAGATGTCAGGCTTTGACAGTTCCTTTTGATGAACTTAGCCTTTAACTGAACCTGAATTTTTGTTTAAGCCAATCTGTAATTTGATGCTAACTAAATTTACTTTGAGTGGAATGGAGTAACTGACATGAATAATCTGAACGATGCTGGAGGACTTAATGTTTAGCTGTCAGTGCTTCTCAATCTGTGTCAAGCTTTCTTCCCGCTTACTATGGAAAGGTAGCACACAAATGCCACATACCTGGTACATGACCTAACAATGCTGCTGTACTGTGGTTCTTTGCTCATAGGTTTTGCTGACAAACTTTTCCTTCTAAACACTGCAGGTAACAATATAGAGATAGCTAGAATATATACATTCAGCCCAGCTTTCCTCTCACCAGCGTAAACGTGAATAATTCCATTCTTCAGTAGAATTATATCAGTGAAAAATTAGTGTGGTAGGAGAATCCGGCCCATGACATTTCAGCAGCTTTCATACTTTTTGCTATAAGCGCTATGCATTATTGGGGGCAAACCCTTAATGTAACCCCCCAGGCTTGTTTCCTGGACAGTTGGGAGTGAGTGACCTTCTCCTGACTTGATCTACTACCCACTGAAGTGCCCCATTAACTTCAATGGGCTTCAGATCAGGTCCTCTGTCCCTTGGATGACACCTCATGTTGTGTACTTAATAAATTAATGAGTCGTTTATGTACTCTATCATTCTGTCTGGACGTGATTGGTTTTTTTGCTCAACAGCATCCCTTCCTGGCTGATGGAGGGTTAAATTAACAGCAATCTAAATAGAGCTCGTTTTAGCCTTCCTTTATAAAGAGGGATGGGGATTTCAAAAAGAGACAGCGGGTGTCTGTGTGTCAGTGTGAACGACAGGATTATACAAAGGAAAAAATCTATTTAATGTGTGTGTTTCCAGTGTGCCAGTCACTGTGGTATCTAGACACTGTATGGCAGAGTAGATGGAACCGAACATTCTTGCTCTCCATGTTTTGGACATAGATGTTAAATTCCTTCTTCTGGGAAGGGCACCAGCTTTTGATATGTTCTACAGCCTTGGGGGGCACTGGAAAGCGTTTGTGTGGAACTGAAGAATTCTACTAGTGGTAGAAAGTAGCCAAATATAAACTATTCACTGATTTGGGGGATCTTTTGTTAAGAGTTATAACAATGATCCCGATTTCAAAAACCTGCCTGTGAAAAGTGTACAGGAAATATTTATAATGAAGTGACTCAGTATTTCAAACTCTCACAAACACATCTAGCCTCACCAGCCCCAGTGAATGCTTGCAAATCCAGTACCGGATGGAAATATTATGCTGTCATATACAATATCCAGTGGGAGACACCTCAGCTGGTAGAAAAACTTGACAGAGTGACACTCCACTTCTATTGGCCGTGTGTCCACAAAGAAGTGCAAGAGTACTGTCTCTGCTGCCTGGAATGCCAATGGACAGGTCAAAAGAAGGATTTTAGCAGGACTTGGAATGATCACATGAAATATGTCGCTGTGGTCCTGCAGGCTCTCAAAAGCATGGGGCTTACAGCCAGCGCATCCAAGAGGTGATGTACTTACAGTGGGGTGGGGTTGCCTACACCCCCTGGTGGGAAAGATGCAAGCCTTGGCAGAATTCCCCATGCCCACCGCAAAAAGGCAAGTAGGACATTTCCTGGGATTAGCAGGGTATTATAGGTAGTTCATCCCAAACTTCGCCATAATTGCTGCCCCACTGACGAACTTGGTGAAAGTAGGTCTGGTGCTCTCAAGATTTAAGGCTCTAAGAATGTTGAAGAATCATTTGGCTTGAGAACTTATCTTGTTCCACTCTAGTTTTCAAAGACTTTTGTCTTACAGGCTGATGTTTCAGACATTGGCTTGGGGGCCATGTTGTCCCAGGAGGTGGAAGGAGTAGAACGCCCAATCCTTACCTCAGCCGAAAATTGTTCCTCCAAGATGTCTCATACTCAGTAATTGAGAAGGAGGCTCTGGCAGTGAAGTGGGCTCTCAAGGCCCTTGGGACCAGCGATTCCACCTGGTGATGGGCCATACACCCCTCCAGTGGTTCCATGCCCTGAAAGACCACAAAGCTCAGCTCATGCTCTGACAGCAGTCATATTGGTTGAGGTGTTGCACCGAGCAGGAAAAGGTCACAAGAATGCAGACTTCTTCTCATGGGACAGAGGAAACTTGTCAACACACAGCAACCCTGCAACTCCAGTCCTGAGGGGGAAGGCCTATGATGGGGTTTACAGACCCCACATAGAGAATAAGGGAGTGATGAAGCAGTACTGGACCAATAGGCCTCCACTCCTCAGCAACTGCGGAGCATGCTCCAAATGGAGGGTCTGCTCAAAAGGGGACTTTGATAGTCAAGCAGGGAGGGAGAGGCTGGTTGAAAGGAGAAAGCCAGTTTGTAGCTTCTGGTGACAAAGTGATCCATAGTAGAGAGGCTGGAGCAGGAGTAAGACCCCACTGGGAGGATAGGGGCCTACCTCTTTTTCCTCCCTCACTCCCTGCTGGATGCTGGGAATAGAGCTGGGAATGCTCTGTTGACTGACTGAACTGCAAGGACTGATTGGGAACTCTCGCTGGGAGCAAAGGGGGCTGTGACCACACCCCAGACTGAAGCGAGAGTGGGGAAGTAGGAACTGGCCCAAGAGAGGCAATCAGGAAGAGGAGAACAAGACATTCCATGCCTTTCCCCTTTGGCCCCTTGGCTGGGACTTGGTGGAGAGGGAGGGCCTCGGTCCTCCTACCTTCTCTCCCTCCCCCACTCTCCCCCTTGAAGTGAGAACTCTTGGGCACCTGGGAATTGATGAGCCATGGGCTGCTGGCCTCTGAGTGAAACCCCTGCACCCCCACTGTGTGATTAATAAATTTGTTGCCACTGTATACATATAGGAAAACTCCCCCACTCCCATAGACATCAAGCAACATATACCAAAGAGCATATAATTAGTAAATTATAAAGATTTAAAAACAATAGTGTAAAAATACATCTCTGTGGCCCTGAAGGTTGCAAACATGCTTTCCATGTAAAGCTGTATGTTGCATTTATGCTGATTTAATCATTCGTTAAACATTAGTAAGAGGCCAATTATGCCGCTCAAGAGTAAGATGTTTTACGAGAAAATGACAAAAAGATACATGTAATCATTGAAATGCCAGTTTACAATCAGATAGGATGTGAAATAATCCCTTTAGCAAGCTTAAGCTTTTACATATTAATGGCAACATTGGAGTGGAAGATGGCTTTAACAGACTTGGAGTAGGTCCTGATCATAAAGCAACTGCTTATGATGTTCTGGACTAAGAATTAATGCATTGTTTTATTCAGAGATACTATGAGACATGTTCTTAATTATCCTATCTACAGTTAATAGGTGGGTGTGTGTATATGAGAGTGATTGACTTAGAAAAAAAGTCCTTTTGGTGGATCTTGCATATACATTTGTGAGAAATATCTTCAGCACATTTTCCAGAATCCACCATTTGCCAAAAAAAAAAAAAAAAAAAAAAAAAAATTAAAAATCAAGACAGCTTACCTAAACTAGAAAGCCTTGGACCTCTTAATGCACTCCCCAAGGAGCTGAGAATACTCTATGGGTACTACAATGGCAGGAAAATAATAATGCCTAGTCATGGCAAAAAAAAAAAAAAAAAAAAAAGGATCCTAAACTCTAACTAAGGACGAGCAAGCCAATAAGAAAGACAAGGAGAACTGGCCTGGGTCCCAGCGAAACCATGAATGTTAATTTTGCAGTTTGGATAAATTTCTTCTCAACGGTGCTGGATCTCTGGGTCTTTCCAGGCTGAGAAACTTCTGCTTGGCCATTTCCTGTCTTGAAATCTTAGTTTGTTGTCTCAGGATCTGACCCTAGCAAATCTTCCAAACTCATCAGATTTGAAGACTGCTGGCAGCCAGAGGTGGGCAAAGAGAATTCTAGCCAGGAAACCTTCATCTTGGGGCAATATAATCAAGAGCTGGGTAGTTATGGAACCTTTTCAAAGTCAAGGACAGAAAGTGGAAAGCCAGGCACTGATTGAGATCAAGGAAAGGGATCCAGGTAGGGAAAGGAAAGGAAAGTTCTGGTTGAGCTAAAGAAGAGAGGAAAATTTCAGCTAAATTCTGTCAGTCATAGGTCAATGTTCAGGGGACGTGCTAAAGTTTGATCTTCTCCTGTCACTCTTATCAGCCAGATTCCTTTCAAAGCAGCATACATGACGGCCCAAACGTATCAACCCCTCCCTTGCAATTCCAGTTGGTCAGATGTTCTGGTTGCCATGCCTGCCTCACTTTGCCTTGCAGCAATGGACCCAAATCATGCTGTTGGAGGGGGAAAATGTATGCAGGAGATAATATTGAAAGCTTGTAAGCTGTCAAACACACTGCGTCTGTGGCAACACCTGTTGACTGGCTGCTGCAGTGGGAAGAGCAAGATGAAGAAAGACAGCTGTAAGAGTGCCAGCAGCAGCAGGAGGCTGTACCCAAGACTGTTTCGTGCCAGTAAGAGTCGTGCCAAACTATTTGGCATTGTTTCAAATATCTGGGTGTCCACTTCATTTGCCAGCTAGCAATCACAGGGAATACTTTAGCATCAACACCACTACCAGCCTGGCTCCCACAATTCTTCCACTTTAATTTCTGTCTTTATGTTGCTTTTCCACCCCCATCACCTATATATCAGTGAAACACAAGGTAAGCCAGATACTGTGATGCATGTCCTGAAATGAGGCCTGATCTCTGCAGTCGGTACAAAGACAAAACATCACTCTAAGGTTTTTGGCAATAGGCTTGTGAAATCTGCTGGGTTAGGTATTTATTTATTTATTTTAAGAGAATAACAATTTTATCTTCTGCAAACACTTTGCTAACCTGCACACTTCCCCTGCCTGCCCATCTTGAAATGCTGGAACTGCAGACCCCAGCTTTGGGGACTTTACAGTCGCATTGGGGCTGTAATACGAAAAGGCTGGTGGGCAGGAGGCTCTGTCTGTGAAAGTGGCACTACAATGGAAAAAGTAATTGTCAAATACTTTTGATTTCCTCTTATCTTTTGCTGAAGGCCCCACCCTGGCTGTGGGGATACCCCCCAAGTCATGAGAGGTCTCACAGCTAAGGGAAGGAGAAGCTGTTTTGTATACCTTTGTCCTAGAAATTTTTCATAGATTCTAAGGCCAGAAGGAACCATTGTTATCATCTAGTCTGACCTCGTATATAGCACATGCCACAGAATTTTCCCCAAATAATTCCTAGAGCAGACCTTTTAGATTTAGTTATTTATTTAGCATTTGCATATTCGCCAAGCCAAGCAATAGCGTTCTTAGCGGCCAAGTGGAGCTCCCGTAGCCCTCTACTGAATTTGGTTAGTGGGCACTCCAATAAGTAGATCATTGCTGCAGCTTGGATTGTCTTGAAGACCCCAATGATGCTGATTGGCTGCACAGAGCTCTTGCCAAGTCCAGAATCAGTTAAGAAGGGCTCACTAATGGTGTGGCAGGGTGGTTGATGTTAAGCATCAGTCTTCCCACCACAGGGACTCCGCTGTCATGCCCTGGCATGGCAGCCTCGACCACAGTGGGTGTTGTGATGAAAGACATGCAGCTGGTGGGCTAAAAAGGTCACTGAACAAGGGCAAGCTTGGATTGGCATGTACCTTCTCAAGCAGCTTGCCAGCTGCAGTCTCCCTCTTGATGTAATGTGGCTCAGAACTGGAAGTTATGGAAGATGAGCCAGTCGGGAGAGTTCCTGTGATGGTGTGCATTGTTGACTTGAGTTGCACATCAAGAAGTTTGGTGTGTGCTGACCGATTCCATACTGGCACACAGTACTCTGCTATTGAGTACAAGATGGCAAGGGCTGAGGTCCTTAGGGTTGGGGCATCTGCTCCCCATGAAGGACCTGCCAGTTTGTTGAGAAGGTTGTGTGTTTTGACCTTCGCTGCTATCTTGCTCAGGTGGCTTTTGTATGTCAGTGTTTGGTCAAGGGTCATGCCTAAGTAAACTGGGTAAGCTTCAGCCTCTGGCCATTCATTATGATGTTTAATTCCCTCTTAGCTTTGGCATGGTGGAGTTGGAATGTGCTCGAGACTGTCTTGCTGGTGCTAGGATGAAAGCACCATGTCTTTCAGTAGATGGCTAGCTTTGCAGCATCATCATTCAGGGTCTTCTCCAGCTCAGAGAAAGTTGGAGCCTATGACCTGCAGCAGATGTCATTGCATAGATTAATTTCCATGACTGGGATGGTGGCAGGTCATTGATGTATAGATTGAACAAGATTGTGGCTGGAGGACTCTTGATATTTTAACAAGTAGACCCATGTGCCACACCATATCATACGCTGCAGTGAGGTCAAGGAAAATAGCACCTGTTTTCAGGTTTCTTTTAAAACCATTTTTGATTAATGTGATTAGCTCAAGTACTTGGTCACATGTGCTTCGAACTTATTGAGAGCCTGCTTGCTTGACATTCAAGATGTTCTCCATCTCTGGTTTTATTCGCTGTAAAATTAGGTGCTCTAGAACCTTGAGAGACACAGAAAGCAGCGATATCGGGCAGTAGTTTGATGCCTGGTTTGCCTCTTTACCAGGTTTTGGGAGGCCAATGACTTGCTCCAGATTTTCAGCAGCCTTCCCTCTTTGGTGACTCTTGTGAACAACTAAGCTAGCCTAGACTGGGCGCATGGGCCAAGACGTTCCAGGAACTCTGAAAGGACATGGTCATAGCTGGCATTGGTGCCAGACTTGATGTTATATAGCACTCTGTCTAGCTCTGGAACTCTGAAAGGGTCAGGGCAATCTCTGGATTAGTGCTGTCTGCAGAAGACCCTCCACTCACTCTGGACTTGACTCTTCACTTTGTTTTCCAGAGGTTTCTTTCCCATGCTAAGCAGGTGACTGGCTCCTTGGTTAGCACTCTCAGATGGTTGACTTGGTGTTGGTGGTCGCTCAGCTACTCCAAGATGACCAAGTAAACTCCAGCATTTCTGGTTGAAACGAGTAAAGTCCTGGTTCTTGGTCTTTTCCTCCCATTTGGCTTGGCAAGCACAACTCAAAGCTTCAATTAAGTGGTTGGCCACATCCGGGTCACCAGTTGACTTCTACCTCTTGAGTACAGTGGCACACTCCTCTTCAAGGCAGGGGATGTACACGGGATGATATCCGCATGGAATGGTTCTGGTGGCTGTTTTGTAGATGGTACTACAGAAACTCCTGTAAGCATGCTTTATTGGGATGTAGCAGGGCAGTATCGTTACAATGCTTCATTCGAGTGCCTCGCTGTATTTCTTCCAGTTGGCTTTGCTCCTATTCCTCCAGTATTTCTTTGAGCTCATGACGATTGGTAGCCGAAGGCCAATATGGATCAGTGATGGTCTCTGCTGGCTGTGTGGAAAGTTGTGCAAGACGTGGCATGATGCTGGATGTGGGTTGCCGTGTATTGAATTGACCCAACACATGTCGCGGTTCCATCTAGAAGAACGGAATGTCCTGAGCTGTTTTGGATCATGAACGAGAGAGAGAGGTTATTTTGTGAGGCTCAGTCAGCACTGCTGTCATCAGCCACTTAGTAGCCCCAACCTGTATGATGCTATTAAAGTCTCCAATGTAAACAGCTGGGAGCGATAAGCATGGAAGGATCTGTTGATCCCAGCTAATGCTATGAGACTTATAGGTGTTTGCTATCCAAAATATGCTGATCTTGATGACATCACAGTATTCAATAGATAACAAATGGACTGTGTCTGCAATGGTAGCCTGAACATATGTGGCATGGGCAAGCTTTGGCAGTGCAGCATGACATATCAGGTCGAAGCCATCAACCTTATATCAGTCAGCTTCATATGACGAAATATGAGTTTTTTGCATGCAGATCACATCGATAGCATGTTGATATGCGAGAGCGCCGATTAAACGTCACTTGGCTGTTGATAAACCTTCAATGTTGAGTTGAGACTTGGAGTGCAGGCCCGATGGTATGGAAATCACAGGACTGCACATTCTTAGAGTTACCGGAAGTGGTGATACTGTAATTCTTCAAGTATAAGATCGCAGAATTCAGTTTGCTGGAGGATCATTAGCTTCCCTGTGGTGTGACGAGAATGCTGATCCATTGCCAATCTTGATTTTAAAAGTGTCAGTGATGGAGAATCTACCATGACCCCCAGTAATTTGTTCCAATGGTTAATTATCTTCACCATTAAAAGCCTATGCCTTATTTCCCATCTGAATTTGTCTAGCTTCAACTTTCAGCCATTGGATCATGTTATACCTTTCTGTGTCAGACTGAAGAGTGCATTACTAAATATTTTTCCCTTGTAGACACTTATAGACTCTAATCGATCACCCTTAGCCTTCTCAAGACTGAGCTCCTTGGGTCTATCGCTATAAGGCATGTTTTCTAATCCTCTATTCATACTTGTGGCTCTTCTCTGAACCCTCTCCGATTTATCAACATCCTTCTTGAATTGTGAAAACCAGAACTGGGCACAGTAGTCCAGCAGGGGTGGCACCAGTTTGAAATACAGCGGTTAAATTACTAGAGATTCCCTGTTTATGTATCCAAGGATTGCATTTGCCCTTTTGGCCACAACATCACACTGGGAGCTCATGTTCATCTGATTATCCACCATGACCTTTAAATCTTTTGCAGAGTCACTGCTTCCCGGATAAAGTCCCCCATCCTGTAAGGTCACAGGCCCCAATTCAGCAAACCTTTCCTATTCAGCTGGCACACACACAGGTCCTAGTGGGCCTTATTCTCATTTCCAATAAGGGCCTTCTATATCACTGGAGCAATATAAGGGGCCTTAGTGTAAATGAAAATCTGGCCTACTGACTTTAATGGGACTTAAGGCTATGATTAAAGTTAAGCACATCCTTAAGCACTTTGCTGAATCAGGGCTGCAACAAATAACTAGACTTCAAATGATACAAATAATACTGTTCTCATTTCTTACCATTAAACATTGCCCCACAAAAATTACTAGACACTACTGGAGAGACTTGAATTTCAGTTCACTGCTTGGATTGCAATTTCAGACATGTTAACTTTCATTGGTTTCCTATTTAATATAATTGTCTGTTCTCTGAGTGAGTCCATTCTAAAATACTAAATAATGTTAAAAATTCCCTTGCACATGTAACATCAGAATTTAGGATTATGTGGGGGATTCCTCCTGCTTCCTAGGTCAGGTTTTTGATTAAGTGTTTGACATTTCTTTGCTGGGAGTATTTGATTGCTTAAGGTCTACCCATGAGAGATCCTCAAGATAACCTTATAGATGCTCACCAATATCGATCTCAGATAAACTAGTTTTTGAAGGCAGTACTTCCCAGAAATATACCGTTGTTCTTTCAGTCTATGGGTACAATCTAGAGAGGAAATCTAAACTACCACATTAAATGAGTGGATGGCGGGTAATTCCCTACTTTGAGAAATGTGGAATGTTTCCTGGGAGGTTTTTGTGTCTCAGTGTATTTCACTAGCTTTGTGATGCAGCTCAAGATGGTGGAAATCTTGCAAGATCAACTGCCTTTATGAGATTTCTACAAAATTGTTCTGAGAACAACTCAGGAACAATGAAAGAGGGATTAAAATACAAATCCTTGATTTTAAGGATGTCTCTCTGCCTTCTAAAAATGTAGTGAAAATTATGAGCCTTGTAATTGTTTGTGGCTCTGCTACTAATACTGACTCAGTATGACCATGGGCAAGTCACCTAGGACAATATTTTCAAATGTAGGTGCCTATAATTATGTGCCTAAATCACAGAATCATAGAAGATTGGGGTGGAGGAGACCTCAGGAGGTCATCTAGTTCAACCTCAAGCTCAAAGCAGGACCAATCCCCAACTAAATCATCTCAGCCAGGCCAGGCCTTAAAAACCTCGAAGGATGGAGATTCCATCACCTCACTAGGTAACCCCTTCCAGTGCTTCACCACCTTCCTAGTGAAATAGTTTTTCCTAATCTCCAACCCTCACTGCAACTTGAGACCACTGCTCCGTGTTCTGTCATCTGCCACCGATGAGAACAGCTGAGCTCCATCCCCTTCAGGTAGTAAATAACTAACTTGATTTTCAGAGGCAGTGAGCACTGGCAACTTTCATTGACCTCACTGTGATCTGAGGATGTTTAGCATCTCTGAAAATCAGACCACTTCTTTAGGTGGAATTAGGGGAGGAGAGGTTTTTCAAAAGCACAAATGCCAGTAGTGGGGGATGGCATAGAGCTGATATAACTGGTGCTACATCCCGTGGAGAATCCCCAGTTAGCTGGTTAACCTGGCTTTCTGCCTGATTTACACTGGCAGAGCAGAAGAAAGCTGGTAGAATAGAGAACCAGAATCTGGGGCTTTGCTTGTACAGTGTGGATGTCAATAATGCCTTTTCCTTATGTGGCGCTTTTCATCAGTAGATCTCAAAAGCACTTCACAATCTTTAATGTATTTATCCTAACTGCTGTTTGTGCCTTTAAAAATGCATAACTCACCGCCCACTTTAGGCAGCCAAATTTGCCCTTAATCTCTGTGTTTCTCTGTTTGTTCATGTGTAAATGGGTACAATAATATATTACACAGGAAGGTCGTGGGGCTCTACTTAAGTCTGTGAAGTAATCTAGTCCAAGATACTTCAGTTAAAAGTGCTATTATTATTGATTAATACTGTTTCAAGTACACATACTGTATTCCTTGGAAAATAACCTGCGAAGCTCTTCAGAGGGAAACCTCACAGGCTGTTGAAAGAACAGAAAGTGGTGACCTTTTTCACTGATATGTGATGAGCCAAGTTGTATTGGAGGAGCAGGTGTTTGTCTGTAATCGGCATGTGTGCTCTGAAGTGCTGACACTGCTCGGAGGGGGTCTGGTGGCTCAGCCTTGGCTGTAATACGCAGGAACAAAGAATTGTTTGGCTTCAGCTGTAGGCAAGGCAAGGACCTGCCTGGAGGATCTGTTTAGAGTGGTCAAGAGCCTGCTTTATCCAGATATTATTATGTATTATTTGCATTACTGTAGTGCCTATGAGCCCTGGTCGTGGACCCGGACCCGGTTGTGCTAGGAGCTGTACAGACATGAAACAAAAAGTCCCTCTCCTAAAAGCTTACAATCTAAGTATAAGACGAGAGACAACAGGTGGATACAGACTGACTGACGGGAGTACAAGGAAACAATGAGACCGCATTGGTTAGCTTGATCAGCTGCGATCTCAGCGCACCAGCTGCCTTGCTGTTGTCAAGTTTCTGGAGGCCTCATGGAAAGGAAAGTTGTGAGGAGGGTTTTGAAGGAGCCAAATGGGGTAGCTTTGGGGCCGTTTACAGGGAGCTCCTCCCAAGCATGAGGGGAAGCATGTAAGAAAGCACAAAGGTGCTTGTTTTAAAATGTAACAAGTTGGCAGTGGAAGCTGGCCCCTGGGGTTGCTTGAAGGGGCAGGAGTTGATGTCTTGATATTGAATGAGAGAGGATAGGGAGGGTTGGGATAGTGAAAGGACCTTGAAAGTGAAGACAAGGTTTGATGTGATAGAGAAGGGGGAGCCTGTAGCGGGATGCAAAGACAGGGGTGACATGGTGTGATGGGGTGACCACCCCACCCAAGACGTGAGAAGGTTAAAAAGGGCCAATTAACCTTATAGGCTGCACCTGGAGGAGTGGTGGGACCTGATAAAGTCTAATAGATGATGAAGCCTTGCTGGGCCAGGGAAAGCTGAGCTTGTATAAAGCCAGCAAGGTGAAAGCAGGAGGGGGCTGCAGCCAGGAGCTCTGCAGTCACTCCCTAGAAAGAAAGGGGCTTGGTTAGGGACTAGTGGGAGAGAGTAAACCCTGGCATCCTGCCCTGAACTACAGAGTCTGGCAAGAAGCTGAGAGGGGGGAGTAGCCACTGGGAGTGAAGGAAGCCTGGGCTGGTAAATCCAGCAGTGGGCCGGGTGATAAAGAAGGGAGGTTGGAAGGAGTCCAGGGAGTCTGAGTTTGGGTAGATCATGGTTGCTGGGCATAGGGTCCCTGGGCTGGAACTTGGAGTAGCAAGGGGGGCTGGGTTCCCCTGCTGGCCTCCGGGACAGTGGTACAGACTGAGAAGTGCATCAGAAGACTGAGACTGCAGGTAGATCATTTGGCTGGTGCGCCTTATTATCCCAGAAGGGACGGACTGTAGTGATCCGGGCGGAGGACCGAGTCACAGAGTGGGAGTAACCTGAGTCCAGAGAGAGACGGAGACACCACATGGTGAGCAACTGAGGGCGGGGGTGTTTGACTGGTCGAGAGCTAATTCCCAGATGAGCCACAAGGCGGCATCCCAGCCATGAATAGCAAAACCCGTGACACAAGGTCAAAGGGGTGGGCTAGGAAAATTGGTCTTTGTAGCAGCATTCTGCTTGGATCTGAGCAGGGCAAGATTGCGCTTGTCAAGGCCAGAGAGAAGGATGTGGCAGTAATGGAGATGCAAGATGATGCGAGCCTGGGCGAAAGCTCTAGCTGTGTGGCTGGGTAGGAAAGGCCGTTTCTTAGAGATCTTATGCAGAAAGAAATGGCAAGATTTAGACCTAGCCTGGATGTGAGGGCCTTGAGAGAGGACCGAGTCAAAGATAACGCCCAAGTTACAGGCCTGAGTGACAGGCAGGATGGTGGTGTCTCTTGCTTGAAGAAATCTGATTGCCAGAGTGCTGTGAGTGATTTCCTGTCTTCCTCAACAAAATATCCTTGGCTGCATTAAAGCTAGACCAGCTTCTAGGGTCATAAAGAGCAAGAAAAGAGGGCACAAGTGCATATGCTACCCTGCTTGGGTTCTACAGTGTCTGCGTAGTAGAAGGGGGTTGGATGGCTCATCGTGAGGACCCTACCAAATTCACAGTCCATTATGGTCAATTTCACAGCCATAGGATTTGAAAATGGGTGAATTTCACATTTTCAGATGTTTAAATCTGAAATTTCACAGTGTTGTAAGCATGGGGGTCCTGACCCAAAAGGGAATTGTGTGTGTGTGTGGGTTTTGCAAACCTGTTGTAGGGGGGTCTTGGGATTGCCATCCTCACTTCCGTGCTTCCTTCAGAGCTGGACTCTTAAGGCAGCAACCACAGAGCTTCCTGCAGCCTCAGGAGTCTCCCGGAATGGAGGTGGGTCTGATCTCCTTTCCCCTCCCACCCCGAACAGCTGTGCAGGGGATGGACAAGTCCTGTCCCTCCCCAGCCCAGTCGGAGCTAGGAGCCCCCTTTGCTGGGGCGCTCCCAGCAGCACAGGGAAGATCGGACCCAACTCCACAAGTCTCCTCCAGCTGCAGGAACCTCTGGGGCTGCTGCCCAGTCCCAGAGCATCCTGCAGCAGGGGGAGGCACCTGGAGGTGGGTCTGGTCTCTCCCAATCTCCGCCCCAGAGCGCCCTTTGCTGGGGTGCTCCTATGGACAAGGGAACATCGGATTTCACAGGGAAGGGCTTATTTCACGGTCCGTGACGTGTTTTTCATGGCTGTGAAATTGGTAGGACCCTACTCATAGCTTGTGGAAAACAGTGATGAGGAATGAGAGCACTGGATTGGGTGAATTAATTAATTTCTGCTTTGCGAGGGATAAGTCAGTGTTGAGAAGTCCTCTGTGGAGCATGGATTGGTTCTGTCACCAAATTCTTCCATCTAATATGTATGTGAAGCTGCTGCCTAAGCTGATGAGACAGTATGGTCAGAGGTAGCCCCTGTATGGATGACCTCTAGAGCCGTGTTGTTACGTCTTTAGAGAGAGACTGATCTTTTGATGATGGAGATTCTGTTTTATGCCATCTCAGTGCCTGGCTGATCTTTCAGAGTGCGCTGTCATTGTGAAGGGAACACCACCAACTGGGCTGATGGCACACGTCTGTTGGTGAGATGATGGTTTAAACTCAGATACATTGCAGGAATCATTACTCATTGGACCGAAGAATCAGCTGGAGGGGCTCTGTCGCTTAATTCGTGGCAGCGTTGTGTGTGTTAATGGAATGTGCCTCAAGCAGAATAACGCTGCTTATAACAACTTGGATAGTTTCTGAGCTGAATGTAGAAACCTGTCTCTCGGGGGCAGCACATGGTTTTAATGTTCTGTCCCTCTTCACTTCTCTATGTTGGTGGCACCAGGAATGTTGAAGGGGGAAACGGGTTAGGGGGAAAAGTCATACCTATTAAAGAAACGTACTCAACACCATTTTAAGCACCTGATATTAATTATAATATTACCAATAACATTTTGAGTTCTTCATTTGTAGGTCACAGAGCACTTCACAAACATTAAATAACCCTCACAATGCCCCTTTGAAATATGTTAATTGTTGTGTATTTTACAAACGGATGGATGGAGGCACAGAGAGATTAAACGACCTGCCCAAATTCACATAGCTAATCAGTGGTAGATCTGGGAATTTAGAACCCAGCAGTCCTGTCACGATGATCCGGTCGAATCAATAGACAAAATTCTCCGTCTTCTCACGTTGTATTGTGCCCTTCCATTTCAAAGGCCTGTTCGCTCACTGGGTTCTCAGTGATTTAAGCACCCGTGGTTATATCATATTATTTCCATTGTGTAGCTGTCTATTGTGTAGTACAGTTGACTACAGGAACGATGATCTTGTGCATAAAGCGCAGGACTGGGACTAAGGAGGCGTAGCTTCAATTCCCTGCTCTGCCATAGAATTTCTGTGTGACCTTGGGCAATCACTTAATCTCTCCGTGACTCAATTTCCCATGGGGATGATAATACCGGTTTTCACCCATCTTTTACCTGTGTAGACAATAAGCTGTTTGGGGTAATGTATGTACACTGGTTAGCAAAATAAGGCTCCAATTTCAGTTAGTGGCTACTTTGATACAATTAATAAATAATACAAATAAGTAGAACAGAAATGTTTTAAACACTTTTCCCACCCAAGTGCCTTTCTTACCAATACAGCTTATTCATTAAAAACATAGTCTTATGCTTTTAGAATGAGAGAGAGCAAACATCACACTGTACAAATTGGCACAAGCATGAGTCCAAATGTACAGAAAAAAATGTCCTTTTGAGCTAAACTTTTCAAGCACTCTCTGCTCTAATTAGTCTTTTCTTTTTCCAAAGATCAGTCAGCCTGTTCCTCTTCTAGATTCTTTAGGCTGGGATTAGTATCCAAATGCCTCACTTGTTCTGATTTTACCTGCAGGTGCAGGTCAAAGGACCAGCCGTTATCCTTCAATAGGGTTTGCAAGACTTCTTGTTTAATCTTTGCTCCCAGACAATAGAGTTGTTTTACACAAATTCCTACCTCTCTGTTCCTATAGCAGTGCCTGCCAGCTGTGCTCCAGAGGGGGAAAGACAGAGCTATTCTACTGAACTTTGAAAGCTCAGGGAGAGAATAGGAAAGTGTTGCCTCTTGAAAACTGTTTGGCTGGATCTTATACATAACTAGAGACTTGGCTGCGTTGGGCTGTATCGAGCCTCTCTTCAAACAAGCAGAAAAATCATCTTTCGTATTCATCTTTCCATCTTTTGTTGCTGGATTCACGGGCTACGGTGGGTTCTTCCAGAGGAAATGTTATCTGAGTAAATATTTAGACAGAATAAGCCTTAATCACAACATAGTTATGGTTCATTAAAGAGGGTTTTCCATTCACTGCATTCTGAAAGTAATGTGGAAGGTACCGGAAGCTAGCAAATTCTGTAGGTTTCCTATTCGTGGAATCTTTCCTCCTCTACTGGGGAAACAAAGGGCTAATTATTTGTGGGCAGCATTGCTAGGCCTCCTTCTCTTGCCCAGGCCTTGGGAGGAATGGGCTAGTGTGTAATATGTGTATCAGCCGGTGCTCAATTTATAATGAAAGAGGAGCCAGGGCTCAAGCAATTTTTTTACATTCATTGGATCATAGAACTGGAAGGGACCTCAAGAGGTCATCTAGTCCAGTCCCCTGCAATCATGGCAGGACTCAGTATTATCTAGACCATCCCTGACAAGTGTTTGTCTAACCTGCTCTTAAAAATCTCCAATGATGGAGATTCCACAACATCCTTAGCAGGGGTGAAGGTAATATTAAACACTTACCGGTACGGGGGCTCGACTTTGGGGGCCTGGATGGGGCGGGGCCTCGGGCGCAAGGGGCGGGGCCTCGGGTGTAAGGGGCGGGGCTGGGGGGATCCGCCTCCCACAACCAGACCATCCACGCTGCCTGGGGCTCCAGTGGTGATTTAAAAGGGCCCGGGGCTCCGATCATTGCCGCGGTAAAGGTGGCCAGGAGCCCCGGGCCCTTTTAAATCACCGGCCCCGGGGCAGCTGCCCATTTTGCCCCACGCCTGTCGGTGGCCCCGGGGGGGTGGGGGGGAGGGTGAAAAAGGGGCAATGATGTTCAAGCACTGCCGTGGCAGCACTTTAACTCTGGCTGCGTACGGTCTGGTACCGGCTTCTTAGCAGTACACTGCACTGGCCCTTACTGGCCTACTTTCATCCCTGCTCCCTAGGCAATTTATTCCAGCGGTTAATCACCCTGACAGGAATTTTTTCCTAATGTCCAACCTAAACCTCCCTTGCTGCAATTTAAGCCCATTGCTTCTTGTCCTATCCTCAGAGGTTAAGGAGAACAATTTACTTCCCTCCTCCTTGTAACAACCTTTTGCATACTTGAAACCTGTTATCATGTCCACTCTCAGTCTTCTCTTTTCCAGATTAAACACACCCAATTTTTTCAATCTTCCCTCATAGGTCAGGTTTTCTAGACCTCGAATCACTTTTGTCGCTCTTCTCTGGACTTCTTCTCTTCTCCAATTTGTCCACGTCGTTCCTGAAATGTGGCACCCAGAACTGGAGACAAAACTCCAGTTGAGGCCTAATTAGCGCGGAGTCGAGCGGAGTAGATGCAGCAAGCCCAGAGGTGCCAGGGCAATGAACTGCCAAGCCTAGAGGTGCTGGAGCTCATCCCTGGCATACTCTGGCACAAATTAAGCACTGTGATTGGCTCCAACCTGCCTGGCATATCTGCTGGTGTGGTCTTCTGACTTGGCTCTGTGACTCAAGCTGCATCCACACTGCCAAATGACAGGGCTTTGCCCTGAGTCACAGGGGGACTCAGGCTTCGATCCAACCCCCTTGCAAGGTCCTAGGACCCATCCCCCCCAAGTCAGACTGATTTGTGTGGATGGAAGTGGGGGTTGGGCTCAAACTTAAGTTAGAGCCTGGGTTTAATGTGCACTGTAGGCATACCCAGAGAGATGAAGGGACTTGCCCGAGTCACACAGGAAGTCTGTGGCAGAGCAGGGAGTTGAGCCCTAGTCTCCTTCATCCCAGGCTAACACCTTAACCATTGGACCACCCTTCCTTTCTGGTTTCTTATGTTGTGCAGTGGGGAAATAACCTGCAACCAGCCCATACAAATAACATCACGGGTGTGTCTACACTCAAGCCAGAAGGTGTAATTCCCAATAGAAGTGTAGCCGCAGCAGCATGACTGGTGGGAGGGGCCAGCCACCATGAGTATGATACCATCCAAGATCCTACATGTTCCGCAGGGCAGATAGCCCCTCCCACTACTTGTGCTGGTGCAGCTGCCCTTCTATATTTAGCACACTGACTGGCTCAGAGTTAGCCTGGGTATGTCTCCTTGAGCTGGAAATTACCCCTCCAGCTCAAAGTGTAGATGTACCTTATTTCTCCCTCTGAGCAGGCTCAGTCAAGGCTCCACCCATTCTCCGCTAGTCCCCGCCCACCTGCGCAGAGACCAGAACAGACCAGTGATGCAGAGTCGGTGTGGGGAGGAGGGGCGGGGAAGAAGAACATACCTCTGATTCTCCTGCATGGACCAGCTCCCAGTCTTGCCCATCATCCTAACGAAAAATTGATTGTTTTCATATTTTTCTTCTGCCAAGGCCAAAGCTGAGCACAGCAGAATATTCAATAATGTGCTGAAAAATATGAAACTTCTGTATTAAAGCCAAATTAAGATGGTGTTTTATGATGTGAACAAAAATACCCAACTTGATCATATTTTTTTTTTTAAATAGCACACAGAAGAGAGAAATGAAATCTGTATTTAAATAGCTGTGGAACACTGTGCATTTAAAGTGCTCAGCAAGTTATTCCCTAAAGCACTCCATATGATATGTAAATCTTTTGATCTTTCACAAAATGCATGAGTTCTGCAAAGAATAATGAGTACAAGCTTGGGAAGTACAATATTGACTGTCAATGCAGTGCACTTAGCCACAATTATTATTTGCATGGCTATTGCAACATAACTGGAGGGCGGAGTCCTGTGAATATTTTTAATGCGTTCTAATAGCTCCTAAAAGAGATTTTATTTTATAATAGATACATTCTTCCTTTTGGGTCTACAAGCATTTGTTCAATTTATTCTTTACATTTTTACTCTCTTATAGTAAGTATCGGGGGGGGAAGGGCAGGGGAGGAAACAGTGTAGAAGTCCTGAGGAAAAACTATTAAAATTCTGCCTTGTTATTAATTGTAATATGATGGGCAAAATTACAGCACTATTTATTTTTTTTAAACCACTGGGCCTTGCGGAAAGACCATTTCAGATCTTGTGAGCAATCCATTTGAGATCGCGTCAAGTGACCATTTAAACATAAAGGGCCAGATCCTTAGCTGGTGTTAATCAGCGTAGCTCCTTTGACTCCAGCTGGAGAGCTGCCCCCCAGATTTTTAAAATATACAACTACTCCAGTTTCTAGTAGACAGCTGGCCTTGTCATTCTCTGTACTTAGCGCTGATGGATATACTGGCTATATCCTTTTGTTACAGTACCTGGCACATTGGGTCCCAGACCCTGGACTGGGGCCAGGGAGCCAAAGTGCGGCAGTAATATACATTATAGTCTTAGCAAAGAGGCTAAAAGTCTTGAACTCCCCTCTCACCCCGAAAGGGGAAACCTCAGCCGAGGTTCTAAACAAGGCAGGCACAGAGTGGACAGGGTGCACTGTGAACTCGGGTGAGGGGAGAGAGCTGTTAATGTATCATTAACAGTGATTATGAGCTCACTTCGTGGAAACATCCTTTTCAAGGATCAATTTCTCCATACGTAGCTTTTTGTTCTTATTTATTGTTTGTATCGTGCTCGTGCATAGGGACCTCAGGCAAGGATCAGAGCCCGATAGTGCTCGGCCCTGTGTGTGGTTAACAGGGAGCCAGTCTTTGCCCCAGACAGCTCATAATCTACGTTTATGGACAGGTCTACGCTACCACCTTTTGCCTGCCTATGTCGGCTCCGGGTGTGGAAAAAACCACATCCCTAATCTTAACTGTCATAGCTATGTCAGCAAACCCTGTACCCCGTGTAGATGGAAAGGTTGCTGAGGTTCAACCACCCCTTTGCATGCTATCCCATGCTTCTCATCCAGATGGGCACTAATGATACTGCCAGGTCTGATGCTGAGCAGATCAGCACTGACTAACGGGCTCTGGGAACGAGGGTGAAGGTTCTCGTCCATCCTCCCAGTTGAGGCTAAGGGCTCAGTCAAGGAGAAGAGCATCCTGGAGATGAAGGCGTGGCTGCACAGACGATGTCAACAAGGGAAGACTCAACAAAGCTTTTGTAAAGGGAAATCATGCCCCACCAATCTATTAAAGATCTTTGCGGGGGGGTCAGTAAGCATGTGGGCAAGGGTGATACACTGTACTGGGACTTTCAGAAAGCCTTTGATGAAGTCCCTCACCAAAGGCTCTTAAACAAAGTACGCAGCTATGGGATAAGAACGGAGGTCCTCTTGTGGATACAACATTTCTCGATACTTAAGTCCAAAGCTGACTGAGAAGAGGTACAAAGGGATCTCACAAAATTAGATGATTGGGCAACAAAATGGCAGATGGAGTTCAGTGTTGGCAAGTGCAAAGTAATTCACATTGGAAAACAATCCCAACTATCCATACAAAATGATGGGGTCTAAATTAGCTGTTACCATCCAAGAAAACGATCTTGGAGGCATTGTGGATAGTTCTCTGAAAACATCCACTCAGTGGGCAGTGGCAGTCAAAAAAGCTAACAGAATGTTAGGAACCATTAGGAAAAGGATAGATGATAAGACTGAAAATATTATAATGCCACTTTATAAATCCATGCTACATCCACACCTTGAATACAGCATGCAGTTCTAGTTGCTTCATCTCAAAAAAGATATATTAGAATAGGAAAAAGTACAGAGAAAGGCAACAAAAATGATTAGGCATATGAAACAGCTTCCATTTTGGGACTGATTAAAAAACCTGTACAGTTCATCTTAGAAAAAAGAAGATTAAAGGGGGATATGACTGAGGTCTATAAAACTAAGACTGGTGTGGAGAAAGTGAATAAGGAAGTGTTATCTACCCCTTCACATAACACAAGAGCCAGAGGTCATCCAATGAAATTAATAGGCAGCAGGTTTAAAACTACCATAAGGAAGTACTTTTCTACACACAATGTTTGGAACTCGTTGCCAGGGGATATTGTGAAGGCTAAAAGTATAACTGGATGCAAAAAAGAACTAGATAAGTTCATGGAGGATAGGTCCATCAATGGCTATTAGCCAAGATGGTCAGTGCTGCAACCTCAGGCTTTGGGTGATCCTAAACCTCTGACCGCCAGAAGGCGGGACTGGGTGACAAGCTATGGATCACTTGATGATTGCCTGTTCTATTCATTCCCACTGGGGAACCTGGAATTGGCCACTGTCAGAAGACAGTATACTGGGCTAGGTGGCCCTTTGGTCTGACCCAGTATGACTGTTCTTATGTCAATGCAAGGGCTTTGGCTGCACTGACCATGGGACACTGTTCTAGGAAGAAGGTCTGCTGAGAAGAGATGGGTACACATGACCAAGAATGGGAAGGCTATCTTTACACACCAACTTGCTAACCCAGTGAGGAGGGCTTTAAACTAGGTTCTGAGGGGGCAGGTGACAAAAACCACAAGTAAGTATTTAAAAAAGGTGACCTTAACAGAGAATTAGATGTTGGGGGGGGGACATGGAAAATTAAAATAGGGTCATAGAAGCAACAAAAGGGAAATCAGTGGGGGAATCTGCTCGACATCTTAGGTGTCTCTATGTAAGCGGGGGAATAGTCCCGCTCTTGTGGGGAACTTTCCTAGCTTTTGCACTACCCCGGTGAAGTGGGCTAGCAAAAGGATCTGAGTCCTCGCTCCCACTTCCTTTACCCAGTGGCCTCCCTGCCCTTGAGGACTCCCCTTCCACTCTCCTGTCTGGCAGAGTCCTCGTAACCCCAACAAGGCTGGCCCCAGGATTCCCGGGGGGCTCGACCCCCAACCCTGCTGTGGTCACCTAGGACAGGGGCTAGGGTGTCCCCACTCCGGGGTACTCTCTCTGCACTGGGCACTTCTCTGACCCACTGACCTTTACATACAAGTTAAAGCAAATGCAAGTTATTTAATCAACAATTAATTTTAAAAAGAATAAGGAAAAATGGGAAAGGTGAAAGGAAACACATCACCCCGCTCTGTGGCAGGGAACATCACAAACAGTGTCTCTGGAATGTCCGGGCAGTTCACAGTCTGTTCCTTGTAAGTCCCAGGCTGCCTTCTCAGGCCTGGCTGTGCTGCAGGGATGCTGTGGGTTGGACACTTGCTCTGGTGGTGGCCTCACGCTCTCAGGTTCTGGGTGGCAGGTCCCTTCTTCCCAGCGTCGCCCCCGCCCTGTCGGGGTTATGATCCAAGCCTGGCCTGCAGAGCCCCTTGGCTGAGGCGTCTCCCTGTGCTGGGCCCGCTGCCCAGGGTCCCCCTCGGTCTCCCCAGCTGCTCACTGCACCCAGCTCCAGACTGCTCCAGGCCCAGCTGCACCACTCTGTCTCTGCACTGCTGCTGCTCTGCCTCCAGCTCCCTGGGCTGCTTCTTTGGCCCCTCTGGCTCTGGTTGCTGCAGCTCTGCTCCCAGGGCAAGTCTGCTCTCTCTGGGCTGTGCCTCTGGCTTTGGGGCTGCAGCTCTGCTCCCAGGACCGGGTCTGCTCTCTCTGGGCTGCTTTTCTGGTCCCTCTGGATCTGGCCCAGCTCTGCTCCCCAGCTCAGCTTGGGCCCCTGCTTTCTCCTTAGCTCGGCCCCACTCTGTCTGACCCAGGCAAATCCAGCTCACACGGAAGACGGGACCTGGAGCACTGGCCTCTCCCCATTGTTCCTGGAGGCTGTCAGTCTCAGGGTCCTGATTCCCCATTGAGCCTTCCCTCTTTTTAGTACTGGGAGCTAGGAACTAAAACTCCCCCACTGAATGTTAGTAAGGGGGCAACAGTCCCCTTACATCTACACAAATGCAAGGAGTATGTGGAATAAAGAAGAACTGGAATTATTCATACATAAGATAAATTTGACTTAATTGGCAACATAGAGACTTGGTGGGATAAGTCTCATGACTCGAATTGGTAGAGAAGGGTATAGCTTGTTCTGAAAGGACAGGAAAGATAAAAAGGGACAAGGTGTTGCATTATACATCAAGAATATACACACTTGTTCTGAGGTTTAGAAGGAGGTGGAAGCCAGACCGGTTGTGTGGGTCTGAGTAAAGATCAAAGGTGAGGAAACAGTGGTGACATCACAGTAGGGGTGGGGTCTACTATAGACCACCAAACCGAGAAGAGGAAGTGGATGAGTCATTTCTAGAACAAATAACAGAAATATCCAAAACACAAGACCTGATAGTAATGGGGGACTTTGAATACCCGGAAATGAGTTAGAAAAGTGATATGAAAAAACACAACATTTCGCATACGTTCTTCGAATATTCTGGGAACAACTTTTTATTCCAGAAAGTGGAGGAAGTAGCCAGGATGACAGCATTTTAGACTCGATTCCTCCAATCAACAAGGAGAAGTGGGTAGTGAGTCTGAAGGTGGAAGGCAATTTGGGTGAAACGGATCATGAAATGATAGGTTTTATGGTTCTAAAGAAAGGAAGGTGTGAAAGCAGCAGATGAAGGACAATTGTCTTAAAAGAAGCAGATTTTAACAAACCCAGAGAAGTGATAGGTAAAGTCACATGGGAAGAAAATCTAAGGGAAAAGGGAGCTCAGGAGAGCTGGCAGTTTCTCAAGGAGACAATATTAAAGGCACAACTGCAAACTATCTCGATGTAATGGAAAGACAGGAAGAATAGGAAAAGGCCCATATGGCTCCGTAAGGAGCTCTTTAATGACCTGAAAATCAAAAAGTAAGTCTACAAAAAGTGGAAACATGAACAGATTGCTAGGGAGGAGTACAAAAGAAGAGCACAAGCATGTAGGAACAAAATCAGAAGGTCTGAGGCACAAAATGAGTTACACCTAGCAAGAGATATAAAAGGCAATATGAACAGGTTCTTTAAATACAATAAGAGCCTGGAAAAAAAGAAAAGAAAAGAAAAGCCTAGATCTTCTACTTAGTGGGGAAGGAGAACTAATAATTGATGACCTCAAGAAAGCAGAGGTGTTTTAATGCCTATTTTGCCTTTGTCTTAACTAAAAAAGTTAATAGTGACCTCAACTCAGCACAATTAATATTAACCACAAGGTGGAAGAAACACAAGTCAGATATATTCAAGTCAGCAGACCCTGATGAAATTCATCTAGGGTACTTAAGGAACTAGCTGAAGCAATCTCAGAATTGTTAGCAATTATTTTTGAGAACTCCTGGAGGACAAGTGAAGTCCCAGAAGACTGGAGAAGGGCAGACATAGTACTTATCTTTAAATAGGGAACAAAGAGGACCCATGGAATTATAGACCAGTCAGACTAACTTTGGTATGTGGAAAGACACTGGAACAAATTATTAAACAATCAATTTGTAAAAACCTGGAGGATAATAGGGTTATAAGGAAGAGCCAGCATGGATTTGTCAAAAACAAATCGTGCCAAACCAACCTAATTTCCTTCTTTGTCAGGGTTACCTGCCTAGTGGATGGGGGGGAGCAGTAGATGTGATATTTATTGATTTTAGTAAGGCTTTTGACACAGTCCCACATAATATTCTCATAAACAGAAAAGGGAATTGTGGTCTAGGGGAAATTACTATACAGTGTATGCACAACTGGTTGAAAGACTGTGCTCAAAGAGTAGTTATCAATGGGTCGTTGTCAAACTGGGAGGGAGTATCTAGTGGGGTCCTGCAGGGGTCAGTTCTGGGTCCAAAGCTATTCAATATTTTCATTAATGATTTAGATAATGGAATGGAGAGGATGCTTATAACATTTGCAGATGACCCCAAGCTGGGAGGGGTTGCAAGCACTTTGGAGGACAGGATTAGAACTGAAAATGACCTTGAGAAACTGGAGCGTTGGTCTGAGTTCAGCAAGATGAAATTCAATAAAGACAAGCGCAGAGTACTACCCTTAGGAAGGAAAAAATCAAATGCACAACTACAAAATGGGGAATAACGGGCTAGGTGGTAGTACTGATGAAAAGGATCTGGGGACTATAGAGGATCACAAATTAAATATGAGTCAAGAATTTGATGCAGCTGCAAACAAGGGTGTTGTATGTAGGACATGGGAGGTAATTGTCCCGCTGTACTTGGAACTGGTGAGGCCTCAGCTGGAGTACTGTGTCCAGTTCTGCGTGCCACACATTAGGGAAGACGTGGACAAATTGGAGAGAGTCCAGAGCTACTAAAATGATAAAAGGTTTAAAAAACCTGACCTATGATGAAAGGTTTAAAAAAAAAGGGCATGTTTAGTCTTGGAAAAAGAACACTGCGGGGGATCTGATAACCGTCTTCAAATATGTTAAGGATTGTTGTAAAGAAGATGGTGATTAATTGTTCTCTATGTCCACTGAAGGTAGGACAGGAAGTAATGGGCTATAGAAAGGTAGATTTAGGTTAGATATTAGGAAAAGCTTTCTAACTATAAGGGTAGTTAAGCTTTACAATTGCTCCCAGGAAGACTGTGGAATCCTCATCATTGAAGGTTTTTGAAAACAGGTTGGCCAAACACCTGTCCGGGATGCTCTAGGTTGCCCTGGAGTCCTGCCTCGACACAGGGGGATGGACTTGATGACCTCACAAGGTTCCTTCCATCCCTATATTTCCGTGTTTATATGTGGCTTATACCAGCAAGAGTCCTTTTGCCAGTATAGTTTATGTCATTAGGGAAATGGATTAACAATACTGGCAACATGGCCCCTGTTGCCAGTATAAGCTACATCTCCACTAGGGGCTTTGCTGATAGATAGCTATATCTATGTAGCTAGAACAATAAACCCCTTGTAGACTAGCCCTTAGATAAGGCACAATACATGGATGCAAGAAATAAGAAGTGAGAGGTGGGTGAATAACATAACTGCAAAATGTGCTAATTTTACTTCGGTGGCTCTAGCATTGGTCTAGGCTCTCCCTGAAGTTTTTCTCAAATGAAAAGAGGAGGCAGGAAATAAGGAAGGGGTGTTTCTCTGAAATGCAGATTGTGACGCATAACTCATTTACTGGAAGAAAAGGAGACGCACTCTAAAGCTGGAGTTTTGCCATTGACTTCAATGGGAGTAGCATCAGACCTGTAATGTGATCCTGCTTTGATGATGAAGTTGCTTTGCCATCCACTGCACCAATTTAATACAGTTATTTTATAGCAAATGCCCATTTAAATGCATTCAAAACCAGCACGTGATACTCAGTGACCAACTGTGGCAGGCAGTGTGGCCACACTGGACTGTGATTGATATACCTATCTCACAGAGCTGGAAGGGACCTTGAAAGATTGTTGAGTCGAGTCCAGTTCCCTGCCTTCGCAGCAGGACCAAGTACCATCGCTTATTTTTGCCCCAGATCCCAAAATGGCCCCCTCAAGGATTGAACTTGCAACCCTGGGTTTAGCAGGCCAATGCTCAAACCACTGTGCTATCCCTCCCCCACCTAGCGATTCAAGAGACTTGGGTTCCATTTCCGGTTGGGTGACCTTAGGCAAGTTACTGCACCTCTCTGTGCCTCGGTTTCCCCAACTGTAAAACAGGGATAATGATACTGCCCTCCTTTGTAAAGCACTTTGAGATCTACTGGCTAGAAGCACTAGGTGGTATTATTGTTGAATGCAAAGACAGGACCTATTTGAAGACTATGAAACAGCTAGAGTAGAAAGGGACTGCTGCTGTTTCAGAAAGGAAGGTGAAAGGTGTAGGAGACTTATCATGGGGCAGTTACCAATGGGTGATGCCGTAAGCCTGAGTGGGCCCATTGATTGAAATCAATGCTACGCCCATGTAAAACTGGAATAATGCAGTGGAAAATCAGGCCCACGATCTGCATTGAACTGCAAGAGTCCAAGATGGAGAGATTAACTGACTCTTTCTAGGAGTGTTTCAGCGTAAAGCCATTTTTTGTCCAAAATGTATATTGATGAAAAATGTTCAACCTGCTCTAACTTCATCTCTGTCTGGGAGGGAGCCAACACTGAACACCCAGTTAAATAAGTGAGTGCTGGTCATCTGAACCCTCTAGCCAGCCTGGAAAATCTCATCTTTAATCTCCCCTGGGGATTGGGATTCCCAGTTCCCTTCAATATTAATGGGAAACTGAGCACTCGCATTCCCTAAGACGTCCACATTTTGCATCTTGCCCTGTGCCAAGCATTTTATTGGTCCTTAATGATTAAATAACAATGATGATGCTGGTTAATTGGATCTCTGCTTGTAAGTGATCCCATTTTACTATGTGGCAGCTTTCAGTAGCGTTGATTTCTCATTTTCTTCACAGTGAGTGAGTTACTATAGTTTTCTCTGTGTCTTTTGTAGTTCCTTAGAATCCTCCTCTCCTCCCTGAGGCCTCAATCCTGCAATGCTTCTGCAAATATCTAGCTGGTGAGTAGTCCCGTTGACTTTAACTTACGCACGTTTTACTGTGTGCTGGGTCAGAGCCTAAGTGTCAACTTCAATGGCTATTGGTTGAGCCGTCTTAAAGGAGGGACAATCTTACCCGCCTGTGATCTCTGACTTTCAGAGCAGTTTCAAACAGGGATTCTTGAATCATGACACTTACGAGACGTAGGTAGCACAAGTTCATAAATTTAAAGGTACAGTAAGCCTGTTTACCCCCATAGTAATTTTCCTTAAAATATTTCCATATGCTATGCTCCAGGAATGCATTATAGTGATTTCAAGAGGAGAAAACCAAGGAAGATTATTCATTTCACATCCTCATGCAATTCTTTTGTAGGTGGCTTTCAACAAAGGGTGATATTGGATTACATCCATTTTGGTTCTTAATAAACTAGTAAATCTCCCATTGTTCTGTGTTGTCCAATTATAAAAGCAATGAATATGAGACTAAGCACTTCAAGATAACCATAGCTTTTGAGATAGACAAAAAGCTTTATAGATTAGGATCAAAATAAAACTGCCATTTTGGTTGCATTTTGATGAATAATATTTTGAGAATTAAAGTGTTCTCTCTTAGGAATGTCTGTAAATTACTCTTTAAATGTGAGCCATTGCAAATGTGAAGAGGAGCTTCTTAATACCTAGTGTATAGAAAAGCAAAGGATGTAAATCCAACCTGGAAGTTATTTCCTGGCTGTCTGAACAGGTAATTGGCAGGGGCATTGAAAATACTTTCCTGAGTTGTATTTACCCAAAAGACAGTGTCTTTTTCAGGTTTTTTTTGAACCTCTGACACTTCCTTGCAATTTAGGATGATTGCCTTGTCAAATTCCCCACTTGATCCTGCTTTATGTTAAGGGGGAATTTATAAATAGCTTATAAACAGTTAATAAACGATTAACAGTTGTTATAAGCATGTTAAAGATATGAGTAGTGTGCTTTAGATGGTTACAAGCACATCAGTAGCAAGTGTTAGACATGGGTTACAAGCAACCTATTACCCTGTTGAACTCTATAACAATCGAGTAGTCATTTATTAAAACATTTATTAATCATTTATTAATGCTTTATAAACTATTTATAAATGAAATCGTAATATAAAATGGCCATCTACTGTCTTTTAGTTCTAGTTTTAACATAAGATGGAAGACTCAATTCCTTTATTTAAGGTTACAGTCCTGCAAGCAGCTGGGGGATCTGGGACTCTGTGGGCATGAGGGTTTGTCTGCTTGGAACTTTTTGCAGGATTGGGTCCTTATTTATTAATCTCTGTTGTAGCTGGTTAGGAAATTTTAAATCCTTAAAGTATATGGTGTATTTCTCAACTGGCAAGAATACTGAGTTTCTTTTTCCTGGGTCATTCAAAGCACCCTCCTTTAAATCAGGATGAAAGTGCTGGACCAGATCCTCAGCTGGCATAAATCAGCACAACTTTGACTTCAGAAGAGCTATGCCGGTTTCCAACCAGCTGAGGATATGGCCAACTGTCTCCAAACAATGTCATGCCACTGCCTTCCGCGGAGAGGCGTGGAAGTGAAGAGCAGGACCAATTATAGCAGGATATAAAGAAGCACAGATATCTGAGCACAGATATAAAGAAAAGTGGAGCAGTAATTGAGACCATGGGCTTGTCAACCTTCACAGTGCCCCCTTGAGTTTTGGGATTTATGCACTTGACTGTGTCTGCAGTGGGAGTACCCAAGACTGAAGGTCAAAGTTCAACACACATCTCACCAGTACCACCACCCCTTCCTATTCAAAACTCAACACTCCATCACTGTCGCCCTTCCCATCTGTGGGTGAGTGGCTGCCTCACAGAACCCCCTGCTGGCTCCAGGGCATCCCTGCACCACAGTTTCCCTTCTTGGACCCTCAACTCCACACAGGGTTTTTTCAGTCCAATCACAACAGCCCTCCTCAAGGTCTGATTGATTACTTAAAATTCCGGGCTAGACACACACATCTTCCCTCCAGCCTTCAAACTCCCCTGGTCTGGGCAGAGTCCTTCCTGCCTTAGCAGGCTACTTCCAGCCCTTCCTAGCTGGAGCAATTTCCCGGGTCCCAGGATATTCCCTGCAGTCTCTCACTCACTGCAGTCTTCTAAGCTTCCCTCCTTACTGCAGCAATCTTCTGTTCTTCATTGCAAACTGCCTCATTCCCCTCAGGTGGGGCACATGCAGTAAGCAGGGTTGGCTTGGCCCCTGGCTCTCCAAAACTAAACATGTCCCCACCATTCCTTTCCAACCGTACTTGCTCAAGGAGACGACAGATACATCAGGGGAGTGGAAATAAAGGCTCCTCCTCAACCCAGCCATTGACAAGCGTCTATAAAAAAAAAAGTCTGGAAACTTTAATCATATAGGGCATCACTAGAAAGTTTCCCATAAAAGGGTGATAATGTCAAGTTCCCTGTAAGCCGTGTGGCCATGCAGCAGCCTATTAAGCACCGTGTAGGCACTCAGGGAACCCAGTCCCAGAGAACCTGCCCCACCGGAAGATAGGCGCCTCTCCCCCAGCCCAAACCTAGCCTGGCCCCCAACCTGCCGTGGCTGGGGGACAGGCACCCCTCCCCAAGCCTGGCCTGAACTTATCACGGCCGGGGGACAGGCGCCTATTGCCACGGCCGGGGGACAGGCGCCCAGCCCCAATCCGGCCCAGCCCTGCTGCCCCCAGGTGAGAGGCGCTTATCCCGTGGCCCCAGCCCCAGAGTTGCTGCAGTGGGGAAGCGCCTGTCCCTACCCATGCCAGCCCAGGTGCTGCTGCGGGGAGAGAGAGCTGTGGGGAGTCCTCTCTCTCTCTCTGCCATAGCCCCGGGGTAGCCTGCACCCCAAATCCCGCATCCCCAGCCCCACCCCAGAGCCCGCAGCCTCAGCCGGAGCCCTCCTACCCCTTCCCCAGCCCTGAGCCCCCTCCCACACGCCAAACCCCTTGGCCCCACCCCCACCACATGAATTTTGTTATGCGCACCAATATGGAGGCGGTGTGTGTGACGCATTACCTCCATATTGGTGCCAATAACAAAATTCATTCCATACATGTTTGGGGAAAATTAGAGGGACCACTGAAAGAGCTTACAGTCTAAAGCAGGGGTCGGCAACCTTTCAGAAGTGGTGTGCCGAGTCTTCATTCATTCACTTTAATTTAAGGTTTCGTATGCCAGTCATACATTTTAACGTTTTTTAGAAGGTCTCTCTGTTTAAGTCTATACATACGACAATAGTTTAGTTCTATAATATAAAGTAAACAAGGTTTTCAAAATGTTTAAGAAGCTTCATTTAAAATTAAATTTAAATCTTACGCCGCCAGCCTGCTGCCAGCCTGGGGTTCCGTTCACCTAGGCTGGCCTCAGGCTGAGCAGGGCCTGTGGCCGGGACCCAGGCTGGCAAGGGGCCGGCAGCCAGAACCCCAGACCGGCAGTGGGCTGAGCCGGGTCGGCAGCCGGGACCCCAGACTGGCGGTGGGCTGAGCAGCTCAGCCCCCTGCCACTCAGCCCGCTGTCGATCTGGGGTTCAGTCCGCCGGCTCCTACCAGCCAGGGTCCCGGCTGCTGGCCCTGCTCAGCCTGAGGCCAGCCTAGGTGAACGGAACCCCAGGCTGGCAGCAGGGTCTGGCCAGGAGCTAGAATGAGGGAGGGGGCTCAGGGTTGGGGCAAGAGGTTTGGGTGTGGAGTGCTTACCTGGGCAGTTCCCATGTGGAGCGAGGGGTGCAGGTGGGAATGTGGGAGGGTGCAGGAGCTCCTGTTTGGTGCTCGGGGTGGGAATGTGGCAGGTGCAAGAGTCAGGACATGGGGTATGAGGGCGCTGGGTATGTGTGGGGGATGCAGTAGTCAGGGCTGGGGTTGTGGGTGGTGCAGGGGTCAGGGGAGAGGGCTGGGAGTGTGTGAGGGGGGTGCAGGGGTCAGGGCAGAGGGCTGGGGGTGGGGGCTGGGGTTGGGGGGGGGGTGTTCCCATCTTCCTGCTCAGAGCGGCCCAAGGCAGGGGGCTGGAGGGGAATATGCCCTGATTCCACCCCCCTTCCCCAAGGCCCTGTCCCCACCTCTTCTCCATCTCCTCCCCGGAGCAGCGAGCGCACTGCGGCTCCACTTCTCCCCCTCCCGCACAAGGGCCATCAGCTGATCGGTGGCAGGGAGGGAGAGGAAGAGGGGCAGGAACCCAGCACACTGGGGGAAGAGACGGGGGAGAAGGGACTTTGCCTGCCCTGTAGCAGCAGCCGGCAGGACCAAGCTTCTTCATCCTGCCCGGGAGGGGGCGAGAAGAGCGGGCCGGAGCGGGCAGGATTTTTAATGGCATGCTGCTGCCTGCCGGGGTCCCGGCCTGGGTTCGGCAGCTGGCTGAGAGGGGCTGGCGGCTGGGACCCGGCAGGCAGCAGCGTGCCATTAAAAATCGGCTCGCGTGCTGTCTTTGGCACGCGTGCCATAGGTTGCCGACCCCTGGTCTACATAGTACAAATTGACATGACTGGCAGCATCACGCAATACCAGAACAAAAGGGATGTTGTAGGTTAGGACCAAGGTGCTCTGGCAGAGTTGGACCATGCTATTGGTCCCTCTCTTTTATGAGCATTAAATTGACCCCTGCGTTTCTTGTAGGCAAAATAAAGGCCAGGAGAGTGCATGGAACCTTCAGGGACAATAAGTTTGACTTGGCCGCAACACCACCGCAATTCTCGCATGGAGTTGCCTGCGATTTGCTGTCAGCGCCACAAACCACCAGAGTCGCAGGCAAAAAATATAGAGCCACACAGGGGAGTATGTACAAGTGAGACTCCTTCCTCCCTGCTGTTCAGCAGTGTTAGGGCTACCGGACGTTGGGTTCAGGATTTGGGTGGGGCACAGGGGCTCCTCCCAGGCAGCATGTGGGGGAAGAGCCAATGGAGCCGTGGCTGTTGTCTCTCCCTTTCGCCATCCAGCATCGCTGTAAGCTGTCCCCTTTTCAGGGCAGCTGCAGTTTACTTCCCTCACAGCAGAAGAGGAGAATGGGGCTTTTCCTGGAGCTGTGCTGCTTATGAACTGCCCCTTCCTCAGGGCTGTGCCTAGAGGCCCAACCTAGTCCCTAGTTTGAAGAAACTCATTGTAACTAGTGTTATGATTTGCTCTGTTACTGCAGTAACCTACTATGATAATGATATTCACCCCCGTGCTTCCCATTTACACACCACAGGAATAAGTGACTCTGAATAGGGGCGAGTGAGACTGAAATCAAAGGGCTGTTATCATTTACATGTATCATCTGAAAATTGGTATAGAGAAAGCTGCATAAATTACTGCAACCTCAGGGCAGTGGTAACTTTCATCCTGACGTGTTCTGCTGGTTGTAAAAATTGCATAATTACCAGAGCAAATGCCACATCGCGTGGTGAGATACAGAACGGGTCCTTGAAAGTAAAAATAAATAAATAAACAAATTAGTCACATATAGTTTTCTAACCTGAAAGTGCTTAAAGGGGTAAAACTTCTAAAGCTGACATAAGAGCATGAGAACGGCCATACTAGGTCAGACCAATGGTCCATCTAGCCCAGTATCCTGTCTTCCAACAGTGGCCAATGCCAGGTGTCCCTCTTTTCTACATTTTTAATTACAGTTATTAAACAGAAACTAGCTTTTGTAGCAACCATTAAACAGATGGAGATAGTTTTTTAAAAAAAGGCAAATACACCCACTGGAAAATCAAAACCATGAAAATGCAAAGTCAAACGTAAGTGTAGTTGGCTGTGTATTTGAGGGGGGGAGGGATAGCTTAGTGGTTTGAGCATTAGCCTGCTAAACCCAGGGTTGTGAGTTCAATGCCTGAGGGGGCCATTTAGGGATCTGGGGCAAAAATTGGGGATTGGTCCTGCTTTGAGCAGGGGGTTGGACTAGATGACCTCCTGAGGTCCCTTCCAACCCTGATATTCTATGATTCTATGATTACGAAACACCTTTCAGATTTGACATCTGGGAAAATTCCCAGGGGAAAAGCCATTATTTGTCCTAGTGGAGTTGATCAAAAAGTATGTTTGCAATTCGGGCGCGGTCCTGTGATGTGACTGACAAGCCAGAGCTGGAGAGTTTATCCTGCACCTACCTCTCAACTGGGGTTGCCATCATGGAAAAGAGCCACATTCTGAGAGGATGCTGGGGGAGGGAGTGGCATGATATAGGCAGAGTCCATGGGCATGAGGAGGACAGGGTCCACAAAGAAGCATCATCCTTTGACTTATACTTCCCCCTTGTGTTACGTCTTGTAACTCTCCTGCCTGCCACTACCCCAGCCCTATAGCACATGTTAGTTGTCTTTGTCTGTCTATATGAATCACTCAAGCTCCCTCCATCTCTACCACACTGTCCTGGGGGGCTGTTGGGTTTTTTAAAAATGTCTATTATTCATTTAGGGTGTAGCCCTAACACAAGTAGACCAGCCGCACCTTGCAGAGCATGTGCGGCCCACTCAGCGCTCTTGGAAACCCTGATTGATTGGTCAGACCCTGGGCTGGGCCCTGAAACCATCCTCACCCCACCCCTGATCCCAGAGTAGTCAGGGTACTTGGGGTTACTTGGCATGCAAACATTGACGTGATTGCCCACAGGCCCTTAAAAATTCTAGCTTGAGCCCCTCTGCGGCTGTTTGCCTATCAACACTCATCTGCACAAAGCGATCGGATGGCAAAAGGTAGAGCGGGAAGGGGAAAAAAATTCAAGTGAGAAGTGTGTTGAGAGGAGTTGCTGGGAGAGTTCTTCTGTCAGGCTTGTGTCAAACATTCAGGAGTCCTGGTTAATTTTTACATCAGTGTCCTCAATAAAGAGGTGCCATCCATTCAGTTTGTTTGTTTGTTTTGTTTAAAACTGATGAATTTGAGAGACTGTGAACATGCTGTGTCAGATCTTCCTTTCATAGAGATACAGATCGCTTTAAAAAAGCTAGCACCACAACGTGAGTGCAATATGGCTTGCCTTATCACAAGACATAGTTCTTGGCTTTGCAAACTATGGACCCAGTTCTGATTCCCACACCAGTGTTGCACCATTGACTTCAGTATATTTCCTCTTGATTCTCACAGGTGAGGGGAAAGTCACCATTGTAATAGTGCTAGAAGATGGATTAATTTTTAGGTGTGTTCCTCAGACCCACTGTCTCCGTCAGCCTCTCTGGAGACATCTGAAATTCTGTTGGACTTTGTCTGAACATTCCGGACTCATGTGCGATTCTTCAATCAACAGGTATATTCCTTGCAATGTATGAAGGACACCAGAGAGTATCAAATCTGGAGGCAAAATGTTCAAGCTTGGGGGCCAAATTTTTCAAAAGCAACTCGTGATTTTTGGGTGCCCCAATATTTGGGTGCCCAACCTGAGACACCTTTAAAGGGGCCTGATTTCAGGGGGTTGGTGCTCAGCACTTTCTGAAAGGCAGGTTCCTTTAAGGTGTCCCTCCAGATAGGCACCAAAGATCACTAGCCACTTGTGGAAATCTGAGCACTAGCTTCCTATTTAGACACTGGAATAAGGTGTTTCTTCTTCTTCATCATCTCATATATATGGGATCATCTCGTTGAGTCCTTCTCCATTCCAGGCTGTCTTGAAGCAGTGTCTCAGAAACTCTTCAGCCAATCAAATCCTGTGGTATGATATCCATCCATCTAGTTTGGGGTCTTCCAACCCTTCCCTTAACCTCCACTTCTAAGTTTAACATGCTGTTTCCTATATATTCTTCCAGTCTTCTTTTCGCACGCCCAACAACTAAAACCTGGCTTAGGCGTAGAATTAGAAATTAGAAAGGTGAGGCTTTTCTATAATTGGTACCACCTTCGTGCTTCCTCTGATTCATTTGTTCTGAACGTGGTCCATTCTTGTAACTCCAAGCATCCTTCTTAATATTTTCATTTCCTCTGTATTCAAGCTCTGCTCCTATCTCTTCCTCAGTTCCCAGCATTCAGAGCCATACAAAAGTGCAGGCCTAATTACAGTCTTCTGGATAGGAATTCTCCAATCGCCGATCACCCTTCTTGCTTCTCTCCATTTGGTTCATGCCTTTCCTGTTCTGCTTATAAGTTGGTGGTTGAGTTCACTATCGAACCTAGGTACTTGAACTTCTGTACCTTTCGTCCCCATCCCCACCCCCCCCAGCCCGACACTTTGTCTTGTTGTTTTCCTGTAAGTTGTCATCGAATCTACAGACCCTATACTCTGGTTTATTTCTGGTCATTTTCATGCCATTTCTTTCACGTGCACAACTCTCTCCCTCTAAATCTTCTTCCACTACCTCTTTGGTTGCCCCCACAAGGGCTACAGCATCCGCAAAAAGCATGCACCAGCATGCTAGTCTCTGGATGTCTTTTGAAAGTTCCTCTAGCCCCAAGGTGAGCAAAAAGGGGCTTAGTGGTGAGCCTTGATGTACTCCAGACTCTTACTAAAGACTGTTCAGTTTCTCCACATGGCCTCCACAGCACCCTCATTCATGTCCTGGATTAATCTGACACAGGGTCACTGGAATTGGGGGGCTGGGAGGGAAGGGGGCCATGCCTGCCCACTTTTCAGGGGCTGTGCTTCACAGTGGCACCAGCATCTTCCAATGCGGGGTGGGGTTTGAGATGGGCTGTAGCCTCCCCTTCACCATGGTCCCACCCCTGCTCCTCCTCTTCCTCCCCACAAGGCCCCACACCCCTGACCAAGCCAGAAGCCAGAGCCAGGCCATGGTAAGAGCTGCTCAGAGAGCCAGGGATGCTGTGGAGAGCCCTGGATGCTCCACCTGCCCATGGGGGTGCACCCCAGAGGGTGGGGACACGGGTGGGGGCTGCTCTCAGGCACCCTGGCCAGAGCAGGTGGAGAATTCAAAGCTCCCCATACTGGCCCAAGTCCTTGGGCGGCTCTTACCTTTGAAAAATCAGATCCACTTACTTATGGAGGTCTGATAATACAGATTTAGAAAATAGGTATCTATGTTTGAAAATATTGGTCTGTGTTCTATACCAAGTGTGCAAGGAAATGATTATAAATCCAATCAAAAGAAAACATGAATCTGGTTTATATAAGAGTTTAACAGAAAAATATGATGTTTCAATGGAAGTTGCAATGTAGGTATATGAATGAAAATCAGTTGATTGTTACCGTGTGTCTATCAAACTGAAAAAAAGGTCATTCACAAATCTTAACATTTTGTATAGGAGAGGAATACTTTTTTAATTAGGATTAAAAATATTATCTACTAAAAATGTGCCCATGCATATAGTTCGGGAACAGCCTATGGCTACACCTATAATTTTAAAATAAAAGCCTTTTATTCAGGAAGGAAGTCATTTGGGGTGATAACTAATTTAGATAAGGCTAATTTTATTGGAAGGAACTGGAGAGGGATTCAGTGGATAAAAAGTTGATTAAGCAAAGTTATAAAACAAAAATAAAAAGAGCCCAGAGTGTGCTCTGTATGGAGTATTGAAAATTTTAATATTTGTTCTGACCGTTTCCATACCTGTGCTGGTGAGAAAATTATTTTATGTACCTTATAATAGGAAACAAATGGTTTTGGAGCAAGAGCCTCTCTCTTCTTTTATGAATAGCAAGTAATATTCCACACCTTGAGTTGCTATGTATATGTAATATTATTATTATCTATGTGTCCCTGGACCTCATCCAACACCTGATCCGATGGAAAAACTCCCAAAGTCTTTTGATCAAGCTCCATCCATCTTTCCATCTCAGTGTTTTTTATTAATGTCCATCATCCTAGTAGATTAGCAAAGGCAAATCCCTGGTGGGGCTTGGTTCAGTCTCAGCTCTTCTCCCTCCTCTGGTGTTGGGGGGCTCTGCTGGGTGTACTTATTGTTTTAAGTGTCATACTGGCTTTGGTGGAGGAGTGTTATCAAAGAAGGAAGGTCTTGCCGTAGGACCTAACAGTGGCCAGATTCCGGATGTGCCTGATCTCCTATGGAAATTCCTTCAATGGCTGGATTCCCTAGACCAAGAATGCCTTATATCCAACTCTCACGCACTTCACTCTGGGCTTTGTGGTCTGTACTCCACAGCTGTCTTGGTAGTTCATAACTGGGGATGCAATCTCTGTGGTTGGGCTCTGATCCATTAATGGCTATGTAGATCAGGATCAAAGTCTTGAACTGACAGTGGAACCAGATGGAGATGGGAGCCAGTGGAAGAACTGGAATGCAGGCTAGATATACCCATGATGACTTCACGCATCGTGGAGGCAGGTCACTGCATTCTGTACCAGCTAGAGTCTTTGCATTGTTTTCAAGTTCAGATACAGTGAGTGTCACTAATTCGGTCTGGAAGTGACAAATGCTTGGATCACTGTGGCCAGGTCCTGGTCTGAGCGGAAGGGGAGAAGTTTCTTTCTGAGCTATAGGTATAAAGTGATATTTTTGTCACTTGCTATCTGGTCCTCTAGGTTGATTGATCATTTCATTCTATTTCACAAACCAGGGGCTCCACTGTCCCCAAGGCAGCAATTACTTGCAGGGACAGAAGAAATTTGTGGCGTTTCCTATGGATTTTTCCATTGGAGATAGGGTTGGGGATCATGATTAGAATCGATAGGTGGTTCCACTCATGGCTGAAGCACCCCTTGATGTCAGAGCATGGCATTGCAGGGCTTCTTCCACTCTAGCACCCACCCACCCCTGCCCGCCTTTCATCAGTCAATCTGGGTTTTTCAACTGATCCTCTTCTTGGGGACTCAGCCCTCTGGCTGGGTCACAGTTCTGTCCCCTTCTGGGGTAACAGAAGTTCAGTATAAACAACCAACAAAAAAAATCCAACCAACCAAGCTTCTGCCCCTCTTGGGCCTGACAGGATTCCCACTGCCTCTCCCCCTGTCCCCCTCCGCAGGACACGGGCAGTTTCTCCTAGGGCCTATAAGAAACAGGGAGGTGCCTATCTCATGGCTTCCTGCAGGAGCCTAACCTGTGTATTTGCACAGCACCTACCAGAATGGCGCCTTCATCTTGATTGGGGACTTTGTGCCACTGGAACACAAATAATCACAACCTAATCATTTAATAATAATTGAAGGATTTAGGTAATTTATCCCATTCTAGTTAAAATTAGTTCCCATGTATTATTTTGTTGTTGTCGTTGCTATTATTAACCATTTATTTTGTTACTTATTTGTTTACCATAGAACCCATGATATCCTAGGCTTTCTCCTGTCTTTCAAGAAGGGATGGTCCTGGTCCCAAAGATATCACAGTCTTAGAACAGATAAACAAGGAGACAGAGGCTAAGGCAAAGGAGAACAAACAAATAAGAACTTTTTAATACAAGACAGCTAGATTCACTCTAAGCAGAATTAGGTCTTTAAGAAGGTTCTAGAGAGGCAGTGTGGTCCAGTGGATAGGCCTCTGTGCTGAGACTCAGGAGACCTGGGTTCTGTTACTGGCTCTGCCAAGACTTGTTGTGTGACCTTGGTCAACTCACTTTGCCCTTGTAGGCCTTGTCTATTTAGACTGCAAGCTCCTTTGTCCAGGGACCATTTCTCATGGTGCGTGTGTACAGCACCTACCCCAATGGGACCTTATCTCAGTTGGGGCCTGTAGGCTGTACTGTAATGCAGATAAACCATAGCAGTAGTAAATGTGGGCAGGAGCATTGCTGAGAAGCTCAGGGAAGCCATACCCTGTGTAAATAATTAACAATAATCCTAAAAAAATCTGAGCGCAAAAAGTGCTGCTGTAAGAAAATCTTTAGAAGGAATATTATCCAATTTGCACGGATAGCTCTGCTAATATGGCAGCAATTAAATCATTGTTTGTGAAATAAATAGGAGAAGACCTAACTATTCTCTGGGCTTACGTATGAATAATGCTCTAATATCTGGTGGTATCAATATAATGAAGCTGTAAGTATTCTCTCTTCGGTTGTTTACAGAAATAGCCTTCTATTTAATCAGTCGACATGCATTCAAGGTGACTAAATATTAAATATGATTGGCGGTTTACAGCTTGGACTAAAATGATTAAGTAACATGAGAAAGAAAGTGACAGGTGATTTCTGTCCCCTCAAGGAAACATGCCCCAGCCAGGAAGTGGCCTGCGACTTCTAATACTATTGGGGGAAAAAATAAGTCCTGAAAGGTTAGCTGGCAGCAGTCCCGTTGTGGAAAGGAATGCAAATCCTGTTATACATCTTTTTTCATCTTGGTGAAGTTGCAATGGCCATAGCAGCCAGCTGTAAGGTACAGTGCACTCTAACTAGCCTTCAGAGCGCAGTTAGGCTTCACATGTGTCACGCTGTCACACACCAAGGAGGTTTCAAACGCCATTTCATTTCTCAATAATCAAACAAATGTGACTCTTCCCCTAAAGAGTTACTGAGCTGTTGTGAGCGGCTAGATCCTTAGTGGTGGAGTAGCTGATGCTCCCATCTTTGGACTCGTTCACTGCTACTTACCTGACCGCGGGGGATTCAGTTACCAGGAGAGGTGTGGGATGCACAGCAAGTCAATTACAGAAAACTTCCAAGGTCAGAGTAGGAAATGCGCTCGCCTTGTTGTGAGTCAGTTTGCATCTTGCTCTGGTGCGATACAATAGTAGAATCCCACTTTCTGGGGAACATTTTGCTTCGTACCTCTCACAACAAGCAACCCATCAGGCAGACATTTGTAGCGAGGCATTAACGTCGCATCACCTTGCTCTGGGAACTCTGTTGTGTAAACGGATCCCTTCTCTAATGATGTGGCACAGAGCAGACAATAGGTGTGTCTACACTGCACTCGGGTGTGCCGGCAGGCAGAGCGTGTCGAACACACTGGAACTAGCTGTGATCTGGCTAGCTGAAATAACAAGAGCCGTGACACGGCAGCAGCCCAGGCTATACAAGCTCACCCAGCACCCTGAGTATGCTCTTGTGCTGTTAACTCATCACCCCTCTGATTGCAATGTCGACACAACCATTTGAGGTCTGACATCGTTAGCCTCGGTCTGCACTTGAATTTTTAGTTGTGTTTTACCTGTGGTCAATTAACGTAATCGTCAATTCAAGGGCGCACAGGACAAGACATGCTTGCTGGTGGCGTTTAAACTGAGGATTAAATGCAAGTAGGAATAAATGTTTGTGTGGTGTCCACCCCAGAATGCACAATTGTTGCTTACGTGTTAACGAATGTGTTAAAATGCAACTAAAACCCCAGTTCAGATCAACTGTTCAGATTCAAAAGGGTTTGGAGGAGTGTCTGGACTTCTGAACTCTGAGGTCCATGCATCAAGTGTCTACGGCTCAGAGCCTTACAGCCTCATGTTGACCTGCACTTTTTTCCACAGAAGGCCCCAGAGCAAGGTACAACTCATCCTTAGGCAAATTCTCATCCTATGTGGCTTGCTGGATACCCCGGTTCTACTCCCCTGTGTAGAAAAAGAACCTGAAGTTCTATCTATGTAAATACTTACCTGGCCCTCACCGCTCTGGTATTTGAGTACCTCACCGTCATTAATGGGTTTTTATCCTTTGCAACACCCCTGTGAGGTAGGGAAGTCTGATACCCGCTTTACAGACAGGGAACTCAAGCACATGTTAGAGTAAGACCCAGATCCTCAAAGGTATTTAAGTGCCTATCATCAGCATTAAGACAAATCTCAAAGGGACATAGCCTCTTTGCCGACTGATCTCTAGCTAGGTCTTTCAGACAGTCTGCCAATGACAGACACAGACTAAACATCTAAACAATCTGATCGTGCCACCAAAGATTTTGGTACCCACGTGATCACCTACTCGGTAACGGCATTCCTTGGTAAATGCATAACATAATTCTCTGGCCCTCCATCCCAATAAAAATCATTAGGAATTAGGTGCCTAAATACCCTTTGAGGATGTGTGCCTAAAGAGTTGCCCAAGGTCACATAGGAAATCTATAGTCAAGCCAGGAATTGAATCCAGGTCTCCTGCATCCCAGTCCTGTCTCTCTCCACTAGACCATCCTTCCCACTTCTGACCATACCGCCTAGCTCTTCTGGCTCATTTTGAACCTCATGTCTGCTGTAATTTTATTGCTGTTCTTATTTTAGTTGCTGGCCCTGACAAAGGAGAACTTGGGGAGCCTGGGGCAACTCCAAAGATAGGAAGTGAGACCTCTGTCTCTATCTATGCCCCTAATGGGATCATCAGTACAGTATAGACATGCATGTCAATGCCCTTTTACACAGAAAAAATTGCAAACGACCCTGGAAATAGATGACCCTTTTAGCACAGCGCTTAAATATTCAAGCATCGTGCCAAGGCAGCATGTACAGAGTAAATATTTTAATCCCTAATTAATCACTTTGGTTAGATTGGTAAAACAGAAGTCTAATGAAAATAATTTGCAATTTCCTTCATGAATAATTGCATTGTACAGGGGATTCTGGGAAGAGGCAATGGGCTGACCTTCCATTCCTGGGCTGCTGTCTTGCTATGAGACTTAATTTGTTGTCCTTCCGCCCTTTTCAGTCACTGTCACGAGATTGGAAATACCTTCTGTGCCGTTTAGCAGCAGCTATGTGAAAGGATAGTGCAGACAGAGTAGAGGCAAAATAATAAAAAAAAAACAAAACGAGCACATGCTTTCCTGCAGTGAAACACCTACAGTATGGCACATGGGAAAGGAGAAAGCTTCTTGTCAACTCTGCGTTCCTTTATTACATCCTGAACATGATGGATTGGGTTGCTTTATTGAAGCAGTCACATTTGTTTTTAATTAGAGAGGTGAGGAATGGAGTGCCGGTAGTTGGGGGTATTTGCAAGGTTGGGAAAGAATTTGCTCTTCAATAAGTCCTGGTGAATGGCATCAAGATTAGCTCCACGTCTCTGTAGAGCAGTCGATTATTTCCTTTAGCAAGTCATATCCTTTTGATATTACAGTGTTAGGCCCTTTTCCTGCAAGCTGTTCTGTCTATCATGGGGACCTACCTGTATGGAGAAACTTTGTAGGACTGGACCTTATTGCGTATTGCATTTTTAATGTGCATTAAGTTGTCTGACTTTTCCAGGGTGTCTCTTCTCTAACTGGAATGCGAGCAGCTTCTACGGCTGACGCTACTCAATGTTGCTAGTCCACTTTGGGTCCTTTTTTCTATTCTTGCCAGAAACTGCTTTGTCAACCTGTTCTTTCTGCCAATTCTGTGGATGGGTCAGAATCCACTGGTTGGCCTTCCCAATGTGTGCGGCTTTTCCCATTTGTTTCTGATCCCTCTGGAAAACACAGCTAGGTGGCTTTGGTTTTGCAAAATACGTCTTTAAAATGACGTTTGGTCCGGGGTCTTTCTGGTATCATACTGAAACATCAGAGTATGCTCTCTTTATAGTGAGAAGGCAGAAGACAGAGGGTTCTGAAAGCAGGAAGGGATAATTAGTTGTGCTACAAAGGCAAGTGAATTAAAAACACCCGTTAAATTGATCACAAGGAGGAAGATGCCAAAGGGATTTCAACAGATTGCTCTGGAATTGACTAGGTCTGTGGTTCTCAACCGTTCCCATATTGGGAACCTGTTTTTCCATACTAGGGGTCACCCACTTCCTCAAGCCACAGTTCCCTGACACTTCGTGATCCCAGGTAGAAAACCCCTGGACTAGATCCAGTCTTTGTAGACTAGTCTGCTCTTTACAGTAGGACTGTGTCTAATATTTGGATTAAGGCTTCCTGATACGGATGGCAGAAAGGCTGTAGTGTTAGATGTTGAAAGGATTGTCTCGTTTTTATTGTTTTCGAGTTTCTGCTAGGTACTAGCATTTCAAAACACAGCCCAAAAGTTAGGAGAAAAATAAAATATTATTTTAAATGGGTATAACAGGGCCTGGATATCACAGGGGAATGCTTCAAGGGGACTCAGGGTCTGGGATGTGCCAATTTATTAACCTGCAAGATGATATCATGGCTGGCATAATCTACAGAGGAATGCTTGAGTGGCTAACAGGCTGGTGGTGTTAGGTAGCTAACACCTAGCCATCATGGGTAAGGTTGCCACTCACTGGAGGCAAGGTGACTCAGCCCCGGGTACCCCAAGAACTGTCACAGCAGCAATGGAAGCAGTCGCAAGTAAAACAACCACCACGAGAGTCTAAAGAAAAGCAGAGATTCTTAGAGGCTGTTTGCTTTTCCTGCAACCACCACTTCCTTCATCCACCCCCTCAGCCTCTCAGGTGCATAGCTTATGCTCATGCCTAAGTATAGCTTTCACCACAATTTACATCACCTCTAATTTTAGCCATTGCTCTGAAAATGGCACTTGCCTGACTGTTCTGGTACTGATGTGAGGATCCGAAGATGGGAATTGGAGGGTTTGCATTTAACATCCTTTTTCAGCACAGTGCCCAACTTTAAGTGTGTGAGTAAATTCCTGGCCATGCTTTATGTTAAGCTTCCATTTATAAATAGTTTATAAATGATCAATAGAGTGTTACAGATTGTCAATCAGTTGCTTATAACCGTGGCTTGTAACTAGCGCTGGTTGAAAATTTTCTCTTTTTTTTTTTTTGATGGAAAATGAAGAAATTTCCATGAAACCGAAATTTTTGCAGAGAGTCTGTTTTACTAAATTTTTTTTGATGTTCCACTGAAAAACTGAAAGCCAAGAAGTTTTTGGTGGAAAACTGAAACTTTTCTGCCCAGAACTTGATCCTCGATATTTCAACGAAAAGTCAAAAATGTTTGTGTGGCAACCTCCGCCACCCCCCATTTCTGTAACACATACTACTCCAAACTACTTTTAAGATGGAACTTGATAAGTTTATGAACAGGGTCATATGATGGGGTTGCTTGTGACGGGAGACTGGACACAATGACCCAAGTGGTCCCTTCCTATCTCCTGTATATGTTCCTATGTACTTATGCCCATAACATGCTTTTAACATCTAGTGGTCATTTATTAACCCTTACAAACCATCTATAATTAGCTCCTTCATACAGAGTGTGACTAGCTTCCCAGTGAAGTCAGTTAGACCAGTGGTTCTCAAACTAGGGCCGCTGCTTGTTCAGGGAAAGCCCCTGGCGGGCCGGGCTGGTTTGTTTACTTCCTGCCTCCCCAGGTTTGGCTAATCGTGGCTCCCACTGGCCGCGGTTCACTGCTCCAGGCCAATGGGGGCTGCGGGAAGGGCGGCCAGCAAATCCCTTGGCCTGCACCGCTTCCGCAGCCCCCATTGGCCTGGAGCGGTGAACCATGGCCAGTGAGAGCTGCGATCGGCTGAACCTGCAGACACGGCAGGTAAACAAACTGGCCCAGCCCACCAGGGGCTTTCCCTGAACAAGTGGCAGACCGACTTTGAGAACCACTGAGTTAGACTGCTCATGTGCTGAAAGTTAGACACGTGCCTGGCTGACTCTGGGCCTAAACATTTAATTATCTAGGGATTAAAACAACGAAAAACCAAGAGTTTGTTTTCCCTCTGATGACAATAGATGATTGCTCTTCTTTGGGGGTGGCTTTACCATATAAAGCCAAACTTCTTTCAATGATCACCTCTTCAGCACATCTTCTGACCCTCTCTGTGTTGATCAGAGTGTTTGCTGTTTTACTCTCCCTTCTGTGTGCACAGTTGTTGCTTATCAGTCATGAGAATTTACACACATTAAATTAGCTACAGGAGGTCTTTGATATTGTTCCCTGAATGCAAGAGAAACCTATTGAATACTAAGGGGAAAGTTATTAATAAAAAATGAATGAGAAGAAGGCTATACAGTTCAAACAAAGTATGTTCTTTAGCTCATAAGATCTGCATGCATGCAAAATTTCATGAAAATTACCATAATATGGTATATTATGTTTTCCTTTTTGAGCTAAAAGCTTCATTGAAATATTTCCATGCAATGAGGGATATTTTTGGATGATAATGATAATTAATGTTACCCAGCTAACCTGGAGATAATAAAGGATAGGAAGAGTTTATTCTATAAATGTGACCTTCACCACGGGATTTGAACTTGCTACTTTCTACAATATGATGCAAAGACTTTACCCTTTAGGCTACAAAAATCTGTTCCCAAGTTAGTATTGAGATCTGCTTGCTTGCAAAAAATGTCATGAAAATTAGTCTTGTTACTGTGTGTTTCGCTCCTGTGAATAAAGGGGAGTGAGGTAGGGAAAGTGTTTTCCTGAATTTAAGCTGTGAGGCCCAGATCCTTTAGGCTCCTAACTTGCATTGGGACAGAGTGACTCTAGCATTAGGGCAAATATTCAACAAGTTGTGATTTTTCACATGATTAGGTCGGTGGGGGGAGGGGATACAAGAATAAAGCTTCAGGACTCCCCTTTCCATCCTAACAATGCCAGTACCTTGCAAAGGGGCTGTAATGCCACAGAATTGCGCTATCTAAGCCTGATTCGCTAGTACTGCAGTTGTAGGTTTCTACCTCAGACTTGTAAAAAATACGTGCATCTGTGGTGGTGAGGCAAAAGGCCCTTCATTTTAAATACACTGAAAATCTGGGGCTGCCTTTACTACGGTCACAGTGCTAGAAGGTGTGATTAAATTAATTCACAGCTTCCCAAGCAGGGCTCTGTTGACCCCAGCTGAATCATATGGAGGCTGGGGGGACTTTGGCATTTTAGGCAAGGCAATTAAATAAGGAAACCCAGAAAATATTAAAACTCTCAATAAAGCTTGGAAGCCCAACCTTACATTAGGCTTTTAACATGCAGGACAGAGGAATAATATAAGTTTAAAAATAAAACCCTCTCCACTCTGCAGCCCGTTTTGCTACATTATACATTTCCTGCATAACAAGTGAAAGTAGTTATGAGAGTTACCCAGGGTCCTCCATCTTGTCGAGACTATGGAGCTGAGCACACACACTATGGAATCCTGTCTGGAATACTGGGTGAAATCCAAACAAAACTTTTGCAAATTAAAAACCGGTGCATAAGAGAAAGATATTCAGACACCACAAAGAACCAGAAAGCCTGGTGCTCAATACAACCTGCTGTCTAACGCTTCCTGTTTCGGGTTCCTAGAGAGACATTTTAATTGAAAGCGAGAGCCTCTGTTGCAAAAGGTTAGGAAACCCTGCTCTAATTGACTCTTTCTGGGGATAACCATGCCAAAGAATGAGTGAGAACCTCGCACCAAGATTCAGCCCGCCCCCATCATTAATTGGGTATGTTCCTTAATCAGCGCCGCTTGGATCTATCAGCTAGATCTTTGGCGTGTCGCCAGAGCTGCCACTCTGACTAGATAAAATATAAGACACATGTAAGGGGAGGCCAAGTGTCCCTTGTTATTTCTTCACTCTCTGATGAAGAATTGGTTATTTTTTTTCTGCCTGGATGTTGTTCTTGAATAACCCTGCTTCTTTTTCATGGCATCTTGCTAGTATTTTGGCTAATTTTCATCTAAAGGCAGCAGCCCCTCACCTCTATTTATTCATGAATGGATCTCTTTGGAAACTCATGTCCAGAAAGTCAGTTAACAACAAACAGGCAAGTGTAGGAGAGAAGGTGGGTAAGGTAACGTCTTTTTAACATTTTAAAAAACAGTTTTCCGTATAAATTAACTAAAATATCTAACGGTTGTTTTGAAACCAAACAGTGACGCTTTTCAGTTCCAAAATCTCGAAACGGCCCGTTTCCACATCTTCTAAACCTTTTTTTTCCCAAATGGTTTTGAAATTGCGAGATTCAGATCGCTTCAGTTGTGAGGAATTGTCATTGTCTGACCAAATAAATAAATAAATAAATAAAATTGGTGGAAAATTCCCGACCAGGTCTAGTTAAAGTAAGGCCTGCATCATTGTAAGCCATTTCCTGCCCACATTGTCCCTGGTTGTCCTCTTCCACAGAAACACCTGCAACAGGGGGTGCTGGTCAATGCACTGGCTGCTAGGATCCCCTCAAAGGGATCCCCCCATGTTGTTCTCCCAGCAGGTTTACAATTCCATGGAAGAGGCAACGGGGCATGCCTTCAAATCATATGGGGCCCACGGGATCTGCACAGAGGTCCTACACCTCTGGTCCCTTAGAGAACACAGCTGCCCACAGAACCGAAGAGTTCTGTATGAAAGATAATATATCTCCATGCTGGAGACATCTGCTGGGTGGAAGAGGGGGTAATGCGTGCCAACTTCAGCCCTTCCAGTGTGTGATTCCAGCCTGCCAAGGCAGCTGGCCCCTCTCTTCAGTATCTCTGGGGTCTGGGGATGGGATTCCTGCAAGGAGGGTCCCCTCTGCGCATGGATGTGGGTGTGGTGATTGTCTGGACTGTGCACCCTCTTACCATAGATCACTTGCTTCCTGAATCAGAGAAGCAGACAGATTCAGACTCTGGAAGGAATGACACTGCTGCTGGCTCATGTAGAAAAGTTCGGGACTCACTTTTACAGGACAGAGGATGGAAAACAAGCCCCAGCCGTTCCAGCTTTTTTGATCTGCTTGATTGTTTTGTCTCCGAGTTAGACCAGTCAGGGAGAAAGGCAGAGTGAAGCCAGAACAATCATCGTGCATTTAGCGGAAGGGATTAATTTTTTTTCTTGGAAATTTCACCACTGACTTTAATGAAGTTCTTCCAAGACCAGTGAACTTACAGGGCACAGAGAGAGCATGAGTGTGCTGGGTGACATTTTCTGAGCTCTCTCACATCTTATTAAAAAGAGATTGGCCCTCGGTAGTTACATAGATAGATCCTCCCACACTTTGGTTCTTTTGTATATTTATTCTGTAAGCTCTTTGGGGCAGGAACTGTCTCTCAATGTATGTTTGTACAGAGCCTTGCACAACAGGGCCCTGATCACAACTGGGGCCCCTAGCTGCTACCAAAATAAATAATAATAATAGAAAACTACCTCAGATGAGTTGTTCCAGCAAAAAGTTATTTTTGGAATGAATCACTCACTACCTCTGTGAAGCAAAACAGTTTTTCCTTGTCGGCTCTGGGTTATGTTTTTTAATTAATCTATCGTGTTGCAAATGCTCAATGAAACAAAGTCTTTAGACTTGGGGACCCAGAAAATGGACACAGTGTACTCTACAAATGTTCTTAGTAGCACATGTGAGTTTCTTTGCACTCAAATTAAGCAGGATTAAAGCAGCTAAACTGTTGTTGCTCCGTTCTCTTGGATCATGTGACAAAGGCTTGAATAGATTTTAGTTGCTGGCATAGGTCTAAGTCAGTCCCTTGATCTCCAAATTAATTTTTGAATTGAATGATTGTTGTGTGGGTTGTTTTTTTTTTTTTTGTCCTAATTGAGTCTTCAAGTGAAAAATCCTTCACAAACAGAGGGAAAACTGAGGAGAAAAGACTATTATGAAATTTTAAAAAATGGAGCTCAGTGAAACAGTTTGAAATCAGTACTTGGAGGTTCTCTTTATTTAGAATAAACTTCCAAACAGTAAACGATACATATAATTTATTTTATGTGGCTCAGTGACAGAGCTTGATATACGTGTGCATGGATCAATAGCTCTTTTCTTTCACAGGATTGTAACAGAGGCTCTGGGTAATTTTCTGCTTGCTCCTCTTTTTGTTTCCTTGTGTTTGTGATATGGCAGAATCCATAGTTTTCAATTTTGGGGGGGCAGAAGGTGGAGTATCTAGTGGTCACAGTATACAGCTCAGATATATTTTTTTTTACTGAGTCCAACTGTAATTAGCCATGAGAAATTTACAGGCTTGTGTAAAGTTCCCTGCAAGTCCTTAGTATCTTTAAGCATTTCTCTCGGTCTTTCTTTGCACTTTTAGAACGTAGAGCAATTTAGAAGGTAGAGCAATTTACTATATGGCTGGTCTTTATTATCTGTTATGTCTAACAGTAGCAACTAGAGGCTTCCTCTGAGGCCAGGACCCCATTGTGCAAGGCACTATATGCATGCATACCGAAAGAGAGTCTAACTACAAAGAGCTCAGGTCCAGCTCTTCCAAGGTATTTAGGCTGCAACCTCCCACTGAAATCAGTTAGGAGCCTAAATACTTTTAAGGGTCTGGCCCTGACAGTCTAAATAAACGAACAACAGGTGGGAGAACAGGACTATTAGCCCCATTCTACAGATGGGGAACTGAGGTGCAGGGAGACGAAGGGACTTGCCCAAGGTGTCATGGGAAGGCTGTGTTGGAATTGGGAACTCATCTGTGGCATTTCAAAATCTTAGCTAGAGCGACAAGAAGAACGCTGCCAGACACCAAAAATCATGGACTCGATAGAGACCCTGGTTTTATGTCTCATTACAACAATCTGTAGCTCACTAACTCTCCTTTGTCTTCTGATGCCCCTCTTCATTTTGAATGGTTTCTTGGAGCTTGAAGACTTGACTCTTTCCCCAACAAAAGTAGGTCCAATAAAAGATATTACCCCAACCAGCTGGTCTCTATCATAACCTGGGGCTAGCACAGCTACAACAAAGCTGCAAAGAACCTTAATTGTAAGACCATTCTTCCTCTCAGCATGGAGGATTGGAAAATGGACCGTGTAGGATTTCCCTTCCATCATTCATTTGAATTCCCCCCAGCAGAAGGTGTTTTTTTTTTAAAGACACCACAAGCAAAACTTTTACATAACATATTTTATATGTCTACAATGGTGTGTCATTTTTCATCTTTCAGCTAGGCTCCTTTGCAAATGGCAGTATTGCCAATCCCAGGCTTCCAAAAATTATATAGCCAGTTCCCAAAACATCATGAAATTGGCTTAAAAATTATTATATTTTTAAGCCGTGGGGTTCTTTTCATTTGCCTTCTGGGTTTTTTTTTTCTTTTGAGCCTTTTGTGGCCTCGTTCTCAAGCTTCTCTCTGCAACAATGAGGGCTAGAATTTCTTTTCCCTGAAACGAAAGCCAAGATTCTCACATAATCACATGACTCCAAGATACCACGAGACTCATGATAAAACACTTGGTAACTCAGACCATCCTCAACTAGTTACTCTTTTCAGTGGGGAGGGGTGGTTATTGTTAGAAGACTCTGGTGGAGAGATGTCTGAAATTTTATCTTGAATGGAGTAAAATTCATGGTCAACCTAATCTCTTGTGGAGGGAGGGTCCTTTGCCATCCCCTGAGGCCATGAAGTTCCATAGCCGAGCCACCAAGAAAATTCTTTCCTTGTCTCCTATGAGTTTCACCTGTGTTGCTGACATATTCTACTCTACTAGGAGTCTGGGGAGAGAGAAATGTTGCTTCCTGAGATAGGCCTCGTCTAACCCATGGAGTGCTTTGAAACTCAAGAACGGCACCTTGGACTGGATCAAGTGTTCATCGGAGAACTAGAACAGTGGCGGCATCATGAGGAGGACATGTTCATGTCAGTTCTGCATTGCTTAGCAGGTGGGCTGCAGCATGTAAGAACAGCTGGAGCATCTGCAAGGCATTTGCTTTCATTCCCAGGAAGAGTCCTAATTAATATCCCTCATTACTAATTAAAATGAGTACATGAGATTTGTCACTAACTAGTATTGTCCAATTTAAAATGAAGTTTAAAATGGGTTGGTGCTTAGCCAGTTGCTTCCTACGAGCAAAAGCTTTGTATGTAACTTCTTTATTTCCCTATGACACATGCTGCTTCCTTAAAGTAGTGAGCAGTTGTATTATGGCAGGAGAACCATTGCAGCAACAGGGTTTGTACAGATTATTTTTAACGGTTCGGGTGTTTTTGCTGGCTAGAGCCCTACCTCCTGTAGTCCTAGTAACTGAATATTTTAACTGCTATCCTGAGTTACAATCATTGCTTAATATTAAAACCAGTCATTAATTTTGTTCCATCGTTATGAGAAGACCATCTGCTCTGCTGCTCTGCGAAAAAAAAGCTAACAGTTGCTTTTTCTGTGTCCTGGTTTCCACTTCTTGTGCGCCACTGCCCACTTTTTATGTGAGTTTCTCATTGTCTAGTTTGATGGCGTTAAGAAATTAATGGAAGGTGAATACAGCACAAGTCACTCTTAGGTTCTTTAAGGATCCTGTATGTGTTAGACTGTGAAAGCCAACCACTGCATCCTTGGTATTTCATTGATCGCAAACATGCTACAGAGAAGTTATTTCTCAAAAAGCTCCAGCTAATTGGCATAATTTTCAGAAGAACAGGGCGGCAGAAAATAAAGGCCTCGCCACCTGCCAAAACCCACAGGGTGAAATTCACCCCAGGCAGGTAGGAGGCCGCATTTAGGGTCACAGAACTTAGGGTGGGACTTTTGGTGTTAAGCCTTCATGCTGGCCATCAAGACAGTGGCAAATGTCACCCAAACTCCATACCTGGCACCCAGTCCTACTCCTGTGGAAGTCTATGGCTATTGTGGCATTGACTCCAACGGAAGCAGGGTATGGCCCTCAGTATTTATTCAGACAAAACTTGCACTGAGGACCATGGGAGTTTTGACCAAATTAGGACTTCTGGATCGCTTTCAATGCAGATAACGCACAGGAAGATACATAGGGGCACCAGTTTAATAATACTGCCTAGGGCCCCATAAATCCTAAGGACAGCCCTGCTAGTCCCTCCCGTCTAGCATCATGGGAAAGGTAGGGTGGTCATGACCTCCAAGGTGGGCAGCCATAGCAACACAGTATAGAGCCAAGATTTGAAGCCTGGCCTACAGACCCCACAGCTTTTAACCACAAACTCACCCTTCCTCTCAGCCTGGGGCTGTGCCCGTGCACCCTACAGGTCTGTAACGAAGAAAAGTCCATTTACTGACCGGGCAATGTTTAATGAGTTTCGTGAATGAAAAGCTTGTGAAGGTTTATTCTGCATTGTGCCTGAACTAACTGCGTACAAATGACAGAGAAACAGGGTCTAATCTCCCATTAGAATTCAGGCACCACAAGTTGGGCGATTGTGTCTTGTCGTCATAATGTAAAACTCTTTCCTTTTTACTTAACATAATTTCTTTCTGCTGAATGCTTTCAATGCAGATAATGCACAAGAAGGTACAATACAGCTGGTTGTCTGAGAAAAGAAGCTGGTTTTCTTCTAGTGGGTGGTAGGTAAGAATTACTAATCCAATCTGTTTGAGTTAACTCAAAACAAGGATTAGGGTAAAGTTCCAGAATATGTTAATCTTCCTCTATAGAAGCAAACTTTAGCACTGCTATCAACCCCTTGGTTTATAGTTCATGGGAACAATGGACCAATTAAACTTGAAGGGGGAGGGGGGAATCTTGCACAAGTTTACCGGTTGTTACCTAATACTTTGAATTCTTTTGGCTCTTAATTATTTGCCTCTGTGTTGTAGACACAGGAAATAAAACATTGTTTGTCAGAATGTTTCTAAACAGATCCATAATTAAACACATCTTCTTGTAGTTGGCCTTTTCATCTCCCACTTTATTAATGCATGTATTAAATGGCATGTCCGGTGCTGGATAACAGCTGTAATTGTTTGCAACACTAACTGACAGTTTAATGGACTGAATGTGACTCTCTCTAGTGAAACAGTTGTGACAATGCTACAGCTTGTGTGAACAAACAGGACAGGTTGAAGCTTTCCATCACTCCGAACCACTGCAAGTAGATATGAGGAAAGAAAATAAACGTGTTTTTTTTATTGGAACTCTGCTTATTAAATCTATGTTGTATTAATTAAAAAGATAGTTTATCTCGCTTGGAACTAATTGTTGACTATTAGTTAAACCAAACAAAAAACAGAAGCCTGGGCAATGTGATTTTTTGCAACCTGATCCTACTTCCACTGAACTCATCAATGGCAAAACTCCCATTGACTTCAATAGAGCAGGATCAGGCACTTAAAGCCTATTCAGGAAATCACTTAAGCACATGCTTAACTTCCGTTGATTTCAAAGCTATGCTAATTTTCTATGGGCCAGATTCTGCCACTTATTCCCAGTGATTCACACTTTATTCCACAAGCCCTGGATATTTAGAAGCAGAATTTTATCCTAAATATTTTTCTTTTTCCTTTTTATCGCCCATAAGGTTTATGAATTGGAGAATACACCATAAGGAAAATACTTAGAATTACGGTAGGAGATAGACATGCCAAGGATTTGCGTTTAAAAGCTAACGGGGTCTAGTCTCCTGTCAATACCTGTGTGTGAATCTTAGACACATCAATGAGTCAAAAACAGTCCTAAAGAAAAGATTATGCTATTGTATTGCAGCAACTTAAATCTCCGTGGGTCAGAAAAGCTAATGTAGTTTTAGAATAATAATGCAGATGTCATGGTGCTTGCTTTGTGCCCCAAATAAGTGAAAAATGCAGCAGCCATTCTGGATTGTATTTGCGGTATCAAGATGCAAATACGGTTATTACAGACTGAATCTCATTAAAATTAAAATGAAAGGGAAACGCTCTTTCTTCAATATGGTTCGCTAACCCTGTTCACTGGGAGTTACTGATGCTCAGTAGCAGTTTGCCAGTGCCAATTCTAGTCAACCCTTCATTACAGAGGTTTTCATTCTAATTGAAAAGGGTGGGGAACCGCCACAAAATCTGATCCACAAATAAATTTTGCATAAAATTTCATAACAAGTTCAAATTCAGTATCCTCTAAAGCAAAAGGACAGTAGTAGGAAGAAGAGTCGAATGTAAGGCGCCATGAAGATTTCATTCCGAATTGCTTGTAGCCCAGTTTACTAAATTAAATTTTTAACACAATGATATGGACCTTTATAGGATCACAGGTTACAGATTGTAATAGAATCTAGCCAGTTGTTAGTTGCTTATAACTTCTAACCCCTGCTCCTGGTACGTTCATAACCATCTGTAACATATATACTCACACAGATAACATACTTATAACATCCACAAATCATTCACTGACCCTTCATAAACTATTTATAAAAGTGCCCTTAATATAAAGGGTGACCAAGGATATTGCATTGTTCCAGCTACTATTACTGTGGAGATAATGACCGACATTATCTAAAGCACCAATCCAACACTGCTGTAAAAACATCAGTGTTTCTCCTTTTGCCTTTTGTTTCAGCCACTTATTTCTATTTTTCACCTCAGGCCAGTCAGCCCCTTTCAGACCCATTCTCTCCTGCCTGCAATGAGGAGCAATCGCCCTGAGTGATAACCCTGGTTGGGAGTAGCTAAGTCTCTCTCTTCTTCATATGCCAACAAGAAAACCACAGGAAAAAGTAAATCAGGTTTCTTTTTATTTCCAAGTCTAATGACAATGCAGCCGTGTGGTTCAACTGGCATACGTGTCTATTCCTTGTATGCGCTACCAATGATTCTCAACCTTTCCTCTACGGCATCACCCCGCATTACAACAGGAAAAACCAGCTTGGGAGTCCACTTCCCACCTAGCCTTAAAGAAAGAAAGGGGAAGGACTCACAAAACCTGTTCAAGACCCTTCCCCAGGTTAAGAAACCATTCGTTGTACTATAGGAGCCTCTGAGCATGTCAGGTCACCCGGGCTAGGACATGTCTTTTTAAGGTGCGTGCACGCGCGTGTGAGTGTACGCAGTGAGGGCCAGATCGTCAACTGGCGTAAATCAGCATTGGCATCAATGGAGCGATGCTGAGTGACATCAGATGAAGAGCTGACCCTAGAATCCCCATTTCTCTTCTTTGCGATAAATATTCCGTGACTCCAAAAGGGCCCAATTCTGTGAGGTGCTGAGCAGCCTCAAGTCCCACTGAAACCAATGGCAGCATCAGGGCTCTCAGCACCTCATAGGATTGGGCTCAAAGTGAGGGCGTCCTTTCTGCCGAAACGTCCAACATCTTGTTCTGGCTACGGAACGCTGACCCAGGGGCGAAAAGGAGGGGGAATGAACTGTGACAAGGAAGCCCGAGAGCATTGATTAAGAAGCGGGTGGCGCTCAGTCCTCTTGGCTTCCTGTCCAAAGCAAATATTCCAAGTTTGAGCCCAGGGACTTTTCAAGCTTGTCTCCCTGCTGGGCTATAAAACAGACAGACAACAAATGCCTTTCTGGACCCTCCACTGGCTGCAACATTTGTTGGTGTCTGTGAATCTCATTCACGCTCCTCTGTGCAACACTAGTAAGAATGTAACTGTATTGTGGGGCTGGACTGGGGCTCGCTCGCTTGAGAACATGACCTTTTAATTTAAACAAAAGCCTTGAAAAAATGAAAGTGGGTCTTAAATGCAGTTTAATCAGTCAGGCGAAAGATGTCTAATGAAGCTGCCAGCCAGTTTTGTAGCCAGACTGTCACTTTACCCATCATGTTTACAGCCTCCAGTGGTGAGCTTAGGGGCTGTGTGAAGGCACAAAGTCTGTCAAAATTTCCCTGTGTCTGCTCCACCGCGACGGCTGTAAGTTTTGACAAATTAGTTTGTTGTGTTGTCTCTTGATTCAGAAACCTGACCTGGGGGTGTTCCCACCATTACTCGGGGGGGGAGGGGTTGGAGCACACGGTATCAAGGCACTAAAGCTAGAATATTCCCAAATCAGGTAAGTTCTTTTCCATTTTTTTGCTTTGTTTTAATATGCCTTTTGATGGTTTGTGTTAAGAACATAACATTTTGAAATAAGAGCAGTTAGGAAGTTTAAAGGGCACTTTTATATCTCCCAGATCCCCTTAGTAACGTGTTATTGAACCACTATGTTGTATCTATGGTCTACTTGAATTTCAGTTTGTTTTCTTGTTTTAAGCAGCTGGAACAGTATAGCTAAGTATAAGGCCATTGTCAAAGCCGCTATCCAGTTGCTTCTCTTTTGGGAGATAATTATACTGAGAAATGACCAGTTTTAATGTATAGAAATGAGAAATCTTCACCGCCCACCGTGGTTCAAATTCCCTCTCATGTAAAGACACAAAAATCATGAATGCCTTTGATGATAGCATAGTTCCCATGCAAGTTTGGAAATGGCTCTCTGTGTGTGTATGCTATGCATTTATTTTTGAGGGAATATTTACTGCTTAAGAAGTTTTACAGGGTTGCCTGTTGGGGAAACTAACCTTTCTGTTTATCCACAGGCTAAGTCAGGCTGAGACATTCATAATATGGGCTTCCCACACTGCCACGTCAGTGAACTCAGACTTGGGAGGGAATTGCCTCTTTGAAAAATGACAGAGCATTCATTTTCTATGCTAGCTCATTCTGGGTTCGCGGGAGGGGAGGTTAGCAGGAAGAGAAAAGCACTTCCAGTTTTCTGTCTTTTCACTCCTTTTATTTTTTAAAGACCATTCAAGTTGCCACTTTCACACCATAATCCAGCAAATCCTAACGTGTCTCCCAGTCATTTCGAAATAAAAGCAGGAGTGTGTGTGTCTGAGCGTTCTAGCGTTTTCAGACAATTTTCATATTTACATAGGCTGCGCACTGGAAGAGTGAAATAAAAAAATCTAGATTCGGAGCTTCTTGGGCCAGAATGGACCACCGTGATCACCTTCATCTGGTCTGTTGTATAGCACAGACCAGAGAACTTCCCCCAATTAATTCCTAGAGCAGATCTTTTAGAGAAACATCCAATCTTATTCAAACTCAAACTTTTTTTCCCCCTCTTGCAGATACTTTGAAGTCAGGTTTCAGAGTAGCAGCCGTGTTAGTCTGTATTTGCAAAAAGAAAAGGAGTACACAAGTACTCCTTCACTTTGAAGTCAATTATTCTTTAAAAAGCCAGTTGTGTGAAGCAACATCTAATTCTGCTTCAGTGGAACAAGTCAACTGGATAAAAATGACTTTTCGAGGATTCCCCCCGCCCCCAAATATTTTCTCCAAGTTTCATGCTTAGGAGAACTCCCCTCTGTAATTGTCTTGTCATGATTATAGGGTCTTTCCCCCATTCACTGCCATTTTACAGGGAAGCCCCAGGAAAAGAATACTTAAAAATTAAATTTCATGCTTGCATGTGTTTCTGTGATCTGCAGTGTGTATGATCTCTGAGTGGAAAACTTCTCTAAAAATAAATGGATTACCCTTTTTACTACACTGTCTGATGTCTCTTCGGTAGATATCACTGCTTCCCTGTGATCTCTAACACACTGCAATTGAATTGACAGGCGTTGAAATTAAAGCCTCTTGGTGGCGCCCTCTGCCTTTGTGCCCCTTTTTGCTGTGTGCTGGGTTAACACACCAGACCTACTTTTAGTCAGCATGCAAATACATCACTTGTTGGCAAAGGACAAATGTTTGACCTTTTATAAAACGGCATTGTAAATATCATCGTTGCTTGGTTCACTGGAAAGACCCGCCTCGTTCCACCCACAAAAATTGTCTTTTTAGGGTTGCTGCTGCCTGGAGTAATATTTTCATTGTGGCCTTTAGATATTTATTTTTCAATGAAGTTCAGTATGTTTGATGAGTCCAGTTTACAACATTTTTGTAGTGGCGAACCCATGAAATGGGGGAAATTTCAGTTCCTTTTTCGTGAAGGGCCGATCTTGCCATGTGCTTAGGGCACAAGCCAAACCTTTTGGAGCCAAAGGAAAGACTCCCCTGGACTTCAACAGGCCTGGGATCAGACCCCTCGAGTATGTTTGCAGAGCAACCGCCCCTGCCGCCCAAACAGCTGATTTAGTGAGTCTCAAAGCCCGGATCAGCTGACTCAGGTTCACACTGGAGGGCTAAAAATAGCTATGTAGCTGTTCAGGCTTGGGCAGGAGCCAGGGCTCCCAGACTCTCCAGGTTTCACAGCCTGAGCTCCAGCCCAAGTCCAAATGTCTACAGTACTATTTTTAGCCCCATGGTGCGAGACCCATGAGCCTGAGTCACTTGATCTGGCCTCTGAGACTCACTGCTGCAGGTTTGGGGTTTTTTTTTTGCTGTGCAGATGTACCCTTAGACTATATGCTCTTTGGAGCATGGATCTTTTTATTGTATGCGTGTACAGTGCCTAACACAACAGGCCCCTGGTCCGTGACTCGGGCCTGTAGGTGCTACTGCAGTATGAATAGATAACCTGCACTTCATCCATCACTTTTAAGGTTTTTCTCCATTTTCTCAGGCCCTGATCCAACCAGCCTCTCTCATGTGAACACTCCCATTGACCTCCTTAGGGTAAAGGCTTGTGACTGTAAACCACTTCCAGTTACTTCATGATGCTGATATTTTATTAAAGATTTTGAGATGGATGAATCGAAAGGACTCTTCCAATGTTGCCTATTGGAATATCATCTACTGCCAGGGCATCAAACACAGCCATCGGTATCCTCAGAAAACCAGTATATTTGCCCCTCTTTGGCAGGGCTGTATTAAGTCTGGACTCAACTAGTAACCGTCCTTACAGAGCCACCTTGCAGGTTATTAGGTAGACGTGGGTAAGGAAAACCCTGAACAGATGATAGCAACAGCACATATCAGAGACAGGACAGTGTGTCTTGAGAGGGTAGCGCTGGACTGGCACTCAGGAGATATGACTTCAATTCCCCAATCTTCCACAGGCACTGGGCAAGTAATTTAATCTCCTTGTGCCTCAGTTTCCCAAATGAAGAGAATGACAGTTACTTTGGCTGCCTTGGCTATTTAGATTGTAAGTTTTGGGGGGCTGGAGCTGTCTCTTACTAAGTGTATATAGGGGGTGCCCTTGTGCTAGATATTGTAATTTCAGTTGGCGCTTACTCAAATACAAATAATAATTAACAATAACATCTGCCCCTGAATCATCAAGGAAATAGAGCATCAATGTGCTAAAGCTACAAAATGGAGAAAAAAATAAGCAATCAGGCTTTTAATTGAAATTATTGAATAAAGACTTCACATACTATAATGGATATTGCTGGAAAACTTCCCCAAGAAGGTACTTAACAATAAAATGATGCTACCAATTTCTTATATAGTTTATCAGTTGATCTCAAAGTGCTTCACAGTCTTTAATGTATTTATCCTCACAACACCCCTGTGAGGAGAGCAGTGCTGTTACCCCCATTATATCTCTCAGGCCACACCCTAACCATCCTGCCATCATGGCTCTCTAGAAAACAAACACAGTGTCTTCCAATGACCATACTAGTAACTTCTGTAGTGGTAAGATGCATATTTGAGAATAGCTTGCCAAAAGAGATGGGAGAGCGGAGAGGCCATACCTGGCCAAATTACACACGTAGAGATGTGTACCGCTGGTCTGCAGTGCTCCTCATTTGCTTGTTGTGCATTTCTGATGTATTCATGCAAGGCTAGAAAATCTTACCCTCCGAAAATGCAGCTGTCAGGAACTTCTGAAGAGAACAAACCAGGTGCATCTTGGCTCTGTTGTCTAAATGGCACTGATTGAATTACCTTATTACACCAATCTCTTCCGCCTACTCACATCCCCGATCACATTGTTTGTGCCTAGGATACTTCCAGCAAAGAAATTGCCTAAAGTAACCACCTCTAGAACTGTAGCTGTTATTGTCATTCTCTTAGCTGTCAGGATGCTATTTTGAGGACCGCTTAGTTCTCTCTTGTTTCCCCAGGGACGGAATTGGTGTCTATCCTGATTATACTTCATGTCTCCTGGAATCTTCACAGAGGTTGAAAGGAAACTTCAGCAGGTAGGATTATCTCCGACAGTATTGTAGCCTGCCAAATTGTGTTTGGATTTTCCTAGACTTATTTACTTGCTCATGACACCCAGGGTAGCAGATTTTTAAAAAAAAAATAATAATTTGGCTGCGTCTGAAGACCTGGAACTGTGCTTTCTAGACGAATCTGACAAGATTGATTTTGAGATTTGACCTGAGATTGATTTAGTGACTAACCTCACTGGTCTGATTCCAACCCCTGGCCACGCTGTGGCTATTGTGAAAGGTGCTGAGCTGTTAGAGGACAGTTGTGATGCATTCTTCTGGCATGTTTGGTTTATCACTTTTCTGTTGAACCTTTTTTAATTAAATAGTGTCACACGGTGGCTGGGATTAAAGCAGGTCCTGCTCCCCTGTGCCAGAGCAGGTGCTCTGAGTCAGGCACTGACCCTGTGGGTGCTCCCGCGGCTCCAGCACCCACAGAAAAAAAGGGGGTGCTGAGCACTCAGCCTGGCCCCGCCCCCACTCGGCCCTCTTCCCCCATGGCCCCACCCGTGCTGCACCTCTTCCTGCCCCTGCTCTGCCTCTTCCCTCGAGGCCCCCTCCTCTCTGCCCCCTCCCCACATCACTCCCCCATTAATGCATGAGGCGTGAGCAGTGGTCGGGAGGTGCTCAGGGGAGGGGGCAGAGAGGAGCAAGCGGTGGGCAGGTGGGGAGCCTCGGGGGGGGGATGGGAAGAGGCGGAGTTGGGGCAGGGCCAGGTGGGGGGAAGAGGCCCATTGGGAGAAGGGTCTTGGGGCGGAGTGGGGCTGCAGCACCCACCGGCAAAAACAAAAGTCAGCACCCGTGGGGTGGGGGCTGCACCCGGGCTATAAAGGGCCGGAGTGGGTTTCACTGCAGGCAAAGCTCAAAGGGGAAATGCTGAGTGAAGCTTCAGGGAGAGAGGGTCTCCTGCAGTGGCCCCCAAGGAGTTGGGGCTGGGTAAGAAGACCAAGCTGAATTTTTGTTTTGTTTTTTTTCATTGGGAGAAGGCAAGGAAAGCAGGCCACGCCCTGCCTCTTCTCCAACTGCCCAGACAGCAGGAAGCAACAGTACCTCAGGGAGGAGGCGTGTGCCCAGGTTAAGGCTGGGTGGAAGATTTTTTTTGTTAATAAATTGTCACGCTGTCTGGAGTGGCTCACGAACATGGGTGCCAGCCTCAGGGCAGCCTGTCACGAAGCAGAGCACAACCCCCAAATGGGTTGCATGTCATATAATTAGATTTCACCAACCAAATGTCAAGTTTGAGCTCCTCGAGCCTTGACATGGAGACACAGACAGGCACTCCAGTCCATCTTGCCACCTAGGCAAGCCTGCCTTTGTGATAGATGGTCCCTTAAACCAAAAATCACTATAATATTCAGGTTACTCCCAGCCCCAAAGGATCAGTCACTTACCCCAGATCAATTGTACCTCAGATCCCACACCAAAGGCAATGCTTGTAGCCAATCCTATATTAAACTGACTAAGGGTTTATTAACTAGGAAAAAGAAATGAGTGTTGTTTACAAGGTTTAAGCAGGTAAATATACACAAACAAATGAGTTACTGTCTTAGATTTCAAAAAGTAATAGAAGCTGCTGTACCATGCAAGCTCTATATGTCCTTTAGGGCTAACCCAAGCGTAGCAGCTTAGGGATCCCTTGCTTATGCTTAGAAATATTGCACTCTCTGAATTCCAAGCAGCACACAGTCATGATAATTTCTCCTTAATGGGGATTTTTATTCCCTTCCCCCAGCAGTCATGCTGTGATGGGAAGAGGGCTTGTGCACCGTACCCTTTTCAGAGGTGTGGGGGAAGCAATCAACAGAGTCTTTTGTTCACTGATGTTCCACGATGGGTTTTTCTGGTGTCTATAGACTTCCTTTGTGTGGGAGGAGATGACACCTCTTGTGGTAAATTAGTATTTCACACTTGGTAATGCTTCTCTCCTGATTGTGGGGGGCGGGGGTTACAATCTCAGCAAACATTTTTATAGTTACAGAGCAAACATTTAAATATTACCTTATGACATGGGATATTATAAATACGATTAATACATGCAGCATCCTACAAGCATTTCATAAACTCCAAACACATGCTTATGATGCGAACATCTGTTTTAACAATGCTAACACACAGGTGAGCCAGACTGGTTTCTAGCTATGCTTTCATCAGTGTTCAGGAAGGCCGAGGGGCCTTGGCATGAGCTGGCACCTGGTCTGCCAGCCTCACATAAATAACAACGCCCCAAGAAGGGCTGTGATTGGACGAGAAATTGTGTGGCATTTAATGAGTCTGGAAGGAGGGGAAAACAGAAGCAGGGCACTGCACAGGCACCCCGGGTCATGAGGGCGTGCTGGCGTGGCAGCCACCATGTTACAACTGGCGTAGTCCGCAGAATCTGCAACCCCATCCCACCAAGGAGGGATGATGGAGCAGAAGAATAGAAGCCTTTTCAGCAGGAAGTCCCCAGTCGGCATATGGAGGGCTGGGGGCAGCAGCCACAGGAGTCCTCGGTCCTGTTTTCGGAGGCAGCTAGACATAGTGAGCAGCTGGCAGTGCAGCTAAATCTATGGCAGTGATTGGCCAGGCTTGAGGAGCAGCAGCAGTACTGTGTGGGGCTTCTGCAGAAGGAGAGGGTCTGAAGTCCCAGATACAATGGAAGATGGAAGTTGGAGGCCCAATGGAGGGTGTGTTTTGCCTGTGGGCAGCTGGGGGCATATAAGGAGAGTTTGCCCCCATCTGAACTGGGACTTTAAGAGGCACTGTGCAATACTGGGCACAGAATAAACAAGGGAGACTCTGGGTGGTCCTCTGTCTGCCCTTCAAGCCCAAGAAGGGACAAGGGCAGGAGGCTACTCAAAGGTTGTGTGTTTTTGCTGTGGGGGAACAGAGCACATCACAAGGTATTGCCCACAGTGAAGAGACTGTGGGAAACCACGGGTTGGGGTGCTCCAGGTGGCAAGGTGATTTTTGGGAGGGACCGATGAAGGGGTGAGAGATGGCCTGACTGTTTCAGGTATGGGAATGTGGAACACTTCAGATGGATCTGGCCTGTGAAGAACAATGAACATGGAGGAAATTATGTCTCTGGAGAGGGAGAGCCCTACAGACCAAGGGAAGTAGTTCCTCAGACAGAGGCCATACAAGGACTGGATGACCAGGGATGGACCACTTGATAATTGCCCTGTTCTGTTCATTCTCTCTGAAGCATCTGGCATCAAGCATTGTCTCAAGACAGGACATTGGGCTGGATGGACCATTGGTCTGACCCAGTATGGACGGTCTTATGTTCTCGGTGTCTTGATCTCCTCTCTTGGCTTCAGCTTTTTCCTCTTTGCTGATGATTCTCAAATGTACTTTGCTCCTCCTGAACTTTCCCCTTTCTGTACAGTCCTGCATCTCCCGCTGCCTAGTGATGTCTCTTGTCAGATGTTCGGCCACTATCCAAAGCTGAACTTTGCACTTTCCCTTCTAAACCCTCTCCTCCACTTCCATCTTTGACCTCCACTGAAAACTCCATTGCCCTTCCTGTCTCACAGGCTCAGATGTCAGCATAATCCTTAATTCTTCTCTCTTGAAAGGCCACTTTTTCCTCCAAAATTCTCTTCCTGTCTCTTCCCCACTGCTACAGCCCTTGACCACACTCTAGTCGTCCGTCACCTTTATTGCTGTAACCTTCTCTAGCCTGGCCTCACAGCCTCTCCGTTCTTCTCCATCTGCTCAAAATGGCACTGCCAAAGTCATCTTCCACCCCAAAACATGTTATCCCATCTGCACATCCCTACATTGCCTTCTTGTCTCTTACCACATCAAACAAGCTCCTGGTCTCCTCCATAATTTTGCTCCTCCCTTCATCTGTACTCTTATTTCCTCCTATGTATCCTCCTGTTCTCTGATCTCATCTAAATGCTTTCATTAGACTCATTTTCCCATTCTCAACATCAGGCCTTCGTACTATGCTATCCCATTGCCCAGGACATGCTTTCTGCATTCCTCCTCCAAGTGCCGTGTCTTTCTTCCTTAAAATCCATCCCATCAGGCAGTCCTTCCTTATTAATAATACTCTTCATACTCGCACTGCTGAACTTTAGTCCTGTCCTATGTTTGTACCATTTACCGTAGAAATTGTCTTTAACAATAATAGTAATTTTTTGTAGTTGATATGGATGGCTATGTGTGTCTGTAAGGCGTGATCTGCCTCGGGAGCTTGCTGTTAGTGTGTCACAGCTTCATCTTTTGACTGCAATTGCTCTGCTTATGTACCAGGTGAGAGCTTCTAGTTAAGACTAGACTCCCATGATCCACCAACTCCTTGACTAAGAGGGGAGACAGCGGTGCACTATGGAAGATGTAGTCTGAGAAAGAAGGAAGGCTGAAAGAGGAGAATGGGAGCATGAGTTACTGAAACTACAACTCCTATCAGGCACCATGCTGAGATTTCCAAATCAAATTTTTTTAGCTTTCATCAAAAACAAAAGGCTTTTGAACTTTTCAGGCATTTTTTAATGAAGAATTAAATTTCCACAAAAAAATTCAGGGTCTTGCTGAAGCAGAGTCCAAATGAGGTGATGTCTGGGAGATAGGTGTTTGTGAAGTATATTGGATATGTGGATAAGATTTCTATGTAAATAGTAAGATTCTGAAGGGGGACACAGATGTGAATTGCAGCAAAAGCTGCTTTCACTCCAGCTTCCTGAGAGCACAGTAGGGCTTTTGTTTTGTTTTTTTTGTTGGACTTGTTCCATTTCTCAATACTTATCTAAGCCTTATTCCACTGAGGTGGAATATATTGAATGAGATTCACAAAAACCACTTTCCAAAACAAGACTCTGTTTTCATACGAAAAAGAGAAACCTAGAAATTAGCAAGGCTGGTTGAGATTTTATTTTTTTAATTTTGGTGAAAAAAATGTAGACAAAATTTTGACCAAAAAAAAGGACATTTGTTTTGCAACCTTTCCCATATTCTTCAACTCACTATACAGCCAGCCAAAGTTTTTCAAATTTCAATGAAATCTCAAAATTTTAGAACTTCAATATTTTGACTTAAAAAGAAAAATGTTCCCAATCTCCCCTCGTGGTTTTCAACAAATAGAAAGGGCCTATTAGGTCATCTTGCCCATAGCTCCTGTTGCCAATGCAGGGATTTCCCCTGAGGTATGTTTTGCTGTGTCGTGTCCAGTCTAGTTATAAATAATCCATCTCAAAGATGAGAGCTCTAATGATCTCTGTTCTGCCCTGGAAATGGGACCTGTGTAAGGCTGCGGTGCATCATGGGAGGTGTAGTTCACCAGGGAGCCCAGACTATCACTTTTTCCCCCATGTATAGTCCTTCCCACTCCCATGGAAAATTTTCCATTTTCCAGCCAGCTCTTTCTTCAAGTGCTGAAGTGGAGCCTTTTAAAACATCTGATCTAATAATCTATTCAAATCTCAGCAAAGACTAAGTTATAGTAAGAGGGAAAAGAATTTTACCTGGCTATTGACTCTGCCGTGGCATGAAAAGATGCCAAAACCTTTGACAAAAGTGTGCAATTCTTTGTCAAAACACACTTTATAAATACCTATTGCTGTAACAGTTCCTCATTGTGAGAAGCAGAAAACTGACAGCAAAGGTGGCAAATGCTGACCTACCTTTATCCAGAACAAAAGCAGGATATATATATATATATAAATTTATATCTTGTCTCCTCATTGGTCATTTTGGTCAGGTGCCAGTGAGGTTGTCTTAGCTTCTTAACCCTTTACAGATGAAAGGGTTTTTCCTCTGGCCAGGAGGGATTTAAAGATGTTTACCCTTCCCTTTATATTTATGACAACCTTCCTGGCCAAAGTTCCTCACATAGCCTTGCCAGTCTATTTCTCTCTCACTTAGGTAGTTGTAGGGCGCTCATCACTGTAGTGTCTGTGTACTATCAATCTTCAGACTTGCCAAACTGCTTAGCTTCTGCTCTGAGCCACACCTGAACTCAAGTTTTCAGAAAAGAAATGTTAGCAGAATGTTAAACCAGTTCATCTTGATTAAAGTCAGACAGGTAGGCCTCGATTTGGCAACGCAGTTGAGCACACACTCAACTTTAAGTATGTGTACAAATCCTATTGGATGGGTTTCAGTACATATTGTGACAGGGTCAGGCTGGATGGCTACAGGAGAGTGATAGAAGGTAGATACATTAGTCCTAGATTAAGCAGGTCCCTTTTCCCTGAGTAAGATAATGGGCTGTTCCAGAACAATCAGGAAGTTGCTGGAACCAAATATGGCAGGCAGGCTAATTAGGACACCTGAAACCAATTAAGAAGCTACTAGAATCAGTTAGGACAGGCAGGCTATTCAGGGCACGTGGTTTAAAAAGGACCTCACTTCCGTTAGTGAGGTACATGCGAGGAGCTGGGAACAAGAGGTGCTCAAAGAGCTGAGAGTGAGAAGGTGTACTGCTGGAGGACTGAGGAGGACAAGTGTCACCAGGCATCAGGAGGAAGGTCCTGCGGTGAGGACAAAGAAGGTGTTGGGAGGAGGCCATGGAGAAGTAGCCCAGGTAGTTGTAGCTGTCGCACAGCTGTTACAGGAAACACTGTAGACAGTTGCAATCCACAGGGCCCTGGGCTGGAACCCCGAGTAGAGGGCGGGCCCTGATTCCCCCCATTTCCCCAACTCCTTATTTTGATACAAGAGGAGTTGACCTGGACTGTGGGTCCCACCAGAGGGGAAGGTCCCTGGCCTGTCCCTCGACCCACTAGGTGGGTCAGCAGAAACTGCGGGGATTGTTCTCCTCCTTTTACCCATGCTGGCCAGTGATGAGGTTAGCTGAGCGAATGGCAGGTTTGAACCACTGGCAAAAGTGGCCAAACTGAGGGCTTCCATGAATCTCTGAGGCCAGCAAATCCGCCAATAAGTGCAGGACCCACCAAGGCAGAGGAAGAACTTTGGCCCAATACTTAAAGTTTAAGTACATGGTTTAATGCTTTGCTGGATTGAGACTTTAAGGTCCAATCCATCTCTTCCATTGACATCAATAAGTGTATTTGCATCAGTTTCAATGGGAGTTACATAGGTTTCTCCAAATACCAGCTTCCTAGTATCCTCTTGATAGACTGAGCAGCTCCATTTCTGGAAGGGATGTCTAGACCTTGAGCAGAAACTTTCTAGCTCCTGCTAAGGGTATCTCTGTGCTTTCCCATTGAAAACAAGAAGCAGAATGGTGGTGTTTCAGTTGTCCTGGAAAACTTGGCCATCCCTTTGTGTGGATAAGAAAATGTTTTCTACTGTTGTTACCAGCATTGCTAGTTCTACATTGAACATGCTTTCTCATCTTAAATGCATTAAGAGATTTGCACAAAACTCCCAATGCACCAAGATGACAATATACTCCTAAGAGAGTGGCTGAAGGGTAGAGTTAGTTTGAGAGGATTATGAAGCAGAAATCACCCTCCCTGATAGTTTTCATTACTTATTTGAATTTATGTAAAACAAGAAGTAAACCTTCACTTTCTATATTTCTATAAGGAAATGTTTAATACTGTATATGGTGAAGGAGCAGTGTAATATCAATTAATTTCCTTAGGAGTTTAAATTAAGGCTCTAAAACTGGCTTTAATTTAGAAACACACAAGTATTTTGCCTCTTTTTGATTTTTTCTTCACTTACTTGTTTTAGTTTTGCTTTATATGTTTGAACCAAATGGATCTTCTAAAGAATTCTCAGTAAATGTAATTCATAATTTTATTTTCTTTTGCCAAATTATAAGCGTGAAGCGTTCCTTTGGAATGCTGTATCTTTATTACTTAAGTTGAAAATGTCTTCGCTTGGAATTGTAAATGGAGTTGACACATTAATCTATTTGCCTTGGGTCAAAGTTCACATATCAAGCCATCAATTCTGACAATTGTTTTTGTAATTAGCAAAGGAAACTTGCTTTAAAAAAACAAACAAAAAACTGCTTTAAAATTTAGCCCATTTGAAAGGTTTAAATTAATAAATGCAATCAATACAATACGAAGTATCTTTAAATGATGGGCTATTAAAATAGTCTACCATTTAATGAAAGAAAATCAATGGATTTGCATACTACAGGAATGGTTCATTATTATTTCTTAGGGCTAGTCTACACTGCAAAGGCTTTGTCGATACAACTATACCAGTTTAGCTATACTGGAAGAACTCCCTAGTGGAGATGCAGCTTATACTGGCTAAAGGAATTCTTCTGTCCCTCTTGATCTCCACTGAAATGCTTTTATCTTACCCCACAGGAGCCTAAACTACTCTCCACAAATCCTCCTACCTGGCTTCTTGTCTGCATAAGCTCTGTCTCCAGGCTGATCCTCCCACCATGGGCCGGGCCGGGCCAGGCCAAGTCTTGCCTGGCCTTTGTGGGTTTCTCTCCACAAGAAATTCATATCTCCTATATAGTCAGTCCCCCTCAGAGTCAAGTTCCTTATAAGGCCCAAGAGCCTAATGATCCTTACTTAGCTCTAGCCAGGAGGCAATCAATCCATCAATTACAGGTGCACTAACTGGCTCTTAACCAGTCTAACAGGTGATGGAAGTGAGCCCCATCACAGTCATGGACTGGGCCACATCAAATCTGTGGGGAATTTTTGCCAAATTCCCCCGCAGATTTTCCATAACTTCTCCTCTGTCCCAGAGGGGTGTGGAGAAATCCTTCCTATCTCCTTAAAATCTTTCATTCCCAGCAGTAGCGGACATTATTGCTAACATAAGGCCATCAAGTGATCTGATTGCTTTCGGACACCCTTTCAAGCCAACCTCATTCAGGCCCTGATCCAGTGAGACACATAAGAATATTCTTAATATTGTGTTTCTTGTGGAGTGCCTCAGGGATTCTTTCCTGGCCCTATGCTAGTTAAAATTTTTATCAATGACCTGGAAGAAAACCTAAAATCATCATTGATAAAGTTTGTAGATTAGACAAAAATTGGGGGTCTGGTAAATAAATGAAGAGGACAAATCACTGATACACAGTGATCAGGATTACTTGATAAGATGAGCGTTAAGTAAACACAGTGCCTTTTAATATGGACATATATAAATGTGTACATCTAGGAACAAAGGACGTAGGCCACCCTTAAAGGAAGGGGAACTCTATCCTGGGAAGCAGTGACTCTGAAAAGGATTTGGGGGTCATGGTGGATAGTCAGCTGAACATGAGCTCCCAGTGTGACACCTCAGAAGGGCTAATGCAAACCTTGGGTACATAAACTGGGGAATCTTGAGTAGGCGTAGAGAGGTTATTTTACCCCAGTATTTGGAACTGGTGCGACTGCTTCTGGAATACTGTGTCCACTTCTCATGCCCACAATTCAAAAAGTATGTTGATAAATTGGAGACGGTTCAGAGAAGAGCCAGGAGAATGATTAAAGGATTAGAAAACCTGCCTTATAGTGATAGCTCAAATAGCTCAAGTTGTTTATCTTAACAAAGAGAAGATCAGGGGGTGACTTGATTAATAATGGACCCTACAGTCTAGCAGAGAAACATGATCCAATAACTGCAAGCTGAAGTAAGACAAATTAAGAGTGGAAATAAGATGTTATTTTTTAACAGGGTAACTAATCACCGCAATAATTTACCAAGGGTCATGGTGGATTCTCTATCATTGGTAATTTTTAAATCAAGATTGGCTGTTTTTCTGAAAGACCTGCTCTAGGGATTATTTTGGGAAAGTTCTATAGCCTGGGTAATGCAGGAGGTCAGATGAGATGATCACAGTGGTCCCTTCTGGCATGGGAATCTATGGATTTATAGCATGTAAGTCATCCCATTGACTTCAGCAGAAGTACTCACATGTTTATAGTTTAAGTTTATAGTCTGCTTAAGTGCTTCAAAGTTGGGAATTTAGTCAAAGTTGGCACAGGGTAGAAGCTTTTGGCCTTGAGACAATAAGCTAAGGAGCAAAATTTCAAACCATTTCAAGTTATAAAATCATTTCTTTAAAATAATATTAAGATACAAGCAAATCCGATGGATATGACTATATTTGAGAAATATTTAGGAGGGGATTCTAAAAGGAATCTGTAATAGTTCTACCCCAGACGCATCACAATTGATTTCTTCAATATATGTGTATCTTAATTTCTCAAGATGATTGTGGTCAAAGTTGAATGGCAGTGGGTGAAGGGGACAGGGGGCTGTTTGTTAGACAGTACGTGTGAAATTAAGAGCCACTGGATGCAATGTCTAAGAGACAGGATGCCGAAAAACTCTTGTGTTATTAATCATGCCACTGACTTGATATGCTAGTGCTCTTCACAGTGAAATCAAAAAGAGGACACATCTGAAAAACTAGATAGTCTAATGAGTAAGACATTTGGTAAATAAGACCAATTAAAAATCAAAAACAGTACACATCTGAAAAAGCAGATAATATAATGAGTAAGACATTTGGTAAATAAGACCAAATAACGATGTTCTAAACCTCAGCCGAACACATTCAGCCACGTTAACTCTAACGCTATTAGCAACTGCAATTTTATATCAAACTGTTTATTAAAAATGTGGTTAGGATTTTTAATGGAAAAAGTATTTGAGTATTTTCCAACCCTCACTCCATCCACCGTCATTGAAAATCACCTTTTGGACACAGACCACTGGAAAATCCAAGCTTCCTCCCCCTCGCTGCCTCCCTCAAAATAAACGTTTTGGAAAGTTACGGACATGTGAAAACAAAGGGCTATAATGAAAATTGTTTTTCAGCCTTAATTGTGAGGAACTTTATCAGGAGACAAGGTGGGTGAGATAATATCTGTTGGTGAACGAGAGAAGCTTTCAGGCTCCAGAGAGCTCTTTGTGGAGCTCAAAAGCTTCTCTCTTAGCCCTGGTCTACACTAGGACTTTAGGTCGAATTTAGCAGTGTTAAATCGATGTAAACCTGCACCCGTCCACACGATGAAGCCCTTTATTTCGACTTAAAGGGCTCTTAAAATCGATTTCTGTACTCCACCCCTGACAAGTGGATTAGCGCTTAAATCGGCCTTGCCGGGTCGAATTTGGGGTACTGTGGACACAATTCTACGGTATTGGCCTCCGGGAGCTATCCCAGAGTGCTCCCATTGTGACCACTCTGGACAGCACTCTCAACTCAGATGCACTGGCCAGGTACACAGGAAAAGAACTGCGAACTTTTGAATCTCATTTCCTGTTTGGCCAGCGTGGCAAGCTGCAGGTGACCATGCAGAGCTCATCAGCAGAGGTGACCATGATGGAGTCCCAGAATCGCAAAAGAGCTTCAGCATGGACCAAACGGGAGGTACGGGATCTGATCGCTGTATGGGGAGAGGAATCCGTGCTACCAGAACTCCGTTCCAGTTTTCAAAATGCCAAAACCTTTGTCAAAATCTCCCAGGGCATGAAGGACAGAGGCCATAACAGGGATCCGAAGCAGTGCCGCGTGAAACTTAAGGAGCTGAGGCAAGCCTACCAGAAAACCAGAGGGGCAAACGGCCGCTCCGGGTCAGAGCCCCAAACATGCCACTTCTATGATGAGCTGCATGCCATTTTAGGGGGTTCAGACACCACTACCCCAGCCATGTTGTTTGACTCCTTCAATGGAGATGGAGGCAACACGGAAGCAGGTTTTGGGGACGAAGAAGATGATGATGATGATGAGGTTGTAGATAGCTCACAGCAAGCAAGCGGAGAAACCGCTTTTCCTGACAGCCAGGAACTGTTTCTCACCCTGGACCTGGAGCCAGTACCCCCCGAACCCACCCAAGGCTGCCTCCTGGACCCGGCAGGCAGAGAAGGGACCTCCGGTGAGTGTACCTTTTAAAATACTATACATGGTTTAAAAGCAAGCATGTGAAAGGATTAATTTGCCCTGGCATTCGCAGCTCTCCTGGATGTACTCCCAAAGCCTTTGCAAAAGGTTTCTGGGGAGGGCAGCCTTATTGCGTCCTTCATGGTAGGACACTTTACCACTCCAGGCCAGTAACACGTATTCGGGAATCATTGTACAACAAAGCATTGCAGTGTATGTTTGCTGGCGTTCAAACAACATCCGTTCTTTATCTCTCTGTGTTATCCTCAGGAGAGTGAGATATCATTCATGGTCACCTGGTTGAAATAGGGTGCTTTTCTTCAGGGGACAGTCAGAAGAGCCCGTTCCTGCTGGGCTGTTTGCCTGCGGCTGAACAGAAATGTTCCCCGCTGTTAGCCACGGGGAGGGGGGAGGGTTGAGGGGGTAGCCACGCGGTGGGGGGAGGCAAAATGCGACCTTGTAACGAAAGCACATGTGCTATGTATGTAGTGTTAACAGCAAGGTTTACCCTGAAAGAGTGTAGCCAGTGTTTTATAAAATGTGTCTTTTTAAATACCGCTGTCCCTTTTTTTTTCTCCACCAGCTGCATGTGTTTCAATGATCACAGGATCTTCTCCTTCCCAGAGGCTAGTGAAGATTAGAAAGAAAAAAAAACGCACTCATGATGAAATGTTCTCTGAGCTCATGCTGTCCTCCCACACTGACAGAGCACAGATGAATGCGTGGAGGCAAATAATGTCAGAGTGCAGGAAAGCACAAAATGACTGGGAGGAGAGGTGGCGGGCTGAAGAGAGTAAGTGGCGGGCTGAAGACAGGGCTGAAGCTCAAATGTGGCGGCAGCGTGATGAGAGGAAGCAGAATTCAATGCTGAGGCTGCTGGAGGATCAAACCAGTATGCTCCAGTGTATGGTTGAGCTGCAGCAAAGGCAGCTGGAGCACAGACTGCCATTACAGCCCCTGTGTAACCAACCGCTCTCCTCCCCAAGTTCCATAGCCTCCACACCCAGACGCCCAAGAACGTGGTGGCGGGGCCACCGGCCAACCAGCCACTCCACCACAGAGGATTGCCCAAAAAAAAGAAGGCTGTCATTCAATAAATTTTAAAGTTGTAAACTTTTAAAGTGCTGTGTGGCATTTTCCTTCCCTCCTCCACCACCCCTCCTGGGCTACCTTGGTAGTCATCCCCCTATTTGTGTGATGAATGAATAAAGAATGCATGAATGTGAAGCAACAATGACTTTATTGCCTCTGCAAGCGGTGATCGAAGGGAGGACGGGAGGGTGGTTAGCTTACAGGGAAGTAGAATGAACCAAGGGGCGGGGGGTTTCATCAAGGAGAAATAAAGAGACCTTTCACACCGTAGCCTGGCCAGTCATGAAACTGGTTTTCAAAGCTTCTCTGCTGCGTACCGCACCCTCCTGTGCTCTTCTAACCACCCTGGTGTCTGGCTGCGCGTAACCAGCAGCCAGGCGATTTGCCTCAACCTCCCACCCCGCCATAAACGTCTCCCCCTTACTCTCACAGATATTGTGGAGCACACAGCAAGCAGTAATAACAGTGGGAATATTGGTTTCGCTGAGGTCTAAGCGAGTCAGTAAACTGCGCCAGCGTGCCTTTAAACATCCAAATGCACATTCTACCACCATTCTGCACTTGCTCAGCCTGTAGTTGAACAGCTCCTGACTACTGTCCAGGCTGCCTGTGTACGGCTTCATGAGCCATGGCATTAAGGGGTAGGCTGGGTCCCCAAGGATAACTATAGGCATTTCAACATCCCCAATAGTTATTTTCTGGTCTGGGAATAAAGTCCCTTCCTGCAGCTTTTGAAACAGACCAGAGTTCCTGAAGATGTGAGCGTCATGTACCTTTCCCGGCCATCCCACGTTGATGTTGGTGAAACGTCCCTTGTGATCCACCAGAGCTTGCAGCACTATTGAAAAGTACCCCTTGCGGTTTATGTACTTGCCGGCTTGGTGCTCTGGTGCCAAGATAGGGATATGGGTTCCGTCTATGGCCCCACTACAGTTAGGGAATCCCATTGCAGCAAAGCCATCCACTATGATCTGCACATTTCCCAGGGTCACTACCCTTGATATCGGCAGATCTTTGATTGCATGGGCTACTTGCATCACAGCAGCCCCCACAGTAGATTTGCCCACTCCAAATTGATTCCCAACTGACCGGTAGCTGCCTGGCGTTGCAAGCTTCCACAGGGCTATCGCCACTCACTTCTCAACTGTGAGGGCTGCTCTCATCTTGATATTCATGCGCTTCAGGGCAGGGGAAAGCAAGTCACAAAGTTCCGTGAAAGTGCCCTTACGCATGCGAAAGTTTCGCAGCCACTGGGAATCGTCTATGCGGTCCCACCAGTCTGTGCTTGTTTCCCGAGCCCAGAATCGGCGTTCCACAGCATGAACCTGCCCCATTAGCACCATGATGCATGCATTGTCAGGGCGCATGCTTTCAGAGAAATCTGTGTCCATGTTCTGATCACTCACATGACCGCGCTGACGTCGCCTCCTTGCCCGGTATCGCTCTGCCAGGTTCTGGCGCTGCATATACTGCTGGATAATGCGTGTGGTGTTTTATGTGCTCCTAATTGCTAAAGTGAGCTGAGCGGCCTCCATGCTTGCCTTGGGATGGCGTCCGCTCAGAAAAAAGGCGTGGAATGATTGTCTGCCTTTGCTCTGACGGAGGGAGGGGCGACTGACGACACGGCTTACAGGGTTGGCTTCAGGGAGCTAAAATCAACAAAGGGGGTGGCTTTACATCAAGGAGTATTTCAGGCAGGACTTCACGGAGGGTTCCAATAAGAAATGGTGCACCTAAGTTATTGTTCTTATTGGAACAAGGAGGTTAGTCTGGCCTCTGATTGATACGTGGCTAGATTTACCTCGCTGCACCTTCCCTGTGAGTGACTGCAGTGTGACCTAGAGGAATGAGTCCCCTAGACGGGGGAGGGGGGGAAGCAAATGAGTACAAAACAAATCTGGTCTATTTCTTGTTTTGATACACTCCATCTATCTTTTACATCTTTGGCTGGCAGCAGACGGTGCAGAAGGACTGCATGCCATCCACATCTCAGGGCTGCTCGGCAGAAGATGGTACAATACGACTGCTAGCCATCCTCATCTCTTGCCTGCCCGGCAGAAGATGATGCAATAGGACTGCTAGCAATCCATATCGCCTGCCTGCTCACCATAAGATGGTTCAATAGGACTGACTGCAGGACTAAAGAGAATGACTTGATCAAGTCACTCCAAATTTAGTCCCTGCGCCCATGTCTGTCCAGGCTCTCCTGGCCGACGCGGCCAGGAGCACCTCGGACATGACGATGATGGCTACTAGTCCTATTGCACCGTCTGCTGCCACATGGCAATGGGTTGCTGGTACTGTGTAGCAATGCAGTACCACGTCTGCCAGCACCCAGGAGACATACGGTGACGGTTACCTGAGCGGGCTCCATGCTTGCCATGATATGGCGTCTGCACAGGTAACTCAGGAAAAAAGGCGTGAAATGATTGTCTGCCCTTGCTTTCACGGAAGGAGGGAACAGGGGCCTGAGGATATGTACCCAGAACCACCCGCGGCAATGTTTTAGCCCCATCAGGCATTGGGATCTCAACCCAGAATTCCAATGGGCAGCGGGAACTGTGGGATAGCTACCCACAGTGCAACACTCCGGAAGTCAACTCTAGCCTCGGTACTGTGGAAGTGCTCCGCCGAGTTAATTCACTTAATGCACTTAGAGCATTTTCTGTGGGGACACACACACTCGAATATATAAAACCGATTTCTAAAAAACTGACTTCTATAAATTCGACCTAATTTCGTAGTGTAGACATACCCTTACACCAGTAGAATTTGGTCCAGTAACAGATATTACCTCATCTATCTTATCTCTCTCCTCTCGTGGGACCAACATGGCTACCACAACACTGTGAATGCAGTGACATAGCTGGATCCAGGGCTGATCTCGGCACTAGAGCCAGACAGGAATTTTTTTAAGGAAATGTTTTCTTGTTGGAAAATGCAAAGTTGTCAAAACTGAAATCTTTTGTGGGAAACAGTCAGTTTTGATTTAACTATCATCAGGAAGGTTCCTCAGGTGCAGGGTGGAATTTCTGGTAGGTGGGTGAACGCCACCCTGGAATTGCCAATAGCCCAGTGATTAGGGCAATCTCATGGGATGTGAGAGATACAGGTTCAAGTCCAGGCTTTATCTGCTAGGCAGAGCAGGGAGCTCTTGACCCTAGGTCTCTCACATGCCAGATGAATGCCACAACCACCAGGCTTTGGGCATGGGGTGGGTCTCTCATTCTCTCCTGGTGGAGCTGTTCCACTTTGTAGAAAAAAAATTCTTTAGGCCAGAGAGACTGACTCTATAGCTATTAAGATGTCTCTAATTGAACATGCAAATATAGAGGAACCTATGATTACAAGCCATAGAATCATAGAAGTGTAGGACTGGACAGGACTGTCATCTAATCCAGTCTCCTGTACTCAAAGCAGGACTAAATAATAACCAGACCATCCCTGACAGGTGTTTGTCTAACATGTTCTTAAAAATCTCCAGTGATGCGGATTCCACAACCTCACTAGGCAATTTGTTCCAGTGCTTAACCACCCTGACAGTTAGGAAGTTTTTCCTAATGTTCAACCTAAACCACCCTTGCTGCAAAATAAGCCCATTGCTTCTTGTCCTACCCTCAGAAGTTAAGGAGGACAATTTTTCACTCTCCTCCTTGTAACAACCTTTTATGTATTTGAAAACTGTTATCATGTCCCCACTCAGTCTTCTCTTCTCCAGACTAAACAAACCCAGTTTTTTTCAAACTTTCACCATAGGTCATGTTTTCTAGACCTTTAATCATTTTTGTTGTTTGCTTCTGGACTTTCTGCAATTTATCCACTTCTTTCTTGAAATGTGGTGCCCAGAACTGGACACAATACTCCAGTTGAGGCCTGAGTAGCATGGAGTAGAGCAGAAGAATTACTTCTCGTGTCTTACAACACTCCTCCTAATACATCCCAGACTTATGTTCACTTTTTTTTTCAACGGTATTATACTGTTCACTCATATTTAGATTGTGACCCACTATGACCCCCCAGATCCCTTTCCACAATATTCCTTCCTACGCAGTCTTTTCCCATTTTGTATGTGTGCAACTGATTGCTCCTTCCTAAGTGGAGTACTTTGCACTTGTCCTTATTGAATTTCATGCTATTTTCTTCAGACCATTTCTCCAGTTTGTCAAGATCATTTTGAATTTTAATCCTATCCTCCAAAGCACTTGCAATCCCTCCCAGCTTGGTATCATCCACAAACTTTATAAGTGTACTCTCTATGCCATTATCTAAATCATGATAAAGATATTGAACAGAACCAAACCAAGAACTGATCCCTGTGAGACCCCACAGTCAACCTGGAAGGTTGACTGTGAACCACTTATAACTACTTTCTGAGAATGGTTTTCCAACCAATTATGTACCCACCTTATAGTAGCTCCATCTAGGTATTTCCCTAGTTTGTTTATGAGAAGGTCATTCGAGACAGTATCAAAAGCCTTACTAAAGTCAAGATATAGCACATCTACCACTTCCCCCTTATCCACAAGGCTTGTTACCCTGTCTAAGAAAGCTATCAGGTTGGTTTGACATGATTTGTTCTTGGCAAATCCATGTTGACTATTATTTATCACCTTGTTATTTTCTAGTGTTTGCAAGTTGATTGCTTCATTATTTGCTCTGTTATCGTTCCAGGTACTGAAGTTTAACTGACTGGTCTGTAATTCCCCAGGTTGTCCTTATTTCCCTTTTTATAGGTTGGCACTATATTTGCCCTCTTCCAGTCCTCTGGCATCTCTCCCATCTTTCATGAGTTTTTGAAGATAATCACTAATGGCTTAGATATCTCTGCAGTCGTCAGCTCCTTGAGTATTCTAGGATGTATTTCATCAGGCCCTGTTGCCTTTAAGACATCTAACTTGTCTAAGTAATTTTTGACTTGTTCTTTCACTATTTTTGCCTCAGATCCTACCTCATTTTCACTGGAGTTCACTATTTTAGACGTCCAATCGCTACTAAACTTGTTGATGAAAACTGAAACAAAACCATCATTTAGCACTTCTGCCATTTCCACATTTTCTGTTTGCGACGGGGTCCCTGGGGTGAACCTGGGACTGTGGCCTTCCGAACACAACCTGGGCTGCCTCTCACACAGTGATGCTGTTGTCAAGCTACAGACCTCTGACAGGAACTGCACTTACACAGCCATCCACAGGCAGGGACACACCCAAATGAGTTAAATGAATGGTCTCCCAGCCACTCATGAACCATCAATAGAGAAGCTCCAGCCAATTCACCCCAGCTCCTCCGGCCTTGTCCCTCAGAAATATACTGTCTTGTACTGCTCAAGGTTCCCTTGGACAGCGCAAACTCATTAATAAATTCACCGCTTCTTTAGGAAAGTGGACATGCACCAGCCTTTGTAACCTGAGTTGAGATTCCCCTAACACTTCAACCAAAAACACGCTGTTTTACATAAAATATAAACCAGATTTATTAACTACAGAAAGATCAGTTTTAATTGATTATAAGTAGCAGGCATCAAGATCAGAGTTGGTCATTTAAGAAACAAAAATAAATTTGCAATCTCAATTCTAACTGAAACAAACTAAGCAAGTTTTGAATCAAGCGGTGGCTCACCCTAACAGATGGTACAAGCAAGTTACAGTTCCTCAATACACAAACTGGACCAGAGGCACCGACTTCCCTAGTTCCCGGGGGGTGCTCAACCCTGGCTCTGCCCAGGCCCTGCCCCCACTCCACCCTTTCGCAAGCCCTCTTCCCGCCCCTGCTCCACCCCACCCCTCCCCTGCCACATTATCTCCCTCCCCTGACTCTTCCTGCCACTGCTCCTCCCCCTCCCCCCAGCACCTCCTGAATGCCGCTGAACAGCTGATTGCGGCAGGTGGGAGGCACTGGGAGGGAGGGGGAGGAGCTGATTGGGGCGGCTGCTGGTGGGTGCTGAGCACCCACTATTTTTTTTCTGTGGGTGCTCCAGCCCTGGAGCACCCACAGAGTCAGTGCCTATGGACTGGACCACCTTCCAGACTTCCCCAGTTCAAAGTCTTTTTCTTCCAGACCTTTTTCCAGGTGTTGAGATGCGGAGAAGAGGGGAGAAGAAGGGGGAAAGAAGCCAAGTGATGACGTCACTGTCTTTCTTTTATACCTTCTTCCAGCTGCTAGGAAGATCCTTGATGTGACCGGGGGTCAGTCAGTCCCCATTGGTCAAGCAGTCTCCATTGCACATGTTCCTTCTCTAAGGACCATGGATTGTTTTCTTGATAGGCCATCAATGCCCATCTGGCCAGTGATGGGTGCTCCTTTGTCTTCTTGAAAGTCCGGCTGTAGGCATCTCCCAACATCACAACGTATTTCAATAGCACATATAGCAATACTTCAGAACTTCACATGCAATGATAGTACGGACAATTCAACAGGATATTAATGATCCACAAATCAAGACTTTTAAAATGATACCTCACAAGACATGCATTGTACCAACATATCATAATCATATCACAGTGGTGAATATGGGAGTTCCAGGGTGCTACTTTGAGGGACAGTGTCACACTGTTATTGTCTTCCCCCCCCATCATTGAGTAATGGACCTATCCTGTTCTTGCTCTTCCTCTGCCTTCTAATGTATTTGTAGAATGTTTTCTTGTTACCCTTTATGTCTCTACCTAGTCTAATCTCATTTTGTGACTTGGCCTCTCTAATTTTGTTCCTATATGCTTGTGTTGCTGTTGTTTTTTATATTCATCCTTTGTAATTTGACCTAGTTTCCACTTTTTGTAGAAATCTTTTTTGAGTTTCAGATAATTTAAGATCTCCTGGGTAAGGCAGCATGGTCTCTTACCATACTTCCTATCTTTCCTACACAGTGGGGATCTTACCTACCAACTCCTTGAGTTTGCTAAAGTCTGCCTTCTTGAAATCCATTATCTTTATTCTGCTCTTTTCCCTCCTACCATTCCTTAGAATCATGAACTCTATCATTTCATGATCACTTTCACCCAAACTGCCTTCCACTTTCAAACTCTGAACCAGTTCTTTCCTATTTGTCAATATCAAATCTAGAACAACCTCTTCCCTCTTTGCTTCTGAAATAGAAAAATTGTCTCCAGTGCATTCCAAGAATTCGTTAGATAATCTGTGCCCTGCTGTATTATTTTCCCAACAGATGTCTGGGTAGTTGAAGTCCCCCATCACCACTAAGTCCTGTGCTTTGGATGATTTTGTGAGTTGTTTTAAAAAAGCCTCATCCACCTCTTCTTCCTGGTTTGGTGGTCTATAGTAGACCCCCTACCATGACATCACCCTTGTCACTTGTTATAATCTTAGCCTGACTTTCTTAGAACCAAGAGTCCTATAAGAAATGCTAGAAACCTCTCAAAATGTTGTAAAGTAGCTTTTTTATATATTAAAGTCCATTATAAAGTCGGATATTTTGGGGCCTTCCAAGATTAGAAGCAATGTTGTGTGCGCATACTATTGGAAGGTAGGGAAATTTCCTTTTTGAAGCTCCCATCTCTGTTCCTAAAGGGTTATGAGATATTGGACCTTATATTGTCTCTGGTATAGGGCTCAATATTTTGCACCCTGGGCATCAGATCAGTGTAACTGGAAGTTCTACATTTTGGGGGAAATAGGAAACATGATGACGATAGGTTATTCTTTTTAAAATGGCAGCTCTTCGGCCTGTTTGGATAAGTCCCAAAGGAGATGGATCAGTTGGTAAAGGGCTAGTGAGACAGTCAAGGGTGCATGATAAATCAGTTTATCAGATGGATCATATAGTTACCAACTCTGCATGGCCTTGATCTGGCATTAAGGTGCTCGTCCCCTCTGGCCCCAATCTAGCAAAGCACTGGGTAGTCTTTGGGATTCCTCATGTGCTGAAGCGCTTGCTGGATTGGGGCCAGACTGCTCGGCACGTTGCAGACTTAGGCCCCACGTGAGGCCTATATAAAAGTTTAGGGACTGATCCATCTCACACAGAATTTAATTGGCTTGGATCAGGCCCTTAAGAAGTAAAATAATTCACAAAGTATATTTTATTCAGCACATGTAGCCTCTTTTTCTGCTCATTCAATATCAGCAATGGATAATGATTTCCTTAAATTAATTCACTATTCAGAAGTATTCCACAAGTCAATTCAAATTTTTTTTTTTTAAATCTATGGATTGACTAGTTCTCTGTGACTATTCAACATTCTAGTTACTCTATGTTGGGTAGTTGTAAATGGTACAATTAGTCACATGGTATTGTTTGTGTTCCCTGATGAGATAAATGCACATGCAATGCTGGCATGAACACTTAGACAGACGTATGATCTGAACGTTTCATCTCCATGAATCATGCAACTTTGAAATTTCTAACATCCTGAGAATGCACAAATGTTTGCAAAAAGCAAACAAACAAACTTCAAAGGAATGTGCGTATAACCAAAGTATGGGGGAGGTCTAGGTTGAATATTAGGAAACACTATTTCACTAGGAGGGTGGTGAAGCACTGGAATGGGTTACCTAGGGAGGTGGTGGAATCTCCATCCTTAGAGGTTTCTAAGGCCCGACTTGACAAAGCCCTGGCTGGGATGATTTAGTTGGTGTTGGTCCTGCTTTGAGCAGCGGATTGGACTAGATGACCTCCTGAGGTTTCTTCCAAACCTAAAATTCTATGATTCTAAAGTAAAACTGAATTAAAAACTCAAGTGAATACTAATTGGGAAAATATAAGTGTGTGTATGTGTATCCAGCTCAGAATGTGTGCATCAGACTACTATATATAAGCTATAGATGCGTGTGTAAAAAATTATATATATTTATTTATATATATATATATATATATATATATATATATCTGTGTATATATAGATATAAACATGGCAAATACGATGAAAGAAAAATAAATCCTTGTGCAATAAAATAAGGAAGGAAGAAAGTCTGTGGGATAATGAAAGATGTGACCTGATCTAGCTGTCTTTGCTCCTTCAATAAGCAACACCAAAAATGAATTTAAATCTCATCAATGGCAACGCTGATGCACACCTGGGGCCTAAACATCTGGGAAGTGCCGTATTAGTATTGCCATCCCTTCGCTTACAGAGGAGGCCGTGTGGATGAAAACCAAAAAGACACGCCACCTGGAATTTTAAATAGCTAATTTGGAAAGATGCGTTTGTGTCATCCAGTTTCAAAAGCAAAGTACAAGCTGTGTGGTCGTCATTACTGCTGTGAATCTAACATAGTCTCACCTCAATGTACAGGGATTTATGCACATTCACTGACTCTCTGTCTTAAGATGAGGCACTACACCCCTCAGAATGCTTTTAATTCCTAGCCACTTGGGGTTCTATTCTCCTCTTGATGTGCAAGGATTTATGGCCATAACTCCTGGGAATGCTCATGGGACTGCATGCATGAATCACCACTCAATGAGATGAGTCCTTATAATGCTTAGTGTTTTGAGTTTTATGTTTCTTTTTCTGCTTCTGATATTTATGAACAAACCCACAATCTGTTCCAAGTCGTTTACCTTGTTCTTGTTGCTATTAATGATGCTATGAGGTCAACTATATACCTACAGATGCCCCACGAAAAAACTGTGTTCATGTGAAGTTCAGGTTGTAGGCACATGTCTGTGTTTTCAGCCGATATTACTTTTCATGTTTGTTAAAGGGTAAATAAAAAAGTGGCCACTGTGACCATCTTGTCTGTCCTCCTGTATAACACAGGCCATAGAACTTCCCTGAATTAATTCTTCCCAAGAAATTCAGGGTTAAAGTGACACTTCCACAATAATCCATAGAGTCGTATTCAAATCACCACCACGACCTTAACTCTGCCCTAGAACAGAAAACAGAGCCAAAACGCATGCTTGGGAACTGGGTTGTGGGAGGGGAAACATCATTGCATTGTAATAAAACATTGTCAGGAAGGGCAAGTTAAATGGCTGTGTGGGAGCAGTCGAGACTGGGCTCCTTGCAGAGTAGTTGGAATAGACTTAGTTCAAATGGCACTTCAGCACTTTCCGGACACACATACAAACCATTACATTATCACTGTGCACATACGGGCTTCCCCTCTGTGTGCAACCCACTTGGGAGTGTGGGTGACAGGTCCTCCTCTGTGCCTGATCCACAGAGGATATGAGTCCCTGGGAGTCCCTACAGAGCTCATCCAGCTCATGCTTTTAGCTCTGGAGGTCCCTAGTTTGGTTTGCTAGTTTGTTGGCCAAGATGGCACCATCACACACTCACTGAAGTCAATAACAGTACTTTAGTGGCTGCAGGACTGAGCCATAGAGGTAAAGGTATTCAATCTTTAACACAGACAGCCTTTCTCCCAAATGTTCATTAGACAACAGAGATAAATAGGCATTTAAAGAAACAAAAGTGTGCTTTAAACAATCTGACTCGACATCCCTTTCACTTGCTTTGCTTTCAGAAGCCTGTTCTCAGTAGTACGAAGGCCCCTTTATGTTGGTCTGAGACTATGGAACTCACTGTCTGATGAAATAAGAATGAACATTATCTGCACTTCATTCTGAGCTGGATGCACAACCAGCTTCTTTGCACAACAGTTCTACAGCCAGGTGACTGTCCTCTTAAGGGTAGTAAGGACTAGTCGTCAGTCAACATATGTTCCATGGTGTCTCCCTTTAAGATTCCTGGGACTTTTAGCTTGGATGAAGATCTAGGGAAGGCCAGAAGTAGGTGCTGGGAGAGAGGAGACTGTTCCCAGGGGAATAGTTAATGTCTGGGGGAAACCCAGGCTATAGTTTCTTTAAGGGCCACGGGACCAGGGGCCTTGTAGAGTGGGTGGGGCAAAGCTTCCCGCTCTTTCAGCCAATCAGGACATGATTTGGGAAGAAGGCTGTATATATTCTGTCTCTTCCCTCCGAACGGAGGAGACTGGAGCAGAGGAAGGACTGCTGCCTCTGCACCTCTTTGAGCTAAGGGAAAGAACAACAGTGAGACCTGCTGAAGGGTTCCTGAAGGAAGGTGCTAAAAGTGATGCTGCGAGCCCAGAAACACAGGTCCAAAGAAAGGAGGGTTGTGCATTCCTGAAACTGAAGGGAGAAACTTCAGACCAGGGAGATTTTATTTCAGGTTTATTTGGACTTAATAAAGTGAACCCCAGCGGCGGAATTTTGTCTGATACCTTTTAATCTGTGTGGAGTTCTTAAGGAGCTCTGAGAAAGGGGGAAACTGAGGCAGGTTGCCACAGAGCCATCCCAGGCCATGAAGCAGTGCTCAGGGGTGGCCGACCCTTTTACAAGTACCTTTCACTTTCATACCTACATGTATTGCCAATCAAAACCCAAGCCTGCTTCTTGTTATGGGGAAAGAGAGAAATACTGTAGTCCCTTTTACTGGTAGGAAGCACTCAGATATTAAGAACAAGAACATAAGAATGGCCATACCGAGTCAGACCAATGGTCCATCTAGCCCAGTATCCTCTTTTCTGACAGTGGCCAATGCCAGATGCTTCAGAGGGAATGAACAGAACAGGTAATCATCGAGTGATCCATCCCCTGATGTCCTTTCCCAGCTTCTGGCAAACAGAGGCTAGGGACACTTCAGAGCATTGTTTAGCATCCCTGCCCATCCTGGCTAATAGCCATCGATGGCCCTATCCTCCATGAACTTACCTAGTTCTTTTTTTAACCCTGTTATAGTCTTGTCCTTCACAACCTCCTCTGGCAAAGAGTTCCACAGGTAGGCTGTGTGTTGTGTGAAGAAATTTTTTCTAGATAGTTAAGTCACATTGCAGTGTTCTTATATCCTGATGAGATGAGTGCTCAAGCACTTTCAGAGCTAGTAACTGTGTGTGCAAATTGAAATTTTGGTTTTTGCAAGTACATCTGTTTAGGTCCTTATATTGGTGTGCATCAATTAGCATGCATATCTAACTTTGACATTTGCTCTGCACCAATTCTTCTGTCAGTGAGGTGAGGCTGCATGAATTCTCCCAGAAAGAGAACACAAAAGACTGCAACAAATTCATTTAACAATTGGAGTGAATATTTATTTTAATTTTGTCTTTGCAGTATTAGAAGTTCCCTTTCTACAGCTGCGCACTCTGATGCTGAAAGCATGTAATTCACAAACCTGCAGGATTAACTGACCACGTGCCATGCCTTAAAAATTCAAACTATGTGCGTCCAAGTAGGGAACCAGTAATAGGTAAGAATTCTGGGAACTAACCAAAACCTATCCATTTACTTTGGCAGGGGATTCACTTACCTTTTTTTTTTTTTCTTGTTTCCCCCCGATATTCAAAACAAACCCATCAGGGACAGAGGTAATGGAATTTGGAAACGACTGCTGTTCAAAGGCCTTGTTTGAAATGGACCTATGCTAATGAGCAGTGTCTGAGTAAACTGGGACAACATCTTGCATATTCCTAAGGAAACAGCTTTATCAGGAAAGGCCGCATCTCACTGAAACGCCGATATAAATATTTCATCAAAGTCTTCAAAGCAAATTTGGCTATAAGTAAACCAGTCTTTGGCCAGAGGAATACATTCTTCCCAAGAGACTCATCCACTGTGTGTGTGTGTGGTCTCTCAGCCATGCTCTGAGAGGTTATGTTCATTACAATGTAATTAAGTTTAATTGCTACCTCCTTGACTCTCTTCACACAGGGATGTTGTGTTTAAAAACGAAGGGCCTGATTTGCCACAAACACTACTCCAGATTTATGCCGATGTAACTCCAGTGTATTCAACAGAATCACACTGAGGTAAAACTGGAGTCAGGCTGTGGTGAATTCGACACCTAACCTGGTTTTTACCTCTTGTCTGTTTTCTCCATGTATCCTAATGTGATACTGAAAACAACTTTCATTGAGAAATGACATGTGACTGTTACTACAGTTATGCACAATCGTTGCGACAATATGCAAAATTAAAGGATTCTGTTGCCATTTTGAAAATTCAGTTTTGTAGAAAATTGTACTGAGGTACATTCATTATGGAGACAAATCAGGGATTCTTTTCACTTTTTCAGAAGGGGGAATTGAAAGTGACCTGTTTCTAACTGAAAGGAGGTAAAACAGGGCCTATTTTTTTGAGGGAGGATGACTTTCTTCTGAAGCAAAAGTAGCCATTACTTTTAAAGTGCCAATAATGTAAAATTTGGGGGATTGTAATGTGGCGGGAAATGGAAAGTTGAATATTTTTGCGTCTGCAAACAAGCCTGGTGAATGCCACAGAGCAATAAGGGCCCGAGCCAAAGCCCAGTGGAGGACTCCCTTTGATTTCAATGAGTCAGGCCTTATACGCCCTAGTTCATTTATTTTGAGAAAAGGTCCCATCATTATAGAAGGAATGTCAGCTGTATCATCTTCCTGGAGAGTGATGGTGCGTAGATACGATGGTGAAGGGTATGCTAAGGCCAAGCACTTGTAGTTAGGCTTGGCAGAATTCGGGGTTTTTCTACTCTAATTTCAACGGCTAATATCAAAGTTTATTTTAAGTATTTTTTCAGATTTTTATCAATTTAATTTTTCAGAGTTGTAGGAAATTTTGGGGGAGTCAGACAATGATTTAATGACAGTAGATGTTGAGACTCCAAAAGTTAAAGCTCTATAACCATTAAAACACAAATTGTCCACATCACGTGTCAAAATATACAAAGTAAATATCCTTAAATCAACAAATCGTACCTGTTATTAAATTCATTCACTAGTCTATTTGTAACCAGCCTAATTCAAAAATCTAAATCACTGGATTTGGACTCTAAGAAGTTCTAAAGCAGCATTTTTCTTATTTGCCTATGTGTGCATTTTGATTATTATCGATGAAAATATTTTTGTCGGTTTGTGTGTATATGGGGAAATCTGCAATTACTGGCATTTACCGATAAAAATCTAATCCTTACAAGCCTTCTTATGGACAGATAGATGTAAAATTGACATGAGTGACAGCTTTGTTGCTGGTCATGAGCTGTGGACTCCATTCAGATTAATTGCTACAGGGATACCTACTGTTGTGGTGGGGGACACCGATGGCTGGATGATCTGCTAACTTCACAGTATACAGAAACTGAATATAGCTCTGCGTACAAGGTGTGTGCTTAACAGGGGTGCCCTTCGGCTATGCACAGAACAAGACATGCGGAAATAGGGAGTTGCTTTTCAGATTCACTATTTAATGGGTTCCTTGCACACAACTTAAAGTCTCTTTTGGTTCAGGGATGAGACATAACTTGCAGGCCAGTCAGTAGCGCTGTCTGACATTTTTCCATCCAAATGTAATTTTGATGGGGAAAAAAATGATGAAAAAGCAAAAACCGAAAATGTTTTTTGAATATTTTCAGCTTTTGTTTTAATTTATTTGTAATTCAAAAGCAAACAACAAAAAATGGGAAGTTTCAATGTAATTTTTCCCCCCAAAAGTTTCTGATGAAAAATAATTGACATTGTTGGATAGGCCTGGTTACCAGAGCTGGTCAGCTTTCTTTGGGCCTCTCTTTCCTCACAGTCATTGAGATTCACATTGGTTTCAGACTTTACAAAGGAGCAGCTCCTGGAGGAATCTGTTCAAAATGGCTGGTGGTAGCTCTTTACCCTCCTTCTTCTCAACCCTTCTCCCCACTAGGTTGAACGAGAGAAAGCCAGGGTTCCCTCTTGAAGGGCCAGTAAGAACTTTCCAAGTGAAATGGAATGATAGAAGGAAGAAAATAGATATGTCCTGTGAAAAGCCCATTGAGCATCTTTAGTGCCTACTCTGTTTTCACTGTGCAATGATAAGCTTCTCTATAGATGTGGTTTGTCTGATTAATGTGTGCCCAGCATTGACTCGCGCCTAAATTCTACAAACGAACTTCAAAGAAAATAATGTTTTTCTCTTTGATCAAGAGCATATGCACTATAATGAGCACCACAACCCTGGCTTGACTAAGCACTTTTTTTGGGGGGGATGGGGGGGCGCAACAAGTTGCTCTTTGTTTCAGAACGGATCAAAACAAGACAAAACTTACCAGTAAACCAAAATTTCTGATACAGGTTAGAAAATATTTTGTATCTTTTCTGTTGTTTGTCTTGTTTTCTTCAGTTTCTCACAAGCAACAACAACGTCCTAACGTGTGAAGTAGAATTTGCGCGACCAAAAACTTTTCTGCTGTGACAAATAAGTGACCTATTTTTACGTTCATCAATTAACATCCTCAAATGGCAATGTTTGCAATTACTTGGGGCCCAAACCAGCAACCCTTATTCATTCGAGGAGACATTTTGAATCCACTGGTGAATAAGGGCATCACAATATGGCATGAGCCAGATATTGTTATTATTGATATTGTGGTATTTCCTAGGAGTCCAAGTCACAGATCTGGGCCACGTTGTGTTCGGTGCTGTACAAACACACAACAAGAAGCCCCTGCCCCAAAGAACTTATAAACTAAGTATAAAATAAGACACACCAGGGGGATACTGACAGATATATGGGGAGAAGGGACCACAAGGAAACAATGCGACAACATTGTCAGTATAATAGCATTGTCAGGGGTCTCAGTGCACAAGCAGCCTCACCCTTATCAAGTGTTTGCATGGAATAGGCACAGTAGCTGCTATTGTTTTAGAACCTGACGGTGCTACAATTTCTAGGCGAGGAGGGAAAAGAAGCGTTTGAGAGCCATTGTGACATTTAACTAGAGGTCAAAGATTGAATAAGGCTGGAGACTGAACTAGCCTCCAAACTCTTGAGTGCGGGGAATGCACTCCACCTTTCCGTGTGGGGGTACTGCCATGTGAGTTGGGTAGTAGGAACACAGAATTAGGAGTATGAAATCTTTGGGGCAAGGACTGTCTGTCTGTTATATTTGTACAGTGCCAGGCACATTAGGATTGGGGCCTCTGGACAGTATCTCCATGCAAATAAATGGTCACTGTTCCCCGAGGCCTCTGCCAGCCCCAGAGCCGGGTTCCCCCGACTACGCGGCTGTTACCAGCTGCGAACAGTTGACAGGGAGCGGAGGAGCAGCCACAGCCCCAGGCACCAACAGCATCAGCAAGAAGAGGAGACGAGGGAAGGCAGCAGCCTCCTCACACTGCCTGGCTCCAGCTTCCGGCCTCCAACCTGGCCAGCGGGCGGGGCCTCGTGGGGGGGGAGAGGAGGAGGCAGGGCCGGCACTTACCTGAGGAGGAGCAGGGGCAGGGCCACAGCGAGGGGGATGCAGCCCCCCCAGTTTTCTGTCTAGCCCACCTCAGTCCCTGCCCCCTCCACTGGGAAGAGCCTGGCGCTGCCCCTGTTGGTGAACGTGGAGGGTGCTTGTCATCTTGCAGGATCAAGGCCTTAGCTTAGCTGTAACAGTGAAACTGAAGAAGTCCCTGCATCACAAGTGTAAGAAGGAGCTAAACTCAGTTCTCCCTAATCTCTTGGGAGCCGCACAGTTATCTCCCCGCTTAATTGAATGAATGGGAAATTAGATAAAACTTTGCAGAGCAAATCTTTTAGCAAATGTGATACCCAAGTAAAAAACGGTCTGCAGACTCTACATTTTCACAGCTGCTCCTTTGTTTTGCAGAAGTGTATTTTGAATGTAAGTCCTGCTTACACTCCATCCCGATTAATTCTACTGTACATATTAAACGTCCTCTTTTCAAGGTGTAAAACCAGAAGGGAGACTAAAAACAAATAGCATGTGTTTTATAGGAGATGGCACTAATATTTTCTGGAAAGCTGCCTGGTTTCAGGGTGCAGCTTTATAATGAAGGTGTTATTGTTCAGGGCCAAACCTGGAACCTAAAGTCAGGCAGGAAATGATGGAAGAGAAGAGCAAGAAATATGATTCTTAGCCCTGCAAGAGCCAAGAGAGAAAAAACACAGACAAAATAAGGAAAATGGATTGCTGACTTATCTATAGGACCACTTCCATCTCTGGCAACTGAAGGTCCCCAAATATCAACAACTGATGCAGGGAACTTTTTTTTACTTTTTTTTTTTTAACCTTTATCGTAACAGATGGAAGTTGTGCCACTGACTTCAGTGAAGCCAGTCCCTTTGCGGGGGAGGGATAGCTCAGTGGTTTGAGCATTGGCCTGCTAAACCCAGGGTTGTGAGTTCAATCCTTGAGGGGGCCATTTAGGGAACTGGGGCAAAAATTGAGGATTGGTCCTGCTTTGAGCAGGGGGTTGGACTAGATGACCTCCTGAGGTCCCTTCTAACCCTGATATTCTATGATTCTATGAAGCCAGAATTTCACCCAATATATCTAACGCTGGCTAAATTTGCACTGTGGTCTGTGGACCAAAATTTTTCCAGGAGTGGTGGGTCCAATAGCTGCCCAACTCGGTGTGCTACTCTCTGCAGTAATGTTGGGTTTTCTGGGCTTAATGGGTCTGATCACAGTTTACATAGATACCCTTGGCACCCACATTTGAAAATTTGACCACATAAGTGTGGAACCCGTAATGACAGAATACAACACTCAGGCTTCATCTACAAAGAGTCCTTCTGTGATAGCCTGCAAATGTGTCAACGTGCAATAGTGGTACAAGTGAGCAACAGTGAGTGCTCGCTTTCTCCTCTTTCTCCTCCACTGAAGGGACTGATAAAAGGCAAAGGAAGTAGCTACGGAAGGTCTAACGCACATCCACTTCTTTTAGGATTCTTTCTAACAAGTCTAGGTTCTTTGGCCTGCATTCACCTTGCATTCGAACCACTCTGTGCTGAGCCACTGGACCAAAGCAGTTCTAAAGCTGGCATATATGGCAGTGGGAGAGTCTTCCCGATGTAGGGGAAACCTTCTGGTATCACAGTGCCAGTGTAATGGCTCCAATGCTGTCCTCTCCCTGCAACCTGCAGAAGAGCTCTGGTAAATGAAAAGGGGACACAATCAGGGTTTCCACACACCCCACTGATCCCTGGCAGCTATAACTTTCCCTTGGGGCCATTAGTGTAATTTAAATCCGCTCTCAGGCTATTATACTCTACACTGGGAGAACCAACAGGTGCACACAAGGTCAGAGGAGGGCACAGAAAGGGGCACCATGAGTTTTTAGACTGCAACTGAGGATCTGGGCCTTTTCATTATTCCTTACATCCCAAATATTGCTTATCCTTAGCTGGAGGATACTGAATCTGGATAAGAAGACTGTAATGGAAGGGAGGGAACAACTGAGTGGGGGAAAGTTTGAGGTAGCCAGCCAGTGAGTGGCTGACTCAGCACAGGGATCTGGAGCACGATGGGGTAATGAATGTGGGACTTCACATAGACTCAGGGTGGCAGGAGAGAGTAAGCACTTACTCAAAATGGCTGCCACCACATAGCCAGTAATCAAATTACATTGGAGAAATGGATTCACGCAAACACCAGCCTGCCGAATTCACATACAGATCAGCTCCAAACTGGAGATGGGGCACCTCCCTCTTCCCTTTCTAATTACACAACTACCCTGTTCTGAAAACAAGTACCAACCCTGCTAATCTGTAAAGAAAGTAATTCTCTGGGTTAACCACAGAACCTGTACTGCTAGAGGAGAGGACCCGTTGCTGGTCTGTGAAACACTGGTGCTGTAATTCGAGCTGCTTGAGAAAGGACCATTGTTTGTCATGGAAAATTTTAGAAAACATTTTTTTTTAAATTTCCTACAACTTATTTATTTATTATTTTTTTTAAACTGAAACTGAAAAATGCTTTTCAAAAACTGAATGTGTTTCACTTTTGGTACTCATCTTCAGTTCTAGGAAACCCCCAGCACAAATTTTTACCACAAAATGACTGATTAAAAATCTGAAGTGTTTTCAGTTTTTGGTTTAATGCTGGAAAATTTCAGAGGAAACAATTTTTCCACCCACAAAAATGTTAATTTCATTTCAAAAGACAATTTTTAATACAGTGTCAATGAACAATTTTTAGCCAGCTCTAGTTGTGATTGATTCCCAGCATTCTTACCGCACATACCCAAAAAACCCGACAGCTTCCCAAATCTGGAGTGAAACACCATTGTGTGTGTATAATAACTCCCTGCATGTGCTACCAGTGAGGTTTGAACCTGTCCCTGCCCCTTGTAAAAGGATGAGCATCTTCTACAGCTAAAAAAGTAGCTCCATGAACTGGTAGCTGTAGAAAGCTCTTAACCTCTTGTGTAGACCAACCCCTAGAGGGAGACATTCAGCCAGTGGGAATTACATATGCACAGGTGGACGTGTATCACTACTGATGCATTTGCATTAAGTGACAATTGTTTTTAGTGTGAGTTAGTTTGGATTGGGTTGGGAAGAGGGATCCATTAGGGAGAAGCTAAGCCACCAGGCCATCTAGGAATGTTTTTTCATAGTGACTCCAGACCTGTCTGTTTACAGCCCAAGCAACTCCTGCCCTGCCATGGTGCCATCCACTCATTGCACATTATATAGACTCCAATTGTGACATGGAGACAGGAGAAGTAACAGTAAGGTCTTAAGCACTGAACCTTTGAAGGGGGTTTTTATAGAGTCTAATAGCAGAAAGCAGTCAGCAAAAGTGCTGGCTAATCCTGGTGAGCACTGCCGTGCGTAAGATTCAGTATGATTGGTGCTATAAAGTGATTCTAAGCATGCCTCAGGAATCACTTTTGTTTATCTACTTTCAGATGTCACGAGCCTCGATCAGAAGAAGGAGGCGGAAGAGGAAGAAGAGAAGGGACTCGTGACTAACGTCATCATCTGTCTCACCACATCCATCAGTCAATCACATGTCTGTTACCCCACGATGGCCAAGCTTCCAGTCTGACCCATTTGTATGGCCCAGCTCCAGCAAATGTGCCAGAAGGAAACATTGCCTGATTTGTTTCTCAAAGGCAGAATTGAAACTGTATTTTCTCCTGTTGCAGATAGGGAGGACATGCTCATAAACAAAGTGTCCCCAGCAATGTGATTTTCTTTCATACCCTCCTTGTCTCCAGCTCCCATGAGTAGGCCAAGAAAAAACTAAAGAGGCAATAAAAAGATATGGCAAGTCCTTTTGTTGAATTCAGGATGGAGGGTTTGAATATTAGGACAGCAGTTCCCTGCCGATGGGAGCTGTGGAGCCGGCACTTGGGGCGGGGGCTGCGTGCGGAGCTAGGAGCTGAGGGAGGGACACGTTACCACTTCTGGGGAGCTGCGAGGAGCTGGGTAGGGAGCCTGCCAGCCCCACGTGCCTCCCCTCCAGCACCAGTGGGGGTCCCGGGCTGCTCCCCCCAAGCACCCGCGGCACCCCGGGGCCACACCCGCCTACCAGGGTTTAATCAGGGGGTATATAGTACAAGTCGTGGACAGGTGTTGGGCCATGAATTTTTGTTTACTGCCCGTGATCTGTCCATGACTTTTACTAAAAATACCCGTAACTAAAACATAGCCTTAATTATGGGGGACAGAGAGCTGTGTTAATTGATTGTGGGTGGGGAAGCAGCACCAGTATTAATCACTGGGGAGATAGCAGGGCCAGTCTGGTGCTATGAATTGTGTGGTACGCAGGCAGGCAGTTTGTGGGGTGGAGGGCATGAATTGAACGGTAAGGCTTCACTAATTGTAGGGGGAGGACAGCGTAGATTGAATGTGAGGGCCGTCTGGGCAGAGAACACCCTACCCTTAAGCCTGCCTCCTTCAGGCACCTCCTGAGAAGATGGAGTGGAGCTCTGCCCTCAGGCCCCTATGCTGGCGCACCTGCGTTCGGTTGTATGTCACACTCTACTGTGAGCAATAGTCTGTAATGTTAAAACCTGTTCTTCAGACTGTTTTCTCAGTGTGTGTGAATCACATGAAGAGTTTTACAGTCTGTAACAGGATAGCTACCCCAATTAACAAGTCACACATTGCCAAAGCAGTTCATTTGATTCACATAATGCGAAAACATCCTTAAAAACAGGTTTGATGCTTTAAAAAAAATCCCCAACCTTTACTATCCGTTACTTATGGCACGATGCGCGACAGAATGGGGGTAGCCCAAATTCTGGCCGTTTGCAAACACTTCAGGGGCCTTTGTTGCCAGTTTTGAAGTCTGAGAGTTATGTCAGGGCATCTATAAGATATTTCTCTCCTGCTCTGGGTATTGCACCTTTAAGGTCCTCATCCCTCCTGCTGAACTGCCCAGATTCCTTTTCTGAACATGTACTGCCCACAGTAGGACTGGCAGCCTATTTGCAGCTCAGAGCTTTCTCCTGTGCCTGACAAAGGTCTCTTTCAGGGCTGTAGACCCCGTTGGTGGCCCTCTATTAAACTGAGCAACCCCTTCTCAGGACTAGGACTCAGGAGACCTGGGTTCCATTCCTGCTTTGGCCTAGGTAAGTCAGTTCACTACCCTATCCCTCTGTAAAATGGGAATAATGACAGTTCTTTTGTAAAGCACTTTGAGATCTACTAAGGAAAAGCACCATAGAGGAAGTAGGTAGTATTATTTATTTCTGTGTGTTTTCACCCTCCTTTTCTGAACATCTGCTCCTATTTGTGCAATCACTGTGCTTCCAGGATTATGACTTTTCTGTGGGGTTGGAGTGAAACCCTCCATATCCCTTGGGGAACTCTGAGGATCTTCCCCATTTCCATCCACCCCTCACCCATTATTATGGCCCCTGGCCCCCTGTGACAGCCACCAACCTGACAAATGGAGACTGGACAGCGCTGACAGCCACTGGGCCACATTTGAACACTCCTTCTGCCTCAGCCCCTGAGCCCCAGGTGTTCAGTGTGCCTACTTACTGACAGTTCAGGAAGAAAGAGGTCAGACTGGAATTTGAGTCCAGCTGTCCCTGAGCCAGCCTGTGTGCCTTGTGCACTGAGAGAGAGAAGACAACCTGCTGGTGGCATTTTGGCAGACCAAAAAGCCTTGTTTATTAAAAAAAAAAAAAAGTAAGTACCTCGCTTCCTTGGAAATAATTCTGGGAACCTCCCACAAATTCTACCCCGGCCCCTTTAGGAGGATTATGGTGTGGGAGCAGGAGGCAAAGGGGATTGCTCTATTTTGCCGATCATGAATCCCTCTGCCCAGTTCTGTGAAGCGATTCTGGGTGATCTCCCAAAAAAAATCACTCTGTCAGATGGCTAATTAGCTAATTCGAACAGAAACCTGAGTGCCAGGGATGCACAGCTGTGTGTGTGCCCACCACGCCTAATCCATCTGCAGAAAATGCCACATGCCAGGTGGTTTGACTTTAGGGTAAGTTGGGATGGGAGGAGGCCCCGTTAAAAAGAGAGAGCCCATCCTTACTTAGCGAGTCTGGCTTTTTCTTCTGTCTCCTCTCCTCTTCTCATCATTCACACAGCTTCACGTATTTTCTCCTCCTTTATGTCATGGTGATGGTGCTCAGTGATGATGAGACACTGGTTTGGTCCAGTTGTTTGTTTTCCCTGCTGTGATCAGGGCATCATTTTGAAGGGCAATGATGATGCGAGATGGGTATTTTGGTGGACATGTGGCCGAGTGTGTGTTATCATCACAGTTTGTCTCTGCTTTTGTCGGCATTGGGCAAGTCACTTAATTTCACCTCCATCTCTCCCCTCTGTAAAATAGGGACAATAATACACACGCCCCTGAGGCATGGGAAGGATTAGTTGGTGCATGTTAATAAGATGGAAAAAACACTTTATAAAAGTGTTCAGTGCTATTATTTCATGTCTTGTTCCTTTCATTGCCACAAAGGACTGATTTCTGCATTGTATTGGGCTGGTTCTAATCTTTGTCATGTGATTTTTGGCATAGCACTTTGATATTATTCTCTGCCATTTGTTGAGTTGGGGCTAGGTCATTCCTCCCTGGTTGCTGTAAGGCAGCCTGGTCACAAATGAGGTAGAAATAAGGAGCCAATCAAAAAACTAGCTGCTGGAAGAAGGTGGTGGCGGGGGGGGGTGGGGGGGAGGAATAAGGTAGTAACATATACAGCTATATTTTACTGAATGAATGGGACATTCAGATGTGAATACTTCCCTCTTATGACAAAGCACTGGGAATGTTCAAATGTAACCTTTCTTCATTACAGCCTAAGATGGTAATCTTATGTCTCTCCTCAGATGGCGCACCAGCGTTCATTAATGTAAGTGGTGCCTGGGAAATCTCGTGATCACCCTCAACCTTTGGACAAAACTTTTGGTGTTATATCACAGGACCCAGTAATCTCATGCATCTTGTGACTATAAGACAGAGGAAGAACCTCCCCATAATATTTTACATATTCCTAACTTCAGTAAAACACACACACACACACACACACACACACAAAACCCAGCAGTGAGTTTACCGGAGTGGGAACTGCTGACTGACAAAGTGTGCAGTGCAGTACAAAATTCTTTCTGGCACTCTAATTATCCTTTCCGTCTCGATTCCAGTATCACATGTAGCCATGTGTAGAATCATAAAATAATTATGCAGTGTACAAGCTTTCTGGGAGCATGTACCACTGTTTTCCTAATTCTTTATCGCTCCCATTGATCGTGGCGTGTGTGCATTGATCCAAGTCGGCCATCTGGTTGGGCAAGATAAGCGTGCGAGTGTCTTTGCATTGCACTGTCACTCAGGGAGGGGGTACATTTTGGCTGTAGGGAATTACAGGGGCAGGATTAGCCCTCTTCCTATGAGTAAACTGAATTTTAAATGCAATGTTGCAGCTGCATGGACCATGTTGCTAACTTCTGTTTTTGCCCATGGACTGGGGAGATTCCCCCCCCTCCACCCTCCTGTTCAGACTGTATTCAAAGATAGAGAGGAGGCTTGCACTAAATGGAGCAGGGGGGCCCGGAATGTCCTTTTTAGCACATGCTAGACTTGTGAGTGGCTGGTGTATTACGGGATTTCTAAATGGCAAAACCAGTTTTAAACACACACAAGATCCTGCTGAACTGAATGCATTTTGAAATAAGAATCGTCGGTCCAAAAAGATGAAGTTATCAGCCTATGACAGGAAATAAATATTGGATATTCATTGAAACTTTTAATTTTGTTTAATCAAAAAAAATCACACATTTATCATTGTGGGGGTGTGCGTAATGCCTTATCACAGTAAGAGAAATATATATTTTTTTGCTTGCCAGATTTTAATTTGCAGTGTTGTGTAGCTGTCTTGGTCCCAGGATATTAGCGAGACCAGACGGGCGAGGTAATATCTTTTATTGGACTAACTTCTGTTGGTGAAAGAGACCAGCTCTGGAGTGGCACAAAGCTCTTCTTCAGCTTTCACTTTCGCCGTTTCCAGCGTTTGCGACCATTTGAACTTAAGTGTGATATTTTCTTTTTTTTTTTGTGGGGGCGAGGGGCCCCACTGGTCATCCTCTTGTAAAATTTGATCACATCCATTGTTGGCTCGTATTCTGCAACTGTACGGAGGGTGGCTCTAAAGCCTTTCCTCCCAAATTGAACAATTCTGTCAAAAAAGATTAGTTCTATTTTGTCTGCCGCTTGCTGACTATTCATGAATGTAAAGAGAGAGGGCTGGGGTAAGTTGCTAAGGTGGCTGCATTTCAGCCATTGACTTGAGGATACCAAACTAGAGCCTACAAAAGAGCAGCCAGAAGGAGAGGAGAGAAATGGTCTGCCATGTGTTTCAGCTATACCTTCTTGAGCTGCCCATTTATTTCTTTTGTTGCCCCAACTTTTATTGTCATACAGTTGAAAAAAATGTTAGACACAGCCTTCAGGCAGCACCAAGCAGAAAAAGGGATTAGCATATCACTGGGATCATCTTACCCTGAACCAAATTCTTTTCAGGCTATATAATTAGTGAATACAGGTCCTTTTTTTTTTTTTTTTTTTTTTGGAGCCTATGGACAGAGAAAATTAGCTTAGATCTCAGGGTAGGATATTAAAAGAAAGAACAGAGAAAGCTGACCAGTTTGGAGGTGTTATTTTTAGCTATTCGCATTGGACTTGTGCATTATATTTCTGCATACGATTCAGTGCATCACAAGCTGATTGTGCATTCGTGAAATGGCAGGATTTGTCTGCTAGCGAAAAACATTTTAATACTGTTTATAACATTTATATACACCATCAGCCTTCGACTTTAGCTCCAGAAAAAAACATCCTGACCGAACAGAAGCTAGAAAGAGCTGAACTGGTGTTCAGAGCCGGACTCGTGACCTGAGCAGCTACAGATATAAAGTGTTCCTTTGTCCATCACCTCTGATAAGTGTCAGATGTGGCACTGGGCAGTGTAGTGCATTTCTTTTCTCTTCATTTGCTAGAGATAATGTGCAGTACACACATGAAACTTCCCTCTGCCAGGCATGAGTTGAATGGTCACTCTATTAAAATTAAAAATGTATAGGGTGTTGTCCATTGTCGTGTATTCTGTCTCCATCTGTATAATTTAGCTATAAAAACTTGGATACATTTACACTGCTACTGGTGACTGCATAATTACTTAAAAAACAGGAAGATAACATTTTGATTTTGAAATGAAGGGGCGTTTTGAAAGGATTTAGCCTGGTTTTCAATCATTACAAAATTGAGAATAAAAGGAGTATATCTATACACTGTGCATTTTTGTACATTATATGCATCTGTATATAAGGGGGCGAGAGCACAGATGTATAGGTTGTAGATAGGTTAGAATGAGCCTTTAATATTTTCCTGTGCTATTCCAACTACTGAATATTTGGCTAAAATCCATTATTTAAACCAAATATGTGCCACAATATGCTTGCAATATCTGCAAATGAATTATTTTGAGTAGAAAGTGCAGTTTTGTATGAAAATTAGAATAAAGAGGAGCTATTTGACCTGCACGTTGGTTTGAAATGCACAGACGTCAAGATGTCCATAAATCCAAGTCCAAAAGTCCATAGCGTCATTGAACTGATGTATCTGAGCCCACAGTAAGAGGATATTTAAACTTAGTGTTCTCTGCTCAGATTTGAGCAACTCTGAAAACAAAAACATGCAAGGGGGGGAAATGCTGCTGCTTTTGCGTCTCGCAGGTTATGATTTCATTGTATTTATTGTCTGTGCACATTTTACAGCATTCTCTTTTCAAATTGTTCTGGTCGATTATTCAGTCGAACTATCAGCTGCATGTAAATGTTCAGTACCCCTGTTGCTTAGTTGAAATTGATCAGATAAATCACATGGTATTGTTCCCATTCTCTGATTGGAAGAGGGCACAAAATGTTCTAGCATGTATCCTTAAATGCCCAAATTTAAAATCTGATTTTACTGAAAATATTTTCATCAGTGAAACTCAGTCACTTGAATGTTTATGGTAGAAGAACACAAGAGATGCATAAGAGAAGGAAAGTCAATTAAAAATGTGAAGACATTTCACAGAAAAATGTTGCTTTATTAACCCAGCTTAATTCTTGCTGTCTGATCAAGGTGGCTTGATTGTGCTGGCATAAAAAGAGGCCACTAGCCACCTTGGCTGGATGTAACATGATGCAGTAGTAGTCAGCTGAAAGAGAAGAGTTATGGGCTCAGAACCCAACCCTGCAACTGGATTTGCATAAGTTTCGGATCTCCATTGACCTCATAGGGGCCTTTCACCAGCAGAGGGGTCTAGTTGCAGGATCGGGCTTAAGAGGGAAGGAATAATGGGTGAATCAACCAAATGATCTCCCTTTTAGGTATTTATTACTCAATTGGTGCCTTATATAGCACTAATTAAAATCAAAATGCTTGAGATCTAAGGGGGGGGGAGGAATGTTGAAATTATTCTTGGATCATCTGCATTTGATAACATTATCCAAATAATTTTATGACCGGTATGTAGCAAATATAATTCTGCGCCTTTTCTATATGCAAATCTCCCCTTTGATTGCAAGGAGAGTTTTGCTCAGGGAATGTCTGCAGAATGGGTCCTTAATTTAAAGCAGGTGTTTTGGGCTACATGGCATTATTTCCATTTTCTAATGTTCTTACGTTTGGTACAGCTTGTGAAATTAGTAATGTGTGTACTATTTAGAACAGGTAGAAAATGTGCTGCTTATTTAGAGTTCAGAATAAAGGGCTTAATTTTATGTTCCTAACTCAGGAAAAATTCCCAATGAAATCAATTTTTAGTAGGGACTAAAAGATAACCTGGAAAGGGCTGGGGAATCTGCATCTGTTGTCTTGAGGACAGATACTGAATTTTTGGCAAGCCTGGGTAGTTCATTGTCACAAAATAAGAAGTAATGAATTAACTGTATCGTGTCTTGCTGCTGTTTTGCATATGTGCCAATAAAAATAAAGTAAAAACATCTGGATGTTGGTAGTCTCTCTTCTATTAACTGGGCACTCTGATTTTTTTTAAATACATAATTACTTGTGAATTACATAATTTAGTAATCTACAGTATAGTATACTTTGTGTGCTAGGTTATATTGGTCACTTTGTAGTTTAGTTGTAACTTGTAACTGTGTGTACAAGCATGTGTCTCAGTGTTGGAACAGCTTGTATTTATGCCCCTCAGAAGCTCTGAGGATATGTTTTCTGTAAATAAATGCTGTTTAATAAGTATTCTGGGTGCATTTTGTCATTAATCTGATCTATAGAGCCATGCAGACCAAACCTGACTTATAAATCTGTTAAAATGTTTGACCTTGTTTAAATAAAAACCTCAAGGTTAATTACAACAAGCATCCTATGTACGCCCTCTCTATTTTAATCCTCATAATGATTTGTGTAAGGGAAAGGATAACCAATTATCATCTTTTAAAAACGACTTCAGGGTGAAAGTGTAAGAGTCTGGGTTTTCTCTTTTTCTTAATTTCCTCTACCTGTGATCTGTGATGTGTAGGGCAGTTACCTCTCTTTTGGTCGATGATAGTTGCAAATTTTATATTTTTGCTTCAACAACAGTAAGAAGTATTTGAGAACTGGAAAGTAGGCTGCTGGGAATTAAGGGTTCTATCTTTGTGCCTGGATAGGATGTCTCCATAATGAAATAAACAAAAGGGTTTTTTTTATTATTATATTCGAAACAAATTTCACAACAAGAAAAAACAATTTAAGTTTCTTTTAAAAGAGCTGGAAAATATTAAGGAAAGTTAATTGAAGCACATTTAAATTACAATAAAGACACAGAGGCACAATTATGTTCTTTTGAGTAGTGTGTGGCTTAGGGATGTTTTTATCTTTTGTTTATTGCACTATTAAAAAAAAAGGAGATGCACCCAGAAAGGGTAGATAGCCACCATATGGAATTACATATCTTGCCTATTTGTATTTAAATAACTATCCATGCAAAAATATGCACACATCATGCAATAATTCCCAACTGAAATTACTGTTTAGAAAATAAAAATTCTGAGACCCAATATTCTTTTCATATTAAATTGCCCATTTTCCGTACATCATATACCTTTGCACAATACAAAAAAATGTTACATTACAACCCAGTACAATTTGTTCACAGTGCTAATGAAGATGGATAGAGGACATTGCTTAAACATTATTATCATATATTAAATTGTGGGAAAACAAGACAAACCGGCTCAAGAAATCTGGAGCATAGTTTTTTTTTATTTTCATTTCCAGAATGAATAATGATAATTTTAATAACCTGCTGGTTTGACAGATTTAATGATGATGATGAACTTGTACTGCTCAATTCATGCCACTTACACATTTGGAGTGAATCTTTGTGTTTGCAAAGTTTGAGTGGCTGGTGTTAAGTGAAAGAAAGACGCTCCTATATCCCCCAGAGAACTAGGCAAACCTGAAAATCTTGCTATTTGTGATCTCATCCCCACCCTGGAAGCAGCACATTTTGGGCCCTCTTCTATCCTCACAACTGAGCCTTTCCCCTTTATTTAGGGATGGCTGAATATTGCTTCTGCCCACATGTCAACTCCTGGCCTTTTCAGATGCACAAACGGCAGATCAGCTTGCAGGCAGAATTAATACTTGATTTCTTTTATTTGAATTTCTGACTAATCTTGACTAAGCTCTGCACACCGAGATCATGTTCACTTATGACAAAATAGACCAGACAAAGCTTCCCTGAGACCAAAAGATGGAGTATTTTATCCACAAAACATCCAGCCTCCAGTTCATGCCACTGTTGAAAGTGAGAGCTGCGAAACCTTTCAGATTTCTAAAATGGGAGTGAAAAATATCTCCCAAGTAAGCTAAATTGATGGAGTTACCTTTTAGAGCCTGTTTCAGATGCTGGAGACGGGCAAAGCTTTTTGCCTATGTAGTTGATGTACAATTTGAAGTTTTATAATTCATTAAACACTTCTTAGTCAAATCCTTAAATTAACAGGTTTTAATTGGGTTCCTTTGAGGTTTGGAAATCAAGGGGTTAGGAAGGTGAAGCTGGAGAGAGAAAGAGAGCCACACACCACAATGAGCAATTCCTCCCGTTAATGTGCAAAATGGCTAGTATTCGGTTTAAAGAAAAAGAAACCATTTCAAAGGAAGTTGTAAGTTGCTGTAGGCCTGGAGATGTTAATGCATGAAGACCTGTGGGCCTAGGAAACATTAATGCATGAAGATCTGTGGTATATGCTTTTCTCTGTGGTTAAAGACAACATCCGCACAAACACCGCCAGCAACTTATCCCTGCCAGCAAGGGCCAAGTTTTCCAACCAGCAAACAAAAAAATACCCCACCCTCTGCACTAACACCAGCCTTCCTTGTACTCTGGCTTCTTCCCTCAAGAGCGCAGGAAGACAGATTGGCTTTGCAACATGCCTTAGTCATCAACAGATCTGGGCTATTTCAGCCCAAGGGTTGAGTTCCCCCAGCCAAAGGCACCTCATGGAGAAATTCCTTCCATTACCATTCCAGTATAAATGGAAGGGGCTCTAGCTTGAGTGCCTTCAGAGCCTGACGCAAAACCACTGAAATCAATGGAGTGTTTCTGTTTCCATTGATGGCATTATTGCGTAGGGAGAGACGTGCTGTCTCACATTGGTAGGACATAGGCCATTTAGAGCTTGATAGTGGGTCCTGATTCTACAAGGGACCCTATTATAAATGAATGTCACTCTGGGATATACAAGATCAGTAATCATGTACACATATCTCAATTATATCCTCCCCCCCCTCCCCCAGGGCTTGGGGTATATTTTTATTTTAAAGGAAACTCTTTTAATAAATATTCAGATCAGTTGTAAATAGGTAAACTTCAATGGCCCAGAGTTGTCTCAGGTTTTATAGCTCACTTGAAGTCTTTTTTTGTATATTTATTTAACCCTGTCCCTCCGGAAGTTTTTTTTTGTAAAATATGAAATAATAAATGGTTGGAAAATTCCATTTGACTGATTACTGTGTCTTTTTCAACCCAGTATGCTTGGTACACGCTACAGTCCTCTGCACAGTAGCACAGAAGTCTTGGTATAGTCGTTTTCAGTGCACTAATACAGAGGCTTTGTTACCATTCTTCCCGGTATTCTAGTTGGTACAATTTAAGGTGTTTGGTTCAGCAGCACTGATGTCGTTGCACAATCGTTTTGTTGCACTATAGTTTTCTGTTCAGTAGCACAATGGTCTTGGTATAGTAGACATTTTTCTGTGCTATCTGTTTGCTGTTGTTTGAAGAATTAAACAAAATTGTTTCTGGTACTTGTTTACATAATATAATTTCAGTTGTAACTAATGTAATTAAAAGCCAAATTCTCCACTCATGGACACTGGTGTAAATCTTCAATGAGGAAAAATGGTAATAATCGTTAGGAGCTGTTGTACACAGCTGCACTCAGGAAGTGATTTGCTGTGCATAGCTAGTTATATTGGGCCTACAAAACCCAGAAATTACGCTATATATTCTGGAGTGCCATCTACTGGCACCTTAATAATAATCTGTGGACCTATATACAGATTCAGCGCACTCTTGTAACAATAATACCGAGATCCTTGAATGGGCGGCACCATAGAAGTGCAAAATGTTTTGCTAACTTTAATTAGGAAAATATTCTTATCCCGCACCCGTATCATTCCACTGACTGCCTTCAAGTTGCTCCTGATTAAAATCCTTGTATGTCTCTCAATCCCCCTTTCCCTCTGTACATATATCGGGATTGTTTTGCAGATGAGGAAACTGAGGCAGTACGGATATGGTCACCCAGGGAAAGCCTGAGATACAGCCCCGATCTTCTGGGTCCCAATCCTATTCTTTAGCCACAAGAATATTGTACATTTGATTTATTTGTGTGTCAGGATAAAAGGATGACAAATATATAGACCCCCCCCCCCCCCAAAAAAAAAAAAAAAGGTAGAGTATTGTAAAAGGGCTGCTGTGCTGGCTGGGTCTTTGTGCATGTGTGGAACATCCACAGACAGCCACTAGAGGGCATGGCTCCTTCCACAAGGGAAGGGCCCGGGGAATTAACCCTGAGAAGAAGGGCAGGGACATGGCTCCTTCCTGTCTGGGAAAAGTTTTGGAGTCAGCAGCAGGAGAGGAGCTGCCTCTGTCCTCTCTTCCAGTAACAAATACATGTTCTGTTGTTCCTGCATCATCATTCCAGGGACCCTGCTTGCTTGTGCTAACCCAGGAGTCATGTGTGTGTATCTGTGTGTGACTTAGTTCTTCAATTAGCAACTGATGCGAGATTGAGTAATACAACCCAAAAGACTGACCCTTACAAAACCACAACCCGTTTCATTTCAATGTGGCTGATTTCATGGGGGTGAGAGAATGAGAGTCCCTCAGGAGCTACTGTGTAGCCCTTTCGGCTGTGTGGCACTGCAGTAGAATGAACATGTTTGAAATAGCTACTCAGGCAACCAGCTTCTCTTGACATTTGGATTCCTATTGATTTGAACTAGAACAGAAGTGCAGAGAAGGCCCAAATTGCTGCCCAGCCCCATCCCAGTCAACAAACTTGTTTTTTTTTTCTGGTGGGACCGTCCATTTCTCCTGGCCCAGCACAGGTTTCATTAAAAAGTTACCACAGAAAAAGCTGAAGAACTCAAAATTAAACCCAGTCAGAAAAAAAAAAAACACAAAAAAGTTTGACTGAAAACATTTTGGTGGTTGGTATTTCAAGATCAAACTGAAATTTTTCACAGGAAGCAGCCACTGTCCATAAGAATTTTGGATTTGTTTCAACCCCAATTTTCCATCAAGTTTAGATGGAAATTTTTTGACCAGCTCTACTCCAAAGTTTGGGTCAAAATTCTCCAGGCCACGATTTACTGATGGATCATTTATCCACCAAGCAGATCTAGGTCATGGTCCAAAATTTTTCCATGTATGCATCTGTTGGTTACACCGATTGACGTTCCGTGTGCAGTAGGAGTGCAGAATGCACAAGTAAAATTCTGTGTCATGGATAAAAGATCTGCCATGGAGACAGGTCAAGATTTGTGCCCAATTTTGCACTCCTGGCAGAGGCAACAAGCTTTTCCCCCCCATTGATGTCAATGGGGATGTTGCCTTCGCCCATATTGAAGGATTCGGCTCCATTTGGAAGCAAACTTGAATGAGTCAAAGTTCAGAACATCCCCATATAAAATAGGACATTTGATCACTCCCTCTGCTTGTGGCTTTTCTCTTTTCTTCATCTCTCAGTTTCTGTAATGTTTTCTGAAGGAGAAAGAAGTGGAAGAGTGGATAGAGGTGATACACAGGCTTCTGTTACCCTTTCCCAGACACAGGGATGCTTCATGAAAAAACTTCCTTGCACTCTAAGGGCTGGATCCTCAGCGTTTATAAATTGGTACAGTTCCATTGACTTCAATAGACCTTGGATCTGGCCTAAAATAGCTTGTTTTAAGGATCATTTCCTGCTTGCCTCAGCTTTCCCCTTCACTACCTCTTGGATTCACACCAGTCCACCCTTCTGTAGCTGGAAAACACAAATCTACCATGTGTTCACACTGAGATTATGGGCAAGTCTACCCAAATTACCCTACTTCTATTATGTGAATAACATCACTGAAATTGACGTAGCTTAGGTCGACTTACCGCGGTGTCTACACTGCACTGGGTCGATGGGAGATGCTCTCCCGCCAACTTCCTTTACTCTTCTCGGGAGGTGGAGTACCTGAGTTCACCGGAGAGCACTCTGTGATCGATTTAGGAGGTCTTCAACAGACCCGCTAAATCAACACCTCTGCACCTATCTCAGCAGTGCCGACCTACCAGTAAGTGTAGACATGGCCTCAGGTGCAATGTTTTATCTCTGATTCCTCTTGATGAAGGAGAAGGGGGGGGGGTGATAGTTGGTTGCCCATTTATTGCAAGCTACATAGGCATGTCCAACCTCAAATTAAGAAATGAGCCCACCAGGCAAATGCAGTGAGGCCATGAAATTCGAACGGCTTATTCGCCAAAGGTCACAAATCCTGGTAAACCGCTGGCTGCAGTCTCCTTTTGATTGGGGTCAACCTCACTCATAGAATCATAGAGTTTAAGGCCAGAAGGGCCACCAGATCATCCAGTCTGATCTTCTGTATGTCACAGACCACCAACACCACCCACACTAAACCTAACAACCCAATTATACAACTACAACTCTTTACAATTCATTCTCCACAGCAGTGCTCTTCACTACTTTTGAAGTGGGGGCCACTTTGGCAAAAAAAACCCTTCAGTGTGAGAGTCACATCAACCCAACACAGATAGTTGAACACTCCGAGTTCTTTGTTGGTTGATATGGTAATATTAACATTATTGGTAATATTGCTTGGGGTGCAGGAAGGGGCATGGGGGGCTGGCTGTGGGAGGGGGCTCAGGGGTAGGGCAGGGGTTTGAGGTGCAGGAGGGGGTGAGGGGTGTAAGCTCTGGGAGGGAGTTTGGTGCAGGAGGGGACTCCAGGCTGGGGCAGTGTGTGTGGGTGCAGGAGGGGGTGAGGGGTGCAGGAGTGGGTATGGGTTGCAGGCTCTGGGAGGGGGCTCAGGGCTCGGACAGAGTGTTCAGGTGCAGGAGGGGGTATGGAGTGCTGGCTCCAGGACGGGGTATGGGGTGCAGGAGAGGGTATGGGGTGTGGGCTCTGGGAGGGGGCTCCGGGCTGGGGCAGGGGCTTGGAGTGCAGGAGGGGGTATTGGAGGCTGACTCTAGGAGACTGAAGGTTGGGTGGTGGAAGAGCTACTCAGAACTTGCTCATTGAAGGGGGCGTGCTTACTTTGGGTGGCCTCGGCCCCACACTGCTCCTGGAAAGGGCCAAGGCACCCCTGCGGCCCCTGGGGGAGGCACGTGGCTCTGCACACTGCCCCTCTCTGCAGGCACCTCCCCCGCAACTCCCATTGGCCACAGTTCCCCATTCCCGACCAATGGGAGCTGCGTGGGTGGTGCTTGTGAAAACCACCCATTGCATGGTTTTCACTTGATAATTGCCATTTATTTCTGTATAAAAAAAGTAGTTCCTTGGCTCTGCTACATTTGTCTATTGCATTATTGGTTGCGGGGGCGCTGATGCAGGAATCACTGGGCGAGATGTGATGGCCTGGGTAATATGAGTCAGGCTAGATGATCATAATGGTCCCATCTGGCCTTAAATCTAGCATCTGCGGGGACTGTCTTTTCGTTGTTTGTTAGTACAGTGCCAAGCACAGAGGAACCCTGGCCTCTAGGTGCTATGGCAGTGTAAATAATATTAGTCATTTGCTGGATCTACACCTGCATAACTAATTAGACTGCTGTAGAGTTGGAAAGACAAATAAAACAGCTGTAATGCAATCCTTTGGGGGTGGAGGGGGAGAGAGACCTGGGCTTTGAATTGCAGGAACCAAAGGAAGAAAATCATTGGTGTATACACATTTCACCACATCTAATGACAAAATAGTTTGTGGCTTAGCCATTGTTTAAAGGCCATTCCTCAAATTCCTTGTTTACTGTCAGCAGTGTGAGTTGTGGACTCTGTGACTTTAGCTGTTAATGGGCCTAAACACTTGTGCCAACAGATTAAGCTTTGCTGAAACATTAAGAAAATTGGTCCAAACAGAGATAGGGAGGATCCTTGTTTAGCTGCTGTTTCATTTGCATGAGGCTCATTGTCACAAGACAATGGCTTTGAGATATCTCCAAAACTGAGGCAATTGGGTGAAACTCATTCTGTTTCTGTTAAATGATAGAAATTGGGTTTTTTTTTAAAAGGGACCGAAAATGTTCATTTGAACAGGCAGGGCAGCATCTAAAGTGACATTAAACCCAACAAATACTCCGGTGCAGGCATTAGACCAATCCTTAATGAGTCACCCTGATGCTGAAAGAAAATATGAATATTAAAAATCATGGCCATCCTTACAAATAACGAGTTTCAGGTTAGGAAATAGTACACAGCTTGGAATGATCTAGGAATGTAGAAAGCAAGTTTCTTTAAAAAGAAACAACTTTTAGCTATAATTTTAGGTCTTAGCATTTCGGAAATGTCAAACTTTACACAGGAATCCCTGCCCGTTTGTTGTTTCCGTATACAATTATGCAATAACAGCTGATTCAGTGGACTGAATATTGCATAGGTTCTGTATTCAGTAGAGTATTAGTCTGATGCTCAGACCACACATTCGCTTTCAATTTCCTCATCAGTTATTGAAGATAATGGCCCTGATTGCACAATAATTATTTGAATGACAGTAGCACCTAGAGTCTCCAGCCAAGATTGCGGTAGGCAATGTACAAACGCATAGTGACTCTCAGTCTCTGCCCCAAATATCCAAAAGGTTTGAGGGGAACTGAGTCACAGAAAGGTGAAGCGACTTGACCAAGGCCATGTAACAGTCAGCGGCAGAGCCAGAAATAGATGGCTGGTTTCTTAAGTCCAGGTCCATGCTGCAAACATATCTGCTTCGGGGGACCCGAGGTGAAATCAGCACGGCTCTGTAGCGTAGGGCACAAGGGGTCACCTGGGTGGGTCTGATTGCAGAATCAAGGCCAATGTTTATAGTTGCATTGCACTTGTGGAAAGTAGATAACGTGCTTATTGAATATAATAAAAAGGAATGGCACTCTCTTTTGTCCCTGGTCCTCATCACTGATTTACATGAGCAGATTTACTTACAGCACTCGTCACCATCACAGTATTACTAAGTTGCCACCTTTATTTATTTTGTTGTAGTACGTCTAAGAATTCTGGGCACCTCTGATGCTGCTGGCGGCTACCTGTGGCTGTGCGAAATGCTAAGATGTTTACATCGTTACAATTACATTGTCTTTGAACCATTCGAAACTTGACTTTGATTAACCGCACTAATAACAAGAGAGGTTCCTTTTTTTTTTTTTTTGGTTAATGTCACTTGCTCGAGTTGAAAAGACATGCTCTTAATACTTGCTTTTCATCTGAATCAAGAAAGCAACACTAAGCAAAAAAGTATTTAACTGTGGCATATAGGATTGTAAAGATGGTAATCAGGGACACTGGTAATTGAAGCTTTTGGGGGAGAACCTTTCTTCTGAATCCTTCAGTCTGTTTAATAGGATAAAATTAGCTTGAGTGGCTTGGTGTTTGAAGAGGTTATGATATAATTGGAACTGCCTCCTGGGTTTGCTGCTGGACAAGGCAATCAGGTGGAGACATGGGAGGGCATGGGAACCTCTGAAGTACAAGGCTCAGCTTCCGCCATACTAATTAGGCTAAATTAGCTATGCCAGTTTTATGCTTGCTTTTGAATTTCCCTGATAATGCTTTTATCGGGTGTGTAAGAAAAGAAATATGAAATGCACGCAAAGTTCACCATATAATGGCAAGAATGGTGGGGACCGTAAATTATAAGTACCAGGGCTTATTGCTACAAGCTTCAGAAATAATGGAATAGCATTAGGAAATAACAAATGGGTATCAAGTGCAACCCCTAGGGATTTAAAAGTACTGTAGCTTGTTCTCTCTAACAAGAAAGTTTACAAAGCTTCTGGAAGAAATTGATTATCTTGAGGATTATATACATAGTACTTTGAGGCCAACCCCCCAGCACTGCTATTGACTGTTTAACCTAAGGTAAACTAGAGGGGTCCTGCTCCAGACAGGGCAAACCTTGCCCTCCTTAGATTGCACAGTGTCATCCTAAAGGCCCAGGAGAGGCTATTTTTTGTAAGCTACTGCCATTTTTTAATTTTCACTTCTGACCCCAATTAATCAACTTTAACCGTGCAAAGAGATTTGCAGTGCATTCAACGGAGCTTGCACAAATCTATTGTAATTGAAAATATGTCTGAGCAAATGAAAATAAAGGATATTTCAACCCGGCAGCAACGGGCTTTTTGGTTGCCGGAAAATGAGAGAAAACATCATGGAAAATATTTAGGAAATGGTTTTGCTACAAGTCCTTGCTCAGTTTGTAGCCAGGGTGGCTGTGCCCCTTGTAGAGATTTCTCGCAATCTGCTCTTGCTTCCTTCTTCCTCGCTGCTCTGTGAAGGACTTTGAGTCTGTGGCTATAATATTGACTTCACACCAGGAGTATCACAGGTGAAATCAGTTGCTCCTCCATTGGAGTGACATCAGTTAAGCAGAATCAGCCCCTCTCGTTCACCCTGTTTCTAATTTTTTGTATATATTACAGCTCAGTCTGCTAACACTAAACCACAACAGACAACATACATGTAGAGAAGTGAGAAATCTTCGTATTTTCCAGTAAGAGAAACTGTCTCTGCTACCTGGCTTCAGCAATCTACTGGTATGGACATTCATAGTCAATGTGCTTCCCATTCCCTCCCAGCAGCTGGATGATCTGGGAGGGTTTTCCATTGGCCTGCAGTATAATGCACAGAGCAGTATTGGATATTGATTTAGTTGGGGATTGGTCCTGCTTTGAGCAGGGGGTTGGACTAGATGACCTCCTGAGGTCCCTTCCAACCCTGATATTCTAAGATTCTATGGTTCAAGATCTCAGAGGCTGGATTTTTTATGCTTTCTGCAAGATACTATTACACCCGCCTTTCTTCACATCTCAGTGTGATTTGTATAGACTGTATTTTACAAAAAGCAAAGCAAGTTTCACAGATGATGCTGACATAATTCTAAGAGTAAGCATGCAAGGGAAATTCCAAATATTTGCACAAGGGAACAAGGCCAGCTTTAGAATTTGAGTCTTCCACACAAGAACCAACTCTAATGCAAAAGAGCTGCAGATGTTCAATATAGGCCAATTCCTGTTGGCCTCATTCACATGAGAACTGCCACTGACATGATTCCTGGCATCAGTAAGGCCAGAAGAACTTGGTTTCCTAGGAGTTAACAGTGAGAAAGATGCAGTAGTGGTGATAGTGTGGCCTGGTGCACTCCTACCTCTTCCATGAGCACAGACCACTCTGAGAACATCTTGCTTGTAAAGACCACCATGTAGTTTATTTACAGTGTTTTAATCCCTCTGCCAATACATATCTGTGTCTCCACACCTTTACACTGCATATGAGGTTTCTAACCCCTTCTCCAAAAAGTGGGGGAGGGAGGGTAGGTGTGTCTACTCAGCGAACTGCCTTTGTCAGGCTCTCTACCCTTCTGCTTCTCTCCTTCTCCTTCTCAAGCACTTTCTTCCTGGGCTCTTTTTAAACTACTGGCCTGTTAATCAGCTAATTAACTCATTAATTTCCTAGCCCCCATTTGGCCTAGTAATCAGGTCCACCCCTACCAACTGTGCTTTCTCTAGAGGAACCTGTTAATAGTGGCCAGAGTACTGGCTCAGGCTCCATCTCTCAGCACTCTGTCACATATCTCCCCCTCTTTCTAACGGACAGGAGGTTCTTCCCCCTCACTCTCTCTCTCTCCCCTTTACAGGAGGTTTTATTAGGGAAATGTCTCTCCTCGATCTCAGGCTGGTCATCTTGGATCCTCCCAGAGGCTCCATCCATTCCAGGCCTGCACAAATTGCGTTTTGTGGATGTCCCCATAGTTCTGTCTCCACCCACAGGTCCTCACATCAAGGCCAATTTGTTGAGTTGTTCTCCCTGCTTCTGTTCTCTTTATTTGGTGTCATGGTTTGCTCTTGTCCTTTGGGCTCCTGGGTACTCTGGGTCTCTGTTTTGCTCAACCATCCAGAGTGCTCCAGGGATGCCTCCTTCCACCATTCTAGAAGTCAGGAATCCACTAACTGCTTGACCTCATTAACACCTGTGCACGTAAACATTTAAACACTGGCCCATGGGCTTTGTATAAGTCTAGTGCCTACATATATGCAAGTGTTAGACTTTACAGCTGCAAAACCCACTGCTCTCACCCTGCACCCCAGAAATGTTGGTCAGAGGTTTACCTACTTGTTTACTGCATATATTAAATTGTTTGAGGGTCTGATCTGACACACACACCCATGAGTAACTTTACTCACATGAGTCACCCCAGGGGCACCTGTTCGAGTGGGCCCCTTGGTTGATATCGATCACTTCTGTATGTTTACATTTAGATGCTTTTCTTTTATAGGGATTGATTCTGTTAATTATAAAAATCAACTTAATTAAAATCCAGACCAAGTTAACCCATGACATGGAGGCTCTAGGCAGAATTTATGCTAACAAAATGCAACCACATAGTTTTAAGCACCCTGTCTTATTATCCTCGTGGTGGAGTTTGGGTCTTTGCCCCAAATTTGGACTTTGCATTTAAAACAATTCCCCTCCCAGAAACAGAAGCCAGGAGCTCTTGTTTTTCAGCAGGTTTCTCCTCCTTTGGAGCTGTACCTTGTCTGTGTCTCTGGAGAGTCCTGGCTAGCAATCATCATCAGGCTAGCTCCAGCAGCTGAAGAATGGAAACAGAAGGACCTAAAACAGCTCCCTGTGAAACCAACTTTAATGGGTGTAAGGCTGGGCCCCAAATACTTATAGTCCACAATGGATCTAGTTTACTGTAAGAAAATGAAATTCTGACTCTGATAAGAAGCAGCAGCAGGGAAGAAAAACTCTACTACATTAAGAGCTGGATCTAACACCAAGTGCAGTCAAGAAGAAATGTTCTGTTGCCTTCAGTGGCACTTGCAGCCGCCACTAAATCCCCACTGTATTCCTTACAATATGCTATCACGATTGCTCCCTCTGAAGCAGAGGTGACCCCAAGCTTCAAAATTCAGATCTGGATTTTAAAGACCCCAAAGTTTGGGGCTAGGGAGATCCAGAGCTTTAGCTTAAGCCCCACTAATGGTAGCTGCCCTTTTGAGAATCTAGAGGAAGGTCTGGCTTTGGAATTCCATCTCCACTCCTCCAACATTTGGAACAAGAGATTTTAGACTCTGACATGAATAGTTCAGTGCTGCCTTACCCTCTGCTCAGGCAAAGCTGCCAGAGAAGTCACAAGCAGCAGGATTTGAACCAGATTTACAGACGCGCTCGGTGCCTGTTTAGGCACCTGTGGACATGGAAAGGCATTTCTGTTGTGATTCAAAGCTGCACCTCTTGATTTCTCTTGTGAAGAGGCCATAACTTTTGCCAATCAAAGCACTTCCTCTATTCAGAAAAGAAATATTACATTGGCTGTGATGACATTAATCCAGTACAGCAGTTATCTCTCATTAAATAACTTGTTGAAGAGAACTTTTCTTGCCTTTTAGTCGGGAGTCTGGTTTTTCCAGTACACTCACTGGAAGGGAAAGCATGCATCTCAGGCATATTCTGTCCTCAAGTCAGAGTTTATGGCTAAAAGGGACCACCAGATCCTTTAGTCTGACCTCCCACATATCAAAGGCATCCAACACCACCCAGCACCTGCTCATTAAACTTAAGGCCCGACTAGCCAGATTATGGAGCTACAATAAAAAGCAAATTAGCTCTGTAGCCTCTACTGCAGACAAAGGCTTGTAGTAGCCCAGCCTCTCTTCAACATGGAGGAATGGCTGGTGGGAGCTGCCACCCCCCAGCTGCCACCCCCCAGTAGATCCACCCCCCCGCCCCAGCCATGAACATCTTTGGGGAGAGACCCTACACAAGCTGACTTCCACTACGCGCAAGGGGTGTGTACATCCCATGCTGGCTCTGCCACCCAGACCCATGCAGAAGAACTGGACCTGATTCATTGCTGAAAGAGCTTTTGCTGGCATGAAGGAGGGGGCAAGTATTTCTTAATGTATATTACTTATTGCTTGGAGTTTTAGGACAAAAAGATTGCAGCCTCTCTGTGAAAAACCCACTGAAGTACATGGAAAGACTGTCCTTGGCTTTTTTGGGTTTGGGATCAGCTTCTATATGCATATAAGGAGAAGTAGCTGGAATGGTACCTAGGTAGCTTGCTGTTTTCTGGAGACTTTCAGCTCAGCTGTAGCAACAGGAAGAGCAATTTCAAAAAGCACCAATGCTTAGGAGCTTCTCTGTGGATTCATCAGACAATATCAGAAACATATCTGTTGGGAGAGGAAAAAATCTATTTTAAAACTCTCCATCTTTTCTAGGTGGGTGCTTATCTGGTCACTGCTGTTAAACATGTAGAGAAGTCTCAGTGGCATTCATTTTTAAGAGGGAAGTCTGTCTAAAATTAGATGCCAGTTTAAAATAAGAGATTATATGATTCCGCACAGAAGAGCATTCATTCTCAGAAGGAAACTGAGAAGGATTGTTCCGGATTATTCTCCAGCTGTTCAGAGCTGATGCATCCTTTTTAAATTATAACTTTGGTGTGTCAAATAATATTTAATGAGGTCTAATTTCTTTCCTATGAAAAAAGGATAGAAAAAACAAAATTGCGAACAAAATAATATCCACAAACAGATACATGCTGGATTTCAGAGACCAGGTAACCATAGTCAGTTACTACGGTACAGTAATTGCTCGCTTCCATTTTCCAGCAGGCCTCTGAAATCTAGAAGCATCACGTTATCTTTTCCAGGTTGATACTCAAAAGAATGAGTCACAGTATGTCCAATGGCAAAGGATATGGTGGATTCTTCAGCACTTGGAGTCTTTACATGAAGATGGAGTCTCTCTAAGTGGGATGTCTAGTTCCTTAAAGTTATTGGGTTTGATGCAGGAATTACTGGGTGAAATTCTATGGCCTGTGTTGTACAGGTCTGACTAGATGATCATAATAGCCATTTCTGACCTTAAAAGCTAAAATTCTACTAATAGCTTCATGTAAGCCCATAGAATGCAAAGTTTAAAGAGGAGGCTTTTCCACTTCCCAGATAGTATGTGATTCAAATATGCCTATGAGTTTAAATGTACCTTTTTTAAAGCCAGGCGATGGAGTGGAAGATGGCAGCCTTCACGGGACCCACTCTGTTAAGTGAGAATTCACAATGAATGCCATCAACTCAGCGACTGAACGTCGCTCAGTGATCTTCTGGTCATCAGAGCAGCAACTCAACAAATCCTAAAGTTCCTCCTCAGGGCCAAACAACATGCCAAATAGGCCCTGGAATAAGAATCCTGCAACTTAATGTTGAAAGACTCACGTGGGCAAAATGCAAGTACCTTGGAAACTTGATGAAGACTTACAACATCAATATCCTCATGTTGCAAGAGACCCATGTTGGCAATGATCAACAGGCTAGGAGCTACCATCTCTCTGGATACAACCTAATGACTAACCATTATCCTAAATAAGGCTTGGCAATATACCTCAAGGACACTATCTCAGATTTTAAGGTTATTCCATCAACCGAAGAGGAGACCACATTTACCACAACTATCAAAGAAGGGGAGCTCCACATTACCAACATCTCAGCCACACACGACTTGTGGATACCCAGCTGAATACAGTGATGTGGTGCATCACGGGAACCCTTAAGTCAACTCCAACACTATGGCTACCTGTCCTGTCTAACATCGCTCCCCTGCCGATACACCGAACTGCTGCAACATTCAGCGAAGCTCAGTGAATCCAGGAAAACAGATGCCTTCCTATTCACCAAGTCCTTGACAACACACCCCTCACACCAATGTCTTAAGTCCTACAAGCCTTTCTGGGAACATTCGTTTAGCCTCATGCAATCAGGCTACGATCAGAAGGAGGCTCGGAAAGCAGATTGGACTAAACAAGACTTAAAAAATAAGCACCTTGTGCCAGATCCCATCCAGAAGGTTCCTGGGTTTGACCTTCCATGGTCATCTTGGTCAACTCTGAACCGAATTCAAACCAACCATGGTAGATGCAGATATCTAATGCATTAACAGAAAATCAAGGACTCCCTGGTGTGCGAGTGTGGTTCCCCACGAGAGACCATTGAACATATCACTCTACTGCCCAATTTATAAATATGAAGGAGGCATTACTGCAATAAATTCTGCTACTCCTGATGTTGCCATTTGGCTCGATCAACTACAGGTGAAATTGTGGTTGCTGCTCTACACCAGCCATACGAAAGAGGAAGACGAGCCAGGCAGTATTGCAGGCTATTAATATGACTTAACTCAAAAGCTAAGCACAACATAAATGAGCAAATGTGTCTCACACTATACATTTTAATGCCCGGCTTTCATTTGGTGCAGTTCATTTTGCAGGCTGAGTATTAAAAACCCCACCTAGCATGTTTTACATTCCCTTGCAACAGGAAATTATTTTGATAACACCTTACAAATGAGCCATATTGATACTAACTTTTTTGTAAACTTAATTTGAATTTAGAAAGTCTCGAAACGATAATTGAATCACAAGTCTGGATTAGAATTCTAGCAGCAATACTTGACTTGGTCAAAATCACTGTTATGTAGAGATGCAATTTTTACACAGTACTTCACATTGATTAAGTAATGTGCGAAAATGGAAAAAAGTATTTGAATCTTAATCATAGTAATTTGCATGAAATAAAAGTCTCTGTCAGGGGAATGCACATTATAATAACTCCTGGGTGTTTTGGTTGCATCAGTGAGCAAAGAAGTTGTATGCATTTTTTGCCCTGCTATACAAGGATTTCTCTATTTTTAGCGTATCTTTGATCGTATGAGAATTTAGCAATGTAGGATTTTAGTCAGTGAGAGATTGCAGCTGATTAGCTACTTCAACAAAGGCTGAAGCTGAGATAGGTGACTGATAAAGTATTTGAACAAAACTTGGAAACATTAAAGAAAAAATATTTTAAAAATGGGAATTTAATATGAACCTAATACTGACTCACCCCAGTTCTGACTTGCACTAAATGAGATCTACAGATACATTCACCAAACTAAGAGCCTGATCCAAAACCCACTGAAGTCAATGGAAAGACTCAGTGGGCTGTGAGTTGGGCCCCAAAAACTTTTCCCTTTAATTACACAACCGTGTATTTGTCAGGCATCCTTCCAGATCCATTGCATTTGCCAACGCCAGCACAGTTCAGTCTCACTAAACGCTGCGACAGTGTCAATGTTATCAGCTACTAAACCTGACATGAGAGTTCAGGCACGTCTCCTTGGGCCACGGTGCATCCTACTCTTATTTTTAAAGAGCTAGTGTTTCAAAAAAATCAATGTAATCAACTGTTAATTACAGAAAATCTATGACTTGTCCCTTTAGCAGGTTTTCCATTCCCCCCCGGTATTTTTTATCGTGGGGCCATGCTGCTGAATCCATTGTCAATGTTGTAATTCAACTCCATTACAAGCACCTTCTGAGCTCCCTCTTCTTCCAAAATAAACCTTTCCATCTGGAGTTCCTCCTACGTGGTCTCAAGGAGATTTCTCCCCCTCAAGGTTGCAGTGGATTGGACACAGGATTTTTCGGAAGCATGAGCATTTGAAAAAATGAGCCGTTTGTTTCATGTTTTGAAAACTCTTAACATATAGAAGCTCCTGGTTTGTCTTATTCATTTGGCCTCAGTGGGTAGGTCTACACAGCAAAAAAAGGCCCAGGGGTCAGCTGACTCAGGCTTGCAGGGTTCAAGCTGTAGGGATAAAAATAGTAGTGTTAGGGGGACCCTATTTCCCAAAATAAAAATGGGACACTATGCGGAGCTGGCCTGAGCCTCCCATCCCGCATGCAGGTCTTGCTCTTGCTGCTTGAACTTTGAACTTGAACTGCAAGATTTCTAAGCATATGCAAGGGATCCCTAGCTGCTTAGGCTGGGTTAGCCCTAGCGGACATATAAAGCTGGCATATTACAACAGCTTCTATTACCTTTTGGAACCTTAGACTGTAACCCCTGTGTGTGTGTGTGTGTGTATATGTTCACCTGCCTTAACTCTGTAAATAACTCTCATTCCTTTTCCTTAGTTAATACATCTTTAGTTAATTTATTACAGGATTGACTACAGACAGTGTCTTTGGTGTGGGATCTGGGGTGCAATTGACCCAAGGTAAGTGATTGGCCCTTTGGTACTGGCACTAACCTGAATAATGTTAGAGACGAACAAATTTATTTGGGCATAAGCTTTTGTGGGCTAAAACCCACTTCATTGGATGAAGTAGGTTTTAGCCCACGAAAGCTTATGCCCATATAAATTTGTTAGTTTCTAAGATGCCACAAGGACTCCTTGTTTTTTTTTTGCTGATACAGACTAACACAGCTACCACTCTGAAACCTGAATAATGTTGTGATTTTTGGCGTAAGGGACCATCTGTCGCAAAGGTTGGCTTACCTGGGGGGCAGTACAGACAGAAGTGCCCAAGGGGACTGTCTGTGACCTGTGTTCCCTCTGAAGTGTGCGGCTGCAAAAGAGCCCATCAGGGGCCGTGCATCTGATTAGGAGAGCTGCACAGGTGTGCAGCCACAGGTGGGCCTGGAGAGGAGAGATGTGTAGGGTGAGGTGGGGAATAGGGAATGGGTGGGGACAATGGGGTGAGGTGGGGAGCTTGGGGCATACAGGGCTGTGGCGGGGAGAGGTGCCTCTCCCCCAGCCCCAGCTCTGGGGTGGCAGCGGGCACCCCCCAGGGCTGTGGCCGGGAGAGACACTTCTCCCGCAGTTCTGGGGCTGCAGCGGTAAGAGATGCCTCTCCCCAGGGAAATGGGTGAGCCCAACTCAGAGGCTGACTGCATTGAAAAAGAATTGCCAGAAGGACAGGATGGGCTTTCCAGCCACAGAGTGTATTTCCCCCCTTGGAACATAGCTCCACCCCTCCCCTAGTGAATGAAGGGAAAGAAGAGACTCCCACCCCACTGACTTCCTCATACCATCTCCTTCTCACACATAACTGTTTTGTTGGGGTTTTTACATTCCTCTTTAGGAACCCCAGATCACATTCTCCCTGTGGCTGCTCCAAGGAGCTTACTGGTACCCTGGGGCTGATTCACCTTTGCGGGCTATGCACAGGAAGAGTGAAATAGATTTTGCAGAGGGCTACCCAGGAGCGAGCACCTCCTTTCACATGAGCTTGACTGTCTGCCCTGTTCCCGCAGCGCAGGTAAAGAGCTCTTCTTCCTTTCCTGCCTCCACACTGAGCCTAACTCGCTTCAAATTCGTTGAGTCCAACATAGAGCGGATTTGGACTTTAGGATGAAACTCCCGAATCCTGTATAAAGCCTGAATAAGCTGACAGGGTGTGGGATGCGGGGGATAAAACGTAACCCTGACCTGTACAGTAGCTGTGAGGCAGCTGAGCGGCCACTCCACAGATGGAACAGCGGTAGCCCTTTCATCAGATACATTAACCTTAAATGGCCCTGCTCCAAGTCTGCCCTGAGTTTACCTCAGCTACCTGTACCTCATTGGCATGTCTGGTGATACTGTGTGCCCCATACCAGGGTGTGATTTTTTTTCCCCCGTCACAGAGAGATTTTCACAGTTCCCACCTCCAGTGAATTTTACCCTTAGGGGATAATTATGAGGCTATGCACGTGGGAGGTCCATTCGTCTTAGAGGAGGGGACAAAATTCTGCCCCCCAGGACACAGAGCGACTTAGTTGCACCATCACCACGTAGTCACTCTTCCACATTGGGAACAACCACAAGATCTGCAGTGCAGGCATCTGTTGCCGCTCTGTGACCTGAGCAGCTTGTCAAAGTTGAGGGCCCTGGGGATGTTCCAATTGGAAGTAGAAATTGATGGAGCCTGGCCCCAGCCCCAGGCCTGGGGTTTTTTGTTTCTACTGGTGCCGCACATAACAAAATTCATGCTGCACATGGATAGAAAAACAATGAGAGGGAACATTGTCTGTGACGCCATGTTAAGGCATGAGGAGTTCACACTGGATACTTGGTTGGTGAAATGGAAGCATAGAACCCTCAACCAATTTGAGGTGTGTGCCTTGCTTTCTAACAGTCTGCCCTGTGGTTGGTACTCACGCTCCCGAGCCACTCGAGATGGCTGCTACAGGCTTTTTCTTTGCCAAGTAGACATGCCAGGGAGAGCTACTGATATTGGGTAGTTTTGGAAGATTGGGTGCCTAATTTTGGAGACACTTCTATGGATATCTGAACCTCTGAGAGCTTCTCAGGGTCCCAGGCTGGGGCTCATGAGACCTTATAAATTAGAGACTCTGGTATGTCTAGATACTTGATAAATTCCATAGGACCAAAGGAAGCTTCTGGAACCAACAAGAATTATTTGGGGGAAGTTTTGTGGCCTATGTTATGCTTGTGGTCAGACAAGATTGGTCCCTTCTGTCCTTAAAAAAAATCTCTGGATCTTTGACTGTTTGCTCGTAGCTCCGCAGACGCCCTGGCTCTGCCGCTCCCTCTGGTCCTGCGATTTGCAGGGCCCAGACTGAGCTCCTGGAGCTGGGGAACAAGTGAAGCTTCAGCTATGCAGGATCCAAGAATATCACTAATCCTGGAGTCTGTGGAGTTATAAGCTCCACAGGAGCAGAGAGAAACATCAGGGCCAGAGTCCTTTTGACTTTATATGCTTCACAAAGTACTAGGGAGAATGACCGGGACAGATTCTCCTACAAGGTTTATAAAGCTCCCCAAGAGAAGGTTGCATTTGGAGCTTTTGATGATGGCTTCTTACAATCTCTGGCTAGGAGATGGGCTTTCTGGGCCGGGCTTTTTGTACTCTCTGGCTCTTTCATCACTCCAGTATAAGCTTGTAACAGAGTGGTGGGCTCCAAGATCTTGGAGTGGGATGAAGGAAAGTCTTAGGAACAGCCAATCTTGAAAGGAAATTTAGGTTGCAATTTATCTTGTGGTGTTGGTGTTGATCCCCAAGAAGGGGATACAGAGGGCTAGACTAATACAGCCACACTGTATGCTGTCTTCAGAGTGAGACAGGAACAATACCTGTTTACAATACTTGCTTTATTTGCAGGGCAGGACATTGTTGCATCAAAATAAGGGTGTGGACAGGCCTCTACTTATAAGGGAGTCAGTATAGCCACAGGCATATGGGGTAATAAGGCTTCTGTTCTTTTAGAAAAGAACCTATGCAGTGAAATGCAAACTCAAGGACAATATCTGTTACAGAGAGGTTATTTTGGAAGGGCTGGGTTAGAATGACAGTAAGATAAAGAGATTCTGATGCTTGAGTGAGACTTGAGGGGACTGAGCACCTCTGAGGTTTGGGCCATAGCCGCTTGTTGCACTTGACAGTTTCCCACACAAAGTCCTGGGTTTGATGAAGCCATATTTGTCAGCAGGAAAAAACCTTTCCACACACATTGTTCTTCCATCCAGTGCTAATACACATATCCTTTCCACACTTTCCCCAGAGGTGCTCAACCCCTGCTCAGCCCCAGCCCCGCCTCCACTCCACTTCTTCCCTCAAGCCCCAACCCCTTCCCTGCCTCTTCCCACCCCCTCCCCTCCTCCTTTCCCTCCCAGCACTTCCTGCACACCAAGGAACAGTTGATGGCAGTGGGCGGGGGAGAGGGGGTGCTGGGAGGGAGGGGAGGAGTTGATCAGTGGGGCCGCCAGCGGGCAGGAGGTGCTGTAGGGGAGGGAGGAACTGGCTGCTGGTGGGTGCTAAGTACCTGCTAAGTTTTTTACATGAGCCAGTGCCTATGTATGGCTGGCTGGCTGTCTGTAAACCACATGGCATCTCGTGGAAGGGAAGTAAAGCATGCAGCCTTTATACGATAGATCATGTAAAATATAACAAGGAATTCAGAGGAAATAATCCTATTAATTAATGCCCAAATCCTGGTCCCTGTGCAGAGTCTGAGTAAACTGGCCATGCATGGGGACTTTGACAGAGACCAGGCAGGGGGACGGGGAGGTTCTGGCAGCTATTGTAGTCTTGTAGTTCAGTAGCATGCACAGTTGCTGCCCCACCCTCCCAGGTCCGGCCACAGTCCTGTCTTCCCCCACAATCCTCCTGTGTATCAACATAGATGGAGTGCCACAGCACCCAGACCCCCTGTAGCCTGCATCCCATTCCGCACAGCAGAACCTCTCCAGTTCCACTAGCAAGTGGGGCCTTCTGCCTTTTGTTTAAGCAACCTAGCAATGAAGGCGGTGGAAGTTTAGGAAGAATGCCACCATCATGTGCTATTCACAGAGCTGCTTGAAATATCTAGGACAAAACTTGAGTGATGTAAAACTGATATGGATGTGGTACAAACAGAGAGTGGGTTCATCAGAACGTGTGTTGAGTTTCGAGAAAGGCAGACATCTTATCTACTCAGTACAATCTCTGACAATCTAATGGCAAAGTACTGTGGGATAGGAGAGAGATTCTGGAGGAAACTCTGGGCTCCTGAGATTGTTAAGCATGTTGTAAAGGAGAAATACTGTGTTTCCCACAGAAATGCTGAGTTATAAAGCAGCTTTGGGCCACACCCATAGGGTTGCCTTGTGTCGGACTGGAAAGTCCAGTCAAAAAGTGGACCAGGCAGATGTACTGACTGGACATCAAAAGTTCAATTACCGTGGGTGTGGGTGTGGGGGGGGCAGGTGCTGGATCATCAACCTGCTAGCCTCTGCTCAGCTGGGGCAGCCTCCTGCCTGCATCACGTGGATAGGCAGGCAGCAAGCTCTGTGTCAGGTTGCAGGTGCCGTCTCAGCCCCGGAGCAGAGGGAGTCTAGCTGGACAGGGAAGGAGGTAGAGGGGATGGAGCGACAAGGAAGGGGGTGGGGGAGAGACGAACAAGCAGAGGCGGGGTCTCGAGGGAAGCATCAGCACAGGGGTGGGGCCTTAGGGGAAGAGGCGGAGTAGGGGGGTGGGGTCCAGTTTTCAGAAACTAGAAAGTTGGCAACCCTACCTCCTGGTCAAAGGTTACATGATCTCATGGGTGGCCCATATTTTTATGATCCAGAGGTCACTGCTTGAAAGACAAGTTACTGGGCTTGCTACATTTGTTCTGCAGCAGCCAGTCACATGTCGTGACTTCCACAGTTTAGGAACATATATACTCAGCCCTAAGAACAGCGATAACCAAGCAAGAGGCAAGTTCTTGGTCAACAATGTAATTGCATAATGTGCATGCTCCATGTTCCTTTCTAAACCTTTTTACCACTTAGAAAGGATTCTGACTGCTGGATGCAAAAGTGAACTTTGCCCCTTCATTGATGCCTGCTCTAGTACAGAGGTAGTGAAGGATAAGCGAGATGTGTGTCACAGGATGGCATGGTGAAGAAATTCTACCCAATGTGCATGATTCATAGTATGTCTATTTTTCATGTAAATAGAGGCTGGCTGAAAATTTTTGAGCAGTGTTTTTATTTTGGATGAAAAAATGGCTTTGGGGAACATTTACATGAAAAAAATTTGTTGCTATAACTTTGACTAAACGATTTGAAACAAAAAGTGGAATGGAAAACGATTTGGAATGGAAAAATGTGCTTTAATTCTAATTCTACAACGAAAGATGTGGGGTCTTCACTGTGCGGGGGGATTTTTTTGTAGTGTACAAAGTACTGGGGCCATGATGCATTGTCTCTTTCCATCTGCCTCTGGGGAGCGGAGACAGTTGACTAATATGAGGAAAGGATTTTGAATTCCTCATTCCGCCCTAAAACTTGACAGCAACTAGCTGCCACCTGGTCCCATCCCAATCCACTACCACCTCTAACAGTGACGGAGAATTACTTTAGCTTGATGTCTCAGTTAAAGAGGCTCAGCGGTGAATCCGATGAAGTGAGCTGTAGCTCACGAAAGCTTATGCTCAAATAAATGTGTTGGTCTCTAAGGTGCCACAAGTCCTCCTTTTCTTTTAGCAGTGAAATAGTTAGCCATATTACTTCAATAGGCTTTGGCATGAACATCCCACTGAAATGACTAGAAGAGGGTCACACCTCTTTGAGCCATTATTTCAAACTCTTCAGTCTCAGGTAGACCTCACTGAAGTGGTTGCATTTGTTTCATGTTTTGAACATTCTCTGGTCACACGGAAGGGCCAGCTTTCTCCACAAAGGCAGCGTAGCGTCTGTGACACATTTATGTGGCAAGTGCAAAGTGTAGCGATTGCTGCAGCTGCATAATCGCATTACACAAGGCCTTGACTGGTGGGAAGCGGTACGGCGATGTACAAGTACTGCTACCACTTGTGGGCTAGTGGCTTTTGAAAGTGCTGCTCTTTTGGAATGGTTTCTCATCTGATTTTATTTCAGGGGATGAGCCAAATGAGTTGAGAAGGCAGAAACTGGGAATCACAGACTGCATTCCCAGTGAAGCTACTCCACCCAGCTCGGAAGAATTTAAAGTACTTTCAGGATGCCCAGAGTAGACAAGACTCTGGATTTTGAACACCTGATCAGATGTCTCCTGGCTAACAGGATCAGGAAAGCAACCTGCTATTTTACCAACCCTCACTGTGTCTAGCAGCAAACATTTCCCAGGGATTTCCTCAGGTGGCTTGGAGAGAATGATAACCCTTTGCAAGCGCAGCACAATACAGGACCCGATCCTGAATTCCTGATGCATCCCAAATTTCCAGATGTTGCTTTAATCAATGCTAGGGACTTGTGGGCCCCTGCTCCCAAGGTGACTTGAAACCATCTTTGCCCCACTTATAGGACTTGTGCCAACCCTGGCTCAACCAGATCTTACCTGGGAATTTACTTGCTAAATTGCCCATTGGCCTGCCACTGCAAATATGATTGGCCAGGAGGCTTCTTCTGGTTTGCCTCAAGGTCAAGGCCGAGCATATTGGGCAGCACATTCGCAGTGAAGAGTCCTTGGCTCTGGAACTCAAGTCCTCCTCTGGCCCATCAGAGCCCACGTCTGGCCACAATTTAGGCAATGATACAAGAGGAGTTTTTTTGGGTTTACCTTCTCCTCAAATGTGTTCTCCCCCCCCCCCCCCCCCCGTTAAGTCCTGTTGGTTGGCAGGTTGGGTGATATAGAGCGGAATCACTTCACTGCCTGGTTATGGTTAATGTGAAGTGGGTTGTTTTTTTATTACTTAGTTTTGTAATGCTGCCCAGGCACCACCGTGAGGGGCACTTAAGCTAGCTCCATAATGAACAGATAAATCAATTCACCAGGAAATGAAAGGACCTGGTGGCTTGTGACAGAGTGAGGAGACCCCATCCAGTGCGGGGTGAGTACGCCCCATCCTTCAAACTGCCCTCTGACTCTAGGATGCAAGACTTAAGGGCTGAAGTCCATAGAGTTGCCCTGATCCACAGGGCTCTAAAGCCCAACAGCCGGAGTCTATGTAATCGCCCTGATCCACAGGGCAGTAGGGTCACATGACCTGCATCAGGGGGGTAGCCCTTCTCTCCAGGGCAATGAGGCCTAGCAGCCAGAGTCAATAGCAATGCCCTCAGGGCAGGGCTGTATGGCCTAGGGGGCCAGTTGGGGTGTGTGGGCTGCCACCGGGGGGGGGGGGGGGGCAGCCAAGTAGGAGGACCCGGGTCCTCCCTGCTCCACCAAGTCCCAGTCCAGAGACTAGTCAGTGTCAAGTGCGTCCACCACTGGGTCAGTGGGGATCCATCTGCAATGTGCTGACCATCATCGGGACAATGGATAGTCCTTCCCTGGGCTACTTCCTACCGTTTTACTCCTTGTGGGGTCTGTGCGTCTTCAGGGTCTCCGAGTTCCTCAGCCAGTGCAACTCCCCATAGCTCAGACCTCCCTGGGACGTCCACAGGTAGCTGGGTATCTGATTGGGTCTTGGCACCTCTGGCTTCCGTGGTCTGGGGCTCCAGTGGTTCCTGGGCAGGAGCTAGCAAGGAGCATCCTTCCTCTCCAGCAGTCAGCCCAGACTGAGCTGGGCTGCTCCCTCTTATACTGGTGCAATACCTGAAGCATGCCCAGTAGAGATGTGGGGGCATGGCTTCCTCTGCCCACAGTGAGTAGTTAACCCTTCCCCGTCCAGTGTGGGATGAGTTCACCCCATCACATGGTCATACAAGAGAAGGCATTCTTCCTAAATCTCCCTATACCTGCACATAAACACAAATACATATCCACACAGAGCATATGTAATGTACAGATATAAACACAGAGGGTGCATAGAGATTGGGTCTGGTATAAAGGTTTCATTGGCATGAGTTTTGGATTGCTTGTGCGTGGCAGCTATTTTTATTTTCATGCTACATTTGCCATTTTCTCTTGCTTAGTTGGGATTCAGAAACAGTCCCCCAGTCCATTGCCTAGGTCTTGTCTACATCAGCAAGCTTGGTAGCTGTAGCTTGGCACAAAGGCAATGTGGGTTGCTGTAGTGTTTTTACCATCATGTCATCCAACCCTATTTGAGTTGCTTCCATTTTACATAATGCATCTCCCGGTCTTTAGATATTCCGAAGCATCGTTAGCTCCATGTATGGAATCTTTAGATGTGCTGAAGCAGACCAAACATCTGGAACGAACAGGTGGAATTCAGCTACACTTACCATACATTTCTATTTTTAATGGTGTTTGGCTTCTCTTTAATTGCACACGGATTTTTCCTGGAGACCCAAATGTCACTCCATGCATGTATGAATTTAATTTCATTGGTAATGAGTTAAAACTGATTGTTTCAGAAGAATTTTTGATGTTAACTAATGAGGCATCACATTCCATGTATATTCCTTTCTTTATTCTTTTTTTCCCTCTTCTGCGTCTTTTAAAGTGGTGACAGCCTCATGCCCTCCTAAAGCACTTGGGGTTTGTCTACACTGAATTGTAAACCTGGCTCTGTGGGACCTGGGATTGTGGACCTGCTGTTTCTAAGCCCGCTCTTGAATGTCCACAGTGCATTGTAAACCTGGGCTTAAAATTGCTGGACCTGGGTCTCACCTGTGCCAACATTTCCATACTGTACTGTGCTGATTTTCTGATGGGACTGCAGCGTGAGTGGTGTCTGCGCTGCAAAGTGACAGGGCTTGGACATGAGTCACAGCAGGATTTGGACTCTGACCCATTCCCTTTGCAGCATCCTAAGACACAGGTCCTGAGTGCTTGCTGACCCTTGTCAGACTGATTTGTGTGCGGACAGAACAAGGGCTTGGGCTCAAACTTGCGTCAGAGCCCAGGATCAGGGTGCAATGTATCCTCAGGATACGTTTACACAGCCTGCAGCAGCTAGCTTCTGAGCCCAGGTTGACAGATCCAGGCTCACACTCCCCTACTAAAAATAGCTGTGGAGACAGAGCTCTTAAGTTGTGGCTCGGGCTGGATCTCAGGCTCTGAAGCCTCGGGAAGGGAATGGGCTTCAGAGCCCTGGTTAACATAAGAACATAAGAACCGCCATACTGGGTCAGACCAAAGGTCCATCAAGCCCAGCATCCTGTCTTCCGAAAGCAGCCAATGGCAGGTGCCCCAAAGGGAATGAACTAGGGTGACCAGATCACAACAGTAAAATATTGGGACACATGGGGGTGCCATAGGCTCCACCCACAGTCCACCCCCTCTCCTCCCAGGCTCCACCCCCACTCTGCCCCAGGTCCCGCCCCCTCCCCGCTCGGCCCTGCCACCGCACCCATTCTCACCCCATGACCAGCCACTAGCTTGCTGCGTCATAGAATCATAGAATATCAGGGTTGGAAGGGACCTCAGGAGGTCATGTAGCCCAACCTCCTGCTCAAAGCAGGACCAGTCCCCAACTAAATCATCCCAGCCAGGGCTTTGTCAAGCCTGACCTTCTCTAAGGAAGGAGATTCCACCACCTCCCTAGGTAACGCATTCCAGTGTTTCACCACCCTCATAGTGAAAAAGTTTTTCCTAATATCCAACCTAAACCTTCCCCACTGCCCACTGCAACTTGAGACCATTACTCCTCGTTCTGTCATCTGCTACCACTGAGAACAGTCTAGATCCATCCTCTCTGGAACCCCCTTTCAGGTAGCTGAAAGCAGCTATCAAATCCCCCCTCATTCTTCTCTTCCACAGACTAAACAATCCCCGTTCCCTCAGCCTCTCCTCGTAAGTCATGTGTTCCAGTCCCCTAATCATTTTTGTTGCCCTCCCCTGGACACTTTCCAATTTTTTCACATCCTTGTTGTAGTGTGGGGCCCAAAACTGCACACAGTACTCCAGATGAGGCCTCACCAATGTTGAATAGAGGGGAACGATCACGTCCCTCGATCTGCTGGCAATGCCCCTACTTATACATCCCAAAATGCCATTGGCCTTCTTGGCAACAAGGGCACATTGTTGACTCATATCCAGCTTCTCGTCCACTGTAACCCCTAGGTCCTTTTCTGCAGAACTGCTGCCGAGCCATTCGGTCCCTAGTCTGTAGCGGTGCATGGGATTCTTCCATCCTAAGTGCAGGACTCTGCACTTGTCCTTGTTGAACCTCATCAGATTTCTTTTGGCCCAATTCTCTAATTTGTCTAGCTCCCTCTGTATCCTATCCCGACCCTCCAGCGTATCTACCTCTCATCAGTCCCTCATCAGTCCCCCCCACACTTCTCGCCTCCTCTCACCCCCTCCCACCTGCCACTCACCTCCTCACTCCCCTGCCAGAAACTCCCATGCCCCCCCCCGGGAACCCCTGCACGCCACTGGCTTGCCGCTCGCCTCTTTTCCCCGCCTGCTGCTTGCTTCTTCATACACACACCCTCCTGCCCGCCGCCGGCTTGCCGCTCGCCTCTTCATCCTCGCCCACCGGCCGCTCGCCTCCTCACCCCCCCCGGCGCTGGCTCACCGCTTGCCCCGCCCCCGCCGCTGCCTTCCCGCTCGTCTCTTTGCCTGCCCGCCACCGCCTGCCGCCAGCTCACCGCTCCACCCTCGCCCGCCCACCGCTCACTCGCCTCCTCACCCCGCCTGCCGCTGGCCTCTTCACCCTCACCCGCCCACCCACCCACCCGCCGGCCGCTCGGCCGCTCGCTCAGCCGCTCGCTCCTCACTCCCCCTCCCCTGCCCAGCAGCTCGCCTCTTCACCCCGCCCACCCGCTGGCCAGCCAGCCACTGGCTCGCCCCACCCTGCCGCTCGCATCTTCTCCCCCACCCCACCCTGCCCGCCGCTGGCTCACCCCCGCCTGCCCGCCTGCCTGCCAGCCACTGGCCTCCTCACCCCGCTGCCCGCCGGCCCGCCGCTCACTCGCCTCTTCGCCCTCACCCGTCGGCCGGACGCTCGCTCGCTCCTCACTCCCCCTCCCCCACCTGCCAGCTCGCCTCTTCAGCCCGCCCACCCGCCGGTCTGCCGCTGGCTCGCCCCACCCTGCCGCTCGCCTCTTCCTCGCCACCCTCCTGCCCCCGCTCGCCTGCTCTCCACTCGCCTACTCGCCTCTCCTGCTCACCTCCTTACCTGATTATCGGGACAATTGGCGTCCCGATCGTACATTGCTCGGGACGCGGGACAAAGGGCTAAATATCGGGACAGTCCCTATTTTATCGGGACATCTGGTCACCTTAGAATGAACGGACAGGTCAGCAAGTGATCCATGCCCTCTCACCCAATCCCAGCTTCTGGCAGAGGCTAGGGACACCATTCCTGCCTGTCCTGGCTAATAGCCATTGATGGGCCTATCTTCCACGAATAGTGGAAGTATTAGTTATAGTATTGGCCTTCACAATGCCCTCTGGCAAGGCGTTCCAGAGGTTGACAGTGCATTGCGTGAAAAAATACTTTCTTGTGTTTGTTTAAAACCTGCTACCTATTAATTTCATTTGGTGGCCCCTTGTTCTTGTATTATGAGAAGGAGTAAATAACACTTCCTTATTTACTTTCTCTATACCACTCATGATTTTATAGACCTCTATCATATCCCCCCTTAGTCACCTCTTTTCCAAGCTGAAAAGTCCCAGTCTTATTAATTTCTTCTCATATGGAAGCCGTTCTATACCCCAATCATTTTTGTTGACCTTTTCTGAACCTTTTCCAATTCCAATATATCTTTTTTGAGATGGGACGACCACATCAGCACGCAGTATTCAAGGTGTGGGCGCACCATGGATTTATATAGAGGTAATATGATATTTTCTGTCTATCAATCTTAATGATTCCCAACATTCTGTTCGCTTTTTTGACTGCTGCTCCACATTGAGTGGATGATTGCAGAGAACTATCCACAATGACTCCAAGATCTCTTTCTTGAGTGGTAACAGCTAATTTAGACTCCATCATTGTATATGTATAGTTGGGATTATGTTTTCCAGTGTGCATTACTTTGCATTTCTCAACATTAAATTTCATCTGCCATTTTGTTGCCTAGTCACCCAGTTTTGTGAGATCCTTTTGTAGCTCTTCGCAGTCTGCCTGGGACTTAATTATCTTGAGTAGTTTTGTATCATCTGCAAATTTTGCCACCTCACTGTTTACCCCTTTTCCAGATCGTTTATGAATATGTTAAATAGGACTGGGCCCATTACAGATCCCTGGGGAACACCACTATTTACCTCTCTCCAGTCTGAAAACTGACCATTTATTCCTACCCTTTGTTTCCTATCTTTTAACCAGTTACCAATCCATGAGAGGACCTTCCCTCTTACCCCATGACTGCTTATTTTGCTTAAGAGCCTTTGGTGAGGGACCTTGTCAAAGGCTTTCTGAAAATCTAAATACACTATATCCACTGGATCTCCTTTGTCCGCATACTTGTTAACCCCTCAAAGAATTCTAGTAGATTTGTGAGGCATGATTTCTCTTTACAAAATCCATGTTGACTATTTCCTAACAAATTATGTTCATCTATGTGTCTGACAATTTTGTTCTTTACGATAGTTTCAATCAATTTGCCTGGTACTGAAGTGAGGCCTACTGGCCTGTAATTGCCAAGGTCACCTCTGGAGCCCTTTTTAAAAAATTGTCATCACATTAGCTATCCTCCAGTCATTTGGTACCGAAGCTGCAATTTCACATTTGAGTTCCTTCAGAACTCTTGGGTGAATACCATCAGGTCCTGGAGACTTATTACTGTTTAGTTTATCAATTTGTTCCAAAACCTCCTCTAATGACACCTCAATTTGGGACAGTTCCTGCGGGAGAGTTCCTCAGATCTGTCACCCAAAAAGAATGGCTTAGGTTTGGGAATCTCCCTCACATCCTCAACAGTGAAGACCGATGCAAAGAATTCATTTAGTTTCTCACAATGGCCTTATTGTCTTTGAGAGCTTTGGGTTCCAGCCCAAGTTGCAATGTCTACATGGCTATTTGTAGGGCCAGCTGAGATCAGGGCCTCATTGTGCTAGATGCTGTACAAACACATACTAAGAGACAGTCCCTGCCACACAAAAACCTTGTAAATGAGTTGGCCACCCCCTTGAACCCCTTCATGACTGGGATTCCCCCGCACTGCCCTGCTCTTTACTCTCCTTCCTCCAGGCCATTTTACACAGACTCCACATGCTTGCTTATCTAATCACCACCTTTACTGGGGCTGGGTTGTTTCAGACACAATCAACTCAAAAGTGAAACTCCAATGTTCCAGGACATGGCTTTTACCTCAGCACCTGGGTGGGTGAAAGGTTCCTTCATAGGGTTCTTTTCTCAGTCCTTAGGGAGTGAGCCCTGCCGGGGCCCAGCTTGCAGCTGCCCTGCTCAGAGTGATGCCTTTACAGCCTTCCCAGAGTCAGCCGCCCTTCAAGGGCTGCTTTGGCTATAAGGAACCAGCTGCTTGAGGGGCCCTCCTGTGCCAGGTGTCTCTGGCTGGCTCATTTAGTGAGCCTGCACCAGGCTTTAAGTCTCTGGCTGGTAGTTCCCTCTGCTCTCTCACAAACCTACAATCCAAAGAGACAAAGCACACAAAGGGTGGGAGAAAGGAAATCCAATTATCCCCCTCTCCTCTTACAGCCAGGAGGCCAAGGCACAGGGAGAGTCAAGGACTTGCCCCATGTCACACAGGAAGTTGTAGAGCCAGGAACTGAACCCTGTCTGCCCACAGGACAGCCTTGCAGATTTTTCAAATGCTCCTGCTCCTGTTGATTGCCCGGCCTCTGGTCCCCTTCTGAGGCAGAGCTACCTTACGGGCTGCGTCAACACCAGCCACCTCATCTGAGAGGGCAAGGCCTGTAGCCGGATACCAGTGTGAGGGGAGCATGGCAGCTGCTCTCCCTGAAGGACGTATGACCGGGGGCTCTGAGAGCTGTAGCCTGAGCTATACATTATCCATTCATTATACTGATTACCTAAGAATTCCCAGTTATCACCGTGAGGGTTGACAGGTTCTTGTCTTAAGATCAGGCCCTGTATTATTAAAATTACTATGTAGTTGGGAATCCCGAAGTACACAGTTGCAGCACTCACACGGTAGGAACTCTTCTGTATTTACAATAATTTATGAATACATTTATCAAAGTCATAAACACTCCAGCTCTGTAAGGTAGGTAGGTAGACTCCGGAAAGTACATCTGCACATCCATGCTCTCACCATCCCTTGCAGAACAACCTGAAATGTTCCTCATCACCATCACCTGCCTCCGCATCACCAATGGCCATCATTCTGGCACCTCCCAAGGGCTACAGCTCTCTCTCCTACTGCCTACAGCCTGGGATACAGCTTTTTATAACATGTTACGCTGACACCACCCCGTCTAATGCATATTCAGTAGGAGTTTCTCCCCTCTTCTTTATTTGTATTTCCTCACCCTACCAATGTTGAGGTGCCCTTCACCTATAGGTTAATATATTAATGATTCCAACTTATTGTCATATACGTCGATTCATTGCCATGGTACTCTTGTGGTTGGATGTTTTTCCAAAAGTTCCCAAAAGCTGGTGTTAGCTCATGTTTCTGCGGTTAGCTGGTGTCATTATGGACAAAATTTCCCCTTCCCTCTATTTCCAGTTCTCTGAAACTTAGGGGTGACCGCTGGGCTGTCTAGCTGTGCCAAAGTTCACAGGCCTCAAGCCTTATGCCAACTGCTGAAGCCAATGTCTTACAGGATACAGGCCTGGAGGTATCTTGCGTTACTGCTGAATATAATAAAGGCAGAATATAACACAGGCAAGGCATTGAGTATAATAAAGGCAAGCTAGCCCTATGGGCTACAGAGCCCATGCATGTGGCTGAGAGTTGGTGTAGTCCCATGCTGTCCCCCAACTGGCCTGGCTGGTGCCATAAAGGCACTGGGAGGCCCTATATAAGTATCAGACACAATCAGGCTGGCTGATTGATACTGAACCTATGTTAAATTAATGCTGACATCCTATCAAGCAATAGAAGTTTCATGCATGAGAGCATGAGACTTTCTGGCCTCTTCCACTCCAGAGCAGCACCTTCCTCTGTAACACACCTGGAGGACAGGTCCATCAATGGCTGTTAGCTAAGATGGTCAGCGTCACCCATGCTCTGGAGGTTCCTAGCCTCTGATTTCCAGAAGCTGGGAATGGGTGACAGGGGATGGTGCACTCGATGATTGTCCTGTTCTGTTCATTCCCTCTGGGGCACCTGGCATTGGCCACTGTCGGAAGACAGGATACTGAGCTAGATGGACCATTGGCCTGACCCAGTATGGTCAATCTTATGCTCTTAAACTCTGTGCCATATGCTCCCTACATCAGCATGTGATACTCCCATTCATGTCAATGGAGGCTTTGCACAAAGGTCAAGGTCCTGTTTCATCTGCGTGAGAGTCAGCAGGAAAATGTTCACAGTTACAATCTATTAGCACAGCGACAGGGATTCCTTGGTGAACGTTCTTAAACAGTTATTTATTATTAATCACATGTAAAATAATATTAATATCTAGCTCTTATCATGCAGAGATCTCAAAGTGCTTTATAAAGGAAGTAAGTCATTAATCTCATTTCACAGATGGGGAAACTGAGGCACAGAGAGCTGCAGGGACTTGCCCAAGGTCACCCAGCAGAGCAATGGCAGAGCCTGGAATAACAGTCAGGGCTCCTGAATCCCAGTCTAGTATACTAGCCACTAAATCACACTGCCGTGGTGCTTTGTAAACATACAATAAGCCACATTCCCCACCCGGAATAACTTACAGCCTATATGTGTGTACACACACACACACACACACACACTCTCTCTCTCTCTCTCTGACCCTTCTGACTGTCGCTCAGTGGGAGTCACCTGAAGAAGTTTTCATCCCAGGGGGAATTTACAATGGGACTGTGAAACAATGGGACCTGCATGATCTTCCTGCACATTTTTGGTTGACTTGGTGAGCTGTAAAAATGGCTGATCCTGCACCGAGGTGTGTACTAGACCTAGCACAGTCGGGGCCCAATGTTTGATCGAGGCCTGTAGGTGCTACCGCAGAACAAATTGTAAGTGATAATAGAAATCAATGGGCGTGCTGCCATTGAGTCCAGTGGGAACAGATTTGGGCCCCTCCCCCCCAGTTTTCTTTCAACATATCAGTTTACACTCTTGTTCACCCAGGGATATAGTGCTTCAGTTCTTCATCTAGGGCTCCTCCCACGCTCCTTTTTCAGTAAGCACATAGGTCAGTATGACATGCAGGAAGGTAATTTTTACAGGTAAGGGCAGGAATACTCCTCCCCACCACTTCGATGCTTTTGTCATTGCTGTGGTTACAGAAATAGCCATTCAGAAGAGAGATGCAGAGAGAATTCTTCAAACCCATTGGTGCAAGTAATTTGTTTGCATTTGCACTTTGGGCACTGAGGCTCCTTCTCTTTGCCCTAAAGCTGACAGGAAGCTAGAAGGAAGAAAAGTGTGTGTGTGTGTGTGTGTGTGTGTGTGTATACACATATATGCCCATCTTCAGAATAATAATACTTAGCTCTTATATAGTGCTTTTCATCGGTAGATTTCAAAGTGCTGCACTATTTTTAATGTATCGTTTTACATTCTGCATATTCATTTGGTTTTATCAGTCCAAATTGTTTTGATGGTGTTTTTTGTTTCTCATTTTAACTATTAAAATTGTTGCAAAAAAGGAGAGCTGGAGGCGAGCAGCTGCAGATTCAGGAGAGGGCAGGAGGGTGAGGGAGTGCATATGTGAATGTTTTGTTACCTTTCTCTTGCAGAGAGCAAAATTGCTGTTATTGACATTCATAGGCATGATTGAGCAGTTACGGCAGGTGACTGGGAATCCAGTGTTCTATTCCTATCTCTGCCACCATGTTGCTGTCTGACCTTAGGAAAGTCACTTAATGGCTCTGTGCCTGCTTTTCCTTTCTGCAAAATATGCATGCTAATATCTACCTCACCAGGGGTGTTGTAATGCTTAATTAACTCACATTTGTCAATTAGCTTAAGATCTTCAGATGAATGTTGTGTGAAACACAAAGTATCAGTTGCTGATGTGATCACAGAACAAGTTTGGATATAGGGTAAAAGATTATTTCTCTGCACCTGTTAGTTTAGTTGGATTTCCCACCTATATGGGCTGGAGAAAGTACAAAGTTTCTCTTTGCAAATAATCAATTTTAGTCATGCGTGAAATTCAGAAAGAATAGATGCTTTTCATTAACAAGGTGGCTGTTTGTTGTTATTATTTATTAAATTCATCCCATTTAAAGTGCATTGGTAAAATTAAAAAGTGGATATATTCATTTTCTGAGCCCACATCCTTAAAACAGTTGGGAAACATTTTTCCTTCCACTACTATTCTTCCCCAGCACCCCACCTCCAGTTCTCTATTAGCATTTACATTGAGGTAGGAGCCCGAGGCATGGGCCAGGACCACATTGGGCTAGGTGATGTACAAACATGGAACAAAAAGATAGTCCCTGCCCCAAAGATCTTAGAATCTAAGTTCTCTGACAGTGCTTAGCGGACTAGCATTATGAACCCAATATCACTTATCAACATCCTTGGGAATATGCATTTTAATATTCTATCTGAAAATTTCATTCATTGTGTTCTCCCTTCAGGACGCTTTTGCTAGCATTCTCACCTGCTATGCTACAGGTAGGTGTTTTCCCGGACAACCTGGGCAGGGAAGTGTTTTTGTGTTTGCACAAGAAGATGAGCAATCACCAGTACACACCCCTATCTAGAAGTGCTCATGCCAAAGCTCCCAAGTGCCAGATTCCCAAGATCGCTCTTGCATAGAAGAGTGACCTGAAGTTTCACCATACTGCCAGCCTTCACTTTCATTTACCTGATGTCAGTGGAGCTAGGCTGTTATATACTTAATGAAGGATCTGCCCTATTATTCACACTACTGTTATCTTGTTTGTGAAGAACATCTCTATTTGGAAAGCTACTAACTACTGGGGCTTTTTGTGTCTTTTCATTGTGCTGGGTTCCTTCTGGTTTTTCATCCTTCTTGGGCTAAAGCAAACAGGACAACTTTGCTGGTAATAGAGAATGGAATCTGGTTTTCCATCTGTCTGAACCCAGTAGTGATGCTGCTTGAAGACTCAGCTGGTTGGAAACACGTATACTCGAAACATTTACATTCAGCATGTCTAGAACAGCAGCCACATCTGGGACTTAAACCCACAGCATTTTTGATGCACAGAACTAGATATTTAGTCACATCAAAGCTATTTGCTAATTGCAGATACTTCATTCTTGTCTAATGTTTCATGTATAAGATTAGTTGGTTGATTTAATTGGTTCAGAAATACTTATGTGTAAAGGCAAACCCTTAGTTAACTCAGGAATTATTCCCTTATGGAAAAATCCTATAAAATTGAATACATATAAACCCAATTGTGTGCTATTGAAATTACTCTGAAAGCCTATAAAATTTAAAAGAAAATGATATTTGTTCTATAAGAATTTTTTAAAGCTGCCTTTGGAATTTTATAGCTAGTATATTAAAGGTTAACATTTCTATAGGGTCAATAAACCAGTACAAAAGATATTATTTTCTGTTATATTCTATAGGAGTCTTCCATTAGGGTTTGCAAGTGAAATTAGTGATGAGCATAAAACAACAATAAGCGACGAATGTAATACTGAATTGTGAGGTGAAATGTCTATATTTTGTGTCTATCTAGTGTGTACCTGTCTGTGTGTGATATGTGATTACGATATATACACACACATACAGTGTATCTGCTCTATATATGTATAGTGCTGTGTATATACGAGTGTAACATACAATAATTTGTAATATGTGTGGGGTGAGTGTGTGTGTGCGTGTGTGAGACAGAGAGAGAATGTCTGTAGACAATTTAAAACTGCTGTAACTATATGGAACCCAAGTGAAGTTAAAATACCCAGCTTGTTTGGGTGTGTGTGTATATTTATCGTAGTCTAGAGTTCATGGACAATAAAAAAAATTGTTTAGCTTGACATTAGGATTTATTTTGCTTACAGTATATTCTCTTGATATTTGGCTCATCTCTTTGTACTGTCTTTTATCTTAATTGCTTTTCAAACTATAATTATAGAGCCACCATTCACACGGCTATAACACCACTATAGTTAAAGCTGACAGTCTTTCTATTACAACTTCTATTTTTAGTTGTTGTTTTTAAATTCAGGCATCAAATGTACATACTGCAGGCCTGTAATTTAGCAAACAAAGTCTAGGCCTGGGAGAAAAATCCTTTTTTACAATATTTGAGAAAATCAAATAATGTGCTGCATATTAAATTACAGGTGAAAAATAATTAAATTAGTCATCTCAAATTCTGCAATTGCTAAAGAAGAAAAATGCTCAATTTAAATATTCCTCTGAAATGTTGCATGCCAATAACCCTTAAATACAGACTAGTGCATTTGGGTATTTTAAGGTGCATATGCTGAAGACATATTGACACAGCAGACTATAATTACTCCTTAAGGAAATACTATAGGGTTTAGTCTCTTATGTAAGTAAGCTATATGAATTTTGAATGTTTTCACTGGGTTGGTTTTAATAACATATTGGTCAGCTATTCTTATTTTAGCACTTCTCTAAATATCTATTTTGAGAATAGACTATACCAATCCACTAAGCCAGTAACACAGTCGAATTTTTAAAAAGTCTATATAGAGCTGTTAACACTGTGTCCTATCATCTCTAATCCATCTCTCTGAGGGAATATTTGTTCTTTTTCTTTTATCTGAAACTAACATAAGATGAAAAAGAAGATACAGACAACTGTTTCATAGCACCCCCTCTCCCTGTGCAAACATAAGTAACATTAGAATTGGGACACAAAGTGATGAAAGAAGGAAATTCCACATTTCACCGAGCACTCCATTCTAGAGAATTCATCCCACTGGGTGCACCCCTCAGGAGATGAGATATATAATTTCCACGGATGTCTTGAGGTAACCTGTGGTTCCCCTTTAGGCACATCTCTAGCACTGGGTTATCTCATGTCACTGCTGTATGGTTGGCACATCAGTGCATAATATGACCCACAACACAGTATATGTTGTAGTACCTAGCTTCAAGAGGACGACTTAAAGACAGCTGGTCTTAATGTTGAATTTCCTTGGGTGAGTGTGCTTGTATTACAGCCTTAAGGAACAAGGAAGGTTTTTGGTGCTAATGCTGTCTGGATGCTTTGATAAAGACAGGGTCAGTCTTCGAACAGTCAAAAGCCATTTTTTTTATGCCTTTCACGTCACTATTTGTAAGCAGCCTCTTTCAGGTTCAGAGGTACAATTGAAGACCTACTTCTTGGTAGGCCATATTTCATCGAAAAGCAAATAATAAGGGTGCTAAATACTGCCGATCGTAAAAGAGAATGACAAAACCACAAATACACAGATTGCAATAAGAACAAGAACACTGTGTCTTTTCTCCCTCAGAAATGACTCTGAGCTTCCACTCACCCTCCCAGCTACACTTACTGTGGCTTGTTTGTTTTTGTGTCTCTAATGTGACTTTCTGAAGGGGCGGCCTGGAGCACCCAACCCTGCTGAACACCCGCAGGAGCAGCAGCTTCTCGGTGGCTGCTCTTACGCCACCTCACCGAAGTCACTTCTTCCAGTTGCACTCGTTGCTAGAATGGCCGATTATGAAGATCTGAAACCTCTACGATAAAATATTTTTTGAAAGGACTGTAGCTTCACCACTCTCCCAGCCATTTCCAGTGCCACGATATTCCCCCCTCCCCCTTCCTTTGTGTTCCATTCAAGGTTTTCTGAAGTGAGGCAATCGTTTACATTTTTTTCTTCTTGTCTGCATCAAAGTTAGGACTTTGTTAGGGATGCTTGCTATCGGCATCTGTTACCTCTTTTTCTCAGGGGCTAAGGAGGAGGCTGCTGTATGGCTGAAAAAGACTCTCATTCAGTTTGGAATTGCTTCTCTTTGCTTTCCTGTCACACTGTCAAGCTCAATCAGAACGCAATGAAAGTGATACAGAAGCAAAGCTTTGCTGGCTAGTCTTAGAACAAAGAGCGCTCCATAGCCTAGTACAGATTTCACATCCAATTTAACTCTTTGGAAAAGGATTTCAGGAAATACATAGTCAAGAGTTGACAAAATGGAGTTGGGTCTACTATAAAGGCTAAAAGTATTATCCTGGCTTAGATAAGCTACAAAGATAGGTTGATACTATTTTCTAGCATAAACCACATTAGCTGGCATTACACATTGAGCTTTCTTTACTCGTTAAGTTGCAAGGAGATTTGAGAGGAATTTAGCAGCTACATAAAATGACTCTTTCATGATTCTAGCTTTAACAGTCATTTTAGTTGTACAAGGTGCATGAATAGCGAGGACCTAAATCACGTTGTTTAACAAATCTGGTATTAGAGGGTTAGTCTCAGTTTACTTATTAAGAATTTAGTTGAGTAAAGGATTTTAGGACTCAGTTCTTTGTGTAGATAACAATGAAACAGGCCAATACTGGTATTTTTGGGAACATAAATCAGCTACACATGTTTGAACTATGCTCTTGGGCCCATAACTAATGTTTTGCATTGAGTATATTTTCTGTTTGGGCTCACAGTAAAATAAGGAACATTGGGAAAGACAGAGACTGATGGTTATTTCACTGCGTTACTCCTCAGCAATATTTCTCAGATTTACTATGAGCTTAACGTACTTCTGCTTCACTTTGCATAAGTCTTAGTGTTACATCCATAAACTTTTTTGAAACTGATCCCATTGGGAAAAGGGATGGAAAAAATTAGATCCACCTATCTTTTCCCTTCCATCATTAAAACCACTCTTTCTTTATGTATGTATAAGGTCCATTCTAAATACTGAATTGCACCAATTTAATCAATGGCAATTCTTTATCACACAACTCAGATCGATAGATTAGATCATAAACATCGTTAGTGGCACAGCCCCATACACTTTAAATTAACGTACAGTTTAAAAACTTCCCCAGCTAATGACACATTTTCTTTGCAAAAAGGAGAAAAAAAAATCCAGTGTTTATATTTCAGTATAAAAATGGGGTTTTGTTTTTGCAGGTCTGCAAAAAGTCAAATATTTTTTAAGGCTGTTGGCATTTTATAGACACTCTCTGTATGAGTGAGATGGGTTTCACATATTATGCTATTCAGAGAAATGCCTCTTAAATAGCTTATAAAAGTCATCTTGCTCATAGAGAACATCTCTCTTTAGAAATTCCCCATGAACAAGAGATGATTACAAGGAAGCAGTATGACAGACACCAACATTTCATCTCTGCATACAATTATGGTACAAATTAGAAATGCTATTATGTTAGTGCTCCATAATTAAGTAAGCAATTAAAAACAAAAACAGTTCATTAACAAATTGTCATAGCTATGCAGACAAGTGACCAGCAAGGTCATGGGAGGCAATTGCATGAGACAACTGAATGTTGGGAGTAGCAGAAAACCAAACAGAATAACACGCTCGTGGTTTATAATTTGTATATTTTGCCAACAATTATTTTGAGGGCAAGACATAGGTAGATAGATAGATAGATAGATAGTTACCTAGATAGATATCGATATAAAAATCCAAGTGGGATTTGATTTTTAAAAATAATCTTTCAGAAAATTAGTAGAGCAACTGGTAACGAACCAAAGATTTGGGTCATCCATGGGGGGGAAAAAAACTTTCATAAATATAAGTCAGTTCCTTGTGTATCTTCTTGTAGTTATTTTGAAGACTAAATAGGTTTTTCTGTTTCACTTTATTAAAACACACAGTAAATTAAACATTAAATTCAGACTCTGATTGAGCGTTGTTGATGGGCTGAAGGCTCTAAATGTTTATTGACTATCTCTCCAATGACGTCAGTGTGACATTTCCTCTCCTCAGCATCAGATTTGTTCCCAAATATTTTTTAAAATATTTTTAGCCATATCAACAAAGGGAATAAAAGAGCCCTATCTCTGTTAAACAGATTTGGTAAATAAGGACAACAAAACAGTGAAAGAGTTAATCGCCATGCTAATGATTTGTCCTATTTTTGTTAATACAAATTAAATGTTTCACTTGGTTAATGACAAGTTTGATCAAACAGGTTCATAAACTGATGGATTGACTTTGAAATGAATTCACGGGGAAAAATATGACAGGATGCAGATTTGGCAGAGGGCCGTCTCTAGTGGGAACAGATGCCCAACAAATTTGGCGTCTAGTTTTGTTCTCTTCTATCTGTTGCAGTTCACAATCCTAATGAATGTTATGTTTAAATAACATGAATAAAGATAAAGTGAAAATGAATTCAACTCCAGTTTGAGCAGCAGAATAGAAATGAGCAAACTGTATTATCTTCTGCCACCTAATCTGGGTTGAATTTCCTCTGTATCTTTTTTTGTTTGTTGAAGAATCCTTTTCTTGAGTCTCCTTGGCCATTGACAAGGTCTTTTGAGATGAATATGAAAAGATAGATTTAAAGGTTAAGGCCAGGGTCAGATGGTTGCAGATGTTTTGTGAGAGATTGTTCGGTTCAGTTGTGGTACTTCTTCTGACTAAGGTATTTCAAACAGGCAGAGTCATGGCCAGCAACTGTCAATGAATTTTGTTTGTTGCACAACTGATCCATGCAAACACAAACACAGATGAGATGAAGTGTTTGGGTTTTTTTTCTGAAGGCAGGCGAATTCTCTTCCCCCCACCCTGTTGCCAAAGGGTTGCTTGAATCCAGAGCCATCGCCTGGGTTTTGTTTCTGGGAAGAAGGGGAGGGGCAAAGTCCTGGTCCATACATGCACATCTGTGAAGATGTGTTTAAAATACGATCCTGGCTTTTAAATAAACTTATCTGAGATGCAGAGCAGCTCAAGCCAATGTGTTTTCAGGGATTTGGGAAGAGGAGTGCAGAAAGGACAATGAAAGGTCCTAGCTTGCAAACCTTTACTCATCTAAGTAATGCCATTAGGGTCAAGGGGCCTACCTGTATGAGTAAAAGTTTGCAGGGTTAAGTCCAATATCTCTGATTTGGTATGAACCCTGTTCTGGGATTCATATGTTGGGATGTTGGAACCAATTCACCACTGTGTTACTTCTTTTATACCAGCACGTATCTTCTTTAACTTCGGTAAAACCAAGGACACAGACTGGAGGATCAGGCCCATTGGGTCAAGATCTTCCCCCTATAGACATTAGAAAGAGAGAGGATCCAAGGAGAAACATTTCTACTGTTAACCCTACACGAAGAAAAACACCTGTAAATGACTTCATTCTATAAACTTTGGCAGACCCTACAGTCCTGACTAGAACCCAAAAACAACCTATAAAATGAAGAACTTACCCTACAGTGGTAGCTCCTGTGGCTCCTGCCCTACAGGGTTGTGTCTGGCTTACTGCTGCAGGTTTTGCGGCCTACCGCACTGGGTCTCAGCTTCTCTGAGGTTTGGCCCAGGCACCCCTCTGTTATGACCGTATCCCCCTCCTCCAAGATCTCCCATCCCCCGCAGGGGGCAGGACCTGACACTCCTTCCAGGGCTTCCCACAAGAAAATGAAATAAAGCAAAATTCCCCCCAAAATAAAATGAAAAATTATTTAAAAATAAAAAGCGTTTCACAGGGCTCTAGTCCTTACTCTAACAAATCTCCCATTGACGTTAAGGGAGCTGTGGGGGGGGGTGGGGTCCGGATCCAGTCTGAGAATGTTCAAATGTCACAGAAATAGGTGCATTTTCTCAACTGGTTACCACACAGCCTGCCTGAGCTCTATTCAAGGGCTTTGGTTTTTAAAGTATGAGTTGGAAAATCAAACGTAGGATCTTGCGTAATACTTAAAAATCTAGAAATCTCCCCTGGCAAAATCTATATAGCAAACTTCTAGAGTTCATACTTCACTCATCATTTCAGCAACAGTCACTCTTGACTTCACATTCTTCTGAATTTTACCCTGCATAATGTTACCAGTATGACTTGGTTAGTCTGACATGATTTTTTGTAAAACGGGGGCATTATTAAAAAAAAAAATCTAAAATGCTTATCCATTCAAACTTCTTCTCAAGGGACAAAGATAGCGATCCATTTTCCTACCAAAGGCAAAATTATGTTTTTTTGTTTTAATCAGTTCTCTGCCACACAGAAGAAAACCAAGTTATATTGCCAATGAATGGCTACTTTCATTCTTGATTCTTACTGTATCTCTGATGGCTTTTAAGCACAAATGATGAATGTTCTCCTGGCACTCGTCAGAGAAGCTTTGGCACCCCTTGAAAACAGGTGTCAATATACCAGACAGCTACTATGGGTTTTGGTGTAACGCTATGAACGCTTGAATGGGTAGAAAAATATTGAAGTTGTTCTCAATACATCTTGCGTTGGACACCTGTGTCATCTACCTGCTCTATGTATATACACAGTCAGGGAAATGTATTTACGACATAACTCCTGCTAACGGGATCCAGGAAATATTTCTAGTTTTGCAGATTGTCCATTGAGATGATGTCGGTTCTATATAACGTTTCCCTTTTCATTCAGACATAACCCCATCTGGGATATAGAACCTCAGGATTTCAGCTTGGGATTTTGGTTGATTAAATACTATTACCATAGCTTCTGTGTGCCCGTGGAATGTCATTTGAAGTAGTGGTGATCACTTGTTGTTTTCTTTGCTATCCTAGATATATAAAATGTACTTTTTTTTTTTAATCTATAGCTCAAGTAGTCAACTGCTTGAAAAAAATGTAACTGACAGTTGTGGGTTTTATGCAAGTGCTAGCATTAAACAGCATTATTTAAATTTGCTTCTAAATACTTGTTTGATAAGTAGGGATATGTATGATTTATTCATATCACAATTTACTAAAGGATGTTAGCTAGTTCTTTTCTAATTCATACCCTACTGTCACTCTGTTTTTATATATGTTCGTTTTAAAAGATTTACCCAATGTAAATAAGAACAATTTCAGAATTACAGAGCAGGATTACTCCTGAGAGAAAAAAAAAACCCACCCTGAATTGTATTCTCAGTGGCTATTCTATTTGACTTCATCATTAAGGAAAGTATTCAGAACGTCTAAAGGGTGAAGAGTGGAGGGGTGTGTTTTCTTTTCGATATGATAGCTGCATTCAAGTTATTCTTTCCTTTACAATAGATTTTACCTAGCTTTATCTTCGTAGGAAGCTGCTTTCAGTGGAAAAGCAGGAGTGAATAGGAGTGTCATGACATCGGATTAACAGTACAACTGGATAGTAAATCAAATGTTTGAGATGGAAAAATGTAGAATGTGACATGCATCCGTCGAACGAACTAGCAGGACTTCCTGGAGACAAGTGAAAAGATAATATATAATTATCTGTTCAGGTTCTTGAGACCTGTACTTTAATTCAACTTTCAGAAACACATGGCCTATGTTAACCAGTCAATCTCTGTAATGAATCTAATCACAATGTAAAACATTCCTCAGGACTTTAGGCCTTATGGAGTGCTAATTATATATGAAACTGGCCCAAGCCTTTATATAAAAAAAAGAAAACCATAGTGTTTCAGATGGACCCGAAATGCCAATTTAGGGCAAATAATGCAAATGAAGGGGACAGCTAACACGTGCCAAAAAATAAAGAGCGAAGAAAATGCAGATATAAAGTCTTAGATATTTTGCTACCATGCAAGAGAATGCTTATTAGTCTTACAACAACCTGCATGTATGGGACAGAAATTACAACCTCTTGTTATCATTCATATCAGAAAATACTCTGTTCTCTCTCATCAGGTTTTTTTTTAATGCTTGGCACTATTATCACATTAAAATGAATCACTGAAGATAACTTCATTCAAATTTTGAATTTTGCTGTATGATTTTGATGCACTTACTGTTCTATAGTTATGATTTAAAATACATAGCAGAGACCAACTTGCAATACTTTTAACGAGGTATAATCTGTCTGGTTTTAGTCTGAGATGGTGAGACATTTCCTATGAACAGCAATGGATTCATGTTGCCTGTTTAGAAAATAGAAATGGATTTCCATTAGCTTTAAATTTATCAGTATCTAGTCTTTATAAGGTTTGCAGAGGAAAAGGGGTTAAAAGAAGGTTTGAATTCTGTCTCTAATATTTCCTAAAAACTTTGTACAAAAATATTCTATGCCACAAAAGCCCATTAAATATTCAAACTTTAATATATGTTCCTCAATAACAAATGTACAGTTAGATAACACATAAAGAATTATGAATGACTAATTATATTTTGCATATTTACAGCAAAGACAATTAGCAAATAGCTTTTATATGCAAAATAAATGAAAAAGTAATTAAGATGCACTAACTAGAGCAGCAATATCAAGTCTGTTGTCTTGCGATTCATTCCTAACAAACATAATAATTATGCATTCATTGTCGTATAATTAAAACAGCTCTGTCCTTTAGAAAACTGGTTATTTACTGTATAATAACCTGAAGAGTGGCAGAAGTTCCTCATAATGGTGAGAAGGATAATTAAATATTTCTTCTTGGAGTCTGCCTACCCAGTTCAGTTTATTATCTGAAACTTGTACAGGAAAACACTTTGTCTGGAATTCCAAAACATCTTCCTAGTCCTTCTGTTCGATAGTGTGAATGTTCTGCCTTTCTGTCTTTATATTGCATGGAATAATGATGCCTTTGGCCACCGCTCACTTCTTCCAGACCATCCAGCTGACCAAACCATTCACCAAGAAGCTATTCTATTACGAATAGCAATGAAAAATTGCCCCACGTTTAACATTCTACAGTCTAGAAGCAGGATGGTTAAGACACAGATCTGAGGAGATCTAGGTTCAACTCCTACCTTGCCATGGACTCCCTGTGTGACCTTCGTAAATCACTTATGCCCCAGTCCTCTAAAGACATGCTGGATCCATGAAAGAGAGCACTTGCTCTGGCCCCAGCTGCCTCCGTTGCTCACCTCCATGCTGGCAAATTCCAAACCTTTTGGGGTAAGAACAGGTAGTGCCTGGTGCTCACTGGGTTCCCTGAATAGCTGCTCTGCCTGTACTCCTTTCCCTCCAACGTGCACCTGCAAGTGGTTTCCAGGCAGCTAGATGTGGTACTACGTCTTCGATCCAGCTTCTCATTGGACCTGGATGTACAACAGATAAAGCAGTTCCAAATATGCCTTTGCATTTAATGAATCAGCGAAAGGTGGGATTCGCGGTAGCATGGAGGGGCCTACACAAAGAGGGTCTAGCTTATCCCCAAGGCAGGATTACCGGGGGGGGGAGAGATGCAGGGGAATCCCCTGTACAGGTCCGTCTCTGTGTCACAGATAGGATTTCTGCAAAGGCCAGTGTACGTAGAGGGAACACCAGAAGAGGGACACTGAGTATCACTCTCGGGGGTTACTGGGCTTGTGCAAGTAGCACAAAGGGCTGCAGCTTCTATTGCAGATCATAGGCTAGAGAAGCAGCCGTAGAGGCCATCTCCATGCTTTGAGGCCAGGTTGTAGGGTAGATTTCATTGTCTTCAGAGCCAATTCTCTGCATCTGCAAAGAACCCGGTTACTAGGGCTGTAGGTCGGGGATCTGAACTTCACCCAGAAGGAATGAATAAACCAGACCTTTCTAACAACTCTGGTAAGTGATCAGTTCTCGTAAATAAAATTGACTAATTCTCCTGCAATTCCACAGTACGTGAGGGAAAGCCGACTCAGACCCTACGGCAGATTTCATCGATTCCAAGGCCACAAGAGACCACTGTGATCATCTAGTCCGCCTTCCTGTACCATCACACAGGCCAGGGAACTTCCCGAGAATAATTCCGAGAGCAGAGCTTTTACAAAAACAGCCCATCTTGATTTAAAAAATGTCAGTGATGGAAAACCCATCACAACCCTGGGTAAGTTGTTCCAATGACTAATCTCACTCCCTGTTAAAAATGTGCACCTTACTTCCAGTCTGAATTAGTCTAGCTTCGACTTCCAGCCAGTGGATCTTGCTATATCTTTCTGTGCTAGATTAATAAATGTTCGCTCTGCATGTAGATATTTATAGACTGCAATCAAGTCACCCCTTAACCCTCTTTGTTAAGCCGAGTAGATGGAGAAAGATTCATGTGCAACTTCTCAGTAGATAAGGAAGTTCTGCGGTGAAAATGGAGAAGTAACTTTACAGTCTGGACTGGATAATTTACTCAGGCTAACATTGCAAGAACCATCTAAGGGCCAGATTCACCACTGCATTATTCCAGCCATGGAACCTTTCAACTCTCTATCCATCATCTATATAGCAAGGTCCTTATATTGACAAGCACCACTGTAGTACATAGGCATTTAATGGGCCTCGTCCCAGGCATACTGAAGTCAGTGAGGCAACCCTTTATAAACAATGTTTCGCTAACACCCCGGGACCAAATTCTGCCATTGGATGGGTGAGGGCAACCCCCTTTGAGCCGAATGGGCCCAAATGTGCAGGGGTGTGAGTTACACCTGCGCTGAGTTACACCTGCTAGCCCTATCGTGAGACTGACCCACGGGGAGTCAAGTGTTGCTGTCTGAGAGCAGAAATTGGTCCTGTTCCGACAGCATTATTACAGTCAAAGGAAATGCCACGCAGACTGTTGCTTTCTCCTTCTAAAGTAACAGACAATGTGGAGCCTTTTTCTGTTCAGTAAGACTTGTTTATTTTACCCAGACTCTGTGCTGTCTGCATCGAAGAGTTGATGGCTACAGTTTGTTTTGGCTTGGCTGTTTCAGTATCAAATTGTACTGATCAGAGCGTAAGAAATATAGGGTCCAACCCCGCAGCCCCCCCCTCAGGTGGCGTGGTGCCATTGAAATCACAGGGCCTGCTTATGGGAGCAAGGCTTTGCAGGGCTGCACGGGTGGTTTGCGTCCTGCTCAAGGCGCGGGTTCGCTCCTGCTCCCGCTGACGCAATGGCCAATCTCCCGTTGATTTCAGCGGGAGTGGATTATCTCCTTCTGTCTCAGTAGCTACTGAGCACTTCGTTTTCTAAATAGCTTCAAATAAAAAACGAGAGAGCATCGATTTATTATTCCCATCTCGCTCTCCCGTCACAGAACTCTGAGGGCCCAGTCGGCCTTCTGCAGTGCTCCGCACTCCACAGGAGCCCAGGCCTGGGGATAACTGTTCACTCTGCTCCGCTGCTGAGGGCAGGGCTGTGTCCGGCTGGGTCCACTCGCAGCCCTAGCCGCTCCACAGAGGACACTGTCCAAAGCTGACATTCTAGAGAGCGCAGCTTTATGCTCTAACTCCGCATTGCACCCTCCCGGCCTGCTGCGCTGGCCACACTCTTACAGAGAGCAGTGGGTGGGTGCACGTGGTTCTCCCTGCCAAAAAAACCCTTAGGGGATGGATGCTTAACAAAGTACTCTGAAGTATCCGGGCTGACATCTTTGCCACTCCCTTCATTCCCCTCCCCCTTCACTGTCTCCCATCTTTTCCTCTTCCACCACCCAACCTAGTTCAACCAGATACTTTCCCCCCTCCCTCTCCCCAAATCTAATCTCCTGCCTTGATCTTTTTCTTCTCAGCACAATCATGTCTCTGGCTGATACAGCCAGGTTAGACCCAGTGACTCCCATTCTCTCCCTCGGGGTTCTTTCTCCTTCCTCACTTGCCACCTCACCCCCTAATTTTGCTGCTGTTTCCAAGATGAGATTTGAGCCCGCTTGGTAGCCTCTGCTAAACCCCTTCTGGGCGTTCTCTTAAGACCTTATGCTCTCTGGAGCTTCCCAAAGTTAGAGGCATCACAGAATAGTGTCTGCATCTCTGACTCCGGGGAAGATTTGAGACCATCAGGACTGGAAATCAGCCTATCACAGAACCCCCCTGAGAACCCACCATGAAATGTACTGAGTGTCTAAGAAAGGGAAAAGGAGAGTGGACTGTACTATGTATGAAAGGAATGGCTTACACGTTGATGCAATGGCCAGGCCAAATGTTAACAAAGGTGGGGTTCAGTTCAAGCTTTGGGTTAGTCCTCCAAACTGTTGTTGTCTTTATCAGGGCCCAAAGCTCCCTTCCCATGTAAAACGGATTGAATGGGAAGTGACGCATTTCAGAGAGATCCTCTATTAACCACTACTTCGAACATCTTCTCCCTCCATTTGGGCAAGCCAGCAACAGCATGTAAGTAACATGGCCTACAAATACTGCCCAGACCCAAGATCTGCAGGAACTGCCTGGGAATACCCCTGGGCAGGGTCCCCCATTGGATCCATGCTGTTCCCCACAGCACCGGCATGTTTTATAAAAGTGGCATGCTGCATTGACTGACCTACCACCAGCCCATGCTCATACAACTTCCATGGTCTACCAGAGCTCTGCGGGGAATGAGGGAGATGCTGGGCAGCACTAATATACTACACATGCTCTAGCCATCTTTATTTATCCTGCTCGGATGGAATATGCTGCACAGAGTGGCTCTTCCCCCCACATCTCCCCCTTCTTGCTGGCCATCTGGAGGCGATACCATGGCATACCCTCTTCCTCCTCCCCCGCCCCTCCAAAGCATTGAGGATCCTCCTGCTCCTCTTCATGCTGTGAAAGTGATGGAGAGCATTGAGCCCTTATAGTGAAGCCTAGTGGTTAGAGCATGAAATTTGGAAGCAGGATTCCTGGGTTCTAGTTCCAGCTTTGTGGGTCACTGCCTGTCCTTAGGTAAGTGTCTTGACTTTTCTCTGTCCCAGGTTACCCAAACAGGGATAGTGAGAAGCGTAATTAGTGTTTGTAAAGTGCTTTGAGATCCTGTTATAATAGGCACTATGTGAGTGCAAAGTACTATAATTATTATGACACACATCATAGGAGAATTATATTATCTAATTAGACTATATTCATTTCAACGCAGCAGGCAGAAGTGCCCAATTTCCATTTTAACTTCTTATTGTACTTGCATCCAGAAAATGAAAGTTTCTTAAAATAAAACCAGCTAAGAAAGAACAACAGCCCCAACCTCTGTTGAATATTGAATCATTAGATGTTACTTTATGCATAGCCTTGCAGGGATTCGATTTTATCAGTAAATGTTGGTTTCACCATACACACACAAACTGACAAAAAATATTTCCATCAATAATAATCGAAATTTACAGGAAGGCAAAGAAAGAAAAATGCTGCTTGAGAACTTATTAGGGTTTGACCTAAGGCTATTTCCCGTGTATATTTTGACACGGGATGTTGACAATTTGCACTTTCACAGTTACAAAGCTTTAACTTTCTGAATCCCAACGTCGACCGTCATTAAGTAATTATTGTTTGACCCCAACCCCCCCATTGTCTGACCTCGCCCCGAATTTAAATTGATAAAAGCGTGGGGGGGGAAATGCGTAAAAATAAATATTGATATTATCTGCTGAAATTATAAAAAAACAAAACAAAACAAATTCTGCTAACCTGATTTACACAAAATGAGTTGTCAGTTGGAACTTTGAAAGCATGTAATGAAAAACGAGCAACACGTATATGATAAGACACACGAAACACAATATACAATTGCTGCGACAAATAATGCATACATTCATTTCTGACTAGTTATCTTGGTCTTTTTGGAAAGCTGATTTTGATTTCCAACTTTTCTGTGTCCTTATTCTTATACCCAGGATCTCAAACACAGTTTGGCGTACAATTAGAGGAGTGAAGACTTGTGTAGGAAGTTTTATACTTACCCATACAAGTGCTGACTGTTTACGTGAAAATAGGAGTTTCTCCTTGATCTCAGATGAAATCAGTGGGAAAATCTGTGTCTCCCTCGAAGTTGCAACACACTTTAAAAATTGGGAAAGCAGAATACTGAGTAAAATATACACAGAACCGTCTATATCAGGATGGTTATTTCAGGGTATGTCTATACTACCCGCCGGATTGGCGGACAGCGATTGATCCAGCGGAGGTCGATTTGTCACGTCTCGTCTAGACACGATAAATCAACCCCCAAGTGCTCTCCCGTCGACTCCTGTACTTCACCGGAGCGAGAGGCACAGGCAGAGTCGACGGGGGAGCAGCAGCAGTCGGCTCACCGCAGCGAAGACACGACAGTGAGTAGGTCTAAGTACAGCAATGTTATTCACTTAGCTGAAGTTGCGTAACTTAGATCAATTCCCTCTCCTAGTGTAGGCCAGGCCTAAGAAGAATAGATCAAACTAGGCCCTGGAGTGAGTTAACATTAATTTAACACGGCAGTAAAATCTAGGGGCAACCGTAAGTTTTAAGAAGGGTGGCCTCCCTTTTGCACCTGCAAAATGAATTGTGGATGCTGAGCTGAGGGCTTCTGCCTCTGTCACCTGATTCTGGCCCTGATTCAGGAAGGCGATTAACCAGATGTATAACTGTAACTATGTGAGTAGTCTCACTGAAGTCTCTGTATATAACGGCCATACTGGGTTAGACCAATGGTCCATCTAAACCAATATCCTGTCTTCCAACACAGGCCAATGCCAGATGCTTCAGAGGGAATGAGCAGAACAGGGCAATTGTGAATGATCAATCCCCTGTCATCCAGTCCCAGCTTCTGTAATTTGGAGGTTTAGGGATACCTGGAGCATGGCATGGCGTTGTGTCCCTGACTATCTTGCAGTTCATAGTTAGAGGCAGAAGTACTCAGATTTGCCCTCCCAAGCTGGGCCTCAACCCTCCTGAAAATGTCCATTAAAATTAAAAGGAGTACTTGAGGCACCTTAGAGACTAACAAATTTATTTGAGCATAAGCTTTTGTGGCTCACGAAAGCTTATGCTCAAATAAATTTGTTAGTCTCTAAGGTGCCACAAGTACTCCTTTTCTTTCGGTGGATACAAACTAACACGGCTGCTACTCTGAAATCTGTCATTAAAATTAAGATGATGACTTTGTTTTGGCTGCCATTCTCTTTGAAACCATAGAGTTTGTAAAGAGTGTACAGCAAGGCCAGCTCCATAAATTGGTCTTTTCTTTACTTGGGAGTTTCAAGGCAAAAGACCAATGATTTCCTTCCCCTTTCCAGGGTGCGGTTCCCATGCAGTTTCTCTTTCTGTTGCAGAAGTGGTCCATTGTTGCATTTCCCCTAAGCACAATGGTCAGAACACTGCACTAGGCCAGCAACTGGGGTTTCATAAAGCAACGTTCAAAGAGGAGCAGAAAGGTGCAGTTATGTTATGGGAAAGAATGTGCTTGGTTAGGGATAAGAAGCCTCTCTCGCTATAAAAAAGAGCCCTGAAAGTAGAGAAAATAAAATTCCACTCGCTACAAGCCAGCTACATTCTCCTGAAATAATCCAGAAATGAACATTGATTCTGAAGAAGTCGCTTCTTCAAACTTTAATGCAACAATTAAGTATTCCATTGTCATGGCTCAATTAAATGGTATGGCCTGAGAAAATTGGGGATTGTAAAGTGAGGATGGAATGTGCTTTGATCCTCTTTCCAGGGTTATTGTTTCATTAATAAATGAACATGTCATTTGTCTCACCAGAGGGAGCTCATGCCCTCCAGGCTTTTTCCCTTTTTTGTTCAGGTTTTATAAAGATGAATTTCCAGTGCTCTGAAATACCATGGATTAGTAGTTAAGCCTGACAGCACTTCGGGGAGTAGTGGGCTTAAAGTGCCTCACACAGGTCTCCAAAGCACTTGTTTACTAATAGAGGAAATCAGCGACCGTCTGCAGCTGCTGATATCGCATTACCATTTGGAAAGACAGTAGCTGAGATAACAAATCACACAGTTTTAATAATTACTCCTGCATTCCAGTTTTTTGTTTCCTGCATAACTGCAAAGGCTGGATTTCTTCCAAATAAACAGATAAAAACAGTATGGAACTTTTATCTTTTAATGATAATGACAACACATCATGTTTCACTAAAAGTTTCCTGCTGAATTTTTTTCTGATTTCTAGAGTTTCAATAAAATGTAATTATACTTTATAATTCAACTCTTTTAATCTTCACTTCAAAAACTATTCACAGTTAGCAAGTTTTCTAGGCATGGAAGGCGGGTGACAACGGCAACGGACTTCCCCCATATTGGGCGCTTCATAAATTCTATCTTGGGGTAAACCTGTCATTGAAACTATATACACAAACTGAGCTACTTTGCATTCAAATTAATACCTCATTTAATTTGAATGTAAACTAGCTCCATTGATGCGGTTATTAAAAAAATAATAACTAAGGCATCTGGCAATGAATGGATGTTTAAGCTATGATACATTTTACAACATATTTCTTATTTTTAATCCCAGATTGAACCTACATGAGATGAACCTTATAAAATCTGTGTAGTTCATATGTGTTCTGGGAATCAAAATGTGCCCATTATACAAATACTGGATTTGACTTCATGAGGTTTGTTCAAACAACTCTGCACATTGTTGTTTTAATATAGTAGAAGAAGGGAAACTTTATTTGCTAAATAATTACAGAGACTTATTTTGAGAGGATGGGGGCGGAAAAGAGAAGAATACTTAAATGGCATCTTCCTCTCCTACCCTGAAATGTACAAATTTGAAGGTAACCAAAACTTTTCTCAGAGCTTTTAGTTTGCTTACGATCAGCCCATGTTCCACTGGGTGATTAAAGAAAGCTTTTTTAAAGCATTACTTCAGAATGATCTTAATTGGTGCAAGGTTGAGCCCTTTCTAGGAGGGGAGGGAAAAGGTTGAATAGCCTTTTCAAGTCACATGAAAGTTTCTAGGATGAATGTACGATAATTAGATTAATAAGTAGCTTAATTTATCACAGCTGAGGATTTCAACAGCCACACATTAGAGCAAGAAAAAAAAAGATTAGTGTGATTCCAGTTTGTAAAAAATTGTACTGAAACTTGATTAACCTTAAACACAAAGTGCCTTTCTTTTTGTGTGTAAATTTGGTGGTTAAAAAAAACAACACTAAAATAATCAGGAAAGTCCTGTTCTGTTCCTTTGTGTTTTCCACTAATGAGAGTATCAGGATTGTTCACAACAACTTTTCCCTATGACGTTATTCTTCCTAACATGTTGGATTTGAACTGAAATCTGCAGTATTGGATTTTTCCGTTCTCAAAGATGTGCTTCTGATGTGGTGTCTATTCTAGTTATAAACAGCTCTGGTCTTAGCCATTTTAATAAGAATCTAATGAACATATCAAGAGGAAAAAAGACCCTATAGATATATAATATTTTAATGCTAAATTTATACACCTTTATGCCACTGACAAAAAAAAGTGTGTGTGTGGGGGGGTAAAACGGGTACTGCATACTACTCAGGTATGGAAAATGACTTGAACTGAAGACAATGCAGATTGGTCAACTATTGACACTGATCAGTTATGAGATATCAGTTAGTGCAATGTACAATTCGTAAAACAAGGATTCTTTTTATAGCAGAGGAATTCCTCTGTTGACCTGAACATCTCTTTGAAACCAACTGTAGGCAGTCTAAAAGTAGGCCAACAATTCCACGTATAAAAGAGAATCATTGAGTGTAAACAATAGATTTGAGTAAAATCATTCTAGAACTTCTAGCCATTCCTGAGTCTCCTTCTCTTTTTTCCTTACAGAACAATCCCTTCACAGAAAGACTGTGCTTTCTGATGTTCCCATCCATGCCGAGGTAGCTGTGTGTGTTGTCATTATTTATCAGCGCGAACGTCAGATTGCATTAACCTAACCCCCTTAACTCTTGTAGTGCTCTAAACAAAATTTCCCAATGCTTTGATTAAGCCTGTTGGTACCAGAGTTAGCAACACTCACTGAAGACTCTGGAATACAGTGGTAAGGTACCTGTCAACACTCAACAGCCATCAGCTTGTTCAGAAGACCTAGTGCAAACCCAGCAGTACACAGATGTGTTTCTCCAGAGTGTGTGATTCCCTGTACAAACCACCTCTTTGAAACAGGATGATAGGGGAAGGTTTGTTAATACTCATCGGCAACTGTAACCAGGTACTCGCAGCCTAAAAATATAATACTTTAATGAAATAAAATATAGGCCGTTTCTTTTAATTTTATCTGGCACATAAGAGATGACTAGGAGTGCTAATGAAAGGGAAAGAGTTGAGAGTGTAATTATAGCCTAGAGTGCATATTGCAAATTCTGTAATGTCTGAAAGGTTAACACAGGCAAAGAGAGATCATACAAATGAAAGTGGTTAAGGGCATTCATGCATTGGCCCGTTTGATAAGATTGATAACTGTAACCACTAGCTTAGGAGAATCGATTTCCACTGTAGGAGAGCTCTCCGCATGCTCACATCTTTTCTTCTGTTTATATGAAAGTGAAGCTTTAAAGATGTTTTATCATCTAATGGCAAATATGACACACAGTTACAAACAGAATCTTTTTATAATCTTGGAAAGAAAATTTAAGCAGGCCAGTGGTTCACTTTAATTATGTATATTGAACAAATTTAAAGAGATGAGAAGAAACTTGTTTTTCAGCCCACTGAACCCAAGTGCTTGCCTTAATCTAAAATGGGTATCTAATTATTGTTTAACATTATTTATTTAGGAGGAGTTATGACCTCTAATTTGCCTTTAAATCATTAATTTAGTGTTTAAATAAAGCTCCTTTTATTTAATAATGTTTTCTTTAACCAATCTTCACTAATGTCAATAAACTCTTTGTTTAACCTTCTTAAAGGAAACATTTTCTCAGCTCTGAGACAATTATGAATTACCAAACCCATATAGAAAAATGAGCTAAGTAATTATCTAATTTTATTGCAACGTGGTTAAGAATAAAATATTTCACATCAGTAACATAAAGTAGGAAACAGGAAATTATTTCCTTAATACAGTGCATTTTAAACCACATGCAGGAGTTTGAGATGGTAATGCAGTGCAGGAGTACTACAAAATATTAATAATTTGGCTAAATGAACAGGCCCACTTTTATTCTAATTCTGAAGTGGTGCTCAGATTAGAATTTTCAGACACAAATTGAGCAGCAGTAATATACATCTACATATGTGGATGGATGGTTAGATTTGGAACAGTGGCCTAGATCCTCAGGTCCAGCCAGACCGTGGTAAGCACAAGACCCAAACTTGAAGGCAAAGGTGGCGTTATGCCACTTCTATGGTTCCTCAGGCTGGGGCCAGCTGGGGGCTGCTTCAGATGCTGGTGCTAGTTAGATCAGTCCAGTATCTCTAGCGTGAACTGGGTAGCTTTCAGATTATACTTGATAAAGCATGTGTGTGTGTGTGTGTACATGTGCACACCCCTATATATATAGGATTGTGCATGTGTGTGTGTGTGTCTATATATATATATATATATACCCCCACCTTCCAGCCCCGTCCTGATTTTTTAACACTTGCTATCTGGTCACCCTAAGTGTATGTAGAGTGGCAAACTTTAAGCACCCACTTTTGAATAGACACACACATGCGCGTGCATGCACACAGACACACACACACATATATGGATATATAGGCCAACATATTCAAAAGTGGGTGCTTAAAGTTTGCCACTCTACATACACTTAGGGTGACCAGATAGCAAGTGTGAAAAATCAGGATGGGGCTGGGAGGTGGGGGTTATAGGGTCCTATATAAGACAAACCCCCTAATATTGGATGGTCCCAATAATATCTGGATGTCTGGTCACCCTAACACACTTATTTAGGCTCTAAATATGGATTTATGTGCCTATCATTCGGAACCTACTTTTGAATATGGTTGGCATCATGGATATAGTATTGTATATGCTGTATTTATCTTATGTATATGTTCTACATTGTGCCACGTTCCCTGGCCTGAGAAGCCTACCCGATGCAATAAGACAAGACAAAGGAAGACAAGACCCATTGCCGGGCAGGAAACTTCAGGAAAGGGAAGTTGTGGAAAGTTACCCGGCGGCACCAAGAAACCAAGTTAGGCTTCTTTTAAAAAGGGGAGGAGGAGGAGGAGAGAAAGAGGTTGCTTCGCTCCAGGGGAAGCCTAGAAGAAGAGCAGCAGGACTCAAACTGCAAAGCCAAGTGTGGGAGAAAGTGACGAAGAAAACAGTCAGGAGAGAGGTTGGGAAGCGGGTGGAGAAAGAGAGGAGGAAATGAGAGCAGAGTCTCACAGGTGAGAATGAGGAGCTTGAAGGTAAAGTGCGGTGAGAGGCTGGAAGCCAATGTAAGGTGCTATGGCTGGAGCATCAGGAGCTGGCTTAGCAGCTGCGCTTTGAATAGCCTAGAGGAAGGAGAGAAAGTAATCGGTACACATCACACACTTGGATTGCCAGGTTCAGTCCAGTTGGCTCAGACACGAACATGTGACTTAACATGGACAGGAACTATTTCTCTTTTGGGTGGCTGGTGAGTAGACTTCTGAACGACTGATGGGCTCCCCTTGGTTGAGACAGGTCAGATGACCATGAGAGGGAAAACAGAGAAACCTCTGCCCCAGGTGACTGCAGCTGCTGCAGAGGAGAGGGCAAAACCACCCTGAGCTGCTTGAGACATTAAAACGTAGCCCACGCTAAGTGCAGCAGCTGGAGGCTAGAGCATATTTATTTGTCCTCTCTTATCCTTAGGCTTGTCACCTGCATTGTAGCAGACAGGGGGACTAGTTACATGCTGTTTGTGAGAGCCTAGGCGAGGCCAGTACAACCCAATGTGCTGGAAGAGGTGCTGTTATAGCTGCATGAAATACTGAATCCTTTAGGGATGGGTGGGAGAAGGTCAGCTGCTTACCCATTGCTCCAGGGAGTCCCCTCTAAAGGGGGTTCATCACCCTAGAGGGCAGTCTTTGATCTTCCCTGGCTGCAGCAGGGAGTGCAGGGTAGGGGGAGGGGAGAAACAGGGCCTGTGAGGGAGGAGAGGGTGGGCCATGAGCGCTGGTGGAGGGCACCTCATATTGCCCCACCCCGCACCCAAAGGTCAAGGAGCTTCTTGAAAGTGAAGAACCGGGGCAGTCTCAGCCTCTAGATCCATGTAGCCCAGGAGTAGGGGCAGAGACAGAGGGAGGAATGCAGAGGAACCCCTCATTGAGTTTCTTTACCTCAAATAATTAGTCCTGTAGCTCAAGTGACAGAGGTCTGGGCTGGGGACCTGAAGGTGCATGGTTCAGAAAACCTGCTGATGGATAACATGTGGTGTCTTTATTACAGGAAGGGCTGGCAGCTCTCCCTGTCATTAAGGTTGCCCAACATTTCCCATTATAAGACCCTGTTTTCAACTGCTTATAACTTCATCAAACTGTAGCTGTTGAGGTGGAAATTCTCCATGCCAGGGATCTACCTTGAGCTAAAAGTTTATGGAAAATTTCAGCCATAATGTTTGAGCCGTTTCTAAGAACAACGGGTGGTGGGAGAGGAATACATCATTTTTGCAACCACTTTGATGAGAAGCTCTAACACCCTGATACTTTGGAGCAGGGCCCGGAAACATGTTGTGGGTAAGTGGATTTTCCTGGTGTCAAGGGTCTGCCTTTGGCTAGCTCTGTGAAAATTTGCTCACATTTGGCCAAGTTACAAGCATCCAAAAAATCTCACTCTGCACATGCTCAGTAGAGGCTCATTTGAGCTTGGTAGCTAAATTCTCCAAAGAGTTTGTCCTCACTGAGCATGCTCTGTCCACGGCACATGCACCGTCCCCACTGAGAAGCTGCAGCCAAGGCCAGCAACAGCTGAGCAGAAGTATCTCTGCAATTTGCACTGGACACCAGGGCTGAGAGCAGGGAGACTGTCTCTCCTGTGCTCTCCATGCACCGTGTCTAGGCAGGGGGAAGGAGAAGGTGGAGTCAGCCTGACTGGAATGTAAAGGGGTGAAGAATAGGGGAGAGGAGGTGGCAGGAGCTGGCAGAGTGATGGTGGGTGGAGAGGAACAGAGAGGGGAAGAGGGTAGGAACCGAGAGGGGAGAGGTGGAAGTGAGGAGGACATGGTGGGTGGATAGGAGCTGAGGAGAGAGAGAGAAATGGGGGCAGGAGCAAAGGGGGAAGGTAAGGAAGGAGAGGGGGATCAACTGAAACAATAGTATGTGGTCCTCCAGTTAGGCAGTATCATGTTGCATACACACAGGAGAGCCGAGTTAAATTTGTATGGACATCCTGAATTCTGGCATTTCCTGACTTTTGAGTGCTTGACTTTGCAACCTTAAAATCACTCTTTTAAAATATTTTTTCCCCAGGTGGGGTGGGGACGTTTGTTTGTTTTTGGATGTAAAAGAATACACAGAAAGCTCTGTGCTTAGGGCTCTGAACCTGGGTTCAGTTTCCACCTCGGCCACAGACTCCCTGTGTGCTCCTTGAACAAGTCATGTAGGGTGTATTTAGAATACAGAAGTATTTAGGCACCAAAATCAATGGGAGTTAAGTATCTAAGTATCTCTGTGAAGTAAATAAATTGGTTAGTCTCTAAGGTGCCACAAGTACTCCTTATCTTGGTGATGATGGCTCTACGTGGCTCTGGGAAGAAGGATAAAGGAGTTGGAGGCGCAAGTGGTGTTCTCGTCCATCCTCCCCGTGGAAGGAAAAGGCCTGGGTAGGGACCGTCGAATCGTGGAAGTCAACGAATGGCTACGCAGGTGGTGTCGGAGAGAAGGCTTTGGATTCTTTGACCATGGGATGGTGTTCCATGAAGGAGGAGTGCTGGGCAGAGACGGGCTCCACCTTACAAAGAGAGGGAAGAGCATCTTTGCGAGTAGGCTGGCTAACCTAGTGAGGAGGGCTTTAAACTAGGTTCACCAGGGGAAGGAGACCAAAGCCCTGAGGTAAGTGGGAAAGCGGGATACCGGGAGGAAGCACAGGCAGGAATGTCTGTGAGGGGAGGGCTCCTGCCTCATACTGGGAATGAGGGGCGATCAACAGGTTATCTCAAGTGCTTATATACAAATGCACAAAGCCTTGGAAACAAGCAGGGAGAACTGGAGGTCCTGGTGATGTCAAGGAACTATGACGTGATTGGAATAACAGAGACTTGGTGGGATAACTCACATGACTGGAGTACAGTCATGGATGGTTATAAACTATTCAGGAAGGACAGGCAGGGCAGAAAAGGTGGGGGAGTAGCACTGTATGTAAGGGAGCAGTATCACTGCTCAGAGCTCCGGTACGAAACTGTGGAAAAACCTGAGTGTCTCTGGATTAAGTTTAGAAGTGTGACCAACAAGAGTGATGTAGTGGTGGGAGTCTGCTATAGACCACCGGACCAGGGGGATGAGGTGGATGAGGCTTTCTTCCGGCAACTCACGGAAGCTACTAGATCGCATGCCCTGATTCTCATGGGTGACTTTAATTTTCCTGATATCTGCTGGGAGAGCAATACAGCGGTGCATAGACAATCCAGGAAGTTTTTGGAAAGCGTAGGGGACAATTTCCTGGTGCAAGTGCTAGGGGAGCCAACTAGGGGGGGCGCTTTTCTTGACCTGCTGCTCACAAACCGGGTAGAATTAGTGGGGGAAGCAAAAGTGGATGGGAATCTGGGAGGCAGTGACCATGAGTTGGTTGAGTTCAGGATCCTGACGCAGGGAAGAAAGGTAAGCAGCAGGATACGGACCCTGGACTTCTGGAAAGCAGACTTCGACTCCCTCAGGGAACAGATGGCCAGGATCCCCTGGGGGACTAACATGAAGGGGAAGGGAGTCCAGGAGAGCTGGCTGTATTTCAAGGAATCCCTGTTGAGGTTACAGGGACAAACCATCCCGATGAGTCGAAAGAATAGTAAATATGGCAGGCGACCCGCTTGGCTTAATGGTGAAATCCTAGCGGATCTTAAACATAAAAAAGAAGCTTACAAGAAGTGGAAGGTTGGACATATGACCAGGGAAGAGTATAAAAATATTGCTCGGGCATGTAGGAAAGATATCAGGAGGGCCAAATCGCACCTGGAGCTGCAGCTAGCAAGAGATGTCAAGAGTAACAAGAAGGGTTTCTTCAGGTATGTTGGCAACAAGAAGAAAGCCAAGGAAAGTGTGGGCCCCTTACTGAATGAGGGAGGCAACCTAGTGACAGAGGATGTGGAAAAAGCTAATGTACTCAATGCTTTTTTTGCCTCTGTTTTCACTAACAAGGTCAGCTCCCAGACTGCTGCGCTGGGCATCACAAAATGGGGAAGAGATGGCCAGCCCTCTGTGGAGTTAGAGGTGGTTAGGGACTATTTAGAAAAGCTGGACATGCACAAGTCCATGGGGCCGGACGAGTTGCATCCGAGAGTGCTGAAGGAATTGGCGGCTGTGATTGCAGAGCCCTTGGCCATTATCTTTGAAAACTCGTGGCGAACGGGGGAAGTCCCGGATGACTGGAAAAAGGCTAATGTAGTGCCAATCTTTAAAAAAGGGAAGAAGGAGGATCCTGGGAACTACAGGCCAGTCAGCCTCACCTCAGTCCCTGGAAAAATCATGGAGCAGGTCCTCAAAGAATCAATCCTGAAGCACTTACATAAGAGGAAAGTGATCAGGAACAGTCAGCATGGATTCACCAAGGGAAGGTCATGCCTGACTAATCTAATCGCCTTTTATGATGAGATTACGGGTTCTGTGGATGAAGGGAAAGCAGTGGATGTATTGTTTCTTGACTTTAGCAAAGCTTTTGACACGGTCTCCCACAGTATTCTTGTCAGCAAGTTAAAGAAGTATGGGCTGGATGAATGCACTATAAGGTGGGTAGAAAGCTGGCTAGATTGTCGGGCTCAACGGGTAGTGATCAATGGCTCCATGTCTAGTTGGCAGCCGGTGTCAAGTGGAGTGCCCCAGGGGTCGGTCCTGGGGCCGGTTTTGTTCAATATCTTCATAAATGATCTGGAGGATGGTGTGGATTGCACTCTCAGCAAATTTGCGGATGATACTAAACTGGGAGGAGTGGTAGATACGCTGGAGGGGAGGGATAGGATACAGAAGGACCTAGACAAATTGGAGGATTGGGCCAAAAGAAATCTGATGAGGTTCAATAATGATAAGTGCAGGGTCCTGCACTTAGGGTGGAAGAATCCAATGCACCGCTACAGACTAGGGACCGAATGGCTAGGCAGCAGTTCTGCGGAAAAGAACCTAGGGGTGACAGTGGACGAGAAGCTGGATATGAGTCAGCAGTGTGCCCTTGTTGCCAAGAAGGCCAATGGCATTTTGGGATGTATAAGTAGGGGCATAGCCAGCAGATCGAGGGACGTGATCGTTCCCCTCTATTCGACACTGGTGAGGCCTCATAGAATCATAGAATCATAGAATCATAGAATATCAGGGTTGGAAGGGACCCCAGAAGGTCATCTAGTCCAACCCCCTGCTCAAAGCAGGACCAAGTCCCAGTTAAATCATCCCAGCCAGGGCTTTGTCAAGCCTGACCTTAAAAACCTCTAAGGAAGGAGATTCTACCACCTCCCTAGGTAACGCATTCCAGTGTTTCACCACCCTCTTAGTGAAAAAGTTTTTCCTAATATCCAATCTAAACCTCCCCCATTGCAACTTGAGACCATTACTCCTCGTTCTGTCATCTGCTACCATTGAGAACAGTCTAGAGCCATCCTCTTTGGAACCCCCTTTCAGGTAGTTGAAAGCAGCTATCAAATCCCCCCTCATTCTTCTCTTCTGCAGACTAAACAATCCCAGCTCCCTCAGCCTCTCCTCATAAGTCATGTGCTCTAGACCCCTAATCATTTTTGTTGCCCTTCGCTGGACTCTTTCCAATTTATCCACATCCTTCTTGTAGTGTGGGGCCCAAAACTGGACACAGTACTCCAGATGAGGCCTCACCAGTGTCGAATAGAGGGGAACGATCACGTCCCTCGATCTGCTCGCTATGCCCCTACTTATACATCCCAAAATGCCATTGGCCTTCTTGGCAACAAGGGCACACTGCTGACTCATATCCAGCTTCTCGTCCACTGTCACCCCTAGGTCCTTTTCCGCAGAACTGCTGCCTAGCCATTCGGTCCCTAGTCTGTAGCGGTGCATTGGATTCTTCCATCCTAAGTGCAGGACCCTGCACTTATCCTTATTGAACCTCATCAGATTTCTTTTGGCCCAATCCTCCAATTTGTCTAGGTCCTTCTGTATCCTATCCCTCCCCTCCAGCGTATCTACCACTCCTCCCAGTTTAGTATCATCCGCAAATTTGCTCAGAGTGCAATCCACACCATCCTCCAGATCATCACTCCTCATCTGGAGTACTGTGTCCAGTTTTGGGCCCCACACTACAAGAAGGATGTGGATAAATTGGAGAGAGTCCAGCGAAGGGCAACAAAAATGATTAGGGGTCTAGAGCACATGACTTATGAGGAGAGGCTGAGGGAGCTGGGATTGTTTAGTCTGCAGAAGAGAAGAATGAGGGGGGATTTGATAGCTGCTTTCAACTACCTGAAAGGGGGTTCCAAAGAGGATGGCTCTAGACTGTTCTCAATGGTAGCAGATGACAGAACGAGGAGTAATGGTCTCAAGTTGCAATGGGGGAGGTTTAGATTGGATATTAGGAAAAACTTTTTCACTAGGAGGGTGGTGAAACACTGGAATGCGTTACCTAGGGAGGTGGTAGAATCTCCTTCCTTAGAAGTTTTTAAGGTCAGGCTTGACAAAGCCCTGGCTGGGATGATTTAACTGGGAATTGGTCCTGCTTCGAGCAGGGGGTTGGACTAGATGACCTTCTGGGGTCCCTTCCAACCCTGATATTCTATGATTCTATGATTCTATGAGGGCCATATGAGTAACTAGATAGATGTAAATATTTCACAACCAGACTACTCAGGTAAAATTTCCATTGAAATCAATGGGTCACACCTGAGGTGCTGCCTTGGATTTGGTGGGAGTTGCAGATACCCAGGTACCTATCAGCATTTAGCCCAAGAGAGTTTTGCTTGATTAAATGCTTTAGGATTTGGCTCAGTTTCCAGCAAATCAGTTATTTGTCCTTCCTCTGGGGGATCCAACAAGGGTCCAATCCATGCAGGTGCTGAGCTCCATCAATGTCCAATGAAGTGGTAGAACATGCAAGTACGATGTGGACTTCAGTATTGCCAACCCCAAGCATTCAAAAATCATGAGTCTGACCCCTGCAAAATGAGATTGGCTTAAAAATCCTGAGACTTTAAAAAATAATAATTAGTGGGCTCTTTTTATTTACTGTCTGGTTTCCGAGCCTTTAGGGTGCACTCGGGTTGTGGTTTTAAGCTTTTCCTCACAACCTTGATGAAAGCTGAGATTCTCACATATTCACATGACTCCAGGAGCGAGGACTTGAAGAAATACATCAAATATCATGAGAAAAGTTGAGCAGAGAGCTGAGTCTCCAGTCCAAAGCCAGCAGCAAAGTTGGGGATGGAAGCTAACGATTGGACCAAGCGGAGGATACTGGAACTGGGTACCTTCCCACTAGGGGCTACCACGTGTAGTTTTTCACCACCGGCGGGGACCACATGCGCAGCAGGAGCCTGCTGAGAAAGAGCTGCTTGAAAGCACTTCTGTGCACATTATGGAAGTTCCATCTTCTCTGTAGGAAGCACTTCCTTGTCCTGCAGTTTGGGTTTTTCTCCCATCCATAGTTGGGTGAGATACAGGAAAATGTGTGTTCTGTGGAAAGTAGTTCATTTAATGGTACGTGTACTGCTGTTGCATTGGGTGTCAATGCAAGGTGAATGGGGAACCATCATCAAGCAGGGATCAGTTCCTGGCCCTACACTACAGTATTTAACCTTTTTATCAATGACCTGGAAGAAAACGTAAAATCATCACTGATAAAGTTCCACGGCCTGTGTTCTACAGGAGGTCAGACTAGATGATCACAATGGTCCCTTCTGGCCTTGGAATCCATGCCTGAGCACTCTGTATTGCTGTGGGTCACCTGACCCCTTTTGCAGCTGGCCCAAATAAGTCACAGCACTGATGCATATAATTAAAGACCTTTGGCTGCCACTTTATTAGCAGATTGAATTTAGCTGGAAAGTAGGATGTTGCTTAGCAGCATCCCAGGTCCAAGTGATCCTATGAACCCCACATAGACCCAAATGCCCTGGGGCACAACTATGCCCTACTTTTCGGAGGTGGACAATGGTAAGACAACCCCACTCTTCATCCCTTCCCTGTGGAAGGAAGTAGGCCCTTTGCCATGCCTGTACTTGGTACTAAGCCTTGTCCCCATCACCAGAGTCACCACCAGCAGCCATAGCCAGTCTAAACCTGCATTTGGTGTCCTAGAGAGGCCAATTAGCCAGGGATTCTGCAACAGGTGTTTCAGTATTGAACATATTCATTCCCCACTACCTAATGCTGATATTTGTAATATTCCATCCTCACCTAGCTCTTTATAGGAGTATTTGAGACCATACAACAACAGGGTCTGGATAATGCCATCTCGACAACCAGATGTCCCTTTTAACCTGAACCCGCAAACTAACCTCTTTGTAAGTAATGCAATCGTTGCCCACAAAGTGAATGATAAGGACTGTGGAGCCCAGAAGTCCCTTCCAAGGCTAGCGATGATGGGATGAGCAGCTTCCGCAACAACCCCTTGATGCTGTGCCAGGACATCTGGAATGTAGAGGCTCTGAATCCAGCTGTGTGCCTTACCCTGGGCTCTCTGTGTGCTTCTGTTCCCAATGAATGCAGCTGTGCCCACCAATCCAGATATTCACAGAGGAATCCAACTCTCACAGTCCCTAGGTAAAAGGGGAATAAAAGGATATAAGCAATTACCTGGCACAAAACCTCTAGGTTGTCACCTCTACTCAGCCTTTTGGCTCCTGGCATATGATGAGAAGCAATCCAAGCACCATCTCAGCTGTGTCTGGGTGCCTGATGCATACAGCCAATGATGGCGATAGACGTGGCTGCCTCCATGCAGCATAAGTGGGCGTCATACTGCTCTCGACACAGCCATCGCAGGCTAGTCCCTTCATTAAAATGCCTATAAACCAGCAGCCAACCATCCCTGTGCATGACCAATTGCCCTTTGCCCACTAAGTGTAGAGAGAGGTGCCAGGATAAATTGCCCTGCTCCATCTTTCATGCAGGAAGGTCTATTCCTCTGAACTCACTTGATAGGTCTATGGAAAACAGGGCTGACCCATATTTTCCCATTCCCCCACGGGGGGTTGCTTAATTGCAGTCTATCCTTGGACACACATGGGAGGAGCTTTCCCAAGCAAAATGCCTCCCAAATCATCACCCTGAAGACTGTCCTAAATAGGATGTAGTCCTGTTTATTCACCTATATGGTCCCAGGCACCTTGTAGCACTTGGATGACAAGGATCCTTCTGATTAGCACTCCTCCTTATTCTCATCACCCTTAGAACATGGATTCCCCAATTACCCTGCAAAGACCAAGAGTTCCAGCTAGCCAAGAACAGAATCTTATGTCTCAAAGGCATATTGCAAGGGTGGATGGGGAGACAGCCGTTGCCTGACCAGCTAGACCACAAATTGAGCAATCTAGATTTCTGGCAAGGCCATCGGTAGCCCTTGTTCCTATCAGAAAGAAAAGGAGCTGAAGAAACTGCCCCAATAACTTCTCCCAGCTCTCTGGGGCCGCTGATTTTTCTAGAGAGCCATGCAAGATCTGAACTGTTGAGAGTCCAAGGGACTTTGAGAATTTGGAGCCAGCCCTTGCAACTTGTCTATACGGAAACAAGATAAAGGCATCCTCTATGCTGCTGCTCATTCCTGTGAAGTGCCTTGTGATAAAATAGGAAGAGAAGCAGGGTCCCTTTTTCTGCCACAGGGCAGAAAGTAATGTTATGGGAGCCGACAGGAGAATGCCGTGTGACCTTGCGTAGGCCACCTGCAGACCTGTCACTAGGTCAAAATAATATTGAATACTAATGAACTAGGCAACAGGGTAAAGCTATTTTAGTCACACGGTGCTCAGATACCATCGCAATGGGTGCACAGAAAACCCTAGACAGAATAGTTAGAGATAGATGATCCTGTCGCGGCCCTTCTGATTGTGCATTGCCCTCAAAAGAAAATAAAGGGAAAGCAAGCTGGAAACTTTGTTCTTGTTTGTTTACTAGAACAACTTGGAAATCATTTGTTGTAAATTCACCCCCTTCCCTCCCATCCCATGCTGAAATGATCGTTTCAGCCATAAAATACAGTGAAATTTCATTTGCAGCATATGGAATTGGGGACGTACCGGTATATTTTCTTATGCAAGGGAAGAGAAGCATGGTTGGCTAGTCTCTAATACAGCTTAGAAACGATTATATAGAACAAAGAAGTTAGTTACCATCAAAGATTTTAATGCCAGAAGGGACCATTATGCTCATCTAGTCTCACGTACGCCATAGATCCTCGCCCAGTGATTCCTGCATCAAGCCTATCGCTTGTGGTTAAACTACAGCGTGTCTTTTAGTCCAATCCTGATTTAACTACTCCAAGAATCCCCCTGCCCCTTGGTGGGTACATTTGTTAAAGTAGATTTGGGTTCTCCCAATGGTTCATATATTTTAATTTAATCAATAAGCTATAGTTAGTATCTGAACGAGTGTAATCTTATCACGGTGTCGTCCCTTTGCAAGAAATGAATCATATGGATTAGAAGGGACTCTGAGTGGGTTTAGCTCATTCAAACATATAAAGTGGAGGGACAGTGCCAAATGTAAGACCCTTTTCATAAATATTGACCTCTGAAGGTGTGTTGCCTAGTATATGCTGGCTAGCATCTATCTATCCATCTCATATTAATAATATATATGATCTACCATCTATCTATCTATCTATCTATCTATCTATCTATCAGTGTGCATTAAGCACCAATAATATTAAGCACACATATTGTAACAGTGATATAGCCTAAAATGGCCTAAACCATAGTCCTGTTCACTTATGCTAAGAATCCCATAACTCCTTACATTTGCTGAAGTAAGTATTTGGCATAAGCGGATAGGAAACTTGTCAAAATCAAGATACATTCGTTCTATGTCTTAGTACAAGCTAGGGAGGTACCTTCTCGGAGCAGTACCTGGAATGCTAGTATCCAAAACAAAGATAAGGAAGGAACAGAACAAGAAGTTATAGAAGTGGGACAAACCGATGGGTTGGATTTTAATGACATGTACAGAGATGTATAACTTGTAAAATCATCATATAAATAATATCAGGTGAAATGTGTGTCTTGGAGAGCACACCTTATATATAACGGAAATGTAACATCGCTTCCCAGAGACTAGTATCGTACTGAACCTTTTCCCAGTACTGTATCATTATTGGCTTATAGCAGTAAACCTGACTGACATTGGTTATTTGGTCTCCTGGGTATACTTCATAACAAACCAAAGTGTGATCAAGCAATTGACCATACCATTTATCAACAGCAGCCTCATTATTCCAACAAATTCTGGGCTGTTCTAGAGTTTGGACCATTAAGTTCCCTGCATCAGACTGAGGTAAGAGTAAAGCAAAAGACATGGATGCCTTTTAGCAGTGCAAGGCATCTATCTACACAAGACCCACAGAACACCTTTAACTGGATATTTTACAAACTTATACTTGATGCTGGTTTAAAAGTTGTTATACTTTAAAAATTAGAGTAGGAATCAAAATAATACTTAACTCTTATAGTGCTTTTTGTCAGCAGATTACAAAGCACTTTACAAAGGGGGTCAGTTTCATTAAGCCCATTTTACAGATGGGAAAACAGAGCCACACAACAGTGAAGTAGCTTGCCTAAAGTCACCCTGCTTGCTAGTGGTAAGAATAGAACCCAAGTCTTTTGAGTCCCCATCTAGTGCTTTATCTAGTAGGCCACACAGCCTCTCCCTAGCACTTCCTTTATGTTTTACATCATCCTACTTTGCTTTTTCATTTGTGTTTTAATTTAGGATATGTCTACACTAGAATTGTAAATCAACCTATATTCTCAGCCGCTCCTGCCATGAAATTGACAGGACAGCTAACAGCCGATGTTAGAGACATAGTGTCTATACAGATTCTGCGTCGCCCTAAACACAGCGACAGAAGCCCTACGCCTCTCTTGGAGGTGGAGTTATTATGTTGCTGTAGCAGGGCACTTACATCAGTGGGAGGAAGACTGTAGTGTAGACACTTTAGGTCGGCATAAGTTGCCTTATGTTGATCTAAATGTGTAATGTAAACCAGCCCTTAGCCTTACAAAATTCTACTGCCCTGCTTGAATGGGGGCAAGTAATATTGATTGGTGAATGAATAAAATATCAATTTTCCCACTACCATCTTTCTATTAGTAAAGGGTTGGTGCGTAGATTTTATGGCTGGGCTGTTACATTTTCATTTTAATCATTATTATTATATGTATCACACTAGTGCCTAGGAGCCCAGTCACGGACCAGGACCCGATTGTGCTGGGAGTTGTATGAACACACGACAAAAAGACAATCCTTGCCACAAGACCTTATGGTGTTGCAAGGCTGTTTTAAGTAACTTTTTTTCCTATCTCCAGAGAGTTAATTCATGTTTTGAAAGTAGAGACTGCATGACAGGAATTAGTTTGGTTTTCCATTTTTCTTATACATTTATTAAAAATAATCATATTTCAGTTTTTGCTTTGAGATTGGGATTTCATTTAAGAACATGGGAGCGTTCCCAACATTTATTTTATTTCAGAATATATGGATGTCTGTTCAAAGAGAGAAAACCAGGAACAATCCCCATTCTGTGTAGAGGGAACGTCTCCCCAACTGGTAGAATCTTTCAAAACTGGTAAAATCTTTTAAAAGTGCAACCACTGTACCTCTTGGAGGTGCAAAGTAAGAATCATTTGTTCCATACCCCATTCATTTTCTCATTTTACAATGGATGCAGATGATTTCAAATCATTTCTCATCTTCTCATGGCCGATGTGCACAAAAAGCTTGAAGATGGTGCATATGCTACATGATCCTGTTTTGGTTTTGCTCTCATGTTTATTTTCATCCTGAAATTAATTGCCCCATAATGTCTGATTGGCTTTATCAATTAGCATTTGCTGTAGGGAAATACGTTAGTGCCTAATAAAGCATAATGATTTTTTTTCTTATTTGCCAAGGGGGTTATTAATAAACGTCCCCACTGGGGTTAGAATGTGCTCTGGTGTTTGCTTTAGGGGAAACAAGGGATTGTAGGAAAATCCTAACCAAACTGAGCTATAATTAGAAAGAAAGTGTTAGCAATTAGAACTATATGTTAGGCTGCGCCCACTGTAGTCAATAGCAAACCTCCCATTGACTTCAGCGGTAGCATGACCAGACTTTGTTTTCCACCTCCAGAAGGTCCTGAAGTGCTGGGTTTTCTTTTGTTTTTAGCTATAATGAGAAATATTGCATTGTTTGGCCTTGCCCATCTCAGAGCATGAAAGCATTTGCACACTGGGTAAAATCCTGACCAGGGCGCCAGAACAAGGGGGCCAAGGAGCCATGGCCCTCCCACTTTTGAAAGTGGACGGGCCTGGCCCATCCACTTTTCACCATGAGCCCCTCCCTCTGCCCCTCCTTTTCCCCCTGAGGCTCCGCCCCCAGCCAAGCTGGAAGCTGGAGCCCGGCCCAGGAAGCCCAGACAGCTGTGGGGAGCCACAGACCCTCCACCTACCCTGGGTGGGAGGTCTACGGGGGTGGGGACACAGGCCAGGGGCTGCTCTCAGGCCCCCCACCCCAGGCAGGTGGAGGGGCCCGGGCTCCCAGAGGTGGGTCTGATGCATCCCCGGGAGCAGCCCGTGCATGGGAAGAGGAAGTCCCATCCCCCCTGCAGCCCAGCTGGGTCTTGAGCCACGTGCATGGTAGGAGCCACCAGTCAGTGTGTTCCCAGCCCTGCCCATCCCCAGCTCCAGGAGCACCTCAATAGTCAGTGAGAGGGACAGAGAGTCCAGTCCTGCCCCCCAAGGCGGCGATTTGCATCTCCCCTGGCTGCTCCTGACATCTGAACCAGATCCGCCCCCGCCCTGCAACTGCTGCCTGGGAGGGGCATGTGAATCAATTTTTCTGCAGGGAAAGAGTAAAATCTGCAGGGCACATTAATTCTGCACTTGTGCAGTGGTGCAGAATTACCCCAGGAGTAAAACTTTGCATTGTAAACCTTTACTTAGAAAAATCAGGTATAAATATTAGATATTGAGGGTCTTACTCATTGGTGGGTCCATTGTCCACTTGTCTCAGGACCCAGTGGTGGGAGAAAGCATAGAATCACAGAATCATAGGCTTGGAAGAGACTTCAAGAGGTCATCTAGTCCAGTCCCTTGCACTCATGTCTGGAGTGAGTATTATCTAGACCATTTCTGACAGGTGTTTGTCTAACCTGCTGTTAAAAATATCCAATGATGCAGATTCCACAGCCTCCCTGGGCAATTTATTCCAGTGCTTAACCACCCTGATAGTTAGGCTGGACATTAGGGAAAACTTCCTAACCTCCCTTGCTGCAATTTAAGCCCATTGCTTCTTGTCCTGCCCTCAGAGGTTAAAGTGAATAATTTTTCTCCCTCTGCCTTGAAACAACCTTTTATGTACTTGAGAACTGTTATCATGTCCCCTCTCAGTCTTCTCTTCTCCAGACTAAACAAACCCAATTTTTTCAATCTTCCCTCATAGGCCATATTTTCTAGACCTTTAATCATTTTTGTTGCTCTGCTCTGGACTGTCTCCAATTTGTCCACATCTTTCCTGAAATGTGGCTCCCAGAACTGGACACACTACTCCAGCTGAGGCCTAATAAGCGTGGAGTAGAGCAGAACAACTACTTCTCATGTCTTGCTTACAGCACTGCGGCTAATATATCCCAGAATGGTGTTTGCTTTTTTTACAACAGGTTACACCGTTGACTCATATTTAGCTTGTGGTCCGCTATGACCTTCCCTAAACTGGAGCCAGTTGTTATGGCTCCTACTGCAATTTGTTGCAGCCTCGGGGTTGCCCTTTTTTCTCCTGTCTTTGTTTCAATTTTTGGTGGTTTCGGCTCCGTTGCGACAAGATCCTTTCCCCTTCACACCTATGTCCCCGACTCTGTAAGGCTCCGATGGAGAAATCTAGCCCTGTGGAGAATGAGAAGCAGTAGAAACTATTGTTGATTTCTCAGACTGGGGGATTCCCAGGCTACTATCAGAGCCTGGTTTACTTTCAGTAGACGGGTTGAATATCTTTGCTGAGGGGGGGTCTTGGCTCATATTCACTGGCTTTGATTGCAGGAAAAAAAAAGAGCAGCCGTCACATTGGCTTTGCTATATCGGCTCTGGATTTAAATGCCCCAACGCGGGAAAATGAAGCAGTTAATAGAGTCGCATAGCAATGCTAACTCATCCCCATAGCTTGTGCTTGGGTTGATTGTGCTCGATGCAGCAGTCAGTGGGAGAAGTTTTGTGGCCTCTGCAGGAAGTCAGACTAGATGATCACAATGGTTCCTTCTGGCCTTAAATTCAATGAAGCTATGAATCCTATTTATCGGGTGGGTAATACACTTGCCCCTAAAGACATTAATACACCTCTACGTAGATATAACGCGGTCCTCGGGAGCCAAAAATTTTTTACTGCATTATAGGTAAAACCGCGTTATATCGAACTTGCTTTGGCCTCAAACATTTCCGTTATTAATAGTCACTTCCCGCCCCCTGACTGAACCCCTCAGAATCCCTGACCCATCCAACCCCCTCCGGCTCCCTGTCCCCTGACTGCCCTGACCCCTATCCACACCCTCACCCCCTGACAGCCCCTCTGGGATTCCCACGCCCTATCCAACGCCCCTGTTCCCCGTCCCCTGACTGCCTCGCCCCCAGAACCTCCAAACCATCCAACCCCATCTGCTCCCTGGCCCCTGACTGCCCCCCGAGACCCTCTGCCCCTTTTCCAACCCCTCAGCCCCGGCCCGGCACCCTTAACACGCCACTCAGAGCAGTGTGTAGGAGCCAGACCCGCTGACGGGCTGCTCCGTCGGAGCATGCAGCCCCACCACCCCCAGAGCACTGCTTTACCACGCTCTATCCGAATTTGTGTTTTATCGGGTCGCGTTGTATCAGGGTAGAGGTGTATCTTAAGGACACATTTGGAATAGAAAAAACAGCATATGTGCAATGCAGCTAAATCATTTCCTAGCTTCTGTGCACTTAAAATTGTGACCTTCCGTTTAACCGTTTGTCTTTCCATGTTTTTTTCATAGGAAAAAAAAGGACCAGTTGATGATGCTGAGCTATTCGGCTTAAGGAGATTACGAGCGCTTGGACTTGCAGAGTTTACAAGCTCAGTTGGTTGCACCTGTGGAGTCTGTAAGGAACAGAATATACTCTCGCGGGGCTGGACCATGCCTTGTAGGCAAAGGCCTGTATTGGGGGCAGTGAAGAGCTAGGACATTGCTCTGCCTCAGCTCTTAGGCATGCCAAGGCAGCAAACCGACTATTGCAAGGCTTTATGGGTTTGGCTTTTTGCCCCACATGTAGCTGGCCAGCTCTGCAAGGGGCAGCAGAGCCCTTGGCCTTGACTGCTCCCAGACATCTCCGTGATCCTAAGGGCATCATGTACCCACCCCAGTGATGGATTACCGCGCAGACCGACAGGGTTCATGCCCAGGAGCCCCAGACAATTTGGGGCCTCCGGAAAAATCTCCCCCTGCATGGCCCCAGGGCTGGAGGAGCTCTCACTGCCCACTCTGACCCCGGGGCCACAGCAGGGGCACAGAGCTTCTCCGGACTGGGTGCTGCAGCGGGGGTGGAGGAGCAGAAAGGAGCGGGCAGGGCCGCAGGGAAAGGGGCAGAATGGGGAGGAGCTGTGGGTGAAATGGGGGCAGGGCTACAGGGGAAGGGATGGAATGGGGCAGGGCCATGGGCAGAATGAGGGCGGAGCCAAAGGGAAGGGCGGGGTCACAGGGGGAAGAGGCGAAATGGGGTAGGGGACACAGGTGGACAGGGTGAGGCAGGGCCATGGTTCCAGTGCCGGGGCCCCTTCCCTTACTCTGGCCCACGGCCCCAGGAGACCTTGACCTGCCTCTGACCCACACAGGAATAGACAGAGAACAGCATTTTGTGCAGAGACTACATTTCTGCTTGGCCTGTTGTAGGAAGGGGACTATTGGCCTCCACGGGTCACCCACATAAGGATGAGGCAGAATTTAGCTGACAGTGGTCTTGGATCCACAAGAAAGTAAGGCCCTGCCAAACTGAGGAGCTCCAAAGGGGGATAAGCTCTCTCCTGTGGAGCTGGTGGGCTCCACAACCACAGGGGCCGGTTCCACAGCCCAAAGGAGTCGATGGCGCCTTAACAGCATTCCCCGTGATCTCCCCGCACTTCAGCTTCCTCTCCAGAGTGGAAATTCCAGTTGAAATTTCTCAGCTAGTTCCCCGTGGCACTATGTTTTGTACAGAGCAGCAAGTCTGGTTCTTGGGGTTACTGGTTTTCCGACAGAAATAAGGATACCGATAGAAACCAGATGTATTTCAGGAACACATGAGGGCCCCTACATGCTGGTCAGTGCACATACACCTACACTCTGAACAGACATAACAGACTGGAAGTCAAGTAGAATCTCCGAGGTCTGACACCAGAGTTACAAACATTTCAGAGTTACAAGCAACCTCCATAGCTGAGGTGTTCAGAGCTCTGAGGTTCTACTGTATTACTATTGCCATTTTTGGGAGCTGGGGGCGGGGGGGGCAATGGAAGTGCAGAGAGATCATCTGATTGGTTTAATCTAAAACTTTTTGTGAGCCTGCATCATTTGCCTAAGGTCACAAACGAAGTCTGTTGCAAAGCCAAGAACTGAACCCGTATTGCCTAATTCTCACAAGACCATCCTCCTTTGGGAAATGAAATCCTGATTCCAGCCAAGTCAATGGCAGAACTCCCGTTGACTTCAGTGGAGCCAAGATTTCACTCTTGAGGTCTACTAGAACTTCTGCCAGGGGTCTTGGGCCAAAACTAGAAATTGCAGTTGCAGTTTAGAATCTTAACCTCTGAAAAGCTTTGATTATAGAGACAGGTGAAGGTTTGACTGGATCTGATTTCCTCATCCCTAGTTTGGTGTGAACATGGACATGTCACCTCTGGACAGATACCTCTTTAGTCACCCTTTCTTAGTATTTTTAATTTCTTTAACTGTCACAAACAGTTATACATTAAAACAAATGGATGATTTAAATTTACAAGCATTTTTGAACCCTAGAAACCTGTGGTTGAAAATAGAGCTGCTGGTTGAATTTCCCCCACTCCACCTAATGTATAAAAATAACACCAAGCTTTTCAGCTACCAGCGTTTTCTTAACCACCACAAAAAATCGTACAACCCGTTTTAGATGCTTTGACATAGTCTTTAATTTTCGCTCACAACTGTGGCAATTAGAAAGTGTACTTAATGGAGTGTCATGTTAATTGTGGCAGGGTTAACCAATTTCTCCATTTAATTGTCAATTGATTAACCTATTGAAATGTTAAGTGACTCAGTTTCCTTCCAGAGCAAACAGTAGCAACATATTGTAGCTTCATCAGCTGGAGGGAATACTCATTTGCCCAGACTCAATGTGCTGGTATTTCTCTACACCTCCCTGAGCTTTTAATTAGATGAGCCAATTTTACATGTATTTGTCTGCGGGAAAGGTTATCAGTGCTTTAGCTGACCTGCAGAGACAAGGTTGAGCCTAGCAGCCTTAATAGAAAAGGTTTTCAGCTATGACTGTTGTACTTGATTGCATTGTAATGGTAATTAACTGGAGACTTTGCCTTCCTCGCTGTTTTTTTGTAGTTCTAACTATGCAATGAGATGTTTCCTCTGTCATATATATGCACTTATTAAGCACTCACTGGATTCTAATATGCATGCAAATAGTCAAGAGTTTCTTAAGGCTAATACTCTACTATGTAGATTGTGGTGCCATTAAGTCACTGCAAATATAGTAGCCTGCAGCACATTTGTAAGGTGGTTGTTTTTAAAAAAAAAACAAAAAACATGGTATGGGAACTTCTTTATTTTCCTGATGTCTTATTGCCCAGAGGATCCACAAAGTATAAAATACATATTGACAGATTTACATTAAAGAATGAGACGGAAGATGGCTTAGTTTTTTGGTTTGGTGTTTTTCTTAAGAGAAGATTCAGATTTTTGGTGCAGTTTTCTACATTCATGTGGAATTTATTATCATTTCCCCACATTTCTATTAGCGGAGGGCTTTAAAGCCCTCGGCGTTGCCTGTCTTTCTGCATGTTCTTTTTACAGTACAGCACTGTCGTTTAATTACGAGACAATCCGCCACAACTGAGCAAGCATGATCATCCTTGATAATGTTGGTAGCGAGCAACTGAGACAAAATGATTACAAACCTATGTTGCCCTCAATAGTCCTTTAGAGGATTTCTCTCTTAATAGTTCTGGCTCATTCATGTTTGGTTCAGCACATTTGTTCTTTCAAAGAAGGCGTAGATTAGAAGAGTTTCAGGGTAGGTTAATAACTCAACTGAAAATGGCTGCTTGCATTGTCAAAGCATGTTCCTGCAGTTGCTTGGTGCTTTCTTCAGTTCTGCCTCTCTGCAGCTTTGGCCCAGTTGGTAAACAGCTTAAGTCCAGACATCTTTTCATTCTCTGCGCAGCGGATTGAAATAAAAATGCATATAAGTGGCGACTGACTGGCGCTAGCCTAACAATAGCCTGTAACATTATGCATGGGTATTTACATAGGAATAAGGCCTTAGTAAAGAAGATAGGGGCAATTAATGACTAGGGCCACACATATAAGGAAAGTTTGTCCAATCCTTTCTTCAATAAAGATCTTTTGTAAAGTGCTATGGAAACTCATGGAGGCCCCCAAACAGATTAAGAGTGGGACTTCTGTGGTGTTGGGTTTTTTTTAACTTTAAGTTAAAGGGGCCAAATTTTTAAAGCTAAAATTTAACTTTTCTACCGTTAGGTTGTTTTTGAATCTATTTTGTACATCTTTTTTAGGTAATGGGGAGTGTTTAATAAAGGAATAAATATAGCAGCGTGTCTGGCTTAGGAGGGTAGTGGAATTAAAAGAAGCTAAGCAAAGCAGTTGCAAGACCCCGGCTATTCTCATTACTATATGTTTGAAATTTATGCTGATTTGTATGTATTTAGGACCTGATTCTGATTTCGCTTATACCAGGGAAACTACCCTCTATTTATGCCAACGTCATGAGATAAAGAGACAGTCCTTTAGGATTTTTATCTCTCTTTTTTTCCCCTTCCCCCTTTTAAATGTACTTAGTAATTAAATAACACTTTTAAAAAGAGAGAGACAGAGAAAAAAATCTTAATGACTTGGATCTTGATCTTGGTTATTCCTCTGTGCATATGGGATGACTTCAAGGGGAGCTGCCGCGTGCACATATCTGAGGGCAGAATTTAGCCCCCAAGTCCAAGTTCCCACAGGGCTGGTGAGGGCAGATTGGGCCCTAGGGGATTTAATATCAGGTGTCACAGCTATGAATAAGATATAGACCCTGGCTCTACGTGGGGGGATTTTTGCACGAGTGCAAACCCCCAACACAGATATGCTGCACTCCTGGAAAACAGTGAGCTTCCACAAGTGACTTACCCTGCTTTGCACCAGTGCAGTGTGTCTATAGTAGGGTTTGCGTGAAGCTGGTGCAAATTTCCCTGGTTTAAACAAGTCCACATTCACAGAGGCACATCAGCACCCAAAGATTCACAAGTGATTCTACTACTATTATTAGTGGTGTTTATTATGGTAGTGTCTAAGGATCAACTCAGAACGGGGCCCCATTGTGCTAGGCGCTGTACAAACACAGACAGGTAGACTGTCCCTGTCCCAAATTGCTTACAGTGTAGGCAGACAAGGCAGAAACAGAGCAGGGTGAGGGGCTGTAACACAAGCAGAGTGGCAATGTGATGGCAGCAATCGTCACGTTAGTTGCACAGTTATAAATAAAGAAAAGTAGCAATAGGAGAATTAGGGATGGGATTCTCCCACTTGCCTAAGTGATTTCGGAACACAAAACTGAATGACTTGCAAGGGAACGTGTGGACTTTGGAAAATCCATCCTTGGGATTTTGGTACATCTCATGCTGCTTCTCTAAGGGTCAAGCTGTGAGCTCTTTACTCACTTTCATGAGCCCTTATTCCCATTGCCTGCCATGGGGCTGCTTGCGTGAGAAACTGAGCATCAAGATGAGTAAGCCCTAATCTGACCCTACCCTTATGGCTACACTAGAGAGAGGAGCTATGCCATGGAGTTGCTTTGGCAATGTAAGGAGAACTAGTGGAAAAGCTCACAGGAACCATTTAATTAGCCCCATAGCAACCTTCTCTGAGTCTGTATCCAGATATTTAAGCAGTTTTCCTTGTAGTTTCACCTGTCTCCATGGAGCTGGCAATCTTTTTGTTTTTATCAGTCTGCAGAGGCAAATCTGTAGATGGTTTTACTCATATTATGGTACCGTTACAACACCTGTAGTTTGAATATACCATGCCAATTGTTTTCTTGTATTCTCATAATTATCGGCTCCCATCCACAGTCAAACACACTCTGTGCTGCTCTGACCGGCGATGGCTTTGGCTTATACAGCACCTTTTTCAACTGTTTATCAAAAGAGCAATAGCCACTGAGTGAATAAATATCTTATTGGCATGACAGCGGGGCACCTATGATATATTCAGAGGGCCACATCTTCCGCTGTGTAAATTGGTGCAGTTTCATTGACTTCATTTACACCAGGATCTGGCCCCAGAATATCTCTTTCCTGATTTATGTTCAGAAAGAGATTTTTTTACAGCAGAATGTAACTCTGAAAGCTAGCCCCTGTCATGTTCCTTATCTTCTAGAAATAATTTTAAAGCCACTCCCCTGTGGCATCTAATTCCTAAAATGCCATGTGTACATTGACAGGGGGGAAATACATGTTAATAACTCAAATGTGTGGTTCTCATGAAAGAAACGTGTGTGTAGCAGAGAATGCCACTCTGCTTCAGCCCTGAAAAGCTACAGAAATCAATGCCTCATTCAAGGCTATTGATCAGCACTAAATTAATTAGACTTCAAGGCTTATGGCAGTTGATAAGACAACTTGTTAATTTAGTCAATGATAGTGTTTTCCCTAAAGCAGCAAATACCCTCTTGCTCAGAAAAGACATCTCAAACACGAGCAAAGAGAGTGTGTTTTGTTGGTTTTGCTTCCGTTAAAAACTCACTTGTACATTTAAATGAAGACTAGAATTGTAGGGGAAGATAGTTTTATTTACTCCTGTTGGTGTTCTCTTGCTCTAATATGGTGTCGCTACCGTCCAATGTGATTTACTAGGGCTACAGCATACATTTAGCATCTGCGACCCCAATCCTGTTATTCCGTTGACTGTGTTGTTCGTTTGGAAAGGGGAACACTTTCCAAATGTGCAGGGTTGCTTGTTTTTTTTAAATGGCAAGCATGGCTTTTGCTTCTCATTTAAACCTGTAACAGTGATGTTCATAGTCCCTGACAAAGACACTGGCCCCGTTGGTTATGCAAACTGTGACTGGAATGAAGGTATCCCAGAATGCTCTAAACATGGGGCAGTACTTCCTGCTGGCTGGGAAGAACAAAAGGACAAAGCACGAGGAGTGTAGGGGTCCCACCAACAGCTCTTGGAGGCAACAGTCTGCTATCAGCAGTACTCCAACCCTGTGAGAATGCTAATAAGCCAGTGAAGAGCCCAGCTTTCCTGCCATAATTCTATAGTGCAGTTGAGGACCCCATAGTGTTCACTAAATAAAGACAACTAATTGAGAATTTTTTGCACATTTTGCTCAGTGGACTTGTTGTTCACTCAATTCATTGGGGAGAATGTACCCCTCCTGACAACAGGGGTTGATTGTTTTGGCAGCCTCCATGTTACTGCTATTTCCCGGGTCTAGGGCTGACTTTCAAAGTATGACAAAAATGTTTAATTTTGATTTTTTTAATTATGTCGCTGGGAATTATTTTGGCGTCTCAGAGAATAGGCCATCCAGTGTTCATGCAAAAAAATTGCTGGCAGAGTTTCTTGGAATTAAACCCTTGGTCTTTCTCTTTCTCTCTCTCTCTTTTACTGTATTTTCTGTGGCGAGGCCTACATTTTTGTGTCTGCAGGTGACACTTTGATTGAAACTAAAATTAATAAATCAGCTGAAAAGCTCACACCTACAGCTCACAGCAGGGCCTTGAAAACACGGTTATAAAGGGAGCTTTATGCCCTTGTATAAAGAAGGAATAAATTACAGAAGCACTTGTTGCCCTTGGACTCAATTTTGCTTTGCAGTCTGGTATCTTATTTTTGGAGGCTTATTGTTAATCAACAGGTTCCTTGTAGCTTTAGCAGGTGACTTTGCTATTAATCTCCTATTTGACCACTATAGCATATTAATGAGGTAGGCTCCTAGACATGGCTCTATCTCCAGAACAAGATATTAGTTTAAAAGGTGCACTTTTGACTCAATTGCGTGCAGTTAGCAATGCTGCAGGCCAAATGCAAAGTCACATTTTCTCCAGCTTGTGCAGCATTAAGAGTGTTTTACTAACATTATGTTTCTTACTGTGCTTTTCTTTGGCCGTGTACTTATTTCTTCTCCATGGAGGGCTATTATCGGGCTTACTGGTCCTTCTTTTTCTTTCTCTTATTTTATATTTTTTAACCAAATAAATAAATTATATACAAATAACAAAATGATATCCTTTCTTATTAGCATGCACCTTGGTTTTAATTAAACAATTTCAGGGCTCTTTGGAGGTGCTGTCGGATTTAAATGGAATGCTGGAGATTGTTCCGGTCAACATTTCTCCCCAGAACTGGCTTTAATAAATGTCATTATAAAGTGCAGGAATTCAGCCAGCCCTGTTTCACCTTCTATTTTGGGTCTGATTTAAGCTGGAAGTGAAGATACCTATGGGGTAGTTTAAGAATATAAAGAAAAGCTGAGGATTTACGACTTAAATTTGTAATTACAAGGATCTGCTGAAATACATAATATTATGAACCAGGCTACAAAGCACCCCCATGGAAAGAACAGCTTTGTTGTAATACAGTAATTTACACATGCCAAAGAACTTCACTGCCATAGATTGTCATGACTGGTGTCTCTTTTCATAACTTGGATGCAGACGTGTTGTCTCCATTGCAAACGGATACATTTCCCTATTTAAATTAGTGATAAATGTCAAGCTTATGTATGCATATTTTCAACATTTTTTAATAAGGTCTCATAAGCAAAGGCATATTTGTGTCAGGGTAACTGTCAGCCTGGAGTTTTAGCCTGAACTGCAAAGTATCTGTCTTTTGTGGATTAAGGTCAGAGCTATCATGTTCCTTTAGCCTGGTATTTTGTGAGACGCTTTCTTTTCTGTCTTTTCTGTATGATATTTAAAAAAGAGAGAAGGAGAGAAATCTGCCAGTGAACTGTTTGAGAGTGGACACAATAGATATTAATAACTCCTTCATAGCTGATGTGCTTCATTAGGGCTTCATCCTGGCCCCTTTCAAGTTGGTAACAAAACTCCCATTGACTTCAATGGAAGCAGGCCCAAAATGCATATTTAAGGTTATTGAAAAATATAAGCTTAAATGTGCAAAAGTGACTTGTGATTTTGAATGCTTCATCAATGATTTAGATCATGGCATACAGAGTACACGTATGCAGTTTGCAGACAATACCAAGCTAGGAGGAGTTGCAAGTGCTTTGGAGGATAGGATTAAAATTCAAAATGAACTGGACAAACTGGAGAAATGGTCTGAAGTAAACAGGATGAAATTCAATAAGGACAAATGCAAAGTACTCCACGTAGGAAGGAACAATCAGTTGCACACATACACAATGGGAAATGACTGCCTAGGAAGGAGTACTGTGGAAAGGGATCTGGGGGTCATAGTGGATCACAAGCTAAATACGAGTCAACAGTGTAACACTGTTCCAAAAATGCGAACTTTATTCTGGGATGTATTAGCAGGAGTATTGTAAGCAAGATACGAGAAGTAATTCTTCCACTGTACTCCACACTGATTAGGCCTCAACTGGAGTATTGTGTCCAGTTCTGGGCACCACATTTCAGGAAGGATGTGGACAAATTGGAGAGAGTCCAGAGAAGAGCAACAAAAATGATTGAAGTTCTAGAAAACATGACCTATGAGGGAAGATTGAAAAAATTGGGTTTGTTTAGTCTGGAAAAGAGAAGACTGAGAGGACATGATAACAGTTTTCAAGTATGTAAAAGGTTGTTACAAGGAGGAGGAAGAAAAATTGTTTTTCTTAACCTCTGAGGATGGGACAAGAAGCAATCGGCTTAAATTGCAGCAAGGGAGATTTAGGTTGGACATTAGGAAAAAATTCCTGACTGTCAGAGTGGTTAAGCACTGGAATAAATTGCCTAGGGAGGTTGTGGAATCTCCGTCACTGGAGATTTTTAAGAGCTGGTTGGACAAACACCTGTCAGGGATGGTCTAGATAATACTTAGTCCTTCCATGAGTGCACTGACCACTTAAGGTGCCTTCCCATTCTATGATTCTGTGATTCAGTTTCTGGGCGCCTACCTTGAGACGGGTGAAAGGGCTTTATTTTCAGAAGTGCCAAATAACCTCCCCGCTGAATATCAGGCCATCTATAAGGTGTCACAAGATGGACAACCAAAATCACCAGTCACTCTTCTGAAATGTAGGCAGTGCATTATTAACATAGTAAGCAAAAGACTTTCATGGACCCTTATACTCTACAGCGTAATACCAGTCTACACTGGAGCTGTCGCAGAAGAATACACGCGCGCACACACGTGCAGACGCACAAAGAAAGTTTGAATCCAGTTCAAATAATGATTCTAACCCATCCCTAGTTAAGGTGAATTTATCTCCTGATGGCAAATTAAACTGGCCGATTTTCAGATGTTAACAACTCTGCCAGCTAACATTTTAACCCCAAAAGAGACCTTCTAATATCTGGCTAATAATGACCACACTTCATTTGAAAAATGATGGGTTTGGGCTGCCACCCTACACATAATTAACATCCACTTTATTTTTCTCCATTCTTAGACTTTTTTTTTTTAAATGCAGCCACCAGCTAAACTGTGGGTTTTTTTTTCCCCAGTGAAGGTTTGAGTTCAGGTTGTGTATGTCAAGGATCGACGGGAGAATGAAATTTTATAGCTGAGGCACAAACCCCTGTACAAGAGGGTTCATCATTAAAACACTGACAGCCCCTTCACTGAAGTGGTGCTAGCAGTGGCTGCTCTAATGCGTATTTATAAGTAGGAATAGTTAGCACAACACTGTTGGAGAGACCTTCCCCTCCTCCCGCCCAATCTCCCCCGAACTACTTACAGCCAAGGAAGGTTTCAGCTCATTTTGTCTTTTCACAACTTAGCAAGATCAGACACATTTCTGCAATGCATATGCAGATTTTACCTCTTGTTACTTTCTCTAATGAGCTTTCACTTAATCAATTTGACAGTAGCCTTTATTCCTTTTTGCCTCCCATCCACTAGGAAAGTATTCAGGGGAAAGTGTTAACAGTTTCAAGGGGTATTAGCAAAATGAAATGGTGGCATAGCCAAATTTCAGGAGATTGCGAAGTACTTTACTGAAGGGGAGGTGGGGGGAAGTTAGAATCGTGAGTGTAGGTTTAACAAGAAACTATGTCTAGTAAATGAATAAAAATGTACACATGGATTTACACCTTATATAATTAAAAGCAAGCTGCTATTAACGAGTAAAGAAATCCTATCTAGATTATAACACTACTCTCTCTCTTTAATATAGAGCTCTCTTTTAAAACACTCCCTTGGTAATGGGCTGCAAAACTTTGGCTCCCAGCTACAAGTCACTCAGTTACTTCATTGCATTTATTACACTGTATTATGTCGTATTACAGTAGTGCCCATAGGCCTTCCCTGAGATTGAGAACATGCTTATTGTAATGGTTTGGGACCTGGTTACCTGAGAGATCATCTCTCTCTCTCTAATATACTGCGATAGCTGGGATCAGCAAAGGAGCTGGAATTGGTGCTCTCTATGTATAAATGAGAGGGAGTGTTGGCAGGACCTTCTCTTGGCCTGCCAGAGCCCAGATCTGCTAACTTTCCAGGCACCCTGCAATACCCATCTTCCCCCTCCTGCCGCTTCTCTAAGGCTGTTGAGGAAGGGGGTGGGCTTTCCTGGAGTTATTTATGGGCATCCTTTATTTACGTTCACACTCTGCTTTGTACTTTATGGGATAGGCACCTAGAGCATTGGATAGGCTACTATAGATGCATTTGAAAAATGTGAATAAACAAATAGACTTTAGTAGCTAGTTCCTTCCCTGAAGAGCTCACCGTCTCAATAGACAATGCAGACAAAGGGTAGGGGAAAGGAAGTGGTGTTATTCCCATTTTAGAGAGGGGAAACTGAGGCACAGAGTGACTTGCCCAGATTGACTTGCCCTGGCTGAGCCAGGAACAGACCCCAAATATCCTGAGTCCCAGTCCAGTGCTTTAACCATAAGACACTTCCTTTGACTATTGAAAATACCAGTTTTCTGTATAAAATTCTAGGCCAGACTCACCCAGGGTCTACGCTGGCTGCTGTGAGCATGGAACTTGGCCCAAGGGAAAATGTACTGGCAGGGAGAGGTGCCAGCAGTATAAAGTATTTACAGCATTCCCCCAACAAGGAGGTTCTTAGGGGTCTGCACAGCCAGAAAGTGGCTAGCACTAGGTGAAAGAGGGCATGGTCCACCATGGATAGCAGAGACACCAAAACCAGCTCTTTCCTTCAGCAGGGGATCTTGTCGAGCAAAGCTGGGAGCCCCCATGGAAATCCCCAAGCGAAAGGACAGCGCAAACACTTCCTGGCTCCTTCTGGGTATGTCTGCACTGCTTTTGAAAATCTGAAGTCTCTGAGCTCAGGTCTACAGACTTGGGTTCGTGGGGCTTGCACTTCGGTGCTAAAAACAGCCGCACAGAAATTCAGGCTCAGGCTCTGAAGTCCAGGGAGGGTGGTGGGTTTTAAAGCATGAGTTTCAGCCCAAGCTGTGACATCTACACTGATGTGTTTCGTGCAGTAATTCCATGAGCCTGCGTCTGTAGACCAGAGCTCTGAGACTTGCTGCCCTGGGGCTTAAAACGCGGTGTAGACATCCCCTTGGAGGTGAGTCCCTCCTCAGAGCAAGGTGTCTGGCACGGGCGGAGAGGTGGTATTGAAATCTCTCTGCCCCAGCTTGTGTCATCTTTCAAAAGGTTAGCCTATAAGTATACAAACCCTTCCGCTTGTGGGCTAAGCCGACTGTTAACTGACAGGTTTGGGAAGGAACTTCCCCTGTGGGCAAGTCATTCCATACAGTGGTTATGAGAGGAAGTTGCTTTCTTTTGGGAAGGATTGCCGGCTCCAGCAATACTCTACGTTTTAGGCATAGGATCTGATTTTGCAAGATGCTGAGCACGTCCTGAGAAGAGTTAATCCCAGGACCTCAACTTCAGCAGGAGTCAGACATGCACAACCCGTCACAGGAGGCAGCCGCGAGCCCCTTGCAGGCCTGGGCCCATAAAATGCATTTCACAAACAGGGGTCATTGTTCTGCACCATATAAATAAGTACAACAGGGGGGAGCCAACTGCCAAACTGGAAACACTACCTCACCTTGAGTCACCATTAACAAATCAAATAACCTGTCTGAGTTATGTCATCTGTGATGAATAAGAACATAAAAGCTGCCATACTGGGTCAGACCAATGGTCCATCTAGCCCACTGTCCTGTGTCCAACAGTGACCAGTACCAGAGCTTCAGGGAGATTGTACAAAACAGGGCAGTTTTGGAGTGATCTACTCCTGTCCTCCACTTCTGGCTTCTGGCAGTCAGATGTTTAGGGTCACCCCGAGCATGGGGATGCATGCACCTAGTCATACCTTCGTCATAAGATCATTAGAAGTACAGACAAGACTAAATAATGCCATGTCCTTAGTCGCCCACTCTGACATAATATGGCAAGGTTCTAGCCAAGTATTTCAGGAAGGCTGTAGGTGCCTTCAACCACAGTGAAATGGTTTGGATGGAAGGAAAGCGTTCATGGCCAAGGTCCTAATGATTTTGCGTGCGTCCATTCTGGAAAGCCCAACCTGAGACATCTTAAAGTAGCCTGATATTCACCAAGTGTTGAGTACCCAGATTGTGATAATCAGGCCTTTCAAGACAGACACTCCGAATCACACTCACTTTTTAAAATCTTGGACTGTATGGTCCTAGAAATAGTCAAAATATTGACACTCTCTGTTGGGTAGAAATTAGATGCAGTAAGCAGGACTGCACCCCGGTAAGGTGTATGCTTTCTTTTTACTCGAGTCATGCCATAGAGAAATGGAAAGATCCATTCTTTACTATCATATGTATTTATAGCAGTATGACCATCTTAAATGGTCTATGGTGATAAGATGACTCAGGACTGCATGACAGATTTGCTTGGTATAGCTACGTCACACCATTTCCTCCTGACAAGGGTGAGGCCCTGTGGTGTGAAATGGAGAATGAAATGTGGAATGGCATCAGACAGTGGAAAGTTTCCTTTGAACTGAAAATAAAATTTACATTGGGTTTGGATTAATCTTCCCTAGCAATCGCCGCTTTTCATGGGGAAATGGCTATAGAATGCAGATTGTCAGCATATAAGAGAAGAGGACATGGCTAGGGCACAGGCCTAGGTCACCTAGGTTCCTGTCTCTGCATCACCACAGTCTTCCTGCCTGTCAGGGACCCACAGCTGAACCTAGACCCAGCTCCTTTGCCCTCAGCTGATGCAGCTAACGAACCTGGACCCCTGGTTGGCTGAAGACTCCAGTAGGGACATTCTCGAACCCTGCAGCAAGCCTGGGTCCCTGTCTGCTCAAGGGGGTTCCATGCCTGCAGCTGTGTTTGGTTTACTTCCTATTACTGCGCCTTCACCTGACTCCAGCTTCTTATTCCTGCTCCAGGTCTTCTACTCCTTGCTCCTGGATCTTGGTTCCTGCCCCTGCTCTGGATGATACTCTGGTTCCAACCTCCAACTTCTGTTCCCTGGCTCTTGGCTCTGGCTCGCTCCCTGGACTTAGTCATTTGACTCCTGATTTGGGCTCTGGCCACTAGACCTGATCACCCCTGTTCTGACCATTAGGCCTGCTTCCTTCCCATTAGGGAAGGCCACCCATGGCCTGGTCCATAACACTTCCTGTGTGACCTTGAGTAAATCACGTATCCTCTCTGTATAGCACTGCCCTAGCTCACAGTGGTGTGAGAATAAATCCATTAAAGATAGTCAGGTCCTTGGCTATTATCATGTTGGGGGGGGGGCATATAAATACTTAAGATAGATAAGCTGAAAGGTCCCAGAACGGAGCTTCAGTTTGCCTGGCTTACCTCCATTCTGAAACATTTGGGGTTTTAGGAGAGGAAATTTCATGTATCTTCTTCATTTCAGCAACTCCCACCCCTTTTGGCTAGTGTTCTGCCTCCTTCACAAGATGAACTCCTTCCTTCTCCCCATACTCAGCAGAAGTGGAAAGACTGCCTTCTCCCTCTCAAATCCCCCACCCCCACCCCTGACGCATGGGCCTACTGAAATTGGTGGAATATGGACTTCTTTACTAACAGATCAAGTTAAATCCGTCTCTCTTGTGTGAAAATTCCATGAAAACCTGAATCTTGTCTGTTGAAGCTGAAGCTAGTTTTCAAAATTGGGCTTGAAAATTGTCAGCAAAGCATTGTATTGTGAAGGGTTATATAGCAGTCAAACCGTACCCTGAACATCTATCTAAACAGATGAGGTGTTGTACAACATTTTATATAAATACCCAGAAGATGGATGCTGCTTTCCCTAGTTAAAACTTACGGGTGATTTTCAATGGCCTGGGTGAATTCAGACTACTCATGCTCATAATGAGGAACAATAATGCCATGGCGGAGCTGAAAGTTGCAGGTTTGCAGCACAAGAGAGACTCAGACGAGCCAAACAGGATTTAGTTGGGCGGGGGGCGGGGGTTGGTGTTTGTTTTTTGAGGCAATATTTCCTCACTGAAATGGAGAACTTGTTCCAGTGTTGAGTCAGAATCAATGCACTGGTGTAACACTCCCAGAAACTGTGTTTACAAACATTTTAACGCTCTCTCCATTTTAAGCTGTGGTCCAAAACATTTATATCGCTGTATTTGTAACTGTCAGCAATATTTTGGCTATTTTAAGAATGTAGGACAGGGTTAAGGATTAGGACTAGCCTTCTCTTTTCTGGGTATCAGAGCTGCTTAGCAGTAATTAATCAGGACATTGGGTTTTGTACTCTTGGTTCAGGTCATTTGCCTATGAGCAGCTCAAGCCTTTTACAAAGGCATACTGCATATGTTTCTGGGTACCTTTTTGAGAAAAGATTTAAATTGGCCAGATGAATAATACTTTGCCACAAGTGTTTTGCCCCAGGCAAAAAAAGGTTTTTTTTTATTCATATTATCATTGCCTGAAGCTGCAATCCTCAAGCTGGATGTGACTGGTCTTATACTGTCACATGGCAATGATGTAAGAACAGGAGCTCTCTGTGTCAGACAAATCTGGATTTAGGGGAATTATAGCAGATGTTGCAAAATGGAAACAGTTTAGCAAGTTCCTTTCATCCCACAGTTGGGAGGCAGGTCCACAAAGTGTAGCAGACAGAAAAGAATGTTATCTTTGATCCTTTACACTCTAGGGTACGGGGACCTCACCCGTTAGACTATGTTGTGACGAGTCAAATAGTCTAGATGTACAGTAACTGATCATTTAACTTTAAGAAAATTAGAAATTCGTGGGGGTTTTTTCCCCCAAAGACATATAAAGATTTTATCAGCAGCTGTGTTCATTCTAATCTGTTTACTGGGCATACCGTTCAGTATTAAGACTAATGACATGGAAAAACACTTGAAAATTTGCATGTAGTTAGAATACAAAAAAGATTTAGATTTTCCCCCATCCCCCAATACACAAACACACCCCACCACATATTGTTCAGTTGCATGCTAGGGAAATAAGAAAGGAAAATTATAATTGCTAAATGTCATTAAACCAGGAGCAATAAGTTATACGCAGGGCTATTTTCTGCAACAGTTTACACACCATTTAGGATTTTTTACTGTGAATTTATAAACGTGAGTTCTGGGATGTTACTATTCATCTGCTCGTTCTTCTTTTGTGTAAATAACTAATTTACACACAATGCTAATGAGATGGAGTCTCTTTAAGAAAGGAAAGGAAAGCCCCTGACTGCAATAAGTAAAGTATGCATGTTCAAAGCAAGTATCTTTTCCTGCAAAAGTTTGTTTTGTCTGGGTGTAAATCTGACCTGAGTTTGAACAAACTTTGCAGGGTTTTCCTAAACTGTCCGCCAGTCCATTTAAAAAAAAAAATTAGTTTGATGACAGCCACAGAATGCTGCCTTCGAGCACCTTAAAAAACACCACAACAAAACCCAGGACAACATGCCTGCAGCAGCACATAATAAATTTTATCAGTGTTCTCACTGGATATAACCATAAAATACTGCAAAACAAGTGCACAGAACGGTCTGTCAAGCTATTCAGTTTCCACTTTCACACTATATAATGAAACATAGTTGGCCAATTTTTTCCAGTTATTCGGGTCAAATTCAGAGCTTTGGCCCCAATCCAGCAAAGCACTGCACTAATCCCATTGAAATGCGACTACTCACTTAAAATTAAGCATACGCTTACGGGCTTTTTGCTGGATCAGGGCCTCATTTCCCTGAGTGCAATTCACTTATTTCAATGTGTAGTTGAGAGCTGAATTAGACCCTGATTCAGCAAGCTGCTTACATGGGTTCCTAACTTTAAGCATTGGACCTGTCTGAAGTCAATGGGGCTACTTGCAAACAAGTTATGCATGTGCTTCCATCCCTGGCTGTATCAGGGACTAGAGCTATCTGGGATTCTTGTCTATGAAATGTTTTTCGACGATAAATGCTGATTGGTCAAAACCAAAACTGTTCACAAAACAGTGTTGGGATTGATGAAACACCCAACTGGAAAAGCTTTAATACAAAAAGATTGTCAGGCTAACAAATTTGTGTCTTTCCTGTTAAAATTACCTTGTTTCGAAATTGTAGTCAATTTCCACGACAAAAGGTCAAAATTAAAACAAAGCATTTTGAAACTAGCTAACAGGACATTCTGTGTGAACTGAAACACTGTTCTAAATATTTGGTTCATGAAAAATTTTTGGAGATTCCAACTTCGGTCCTGATTCAAAATGAGAAACATTTTCAAAATGGCAAATTCTCATAGGATGGAAAATCCATTTCCTGCCCAGCCCTATCAAACCACAGACTGAGAAAAAGGCAGAGTCATTCTCCAATATGCGATTTCCACACTTGCATACAGTTAGCTTTGGAGCAGTTAACTAAATAACTACCAAATTTGTCTCACAGTCTAACAGCGGTACCTGTGTGCTGTGGGGCTCTGTAAATACATAGGGGCCGAATTGTGCCATTCAGGCATTGTGAGGAATAGGGATTTCCAGTGTTCTTCCCTGAGCACCCCTATGTGCAGGGGAGGTGCCAATGCTGGGGTCCCTTTCCATCCCCTCTGCGGTACTGTACATCAAAGACATGATGCAAAGCTGTAGGTTCCTGCACTTCCCCAGGAATTGCAATCTGCCGTCCGTTCACACATGCAAGGGTCTGTCACAATCCGGCTCCCCTGATGTGACATTAGCAAGGTAAGAATGTAACCATCATGACTGCAGATGAAAAATAGAATTCCATCAAGGCTAGGCTGTTATATTCCCATTCTGACATAGAGAGGTTGAAGTACTTTTCCCTCTTGATGAGCAGCATCATTTAGGTGTATAGAGAGCAGCACTGTTCTCTGGAACCAGCTATTCTGTTATAGAACCCAACATATTCCTAGCATTGAAATGATTGCCATGAGAGTTTTGCTTAGCACAATGGGGCCCAACCTAGTTGTGGACATTAGTGGCTACCACAATTATAATGATGATAACAAAAAGCTTCCTTCAGTATGGTACAATCATAGCACAGCTTACACTTAACACTGAAGGTAGCATCAGAAAAGTACTTGATCAGTGAATCAAGAATGAAAATGTTTCTTCAGCCTTGTCTAAACACACAGCGGAACTAAAGTTGGTTTAAAATTGATTTAAGTGAACCAGTGTAAAGCCTTTTGAAGACACTCTTAAATGGGTTTAAAAATGGCTTATATCAATTTAGTTTGGCAGTTGGTAACTGAAGTAAGCTAAGTCAGTATAAGCCAGGTTTAAATCAATTTATGAGTGTCCACAGATGCTTTGGCACTTGTTTAACTAAATCTCTTTAAAAACTACACCTTTATTTAAACAGTCGCAAGTTGGGGCTTTTTAAAGGGATTTTTAAGCCCCTGAGGCAATTTTTTTCAAAATTACTTATGTCCCATTTTCAAAAGGGGCTTAGGCCCTGAAGAGGAGAGGTCTCATTGAAAGTCAATGAGTCAAACTTTACCCCTAGAGTAAAAAAGACAAAGGACCACCAGATCTTCAGCTAATACAAACAGGGGAGCTATCAGCTGAGGATCTGGGGCAAACTGTCCCTTAAAACTTTAAAGGAAAAGCCACCGAGCTAGGCTCTGATTGGGGCTGGTGCTAAATGCTGCTCTGAATATAACCTACAAAAATGTGTGGCGTTTTCTGGGGTTTTTTCTCTTCACTCTGAAATGTCCTCTTCACAGGTATACTAGATATCAGAAAATATGCATGTAGTCAAACAAACACAGTGCCATTCACAGCATCCCTCCATCCTCCCCGAATTCCCACACTTACATGGTTGTGTATAAACACAGTCTGGAAGATATCACAATCCTAGCAGCAGCATCTGTTGTTTTCTTGCTTAATGATTTGTACTTGGCCAAAGTAATAGAATGGAGACAATCCTTCTTAGTTTTGGCATGCCTGACATTGGTCTTTTTGAGTCGAAATGTTTATTCTGTGGTGTTCCCGCTTAGCTCTGAAAGCTCATGTGTCTATAGGTATTTGCATGTTTTGCTTGACTCGGCACAAATCCTGCTCTGAACTGGAAATATCACAAGGGTAAATAATTTGGAGAGGTAAGTGTCTGAGCGAAACTGGTGCAAAGGCTATTTGTCATTTGGATTTTGATCTCAAAAGATTCAAATATGAGCAAACTTTTCATGACGGGTTTTGCCATTTGTTTGAACACTCCTGTAGTAATTGGAAATGCAACAATTGTTTAAAAGTGGCATTGTCCATGAAAAGATTTAGTGAGGGATGAAGAAATTTCTTGAACCTAAAGACATAATCTGGTGATCCAATTCTCCCCACTGTGTCCATTCCCGTGAAACTCCATTTACTTTCTCCGTTCCGTCACCAGCTCCCCCGCATCCCACCTAGCCAATCCTCTAAGTTTCCCACATTGTTTCCCCTTTTGTCTGTTCAGTCTAAACAGAAGAACAACAGACAGGGTTCTGAAGGGCAGGGAGCATCAGGAGCTGGAAGAGAATGGCTAAGATGAGGGTCAGAGTCCTGCTCTTACTGCCAACAGTTACTAGGGTTTGTGCTGCCTGGCTGGGCAGTGTTCAAAGACTTTGCTGGGCTTTGTTGCACTGTGTAGGGATTAGGCCTGAGGTCTGAGAATTTGCCTTCTAATTAAAAAGGATAAAAGCTAGAAGTAGCATTAGACTAAAACATAGCAGTGATACTTCACAGGAGATTTTTTTTTTTTTTTTAATAGTCACAAGACAACGCGAAAAGTTGTCAGGTTGTTTTATTTCTTTTGTTTTCTGCTTAATTTTTTTTAAAATGTGGGGTGGGAGGGATGTTTTCGCAACTCTTCCCAGCTGTTCCATATTGCGGGAGGACACCTTATTGCACGTGAAACTTCTGTGATGTACAGTGTCACAATTATACTAGCTGACCACTGCTTTTATTAATGAGGATTATTGGGTGTCCATTTTCTATTGGGTTGTCTAATGATATACCACAAGGTGAGGGATTTCCCCCTCCCCACTCAGCCCCCCCTCCTCCCCCAGACAAAAATTGCTCATCCCTTGTCGAGATCTTTCAGGAAACCTGCATTTATTTTTCTTTGACTCGGTCATTTTTTGTTCTTGGCATTTATCTGTTATTAGGTGCATTCTATATAAACAGATGCAGACGCTCATTAAAAATGACTCATTATGCATGCTATTTTATCCATGCAATATTAAGAATGCTAGAGTGATCTGATCAAATTAGCCCTGTGTTATCATTATCACTAAGTGCGAAACCTCTTCATTTTCTGAAAGAAAATTTAAGGCTAAATCCTGCAGCCACTTACTCATATATTCCTTTCTCACGCATTAATCCCATTGGGGACTACAGAGGTAATTAAAAACTACTACTGACAGTAATGATTTGCAGGATTGGGCCCCTTATCTATAAATCCTAAAAAATAGCTGTGTCAGCCAACATAACAATGGACAATCTTAAGACACCCTACAGCGACACTGCAAATATTAAGAAACCCTTGTCAGTTATAACATTCTGCTCAGCTGACTTGTGTATAAACAGCTGTATGTTTAGAAGAGCTGTGCCACAGGCATTTGGTAAATTAAGGGAAGGGAGCCATGTGTTTTCTCCGTTGTACTTCAGAGGCTGGTTCAGCCACTTTTCTCATAAGGAAGAATTCTGAGGTGGGTGTTTGTGTAAGCCATTGGCGAGATTATATACATTACTTTTTAGAGGCGGTAGGAGTTTTGTAGAAGACTTCAGAAGCTTTCAACGCAGCAGAGCTCAGATTGCATACAAGTATAAAGGAATGTCCTTTTGTTCCCACACATCTCATGTTACGTCATGAAGTAGGGGGCCGAATTTCTTATTTTCTCTTCGACCTCTGTTTGCTTGGTTGAATTTGCATGTGGTAAATAACTTAAGAAGAACAACGCACAAGACAAGGTGAAAAATATTTACAGTGGTCTGAGCAGATAAGCATTTTCCCTGTATAAGTTTAAGAGGAAAAAGTACTTTTTAATATAGAAGTGTTGTTTCATTCACTAAATTTTTGTGCAAGCATTTTGTCCTTTGGGTTATACATCGTATTTGTCATGTCCAGTAACATGAGAATGATGGCGAGAACGTAGAACTAATTCTTTATTGAGTGTGGTGGTGTTTGTGACAAAAACTAAGTACTATTTTTCTGGTATATAATGCGTTGGCTATAAAGTAATAGTAATGGGATAAGTTGTGCCACTGGGTTTTTTCAGTGGGATTCTTCATTGAACTATATCAGACTATCCATTTTTAAACAAAATCAGTGTGTCCGAATCAGCACATCAGTAAAAGTTTAGTGATGGCCTTAATTTTATATATTTCCTCTGAGCCCCAAGGATATGGAATATTTGCTAAGGTAGACATACCATTTGCTGGATATTGAGATTTGAAAAGAGGATTGATCTTCTTTTATGGCTTAAAAAAAAATCAGTTTTCCCATAGGACACTAGCATTCCCCACCCCATTCTGCAATCGGCTCATTTGGGGCTGGCCCCTTCTCCCATATGGAGCTAAGTGCAATATCAGGGTCTAATTTTGGTGTGACAGACTATTCCACACTGATCTAGGTTATCACTGCACCTTTTTCCTTAAAGACACAAACATGAAGAAAAAGTTCACACACCCCCATTTTGAATTCCAGAAGACCAAAGATCATTTATGGGAAATTTCCAGAGTATTCCATTATTTAGATCATTTTGAGTAGAACGTCCCCCCTGCTGGCTCCCCAAACATAGCAAAGCTGTATCTGCTCGTTTCACTGTAACGAAAACAAGAGTGATATTCTCGTGGACATTGACAATTCGTCTGACTGTTGTGGGCCGTTAGATATACTCAGATCTTCCCCTAGCCCCCCTAGCATTTAAAATGTGTCAGCAACTACTACAAAACAAATCCAGTGTAAGGAAAGAGATAATTCACAATATCGTATGTTTCAATTTTTTCCATCAGCTACAGAATAATATATGGTGCATAAAAAGAAATCTTTGTGTTTTTTCATAATACATGTGAAAGCTTAGTGAGAAGTAGAATGAAAAATGTGTTTGCAGTATGTATGGAAAGCTCTTATCAAGATACTGGGTCTTCAGTATTTGTATTTACTGTATTTGTATTTATTGGCGGAAGTTTATGAGAGATGGGTGGTCTTACTTTACTACTCTTTTGTTGTTCAGTTAAGGGGAGATATGATCTGGGAATTTAAAAAGTGTTTTACAGTTTAAAAAGTGCCTGATATTCATGCTGTTCACAAAAGTATTTTAAATGTCCAATGAGAATCAGAGAAAAGGTGGGTGAGGTAATATATTTTATTGGACTACACCTGTTGGTGAGAGAAACCCGCTTTCGAAATTACACAGAGCTCTATTTCAGGTCTTCAGAGCTTTGTGTACATAGGTACTGGAACTAGAGGTGCAGGGGTGTTGCCGTACTCCCTGGCTTGAAGTAGTAATAGCAACCCAAATACAGGGTTTCCGCCTTCTGCACCCCCACAACAAGAAATGGCTCCGGCACCACTGTCTGTGTAAGCTCGAAAGCTGGTCTCTCTCACCAACAGAAGTTGGTCCAATAAAAGCTATTACCTCACCCATGTGTCTCTAATATCCTGGGGCCCACACAGCTACAACACCACTGCACACAACAAATGAGTATTTGTTCATTTGCTTAGTCTAATGATCTATTGTATTTTCACACCCATCTATTCTTCCCTTGAGACATGTGTGGAAGTCCCGTTAAGATTCATAAAAGTTTCACATGCACAGAGGGAAGGTTAGACCCTGCCCCAGCCTCCTGCTTCCTCGGATTCAAGCTCAGAACCCTCACTAATATCATCAAGTGCCACGTGTCCAAAAACCGGTCTGATCGTGTGAGGTGCTGGCCAGCTCCGGTTGAAGGGAATGGAAGCTGGGGTTGTACAGCACCTATCAGAGGGCATTCGTTATCCCCCAGGATGCAGCCCTCTGTGTAGCCTATTATCCTTAACTTTCAGTAGCGGTATTATAGCTGTATATATTTGCCTGTGCGGGGCGATCTACTGTCTCACTGTGTGCTCGGTGTAAATAGCACGGCATCAAATAGGCGATATGGAAAATGTATCCGAGCCACCTGTCGCAATTTTTTAAAGATTGGTGTCTCGACATTAAGCATGACAACCCGCTCATACACAATATCCAGAAGGTTTCCAAACTGGGGTATGATCCAAAGCCCACTGACGTTAACAGAACTAGGGCTGACTTTGGATCAGGCTTCGTCAATTTGGAGAGTGCCTTCGTTGCCAGCCAGGCTCCCAGTCGTGCAAACATTTAGACCTGTGAGTAATTTTGAACCTCAAAGGAGTCCTTGTGCCTAAGGCTACTTACAGTGCTGGGGCCTGAGAGTCATGAGCTAGACACAGTGTCTGATCTTGCAAGGTATTGAGCATTCCCTGAAATTCCCTTTGATAATTTGATGTGATTGGTTTATTTACATGGATCTACCTGTCGAAGTTTATAGATTCATAGATACTAAGGTCAGAAGGGACCATTATGATCATCTAGTCTGACCTCCTGCACAACGCAGGCCACAGAATCTCACTCACCCACTCCTGCGATAAACCTCTCACCTATGTCTGAGCTATTGAAGTCCTCAAATCGTGGTTTAAAGACTTCAAGGAGCAGAGAATCCTCCAGCAAGTGACCCGTGCCCCATGCTACAGAGGAAGGCAAAAAACCTCCAGGGCTTCTTCCAATCTGCCCTGGAGGAAAATTCCTTCCCGACCCCAAATATGGCGATCAGCTAAACCCTGAGCAAATGGGCAAGATTCACCAGCCAGATACTACAGAAAATTCTTTCCTGGGTAACTCAGATCCCACCCCATCTAACATCCCATCACAGGCCTTTAGGCCTATGTTGTGTTGATGATGTTATTTATTGTATCCATACCTGTGTTTTTTAAAGTATATATACATATTACATTAAAATAATAGGCTAAATTCTTCCCTGGTGTAACTCCCTCGAGTTCAATGTCACACAGCACTTCTACATAGCCTTTTCCTGTGAAGAAGGGTGGGAGCATTTAGCCTGGTATTTTTTGAGACTCTTTCTTTTCTGTCTTTTCGGTATGATATTTAAAAAAGAGAGAAGGAGAGAAATTGCCAGTGAACTGTTTGAGTGTGGACACAATAGATATTAATAACTCCTTCATAGCTGATGTGCTTCATTAGGAGTTCATCTGGCCCTTTCAAGTCGGTAACAAAACTCCCATTGACTTCAATGGAAGCAGGCCCAAAATGCGCATATAAGGTTATTGAAAAATATAAGCCTAAATGTGCAAAAGTGACTTGTGATTTTGAATGCTTCATCAATGATTTAGATCATGGCATACAGAGTACACTTATACAGTTTGCAGACGATACCAAGCTAGGAGGGGTTGCAAGTGCTCTGGAGGATAGGATTATAATTCAAAATGATCTAGACAAACTGGAGAAATGGTCTAAAGTAAATAGGATGAAATTCAATAAGGACAAATGCAAAGTACTCCACGTAGGAAGGAACAATCAGTTGCACACATACACAATGGGAAATGACTGCCTAGGAAGGAGTACTGCGGAAAGGGATCTGGGGGTCATAGTGGATCACAAGCTAAATATGAGTCAACAGTGTAACGCTGTTGCAAAAAAAGTGAACATCATTCTGGGATGTATTAGCAGGAGTGTTGTAAGCAAGACATGAGAAGTAGTTGTTCTGCTCTACTCCACACTGATTAGGCCTCAACTGGAATAGTGTGTCCAGTTCTGGGCGCCACGTTTCAGGAACGACGTGGACAAATTGGAGAAACTGCCTAGAAGAGCAACAAAAATGATTAAAGGTCTAGAAAACATGAGCTACGAGGCAAGATTGAAAAAATTGGGTTTGTTTATTCTGGAAAAGAAAAGACTGAGGGGGGACACGATAACAGTTTTCAAGTACATAAAAGGTTGTTACAAGGAGGAGGAAGAAAAATTGTTCTTAACCTCAGAGGACAGGACAAGCGGCAATGGGCTTAAATTGCACCAAGGGCGGTTTAGGTTGGACATTAGGAAAAACTTCCTAACTGTCAGTGTGGTTAATCACTAGAACAAATTGATTACGGAGGTTGTGGAATCTCCGTCATTCGGGATTTTTAAGAGCAGGTTGGACAAACACCTGTCAGGGATGATCTACATAATACTTTGTCCTGCCTTGAGTGCAGGGTGCTGGACTGGACTGGATGACCTCTCGAGGTCCCTTCCAGTTCTATGATTCTATGTACATAATGCATCTTATGGCCCAGTCCTGCAAATATTTACAGACTTGTTTAAACGTAAGCATGTGCGTAATCTCATTCCCTTCAGTGGAATTTCTCATGTGTTTAAAATTCAACACGGGAATAAACAGCTAATATATATTTATCACAAAGAATGTTTCCTTCTTGAAACATCTTTTGGCAACATCACTATTAGGAATCTTTGAAAAGAGTTAATAATTGTATCTGTTTGCTTAAACCTGTAATATGGCCAGGCCAGTGGTTTACAAGATGGCTTTAAAAAAAGAAATAACCTTTATCATTTTAGCTATTTCAACAACCATGTAAAATGTGTTTTGATCTCCCTGAGGTCGTCACCCTGGTTCTGCGAGCCTGAATCCTTAAAAAGCCCATGCTGTGATTTGCTTTTTATTTTCTTTTTTGGCTTAAGAAACAGGCTTGAAAGTAGCAGCTCTGCAAACAGATTTCTTTATCCGTACGCCAGTTTGGAGAGTATCCACAGGCTCTTATTCTGAGGCTCTTCGGTCCAGTTTCGAAGACTGCCATCTCTAGGATGGCATATGAGATGTAATTTAGTCTGTGTTAGTTTAGCCGAGGGTCTCTTCTGAACAGAGAATGCCAGTCTTGCCAAATTGCGTTTAAACTAGGGATGGCGCTTTTGTGATACGGTCAACTGTCTAGGAGCGATTGAGCAGAGACGACCAAACTACTTTTAAATGAAAGGCTCAATTTGGACTTGAACCAGGTCGCAAGGTAAATAGCTAGTGCTTTATCCTTTCTGCCAAGCTCTTGGTAGAGGGGGCTGCTTTGATGTTGGGAATGATAGTCCACAGTTTCTGAACTAATGTCCAAGACAGTGATGTATAATACATGTGCTTCCATTTTACAGCTGCTGGTTTGAGTGATGGTTAGTTTCAACGTTATTGAGTGACAAAAGAGCATTTTAGCAAATCCTAGTCTAAAAAAAATGGACACATCCCCTCCCCCCCGCCATGTCCCCATCACACTCATGTCTTTTAAATAGAAGCCGCGCCTTTGAACATTAGTTTGCTTTGGGTCTGATCCTGCTCCCATTGAAGTCAATGACTTCAGTCAGACAGACCCTTGGAACTCACACCCTTAGGGCTGCAGGCTTTCCAGACGTTCAGAGGTGAATGAGCTTCCATTTTCTGTGAAAACTACTGCACTGAATAGCATCACTGCTCAATATCTAAGGCGCTGGAGTGGACATATAGCCTTCATCTAGGGCTTCTGGTTTTGAGGCTTCGTTCATTTCGTTTTGGGAGTCTATTTTTAGCATTTTATTTTTTTTTTTAGTTCTGTGTAGATGTCTGAAAATTTGGGGTTTGGGGGGGCTGTCTCTTCATTCCCTAGTGCACTGTAGTGAAGCACTGTTTCAAAAACCACAATATTAAAGCGCACTAGGGATCCTCCAGTGCACACCAGCAGGGTCTACACGGACCAATTAATGTACAACACATTAGTGCGCTTTAGAAATCGCACCCCAGTAGTCTGCATTGCCCAAGGGCTTGTCTAGATGGCATCTGGGTATGAGCCTCCCAGCCCACGTCCACAGGCTTGTGATTGCGGGGGAGGGAGCTCGTGAGAGCGCACTAATAATAGCTGCGTACATGTTGTGACTTGCGCTCTGAAGTCTGGAGAGTTGGGTGGAGCTCCGGCCAGAGCCACAAAGTCAAAGCCACGGCTATGCAGATAGTTTGAGCGTGCTAGCAAACACACGTCTGTGGACCTAGGCTGGGAGGCTTGCTCCCAGATACAGTGTAGACACAGAATCATAGAAGTTTAGGGTTGGAAGAGACCTCAGGAGATCATCTAGTCCAACCCCCTGCCCATACCCTTAGAAGTCAGGGAGGAAGGGCATCACCTGTAAAAACAGCACTGGAAGAGGGGTGAAGTCAACCTGAACTGAGCATCCATTTCTGGTGTGCATTTGGACAAACACTGATTTCATTAATTTTTTTTTAAAAATCAGGGGTCAGAAGCCCAATCTACACCCTTTATTACGGTGCTCCTGAAGCTATCCTAGCAGGAGCAAGAGAGGGCTGCTATACCAGCATCACAGAACTGCAGAACGCAGTGGAGAATGGACAGAAGGCTAGCTGGGAATGAAGGAGGGCCTGGGGAGAGGACATAAGGCCAGTAGCAGTAGAAACAGACATGAAAATGGGGGCTGAGGAAATGACAGGGCAGCGGTGGCTGAGCCAAGCACTGTTATCCTGAAGACGCACTGTACATGTGCAGAAAGGACATTAGATAGCAATGGGCAGCAATACTATGGCAGAGGGAACGACACACCTATGGAGAACATAGTGGCATCATAGACCACTGCTAGAGAAGAAAAGGAGGACTTGTGGCACCTTAGAGACTAACAAATTTATCTGAGCATAAGCTTTCGTGAGCTACAGCTCACTTCATCGGATGCATTCAGTGGAAAATACAGTGGGGAGATTTATATAAATAGAGAACATGAAACAATGGGTGTTACCATACACACTGTAACCAGAGTGATCAGGTAAGGTGAGTTATTACCAGCAGGAGAGCGGGGAGGGGGAGGGGGGAACCTTTTGTAGTGATAATCAAGGTGGGCCATTTCCAGCAGTTGACAAGAAAGTGTGAGGAACAGTGGCGGCGGTGGGGATGGGGCGGGGGGAATAAACGTGGGGAAATAGTTTTACTTTGTGTAATGACCCATCCACTCCCAGTCTTTATTCAAGCCTAAGTTAATTGTATCCAGTTTGCAAATTAATTCCAATTCAGCAGTCTCTCCTTGGAGTCTGTTTCTGAAGGTTTTTTGTTGAAGAATTGCCACTTTTAGGTCTGTAATCGAGTGACCAAAGAGATTGAAGTGTTCTCCGACTGGTTTTTGAATGTTATAATCCTTGACGTCTGATTTGTGTCCATTTATTCTTTTACGTAGAGACTGTCCAGTTTGGCCTATGTACATGGCAGAGGGGCATTGCTGGCACATGATGGCATATATCACATTGGTAGATGTGCAGGTGAACGAGCCTCTGATAGTGTGGCTGATGTGGTTAGGCTCTATGATGGTGTCCCCTGAATAGATATGTGGACACAGTTGGCAATGGGCTTTGTTGCAAGGATAGGTTCCTGGGTTAGTGGTTCTGTTGTGTGGTGTGTGGTTGCTGGTGAGTATTTGCTTCAGGTTGGGGGGCTGTCTGTAAGCAAGGACTGGCCTGTCTCCCAAGATCTGTGAGATTGATGGGTCGTCCTTCAGGATAGGTTGTAGATCCTTGATGATGCATTGGAGAGGTATTAGTTGGGGGCTGAAGGTGATGGCTCGTGGCATTCTGTTATTTTCTTTGTTGGGCCTGTCCTGTAGTAGGTGACTTCTGGGTACTCTTCTGGCTCTGTCAGTCTGTTTCTTCACGTCAGCAGGTGGGTATTGTAGTTGTAAGAATGCTTGATAGAGATCGTGTAGGTGTTTGTCTCTGTCTGAGGGGTTGGAACAAATGCGGTTGTATCGTAGAGCTTGGCTGGAGACAGTGGATCGTGTGGTGTGGTCTGGATGAAAGCTGGAGGCATGTAGGTAGGAATAGCGGTCGGTAGGTTTCTGCTATAGGGTGGGGTTTATGTGACCATCGCTTATTAGCACCGTAGTGTCCAGGAAGTGGATCTCTTGTATGGACTGGTCCAGGCTGAGGTTGATGGTGGGATGGAAATTATTGAAACCATGGTGGAATTCCTCAAGGGCTTCTTTTCCGTGGGTCCAGATGATGAAGATGTCATCAGTGTAGCGCAAATAGAGTAGGGGCATTAGGGGACGAGAGCTGAGGAAGCATTGTTCTAAGTCAGCCATAAAAATTTTGGCATACTGTGGGGCCATGCGGGTACCCATAGCAATGCTGCTGATTTGAAGGTATACATTGTCCCCAAATGTGAAATAGTTATGGGTAAGGACAAAGTCACAAAGTTCAGCCACCAGCTTTGCCGTGACATTATCGGGGATACTGTTCCTGACGGCCTGTAGTCCATCTGTGTGTGGAATGTTGGCGTAGAGGGCTTCTACATCCATAGTGGCCAGGATGGTGTTTTCAGGAAGATCACAGACGGAATGTAGTTTCCTCAGGAAGTCAGTGGTGTCTCAAAGATAGCTGGGAGTGCTGGTAGCGTAGGGCCTGAGGACGGAGTCTACATAGCCAGACAATCCTGCTGTCAGGATGCCAATGCCTGAGATGATGGTGCGTCCAGGATTTCCAGGTTTATGGATCTTGGGTAGGAGATAGAATACCCCAGGTCGGGGTTCCGGGGTGTGTCTGTGTGAATTTGTTCTTGTGCTTTTTCAGGGAGTTACTTGAGCAAATGCTGTAGTTTCTTTTGGTAACTCTCAGTGGGATCAGAGGGTAATGGCTTGTAGAAAGTGGTGTTGGAGAGCTGCCGAGCAGCCTCTTGTTCATATTCCGACCTATTCATGATGACGACAGCACCTCCTTTGTCAGCCTTGTTGATTATGATGTCAGAGTTGTTTCTGAGGCTGTGGATGGCTCTTTCCTAATCCGGTCACGGTGTTGGTAGCAACCAGACTCCTGTGGTATATTAGCATCTATCAGCTTTGACGCTGGTTCTTAGCTCTAGAGTCACAGGAAGTCACTGTACCTCTATTCCGAGCAGGATCGGGGCCTTCATTTCTCAATCTCTGCTATATTCCTTATAAACACATTTCAATACAGGGAAAGGTGGGGATGGGTGGATAGTTACAGTAAGTAGTGGGTTTACGACAGGATGCAATAGAAGCCAGGAAATTATAAATGAAGGCAGATACATCCTGCCTTGATACCCATAGCCAACTCATGACGTTGCACCATCTTCCAAGGCAGGAAGTACTGCAATAGCTAGGCACAATGGCACGCGTCTGCAAGCACATATTCACCTTACCCTTTAATTTCTTGGCTATTGTCATCACCACAATATCTGTTTAAAAGATGGCTGTCTCCGTTTTGCTTGGCACAGCAGTCTGAAAGCACACATGAAGAGGAACACTTGTCCCGACATCTAAACCGTGAAATGCATGCGAGACTAAAAGCTTTAATTAAAATGCTCATTTCTGAGCATCCAGCTAAGGATGCTTTTTCTGCAAAAGGCTCTCCTCTCTGATCCAAACACCATGGGAGCCTATTGCAAGAGATTACCAACTAGTTTTCTACCTACGTACATCTCGGTTAAACATAAAAGTAAAACAGTACAGTGCAAGAACTGCATTTCTTATTGTTTCTAAGCTGTGTTCCAGTAGCACCAAGGTGACCTGGCCAAGGTCAAGTTCAACCCCACTTTGCTAGGAGCTGGGCAAATGGATAATAAGAAACAGTCCCTGCTGTGAAGAATAGACAAGGCAGGAAAAGGGAAGGAGGAAGGAAGTAGTATTAACCCCATTTTACAGATGGGGAATTGAGGGGCAAAGCGAAGGCCTGATTCAAAGCCAATTGAAGTCAATGGCAGTTTTTCTATTAACTTTGAATTAGGGCCTCAGTGGCACAGGAAATCTATGGGAGAACAGTGAATTAAAGCCAAAGGAAGGATGATCCAGTATTTGAGGCATGAGCCTAGGATGTTGGAGATCTAGATTCAAGTTTCTGGCCCCAGCACAGACTTTCTGCGTCTTTGGCGAAATCACTTAATGTCTCTGTGGCAAAGTTCCCCATCTATAAAATGGGGATAAGAGAAGCTCTCTCCCTCCCAGGGAAATTGTGAAGGTAAATACATTCTGGATCATGAGATGCTCAGATACTACAGTGATGGTGGCCATAGAGAGGTACCTTAACTAGCTGTCCTCGGACACTGCCTTAGCCACAAGGCCATCCTTTCTCTTGAGGTGTGTTGCTTTTGTTAGGTGGGTCAGCAGAAAGACTAAAGCTAAATCGTGACAGGGAGACTAAAATTCCCTTTCCCCCTTTGCGGCCATGCCTCTGAGACTGAGACACATTTCCTGAAAGCTGGCACTTCTATTAGATCTATTCAGTGGCCACAGAGAGGGTCCTCAGTCACCTTTGCTATCAATTTGGTGCCTTCCAAGGGCACTAAATGTACATGTCCCAGTACAATACATCTGTTAGGAATGAGCCGAGAGACAGCCCATCCCGTGAGCAGACTCGATCGCTCAGTGTTTTCAATTATTTATATAAATAAAATAAGGATTTTTTTCAAAAGTTCCCCAAGCTTTCAAGCCTAGGCAGGGCTGAATGAAAGTCAGTGGAGAAATGAAGTGACAGAACATTCTGATGGCAGAAACTGTAAAATGGAGGGTTGAAATCAGTCCAGAGCAGAAGAGGCTTGGTGCCAGTCTTTGAGTCAAACGATGAGATGCCGCTAGCCAGATTCTCTGCTCTGATGTAGCAGCTCAAAGGGGCCGGGAAGCTGCCAGATCTACCCAGCTGCTACAGAAGTGGTGTGGCTGGCTCCTACATCACCCGGTTCCCAGAAGCCCTTGGCATATGCAGTGTTGTAGGATGCACGTTCCTCAACCCCTGGCTAGCAGATGGATTCAGTGTATCTCAGAGCAGCCCTCAGGCTGCTCCAGCGCATGCTGAAGCCAGCACAGAAATGACCTGGAATCAGGGAGCTACAACCGTGTGGCTCCCATGCTCCTACCTACCCCACATATACACATTGCTGTGCCCAGCAGCAAAGCAATAAGTCTTGGAGCTCAGCTCCCATTTAGGAACTTACATAAGGGCTAGATTAATCCTACCCCTTATTGTGATGCCTAACAAGGAGATGAGCTGTACTGGAAAATCCAGCCCCAATTGTGAGTGCTGTGTACTCTTGGAAAACTCTGGCCATACAGAATTTTTAGGCATAGTCTCCAGCAACTGGCTGCAATGCCTGATATGTTTGCTCCCTTCCAGCATTATGGTGCCTTTCTGCCATCCCTGCTATCCAGCCGAAATCCCTATCGGCATTGACTGGGCACACAGCAGTGATGCAGATCTTTGGGGTGAGACATTCTACCTTGGCAATTTCTTCACTGATGACATCTCTGGTCTCCTAAAGTCCAAGGCAAGAATATCAGGTCTTATACACAAGAAATTTCTAAGCTGTTTATCGCAAACTGGCTGTACACTGGCTCCTTTGTTAGTGATAATAATAAAACAAGGGGACACTCATGGGTAATAGGACACATTCATTATTTTAAGCCAAATCCTGTCCCCAGCGTGGGACCTCCATAGGGGTCTATGGATTCCTTTCTTCATCGACCTCCCAGGCTGCAGAAGAGCAGAAGAGTTACACCCCAGCCTTCGCTGCAGCCATCTGTCTATGCTTCTGTTCCATGGTACATATGCACAGCCACAGACCTACTGGTCCCATCCCTTCTCCAAACATCGCCTCATGCTCAGTTCCTGGAAGCCCTCAGACAGCTGGGTTCTTCAGGGCTCAGGGAGTGTCGACCCACTGCATGGGGTACCAGAATCCTGCCTCTCCCCCACACAGTACAGCCACGCTAGGTCAGCTGCAGGCAGAGCCCTGTAGTCTCTACACTTTGGTGGCAGATTGGCTGCTGCATGCGATCTTTGTCTAAACCTGGGTCTGCAAGGAGCAGTCTGTCTCCTAAAGTTGCAGGGAGAGAGAACTCATGTCGGAATGACATCCAACGAGGGAAGCCACTTTCATCATCCAGTGGCTGTCCGTGTAACTGTGGCCACGTGAGTGAGTTTACACATTGTCTTCTGGCATAGGGTCTGGTCCAAAGCTCATTGGAATCAATAGAAGTCTCTCCATTGGCTTTGAATCAGGTCCTTAACTGGCAATGTTAATTACACGTGGGTTGTGATGAAATATGTTTGCGAGCCTGGCACCACAGTCATTTAGAGTCATTTAGAGCCTGGCACCACAGTCAGGAGTCATTTTAATGCCCAGTTTTACATTAAAGAATACAAAAGTGCTCCCCTTACCACGTCCAAAAAATTAAGGGGGCTTGACATACCCTAAAGAGTTCCTGGATTCCTCCGAGTAGACGCTACAGTGCATGGTTCTGTCTGCCCACAGGGATGCAGACCAAGAAGGGAGCATGGTCAGAAGGACTAGCTGGGGCCAAAAATTCATGGGATTACCAGGAAAAAACGAAAATAGCTCCTCAAGAAAGCCTATCACTTTGACACAATCAAATCTCCACGTGCAGAATTTATATTGGAATAAATGTGCTCTCTCAAGGTGAAATTAACAAAACCATCAGAACGGTCATTGCGGCTAGGACCGGTGGCCTGCTACTCCAGCTGCTGCTCACAGACACTTGAGAGGGAAGGGCTAGAAACCCTGTAATTGACAATTAGGAAATAACCTGCCATAGGGGAAGCTGTTTCCTAACCCCGTCAGTTAATGGATGACTTAAGCCCTTCAGCGTGACAGTTTATATTACTCACATTTTTTATCCCATCTAATGTAAATGTGGATGATTATAACTACTCTTATAAAGGCCTTATCTTTTTTTTTTAATCCTGCTATGCTTTTGAACTCACTGATGCCTTGTGGCAGTGAGTTCCATAGGTTAATTGTATCTTGTTAAACTGTGTTTCCTTGGATCAGTTTTAAATTTTTTACTTCAGTTCCGGGCCCCCTTTTGTTCCCATTTTTCTTTTACTATGAGTGGTAAATCTGGTGCTTTTATTTATCACCTCATGTTCTCGCTTAACTTCCCTCTAAACTGAGCAGTCCCTCCTCCTCCTCCAGACGTTTCTCCGCATCCCTCCAGTCATTTTCATTGCCTGTCTCTTTCTGCTGTGCCGTTTTGAGATAAGGACACCAGACCTGAGCACACAATTCCAGGTGGGGGCGGACCACTTTATTTATTTATTTATTGTTTGGCTGCGACTGCACATTGAGCCGTAGATTTCATTGTGGTGCATAGGCCGCGGTGGGGCTTCAGTATCCCGTAGTATTTCCCTGCATCCAGGCCCCTGGTTTGGAAGTGGATTTTACCTCTCCTACCTCTTTAGTGAAATGCATTTGGTCATACCAGCCAGATCCTCGCTTTGTATAAATCAGTGCAATTCCATTGACGTCAAGCCGCTATATCAATCTACGCAATCTGAGGATCCAGCCTTAAGTTTTAGTAGAGAAAGGGCTGAACCAAAAATATCACATCCAAACACACCTGAACTTTGGGGTAGGGATTGAGATTCAGATCCAAACTTTGTGGCTGGCCCCTTTCTCAGTAACATGCTGAACAAAACCCCCTGGCTCTTATCACTGCAGACTATGAAGAAGTTCAGCTCCAAGTTCTAACTCTGAAGCTTGGGCCCAACGCTGGGTCATACTCATGATCGACATAGTCTTGTCTGAAAAAATCCCAGACATTGAGAAATACGTAGACTGCCCATCTGCCACAAAAACTCTTCTGGGACAACAGTCAAGTGTCCTCCTGATGCTGATCGAAAAAACAGATCCTTAAAAATAACTTGGGGGATGACGTAGTGTTATAAGACAAAAGAAATCTGGGGACATGCAGCGCATATAGGAAATAACTCTGGTGGAATTAGTGCAGGGTTTTGTTTTTTCATTGCTCCAACCATGCATATCCTCTCCCCGTTACTCTATCCGTACCTTTCTCTGCTCCTTCAACCCCGCCTCCCCAATATTCCCCCCACCTACCAAAAAAAAAAAAAAAAAAAAAATCTGGGAAATCCCGTTCAAATTTAGATCCTTCTGAAGTTGCATTATGAGTTCTGTAGCACTGTAATTGCTCTTTAGACCCCCATGCTGGAAGCCCTGGGAATGGCTCTGGAAACTCAGCAGCGCTAACCCAGGCCATTTCATCACTGCCATGCAAAGATACTGTACAAGTCAGGTAAATCTAAGGAGCCTGGAGGAGACTGCTTGTTAGAGTACGCATTTCTGTAAACAACCTCCTTGTGTCTCTAATACAGATTTAAATTTGCAACACCGCTCTGTGCGAGGGACTGCCATTTTTGCTATCCAGACATTTCTTGGGCTATTCCAGCTCTTTAAGACCCTAAGACCTTTAAATTCCATCTAGTGTCTATCACATGCCATTGACTTGGCATGTTTGCAAATTGCATGCAGTGAGATCCTTCCATACCAGCAGCTCCGTCTCAGATTCCCCACCATCCCTGCCAAAGTCGTCTTGCCTGCACAGTTTCTTCATCTTTTCATTGAGTTCTGTGTGTCAGCCAGCGCATTCTTCCGCACAGGCTTCAGTCGGCATGGTAACTGGTTCCTGACTGCAAGCTGCCTTACACGTTTGCTCCTATTTCTTTCTGGATTTTTTTCTTCTTCTTCTTCTTCTTAGGTGATGACTTAAATGTGTTTAGTGTTATCAGGCCCATCTGTTGTGTTTGTGATAAATTGCCTAGATATAATAAAAGGCCCTAATTGAGGTAGTGATTCATTGAATAAGCAAAGCTTGTTCATCAGGACTGTGAATCTGGACTGTTGATAGCTGCAGGTACCTCAGGGCTGCCCAGAATGATTGCTATGTTGACTTTGTCTAATTGCCGGGGAGGAGCTAGGAAAGCAGTGATGGGCAGTGTAACACACAGTAGGGCGGTTGAAAAATACTGGCATAACCGTGCAGAGCTAAACAAACGGACTGACAAAGCTCTTGGCATATTATTTAAAAAAATCTGGCAAAATGCTCATCTCTTGACAAAAACGTAGGAAGACTAGTAATCCATAACTTTATCCCATGTTGGATTTTAAAGTGGCTAATGCCAAGTTGTCTGTCAAAATTAATAGGGCATTGCTGCTTCTTATAGAACAGGGAAAAGATTCCTCATGCATCATTTTTGTCAGCAATGAATAAAATATTTCTGCTAAAAATTATTTAGAGAAAGCTTTGGTAGATGCAAATTTTGATTTTGAAAGAGCAGCACTTTAACAATGAAGTTACCCCTGTACTTACTTGTGCTAAAGCATAAAACCTCCTATTGATATCAGAAATCTGCTATGATCTCAAACTATAGTACAAGGAAGTTTAAATTCCGATATGTTAAATTACTGATTGACACTTTTGTCTAGATTTAGGGGTTTCCTCCCATTACGTCTAAAACTTTTTTTGAAAACACTTATTTAATTTCAAGTGTTGTGATGATAATGAGGATCTTCACAGGTGCTGATCAATAAACAGACTCGTTTATAACCATGGTGGGTGGTATTTACCCTCTTTTTGCTACTGTGAAAGATATTGACTATTAGTTGAACTATTGCTACTTTACACTTGAACTTTGGGAATGTGGCTCTTAAAAATATATTCTACATTATTCTGCTCTTTATGGAAAAATCCTACAGGGGCTTTCTGACAGCTGTGACTTCAGTGGGAATTGAAGGTCCTCCACCACACAGGATCGGACCCTTAAAAGTTTTCTTCATTGGTCAAAAGTGTGTGTGGGGGGGAGGGATTGTTTGTTTTTTGCTCTAGAGGAATTTTCAGATTATAATCTGAATGATCATTCGCGGGAATTAAAAACTCATGAAGGGAACCCCATTCTTTGCATAACACTCTGGAAAAAATACCATCAAATGCTCGCTAGTTAAAATTGGAGCTCCCGGGTGTAAAGGACAATATAAAAACTGAGAGTTACAGGAAGCATCTTTGCAATTTAAAATGATGTAACGGCTGACTTGCTTTCTGGTCGGATGCGCTTCCTTAGTGTTTAAATACAACACAGATGTTGTCATTATTATTTACTGTTTGAGTTCTGGGAGCACCAAAGGGCCCTAAACAAGGAAGCAAACTCCATTATTTTAGGTTTATTATGCGCACACCATGAGAAGACAGTCCCTGCCCCAAAGAGTTTACAATCTTAAATAATGTTCAATTTATGTCTGAAAAACTGGTTTTTCTGACAAATACTGTTACTAGTTATTACATTTCCATGGCCTGTTAAGGCCCAGGGACCTAATCCTGGAACCCCTTATGCACGGGAGCAACCCCAGTGACTTTATGGAATAAGCTGCATGAGTCAGGATGGCTCAGACACACGATCTGGATGTAGCAGACATTTGAAGACAGAACGTAGTTATATAGATTAGGGCAAAAGTCCTGTTTGTCAGACTCCCACTGAAGTCACTGGCAATTTGCGGCGCGGAAGGAATGCAGGGTCAGGCCCAAACGCATGGTAAAATGTTCGTGCTGCTCATAATGGAGAGGCTCTGACTTTGCTGTTACCTGAAATAAACGAATGTGGGTCAGCGTTTTTACCACAGACGTAAAAAGTGCAACTGGTGAGTATTGTCCTAACAGGAGTGTCAGATCTGGGTGTCTCGGAGGCTAGCACGAACAGCACATGTGATCACATAGGCAGGAGTGTGAGTAAACTTTGACTCTTGACTACAAGAGGGTCGTGCAAATGTTCTTCAAATGCTGATGGAATAAACATGTAAATAAGAGATGGGCTGATTTCCTGCTGTTCATGTTTGCTCACTGTGAACATTTGGTTCACTTGGCTTGCCTCATTATTTCAGCTGGGGAAAATCACTATATGAATTAATAGCAGATTTCCCTGCTGAAAATAAATGTTTACCAGCTTTTTGTTTTTTTTTCTTCCTTTTGGCAGAGACCTGGTTTTTCCTCTGACTGCCTCCTTTTTTGGCCTGCACATCCCCGAGGTGTGTAATTAAAGTGAGGGAATTTGCACACAGTGCTTTAGGGGCTTAATGAATAGAAAACACAGGATATTTCATTGATTTGGTGCATATGATACAGTCAGTGTATATTTCCTTTGTAAATTTCAAAAAGAGGCCCCTAATAACACATGTGCATTCAATCCAGTACAATAAAAAAAGGGGGGTTGGGGAAACTGCATTTGTTTCCAAATTCTAATATACATACACTGAAAAGAGCAATTTAGATTAAAGCAAAAAGGGTTGCAAGTTCAACATGGTTCAGAATTAACAATCAAGCTATATTTTGCCACAGATATAATTTCACTTAGTGTATATATGGAAATATTTGGAAAACACCATTATATATTGCAACATGTGAATATCTGATTCTGTTAGCTTAAAAACTCATAAACTCCTCTTAAAAAGATATGTGCATATACGTAGCTTAATATTATATAATTTGTGTGCATAGTATAATTTATAATTGGCATGGGTATTTTTTGAGTAATGTTGTTTATATGATATAAATATATATAATTATTGGGTGTGGGACGGGGCGGGGGGAAGTGCGTGCCATAAAATCAATTCTTCTTTGCAGGAAGCTTCCCAAAACTAGTCTTCAACCTATCAGCAACTCAGATTTGTGGACTTCCCAACTAGAAGTATAGAAATACATTTTCTCACTATACTGAGCAGCACAGTAACCCCTATTTTGGCCCAAATTCTGGACCCACTTAAACAGGTACATGGTTTTGTATGTACTTGTGCAGCACCAAGCGCAAGGGGGCCTTGATCTTGACTGGGGTCTCTGGGCCAAACCTTTGGATCTGCTGTGTCAGGGAATTTGCATCTTCTCTGCCCCATTGAGAAATCTCTGCAGGGGGCTCCATGGCTCAGCATAGAAATTGGAATGTGGCTGGCGGGTGGGGGCTAGCCCATGGATCTGTGCACAGCAGAAACAAAGCAAACTTGGGAAGAAAATCAGCCCAAATCCGCTATTCCACCCTCCTGTTGTGGCCTCCTGGAGCTGAGGATTCTCTCTCTCTCCACATCCTGCATAATTCCTATGAACAACCCCCTTTGCTTGCAGCATCAGGAACTGGCCCTTGATTCCCTGTCTTACCCATTAAAGTTCTCAGTCTGCTTCTATAGGAGAAGACAATTGTCTGGAATCTCACCATTTACCTTAAACACACCTCTACTCCTCTGGCTACGCTTTGTCTCTTTCCAAAGACAGTCCTCAAATGCCCCTGGCTGAGCCAAGTCACTCCCTCCCCCAAAATGGGTGCCTCTCAATCCTCCCTCTCCCTGAGGAGCCAGATGTTTCCCTATTCATGGTGCTGCTATTAACTCAGGGGCCCCATGACCAGGCTCAGGATCTGAACTTAGTTCCACAATGGTCTAGTCCATTGGGCCATCCCCAATCACCCTTGTTTTAAATGGAATGTCTGGGCTTCCAGGAAAGAGCAACCCTAGGAACATCTGCCAGGCTAAATCTGAGTATGGAGGAAAGAGAGTTTAAGGGTGTGTGGAATTCAGAGAGGAAGGAGAATCTAGAATCTCCATACAACTCCATTCTGTCCTTACAATGAAGACCAGTAACATCTTATTTATATCCAAATAAGGAGAAAAAATAGTTTTTCTCTATTCCTTTAACCCTTTTGCTATGATCTGTTTTTCACGGCAGAAGATTGAGTTTGATTGAAAGAATCCATTGGATAAGACGTGCGCATTGAATTGAAAAAGGCATTTAATCATTAGAAGACAACATTGCAGGGTGTGTGAGGGGTCACAAATGGAGAAAGGTTGTTTCCAAGGAATCTCAGGCCTAACTGGAAGCTAGAAGAATGGTTGGAAAGCTTAGCCTTCCATGGCAGTTGTGGTCAGAGGCCTCTGTCAGGGCTGAAAGGTATCTGAACTTCAGGGGACTTGTCCTAGCTGGAAATGATCCTCCAAACCTTTTGATATTCACCTTTCTCTAATGACAAGATTATTTGTCCGCGTACTGGACTTCATCATTTAGTGCCTGGTCATACACCACTGGAGGATGACTTAGAAATCTGCTAAAGAGCTGGAATAGTAAGTTGGTACAGTAACCTCTCATCAACCGAACCCTCAAATCTGGTAAGTGAATAGAACTCGATATCTTCCTGGTCCACAGTGAACACATATTCACATCTCACAATCAACACAACGCTGAATAAGTCAGCGTGGTTTTCAGTCTCTGCTCAGATGATTCCCAGGAGTCGAACGGGAAAGACATTCAGGTCAGGATTTAGGTAAAGCTAGGTGGAGAATCTTGCTGAGTTCTGGCTACTGCCATGTTCATCCGTTCCAACACTAGGATATATCCAGGACAAAAAGGGAGAGGAAAAAGCATGTTCAGCATATGGATCCAAATCAGTATGCTCTAGCTGTTCGTTGGCTTCTTTTGTTTTTGAATCAAACGAGGAAAACCAGCACAAATACTCTTCAAATGCAGCAGTGCAGTATCTTGGTTTTTCATCAGATTCTCACAGGCCATTGCACGCGTACATTTTACAGCGGGGAAAAAGGAAAATGTATGTCTCCACACTTCTTGTCTCCAGCTGCAAGGGCTCCTGTGTCTATTGGCTGTTCAATTGTTTGGAGGGTGTGAGAACCTCTTAGAGAAGCTAAATTCTCCAGGCACCCTAAGGACCTATGAAGCGATGCTCTTAAACAGGCAAGGCACTCGGAAACGTGGCTCTTTAGATATAATGGTTATGTGCTATTCCCCGGTCTTGAAATAACCAAGTGTTTTAATCACAGACAGTTTGCCCTTTTGGTCAAGTGGAACATTTGTTATTTAACGTTTTTACTTTTCATACCACTCATTAGATATTCTCCTGAAACTAAGTAGGGGGAAAGGCTTGTGTGCTGAGGAGGCATGATTAAGGTACAAGACAGGGGCTTGAGAGATCTGGATTCATTTTATGGCTCTGTTTCAACCTTCCTGTGTGACCTAGGGCTAATCATTTAATCTGTCCATTTCCCATCTGTAAAATAGGGATAATAATCCTTCTTCTCTCCCACCCTTTGTGTCTAGACTGCTTACTTGGCAAGCTATTTGGGGCAAGGACTGTCTCCTTTACTAGGTGTACTCCTGGTGCCTGATATTGGGTGGGCTCTCTAGGCACTATTGTGATGGTGCCGTTCTTAATGACAACAATGGATGCATCAATTCAAATGTGGACCCACATTCAAACCAAACCTTTCTTTAAGGTTCTAATAATTTTAGATCATTTTTTTAACTTTGCCTGGAAGGATCAAAATGACAAAAGAGAGGAAATTTGCTGGTATCAAAAGCAGAAGTTGGACCAAGAAACAGAAATCTCATGAGAGAACCTGTCTGGGAGGACTTGCAACCCAATCTTGAATCAATCAGTGGATTCATGTAGTTAGGACAGACCTTGAGTGAGCATCCAAATTTAGGATATTTATCCAACCCTAACCCATATTATGAACCTCCTGAGGTTCATCCACCCTTAAAAGTAGTGTGCGCGTGAATACATGCACCACATCCTTGCGCAACAGCTACTCCACAAAACCTATGCACACATACGTGCGTATACACAAGAAACTTCTCTTAAATTGGTCGAGCTTCTTTAGACAACATATTCCTATATTTGCCTACCAAGCAGGGATTGGAGTGACTTATATTTCTTCCCACGTTGTCCGCTGATGGAGTTGATGTGATCTGTAATAAATGCAGCTATTGCAGGCAACAGCCATAATGACTAGACAAATCACCCCCAGCCTTGCCTCTGTGCAGGAGCAGAACACTAGTCCTTCAGCTTCAGCAACATAGGCCTTGCTAACATGAGCTAAAGGAGACACCCCTTAGGCTGGACTGCTAATAGGTTATTTAACCTCTCTGAGTGCTTGCTATATCAGACATGCACCGCTGTCCCAGTCTAATTTCACCAGGAGGGGATTGTTCATAAGCAGAAGCCAGTTTTTAACTGTTAATTTGGAGGTCAGTCTTCCCAAAATGAGCCTCAGTGGCAGCTGCCCTACAGATGCACGTGGGGCCTCTTGTGCGTTGCAACTACAAGGGCTGATCATGAACCTTCCATGGAACCCTGTCCTTTGTGGTGGTCATGGAATGTCAGCTTATGCATTATTCCATGGCACCCCCTTCCTCCTTTCCTTCCCCCTGTCAGATTCTTTAGCATGATATTAACCTCCTCGTGTAAGGCTGTGGATGTCCTTTTTGGGTGGGTCAGGTCGTCCTGGGTACAGAAAGCACTAAAAGGACCCTGGCTGTTGAACTCTTCCATAGGCTGAAAGATCCTCTCCTAAAGATGCAAAGACAGAGCACTTTATCCCAGTGGCGTTACAGCAAATGGCTAGAATAAGGAATTTGGTTTGTCTAGAATGAGAGCTAGACCTGTCACCTAAGGGTGGCACGAAAGAAACTATGTGTGCACGTAATATGTTCATCCTCTCGCTTTCTGAGCCCTTTCCGAAAGTTATGTTGTTGTTTTTTAACTCTTGTTAACACTAGAACATAGGCCGCTCCTTCTCCATCAATCGTGGTTATGCAGCAGAGTTAACGGGTCCTGGAACTGGAGGGCTTTCCATTTTCTATGCAGCCAAAAAGAGGAATTTGAAAGGAAGGAGGATCAGGAGCTGTGAACAACGGAGTCTGCTCCTCACCATTCAGCCACTCACTCCTCCCCAACCCCCACCCCCTTGGGCTTCCCTCGAAAGCTGATCATTTTCCTGAATACCATAGATCATTGTCTTCCCACAGCCTCAGGATCTGCAACCTGCTGGGGCCTGCAGTGCCAGAAGGCAGCTATTTCCCCATGGAGCTGGGACTCCTGGTTGCTTACATTTTATTTTTAAATGTTCTCAAAAGGCCTGGGGTTCACACCATTCACTGATGTCACACACATTTTCATCTGAACGTGGTAAGCTGTTTGCTTTTAGTCATACAAATGCCAAACAGACTTAAATCTCGTACACCTCTGTCTTCCCCCACTCCTGGCTTTGAGCAGCCCCTCAGAAGGAATTGCAGAGAGTTTTGCCATTCAGTTGGGAGAAACTCACTCCTAAGCAGAGAGCTTGAGCCTGGCAAATTTCAGCTAATGCCTTCGAAATAGAGAGCACTGATATGTGATGCATCCGATGAAGTGAGCTGTAGCTCACGAAAGCTTATGCTCAAATAAATTGGTTAGTCTCTAAGGTGCCACAAGTCCTCCTTTTCTTTTTGCGAATACAGACTAACACGGCTGTTACTCTGAAACGTGACTGTGATGGTAGGTATTTCAGTAATGCAGCTGAGGGCTAGGTGGAATCAAGCTACTACAAATGAAAGGTGAATGGGAAAATTTACCGTTAGATGGGAGTTTAGGCCTAGATTTACCTTATTTGAACACGGATAGCTGTTGCTGTATTATAATCAGATCCTGCAGCCTGACATAGGCAACACTATTACTTGCTTTAAGGGCAGTTTTGCCTGAGTCCGGACTGCAGGATTCACTCCTATGTTTACATAATGGGCACAAAAATATTCACAGTAGTAAAAAAAATCACAAAAGCAGGAAAGGGATTTATGAAGCAGAACTCTTCAGAACTGATATGGGGCTTGTGCTGCGGTTCGGTCCCTAGTACGCGTGCAAGCCCGGCCTTTTTACTCCTCAGATCCGCTCCCTGTATGGACGCAGAGTCACACCCAGATCCCCGACACGTGTATGGTGCCTTCTGTACCTCTTTTATGTCTGAGTGTCACAGTGCCTAGTGGAGGCCTCTAACAGAAGTAATCTCCGGTTCAAGTGGAAGTGTTTCATCCTGCCTCAGTAGTAATATGTAAAAGTGTTCCACACGATTGTGAACAGCAGCTGTGAACTCCACCTCCTCATCTCTAGGACTCAAACAATGTGATGCCCAGAGATGCATAATCATTTTTTTTGTTTTTCCCCCTTCCCCCCGCCCCCTCCCAAAAAAACCCAACAACCACTAAGTCAGGTCAGTATCAAGTGGGACTTTAATAAACAATGCATCTATGAACAGGGATGGCATGAGAATAGTTGGACGCTGGGGACATTTACAAGTCTTGATTTCCCCTTATTCAGTTTGGGCTTGAACCAGCAAGGGGGTGCATACTCTGTCCCAGATCCAGCAAAACACCTACTTAAATTTAAGCATGCGATTAGTCCCATGGGCCGGCTACCCACATCAGACACAGCACCTAGCCGCATCAGTTCCTTCATTTCTAACGTTGCTTCGACCTATAAAGGTGTAGACTTTAGTGAACCCTTAGCTGGAGACAATGTGGCAGCAGGAATACGAGCTGCAGTGTAACACCATGGTTTCCAATAAAATCCCAGGGCTAAACTGTGCTAAATACAAGCCCAAAAGATGTATGCCAGAGCAAAGAAACTTGACTGGGAAGGGTTTGGGTGTCCAGAGTTCAGTTATCCCACAGTGCACTGGTAAATGTATTTTGTGAATATATTCTATGAAGCCTTATAGTAAAAGCTGTTATCCAGCACTTTATCAACGGGAAAGCTCTATGGACCGGCATTTCTGATCGCTCCCAGTACAAATCTTCAATCTAGTAACCGGGACTAGTATACTGCCCGGGCGGTTACACCATTGCACATTCTGCCCTCTACTTTTATGCAAAAGAGGCAGACAACACGTAAACAAGTTGATATCAGGGATTTATTAAAAAAAGCAGCTTCCAGGGTGTGTCAGAGGGTCATGACAGATTCAGCCCAATCTCCTACACCTTCTACAGCGACAGTGATAATTGATGTTGATAATGATGACCCTGAGGCACTGCAAGATCCTGAAGTGCCTTCTGAATCACCAAAGAGAGATTAAATTATGTTCAGTATATTTTTAGTGTTGTGTATTTTTAGTGATCTGGGTGTAAGCCATGCACGGCCCATAGTGATATGAAGTGTCATAAGATGACCTACTGTATAGAAAACTTTACCTGTATACACATAAGTGCCTCAAGAAACCAGCCACTCTGCAGGGCAGTACTACCACTGGATTGGTGAGTACCTGTAAACTATTTTATACTTTATTCCTTTTAATTCTTTGAAAATTGGTAACGTATAACTCTCTGTTAACCAGAATATCTGATTAACCGACACCCCCCATTCCTCCAGCATGCCGGATAACAAAGCTTTGACTGTATTTAGACTTCTTTTTTTTCTTTCAGAGCAGTAGCTTTAAAGATACTTAGGCCGGCAGCTCTAACTAAATGAATATAAGAAACGCATAAGTGGGAGGAAAAGAGAATGACTATAAAGCAACAATCAAGCCTGGGAAAATATTCATGACTTCTACCTTCCCTCCCCATCCCCAGAGGTTACCCTCCTATCTCGGAAGAGTGTTTGATGCGGTGCTGAAAGAAGACTAGTTAATATCATAAATTGTGGTTCTGCTCTGGAAAGTCACTGTGTCAAAATGAGACCTTTTGACTTCTCAGATCTGCCCCCTGTATGTACTCAGAGTCACACCCAGGTCCCCATATTCTGTGATTCCACCACTGCAGAATTTCTCATGGAATCTGCTCCTTGCTGCAGGCTTGTGCTCAGCATTTAAGCTGCTGTTCGTTAGACAAGGTTATCTTTCTAGCTCTTATGGTTGTTAAAATGCCCCTGAAAACATGAACCAAGTGCAGGCCAACATAGTGTAGCCTTTCTGAGTCTGCAGAGAGCCTGCACTTAGTACATTCGGGGTGCAGTTGGTAATAAATAATATTTACAGTGCCAGCCATTTACTGACACCTGTTCATAGGTGTGCCTAAGGGCATAGTGTGGCGTGCAAAAATGAAGGAGCTCAGCGTGACTCAGATCCCAGGTTCAGTTAACAGTGCTGCAAGTTAGAAAAAATGTCTTTTTACTTGCAGTAATAGTTGTAAGAGGGATAAACTGCCATGTTCATTTCTGTGGTGCATTGATTCTGAAACCTAATGTAGAAGCTAATGTGTTTACCCCAGCATCTCAAATTGCCTTCCCAGGTGCCCAAAACCCCAACTGTCCCTCACCCAGCTCCTTAACTTGCATGGGGAAGCTAAAGTTTTATGTCTGACCAAAGGAGACCAGATACATAACATACATAGTCTTCTCCAGCCTTAGTCATGAGATGTCAAAGCTTGTCTTCCTCCTGACAGTTTAATTCTCTGTCCCCACACTACCAGGCAATTATTGCAAGTGTCCTAGCTACTATAAAAGCCATGCACATGTCTTCTGCCAGCATGTAGTCGTGTCTTCTGTCAGTGTGTTACTTAGTACTCAATGTTCCTATTATTTTCAAACTGACTCTGGATTTGTTCCAAAGAATGCAATGCAATTCATGAAAACTTTGCTGGAGTGTATTTGTGCCTGTCTCAGCACTATGCTGACATGATTCTCATTTTCTTTCCTGCCTTCTGACCTTTCTCCTTCCACCAAAAGTTTATTTTAGCCCTGCTACATGAAATGAACATATAATCAAATGGGAAGAATTTAAAGGACTGGAATTTGGGAAGAACGGATTTCACTTTCCCACTGAGGAATTATTGGAGTTAACGCCTGGTGATATTAAGCCCCATCCCCCTTTTGATTACTTCCCAGATTTAGCACCGTCTCTGCTTTGTCCAAAACAAAGAGCAGAAACCTGACATGCAGCAGCACCAGCCTCAGAGATGAGCCGTTAGCAGAGACTTCATAAATGATCATTTTGAATAGCTACTTTGGCGATTCTCTTTTGTCTGCCTGATTCCTGGTGCTACCCACTTGCTACCCTCACTGGACTGGGCTTGCAAGCAGAACATAAAATTGGACTATTACCAGAATCATTCGCGCATATTAGTAGAGTTCTAGTCAAGAAAACCTTGTGGTGTAGCTGGTGCTAAGGCGTGTTTTCCCCGATTAAACCTCCATTTCCTGCATTTGCTTGATACACTACAAATAAGCAGTTGCATATATTATTTTATAGAAGGGTTATTTCCGTTACTTACTATAGTTGCTCTCTCGCTTGGCCTCATGAGCTGCATCTTTGGCAGGCACAATGGTTTTAGAGGCACAGCACTCAGACAATCTGCCGCCTGCACACCCTGCAAACATCTTGCTGTACAATCTGAGTCACATTTTCAAAGGTTAGAGCCTCTGTTGCTCATGCAAAAGGAGTGCGTGCACCATCCTCTCGCTTGCCTACGAAGCTCATCGTTTCATTACCTAGCTCATCACTTGTGCTTGCATATGCCCGGTTTTGTGTGCACAGGAATGGTGGCAAGTGCAGTGCAGTTGCAAATGTGCATACGCGTTGTCCCCGGGCAGCTCGACCGTCAGTTCTTTATACGCTGGCCAGGCTTCTCAAGGTAAGAGCTCTCCGGGGTTCGAGCCGCACAGGGATAGAGCCTTGCGCCTATGAACACCAGGGAAAAGTGTTAACCAGAGCCGGGAATGCAATTGAACCCAAACCTATGTTAGTGAGAGCGCTCCTGTGTGTCTGCCAAGTAACTGCTCCCTCGCAGCAAGAGGAAAGGCAAAGGGGGGATTGAAGCCCTGTGCTGGTGCTTCATTTTCCGGGTGAGAATCACTCTCAAACCCATATCTCCACAGCCACACCCTTTCTCTACTCAAGCTCCAATCCTCTTTTCCCTGGGCCCTTGACAGTGAGGGGGAAGGGTAGGGTGACCAGATGTCCCGATTTTATAGGGACAGTCCCGATATATGGAGCTTTTTCTTATATAGGCGCCTATGACCCCCCACCCCCGTCCCGATTTTTCACACTTGCTATCTGGTCACCCTAGGGAAGGGTGCACAGTCGATTTGAGCCTTATTTCTCTTCAGTGCAGACTACGCTCCGATATTTGCTTGCTTGCAACCATACAGAGCCCCCACTCACACTGGAGCTCCCTGTTGCAGACCGTGCTAGGCCATGCGTGCACTATCGAGGCCCAGATATTTCATAAAACTAGATCTGATACTGGTGCTTGTTTTAAGAGAACAGGTAGCTTATCTCAACCATTTGGAGGGATGGGGGGATGAGAGGGGATGGATCATTCAATGATTCCCTGTTCTGTTCATTCCCTCTGAAGCACCTGGCATTGGCCGCTGTCATAAGACAGGATACTGGGCTAGATGGACCCTTGGTCTGACCCAGTATGGCCGATCTTATGAGCGTCAACCCCAAGTGCACACAACTCATAATCAGTTTGGGCCGTACGCACTCTACAGTGAGTAGGCTGGGTCTGGTAAAGATTATATTTCTATTCCTGCATGTACAGGCCATGGTGATGGGCTGCACTGCATGTAAATAACCTAGTGGCAAGCCATGAGCTCGTTTCCACAGCGTGGTAGAGGCCAAAGCTGCTGCCTTTGTCTGAAAAGGCGGGAGTCAAATGGCTGTGATTCTGTATCCAGTTCCCTCAATGCCTGTACCATATTCATTTCAAGGTGGACTTAAAGGGGGTTCTTTTATTACTAGTTCCAAAATATTGTATGATCAGTATTACAGTCAATCGCAGAGGACCCCAGCTGAGATCGGGGCCCTGTTGTACAAACACATACCTACAGCCAGGCCCTGCCTTGAAGAGCTTGCAGTCTAAACAGACAAGATGGACACAGGGGAAATGCAGGCACAGTGAGGGGAAGTGAGTTGGACAAGGTCACCTAGCAGAGACCAGAATAGAATCCAGGTCTCTGGCGCTCCAGTCCTGTGTCCTGTCTGCCAGACCACCCGTGCACTGCAGCTAAGAGCACAGAGAAAGCGAAAAGTCCCCCAAAAGGAAGTGACGGGGAAACCTATTCTATTTAGTTTCTTATAGCATGCCCACCACGGCAGCATCTGAGCATCTATCCAAGGTACTGGACCACACTTTAAAGCGGCTAACAGTGTAAGGTGGAATATATTAATTGGACTGTGGGCCTTATTAGAGACACTGATTCTCAGAGCATTTGCTTGCCAATAGAGAGGGCCCCAGACAAAAAAACCTGACTCCAAACCCCCCTAAACTTTGGGGCTGAGGAGGGCTGGAATCTGGATCTAAATTTCCTGGCTGCCTGCTACCTCAAAAATCAGATCTGGATTCTAACCGTGCAATTTCTGCTTGTCGCCTCTTCTTTCTCAGAATGATACTATGAGGGAGAAGTGATGTATTTAATGAAGCAGTTATGCAGTTTACTGATCATCATTATTCAAGGAAAATGCTTTGAAGTAACAGCTTAGTGCACAGCTACAGTAAACAAGATATAGAGATATACCTAGATAGGAAGACAAATAAATGCCCATTAGAATTGATATTCTGTGTGCACTTTGCATTTATACAGCATCTTTCATGCAAGACTCTCCAGATGCATTTGCAAACAGTGATTAAGAATCATGACATCCCTGTAAGAGATGCAAACACTATTACAGTCATTTTAAAGATGGGGAAACTGAAACACAGAGAGGTTAAGTGACTTGCCCATGATCACATGGGCAGGCAGGAACAGAGCCAGGAACAGAAACCAAAAGTCCTGATTCCAAGGTAACCACTTGACTAATGCCAATCATGCTATGCCAGGATACTGTGGCTTGCATATACAGTACCTCCTACACTACCTGACCATATCTGGCCTGTCCAAATATTCTGCACATTTCAACGGCTGGCCATTTAAAAGAGCGGCACAGGAATACGGATAGGAATCCAGCAGTAAAAGAGTTAATAACAGTATACCCCCCGTCTCCTTGCACGTTAGCAGATATAGCAGGGGACAGGTATGATCTTCATTTTAAGATATAAATCATAAGCAAGGAATGCTAGAAAAGCTATTTCGTAGGAGGTATGGTAAAGTTATGGAATAAGTTTAACAAAGAAGCCTACTGAAGCAAACGATGTAATAGTTTAACGTGCGGGGGGGGTGGGGGAGGGCAGGGGAAGGAAGGCACCTTCTTACTGAGCAGCAGTCTACCCAGAGCATTCAGAGTCAGGTCAGCTGGCTTCAGGGACAAAAATACGTTTTTATTCCATTTTACTTCTATTAGCTCTGCAAAGCCAACAGAACTAAGGGAAAGTGAACAGGGCTCTACCCCTTCTTCTACGTCATCAATGTACTATGCCCCAGTATGTCCCACCCAGTGCAAATCCAGTGAAGGCAATGGTGGTGTTGCTGGTAAATTTTTTTGGCTGTAACTTTTTTCGGCAAATAAATGCAGACTCCGCAACACTGAAACATTTTGCCAATTTGCATCGGTTTCATTAAATTTCTTCGCAAAAAGAAAAGGAGTCCCTGTGGCACCTTAGAGGCTAACCAATTTATTTGAGCATAAGCTTTCCTGAGCTACAGCTCACTTCATCGGATGCATTCAGTGGGAGACCATGTCTGCTTCTGGGTGCACATGGGAATTGTGGGAATGCACTGGAAGTTTATCATAGAATCATAGAATATCAGGGTTGGAAGAGACCTCAGGAGGTCATCTAGTCCCACCCCCTGCTCAAAGCAGGACCAGTCCCCAACTAAATCATCCCAGCCAGGGCTTTGTCAAGCCTGACCTTAAAAACCTCAAAGGAAGGAGATTCCACCACCTCACTAGGTAACCCCTTCCCACTGAATGCATCCGATGAAGTGAGCTGTAGCTCACGAAAGCTTATGCTCAAATAAATGTGTTAGTCTCTAAGGTGCCACAAGTCCTCCTGTTCTTTTTGCGGATACAGACTAACATGGCTGCTACTCTGAAACCTGTCATTAAATTGTTCATCAACAAAAACAAAACAAAACAACAAATCCCCCCAATTAAAAAAAAAATCAACCACCAGAAAAGCACACAAATAAGCCAACATTCTGAAAAAGTCTAAATGTTTCCAGTCAACCTTTTCTAAATGAAATGCTTCCAGTATTCAGGTCAAAATGACTTTTTGTTTTAAAATTTTCTTTAACTTTAAAAAATGCCAAGCATAAAAGAAAAATGCTTGAAACTAAAACAAAATGTTTCATTACAGGTGGAACAAAACATTTTGTTTGACTCAAAACTTTTTTTTTTACTTTTTTATTTACCAAAAATTGAAAAAAAAAAAAATAATCGCTTCTTCGTTCATAGATGAGAAGGTGAGACGAGGCCACAGTGATAATCTAAGATGACCTCCTATATAACACGGACCGGAGGCCTTCCCTGAATTTATTCCTGTTTGAACTACTAGAGCACATCGTTTAGAAAAATATCCAATCTTGATTTAAAAATTGCCCTGATGGGAAAGCGACCACAACCCTTGGTAAGTTCTTCTAATAGTTGATTACCCTTTTAAAATTTTGTACTTTATTTCCCATCTGAATTTTTCTAGCTTCAACTTCTAGCTAAAATGATTTTTTCCCAATTATTTTGAACGTCCAGCAAACAGAAAAATCCATTATTCACACAGTACTAGTTATGGGACATACATGAAGAGAGTGGGCTTGCACAGAATTGAGGGTCTAATTTGACCTGTGGGATCTTTATCAGTGGCGAGAAGGAAAGAATTCTGCTTAACTCTGAAATTCCAGAGGGACTTCACAGGACTGGCTTCTAGAAATACCTTCATTCTTTTTCGCTTCTGAACTGAGCACAGATTGGACAGTAACCATTAAGCTGAGAAATTTAATTTTCTCTCCCTTGGCCTCTTTTGGTTCCTCTTAGGTTTTTTGGCTTCTCTTCTGTTTTCTATGGCCATAGTCATGGCAATGATGGTTGTCCTCCAGTCCATGCTGGTTTTAATGCTGAATTCCACAGCTCTCCGAGCTCTCACAAGGTAGGTCATAAAGGGGGAAAATCCTCTGCTGGATTTGACTTCAGCAGAGTTCTAGTATGTTACACTAACTCAGGGTCTGCCCCAATGAGTCTCTACAAAAACTGAGCCTCCAAGACTGAAGTAAACAGCTGGCACTATAGTGAGTCTCATTAGCTGCTGTGTTAATTGTTTCACTATATCCTTGCACACAACACCACTGCTGCATCAGATTCTTGCATCTATTTAACCCATTGAGAGTAAATAAATTCCCTTTTAACTGACAAAACCTCTTCTCCTGAAAATGAAAAATGAACTACCAGGTGGTAAGTACAGTATCCAGCAAACCAACTTCCTATCTATTGGGCTTCTTACAAGACTCCTTGGATGACTGCTTTGGTTTCCACCGTTACCAAGCTCACTACACATGCACATTATGATTCAGGACTAAAACTAACCTTGGTGTTAACCTTTGAAGACTGCAGACTTGTATTTCCTCCCAAGCATTCATTCACCTGGGAGGCTGTAAAATGCCAACATTCTGAGGGGCCAACTAAGGAATTATGATTTATCATAAATACTGTACACTGAACATTGCTCTCTGGTTTCCCCTTTGTTCCAATCTAATTCTACTTTTTACTAAAATTATGAAAACTAATTGCATTATTTAATCCCCATCACTTACAATTCTCCAGTGTTTCATTAATCAATGTAATCAAGCCAATCAGAATAGATAAAGGAGATCTTTTAGCAGGCTTTGATGAGATTTTATCAAAATCTCAGTGCATATTGTAAAGCCTTAGCACCCTCAGAAGCAAACTAACTACAGAATAGAGAAGCTTTATCGAGCAAGCACTAATATAACAGCTGATGTCTGGACCAGTTTAAGAGGCTCTCCCTACTATACTACTGACTGGGGAGGTGTGTGTGTGTGTGTGTGTGTGTGTGTGTGTGTGTGTGTGTTTATATATATACAGAGAGAGAGAAATGCTATAAAGCATCCAAGATTAATTTTTAAAACTATGGAAGAAAAAAAAGGAAGAAAATATCTGCTAATTAACAAACCATAAAGCCAGAGTATTGTAAGTAAGATGGAGTGGATAATGCCTGGGTTATATAAAAGTAATTGTAAATCAAGACCTTTATTAAAAAATTAAATGCCTCCTCTTTGGCATAGTAATCTTAGGCTATATCCATCTCCTTGAATTAACATGAATCAATGTTTGGAATACTGTCAGTGTGCTTCTCCCCTTTTTTTAATGTCATAAACCATATCTTTCAGCCTCCCGATTGACTAAAAAGTGGTATGTGCATTATGCTTATTTACTCCCAGCCAATGACAGCAAAAGTAGGTAGCCTACAACTACCCAGACTTATAAAATGAATATAAACAGGACATTTATTGTTAATCACCTGTTGTAGCTCCTGGTCAATATATAACTAGTTAAAATACTTACATTATAACCCTATTTCTAGGTAAATATATATCAAAAGTATCATTTTTCTAGGGTAATTAATAAATCAAACTCTGTTTGTAGAAAAGTGTCTTCGGTCAATGAAAGCAAGCCAGACATTTTGAGCCGTGAGCTATGAAGAAGGCGACCTTTTGTTTATATAGCACCTGTCAACACAAAGGATCCCAAATTGCGGGATTTAATTAACTTCTGATGATCCAGACCTACAAATTGCCAGCAGGGGTTCCTGTACCCGGAGAACCATTCCCCCCCCAGCAGAGAGATAATGGTGTTCATAGCGCCACCCTCCCTGGGGCTACTGCTGCACTCAGAGTTCTGCAGACACTCGCCGAGAGAAGCTGCCCAGGGAATGTGCTGATTTACACGCTCCCTACCAGTGTTGCCCATTTTGGATGCAGTAGCTTACTGCAGGACCACAGGTAGAGCTGGAACAGTGGGATGCTTTGCACCACCCCATCTTCCCAAAAGGCAGACTCATCACTCCTACAGGCCCTACACCCTGGGAAACTTCAGCAAACTACTCACCTGGCCCAACCCTACTTGTGAGAGCTGAGAAGCTCACAGCCCAAGGAGCAGACCATAAGGACCCTCCATATTACCCTGATCTTTAATGTGCAAACTGATTGCTTACAAAGCAGACAGGAGAGAAAGATGAACACTGCCTTCACTTTAAGCCATTTCCATTGCTCGTTCTGCTGTAACGGTCGGTTGTTTGCGTCTTCCTTTTCCATGAGGGCTCTGGGCCAGACCCTGTCCTTTGGATTCTGAGGAGCTGTCCCTTTATGTTTTTGTAAAGCTATACCACGTATGAGCAACAGGCGGAACCCGGCACTGGCCACTTTGGCAACGACTTTCGCAGGAACAGAATCCAGTGAAAATAATGATGGAGGAGGATCTTTATTTTTATTTCAAAGCAGGCAACATGGCAACCCTTGATTGCTTAGAAAGCTGCCACACTGAGTGTGTAGACTGTAGCCCAATAACAGGAAAGTCTATAGAATGCTATGATTGTGCTTTACATTATGCTTTCATTTCTACTGTACCTTGTAGGTGCTTTTACACTGAATTAGTCTCGGTCTCACTAAAAAAGGGAAGCTTCCTTCCTCCTCCCTCCTCCCCCCCCCCCCCATTGCTTTTTGTCCTGCATTTACCCTAGTATTTTAGGTACCCAATATGTACAGCACAATTTAAAAAGAAAACCAGGGCTGAGAAAAGAAAAATAGATTTGCCAGAGAAGTGCTTCAGCTCATCACAGTCTACAAAAAACAGGAGAGCTGGGTCTCTAAATGCCCTATCCCTCAAGGGCCCGATTCTGCTCCATTGGACGGGCAGTAGCAAAACTCCCATTGGCTTCACTGGTCTGAGCCTCATATGTTTGTATTACGCCACATAGAAAGGGAACAGTCTAGTCTGTACCTAGGCTGCCTCCTTCTTAGCTGATGGAAATCAGTACAGCTCCGCTGAAGTCAAAGGCATTTCACTGCGAAGCTGGCCTGCTCTACTTAAATCAATCCTTTTAAAATGAAGAGCTGCTTTGTATTTTTTGAATGGAAAATGTAACATATATAATCTTTACTCCTATCCTCAGCTTCACAGAACCAGGTTTCAGCCATACAGAACCAGCATCGCCAAATAATTTTGCGACTGACTCTCATGCTTGAAAGACAGGTTGCTCCACTTTCCCTGGGATCAGAACAATCTGGATAGGGACGCATAGGGCCAAATCCTCAGATGGTGTAAACCAGCATAGCTCCACTGAAGTCAATGGAGCTAGACCAAGTTACACGAGCCAAGGATCTTGCCCATATGCTGCAGTATGGATGCAAGCATCCCAATTCAGATCATCAGTTGGTCTCTCTCAGATAACAAATACAGTTAGTTATGCCTCACCACTGTTGATGGTAAGGTAAAAGTTGGTCATGTTAGTATCCTGACCTTAGTGGAATGGACACAAACTTACTTTTAATTAGTAGTTTTCCCCAGTTTCACATTTTTTCTTCACACCAGTGGAAACGTGCTTTTGTGCTTTATGCAGTTATATAGAAATCAAAAATGGTAAGCAACTTTTTAACATGATAAAATGGGGGACTGGGGGTGGATATTGTACTGGGGTGCTGCAATTCCATTTATCCCAGCATGCCACACCACTGCTCTTTGGACAGCAATCACAGCACCTAGACACCAAGCTGTGGAAGAGATTCTTCCAAGCTGCAGCAGCTGGCTCTTTGGCAAATGGAACAGGCGGTTGCACTGGGGGCTTTGGAGTTGCCTCTGGGTCTGTGGCATGGTTAGGCTGCTGATGGACTCTCGGAGATGTCTTGTCCTTTTTTTTTAAATTGCATTTCCTTTTGTATCAGAGGGGTAGCCGTGTTAGTCTGGATCTGTAAAAGCAGCAAAGAGTCCTATGGCACACCTCTGAGTGTGAAAAATCCATATGCCAGGACCCGCAAATATAGGCCTCATATTGTTCGTGCCTCTGCACACACCCTATTAAGGTAAAACAGGTTTATTTGTCATTGGCCAAACTCTGTATGTGTCTGAAACAAATCAAGCAGCATTCTGGGACCACATCCCAGCATTCTGGGACCACAGAAAATCACGAATAAAATGTCACCTCTGTCTTGTCTAGTTGAAGCCTGTCTCCTGTCTTTTAAGATGCTGTACTTGCAATAGATTTCTTTGCCCTTCGAATATAATTAGCTCTTAAGAATAGCTGCCTAATCTAGAGGTTTCCTTATTGTTCGCCATTCTCAAAGGCTTTTCCTGCATTCTTTTTTTTTTTTTTGGGGGGGGGGGTAGTGCCCCATCATTGCACTACCAATCTGATGAAGCTTTATAGATGGTAGCAACTGCAGGAGCCCCCTAGTATCATGGGGGCACATCCCCTTCTCTCCCCGTGATGTCTAGGTCCTGTTCTGAGAGGATACAATGGAATGAACACCTGTTCCGTGTCTACTCTAGCTCTTCCACTGTTGAAACCACTGCGGGGGTGGGGTGGGGGCTTCCTCTGGGACGGTGCAACAGTGGGAGTTTCCCCTCCCCCGCGAAACAAAACCTAGCACGGACACGACCAAAACCTGCACACTTGGAGGCAATTAAGGGACTTGAGGTCTGCATGGAGATGCGGGACCACTCTGCTGACTCATTTGGCAGCCAGACAAGGAGGCTCTCATCAGCTCCAGCTCAAGAGGATAAAAGGTGGAGAGTCCCTATGTCAAGAGAGGGGCTGTTGAGTCTTGCACGGTAAACCCTAAAACCAGCCAGCTTGGTAGGAAGCTCAGCTTGAAGTTTGTGTCTTTGGGACGCTAACACAGGCTGGGAACTCTGTCCAGGCCCAGGGGGCTTAAGAACGCCAAGGATTTAGCATGCAGAGTTTGCACCATTTAAACAGCATAGATGGAGACCTTGGAGCAATTATTTTAAATACTAGGAGAGGAGAGAGAGAAGGGGAGCAGGATGAGCTCTGCTAGGACCTTAAGAGTGAAAAAAAATCTAACTATAGAATTTGGAAGCAAAATCTGGTGGATTTGGAGATGTTATTCAGTGGCAACTACTTGGTGGATGATTTGGGAAACAAATAATCACTAAAGGCTTGATCCAAAGCCCATTGAAGTCAGTAAGAATATTTTCATTGATTTCAGGGGCCTTTGGATCTGGCCCCAACAGCTGTATTCCCTGCTTTCTCCCTTAATACACAAAACAATCATGTGACCTAAAATTAAGGCAGCCATCATTCCATGACAAAACATTGCACCCTCTGGGTCTACTGGGATGACCACCATTAGGTTCCCAATAGCCTTCACCCTGGACAAATTGGTGGTGGTGCCCGAAAGGAAGCAAGGAAGTAAATCTATTAGGAAAAGATGCAATCCAAAGAAAAAATGTGTAGCTGTGACTTTCAAATTGGTTAGGGGTAAATTTCAAGTGCTATGGAGCAAGGTCATGGCCTGTCTTGTGTGCTGGTGCAAGGGAGCGGAGAGGGCATGAGACACCCTATTACTCCCTTGCCCCAGTACCCCATCTTCACCACTTCATGCAAGAGGGTGAAATCCAGTTCTGCAGAGTAGCTGTGTCCCCCTCTTGCCCAGGAGAGCGGTGCATGAGCAGTGCTTTCCGGCTTGCCTAATGTTTGATTCACCGCTGTTCTTCCATTCTCTGAAAAGTGTGGACTTTCTGGGCCATGTATTTGCAATGGCTGCTCTCCAAACAGGGCTAAAAGTGAGTGGTTTTAGCAAAAGCACATAGGTTAGTTGTGTGCCCCCATCTGAAACACGGGGTTAATGACTCAGATTATGTCCACACAGGTTATGTCTAAACAGCAAACTAACCCCGGGCTCTGACTCAGGTTTGAACTCAAGTCACCCCACCCGCTTCCATCCACACCCAAATCAGTCTGACTCGGGTCAGAAAGCACTCTTGACCTGGATCCGAGGACCCTACTAGTGGGATAAGTCAGAGTCCAAGTCCCACTGTGACTCAGGTCTAAGCCCTGTCATTTTGCAGTGTAGACACAGCTCAAACCACAGACCTGAGTCAGAAGGTCGGCATACTGCAGTACGGACGCTTTAGCATGGTTGTGAGAACTGAGTCCAGGGATTGTAAACCCAGGTTTACAACGCACTGTGGATGCTCCAGGTCAGGTGTGGAAATGTTGCGTCAACAAGCCCAGGTCTCAGGTTGACAATGTAGTGTAGACATACCCACGCTGCCTCGTCCTAGGTGCAGCACTCCCATTGAAGTCAATCGTAGCTGTAATAAGTGGAGTGAGCGCAAAAATAGTGCTTGATATGAGGGTTTGTTGCAATTGACTTTGGAATGAATCATTTACACTCCTGAACTGCCTCAGATGTGTAGCCACATGAGTTTTTACACTTCTTTCAGCTAAATCGGGGAAAAATTTAGCACTCTGGAACATCATGTGGAGCTGCCCATTTGCCCATTTCTCCCTGGGTCCACAAACCAAGTAAGCGGTGTTTCATTTTTCACACATTTACGGTCGTTGTTACGCATGCAAAATTCCGTCTCTGGAATGAGCTGGTGTGAATCGTTTTCTCCTTGGGGTGATAATGCAGACACAAGGGAGCCTGGAGGAAGGATGGTCTTGTGTTTAAGGCAGTGGACTGGGTGTCAGGAGGTCTGGATTCAGTTCCTGGCTATCCCACAGACTTCCTGTGTGACCTTGGACAATACCTCTGCTCCTTATTTGTAAAATGGGGATGATACATCCCTGGATCACAGGAGTACTGTGAGGATTATTAAGATACTACAGGGATGCAGGCCAGAGAAAAAAACTACATAGGTAGCTCCCTCACCCATAACGAAGTCCATACCCTATTACCAAATCGCTCCCAGATATTTTGATTCTGGCTCAGTAGCCTTCCAAAACAGAGCAGTCCTTGACTTCACTTTTTTAAGGTCCCTTTTCTCCCTTGAGTGTAGAGATGTGTGAAAATGTCGTTGTTCAGAATTTTGCATTCATGCATTTGCCATTTCCTTTTGTGCATGCTTTTGCACCTCCTCGATTTTGGCAGCATTTGAAACCAGGCATATTAGCCTCAGAAGCAAGCAAACTTGCCAATGATCTTGTTTCAAGGTGAAAGCCACCTTTGCTTGAGAACTATGGGGCTCATTCGGCTCAGAAATATTTCTCCTCAAAACCAAGCCCATTTTCACTGGGAGAGTGGCCCATCTTTCCACGAAAAAGTTGCACCCCTTTCCCAGAAAATGGGCTTGTCTGTGAGACCATAATGCAATGTAAATTTTTTTTTTGAATTTTAAGTAGCTTTGTATTTGATCACTGATAATTTGTACATCTCAAACTGGAAGACTCCCATGAATAATTAAGGCGGGGCAATGTATGGCCAATGGTATGGATAACATTCTCCATTTTCTTCATGAACAATAATCTTCATATAATAATTAACCAAATGTTGGGCGTTACGTATAGAAGTTTAAACAGTCTTCTTTTTATTAAACTGTTTCCCAGCAAGTGGAATCTCCTTCCTTAGAAGTTTTTCAGGTCAGGCTTGACAAAGCCCTGGCTGGGATGATTTAGTTGGGGATTGGTCCTGCTTTGAGCAGGGGGTTGGACTAGATGACCTCCTGAGGTCCCTTCCAACCCTGAGATTCTATGATTCTATGATTCTAAGTGTGAGGGAGCACCACAGAATGGAAATTGTTTATATACAATGTAGTGTAACACATACTGGATATGTTGTATGGCTGGGCTATGTTTATTTTGTGATTGTAACCATCACAGCTATGATATAGCAGTGCGGGTTTTGCATCTATTCAATATTTTGCATTTCTTGACAATGAATATGTTGAATAAACTGTTTGAACTCTGCCATCTCAGTAAAACATTGTGAGTACACTCTCTGTGAAAGTCAGTATTGTGTGCAGTAAAGAAATGAATAGGGAACGAATTCTGGGTTGCTCATCGCAGATACAAAAGCATAGACACATATATGGTAGGTGCATATTGTATGTATAGATTGAACAATGGTGGCATGCAGTAAAAGTGCAGATACAGAAACCTTATCGAAGCCTGAGCCCCAAGCTCAGGTGTGTATAAATCGAAGAATGGAGTACAATATGACCTCGACTGCCCTGGTCACAAACAGCTATGTTGAGGTTAAATGCATGGATCTTACAAAGGGCAAGATTTGGCCACAGTTTCTACTTTCCTGTGTGTTTTACCAAAGTGATGGTACTGACTAAGGTGGCGTCAGGGCATATTAAATTTCACATTTCTTCTTTCTCTAAAGCAGTAGAGGGAAAGATGCATGACATTGGCAAGTCAAGACATTGTGAGAAGCTGAGAATTGAGAATCCCAGAGGAGATATTATTGTTCTGACCCATGCACTCAGCCTGGGACACTGAAAAGCTATATGGGGACAGTCGCATATGGCCAAGGTTTTCAAAAGTGACTAGTGATATTGGGAACCTCAGGTTTTGGGTGCTCAGATTGAGAAACCTTAAAGGGGCCTGAATTTCAGAAGTTGGGTTCTCAGCAATTTCTGAAATTTAGGCCTCTTTACGTCATCTCAGGTGACATGCCCGTCACCTGCGGCTGCCAAAATCACTAGTCTCTTTAGAAAATCTTGGCCACGGGCACCAAGAAATGGTCACAATGAAGGGTTACAGGAACAGAGGATTTTCCGCTACATAAGGGCAACGGTATTTCTGCTCTGGAACGAGAACGCTTTTCAGAGCGTTCTGTCTTGCACCAAGCTATAGAGTCAGGAGTGAGTGGCAGTGGTTAAAGCAGGTCAGACTATGCCCTCCATCTGATGTGGGGACTGCATTGTCTTGTGGTGACAGGACATGGCCAAGAAAAGAAAATGGGAACAAGATCAGCTTCTTCCCAGTGTCTACTGATAATTCATCCTAGGCTCTTGATGTAAAACCAGCTAACAGTAGAAATGCAAGGAGCCTTTCAGAGAAAGTTTGAAATGCCGGATGCAATTTCCTGCAATTTTAGGGGTCGGGACATTTCAGAAGATAGTGATTTTTCATGAAATCTAGCTATGCTGTCTCATTTATGTCTTTCGCCCAAGAGGAGCAGACCCTCCTCTAGAGAAGAGCACATAGACAGGGGACTCCTAGCAAAGGTCTCTCTCTCCCTACTGGCAGAAAAGCTGGACGCCCTGGAAACTCCTCAACCACACAACGGCTCCCACTTCAAATGGTGCTGCCGAGCGGTAAGGCCTCTCCTCACCAGCCAAGGAAGGGGAGGAGCAGCACTCCCCCAAGCTAAGGTGGGGGAGAGGAGGGGAAGTCATCCCTCCGGCTTGAGCAGGGAGTTACACTCTCCCATACTTGAATTCCAAAGGCATTGATTACAGGGCAGATCAGCTAGGGAATGAGGAGTGTGCCGGTGATGGGCAGGGAACGGGTCCTGAAGGAATCAAGATGCTTTGGGTAGGAATATGTTGCAGGAGAGTGAAGAGGGAGCAAAAACCTCCAAGCCAACAGGCCACAGCTTGTCTGTCTGTCCATCTGGGGGAGAGAACCAGCTGGCACTTTGTTATCATTATTTCACAGTCATATTGTGTGGGCATCTCAAAGCGCATGCAGGTTAGACCCCTTTGTGTTCTGTGTGTCCATTGGAGGGCGGGGAACACTCTTCTGTCTATCTGGGAAAGAGCATTAGAGGGTCACATCCCTATCTGTCTCTGGGAGAGAAATAGTGGGGCATGGCTCCCTGTGTGGAAGGAAATTCCTTGCCAGTCTGCAAACTTGTGGGAGCTGGCTGGGCACTTACCTATCTGTCTGAGATCAGCAGCTGGCCGGGCACGTACCTGTCTGAGGGCAGGAGCTGGCTGGGCTCTGTCTGTCTGTCTGAGGACAGGAGCTGGTGGGGTACTCTATGTCTGTCTGTCTGTCTGAGATCAGGAGCTGGCTGGGCTCTACCTGTCTGAGGACAGGAGCTGGAGGGGCACTCTGTGTCTGTCTGTCTGTCTGTCTGAGGACAGGAGCTGGAGGGGCACTCTGTGTCTGTCTGTCTGAGGACAGGAGCTGGAGGGGCACACTGTGTCTGTCTGTCTATCGGTCTGAGGACAGGAGCTGGCGGGGCACGCTGTGTCTGTCTGTCTGTCGGTCTGAGGACAGGAGCTGGAGGGGCACGCTGTGTCTGTCTGTCTGAAGACAGGAGCTGGAGGGGCACTCCGTGTCTGTCTGTCTATCTGTCTGAGGACAGGAGCTGGAGGGGCACGCTGTGTCTGTCTGTCTGAGGACAGGAGCTGGAGGGGCACACTGTGTCTGTCTGTCTATCGGTCTGAGGACAGGAGCTGGCGGGGCACGCTGTGTCTGTCTGTCTGTCGCTCTGAGGACAGGAGCTGGAGGGGCACGCTGTGTCTGTCTGTCTGAGGACAGGAGCTGGAGGGGCACTCTGTGTCTGTCTGTCTGTCGGTCTGAGGACAGGAGCTGGAAGGGCAGGCTGTGTCTGTCTGTCTATCGGTCTGAGGACAGGAGCTGGAGGGGCACTCTGTGTCTGTCTGTCTGTCTGTCTGAGGACAGGAGCTGGAGGGGCACTCTGTGTCTGTCTGTCTGTCTGTCTGAGGACAGGAGCTGGAGGGGCACTCTGTGTCTGTCTGTCTGTCGGTCTGAGGACAGGAGCTGGCTGGGCTCTGTCTGTCTGAGGGCGGGAGCTGTCCAGGCGCTGGCCGGTCCCCTCCCCTCTCTCCTCCGGGGCCGAGCAGCCAGCGGGCCGGGCCGGGAGCCGGCCTGGCAGCTGTCCCTGGCGGGGGTTGGCCAGGCGGGCTGAGCCCGCAGCTGGCGGCCCGCAGGCTGGGCTCGGGCCCGGGGGAGCCGCGGCGCGGGGAGAGCAGCTCCGGGGAAGCCGACTCGCCGGACTGAAGCCGGGGAAGGGCCGGGAGCTGCCAGCAGCGTGGGCCGGGGCTCGGTGGCCGGGTCCGACCGGGCCCAGAGCCCTGCGCCGAGGGGCTGGCAGAGGGGGGGCCCAGCCTGAAACCAGCCCCGGCAGGGGGAGCCCCCCCCCCGCCAGCTGGGCGCGTGGGCTAAAGCTCCCGGGGTTATTGGAGGGGGGGTGAATCCTATTTGGGGAGCTGCAATCCTGGGCCACCCCCCAGCCCCTTGGGGATTGCCATGAGCAGCTTCCCCCTTCCCTCTCCCTCCCCCTGAAAATTAAGGCGAGCGATTGATTGCTGCAAGGGGGGGACGGGGACGTCTGGATCCATCAATAGGCCCGCCTGGAAACCTGCTTCCCCCAGGTTTGCAGCCAGCGATCGCCGCCAGCAGCCCCTGGAGTGGGGGTGGGGGAAGGAGAAAGGTCAGGGGTGACCCCACCCTTCTGGTTGCAGGACCCGCCGGCGTGAATACTTGCAGGTGGGGAGGGACCAAGGCCATTGGGAAGACGGGGCTGGATCGGGGGCAGCAAAAATCTCCGACAAAGCTTTGCCCTTCTCCTACCACTCACCCCCACTGCCCCTCAGCTCCCGACGCGTCTTCCAGGAGCACCTGGGCAGGGCACGTGTGGCGTGGGGCTGTTCTGTACCTTGTCAGGGGCCCATCGGCCAGATCCAGTGATTAAACCTAACTCCGCCCGGTGCAATTAACAAAGAAGAAGAAAGAAATGATGAGCTAAACTCCGGAGCAGCAGCGAAAAGAAATCGGTTTCCATAGACCGAGATAGGATGTGTCTCTCTCCCCCCCCCCCCCCCCAGCTTTTGTCTTGAATGTTACAAAGACCTACAGAAAACTTCTGTGCAAATCGTCTCCAGTGAGGCTGGGTCGTGTCGGGAAAGGAACAGTGAAGTGAGCTGTAGCTCACAAAAGCTTCTGCTCAAAGAAATTGGTTAGTCTCTAAGGTGCCACAAGTCCTCCTGTTCTTTTTGCGAATACAGACTAACACGGCTGCTACTCTGAAACCTGTGAAAATGCAGGAGAGACGCTGGACAGTCAGCCATAAAAAGTGTGTTTGTGGTATTTATTGTGGGGCAGGGGAACTGACACCTGCTGGCTTGTTTGTGTTTTATTTTTAATTCATAAATCGACTTCTCTGCCGAAGGAGCTGTATCGATCTCGACTTTGTTTCGTTTAGGGAAAGCCACTTCCTCTAAATGTATCTTTCCATCTCTCTCTCTAGTCAGACATTTCACACTGGAGTCACGGCTCTTTTGACCCGAAAAGAGAAGCTTGGTTTGGAAAAAAACAAACCAACAAACCCCAAGATCTGCATAAATGTAGCTTTCAGCAAAACCATGGAATGAAAGCTTATTTCAAAATAATAATAATAATAATAATAGTAATAAAAAACCCCAAACAAATGCATTAAACTCCTGCGTGGTTTAGATGAAGGATCATCTCTAGCAAGGCTGGGAATGAGAGAAACGATTTGTCTGCGGCTTTGGGGGACACACAGTCGTTGGCGGCCGGCCGATTAAATGCTAACCCCACTTCTGCCTTGCTCTGGCCGGAATGAGGCCGGCCCCCCAATTAAAGTCCCTTTAAAAATGCGCAAGGAGACGAGCTGGATTTGTCCAACTTGCGGCTTGATGCTGCCATTGTGAAAACGACCCAGAAATCGGTGGCCATCCATGCCTCGCTTATGCTCTTGGTCAGTTTATCACTGGACCAGAACCAACGTGGCCAGTCCTCACTCCTGTTCCGGGGTGAAATTAGCGGCCGGCCAGTGGACCTGGAAGGGGGGGGGGGCATTTCACTGTCTGGCTCAGGTATGGGCAGTTACCCTGACAGGGATGCAACTGCATTCGAGTTCATGGCAGCAGGCTGCTCCTCGCTATGAATTGCCTTTGTGTTTGGATAAAGTATGTAATCTTCTCCTCACCCACACCATTAAACCAGGTTGCCTTTTCAATTAAGAACTGTCTTGAGCACAGCAGTCAATTTGCCTAATGAAGATGCATTATATTTTCACTCCCCCCCCCCCCCCAATAATGGGGAAATCCCACTTTTTCATTAGACACGATTACGGAGAAAGTACAACCGGGGGAGGGGGGGGGGGCGGACTGCCCAAACTAAATGTGGCCCACGCCGTTTATTAAATACCAGGCTTTTAAATAAATTGAAATTTCATACAGATAAGACGCCAGCTTGGGTTTCAAATATGGCCAGGCAGGCTCGCTTCCTTCAGATTAAAAAACCAACCCACCCGAGTCCATTCTTTAAAACGCACTCGTCAGACAGCAAATCCCGATTAACCCAAGTATTGTCGAGTCTCCGCTGCAATTACGCGGGCAAACTTTTTACTCAGTCCAGTTCGCTTCCATTAAACCCGAGTCGGATGCTTTCGAATGGACTTGCACTCGTCCATAATGTGCCGCTTTGGGGGACAAATAACACCGTTTAATCAGGCAGGAACACAGGGGAGCCGGAATGGCTTTGCAATGAATTTCAAATGGCAAAACAAATTGGAGCGGGCGGTATTGTTTAAAACGCTGCCTTCCCCCCCCCCCCGCCCCCCCATCCCCTCTGAGCAAAACACCGAGCCCGAGTTTGTGAGGAGGAAAGGCTGCTTTTTGCCATTCGAAAATAAATATCTCCCGAAATGAAAGAAGCGAGTTAAGTTGGACAGCATTTAACAAAAACAAACAAAAACGGGTTTAAAAAGTGTGATATTCCTTCCTTAATCGTTGGCAAATTAAAGGATTTCGTTTACTAGACGGTTTCCTGACCGTGTTCTACTTGTTTGATCTTTGGTAACACACACACACACATACACACACACACACACCCCCCACACACACACAAATCCGCCCCTTTCTTTTGGAGGTAAAATAATATTTCCAACGTGCCATTTAAAAGACGAAACTATGGATATAGTTTTCAAGGGTATGTTTAGCGATGGGTGGATAAAAACCATCCAGCAATAGATGTAAGTCAGGGAAAGAAAGAAAATAATACGAGGGTTCATTTCTTAGTCACAGGGTAACAACAGTTGGTTTCTGATCTTTTGCAAGTTTTCTGCATTGTGTGGGGCTGGGGGGGGGGGGGCGCTAAATGAGTATTTGTTTCTCCACCAGCCAGCGGCTAAAGAAGATCTGCAAAGAATAGTAAGGAAGATTTTCGATTAAAACCTTATCCCAGCTCCACGGATTACTTTATATCGATTCTTATATATGTGGCTGCAACTGATGGGTTCTAATCAAAAGTCCAAAGGAAAGGAAAAGTTCTTTGCGGGTCTCACTAAAAAAAGTTTTTTCCTCCCCATATGCGGGAAATAAAGGCTGTAAAAGGTTAGAAAGGAAAGACTCGTTTCAAGCTTCGCTGGGGATTTATTTTCTTCTTTCTTACAACCCCCCCACCCTTTTTTTTTTGTTTGTTTCTCCCCCGCAAGCTGGCTATGAAGTTTGCCAGCATGCTGGATACTGGAGTGTAATCGTTATTTTAATATCAGGACTGCCAGCTATAACCTGCTTGCTACACAGAGCTGCTCATCCAGGCAACTCAGGGCAAGAGAGGAAAATTACGGAAGCGGATAGTTACCGCCTTTCATGAACAAACACACACGCACACACCTGACCCACCGGCTCCCACACTTCCCCGGGGGATGCACAGAACATTTCCACACTCGTTCGCACCCGACCCACACCCAGGACACTCGTCTGGCACAACCCCCTTCCAGCTCTCTCCGGAAACACACAAGATCGGCTCTGGTTATGTTCACATTCGCACTGCGAATTTATTTCTTGATTTCAGGGAGATTTTTCTGGTTTGGACCCTAGTTCGTGTTCAGCCCTTCCTCGGGCGTAGTTCCCTCTCGCTCGCTGTACCATTTGTAGGAAATAGAGGGCTGTAAAACGGGCGGCTTCCAGATTGCCAGATTTCTCCCCCCATTTCCTCCCCCACCCGTACAAATTATGAAAGTTGGTTTAATCGAGGTTGGGATGGCGACTAATCAAAACCCCCAAAGGAGCGTATGCAGCTCTGAGACAAAATGAAAAGGGAGCTCTTTTTAACATTGCAAGGACTGGTAACATTTCCGAAACGTGGCTCGTGGTATTTGTGAATGGCTGTTTAAATCGCACTACCCCCCCATCCCCCCCAAATAAGTTTTTAGGGGGTCAGGAGAAGCGTTGGAAACCGCAGCTGGATTGCAGATAAACTGTAAGGGAAGTGTGGAATATTTTGACTAGACACAAATCCGCTGAGGGAAAAGCTAAGTGAGTGCCATGCATTGCTCTCCGGATCCGACCAGGGACGGAAAGGTGGCAAATCATAAATCGGTTCGTTTTAAGGAAGCTTGCTTAAGTCTCTGATAATAAACTCTTTCTTTTTGTCACCAGATACTAAACCGAGCAGTTCAAAACTATCAGCCAGCGGGGTAATAAATACAAACCGCAATAAACGCTTGCAAAACAGTCAACTGAGAGTGGGAAATAATACCAAAGGAATCACAAATAAATAGAGAGCGAAAGAGAGAGAATGGATCATACATATATGCAGAGAGAGGGGAAATGAATGGCTATTTAACACAATTGGTAGTGGAAGTTGAAGAACTTACTGCAAATCAGAAGTGAGAGCGTTTTTCATCCCAGAAGTAGAGTTTTGGTTCTCAGAGGACACAAGTTCTTATAGATCAACACGCAGGGTCCACTCACTATCACTTTTTCCCGGGCTAGATTGGGTTTCTGGGGCTGCACCTGGTCTGAAATGGTTTCCAAATGGAAAAGAAGAGATTGGAAAGTTTTTAAAAAAAAAAAGAAAGAAAGAAAACGCAAGTTCTTACAGCTGGAGAACCAGTTTTTGCAACTTTCCCATTAGCTGCAGGAAAACTGAAGCCAGAAGCTGCTGCAAACTCTGTGCAGAATTCCTCCAGAAAGAAGGTTCCCCCCTTCTTTTTTCCCCCCTTTCAGATCCAATCTTTGCAAGAGCCATTCCAGCACATTGCTAAGCTAAAGGGAAATTCTCTTTGATAAAGCGGTGTTCCCAGCTTCTGGGTTTTAAAACCTAAATCTATATTCAAATCTGGCTGAAGGTGTGTTCTGGGATTTATGAAAGCCTCTTAAAGGGGTAAATTTACCAAACCGTGACAAAATCATCACAATCTTACTTTAGACATCTGAAGTGGATGAGAATTTTAAAGAGACCCTTGTTTATTTAAGTAACACCGTCCATTTCTGCCACTTCTTTTATTGGCCGTGCGATTATTCCAAAGTTATTAGACTCGAGCGGAGAGCTGGCCTCATGCGGTCCCCTATCTACGGGGAAGGGAGCTCCCTTATTCACACTGCCCCACAAGATCTAAGCACGGTCAGTTTCAGGCTCTGCGGCGAGACTGGATCTCCACGGCAAGCCCTGGGGCTTGGAATATCGTTCCAGACCTAGCCCCGCTTTTCACTAGTTTCTCGGGCGCTGTATTTTATTTAACTGCATCTCCAAGGCCTCCCCACTCCACCCCCGTCCCCGTCCCCGTTTACTGCCCCCCCTTTAAAAACAAAATGATTTCGACTCAGGAAAAAAAAAATCCTTCTGGCCCAGGATACACGGGGAAGAATTATCTTTCGATTTCTTCCAAGGGGGATTAGGGTTACTAAATAGTGTGGGGACGAATGGGGGCGGGGGGAGCTGATTTTCGATATTTATTGTTACTGCTTGTGTTGAACGGCATTTTGAGGGATGGGGTGGCGGTGTCTCCACCGGGATATTTACATCGTTTCGGAGTTAAGTATTGTGTGCACAGATCTGTATCGAGTGGGGAGGGGGTACAAAGAGCCAGGACTCACCCCCCCCCCCTCAAAATAAATGTGTCAGGGCTCCTAAAAAAGAGGGATGGTGGCTGGATCTATGCTAGGTTTCAGAGTAGCAGCCGTGTTAGTCTGTATTCGCAAAAAGAACAGGAGGACTTGTGGCACCTGAGAGACTAACCAATTTATTTGAGCAGAAGCTTTGCTCCAATTCTAGGCTCTAATTCTCTTGGGCAAGCCGGGAATTGGGCACGGCTCTGGCCCCAGCAAGGAGCGGCCACTTCAGTTCCGGCTTCTCTGGGGCGCCTCTGAGCCAGCAGGACCTCCCGAAAAGTGAGAGAAGAGCAGAGCAAAGGGACAGGGACGGAAGGGGGGGGGGGTGTTGTTGTTTTACTTTTGCTTTGGTTTTTGTTTGGCTTTCATTCCCACCCCCCACCCCCCAAATAAAGCTCCAGAAGCCGCGCTGCAAATCGCTAACTCGGCGGCATTGGACTCATTCGTTGCTTGCCGCCCGTCCCAAGGACAACCGCATTTGATTACACACATACCGCCTAAGAAAGCGCCTCAAAGAGACGCGTTAATTACTCCAACTCCATTACCCCCGGTCACCCCCATTCAAAGGATCGAGCTGATTTTCTTCTGTTTCCCCCTCCTGGTGCCAGCGGAGACAGGGGCGCCGCTCGCTCGCCGGCTTTCTGTCTCCTGATCGCTGCGAGTTTTGGGGGGTGTTTTTCTTTTAAGTCTATTTTAAATGTGTTCATTTGGCTGCTCTCGGCGCTGGGGGCGGCGGCGGGGTGTGTAGGGGGGGAAGTTAGGCAGCGATCGCAGTCCGATTGGACGTGTGCTAGCAAGTCACTGCGACGGGCACCTACAGCTCCCTGGTGCTGCCGGTAGACAGCTGGCATTTCGGGATTGCTAGGAACCGCACAATACCCCTCTCCCCTGCTGCATACCCTTGATTTGTATTAAAATATTTGCATGTCCTATAGGGACTGTAAATTCAATCCACCTCTCCCCAATCCCCCATTTTGACTGCATAGATTATATATATATATAATACACACACACGCATATATATAATACACACACACACACACACCCCGGGATGGCTGATGGCTCGTTTGCGCTGGCTATTCCTTGCCCTCTGGATTCCTTATTCTTGCATCAACCCATTGGACCCTAACCTGGAAATCTAGCCCTTTTTCTGTCTGCCCTGGTCCTAGCTCGTATCTGATCCACATTGGTGTGTCTGGTGTGGCAGGTGCGGGGCTAGCCCCCTGAAATAGTTTGTGCTCGCGCTTTCTTTCTCTCTTTCTCTGGCTTAGTTTCACTTTCTTTGATACCTCAGATGCTTCGTCTTTGACAGGCGTTTTGCTTTTAATCCAAGAGCTTCTTGGCAGCTTTTGCTTTGTATTCCCCTGTATTTACCCATTCCCCCCCCCCCTTTCCCATCATGTTTACTCTTATATTTTAATATCCTCGTGTGTGTGTGTGTGTGTGTGTATCCTTCCTCCCCGCCCCCCACTTCCTCCTCTCCCCAGCAATAGGGTAACGTGATCCTTGCTGTCCGTCACGTTAATTGCACAATTAGTTCATACCCCCCAGCCCAGAATGTATATTATTAAAGCGAGCATCGTTTCTTTTATGGATATTCTTGTGTCATTTTGGTCGCCGTTATTTGTTGCCTGATTGTCTCCCTGGTGCAGCAGTGGCCTGTTTTCCTCCCCCTGTTGTGTGTTTTTATTATTTTCCCCCCTGGCTTAGATGTGTCAATCATTCTCCGCCTGCCATTGGTTGGAGAGTTTGCGTCAAAAAGTTGCCAGAGCGGCTCTTTCTCAGCAAAGCTCCCTGAGAGAGGTAGAGACCTCAGCTCCAACTCACTCTCCCCTGTTATTAAAAAGCAAATCGCTTGGCCAGATCCTGCAACGGCCGACGCTGTACGTCCCGAGTCCACACCCCGGCTCCTTGATCGCCTTGAGACGCGTGTAGCCTCGCTCGCCCCTTTCCCGTTGACTTCTTGGGCCAGGTGGAGGCAGAACGCGAGATTTCTAACCTACTGCTTTGTGATTTCTTTTGTAGGAGAACTCTTTATTTTGAATTTGGCCAGGAGCATTTGGTCCGGTTTTTTTTTTTGCCCTCCTCCCCGCCCCCCCCCGGCACACGCCTCCCTCGACGCTTCAAGGTAAGTGAGAAGGGTTTGCTTTTTTTAAAGAATTAGGGTTTTTTTTCGGAGCATGTGGATGGGACTCTCCTCTACCCCCTGTAAAACTGAGCTCCTCTTCTTTTTGTCTCGGGAGAGTTTGCAGCGAGCTGCAACACGCCTGCTTGCTTTTGGGGGACCGGGTGAGGGCGGATTTCTCTTTGCACCGGGCAGCGTCAGGACTCTCTCTAGATATCATTTTTGGAAGGAAACGTTTCCCATCGTTATTTTGATTTTCGCACCCCGGATGGGGAAGGAGAGGGGGGGCGTGTTTAGAAACTGGCTCGCGTGTGCCCCCCCCCTTTAATTCATTTTCATTTCCCCGAAATCTAGAGTCTTTCCTCTGCATGAAAATGCAGGGACCAGATCAGCTAATTGAGGAGGCGGGTAGATACAGCCCCTCGAATTTCCCCCCTTCCCTTCCTTTATGTTGTCGTCTGCGGGACTCTCCTCCACAAGATCGAGCTTTTCCTTGGAGCTGGGCTGGGGCGGGGGGGAACCTTATTGTTGTGGTTATTGGCCTGATCCTCTTGGCTCGAGCCGCTCACATGTACTTTTTAAATAAAAAAATAATTGGAATTAAATCCCTGGCCTCAGCGGTTATTGATAAACAGATTTCTGCCTAAGACTCCCGATCGATAGCTTAAGCAAAGGGGAAAGTCATTTTGCAAACATGGCTTTGACCAGAAAGGACTCGAGGCAACAAGGAAAGGGTCAGATTAAAAAAAAAAAAGAGTGTATGTGTGTGTGCGGGGGGGGGGGCTCTTTAAAGCATCTTGGGGTGGAGAGAAAAATAAATAAATAAATGGGAAGCTGCTTTTCTATCTGCTGTTTAAATGAATGACAGGAATTGGATCGATTTCTAAAAGGGGTCTGGCATTGGAAAGGTGCTTTCAAAAAGGAGCCATTTGCTTTATCTAGGCGACTCTGGCTTATTTAGGTGACAGACAGTTTCCTTCTTTGCAAGCACCTTTATTAACTAAACTGGAGCTCATACGTGGACACCTCTCTTTGACCGTGTTCCCCTTTAGTGGAAGGAAGGTAAACCCACCCAGTGCAAGTTTCTCCCCGGTGGTAATCTCTTCTTTATGCAGAATAATTCGGTCAGTTGCGTCTATGTCTGTTTACATTCATGGAGACCCAAGCGGGTTTAAGGTGCAAATCGAATCAAATGTTTTTTAAAAGCGTGAGCCTGGCAGGATTTGGGGTTTTTTCATAGAATACGGTTGGTTAGTCCGTTCACGGGTTGAGTTCTGGTTTTACCCCTGCCTGCGGTTTTATTGTATAGCAATGAAGGGCTGGGTGTTTAAAACTTTTTTTTTTCTCTTTTTTTGGGGGAAGGAGAACTTTGAGGGTTTTTTGGCTGATTTTAGCTACACTGGTGGGGTCGAATGAAGAGCAACATTTGATCAGACCTCTTAAGCCACTGCCAACTCTGGAATACAAAAAATTCCCCTTCCTGTTACAAAGAGAGAGGGAGAGAGAGTGTCACAAAAAAATATTAAAAACCAGAAAGTGACTACGCCCAAAAAAGGGGGTTCTCTCAGTGTCCATCCTTGAAATGATTCGATTCCCCAAGGCCTAAAACTTTCCCTGCAGTTCTTAAAAGGCCAAACACCGGGCTTCTTGTTTTGAGAAACAGGGTGCCAGTCTATATACGTTTTGTTTCATTGTCATCAGGCAGAAAATTAATCAGTGCACATGATCTGCAGAGCTGGGTCTGGCGGCCCGTAATTAGGGACCGTGTGCCACTCGGATTATCTCGTTAGTTTATCAAGAAAACATTTATTATAATTAATTCTTGGACGGGGTAATTATTATTGAGCGAGGGCAGCGCAACTGGTGGACTGGGTCTTTGGGAGAGAGGGAAAAGGTGACAGACAGATTGCGCAGAAAAGCCGTTAGATATAAACCAGCGAGCCTGCTATGAAGCCGCTCAGATCCGCCAACCCGCATGCAACGGGCTTCGCTCCTGAGCAGGAAGGACGGGACCCCAAACTTTTCATCGTATTTCCCGCTTTGCAGGCAAGTTGTGTGTTTTCTAAACGCCTCGGATTTAGATCGTCTCCCTCCACTTTCAAAGTGACGCCGGTTTTCGGCACTTTTTAAAAAAAAGAGAGAGAGAAAACCTCTCCCACAAAGCCTAAAGCGAATTCACTTGAAAAAAGTTTGACACCAACGATGGAAGCTTTTAATCCTATTTCAGAAGGAAACCGGGCCTGGGAATGCCCCTCTAAAAGTTGGAGGTGGTCAAACATCAAAACAATACAAATAAGAGCGGTTTTTTGTTTTGTTTTTTTTGGTTCTGAGAATTTAAAAAATGTAATTTAAATTCTTCCATAAGGATTTTAGTGAAACAGATCGGCGAATGAACAATGTGTGTGTTATACGTCACACACAAATATGCACACGTAATATTCTTTACAAAACCAATATCTTGTTTTTCTCATTGATAGAAGAAAGATTTGCAAATTATTTACAATTAGGTTCAAGAGGAAATACAGTAATAAGTATGTGAATTTATGAATTAATTCATGCAGTTCAGGAAAGTTAAAAAAAAAAAACAACCACCTCCAAGTAATATACTAATTAAAAACCTTCCTTAGACGTGGATTGGGGTTTGCAGTAACATAGGAACTGAAATAGAGGAAGGTGGCTTTGTTTATAACTTGGCAGAGATGTATTTATTTAATGAAATATCCACCTTTGAATATGGGGGAAAGAAAACCCTGAAGTGCCTCAAACATTCACTTTTTCGGTGCATGAACTTGGAATTAAAGGAGATGGGTTTTTGTTACACGAAAAATAAATTAACTTCTCTGTTAAGGAGTTCATTAAAAATAGCTGTCTGTGCAGGAAGCCAGCCAGTCTAAATATCACTGTCCAAATCTTCTAGAGACTAGTACACTTGGAAATTCCTTCCCCTTTGTCCGCCATTTTGGAAAAAAAAATGAGCTTTCTCAGAGTTGCAAAGTCTTTGGCTCTTTCCAAGAGCAGGACAACATTTTATGAAAGAAATGCTAATGGTTTAATCTGTCAGGATGTGTTAATGTCACACTTTGGAATCCCGAAGCGGGGTACAAAAGTAAATCGTTTTGTTTTTGTTTTTTTTTTTGGGGGGGGGGAGGCGACTGCATTCCAAATAGGTGTCAGAAGGGCTAGGATACAACAACCAAAGCCAATTTGTGGCTGGAAAATTCTGCTTCCACCATCACCAAATGCAAGAGTGGAATGCATGGTGATGTGCATCTCCCTGTAAACACAGGCTTGCAATGGAAGGAACATGCTACCGATCTTTAATGTTCCTCTTGTACTAACAGGGGAAATTTGGAAGCAAGTTTAGCCATGTGGTGATTTCTGTTTGGAAGTTAAATGCTTGTTTGTTTAGCGTTAGCTCCATAATCAGGAGTTTCTGAAAGCCTAATAAATCTCTTACTTACCTCTAAATCTAATTACCCAAAGTACTAATTAGGTGAAAAATGGCTGATGGAAATCACTGCAAACGTGGAATGATCCTGGTGGGACAGAAAAGTTTGCCTCTTTCCAAGATAGCATTTCAGCTCCGCATTTTGGGGTTCGTAGCAGTTGAATGCGGCAAAAGCTGGGGTAATTAAAAAGCCCTGCCACAGACTGAGGGAGAGATCGGTTTCTTGAATTGTTTCTTTGTTTCTCACCAATGGGCTTTGTTATCAGCATTATTTATTTAGCCAAGGAGGTCTTTGTGTCTGCAAATGGCCCCAATCAAGTTTTGTTTGAGACAATTAGCTAGTGCCAGCCAACGAATCCCATGCAAATGTCCAGGGAAGCAATACAATGTGTGCATTTGAAGGCATGGGGGGGGGGGGGGGGGTGCTCCTGCGAGGCGGGTTGCAATTACTGTATGGGGTGTAATTTATTTATTTTTTTTAAATGCGTTTATCGAGTCAGTATCCTCCGGTCCGAAATGTAGCTGGGGGTCTCGGGATTGCCTGCTAAGAGCCACGCTCAGACAAGCCAGCGGAGATAAAAGATCGACTCCAGGCAGCTCGGTTAATCACCCCCCCTTCTTCCCCTCCCTCCTTTCACTTTGTAGACCCCTGATTTCAGCCGGCCCGCCGGGACCCGGACTCTCCGCTCCCGAGGGAATCGAGACCTTCCGGGCCTTTCCCCCTTCCCCGGATTTTTGGCCGACTCTCCTCCAAGCACAAGTTTAGCATGATGTCTTATCTCAAGCAACCACCTTACGCAGTCAACGGGCTGAGTCTGACAACCTCGGGCATGGACTTGCTTCATCCTTCGGTGGGATACCCGGGTAAGCGGCGTGACCCGGCCTCTGCGGCCGAGGGAGTAAAGGGCTCCCCTGGGGACGGGCTCAGGCCCCCAGGGAGCAGGGCTCGCCCCGGCTCCCGGCCGTGGGGTACACTCCGAAGCCGGGGCAGGGCTCCCCAGAACTCCCTGCCTCCTGCCCGGAGAGGCGCAGCCGGCCTGGGCCGGGAAGGGGGAGGTGGGCAGCTTGGGGCTGGGGCGCCGGGGGACCTGGCTGAGCAGGGCGATCTGGCTCCCTGTCCCTGGGAAACGCGCCCCTGCGCCTTCCCCCGCCGCGTTAACTTTCCCCGCTGGTGCTTGGGGCTGGGGGAGCGGGTCTAGGCGGGGGTCCCACCATGAGGGGCTCGGGGCGCTGCTGCTGCCCTGGCTGGGGGGGGGTGGCTGCCCCCGGGGGGCGCTGCTCAGAGGGCGCGGGGAGGGGGTCTGCGCGGTGCCTGGCCCGGTTGCCCGGCTGGGCTGAGGGGCTGCTGCTGAATGCCACTAAGGGCCTCCGGCTGCTCTTCGCAGCGACCCCTCGGAAGCAGCGGCGGGAGCGCACCACCTTCACCCGGGCGCAGCTGGACGTGCTGGAGGCGCTGTTCGCCAAGACCCGCTACCCGGACATCTTCATGCGCGAGGAAGTAGCTCTGAAAATCAACCTGCCCGAGTCCAGGGTGCAGGTAGGGACCTGCTCCCGTTCACCCGGGCCAGGCACCCGCAGCGCTGGGAGCCTCCCGGGCCTGGCGCCCCAAGACACCCTCCATCACCAGCCCCTTTCCTTCCCCAAGCGCTCACCTGGCCGTTCTGCCTCCCACCCTGACCTAGCCCCAGCCCTCCGCCCCTCGCCGCCTGGAGCCCCAGCCTTTATCCCCTGGAAGCCAAAGACCACCTCTCCCCAGCAGCCCTCCCCCTGGATCACAATTGCCAGAGGCAGGTTTTGTGGCCAGGATCCGCCGCTGGGCCGGGAGAGTTCAGTTCCTTTGCCGGTGTCTGGAGAGCTGGGACAGCTCAGGGACAAAAGCCCCAGGCCCAGCCAACCCTTGCTGTCCTGGAAGCTGCTGAAGGGACCCGATCCTTGCTCCCGCTGAATTGCAACGGGTCCAGGGAAATTGCATTGGAAGCTCAGGGAGGAAACCTCTCTGGCGCTGCACTCCTGCAAAAAGCATTACCGGGGAGTCTGATTCCCCGCTTTCTCCCTGCCTGAGCTGTGTCACAAATAGACTCCAACCCAGGGCCCAGTTTCTGCTCCCACAGCCATGGCTGGGCCCGCCAGCCCAGGGGGCCTCTTTGCAGCTTGGAAACAGCTCCCAGAGCCACTGGCGGAGGCTACAGAGACTCCATAGGCAACGGGGACAGCTGCAAGGTCTTACCTCCGCCTGCCCAGCCAGCTAATTGGAGAGCAAGTGTCTGGGAGGCCATTCGACTCCAGACAAGGGACCCCTCCTGCACCCAGTCAAAGCCAGGGGTGTTTTGACGTCAGTGGATGAAGGCTACAGCACGGGGGAGGGGGGACCCTTAGCAGTGTTTCCAACTGAGCCAAGGAGCAGCAGAAAGCTGGGTCTCACACTCACTGAGGGACTGGAGTGATGGATAGGGAAGAGAATGGGGGAGGGGGGATCTAGTCCTGCCTTCCTTACTCAGGCCAAAAATCCCAGGGTAGTCCCTTTGTCCCGAGTAAGGACTGAGCTCCCAACGTTTTTTGGTGCAAACAACTTTCAGAGTGTTTTATTACCTCACTCTTCTCGTGTTTGAGGGCGCTAGTCTCCCTGCTGCTACCCACCTTGGTTGTAGGGTTTTTATCTGAGAGCCTCGCAGAGCCAGTTGTTGGAAACTTACCAGGGTCCCACTCCCACAGGTCCTGTTTTGCCACTGGGCCTAGGAATGGATAGCTCCTCTGCAGGATCGGGACCTAAACCTGAGTGAAAGGGTTCATGCTACCATCTCTGTGTCCCTGGTCCCAGGGCACCGATAGGGCCAAAAGGCCAATTGCAGTAAAGGGCAACAAATCTTTAAGTAATCAACAGCTGATCTTGGGAATCTGCAATGCCTGGTGCAATAAAGTCTATGGGCAACACAAGCAACTAGCTACAGCGAAGGTGCCATCTGCAAAAATCAGCAGTGCTATCATGTTAAAGGCCCCATTATCTCTTCTTCTCCTCCTCCCCTCGCCTAGTGAACTGTCCACACAACCGGCCCCTAGACTTTCTCTCGACCCAAGCTGGCTAACGGGCAGCGAGCAGAGCCTTAGGGACTGGAGTGAAGGGCAGAGGCGAGAGGGCACGAGTGGCAGTGGCTTGTTGGTATCAGCGGGCAGCAGCCCCGGGTGCCTGGGTTGCCGGCGGCGCTGATAATCCCCAGATCAAATGCCTGCTCTGCGCGGCGCTGGCGCCCCACCGGGGAGGCCGGGCAGCTGGGCCGTGAGCGGAATCCCGGGAGCGGGGAATCCGCCGCCGGCCTCGGGGACCAGCATCGCCTCTGCAGACGCACTTTCCCCTTTGTCTCCCGGTTTCCTCCCGGGGTAAGGGTCTATTGTTTCCGATTAACTGGAGGCCCTGGTGGAGGGGGGGGGGGGGTCCCTAGGCAGGCAGGCAGCGCAGATTGAGAGGGTTATTCCCCCCCCCCCCATGCCCCTATTAAACATTTTGATTTGCTCATTTCTACTTCTCCTTCCTCCCCATCCCAGAGCCTGGGACCCCCCTCCCCCGCCCCCCTTTGAAACCAGCCGCCGCTGGGACGAGGCCCTGGTGCCCCTGACTCCGCCTCGCCCCCGCTCGGGGTCCGGAGCCGCGCTAACCGCCGGCTTCTCTCTCGCCTTCCCCCGCAGGTGTGGTTCAAGAACCGGCGGGCCAAGTGCCGCCAGCAGCAGCAGCAGCAGCAGAACGGGGGCCAGAACAAAGTGCGGCCGGCCAAGAAGAAGAGCTCCCCGGCCCGGGAAGTAAGTTCGGAGAGCGGGGCCAGTGGGCAGTTCACTCCCCCCTCCAGCACCTCGGTCCCGGCCATTTCCAGCAGCAGCGCTCCCGTGTCCATCTGGAGCCCGGCTTCCATCTCCCCGCTCTCAGACCCACTGTCCACGTCCTCTTCTTGCATGCAGCGGTCCTACCCCATGACCTACACCCAGGCTTCAGGCTACAGCCAAGGATACGCGGGCTCAACCTCCTACTTCGGGGGGATGGACTGTGGATCTTATTTGACCCCGATGCACCACCAGCTTCCGGGACCAGGGGCCACACTCAGTCCTATGGGCACCAATGCAGTCACCAGCCACCTCAACCAGTCCCCAGCTTCCCTCTCCACCCAGGGCTATGGAGCATCAAGCTTGGGCTTTAACTCAACCACCGATTGCTTGGATTATAAGGACCAAACCGCCTCCTGGAAGCTAAACTTCAATGCTGACTGCTTGGATTATAAAGACCAGACATCTTCATGGAAGTTCCAGGTTTTGTGAAGGCCTGTAGGACCCCTTTGTTATAAGAATAAATATTAATAATAATAAATAATAATAAACACGCTGGGCTGAACATTCCAGTTTTAGTCAGGTCTTGGTTAAATTAAAGAGGAAAAAAAAAAAAAGAAAAAAAAAAAAAAAGAAGAAAGAGACAGCTGGTGTGATCATACCTAGATTCACCTCCTGCCCAAAAGCTCTGGAAAGGAATAAAGATGAAATGAAGGAAGAAGGCCTTAAAAGGACAGATCCATCTACTGAGCAGAAGCAGACAGACCAACCTGTGTTCTTTATAGTTTTAGCCAATTGTTGGGTTTCTTTGTTTGAAAGGAATGGCAGCTCATTCCACCTATGGGCCAGTTTTAAAAAGAAAGTCTAGGTTTGGGTGTGGTTGTTTTTTTTTCTCCTTTCTTTTGTGTGTGTATGGAAAGATCCTTCACCCAGAGGTTTCCAGCGTGCTAGCCAACCCTTGGTTAAAAATCTTTGGAATGGACAGCATCTCTCTCTCTCTTTCTCTTTCTCTCTCTCAAGTTCATTCAACTGTTTCATGCCCAACTTGCTAGTTGGCACTGACAGACCTTGGTTCAGGGTTGTGTGGGTTGTGTGACTGATTGTCCTAGCTGCACTACTTTATTTAAAAAAAAAAAAAAGAAGAAGAAATGTTCATAAGGCGTCAATATGTAGTTTTTAAGAGACAATCAGTGTGTGTCTTATATAAATGGTACATCTGTGGTTTTTAATCTGTGCTAGACTTCAAAACTGTGATCTCCTGTATTGTATGCAACTGTGAACTCCTCCCCAGCAGGGGTTCTGCTGTGATTTAAATAGGTTATAATTATAAGTGAAATTCAGAGCAACTGAGTTACCTAGTATCATCTTTAAAAAAAAAAAAAAATCGCCTTTCACCACAGGTGAACTGTACTGAAACTTTTTCCAACAAACTGTCTCTGAATGAAAGAGAAAGAAGAAAACCACACAAGGACACTAAACTCATCCGTAGTAACTTACTGCTGGCCAAGCCGGCAGTAGAAACAAAACAGGACATTGGTCAATTGCTCTGACCTTGATGAATTTACACGGAGACATTCGTTGTCGTTTATGCTTGCAGATGTTAATTGAGAAAAAAGATATATATGCATAAACCTTTTTTTCCCTGGATTTGGCAGATATGTATAATTATATTAAAATGGTTCTAGCACAATTTATGGTTGTCTTCCATTTTAATTGTACAGGGTGAGTCAGGGAAAGTACCTCAAGACAGCATACTTCAAAGGACATACAAAACAAAGGGGCTGGGGGTTACAAGGGAAATGCAAATATTACTTTGCTATACAGAACTGAGAGAGCCTCTTTTCTCTGATTTCAGAGGGGTAGCCGTGTTAGTCTGGACCAGAAAACCAACCAGGAGTCCTTGTGGCACCTTAGAGACTAACACGTTTATTTGGGCCTAAGCTTTTGTGGGCTAGAACCCACTTCATCAGATGCATGGAGCGGAAAATCTCTCTGCGTTTACGTTCCCCACCTGCTGACGTTTTTCCTTTGGTACAGGTAGAAAATACAAGGGCTGATTTTGTGTTAAAAATGGTCAGTGGGCCACGTCAAGATTGGCTCGGCTAATATGAAAATAATCATCGGCTATCTTCAGAGAGTGGCAAGGGGCTTTGTAGTCGGTGCCCATATGCCTGGGGGAGGGGGTGGGGCGGAATGAAGAGAGGGCGCGAGAAAGTTTGGCTAAAGGGCTGTTTCTCCTGCGACTATAAACTTTCTGGGGTAAACAGGGGAAGGGACGCGATCAGAATCTGAGAGCAATTGAGGCAGACGTGATCACTGAACAAAGGCGTTCGGGAAAAGTTTTAAAGCTATAATTTCGAAAGCCGAGTACAAAGAGCCCTGGTCAGCTTTGCTTCTTTCTTGAAACTGCTGGGGGGAAATTGGTCCCTTTAAAAAAAAGAGGAAAAAGGTACCTGCTTGTCTCCCTCTCATCACACACGCAGACGGGCAAATAGTGCAATGGGCCCAGCGCTAGCCGGATTTAAAATGAGATTCTGTTCGGTAGCCACGGGTCAACAAATGGAAGCCAAGTCAGTCTCAGCTATTTATTATGCATCTACTTCAAACCTTGGCCTGGTATGTCATTTTCTCAGATGGATGTGAGGCCTGGGCTCAAGTACTTCTAATAACACAGTTTGGGGGCTTTTTTTTTTCTTTTCTTTTTTTAAATCTGTTGAAGGAAATCCCTCTGAAGTCTCTTGAAGGACAGATTTACAGGACCTGGTGATATTTGCACTTGATTCTAGTTTATGATAGTTAAGAAAAGAGAGTTTTCTTTGGAAATTCTCCATATATTATCTTGTTGCGTCACCTAATCTCTTCCATTTCATCAGCCTTCCCCCAGTCTAACTTGATGGTATAAATTATACAGATCTTATGCATGTAAAATGACTCACTTCTGATTAATGTATTTATTTCTGTTTTAGTGTGCCCTAGAATTGGAAGGCAAGATTAGCCTTTAAAAATAAACAAGCAAATCTTCAGCAAATCAGTCAGCTCTCAAATGAATGGAAGTTTTTAACGCTATTTTTCTGTTTTGAAATGCACAGAGAAAGAATTAATGGTTTTCAACTGAAATGAAGTTCAAGGAGAACTAGTGCTTAATAATCCTTGTAGGTCTTTTCTAACCAGTGTATAAAGAGCAGAACACTTCAAAGAAAATCAATAAATAAGTGCATTTCCCCTGTAGGAAAATGTAGAAATGGTTGTAGAAATGTTCTTCCTGACTACCAAGATGACTGCATAAAGTTTCTTTCCATTGATCTGGTTTAAATCAGCAATGGCAAAAACGGATTTAAGGGAAATATTAGCTGAAAATGATTTTTCCTTGTAGGGAAGTGTAATAACTTAGCTCACGTTTTTCTTAATCAGAAAAGCTAAATAATTTCAGGATTTTAATTTTGCTTAGGGATAGCTATCAATGTAAACAAATCCGTATATTTATTTATTCTGTTCTAAAGCAGATTTAGGTGAAAAGTCTTTTGATGCTATATTGGCAAACTGCAAAATCGAGGGGCGGAGGAAAAAAGAAAGAAAGCAAACATTCAAGACACATTTTTAACTGCTTTTGCCGATCGACATTCCGGTTCGATTCGTTTCTCATACTCTTCATTCTGGAAAGGCAATTCGGAACCAAATCATTCGACGTAGCGGGGAAAGAGACAGGGGACCCGAATCTATGTGACGTGTAAGCCAAACGGTGAGGTTTTTAGGTTCAAGTATCAAGGCGGGTGTTTTTCCAAAAGGAAATGTAAGTTAGAGCCCTCACTCAAGCGCTGTGATCTGGAAGGAAAAATTTTAAAGAAAACCCGAGAGGACAGATCTTTTTTTAAAAAATCGACCTCCTGCATTTCACCCCCATGGCTCCGCCGCTCCTTCTCCGATTCTGCAGGGTGATTCTTTCCAGCCAGAGCCGCAAACTCCACGAGCAGTTGCACTCCCAGCGCGTCTGAATGGGCTTTTCTCGGGGCACTTCCCGGGGGCTGTTTCCTTTAAGTTTCCACATCTACAAACGCTTCTCCTTCTGCTTCACGACCCCTCTGCATTAGTCCTCGGCCCCCCCCTTCTCCAGTCTGTGCCCCCCTCCAGTTTTTTAATATCATTTGTTTTTATTTGAAACAAAAGACGATAAGCCTCTCCCCGACTCCCCCCCCCCCCAACTGCGGAGTATTGTCAGTTTCCAAGGCTACGTGGGGGGATAGGTATTTAGAAAAGTCCGTCTTATTTACTCATCGCTGTCGCCTGCTTGCATGTGTCCTTCTGAGAAGACCCAGGAGCATCCCCGTCTGGGCTGGGAACTAAAACCGCTCGGAGCTCCCCCAAACGCAGCGTTGCTCTTTCTGACTCACTTCCCCAAAGTTTTGGGTTCCCTGACAAGGAACCCCTCAGTGCGGCGTGGTACTGGGCTGGGCGGGCACCCCACCGGACAGCGGCGCCCCGTACCCCCAACCTGCGCCAAAAGGCCGCCCCAGGCGGTGAGATTGCGCCCTAGCACCCCGAAGCCCGCAGGAGGGGCGGATGGCGGGGAGTGGGGGGTGGGGTTGTATGGGGGGGACTGCAGAAACTTAGCTGGATCCCGGAGCTTTTCATCACAATTGCAAAGACCCAAGCTACCAACAGTCCCTCTCGCCCCCCCCCCCCCCAACACGTGCTGGGGCCGGCCAGATGTGCAAAAGAAACCGCTTCCTCCAGCTGCGCAGACTTTCCCTCCCGGCCTCCCACCCCGCTCGGGTTAAGCCCAAAGCCCTGCCCCGTACGCCTGGTTTGGGGTTGCTGGGGGCATGTATGAAAGTGGGAGTCCGGCCCCAACTCCCCTCTTCCCATGCCCTCCCTAGTGGGCTTGTTTCCGGCGCTGCTGCCCCGGTGTCACCCCTCGCCCACCCCTCCGGCCATGCGGGGTGTGTGTGGGGGTGGGGGTGGGGGGCAGCTGACCATGAAAGCAGCGCGCAATCCCTGCGCGGCGCCGTTCTCAATATTCATCCCCTGCCCTGGCCACCTGGGAGTCCCCGCCGTGCAAGCGCAGGGCCGGCAGAGGCAGGAGTCACCCCCCCCCCCCCCCCCCCAGGTTGAACAACGCCGGGAAGGATCTAGGAAGCCAATTGACCTTGCCTTCAGCGAGGAAACGCAGCTAGATGGTGGCTGTCCTGGCCTATGCACACGCCCAGCGGTTCAAATAAAGGCGCAGGCGCTAAACCCCACAGGATCCACCCCCCGATCTGCTGCCAGGCAAGGCAAAGTCTCCCTTCTGCGAGCTGTACAGTGGAGAGTCACCCAGAGAGGTCAAGCTGGGCCTTGGTGGCCAAGAACGAATCACCGGCTGCTGCAATGGAATTAGAAAGAGACTTCCTACCAGAGGGACACCACCCCAGCCAGGTTTAGACGGCAAACGGAGCATCACACTTTGCTTTTGGAACCATTTTCAGAATCACCCTTTTAAACATGTCCTATTCTTTCCTGTTTTACCCTCTGATCTTATATATTTCCACAGCTTCTCTGCAGAGACGGTGGCCAACTTTTAAAGTACATGATATTTACGTGTGTGTGCGCAGTTGTACTCTGATCACACACACCCCACCCCCACACGAGATATACACAGATCACACACACAACAGTGTCCTCAATTACCTGTATATTTTATACCTTCTCCCTCCCCGCACGCCAATACACATCTGGAGTTCACCATCTGGGCTTTCAAAACGCTTTATCTGACATATAATGGACAATCATGTCCCCACCAACCCCCTCTCTGAGAATCGTCCCCCCACCCCCCAACTAACATTACCAGGTCTCCATTTCATTCTGTAAGAAAGGGTCCCTTCTGCAGCCCCTGCTGAAGTCAAAGCGTTTTGCCTGAGCCAGACTAGGGGCCCTCGGATGGCACGGTGTGAACGCATGGTTTGGACTGGTCTTTGAGCCACCAAAGACGCTCCAGAATTAGGAAATTGTAACAAGACTCCGGCGTATTGCGGCATACTGCGGTGAGGCTCTCTGGCTGCAAAGTGCATCGCCTCCAAAAAGCAAAGACCATTTGAAGGCTTTCAGATACTAAATGGGATTTTGTATACACACACACTTAGCTTAGGGACAGCTACGGAGTTACCGATGAGTGAACCGAACAGAAACGAGTAAGGATGGAGAATCATGCGTTTCAATCCAGAAGTGACTGAAAAATACAGAGGAAACCCAGAACCATCGGGGCGGCATCAGGTCCTCAGCTGCTCCCTCCGATAGCTGGCAAGAGTTTTTACCGAGCATACCAACACCTTTCAGATGCAAAGGTTAGTGGGACAAACCGACCCTTCTACATTCAGGAATGCAGGGCCGGACCCTCACCGACCACATCTTAACTGCGTTTTAACACGGGTGATTCCACCAGCCAAGCCAACAAATAAAATCAGGGCAAATCCAGCGGGCCAAGCAATTAGCTCAGAGCTGCCGACGTACCGAGGCCCATCGGTTGTGCCATCGTTTGTGCCTCTGAACCCCTATGAATAGCGATCAATACAGCACTTAGCGTGCATTTGAACCCTTTCACTCCTAGCCATCTTTACTGTTTGGTTCTTTTTAAAGTGTAGACACAATTTTTAGAAAGTTATTGTAACCACGACACAAGCCGCCCGCAGGGAAGACACCCAATTGGTTTTAAAATCTCCTGCTCGTTTGAAATCAAAAGGAACAAACCCAGGCAAGGTCGAGGCTCATGAGAATTTAAGACACTTATGTTTCAAACGACACAGCGTCAGGATGGGGCTCGTGTTGATGTCACACTTCACTCGAGGGAGGGTACCTTCAGCAAACACGTAGGCGTTGCCAGCTGAGATCAGCTCTACAACGACGCACTATAATCCAGAGAGCTATATTTTCTTGGAGGATTGCAGTTTGCTATTTATAATGCCGGGTCTAACAAGAAAAGAAAAGAAAAGAAAAGAAAAGAAAAGAAAAGAAAAGAAAAGAAAAGAAAAGATTTAAACAGGGAAAGGTCTATAGGGAGTTATCAAAAATGTCCTAGTAAATAGATCAATTCAACCCTAGTTAACAGCACCGTTCGTCTTTCCTCTTCCTGATCTGATTAACTTTTGTTAGATCACTTAAATTGGGGGGAGTAAAACATTATAATAAATAATACCACAAACTGTTAAAATCTGCTCCGAGAGTCAATTTTGACTTTTAGGCTCATGAGCCATTAATAAAAATCTCCTTACATTCAAATGGCTCTAAAATGCCCTGATAGCGGATTACCAGCTCCTAATGGAGGCATCGTCTGATAAAATGGTCTCTAAGCAGCAAGGTCTAAAGTATTGGGGGTGGTCACTGCTCCCTGATTATCAGCTTATCACCAAATACTTCTTAGTGGGTGATGCTTCTCAACCAGCATTCTTCCCAGAAGCCGATCCGGAGCGGACTTCCATGGTCTTCATTTAAACAGATTGGGAAACAACATCATATGGTTTGTGAGAAGAAAATAAATCTTAATCATTTACTTAGGCTGGAGATTCGTTTTTATATCTGCTCCATATGGTATGGGTAATATAATATATATATTACCCATACCATATGGAGCAGATAGATAGATAGATAATTTTAAACCAAACCCTAAACCCCTCCCATCCCAAGCCCAGTAGTAAACAAACCCCTGTTACCAGTAAAGTCCAAACAGAACCAGGTCAGTACGATGTCATGCCAAACGCTTCCGGGCAGGGAGTTATTTTATGCCAATGTCTGACCTTTATAGGCTGGGAGAAATCTATTCCGAGCTCGTAAAGGGAGTTTCTTACTAAATCAGCACATCCAATTACATGCAAAAAAATAACGTGGGTTTTTTCTCTCTTTTTTGCTCATGAAATCCCTTCTCTAATAATAAAAAACCCAACCAACAACGACAACCTGTTGACTAAAGCATCCTAAATACTGCCAGTATTGCTGGGGTTTGAGTCAGTCAATGCAGCTGATGAATGAAGGCTCGCCCCGCTTTCCTCAAGACTGGGGTCTTTCGCAAAACAGGGCTTTCAATGTTAAATAACGCTGTTTTGATCTGTCCTTTCATCAGACAAAAAAAAAAAACCGCTTGAAACACAGCATCTCGGCTGTGGATGGGGGGGTGGGAAGGAGGACGGGGCGTTGTTTGGCTGGGAGAATGCCCGGACAGCTCTTTTCTGACCAAGCAAGAACCGCAACGAGCAGGTTTTTAGAAGACTGCGGGTGTATTTCTGGAGGTGCCCAGAGAGCTCGCCCACCGGCGGGTCACTGATGGCTACGCTTGGCTGATGCCAGACGGCGATTAGCCACACTCCAGTCACTTGCGATCCGCAGCTCCCAGGGAGCGTGGGGCGAGCACCGCCCGCCCGCCCGGTGCAGGGCGCTCCGGCAGTGCCAGCCGGCGCCACGGGGCCTTTCTCCTCAGCTCCTCCGCATTGCGGATCCTGTCCTGGTCCTTCAGCCGCAGAGAGCCGCCGGCCTGGCACCCCTGCGTGCCACCCACGCCCTGCACCGGCGGGGGCAGCGAGCGGGTCCTGCCCCTGGCCCTGGCTTGCGCAGAGTCACTGAGGTCAGCTGGGAATTTGTAAAAGTCTTATTGTTGAAGAGAAGCAAAAAGATGTGACCCCCCCCCCCCCCATCTATACGCACACTGTGCAAAAACCACACACACACACACTAAGTAACCCACACACCCCTTGGGTGTGGTGTTCTGTCCCCTCTAGGGGCACCGAGCCCACTTGGAGATTAATGAGTCTGCTACAACCTTAGTTAAGAACCAGGTGGTTTTTAGCTCATGCAGTAGAGGTTCATGCATTTAACTCCAGAGGACCCAGGTTCGATCCTGCCCCCAAACAACCCAGGTCTGTCGGTGTTACATCTACACACACTGTGTACAGGTTTCAGAGTAGCAGCCGTGTTAGTCTGTATCCGCAAAAAGAAAAGGAGGACTAGTGGCACCTTAGAGACTAACCAATTTATATGAGCATAAGCTTTCGTGAGCTACAGCTCACTTCATCGGATGCACTTAGGCTGGAGTATGGTATGGGTATGGGTAATGTACACACACACACACTAAACGCACTATATACACCGTACACAGACTACGCATACACACCACACATACATGTCTATCTAAACACATACAAGGTCTGTATACACACACATACTAAACACACTATATACACACACGTACATGTGGATTGAAATATATGCACACTATACATACACAAATATATGCACACTATACATACACATTATATAGGTACACACACACACACATATACAGAAACATACAACACGCTTTCATGCCCAGATATGCACACGTCTACACACACTCAGGCAGGTGGGAAGCTTCTCTAAGGGAGCCTCTCTCTGCAGCAGCCCTGAGCGTGCCCCTTATTCACCTCCCCCAGCAGTTGCTCCCAGGTGAAATGAAGCCAGGGCGTGTGTGTTTCAGGCCCCACAGTTGCAGGCGATGCAAGTATAGGACCAGGACATTATTCTTAGCATGAATAGCAGAAACCCAGAGCCTTGCCCAGGTTCCTCAGGCAATGGAGAGCACCAGAAGCAGCACATTTGGGAGCCAGTGGTCACCTGCAGCCAAACAGCTTTACTCTCCCATTGCCTCTATTCCACCCATGCAGCCATAGAGCTATTTGTGGGGGTTACCTCACCAGTTGGCTTTGCTCCTGTTCTCCAGCAGCAGACACCCTCCCTGCAGGAGAGCAGGGCGAGGAGCAGTCCCACAAGCAGGGGATGCTTTGTCAAAGAGACATGACCAAAGAAAAGAAGCACATGTGAAGGCTTCTGGCTCCCTTACCTTAACCTCTCTCTCCAGAAACAAACCCCTCTCACGTCATGTGTGCCCCTGCAGCAGGGCAGCCTGGTTGTGCCCAGGCTCACTGGTGTAAAACAGGAGTCTTCCATGGCAGTCAGTGGAGTGGCACAAAGGGCATGTGAGAGGAGAATCTGCCGCCATTTAGGATTGCTGCTGACTTTTACGTCATTCACTGATCAGCTGGCCCCCAGAGTGCTTATTCTTTAGAACTGTCTGCAACTGTGTTCTGTCTTACTGCCAACTAAGTCAAGTTTTGCCATTGACTTCAATGAGAGGAGAATCACTCATTCTGTCCTTTTTATGCAACTCCAGTGGATGGAAAGGTGGCTTAAGAAGTTCAGGGTCTTGGGGGAACCAGGGGACATAAAGCCAGCATAGTACACTGCTGCCAGTCCCCCCTCTCACCCAGCATAGGGTGCATGGCTGGAGTGCCTTGCACTCTAGTGACCCTAGGCTGGTGGAAGGATTCCCAGCTCACCCTGGGTTTGAGGGACAGAAAGGTGATGGAGAGACATTGCTCCCATCCTCTGCTGCTGCTGAAAGGTTAACTTATCACATGACTTTAGGGTATTGTGGAACTGGCAAAGGTTCAGAAAGGGCAACAAAGACGATCAAGGATATGGAACAGCTTCCATGGGAGGAGCATTTAAAAAGATTAAGGTTGTTCGTCTTAGGCAACTAAGGAGAGACATGATAGAGGTTTACACAATCATGAATGGGGTGGGAAAAGTGACTGAAGATCTGTTATTTACTCTTTCTCACAATACGAAAACCGGGGTCACCTGATGAAATTAACAGACAGCAGGTTTAATACAAACAGGAGAAAGTACTTCTTCACACCACTCACAATTAATCGTTAGAACTCACAGCCATGGGATGTCGTGATGGCCAAAATATAACTGGATTCAAAGAAGAACGAGATAAGTTCACGAAAGATAGGTTCATCAGTGGCCATTAGCAAACATGGTCAGGGATGTAACCCTATGCTCAGGGTGAACCTATACCTCTGGCTGCCAGAAGCTGGGAGGGGAATACAGGTGTGGCTCACTCCAACTTCCCTGTTCTGTATACTCCCCCTGAAGCTCTGGTACTGACCACTGTCAGAGACAGGGTACTGGCTTAGATGGACCACTGGTCTGACCCAGTCTGGCATTTCTTATGTTCTTAAATAGTGAACCATATCAATGTTAAGTGCACCAATCACAGGTAAACCATAATATCAACACAGCAGAATATCAATGGGCAGTGGTGAACATTTCCAAATGTCAAATCACCATCACTGGAAACCTACTGTCAACTCCTGGAGATATTATCCTTCCACAATATAGAGAAGATGAGTAAAAATAAAGAATGCAACAAAACAAACAACTCTAATGATGCTGTGACCTACAGAGTTCTTCCATTTGAGTCTACGATTCCATCACACTCCATTTTAGAAAGTATGCTGATCTAAGCACTTTACTGGTATTAGGTGGCAAATCATGGTGCACAGTGTTCTAAATAACTCCCATTCAGTGTCTCAGCACTTAATGTAAATATGTGTTCATTGGTCTCAAATACCATTCAATGATACTAGGCACTTGCCAGGATGAAGTCATTGTATGTGATGTATAATTACTCGGCAATTAAACAATTTGGAAGCCATGAGGTAGGATCATTAGAGGGGGTAGGATCATTAGAGGGGGAATGAGAAGAAAGGGCTTGTTTCTGCTAAAACAGAGACCTTGTTTCCATGATTCCGATTGAGCTGCCTGGAGAAAAAATTGACCTTATTTTCATTATTTTCTATTTTTGGGAGGGGGTGAGGAGTCCCCCCCCCCCACAATTCCGAGGCCTGATTTCTATTCAGATTTGGATGGAGATTACAAAAGACTCAAAATGCCTATCAAAACCTCAGAAAATACATGGTCTTACCATCCACACAAGCTGGTAAATTTGGCTTTCACATCAGTTTGACTTATTTGCCCTAACAATGGCTGGTCAGCAGAACCTGATTACTCCTAAAGGATCGGGTGACAGAAGAGAGGAGACAGAAGTGACGAGAGGGGAAAGAGAGCAAATGACAGAATTAATGTAAGTAAATCCCTTCATGCTTTTTGGTTCAGCATTTGATATAGGGCCCTGAAAGGACTGCAAATGCAACATTAAGAAAAACATGTTCTTCTTAGCAAGTAAGCTCCTTGGGGCAGGGATTGGGTCTTTGCATGTGCTTACAGGCCCCAGCACAATGGAGCTCTGTTACTGAGCCTCTGGGAACTACTGTAATATACGTTGTTAATAATGATAAATAAATCATCATCATCACCCTTTAGCCTTGAGATGACTTCACTTATGTCCAGCATGCACATTACTGATGGTGTGCAAAGCTCAAATCAGTAGAGCTGCGGGGGCTGTGGGGAGGGGGGGAGGTCCTGTCCCACAAAAAAATTTGAGATTTTGAAAAATTTTCCCATCCCAAAAGTTGAATTTTTAAAAAATTTTCATGAAATGAAAAAAACCCACCTAAACAAACAAACAAACAATCAAACAAACAAACAAACAAACCAAAAATGTTGGTCAGGTAAATCAAAACATTCAGTCTTGATGATTTAAAAATGCTTTCCTTCAATTTTGATTTTTTTACGATGAAGTGAGCTGTAGCTCACGAAAGCTTATGCTCAAATAAATTGGTTAGTCTCTATGGTGCCACAAGTCCTCCTTTTCTTTTATTTTTTACTGAAATTAACAAATTTCAAAACAAAAAGTCGTTTCAACCCCCCCTCCCCTACCCCCCCCCACCCCCCAAAAAAAGAACACCAGACTTTTTTTGTTTCTAAAATGTCAAAACAGGACATTTTGACACATTTGGAACTTTTTTCAATTTTTTTTCCCCAAAAATAAGCAGTTGATCAACAGTGATCTTTTCCCATGGACAGTTTTGGTTTCAGCAAACTGGCATTTTTTAATGAAAAAGGTTTTATTGAAAAATACCTGACCTGCTCTGCCAATGAAATACAATGGCTGTTTTGTACTTCCTATCATCTTGCTAAAGGGACTTTTCCTCCATTCGATGGAGGACAGTGTGCGCTGATCAACATTTACTGTAATGAATGTATCAGAGCTCAGGAATACTGTCAGCCACACACCCGAGGAGACTGGAGTCCTCTTATTGATCCACATTATAGGCATAGCACGGGTAGCAGAAGCAAAAGCTTCTGCACAGTGTGCAGTCAACGTGCATGACTTGGAGGGACTATTTTTGTGCATCAGAGAGTACTCCAGTTGCCATAGCTTTGGTTTCTCTGGCGAGACTGCTAACAAGGGTTGCAACTACCCCAGATTTCAGAGTAACAGCCGTGTTAGTCTGTATTCGCAAAAAAAAAATAATTGTTTCATGGTCTCTGTGTCTATAATGTCTTCTGCAGTTTCCACAGTATGCATCCGATGAAGTGAGCTGTAGCTCACGAAAGCGCATGCTCAAATAAATTGGTTAGTCTCTACGGTGCCACAAGTACTCCTTTTCTTGGAACTACCCCAGAGTGTGTTGATAGCTCTTTTGTCTACTGAGAACTGGAGTGCATTCTGACCACTAGCTCCTTTCACACAGCTCACCAGGTAGGCAAGTAGCCACATTCTACACTAGTAGAACTCCAGTGGTTCTAGACCGGTTGCTTTTCAAGGGTACTTCCAAACGGAGCTCGTTGCAGCAATCCAGTCTGGGGGATCACAGACACTCGAATGACTGATTCAGCACCTCTTCCAACAGACTCTGCAGTGGGACTGCTCTGGAACTCTGGATGCTCTTCCATGGCAGAACCCAGAGGGAAGGGATGAGGTAGTATTGACTCGTTACGGAGCAGCTGGCCTACAGGGCACAGGGATTGCAATTTGTACCCTCCTGGGGGTGAATCAGGTTCTCTGACATTACTAAAACACCTGCCATGGCACCTCAGTACATTTCATTTGCAAAATTACTGCAAGCTGATTTGGGTATTAGCCTTATGATAGGGACTGAAGGACGGAAAGCAAGGAAGAGCCATGATTAAAGGCAACATACTGAGTTGTGGCGTTTGCTAGTGTGGTGTGGAGGAAGCAGTGTGAGGCTTGGCTTTATTTAACATTTTTATTAATGATGTGGAACAGAGGGTAAACAGCATGCAAACGGAAGTCTCAAATACTGAATTGCCAGCTCCGGTGAGGACAGAGAAATAATATACAGAGACTTGCAGAGGACAGAGGTACAGGCAAGAACATCAACTATGGAAAATGTGGGCAATCCAGCTTGAGAAATAATCAGAAACTTATTCTAGATCTCACTGGGATGGAGATTATTGGAAAGCAGCACTACAAAAAGAGGCGGGCAACTGAGACAGAACAATCTGGACTGCATGGTAAACTGGGCACAATCAAACGCACACAGGTAGGAACAAGAAACATTGTTCACAATCATAGGAGGTTGAACCATTCCCTGGGAAGCAGTGACTCTGAAAAGTCATGATGGAAACCAAATGAACATGAGCTCCCATACAATGTGGTGGTAGAAAGGGCTAATACAATCCTTGGATGTACAAACAAGGGTAGCAAAAGGCTGGAGTAGGGAAGCGTTATTATCTCCATATATAGCATTGGGGAAATCATTATTGGAATACTATGTCCCACACTTCAAAAGGATGTTGGAAAACTGGAAAGGGCTCAGAAAAGAGAAAAAAGAATGATTCAAGGACAGGAAAACCTGCCTTGAGGATCTCAGTCTATTTAGTTTAAGGTTAAGAGGTGACTTAATCATGTTCTCTGAGTATCTACATGGACTGAAGAAAGCTGATAGTAGAGGGATCTTTAGTCTAAGAACTTGTCTTCACTATGGGAGTAAGTTAACCTAAGGGCAGGTTTACACTACAGCCGGGATTGACGCTCTGATATCGATCCACCAGCGGTCGATTTAACAGGTCTAGTGAAGACCCGCCAAATGGACAGCAGATCGCTCTCCAGTCAACCCCTGTACTCTACCACTGACGAGAAGAGTAAGGTAAGTCAACGGGAGAGTTTCTCCCATTGACCCCCTACGTGTAGATAGACCCCGTGGTAATTCGACCTAAGGTACATTTACTCCGGCTACATTATTCACGTAGCTGGAGTTGCGCAGCGTAGGTCCGACTTACCACAGTAGTGTAGACATAGCCTAGTTTAGGTCGACTTACCCCGGTGTCTTCACTGTGCTGAGTCGACAGGAGACACTCTCTGGTTGACTCCCCTTACTCTTCTTGGAGAGCTGGAGTACCAGGGTAGATCAGAGAGCACTCTGCCATCGATATAGCAGGTCTTCTCTAGACTCGCTAAATCGATCCCTGCTACATCCCTGCAGCAGCGTCTATCTCCCCGTAGTGGAGACCAGCCCTAACAGACAAAGACAAAACAAGACCCAGGGCTTGGATGTTAAAATTAGACAAATTCAAACTGGAAAGAAGGTGTAATTATTTTTTAATAGTGAGGGTAATTAATCACTGCAACAACCTACCAAGGGAGGTGATGGGATCTTCAGTGCCTGAAGTCTTTAAATCATGACTGGGTGTATTTCTAAAAGATATGCTCTAGTTTCACAAAAGTCATTGGGTTTGATGCAGGAATCACCAGGTTAAATGTATGGTGATATGCAGAAGGTCAGATTAGATGATCAAAATCATTCATTCTAGGTTTAAAATCTATGAATTTCTTAGGAAGTCATAGCGAACAGCAAATTAGATAGTATCTTGCACTGTAACACGAGGCCCTCAAAAATCTGATTTGGGGCTCCATATGCAGAAGCATCATCTCATTCTTAATTATTGTTATTATTAATAACCATTTGAATAGTGGGCCATGAGTGTGCATATCATTGTACAGACTGAATAAATGGAGTCCAGTCTTTCTCCCATTGAAGTCATGATAATCCGTTTTATGGATCTGAAGGCTATAAGTATAAAGGAGGGAGATGCATTTTTGAGATGGAGGGTGGTCTTGTGGTGAAGGCATTGGATCTGGGTTTAATAATTTCCAGCTCAGTCACAGACTTCCTGGGTGACCTTGGGCAGTTCACTTAGGCCCTGATCCTACAACTGGATCTGGATGTCAGTGGCGCTGATGATCAGTGGAATTCTGGATCCAGTTGCAAGATGGGGGTTTTAAAATCTCTGTGCCTCATTTGCGAAATGTAGATAACGCTTTCTTGCCTCCTCCCTTTGTCTAGTTTAGTTAGACTTTAAGCTGTTCAGGAGAGGGGCACTGTCTTACTCATGTGTGTATGGTGCCTAATGCAATGGGACCCTATCTCAGTTGCTACTGTAACACAAACAATGAAAAATAAACACAATTAAAATGAATAATTAGGGTGGTTCGAAGGGGTATAAGTAGGAGTAATGGCATAAAAATCAGAAAGAAATCCTATGGGAGAGATTGAAAGATTCGACTGCAGAATAGTGCTCAAGGAAAGTACTGAAATTCACCTTAAGACTTTTATAACTGGACTTGACCACTGGAGAACACTATGTCATTGACAGATGAATGGACTAGATAATCTAATAGGTCTTTTCTGTCTCTAATTTCTATATTATTAAACACTGGCCTTGTTCCCAAGTCTCTAGATAGTTTTAGAGCTATGTCTTCTACCAACAGTAGTTGAGCAGTATCTAATAATACAATTATCCAATATATGGCACCTAACATTAAGATCTGACATCATAATTGACTTCCTTTGTGAACACTAAGTTCCTGAATAGCCACTAGATGAACTGATATGACAACATGTATTTCAGTGCCAGCAATACACAGATGACACACAGCTCTACCTATCCTTCACCACACACAACCATACCACTACACCAAGATGGCCTAGTGCTCAGACAAGATCAGCTCATGGCTGGTTGAAACTGAACCCAAGCAAGACAGAGGTGATGCTGGTGGGCACAGGAAAGCACTTTGAAGCATTTGCAGCCCCAGTGCAGTCCCATTGGATTGAAGGTACACACCCACAGCTGGTCAGTTCAGTCCATCATTTAGGAGTACTCTTGGATTCCTTGCTGATGTTGAGCTCTCATATAGCTGCATCTATGAGTTATACTTTCTACCATCTCTAGCTGGTGAGGAGGCTCCATCCCATCCTGGAGGATGATATTCTGGTTTCAGTAATGAATAATCTTTGTCACCTTCTGTCTGGACCACAGCAATGCAATTTACTTGGGCACAAAGCCATCAGCCCATAGGAAACTCCAACTAGGAAGAACTCTGCAATGCACCTCCTCAGCAACATGGTCTACCGCAAGCACAACGGCCCAGTCCTTTGTTCTCAAAACTGGCTTCCAATAGGTTATCAAATCAAGTGCAAGGGCTTGGACCTTGTTTTCAAGGCACTCAATGGTTTGCCCCCAGCATATCTATCTAAAAGAGCTTAAAGTTCCATGACAAAGAGTTTGGTCAAGAACTCCACTCTTCTGGCACAATGGAACTTTCTACCATAAGGGTAAAGCTCACCTATGCAGGGGACAGAGCTCAGGATCCAGCCCCAAATGTGAAACAAACTCCCATAGGACCTAAAGATCATCATAAACCTCTCCGCCTTCTGCTCCCAACAAAGAGCAAGGTGTACATTTATTAAAACCAAACAAATCCCAAAACAAAACCCTACCAAAAAAACCCACTCCACTGAGCACACAATTCTCCCTTTGGGGAGAGAATGAACTACATGTGACAGATGTTAGTCACATTACTCTATGCATGACTGGAAGATGTTCAGATACTATGCTGATGAGGGCCATATACGAACCTATTTAGAATTGAAGAGAACCAGATTCAGGTTGGAAGGTCCGACAGTCAATAATTTCCATGAGGACAGGATACAGCTTCCATTGAAGTCAATAGAAAAGGTCCCATGAACTTCAATGGGGTTGGATCTGCTCCTTCTGCAACTGTCCTATCAGAAGCACAGCACGGTGCACGCACTTCTACAAATATATATCACATTTTGCTGGGTCACGACCTGGAAGCATTCATGTATATAAGCAGATTGATTGCAATGCAGAGTCTGCTCTAGCTGAAGCTTTGACAGTGCAGTTTTTGCAGCCACATTTACAGGCCACAGTGATGAAAGGCTTGGCTGGTAACCGATTAAAATGTATTCATTTTGCACTACCTTCAAGTGCAACACACCAAAAAGCACTGACTTGGTTAAGCCCAGCTCTAAGGTGCTGCAGCATTGTCATGAAATAGCCATCAGAGAGCAAGAGATCCGAATGGTATGTAACTGACTGATTATTATCAATATTAAGGTAGGCCTAGAGACTCCTATCAACAGTGGGACCCTACTGTACTAGGCATTGCATAAACATATGTAAGAGACAGTCCTTGCCCCATAGCGCTTGCCCAGTTAATAGACAATACAGAAAAAGGAAGGGTGTAATACCAGAATCACAGTGCGGGAAAGTGACTCACCCAAGGTCACACAGCCGGTTAGTGGCAGAGCAGGGAATAGATCTTAGGTTTATGAACCCCAAACGCCTAGAGTGAATTATTTAACTCACTGAGACAGGGGCTGATTGAACTACTGTTGAAGTCAACGGAAGGTCCGCCTCAGGCTTCAGCTGGCTTAAGGTCAGGCTCAAACAGAGCACTGTAACTATTTAGTCCCAAATCTGCAGCATAACCCCTCTGCAGAAGGAAGTTCAGTGACAAGCAACCACAGAGGATCTGAAATATGGACAGAATAGTTGGGCACTAGCCCAGAATAAATGCCGCAGATTGCTTAGCGTCTCAGCCCTTTCCTGACATATGGAACAAGCCATGTGTTCTCTGGATCTCAAGAAGGGAGTTCTCACACTGATATTGCTACCATCTCACTGGGTGTTTACCCCTGTGGTGAAATGTGATCTTGGAAAATGTCTTAAAAGAATTTATTGGAATACTTTGTTTCATCCCTCTCTTCTTCCTCCTCCTCCTCCTCTTCTGCGTCTTGGTTCTGTTCTTCTATGGAGTTGTCTTTCTAGTCCCCCGCCCCTGAAAATGACATTGTAAAGCTGACCCAGCCAGGTGTGCAAACTTCCCACCTCCTCTGACACTTCTTTGGCAGAAAGCGCAGAGAACTCAGCAGGTAATGTCAGGGTCAAGTTAAAAAATAACAAAAGCTGCCAATGTGGATTTCCTTCTGCTGGTACCTGTCATGAATGGGGTAAGTTCTGTGTACGCTGAGTGTTGCTTGAGTATTTCCTTTTTTTACAGCTAGCTCTGAATTAACCTCTGTTGTTCAGCTTAACTTTCTACTTTTGTTCTGGGGATGCTTTTCAGGGTCCAGATGGGGGTGGGGGCAACATTTTAACTGGTCATCCAGATTCATTGCACAAGGCTGTTACTTCACAATTTTTGCCTCAGTTGCTGATGGACTGATGCAAAAAATGGATGACTATGACCAAACACTCAAGAGTTCACTCAGGGTACAATTCTTTTCTCAGCTGTACCTGTGTGAATCCAGAAAAACTCCACTGAAGCTTGTGGAGTTACTCTGGATTTACACCAGCATAAGTGAAAGCAGAATTAGAATCTCACTGCACTCATTTTTAATCAAGTGTTAATTCCATTCCAAATTATAATTTCTCCACACTTTGCTTGAATCATAGAATATCAGGGTTGGAAAGGACCTCAGGAGATCATCTAGTCAAACCTCCTGCTCAAAAGCAGGACCAATCCCCAATTTTTGCCCCATCCCTAAATGTCCCCCTCAAGGATTGAACTCACTACCCTGGGTTTAGCAGACCAATGCTCAAACCACTGAGGTATCCCTCCCCTCAATTGAATTTCTAGGGAAAAGATCTACTCAGTTCACACGCTGCTTTTGATGGCATCACCACCCACCAGTAGATGTGCCAGCAGATTCCATCTATTTGGATTTTGTTATTTGATTCCATTTATTTGGATTCTTATACGGAGCCCATCACCATGGTATCTGAGATGCCAGAACTGAATGCAGAATTCAAGGCTAATATGCCATCAAACAGCAACACTGATTCATTAGCAAAGGCAAACAGCCAGATGCCTCTGATGGCAGAGTTTCACTAACACGTATGTTATTTATGGGTAAAAACTAGTTTTGTTTAAAAGGCTCTGGGTGCTCATGTCTTCAAATCTCCACAGAGGCATTGCCTATAGGTAAGCATGTCTGGAGCAACACCCACTATTGAAAGAAGTTCTGCGATTTTTGCATTATTTTCCTGTGCGCCAAGCATTTTGTAATAGACACTGGTAAGCTTCCAAATGCCGCATTGCAATGGTCAACAGTGACATTAGCTTTGGGGCCTTGGGCCTATATAAACACACCTCATTCTAGCTATTCCGTACAAAACAGGCCACGAAAAGCCATTAGCATTGCAAAGCAAAGTGCTCAGAAGGCAGGAAATGGCAAAGTTGAGGATGTGCATGTAACATTAACTCTGCTCTCTTCTGCATGTGTATTATGATTAAATGTTCTATCGCATGGTCACAAACGATTTCCTAGATAATAAAATACAATATCATACAATTAAAAAAATCTTAAGAGATATTTGTAGCATCTTGTAATAACCAGCATAGGACGCATGGTCTCATAATATTTCTCATATTATCCAGAGAGCTGCAAACTCCTTGGGCCAACAAGACACTCCCATTTTCAGTGTCTCAGCATTTAGTGTAAATATGTGCAGCTGTATTTTATAAATGTCTGTATCTGATCAATTATATCCAATGGAGAATCCATTGGTGTGTGTAGACCTCTACTGGGAAAATATAAATGACACGCACCATAAATTTCCTCTTTGTTAGGATCATCCATACCATTTCTGCACTAACTTCTCTATGAGACAACAATTATATATAAACCAGAGTCAAATTGCCAGCAGAGACCATGAACAATATGCATATTTTACCCACAGAGATCATGAACAATATACATATTTTTCACGTGCCTTCAAATCAGAGAAAACAGCAAGTACTGTTACATCCTTTCAGGTTCAGAGACACCAATACAGGTTCAATGGCTTGAAAGTAAGCTGCTCGTCAATTTCTGTAGATTTATTTAAGAACAACAACAACAAAGGGACAAATGCATAAGCAGAGTTTCAACCTGGCATTAGGACCTCTATTAAGGTCCTTACTGAAAAGAATACGGTGGAGTCGACTTACATAGCACCTGACCAATCCTCTATCATATGAGTATTCCCACGTTCTAAAGAGACATGGTTCTCCCGATAGATCTAATTTCCCACCTGTTTACTGGCTGTCATTTGCATAATGAGTACAGTACAAACAGTTATTAACATGTGCTAACATCTATTCTTGATAATGTTACAATGCAAACAACTTATACAATAGGGCTATAATGCAAGGCAGGTAATTTCTTTATGATTGCATTGCCATGGAAATAGCCAAAGTGTTGGATAAAGTGGATCTCTGAAATGTTAGAGGTTAACGTAACCTTTCGCAAGACTTCATTAGGAGAGAACTAATTTTGCGGATACGTGGACTGTTTGTATTGAAATCTGTTGTAGGAAGCCAGGGGGCTGGGAAATATTCTAAGCAGAAGCTCTGCAGTGAAGCAGAGAGAGAGCAGCTTTAGGGATAATATTTTGACCTCATTCTAATAAAAGTTTCTTGTTCAGTGTTGAAAGAAAGGGTCTCTTTTGATAATGCTGTGTCATTGGCATAGGACATGGTGTCAGAAGTTGACTTATTTTGATCCAGCATAAGTAAGAGGAAAAGCGAATGTCAAAGTTCAATTCCTCGTGTGATTTGCAGTTTGATAAGCCCACAGAGTGGCCCACGCAGGACTCTGCTTCACCAGATTGTTGTGGGTCACCAGATTCTGACCCACAACAAACCTGAACACAGAGACTGAAGTACAGCTATTATTATATGCAATAGGGAGGGAAGCTGAAATTATTTATAAATCGCTTGCCTTTAATGAGGAAGGAAACAAAAATAAATGTGTCATTCTCTTAAAGAGATTGATGTGCAGTTAATTACAAAACTGGAATGCAATCCAGGAATGAGGGTGCAAAGGTCCAGAGAAATCTTGCAAGCCTTAGGGATCAGTGGGATCAGTGAGAAGAAGACGGCTTTTGAGACTATTTAGAAGTTGAGGTTTTAAACTAGGAATTTTGTGAAAAGATACAGTTATTGTCTGAGCTACCTCTGGAACAGGTGATGCGACCAGCACAGGAAACGGAGCTAATAAAAATGTCAAGTCACTCAGCAAGAAAGTGGCTGGAGCAGGGTGCAAGAAATTGCAAAGAAAAAATTCCAAAGGAGAAAATTGGAAGCATCATTAAAACATGCTTTTTAGGAGCATTAAGGGCCTAGGCAGAAATGTGGCAGGCAAAGAACAACACAGGACAAATGAAGTCTGCCCAGCCAGTGGGAACACATGCAGGAAATATAAGGGGAAAAAAAAGATAATGGGACCAGGTCTGTCAAAGCAAAGGAATGAATGGTCTGCTTAAAGGGGCACCAACGTGGGTTATTTCTGAAAAGTGACGAGCAGAAGTCACTCTTCTGCTGCAACTTTAGCATGAAGGTAACAAAGTGAGTGGTAAAATAGGCCGCTTGTTTTTTTTCCACTAGGGAGCTGTTACAGTCTCATAAAAATTGAGAACATTTTTGAGTCAATCTCAGAAAAAGTTTCTTTTTCTCACAAAATGGCCAACTTGATAATTCCCTGGTTGTGCTCGGATTAGGCACTTTGGCCCACACTGTGGATTTCTTATCTGTAATGTGGTTCTCTACTCCATCTCCTATACTTAATCCCCTCACAAAACTCCTTTTGATTCCAGTGACAGTCCCTCACAGAGATCAAAAGCAGCACACTGCTCTGTCAGGTAGAGCTGGGTGAATAATTTGTAACAAATAATTTACCCAATGAATTTCGCCTTGTATTCTGGTCGCAAATCGTCCACCCCACAGATCACAATTTTAATATGTTATTATTGAATGAACTCTTCTTGGTCTATAACTTTCTCCTGAGAAATGTGTAGAGGGTTTTTGACTTTCAGCAATCAAGATGATTTGACGGCACACATACGTGCCTCTGATCTTCAGTCGTGTGAAGCATCTCTCAACCACAAGCATAGGTCCACACTGCATATTAAGGTGTGATTGTGGTGCAAGTAGGCATACCCATACCAGCTCTAATCTAGCTAGTGCAGGTAATAATAGAAGTGAAAACAGGCAGCATGCCCCACGGACCGACCCTGGGTATCTACTTGTGTGGCTAGCCCGCTGTACGATCATAACTTAATTTACAGTGTAGACATACCCCAAGTGAAGTGAAATCAATAGACATGGCATATACTCAGCACCTCTGAAAATCAGTCTCATAGATTACATGGTATATTCCCTGTACCCAATTAGAAAGTCGTGACTTGCAGAATCAAGAGTTGCAGAGCAAATACTCTCTAATGCCATTTCAAAACGCCTTTGGACAGAATAGTCTGTAACTTGTGCCCACCCCTTCAGTGAACCTTATTGCTAACACACTCATTTGCTAGAATATTCACTAAAAGCAACCACCCAAGGGGGTGTGTGTGTGTGTGTGCAACTGAAGTGAACTGATTTAAAAATTGGAATGACTGTTCATGGAATCTTTTTTTCCCACTATTTGCCCAACTCTAATCAACCTGTTTTAGCAAGGGGAAGAGAAATGAGAAGAAAAGGCAGAATTTTATTTGGCATTTGGCTATACGAAAGGCCTGATACGGAGCAATCTGAACTCATTTATTAATTACACAGTGCTCGGAATTTACAAAATGACTTACAGCAAGACCCTTGAAACTTGCAACCAATATTAACCTGTTCTTTAAAAAAATCTGTACTGGCAGAAAAGCATAAAAGTGGCAACTTTAAGCTCCTCCATCTATTTTCCAAACCACGTTGGTAAAGTCTACAGAGAGCAGGGAAGTGTGCTGCTTTAGCAAGGCCCACAGAGACGCTTCATTAACCCAATTAAGCAGGTGGATGGAGAGGGTCTCTCTGATAATTTACACCTTGCTAATGAAGTGTGTGGCTCTTAATCTCCTCCAAACAAGATACACTCATGAAACGCTGGTGCAGGGAAAGGGGAAATTAATTAGGTGAAAAAACCATGAGATTATAGCAGAGGGATTCCAACAAGGCAACTGTAACCTGGCTGGTTATTCATTTGTGCCTTTCTTAAATTAATGGCTGAACTGTCAAGTAAATAAGACCTGGCACTATGTTGGCTTAAAAGAAGTTTTCAGCATGGCCTATCACTATGCACCTGATTGTACCGCGCATCATTCCATTTTCTGCGCTACCCCTACCTGAGAGCCAGTTGGGTGAAGGAGAACACAGACTGATCTTATCCCGAGTCACTTCTAAGAAATTCAAATGCACGCAGAGGCTATTCATTTATATATGGCTGTTTTCAAAATTGGGGATATTTTGTGTCATAAATATTGTCCATCCGGCTTTGGATACAAGGAAAAACCAATCACACCATTTGCTATTGTCCTTAAAATGGAGCTCAAAGTGGAGCTTCTTATCGTATTGTGTTGTTCCTTATTTGGCAAGTGCTGACAATGGGCCCTGTGCAGTACAAGACAAAATACAGAGAATCCTTGCGAGATATAATAGGATTTTATGGGTTTACTATGAGAAAAACGGACTTTCCAGCCGTAGCGATGGCAGTTCTTCCTGAAAACTAATATTTTTGCTTCTGGGCAGAGACGACTCGCACCTGCCAATGGTGAGGGGAAGAGGGGGCAGATCGAGGACAGCAGGGTTACTGAGCACGCTCAGTCCATGTGAGCATGCTCAGTGGAAGACAAACAGCAAATCTGGGGAGACACGTGATCCCTCAGACCTCCCCCCACACACGTGTTGCCTCTGCTTCTGGGAGCAATCCAGGTGTCGATATCTGGCTTGAGATTCGAGGTCGCACCGCTCAATCTTCGTTGCAGCATGGCAGTGAAAATCAGCTGGGCCATTTCATTCGCCAAAGCCGGAATGGAACAGCCTTCCAGGGACATCCACTGAGAGTTTCCTGCGGTGGGTGGAAAGTGCTGCCAGGCAGCAAGGGCAGTCATTGGACTCACGTAAGATTGGCTGGCACCATGCCTAAGAATGACAACTGCAGGGCTCCACTCTGGAGAACGCTTATGCACACGTGTAATGTGACGCATGGGTAGTTGCACTGACTTTAATGGAACGACTCACATGCTGAAAATTAAGCCCGGGTGCGCCTGAAGGATTGGGGGAGGGGGGGGGGCGCTATGGTTTTAAACTATGTGCGCTACTCAGATGCGGAGCTAATGGACACCACGTATGTAAAGTTATGTAAATAAAAACACACACATATAAATCTAGTTGGGGGTTTTCAGAACAGACTCAGGGATTTGGGCACACGTCTTCCATTCATTTAAATCCCCCTGCTGTTCCAACTCGGTATAATAGTCTTCATTATTTCCCTTTCGGATTTAAATGAATGGAAGATATGTGTCAAAATCCCCTAGACTGCCTTGAAATCCTCAAGCTCATCCTAGTCTCCGTCCAGACAATAGCAGGATCACCCCATGTCTGGGCCCTACTAGCCAGCTTTCCCTTCATTTCAACAGAGTGTCAGTTAGGGCCTTGAAGCTAACTGTATATAGTGTATTACAGTGCCACTAAGAGAATAGTTCATGGGCATGTCTGAGGCCCGCCATTTATTATATAGGGCAGACGGTCTCAAATTTTGGTCCATGAACCACTAGCGGTCTGTGGAACACTTGAATGGAGAGCTGACTGGCCACATGGTACCGGCTTTTCCTTATTCCCAGTGTATTGTGTTGGAATTGTAAGCTATCACTGTAACAACTCGGGGCTTGGGAGGGTGGCATTCCTGCTCCTAAAAAGAAAAGGAGTACTTGTGGCACCTTAGAGACTAACCAGTTTATTTGAGCATGAGCTTTCGTGAGCTACAGCTCACTTCATCGGATGCATAGCATATCGTGGAAACTGCAGAAGAGCAGTTTCCACGATATGCTATGCATCCGATGAAGTGAGCTGTAGCTCACGAAAGCTCATGCTCAAATAAACTGGTTAGTCTCTAAGGTGCCACAAGTACTCCTTTTCTTTTTACGAATACAGACTAACACGGCTGTTACTCTGATTCCTGCTCCTGTTTGCAGGCCAGGAGGTGCTGTAGCAAAGCGTGTGAGATGTGGCCTTGCTGCCTTAAGGAGCAGCCTATTTTCTCTCTTTCTGTGCTTTTGGGGTCTTGGGTTATCATTCTGAATTCCAGGAAATAAAGTAGTGTTATGCTGCAACCTTCCAGCAAGACTACGTATGGGGTTCTTCATCTACTTTCTTTCTGTGTAGGCCGTAAAAATAACACTGGTAACACATTAAATATGTTCTGAATGTTCCCATTCCAGGTAAACAATTGCTGTAATTACCACAGGGATTTTGTGGGATAATGACTGAAAAGGGAGGTGGTCTGCACCATCATGAAAAAAAAAAGGGGGGGGGGAGTTGTCCACAAGATAGTCCCTCTGTAAAGCAGTGGTTCACCCTATGAAGTTTGTGAACGTCGTATACAGGGAAATGGTGCCTTCAGAGCTACAGTGCCAGCTAGCATTCTTACTCCAGAAACCATCTCCACAGCCGTGTATCATTTAAACGGAACCTACTGCAGCCCCGGAAAAGAGTGCTGGGGCAACAGATCTGTTCAGGTTTCACACTAATAACCATGCTTTGTCCTAATAGAGCACCATGCATCCAAGGGTTTTGAAGCACTTTGCACACATGAATTAAATAAGCAATGAATTAAGCCCCACAGCACCCTTGTTTGGTAGGTAAGAGATATAGAACGATCACTCATTATTTCCCACTCCAGACATTCAAAAATCATTAGATCAGCCTCTCAAAATGACGAGATTGGCTTAAAAATAATGCTATTTTTAAAATAATACATTTAGGGCTCTTTTAATTTGTCTGCTGGCTTTTGAGCCTTTAGGATGCACGTTCTTCATGTTTCCAAGCTTTTCTCTGCAACCACAAGGGCTAACAATTTACCTTTTGTCAGGGTTCCCTCCCCACTCTGAACTCTAGGGTACAGTTGTGGGGACCCGCATGAAAGACTCCCTAAGCTTATTTCTACCAGCTTAGGTGAAAACTTGCCCAAGGCACAAATTCTTTGCCCTTGGAGGGTACGCTGTCACCACCAAGTGATTTAACAAAGAACCAGGGAAAGGACCACTTGGAGTTCCTATTCCCCCGAAATATTCCCCCAAGCCCTTACACCCGCTTTCCTGGGGAGGCTTGAGAATAATATCCTAGCCAATTGGTTACAAAGTGATCACAGACCCAAACCCCTGGGTCTTAGGACAAATCAGTCAGGTTCTTAAAAGAAGGATTTTATTTAAAAAAAAAGGTAAAAATCACCTCTGTAAAATCATGATGGAAAATAACTTTACAGGATAACAAAAGATTCAAAAACACAGCAGAACTTCCTCTAGGCTTAGTTTCAAAATTACAAAAACAGGAATAAACCTCCCTCCAGCAACGGAAAAATTCACAAGCAGAACAAAAGATAATCTAACACGCCTTGCTTGGCTTTTACTTACAATTTGTGTAATATGAGAGACTTTTAGGATGGTTTATAGGAGAATGAGTTTTCTGACCTGATGCTTCTCTGCTTCCCAAGAGAACACACAAAACAAAGCCTTCTCACCCCCGCAAGATTTGAAAGTATCTTCTTTCCCCATTGGTCCTTCTGGTCAGGTGCCAACCAGGTTATTTGAGCTTCTTAACCCCTTACAGGTAAGGAGGAATTCTAGGCTACCCTTAGCTGTATGGTTATGACACCTTTTATTAAATGAAAATTGAGATTCTCAGGCAATGTAATGATTTCAGCAGCTGGGGCTTTAAGAAAAACACTAAAAAACTCAAGCCTCATAGCAAAATCATCAGCATTGGCAACACTGATTCAACATATTCAGCTCTGGAGGTGAAACACAACTGCTGTTTATCGGTGTAGAGCAACACTAGACAAACATTTTTAGAAGGGAAGTAATGAAGAATATCCTATCTCATTGAAACTGCAGGAGAAGTTAGGTAGGTGGGATATAATTACCTATGCAGAATGGCACGTAACCCTTGTTGGAATTCTGCCAGGGCACTAGGGTAAACACCTCGGCTCACATGAAAACGCTTTGGGGATTGTTACTTGCCATAAACGGTCATCTCTGTAGTTCGGTGTCTCACATGCCGCACCTCCAGCAGCGCAATGCCCTCAGACACCATGCTGGGGCAGTGGGTTCGTATCGAATCACTGGGAAGAGTGCTATCTGCAGAATCACTACCACTATTTTTGCAGAATCTGAGGCACGCTGGCTTTCTCTGGAAGCGTGCCATGCAAGTACTGATCCATTCTGATCCTGCTTAGCGTTTGAGGACTGACCATATTGCAATACCAGGTGGCAGGGCTGCAGGCCACAACTTTGTGAACTTACCATACTACGAGAGCAGAAAACGATCAGGACAAAAAGAGGATGTATAAGGGCTAGAGCTGGTTGAAAAATTATTTCACAAAAGGTTGTGAAATGCTGAAGTTCTTTCCCTGTGGGAGCTTGTAGCGAGGAGGCGTGGCCTCCCTCAGAGAGTGACAGGGAGGGACAGCCACGCAGCCTACAGACCTGTTTTCCATTTCCCCCCAGCAATCATTTTCAACATTTTCCATTTCCTGAAAACCCAGTTTAAACATGTTTTTCAGCAAATTAAATTTTTTGATAAAACAATTCAGTTTCAAATATTGGAGAAAATTTCATAAGCAAGGAGCATTTTGATCAGCGGTGACCATTTCTGTAAAAAGTTTGGGTTTGAAAAAAGGCCATTCACCACTGAAAAACCCCTGTGTTTCAGGTTAGCTTAGTGTGGAACCACTAGCGTTCTAAGGAAAAAAATCCTAAATCCCACATATTTAAATTCCATGAATTTCAGTGGAAGTTTAGCTTGAGTCAGGCTGTACTTAGGACAAAGCCTTGGTCCTTGCACACTGCCTATTTACGGGGCGCAGGGGTTGTCTGCATGGCTATGAAATTAGCTTTATCCAGGGAATACATAGACTCACCTGCTACAGGTTGCACTATGATCTATGTCTCAAGTCTTCTCCTCTGCTAGGTCGGAGGAAGCTCCCACCAAGCATAGTTCCATAGCTCATCATCCAGAGTCACACTGGCTTTCTGCAACCTGTACTTGATTCAGGAGATTTGGGGCTAAGTGAACAATGCAAATTCAGTTACCTCAGACTCGTTATTTCTCCATTCTCATTGCTCTCTAGCTGGAAGGAATGATGCTGGGGCCAGCAGATACTGTCTATAAAAGACCCACTGATCTAGGATTTTCCATGCACACATTTTCAGTCTGCTCCCTATTTTTCATAAATCACTTCTGAAGCAGTGTTTCCTGGCTGACTTGAGAACCTTCAGGGGTCATGCTAAAAAAGTATTTAATGCTCAGGAAAGAAAAGAACATGTTCCTAAATGCAGTGTTTTTTGCTTCTTCTTAGCTATCACGGATTGGCCTAACAGTTGAACCAAAGTACATTATTAAACAACTTTTTTCAAATGGCTGCAATACAGGTCATGTGTAGGTTAGATATGGTAACGCTCTAACCACTGAGGATCTGTTTTATCCTATGTGCAAACCTGGTGTATGAAGCTTATCAAGAAGAGAGGCTTGGTACTGCAGTCTAGCACCCATAATTAATCCTGGAGACAGTGTGGATTTAGGATCATTGGGGCTAACTTCAAATTGAAAAGTTACTGTTAGCATGTGAAAGAGACACCATATGTTAAGTATAAACCCTCTGAATGTTGCAGAATATATATCTATATTTCAGTATCTCTATTTATAGATAAAATTAGGTATAAATGCATCTCTGTCAATACATATCCCTATTTAGTGATCTACATCTATTATTATATAAATAACTGTCACCACATGGACAGATCTATGCCCATATAGTTATCTCAATATTTTAAATCTCTCTATATTTTTGTGTGTATATATATATATATATATATATATATATATATATATATATATGTATGTATGTATGTATGTATGTATCTATACATCTATATACACACACCTCTCTGTTATATTTATGTGTGTATATAGATGTATAGATACATACATACATAGACTCTTATCTATAGATAGACAGAAATGTCTATATTTTGATATCTATATCTTATTTGTATTTTTATATACACACACAGAGATAAACAGATCCATGACAACTCAAGATAGCTCTGTTTATATCTATATCCATAAATGTAGATATACAACTTGTAGACAGAGATACTCCCTAACTATTTATCTGGCAGCACTTTGTAAAATACCATTGTTTTAAGGGTTAATACAATTGTCTCAGTCTCTTCAGTCATCTGACATCTGAGTCTAAAATTCTTGTACAATCTTTCACCGTCAACATAAAGTTCAACAGGAAACCAACTTTAGTCAAATCTGTCGATCTAATCCTATTGCAAAATGGAGCTTTTTCATTTTTTCCCCTACCATGAGTAATTTGTGGTTTCCCAAGGTGTTTTCGAATGTCAGGCCCATCAATTATAACCGGGAGAGAAGAAAGACACAAAGAGATTGCCAAAAATAAAACAAGAAAATCACTCCTTTTCCCCCCCGGGGGAAGTGGAGAGGACAAGTTTCCCTACATGTTCAAAATGGCAATAATTACCTTATTTAAGAGAGATTCAGGGTCTGATTTGCCACTGCCCTGCCCCTTGGGGAGTCAATTACAGCGGTGCAGAGTCAACGTACCAGCACCACGTCAGAATGACACCATTTCACACTCACTTTGCATGGCTGAAATTGCACAAGGCTACGAAGAATCAGGCCCTTTCCGGTTTTCACACTGGGGAAGAGGACACTGTTCCACAGCCAATCTAAAAATGTGCAGTTTTTCTCCCTCTCTCTTTGTCTTTCCTTCCTCCAACTCTCTTCTTCCATTCACCGAACCGTTGGGATCGATATAACAGCCGCACCTTTCTTCCCAGATCCTTAAGCTGGGGAGGACATTACTGCATGCTGCACACCACTGCAGAGTTGTCTTAAGGTAATTATTTCTAATAGCTGTTATTGTTTTTCCTGCAGAAACTGTATTATAACCCCTTTTGTATCGTCGGCTGAAGCCTGTTGTTTCTGTAGCAAAAACAATAGGCCCGCGGATTAGGACTGCATATTATGGACCTAGTAGCACAGCAGGCTTTTGGGTTTTGTACCAATCCTATCAATTCCTGGCATCATTCCCCCTTTACTCCTGGTAATTAATCTTTTCATGAACGCTGTCACATTTAGAGCCATTTCATTAAGTTTCTGGTTGCTACATTTTATGTAACTCACTGCATCTCTCATCTGCTCCATCAGCTGGATAGAAGCACAAAGAGGTCATGCCGCAGGGATGGGTTTGCTTTCCTTCTGTGGGGTTTTTCTCTCCACAGCACACAAGTTCAAATAAATTGAACAATATGACAGTCACAGACAAGAAACTACATGTAAAGAACTGTAATGTGGCAAGGTCAATCACCACCAAGTTAGAGCATGTCAAAATTAAGGTAGCCTATGATTAACTCAGTCCCTTTTGTGCGTTATGATACACCTTTGTCCAGAGTCAAGGAGAAAAACAAGTCTCTTGGGACACACTGCAATGCCCTTAGCCACAGGACAAATCCTTGCTTTTCTTACAGCTCTGGGCCTCTTTCATACTGTACACTGAATGAGGAAATGGTCCTGTAGAACAAATATCATGCAATCATTAATGGGGAATGATCCTCACTTGCCTTGCAAGGTCATATTATTAGGCCTGGCTCAATAATAAAGGCTGTGAAATCCACAAACTCATTAACACCAGGCAGTGAAAAAGCAGAGACTAAAACTCATGGTCTCCTCCTGGCTCCCAGCCCAGCACTCCTTCCCATAGGCCAGAGTAGTGGAACAGCAGCTGCTGGTGGTGTCCCATCTGAAGCACAAGCTCAGTGGGGGCCCAAAGTGTGTTCAGTGCAGATAGAGGTTTCAGAGATTTCACAGCATAGTGTCGAGAAAGCTCTACTGAGCTTGTGCAAATGGCAATTTCTGCAAGATTGTAATTTGGCTAAATCACAGGGACAGAAAAGAGCACCTCTCTGACTCCCCTAGCCCTCTGCCAAATTTCGTGCTCCTTTTCCAAACCATGGAGACATTATAGCGCTTCCTAAAGCCAGTTGGAAACAATTTTTAGCATTTGAAAAACCATCTCTTTTCATCTAAACTCAGAAATGGTTGAGCCATTTTTGATAAAATGTTACAAACAAATTCAGCCGAAGGCATAGGATGAACAAGAAAAATGTCAGTTCAAACATTCTGAGGTTGGCAAAGTTATAAGCAACTGAAAACAGGGGCTTATAATGGAAAGTGTTATAAAACCTTAACTATAGGCACTGCTGCCAGCTCTGCCTCTAATTAGGGACAATGGTTTTGTTTTAATAGCTCTCTCTTCTTTATAGGCAAATCTTGTCTAGGAGGTGTCTGCCTGAGTGATCTCAGGTTTTGCTTCTGTTATAGTCAGAATGGGTCTGTGGGCATCCTATTAAGGTGAGATTTTTGTTTGTGTGGTGTTAGGCCTGGCTCCCCTTCTTGGATGTTTCCTGCCCATAGTCAAATCATAGCGCTCACAGTCCTTCCTCAGGGCAAAATCCTCCAGCAGAGCACACAGCCCCAGCAGATGAGTTTGTAGGGCGGAGGAAGAGAATTCTCTCTCCCAGTCTAAAATAGGCAGCACAGAGCCACTGACCATGTTCCTGTCCCTCCCCCCAAATCCACAACTATGGTCCTGCACAGACAGCGGCCATGGCGTTTAGCTGCTTGGCATGCAGATTCTCTGTTTCATGGTCCCACCATGCAGTACAGTTGCAGCATTTCCACTGGGTTTGGGGCCTGGCAGCCAGGTGCAGGGGGCACTAGAATTTGGCACTCGATCCTCACCCCGGCAAAACTCCCATTGGAATTGCTGGGAGCTTTGCTGGTGCAAGGACTGTCAGGAGGGGTGTAAATATAGACAAAGACTTTTCTGAACGAACTGTTTCTGTAACTGCGCTTGGCTGAGATCTTCTCTTTTGACACTGCATCCTGAAGCAGAATGCAGCCTTCTTTCCATTATCTGTATTGCCTTTTCATCAAGGTATGGTATAGTGAGTGGATTTTTTTTTATGGCCCACTGACCCTATTGCAATAGAGGAGGTAAAATATTTTCATTACCCTCTCCCCAGAATGTAGAAATCTTCAAAGAGGATGTAGGAGGGAGGTTAGCTTCTTAACCCTAATTTCCCTACCATTGGCTTTGCTTGGCTGCTCATCACAAAATTAGTCCTCATGCTCCTTGCATTGGGCCACTGGGATCGTTGTAGGTTTTTCTTTTTTTAAAACAAGAAATCATTTCATATTGTAAACCCAGCGATTATTTCATGCTGTTTAAACTATATTTGTAGTCTTTGATCATACATAAGCAGACTGAAGTGAACTGCTGATAGAGGGAGGATATTGTTCTCAACATTTCTCTCTTTGTTCATTGCATTGTGCCTATAAGCTTGCATAAAATTTTCACCATGACAATGTGCCTTTGTTATTAATTCTTTCAGTACTACATATAGTGAAGCACCATAACTCATTCCCAAGTTGGGTGGTTATGTAATTTGTCTAAGCATGGGGGTACATCTATCTATCAATCTATATTTATATAGATATAGGTATACACACACACACACACGTAATATCCATCCTCACACTTGCATATCTGTACATACATAACCAAGAGGATTCTCTACACCTTGAAGTCTTTAAACCACCATTTGAGGACTTCAATAGCTCAGACATAGGTTAGAGGGTTGTTACAGGAGTGGGTGGGTGAGATTCTGTGGCCTGCATTGTGCAGGAGGTCGGACTAGACGATCATAATGGTCCCTTCTGACCTTAAAGTCTATGATTCTATGATTCTAAGAGCTCCCACTGAAGGCAGCTCTGAACATCAATTAATTAGCCCCCAATTTAGCAAGGTACTTAAGCCCATGCCTTACTTTAAGCAAGTGACTGATCCCTGCTCCTGGAGAAGTTTAAAGTGAGGCACGTGCATTAGGTACCTTGTTGAATGAGGGTTTTACATACGAAGGTCATGGGCACCTTGGGCAGATAGCAACTATGACATAACATATATAAAGCACTTTCCAGCCAAAGAGTGTTTCAAACAGCAGCACGTTAAGGCTCACAAGACCCCCCATGTGACAGGTCACTATTGTTATCCTCATTTGCAGATAGAGAAGATGAGGTTCAGACAGGGTAAGTGGATACCACAAGTCAATAGCAGCTGGGAAGAGAACCTAGACTGAGCAGTCCTTAGTCCTGTTCTGCTCTCTTTCTTTTACAGATTACAAGTCATTATAATTAGGCCACATGATGTACTAAGTGATTTATTTCTCTTTCAACAAAGAGCTTAAGGACTTGGCTTTCAGTGGGAGTTACGCGCAAATCCCAGCCTAGAGAGTCCAAAAAATACATTCGAAGATGAAGTATTCCAAAAGCAGGACATGACAAGGCGGCTTGTGCAGCCTTTACTCTGCCCTGTGCATATTGCATTGCGTGATCACCTGCTATTTCTCCAACAGTTCAATAGATCTCCACCAGACATTCTTTTCTCTACAACCAGGGTTTGTTCTTGTTTTTAAGAAAATAAAAGATGAAAAAGAATGATCGGACTATATGTGGATGGTGGAATGATTTGTGACCAGAATGTCTGATCACATATGGCAGGGGTGGCCAACCTGTGGCTCCAGAGCCCTTCAGAAGTTAATATGCGGCTCCTTGTCTAGGCTCTTCAGAAGTTAATATGCGGCTCCTTGTCTAGGCACCGACTCCGGGACTGGAGCTACAGGCCCCAACTTTCCAATGTGGCAGGGGTGCTCACTGCTCAATCCCTGGCTCTGCCACAGGCCCTGCCCTGACTCCACCCCTTCCCACCCCCTCCTCTGAGCCTGCCGTGCCCTCGCTCCTTCCCCTCCTCCCCCAAGAGTCTCCTGCACGCCAGGAAACAGCTGATCGGGAGGTGCAGGGAGGGAGCAGGAGGCGCTGATCTGTGGGGCTGCCGGTGGACGGGAAGCGCTGGGAGCAAGGAGGGATGATGGGGGGCTGCTGACATATTACTGTGGCTCTTTGGCAATGTACATTGGCAAATTCTGGTTCCTTCTCAGGCTCAGGTTGGCCGCCCCTGACAGATGGTGTAGGAGGGAGTCTCTCTGGTCCTCACATAAGGAAAACCCTTTCCTTCCATTCGTACGAGCCATGCTGCCTTTATGTTACAAGGTACTCACAAATGACCAGTGGGTTTTGTGTCCTTTGTTTGTGCCTCACCCAGAGAGAGTGTGAGTCTGCTACCCCCATCAACTAAAGAAGGCGACTCTTTAGCTCAAGCTGTAAAGTCTCATGCTTTTACCTCAGGATGTCCCTGGTTCAATCCCCTAGGTCAGCCCAAATGGCACTCATCACAAATGTGTCAATGCCTTCTGTGGGACCCTTGTCTCATTCATTCCCTCTGTATGTAGGTTTATTGCATTTTTAACTCTGGAGGTAAGTCAGGCACACGCAAATGCACCCCACTTTGCGACAGAGTTCCAAAAGAAGTGCAGCAAACATAATGTGCAGGCATAAAAGTCTCCATGCTCACTCAAATCAAACCAATTCCATGCTGGATTCTATCCTAGACATTTCCATCAATTTTAAGGCCAGAAAGGACAGCTATGATTATCTAGTCTAATTTGCATTACACAGGCTGCGGAAATTCACCCAGTAATTGCTGCATCGAGCCCAGTAGTATGTGACTGAACTTTTTGTAAAGATATCCAATCTTGACTTAAAGACTCCAAACAACAGAGAATCCACCTCATCTCTGGCTAGGATGTTCCACTGGTTAATTACTAGAGCTGGTCAGAAAATGCATTTTCCATCCCCTGAAAAATGTTGAGATTTCAAATTTTTTTCCTGCCAAAATGGGGCAAAAAGCCAAAATTTTGATTTTTTTTTTTGGCAAAACAAAAGTCCGAATAAATAAATAAATACATGTGATTTTCATTTTAGATCGATTGAACTGTTTCATTTAGATGAAAGTGAAATATTTTGTTTCAGTTTTGACTGTTGTAATTGTTTGTATATAAAACCAATAAAGTAATTTTCTAACCACAAAGCCATTTTGTAATGAAAAAGTGAAACTTTTCATTCTGAAGATGTCAAAATGGGACATTGTCGAACCATTTTTTTCCAATTCTTTCTAAACAAAATTTTTGTCAAAAATCAAGACAATGTCACAAAAAAATTCACTTCAGATTAAAATTACATTTTCTGACTGAAAACTGGTTTGATGAAAATTTTCTGACCAACTCTATAAGTTACCTTCTCTGTGCATCTAATTTCCAACTCGACCGTGTCTAACTTCAGCTTTCAGTCACTGGATCTTCTTGTGGCTCTGTCTTAAAGAGCGCTCCTGCGTCAGATATGCTCTTCTAGGGCTGTTAAAAAAAATCATAGGAATTATTTTATAAAGGGGGAAATTGTATTTTTTTCTACACTCATCCTCATACTCCAAGATGCCTCAAACATTTTGCTTATGCTTTAAATAAAAAAAAAAAATTGCTTCACGCAGTGCCCAAGCTCGGAAAATTTCAGCTGAAAATAGGGAATTAGAAGGGCGATGCTTAGGGAACATTTTCTACACTCACTGTAACATAGATACTAAACAAGGGTTGGATCCAATGCCCCATTTAAGAGAATGGAAAGATGCCCCTATACAGGTGATCTCCATATGACAAAGTGCAGGCCCCTAGGATAAAAAGCATTCATCATACACTTTGTCTTCTTCACCTGCACTCTGCCCACCAGTCCACCTCCACTGGCACTACTTGGAGTATTCCAAACTCTTCAGCAACTTTCAAACAAATCCTACACAGGATTTGAACCCAGTGCCTGGAGAACATAAAGCAGTAGAATCACTCTAACTGATTCCTCCTGGGTGTGTCATGTGCAAAGCATGAAGCTGAATGCAGGTTAAACCAAACAAGGGAAACTTTATTAAACCCTGTTCTTTCCACATGGCTGAGTTGCTTCCAGTCTAGCTCCCCATGTCCCCTGTGTGACAGATATTGCAGTCACACACACAATATCTGTGGGGACCATTTTGTGTGAACTCTGTGGGCCAGTGACTGTCTATAACTCCAAGTGGGAGCTCTGCCAGGAACTCAGAAACAGCGAGGGGTGATTAAGGGGAATCACACAAGTTCTAAACACCACCAGAGAGGTGCCACCCTTTCCCAGAAACAAACAGACAAAGAAAAGTCTTTTAATAAAGAAAAAAGGGCTGGGTTTAAACTGACTCAGGCCTTCTCTCTGATCCAGCACATGGACCGGCCCTGCTGCCCACGGGGACCCCCAACTCTTGTGGGCGGGTGGGTTGGAAAGACTTTGGCCTACTTGGGCCCCATCAGACTGATGGTGACCTCTGGTAAGTTGTTCGCATGCATATAGGAACTTTTATTGTTTTATAGGTTTTCTTTGTAATGTTCTACCTTAAGAATAAGTGTGCTTGCTGAGAAAGAGTGGTGTGGTAACTTGTACCTGCTGGCAACACACTGCTCATTGCCTTTAGAGACAAGCAAAATGCAGCTGCTGGCCTTTAGGCAGACTAATTTGTTGGAGAGAGACTGTATGAGGCAGGAAGCTGTGCAGCCTTAGACCCCCAATCAGGGGAGAAGGAGAGAGAGAGAGAGACCCAAGCGAGCTGATGGCTGGGGTGCCCTTGAAGGACCATGGAGCAGGAGCCTGAAACTGTGACTCCCTGTTCTTTTGGTGTCCCACCAGTAACAGTTCCTCCTGGGCACATGGGCCATCTGACTACCGTTCCACTGATCATGGTAAGTCTTCCCTATTTCACAAACATTTTAATATACACACAACAAACAAATAATTGATGCCCAGACATCCACCCCCCGTCCCTTCAGCCAGAGGTTGCTAGCACACCGCTGAGTTGGAGCCTTGTCTTGACCACAGGCCTAACTAGTTACATAGTCTTTGAAAAAGTTTAGTCTCCTCAACAGGTGACAACACTGGGAGTGACCTATCTCAGTCTCCCTGTCACCAAGTCTGGCAAACTCTCTCTCTCTCTGTAGTCTCCTCCCTCCCTGAGGGACTAGCCTCTGAGTGGTTCTCTGTCTCTCCATCCTGTGATGGCCTCGGTATCTCTGTAGGCTGTGTCTGGGTGTTGTGTCTAATGGTTCGTAAGTGTCTCATGTTTCTTTGGATGACTTGTCCCTCTTGCGTAGACACCTTATAGGACTTGGGTGCCACTGTGCCCCACATAACTCCATTAGTTCCCTCTCTCCGGTGTTTCTCTAATTGGCTGGATCCTCACAGATTGCCTGTCTCCAGGGCCAGTATACACTTGACAGACCTGTCATATTCTAGTGCCTGCTTTCTCTGATTGTTGGCTATCTCCTTTCAGTGGTATCTCCATCCTTCCGGCCACAACAGATTTCCCCTAATTGGTAACAGGGTTTTGGTCCTTTGTCCCATCAGCGCCTCTGATGGACTGTTTTGGCACCCCTGTGATGTGGTAGTCCTGTATTGCTTAGCTGTTTTCACAGCTGATGCCCCCTTACCATTACTTTGGGAATGAGGCATGCTGGTCAAACTCCAATTTGTGTGTAAATTGCTTTAATTGTTCCCAGGCAAATTGGGGTCCATGATCAGTGAGTACAGTTTCCAGAATGCCATATCTTGCAAAGTGGCCCTTCAGTTTAAGAACATGCGAATGGCCATATTGGGTCAGAACAATGGTGCATTTAGGTCGGTGTCCTGTCTTTCAATTGTGTCCGGTGCCAGACGCTTCAGAGGGAATGAACAGAACAGGGCAATTTATCAAGTGATCCATCTACTATCTTCCAGTGTTAGCTTCTGGCAGCCAAAGATTTAGGGATACCCAGGGCATGGCATTGCACTCGCAACCATCTTGGCTAATAGCCCTTGATGGACCTGTCCTCCATGAACTTATCTAGTTCTTTTTTGAACCCAGTTATACTTTTGGCCTTCACAATATCCCCTGGCAATGAGTTCCACAGCTTGATTGCGTGTTGTGTGAAGTAGTACTTCCTTTTGTGTGTTTTAAACCTGCTGCCTATTACTTTCATTGGGTGACCCCTGGTTCGTGTGTTATTTTAAGTGGAAAATATTACTTCTTTATGCACTTTCTCCACCCCAGTCATGATTTTATAGCCCTCTATCATATCCCCTCTGAGTCATCTCTTTTCTAAGCTGAACCATCCGTCTTTTTAATCTCTCCCTGTATAGAAGCTGGTCCACACTGAAGTGAGCTGTAGCTCACGAGAGCTTATGCTCAAATAAATTGGTTAGTCTCTAAGGTGCCACAAGTCCTCCTTTTCTTTTTGCAAATACAGACTAACACGGCTGCTACTCTGAAACCTAATTATTTTTGTTGCCCTTCTCTGTACTTTTCCCAGTTCTTATATATATATTTTGAGATGGGGCAACAAGAACTGCACACAGTATTCAAGGTGTGGGTGTATGGATTTATATAGTGGCATTATGATATTTTCTGTCTTATTATCTATTCCTTTCCCAGTGGTTCCTAACATTCTGTTAGGGTTTTTTTGGACTGCCGCTGCACATTGCCAATCACTGACTTGCTTCTTGTATCAGGCAGGGCACTGACCTTCCAAAAATGTGAATAGTACTCCACTGTAATCAAGTACTGCTTTTCCTTGAAGGTAAATAAGTCCACTCCCACCTTTTCCCATTGTCAGATGGGAAGTTCATGTGATAACAGAGTTGCTTTCTGCTGGTGGTTATCCCATGACCAACAGGTGTCACTCACACCCTTCTATCGAGGAGCAGAGTTACGTATTCATTCCCAGCCAGTAAACACACTCTTGAGCCCATCTAAGACAGCTGTCAATGCCCAGGTGTGAGTCAGATATATTTTCCATAACTTCCATACATAATGAGACAGGGACAACAACTCTCTGTCCTAAAATGTGATTCCATCTTGCACGCTCAGCTCATCTTTAATTTGAAAATATGGTTCTGCTCCTAACAGCACCTGGCTTTTGTCTTCTGGCCACCCTGCTAGGACTGCTTTCTTGAGTGCCTGTAGGTGGATGTCTTTTTCCATTGTTTCTTTGATTTCCACCAGCTTTGCCATTGAAACTGGGAGACTGAATCCATTAATGTCCTGCACTATGTCCTTATCTCCTTCCCCCAACCCCTCACCGATACTGGGTATATATGTTCAGCTCAGGGTGTCAGCTAACACCAGCAATTGGCCTGGACAATATCTGATCTCTACCTGGTAGCACTGGAGGTGCATCAACACGTGCTGCAATCTCTTTGGAGCGCTACAAGAGGGCTTTGCCATGATCGTCTGTAGGGGTTTGTGGTCTTATTGCACTGTTACTGGATGGCCATAGATGTACTGATGGAATCGCTCCACTCCAAATACCACAGCCAGAAGCTCTTTTTCTATTTGGGCTTACCCCTGTTCAGTCTCAGATAGGAGTTTGCGGGCATAGGTGATTGGTGGCTCCTGCAAAAAAATTACACCCAATCCTTTTGCCGATGCCTCACTCTGGAGTCTCGGTGGCTCTTCTGGCTTGTAGTACTTCAGGACAGAGGCATCCGTTGTCATTTGTTTCAGCGTGTCAAATGCTCGCTGTTGGGAACCTGCCCAGTCCCACTCAACATCCTGCCTTGGGAGCTGACATATGGGTACCGCTACAGCCAGGTGTGGGCAGAACATGGACAGAAAATATGTTATTTCTATGAAGCACTGTACCCCTTTCATATCCACTGGAGCTGCCCCTGAGTGCCTTGATCTTGTTGGGATCTGCTTTCAGTCCCTCTGCTGCGAGCAGATGTCCAATGTATGTCACCTCATGCTGTTTGAGCTACATTTTTTCTGGGTTGAATATTACGTTCTTGTCCCTGCATCACTATAGAAAAGCTTGTACTTTTCTGTCACGATCTCATTCAGCTTCTGTATAATTGCTCCCCTCACATACAGCGAGGATACCATTTGCAATCCTTCCAGCACTTGGGTATGTGTTGTCTTTAGAACACCTCTGGTGCCGGGCTTATGTCCATCGGCATGTCCGACCGTCTCTAGCATCCACATGGCGGAGTAAGGGTTGTCAGCATGCTGGACTCTTTATCCAGGCTTATGTGCCAAAACCCATTTCTCACATCACAGGCCATAAAGATTCTGGCTTTGGAAATGTCTGGCAAGATGTCATCAACTATGCGCAGTGGATAGTGGCATCTCTTCAATGCTCACTTCAGAGGCTTTGGCCCTGTGCAGATGTGTAATTTGCCTGATGTTTTTTTTTTTTTTTTTATCACCACCATGCTACTTACCCAGGCTGTTCTGGTTTCTATAGGTGCTATGATACTCCTACTCTGCAGGCCTTTGAGCTCCTTATTTACTGGATTACAGAACATAGCTAGAATTTTCCTTCATGATAAGTACAGAGGTTCCACTGTGGAGTCTACGTCTTGCCGCAGCTTTCCTTCAAGGCACCTGTTGCCTTTGAAAACATCCCCATATGCTTCTAAAATAGTCTCCATTGTCCATGGGACCCCCCCTTTTGCTTCTTGCATTGCAGCTATAAAATTCTGACTCTACACCCTAATGAGATCTGTGGCTTGTGTGGATGTATTCCCTAAGAGAGGTTTGTGGATCTTACCATCCAAGATCCCCACAAACTTCAGTTGGTACCATCTGTTATTTTTCAGGTTAGTTACCATGAGGTCATATTTTCTGATACTCTGCACGATGCTCTCATTGTACATAATTGCATCGTGCCTGCTCTTTGTAATGGGTGTGTCTGAGTGCCATTCACACTGAGGAATTACATTTCAGGAGGACCCAATATGCAGCTGAAATCACACCAGGCACTTGCCTAGTCACACCGTTGCATGCACGGAGGTTTATATTGTCCCTTGTTGTTTTCCTGTCCCAACAGCCTGAATCTGATATGCTCTTGGACTCAAGGAGAGTGTCAAGGTCATCACTGCTGTCTGATGTGCTCTCCCCTCTTATACAAGTCGGACTGCAGGAAGGTCTCTGCTCTTGCACACACTGCTAAAATGTTCAACTTGCCATATTCCTTTCAATGCAGTCCTAGTACGGGGCACTCATGCTGTCCCCGGCAGTAACAACATCTCACTAGGGGCATGGAGCCCTGGCCACCTGCTCTCCTTTGTGGTTGCCCTACGACATGTACTTTGGGGGTGTTGCTCCTCCCTAGGACTTTCATTCTCCCTTGAGGCTTCCGCTGTACACCCCAGGTCTAAGCATCTGTCTAATGTGAGATCACCTTCTTGGAGCAGCTGCTCTCACAGGTGCTGATCCCAAGTGCTGCAGGCTACCTTGACCTGAACCAGGGAGCCAGTCAAGCCCCCCAAATTGCATGTAGTAGCCAGTGTGCATAAGGCTGTGACGTAGAGGTCTATGCCCTCCCCTGCAGACTGGTCTCTAGTAAGCAAGCTGTGTTGCTCCACAGTTTCGTTCTGCTTTGGGTAGCAATAGTTCCCCAGGACTCTGAGGGCTGCTTTGTGGCTTGAGACAGTGGGTGAGCTTCAGAACGGTGCGGCTCGCTCTGCTTTGTTCCCCAACCAGGTAAAATAATAGTTTTACTTTCCTGCTGTTGTCATCCTCCTGAAGGACCAGCTCTGTGTACCGCTCAAACATCTCCTTCCACCAGTGTAGCCCACAGTGCTAGCTTGCCCTGACTACATTCACTGTCTTGCCTTCTTTCTATTTAGCTACTTTGCGTGATATTCAGCAGTAATGCAAGGAACCTACAGGCCTCTATCCTGTCAGACGTTAGCTTCAGCAGGTTAGCATAAGGCTTGAGGTCTATGAACTTTGAACAGAGAAATGGCCCAGTGGAAAACCCCAAGTATTGGAGAGCTGAAAATAGAGAATTTAAGAGGAAATTTTGACATAGGTACATGACCCAATCACACGAGTGTCATGGCTATGAATTGACGTACATAACAGGTACATGAGCTACATCTGCAGATACCCAACCACAAGAGGGATATGGTGATGAATTGACGTATATGCTAATAAATTGAAATAATTGATATACTAACCTGTAAGAGAAGGACACTCCAGTATTAGTAAGGTGAGGATATACAAATACGGAAACGAGGTAATATCCGTACTGAATATGCATCAAACATAATGGTGTCAGCGTATCATGTTATAAAAGTTGCATCCCAGTCTAGGGGTGGTAGGAGAAGGAGATGTAGTCCTTGGGTGGTGCCAGAGTGATGGCCACTGGTGATGAGGGGGAAGGTGTTGGTGATGAGGAAGATGATGGCTAATATTTCAGGTTGTTCTACAAGGACTGGTGTGAGTATATGGATGTACATGCTGTAGTCTCTCTATCTACCTGACTGAGCTGGGGTGCTAAATTTATTAATAAACTATATTTGTAAATGCAGAAGAGTTCCTACTGTGTGAGTGTTGCAACATCAGGGTTCCCAACTATATAATAATTTGAATAATACTGGGCCTGATTTTGGGACAAGGACCTGTCAACCCGCTAAGGAATCTCTATCCTTAGAGGTTTTTAAGGCCCAGCTTGACAAAGCCCTGGGATGATTTAGGTGGTGTTGGTCCTGCTTTGAGCAGGGGGTTGGTACGTCGGCAGCTGCCCGGGCTTCAGACCATCTTCTGTGAACATCCTTACATTCCGTTCTTCCTCCCTCTCTCTCTGTTTTGCAGTGGTCTTCTGAAATGCACATTTATGCAGCAACACTTTATAAGAGATGTCACACTATAAAAGATGAAAATTCCCCCTTTTGCCACAACCACACAATATATTTTACCAGAGATACCTGCGTGCACCCCCATTGGCTTCAGCGGAGTCGTGTATGTATATAATTGAGAACCTATTTTCATCAGCAGTGTCTAAACCTGCACAGATGGGAGTAAAAACATACAGTTCCATCTCTTTAATTTTGCATTGCCAGACATGGCTCCTGGGAACAAAACTGCCTCTCCCAATAATGCTGAAGTTCTGTAGAGAAGTGCCACAATCTCAGATGGAACACACAGTCACACAGATCTAAGTGTCCACACCAGTCCTGAGCCCCTTTTCCTCCCCCTTCACAAGAAACCAGACTCTCCCATTTAAATCAACAGGAGGCATTCGTATTTATACGGGGCGGGGAGGATGCTGGTTTTTAAAACAAAGTTGCTCATCAGTACAAAAGCAAACATCTTTTTTTTTAAAAACTGCACTCGGAAAGCAGTGCTTTGGTGATGTTTCAAAACACATTGGGCCAGAATCTCAATTACGGTTGGGCCTCTTTGTACCACGCAGATGAAAGTGTAGGGGGCGGCTCAAAGAAGAGAAGTGTGTCGGGGGCAGGGAGAAGGAAAGTGCAGAATTCCACTATGCTAGGCCCATATGGTCGCTTAGCTTGGGGGGGAAGGGCAAGTATGGGAAGGATGAGGGTTACAATTAGAACTGGCTGACTAGCAAGAAAAACATCAGTGACTATTTATATGGTGGAAAAAATACTTCCGTTTGCAACAAATATTTATAAGATTTATCCAATCGACTCTAGTAAAAGACTGTGATGTCTTTGGGGGAGGACCTGCATTTCCTTACACATTATTTTAAACAAGAAAGAATGCCTCATAGGGAAAAAAATAACACAATAATGATTTTATTATTAGTAGGAGTAGTATTTAATGCCTAGGATCCTGTTGTACCAGGTGCGGAATAAACCAAAAGAAAAAACTAGTCCCTGCCCCAAAGAGTTTATAATGTATGCTTTTAGTACATACTCACCTTGTTAACTGCTTTGTGTGTAGATGTAGTTTTTAATAATATATATTATAAATTAATATACTGTAAGCAAAGCCCTGATCCACCAAACCACTTAACCACATATTTAACTTTAAGTGCATGAGTAGTTTCATCGATTTCCACGGTACCAGGTTCCCCTCTAGCTTTACCTCAACCAATTTAGTGAATGTTAGAGGTGGCGTATCTTGTCTGCGTTAGACTTTTCAAGCGTGTTAGTGAGAACATGCTACTTAACATATGCTAACATCACACCTTTAAATCCTGGTCTAGAAAAGGCTGAAGACACCATGAGCAAAATCCTGCTCTGTTATTCCAAATAAAGAACAACTGAAGTCAATGAGGTCACTTTGGATTTACACTGATGTACATGACAACAGAATTTGACTCCAAGGAACTTTTTGTTTTAAATGTGGCCTTAGAAATTCAAGTTCCGTAGGCAAGGCCACCTCAGGGAAGGATCCGGATTCCTTTGGCCTGAGGGCATTAGTTTAGTGGTAACATAGATGAGCAATGAAGTAGGAGGACAGCATTGGAAAGAGAGATGAAGGTAGTAAGGAGGCAAAAGGACTGGCGGGGATGGAGAATGAGGTGAGATGCGAGCAGAGATATCAGTGGGGGGAAGATAGCCTCAGAGGTGAGAGTAATGAGTTTAAATTTGATGCAGTGAGAGAAGGGGAAACAACGGAGAGATTAGAGGAGGTGAGTACCAGAGCTGAAGCAGAGGAGAGGCAGGGATGCTGGAGAAGGTCACAGTACTCAAGAGAGAAGACTGGTGCCTGGCACTAGCAGTTGGCACAGTGCTGAGCAGAGGTTTGATCTGATTTGAGCAGTGAGAACAGGGAAGAAGGGGTAGATTTTTGTGATATTAAAGAGAAAGAAGCATGAGGATTAAGTGAGAGTCTGGGCATGGTGGGGGAAGGAAAGAGGAGCTCACCAAGGCTGCAGGCCTAAAAGACAAGGAGAATGGAATTGTCGATGGAGAAGGGAGGTGGGAAAGAGTGATCAGGAGGGAAGAGTTTGTGATGGTGGCTGGCCAGCCAAGAGATGCCGGAGGAGCAGCTAGAAACGTGGGACTGGCCTGGACGAGGAGAGGTTGGGGGACAGAGGAGAGTTCAAAATGGAGAGCTTCCAATTTTGAATTATTTCACTTTTAATTAGGTTTTTAACAATGCAAGGAAAAAACACAAGCTTAAAAACAAATAACAAATACAGGGGATGTAGGTTCCCAAATGAGCCTGGTTTCAGACAAAGCTTAGGAAGGGAAGGGGCTGGACTAGCTGGTAAATTACAAACCTAAGAAGGGAATCTTGCGCTGCTTACAAGATAGTGAATCGAGCTGGCTTGTATATACGCTGCCTATTGTTGTTCCCCTTGTCCTAATCTGCCTACTTAGCTGCCTGTCCTTAGAACATGAGCTCCTTGGATCATCATTTCTTGAGTGCATCTGGAAAACACCCAGCACATGCTACTATAAGCAAATAATACATTCATAAATAACTGCACTTAATTCCACTACATATAGGTGCATCTAGCCATAAACACCTATGCCCACACACTGCAAATACTTAAGCAATTGCTTAACTTTAAGTCGGGGAGTATTCCCATTGACTTTAGTGGGATTACTCATGTGAGTAAAGTTAAGGATTATTTCTGGGAGAAAAAATTGAATTTCCAAAATTTTCTGTGGAAAAAAAGGGAAAAGATATGAACTTTTCCATGAAAAAAAGTGTATTTTTTTTTTAACCTCAACTCTATTAAGCAAATGCATAAAGTGTCAGCAGGACTGGGGCCACTACTTGTAGTGAGGGTGGGGGGAACCCTGTAGCAATATCTGTTTGGCTGCTGTGGATTCACCTTCCATGTATTTCAAGAAAAGGGGCCCAAGGAACACAGTCATTTGTAGAATGAATGACCTTCCCTGGCCATAAGTTTTGCAAGGTGAGACTATCCCACACCTTAACAAAAAAACGTATTTCTTTATTTGCCACTCGAAGAAAGATAAGCGTGAGTTTTCCTCCTTCCTGAGCTCTGCAAGCTGCAGGTGAGATTTTTTTTTTTTTTTGGTAGTTTGGCATTATAGCAACCTGTGCAAATTTCAGTCCAGGCACCAGAATGTGTCTAATGACTTTGCTATGTTTTCCTCAACTGACAGGTGCTGAGGGGTGGAAAAGAATCAAACCAGATATGTTACCAGTCTATAAGGAAACCTTCAAAAAATGATTTCAGGCCCTGGTTTTTTTCAGTTACACCAATGTAAATCAGGGGTAACTCCACTGAAGTCAGTGGGGTTACACTGGTGTAAAAGTAGTAGTGGTGAAATCTGGATCAGGCGCCCCCCGCCCCATCCAAGCTTTAAAGCTACGTCTTTTAGGACCGTGCGCTAATGTCAAGAGTTGAATGGTTGATTCTCTTTCTTTCAGATCCACAAACATATAAAATAGTAACAAGATTAACAGATTAAAGAGCCAAAGCCCAGCCAGTTTATTATACTCTTGTGTCTAAAACATTCAAATCTTTAGGGCTCCCTTTCCACACTTTTTTTTTTAAAAAAAACCCACAATCTGTTTTAATTATATATAAAATGAAAACATATAATTAATTTACGGGCTCGCCGGATTGCCTACAAATCTCTTACCATTGCATCGTTTGGAAGAAAAAAGAAATCTTTGCATTCTTTCTATCACTTGCCATGAAGAAATGTCAGGGAAAGCTAAATGTGTGTAAATGCTGCCTTTCTTCTGGGGGAAAAAAAATACAACCAAAACACCACCCACTTTGCACTGGTTTAAATTATTTAAAATCAGAGATGGTTTATGTTAAGGGTCTTGAACAGATTGCATAACTGTTGCACAACTAATGTGTACAAGTGTGTCACTAATTTAATTTTAATTTTACTGTATGAGTTTGTATAAGATCCCCCAGCTGTCATGTGCTCATCATCTGTCACAGAACTATCACTAAGCCATGCTGGGCTAAGACAGGATTATAAACGATGAACTGCCATGTGCTCTAAATCTTCTTATTTGCCTAGCCTGGAAGGTATGCCCTGTAAAATTTGATTGGCAGCGTGCTCCATTCTGTCAATTGACTTTGAAGGCCTTTTCTATTGGTTCTTTCAGCGGATCTCAGTAGCTGTATTGACTGTCACCTGCTGATTCCAGCACGTGCCCGACCTTCAACCCCGCTTCTCGTCTTTTTCCCTACTTGGACTGTGACTAGCTCGGGGGCTGCATTGCAGGCCATGTCACTCTGGTGGCACGTGCAGGATCTAGGGCATATGGCTGACTAGTTGTATGCAGAATAGGATAACAGCCAAGCAACCTCGCACTGTTATTACAGCAGATGGGGGAAGCGTGGCATTCAATATTTAGACAGATGCCACCTCCTTATTCCACCTGTCTGGAACTTGGACATTGTACAGAATGAACGGTCTGCCTAATAATTAAGGAAACAAAGGCTGCATTTATGAAGCGCACCAGAGCATCATCTCTGCAAAGCATGCACAGATATAATTGTTGACTATAACAATAAAGAAATGCAGACTACTGCTCGTCAGATGCTTAGATACATACATGCTATTACAGTAGGAAATTGTACTGTTCCCAGCTGCTTTTGTAGTCTTTCATTTAGACTGGTTGTGTATTAAATTAAACGGGAGGAAAGATTTGGCTGCCATTATTACTGTTATAAATAACGTTTTTAAATTACAGTGAAGTTTCTTAAATAACAAAGCCCTACCACTCCATCTAACAATCACCACTGCTATTGTATTATGCCCTTTCTTGCAAATTTGCTCTTTACCTCGCAGTAGTCAACTGGTTCTGTAACAGCCAGACAGAAGAAAAACATTCTTTTCAGGACTACTATTATTTTCACATATTTTTACACAACAATTTACCCCCTTTCTTTTGCTTTGTTAAAAAAACAAAAGAACACACAAAAAAGGAAGGCATGGAGCATAGAGGCTTGTGCTGTACTACGATATTAGGTATTTATTGCTGCTTCATTTTGTACTCATTTTTAAATCTGCCAAGCATCTTGCAACCGGAAGAATTCTATGTGAAGGGGCCTGATCCTGCTTCCATTGATCTGTGGGAGTTTTGCCACTCCCTTCAGTGGGAGCGGGAGCAGGCTGATGATATGGTTTAATACAGATTGCAGCCCCAATTCTGTATTCCTCTGACTGAAATCAATGGTGGTTTAGGGCTGAATTTGGCCACCATTATGTATGCTGAGTAGCACTTTACTATGGGGCCTGATTCGGATCCCTTTATACGTCAAATAACACTTTACTCCACACATGGTCCCACTGGCTATTCGACCGAAGTACGGGTATCAAACTCTGGCCCTATTAGAGTAACCCCAGTGACTTCAGTAGGACAACCTGCATAGCTAGGTATTACTCCAGGCGAGTAAAGGTGGCAAAATCAGTTAGGTTCCAATCCTGCAAACCCTTCCAGGCTTGCTTAACCTTTTGCATCTGAGCAGTTGCAGGGACTTCAGTGGAACTAGTCAGGTGCTTACAGTTAAGCATGTGCCTAAAGTTCAGTGTGTTCACTGGATCAAGGCCTTAGTTGCACAAGGAATGCAGGATTAATAATAATCATACTGCGCAGTTAGAACAATATCAAATCAACACAGCACACAATAGATTAAAAACTGGCTAACTGATAGGTCTCAACATGTAATTGTAAATGGGGAATCACCATCGAGCAGGTGTGTTTCCAGTGAGGTTCTGAAGGGATAGGTTCTTGGCCCTATGCTATTTAACATTTTTATCAGTGAGCTGGAAGAAAACATAAAATCATCACTGATAAAATTTTCAGATGACACACAAATGAGAAGAGTAGTAAATAACGTTGAGGACAGGTCAGTAATTCAGAGTGATCTGGGTCGCTTGGTAAACTGGGCGCAAGCAAACAATATGCGGTTTCAGAGTAACAGCCGTGTTAGTCTGTATTCGCAAAAAGAAAAGGAGTACTTGTGGCACCTTAGAGACTAACCAATTTATTTGAGCATAAGCTTTCGTGAGCACATCCGATGAAGTGAGCTGTAGCTCACAAAAGCTTATGCTGAAATAAATTGGTTAGTCTCTAAGGTGCCACAAGTCCTCCTTTTCAATATGCGGTTTAATACAGCTAAATGTAAATGTATAGATCTAGGAACAAAGAATGCTGGCCATGCTTACAGGATGGGAGACTGTGTCCTGGGAAGCAGGGACTCTGAAAAAGATTTGGGATCGGGGTGGAAAATGGGCTGAACATCAGCTCCCAGTGTGATGCTGTGGCCAAAAGGGCTAATGTGATCCTTAAACAGGGGAATAAACAGGGGAATCCAGGAGAAGGGAGGTTATTTTACCTCTGCATTTGGCACAGGTGGCACCACTGCTGGAGTACTGTGTCCAGGTCTCATGCCCACAATTCAAGAAGGATTGTGGGGAAACTGAGGCACAGAGCAGGGATGTGAATTGCCTAAGGTCACCCAGCAGACCAATAGCTGAGCTAGGAATAGAATCCAGGTGGCCTGATCCCAGTCCAGTGCTCTGTCCAATGACTGAGAACCTAGAAATATTCCAATAGATATTTTTATTTATATAAAATAAAACTGGTCATCCAGATGAGCTCTGTTCTGTCCTTGAATGTTTCTAACCAGTTGGTTTCATTCCCTTTCAAATGAATACAATTAATGGCTTTTTAAAACTATATCTGTGTTTCTGCTCTGTAATTTATCAGTAAACAGCAACTGGTAATAAATATTAATAAGATGCAAATTGATTATGACATTGTTACAAAATAGCAGATAATGTAAATACAGGAAGAAGAGTTAAGAGTGTGTGTGTGTGCTGAGTATGTATGTACTACATATGTTACGCACACAGCATGAATATATTTTCAGCATGTCATGAACTATTGTATCATATATGTATGTGGGTTTATGTATATGTGTGTATTCATACACACACACACACACATATATAAATAACTTCTGCCAGCAAAACAGATTAATTGGATTCTCAAAAGCAGAGAAATCACATACAGAAAGTGGCAAAAAGTAATCAAAGCTTGAAATTCAAATACACTGAAAGAGAAAAAGCGAATATTTTGACAGTATATAATGGGTTATTAGATCTCATATGTGTATGTATGTATGGGGATATATTTACATATATACACACATACATTTGACATACTGTAAACACATTCATAGACTGTTCCATATGAATTTATTGCAGTTGCATGTAAATTAGACAACCCTTCCGCAGAAAAAACCACCGTCAGATTACTTGGAGTCTCAAAAGTACAGGAATCACTTGCAACAAATTGCAAAAAGTAATCAAAGCTTGGACTTTTTTTTAAAGGAGGAAAGACGGCATTTAAAAAGGCACAGCCACATCTCACAAGATGAGGATCAGTTTGAAAAGATTCCACAATATCTGTTACCAAAAGCTTTATTAATCTTTAAAAAGCTAGAATGATTATTTGTAGGGAAGCTGTGACTTAACTATGCTATAATAAATAGCTCCCAGCCATATGTCTGAAGACTGTGCTTTTGGTTTTTGTGACTATTGTCTTTTTTTTTCTTTTTTTTAAAAAGAAGCTATTGTTTGTTCAGTTTTCTGTAACAATTATTTCACATTAAAAACCCATCTGACGAAAGGCATATGGATGGGGGTGGGGGGCTATTCCTAATTGAACAGCCCAGGACTCGTGAGGTTAATTACAGATATTAACGCTGCTGTTCTTCAGCTTCTTGCCCTCGCGAAGGCTCTAGCTTCCAAATGACCTGGCTCCAACAATAAGACTCTCTTTAGCCCATTAACTAATTGATAAAAATGTGAGTGTTTAGAATGAGTCTAATTAAATCACCGAGTCTTACAATTACAAGTCCGTTTGGTAGCTGTTGGGAGATGGGTAACCTCAGCTGGCATTGTAGGTGAATAAAAGATAAAAATAACCAAAGTTTAACCAAAGTTCATTTTGAAAGCTGTTCATTTGAATACAACGGACACATTTGCCTGTATACATACACCACTTCAGACTAGCGCAGGATCTTGAAAAGAAATTGAGCGTTCAGCAATGATATTCCCCTCCGGTCCCCAAAGTATGCATGAAATTCTCTGTGGTCTGTGTGATGGAATGAACTGAATTTTTAAACTGTTTTCTTGTCACAATAACTAAAAAGACCCCTTGGGAGCTGCAGAATGATTGATACCTGGTATCTAGGGGCATTAAGATTTTATTTAGTGATCTTTTGTAACCATGAACACACTTGGCACAGCACTTGTCTCTACGGATTTGGTTATACCTGCTCTTTTGTGGACGCTCTGCTGTCCATGAAGACTATCCTTGATTCATTGTGCCGAATTTGTGTAGCTCTGCTGCTTCAAGAGAATAGATTTGGTGGGTTACACCCAGCAACATGACTAGCATGGGATGTCAACCTACATCATGGGTGAAGACTCAACTGAGCATAACTAAAGGGAATGGTTCTGCAATGCTGATTAATGGTACCCTAGTCACTGGTGGAGATTGGAAGAAGGTTACAATGCCTTCCATTCATTCTTGATAGGCCTCATCCAAAGCTCTTGAAGTCAGCGGGAATCCTTACATTGACTTCAGTGCACCTTAGTTGTAGTCTCCCTAGCAGTCAAAGAACTGGGCTTTTAGGAAAAGGAACAGTTATAAAGACCTCTGACTGGCTACACCTTACTCCTCAATTAATCCAACCTTGGAAGGCCAGGCTTTGACTTAGAATCATAGAATATCAGGGTTGGAAGGGACCTCAGGAGGTCATCTAGTCCGACCCCCTGCTCAAAGCAGGACCAATCCCCAACTAAATCATCCCAGCCAGGGCTTTGTCAAGCCTCACCTTAAAAACCTCAAAGGAAGGAGATTCCACCACCTCCCTAGGTAATGCATTCCAGTGTTTCACCACCCTCCTAGTGAAAAAGTTTTTCCTAATATCCAACCTAAACCTCCCCCACTGCAACTTGAGACCATTACTCCTTGTTCTGTCATCCACTACCACTGAGAACAGTCTAGAGCCATCCTCTTTGGAACCCCCTTTCAGGTAGTTGAAAGTAGCTATCAAATTCCGCCTCATTCTTCTCTTCTGCAGACTAAGCAATCCCAGTTCCCTCAGCCTCTCCTCAGAAGTCATGTGTTCCAGTCCCCTAATCATTTTTATTGCCCTCCGTTTGACGCTTTCCAATTTTTTCACATCCTTCTTGTAGTGTGGGGCCCAAAACTGCACACAGTACTGCAGACGAGACCTCACCAATGTCGAATAGAAGGGAACGATCACATCCCTCGACCTGCTGGCAGTGCCCCTACTTATACAGTCCAAAATGTTGTTAGCCTTCTTGGCAACAAGGGCACACTGTTGACTCATATCCAGCTTCTCATCCACTGTAACCCCTAGGTCCTTTTCTGCAGAACTGCTGCCTAGCCATTCGTTTCCTAGTCTGTAGCGGTGCATGGGATTCTTCCATCCTAAGTGCAGGACTCTGCACTTGTCCTTGTTGAACCTCATCAGATTTCTTTTGGCCCAATCCTCTAATTTGTCTAGGTCCCTCTGTATCCTATCCCTACTTTCCAGCGTATCTCCCACTCCTCCCAGTTTAGTGTCATCTGCAAACTTGCTGAGGGTGCAATCCACGCCATCCTCCAGATCATTAATGAAGATATTGAACAAAACCGGCCCCAGGACCAACCCTTGGGGCACTCCGCTTGATACCAGCTGCCAACTAGACATGGAGCCATTGATCACTACCTGTTGAGCCCGATGATCTAGCCAGCTATCTATCCACCTTATAGTCCATTCATCCAGCCCATACTTCTTTAACTTGCTGGCAAGAATACTGTGGGAGACTGTCAAAAGCTTCTCTGAAATAAGGTTAGGGAAGGCTGGGTATGGAGTGAGATTTAGTCCTATTAGGTCTCAACACTCTGTTGTCTACACTGCAATGAAAAACCCATGGCTTTGAGTCTCAGAGTCTGGGTCAGCTGACTCAGGCTCACTAGGTTTGGGCTGTGGGACTAAAAATAGCAATGTAGATAATCGGGCTTGGGCTGGAGTCTGGACTCTGAGACCCTCCCTCCTTGCGGGGCTCAGAGTCCAGGTTCTACCCCGAGCTGGAATGTCTACACTGCAATCTTATAGCCCCATGAGCCCAAGTCAGAATACCTGGGCCAGCTGTGGCCAAGCCATAGGTCTTTTTGTCACATTGTATGCATACCCTCTATGGCAAGCACCTATAGACAATCAGTATACGGCTTTGCATTGATTTACTGAGTTTTAATCTCTCATCTAGCGAGGTGTGGGAACTGGATTGGTGACTCTTTGCTTATTCCTACCAGTAGAATTCTGCAGGTAATTTCTCTTGAATGAAACCTAAAAATATATATATATATATATATACACACACCTATATGATGCCAAAAACTAAGCAGTCTTGCATTATGGAACAGCACATAATTTTTCCAAAAAGTTAAAGCACTTAGTTACATTTCTGAAGGGGAGTTATGAGGATTGATGTAGTTAATACTTGCACAGTACTTTGATCACATAGAGGGCTATAAACAGTGCTACTTATTAGTTGTAGTATAATAAACACACTGTATAAGTCACAACACTATCAGGCTCTCCACTGTAGATATTTTGTATGAACAATCAGGATAGTTCTAGGCTAGGACAGATGTAGAATAAGTCATCTTCCTTGTCCATCTATTTCACCATGTTACCCTCATCTTTGAAATCTTCCACTAGTTTCCCATCTGTTATCCCACCAAAGCTTCTTGTCATCATCTTCAAAAGTTCTACCTAACTCTACTCTCCTCAACCCATCCTCTCTTGTCAAGGTTTCCCCCCCATCCAGTCGTCTCTGCCAATGCGCTCAGCCTTGCCTTTCCACTGAAAGACAGCCACGGACTTCAGTGGGCTTCGAATCAGGCCCCAAATGGCAGGGGTTTGTTAGCAGAAAGCCTGGACTGAGTGATACTCCCTACACAAATGGTTAGGCTCAGACACATTTCAGGTGTTGTGACCATGCATGGATAGAAAGGCAGACTCGGAGATAACCGGTGCCTACTTCATTTAGGGCTTTATAAATATGTAACCAGTGTCTTGAATTTCATCTACAACTGACTTGGCAGCCAGTTCAGAGCATGGAGCACAGGTGTGATATGCTCTTGCCAGTTTGTCTTGCTCAGAAGATGGCCAGCTATGTGTTGCACTAGATTAAACTTCAAAATGGCCTTCAAGGGTAGCCCAAGGTACAGCCTCTTTCACTAGATTAGCTTTGATATGGTAAAGACAAGGATAACCACGTCATGGTCCACATCTAAGAAAAAAGGATGTGAACTCTTGGGCTCATGACAAGAGCTACTGGTGCAGGAAGTGAAACCAGATATTATAGGGATAACAGAAACATGGTGGAATAGTAGTCATGACAGGACTTCGGGTATTGAAGGGTATGTGCTGTTTAGAAATACCAAAATAAAGGTAAAGGTGGTGGAGTAGCATTGTATACCAATGATGAGGTAGAATGTAAAAAAATAAGAAGCGATGGAATGGATAAGACAGAGTCTGTCTGGGCAAAAATTACATTGGGGAAGAAAACTACTAGAGCCTCCCCTGGGATAGTGCTTGGGGTGTGCTATAGACCGCCAGAAGCTAACTTGGATATGGATAGAGCCCTCTTTAATGTTTTTATTGAAGTAAATACTAATGGAAACTGCGTGATCATGGGAAACTTTAATTTCCCAGATATAGACTAGAGGACGAGTGCTAGTAATAATAATAGGGCTCAGATTTTCCTAGGTGCGATAGCTGATGGATTCCTTCATCAAGTAGTTGCTGAACTGACTAGAGGGGAAGCCATTTTAGAGTTGGTTTTGGTGAGTAGTGAGGACCTCATAGAAGAAATGGTTGTAGGGGACAATCTTGGTTCAAGTGAATCATGAGCTAATTCAGTTCAAACTGAACGGAAGGATTAACAAAAATAAATCTGCAACTAGGGTTTTTGATTTCAAAAGCACTGACTTTCAAAAATTAAGGAAAATAGTTAGGGAAGTGGATTGGATTGAAGAATTTATGGATCTAAAGGCAGAGGAGGCCTGGGATTACTTTAAATCAAAGCTGCAGAAGCTTTCGGAAGCCTGCATCCCAAGAAAGGGGAAAAAATTCCTAGGCAGGAGTTGTAGACCAAGCTGGATGAGCAAGCATCTCAGAGAGGTGATTAAGAAAAAGCAGAAAGCATACAGGGAGTGGAAGATGGGAGGGATCAGCAAGGAAAGCTACGTTATTGAGGTCAGAACATGTAGGGATAAAGTGAGACAGGCTAAAAGTCAAGTAGAGTTGGAACTTGCAAAGGGAATTAAAACCAATAGTAAAAGGTTCTATAGCCATATAAATAAGAAGAAAACAAAGAAAGAAGAAGTGGGACTGCTAAACACTGAGGATGGAGTGGAGGTCAAAGATAATCTAGGCATGGCCCAATATCTAAACAAATACTTTGCCTCAGTCTTTAATAAGGCTAAAGAGGATCTTAGGGACAATGGTAGCATGACAAATGGGAATGAGGATATGGAAGTAGATATTACCATATCTGAGGTAGAAGCGAAACTTGAACAGCTTAATGGGACTAAATCGGGGGGCCCAGATAATCTTCATCCAAGAATATTAAAGGAATTGGCACATGAAATTGCAAGCCCATTAGCAAGAATTTTTAATGAATCTGTAAACTCAGGGGTTGTACCGTATGATTGGAGAATTGCTAACATAGTTCCTATTTTTAAGAAAGGAAAAAAGGTGATCTGGGTAACTACAGGCCTGTTAGTTTGACCTTGTAGTATGCAAGGTCTTGGAAAAAATTTTGAAGGAGAAAGTAATTAAGGACATTGAAGTCAATGGTAAATGGGACAAAATACAACATGGTTTTACAAAAGGTAGATCGTGCCAAACTAACTTGATCTCCTTCTTTGAGAAAGTAACAGATTTTTTAGACAAAGGAAATGCAGTGGATCTAATTTACCTAGATTTCAGTAAGGCGTTTGACACCGTGCCACATGGGGAATTATTAGTTAAATTGGAAAAGATGGGGATCAATATGAACATTGAAAGGTGGATAAGGAATTGGTTAAAGGGGAGACTACAACGGGTCCTACTGAAAGGTGAACTGTCAGGCTGGAGGGAGGTTACCAGTGGAGTTCCTCAAGGATCAGTTTTGGGACCAATCTTATTTAATCTTTTTATTACTGACCTCGGCACAAAAAGTGGGAGTGTGCTAATAAAGTTTGTGGATGATACAAAGCTGGGAGGTATTGCCAATTTAGAGAAGGACCGGGAAATCATACAGGAGGATCTGGATGACCTTGTAAACTGGAGTAATAGTAATAGGATTTAATAGTGAGAAGTGTAAGGTTATGCATTTAGGGATTAATAACAAGAATTTTAGTTATAAGATGGGGACGCATCAATTAGAAGTAACGGAGGAGGAGAAGGACCTTGGAATATGGGTTGATCATAGGATGACTATGAGCCGCCAATGTGATATGGCCGTGAAAAAAGCTAATGGGGTCTTGGGATGCATCAGGCGAGGTATTTCCAGTAGGGATAAGGAGGTGTTAGTACTGTTATACAAGGCACTGGTGAGACCTCACCTGGAATACTGTGTGCAGTTCTGGTCTCCCATGTTTAAGAAGGATGAATTCAAACTGGAACAGGTACAGAGAAGGGCTACTAGGATGATCCGAGGAATGGAAAACTTGTCTTATGAAAGGAGACTCAAGGAACTTGGCTTGTTTAGCCTAAATAAAAGAAGGCTGAGAGGAGATATGATTGCTTTCTATAAATAAATCAGAGGGATAAATACCAGAGAGGGAGAGGAATTATTTAAGCTCAGTACCAATGTGGACACAAGAACAAATGGATATAAACTGGTCATTGGGAAGTTTAGACTTGAAATTAGATGAAGGTTTCTAATCATCAGAGGAGTGAAGCTTTGGAATAGCCTGCCAAGGGAAGCAGTGGGGGCAAAAGATCTATCTGGCTTTAAGATTAAACTCTATAAGTTTATGGAGGAGATGGTATGATGGGATAACATGATTTTGGCAATTAATTGATCTTTAAATATTCATGGTAAATAGGCCCAATGGCCTGTGATAGGATGTTAGATGGGGTGGGATCTGAGTTACTACAGAAAATTCTTTCCTGGGTATCTGGCTGGTGAATCTTGCCCATATGCTCAGGGTTTAGCTGATCGCCATATTTGGGGTCGGGAAGGAATTTTCCTCCAGGGCAGATTGGAAGAGGCCCTGGAGGTTTTTCGCCTTCCTCTGCAGTGTGGGGCACGGGTCACTTGCTGGAGCATTCTCTGCTCCTTGAAGTCTTTAAACCACAATTTGAGGACTTCAATAGCTCAGACATAGGTGAGAGGTTTATTGCAGGAGTGGGTGAGTGAGATTCTGTGGCCTGCGTTGTGCAGGAGGTCAGACTAGATGATCATAATGGTCCCTTCTGACCTTAATATCTATGAATGCAAAAAACAAGGTGGGTGCGTTTACAGCTTTTATAGGATCAACCTCTGTTGGTGGAAGGGACAAGCTTTCAAACTTCACAAAGCTCCTCTTCAGGTCTGGGAAAGGTAACCAGAGTGTCTAAGCTAAATACAAACTGGGACAGATTATTAAGCATGAGGGGTTCTCATATGCTGTAGAAAATCACTTAAAATGAGGTAGCCCATAAAGGTTTAGCAGTTAGGACGCAGTAGAGCGTGTTACAAATTGTTGTAGTGAACCATAAAACCAGCATCTTTGTGAAGTCCATGGGTTTTAGTGTCCAGCAGAGTTACGAATTTATGTTCCCAAGCTCATCTTTTGAAGGTGGTGTGCAGATTTAATTTGAGAATGAGGACGGAGAGGTCAGACACAGAGTGATCAATTTGTGAAAAGTGTTTGCCCACAGGATGTTTAGGTCTTAAATCATTTTTCTGTGTGAGTTCATTTGAGAGCATAGTGATTGTCTGGTTTCAGAGTAACAGCCGTGTTAGTCTGTATTCGCAAAAAGAAAAGGAGTACTTGTGGCACCTTAGAGACTAACCAATTTATTTGAGCATGAGCTTTCGTGAGCTACAGCTCACTTCATCTGGTTTCACTCACATAGTTGTTGGGGCATCTGATGCACTGGATGAGTTATAACACATTATGATAGGCACGTGTAGGTCCCAGGGATCTTGAAAGGTGTGTTGTGGGGGATATTGATTATCAAAGAAGTGGAGACATGTCTTCAGGTTTTGCATCTGTTGTTTTGGCAATCTGGTGCTGCTTTGAGTTGGTCCTGGTCTGTGGGGTGCTTGAAGAGGAGTTTGGCGAGCGGGGTTATTTGAAGGCCAGCATTTCTGGCACTCCTACTATCAGCGTATTAAGGAGTGGAGGTGAATCAGCTTATGAACCATCCTGACAAAATGGGGAAGGCTCTTTTAATTGAGGGAGCAGACATAGTGTTTTCCAATTCTTCAAAATCTTTCCCTCTGCCAAGTGGCATCACCACATTAAACTGGAGTTAAGATTGACCACACATCTCAGTAACTTAAAGGTTAAAAAAAAAGAGCTGGTTGAAATTTTCTAGATTTCAAGCCCTCACCAAAATTCTCCATCCAAAATTCAAGTTTCAATAAAAGGAAAAAAAAAAAAAAAACCACATAAAAATTTTCAGTGAAAGTTGTCATAGATAGTTTTAGGGTGTTTTTTTTTTTTAAATCATCTTCGGAGTTGGTCAAAAATTTTTAACAAATGAAAAAATTCCTCAAAATTCTGACTTTTTTTAAAATTAAAAAACTTGGAAAAATTTTCCATCTTTGTTACTGCTTTTTCAACCAGCTCTATTCAAAACCTAACAAGAAGGTTGTAGATATATTTAAAAAAAGACACTAGAAACCCAGGACATTCAAAGTTAAAGATAAACTGACCAGAACTTGAACCTCTGAACTTTCGGAAATACACTCTAAAGGCACCCAAGTAACCTGTGCTTAATAGCAACGCTCTGACCTCTCATCCCCTAAATTATTACTGAGGTGCACAAAAAGTCACTTCTCTGGTCACTGGGAATCTGGCATGGTGCAAGAAAATGAAATGTGTATTATGGCACCTCGGCTCAAGATTAATGCAAGGTCATTGCCAGTTTGTTTGGTTACAGGTGTAGTAGATCAACATTAAGTGCCTGGGATCAAATGTAATATTATATCAGAGGTATGAATAGTAAGGTATTAAAACATATAAAGAAATGTAGTGCCAGCTTAACCGCAGATCCAGAGACATCAAGGTGGCCCCTTTTGCCTGGTTAAAAGCAGGTTACCTTTAATACTAATCAAACAAGTACGAGTGTATGAGTTTCTGCCCGTATAAGGGAATTGCTGTAGTATGAAAGACCAAAAGAATGTGAAAAGACCATTTAAAAATATTTGTGGTGTTATCTCAATTGAAGTGTTCCCAAGAAACATGTAAATGACTCGCTTCTGAAACATAAAGTGTCGGCACCAGGTACATACTGCATAACTGCTGGGTAATAGGGAAATGGCCCATTAAGCAATGAAATGTGTGTTTGGCCACTACCATGCCTGCTTTCTCTCAGGACTTATCCCACTAATTGCTTGGTGACGTACTAAAAATAGTAATATATTTTACCCCAGGCCATGAAGAATAATAAAAAAAACCCCAACATTTCAATTTAGAATTTAAAGGACCCCTCGTTAAGAACAGCCCACAATTTTTTTCTCGGCCATGGCTGTGAATAGCGATAATGACTTTTAGACGTCTAGATACAAGATGTACAGGCACAAATCAGGCAGTTACACATTTAAAATATTATCATTTCCACATCCAGTTATGCACCTCGGCAAAAATTTGTGCCGGACCTGATTAACAGGAAAAATTCTGAATGAAAAGCTGGAGATCGGACGAAGGCAACTGTAAAAATGCAGCTCTAAATTTTCTAATCTACTAATTTTTGGTCATCCTCCAAAGAACCATCAAAACTGAAAACGTAGGTTAGGGTTTTGAAAAGCTCTCAACATTGCCCTAATTCTAGTCCCATTAAAGTCAATGGGAGTTTAACAATTGACATAAATGGGTGCAGAATTAGGCCAACATTGAGAGCTTTTGAAAATCCTACCCATTTTATCAGGTTTCAGAGTAACAGCCGTGTTAGTCTGTATTCGCAAAAAGAAAAGGAGTACTTGTGGCACCTTAGAGACTAACCAATTTATTTGAGCATAAGCTTTCGTGAGCTACAGCTCACTTCATCGGATGCATACTCCGATGGCTATGGCAGAGGTGGGTAGGAATGTGTTCTAGAGTTCAGGAACCCTCATAAAGAAAGTCCTGTTGGTAGTTCTCTGTCACCTATCTCCAGCTCAATACTTCTGCTGATCCCAGCTGTATCAATGCGGAGGGAGAAGGTCTCTTGGGTAACCTGGACCCAAATCACTTAGGGATTTAAAGGTCCAATCCAGCACCAGAATTCCACCCATAAGCCTGCAGTCAGCCACTGTAGATTTGCAGGGCTCTCCCTGGAAAGTTCTCTTAAAAAAGGGTTTGATGAATACTGTAATGTCATACAGTAGCCTAATCTCAGGGTGACAAAGGCATGGATTAGTGCAGTAAGGGCCACATCAGAAAGAAAAGGTCACACTTGTCTTCATAGCTGGCAGTGGAAAAAAATATGCTCTTCACCACAGCTGCCCCGTGAACAGCTAACAGCCACCCCAGGTCTAACAAGACCCCCTACATTTTGAACCTGATTTAAAAATAATGGTCAACACCAACACTTTATTACATTTTGAGTGCCACGAGCCAAAATTCCAGCAAAGACAATACTGAGTTTGTCCCTTGGAGTCATTTCCCTCAACCAGTGGATGCAAAAAACTCCATCTGGATCTGCGTGATTTTATCTGCATAGTAAACATAAATTCCTCACAGGAACCATACTATATTCCTAAGAACCATTAACATGTACATCTCTGTATGATATCCCTGTATCCCTGTTGTCCATGTTGTTTCTCTAGTTCTTTATCCACCCACCACAATCGTTTGCTTCATGTGCTAGATTTCTAATGACTGTAGCTATTTATGGCTGGATGCATATAGGCATCATGGGTATTAAGCAAAGAAAACAGAATTGCAATCATATGCACATGTGTCATCATAGAAAGTACCTGAGACCCATATCTCCAAAAATTCTCTGAAGCATAAAGGGATCCATGTATGTAGCCACATGTACAAAAGATTTTAAGTGTCCTAAAAATTTCCCAGGCCTCCTTAACTCCTATGTTTGTCTCCTTTCCTCTAAAGTACTCCACAGTCTCTCCATGACCAATTCAGCACTCAAATATTTTCTTTCACACACCATTCTTTATAAAAGTTAGGTCATCCAGTGAAGGAACAGAAACTACACCATGTAACTTAGATGACAAATCACACAGATTAGAAGCAAAGTTCAGATATGGGCTATTCCAATGAGCATTTGCTATGAACGGCTTGTCAGAATCCAGCCCCAACTACATTTGCAAAAAACGTCTCGAACAATCACGAAGAACCAATGAATGTGTAAAAACCCAACCAGTTTTCAGAAAATTTGCTAACGCACAAAAGGCCCACATCCTACAAATGAACGGCTTGCAAAATAGTCTGACAAAGCTGTGCTTGCAGCCATCAGTGGAAGACAAATGAGACATGAACTTTCATAGAGATAGGTCTCCCAATCAAACTTCCAGTGAGAGACTCTGGCGGGCTGCAATTCTTTAAAAAAAAAAAATCTATGAGAATCAAATGCTGGAGAAGTAAAACAAAATAATGGAACATTCTGGAGCAACCAACAGTTGGATTGTGGGTGTTAAAAGGGAACACATTGTTCCAGAGTGGAATAAATTCTCAACAACTAAAACACCTGCTCCTCTGACAAGAATGAAAAATGCCAGAGAAGACAGTTTCAGAGTAACAGCCGTGTTAGTCTGTATTCGTAAAAAGAAAAGGAGTACTTGTGGCACCTTAGAGACTAACCAGTTTATTTGAGCATGAGCTTTCGTGAGCTACAGCTCACTTCATCGGATGCATAGAGAAGACAGTAAGTCCCTGATTCTGCAAATGCAAACATTTAAACTTGAGTAACTGTACCTTGAAATCACTGGGAATGCTCACAGGTGTAAGCTACTCATGTGTTTGCGGGATCAGGGCCTATGGCAGCAAGCAAGAAGGGAAGTATCTGGAGATAATTATTCAAATAAGCCTACAGTAAAGGTTTGTGGGCCAAGCAGCACCATATGTACAGTATACTGATTTGGTAGTAAAAGGGATTACACAAGTGGTCATGTCTATTTTGTATATTATTCAGATACAACAGATGGGAAATTGGCATGCCATGCAACATACAAGATTCAATAGTCACCCAAGTGGGCTGGTAAATTACCATAAACCATTTATGAATATCCCTCAACCATGAAGCTTAATAATAAATAAAATTAAAAAGGGGAACTCTCAGCCCAAATCTATCAAATGCCTGGTATGGAGAGATGCTTTGAAATTAAGAGCCTGAGTCTGCTCTCCTAACTCAGACCTTGCTCAGCGAATGTTCCTACTGAAATCAACAAGACTATTCAGAGAGGCCTCAGATTCTGGTGCTATCCACAGGGCCTCAGAATCTGGTGCTAGGAAACAGAGGTATTAAAAACTGGCGGGGTTAATGCAAATTGGGAAGCTTTAAAATAAATGAGTCCAAGGAAATTTTTGATTTTTAAAATTTATTTTCATTTATTATAATGTGTAATGCCTGAAAAACAGCAGAATTCGGAGTTCTCAATTCATTCACATCAGTAAGAAAGAAGGGATAAATTAGTCATGCTAGAAAAAAAACAACACATGATGATTGATATCATGACTGTAGTTTCTATGCAAAGCATTTCACTGAAACCAACCAGTATTCCTCCCTGCTAAAAGAGCTAATAAAATATATTTTGAAAACAAATTCTAACAGTCCCTAATGGATCTATGGTGCTATCTTACCCTCAGCCTTCTTTACAAGCAGAGTGCCTATTCTGTATTGGATATTAGTTGAATAATGAGAGACACCTAGGTGCCACGCTGTCGGACACATTCTAAACTGACAGCCAGATTAGAAATGGATCACCAGCTCTCAGTGAATTAACAGGCTTGGCGTTTAACTCTTTGGATTCCTCAGGATTGTACAATATCATTGGGTCACTGGAGCCCTGGTCCTTTCCAGTTTTGCAAAATGCCCCTTGCAGAAAGGGATAAGCCACGTAATGGATATATTTGGCTTGTAGAGGTCACAGATCTTTGATACCCTCCCCAAAGATGGCCAGTAGGGGCTCTTTATGAATTTGGCAATCCAGCTGAAATAAGATATGCTATAAGTAACTCAGAATGTTAGACCCAAAATTATTTCTGACTGGACAAAGCCCCCTCAAGCCACCAATGGCTTCTTCACTGGTGATAACACAGTGAATCTAATCTAAGGTTCATTCTAATCACTTGAATGGTGCAAAATAAAACAGTTGATGCTCCATTATAAATTAGTTCATTATTAGTTGTATTACTATCGCACCTAGGGGTCTGAGCCAGAGACCAGGACCCCATTGTGCTACGCGCTGTACTAACACAGAACAAAATGATGGTCCCTGCCCCAAGGGGCTTACAATCTAAATATAAGACAAGAGACAACAGGTGGATACAGACAGATGGGGGCATACAAGGAAATAATGAGACATGATCATGGTAGATAGTGGTCTCTGCACACCAGCAGCCTAATTGTTATCAGGTTTTGAGGAGGGATTTGAAGGTGGATAATGAGTTAGTTTTGCAGATATTTATGGGGAGAGCCTCCCAAACCCGTGGGGCAAGAGGGGAGAACGCACAGAGGTGTTTGTTTGAAAATTTAACAGGTGGGCAGTGGGCTGAACAGACATGAGCATCAACAGCCTGATAGTGAATGAGACATGATAGGTAGGGTGGAGACTGACTTCAAAGGGCCTTGAAAGCATATAGATCAGCTTATGTTTGATGTGCTAGAGAAGGGGAAGCCAGTGGGTGGGTGCAAAGAGAGGGGTGATTTGATCAAAGGGATGGGCTAAGAAAACGAGCTTTGCAGCAGCATTCTGCCTGGATTTGAGCAGGGCGAGACTGCATTTGTCAAGACCAGAGAAAAGAATGTGGCAGGAATCAAGACATGAGATGACGAGAGCCTGGACGGGAGCTCTAGCTGGGTAGGAAAGGCTGTATCTTAGAATGTTCTGCAGAAAGAAGCAGCAAGATTTAGGCCTAGTCTGGAGATGAGGAACTAGAGAGAGGTCTGAGTGGAAGATGACTCCCAGGTTATGGACCTGAGTGATTGGCAGGATGGCGGTATTGTCCACAGTGATCAAGAAAGGAGGTTGTGGGGAGTGCTTTGTGTGTGTGTGTGTGTGGGGGGGGGGGGTTAGGAGCTCTGTTTTAGCCATGTTTACCTTGAGCTGGGGGATAAACTTCCACATCCCGTACACAAGCTCAATGTGACAAACAAGGCAGTGAGTCCAAGCAGGGGCCCTGTTCTGCAATAAGTACAACAACCTCTACCTCCAATGTTCAATTTCTACAAAGAAATCCCCACACAAGTCAGAAATCTGTTGCAGACTGCTACAGACTGGATTATTAGCACAGTCAGCAGAATTCCAAGGCAACAGAAACATCCACAAGTCCAAATCCAAACAACAGGGTTTGGTTCTCACTGGAGAGCCCCTTTGCTTTGACCCGATGTTGACAAGGAGTTTCCAGTGACTGACCAGAAGCATAATCTTTCAAAGGGGAGACACAAGAGGAGAGGGAGGCTTTGTGGGCTATAATGACTTTTCCCCAGGAATTAGACTGATTCATAACAAAGGTCATAAAAGGAAATAAGAGGTTCTATAAATACAGTAGGAGCAAGAGAAAGATGGAGGAAAATATAGGTCCATTACTTAGCAGGGAACAGAGCTAATAACTGACGACATCAGGAAAGCTCAGGTGTTTAATGCCTGTTTTGCTTCAATCTTGGTGACCACATACTCAACACAATTAATACTAACAACAAGGTGGAAGAAACACAAGCAAAAATAGGGAAAGAACAGGTTAAAGAACCATTAGCAATTATCTTCAAGAACTCTTGGAGGATGGATGAGGACCTAGAGGACTGAAGAAGGGAAAACATAATACCTATTTTTAAAAAGGGGAACAAAGTGGACCCAGGGAATTATAGACCAGTCAGCCTAACTACAATACCTGGAAAGATACTGGAACGAATTATTAAACTATCAATTTGTAAGCACCTAGAGAATAATAGGGTAATAAGTAATAGCCATCATGTATTTGTCAAGAATAAATCAAGCCACATTAACCTAATTTCCTTCTCTGACAGGTTTACCGACCCAGTGGATGGGGGGAGGCAGTAGACATGATATCTCTTAATTTAAGCATGGTTTTTGACACAGTCCCATGTGACGTTCTCATAGACAAACTATGGAACTGTGGTCGAGATGAAATTACCATAAGGTGGGTGCACAGCTGGTTGAAAGACTGTACTCAAAGAATAGTTATCAATGGTTCGCTGACAAACTGGGAGGGTGTATCTAGCGGGGTTCCACAGGAGTCAGTCCTATGTCCAATGCTATTCAAAATGACCTTGACAAATTGGAGAATTGGTCTGAAATCAATAAGATGAAATTCAAGACAGACAAGTGCAAAGTACTACACTTAGGAAGGAAAAATCAAATGCACAGCTACAAAATGGGGACTATCAGACTAGTGGTCGTACTGCTGAAAAGGCTCTTGGGGTTACGGAGCATCATAAATTGAGTATGAGACAACAATGTGATGCAGTTATGAAAAAGGCTAATATCATTCTGGGGTGCAGTAACAGGAGTGTCATACGTAAGACACGGGATGTACTTGTCCCACTCTATTCAGCACTGCTGAGGCCACAGCTGGAGGACTGTGTCCAAGTCTGGGTGCCACGCTTTAGGAAAGATGGGGACAAATTAGAGACAGTCCAGAGGAGAGCTACAAAAAGGATAAAAAGTTTAGAAAATCTGACCTATGAAGACAGGTTTAAAAACCTGGGCATGTTTAGTCTTGAAAGAAGAACATTGAGGTGGCACCTGATAGTCTGCAAATACGTTAAGGACTGTTATAAAGAGGATGGTGATCGATTGTTCTCCATGCCCACTGAAGGTAGGACAAGAAGTGATCAGCTTAATTTGCATCAAAGGAGACTTAGGTTAGACGTTAGAAAAAAGTTTCTAACTATCATGGTAGTTAAGGTCTGGAATAGGCTTCCAAGGGAGGTTGTAGAATCTCCGTATTGGAGGTTTTTAAAAACAAGTTAGACAAACAGTTGTCAGGGATGGTCTAGGTTTACTTGGTACTGCGTCAGTGCAGGGGGCTGGATTAGATGACCTCTCGAGGCTCCTTCCAGCCCCACATTTCTGTAATTCTACAGACAGAAGTAAATCTGTTTCTCACAATTAGGGCTAAGGAGGATATATGATTTCTGTCCCAGATGTACATACTTAATATAGTCCATATTGAGAGCACAGAGCAGATCAGGGGAAGCCTTTGTGTCTAAAGGGACCAAGCCCTTACAGGAACAAATCACATTGTGCAAAGTTCTAAGAGATGTTGCACAGAGGTCTCTCTATTTGAAACAACATTGAACTTCTAGTCGGATCTGCCCAAAGTTTAAAGGATTTCAGCTGGGCAGCTGAATTGAGAAGTGAAAATTAGGCGGGATTGAACCTCCCCTTCTGTTTTTCAGATGTCTGCTAGATTCTTCTGTCTAGACTGGGTTACTTTAGGCTCCTAATAAACATAGCTAATAAGCTGTTAAGAGTATTGAAGGTAAGTTTCCCACCATGGCACCATCTGGAGCAGATCTAGCATTTGTATAAGCATGTTCATCATGACCACGAGTAGCAAATCTATCCATTTAAAGAGTGGAGGAGAATGGACAGAACTACCAATCTTGTAGATTTGGGCAACAATGGGACTTGTGATACAGAAGCAACCCCCAACTGAGGAAATTTTAGCCGTGGAAAAAATATTGGAAGTAAAAAAAATAAAATAAAATATTTCATTCTGTTCTTCCGAAAGCCATCAGGTCCCAGAGTCTTACCCTCTGTAAAGCACCCCTAATCCTTAACCCCCCCCCCTCCTTGGGAGCGAAGCCGCTCAGCATTGATACGGAACACTACACATTGATCCATTTCTTCTACATTGCTCCATTTTTATTCTAGCCCTCCCTTATCACACCTGAAACATCATCTGGCATGGAGAACATCCTAAAGCAGTGTAATCATATAGCAATTGTTACTCATAAAACCTAAAGTGACAAAGAGAGGAAGGATGATCTTTCGCTTAAAGCACTGGGCTGGGACTCAGGAGATCTGGGCTCAGTTTCTGTCTCTACCTGAGACTCCCTGTGTTACCTTGGGCAGCCACTTAATGTTTCTGTGCCTCATTTCCCCATCTGTAATATAGGGAAGATAATACTCCTTCCTGCCATCCATTGTCTGCCTTGTCTATTTAGTTTGATAGCTACTGTAATACAAATCATAAGGGATAAGAATAGCAAAAGCAACACTTTTCTATTGTTGGTGACAAGGGTGAGCGAGTTTCCAGGTGTTATTTAGTCTACACAACAAAGAGGGTGAAAGATCTCAGTCTCTAAAGAAGAACTTCACTGGAACTGGTGAGGGCTTGAGGCCGCAGCTTTATACCCTCCTAGATCGTATGGTCTCCTGAGTGAGATGGAATATTTTACAATGATATCCCAAAGAAGTATATGCAAGCAACAATGTCTACAACTCTGAATAAAGCTGAAGGACGCGTTGGAAAAAACTTAAGACGGGTGCTTGTAATTTAGGCCAAGATTTTCAGAAATAAGTGCTCAGAGTTAGGCTCTTGTATCCAAAGGCACTTAAATAAATGCCCTCATTTTAAAAATTCCTGGGCACCCAGCAGCTTCCAGAGACTTTCTAGGCACCTTCGAAAATAAGGCCACCTATTTAAGCACCTGGATATGCGTTTAGAAGCCTAGCGACATGCACCCATATTTAAAAAGATATTGGTCCTGGTATTGTTTCCCAATTGTTTGTGCATAGCTTCATTATGTATTTAAACTGACACTGCGATTGGAAACAGATTCCCCTCTAAAAGTATGCTGTGAATCATACATTATTTGGGTAGCCCATTAAATACCATAAACCTCTCTAGGAGACAGTCTGGCCATGTTTCCAATGCCAACCTTTAGGGTATTATGGGCCAGGCACTGGACTGGTAGCTAGGAGACCTGGGGTCTATTCCCAGTTCGACCACTGATCTGTTGTATGATCTTGTGGAAGTCTCTGCCTCGCTGGTTCCCCTCCCGCGTTTTGTTGGTCCTGTCTATTTAGGCTGTAAGCTCTTTGGGCCAGGGGCTGGCTCTTATGATGTGTTTGTACAGCACCTAACACTATGGGCCCTGATTTCAGTTGGAACATTAAGTCGCTACTGCAATACAAATAATAAACAATAATAGCATTATAATAGCTCATTATGAATATCTGTGATAACTCCCTCACCTGTGGAGGGCCTAAGGAATCCAGCCCAAAGTTGAATGCACCCTTACACTTTTAAATAAATGATCACGTTCCCAGACCTATCACAAAATAATACATGATGGTAATTCAAAGCCCTTCGTGGGCACTCCAAGTGCTTTACAGACATATAGGAAGCCGCACAACACCCTGGGAATGCCAGGACCTGGAAGAGAAATCAGGATTCCTGTCTCCCAAACTCTGCTTTAGCCACTAGATCACACCGCACAACTCCTAGTTGTGTTTTTATTCTTCTCAGACTTTGTACTCTCCCTTCCAATGTACGTACTCTTTGTCCCTCGCCTAGCATTGAATGCCTGTCAGTGCCAAGATTTTCAAAAAGGGGAGCCTAACCCTAACCTCCTAAATCCACATTCAGACACCTGAGTGACCTGATAGCCAAAAACCCTGAGCACCCAATAACAACCATTGACCTCAGACAGCCCAAGATGGCGACCTGGATGAATCCCCTAGGATGTCACTTTATACAAGCTTACTCAACCTTAAGACCATGGACTCAGACGTTTTTAATGAAGAAGTGATGGGGATGTCTCCTCGTTTTCCATCTCAGATATGGTGGTTGGACCCGGTTACACTGCTGTCGGTCCACTGACTCCTGCTTTACACCACTCTCAATGAGATCAGAAACCAGGCCGTTTATCTTTTGCAAGGGATAATCCTTCAAACCATTTAGTGTCTTCCCAAACCCACCCCCCTGCTACTGGCTTCACCACTTACATTCTGCTGTGTTTCTGTGTGAATAACCAAGGCCACAGCGGGCCCATATCAGCTGACTCAGAGTCACAGGGCTTGGTCTGTGGGGCTATAAAATTGCAGTGTAGATCAGTGGTTGTCAACCTATTTACCATTGTGGGTGGCATCCAATGCTACTTGTACGGCCCTGAGGATGTCACAGGGGCTGCAGCTGTGTGCTGATTGGACCGCAAGTGGCCCGCAGGCCTCAGGTTGGGAACCACTGATGTAGATTTTCAGGCTTGGGCTGGTGCCCGGGGTCTGGGACCCTGCAAGGGTGGAAGGTCTGAGAGCCCAGGCTGCAGCCTGAGCCCAAAGGTCTAAACTGCAGTTTTTAGCCCCAAGCCTGACCCAGGCTTTGAGACTCTGGGCCGCAGGGTTTTTTATTGCAGCATAAATGAACCCTTCGGTTAGGATTTACCAAGGAGCCGAAGGAAAGTTAGGTGCTCAGTTCAATGAGAGTTGGACATGGGCCTTCCTTAGGATCCTGCGAAAACACAATCCTTAACCTTCAGTATCTAGTTTCTATGGCAAAGTCTAACACGTCTGACTAATAGTTTAAACATACAGGCTCCTCTTAAAGAAATCCCTATGACACAGAAATTTGCTTTATCCTTGACATATGAGCCATCGCTTTTGCAGGTGAGTAGGTTTTTGTACCCCCAAGGAACCAGTGCACTAAAGCATCATTACCATAATTGAGAAATACAGGGTGATTCAGAAGGAAAAAAAAAAGCCGACTGCAACATAATTGGTCACTGCTATGAATCTTTACTCAGGGGACAGATAGCACGACCAGAGGTAATAGCTTACACACGTATTCTTGAGCTGTGCAATAGATGGAAAAGTGTCCCAGATGGATTGGGCAGGGGCTTAGTTCCGGGATTATGATGAGACAGTGGGTAATTATTGAGTGGCATTGCCTCAGCACTGATTAGTATCTGCAAGCTTGTTCCTTTCCTTCAGAGGAAAGCATTGATAAAGATAAACCATGCTGCTCTATGTCCTTCATGTAGCACAAAACAACACATTTCAATCTAACAGGATCAGGTCTCCTCTTTGATCACAATCTGTTACCTAGATGTCTTTGCAAATTAATCACCCTGCTTGTTTAGCTCCAGTCAGTTTGTACTGCTAAATTAATAAATGTACTAGGAGCAACAGAATACATAATTACATTCTACAGTTTAATCTCTGCATAATAATTTTGACCTTAGTCTGGGGCCTCAGTTGTAGCCAGGAGCATGCAGAAGGGACACGGACCTTCCAATGCAGCTTATGCTAACAATCTACCTTAAATGATTACTTACACTCACTGTAATCAGGGGCTACTAAAAATCAGAGAAAGCAAAATATATAATTAAAAATTCCCAAAACTATAGCCAACACTTCTGGCTATATCGAAGTGGAAGTGATAAAGCAGCGTGGGCATGTGTCTATCTCCCCCCAGAACTGTTGGCACCTTGGTTCAGCTGAATTCCCCCCTAAATAAAACTTGCTTTGCATTTCCAACAGCAGTATGAAATAGAAACCCAAATGGCTTGCATTCGGTTTAAAGGGGACACCAGAAAATTAAAAAGCAGCTCTACCCAGATCTCTCACCATTGACCCTCCAAGCTGGAGAGAGAGACACAGATCTTGTTGTGCCACAGATCCAAACGCAAACCATGTCCAATGCAACAACACTAAATTAGTCCAGCTCTTTGAAGCGGAAACATGTGTGTGTATAGGAGACATTTCCCAACTTATACTAAATACATATTCAAATCCAACACCTTGCTTGCAATACTCCAAATAAAACGGACCAAAGGTCAGGTGCTTTACCTCTGTTGAGGCTTAATGTCTTATCTAAGGAAATTACCAAGGGCTTTGATTTATGTACCTACAGTTCTCAGTCAACTGTATATTACAAAAAAAATTACTTCCACTATTGGGGTGGCTGGAAGAAGGATATAGGCATTATATTCACTATTCACAAACAACGGCCTAGAGATTACTTAACATGCATTCCCTCTCTGACTCTAAAAGAAACATAGGGCAGAATCTTCTCTACCATGTGCATTTCTCCTTCCCATCTCCAGGCAATCACCTCCACGCTCAGCTCCCTGTGCTGAAAGGGTTGTGGCCACCCTGATTTATGGTCATATATACGTGGTAATGATGCCATCCTGTACAGGCATTTTGGGCGCAGACCCCGACATTTATACACATACACTGCCATTCAGCTACCTCTGCACACAAGTTCTTTCTATTTGGGGTGCTGTTCTTTGTCTTCCAGCTTCCCTCTGATCAGTGCAGTGTGCTTTGGGGCTCTTACTGATGGCAGCTAAAAAGAACACGAGAATACAAAAAGGATGATCTTTTGGATAATTCACTTCATAGAATATCAGGGTTGGAAGGGACCTCAGGAGGTCATCTAGTCCAAACCCCTGCTCAAAGCATGACCGATCCCCAATTAAATCATCCCAGACAGGGCTTTGTCAAGCCTGACCTTAAAAACTTCTAAGGAAGGAGATTCCACCACCTCCCTAGGTAACGCATTCCAGTGCTTCACCACCCTCCTAGTGAAAAAGTTTTTCCTAATATCTAACCTAAACCTCCCCAACTGCAACTTGAGACCATTACTCCTTGTTCTGTCATCCGCTACCACTGAGAACAGTCTAGATCCATCCTCTTTGGAACCCCCTTTCATGTAGTTGAAAGTAGCTATCAAATCCCCCCTCGTTCTTCTCTTCTGCAGACTAAACAATCCCAGTTCCCTCAGCCTCTCCTCAGAAGTCATGTGTTCCAGTCCCCTAATCATTTTTATTGCCCTCCGCTGGACACTTTCCAATTTTTTTCACATCCTTCTTGTAGTGTGGGGCCCAAAACTGGACACAGTACTCCAGATGAGGCCTCACCAATGTCGAATAGAGGGGAACGATCACGTCCCTCGACCTGCTGGCAGTGCCCCTACTTATACAGCCCAAAATGTTGTTAGCCTTCTTGGCAACAAGGGCACACTGTTGACTCATATCCAGATTCTCGTCCACTGTAACCCCAGGTCCTTTTCTGCAAAACTGCTGCCTAGCCATTCAGTCCCTAGTCTGTAGCACTGCATGGGATTCTTCCGTCCTAAGTTCAGGACTGTGTACTTGTCCCTGTTGAACCTCATCAGATTTCTTTTGGCCCAGTCCTCTAATTTGTCTAGGGCCCTCTGTATGCTATCCCTACCCTCCAGCGTATCTACCACTCCTCCCAGTTTAGTGTCATCTGCAAACTTGCTGAGGGTGCAATCCACACCATCCTCCAGATCATTAATGAAGATATTGAACAAAACCGGCCCCAGGACCGACCCTTGGGGCACTCCGCTTGATACCGGCTGCCAACTAGACATGGAGCCATTGATCACTACCCATTGAGCCCAACAATCTAGCCAACTTTCTATCCACCTTATAGTCCATTCATCCAGCCCACACTTCTTTAACTTGCTGGCAAGAATACTGTGGGAGACCATATCAAAAGCTTTGCTAAAGTCAAGGAATAACACGTCCTCTGCTTTCCCCTCATCCACAGAGCCAGTTATCTCGTCATAGAAGGCAATTAGATTAGTCAGGCATGACTTGCCCTTGGTGAATCCATGCTGACTGTTCCTGATCACTTTCCTCTCCCCTAAGTGCTTCAGAATTGATTCCTTGAGGACCTGCTCCATGATTTTTCCAGGGACCGAGGTGAGGCTGACTGGCCTGTAGTTCCCAGGATCCTCCTTCTTCCCTTTTTTAAAGATGGGCACTACATTAGCCTTTTTCCAGTCGTCCAGGATCTTCCCCGATCACCATGAGTTTTCAAAGATAATGGCCAAAGGCTCTGCAATCACATCTGCCAACTCCTTTATCACTCTTGGAAGCAGCGCATCGGGCCCCATGGACTTGTGCTCGTCCAGCTTTTCTAAATAGTCCCGAACCACTTCTTTCTTCACAGAGGGCAGGTCACCTCCTCCCCATGCTGTGCTGCCCAGTGCAGCAGTCTGGGAGCTGACCTTGTTCATGAAGACAGAGGCAAAAAAAGCATTGAGTACATTAGCTTTTTCCACATCCTCTGTCACTAGGTTGCCTCCCTCATTCAGTAAGGGGCCCACACTTTCCTTGACTTTCTTCTTGTTGCTAACATACCTGAAGAAACCCTTCTTGTTACTCTTAACATCTCTTGCTAGCTGCAGCTCCAGGTGTGATTTGGCCTTCCTGATTTCACTCCTGCATGCCCGAGCAATATTTTTATACTCTTCCCTGGTCATTTGTCCAATCTTCCACTTCTTGTGAGCTTCTTTTTTGTATTTAAGATCAGGAAGGATTTCACTGTTAAGCCAAGCTGGTTGCCTGCCATATTTACTATTCTTTCTACACAACGGGATGGTTTGTCCCTGTAACCTCAACAAGGATTCTTTAAAATACAGCCAGCTCTCCTGGACTCCTTTCCCCCTCATGTTATTCTTCCAGGGGATCCTGCCCATCAGTTCCCTGAGGTTGTCAAAGTCTGCTTTTCTGAAGTCCAGGGTCCGTATTCTGCTGCTCTCCTTTCTTCCTTGTGTCAGGATCCTGAACTCGACCATCTCATGGGCACTGCCTCCCAGGTTCCCATCTACTTTTGCTTCCCCTACCAATTCTTTTCAGTTTGTGAGCAGAAGGTCAAGAAGAGCTCTGCCCCTAGTTGGTTCCTCCAGCACTTGCACCAGGAAATTGTCCCCTACACTTTCCAAAAACTTCTTGGATTGTCTGTGCACTGCTGTATTGCTCTCCCAGCAGATATCAGGGTGATTGAAGTCTCTCATGAGAACCAGGGCCTGTGATCTAGTAACTTCCGCTAGTTGCTAGAAGAAAGCCTTGTCCACCTTGCCTCAGGTTAATTCACTTGCCTCAATAGATCTGGGCTCAAATCCCAGCTCCGCCACACAGTCCCTGTGCGACCTCAGGCACATCATTTAATGTCTCAGCGCCACTGTTCTCTGTCTGTCCCATGGGGATAATGAAGCTTCCTTTACCCCAGCCTTTGTCTGTTTAAGTTGTAAGCTGTTCAGGGCATGGACAGTGTCTCTGACTATGTTTGTACAGTGCCAAGCACAATGAGGCCCTGATCTCAGCGGGGGCCTCTGTGTGCTACTGCAATGGAAATAAATAATAAATAATAATAATAAGTAATTGGAAGTTTATCCTATTCCCTTCACAGCTGCCTAGAGAGATCCATTATTATGATCATCCTTTCTCATCTCTCCACTTGCTTTTCAAAGGTTTCTTAGCTACACGATCATATCAGATCCAGACAATAAGGGTGGTTTATTGGTGGAATCAGGTCTGGTTTTGCAGTATTGGTTTTTCATTTCTAGCACTTGACTGGAGTACGCAAGGTTATCATCCAGAAGATTAACACTGTGCTAACACTAGAACATAATTCCTGGCAATGGATAAAGTTTAGGGCCAGATCTTCTGTCCCCTGTTTGGCTGCTTTAGCACTTGGCTACCTCAAGTGGGCGGCTGGGGATTGGAAAGGCAAAGAAGAATCCCTGGTTGACATGGAGTCAACGTAGCGCGCTCTTTGCCACCAGCTTCTGGCTTCCCCAAGGCAGTGGGGATTTCCAGGTAGGCTGGGGATGTGGTCAGAGACATGAGGGGGCATGGCCAGAGTATTACTGGACCTTGGTGATTCCAGGCCAGTGGAGTTCAAGGGCTCGTGTGTAAGTGCCCTGAGACCTTCAGACGTGAAACACCAACTTTCCATCCTCCAGCCATATTGCTGCTGATGAGACCAATGGGAGGACTTGAACTGGATCCCTCTACATATAAAAAGATGAAAAACGAGAGCTTTGTTAACCTGGATCCATTTGTAAATAAACTGAAGGGCATTTTTTTTCTTTCAAAAATTAAAGATATTTTTAAAAACTTCATGAAAACTTTTCTACAAATGACTGTGTGACAGAATGCACCCAGAATCTGGGAATGGGCAATAGGGGATGAATCACTTGATGATTAGCTGTTCTGTTCATTCCCTCTGGAACACCTGGCATTGGCCACTGTCAGAAGACAGGATACTGGTCTAGATGGACCTTTGGTCTGACCCAGTATGGCCATTCTTGTGTTCTTATGTCATACCTTATGCCCTATTAATAGTCTTTGTAGAAAATATGCCTTTTGTATATCCTCAGAAAACTAATAACTTGCTGGTCAATAGTATCGTGGTGAAATTTATGTAACAACATTGGGTGTGAAGTTAGGAAATCCCCCCTGCATGATGTTAAGGGCACATGTTCAAACTCACATGGCCCGAGTCAGGTAGAACTGATCAAGCAAGCTTGATTTAAACAAAGATGTGTGTTTACTTCAAATTCCATATAAGCTGTAAACAGTGTCCTCAGAGAGTGAAGAAAGAAGACAAAGAAAATCTGCGTTTCAGCATACACAGGTAAAAGGATACAGCATAACACCTCTTCCCCACCAGACTCCATGTCTCCTTTCTCTCAGCAGGAAAGAACTATATCTAAGGAAAATGCATTTCAAAGGGAGATTGAACTATAAAAGTGAGGGGCAAAAACACCCCAGGTTCCCTCTCCCTGTCCAACTCTCTTGAACCTAAGAAGCCAAAAGAATCCAGCTCTTTGACTTTGGGATGGATCCTGACCTGAAGATTGTTCAGTAATGCTGTTGGAAGCATGTAGTAAGAATTTTACCTTGAACCAAGCCTCATTTGTAAAGCTTTAGTTCAAGGAAGTGTTTTATCTTTATTTTTCTTGTAACCATTTCTGACTTTAATTGCCTTCATCAAGTGTTGTGAACTGTGTGGATAACTCCATTTAAGGTGGCAAGTTGTTGTCTATTTTTTCCCTTACAGGGACAAGGGATCTAAAATATCTCAACTGTCCAGGAGAGTGATGGACAGTGAAGAACACACATTTTGAGGGCAAAAATTTAGGACTGGGATTGTGTTGGGGTCACCTGCAAATAGTAACCAAGGCTGGTGGGAGCCAGCGTGTGGCTGGTGTGTTGCCGACAGGCTGCTGGGGTCAGAGTTGTGGCTGTACACAGACACTCAGGGTGTGACCTGCATGCTGTTTGACTATTTGTGAGAAGCCCAGGTTGGTACCTACAGCAGCAAAGCATTGTGAGGCACCCCGAGTTGCAGTTCAAGTGGTGACACTGCCCCTTACTGGTCTGGATTGCACCCCACAATGTCATATCATATAAAACTGTTTTTGTTGTTATTTTAATCAGCTATTGGCTTTTAATTGTATGCCTGTATAAGAGTATCAGAAATTTAATACAATAGCTGATGTTATATAATGAGCCATACGTAAAATTCCTACTTCTTCTAGGAAAGTTTTACCAAAATCGTGGTTCATACCAATTTGTGTTTGGAATTCCATAAAGAAGTGGTTGGAAAGTTTCTAACTCCTCCATAAGACCATAAATGAATGAAGGAATACAAGGAACAAGGAATACCCAAGGAACTCAAAATAATTTGACACTTGTGGTTAAGCACAAGGAGTGAGAAACATGGCAGAAGTTCCCAAAGGAAAACAAATGACTTTGTGCACTCCTTTTAGATGTGCAGGTTCAATTCTTTCTGATCTGACATTGGTGAAAGACCTATATGAGATCAGAACCAAGAACAATGGGCAAAACCCCTTTTCACTTACATTATTTACAGTGCAAAGCCTTTTAATATCAACCTCTCCATGATGTTCCAGTACCCACCAAGGATCAGCTGGGGCACTCGCTGAAGCAAATGGGAGTGGAGGAACTGGGGGATTTTCTGAGACACATGGAGGGTCCTGGAAAGAGGTTCTACGTCTTGCCCCAGGCCCACTCCAGTCTCTAAAGGGAAACACAAGAGATATATCAGAATACATACCTGGCTCACGGTTGGCCTTATGGGGGGGAGGGGGGAAGTTCACACAACTACTGATTCTTATCTATGGTATCTGCCATCACGAAGGACTTGGTCTCTACCCATCACAATACATGCATGGCTTCTCATTCAAGAGAAGCTACTAGCTGCAGGCAATGCAACAAATCAAAATCATGACCAGATACAAACAGGCTTACAACACATGATATATTCCAGGGAGATGTGCCAGGCATTGCGGGACAGGTGGAGCAATCCCTAGGCCCTGCAACACTTGCATGGAGCTTTCTGCGTGGCCACAGGGCACTGCACGTGTCCAGAACAGGATCACTAGTGTGGATGCAGTACATCAGTGCCAGCTGCATTGTTGCAATTCACTAGTGCAGCCTCGTTCTGAGGCACAAGACACTGATCAAAGATCCAATCCTTTTCTGATTGCAGCCATTGGCAAACTACCCTTGGACTTCAGAGGTGCAGCATTAGGTCTCAGAGGTGTCAATACTGGCAACTTCTGTCCTTCAATTGTAAATTTAGAAGCCTTGCTGAGTACATTTATGGGAGCTTTATCAATTCATTTCCCTTAACTGTTGCCATGAGAGTTTTTAGAAAAAGCAATTGATAGTAAATACTTTGTCCACCCCCAATTTCACTTTTAAAATCACTTTTAGCATACATAACCAAACATAAGGACAGCACCAAAACTAATTGTTTTAATACAAAAAGAAAAGGAGTACTTGTGGCACCTTAGAGACTAAAAAATTTATTTGAGCATAAGCTTTCATAGCTGTAGCTCACAAAAGCTTATGCTCAAATAAATTTGTTAGTCTCTTAGGTGCCACAAGGACTCCTTTTCTTTTTGCAAATACAGAGTAACACAGCTGCTACTCTGAAACCTGTTTTAATACAGAATCTCATTCACACTAAAGGCCCTTTACCCTGTTCCGGACACACCAGCTGCCCTTGCTATTTGGGAGCATTTCTCTCAGGTTAGCGCTGTTACTTACAACAGCGCTAACCCTCCTGTAAGCTGGAATCACATGTCCCACAAGCCACCCTGTCTTGAAGTCATGACTCTTTTTTGTCTCCAAAGCTACATAAGGATGCCAGAGTTCTCAGCTCTGTAATGTAAGTAGCTATTCTCTGTTCTGTTTCTTGTTTTCTGGTAAAAATTTCTCCCTCCAGTCTCATTCTGTCTGGGGCCACAGTACTCAAACAACTGGAACAACTGGTCCAGTTTTTTGGGCATTATTCCTGGCAACAGTGTATCATGTTTTTTTTCCCAGACAAGTTAGTAAAATTGCTTAACCTTCATTTTCTCATCTCTCCCCATGGCCAGCTCTGTATACGGAATCAATTCTTGCTTCCACACTTGTGGAAGATTTTTGTCTGGAAATCCACTTTCCCCCGTGGTCTGAGTCCCTTCGTTTTGGCTGTTGGCTCTGTTTCTAGGATTTGGCTTTGTTTGCCTGTTAATCATAACCCCTTCCTGGCTGTGGGGCTCACTAGATAACTATTGCCACATTTCAGATGCTGCATGCTGGGTAATCACGAGAGGACTCCATGCTTGTAAAACTAAACTGGCTGTTATTAAGAGAACTATTTACAGAAGGGCTGCAACAGCAGCTGGCATTCCAGCCATGTGCACACAGACTGTCCTACTGGTACCCCCCTCCAAGCTCTTCCCTCCTGCAGCCTGTGCTCTTCCCTCCACATTCTGTGCAGGTTGCTACACCGGGAATGTAATGGGACCTTAAAATGGACATAAATTACATTTACACTCATTTTAAGGTCGCTTTGCACTTCAAGAGAAGCATAAAGCAGCCTTAGTGTAAATAAGAGTCAGCTCCTTTGTCAATTACTCAAGATCAAATATATACATTACATAACACAGACTTACTCATGCATCTTTCTTGCTCCTTATAAGCAAACTATCTTGCTTTTTGCCACCAGGGTATCCTCATTGTGGACATACTACATTCATTATATTTTTTAAAACAAAATGTACACTCCAGTCCATTTGTATCCATCAGTTGTCTCTTGTCTTATACTTAGATTGTAAGCCCTTTGGGGTCAGGGCTATCTTATTTCTATGTTTGTACAGCACCTACCACAGGGAGTCCTAGGCCACATCCAGGGCTCCTAAGCACTACAGTAATAGAATTAATAATAATAATTGTAGTCGAGTAATCTACTATACTTTCTTTTAAACCTCAGTCAAAGTTGATAGTAAATAGTCATTTTCAAAAGATGTTAGATCAAATTGTAGAGATACATAATCAATTTTATTATTTTCAGTGGAGTCATGAGAGAATATCAATTACTTCTTGACACATTTATGACAGAATGAAACAAGAAGAAACCCAGCACCACAGTATTAGGAAATAAACAGAATCATTCTTGAAGAACGAGGAGCTGGGTGACTTTTTTACATTGGATTTACAATGCGTGCAATCAATCCTGTCACCGTTTACATCAATTATAAACATAAAGATGAACTGGAATATGAAAATCTCCAGAGGCCAGATGTATTAAAAATATGTACTCTTAATACAGAATTGTCATGCACTGTTCTTTAAAAAATAAACTCAAACACCTGTGCATAATGTTGGAGCAGATAAGCATTTACAGTTAGGTTGTTGATCCAAAGAGCGTAATTAAAGAAGGTGAGGTCTAAACTTGTCAAAGTCATTTTGCCCTACTTTCCTATTTATAGGTTTCAAAATGGAAAAAAGCCTTCAAAAGGATTTGCATCATAGCTTCCCTCTGCAAAATCCTTCTGCAGGGAGATTTGAGAATTAGCTGCTTTGCCTGCAGTATATTAAAATCCTTGACAGCCATCCACTTGGGGAATCCCTGGGAAAAAAACCAACACCTCACTTTGCCTCAAAAGGTTCATGGTATCACTTTAAAGTAGAGACTAAATCATCGTTCTTCATAATTGTACCTTATATTTTGCCAGTCTGTGGGCTTCTTCAGTGGAAGAAATACGTGGCTTGGCTTATGGTGCAGCATGCTACTACAGGGCATGATTGCCTCTAGCCCTGTGCACCTCCACAGGACAGCAAGCAAGCAAGCAAGCCCCTTAGTCCTCCGTGGATGGTACCTGTATCATAGATCGCAGTGTGGGGTGGGGAGAGAGTAGCTTCTGTTGAGGCTACTCCTCCCCCAGTGGAATGCAGGTGGGCAGGGAATGGGTGGAGGCTTTGACTCCTCCCACCAACACACAGACTCCATCAGAGCTGAGCGGGCGCAGATGGAGAAGTTATTTGCTACCAGTCTAGACTAGAACAGATTGAAGTTTTTTTCACGGAAACACTGTTTCCATGATCCCTCTTTTTCAACCAAGATGAAATCTTCCACAGAAAGTTTGGTTTGGTCAATATGCTGGTTTGAAAAAGAGAAAAAGAAATCATAATTAAAAAAAATAGTCAGGGTTTATTTTGTTTTTCAGTTAAAAAAAAATCAGTTTCTGAAAATTAAAAACCAACATTTTTAGAGGAAAAAACCTGCAAAAACGTTCAGTTTCCAGATTGTCAATTGAAAATCAAAATATTTTTTAAAAAAATGGTTTTTTAATTTCCCACAAAAAGCAACTGGCTTTCTTCCCTCAGCTCTGGTCTACACCAGTAACTGACCGGTGCTTCCTGAGAGCAAGGGGGAACCCAGGAATGAACTGTGCCTCTCTGAGTCACCACTGGTCACTCCTCTGCTCCTGGGACAGTGCAACTAACACCACCCCTTAGAAGTGTAGATTGTTATGTCCCATAGGACCCTGAGTTAATATTTGCTCAGCAGACAGACAGGTATGTCCTGTCAGGGACATTGTCTGACAATAGATTTTTCCACTTGAAAACATACTTTCAACGCTCAACTTTCTTGAGCTAGAATCTTGAAAAGGTAACAAGTTAGACGATTCCTTGTAGTGCGTTAATGTTAGGAGATCAGATAAAGGCTGGCAGTAGCATGGAGATGAAAGGCAGCTTAGACTTAATTAGCACTTTTGCGGAAGCAAAAAAAAAAAAGTGTTTGCTGGATCATTTTACAAATTGATCCTGTGGTAACTTGGAAAGATAGTTCCACGGCCAGTTCTGTCTTTCCCAAGAAACTTTCCAATCATCATCAAGATCATGAAGACAGCTTAACTTCCTGTTACTGTATGAATGCTTTCCATCTCATGATTCAAGCTGAAGAGACAGTGAGTATATTCCTTAACATGCATTGCGTCTGCAGTTGTACAGTTCTACCTGACCCTCACCTAGCGGAGAGAGAGATCGTATATGGGGGTGCAAGAGGAGATAACTAGGGGAAATGGGAAGAAATTAAACAAAGCACACTTTAGGCTGTATCTCCGGAAAGAGGTGATTGATGAGGAGATTTATGAAACTTCCCAAGGAGAAATGGTGGAAGTGTCACTACTTTGGTCATTTACAACTAGAGCTGACAAACAGAGGAAGAATATACCTTAGGGAACAGTCCGATACTGGCAAGGAGATGGACTATGTGACGCTTTTCCATAGCTAATTTCTGGGATTCTATGGATCAGAACTTCAGCAAGTGTCAACTGGTATAACTCCTTCATACTCAACGGAGCTGTGTCAAGTGACATCAGTTGAGCATCTGGACCTAGAATTCTAAATTAACCCTTCACTTCTCCCATCACTGTGCTGCTACTCTCTCCCAAGAGCATTTCTATCCAGCAATATCCTACCTGCAACAGACTCCGTTAGAAGAAACAAGCCTGCAGCTCTTTAGACTTTTAACATTTTTATGAGTGTCCTGGAAGAAAACATAAAATCATCCCTAATAACATTTGCAGATGACACAAAGATTGGGGGCGGGGAAAATAACGGAGTACAGCTCACTCATACAGAGTGTGACAGGGCTCGACTCACCACTGCAGCGTCTCCTACTTGCCAGCCTGGGAATTAGCTCTGGTTCACCAGGGCACCCTCATCTAGTGGCATCTCGCTGCCATCGCTTCTGTTGTCTGGACCCATATCGCTCTCAGGACCATGGTGTCCTCTTCTGGACACAGCCCTCCAGCTGTGCCCCACTCGGTTCTCTCCCCCCTTCCGGGAGAGACCGACAGTCCTCAGTCCAACCACTTGCCTCAGTGGCAATCTGCAGTCCAGGTTCTAGCTACTCCTGCAGTCCCAGCACCTCCTCTGCCCTTGTGTCAGGGCCTCAGTTTGGCAGCCATCAGCCCAGAGCTTTCTCATGCTCTACTGACCCTGCCCAGCACTGCTCTGTCCAGGGTGCTACAGCCCTCTAAGCAGCCAGTCCTCCCCCCTCAAACTCCAGGGGGCGACTGCCCTTGCTTTGCTCAGCAGCCCCTTCTTATATGGGCCAGCCTGGCCCTGATTGGCTCCTCCAATAAACCTTCCCTTAATTGGCTGGCACTACAAGCCTTTTCCTTATTGGCTGCCTCCCCAGGGTTGCTTTAACCCCTTAAATACTAGTGAGGGGCAGCTGCCCCATCACACAGAGCTGTCTGGATCACTTAATAAACTGGGCATAAACAACCAATATGTGTTTTAATATGGCCAAATGTAAATGTACATATCTAGGAACTAAGAATGTAAGCCATACATACAGGATGGGGGAATCTATCCTGGGAAGTAGTGACTCTGGAAAAAGATTTGGGGGTCATGGTGGATAATTAACTGAACAGGAGCTCCCAGTGCGATACTGTGACCAAAATGGCTAAGGCAGAGAGGTTATTTCACCTCTGTACTTGGCCTTGGTGCACCTGCTGCTAGAACACTATGTCCAGTTCTGGTGTCCACCATTCAAGAAGGATGTTGATAAATAGGTGAGGATTCAGAGAAGAGCTACAACAGTGATTCAAGGATTGGAAAACATTCCTTACAGTCAAAGACCCATGGGGCTCAGACTATTTAGGTTAACAAAGACAAGAGTATAGGGTGATTTGATCACAGTCTATAAGTACCTACCTGGGAAACATAAATTTGACAGAGAGCTCTTCAATCTATCAAGCAAAAAGGTATAACAAGATCCAACAGCCGGAACCTGAAGCTAGACAAATTCCTACCGGGAATAAGGTGCACATTTTTAACAGGGTAAATTAACCACTGCAACAATTTACCACGGGTTGTGGTGGATTCTCTATCACTGGCTATTTTTAAATCAAGATTGGATGGTTTTTTTTCCTAGTAGATCTGCTCTAGTTCAAACAGGAATTAATTCAGGGAAGTCTTCCTGTGGCCTGTGTTATACAGGAGGTCAGATTAGATTATCCCAGTGGTCCCATCTGTCCTTATTATCTATGAATCTAGATGTCCCTGCAGAAGAGGAACGTGGTTGGGATGGTCATTGGTTTGCTATTTTCAAATCGCTTGAGTTATTTTTAATTTCCTTAATTCAAAGGCTAAATGATCTGAGAAGTTACCCCACTGTCTTATGGGAGAAAGATCCCTTTCTACTGGAAAAATCTGTTTAAAGACATACTGCATTTTTTTCAGCGTATTTGCTATGCTCAGAATCAGAACCTCCCATCTTCCACTGACAGCTACATCTGAGGCTGCCATGTCCACAGTTCCTATTGATTTCAGTTGGTGGTTGCGTGTGCTCAACACCACTGAAAATCAAGCTTCCTTCCACATTTTTGCCATGGATATTACAGGTAACCTGACTCAGAAGCCAAGGTATTATGCTGTATAATGATCTACCAGTGGTAATTAATCTGACCAAGAACCTCTGAGCAGTGTCATAGCAGGTGAGAGTCCCTGGCAGTCTCCAAGTTGTCAGTGGAGGCAGGCAGTTTTGACTAATGTGGTTGTGCAATGTCCACGTTTGATGAAAGTCTTCTAAGCCATGGAGCTGAGCAATCCCAAGGGAACCACTCTGCTAGTGCCCAGGAATGACATGCCAAAACATTTCTATATATTTCCCTCCTGAAATGAAAAGATTAAAATAACTTTTTACAGCTCCTCAATTAACGGGCTGGCAAACCCATGAGAATACCCAGCCTGCGTTTACCAAGTGAGATACGGCATGAGATGCTCATCGTGCTTACCGTCATTCCCATTGGCCACCTCCTTTTTAATCATTCCCACGGTAATTTGATGTTAGCTGATGTCTGACCATCGCCGAGAGCCAGCACCTCTGGAAGGGATACGGACATCCAGCGCTGATTCTCTGCTAGTGTAAATGAGCCCAGCTCCATTGACTACAATGGAGTTTTGCCCTTTTGCACTTGCAGGGAATTTGGCCCACATAGGGCAACTGCAAAGTCCATAAGATATTTAATAACAAAGAGGATACTCTGCAAACTGATATGCAAATAAAGCCCTCGGCAATGAAGCACTGACACGCACATACATTGTGCACTCTATAAGTTCAGCATATTAGTGACCCAGACTTCCCAGGAGGTCCTCTTTGCCCAACAGGTGCTCTCTATGACTTAGTTGTTGCAAGGTGACAATGTGCTTGAAATAGGAAATTCATATCATTTGTATTCATTTCCTCTGCTATTCTAAGGGTTGAAAGGGCCACCATTTTAAATTTAATTTACAGTGTATACTGTCTATCTGTTGGAAACAGGAGGAAGCAGACCTTGTCCTAGTATTTATCAGACACATGCCGCCCATCTGCTGGAGCTAGGTCGAGAAGGATTTGCTGTTAATCCTCCAGACCCATCTGCAGGGGGTTCAAAATGCTGACCAGAAAGCTAGACAAGATGAGGTTTATTTAATTAAAAAAACTGCTCCGGAGGTTACTGGAAATCACTCTGAAGAAGAAATAGCTTTTGATCAGGTCACTTCTGGGGGGAAGGGGGAGGGTTTTGCACTGAAATAAGATTGTTCCTAAAAAAAAAAAAAAAAAAAAAATATACACCAAACAAACCTGGTCTGGGTGAGCCATTCTATCTACCTGTTACATCAAATGCTGCAAACTGAACATGAGTTATAGCTCGGACATTTAACAACCACGTTGCAGGACTTGACTTCCAATCTGGACCAAGCCTGAAAGGTAGAAATTGGGTTTTACACACATACACACACACGCTCCACTGACCCTACATCTCCCCTCCTCCTCGGCCCCCAATCTGCAGGTTTGCATGGAGACTAAAAATAAGGTAGACATGACCCAGAGGGCAACTCCAAAACTGCTTCAGGTTAGCACTTTAAAACCTGGCATTTGCAAGAAAGCCGTAACTAGGGGAACACTTACCCTGTGCTTTATTGCTTTAAAATGTAATTGCAGCTTTTCATAATCAGGGGCTGCTCACCATCCAAGATCCAGTCATGTGGCGGCAAGAAATAATACAATCCCCTCTACATTTTCCCCACTGGAAATTATATCTGTTCATAACAATAGCCTATTTATATATTTAAAAAATAAATATGCACACAACTGGTTTCTGCAGCACTGCCATTTAGGAGAATGAGGCACACGTGGGAATATTGCTCCTTTTTTAAGCTTCTGATTGTTATTTCGTGGCATTATAACTATGACATTTTTCAAAGTAACACATACACATAATTTGTCCCCACCTACCCGAGGGCTCTTTGAACTGCTGTCCGTGTTGCTAATCAAATTCCTGGACCTTGGTTGTACCATGACCAAAACTATTTTTATGATATACGTCCTTAAGCAGAACTGGGCACCACTGTGAGCAAGGGAAATGGAAATAAAACGTTTATTCCAAATGATAAGGTTTGTATGTGGGATCTTCCATGCCCAAGTGCATTGCAAATTAGGGCACCATTGAAATGCAGCTACCTCTGGAGAGGAAGGACAGTCATGCTGCACAATGGCAGGGTTTCAAAAAATTAGACTTAAGACATTAGGGACACCCCATCTCCTCTGACAAGTACCTTGCTCTGGTAAGTAAGAGTAAATGCAGGTCTGGGAAGCGATATAAAGCTTTCTGCTCCATGGCTGAAGATAACCTCTAAATAATGGGGGCTAGGAAGAAGATTTCTCTGGGGAAGATCATCCCACAACTGCCTACTGCAGGGTTTCTTGCACCTTCTTCTGTAAGATCTTGCACTGGCCCCTGTCAGATATTGGACTAGATGGATCACTTGTAAGGACTGGTTTCAGAGTAACAGCCGTGTTAGTCTGTATTCGTAAAAAGAAAAGGAGTACTTGTGGCACCTTAGAGACTAACCAGTTTATTTGAGCATGAGCTTTCGTGAGCTACAGCTCACTTCATCGGATGCCCACGATATGCTATGCATCCGATGAAGTGAGCTGTAGCTCATGAAAGCTCATGCTCAAATAAACTGGTTAGTCTCTAAGGTGCCACAAGTACTCCTTTTCTTTTTGTAAGGACTGAAGGATTTAGAACTAGGATTGTTGGGTCCCTGGGTCTCCAACACTTTCTCCTTGCCACCAAGGAAGACAGATGAAGCAGCACCTTACTGATCCTGGAAGGTCATGCCCCACAAGAAGTCCTATACAGGCACCCCAGGATTGAGGTTGCCTGACTGGCTCACACCCACTACTTAAACCAAGAAGTGATATGGGTTGGCTATCTGAGCAACCATGCAGACTTTCTGTTGCTGCCCCATTAGACCCACCTCTTGCCTGTCTTCTGTGATCTGCATCCAACCCTGTTTCTGGTTTGTGCACTGCTCCTGTTCCATGCCTCATCTCTGGTTCCTGCCCTTATATGCTACTCCTATCAGCTACTAATCTCAGATCTAACCCTTGGCTTGACTCCAGCTCTGATCATTAGGCCAGACTGCCTATGGCCTAGTTCCTGACACAATCTGGTAGGGCAGATCCTATGGGAAAGTGTCTACACACAGCAAAGAGGTCTTCTCTGAGAAAGAGCTTCCTGAACTCCATTTATGTAGCAGCAATGGGTGACCCTGTGGGGATTTGAACTTGTGGTTCCAAGATTACTGTTTATCTCAAACCTGATGTTTAGGAGGCTGCTAAGCCCCAATTCCCATCTCCCAAATGATTCTAACATAAATTTATGGCTTCAGATCTTTCAGGGATTTTTATACCCTTTTAAAGCAAAACTGTATGTATTTCATGTAGCTGTTTCTTCTCACTCAGTCACAAATGCCATCTTAACATTTCAGAAGGTGCGTGCACAACCATTCATCTTGCCTCTCTCAAATTCCAGTCTCTCTCGCTCTCCCTCCTCTGTTATTTAGGCAACTATAGGACATGTCATATTTGCAGTGCATCATGTTACTTGATTCCATCAAACATTTGGACTATAGAATCTATCAGTACAAACCTGGGCAATGGACATCCTTTGATGAGCCTGCAGTGAGATCTGAAACAATATGATCACCTGTCAGGAATACCACATTTAAAACTGGTTCTAACACAGTTTTATATCTCAGTGAGGTCAAGCCCTAAACCTCTATTTCATACATCACACATGAATTATTAGGAAATCTTAATAAAGAGATGAAAAAATAGCGATGGCCTAATTATTTTCTAATGCAGACACCAAAACTGCACCCAAATCCTTCATTTACACATGCAAATGGGTTGCTTTGCACTTTATTGACATGCAGATTTCTGCACAGTCAAACATTTGCACATGCTACCAACTGAGCTACCTTTATCAATGCCCACCTAAGTGTGCAAATGTAGGCACAGTAGATATACAAGAACATGTTGAGGGCACAACTTTAGGCACACTCATTGGAGAATTTGTCATCACAGGTAACAAGCAGGACACCATGGAAGCAGATGAGGAAGCAACGTCTCCCGCAAAATAGCCTAAGAAATAGTATAATATCTCCACAATAGGCAAAGATCACCTAATATATCATTTTTATCATAATTACAGTAGTTGGCAAAGAAAATACGTCCAAATCACAGTGGTGCAGCGTAGTGCTGCTGTTAATAGAGTGAGGCTATTGATCCAATCACTAACGTATTTAGGAGACATAATTTTAAACAGGAATGAGAACACGGTTATCATCAGCTGGATGTCACCCCAGGCAATTAGCATGCTCCTAATGTATTACCAATTTTAAGCCCAAATTCTTCCCTCAGATGCATACGTGCAGCTCAAGACTGTTGAAGCACATGGTTAAAGCATAGCTGAGCATACAAAAAAAAGAAGACCATTAATGAGGTCCTTAATGAGAAGATGCTGTGAAGTGGTGGAGACCTTTAGACAAACAGCCTTGGCCAGACTGAGAGGAAAGGACTAAGAGACCTGGGCTTCTGTGTGTGCCAGAAACTGAGCAGAAAATCTGAGAAACCTCCACTGCAAAGTTGAGTAAGCAGGATTGCACTGGGCAGCCTTCACTCTTATAGCCAAAGCTACATAAGAACATAAGAATGGCCATTCTGGGCCAGATCAATGGTCCATCTAGGCCAGTATCCTGTCTTCCGACAGTGGCCAATGCCAGGTGCTTCAGAGGGATTGAACAGAACAGGTAATCATCAAGTGATCCATCCCCTGTCGCCCATTCCCAGCTTCTGGCAAACAGAGGCTAGGGACACTTCAGAGCATGGTTTTACATCCTTGCCCCATCCTGGCTAGTAGCCATTGATGAACCTGTCTTCCATGAACTTATCTAGTTTTTTTTTTTAACCTTGTTATAATTTTGGCCTTCACAACATCCTCTGGCAAAGAGTTCCACAGGTTGACTGTGCATTGTGTGAAGAAATACTGCCTTTTGTTCATTTAAAACCTGCTGCCTATTAATTTCATTTGGTGACCTCTAGTTTTTGTGTTATGAGAAGGAGTAAATAATACTTCCTTATTTACTTTCTCCATACCAGTCATGATTTTACAGACCTCTATCATATCCCTCCTTAGCTGTCTTTTTTCCAAGCTGATAAGTCCCAATCTTATTATTCTCGCCTCATATGGAAGCTGTTCCACAACCCTAATTATTTTTGTTGCCCTTTTCTGAACCTTTTCCAATTCCAATATATCTTTTTTGAGATGGGATGACCACATCTGCACACAGATTCAAGATGTGGGCGTACCATGGATTTATATAGAGGCAACATGATATTTTCTATCTATCAATTCTAATGATTCCCAACATTGTTTGCTTTTTTGACTGTCGCTGCACGTTCAGTGGATGTTTTCAGAGAACTCCAAGATCTCTTTCTCGAGTGGTAGCAGCTAATGTAGACCCCGTCATTTTATATGTGTAACCCTTCTGCCCATCAGAGTTGGCAGCAACAAGGGCCGGGTTCAGTATCTAGGGGTTCCATTCCAATAACACAATGCAAAACTGGCTCGAGCCCCCACCCAGTGACCTGGGACAAATATATACCGCCTCCAAGAGGCAATACTTCCCCTCTTGCAAGCACCGAGTCTGAATGTAGCAAAAGCCTTTTAATAACAGAGAGAAACAATGTGGCATTATGTTGGGGAAACACCACCAACAGGATTCATAACACAACCCATGAGCAAAAACCCCACCCCAAGCAAACTGGGGCATGTCCTTTCCCTTTGGTTCTTGAGTCCAGCAACCCAAAATCACCCACAGTCCCAAAAGTCCAACAACCCAAAAGTCTCTGTCCCTGGTCAGGGCAGCCCCAGAGTTCAAAAGTTCAGAGTTTTACCTCCCAACCTGGGTGGAGATGGGGGAGTGGGTTAAGGGGCACCTTACGTGGTCCAAAGCTGATTGCCCCACCGCTCCATGGGGCTCCACTCTGCTTCACCAGCCATCCCACAAATCTCTCTGCTCTGCCAGCTGCCACCATGAGCTGCTCCAGGCATCCGACAAACTGCTGTGCTCCACCAGCCGCTCTGCTCTGCTCTGACAGCCATCCCACAAATGGCTCTGCTCCACCAGCCGCTTTGCTCTGCCAGCCATCCTGCAAACTGCTCTGCAATATATCTTCAGGCTCCCCCACTACTTAACACAACACTCAGTGATTTCAGCTCTTAGTAAGTTTAGCTCTTTTGTGATTTCAGCTTGTAGTAGGGGAGCCTCAGTGCTGGTGCACCACTGGCCCAAAGTGAATTCAGCTCAGCAGCCTGTAACTAGACTCCTAATGGCATCAAAATTAGCTCTGATATTCCACAGTGGAGAGAGGAAGAAGTGCAATTAGCATGTAAGGCCCTCACCAGGAGGCCCATACTACCAAGTATTAATACCTGTCCCCAGCCTCTCTCCATTCATTGGGTTTTGGAACCCATGACCCTTGCCTAGCGAGTGCTGCTTAGTTGATGGTGAGTCCCTCCATCATAATAAAAGCCCAAGTACAGTTCTACTGTCCTTGATTCACATAATCAGAATAACAACAGTTTATTCCTGCCCCAATAACAGAAAAAATGGGGCTCCTACAGCAGCCAAAGTGACCATCTAGGCAGGGTGGGTGTGCCTATGCAAATGAGATCAGCCCCTGAAGTTCTTTTCCACAACCCACCATGACTCGCCACCAGATGTCAGGGTAGAGCTCATCCTGACTCTGCTTACATATGTATAGTTGTGATTATGTTTTCCAGTGTGCATTACTTTGCATTTATCAACACTGATAAATTGTACAAGAATTGTAAAGACATTTGTAACTACAACAAAGATGTGTTAATACACTCAGGGCCAGATCCTCAGCTGGTGTAAATCTGTGTAATTCAATTGACTTAACTGGTTTACACAAGCTGAGGATTTAGCCCCTTTGCCTATTGTCCATTCACTTTCTCTACTAACCATAACCTATTCTTTGGGTGAAATCATGTCCCCAGTTGCACCAATGTAAAAATGGAGTTCCTTCATTGAAGCCAATTGAGATAACGCTGAACTCATACTGCTGGAACTGACAACAGAATTTGGTCCATTGTGCCTATTATTGAAACAAACAAGGTAAATCCCAGGTAGAAGAGAAATACGTATGTATGGGTATATATAGGGCTGGTTGAACATTTTCAAACAAACAATTGTTCCATTGGCAAATGGGGTTTCACTGAAATAAAAATGGGAAAAAATAAATAAATTTCAGAGGAATTAAAATGAAATGTTTTGGTCAGTCATAATCCCTGCATCTTCCTGAGCTGCTAGGGTGCATTATGGGACTCCCTAAGGAGGAAATGGTGGTGCCTATTGGGAGATGTAGTCCAGCCAAGGAAAGAGTTCATGAGTTCACAAAACAGAATTCCCACGAGGCAAAGGGGCTGCTCAGGCAGATGCGGAGATTGAGATGCACCTTACTCAAAATGAAACCTTTCGTTTCAGTTGAAAAATAAAACATTCGGACATTTCCAAATAAAATTTTTCCAGAACTTCTCATTCCATACAACGTTTCGATACTTCAACTTTGTGTCCCTATTTGGGATAAAAACAAATGTTGAAATAACAGAATTTCCCACAGGACAGAAATTGCATTTTTCAGTCAGGTCTAATGTATATACTGTGACATCTCCCTTTTATTGCCAAAGAATCGGTCTCTAAATTTGTCATAGCAAGAACCACACCTTAATAGAGCAATAAGAGCCATGTTCTCAGCTGGCATAAATTGGTGTAGCTCCTTTGACTTCACTGCAGTTATCCTGACTTACACCAGTGAGAATTTTAGAGGAGCAGCCGTGTTAGTCTGTATCCGCAAAAAGAAAAGGAGGACTTGTGGCACCTTAGAGACTAACTAATTTATTTGAGCTTAAGCTTTCATGAGCTACAGCTCACTTCATCGGATGCATTCAGTGGAAAATACAGTGAGGAGATTTATATACACACAGAACATGAAACAATGGGTGTTACCATACAGACTGTAACAAGAGTGATCAGGCAAGGTGAGCTATTACCAGCAGGAGAGGGAGGGGCGGGGGGCGGGAAAACAAAAAAACCTTTTGTAGTGATAATCAAGCTGGGCCATTTCCAGCAGTTGACAAGAAAGTGTGAGGAACAGTTGGGGGTTGGGGTGGGAAATAAACACGGGGAAATAGTTTTACTTTGTGTAATGACACATCCACTCCCAGTCTTTATTCAAGCCTAAGTTAATTGTATCCAGTTTGCAAATTAATTCCAATTCAGCAGTCTCTCATTGGAGTCTGTTTTTGAAGTTTTTTTGTTGAAGAATTGCCACTTTGGGGTCTGTAATCGAGTGACCAAAGAGATTGAAGCGTTCTCCGACTGGTTTTTGAATGTTATAATTCTTGACGTCTGATTTGTGTCCATTCATGTTCTCTCTGTATATAAAATCTCCCAACTGTATTTTCCACTGCATGCATCCGATGAAGTGAGCTGTAGCTCACAAAAGCTTATGCTCAAATAAATTTGTTAGTCTCTAAGGTGCCACAAGTACTCCTTTTCTTTTTTCAGACACAGACTAACACGGCTGCTACTCTGAAACCTGTCATTATGAAAGGCACTGAATTTAGCCGTATAGAGTGGAAATCTATCAACTTCATGAAAAAACTCGTACAGATACAGACAGATGTCATCTTCCTTTCCAAATGCAAACAGATGGACATCATACCAAAAAGACTGAAGGTAAAAAATCCATTACAATCTACACACCACACAGACTATGCTGACAGCTTGTGCCACACACTCTCAAAGAAACTGCGGAACCACCTGATCAACATCCTCTACAGCAAACAGGGAAAGATTAAGAATGAGCTCTCAAAACTGGATACTCTCATAAAAAAACAACCTTCCACACAAACTTCCTCGTGGCTGGACTTTACTAAAACTAGACAAGCCATTTACAACACACACTTTGCTTCTCTACAAAAGAAAAAGGACACTAAACTATCTAAACTACTACATGCCACAAGGGGCCACAACAGTGGTTCCTTTAACCCACCCAGCAATATTGTTAATCTATCCAACTATACTCTTAGCCCAGCAGAAGAATCTGTCCTATCTTGGGGCCTCTCCTTCTGCCCCTCCACCCCCATGAACATGATACAGTTCTGTGGTGACCTAGAATCCTATTTTTGACATCTCCGACTCAAGGAATATTTCCAATACATCTCTGAACAACATACTAACCCACAGAGACCTTCCTACCGAGACTACAGAAAGAAGGATTCTGGGTGGACTCCTCCTGCAGGTCGAAACAACAGACTGGACTTCCACATAGAGTGCTTCCGCCAACATGCACGGGCTGAAATTGTGGAAAAGCAGCATCACTTGCCCCATAACCTCAGCCAGGCAGAACACAACGCCATCCACAGCCTCAGAAACAACTCTGACATCATAATCAAAAAGGCTGACAAAGGAGGTGCTGTCGTATCATGAATAGGTCGGAATATGAACAAGAGGCTGCTAGGCAGCTCTCCAATACCACTTTCTACAAGCCATTACCCTCTAATCCCACTGAGGGTTACCAAAAGAAATTACACCATCTGCTCAAGAAAATCCCTGAAAAAGCACAAGAACAAATCCGCACAGACACACCCCTAGAACCCCGACCAGGGGTATTCTATCTGCTACCCAAGATCCATAAACCTGGAAATCCTGGACACCCCATCATCTCAGGCATTGGCACCCTGACAGCAGGATTGTCTGGCTATGTAGACTCCCTCCTCAGGCCCTACGCTACCAGCACTCCCAGCTATCTTCGAGACACCACTGACTTCCTGAGGAAACTACAATCCATCGATGATCTTCCTGAAAACACCATCCTAGCCACTATGGATGTAGAAGCCCTCTACACCAACACTCCACACAAAGATGGACTACAAGCCGTCAGGAACAGTATCCCCGATAATGTCACGGCTAACCTGGTGGCTGAACTTTATGACTTTGTCCTCACCCATGACTATTTGGGGACAATGTATACCTTCAAATCAGCGGCACTGCTATGGGAACCCGCATGGCCCCACAGTATGCCAACATTTTTATGGCTGACTTAGAACAACGCTTCCTCAGCTCTTGTCCCCTAATGCCCCTACTCGACTTGCACTACATTGATGACATCATCATCATCTGGACCCATGGAAAAGAAGCCCTTGAGGAATTCCACCATGATTTCAACAATTTCCATCCCACCATCAACCTCAGCCTGGACCAGTCCACACAAGAGATCCACTTCCTGGACACTACGGTGCTAATAAGCGATGGTCACATAAACACCACCCTATACCGGAAACCTACTGACCGCTATGCCTACCTACATGCCTCCAGCTTTCACCCAGAGCACACCACATGATCCACTGTCTACAGCCAAGCTCTACGAGACAGCCGCATTTGTTCCAACCCCTCAGACAGAGACAAACACCTACAAGATCTCCATCAAGCATTCTTACAACTACAATACCCACCTGCTGAAGTGAAGAAACAGCTTGACAGAGCCAGAAGAGTACCCAGAAGTTACCTACTACAGGACAGGCCCAACAAAGAAAATAACAGAACGCCACTAGCCATCACCTTCAGCCCCCAACTGAAACCTCTCCAATGCATCATCAAGGATCTACAACCTATCCTGAAGGATGACCCGTCACTCACTAATCTTGGGAGACACCCCAGTCCTTGCTTACAGACAGCCCCCCAACCTGAAGCAAATACTCACCAGCAACCACATACCACACAACAAAACCACTAACCCAGGAACCTATCCTTGCAACAAAGCCCGTTGCCAACTGTGTCCACATATCTATTCAGGGGACACCATCATAGGGCCTAATCACATCAGCCACACTATCAGAGGCTCATTCACCTGCACATCTACCAATGTGATATATGCCATCATGTGCCAGCAATGCCCCTCTGCCATGTACATTGGCCAAACTGGACAGTCTCTACGTAAAAGAATAAATGGGCACAAATCAGATGTCAAGAATCATAACATTCAAAAACCAGTTGGAGAACACTTCAATCTCTTTGGTCACTCGATTACAGACCCCAAAGTGGCAATTCTTCAACAACAAAACTTCAAAAACAGACTCCAACGAGAGACTGCTGAATTGGAATTAATTTGCAAACTGGATACAATTAACTTAGGCATGAATAAAGACTGGGAGTGGAAGTGTCATTACACAAAGTAAAACTATTCCCCCATGTTTATTCCCCCCCACACACACACACTGTTCCTCATACTTTCTTGTCAGCTGCTGGAAATGGCCCACCTTGATTATCACTACAAAATGTTTTTTGTTTTCCCTCCCTCTCCTGCTAGTAATAGCTCACGTTACCTGATCACTCTTGTTACGGTGTGTATGGTAACACCCATTGTTTCATGTTCTCTGTGTATATAAAATCTCCCCACTGTATTTTCCACTGCATGCATCCGATGAAGTGAGCTGTAGCTCACAAAAGCTTATGCGCAAATAAATTAGTTAGTCTCTAAGGTGCCACAAGTACTCCTTTTCTTTTTACCAGTGAGAATCTGGCCTACTATCCTGTAGACCCCTCCCCATACACAGTCACGTGGATCACCTTGCCACCCATTCATAATTTTGTGGTCCACCTCTTTTCCCATTTGTGATCTCAGAACATCCCTATGGCAACCCCAACAAATGCTTACATGGAAAAGTAACGTTAGGAATGTATTTAATGCATTTTAAGTGCAGGCTTTTCTCTCTTTTAATAAAGTTTAACGAGGGGGCAAGCCAGCTCTCTGTGGACCACTAGCCAGTGCTCCACGGAGAACCACTATTCCACAATAAAGGAAGGAGAAAACAAATAAAAAAATCTCTCACAAAGCATGTGGAATAAACCCTAATCCTGTCAATACCTGTTGAGACTTAGAACTTGTGTTTCTCACTCAGACAAACTATCTTTGTGTCAGCTACACTGCACAGTGATAACTGCTCCTTTGGGTTGCACTTAGCAATGTGTTTCCATGGCCACTCTGGGAATCTCCTGCTTCTTTGCCAATAGTATAACCCTCCCTGCCCTCCTTGATATTCCCAAGCCTTGTGTGTTTCATTTCCAGAATCTTGAATAGGGGTGCATCTCATTGCAAAGAGAACATCCAGAATATAGACTGTGGATTACGGGCAACACAGGGACCTTATCCAAAGTTTATGGAAGTCAATAGAAAGACTTTCCTTGACTTCGTTAGGCTTTGGCTCAGGCCCCAAGATTTTAAAATCCAGCCACTCTTTGCCTACAAGTGGATTTATGCTGTAGTCCTTCCCTGTGCTCTTCAATACATCAAAATATTCAGTCCTTGTTCCAGGCCAGACAAACTAGCCTAACAGCAGTTTCCATTTAAACCTGGCCCTCTCCATTATGGAGCTATAGACAGGCAGATAGATAGATCCCACTTGTAACCCATTTTAAGTAAATCCCATCCATGTTCATACCTAGCAATCCCCTGATTAAATGCGGTCCCTGTAATGAGAAAGACCTTACAGCCCAGTTGCCCAACTGGAAATTCACCAACAAAAAAGCTGTAAAAGAAACACGAACAATTTTTTTTCTATTTCATACAAAGTTTCCAATTCTGTTGGCATCGCCATGTCGAAGGCAAGGAGATAAAGAGCTGACAGATGGGAAGCCGAGGACATAATTCACCCAGACTTCAAGAAAGCTTACAGTACCCTGCTCTAGATTAATCCACAAGGTCAGTAAATATGGTGGGGGGCAGAAGGGAGGCTAACCATATAAGCAGCTAAAGAACTGACTTCGAGACAAGAGACAAACAGCACAAATATGTGAAATCATTTGGGGATGGAGAGAGGTGACGGGTGGAATGCCACCAGGGTTGCATTAAGTACAATACTGTTTGCTTTATGCATCCGTGACCTAGAGGAAAGAATATGTAATAAGGGAATGAAAGTTGCAGGAGATGTAAAACTGGGTGTCAATCAATAATAAAGAGGACGCACATACATTTAGCATGACACAAACAAACTAGGAACAAATGGCTTATACCTGTGTATATATTTTGCATATAGGTAGATAAGATAATGAGACCAGGGACAATAATTTGCCCTAAAATAATCCAGGACTCAAGGAAAAGGGGCCAGGGGAAGGGTTATCACAACAATAGATTAGGAAGTCCCAGAGCAGCTTTCAAAATCTGCCCTTTTCTCACTACCTCCATTGCGAAAACATTTATTTCCATGTTGATCATGGCTCATCTTGGCTATTGTACCCTTCTCAGCTCTGGCTTCCTTTCCTCTCACCTCTTCCCACTCCAGTCTGTGCAAAATACCAATGCATCTTCCTTGCCTAACACTCCAGCCACCTCACCCCGCTTTCATCACTTCACTGGCTCCCTGTGTTTTACTGTAGCACATTCAAGCTCCTTCTAATTCCCTTTTAAAAATAACCGAGGCAGATTTCCTCCCTACACAGAACAGCCAATATATAAATTGGATTAACAAAGGCAGAATAGCTACACCCAGTGTAAATCACTTTTTAAATGGCAGGTATGTTGAGGGGACAATTATTGGGGAGTACAATTAGAAGTCTGTGCAAACTAATGGATGGGGCCCTGGACTAGGAGCTGTAGTAGAAAGAGAGAGCCTGAAGCATGGGCCTGGTGCCGAAGTCAGTAAAAGTTCTGCTCTGAGCAACAGTCAGGCCCTGTCAAAAGCAGACGCTTGCCTGCAAGTCAGTGTCCAGTACGTGAACTCAGCACCAGTACTGCCAGCATTGCCATAGGCGCCAACTTCCTTTCTCAATGCCCACTCTACCCAGGCCTCGTCCCCACTCCACCCTTCCCCCGGGAACAGCCGAGCCGCGGCGGGCAGGAGGTCACGGCGACAGGTCACTCTACCCCAGGCCTCGTCCCCTCTCCACCCCTTCCCCCGGGAACAGCCGAGCCGCGGCGGGCAGGAGGCGCTGGGAGGGAGAAGAGAGGAGGGCGGAGCTTGGCTGCCAGTGGGTGCTAAGCACCTGCTAAATTTTTCTGTGGGTGCTCCAGCCCTGAAGCACCCACAGAGTCTGCGCCTACGAGCATCGCTTACACACACTGAGTATGGAAAGACATTCCAGCAGGCCAGCACAAGAAGACCCCAAGCTAGTACATGATAACATGGTTTGACAAAAGGGAGGAATAGGGATATTTTGTCTGAAACATCAGAGGTAAAAGTACAAGGGGAGGTAACAAACATGTCATGAAACACAGAAGGTGACTCATAAGTTGTTTATCCCAGATTGTCTCAGTGTATAAATGTTGGGATTTACCTCACCTTAACCCTTTACCTGGTCTAGGGGCAGTGGAAAATCCTGCCACTGACTGAACTGGTCCTTTGTTACGGGCATACATGGATCAGTGGTCTGGTAGAGTCTGCGGGATACTAGTACCGGGCTTTGTCGACAATGAACCTGGCTGGACGCCTTCGCTACCAAACCAAGTCTTGTGGTCAGAAGAGTCGGAGCCTGCTGTACAGGCTAACTGGCCAGAGCCAGAGCAGCATGCAGCGAGCACACGCACAGATACAGCCAACATCTGACAACAGGAGCTAGTTCTCTTCCTGGCTCTACCGTTGACCTTCTGCGTGACCTTGGGCAAGCCACTTCACCTCTCTGTGGTTCAATTTCTCCCATTACCTCTTGTCTATTTCCATTCAAACCCCTTCAGGGCCTGTGCCTAGGCCAGTCTAAGTACAGGCCCTACCCAACCGGGCTGCGATTTCATTTAGGGCCAGCAGGCCCGCTGATGGGGTGGGGCAAAGGGGACAATTGCCCAGGGGCCTGGGCAAGTTAAAAGGGCCTGTGGGCCCCCAGCCACTGCTGCAGTAGCAGCAGCCAGGAGCCTTGGGCCCTTTTAAATCACTTAGGTAGGCCAAACGGCTCTTAGGCACGTGAGACTGCTCCGGGCCCCGCCCTTTGGGAGGCCCCACGGACCGGCACAATTGGCCAGTGCGGGCAGTCCCGGAAGTGACGGATTCGTCACTTCCGCCCCGGGCCCCGCCCCCCTAGTGATGGCCCTGGCCCCCGGAATTTCTATTGGCGGGCCTGGGGGCCAGTAATATAATACAGATAGTATTTTGTTTCATATGAGAGGAGGGACTCACACTGCTTCTTCTCATACACTCCCATGATACCATCAATAATACTTTGAGCTTCCTATAGTGCCTTTTATCCACACGCACCTCGACGCACTTTGCTGATGTTAAATAACTATGTTCCTAATAGTTGTGTCTATGTCACAGGCCAGGACTTGCATTGCAAATCTTTGATACACTTTTCCTCAACAATGTTTTCAAGGCCTGCTTCAGTTAACATTTTAAAATTCAGTCCCATTGAAAATGCCACTGGTACAATTCAAAGTTGATGAGTACAATGTCATGATGTACCATGTTTAATATTTGCTTTAAGATCAATAGGTGAGGCCTATGTTAATTGTCAAATTAAACATAAACATTGCAAAAACACACCCATCGTTATCTTCCTACCTGGTGACATGAACCCTGAGATCCCTGGATGACCTTATGTTCTGGCTCTTTGACCTTCAGCTGCTTTCATTGGAATTATCTTTACCTTATGTAAATGCAGGTTTTTTGAATTGATCACAGAATACAACAGACATAGCTAAAGCCTCACAGAGTCTCATGAGGGTTTTCTGTCACTAAGAGTTATTGGGGGTTATTTTCACAGCGAGGAGTGGGTTATGGTTTGATACTGGCCCATCATTGCATAAATTTACAAATCTCATCCAGCACAGAAGCTGTGACTGTAGTTCATTTTAAATGGGAATGGGAATTTTGGGAATGGGAATGGGAATTTTAGGATTAGTGGTTTTGGGTGCAAAGACAGAACCACATGGAATGGTATTTTGCCTTTCGCAGTCAGTGCATGCAATATATGGACATTATTAAAATCAGGTCCATTATTAGAGGAATGGTATTAAAATTAATTATAGTGTCAATATCATACCTGTCCATGATAGAAAAACAATTATACCACATATGGATCAGTGTAAAACACTCACTGATTTATGGCATTGAAACTCACAAGAAAGAGTAAAGGAGTACTTGTGGCACCTTAAAGACTAACAAGTTTATTTGAGCATAAGCTTTCGTGAGCTACAGCTCACTTCATCGGATGCATTCAGTGAATCCGATGAAGTGAGCTGTAGCTCACGAATGCTTATGCTCAAATAAATTTGTTAGTCTCTAAGGTGCCACAAGTCCTCCTTTTCTTTTTGCGAATACAGACTAACATGGCTGCTACTCTGAAACAAGAAAGAGTGAAAGACTTATCCCTGAATGTGAGAATTTCCCTTTGGATCTGTGTATTAGCTCAAATGTGTGCAAAGTCATATACGCTCAGGCAATCCACTATTGGCTACCCATTTGAAGAGGCTCCAGATCAAGAGTTATTTTTTCAGAGATATTTAACTCATATTTCACAATTCAGTGGTGGGTAGGTTTCTATCCGGAGTTCTAATCGATTGTAGTTGCTGTGACCAGTTAAGATTTAGTACTCTATTATTTTTTGAGGATGATGATGACTAGGTCAGCAGAACCTACAGGTCGTTGTTCAGTCATGGTACCAGAACAGTAGGAGATCCAAACACTTTACAGTCTAAATAGACTAACAGGAGTATTATGGGACACAGAGGTACAGACAAGCGAAGTGATTTATTTGCCCAAGGTCACATAGCAGATCACTGACACAGGTACTAAAGGCCAGTGACTAGGACTGAGCACCTGGAGTCATCTGGTTACATCAGAATCTCAGTTCTCATTCTTTAAAAGTAAGTTTCCAGTCCTTATTGTTGTAAAGAAAAGTTTAAAAATGTGAACTGGATGTAATCAATTAACTGATGTCTGCCTGAGTCTGCAGCAAGTCTGAAACAATAGCTCTAAGATGCATAAACTTCTGCATTCATCAAAAGAGAATTTTAACACCAGGACCCTCTGGAAAGCAGCCTACCACCATTCCAAGCAGAAGACTTTCTTGTCTGTTGCAAAACCCCTGGACACCATTTTGAAAATGTTCCTCTACATATCGCCAATTACTCGGCTTTTTTTCAACATTAGCAACTTTCTTTGGTGACTTATTCACTGCCCAGTCTGGATCGGATAGTGGGATCAGTCCATGGGTCAGACTGGGAAAAACAAAGCTGTTGGTACTCTTCCAAATGCCACCCACAAAACAAGCTCTGCTCGTTAATTTGCCAAAAAGGGACGCTGCCCATAGTAGACTGGGCAGATACACAAAACACAATCATGTGTGCTGCCTGGCTCACTAGGACTCCTTGAACTTGGCTCCCCGCAGTGGAGCCTGCACATGCCCATGGGTTCTGCTGGGCTGTGGTGCTTGGCTCCTTGTTGATGGGGGGAAAGATTAAGTTGTGATATCACCCAACCACCATCTGCTTGTGGTACCAAGATGAGATTCACTCACTCACAGTAGATTGAGCAGGGCTGTGGCCCTCCCTCTCCCTTCTTACATGAGGAATGAAAGAATTAACAAAATGTTGATATTAAGGCTTTGGCTACACTAGCACTTTTGTTGGCAAAACTTTTGTCAGTCAGGGGTGTGAAAAAAAACCAGACAAAAGTTTCACCGACAAAAGCGCCAGTGTGGACATCCGACACAGCTACCACCACTCGCTGGGGATAGTTTAATTATGCTGGCAGGAGAGCCTTCTCTGTATATAGAATCATAGCAATGTAGGGCTGGAAGGGCCCTTGAGAAGTCATCTAGTCCAACCCCCTGGGCTGAGGCAGGACTAAGTAAATCTAGACCATCCTTTTTTAAAAAACCTCCAGTCCACCACCACCCTTGAAAGTCTATTCCAGAACATTACAACCCTTAGGGCAAGTCTACACTACAGCCGGGATTGATGCTCTGAGATCGATCCACCAGCGGTTGATTTAGCGGGTCTAGTGTATTCTACCCCCGACGAGAAAAGTAAGGTAAGTCGACGGGAGATTTTCTCCCTTCGACCCCCCGCGGTGTAGACCCCGCAGGAACTCAGCCTAAGGTATGTTGACTCCAGCTATGTTATTCTTGTAGCTGGAGTTGTGTAGCGTAGGTCGACTTACCGCAGTAGTGTAGACATAGGCTTAGAATTTTTCCTAATATCTAACCTAGATCTCCCTTTACTTCTTGTCCTACCTTCAGTGGACATGGAGCACAATTAATCACCAGAATCTTTATAACACTGCTTAACATGTCTAAAGACTGTTTTCAGGTCCCCACTCCGTCTTCTTTTCTGAAGACTGAACATGCCCAGTTTTTTGAACCTTTCCTCATAGGTCAAGTTTCCTGAACCTTTTATCATTTTCGTTGTCTCCTCTGGTCTCTCTCCAGTTTGTCTTTCCTAACATGTGCCACCCAGAATTGAACACAGCACTCCATCTGAGGCCTCACCAGTGCCAAGTAGAGCAGGACAATTACCTCTGATGTCTTAGATATGACACTCACTTTAATTCACTCCAGAATGATATTCGCGTTTTTCACAGCTTCAACACATTGTTGATTCATATTAAATTTGAGATCCACTTAGAGCCCCTAGATCCTTTTCAGCAGTACAACCACCTAGCCAGTTATTCCCCATTTTGTAGTTGTGCATTTGATTTTTCCTTCCTAGGTGAAGTACTTTGCATTTATCTTTATTGAAATTCATCTTTTCCAGTTCAGACCAATTCTCCAATTTGTCAAGGCCATTTTGAATTCTAATCCTGTCCTCCAAAGTGCTTGCAACCCCTGCCGGCTTTGTGTGTCATCCACAAATTTTATAAACATACTGTCCACTCCATTATCCAAGTCATTCATGAAAATATTGAATAGTACCAGACCCAAGACAGACCTCTGCGGGACCCCACTAGATACACACTCCCAGTTTGACAGTGAACCATTGATACCTACTCTTTGAGCACAGTCTTTCAACCCGTTGCGAACACATCTTATAGTAATTTCATCTAAACCACATTTCCCTAATTTGCTTATGAAAATGTCACATGAGATTGTGACAAAAGCCATACTAATTTACTGCTTCCCCCCATCCAAAAAGCCAGTAACTCTGGAAATTAGGTTGGTTTGGCCTGATTTGTTCTTGACAAATTCATGCTGGTTATTCCTTACAACCCAATTATCCTCTGATAATTGTTTAAGCATTTGTTCCAGTATCTTTTTAGGTATCAAAGTTATGCTGACTTGTCTATAATTCCCAGAGCCCCTTTCTTCCCCTTTTTAAAAGATGGGTAGTATGTTTGCCCTTCTCCAATCTTCTGGGAGCTCATCTGTCCTCCAGGAATTCTCAAAGACCATTTCTAATTATTCCAATATAGTTTCAGCTAGTTCCTTAAGTACCCTACGATGAATTTCATCAGGTTCTGTTCTGCCAACTTAAATACATCTAACTTATCTAAATATTCTTTAACCTGTTCTTTCCCTATTTTGGCTTGCATTCCTTCACCCTTGTTAATTGTGTTAAGTATCTGGTCATCAAGACTGGAGCAATATAGGCATTAAACGCTCAGCTTTCTTCAGAGGTGTCATCAGAGGTCTCCTTCCCCATTAAGTGGAACTTACACTTTCCTTCATCTTTCTCTTGCTCCTCATATATTGAAATAACCTCTTCCTATTGCCTCTTATGTCCCTTGCTAGTTGTAACTCATTTGGTGCCTTAGCCTTTCTCATTTTGTTCTTACGTGCTTGCGCTATTCTTTTAAACTTGTCCTTAGTAATTTTTCCATGTTTCCATGGGACCTTTACCTAACAGTTCTCTGAATTTGTTAAAAACTGCATTTTTGAAGTCCATTGTTCTTATTCTGCTACTTTCACTCCTTGTTTTCCTTGGAATCATGAAATCTATCATTTCACTTCAGATTCACTACCACTCCTTCCCTGTTGGTCAGAATCAAAGTCTTAAATGGCTGTCTCCCTGGTTACTTCCTCCACTCTCTGGACCAAAAAGTTGTTCCCAGTACATTCCAATAACTATCTGGAATTTTTGTGATTTTTCCATATTAATTTTCCAACAGATGTCTGGGTAGTTAAAGTATCCCATTACTACCAGGTCTTATGTTTTGGATATTTCTGTAATTTGCTCTAGAAATACCTCATCCACCTCCTCTTTCTGATTTGGTGGTCTAGAGTTGACCTCTACCATGACATCACCCCTAATTTTCACCTCTTTTATCTTTATCCAGAGACTCTCAACTGGTCTGCCGCTCACCTCCTTCTGGACCTCAGAACAACTGTATATACTCTTGATGTATAAAAGAAGTGGGAAGCATTATCTCTTGTAAATGTAAACAAACTTGTTTGTCTTAGCAATTGGCTGAACAAGAAGTAGGACTGAGTGGACTTGTGGGCACTAAAGTTTTACATTGTTTTGTTTTTGAGTGCAGTTATGTAACCAAAAAATTTACATTTGTAAGTTGTGCTTTCACGATAAAGAGATTGCACTACAGTACTTGTATGTGGTGAACTGAAAAATACTATTTCTTTTGTTTATCTTTTTACAGTGCAAATATTTGTAATCAAAATAATAATATAAAGTGAGCACCGTACACTTTGTATTGTGTGTTGTAATTGAAATTAATATATTTGAAAATCTAGAAAAACATCCAAAAGTATTTATAATACATTTAAATTAGTATTTTATGATTGTTTAACAGTGCGATTAAAACGGCAATTAATTGCGATTAATTTTTTTAATCGAGTTAATTTGTTTTGAGTTAATTGTGTGAGATAACTGTGATTAATTGGCAGCCCTAATATGGCTACATCTAAACATCTAGGAACAAAGAATGTAGGTCATACTTACAGGGTGGGGGATGCTATCCTGGGAAACAGGGACTATGAATAAGATTTGTGGACACGATGGATAATCAGTTGAACACGAGCTCCCAGTGTAACACTGGCCAAAAGAGCTAATGTGATCCTTGGATGCATGAACAGAGGGATATCAAGTTGGAATGGACAGGGTATTTTACCTCTGAATTTAGCACTTGTGCAACCATTGCCAGAATCCTGTGTCCAGTTCTGGTGCCCGCAATTCAAGAAGAATGTTGGTAAATTGGAGAGGGTTCACAGAAGAATCACAAAAATGATTAAAGGATTAGAAAACCTGCCTTATAGCGATAGACTCAAAGAGCTCAAAATATTTAACTTAACAAAGAGAAGGTTAAGGGGTGACTTGATCACAGTCTATAAGTGTCTCCAATGGGAACAAATATTTAATAATGGACTCATCAATCTAACAGAGAAAGGTATAACATGATCCAATGGCTGGAAGCTGAAGCTAGACAAACTGAGACAGGAAATAAGGCATAATTTCTATTTTAACAATGAGGGTAATTAACCACTGAAACAATTTCCCCAGGGTAGTGATGTTTTCTCCATCACTGGTCATCACTAAATTAAGATTGGATGTCTCCCTAAAAGATCTGCTCTAGGAATTTTGGGGGGGAAATTCTATGGCCTATGTTATACAGGAGGTCAGTTCAGTTATCACTGTGGTCCCCTCTGGTCTTGGAGTCTATGAATTTATAACAAGGGGGACAGGGAAAAACTGCCCCTTTGGGCAGGTTATTTCATAAGGCCCTGATTCAGGAAAGCACTTAACATGTGCTTAACTCCCACTGCCTTAAATTTAAGCACTTGCTTAAGTCCAACCCTGACTATGAGTGTTTTCCCAAATCAGGAGGTAGTGTGGCTTGCCGGATAAGGCACTGACTGGCCTGGGACTCAAGAGACCTGGGGTCAATTTCCAACTCTACTATTGGCCTACACTGGGCAAGTTACTTTCCCTTTCTGTGCCTCATTTATCAAATGGTGCTAAGGATACTGGCCTCCCTTGTAAAGTGCTTTGAGATCTATGAATGAAAAGTGCTGTATAAGAGCTAGGTATTAGTCCCAGTATTAAAATAGGGGCCTAACTGCCTACAGCAGGACTTCGTGCATATTCGTCTGAAGTATATGGTGCTTGCCACTGCTAAAGACAGGATACTGGACGACAGGGACTTTGAGTCTGATCTGGTCTGGCAATTCCTATGTCGAGAGCTATCAGGCTTGCTGGTGGTTCTCTACTCTCTGCCCCTCTCTGTTAACTTAGGGTAGATGCAACTGCGCTGGTTGGAATTTCTGGTTCTTGCTATTCTACATCCCTTATTCACACGGGCATTTCTCTAGGGGAGCTTTTTTTAAAAAAAAAATTATTATGATTATTTTAACACCAAGAACAGCCCATGGATGTTAACTCGTTATTAAGTTGTTGGATGCATTTTACACCTTCATATGTGAAGTGAGTTTGGATTTTCATTAGTCAGAGCTAACACCAATTTTCAGTAAAATATTAACCAAACACACACAGAAATAGTTCATGTGGATCTATCCGCTACTTCAATAAAATTAATAGAGTTGGATATTTACTCTTGCCACGGCTGTAATATTTTCACACATTGCATTCCAAACAGTGGAATTACACTAAATTCATTTAAAACAAATTTATACTATTGTTATTTTAAACAATACTTAATTCAATTTCAGTGTTTGGAATGCAAAGTTTGAAAATAGTAATATTAATCTTTAATGTAAAAAAATTATTCAGCTATAAATCATTAGCATATGCAGGCTTCCCAAAGGACTCCCATCTCTGACATTTACATTCAACTGAAAATGAACAAAACCGCCCAGATGTAACTGTCTGCCATTCAGAGAATGGTAGAACTAGGCTAAGAAAGCATTCCCCTAGAATTTCACAATGCCCCTTTTCCACTCCGGGATATCTCCATACAACCTCGTCATGGGTACAGTTGCCATAGATTTACTTTAGTTTAATTCCTGACTGAAAAGGAACAATAAAGCAAAACCAAAACTAGTCATGACATTTGAATTCTGGACACTAACAGCATCATTATTATTTGCGTGACAGTAGTGCCTGTAACAACACCTCGCTCTCATACACTTTTCAAAGGATGTAAGTGTCATTATCCCCCATTTTACAGATGGAGAAAATAAGGCACAGAGAGGCTCAAGGTCACACAACAAGTCAATGACGGAGGTGGAGTCTCCTGAGTGCTAGTCCATTGCGCTATCCACTAGACCACACTGCCTCTCTGAGAATTGTGCTAACAAATAGAGACAATCCCTGGCATGAGGAGTTTACAATCTAAATACATACAGTCACCAAAGGTTAGGATTCATCTATTCTAAGGCCAGAAGGGACCATTGTGATCACCCCATCTGACCTCCTGTATAACACAGAACTTCCCCAAAATAACCCTAAGGGCAGATCTTTTATAAAAACAGCCAATCTTGATTTGAAAATTGCCAATGACAGAGAAACCACCGCAACTGCTGGTAAATTGTTCCACTAGTTAATTACCCTCGTTGATAAAAATTTGTGCCTTATTTCCAGTCTGCATTTCTCTAGCTTCAAGCCATTGGGCTGTGTCAAAGCTTTCCCTGCTAGATTGAAGAGCCCATTCTTAAATATTTGTTCCCCTGGTAGATACTTATAGGTTGTGATCAAGTCACCCGTAAACCTTCTCTTTGTTAGAAAGGGGGTATTACAGTCCTCATTTTGCAGCTGGTGAACTGAGGCACAAAGAGGTTAAGTGACTTGCCCAGGGTCACACAGGAAGGCTGTGGCAGAACAGGGACTTGATTGCAGGTCTCCTGACTTCCAATGTAGTGGCCTTAACCTCAAGCCTACCCTTATAATGCTATTAACAGCTTTAGGATACTGCCCAAATAAAAAGGACTACAAATGCTTGTTTTTTCCGCCAGGAACCTGACACTCTTGGAAGTCACTCTGCTTGCGTTTGAAGATTTATAGCAGTTTGATCTAGCAAATGGTAAAATGCGGTAACTGGGAACAGTGGCTATGGTTAAACAGTGGACACTTAAGCACTGTGTTTTCCTCCTCTCCAGTAAAGAAGATTTCTTCCCACGCTCCACCAGGGCCCCACATCCAACAGCAGGGATCTATGCTGGCAGCTCACTCTACACCGCTGTCTCCAGGCAGGCCAGTCCTGTCCCTTGGCCTAAACTCCCAACACTCATTCCCACCCTTAGTGACAGGTCAGGCAAGAGCAGCAGGGTGAGTCAGGTAGCTAATGCAGGGGTGAGCACAGGCCAAGAGGAGGAGACTGGGTATCAGGGTTTACCCATCTGAAAATTCATGCCCAGCCTATCTTCTCTAGCATAGGCCCACCCAATGTTCCCACAACAACCAGGAGTTAATCAGTTCCCAGGAAAATGGGGGCTGGCGAATTTCTTAAGGGTTAATGTATTCTATAACACAGGCAAGACATGCCATTCAATGGGTTTGCCAGGTCTTAATCATACAAAGCTAGTTATCTTCCTATGCTGGATACATGTTCTAAGAGCTGCCTTTAAACTCCTGTAAAATCATTGCATGGGACCCTACCATGACATTTTCTTTTGATATTGAATTGTTTTCTGACCACTGACTTTCTACTTGTGGCTTGATTCTGATACCCTTAATCATACTGAGCAGCAGCTTACCACCCCCGCTCCACCCCACTGGTCCCACTGCAGTCAATAAGGCTACTCACAGAGCATGATATTCTTCAGCATGAGTGAGGGCACCAGAATCTGGCCCTTACTTAGGGGCCGATCCTGCAGAGTTCATATGCCTGGCAATGTGGCACAGTACTTCCAATCCTCAAGAAAGCGGTACCTTTGACACTCTTCTGCATCTTATTGCTTCCAGAGCGGCAATGTATTATCCTGATTCACATTCACCAAGGATCCAGTGCCGCAGCCCTTCGACTGGCGTTAACAGACCATTCCAGTTATGAGTGGACTCAGCCCTTGTGAGAGGTGAGGGACTTGTACATTTACATGTAACATGTGCAATGTTCATGATGTTCCAATAGAAACATGTGAAGCACAAGTATCTACATGATATATTTTTGGATAACGGCAGAGGCCAAAAGCAGTGCTGTGGTTGTGCATTACAGTTCCCCTCCTTCACCTTAGACAATCAGACATTACCTCAGTATTTGTCATATTCGTTATACTAGTTATTGGGACTACAACAGATACTGAGGTATCATCATCTAGTCCTCCAAGGCCAATGGCAAATTTGTAAGCATTACCCCTCTGGGGTAAAGTGATTTCCATTAGAAAGGTCCATTTTTAACAAGAATTACCACAGAATGGTCCCTACGATATCATAACCCCCCAACTCGAAATAAGAAATAAATGTCATATCTCAGCTACCAGTGTGTGGCGACCATTGACTTTTTAACGTGACCACTAGTTCTATCTACCTACCCAAGGTACTTATATGGCTGTCATCACCTTCATAACAGACTGCCTCATGATCTTTTAACGTATTTATCCTCACAACACCCCTGTTGTGCTCCTACCCCCATTTTACAGATGGGGAACTGAGGCACAGAGAGGCACTAAGACCCAGACTTTTAAAGTTACCTAGGAGCCTAAAGAGGCAGATAAGCACTGTGTGGGATTTTCAAAAACCCCTACATGCCTAACTCCCATGGCATTTTTGAACATCTCACTAAGCCCCCATCTGCATCTTTAGGTGCTTAAATACTTTAAAAAATCTGTCCTAAATGACTTGCCCAAGGTCACACAGGAAATCTGTGTCCAAGCAGGGAATTGAATATAGGTCTTCCAATCCCATGCTGGCATCTTAAACACTGAGCCATCCTTCCTCTCTGCTTTCTCACCTCTTAGCCTTCCTCACTGTTCATGTATTTTACATATTAGCATCCGGAATGTTAACAAAGTACATGTACATACAGGGAAACTACATCGCAACTTCCAGTTTACCACAGAGCAGGGCTGTTAATAGATTGATCCATGCCCCCTGAAGGCATTATACTGGGGATTCAGCCCTATAGTTGTTTTTTTAAGAAACTCCAGCCCACTTCCTGAAGTCACCCTTTCCCCTTGGCTTGGTCCTTCCATGGACCTGTTGAAAAGAGTGGTTTTCTTTGTTTCCTAATACTTTGGGCTGAGCTCACGCTCAACGTAGCTGAGGGAGAGGGAGAGGATATTGGCTGTAAGCTATCTTCCCAGTGCCTGAGTCCTGGAACCACTCAGGGCTGAAATAACCCCAGGTGTAAGTTAGAGAAACATAAGGTCTGCTCTAAATTACACTGGCTAGCATGATCCTACAGGATCAAGTCCTTCTCCTGATCATGAGACTTAATGTCATCTGATCTGGGAACACAACCAGTCTAATGCGGCTAATGACAAGTAACCAGCACAGGCCACATTGTATTTATTGTCAGAAATGACAATAAATGAACCATTTTCAATCCATCCACAGAGTAATAGTACTTAAAAAAAACCATGCAAAACATCAATCAATCCTATTCAAGTAACAAATCTGAGATAACTGAGATATGCTCATGGATGGTCCACAAAGGAAAAGAGATGCTATATTTTAAAGGACGCTATTCCCTGTGAATTATTGGGTCAGCTCTAAACATAATGTTGCTTATTAACTGTGCCATATAAATACAGCCTAGGGATGCCTGTGGAAAACTGATGACTCAAGACCACCTTTCAATAAACCACAAAGCCTTAGACTGGTGATACTCGCATGTATTTGATTCCACTTCTGCGAGATAAAGCATTCTAAATTATTGTGGAGCATCCATAAATCTCAGTTCCTGGGTCGGCTTTGTAACCTCTGTCCAGGCTGAACAAACGGACGCTATTATTTATATTTGATCTTTACCTCCCTGGGACAGCGTCCTTACAAGCTCCTGATAAAGAAACACCCAATGGGTGAGGATGCAAAAGGCATGTGCCATACTCTGAATGGAGGCTCTGATGCAGAATAAAGAGGTGGCTGGTAGCTTTTAGTTAATTATACGTTTGGTAAACTCGTTTAAAACAATGCAGCATGTCTCCTTCCTCCATTTGCAAATTGCCAATTTACTGGAGGGATTCCTGTTGAACAGCAATTACACATAATTTGGTCCTGAGATTTCCACATTTGTCCTCATGTCACAAAGTTCATGATTAAAAAGGGTCATGTTGATTGTCGGTGTGACCTAATTCCTTGAGGCTTACACATGTAATAAAATCATTCACAACGGCAGCAGTCTCGAGACTTTTTGGATCAAAACATTACAACCCACCAAAGTTCTATAATTATTCATGAAAACTATCCCTCTCCAGACGTTTGGGCCTGATCTTGATCTGGTTTACATTGGCGTAATGCCACAGGTTCTATGGAGGTACACCAATTTACACCAGCTGGGGTTTTGGCCCAGTTGTGTTCACAAAGAATTAACTGACTTTTTTGGAAAGAAATAACAGAGATCCCAACTGTCACACATCTATGGCTGGTAAGATTTTACTTAGAAAAACACATCTACACTAATGACAACAAAGACTCTGCACTGAAAGTGCAAATTAATCATAAACCCTTTGGCATTCAGATAGACAACTGATATTTTTGTCATAGCTCCACACAACAAATTTTTACTGCCGCTGTAGAGCTGGACCCTGCCATGCTTACCCCCCACAGTTTCATTTTCTCAGGCAAGTTGTCCCACTGATTTAAATAGGATTGCTCACATAAATAAGGATGGCAGGATCCGGGCCCTTAGTTTCTCGCTGACTTGGTTATGAGATGGTTGACTATTTTGCAAGCTTTATTTGCACTTTTGGAATCTTCAGTGGACAATTCCGAGCCCCCACCAATTCCATAGACACCACACGTCATTCATCACAGCCTTCCCTGGCTAGGAACAGCAGTTGGATTGGATTTATTTTGGAGCCAAGCATTTTTAGTATGACCACATGAGTCTGCTGGATAACGGGCTAAGCACATTGCTGGTGAGGTAGAACTAGGCAACTTACACATTTATTTGGAAAATATAGTGCCCCTCTACCCCACCCCCCTCCGGTTTGTGAATTATCCATGAATAGGTGAGAGCATTTAAACATCAGTTCTCTACATGCAATGTTCACTAATTCATAAGTGCAAACGAGTTTTAGCTCACAGGCTGAACACTGCTGGTATTTTCTATTGCACTGTGGGACTCATCATTTAAGTCACTTTGGCACTGTTTCCATTTCCTGATTGGACGACCGAAGGTTTAAAATCTGATTAATCTCCTAGCGAGGGGGTTGGAGAAGGGAGAACTTGAGGGAGCACAGACAGGAGACAGCAAGAGATAAGCAGACCGAATTTAGAACAGTATGAAGTCTTCTCCTGACTTTCTTCGCACCATAAAAAGCAATACACCTAAATACGTACGGAGGGACCCACATTTCAAATAACTCCGTTCCTTCTTGACTGTGGAAAAGAGCAACATATAAGCCAGACAGCTGTATTGGCTGCACGATAGCATTAACATTCAATGTTCTCTTACAACATGCACACCCAGTAATTCCATGTTCGAGTTATAAAGGTTGTCTCCAGATCCTTGTCTGGTTATTATTGCTGTAGCAAGGCATTTGGGGAGCGGCTGTGTATTTCCCCACCCAATATCCCACAGTATAAGAACACACTAGTTTGTATGTCTGCCAAGATTGCATCCACTGGCCTCTGTTGTCTGCAATGACAGACAACCCTTCACAACCAGACAACCCTGCCAGCCCTTCACAGCCATTTATTCAGTGCACCTATGCAGAGCTATCTGTGAAGGGTGCAGTCACATACCTTTACCCTGTATTACCCATAGCTGCAATTTCACATATGCATAGCTGTATTTCACATATGTACCAAGTTCATTTATGAATTTAGCCCTCTCTATTTTCTTTTACTATTCGGCTATTGCTGTCCATCCCCAGCAAATTTGGGATAGCTCAGTGGTTTGAGGATTGGCCTGCTAAACCCAGGGTTGTGAGTTCAATCCTTGAGGGGGCCATTTAGGGATCTGGGACAAAAATTGGGGATTGTTTCTGCTTTGAGCAGGGGGTTGGACTAGATGGCCTTCTGAGGTCCCTTCCAATCCTGATATTCTATGATTCTAGTACGCAGGTGTGCACGGAGTCCCCGCTGGGCAGATGGCAGTCACCTCGCTTTGTGCCTCTTGCTGAGTTAATTGTCCACGTGCCTCTGGCCAGTGGTCCCAAGGAAGCGCTGTCCCAGCACCATTTCATATGCAAAGTGCATTGTTTCACTCTATTGGTCACCATTTCCCACCATCGCTACCCACTAGTGTCACAAACAATTGTGCGGTCACATTTGCACGCTCAGCTGTGGCATGTGCCGATTGACCATTGTAACAGTCTGTGTGCCAAGGGGCTTGGGGGAGAACCCTTCTCCCCTGCTCAGATAATATGAAGCAGTGTCCCCTTAGTAACTGCCTGAACTTCCCATCAGTACACACAGGGCTTGATTCAGTGCCCACTGAAGTAAAGAAAGACTCCTAACCGGGATTACGCCTCCGGTGAATTAGGAAAATCGGAATAGCCAAAGTGCTAGTAAGGAAAGTGTCTTTCAAAAAGACATTTAGTTCCCATGGAGACAGTGCACACATTAGTATCCAGTAGCTTTGCCGGGGCCAGGTTGAGAGACCAGACTTAACATGCAAAAATGGGTGTTATCTGGAGCAATGCGTGTTGACAACTACAGATCTGCCTGGTTTGGTCTTTTACCTTTTATTTAGGGAAAATTCTGATTTAAAAAAAAAATCTTCTGTGTATGTAGCTTATAAAGAGAACTGGATCTTTTACAGAAATTACCCACCCTTCTTATCCAAATCACTGGGGAACATGCAAACACGCACACTGGACCAAGGCATACCTTCAAAACCAGTAACTGACAGTACATTCTTAGACCAATCTGTACTACTTCTAGATGAAAATGGAGTTGCTTCGAGGCATGATTTTACTGCAATTTTCTTCTTCATCTTGATTAATTTTCAGAGAATGAGTGCAAGGAAAAACAGTAAAAAAAAAAACACCCCAGTGCCTTGGAAATGCAGTGTTAGTCCCTAAAGATAGATTCTTCATCTCAGTCAGGAGAATGCTTTACATTTTTATTGGGGTTTTCCAGTCCGATTCAGAGGAAAGGCCAAACCAAATCTCTCCAATCTGATACAAAGCCTCAGCAGTTGAAACTCTTGCATGTTGAGGGGTGGAGGGAGTAGCCCTGCAGTTATTCTTCTCTGCGAGAGAGGTGTTCAGTAACGTCTCCCCCCTCTCCTACCGTTTTCAAATGCAGGGTTAGCTCTGTGGTTCAATGCTTGGAGAGATTATGATGCGCTGCAGTAGCAATAACAGGTGCATGAAACTCATCGCAATTTATCCTTTTCATTGAACTCAAAGTTTGCTGTTCCTTGGCTTTCTTGGCGTCTAACTACAGCTTGGATCTGGGTAGGACTGAACTGGCTGAGAATCGACCTGGACAAGACAGGAGTGATACTGATGCAGCGGGGGGATCGGTAGAGGAATGGAAGAGGATCGTGCCTGCTCTGCCACTTTGGGAGTGTACTGCCAATGTGACCGGCTCCCCTGTGTGTGACTGGGCGGTGATGCCTGCCCTCGACTGGAAGCTCTGGCCTTGGGCCCCAGTAAAAGAAGTGTCATCTATCTATCCAGGTTCACCACTGTAGTGCCTTATGCGTGAGCCACAAACCCCACTTCCTTCCTCTTCCTCAGTGCCTTAGCTTCTCTCCTGTCCCGGGATGGTTACACTTCTGCTTGCTGGTGGCCAGCCATATTAAACCATGTCCCTTTGGGGCACCACCCCACAATCCAACTGTCCACTCCAACCAAACTGGATGGTGGCAAGTGGAACTCCTCTGGGCTCCTTCAGCTCCCTTCTCTCTCCCTCCCCCTGGGATCTCCACAGCGAGCCTGTGTCAATGTCTCCAACCATCCCCCTCTCCAGGGATCCTGACCAAGGCCTGGTTTGGGAGCCTTTTGAGGTTCTCCTCAGATGGGGAAAAAAGAAGCAGGCTCCTTCCTGCTTCCCTCTGGCTATCCCACTGAAGCTCATAGTCTGATGAGCCCAGGGTCAAACAAGCTCCCTCTAACCTGTCACAGCGACTCTTCGCCAGTCAGGGCAAGTGGGCAACTGTCTCAGGCCTTGTCTTCACTGATAAAAAAAGGTGCAATTTTACCTCAGGGTAGCTAATGTGCTGGCAAGGTCAACCCAAGGTGTGGGTATAGTACTGACCACTCTTAGTTCACCTCAGAGAAAAACTAAATAGTCACCCTGAGGTAAACAGCGCACCTCCATTAGCAGTGAAGGCAAGGCCTCGGTGTCCTTTCAGAGTTTATACCTTGCAGGCATTGTGGGTCACATACACAGAGGCCATTGGTGGCCCATAATGCCTTTCCCCCTTGCAGCTAACCCGAAGACTGCCACGTTTGCTCTCAGATCCAGATCTTGCTATACTCTTCTGGCCATTTGTCCTCTGCGGGTTACATTCCTGTCACCGGCTTAGTCTGGGGCTGCCTATGTGAACTCCTAGAAACTCTGTTCAGCTCAGCTGGTGGAGAACAACAATGCGCCCGCCTTCTGAACGGGGAGAACATACACAAACAGACAGCACTTCTGCTCACTCTCCAGATCAGCCTTTTGTTACCATTCAAAATGCTGGTGATAATCTTGACAGTTCTACATGGTACAGGGCTCGGTGCCTTTATCATATGCTGTCAAGTCTGGGATATGGCTTTCCAGGACTGACAATACAGAATAAGCAGTTGAATGGATTTGTGTCTCTCATTGATTGTGCCCAAGAACCGGAGTCTGGAGGCCTTCAGATTACCAGATACATTTTGTTGGTTTGTTTTGTTCCAGTAGAGTAGTGAGAACTCTAGTTTATTTTGGTTTGATGTTCTAGGGCAGACAACTTTTCCAGGAGGGGTAGGACACTTGTGGCTGTTTTCTTATTAAATCCCTTTTGACGTGACACAGTAATTTTGACAGACTTTTTAGATGACCGTAAAGTGCTGAGTTACAACTGTTACAGGTGCCAAGTGAATAAGAAATACAATAAATGCGAAACATCCACACTGATATGCCTCATGGCAAAGCTAGCATGCTGAACCCTCCATCATCTGTGGGCAGCTCAGCAGCCCCATAGACACCCACCGAAATGTAAAAGAAGATAGAAGTCACAATGACCAGTTGCTAATTTAAGTAGAATGCATTTTATTTAAAGCACCATCAAGCATTCATTATCCACAAGTTGAAAATGAGCATAGATAGATTTCAGATCCTCTGACTACTTGTGACATATTCTCCGGATGCAACACCCCCGCCTTTAACACTGTCCTTTCTCTCTGGTAGCTGCTGGCCTCTGCTGCTGTCATCCTGTGTTGAATTAATCTCTTTGGAGACGGCTGTTGCTAACACCGGCTGAGAGACGGGAAACAGAAAAGGGAAAAGAGAAAAGGTAGAGGAGAAGAGAGAAAAGTACTTTCCCTGACTGTGATTTAAACCGAGTTGTATCTTCTCTGACTGTAGGAGACTTATGGAATACCAGGCTGGGTGGTTACTTAGATGCTCACCGTTTATGTGGTGAATACCTGGATAGTCCATATTGTGTGGAGGTGATTTCTCTAAGTACTGGGATAGGTATAACAAATAACATATAACAAAAGATACTGTCAGGTATAAGGTGGGGTGGGGGAAAGTACAAAAACCTGCATATAACACAGCTCCTCTGCTCTGATTCTAACCTTTCCAACAGCAAGTGAACCCAATGAGTTAACTGGCTACAATGGTCAAATTTTCACCAAACAAACACTGACCAGAGGCCACTCAATATGCAGGTATCTGCATTTGTTTGTGCATATCAAGCAATTGGATACACAGCTGGATACTTGCCTATGCAAATAGCAGTTTGTGCATGCAGCCCCCTGAGTTGTGAATGCAAATCAGTGTTCAGGTCTCCCCGCTATCTCCCCCTGCCCGCAGTAGAAGAGATTCAAAAGAGTCTCAGGGATATAATGGTGTTGCAAAGTGTTGGTTGCTGACTTCAGAAGTCCTTGATGCCTGCACAGCCATTCTCAGAATCACTGCACAGCAACCTGGACACCAGCCATTCTGTGAGTGGGTGCATTTGCAGGGGAAAAAGAAAAAAAAAAAGAAGAAACTACTTATTGTCTCTGGTGGTGCACAGTCACAGCAGACAGAGTCTTGTGTCTGGTCTTCATGTGTGACTGGCACAAGTCCCACAGCTAAGTCTTTGACTGCCAGCCAAAAGCGGAGTGGCATGCACCTGTCCCTGCTGGGAGACCTGGTGACCCTGAGCTGCCCTAACTGTTTGTTCTTTTCTAACATCGTGTCTACTCACATTTACTTCAGGATTTCCCTGCCCTGGGTGCCGGGGAACTGCACTGATGCCAACTGCTTCGACATGGATAAGGCAAGGACCGTTCCCAAGCTGCACTTCGGCACCCTGGAAGCATTCAGCTTACTGGAACAGATGGGGCCCGTCAAGGTGTTAGCGTCCTGCATGCATTAGTGAAGTATCCCCGGCATCACGTCATGTGCAGAGTCAGAAGGGGGCTCCCCCTTACAATACAGCTTGAAGCTTACACTGAGAAAGAAACCTCACTGAAGAGCTCTGACCCTTGCCGACCTGCTCCAGATCGACCTCTGATGACTCCAGCACATTCAGCGTTAATTCTCACAACTGGGTCGAGCCTGGGACCTGGCTGCTCCACAGATTTCTTGAAAGGATTTTGCCTTTCCACTGAACAACTCTCACTCTACCCAGCCCTGCACTGCGATCTCACTTGGCGTCATACAAAGGAGTAAACATTCTGGTCATCAAGGTGCCATGCTCCTAATTCCGTTTTCTTTTCTAAACCCAGCTTTTATATATAAAACAACAATAACACTTTGTCCTTTCACAGCATCTTCCATTACATGGATCTCCACACACTTCACCAACGGCCTCCCAACACCCTGTCTGGGAGGGGAGGATAATATTATTATTATTTAATTATATATCATCATGCTTAGGACCTCTAGTATATAACCCTCTCGTTTTACGGATGAGGAAGGTGAAGTAGACGTCTCTTGTCTCACAGGAAGTACTTGGCAGATCCAAGAATAAAACCTCCTGGCGCTCTGTCCAGTATCTCACTCACAAGACCAGCTTTTCCTCACCATTATGTGTCACCTTTTCCTCTAGAGTGGACCTATTTCAGTGGCAAATATGAATGTTTGATAGATTTTTGACTCCTACCTTTATGCTGGTTTATTGTCACATAGCTTCTCTTGTCGTATTATGTGTACATTTTAACTTACCCCTTTTACAAAAACCAGCAAACTGCTGTCTTCTAAAAATAGTCTGCACAGAAGACTGGCAGATTCTGGACGACCCCTTCTTCCCTGTTCTGTGAAATTCTTCCAATAAAAATAGTCTTTAGACAGGGGTGAAAGTGAGTCGAGTGACTTACCGGTACTCTGGGGCCAGCTCTGGCCCCCGGAAGGAGCGGGGCCTAGGGCGGAAGGGGTGGGGTTGAGGGGGTCAGAGCCAGCCCCAGCCCACCCTGTAAGGTAAGTGCCCCCCGGCACCAGGGTAGCAGCAGCAGCCCGGGGCTCCGGGGGCTATTTAAAGGGCCAGGGGCTCCCCGCTTCTACCACCCTGGCCCTTTAAATAGCCGCCGGAGCCCTGGGGCGGCAGAGGCAGCTGGAGCCCCGGCCCTTTAAATAGCCCCTGGAGCCCCCGCTACCCCAGGGCTCCAGGGGCTATTTAAAGGGCCTGCGGCTCCCCTGCTTCTACCCCCCCCCCCCCCGGTCCTTTAAATAGCTGCCGGAGCCCTGGAGTAGCAGTGGCGGGGCTCCAGTGGCTATTTAAAGGGCCCAGGCGGTAGAAGCAAGGGAGCCCCAGGCCCTTTAAATAGCTGCCGGAGCCCTGCAGCCGCTACCCCAGGGCTCCAGCAGCGGGGCTCTGGAGGCAATTTAAAGGGCCTAGGGCTCCAGCCACTGCCCCCTTTAAATTGCCGGTACACCGTACCGGGGCGTACCAGCTTACTTTCACCTCTGTCTTTAGATTAAAAAAACTAAACAAAGAGATAAATCTTGTTGCGGAAGCATTGTTCTGGTACGCTGGATGTCGGAGCTCATGAGGGAGACATCGTTCTTGTCAGAAAAGGGGTCTGCTCTGTGAGCAGAAAGAGAGGTGTTAGAGTGAACACACTGGCTGACGTGCTGGGCTTATCTGTGACCTTGAGCGAGTCCCTCACTCTCTTTGTAGCCCATTTCCACCCTGCAAAACGGTGGTAATAACAGCCCTTTCTCCTTTGTCTGTCCTGTCTATTTAGATTGCAAGCTCTTCAGGGCAGGGACCGACTCTTGCTATATGTTTGCACAGAGCCTAGATGCAGCCCAATCTCAGCTGGGGCTTCTAGGTGCTTCTGCAGAACAAACAAGAATAGGAAGAAGAAAGTAATCTGAACTGTAGCCAATGATAAAAGACATTAGGTGTATATTTAGACAATAGAGGTGAAATATAAATATTCATTAATGCTGTAACACAGGGCCTACAGGCCTCAGGCCTGTAAAATATTTAGTTTAGCCAAATTAGATTTTAGGATTTAGGATAAATTAGCATAAGTAAGTTAATAATAAACCTGCTGAGCTTGTGTCTATGTCTGTGATATGCTCGTGTTTTGAAAATACCTGCTGAGTTTGGATAATAACGTCTAGGAGAGATCAGTAGACCCCACAAGATGACCATTGGTAGCCGGGGTGAAATGAGACTTCCTTAAGGTAACTGACTGTTATTATGATGATAAGATGATGTAAATGCTCATGGGCATAAGGAGAACTGATGATACCACCTGAAAAATGGGTCACCCCAAAAGTAGTGGTATGTAGAAATTTAAATAAGGAGAAGGGGTTAAAACCTTCATAGATATCCAAGAACCCAGCGGGCACCAGTGTAATACATTATATAAGCTTTATCCCGGCCTGCACGCCTTAGTAGGGGGAAACGCTAGGATGACAACCACTGGTGGTGACAATGAGGATGAGGACTAACACTTTAGGTTTTTCCTCAAGGCATGGTGCATGTAACACAAACACTGTGTGTTCTGCGTTGGTCTCTCCTTCCTAGGGTGACCACACAACAAATGTGAAAAATCGGAAGAGGGGGTGGGGAGTAATAGGAGCCTACATAAGAAAAAGACCCAAAAATCGGGACTGTCCCTATCAAATCTGGTCACCCTACTCCTTCCTTTACCAGATTGCAGGGTGCAAAGTGTTGTTTGGTTGGCTAATAGAAGCAATTATTATAAAAAGAACACTGTGTTGTCCCTATTCTGTAACATAGGGTCCCCCCTTCTCTTAGGGTTGCCAACCCTCCAGGATTGTCCTGGAATCTCCAGGAATTAAAGATTAATCTTTAATTAAAGATGATGTCATGTGATGTAACCTCCACGAATAAATCCAGCCAAAACTGGCAACCCTACTTTCTATCAATAACCTCTCTACTGTAGTCACTCTTGGGGCTGAATTCTCACAGATTACAACAGGTGTAAACCCTCACCTTGGGGTGGGTAGTTAGGTGAAGTAACCCATAACTACAGATCAGGCTATACAATTCTGCTCTTTTAGAAGTCAATATGTATTTTGTAATTAGTTTTGATGTGTATAGGCTCAAATCCCTAGCATAGGGGAAAGCATAACTAGGCTGAAATATATATAGGTCCAAGTAAGGTGGCCCTCGGTGAGAATGACACACCACACTAACCACAGAATAGCTAGACACTACTGAAATAAGTAATACTCTCAAGGAAAAGAAGATAGACTGTTCCATAACTGATCCATATAAAGAAGCCCTTGAGGAATTCCACCATGATTTCAACAATTTCCATCCCACCATCAACCTCAGCCTGGACCAGTCCACACAAGAGATCCACTTCCTGGACACTACAGTGCTAATAAGCGATGGTCACATAAACACCACCCTATACCGGAAACCTACAGATCACTATTCCTACCTATGTGCCTCCAGCTTTCATCCAGACCACACCACACGATTCATTGTCTACAGCCAAGCTCTACGATACAACCGCATTTGCTCCAACCCCTCAGACAGAGACAAACACCTACAAGATCTCCATCAAGCATTCTTACAACTACAATACCCACCTGCTGAAGTGAAGAAACAGATTGACAGAGACAGAAGAGTACCCAGAAGTCACCTACTACAGGACAGGCCCAACAAAGAAAATAACAGAACGCCACTAGCCATCACCTTCAGCCCCCAATTAAAACCTCTCCAACGCATCATCAAGGATCTACAACCTATCCTGAAGGACGACCCGTCACTCTCACAGATCTTGGGAGACAGGCCAGTCCTTGCTTACAGACAGCCCCCCAACCTGAAGCAAATACTCACCAGCAACCACACACCACACAACAGAACCACTAACCCAGGAACCTATCCTTGCAACAAAGCCTGTTACCAACTATGTCCACATATCTATTCAGGGGACACCATCATAGGGCCTAATCACATCAGCCACACTATCAGAGGCTCGTTCACCTGCACATCCACCAATGTGATATATGCCATCATGTGCCAGCAATTCCCCTCTGCCATGTACATTGGTCAAACTGGACAGTCTCTATGTAAAAGAATAAATGGACACAAATCAGACGTCAAGAATTATAACATTCAAAAACCAGTTGGAGAACACTTCAATCTCTCTGGTCACTCTATTACAGACCTAAAAGTGGCAATTCTTCAACAAAAAAACTTCAAAAACAGACTCCGACGAGAGACTGCTGAATTGGAATTAATTTGCAAACTGGATACAATTAACTTAGGCTTGAATAAAGACTGGGAGTGGATGTGTCATTACACAAAGTAAAACTATTTCCCCATGTTTATTCCCCGCCCCCCCCCTCCCCCCCACTGTTCCTCAGACGTTCTTGTCAACTGCTGGAAATGGCCCACCTTGATTATCACTACAAAAAGCTCCCCCCCGCCCCTGCTCTCCTGCTGGTAATAGCTCACCTTAAGCGATCACTCTCTTTACAGTGAGTATGGTAACACCCATTGTTTCATGTTCTGTGTGTATATAAATCTCCCCACTGTATTTTCCACAGTATGCATCCGATGAAGTGAGCTGTAGCTCACGAAAGCTTATGCTCAAATAAATTTGTTAGTCTCTAAAGTGCCACAAGTACTCCTGTTCTTTTCACAATGCTGAAGTTGACCTATGAGCAACAAGCTGACCTAACTGCAATAATATAGGGGTTGCACACAGACAAGACTGGCCCTGACTTGATTAACTAATCAGAATACCCTGCATGCTAATCAGACTGCCCAGCAGACTGGGTAGCACTGACTACACTAACTAAAACAACGTAGAGATTTCCCCAGCCTGCCCAGCAGACTGTCAAGTGACCAGATTAGCCAATTAAAATGGCCTGTGTACAGTCAGCCTACAGACTAGCCTGCCATTGATCTGATTAACAAACTCGGAAAGCGTGGGGAGCACACAGACTGGCCACCAGCCTGGTTCGGACCAGATTCACCGCCGAAAATAATCAGGGCTTTGCAAAGTCTGCCCCTGAAGACAGGCGTTAACCAGATTAAAGAAATACACTGAAGAGAGAAAATGTCTCACAGCCCAGTTTTGAGCTTTTACTTCACATTTTGACATTACATTAGCAGTGGCAGGGGACCAGCATTTTATCTTTTTCCCGCCACTGAAAATGTTGACTGACTATGAATCCCCAGGGGGAGATGGGGCAGAGTGAGGCCAATGGGACTTTTACCATTGGCTCCAATGGGAGCAAAGTTAGGCCCATGTAGACAGCGTTTGAGAATCCCATCCTGAATGTTTAGGCAGGGTTCATTTTAGTTGGTGGCTTGTCCTCTCTGCATTCACCACAACCGAGAAAGGGACTACACTGCACTGTGGCCAGTAAATGACCAATCGGGAGCTTGCTGCTTGAAGTCTCAATGGGAGACGAACTTTGCACCCAGTCCGGAGTCAAGTATCCTTGCTGGAGAGAGAGAAAATGCAAGTTTAGGATCGGGGGAAGTCACCCAGGGCACAGCCTCACAGTCTGCTGAGTGGTAGTGTGGCTGTCTGCATTCACAGGAAAACCATAACTTGAGTCAAAGGCCTTTTCCATTGGCGTAATATTTAATTTCATCACAGTGGGGTGGTTTCTCCAAATGCTGCCACTGACTTCACTTATGTTCAGATCTTCCAAAGTAATTTTGACGTGCATTTGAGCTGGACCATATTGCAATTACTGGCTCCGGTACCCATGCCAGTTTCTGTACAGATCCTCCCAAGGATCTAATGATGATCTAACAATGATGTCAATGGAGTTATTCCTGATTTACACCAGGGCAGGTAAGATTAGAATCAGGCCCTCATTCTTTGTCCATGCAAAGTGGTTGTCTGTTGGCTTTTTTACTCCCTCGCATTTACCCTCTGTCTCACTGGTCTCCACTTTGTTTCTTTTCCTGTCTGAACTACTGTGATAGGCATTTACACTCTAAGGCCCCAATTTCAGTTTGCTTTGTTAAAAAAACCAGGAAAGTACATCCAAAAACTGACATCAAAGGACTCACCTTTGGCTTAGCCTTTCTCTGTTTCACCAAAAACGAGCGCAAGCTGACACTCCTGTTGAACTAATACCAAATGAGTATTTACGAACTTCCGTTAGTTGCTGCACAATGGGACCACCGCTTGGTATGTGGTGGGGGCTGCTGCACAAGTCCAAAAGGGAATGGTGACGAACTGCTGCTGCCACAAAAGAGTCTCTGTCTGGAACCCACCCACCAGACCACTTCAGATGACAAGACAACGGAAAAAGAGGAGAAGGAAGACGTGAGACTGTGAAAACGGGAGCATTTTACCCCACGGTGGGGTATGTTTAGTATTTGCCAGCAGTGCCCAGAGTGTTCAGACAGGCATCTCTTGTTGCTATATAAATCTCGCCGAGTGCTTCATGGGTGGGGACAAAGCTTCCCCCTCCTGGCTGTTCGGTTCTGCAATAACTGTGACTTCCGAGTTGTTAAACCAATGGATCCACGGGGTGTGCCTCCAGCCATCCTTTCAGCCCACTCTTGCTCTGCCACCAAAACACCCCTCTACAGTGTTGTGGCAGGAACCCCAGGGAGAACATCTGTGCAGGTGCCTTGTCTCTCTCTCCAGCAGAACCACTCTGCAGCAGGACATTCTGATCAAGATGAAGAGTAAGGGGTCAATTCGGCTTGACTTTGCTCATTGCACACAGCTGTCTAAGCCCAATGGAGTGAGTTGACATCTTCAGCTGGCGTGCGTGTGTTTGCACAGCTCACATTTGCAAGCACCAATCAGGTGACTGGGCGCTGTTTAAATTATGCATGCAAGTGAATCTTTGCACACCCCAATGCGGTTGCTTGCCCACTTTTGGGGGGCAGTCAGCCGCTGCTGCAACTAGAGCAGGACTGAAAGTTTAGTTTGGTTTTAGAAGACAGATTTCACTTTGCTGATCCTGATTCTGTAGCTGAAATTTCCACTGATGTCAATGGGAGTGCCATGTGTTGAACAAGCACAAAATATATGATAAAGATCCTCACTGAGGATAAGAGGCTCCTCACTGCTGTTCAGCAAGAAGAATTTTGCCCATAATCTATAAATCACGTACTACAAATAATAACCAGAAACCACAAATGCACCACCCTTGATTGATGGTATCTCTTTGGGGTTTTATTTTTTAATTTCTGAAGCCATTCGGATAGGAGATACAGTGTTCTGCAGACTCGGCTTGTTTTGAACCCAGTGAACTTGGCACGTGTCCTTTAGGGAGGCTCCCATAGCCCATGATTTGGGGCTGAGTTGCAGAACACTGATCACAGATGTCCCCGCTGTCCCCACTAGTCTCTTGTGAACAACTTCAGAAACCAATCCCACAAAGACCGACGTAATCTAAACAGAAGATATGATAGAAAACAGAGGTTTTAGGAGTAGTTTATGTAAAACTTAAAACGGCAAATTTCGTTTTCAAGTGTTTCTTTCCTCCTCCTCTAGAAACCTGGGCATTTGATCATTTCACAGGGTTGGCAAAAGGAGGACAATATGGATAATGTTGGCTCAGATCAATTTTTTGTGTGTAAGCCTTTTTTTTTTTTTTTGGCAGAATCAGGGTTTGCAAGAAGCAGATAAAACTTTGCTGTTGAAGAACTCCTGACAGCCAGAAACAGCTGCATGCCAGCAAATCAGTACTTAACAAGAGAGATCAGCTCATTGTTAGCCAGGTAAGAGATGGAGGCAGAAATCCAGAGAGCTTTCTTGTGAGGCTATAAATGAAACAGTTGTTTAGCAATTACTCTAAGACAGTAAATCTCTGTCTATGAACCCTCTTACAGATAAAATCTAAACTTGGTTTGCCCTCCTCATACAACACACATGCATATGCATACCGGCTGTTACATAGCTCATCGATATTTTATTCACATCACACTCCAAGGAGCTCACTGACTGGAATTCAATAGAAACTGTTCTCTGTGTGAAAGTAATTTCAGAAAGTAATCTAGTTTATGGAAATGAAAGGCATCAAAACACAAAAAAACACTGTTTCTGTACAAGTGCTTTGCTTCAAATATTTGACATGGAAATTTATATAATCCCTTTGGGGCACATGGGTTTCACGAGAGTTAACATCTTTTGAAATGAATTTCACAAATGTTTATTTGGAATACCAGGCATACAAATAATTTAGAATATCAAGGCATCTTGTTGAATCAGTCTTAATGATACAGATCTCCGATGGTTGTGAAGGTTAAAAGGTATGTATTTTAATTGGGTATGCAGAAGATGTCATTTTCAATCATTGTACTGCAGGCAGAGGATAATATTGCTTTCAAATTCTAAGCTTTCCGATACATCCGGCTTGACTTTCTCTGTTACTTAAAGAATGAAATACAAACATTTTTCACATTTTATTTAAGTGTGTGAGGCATGTACTAAATGCAAAAGTGGGCTTTGGACAAAGGCCTTAGACTTTTACCATCTGCCTTTCTCTAGCTAGGTTTGTACATGACCCCTTTCACTGCAGTATTTGAGCACCTCACCAACATGGAAGAATTTATCCTCACATACCCCTGTGAGATAGGGACATGCCATTATCCCCCTTTGACAGAGAAATTAAGTGACTTGTCCAAGATCACACAGGAAATCTGTGGCAGAGGCAGGAATTGAATCCAAGTCCAGTGCCTTAACTTTACAAGCAGCTTTCCACCCCATTGGAAGCACTGGCCCCAGCCTAGTTTAGGCCACAAGTAAAACTAGTCTGATTGACACAGGGTAGTCCTTAATTAATCATTCCTACTCTGTGCAGGGATTCAACTGTGTACAGTAAATAGAACCTACGGCCACACACCATGGCCAGAAAGAAATATTGGATAGCTACCTATTTATTGAGCTCCATCCATCCTGTGCGCTGAAGGAGGCAGAGGCCCTGTGGAAAAAATTGTATGTGATCATGTAATTAAAGACTGTATCATAATGCATATGCACAGGGCGGTCAAAATAAGATTGCACAGGAAACCTGACTACTGACATATCCTAACTTTTGAGTGCTTGCCTTTTGCAACCGTCGCGTTCTTTTAATGTAGGGGTTTTTTTAATGGAGTTTCCTAAGTTGACTAAAAAGCCAAAAAAGACAGTTACCTTTTCTATAATGGGTGTTCTTCGAGATATGTTGCTCACGTCCATTCCACTGTAGGTGTGTGTACTCGTCACATACACTGGTGCCAGAAGTTTTTCCCTCAGCAGTATCAGTAGGGGACCGGCTCTGGTGCCCCCTGGAATGGCGCATGTATGGCACGGCATAAGGGGCGCCGCCAGCTCCCGCCACCCTCAGTTCCTTCTTGCCAGAAACTCCGACAGTGGGGAAGGAGGGCAGGTCATGGAAAGGACATGAGCAACACATCTCAAAGAACACCAGTTACAGAAAAAGTAACTGTCTTTTCTTCTTTGAGTGCTCGCTCATGTCCATTCCACATTAGGTGGCTCCGAAGCAGTACCCCTGGAGGTGGGTAGGAGTTCACGGATGTGTAGGTTGCAACACAGCTCTGGCGAACCCAGCATTGTCCCTGGCCTGCTGAGTGATAGTGTAATGAGCAGTAAATGTGTGGACAGAGGACCACGTTGCGGCTCTATAGATGTCCTGGTTAGGGATGTGCACCAGGAAGGCCACCAAAGATGCCTGAGCTTTCGTCAAGTGGGCTCTGACAATCGGCGGCGGTGGAACCCCCACCAGGTCATAACAGGTCCTTGTGCATGAGGTGATCCAATTGGAAATCCTCTGCGAGCACACCGGATGACCCTTCATCCTATCCGCTGTAGCGATGAAGAGTTGAGTCGATTTACAGAAAGGCTTGGTACGTTCTAAGTAAAAAGCCAAGGCCCTCCAGACATCCAGGGCGTGAAGACACCTCTTCTCACTGGTTTTGTGTGGTTTGGGAAAGAACACCGGAAGGAAGATGTCCTGGTTCATATGGAAGGTGGAGACCACCTTTGACAGGAAGGCTGGGTGGGGCCACAACTGAACCTTATCTTTGTAGAAGACCGAGGCAGTTCTGAGGTCAAGGCTTTAATTTCTGAGACCTATCTCACTGACATCACCACCACCAGGAACGTGACCTTCCATGACAGATGGGAAAGGGAGCAGGACCCCAGAGGTTCAAAGGGCAGGCCAGTGAGCCTAGAGAGGACCAAATTAAGATCCCATTGTGGGACAGGAGCCTGCACCTGCGGGAAGAATCTCTGCAACCCTCTCAAGAATCTGAACTTCATGTCATGGGAGAATACCGTCTGTCCTTGGATCGGCAGGTGAAAAGTGGGGATGGCCTCAAGATGCACTCTAATGGAAGAGTGTGCCAGACCCTGGCTCCTCAAATGGAGCAAATAGTCCAGGACAGCCTGTGTGGAGGAACATGAGGGAGAGATGCCCCGTTCGGACACCCAGAGGAAAACCCTGTCCACTTGGCCAGGTAAGACAGTCTAGTTGAGGGCTTCCTACTTTGGAAGGAGTCCAACAGATCCACCTGGACTCCTTCCAAACAGGTCTGCTCCTCCGGGTTCAGCCACACAACATCCATGCCGAGAGGTGGAGGAATCCAAGGTTGGGGTGTAAGAGCCGACTGTGGTCCTGTGACGGCAGCTCCAGTTGGTTGGGTAGGGGCTAGGGAGGGGCCGCTGACAGGCTCATGAGCGTGCCAAACCAATGCTGGTGAGGCCACGCCAGGGCGATCATGATAACCTTGATCTTTGCCATGGCCCTGCTGATGAGAGGAATTGGAGAGAATGCGTACATCAGGCCCTCTGACTATGACAGGAGGAAGGCCTCAGGGAGGGAGACCTTGCTCAGAACCTGTCGAGAACAAAATCGGTGGAATTTCCTGTTCTGTCTGGTAGCAAACAGGTCCACTTGGGGAGTTCCCCACCTCAGGAAGATCATGCAGGCTACCTCTGGATGGGGCGACCACTCGTAGTGAGAGGAGAAGTCCCTGCTGAACTGGTCTACCAGCGTATTCCTGACACCGGGAAGGTGACAAGCTTCCAAGTGGATTTCGTGGCTGATACAGAAGTCCCACAGACGGAGTGCCTCTTGACAGAGAGCCGATGAGAGCGCTCCCTCTTGCCTGTTGATGTAGAATATCGAGGCTGTGTTGTCCGTTAAGACTCGTACCACCTTGCCCGACAGGTGGGGAAAGAAGACTCCACACGCCAGCCGGACCGCTCAGAGCTCTTTGACGCTTATGTGTAACCATGCCTCCTCCAGGGACCACATCCCCTGTGTCTGGTGGATGCTGATATGTGCCCCCCTGCCGAGGTCCAAGGTGTTCGACACCAACTCAATGGAGTGAGGAGGGTTGTCGAATGGAACCCCTTCCACAACTGTCCTGTGGTCGGTCCACCTTCGCATTGAGGTTTCTGTCGCCTGGGGGATGGTAATGATCTTCTCCAGAGGGTCTCGGAACTGGGAATAGATAGTCGCCACCATGCTGCATCCAGAGCCTGGCATGGTGGACCACGTAAGTGCATGCTGCCATGTGGCCCAGCAGGTGCAGGTAGACCCTGGCTGTAGTCAGAGGGGACGTGGAGACTTCCGCGATGAGGTTCGCCAGCGTGTGGAACCTTTCCAGCGGCAGGAACGCTCTGGCGCAGGTAGAGTCGAGGACCGCTTCGAAGAACTCTATCCTCTGCACTGGCACTAACGTTGACTTTTTATCGTTCACCAGTAGGCCCAGAGAGCAGCACATGGCTTGAAGCACTGCAACATCCCTTTGGACTTGAGACAATAATGTAGTTGGCACTGCCAGTACCGGGGCTTCTCCCGCAGGCAGGGAACCTTGCTCCAAGTTGGAGCTACCAGTGGAGTGGTTGGTCCCAGGCAACCAGGATCAGGCTGAGCGGTGGCTCTTGTCCAACCAATGCCGGTCACTGCATCCCAAAGCCAAGCTGTCCAAGCAAGACTGTCTTGGTCAGGCTCTCTGTGACCGATGGTGTTCAGCAGATCTGCATCAGATACCCAGCAATCCGCACCTCATGCTACTCGATCAGTACCAGGACATTGAATGGGACTGGAAACTATGGGTCAGTTGCTGGGAGGATCATCCTGAGTAGGGCGACCTCCATCTTGGAGACAAGGCGATGACAGCCAGGTGGCCGGTGGTCTCTGGTGTCCGATCAGTGCCGGGATCAGTATTGGGCCCTTGGAGACAGTTGGGGCTGGTCCCAGAGTTCTTGCCGGGTGGCACATGCCTCAGAGGGTCTACATCAATCTACTGGCGAGGAACACCTCGAGTCCCTCGATCAATGCCTCCGGTGTGGGGACCAAAGAGGGCTCCATAGAGCCTGCCTCTCCAGTCCTGAGGTGTGACTGCTTCGGGCGAGCGAATGTTGGCAGGACGTCCCTCTCGATGGAGATCAGTACCGCTAAGGCAGGGACACATGCATAGGTCCCAACACGGGCTTTCCCCGAGACTGGGGTACCATGGGAGCTGGTGTGGGCAGCACTGGGAGCGTCAAGATCTCTTGAGCTGCTCAAAGAGCTTTGGGCATCGATGGCATCTGAAGCTGGCTAGGGCCTCCACTGTTATCCAGGATCACAGGCGAAGCATGGGATGGGCTGCACCTCTCGATTTGACATGGGGTCCGACTTCCCAAAGGGGGTGTTGAGCTGCTTAGCACAGATTGTGACTCACCCCGAGCCCTCTCTTGCCCCTATGGGAGGTAAGAGATCTTCCCCTCCCCATCTTTTTCCGCTTCTTCCCCGGAGCCGTGGATGGGGGCCGGTGCTGGTTCATGGACAGCGCCGGCAGAGCACTGCGCATGGAGGCCCCAGTGCTCAGTGCAGAGACGGACTGCTCCTCCAGTGCTGGAGTGAGTGCCGACTCCATCAGGAGCACTTTCAGGTGGATATCGCGCTCCTTCTTCATCCTAGGTTTAAAGGACTTGCAGATATGGCACTTGTCACTTATGTGCCCTTGGCTTAAGCACCTTATGTGATATGTGGATCACTGACAGATACAGGCCGTTTGCAGCGATCGCAGGGCTTAAAGCCTGGGTACGGGGCATGCCCCATCCCCTGGCTGAGTCCCATTTGGGACTAACCAAAAGTTGATGGTTACTGCTAAGGGTAACTAAGAAACTAACAACTATATTACAGGTTTTCAAGGTTCACAAGAACATAAAACGAAACACTGCTAGCCAAAGCAGCCGATGTTCCAGGACCATCACTGGCAGCAAGAAGGAACTGAGCGTCGGGGGAGCCGGTGGTGCCCCCTTATACCACGAGCACCCTGCAGGGGGCGCCAGAGCCGGTCCCCTATGGATACTGCTGAGGGAAAAACTTCCAGCACTGGTGTATGTGGCGAGCACACACACCTAATATGGAATGGACATGAGCAGGCACCCAAAGAAGAAACAGAAATTCCATCATGTGGAACGATACTGAATCCCTACAATGTTATCAGAAGGGTTGGAATCTAGAGATCCACAGCACAAACCTCTAGCTCTTGATCTAATGGAATAGTTGGTAGCAGCAGTAGGCTGTTACCCTCTCTGTGGACCTACTACTAGAAGGTGATAAGACACTTTGTGAGTGGGTGTCACAGCAGAGGAATGTTGAGATTCAGGAGTCCTGTGTTCTATTCCAGGTTCTGATGTGGAGTCTCCAGTGGTTACAGATGTGGTTCGTTCCCTGTTCCCCGCACTTGCCCCCTTCTGCCCTTGTCCCCTAGCAGGTACCCCTGGTGTGGGGTAGATTGCATCCAGGCTGAGCATGCTCTGCCCCACCCCACCTCACAGATTGTTTCTTTGCAGCTTGTGCTCCACCTCCACTCCTCACCCCTCTTAATTCCACTCTGGGAGCTTCCTTGGTCTCCTCCTCCAGCAGTGGGAGAATTGAGAGCACAGGATGGAGCGACAGACTCTCTGCTCTTAGTTCCTGGTGCCACAGTAGCCCCTGTCTGCCAGGAGGTGCAACTGAGGAAAATCCTGCTCATCCCCTGTAGCCCTTGGGAAGGGGCGGAGCATGCTCAGCGTGGATACAATCCACAGAGAATTTATCTGTCAAACTTTAACAAAGCTCTACTTAAAAGCGCTTATGAAAAGCTCATAATTTGGCCAAATATGGGTAGATTTCTACAAGGATGCAAAAAGCACTTCGCTGACACAAGGGTAACCCCTCTACCAAATTTCAAGCCCGTGCACTCCAAAGCATGGAGGAGCTAGCGCTTGTCAGCAAAACAGTAGCAAGAATTTTTAAACATATTTTCCCTGAGCTTTGTTCTGAGCAACAGCTGAACTCTCTTAGCTGAAACTTTAAATAAATAAATATAGATAAATAAATAAAAATAACTCAGCCAGAGGCAGACACTGAGCATGGACAAGGTTGGGAAACTTAAAAGCAACTGAAAACAGGGTCTTATAATGGAAAGTGTTAGAAAACCTTAGCTGTTGGTGGTGTTACCAGCTATACAATTTTGCTCATAATGAGCCTGATTCTGATTTCGAGTACACCAGTGTTAGTCAGGAATATCTCTACCGAAGTCAAGGGGGATACACACACTGTGAAACCAGCATGAGATCTGAGTCAAGCCCAAATTTTGCAGGAGACAGTTTGGTCACAAAGTTCCCTTTTGATTTCCTTCTTCAGTTACCCAGTTGTTATTCCCCACTCCCACCCCCTCCTCTAGGCATTCATACCATGGCATGTGAGCACACACACCCACTCCCCAATTCTGAAACTCCCCTCTCATTAAGGCAGCCAGCAAGTAACACAAAGGCCTCTGTTTTGCTTCAGTCCCTTTTATGAATAGGTGGAACGAATGATAAGCAGAGGAAGCAGGAAGGAAAGCTGTCCAAAACGGGGCATCAGTTTTCCTTAGGGAAAGGCTTTTCAAATCCACGCTTGTACTTTCCCATCCCCATCTAACACCGCCATTCCACCTTGCACTATTACAATCACGACAGTGGATTCTACCTAGCAATTAAATATTAAGCTTACCTTTTCAAAGCTGCTGAAAGGATTTGGAGACCCAATTCCCCAAAATCTCATCCTTCGTGTATACTGATGTTTTCTTTTCTCACCTCCTGGTTCAACTAGGCCATCTCTGGCCACTAGAAACTACAAACCAGTTGGGCAAGCTGCAAAAGCAGATTCATGAGCAGTGCCAGAATAGCAGCATCTATTGGGAGAAAAAGGCATGCCGCAGGTCTGAAGATCATTTCAGGTAAATGTGGGTGACTTGTAATGTACGGGCGCACACCGCAAACGGAGCCTCAAAGGTTACATAGCATCAGATTGAACGGGCTGCAAGGGGCTTTATTCACCACTAACTCAGCAAGCCATACTATGAGACAAGTTTCCTTCCATTGCAGGGCTGGGGGAGTTAAGATTGCAGTTCCTAGAAGTTGTGGGCATCATTTATTCCTTGAGTCCAGTGATAAAAATGCATCCCTACCCTCCCTCCTGTGGGCTAGCAACCTGACTCCCCCATCAGAAGAACCCAGATGGTGTGAATAGATTTAAATAAGGTTTGGCTACACTGGTGACCATAACAATTGCTGTTATGGAAGGTAAGCTAAAATAAGGGTAATCAACGCGCCTGCTTCAGGGTGTAAACTGATCCTCCACAGACAGCATCGCTGCATAAGTTATCGGGGTGGGAATGCTTGTATTCTCCTGAAGTATCAAGTACTGGCCACTGCCCGAGACAGAATACTGGGCTAGATGGTTCAATTCTCTGATCTGGCATGTTAAATTCTATCCACATATGACCTGTGAGAGAGAGAGAGAGAGAGAGACAAGTTTTAAATAAAAGTAACAACTTGTTAATATGGGGGAAAAAAATCTTTTCCCAGGAATGGTTCTTTAAGAAGTTTCCCAAGAAGATTGCATTGTTTTATGTAATGTATTTGGGGGAGGGGGTGCACGCAGGCTGTTTTGTTTGAACAGAACACAGAATGTCATTCAAGAGATCGGTTCCCACAGCCATTCCGGTTTCCATTATATTTCGCTTTTTGGAGCACTGAAAGTTAAGTCTTCTAACTGTCTACTGGCTTTCCAGGTACTTTCAGATCTGATTAATCCAAATCCATCGGTAAACCCAATTTTACTTCAGATTAAAAAAGATTCAAATTAACAACGAGCGAGAGCCGGAAATTGTAAGAGAGTGCTTACGTCTTGTGCAGTGTTCCTGCACAAATCCTTCCAACACTCAGGCAATACGATTAGTCTCTGTATTTCTAAGGTACCTGACACTGACATACAACCTCAGTCATTATTTATTTACGACGATGCCCACAATATAAAAGGGACGGTCCTTGCCCTCAGGAGCTCATAGTCTAAGGACAGACTTGTTAGGGAGACAGGTGAAGGGAAGGAGAACAACAAATAGGGGATTTTTATACATCAGCTATATTCACAGTAGGCAGCACTGCAGAAGAGGGTGTCAAAGGCGGCTTTAATGTGGACATGGCTGGGGCCTTCAGGATAAGCACAGGGAAATGGTACCGCACACAGGAGGCTGTGTGGAGAAATGCACGGAGGTGATGGCATGGACAAGCAGGGGAACAAGGATGGGATCGATGTCAGAGAGCGGGTGGGGTGACAATGCCAGGCTCAGCCCGGGGCGATAGGTAGGGAAGGTTAGAGTTATATGGAGATGTGAAGGTAGTGAGGAGCCCACATGCGATAGCCTCAGTTTACCCAAATCTCACTTATCTGAGATCTGCTGTGACCCGAAATAGGCTCACGTTGGCTAATATCTGGTAATACAGCCATGTAACGCTCCTCCAGAACTGAACTGGTCCAGTATCTCCAGTGACAGCCACGGCTGTACCGCAGTCTGAGCGTGGATTTGCCTCATGGCGGGGGTTGTTGGGATTCCCCCCAGGTGCTCATTTGGAACCCACACAGACATGCTGCATGGAAACCATTCAGGTTTATGATGATGATTACTGGCCTGCAAAGGATTTTGCACAAAAATCGAAACCCCAGATTGGAGGGTTTGGAGATTTTTTTCCTTCCCATTTTGTAAAAAAGCAAAACTTTCCCAGCACACTCAGCTGAACTCAGAGCAACCTCCTCCCCCAATTCCTTACCTGGCAGTGGCAGGGCCTCTCGAACCGAGTGGAGGGGGCCTGGTTTCACTCTCTAATGCAGGGTCTTTCCCCTTTAGGGAGAAGCTTGACTGTCCTGCTGTCTCCTCCCACTTCAGTTGAGACGTCCAGCCAGTGGACATCACAAACCTCCTTTCCCATCTGAAAGCGGTGGGGGGGGGGTTTGGGGAGAAAACCATGAGTCCTCTTCACTCTCTGCAGGCAAGAGAGATACTATTGTGGTCTCAGAGTAACAGCCATGTTAGTCTGTATTTGCAAAAAGAAAAGGAGTACTTGTGGCACCTTAGAGACTAACCAATTTATTTGAGCATAAGCTTTCGTGAGCTACAGCTCACTTCATCGGATGCTTCTGCAGTTTCCACAGCATGCATCCGATGAAGTGAGCTGTAGCTCATGAAAGCTTATGCTCAAATAAATTGGTTAGTCTCTAAGGTGCCACAAGTACTCCTTTTCTTATTGTGGTCTCAGTCTTTCAACGTGTAAAGGTGTGACAGCTGACAGATACACCAGGGGTTTCGCTGGCCACCTCCAGAGCTGACAGCATGCGTGGCATCAGTGTGAGGTAAAGAGACACACTTCCCTAGATAAGGCTGTAACAAGCTCATATCCTCTGTGGCTTGGGCACAGAGGGAGACCTGCAACACAAGCTCACCAGTGCCTTACAAAGGCAATTTGGGGTTTCCTTCACAATATACACCCCAGAACACACAGCTTGCTTGTAGGTCACAAGATCCCCTAGCCTCCATCCCTGGGAAATTAGAGGCTGCCATGTGAAGATGAAACTTTCAGACTGCGTACATGCGCACACACTGCACTCTGGGATGCAAGCTGCAGGGAAACCCCAGCTATCTGTATGTTTTTGAAGAAAGAGATCTGCAGGCCTCAGGCAAGTGGGTGTTGGGTACTGCTGGGCTAGGAGGAGCCAACACACCCAAACCCCATAAACAAAGGGGGAGAAAGTTTTCCCACAGGCCTGGAGCTGGAAGGAAGAACCTGTGAAGATCCATCACAGAAGGCAGAGGGAGTTGGAGGAAGAGACAGTGTCCTGTGCTAGGAGGGATGAGGTCAAGGAGATGGGAGCCACCACAGGCTCTGGGAAGCACCCACATTTTGGGGTGATTATCTGAGTCCACGGCAATTTTCGGAAGTTCATCCATCGCTAGTACATGTGGCCTTTTGCTTCACACAATACAGGTGTTTTCTGGACATTGTCACAGCCTAGGTCAAATGATCATTGCCATCACCACAGTCTTTCTAGACCTGTGTTTCTTTGGAGCTGGGTTACAGACAGTTTTGATTTCTATGGAGCCACGCGAAGCCAAGACATCCATTTCCTTGTAGCTCAGTACAAACTCCCAACTAAACTAACGATGAAGGTTGGGAAGAGCCCAGGTTTTACCCTTTTATCTTCATGTGTTTGCATGTAACGTTTGAGGCACTTGTTTAAATAAATGCATAAACAGCACTCTTGAAACAACTGAATGCCAGCAGCCCAGCACTCACCAACAACCCGACAACCCCAGCCCAGCATGCTCAGTCCAACACTACACCCCCAAGCCAGTGTGCACACGACAAACCTATCATGCCAATCTAGCATGTCTCAGTCAGCTAGTCATAGGCAACCCTATGACACCAGTCTGGCATGCTCTGTCCTGCAGTCACAAGATGCCAAAATCAGGGTGCTCAGACACAACGTTGCCAATCCAGCATGCTCCTTCATGGCAACCCTCAGCTCCAATCCGGGGTGTGCACGCAAGGGACAGCTAATATATCCTCACAGAAACCTATTTCGGGTTCCATCTTCCAAACGTTTATTTTCTGAAGGAGAAAGGGGAAGGGAACGTGTCCAACTCTGACACTGTCTGCTTCAAGAAAAACTTCACTCTAGTTTTCCCCCTCCAAAAAATGGATCAAAGCTATTGTTTCAGCAGAATACTTGAGTAATGGTTTCACAGATTTGACTTCCTTCTATGTTACTGATGATCCGCATCTGGCCCCCATCCCTGCAGTATCTGAGCATCTCACAATCGTTAGTCTTTCTCCTCATAGCACCCGTTAGGGCAGTATTACCACCCTCATGTTAGAGGCAGGGAACTGAGTCACACAAAGGCTAAGCAACTTGTCCAAGATCTCACAGGAAGTCTATGGTGGAAAAGGGAATTGAAAGCAGGTGTCCCAAGACCCATGCTAGAGCCCTAACCACTGAACCATCCTTCCTCTTTATAAAACATGGCTATTGTCTATTAATAATATATCTATTCTCAGGCAGCCAATTCCCAATGTTTCTCTTTCATAAGAGAATTCACACTGGAAAAGAATAGAATCACCAGGAGGCCGGTAGCTATTCAAATTCCTCCCAAGAAGACAATGGTTAATTACCAAACTCCATTTGATTGTTGACTTTGTTTCTTTTCTTGCTATTTTAGGTATACACTTTTTGGAATTCAAACACACTTTCCTTCCTGTTTGTATTTTCATGTCTGTCTGATATCACTCTTGCATTGCAATCAACATTCCTTTATTCTTTATAATTTGAATACCGTTTGTGCGAACACTAGTAAAAAGATCATATCTGCAGCTTTTCATTCTGCGCGCACACACACAACCCCCCCACCCACAACAATCCTAACCAGCATTAAGTGGATTGTTTGCAAAATCATTTTTGTTCTAAAATGTAATCAACTATATTGGATGTAATGTTTGTATGTTGAAAATAATATAAAAAATAGGGTTTGGGGCCTCCTATTTCCATAAAAAACTATTTTTATGGCATTTATAAATATTAATATGGAATACTAGTCAAGAACAATGCATAACAGTAATGAGAATCACAAAATCCCATCATATTTGACACTGTCATATCACCAGCTTAAGGATTAGAAGGTGAATTTTACAGTTAAAAATATTGCTTCCCAATAATAACAATAAAATCAGAATAAAAAAACCCAGCTGCTTGTTACATTATATATTCCTGATGGTTTACTTCTTATTCTGGAGTTTACAGGATCATTGCTTTGAATGCATGTTTTTTGGATGGCTCGTTAAAGGGCTAACCTGAGAATGAGAAGGGAGGATTTCTTATCTGCTTTCATTCTTGCTGAAGCCTGGCTTGGCCTAGGCTTTGTTTCCTGCTAACCCCTGACACTGACAGAGTCAAAGGCCTATCAAATACTGCCCTCATGTCAGCAGGTTTTTTATATATACACGGAAGCTTCGTTTTGAATGATAAAGTTACCCCAGGTGTCAGTTTCCGCTACTATTTCTAAATACATCTGGTTAAGGGGTGGGGGGAAGCAGCAATTTCATTGAAAATCCAAGCTATTGAGATCTAATCACTGCTTAAGCTGGGGCTTTATTCAAATCTGGATCACCAATAGGGCTTGAGATGTAAATGAAGTGCAAAGAGAAATAAAGCGAGAAAACCCGATGATAGCCCCTTCCTTCAGCCATTTGATTCCCAAGTCCTTATCAGTCAATTAATGCATACTAAAACTTCAGTGGCAGCACCAGTTTAATCGACCTAATAGCTGCCGCAAGCCCCAAGCATTAGCTAAACAAAACACACTTTCCGCAGCCTTAATATGAGACTGAAAAAGGGTCAAAATAGACAGCTTTACTGAATAAATCCCGAAGATCCATTCTAATTTCCACTCACGGATCTCTTAAGCAGTTCTTGGATGCTCTTTATGATACTTTGATCCACACATAGTTTCATTAAAACTTTGTGGCTCGATATTTTTAAACCTGATAGCTTCGCTAAACTAGTTCTCAAAATGTTTGCTAAGCCGCTGTGCATAAAACTACTTTACTGTCACGGTGTCTTCTAATATCACCTAAGTGCAGGCTGTCGCCATTTTGAAAATGAACCTTCTCTATATGCACTAGATCTCAATTTGGAAATTTTTGCTCTTGCATTTGAAGGGTGGCTGACATTATAAAGGAAAGGTGCTGTCTCTCCCCACCTCCCTCCCAGCTCCTGAAATCTAACACTAAAATTATCTGCTGTACCTTATTTGTTCTGGAAGCAAGTTACACAGAACTTTTATCCACTGTGGTTTCCAATTTCAGGATTAACATTAGATGCCAAAAACTGCCCAGAAAAAAAAAAAGTAAATGGTGGTTTGAAATCCAGTTTCATGATGGCAGTATGAACTGCCTAAAGTCCAAAGAAAATAAAAGGCACTTCCCCACCCCCAAAATCAGGGCATGATAATAAATCTAGTTTCACGGCCACAGATAAAAATCTTCTTCCCAGAGAATGCCCTTTGCTCCCTGGAAAACAACATGCAACTTGGGGGGAAGGTGACAATTTTCTCTCTTTCTTCTAGAGCTCACAGAAGGCTTGATTTCTTTAGAAGCTTTTGTGGCCAGTTTGCATTACAGCAGTTAAGAGAATTACAGCAAAAGGATTTCCAAAGAGGCTGAGCTCAATTTTCAAGAGAAAAAATAAACAAAGGATTTACCAAAAAAACCTAACACTGCTCCCATTGGAGTTAATAATAAAACTCCCATTGGCTTCAGTGGGGGCCATTGATTTCAACGGGGGCAGAGTTCAGGCTTTGGAAAAATCCCATCCCAAAGTAGTGATGTAGCCTGCCTGCTGTTCCAGTTAGGTAGGTAGGTGACCACCACAGGTTGAGCAGCGTAGCAGACGTTCGAGGTCACACTTTGGGCTTGTCTACAAAGGGACATCCAGGAAAGTTAATCTGGATTAACTAAAGAAGTGAATCTGAAGTGGATTTGTTAAACTACATAAAACCCTTGTGGGAACACCCTCATTCAGAATTAAAGTAGCTTAATTCAACTTAGTTTAATTCACTTGGAAGTGAATTAAGGCCTGGTCTACACTGGGGGGGGAGGGGGGGATCGATCTAAGATATGCAACTTCAGCTACGACAATAGCGTAGCTGAAGTCAACGTATCTTAGATCGACTTAGAATCACTTACTTCACATCCTCACGGCGCGGGATCAACGGCCACCGCTCCCCCGCCGGCTCCGCTTCCGCCTCTCACCGTGGTGGAGTTCCAGAGTTGACGGCAGAGCGATCGGGGATCGATTTATCGCGTCTACACTAGTCGCGATAAATCGATCCCTGATAGATCAATCACTACCCGCCAATCCGGCGGGTAGTGTAGACATGGCCTAAGACAAGATGAAATAAGGCCACTTTAATTCTGAATGAGGGTGTTCACACAAGGGTTTTATGCAGTTTAACTAATCCACTTCAAATTCACTTCTTTAGTTAATTCAGATTAATTTTCCTGGATTTGCCATGTAGACAAGCCGTTACATTCCAATAGTTGCACTAGCAAAGGCCTGCTTACTGGTACAACTATTTCAGCTAGAGATGTGATTTTTTTTTTAAACCATCAAAGTTATAGTGGTAAAAATCTCTAATGTGGATGCAGTTACACTGGTATAAAGGTGTCTTATAGTTACTCCCCTTCCTATATGTATGTGTCAGTGATCCCTCAGAGTTTGAGGACTATTGTCGTCCATAAAATGACAGCCAGTTATCACTGGTGAATCCACAGGTGGCTAATGAGACCAATCCAGGATCCAAAAAACTTGTCACAATTGAGACAGACATTTCCCAATGGAAGGTGTGAATCTGGATTGCTGAGTTGGGCTGCAGCATATTCTTTCCTCCTTTCCTGTTTCCTGTTGTCTGCTGGATCTCGAAATACTGGGATCCTTGCCGCAAGGTCCCTTGTCATTTTGGTTGGTCAAGGCTTGAGTTTTCCATCAGTTTATGTCAATATTGTACTTCTTCATGTTGGTTTTGAGGGTGTCTTTGAAGTGCTTTTTTTGCCTGCCCTTCATCCGTTGGCTATGGTTCCTTTGGGAGAACATGACCTGCTTTGGGAGTCAATTTTCTGGCATTCAAAGAACATGACCAGCCCAACTTTCTCTGAGGCCTACAACCAACTCGGCCTCATACCCAACACCAAGAAAACTAAAGTACTCCACCAACAGGCTCTGAATCACCAGGATCCTGCTTCTGTAATTCAGATCAATAAAGAGACCCTGGAGAATGTCGAGAACTTCCTTTACCTTGACAGCTGTTGCAGAAAGTCCTGTATGTATAGCTGTACTAGTATAAAGCAGTGCAGTGAGGTGGAGTGGCCTCCCTCCAGACCTAAGAGCAAGGGACCCTACACTCTGCCTGGTGAGTGGAACCAAACCCACCCCACTGCCCTTGCAGAAAGTACCCAGACAGGGCAGGAAGTATAAAGGGAGGACCCGGCAGCTCAGTTGAGTGGGAACCAGGGAAGGAAACAGACATCTCCAGCTCGCTGCAGAACTCCGGAGCTGAACCTGCACTGCATAGAGCTCTGCCCTCGGCAGCAACCCACCCTGGAGAGGAGTTTCTGGGACTGCTGTCCACGGTGTAACCCAAAGAGACAGAGAACCCTTGGACTATGGACCCCCTTGCCCAGACTGTGGTAGGAAGTAGCCCAGGGAAGCCAGACTGTATCCAGTTTTGCTGCCAGAGCAGAGGTCAGCATGTTTCAGAGGATCCCCCTTGACCCAGTGGTGGAATCATTTGCCACTGTTAGACCCTGGGGCTGGGACTTGGTGGAGTAGGGTGGGCCTGGGTCCCCCTGCCACCAACCCCACCCCGGATGTGGTGGCCTGTCCTAGGCCAAAAAGCCTGTGCATTGCTTTTGGTTCACTCCAGCCAGGAGGCTGTGGGCTCCAGACTGTTTGTTTGCAGGCTACTTTAGCCAGGAGGTTTAGGCAAAAGCTTGCCCCCGGCCCTGCCCAGAGGTCAGAGCTCCGTTTGCTGGCTGCTTTAGCCTGGAGGCTTAGGCTGAAGACTGCTCCCTGCTCTGCCCTACTTGAGGGGTCTAGAGCTCGAGACTGTTAAAGGTTGTTTGCCCCTGCTAGGAGGCTACGAGCTATAGACGGCTTACAACTGGCCCTGGCAGCGGGACCCAAGCCCGAGTGCTGCTGCCGGACGCAGTGAGGTGGGGTGGCCTCCCACCCCGCTTGAGAGCAAGGGACCCCCACCAGCACCTTTATACAGGCAGAGACCAGCAAAACAAGCTATACCAGTAAAAGCACGGTTTTGCCAGTATGTGGTGTCTACACTACGGGCGGCTGCTGGAACAGCTGTCTCAGGCTACGTCTACACTAGAGACTGATGCAGCTGCACTGCTGTCAGATCTCTTGTGTAGCCGATGGGAGCGAGCTCTCCTGCCAGCATAATTAAACCGCCCCCGAGGAGCGAGAGAAGTTCTCCCATCACCATAACGCTGTGCATGCTACCACTTATGCTGGCGAAACTTATGTTGCTCGGGGGGATGTGTGTGTTTTTTTACACCCCTGAGGGACATAAGTTTTGCCGACATAAGTGGTAATGTAGGCGTGGCCTCAGACAGGAGTGTAAAGAGGTGTGATCCATCACTGACATAGCTGGAGAAGCCCTTAGTGTAGACGCAGTGCTTTTACCAGTATAGCTCATTTTGCTCAGGCGCTGGGAGTGGGCAGGTGGCTGTATTATACCTGTACAAACCCCAGCTTTGCCAGGACAGCTACTCCCACATTAGGAGTGCTTTGCTGGGATGGTATACTGATACTCCTACACTGGCAAAGCACTCTTAGGGCAAATATAGCCTTGGTCCACACACACTGGAGTGATACTGTAACAGTATAGGTAAAATGATACAACTTTCCAGTGTAGACAAGACCCGAGTCCCACTCCAATGCTGTAATCACTAGACCATGCTTCTGGCTAACACAATAACAACAACAATAGAAATGAAAGTGAAGAAACCAATGTAATAAGCCTGCAGGGACCATAAAATTGTGAAGCATTCATGGGCTTGGGGAAATCGCAGTCCAGTTTGCTACCTCTAGCAAGGCTAGCTTCTGATTATGTTGATGAGAAAAACTGTAAACAAAACCACCATTCTCTGCTAATTAATTCCCTTCAAAGCACTCTACAAACCTTTAATTACGCGGGTTGAAAAGCAGCAGTTACCCTATCAGCGCTGATCAGCCCGGCTCCCTCTTCACCAAACCTCGCCACCTGACAGAAACATTTTGTTGTTTTCACTGCTTCACACACCTAAGATGGGTTTGCAGTAAATCCTGTCAACTAAACGCCTGACAAAAGTGCTCTGATGTCAGGTATAAAGAATGCCACCTACAGCTTAATGTCTGGAAAAAAAAAATTCTGAGTGCTTCAAACAATGAATGTTTTTGTCTTCTTAATGCCCAGTATGCAACCGAGTGGAAATGCTACTTCCATCCGTAATCTACAAATGAAATTAAACTTGTTGAAAGACACATGATAAACCAGGGGCCTTTGTTTCTTACAGAAGAGGAAAAATTGAAACCACTAAATATTTTAGCAGATTTACTAAATTTCCAATTAAATCTGGAATTATTCAGAGCACCTTTTTCTCTCTCTCATACACACGCAAATACAGACAGATTTCCTATTTGAATAAAGCAGGTGAAACGTGAAGCGCCCAACGTAGCAGGAAAATTCATGAAGTGGATGCTACGATCTTTCGTATTAGCCTTGTGGACTAGCAGCAACGTTTTGAAGTGCTACCTGGGGATCTCTGGGCCCACGCAGGTGGCAGCAGACAGTGGTAAGACAATTCAGTCGGCCTTGGGGGAGGGAGCCAGATATGCTAGGCAAGAGCACCCTCTGCCAGCTGGCATGAAGGGCTGGCTGGAGTAACATGCACCCCCCTCGACAGAGGAAAGGTCACGGGAAGCAGCTTACAAAAGACAGACGAGATGAGGACCAAAATCAGGGACAAGATTAGATATCAGTGATTTAAACACGGGAGCAGTAGAACAATGCCCAGCACTGTCTCTGGCTTTCTCGTCTTTCCTAGTCCTTGGCCTTTCTTGCCTTTGCCTAGTCCATGCTGTCCTGCAGAGCCTCATTCATGTAAAATTCAAGATGATCTGCACTCCCTGTCCCCGGCGTATGCTGCTGTTTTGGTCCTAAATGCACCCGCAGAGCCAGGGGTGACCACGGTGTCGGCACACCTTTGGAGGAAATCCAGAAGGCGATTTGACCCTGGTCTTTGTGAGAGATGGAGCAGGCCCTTACTATTTGGTTGGCTGCTAAAGAGAAGACAGGGATCTCAGGGACACCACAATCCCTGCACGGATCCTTTCGGCACTGGGTCCCAGCTTACAGGCCTAAGTCATGGTAACATAGTTCAACTCGTAGCACGAGCAGACTTTGACCTTGGGCACCATGCACCACATTTTAAACCAGAAGAATTGCAACACAGAAAGCGCTCACATCGAAGACAACCAGCCAGATGCTGCAATGGCTGCAAACTGGGGAGAGGGAACACGATGCACAAGTGGAGAAGGGAAAGATACAGCCCCAAGCAAGTCGCAGCACTACCCCTCAGACTGCTTACACTTCTCTGCATTTCTCTCCCCCTGCAACCATCCCGGAGCTACAGGGCTTCCCCAACATGGTCATCACACACCAGTCTGGGGTCATGACAGAGTATAAAGAGGCCTATCCCCTAGCCTCCACCACCTCCTCTTTCGCTGCCTATATCGTGGCACAAGCTGTGGGTGAAATTCACCCCTTTGCCATGGGCCAGCACAGATACAATGCAGCACTCAAGTCTCACTAAGCCTGAACTGAGATGTAAATTGTGCGTAAGTCTCATGTTGGCTCGCTGCTCAGGGTGGATTTCATCTGTAGTCAGTGCTGGGGCACGGGTATCTGTGCACCACGCAGACAGATATTTGTACAAGGGGAGGATGGACCAATTTGCCCATCTAGTCACTACTCCTGCTGTGCTACACCAAGCTTCTTTGTTTCGTCTGACTCAGCTTCAGATCTTCGATCTAGCTATAAAATGGTACTTGTTGCAAATTTTAGTACAAATGGCGACCTGTCAGCTCCCAGAAGCCCCTGATGAATGAAGGCTGCACATAAAATTTGCTCCTGGCTAGAGCTATTCAATATTTTCCAAAATTTCAATGAAAAGTAACAATTTTGGGGGTGGGGTGGGGGGGGGGAATGTTGCCCCCTTTTTGACCCAGCTCATTCTTGGGGTGAGATCTTGACTCCACTGAAGCCAATGGAAGCTGTTGCTGAGACTAGGATTTCACCTTTTGTCATCTTGGTGGGACAAACTCTTGTATGAACATTCTCCACCAATGTTTCAAGCCCTGTTATTCTGCCATTTACCCAACACATCCCCAGTGTTTCGCAGGGCTCTCTCCCAAAGTGGGCATTCCTATCTCAGCAAAACAGTGCAATCAGAGGGACTGACGGTGGATGCCCCACAAGGATTGTGTTTCTTCTCCCCAGCAACTACTTGTCTTCATCTCCAAGGCCCTTCAGGACCCATCCCCACTCTACCCACATCTCTTATACAGTGCTGAGACATGGACTCCCATCACGCCTCTGAAAATGATGCAGACCTGGATTGTTCATTTGCCAAATTTTCCTACAACCACTGTTGTGGTTTTTTTCCCAATGTGCCCCTTATGCATGGAAGGACCTTCCTATATAAATCCACCACACTGTCCTTCTGGCTCTCTCTTCTGCCATGATACCTACAAACAAACTCGGCAATGGCTATGCAGCTAGTTTGCTATGACCACTCACACAGATCACTTTCATCTCATTGTTGCCCTTTTCTCCCCCTTGTCTGTCCTTCTGTACTCACTTGTTGCTTCTAATTGTATACATAGACGGTAAACTCTTTGGGGCAGGGACCATCTCTTTGTTACACATCGTCATGGGATCCCCAGGGTGCAGCCTGGGACCGTGGGACCACTGTGCCCCCTGAACTCTCTCCAGCCTGGGCTGTCTCTCACAATGCTTTGCTAGTGACAAGCAGCAAACCCCTCCAGGCCCTGTTATCACTCAGCAAAACAGCATGTGGAGCCCCACACCCAGCTAGATTGCATGAATGCTCCCAGAACCACTCGTGAATCACACAGAGAAAGGCAACAGCCAAATCCCTCCAGCTCCCAGCACGGTACCTCAGGAATATACCATTTTGCACTGATCAAGATGAGCAGTGAAAATTTATTAATTGGTTCACCACTTCCTCAATGGAAAGTGGACATACACCAGCCTTTGCAAACCTGAGCAGATTTACCACACACTTCAGGCAAACTAACTGGTAAAGATAAACAGTAAAACAAATTTATTGACTACAAAAGATAGATTTTAAGTGATTATAAGTCGGGGTGGGCAAACTTTTTGGCCCAAGGGCCACATCAGGGTTGCAAAACTATATGGAGGGCCGGGTAAGGAAGGCTGTGCCTCCTCAAACAGCCTGGCCACCAACCCCTATCCTCCCCCCCAACTTCCCATCCCCTGACTGCCCCCCTCAGAAACCCCGACCCATCCAACCCCCCTTGCTCCTTGTCCCCTGACCTCCCCCTCCCAGGACCCCTGCCCCTAACCACCCCCTGGGACCCCACTCCCTACCCCACGCCCCTTCTCCCTGTCCCCTGACTGCCCCGACCCCTATCCACACCCACACCCCCTGACAGGCCCCCCCAGGACTTTCATGCCTATCCAAGCCCCCCTGTTCCCTGACCACGCTCCCCCAGAACCTCTGCCCCATCCAAGCGCCCCCCTGCTTCCTCTCGCCTGACTGCCCCCCTGGGACCCCCTGCTCCCCGCCCCCTTACCATGCCGGAGCCAGCCACACCGCCACACTGCCCAGAAGGAGCAGCGGACCAGAGCATTGATGGCGCAGTGCGCTGAGGCTGCAGGGGAGGGGGAACAGCAGGGGAGGGGCCGGGGACTAGCCTCCCCAGCTGGGAGCTCAGGGGCCGGGCAGGACGGTCCTGTGGGCCGGATGTGGCTCATGGACCATAGTTTGCCCACCTCTGTGATAAGTGATAGGCAAAAAGTCAGAGTTTATTACCAAAAGAAAATAAAACATAAGCACACAGTCTAAACTCTCAGACTGTGACCCTATTCGACTGGGCAACATCTAGATTAAGCAATTTTTCTCACCCCAGTGGATATTGCAGTTCATAGTACACAGGTCAGGTTTCACCCTTGAAACCTGGGCCAGTCCCTTCTGTTGGAGTCTTCAGAGTGTCCTTGTTGCTTGCAGCATAAATGGGGGAAGAAGAAAGGCCAAGCATGGGCCCCCTGTGTTCTGTTTTATATTCTTAGTCTCATGTGCTTGGAGAACACAAGTCCAGACATGTCTGGTGGGCATTGCTGACACAAGTCCAGGCAAGGCTGAGCAATTCCCCTGGTGTGGCCTCATGCAGGTGAGTCATTGCATCGTAGCTCCCTTGCTGGACAATGGCTGTTGATGGGTTGTTTGACATCCCACCCGGGCATTGGTTCTTTCCTTGCTGTTGTCTCTGGGGAGCTAATATCTGGCTTATTCCCCAATTTACAGCATGTCTTAGTGACAACCATACAATACAATCTCATACTTTCATATGCATTAAAGATATACATATTTAGATAGAACAGTGACTTTCAGCCAATCATAACCTTTTCCCTGATACTTCACATGGCCTGCTTTATATGCAATATCACAATTATATACAGATAAGGAATATGGAGGTTACAAGATGCTCCTCTAAGGTATAGTATGTCATACATATTTGTATAGCGCCTAGCACTATGGGGCCAGAGTCTCTGGGGGCTACTGAAATAGAAATAATGAATAATCGTGACAATCAAACAACAGCAGTGACTCTACAAAGGTGTAACTTACTGGGCCTCATTCTCCCCATTCTGTAGCCATTACACCCAATCAACGTGAGTACAAATGCTTGACGTAAAACAGTGGAGAATCTGACCCATAGAAATTAGGCAGCTTCACTGAGTCTCCTGTTAAAAACCATGAACTTTACAACATAATCAAGGTGTGCAGGTTAAATTGATCCTCTGTAGCTTTGTGACTCTAACCCTGCTGCCCTGGCTTATATCTTTTCTTTCATGCAACTATCATGACCGGGGAATAGGCAATTTACCAGATGATGCTGTATATTGTCTTCTACCAGTGAAATTAAGTAAAACATACTGTTAGCACAAGTCCAGAGATATTTATGTCTATGACATTCTAATCCACATCCTAAAGATAAGTATGGTTAAGAGATTGGCATTTTGCACTCTGTACACACAACACAATTAAACACCACAGATTATTTGGTAATTGTTTTAGAACTTTAATTCCAGATGCAGAAGGTTTTGTCACATTGTTCCCATTGGAGGGCTAGGAAGGAGAAGTTTCCCTATGGTGGGTTGCTGGGAAGAAAAAAGGTCTGGCAGTGGAGTGGTTTTCTCCTCCTTGGAGTGCAATTTGGACATAGAAGGGCTTGATTTGCTTCTCACCTCTAACTGAAGGGCTGTTTGCACTGCCCATTTTCCATGCGATGAAAGCAAAACACTGTGAAGAGCATTTCCAGAAGGAGCCAAGAGTTACTCACCACAGCCTGGAAATGATCAGTACAGAGCCATAATCATTAACCCTCCAAGTGCATGATACCTGGAACTGGAGGGTTTTGAGGTCATAAGAGGGGCATGTCTGGAGTTTGTGGAAGGGTCTCCATCATCCAGCCCAGGTTCAAGTCAGGAGGAGTAGATGAGGAGGTCAGGTGGGGGGGGCTTTCCAAGAACAATTGGGTGGGGCTTGGGTCACTTGGTGGGAATAGCAGAGGTGCCCAATAGCTACAGACAAGGACATTTGTCGTTAGCACCCAGCGCCATTCCCTGAGGTAGGATATTTTCATCTGCAATCCAATTTACTTGCTTGCAGTGGTGTAGGGGCTAGTAAGGGGACAAAGGTCAGATTTTTACATTTTCTAATTTCTTTAGCCTCAACACCACCACCAACATGCTTAGACAGCACCGAACGCCCATGGCCACATTGTATGTCTTTATTCCAGGCATCTAAAAGCTCCACAGAGTTATTTCTGATCTGGTGCAGCCACGCTAATTGCGGATGGCCATGTGACCATTGCCAGTCCATGACTGGGCAATGTCCCTTCCTGACCTCACATCTAATCTCCAGGGCTCACTGTGCAGGGACTTTGTGTCTGAGATGGGCTGTATGACGAAAAAGTGCCAGCCGGTGGTGACCGACATTGACTTCAATCCTCTTGAGTGGAAAAAGGAAACTGGGGGGAGGGATAGTGGTTTGAGCATTGGCCTGCTAAACCCAGGGTTGTGAGCTCAATCCTTGAGGGGGCCATTTAGGGATCTGGGGCAAAAATTGGGGATTGGTCCTGCTTTGAGCAGGGGGTTGGACTAGATGACCTCCTGAGGTCCCTTCCAACCCTGATATTCTATGATTGAGGCCAGTTCTTAATAATACATCCCTATTACTGATCAAATCAAACCACCTTACGCCTAGCAGACGTCACCGGCAATGCACATGAAATGCCTCCAGCCTCCTGATGTCTTGTTTAAGCAACACCCGAGTTTCAGATCCATATAAAAAGACTGGAAATACACAGGTTTGATAAATTCGTGCTTTCGTATACAATTTTATCTTCTTTTGTCTCCAGACCCTTTACAGGTCCTACATGGCTGAGACTGCTAGACCGATTCTCCTTAGGTGTCTGGCTGGATGTGTCCATTTAATGGCAATTTACTGCCTAGATAAATGAAATCTTGCATTACTTACACGATTTGTCTGGTAGCTCAGATGTCTTGTATCACGACTTTTGCACTGACACTCTGGATATTCATTTTTGCCCAAGAAATCCTTAGTCCAAGGGCAGCTGCCACACGTTGGAAGCTCTCTAGTGCATCTTTAAGGTTGTTTGTGTCCTGGCCAAACAGGATGACATCATCTGCATGATCCAGGTTGGTAGTTGAACCTACAGTTACAGTATACTAGCATTTCTGGAGACATGGTCAAGGAGCCAATCCATTGTGTGGCAGAACAGCCCTGCTTCACCCTGGATCTTCTGTAAAACCTGTCAGACCTATGGGTCCCTCATCACACCCGTCACTCTGAATCAACATGTAGATCTTGAATTAAGCTCAGGAGGATGTTGGGAACACCAGTGCCTCAGAGGTCCTTCCACAGGGCAGCTCTGGCAACAGAATCGACACCCTCAGTCCATGTTAAGGAGAAACTGGGAAACAGCCAAACACAAACTCACAGGCAGGGCCAGATTAACCTTTTGCGGGCCCAGCACCAAACATATTTGTGGGCCTCCATGTAGTTGTTATGGGCCCCTTCTGAGTGTGGGCCCAGTGCGACAGCGTCATTGGCACCATAGTAAACCCAGTAGTGCTGGGATGGGGATGAAAACTTTTATTCAGAAACAAAGTAAGATATTTGAAGCCACACTTGATTGAGAGGTCCACTCAGCCCATAGAGAACAAACTGGGCTAGCATCAATATACCCAGAATACTCTTGAATTTGGTTTACTTTTGTGGGAGGGGGTTGTTTGTTAGTTTTATCTTTTTTGAGTAAACACTCAGGACCTGCTTGGGGCCCTGAACACAAGTGCTTAATTAGCACATTTATGGGCCATATTAAGCCCGGATGTAGCAGTCAGTTGAGTTGCACCTGCATCTCCCCACCACCATCTCCTCCCCCCAAAGTTGTTTTGTAAATACATTTTTTGAAAGCTAGATTTTCTAGTTTGGTACAATAATGTTTACAAAACTTTTTAAAAAGTTAGTTTCTTCAGCCTGTTTCTCACTTTGCCTCACTGTCCCTCATGACTTCAAGTGAATCAGTAAAATTACGGGGGTAGAGTGTGGGGAGGAAAATTACCACCAAGGCTACACAATCCATTCTTAAGCCCCTACCCCAACCTTCATAACTGGGCTCTCCTCTCCCCACCTCCCTTACTATTCCCCCCACACAATTAACCTCCCCCTTCACACAAGGACTCTCCTCAACCTCCCTGCTAATGTCACCCCCCACTTTCACCCTAGAACTGTCACCTCCCTCACTTCTACTGAGCCCCCCGCCCCCCAGAACCAACCCCCATCTTCAACCTGGACTCTTCCCTCCCTCTGCCCTCCACACCCAACCCCCACCTTCAATCCACACTCTTCCTTCCCTACCTCCCTCTGCCCACCCACACCCAATCCCCACCTTCACACTCCGCTTCTCCTATCCCTCCTCCCCACGGAGTCACCGCCAGCTGCCCCATTGCACCGGACTCACCCCACAACTGCCCCTTCCCCCCTAACTGTGCTCTACCTTCTCCGCTCCCCAGAGTGTGGGGCGCAGTTTCTGGGCATTCCCACTGGCAGGGGGCACAGCAGCCAGCCCCACCCATCCCAGCTGTCACTGTGCCCCGGCCCCCAGGCACCACAAATAAAGACCCCCCCACCTCTTGACGCAAAGCTGCAGGGTTGAGATGGTGCCCAGGAGCCCATGGCTGGTCATCAGGGTCGCCGGGGTCCGCATGGCAGGAGGCACAGCACCTCTGCTTCCCCCAGCTCCCCATCACCCCAGGAGAGTGGGGCGACTCAGGGATGGGGGTGGGACTGAGCCAGGAACCCTCACCCCGTGCCCCATGGGAGAGGAGGGTGTGGCAGAATCAGCGCTGGGAACTAGGGATGTAAATAAAAAAAAGTAACTGTGTAACTGATTAAAATTGTATCAGTTACACGGTTCAACGTTTAACTGGGGGGGGGGGTGCTGCAGCACCCCCATGTTTTATGCAGGGGCTCCCCTGCCAGCCCTCGCGCCCCGGGATCCCAGCCCTCGCCACTGGGGACTCTACCGCCTGCTGCCGACTCCACCGCCTGCCGCCACCACCCCGGCCGCTGGCCCCGCGGGTTCTGGGCTTCGGCCAGCAGCAGGGTTTAATCGTTAACTGGCAAACCGAAACTGAGAAGACTGATGCTTATCAGTTAACCGGTTACACTTTTACATCCCTACCAGGAACCTGCTCCCTGCACCATTTCCTCGATGAGATTACTGGTTCTATGATGAGATTACTGGTTCTTATGATGAGATTACTGGTTCTGTGGATGAAGGGAAAGCAGTGGATGTATTGTTTCTTGACTTTAGCAAAGCTTTTGACACTGTCTCCCACAGTATTCTTGTCAGCAAGTTAAAGAAGTATGGGCTGGATGAATGCACTATAAGGTGGGTAGAAAGTTGGCTAGATTGTCAGGCTCAACGGGTAATGATCAATGGCTCCATGTCTAGTTGGCAGCCGGTGTCAAGTGGAGTGCCCCAGGGGTTGGTCCTGGGGCCGGTTTTGTTCAATATCTTCATAAATGATCTGGAGGATGGTGTGGATTGCATTCTCAGCAAATTTGCGGATGATACTAAACTGGGAGGAGTGGTAGATACGCTGGAGGGCAGGGATAGGATACGGAGGGACCTAGACAAATTGGAGGATTGGGCCAAAAGAAATCTGATGAGGTTCAATAAGGATAAGTGCAGGGTCCTGCACTTAGGACGGAAGAACCCAATGCACAGCTACAGACTAGGGACCGAATGGCTAGGCAGCAGTTCTGCGGAAAAGGACCTAGGGGTGACAGTGGACGAGAAGCTGGATATGAGTCAGCAGCGTGCCCTTGTTGCCAAGAAGGCCAATGGCATTTTGGGATGTATAAGTAGGGGCATAGCCAGCAGATAGAGGGACGTGATCGTTCCCTTCTATTCGACATTGGTGAGGCCTCATCTGGAGTATTGTGTCCGGTTTTGGGCCCCACACTACAAGAAGGATGAGGATAAATTGGAGAGAGTCCAGCGAAGGGCAACAAAAATGATTAGGGGTCTGGAACACATGACTTATGAGGAGAGGCTGAGGGAACTGGGATTGTTTAGTCCGCGGAAGAGAAGAATGAGGGGGGATTTGATAGCTACTTTCAACTACCTGAGAGGTGGTTCCAGAGAGGATGGTTCTAGACTATTCTCCGTGGTAGAAGAGGACAGAACAAGGAGTAACGGTCTCAAGTTGCAGTGGGGGAGGTTTAGGTTGGATATTAGGAAAAAAATTTTCACTGGGGGGGTGGTGAAACACTGGAATGCGTTACCTAGGGAGGTGGTAGAATCTCCTTCCTTAGAAGTTTTTAAGGTCAGGCTTGACAAAGCCCTGGCTGGGATGATTTAATTGGGGATTGGTCCTGCTTTGAGCAGGGGGTTGGACTAGATGACCTCCTGAGGTCCCTTCCAACCCTGATATTCTATGATTCTATGATTCCTCGCTTGGGGTTTTTTTTTGGTCCGCTCTGCCCGCTTCAACTGGGGCAGCTCGCAGCACGGCATGGGACATTGTGGGACTAGTAGTGCAGCTGGCAGCGCAGGTCCTAGGGCCCCAGCAGAGCGCAACGGTGCACGAATTACACCTCCCAGCACAAACCGCAACACCCAGTTCCGGCTGCACCCTGTGCATTGCACTTCCTGGGCTGCTGAGTGTTTCAGCCGCACTGGGAAGTTGCAGTCGGCCTGTGGCCAGGGCTGGATTAATTCTTTGGGGGCCCCCCATGTAGTCATTATGGGCCCCTTCCACGTGTGGGTCTGGTGCCATGGCGCCACTGTAAACGCAGTTCTGCTCACAGGAAGGGGTTGATACTGGATATGCAGCTTTCACCTCTGCCTGATAGGTTCAATCCAGCCTTGTATAGTAGTGACCGAAAGCTGTTGCCAACTCATGGGGACCTGCGTGTAATGAGTTTGAGTTCACAGTCCATTTCCTACTGGACAGGGAACAACATCACAGCCTTGCCCCACCACCCCATCCCTGTCAGCACACTCATTAGAGAGGCCGATGACTGAGCAGGCACAAAGACCTGAGCCCTAGATATAGTCACGTTCGAAGCAGCAGGTTGCATGGCAGGGTGGTGCAAGTTACACAACTATTGCCCATGTTGTACCAGCTGTTTGTTTATATTGGCCTCATCACTATGATCTCCGGGTGCATTACGGACTATGCAGCTAACTACTGTCGAGAACAGTGCATTCAGATCAAACCCACTCCCAGCTTCTACCCCCTCTATTCAGGTTTGATGAGCTAAAAACCCTTTGGCAACGTGACCAATTTAAGGAAAAGCCAGAGTGAACAAAAGCATACGATAGGACTTCAATACAAGCCTACATTTAAAGGAAAAAACCTCCGTGAACTGCATCCTAAATGCCTTCACACTTGAACCGTGAGAAAGCACAAAAGGCAGATAACTCCAGGGTTCAGAGATGTCCTCCATGAATGTGGTGTCCAAACTGGGAGGAGGCACAAAGAGCTTTTCTGGTGGGATCAGAAGGCACAGTAACAGAAGTCACTTTTCGGACAGCCAGGACCCAAGCAATTCAGAAGTTTTTCCTTGCCCATCTTGCTCTTACAGAATGTATGCCATCTGGCTTTCATTCAGAACCATAACTTTCCTCTCATGCCTGGCAAGGTGACCTTAGAATCCAGGTGGAGGTGAGAATCATCAGCATATCTAGGTATAGACACCACACTCATCACCATGGTATCTGAGTATATTCTGCAACTGTAACCCAAAGCAACTCTCAGCCTCCTACTTTGGCTTCACATACACATTAAACAGAAGGTAGCACTGCATATGCGAATCTTAGGGGGTTGGGAGAAATTACCCAATGAAGCTCTTTCAGTCCTCCCCAAAAAGAATAAATGGCATCACTTTAAACCCAGCCCATTCATCCCTGCCAGGTCCTGTGGATGAGTAAAGAGTGAGTGCTTCATAATCAAATATGTCACATGTCACAGAAAGACCTAATAATATGAGCAAGGAGGCCTGAACTCTGTTCATCCCCAGAAGACTGGCAGCCCAAGAAATAAGTGCATTCTCCACAATGAGCCAAGGTCTAATGCTAGACCTTCCCCACTAATCTGCTACAAAAAGGAGAAAGCTGAGACATCAGGAAATTGGCAAGGTTAACAAGAGAAGTTTTCCTGAACAAGAATCTCACCACCATTTGCTTTAGGAGGGTAAACAGCTTGCTCTTATGAAGGGAAGCGTGAACAATGTCTACTTATAAAGGGTTCAGGCATTCCCCAGAAAGGAGAGGAGGACATCTTGCAGGCAGCTGAGGGAAAAGCTTATTCAGAACATGCCTCTGGAAACTCCTGATGCGTTGAATGAAACTCAGCCAAAGCAAAGGAGCATGGTGACATTACAAGAGAAGGGGTTTCTAGGGCCCACTGTATACCTGGCTGTGGACAGAAGAGGTCTGTGCTGTCCCAGCAGGCTGCATATCCAGCTTCACACACCAACGCCAAGCCTTAGCATGTGCCCACCTACGTGAGACAGAAACCACTCAGGTCTATCCCATGGCGATCATGAAACCCATCCCACCCCAAGTCAACACACCACAGTCACCTTCTGCATGGACCAGTGCGTCATCAGCACAAAGGGTTTCCAACTCCAAGCAGAGTCACAATTCCTCCTTGCTAGTATCATGGCTCCTAAATTCATTTTATCTCAGGACTCGCGTATCCACATGAATCCTCTTTCAAAGTTAGTCTGTGGTCAGGTGCGAACACCCGAGCCCTCTTTTCCCGACTCGCCTTAGGCTGAATCCAGTACCTGCTGGCTAGAACTGCACACTGTTCTGGTGCATAGGTAGGTTCTGGGGCTAAACAGAGGAATGGAGTCTTCAAAGCTGGCAATCTAGCATCTTTCATCAGCACTTAATTCACTAAAAAAAAACCCAATAAGCCACACCAACCCTTAAAAGCTTTAGAGCTGTATTTCTCATGGATGCAATAATACTTACTTACAATATGGACTCTGGCTGCTCTTTATGTAACCACTGCTCTTAATCAGCTCAGTATTAGCAGCTCCAACCTGCTCTCATTTGATTTTTTTTATTTTTAAAACACAGATTTACAATCTCTCAGATTCTTCAGTTTTTAAACCACTCTGCAGAGATACTTTAAGAGTCTTATTTACCTCAGACACACTGGAAAATTGCAACCCCTCCCCCCCAAAACAACCCCATAATTGGAAAGCATTGATTTAAACAAATCTAAAACAAAAGAGACTAAAACATGAAAACAGATTTTTGCTATGCAAGTCCAGTGCTAAGCTTGTTTACATGGAATGTTCATTTGCTCCAACGATTCTTTCATTTTACATTTAGAGGAACCGGCAGGGAGCATGTATTTTCAGCGTCTTTTTGAGAAGATTGCTAAGGTGAGCTCTACCTTTAGCAAAAACCCCGCAAGCTTTGCAGTTACAAAAGGGACTTCGTGTGTGTTAATTTGGCTTGTTAGAGGATGTCGTTGTTTTCATATCTTTTCCCCCTTCTGATCACTTCTTCATTTGTGAGATAGTTAGGGGGCACTGGACGTCATTGTTCGTGTTTTTAAGAACCAGGATCTCCAAATGACATTTTACTATGGAGTACATATTTACCGTATGCTGCACTATATAATTTACTTCGTGAAAACTACGAGTTGTAGAGTTTAGTTATTCAGAAGACTACGTTTCTCTTCAGTTAATACTATTTACTGAATATAATAAAGTACTATATTTAAGGAAAATTTCTATTTTTAAACTAGTGAAGATGACAAATATTTAAACATTTTCTTTCCATGTTTATTGCGGCTTTAATTTAATACTATTACAAACTTGTGTTTTTTAAACCCTTAAAATTCTTTTTTCCTTAGAGCATTTTCTCATTTCTTTTCTAATTCAAATATAAATAGCTCAGCCATTCTTTATAGCATAGTATTTGATTTTGGAATTGCAACGATTTACTTTTTTCCAATATTTATTGAGCATCTTGTTATTTTATACATATACATATATACACACACACTTATATATAAATATATACAAAACAACACACTTTTTCCTGAATAAAATGTGACATACTCCTTTTTCTGCATTCTCCCCATCTCCTAACCTTTTAATATTTATTGAAATTTTCATTTACACTTTCTAAAAAGTCAATTAAAAAAAGACCCTGGGAGATTTTTCCTACTAAGGCTTTGAAAGTTTGAATTTATATTTAAAAAATAACCAACAAAAATTGCAATAATTCACTGTACTTTAATGATTAAATCCAGCAATTTAACATTGTGGATTTGTAAACATAAAGCTTGCAACAAACGAAAGTCTCCTATGCATTGATAGATCAAAACAAAGTTATAAATCTAAACCCTATATTCTGAATCACATTCCAAAATGTAAATAAGCACACAAGCATGCAGCTACATATTTTTACAAAAGCAATTACAAACAAGTCTTGTCTGACTCTACTAAGTCAGAAATGCACACAATACTGTACTTATCTGTTGTGCCCTCTGCTGGGTAAAGTACACAAGGCAAGTAATATTATTCCTATTAATTTTTGGCATCATCACTCTGCATCTGCTTTCAGAATGCAAAGCGTGAAATCTGTAGTAGCAGGTTTAATATTTGATGCAGCCAAAAATATTTTTGCTACAAGGACTTACCTTTGGTAGTGTTTTTCCTCCCGCCCTGTTTTGTTTCTTTGCCATCCGGCCTTGTTCACTGTCCAAACCAAAAGATCTGCCACCAAACTCAGTACATGGCAGGACTAATTTCATGCTTTGCAAAATTTATTTAATTTCACATCCTGTAAGAATAATCACTTAGCATAATGCCAATTTAAATATATTTCTATCCGCAAATGCTAATGAAACCGCAAAATCCCAAACCATCTTTGGAAAGAATTATGGTATTTAAGGGTCACCCACTCTTCCCAAACGCAGTGTCTCTCAACAACCCGTGGCTGCACGAAGAATTAAAATGAACTAAACAATGTAACTGTAATTTTAAAAAAACTAAAATCTCAAGGATACAGTAGAATCCCCAGAGTTCTGATGTTTCTAAATAGTATGTTTCCTTTATATACATTATCAAAGACAAATGCTCTGATGTGGAAGCACTTATGCAAGTGTTTAACTTTACTCAGGTGAGTAGTTCCCTGAAGTCAATGGAACTTACTCATTTGAGTAAGGTTAATTGTGAGCATCAGCATTTCCAGGATTGGAGCATTACAGTAGCTCGCTCTCTTGCGGACCAAACAAGGTTAGATTAGCAGAATCTTAAAACAGAAAGGTTCATTACTATGGTGATAACATCAGGTGTAACAGAGAGGGATGAGAGAACCATGTACACAATAAACGGTATTTAGATAGTAAATATGAGTAGTATTAGGCAGTTTGTTTTCTATTCTAGTAGAACAGATAGGTGAATATCTACACCAGTAATGCTAGGTAATGAATTATCTAGGAGTTTGGTAAAGTCATAGTACCTTTTAATGCACAGACAGCATATTATGAGTGGAGTAAAAAAGGATTTTAATTAAAATCTACTTTACTATGGCTATTACCTACCCCGATGTAATAATCTTGCTAGACATTGGATACTACTTTAGTGTTTTTTAAGGAAAATATTCTAAAGCCACGTATTGTCACAGACTCAAATTTACTATACAAATTTGTCAGATCGGCACAGCGGTTACTGTACTGTAGTTTTCCTGGCAGAAAAACAAACAACTGGAGGTTAAACTTTAACCAGCTGATTTTTTACATAACATGAAGTCTAAATAGGAAACACTCAGAGAGAGAAGTAATGACAACAACTGAAGAAAAGAACATGTAAATGCATAATGAAAAGTTTCAAAGCAAATCTTAGGAAAAAACAAAACAAACGCCTGAACAATTCCAATCATCCCAAGATACCACTGTAATGTACTGGTCTAGTCTTAAAGCCCACATTCTAAAGTCTCTCACAAAAGGGAGAGATGCATGCCCGTATTTTCTGAAATAATCTCTTTATTTAAAACCAGAATTACTGGTGTTTCAAACTGTCTCAACTGTAAAAATGGGCTTTTCCTACCAAAACCAAACAGAATTCTTCAAAAGAGTTTAAGTGTGGAATTGACTAATCACGGTAATGCAACTGATCAGTTTCCAAGAATCAGTTTATGAATGTATGGTTTTTAAAATACATTTTCCCTGCTTCTGAACCGCATCTTTAAATCTGTCTGCAAAGTGTTTTTCTGCATGCTGGCAAGAAATAATTCCATATAAAAATGTTTTATGAATTAGCTTATTTCTCCTGTGTTTTAAAATGCAGTAACATCACAAGCCTGCACCATAATATCTGGGATGACCTTTATGTTCCTCAACCCCACCAATCATCTTATTCCTCCCCATGCAAAAACATATGTGGGTGAAACACGAGAGTAGATGAAGGTGTTACGAATCACAGATTCACTGATGATCAGTATATTCATATCTATATATCAGACAATTTAGTAGCAATACAAAAAGCAAAACTTCAAGATAAGCCCTGTGTTATATTAGGGAAACAAGATTATCTGGCATTAAAAACCACCAATAGGACACATCGGAACCACAACCTCAGCTGATGTAAACTGAGGCAGATCCTTCTCTTCATCTTCGGTCTCTCTCATTTTTAAACAAGTTTTAACTGAAATGTCAAGTTTTTGCACGTAACAAAAAAGTCAAGACATACTAAGACATCCTTTCGGGAGTAGCTATGAACAGTAAAGGGGCTTTTCCTCAGACATCAATTGTAAAGCGCTTTTACATTAAGGGATGTGCCGCATGAGCTCCTGAATCAAAGTCCAAAGTTAAAAAAAAAACGTACAAAAAATACGAAATGTATCAAACAAGGTTACAGGTGTGGGGGGGGGGGGGAAAGAGGGTTGCTTCTATTTATTTATTTGTTTGTTTCTCAAAGTTTAGCAGGTCGTTCATACATTTGATCTGCTGCGTTCTCGCGCTTCACCCCTAAGTATCTTGTGGCATATTTAAGAGCATTCATAGGCTTTATAAAGAGAGACCATACTGTGAGAAGGTTGTTCGGATTTGTGTATTGTTTTCCATTCTCTTTGAATCTTAGTAACTCAACTTTAACCAAATGGCTGATTGCAGAAAATTAGGTCTTGCAATTCACACTAATTTCGTTTTAAATTATTTATGACATATAAGGACACCAGTCAGATTGGATGCCAACTTTAAAAGTCTGTAACGCCACTGACTTGCCATGAATATGGAGCTTTGAGAGCAGTAAACTCTCCAGATCCGCATTCACAGGGGTGGAGTCTGAAACTTGCAAACAGTCACTATTTTGAGAATAGCATTCAGTAATTCTTTTACATCAATAAATCTTGCCCCAAGATTATACGCTGGTTTATTACAAAGGGATTAGAAATTAAAAAATAAAAAATCTTACTACAGAATTGCAAAGACACATTTCTTGTGGAAAACTCTCAGCTTATATACACCTCGGACTATCTCCAGGTAGGAACATCGCTCTATGATTGGTGCTTGAATTAGACTTGCCATGCAGATCCAAATTAAACAGACTTTTAGAGGGTACTGACAATGATGTCTTCATTTGATATCATGATCACTGCAGAAGCTTTAGCTGCATGTTTGCTCATGTAATGATGTGCCAAGATCTTGTCCTTTAAATGTTCCCAGAATTCCCTGGAAACATGACTCATTCATTTGTGAGTACAGGCTTTAGAGCTGTTTTGCATTTGTGACAAGTGTCAGGATGAGCAATACGGACAATCCTCCCCCGGCATCTCTTAGTGGGTGCTGCAGTTAACCAGATGTCTTAAAGCAAGCCAGCAACTCATCAGGACTTTTTTGTTCAGATCTAAGCTTGTAAATACCATCCTTAAGGCTGAAGCCTAGTCTGGTAAATTTCCAAAACACACAAGTTAAGTCGTGAAAACCAGAGAAAGGGTTTTGTGCCATAATGCATGACCCTGATGTTTTTCAGGCTGTGCTGGACCATGAGACATTTTTAGTATAAACATAAAAGTATCTGAGACACGGAAACAGTTTTCTGTTTAACTTGTGGAGGGAGGAAAACACACCTAAATTAATTCTGTATTTAACACAATCTCTGTTTAAACAAAATATTGGTTTACTGTAAAACACCTAAGTGCCTACAGTTATGGATTGGTTGATTCTAACCCTTTTTATTTGTTTAGTGCAGTGGTTCTCAACCAGGGGTACACCTACCCCTAGGGGTATGCAGAGATCTACCGGGGGTGCACCAACTCCTCTAGATATTTGCCTAGTTTTACAACAGGCTACATAAAAAGAACTAGCAAAGTCAGTACAAACTAAAATTTCATATAGACAACGACTTGTCTATACTGCTCTGTATACTATACACTGAAATGTAAGTGCAATATTTGTATTCCCATTGATTTATTTTATAATTATATGGTAAAAATGAGAAAGTAAGCAGTTTTTCAGTAATAGTGTGCTGTGACACTTTTGTATTTTTATGTCTGATTTTGTAAGCAAGTCGTTTTTAAGTCAGGTGAAACTTGGGGCTACACAAGACAAACCAGACTCCTGAAAGGGATACAGTAGTCTGGAAAGGTGGAGAGCCACTGGTTTAATAAGATATCACAGTTGTTAGATATGGGGCAATATCCCAAGATCAAAATCATCACTGGGCATATGGAAACTATGCCGTATCATTACACTTCATGTCCTGTATAAATGGTTGCAAATGATTGATATCAACTTTTCCACCATATAAAACAATTCCCTGGCCTGTGGAGAATAGCTTCCATGGAAGTGCGCTGTTTTGAGTGGATAGATGCTTATATTGCATTCACGGCTATTTAATGGTAATGCAGACACCCAAAATCCAAGTCAATTTCAGGAAAGAATATCCCTCTGTTAGGATTCTGGCGCCACGATTATTTTATAAGCAGTGACTGTACATCGTGTAAGCACAGACGCGCCCATTTACCAAGTACTTGCTTAACATTTTACACTGCACTGAACCCCAACAGGTCTGGTTTTGTTGTAAGGTAAACCAAGCATTTTTTGGTTCCTCCCTGTGGAGAAGTTACTTTCAAGTCAGTGAAATTTCTTGGCCCATGATTAAAAGTCTTTGCCAATTAGGACTCAACAACTTCAATTCATTTTTTCTGGTTCAAGATGAGCAGGAGCCTAATAAGGCTGTGATAAAAGGGCAAAAGGCACCGAGAGCCAAAAGGGGATTAATGAGCTCCTCCATTTATTTGTCTTCCTAACAGCCGAACTGTTACAACTATTGACACTCTTCAAAAGGTTCCGCTCTGAACCCTACCCAGACTCTGCAAGCTCCAATGGACATCTTCAAATCCAGAGAATGGAGGGGCAAGAGCTTCCCCTGTGTGATGCCAAAACCAACAAAGCCCCACGGATCAGGTAATGAAACTTCAGCTTTTCCCCCTTTGAGATTTATTTACTGGCAGCTGACAAGGGGCAAATTCAGCTCGAATTGTGTAGTCAAGGCCCTGTCAAGCCTTTAGAGGCACCCTTGTCTTGAAGCACCTTCATGACTGGCATTTCACTCAAAAGCCCTCGGCACTGGTCCTTAACAGCTTATGACATCACAAAGGACACTCCAGACAGATGCCTACATGGCATCCTGCAGCATTTTAAAAGAGAATTAGTGGTTTTAATTATGGTCGTAGTCTGAAAAGGAACCATGCAAGCTCCACAGGAGACCTTTGATCAGACCCTTTTGCTAGTACAATGCCACGGAACTGTGACTATTCCTAGTAAGGGGCCTTTTCTTGCTGAATGACTCACCAGTGATCTTTGAATGCAGACAAGCTTCTAGCCCTCCCTCTTCATTAGTGAGCATTTCTATACAGAGGCCTATATAGTGCTTGGAGTCTAGGAGCTATACAATTGGGGGGAAAAGAATCCCTACAGATTCTGGCCTCTACTTAGGAAGTGCTGAAGGACTTTGAGTGACTTTATTCATTAAAACAGGTTGCTATTAATTAACTGTCATAATAAAATAAAGAACTATTATTTGCATTTCTTAGTGCGCTCCCTTTAGTAATATGTATAAAAGATGCTTGTAACAGAAATGAATTTATAAGAGAAACCCTCAGAAGTCTCCTTTTTTACATTTAGGCAGCAGGAGTCTGGCTAATTATTAGGACCAGTTCTGCAAGAGAACAAATAGAGGTAAAACACACATATGAAAGTAATTAGGAAAATGCAAAATCCTGTTTACTTGGCAACCGATTCATGCAACTGAGACTAACGAAGACTTTATCAGCTTTGCTTGTTTGATAAACTTAAGGGTGCCACCTAAGAGGAGCTGATAAAAATTAAACTTCTGCCGGCATCTCTGAGCATTGCCATTTAGCATGTAGGCTTTGAAACGTTCTCAGAACAATTGTTTTGGGTAAAAGTACCAGCAGACCTAATCCAAACGGTTTCATTAAACGGAATCTTGAAACTTCTGTTGCTTCCAAGGTTTTACCTTCACAGTCTGACATCAGTGATATTTTTCAGCTCTAGATACACACACTATCTATTTCTATCTACCTACATATGCATGCACACATGTATTGGGAGTAGATAATCCAGGGAAATTCCCTCCCGACCCCTTAAAATAGCTGTTTACTAGCTCCACATTTCCAATAATTTTCCAGCCAGGGAATGTATTTATCTGTGGGAGAATTCTTCTCTGGTTTGCATTGCTACTTACTAAAATAGAGATGACACTTTATTTTAATCAGATCACAGTTTAAATGTCTGTGTGGCTCTGCTTTTTCCCAAGTAGGCATTAGAATCCACAAAGGCTTCAAATTATTTCAGGGCTCTACAGCTAAGACCCGGCATCAAATCAAGATAGAAATTGCCTAACTATATTTGCCTGAACAGATTGTGAATAATATAGGGAACAAAAGCAGTCAAAAAACCAGAGTTTCTAATGTCATCCATTGTGCTGAAGGACGGATCAAGAGAAGGGAGAAGAATGCTTATTTTAAAAGGCTGGTATGTAGCGATGTATGATATACTGTAGTTTTATATGAACGCTTTACTTGTACAGTAATTGACAAAATGGAAGGGGACTATCAACCTGAAATCTAGTCAACTGCAAAACAATGAGTTAAAAGCACACCTGAGGACTTCTACATGAAGCCTTAGCTCACGGCAAGCTGAGGTGTAAATCCACCCCACGCTAGCCCGTCATGCACTCAGTGTCTGTCATATGCTAAAAGCTCCCACCTCCCATTTCAAAGTGAGGTAGGTCAAAGCGGAACAAAGGGAACACAGATCAAAGGAAATTTTTAGTGCGCAGCAGCAGGGTCCACCCGGACACTTGGTGCATGCGCTTAGTGCATTTAGCACCCCAACTTGCTCACAACTAAGTTTTCGTGTAGACAAGCTCTGAGTCACGCTGTCAATTTTTGTGGTTTTATAACCACATGTTCCCATTCTTCTCAGTGTTCACAAAGCCCCCACCACAAACATTGAGCAACTGACTATTCAAAACGTGCTGCCAAATGTACATAGTCACTAAAATGGAAAGAAAGAGAGGAAAATATTTTTCTCTAATATTGTAACGTAACAACTGGAGGGTAAGAACTTTCAGACAGAAGTGTGATCTTTAAGTACTCAGTGTCCATTTAAGCCTTTATGGAACGGAATGAATCTGTTACATTTGAAAACACAGACCTACACATGAAGAATATCTGAGAAATATCAGAGCTGGTAAGTGGAGTAACAGTCCAGAATCACATATGCACAGACAGATATATATATATATATATGGGGCGGAAATCCATATAATAAATTGCAGAGCCATGTGATAAACATATGGTGCACCTTTGACCATTTCTCCTGCACTCTGCTCACTATACAATCTCCACTTCTTCTAAGGTTCAAACCTCAAAGTAGCTTTGATCAGTGGTAATTGAAAAGAAGAAGAAAAAAATATCAACCTGCCACATAAATGTTTCCTCTTTCTCCCCCAAAAATGACCTCCACCAAGATTCCGTTGTGGGCCAGCGACAGCTTCTCTAAATCTAAAAATATCTCAAGGGCCTGCAAGGCTAGAAACGGGAATGTTATAATCACTGGGAAGGTAAAATTCCTACCTTGCCAGTGGGGGCCCAGCACTCAGTTTTAGCCCTTGAAGGACCAAATAAAAAGGAATAAATATCAGTAACAAAATAAAATACAGACCAGCTATGTTAGGTCATTTTTAGACAATTTTATTGGTCCCTTGAGCCTGACACAGTTCGATTCATGGTAACCAACTCACTTGGCTCCATAGGAAAGACGAAAAATAGTTCAGATAAAATGCTCTAAAACATTCCTAAAACTATTTTTTGTAGCATCTGTGACATCTACAGGATGTGTGAGAGAGTAGTGAGGTATAAAGGTTTAACCAGCACTCTTTCTGGATAACTTGTGTAACTCCATCATGGCTTCACCCACTATGAATAATGATCCTATATCCCAGACACCCACACACACCCACACTCACTCTTTCTCTAATGGTAGTGTATAATACTGTGCACAAAGATATACAAAATAGAGATATTTTACACAGCTGGAACTCGACAACAGAAAGAACTTTTAGTAGGAAATGAATTTCATATATTTATGAAGTAATTATACATATCAAATAAAATCAATGGACGTATTTGCAAGCACAGTATTTTGGATTTCCTCTTTTTTTTTTTTTTTTTAAACACAGTGCTTAATTTGGTAACAAATTTTTTTCTACACAAATCAATGTGAAAGGCGCGCTGGCTACCAGCACTCTTCATCTGGCGACAACCAAAAGAAAGAACAGTGCTACATTTCCATCCAGGAGGCCACTTGATTTCCTTCTGCTATCACGTCTGTCATATTTAAAAAACTTTCTCATGTTGTTAACTAACAGATTAAATTTTACCTCCCGACTTCAGAATTTTAACACTTCAGAAAGCAGGTCCACAAACGGGTTCTATACAGCCAGCTGCTTCAGATCTTTTTTCATTTTTCTCAGCCCCTGCAGCTCTTTCTTCAGGTGTTTTACAGCCTGCAAAATATCGGCTCGTTGGGGATCATCCTCTGCTTTCGCCGTATAGAGGAGGAAATGTTTAACAGTTTCAGATAACAACACTTCAGGGTCCACATCCACCTTATGCAGACGCAGCATCCTTTCGCAAGCTATTGCATAGTTTTTATGCCAATTGACTGGATGTTTTTTATGTGAATTGATGATTTCCTTGTACGACTGTAAAAAATAAATAAAATATGAAGCGCACACACATTTCTCTCTCTAGTACCTTTTTCAGAATTTTATAGTGTTAAGAAAACAGACAAGATCAACATCATTTTGATGGCCACAATCTAGAATGGCATGTCTGTGAAATCAATCTAGTAGTAATGCAGAGAAGTATGAGTTGGAATATCATTGGGTGGCAAAAATATGTCATTTACTAGAACTGCTATGATTTTTTTAGAATGCTGCAAATGAATGATATAACCCCATCCCCTGACATAATATACTTCCCTGAGAGAGTTGTTACACTATGGAAAAGAGATTCAGCTGTAATGCATGGAAAGACATTTACCAATAGTTCAGAAGGTCAGGACATCTTAAACAGGACTTAAGCAGTCCATTGACTTCAATGGGACCATTCACATGCTCCAAAGTTAGGCACATGCTTAGGAATCTGCCTGACAAGGGGACGACTCAAACTCTAAAATGTTACACAGCAGAGAACAATTTAAAGAAAACTATTAATATTTCATCTCTTGGGTTAAGACGTTCCTCATCTCTACCAACGGAGATTATTAGTTTTGCGACTGTGCGTCACTTAATACCATTACCAATAAGGTACTACCAATGAGCCACTGATGAGGTCACAACTAATATTTCTAGTGGTGTGAAGTGCAGCACAACTTATTTCCAGAACGAAGATTTTAGAATTTTATATACGCTGGCACAGCTGTGCATAGACATGGGGACTAGTGTGCACAGGGAACTTCAGTGCTCAATTGGCATGGGTTAGGAGTACATAATGCGACAAAACAAGGTGCTAGTAGAGAGAAGATGTTTTGAGCATCACCTTTATTTGCTAACTGAATGACCATCCAGACATGCTGCTGCAATTGTTTGGGGGCAGGCCTTTAAAGCGGGAAACAGGAATGGATAAAATCTCTGAACAATCCCCTTTTAATTTGCTATATACTTGGATTGGATAAACAAGAACACATCCAGCACTCATGCTATCTAGCTATGTGTATGTGCCCTGGGCACTATCACAGCACTAGAGATAGCTCGCCAACAACAAAAGGAAAAAAAGGTGACAAAAAGTTACCTACATTGTATGCAAATGTATAAAGTTGGGATTTTATATCTGCAGACACGCTAGCAGTTTCTGCAAGGTCAAAAATAAAGAAGGCTGTTTTCATCCTAGAAAACAGAATAAACTCCATCACGACAATTATAATAATTTTTTAAATACAACTAGATCACTTCACATTAACAGGCAAAAACTTCAATATTATCTTATGGAAGATGCATCCACAAAAGCCCCTTATAATTGTATGTGAAAGCCCACCTCTCCTCCACTTGAAAGTTTGCTGTGGATTACATTTGACACAAATATATTTCCTCACTCTATCTCCAAACTATCCTCTCCTTCATCGAGACATTTACAGCAAAATCCACATTTCTGCAGGACCCCGCAACAGAATTCACTCAGTTCTAACCATTTCATCAAGCTGATGTACAATCCATAGGATGCAGGGAATTTTCCTTATAAGCAAGTCTTCCTCTAGACATTTATTTTTTTCTGAGGGGGAAATACTTCACTTCGCGGCAAAGCAACACCCGTTATTACAGCACCCACTTTGACATGCGTTTCACGGCAACAAATTGAAACCATTAGCCGTGGGTTGCTGGGAAGTGAAGGGAACCTCACCTGGCTTGCCACATCTCTTCATTTGCTACAGCTTCCCAGGAAGATGGATCAAACCTAAAAAATAATTAAAGTGAAATTCAACCACGCTGCCTACAGCACTGCGTTTCGTCCACTGGACTCCAGGCATATCACCCACTGCACGATCATCTTGCGCTCTATGACAAAACCCCTTCCCCTCCAACTTCTCAGATTATAACTCACCTAGGCAGAAGGAATGGGGCCATGAAGTCTAGGGCACGGCAGCAAGGAATGCAGAATGAACCTGCTCCTGGATAAACCTTATTTTTCTCACTAGATATAATCTCTTGCTGCTCCTTTTACACGTCTCACAGCGCCCTGACTATTCTCAGCCTGGGCAGCCTGATATAAGCACCCTTTGTAGCTCTGTTTGTGATGCTTTGGGAGTTAGATAAGTGATGTCCTTAATACTCTTGGTCCCTGTGAACAGGGAAAAGAAGATCTGAGCCCAGTGAGTCACCAAACTGGCCTGTGTCTCATATTTTTAACACTGCGGGCATGAAAGAGTAATATAAGAAGGAACTACGGAGATTATAATCTTACACTTTAAAAAAAAACACAATTATTTTATTATTAAATTGGGAAACAGAAATTGCAATTCAGCACAGCACTTAAGCATATGTTTAAATGCCATTGACTTCACTGGGATTCAAACATGTGCTTAAGTGATCCACTGAATAGAGATGGACTTAAGGACATGCATTTAAGTGCTCCAGTGACTAGGGGCCTTTGTGCTCTTGAAGACAAGGATCACAGTACTGACTACAACCGGAAAAGGAGTGAGATGGCTCTTTATAAGAGCCCCTACCCAGTTGTGTGGCTGCCCCATAATTTCGACTTAACATGCCAACAAATCTATAGTTATGAAATACCTCACCAGTCCTAAAGATCCTCACTAGCCCATTCCCAAGCCTCTCTCCTACAGATACTATCAATCCTGGGGAGTGGTGCCACACTCACCATGGTGGAGGAAGACTGTGATGATACCTCCACACCAATTTTCACTTGTGACCGCATCAGTGTTTGAGCCTCTCTGAAGGTGAACAGCTACGAGAATTAACACTGCAGCACACAACTCCCCCACTGTTTATGCTGGTGGCAGAAGACTAAACAGAAAGACACAGCACAGAGTCCTCATGATTTACGAGGCCAAGAAAGACAAATAAGATTTGAAACAGTCGCGCTTCATACCTTCCATAGTCTTCAGTCCAGTTATAGATGTTCCTTGTCAGATGTATCCACTCTCCTGGGTTAAAAACCATTCCTGAAGAAACCAATTTGTCACAGGAACCCCATGGCCAAAGTGAATGGCTTTTTCTCCAAGTTGAGTCCCCTTCGTTAAGTCCTATGCAGGCAAATGCTTCCTTACTGTCAACAAACAGAGACTCCGTTATTTGTAAACGCTTCCAGCGTTCACTGCATCGCTCACCACTACAGCGGAAAACAGCTCCTCCCGAGCGTCGCCCAGTACAAAGCACGGCATCTGGGATAAGGCGCAGGCAATGAACCGGGAGAAGATCTGAAACCAGCCTTCAGTGAGTATGTGCTACTTGGGACTGACAACGAGGGGGGATTGTTGCAACATCCCAGCAGATAATGGCTCCCCTGCCTGGCGGCCATTCGCATCTGCAGCAGCCATGGCGCCAGCTGCAGATGGTTTTGTCCTGAGGCTCCTGTTGGTGGCCGCAGTGACAAACAGGTCATCTGCTGACCTCCAGGCTGGGCAGGTGGGAGAACAGGCCCTGCCGGTGGTGGGCTGGGTGATCAGCTGGGGGGATGGGTCTCCCTGACAGTCCTGAAATGGGCAGGACTCGACTCACAGGTGTGTGCGAGAGTGAGGAGGGGGGACCCCTGTTCCCCTGGCTTGTGTTGGTGGAGGGGGCTCCTTATTCAGTTTCCAGGCGGGGGCCGGGCAGGTGTACACTAGCACATAGAGAGACAGGCTGCAGTAGCTGCAGGACTTCCACTCAGTGGAGCAATAGCTTGGTCTGTCTCCTCCTCAGGTGTTCCTGGGGGGCTAACGAAGGAGGGAGGAGTCTACAGGAACAACATCCCCCCTAGAAGAACTGATGTGGGGCAGAAGGGAGCCCAACACACACACACACACACTGTCTGCTGAGGTTGCGGCAACAGAGGGCGCCCTCAGGGAAGGGGCTGCCCAGGGCAGGGTGAATGTAACCCTTTCTACGCCAAAGCGTAGGCAATGACTCCGCCTTCTCCCCATGCAGCTGCGTGTAGGTGTACCTGCCAGTGCTGCGTAATCCACCTCCCCTCCTTCCATTCCATAATGAATCTATTAAGGTATTTCTAGCACCCCTACCACTGGGCACCAGAGAGTAAACTGGAAGTCATCTTGCAGTCTGTGAGCTCTACAGCTGACCCAGTCAGGCTGAAAGGAGAGTATCGAAGTCTGAAAACACACAGATGCAGACACACACACGCAGAAACAGTTTTTTCCAGAGGTCAACTGTTAAAATACTTACTTACAATATTAAAAAAGGGAAAATTACCAGACCAATATCTTAGGCAAGGCTTTCTATCCCTGTCAATTAATGCACAACAACACTATTAGAACTTTGGTGTTATGAAACAGCATTAACTGACTTGCTCAGAATTGCAGATGTAGCCTTTGTCAGGACTGGAATCAGAACTCAGGAGTTCCGGGTCCTGGTCCTGTGTCCAGACCACATAGCTCTGTCCTCGAGAACTGCAGCTAGGAGACCTGGCAATTGCACATTCAGCTCTATATTGCCTATCCTTATACAACGATCACCCCTATATGTGTCACAATCTTTATTCATTAGGTGCACACTGTTATTAGCACAGTGATGTGGTGTGCACAGCATTTGACTTGCTGGGCTTTGAATATCGAAACCACTGCTGTGTTACACGCCCATCAAGGCCATTTAACTTTAGAAGGGGAATTTCTGTGGATTAGTCTAATGTTCCATCCAATATTGCACCTCTGGAATGGCTAATACTGGATGCTTCAGAGTGAGGTAAGGAGACCCCTCCAGTGCACATGGCCAACTGGGAAGCATCACACCATGGAATGGAAACACATTTCTTCCTGACCACACCTGACAATTGTCTTATGCCTTGAAGCCCTTGCCATGTTTCTCCTGGCTAGTCAAAATGTGGATGCTATTCTTATTCATGTGAGTGTTTAATCCTTTCTTTGCTCTTACTAGGCTATTTTTGTACAATGTTTATTCCTGGAGTACCTTCATTCTACACTACTAAGATGGCTGCAGTGTCATGAAGGGGAAACGACAACAGTTTTCTCTCCACCCGTGGTGATTTCAAGTATGTAGGAGCTTTGCTTTTTTAACTGAATTGTGCCAAGATCTTACGAGCAGTCTTTATTAATCACCTTTTATTTTTCCTCCTGAATAATAAAGTTTATAGCTGGACAGTGTTACTTCGGCCTAGACATTCAATTAAATCAGTGGGGGAAGTCAGTGTAGACAACTGGTCTTTTGGAATGTAATAGCTGCTGCTACGTAAACAATTTTAGGAAAAAAGCTTAAAGGTTTTAGGAAAGAAATGCTTACTGTTTATTTACTTTGAGAAAATGATGGAGATTAAACGTGAGCGCTCCGTCGGGTAATATTCCTTCCACAGGATTCCACCGCCTCCCAGGAAAAGAGATTCCTGGCAAATGCTTAGACATCTTTGGTAAATACCACTCATAAGTCATCATCTACCACAAAAGATAAAGAAAATATTAAAATGATCTAAACTTTAAGACAAAATTCCCCACCAGCACATACACACAAAAATGTAAGTTTGCACAGATTAAAAAAAAAAATTTGGCTCAAGAGAGTCTAGAAAAACCTCTCTGCGCGTGTAAATGTATCCACTGACTAGAGATGTGCAAAGAGGCTAAAGTTTGGTTAAACATTAGGCAGCGTATTTTGGTTTTGCAGACAAATCAAAAAACCTTGCAATATAGATCATTTTACACATTCAAGGTTTCAGTGCTCATTTGTGACAAAATGAAATAAGCGATCTCCTTTTCCATGTTAAATAATTCTTTCCTGCTTCTAGGGCTACAAGGGGAATGAAATAAACCCTGCAAACATACCACAGATATAATCATAAAAGGACTCGTTAAGGCAGCTGTATAAAAACTGTACAACTAGGAGCCTGGAAAATCTCACCCACAAGACAGCAAAGGACACAGAGTGCAGGAGAAGAGCCGCAACATTGTACAAAATGCCAAACCCCATCACTGGCATACTGTGGTCAGCATCTTGCTTGGGGTGGGGGCCAGGGGCCTGCTCCCTTCTTGCAATGCCTTGTGGGGACAGCTGACAGACTTGCTCCCCCTTTTAACATTTTCCAGGTGCCTTTCTGCACCCATGGGAGTCTCTCTCTTCGCTGGCCAGTCACAAGAGGCTTCAGGTCCAGTAAGTTCCCAAACAGCACAAATATTGGCTGTAAGTGACATCCGAATATTTTCAGTTATCAATTACTTGGGCAGCCTATTCCCCCTCCACCTCCTGTTGTCCGTGGTGCTGAGAAGAGAGCACCGGAGGTAGAAGCACTGATCAGTGTCCCATCACTGCATCTGCCTCTGACTGAGCTCTTCCTCTTCTTCAAGGAAGGGGTATGATGATGTCCTTCTGAGAGCTCTCCTCCTGGGAAACTGGTAGGTGGAAGAAGGGGGGCTGGAGGGGGCAGGAATGGCAAAAGAGGCATGTGGCAAGAGGTACAATCTCTCACCAGGGAAGACAGATTGGGCACAAGCGTCGGGGAAAGGAGGAAGCCATCTTCTGCAATAAACGATGAAGCTTCCCATTCAATGGCAGCGCTCCATTGCGGTGCTGGGTCAGAACCCCTCTGTGAGAGGGCCAATTGCCATGGCTGCTCTCAAGGATCTGCATTTGAGAACATCTCATTGAGCACTTCACCTGCGTCATCAGAATAGCCCCAAACTCTTGTCACAAAAGTAACTGACCCATGGTTGTGGATTGTGGCTACTTTCTTTGGGGTCCTTTCTGTCATTCCTCTACAAACTGTGCAAGCCCAGATCTGTGTTTGAAAGTTACTTGCAGCTAGTCCCAAGGGGAGACCTCACACTGGATGGCTTGTTACCTTGAGAAAATGTATCTTTTTAACTAAATTAAAGTCACATGGCTAACCATGTGGAAACCTCATGGGCCATTGCATAAACATACACACTGATACCGGTATCTCCATACTGACAGGTGAAAAAACACTTTTCTTTTACATTTACAGATTTGCCATATTCTTCTTCACTTCTTCCTCACACCCACTGGCTATTGTGGTACCCTCTTGTTGGCATACATGCTCCACTCTACGCCAAACGCACTAGCGATAAAGTTCAAGCGAAACTTCGTGCCACTCTGGAGGAGTGCTGGAGGCACAACCTTGCAATAGAGAAAATGGGCCCTCATGGTTTGAACACGTCTTCTGAGTCAAGCCCAGTCGCTTCAGGTCTCAGAACTTGGAAACTTCAACTAGACCCTGAACGACAGGAGACTATTTATAAAACAACGTTATAAATCAGAAAAATGAAACATAAGGAAAAAGTGAAAAAGCTGAACCTGCATTTGTTTTCTATGACAAAGTTTTGGATTGCCTCCTATGTATTTACCTACCTCTTGATCCACTAATGTGACATCAGGCCTCATTCCCTCACAATAATGAAGGTAACGAAGAGAATTCCCTGGCAGGTCTCCTCTGAGCAAGATTATTGCATCAGGTGGCATGGAGGACAAAAGGTTCCTTGCAAATTTATCGACAACGTAATTGCGGCTTTGGTCACAAATGCTTAACAGAAGAGATCAAAATATAAACATCTTAGAACAGACATTGATGGGGGCTTTAAACAATTTTATTTGATAGGCAGTCAGAAATATAAATAATACCGGCTAGCTATTCAATAGTATTTTTCACCCATAGATCTCAAAGCTTTTTATGACGATCACAATCCCCATTTTACAGATGGGGAAAATGAGACACAAAAGTTGAAGCGACTTGCCCAAGATCACATAACCATATAACCCATACCAGCGTTTATTAGTTTTAGCTGCAAGTGCCAGTACAATGAAATGTCTGATAGTGTCAATTAAAAACCATTTTTCTCGCTTTAAAAAATACCTCAGTGTATTGAGAATCTCAGCATGGGAATATAAAGGCAGCCGGAGAGGGGCAGATGACACCAGCTGAGGAGGTGACTCATTTTAAAACAAAACAAACAACCAAGCAACCAAACAAACATTAATAGGTAGCTCCAACACAAAATGTCTGTGGTTTTCCAAACTACATAGACCCCACACAGTCACAGGCTCTGGGATAGGCTGTTGAATGACTTTAGAGCACAGGCCGAGATGCCTCGGAGGCCAGTAGTAAGTTGAGGAGCTGCCTATGGGGAAGGAACTCATGAATTCTCCACTTCCCACACTTCACTGCTTCTGGCTCTTGCAACCTTTCTCCTTCAGCATGCAGCCACCAGAAATTAGTTCATACCCAAGCTGGAGAATCTTTGGCTTGGCCATAGAACAGGGCTCTGGTGAGACCTTAACTCCCCAAAAGTACCCAGAGAGGCAGGCAAGGCATGTGGAAAGCCAGAGTAGAGCAGCGGAAGGTCTAAGTGGCTGTTCTGGCCAACTGAAATGTGTAACCCTCTTATTGAAATAAAATGCAAATGTATTGCTTTGTTTGAAAACAATTTAATTCACCTCCATGTTTTCCTTCTGACGCTCCAGGAGCCCCAGCTCCCTGGTTCAGAGTGGCACCTCTGGTCCCAGAGAAGGAGTAAGGGCAGGCGATGGAGCAGATTATATTCCAGACGGCTCCAGCAGTCAGGTTGGAACACTAGAAGCAGGGGATTTGTTTTCTTGCCATAAAGGGAGATCAAAGCATAGGACAGAGGGGCAGTGTAGAAGGATGGAAAGGGTGATACCAACACAGTTGGAGGGCACTCCCTTGCATGGATCAGAAAGATGGCATCAACAAAACCCGATTATGGAAATAACCTGAGGCCACTTTGGGTGATGGCTCCAGGGACTTGGGTGCTGGGGGGAGGGCCTGCAGGACAGAATGGTGCTTCTCTAGGATGAGTAGGAGGCAAAACAGCACTTGCATGTCAGAAGGTCTTCAAGACGCTGCCAAAAAGGCCCTGGACAGCACTGTCTCCAAACCCATCTCTGGATGTGGCCTTTGACCTGCGACCTTTCCTCCCCAAAGCCAGCAAAGAAAACAGCCCCCAGGCCTTTTACTGCCTTTGTACGCCCTCTGAGTCCATCCAAGGAATCACCCCAATTCCTCCACCCCATTGCCAAAAATTGGCCTTTTAAAGTTTGATAAGCATTTGAGAATTGAGCAGTATGGTTAGGGCCACTACAAATCCGAGATGCATGCGGTAACAGGGCCATGAGGTCCCGTCAAGAAGTATTTCTGGGGTATTTGTTACCTGTAATTGGCATACATTTGACTAGCAACAAGAGCAGCGGCGGAAAGCCACTCCACGCACTGCAGCACACGGTTGTTCTCAAGCACTGTATTTCCGACGGAGACAAGAGAGGCCAGTCCTAGTCCCGCTAGAACAGCAACCACTGCATTGCTCTGCATCCAAAATCGTTCCACCTACGGCACAAAACACAGCGAGAATGGACCCAGCTGACAGGCATGTCGTTATTATTTATTTGTATGTGGCAGAGCTCACAGTGGGCTCAGCACTTTCCAAGTTCCCAGACAGGATAGTCTCTGCTTGGAGGTGCTCACAGATAAAGGGCAGACAGAGATTAAGGAAGAGGAACAAGAAACAGGGACTTTTTATTTAAATACAAGTCACCTCACTTCAAACATACATTTCTAGACAACAACCTCTTCATATTTCACACATTTTATAAGAAACTACACTACTTATTTGTATTTCTTACTAAGTTTTATGTGGCACTGACTAGACCTGCACCCTCTGATGAAGTAAAGATAGATAAGAGTAGCCCACTGAACATGATAGGTGCCTCTTTGTAAAATTAATATAACACAAAACTTACCACACCCATAAAAAGTGGTTTTGTAATATCCAAATTTGCCCTCCAAGCAAAGAATAACGAATAAATGCAGAGCATTCCAGTAAATAGGCATATCATTGATGACTTCTCCTGCTTAGCCCTAAAAGAAACAACATAGCATTCCACTGAAAATGATTAAAAGGAGAACAGAAAAGTAATATTTATCTTGAAAAAACAATATATGTATATTTAAGACAATGAATTGGCCTCTAGATAAACTCAGTCCTGCCATGAATGCAGGGGACTGGACTAGATGACCTCTCGAGATCCCATCCAGTCCTATGATTCTCTTTTATTACTAAAGATACAAGTTCTCTCTTTTCAAAGTGCACTGCCAATGGAAAGATTCCAGAGCTACACATTAAACACTAAGTTTAATTTAGAAGAATCACTAGGTCATCAGCAACAAGTAAAGTTTGTCTAATTAAGGCACAGCAGCAGCAGATTCTCTGAAAGTGGGCACTGTAATTAAAAATGGTCGGTACTGGCAGAGTGCTGAAAAATGTTACTCTAAACTATCATTCAGCCGATAACCAAAGACAGAATAGAGCATATTCACTCTGACTTACCGCATTGCTGTACGTAGCCACGCCACAATCGCAAGGGCTGGGACAGTAAAGGAAAGTTCTGTTTTCATGTGTGTTACCTGCGAACTATGGAGAAATCAATGGTCATTTCATCCCCCCAAATCACAGTTGGCACAAAATGTCGGTGACAGTACGGCGTAAGCACAGTGTCATGGATTCCTGTTGCGCTGTGATACAGCTGTATGAAATTGCAACCAAGATGTTTTGTATTTCAAAAAGTGGAATGAACATCATTTCAGATGACACATCCCACCATCGGGGGACGGAGAGAAAAGGAGAAACACTGTCGTTTCCTGCCCTTCTCTGATTCGTTTCATTATACAGCGCAGTGCCCATCCATTGGTCTGGGTGCGTCTCAAAAGTGCAGGAGAGTGCCTTTAACCTCTCGCACCACCATCTCCTCACTACAGAGGAAGGCAAATCAGAACAAAGCTCAGTTCCTTATGCCTGGCTGACACCAAAGCTACTCTGGGCTAAGCCTGCTCTAGCTCTCAACTAGCTGCCCTGCTCTTGATGACGGCGACTGGTGAGTGGCGGAATCGTGATTTGCGCATTGTAGCGATGAGCTCTTCTTACCTGGGATGGGTGGGTGCAGCAACCACAGGTTACTGGAGCCCTCAAGCTGAAGTAGCTGCCAGAGAAATAGCTCTCCTGCCGTTGCAGAGGCTGGTGGTAAAATTACTCTCTTTGCAGGGCACTCCAGCGCCCAGCCTAGATACTTGGACTGCGTGAAGCAAACGGAATTTAGCCTTTCCTGCTCCGGAACAGCACTTTCTGACTTACACAGCATATACCACGTCTGCTCGGCAGCAGGAAAAAATACGAGTGTCCCACAGAGTAGGCATCCACCCACTTCCTTTGGTATTTTTATTTACTAGAGAATTAATGTCAACAGCTGTCATGTGCATTCATCCCAGGGCCAAAGCTGGGCCCAGACACACATGCCAACATGGCCACATACTTTCTAGACATCCCCCACCCAAGCTATGAAGTCCATAAACTCAGAACTTCGGGAAAGGAATAATTATTACAAAGAATAATTGAGGGAACAGGGATGACCCCACAACTTCGGGGTGCGTTAAAGTTTTTACTCACAGCAACATCTCTCTCATAGTGGATCCTGTCTCCGATTTGGCCTAGACACAAAAGTTAGAAAAAACATATGCTTAGACTGTACACTGTTTGCAATGCTGCCTGTGTTTTCACTGTGTAGGTGCAGAGTGCTTAGTACAATGGGGCCCCAAAACGGAGCCTCTGGGCATGACCATAATACAAATAATAGTGATGACCTTATATTTTTGAAGACAAAACTCTAGTGGAAGCTTTGCTGTGATATAATCTTCCAGCACTTTACATTCCTTCTGACATCCAGTTATAAATTGTACTGTATTTCATACATGCAATAAGAACGTTCGTCATTTCAAATACTACAACATTACTGTTTCTTCCACCCTTTCAGAAACATATTATACACCTTAGCAGAATCTTAACTGCATCCTAGGTCTGCTTTGTGACTGTCCTGACAGTCTGTGTCGTACGTGGGTGTTGTCCCGTGTCTTAAAATACACAGAAGCCATTCACAGACAGTAAAAATATCAGCCCAAATGGGAAATCTGTTACTAAATGATTTATTTTCTGGGATTTACACCTCCCCCAATTTGAGATATTTGGGCCGCACTTCTCTTCCTGAATACTGGCAGCAGCTTGTGTTTGTCCACATGTGCTGAGGGCTTGGCCATGCCCCTTCTTCCCTCCTGCCACCCCGTACAAAGCTGCACAGCCTGCCACCCCGTACAAAGCTGCACAGAAGTCCGGGATTCTTAGCAGCAGAGAAGACTAAACTCTTCACAATAGCACTTTATTCAATTGTATTAACTACATACATGGACCTGAGAAGAGGCTATTGCAGATGTACCAACAGAACCTACCTCGCCTACCGTACGTACACTCAGGGAGAGAACAGTCCCAAAAAGGAAATCACCACCTAACAGACTTTCCATTCTAGACCCCAATCCCCACCCTCCTAATATGAGATATTCAGGATGTCGTGAGCAGTGAGGAAAAGCTAACAGAAGAAGAAATAAATAGGACAGGAAAAAGATTCTCCTCTTCCCTACAATTAGCAGTATTTATTTTGGCATCTCTGCTTGGAACGATTTCCTGCTGGAGGATGCTGCTGCTGAAGACTGGACATCAAGCCTCTAGTGTTTTATAAAAGGCGTTAGTGGTTGAGTGCGTGGTAGCTTTGTTGGTTTTCTCTGTGGGGGATGATGGCCTTCCTGCTCCGGGTGATGCAGTGGAAATGTGCTGAATGGGTTAAATCTCTTTCTAGAACTAATTTCTATGCAGCTGAATATGTATTGATTCAGCACTTGATCCACCCAGCTATGGAGGATTTACATGTTTTCAGACCCATACACTGAAACAGAAAAAAAAAATGAATGAAGATGATGTTCTCCTGAAGTGGCTAGTTCTACTTAGATAAATGGTAGCAGCTCCTTTTTCATCTACCAGGCTTTTTTGTTTGAGTGTTGAGACTTTGGGATAAATGAAGGAAGAAAGCTTTCCTGTGAGCTATGGAAGAAAGAGTTTATCTTGGTAAAAAAAATTACACTGGAGCCCGAAGAATGACATCACCCCTTGCGGAATCATGGAATCAAACAAGGATCATGCTTTCCAAGAGCAGAGGTTCTAGAGAATCTTTTTGCCAACATGATGACGAGCGAGCACATCTTTACGGAGAGAAACCACAGGAAAAAGGATGCTATCAGCTCAAAAGGAATGTTATCTAGAACTCATAACACTGTGGTCTGGCCCCAGGCCAGGAAAATAGGCCTGACTTTTTGGCTGGATACACGTTATCCTTCAGTAGCCTTGAATTAGCAGGTGACTACCAGACACTTGGATGTGCCTGCGGTTTTGATATTGTGCAGAGCTGAGATGTGGGAGGGTCTTAAGTTCAAATCTAGGCCATCATGTGAGAAACATAAGAAACCCAGAAGAGCTGGAACACTGTTTTGGGGGGTTTTTTTTCCTTTTTTTTTTTGGAATATGTGTTTTATTTTTTTTAAAACACATCATTGTGTTCAGTTTTACACCAGGCTTCCCATTTGGTACTTGCTGTATCAAGTAGTAAGTTACAGATGTCCCACTCGTGGTTTGTTTCAGAATCTAGACAACTCTTATAGTTTTATTCATCAGCCTGTTGTACTGTTCCCTTCTCGGAAACATAGATACATCCAAGAATTTTCTGATATCCTTGTTCTTGACTGTTGTGGCCTGCTGGATCAAGGCAGCTATTCCTAACTTGACATAAATAAGAGGATCTTGTTCAGTCTCTTGCCATCTATGAAGGGGTGGGAGGCCTGAAGGAGGCTTCCAGAGTATGTATCACCCTGGGTGAGGATTCTATCTTGGCTAGGCTAAGCTGCCAGATGCAGGTAACCCGTGGTGTAGGAGCAGGCCATGGGGTAAGTTGACCGGGGCTCAATTCCTGGGTGTCCAACTTGAGATGGCTTAAAGGGGCCTGATTTTCAGAAGATGGTTGTTGACAGAGTAGATCTGAGGGAAAGCTGAAGAAGCCTCCAAGTCCCTTCTGAAGGTAGCTTCTATCTTCCTACCTGCAAGATCTCTGGTGAATAAACTATCTTCGGCAAGCATTAGAGCCTTTGCCAGAAACGCTGCACCTACGCTGCCCTTCGGTAAGGTTGTAGTGGTATTCTTTATAGCAAGGATGGAGCTTGTACCAAAAAGCTGTGATGAAGCTACTGTGCACACTGGACTTTTCTACACAGAATCTTTGGGTTCTGGGACCCTATGGAGTTTGCCAAATGAGACATTAGTTTCCCACTCTTCTCTATTTACTTTTGTGAAGGAGGCATGAATGCAGGGATGATAACCAACCGCTCTCCTCTTGCTGCCAGAGGCAGGGAACCTGATGCAAGGATGGAAGGGGCCTGGCCAAGCCCCAAAGCTCCATGGACAAGTATGAACCAACTCCTGTATTTGCAGGAAGAGGGGCACAGTCAAAATGTTTCAGACTGGGGGAGAGGTCAAGAACCAAAAAACTCCTTTCGTTTTATGTAACATTTATACTCAGAAATACATTAGAAGTACATTCTTTTATAAATAAAATGAATGAATGAAAACTGCTTGTGACACTTTTTAAACAGCTGAAATTTCCCCCAAGTTTTACAATTAAAAACGAACACAACTGAAGCTGTGTAATTTGACTTAAGACAGGATCATTTAAAATTTACGTTTCAACCTTTCTTAACTATTGTTTATTCTTCATGCCAATACACACTGGTAACAGGACTGCAACTGAATGTACTTGTACATTTTCCAATAAATAACTGTACCCCGAATAGCATGAAGGTGGATTAAATTATTTTTCTACTCTCCAAGCCACCTTAGCGATCCCAAGAAACAAGCTCAGGAATAAAGTGCTAGAAGGTTAACATTTTACATCAATTCTCCTACAGGACACTGACCTAAATGAATGCAAAGGTTTTGCTGCTGCATAACTTCAAGAAGACTTTTCTCTTTTAGAAAATGACCCTATTTACCAGACTGAATGTCCCATATTCTTCCCTGAGAAAGTGGGTCAAAAATCCTTGAAAAGTCGTCTGGTCTCCCCAGGTCCAACGTGCTTGATTTAGGTAGGACGAGGCAGGCAGATAGAGATAAGGCAGCAAACCAGCCAAGAAGCATAAGCCCAACTTCATCAAATGGCCAAAGGACAATTCCTGCACCAAAATGTGTCATATTGCACAACAATGTTTATTTTAGTTTAATCACACTGGAACTTCAAGAACAGATAAAGAAAAACATCAAATATATTTACACAGAGTTGATCTCTCAATTTATAGTAAGTCCCTACAAAATGCTATGTTAAACCTTACAATTTTGTGGATTACTAGGAAACTGCATCAAACTGATCTCCTTTGCATGGCAGGGTGAAAATTTAAGTGAAGCAAATAATATTAGCTAGGACTCATGAGTATCATATGCATTGCATCTTTTACATTTAAATCATGTCATGACATGCATAGATGGCTGAAGCACTGCAAGGCTGAGATAACCCACTTTCCAGTGATTAAGAGTTGGCTGGTATTCCATCTGGCAAAAAAAAAAAAAAGCTGTTCCCATGTAACCGCTTACATCATCATCAGGAGTCAGTTCTGCCATTTACTTTATCATGATCACACCGGCTAAACTAGGTCGCTCAACTTCAGGGGTGGGATTTTGAAAACGCCTAAGGGAGTTAGGCGTGCAAGACTTTCAAACGGACTGCTGCTCCTAATTTCTTTAAGCACTTTCGAAAATCCCACTCTTGAATATTTCACGCTGCTTTTTTTGGGGGGGGGGGGGGTCATTCATTACATTTTAGTCAAACAAAAATACTTCCTTTCATATTTGAGTTTATTTGGGAGAGACAGTGTTTAAAACAACCTTCCACATACTGAAATGTAGTTTAAAAGTTGGTGACTAAAGTTCCTTAAGACTGAGGTGGAGCAATCTCGGAAGACATTTTACTATATCAAATAACTTGTCAACTATAGGGTTTTCTGTTGCCCGGAACACCAGGATATCTAAAGCATTTCCGAGGTACATTCAATCTGCATGGCAAGCTACCTACTGGAATTCATGGAGCTTTCTATTCTTCACCCACCTCTGGTTTAAAGAAAGGCTTTGCTTAGGGAATATATCTTGATTATAAAATTAAATCGTCATCATGCCAGTTATGGTGGAAACATTTTTGGCAAAAAGGGCTTCACAAAATGTGCTGAATATAGTCAGGTTCTGCATCATTCCTCTAGAAAATGAGCCCCATGGAGCCAGAACATCTTATCCCCAGATCCCATGCATTTCACCCTGGGCTCAGTACGCTGCCTTGTCCCAGAGAAGAGCAGCTGTTTTATTGGGTCATGGATACTGATGCAGTCAGGACCTGACCAGTTGACAGCTTTGAAGGTCAGGATCAAGATCTTCAACTGGCAATGGAAGCAAACTGGGAGCCAGTGGAAGGACTGAAGCCACAGCAGTGATGTGCTCACAACATCTGCCTCTTATTGTGCTTTGAGACCTACTGACGAAAAGCGCTATGTAGGAGCTGGGCATTATTAATTATTATTATTGAAGTGGGTCACCACATTTTGTGCAAACTGAAGCATCTGCACTCCATCCATATCCAGCCAGAGGCAATGATTTATAGCAATCCAGTTTGGAAGTGAGAAATGTTTGATCTCTGGCTGGATCCTCACCAAGGAGGAATGTGCAGTTTCCTAGCAAGCCGGAGGTGGGAAAACACCACTGATGTTACCTGATTAGCGATACTTAACCATGAGTCTAACAGAATCGTGAGATTTTATACAACTTTGGCAAACAGGGGACTTTGACGGAAGGAGAGGACAGTGTTTCAACTAGTTTTTAAGACAAGCATCACTTTGGTCTTGCCCAGGTTGAGTCTGAGCCAGATGCTTTTCATCTGAAAGCTGATCTTTTGCAGACCTTGTGACATCTTTGAGATGGTGCTGTTTGCATTTGTGGAAAATGAGATATGCAGTATGGTGTTGCTGGTGTATTGTTCACAGCAGAGCCTATGGCATCTCATCCCCCTCTCCAACCAGTTTCAGATAGATGTTGAAGTTGAGTTCTTTTGGAGAGGAATGACTGGAGCCATTTTACTGCTGTGCTGTCTACTCCAGCCGTGCCATATGTGGCTGACAGTGTCAAAAGCTGCAGAGAGGTTGTGCAATACTGAGATGTGAATACCAGGAGAAAGTCAGTACTTGGAGACTAGTCCTGTGGGTTAAAAGGATTTCCATGCCACCGTCAGCCACCAGGAGCTCTGAGTTGTGAGGGCCAGACTGCTCCTACACTTCTCTGATCTCAAGGGAGTATAGTCACCATCGATTTTATCTACTCTTCTGTCTGAGGAAGGTCATTTTACACACAGAATATGCTCATACTTCCACACACTCGGAACTTCCGCCACTCTGCTCATCACAGTACTAACAATGCTCTAGCTACATTGTAGATGGTCAGAAGACAGGGTCCCTGTCCCAAAGAGTTTACAATAGAAATGGACGGCTCTGAGAATACTCATGTGACTGACAGCTTCAAAATCCTTCAAAGACATAATCCTCGGCTGGGACGCCAGCCAGATGGACTGTGACTTTACGTTGTCAGTGGATCATGATTGACTAGCTTAGGCATATCATGAACTGTTGCCATCCATACACACATACTTCAATATAAAATCAGTGTCGGAAGGGAAAGCAGTAAGTGTTCAAACGTAAGAATTACAATCTGTCCTTTGAGTGTACTAGAAAAATGACACTCTTTAATATTCAACTCAGCAATAGACAAGTTACCTACCTTCCCTTTGAAAAGTTGGAACAGAACCCATAGTACAATGCACAACACATAAAGCACTATGGTGTGCTGATTGCACAAACTAAGCCCACAGCAAAAGGCACCAACTTTCGATATCTGAAAGGAAGAAAGTACTTACAATTATTCTGAAAAATCTGCAAAATATACACACAGTGAAACTGCATCAATGCTATGCGGGGTATTCTTACAATGGAAAGGCAGCTACCTTGTGTGTAATGTTCAATAAACATTTACAAAGAAAATATCACGTATCTCTAGATAGAGGTAAGCTAATTATTTTACTGGAAATCTATAAGAACTATTTCAGGCTCCGTTTTTTTAAAATGGTTATATCTTGATATCTATATAGGTAGACAGCATACGCAGATATGTGGTGGTAGTATTTATGTCATACCATGTACATGATAGTAGTATCTATATGATAAATTGCAGAGCCAGAGTGATAAGCTGCCGATCCATGTGGTTAACTGCATGTATCATGGACCTTTGATCACCTTACCTACCCGCTGTCTATTGGGAGTGCCTCTACCATCCCCAATCTCTCAGCAGCTTCTAACAACCTGCCTTCTTTCCCCCAAACGTGCAGTTTCCCCTAAAATTACATTGGTCTGAGGCGCAGCATAAATAATATTCAGTCCTGCACTAGTGACAGGTGTGGGGTCCAATATCTCACAACCCATGAGGGCTAGAAAGGGAACTTTACACTGCTGGAAAAGGGAGATCGCTCATAGTACTGCATATTCCCCAGCAATCAGACTCTAAAATCATGATTTTACTACAGACAGAGAAACTACTTTAGGTTGTTTCAGTGGTTTTAAAGATTTATTGGTGATGATTTTTTTCTCTCCCTCTCAGGCGTGCACAGCTGGCATCAGAGTTTAAATTTAAGCACCTTTGCTTCACGAGCTAAGAGAATTCAAGACAGTACCAATAAAATGCATTAAAACATTTCTAAAATAGTTTTTCTATAAAAAAAATAGCACATCCAACACATACAGCTTAGACCCAAGATTTTAGTGGGGTTGTTTACGGCTACATGACTCTGTTACGTGGCCACCCCAAGCTCCTGCTGATAGAAGACCTTCTCCCATGCCAGAACATCACGTGTTCTACATGCCCCCAAACATGCCCCACTAAAATCAATGCAAAACACTTGAGAGTTTCAGCAGCAGCCTCATATGAGCATTGGGTCACCACCTTTAATCTTTGCCCCATGAACCACAAACATTCCCGTTATTTGAATTCATTGTCTACTTATCACCTTTGGTCTTTTTGTCTTACGTTTTGTCTGCAATATATGCTTACCACCAGCCTACTTCTATTCAATGGGGTGCATCCTCAGCTGGTGAAAACCGTCAGAGATTCACTGAAGTTAATGGCGCTACAACAATTTACCAGCTGAGGATCTGCCCTATATCATCTGCCCTTCCGCACTCCTCTGACGGGTCAGGCGCTGTCGTCTCTTGCTACTCAGGCACTTTTAACATTGAAAATGGAACCATGGCATGGCTTTCTTTGATAGTCCGTTAAAATGGAAGAGATGCACAATGCGAATGTTTGCTTTCACTGAGTGATGAAATAATATCAGCACGGATGTGAGTTTCTGTCAATAGTCTGGCATTTTACTTTGAATACGATTTCCACCTTTAACAAAGGATTTTTTTTTTCATCATTGCAATACTAATACATCTGACATTTTCAAACCTGCTTAACAGGTTTGGACACCCAGACCATGTTTTTCAGAAGTCACTACTGATTTTGGGTGATGAGCTTGAGGTGTCAAATGGGTGGGCCTGATTCCCAGGAAGTGCTGAGTACCTGCCTTCTAAATAGTAACCCCCTTTCCGGTGTACATAGTAGGATACCCCAAAAGTTGAGGCCACCAAAACCATTAGTCACTTTTGAAAGGGCACATCCATTGCATTAGAAAGGTAAGAAACTACTGATATTAAAATATGAGTTGTGTGCTTTTATTCGTAGAACAAAAAAACGTTCATTATTAACTTTTTTTTATTTTGCATTTTTATACAAAGCACTTTACAATAGTTAGCTAACGGTACAAACAACATTTGGAAAGATCATTAAGTGGTCCGCTGAGACCCTCAGCAATTTTCAAGTGGTCTGTGGGGAAAAAAAGTTTGAGAACCACTGCGTTCGGCGGCTCTGAAAATGTCAAATGACATCTTTGCGGAATTTAGCAGTCAGCGATCCAGAAACGGTAGTAACCAATAAAACAATTGCTCTTCGTGATGTTTAATGCCAAATAAAAAAGCCCTCATCTGTCGCGAACCAGAGAACATGTATGGTTTGAAGACCCATTACAGCAGCACAGAATTAGTCTGAACTTCAAAAATTCTGGGCTACTTTTATTAAAAAAAAAAAAAAAAATGTATTCAGAGAATTTACAGTGGTCATAAAAAGAGAGCTTATAAAAGAAGAATAGATGTGATGTCCCCATGCTTAGGGAGAGTGGAGAGAAACACTATCCATTTTTAAAAATTGCTTGAATGTGCCATTTTTATGAAGTATGTAATGTGAAATTTATGGGCGAGATTTTCAAAGCTCTAGGGCTGATCAAAATTTCCCATCCAGACTTTCAATAGAACATTGGGTTTTCAACTAAACAAGGATTTTTGTGGTTAGTTCCTGGTCTCCATCCAAAATACAGTCTTTTAACTGAAAAATAAGAGCCTGAAAACCAAAAACTTTTCAGTGTTTTGACAAAAAGTTGCACTTTTCTGCAGAAAATTTCAATGAAAGCCATTTTTTTCTTTCATCATAATTTTCCACCCCACCTCCTGGACAGCACTCAACGACGCCAACTTAGACCCTTAGTAAGCGGCCGTATTTTTAGGAGGTTGGCACGTACCTGGTGTGGCCAGAGTCTCAGAAGTGCTCAGCACCCGGTCCTCCCATTCAGAACAATAAACGCTTAGCACTTTTGAAGATCCGGCCCTTAATTTTTAAACCAACCAAAATAATTAAAAACAAACAAGCCACACACACGACAAATACATTTAAAATCAATATTCACTTTGATCCAAACAGGTTACCTTTGATCTCTCCTTCGCTGTGGCTGCCTCCTCAAAATGCACAGTGAGCGCCATCAGCAGCCCCACAAACAGATTGTTTAAGCTAAAAACCTCTGCTGTGATGGACCACTGCCATGTTAGACGAGAAAATGAAAACACCCCCGCAGCAAGGATTCCTCCAGCATATGAGCCAGAAAGCCTGCAAACACAGATAACATGAAATCTTCTTTTCCAACAAAAAGAGCCTACTTCATTGTCCTTTTTTTTAAACATACTGTAGCAGCAGAAATTATGACTGGCATCCAGCACCCTTCCAAAACATTATATGGTTAATATGTCGCTTATAATAATTTCCTTGCACAAGATTTCACTTAGGAAGGCCAGTTATTAACCATACTGTACACTATGCAAGGTAGTGAATGCACTTCCCTCAATGACCAATGGCTAGCATGCCACACACAATAGTTCTTTCAAGCACAGAGGGTAACTTCTAGTATTCGAGTCAGTTTGGAAACCTTGATGAAAGATGACATAGTGGATCATGGCACACCAAGCCAGAGAGTCATGCTTTCAACCAGATACTCTTAGCTGGCAGATTTTTGAGCGACAGTGCAGTCTTAAATTCATCAAGACGCTGGATAAAAAATGGATTATAGATGTTCATGACAGTGGGCATTATAACGCTTTCCTATGGGGGAGCTTTTAGTTTCGTAAGGCGGGGGTGGGAAATGGAACACTGAGGGCACTAAGAAGGAAAAGTGTACTTTGGAGCTGGGAGTGTGGCCAGGAGAGAGAGGAAACAAGTGTGAATCGCAATGAGGAAGCGAACACAAACAACACACGAAGCACCCAGGATTTGGATGTTTGCAACCTTTTCTGTCAAACCAAGATCCCACGACAGTAATCACTGCCTTTCTGACTTCCAGACTGGATTACTGCACGCACTTCCCATGAAGCTACATTCCAAGACCACTTGGATGCTACAGCTGGTGGAGAAGGCCCATTAGATGGTATTTAGCCCCAAGAAACATATTCCGTCAATTCTTCAACAAGTACCCTGGCTTCCTCTCCATTCCTGGGCCAGTTCGTTATTTAAGTTGATCTATAAAATCCTGAACTATTCAGAATTTGGCTGTCTGGGAGACCTGGCCTCTCACTGAGTCATCATGAAAGTGTTGTTGGGTGACGCACTCAAGCTAACAGTCCCTAACATTTACGGGGTGGCAGCAGGGCATTCTCAGGAGAAGACTCTTGTCCCAGAAATTCACTTTCCGAGCTGGTGTGACTAAGCCAGAGTTTATTGCCTTTCAGAGCATAGTGTAATGCTCATCTCGTTGCCCAGGATTCTGTCAGAGAGGATGGCTGTTAATTTATTTGGGGGATTGTCATCTCTCTACCACTCCCACTTAATTTTGTTTTTTAAACTCTCTGCATGTCCCCTGAGATGGGGACTTGGAACATTTGATAAGTTAACAAAAGAAAGAGATTTCACCAAGCTGTACATTGTTGTTAAAGGTCTACTGTAGCCTCTGATACTGACATGGCTTGAATCAAGTCATTGGTTATTCAACCTCAATTGTTTCGGTTGTTAATGACTGCGAAATGCATCAACGCAATGTTTGCTTCCTAAATATTTATTTTAAAATAGTAACATTGAGATGAGTTTGGGGGGGCGCCCCCTCTCCATTCCCTCACTGATACAAAAGAGAGGGAGCAGCTGGCAGAACATTCTCTACACAGGCTTCTTTCCTCTGAGATGCTCTCCCTCCCCTGGTCTGAAGCAGCCCAAACCCATTAACCTTAGCGAATGCTGCAAAGCCAAAGGATTTGAGCAGGCTCAGATAGTTGGGGTGGAAGCTTTAAGCCACAATGGACCAATAAAAGATGGGAGGCAGTGTGGTCTAGTGACTAGAGCGCTGCACAGGGACTCAGGAGACCTGGGCTCTATTCTTGACTCTGCCACTGGTTTTGGTGGCTGACCTTGGGCAAGTCACATCACCCCACCCCACCTGTGCCTCAGTTTCCCCATCAGAAAAATGGGGATAACGATAGTCACCTCCTGTGTAAAGTGCTTTCAGCCCCATGGATAAAAAGTGCCATAAGAGCTTGATATTATCATCTACTCACTGCTGATTGGTTGGAGGGGGGGAAAGAGAAGCACTGTTGTTGCTTTGGCTTACTGTGTAACTCTTTTATTGGGTTTTAAATAAATAAGGGCCCTCACAGCTCCTTTCTTCAGCATGGAATCCAAAATCGAAACACAGAAAAGTCCAGATTTGTTTGTTTCATTTAACAATTGCCCCCTTCTCTCCCAGACCCCAAGACTCCACAGTTAAACAAACTTGAAAAAAATCCAGATTTTGTCCCAAAATAGATTTCATCATAAAATGTGCTCCTGAAGGGGGCATCTCCCCTCCCTGAGAGAAGATACTTCCATGAACGTATCCAGTAAATTGATTCCTGAAATTGGTAGGGAAATAAAATCAGACACTACCATAATTTTGATTTGCAGGGATAGTACAACAAGGCCTTGATCCTGAACCATTGCAATCAACAGGAGCTCTCCCGCTGCTTTCAATGGATCAGGCTTGAAATGTTTGCAATTGGAACAACTAGTAACATTTAGTGGGAAGGGGAAAGAGCTGGCTCAAAGGGACGATGCAAACTGAATTCAAATCCTTGCTTTGCTCACAGGGGAATGTGAATTTGACCTGACCCAATATCCCCATCACAACATTACCATGCAATCTGGCATGGCCGCTGAGAGAGGCAGAGAACAGGAATGGCAGCAGGTTGTTTTACACCACAGGACTGAGAAACACTGGCACAACTGGCTGAAGCTTGCATAATCCTGCTGGCATTGTGCTGGGCTCCTGACAATTAGATCAAACTTCACTGATAGTATTTGCGCTCCTGAAGATTTTACATGCTACCTAATCAATGCAAAGTATTTACTGTAAGTGCCACATGCAGGGCTTTTTTTGTTTAATACTCAAAATCATTTAAGGGCCAACCTAGTAACACTTTTACTGTGAGTATCACAGCTGTACGGCAGAGCCCCAGTCACAGGCCATGCTTACAACCTCAGCACTACAGATCTGGGCATCAAGCTTCAAAGGGGATATTCTAAAACAGTGGTTCTGAACCTTTCCAGACTACTATTACCAGCAGGAGAGTGAGTTTGTCTGTGGGGGGACGGAGGGTGAGAAAACCTGGATTTGTGCTGGAAATGGCCCAACTTGATGATCACTTTAGATAAGCTATTACCAGCAGGAGAGTGGGGTGGGAGGAGGTATTGTTTCATGGTCTCTCTGTAGATATAATGTCTTCTGCAGTTTCCACAGGATGCATCCGATGAAGTGAGCTGTAGCTCACGAAAGCTCCTGCTCAAATAAATTGGTTAGTCTCTAAGGTGCCACAAGTACTCCTTTTCTTTTTCCAGACTACTGTATCCCTTTCAGGAGTCTGATTTGTCCTCTGTACCCCCCAAGTTTCACCTGACTTAGAAACCACTTGCCTACAAAATCAGACATAAAAATACAAGTGTCACCGCACACTATTACTGAAAAATTGCTGACTTTCTCATTTTGACCACATAGTAATAAAATAAATGGGAATATAAATATTGCACTTACATTTCAGTGTGTAATATACAGAGCAATATAAACAAGTCATTGTCTGTATGAAATGTTAGTTTGTACTGACTTCGCTAGTGCTTTTTATGTATCCTGTTGTAAAACTAGGCAAATATCCCGATGAGTTGATGTATCCCCCGGAAGATCTCTGTATACCCCTAGGATACGCATAGCCCTGGTTGAGAATCTCTGATCTAAAACATAAAAATAAGATTTTAAAATCCCACCTTGATAGTGGTTTTTTAAACTAAACTCAAATTGTGACTATGGAGAGTTATACATGCCTCGGGAAGAGAGATGCAGAGCCCGTAAGCAGGCTCTTTCTGGGCTGTAGAAGCTAACGGGAATGGAAATCACAAAGTCCTGAAATAACCCTGATGGCTAGCTAAATGCACTCACCCATTCATGACCCTATTGTGCAAGGTCACCCTGTCACAACTGACGAATGTGGGCACAGCAATCACGCCTCCTTGGAGTGGATGCACGCTCAACCTGGCTCCTTCCATAGGCATTTTGGAACTACATTTCACCACCTCTGCAGTGCCGGAACGTTTTTATCACATTAGGCTGAGACTGTCAGAGGCCTGAGGGAGTCAGGCTCCCAAATCCCAGTGAAAGTCCGTGGAGATGGAGGCTTAACACTGGCCCTTTTGAAAATTACAGGTTTAAAATATTATAACGCTCAGCTCTGACATAGCACTTTTTATCTAGATCTCACAGCACTTCACGAAGGAAGGTCGGTATCACTATAACCATTTCAGTGATGGGAAACAGCAATAGGAGCTGCTGAACTTCCTATGTGCAAGACACTTCTAAATATGTTCCCACGCAGATCAAAGATGTTCTTGAAGAAAAAGAAAGGTGAATCCATACTAACTAGAAAATAAGTAAATGAATGTGGACACATTTACTTATTGTCTTCCTGGCCACAGAAAATTCAGTGTAGATTTCAAGATGGGTTGGTTGGAACTGGCCATACAGTTCGTTGCATACGGTGTTTGTTCGGGTCCTTTGATTGGTTGAGTCTATCTCACGTAGCCAGGAGGCGCAGCACAAGCTATCTGAACTGTTTATTTGATGCTGACAGCTATGTCTTTCTATAAAATTCTCATATACATACCCAGGCCTGTACTACTGTGGAACAGTGCCCAGGCCAGTCACTGTGGTAACTATTTTTTTATTTGTCTCTTACAAACTAGGAAGAAAATATCTATTCTGAATATGTAGAAAAGTCCCCTGTGCACAATGGTTGAATCTCAAGGGAAGATATATTTTATTTGTATTTGATATGTATTTTAGGGCAAATGCCATCACACCTACAAGACTAACTACTGCACCCTTACCTAAATCACCAAAGTAGTGAAAGCAATTTTAAGGTGAGGTTCCGACTCTGAAAAATAACTCCTTAAACATGGCACTATGGGTTTCCATATCAGGTGTGCTCTGTTTCTACTTGCCATCCATGCAAACTCAATATGAGTTCCCTTCTTGGGCAAGTTCAGGTTCTGCAGGCCAAATTCTGCTTTCAGGGACACCTAGGTAACTGCACTCTCTTCAGACTATGCACCAGGTAACACCTGTGTAATTCCACGGATTTCAAGTGGTTTGCACAAGTGTAACTGACTGCTGCTTTGTAAACGATCCCGTTGATAATGCACTAGAAAGAGTCTAGAAAAACTGATTTTTGTCACTGAAGTAGGCAGACATGACCTGACACACACAGAGAACTGATCTGTTCAGCAGAAAAGGCGTTTTCTCACACCTTTTGTCTGTCTTGCCCATTTGGGTCCCAGTCCTGCAATGAGGTCCATGTGGGTACACCCTTGCAGAGCTCTATTGATGTCAATGGAGTTCCACACAGGGGCAGAGGGTCTGCCCACTGCGAGATCTATGCACGATCAGGGTCTTCAGTAGTCAGCTGCTATGTGTGTAGGAGCACCCAACACCATGGGGACCTGTTTGGGGCCTCTAGACACTATTATAATACAAAATACAATAGATGACAACAACAACCACAGAAAGGTGCCATTTTACATAATTACTTTTTACAGTGGAACAGCAATTTAAAATCCTTAACAGATAAAATGCAATTCTCTTAGTACTGACAGTAATTAATAATTAAGGTATTCTACCACCAATAATGTAATACAATTGCAGGAGTCCTTTGACAGACACACAGACATGGTACTAAACAAAGCTGAACTCTTCTCTATGAACTTTGACTGTGCAATTCTGATCGACCCATCTGGAAGCACTGACTCACTGGATGTCATCACATGGACAATGGGCAGAAACACCTGGCAAAGGTTTCGGCCCCGAGGACTCCCTGATTTTGCTTTCCTCCCCAAAAACTCAAGTGATGTGGCAGTCAGAGTGGAAGAGGAATGATAAGGAGGAACATTACAGAAATTAAACAAACCAAAGGTAGCGCCTACTCCTCAACCAACCTCCCCGCAACCCAATGGGGTTGAAAAAGTTGTAAGAGCAGGAGGTTGTGATCCAGCAACATTGCTAAACAGTGTCTCTACGTACTCTTGGCTGGATCTTTCTAAAATTCTCATTTCTTTCTCGCTCCAAAGAAATAGCCTTCTAAACCACTATGGAATCTTTTCTGAGAAATCAAGCCATAAGATAACCCTGTGATATACACTTCTGAATGTAAAACAAAGACTGAGACAAATTTCCCATCATATTTATTTACCAATTTATTCTCATTTTATAACCAATAGGTCCTTCCTTGGAAGAAACTTCAATGTTGTGTTAAAACCTACATGAGATTAAACAACTCCCCATTTCCAGGTAGACAAAAAAATCTAAAACTTTATTCTAGTTTATGGAATAAGACTTAGGCAGTGGCTGTTAAACCCAAATGTTAGAGGCTTATCCTAGATTGTGAAGGGTGGAGCAGGATACTGTCCTTTTTTCCCCTTATCTGAACAGCACCAAGCACAATAGGGCCTTGACCTTTGATTGGGGTCCCTAGCTTTTACTGCAATAAAAACAAAAACAGCTTTTACTTTCTATTCTAAAGTTCATGATTCCTCATTTAGAATAGATCTGATTTTTCCAAAAGCTGAAACAAGCCTTAACATGCTTAGCAGCTTCTAGGATGGATACGATTCTTAGTTCAGAACATGCTTCAGTATACACGTGGTTAGAAACACAGGATAGCAAAGACCAGGGTAAGGATTCCCATCTGAGTCATTAAGCACTAGTGTCCAATGTATCAGCAATACTTTGAAATAAGTGATACCGAAGCAAACCCCATAGGGATTTTATGGGAGGCAATGAAGACTTGATTTTCAAAAGGGATGAGCACCTAACAGCTCCCCAGCCAATCAGCTAGAGACAGATTTGGGAGAGCAAGACTGCTGGAGATAGACGTTTAGAGCATCACACTTGACAAATTCCCTGCCATCGATGCACCTCGGTCCCTCCTGTTCTCCCCTTGTGGCACACAATAATTTAGTCTCCTCAGGGCTCTAATACTTGGTTTAATTCTGGTTGTTGGTCTGGGTACAGGGGTGGCTGGGTGGTGTTTAGAGTCCTGTGATATACAGCAGGCCAAACTAGATGATCTGATGGTTCCTTCTGGCCTGAAACTCTATGACTAATGGATGCAAAGTAGCACAGACAGAATAGACAGACCCAGGAGATGTGCGTTTAAGTGGCTCTCTATAAGAAATGTTCCTTGCCTACCTCCCTAGATTTATTAGCCTTTTCTCTCCTATTTACCTCTTTCGTTTTTCCTTTCAACCACAAAGGAGCAAGGGCATGCACCTGCAACTCACCTCCATAGAGCCAGGAAGGGCTGGGGAAATAAGGAGAGAGAGTGGAACCTAAAGGCTTCAAAGCCAAAACTTTTGCCACCACATAACTGCAGCATCTTCCTGTCTGACATTGGCCGCTAATGACCCAAAGGTCCAGAGGAGTGTATCATGTGTAAGTTCCCTAATTCTAACAGATGCAAGCTGAAGGCCTGAATATATTAACAGCGGACAATGAGCTTCTCTCCTCAATTAAAATATTTGGACCATCATTCTTTTAATCACCACCTTTCTCTTCAGTGCTTCTTTTTTAAAAAAAGTTTATATTCTTTTCCCAATGATTAGTAAAAATGGAAGCAACTCAAAAGTGCTCACGCTTATTTTAACTACATTATGTATTTCAACAATAAAATATAAGCACTTTAAAAGCAAATAAAAGTGAAATACGAGTTTGGAAATTCTTTTCTTTTCGCAATAATAGCGATTATACAAAACCAGCTCTTCTGTTTGAGTGTCTGCTACTTGCATCTTCTAACCACATCTACTTTCTGAAAAAAAGCAAGTTTCTACAGCTCTTAGCACTGAATAGCCAAAACAGATACTATAGAGAATACTATATTAGACAGCATTCTTCCTTGAGTATCTTCAGTTGAATTGCCACTTAAGTTCTGACCGCAGAATCTATTGCTCAGGAAGAAGTAAAAGGCAGAAAGAACACAGCTTGAGTTTCACATTCCAGGTTGAATCTTCAGGGCTGACACTCAGAAAAAAATATCTTTTGACATATAAATAACACAAATGAAAGAGAAGCACAATGACACTTTTGTAGTCACTTTAACTATAATCACAGGTTTTAAAATGAAAAGTTTTCCATAACATAACTTAGCACTGAAAAAAAAAATAATTACCATAAATTAGAGAAATAAGAAATTAAAATTTAGTCTGAGTGATCTGTCATCAGAATTTGTTATTGTTATTCAATGGGGCTTGTGGGGGGCGTTGTGGCAGTGGTGGTGATTGTTTTTAGTTTTTGTTTTGTTTTCTTGATTGTCCACATTAAATACCCTTAAACTTGTCCAACCCACAGAACAATTTTCAGCCAGGTCAACAATATAAAGGATCACCAAAAGAGACTCTATGGTACTGAATTCCTTCCCCCCTTCCTGATGCAATGCTTGATTCAGCAAGGGCAAAGGAAGAACCACTTCAAGCTGGCAGAGCACGCTGCCAGCAGCAAAGGTTAACATCGCAAAAGAGATGAACCAACTCTTACAGAGTTTCCTCACTGCCCTCCACATACCCTCTACTTCTTTATCTTGCAAGGCTGCTGGTCATTGGAGGGGTGGAAAGGACTTCTTTGTATTCAATCAAGAACCTCAGACTCCCAACCATTTTTGTTGAGGGCAGCACTAGTATAATGGTGATAGATCGATGGGACTGGACAATGAACTCCTCTATTTAGAACAGGTAAAAATAAGGGCGGTGGCATTGTAAGTTTCTCAGCATTGCGCTAACATGTCTCGTCTCCAGAGACGAGCAGGTAGTTTAA